>NC_060146.1:148342599-153342599 GCF_021461385.2 Schistocerca piceifrons
TCCTCAATCGATTTGGGCATCTTCGGGAAGATTGAACTGTCCCTGATGGATTTGTCACTCAGCTGACATTCAACGATTAAATCACATTCGAAGTTACTGAGCTCTCCCGACCGACCCATTCTGCTGTGACTGTTTTTCTGCCGACAACACAATACTCCCCATCTCCTTTTATACTGGCGTGTCCGCCTCTCGTGATTTCTAGTAGTCAAATCCGCATTACATTCGGGTCTCTGGATAAGTTTGATCACATAATGTATACCTAGTGGTTGTTCCTGGGTTGTTTACTTGTTAACATCAATACTGGAATCCGACTGGCGCTTCAATCTGGAACCACGTGACCGCTACGTCGCAGGTTCCAATCCCGTCTCGAGCATGGATGTGTGTGATGTCCTTAGTTAGGTTTAAGTAGTTCTGAGTTGTAGGGGACTGATGACCTCAGATGTTAAGTCCCTTAGTGCTCAGAGCCATTTGAACCATCAATACTGGAACTAATGCTATACTGTGTTCTTGTTGGGAATGTTCCTATACCACATTTTTGGTCTTTAGCCTAAACGACTGTGCAGCTGTAGTCTTGTCATAGTGTGTGTGTGTGTGTGTTCGATTTTTGAGATCTACCTTATGTTTTAATCACCTCCCTTCCGATACATTGAGTGTGCGTGTGCTTGAGTGAATAGTACAGAATAACTCACACAGACAAGTGACTGTCTGGTAAACGATTGTTTTGTATTGTTCATGGGTTGTCAAAAAGGACTCTACAACTTTGGAATGACATAGAAATTTATTGAGATAACTACAGAACCAGTAGAGGTGTCATTTTATAGCAAACAGCATCAGGTTTGACTCACATAGTGAAACAGTACCACATTCAGCCACCAGGAGCGCCAACGTACTGCACAACTAAAATGGCTACTTTCACTGGTTAGAAGAGTGCTCGCTGTGTGTTTTGATTTCATGGAACGAACTCTGCAACAACTGTTCGGCGTACATGTCAAACCGAATACGCTACAGGACCTCCAAGCTGGCATATAATGTACTCTTGGCGCAAGAACTTTCTGGTGACTTATTGTTCACTGCAAATTGAAAGTGAACGGCCTTTTCTTCTTCATGGAAAGAACTGTCACTGGTATTGTGCAGATGCATATGCGTGAAACCTTTTAATTCCACAGATCGATGGAGATGACCGAGCTCGGATGGTTTGTATTGTATTGTATTGTATTGTACTGTATGTTAACCGGCGGCCTAGAAACGACGGAGAGGCTCCGTCCCACTGCAACCGCAGTGGTCCACAACCCCATGACGACTACCGCAGTCCACTCCTCCGCCGTCCTACACCCAACCACTCTTTCAGGGTTATTGTGCGGTTCGGCCCCCGGTGGTCCCCCCAGGGAACGTCTCACACCAGACGAGTGTAGCCCCTATGTTTGCGTGGTAATGGTGGTGAATGTGTACGTGGAGAACTCGTTTGCGCAGCAATCGCCGACATAGTGTAGCTGAGGCGGAATAAGGGGAACCAGCCCGCATTAGCCGAGGTAGTTGGAAAAGCGCCTAAAAACCATCCACAGACTGGCCGGCTCACCGGACCTCGACACAAGTCCGCCAGGCGGATTCGTGCCGGGGACCAGGCGCTCCTTCCCAATCCGGAAAGCCGTGCGTTAGACCGCACGGCTAACCGGGCGGGCTGGGATGGTTTACTGTCAGCAAGACGGTTGCACGACCCCATTTTCTCAAGAACTGCGAGGTTTCCTCGATAATCGCTTCACAGGTCGGTGGATTGTCTGTGAAGGGCCAATCGCATGGCCACCTCGCTCCCCAGACTTGACACCAGTGGATTTTTTTCTCTGGGGTTTCATTAAAGACAGCAGGTATGTTCCTCACCAACAAAAGAATTTAACCGACCTGAAAAAATCTAATTTACTCTGTGGCTGCACAAGTTATACCCGATCTGCTGCAACGAGTGTGGGAATAAACTGATCACCGGTGGGTTGTTTGGCGATTCACAAATTGTAGTCAAATAGGGCACTTGACGCTTGTATGTGAAACTTGAGACTCTTTGCCACAAAATGACACATCTACCGATTCTATAAGTTATCTCGAAAAATTTCTGTATCATTCCAAAGCTGTAAAGTCCCTTTTGGCTCACCCAGTATTTTTTACCCCCAGCGGATAAGATGCTGCAGGCCAGGCTCGATCTGCGAGTACCAAACTAGTAGCTGTAGGTGGCAGGTGTGACGATTGCGAGACGTCAGAAGGGACATTCTAACAGAACAGAAAGTACTTCGAGACACGTTTCGTTAAGGACGTCGCTTCTTTAAACTATAATATAGTGTATATTCATAGTCGGGTTTATTTTATGAATGTTGTTAACCTCACATCTGGTATCAAAGCCATACCAGTTTTGAACTGTTAGCTAATTAATACCACACCTCCGATACTCTATAGAATCGATCTCATATGTGTAAAAAAGCTTCAGACCTCTGATTATTTAAGGAATGAGTTACTACGTTAAATATTCGACGTTAAGAAAGTAAGCGGGAGAAAGTTTGGAGTAGGTTTGGAATTATGTTTGAAGTTTGCTGGAAGGCAGTAAGTGCTCTTATTGTCAAACACTGAGTGAGTGTAGCCCGGGTAATTAGAGCTCCGCTTTAATCAAAAGCTGATCTTTTTCGCTTCGCACTGTCTCTGACGCTTTATATCCTGACCTACCTGCTGTACAGGGATGTAATTTAGCACGTACAGGCAGTGGACAAAAATATGGAAACATCAATAAACATAGAACATTACATCTACATCTGCATGATTAATCTCCAATTCACAATTAAGTACCTGGCAGAGGGTTCATCGAACCACATTCAAGCTATTTTTTCACCAATACACTCTCCAACAGATGCGGGGAAAAAAGAATACTTAAATCCGTAGAAATGTTGGAACACGTGAGGCAATACTGACCCAACGACCTACACTCCTGGAAATGGAAAAAAGAACACATTGACACCGGTGTGTCTGACCCACCATACTTGCTCCGGACACTGCGAGAGGGCTGTACAAGCAATGATCACACGCACGGCACAGCGGACACACCAGGAACCGCGGTGTTGGCCGTCGAATGGCGCTAGCTGCGCAGCATTTGTGCACCGCCGCCGTCAGTGTCAGCCAGTTTGCCGTGTCATATGGAGCTCCATCGCAGTCTATAACACTGGTAGCATGCCGCGACAGCGTGGACGTGAACCGTATGTGCAGTTGACGGACTTTGAGCGAGGGCGTATAGTGGGCATGCGGGAGGCCGGGTGGACGTACCGCCAAATTGCTCAACACGTGGGGCGTGAGGTCTCCACAGTACATCGATGTTGTCGCCAGTGGTCGGCGGAAGGTGCACGTGCCCGTCGACCTGGGACCGGACCGCAGCGACGCACGGATGCACGCCAAGACCGTAGGATCCTACGCAGTGCCGTAGGGGACCGCACCGCCACTTCCCAGCAAATTAGGGACACTGTTGCTCCTGGGGTATCGGCGAGGACCATTCGCAACCGTCTCCATGAAGCTGGGCTACAGTCCCGCACACCGTTAGGCCGTCTTCCGCTCACGCCCCAACATCGTGCAGCCCGCCTCCAGTGGTGTCGCGACAGGCGTGAATGGAGGGACGAATGGAGACGTGTCGTCTTCAGCGTTGAGAGTCGCTTCTGCCTTGGTGCCAATGATGGTCGTATGCGTGTTTGGCGCCGTGCAGGTGAGCGCCACAATCAGGACTGCATACGACCGAGGCATACAGGGCCAACACCCGGCATCATGGTGTGGGGAGCGATCTCCTACACTGGCTGTACACCACTGGTGATCGTCGAGGGGACACTGAATAGTGCACGGTACATCCAAACCGTCATCTAACCCATCGTTCTACCATTCCTAGACCGGCAAGGGACCTTGCTGTTCCAACAGGACAATGCACGTCCGCATGTATCCCGTGCCACCCAACGTGGTCTAGAAGGTGTAAGTCAACTACCCTGGCCAGCAAGATCTCCGGATCTGTCCCCCATTGAGCATGTTTGGGACTGGATGAAGCGTCGTCTCACGCGGTCTGCACGTCCAGCACGAACGCTGGTCCAACTGAGGCGCCAGGTGGAAATGGCATGGCAAGCCGTTCCACAGGACTACATCCAGCATCTCTACGATCGTCTCCATGGGAGAATAGCAGCCTGCATTGCTGCGAAAGGTGGATATACACTGTACTAGTGCCGACATTGTGCATGCTCTGTTGCCTGTGTCTATGTGCCTGTGGTTCTGTCAGTGTGATCATGTGATGTATCTGACCCCAGGAATGTGTCAATAAAGTTTCCCCTTCCTGGGACAATGAATTCACGGTGTTCTTATTTCAATTTCCAGGAGTGTATTTTAGAAGCTAGATTAAGAAAAGGCAAACCTACGTTTCTAGCATTTGTAGACTTAGAGAAAGCTTTTGACAATGTTGACTGGAATACTCTCTTTCAAATTCTGAAGGTGGCAGGGGTAAAATACAGGAAGCGAAAGGCTATTTACAAATTGTACAGAAACCAGATGGCAGTTATAAAAGTCGAAAGGCATGAAAGGGAAGCAGTGGTTGGGAAGGGAGTGAGACAGGGTTGTAGCCTCTCCCCAATGTTATTCAATCTGTATATTGAGCAAACATTAAAGGTAACAAAAGAAAAATTCGGAGTAGGTACTAAAATCCATGGAGAATAAATAAAAACTTTGAGGTTTGCCGATGACATTGTAATTGTATCAGAGACAGCAAAGGACTTGGAAGAGCAGTTGAACGGAATGGACAGTGTCTTGAAAGGAGGATATAAGACGAACATCAACAAAAGCAAAACGTGGATAATGGAATGTAGTCGAATTAAATCGGGTGATGCTGAGGGAATTAGATTGGGAAATGAGACACTTAAAGTAGTAAAGGAGTTTTGCTGTTTGTGGAGCAAAATAACTGATGATGGTCGAAGTAGAGAGGATATAAAATGTAGACCGGCAATGGCAAGGAAAGCGTTTCTGAAGAAGAGAAATTTGTTAACATCGAGTATAGATTTAAGTGTCAGGAAGTCATTTCTGAAAGTATTTGTATGGAGTGTAGCCATGTATGGGAGTGAAACATGGACGATAAATAGTTTGGACAAGAAGAGAATAGAAGCTTTCGAAATGTGGTGCTACAGAAGAATGCTGAAGATTAGATGGGTAGATCATATAACTAATGAGGAGGTATTGAATAGGCTTGGGGACAAGAGATGTTTGTGACACAACTTGACCAGAAGAAGGGATCGGTTGGTAGGACACGTTCTGAGACATCGAGGGATCACCAGTTTAGTATTGGAGGGAAGCGTAGAGGGTAAAAATCGTAGAGGGAGACCAAGAGATTAATATACTAAACAGATTCAGAAGGATGTAGGTTGCAGTAGGTACTGGGAGATGAAGAAGCTTGCACAGGATAGAGTAGCATGGAGAGCTGCATCAAACCAGTCTCAGGACTGAAGACCACAACAACAACAACAACAACAACGAGAAAATCCTACCGCAACGCCAAACGCCTTTGTTTTAATGGCTGTTATCGAACCCGCTTGTCATATTCGTGGCACTCTCTCCTCTGTTTCGCTATAAAGCAAAACGAGCTGCCCTTCTTTTAACTTTTTCGTCGTCCTCAGTCAGTTCTATCTGATGCACATCCCATACCCTTCAACCGTACTCCGAAAGAGGACGGGCTAGCGTTATGTTTGCTGTCTCTTTGGAAGCCCTCTTGCATCTTCTAAGTGTTCTACCAATAAATCGCTGTCTGACTTGCTTTCCCCACAACATTATCTATGTGTTCTTTCCAATTTAAATGGTTTGTGACTGCAATCCCTACTTGGATTCACACTCTTTAGATTTGTGTGTTTTATGGTGTAAACGTCCACCCCCCCGCTAGCTGAGTGGTCAGTGCGACAGAATGTCAATCCCAATGGCCCGGGTTCGATTCCCGGCTGCGTCGGAGATTTTCCCCGCTCAGGGACTGGGTGTTGTGTTGTCCTAATCATCATCATTTCACCCCCATCGACGCGCAAGTCGCCGAAGTGGCATCAAATCGAAAGACTTGCATCCGGCGAACGGTCTACCCGACGGGAGGCCCTAGTCACACGACATTTTTATTACTATCGCGTAAACGAAATTTAACGGATTCCTTTTAGTATTCACGTGGATGACTTCACACTTTTCATTGTTTAAAGTTAACTGCTACTTTATGCAACGTACAGATATCTTGTCTAAATCATTTTGAAATTTGTTTTGATCATCTGATGAGTTTGCAAGACGATAAATGACAGCATCATCTCCAGGCAATCTACGAGGGATGCTCAGATCGCATTCTAAATCGTGCACACAGCTCAGGAACGACAGGAGGCCGATAACACTTATCTGGCGAACGCTAGACATCACTTCCAGTTTATTCGATGACTTTCCTTCAGTTACTACGAACTGTGACTTTTCCGACAGGAAATCACATATCGAGTGGTACAACTAAGGCGATATTCCGTAGGAACAGAATCTGACTAGAAGTCGCTTGTGAGGAACGATGTCAGAAGCTTTCTAGAAGTCTAAAATTATGGAATCCATTCGACATCCCCAGTCGGTAGTACTCAGCACTTCGCGAGAATAAAGAGCTAGTTATGTTTCACAAGAACGTTATTTTCTGAATTCGTGTTGGCTATTTGTCAGTAAATGAGCTTGGCTCTAACAAGGGGTGGCCGCCAATTGTGAAATTCAGATTCGATTCATACTGCGCATAATAAAAGCTCATGGCCAGAGGTGTAATGTGGCAAAGCACCAAGATGCACTTCTCAGCCGTTGTCGAGAAAATCGACAGTTAAAAGAAACCGTTGCCGTGAAATACTCTCTACGATTAACAACTTTCCACAGCGTCTTGGCGCAGCGGTAAGCGTTCGGGTTCGTAATCCGAAGGTCGCCGGATCGAATCTCGCGCCATGCAATTTCTTTTTATTATTAGTTTTTTGTAATTCAAATATATATATATATATATATATATATATATATATATATATATATATATATATATATATATATAAAAAAACTATTAATGAATTGCTTACGCATGTTGGTGAAGGCGGATCGCTCTCCAATTGTACCGCCTCCATTTTTCCGTTTTTTTAACAGGGTGTACCAAAGCTCTCCCGTCCGCACTGATTTTCGACGATGTTATAAGTTGCGCTAGGCACCGCATCTACCTTCTTTCGAAGTTAGCAGGCAACTACGCTGTTATGCGGCGGCTCGTTTCGGCCCATTCAACATCTGTCCTTCAAGTGTAACGAGCGAGTAACGGAGTTTATATTTCATACATGCCGCAGCAAATTTGTGTTCGTGAGGTCTCTATTCTAATTCGAACGTTTGACTTACGCTACGCGTATTCGTTTCGGAATACCGTTTCTACGTCTTCCGTTAACTATACATGGTTAACATTATGAAGACAATTAATAACATTTGTGAAATAGAACTTTGTTTGCGGAAAACATAATGATGTCCGAAGTCGCCAGTTTTTGCACGACAAACGACTTTCATCAACTTATTATATGCATAATTGTTGCAACTGATTGCCGGGAATTATATATATATATATATATATATTTGAATTACAAAAAACAAATACAAAGAAAGGGTTGCATGGCGCGAGATTCGATCCGGCGACCTTCGGATTACGAACCCGAGCGTTTACCGCTGCGCCACGATGCTGTAGAAAATTATTAATCGTAGAGAGTATTTCACGGCAACGGTTGCTTTTAACTGTCAATTTTCTCGACAACGGCTGAGAAGTGCATCTTGGTGCTTTGCCACATTACACCTCTGGCCATGAGCTTTTCTTGTGCGCAGTATGAATCGAATCTGAATTTCACAATTGGCGGCCTCCCCTTGTAAGCACTATGGGACTTCACATCTGAGGTCATGAGTCCCCTAGACTTAGAACTAGTTAAAGCTAACTAACCTAAGGACATCACACACATCCATGCCCGAGGCAGGATTCGAACCTGCCACCGTAGCAGCAGCGCGGTTCTGGACTGAAGCGCCTAGAACCACTCGGCCACAGCGGCCGGCAGTAAATGAGTTTTCTCTGAGGTAATTCGTGTTGTTTGAACGCAGGATATATTTCAAAATACAGTCGCAAATTGATGTTCGTGGTATGGCTCTCAATTCAGCGGATTGATCGTATTGCCTTGCTTGAGTACTGGTGTGGCATGTGCAACATGCCTTTACGTCTCGATCTTTCGATGAGTGAGCAGTTGTATCTGATTTAAGCGCTCAGCTATTGCATCAGCATACTCTGAAAGGAACCTATCTGGTATAGTATGTGGACTAGAGGTCTTGCCTTTATTGATTTAAGCTGCTTCGCTACACCGAGCGTATGAACTTCTAAATTAGTGGTGTTGGCAGTTATTCTTGATTCGAAGTCTGGCATATTCTCCTTCCTCAAATATTCAAATGTATGTGAAATCTTGTGGGACTTGACTGCTAAGGTTATCGTCCCTGAGCTTACACACTACTGAACCTAAATTATCCTAAGGACAAACAAACACACCCATGCCCGAGGGAGGACTCGAACCTCCGCCGGGACGAGCCGCACTGTCCATGACTGCAGCGCGTTAGACCGCTCGGCTAATCCCACGCGACTCGCCTTCCTCAGTAAAGGGATTTCGGAAAATCGCGTTTACCAACCATGTCTAATTACGCAGCAGGAAAACCGTTTACGTTCAAAATGGCTTTTAGTCGTTTCGGAATTGGTAAATACAGGTCCTGTCTGGTTTCAAGGGAATGTATAGTGGTGTGTGTACTGTAAGACCTTCGGTACACACACCACCAGATAATTTGACTTGTCGCTCTAACGAAGTAGGCGAGTGTCAGCAATATGTCTCGTGGTCTTATCGTGGCGCGTTTATCTTCTGCTGTTAGGTCAGACGATAGAAAGGCCACGCGCACACTTAGAGTAGCAGATTGACGGTGACCAACTTTAAACAGAACTTGAGTAATTTTCACACACATTTATTAAAATAATAACAAACATAAAAATTACTTAACTTGGTTCTGGAGGCTATCTACAACTGATAATCTGGTGTTTCTTTGGTATTGGTACGTTAATCTTATTCTCACATATATCTCTGATACTTGACAAAAGTGTCTATACATTTATCTTCATGGCTATGTATAGGAATATGGTAATCTTATTAGGCGCAAACTGAAACTTGACTAAAGACTGGTACAGACAAATGTAGAACTCGTACGGGCTGGTACAGACTAATGTAGACTGGTAATCGGAGGTCTGTACACTCGTTATAATACCTTGCGTGTTCATGTATCACAGCGCGAATGTGATCCGCGAGGAGAAAAGGTTCTGCGTTAGCAGCAATCTCACTGGCTGTGTTACATATTAATACGCGGATCGGCGGAAGCAGAATTTGGTCCGTCTCTAAGACAGCGCCATCTAGTAGTGCGGAGACAGACGAGCGCTGCGCCTGCACTGTTGTGCTTAGCGGGGCGCGCTCTAGTGGGAAAGTTGTGTACGCGCTGACTACGTGGAACTATCTACACAACAGTTATACTACTCTTCCTGCAAAATAGAGACATGGTCACGGAACGATGAAATAAGTAACCATGGGGCCCACCAAATACCCTTTCATTCTTCATCGGAATCCTCTTCAATGACTGTATGTCACGACCACTCAACAAGCACTTCCTTCCGCGTTGTGCCTTATCGGATGATGTTGCTCTGATGGGGTATATCTCTTTGACATGGTGCGTCAGCAGCGTTGGTTACGGAAGCACCCACCATACGACTGGCAACAATTTACCCACGTACCCCGACTTAACGCACACACAATTACAGAGAACGCTGTTCTCACCACGACAGAATCTTGCAACGAATTGAGGACATTAGACAGGTGCCACTCATAGCCAAATACAGCAGCACAACACTAACTCCAGGCCTGGCTGGCAACTGCATTTATATGATGAAGAATGCGTTTCTCGAGGTGTCTCCAAATTTTTGTCCAATTCCTGAACATCCAGTGTACATGTCGCTACCATCAGCAAAATGTGTTTAAATGGGAGTTAGTACACTATCGGCCATTAAAATTGCTACACCGAGAAGAAATGCAGATGATAAACGGGTATTCATTGGACAAATATATTATACTAGAACTGACATGTGATTACATTTTTCGCGCAATTTTGGTGCATAAATCCTGAGAAATCAGTACCTAGAACAACCACCTCTGGCTGTAATAACAGCCTTGATACGCCTGGGCATTGAGTCAAACAGAGCTTGGATGGCGTGTACAGGTACAGCTGCCCATGCAGCTTCAATGCGGTACCACAGTTCATCAAGAGTAGTGACTGGCTTATTGCTACGAGCCAGTTGCTCGGCTAATCATTGACCAGGCGTTTTCAATTGGTGAGATATCTGGAGAATGTGCTGGCCAGGGCAGCAGTCGAACTTTTTCTGTATCCAGAAAGACCCGTACAGGACCTGCAACATGCGGTCGTGCATTTTCCTGCTGAAATGTAGGGTTTCGCAGGGATCGAATGAAGGGTAGAGCCACGTGTCGTAACACATCTGAAATGTAACGTCCACTGTTCAAAGTGCCGTCAATGCGAACAAGAGGTGACCGAGACGTGTAACCAATGGCACGCCATACCGTCACGCCGAGTGATACGCCAGTATGGCAATGACGAATACACGCTTCCAATGTGCGTTCACCGCAATGCCGCCAAACGCGAATGCGAGCATCATGATGCTGTAAACAGAACCTGGATTCATCCGAAAAAATGACGTTTTGCCATTCGTGCTCCCAGGTTCGCCGTTGAGTACACCATCGCAGGCGCTCCTGTCTGTGATGCAGCGTCAAGGGTAACTGCAGCCATGGTCTCCGAGCTGATAGTACATACTGCTGCAAACGTCGTCGAACTGTTCGTGCAGATCGTTGCTGTCTTGCAAACGTCCCCATCTGCTGACTCAGAGATCGAGACGTGGCTGCACAATCCGTTACAGCCATGCGGATAAGATGCCTGTCATCTCGACTACTAGTGATACGAGGCCGTTGGGGTCCAGCACGGCGTTCCGTATTACCCTCCTGAACCCACCGATTCCATATTCTGCTAACAGTCATTGGGTCTCGACCAACGCGAGCAGCAATGTCGCGATACGATAAACCGCAATCGCGATAGGCTACAATCCGACCTTTAGCTTAGTCGGAAACGTGATGGTACGCATTTCTCATCCTTACACGAGGCATAACAACAAAGTTTCACCAGGCAATGCCGGTCAACTGCTGTTTGTGTATGAGAAATCGGTTGGAAAATTTCCTCATGTCAGCACGTTGTAGGTGTCGTTTCCGGCGCCAACCTTGTGTGAGTGCTCTGAAAAGCTAATCATTTGCATATGACGGCATCTTCTTCCTGTCGGTTAAATTTCGCGTCTGTAGTGCGTCATCTTCGTGGTGTAGCAATTTTAATTGGTCAGTCGTGTCGTAAAGAAGTAATAAATTAAAATGGCATATCCCATGCAGAAGTTCTATTGAATGAAAATGTTATAGGTGGTGAACTTTTTGTGAATTTTATCCATAGTGGCTGCTGTTGAACTCCATGACTGCTCGTTTATAGGGTGCAGAAAAATTTGCGCTACCAGTCACAATAAAAGTTTGTTAAATCGTCACACTACCGGTTTCGGGCCTGTGCCCATCGTCGGGTGTTTAATGCATTGATGTACATGTTTATATTGGTGGAGATCAATAAAGATGAAGCATATTTATTATAATTATGTCGTGGTGACAGTTTGTCCACTCAGTTGCACATTTATTATCACTTTCACGTCCATGTTTCAGTTTTACAAAATTTAGCTCCATATTTCTATAATGCGTCGTGCACTCGTGATGTACACTGTGTTTACATACAAACATCTAGGCTATGTAGGCAAATGGACGTGAAAATGATAACAGATGTGCAACTGAGTGGAAAAATTGTCACCACAGCATAATTATAATGCAGATGCTTCATCATTATTGATCTCCAACAATATAAACATGAGCATCAATGTATAAACACCTGAGGACAGGCACAAGCCCGAAACCAGTCGTATGACGAATAGATAATCTTTTACTTTGACTGGTAGCGGAAATTTTTCTACACCCGGTAAACTTTTTTCCTTTCATCATTTTGTATCCGCGTATCTGTCTTTGTGTGTGTGTGGGGGGGGGGGGGTTGCTGGATGAAAGGGGGGAGGGGAAGGGATGAGGCGGTTGTTAGTGAGAAAAAGTTTCGTAAAGTTCTGAAATGATGTGTAAAGATTGTTTAAAGTCGCTAACTGTTCTACTTACAAATACTGGGTGAATATTGACTGGGTAATTTGCGCGTCATGAGCTACGGTGGCTCAAGACATTTGCAGAGTGTCTAATTGCTGTAATCGTCTTACTGTGTCAAACCTTTAATACGAGATTGTATCTCTTAAGGAGTAGATTATGATAGCGTTTTAAATTTTAACATTCAACGAGATATTGAAAATCTAATTTTAGTTACCCTGAAGCCGTTAGATAAAGAACCTCCAACTGGTACAGTACACCGTGCACCGGACTAGCCGTTTAGTAGCCTTCAGTTCCACTAATCAGACATCAGATATGTTTACAGTGATGGCTCCTGTCCTGGCCTTCTAGTTGTTCTTTGACGTGTAATTGCGTTCAGAAGTTAGTTTTATTTTCTAATTTAGTTGTTTGGTACTTCATTATCCGTCTTTTTCTTATTTTTAAAACAAATCATCCGAAGCTAACTAGCCCGAAAGTCGAAACCATTTACGCTACACTACCACTCGTGTGTTGCCATGCTGAAGACCATTAGCAATGAATAACTTAAATGACTAACTCGACATAACTGGACCAAATTATAGTCGAGTGCAAAGCGAAAATCTTGATTGCCTACATTATTTTGAACACAGTAACGCATGCGCTGGTCACAAACGACACTACAGTGCAGTGAGTGGTCGAAGGCTGAAGAGAACGCCATTGTCTCGACACTACTTATTTAATGAAGTTTATAGTCGGAGGAGAGCGAAATTAACCGTTCGAGCGTCGTATCTAGAGAGCTGAATTAAGCAATCTTCTTTCACTCACCCCAAGTCGTAGAGACCCCGCTTCTCGTTCTTTTTGTTATCCACGGGTTGCGGTACAGTTTCTCCAGTTCCCAATGCACCGACCACGGAGGCAGCCACAACTAACCACACACACTGTGAACACAGTCGGAAGAGCATTGTCAGTCAAACAGTGTACGCATACAAAAATACATATATGACAGCTCCAAAACAGATCTGTAAGTGTAGAGTCATTTCACTCAAATCATGCCTGCGACTTCGTACCAGGAGAATATTACCATCGGAGTGAGACACCCATACCAAGGCTGTTGTGACGGTGGGAAAACAGTGACATAAAAATGGAAGTCTGAAACAACCAAGCCAAGTTCAACTGAACTTGGTACGTACGTGGCTCAGTATCTTAAGAAGTGTGCTGTTGTTGTAAGCCATCCGTAGAATACTAAGGAGTGCAGAGATGATGTTAAAGGGTGTTGACAAAGTAGTTGAAGATGCTTCTTTTTAAACACAGCCAAACGGCTACACAATTTTGAGAAGGAAAGGAAGAAGAATCATTCGAACAATCTTCCGTTCAAAGTAGGAAAATTGTATTTGAAAATTGAGAAGCAACAAGGATGAAAAAATTGAGAATGTAATAGATACGACGAGAAAGCGCAGAGTTACATATTGCGACCGTTTCAAATAATGGAAACAAAAAGCTGGAAAAAGTATTGCAATTGAGAGAAAGATTCAAATTCTTTGACAAAAATCCAAATTTCATGGTTTATAGAAGCTAAGAAAGATCTACAGGAGTTGAGAATAACAGACAAAAACATGGGAAACAGATCTGAATTCGCGGGAATGGTAAAAAAAGAAAAACAAGCGTTTCCAGAAGAAAACAGAAAAGGAAAGAGGAGAGACAGCGACAGAAGAAAGAAGGGAACAACGAACAGCAAGAAAGAATAAGTATTTGGGAGCTAAATAATAATAATAATAATAATAATAATAATAATAATAATAATTGAAAACGAACTATATCAGTATCTAATGCGTAGTTCTAGACGTTGTAGGGCTGATTGTGGCAGTTCCGAAGAAAAAAGGAACGTAGGTTAGGGTTTAACGTCCCATCGAAGACAAGATAGAATATTGCTGTTGTGGTCTTCAGTTCAAGGATGGCTTGATGCAACTCTCCACGATATTCTATCCTGTGTACGCATCTTCGTCTTTGAATAACCACTGTAACCTTCAGTCGTTTGAACCGGTTTACTTTATTCTTCACTCTGTCGCCCTTTCTCCCAACCACACACACACACACACACACACACTTCTACCTCCAGTACCAAACTGACTTTTCTTTGAAGCTTCAGAATATGTTCTGTTAACTGATACCTTCTATAAGTCAAGTTGTGCCATAAATATCCTTTTTCCACAATTTAGTTCGGTACATCCACATTAATTATTCCATTTACCCACTTAATCTTCAACATTCTTTTGTAGCGCCACATTTCGAAAGGTTCTATTATCCTCTTGTCTGAACTGTTTATCGCTTAGTACCAGTTTACCACAAGGGTGCATCCCATACAAATGTCTAGGTAAAAGACATCCTAGCACTTGAATTTGTGTAAGTTACTCTCAGAAAAAAAAGGCACGCCACGAAGGAGTTATGGAAAAGTTCACAAACTGACATTCATACAGATGTGGATTCAACGTGGAAAATTGTAAACTTTGGCGACCAGGAGATGAGTGTGTGACGCTGCAGTGCAGTTTCACCGCGCAGCTGTCAAGTGTAGTAAATATGGAACATGGTTATATAAGGACATAAAGTCTGTCCTAATTTCATTCCAGTGGTCAGTTGGACAGTAACTACGCCTCGCAGAGAGGTGCGTCCACAATATACGCAGATCTCAGCATTTGAGAGCCGACGTGTAGTTGGCTCAAAGCCAGTTGGAATACTCGGCGAATCGCTCGATATTTGAATAGGAGCGATGCCACTATGTTCGCAGGAATGAGTAGTGTCAAGAAGAAGGCGGTCGAAGTACTGAGACGACTGAACAAGAGGACCGAGAAATCGTCAGAGAGCCAGTCGGAGCCCCGATTCATCATGTCACCGATCCGCCGTGCAAATGTGGCTTCAGTGATCACAAACACCACAGAAAGGGGACTGAGCCCACGGCGCCCTTTGCGCCGACTGTCATTGACCTCTGCACATCAGCAACCCCTTTTGAAGTGTTGTCGGGCACATTCGGCCCGGAATCTCATTGAATTGAGTAGAATTGTCTCCAATAATGAGTCGCGCTTCGAATTCAGCCCAAGAGACGCCCTGGATAACGGTGGGATATTGTCACCTACCATACGGGTCGACAACCAAGAGTGATGGTATAGGGTGCCATTTCATTTCATTGCAGGACCTCTATGGTTGTCATCCGCGGCACCTTAAAGCACAGCGGTACGTCGACTACATTCTACGCCCCGTTTTGTTGCCCTACATGGCAAGCCATCCTGGGCTGATATTTCAGCAAGATAACGGACCCCTCCCCCGCCCCGCCCCCCCCCCCCTCCCGCCGTCACGCACATGGCGAGAGTTTCTGCTGCTTTTCTTCGTGCTAGCCAAACCCTACCTTCGCCAACAAAGTCGCCGCATGCCTACCCAATTGAGAACAGTTGGAGCATTATAGGCAAGGCCATCCAACTATCTCGGGATTTTCTCGATCTAATGCGCCAGTTGGACAAAATTTGGCACGATACTCCTTAGAAGGACATCCAGCAATTCTATCAATCAGTGCTCAGCCAAATAACTGCCTGCGCAAGGACCAGTGATGGACCAACGCGCTAATGACGTGCTCAGTTTGTGAAGGTCTTTCTCTTGAATAAATCATCCAATTTTTCGGAAATTGTAATCACGTCTTTGTCTGTATATGTTCACCATACCTACCGATTTCCGTCCAATTCGGATAATTCTTTTGTGGTACGTCGTTTTTCTTGTTTATTTTTTTTTTTTTTTAATTTTTCGTAAGTGCCCTACGTGGTTCTGTCAGTCTGAATTTTATATCCACTCTCCTTTAACCATCATCAGTCACTTTGCAGTCGTTTTTAGTGTCTCATTTCTTAATCTAATTCTCTCAGCGTCTCCTGATTTAATTCGATCACTGTCCATTACGTCTCTCCAACTCAGTTCACAGTTAAGACCATTCCACTTCTGTTCCACTGGCAAACAGCGCGAGGCAAAATGAACAGTCAAATCTTTCCGTGCGATCTCTGATTTCTCTAATTTCGTCACGATAATCATCTTTCCCTAAGTAAGTGGACGCCAACCAAATATTATATTATTTTTGTTAATATTCATTCACACCCTCTTTTTTAGATAACATGCATTCTGTTCAGCTGCTCTTCCAAGTCATTTGCTGTCTGAAAGACTTAAAATGCAATTGGCAAACTTCAAAGATTTTTTGCTTCTTGTCGATCTTTAATTCCTTAGTCCTTATTTTCCTTTACAGGTTGCTCGATGTCCAGACTGAGTAACGTCGACAATTGTCTACAACCCTGTCTCACTCCCTTCTCAATCACTGCTTCCCTTCCATATTCTTCGACTCTTATATTTGCAGTCTGATTTCGAAACAATGATACTACCAGTACTACTATTACGAAACAAACGAAGACTGTGCACATTACGCGAAGAACTACTTCGACAACCTGAAGTATCGTCTTCTAGAACAGAAAGCGAAAACATTTTTCAACACTCTAAATATCTATCCCGTAGAGATGGTGCAGATAACAGCTCGCACAGTGGCGTACTAGATACAATGATTTTGGTAAAATGAGGAGCCGAAACGATGCAAAGTATCCTCCAATAAATGCAACCGACCTAACGAGTAGCTTTGTAATGAACATTCAGCCAAATTGCGGACTTACTGCACCCTTCATGCTGTCTCTTGGTCGCCCTGCAGGTGTTCTGTGTGGAGACTGCGCTGTCTTCGGAGACCCGGGTTCGTCTTTTATATTGTGTGCCGAGCTAGGGGATTGAGTACCGGAACGGGAGGGCTCTGGAGAAAGGAGAATCCAGTGTAGTCACAAAAACCGTGCGACTTGGGTCGTAAACCTCTCGCCTCGTAATCCGTCATTCTGTTATGACGCAAAGCGGCTAGTCGTAGAGCCAGCAACTACGAAGACAATGAACACCTACGGACTGTCTCTAATAGACAAAGGAACAGGTAAAATGGCTTTCCCTCCAACCATCGGGCATTTAATACTTCCCAGCTGGCAGCCACGAGGTGGTACCATACATGTTCTGTACCCCGGTTACAGGTACAAACGAAAGGGGCGGGTAGACTACAAAGAAACAAGCTAATAATGCGAAGACACATAGATCGGGATACCAATGGTTTGCCCAATACCAAATATTACGACTGAACACATGAGCACCTTTAAGTTGTAACAGACTTCCCGACAATCCAAAATGCTGATATAGTAAGGTTTCTAGCTTCTTTTTCGTATTCAAGAAAGAGGTTTTAGTCCGCAGCTCGTGGTCGTGCGATAGTGTTCTCGCTTCCCACGCCCGGGTTCCCGGGTTCGATTCCCGGCGGGGTCAGGGATTTTCTCGGCCTCGTGATGACTGGGTGTTGTGTGATGTCCTTAGGTTAGATAGGTTTAAGTAGTTCTAGGGGACTGATGACCATAGATGTTAAGTCCCATAGTGCTCAGAACCATTTTTTGAAAGATGATTTAAGCTCTATTTCTTTCGACGTGTCAGACTTCATATCTGCACACTGGATATTTTTCAAACCGAGGTATTCAGTTGTCGATGTGTCTCGTCACAGAGGGTCAGAGTGCAAGCAATGTAATCTTTGATTGGTAGTAGCATTGTTGTTGCTGTAGCATTCTAAGCGAAGCTAGTGAGTCGTGTGTTGGTCATCCTACTGAGCGGCGTGGAAGTGGAACTAGCTTGCAGAGCACAGAGATAAAGATATGGTGGATTCAAATTGTGGATCACGGTTTGGAACATTATAATTTCAGAAGTGATGTTTTCCAGGTACTGTTGTTGTTGCTGCACTGTCGCACTGCCTGCTTATGCATAATTTCTAATCTGTTTGAAAATTTGAAAGTTTTAGTAGGATTTTTTTATTGGTTTGGGTTAGTTAGTTTCAGCGCTCAGACGTAATAAAGTAATCAGTTCACATGGCGTGCATTCAGAAGTTACAGACTTGCCTCACCTTTACCATTTCAGTATTTCATTTAATGGTGGAGTGATGTTTTTCATGACAAGTAACTTTTTAAAAGATGATTGTAGTAGTCAGACAATGAATTTCAGTATCACTGAGATCTAGCAAGTTTGAATATCCTCCCCCGTCTTCCCTCAAAAATTTTGATTTTTAGTTGCGTATCGCCACAATGCGCTCTGCGGAACACAGTTGCTAAAATCAAAGCTTAATCTACTGCCACAATGTTTTCTTTTATGTAGGTGGTTTGCTGCTGCGCTCAGAAGACAGTAAGGTCGTTCATAGTGAAGCATTGCATTTCAGAATTATCAGATTCTGTTAATATAAAATTCAGTTCAGGTTACATATCATTGTCAGACAGTCATTTTTACAATGCAGTGTTACATTATATGTGTATTATGTAGTGTTCAGAATTTTCTTGTCAGTCTGCACACGTAACTTAAGAGGGCATTTTAAAACAAACATTTTCGTTTTTTATTCTTTCAATATACGATTTGTAATTTTATGTACCAGTTTTCATTATGATATTTTTGTGTACTGGAATTGCGAGTCAGGTAAAGTGATGTCACGCATTGAAGCACCGTTCACTGGACTGCACAATACAGAGTTCCACAGGACTGTTTGTTTAGTTTTGAGCGTTAGGTTTTCTAATTAATATGGTGAATTTAATTGCAATGGAAGTTTACCATTGTACAGTCTCCGAAATTTGGCGACTAATTTATCGGATAGCGTTTCATAATTACACCACAGATACACAAAGTTTAAGGTAGAAAATCAGACCATCTTTAGTCCACAACTAAACACTTTTGTTCAGAAAAGTTACAATATGCGCTTAAGGCTAAACAAAACACTACAATTGTTCGACAATGGCACCATTCAAATGATGGTGGGTTTCAGCATGTCTCCTCATCGACGCCTGTATACGTTCAAAAATTCCAGGCATCTTTCAAATGAATTGACACTCATCCACGATGCTTTCCTTTCCAGTAGGTTGAAGGGAAAATGGGTGGTCATGATACTGGAGAGGCATGGCTACACGATGATGATAATGATGATAAAATGAATGAATGATGATAAAATGAAACTATGGCGGGTTATCACTTTGTAATTTACGCCTCACTTGCGGTATGTGGAAATAAACGTGTTGTAACATTGGCATGACTCCACTTGTGCATACGTCGTATTGGGGAAGCCATTGGTTTTCGAACTCAAGTCTATTAGGATTATTTGCCTTTTTTGTTTGTACCTATAATAGTCGACCTCCATCTATACTCCACGAGCTAGGTGATGGTGTGTTGCGGCGGGCACTTTCAGTACCACTATCTGATCCTCATTCCTTGTTCGGTCCGCGAGTAGCGCCTGGAAAGAATGATTGTCACTAAAGCTACGTATTAACTTTTGTCTTGATTTGACATCTGGCTCTATAAGAATAAATAATAAAGCTGTCAGAGGAACTGTTCAAACCAACTTACATGTTATCTATCTTCCAGTATTGATGGTACTGGTACATTTGCTCATGGTAATGGATGGGTTACAATGGTTGTGATAAGATGTGCTCCTGCCGCCTTAGATGGACTTGAGAGATTTAACGAGAGGTATGGTACATTGTATAAAACATTTCATATTTCTGGAATTGCTAATAAAGACTTAGGTAAATCATCATAAACTAGCAATATGCAATTAACTTTGTCTACACGTAACAACAGTGTGGCTCCAACAGAAGTTGTATTCATTTGAATGAAATGACATGTTGTAACAGAGGAGTTTAGATCAGTTAGAGATGTAACATTGTATTACTGTTATTAATAAACTGAGCCACCTACTTATCCACTTGATATGCATGGCAACACAGATCTGCATGCAAATCAAATGCACTATTTTTAGATTTTCAGAAGGCTTTTGATGTGATTCCGCACAAGCAACTTCTAAGCAAATTGCACACCTAGGGAATATCGCCCCGGTTATGTGACTGGATTCGGGATTTCGAGTCAGAAAGATCACAGTTTGTAGCAAGTGAGGGAAAGTCATTGAGCAAAACAGAAGTAATAGTGGCGTTTCCCATGGAAATTTGATAGGTCCTCTGCTGTTTCCGAAATACATAAATGATTTAGGAGATAATCTGTGCAGCCCTCTTCGATTATTTGCAAATCAAGCCATCATTTCCTGTCTTGTAAAGTCATCAGATGATCAAAAATAATTTAAAAAGGCTTTACAGATGATACCTGTACAGTGAAAAGTGTGGCAATTAATTCTAAATAATCAAAAGCGTGAAGCCATACACATGACTTCTAAAGGAAATACACTAAATTTTGGTTACACGACAAATCGATTGCATATAAAGCTGTAAATTCAAAAAAATAATTAGGATTTATAATTACAAAGAACTTAAAATGGAACAGTAGTATATCCATTACTGATTCTGGACCAAACAGCATTTTGGAGTAAAAATGCTAGGTTGAAAACCAGAAATCCAATTTTGAAGTTTTACCCAACAAAACAAACTCATTTGCCTATATCGAAAAAACCAAATTCTCATTTTCTAATAAATTGTATTATTTATGAAGAACAACAAAAAATCTCATTTGCCTATATCAAAAGAACCAAACTCTCATTTTCTCATTTTAAAATTTTCAAATCTAATAAATTTTATTCTTTAATAAGAAGAACTATCAAACCCAAAATCTCAAATGTTCATTTAACCATAATCGTTGTAATAAAACATAAAATCAAATTTCATTCTACATAAATTCTGTAAAAACAAAAATGATCAACAAATATGAACTATTTAAGGACTTAGATAATTGTAGCAAAGGAAAGTTTGAATTGAGTTATGAAGATTTAGATAATTATTCCAAAGAAAATGTTTATTCTAATGTAATTAGAGAAAATCTTTTGGAATTTATTGATTCTTTTGATATGAAAGAAATGAAGAACTAAAGTATAAAATCTTAAAAGAACTTTTATAAATCACTAAAACAGAAAAATTTGAAGAATTATTCCAAACTTAAAAAACAATTAATAGATCTTATTATAAATCTTATTGACAATCCTGAATGATATTTCCACTTTGCAGTTGAGTGTTCACTGGTATGGCACTTCCTGGCTGATTAAAACAGTGTGCTGGACTGAGTCTCAGTCCTATTGACAATACTAATAACAATGATAACATTAATGAATTGCATAAAAAACTTCTTCAAATCTGTAAAATGAAAAAAATTAAAAAGTATTCTAAACTTTAAAACAGTCACTTATTTGATCTTATCAAATAATCTGAAGGTAAAATGAATAAGGTAATGATTTGAATACAAAATCTATATGTGACAACAAAATTGTAATATCAACACTAGGAAAAATAATAATAATATGGATAATGAGAATTATTTTCAAAAACTTCTAGTAGGTAAATGTCAAGAAATTGAACAAAAAAGTTACCAAAAAATTGCCACAATTCAAATTTCTAGAATATGATGATTTTTCAAATCAAATAAACGAATTTATAGAAACATTTATGCCTTAATATCGAGAATAATAATAATAATGATAATGATAATATTGTTGAACCACAAGAATCAAATTAAAAAAGAAATAATTAACAAAATTAAAGGTTACTTTAATACAAAGAAGAGCAATTACAGTTGATATGAAATTTTATCAGAATTTTAAAACTGAAAAGGAATACATTAATTGAATTTTACAACAAGTAGTCAAGTCTCATTAAAAACAACCAGTTTCCAAGATTATTACCAAAAATCAATGTATAAACTATTAACTGAAATGGAAGAAATACAAAAGGAAAAATCTCTGCTTGTCTTTATTTAACGTAGATAGTTTAGAATTAAATGTTATTTAACATAACCCAGTTATTGGTTCTTCTTATATCGAATTACCAAAGACTATTAAAGTTAAAAAGACTGTAGATCATAAAAAACAAAGAAAAAATGTTTTATTTACTCAATAAAATCAGCTATATATTCAGCAAATAATCATGTAGAATGAGTAAATAATTATTAAAATATTAAATTTGAAGTGGATGAAATTTTTGAAATAGCCAAAATTAACTTTTCTGTTCAGTTAACACATATTCAAAGTTTGAACAGAAATTAAAGATTTAAATTAATGTTTATGCATTTGAAAATAATGAAGATGAAAAACATTATTGTATATCCTCTTTGTCATACACAAAATAAACAAGAAAACCTTCTTTCTATTTGAGATAAACACATCATATTATTGTTGGATAAAAATATCTTTCCAGGTAATTAGTTACAAGTAATTAAAAAAGCTCATCAAATTTATCTTTGTGATCTTAAGATATTTTCATTTAGAAGGAAAAATAGCCATTCACAAAAACGATTGTAAATACATACAAAAGAAAAATAGATACACGTATAATAGGTCATAAAACTGAATTTAAAAACTATAATAATTCATTACATGTAGCTTCTAAATTTATGCAGATTTCGAATTTTTTTAAAAGATATTCAAACTTGTCACCCTAATCGTGAAACATCCTGTATTACCAAATATCAAAAACATTTACCAATATTTAATAATCTAAAGGATATTTCAAAAATCTAGGCACTTATATAGGTAAAGATGCAGCAAAGTAATTCGTTGCGATGTTAAAAGAAGAATAAAGCGAAACTGGTAATATATACGAACTAAATAATTGTATGAAAATTACTAAAGAAGATTTAATTAATTTTAAAAATTCAGAAACTTGTTATATTTGGGAAGAAATTACTTTTGGTGAAAAGAATGAAAAAGAACTTGCCCATTTACCAGGAACACATTGAGGAAGTGCACATGAAGGCTATATTCTTAATAACCAAACTCCTAAATTTATAAATGTTTATATTCATAATTTAACAAAATACAATGTTCATTTGTTTATTAAGAAATTGGAAAATATAGTAATACGAAATATGAAACAAAAATATATTTCTTGTAGTAAACACTTTGCAGACGGATTAACTTAAAGAGTTTTTGATACATTAAAATTTATGGCTTCAAGTATTGATAAATTATCTCCCAGTCTTACATAAGAACAATTTAGAGGAACAGCTAAATATTTTGAAGGTAAATAATTAGATTTATTAGTTAAAATAGGAGTTTACCCTTATGCATATATGGATTCTGAAGAAAAATTACAAGAAACTTAACTACCTGAAAAATGAATTTATTTAAAATTTAACAAAGATAATATTTCTGATGAAGATTATGAAAGAACAAAAACAATTTGGAATAAATTCAACATTAAAAATTTAGATGAATGTACAAAATTTTATAATAAAACTAAGTGTTAATTTTAGCAGATATTTTCGAAAATTTAAGAGATATATGTATTACATCTGAAAAACTTCATCCATCTTGGTACTTTACAGTTCCAGGATTATCTTGGAATTCTGTTTTTAAAAGGACAAAAATTGAATTCGATTTATTACATGATTATGATGCGATATTATTTCTTGAAAGAGAAATTAGAGATGGAATTTCTCAAAGTATTAAAATTTATGCAAAATCAAATAATAAACTTATGAAAAATTTCGAGCCAAAATAAAACTCAAATTATACTGCATATTTAGATGCAAATAATTTATAGGGTTGGGCAATGTCTCAGTTTATACTATTTAAAAATAAAAATTAGGTTGGACCAAAATGTTGTAATTCTGAAAAAATATTTAAAATGTGAGATGATTTTAAATATGGCTTAATTTTGGAAGGTGATTTAGAATATCCAAGAAAATTACACGATTCACATACAGAAATATATTACTAACGATTGTAGGTAATAGAGAAAAATACCTGTTATGGTATAAAAATAGTAAACAATGTTTACATCTTGGATTAAAATTAAAGAATAATTATAGAACCTTATCATTTGAACAATCAAATTGGTTGAAAAAATATATTGATTTTTAATACAGATTTGAGAAAAAAGACAGCTAACAGGCTTGAAATAGATTCCTAAAGCTTAATGAATAATTCAGTGTTTGGAAAAACAGTGAACAACATTAGAGATAGACAAAGTATTAAAATAATGACAAGATCCAGGAAAATATATGAATTATATTTTAAATCCAAATTATGAACATACTACTGAATTTTCAGAAAAGTTAGTAGCATATCATGTGATGAAGATTAAAATAATGTCCAATAAACCTATATATTGGAAAAAGAATTGTAGATAAAAATATATGAATTTTACTACAATTTTAGGAACCCCAGTGTATGATGAAAATATTGATTTACATTATATTGTTGTTGTTGTGGTCTTCAGTCTTGAGACTGGTTTGATGCAGCTCTCCATGCTACTCTATCCTGAGCAAGCTTCTTCATCTCCCAGTACCTACTGCAACCTACATCCTTCTGAATATGTTTAGTGTATTAATCTCTTGGTCTGCTTCTACGATTTTTACCCTCCATGCTTCCCTCCAATACTAAATTGGTGATCCCTTCATGCCTTAGAACGTGTCCTACCAACTGATCCCTTCTTCTAGTCAAGTTGTGCCACAAACTCCTCTTCTCCCCAATCCTGTTCAGTACTACCTCATTAGTTATATGATCTACCCATCAAATCTTCAGCATTCTTCTGTAGCACCACATTTCAAAAGTTGCTATTCTCTTCTTGTCTAAACTAGTTATCGTCCATGTCTCACTTCCACACATGGGTACGCTACATACAAATACTTTCAGAAACGACTTCCTGACACTTAAATCTATATTCGATGTTAACAAATTTCTCTTCTTCAGAAACGCTTTCCTTGCCATTGCCAGTCTACATTTTATATCCTCTCTGCTTCGACCATCATCAGTTATTTTGCTCCACAAATAGCAAAACTCCTTTACTACTTTAAGTGTCTCATTTCCTAATCTAATTCCCTCAGCATCACCCGACTTATTTCGACTACATTTCATTATCCTCGTTTTGCTTTTGTTGATGTTCATCTTACACCCTCCTTTCATGACACTGTCCATTCCATTCAACTGCTCTTCCAAGTCATTTGCTGTCTCTGACAGAATTACAATGTCATCGGCGAACCTCAATGTTTTTATTTCTTCTCCATGGATTTTAATACCTACTCCGAATTTTTCTCTTGTTTCCCTTACAGCTTGCTCAATGTACAGATTGAATAACATCGGGGATAGGCTACAACCCTGTCTCACTCCCTTCCCAACCACAGCTTCCCTTTCATGCCCCTCGACTCTTATAACTGCCATCTGCTTTCTGTACAAGTTGTAAATAGCCTTTCGCTCCCTGTATTATACCCTTGCCACCTTCAGAATTTGAAAGAGAGTATTATAGGCAACATTGTCAAAATCTTTCTCTAAGTCTACAAATGCTAGAAACGTAGGTTTGCCTTTCCTCAATCTTTCTTCTAAGATAAGTCATAGGGTCAGTATTGCCTCACGTGTTGCAATATTTCTACAGAACCCAAACTGATCTTCCCCGTGGTCGCTTCTACCAGTTTTTCCATTCGTCTGTAAAGAATTCACGTTAGTATTTTGCAGCAGTGACTAATTAAACTGATAGTTCGGTAAATTTCACATCTGTCAGCACCTGCTTTCTTTGGGATTGGAATTATTATATTCTTCTTGAAGTCTGTGGGTATTTCGCCTGTCTCATTCATTGTGCTCACCAGATGGTAGAGTTTTGTCAGAACTGGCTCTCCCAAGGCCGTCAGTAGTTCTAATGGAGTGTTGTCTACTCTCGGGGCCTTGTTTCAACTCAGGTCTTTCAGTGGTCTGTCAAACTCTTCACGCAGTAAGGTATCTCCCATTTCATCTTCATCTACATCCTCTTCCATTTCCATAATGTTGTCCTCAAGTAAATTGCCCTTGTATAGACCCTCTATATACTCCTTCCACCTTTCTACTTTCCCTTCTTTGCTTAGAACTGGGTTATCCATCTGAGCTCTTGATATTCATACAAATGGTTCTCTTTTCTCCAAAGATCTCTTTAATTTTCCTGTAGGTAGTATCTATCTTACCCCTACTGAGATAAATCTCTGTCTTACCATTATATAGTGTATCTGAAACCTGTCAGTATCTCCAGGCTTCTTCCATGTATACAACCTTCTTTTATGATTTTTGAACCAAGTATTATCAATGATTAAGTTGTGCTCTGTGCAAAATTGTATCAGGCGGCTTTCTCTTTCATTTCTTAGCCCCAATCCATATTCACCTACTATGTTTCCTTCTCTCCCTTTTCCTGCTACCAAATTCCAGTCACCCATGACTATTAAATTTTCGCCTCCCTTCACTATCTGATTAATTTCTTTTATCTCACAATACATTTCTTCAATTTCTTACTCATCTGCAGAGCTAGTTGGAATATAAACTTGTGCTACTGTAGTAGGCGTAGGCTCCGTATCTATCTTGGCCACAATAATGCGTGCACTATGCTGTTTGTAGTAGCTTACCCACACTCCTATTTTTTTATTCATTATTAAACCGACTCCTGCATTACCGCTATTTGATTTTGTATTTATAACCCTGTATTCGCCTGACCAAAAGTCTTTGTCCTCCTGCCACCAAACTTCACTAATTCCCACTATATCTAACTTTAACCTATTCATTTCCCTTTTTAAATTTTCTAACCTACCTGCCCGATTAAGGGATCTGACATTCCACGCTCCGATTCGTAAAACGCCAGTTTTCTTTATCCTGATAACGACATCCTCCTGAATAGTCCCCGCCCAGAGACCAGAATGGGGGACTATTTTACCTCCGGTATATTTTACCCAAGAGGACGCCATCATCATTTAACCATACAGTAAAGCTGCATGCCCTCAGGAAAAATTGCGGATGTAGTTTCCCCTTGTCTTCAGCCGTTTGCAGTACCAGCACAGTAAGGCCATTTTGGAAAGCGTTACAAGGCCAGATTAGTCAATCATCCAGACTGTTGACCTGCAACTACTGAAAAGGCTGCTGTCCCTCTTCAGGAACCACACATTTGTCTGGCGTCTCAACAGATACCCCTCCGTTGTGGTTCCACCTACAGTACAGCTATCTGTATTGCAGAGGCATGCAACATTCGCAACCAACAGCAAGGTCCACGGTTCTGGGGGATTTACATTATATGGACACAGAATCTTTCATTTACACTATAAGAAGTGAAGATTTATCTGAAGATATGAAATCAATGATAAACAAAATCACTACAAGTGAATATACAAAGGATAATCTAAATGAAATTCTTCAAGTAATTAAGAAAGTTGTAGGAAAAATGAAAGATAAAAAAGTGTAAAAAATTATGTTAGATCACTTACTTTTAAAATCAAAAATGTATGCATAGGAAGTTGGAGAAAGGAAGAGAAAACATCTAAACCAGTTCAGAAATTTGTGTGAAAGACGAAATTTTTTTCAGTAATTATAAAAATTGTGTAACTGATAAAACAAAACAATGTAGAAAAATAAATTTGATAAGGTAATTTAATAATTCATTATATTCAGTCAAATGTAATATAATTGTGTTAATTTCAGTGAAGATAAACGTTCTGTATTACAAAATGGAATTAATACATCATCATTATAAATTAAATCAAAATAAAGATCAAATTAAAATTTAGGAGAATTAAACAATTAACAGAAGGTTCAATAAAATTAAATAATTTTTAATATTTTTCCATATTATGTTGATTATTTATGTCTTTGCATATAAAATTTACAAAAAAATTGCCAAAAAAATCCACTATTTTATGATCTTTTTTATATTTTTAAGCTAATATCACTTCTATTCAATGATCACAGGTATGATCATAATTGGAAGAATTTTTAATTTCTCACAAATAAATCTTTTAATATGCCAATTATGAAGAAGTTTTTTTGTTTCTTTCTTCTACAAACTTTACAAACCAGATTTTGAAGGCAAATTATGTCTTGTTATTTTAACTTCTTTTTGAATTCGCTTTTTTGATTGCACACTGGACCAATCATGCAAATCATTTCATTTTCGCTTACATTAATATGGAAAAAATTTAATGAAATTATAAAATGAAAATATGTTAAAATAAATGAAATTAAAGAATGAAAAAGATAATAAATTGTTTAATAGATAAATGAAGCTGTGTAAGTATTTGAAAAATAATAAACGTAAATTTAATAACAAACAAGTAGTAGTAATCATGACGAAAAAAATCTTTTGTTTGATGCAAATCAAGTTGATGATATTTTAGTATATTAATGGCCAAGAAATGTCATTAAAATTTTTAAATCAAAATATTATGAAATATATAAAACTTTAGTACCACTGACATCATTTAAAAATAATCATTCACATGCAAATTTATTAACGAACCTAGCTTGTATTCTTTAGTACGAAATCCAAAATGCCATTTTCAGAAAATTGTCACGATTGTGTTTATGAAGAAATTTTACCATCCATTAGAAAACATGATGAATATAAAATTAAAGAGAGAATAACTCAGTTGGAAAATACAAATAAAATCAAAGTTGGCATAATAAACAAAAGAACTGAAAAAAATACATTATTACTACATGTTCTTCCTCATTTAAGTGATGAAAATCTAAAAGCAACTTAGTTATTTTAAGATTGCATGATTTTCATTATGAAGTTTAACATACTTGAATACAATTAAAAATATGCAAAGTCCAATAGATATTGGCAGAAATATACATTCAAATTGAGAAGAATTTTAAGAATTATTTATGTACCAATTTCAGTTTAGACATACGAATGAATGAAAAAAATTTAAGTATTGTTTGCCACTGGCACTATAAGAATAATTTGTATGAATATTGAGTATTCATCAGACGAGTTTTGTGAAGATATAAAGAAACTAACAAACGTTTCTTGGAATATAAAATTAAATTTACTAGTTTTTTATTACAATCAAATCTTAAATGACATTTATTACGATTCTAATGTGTATTACATACATATTAAAAACATAAGATTCTATCATCTCAATTTAAAAAACCTCAAATGAGTTTTATATCAAATACATTTTTTATTCATTTGAATATCAAAATACAATCTTTCTTCGTTATTAAAACAATAACCACAATGAAAATTGTACTTAATAATAAACATGTATAAAGGTTCTGAATTAGATTGATTTATACAGAAAGTTTTTATTAATAAAAAATTTACACTTCTCTGATTTGATGATTTCTAAAAACCATAATTATTAAGTAATGAAAAAAGCTATACAATTATATTATTTTATTTACTCAACTGTGAATTATCAAAAACTAACCATTTAAAATTATATTTATTACATTCCTTCTGTAATTTTTTTGAACTAGACAAACATCTGAAAAAACTTTCAATTGTTCTTGTTCATGAAAATTTTCTTATATTTGTATGACAGTTAAATCTTTTAATTTGTATGTTATCAGATTAGAATGAATAACAACTCCAATTTCAAAAATTTCTGTTGATCTATTTGCCTTGTATTGTTTTTGAAAATCTTGTAACTTTACTTATTCTTACTTTGTCACCTTTATTTCGGGTTAGTATGTAATATATTTGTTACACAAAGAGTCTTCCAACATATTTTTTCTGTTGCTTCATTTACATCTTATGTTCACATTTTTATTATTTATTGTTGGGTGTTATTATAATCATCAATTAATTTAGAAATCAAGTGAACCAATTTATAATTTATTAGTTCTTCCACATTTTTTCAATGTTCTAATATATCACGCAACAGTAGCTTTTAATTCAATAAAAATTAATTATTCAGTAATGTTAAATTTTGTTGTTAACTCTTTATTATGAAATTCTTTACTATTATCTGTTTCTAAATTTCTTGGTTTTCTCAAATTAAAATTTTTTTGAAAGAATCAACTATATTTTTACCTGTTTTGACTTGAACTGGAATTTCCCAAGCAGTTTTAAGAACTTCCATATCAGTTAATAAATATTTATATCCTTATTTACTTTCGATATTCCTTTCAGATAATGAGAATCCACTTCGTTTAAATCAGACTGCCATAGATAGTCATTCAAAAAGGAATTATATTTCTTCTTTCAAATTTTTGTAATTATTTTAATGTGTAATCGATAATAATTTGTTCATGATATTTAGACCTTCAACTCCAAAAGTTTTTTAATGATTTTACTCGTTATAGTGTTTCAAATTGAACAAATTCCCTTAATTCTTTGTTTTCCATTTAAGTTGTTAATGTATGAGGATGAAGTGTTTCAGTAAATTTTTCCATTTCAAATATGATTTTCACTCTTCATTTATAGAGAATAAAATATAGTTAACTTATTTCACCAGATACATTTACCTTTACATCTGCTGGCACAGTTTTAACAGAACATTTTAATATTACAGCTAGAAAATTTGAATTTCAAACTATTTCTTCCTCGTATTTCAGGAGCTGTTTTAGAAAGTTTGTCACCCAAACTCTTCTGAGTATCGAAATCATTAAATATCAAATATCTGCTTATGTTATCATCAACAACAAGAACTTTTTTAAGAAGAGAATCATATTCTTGAATTGTGAAGTTATTGTACATCTGCAAGCATAAAATTAAATTCAACAATTTGTTTACCATACTTTTTATAACTAAGATATTTAAATAATTTAAGTATGGAGTTAAATCAGTTTTTTTGGTAATAATCACTTAAACCTTACTCAGTATCTTTCTTGGAAGAATAATTTTGAAAAACTGTTAGCAAATTTGCATGTAGTTTTTTAAAATTCTACAAGACTTACTTTTCTAAGTGCATCCAAATAATCAAGTGGATTGTTAATATTAAATATTCAGTATAATATTTAGCACTTCAAAAATGTTATTTAATTCTGTCTGTAGTTGTTTAATTATATGAACTATTTATGGTGCTAAAGAGGATTTAATATTTTTGATTTTTGAAATTAAATCATTATTAATTTCTGGATCTAATAATTGAAAATCTTTTAATTTTACATAATGGCTAATGAATTTATTTTCAAAAATGTCAACTTCATAAATTTAAAATATAACTCTTATAAGTCATGCACAATAGTTTTAAGACAAACACAAATGGCCAAAGATTATGTCATTGAAATTTTGTGTTCTCCCAATATTGTAGTAAAGATATTTTTTTCCCAAATAGTAAATGAGTTGTTGAGGTATACTTCCTGCATATGAATCAAAAACAAAGTTTATATCTTCATTTCTATAATAAGAAATCCAATGAGTTACAAAATAATTGGAGGTATCTAAATTTACTATTGCTCATTCTAAATTTTTTGGTTCCTTAGGTAATTCATCACTCTTTAAAACACAAAGAAAATGATAAATTTTTAACTGTTTTACTAATTCTTCAATGTCAATATTTACTGCAGTTGCAGTAATATTTTCTCTTAATGAAGAATCATTTGCACACATTCTTAATTTTGCAGACAATTGAAGCTTTTTATCTGTATCATGTCTTTTTTCTAATTTTATATTCTCTATAAAAATATCATGGTCTTCACATTTTTCATCTAATGGATTTTTTCCCTTATCTTTTGTCCCTGGAATACAATAATTATAGACAGTTAAATGCATTTCAAATTGTTGGCGACAGGAAGGGCATCCAGCCACATTAACTATGCCAAATCCATACTTAACCCTGAGGACCCTGCACACATAGCGAGATAAAGGCAGTAGTTAAAGAAAGAAAGAAAGAAATGCATTTCAAATTGTAATTTCTTAATTAAAGTATTAATTAAACCTTTTACATATTTTTAACTTTCCCAAAATGTATGTGGTAAATTATTCTAAAATCTAATTAATTGCTAAACTTGTTTTTTAATGTTTGCCAGCTTCCTACATTTTTCATTGTGATAATGTTTATTTCCTGCTAATTCTTCACCATGAATTACTGTTAATCTATCAATAAAATCTCTAACAACATTCATCCACATATATTCGACTGATTTTTCTGAATATTTTTTACAAAGCTTTCACAAACTTCTTCAAATGAATCATCATGATTTCTTTATGAAAAACTAGGAAAATTTTCTTCAAAAATTGTTCTAGTCGAAGTATTATATTTAAAACCTTTGTTTCATTTTATTTTATTCGAATTTTTTTCGTTATATACAACATTTGAATGGGAAAAAATTCTTGTATGATTTTGTAAATGTATCAAATTTTGTTCCTAAATCATCCATAGTTATTTGTTTCTAGTTAAAAGTTTTATTAATCCATCTGTTCTTTCATATTCTTATTCCTCAGTTTTAATTTATCACCATTGAATTTTACAGGTAATTTTCCAACAATTTTAAATTGTCTATAATTTTCCAACAAATTTAAATTGTCCAACAGGTCTAGATCCAAAACATTATCTTCAATATGATCAATAAATTCTAACATCCTTTCACTTATATTTATTTTTTAAGCAGTATGTTCCATGTTTATGTTTAAAGTTTACGTTCAATGTCTATGTTTAACGTTTATAGTCAGTGTTATGTTAAATGTTTATGTTTAACATTTACACTCAATATTTATGTTAAACATTTAAAAAATTCTTTATCTTTTCTCTATATTTACCTTCACTAATGTTTCTTGCCATATCTATCATAATAAGACCAAAATTATTTTTATTCCAACATTTACTACCTAATTTCCTAAACTCATCATTAATACCTCTTGAGCTGTTTATGTGCCAGACTTAGCCAGCTACAGCATTTAATGTGTGCTGCCACTTGCAACCAAGATCTTATCATTCTGTTATAACTGTCTGTCTTTTTTATTATGATTTTCATCTTTGACTAATCGAACACTAAAATGTCATTGTGATGAGAGCACTGTTGTTGAAATTTAAAAGTTTTATGTACTTCCATGTAACTTTTATCATTTTGATGAAGATAGTCTTGGAACTATCGAAACCTGGTTAATGTATTTCTAAGTTGTAAGCAACCTGTTGGCTGACTATTACGTTTTATATAATTGCATACACGGTTGCTGTTTAAAATATAAATTTCAGTTCAGTTTTATCGTAGCTGTATTCTGCAGCTGTGTGAATATTGTGATTGATACACCAGTGTTTTCTGTTTCAGTGTCAGTGAACTATTTTTTCCAGTATGGTTAAGTTTGTTGCATGAAGTGGTACATCCTTTAGTTCAAAAGCTAATTAACCCATAATAAATTATCATTTTTTTGTGTGGTGAAAAAGTTGGTAATGATTATCTAGTTTCCAGTAAATTGAAATGACATTAGTCAACAAAACATTCCACTTTGTTAAGTAGAGATGTGAATTGCTTTCGTCATCTCTTGGAAAAATATATAAAAAACAAGTGAAGTTCATGACTGCACTTGTACGTGTTTTGTGTTTTTTGGTTATCGGTCTTCTGAGTGGTTTGATGCTGACCGCCACGGATTCCTCTCCTGTGTTAACCTCTTCATTTCAGAGTAGCAATTGCAACCTACATCCTCAATTATTTGCTGGATGTATTTCAATCTCTGTCTTAGTCTATGGTTTTCTCCCTCTACAGCTCCCTCTGTTACCATGGAAGACATTCCCTCATGTCTTAACAGATGTCCTATCGTCCTGTCCCTTCTCCTTATCAGTGTTTTCCACATATTCCTTTCTTCACCGATTCTGCACAGAACCTCCTCATTCCTTAGCCTATCAGTCCATCAAATTTTCAATATTCGTCTGTAGCACCACATCTCAAATGTTTCAATTCTGTTCTGTTCCAGTTTTCCCACAATCCATGTTTCAGCACCATAGAATGCTGTACTTCAAACATACATTCTCAGAAATTTCTTCCTGAAATTAGGGCCAATATTTGATAGTAAACTTCTCTTGGCCAGGAATGCCCTTTTCGCCATTTCTAGCCTGCTTTTGACGTACTCCTTGCCCCGTCCGTCACTGGATATTCTACTGACTAGGTATAAGATTCCTTAACTTCATCTACTTTGTGACCATTAATCCTGATGTTAAGCTTCTCACTCTTCTCATTTCTACTTCTTTTCATTACCCTTGTCTTTCTTCTATTTACTATCAATCCATGCTCTGTGCACATTAGACTGTTCATTCTGTTCAGCAGATCACGTAATTCTTCTTTGCTTTCCCTCAAGATACCAATGTCAGCAGTGAATCATATCATTGATAGCGGTTCACCTTGAATTTTAATTCCACTCCTTAACCTTTCTTTTATTTCCATCATTGCTTCCCCAATTTACAGACTGAACAGTAGGGATGAAAGGCAACATCCTTGTCGTACACACTTTTTAATACAATTTCTTCGTTCTTGGTCGTCCACTCTTATTATTCCCTCTTGGCTATTGTGCATATTGTATATGACCCGTCTCTCCCTATAGCATACCCGTACTTTTCGCAGAATTTCGAACTTCTTGCACCGTTTTACATTGTCGAACGCTTTTTCCAAGTCGACAAATCGTATGAACCTGTCTTGATTTTTCCTTAGTCTTGTTTCTATTATGTCACCGAAGGTTATTTTGACTTTCCTCTATGCTGAGTCTATCCTTCCAATAATGATTTCTTTTTCGATGTCTTCACATTTTTCCTGCAGCCATTTCATCTTAGCTTCCCTGCACTTCCTATTTATTTCATTCCTCGACGACTTGTATTTCTATATTGCTGAGTTTCATGGAATATTTTTGTACTTCCTCCTTTCATCGATCAAATGAAGTATTTCTTCTGTTACCCACGGTTTTTTTCACAGTTACCATTTATGTACCTATGTTTTCCTTCCAAACTCCCATGAAGGCCCTTTTTAAAGATGTCCATTCCTCTTCAACTGTACTGTCTACTAAGCTATTCCTTACTGTTGTATCTATAGGCTTAGAGAGCTTCAACTGTATCTTGTCATTCCTTAGTACTTTCATATCCCACTTCTTTGCGTACTAGCGCTTCCCGACTAATGTCTTGAACTTCAGCTTACTGTTCATCACTACTATATTGTGATCTGAGTCTATACCTACTCCTGAATACTCCTTACAATCCAGTATCGGATTTTGGAATCTATGTGTGACCATGATGTAATCTGACTGAAATCTTCCCATATCACCCGTCCTTTTCCAAATATACCTCCTCTTCTTGTAATTTTTGAACAGAGTATTCGCTATTACTATCTGAAACTTGTTTCAGAACTCAATTAGTGCTTCTCCTCTCTCATACCTTGTTCCAAACCCATACTCTCCTGTAACATTTTCCTCTACTCCTTCCCCTACAACTGCATTCCAGTCTCCCATGACTATTAGAGTTTCATCCCTCTCTACCCTTTCAATATCCTCATACAATTTCTCTATTTCTTCATCATCAGCTTGCGACGTCAGCATGTATACCTGAACTATTCTTGTCAGTGTTGGTTTGCTGTCGATTCTGATAACAACAACCCTCTCACTGCACTGTTCACAGTAACGCACTCTCAGCCCTGCCTTCCTATTCGTAACGAATCCCACCTCTGTTATACATTTTCTGCTGCTGTTGATATTACCCTATACACATGTGATCAGAAATCCTTGTCTTCTTTCCACTTAACTTCACTGACCCCTACTATATCTAGCCTTTGAATTTCCCTTTTCAGATATTCTAGTTTCCCTACCACGTTCAAGCTTCTGACATTCCACGCCCCGACTCATAGAACGTTATCCTTCCGTTGATTATTCATTCTCATGGTATCCTCCCCCTTGGCAGTCCTCTCCCAGGTATCCGAATGGGGTACTATTCTGGAATCTTTTACCAATGGAGAAATCATCATGACACTTCTTCAATTACAGGCCACATGCCCTGTGGATACACGTTACGTGTCTTTAATGCAGTGGTTTCCATTGTCTTCTGCAGCCTCATGCCGTCGATCATTGCTGATTCTTCCGCCTTTACGGGCAGTTTCCCACCCCTAGGAGAAGAGAGTGTCCTGAACCTCTGTCCGCTTCTCCACCCTCTTTGACAAGGCTGTTGGCAGAATGAGGGTGACTTCTTATGCCACCAAAGCTGATTATTAACCAAAATTTAAGCAGCGGCGGGATTCGAACCCGGGACCGGAGACGTTTTGATTATGGATCAAAGACACTACCCCTAGACCACGCACCATAGAGGCCAAAAAAACCTCACACAATAGCAGAAACATTGTTACTACCTGCGTGTAAAGAAATGCTAAAAATAGTCCTAGGTTCAGAAGCTGCTACTGAAATTTCAAAAAGTCCTGTCTCTGCTGGTACAATCAGCCGCTGAGTTACTAACATTTCCAGTCTTAGTGAACACATTTTGAAGGAGAGAAAAAAAATGTAAGTTCTCACTTCAGATCGATGAGTCCAATGATATTGGTGGTCACGTACACCTTCTTTCCTAAATAAGATATGATGATGCGAATGGAACTGCAAGTAATTTCTTTTATTGCAATGAACTACCTGGCGAAGAAACATCTTGTGCGACATTTTGGTTCGTAATGAATTAACGTGGGGGGGACTGGGTTAATGTTTGCACAGACGAAGCCGCTTCGATGACAGGCTGAGTGAAAGTATTGGTAGGTAAACTACGAGAAGTAAACCCAAACTCATGAACAGACCATTGTTTCATTCACCCTGAAGCCATTCCAGTTAAGTCGTTGCCATCTCCGAAAACAGTGATGGACAAAATACTGAAAGTTGTGATCAATTCGTGACCTCCAATACGCGAGTTTTTGACATTTTGTGTCAAAATATGAGATCCCCGCACGCTTTACTTCTGCTACATACAGAAGTAAGATGGTTATCTGGAGCTAATGTGTTAATGCGAATATTTGAACTAAGGTATGAAGTACTTGCATTTTTGACTATTGAGTGAGGTGAGTATATGGATTTATTTGCAGGTGATGAGTGGGTACCTTCAAGAACTCATATAGGGCATGAAGGCATCGTAGTTGCGTAGTGTCTTCCTGTGACTGCACGCTGTTGTGTTTCGCGGTATCCATTTCTCTGGCCACTTCTGTAAATATTTTTTGGTATCACTAAACAACCGCGGTCCGTGGTTAGCGGCCGTGACGGGTCGTTTTACAACCTGCAGTTTACGACTTGGATTCGACGGACCATTTCCGTCGTTAAAACTGTTAATGTCGGCGAATATTCCAGTTTCACAATAAACTTTCTGGAACGATACTAGAAAACCCAGAATGTATTTTCGTAACCTAGAAGTGTGAGTAATATCGTGACCTATTTCTTCTCCCAAGAGTGTCGTTCACATCGAGCTTTCTCGGTTACCTAAAGGATATGAGCAACTGTATAACCTGTGTAGACTCCTCGAAAGTTCATATACAGCGAGTTAAAATTTTTTAAATGATGTTTTACTCATCAGAATAAGCAAAAACCCATTTAAAAAAGCATAACTAGGCAAAGACTATATCAGAAAAACTATTGTCATTACAAACATATGCACACATTCACTTTCTTTGAAAGTGCACTTTCCATAAAATTCCGCTATCATTTCAAACAATCATAACTTCGAACCTACTAGAGATAGAGCATCGTGGTTTGTCGTAAAACGTTTAAATGTTCTCAAAGGCTTTTTCTGTTACGCCAGAATTCCACTCTTCTGACTGCTTCGTTGAATCGATCACAGTGCCGGATTAAACCAGCACAGAGCCCGTAGAAAATGCTAAGAAGAGGCACTTTGTTTGCTTTAGGACTCAAACTTTAGAATACAAGGTAAAAAAAAGCTTTAGTTTTGTCCGATTTACATCTTCTTGGATGCTTATCCTTATACAGACATTTAGAAGATAAGCTCCTTTCACACAGTGGGGAAAACGGTACCTAACTGCAATCACAATGTTTAATAAAAACTGAGCTCATTAAATTTGTCCACAGTAATAAAGTTAATATTAAATTTGCGCAAAAATAAAGTTAATAAAATTATGGAAATGAGGTATTGAAGTATCAGAAATTAAATTTAAGAAATGAATTATAATTCAAACCAAATCAAACGAGCAAAAATAAAGTCCACAATAATTTTGATAAGGATTTTTAAAAAATTACTTTTTTGTGCACACCTAACAAGCCACCTTTAGCTCACGAGCCTAGAGCTAGTGGATGAGCTCATGTTATTTTTAACAGTATAGTTATTAGTCTCTCAGGAGATATTATTTTTGTCACATTTTCACAAACTAGTGTCATTCAGGTTGTAAGGCTGAACGTGCGACACTTGTCAGGGAATTCTACAACACTGGTTTCAAAAAAGTCAGTCATACCCCTGGTGCCTCATGGGCAAATAAGTCTTTACTGTACTCAGAAGCAAAGAATTATAGCAATAACACTTTACTATCAGATCAAACACCGCTGACTGATATCAACCTACATTGTTATATGCTTTGCACATGGAACCTACTTGTTTCCTTTTAAACCCGTTAACGTGTATAAACAAAAAAAAGATTATCTTATTCTTTAGTGCTCCTCGTTTTCCTGTCGGCAAATTTTGCAATCACTAAATAAAATTCTCTTTCACTCTCTTAATATCCTCTACTATTGTCAAACAGTAGTGTTATGTCCTATTAGTGCACAGCTACCAACAAAGAAATAACGGCTCATAAGAAACGCAGGAACAGCGAAACTGCAGCACGTTATATAACAATAGTCCACCAACGAGAAAGTAACCTTTACTCCAGACAGCTCGTATCGAATGTACTGTAAGGACAGTAAATATTCTGTAGAAGGAATGAACTACTGTAACAGGAAACTTACAAAAATAAATACCGTATCCATTAATTGTTTTTTGGTGGGGTTGTTACGACAAGCTCGGACAACAATACGGAATTTCCCTGTAAGTTTTTCCTTGTTGTCAACTTATGACACATAACTTTTAGAAATCAGCTAAAACTGCTACTGCTCGTTGTAGATCTGTACGCCACCAACTTTCGATTGGCCGGCAGGTAGAATATCAATTATATCTAACATATAACGTGTCAGATTTCTTTACCCTCAAGCGCGGGGTCCCCTGATGCGCGTAGCCAGCACCATTTGCTAACTGTTGCTACGTGGCTAATCCGGCACTTCCAGAGCAGGGAGAGTATCAATGTCACTGAATGGTATTGCCCACACCCGATCCATGATGTGACCACACAAAAAGAAGTCTAACTGCGTGACATCTGGAGAGGACGGTGGCCATGCATTGGAAGCACCGCCTGTCTACTTAAACCACCTACTTACTCTCGTTTTTTGGCGGTAATGCCCCACATACCTGCTTGAATAGTTCACCACCACCGTTGTCACACATTGTTTTTCCGCGGACTAAATCACACTCAACTATTTCTCCTGGTTTGTCGCCATTTTGATGCACTCCAACTCAAAAAAAATGGCTCTGAGCACTGTGTTCCTTAACTTCTGAAATCATCAGTCCCCTAGAACTTAGAACTACTTAAACCTATCTAACCTAAGGACATCACACACATCCATGCCCGAGGCAAGATTCGAACCTGCGAGCGTAGCAGCAGCGCGGTTCCGGACTGAAGCACCTAGAACCGCTCGGCCACAGCGGCCGGCGGAGACAAGAAGAGAATAGAAGCTTTCGAAATGTGCTGCTACAGAAGAATGCTGAAGATTAATTGTGTAGATCACTTAACTAATGAGGAGGTACTGAATAGAATTGGGGAGAAGAGGAATTTGTGGCACAGCTTGACTAGAAGAAGGGATCGGTTGGTAGGACATGTTCTAAGGCATGAAGGGATCACCAATTTAGTATTGGAGGGTAAAAATCGTAGAAGCAGAGCAATAGATGAATATACTAAGCACATTCAGAAGGATGTAGGTTGCAGTAGGTGCTTGGAGATGAAGAAGCTTGCATAGGATAGAGTAGCATGGAGAGCTGCATCAAACCAGTCTCTGGACTGAAGATCACAACAACAACAACGACATGGTTTTTCAGTATTTCTGTTGCAAGACAAGCTTAGTTTGCATTCGTAAGCTGTTCTCTCGGTCGTCACACAGCTTCATCGCGTACCACGCATGACGGTTGTTAGAATTACGTAGAATGAAAATATACTAAAAGCGAGATCCAGAGACCTGCGATTACGAAACTAAGCTTTTACTCGCTTGGCTGCGGTGTCCTTGAATATCAGCAATCATCATAAGATGTATGTTGGGTGTTCCCAAACCATTCGTTCAGATTAATGCAGGAGGCAGAGAATACCAGAACAAACATATTTTGATAAGGAGAATAAGGTGCCTGAAGTCAGCTTGTAATGTTAGGGACCATTTTGTTGGTGAAGCTGAAGGAGGCTGTCGTGTCGTTGTCGCTGTCTGAGAATGTATACTGACATTCAAAACTGCCCTGCATGCAGATGATTGGCTCTGAGGTGTGCTTAGAAACACACTTATTCATTCACAATCTTCACCACCTTGCGACAACAACGGTGATAGGTTGATTGAACGATACATCCCTCCATTCCGCCTCAACAGATGGAAATATCGCATCTTCGGGAAACGTGTGTTGCCAGAATAGCTGGAAGATATTCCTTTGAGTATTAGACAAACGATGCACATCCTGCACAATGGGCCACCAGATCATTTCAGCACTGCTGTGAGGAATCATCTGGGGGCCATCTTCGGGAATACACACATCAAAAAAAGTTTTCCATCACCCCGGTTCCCAGAACTCCTGAAGATAGACGTTGAGTGTGGATATTGTATCACAGATACAGTCCTTTTAACTGTTCAGAGATGTCACTAAACCCGCCCAAAGATGTAAAAAATTATGCATGAGTAGCGCCAATTAGACGGAGGGGGGCTGACAGCCAATCAGTTCCAGTCATTCGAGCAGGAAGGAGGTACACGGCTCGTGTTGCCTGTAGTTCAGCCATGCATAGACGGCCAATACCGCGGTTCGATCGCGTCCGCATTGTTATCTTGTGCCAGGAAGGGCTCTCAAGTGAAGTGTCCAGGTGTCTCGAAGTGAACCGAATCAGTGTTGTTGGGACATGCAGGAGATACAGAGAGACAGGAACTGTCGATGACAGGCCTCGCTCAGGGCGCCTAAGGGTTGCTACTGCAGTGGATGACCGCTTCCTACGGATTATGGCTCGGAGGAACCCTGACAGCAACACCACCATGCCGAATAACGCGTTTCGTGCAGCCATAGGACGTCGTGTTACGACTCAAACTGTGCGCAATAGGCTGCACGTTGCGCAACTTCACTCCTGACGTCCACGGCGTGGTCCATCTTTGCAACCACGACACCATGCAGCTTGGAGCAGATGGTCCCAATAACATGCCGAATGGACAGCACAGGACTGGCATCACGTTCTCATCACCGATGAGTGTCGGATATGCCTTCAATCAGGCAATCGTCGGTGACGTGTTTGGAGGCAACCCGACAAAGTTGAACGCCTTAGACAGACTGTTCAGCGAGTGCAGCAAGGTGGAGGTTCCCTGCTGTTTTGGAGTAGCATTATGTGGGACCGACGTACGCCGCTGGTGCTCATGGAAGGCGCCGTAACGGCTGTACGATACGTGAATGCCATCCTCCGAGCGACGGTGCAACTATGTCGGCAGCATATTGGCAAGGGATTCGTCTTCATGGACGACAATTCGTGCACATCTTGTGAATGACATTCTTCAGGATAACGATATCGTTCGGCTAGAGCGGTCAGCATGCTCTCCAGACATGAACCCTATCAAACATGCCTAGGATAAATTGGAAAGCGCTGTTCATGGACGACGTAACCCACCAACCACTCTGAGGGATCTACTCCGAATCGCCATTGAGGAGTGGAACAATCTGGACCAACAGTGCCTTGATGAACTTGTGGATAGTATGCCACGACGAATACAGGCATGCATCAATGCAAGACGACGTGCTACTGGGTATTAGAGGTACCGGTGCGTACACCAATTTGGACCACCACCTCTGAAGGTCTTGATGTATGGTGGTACAACATGCAATGTGTGGTTTTCATGAGCAGTAAAAAGGGTGGAAATGATTTTTATGTTGATCTCTATTCCAGTTATCTGTACAGGTTCCGGAACTCTCGGAACCGAGGTGATGTAAAACTTTTTTGGATGTGTGTAGATGGATCGACTGAGATGGCCCTGTGGGCTGGCCACGCTGGTGACCTTATCTCACGTGTCAGAATTTCTTCCTCTGGAGTCACACGAAACAACTGATGCATGAGACCGTTGCGGAAACTGAAAGAGACCTCGTCGTTAGAACTTCCGTTGCTGCTGGGACCATTGTGGACACGTGAGGAATCTTCAAAGGGATACGACAGTCTATGATGTAGACTACTGTGTGGATACAGGCCAGTCGTAGCGCTTTCGAGCAGTTCCTGTGAGTGCCGCTGCTGTAATTAGCACGCTGAATTACTTTCTGTGTAAATCGTCCCTAGCATCAGAAACATCTTTTGATGTTCTCTTCCTCCTGTATTAATTTGAGCGAACAGCTCAAATGCGATTTTGTCGGAAATGGTTGGGAGTTGCGTCTCCCTGTTTACATTTGATGGAGTCTTCATCGGTGCCCTAAACACCCTACCAGTATGTATGAAATCGCTGAGGGGAAGTTAGATCTGTCTCCTTCTTAATCACGGTCTCACAGCTCCGGCGACAGCATTCGAGGCTGATAAATGTTGACCACGTAGGACCGTCAAGTCAAATTTGGCAATGTTTATGGTCTCGCAACTGTTGGTGCTATTGTGTTTGTCTTCTTGTCTGGCCTGACTCTGAAAATTCGAATTTTTAGCCTGATCAGTGTCGTCTTGCAGCGTTTTGCGTTAACAATTGAGGAGTGGAAATGTGAAAATTCTAAGTCACAAATCTCACATTCGTCAGGAGACTCAAAGAAAGAATATGTCTCTTTATGGGCATAACTTACTTGTACAAAAAAATGAAAAGGTGTTCTGGTAACACAGAATTATACTGCTCATCTCGAAGCAGTACTGTGAGTACGCATCATGAATGCAAATCGTGCCCCAGTTGAATAAACCTCAGCTGAGGGATATCAGAAGTTAATCAGCTGATTGCAACATTACCATGTAATGTGATACGAGTCTTTGCTCACTTGTTAATCGAATAAGCCAGTTGATGAACATGAAGAAAGGCATCAAAGTGTTTTATTTCGATAACTTTGTGTCACAATTCGTCATCCTCTCTGTGCCTTTCTAGTATGTGTGAGGGCATGTCGTCTGAAGATAAACACAGGGATTGCTTGAGAGACTTCAGAGAGATCGGTTCCGTGGAGTAGGAGTGTAGAGGGCGGAGGCCGGCCTTCAGTCAATAGGAACGTGCTAATTCGAACAATGACCGAGGTGGCCGATCGGTAACGTGGCCGAGACGTGCTTAGGAGAGGACGTCTGGAGGGCGGTAAGATGTAGCGAAATGCAGGGTATCGTCATAGATACAGTTCACCAACAAACATCCCTGCTTTGGCGCAGTTGGAAAATATGTGCTCAGGCATCTCTATGGGTAGCTAGTCAGCTCTGTGCAATCGCGCTTTTGCTTTAATTTATATGGCAACGGCATTTTCGTAGTGCTTCGCTGTGTACTTCAGCGTGTCGGCGCATGGAAAGGTTGTGCCCTGGTGCTTGATAATTAATTGCCTTCAGCCACTCTATAATGTGACATAATTGTTAATGGTGCGGGACTGCTTACAAACTTCAGTACGTATCAGCATCGATAATAGTGTAGACCAATAATTCAAGAGTATGTTCAGTTATGCCACCTTGATTTGTAATAAAATTACAGTCACGTAAAATCAGTGTTTATATCTCAATTACCTCTCTTATCCCAGTTGATTATTATCAATCTCAAATTAAGCTGAAACTTCCTGGCAGATTAAAACTGTGTGCCGGACCGAGACTCGAGCTCGGGACCTTTGCCTTTCGCGGGCAAGTGCTCTAGAGCGAATACAGGTAGAGCACTTGCCCGCGAAAGGCAAAGGTCCCGAGTTCGAGTCTCGGTCCGGCACACAGTTTTAATCTGCCAGGAAGTTTCATATCAGCGCACACTCCGCTGCAGAGTGAAAATCTCATTTGGCTTCAAATTAAATTAATTATATAAGAGTAAGAAACCCCTTATTACTCCATTAAATAATGACAAATCAACTGGCCTTTCCCCCTTCTTGATAACCCTGTAGGAATATGAGCGTAGGCCTGTATAATTCTAGCGATTACCGTCTCTACCTCTGAATGATTTGGTTTTGTGTGTGTGTCGCGTTAACCGTTCCATGCACCAACGTTTTGTCAATAATTAAAAACCTGGGTATTTGTTCGTAATCACATGACAAAATTGTCACCCACACTCAACCATAGCATCCATTAGGGGAGAAATATAGATAAGAATACAGTGCCACACTAGTGAATGAGTACCGAACCAGAAAGCAAGAAGCACAGCCACGTGCGCACAAAAAGACGGTTATCGCGCAGCCTCGTCACTAGAAAATAATTAGACAAATTATAATATAAATAATTTATTAAGAAAGTTCAAAGTGCCATACTAGGGAAGTGACTGGTTCTAGAAGCAATATGTGTTATAGTCTACAATTTTTTTTATTCACAGGCCATCTTATGATCAAAATTTACAGTACAGTGGTTCTAGAAACAATATGTGTTATAGTCTACAATTTTTTTTTAATCACAGTACCATCCTCATGCCATATTATGATCAAAGAATTCCAGTACAGTAGTTAGAACGAGAATGCGAGGAATATTTTCGAAATATTTTTCTCTTTGACATAAAACGTATATACACGAGGGGCGTTTGAAAAGTCTGTGAAAATTCCGAGATTTGGCACCACCGACTCGTATCGAGGTCATGTTTAGTTAGTAGCATCTTTGGAAAGAACGCACGCCAAGTTTCAGCCATATTGGTCTATTTATTTGTGTTTGACATTCGTGTGAATCAAGGAAGTCGAGTGATTGGCAAAAAATGGACGAAAAAGAACTTCGTGTGGTGATTAAACATTGCTTGATGAAGGGCAAAACGCCTCAGGAGACTAAAGAGAAGCTTGATAAACATTACGGTGACTCTGCACCTTCGATTAGAACAGTTTATAAGTGGTTTCAAAATTTTCGGTGTGGGTATATGGGCACAAGTGGTGCTGAACGTTCTGGACGCCCTGTGGAGGTTACGAGGAGAAATCATTGATGAAATCCATGATACAGTGATGGATGACAAAAGAGTTAAGGTGCTTGAGATTCAAAATGTTAAAATGTGTGTGAAATCTTATGGGACTTAACTGCTAAGGTCACCAGTCCCTAAGCTTACACACTACTTAACATAAATTATCCTAAGGACAAACACACACACTCATGCCTGAGGGAGGACTCGAACCTCCGCTGGGACCAGCCGCACAGTCCATGACTGCAATGCGTGAGATTGATAGTGCTGGGGGGGATCTCGAATGGACGGGTACATAACATTCTGCATAAGCATTTGGACATGAGAAAGCTATCCGCAAGATGGGTTCCGCGATTGCTCACGCTTGATGTGAGTGTCCGCACGTTCCAACACTGTAGGAGAGGCAGCTGTTGGCGGGCGGGTGGCACGAGAGAGATGGGACAGGTTCGCGCGACCTTGTTGCGATGATGGCTGACGTCTTGTCCACTTGTCCAACGACTCACCGTGCTTTTATTCACATCCATGTGCAAGCGACAATTATCTGCGATCCTCTGGTTTTCCTCCAGAACAAACTTAGTGACAGCCCTCTGCTTGGAACGCACCTCCGTTACAGAGGCAATTTTGAAGGCTACTTATAGCACTGCCACCTATCGGAACTTAATGAAACTATAGGGGCTGAAACGGGAATATTCTACGACGTTTGACAACAGATTTCGTCTTTTTTAACCGAAATTGGCCGAGGAAAGAATTGTTGCATTGTGTTTTTAGTATAGAATGCTGTTATTAAGATGACACTTGTTTGTTCAGATTGATGTGTTATAGCGATGCAAACTATACGAAAACGGTGAATGTAAACTTAGCTAAACAGATTCACTATTTTGCTTCTACACTCCTCCAAGACCCAGGCAATCAACATAGGCCGCACTACACACTCCTTCTGTCTCCATGATTCTGACCTAACCATTTATGGCCGTCCCATCAAGCTCACCCCCACCCTGAGATACCTTGGCCTCACCCTCGACCGCCACCTCAGCTGGACCCCTCATTGCCTGACCATCCAGCAGAAAGCCCATTCCCACCACTGCCTCCTGAAACTCCTGTCTGGCCGGACATGGGGATTGCATCCTTCCACCACCCTCCAGACCTATAAGCCCTCATCCATCGTATCCTCTGTTATGCCAGCACTGCCTGGATCTTGCCCCCCCACTCTCCCCCCGTCCTTCCACTTTTATAAAGTCATCCTAAACCTTGAACGCCACACACTCCACCTTCCCTTCCGTATCCACCTTCTGCCCCCCACACGGCTCCTGTACGACCTCATCCGCCTCTGCCACCTCCTCATTTTCCTCCAACATACTGGCATCCTTTACACTGTCTGCAGGCTTGATCCCCCCACCCCATAGTGTCCTACGTCCTCTCCACCCCCCGCCCATTGCCGCGCCTCTATCGTTGTATCCCCCTCTCTACCCTCCCTACGTATCTTTCATCAGGGCAATTTCCAGCAGCTCCCCCTCCTGGATGATGAACTTTGCCATGACGTTTACCCTTCCTACCAACTGTGCCCTCGCCAGGGCTGCTCTTCCCCCTTCCCTCCTTCTCCCAGAGCGGTTTATCCTCCTTCCCCCCCCCCCCCCCCCCGAGTCTCTGCACTCCCTCCTTGGGTGTTTTCCTCTCCCATCCTTCCTTCCCTCCCCTACCCTGTCTGCCCTCCTCCCCCGTCTAGCACCGCCCCCCCCCTTTTCTTCCCTTCTCCCTCAAAGATCCCCCCAGTTTGTTCTTTGTCATCAGTGTGCTACATCAGTCTATTGTTTGGTATCAATCTACAGTGATGTCAAGTGGTGTGGTTTTAATCATGTGCATGACTTCGTACTCCATCTGTACTTGTGTTATTTTAATCGTCACAGTGTGTGGTTTTTTGTGTAAAATGCCTTTTTAGATTTTTATCTCCATTTTTACAGTCACCCCCTTTTGTATGCTCTCTTCCGTTATGTTCCACCTTTTTATATATATGTTTCGCCATATTTTCTTCTTTATGTTGTTTTAATGTCTTCCTCTTGTGTACTTAATGTCTCTTGGCTGAAGAGCAGCGCCTATGCTGCTGGCAGCCCGCCCCAGATGGGGAGTTGAAATACAATAAAGAAAACAAAATTTTGCTTTTGGTGTTTTATTACAGTGTGTACTATTTTAATATGTAATTTCTTAATTTCATATTTTATATTATTTTAATCTTTTTAGACATATTGGTCAGTCTTATCACTGGCGGCTGCAGTTTACATCTACTGCAAGCCTAAATTTGGCCTTTAATTTTGGCATTTGACACATGTACTTGGGAAGCGAACGTGAAGTAAGGGGCAAGGGTCTGCCTATACGTTCTGAGATCAGACTGTATTCTATACATTTGTTGTCATAGAAAAGCATTTCGTAAATGTTTCTTGCATTGTTGTTCCAACTATGTACTGGAATTTTTTGATCAAATAATGGTCAGCTGCTGTCAACTGTTTTTCTGACGGTACGACCTCCAAGCTGTCATTTGAAAAGCCATTATGTAAGTGAACAGCATGGCTATCGAGAAGAGAGAGCGTGCGCTGTTAGTGAAAGTGTTTCATATTAAATGGTTCAAATGGCTCTGAGCACTATGGGACTCAACTGCTGAGGGCATTAGTCCCCTAGAACTTAGAACTAGTTAAACCTAACTAACCTAAGGACATCACAAACATCCATGCCCGAGGCAGGATTCGAACCTGCGACCGTAGCGGTCTTGCGGTTCCAGACTGCAGCGCCTTTCACCGCACGGCCACGTCGGCCGGCTGTTTCATATTAACGGCAGCAATTACAGTGCTGCACTGAGAGACTATCGCCGACTGAGACATCTGATGAGAGGCTCGATGTCATTAAATAATTTAAAGAATATAGTAATGAAATTCGAAAACACGCGTGTGCTTGGTATGAAACCTGAAGGGGGCAGGCGTCCTGACCCAGTGGAGGGTATTGGCGAGGTTGCTGTTGCTGTAACTGACCACGCAGCACGAGCTCCAGGTAGTGGTAGAGCTCGTGGAGTGTCACGAGAACTGTGTATCCCATGGTCAACACTGCGGAATTTTTCGGTCTCTTTTTCGCTGGTAGTCGTACATACATCGAAAGAGCCTGCTCAACTGTTTAAGGAAGTTTGGCATAGCAGAGAAACTCATCAATCTGATAAAGATCAGTCTGAACGAAACACATGCAAAGGTGAAGATGGGAAATCGCGTAACTGAGGAGTTTGAAATTGTGACAGGACTCAGGCAAGGAGGTGGGTTGTCCCCTATCCTGTTCAACTTTGCCCTCGAGAAGATCGTACGCGAGACCTTCCAAGAGAACGTAGGGATTGAAATCGAAGGAAAGAGACTGGCATACTTAGCCTATGCAGATGACATCTGTTTACTCTCTAGATCGGAAGAGGAGTTGGAGCAAATGACCAAAGCACTAAAGGAGGCTGCCAGCAAATTTGGGCTAAACATAAACGAAGCCAAGACAGAGTACCTAGTTATGACGCGTGGTCATAGTCAGACTGCTGATCATCTACAATCACTGCAGGTTGGGCACCAGTCCTACAAGAGAGTGCATGAATTCAAATACCTAGGGGCACTTTTCACTGAGAACTCGTCATGTGAAGCAGAGATCAATGCCAGAATACAAGCAGGAAACCTATCTTACCACAGCCTAGCGCAATTGCTTCGGTCCAGATATCTCTCCATACAGTTCAAGATTCGACTGTACAAAAACCTGATCCAGCCTGTTGTTCTATATGGCTGTGAGACATGGAGTATCCGGAAACAGGACTTCATAAGCTCCTTGTTTTTGAGAGAAAAGTGCCTCGGAAGATCTTCGGTCCGGTTCTGGATGCAGATGCAGGGGAATGGAGGATCAGATAGAACCAAGAGCTTGAGGAACTATACCAGCAGCCCAACAAAGCAGGAACTGTCAAAGCCAAACGAATGCAGTGGGCCGGCCATGTGGCCCAGATGGAGGATCACAGATGCCCGCGGAAGCTCCTGGATTTCACACCTACAGGGAAGAGACCGCCAGGGAGACCCAAGAAGCGTTGGAGGGATGGACTCCATAAAGATTTAAACCAAGTGTCAATAGATGTGGACGGATGGCGGATAGCAGCAATTGACAGAATACAGTGGAGGAGGAAACTTGTAGATGCGTGCGGTCCACTGGGTCTCATCAAGTAGTAGTAGTAGTAGTAGTAGTAGTAGCCGTACAAGATCCAGACGATGCAGCAACATTCTGAATTTGGTCTTCGGTTACATGTGGCTGGGCAGTATTCTGTGAAGCGAGGAGGCACATTTTACGCTGCATGGTGCCGAATTTGGGGTACTGTCAAACCGTTTCCTGTGCTCAAAGAGCCATCGCACTCGCCGTATGTGTGAGGTGTTGATTCACTAGCACCTTTATTCTCGATCCGTTCTTCTTTGGGGAGAATACAACCAGCCGACCCGTCAGGTGTACCGTGACGTCTGTGCGTTATAGAGACCTCCTTGTACAGCATGTGATTCCTGTTTTGGAAGAGCGCAACTGTGTGGAAACCACTATTTTCATGCAAGATGGGGCAACACATTTCACTCGTCCAGTCAAAGATCGGCTTAATGCAACCTTACACGAACGTATTTCCAGGGGTTTTCCAGATGCATCCCCTGCAAGATAATATGATCTGAATCCATCTGACTTTTGGCTCTGGTGACGTCTAGAAAAACGCTTTTACCAGGGACACGTTCGGTCTCTATCTGATCTGAAAGCCAGGGTAGAGGAACGTGTTGCTCGAATTCCGCCGAAACTGCTGTGAGCGGCTGTTGGTCACGTTGCTTTACGGATGGCAGCATCCAGTCGACGTTTCCTGTGCTCATATTTAACAAATTGTATAAGCGGCGGTTAATAATAAAACCACCATTATGCCTTTCTCACTTGTTTGATCTTTTCTGCCCAAGACCCACTTCCTAATCCAGTACATACGGAAACATTTCTATACATCCTTCTTGCCGGCCGGAGTGGCCGAGCGGTTAAAGGCGCTACAGTCTGGAACCGCACGACCACTACGGTCGCAGGTTCGAATCCTGCCTCGAGCATGGATGTGTGTGATGTCCTTAGGCTAGTTAGGTTTAAGTAGTTCTAAGTTCTAGGGGACTTATGACCACAGCAGTTGAGTCCCATAGTGCTCAGAGCCATTTGAACCGTTTGAACCATCCTTCTTGCATTCACAGCGCTAGATTTGCACCTGGTGGCCATACTTGGAACTAATTTTTTTCGCTATAAATCGACTCCACATTAACGCATTAAAATATCTCCCCCAGGTTTGAATACATATGATATTTACAGCCCACACTGGACCTCTGTCGGTAGCTGCATTTTAATTATAAACATCCGCAATTACCACAGCATTCAAGACTACAAAATTTGCGACATTTAATATAATAGGGACCTATGACCTAAGCAGTTTGGTCCCATAGAACTTACCATAAATTTCCAAATATAAACAACTTACAATGGCATGTCAAACTACAGGCTGTTAAAAATTATCTCTTTGCAGCGGGCATTGACATTATACTACTAAAAGTTATCATAGCAGCTAATTTGAATCAAGTGCGTGGCTACGAGGTAATGAGCAACATTGGAAACTCCTGCGGTGCGGTAATCTTTTAAGGAAGGCTTATAATACAAAATGAAAGTGGTACTGGAAAATGGCAGAGGGATGGAAGCGGAGGTACAGAAATTGTTGATAAATAATATCAACGTACACTCAGGTACAAATAACAGGGTGCGCCGAAACCGCTTCTTCAAAGTCGATGTAGTCCACCTATTCTCAAATTACTACCGTTCCATGCTCTTTGGGGGTGTCTCTGCCCAGTTCGCAAGAAGACAAAACCCCTTAATCACTGTGATGACTTGACAACATTAATAAATGCGCTTAACATGACACCTGGACTTATATTCACCCACATACGAGCATTTTTTACCTATGTGACACTGAGGTGACAAAAGTCATGCGACAGCAATATGCACGAAACAGATGGCGTTAACACAAGGTATGGATGGGTAATGCATTGGTGCAGCTGTCATTTGTACTCAGGTGATTCATGTAAAAAAATCTTCCGACGTGCGACTGGATTCGTGATTTCCTGTCAGGAAGGTCGCAGTTCGTAGTAATAGACGGCAAATCATCGAGTAAAACTGAAGTGATATCAGGTGTTCCCCAGGGAAGTGTCCTGGGACCTCTGCTGTTCCTGATCTATATAAATGACCTGGGTGACAATCTGAGCAGTTCTCTTAGGTTGTTCGCAGATGATGCTGTAATTTACCATCTAGTAAGGTCATCCGAAGACCAGTATCAGTTGCAAAGCGATTTAGAAAAGATTGCTGTGTGGCGTGGCAGGTGGCAGTTGACGCTAAATAACGAAAAGTGTGAGGTGATCCACACGAGTTCCAAAAGAAATCCGTTGGAATTCGATTACTCGATAATTAGTACAATTCTCAAGGCTGTCAATTCAACTAAGTTCCTGGGTGTTAAAATAACGAACAACTTCAGTTGGAAAGACCACATAGATAATATTGTGGGGAAGGCGAACCAAAGGTTGCGTTTCATTGGCAGGACACTTAGAAGATGCAACAAGTCCACTAAAGAGACAGCTTACACTACACTCGTTCGTCCTCTGTTAGAATATTGCTGCACGGTGTGGGATCCTTACCAGGTGGGATTGACGGAGGACATCGAAAGGGTGCAAAAAAGGGCAGCTCGTTTTGTATTATCACGTAATAGGGGAGAGAGTGTGGCAGATATGATACGTGAATTGGGATGGAAGTCATTAAAGCAAAGACGTTTTTCGTCGCAGAGTGATCTATTTACGAAATTTCAGTCACCAACTTTCTCTTCCGAATGCGAAAATATTTTGTTGAGGCCAACCTACATAGGTTAGAATGATCATCAAAATAAAATAAGAGAAATCAGAGCTCGAACAGAAAGGTTTAGGTGTTCGTTTTTCCCGCGCGCTGTTCGGGAGTGGAATGGTAGAGAGATAGTATGATTGTGGTTCGATGAACCCACTGCCAAGCACTTAAATGTGAATTGCAGAGTAGTCATGTAGATGTAGCTGTAGATGATTATGGCCACACACTGGGTTTAACAGACTTTGAATGAGGAATGGTAGTTGTAGCTAGACGCAAGGGACATGCCGTTTAGAAAATCGTTAGGAATTTCAATATTCCCAGATCCACAGTACGCAGAGTGTGCCGAGGATACCATGCTGAATGCAGTGCCCGACGGCCTTCACTTACCGACCGAGAGCAGTGGCCTTTTCATAGCGTTGTCAGTGCTAACAGACAAGCAGCACTGCATGAAATAACCGCAGGAATCAATGTGGGACGTACGACAAACGTATCCGTTAGGACAGTCCGGCGAAGTGTGAGGTAATGGACTGCGGAGGCAGACAAATGACGCGAGTGCTCTGCTAACAGCACGAGTCACCTGCTACACCACTGCTGAGCTCGTGACCACATCGGTTGCTAGACGACTAGCAAACCGTGGCCTCGTCAAATGAGCCCCGATTTCAGTTTGGAAGACCCGATGGTTAGGTTCGACTGTCTCAGTGGGATAGGGAGACTGTCAAACCACAGCAGTGTCAAAAGGCTCTGAATTCATTGAGAACGAAGGGCGGGTACATTATCATGGTGAAGGTGCCAACTGCCCCGAAGTCCGTACAGTGAGTTATTTGCCGAACCTCGCTCTTCACGTGACTTTACGGAAGGGCTAGTGGTTTTGATTCCCAAAACTAATTGCGAAAGATCACTGCAAGACTTCAGACCCATGACTTTAACTAACGCAGACAACAAAATTTTCGCGAGACTGCTAAATAAGCAGTAAAGCCGTTAACCGAAAAGCTCGTCAGTCCGTATGAAGCCAGTACTGCGACAGATCGAAGCATGTCCAACCTGTCATCAGAATACAGGGATATTGTCCATCCTACATCGACATACTATGAAACTTCCCCTTTGAACATTTTATATATGACTGTGCTTAACCTGACACAGAATATTTTGTTAGCGCAACGCAATCTGACTTTCAATAATTCGTACAAAAGAATGGGCCCTGACTAACATTAACCTATACCTTTCACAAATCACTTACCTCACAAAAATCTTCGCTGCTCAAGCTACTGCAATACAGCGAGCGCCACTACTGCCAGCTAAATAAAAGATTCAAACTACTGAAGGCACTAACTACTGATAGGGATAGTTAGCAAATGAAAGATATTAATAGAGAACAAACAATGTATTTACCTTAATATCACCACAAGTCATAATATATATATCAGTTCATGACAAATTACAAATCTCCGCCATCTCTCTCCCCACATCCACCACTGCTGGCGGCTCACCTCCAACTGCGCAACGCTACGCGCTGTTCACATCCAGCTGCCGCTGCCCAACACTACAATGGCAGACAACAATGCAAACTAGCCACAGACTGCACACAGCACAGCCAGTGATTTTCATATTGAGCGCTACGTAACGTTGCCAATAAGAAAACATAAACAGCCTACTTACAACTAGAGTAAATTATCTATTATTTTTCTCCAGTTCATGAAGACCATATATGAAGCTTTAACAAGCACAGTCCATAATTAAAGTCAATGGGAAAATGACGGCACCAGCGTCCGCAAAGAGTTCATTTCGTCAAGCCTAACCACTTTCCGCAACCTAGTACGCATTATGTTTCGAACCTCTACTCCAAACTTTACATTGAAAACATTCAGATACTCAGTACTAATACTGTTTTCCAAATTAACTCGAGTTTCAGGCTTATCGTAAACAACCAGCGTAGTATCACATTTTAATCATATAGCATTTTTTCTTTTTTTTTCTTTCATTCCTTCACCAGATGGGTGCAGGCGGGCTCATGGAGGACTTAAATGTCCTTTGGAGCCTTAGCTTACGCTTATGTTTTGCTGTTGTGGCACTTTTTATTGGTTAGGTTGGGTAGGGGACTTCCTATTGTATAAACGTACTTTTCTATTTACGTTATTAGTACTTTTTTTTCTCCTGAATGGGAGAAATACACTACGTTGGCATTCGCCTTACAGCTGAGGGAAACCCCCTAAAACTTCAGCCAGCGTCGGGTGTCTTTCGTATTTATTTTTACTTCTTTATTGTCTTTTGCTTCATATTTCGTTATTTTGTAGGTGTTGTGGTAACTGCTTTGCTCTTGTAATTTGTTCTAGTTCACTGTGTTTTTTGGGATAAATTTTCTCTGTCGCTATTGCTGTTAGTTCTGGTGGAAATGGGTACTTGTATTTTGGTAGGTTAAGCTCGAATGATGTTTTCACGATCAGTTCTTTGATGTTTTCGTTTGTCTGTATTCTGTTGTCACCATATGAGGCCAGCTGTTTTATTAGTCTCTCTTCCATAGAATTAGTTGCAAGTGTGGTATGTAGCGTCTCTGTTCGTTCGTAGGATGTCTTTGCTATTGATCTTAGCATTCTTATGTCTGCTGATTTAATTCTGTTGCATTGTGCGTTGTTTCCGTTCCACACTACTGCTGCGTACTCTAGAAATGGTCTTACAAATATTTGGTAAATGTGTAAGACTATTGGGGTAGCGGCTCCTTCGTTTCTATGTTGTAACATTTTAATTTAGTGAGTTTCGTGCTTGCTACGCCTATTTTTTGTGTTGTATTCTTCTCCCAGTTTAGTAAGTTGTCAGGTTCGAGTACCAGGTATTTTGCAGTTTTCTTTGGTTCTACATTTTGTCCCAAAAATGTTATTTGCATATTTTCTGGGTTTTGTTGTTTGTTTTCAACAAGATTTCTGTGTTTTATTATTAGTAATTGAGATTTGGCCGGATTTGGGCGTATCCTCCACATTGTCATCCATTCTTCCAGGGTCTTGATATATCTATTCGTTTTGTTTGAGATTAATTCTGTTGTTGGTGCGTGGCACCAGAACGCCATATCATCGGCGTATAGTGTCAACTCCTCATTTAGGCCGGTTGGTTTTCGTATGTCGGAAGTGTAGATGTTGTAGAGAAGTGGTGATACGATCGCTCCTTGTGGTACTCCTGCTCGCGGCCTGAATTTCGTGGTTATTTTATCTCCTACTCTTACTTTTATATCCCTCTCGGTGATCATGTTTTTTACTAGTTTGACTACCTCTATTGCAATTTAGCATTTTATTAATTTGCTTAGTAGCCCAGAGTACCAGACTTCATCGAAGGCTCTTTCTATATCGAGCAGTAACGCCGCTGATACGTCTCCGTTATTTATGGCTTCTGTGCAGTTGCCAGTCAGTCTGAATGTGGGGTCAATTGTACTTCTGTTTTTCCTGAAACCCGCTTGTTCGTCTGGTAGGATATTTCGTTTATCTATGAAGTTTTGTATTCTGTTGGTGAGTATGGCTTCCAAGGTCTTTCCTATTACCGGTAATAGTTGGAAGGAGAGACAGTATTGGTCGTATTTTTTTGTTTTATTAAACGCAAAATCGATTTTCGGTCACTTAGTGACCATCTTCAGTGCTAGAAGTTAAAAATTATTTCACATTACGATCAGAGAGTATAAAACAGAAAATCACAACTACATCTGCATATGAACATAACAGTTGGTAGGAACATACCTGTAATACACAATTTAAATTGGTAGGCACTGGTGTCAACAAGCTTACAGCGATCACATAAACTGAGGCCGCTGTTTACATGCACTTGTTCAGCAGACCTCGGTGTGACAGGGCTTGGCACGCCCTCTATGTGACATGTGTCACGTGAAGACTTAATATTACTGGTTTTGCGAGATATTAACACTAAATAACTCTTGTGCATTTGTGAATCATGATGTAATTCAAATTTAAAATGTACGTAAAACACATAGCAAACGAAGGGGGAAGGAAATATCTAAAATACATTGGCGTAATGTTTTTAAAAAACAAACTTATAAAACATAAAACAGATCGATGATAAGTTGTTAGAGTGCAGGACAGGTAAAAGAGCAAAAGACAATGAAAAAGAATAATATATGAATAACATGAAATGAGGTATAACACAGTTTTTTTAAAAAACATAATACCCACCATCTGGCGTGGGAAGCTAGAAGTACATCGTTCGTCATTTACGTAAAATGTTACGTTAAGACTAAGGAGTCAAATACATAAAAATAGTAATAGTACGAAACTGCCATTACTTAATAATTAAAATGCCGTGAAACACAATATTCATTACAAAAACGTTTGTAGGTGTGGATAAACAATTTTGTTATCATATTTAACCGACATGCTGATGTACGTCTCGTTTGTCCCTTTGGACAAGCTAGCAGTGTTATAACAGTGGTTATAGGCTTCCGCATAAGCACTGGGTCAGAACCCATACATACATGACATCAAATATACACGGTTATACGAACCGGTTATCACTTTACGTAATTATTTTTAATGTATGTTTACAATTCCTTTTCTGCTTGAATAAGTACTGGATATCGTGCACAGCCTATGTTTAATTTCTCTAAAGTACGATGTACATTTCTGATATAAGTGGCACTATTACCTGTCCTTCCTCATTATGGTTTCTCGATGTTTGATGTATACTACCTGTTCGCACCTTATATTTTTAAATTTATTTCAATAACACAATTAGAATCATAGGTACTTCTTAAGTCTGCTTGTATTTCATATGGGTCCCACTACTACTATAAGTTATGTAAAATCAAATTATTTTATTAATATTCAAAACCGGTTGCTTGGCAATTTTATTACTGTTTTATCAACCTGTGAATGTACGTATGGGTTCTGACCCAGTGCTTATGCGGAAGCGTACAACTAGTGATAGGACGAATGATATGTACATTATCACGCCGTTAAATATGATAACAAAATTGTTACTCTACACCCTCAAACCTTTTTTGTTGTAGTAGTGAATATTGTTTAATGGCATTTGAATTGTTACTTAGTGGCATTTTCGTACTATTACTATTTTTATATATTTGACTTCTCAGTTTTAACGTAATATGTACGCAAATCAAGAACGATATACTTCTAACTTCCCACGCCAAATGATGGGGCTATGTTTTACAATAAGCAACCGTGTATATTTGATGTCATGTATGTATGGGTTCTGACCCAGTGCTTATGCGGAAGCCTATAACCACTGTTATAACACTGCTAGCTTGTCCAAAGGGACAAACGAGACGTACATCAGCATGTCGGTTAAATATGATAACAAAATTGTTTATCCACACCTACAAACGTTTTTGTAATGAATATTGTGTTTCACGGCATTTTAATTATTAAGTAATGGCAGTTTCGTACTATTACTATTTTTATATATTTGACTCCTTAGTCTTAACGTAACATTTTACGTAAATGACGAACGATGTACTTCTAGCTTCCCACGCCAGATGGTGGGTATTATGTTTTTTAAAAAAACTGTGTTATACCTCATTTCATGTTATTCATATATTATTCTTTTTCATTGTCTTTTGCTCTTTTACCTGTCCTGCACTCTAACAACTTATCATCGATCTGTTTTATGTTTTATAAGTTTGTTTTTTAAAAACGTTACGCCAATGTATTTTAGATATTTCCTTCCCCCTTCGTTTGCTATGTGTTTTACGTACATTTTAAATTTGAATTACATCATGATTCACAAATGCACAAGAGTTATTTAGTGTTAATATCTCGCAAAACCAGTAATATTATGTCTTCACGTGACACATGTCACATAGAGGGCGTGCCAAGCCCTGTCACACCGAGGTCTGCTGAACAAGTGCATGTAAACAGCGGCCTCAGTTTATGTGATCGCTGTAAGCTTGTTGACACCAGTGCCTACCAATTTAAATTGTGTATTACAGGTATGTTCCTACCAACTGTTATGTTCATATGCAGATGTAGTTGTGATTTTCTGTTTTATACTCTCTGATCGTAATGTGAAATAATTTTTAACTTCTAGCACTGAAGATGGTCACTAAGTGACCGAAAATCGATTTTGCGTTTAATAAAACAAAAAAAATACGGCCAATGCTGTCTCTCCTTCCAAGTATACCCATTATACGGTCGTGGTGTACAGGACACTCCATGGAGTCGCCAACCGGTAATAGTGTCATGGGGTGGTACGATTTTGGATCCTGTTTAGGTTTGTTTGGTTTTGGTATCATTACGACTTGTGCATCTTTCCACTGTTTTGGTGTTTTTTGGAGTTTAAGTGCGGCGTTGAAGAGTTTCCGAAGGGGTGGTATGATGATTTGCGGATGTATGACCCTGAGGTGTTGTCGCGTGATTTCGTCTGTTCCTGGGCAGTGTCTTTTCCGCTTGATATTGCAATCTGCAAATGGTTCAAATGGTTCAAATGGCTCTGAGCACTATGGGACTCAACTGCTGTGGTCATAAGTCCCCTAGAACTTAGAACTACTGAAACCTAACTAACCTGACATCACACACATCCATGGCCGAGGCAGGATTCGAACCTGCGACCGCAGCGGTCGTGCGGTTCCAGACTGTAGCGCCTTTAACCGCTCGGCCACTCCGGCCGGCTAATCTGCATTTCGATACTCTATATTTCGTTGATGAGCGATGTCTGGTCCTGGTCGTAGGTCGTGTGTCGTGTTTCTTCTAGTGCTTTCTTTGTCTCTGCTTCTTTTTTCTCTATTGCTCTTGTCGTCTTCGGTTTGGGTGTAGATTTCTTTTAGAGCGTTCATGAATGCGTTTGCTTTGGTTTGTTCGCATGTGGTGAGCGCTCCGTTAATCACAAGTGGTGACTCTTGCACCTGATTTTGGTGCGCAATTCGTTTGAATTTCCGCCATAAGTCTGTGTGATTTTTCGGGACTAAGCTCTGAACCTTGTTGTATAGTGTTCTGGCCCTATGTTCTCTCAGGAGATGTTTCACCTATTCCATTCATTTTTTATCGTGCGATCCCAGTTTCTTCTGAACTGCGTGTATACTTTTCTTTTTTGTTTTATTAAGTCGAGGATGTTTCCTGGGATGCTTGTCCTTCCTCCGCTACTCTCCTCGTTCGGGCTCTGTTTTCTATTGCGTCGCGGATTACTTTCGTAATGTGTTAATTTATTTCCTCCATTTCGTTTTCGTCTTCGATTTCTTCGTCTGAAAGTGTTAAGTTTTGTCTGATATGGTTGATGAATTTAGTTTTGTCTATGTTTTTTCTATCTTTTTATGTTTTCGTTGTCGGCTTTGTACGATCGGGATTTATTATCGTCGTCGTAGTGAAGATTGGGAGATGATCAGTTCTTATGCTGTCTCCTATTTCTATGTCTCCGACGTGTCTCGCGAGATTAGCTGTGTGGTCAATATGATCTGGTATTGACTCTCCGATGTGGTTTATGAATGTGGGATTGTCGTTTGGTGTTCTTAGTATATGATAGTTTTCCTCGAGTAGATCTTCTAGTTGCGTTTGTCTCCGAAATTAGAAGATCGCGCATTCAAATCACCGAGAATGATTCATGGACCAAGGTTACAAATGTATATTATTACTTCTTTTGGTATCTCTTCCGTGAGTGGGACGTACATTACGGCGATGTATATTATTTTAAACGTTATTGTGGCTATTTTTATTGAGATCACTTGATGTTCGTCGAACTGTGGTGGGAGCTCTACCTGTACTGATGGTATTTTGCCGTGATGTAAGATGGCAACTCCGCCATGTATCCTCTGTGCCTCGCCTCGGTTATTGCATCCTTGCGGTAACAGGTGAAGTTTAGAATATTTAGTTGTACTTGTCCCATTCTGATTTCGGTGATTCGCAGGATTTGAATGTTTTCCTTCTTTATTAGGTGTCGATGAGCGGTTTTTTCGTGTTGACGCCATTTGCGTTTACAACGCCTATTTTCGTAATTTTATTTACTCCCGTGAACGTGCTGGTTTTCTGTTTGTTTGTGGTCTTCACCTTGTTCAGTTTGGTAGCTGCCGATTGGGGAGATGCTAAAGTGTATCCGGTTCCAGGCCTGTGATACGTTCATTTGGCGTCCGAAGAAGGCTCTGGATATGTCCTTCATTGCGATTATAACGAGGTTGTTTCGATCGGGAAGTATATTTAGCAGTGCGAGTGTTGTTGCGCGAATAAAGTTCAAAATGGTTCAAATGGTTCTGAGCACTATGGGACTTAACAGCTGTGGTCATCAGTCCCCTAGAACTTAGAACTACTTAAACCTAACTAACCTAAGGACATCGCACACATCCATGCCCGAGGCAGGATTTGAACCTGCGATCATAGCAGTCGCGCGGTTCCGGACTGCGCGCCTAGAAGCGGCCGGCGCGAATAAAGTCCTTGCATATTACTGTTTCTGGTGTTGTTTCTTCGTCTGCTGTTCTCTTTGTGGGTTCGTCTGTGCACATGATTTTTGCTGTTGCCTCTATCGATAGGGGTGCCTTCGGCCTTTTCAGGCAGTTGATGTCTGTCGATAGGTGCTCCCCATTACAATTTACGCAAGTAGGCTTGTTAGCTTCCTGTTGGCATACCGCAATTGCGTGTTGTCCTCCGCATCTGTTGCATAACGGTTTGTTACGGCAGTTATCGGTAGTATGTTCAATAGTGTGCGGCGGCCGGAGCGGCTGTGCGGTTCTAGGCGCTACAGTCTGGAGCCGAGCGCCCGCTTCGGTCGCGGGTTCGAATCCTGCCTCGGGCATGGATGTGTGTGGTGTCCTTGGGTTGGTTAGGTTTAATTAGTTATAAGTTCTAGGCGACTGATGACCTCAGAAGTTAAGTCGCATAGTGCTCAGAGCCATTTCATTTCAATAGTGTGCCATTTTGCGCACTGAGCTGGTTTTGGTTGGGCGACATGTGATTGTTCCTCTGGATGGAACGTGCGGAAGATTCTGAAATGTTTCGTTAGGTGTTCGTCTATTGTGTTTTTACTTCCACCAATCAACAGTTTCGAAGGAACGTGGATGCGCAAAGCAGCAACTGGGAAACAATTTGGCTTAATTATCTCGGCCACCCCCAGAGGGATGATCGTTGCCGACTGGAAGAATAAAATCAGCAAGATCTGTCTTATGGTCAAAGGAAACAACTTAAGAAAACACTAGACATACTGCAAAGAGTAGAATACATAAACTTCTATGTGCTTAGCAAAGTCAGCTACATCACTCCAGTCACCGTTTCCTGCGGAGATCGCTAGGAGAATTCTTGCAGTGACTTGCTGGTGTATCTGGTGAGGCAACATCTTCAGGACCACAGTTAATACGTTCGTTCAACAGCGATCCACAGGGGGTTTGGTATGCAAAAATGTTATGGCACAATCAATGTTTATAAATGTTATTGGCGCCTTCCAGAATGCTCCCACCGATTAATGTGGAATCCGTAAATCCAGAACTCGGGTATGTCACACACTATTAACTCTTAGCTGCCTGCAGAATTTTCCTAGAGATCCAACCAAAAAATGCATGTATCAGGAACTCACGAAAAGCTCTCCAAGAAATTCTATAGAACAGAAACAATCCACCGCAGAATGGAAGAATATTTGGAACAACATTAATAGCTTTATGTTACAATAAAACTTCAATGCGACCTGGTATCATAATACTATCTGCACTAGAGAAGAGTTACATAAAATTAATCTGAGCCAAAGTCCAGTGTGTCCAAAGTGCAATCTCGTGGATTAACTCCTAAATAGGTTTTTGTGCCTTACCAGACGGAAATTTGGAAGTGTGTAAGAAAGAAGATAGCAGCATCGCTGGAACCAGCGAATCACACAGCCTTAAGGCGTGTTATCAAACTAGATTGGCCCTTTTACTCCAGTTCAAAGCGCAACAGTGTGGCCTAGCTGCTTGGCCACTTTGTAGAATACGCAATCTCCGACAACGAAACTTCACTGATAAATTGTCAGCAAACCATGATAACAGAACTTCCTAACTCAGGACAAGGCCGAAATTACAAACAGTAGATACAAAAGTTCCTACATATAACTCTGAGACCTAACTGAAATACCTCTTGACTATCACAACACATCCTCAACTACACAAAGGAACAAGTAAGAATTGAGGCACTCCATGTTCATTGTGTACCAAATTAGAGACCTAAGGTTAGGTTAAGTTAGGTTGTTTTCTCATCATATACAAAAGAATCTCGTTATGCCACTGGAAAGATGGTGCCTGCTCAATCTTAAATATCGTTCTGCGTTACTGAGTCAGTCAAAAGAAATAACCTTTTATTTCTTTCCTTTTTAACTTCAGAAATCCATTTACGCTAAACACAAAAAAAGTAAGAAGAAAAACCTTCATTGCATCTTGAAAAGTTTAGCGGTCTGCACAAGAATGGTTTTTTCTTTCATTTATCCAACATAGATTCATAGTTTTTTGAGGAGGATCTTTTATTCACCGCATTGAGGGGGGAAACCGCATTAGGATGCTCAAAAAATGTGATTTTTCATTGCATAAATCATTAGCTTAATTATCCAAGAATTCGCTCTCAAAATTTCAAAGCGAAATTCGCATTCGATTAGATTTTATGAGCATAGAACCGAGTGCACATCGGGTACGGAAGGATATTCTTCCAATCTATGAAGATTTATCAGGGGATGAATTACTGGAGAAATGTTTAGGTGGCCAAACCCAAATGCGAATTAAAGTTTTAATTCCTCTCTTTGGCGATTAGCTTTTAAACGCACTCCGGACTAAAAGTCGTTGAATTGGCATTTAGCAGCAGGCTTAATCAATTAAGGAAATTTATCCCTTCTGATGGTCATGAACGAGGCAGGAATTGTAGTAGGCACGCAAAGCTTCAATTATGGCGAACAAATGTATAAACATCGCTTGAGCCGGCAGAATCGAAGTAGTTCATTGAAAACGAAGGAAGGTCGGAAAACTCGGAAAGCACTGCTGAAAGCACAGAACGAAACCTACGAGGAAGAAGAAGGATTACTATATGATGCTGGAATCGCAGATTAATCAGTAACCATTTTACATTATTGTTCACTTCCTTGAATTTCTAGTTTCACATTTGCGTGCAGTGTAACTCAAAAAGTATAGAACCAATCATTATAAAAATGGATAGTATGATTCTTTATAAAATTACGAATTATATGAACCAACTTGTGAGACGATACCATGATTTTAAGGGTATTTTTCACTGCAAAATTAGAGAAAAAAATTGTGAAAATCGAAATAAAGTGTTCCAACGCCCGCAAAATTTTTAATTTTCGTTGTTTTCACCTGCATTGAAGTTAATATTCTTAGAAAATAAGTTATTAATGTAAAAACAAAACCTTTTTGATTTCAGGTGAAGATCTGAATGGCTACACTGCACGCAATTGGAGAACTGTACTCACAACCTCCAGCGGATATCACAGGGTATCTTTGTTATTTTTGGCTGAAATTATTCAAACCAAATCACAAAAACTGTTAGAAATATGAATGAAACGATGTCAAAGTTTGATTAAATTATAATAAATTCTTCTCACCTCAAAAAAATCCCAAAAAATCAGTGTCAGACAGCCTCCTAATGTGGTTTCCCTCCTTAAGAGCAACCTTACATCTCCCTGATTACTTTTTCCCAAGCTGAGTAGCTACCTTTACTCATTTTCAACGAAGACTATGAGAGAAGAGTTCTAATTTTAGTAGATTTTGCAACAGCTTTGCAAACGACGTTTATTTTACACAAATTTCAAGAGGAAAACTTCGAATACAAGCTACAAGCTTGCACTAATGAGGGCGATTTCATGGCGTGCGGATGGTGGAGCTGTAGAGGAGAATGGAAGGCACCTCCCTGAAAAAAATGATGCACAAATATATCAAAACACTATTATTATTATTTTATAGCATATTGGCAGAGTGCCACATTCCCAAATAGATCCTCTCTCACTTCAGTTTTTTTTTCCTTTTCTTCTTCCTTCCTGCCCTCTTCACTTAATACGAACGGCGTTCAATTAATAACGCAAACATTTTTCTGAAAACAGGTTGGTTTTATTCACGATTCCAGTACACCATATATTCCCCACTCTTTTGGCAGCAAAACCATATTTTCAACATAACCTACATTCAATGCGATGGTCTTAGGCCACCTCACTGGCAAGGCATATATGCCAGCATGGTACCACACTGCTGGTCGATGTCGGAGCCAACGTCTTGTTGCATCAACAATCTACCAATCATCAAGGCAATTCCACACAGACGGTCCTTCGTTGCTCTCTACGGTCTTCTGCTAGGCAGTGAGGATCCCAGAGGACACACATCTTTGAGTATCTCAACTGGTGGACGAGAGTGTCAGCAAGACCAACAGAGATGTCTTGTTGTGTAGCCAGAAGTTTGATTGTGATCCGTCAATCACCTTGAACGAGAGTGTCCACACGTTGCAACATTGCAGGAGTCACAACTAACTGTACGCGGCCGTCCCGCGCGCAGCCAGATCGTACAGGTTTGCACGATTTGTTGCGGTGGTGACAGACCGCTCGCCCAACGACTCACCGTGCTTTTGTTCACTGCCTGGTCTCCATAGCCGTATTGGAACTTACTGAAATAATAGGGGCTAAAGCGGGAATATTCCACAATGTCCAACAAAAAACTCTGAATTTTTTTCAACCCAAAAAAGTTGTTACTTATCAACCGCTCCTCTTATTACTGTCTCCTTAAGTTTACTTCATTTGCAGTAGAGCTTTAAACTCCATATCACATTTCAATATCCATTTTTATTAATTACCTTGATTTTACTCCTGATCAATTTGAAATGAATTGTAAGGGTAGTGTTAAAAAACTATACTTCGTATATTTCGTGCATGATGTAGCTCATACTCTGAAGAATCTGAGAAATCATTTAACAATTTCTGATCACATTATATTTACCTAACAATTCTTTGAAGTCAATCGTTTGCTAGGTCCAGTTGTCTCCATTGAGCTTTTGTAAAATCATATGGTCCTGACGGAGACAAAAAATTAAACATAACCTGGACTCTACGAGAAAATGTAACAGGACATTAAACACTTTTACACCATAGTGCTTCAGCAGCAATGAAATATGCAGTAGAACAAAAGATAGTTTAAAGTTGATTTGTAGAGATAGGCAGTTTTGCAGTGAAACTTCCTCGCAGATTAAAACAATGTGCCGGACCGAGACACGAACACGGGACCTTTGCCTTTCGCAGGCAAGTGCTCTACCATCTGTAAAGTTTGGAATGTAGGAGACGAGGTACTGGCAGAAGTGAGGCTGTGAGGACGGGCTGTGAGTCCTGCTTGGATATCTCAGCTGGTACCGGCACGGTAGCTCAGCGTGTTCGGTCAGAGGGTTTAGCTACCCTCTGTAATTAAAAAACTGTGTAAACGGATCAACGAACAACCTGAATGGGTGTCATAGGACGTCCGCCACGAAAAAATTCAACGAACAATATAGAAGAAAATGAGATCAAACAAAAAGAAAAAAAAGATGGTCGAGCAGTTGCCCGCAAAAGGCAAAGGTCCCGAGTTCGAGTCTCGGTCAGGCACACACTTTTAATCTGCCAGGAAGTTTCATATCAGCGCACACTCCGCTGCAGAGTGAAAATTTCATTCTGGCATTTTTTCAGTAGTTTAAATTAATGACCTCGAGGAACAGAAAAGCTTATAATGATATAACAGCAGTTTTATTTGTTTTAGCAGATTTACTGTTTCCTAAGTGCAAATATGATGGACTAATTGTGACTGTGCCAAGGTAATAAAGGAAAGACTATTATAAAACATGAATCATAATGTTTTAAATTTGGAGGAATGACCTTTGTAACTATGTTATTTTTGTGCAGTAATCTCCATCGTTTGTCTGACATACTTCTTTCGTCACTATGTTCGTCACCTTTCCTCCTTCTAGCCATGATCTGTTAAGATGCATGTATCAACGTTACCAGCTGTAAGTGCGGCTGAGTCTTACTGTATGAACGGAAGTAATCGGCATGGGCGATATTTGTTTGGATGGCATTGCAGCCATCTCACCGAGATCACTACGAATTGTAGTAACTGTTTAGAAACTGCATATCATTTAATTAATTTTGTTAATTATAGAGGTACAAGAACAACCGAAGTAGTTCTGGCAACAACAACAGATGTTAGCAATCAGTATTAACTTCTGAATGAGAAAGGTTTCTACAGTATTTTATTGCGCAGATCTTCATACGATGCGCTGGAATAACTTAACAGCATGATTCGAGTAAATAATCCGGTTCCACATTCCCTCAGTTTTAAGGCAATCAGTGGCTTACTGATCTGTCACAGTATTTTCGCCCCAATCGCCAAAGTACTTATCAGACAGAAAATGGTGAATTCTTCGCTCCTTTTTGGCTGCCTAGAACGCAGTCATAAATCATGCAGTGATGCTTGTAAGTGCAAATTTAGACATAAGCCACGTAGTTGTATTATCTAGCCGGGATAACTGGAAGTTAAGTGGAAACACGTTTTATGTGATGTTTGTCGTGTACCACTTTAAGAAGTGAACAGCCTGAATACGAAGAAGTTCGTAGATTAACCGAACACAAAAATTATACGACCCCGACGGATTAGAATGCGTATCGGCAGCAGCGCTTAACATTATTCAAATGGCAGGAAAGTTCTTCGTTTCAGTGCAAAACAAGTTTTGGAATCGAAGTTGTCGCTTCAGGTGTCACTATAGGGAGATACATGTAAAGCAGCCAAGGAACTCGCTCGCAGTATTCCGTCTTGTCGCTTGGTCACAGAGAAAATTCCACAGGCACTTTTAGCAAAAGACTGTACATTCTTTTGAGAAAACACAACCGCTATACAGAGACACACGCCACTGCCAAACGTGGCTGTAAAAGCGTAGGCATGGGAAATGCGATAACGTTATTTTAAGTGGCAGTCACCATGCAATTAATTTACTTTCTATGCCAGAATGAAAAATGCTGCCGGCCGGTGTGGCTGAGCGTTTCTAGGTGCTACAGTCTGGAACCGCGCGACCGCTACGGTAGCAGGTTCGAATCCTGCCTCGGGCATGGATGTGTGGGATGTCCTTAGATTAGTTAGGTTTAAGTAGTTCTAAGTTGTAGGAGACTGATGACCTCGGAAGTTAAGTCCCATAGTGCTCAGAGCCATTTGAACTATTTTTTTTTTAAATGCTCCTATCATAGCACAAAGAAAGCGAACGTGTCCTGGGCAGAGTTAGAGATCTAAAAGAGAGGAATCAGCTTTTCGACGTATCTGTGAGCTTCAAAAACATTTACATCAAAACAACTTGATATGTTCGCGCTTTATTACTTGTTGGTATAGTACCCATGTCATACAACATAACGCATCGTGTCCAGCACATTAACATGATATTACCTCCCTGGAACAAAGCTACCCTCAGAAATTTTATCTCACTTCTTTAGTTAGTACGCTCTTCAGCCATAAGATATTTTACAGGGTGGTCCATTGATAGTAACCGGGCCAAATATCTCACAAAATGACGAAAAAACTACAAAGAACGAAACTCGTCTAGCTTGAAAGGGGAAACCAGATGGCGCTATGGTTGACCCGCTAGATGGCACTGCCATAGGTCAAAACGGATATCGACTGCGTTTTTTTAAAATAGGAACCCCCATTTTTATTACATATTCGCGTAGTACGTAAAGAAATATGAAAGCTTTAGTTAGACAACTTTTTTCGCTCTGTAATAGTCACAAACGTATAAGTACGTGGAATCGCGTAACATTCCGCCAGTGGGGACGGTATTTTTTCGTGATACATTACCTGTGTTAAAATGGACCGTTTATCAATTGCGCAAAAGGTCGATATCGTGCTGATGTATGGCTGTTGTGATAAATGTAAATGTCGTGTGACTAGGGCCTCCCGCCGGGTAGACTTTCGTCGAGTGCAAGTCTTTCGATTTGACGTCACTTCGGCGACTTGCTCGTCGATGGGGATGAAATGATGATGATTAGGACAACACAACACCCAGTCTCTGAGCGGAGAAATTCTCCGTCCCAGCAGGGAATCGAGCCCGGGCCCTTAGGATTGACATGCTGTCGCGCTGACCACTCAGCTACCGGGGGCGGACGCTATTGTGATCAATATGCCCAAAGGGCGTGTGCTATGTATGCTGCTCGGTTTCCTGGACGACATCATCCAAGTGCCCGGAACGTTCGCCGGATGGTTACGTTATTTAAGGAAACAGGAAGTGTTCAGCCACATGTGAAACGTCAACCACGACCTGCAACAAATGATGATGCCGAAGTAGATGTTTTAGCTGCTGTCGTGGCTAATCCGCACATCAGTAGCAGACAAATTGCGCGAGAATCGGGAAACTCAAAAAAGTCGGTGTTGAGAATGCTACATCAACATCGATTCCACCCGTACCATATTTCTATGCACCAGGAACTGCATGGCGACGATTTTGAACGTCGTGTACAGCTCTGCCACTGGACACATGAGAGATTACAGGACGATGACAGATTTTTTGCACGCGTTCTATTTAGCGACGAAGCGTCATTCACCAACAGAGGTAACGTAAACCGGCATAATATGCTCTACTGGGCAACGGAAAATCCACGATGGCTGCGACAAGTGGAACATCTGCGACCTTGGCGGGTTAATGTATGGTGCGGCATTATGGGAGGAAGGATAATTGGCCTCATTTTATCGATGGCTATCTAAATGGTGCAATGTATGCTGATTTCCTACGTAATGTTCTACCGATGTTACTACAAGATGTTTCACCGCATGACAGAATGGCGATGTACTTCCAACATGATAGATGTCCGGCACATAGCTCGCGTGCGATTGAAGCGGTATTGAATAGCATATTTCATGACAGGTGGGTTGGTCGTCGAAGCACCATACCATGACCCGCACTTTCACCGGGTCTGACGTCTCCGGATTTCTTTCTGTGGGGAAAGTTGAAGGATATTTGCTATCGTGATCCTCCGACAACGCCTGACAACATGCGTCAGCGCATTGTCAATGCATGTGGGAACATTACAGAAGGCGAACCACTCGCTGTTGAGAGGAATGTCGTTACACGTATTGCCAAATGCATTGATGTTGACGGACATCGTTTTGAGCATTTATTGCATTGATGTGGTATTTACAGGTAATCACGTTGTAACAGCATGCGTTCTCAGAAATGATAAGTTCACAAAGGTACATGTATCACATTGGAACAACCGAAATAAAATATTCAAACGTACTTACGTTCTGTATTTTAATTTAAAAAAGCCTACCTGTTAACAACTGTTCGTCTAAAATTGTGAGCCATATGCTTGTGACTGTTACAGCACCATTTGTCACAAAGCGAAAAAAGTGGTCCAAGTAAAAATTCATATTTCTTTGCGTACTACACGAATATGTAATAAAAAATGGGGGTTCCTATTTAAAAAAAACGCAGTTGATATTCGTTTGATCTACGGCAGCGCCATCTAGCGGGCCAACCATAGTGCCATCTGGTTTCCCCCTTCAAGCTAGACAAGTTTCGTTCTTTGTAGTTTTTTCGTTTGACGCTTATTTCGTGAGATATTTGGCCCGGTCACGATCAACGGACCATCCTGTATATTGTTCACTATGCATGGCCTAACTTCTGGATTTTGGGTACAGGATCAGGGATTTACACTATAAATTGCAAAGGCAGATGTGCCAAGACCTTGGAGGTAGAAGAGCTCACTGCACTGGAGAAGCAGGTTTAACACGTAAAAAGGCGCGAATATGTAAACGTGTTTTGATTTAAATGTCTCTGAAGCTGCCAGATACGTTGAAAAGCTAGTTCCTTCTTTTACATCCCTAACTCTGCCCATGACATACTTGCCTTTTTTATGTTTTTCATTCTATTTTCCAACTTTTTCAGCTTTTCTTGACCCGGGCGACGACTGATCCGGAAAATGTTTTTTTGTTGTCTTTCGAACCACGTTTCCTATATCACTGCAACAGATGAAGCTTTCACGAAACAACTAGTCGACCAGTTTGTCTACCTTCTTACCAAATTCGAACCGATTTACACAGGTTTGAAATATATAACTGGCGCGCTAAAAAATAGGTCACAAAAACGCGTTTTTCCACGTAAAATCTGAATGAAGCTAGATTTTCGAAAGTGAGTTTTCCATTTTATCGTAAGAATGAATTCTTTATGCTTGTCTGAATCACTTAAACTTTAATGTACTTCGGAATAAATTTTACGTGCTAATGTCGCTCGACTTTAATCATCATATTTCGACAATGATTAACGATGGCTGGGTAAAAAAATTCGTATTAAGTTTACCGACTTATCTACCCTAGTGTAAGGTTTGAACCGATTCGTACCAGTTTAGAGTATAGAAGCGGTGTGCTTCAAAAACCGACGAGAAATAGGCGTTCTTTTACACGTATTTGGTCGTAAAATGCGAACGGTGCACATACTAATGGTGCCATTAGCTGAGCATTAATTTCAGCTCAGTTAACATATTTTGCAAAAGGAATTAATCGATTCGCACAATTTACCTGGGCGCTAGCTCCGGTTCATCGTTCAAACGTTACTTACTATACTGTAACACAGCTACAGTAAGACCGGTTCTCGAATGGCTATACACGTGCCACTGGTCCTGCCTAAACCAAATACTTTTTGCACCATGTTCCTAGCTCAAACGGGAACCGAGGACAAGGGCCGTGGTTTGGCAAGATTCTTCTTGCGGTCTTCTCAGGCATATTGGTTGCAGCGCTTGGCTAATTATGTTGGCAGTTATGAAAAAGTGAAAAGAGTTATAACGAGCAATAGAAGCAAGGATGAAAGATCTACATCTACATCCATACCCCGCAAGCCACCTGACGGTGTGTGGCGGAGCGTACCTTGAGTACCGCTATCGATTCTCCCTTCTATTCCAGTCTCGTACTGTTCGTGGGAAGATTGTCGGTATGCCTCTGTGTGGGCTCTAATCTCTCTGATTTTATCCTCTTGGTCTCTTCGCGAGATATACGTAGGAGGGAGCAATATACTGCTTGACTCCTCGGTGAAGGTATGTTCTCGAAACTACAACCAAAGCCCGTACCGAGCTACTGAGCGTCTCTCTTGCAGAGTCTTCCATTGGAGTTTATCTATCATCTCCGTAACGCTTTCGCGTTTATTAAATGATCCTGTAACGAAGCGCGCTGCTCTCCGTTGGATCTTCTGTATCTCTTCTATCAACCCTATCTGGTACAGATCCCACACTGCTGAGCAGAATTAAAGCAGTGGGCGAAGAAGCGTACTGTAACCTACTTCCTTTGTTTCCGGTTTGCGCTTCCTTAGGATTCCTCCAATGACTCTCAATCTGGTATCTGCTTTACCGACGATTAATTTTATATGGTCATTCCATTTTAAATCACTCCTAAAGCCTACTCCCAGATAATTTATGGAATTAAGTGCTTCCAGTTGCTGAACTGCTATATTGTAGCTAAATGATAAACGATCTTTCTTTCTATGTGTTCGCAGCGCATTACACTTGTCTACATTTAGATTCAATTGCCATTCCCTGCACCATGCGTCAATTCGTTGCAGATCCTCCTGCATTTCAGTATAATGTTCCATTGTTACAACCTCTCGATATACTACAGCATCATCCGCAAAAAGCCTCAGTGAACTTCCGATGTTATCCACAAGGTCATTCATATATATTGTGAATAGCAACGGTCCTACGACACTCCCCTGCGGCACACCTGAAATCACTCTTACTAACTCGGAAGACTTTTCTCCATTGAGAATGACATGCTGCGTTCTGTTATCTAGGAACTCTCCAATCCAATCACACAATTGCTCTGATAATCCATATGCTCTTACTTTGTTCATTAAACGACTGTGGGAAACTGTATCGAACGCCTTGCGGAAGTCAAGAAACACGACATCTACCTGGGAACCCGTGTCTATGGCCCTCCGAGTCTAGTGGACGAATAGCGCGAGTTGGATTTCACACGATTGTCTTTTTCGAAACCCATGCTGATTCCTACAGAGTAGATTTCTGGTCTCCAGAAAAGTCGAAATAATACGTGTTCCAAAATTCTACAGCTGATCGACGTTAAAGATATAGGTCTATAGTTCTGCAAATGTGTTCGACGCCTTTTCTTGAAAACGAGGATGACCTGTGCCCTTTTCCAATCCTTTGGAACGCTACGCTCTTCTAGAGACCTACAGTACACCGCTGTAAGAAGGGGGGCAAGTTCCTTCGCGTACTCTGTGTAAAATCGAACTGGTATCCCACCAGGTCCAGCGACCTTTCTTCTTTTGAGCGATTTTTTTTTCTATCCCTCTGTCATCTGATTCGATATCTACCACTTTCTCATCCGTGCGACAATCTAGAGAAGGAACTACAGTGCAGTCTTCCTCTGTGAAACAGCTTTGGAAAAAGACATTTAGTATTTCGACCTTTAGTCTGTCATTCTCTGTTTCAGTGCCATTTTGGTCACAGAGTATCTGGACATTTTGTTTTTATCCACGCACCGCTTTGACATAAGACCAGAATTTCTTAGGATTTTGTTTTTCAATACTGTCTTCAGTTTCCAAATATCTACCTGGAACTAACGGAATGGCAGTCATAATTTCCCTGGCGGACTTAACGAAAATCATCACTACATTCACTTTATAATTCCAGTGCAGTCCACCTGCTTAGCTGAATGGTGATGTGCTTGCCTGCCATGGAGCGGGCCCGGGATCGATTCCCGGCAGGGTTGGAGATTTTCTCCGCCCGTGGACAGGCTGTTGCGTTGTTCTCATCATCATTTCATCCTCATCATGGGCGCGCAAGTCGCTCAATGTGGCGTCGACTGAAATAAGACTTGCACTTGGCGGCAGAACTTGAGCTTCCCCGGATGGGGCCTCCCTGCCAACAATGCCACAAGATTATTTCATTTGTTTCCCAATGCAAACCAGGAAACAATTGAAAACAGTAGTTCACTGTTTACTTTACGCACTAGGACGTAACGTGCAAGTATAGCCCCGTTAACTTCTTCATAAGCGAGAATTTAACAGTTCAGTCCGTAGCGCTACTATTGCCGCTTTGGTCCAAAATGGCGCCGAGTACTTTCTTTTTCAGGGCTTCAACAGTAAGGCCTCCTGAACACGATGTGATCTCCGATGAGGGTGGCAAATAGAGCTGTCATTAGGCATCGACAGGTTCAAATAGCTCAAATGGCTCTGGCAATATGGGACTTAACATCTATGGTCATCAGTCCCCTAAGAACTACTTAAACCTAACTAACCTAAGGACATCACACAACACCCAGTCATCACGAGGCAGAGAAAGCATCGACAGGGAAGACGGAAATTTGGAAGTGAAACATGAGTCAGACAAGAAACTCCGTATCACGAAACCTATTCTTAGCAGTCCTATAGTGAATGTTAAGTTCATTAAACGCGGAAAACGGAGAAACAAGCACTTCATTAACGGCAATGAACTGATTGACTCTCTTGGAAATAAAAATTCAGCAAAGGAGGTTAGAACTTAATGGAGGATGTCTGAATGTGTACACCTACATCTACGTGGTTACACTGCAAGTCGCATTTAAGTGTTTGGCACTGGTTTCACAGAAAAACTTTCAAGGTACAGTATTTTTCGACCGTTCCACTCTCGAATGGTACGTGGGAAAAAATGTGGTAAAAATGAACACCTAATTCTTTCCGTGGAAGCTCTGATTTCTCTTAGTTGTTACGATGGTCATTTCTCCCTGCCTAGATAGCTGTTAACAAAATGTTTTGACATTGGCAGAAGGAAGCTGGTGATTGTAGTTTCGAGAAACGATTCCGCGGCAACGAAAAACGCCTTTGATCGAATAATTGCCACCTTGACTCGTTATCATATCCATAGTACTTTTCCCTATTTCGCGATAATACTGGATGAGCTGCAATTTGGTTTCCCCCTTGTATTTACCACAAAAAAGGCCTGAGTTATTTTAAATAAGAATTTGCCCAGAAAGTCACGGCAAGGATACAATACGATTGTTATAGACTTGATTATTGTGTAACACTGTCACGAGCGAAAGTAAATGAACTTAGAGTTTGCTGTTAAAAGGTGAGAATTACGCATGCACGTGATATTTCATGTTGCCGCCCGTTGATTTTGCTGAGGTACGATACATCAGGCCACCAATGCCATTTGCCGACGTTATCATTCGAAGGCAATTGACCGAACAACCTAACAGGATTGATACGTGAAAAATATACGCAAGGTCTTAAAATAAATGATGAGAATACGGTTTCAGGGACGTTGTGCTTAGCGATACAGTACAAATAACGTTAGAAATCGTACTGTCTTCGTCGTTATGCCACCGAACAATTGGTCACCAATTCTGTCTTTACGGTCTCGGAAAAGAAAAAAAAATCTATAAACTCATAGAAAATTGCTGTTGTTAAGTGGGAGATAGCCAGGTATAATATTTTAAATGAATTCCAAGGACACAGGTAAAACAATACTCTCTATTTAAAATTGCAGTACATACAAACATGGACGCGTATGTTACAATTTTCTCGCGATAAAAGAGCCCCTTAAGATAGCGAGAAAAACTGAAGTAAGCTTTTTCGCTTCGTTTTACAAAAGGCTATATACATATCAGTCAGTTCAGTATTCTTGTCTTGTCTGTAAAGTTTCTGGCCAATTATATATCTTTTTGTTTTAAAGACATAAGATATTTGACACACAGGATGAAACGGAAATTCATTAACATATTTCTGTCGGTATGGCTATTTTATGATTTATATTTACACACAAGTCCATGGGGATTGCCTAAATATATTCTGAGGATAACATATGTAATGTTATACCTTCTTTAGTCATTTTCGATGAATTCCGTCAGCCATATCTGATAAGGACCGCATGCAGCGCAGTAGAATCCTATAAAAGGACGGACAAGCAGGCAACCTGTTCAGTAGATTTGTCACATCTTCTAACTGTTCCGCCAATAAAACGCAGTATTTGGTTAGCATTCTCCACAACATTTCCTACATGATGGTTGCAATTTTAGTTCGAAATTGTAATTCCTGTGTATTTATTTCAATTCGCAGACTTTAAATTTTGTGTGATTTATTGTGTAACAGAAATTTAATGTTTATTTTTTTAGCACTGATGTAGCGACTCGTGCTTTTCATTGTTCAGGATCAACAGCCACCTACTGACCCTTCAGATGTTTTGCCTAAACCATTTTGTAATTCGTTTTGATCTTCTGGTGACTTTACCAGGCAGTAAACGACAGCATCATCTGAGAACAGTCTAAGAGAGTTGCTCAGTTTGTCTCCCAAATCGTTTATATAGATTACGGGCAGCAGAGGACCTTTAACACTTGTTTGGGAACCCAATATCTCACTACATTACTTCCCGTCCATTGCTAGGAATATTAAACTTTCTGACACTTAATGAATCTAGTCCCACGAGAAGATACTTCCGAGCCACGCTATTTGAGTAGAAGCCGGTTGTGAGAAACTGTGACAAAAGCCTTCTGGAAATAAAAAAGGTGTAGAATAACTTGGGATGCCCTATAGATAGCACTGATTGATTTGTATGTATAAGTAGCCAGTTGTGTTTCACGAGAACAATGCTTTATGGATACGTGCTGGTTGTGTGTAAATACACTGCTGAAAACGACGCGCCACGAAGGAGTTATCCGAATGGGACTGAAACAGGTATACAGGTTGGTCCATCGAACGTGACCGGGCCAAATATCGCACGAAATAAGCGTCAAACGAAAAAATTACAAAAATCGAAACTTGTCTAGCTTCAAGGGGGAAACCAGATGGCGCTATGGTTGGCCCGCTAGATGGCGCTGCCATAGGTCAAACGGATATCAACTGCGTTTTTCTAAACAGGAACCCCCATTTTTTATTACATATTCGTGTAGTAGGTAAAGAAATATAAATGTTTTAGTTGGGCCACATTTTGTCTTTGTGACAGATGGCGCGGTAATAGTGACAAACATATGGCTCACAATTTTAGACGAACAGTTGGTAACACGTACGTTTTTTAAATTAAAATACAGAACGTAGGTACGTTTGAACATTTTATTTCGGTTGTTCCACTGTGATACATGTACCTTTGTGTACTTATCATTTCTGAGAACGCATGCTGTTACAGCAGATTACCTGTAAATACTACATTAATGCAATAAATGCTCAAAAAGATGTCCGTCAACCTCAATGCATTTGGCAATACGTGTAACGACATTCCTCTCAACAGCGGGTAGTTCGCCTTCCGTAATGTTCTCAAATGCATTGACAGTGCGCTGACGCATGTTGTCAGGCGTTGTCGGTGAATCACGATAGCAAATATCCTTCAACTTTCCTTACAGAAAGAAATCCGGGGACGTCATACCCGGTGAAAGTGCGGGCCATGGTACGATGCTTCGACGACCAATCCACCTGTCATGAAATATGCTATTCAATACCGCTTCAACCGCACGTGAGCTATGTGCTGGACGTCCATTATGTTGGTAGTACATCGCCATTCTGTCATGCAGTGAAACATCTTGTAGTAACATCGGTAGAACATTACGTAGGAAATCAGCATACATTGTACCATTTAGATAGCCATCGATAAATTGGGGGCGAATTATTCTTCCCCCATAATGCCGCATCATATATTAACCCGCCAAGGTAGCTTATGTTCCACTTGTCGCAGACGTCGTGGATTTTCCGTTGCCCAATAGTGCATATTATGCCGTTTTACGTTACCGCTGTTGGTGAATGACGCTTCGTCGCTAAGTAGAACGCGTGCAGAAAATCTCTCATCGTCCCGTAATCTCTCATGTGCCCAGTGGCAGAACTGTACACGACGTTCAAAGTCGTCGCCATGCAATTCCTGGTGCATAGAAATATGGTACGGGTGCAATCGATGTTGATGTAGCATCCTCAACACCAACGTTTTTGAGATTCCCGATTCTCGCGACAGCAGCTAAAACACCAACTTGGGCACCATCATTTGTTGCAGGTCGTGGTTGACGTTTCACATGTGGCTGAACACTTCCTGTTTCCTTAAATAACGTAACTATCCGGCGAACGGTCCGGACACTTGGATGATGTCGTCCAGGATACCGAGCAGCATACACAGCACACACCCGTTGGGCATTTTGATCACAATAGCCATACATCAACACGATATCGACCTTTTCCGCAATTGGTAAACGGTCCATTGTAACACGGGTAATGTATCACGAAGCAAATACCGTCCGCACTGCCTAAATGTTACGTGATACCATGTACTTATACGTTTGTGACTAATACAGCGCCATCTATCACAAAGCGAAAAAAGCGGTCCAACTAAAACATTCATATTTTTTTATGAACTACACGAACATGTAATAAAAAATGGGTGTTTCTATTTTAAAAAACGCAGTTCATATCCGTTTGACGTATGGCAGCGCCATCTAGAGGGCCAGCCATAGTGCCATCTGGTTTCCCCCTTCAAGTTAGACGAGTTTGGTTCTTTGTAGTTACCCGTGGTCTAGGTAACGCCTTTGATTCATAATCAAAACGTCTTAAGTCCCGGGTTCGATCCCCGCCACTGCCTAAATCTTGATAAATAATCAGCATTGGCGGCCGAAGACTTCCGGCATAAGAAGTCAGCCTCATTCTGCCAACGGCCTTGTCAAAGAAGGCGGAGGAGCGGATAGAGGTTCAGGGCACTCTCTTGTCCTAGGGGTGGGAAATTTCCTCTAAAGGCGGAAGAATCAGCAATGATCAACGACATGAGGATGCAGAAGGCAATGGAAACCACTGCATTAAAGACACGTAACGTGTATCCACAGGACATGTGGCCTGTATTTGAAGAAGTGTCGTGATGATCTCTCCATTGGCAAAAGATTCCGGAATAGTCCCCCATTCGGATCTCCGGGAGGGGACTGCCAAGGGGGTGGTTACCATGATAAAAAGATTGAATAATCAACGAAAGGATAACGTTCTACGAGTTGGGGCGTGGAATATCAGAAGGTTGAACTTGTAGGGAAACTAGAAAATCTGAAAAAGGAAATGCAAAGGCTCAATCTAGATATAGTAGGGGTCAGTAAAGTGTAGTGGAAGGAAGACGAGGATTTCTGGTCAGATGAGTATCGGGTAATATCAACAGCAGCAGAAAATGGTATAACAGGTGTAGGATTCGTTATGAATAGGAAGGTAGGGCAGTGGGTGTGTTACTGTGAACAGTTCAGTGACCGGGTTGTTCTAATCAGAATCGACAGCAGACCAACACCGACAACGATAGTTCAGGTATACATGCCGACGTCGGAAGCTGAAGATGAACAGATAGAGAAAGTGTATGAGGATATTGAAAGGGTAATGCATTCTGTAAAGGGGGACGAAAATCTAATAGTCATGGGCGACTGGAATGCAGTTGTAGGGGAAGGAGTAGAAGAAAAGATTACAGGAGAATATGGGCTTGGGACAAGGAATGAAAGACGAGAAAGACTAATTGAGTTCTGTCACAAGTTTCAGCTAGTAATAGCGAATACCCTGTTCAAGAATCACAAGAGGAGGAGGTATACTTGGAAAAGGCCGGGAGATACGGGAAGATTTCAATTAGATTACATCATGGTCAGACAGAGATTCCGAAATCAGATACTGGATTGACAACCAGTAGAAACCTTTGGCGTGTGCGGCAGGTCATTGTCATGCTGAAATGTAAGCCCAGTCCAGCAAAACGGAGCGAAGAGTCCAAATTCGAACTGAGCGCTGACGACCAGTGAAGAGGTGTCTGGGGACGCCCCAGACATCGGAACGATACGAACCTGACTGTCGCCACCCATACGGCCCGATAACAAAAAATGATGAAGTGGCATTCCTTTTCGTAGCAGCATCCGCGGCACTCTTGTAACACAGCGGTACGTCGACGATATTATAAACACCATTTTGTTGGTCTTTATGGCAAGCCATACTCGGCTTACATGTCAGCAAGATAATGGCCGCCCGAAGGCACCAGGAGTTTCTACTGCTTGTCTTCGTGCTTCACAAAACATACCTTGGCCTGTAAGGTCGCCGGATCTGTCACCGACAGACAAAGTTTGGAACATTATGGGGAAGTTCATCAAATCAATCGGGATGTAGAGGATCTGACGCGCCAATTGGACCAAAGTTGCCCCGGTATCCCTCAGGAGGACACCGAACAAATCCATCAGTCAATCCCAAGCCGATTACGTGGTTGCGTAAGGGCCAGAGGAGGACCTATGCGTTATTGACATGCTCAATGTATGAAGCTCTGTTTTTTGAATAATGCATCCAATTTTTCTGAAATTGTAATTTTTTATTTGTCTATATATGTACATTACATACAGGTTGGTCCATTGATAGTGACTGGCCCAAATATCTCACAAAACAAGCATCAAACAAAAAAAAACTTTTTTTTTTAATTTTTTTTTTCATCAGTCTACTGACTGGTTTGATGCGGCCCGCCACGAATTCCTTTCCTGTGCTAACTTCTTCATCTCAGATTAGCACTTGCAACCTACGTACTCAATTATTTGCTTGACGTATTCCAATCTCTGTCTTCCTCTACAGTTTTTGCCCTCTACAGCTCCCTCTTGTACCATGGAAGTCATTCCCTCACGTCTTAGCAGATGTCCTATCATCCTGTCCCTTCTCCTTATCAGTGTTTTCCACATATTCCTTCCTCTCCGATTCTGCGTAGAACCTCCTCATTCCCTACCTTATCAGTCCACCTAATTTTCAACATTCGTCTATAGCATCACATCTCAAATGCTTCGATTCTCTTCTGTTCCGGTTTTCCCACAGTCCATGTTTCACTACCATACAATGCTGTACTCCAGACGTACATCCTCAGAAATTTCTTCCTCAAATTAAGGCCGTTATTTGATATTAGTAGACTTCTCTTGGCCAGAAATGCCTTTTTTGCCATAGCGAGTCTGCTTTTGATGTCCTCTTTGCTCCGTCCGTCATTGGTTATTTTACTGCCTAGGTAGCAGAATTCCTTAACTTCATTGACTTCGTGACCATCAATCCTGATGTTAAGTTTCTCGCTGTTCTCATTTCTACTACTTCTCATTACCTTCGTCTTTCTCCGATTTACTCTCAAACCATACTGTGTACTCATTAGACTTTCTTTTATTTCCATCATTGCTTCCTCGATGTACAGATTGAAGAGTAGGGGCGAAAGGCTACAGCCTTGTCTTACACCCTTCTTAACACGAGCACTTCGTTCTTAATCGTCCACTCTTAGTATTCCCTCTTGGTTGTTGTACATATTGTATATGATCCGTCTCTCCCTATAGCTTACCCCTTCTTTTTTCAGAATCTCGAACAGCTTGCACCATTTTACATTGTCGAACGCTTTTTCCAGGTCGACAAATCCTATGAAAGTGTCTTGATTTTTCTTTTGCCTTGCTTCCATTATTAGACTAACGTCAGAATTGCCTCTCTCGTCCCTTTACTTTTCCTAAAGCCAAACTGATCGTCACCTAGCGCATTCTCAATTTTCTTTTCCATTCTTCTGTATATTATTCTTGTGAGCAGCTTCGATGCATGAGCTGTTACGCTGATTGTGCGATAATTCTCGCACTTGTCAGCTCTTGCCGTCTTCGGAATTGTGTGGATGATGCTTTTCCAAAAGTCAGATGGTATATCGCCAGACTCATATATCCTACACACCAACGTGAACAGTCTTTTCTGCCTTATTTGACCGTAACTCCTCCAAAGCTCTTTTAAATTCCGATTCTAATACTGGATCCCCTATCTCTTCTAAATGGACTCCTGTTTGTTCTTCTATCACATCAGACAAATCTTCACCCTCATAGAGGCTTTCAATGTATTCTTTCCACCTATCTGCTCTCTCCTCTGCATTTAACAGTGGAATTCCCGTTGCACTCTTAATGTTACCACCGTTGCTTTTAATGTCACCAAAGGTTGTTTTGACTTTCCTGTATGCTAGTCTGTCCTTCGGACAATCATATCTTTTTCGATGTCTTCACATTTTTCCTGCAGCCATTTCGTCTTAGCTTCCCTGCACTTCCTATTTATTTCATTCCTCAGCGACTTGTATTTCTGTATTTCTGATTTTCCCGGAACATGTTTGTACTTCCTCCTTTCATCAATCAACTGAAGTATTTCTTCTGTTACCCATGGTTTCTTCGCAGCTACCTTCTTTGTACCTATGTTTTCCTCCCCAACTTCTGTGATGGCCCTTTTTAGAGATGTCCATTCCTCTTCAAGTGTACTGCCTACTGCGCTATTCCTTATTGTCGTATCTATAGCGTTAGAGAACTTCAAACGTATCTCGTCATTCCTTAGTACTTCCGTATCCCACTTCTTTGCGTATTGATTCTTCCTGACTAATGTCTTGAACTTCAGCCTACTCTTCATCACTACTATATTGTGATCTGAGTCTATATCTGCTCCTTGGCCAGCAAGGTCGCCGGATCTCTCTCCAAATGAGAACTTCTGGAGCATTTTGATCAGCTCCTACAACCAGCTCGGGATTTTGCCGATCTAAAATACTGGCACAAGGTCCCTCAAGAGGCCATCCAAGAACTCTATCAATCAATGTCAAGCTGAATAACTGCTTGGATAACGGCCAGAGGGGGAGCAACTTGTGCAATTTATGAAGTTCTTTCTCTGGAGGAACTATCCAATCTTTCCGAAATTGTAAAAATTGTAATCATGAAAGCTTTTTTCTAAAAAAATACAAAGGGAGTGTAAATCGTTTTCTTCGAGTTACTGCGTAATGTTGGAACAAGGTATATGTTCGAAAATCCTACTTCAGACAAAAATGCCAATGGTATGGGTCTATAATTTAGTAGATTAATTATATTTCCTTCCCTGTGTACTTGGGTTACAAGCGCATCCCTCCAGTCTTTAGGTATGTATCTTTCGTTGATGGTGCGGCAGTTCTGGCCAGAAATATTACTACGACGTGTCTACGAAACAATAATTGCACGAGAGAGTTAGAAAGGCTGGAAATGTTATCACAGACGAAATGCAGTGCCAGTAATTATGATGTTCAGCTGGAGTCATGTCGATTAACGTAGCGAACGTTGATGTTAATTCTGGGAGTTCTGAAAGATAGAGCTGTGCGAAAAAAGTTAAACCGGCTTGTAACACTGACAAGACAATGTTAATAAATTATTTATTGTTACGTTTTGGTTAAATGGATAATACCTCTCGAAAACAAGCCTCGCGATAAAATGCCTATTTTGTGCCCGTCACTCATAATTCAGCACCGCCCAGAAAACCGGTTATGTCCCGCAGAATGATAAAGAGCACAGCTTGCCGCACTACTTACAGGGGAACGGTGACATAACGAGGATAGGGGAAACACTGAGGAACGCAGACAGAGATACAGGTGCGTTATGGATTTAGTGTCTGTGGGTTCTGAAGGCATCGTTGACTTACACGTGTCGCTGCTCAAGATAACAGAATATAAGCTACTTCAGTGGTGACAGCTTGTCAGGCTCTATTTCGGCTAAATGGCGAACTTTTTACTGTTCGCACACTAAGAATTTATTCAAAGGACGAAACGAGAATATTTTTCTTCAGAGCATTTTTGGTTTACGATGAAAGACGTCATAAACCACGGTCCGGATAAGTACTTGCCAAGTTAAGTAATAAAATGCAACAAAGACACACCCTGCTTTAATGGTACGATCCGGAAGCAGAGACTATTGAGGGTGCAGAGAAACAAAGAGAGAAAGTAAAGACCAGACAATTGCGAGACGTACTGGGTCTCTACGAGTCCCCCATTGACTGTGTAGATGGTTCATCTACAGGTTCTGGCGATTCAGTTTGCGGGTATCAAAATGTGTAACATAAATGGCCGTATCGATTGCATTGACTTAGCTTACAATTTTTACACTGCTAAGGGACTGTAGACCTTAGTATTTGACATAAATTTGAAATTGATATCTCTGCTCATTTCAGAGAGAGGGGGATCTTAAAAGATGGACAGGCGGACAGATGGATAACAAATGGCAAAAAAAAATTTTGTCTGATGCAGTTGCAAATTAACAATTTTGCTATGTTTTTTCCTTTATTTATACGGCGAAGCGTTGTTTCGTGTCGATTTTCAAGTTTCTATGTCAACGGGATAGGGTTTTACCCGTGAGTTTATGATTATCAAAATAGGTGATATAAATGACCATACCTTTAGCTGCGTTGAAGTATAAACTAAAATTTTTTACACCGTCGAGGATCATACACCTTCGTATCTGACATAGACTTGATATGTCTACCCGTTCCGGAGAAAAGGGGTCTTAGCAGACGGACAAAAAGACAGGTGGACAACAAATGGCAAAAAAATATTTTTTATGTGATATAATTACAAATTATCAAAATAGGTGAGTTAAATGACCGTACCTTTCGCTGCGTTGACTTCGTTTCTGAAAGTATTTGTATGGAGTGTACGCATGTATGGAAGTGAAACGTGGACGATAAATAGTTTGGACAAGAAGAGAACAGAAGCTTTCGACATGTGAGGCTACAGAAGAATACTTAAGATTAAATGGGTAGATCACATAACTAATGAGGAGGTATTGAATTGAAGAGAAATTTGTGGCCCAATTTGTCTAGAAGAAGGGATCGGTTGGTAAGGCATATTCTGAGGCATCAAGGGATCACCAATTTAGGGCGGCGTGGAGGGTAAAAATCGTAGAGGGAGACCAAGAGATGAATACACTAAACAGATTCAGAAGCATGTAGGTTGCAGTAGGTACTGGGAGATGAAGAAGCTTGCACAAGATAGAGTAGCATGGAGAGCTGCATCACACCAGTCTCTGGACTGAAAAACACAACAACAACAATTACAAATTGACAATTTTGCGAGGTTTTCCGTTACTTACGCTGCGATACGCTGCTTCTTGCCCAGACTTCAAGATTCTAGGTCAACGGGAAGTACCCTACAGGTTTTATAACGCGAAGTACCCGTAAGTTTTGATCAGTGAGTGTGAGTGTCGAAATATGTGATATAAATGACCGCATCTTTCGGTTGCATCGATATACGTGTTTAAATTTTTTACACCGCCAAGGCACCGTAGATCTTAGTATCTGACATAAATTTCAAGATTATGCCTTTACCGCTCCAGAGAAATGGAAGTATTAACAGACGGACAGACAGACAGGCAGATGAACAACAAAGTAATGCTCTAAGGATTCCATTTTTACCGACTGAGGAACGGAAACAACTCGTTCCTCTGTAAAATGGGGCCATGCGTGACGCCTTCAATCATTCTCGGAGAAGGTCATCGTGAAATATCTATTCCATAGTCCTGGAAAGTTGTGATGGTACACAAAGCCAATGAACTGAATCAAATCTTCAGTCTCTGTTGGATCTGCCTGGTGTTGAAATAGCAGAATCAGCATAGCAAATGAAAATTTTGTACATACACTATACTATCGCACCACTATTTGACTGGTGCCCAGAGTCATAAATCAGAGATATCGATTTTACCACAACTAATATTCAAAAGAATGACTACTATTTCAATTGTACGATACAGTAGGCCATGGTGGAAATTCAGTTAGATTTTACACACAATTAACTCTTTCCCAAGCTCATATTTATCTACACTCTCTTGCTCGACGAACGTATTGTTGCGCAGCAGAATAATTATATTGTACACGTTTAAATTCTTAAAAAGTTCCACCAGGCGAGCTCAGCACAGAAAAGGTTAGCCATGTCCCAGGGTGCCAAACGGAATTTCAACAAGGAGTACCGAAAATGTAGCAGACTTCTGAGCAAGAGGTGAGAATTACCACACAACCCGCCGTCAGAGTGAGGCAGGCAGAAACACAAACGTTGCGGTGCTTCATAACGGGGTACCATGAAGTAACACAACGTAACTTAAAACGCCCGAACGCACTGTAAAATCAGTCGTAGGCAGAAAAAGCCGATTACTTTTGAATACATTATGGGAGTGACAGTGATCAATGTGTTATAAATATTTACTATTAAAAGCAGTCTTGATCACGATTTATTTATTAAGGTGACCGATTTCGGCCACTACTGTGGTCATCTTCAGACCATTGAGTAGGAACCTCTTTCTGCTGGAGAATCACTACTAGTGATTAACTATCTCGGATGTGATGTGCAATGCCCTGGATTTGTATAAATGCTATGGATTGTAAAGAGCTATCGTTGTGAATAAGTCATTTAAGTTTTTTGGATGTCATTGCGTTATTCTAACATATTGCACACTTTACAAGATAAATTAATGTTAATGCAGATACAACTGCTTCAGTGAAGCCTCCGTGTATGAACCGGAGCACTCACACACGCTCCGTGCTCGGCCTCCTGTTCACAACTCGACCCTTGCTCACTGGATCAGAACAGTATCGAGCGCACAGCTGCGACATGAAGTCACGAAGAAGGCATGCGACCATGTTGAAAAATACGAGCGGCCTACAAAATGCTGAATAGGTCGCTGAGGAAAGAAGGGGTTCTAGGCGCTTCAGTCTGGAACTGCGCTGCTGCTACGGTCGCAGGTTCGAATCCTGTCTCGGTCGTGGATGTGTGTGATGTCCTTAGGTTAGTTAGGTTTAAGAAGTTCTAAGTTCTAGGGGACTGATGACCTGAGATGTTAAGTCCAATAGTGCTTAGAGCCATTTGAACCAGCTTGTATCCAGTCAATGACCTTTTTCTCAGTGACCTGTTCAACATTTTGCATACTGCACATAATATTGAGCATGTTACTTTCCTGAAGTTCTTTCTTTCTTTCACTGGTGCCATGTCCCACACTGACGCAGGGTCGGCATTGTTAGGCACGGATTTGTCAAGGTTAGTATGAATGGGAGCCGGATGACCTTCCTGCCGGCACCCCGTACCCCCTGGGACGGAATTATTGTAACCCAGCTGTCTGCGTCTAGTGTAATGCATGGAACAGTGTGAATGTGTTCAGATGTCGGCGAGTCGTGTAACTGAGGCGGAACGTGGGGACCAGCCCGGTATTCACGTAGTGGGATGTGGAAAACCGCCTAAAAACGACATCCAGGCTGCCCGGAACACCGGCCCTCGTCGTTAATCCACTGGGCGGATTCGATCCCGGGCCGGCGCGCCTACCCGAGTCCAGGAAGCAGCGCGTTAGCGCTCTCGGCTATCCTGGCTGGTCACGTTATGTTCTACAAGTGTTTAACGGGAAAACTAAGACGCTATGTGAAGTTCTACGATCATGTAAAATCGTTATTTGGGTAGGTGATTGCGGATTCTGGGAAAATGCGGTGCATCTGCAAAGGAAATCGCATACAGGACTGCGACGAAAATATACGTACACGACCAGAAATGCATGCTTGGACATAAGCGTAGATGCAAGCCAAACCTGGAGGTTCCATTGTTGTATCTGACCACGAACTGCACCTGTGCAATGTCCTCAATATGTTGCAAGCGTCAGTCGTGATCAGTAGACTGTTCTCTGTAGCTGTGAGTGCATTATGCCGGAGCAAAGTGAATTCGACTGCAGGCAGATTGTTGGTACTCCCATGGTTGGTGCTTCCAAAACACAGGGAGACGAAGTGTTTGGTTTTCAAATAACTTCCGGGAATTCAGCCAGGTAACACTTTCAGCGACCGCCGATATTTCGGCGGGAGAACACCCCGCCATTTTCAAGGCAAACAACGAACAGGAGGCGTATGTGCAAATTTAAAACCTCGGTTCTCGGAGAGGAGCAGGAAAGATAACACACACACACTGAACACTAGAGCCACCAAAGATGACCAAAGTCAGAGCTATCGATAGTGAGACTATGAATTCGCACGTGTAGTAGCGTTGACTCTGTCCCTCTGTTTTTTGACAAGGGAGAAAGCCGGATTCCAAACAGAGTTTAAACAGAAACGTCTATCCCTGTTAACGAGGTTGCTCGCTAATTTAATCTCAGCTGCCTCCCTTATAACACTGTCCCAATAGCTGGACTTGCATGCCAATATCTCGGTGTTATTATATAACATGGGGTGACCAGTATCCAAGCAATGTTCGGCAATAGCAGATCTATTTGGGTGCTGTAATCGTGTGTGCCGTTTATGCTCAGTACATCGGTCCTCCACGGTCCTGATAGTTTTACCAATATAAGCCATGCCGCAGCTACAAGGAATACGATATACACCCGCCTTACGCAGTCCAAGATCATCATTAACGGAACTCAAAAGTGCTCTAATTTCAGATGGAGGTCGGAAAACACATTTCACATCGTATTTCCGTAAAATACGACAGATCTTGTTGGACGTGTTTCCTACGTACGGCAAAAAGGCAGTAGACTTAGGTGTTGACTCAGAATTATCATCAATCACCCGATGTACAGTTGGTCGATAGCGCAACGCACGTTCAATCTGTCTATCACTATAACCATTTTGACGAAATGTAACTTCAAGATGGGACAGCTCAGCTGGTAAAGTCTCAGTGTCAGAAACGACATGTGCCCTGTGTACCAATGTACGAAGTACCCCTTCACGCCTGGCCGGATGGTGACAACTATTAGCCTGTCAGTACAAGTCGGTGTGAGTACGTTTCCTGTAGACTGCATGTCCCAATGATCCATCATCCTTCCTCCTAACCAACACGTCAAGAAAGGGAAGGCAACCATCCTCTTCCACCTCCATCGTAAAACGAATGTTCGGGTTGATCGAGTTCAGATGTTCTAGAAATCATTCAAATTCTCCCTACCATGAGGCCAAACAACGTTGTATCGTCAACGTATCTAAAGAAACAGGCGGGCTGGAGCTTCGTGTCGAGGTTCAGTTCCCTGCTGGTGAACATTGGGTACAACGCTTTTATCAGCTCGGTCCTTTTTGGATTACATATTCTGTATGGTGATGGAAGAGCAGTTTTTTTATCCATCCAGACACCTAGGTATTTGGCATAAGGGGCCATGGGACGTGGGCACTTGTAATACTGATGTTGTCGCGGAGGATGGGGCGCTGTTGAGGCTGTCACCAGTCGGGCGCGGCGCTTGTGTCGTCCTCATCTACGGGCCGCTGCTGTCGCGTTATCATCCTGGAGGGAGGTTGGTCAGTGTGAGAGTGGCTGACCTCTTCTCACGGCCTTCTCTTCTCTGTCATTCCCGACTGGCGTGTCGGCGCTGACCTTACGCCCTAACAGTGTCTATTCTGTCAGAAACAGAAATTTGCGACTAGGGGGTTAATGGGCAGGAGTCGTTGCGGTTGGGAAGGCGGAATTTGGATATGACGGAAAGCGTGTACGGATGGCCAAGATCCGTTATAGAGAAGTGGAGCATCCGGGTTTGAGTCCAGGTCTGTCACAAATCATCATCTCTCCCTGTTGCATTGCGACGATGCCCTGTGCGGCTGGAAGTCATTGTTCCCTTCCTATCTCTTTCCCATCCAGTTTCAGTTTCCACTCCTTTCACCCCAATTACTTCTGTATACGTCCAAGCTGCTTCATTGCGGGTGCTGCGTGTTTTTTGGGCAGACACCACTCATATCTATAATTCTAAGGCTGCACTGGCTGTTTGGTGAAAAAGTTTCAGTGCGGATACACAACCAGCATCCGAACTCTTATGGAAAACTGCGTGTAGGTGGTTAATGGGTGGGAGTCGTTGCCGTGCGGGGAGTGGGAAGTTCGGAAATTGGATCTAGCGGACAATGTGTCCAGATAACCATTCTAGAGAAGCCGCTGCATTGGTGCAATGCCTTGTATGACTGGAAGTCATTATTTCGTTCCTATCTCTTTCCTGTCCCAATTCCCTTCCATTTTTTCGTCTAAATTATTCGTGTAGAATTGAAACAGCCGCCTCTCACATAGCTGCGAGCGGTGCGTGGCTCGTTGGGTATGGTTAACGAAGATGCCATCAATAGCGCACTGCCAACTCCCATTCCTTTAACATATCGATGGCGTCTTATTCTTTTCTATGGTCTCTTGCGTGTGCTTCTCTTTCGCTATTTCTCATACGACCTCAGTCCTTACTCTGTCCACTCTCGTAAGTCTTATCCTCTTTCCTTGAAATTTTACCTTGCAAGTGTGTATCCTGCTCATCTGCCTTCTATTCATTACCCACTTTTCTGATGCATGCGTGAATACTGGAGAGTAACGCGCTCGGTCTGACATTTGTGTAGTCTTCGGTGGTACATCCATGCTCCATACCAGGCTTCCTAAACTCCGTAGGAGACCACCTTCTTGCCTCCATCCTTCTCTAATCTCCTTATCATTTCTCCCACTGTCTTCTGCTGTGCTCAGCAGGTACCTGAAGTTCTCCACATTCTTTAGTACTTGCTCCCTAATACATATATCCGTTGCTACTCTCCTCTCACTCCTCGTTATCACTATCACTTTACACTTCTTTTCAACAAATTTCAACCCATACCGTCCCAGCACTTTCTCCCATACTTTTGCCTTTCTTGCACTTCTCCGTCTCCGTTTCCCCACACCACTAAACCAGTCAGTATTACTTTCATACACTGACGGAATAAAAATAGGAACACCAAGAAGGAGTACTGTGACATAAACGAAAGTTGATAGGCGTTTTCCTACAACTGAAAGATGACGTCTATCGAATTTCGCGCCAGTCGCATAAGCCACTGTCAGGATGCACATCAAGTTTGCCTTAAAGACGAGCTGTAGAAGTCGTGAGCGTTAGTCACCTTTGAGATTAGACGTGGTGAGTCGACTTTAGTCAAGAATTATACTTTAACTAAAGTTTAGTCTTGATCGCAACACTTATGTCTCAATAACATAGGTGACCGGTTTCGGTTATATTTATACGAGTACAACCATCTTCAGAGCCATGGCTTCCTTGGAGGATGGTGGGCGCAGCTCTATTCAGCTGGTACGAAGTCAGTTGACTTTGTAGCAGCTGAAGAGAGCTCCGCCTACCATCCTCCAAGGAAGCCATGGCTCTGAAGATGGTTACATAAATATAACCGAAACCGGTCACCTATGTTATTGAGACATAAGTGTTGTGATCAAAGACTGAACTTTAGTTAAAATATAATAATCTATTGATCACTGTATTCCAAAAATGTTTACCAAAATTGGTCAAGAATGTCTTTAAGGCGACAAAGACGCCGTTATCAGTATCTCACTGAATTTGAACAAGGTCTTGTGGAGGGCTACGAGAAGCTGAATGTTCCTTCTGCAGTACTGCAGAGAGACTTGGTGGGAATGTAGCCACTGTACAAGACTGCTGGCAGCGGTGATCACGAGAATGCACGGTCGCAAGAATACCCTGCTCCAGACGGCTACATGGCACTACCGAGTTTGAACACCATTATGTTTGGCTCGGCATACAGCTGTGGCACATTGTACTGCGTTTGCAGCAGCAATCTGAGCAGCAGTTGTCACCACTGTTACAAATCGTTTACTTCAAGGACAGCACCCTGTAGCGTGCATTCCACATACCCTAGTAGTGTCAAGCGAGAGCTCATTTGAGGGCAGGGTGCACGTCTGTTGATGAAAGCTGGTTCTACCTCGGTGACGGTGGTGGCCGTGTGCTGGTTAGAAGGAGGCTACTTGAAGATCTACACCCAACGTGTATGCTTTTTAGTCACACTAGACCTACTCCTGGAGTTATTGTCTGGGGTGTCATTTCGTGTGACAGTAGGAAAACACTATGATGGTTATTCCATACACCGTGACTGCAAATTTGTACGTCAGTCTGGTGATTGTACCTGTCGTGATGCCATTCATGGACAGCATTCTAGGGGCTGTTTTCCAACAGGATAATGTTCGCCCACATACCACTGTCGTAATCCAACATGCTCTACAGAACATCGACGTGTTGCCTTGTCTTGCTAAAAAAAATGGTTCAAATGGCTCTAAGCACTACGGGACTTAACATCTGAGGTCTTCAGTCCCCTAAACTTCGAGCTACTTAAACCTAACTAACCTAAGGACATCACGCACATCCATGCCCGTGGCAGGATTCGAACATGTGACCGCAGCAGCAGCGCGGTTCGGGACTAAAGCGCATAGAACCGCTCGGCCACAGCGGCAGGCCTTGCCTTGCTCGATTACCAGATGTTCCCCAATCGAGGACAGATGGGATCTCACCGGACGACAATTCCGGTTTCATCTACAACCAGCATCAATCGTCCCTGTATTGAGCGGCGAAGTTCAGTTAGCATGGAACTCCAATCACACAAACTGAAATCCGACACCTGTACAACACAATGCTTGCACGTTTGCATGCTTGCATTTAACGTTTTGGGATTTCCCATTCGCAATGGCTTATCTGGCGCTGAAATTAACCTGTGATGTTTCAGTGTTAATCACTTAGATATGTTACCTGGACAGATGTACTCCCAAAGTTTCATTACTCTTCATTAATTATTGGTGTTGCGATTTTTTTCCGTCAGTCTACTGTCACCTCATATTTGCGCTGCCATCCCTGTCATTATCTCACCCATTACAGCGATGAAAAGTAGAGAAGATATTACACTCCCTAGCTTCAGCAAATTTTACTGTTCAAACCAGTCTTCGTAACCTTTCAGTGAGCCGGGATAAGGTGTTTATGAACAATTTGCCTTCATTATTCTCTATCTTGATACACTTCTTGTCTCGATATTGTTTCCCAGTTTTCTCCTGTAGTCTTCAGATCTTCTTTAATCTGATGTAGACATATTTTTCTGGGTCGTCCTATTAGTCTTCTCCCCTGCACACTTCTATCCAAGTACTGTTTTGGAAGGCAGTTATCCTTCATCCTATTCAAAAGTCCTAACCCCCTGAGCCGTGTCGTACGGTGTCTGTCATTGACAGATCCACTTCCATCTCTCTTCTGGTGTCTTCATTCCTAAGTTTATCCCTTTTAGTCGTCTGCAAGCCTGACTGCAGTACTTTCATTTCACATGCTTGCAACTTACTCAAATCTGCCTTGTTAATTACACAACACTGCAAACAGTATGTCATAATCGGTAAAAGATACATTTCAAAAATGGTCTGTTTGGCTCCCACAGGAACTATGTTGTCCCACGCAAAGTTCTGCACTTGATGAAAAAATTTAGATCCTTTTGTTACTCTGTTCCGCGCTTCTAGTTTGGCAGTTCCATTCCTTGCTGTTGTACTTCGTAGGTAACTGAAAGTTTCCACAGACTCAGTTTTCTCTTTATGTACCATCTGGTTGCCCAGAACAAGTGCACCGCTCACCATCATTGCTACAGTTTTGCTCTTGATTGTTGTCAGCGGGTACTCTTTAAACTTGGATTTCAAACCATCTTATCTTCCCCATAGCTCCAGTCCGTTTTTCCCCAAATAGCTGCACCATCAGCAAAGACTAAAGCATTGAGATCACCATTTCCTGTCTTCTCATCCATACAAGTGCAATGAAAAGTAATGGGAAAAGTGCACTACGCTGTTGCATTCCTCCCTTTGCCCTTAGCCACTCTGATCCGCCATTACCCACTTGGATACAACGTTTGCAACTTTCATACAGCATTCGTATCTCTTGTTAGGGAATTGGGAACCATTAGTTTTTCTAAACACTCCGAGATCTTCCCCGTTGGAACATTTTCACATATTTTTCCAAATCCAGGAATACGATTATGAGATCTTTACCCTTTTCCCAATAGTTTTACATTAACTGCCTTAGTGCACATGTGGGGTCTGCCGTTCCTGCGCCTCTTCTAAGTCTATGTTGTTCGCCTTCAAACTGGCTGGCTCTGAGCACTATGGGACTTAACATCTGAGGTCATCAGTCTCCTAGAACTTAGAACTACTTAAACCTAACTACCCTAAGGACATCACACACATCCATGCCCGAGGCAGGATTCGAACCTACGACCGTAGCGGTCGCGCGGTTCCAGACTGAAGCGCCTAGAACCTTCAAACTGGTTTTCCTACAAGCATCTTAATCTTTTCTCAATGATATTTTCCAATGTCTTGAGATTATAACTAGAACATTTTTTTCTACTTTCTTTCTTGAACAGTAGTATTATTATCCCTTCTTCCACTCACCTGATACTTAATTTTCCTTCTAAATGACTCGCAGTGTTCGATGTAGCCATTAAATTTCTTGGATACCTGGTGATCATGTCTACGTCCGTTCACCTGGCTCGGCTGACTTGCCTCCTTTGATTTTAAATGGAGCGTTTTCAGGGAAGTGATTTGTCGTGGAAGTCCATTGTTATGACTGCCACGTTCCCTCAACCTTAATTCATTAGATTTTTATTTGTGGGAACACTTAAAGGAAGAAGTTGGGGTACTCAACCCATGGATGTACACGACCTAATAGCTTGCGTGCACGCCTCTTCGGCAGTGGTGGATGCAGGTGTGTTCCCTGGAGTCCAGCTAAGTACGATCTAGCGAACGGCGCAGTGTTCGCAAATGCAAGGTGCTCGCTTTGAACATCATTTCTAAAGCGAACGTTACTCATACACGTACATATTGGCTCTGCGAAGATACGTCATGACGTCAAATGTACACAGTGGAATTATTCTGTATGGCACAGCATGCAATCTAGTGTAGCCTGCTTATTGTGGTTTTTGTACCTTGACTGCGGACGAAGTTACTGTACCACCATTACTTTCTACTGGCTTTTGTGCCATGGATGAAACAAAGCGGTCATTTACATCTGTAAGAAGTTCATGTTATGTCTCAATGTTTAAATAAAGGTAACAGTAGCAGAACGTAATACACAAGATACCGTATTATGGAAGTGTAAACTGGATACAGTTTGATATTTTAATTGAAAAAAAAAGTGTGGTGTGAATACAACTCGAACAACGGCGAGTTCTTGTATCAGTTCCCCACAGCATTGTTTCATCTTGCTGAGCTGGTGGGGCATGTCTGCACACTGCAGAGTCCATGCTACCTGTTCTTGGCCATACTGCTTGCAGTTACGGCGTTGCCAGAGCCACGCCTTTTTAATTGCATTTCTGTTAAACCTTTTGGAAGGGCTAGGTTATGCCGCATGCACTTTTGACACCTTTGGACTGGTGTGAGGAATCACATGCCGACCACCAAGTGCAGCATTTTTTCTTTACCCTGTATATGTAGATATAGATGAAGATACCTCTCTACCTCTGCAGCTGACTGGAAGCAATTTAAAAAACCCCAGAAAAGTTCCTATTGACGGAATTAAGGACGAAAAATGGCGAAGAAACAGAAAGACAAAATGGAAAAAAAGTAGTCAGTGTGGTTGATTACGATGCGGAGGATCAGGGTTCAATTCCCGATACTGCCAAGGGTTTTTCCTTGGTAGGAGTACTAGTACGGGGTGCAGTTTGCCTCATGAACATGAAGCCAATTCACAAACTACTTGACCGATTGGTAGCGGTTCAAAGGTCAAGAAACCCGACAATGGCGGGGAGAGTGGTATGCTATGCATCCGCCAATCCATATCGCACCTAATGACGCCATTTTCAGAGAGTGACACGGCGATAGATTGGCCTGTCTGGGGCCAGATCGAAGAAATTTTTTTTTTTTTTAGATGTAGATTTAGATACTTGGTCAGCCTTGCTTAGGGATTCCTTTGTTTGAATATGGCGTTAGGATTGCCTTAAAACAGTAGTACGACATCTATCGTTTACCCAAGGAAACAGCTGCTACTACTTTCATTTAATCTTCTTATTATCTCGGACTGAGTTGCCGATGTGTGCCAAGTGGGAATGAAAATATTCCACTAGGTTCATAGCTCACAGAATACACATTAAAGGAACACGAAAGCAAAAGTTTTGATACTTTATAATGATAATACTGATGTGTTATCGATAATTGCCAAGAGGTGCCTTCCGAGTTGGTATATCGTGCGGATACTCTTGCATATTGGTGGTACCAACGAAGCGAAATATCTGGGCAGACCTGGAAATGAGCAGTATCTATCCTCCAGGTCTGTACAACGTTCCCTTTGGTAAACATTTCCTTGTGGTATAGAGGGTTATACATGAAAAGTGAAAAGTAACCACCATCAACAACATAGGAACTTTCAGGATCTGGATGTACCGCCGTGTACTTTAGATACAGCGGACTGCGAGAATGAAATCCCCGCTCCACCCCCCGTAGCTTTCGCCAGTGTTGTCTGAGTCTCACGCTACTCCAAGATTAATAAATTCCTTCGAATCATAGAAAGTCATGCACTTTACCTCACCGTCCTTATCTGCCTGCGATCCTATGTCGTCTCATCTACTCCCTCACACTTTCTTGTTCTTATTCTTATCAATATGTCGTAAATATTCAGTGAAATTTGGAAATTGTAATCAGAAATCGTCATCATGATAACATATTTAGTCGTAAAATAATAATGAAAGTTCAAATTTGTAAATTTTAAAACGAATAAGAAACTTCTTCAAAACACAACCGTCTTTTGTTATCATGTAGAAGTAATGTTAAGCAAATTAGTAATAAATGTAAATAAACGACAATGTGACAGAAGTAAACGTTTATCATTTCATACCCTATGTTATTTAGGCGCCAACTGTCCTGAGGTGAGAGTCAGTTAAGTGCACCTAACGATAAGGGTGCGTAAGTAGTATGAGTGAGCATTAAATCGTAGTCCAGTAGTGAGTTAGTATTTGTTAATTATTGTATATCTGGTAGTTGGTTTTTCTCATCAAAGACGGTAACGGAAAAAGTCCATAGTTTTTTTCACAAAGTGAAACAGAGCTAACTTTAAGTCGTTGCAGCACAGTTGTACCCTGGAATATAGAAGATTAAAAAATGAGAAGAAAAATGCTCGAAACATAAAAAAGCATGCTATGTTTCGTAAATAATACGCTAGTGCGACCTCCAACATGTGACCAGTTGAGAGGAAAAGCAGATGCCAACCAAAAACGTGAACCACTTATTTACATAAAAAGTGAGAAGTGGATCTTTTTAAAATCTGCCAGTAATACACATAAAAACAAAAGTGTATCATAACTGTATCATTACAGATCCCAATGATAATACGTTAAAGTGAAAAAAGGCGAAACGCGTGTGGAAGAATAGAAACAGTGCAGCAAGAGAAGGTGTTTTCATTTTACAAAACAAATACATACACAATACTTTATCATGAGAGGCAACTGGTATGCACCTGCTGTGCGAATCGCTTAGTAATTGGACTTGTCTTTTATATTTTTATCGCTTTCTAAGCCACACTAACAATACGTGCTGACAGAGTATTTTTAACTAGGCACCTATTTGTTAACGCTCTTCTCCGAACGAGACAATTTTAGCGCCGTGTCTGAAGTCTTCCATATTCCTAGGTGGTTCTTGATAAGCAGCGCCGACATGAAAATTATACTCTGCAATTACCAAGACAGCAAAGGATGTTGCACCTACGAAGGAATCAAATCGCAAATGGATCGCGACAGATATTAAAGAGAACAGAAATAATATGAACATGACAGAATATGCACAGTGCAGCAAAGCTGTTCGTAATCGAGTTCGAGGGGAACTGAGGAGATACAACGACAATTTCATGATACAAACAATAAAAAAGAGTAAAATATAAACTTGTGTTGGGCAGACACCCGTTAACATGGCAGATGCCACAGTAACTGACAACAGAGAGAAAATTGTAGAAGCTTTCCTACATTTCATTAAGTGAACGTATAGTTCAAGAGCCGGCCGTTGTGGCCGAGCGGTTCTAGGCGCTTCAGTCTGGAACCGTGCTACCGCTACGGTCGCAGGTTCGAATCCTGCCTCGGGCATGGATGTGTGTGATGTCTTTAGGTTAGTTAGGTTTAATTAGTTCTAAGTTCTAGGGGACTGATGACCACAGATGTTAAGTCCCGTAGTGCTCAGAGCCATTTGAACCATTTTGTATAGTTCAAGAAATGAATCAGAAACGCAGATAGCTAATAAATAAAATAGTAGCATCATGAACGTGATATTAAATGAGGTACGCAAAGCCATTCGAGGTGTGAAGAAAGAAACACACACGGAGATGTTTGTGTTTCAGTGGCAACGTTAAAAGCTGGAGGAAGAGTTGTACAAAAGCTACTTTCGAAGCAAATTGCAGAATGTCTGCGGAGCAAGACGATTTCAGAAAAGTGGAACAGTACTGTATTTGTTTTTGTTCACAATACAAGAAACAAGACTTAAGAACGCTATAGATACATTAGCTTCCCCTCAGTAACGCTCGAGCTAGTCACGAAAATTATAAACAACGCCAGAGAATAAACATTACATATTAATGAGGCAAAGGGACAGGCTGGCTGAGGAAGTGGATATATCGCACTACAAAATTCGCAGACAATGGACGGAATTATAACAAAGACTAACGAATAAGAATTAAAACTGGCTGTGATTCATAGATTCTGGTAAAGGTTTTGGCTTAATTTAAGCTAAATGTGACTGGCAGCCCCAGAACCGCAAGATATTGATTATACGAGGGTCTTCAATAAGTAATGCTCCACATTTTTTTAAAAAGCCATTGATATACACAGGCAAGCGTCCTTGTTGGTGCTTCACATGTGACGCTTGTTCTGTATATCGGTGAAGTTTCGAACCGTTCTGGCAGACGGTAGAGTCGTAGTACAGCGTCAAAATGGCGTCTACATACGACTCACGTTACAAGCAGCGAGCTGGTATTGAATTCTTGTGTGCAGAGTAAGAAACCGTCGTGAACGTCCATAAACGTTTGCGTGCAGTGCACGGGGATGCTGCAGTTGATAGGAGTCAGAAAGAGAGCTCCATGATCAGCCAAGCTCGGGACGTCCTGTCACAGCCACTGCTCCAGACATGTTGACTGTCTCATGTCTCCCTAACACGCTTTATATACCCAACTCTTCTAAACTTGCCACCTGCCAACTCTGAATAGATATTGCACGTTGACGTCGAATACAGGTGGTGGCCACATTAGTGTGACTGGACTGTGTATTAATCATCTATATGAGGCTGGAAGCGATTCTAAAGAACGATATTTCTCTTGTTAGTCTTCAGTTTCTCCTAGTGCACTTCATATCGAAATGTCAGTGTCCAACAGGCACAATATTTTGGCAAACGATCATGTTGACATTATCAAAGTATACCTGTTGATGGCAAGGTGTTCAAATGTGTGTGAAATCTTATGGGACTTAACTGCTAAGGTCATCAGTCCCTAAGCTTTATTTATTTATTTTTTTTTGTCGTCAGTCTACTGACTGGTTTGATGCGGCCCGCCACGAATTCCTTTCCTGTGCTAACCTCTTCATCTCAGAGTAGCACTAGCAACCTACGTCACAATTATTTCCTTGACGTATACCAATCTCTGTCTTCCTCTACAGTTTTTGCCCCCTACAGCTCCCTCTAGTACCATGGAAGTCATTCCCTCATGTCTTAGCAGACGTCCTATCATCCTGTCCCCTCCTTATCAGTGTTTTCTACATATTCCTTTCCTCTCCGATTCTGCGTAGAACCTCCTCATTCCTTACCTTATCAGTCCACTTAATTTTCAACATTCGTCTATAGCACCACATCTCAAATGCTTCGATTCTCTTCTGTTCCGGTTTTCCCACAGTCCATGTTTCACTACCATACAATGCTGTACTCCAGACGTACATCCTCAGTCATTTCTTCCTCAAATTAAGGCCGATATTTGATATTAGTAGACTTCTCTTGGCCAGAAATGCCTTTTTTCCCATAGCCAGTCTGCTTTTGATGTCCTCCTTGCTCCGTCCGTCATTGGTTATTTTACTGCCTAGGTAGCAGAATTCCTTAACTTCATTGACTTCGTGACCATCAGTCCTGATGTTAAGTTTCTTGCTGTTCTCATTTCTACTACTTCTCATTACCTTCGTCTTTCTCCGATTTACTCTCAAACCATACTGTGTACTCATTAGACTGTTCATTCCGTTCAGCAAATCATTTAATTCTTCTTCACTTTCACTCAGGATAGCAATGTCATCAGCGAATCGTATCATTGATATACTTTCACCTTGTATTTTAATTTCACTCTTGAACCTTTCTTTTATTTCCATCATTGCTTCCTCGATGTACACATTGAAGAGTAGGGGCGAAAGGCTACAGCCTTGTCTTACACCCTTCTTAGTACGAGCACTTCGTTCTTGATCGTCCACTCTTATTATTCCCTCTTGGTTGTTGTACATATTGTATATGACCCGTCTCTCCCTATAGCTTATCCCTACTTTTTTCAGAATCTCGAACAGCTTGCACCATTTTATATTGTCGAACGCTTTTTACAGATCGACAAATCCTATGAAAGTGTCTTGATTTTTCTTTAGCCTTGCTTCCATTGTTAGCCGTAACGTCAGAATTGCCTCTCTCGCCCCTTTACTTTTCCTAAAGCCAAACTGATCGTCACCTAGCGCATTCTCAATTTTCTTTACCATTCTTCTGTATATTATTCTTGTAATCAGCTTCGATGCATGAGCTGTTAAGCTGATTGTGCGATAATTCTCGCATTTGTCAGCTCTTTCGTCTTCGGAATTGTGTGGCTGATGCTTTTCCGAAAGTCAGATGGTATGTCGCCAGACTCATATATTCTACACACCAACGTGAATAATCGTTTTGTTGCCACTTCCCCCAATGATTTTAGAAATTCTGATGGAATGTTATCTATCCCTTGTGCCTTATTTGACCGTAAGTCCTCCAAAGCTCTTTTAAATTCCGATTCTAATACTGGATCCCTTATCTCTTCTAAATCGACTCCTGTTACTTCTTCTATCATATCAGACAAATCGTCACCCTCATAGAGGCTTTCAATGTATTCTTTCCACCTATCTGCTCTCTCCTCTGCATTTAATAGTGGAATTCCCGTTGCACTCTTAATGTTACCACCGTTGCTTTTAATGTCACCAAAGGTTGTTTTGACTTTCTTGTATGCTGAGTCTGTCCTTCCGACAGTCAAATCTTTTTCCATGCCTTCACATTTTTCCTGCGGCCATTTCGTCTTAGCTTCCCTGCACTTCCTATTTATTTCATTCCTCAGCGACTTGTATTTCTGTATTTCTGATTTTCCCGGAACATGTTTGTACTTCCTCCTTTCATCAATCAACTGAAGTATTTCTTCTGTTACCCATGGTTTCTTCGCAGCTACCTTCTTTGTACCTATGTTTTCCTTCCCAACTTCTGTGATGGCCCTTTTTAGAGATGTCCATTCCTCTTCAACTGTACTGCCTACTGCGCTATTCCTTATTGCTGTATCTATAGCGTTAGAGAACTTCAAACGTATCTCGTCATTCCTTAGTACTTCCGTATCCCACTTCTTTGTGTATTGATTCTTCCTGACTAATGTCTTGAACTTCAGCCTACTCTTCATCACTAATATATTGGGATCTGAGTCTATATCTGCTCCTGGGTACGCCTTACAATCCAGTATCTGATTTCGGAATCTCTGTCTGACCATGATGTAATCTAATTGAAAATTTCCCGTATCTCCCGGCCTTTTCCAAGTATACCTCCTCCTCTTGTGATTCTTACAGGGTATTCGCTATTACTAGCTGAAACTTGTTACAGAACTCAATTAGTCTTTCTCCTCTTTCATTCCTAGTCCCAAGCCCATATTCTCCTGTAACCTTTTCTTCTACTCCTTCCCGTACAACTGCATTCCAGTCGCCCATGACTATTAGATTTTCGTCCCCCTTTACATACTGCATTACCCTTTCAATATCCTCATACACTTTCTCTATCTGTTCATCTTCAGCTTGCGACGTCGGCATGTATACCTGAACTATCGTTGTCGGTGTTGGTCTGCTGTCGATTCTGATTAGAACAACCCGGTCACTGAACCGTTCACAGTAACACACCCTCTTCCCTACCATCCTATTCATAACGAATCCTACACCTGTTATACCATTTTCTGTTGCTGTTGATATTACCCGATACTCATCTGACCAGAAATCCTTGTCATCCTTCCACTTCACTTCACTGACCCCTACTACATCTAGATGGAGCCTTTGCATTTCCCTTTTCAGATTTTCTAGCTTCCCTACCACGTTCAAGCTTCTGACATTCCACGTCCCGACTCGTAGAACGTTATCCTTTCGTTGATTATTCAATCTTTTTCTCATGGTAACCTCCCCCTTGGCAGTCCCCTCCCGGAGATCCGAATGGGGGACTATTCCGGAATCTTTTGCCAGTGGAGAGATCATCATGATACTTCTTCAATTACAGGCCACATGTACTGTGGATACACGTTACGTGTCTTTAATGCAGTGGTTTCCATTGCCTTCTGCATCCTCATGTCGTTGATCATTGCTGATTCTTCCGCCTTTAGGGGCAATTTCCCACCCCTAGGACAAGAGAGTGCCCTGAACCTCTATCCGCTCCTCCGCCCTCTTTGACAAGGCCGTTGGCAGAATGAGGCTGACTTCTTCTGCCGGAAGTCTTCGGCCGCCAACGCTGATTATTTATCAAAATTTAGGCAGTGGCGGGGATCGAACGCGCGACCGAAGTCGTTTTTTATTATGAATCAAAGACGCTACCCCTAGACCACGGGTACTCTCTCAGCTTACACACTACTTAACCTAAATTATCCTACAGACAAACACGCACACACACACACACACACACACACACACACACACACACACACACACATGCCCGAGGGACGACTCGAACCTCCGCTGGGACCAGGCGCACAGTCCATGACTGGAGCGCCCCTGACCGCTCGGCTAATCCCGCGCGGCGATGGCAAGGTGGTCGTTTGGCAAAACATTGTTCACCGAGCGAGGTGGCGCAGTGGTTAGCACACTGGACTCGCATTCGGGAGGACGACGGTTCAATCCCGTCTCCGGCCATCCTGATTTAGGTTTTCCGTGATTTCTCTAAATCTTTTCAGGCAAATGCCGGGATGGTTCCTTTGAAAGGGCACGGCCGATTTCCTTCCCAATCCTTCCCTCACCCGAGCTTGCGCTCCGTCTCTAATGACCTCGTTGTCGACGGGACGTTAAACACTAACCACCACCACCACCAAAACATTGTTCCTATTGGACATGGACATCCAGCAGTTCATCTGTGTCCATCACATCGAGATGCTGCTCTTGACTGATGGGAGTCCAAATACGAGTAAACTGTGGTGTCTTCATGTATTGTAAAAGGCAGTGGATACGCACTTATGGACTGTTGCTGCAGCTGTGATGTGTACATTTGTGTTTGGAACACATAGACATTAAAAATTACAGTTGGATGAGTACTTTCTAACAGGTATTGCAACTCTTTGTCTTGGAAGACTGAAAATTAATTTGCTATCTCATCATCAGGAAATACATTTTCATTTCATTCTGTGTAGTGACACATCGTCTTGGTATGTTGGAACTTGTAATGTCATGACTTCACAGATAGCATTGTAGTGTATATTAATATGTCACCTACGTCAGGTAGCAATAAGGTACCAGATCTATATTGTATATCTTCACTGCGGAAATGTCTGAATACACACGATCTTTACGTTTTCACACATTTTAGGAGGCGTGTTTACACACCATCACATGCCATTCGTTACGTTTCCAAGTACTTTAGGTAGCTTATTTACACATCGTCTCAGCGTACTGGAGCTTGCAATATCAGTGTGTTACCCCATTCAGTGCACTGCAGCATTTTAGGGTAAGCAGATATGCAAATAATTCAGGTAGTGATGACATACTATTTCCTATGTATCGTAACTCTGGAGGTGTTTAAATACATGCCATTCGTTATGTTTACACATAATAACATCATCCTTATCGTTATGGCATGTTGGAAGTTGCAATATCATGATCCCTTCCTCTTCCTCTCTCTCTCTGTCTCTCTCTCTCTCTCTCTAATTGTAAGTCACAAAATCATACACTGCATAGCTAGCATATTAGGTTCTGTGAAATCAAGTGTAACATCATCTTAATAGTCTCATAATAATGTCACTTTTTTAAAATAGTTCAGAGCAAAATGCCTGAGAGCAGTCAAGTCCTTCAACTAACATTTTCCGCTCTTTTGCAGACCATGCAGTGAGACAGTTATTTTCTATTGCCAAAGTACCTTATTATGCCATTTTCTTAACTCTGCTTCTCATTATAGCGAATGACAGAACTTACGTAACTGGAATAATTTATCATAACGAATACCCACAACCTAATCGTCTCACTACACAGGAGTGAGCTGAAATGGAGAGCATGTTGCCACAAAAGCAATGTAACTCCTTCACCTTCTCAACAACATGAAGTGCAGCTAGAAAATGATTGGGCACATGCAGTCTCATTATGAAAATTAAGACTGATAGAGGAGCTTGTTTGTTATTGGTGCCTTGGGGCTCACAACAATTGGCCGAGAGAATGATGACGTTGATGCGGTTATCAAACGCCATTGGCCTGTTTATATGAAGTACCACATGCAGATTGATTAGAGAACTCCCAGACTTCAAAGATGCATGGAGACGTGGGGGGCAGGTTGCACTGGGTGTAGGGGTGGCCATCACATGGCAGTAACATCATGATGGTGTCAGTGGTCTGCTGCAATTGTCCAGATGTGATGAACAAGCACAGTTGCCTGAGAATCTGGTGGTGAAGCCTTCAGTTCGTGGAATGCTGGCGCCAAACAAGAGCTGATGTCAGCATTTTTGGCCAGAACCTACAATGACTCTTTACTGAGCGAGCGTGACGAACGGTCACTGAAGTGGATTGTGAAGAAAAAAAGATGACAGCTGGAAAAGTCACTGCAGAACTGAATGGCATACTCGCAAACCCTATCAGCACCAAAATAACGTTAAGGGAGCTTCATGGGAGGGAACTGCAGGGCCATCTGGAATTCCAAATAACTCATCAGTGAGGCAAATGCCAGTCACAGGAAAGCATGGCGCTGGAGCATAAAATCTGGACTAAGGAGCTATGGAGGAAAGTAGTTTGGCCAGATGAGTCTGGCCGAGTTTATGTCACGAGAGTGAAAGATGGCTGCGTTTCAGTGATGATTTGGACAGGCATATCGTGGTATTCCATGGGCCCCCATCGATACTTTGAAATATCACACTCCTGCCAATTATTATATGACCATTTTGTGTGTTCAGGTCCATCCCACGGTACAATCGTTGTTTTCCAATGATGATGTTGTGTCCCAAGATGACAGGACCCATGCTCACATAGCCCGCATCATCCAGGACTGGTTTTGTGAGCCTGGGTTGTTGCGTCTCTTCTGGTCATCACACTCACCAGATTTAAATATCACTAACGGAAAAATGCTCTTATCAGAGCACAAAAAATGCGAATATGTTGCCGTTTACTTAAAAGAGTCTGACAGTAAAGCTGGGTATCAGTTGCGTCATTCTACCTTCCTCAGCCCCTTTACAAATTTTCCGAAAAATTTTAGCATGCAAACATATTCGCGGTTTTTGAACATGCAACTCAGTTCAGACTGTCACAATCTCCCCTAACTGTAACTCACTCACACCCACTAGTACATCTCTGTAAGTTGCTCATACCCATCCACTCTTTCTCACTCACTCACTCATTCAGCCCAACTCATTGTCATTGTGTAAGTCTGCAGTCTTTCGTGTCCGTTGTAGCTGAAGTTGAAATCTTATGGGTTATTAGGCCGCGTCATGTTTCTTCTAAAATGTTCGACGTTTCGACCCCTCTGCTGGGATCTTCCTCAGGATCTTTTGGTGTCCGCTGCTGCTAGAACACTGTCAGAGACGAGTGTCGCGTCCACTTATAAAGGGGGAATTTTCTGGCGTTCGTGCTTGAGAAGTGATAGTATTGTTTAAAGTTCATATGGCTACCATTGGTGGGCCATAGTCATAGGCTAATACAGAAGAAGGGGCGTTGGTAGCTCATCTCCTGTGGATACCATTGGCGGTCATCGTCATTGGATGGAAAGACACTGTTCCACACATGCTGGAGAAGGGTTATTGGTTGAAATGCCTGCTACCGCTATTGGTTGGTCGTCATCAGTGGCTAGATTCGAAACGGACAGAGCAAGAGAGGGGGAATGTTTACCAAAAATATTATTGTCCGCCGAGGTGACTTGCAGCGCGTTGTTTATGCCGCTCACACACCGCGGCCGCGTATTTACTTCCTTGATGGCGGGGAGCCACGATGCCGGAAGCCTATAGCCGTCCTCTCTATTGAAATTAGGTGCATTCTTAGAAATTTCAACCGCTTCTCGGACCTCTCTTCTATAAATGTTTGTTTCTTTAGCCAGTACACGCACGTTATTAAAATCGATGTCAGAGCCACAGTTCTCGTGATGTTCCGCTACTGCCGATTTTGCACTTTGTTTTAGCCGCATGTGCCGTTCGTGTTCCTTAATGCGTTCTTTAACAGTTATTTCCGTTTCAACTACATACACTTCGCCGAAGCCACATGACTATCACTTCTCCAGTACGAACGCCAGGAAACTCTCTCTTTATAAGTGGACACGACACTCGTCAGTGTTCTAGCAGTAGTGGACACCAAAAGATCCTGAGGAAAATCCCAGAAGAGGGGTCGAAACATCGAACATTTTAGAAGAAACATGACGCGGCCTAATAACCCAGAAGATTTTAACTTCATTGTCATAATCTCTTTGTGTCTCTCTCTGTCATTGTCTCCTGTGTCACAGCCACTTTCCCCTCCGTCCCGTCCTGCTACTACAGTCCCCTCTCATTCGCACTCTCTCCCTCCGGCTCTCTCTTACTGCTAATGTCTCATCCCTTCCTTCCTACTGCTGCTGTCTCCTCTCAGTGTTATTATCTTTCTCTTCCACTTTGCTATTGTCATATATTCAGTCTCACATTATCACTGGCTCTCCAACACTTCCACTTTGCCTTTCTCTTAATTCCTCCTCCCTCTCCACCCCCCTCCCCCCCCCCCCCCCCGCCGCCCCTGCACGTTCACTCTTTTCTAGCACTATTCTGTCGCTGTCAACTATGTTCCATTGTCACTGCGTTCCTCTTTCTTTATCTCACAGTGCCATTGTCACCTTCGCTATTTCTGTAACGCAACCGCTGTCTACAATCTTCCTACATTTTGTAAGTAGGCCGTTTAGGTTTTTATGTTGATAACGCCACGTAGCGCTCTGTATGAAAATCACTGGCTGTGCTGTGTGCAGTCTGTGGCTGGTTGGTATTGTTGGAATATTCGCTATTGTAGTGCTGGGCAGTTGGATGTGAAGAGCGCGTAGCGTTGGGTAGTTAGAGCCGAGCCGCCAGCAGTGGTGGATAGGGGGACAGAGAAGGAAGAATTTTGAGATCGGATGATCTGAACGTGTGTCCACCAGAAAGAGTAAATTTGAAATACTGAATATCATGAACTGATATATTAATATGATGACTTTTGAATATTATTAAGGTAAATACATTGTTTGTTCTCTATCAAAATCTTTCATTTGCTAACTATGCCTATCAGTAGTTAGTGCCTTCAGTAGTTGGAATCTTTTATTTAGCTGTCAGTATTGGCGGTCGCTGTATTGCAGTAGTTCGAGAAACGTAGATTTTTGTGAGGTAAGTGATTTGTGAAAGGTATAGGTTAATGTTAGTCGAGGCCATTCTTTTGTAGGGATTATTGAAAGTCAGATTGCGTTGCGCTAAAAATATTGTGTGTTAGTTTAGTGATGATCAGACTAAGTAAAGAGCTAAATGTCTGAGTGCGTTCAGTTATGCTCAGCTGTTTGAAAATCAAATAACGTAAGGGGTTTATCAGCACAGTCATTCATAAATTTTTCTAAGGGGATGTTTCAATGTATTACTTCTTTTCCATCTTTTTGCCACTGCCACTGTCTCAGCATAAATAACCGCGAATATATTCACAAGCCAAAATTTTTGGGAAATTTGTTAAGGTGCTGAGGAAGGTAGAATGAGGCACATGGGACTCCACTTTTCACTCAAAGCCTTTTCAATAAACAGGAACATATTCGAGTTTTTTGTGCTCTGATAGGATCATTTTTCGTTGGTTCCCTTTGTTTCGCTGCTGCAGCAGGGCATGTAACTCATATAGAAGGAAATGTAGTCGTCAGTAAACTTTAGAGTGTTTGAACCTCGCGGGAATCATGTAAAACTAAAGACTTTGCTCTTTCAAACAGCCGCTCTGCGCAAAACGTAGACCACAAAATGCTTTCTGTTGTCCCGACACCATTTTTACTAGAACTGAAGTGCGTACCCAAATAACGATTTTACGTGATCGTAGAACTTCACATAGCGTCTTAGTTTTCCCGTTAAACACTTGTAGAACGTAACGTGACCAGCCAGGATAGCCGAGAGCGCTAACGCGCTGCTTCCTGGACTCGGGTAGGCGCGCCGGCCCCGCATCGAATCCGCCCGGCGGATTAACGACGAGGGCGTGTGTGCCAGCCAGCCTGGGTGTGGTTTTTAGGCGGTTTTCCACATCCCGCTAGGAGAATACCGGGCTTGTCCCCACGTCCCGCCTCAGTTACACGACTCGCCGACATCTGAACACGTTCGCACTATTCCATGCATTACACTACACGCAGACAGCTGGGGTACATTAATTCCGTCCTGGGGGGTACGGGGTGGCGGCAGGAAGGGCATCTGGCCACCCCTTCATACTAACCTTGACAAATCCGTGCCTAACAAAGCTGACCCTGCGTCAGTGTGGGACATGGCACCAGTGAAAGAAAGAAAGAACTTCAGGAAAGTAACATGCTCAATATTACGTGCAGTATGCAAAATGTTGAACAGGTCACTGAGAAAAAGGTCATTGACTGGATACAAGCTGGTTCAAATGGCTCTAAGCACTATGGGACTTAACATCTCAGGTCATCAGTCCCCTAGACCCAGAACTTCTTAAGCCTAACTAACCCAAGGCCATCACATACATCCATGCCCGAGACAGGATTCGACCCTGCGACCATAGCAGCAGCGCGGTTCCAGACTGAAGCGCCTAGAACCGCTTCTTTCCTCAGCGACCTATTCAGCATTTTGTAGGCCGCTCGTATTTTTCAACATTATAGCTAATACCGGATTTTATGTGCAAAAAAATGTTTCGGTACTGCAACATGCGGTTCCCAGATGATAATGGAGAGACTTCACAGCATATTTCCCAGTACTCCGTCACTCTGTACACTACGTTATTCCGTGTATTTTACGTGTACAAGTAGGATACTTTTGAACTTCTGTATCTAGGAAACTGACATAGATATGAGTAAAATTTTCAAAACAGTTCGGGATCGGAGTCTTAGGAACACATCGTAAAAATTTTAGCCACTTGCTTGGCATAGCCGTCTCGGAATCCGCAGTTGGGTTTTGGTACCTAAAAACTAGTTTTTAGGGTGCTTCTCGATAACGGATAAGGATTTTTGAAAACAGGGAAATGGCTCTTCTAGATACATGCCTGGAGAAAATACCATTAAAATTTGAGCAGTTTGCTGCGGTTATTTATTATTTACATTTCGTCTCATACTGGATTTTATGTGTAAAAGTAGAGAAACTTTCAACCTCTCTACCTTTCAAACGGATAAAGATATCAACAAAAAAGTTTCAAGGTTGTTCGAGATCCTAGGAATACATCGTAAAAATTTCAGCCATTTGTTGTGCATAGCCGCATTGGAATCTTCGGTTGCGTCCTGGTCCGCTAGTGACGGCGAAATTATAGTAAAAAAATCTTTTTTGTGGGGTTTTCCGAGGAATCGTTCATGAACTATTGGTCCCTCCATAAGTCCCAACAAACCCACCGTAGAGAACATCAAATGCAAAAGGAACCAACCGATTTACTCTATTTGCCTAAGCTGGAGGAAGTGTGTTATGTTGTCACTTTGACCCAGTACTGTCGGGTAGTGACACTAAGACGATCCTTCTGTTAAGTATGGAACTATTCCCTAGTCCAAGGGTTACACAAAACACCTTTTTATCATCAAGAGACAACGAGGTATGTGCACTAGATCGCTCTGCGTTTTGGAACATACAATGTCGCATGTGTACCGATTGTGCTTTGTGGGCTACTTTGGAGAGTAGTGCATGATCACCACCCAGCTCCATTGTCGTTGCCTGAACCTGCCACTACTTTTCAGTGGGAACCGTATAAGATATCCTTGAAAACAATACAGCACCTGTATTTATCCATTCCGAGACGACTGGAAGCTGATTTAAATGCAAACGGTTTTCCCACGCTATGTTAGGCAAGGTAACGTGTTGTGGAATTTCCATATTTTTGTCCACCCATTGTGTTTCCGGCGGTCGATGGCGTTGGACTTCGAGCTGCTAGATGGTTGTACCACTGCACTTAAGCTAGAAGAGACGGCACGGAGCTAGTAATTCCAGCGGGTGATGGACCGGACGACACGGAGCGGCTCTCTACCGCCGATGGGTGTCCCTCCCCTCCCGGCTGCGAAGTGTTCACCCCGCTGGACAGGTGCTCGGAGGTGAAGATGCGCCCTGGACGTCACAGTGCAGCGTTCGCTCGAGGGGGGACCCACCATCAGATTCCTATCTTGGTTAGCTACTGCCGGACCATGGGACAAGGACGATGTCAATGTACAGGGTATATAAAAAAGAATCATCCGAGCTAAGAAAATCATAACCATTACGTTATTTGAGATAGCGCGTGAACAACGCACTGTTGGAAAGAGCAAACTCTCTAGTTTTACATGGTTCCCGCGAGGTTCAAATGGCTCTGAGCATTATGGGACATCACCTGAGGTCATCAGTCCCCAAGACTTAGAACTACTTAAACCTAACGAACCTAAGGACATCACACACATCCATGCCCGAGGCAGGATTCGGACCTGCGACAGTAGCAGCAGCAGCGCGGTTGCGGACTGAAGAGCCTAGGACTGCTCGGCCACATCGGCCGGCTTCCCGCTAGGTAGCAGCAGTGTGCACCCACTTCAGTTCTAGTAAAAATGGTGTCGGGACAACAGAAAGCGTTTTGTGTTCTACGTTTTGCGCAGAGCGGGTTAGTGATAACTGTTCAGCGTGACTTTCGTACTAGATATGGTGTGGACCTTCCTACTGCACAGAGAATTAGACGATAGCACGGACAATTCCGAGAAACAGATTCTTTGTGTAAAGAAAAATCGCCGGGCCGTCCCCGAGTGTCTGGCACAGACGTCGAACGCATCCGCCACAGCTTCACAAGGAAACCGCAGATATTCGTTCGCCGTGCGGCTCCACAGCTCAACATGCCCCCGAAGTCCGTCTGGCGTGTGTTGCATCAACGTTTATACATCAAATCATACAAAATTCAACCACTGCGAGCTCTTCGTGAAGGTGACAAAGGATTACTGATTGATGGATCGGTCGCACTGGACCAAACGATTCAGCCTTATATTACCAGCCTCCAAGGTCACCAGACCTGACTGTACGTGATTATTTCTTGCAGTGGTTTATAAAAGAGCCTGTTTATGTTACCAACATCAATAAGTGAACTGAGACATCGCGTAACAGCACCTGTGGAAGCTGTAGCTAAAGACACGCTTGCTGCAGTGTGGGAACAATTTCAATACCACATTGACATATACCGTGTATCTCAAAGGGGACATATTGAACACCTATGAAAAAGTAAGAAAAAAACCTTTTTGGGTTTCCTGTTCATCAAAAATACAGACGTACCAAATCAATTCATTCGATATACCATGTATATGTGGTGTCTGATCCTTCGGACATGTCCGAAAGAACAGAAATCATTTTTTGAGTCAGCAGCCACAGTGAATTAAGACACAAAGGAATTACAGGCATTGGTTGCGTGTGAACAGTCATTTAAATCAATGGAGACAGCAAAATCTGTGCCAGACTGAGGCTCGAACCCAGATCTCCTCATTACTCGCGGGATTTCGCCGATTGCTGAAAGAGTTCGAGTCTGGTGTGCGTCCGCACTGAAGAGACCGCCTTAATTATACAGAGTGAATATTCATAAAACCGACAAACTGTAGGGAAGGATTCGTGAGCGGAAACAGAGGAAAAAAGATCCTATGAACTTATGCCCGGAAATGCATCGTTGCCACGGTAAATGGCGCTGATGAATTAAAGATCCTCTGACCACGTGCCGTGTGTTTCTCGTGTGTTGCAGGCTGTGTAACTGGCGCAGTATACTGTCAGCAGCAGAATGGTCTGGGAACAAGCCGAGATTGTGTACTTCCAAGTGTAACGCCGGAAATGCGTATCCTCCTATTTGCATCTATTTTACTATAAATTTTTTTCCTTTATTTGTTACCTGAAGATATGACATTTCTGTGTCTTTATATATTGTAATTGTTTTACTATATATATATATATATATATATATATATATATATAGAGAGAGAGAGAGAGAGAGAGAGAGAGAGAGAGAGAGAGAGAGAGGGAAACATTCCACGTGGGAAAAATTATATATAAAAACAAAGATGAGGTGACTTACCGAACGAAAGCGCTGGCAGGTCGATAGACACACAAACAAACACAAACATACACACAAAATTCAAGCTTTCGCAACAAACTGTTGCCTCATCAGGAAAGAGGGAAGGAGAGGGAAAGACGAAAGGAAGTGGGTTTTAAGGGTGAGGGTAAGGAGTCATTCCAATCCCGGGAGCGGAAAGACTTACCTTAGGGGGAAAAAAGGACAGGTATACACTCGCACACACACACATCCATCCACACATACAGACATATATATATCGATGTATAATTGGTTTGTTTTGTAAATATTATTTGTATTTTTACGCTGGGTCTGGCCTAGGGAAAACTATGCTATCGAACGATTACATCGATACGTCGTGTGGAGAACCAAAGTGTTTAGGATCTTTGGTAGTGTTAACTCTGCCGCGTGGAGCGCGGGCAGAGCAGAGTCTGGCTGGAGTAGGTCGGTAGAGCAGGCGTGTTGTGTGACGCTCCCGCGAGTTGCCGCGCTTTCAGGGTTTGGCAGCATGTAATTGCGCTCGACTTGCCATGATAGTTTCTGACACGGTGTCGCGGACGGGAAGCATTAGCTGGCGCACACCAAGAGCCCGTTTCGCCTGAAGAAGGCGCGCCAACATCCAGCTTCTGCAACAGCGACGGCCGACAATGAGTGACTGTAACCACCTCCCCGATCGACGACTGCAAACCTTCAATCAACCAACAAGGAAGACTAGAAGCACGCAAAGTTTTAGAACTGTATGGCAGACGTCAGCTTTTCAAACTGTTGCCTCACAAAAATACAGCAACTTAGCATGAACCTTTGTTGCTCATTGTCCCAACTGCATTACCAAGCAGGGTCCCTTCATTTTCTGGAATGAACCCGAGTGTCATTGAAATTAATACGCCAACATTAAAGTAATATCATTCCATTTCACTGCTTTAATTTCAAAGTTCAGTTAAAGTATTCATAGCTGGCTACAATATTTAGATTACACAGCAGAAATTAAGAGTGCGAGTTTTGTTACCACATTTTAGCTTACCTGTGACTGCAGCTCAGCTTGGTACGTACTAAATTTTACTTTTGTTAATTGTTCAGAATCATTTAATTTAAGTTCAAAGTTAAATCTCTTATTTCTAAATTGCGTAGATTCAAGTAGCTTTTGAAATGATTGTTGAGGTAGCCCAAGATTAACCTTATTTTATTGAATTTCGTAGTGCTTCAGAAACAAAGTTCACTATTAATTTCAGTCACTAAATTAACCTTCATTTTTCCGGTTTTATTAATTCTTTTGCTAAATTAAGTCAGAGTGTAGCGAAATTTATTACTTCTGACAAACATTCAGTTTTCACACAACATGTGTCAACCTTCAGTTGCCACGCTTTCAGTGCTAATTATATGTGCAATAACCTTTCTCTTTCATTTATTATAGTAGTAGTCCATAGGACTGGCGACCATAATTTTCTCAAATATCTAATTAACGCCAGTTAATTGTTAACGTAACGACCGCACATGTACTTCCTTTATTAATTTTACCCTTTTCTCAAAATTAATTTGCACCAATTTCATTTGGATTTTTCCTTACATTTAGATCTAACACTTTCCTCCCCATTTACCGACAGATTAACTTCGGTGACGATTGCTTTTCCCAAATTTCCATTAGGTACACGCGGTTTAATTTTTCACTGTCATTAAGGTCTATAAGTGAGGGGGAGGTTACACATGGAGATGGGAACGGTCTAGAGCCAGCGCGGCTGTATCAGTACAAGCACTCTCATAAACACCAACCACATCACACAACATTCGAAGCCCTTTTTTGGCGTTTGTGTGACCACGGGTCCTTTCGGACAGACGAACAACTGGGAGGCGGCGGACTGTGCGTACACCAGATTTAGAGGACCAGATCGTACAGGATACTGAGACGAACCCTAGTACGAGCTGCAGGCAAGTTGCCCGCCAACATTGTGTAAGCCACAGTACGATTATGTGACAAATCTACTATCGCTGTCACCTGCAACAGGTGCAAGGATTATCAGCAGCGAATTTGCTTCTATGAGAAGAATTTAGTACATGGTTTTTGTTCTACACTCATTCTCATAAATTAAGGACAATGCTGATACATGGTGAAACAATGCTCTGGTGGGCGGTTTGTGGGTTTAAATCACCTTGGGGTATGACCATGCGGTGAATCTGACCTGCGGTCGTCGCACGGTGACGCTGGCAGCAGTCCACATATGCTGAGGTGTGTTGGTGCATGTCAGAGCACGGTGCAGCGAGTAAGTGCGCAGACGTTTTCAGAGATGCTAATGCTGACTGTGTGTTGTAAATGGCTCAAAGAAATACTGATGACGTTATGAGGGGTAGAATACTAGGACGGCTGGCCGCTGGTCAAACACAGCAGGTCGTAGCACGGGCCCTCCGTGTGCAACAAAGTGTGATCTCACGACTATGGCAACGATTCCAGCAGACAGGAAACGTGTCCAGGCGCTACAGTAAAGGACGTTCACCGTATACAACACCACAAGAACACCGATATCTCACCATCAGTGCCCGCAGACGGCCACGGAGTACTGCAGGGAGCCTTGCTCAGGACCTTATCGCAGCCACTGGAACAGTTGTCTCCAGGCACACAGTCTACAGACGACTGAACAGACATGCTTTATTCGCCCGGAGACCTGAAAGTGCATTGCACTGATCCCTGGTCGCAGGAGAGCCCGTAAAGCCTGGTGTCAAGAACGCACTACATCGTCATTGGAACAGTGGTCCCAGGTTATGTTCACAGACGAGTCCAGGTATAGTCTGAACAGTGATTCTCGCCGGGTTTTCATCTGGCGTGAACCAGGAACCAGATACAAGCCCCTTAATGTCCTTGAAAGGAATCTGTATGGAGGTCGTGGTTTGATGGTGTGGGGTGGGATTATGATTGGTGCACGTACACCCCTGCATGTCCTTGACAGAGAAACTGTAACAGGACAGGTGTATCGATACGTTATTTTGCACAAGGTGTGTCCGTCTTTTCAGGGGTGCAGTGTGTCCCACCTTCCTCCTGATGGATGGTAACGCGCGGCCCCACCGAGCTGCCATCGTGGAGGAGTATCTTGAAACAGAAGATATCAGGCGAATGGAGTGGCTTGCCTGTTCTCCAGACCTAAACCCCATCGAACACATCTGGGATGCTCTCGGTCGACGTACCGCTGCTCGTCTTCAAACGCCTCCGACAGGTGCAAGAATTGGAGACTATACCCCAGCAGCTGTTCGACCACATGACCCAGAGTATGACAACCCGTTGTGTGGCCTGTGTACGTGTGCATGGTGATCATATCCCATATTGATGTCGGGGTACATGCGCAGGAAACAGTGGCGTTTTGTAGCATGTGTTACGGGACGGTTTTCTCAACTCATCACCAGTACCGTGGACGTACAGATCTGTGTCCTGTGTGTTCCGTATGTGCATATGCTGTTAGCGCCAGTTTTGTGTAGTGCCACGTTGTGTGGCACCACATTCTGCTATTATCCTTAATTTATGAGCACGAGTGTAGATCATCACAATCATGAGATTTCTTTCCAGTCCTCTTTACGTATGAACGTGAGCGTTGCATCCCAGGGAGGCCACTATCTGTTGTAACGTGTATGTGATGCAGCTCTGTACTGTTTTCCGGGAAGATCTGTTCTCGTTCCGTGCATACCGTCCATTTCCAGACGCAGGCTCATATGATCTTTTTTCCTTCATTTCCAGTCAGGAATCAGTCCCTGCAGTTTTATTAATGTTGAACCTGTATTTATGTGGTGACAGTTCTTCCGGACATGTTTAACGCTGGGGCTGCCAATGATCTCTTCAGTGCAGATGTGCATCAGGCTCGAACTCTTAGGAGTCGGTGAAATGCCGCGAGTAATGAAGATAATGGGCAAGGGGCACTAGTAGTGTGTGGATGAGCTGGGAATTAGCGTGTGGTGGGGAGGCGTGATAGGGTAGTGTCTGCAGTGCGATGAGAGCCGTGTGTGGATGGCGCAATGGTGAGCGCGTTAGCCTAGTAAGCAGGTGGTCCGCGTTCGAGGCACAGTCTCGCACAAATTTGCAACTGTCCCCGTGGAACCAGATCAATGTGAACATAGCCCTTCCAACTCCTCTTTTGCCAGACAGCATCAAAATCTTGAGGTTCACTGATGACGATCTTTATTTCACCACGTCATCAACTGGGTTAGCCTCTCTATCCACATATCTGTTGATTCAGATACTCCTGACGAGTTGACGTTTTTGCCTGCAGATTCAGTTTCTGTTCCAGGCCAGTGCTTGGGAGCTTCCAGAGGAGAGTCTGCCACTTCTATCGTAGGGGAGGGTGAGGAGATTAGTGTGCAACGTCTCGTCGACAACGAGGTCATTAGCGACAAGCTCGGATTAGGGAAGGATGAAGAAGGACGTCGACCGTGCCCTTTGAAAGGAATCATCCCATCATTTGCCTAAAGTACGAGGGTCACTCCAAAAGAAATGCACACCATTTTTTTGTAAATCTATCTTTTATTCTACATGTTTGAAACTTTTACAGTGTGTAGATACATCCTTTAGGAACAATATTTTCATTTCTCCAAATAATTTCCATCCCTCTCAACTGCCTTACGCCATCTTGGAACCAGCGCATGTATAACCTCACGGTAAAATCCTGGACCAACCTTTTGGAGCCACTGTTTGGCAGTGTGCACAAGGGCGTCATCATCTTCAAACCCTATTCCACGAAGAGAGTTTTTCAGTTTCCCAAAGAGATGATAGTCACATGGAGCCAGGTCATGACTGTAAGGCGGGTGTTTCAGTGTTCTCCATCCGAGTTCTGTGATCGCTTCCATGGTTTTTTGACTGATATGTGGCCGTGTATTGTCGTGCAACAGCATAACATCTTGCTTTTGCCGATGTGGTCGAACACGACTCAGTCGAGCTTGAAGTTTCTTCAGTGTCGTCACATATGCTTCAGAAATTATGGTGGTTCCACTTGGCATGATGTCCACAAGCAAGAGTCCTTCGGAATAGAAAAGCACCGTAGCCATAGCTTTTGCAGCAGAAGGTGTGGGGTTTTGAATTTTTTTTTTTCTTGGGTGAATTTGCATGATGCCACTCCATTGATTGCCTCTTCGTCTCTGGTGAAAAATGACGGAGCCATGTTTCATCACCTGTCAAAATTCTTCCAAGAAATTCATCTCCACCATTCTGGTACTGTTCCAAAAGTTCACTGCATACCGTTTATCTTGTTTCTTTGTGAGCCACTGCCAACATCCTGGGAACCCACCTGGCACAAACCTTTTTTAACGCCAACACTTTCAGTATTCTGCAAACACTTCCTTCCTCTATCCCAACGTAGTGTGACAATTCGTTCACTGTGATGCGTCTGTCAGCAGTCACCAATTCGCTTCAGCACATTGTCTGGAGTGTGTGCAGTACGAGGCCTGCCACTGCGATGACAATCCTCAAAATTGCCGTGCCCGCTTTCATCACGTAACCTGCTTGCCGAACGACTAACCTGCGATCGACAGCAGCATCTCGTTACACCTATTTCAACCTGTTGTGGATGTTTCCCACTGTCTCGTTTTCACAGCACGGGAATTGTATGACAGCACGTTGCTTCTGGCGAACGTCAAGTGTAGCAGCCATCTTGAAGACATGCTGTGATGGCGCCAACCACAGGAACAGGTTGAACTAAGTTTGAAAACAAGCGGGAAGGATGTATCTACACACTGTAAAACTTTCACACATACAGAATGAAAACTGTACTTTTACAAAAACAGTGTGCATTTCTTTTGCAGTCAACCTCGTGATTTAGGGAAATCACGGAAAACCCAAATCAGGATGGCCCGACGCGGGTTTGAACCGTCGTGCCCCCTAAGGCGAGTCCAGTGTGCTAGCAAATGCGCCAGCTCGCTCGGTCTGCCACTCAATATAGGTGGGTAGATGACATTACAAAAAGTGCAGCAGCAGCATGGATATTAGAGGAGGTCCCTATCTGACGCCGGATGTTGTGTCTGACTAAACTGTGTGCCCGTGAGGGAGTGTGCGCTCGCGTGTATGTATGTGTGTGTGTCTGTGTGTGTGTGTGTGTGTGTGTGTGTGTGTGTGTGTGTGTGTCTAGATGTTCCCACTCTGGTCGTGGCAGGCACGCCTCTGATTGGAAACCTGTTGGGCGTGTCCTCTTCCTTAACGAGCGAATTCCCCGCAGCTACAATTACTGCCTCCAGCTCGCCGATTAGATAGCGTTCGGCACCATTTCCTACATGTGACGGTCGCGCTTTAAAACGAGCCTCACACATTGTACACCTTTAGTATCCGGGTCGTTGTCAACGCTACATCGCAGGTAAAGAAACGAGTCGCCATATTTTACTCCCAAGTGTGCACTTTCAGCACCTTCAGGTGTGTGGCGGAGAGTGCCTCACGCCCTGTGGTCCTTCTTTGTTCTAATCACGAGCAGCGCGTGGTAGGATCGATTGTCAATAAAGCTCCGCATGCCAACCAATTTCTCTGATTTTTTGCCCCTTGTGATGTATGGAATGAAGTAATATGAAAACTGACTCTTCTTGGAACATCTCTCGGAATTTCTACAGACCACAGACGTGCACAACATTTTGAAAGAAATTTCTACTATTTGACTGTAAACTGCTGTTCATTTATTTCACACTGTCATGATTTCGGCCTTGTAGCCATTCTAAAGTGCAAGCTGAACGACCACAAAATGCCTGGCATGCCTAATACATCAGTTGATGTATGACTGACGTTGACTTCAGTTCATGTATGAACGTAATGAACGCAGGTTACAGTAACGTACTGGCTGTCAAATGCGCACTACAGTGTGTTAATATTTATTCCCTGTGCAGAATTTGACCATTAATATGTCTATTTTGATACGTACTCATGTCTAGTAGTACTACCGGATATGTGCCATCTCGACCTTCAACTGACTCCCTGTCACAGACAGTGAGAGCCACACCGATATCTATCCGCCTTACCAATTGTAATTTTCCACCTATTCCACACCGCAACAGGGCTCAGCCCATCCATTTCCTCTATCCACCTCTCTCTCTTTCCCGTCTCCTCTTGATATCACTGTCCCGCCACCTGTCTTTCCACTATTCCTCCCAACACCTGCCTTCATCTCCGTAGTTTTCCTACCTTACAGACTCGTATATTTTTTCAGCTCACATCCCTCAGGCCTATAGAACACATTCTCTCTTCCCCGAATCCTTTTCTCCCAGTGCAGGTGCTTCAGCTGGTAAGTGAAATTGCAGTGCAATTTCTTACAGGAATGTCACCTTTCTCCGATATGTTTTCTAAATGTATGTAATTTGTGTTTTTTAACTTTTAGTGCTTTGACTGTTATTTTAAAAAAGCCAGAAATCTTACTGTTTGTATGTAAACGCAAAAAAATTAAATATTATTCAATTTTTTAAAAAAACAATTTGTTCATTTTTCGCCTTTTAATACTTGTCCCCGTCTATGTTATATTTTTTTACAACTCTTGCCTGAAGAGTGGAAAGTTATACAGCTGACGGACCACCCCCTGCCCACATGGAGGAGGGGGATGAAATTACGATAAAGCGAAAACAAATTGACATTTCATTTAACAATGTAGTATATTTGGGACATTTCGGGTTACACATGAGAATGGCTATGAAGCCGGAATCATGATTTTGTTAAGTAAATGAACAGTAACTTTTAGTGAAATGGTGGCAATTTCTTATAAAACGTTCGGCAGCAAATATCCCGTGAAGCACAAAGCCTCTCTTGTAGCGTCTGCCACTGAAGTTTGTTCGACACTTTCTTTAGCGCTTTCGCGCCTACTAAACGATGCGATGACGAAACTTTCCGCTCGTCATTTGATTTTTTCTCTCTCTTCCGTTATTAAGGGTAGTACTGTACCGAGTAATATGGCAGATAAGTGTTTTGAAAGCGGCTTCATACTGGATCCTTTGGATTCCCCAGAATAGCTCAGTCTGTCAATTGCTCTTCCAACAACTTCTCTTACGGGATCAAAATGGTTCAAATGGTTCAAATGACTCTGAGCACTACGGGACTTAACTGCGGACTTAGAACTACTTAAACCTAACTAACCTAAGGACATCACACACATCCATGCCCGAGGCAGGATTCGAACCTGCGACCGTAGCGGTCGCACGGTTCCAGACTGTAGCGCCTAGAACCGCTCGGCCACCCCGGCCGGCCTCTTACGGGATCATTCCACTTCAGGTCGCCCTGGGTTGTTAGTAGTCCAGAGCATCAACGACGCCGTTGTCCATCAACAAAGGCTGGGGAAGGAGGTGTCACTTTGGTGGGTTCAAAGGGTTCAAATGGCTCTCAGCACTATGCGACTTAACTTCTGATGTCATCAGTCCCTAGAACTTAGAACTACTTAAACCTAACTAACCTAAGGACATCACACACATCCATGCCCGAGGCAGGATTCGAACCTGCAACCGTAGCAGTTGCGCGGTTCCGAACTGAAGCGCCTAGAACCGCTCGGCCACCACGGCCGGCAGTTTGTTGGGCTAATGGGTGTTGATGGAAATGAAGAATCAGATGTAGCAGTCAAAGAGACGTGTCGTGTTAATCAGTTAGTTCAGTGCGCCATGCCCCTAGGTGTTACTACGTCACTGGTGACGCACCTTTTTTTTCTTTTTTGTTCATCACTCTTCTGACTAGTTAATGTGGCCCACCACAAATACTCTCCTGTGCCAACCCCTCCATCCCAGAGTAGCACTTGCAGCCTACATCATCAATTATTTGCTGGATGTATTCCAATCTCTGTCTTCCTCTACAGCTTTTTCCCTCTACAGATCCCTCTAGTACAAAGGGAGTCATTCCCTGATGTCTTAACAGATGTCCTATCATCCTGTCCCTTCTCCTAACCAGTGTTTTCCACATATTCCTTTCCTCTCCGATTCTGCGTAGAACCTCCTCATTCCTTACCTTATCAGTCCACCTAATTTTCAACATTCGTCTATAGCACCACATCTCAAATGCTTCGATTCTCTTCTGTTCCGGTTTTCCAAAAGCATGTTTCACTACCATACAATGCTGTACTCCAGTAATTTCTTCCTCAAACTAAGGCGGGTGTTTGATATTAGTAGACTTCTCCTGGCCAGGAATGCCCTTGTTCCCAATGCTAGTCTGCTTTTGATGTCCTCCTTCCTCCGTCCGTCATTGGTTATTTTACTGCAAAAGTAGCAGAATTACTTAACTTCATCTACTTCGTGACCATCAGTCCTGATATTACGTTTCTCGCTGTTCTCATTTCTACTACTTCTCATTACCTTCGTCATTCTTCGATTTACTCTCAATCCATACTCTGTACTCATTAGACTGTTCATTCAGTTCAGCAGATCATGTAATTCTTCATCAGTTTCACTCAGGATAGCAATGTCATTAGCGAATCGTATCATTGATATCTTGTCACGTTGAATTTTAATTCCACTAGTGAATATTTCTTTTATTTCCATCGTTGATTCCTCGATGTACAGATTGAACAGTAGGAGCGAAAGGCTACATTCTTGACTTACATCCTTTTTGTTCAAATATGTGTGAAATCTTATGGGACTTAACTGCTAAGGTCATCAGTCCCTAATCTTACAGCCGGCTGGAGTGGCCGTGCGGTTCTAGGCGCTACAGTCTGGAACCGAGCGACCGCTGCGGTCGCAGGTTCGAATCCTGCCTCGGGCATGAATGTGTGTGATGTCCTTAGGTTAGTTAGGTTTAATTAGTTCTAAGTTCTAGGCGACTGATGACCTCAGAAGTTAAGTTGCATAGTGCTCAGAGCCATTTGAACCATTTTGAACCTAATCTTACACACTACTTAACCTACACTATTCTATGGACAAACACACACACCCATGCCCGAGGGAGGACTCGAACCTCCACCGCACCCTTCTTAATACGAGCACTTCGTTCTAGGTCGTCCACTCTTATTATTCCCTCTTGGCTGTTGTACATATTGTATATGACCCGTCTTTCCCCACAGCATTTTCCTACTTTTCTCAGAATCTCGAACATCTCGCACCATTTTATATTGTCGAACGCTTTTTCCAGATCGACAAATCCTATGAACGTATCTTGAATTTCTTTAGTCTTGCTTCCATTACTGACCGCAACGTCAGAATTGCCTCTCTCGTGCGTTCACCTTTCCTAAAGGCAAACTAATCGTCATCAAGCGCATCCTCAATTTTCTTTTCCATTCTTCTGTATATTATTCCTGTAAGCAATTTGGATGCATGAGCAGTTGTGCAGTAATTCTCGCACTTGCCGTCTTCGGAATTGTGTGGATGACGCTTTTCCGAAAGTCAGATGGTAGGCCGCCAGACTCATACATTCTACACACCAACGTGAACAGTCGCTTTATTGCCACTTCCCCCAATGACTTTAGAAATTGTAATGGAATGTCATCTGCCCCTTCTGCTTTGATTGATCTTAGGTCATCCAAAGCTCCTTTAAATTCTGATTCTAATACTGGAGCCCCTATCTCAAAGTATTATCACATAATCGTAGATATAGGGAAGAAGGGTGGCTGGCAGTTACAGAAAACACTCTGCTCCTGGTGAAGTCGATCGCTTGGCCGTAGCGCACCTTCCAGCTATGCAGGCGGGACGAGGTCCTCCTTACTCGTCTTCGTATTGGCCTCAGCCCTGAGACTCATGGCTCCTTGATGCGTCTAGAGTACCCTCCAATGCGAGGTGCTTGTCGAGTGTAGATTGCGGTGGGCCACAATTTACTAGAGTGTCTTTTATTTTCAGACCAGGCGATAGCAAACTTGCCCACAGATTTTACTACTGCACGCCACTCCATTATGTCGTTTCTCAAATGAAGATTGACGTCGTAATCATTCAACACAACTAGATCTTGAAAGCTTCTCGCAGAAGTTCTCCCAACATCGAAAGCAGTGTATGCCTCACGGCTGTACGTCTGCTGGTGAATCCTTTGGGATCACCAGATGAACCAGTTCCTTGTCCTCAGATACGATGTCCTACACGGTTCTTTCCCACTGACCACCCGAAGAATCTAACAATAATACAACATTTCTCTCTAATTGGGAAGGACGACATCTTTCAAATAACTTTTGATCTGGTCAGACGCTTTTTTACGAGATTTCGATGCTGTCACAACGCCATCTGGGGGTTCGAAAAGAGAATCTCGAATGCTCAGTCTAAAACCACTATTAGCTTCTTCTAAAACTATGAAAAGGCAGGTGGTCAGTGTGAAAAATCCATTCTGAGCGTTGTACCCAAGATCAAGAAATTTTTTTCATCTGGTGATCCTGTAGGACCCGACGAAAGAGATAGAGCTCTGGAACGTAGACGGTTTTCGGTGTTATAAGAATTTTGTGAGAATATTTTCGAATCTAGTTTTATTGTATGAGGACAATGTCAATCTCGAAACAATGTAACCAAGCTGCAGTCACTAGTAATCAATTCTCTTCTCCAGCTCTTACGAATGTACCGATACATGCCTGACACAAATCAGGATATTTAGAGGATGACCCGAAAGTATATGAAATTCTGCTGAATTCTGTTTTGTATTGTGATCATCGTCGTGTATATTATATGAAGAAATTTCGTTCATTTTAGATGCGTGGTATAAAAACGTTATGTTTTAAGCATTTCTTCACAGATTATCTATATTGCAATGATTTTGTATCATAATGTTAACTAAATCCACATACGTGGAATGGTAAACTAAAAATCGGAAGAACCATGAAAATAAAACGTAAAATAAAAATTTAAAACATAAAATGAATATACGCAAAATAAATAATAATAATAATGATGAATGATTTAATGTTTTAATTGATATGTTGAAAATAATCTGACAGGACCTTGTGAAGCACTTACTTTCCAAGAATAGTATTTCAGAAACCAGCTTTATTACACTTGGATGTCTGAGGCTCGAAAGCTGCTTTATGTTATAACAAAAGTTTTCATTTCTCTATACTAATAAATTAATGGTGGTGGGATATTAAGCAAAATTTCAAATTATTACAAAAGTTGCTTATACAAGCATTAAGAAAGTTAATTAGATAGCAGCCTTTGTATGATAAATATTTTTATATATCATCGTTTGAAAGTTAATCCCTTTAAACCTCATATGCCAAATAACCTTAAGGTTTGTGTTTTACTCCTTATAAGTGAAACTGTGCACAAACAAAAAGAAAACAAGTTTTTATTGTTTTTCCTCCTCCACAAACTCGCCAGTTTCATGAAAGTCGTCTATTTACTCTTGAATATACTCCCTTGTTAGTATAAGTAAGCGTGCAGTGGCATGAAACTCTACATTATTTTTGTGACGTGTCACGTTGGACTCAGCACGACTCACACGCCTTTCATGGTTCTGTGTAGTGTTCGATTTGTTTCCTAAAATTTTAGGGAGGAACTTTTAATATGTTGTGAGACTGCGTGCTCGCCCCTCCTCCGCCCCCCCCCCCCCTCCCCTCCTAGCTGTAAGTACTCAGGCAGCCTCATATTTATGTGCAGTTCTTTTAGCCTTCCTCTTGTTTTGCTTGTGTTTCATTTTAGACCGTCTGGTCATATGTGGTCTATCTTAAAGAATCTGAGATGGAATAGTTGTGCGGCTGACCGCGATTGAAGTTGGGAGGTGCGCATGTCAGACACACACTTTCTTGTTTGATAATATTTTAAACATTTTAATCATGTTCGTTTCTACTAGTTTTCGTAAGGACGCTGAAAATCTCGCCATTGAGAGCCTCTCTTTCTCGCTCTCTCTCTCTCTCTCTCTCTCTCTCTCTCTCTCTCTCCCTCTTCCTTCCTCTTTCTCTGTCTGGATGGTCACTGCTATGTATTTAACAGACGTTACTGTTTCCAGTGATTTGACGTTAATGACATAATCGAACAGCAGTGGATCTCTTTGGCTACGTACGCTATGTGATCAAAGGTATCCGAACACGTGGCATTAATGCTGGTAATGCTGGAAGCCAATATGGTGTTGGCCCACCCTTAAGGCGTCGGCACACGGACCGTGCATCCGAACGTTGAGCGTTGAGCGTGCTGAGTTTCTGGCGTCATAGCGTGGAACAGCACATTCGGGAGTCTTTCCGAACGTGCAGAGCAGTATCTGGCATGTCAGCTATTCTGAGCGTGCGTCTGAACATTGACCAATGAGATGGCACAACGCCACCTACGTCACACACACGCCGTCTCCCTTCAGTACAGAATTGTGGGGCGCCATATTGGCATTCATTTCAAGCTTATATGTATATATATGCCGTTTCTGAGCACTAGCAAATTGAGAATCACTGGAAAACCCGTTGTTAACTGTGTGATTCGTTCCAATAAAATAATGAGAAACATCATATTCGTGGCAAAAGAATTATTGTAACTTGCGTATTATGAGAGTAGGCTATTTGAAGGCAGCCACACACTGAAGATCCAACCAAAACGCATTGTTCTTGGTACAATTTGTTATAACTAAATTTCAATTAGGAACATAGCCACGATTAAAGTTTCCAGCAATAGTAAAACAATGTGATTAGTTGGTCAGGGTCTGATGTTGGTTTAGCGTAGTGAGCAGCGTCACTGTCCCTTCTGGAATGTTTGTAGGGGCGGTGGTTCGCGTCTTGGCAATGACAATTTTTTTTTCCTAACATTGGCGGTTTTATTAGGTTCTGATACTTTATTATTCAAATGGCTCTGAGCACTATGTACTTTATTATTGGTTTAATATAAGTATATACTATAATATTTGATATTATGTAAATATAAGTTCACCTCTTTTTGAGGGGTGACTTTGTTCGATTGGCTTAATTTAAAGGACCGCTTGCGCTATTTGTATAAAGATATTTTGCTCCTTTTTCTTTTACGCTTCGTAATTCACTTGTTATAAAGATTCTACTACTGGGCAGGAACAGTGATCAAGTAAGACTGACTTTGGGGTTTTACTAAAATGTGAGAATGATGAAATAATGTTTATCTTATGCAGATAAGTATTCCAAATTTGTACCGCACTGTTTGTAATGGAACTTTTATAAGCCTGTGTCCTTATTGATTGAACATGGTACTTTCCTTTTCGTGGACGATGGAGGAAATGTGCGTTTTAATAGAGATAACGTGGGAATTTTACGCTCGCCCGTCGAGTAAACGGTGTGATTTACGAGCTAGAAACATCCCTCAACTGCCGCTGGGGTGCATTGCGATCGAGTATACCACGTTGGGGCCCATGTACCGTATGCACAAGTCGCATCGTTCCTGAGCGTTCAGCAGCACGTTGAACTTGGCACGCTCGACGTTAACGTTCGAAAGCACGGTCCGTATGCCGATGGCTTTAGCCTTGACGACAGCTTCCACTCTCGCAGGCATACGTTCAGTCAGGTGCTGCGAGGTTTCTTGGGGAATGGCAGCCCATTCTTCACGGAGTGCTGTACTGAGAAGAGGTATCGGTCGGTGAGGCCTAGCACGAAGTCGGCGTTCGAAAACATCCAAAAGGTGTTCCATAGGATTCAGGTCAGGACTCCGTGCACGCCAGTCCATTACAGGGACGTTACTTATTACACCGCCACACGCCGTGCGTTATGAACAGGTGCTCGATCGTGCAAAGAGTTCTACCTGAGTTGTTCGAGAACGTACTCTTGGCTGTTCGTGAGACGATGTGGATGCAACTCGATGGTGCGCGCCTCACTTCAGTTTGGATGTCCGCAACCATCTCAGTGGTGTATTTCCTGGTCGCTGGAATGCAAGGGGAGGTCCTCTTCCATGGCCTGAGAGGTCACCTGACCTGAATCCCCTTGATTATTTCTTATGTCGATATCTAAACCCACTTGCGTGTGAGACCCCAGTGGATACGGAGATGGAATTATTTGCCAGAATTGTAGTTGCCTGTGATATGATTCGAAATACAGAAGGGATATTTGTCACGGTGCGTCAGATCTCGTTCGCCAACATCATGCTTGCATTGAGGTTGATGGTCGTCAGTTTCAGCAAACGTACAGAACAAGTTGTACGTTCATTGTGTCAGTGATGGTATTTGTATTTAACTGTAACTAATGTAAATAAAAATTGTACACAGTAACGTGATTTTATTCCTATTATCTTCTTAAGCTGGCTTCTCCGACCCCAGGTTCTCTACCTCAAATTGTTCATTGGAGCATAGGATGTCCCGTTAAATTTTTGTACGCTTTTATGGAAACAGCTTGTATAGACGTTAATGTGAACTGAACTGGGGATATCCCAAATGTGTACAAACGGAGATTTACCAGTGACGCTTCCCATTTGTATGTAAAGAATGACAGTGCTGGAAAAAACTCTTACGTTATTTGATTTTCACACAGCTGAGCAAAACTGAACGTACTCAGTTCTCTCTTTACTTAGTCTGTACATCACTAAACTGACACAATATTTATAGCGCAACGCAATCTGACTTTCAATAGTCCCTACAAAAGAATGGCCCTGACTAACAATAACCTATATCTTTCATGAATCACTTACCTCACAAAAATCTTCGTTACTCGAACTACTGCAATACAGCGAGCGCCAAAACTGCCAGCTAAATAAAAGATTCTAACTACGGAAGGCACTAACTGCTGATAGGCATACTTAGCAAGTGAAAGATTTTGATAGAAAACAAACAGTGTATTTACCTTAATAGTGTTCGAAAGTCATAATGTATATGTATCAGTTCATGACATCCAGTCTTACAAATTTCCTTTTTCTGATGGACACACGTCCAGATCGTCCGTTCATAGTAACCTCTCAAAACTCTGGCATCTCTCTCTCAACATCCTCCACTGCTGGCGGCTCACCTCCAACTGCCCAACGCTACGCGCTGTTCACATCCAACTGCCCAACACTACACAAGCGAATATTCCAACAATGAGTCCAACCAGCCACAGACTGCACACAGCACAGTCAGTGATTTTCATACAGAGCTCTACGTGGCGTTATCAACATAAAAACCTAAACAGCCTACTCACATAGCAGAAAAAGGAAATTTGTAAGACTGGATGTCATGAACTGATACATATATATTATGACTATTGAACACTATTAAGGTAAATACATTGTTTGTTCTCTATCAAAATCCGCTAATTATGCCTATCGGTAGTTGGTGCCTTCAGTAGGTAAAATCTTTTATTTATTTGGCAGTTTTGGCGCTCGCTGTATTGCAGTAGTCCGAGTAACGAAGATTTTTGTGAGGTAAGTGATTCATGAAAGGTATAGGTTATTGTTAGTCAGGGCCGTTCTTTTGTAGGGATTATTGAAAGTCAGATCGCGTTGCGCTATAAATATTTTGTATCAGTTTAGTGATGATCAGACTAAGTAAAGAGAGATCTGTCTGAGTACGTTCTGTTTTGCTCAGCTGTGTGAAAATCAAATAACGTAAGAGTTTTTCCAGCACTGTCATTCTTTGCATACAATGGGGAAGTTTCACCGGTTCTTACTATGTTCCACAGGACGAATTTTATAGTATACCACCAGTGTATCTCTTGTTTTCCATTTTAGTCTCGTTTTCGTATACTCTAGTTGTAAATCTTGTTTTATGTCGGATCAGTCCTCTGTTAATCCTGCGTTACGTCGTATCAGGATACGACTTCATAATGTCTACCATGAATTGACAAAACCACTTGTAATATAATACGAGGGCTATCCACAAAGTACATTACGTTTTGGAATTAAAAATAAATAAAGTATTGGAAAAATTTTGTATTATATACAGATGAAAGCCACAGTTAAATACTACTTTTCTACATAGTTGCCATTTAAATTAAGGCACTTATCGTAGCGATGGACGAGCTTGGAAATTCAGCCGCCTGCGCCTTCAACCACGTGGTTACCTCTTCTTGAAGCTGTGCGTTGTCATCAAAACGCTTCATAGCCAACCACTTCTTCATTGCTGGGAATAAGTGGAAGTCGCTCGGTGTCAGGTCGGGACCGTACGGCGGATGAGGAAACAACTCCCACTTGAAAGATTCGAAACTTCACGAGTGGCATTTGCCGTGTGGGCCCGGGCGTTGTCGTGAATCAGCAAGATCTTTGAGCCCAACTTTCCCCTGCGCTTGTTTTGTATTGCTCTTCTGAGGTTGTGCAGAGTTTGGCCATACCTTTGAGAGTTTATTGTAGTGCCTCTTTCCAGGAAATCCTCAAAAATCACACCTTTTCTGTCCCAAAAGACAGTCGCCATCACCTTCCTTGCCGACACTGTCTGCATGCATTTCTTGCGTTTTTGGGGGGAATTTGTGTGCCCCCACTGCATTGACTGCAATTTTGTCTCGCAGTTCACATGCTTAACCCATGTTTCGTCACCAGTAACGATGCGATCGAGTAATGAGTCGCCATCTTTCTCGTAAGCGTCCAAAAACGTTAACGCTGCAGCCATTCGCTGATTTTTGTGAATCTCTGTCAAGATTTTTGGTATCCATCTTGCACAAAACTTGTGGTAACCAAGCTTTTCGGTAATGATTTCGTGCAAAAAACTTCGTGAAATTTGTGGAAAACTCATAGAGAGTTCCGTTATTGTGAGTTCCGTTATTGTGAAATTACGGTTTTCACGGACCGCGGCATCGACTTTTTCGACAAGTTCGGCAGTCACTATGTTGGGTCTTCCACTTCGCTCTTCGTCGTGAACGTTAGTTCGGCCATTTTAAAATTTTATGACCCATTGACGCACTTCACCTTCAGTGATTATGTTGTCCCCATACACTTCACAAAGCTGCCGATAGATTTCTATCGGTATACTGTTTTTTGCAGTCAGAAACCTTATTACAGCACGCACTTCACACGTCGCGGCATTTTCAATTAACGCTGACATTTCAAACTGTCACAGTAACTCAACGGAGTACAGCACGAAACTCTCACTAGCACGACAGGATGCCGATTGAGCGGCGGAATGCCATGACACCAAGATGGCCGCGCTAGCCCCGCCCCTAACGGACAGAAACGAAAACGTAATGTACTTTGTGGATAGCCCTCGTATCTCCTGTGATTGTCTGGCTGGGCACGACCCGAAATCCAATTATGAGAGAACCGACTAGCTAAGCTACTTGCTAACGAAGCAGCTACCCTAGCGACTAGCTACTCACGGCGTGTTGCGTGTGTGTGTTCCCGCAGCATGTTGGCGACGTGTGTAGCGCTGTCCGCCCTGTGTCTGCTGCTGCCTGCTGTGATGGGGGACCGCTGCGGACCCAACGTGGTGCCGTTGTCCATATTTGAGGGCAAACCCTGCCAACTGCGGCTCACCAAGAGTGAGTAGGCCTACCGCAATAGCGCTGCACTTGTACTGGTCGTAGTAAGGAAAGGAGGACCCGTCAGACTGTTCACTACGAGACCTTGAGGACTTGTCTACAGGGTGTTGCAAAAAGATACGGCCAAACATTCCTCACACACAAAGAAAGAAAATATGTTATGTGGACATGTGTCCGGAAACGCTTAATTTCCATGCTAGAGCTCATTTCATTACTTCTCTTCAAATCACATTAATCATGGAATGGAAACACACAGCAATAGCACGTACCAGCGTGACTTCACTTTGTTACAGGAAATGTTCAAAATGTCCTCCGTTAGCAAGGATACATGCATCCACCCTCCGTCGCATGGAATCCCTGATGCGCTGATGTAGCCCTGGAGAATGGCGTATTGTATCACAGCCGTCCACAATACGAGCACGATGAGTCTCTACATTTGATACCGGGGTTGCGTAGACAAGAGCTTTCAAATGCCCCCATAAATGACAGTCAAGAGGGTTGAGGTCAGGAGAGCGTGGAGGCCACTGAATTGGTCCGCCTCTACCAATCCATCGGTCACCGAATCTGTTGTTGAGAAGCGTACGAACACTTCGACTGAAATGTGCAGGAGCTCCATCGTGCATGAACCACATGTTGTGTCGTACTTGTAAAGGCACATGTTCTAGCAGCACAGGTAGAGTATCCCGTATGAAATCATGATAACGTGCTCCATTGAGCGTAGGTGGAAGAACATGGGGCCCAATCGAGACATCACCAACAATGCCTGCCCAAACGTTCACAGAAAATCTGTGTTGATGACGTGATTGCTCGATTGGTAAGCGAATATTCTCCTCAGTAAGGCTGGTCCTCGGGTCACGTTGGTGAACTGCGTCCCAAGTGTTTCTCGTTCTCGTGAAAACTTTTTGTGCCTTGTGTACACTCGAGTGTTTCTCAGGGTGTTGTCTCCGTATTGTGCACCATGCCTTTTCAAAATTTTGGACGATTTTACGGTCTCTGTTGTGAGAATCTTGAAAATAATGCGTTGCGCAACAGATGACGGTATCTCTTGCTCTGACATTAGGATTCTGACTAAAGAAGCGGTACGACCACTTTCTAGCTGCGGAGAACCCTCACAGGAAACGAAACCAGCCGGTCGCTGTGGCCGAGTGGTTTTAGGCGCTTCAGTCCGGAACCGCGCTGCTGCTACGGTTGCAGGTTCGAATCCTGCCTCGGGCATGGATGTGTGTGATGTCCTTAGGTTAGTTAGGTTTAAGTAGTTCTAGGGGAGTGATGACCGCAGGAGTTAAGTCACATAGTGCTCAGAGCCATTTGATTTGAAACGAAAGCAACAATGAGCAGATGTCGTGCGGCTCTCCTTTTACAAAAAGGCGCCTAAAACAATAATTCCAGTGTGTATTATTCACCCTCCTTCGTGCGAGGTATTTGTCATATTCTGGCATGACGACGAACAAATCACTGTGGGCTTCGTTGCAGAGCGACACTAGCTCGTCGGATATTTTCCAGCGTTCCGAGTGCCATTTCAGGTCTCTTATGCTTCACATTCGTTACAGAACTCGTACCACGCCGTTGTCTTATCCGTCTCGATAATGTCCTTCTGCCTGGAACACGGAAATGCCGGCCCCGTCAACGGCTCATTGAGAGTTACACAATCGCAACGCTCTGCACACGGCAGAACTCCAGCACTGCCTCGGTACGCACTTGCGCTGGACGGCGTTCCATACTGAACCGAAAGTCATACTCTGTGAGCCAAATTAGATGCGGTGGATAGAACCAGCACCTCTACACCTTGAAGAGTGGCCAATTGAAGATGTTTCCCGCGGGCCACGCTCTATGATGACTCCCTGACCGACAGGAAGATCACCGTAATGTTGAGCCGTGCGTGGCTCGTGTTCCCGCCATCATGTATTCTACACCCTCTTTTTAACGTACTTCCACCTCACTACGGTAATTTAAATCACTACTGTCACTGATTTGCTGCTTTGCCTGACCGTGACCGGCGCTAGCAGCGCGTATCGATGTGCATCGACTCCCGATTTGTCTTCGTGTGTCCTTAGTTCCTGTTGGGTATCGTTCAGGTCTTCGTGCAAGTGTGTGTCAGGTTGTGTGTGTAGTTGGCGTTATTTCCACTGACGAATATTTTAAATGTTGTCGGCATTCTGAGGGCAGTCGGTCGGTTGCTGCGGACCAAGGAAGTTACCTCCGCGCGGTGTAGTTGGTCGGGTCCACTGGTGGTCCCTGCGCAGTGTCGGAGCGTGTGTGGAGCTGTCCGATCGCTACGAGCTTCGTAGCTCACCGACCCAGGACATTAAAGTTGAGTAGTGGTTTCAAGTACCCAAGCGACGTCCATTCGTGTTGTGTGGTTCGTTTCGATAATTCGCTGTTGGGGAGGTTCTCCTGAGAGCAACACCGGGGGTTTGTATTGCTGACTACAATTCAAGTGCACCAGCGGAATTTTCTGCCTTGTAGCGTTCCGGTTACCTGTCCTGGCCACTAACGTAATTTCAGGCAGTGTCCTTTCCCCACCGGTTGTCCTTGTCCAACACGATTGGTAGCAAGCAAGTCGTTTGTCGGTCGGTCCGTGGCTGTCCCTTGATTGGGTTCCGACGGATCAAGTGTAGTTGGGCTCACCACCTGTCTCACCTAAGTGAACGAGAGCAGACCGACCCCCTGGAAGCTTCTGAGTGCTGTTGTCTTTACTGTCTTTCTCACCAGTGTTTAATTGTCTGTTTATAAACAGCCAATGATTAAAAAAATTCTTGGTTTTACTGTGTTTTGTGTAAGTAAGTTTGAATTCCGGCAAGTGGATATTTGCTGAAAGGTTATTGCCGTTGTGTTGTCTTTTCATTTAGTGCGGTTTCAGCTACTTAAAACTTATGGCTTATAGTTATATTTTTTTAATTTTGGAAAATTAATTGTGGGCCTTCAACCTTGGAACCTTATTCTTAAAATTACCTTTCAAGCATAAACATTGCGGTCTTCTGCCTTTGAAAGGTTATGGTAATTTATTTTAAAATCTTGAAAATTTTATTGTGGGCCTTGCATTGCATCTTGTTTAGGTTTGTCTATCCACCCTTGCCTTGAGTCTTTCGGCCTAGCTGTGATATATTCATATTCTAATTATTTCATTTGTAATTTTAACTGCATGTCTTAGTTTACTTGAAATTTATTTGGTTGATTTTAAGATTTCTTGTTTGGAGGCCTTCAGCCGTGAAAGAATTGCACTTTGAAACTCGTAAAAGTTCGGCTAGGTGCCGTTTTGGTTGTAAATGTGTTATTAAATTACAATAAATTACAATTTTAAGGTGAAGCTCAGCCCAACCTTATTTAGCTCTTTTCACAATCCTAATCACTTGTTCTGCCCAGCAGGTTTAGCGGGCGTATCAAATGTCATATGTCCCCACTCCTTGAGAAACTGCTGAGAGGTTTGGAATTTAATCCAGGCCACTGGAGCAAAGACTGATGATCAGGAACGTTACGCCACCAACTCTCCTGCCCTTGCCGGTTAGACACTGACGATGAGGGTTCCTTCCACCATATGATTCGAAACCACTGTCTCCGAGTCAAGAGCCACCGCACAGACGTATGTTGGCGGATGCGGGCCAGTCCAGATTTTAGTCCCACACAGTCTAACAATATTCAAGTATGGGGTGTGCAGACCACGGGGAGCGTTAAATAAGTATTGCGAGACATTCCTTTTTCTGAGGACAGGTTGCTTATATTCAGGATTCCAACACATAATATTATTCTCACTTCAAATGGTTCAAATGGCTCTGAGCACTATGGCACTTAACTTCTAAGGTCATCAGTCCCCTAGAACTTAGAGCTACTTAAACCTAACTAACCTAAGGACATCACACACATCCATGCCCGAGGCAGGATTCGAACCTGCGACCGTGAGCGGTCACGCGGTCCCAGACTGAATGGCCTAGAACCGCGCGGCCACACTGGCCGGCTATTATTCTGTTTTGACTACAAAACCCTGATTTTCAACATACACTACTGGCCATTAAAATTGCTACACCACGAGGATGACGTGCTACAGACGCGAAGTTTAACCGACTGGAAGAAGATGCTGCGATATGCAAATGATTAGCTTTTCAGAGCATTCACACAAAGTAGGCTACGCTGGCGACATCTACAACGTGTTGACATGAGGAAAGTTTCCAACCGATTTCTCATACACAAACAGCAGTTGACCGGCGTTGTATGGTGAATCGTTTTTGCGATGCCTCGTGTAAGGAGGAGAAATGCGTATCATCACGTTTCCGACTTCGATAAAGGTCGGATTGTAGCCTATCGCGATTGCGGTTTATCGTATCGCGACATTGCTCCTCGCGTTGGTCGACATCCAATGACTGTTAGCAGAATATGGAATCTGTGGGTTCAGGAGGGTAATACGGAACACCGTGCTGGATCCCAACGGCCTCGTATCACTAGCAGTCGAGATGACAGGCATTTTATCCACATGGCTGTAACGGTTCGTGCAGCCACGTCTCGATCCCTGAGTCAACAGATGGGGACGTTTGCAAGACAAGAACCATCTGCAAGAACAGTTCGACGACGTTTGCAGCAGCATGGACTATCAGCTCGGAGACCGTGGCTGCGGTCAGCGTTGACGCTGCATCACAGACAGGAGCGCCTGCGATGGTGTACTCAACGACGAACCTGAGTGCACGAATGGCAAAACGTCATTTTTTCGGATGAATCCACGTTCTGTTTACAGCATCATGATGGTCACATCCGTGTTTGGTGACAACGCGGTGAACGCACATTGGAAGCGTGTATTCGTCATCGATGGCGTGATGGTATGGGGTGCCATTGGTTACACGACTCGGTCACCTCCTGTTCGCATTGACGGCACTTTGAACAGTGGACGTTACATTTCAAATGTGTTACGACCCGTGGCTCTACCCTTCATTCGATCCCTGCGAAACCCTACATTTCAGCAGGATAATGCACGACCGCATGTTGCAGGTCCCGTACGGGCCTTCCTGGATACAGAAAATGTTCGACTGCTGTCCTGGCCAGCACATTCTCGAGATCTCTCACTAACTGAAAACGTCTGGTCAATGGTGGCCGAGCAACTGGCTCGTCACAATACGCCAGTCACTACTCTTGATGAACTGTTGTATCGTGTTGAAGCTGCATGGGCAGCTGTACCTGTACACGCCATCCAAGCTCTGTTTCACTCAATGCCCAGGCGTATCAAGGCCGTTATTACGGCCAGAGGTGGTTGTTCTGGGTACTGATTTCTCAGGATGTATGCACCCAAATTGCGTGAAAATGTAATCACTTGTCAGTTCTAGTATAATATATTTGTCCAATGAATACCCGTTTATCATCTGCATTTCTTCTTGGTGTAGCAATTTTAATGGCCAGTAGTGTAATCTCCATTCAACGTGACGGTCTTACTCCATCTAACTGGGAGGGCCCGTCTCACCGCATGCTACCACTCTACTGCTCGACGTCGGAGCCGATGTCTTGCTGCATCAGCAACCTGCCCATCATCCACACATTGCTTCCCGCGGAGTGCATGTTTCATTCGGCCAAAGAGATGTAAGTCGGGAGGTGCGGTATCTCGGCTGTAGGGTGGACGAGGGAGATAGGCTTGACGTTGTCATGGAGAAGGGGAAGTTCGTTTGCACTTTTGGGACAACGAAGACGCTGAAGTCGTTTCATCAACTTCCCACAAATGACTTTTATGAAAGTTGAAGATACCATTCCACGTAAAGGTGGCCTCATCTGTGAATAGGATGGCTGACATAGATCCCAGAATCGTGGTTGCATGTTGAAGAAACCAGTGACAAAACTGCTTCCAATGTGGAAAGTCTGTCGCTAGTAAGCCCTGCACACAACGTAAGTGATAAGGGTAGTAACAATTGTCAAGGAGTCCGCCCCCCGTAGCTGAGTGGTCAGCGCGACAGACTGTAAAACCTAAGGGCCTGGACTCGATTCCCGGCTGGGTCGGACATTTTCTCCTCGCAGGGACTGGGTGTTGTGTTGTCCTAATCATCATCATTTCATCCCCATCGACGCGCAAGTCGCCGAAGTGGCGTCAAATCGAAAGACTTGCACCCAGTGAACGGTCTACCCGACGGGAGGCCCTAGTCACACGACATTTACTTAATTGTCAAGTAGGATGTTTCACGCATTCGTCTGGCTTGCACTGTTTTGGTGGGCCAGCTGCCTGGTACTGATAAGGCGGTCGCCTTTCACAGAGTTAATCACATTTTCCTCCAAGTCTGGTGTGAGAACAGTCACGGTTTCCTGCTTCCTGAAACGACCCTGTCTCAGACAAACGGCGAAACACTGTAGCAAACACTAAATGCTGTACTTGTCACTGGCGGGGATAGGTCTACTGATACAACCTTGTTGTCCGACGCCCATTGCCATCTGTCTTTCCATAAGTAACCACCTTGTCAGCAAACTCTGGACAGAATACGGAACCATTGTGTACAACGATGTATCACATTCACTACAAGATGAATCAGGAAGAGAAGTGAATTGGACATAGCATTACCAATGACTGTGGCAGGAGAGGGCGCTGGGCCTGACGTATGAGGAACAACACCACACTCTAGGAGGAACCCATGCGTACTGTAACTGTGACTGCATCGTACAGCACATATTAGATCACACTCTCTATAATAAAGTATGATTGAATAAATGGTCTCTAGCATGGAAACCATGACATAAGTTCATTATACCTTTTTGTTCCATATCCTCTCATCGATTAATCCCTGGTGGAAAAAATCGCCCTGCATACAGCGCTATTCGAAAAATGTTTACAAATTGATATTGCACATCGGGTATACGTCAAGGATCAGTAATCACATGGGAGCCAGAGATCGCAAAGGCCATCTGGGGTTACTAACTGGCGTTGCTAGTAGTCACATGCTACAAATGGACGCAGACTGCAGGAGGTACTCAAAAGTTTTGTCGAGATGCATCGAGACACGTCTGACAAGGGCAGCTCGTTTTGTATTATCACGTAATAGGGGAGAGAGTGTGGCAGATATGATACGCGAATTGGGATGGAAGTCATTAAAGCAATGACGTTTTTTTGCCGGCTGAATTGGCCGTGCGGTTCTAGGCGCTGCAGTCTGGAACCGCGAGACCGCTACGGTCGCAGGTTAGAATCCTGCCTCGGGCATGGATGTGTGTGATGTCCTTAGGTTAGTTAGGTTTACCTAGTTCTAAGTTCTAGCGGACTAATGACCTCAGAAGTTGAGTCCCATAGTGCTCAGAGCCATTTGACCCATTTTGAAAGACGTTTTTCGTCGCGGTGAGATCTATTTACGAAATTTCAGTCACCAACTTTCTCTTCCGAATGCGAAAATATTTTGTTGAGCCCAACCTACATAGGTAGGAATGATCATCAAAATAAAATAAGAGAAATCAGAGCTCGAAAAGAAAGGTTTAGGTGTTCGTTTTTCCCGCGCGCTGTTAGGGAGAGGAATGGTAGAGATATAGTATGATTGTGGTTCGATGAACCCTCTGCCAAGCACTTAAATGTGAATTACAGAGTAGTCATGTAGATGTAGATGTAGATGACATCGACGCTGCACCCTCTCAAAGGTCGCTGATGTATCTCGAAGACATCCTGCTGCCGCAACAATCCTGCCCACTAGGTCCTCCGGAGATGAAATAGGTGTTTCATACACAAGGGTTTTCAGACAACCGCACAGGAAAAAATTGACTGGGGACAGATCGGGTGATCACAGTGGCCTACCGTGACCAATCCAGCGGTTGGGAAAGGTTGCCAGGAGATGTTCTATCACTTGTCTGCTGGAATGCGCGGGGGTTCCGTCATGCTGAAATCGAATGCGACGACGAACAGGCATGGGATCGTCATTCAACATGTCCGGCAGAACCTCTCGCAGGAATACAAGATACGTGCGACCATCAAGTCTGTCTAGGAGAATGTACGGTCAAATTAAACAGTTTCCGACGATGCCAGCCCACCCCTTAACACCTTAAAGGTAAATTTGCCTTTTGAGGCATGCGAACATGTACCACGTGGGGTTCACATCCATCTACGTACGCAGGCTGTGAACGTTCATCACACCGTCTAATGAGAACACAGCCTTATCGGTGAAGAGGACACTCGCTGTCAAGCTCCGATCTGCATCTATCTACATCTACATCTACATCTACATCTACATGGATACTCTGCAAATCACATTTAAGTGCCTGGCAGAGGGTTCATTGAACCACCTTCACAATTCTCTATTATTCCAATCTCGCGCGGGAAGAACGAACATGTATATCTTTCCGTACGAGTTCTGATTTCCCTTATTTTATCGTGGTGATCGTTTCTCCCTATGTAGGTCGGTGTCAATGAAATATTTTCGCATTCGGAGGGGAAAGTTGGTGATTGGAATTTCGTGAGAAGATTCCGTCGCAACGAAAAAGCCTTTCTTTTAATGATGTCGAGCCCAAATCCTGTATCATTTCACTGACACTCTCTCCCATATTTTGCCGTAATACAAAATGTGCTGCCCTTCTTTGAACTTTTTCGATGTACTCCGTCAGTCCTACCTGGTAAGGATCCCACATCACGCAGCAGTATTGTAAAAGGGAACGGACAAGCATAGTGTAGGCAGTCTCCTTAGTAGATCTGTTACATTTTCGAAGTGTACTGCCAATAAAACGCAGTCTTTGGGTAGCCTTCCCCACAACATTTTCTATGTGTTCCTTCAATTTAAGTTGTTCGTAATTGTAATTCCTAGATATTTAATTGAATTTATGGCCTTTATATTTGACTGATTTATCGTGTAACCGAAGTTTAACGAATTTCTTTTAGCACTCATGTGGATGACCTCACATTTTTCGTTACTTACGGTCAACTGCCAATTTTCGCACCATTAAGACATCTTTTCTAAATTGTGTTACAATTTGTTTTGATCCTCTGATGACTTTATTAGTCGATGAACGACAGCGTCATATGCAAACAACCGAAGACAGCTGCTCAGATTGTCTCCCAAATCGTTTATATAGATAAGGAACGGCAAAGGGCCTACAACACTACCCTGGGGAATGCGAGAAACCACTTCTGTTTAACTCGATGACTTTCCTTCAGTTACTACAAACTGTGACCTCTCTGACAGGAAGTCACAACTCCAGCCACATAACAGAGGATATTCCATAAGCACGCAATTTCACTATGAGCCGCTTGTGTGGTACAGTGTCAAAAGCCTTCCGGAAATTCAATGCCTCTCAGTAGCACTTGATGCGAATAAAGAGCTAGCTTTGCTTTACAAGAAAGATGTTTTCTAAATCTATGTTGATGTGTGTCAATAGACAGTTCTCTTCGAGGTAATTCATAATGTGCGAACACAATACATGTTCCAAGACTCCTGCTGCATATCGACGTTAATGGTATGGGCCTGTAATTTAATGAATTACTCCTATCACCTTTCTTGAATAAAGGTGTGACCTGCGCAACTTTCCAATCTTTGGGTACGGATCTTCCGTAGAGCGAACAGTTGTATATAATTGTCAAGTATGGAGCTAATGCATCAGCGTACTCCGAAAGGAACCTAATTGGTATACAGTCTGGACCAGAAGACTTGCTTTTATTGAGTGATTTAAGTTGCTTCACTACTCCGAAGATATTTACTTATACGTTACTGATGTTGGCAACTGTTCTCGATTCGAATTTTGGAACATTTACTTCGTCTTCTTTTGTGAAGGCATTCCGGAAGGCTGTGTTTAGTAACTCTGCTTTGGCAGCACTGTCTTCGATAGTATGTCCATTGCTATCGTGTACAGAAGGCATCGATTGTTTCTTGCCGCTAACATACTTCACATACGACTAGAATCTGTTCGGATTTTCTGCCAGGCTTCTAGACAAAGTTTCGTTGTGGAAACTGTTATAAGCATCTCGCATTGAAGTCCGCGCTTCTTTTCGAGCATCTGTAAAAGATCGCCAGTCATGGGGATTTTGCGTCTGCAGTGGATTCATGCAGAAACTACCGAGCAAATCGAATGTGCTTGCTTTAGTACCTCGGATGGAAACGAAACGGATGAAGGCCTTCGTCGTGTACAACGCGCTAGACGGATGGTTGGGGGTATCAGTGTCGCAGGATACACCTCTCGTACTTGTTGACGGCGCACGCTGCACTCTTTCGAGAACGCAAATCTCCGTGCTGTTCTTGGGCGACGAGCATCCGACTTGTGCACATGGAACGAGCCGGTTTCGCACAGTCGGCGATGTAGGGTGGCGAATAATGTGTGGCACGGCACCTTTTACGGCTTTTCGTCCATTGCAGTTGGCCGCGCCATACATCGAATGCATCTCAGCCGTTTCGCGGTTCGTGTAGCCAGCCATGCTGTTCCCAACGATTCCACGGCATTAATGGTGACGGTCCCCGGGTGCTCTGCCCGTGTTTGTATGACAGCGCCGTCTCGTCACCGTAGCGCCCTCCCGTGGCATTTGTGACCCTTAGTTCCTATGTGGTTACTGATTCTTGTTGTATGCCCATTGTGCCAAGTAAGTTTGTAAACGTTTTGTCAAATTACCCTGTAGATAGAAATATTGACTGAAAGTAATGCCTCCACCTTCGTAACTCTTCAATAGTTGGCAGCATTGGTATGCGGCAGGAACTGGCTTCTTCCATAGCCCCTTCTCTACAGCTCTGTCATTGAATTCTTGAAACTAGAAGGTGTCATCCCAAAGGAGATTCATCAGAGAATGAAAGCAATTTATGGCGATTGTATTGATGTGAGTACTGTGGGCCATTGGGCGAGTAAGTTTAAAGATGTTGAGGCGGGAACATCTGACCTGCGTAACAAACAAAGAACTGGACGTCCTGTGACAGCAACCACCGAGTTTCACAAGCAGATGTTGACAGTTTGATTCAGGACGATCATCGTATCACTCAGAGAGAAACTGGGTCACGTTATTGCTTTGCTTGGCTATCGGAAGGTCTGTGCACGATGGGTACCCCAGATGCTGACTCCTGAAATGAAAGCGCACAGACTTGAAATTTGCCAGGTATTCCACTCGCGTTATGAGAATGACATAGGGAAAGACGATCTGCGGGGACATCATTATGCTTCCGGTGAAGACGTTGAGAGAACTGTGTGGTTGCGGAAACAGTGTCGACTTCTTCCGTGATGGCTTCAGAAAACTCGTTCATCGTTAGCAGAAATGTATCCAATTGGCTGGTGATTATGTGGAAAAGTGAATATTGGTAATTAAAGATCACATTCTAAGGATTATTTCTGCGTTTGATTTATTAAAATATTCCCATCCGAACCCAATTAACGAAGGTGGAGGCATTACTTTTCATTGAACTCTCGTACTTCACATAGAAGTCGTTGATATACTGTGGTGAAAGTTTTCCCAGAGTCTGGAAATATCGAATGCGCGTGGTTTTCTCTATTCATAGCAGTGAGTAAATCACTTGGGAAGAACAAGGGTTTCATTTCGCACGATCCATGCTTTCGGAACCAATGGTGACTGACATGGAAAAGATTATTTAGTCCCAGGTACGTGAATGCGTTCTATGATTTTGCTGCAGGTACGTACGAACGATATGGGACGATGTATCAGTGACTAACCTCTATCTCCTTATTGTTGATGGGACGTCAAATCCCAGTTCTTTTTTTTTTTTTTTTTTTTTTTTTTTTTTTTAGGAGGTAAAATCACGGTCACAACAGATCACAGAATAGAGGCACGAGATCCGTTAAATGAAACCAAACACTTCCTCTGCATCAGCTGTTGACTCCCGAGGCTGCAGAGACTAGTTTGGTGCTTATCATCGGTAACGAGAAACAAATTCGTATTCGAGCGCGATAGGAAATCTAGGAGCGACAGTGATTCTGAAAGCCTGTTTTCTGCTTTAACCTGTGAATTCATAAGGGACTGTGATCCCGGATTTTACGCTCGAAATGTTATTACTTTGTGTAAAATCGGCCCCATTTGTGAATAAACGCAGTGTTGCTGAGTTTACTATACCGGGTGTTCAAAAAGGCTCTCCGCAGTGCCGTATGATTGTTAGCTGCGCGTGCCGTATGCTGCAGTGAATATACCGAAATGAAACTCACTGAAATACAAGTCATTAATTTATTGAGTATTCAATTTTACTTACAAATTTTCACATTAAATGTTGAAAGTGTCCCCCCTTTGTTGAATACAGAATTCAATTCGTCTAATCATGTTTCCAAACACGAGCTGTGACGTTTCTTCTGTAACAGAAGCACTAAAAGTGGGTATTGCAGTTTTCAGTTCATTGATGGATTTTGGACGCTTTTTATAGACAGTTGCTTTCGCTGCACCCCAGAAGAAAAGGTCAGGTGGTGTTAGGTCAGGCGATCGTGGAGGCCAAAGTCCCTGTGAAATTATGCGATCACCAAAAACATCAGCAAGCAGTGACATTCAAAAGCGAGCTGTATGCGCAGTTGCACCCTCTTGTAGAAAATAACCGTTCAGTATTTCACTTAACACAAGTTCTCCTATGACTGGTTACAGAACATCACTGCAATATCGTTGTGCGTTTATTGTTTCGTTGAAAAATATGGGACCCATAATCCGACGTCTAGAAATTGCAATCCAAACTGCTATTTCCACAGAATGAAGTGGTTCCTCATGAATACACAATGGATTTGCAGTACTCCACATACGAGAATTTTGCGGGTTCATTGACCCGGATAAATGAAACCACGCCTCATTAGTGAAAAACGTTTCATTAAGAATATCCCTTCCATTTTGTTGAAGAATTTTTTTAACTATTCACAATAATGCAGTCTCTTGCCATGATCAATATTTTTCAGTTTCGTCACGACTGTCACTTTGTATGGGAAAAATTCTAATTTTTTCCTTACAGCTGTGCGGGCCGTTCCGACACTAACATCGATTTCCTGGGCGAGTTTTGTTACTGACTTGCTCGGACTCATGGACATTTTATCGGAAATGTAGAGTAGGTTATCCTCAGACAAAACGCTAGGACGACCACTTCTCCGTGCATCTGTCACTGAAGCTGTGCTTCGAAATTTGTTAGTCAAATCTCGCCCAGTGCCGCGACGTGGGAGTGTTGTCTCCGGGACCACTGAATTGAATGTTTGACGAACTGAAACTGTGTATTTACCGCCAGCTTTTAAAACTTGTTCGACTAAAAACACACGTTCTTCAATGGAACTAAACTTAAACATTCAAGTCAACACGTAACGTCACACACCAACGATACTACTGACGCTGGCTGAGATATACGAAACAGAGGAATGTTGGGAGAGACCACTTGAAGGGAAGTAACCCAGGCAGGCGAACGATCATACGGCACTGCGGAGAGACTTTTTGAACACCCGTACGTTTCCTAGTTCCAAGGACTTTCGCAAAGCGCAACGGAATAAGTAAATGGGGGTTTGACAAGAGTTAAGCAAGACCGCACTGAAACTATAATCCTTACAATAGACCGTGCTACGATATGTCTAAGAATTGCAGCTTATAGGGCCAAATCATCCGACGCAAATACTCTGATGGAAAAATCAATCGCAACACCAGAAGGAGTTGTGATGACATTAACGAAACTTGGTAGGCCTGTTTCTACGCCTGAAAGATGATCACTATTCCAATTTTGCTCCAGTCGCATTAGAGCGGCGCTAGTAGCCCCTCTATGAAGGTGCACGTCAGGTTTACTTGGAAGACACGTTCGTAAAGATCGTGAGCGTTAGTTGGCTTTGAGATTGGACGTGGTGAGTTGATGTTAGTCAAAAACGCCTTTAAGGTGACAAAGATGCGATTATCAACACCTCATTGAGTCTGGCCGAGGTCGTGTAACAGGGTTATGAGAAGCTGGATGTTGCTTCGGCGATGTTGCAGAAAGGCTTGCAGGAATGTGGCCACTGTAAATGACTGCTGACAGTGGTGGTCTCGATATCGATAGCACCCCACGGGCGTCTCGAAGTTGGAAACGGAATTGCAAGTTTCCGTCAGACGCCTATAGCGGTCATGTGGGATCTGTCGGACCCAATGGTGCACACCCACCGAGCCACACCTCCAGCGCCCTCTGCCGCCCTGATATAGCACGGCCGGCAATAGCGAGATGGCCACTACCACTGGGAGCCTCTTTGCTACAACATCGTCGCTCGTGCTTTCTTTAGGCAGCTTCATCCTTGTTGACATTGTGATAGCGGGCCTCCGTTTCTTGCGGCGTTGTAATGAGTCTATGTGTTCTTGGAGAAATACAAGTTAAGTAAATATTCTGTTTACTGTGTTAATTTTTTGTTTGCCAATCATTTCTGCTCATGTCCAGCTTTCCTACAGTGACATCTGCCACACCACTCCGTAGTCCGCCCCTCCTTACTGTTGTGTATAAAGTCGGACACAACAACGAGAATGTACGGTCACTGGCGGAGTGCGCCCGGACGCCCGCGTGGCATTACCGAGAGGGAAGATCATTGTGTTCAGCGTACGGCTCTGGAGCGTCATACTACATCTGCAGCAGCAATCTGACCAGCAGCTGGCATCGAACTGTTATTTATTTATTTATTTTATTTATTTATTTATATCCCATAAATCCAATACTGCGAGGCATTCGCATGGACGTAGGACGTGTCAGAATTATTACAAATAATACAAAAGGAATACATAAAAGTACCTCTTGCAAGAGGATATCTGGTATAAGACAAAATACACATTAATAGGTATAGAAAAAATTACATTAAAAAATGACAGATCTTAATAGCTAAATGAAAGACACAGTAATGTTAACAGTGATTGTGAGTATCGTAACGCACAATAGCACATCAAATTAGTAAATGAAAAAATCAATTACAGTTAACTCTACTGAAATATTCTTCTACCGAACAGAAGGAATTATCTAATAAATACTGTTTGAGCTGTTCTTTAAATTTGGGAAGCTCGTGGATACGTAATTTTCAGTGATGGTGGGAGAGCATTGAACACCATTGCAGCTCATGTAATGGACTTCTTTTTGTACAATAGTAAGGTTTTTTGATTCATAATGGAGGTCCATCTTCCTCCTGGTATTGTGGGTATGGTATGAATCATTGGTTTTGTACGATTGTCCATTTTTACCAATGAAACATAACAGGGAGTAAATATATTGGCATGCAGTTGTCAGTATCCCTAATTTTCTGAAAAGGTTCCTACAAGAATGTCTAGGCTGGACTCCGCTCATCATCCTAATAACTCTCTTTTGGGCAATGAATATTTTTTTGGATAGTGGCTGATTACCCCATAAAACTATGCCATACAGCAATAGTGCGTGGAAATAACTAAAATACGCAGTTTTTGTGGTGTCTCGGTCACATACAGTGGAAATAATATGAATAGCGAATGTTGCTGAGCTGAGTTTTTTGTGGAGGTGCAAAATATGTTCAGACTATTTTAGACTGTTGTCAATGTGTACACCCAGAAACTTGGTTGACTCAACTTGTAGTAACTCACTACCATTCAATGTAATACTAAACTGATCCTCAATTTTTTTTCCTTACTTGGAAATGTACAAACTGGGTCTTATCAACATTTAGTGATAACCCATTATTTACAAATCAGTTACATACTTCACTAAAGACAATATTGGCCGATTCCTCAAGATTGAGGTTGGGAGTTTTGTTGATGAGGATAGATATCGGTTACTTCAAGGACAGCTCCAAGCCAGACGCCTTGTAGCGCGCATTCCACTGACCCCAAACCACAGACATTTGAAGCTCATTGGTGGACAGATTGGAGGTCAATGAATGTAACTCAATCTTCTGGTGGAGTATGGGACTACGGCTGTTCATGTTCAATAAAAACAACACCAATCGCCGTTGTATAGGTTTCTTTCTAGGGAACCAGTTTCGACGTTACAATACGTCATCTTCAGCCCTAAGCTGTTATATTTGTAACACGAAGGTTTCTGGATTGCGGCAGTTTAGGCCTGAAGAGGACGTAGTGTAACATCGAAACTGGTCGCCTAGAAAGAAACCTATACAACGGCGATTGGTATTGTTTTTATTGAAGATTGGAGGTCTGTCGTGTTTTCCAATGAAAGTCAGTTCTGCTTCAGCCAACCTGTCTGCATGCTACTCTGGACCTACACCTGCAGTTATGACCCGAGTTGCGATTTCGTATGACAGCGGCAGCACTCTCGCCATTATCCCACGCACCCTAACTGCAAATTTGTACGTCAGTCTGTTGATTCAACCTGTTGTTCTGCCATTCACGAACAGCATACCAGGGGATGTTTTCCAACAGGATAACGCTCGCCCACATACCGCTATTGTATCACAATATGCTCTACAGAGTGTCGACATGTTGCCTTGGGCTCCTCAATTCCTGATCTGCCTCCAGTCGAGCACATATAGAGCCTCATCTAACGAAAACTCCAGCATCATCCACAAACAGCATTAACCGTCTATGCATTGTCTGACCAGGTGCAAAAGGCCACAAACTGACATCCGGCACCTGTACGACACAGTGCATGCATGCTTGCATTCAATATTGGCGTTTAGACAGGTTATTAATGTACCAGTATTTCACGTTTGAAATGGCTTATCTCGCACTTACATTAGTCTATGATCTTGCAGTGTCAATCACTCAAATATTTTACCTAGACCTACCAATAAATTTTATTACTCTACATTAATTTTTTTTTTTTTTGGTGATGCAGACCTTTTTTGCATCAGTGTATTTTTGCTCTGCGTATCCTACATCACCTAGTAAATTGGAAACTCTTGAGATAGGGTGATAGCAGAAATTATTTCGATGCCTCCACTTTCGGTGACTCGTGTCTCGAAGTTTAGTAGTCTCATAAACTTACCAGTATAGCTGAAAAACTTGATAGTAATAAAACTCTCACCTCTGCTTAAGGCAGCTTATTTCCTGAAGGCTCCAAATGCAATTAAATAGAATTTAGTGTACTCGAGAAGAAAGTTCTCAAGTTAATACACATGGAGGTATGGAACAAGTGAAAAAATTAGTTTGAACACAAAAGAAAAGGAAGATCCGAAATTACTCTTTAAAACAAAAGCGCATCACGAAGGAAATTGTGATGGGCCCGAAATCGGTAGATGTGAAAGAGGTTCACAAATTGTGGTATTCAATAATGCGTCAGTCTAACTCTGGTCCTATGCTCGGCATTGACTGGTATAGTTGTTGGATGTCCTCCTGAGGATGTCGTGCCAAATTCTGTCCAATTGGCGCTTCAGATCGTGAAAATCCCGAGATATCTGGAGGGCCCTTCCCATAATGCTCCAAACGTTCTCAATTTGGCCGGCCGGAGTGGCCGAGCGGTTCTAGGCGCTACAGTCTGGAATCGCGCGACTGCTACGGTCGCAGGTTCGAATCCTGCCTCGGGCATGGATGTGTGTGATGTCCTCAGGTTAGTTAGGTTTAAGTAGTTCTAAGTTCTAGTGGACTGATGACCTCAGAAGTTAAGTCCCATAGTGCTCAGAGCCATTTGAACCATTCTCAATTTGGGACCAAAGTAGGATTTGGCAAGCACGAAGACAAACAGTAGAAACTCTTGCCATGTGCGAGTGGGCATTACCTTGCTAAAATGTAAGTCCAGGATGACTTGCTATGAAGGGACATAGAATATCGTCGACGTGCCGCTGTGCTGTAAGGATGACAACCAAAGGGGTCCTGCTGTGAAATGAAATGCCACTCCCCGACTGAATTTCACCCTTTGATTTTCTCGTTAAATATATACACACACCAGATACTTATTGAGTACACGTAAGATTTTTGTTAACCCAAGAAAACTAATCAAGTTTTTGTTTAGCTACGTGCTGCTTGTAAAATTGTGCCTTTATTTCCTCGTCGCTTATACACTCAACTACTGGTGCACTCTATCACAATATAGTGAAACAGTTCGTATTTATCCGAGCCAATTCTCGGTCCGCTGTAAGATAGTGGTATGTAAATAACTACGAACGTGTGTTCGAGGCTTTACCTTCTCGACACACTCACCAACAACTACCAAGCGATTTCAACAAAACGGCTAACAACCCAATTACCTCTGGGCGAGCCGCGACCACCAATCGTACAACACGGACAGGATGTCAGTTCCACCGATTCCCAAAAACTCAGCGCCTACAAATCATCTTCTCTCTCTAACCAGGCTCAGCCTGGATTTACCACAGCAAACTCTACTACCGAGACTGTCCACAAGATGACAATCAATAGCTCTTGCACCTAAATTCTCCAAAACCAGTGTATCACCAGCGAATATTCAGAAAATCCCACAGAGTCTCTGTATATTTCGTTGCTCAGCGTTGGGAGGAAACAACCGCCACAGCCACGTGTATGAACAGGGGCCTAACAGACTAAACAATCACGCTGCCTCCGCGAACTGTACCCAAATTAAAGTACTGGTACCACCAATCAAAACTCCTTTCCCCTCTCCCAAGGCTTAACCGCCAGCTGCGGTGCCTCACTACACCACGCAGTGGGTCGCTCTACTATCAGACCTAGACGCACATCGATGTATGCACTTACAAGGGGAGGCCGCCAATTGTGAAATTCAGATTCGATTCATAGTGCGCATAATACAAGCTCATGGCCAGAGGTGTAATGTGGCAAAGCACCAAGATGCACTTCTCAGCCGTTGTCGAAAAAATCGACAGTTAAAAGAAACCGTTGCCGTGAAATATTCTCTACGATTAATAATTTTCTACAGCATCGTGGCGCAGCGGTAAGCGCTCGGGTTCGTAATCCGAAGGTCGCCGGAACGAATCTCGCGCCATGCAACCCTTTTTTTAGTATTTGTTTTTTGTAATTCAAATATATATATATATATAAAATTCCCGGCAATCAGTTGCAACAATTCTGCATATAATAAGTTGTTGAAAGTCGTTTGTCGTGGAAAAACTGGCGACTTCGAACATCATTATGTTTTCCGTAAACAAAGTTGTATTTCACAAATGTTATTAATTGTCTTCATAATGTTAACCACGTATAGTTAACGGAAGACGTAGAAACGGTATTCCGAAACGAATAAGTATAGTGTAAGTCAAGCGTTCGAATTAGAATAGAGACCCCACGAACACAAATTTGCTGCGGCAGGTATGAAATATAAACTCCGTTACTCGCTCGTTACACTTGAAGGACAGATGTTGAATGGGCCGAAACGAGCCGCCGCATAACAGCGTAGTTGCCTGCTAACTTCGAAAGAAGGTAGATGCGGTCCCTAGCGCAGCTTATAACATCGTCGAAAATCAGTGCGGACGGGAGAGCTTTGGTACACCCTGTTAAAAAAACGGAAAAATGGAGGCGGTACAACTGGAGAGCGATCCGCCTTCACCAACATGCATAAGCAATTCATTAATTGTTTATATATATATATATATATATATATATATATATATATATATTTATTTATTTATTTATTTGAATTACAAAAAACTAATAATAAAAAAAATTGCGTGGCGCGAGATTTATCCGGCGACCTTCGGATTACGAACCCGAGCGTTTACCGCTGCGCCACGACGCTGTAGAGAATTATCAATCGTAGAGAGTATTTCAACACAACGGTTTCTTTTAAGTGTCGATTTTCTCGACAACGGCTGAGAAGTGCATCTTGGTGCTTTGCCACATTACACCTCTGGCCATGAGCTTTTATTATGCGCAGTATGAATCGAATCTGAATTTCACAATTGGCGGCCTCCCCTTGTTAGTCGGTGATAGGTCTATATGGGAACTAACTAACTCCTTATGTCACACCATAAGAACCATTTAAAACGTCAAACACGCAGCGCCACGCCAACCTTCGACAAATGATTAATTATCCGTTGTTGCTGTCGGTTCTCCACGACAGCGGCCGGCTGCTGCGCGTAACTCGGGCAGCATCTCTGGACCCAGCGACGGCGAGTTGCTGAATCGCTGAGGTCGCGTCGACGCTCTCGGATCGTCTACAACATATTTTTTTGTCTTAATGCATCGTATACGTATATTTACAGTAACCACCAGGCGTTATTATTAAGTTATCGGGTAGGATGCTCAGCACTAGTAAGGGCGAACGTAACCCGTGCGTTTTGACACAGCACAAGTGGCGACTGATTCTAAATAATGAATAACACGAAGCCAGCCACAAGAGTACTAAAAGGAATCAATTAAATTTCGGTTACACGATTAATCTCACAAACGTAAAAGCTGCAGGTTCAACTACATACTTTGGGATTACAATTACAAATAACTTAAAATGGAACGATCGCATGGATAATGTTATGGGGAAAGCAAACCAAAGATTGCAATTTATAGCAGAACACCTACGAAGTGCAACAGGTCTACTGAAAAGCCTGCTTACACTACGCTCGTACACCCTCTTCTGAAGTACTGCTGTATGATGTGGGATCTGTATGAGATATGATCAACGGAGGACATCGAAAAAGTTCAAAGAAAGACAGCTCCTTTTGTATTACCGCGAAATAGCGGAAAGATTGCCACGGACATGATACTCGAACTGAGGTGGCACTCATTAAAATAAAGGCGTTTTTCATTGCAGCAGGATCTTGTCATAAAATTTCAGTCACCAACTTTCTTCTTATAATGTAAAAATTATTTTCTTGGCGATCACCTCCCTAAGGAGAAATGTTCATTGTAAGAAAGTAAGTGAAATCAGAGCACGCTGTTCGAAAGTAGAAAGGTAAAGAAGTAGCTTGAAGGGGGTTCGATGAATCCTCTGCCAAGCTGTTAATTGTGAAATGCAGAGTAGTAACGTAGATGTAGAAGTAGACGCAAGTCATCCTAGAAAATTGCTGAAGTTTGTGGGCCCTTTACGAAACAGGACTCACAAGGGTACAGAGAGAAGGGCAGCACCAATGGGCGCAAGTTTGAAGTATTGGAGAATCTCACACAGATTCTGAGAAAATTCAGTGAGCAGGCACTTGAACATAGCCGCAAACGAAGTTTCAAAAACCAGCTTTAAATGATGTGACTTGGAACCTCAACGTATCGTTCCTGTAGAGGTCGTGAGGACAAGATTAGATTAACTGCAGTATGCACAGAGGCTTAAGTTATGCAGTCGTTCTTTCTGTGCCCCATCATGAATGGAACGGGAAAAAGCCCTAATAATTAGTAACGGGAAGTACCCTCTGCCTTGCACTTCACAGTTGTTTCAGAGTAATCGTTTGCTGGCTAAGGTAGGGTTCGGCAAGCACGAAGACAAACATTTGGAACTCCCGCCGTGTGCAAGTGGGCATTTTTTAAAATGTAAGCCCAGGATTCTTTCACACAAAAAGCAACATAATGTGGTGTAGAATATCGTCGACGTACAGCTGTGTTGAAAGGGTGCCGCCGATGACAACCAAAGTGGTTCTGCTATGAAATTAAGTGACACCCCAGACTCTCACTCCCAATTGTCCGGCCACACTCTGTCCGACATTCAGGCTCGTGTCCCACCGCTGTCTGGGTCGTTGCCAGACACGTCTTCGCTTGTCAGAAGCGGGACTCATCAACGAAAATAATTCCACTCCAGACAATGAGATTCCAGGCCGAACTTGCGCCTGGAGACGCTCTGCACAACTGTGGGATACCATCCTAGCTGTCGCCCGCCTTACACTTGGACAGTCAGGACTGATGGTCTGGGGTGCCATTTCTTTTCATAGCAGAACCTCTTTCGTTGTCATCTGCGGCACCCTTACAGCATAGCGGTTTCATCGACGATATTCTACGCCCTGTTCTGTTACCGTTCATGGCAAGCCATCCTGGGCTTACATATCAACAAGATAACGCCCGCCCGCATGTGGCGAGAGTTTCTTCTGCTTGTCTTTGTGCTTGCCAAACCCAGCATTGGCCAGCAAGGTCGCTGGATGTCTCTCCAATGGGGAACCTTTGTAACGTTATGGGGAGGGTCGTCCAACAAGTTGGGATTTTGATAACCTAATGCTCCAGTGTGCACCCCGATAGCTGAGTGGTCAGCATCGGGGTCTGTCACGCCAATGGCCCCGGGTTCGATTCCCGGCTGGGTCGGAGATTTTCTCCGCTCAGGGACTGGGTGTTGTGTTGTCCTCATTATCATTTCATCATCCTCAGTGGAAGCCTAATGGAAACCACCACTGGACTCACTTCCCTACACCCTCATGCGGTGCACGTCTCTGACGAGGCTTCCCCCATGACAGGACCTGCCGTAAGGCAGAACACAAAGTTACCGTTACAATGCTCTAACTGTGCAGAATTTGGCACTATATTTCTCAGGAGGACATCCTACAGCTCTCTCAATCAGTGCCAAGCCGAATAACTGCTTGCCTAAGGGACAGAGGAAAGCCAACAGGTTATTGACTCGCTCAATTTGTGAAGCTCTTTCTCTTAAATAAATAATTTTTCTGAAATTGTAATCATTCGTTTGTCTGTACATGTACTCACAACCACCAATTTCCATCTCATACTGATAATTCCTTTGTGGAGCATCGCGTTTTTGTCTTAGAGAGTAGTTCAGCCAATTTGCATGAAGTATTTAAATTAAGAGGGCTACACAGAAAATAACATGTTTTGGTCTGTCGTGGCAGAGGGTAGGGCTACAGCCGCCATCTTGGCGCCATAACATTCCTACACTCAGTACACATCCAGTGGTGGTAGCGTGTGTGTCTGCTATTTTGCTTCATGTAAAGTGTTAAAGTATGCACTGCAGTAGAAAATCCCACCACTTGTGAGGTGCGTTCTGTGTTAAGATTTTTGGTGGCAAAACACTGCGGACCAGTTGAAATTTGTTGTGAACTTTGTGATGTGTACGGAAAAGAAATAATGAGTGAAATCCGAGTGCACTGATTTCAAAAACGTCCGTACCAATTATAAGGTTGTCGGTGTTTTTTTTTTTTTTTTTTGCCCAATCTAGACGCCTAAGTGCATTGACCTTTCCATGTGTCGCACTCCCTGGACGAAAATGCGTCACTTGCTTTTGTTCGTATCCCATTAGAATTCCGAAAGGCAGTTTTCTAAAGCTTTTTCTCTGCCTTTGAGCAGATGCCTCGCTACAGGCGGTACTCTGGCTTGAATCATCTGGTCCGGGGTCACTGTCCTCCTTCCTGCCACCCCTTTAAGTGGTTTCCGGCGTAATTCCCGCAGCGCGGCTTCACTGTGCTGTTGTAGTGCTGCCTTTTCAAAACTAAAAACGACTCGACTCGCTCTGCCTGTTCTATCTTCCGCTCAAAGATATGGATTGTATAGGAATGGTGTGTTAATTACCGTTGATTGACTGTCATCCCTTTTTGCATTACATATTGATAGGCAAATGTTCTCATAACTGTCGATTTACATTAGGTGTCATCTTCACTTTCTCATTGCGATTTGTAAAGGTCTCTTGTAAGGTGTGAATCTGACCATTTATCCTGCCACCTTACACAGTGTTCAGGATGAGAACCGCAGTGGCAGGCCTACCCTTGTGACTGGCGAGCTAGTGATGAAATTCTACGACAAAAATTCGTGAAAATTGTCATTTCACAATTATGGAACTCCTACAACATCTTCCCCAAATTTCACGGAGTTTGGTGCATGAAATTGTGGCGGAGAAATTTGGTTACGACAAATTTTGTGCTAGAAGGGTTATTAAAATCCTGATGGAAGACCACAAAAAACAGAGACTAGCTGCAGTATCGACCTTCCTCGAAGATTGCGAGGAAAATGGCAACAAAGTTATCGATCGTATCGTAACTGGGGACGAGACTAGGGTGAAGCGTGACAGTTGTGAAACAAAAAGGCAGTCGATGGAATAGGGACACACAAAATCTGCCGGGAAACCGAGGAAGTGTTTTGCAAATGCTGTCTGCAAGAACGATTATGGCTGCTGCGGTTTACAACTCTAAGGGAGTGATTCTCGTTGATTTCCTTGAATGTGGCACAACAATTAAATCAGAGAGGTGTTGTCAGTCACTGAAAAAGTTAAAGCGAGCGATACAAAACTAGCGTCGGAGAAAACTTAGCGCAAAAGTTTTGTTTTTTCATGTTTTTTCACGTAGCCGAGAGCTCCTATGGGGTTTTGTATGGGATGTGTTTGTCATCCAGCATACAGCCCGGATTTGGTGGCGACCCAGCAGCGAAGATATATGGCTCTCTACAGAACACTTTGATACTGAGACCAAACTGCATGCCGGTATAAACCAGCAGTAGAAATCACAGGTGGCAGATTTCTACAAAGACCATTTGGAAAAAAAAAAAAATTGCCACAGTATGAGAAGTGTCTCAGTTTGGCGATTATGTAGGAGAATAGCTTAAGAGTGTACCTTCAAAATGTAGGTAACAAAATTTGGTTTTTCCATAGTGTTATTTTTATTTCAAAAAGTCTGTTACTTCCAGGATAGCCATTGTATATACGAGGGCTGGAACTTAAATAGTGGCAACTGCTTATTCACAACCGATACAAAAGGGTTACATGTTTGCACCTGCTACTGTCCTGCAAAGTAGTCGCCAGCGTTGTGTAGAACCCGTTGCCAGCGATGTGGAAGGCGTAGTATACCGTTAGTAGAGCCTGTTCTGTTGATGGTGCGATTGGAGCGGTCTAAAGTTATGCTGATTCTCGTGTACGACTGTGATGGTGTTATCCTAACGCATTACGTTTCTCCATAACAGACCGTCAATGCACAGTGCTACTGTTCGTTTTTGGAGCTTCACCTGCGATCAGCTTTGCGAAAGAATCGGCAACACTTTCTGCGCAACCCACTCATCATTTTGCACAACAATGCGAGGGCACACACAGCGCAAGTTGTGGCTGCTCTGTCCGGTCGATGGGACTGGGAAGCACTGTACCATCCACCCTACTCTCCGGACTTAAGTCCTTGTGACTTTGATTTGATTCCGAAGTTCAAGCAACCACTTCGTGGCATTCGCTTCAGAACTGTTCCAGAGATTCGACAGGCAGTAGCCCGCTCCATTCGCACCACCAACAGAACCAGCTCTGCTAACGGTATACTACGCCTTCCACATCGCTAGCAACGTGTTCTACACAACGCTGGTGACTACTTTGAAGGACAGTAACAGTCGCAAACATGTAACTCTTTTGTATCGGTTGTGAACAAATAGTTGCCTCTATTTAAGTTCCAACCCTCGTGCTCAAACGTTCCTCACGTTCCTCTGGAATCGATGTATACATCAGTTCCTGGGATTAGCTTTCACATAAGGCGGAAAATGTGGCGGAGCGCTGTAATCTGGCAATATATTTGAATGTGTAGATCATGGGTTTTGTCGTAGGTGTAGCACTGGCAATAGCTGACAGTGTTGGCTGTCGTGTAAAGATATAATACGAACGATTGACATTGAAACACTCGGCAATACGCTTTCTGAAACGCTGTTCTTTGAACAAACCGTCTTAGTCTCCTCCAGTGTCTTGGGTTCTTACATTGCCGAAAATTGCCCTACTTTCACAATGTCACAAGTGAACTTTGGCACTGCCAACAGTGCCCCTTGCTCTTTTATTTCTTTTCTCAAATACGACGCCAAACCGCTAACGCGATTTAACAGTCGGGGTTGCAGGCCTGTGTGTTTTGCTGTTCTTCTCGGACACCTCACGAGTCGCACGGTTTACAACCAATTTACGCTAATTATTCAGGCAACGCTGGTGTCAGAACGTGGAACCATTTAAGTACGATAACAAGGAAATAATAGATAGTGATAATTAACGAGTCAAGATACGTAGTTTTAAAAATAAGTAAAAGTAGGAAATCTGGTGAGTTACGTGCGTCATGTCACCGTTATCTCTATCGAGTGTGCAGTGTGATTAAGCGAAAAGTGCAGCAAGTTATTAACGCTTAGAACTTTTCTTAATTACTTAGATTGTTTACAGAACTAATAAGTTGCTGAACAAGCGCTGCGTACTATTATTTATTTGTTTGTACTTCGGTAATACATCCACAAGCTGTAATTCCGTTGCGGGTGGAGGGTCTTCCGCACCAGTATTATCGATTTTGTGGGAAAAATGGCTGTCTATATGTGTTCGCGCGCACATTAATTTAATTTAGACTCATTATATGTACGCGAGATTCAGACCGATTAGTTAAATAAATTTTGACCACTGCGCACTGTGACACGTTGCAGACACCCGAGACAGTAAGAAAAGTATACAGGCTGACTGAATGTATCCGCAAACTGCAAATACAGTACCATACAGCTATACAATTTACTGGAGACAAATGAAAATTTGTGATGCACTGGGACGCCACGGACCCATCCAAACTTCCGTATGTTCCAGTGTCTCCTTTCCATAGCGCCCGCACAATTATGTGATCCCCGCACAGGAACGGACTTACACTCATGCTCATAAATTAAGGAAAATTGCAGAATGTGGTGCCACACAACGTGGCACTACACAAAACTGGCGGTAATAGCATAGGCACATAGGGAACACACACGACACAGATCGGTAAGTCCACGGTATTGGTGATAAGTTGAGAAAACCGTCCCAAAGCACATGTGCTACAAAACGCCACTGTTTCCTGTGGAATGCACCCTGCAGGTCGCCTTGTGAATAAACCATGTCTGTAGACTGTGTGTCTGGAGACAACTGTTCCAGTGGCTGCGGTAAGGTCCCGCACGAGGCTACCTGCAGTACTCCGTGGCCGTCTGCGGGCACTGATGGTGAGATATCGGTGTTCTTGTGGTGTTGTATACGGTGAACGTCCCTTACTGTAGCGCCTGGACACGTTTCCTGTCTGCTGGAATTGTTCAACATTAATAAAACTGCAGGGACTGATTCCTGACTGGAAATGAGGGAAAAAAGATCATATGAGCCTGTGTCTGGAAATGGACGGTATGCACGGAACGAGAACAGATCTTCCCGGAAAACAGTACAGAGCTGCATCACATACACGTTACAACAGATAGTGGCTTCCCTGGGATGCAACGCTCACGTTCATACGTAAAGAGGACTGGAAAGAAATCTCATGATTGTGATGATCTACACTCGTGCTCATAAATTAAGGATAATAGCAGAATGTGGTGTCACACAACGTGGCACTACACAAAACTGGCGCTAACAGCATATGCACATACGGAACACACAGGACACAGATCTGTACGTCCACGGTACTGGTGATGAGTTGAGAAAACCGTCCCGTAACACATGCTACAAAACGCCACTGTTTCCTGCGCATGTACCCCGACATCAATATGGGATATGATCACCATGCACAAGTACACAGGCCACACAACGGGTTGTCATACTCTGGGTCATGTGGTCGAACAGCTGCTGGGGTATAGTCTCCAATTCTTGCACCTGTCGGAGGCGTTTGAAGACAAGCAGCGGTACGTCGACCGAGAGCATCCCAGATGTGTTCGATGGGGTTTAGGTCTGGAGAACAGGCAAGCCACTCCATTCGCCTGATATCTTCTGTTTCAAGATACTCCTCCACGATGGCAGCTCGGTGGGGCCGCGCGTTACCGTCCATCAGGAGGAAGGTGGGACCCACTGCACCCCTGAAAAGGCGGACATACCTTGTGCAAAATAACGTATCGATACACCTGTCCTGTTACAGTTTCTCTGTCAAGGACATGCAGGGGTGTACGTGCACCAATCATAATCCCACCCCACACCATCAAACCACGACCTCCATACAGATTCCTTTCAAGGACATTAAGGGGCTTGTATCTGGTTCCTGGTTCACGCCAGATGAAAACCCGGCGAGAATCACTGTTAAGACTATACCTGGACTCGTCTGTGAACATAACCTGGGACCACTGTTCCAATGACGATGTAGTGCGTTCTTGACACCAGGCTTTACGGGCTCTCCTGCGACCAGGGATCAGTGCAATGCACCTTTCAGGTCTCCGGGCGAATAAAGCGTGTCTGTTCAGTCGTCTGTAGACTGTGTGTCTGGAGACAACTGTTCCAGTGGCTGCGATAAGGTCCTGAGCAAGGCTCCCTGCAGTACTCCGTGGCCGTCTGCGGGCACTGATGGTGAGATATCGGTGTTCTTGTGGTGTTGTATACGGTGAACGTCCCTTACTGTAGCGCCTGGACACGTTACCTGTCTGCTGGAATCGTTGCCATAATCTTGAGATCACACTTTGTGGCAGACGGAGGTCCCGTGCAACAACCTGCTATGTTCGACCAGCCTCCAGTCGTCCTAGTATTCTACCCCTCATAACGTCATCAATATTTGTTCTTTGAGCCATTTTCAACACACGGTCACCATTAGCAAGTCTGAAAACGTCTGCACACTTACTCGCTGCACCGTACTCTGAAATGCACCAACACACCTCTGCCTATGTGAACTGCTGCCAGCGCCACCGTGCGACGACCGCAGGTCAAATGCGCTGCATCGTCATACCCTGAGGTGATTTAAACCCACAAACCGCCCACCAGAGCGTTGTTTCACCATGTATCAGCATTATCCTTAATTTATGAGCATGAGTGTATTTTGTTTTCATGCATGCGTGCATGTCTGAAGGAACATTGCATCAAATCTTACAGATACTATAAAATACAGACACTACACTAACGTATTTCATCTCAAAGCGAAGGCGATCTGATGAGGAAACTAAGTAAGTCTATCCCTGTGCAGGAGTCACATAATTGTGCGAGCACTACGGGAAACAGACACTTGGACATATTCAAGTTTGCGGTGTGTCCGTGCAACATGCGCAGACAGACAAAGCGGTTTAGGTGAGCGCTCGCGTGAAACGGGAAATACGGGTTCGGGTCCCGATCCGGCACATTCATTTCTTTCCAGCAAATTGTATAGCTGTTGTGGTACCATTTCGCAATTTGCTGATACATTTCATGATTTGACATGGCTGTAAATCGTTTGTGGTGTTTGTTCCTATGGACATGGATGTATTTCCAAAAGAATACTGCATCGAACTTTACAAGCACTATTAAATACTGACACTGCCCTAATTTATTACGGGGTAATTTTCTTGTCTTGGAACACTGAAATATCTTTAAAAAAACTATGTATCAGACTAAAGAACAGATAAATACGGCCGCGCGGGATTAGCCGAGCGTGCCAGCACGGTAGCTCAGCGTGTTCGGTCAGAGGGTTAGCTGCCCTCCGTAATAAAAAAACTGAGTTAATCGATCAATAACGAACTTAAACGGATGTCTTACGACGTCCGCTCCGAGCAGATGCAACGAACAAAAGCGAACAAAATGAGATAAAAAAAAGAAATAAAAAAGAAAGCGTGTTCGGTCAGAGGGTTTAGCTACCCTCTGTAATAAAAAAACTGAGTGAACGGATCAACGAACAACCTGAATGAGTGTCATCGGACGTCCGCCATGAATAAAATCAACGAACAAGATGAGATTAAAAAAAAAGAAAGAAAAAAAGCGGTCTAAGGTGCTGCAGTCATGGACTGTGTGGCTGATCCCAGAGGAGGTTCGAGTCCTCCCTCGGGCATGGGTGTGTGTGTTTGTCCTTATGATAATTTAGGTTAAGTAGTGTGTAAGCTTAGGGACTGATGACCTTAGCAGTTAAATCCCATAAGATTTCACACACATTTGAACATTTTTTACATACATACGCGTTCGATATTTTTAAAAATACTATCCGGTGATACCAATGTTGATCCCCTCCCCCTGCCACTCTGCCTCGCCCCCAGGGGGTGGGGCGGGGGCAAGATTGAAATCTTACATATGAACATCCCATTTTTAGTCTAGATACTTTTGTCGTTGCACGATAGATGACACTGTAATCGACGAATTACACAGTTGAGTTCCAAAACAGTTTTATCTAGAAAAGAACATACTGGATTTTAAAAAAATCCAGACGTGTTCAGTGATTGTGAAAAAAGCTTTTTTGAGGAGTGTTCGCTCATTTCCCACCAAAGGGATACTTGTTTGTAACACTTATTTCACAGTAAGAGCTCAAAAATGTAGCAGCCCACTTCGATGCACTTATTTATCTCCACATGGAATGACGCGAGACAACTGACAAGGGAACCTCCCCATCGCACCCCCCTCAGATTTAGTTATAAGTTGGCACAGTAGATAGGCCTTGAAAAACTGAACACAGATCAATCGAGAAAACAGGAAGAAGTTGTGTGGAACTGTGAAAAAATAAGCAAAATATACAAACTGAGTAGTCCATGGGTCACATAAGCAACATAATGGACAATGTGAGCTTAGGAGCGCCATGGTCCCGTGGTAGCGTGAGCAGCTGCAGAACGAGAGGTCCTTGGTTCAAGTTTTCCCTCGACTGAAAATTTTACTTTCTTCTATTATCTGTCTGTTCGTTCATTGACATCTCTGTTCACTGTAATAAGTTTAGCGTATGTGTTTTGCGACCGCATCTCAAAACCGTGCGATTAGTAGACGAAAGGACGTGCCTCTCCAATGGGAACAGAAAACATTTGATCGCAAGGTCATAGGTCAACCGATTCCTACACAGGAAAACACATCTGATATATTCTATACGACACTGGTGACGGCATGTGCGTCACATGACAGGAATATGTTGTCGACCCACCTAACTTGTACACTTGGCGAATGGGTAAAAAGATACTTCTACCTTGCCCGATTTAGGTTTTCTTGTGAATGTGATAATCACTCCCAAAAAAGTGATGAAAACATAAGAGTTTGTCACATAAACTGAAAATAAAAAATTAAACTCTTCACTTGATGGAAGATCTGAACCAAGGACCTTTCGTTCCGCAGCTGCTCACGTTACCACAAGACCACGGTGCTCCTGCGTTCCATCGTCCTTAATGTTGCCTATCTTCCCTTGAACTACTCAGTTTGTATATTTTGCTTATTTTTTCACAGTTCCACACAACTTCTTCCTGTTTTCTCAATTGATCTGTGTTCAGTTTTTCAAGGCCTATCCACTGTGCCAACTTATATCTAAATCTGAGGGGGGTGCGATGGGGAGGTTCCCTTGTGAGAAGTGTTTGCAATGTAATCTGCTAGCATCCATTGGTGATACATTGAATCATGTTATGGCACGTTGTTATAAACTTCACTCTTCAAGTAACCCCATAAACAAAAGTCAGGGAGAAGTAAGGTCTGTCGATGTAGCAGGCTAAGATACTGGACCACCGCTTCCGATTCACTGACGATTGTACACGGCCTCTAATGCCTCCCATGCTGCTACAGAATAATGTACTGGACAACCATCATTATGAAAACACAATGTTTGTCTCAAGCTGAAAGCAGTACTGGAAGGTCGTCCTCCAAGGATGTTTGATACTTAATCACCGTTGAAGGTGTCATTGATAAAGAATGGACAAATGAATTTGTCCCCAATTATTTCACACCAGATATTCACATTTCACAGAAGCTGATGTTCAACCTGCTGTAACCAATATGGCTTTTCCTCATTCCAACAATGTATGTTGTGTCGGTTAATCGTGAGGTTGACCTGTCAGAGAATGACAGTTGAGCAAAGCAGCTGGTGCCTCTGTATTTGCTGGAACAGCCACTGGCTTCTAGAAATCATTGCTGTGAAGTTCCTGAGGGACTTTAAAATTTCGGGAAACGCTAGTCTGATGAATTTCCAATTCACGATTTAGGCTATGCACCACTTTAGTGTGTTCCAGTGTGATTTGAGCTTGAAAAATGTGACAAGAATTCCAGCAAATGTGGCGGCCACACAGAAGGAAAAACTGCCGGGTAGTGGTAGTCAGACGGCCAAGTAAGTTCACGTACCAAAGTTCTTCAAACAGGTGCAGCCAAAGCATTTGGCGATAGTGCAGTTTTGTCAACTTTTGGAACTGACTCCTGACTCCTTCCTGCAAACATTTTTTCTATATAATTTTTAATATGTCTCCATAACTCACTCTCTTAACTGAAAACATTAGTGGAGAAGGGTTATTCGCTTGCTATATAGGTAAGGTACCTTATTGTTCCCTGCATTCCATCTACCTGCCTGAAATTTTAACCTTCTCAGATATTTATCCAGTATTCTTTCCAGCAGTTTTGCATCTCCTTACCTAAAATATGACGTATACATGGTGACTCAGCTACCTCTACTGCTGAGTTTTATGCAGTCTGCAATGTCTTCAAATACTACATGCGTGCTGTACCCCATCTGAGGGGAAGAGATTAAACTTGATTTCATCACTCCACAGAATTTTTGATCAGTCTGGAGTGGTCCTCGATGAGTACTTCTTAGCAAATCGTAGTCTTGCCTTCCTATTTTCTGCAATTATCATAGGATTTTGAGAAGGTCACCTGGCATTTAGATCTATAGCTATTAAGTGACATTTAACTGTTGAAACATAGACCTTCAAGCCATGTTTTACCTGTAGGTCACCACTTATTACCTAGACATTCACAAGGTGTTCTGAGAAGCCAAACACTGCAACGAAGTTCTGAGTTTGTCCTTGAATCAGTGTTGTTAAGACAGCTTGTTTGAAATCTACTGAATATTCTTTAGATTTAGGCACTAGTGTAAGTAAATAAAAATATTAGAATTAGATTTGCTTTGTGTAGTTAGGTTTGTAATAGTCTTCCTAACCTGCAATATGCTTATGAACCTCTTGGACACTGCTTATGGCTGATGTCCACGATTACCTGCACTCAGAAATCAATACATGTAACTGCATCAACGTCAAGCAGTCTTCTGTCTGAATAACCAGTTGTTTTGAGTCTGTGTATAGATAAACATGCCTAACAACCTACATGTTCAACTGCAAAATAATTTTGAGCAATAATGTATGTGCACCATCCTAACCACCGCATTCTCAATGGCTCCAGTACAAGCGAGATATAGACCTGTATGAAGCTTCAGCCTTTTTCATATTTATCACAAACTAAACAAACTTCTTGTTTTGACTCTGCAGCCACATCATCTAGTCTATTATTGTGACACAAGTTAGTCAAATCTTCCTCCCATTCAGATTCAGATGTTAAAAATTCAAGTTTTCTCTTACAATTTTTACATTTTGTGTTAGAAGGCCCTGCTTTCTTCTTCGATATTGTAGAGCTATATGATGCACCCAGCCACTGCATGCTATATTACCCCATTGTGCATTGTTTGACTTAATATGTTAAAAAAATAACTGTGAAGTCCAATTTATTAATTACAGTACTCCAGCTCTAAATGTAGAAACATATATAGATTATTTATGTTGTACATGCATTTAATAATAAATTATATAGTTGGTGTTAGACGGTTTGAAGGGAACCATCTCAGTTTTTGCCTTGCACAACTTAGGGTAACTAAAGAGCACCTAATCCCAGATAACTGAATGGGAATACGACCTCCTATCCTTCCAAATATGAGCCCAGTGTCTCAATGACTGTGCCACCACAGTCGCTGACTCAGTGATTTGTTGTTTGCTATGGCCAAGTTAAACTTCTCACCTTTGTGTTAAGGTGCTCTTTATCAATGTCACAGCTTATACACTGTGTTGGGTAAGAAGTGGTGATGCAGGCTTGTTATTACAGGTGAGCTGAATGTGAGTGACTCTGAACTGTGGGACGTGGTGCAGCGTGGACTGAAGAGGGGGTCCAAGCTGGCAGAGAAGGTGAAGGACCATGAGCGGTGGGTGTCCCAGCGCCTGCATGTGCCACCGTCCACACCAGAGTACCACCACTACCTCACCAATGAGGCCTCTGATTCTGAGAAGCAACACGTGATGGACACGCTAGAAGACCTTGCCAATGTCACCGCATTGGCCACCCTCCTGGTGCACGAGTGAGTCTCTCTCTCTCTCTCTCTCTCTCTCTCTCTCTGTCTCTCTCTCTCTCTCTCTCTCATAGATCATGATCGTGGATCATTCAGTGCTTATTGACTTTTAAATCGTCCTCTTCTGACACTTTGTATTTGCTACTACTCAGTCAGTTAATTCATCAACTGGCATCATATATCTAGACACACACACACACACACACACACACACACACACACACACACACAGAGTGACCCAGAAACATTGTGACAAACTTCTAGTGGAGGTGGGGCTCATCATAACGATGGAGAATTTCATAGCAGCCCATGACCACAAGTGCCAGGGGTAAGTTGTAGCAGAGGTCAAAGATTTGGAAAGGAAACACGAGAGTGATTCATTTGACAAATTTGTTGGACTTGATTACAGCTCTCCTGTTACAACAGATGCTAGAAGTTTGCACCATCAGATGCCATGCATGCTCGACAGCAATGGAGAACTGATTGCCGGAGATGCTTGACACTAATGGAGAACTGTTTGCCAGAGATGCTCAAATTCACCAGGAGCTTCTTTGACTGTAGCAACTTCTAACAACCCTACCACAACAAAGGTCAAAAATTAATTACGATTGTAGTGTTGCTCACGCTGCTAAATATTGCATTTTCGGGCAACAACAAAGTTATATTATGTGGCAGGTATCATTAGAGCACAGTTAATAAAGTCATTTCTTGAAATAATGGATAAACTAGGCACTCATCTTTTCGTGTTTCCCATGCTGATCTCATTGTGAACTCATGGCTCAATCGTCGAAAATCTAGGTAGTGACGATTCCAAGCTCAGATGGAAAGAGGCCTATGTGTTATTCTGCGATATTCAAAAGTTTTATAGATGTGTTTCATAAACCATTCTTGAAGATTAAACTTTTGCAAGTTAAGACAATGGTGATGTAAAAAACTAATCAGCACTCCGAATTTAAGTTACACTTCTTTTTTATTACTTTTGTTGCAACATCACTTCACAATATAAAACATACTTGAAAATATCTTCCTCACTGTTAAAGTTCACATTTCATAAACTGACTACAATTTGCGTCTTTTCAACATGACAACCAAGACTTGACTCTCTAATAATCACTTACGCGCCCAAAAATCAGAGTTACAAGTACGTCAAAGATCATAGTGACAAAAGAAAGAATACACATAAGAATAACATCATTGCAATATAAACATATCGGTGTATCAAAGTATCTCTACATTAATATAAATCAAATCTGAATGTTGTCACAGAAATATGTTAACTATTTTACAGAAACACAGTAGAATATTGCTAGTATCGAGAGGTTGAGGTGAGGTGCCATAATGGTTACATAATTCAAGTACCATTACAAACTGCACAGATGATTCTTGCAATGAGATCCAATTCAGACTTCACAGGATCGCAATACATGAGAATCTCATGGCTACCCACAGAAAGAAATCAAGGATTGATAAATCCAGTGAGTGTGGAAGCCAGGCAACCAGTCCAACATGCCCAGTCGATCAGTGTAGGAATGGTCTCTCCAAATTTCTATGAAAAGCCAGTCCAAAATAAGCAGGCACCCATATGTTGGAACCACACACTGCACCTCACATTTTCTGATATATCTTCAAGCAAGCTGTGAACAACCTGTTCCAGAGAGGTCTAATAACTCATGGCAGTCAAGTGGGATTGTAAAAGGTACAGCCTGACTATGCACTCACTGACCAAAGACACCTACACATTAAGTGTAAAGTGACATTAAACCACATTGTGCCATACACCTTGGGGGATTTCCTGGTACCCATAAGTGCTCACTGTGGTGATTGTGTATGCTACCCCTAGTGAATGTGGCCTCATCAGTGGACAACACATAAGCTGGGAAATTCACATCTTGGCCACTTTGTTGCAGAAACCACTGCAAAAAATGCATCCATGCAGAATGATCATCAGGATGCAATAACTGCACCCTTAGGAGATGAAAGGAGTGTAAGGACTTGGCATTCAAAACATGCTGGATACTGCTACAGCACATTCGTAAGTCCAAGGCAATGCCAAGTATGCTACTGCTTAGACTGGTCTACACTGCATCCAACACACTTTCTTCCCTAGTGATCAAACGTGCCAATTGTGGGCTGCCCTCACTAGCCCTATCACTTCTGAATGACTTGTACTCCCTCAAATTTTGATGCAGATGTGCAAACAAACTGTGGCAAAGTTGACATCTCTCTGGAAAATGTTCTTGACATATGTGTCCAGCAGCTCATCCATTGCACTCAGCTATTCCACAGATTAAGCACATGCCTGTAAGCTCACCATTCATGTACTGTTCTGAGCTTCTCATATGCTGACTAGTGCTTGAATGAGGAAATCTTCACATTCCCCTCCAGTACTCCTGTGTACAGCACCACCTAGCAGCAATCCACTCCAGTAATCTAGTGTATAGCACCACCTATCAGTGTACAATGATGTTTGTGGACAGTGCAGTGTTGAAGTTGACTGTAGACAAAGCTGCACACTGGGCTTCCAATTAGTCACTTCAGTTGAAGGTTTGTGTGAGTACGAGGTACACCAATGAAGAGATGTTAGCAGTTGATAATCATTTATGGAGAATATACACAACATATTATTTAAAGGTACAGCACCAGGCATACTGCTTGTATCTGTAATGTAAGTAAGAAAGCTTTATTGCAGTTACTGTTCTGCTAACTTACATTCTACATAGGTGAGTAATATTTCTACCTTTTCCTCATTGTGTACAATGTACTCATACAAATCTTCAACAGATGATGGCTGACTGGATGATCAGTGCACAGCTTTTTTTTTTATTTCCATTTGCTTACTGTCAGCTCCAGCAAGTGGATGAGCTCCAATTTAAGACAGCTGATTGAATGACTGATGTGCATTGTCCTTGTATTTCCACTTATTTTCTGGCCACTCCTGCAAGTGGATGAGGCAGTCATTCTGGTTAAGGTCAGATGGTAGCTTGGCAAATTTGGCTTCATACACGTTTTATTTTGCTTCTAGACAAAAAGTTATGTGGGGTGGGCAAGATAAGTAGGACACCCTATCTAAAGTAGTGTTCACTCAAGAAAACTATAAAAAAAAGAGCCAGAATTGCTGCCAGTACTTACCTTCCAGAGGTGAAACATCAGGACTGTGGATGTATGTGTGCAGACAGCCTGTCTCATCCTGGGATCTAGGTATTTGTCCTTAAACTTCCTCAACCTATCCCATTCTCTTATCTATGGGAGGAACTATTGGTTCCAAAACCTGGGATAGCATTATGTGTTTATTAATTGATCCTGTAACTCTACAACTGCAAAGTGTACAAAAGAAATTGGACCATTTTTAGCCACTATATACATTTTTTGATCTTTTACACACACAATATTCAAGAAGTAATATTACACAATATTTTTTTGATCTGTCACACAAACAACAACATGACAGATATCAAAATAATAGAAAAGGGTAAGAGATAGAAAAGCAACTGAAATTGACTAGCAGAGGAAAGGCCACTGAACTTGATGGAATACCAGTTCAATTCTACACAGAATACGTGAAAGAATTTACCCCACTTCTAGCAGCTGTGTACTGTAGGTCCCTAGAGGAACAAAGCATTCCTAATTGTTGTAAAAAAGCACAGAGCATTCTCATTTTCAAGAAAGATCATTGAAGAGATGAATGGAAGTATAGGCCTATATCTCTGATGTCAGTATATTATAGAATTTTGGAATATGTTTTATGTTACGTAGTATGATGTTTCTGGAGTCCAAAAATTTCCTCTGTAGACATCAACACTGATTCCAGAGACAACAATTGTACAAAACCCAGCTTTCCCTGTTCATCCATGAGATCCAGAAGGTGGTAGATACAGGTGCCTAGTTGAATTCCATGTTCCTTGACTTTCAGAAGGCATTTGATACAGTTCCACACTGCTGCTTAAGGAACAAAATATGAGCATGCGGGATGCCAGACCAACTGCATGATTTGACTGAACAGTTTCTCTCAAGCAGAACAGGATGTCATTCTCAATGGAGAGTTAGTTAGTTGGTATCATGTCCCATGGATCATTTACATGATAAATTGAAATGAAGTGGAACAAGTCATCAAACATATAAGTTACTTTAGGTGTATCCCAACACAGTGTTATATGTCCATTATTTTTCACAACACATATAGAAGAAATAGAAGGTCCATCGGCATTTCTGTAGCTGATACTGTTATATATAGAATGCTATAAATGCTATAAAATTACAGTGAAATACAGGAAAACTTGGACAGGATCAATGCTTAGTACACATAGTGACAATTGACTCTCAACATAAAAAAATTAAATGTACTGTGCATACATAGACAAGAAGGCCCATTACTGTAAGTTTACACGATTACAGAACAATCAATGGGAGTGGTTACTTCCATAAAATGTCTAGGATATGCTTACAGAGTCAGTTGATGTGCAGCAACCACATTAAATTAACTGTATATAAAGCACATGCAAAACTGAGATTCACTGATAGAATTCTCTGGAATAGTAGTGCATCAACAACGGAAGTAACTTATGCAACATTCATTTGTCCAAAACTTGAGTATTTCTCATCAATTTGAGATTTTTGCCAGATAGGATTGATACAGGAAATAGAGAAGACCCAAAGAAGAATACCACATTACATTACATATTCATTTAGTTAGTGCGAACGCATCACAGAGATGTTCAGCCAACTTCAGTGGCAGACACTGCAAGAGAGGTGTTCTGTGTCATGATGTGGTTGACTGTAGAGGTTCCAAGAGTGTACATTCCTAGAAGAGTCAACCAACATATTGCTTTCTCCTATGCATAGCTAACAAAAAGACCATGGAGATAAAATTTAGATTCGAGCCCACGTGGAACCTTACCAGCAATAATTATTTGCACAAACCATATGCAGCTGGAATAGGAAAAGGTGGAAGAGACACTGGCTCACAAATATCCTCTGCCACACACTGTCAGGTTGCTTGCAAAGCATAGATGTATATGTTGATCTGTACTCTTTCCAAATACAATTTTAATTGCTGCTCCAAGTTTTTTTCTTAGAAACACCCTCATTATATAGAACCAGTGCTTGACCAAGTAATCCTTCATGGTTGACTTGAAACTGTTCCTGTCCATTCGTGTTCTCACAGATGTGGGTAAAGTGTTGTACAAGCTGATGCTAGGAGCATAGAGTATGCCTTTTTGTAATCGTGCAGTATTTGTCTGTTGTAAATGTATTTCATTTATTTTTCTTGTGTAGGAGCTGTGTATAGATTCATTACAGGCAATACATGGATTTTTCTTTTATAATAATTACATTTCACAGTATGTAACTATGTATACATAGTAGAATTTTATTTTTCCTAAATGGCTGCCTGCATGAAGCTCTTGGTCTACCACATCCATTAGTCTAATTATCTTTCTCTGTAATCATAATGATTTCAAACATGCTGCACACTTTCCCAAAAATACTACACCATATTTCAGTACTGAGTGAGCATAGGTAAAATATATAGCCCTGAGATCATCATTTGATGTAGAGTTTCTTAGTATTTGTATTATGAAAGATGTTTTGCTCAATTTTCAGTTTACGTCCAACCCATTTTAAGTTCTATCATATCCATGCACAGAGAAATTTCATTCTTTCTATTTTGCTAATTGCGTGTCCATTTATTTCAGTACGAGTATAACTTGGGGTCCTATTGTGGGTGGTTAATATGTCCACTGTAACAGTTTTTTTTTCAGGTTTATAATGAAACTGTTTGCATAAAAACTACACTGCTATGTTATTTCTAGGAAATTTAATGTTCTTTTTTCAAATGTTTCTCTGATACTTTTTGTAATTAAGATGTTCATGTCATCTGCAAACTGGTGTTGTTTCCTTTTACTACTGTTTGTATCAAAATCAATTAAATGTAGTAAAAACAGGATTGAACCCAGTACAAAACTTTGGGGGACTCCATTGTTTGACCAATGATAATTCTGCCTTTTTCTTTATTGTAATAGCATCCAGCAAAAACAAATACATATGCCTGAATCACACCAATGTGGATGCCACCATTGTTGGCACTACATAATTATTTAAAGCTAAAATAGAGTTCCAACTCGAGTTATACACATCATTTGTTCATTGCTATCACTGTCAGACTAACAGCCAATCACTCCACCCAGCTTCAAGTGAGACAGCTAGTTTTGTAACAATGGTGCATGACATCATTCTTATGGCATCAGCCAAGCCATACATCATAATAACAACATGTCTTTTAATTCAAATTTTAAATCAAGCTGAAGGTCAATTTGTTGCAAGATGAAGTGCATCGTAATAAAAATCAGATTCTCTCACAGACTGCCACACTTTTAATGTGTAAATATTATTAGAAAATGTGTGTGAATTCCTATGGAACCAAACTGCTAAGGTCACCAGTCCCTACACTTACACACTACTTATGGTAAGAACAACACACTCACTCATGCCCAAGGGAGGACTTGAACCTCTGGCAGGAGGGACCGTGCAATCTGTGACATGGTGCCATAATAACTATGTTTACTGAACTGATATGATGTTAGGAAAGCAGGTCACAACACATGAAAAGAATTACAACAAACAGGGCTGGTTTTAGGCCCAAGCAACACAAGCTGCCGCTTGCGGCACGAAGCTGAGATGGGTGCCAGGAGTGCCACAATTGTAATATTTCTGTACAGGGCATAGTACAATTAGTATGGCTGATCACAGCACCCATGACACCCAAATGCAAGGCTTGGATACTGCGCATATTGTCTGTGTAGTGATAATTTACACCAATGGGAATGTGCAAGGGGAAAGAGGGGAAAGTGTGGGTGCCTGTGCTGAAAAATATTCTAGAACAGGCCCTGTCTACAACACTCCCAAAACAAAGGATGAAAGGAATCTAGTTGTTATGTGTACCAAATAACTGCATTTGTTGAGGAGAGTAGAAGTCTATAATCAGATTTTGTGAAGGCAAAGTGTTTTGAAAATTATGGGTGTCTTCTTATCTTTTAATTAATTAATATTTTAATAGCAGTCAGTTGTCTGAATTGTGGTATTCTGCTCTGCTGTTACTGAGACATCTCAGTCGCTTAAAAAACATTTTGGAAAGGTGTGAAAATAATAAGTCTGAGCACTACTTTTGTATCAGGCTTGGTGCGACTGACTCATGAAAACCATCCACCTTAAAACCTATTATGTTACAGAAAATAAGAGGTGGTTCTGACATTCAATAAATATTATTAATGTTAGACTTTCTTCCCAGTTTGATAGTTTCCATATAGCTGGCGCAGGCAAATCTCAAAGTGGATACTGAAATTTACTTGGTCATTAGGTACTGTAATACAGAAACCATTAGTTGCATCTTTTGCCTTAGATTCTGAGGATATGACAGATATTATTTGTCACAGACAATTTTTTGCTTTTTCACAGGTTTAACATATCCCGAGACAAAGTGGGTGACCTTCTCATTGACATTCAGGTACCAGCAGATCCATCCCATATTCCACAAAGTCCAACTTGCAATGTGTCTGCCATCTACAGAACATATAATGGGTCATGCAACAACCTGCAGCATCCAATTTGGGGAATGACTGAGACTGTTTACCCACGGCTTGTGAGCTCAATTTTTCGTGATGGTAATATATATATATATATTTAGTTTTACTTAGTATTACAAAGCAATATTTTAAATGATACGTATTAATGACTCATGAAATGTGGTGTAAGATAATTTATAACAATTGAAAGCAATAAATTCTAACAATTTTAAGAAAAAGTTCTCCTACTTTTGTAAAGTATTTCATAACCACAGTTACAGCTGAGTCCGAGCACAAGCTCAATGAATTATAAATCCTCTTTAACTATTGTATGAAAATTAGACAGTCAAATTGGGCAGAGAAGAAGTAATACTGGAACATGTTCTTGCAATATAGAATCTCAGTTTCTTGTTGGATGAAGTCTGTTGCTACCTTAATTAGAAAAAAATGCTTGTTCACAAAAACCTTTAATAAATACTTGTATAAAACTCATTCATTCAATCACTCTTAATATTTCATTTTCAAAAAAGTTGATCAAGTCGAGGTACAAGGATAGTTCTAAAAGTTCTTGTAACAGAATAGAAAGCAGTTACTCACCTCAGTGGATTTTTTTTTTATTTTTCAGTGTAATCTCCCTGTACACTAATGAACTTGATCCAGCAAAGTTTGAATGCCTTGATCTCATCTCAAAAATTAGATTCCTCCAGGCCTGCAAAATACCTGTCAGCTTCTGCTGTCAGTTCTTTGTTGGAAGGGAATCTATGCCCACTGAGGAAAATTCTGATTTTGGAAAAGAGATCAAAGTCTGATGAAGGCAAATCAGATGAATAACATGGGTTCTGGAACAAATTTTATCTTAGTTTCCACATTTTTGCCATGGAATGACACTTGTGTGTGGGTGCACTTGTCTTGATGAAAGATGACTTTACCAAACCTGACCTTTTTCCATGTGTCTTTTGCTGTAGTTTGTCCAGGAGATTAATATAGTACAGGGTGATTCAAAAAGAATACCACAACTTTAAAAATGTGTATTTAATGAAAGAAACATAATATAACCTTCTGTTATACATCATTACAAAGTTTTGTGGCGGTGTTCGTAGCGACAAACACTTGGCTGTGGAAATGACTTACGAAGTCACCGCCACACTTTTAATAGCGGGCCGACCGGTCCGCTGGAACAGTGAACAGAAAGATGAAAGCCCAAACACTCAGATTAAATAAAAGTCGGTACTTATCTTTTATTAATGAAGATACAGTAACACAGTAGTGAACTCGGTGTCTACAGAAATCTGTCTAGTTCGAGTCGGAGTGGCTAGGTCAGCGTCGGCTGACGACAAACAACAACTCTGCTGCGATGAACACACAACTGACTACCAAGTACACAATTCGGAGGTGAGTATACAACTGAGCGGCGAATGCAGAACTGTGGTAGCGCTCGCGACTCCAGCGCTTAAGAAGCCAGAAGCCAGCGGTGGCGCGCGCAGACTTGCGGCGATTTCCTCTCTCGCTGGCGCTGCTTATGCGGATGGCGTCCGGACTGTGATGCTGCCAACCTTTTGGCAGCGGGCTCAGGTGGCATTACTGGCTAGGACATAACACAAAGAGTATTTGAAAAGGTTTTTTTTCACTCAAAAACAAGTTCAGAGATGTTCAATATGGCCCCCTCCAGACACACAAGCAATATCAACCCAATACTTCAACTCGTTCCACACTCTCTGTAGCATATCAGGCGTAACAGTTTGGATAGCTGCTGTTATTTCTCGTTTCAAATCATCAATGGTGGCCGAAACACCATGTCCTTAACATATCCCCATAAGAAAAAATCGCAGGGGGTAAGATCAGGGCTTCTTGGAGGCTGTCCAGAACTTTTCCCTTTGCACAAACACCCATTCTCTGTAAACTGTTTATACCAACATTTAATACACTACCTATCAGGAGGTTTAACACCATACTTCGTTCGAAATGCACGCTGAACAACTGTTGTCGATTCACTTCTGCCGTACTCAATAACACAAAAAGCTTTCTGTTGAGTGGTCGCCATCTTAGCATCAACTGACGCTGATGCCTAGTCAACAGCGCCTCAAGCGAACAAATGTACAACTAAATGAAACTTTATAGCTCCCTTAATTCGCCGACAGATAGTGCTTAGCTCTGCCTTTTGTCGTTGCAGAGTTTTAAATTCCTAAAGTTGTGGTATTCTTTTTGAATCACCCTGTATTATCCTGCAATTGTCTGACCAGTGGGAAGACAAGCTATCAGCAGAATCCCTTTTGCATCCCAGAAAATTGACACCATGATCTTTCTGGCCAAGCATATTGCCTTTGCTGGAGGTGAATCAAAATGTTCCCACTACTTTGGCTGTTGTTTTGTCTGTGGGGTGTACTAGTGGACCCAATTTTCATCTCTAGTCAGAAACTGACACAAAAAATATTGTTGGTTGCTCTGAAAACAGGTCAAACACTGTTCCAACATTTCCATTTTGATGTGTTTCTGATGCTGCATTAAGGGTTGTGGTATCCATTTAGCAGATGATTTTCTCATATCAACTGCACTGTTAAAACGTTATATGTCCATTCAGGTGACAGCCTTACAGCTACAGTAATTTCTCACAATTTCGGTTGGCAGTTGTCAATGACCATTTTATGCACTTGTGCAATAATATCTGGGGTAGCTGCACATCTTGGCCGACCACTGTGCAGATCATCTCTAAGCTGTCCTGACAAAATTTATACACATATGTCCACTAATCAACAGTTGAATATATAGTGGCAGACTCCTTCAGTGTGTCCTGAAAATGGGTGTGACTTTCCTCTGCTGTCATACATGTCTACAATGTACTTAATCACTGCTCAAATCTTTACAAACCACTACATGGGAACAACAACACAGAGACATCTGAATCACAGATCTCCACCCAGAGCACTGATGTGGCATGTGTTTGCTCATATATAATGATCTATTATTATGTGGGAACCTTCTTGCACTAGTGGTGACATCTGGTGGTGATTCTGTGAACTTCACAAAGTACTCTTGTACACCTTGACAGAGGTAAACAAAACTCAGAAAGTAATTATGTATGGCCTGTTACTAAGTAACTATCATTATTTTTTAATTTCATGTTTTGTGAATCCATGCTGTAAGTGTTTTTTTTAGATAACATAGTTGTACGGAGATAAACAGTGATTAATTTACTTATAATCAATTATTTAAAATGACAGTCACAATCGCATTATTTATTTTGCTGCCAACCGTTTTCAACCTGCGATGGGGTCATCTTCAGGGCAATTTACACCATTTGGTTGCTCGCTGCAGTCATCACCCAGCCTGTGCAACCAAATGGTGTAAATTGCCCTGAAGATGACCCCACTGTGGGTTGAAACTGGTTGGCGGCAAAATAAATAATGCGCTTGTTACTGTCATTTTGAATAATTGATTGTAAGTGGTTAGTGCAGATGTAGAACGTTTCACATGTTATGGCTACATTATAAATTATTAAATGCAGATATGACTTTACAGCCAGATTTTTAGAGCAATAGTTGGGAATAATGCAATACTAATAATAAGGTATAATGTTAATAACAATGACAAACTTTTACATAATGGTACAGCTGCTGTGTTATTACAGTTTATTGACAAATGGTGTAGGGTACTGTAGTGACAGCATGTCATTTACTACATGCATTTCACCATAATATCAAACAAATTCTCATTTATCAAGTTAACTGAATTCACAGATTTTAAGTTTAAGTATGGATGTGATTAGTGGAACCTCAGAACTTATAAAGTATTATATGAGGTGTGTGAGAAAATTAATGAGACTGATTTTATTATATTTTAATCTTTTTCACACAACAATATTATCACCCTTTGGCTCCTGTACACCAGAGCATTCCCAGTCTCAGTAGCAGCACTGAAAGTTTTAAATAGGTAGGGCCTTTAATATGTCATTCGCTTTCTTTTGAATGTTTTCCAGAGTTTCAAAATGAATCCTTCTGAGACATCTTTCTATTTTATGAAAAGTAAAAGGTCACCAGACATCAGGTGAACACAGGTTGGTAGGGGGTGGGGGGGAGTTGTGAAACAACAAGAATGTCTTTTGAAAGCAAAAATTCTGTGATGGAAGTGGCCATGTGAAATGGTGTGTTGTCATGATGCAGCATCCACATACCTGCAATATCCAGTCTCACTTGATTCACCATTTTCTTGGACCTTTCAAGGAAATATTTGTAAAACACTTTGTTGACAGTTTGACCTGGAAGAACAAATTCTTTATGATTGAAACTCTACTGTCAGAAAAGCAGATCAACTCAGCATTCAACATCTATGATCAGATGACTGAACCATTTGGAGTCACTGGCTATCTCTCAATGCACACGTCTGTTGTCCTTTTGCTCAGTTGTGAGGTTTTTTGGCAAAAACCTTTCGCATGCGCAGAATTTGATGTACAGTGAAAGGGTTTAAGTTTAACAGATCACCCATCATCATTAGTGTTAAACATTGGTCTGATCTAACAAGAGCACACATGAATTCAACATTTTTGTCAGTTTTTTAAGTTGAAGGTGTCCCCGAGTTAGGTTCATCATCTTCAACATATTCTCGGCCTCCGAAAAATGATTTATGGCAGGGAAGAACTTGTGCTCTTGATAAGGAATGTTCCCCATAGGCCTGTTTCAACTTTGCAAAGGTCACTCTCCTGGATTCCCCAAGTTTAACACAAAACTTGATGGCATAACATTGCTCTGAATTCCATTTTCATAACACATATCAAAAACACAACTTCAGTAATGGCACTCTCAACAGTCACATGATGACTGTACAGAGCTGAAACTTGGACTGAGTATCTGGGAGTGATGAACACAGTGGCCTACACAAGTAGAACAACACAGCATTGCCAGATTGCTTGCAGTGTTGTCAGTCTTATTATTTTTCTCACACACCTCCTATGATGCTAAAATGTGTGGCACATTAGTGGTTGTGAATCCTGGACTCTGGCAACTGAGGGAGGGAATAAATTAAGTTCTTCTGAGGTCAAGTGCTACAGACAAATGTTCAAAGTAAAGTGGAGTGACATGATTGCAAGTGAAGAAGTTCTTAATTAAAGAAGTGGGAGAGAAGAGAAGCTTGCGGAAGTTAGTTGTGAAAAAAAGAGTGCCATTTATTGGCCATTTAATGAGACCTGAGAGACTCTGGAAACACCTGCTGAACAGCATGTTCACAGAAAGAGACCTAAACAAAGATCACAACTAAGATACACATGGAAAATTAAGAAATATATGGGATGATAGACCTACTGAGCAGTTAAGAGCAAATGGGAAAGACGTGACAGTGGAGATCTGCTATCGACTTGTCCTCAGATGGATCACTACAGAAGAAGATAAAAAAAATCACTGCAGAGTTGGTGACCACCAACAGATTTGACGCGAGTTATTTATACCTTTATGTTTGAGTAATTCTACATCTACATCTACATTTATACTCCGCAAGCCACCCAACGGTGTGTGGCGAAGGGCACTTTACGTGCCACTGTCATTACCTCCCTTTCCTGTTCCAGTCGCGTATGGTTCGCGGGAAGAACGACTGTCTGAAAGCCTCCGTGCGCGCTCTAATCTCTCTAATTTTACATTCGTGATCTCCTCGGGAGGTATAAGTAGGGGGAAGCAATATATTCGATACCTCATCCAGAAACGCAACCTCTCGAAACCTGGCGAGCAAGCTACACCGCGATGCAGAGCGCCTCTCTTGCAGAGTCTGCCATTTGAGTTTATTAAACATCTCCGTAACACTATCACGGTTACCAAATAACCCTGTGACGAAACGCGCCGCTCTTCTTTGGATCTTCTCTATCTCCTCCGTCAGACCGATCTGGTACGGATCCCACACTGATGAGCAATACTCAAGTATAGGTCGAACGAGTGTTTTGTAAGCCACCTCCTTTGTTGATCGACTACATTTTCTAAGCACTCTCCCAATGAATCTCAACCTGGTACCCACCTTACCAACAATTAATTTTATATGATCATTCCACTTCAAATCGTTCCGCACGCATACTCCCAGATATTTTACAGAAGTAACTGCTACCAGTGTTTGTTCCGCTATCATATAATCATACAATAAAGGATCCTTCTTTCTATGTATTCACAATACATTACATTTGTCCATGTTAAGGGTCAGTTGCCACTCCCTGCACCAAGTGCCTATCCGTTGCAGATCTTCCTGCATTTCGCTACAATTTTCTAATGCTGCAACTTCTCTGTATACTACAGCATCATCCGCGAAAAGCCGCATGGAACTTCCAACACTATCTACTAGGTCATTTATATATATTGTGAAAAGCAATGGTCCCATAACACTCCCCTGTGGCACGCCAGAGGTTACTTTAACGTCTGTAGACGTCTCTCCATTGATAACAACATGCTGTGTTCTGTTTGCTAAAAACTCTTCAATCCAGCCACACAGCTGGTCTGATATTCCATAGGCTCTTACTTTGTTTATCAGGCGACAGTGCAGAATTGTATCGAACGCCTTCCAGAAGTCAAGAAAAATAGCATCTATCTGGGAGCCTGTATCTAATATTTTCTGGGTCTCATGAACAAATAAAGCGAGTTGGGTCTCACACGATCGCTGTTTCCGGAATCCATGTTGATTCCTACATAGTAGGTTCTGGGTTTCCAAAAACGACATGATACTCGAGCAAAAAATATGTTCTAAAATTCTACAACAGATCGACGTCAGAGATATAGGTCTATAGTTTTGCGCATCTGCTCGAAGACCCTTCTTGAAGACTGGGACTATCTGTGCTCTTTTCCAATCATTTGGAACCCTCCGTTCCTCTAGAGACTTGCGGTACACGGCTGTTAGAAGGGGGGCAAGTTCTTTCGCGTACTCTGTGTAGAATCGAATTGGTATCCCGTCAGGTCCAGTGGACTTTCCTCTATTGAGTGATTCCAGTTGCTTTTCTATTCCTTGGACACTTATTTCAATGTCAGCCATTTTTTCCTTTGTGCGAGGATCTAGAGAAGGAACTGCAGTGCGGTCTTCCTCTGTGAAACAGCTTTGGAAAAAGGTGTTTAGTATTTCAGCTTTATGCGTGTCATCCTCTGTTTCAATGCCATCATCATCCCGTAGTGTCTGGATATGCTGTTTCAAGCCACTTACTGATTTAACGTAAGACCAGAACTTCCTAGGATTTTCTGTCAAGTCGGTACATAGAATTTTACTTTCGAATCCACTGAATGCTTCACGCATAGCCCTCCTTACGCTAACTTTGACATCGTTTAGCTTCTGTTTGTCTGAGAGGTTTTGGCTGCATTTAAACTTGGAGTGGAGCTCTCTTTGCTTTCGCAGTAGTTTCCTAACTTTGTTGTTGTACCATGGTGGGTTTTTCCCGTCCCTCACAGTTTTACTCGGCACGTACCTGTCTAAAACGCATTTTACGATTGCCTTGAACTTTTTCCATAAACACTCAACATTGTCAGTGTCGGAACAGAAATTTTCGTTTTGATCTGTTAGGTAGTCTGAAATCTGCCTTCTATTACTCTTGCTAAACAGATAAACCTTCCTCCCTTTTTTTATATTCCTATTAACTTCCATATTCAGGGATGCTGCAACGGCCTTATGATCACTGATTCCCTGTTCTGTACATACAGAGTCGAAAAGTTCGGGTCTGTTTGTTATCAGTAGGTCCAAGATGTTATCTCCCCGAGTCGGTTCTCTGTTTAATTGCTCGAGGTAATTTTCGCATAGTGCACCCAGTATAATGTCACTCGATGCTCTGTCCCTACCACCCGTCCTAAACATCTGAGTGTCCCAGTCTATATCTGGTAAATTGAAATCTCCACCTAAGACTATAACATGCTGAGAAAATTTATGTGAAATGTATTCCAACTTTTCTCTCAGTTGTTCTGCCACTAATGCTGCTGAGTCGGGAGGTCGGTAAAAGGAGCCAATTATTAACCTAGTTCGGTTGTTGAGTGTAACCTCCACCCATAATAATTCACAGGAACTATCCACTTCTACTTCACTACAGTATAAACTACTACTAACAGCGACGAACACTCCACCACCGGTTGCATGCAATCTATCCTTTTTAAACACCGTCTGTACCTTTGTAAAAATTTCGGCAGAATTTATCTCTGGCTTAAGCCAGCTCTCTGTGCCTATAACGATTTCAGCTTCGGTGCTTTCTATCAGCGCTTGAAGTTCTGGTACTTTACCAACGCAGCTTCGACAGTTGACAATTACAATACCGATTGCTGCTTGGTCCCCGCATGTCCTGACTTTGCCCCGCACCCGTTGAGGCTGTTGCCCTTTCTGTACTTGCCCAAGGCCATCTAACCTAAAAAACCGCCCAGCCCATGCCACACAACCCCTGCTACCCATGTAGCCGCTTGTTGCGTGTAGTGGACTCCTGACCTATCCAGCGGAACCCGAAACCCCACCACCCTATGGCGCAAGTCGAGGAATCTGCAGCCCACACGGTCGCAGAACCGTCTCAGCCTCTGATTCAGACCCTCCACTCGGCTCTGTACCAAAGGTCCGCAGTCAGTCCTGTCAACGATGCTGCAGATGGTGAGCTCTGCTTTCATCCCGCTAGCGAGACTGGCAGTCTTCACCAAATCAGATAGCCACCGGAAGCCAGAGAGGATTTCCTCCGATCCATAGCGACACACATCATTGGTGCCAACATGAGCGACCACCTGCAGATGGGTGCACCCTGTACCCTTAATTGCATCTGGAAGGACCCTTTCCACATCTGGAATTACTCCCCCCGGTATGCACACGGAGTGCACATTGGTTTTCTTCCCCTCTCTTGATGCCATTTCCCTAAGGGGCCCCATTACGCGCCTGACGTTGGAGCTCCCAACTACCAGTAAGCCCACCCTCTGCCACTGCCCGGATCTTGCAGACTGAGGGGCAACCTCTGGAACAGGACAAGCAGCCATGTCAGGCCGAAGATCAGTATCAGCCTGAGACAGAGCCTGAAACCGGTACAGTGCTGAGGATTTTTATCTCTTTATGTAAATCCTAGTTATTACATGCATCATACTCATTATATACACTTTTCAGTCTATATAACATTTAATTTTTTTTTTACAATGAAGAAGATAACTGAGAGAATATACTTATTTGTCTTTGTGAGGATTCCAGACTGTTTGACAAAATCTCTTAGGAGTGTCTGGGATGGGATCCGTTCATGCTTCCGATAAACTGAATGAAAGAAACAAACTATTTGCATGAGTCTCACTGCCATAGAATATAATCCTGTGCACCCTAATTGAATGGAAATAGCCCTAGCAGACTGATTTGGTTGCCTTCTTTTTACAAACGGGTGCAATCATATGAATAGCAAACACTGCTGAATTGAGGCTTCTATATATTAGGTTGATGCATAAGTTCATATCATATTTCTTTTGCATGTTGGTATTCCCTTTCCTATGGATTTATTTATCGATTTTCATGTTTTACTTGTACTTAAAGATTGCCATTTGAGTTTACATATTGAAATTTTGTTATTTGGGGATAGAGAGTAAAGCTGTGGACACTAGAAAAGTGGAGATATCAAAACATTTCTAACATATTCGTCTGTCTGAGTTAAATAGTCGGGTGACAGCAGCAAAGGCAGCAAGAAACATTTGCACTGAATATGGGAATAAGAAGAATGTTGAAAATTAGATGGACTGATGAGGTAAGGAATGAGAAGAGTCTCTGGAAAATCAGCAAGGAAAGGAATGTATGCAAAACACTGACAAGAAGAAGGGACAGAATGGTAAGACATGAGTTAAGACATCAGAAAATAACTTCCATGGTACTAAAGAGAGTTGTAGAGTGTAAAAACAGTAGAGAAAGACAGAGGAAATAACTTCCATTGTACTAGAGGGAGCTGTGCAAAGGAGAGGAATTTGTGTTGGGCTGCATCAAACCAGTGACAAAAATGTTTCAACATTATCGACTCCCCACATTCACGAAGACCTTTAGGGTTTGATGAAGATCATTTAAATGCATTAATCCACAATGATCCATATCAGTGTACTTGAGAACTGGCAAATGTGATATTTGCATGCAATGAGGAAGGTTCAAAAATCAGGTGTGTGGGTACCACATGCTCTAAGCAAAAATCACAAAAATCAGTGGGTTGGCATATGTGCATCTCTGCCTGCTCATAATGAATTTGCTCATGAACAACACTGACCATTCCTATCCCACATCTACACATATGAAGAGAAATGGTGTCTTCACATTAAGATAAGGAAAAGAAAGGAGTGGCTGAGCCCAAACAGAGTGGCAGTTCACCCTGAAAGACCTGCACATGTCCACAAAAATAGTGTTATGCATCTGGTCGAGCAGCCAAGGCATGGTGTACTATAAATTTCTTCTCTGAGGTGTAACCAATACTGCAGACATCTACTGTCAACAATTGAGACGTTTTGCAGACACAGGTCAAGAACAACAACCAAGAAGACTGCGAGAAGTGAGTCTACTCCATGATAATGCTCACCCGCATTCTGCTAGACTGCAAAAATGCACTATACAGGAGTTTTGTTTATAAGTCATTCCACACCTCCATTATTCACCTGATGTTGTACCCTCAGATTTTCACCTTTTCCACACTTTATTGAACAACTTTCATGAAACTTCTTTGTTGGATGAAAATACGTTCTGAACATGGCTCGATAAGTTCTCTATCACAAACCCACATGATTTCTACAGGCATGGAATCAAAAACTTACACCAGCATTGATAGACTGTTGTAAATAGTGAAGGAGAATATATTATTGATGACTAATGCTTCTGCTGTTATGTGTACCTGTTGTATTTATTAAACTTATGGAAAGTGCTACTAACTTATGCACCAACCCAACAGCTTGTGTAACATCCAACACAAGCTAAACCAAGCACTAAGAGAGCTTTGTAAAGTACATAACCATATGTGTTACAAATACCTCTTCAAAGATCTTGGAATTTCTACATTTATTCATTTAATCCATAGTACATTAACTCCTTAATGGTATTAATTATTAACAATAAAAATCAGTTGCAACAGAATTCTCATTTACATTCATTCATTCACACAGTGCATTCCATAAATTGTATAACAAGGGAGAGCCTTCAGTGATGTATAAAATTCAAGTTTTACATTAACTGGCAGAAGCAACAACTTTGAGTCAGTTCTGTAAAGTATATTAATCATTCCTGAGCTCTCTGTAGCCCTGTGTTTTAATGTAACCTTTAGAATGATGATGATATTTCTCTCTCCTTGGCAGGTATCAATGCACCAAAGAAGTCAGTAACAGGCAAAGAGTTGCCAAATCCCAGAATTCTCAGACAGCACTTACTGCCCACTGGTGATTTTGATGATGAAACAAATACTCTGCTGGTAATGCAGTATGGGCAGCTAATAGCACATGATACTGCACTTAGTTCTGACTGGCTTGGATTTAGTGAGTAGTACTGTCTTCCTTTTTCTACAAATTTCAATGTTACACGGATTTTGAGAACAAAATTTATGATGACCCAGTTTAATTCTAACAAGAAGGAGATAGCAGTTTCCACAGTCTTGGAGAACAAAATGTGCCTTACAGAAATAATATGTTCCATTTGTCTGTACTCACATATGCAGCAAATCTTGTGATACTTACCTGTGAGTGTGTTAGACCTGTGACCACTGGCACTGTACTTTGCCATACACAAGGTGTGATCAAAAAATAATAGGGATTTTTTTTAATTTTGTGGGCTTTATGCATCCGATTTTCAAATTTTTTATGTTGTTGGTACATGTATTCCTGGCATGCAATTGCATTTTCAGTTGGCTTTAATATTTAGTTTATTGTTGACACTCAAAAAGGTTATATAAGTTTTTGAGTGGTTGACAAATTTTTACTTTAGAATAAGCTGGATCAAAGAACTTGCATTAAATTTTACTTGAAAAATGGAATAAGTGCAGCACCACATTCAAAATGTTACTGTAGCTGTTGGGTTCAAAGAGGGCTGAGAAGACATTGAAGATGTAGACTGCCTTGTACACCCTAGCACATCAATTACTGATGACAATCTGGAGGAAGTAAAGAAAATGATTCTGTAAAATTGGCAAATTACCATCAGAGAGGTTGCTGATGATGTTGGAATATCCTTTGGCTCATTCCAAGCAATTTTTGAGTGTTTTGGGCATCAAATATTTAGCAGAAAAGTTTGTTCCGAAATTGTTGAATTTTGACCAGAAACAAAATCATGTAGACATCACTCAGGAGTTGCTGAATGAAGTCGACAATGCTCTAGGATTTGGAAAGCAGCTTGTGGGAGAACAGGTGACAAAACATAGGTACATGGATCTGATATCAAAATGAAGGCCCAATCACCCCAATGGAAACTGCGTGAAGAACCAAGAACAAAAAACTATTCAAGAAGTTTCATCACATGTGAAGGTTCTTCTCACTGTTTTCTTTGATTACAGTGTGATAGTGTATCATGAGGTCCTGCCTTCTGGTCATAAAGTCAATAAAGAATACTACATTGAAGTTATGCATTGTTTGTGTGAAGCAATCCGAAGAAAACAACCAGAACTGTGCCAAAACCACTTATGGTAATGACAATGCTTCCACTCACACTTCAATGCATGTTCATGATTTTTTGGTAAAAAACAAAACTGGGGACATGGTCCCTGCAGCTTATTTCTATTCCTGGGGATGAATGGAGCCATGAAGGACGTCATTTTGCCATCATTGATGATATAAAAACAGAATTGCTGAAGGAATGAACACAGTAACAAAAACTCTGTTCTAGAAGTGTTTCCTAGATTGGAAAAAATGCTGGCTCATGTGTATAATATCTGAGGGGACTACTTTAAATGGGACACATTTGATGTTGATGAATAAATAAAGACTCATTACGAGAAAAAAATTCTCGTTACTTTTTGATCACACCCTGTATGCTGTGATTAATCTAATCATGTGCTACTTTTACTCAACAAAACAGTATGTTAGTCTACTTTATACAATGATTTTATATATAGTCTCCCCTCTATAGAAAAAGTAGTTCATAACATCCTACTGAAATATCAATTTTCTGCATGACTGAAAGTATAAAATTATTTAATCATGCAGTCACAAACTACCATATTTTTTAATCTTTTGATATATAAAGATTTGTAATTCTCTAAATACAGATCCTTTTACTGTTTACTTCAGCTTCATATTTTGTCAAGCTCTGTCTGGATACCGGTATTAGAAAAACATATTTTGGATGACAATCTCTTGCACACAGCCATTATGTTAGTTACAAAAATCTAAGATTATGGCTAATGTTATCTGCCAACATAAGATTATGTAACATGAACACCACTTGTCTGGATCCACTTGTTCAGTGTAATACATCAACCTGTGAGACAAAGATGTCACAGCCAGCTCATGGTCACCTCATAGCCACCTCCATTCTTAGCAAATTACAAATATATTTCTTCACACAGACACTGAGTTGTTGTTGTTGAGGATGATGATGATGATCAATTTGACACCACATCGGTAACTTGCATGCCACTAACCTTACCCAGTAATTCTAGTGGAGAAAGGGGACCTACAGTTTTTACATGGACTCTGAATAGTGTGTTGTTCCTGGTGAATTCCACATCATTCAGAAGTAAAGGCTAAGTTACAGGAAAACTGAAATATTCAGTGATCTAAATGGAATTTGTTACTCCAACCTCTTGATTCCCAGCCAAGTATTTTGCTGTTAAACTGTAAGACCCGACATTTTGAGATTAATTTCATCAGCCAATCCCAGTCTGGAAATTCTGTAACTTCTAACAGAAACTATTTAAAATACATAAAGTAATGCAGTGATGTGAATGTTGGTCAGACAGAGTAATGAATACATCTACGCTGTCCAAACACAAGAGTGTCCCTATCTCTACACCGATAGCCTTCTCGCTCTTTCACTGTGAACCCTGAAGGTGAAGTAAGCAGCAATGATAGTGGCACAAACATGCTTCTCTGCTCAATGACAAAAATGGCCTGTAACCCAAACAAAGAATTATAATCATTTCATCAAACATGAACCATAATGCACAGACTTTTGTTGCCCACTGTGGCAATGATATTACAAAGGTGAGGCAAACCCTGGCCCAACTGGTACACCAGATCAGCTGTTTGTTTGGTTTAGCAGGCAGTCTGAGTGTGGATTTCAGTTGGTTTTTCCTACTTTTCATGGTAAGTGCCAGACTTATTCACAATCTTTGTCTCTGATACACAGCACACAAATATATGAATATCTGTACAAGTGGAAAAAACTAATACAGTTCACAGACTGAAAGTGCACACCCTTTATTCCCCTTGGGGCTACCAGCCACAGAATTGGAATAAAAAAAGTGTCTGATCACCGGTTGATCATGACCTATAGCTAGCAGACAATGCAATGGTGGGTCAGGCACTGAAGAAAAAGAACATGTATGGTAATAGCCCTCTCATGCTTACCTGAGGAACACCAGCAGTTGCTTATGAGTCTGAGAACATCTCAATAGTCAAGGATGATGTGTTGCCTTGTGCCCATTGCAGAGTCCTCAGTCATGCTATATAATCCACTGTCAACACATTTTTTTATATGGAGTGTTGAAGTGCTACTGAACCTAAACATTTTTTAAAGTCAAAAGTCAATGCTTCATACTGCTTATTCCCCACAGTGTGCAAAGTTATAACTTAATAGTGTTCTAATGTTCACTGCTCAACTACTGTTATAACGTCATTGTTTCAAGAAATTACACAGTTCATGACAGAGGTTTTCATAAACAATAAAGATAATGGTGAAAAACTGTTGCCTTTTATGAGTGCTATCCGGAGAGTAATAGACATTTTGGTCTATCATGGCTGTGAGCAGCACTACAGCTGCCTTCTTGGTGCCGTGAGGTTCCTACACTCAATACGCATCCAGCAATGGCAGCATGTGGTCTGTACCTACGCTACTTTTGCTTTCTGTGATGCAGTAAAATGTGCGCTGCAATGGAAAATCCCCCACTGGTGAGGTGCATTCTGTGATTAGTTTTTTTTTTTTTTTTTTTTTTTTTTTCAAAAAAACTGCAAACCAGTTGAAACTTATCATGACCTTTGTGATCTGTACAGAAGAGGAATAATGAGTGGAAGCTAAGTGAGGCAATGATGCAGTGATTTTAAAAATGACTGTACCAATAAGGACTGCAGTGGTGGGGTAGCCTTGTGACTGACAAACTGATGATGAAATCAATGTGTTAGGTGGGTTCTCAAAATCCTAATGGAAGACCACAGAAAACAGAGACTGGCTGCAGCACTGACGTTTCTCAAAGATTACGAGAAAAATGATAACTAAGTTACTGACCATATCATAACTGGGGATGAAGCATGAAAATTGTGAAACAAAAAGGCAGTTGATAGAACAGGGACACACAAATTCTCCCAAAACAACAAGGATATGTTTGCAAACGCTGTCAGCAAGAAAGATTATGGCTGCTGCATTTTGGGACTCTAAGGGGGTGATTCTCATTGATTTCCTCGAATGTGGCACAACAGTTAACTCAGAGAGTTATTACCAAACACTGACAATGTTAAGGTGGGCAGTACAAAACAAGGGTCTGGGAAATCTTAGCACAAAAGGTTTGTTTTTACACAAAAACACACATCTACACATGGCCAATCATACCAGAGAGCTTCTATGGGGTTTTGGATGGGAGGTGGGTGATCATTCACCATACAGTCCGAATTTGGCACCAAGTGTCTGCCACCTCTTCCCAGCATTGAAGACATGGCTCGCTACACAAAACGTTGATACTGATGCCCAACTGCATTCTGGTATAAATCAGTGGTTGCAATTGTGGGTGGCAAGTTTCAACAGAAATGGTGTTGAAAAACTTGTGCCATGGTATGATAAGTGCTTGGTGATTGAGTACAAAGTGCTTGGTGATTATGCAAAAAAAATGGCTTAAGCATGTACCTTTAAAATGTGTATAGTAAAATTTGGTTTAACCATATCATTAATTTTTTTATTTCAAAACATCTGTTACTTTATAGATACCCTTTGTTTTTATTCAATAATGAGCACATCCATGGATGATTGTCCAAAACCTTACATATTGAAATATTTATAGTTCATACAGACTATACATTTTCTGCCATGCATTTCTTATGCATAATTCTGACTGTAGACATTATAACTGTCTTATCAAGTTTTAACAAATTAAAGCTCATTGGGGGGATGAGAGGGGGGGGGGGGGGGTGCTTGTGAGGGAGAGTCCAAACTGATGAATCATGTAAAGATCATTACATGTTGTTACTGACAACAATGTGCAATTCCCACTCCACCTCATTCTATGTAGTATAAATTTTTATTTTTGAAGTATTTATACCAATACTTCAAAAATTTTGTAAGTAGTTTTACTTCATACAGTAATTTTAGTTAATAGCATAATTAACACAAATTTCCTTGTAACTCAGGATAGTTCATATGACTTTTTAACAACTGGTATTAATTAATCAGCTCCGACTTTATTGGAGTGTCATTGAAACAGTTTTCAGACAAAATAACACTCGCCAGTACCACGGTGGGTTCTTACCTTTAGTTCTGGATTGACTGACATGTTACAACAACACAAAAATATTACAACTTGAAAAAGATGAAATACTTAACTTTGCAACAATCCATGTCCACAAGAATATCATAAGTATTCATTACTGTTATTCAAAATTAATGCATGCCTTGATGTAGAACAAGATACTAGTCCCTTCTCACAGAGTACAACCAACTACAAACTTTTATGCTGATTTCTGGTTTGCTAGAGACACAGTGCTAACTGGCCTGAGTGGCACTGCATGTAAGCGTAAGTAAGCGAGCAGATGTGGTGACATATGGAAACTGTTCTGGGTGTGTCTACACCACTGTCTTACATTTTTCATTGCTTCTGGTAGCAACTAAGTTTACTTGTGGTTCCATCATAAGCTACCAACCTTGCTTCGCACCTCACTTTTTGGATGACATCACATTGTTACATTATTATCTTTTTATACAAAGAATCAGATCTTTCAATTAACATCACTTTAAGACTATTAGGTAAAATTAAAAGCATTTCTATTATCAGGATACCTAGTAATATAAGTTAGTATATAAATTAATGTTCCATCAAGAGTTTATTAGTGAGGTCAAAAATTTTCTAGTTCATGAAATTCTTAAATGTTAAATCTCAAGTGCTTCAGTAAAATGAAAATACCTCAGGAAAATTCACAACACCATAGGAATCATCAGATCATGAATTGCTGTCTGACTAATAAGGATTTGGAAAACATAGCCTGTGAAGTTATCCTGATATTTTTTTAAGAAATTGTTGTCTGAAATCAAATTTTAAAAGGAAAAAATATTATATTTCTTCACTGTAAGAGTGATACCAAAGGAACTGGACATGCTGTACTTTGGAATCTTCTAAATGGATGATAAGTATTGTTATGTGTATTTGTTCAGGAGACCACAATGGCAAACAATGGAGTTAACTGGGATTGCAATAATGATTACACTACCACTGTAGCAATTACTGGAATGTTATGTGTTGTATTAACACCACACAAATTTAATGTATTATAAATTTGATAAAATGTCTTACATTCTTAATTGCAGATGGGCTTGGGGTAGAATGTTGCTCATATAATGCATCTCGTCTCCCATGTAAGAACATCAGTGTTGGTTGTTACCCAGCTAGGATACCACGCAATGATGAGTACTATGCAGACAAAGGGGTGACATGTATGAGTGTTGCACGATCTATGAAGACTTACACTTTTGGAGGTATCTTAGGTCCAGCAGAGACAGTAAGTATTTAAGCATGTATTTGGCAAGAAACATTACTACTTTATGAGGACTGCAGTTTATTCATCATGTGATGAAAATCTGTAAAACATTTGGTTTGTGTACAGGAGACACATCAGAAATGTACATCATAGTAACAGTACTTTTTATGTTAATAATGACTAACACAATATTAAAATGCAATGTCAAACAATAAAAAGCTATATTTACTTAGTGGGGCAAGTAACCTGTCCCATTTTAATTACTATAAACATAATTAGAAATTATAAGCATAAAATTGTTTACTACTGAGGATCCGGAGAGTATACTCCGAGTTGGCATGTGGGACGCATAAAGCCTTCTTTGTTTATTGCATTGTATGTATGTGCAAAATGATAACAATTCCATAAACAGACATAGACAGGGCAGTTAATAGTTTTAGGTCTCTAAATAATGGTGACATGATTCTTTATGATGTACAAATCACATATTCTGAATGTTTTTTTTCTGTATCTGTAGTATCCACACTGTGTTACCCAAATTCTTCAAAAATCAATATTATGCTTAAGTACAGATTAAAAACAATTATTATATGTTACTTTTAATGTGTCCATGCCAATTAAAATTGATAATATATGCATCGCAAATGCAAAGCTGCTTACTTGTTTACCAAGTATGGCACTCCATGTATGCATGCTTCTCAGATACACTGATAAGTTAAAATATTATGACCACTGCCCACCACCAGATTAATGCCACCTGATGGAGTTGTGAACACAAGCTACAATAAGAAAAATACATAAGCAAACAAGAGACAAATGATGAATCATTGTAATGATGAAACAGACTGCAGATGAGGAATTTTTTGACATAATCAACTTCAACAAAATGCAGAGTGTTATGGCATGACATCTATGAATGAAATGGCAAAGCTGGTATGCTATTTGTGTGCTACTATAATGGGCATTTTGTGTTTCAGAGATGGACAAACACACCATTAAGAAGGTGATTTCATGTTTTGGCCCTTCTCTCAGTGTTTATAGCTAAATTAAATCCAAAGAATTTGATGGTCAGTCAGTTTTGACTGTTAGGAGTAATCTTAACTCAGTCACAATTTGACTGTTTGGTTCTGAATTGCACCATGTAGGTTTCAGGTGTATTCAGGTTCAACCTATTTCAGTGAGACCAAGTTTTTAAGCTACTGAGAATACTAATCATCAAGTCATGAAGTTTTTCTGCATCCTTATTTTCAACTAACACAGGATTATCATAAGCAAACAAAACTGATGAGAAGCTGATATCTACCAGAAAATCACACACAGAACAGAAACAAGACAAGGTCTGTTATGGAATCTAGAGACACAGAGTGGAACTGTGTTTACCAGTCAGACTAATAATTTTTCCTGATTTAGAGCGATGATAACTCTCTCTTTTCTGTCCCATAAGTTGGACTTCAGCTATGTGGAATACTGCCCCTAACTTGTTTATTTATTCTCCAAAAGCAAACAATTCATGTCAAAACTTCCCAGAAACACCACAAAAACACAATTGCCAATTACAGAATTAAAAGGCTTTGTGAAGTCACAGAAGATTCCTGTAACTTTGTTGCTCTTTTCTAATGTTTTACTATTTTCTCTAGAAAATTGATGGCTGCATCTATTTAGCTCATCCCTTCCTGAAAATCAAACTGTCAGTTAGAATAATGTCATACTTTGTAATGGAATTTTTGATTTGTAAAGCAGCAAATACCTCAGATATGTTTGATGTGGCTGAGAGGAAAGAGGTAGGTTGTTAATTTCCCATCCATTTTATCCCTTTCTTGCAATGAGTACTTCATTACCTGTAGGAAGCAGCCTTGATTCAAAGACTGGGCATGTCATTATGTTGTGTAATGCTTTGACAATTTTAGTGGGTATTTTTAATGGTAATTCTGTATTTTCTACACCCTTAATTGAAATTTTTAACAAATAGTCAAGGCCCTCAGAGTTCTCATCAAGATCAAAGAGAGTTACTTTATTGTGACACTCTGTTACAGGGATACAAGTTATCCCTTCATTTTTAAAGAAAACTTGCAGCACTCTGACATAGAGTTCAACATACAACAATGTTTCCCTCAAGCTCAATTTCTGAAATTCATTTGCAGATTTTAACACATAATTGTGATTTAACAGCTTACCACTTGATCTTCATATTATTTCCATATTTTAAAATTATTCTCTTACTTCCACTTGTTTTTCTGCCTTAACAACTCCTTCTAAATATAAGTATTTAAAGTATTATCAGAGTTTTGGTGTTATAGTTTTATTCTTGTGCCGATTCCTTTTCCATTCACTGTAAATCCACTTTAATTTATTTGGCACAAGGTTCTAGGTGGAAATGTTTCACTGAAGACATCTAGAATATTGTTAAAGAATTTGTCAAAATTTTGTTACTTAAGACATAATCACCAAGAAGTTTTTCTATCTTATTTAGCTTACTGCTGAAAATAAAACAAGTTTTCTTTATCAAAGGTCCTCTTCATGTGGGTTTTCCTAACTCAAATGTTCCTCCTTGTTCTGCTGCATTTTAATTAATATGCAGTATAGTCTGAGAGTCATAAACTGAAACAAAATTTACACATATGTTCATATACATAGTTAGTTACAATATTACAATATTGGTTACCAACTGGATGTTTCCTCTGGGACAGTTAGAGAAATTCAGACTGAAACCAATTATCACTATCTGTTTCAGATTAATTCTGAAAATCACCTTATTGACGCTTCTTTCACATATGGCCCTAGCCAGCAGCGAGCATATGAAATAAGAAAATTTAAAGGTGGGAAGCTTACTGAACAGGTCCTTCCTGATGGTAGAAAAGTGTTGCCACAAGTGTCTAACTCAATGGTATCTTGTAGCCTGCCGTCAAACGGAACATGCTTCATCGCAGGTACATAATTTTACATGTCATTTATTTTTATGGGGCACTTTTTGTATGTGAGGAAGTGTTGTTCAATGATACTTCTTTGTATGATAAAAGAACAGTATTGTAATGTCTATACAGAGTCTGGCTGCAGAGTAGGGCCATAGGGGCATGGAAAGAGGAGAGATTGAGAAAAAAATGTCATTGCATTAATAATTGAAATTTAGCACAAATGTTCTGTACTTTCTTATGTTGTGGGTAAAAACATAAGAACTGAATCAGATGGGAGTTTAGTTCAGACACAGATTTAGCCCAATACTTATTACACAGAGAAACTGCAGTTTCCTGTATGGATATGCAAATGAGTTTATGCCAGTATGTTTTTTCTACAGAATTTATGATATTTCAATCTTCTATCACTGAGTGAAACTCAGTGCAATAAATGAAAAACTGGAAAAAAAGTCTGACCTCGTTTCACAAGTTAAAATTGATTTTATCTTCACAGTGTCTTATTTAATCTTTGATATAAAATGTCACATGTTCAGGTGATGTGCGTGTGAACCAGAACACCCAACTGACGATTCTACAAAATTTGTATTTACGAGAACACAACAGGGTGGCTGACAAGCTGTCTTCCATGAACCAACACTGGGATGACGAGAAGACATACCAAGAGGCTCGCAGAATTGTTATTGCAGAACATGAACACATAACCTACACGGAATTCATTTCACAGATTCTGCGTAAGTACCCTTGTTAACCTGTTATACTGTAAGAGAATTAACTTATTATATTTCTCTGTTTTAACACACAAACTTCTGAGTCTCCGTTAATTCATGCATCGCATTCCCTAAACGCCATAATGAAGGAGGGCCATAGGGGTGTGAAATGAGACAAGTTATACATTAACAAGCAGAAGCAACCACTGCAGACTACATTTTTTTACATATACTAACAACCAGTTCCACTAATGCTAATGCACTTACAATGACAATGCCTTATATATACAGGCTGTCACAGAATGAATGGTCAGTATTTAAAGACATGGTGGTATGATCATTTGAAACAAAAATTTCATATTGGCATATAGCCTGTTCTGAATAGTTTCCAAGATAGAATGCATTCAATGCACATTGTTTTTTTTTTTTTTATTTTCTGTGTTATTCAATACATTGTCAGGTTTGCAAATATACACATGTACAACAGTTAGTAAACATTACAACATGTGTTTTACAAAGTATCAATTAAAAATAAATAGTTTAACATGTTTACATCTAAGCATTATCATACATTTCACACTATAGGTGTTGTACAGTTCACAATAAACATTTGAATATCAAGCATCAACTTCAATGCATTTGTGCAGTCTTGGGAGAACATGTTGTGTTGCTTGTCTGAGTGCTTTGCAACGTACATTATGTAACCAAGCAGTTCATCTCTTGTATTCACCTTTCATTTGTTCACCTCAGACTTCATCCAGTCCTACAAACAAAAACCTAATAGCATAAGGTCTTATGGTTTTGGTGACCAATTAATAGGTACTACCATACCAATCCATCAATTATGGTAAGTGCAGTTGAGATGTTCACTCAAATACATTGCAAACTGAGAAGGGATCCATCATATTAGAGGTACACTGCTGTCCACATGGCCAAAGGAACATTCAAAAGGTGTTAAATAAGTGAATTTTCCAAAAACTGCAAGTAGTTCTGTCCCATAAATTACTCTTCTAAAATGACTGGACCTACCAACAACACGTTACTGATCACCTTGCACTGAATATTGTTCAAAACGTGAAACTCGAATTTGATTCTCACTATAGTGTGTGAATTTTTCTGCAACCACCAATGATTACTACATGTGTTATTGATTCCATTCCATGTATATGTGACTTCATCAGTGAGTAGAATTGAAGAAAGCAAATGGCAATTGTCATTTACCTGGTGACAAAATAAGGTGTGTGGCATTTTCAACAACTTCAAGATTTAGGACACACTTATGTGAAATGGATGCAAGTTTTCCACATGTAATGATTACCATACATTTGTTCATGGGACATTGATATGTGCAGTAAGTCATCCTATGCTGATAGATGGACTACACAGCACCATTTCAACAATGTGTCACTGTTCCTGTACATGTTGTTTAACTACATGTTCAGATGAAAAAGAGATCTTGGAAGAATACCTATTTCATGCTAAGTGCTAAAAACTCTGGTAAATACCCTACAATCATGAATTCAACGTATCAGAAAGAACTCATGGTATTCTTTGACAGCAGCACAAGCACTACCATCACAGTAGCCATAAACATACACTGTAACTGAATATTCCTCATTATTGTAGATGTGTGATATTTTGCCCAGGATATGTACAAACGCAGTTAACCTATGTTTCTCTCTGAGACATTCTCAGTCCTTCACACTACTTCAATCAGGAAACTCTATGGAAAACGTGCATTCAGTGGGTAGTTCAATGGCAGAAGACATCCTGAGCAAAGAGGTTGAAAGCAATGAGCTAAGTTGGGCTAGAATAAAACTTCAAAAAGGTTGAGTGGATAAGACACATACATACAAGCTACCAGAACAAAATTAAATGTACATTAAATGTCTTCTGTCTCAGAAACTGTTCAGATTAGGGCATATGTCCATAAGTAGGTTTTTCTTTCAAATGAGCATTCCTGTCATACCATGAATACTGACAATTCCCCCTGTATATTAATTAGGATAGATTAACAAAAATAATCAATATTTCAAAATATAGTGTAAGTGGATAAATAAAAAATCTACTCACCAAGAGGTGCCAGGAGGAAATTTACAAGCTTTTGGAGACAGTGGCTTCTACTGTAGACATTTTCGAAAGGACTGAATGAAATATGTACACCCTAATATGTGCTTCTTTTTTGCCACTCCCACCACCTCTAACACACCCAACCCTTTTCTTTTGCCATGATGAATACCATCACACATTACATTTGATCCTTTTGAAGACATGTACAGAAGAAGAAGACAATGCTCTGAAAACTTGCAAATTTCTGTACCTCCACATGTGTTTTCTTCTGCTGCTGCTTTGTGAGTAGATTTTTTATGTATCAGATTATGATAGAATCAAATGAAACTAGTCGGATAGGGATGGGAAAAGGATAGTGGGCTGTGAAGTGAGCACCGTGTTATGGGATTAAAGGATGCATTACAGGAAGACTTCCCACCTGTGCAGGTCAGAAAATCTGGCATTAGTACTGACAAACCATTGGTGTTGGCTGTGAAGCAGTCTTTGAAGTTAAGCACACAGTGCTGTGCAGTATGTTTGGTATCTGGGTGGTCCAGCTGTCAACTGGCTACAGCTTAGGGTTGGTCATTTATGCAGGCAGAGAGCTTGGTTAACGGTCAAGTCCAAATAGAAACACATAAAGTGGTTGCAGCTAGCTTGGTTGACTATATGGCTGCTTTCACATGTGACCCTTTGGTGGGGTAGAAAATGCCAGTGACAGGACTGGAGTGGACGGTACAGGGAGAAAGTACAGGACAGGTCTTGCGTTGAGGTCCATTGCAGGGACATGACTCTCAGGGCAACAGGTTAATAGCAGGGCTGGAACAGGGACAGGTAAGGATAATGAACAGATTGTGTGGGTGTGGAAATAGACTGTGGGAGAGGTAGAGAGAATAGTGAGGAGGATACTCTTTACAGAACAAAGACTCGACACAACTACACTAAAGTATACCTGCCCCAATTTAAAATTTTATGATACCATCTTTTATTTGTTTATTTAAAAATATTTGAGTTTACCCCTTCTTTAATTTTAGGTGCTAATTCTGCAGCACTATTTATCTGTTGCTTACAGGTGATGACTTATTAGAGAAGTTCCATATAAAATCAAATCAAACTGGCTACAGCAACTGTTACAAGGAGGACTTGAAACCAGCTACACTTTCCGAGTTCACAGAGGCAGTTTACAGGATGTTCCATGGGATCGCTCAGAGTGACTTGCTGTAAGTGATACTTGATTCTAAAATTAACTCATAATGATTTCACACGAATTAAATGACACAGCGTAATAACAGTTTTTCCAAAACTGCATTCTGCAATTTCTGACATACTACATTAGAGATCTGTAAAAAGTATGAAAATCTGCTACAAGGCACTGTATGAGGAAACTGGGCTTCCATGTATTTGTAAGTGTACTGTTGCATCATCATACAAGTATAAATACTTAAAATGCTAGAATGCTACGATAAATGACATTTTACTGCAGAGAACTAAATATTTAAGAATATCAAGCAGGATTCAGACCAAGCCTTTCATATCCAGAGCAAATCTTAAACCTATAGTTAATCCTAAGACATCACAACATCTGTAGCAAAAATTTAGTCTGCACTTTAGTTGATTTCAAAAAAGCTATGACTCAGCTGATTATGAATCACTCTTCCAGATATTAAAAGAACAATGTCTAAACGTGAAAACACTTGTAATCATAAAAGAGACACTGAGAGATATAAAGTCCAAGGTTAAATTTATGGCAAAATGCCCACATCCTTTTGAAATCAAAATAGGAGATGGACAGTCACAGTTATTTTCCAACTCCGTTCTTGAGAAAGTGATACAAGAATGATGCAAACAGAAGTCAGATTTCAAAATTCATGAACCAGTCACTTCAGGCAGAGGAAAGTTATCTATAGATTGCCGAGCACTTGAAGACAATCTAACAGTATTACCTCATGACATCTCATCAGCCCAAAATCAGACTGAACTCTTGAAAGAAAATGCAGAAAAAGTCAGTTCCCAGATATGAAAAGACAGAGTACATGCTCTGCAACAAAGACACACCAAAATTCATGGAGACAAAATATGGCAAAATTAAATTAGTTCTGCGATTTGAATAGCTCAGTGAAACAATTGAGTGAAATGGAATTGAAAGAAAAGCAAATTAGATGCCAGAAGATGGAAACTGCATATTGAGTTACCCAAAATATTTTCAACAAGAAATGTATCACGAAACTCAGACATTACAATACAGTAATTAAACCAGGTGCCTCTATGGATCAGAAATGCTAATTCTGGTTAGGAAAACAGACACTGGAAACATTATAGACAAACAATACCAACTCCAAAGCACTCAGGAACTCTAACAATACACAAATATACATAGTGACATTTGAAAATGCAGGTTAAGATTCTATGGGCACATTAAAAGCATGAAGCCAGACAAACTTACAAAACAAACAGAAATTTTTTGACAGCAGGAGCAAAGCCAAAACTGACACAATGAAATGGGTTTGTGATATCCAGACTGATCTGAAATGAGTGGGAATCAATCCACAACATGTCCAACACTGTAAAATATTTAGGTCTGAAATTCACAAATGACATGTTGATCAAGAGGAGAAACTGAAGAAGAAGTCTGGAATGACATGATCATAAGAGAGGAAGGAAGCCCACAGGAAGGGAACGTGAAAGAAATATGGACACAAAGGAAGGCAAATGCTCACCTCTAGTCCTAATAGGCTTATTTTCAAATAATAATAACATTCAGAAAATATTTACATCATTATCATTAGCAGTATAATTTGTAGTTAGGGGCATAGGACACTTAGGAGTGTCTTGGAAGTCATGTGCAATCATAGTAATTCATAGTTGTTGCTGCCAATACAAAAGAAATTGTGCTCCAGATGTAAAATGAAATATTACAAAGCCAAATTAAGAATGCACCAAAGTATTCAAAAGCAAGTAATTTGTAGTATGTTGCAATAAGAACATTATGCCTTTAAAAGTGCACAGAAGTCTTTGCCATTTAAGCATTTCTTGAAGAATTAATTATCACTAAACTCTTAGGCTTTGGATTTAATGCTGTTGCAGAGCTTTTTTAAATAAAAAAAATTTAAAAAAAGGGGGGGAGGGGGGGCATGGGGTACACAATGTGGCAACTAAAGTTTTTCATCACTTACCTAGTGATGTAAAATATCTGAAGGACAGCAAAGCAAAATCTGATAACAAAGTGAAAACATTCCACCTCGACAACTCCTTCTATTCCAGAGAAGATTTTCTATTATTCTAATGTGCCAAACTTGACAGGTAGGAATGCTCATAAATTTTCAGCACATAACCATATTTCCTAGTTAATCTGAGATGTGAATGTAAAATGACTCACTCTGAGTCAATAAGATTTAGCACGTAAAATAATCCATCGCACATGAAACTAACTAACTAACTTTTAGTCCACGAGTGAAACAATAACACAAGGTGAACATCAAGGCTCTATCCTTGGTCACTTTCTCTTCCTTGTAACAAGAAAGACATTGCATATCCCACTAATCCTGATATAATAAGCTCTGCAAATGGTAATTCAGTTTTATTCTATGGTAGAGAGTGTAAGGAACTAGTGGTGTAGGAAAAGTAAAAAAATACAATGATCAGGGCCTCAAGGTGAATGTCACTAAATCTCACTTACTGAGATTTAAAGCAGATAGTTCACAATACAACTATATTAATTATGTATGTAAACGCTCAGTAACAAAATCTGATGGCAATAAATTTCTTGTATGTATGATGATACAAATTGTCGGTGGACAAACCACATTAACTCTGTATGTGGAAAAGTCAGTGGTGGCTTATATCTCCTTAACTACTTCACATAGACAATTGCTAGCCAAACATTAAAAATTTTAAAGGCTACCATGGAATAAATTACACCTTTTTTAATTAAGGGGTTGAAATATGGAGCTGTCCAGCTGATATTCACTCAAAAGAATATTTGTGTTACAGAAAAGTCGAATAAGATTTATTTGTAGGATCGCCCACAGAGATTCATGTTGTGAAGTACTTTTGCATGACAAGTACCTAACAACTTATCCTTTATACACATTTAAATTAGTTACATTTTTTATGAGTCAACCAACGAAATTATCAAGTGCAATGATGTATATGATCACAACACTAGGAGAAAATTTAACTATTTCTGGAAAAGAACAAGACTAAAAATAAAGCACTCCATCTGCAGGCCACGAGTGGTCTATCAGGACCATCTGACTGCCGTGTTATCCTCAGTGGAGGATGCGGATAGGAGGGGCGTGGGGTCAGCACACCGCTCTCCCGGGCGTTATGATGGTATTCTTGACCGAAGCCACTACTATTCGGTCGAGCAGCTCCTCATTTGGCGTCATGGGGCTGAGTGCACCCCAAAAACAATTTGTTTATTTATTTATTGTATTTTTTTTCATGGAGCCACCAACTGATTACTTTTGCAAATGCCACAGCAATTTTTGCATAAGTGACTAGATATTTGAGTATATGATACAAATATCAGGTTACTCAGTAAGACAATAGAATTTACAAGTTTTTTACAAAGAGAGAAGAGATACATTTTATACATGTATAAGTGATTACATATATGTAATACAAATATCAGTTTATTTAGCAAGACAAAAGAATTAATAAGTTTAGTATGAACAGAGAGCAGATACATTTTATATATGCGTAGGTGATTACATACACATAATACAAATGTCAGTGTACTAAGTAAGACAACACAATTGGATATTACATCATAATTATTACAAATATTCATATTTCACATAAGAAAATATACAAAGATTTCATTTCAGCTTAATGTTAATATTCACTTAAAAATTATAAGCACTTTTCCATCAAGAATGATTTCTGTTTCAATTTGAATTAGTTCTCTTTGTGATACCTTATAAAGGCCAGCAGTTTGTTTTACTATATGTGACTATTAAAGCATGGGCCATTGCTTTTAGTTTAGCTCCTAGTCAATAGTAGCATCCTTCCTTTCTTTTATTACAGTCATACATAATAGACTGCTTGAATGCTTTCTTCTGATGTCACAAAAAAATGTAATTGATTTGTAAAGCTACCAGTACAATGAGCAGACTTTGAGGTATTTATGATGTACAATTATTTCTGTGTGTGACCCTCTGTACCCTGTTCCACTGATGATCACGATTGCACTTTCTGCAGGGTTAATATTCCGTTCGTATGTATGTCAGTAGCACAGTCCCATATCTCTATCCCATAAATAATCTGTGCAAAAATTGTCCCATGATAAATTGTTTTTAATGTCTGATGGGAGAAGACTAATTAGCCTTAGTGCACTACTGATTTTATTACATGTGAAATTGATATCTTTTACCCCTCATAGGTTTTCATTTAGGTAAATACCTAGAAATTTAGTCTACAGTCTTCTGTTTCTGCTGCTTCAGTTCCACCTATATTACTGACAGATGTTTGGTGTGAATTTGCAAGTTTAAATGGTAATAACAGTTATTTGCAGATATTAATCTCCAAATCTCAATCCTGGAAATAAGCAATTATTTGACCTCAGTTATTTAACTCATCATTTTGTTTGCCAACAAATAACAATCATCTGCATAAGTTACCAACTGGGAGATGATGGGTGACTCTGCATCATTCATGGACACTAGGAAGAGGAAAGTGACTAAAATTAGGCCCTGGGGTACACCTTCTGTGGCTGCTTCATATCTGGACTGAAAGTTTGTAACCTTATCATTGAGTTTATGTCAGCTTTGTACATCACTTATGATTAACTATGTATATAGTCAGCACTTGCATGGATGCATGCAAAGAGGAAACTCATTAATGTTTTTACTTGGTTTAACCAACTACCAAACTCTCTAAGAAAGTGTATGGGGAACAATTTTAATGTCACATTAAAATTTTTCTGACAGGTAAATGTTTATATTCATTTACCAAATTTTAAGACTTTGAACAGTAACTTCAACTAGTAGCATATCAACTATTAAGTAATAAATGTATAAAACAAATGTAAGATATAACAACTTTAATATGTAACATATTTTGTAAGTGCAATTATTGTCACTTCTGACATGTGCAAAAGGCATTATTGTATGGCTCCATGCAAAAAATATAAATAAAGAGATAAAAACTGAACAAATATTGTGCAAGCCCTCTTACAGCAGCTGCTACCAAAATCTAAATCCATTTCCTTTTCGAAGAAACAGTCCATGTATACATTCACTTTTCTTTTTAATGAGATAAACTAATTAAATCACATTTTACAGTATGTACAAAGATATAGGATGTCCAGTTGGAAAAATAAAAATAAACAGATGGTTCGATAAACCAGAAATCCTCATTCAGGGTAATAACTTGGATCAGCTGACCTTGGGCCTCACACAGCAGCCTGCCACAAAGGATGACAAATACACAGTCTATGAGGTAAGACAATTTTTTACAAACTTTTGTCATACTTAATGCAGTTGTTCTATAAGCAGATTTGAAATATTAAATTTCACAGCTTGATCCTGAATCAATTGTAAATTGTTTGCTGCTGGAATTTGGCTGCCACACACTCACTTTTTGCATAGCATACTCCTCTTTTAATTTTTGTTTCTCAGGTCTGAATATTCTGCATGATATCATCTTGATTTCACAACTGAATAACAAATTAAAGTAAAGTCAACACATGTTCAAACTAATCATTAAGCTTAATTCAGCATATAAAGGTTTTCAGTATGTAACAGCTTGCAACTTTCAAATATTGAAAAAAATGCACTTTTAATTGCTTGCACCTAAATTGCTAATTATTTATTGGTTGACAAGTTTCAGGCTTTCCCTATTTTCATCAGCCACATATTTTGTATTAGGTATATATTTTGTGAGGATAGTTCTATTTATGTCATCACATTTTAGATGTAGCTCAGATCTTTATTAACTAGCATGACCTGAGGTATGTGACAGTGATATTTCACAATACAATGGAGAATTCATTCTTATTGGAATTCACCATGTGTCATGCTGGCTTATTTGTCGTAGGTGTTATTGTAAATTTGACAGATGTCAATGCAATTCATTATGAGTCAAATTTACAATAATACTTATGAAAAATAAGCCAGCATGAGATGCAGTTAATTCCAATGAGAACAAATTATCCATTGCAGATGAAATATCTTTGCCACATGGATCAGGATCGTACTGGATACTAAATATTTGAGCTACAACATCCAAAGCGTGATGGCATACAATGATGATGGCGTGTGACGAGGGCCTCCCGTTGGGTAGGCCGCTCGCCTGGTGCAAGTCTTTCGATTTGACGCCACTTCAGCGACTTGCGTGTCGATGGAGATGAGATGATGATGATTGGGACAACACAACACCCAGTCCCTGAGCAGAGAAAATCTCCGACCCAGCCGGGAGTCGAACCCGGGCCCTTAGGATTGACAGTCTGTCGCGCTGACCACTCATCTACCAGGGGTGGACCGTGATGGCATAAATTGCCCACAACAAGTACATGGCTTGTGAAAATGGGCAGAGCCTGAAACTAGTCAGCCAATAAATAATTAGAAGCTTTGGTATAAAAATTGAAAAATGTTTTTCCTTCAGTTAGTTCAGCATGTTTTACACACTGTATTGATTGTATGGATATTGCCACATGTTACATACTTTCACACCCTACTGTTATGGAATTATATTCGGAGGTAGTACAGCTAAAGTAAATAAAGTATTTATTAAGTAGAAGCAAGTACAAAGAATATGGTGTAGAGTGGATGACTACGTACATTGCAGAGGTCTCTTTAAGGATGCTGGAATTCTGACACTCACTTCCCAGTACATTTGCCATCAATGCTTTTTGTTGCAGATAATACAAGTTTGTTTCACCTGAACTGTGATTTACACAAACCCAGTAACACACCCAAAAATAAACTTCATGTGTAGTATTTAGAGTATAGTTTGTAACAGAGCAAGGTGGAATTATCTTGCTTGTTCTTATACCACACCTGGTGTCAATATTCTTAAGTTTTCCTTTCTGATCTGTTTGTTTCATAATACACAATGGGTGTAACTAAATTCCATTTACAAAACTTTGAGGACTTGAAGTGAGGAGCAAGGTGATTAAGTTAAGCATAGAAACTCCTGTCTGGAAACATGCTATTTTCCCATTACACAAAAAATACCACAGTACACATTGCTCTCTGACTCCAGTTTCTTGTTGCCTGAGTTCATTTACAAGCAGGGCTCAATGTAGCAACCATCAACATCAAAACAGATACAGTATCTTTGTACCGTGTTGTGGAACATGTGAGTGCCAGTCCTTGGTCCTCCAGTGTCTGTAACAGTCGTAACTAACCCTAGTAGGTCTTCCCCATAAACCACAGGGATCTTGTAAATCAAGCATTTCATGTGAGCCCAGAGCCAGTAGTTTATCAGGTTCACATTGGGAGAATGTCCAGGCCAAGCAGTCAGCCCACAGTGACCTATCCACTTTGGCCCCATGATTTAGGACAGCATGTGTAAAATGAGGTCCAGGCAGGTCACAAACACAACTGAATGCCGTGTAAGCAAACCTGTAGTGAGCATGGATCTGAATGTCTGTTGTGGTATTTTACATGTAGTGGGGACAATAGTACATTTGTGGACATAAGTTCCTATGATAAACTTAATTGTCATGGTCTCCACTACAATTCCTCAATATCTATAAAGGGAAATTAGTTGCACTATGTATACCTAGTGATGCAATATTACCTGTTTTTACTGGGAGCCACCCATTTTTGACACCGTTCCATGATCCCCATTCAGTTTTTTGAATTGTTTTGCTAAACTACCCATTTTAGTTCACAACAAAAACACATTATTTATTTTTCAGTTCAGTACAATTCTTGTCATATTCTTCATAATACTGGGAAGGCTACCTCTGACATTTTGACTTGGATGTGGAGGCATTCATACATAAAGCATTTTCATATTTTTCAATCTGCACTGTAAGAGCTCAGAAGTTAATGAATCGCTCTGAGTTTGTGGGAACAGAATATGAGGTTTTGTCTCACTGCTAATAAGATGGTGTCACTAGCATATGCAGATATATGACTGTCTAAAAATTTATTTCTTATCTGAACAAACCTGTCCTGTAACTATTAGGCTCTTTTTAGAATACACATTGGCACAGTGCTACTTATGGTTTGTACATGGCATAATGAGCTTCATGCATAAAGAAATTCTACACATTGAAGGTGAGAACAAAACTCTATCCAATCACAAACAATTGTGGCCCAGTGATGTGGCACATTATCATCCTTCAAAATTCCATCATTGTTTGACTGCATTTTCAGTAAGAGATTGCTTCAGTTGGACCAGAAGACCCAGTCCATTCCATGTAAACACAATCCATTCCATTATGGAGCTACCACAAGCTTGAAAACTTCCTTGCAGAAAAGTTGGACCCATGACTTTGTGGTGTCAAACCCTACCATCAGCTCTCCCATTCCACAGTTTTCCAGTCCTCTGGGGTCCAACTGATATGGTCATGAAGCCAGGAGATGCTCTGCAGCTGACATTGTGCTATTCGCAAAGGCACTCGAGTCAGTTGCCTGTGGCCATAGCCCATTAATGCCAAATTTCACCAGACTGTCCAAATGGATATGATTATTGTTATGTTCCACATTGGTTTCTGTGATTATTTCACTGTGTTCCTAGTTTCTTAGCAACTCTATGTAAACGCTGCTGCTCTTGGCCGTTAAGTGGAGGCTGTCAGCCACTACATTGTGATGAGAGGTAATGCCTGAAATTTGGTATTCTCAGCAAACTCCTGACATTGTGGATCTCAGAATATTCAATTCCCTAATGATTTCCAAAATGGAATGTCCAATATTTTTAGCTCCAACTACCATTCCTCATTCAGAGTCCGTTAATTTCAGTCTCATGGTAATAATCGCATCAGAAACCTTTTCATGTGAATCACCTGAGTACAAATGTCAGCTCCACCAATGTACTGCCCTTTTATACCTCGTGTATGTGATACTACCTCCATCTGTATATGTGCTCATCATTGTAACACGACTTTTGTAACCTCAGAGCAAAGCTGTCGTTGATCGTACTGTACAAAATGAAAAATGCAACATGTGTTCAGTACTACAACAGAATTATCTTTAAAAAAGATTTACTGAAAAGGTCCAAGCAAATAAAAAGTATGTGAAATAAATCACATTATCTGAATTTCCCCAGTTTTTGGACATTAAAGTATGGTAATTCAATGTACCAGGTGTACCGGTATGAAATGAGTGTTAAGATACAAATGTGTCGATAGGGAACATTTGTTGTGAACAAGCCTTAATTTTTTTTTTGTTTGGTTGGTATGTCATCTGTCAAAGATATTCAGTCTACATCAAGTCATGGAACAAACAACATCATGTGTTTTCATTTTGTTAACAATGTCGAATTTTGTACCAGAAAGTGATGATTTGGGGAAAGCATTAATTTTTTGTTTTCATTTGAATAGAAGTGCTGCAGAGTTGCATTGAATGCTTGTCAAGGCATATGGTGATCATGCTCTATCAGAAGCAACATGCAAAAGATGGTTTCAACAGTTCAGAAATAATGATTTTGATGTAAGAAATGACGAACGTGGAAGGCAATATTGGATGAAGATGATACTTTGAGTCAGAAGAAAATGGTAGCAATGCTAAATGTTGCACAATAAACAATTTCTGACCGTTTGAAAGCTATGGGAAAGATCCAAAAGTGTGGAAAATGGGTGCCACATGAATTGAATGAAAGACAGATGGTTGTTGTTGTTGCGGTCTTCAGTCCTGAGACTGGTTTGATGCAGCTCTCCATGCTACTCTATCCTGTGCAAGCTTCTTCATCTCCCAGTACCTACTGCAGCCTACATCCTTCTGAATGTGCTTAGTGTATTCATCTCTTGGTCACCCTCTACGATTTTTACCCTCCACGCTGTCCTCCAATGTTAAACTGGTGATCCTTTGATGCCTCAGAACATGTCCTACCAACCGATCCTTCTTGTAGTCAAGTTGTGCCACAAACTCCTCTTCTCCCCAATCCTATTCAATACTTCCTCATTAGTTATGTGATCTACCCATCTAATCTTCAGCATTCTTCTGTAGCACCACATTTCGAAAGCTTCTATTCTCTTCTTGTCCAAACTATTTATCATCCATATTTCACTTCCATACATGGCTACAATCCATACAAATACTTTCAGAAACGACTTCCTGATGTTTAAATCTATATTCGATGTTAACAAATTTCTCTTCTTCAGAAATGCTTTCCTTGCCATTGCCAGTCGACACTTTATATCCTCTCTACTTTGACCATCATCAGTTACTTTGCTCCCCAAATAGCAAAACTCCGTTACTACTTTAAGTGTCTCATTTCCTAATCTAATTCCCTCAGCATTGCCCGACTTAAATCGACTACATTCCATTATCCTCATTTTGCTTTTGTTGATGTTCATCTTATATCCTCCTTTCAAGACACTGTTCATTCCGTTAAACTGCTCTTCCAAGTCCTTTGCTGTCTCTGACAGAATTACAATGTCATTGGTGAACCTTAAAGTTTTTATTTCTTCTCCATGGATTTTAATACCTACTCTGAATTTTTCTTTTGTTTCCTTTACTGCTTGCTCAACATACAGATTGAATAACATCGGGGAGAGGCTACAACCCTGTCTCACTCCCTTCCCAACCACTGCTTCCCTTTCATGTCTGTCGACTCTTATAACTGCCATCTGGTTTCTGTACAAATTGTAAATAGCCTTTCGCTCCCTGTATTTTACCCCTGCCACCTTCAGAATTTGAAAGAGGTTATTCCAGTCAACATTGTCAAAAGCTTTCTCCAAGTCTACAAATGCTAGAAACGTAGGTTTGCCTTTTCTTAATCTAGTCATAGGGTCAGTATTGCCTCACGTGTTCCCATATTTCTATGGAATCCAAACTGATCTTCTCCGAGGTCGGCTTCTACCAGTTTTTCCATTCGTCTGTACAGAATTCGTGTTAGTATTTTGCAGCCGTGACTTATTAAACTGATAGTTCGGTAATTTTCACATCTGTCAGCACCTGCTTTCTTTGGGATTGGAATTATTATATTCTTCTTGAAGTCTGAGGGTATTTCGCCTGTCTCGTATATCTTGCTCAGCAGATGGTAGAGTTTTTTCAGGACTGGCTCTCCCAAGGCTGTCAGTAGTTGTAATGGAACGTTGTCTACTCCCGGTGCCTTTTTTTGACTTAGGTCTTTCAGTGCTCTATCAAATTCTTCACGCAGTATCATATCTCCCATTTAATCTTCATCTACATCATCTTCCATTTCTATAATATTGTCCTCAAGAACTTCGCCCTTGTATAGTCCCTCTATATACTCCTTCCACCTTACTGCTTTCCTTTCTTTGCTTAGAACTGGGTTTTCATCTGAGCCCTTGATATTCATACAAGTGGCTCTCTTTTCTCCAAAGGTCTCTTTAATTTTCCTGTAGGCAGTATCTATCTTACCCCTAGTGAGGTAAGCCTCTACATCCTTACATTTGTCCTCTAGCCATGCCTGCTTAGCCATTTTGCACTTCCTGTCGATCTCATTTTTGAGACGCTTGTATTCCTTTTTGCCTGCTTCATTTACTGCATTTTTATATTTTCTCCTTTCATCAATTAAATTCAGTATTTCTTCTGTCACCCAAAGATTTCTACTAGCCCGCATCTTTTTACCTACTTGATCCTCTGCTGCCTTCACCACTTCATCCCTCAAAGCTATCCATTCTTCTTCTACTGTATTTCTTTCCCCCATTCTTGTCAATTGTTCCTTTATGCTCCTCCTGAAGCTCTCTACAACCTCTGGTTCTTTCAGTTTATCCAGGTCCCGTCTCCTCAAATTCCCACCTTTTTGCAGTTTCTTCAGTTTTAATCTACAGTTCATAACCAATAGATTGTGGTCAGATTCCACATCTGCCCCTGGAAATGTCTTACAATTTAAAACCTGGTTCCTAAATCTCTGTCTTACCATTATATAATCTATCTGAAACCTGTCAGTATCTCCAGGCTTCTTCCATGTATACAACCTCCTCTTATGATTCTTGAACCAAGTGTTAGCTATGATTAAGCTGTGCTCTGTGCAAAATTCTAACAGGCGGCTTCCTCTTTCATTTGTTACCCCAGTCCATATTCACCTACTACATTTCCTTCTCTTCCTTTTCCTTCTATCGAATTCCAGTCACCCATGACTATTAAATTTTCGTCTCCCTTCACTATCTGAATAACTTCTTTTATCTCATCATACATATCTTCAATTTCTTCGTCATCTGCAGAGCTAGTTGGCATATAGACTTGTACTACTGTTGTAGGCATGGGCTTTGTGTCTATCTTGGCCACAATAATGCGCTCACTGTGTTGTTTGTAGTAGCTTACCCAAACTTCAAATTTTTTATTCATTATTAAACCTACTCCTGCATTACCCCTATTTGATTTTGTATTTGTAACCCTGTATTCACCTGGCCAGAAGTCTTGTTCCTCCTGCCACTGAACTTCACTAATTCCCACTATATCTAACTTTAACCTATCCATTTCCCTTTTTAAATTTTCTAATCTACCTGCCCGATTAAGGGATGTGACATTCCATGCTCCGATCCGCAGAACGCCAGTTTTCTTTCTCCTGATAATGACGTCCTCCTGAGTAGTCCCCGCGCGGAGATCCGAATGGGGGACTATTTGACCTCCGGAATATTTTACCCAAGAGGACGACATCATCATTTATCCATACAGTAAAGCTGCATGCCCTTGGGAAAAATTACGGCCGTAGTTTCCCCTTGCTTTCAGCCGTTCGTAGAACCAGCACAGCAAGGCCGTTTTGGTTGATGTTACAAGGCCAGATCAGTCAATCATCCAGACTGTTGCCCCTGCAACTACTAAAAAGGCTGCTGCCCCTCTTCAGGAACCATACGTTTGTCTGGCCTCTCAACAGATACCCCTCCGTTGTGGTTGCACCTACGTTACAGCTATCTGTGTCGCTGAGGCACGCAAGCCTCCCCACAAACGGCAAGGTCTATGGTTCATGGGGGGGGAGACAGATGGAAAACCGAAAAACCATTTGTCAAATTTTGCTTCAAAGACATGAAAGAAATTCAATTTTGCATCAAACTGTTACTACCAATGAGAAATGGATTTATTTTAAGAATCCTAAATGGGAAAAATCATGGGTTAATCTGGGACAACCATCAACATTGACGGCAAAACCAGATTGATTCAGCAAGAAGACAATGCCCTGTGTTTGTTGGGATCAGAAAGGTGTAGTGTATCATGAGCTTCTAAAACCCAGTGAAACTGTGAATACTAATCACTACAGACAACAAATGATCAATTTCAACTATGCATTGATCGAAAAAAGACAAGAATGGGCCAGAAGACATGGAAAATTAAATTTTTTACATGACAATGCACCTGCACACAAAGCAAAACTGGTTCAGCATACAATCAAAACACTTGGATGGGAGCTGCTACCCCACCTGCCGTATTGACCAGACTTGGCCCCATCTGACTACCATTTGTTTTCATTAATGGGACACAAATTGGCTGAGGAACACTTCGATTCCTACGAAGAAGTCGAAAATGGGGGGTCTGATTGGTTTGCTTCAAAAGACAAACATTTCTGTTGGTGTGGTGTCCACAAATTGCCAGAAAGGTGGTCAAAATGTATAGAAAGCAATGGTCAATACTTTGGATATAATTTTTTTACTTTTCAATTCAAAATTAGTGTTTCATTTAAAAAAAAAAAAAAAAAAAAAAAAAAAAAAAAAAAAAAAAAAAAAAAAACGCTCATTTCATACCGCTACAGCTGGTATACCATAATTAATTTATTACATACACTACATTTCATGAAACATTATTATTGAGGGTATTTTTTATACTGTGCTGATGACAATAGTATAAATAACACTCACATGGAGACATATTATTTATAGAAATATTTATAATTTACAGTACCCATAAACCAAGTGTTCGTCAAAATTCAAACTTACTAAGAATTGTTTATTTTAAGATCAATAGTGTTTATTTGAGAGCCCCTATAGTCCTCTTTAAAAGAAACATTTTACTGTTTCCAGAACCTATCATTCCAAAAGTTATTAATTCAAATCTTAAAATGTGATTCTTCCCAAAAGCCACTATTATAGTTTTATAGTCATGACTTTTCTGAGTCCAAAAATGTATAATCTTTCTAAAATAACATGTTAGTTAACAAAGTATTCTAACTGACAAATTTAACTTTCCAGAAAATTGTTGGCAGGCTTTGTAAAACCCTTATATGAAAAAACTCCCCTCACAAAAATACTTCCTACTTTATGGCTATTTCCTTATCATACAGCCTATAGATAAACCAATTTAATTCACTGCCAATTGTATCTTTGCATCTTTTACTTTCTCTGTCATTTATATTAACATTTAAAACACAATAGTCTTGTATTTGAGTATTCTGTGATTTCTGTACTACGTGTTTCTTTTTGGGCACAATGCCACAGTTAGTCCATGCCAGGCAGTCAACAAGTAAACTTCACAGTGAGTCATCATCAAATAGAACAATGACTGTGTTGTTGATCAGTCAGCACATGTTAATCATTCTATATAGTTATATTTGAGTCAAACAGGCTTCTGCAATAATTATGTGAAGTTCTAATTCAGTTGGTAATTAGTCATCAACAAGTGCCCCTCCTATGTTCAGTGTCATCATGTTAGTTAGTACCTGGAAATAAAAAAAGTATACATCTACAGATTTGTTGTCCATGACTCATCATGCAAACATCTATATTAGTCAGTTAATAACTGCACATTTTGATGAAGACTAAATAATTATAAGCAAATTACTGCAATGCTTATGCTCTCCAGTGTGGTACATCGTATCTTCTTTGTAAGTGCTGAAGAAATTTGTAAATTGGTTGAAATACTTTTAAAGGGCAGAAATCTGGTGTCATGTTTTATTCCAAGAAAAGGCCTAGTCCTCCTACCCATCACAACAGGTATCTGAACATGTGCAGGTCAGTACCCACCTGCTATACTCTCAATAATTAATGCCATCAAATTCCCCTTCCTAATCCTGGTGAGGTGCAGATCATGCCTAGAATAGCCCCTTCTCCCAATAGTCTCCAGTAGTACCATTACAATGTGTGCCCATCAGTAGTCATCAGCACCATCTCCAGTTCCACAGTGACTCATTACACAGCACTGTTGAGATGAGGCCAATTGTGCCTCCCAAACAGACCAACTGGGCTCACACTGGTGCTCCAGTTAGGGAAGCTATCTTGCTTAGGTCACCACCAACCATGCTGTGAGCCCTATCCCTGCCCAAGCTGTTCCCTGTCCCTCCCTCCTTTCACCATCTAATCATCTTTCATGATATCCTCTTTAAAAGGCTCTAAACCCTCAGTCATCTGATTCAGCCCAACACTCAGCTTGAAAATGCTGTTGGTCTGAAATTCTCCCCGTAACTTCTCTTGTAACTGAGCCTCTGGCATGACTGCTACCTAGCAGCAGCAGTCTCTTCTTCCTAACATTAGTGTTATTCCTAGCCTCCCTCCTCACAGACAGTCTGCTGCACATTTCATACTCCTACACTTATGTGAGGCTCCTCTCCCTTCAACTCTAACAGCTGGAACATGTTACTGGTAGAAACAACAACATTGTCAGACTGTGTACTCTTCCCACTAGCCTTCCTACCAACTGCCAGTTCCCAACCATTCCTCTTACCACTGCCTTCCTTCATCCTCATTAGCTCTCTCCTACCTTCATCAAAATGTACCTCAAGTGCATAAATCTTCCTCTCTTGCTGCATATTTTACAGCTCAAGAGAGAGTCTCGGTGACCTTCCCAGGGTTCTCCTCACTACATGCCCCCTTCCTTTCCAGTAATCATTTTGCTACAGCTCCTACAGTGTATCCCACTACTTACTTTCCTATGGTAGCTCCCACAGTATCCACTCATGTCCAAATGAAATATCTACAGCAAATAAAAACACTAAATGTGTGAAACTAAATGGATATTCTGATATGTATTTTGTTTGTTTCAATACAAAGAAAGTTACCTTATGATAATGTGCTGAGTTTGCTATGAGTGTGAGTTCAGTAACTTCAGTTATACTTACAAAAAAATACCATAAAATGACACATGGTATTTCCTAAATGCAATACAGAGATGACAAGTCTTCACTTTTGTGACAAGAAATAAAAAGATGGTCTTGAAATAAGACAGCCTTGGTTGCAACTTTGTTTAGTGCAGATATTCACATCAAAAGTATATGTAAAATGTGCATGAATTTGCACAGTTCACTATGAGTAAGTAAACAAAAGTCAGGCCTAGATAATGAGTATTGGAAATTCAGTGTACAGTAAATGTTAAATGTAATAGCCAATAAATATACTAAAAAGTATGCAAAATGTGAAACAGATAAGAAACAAGAAAAATATGATCAAAACTTGTGTTTTGATGAGCACTAAAATCACACTTGACACTTAGTGGCCATCTGCCATTATTATCTTGACAAGTACAGAACAGTAAAAACACCACATGTTTGAATACAGTACTTCAATATGAATGCAGTAATTCAGAATCAAAAAGACAATTGTCAGGATTATTGCAGGGAGCTTGGCTACTATTCTTCAAAAGACTAAATGTGCTGTTATTTCCATGCATCTATATGGTGTCTGTTCAAAATATGTATTTTTGTCCCTGTGAATATCCAGAGGGGGCAGGGGGAGGGGGGGGAAGATGGAGTCAATTAAAAAGCTAGTGATATGCCCAATAAAAATATAAGATTAGAAGAAATTTTTTTTATTATTCAGACAGTACAAGTGACACTGTAGTCAGAAAGAAAATTCTTTGTGGGAATAAAAATTTCCACAAAATGTAAAATGAATAGCAAATAAAAATGCATCTGGAAAATTTGTTGGAGAATATCTACTTACCACTTCAGTTCTTCTATTTAATAATTTTGTAGAGCTTGTACATATCAACATGAACATTTTTACTTGAAAATGCTAGATTTAAGTGCAATGTCTGTTACAATCAAATACATTCTTCGATGTATGGCCAAAATGAGTAAACAAATCTCTTCCAGTTAGCATATACCTGTATATGTAGCATATATCAAACAATGGAAAATCCAGGATGGAATGTAACAAAATCATGAAAAGGAAAGTTGCTACTCACCATATAGCGCAGCTGCTGACTTGCAGATAGGCACAACAAAAAACAGTCTTTTTGTTGTGCCTATCTGTGACTCAGCATCTCTGCTACACGGTATGTAGCATATACATATAAACTGTAAGACTGGTACATATGATGCAAGACAAAAAGTTCTCAATGTGATGTAGATACGGAATTGATATAGATAATTCTTCTTCTTTCCTGTAGTGTTGATACAATGTTTCTGTTATAAAATCTTTTACTTTTGTGATATATACCTAATGGGGAGCATACCTTATTGTTACATTCAGCCATCATGATCAGATTAATAACTATCAGTTTTACTGTAAATCACTGACAGTAGTTGTATCTCTAAATAAATTGACAAGAAGCTGTCACTCTGTGATTTTCAATCCTTGTCAGGAGTTTTTCTATGAGAAATAATTGAAAGCCATGCATCAGCCCCTCACAGTCTCTTCATCAGCACACTATGCCAGAAAATTATAGTTAAGTCTCCATGGGCAATGGGCCTTCAATTAAATCTGTGTAGCATTATTAATAGCACAAAGATAAGTAATGGCTTGCTAGTGCTGCCCTTAGGAAGTGAAATCCCGCACTGCTGACCAACACGTTTGAATGTGAAAAGGCTATACCTAGATTTTGAGCCTGTTTGTTCCTTCCATAGGGAGAGAAGAGTGATATGTCTTGTAAGGTTAGAAAGGAGGGGCATGTCACTTATAAATGTGTCTATCAGCAGTACTGGAATTTCACTTCCTGAAGGTAGCACTGTCCAGTCTTTCTGCCTGTTTGCAATTTTATAGTTTTTCTTTAGATATAATTAATACTCTCTTTAACTGTTTGATGAAACTTATGTTTCCTGCTGATGGCCCATAAAGTATTAGTACTTTAACTTGCATATTTTCAGATCTTGTTTAGCAAACACCTGTTCAGTATTGAGTTGTTCAGACTGGGACTTACCAATTTTTATACATATAATCACTCCAATTTCTTTTCCTGCTTCTAAAATAATATGACATTAAGCAATTAAGCACACTGCAACTGGGCATAAATTTCACCAAAAACTGGTTTGAGCAGTCACTTGAAGACATATACACTAACTAAAATGACTGTAATAAGATGAGAAATCCATACACTTTGAAAAAAATTATGGCTGATAATTTTAGCTTGTTTTCATCTTCATATTTCTCATGGTTTCAATGACTTTTTAAGTCATTTTTTGATTAACTTCTACATTGCGTAGAGAAAATTAAATCCTATAGAAAATCCAGGATGGAGTAATGACAATAGTATGAAAAGGATAAATTGCTACTCACCATATAGTGGAAATGTTGAATCGCAGACAGGCCCAACTACCCAACTAAATGACTACTAAACTGTGACACACACACACACACACACACACACACACAAAACCACTGTCTCTGGCTGCCGATGTAATGTGAGCTATTGTGCATGATGGGAGAACCAAACCCGATGGTGGAGATAAGGAGGTGGCTGGGGTGGGAAAGTGGAGGGACGGTATGGTATGGGTGGGGGATGGTAAAGTGCTGCTTGTGGGGGCATATAGTGACTAGGCAGAGAGGGAGTAGGGCAGTTAGTGCAGTCAGGAGGTTAGATGGTGGGCAGGTTGGGATGGAAAAGGAGAGAAGTAAACAGACTTTGAGTGTGATAGTGGAACAGAATATTGTGGAGTGAGAACAGGAAGGGATAGGTGGGTGAAGGACAATGAGTAACGAATGTTGAGGCCAGGAGGGTTACGGAAACATAGGATAAATTGCAGGGAGAGTTCTTGCCTGCACAATTCAGAAAAGCTGGCATTGATAGGAAGGATACATTGAAGAACATTGTTGTGGGTAGTCCACCTGTTTCTTGGCTACAGTTTGTCAGTGGCCATTCATGCAGATAGACAGCTTGTTAGTTGTCATGTCCACAGAGAATGTAGCAGAGTAGTTGCTGCTTAACTTGTAGATCACATGACTGGTTTCACAGGTAGCCATGCCTTTGATAGGGTAGATGATGCTTGTGACTGGGCTGGAGTAGGTCGGAGGATGTGTGGGACAGGTGTGCATCTAGGTCTGCTAAAGGGATATGAACAATGAGGTAAGAGGTTGAGAATAGGAGCTGTGTAGGAGTGGACAAGGATATTGTGTAGGTTCGGTGGTCGCTGTAATACCACTGTGAGAGGGGTGAGGAAGATAGTGAGTGGGATATTCCTCATTTCAGGGCACTACAAGAGGTAGTTGAAACCTTAACGGAGGGTGTGATTCAGTTGCTCCAGATCTGTGTGGTACTGAGTTATGGGTTGTATGCTCCTCTGTGACCCGACAGTGGGACTTCAGGAAGTGGTGTGTGTTCAGAGACATAAGGTGCAGGAGATCTATTTCTGTACACATGTGCTCTATGAAGGCCTCAGTGAGACCCCCGGTATATTGTGAGAGGACTACTTGTTACTACAGATGCAGTAGCCATGGGTGGCTAGGCTGTACGGAAGGGAAGTTTTGGTATGAAATAGGTGGCAGCTGTCAAAGTGGATGAATTGCTGGTGGTTGGTAGGTCTGGTATGGAGGGAGGTATTGATGTAGCCATCTTTGAGATGGAGATCAACATGAAGATGGCTTGTATGGCTGAGGAGGACTAGGTGAAGCAAATGGGGAAGAAGGTGTTGATGTTCTGGAGGAATTTGATTACAGGTGATGCCTTCAAAGCAGAAGTAATGTGGGTGAGCATGTAGTTACTCATGGCAACCAGGAAGGAGGTTGTAGACTTGGAGTTCATCAATAGTAGAAAACATTCAACAGTGGCCAGACCATAGGCATTAGGGATGTTAGTATAAAGGGAGGTGGCATAAATAGTGATGAGCAGGCCACTGTCTGGTAAAGGAACAGGAACCATGGAGAGTCGGTGGAGTTAATGGTTGGTATTTTTTATGTAGATGGTTAGGTTGTGGGTAATAGCCTGAAGGTGTTGGTCCAAGAGAGCAGAGTTTCTCTCAGTGGGGGTGGCACAGTAACTGGCAAGAATATGGTGTCCTGTGTGGCTAGGTTTATGGACTTTAGGAAGCATGAGTGAGGCGTGTTAGGGGTGAAGAGAGAGAGAGACTCTGGGGAGAGGTTCTGGAATAGGCCAAAGGATTTGAGGAGAGACTGGAGATCATGCTTTCTCACATGGTGCCTATTGATGCCATCTTCTGTCACAGTATCATCCCTAATGCCCATGGCCTAGCCTCTATTGAACACTACCATTACCCAATGCCCAATGGATTCCAAACCTAAAACCTCCTTCCTGGTCACCATGACTAACTACATCCTCACCCAAAATTACTTTTGCTTTGAAGACATCATCGGTAATCAAATCTGGGGTACAGCAATAGGCACTCACATGGAACCATCCTATGACAACCTTTTCATGGGCCATCTAAAGGGATCCTTCCTAAAACACCCAGAATCCTAAACTCCTCACCTAGTACAGGTTCACTAATGACATCTTCGTGATCTCAATTGAGAGTGAGGACACCCTGTCCACATTCCTCCAGAATATCAACACCTTCTACCTCATTTGCTTCACCTGGTCCTCTTCAAACCGCCTTCCTCGAAGTTGACCTCCATCTCAAAACTGGCTACATCAGTACCTCCGTCAATATCAAACCTACAAACCACCAGCAATACCTCCACTTTGACAGCTGCCACCCATTCCATACCAAAAAGTCCATTCCATACTGCCTAGCCACACATGGCAGTTGCAATTGTAGTGACAAGCAGTCCCTCTCAAAATATACCAAAGGTCTCACTGCGGTCTTCACAGACCGTAATTACCCTCCAAATCTTGTACAGAAACAGATCTCCTGTGCCTTAACTCTCCATACACATACCACCTCCCAAAGTCCCACCATCTAGCCACAGAGAAGCACACCCCTTGTGACTCAGTACCACCCAGGACTGGAGCAACTGAATCACATTCTCCCCCAGGACTTCGACCACCTCCCATTGTGCCCTGCAATGAGGAATGTCCTACCTGTACCCTAGCCACCACTCCCACAGTGATGTTCCACACAGCATCCTTGGTCACCCCTACACAATCCCTGCTCCCAGCCCCTTGCCTCATGGTTCATATCCCTCTAATGGATCTAGATGCAAGACCTGTCCCATGCATCATCCTGCCACCACCTACTCCAGTCTGGTAACAAGCATAATCCATCTCATCAAAGGCAGAGATACCCGTGAAACCAGGAAGTGTCCTTTACTTTGAACATTTCTACAAGAAATCCACAAGCATGTAGTTCACTGTCTATATTTAAGAGCACAATGAATTCAACACAAATAATTTTCATTGACCTTAAAAAAACAAGTAACCAACTTTGTAACTGTTTCCTAATAGGGCAATAAGTTCGTAACTAATTGCAAGTACTTGTAATACCAATCTTGGTTTAGGGGACAACAAAAGGAAGGCTTTTACAGCCAAATTCTGCTCTCCACTAGTCTGACTATCAAATCTTTAAGTCCTCACTCTTCTTTAGCGGAGCACAGTAGAAGTGACTAACACTTTAATTATGATCTGTACAAGTTAACAGTTTCTAAGGACTTGCCAAGTGAGTCTGACAGAAAACTAACAGGCCCATGAGGAGTTTCCGAGGTCCTTTGGTGGTAAAGGCAGCATGCGGTCAGTTGTGCTGGATGTAGAGTGGACTACTTCTCTTGGCTGGGTGCATCACAACTGCCACGATCATTGCAGACACGGCCCTAATACCTACACAGTGGAAGTACACTTCCTCCTGATTGGCTACTTGCGACACTGGCAGATGCAAAAAAAGGTTCAAGGCAGGAGCAACCTCTCTTGCTGATTTAAACACCCTCTGTGCTTTAGTCCGCTGGCCGGTGTGGCCGTGCGGTTAAAGGCGCTTCAGTCTGGAACCGCGTGACCGCTACGGTCGCAGGTTCGAATCCTGCCTCGGGCATGGATGTGTGTGATGTCCTTAGGTTAGTTAGGTTTAATTAGTTCTAAGTTCTAGGCGACTGATGACCTCAGCAGTTGAGTCGCATAGTGCTCAGAGCCATTTTTGTGCTTTAGTCCAGTGTAGGCAAAGGCCCTCTGCAGGTTGCACTGCAAATAGTGGAGTTGGAATGTCAGGTAGTCACAGGGACTGAGCTGGCAACCAACCCAATGGCAGTATGTTACTGTGTAGCATTGGCACTTGATATCTTTTGCAACACACCACCAGTCATGTCACCTAAAAGCTAAGCTGCAACTATGGTGCTTCAATCTACATGGGCATGACAACTAACAACCTGTCCATCTGCATGAATGGCCACTAACAAACTGTGGCCAAGAAGCTGCTGGACCACCCAGCATGATGCCCATCACAACACTCTTCATTTTAATGACTACTTCACAGCCTGTTCCATCTGGATCCTTTCTACCAACACCAGCTTATCTGAATTGCACAGGTGAGAATTATCCCTGCAACTTATCCTGCATTCCCATATCCCTCCTGGCCACAACATTTGTTAGCCATTGTCCTTCACCCACCTATCCCTTCCCTGTTCTGACTCCAGTCTTGTATTCCATAAGTGCACCCACAGTCTTCGTACTTTTCTGCCACTGCCCTGCTCTCTGTCTAACCTCCTGACTGCACCTAGCTGTCCTACCCTCACCCCATCGCTATGCTACCACAGCCAGCACTTTACTGCCACCCACCCGTACTCTGTATCGCACCCCCTCTCTTCCCTACCCACCTCCTTACTCCCATCATCCAGAGTGCTTCTCCCATCATGTGCTGTTGCTTGCAGTCTGGCCTCAGCAGCCAGAGACAGTGGTCATGTGTGTGCAAGCTGCATTTGCGTGAATGTGTGGGTGTATGTTGTCTATTTCAGAAGAAGATCTTCTGGCTGAAAACTTGTGTGTTTAGTACTCTTTTTGTAGTGCCCGTCTGTGACTCAGCATCTCAATTATATGGTGGGTAGCAATCTATCCTTTTCATAATATTGTCAAATATTAAATAAATGTTCTTCCAGATCTACAGTTCTGTAACATTTCTTCTTATTTCTGTGTTTGCTGTAAATCTATTTCTTAACGCAGTTTCCATTTGCCTTTACAGTAGTTTGCAGTTTCCATTTGCCTTCACTGTAGTTTGTCATTCTTTTCACTGAGCCTTATATCTGTTGTGCCTTATCCTTGGAATTTTTCTCTCCATTCCCAAATTAAGTTAAATAACACTGACCAATGTCAGTCATCCTGTTTCGAATTAACAATATTAATGCAAATATTTCAATATTCTTTCACTAGTGCTTGAATTAATGAAGTTTAAATGATTTCAGCTTAACAGGAACCTGTTCCAAGTTGATGGGCCTTACGGCCAGGACCTGGACATGTTTGACATAATAAGAGGGAGAGATAATGGCTTGGGACACTATAATGATTATCGAGAATTAATAGGCCTACCAAGAGCAACAAAATTTGAAGACTTTGCTGATCTTATGTCATATGAGGTATTTAAACAGTCATTGTTACTCTATGTTCATTTTTATTTGTGAAAATTAAACACTAAGTACTACATCTTAACTAGTCTTTATAATTCAATTTGGGCTAATGGTTCAGAATGATATAATTTTCTAAGCAGAGCATATATTAATTGAATCATATCCATTAATAAAACTGATATTGATCTTTCATGATAGAAAACAACAAATAAAATGGAGGAAAGGCAATCATCTTCAATATCTGTAACTCTAGGCTACTCACAGTTTTCCCCATATTTGCAAACATCCACAAATGCTTTTTGGAAATAATTTTGTCCCAATGGTGTGCCAAAAAACAGCAAATGTCTATCACAGGTGGACAGATGAACCTATGTATATTGAAATTTTACTTCAAGAAGCTGGTGCAAATTTCAATTTCCTGTTTATAGCAGACATTACATACCTTCCCAAAGTCACACATTTCAGCTGATGGAGATAAGCCAGAATATGATATCCTGTAATGATATTGTTATAATTTACAACTCTGTTATGTGCCTACCATACCATAAAATATCATCATCATTGGTTTTATGCTATGCTGGGAAAGCCTTCATTTCTTCATTTCTGGCAGTCTATCACTTGCTTCTCAATGCTACCATCCAGCACATCATGAAAGACCTCAAATCTCTTCCTCTCTTGCCTTCTCTTCACTTCAACATTCCCTTGTAAGACTTCCAACAAAATGCCCTCCCCCCCCCCCCCCACTTCTTTCCTAACATATGTCCCATTTAGTTTCTTCTCCTTATTTTATTACACATTGTCTCTGCTCTCATGGTCTTCTCAGCATCTCAACATCTCACTTCACTACTCAACTTATTCTTTCTGTCCTGCACCACATTCACTTCTCAGAAGCCTGCACCATGTCTACATCTCAAAAGTTTCTAACTTATTCTTTCTTTCTGCTTCATTTTCCATGTTTCAGAACCACTCAGGATGACACTCAATACACTTCATCACTCTTTCCCTCGAATATTTCTCCATATTGCTGAAGAAAAGTCGCCTATTCTTATAAAATGCCTTTTCCTCATTGCTACCCAGGTTTTAATTTCTGTGCTCCATTTCCAATTGATTTCCTTTCTGCTTCCTAAGTGTTAAAGTTTTGCAAATGTTCTAATGATTCTCCATCCAGTATTATATTTGCTCTTTCATTTCCTCCTAATCTCATTACTTTCATTTTCTTTGTATTCATGTTAATTCCATAGCTCTTTCTTTAGTTTCAATGGCATCCAGAGTCCCTGTAACTTTTTTTCCATCCACTGCTAGAAGGACTAAGTCATCTGCAAACATACCATGAAATAATGCTAGAGGACAAATAGTGTATACACTGATGATGCCATAGCTGTTGCAAAACATGTTTGGGTGAGAATAAAATAAAACTGTGCTTAAAGCAGATCTGATCTCCAAAAATAAAAATTTGAGGAAAGGCCAGACACAGAACAAGGGTTGCATCTGGAAAGTGGGCCAGAGAGGGGTGGAGGTGGGGAGGGGGGAGGGGGAAGGTTAACATAAGCACAGAAGATGTAATTAATCAGTTAGTCCATGAATGAAGCAGAAACAGTTCATGGTGAAATATCAGCAGAAATGGATCTGAGATTGTTCCAGTGGAAAGACTGCAGTCCTTGCTTGACTTACCTGGATAAACAGTATTTTGTTTCAGTGTTTCATAAAGGCTAGTGATGGTGGAAATACCATGTTTATGATCCACAAAACTAAATGCTGTAAATAGTTGCAGCATTGTGGAGTCCACGGACAGACATGAGACAAATAACAGCAAAGGCAGAGACAGAGACATCCACTAGGAGGTCTTTTATTCCTACTGTGGGTACCCTCACTGGGCTTATATGAGGTTACATATATTAATATGTTTGTATCAAGCATTTGGATGTGAAAAGGTGTTACTAGCACTTTTAAGGTACCTCAGATAGCTAGAATTTAATAGTAACAAGAATGGAATAATTAATTTAATATATTAACAATTTGGTAAGATTGATGTTTGGTAGATTGATTTAGAATAGCGTACAAGGATAGTAAGTCACATGAAATAAAATCAAAGTATGCACTCATCATTATCACTGTCTCATTTGAGAATAGAGTTGTGAACACAGGTCTGCAGACTAGTGTTATGTGAGTGTGTGAATGAATGTAGTGCTGTTTGTTTCTGCTCACAGTCAGGGAACTCAGTGTTTCTGTAATTTTATCTTTGGTGGAGGGTCTTCCCCTTCCTGTTGTTACATGTAGACTCCGGAACTGAGTTGGATTTGTTGTTGGCAGAAGATGTGGCCAGCCTGTGAATGGGTGCCTGTACCCAGCTGGAATGTTCTCTGGAACCAGTCAGCCCACTTGTGATTTTCAAGGATTCCTTTCTGTATTTAGAGTAGTTCCAAACTAGTTTATTTTCCAAAAAATTACCATTGAACCTGAGAACTGACATACTTAAAAATACAGATGCTGTTGGTAAAATGTTCCCTGGGCTGAGGGAGGATAGATTTGCCTGTGGGAAGCACATTCATTCTCTCACAAATAAAAAGATATGTGGGGCACATGTAAAACATTGTCAAACAAAATTCAAATGCTGATTTCCTTGGCCATGACAATACCATTTCATTAATTCTAACTCTGACAGCTAAGATAACTCTCCCTCACTCAACTATAATACATGAAACCTGATCACTGCAATACCAATAGTCAGTCCGTTGGTGATTAGTTGCTTTTACTCATTTTTATTTGGTGTTTACATTGAGTAATTTCTGTTATCATTATATATTTTTAGTCTGTAGTGAAGGGACTAAATGGGAGCGGCCCGCGAACAAACAAAACGAATGGGAAAGGACATACAAGAACAATGACAGATGACCGAGCAAGACCTTATGAACAACAACACGCAAGAAGCAATGTCCACTCACACACGGAAACAAAGCAAACACTGTCTGTAGGCGGGATGTCGATATACTCACGTGAATATCAGACTGCCTCGCTGAATGAGAGGCAGGCGCTTAAATATATGATGGGTACATTGCTATTGGCCACTGGGACCACTTGCTCCACTGTGGCACCCTCACATTATATGTGGGCCAGGAGCTCACGCAGCCACGGCTTACGGTGTGATGGCTGCAGAGCCCTCTAGAGGTAATCGAGGTCCATGCTGTCTGGTGCGGATTCGAAACCAGCAGTGCTCCGTACCAGAGTAACAGTTTTATTTCGTCAGCTTGCGCTGTCCCCACCCCACTGATGAGTTTTATTATTTGTGTAGTTTGGCTCTGTCTTAATGTTGACTAAATCCATTGAGTGAAAGAGGGGGTGGCGCAGCTGATGAAGTAAATGTTGCCTATGGCAATCATTCACCAGTAACTGATGCTGTCTGACTGCTTCTTGTAATAACTCTTACTCAGAACTCCTTTTTTACAATAGTTATAGTGATTTATTTCTGATACCTATGTACAGTCAGCTCTTGAGGTACCGCCTACTGCATTACTGGCTGTTAAATTGCTTCTTGCTACTTTCGCTGTTATACACAAAGTTCCTCATTATACATTCTTTGTTTCTTTTTTCCTCTGAAGTCCAACAGTCATCTCGAAGTATCCCGCCACCGTGACTCTGGACCTCCATGGAGCAACGTCATCAGCCTCACTGCGTTTGCTCCACGGCAGCCCCCTACTTGCCGCGTCAATGAAAGTCCGCGCTGGTTGCTGGCTCGGTGTTTGAATTATCTGCACATATAAAAACCAAATACTTCCGCAGTATTTATGCACATAACTAACAAATCCTAGCCCGCAGTTCAATTTTATCATTTAATTAGAATTTGTGCAAGGCCAGAGGCGATAGATGGTGCATGCAACAGACCACTTGTCGTCTGTTACACCACGAGCTTACCACATCATTTGAGGTGCAGATTTTTTTGAAGAGCATATTCACACATACAGTCATTTACTAAAGTTACAAAACTAGATTTGCAAATAGTGGAGCTGTCAGAGAAATATGTTGAAATAAAACTCATATGAGCAAGAAGTGTATAGAAGAGAAGCAAGAGTCTGAAGAGAGTGTACAGCATGAAACTTTGATTTCATTTTGCACCTAACCAGAGAACACACAATGTAATTTACAGTTTTAATCTGAAATACCTACTAATGAGTTGTTTTATTCGATTAAACATGACTATTTGAATGGTGACAATGTGAGACACCTAAAAACAGAGTTGTTTACACAATATGCACATTAATCAAAAAAGCATATAAGTTATTTCCAGCTGACATAACTTTCCTTTTAAGGATGCCATAGCCTTGGGACAGTATTATGCAGATCCAGATGACGTTGAGCTGATGATGGTGATGCTGGAGAAAACCAGCCCAGACAAACTGACAGTGAGGCAGGCTATTGTCGCAGAGCAGTTCTACCGCTGGAGATGTGGAGACAGATTCTTCTATGATTATAGTGGGTCCCCTTACCCATTCTCAGAAGGTATCAGTTAATGTCTCATTGCTTTACATTTTTTCACTGTTTAATAAGTCTGTATAAACTTTGTTACTGTTTTCTTCCTATCAGCAAACATTACTTATGTGATTTGACATGGTTCAGAATAACAAACACTGCCCTTGTTATTTCATTAGCACATTCACAATATGGCACCCTTCCTCTTTTTCCATTACTTTGTAAATATTTTCAAATCCCTAACCCCCCCTCCCAGCCCCCCCCCTCTCTCTGTCTCTCTCTCTCTCTCTCTCTCTCTCTCTCTGTGTGTGTGTGTGTGTGTGTGTGTGTGTGTGTGTGTGTGTTTATGCATCAATATTTAAAAGCTAAGTAAAATCATGAAACAAGAGTGTGTCCACATTCATTTATTCAAATGCCTTGTTCAACAAATCTGATCATGAAGATGCTCTTCAGAGTTGTGAAATGAGTCAAACTACATGTAAACTGGCAGAAGCAGATTAAACAAGCTTACTCCATTTCAAACATATCCACACCAACAATATCGGTATGAAGTGTAACTCTTGTGGGCGTGAAAACACGTTTGTATTGATTGTGGCTTTGAAGCAGACTACCTCTAAATGCCATTTTGGTGGATTTATTGTCATGTCTGAAACATACACTGTGTCAGTTCATGAAAATTGCTGGTCGAAGGCTTGTATGGAAATATTTGGTTTTCCACCATATACCACACAAGTTATATGGGCAACAAATCAGGAAACCAGTGGGGGCAGAAAAGAATCCATACATTCTTCAAGCCATTTGAGGTGTGAACTGTATGTGAGATCTTACAGTATCCTGCTGAAATATGCGATTTTGTACCATGGCCATGAGGTCTATGACAACAATGTTTGTCATTCTTTCCATTTACTGGAAAACATTCAGTCTCCACTCAACTACTATGGAATCAGTCCTTTTGTCATGTCCCACAGCTCCCCAGACCATGATTCCAAGAGATGAAGACATAAGGGTCTTGATAATTGCTGGTTCACCACATCCTCTACAGGCCCTTTGATCTCACTTGACTGCCACAAGCAGAAGCAAGACTCATAGGTGAACACCACAGAATGCTACCCAATACCTCATTTCATTCTGGCTTTATGCCATGCAAGGGTCTATTGTTTTGGAATGGCATCAGCAGTAACTGACATATGGCATCTTGAGATCTGATCTTACCTTTCTAAATGACTCAGTCCCACAGTTCAATTTATTGTAATAATGTTACTTTCCTTATTAAAATTATTTCAAGATTTTTGACTAAAGCCACAGACATAGAAATGATTTTTGCACTTTTTGGGACATAGGTTGCAGATGAATAATGTGCAACTCATTTGTTGATAAAGTCAACAGTTAAAAAGTTATCCTCAACTTAATTCTCTTGATGTCAAAGTAGCTGTTCTTGCCCATTGTCATGTAATAAAATGGTGTGTGATCTCACTGAGAAAGGCCACAGTTTGTCATGTTTAAGAACAAAATTCATCTTTCTTCCTAGAATCAATTTTTTGTCATAATCCATTCATCAAACAATTAAGACAATAACGAAGTACAATACTGTTTCATTTGGAAATACTGTAACTATGTAAACTCAAAATATTATTGAATGAAACATGTTTTGAAGTACCACTTTTATATCTTTCGCACATCTGACAAAACACTTCTTGACTGCTGACACTTTTTGTAGAACAATATAACTCTATGGATGCATTGCATGTGGGTGCTGTGGAGAAAAGTTCAATTTTGCCTCCCCTATTCATCCACTATTAACACTCGAAACAGACTTCCTTACAACTTCACTGCCACATTATGACATTCTATCCATATATAGAAGCTTCAGAGAGTAAAACAAAGCAAAGACAAAGATGTTTCATTCCAACAGATCAAACACTTCCATAAATATCAGTATACTTCAACTGAAATCATGTTTAGGTAGATATTACTATTTAATTCATTAGCATATTTTGTTAAATATAATTTGTTAGGTAATTTTTAAATATGGTTTTTAATAATGGAATTTTTAATAATTTTGTTTGCTGAGAATAAGTTCCACTGCTGACACTCATTATAGTAAGCAATATGGATCACATGATACAATTAATGTTTTCAGATAGCAGGTGCAAAATATGTAGAAAAGGATGTTTAACATATGGAAGAAACAATATAAAATCATAAATGAAACTTCAAACACACGTCCCAAAACATCAAAATGAATCTGCAAACACACACACACACACACACACACACACACACACACACACACACACACACACAGTAAATATAGTTTGTGAATGCTGAGAGATATCACGGGGACAATTACTGTATCGAGATGTTTATTTAGACACAGTTACAGCATCATCTATTATTGCACATGTATTACCAAAGTATAGGTTCATTTCAACTTCCAATAATCTGTTCCAATGGTTCTACGAATCTCTGGCTGGATTTCATCTATTGTCATCCTCCTGCTCATCAGAAATGGTATAACAATCTTATGTTCTTCTTGTGATGTAGGCTTTATGGAAGGACCCCCCACCTGATCTCTTCACAGACTGTTGTCCTCACCAAATTTCATCTCTATTCATTATCCAGTCATGGCACTACAACTAAATGTCTGTGAAATTTACTGGATGATGATCCCATGTCCTTCCTGCCAATGATGGCATCTTTCATAAAGTCTGAATGTTGTTACTAAGTTGTACATGCACAGCCTAAGGGATACTGTGCTGTGATCTCCAAAAGTAAAGTCCCAGCAATGTTAGACACATCATTCCTAAGTTCTCTAACACTTCTGAGAAGAAAGCTGAAAACAGAATATTAAATCAAGTTCCTTTGAATTACATTTTTACAGTAGCTGAGATTGGCTTCCATTAACTGTTCTTGACTGAGAAAGCTGCATGTTATCTCATGATGTTGGAATTTTCTGTGTTCTAGCCAAGGCCTTTAATCATGAAGATTGTGAAAGTCTACTAAAGAAACCAAAAAACTAAAATGCTGCTGGTGTTTTGTAAAAGGCACTCCCTTTGCCAGAATGGAAATGTGTTAACAACAGAAAACAGATATACAGACTAACAAATGATACAGCAATAATAAGACTAAATTAGGAGTTAAGAATCATGAAATATGGCTCCCCACAAGAATCAGTGCTTGGCCCACTCTTGTTCTTGACCAACATAAGTGATTTACCTGGGACACTGGACTACCCTTCAAAAACTTTTGTTTGCTGATTACGCTAGTATACTGATAAAGGGTCCACAGTTCCATATCAGGCACACCTAGGAAAATAATGTTGTAGTATTAGAACTAGTTCATAGTTTAACACTTTATCATAAAAAGGACTAATGTTATGCAATTTCAAACAAGTGAAAATGATTCACAGGTACCAGAGATATATAAGTGAGCACACACTGAGGCCTCATTTGTTATGTTCCTTGACATACAAATTAATAATACATTGAATGGACAGCAGCACATACATAAGTTAACCAAGAAACTCAGTTATACATGTTTGAATGTAGAAATCTCTCTCATTGTGCTGACCTGCACATCAGATTGCTAACACAGTTTGGCTACTTTCACTAAGTACTGTCAAGTGACATATTGTGGAGCAATGCTACTAAGGTGCACAATGCACAATTCTACAGATACATGTAGTAAGAATGCTATCTAAAATTGATAACCAAACATCTTGCACAAGACTCTGTAGGGACCCAGGGATTCTTAGGCTTACATATCAATAGATAAATTCTCTAATGTATTTGTGGGTAATAAAATTAGTGAATTGTTTGAAGTGAAGGTCAATAGACTCATGGAGTTCTGAAAAACATTTAATTTGGGTTTCTGTAATCTCAGGGAAATTACTGTCTTCTCGCCTCTGTAACTCATGACAATATTGGCAGTAAGGATAATTTCCATGTAATTATGCATCTCAATTTAGGGTTCTGAATGGAGTTTTATATACTGTTGGAAAAGACTAGAACAGGTGTCGGTAGACATCAGAAAGGAAACTGGAAATCCCTAGTTGCTAAAAGAAAATCTCATTAGCCAGTCGTTCCACAGTTTATTAGACTATTTCAACTTAGGTATCTAGACCTTCCTTTCATATTACATGCTCTCAGTACATTGTTGCACTCATTCCTTATGGATAGGACAAATGGAAGAAATAGAGAAGATCCAAAGAAGGACAGCATCTTTCATTACAGGTTCATATAGTAAGCATGAAAGCATCATGCAAATGTTCAGCTGACTCCAGTGATAGATGCTGCAAGACAGGTGTTCTATGTCATGGTGTGGTTTACAGTCAAAGTTTGGATAGCTTACATTTCTAGAAGAGTCAATCAGTATATTACTTTTGCTTGTGTACATATTATAACACGGAAACTAATTACAGTATGAGTACCAAACTTGGTAGCATTAACGTACAGAGTATGAGGTGCATGATTTCCATGCATCACAGTGTCACCGTCCAGTTCCTACTATGGCCACCAGATGCCGTGTTCAATCATCATGATTCACAGTCTTACACACCTGATCAGTCATAGTGCTTGTTGACGTGTCAACGTGAGGTTGGACAAAAGGAGCAGGGCATTATTGGTGAAACTCTATTATCAAAACAACAGTAATACTGCAGCTGAAATTTGAGAATATTGCCAGCTGAAAGAATTATGGAAGGGTCCTCTTTCTCCACTCCCTGTGCAGAGCATGATGAAGTAGTTTGAATCAACTGGAGAACTGGGCATCGCTTCAGGAGCAGGCCGATGACGGTTACACCACAGGTGGGTGATGAAATCACTGTTGCTACAGCAGACAACACTGCACGCAATTCCCAATTGTCAGGCATTGCACATGCTGTGTCATGACAGTTGAACATGTGGTGGTCCACTGTATGGGAGGTACTTTGAACCATTCTCAAACGGTATCAGTACAACATCTGTATCATACAGCAGCTTGCACCACAGGACGCACAATGAAATATTGACTTCACTCTCCACTTTCTCACCAGGACTGAAGTTGATGAGAGCTGGTCCTGAACCATCCTATGGACAGACAAAGCTCATGTTTTCCTAATGGATGAGGTAAACACACAGAATTGCTGAGTGTGGGGACCTTCACCTCCAGTCACTGTGCATGAAGTTCCTCTGTATGGTGTACGTGTCACCATATTGTGTGGCTTTGTGGCTACATTCATCTTTGGCACATTGTTTTTTTTTTAACAGGTTGGTGCTCAAGGACCAAAGATGTGCAGTGTGACTGGCTAGCGTTACTGTGATATGCTTCACCAGCATGTCATACCCGCCCTACAGGAGACACACATTGAAATAAACAGTTTTCATGTATGATGGGGCCCCACTACACATCACTTGTGAAGCGCACCTGCTTCTCTGAAACACATTTAGAAATGATCGAATTATGAGCTGATTGTATCCAAAGGCTTCGCTGGCACAATCACCTGATCCCTCTCCCTGTGATTTCTGGTTGTGGAGCTACCTGAAGGACAGGGTTTACCAGAGGAACAGTAATACATGTGCTGATGTGAAGTGCAGCATATCAAGAGAGGTACCCAGCATACCTACGGAAATGCCTTGTACTACTGTGCAGAATGCAATTCACTACTTGCATACTCTTCTAGACACTGATGGGTGCCATATTGAGCATCTTTTGTAGCATTAATCATACCAGTATGTAATGGTATGATGTACCATTGTGTTGTTGTTGTGGTCTTCAGTCCTGAGACTGGTTTGATGCAGCTCTCCATGCTAATGTATCCTGTGCATGCTCCTTCATCTCCCAGTACCTACTGCAACCTACATCCTTCTGAATCAGCTTAGTGTATTCATCTCTTGGTCTCCCTCTACGATTTTTACCCTCCACGCTGCCCTCCATTGCTAAATTTGTGATCCCTTGATGCCTCAGGACATGTCCTACCAACCGATTCCTTCTTCTAGTCAAGTTGTGCCACAAACTTCTCTTCTCCCCAATTCTATTCAATACCTCCTCATTAGTTACATGATCTACCCACCTAATCTTCAACATTCTTCTGTAGCACCACATTTCAAAAGCTTCTATTCTCTTCTTGTCCAAACTATTTATTGCCCATGTTTCACTTCCATACATGGCTACACTCCATACAAATACTTCCAGAAACGACTTCCTGACACTTGAATCTATACTCGATGTTAACAAACTTCTCTTCTTCAGAAACGCTTTCCTTGCCATTGCCAGTCTACATTTTATATCCTCTCTACTTCAAGCATCATCAGTTATTTTGCTCCCCAAATAGCAAAACTCCTTTACTACTTTAAGTGTCTCATTTCCTTATCTAATTCCCTCAGCATCACCCAACTTAATTCGACTACATTCCATTATCCTTGTTTTGCTTTTGTTGATGTTCATCTTATATACTCCTTTCAAGACACTGTCCATTCCATTCAACTGCTCTTCCAAGTCCTTTGCTGTCTCTGACCGAATTACAATGTCATCGGCGAACCTCAAAGTTTTTATTTCATCTCCCTGGATTTTAATACCTACTCCAAATTTTTCTTTTGTTTCCTTTACTGCTTGCTCAATATACAGATTGAATAACATTGGAGAGAGGCTACAACCCTGTCTCACTCCCTTCCCAACCACTGCTTCCCTTTCATGCCCCTCGACTCTTATAACTGCCATCTGGTTTCTATACAAATTGTAAATAGCCTTTCACTCCCTGTATTTCACCCCTGCCACCTTTAGAATTTGAAAGAGAGTATTCCAGTCAACATCAAAAGCTTTCTCTAAGTCTACAAATGCTAGAAACATAGGTTTGCCTTTCCTTAATCTTTCTTCTAAGATAAGTCGTAAGGTCAGTATTGCCTCACGTGTTCCAACATTTCTACGGAATCCAAACTGATCTTCCCCGAGGTCAGCTTCTACCAGTTTTTCCATTCATCTGTAAATAATTCGTGTTAGTATTTTGCAGCTGTGACTTATTAAACTGATAGTTCGGTAATTTTCACATCTGTCAACACCTGCTTTCTTTGGGATTGGAATTATTATATTCTTCTTGAAGTCTGAGGGTATTTCGCCTGTCTCGTACATCTTGCTCACCAGATGGTAGAGTTTTATCAGGACTAGCTCTCCTAAGGCCATCAGTAGTTCTAATGGAATGTTGTCTACTCCCGGGGCCTTGTTTCGACTCAGGTCTTTCAGTGTTCTGTCAAACTCTTCACATAGTATCGTATCTCCCATTTCATCTTCATCTACATCCTCTTCCATTTCCATAATATTGTCCTCAAGTACATCGCCCTTGTATAAACCCTCTATGTACTCCTTCCACCTTTCTGCTTTCCCCTCTTTGCTTAGAACTGTGTTTCCATCTGAGCTCTTGATATTCATACAAGTGGCTCTCTTTTCTCCAAAGGTCTCTTTAATTTTCCTGTAGGCAGTATCTATCTTACCCCTAGTGAGATAAGCCTCCACATCCTTACATTTGTCCTCTAGCCATGCCTGCTTAGCCATTTTGCACTTCCTGTCGATCTCATTTTTGAGACGTTTGTATTTCTTTTTGCCCGCTTCATTTACTGCATTTTTATATTTTCTCCTTTCATCAGTTAAATTCAATATTTCTTCTGTTACCCAAGGATTTCTACTAGCCCTCGTCTTTTTATCTACTTGATCATCTGCTGCCTTCACTACTTCATCCCTCAAAGCTACCTATTCATCTTCTACTGTATTTCTTACCCCCATTCCTGTCAATTGTTCCCTTATGCTCTCCCTGAAACTCTGTACAACCTCTGGTTTAGTCAGTTTATCCAGGTCCCATATCCTTAAATTCCCACCTTTTTGCAATTTCTTCAGTTTTAATCTACAGTTCATAACCAATAGATTGTGGTCAGAGTCCACATCTGCCCCTGGAAATGTCCTACAATTTAAAACCTGGTTCCTAAGTCTCTGTCTTATCATTACATAATCTATCTGATACCTTTTAGTATCTTCAGGATTCTTCCATGTATTCAACCTTCTTTTATGATTCTTGAACCAAGTGTCAGCTATGATTAAGTTATGCTCTGTGCAAAATTCTAACAGACGGCTTCCACTTTCATTTCTTAGCCCCAATCAATATTCACCTACTATGTTTCCTTCTGTCCCTTTTCCTACTGTCGAGTTCCAGTCACCCATGACTATTAAATTTTCATCTCCCTTCACTATCTGAATAATTTCTTTTATCTCATCATACATTTCTTCAATTTCTTCGTCATATGCAGAGCTAGTTGGCATATAAACTTGTACTACTGTAGTAAGCTTGGGCTTCATGTCTATCTTGGCCACAATAATGCATTCACTATGCTGTCTGTAGTAGCTTACCCACACTCCTATTTTTTTATTCATTATTAAACCTACTCCTGCATTACCCCTATTTGATTTTGTATTTATAACCCTGTATTCACCTGACCAGAAGTCTTGTTCCTCCTGCCACCGGACTTCACTAATTCCCACTATATCTAACTTTAACCTATCCATTTCCCTTTTTAAATTTTCTAACCTACCTGCCCGATTAAGGGATCTGACATTCCATGCTCCGATCCGTAGAACGCCAGTTTTCTTTCTCCTGATAACGGCGTCCTCTTGAGTAGTCCCCACCCGGAGATCCGAATGGGGGACTATTTTACCTCCGGGATATTTTACCCAAGAGAACGCCATCATCATTTAACCATACAGTAAAGCTGCATGCCCTCGGGAAAAATGTACCATAGTAGCACGTTAAAAGTGTTTCAATTGAGTTGATTTTGCATTACATCTTTCCCCATGTCCTTGATGTTAATGCTACCGAGTTTGCTAATTGTACTGTAATTAGTTTCCATTTTATAATGTGTTAAATAGGAAAAGTTTAATTATAATCACCTGGTACATCTCGCTAAAAGACAATGAAGATAAAATTAGAAGCTTACCAGCAATCATTCTTCACACAAACCATTTGTGAATGGAACAGGAAAATGTGATAGTGATAGTGGTACACAAAATATCCTCCACCACACCACATAAGGTGGCTTACTGAGTGTAGATGTAGATGAGAATAAGAGTTGTTGACAATATCCACCATTGTCAATGCCAGGAAAGGTACTGACAGCTGTAGATGATGAAGTAGTGTCCACTAAGACCAAACATTACATAGGTACAATGATGAAATGTCATTCACAACATCCTTGTTATCATCACGATGGACAATATGAGACACACACCTATGCAGTCTTTTGGTGTCTGCATCTGTGCTCTACTGAGTGCATAGCGGTATGTTCATAATATGCATGACAATGGAAACAAGGATGCTGTTAGTAACATCACATCATTGACGTCAAGACAATCTTTGGTCACAGGGGTTAATGCTACACAAGTTACATTGTTGTGACTCTGTTACTTTGACAGTCAATTGGTTTCCTGATAATGATAATGGTTGATATTTTTGAAAGCCCAGATTTCCATAATGAATTAATGTAACAATTTCCGAGAAAATATTTAAAATGATATAATTATTCACTGTGAAAGATAAGTGAGTAGATTTTACTGCACGGTATAAGGACAGGATCAATGGCTTTCTTCAAACTATCTGTTTTTTTTTCCCATTATTCATAAATGTATGAGGGTTATCCTAACAGTAAATAATATTTGTTTTCTCATATATTTCTACTCAAGACAATGAAAGAAAACATTCTTTTACAACACATTTTGATATCGTAGCATTTTTTCTGTGGTGCTGATAACAGTTTTCTACAACCCAAAATCACCAACAAGGAAGTCATAAATAATGATCGAGAAATTTCTGGAAGTGAAAATTCAGTCCTCTTCCGTGACATATCTGTCCTATTTAATTCTTTTCATAATCCTTGATTTGAGGTTGTCAGTCACAACTGAAGGCTGACTTAAGCATTCCTCTTCATGAATATTTGTTTATCCACCATTAACAATTATGCATCAAATTCAAACTGAAGCTTTGTTTTCCACATTGTTATAAATTTTGATTATCCATCTGCAAATTTTGATAGTGCGTTTTTGCTGTTATTCAGAAACCATATTATAATATAAACCTCACACTTGCTGAAATTGTTATATTTTGGATACATTTCAAAATAGCACACATGGTGCCAATGATTAAAAGGTCTATGACTCGGTGGTGGGGAGGGGTGGGGGTGGGGGTGGGGGTGGGGTTGGGGGGTGGGGGGCAAGGGGAGAATTGCATGGCTTGTTTGACCAAACTTTTCTTTACTTTTGGAATGAGCCTTACATAAAAAGTAATTGGGAAGCAACACCATAGTTCTTAAAATGAGTAATTTATCACTAATCATAATCTGTTGTAAGTATAATAGCTATGATGACTGCTCCTGCCTGTTAATGTATAACTTGACTCATTTCACATCTCTGCTGCTTTTCCTTCCTGATGAGATTTGCTGAACATAATGAGTGAATTAATGAATGTAAAAAAGACCAATTCATTACCTCAGAATTGAGTGCCACTGCACAGGCATGCTTTACTGACTTCAGCTGCAAGGGTGAGTTAGATTGTAGTAGTTTTGTAAACACACCCTGCATCTCTGCTTTCAAATTATATCATGTACCTGAAAATAGCAAACTCACTGCTCCAATATGGTTTATTACATTGTCTGAGATTAATTTTTATCTAACTTGTTTGCAGATCAGCTAAATGAAATTAAAAAGGTAACAATGTCCAGGATAATTTGTGACAACTCAGACAACATAACCAGAATACAGACCAACAGTTTCAAGAAAGTCAGTGACACGTAAGTGCTTTCTGAGCATATTTTGACTGGAGATAAATGGCAGTTATTTAATGTAAATGAGGAGGCACCTGATTTTTTTTCAGATTAGCAGCTGCTCTTTTAATTTACTGAGTTACACTTACTTGGGTTTAGCATAAATAGTGTTAAGCACTTCAGTGATGGTCTATTGTTAATACATTGTACAGATTAAGTTTTTAATTTGCTCGTCTTTTATTAATGTATATCTTACTTCTTTATCTTTCTTGGTGGGATCTATGGAACATGAAGAATGAATGTAAGAATCAATTAACTATAAAATTAATTCCATGATAAAGTAAACTGCCTGAGCAATGCAGGTAGGTTTGTTGAGGTCTAGTGGGAGATGCTTACTTGCATAGAAATCAAACAATATTTACATGCTGATCAGGATTTCTTGTTATTATTAGTGTATTTCTTCTTTTCCTACAACATTTCCACTTGCATCCTGCATTCTTCCTGTATGTAATTGAGGTTCTCTGACACATTTTTGTTGAACCATTGTCACTTAAGATTTGTTAATATTTGATTGTCATTTGCAATGTTGTTTTCCCAGGAACCCAGCAACGGACTGCACACTCATTCCCCAGGTGGATCTGAGCTACTGGAAAGAGGAACAATGACTACAGCTCCAAATAAAATAACATGACATTATTACACTATCATGTAATTGCACTCTGTAATAAATGAATGTTTATAAACAGTGCAATTCAATTTGAATGTGTATTTTCTGGATCACCTCAAAAATGTCTTTATGAATTAAATCGTTAAAATATTTTATCATTTTCTCAAGTAATTGCACAACATCGTGACACAAATCTGTGATCATAATAGCACTGCTCGATACAATTTTCTATCCTTATCATTTTTATGTCACACATTATAAGATATGTTAAAGCATCATTAGAAAATATTTCAAATAAGAAAGAAATGAATGAAAGCCAGTTGTATAAGGAGCAGATATATGAAGTTCAAATGACAATCCTGACTACAGACAGGATCCACTATAGGACAAGGTGTTAAAATCAAACACCAGTGGGGTTTCAGCTCTCTGAGACTGCAGACGAGTGTGAAAATTGCATTTGTGTGTGTGTGTGTGTGTGTGTGTGTGTGTGTGTCTACTGCTGACAAAGGCCATTACAAAGTTTCAGCAAGAAATAAGACTGATAAAATTAGCTAACAGCAGATGGAGAGCTAACCCAAGGGTGCTGAGAACCACAACCAAGACACTGTACTTCTCCATAGCAGACTATGCTTGCCCAGTGTGGTTCCATGCCAGAAAGGTCACCTTAAGCTTAAATGAAACACACTGAGTAATAACTGGTTGCATGAAACCCTTGCTGCTTCACAAACTAAGAGAAAAGTATTCAGTGCACAAAAGTGTGTAAACAGAATAATAGCTGGAGCCCTCCCAAGATCTTCTTGCAGACATTTATTCAAGGAAGTAAGGATATTCATAGCACCTTCATAATACTTATATTCACTTATGATATTTGTTGTAAGCAAAGCAAAGTTTTTAGAGAGCAAAAGCACGTGCTAAGACTTATTTGTGGTGTAAATTCAGAAATGGACTTTACATTCAAGCATTCTAAATATGTTTGTTATATTATGTTTCCTGACATGTTCCACATCTACAACAATCCCCCATTTTTGGGTCCATGAAATTAAAAATACATCTAATCGAATCCAAACAAACAAGTTTATTTGTTCATTGAACATAATACACAAATATAATCACAATAAAATTTAAAAAATTTGCACATATGTATCATATGTGTCCTAAAAGTACTTAGCAGAACTCTGTAATCAGAATGGCTTTCAACCAGAAGCTCTGACTTAATCAATTCTACGCTGCTGCTATTTTTCTGATCAGTTCATTTATTGTTTGTAAGAGATAAAACTCTTGATGTGTTGTGAAATATTGTTGTGTTGCCCAAGTCTATTAAGGAATAAATAATGTAACTAGCCTGTTGTAACATGAATATCTCTATAATCCTCTTTTGGGAGTCCTTATTTATACCACAGATCCTGATTGAGCACATCCATAGGTTGCCAGTACTGACTAAAATGGAAATGATTGTATGGCATTGTTGGCCGGGAGGCCCCATTTGGGCGAGTTCACCCGCCGTATTGCAAGTCCTTTTTAGGTGACGCCACACTGGTGACTTGCGAGTCAATTATGTTGAAGGACATACAACACCCAGTCCCCTACTGGGAATCGAACCTGGCCCCCCCTGCATGGTAGGCAGTAACACTACTGTTATGCTACGGAGGCGGACTAAGAAACAAGTATTGTTTGTGCACCCAAAGTTGCCACTCGGCACGGTGGCTGATGGGAGCGACTGTAAATGGGAAATGCCTTTACAGTCATTCCCATCAGCCACTGTGCTGAGTGTCAACTTTGTTTGCACATGCAGTAATCATTCCCTCTCAAAGCTTCCAGTTATGTCATTCATTCCACACTCCTCGCTTTCTCTGGAGCTGAACTGTCTTCTTGCCATAGAAGCATGAATAGGAAACAAACTATACACCAACCAAGGTATCAGTTATTTTATGAAAATTATTTGAAATCTGTCGGTCACAAAACTTGAACTATTGAAAGTACTTATCAGGATTAATTTAATAAGTGATTACTGATGAAATATATGCAAGAAACGGGCAGTCAATGAGTGAGTCAGGAGGATTAAAAATATCACTATATATGAGAGATCCTAGAAGATAAAGTAAAGTTTGTCACCCTTTTCAGGAGCTTAAGCATACCTTTGAAGAATGCCATTCCACTCAGAGATAAGGACAAAATAAAGTGATACCCGCAAATGCCATTTTCAGCTCTGCTTTCAAAATTTAGTCTTCAGTATGACTTTTAGTGTAATTTTTATGCTTTGTTGAAGACAGTACCAGAGCCAGTTGGAAAGGTCTTTATTTAGATTTGCTGACTTTAATTAGGTACTGCTGCCGAATCATGGGAAATATCTGTTTGTATGGATGGGCAAGAATCTGCACCCTGCTCTTCCTGAATGTGAGTCTAGTGCCTAAACCTCTGCAGTCACTTCCCTCTTTCTGTGCAGGCATTTCGACTGAGAAGTGTGCCTTTGTTTCTCTTTCATTGTGTTATTTTTACTGGATCTCAGAGCAGACTTATGACTGTTGAACCTCAGGCACCTTTTGCTTATGCTACATACAATGTATTTACTTATTGGAGATGATTTTATATTTCAACAGTGCACATCAATATGTATGTACACACATTTGTCATTCATCTATTTGTATATCTGTAACACACATGTTAACTGAACATTTAAAAACAGTATCTAGACCTGTGGAGGATTTCAAGAGTAAACTCGACTCTCCAGGCAAAAGGACTATTATAAGTGTAGGTAAGTAGATGGGTGGGTAAGTAGGTAGGTAGATAGATATATATAAAAACAAAGATGAGGTGACTTAGCGAACGAAAGCGCTGGCAGGTCGATAGACACACAAACAAACACAAACATACACACAAAATTCAAGCTTTTGCAACAAACTGTTGCCTCATCAGGAAAGAGGGAAGGAGAGGGGAAGACGAAAGGAAGTGGGTTTTAAGGGAGAGGGTAAGGAGTCATTCCAATCCCGGGAGCAGAAAGACTTACCTTAGGGGACACAAGCAGACATATGTCTGCGTGTGTACGAGTGTATACCTGTCCTTTTTTCCCCCTAAGGTAAGTCTTTCCGCTCCCGGGATTGGAATGACTCCTTACCCTCTCCCTTAAAACCCACTTCCTTTCGTCTTCCCCTCTCCTTCCCTCTTTCCTGATGAGGCAACAGTTTGTTGTGAAAGCTTGAATTTTGTGTGTATGTTTGTGTTTGTTTGTGTGTCTATCGACCTGCCAGCGCTTTCGTTCGATAAGTCACCTCATCTTTGTTTTTATATATAATTTTTCCCACGTGGAATGTTTCCTTCTATTATATAGGTAGATAGATAGATATACATACAATCCATAGGAGACATGGTAATGATTATTCCAAAGATCCTAATGGAAATGATTACCAATATCAAGGAAGAAGGATAGCACAAAATCTGGAACATAATTCTCTTCATAAGTTAAAACCAAAGTTTTACAAACATGTAAAGTTATATACACTTAAGTGCGTAAAATAATTTTATAGTAGTTACATACAGGGATGTAATTACTGCACAGATGAGCAGATGTCAGATATTATGCAATACTTGCTTATATATAAATTGGTTCTACTGAGGAATTTTCAATGGAGTACAAGTTTGTCACCAGTTCATCTGCAGGCTCCACTTATTGAAAGCTAAATATTTTATGGCTGCAATGAAGTTATTGAAAATTTATGTTACTGAATAATGGACACGTTCTTACATAAAAGGAAAAGACTTTAAATACATAAGTAGATTATTCTTGTTTCTTGTATTGATTCCATGAACTGAGCTGTTATTCTGAAAAAACAGATATACTATTTATGACAAATTACATTAAGGAATAAATATACTGGGATGCAGGAATTAGCATGTATAGTTCCTTCAACAGGCCTATATAACACACTGTTGAATTTGCACATCAATTAATTCTTATTACATGCTTTTGTACTAAGGGAATTTTAATTTAGCTTGATGAATTACCTCAAAGTATGATGCAGTAGGATGATACAGAATGAAATTAAGCAAAGTATGCCAGTTTTCCTAAATTTTTGTAATAGCTGTTTGTAACAAAATGCATGCTGAAAATAAAGATTTGACAGGCATTCACAGTCACTGGTGTGGTCCTCCCAACTGAATTTATCATCAAGTAGTAATGGGGCAACATGATCTTGTCCTTTCTCTTTTAATTTAAATGAATTTTAAATCAAGGGCGGTTCTACTACTGAAAGGAAATATTCATACATATATTTCCAAAAAGGATAAGCACAAAATATGAAACATGTTTTCCTTTACAAGTTAAAACCAAAGTTTCACAAAATTGTAAGTGTATATACACTTAAGGGCACAGAATAATTTTATATGAGGGTGAGTCAAATGAAAACCTTAAATATTTTTAAAAATATTATTTATTGTGCAGAAGCTGTATCACTTTTCAACATAATCACCCCCATGCTCAATGCAAGTCCTCCAGCGCTTACAAAGTGCATAAATTCCTTTAGAAAAAAATTCTTTTGGTAGTCTGTGCAACCATTCATGCACCATGTGGCGTACCTCTTCATCAGAACAGAACTTCTTTCCTCCAATTGCATCTTTGAGTGGTCCAAACATATGAAAATCACTTGGGGCAAGGTCTGGGTTGCTCGCTCTCTTCGTTTCTGGTTGGTGGGAGTGAACCCAGGTTTCATCCCCAGTAATGATTATTGCAAGGAAGCCATCACCTTCTCGTTCAAAGCGCCAAAGAAGTTCTTCACAAGCATCGACACAGTGTTCTCTCATTTCAGGAGTCAGCTGCCATGGCATCCATCTTGCAGACACTTTGTGAAACTGGAGCACATCATGCACAATGTGGTGTTCTGACCCATGACTAATCTGTAAACATGCTGCAATTTCATTCCGTGGTTTTCCTTCTCTGTGGCTTCAACTGCTGCAATGTTCTGTGGAGTCACAACTTGTTGTGCCTGACCTGGATGAGGAGCATCTTCCACTGAAGTCACACCATTTGCGAACTTCCTACTCCATTCATACTCTTGTTGCTGTGACAAACATGCATCACCGTACAGAATCTTCATTCGTCAATGAATTTCAATAGTTTTCACATCTTCACTACCCAAAAACTGAATAACAGAACGCTGTTCTTCCCTGGTGCAAGTCACAAGTGGGGAGGCCATCTTTATACTGATACTCCGACGGTATGTGTGCATCTGAACTATGCTGCCACCTACAGGTCATTCTGCATGCTGTTTGTAGCACACTTAACAACTTATAGGATAACGGCGCGAAATTTCGATTTGTTGTTACAAATTTAAGGTTTCCATTTGACTCACCCTTGTAATAGTTACATACAGCGACTTAATTACTGTACAGAAGAAACAAGATGTGGAAAATACAATTGGCCAGAGATGCACCTCTCTCAGGGTTTCACCAAGTGAGCAGAAATGCATAATCCTGACGTGTCAATGAACACAACCTTCAATACAAAGTTAGGTTTTTTGAAAATGGCACATATATGATTTCTCTACTGAAATGAAAACTAGAAATTGGAAATTTTTGGTAAAGTTTTATGGGACCAAACTGCTGAAGACATTGGTCTCTATGCTTACACACTACTTAATCTAACTTAAACTAACTTACACTAACGACAGCAGACACGCCCATGCCTGAGGGAGGACTCAAACCTCCGATGGGAGGAGTTGTGCGGACCATGACTAGATGCCTTAGACCTCGCAGCTACCCCGCATGGCCAAATGAAAGCTAGAGGTACAATTGATGATGGCAGACTTGGTTTCACTATCCGAACCCTCATACATTCTGTAATATTAGACTTTAAAAATATGCCAACAGCATTGCAGTTTCTGTCATAATGTGCAGGGCAAGGCTTGACTGCACTGATCTGCAGCCTGCTGCGAACAGGCCACTATCAGCATGCACATTACATTCTCCTACACTCTTAGGTCTGCCAGTTTCTCCTACTCAGCCCTGCTGCACTGCTGTCAGTGACAAACAGGAAAATACACTGTGACACATTTATCACAAGTTTGGGGCAGTACTTCCCCTGTTTTGGTGTTGCCTGCGACATCTGGGGTCATCTTGTCAAAATGCTGGTTTTTAATAATGAAGATAAACTATATATGATGTTACTTTATTGTGAATGTCACAGGGATGTAACCACAGCTGCAGCACTGCGCACTGCCCACATCGATGGCATCCTTCACCATTTACACCATCTGGTCAAGCCTTATGGAAACAGGCAGCTGGACTCCGCATAAAGCGCCAGTGTACGAACACAGCAACTAACCAATGATGTAGCCAGGATTTTGTCAAAGGTCGGTTCCGATTTCTTAAAGAGGACCTTAACAAGGCTCGTGTTTGCCAATTATTTGGGAGACCTTCATATAAATGTTATTTAGCCTATAAAATTAATCAAGAAAAGCGTTTCTTCAAAAAGTTTTGCATATATTCTCAATATATATATGAGACACACCCTACAGCTCAATTAAATGTTTCTTTATTGCCCAGTATGGTAACTTCACTTTATTGCCAAACAAATTAAAAGTCTAATATACTGTACCATCCTTTGCTAACAAATGTATGTGCTCTCATAAATGACTTTGTATTTATCTATGAGAATATGCTTATACAGTCTTTGATGCCAATAAACTCGTCCAGAAAGTAAAACATACTTGGTTGTTTAAATGAACTTTGTTTACAGCTACATTTGCATTGTGATGGTTGGACTCACTGTTCCAAGGATATTACCAAAAGACATTGCACATTAGAACATAGTTATCGTAGTAAAAATGCAGTCTAACATATTTTAGATTGGTAAAACTTGAAAACAGGATATATCGCCATTCCACATGTGAGCCGTCTTTCTACACAGATACATAGTACAAAATGACGATTGCTTGCCACCTTCCAACATAAATATCAGTGAGCTACACATATTGTCAAAAACTTATGCAAACTAACACAAAATGAAATACTGTTTGCCCCAGAAATAAGTAACTACCGCCCATGTGACCTGATGGGGCAATATTTTGCCATTTGGACTACAAATGATAGAATTTTGAGAAAGCTTCCAAAGAAATTAACCATCACTATAAAGGCGGGATTTATGTTGACCAACATGACATTTGTGAGACACAGGCAAATCCAAGTGTATTTTTATATACTGACTTTAATTTAATGTTATTTGCAATGATAATTACTGCTCTGGTACTTGTGAAATCGTGAAATATTGCACTCCCAAAGTTTTACCAGTCTCCAAATAATGATGCCAGTGCTAACATGAAAGTGCTAAACATAGATAATTAGGGACTGATGACCAAGCAGTTTGGTCACTTCCCCCCCTCCCCCCTTTTAAGCCAACCACCCAACATAGGTAATTACCCTAGTGTAATGACCTTTCTTTTTACAATGTGGAAAAGGACGCAAAATACTTGAAAATTACAAATTAGGGAGACAATTGCAATGACAGACAAGTCTGCCAAAATGTTGGTGGGACAGCTGCTGAGGTCTTAAATAGCATACGGTTAATAATAACAATGTGATCACGATAGCAGTAATAGTAGCCTAATACTGATCATTTTGACCGCCCCGTAACTGTGCATGGGCGCATTCAGTCACGAATCCCGATGCGACATGAGTAACTACAGCAGTATGACTCAAGCCATCTCACTCATATCCATTATCTATGGCAGTGAGTTCACAGTCAGTGTGCCTCTAAAGCGTCGAATTAAAAGGCCAACTATCGATGGATACCCGCCAGTTGCCTAGACGTACCTACTATTTTACTATGACTCTAAGAATCAATGTTGATACATCAAGTCCTTGACTGAATTGATACGATTAGACTGCCTACGGTAATCAGTCATAGTAATCAGCACAACTGATCCTCTCTTTAGGCCATCTATGTACTCGTAGACTGGGACTCAGGTGGAACTTACCTTAGAAGCTGAAGTTGAAGACACGAAAGGGATACGGTATAATATGTTGATCGGAGAGGGGGGGGGGGGGGCAGAAAGGAGCGGGCTGTAATTTATTTTAACCATAGGCACGGCAGAGGTGAAGGGAGGAATATTTCACTCCTCTTATGCAAATTGATCACTAGTAATCTAGGTATACTTGATATATTACGAACTAGCAGGAATAATGAGTGTCCAACGTACGTCATTATAAATGTGTAAGAGACAAACTGGAAGACGACGACTTCTCTTTGCTTTTTTGTTTGTTTGATTGTCCGTTTTGCACATAATGAGAATCGAATATTATTCAATGTTAGTCCAATGTGTATTTTATATCCAAAAAATAGGCCTATAAATTGAATTTTATAAGTGACAGAAATTATTTGATGCCTGCTGTTCTATGTAACGAATTGTAATTCTGTAAGAGACGGCAAAGGACCTGGAAGGGAAGATGAACGGGATGGATGGGTTGGGGTTGTTTTGGGGAAGGAGACCAAACAGCGATGTCATCGGTCTCATCGGATTGGGGAAGGACGGGGAAGGAAGTCGGCAGTGCCCTTTGAAAGGAACCATTCCGGTATTTGCCTGGAGCAATTTAGGGAAATCACGGAAAACCTAAATCAGGATGGCCGGACGCGGGATTGAACCATCGTCCTCCCGAATGCGAGTCCAGTGTGCTAACCACTGCGCCACCTCGCTCGGTATGTAACGAAAGCAATTACTTTTGATGCAGGTATAGTTTATATGTTCAGACATCATTATCTGTATAATTATTGTTGTTATTGTGCACTCAGTCGAACATTCTTCATCATGATCAAAGGCAAGAGTTTCCTGTTCATACTGATAAATGAGATAGTTGTGCATGATAAACAGAAACATGTTTTATGTAAGTTCAACAAAGTATTAAAGTCATGTTAACTACATTTTTCTTTTGCAGTTTCTTTTTATTTTACATTTTTGTTAAGGTAATTGTGTTTTCTAGCGAAATACGAAAAATCTGTATTATTTTCTTTATTTTTGCTACAACTAATCAACAATTTACGAATAAAGCCTGAATTAAACATTTAGAGTTTCAATTTTGCTACAAATACTGTTTACTTTTGAGTAGCAGACAGGAGCGTAACTATGTTTTTGAAAACCGTCGTCGCCAGTTTTATAAAGGCCTCGTCGCTACTGCTGCGGAGGCCGAGTTGCTACGGATTTGAAGCCAGGCTGTGTTTGTGAGTTCGTGAAACGGCTTCCGGTGCAGTACACCATTAAGACAATTTCTCTCTGCCACTATTACACAGTTATGCTCCAGGGTCAGGTAATAGGATAGAAGAATGAATGTAGTATAATACTCCGACAAATTAGTAATGAAGTGACTCAAATGAGTTGAAAAGTTTTACTTATCTTTGTGACTTGTCGAATAACAAAGTCTGCATCGATGACTAAGTGCACATAATCGTAGGTAAACTTCACAGTACATAGCAAATGCAATTTATAACAACTTCTAAGAGTTCACCAAACGACTTTCCCTGTTTAAGTAAGCCCTGAACGATGATCTATAAGCAAGTGGGAGAGTGGGCATCCGTCCGTTGTCGTCTGATCGGATTGTACTAGCCCGGCAACTGGCCGAGGCGAAGTCGATACCTTCATTTTCACAAGGGAACCTCCCCATCGCACCCCCCTCAGATTTAGTTACAAGTTGGCACAGTGGATAGGCCTTGAAAAACTGAACACAGATCAATCGAGAAAACAGGAAGAAGTTGTGTGGAACTATGAAAAAAATAAGCAAAATACACTCCTGGAAATTGAAATAAGAACACCGTGAATTCATTGTCCCAGGAAGGGGAAACTTTATTGACACTCAGATACATCACATGATCACACTGACAGAACCACAGGCACATAGACACAGGCAACAGAGCATGCACAATGTCGGCACTAGTACAGTGTATATCCACCTTTCGCAGCGATGCAGGCTGCTATTCTCCCATGGAGACGATCGTAGAGATGCTGGATGTAGTCCTGTGGAACGGCTTGCCATGCCATTTCCACCTGGCGCCTCAGTTGGACCAGCGTTCGTGCTGGACGTGCAGACCGCGTGAGACGACGCTTCATCCAGTCCCAAACATGCTCAATGGGGGACAGATCCGGAGATCTTGCTGGCCAGGGTAGTTGACTTACACCTTCTAGAGCACGTTGGGTGGCACGGGATACATGCGGACGTGCATTGTCCTGTTGGAACAGCAAGTTCCCTTGCCGGTCTAGGAATGGTAGAACGATGGGTTCGATGACGGTTTGGATGTACCGTGCACTATTCAGTGTCCCCTCGACGATTACCAGTGGTGTACGGCCAGTGTAGGAGATCGCTCCCCACACCATGATGCCGGGTGGCCCTGTGTGCCTCGGTCGTATGCAGTCCTGATTGTGGCGCTCACCTGCACGGCGCCAAACACGCATACGACCATCATTGGCACCAAAGCAGAAGCGACTCTCATCGCTGAAGACGACACGTCTCCATTCGTCCCTCCATTCACGCCTGTCGCGACACCACTGGAGGCGGGCTGCACGATGTTGGGGCGTGAGCGGAAGACGGCCTAACGGTGTGCGGGACCGTAGCCCAGCTTCATGGAGACGGTTGCGAATGGTCCTCGCCGATACCCCAGGAGCAACAGTGTCCCTAATTTGCTGGGAAGTGGCGGTGCGGTCCCCTACGGCACTGCGTAGGATCCTACGGTCTTGGCGTGCATCCGTGCGTCGCTGCGGTCCGGTCCCAGGTCGACGGGCACGTGCACCTTCCGCCGACCACTGGCGACAACATCGATGTACTGTGGAGACCTCACGCCCCACGTGTTGAGCAATTCGGCGGTACGTCCACCCGGCCTCCCGCATGCCCACTATACGCCCTCGCTCAAAGTCCGTCAACTGCACATACGGTTCACGTCCACGCTGTCGCGGCATGCTACCAGTGTTAAAGACTGCGATGGAGCTCCGTATGCCACGGCAAACTGGCTGACACTGACGGCGGCGGTGCACAAATGCTGCGCAGCTAGCGCCATTCGACGGCCAACACCGCGGTTCCTGGTGTGTCCGCTGTGCCGTGCGTGTGATCATTGCTTGTACAGCCCTCTCGCAGTGTCCGGAGCAAGTATGGTGGGTCTGACACACCGGTGTCAATGTGTTCTTTTTTCCATTTCCAGGAGTGTATACAAACTGAGTAGTCCATGTGCAAGATATACAGCATCAAGGAGAGTGCGAGCTCAGGAGCACCGTGGTCCTGTGGTTAGCGTGAGCAGCTGTGGAACGAAAGGGCATTGGTTCAAGTCTTCCTTGGAGTGAAAAGTTTACTTTCTTTATTTTCGCAAAGTTATGATCTGTCCGTTCGTTCATTGACATCTCTGTTCACTGTAATAAGTTTAATGTCTTTGTTTTGCGATCGCACTGCAAAACCGTGCGATTAGTAGACGAAAGGACGTGCGCCTCCAATGGGAACCGAAAACATTTGATCGCAAGATCATAGGTCAACCGATTCCTCCACAGGAAAACACGTCTGATATATTCTATACGACACTGGTGACGGCATGTGCGTCACATGACAGGAACAGCCGGCCGGTGTGACCGAGCGGTTCTAGGCGCTTCAGTCTGGAACCGCGCGACCGCTACGGTCGCAGGTTCGAATCCTGCCTCGGGCATGGATGTGTGTGATGTCCTTAGGTTAGTTAGGTTTAAGTAGTTCTAAGTTCTAGGGGACTGATGATCTCAGATGTTAAGTCCCATAGTGCTCAGAGCCATTTTTTGACAGGAACATGTTGTCGACGCACCTAACTTGTAAATTTGGCGGATGGTTAAAAAGATTCTTCTACCTTGCCCGATTTAGGTTTTCTTGTGGATGTGATAATCAGTTCCAAAAAAGTGATGAAAACATAAGAGTTTGTCACATAAACTGCAACAAATTAATGCAACAGTTTCACAGTCGCACAGTTTTCCCTGTGCTCTGTAAAAACATATGTTTTTAGCGTTTTCAAACTTTCCCGTGTGTAGACCGTCAAATCCTGCATATATCCAAGCAAATCTGAACATGTCCTGGAATTTTGGAGAGCGAAGATGATTATGTGTGAGTGCCTGACTTTTACAATTGTCTGAAAATAAAAAATTAAACTTTTCACCCGAGGGAAGATTTGAACCAAAGACCTCTCCTTTAGCAGCTGCTCGCGCTAACCACGGGACCACTGCGCTCCCGAGCTCGGCCTATCCTTGATATTGCCTATCTTGCACAGTTTGTATATTTTGCTTATTTTTTTCATAGTTCCACACAACTTCTTCCTGTTTTCTCGACTGATCTGTGTTCAGTTTTTCAAGGTCTATCCACTGTGTCAACATAAATAAATCTGAGGGGGGTGCGATGGGGAGATTCCCTTGTCAGCTGGTGGAACTCGCTCAAGTGGCGAAGCGCTCGGCTAACCGGGCATTCTTACTGCAGGTTAGTTATTGTCTTTGAATAAATTTTGCCCTGGCTGCGTCTTGTTCTAAGGACGTAGCATATGTTGTACAAAAATTTCCCGTAGGTTACCCAGACATTTATATAAGCTCACCCAATTTCTAGAGGGTTCACTACTTAAGGTTTTTAGGGGAATCTAAGACAGTAATGGCATACGTAAAGAAAGCGATCGTTATGAGGTAATGCCTAATAGGTATGCAACACACCAGTTGTAGGGCAAAAAAGCATAGGTTGCTTATATCAGCGGCAGGTATGCACTCAGGGGCAAGCCTATTGTTCTCCTTTGTTACTTAACCTATTGTTCTCCTTTGATTGACAGGTTCTTAACCTATTGATCACCCACTCCCTCCCCCTCCCCCCTCCCCAAACCCTCAGGAAACCTCCCCCATCGCTGTTACAAGAGCACTTTCAGGTCTGAGTTATTTGAATAGCCCCTCTCACTCTTATCAAATTGATTGACTACCTAATTAAACTGTTAAATTAATTATCCTCTCCCCCCTGGTAAACCCCCTCCCCTCCCACCCTCCCTCTCGGAAATTGGCGGGAAAAAGACTCAGTTGATCGGTCATTTAGAGGGAATTCGATTTCAGTGCATGGAATATTGTTTAAACAATTTATACAGTGTTTGAAATATTGTTTAATTATTTATAGTAGTGTATGGCATATAGTTTATTTAGGTAAAGAATTTGTCCAGAAATCGATAGCTGTATATGGAATATTGTTTAAAAAATTTAGACAGTGTGTGAAATATTGTTTATTTATACAATTTAGGGGTTCACGGCAGTGAATAGAATGTAGTTTCTTTATATATTTAAATAATTTTTCAGGAAACCGATCACCACACCATCCCCACCTTCCTCGCCCCTCCGTTCCCCCTTACCTTCCTCTACCTGGAAATTGGCAGTTGTGCGATGGAGAGGAAGGATCTCATGAAGGGAAATTCAAGGGTATATTGATTTTTAATAAAAAAAATCAGTTTGTGAGGCTTGAATTTCTCTTGCACATCATTCTCTGCTGTTTGGTAAGATGCAGGTCTTGTAAGACGTGATTACATCAGTCGCATTTCTTTTTTATTCCAATTGCGCAAGGAATACCATCATGAAACACACATCACACGTAATTACACAGTTAAAAATCTCTCGATCACGATGACCAGACCTCCTGCCGTCCCCTGTGCAATGGACCGCACAGGACGCCGCCGCACACAGCCCCAGGAGTCGGGGTGCACTGTTGGCCCTCGCGAAGAGACGACTTGGCCATCAGCTGCCGAGCCATGCACAGGTGTCCATTTGGGCCCCACAAGAATCTGGCGGCGTCATCCTTTTCATACTTGACACTGAGAAATTCCTGTCGAAATGCGTGTTCACCTAGACACTGTTGCTGGCACAAAGACGCATAGCTGCAGTGCGGTCCAGCACCTACAGAGATGTTTGCATAGCAGCTAAAAGGTTCTCAATGTTATACTGACATCACATGTCTGTGTAAATAATAGTCAAGTCCCCCCTCTGGACACGCTATAGAAATCTGTTGCAGTGCTTCCTGAATAACACAGGTTGCATTCTTCCTAGCAATCGTAATGGGACAGAACACTCTTCACTGAATTTACTTGTCAAACTGATGCTGCTGCCAGTGTTCGAACACCATCCGCCATTGCTTTCTGCAGACGAGACTTTCTGCAGATCGCCACATTGCACTGACTGTTAGACCCCGCAAAAGTTGTCTACAGATCGTCAAATACATGCAAGACTCACAAGAATATTGGGAGTCAGGAACGGGTGTACCAGTTTGAATACAATTAAATATTACGATTGCTGCTGCAGTCTGGCACCGATCGATGTACAGGTAATGTCTCCTCTTGACGGCTGTGGATCTGGAACGAATCTCAGTATCTATAGCGCACATTATTTTCTATGTAAAAATCTCTCTCATATCCTCTCGGTTATAGATGTACTGAATCTATACGTCCCTCACGAGAGGACATGCCACAACACAAGCCACAGTAACATTAAACTGCAATGTATACACATTTTACACAAACGATGCAGTTATCGTTTATATCTGTACAGCGCCTGAAAAAATTATGGTATGCCTACACTCACACCGGCTATCTGTCTCGATTCTCCTTAGCTCTAGGAAATTATCTGACAAAGTCTTCGAATCAGCGCACCTGGAAAGTGCTGCATCCTGCCAAGATTCTCTGAAACGAGTGTTACGCAGGACAGGGATCCGGCACTACATGATAATGAATACCGCACCCGCGGACGTAATGCTTGGAAAGACATCACTGACACGGATTGGTGTTTTGTAATTAAATAACTACGGATAGAACAACAAGGAAAATGCGAGGGTACGCTTAGGGGTGCCGATGAGGCGATTTATTGTTAGAGCCATATTACCCGTCCTGCTTGAACACTACAGCAGGTCCAGTTGAGTACTTGCATTGCTATACTTTGCAGCTGTTTACGAAATTGATCTATCACCACTTCCGTTCAGATATACTCCTCAGTGCGCAGAAATCACAATTCACTGTGTACAATCTATCCTCCCATTACGCCTAGACATACGTATTTCTTTTTATTTTTACGTGAATAGTAGTCTGATTACTCCCCACAAACGTATGTCGGAACTTAAACCACGGTACCTTTATGTTCAAGCAGCACCACAAGATTTCTGACTATCGATTATAGGTGTATAAAAAAATAATGGTACATCCACACTTGCACCAGCTGGGTGTCGTTTTTGCGCTGCAAAAAGCCTCCCGCCATTACGTATTTGTGGATGGATGAAGGATGTAATTACAATCTAAGAAAGCCCTAGAGTCGTTTTGGTTTATCGATTTCACCACTTCCACGAAACCTTTTGCTATTTTCGATACTTGTAAATCCAGCCAACACACAGTGGCGTCTTCAGACCGCCGAGTCGGGGTTTGTTCAAAAATGGTTCAAATGGCTCTGAGCACTATGGGACTCAACATCTGTGGTCATCAGTCCCCTAGAACTTAGAACTACTTAAACCTAACTAACGTAAGGACATCACACACATAAATGCCCGAGGCAGGATTCGAACCTGCGACCGTAGCGGTCACGCGGTTCCAAACTGAAGCGCTTCGAACCGCACGGCCACACCGGCCGGCCTCGGGGTTTGTGTCCATGCATTCCGTGCATAGCTTCCACCACCCAGATCACACAATTGTCCCCTGACTATGAAATCATTGTGAGTGCAAAATATACTGGAGTACGATCATCCAGAGTTAATTTTCACGGGTGGAGCAGGTGCGTGGAGAAACCGCAAAACTGTTGTAGTCTAAGCGTATTTTTAAGTTCATGTTGCTAACCACCGTACCTATTTAACACTTTGGAGCAGGGGTAGGATCATCTCGAGATGGATCTGCGCTTTCAAGAGGCAAAATTGAGTTTGTTACGAGAAAACAAAACAAAGATTTTGTTCGTCTCAAATTTCCACGCGATCACGAAAGCTGTCCAACACATACTAGGTATTAGTCCGCTATTCGGCGGTCTACAGGACGACATGGTTAAGTCAACTACATTCCTGCATCCCAACAGGCCTGTCCATTCAGATGGCTCCTGCCGTTAGTGGGAAACGTGAATCATTCCCGCCACAGGCCATCGTGGCCGCCGCCGCCGCCGCGCCTAGCACACACACAGAATCGCCCTCCGAAATCAGCCACGTATACAGTACTGGCCATTAAAATTGCTACACCAAGAAGAAATTCAGATGATAAAGGGGTATTCATTGGAAAAATATACTACAACTGACATGTGATCACATTTTCACGCAATTTGGGTGCATAGATGAGAAATCAGTACCCAGAACAACCACCTCTGGCCGTAATAACGGCCTTGATACGCCTGGGCATTGAGTCAAACAGAGCTTGGATGGCGTGTACAGGTACAGCTGCCCATGCAGCTTCAACACGATACCACAGTTCATCAGAGGCAGTGACTGGTGTACTGTGACAAGCCAGTTGCTCGGAGCCATTGACCAGAAGTTTTCAATTGGTGAGACATCTGGAGAATGTGCTGGCCAGGGCAGCAGTCGAACATTTTCTGTATCCAGAAAGGCCCGTACAGGACCTGCAACATGCGGTCGTGCATTATCTTGCTGAAATGTAGGGTTTCGCAGGGATCGAATGAAGGGTAGAGCCACGGGTCGTAACACATCTGAAATGTAACGTCCACTGTTCAAAGTGCGGTCAGTGTGAACAAGAGGAGCCCGAGACGTGTAACCAATGGCACCCCATACCATCACGCCAGTTGATACGCCGGTATGGTGATGACGAATACACGCTTCCAATGTGCGTTCACCGCGATGTCGCCAAACACGGATGCGACCATCATGATGCTGTAAACAGAACCTGAATTCATCCGAAAAAATGACGTTTTTCCATTCGTGGACCCAGGTTAGTCGTTGAGTACACCATCGCAGGCGCTACTGTCTGTGATGCAGCGTCAAGGGTAACCGCAGCCATGGCCTCCGAGCTGATAGTACATGCTGTTGCAAACGTCGTTGAACTGTTCGTGCAGATGGTTGTTGTCTTGCAAATGTCCCCATCTGTTGACTCAGGGATCGAGACGTGGCTGCACGATCCGTTACAGCCATGCAGATGCCTGTCATCTCGACTGCTAGTGATAGGAGGCCGTTGGGATCCAGCATGGCATTCCGTATTATGCTCCTGAACCCACCGATTCCATATTCTGCTAACAGTCATTGGATCTCGACCAACGCGAGCAGCAATGTCGCGGTACGATAAACCGCAATCGCGATAGGCTACAATCCGACCTTTATCAAAGTCAGAAACGTGATGGTATGCTTTTCTCCTCACACGAGGCATCACAACAACGTTTCACCAGGCAACGCCGGTCAACTGCTGTTTGTGTATGAGAAATCGATTGGAAACTTTCCTCATGTCAGCACGTTGTAAGTGTGGCCACCGGCGCCAACCTTGTATGAATGCTCTGAAAATCTAATCATTTGCATATCACAGCATCTTCTTCCTGTCGGTTAAATTTCGCGTCTGTAGCACGTCATCTTCGTGGTGTAGCAATTTTAATGGCCAGTAGTGTATATTTAATCGCTATACTTACAATTAAATGCTATGATTGTGGTCTGAGTTGAACGACATTCCACAATGAGCGAAGTATCGGAAATAAATCCTGTTGACGGCTGTGGCTCTGGAAATAGCAATATCTTACCATTCTTATCACTTGACATACTCTTCCCTTTGCTATCACAGTATTCCATGTCAAATCCATACCTTCCTTACGAGTGGACATAATCATTTCCTTTGCACATGTTGGAACACAAACACATACTTTGTAAGTCTGAGGCTCAAGGCGAACCTATCATGCATTTCCTACTACTAAGTATAATACTTCGTCAATAACTGATTGCTAGCGATGCGGAATAATACTGACTGAATGGTGTGTACATAGTTCCACGTAGTCAGCGCATACACAACTTTCCCACTAGAGTGCGCCCCACTAAGCACAACAGCGCAGGCGCAGCGCTCGTCCGTCTCCGCACTACGAGATGGCGCTGCCTTAGAGACGGACCATATTCTGCTTCCACCAATCCATGTATTAATATGTATTAATATGTAACGCAGCCAATGAGATTGCTGCTAACGTAGAACCTTTTCTCCTCGGGGATCACACTCGCACAGTGGTACATGAACGTGCGAGGTATTATAACGACTGTACAGACCTCCGATTAGTCAGTCTGCATTAGTCTGCGTTTGTCTGCACTAGTCTGTACGAGTCTGCATTAGTCTGTACCAGTCTATAGTAAAGTTTCAGTCTGCGCCTAATAAGATTACCATATTCCTGTACATAGTCATGAAGATAAATGTATAGACACTTTTGTCAAGTATCAGAGATGTATGTGAGAATAAGATTAACGTACTTATACCAATTGTAAATAGCATCCAGAATCAAGTTAAGTAATGTTTTTGATTGTTATTATTTTAATAAATGTGTGTGAAAATTAATCAAGTTCTGTTTAAAATTGGTCACCGTCAATCTGCTACTCTAAGCGTGCAAGTGGCATTTCTATCGTCTGACCTAACGGCAGAAGATAAACACGCCACGATAAGACCATGAGAGTATTGCTGACACACGCCTACTTCGTTAGAAATGTATGTGAAATCTTATGGGTCTTAACTGTTAAGGTCATCAGTCCCTAAGCTTACACACAACTTAACCTAAATTATCCTAAGGACAAACACACACACTCATGCCTGCGGGAGGACTCAAACCTCTGCCGGGACCAGCCGCACAGTCCATGACTGCAGCTTCTAGACCGCTCGGCTAACCCCGCGCGGCTACTTCGTTAGAGCGACAAGTCAAATAATCTGATGGTGTGTGTACCGAAGGTCTTACAGTACGCACACCACAACGAAAATCAGCGATGGGTGGACATGTCTCATAAGTTTTTCTTGCGAGTGGCACCACTGTGCCTTAGGAAGAGAGGCGTATTTGTTCTACAAACCGCCAGATGATAAAAAACACGATCGGTACAACTACTGTATGTTACCGTCACAAGTGGTCTTGGTTCTACAGGTGCATACAAATATCCATGTTAAAAGCTATACTGGCTTTAAAAGTCGAGGTATGGCATTACCTCCGAAGTGATTTTTCCAGACAAATACAGCGACCCTGAATATAGACAGTGATCGCCACAGATCAAAAGTGTTGTTACACATTGCCGACGATGCAACCTCATAATAAAAGTTACCGAATTTAGAAAGTGATTAAGCTAAGGAACGTGGTATGAAACCGGTATTTGCATCTCCCTCATGCCACCACTAGATATTTCTCCAGTATTTGTAACGTATTCTGTCTTGATGCCATGTCAAAGGCGATATATCCAGTGTGTTATAGACGAAGGTTGATGGAGAAGGATCACAAACCGTAGATGGTGTTCTGATTGAGGTCGTAAGAAATGTACACAGGCTTTTCAGATCCCTAGTGTTACACTCCAGTAGAAATGCTGTCTGGGATATGGAATCAAGTCTTTCCATTCAACCACATACCTGCATTGGATGCTATGGAGAAGTCCGCTAATGATTGCTGTCACTAGTGAATCATATTTCTGGCACTCTCATATCTCAAAACGAGTCACCTTTTTCGAACCTATCCAGCTACAGTAAAATTTCAGATAGTCCCAATGCCTCTTACAACTGGTGCCATTTATGCAGCTTTGCACATGTGATCGTACCAATTTAAGTTGCAACTCAGCAGAAGTCAGAGAGAGCTATATCCACCACCTTCTGCAACCCGTGTAGAAACAGAGTGACCTGAGTTAGTGTGACAGGACAATTTTTGACCAGTCAGTGGAAATGGGGAACATGTTGTCGTAGCTCCGTCAACAGTGTACGATGTGTAAGGTCAGCACCAAATGAAGCCTGCTGCTGCAAACGAGTTAGTATAAAAGACAGTCTGGTATTGGGGGAAGGACGAGCATTTTGCTACTGCATTGTGGTGGGTCCCCAAACTACATACTAGTACTGCTGTCTGAAGCAGATCCGCGTCCCTCAGTCCCATTCATGTCTATCAGCCCAACACGCTATCTTTGTTATTCTGTACCATCCAACGGAGAAAAATTACGAACTATAAAAGCTCCACTAACTTCATCCAACAGGGAACTGTATAACATTTCTACTGCGTCTCTCTCCTCCTACACAGACCAGTGTAAAGTTGCATCTCCTGTACTGTAGGCGGATGACCGTATCCCACAAACTATACAATAAGTCCCAAGAACCGCTCCCTGTGAACCTGTGTCGTAATTTGAAAAAATGTTTTTTTATGCTGTAACATGCCTTGGACACTGCCATACATTTTGTTTTTCCGCCACGACTTTGACATCCGTGCCAGGATCTAAACTGACGTTAAAAAGGTTCTGATCCATTGCTTCTCACAGAAAACTAGACGTCACATGGTATAAGTCATGGTGTTACTGCTGCTACCATAACACACCACAAACCCTGGATGATTTTAAATAAAAGACAGTTACAACATAAGGAAATTGCAAGGGTTTGGCGGCGTTGTGGAGATTTTTCGAGCTGCTGTCTGAAGGCAATTGATGACCTCTACATTTACACTCATCTGTCACAGTGACGGAATAGCTGATAACTCTGCATTGCATTTCGACTGATTCCTCATAATGCAGTCTTGTATGCGATCACTGTTTCGGTGCTAGCCATCCCCAGAAGATGTTGCCCCTTCACCAGAACTCTTTCTCCAACTCAAACAAGCGATGACAGTCAGTAATTATGTGGTAACCAACAGCATACCAGTGGACAGATTGGATGGAAAAGACACCATCAATGAGCTATAATAATAAGCATCACAGTTGATACTGTGAAAAATTTTAGCAATTTTACAGTATTTCAACACCGACCAATGATGCGACAGCATGTTTCCCAATTTCAGTAGCATAGCTAAAACACCGCTTCCCTACTTTGTATCATTGCAAATGTAGGTACGTTCATTCATTGTTAATTCTCGAACACATACAACATCAAAGTATACCAGACAGTGCTCTACATATTTCTAGCATCTCGAGCATACTGCTTAATTTACGATCTATCTCTATGCGGATGGGAGTCACAGAGCATTCTCGCAGTCTTAGGATAAAGTTAGAGACTGAAAGATCCCCTCGTACTGTCTTTGACCAACCTGACCTGCAGCACCGTCATCGATTTAATCTGCAGCCGACTAGAAGTAGACCGCTTCATTCCATGTCTCGTGAATGAATGGAGCTTGCCGAGTCCTCGCCTATCCAAGAGCACAAGATTTCTCCAGATTCGCCCATGTCGAGGAGGTTAGCACTACTCATCGATGTATACTAACAGATTGGAAAGTGTTGAGATGTAATAGCGGACAGTCAAGAAGAACAAGAAATGTGTGATTTTTACGAATGACGGAGCTCCAGACAGGTGGAGTTCAAAGCATTTTATGTGAATCAACTACGCTATCAATTTTAAAGTATTGTTCCAGTGTCTGGGAGCAGTACCAGAGGATGTTGGTAAGAGAGAATATAAACACTCCCACTCCTAAAGCTACACGGTTCTAAACTTAAAACAGGCTATAATGCCACCATCGCAACAAGGCCACGCAAGCCTGTCCAAAATGCCGCGTGCCGGACAAGTGCACACAGCTGGGACTCCTGCAGTGTTGGAACATGCAGAGACAGTGATTCGAGTGATCGACATTTTTACAATCAAACACTTCGCTGCTCATCTGGACATCCTTGTTGCTAGTGCTGACACACTCATCCACCAGTTGAGGCACTGAAAGGTGTGTGCCCGTTAGGTTACTCAAGGCCTAACAGAAGACCATGAAGAGCAATGAAGGACCATCCGTGTGGAATTGATTGCATGTTACAAGACTGATTTTGACAATTTTTTGTCGAACATCGTCACAGGGAAGATGTGTTTATCATTTTGAACCAGAAACAAAATGACAATCCACGGAGTAGTGTCCACAGAAAAAGTTCACACCCTCAACCGGAAATCTCATGACGACGATTTTATGGGCTCTGAAGGGGTTATTCTGGTTAATGTGCACCCTCATGGTGCAACAGTGTATTCATCGTCACAAAAATGTAAACGAACTTCTCCATGTCAACGCAAGTCTGAGCACGAAAGAGGAGCTTACAAAACCTCACTGGACTATTCTTTCTCATCTACCCTACAGCCCAGATCTGTCGCCTTCTGACTTCGATGTGTTTGGCCCAATGAACGATGCACTGACTGTTCTTTCTCATCCACCCTACAGCCCACATCTGTCACTTTCCGATGTCCATTTGTTTGGCCCAATGAAGGATGCACTCCATGGGAAGCAGCACTTGAATGATGGGGCGGTTATTGATGCAGCACGACGCTGGCTCCAACATCAACTAGTAGAGTTGTGCCATGTAGGCATACGTGCCCTCGCAGTAAAGCGACCTAAGGCAGTCTCATTGAACGGAGATTGTGTTGAAAAATAGGGTTTTATAGCCAAAAGAGTGGGGAATAACATGGTGTATTGAAATCCTTAATAAAACCAACAGAAATGAATGTGTTGCATTACATACTGAATGTGGCTCATAATTTCAAGCTATCTGATTGTAGCCACTAGCAGACAACAAGACAATGGATTGATTATCTGACTAACTGGAAGTAACAATTCTGTGGCCTGATGGCTGTAGCACTCAGTTCAACTATCCCCACATGGTATATCCTCTTCAGTCCTGAGCACATATTAAAATTCCAAGTGAGCTAAATTTGTGTTAACTGCAATCTGTTAATGCTAGTTAACAATGAATGACCCTAAAAAAATTTTAACCATTGACAATTTCTTATAGATGGTATCACATATGATACCTCGGGACTCAAGCAGGGCATTTCTACACACAACTATTCAGTTTCATTTTGGTTTATTCCAAAAAAATTCCAGTCAGAAATATTACACACATTGTTCATATTTTCTGTAGATACCATGACAGGTGAAAACAGAAATTTGATATCAAAATTTTTAACTACATTATGTAAACAATTAAAAATATATAAACAAAATTACCATAGAAAAATGTGTCAAATTTTTGTTCCTCTTTTCGTATTATGACAAGTATCAAATGTAAATTTACAACACCTATACTAAATTTATTTTATTTTTTGTGGAATTTGTGGAAACAGTTCCTGTCAGCAATGAAGCAAAGGAATACTTTGCATTGCTCACATCGTACAAAAGTGAGACATCTACAGCCTTCTACCCGGCATTTTTACCTGTTTTTCTGAACATGGTTCATCACTTCAGGCAAATGAAGCTTGCTTGCTTTTCTTTTTTCCATTGGTGGTGGTGGGATGGGACATCTTGATCTTTTCCTATCTTGTAAATAATCTTCATCTTCGGAGTCTAATTCTTGCTCCACAGGTTCGATCAGTAAACTTGCCTGTTGGTAAAAATATATCAAATTTTCTGCAATACCAAGCTTGAACTGATAGTATGGCAATGTATGTTTCTTTGCAATACCATTCTGCATTGGAGTCTCTCTTTATTCCTACCATGCAGCAGCAATTGCAAAGTCAATAAAGTGATGAATCACTCTGATGGTCCATTTGTGGGTCTGGGCTCTCATGCCATACTTTCCCAGCATCATATCTAACAGGTCAACCACTTCCCATGTAAGTATTGTATGCCTTTACTACACATGGGCGAGGAACGTCAATGTACTTTTTCTCTTTTTTAGACCACCGAGTGCATTTTTCAATTGGCTCGATGCCTGATTCTATTGAAGCCAAATAAATTGCTCAGTTGTCAAACCATTTGATAATTGCTAGGTTCCCATCATTCCTTACCAACTGATCATGGCTGCCTCTTGTTTTTCTCATTGCTGCACCTTCCTGACACCATATACTCCTGGGGATGCGACTCAGCATTATTGTTCCAGTGGCAGTAATGTTCCTGTCTCTCAGTAACTTGTCGAGGAGGGGAACAGAAGTAAAATATCTGTCAACATACGTTGACAACTTCTCTATCACTAGGTTTCAACAATACTCTGCCTCCTAAATCTAACTTCCTGGAGGGGGCACTTTTTCAGACTGAATTACTTTCCCTTTTCCTTCATACATACAGAAATCAAGGGGTATGCCATTAGGGTTTGTCATGATTAAATTCTTCAAACCTTCTGGGTTAGGTTTTCCCTTTACATACTGCTTCATTTTAACTTGTTCATGAAACGGAATCATCTGCTCATCGATAGATATTTCCATTGACTGATGGTTTTCTAAACATCCCTTTCTAACAGTCTCCAATATTTGTTATATTTTCTAAAAGTGGTATCTCTTTTCTTGTTCACTAACAGCATTGTCGTCAACTAATTTTATATTGTTCCTCGGTAGGTAAAATCTCTCTCTTGAAACACTGTCTGCAACTAGTGGGTACCTACTTTTCCTCTCCCAGCACATTCTTAGACGTGGTACACCTATAAGTGCTGCAACAATACTCACTCCCCAAAACTTGTGCATTTCTTCTACAGTACAATTTAGTGATTTTCCTGTTTTACTGACATGCCTATAATTTGTGAATTGAGACATATCCTGAAAAAATGAACAATAAAAGTATTTGCAAAAGTATTCAAATGGTTTTTTGAGTTCATCTGTGGCTACTGATGTGCTGGCAGCAATGTTGGATCGGAGGTTTTTGGAAGTGCTAAGCACCTGAAAACTAAAAAAAAGGCAAATTAGTTTTTTTAAGTAAACCATCTAGTAAGTTCTTTAATAACCCACTTATTCTTACACATCTGTATGCCTCCAAAACTCGCTTCTTTCTCAAATTTTAGCAAGTGGTACAGTTTCTTCATCTGATGAACTTTCGTCACTTTGATTTCTTTGTATCAAAGCATCATCTTCATCATCAGACTGATCAAACTGTACATCAGACTCATCTGGATCAATTCTGTTGACCAACTCAGTGATCTCTTCATCAGTCAAGCCTGAGAATCAAGCATAAAACAAATATAACCTCACTTCCACTGACGTGAACAAAATCGGCATTGAGTCGCAGGGTACAGTATATGATACCCAAAACATTATCTTTTATAAATCCTGTGTTACGTTAATTTATAGTTGACTATTGAGTGAGTATTGTCTGTACAGCTCTCATAAGTTGTTAAAGCACGTGAAAGCACATGTAATTGATAAAATTTATGTCTTTACCTTTATTTCGCCGAGACATGCTGTGCAGTTCCAAAATCCGTATTTTCCAATCTATGCTGTCACCTAGTGGCGCTTGGCAGAAGCACGAACAAGCGAGCTGCGGCAAGCGCTGTGTCTATCGTGTATGATACCACAGGCCGAAAAAGATTCCGCTGCGTACGCGCCCCAGAAAAAAAATAATACCTGGAGATATCATATACCTGGGGACTGAAGAGTATATGAGCGGTAGGACCATGTGCTCTGGTGACTGTGTGTACCAGCCACAGAAACGCGTCTAGACTGCAGGAGATGTTGAGTCCAAATGAGGCTGTGGGGTTATTCAACTCTTTGGGTAACAGAAAAAACGGCCGACTGCGAGGAAGGCTCTGCTTTCCACAGCCAGTCTAACAGCGCTCATTTCCACCGTTATGGACAGGTTAAAAAGTCAAGTCAGGTTGGGCTGCCACTGCCTTCCTGTAACAGTCGGGATCGTTTATCTGGCGACCCTGTGGTGAATTTATGAGCAAAGAACACTTCAAACCAGAAACAGAGGGCTGCCTTGCAACTGTTAACGCCATGTTGGCAAAAATTGCCTACTTCTCACTTATTAGTAACTACGATCCACAAAATCCTATACCATAGCATCATCCATATCTATTTGGCATCTCTTTCCGCCCTCTTAACCCAAATACAATTATAAATAAATAATTGTAGTTAATATTAAGTATTCTATATGAGACAGGGGAAATACCCTCAAACTTCAAGAAGAATATAATAATTCCTGTTCCAAAGAGAAGAGGTGCTAACAGGTGTGAAAATCATACAATATCAGTAGGGTACAGTAGTACAATTTCGATATAAGTACAGTGTCGATCAACATAAGATTTCACGCCGTTTTTCAGTTTCGTAGTGGTGGTAGCACTTGCCTTTTTGTGGGGTTGCGGTGTGGAAGGTTTCTGTAGCTCCTCCTGTCTTTTCCCTGAATCGACCAGTTTGTGCTACAGAGGTATAATTTTTTTCATGTTGAGAGGTAAGTGAAGTTAATTAGCTTTATGCACTCTTGTAAACTGACTAGTTTCCATGTCGTTGTGAATTCTATAGTAGTCAGGTTAGACTTATTTTAAATTGTAACTTGTTCTGGCGCACCGACAGGGAAACACCGTGTGAAATGTGCTGCCATCTCTTGGCACAGTTCAGTGCTACTTACTCGTGATTTCACTCCCGCCAGTAGTAAATTTTCGATCAGAAAAAAGGTATAATATCGATACCCTAGTACAATTTCGATCAATGCAGTTCTTCAGTTTAGTTCGTGTAGATATATTATACACAATTATTACAAATTAGTTCTGTATATTTAAAAATATTTTCTCTCATGAGTTTTTAAAGCAAACCCTTTTTTTTCTCTTATATGCCCCATAAACGACCAGAAAAGAAAATCTACTGCAAATGGCATCCACCTGCATTACAAAAGGCAATGGGTGGACATATGAGCCTTCGAGTTCCACCGGAATTATGCGACATTCCTTTCAGCACTCCACAGGGTAAAATACAGATTAAAAAGAAAATACAAGTTGGATTACTTCTGAACTACAAAAAAAGCAGAATTGGTCATCCAATGGTACTCAATTCTGAAAGAATGGTTATTTATTTCTAGAACAGAGAACACTCGATCTGTCACCACTCCAGTTAAGAAAAGCTGCATTTCGTTTGGCTGAGAATAATAATTTGAAAGATCGATGGAATTTAGAAAGCAAGGTTGCTGAAACCGATAGGCTTAGAGCTTTTATTAAGAGACACGTTAACCTTAACCTGCGAAAATACAAGGGTATATCAAGAACCATAGCTGAAGGCTTAAGGTCAGTTGTAGGACAAAATGCATTCTTGTACTTAAACGCGTATATTTCCACAAATATTACAGCTAAAATAGTAAAACTTGAGAAAATTATGTACAACATAATGCTTTACATTCTGTGCAATTTTTACTTGAAAATGAGCACCAACATACATTTTATAAAGATTTGCATTTTTAATTACCATTGTTTCTATAATGTAGCATTTCTCGTAAACTAATCAAGCAATAAAACTGGAATTTCACAGTTTACATGTCCATTAGAGGCTAATAAAACGTGTTGAACAGATTTTTGTTTAAGGTCATAGTTGCTTTGAAATTAATTTTTCAGTTTTGTGTTACCCAGGACTGCTCTATCTTTCTCAAATTTTAAAGGAGAACTTTTCGCAGAGAAAAGATAATGGGAAAGCGCTTGACAGGATTATTCAGTAAATAATTCTTAAGAACTGTGCCAAATTTCAGGATGTTAACTTTTATAATTCCTGAGAAAATGTACATCATAACTCAAAAAAGTCATTTTATGGAAATTCGCATTTCAAATTTTTATTTCAATTTTTGACAACATTGGTATACCTCTAGTGACTAATGCTGTCCATAGCCAAAAATTTTATTCTCTTCCTCGTCGTCGTTGAGTACTCCATTCCCCTGCCCCTATTGCCTAGCCAGCTTATGCATTTTTTTCTTCTTCTGCTACCTGACCTTTGTCCAGTCACGCTTCATCGATGCTTTTGACAATCTTCAGTGTGAATGCACTTAGTCTCTGCAGGCACTTGATCATACATACATATCTCCACTACTGAATGCTACACAGGCATCACGTGCAGCTATCTTCACAACAAAGACAACACAAATATTGTTGATCCATATAAGGTGAGTGTAGCTCTCATTTTTATTCTGTATTTTCCCATGTACACATTTTTTTCAGCAGTTCCAGATTGGCTTGGTACCTGAAAGTTGGTTTTATAACATCTAAAACAGCAAGTGGCAAACCACGTTTTTGGGTGTATGGCTTTCTACTGGCTTCTGCCTGAAGATATTTGCACCATGATATGTCACAAAGGAAACGTTGAGGATTATCGTCTGTAGGAAGTTTGAGAAAGAGTATTGCCCACACTGCTTCCTGCATTGTTTTCACACTATAAAAAATATCCATGTTAGGTTTTCCATAATATATTTGTAAAGTGTGAATTTCCTTATCTGTTAGTCTGTTAACACCTTTGAGTGGGGTTTACATCTTCTACCATCTTCATACCCATCGTTGTAAACAAAGGAACAAGCAAAGATAATCTTTCTCACAGCCTTCTAGACTCATTTGTAGTTCGTTTACATTGTGTGAACGAAAAATTAACGCACAAGGAATTTCTAGTGTAGGGAAGATGTGGATAACAGGGGGTGAGGCAAATGCTGATACCTAAACAAACGTTTTTAAAACATATTTCTATCCAGAATTCGATTATGAAACTTTGCAATGTTATTCTTAAAGAATCAATCTAATAAATTACCCAGTAAAAAAATTCAAATTGTTTTGCAGTTTTATCCTGCATTTGTAAATATTTCCTTAATTTGGAAGAAATCACAAAGGAATATGGTTTGTTTGATAAACCAGAGTTTATAAATTCGTATTATTGGCAACCATGGCAGCCATACCACCTTCGATGCTATTGAGCACTGTCAGGAAAATGGGATAGGACCTTTGGGATTGCCCCCACACAGTATTCATGTAGGCCTACCACAGCCATTAGACGGAAATTTCTTTGAATCTCTAAAGGCTCAATATCACAGAAATGTTACAGAGTGGATTCATCGTATCCTCAATGCAACCATTAAAAAAAAATTCTGTACTATTTGCTATGGTGCTTAGAGCAATACTGCAGCAGTTGCGTTGCAGCCAAGGGGTTCCTGTGCACAGAACAATGCCCTTCTGCAAAGACACAGTTCCCTAGGAGAAATTTGCACGTTCAACATTATTCAAGGTTCCTGCTCCTTCAGCCCCACTAGTCAAGCCACTACCAGCATTCTGGGTGAAGAGAGCATATCTCTAAAAGGTGAAACTGAAGAGCACGGCAAATACGTAACACCAGCATCCAGTATCATTTCTCAACACTATACTGTCAAGGACATTTCGCCAACCACAGAGGAAATACAGACATCAAGTCGACTCACTTCAGATGAAAACCTGGAAAATCTCCGCAGCAAGAGAAATCGTTTTCAACAGCACACAAAGAAAGAAATAATCAAATGCAACAAGAACAATAAAAAGAAAATGTAGGTTTATGAGCAATGACTAAAGAAGCGTTAAAAGCTTCAAATCGCCAGCAAACAACGAGAATAACTGTGGATTTTGTTTCTTGAATTATTATTGTGCGGAATCATTGCCAAATGGTGACTGCATTCGCTGTCAAAAATGTAATGTTTGGTACCACACGAAAGTTTCCTTTAAAAACTCTTTTCGTTTGATTTGATTTTGACTCGTTTCGTTGGTTGGTTGCAATTTTGCTATTGTTTAGCTTTGGGTGACTGTGCATTTCCAAATGCGAGAGGAACCAAATATACGTATCTGCCTGTGAGAACACAACATGAAATCGTCTCTGTCTTATAATATTTCTAACAAAATGTGCAAACTGATTAAATCCTGAACTTTACTGTTAATCTTCTTAATTAAACAAAGTTGTCCCTGTGCATTAATACTGCTGTTGCGAATTTGCGTAGCAAACTGATCCTGAAATGATAATATCTTACCTCATAATGTAACTGCCTGGAAATGCGGTGCTTCCTGCTCTCTGCACCAACTGAAAATTTCTACCGTTGCTAAGAGCTTAGTGCAATGCTCCAGACAACAAGTAAACTATTTTATACACATCATAAAAATTACTTGGATCGAGGATGTGGACAATGCTCTTATGTGGAATATTCTTCTATCATTTTTTAAAAAAAATTACTTGGATCGAGGATGTGGACAACGCTCTTATGTGGAATATTCCTCTATATTTTTCTTAAAAAAACTATCTGATATATTATTACTTGTATGAAATTCATGTTACAACACTGATTAACATTGACAAAGGGTAACACTGATATCGAACTCTTACTCTCGCAAATGCTAGGCAACTCATTAACAAACATGAAAAAAACCTGACAGTGAAAATTACTCAATCTTTAATGAAAGTCCGCAGTTCGTGGTCATGCGGTAGCGTTCTCGCTACCCGCTCCCGGGTTCCCGGGTTCGATTCCCGGTGGGGTCAGGGATTTTCTCTGCCTCGTGATGACTGGGTGATGTGTGATGTCCTTCGGTTAGTTAGGTTTACGTAGTTCTAAATTCTAGGGGACTGATGACCATAGATGTTAAGTCCCATAGTACTCAGAGCCATTTGAACCATTTAATGAAAAATCTAAACTTCCGTAACGTGGATATCTCATTCATCAGTGACTCTAACTACTCGCAACTGTGTGCGCACAAATAAAAATATTACCTTTATTCCTCTTCATATTCTTTTCATTCTAAATCACTAATCAAATCCTTGACCTCTGTTTCACAATATTCAAACACAAATCATTTTACTTAAACACAGATGCACGTAAAAATTTAGGTCGTCTTCTCGGCCCCTGCCTCAGTACTACACTAACAATAGAATTCCCTCACTCCTCACTGCCAAGCAGCGATGACAAGACAAACACATCTTCCAGCGACAGAGCTACTGTGACCAAAAGCTGTGAATGAATAATAATCGATCCAAAATTGTCGCTGAACGTTTGAGACATCCATAGTACGTACAAATTCCAGAAATTCAAATATCAAACTACCAATAGACCTGTTTCAGACGAAGTTTGCGTCTGTGCCCGAGGAGAAAAGTGCTTTTCATGTGGAAGATGTCAAAGATCAGAACTGTACCAAGAAGTGATAGTTGTATCTAGTCTGATACGTTTTCGAACAGTTTAGTTCAATTCTGTAATCTTTTTTGTGTTTAAAGCAACACTTGTAATGGTATAATATTTGTGTTACTTATTCATTGAACATCAAAGAACAAGTGTAATAATTTAAATTATTTCTTTCCTCAATATGTTTCCACTTACAATAACATTTGTCCTAAATGAGCGGAACTGTACCACATTACTCTATAATAAGTAATGGTTGGAAAATACTAACACGAATTCTTTATAGAAGAATGGTAAAACTGGTAGAAGCCAACCTCAGGGAAGATCAGTTTGGATTCCTGCGAAATGTAGGAACACACGAGGCAATACTAACCTTACTACTTATCTTAGAAGATACGTTAAGGAAAGGCACAGCAACGTTTATAGCATGTGTAGGTTTAGAGAAAGATTTTGGCAATGTTGAGTGGAGGACTTTTGAAATTCTGAAGGTAGCATGGGTAAAATACAGGGAACGAAAACCTAGTTACAACTTTTGCAGAAACCAGAAGGCAGTTATAAGAGTAGAGGAGCATAATAGAGAAGCAGCAGTTGAGATGTAGTCTATCCCCAATGTTGTTCAATTTGTACCTTGAGCAAGCAGTAAAGGCAACCAAAGAAAAATTTAGAGTAGGTATTAAAGTTCAGCGAGAAGAAATAAAAAGTTTGTGGTTTGCAGATGACACTGTATTTCTGTCAAACACAGCAAAGCACTTGGAAGAGCAGTTGAAAGGAATGAACAGCGTCTTGAAAAGGGGATATAAGAGGAATATCAGCGAAAAAAAAACAAGGATAATGGAATGTAATCGAATTAAATCAGATGGTGCTGAGGAAAATTAGGTTAAGAAACGAGAAGCTGAAAGTATTAGACAAGTTTTGCTATTTTGGCACCAAAGTAATCGATGACGGCCGAAGTAGATAGAATATAAAAGGTAGACTGTCAATGCCAAGAAAAGCTTTTCTGAAGAAGAGAAATTTGTTAACATCCAATATAGATTTAAGTGTCAGGAAGTTTTTTCTAAAGGTATCTGTCTGTAGTGTAGCTATGTATAGAAGCGAAACATGAACGATAAACAGTTCAGACAAGAAGAGAATAGAAACTTTTGAAATCTGGTGCTACAGAAGAATGCTGAAGGTTAGATGAGTAGATCACTTAACTAATGACAAAGTACTGAAGAGAAATGGGGAAAAAAGAAATTTGTGGCACAACCTGACTAGAAGAAGGGATCCTAGAAGAAGGGATCAGTATTTTGAGACATCAAGCGACCACCGATTTAGAATTGGAGGGAAGTGTGGGAGGTAAAAATCGTAGATGGAACCAAAAGATGAATGCAGTAAGCAGATTGTTTCAGAAGGATGTAGATTGCAGAAGTTACTTGGAGAAGAAGAGGCTTCGACAGGATAGAAAGCTGCATCACACGGTCCGCAGCTCGTGGTCGTGCGGTAGCGTTCTCGCTTCCAACGCCCGGGTTCACGGGTTCGATTCCCGGCGGGGTCAGGGATTTTCTCTGCCTCGTGATGACTGGGTATTGTGTGATGTCCTTAGGTTTAAGTAGTTCTAAGTTCAAGGGGACTGATGACCATAGATGTTAAGTCCCATAGTGCTCAAGCCATTTGAACGATTTTTGCATCAAGCGCTTTTGGACTGATGACCACAACAACATTAATTACTTTCCATAGAGGTGTCTGTGACAGCCTCAAAATCTTGTTAGGCTGTAACAACCGCACCCCAGAGACGCCGATAAAGGCCCACACCGCTGGCAATTGTAGCATCACAATATATACGGGCTTTGTATGAGCTTCATGTAAGGGGCGAATAAAATTTAAGTGAACATTAAAGTGTCTCCTTCATTCTTGTTACCGAGCCAGTGTCGAACATCAAGTACGAAAACAAAGACGTAACTTCCATGTGACCTATCTGAAGATGAGCATGAAAAGGAAAACTAGTTTAGGGCAATAAACAAATATTTCAAAAATGATAGGCCACAGACTTCCATATTTATATTCAAACCGAGACTGTGACCATTCGCTCCATCTGTGTACACTCCAAGTGCCCAGCTATAATCCCTCTATTGTAAGAATGATCCTGATGTAACCAAACACATGCTTGGAGATTTGGCATCCTTCGTAGCACAGGTTCACGGGTGTTATTACGCCATTGGAAATAGATGCTAATTACATGGTGACCATTGTTGAACTATATGAAAGAAAACGTAAATTAGTTGCAAACTACGGCGTGCACACATTTTTTTCAAAGTGTAAACACGACTACAGATATCCGGATATAGTTTATGACGTGTTCGATACGCTTGCCATCATTGGCGATTATGTGGCGCAGACGATAGCGCAATTTTGCATGACCCGCTGAATTGTCGGAACATCGATGCTGTCGATGACCTCCTGAATGGCTGTTTTCAGCTCAGCAATGGTTTTGGGGTTAGCGCTGTGCACGTCTTTAATATAGCCCCACAAAAAGGAGTCGCACGTGTTTAGATCCGGAGCATATAGTGGCCAATCGAGGCCCATGCCTGCTCCTCCAGGACACTCTCCTGCTTCAAGGGGGCGAGGTCCGCCTTGCACGAACCACATCTTGTCGGAATCAGGGTCACTTTGGATAATGGGGATGAAATCATCTTTCAAAATCTTCACGTACTATTCGGTAGTCACCGTGCCATCAAGGAATAAAGCACCGATTGTTCCTTGATAGGACACTGCACACCACACAGTCACCCGTTGAGCGCGAAGAGATTTCTCGATCGCGAAATGCGGACTCTCAGTCCCCCAAATGCGCCAATTTTACTTACTGATGAACCCATCCAAATGAAAGTGGGCTTCGTCTCTAAACAAAATAATACAGCGCTTACTAATTCCCATCATGCCCCGCGGCCAGTCGTGCAGTTTGAACGTCCTAACGCAGAAGTTATGATGATCTTATTTCATATACTTCAATAATTGTCACCCTGAATGCATTAGATATTTGTGTTATACTACAGGCTTACGTTTTGCTCTTCTTTTTAGTAAATTTGAGAAACTGTGTAGTCTCATTATGAAAACGTTACAAATTGTACACAGTTGTGCTACAGTGGTGAATATAATAGCTGACTTGTACATGCATGGCCGTGGGCTCGATTCCACTCCACTTTTTTTAAAATGTTTGTCGAAATGGCATTTTGTATTGCACAATTGAGAATAAGTGGAGTATGCGGAGGAAAATCAACTTTTGTATGTGACAATGCACTGCCCACCATACATCAGCCTGTAAGAGATGACATTCCTGTAGAGGAGCATTCAATTATGTACGCTCTCAAAATCACACATCGCTATCATGGATGAATTATATTGTGTTTACACAAGTATTTTTTGTTGCTCTTTTTCTAGGCTAAAATACGATTTCCGCTTGGTCCCTTAAGAAGCGTATTACTCTAGTATTCATGTATATTAATTTATCAATTTTAAAATTAAAATCCAAATTTAAAGTTTAATATTTGTCTGCTGTTTGTCGATTTTATTATCTGCGGGTGTAGTGTTTCGTATAATCTGTTTCCGAATGTTTTAATACTTTTGACGTGAATGATTTGAGTGTTCCAGTAATTTCAAGTAGCTCTCTATTATATTGTGTTTACACAAGTATTTTTTGTTGCTTTTTTTCTAGGCTAAAATACAATTTACGCTTTGTCCCTTAAGAAGCGTATTACTATAGTATTCATGTATATTAATTTATCCCTTTTAAAATTTAAATCCAAATTTAAAGTTTAATATTTGTCTGCTGTTTGTCGATTTTATTATCTGCGGGTGTAGTGTTTCGTATAATCTGTTTCCGAATGTTTTAATACTTTTGACGTGAATGATTTGAGTGTTCCAGTAATTTCAAGTAGCTCTCTATTATATTGTGTTTACACAAGTATTTTTTGTTGCTTTTTTTCTAGGCTAAAATACGATTTACGCTTTGTCCCTTAAAAAGCGTATTACTATAGTATTCATGTATATTAATTTATCCCTTTTAAAATTTAAAGCTTAATATTTGTCTGCTGTTTGTCGATTTTATTATCTGCAGGTGTAGTGTTTCGTATAATCTGTTTCCGAATGTTTTAATACTTTTGACGTGAATGATTTGAGTGTTCTAGTAATTTCAAGTAGCTCTCTACGAGAAGTGTTAAAATAAAGCAACTGCATATAGATTAAAGAAAACCTTATTAACATTCAGTTGTGGAACGTGGAACAGAGACAAATAAGCTTGCACATGATTACCCGCAGTTTTTCACACTGTTGCCGGCTTTATCGACCGGATTCCCTGCTTCAATACGCCGGTACAGCGCTGTACCCTGGGTTATCTTCGTTCGATAGCGTGGGTGAGCTACGCTGCTGCATGACACGTAAGGCTATTATTGAACCTGACTACACGCAGCTCATGCTCCGCGGAAAATAAAAGCCAATGAGGTAATAGCAAACGCGAAAGCATACGCACAGTACTGTTAATATCAGTATTGTTCTTACGATGAATAGATGCCAGTGTTACCAGAGATTCGTAACCTGCCATTTGGTGCCCCTCAGTTAGATCTATGTCATGGTTCCATTTCAGTGCTCTGCCCACCGCTACTACCAAAATGTGCGTACAGCATCAATGACTCTATTCGTGGTTCATTATTCGTACACTCAGAGGATACTACCTTCTTCCATTTTGTTATGACAGTCATTATCAAACCATTGCATAACGCTGTAATTGGGTTTCATCTGACACCCATGCCTATTTTACCAAAAGCACGTGCTGCATGTAGTCCCACATCTAGAATATAGGAGGCATGACCAGAATGTAAGTGTATGGAGCCTGTGAAGCTGAAAAACGTTTTTTTTTTTCGAAGACGTTAGCAGCACTGCTTTCAGGGACAAAGTGTCGGGGGTAGAATTCTTGACAAAGATTATTTGCACACGAGCGCCTTTATGAAATGACGTGAGGCGACGTAACCGAATACTAACGTCAAACATTCCATATTTACGTCGACCCTACTATTGCTCTGAAGAAATTGGGAGCACCGATACTGGACTTTGTATTTGATGGTTTTCATGTTATAACTTATAAATTTATGACATTTCAAGATAATGGAATAGTGAAGATTTCTAAAAGAGTATCGTCCTTGGTAGGATTTTCTATAATAAAATTTCAGTCAATGACAAGGAGACTATAGGTTGCAAGACACAAATTGCTTAAGTTAACAGTGGTGTAGTGTGAAAAGGCGTGGAGGCACGAAGTAAGAAGGAATAGGTTCGCCACTTGGTACTTCCAAACTTATTCCCCTTCAAGCTTCTAAGGGATTCTGGGTTTTTCTTACGGACCCTCCCGATTATTTTCAGAATATTTCACTTTCTCGATCTGAGCCAGTTGCATCCAAAGATGTTTCGTTCATTTTTAAATTTACAACAAATTAAAATTTATTCGTGGTTTTTTCTAGCGAGTACCACTGAGGTCGATATTACACCAATCTAAATTTCTTTTGTTTCTTGAACGTAATATTAATGAAAATAGGATCATTACTATTATACTGAACAATTGTAATGCATTTTTTATGTTACTTCGTTAAAATAATTCCAATTTATCCTATGTAAATTACTTGGTGTCTGCATGAATCCAGTGCTACCCAGTGACTAAAAAAAATGCTAGTATAACGAGGGTTAATTTAATACAAGTATGTTCCGAAATATTCCATGTTATGTACCTGTAAGAGAGCTCTCCCTCAAGGAGACAGGGAATATGCACAAAAGTATTGCAAAACTGGTCGTCTGATTCACATCCGCAGAAAACTGCATAGCTAACGTGATGATGAATGTTGTAAAAGACGCGCTACATTTGTAACCTCATAAATTCACTAGCACATATAGCTCATGTTGACTATTTGCGAGGTATGTCGATTGGTGAACACAAGTCGAGTTGATGTGAAAGTTCATAGATAGGGCAAGGGACGTACACTGCTAAGATATCGGCTGCAACGAAGAGTCCTTCTCACACGGGCGGCCTCGCATCCAGAGATTCGCTGCCAGCTGAGCGATACATTTCCTCACGACGGGCTACGGAGGTGAGTGAAGACGACCTGCAGGTTGCCGAACGAATCGCCGCTACCCGCTTTGCACGTAGTCAGATGTGTGTCCTTCAATTCAGTGAATTCCTAAGGGACCATACTGCTGAGGTCATCGGTCCCTAGACTTACACACTACTTAATCTGACTTACGCTAAGAGCACCACACACACCCAAGCCCGGAGCAGGACTCGAACCTGCGGCGGGAGGGGCCACGCAACCAGTGAAATGGCGCCTCTAATCGCGCGACCACTCCGCGCGGCTCTTACTTCCTTAGACCGTGGATATACAGGGTGTTACAAAAAGGTACGGCCAAACTTTAAGGAAACATTCCTCACACACAAATAAAGAAAAGATGTTATGTGGACACGTGTCCGGAAACGCTTAATTTCCATGTTAGAGCTCATTTTAGTTTCGTCAGTATGTACTGTACTTCCTAGATTCACCGCCATGATTTCATACGGGATACTCTATCTGTGTTGCTAGAACATGTGCCTTTACAAGTACGACACAACATGTCGTTCATGCACGATGGAGCTGCTGCACATTTTAGTCGAAGTGTTCGTACGCTTCTCAACAACAGATTCAGTGACCGATGGATTGGTAGAGGCGGACCAATTCCATGGCCTCCACGCTCTCCTGACCTCAACCCTCTTGACTTTCATATATGGGGGCATGAGAAAGCTTTTGTCTACGCAACCCCGGTACCAAATGTAGAGACTCTTCGTGCTCGTATTGTGGACGGCTGTGATACAATACGCCATTCTCCAGGGCTGCATCAGCGCATCAGGGATTCCATGCGACGGAGGGTGGATGCATGTATCCTCGCTAACGGAGGACATTTTGAACATTTCCTGTAACAAAGTGTTTGAAGTCACGCTGGTACGTTCTGTTGCTGTGTGTTTCCATTCCATGATTAATGTGATTTGAAGAGAAGTAATAAAATGAGCTCTAACATGGAAAGTAAGCGTTTCCGGACACATGTCCACATAACATATTTTCTTTCTTTGTGCGTGAGGAATGTTTCCTGAAAGTTTAGCCGTACCTTTTCGTAACACCCTGTAGAGTTACACGTAGACCACGCACTGCCCTACCTCTGCCGTGTTAAGGCTCTGCCGTCTGAGGCACGTGGCCGAGACAGAGACCAGAGATCCTCGCATTACATGCTGTGCCAAGTGGGATCGACATTCACAGTTAGTCTTATTTGCAGCTGAAATCAAATACTGGTTTTAATAACTGAACGACTTATTGTTCACTAATGCACCTTATGCTTTCTCTACGGATACTGATGTAGTGGCAGCGCTAGATTAAGCAAAAACAGTAAGACATAAACCCTCATTCTGTGTAAAAGTCGTATATTATTGGTGTAAACGGACGTCGTCTATACTGGGCGCCGTCTGTTGTAGTCAGCTGCTATTGTTCGGTAGCTACGTTTCCCTGATATAAGGATGATTAGACCTTCTGTTCACGTGTCTGATCCATTTTAGATCACCTAAAACAAAGATATGTCGATATGATCTAGGCGCTCAGTCCGGAACCGCGGGACTGCTACGGTCGCAGGTTCGAATCCTGCCTCGGGCATGGATGTGTGTGATGTCCTTAGGTTAGTTAGGTTTAAGTAGTTCTAAGTTCTAGGGGACTGATAAGACCACTGATGTTAAGTCCCATAGTGCTCAGAGCCATTTTAACCATTTTTGTCGAAATGAGTCGGTATCAAGGAAACTTTGAACGTTAGTAACTTCTAAACTGTACAAGATAGACAAAAACAAATTACACCCCTCAATTCCAGAGCTCAAGCGAGTGTTATCTGATGTGTCATACACCCCCACTTCCCATTAAAAAAAAAAAAATGACTTGAATCCAAAATGGCGGATTTCAACATGGCGGCCATAATGACATTCACTCCAAAAGTTGTGGCCCCACATCAAACCTATGTTCCCATCATCACATTTCAATTTTCCCTTTAATCTTCCAACTTATGAAGCTGTCTAAGGACTTTTGACTCGCCCTGTATATCTCTACAGTAGTAAGTCGTTATTTAACGTTGTTACCAAAAATCTCGAAAAATTCTTGACCGATTTACTTCAAGTCGTTACACTACACTCTAATAAACATTTGGACTCATATAGGTTTGGTATTTTAAATACACTTGGTATATAAATAGATATATAAAATCTATACTACTTCTCAAGACAAGTCGTTGTTTATGGTTAAGAAAGTTTCGAAAAGTTCCTGAGTGATTTACTTCAGATTTTTACGCAATAGTCTAATAAACTTTCAGAACGTATATATGGGGCAAACTTGTTAGCAAAAATCTCAAAAATTTCTTTACCAATTTACCTCAGATTTTTACGCCTTACCCTAATAAATATTTGGACAGCATAGGCTACATACTTTTTAAAGCATATATATATATATATATATATATATATATATATATATATATAGGCTACATATAATATATGTGTATATATGCTTTAAAAAGTATGTAGCCTATGCTATGTTTATTAGGGTAAGGCGTAAAAATCTGAGGTAAATAGGTAAAGAAATGTTTGAGATTATATATATATATATATATATATATATATATATAGAAGTTCTTGACTGATTTACTTCAGATTTTTACACAACAGTCTAACAAACGTTCATACAGCTATATTTTTTAAAAAACAACAGTGTGCAGGTTTTGTATTAAAACCCCTTGTGATATGAAAAATGCTGTGCTGAAGAGAAAGTACGGCTTCATTTCCATTCTCTTCTTCAGTTTTAACTGCGATAGCAGCGCGTTTAAACATTACACAAATTGTTTCTCCCATTATATGTTCCTACTTCTTATGTGCAGTTTTAAATAAAAATGATATACCCAACTATGTTCTGGTTTGTTTTCTTCCTCACAGAAAACAAGAAAGTTATATTTATGGCTTGTAGGCTTATGATTAGAATACTACCGTGGAATCTGAATTGCCCGAAATTTTGTAATCCAACCCCTTTACAAATTAAAACTACGCGCAGTACTGTCATCGAAGTTGCTAACCCCACCAACCCAGCAGCAGGAGGCGTCTTTCTCATACCCCATTTACCAACAATCCCAACCATTTTACCCATTCGCTTTAAACCACTTCATTTCCCAATCAAAATTTCGTTCGCTCAACGCTCAGGGTTAGAGAGGGAGGGGGGGGGAGAGGTGACGATCGCTCGGTGGGGAGGGGGGAGGATTGATACAGAGAGTGGGATGGAGGAGATAAACAGTAACAGGGAGGAGGAGGAGATGGACACAGAGAGGAGAAAGAGGACATTAGGACGAATGTCTGACACCAATACATCAGTAGCAATCGTCAAGCACCGGTGGATTCACTAGTTCCAGATAAAAGCAGAAAAAAATTCACTCATATTGTTAAGGAATTCACAGAATACTAAACATTATTACTACGAAAGTGATATTTCATCTTCTATTTCTATGCTTGCAGAGCGTAACTGAAAGCAAGAAACATTTAGGGTGAAACAATGTATTCACTGTAGAAAAATAAAGAAAATACGTAACATACATAACGACAATACATTTACAAGCATACTGTACAAGAAAGAAGAGAAAAATCAAAGATCCTTCAAACCAAAGATTTATATATCAAAGTGATCACAAGGAGCATGATTTATAGTTGCTATTCCTTCACTCTGTCTCAGTTCTGTATGACTCTAGTCTACAACTTTACATATCCCCAATACTTTCGACAGTTTTTCAATTATTTGTACAATGATCTCGAAAAAAATGAGCTAACTGATATTTTGTGGCAATATACTTGACAACCATTTACCTTATCGAAGATAAGTTTCTAACAAACTCATTGTTAACAACTGTGTGTTTTAGACTATTATATTTACATTTACAAAGGGAGGCAATACAAGACTGACTGTCTTCATAAATTACAAGTTTTTCATTTCAAAACTTTTAGGTCCTGGAATAATTTCTCAAACCACAGGTATTCTATAATACAAATTGCAACTGATACAAATTTTGCTTTTGTAGAACACAAAACTATAGTGCTCTGTTTATTAGTTCCTCAGCTTATAGTGTTACCAAACAGCTTGACAGCATAACTTGACGTTGATTTACTATCTGAACTAATAACCCAATCAGCATCAGAGTATGCTACTACAGTTTCATCGTTCTGTTCAGTTTTGTCATCGCATAACATAGTGTGCCTTTTGTATAACGCAGAATTCTTTTTAAACCTTCCCATCCTGATTGCTTTTGATCATTTTGATAACGACTGAAACCATTAACATACAACTTAAATCATAACGCGTTGTTTAAGTCACATACAGGAAACATGCTGTTAATTCTCTGAATGGCGCTTTCTCATACAATCTCCCATCATCCTCTACTTCTCTGTAATTCTGCTCCATTGGTGTGCTGACTGGCTTGTATTCATCCATACCAAACCTCTTCAACAGATTTTCCAATCAAGTTTCTTGGCTCAAAATTATTCCATTCTCCCACTTTTCTGTCTTAATTCCCAAGAACAGCTTCGGATCAGCCAAATCTTTCATTTTAAATTTTCTTCTGGAAGCTAATTTGAATTCTTCAATTTTGAACTTATTGTTATCTTAAATGATAGTGTGCCGGCCGCGGTGGCCGAGCGGTTCTAGGCACTTCAGTCCGGAACCGCGCGACTGCTACGGTCGCAGGTTCGAATCCTGCCTCGGGCGTGGATGTGTGTGATCTCCTTAGGTTAGTTAGGTTTAAGTAGTTCTAAGTTCTGGGGGTCTGCTGACCTCAGATGTTAAGTCCCATACTGCTCAAAGCCATTTGAACCATTTTTTTAAATGACAGTGTCATCTACATATAATAAAACAATAATAAAACATAAACAGTAGCGTTTAAGTTTCTGTAAGTATACAGACACCCATCAGGGTTGATTTGAACAATGCATGAATATATAACAAACAACTCGTCAAACGTTAAATTTCAAGATCTTGTAGCCCGTTTTAAATTATAAATTGCCTTTTTTTTTTTTTTTTTAGCTTACCTGCAGTCATGGTTCTACGTTAAATTTTGACAGCATACTTACAAAAATTTCTTCATCTAAATTTTCATGAAGAACGGCATTTTTCACATGCATCTGAGGTGCAACCAATTTTTCACGATTTGTAACAGCAAGCAATGTACTCAGGGTTGTCAACCTTGCTATAGAAGCATGCTTTTCATAACAGTCAAACTCGTTTCTTTGAGAAGAACATCGAGCAACTAGTCTAGCTTTATAACTACTAATGTTGTCTACATCATCACGTTTCCCATTAAAGACCAACTTAATGTCAAGAGCCGTCCTGTTTTAAGGTGATTCATAGACTTGTTTCGTTTATTGATTGCATCTTTTCTGCCACAGCGCGAAACCATTCTTCTTTATCTGATATTCTGTAAATGTCACTGAAAGTCTCCAGACCATCCTCAACGTACATTTCTGCCTTAAATGCTAATACAGCATAGTCTTCCATCCACCAAAGACGCATTCTCTCTCTGGTATTTCGGCGTATTTCAAGAGGTTTAACATCCTCAGCTTCATTTCTACTTGATATAGAGTCACCTCTGCAGTCACTGACATTTTCTTCATCGATTATAGCTTCATAATTTGAAGCATGTGCACGAATAATGCTGTATGGCAAAATTTGGGAAACTGACAAAAACTGTTAGTTCCAGAGAAATAATACAATATAATAATGTAATAGAAGATATGTATTGTTTGTGCATACAGACTGTGGAAAATACTAATTTCTGGTTTTTAAAATTGCGCTAAGCACAGATTTTTCGAAAATAAGTAAGTTTTAAAATGGAATAACGCTGTATGGCAATGGATATACAGCGTTATTCCAGATCAGCCAGTGCTCTTCTGTAATTATAAGGTGTCTAGAATCCAAAAATAGTAAGTAAGAGATTTAAAACAAGATACTAAATAATATTTATTCTACACTGAATTGATTGACCTTAAAAAAAATACAACATTAGTTTATCAAGTTTAGGCTCAAATCTAGTACATTATAGTCAGTTGTCACACTGCAGGTTTTCATAAAACTACCTGTATTTTGGTTCCATATATTTCGTCATGTCCCTTTTCTTCTCCTTATGAACTTTCAGTGTCTCGTTATAGAGCAACCGGAATTCAGAAGGCAATGGCCAATTTTTTACTTAATGTTGACAACCATGCTTTACAATACAGTGTCTTTCCCATGGACGAAGCACATTGTGGGTACGGCGCACGCTTAAACCTCGAGTATCGTCAGTACACAGCTTCAACCAAAGTACATCGGTAATTTTCAAAGCAGGCGGCTTCTTCAAAAGCAACTCGATAGATCCTATGTCCTTGAAGTCTTCCATCATCATCGCGTGAATGGTCCGTTTTGAAGGATCGACAAAGGCCTCAGCAATGACGTGCTTCCATTCTGAAGGAACCATAAGTTTTGACACTTTCTTTCTTTTCTCGATGACTGCAAAATCCCTGTCACAAGGTAGGAAACTGTGACTCGAACATAAAAACTTCTGATGTATTTCTGTAAAGTACTTGCAGCTGGTCAGATAGAAAGAAAGCGCTAAAACTCTCCAGTTGTTGTTCTGACCGACGCAGCGGTCAGACCAAGCAGTTTTCGTCTCATACATCCTTCAAGCGTATCGTAATTGTGCGTCACAAATTTAAGCAGACAGGAAACTATTTCGGCTGAACCTCTCCTTGCGGTGGATTCACCCCACAAATTTACGGTGATGTTTCCAGTACCAACGTCATGAATCGTGAAATTATACGACGACAGCTGTCTCTGGTAGAATACCATGGAATGAGTCAATTTAGGACAAAGTAAAACCTGTTGTAGGTCAACACATATAACATGTATATTGTTATTCTTCTTAGCCATTTCCGTATCGTTTCTTAGGGCTTTGTATGCTTGGTCTGCTCTTGAATGATGCAACTCACTCTCAATTTAGATCTTGTGCAGTTCTATTTCATCTGAAGCTGCAATCATTTTGTTAAACAACAAATCGCACAGTCTGCAAGTATCTGATCTAAGTGTTCCGAAACGCAGATTAAAATCTGTTTGAAACACACTTTGATAGTATGACCTGCTTATTGACCTATCAGGAAACTTTTCGGTAGACAACCGATAGTTTCTGCATAGGTTGACATCGGGGTGCAGACATTCTTTTGAGGATTTATTCCTGCTGTAATGGCTCATCTGCTTTGGGAAACTCGATATGTGTTGCCGAATAAGAGCCGTCTCGTCATTTGATATGGCATGTGGCCTATTGCAATGTTTTCCTCTACCGGCTTTAGGAGTGGTTATTCCACCTTTTACTTTACGTTACAGAGTCTGCATTCGTCGCTGGGTGATGGAGAATATGTCAAGCGATGTTTTTTGACACACTTCTTTTGAGTAAACTTTGTATTTGAAAGTAGCTTGTTTCCGTGAAGTATCGTCTGTCTTACCTCTCTTGCGCCTGGCTGGCACGCCTATTTCCATGGATTTTATTAAGTATATGGACTGCTCATCGTATGTTAAGGGATGATATTCTTCGTACAGCTTTATCTTCATTTCCAGGTTTTTTGCATCCTTCTTTTGAGCACACTTCTGCATTGCATACACGTTCCTGAATCACGAAATCAGTCACTATTACTATCTAATATTCAACTAGATTATCAAATTTCACATTCTCTTTTAATAATATAGCATTACTCAGACTGAGTATTCTATTTTTTCAGAACCGTAGTTAATTTCATTCACGTTACATACTTTTACTGTAATGTTTTCAGAAGATACACATAACATGTCATTAGAGCCATGTACTCTACAGGGCACGTCGCCGCTTTACAGGACACATATGCTTCTCTAAAGATATACACCTTTCTACAATACCCATACAGTATTATTCCACTCACCTGTGTTGGAGGCTGTTTCGCAGGAACTACCTTTCCTTTTCGTGATTTATGTTCCAGTCCAGCATCACGAAGCCTTTTCCTCTTGTTATCCTGCCAACTACCAATGTTAATTTTCCTTTTCCGTGCACGTTTCAAACCACTTGCGGTAAGCGTCACCTTGCTGCACTCCGCCATTGTTGTGACATACAGCATTGTTCGCGCAGAGACGCGTAAACTATGCGCGTTTCGTCGCTGTTTAGTGCTGCCCTCGGACGGTGAACATGTCAATTATAACAGCAGGCGATAGAGACTGCCGTACACAGCATTATTCCACGCGATTCTGCGAATTGTCAAAATGTGCCATACAGCGTTATTCATGCGCATCTTCATTCTGTAATCAAACTTTCCAGCGATTACTTTTGCAGAAAGCCATAGCCAAACACTTTCACTATTGCAGCTTTGGCATTTCACCGTACCTCGGAGTAACGGGAACTGTCATTTTTACTGGACATGTTGATGTTCTTTTCATCACGTAAACACCAGTCTTTATTGCTTCTGACCAAAAACATTTTTCAAGTTTACTGTTCAACAATATGCAACGAACCTTGTTTATAATGGTCCTGTTCATTCGCTCATACACCCCATTTTGTGTGGAGTGTGTCTCAGCGTCAAATCATAGATTTCCTTCTCCATTAAGAAGATTTTCATCTCATTTGACAGATGTTCACCTCCATTATCACAGCAGAGTCAAACGGAAACGAACAGTGGCCATTGCTTCGTACTGTTTAACATATTCCAACACGTAGGATTTATCTTGTATCACATATGCAGCTGTAAAAGGAGTATTGTCGTCTATAAATCTAATGATGTACCTCTTTCCACCGTAAGACGTGGGAGTGATAGAACCCATGACATCCTGTGTAGTAGTTCCTGTGGAAGTTTTGCTCTTGTCCTCTTCAGATCCTGTGGAGGTTTTGTTTGCTTGCTTTCTGTGCAGATGGTGCATAATACTGGTGTCTTCAGATCTTCACTGTTCATTCATTCCAAGTATTACGGAATTCGGAAGGACCTTTAGATCGGCATAATTCACGTATCATAACCTTTGAAAACAGATTGCAGTGTTTCGACAAGAAACGCCTTGAGGGGTTTCTAGCGAATTTCAAAGCGTACATTTTCACCTCATTTTTCATTGTCGTGACAACAACATCCTTTTCCTTATGAATAGCTGCTCTTTCGTTCGTAAACGTGATTTTTAAACCATATGTATCCAGTTCGTGCACTGACGGCAAGTTGTGAGCCAGCCCAGGAACAAAGAAATTATTTTTAATCGAAATTGGAACTAACCTTCTGTCGATGTAGCTGACAACATTCATTTCACGGAACTGCGTTTATCACTGCCAGTCTTTCTAGCGTTTCCGTGTTTCCAACATCTTTCACGTCATTCACAAAGTGTTCACTAGCAGCAGACTCCAAATACCACGAAACCGTTTCAATAACAGTACAAAAACAATGTGCATCCTAACTCACAAAAACTTCTCGAGAGTCGCAACTTATTGAGTTTGCAGAACTTTTTTTTGTTTCTTTTATTACGGTCAGTTCTTTTGTGTCTAAATTCACCGTACTTATTACATTTAAAACTAAACGGTTTCTCTCTGCCTGAATAGCGCTTGTCGCTTTCGACGACGTTCACGAATTTGTTTTCCCATTGAGTTGCCCCTGACTGAAACCATTCCGGTACGCATTAAGCACTGCATTCTGTCCCGAGTCTACTGCAGGTTTCTTCTTATTATCTGCATGTTTATTTACGTAATCTATGAGCCTGTTTATGACGAAGCTTAACTTCGGATTTTCGATGGATTATGTTTCGATAGCAGTTACGACGTCAACATATTTTTGAATAATTTTCAACAATAGAGGGCACATGGCACTAGTTTCATTAATTGACGCACCGGCCGACCGAAGATCACGAGTCAAATTGTGAAATTCTAAGAAATGCTCAGTCAGTGCACTTCGTCTCGGATTGAATTTCAGTTGTTGTAACTACGCAGAAGTAACTGACTAGCGATGCTTTTCCTTTCAAATATGTACAGACAAGTTTTTCCACATCCGAAACGCACTGTCATAATCTTCCAAGTATTCCAGATGGCTGTCAGCAATACGGCCTATCGTTTTTGAACGACGCTTTTTATCACGCTTCGTTAGATTTTTGAGTTGTTCGTCTTTATCAGTACATTCCTCTTCTGTGTCAGTTTCTAGAATCTGATTTTTTTCTACGTATTCTTCTGAAGCGAGATACAGCCAATCTAATCTTCTTATATATGAAAGGCGATATCCTGACTGACTGACTCACTCACCATCGCCCAGCCCAAACTGCTAAGTATAGAAACTTAAAATTTGGAGGTGTGGACCTTATACTGTAGGTGTCGTTTAGGAAGGGATTTGTCAAAATTCCAACCGTAAGGCGGTGAAATACCTGAAGAAGGATTTTCCTGAAAACTGTCGCTATTAAGGCAATTTGGAAGCTATACCTTGGTTTCTTGGTCAGAAATAAATAAATTCATGTTTCAGCACGTTTGGAAATTTAACCCTTTGGGGGTGAAATAGTGAGTGAAACCTTTTTTTGAAAATCATCATTATTAAAGAACTACTAAAGTATTTTTAAAGCTACTTCTGTGAGCATTGGTGTTTGATTTCTCCGTTACAAATAAAAAAATACGTGTTTCAATGTTGCTGGAAACTGAACCCCTAAGGGGGTGAAATAAGAGATGAGGTATTTTATGAAAATATTTTACCATGAAAGCATTTTAGCTTCTCAGTTTGAAATAAAAAAAATACAAGTTTAACTGTTTTTGGAAATTTAAGCTCTATGGGGGTGAAACGAGGTATGAAAGTGTTTATGAAAATATTTCGTAGATAGGATGAAAGTATTTTTGAAGCTAAATCTCTGAAAATTTTTGTTTTACTTCTCCATTAGAAATAAAACATACGCATGCCACTGTTTTCGGACATTCAACCCGTACGTATGTGTAATAGGTGGTGAAATGGTATATGAAAACATTTCATTGCGAATAATTTTTAAAGCTAAATCTTTGAAAATTGGTGTCAGCCTCTTCGTCAGAAATGAAGTCACGAGCTCATTACCGCCCAGCCCAAGTCGCTAAGGATAGAAACCTGGAGAGGGTGTGGATCTTGTACTTTAGGCATCGTTTAAGAAAGGGTTGTGCGAAATTCCGCTCCTAAGGAAGTGAAATAGGGGATGAAAGGCGTTTTGAAAGTATATCACTATCTAGGGAATTTTGAAGCTAGAACTACGGATAGTGGTATTTAGTTTCTCAGGTCAGAAAATAAATAATATGTGTTTCAGTGTTTTTGTAAATCCAACCACTAAGGGGCTGAAACAGTGGTGAAAGTTTTTTGAAAATAAATAAGTACTAAAGAACTACTAAAGGATTGTAAGGCCACAACTACGAAAATTGGTATTTGACTTCGCGGCTAGAAATTAAAAAAATATGTGTTTCAGTGCTTCCGAAAATTCAGCCCCTAAGGGAGTGCAACAGCGGATGGAATTCTTTAAGAAAATATTTCGTTATACTATAAAAGTTTTAAAGCTAAACTTATGAAAATTGGAACTTCACTTCTCTGTTAGATATAAAGAAATATATGTTAGGGGATGAAAGTTGCTATGGAAATATCTGCACAAGAACGTAAAAAGCATGGTTAACAAAAACTTTGGACTCCACCTACCAGAAACGCTTTTTCGTCAGAAGTATATTCGGAAAAGACCATGCTAATGTGGCCTTAATTAGCGTGAAAAGCTTAGAAGGCGTTGCAATTTATGAACAATATAAAAATTAGATCAAATAATTAAACAAAACTGTTAAGGTCATAGAGTCTAAGCGAGCGAAGCAGCGAGCGCTAAGCTAGTTCGTCTAATATAACTTGCATTCGAAATTTCCAGTTTCCAAAACTGCTTCCATCAAAAAGTGGGACGCGGTGTTTGCTTTCATATTGTCCCGAAATTTTATCGTTCCAAACTCACGAGCCAGAAAAGCAAAATTGCTTGCACAATAGTCACGTTTCAAACTAAACTTCCAACTATTTACTTTCCGTGTCTCGGCCGACAGCCTGTGGAGAAAATTGTTTGCAGTGCATTGTTGCAAGTAATAAACATTTAATTTGCTTTGATTTATTCACTGTAGAAAAGTAAAGAAAACAATAACTGACAAGCACAACAACAATATATTTACAAATGCGCTGTAGAAGAAAGAAAGAAAAAGTGAAAGATTTTTCAAATCAAAGTTTAATATATCAAAGGGACCATAAGGAGGTGATATAGAACTGCTATTCCTTCACTGTTCCTGTTGAACTGGCGAACTAAGCGACTCATAGTGAAATTCACATAACAACTCTAGCTCTGCCGCTAAGGAACTGTCACTAGAGAGTTTCAAACTGTTTCAGTTGGCCAATGTAAAAACGGTTATCATCACATTAATATTGAGAATTTCGGATAAATTAGTTCGACTGTTAGCAAAGCTTGCCAATGAGGTCCCGCCATCCTTCCAAAAACCCGGAAACTATGAGAGATAGAGCATCGTCGTTTGTTCAAAATGTGTTACAACTTAAAGTTTTTTTCACGTATTTCAACGTTTGTATTCGAGTCACAGGACTGTTACTATCCTTTGGCTCTAAAGTTTTTTGAACAACCTCATTATCCTTGTCTTAGCCTGTAGCACCCTCCCATGCTAGCGTCTATAATAGCCTATTTTCCTGTGTTAAAAATATGGTTCGGATTGATGTTATTTGGAGTCACTATAACATTCAAATCACATTTTCGGTTAATGTTCTCACAAAATATCTCTTATTTTTACGTAATTAAACCTTAAAATCATTAAATATCAAGATCTGGCCACGTGTTCGGAAACGCTCTGTTATTGGCTGGAGCTATGATGATGTCAGAGGCTTGGAGTTAAGATGAAACTATACGTATTTTACAGGAACATACTTTTTTTGCAAATAGTTTAGCCACTTAGTGATGGGAAACGCATTTACAACTTTTAACTAACAATAGGAAAGAATTTTGTTAACACAGGTTAGTGGAAACCTTACGAAAACTGATGCGTTCATGCTTCACTCATTTAGAGCAGCGATATGTGCAAGGACAAACCTTCTTTTCCCTGCTCCTTGCAACATCGTTTAAACCTGCTGTTAGCTAAGGAATTGTGAAACTTTTGCAAGATGGGTCCGTATCTTACATCTAGATTATCGACTATCAGTCATTAAATGTGACCTAAAGCACAATAAAGTTATTCTTGGCAAATTTTATTTATTTTTTGTTGATTTATTTAGCATCTGTGTGATCGTATAAACGATATCGGACTTGTCATACATAGAAATTAACAATATAGAATATACAAAATGAAATTGTCTAAATTGGATTTTTCATACACAGAAATTAAAATATAGAATGTACAAAATGAAATTGTCTATAATAAATGACAGCAAACTTACAGTTTCTTTCCACATAAATGGTTTATAGTAATTTGTTTCTCAGTAACAATATATAACTAGTACTATAGATGGTAAGGTATAATAAAAGCTGAAACAAACGAAGATAGAAAATTGTGGAGGTTAGTTTGTAAAGTCATTTTGGACGTTAGTTTGTAAACTCATTTTCTTGGTCTTCAAGATATTCATTTATTGAGTAGCAACATTTATCAATTAAATATTTTCTAAGTTCCAATTTAAAATTTGTATTGTCCTTTAAATCTTTAATGTACTGAGGCAGTGCGTTATAGAGATTAATACCCATGTGGCTTACATGCTTCTGAGTTCCTGTTCTTCTTACTTGTTCTATGTGGAGGTCATTCTTGTTACAGTTGTGACACTCTGCATTTGTGTGGAGACTGCTTACATTACCTTTGGTTAAGAGTACGCATTTAAGTATATAGACTGATGGCAGAGTAAGTATTCCTGACTTTTTGAAAAGGTCTGCAGTGAGCTTCTGTCAGACTGTGGGTAATTATTCGAACAGCCCATTTCTGTAAAATAAAAATGTCTTTCAAATTAGATTTTGAGCTGGCCCAGAACACTATTCCAAATGAGGCAATAGAATGAAAGTATCCGAAGTATGCCATTCTGATGCCTTCTAGAGTGCAAACATATGCAATAACTCTCAGTGCAAAGCAGGCTGAGTTGAGTCCGTTTGTCAGAAATTTTACATGGTGTTTCCAATTCATAGCTTCATCTTTATGCATTTCTAACACTTTTGAAAAATTCACTCTCTCTATTAGTCTGTCATCCAGTTCTAGATTAATGTCTTCATCCTGAATCATTTTACCAAACTGTATGTAATTTGTTTTCTTTCATCGAGTGTAAGTTTATTTGCACTGAACCAAGTCTCAGTACTTTTTAGGATTTTGTCAGCAGTTGACTGTAACGAGTTTTTAAAGTCGCTCACTATCAGACTTGTGTCATCTGCATATAGTACAATTTTGGCTGTATCATATTGTAACTGTAAATCATTGACATATATGGAAAATAGTAGTGGCCCTAACATGCTGCCCTGGGGTACTCCTAATTCTTTTGCTTCTGAAACTAACCTTATTTTTTGATTTAAATTTACAGTGGTGAGCTCTACAATCTGAGATCTGTTTTTGAGATATGACTCAAACCACATTTTAACTCTTCCTCTAATACCTACTGCTTCCAGCTTCTCAAGGAAGCTTTAGGTAGATCTAAATTGATTCCTACTACACTTTTGTTTTTCTCCAAATTTTTAATTATTTCTTGGGTGTAGTCTATGACTGCAGTTTCTGTGCTTCATTTTGCACGAAAACTATGTTGATTACTATTCCAAAGTTTATTATTGTCTAGGTAACTGGTGACTCTCAATTTCATCAGTTTCTCTAATATTTTGGAGGTAGCAGGAAGAAGTGATATGGGACGGTAGTTTTCTATTTTATGTCTGTCTCCATTTTTAAATAGTGGCCTCACTTTTGAGATCTTCAGTCGCTGAGGAAACACACCTCCACTAAAGGATAAATTTCCAATATGTGCTAAAGGTTTTGCAATCTGCACTGCAGTCATTATGATTGAAACTAATACTTCATAAACACCTGCTGCCATTTTTAGTTTTAAGCTTCTAATTACTTCCTGTTCATTTGTTGAAGGAATATTCATGCTCCCGGAAACCCTTGGAGCATGTATTATTTTTTGTTTTGTTAAGTTTAAGTTTAGTGAACGTGGTACATTTAAAAAATAGTTATTAATATAGTTTGCCATTTTCTTCTTTTCTACATTGCAATTTTCACTGCTTTTGAGTATTATTTCTTCGTCTTCTCCCAAGGTAGTAGTTTCGTTCCTCACAATGTCCCATATAGTTTGTGGTTTGTTGTCTGAGTTACTGATTAAATTGTCATTATATAGCAACTTTGCCTTTGCTATTGCCTTTCGGTATATTTTTCTGTATGTTTTTACATATTCTACAAACTGTGGATCTGAGAAAGTTTTAATTTCTTGGTTCAGTCTTTTCATGGCCACACTGGAAATACTAATGCCTGTAATTATCCAAAGTTTGTGTACTTTTTGTTCTGAAGACTTGGACATCACTAACTTCTTAGGGAAAAACATTTCAAATTGTGGCATGAATATAGAAGAAAAGGTATTATATGCATTATTTGCATTTGATTCTCATCTCACATCTGTCCAGATTTCATTGGTTAGACGGTTAACAAAATGTGTGCACTTTTCTTTAGAAAAAATACGTTTTTTTCATATGCATTGGGGGAACGGTAAGCACAAGAGCATTGTGATCAGGTAAACCAAGGTCAGTGTTATTTACCTCCATTTCATTGGAATCTATGTTTGAGAATATATTATCTATGAAGGTCTGTGATGTGTGTGTTATTCGGGTAGGACCTATTACACGGGGTAACATGTGCTGATTTCCGCTATCCAAGACGCTCAACACACGTACTGCCAACGTGCTCTCTGTGACGCAACGTAAAGCGCATGCGACTACTTATAAGAAGAGCACATATTCGAATCCTGGAAGGGTTCAACATTTTTTAAAGTTTTACACGAAATATGAAACTACCGTTAGCAAGCACTCATTATAGCAGTTGTTTCGATGGTGGGATGTTTTGCATATAGCGTCACAGTAATCTTAGTCTGAGAAATGGACAACTATGGATAAATGTATCTACTTTTGCCTACAAACAATTACCTCTTTCAGAAAGCATTTCTAGTAAGGAAGATATCACCATTCTCCCATAATGAGGCGTACGAGGATGAGGTTTTGTGTGCGGGAGACATAAAGCATGTATAACATGCAGGTAACACAAACGTTGAGAGTGTAAACTAACGTCAGTGTCTGAAGCAAACCTAGCTTCATCTTCTGTAAGATGTTGAAACTTCAAAGCTTAAACAGTAAGGATGCTAGCTAGACGCTAAGAAGATAAAAAAACAATGTTTCTAATTAAATAAAAAGTGTGTGGTCACGTCAAGCAGGAAACATCTTCTTGAACGCGACGTTTGTCACGCAAATGTAAGTGCAAGGAAAACGCAATACTACTCTGTTTCTAATCGGTGAGGTGAAGTTCTGTAATTTTGTCTTGATTTTCATACGCAAGGGCTGTCAATTTGTTTTATAAATAAGTTAAAATATTGTCACAGACTAAATTCGAACCAGCGACCTATGGATTTCTTCGTTCACTATTCGACAATTCACCGCTCTACCAACGGAACTACGATAATTTTTAGACAGAGTCTAATTTCTTCGACTGACGCTATCCATCTTTGTCATAGCGGGAAAGCGTTTAATCAAGTAAGACAACTTGGGCATTGACATGGTGGCACTTTGTCAGTACGGTGCAATCAATTTTTACGCACGTTCTCATTCTCTGAAGCACTCAAATACTATTTTTGGAGAGCTTTTATGGATTTATTTGTACAGTGTGGTATTACACACCATTTGTAATCCATTTTCCGAAGCGTAAATTCCAAAACAAGACATCACTGTGAATTAGCTTAATGACAGTAAGAGCAGCAAGGTAGCCAGTGACGTCAGAGGCATCACATGTTTCGAATGGGGGGGGGGGGGGTTTAGCGGGCTTTCAAATGATTTGAATTTCAATTCCGTTTCTAAAAGAATGTGGAAATTCAAGAAGGAAGAAACCATGTTATAAGTATAAAATGACATAATTAACCATTTAAGACGATTTCCAGCAAACAGTCGAATACCCTATTCTGCACTACTGTTGTCGCAGATTTGGATTCTACATACCACATGACACTTAGCGCTTTTCGTAATCTGTGACCATTATCACACACTCCAAGTCAAATCTGCAGCAAAGGACAAAGAAAAATAAAACTACGACCGTTGCTAAACGTTTTACAACAAGCCACGGTTCTCGATATCTAACAGTTTCCTAGTTTTGATTTTTTGTAATCATAAACTTTAAGCACACGCTGCGTTACACATGCGATAGTACAGTTGACTAAATTTTTTCCGAAATTCCCAGAATCAATGCCATGATAATCGTTTCTAGATTTGGACAGCTGAAAGGGTGAACACTGTACTGAAAGATCTTTTTGTTACAAGCGACATAACTGCAATTATTGGGGGGATTCCTGTATTTTCTCCACTGCGAGTCATTCATCTCTATCCATAATATCCGGCTTTTAAAGAAACTTAAGAGTTTATATTTTATCAATTTTACTTAATCTAGAACAGCTACAGAAACAGTACCGAGATAAGAAGCGTAACATATAAGAAGAATGTGGAGATGACACCTCGCGTGTATAGGTGGCGTTTTACCGCCTACAAACAAGTTTATGATGTATAAATTGAGTATAGCTTTTCTACCGTCACCGCTACACATCAGTAGTTATTTCGTGGTCGAGCAGTTATGCATGGTGTTAAATTTGATTTCACCTTGACGAATATTTATGTTGACAGCGGTAAAAACTTAACTCTTGCTGTTGTTCACCTAAACAAGAATATTACAGCTGGGATCACTGCAATAACTAATATCCCATTTCGAGATGTCATCAGCGACAGGATTTTAACGTAAACATCGACTGTGTGGTAGATCGTGCTAATGCAAATGCAGCTATTGCCTTTGATAAGCCTTTGTTTATTCGTTTTATACGTAGAAGTAAATTAGGTTCTGAGGAAATGTTATGTGTATGGATTACAGAACGCGGAGATATTGGAAAATTTACGTTAATGAGTGATGAAACTGTATAAGTCATTTAAAAATTAGAGATGGGTACAAAAGAAAAATCTTTTACTTGTGTCGCAGGTAGTGATGTGCCCAAACGAGCCCAATGACTGCGTCGTGCGCTACACGGATCATTCTCCACAGACCGGAAACAGTGTTTTGATTGCGTAAGCTTTTGCAGTGCGCAATAGCGTCTGGCTCATCGCCAGCACTGGTATACGAGGTCTGTTCAAAAAATTCTGGAACATACGTAATTTCGCGCCAATAGTGTGCAGGAGCGAAATGCGAATAGCACCCCAGCACACCCCTGTGTTAATGTGTTTTTTTAAGGGGACCATGATGTATCATGCAGCGTAACTTGCTGTGACAGTGCGAGAGAGAGACAAAGATATTGTTTATTACTCTCTGGCGGTCAGCGCTCACATAATTATTCTTAGGATATCGAGTTTTTTGTTCTTGTTAAGAATAATTTGAGGAGTGGAGAGCCATTCTTGTGATGTAAAAAATCGACGCCATTGCGAGTTTTTGATTCACATTGTAAAATATAAGTGTATATGGAAGGAAATCAGTTAATAGAACAATAAAATATTGTTCATTTCAAGAAGGTACGTCTTATTATACACCCAGCGATATACTGCTATTGTGATTTACTAATAAACACCAGCTTGAGAACAGTTCCGGCCGGGGCGTTCAGTTCTAGTGAAATAGTTCGATGTTTTCTTCGGAAAAGAAGTCACTTCATGGATCATTCAAATCCACAATAGTAACCGGACATTTCTCAGAACTGAAAGCAATCTGATTGCTATGCAACAGAGCCCCGAAGAATATTTCTCCGTACTTTGGTTACCACTTTCAGCTCAACACGGTATCTGCAGCATCTGGAGCAGATTTCTACAACAGCGGAAGCGTGTAATCGCTATCAGTTTCACACACCGCCCTGTGTACGCTGTATGTTTTTACCCACAACAGTGAACATACAGTTATTCACACACATAGAAAGACAATACTAGGTGGTGTGGGGAAACATTTCAGTATAAAGGCCCTGTAGAGCTAAACAGTAATTAGCCTAGTAAGAAAGGAGTCTTTATAGGACCACACCATGGTTCAGGTCGAAAACAATCGATTTTCGGTTTTCATCATATTTCGATAGATTAAGGTTTTATTTAAGTACTCTGAAAAGGATTTCGCAGAAAATTTTTTTTTTCGAGCATTTAAAGAGCATTTTCCTACCACGTGTGTTTATGTGCCACACCCACTTTCTTTGTCACCCACTTTTCTGCATATATTTTAGATCTTTATATCCCCTACATATAGTACTTTTTTTTTACTCCATAGTGTGTTGGATATCCTTGTAATGCGACGGCCGGTATTCTTTTGTTTCTGTTGTTTGTAAACAACACGCTTTCAAACACGCGGTTAGTTTTGTTCAAGTGTGATTGCGAGTAGTTGTTATAGAAAACTTGCAGGTATACTATAGGCAGGCAATTAGGAGAAATAAAGAAAATCTGGAGGCAATGAAGAGAGATGTTTGGGCCATATTCCTCCATAAGTCCGATACTGTATCAAATAGTTTTCTCAGAAATGGGTCAAATACTTGCCTAAATTAACATGGGTTAGATAGGCAGGATGTGGTCCCCTTAACTGCCGGAAGTTTCATTGTTGTGTGTGTTAGTTATTGTTCAGTGCTGTATTGAGTAGAACGTTGTGTTGCACAATTTGCGAATTCAGAGATGGAAGAGTTGAAGGAGCACGACGTCTGCATTAAATTTTGCGTTGAAGGAAACCATTACAGAGAGACGCCAAATGATGCAGGAAGCCTACGCTGATGAGTGCTTAAGCCGTACTCCGTGTTACGAATGGTTTACACGGTTTAAAAATGGCCGGACGGAAGTCAAAGATGACCCACGTTCAGGACGCCCGTCGACGTCTACAGACGACGCCAATTTGACGAATGTCAACGAAATTGTGCGTGCCAACCGAAGACTGATTGTCCGTGAGATTGCATAAGAATATAACATTTCAGTTGGATCATGCCACGAAATACTGACACAGCATCTTGCAATGCATCGTGTTGCCTCCAAGTACGTTCCACTTGTCATGACCAGAACGACCTTCGCCTCGCAATCTGTAAAGAAGTTTTGGATCGCGCAAATGAGAAGGAATTAAGAGAACCATAACTAATGATGAGACGTGGGTCTATAGTTATGATGTTGAGACCAAGGTTCAATCCTGCAACGTGTCGGGAAAGGTTATCCAAGATCAAAAAAGGCTGGTCAGGTCAGGTCAAATGTCAAAGCCATGCTGATAGTTTTCTTTGACTTTGAAGGATTAATTCATCATGAATTTGTGCTACAAGGACAAACAGTTAATCTATGGTACGAGGGTGAGTCAGATGAAAACGTTAAATATTTTCTAAAATATTATTTATTGTGCAGAAGTGGTACTAAGCTGTATCACTTTTCAACACAATCTCCCCCACGCTCAATGCAAGTCGTCCAGCGCTTACAAAATGCATAAATTCCTTCAGAAAAAAATTCTTTTGGTAGTCCGCGCAACCACTCATGCACCACGTGGCGTACCTCTTCATCAGAACGGAACTTCCTTCCTCCCATTGCGTCTTTGAGTGGTCCAAACATATAGAAATCACTTGGGGCAAGGTCTGGTGAGTATGGTGGATGAGGAAGACACTCAAAATGCAGGTTGTGATTGTTGCAACTGTTGTACGGGCAGTGTGGGGCCTTGCATTGTCATGTTGCAAAAGAACACCTGCTGACAACAATGCACGCCGTTTTGATTTGATTGCAGGCCGCAGATGTTTTTTTAGGAGATCTATGTATGATGCACTGGTGCCAGTGGTCCCTCTAGGCATGTAATGCTCCAAAATGATACCTTTTTCGTCCCAAAAGAGTGTCAGTATAACCTTCCCTGCTGATGGTTCTGTTCGAAACTTCTTTGATTTTGGTGATGAGGAATGGCGCAATTCCTTGCTCGCTCTCTTCGTTTCCAGTTGGAAGTGAACCCAGGTTTCGTCCCTAGTAACGATTCTTGCAAGGAAGCTATCACTTTCTCGTTCAGAGCGCCGAAGAAGTTCTTCACAAGCATCAGCACGTCGTTCTCTCATTTCAGGAGTCAGCTGCCGTGGCACCCATCTTGCACACACTTTGTGAAACTGGAGCACATCATGCACAATGTGGTGTGCTGACCCATGGCTTATCCGTAAACATGCTGCAGTGTCATTCAGCGTCGCTCGGCGGTTTTCCTTCACCATGGCTTCAACTGCTGCAATGTTCTGTGGAGTCACAACTGGACGAGGAACATCTTCCACTCAAGTCAGACCATTTATGAACTTCTTACTCCATTCGTAGACTTGCTGCTGTGACACACATGCATCACCGTACTGAACCTTATTGGTCGATGAAAACCGAATAACAGAACGCTGTTCTTCCCTGGTGCAAGTCGCAAGTGGGGCGGCTATCTTTATACCGATACTGCGACTATATGTGTGCATCTGCACTGTGCTGCCACCTACAGGCCATTCTGCACGCTGTTTGTAGCACGGTTACCAACTTACAGGATAATAGCGCGAAATTTCGATTTGTTATTACAAATTTAAGGTTTTCATTTGACTCACCCTCGTACTATCAGGACATGTTGCATCGCCTCTGACTAAAGATGGGGAAGGAAACGGCCTGAAATGTGGAGAAGGAAAGGGCCTGAAATATGGCGAGACAATTCTTGGTTCTTGTATCACGATTACGCACCCGCACGTTCATCCTTGTTGGTGCGTGTGGCTATTGCAAAAAACGAAATCACTGTGCTGCTTCATCCTCCGCACTCTCGAGCCCTCGCCCGTGAGCACTTTTTTTTATTACCAAAGTTGAAATCCTTTGAGAGATCGAAGATTCGCAACGACAGACGAGATAAAAGAAAATTCGCAGACGGTGCTTTGCGCGATCCAACAAGAGTTGTACTAAGATTGCTTCGGGAAGTGAAAACAGCGTTGGGAGCCGTGTATCAATAATAGAGGAGAGTATGCCGAACGAGACCGTGCACAATAAGTAAAACTCAAGCGCAGAAAAGTTTTGCGGACGAAGTACCGCAATTTTCTCAACAGGCCTCGTACATGGTCCATCCACATCTTGCATGACCACCTGTCAAAATCCCGAATAACAACCTCCTGCTTAGCGAACGGCTGCGAGACCCGCAGGATAGGACGAGAATCACTGAGGTTCTGGAAGGTAACGACAGGGATGTGGAGCCATATCAGCTCCAGTGCTGTGGCCAGTTGCAGTAGATTTCTCTGTTGAGGTTCTATGGCGCGTACAACCTGCTCGAAATTGTCCTGTAGATTCTCAGTTTGGCTTAAATACGGCGAGTCTGGTGGCCAGGGGCTGCGAGCTGTGTGACACGATGCATTGTCCTGCTGGTAAATGCCATCGTGCTGAGGGAAAACGATATGAATGTAGTGGTGGAGGTGATCCACAGGGATAAACACATACTTGTGTTGATCCATTATGTCTTCCAGAATGACGAAGTCACACAGAGAATGCCATAAAAACATTCCCCAGACACTAACGCTACCTGCTCCCCCTTGAGACGTTTACGCCGTGGACAACGGCCATCTGTTCAATTGAGGATACATCTACATCTATGACTACATCTACACTACTGGTCATTAAAATTGCTACACCAAGAAGAAATGCAGATGTTAAACGGGTATTCATTGGACAAATATATTATACTAGAACTGACATGTGATTACTTTCACACAATTTGGGTGCATAGATCCTGAGAAATCAGTACCCAGAACAACCACCTCTGGCCGTAATAACGGCCTTGATACGCCTGGGCATTGAGTCAAACGGAGCTTGGATGGAGTGTACAGGTACAGCTGCCCATGCAGCTTCAACACGATACCACAGTTCATCAAGAGTAGCGACTGGCGTATTGTGACGAGCCAGTTGCTCGGACACCACTGACCAGACGTTTTCAATTGGTGAGAGATCTGGAGAATGTGCTGGCCAGGGCGCAGTCGAACATTTTCTGTATCCAGAACGGCCCGTACAGGACCTGCAACATGCGGTCGTGCATTATCCAGCTGAAATGTAGGGTTTCGCAGGGATCGAATGAAAGGTAGAGCCACGGGTCGTAACACATCTGAAATGTAACGTCCACTGTTCAAAGTGCCGTCAGTGCGAACAAGAGCTGACCGAGACGTGTAACCAATGGCATCCCATACCATCACTCCGCGTGATACGCCAGTATGGTGATGACGAATACATGCTTCCAATGTGCGTTCACCGCGATGTCGCCAAACACGGATGCGACCATCATGATGCTGTAAACAGAACCTGGATTCATCCGAGAAAATGACGTTTTGCCATTCGTGCACCCAGGTTCGTCGTTGAGTACACCATCGCAGGCGCTCCTGTTTGTGATGCAGCGTCAAGAGTAACCGCAGCCATGGTCTCCAAGCTGATAGTCCATGCTGCTGCAAACGTCGTCGAACTGTTCCTGGAGATGGTTGCTGTCTTGCAAACGTTCCCATCTGTTGACTCGGGTATCGAGACGTGGCTGTACGATCCGTTACAGCCATGCGGATAAGATACCTGTCATCTCGACTGCTAGTGAAACAAGGCCGTTGGGATCCAGCACGGCGTTCCGTATTACCCTCCTGAATCCACCGATTAGATATTCTGCTAACAGTCATTGGATCTCGACCAACGCGAGCAGCAGTGTCGCGATACGATAAACCGCAATCGCGATAGGCTACTATCCGACCTTTCTCAAAGTCGGAAACGTGCTGGTACGCATTTCTCCTCCTTACACGAGGCATCACAACAACGTTTCATCCGGCAACGCCGGTCAACTGCTGTTGGTGCATGAGCAATCGGTTGGAAACTTTCCTCGTGTGAGCACGTTGCAGGTGTCGCCACCGGCACCATTCTTGTGTGAATGCTCTGAAAAGCTAATCATTTGCATATCACAGCATCGTCTTCCTGTCGGTTAAATTTCGCGTCTGTAGCACGTCATCTTCGTGGTGTAGCAATTTTAATGGCCAGTAGTGTACATACAAGCCGCCGTAAGGCGCGTAGCGGTGGGTGCGCCGCACCACTACTACTCTTTTCCTTTCCTTTTCCACTCACAAATACGAGGGGCGTTTTAAAAGTCCGTGCAAAGTCCGAGAGATGGCACCACCAGCGCGTATCGATGTCATGTTTAGCTAGTAGTATCTTTGGAAAGAATGCACACCAAGTTTCAGCCATATTGGTCTATTTCTTTGTGTTTGGCATTCGTGTGAACCAAGGAAGTCGAGTGATTGTCAAAAAATAGACGAAAAAGAATTTCGTGTGGTGATTAAACATTACTTTATGAAAGGTAAAACGCCTCAGGAGACTAAAGAGAAGCTTGATAAACATTACGATGACTCTGCACCTTTGATTAGAACAGTTTATAAGTGGTTTCAAAATTTTCGGAGTGGCCGTATGGACGCAAGTGATGCTGAACTTTCTGGACGCCTTGTGGAGGTTACGACTCCAGAAATCATTGATAAAGTTCATGATATGGTGATGTATGACAGAGTTGAGGTGCATGAGATTGCTAGTGCTGTGGGCATCTCGAATGAATGGGTACATAATATTTTGCATAAACATTTGGACATGAGTCAGCCATCCACAAGATGGGTTCCGCGATTGCTCACGCTTGACAAAAAGCGGAATCGTGTGAAGTGTTGCAAGGATGGTTTGCAGCTGTCCAGGAAGAACCTGCAGGGCTTTAAGCGTCATTTCGTCACTGTGGATGAAACATGGATACATTACTATACTCCAAACAACTATCTAAACAACGGTTTACCAAGGGAGAATCTGCACCAAAAAAGGCGAAGACTATTCCTTCTGCCAGAAAGGTTATGGCGACTGTCTTTTGGGATTCGCAAGGGATAATCCTCATCGACTAGTTGGAAAAGGGTAAAACTATTACAGGTGCATATTATTCTTCGTTATTGGACCGTTTGAGTTGCAAGAAAAACGCCCGCGATTGGACCACAAAAAAGTCCTTTTCCATCACAACAATGCACCAGCACACAACTCAGCAGTTGTGGCCGCAAAATTAATGTAAATAGGATTCCAACTCGTTTCACATCCCCCCTATTCTCCAGACGTGGCTCTCTCGGACTACTATTTGTTTCCCAATTTGAAGACATGACTGGTGGGACAAAGATTTTATTCAAACAAGGATGTGGTTGCAGCAACTAATAGCTATTATGCAGATTTGGACAATTCCTATTATTCGGAAGGGATCGACAAATTAGAACACCGTTGGAGGATGTGTAAGTCTAAAAGGAGACCATGTCGAAAAATACAAAAGGTTTCCCCCGAACACGTAAGTAGTTTTTATTTTTGCACAGGCTTTTCAAACGCCCCTCGTACAGCGAGGAAAAAACGACTATCTTGTGTTCTTCGTCCTTGGGGTAATTTATGTCGGCGGCGGTAATATCGTTCAGCAGTCAGCTTCAAACGTGGGTTCTCTAAATTTTCTCAATCGTGTTCCTGAAGAAGAACGTCGCCTGCCCTCCAGGGATTCTCATTTCTCGGAGCATCCCCGTAACACATACGTGTTGTCCGAACCTACCGGTAACAAATCTAGCAGCCGGCCTCTGAACTGCTTCGATGTCTTCCTTCAACCGGAACTGGTACGAGTCCCAAACAGTCGAACAGTACTAAAGAACTGGTCGCACTAACGCCCTATATGCAGTCTCCCTTACAGCTGAATCACACTTTGTCGCCCATCCAACTTCCCTGCAACTGTCCTCACAAGCTAGTTCCATTTCATATCGCTTTGCAACGTTACTTCCGATGTATAAACGACGTCACTGTGTTAAGCAGTACGCTACTAATGCTGTATCCAAAGTTTACTGGTTTGTTTTTCCTGCTCATCTGCATTAACTTCCATTTTTCTACATTTAGAGCTAGCTGCCATTCGTCCTAATAGAAATTTTGTCTATAGTGCGTTTAAAATTAGTTGCGACTTTTGGCAGTTCACTACGGAGCAGGTGGATGGAAGTGCAGTTGCCAGCGTGTGCGGGACACGTCAGCGGGCGACGACAACGCCAGGCCTGATTGGCGCGACAGCTGGCCGATCTGCAGTCTTCCTCAAACGATTATAAAGAAACTGTACGGTAGTAAACTCTGAGTCTCACACATGTCATAGCTTTGTTGACGATCATAGTTACTGTGATATTTCGGTATTAGCGAAACTACTGCAACAAATCCTTAAAGTTTGCAGTGAAAAATAGGGTCATTGTGAGTACTCACTGAGGTGTGTGTTAGGTCATATTTTGCTGCATGAGAAGTGTAGATAACATATTAAATTATTTTTTCCACCTCGAAGGATATCGCTGCCTGTCCCCGATGTCGAGGAAACGTAATCTATGTAAACGACTCCATCACGAACGCACTGGGCAGTGAAAAGGCCAGAATGAAATATTCATCAATTCCCCGTATCTCATTAATGGTCTGAGATGTCAAAACAAGATTTTGACAAATGACAGCACGCAAAGTGAACAGTATTTTGCTACGTGATTAATATGCGAAACTGGCATATCTACCGCCGGCCGGAGTGGCCGAGCGGTTGTAGGCGCTACAGTGTGGAGCCGCGCGACCGCTACGGTCGCAGGTTCGAATCCTGCCTCGGGCATGGATGTGTGCGTTGTCCTTAGGTTAGTCAGGTTTAAGTAGTTCTAAGTTCTAGGGGACTGATGACCTCAGTAGTTAAGTCCCATAGTGCTCAGAGCCATTTGAACCATTTGGCATATGTATCGCGATTTTCAAGCAACTACAGATTTTAAAAAAATGAAATAATGTAATTTTTAAGCATCATCAATAGCGTGCGAAATGTGAATTCCTGTGGGGTTTGTGACAATATAAGTGAACAAGCTGCACATTTATTTTTATACTAAGAATGGACTTTCTCATACCTACTGATATGTCTCCCCTTGATATGTGTATGGATACTGGAAGTGTGCAGAAAAGGAAACCAGGACCTTCAAGAACCACCAGAACACCTGAAAACATCGAGAAGGTAAGGATGTCGATTTTGAATTTCCCCAAGCGATCTGCAATTTTCCTGTAGACAGTATCTATCTTACCCCTAGTGATACATGTCTCTACATTTGTCCTCTAGCTATCCCTGCTTAGCCGTTTTGCACTTCCTGTCGCTCTCATTTTTGAGACATTTGTATTCCTTTTTGTCTGCTTCATTTACTGCATTTTTATATTTTCTCTTTCATCAGTTGAAATTCAATATCTACTCTGTTGCCCAAGTATTTCTACTAGCCCTCGCCTTTTTACCTACTTGATCCTCTGCTGCCTTCACTATTTCATCTCTCAAAGCTACCCATTCTTCTTCTGCTGTATTTCTTTCCCCCATTCTTGTCAATCGTTCCCTAATGCTCTCCCTGAAACTCTCTACAACCTCTGGTTCTGTCGGTCTATCCAGATCCTATCTCCTTAAATTCCCACCTTTTTGCAGTTTCTTCAGTTTTAATCTACAGTTGCCGGCCGAAGTGGCCGTGCGGTTAAAGGCGCTGCAGCCTGGAACCGCAAGACCGCTACGGTCGCAGGTTCGAATCCTGCCTCGGGCATGGATGTTTGTGATGTCCTTAGGTTAGTTAGGTTTAACTCGTTCTAAGTTCTAGGGGACTTATGACCTCAGCAGTTGAGTCCCATAGTGCTCAGAGCCATTTGAACCATTTTTTTAATCTACAGTTGATAACGAATAGATTGTGATCTGCCCCTGAAAAGGTGTTACAATTTAAAACCTGGTTTCTAAATCTCTGTCTTACCATTATATAACCTATCTGAAACCTGTCAGTATCTCCAGGCTTCTTCCATGTGTACAAACTTCTTTCATGATTCTTAAACAAAATGTCCAAATGTTACAATTGTGGTTCTCTTCGTTAAATGATGACTAACGAAAGAAACGAACGAATTGCGTGCGGGCTGACTGGCGGGGGCAGCGAGGGTGGAAATGCTGTCGGCCCCGTGCGCCCCCGATGTGTATCCGCCACTGCCTTTGATACGTAAATCTAACGCTCTACCAACTTCCGCATGAAAGCAACATGTGTTAATCGCTCACAGTTATGATTTTAATTTGGTCCATAGATCTGTTGTTACTTTTAATTAACGTTTACGCCCGTTCTGCTGGATGACAGCTCTTAGTACGAACTAAATCGGTGTTTTGCTTGATACTCTATCGACATACAACGTTCGGTACCGATCTGAGTGTCTGTCATGTGGAGGTTTGTGTGTTAAGACAGACTGCTGCAAAAATCTGCAAGTTTTCTGTTGTTTCAGTAAATTTGACATCTTTTGTGGAAAACGAGGTTGTCAGTATTACCATAATGCGTTGCAGTGGTTCTCTATCTTAGTTAATCTTGCACACTGACGCAGCTGAAAATTTTTATCTGTTTGTGTATATGTTTTCAATTTTAATTATTCATAGTAGTTCCTTACTCAGGGATTGAGCGTGGGGGAGCAGGTGCAGAAATCCTACATCGCCGTTGGCGGCAAGGTTTGTTCTAGGGGAGCTGTTTTGCCGTTGCCTTCTTCGGACCTTTTATTAAGTGTCCAGCATGTGTAACTGTGTCGTGTGAATGTCCATGGTGAGTGTTGTTTCTACACTATTGGCCATTAAAATTGCTACACCAAGAAGAAATGCAGAGGATAAACGGGTATTCATTCGACAAATATATAATACTAGAACTGACATGTGATTACATTTTCACGCAATTTGGGTGCATAGATCCTGAGAAATCAGTACCCAGAATAACCACCTTTGGCCGTAATAACGGCCTTGATACGCCTGGGCATTGAGTCAGACAGAGCTTAGATAGCTTGTACAGGTACAGCTGCCCATGCAGATTCAACACGATACCACAGTTCATCAAGAGTAGTGACTGGCGTATTGTGACGAGCCAGTTCCTTGGCCACCATTGACCAGACGTTTTCAATTGGTGAGAGATCTGGAGAATGTGCTGGCCAGGGCAGCAGCCGAATATTTTCTGTATAAAAATATGGAGTTTCACAGGGATCGAATGAAGGGTAGATCCACGGGTCGTAACACATCTGAAATGTAATGTCCACTCAAAGTGCCGTCTATGCGAACAATAGGTGACCGAGACGTATAACCAATGGCACCCCATACCACCACGCCGGGTGATACGCCAGTATGGCGATGACGAATACACGCTTCCAATGCGTGTTCACCGCGATGTCGTCAAATACGGATGCGACCAATATGATGCTCTAAACAGAACCTGGATTGCCGGCCGCGGTGGACTAGCGGTTCTAGGCGCTCAGTCCGGAGCCGCGCGACTGCTACGGTCGCAGGTTCCAATCCTGCCTCGGGCATGGATGTGTGTGATGTCCTTAGGTTAGTTAGGTTTAAATAGTTCTAAGTTCTAGGGGAATGATGACCATAGATGTTGTCCCATAGAGCTCAGAGCCATTTGAACCAGAACCTGGATTCATACGAAAAAAATGATGTTTTGCCATTCATGCACCCAGGTACGTCGTTGAGTACACCACCGCAGGCACTCCTGTCTGTGATGCAGCGTGAAGGGTAACCGCAGCCACGGTCTCCGAGCTGATAGTCCATGCTGCTGCAAACGTCGTCGAACTGTTCGTGCAGATGGTTGTTGTCTTGCATACGTCCCCATCTGTTGACTCAGGGATCGAGACGTGGCTGCACGATCCGTTACAGCTATGCGGATAAGATGCCTGTCATCTCGACTCTTAGTGATACGAGGTCGTTGGGATCCAGCATGGCGTTTCGTATTATCCTCCTGAACCAACCGATTCCATATTCTGCTAACAGACATTGGATCTCGACCAACGCGAGCAGCATTGTCGCGATACGATAAACCGCAATCGCGATAGGTTACAATCCGACCTTTATCAAAATCGGAAACGTGATGGTGCGCATTTCTCCTCCTTACGAGACATCACAACAACGTTTCACCAGGCAACGCCGGTCAACTGCTGTTTGTGTATGAGAAATCGGTTGGTAGCTTTCCTCATGTCAGCACGTTGTAGGTGTCGCCAACGGCACCAACCTTGTGTGAATGCTCTGAAAAGCTCATCATTTGTATATCACAGCATCTTCTTCCTGTCGGTTAAATTTCGCGTCTATAGCAATTTTGATGGCCAGTAGTGTATGTTTTTATGGATGATGGAAATAGAGATGCTGAAGCCCTGTCCCACCATACAGCGTACTTCTCTCAAACAACGGCGAAGGTGCCGCCAAATTTAACGTGCCCATCCGGCGGACGAATCAAGAGCAGGGCCGTATCGGAGGGGGAATGCGTGTGGACGCCGTTCTCCCATCTTTTTTCGGACTGGTACTCTGTCCCGTTACTATATTAAGTGCATAATATTTTCTTATTGCAGTAATTCTTTTTCATCGTCTCTCTAAATTATCGTCAGTTATTAGTTATAACTGATAGACCATACTCACGTCAAACCGCGCCGCTCTGCACAACAATGAAAAGTTTCGTGCCATGTCTAAACATCAAAGGAAATGCGCGCTCTGTTTGGACGCCGTTTCTCGTTTTCCATTATTAATGATTGACACACACGTGCGGCCCCTCAGGAGCATTGCTGGGCACCTAAAATGACTGCTGCATTCTTGGCAGTTGTGGACTGCTATGCGGCGGCCCGAGCGGCGTTGCACATCCCATGTTGACTCGCTTACAGAAGCTCACACAGCGTGACATGATAATAACACTTAATTCCCTTCTTCGTCAGGCTGATGTATTCATTAACCTTCGGGTGCTCGCGTGGGCACCATTTACGTTGCCTCTTGAACATGTTAACTATTTATGCGCTTTTTTCTCAGGTACCGTTTATCTATCGGCTTGCCTTATGGCGTGTGACCTTGACAATGACTCCTCAGACTCTACAGCCCGTTGTAATGATGTATGGGGATTCGAAAACGAAAATCAATTCGTGGCGGTGTAGATGCCGCCGCTCGAGCACTAATCAACGTTGCTTGAAATTGCGCGAGCGCCTGAAGATTAATAATAAAACAAAACCTGACTCTTATCTGTAACCTAATCTGTAAGATAAGATATAAGTAAAACGAAAACATTTCCCGCTTCCTCATGCTGATATTGCAATCTCCAATGATACACCGACAATATCGAATGTCGGTTCTTCACTTGATTACTCGGCTGTGATGTTATCGAAGTAGACCTATTTATTATTTCGAGTCACTGTCGTGCCTTTCGTTTGAGCTTTTACAGTCCGATTGTTAATAGCTAGTCTGCACGGCAGGCACGGGTATTGCTGCTCAGTTTTTTTTTTTTTTCCTCAGTGCAGTTATAGACGCTGTAGTGAACACCTCTGATGACTCTTCGGTTCTACGTATTACTTCGCCGCTTTAAAGCCTGGCGTATTACATTTTTAAGTGAATAATGCCTAAACTGTCCTAGTAATTGAAAGATGTAATTTTTCAGACTGTAACATGGTACAGTAGATTATTTCAGTAAATCAACAGACGATGGTCCATGTGAAGCTGATATGGGCCATCTATTTCATATGCGAATAGTAGCACCGGAACAGGTATTGTTGAAAATAAAAGCCAATTATGTAAAGCAATTCCTTGTTATTTGGATTCCCAAAACGTATCTGATTATCCTTTTTGCCGGAACGACAGTACACGGAGACAATTTAAATATGAGAAGCTCGGTGAGTAAAGATGTGCAGAACATTGGAGTTAGTAAATCACTGGGAGAGTACATTTGAAAAGAATGGAGTAGTATTTTGGTGGGTCCAGTTAGTGGAAGTAAACAAGCTCAGTTAATTCATAAACATAGGAAATCTGTAGCCCATTTAACTGCATGCAGACAACGAAAAGAAAGACAAGACAGTATTCTAGAACAGCTTGTAGTTGAACAGCAGAAAGTATTTCGCACAGCACATTTTGTAGTAAAATATAGCAAACCATATTTAGACTTTCATGAGCTTGTGGATTTGCAGATTCAAAATGGTCTCCACATGAGAGAACACTGCATGAATGTGTGTGATGTCCTTAGGTTAGTTAGTTTAAAGTGGTTCTTAGTTCTTGGGGACTGATGACCTCAGAAGTTAAGTCCCATAGTGCTTAGAGCCATTTGAACCATTTGATGATGGGGGATAACAGCTTTACCGGCTCATTTAACTTGGACAGCACTGGTCACATAGCGGTCCAACTGACCTGCAATGATGTGAGCAGCTGCACTTCAGACGTAAAAAGAGACTAGGAAAGAAACAATATAGCTTCGATCGTCACTTAATCTTTAAGGAAAATGAACCAATACTCGGCAAAACTCCTGCACTACTGCACGCTTCTTAGGTGACCAGACGGGAAGCATAAAATGCTCTCGTTCCCACCTGACATAGTGTCCTAATTACAACCGAGTGAGGTGGCGCAGTGGTTAGCACACTGGACTCGCATTCGGGAAGACGACGGTTCAATCCCGTCTCCAGCCATCCTGATTTAGGTTTTCCGTGATTTCCCTAAATCGTTTCAGGCAAATGCTGGGATGGTTCCTTTCAAAGGGCACGGCCCATTTCATTCCCCAACCCGAGCTAGCGCTCCGTCTCTAATGACCTCTTTGTCGACGGGACGTTAAACAACACTAACCTAACCCCTAACCTAATTACAAACAAGAGCGATGAAAATTCCTAACTTAAACACAACATAATTTTTCTGAGCAAGCTATGTGTGATGCAGAAGCATACTGCAAGGATTTCACCGTACTGTTGAATACCGAAGCCACTGAAGCTATTAATTAAAGCCGGCCAGGGTGACCGAGCGGTTCTAGGCGCTACAGTCTGGAACCGCGCGACCGCTACGGTCGCAGGTTCGAATCCTGCCTCGGGCATGGATGTGTGTGACGTCCTTAGGTTAGTTAGGTTTAAGTAGTTCTAAGTTCTAGGGGACTGATGAGCTCAGAAGTTAAGTCCCATAGTGCTCAGAGCCATTTGAACCATTTTTTTTTATTAATTACAGTCAGTGTTAATTCCTTTCTTATCCGAATCCGAGAAATACACTTGAGCTCTAGAACTGTCATCTGCTACGTTGATAATGAATCGATCAACAACAAAATCCACGAAGCCAACCAGGCGCCGCATTTTCGCCTTTTCTTTTATGACGTGCCGTTCTATATCCCGCCAGTGCTCGTCAGTGACGTGTGAAAAAGCTGCGTGCGTCAGTTTCAGTGCGTCTGCAGATTAACAGTCTTGTTATTTCTCGAGCCAAATCCCTTAAATTGGTTCATATTGTAATGGTACAGTGGAAAATGTAAACATGCAGCATTTGTATGGTGCGCTCGCTCGATGCTGTGAAAATGATTGTTTTTCATGTTTATACGACACTTATATACATCTGTGGTGTAAAACAATGGACCTGCAATGGTGTGAGCAGCTGCACTTCAGACGTAAAAAGATACTAGGAAAGAAACAATATAGCTTCGATCGTCATTTAATTTTTAAGGAAAATGAACCAATACTCGGAAAAACTCCAGCACTACTGCACGCTTCTTAGGTGACCAGACGGAAAGCATAAAATGCTCTCGTTCCCACCTGACATAGTGTCCTAATTACAAACAAGAGCGATGAAAATTCCTAACTTAAACACAACATAATTTTTCTGAGCAAGCTATGTGTGATGCAGAAGCATACTGTAAGGATTTCACCGTACTGTGAGTATTTGGTTTTTCATTTTTGCCTTAAAAATTAAATTGTTATGTTATCTTAATTTTAAGCAGCCTTTATTAACAGCCTTTCATAAAATATCGATAATTAAGAATTTTAATTTGGAATGAAAACGGGAATTTCGCGTACGGTATGTAATTAGAAACAAGAAGACGTGCATTATTCATAAAATGATGAAGAATTTTACAAATACGAGATGTATGTATTTGAAAATGAACGTGATAAAAAAATGACTCAGGGAAGACTTGAACCAGCGAACTATGAACTAGCAGTAAACGATCACTCCGTCACCCTGCCGCTTCCGGTATACGTTCCCGTTGCTATTTCTATCTATAGTGTATCTAATACAATCTGTTGGAAAACTTCAAAGCCGATAATCTCTGTAAATTTATGAAAAACGTTAAGGACTACCTATTTCTCGGTACTTTTTAACCGTGTTTCACTACAGCACAAGAAATAGCATCAGCCATTTTCATATTGCGCATTAACAGCCCGACAATCAGAGCACAATAGTGCGGAGGCTGTGACTGTACAAGATTTTTTAAATAAAAACTACTTAGCTATAACGTGATTAAGAAAATCGTTGATGACTGTTAATACATTTCAATATCTTAAAGTTTCATTTAAAGTGATTTAGTAATAATATATGTAATACATAAGTAGGACCTACTTCCAAGTGAGCAATAACACCAGTGTACGTGTGCTACGGCTTCTGACCAATCATCACGTTTGTGTTTGTTTACGTCAGGTTTATTCTAATGATGAAAGGAGTTATGAACCACTGTAGGCTCAAGTAACAGCATATAAATGGCCGCTTTCTCGGAAACGTTTTATTTAATAGCTCTGTCGTGTAACAATTTACAATCTTCATAATTTTTGTGTAATTTAAGTTTGCTTTAGTTACTGAAAAAGTCTTAGCTTGATTACATTTACACTTTTCCGGTTAGAATTTTTAGAACGGAACCGACGGTAGGGTAGAACATGATCTCTGAACTACCTCTTTAAGAGTCCTTGCATTGATTGTTATTTACAATAAAGTCTTGAAACTTGATACAGTTGTGTTATTTAATGAATGTAATCAAGTGCTGTAGTTATAAGTTTCTATAGCAATTACAAATGATACTTAATCGATTATAAATAGGGACATTTTCCAGAATGAAGTTTGGAAGTTTGGAAGGTAGAAGACGACCTACTGGCGGGAGTAAAGGTGTGAGGATGGGGCGTGAGTTGCGCTTGGGTAGCTCAGCACTTGCACGCGAAACGCAAAGGTCCCGAGTTCGAGTCTCGGTCCGGCACACAGTTTTAATCTGCCACAGTCATTTTAATTATAAATTTAGCTTTTAGTAAATTACTTGAAAACTAAGAGAGGTAGTTTATTGGTGTTACATATTTAGTGGTTTTGTATCAAACTGAGGCTACGAATTTTCACCTTTCTGAGTCTAATATTAGAGCCTTCAAATTTTCGGAAAAGTGCCTATTTTGAGCAAAATATTGCTCAGATCAAGTTGGCCCTTGTAACTTTTGATTGTGTCATACATTTACACATTCTGAACAATTTTCATCTTTCTAGTTTAATTATTTAGCGGCACATATTTTTTTCTTAAAGTAAAATATTTAACGAAACATTGTCTCGAATGAGAAACAGCCCACAGTTGCACTAAATTACGTTTATTTTAAATCGTGACCATGGTCTCTGCTATAATAATATAGCCTTCTTTAGAAGTCATACACTCTAATAAATGGAAAATGTATTAGCCCAGCCGCTCCGTCAAGACCAATAAAATAACTTCAACAGACATAAACCTGTTTCGAACATAAGTAAAATTACATATGGCACCGTATGTACTCCGCCACTACCACTGTTTAAAACATAATTTAGTGCAACTGTGGGCTGTTTTCATTCGAGGCAATTTCATAACGGTTGCTGTTGTCGCTGCCATGATGAAAATAATAAACGAAACATATTCATTAGATCATTCTGAGACTTCACAGTTCTAACATTAATATGTTGAAGCATACACTGACAGGTTTCGAGAAGCTGTTTCAATGTTTAATTTCACTCTTAGGTTATGGTGCAATACTTTGTATGCTATGCGCAGGCGCGTTGTGATAACGTGGCGCCAGTGGTAGAGAACTGGGGTCAGCCCCGGCACATTAGCTCGCCTCTGTATCTCTCACAATGATAACAGCGCTTGTTTCGCTACAAAGTGAGCTTCAAAAGCGTTTTCTTGAACAACTCGAAAACTGCGGTCTCCAGCGAAAACGTATTCCGATATAAATTTTAACCATTAAATTTGCTACAAAAAGGTCCTGTTAATTTTTTCTGTAGGGCTAATAATTTATGCGTAGTAAGCCAGAGAATATGAAAATCTAGGACATGGTTTTCCGAGGCATGGGGGGTTGCATGAAACCTACTGGCATGGGAAGCTGAATTACCTTCCACACACACTTATAGGGGTTTCAATTCACTCAAGATTTATTACAGTAATACTTTCCGCCCCGATAGCTGAATGGTCAGCTTGACGGACTGCCTTCCTAAGGGGCCCGGGTTCGATTCCCGGCTGGGTCAGGGATTTTCTCTGCTCGGGGACTGGGTGTTGTGCTGTCTTCATCATCATTTCATCCCCACACGGCCCGCAGGTCGCCCAATGTGGCGTCCAATGTTATAAGAACTGCACCAAGGCGGCCGGACCTGCCCCATAAGGGGCCTCCCGGCCAATGACGCCAAACGCTCATTCCCATTCCATTGCAATACTACATAAGGAGTACATGAAATTATTTACATATCAGTAGCACAAGCGGTGCTTGGGTACCAGGTATCGACCCGTATTAGTACGTGATATACACTCCGTGGGCTGCAATACTGGCGCTGACTCTGACATCCAGTTGATAGTACAGATGGCGAATGCTGTCCTGCGATACGTTATTCCATTCCTATTTGGCCTGTTCATGTAGTTTTGTAAGAGCTGATGGTTGACGAGCTGGAGTCAAATGGTTCAAATGGCTCTGAGCACTATGGGACTCAACTTCTGAGGTCATCAGTCCCCTAGAACTTAGTTCTTAAACCTAACTAACCTAAGGACATCACACACATCCATGCCCAAGGCAGGATTCGAACCTGCGACCGTAACGGTCAAGCGGTTCCAGACTGAAGCGCCTAGAACCGCACGGCCACACCTGCCGGCATCTGGAGTCACTTCTCGTCTAATCCTGCCCCACGCACGCTCCGTTGGAGACATCCTGAGATCGTTCAGGCCAGGGATGTTGTTGCACGTCTTGCAGAGTTCGTTGAGTTCCAAGGGCAGTGTGTGGGCGGGCATTACACTGGTGGAACAATACATCACATTCCCGTTGCAAGAACAGCAAAAGAACGGGTCCAACTACGTTCCGCATGTATCGAGAGCTGGTTTGCGTCCCCTCGAGAAACATCGAACGTGAACGGAAGTTGTAGCTTATCGCACTCCAGACCATAAGGTCTGGGTTGGAGCCAGTGTGTCTTGGACGAATGTACTCAACGAGCCAGCGCTTACCAGGTGCTCATCGTACATGTAAACGACAATCGCTTGCGTGGAGGCAGAATCTTCTTTCATTACTTAGACCATGACGCGCCATTCCACTTTCCAAGTGATCTTCTAACACCACCACTCGTGCCATTCACTGGAAGACGCGGTAGAGGCGTGCGTGTCCGTAACTCACTGCTAATAACCAGTTCGTAAAAGTTCGTGTTGACACATCTGGGCTCACATGCCCATTTATCGGTGCTGTGGTGGCTCTACGATCTGCCTGTGTTGCCCTTACAATACGGCCATCCTGACGGTCTTCTGTGTTGTGTGAACGACCAGAAACTCAGCTTTTTTTTTTTTTTTGTCATCAGTCTACTCTCAGAGTAGCACTTGGAACCTACGTCCTCAATTATTTGCTTGACGTATTCCAATCTCTGTCTTCCTCTACAGTTTTTGCCCTCTACAGCTCCCTCTAGTACCATGGAAGTCATTCCCTCATGTCTTAGCACATGTCCTATCATCCTGTCCCTTCTTCGTATCAGTGTTTTCCACATATTCCTTTCCTCTCCGATTCTGCGTTAGAGCCTCCTCATTCCTTACCTTATCAGTCCAACTAATTTTCAACATTCGTCTATAGCACCACATCTCAAATGCTTCGATTCTCTTCTGTTCCGGTTTTCCCACAGTCCATGTTTCATTACCATACAATGCTATACTCCAGACGTACATCGTCAGAAACTTCTTCCTCAAATTAAGACCGGTATTTGATATTAGTAGACTTCTCTTGGACAGAAATGCCTTTTTTGCCATAGCGAGTCTGCTTTTGATGTCCTCCTTGCTCCGTCCGTCATTGGTTGTTTTACTGCCAAGGTAGCAGAATTCCTTAACTTCATTGACTTCGTGACCATCAATGCTGATGTTAAGTTTCTCGCTGTTCTCATTTCTACTACTTCTCATTAACTTCGTCTTTCTCCGATTTACTCTCAAACCATACTACATACTCATTAGACTGTTCATTCCGTTCAGCAGATCATTTAATTCTTCTTCACTTTCACTCAGGATAGCAATGTCATCAGCGAATCGTATCATTGATATCCTTTCACCTCGTATTTTAATTCCACTCCTGAACCTTTCTTTTATTTCCACCATTGCTTCCTCGATGTACAGATTGAAGAGTAGGGGCGAAAGGCTACAGCCTTGTCTTACACCCTTATTAATACGAGCACTTCGTTCTTGATCGTCTACTCTTATTATTCCCTCTTGGTTGTTGTACATATTGTATATGACCCGTCTCTCCCTATAGCTTACCCCTACTTTTTTCAGAATCTCGAACAGCTTGCGCCATTTTATACTGTCGAACGCTTTTTCCAGGTCGACAAATCCTATAAAAGTGTCTTGATTTTTCTTTAGCCTTGCTTCCATTATTAGCAGTAACGTTAGAATTGCCTCTCTCGTCCCTTTACTTTTCCTAAAGCGAAACTGATCGTCACCTAGCGCATTCTCAATTTTCTTTTCCATTCTTCTGTATATTATTCTTGTAAGCAGCTTCGATGCGTGAGCTGTTAAGCTGATTGTGCGATAATTCTCGCACTTGTCAGCTCTTGCCGTCTTCGGAATTGTGTGGGTGATGCTTTTCCGAAAGTCAGATGGTATGTCGCCAGACTCATATATTGTACACACCAACGTGAATAGTCGTTTTGTTGCCACTTCCCCCAATGATTTTAGAAATTCTGATGGAATGTTATCTATCCCTTCTGCCTTATTTGACCGTAAGTCCTCCAAAGCTCTTTTAAATTCCGATTCTAATACTGGATCCCCTATCTCTTCTAAATGGACTCCTGTTTCTTCTTCTATCACATCAGACAAATCTTCACCCTCATAGAGGCTTTCAATGTATTCTTTCCACTTAGCTGCTCTCTCCTCTGCATTTAACAGTGGAATTCCCGTTGCACTCTTAATGTTACCACCGTTGCTTTTAATGTCACCAAAGGTTGTTTTTACTTTCCTGTATGCTGAGTCAGTCCTTCCGACAATCATATCTTTTTCGATGTCTTCACATTTTTCCTGCAGCCATTTCGTCTTAGCTTCCCTGCACTTCCCATTTATTTCATTCCTCAGCGACTTGTATTTCTGTATTCCTGATTTTCCCGGAACATGTTTGTACTTCCTCCTTTCATCAATCAACTGAAGTATTTCTTCTGTTACCCATGGTTTCTTCGCAGCTACCTTCTTTGTACCTATGTTTTCCTTCCTAACTTCTGTGATGGCCCTTTTTAGAGATGTCCATTCCTCTTCCACTGTACTGCCTACTGCGCTATTCCTTATTGCTGTATCTATAGCGTTAGAGAACTTCAAACGTATCTCGTCATTCCTTAGTACTTCCGTATCCCACTTCTTTGCGTACTGATTCTTCCTGACTAATATCTTGAACTTCAGCCTACTCTTCATCACTACTATATTGTGATCTGAGTCTATATCTGCTCCTGGGTACGCCTTACAATCCAGTATCTGATTTCGGAATCTCTGTCTGACCATGATGTAATCTAATTGAAATCTCTCCGTATCTCCCGGCCTTTTCCAAGTATACCTCCTCCTCTTGTGATTCTTGAACAGGGTATTCGCTATTACTAGCTGAAACTTGTTACAGAACTCAATTAGTCTTCTTCCTCTTTCATTCCTTGCCCCAAACCCATATTCTCCTGTAACCTTTTCTTCTACTCCTTCCCCTACAACTCCATTCCAGTCGCCCATGACTATTAGATTTTCGTCCCCCTTTACATACTCCATTACCCTTTCAATATCCTCATACACTTTCTCTGTCTGTTCATCTTCAGCTTGCGATGTCGGCATGTATACCTGAACTATCGTTGTCGGTGTTGGTCTGCTGTCGATTCTGATTAGAACAACCCGGTCACTGAACTGTTCACAGTAACACACCCTCTGCCCTACCTTCCTATTCAGAACGAATCCTACACCTGTTATACCATTTTCTGTTGCTGTTGATATTACCCGATACTCATCTGACCAGAAATCCTTGTCTTCCACTTCACTTCACTGACCCCTACTATATCTAGATTGAGCCTTTGCATTTCCCTTTTCAGATTTTCTAGTTTCCCTACCACGTTCAAGCTTCTGATATTCCACGCCCCGACTCGTAGAACGTTATCCTTTCGTTTACTATTCAATTTTTTTCTCATGGTTACCTCCCCCTTGGCAGTCCACTCCCGGAGATCCGAACGGGGGACTATTCCGGAATCTTTTGCCAATGGAGAGATCATCATGATACTTCTTCAATTACAGGCCACATGTCCTGTGGATACACGTTACGTTTCTTTAATGCAGTGGTTTCCATTGCCTTCTGCATCCTCATGTCGTTGATCATTGCAGATTCTTCCGCCTTTAGGGGCAATTTCCCACCCCTAGGACAAGAGAGTGCCCTGAACCTCTATCCGCTCCTCCGCCCTCTTTGACATGCCGTTGGCAGAATGAGGCTGACTTCTTATGCCGGAAGTCTTCGGCCGCCAATGCTGATTATTTATCAAAATTTAGGCAGTGGCGGGGATCGAACCCGGGACCGAAGTTTAGATTATGAATTAAACACGCTACCCCTAGACCATACCTATAGGAGTGAAGAAACTCAAGTAACCGCTGATACCAGCATTGTTGTAAAACTGACGCAGCACGTCCATCTTGTGTGCCAATTATCTGAGAGGAGCATCCCGCCACTGGGAAGGCTACAGTTTGACCACGTTCAAACTCTCTCAGTTGGCTGTAGGCAGCACTAGTACGTCTCCATGGCTTTGTTGCCTGCTTGCTTCACACGTTTCCACTACACTTCCACCACACCGAGCCTTCTGGCTAGGAACATTCCCTATTAAAGGGCCTAAAGGGTAGACACAATGGCGCGCTGGTAACTATGCTGCTGTGCTGTTGGCGGACGATATATATATATATATATATATATATATATACACACACACAGTAGAACCCCTCTAATCCGACCTTGGATGGTCCGTCACTCCGGTTAGTCCGACCGTGCTCAGGCTCGCGTGCCTGTGCCGACTTGTCACTGACTGAACGCCTGTCGGGCCATTGTTGCGGTGTCTGTCGCTGTGCGTATTGTTGTATTGTACGTTATTGTACAGTTTTATCCATTGTTGAGATTAAAAAACGTCGTTGTTTGCTTTATTCCGTGTTCTCTGCAGTACTTATTACTGTAGATTCATTGTTCGTACAGTTGTCTGTTTTTCAACATGTCTGGATTCAAAAGTAAACACGTAACTCTTTCACTAAATGAAAAGTTAGCAGTGCTACAAAGACTAGACGAAGGATAATCGCTCCAAAAAACTGCAAAGGAACTGAATGTAGGTGTTACGCATTGTGGATGTGGTTTTGTCAAGAAAGAAGGAAAGGAACTCCAATATCCGGGCCAATTCTCAAAGGAAAAGCTATAGTTTTGCACAAAAAACTGGAAGCCGAAAGTAAATTTGCTGCCAGTGAAGGCTGGATTGACCGTTGGAAAACTCGTCACGGTGTCCGATTTGTTTCTATTTCTGGTGAAAAACTATCTGCCGATTCCGGTGAAAAACTATCTGCCGATGCCGCAGCTGCAGTTTTGTGTTAAGTTTCAAGAAATTGTAGAAGAAAATGAACTGTTACCCTGCCAAGTGTATAACATCGACGACACTGGGCTGAACTTTAAAATGTTGCTAACAAAAACGCTCGCAGCTTCAAATGAATCCGTAGTAGGAACGAAACTTATAAAAGACAGAATAAGTCATTCCTTGTAGCAATGCAGATGGTACCCACAAGCTCCCCTTGTTCGTCATTGGCAAATCTAAGAAGCCAAGGGAATTCAAAAATATAAACTTATCTTCCTTGCCGGTTTATTACCGCAATCAAAAATCTGCTTGGATGGACTGCAACCTTTTCAAATCCTGGTTTTTCGACGAGTTTGTGCCATCGGTCGAAAAAGACTTGAAGCAAAAAAATTTGCCTGTTCGTGCACTACTCCTGTTGGATATATATGCTGTATGGCAGGACGCAGGTTGGTATCTCACTGCTGTCCGAGACGACTCGTTTTCGCCATGAAATTTTATTGACTGAAGTAGAAGTGTCTTTAGTGATGAGTCCCACTTCGAACTGAGCGCTGATGACCACCGAAGATACGTCTGGAGAAGGCCCTGACTGCAGTGGATACGAATTTGTCACTCGCTGTACGGCCTGTCAGCCAGGAGGGCTTCTTTTGGTAGCAGGACCTCTTTGGTGGTCATCCACGGCACCCTTACAGGACAAGGGAACGTCTCGATAATCTGTGCCCTGTTTTGTTGCCCTTCGTGGCAAGCCATCCTGGGCTTAGATTGCAGCAAGTGCCCACTCGCACACGGCGAGCTTTTCCACTGCTTACCTAACCCTACCTTGCCCAGCAAGGTCGTCGGGAACGTTTGGAGCATTATGGGCAGGACGCTCCAACATCGTCGGGTTTTTGACGATCTAACGCGCGAATTGGACACAGTTTGGCATGGTATCCCTCAGGAGAACATCGACCAATTGTATCAATCAATGGCAAGCCGAATAACTGCTTGCATAAGTGTCAGAGTGGACCAATGTGTTATTGACTTGCTCAATTCGTGAAGTTGTTTCTGCTGAATAAATCATTCAATATCTTGGTTCCGAGATTGACCCCATGGCCCCCCACACCCTGTCACGCCAGGAGCAACACCGCTCTGTCTAAAGCATTGGTTCTGAGGTCGACCCCATGGCACCCCCACACGCAGTCTCGCTAGGAGCAACACAGCTCTGTATAAAACATTGGTTCCCAGGTCGACCCCATGGCTCCCCACATGCTGTCTCGTCAGGAGCAACACCGCTCTATCTAAAGCATTGGTTCTAAGGTCGACCCCATGGCACCCCCACACGCTGTCTCGCCAGGAGCAACACAGCTCTGTCTAAGACATTGGTTCCCAGGTCGGCCCCATGGCCCCCACACCCTGTCTCGCCAGGAGCAACACCGCTCTGTCTAAAACATTGCTTCCCAGGTCGACCCCATGGCCACCTTCACCTTATTGACTTGCTCAATTCGTGAAGTTGTTTCTGCTGAATAAATCATCCAATATCTTTGAAATTGTAGTCATTTGTTTGCCTGTACATGTACATGACATCTATCAATTTCTTTACAATTCAGATAATTCTTTTGTGATTCGTCGTTTTTGTTGTTATAGGACATATTTTTAAAAGACATCAGCAAAAAAATCCTAGTTTCTTGGCTTGCACACTTCATCTCCAACGAATTAGGCATCTTTTGTATGTTACTACGGTAGTCTTTAGCGCAGCATACTGGCAATAATATATTTTTTTTCAAGAAAGCCTCTTAATTTTATATGTAATAACTGCATGAGTGTATTACTGTTATGACTGGAGTTGTATGCCGGGAGATATTTACAAAGAGCAATTGCTTTATTTGCATGTTGGACGTTGGTTTTCTGTAAAAAAAAAAAAAAAAAAAATCTTCGCACTTTTCTAAACGCATAATGCTCGTGAAAAAATCGTATGTCTCATCTAAAACAAAAACACGTGGTCTAACTGGCTTTGTTATTTTTGGCAATGGGTGTGGGCTAAGTACATGAAATGTTTTGTTTAGAACGTTTTTCCTGAAGTGGCAACGATCTTATCGCATCCGCGAGTTTTATCTACATCCACTTGAAGCGGCTCGTCACGCCACAGCGCAGCTGTGATTGTAGGCCTGAGACTGTAGAGGTCAATCCTGACCGCATTTTAGTATAGTGCAGTCTGTCGTACTCCTGATGTTCTCCTTAACTCACGACGTTTCAGTCGTAATTACTGAAAGAGATTATGTGGAATTTTGTGGCGAGCGTTTATTCAATATCGAGAAGCCAGTTGAAGTAGTGCTACAAGTTGGCAACCCTTGCATACTGTTAAACATCAGCCGTATATGTCGAATCAAATTTATAAACAACTTGGCATTGTGAGTCCACTTGTTGGTGTGAGACTGCATCCCGTCTGGACTAGATGCGTGCACTGATTCGATTGGTAAGGGTCTTCGTAAAGCCGTGTTATCCTGCCCTGAGGCAAGCTCGCCCACAGCTATTGTAACTGGTCCTTGACATCCCTGATGTTGGTGCTGGGAGGAACCTGACATCCGTGCTGGTCCCACGCGTTTCTATGCGTCACAGTCTGTGGATAGTTCTGGCCACAGGAGTACCCCAACATCATGTGCGTGAATATACTTAAATCTCTAGGACAAAAATCCCAAGTAGCCGTAAGCAACTACCATCACCATTACAACCTAAGAAAGAAATGCCAAAACTTATCTGGCCTCCATTCCTTGGCAAAGTGTAACATAAACTTGCAAATCTTTTCAGACCACACAACATAAAAATATCCTTCCACGCTGACAATAAACTACAAAATAAAATTGTTCACGGCAGTAAATCCACTGGAGATTGGCTTAAAAATTCTGGCATATACAAACCCATACGCTCCTGTTCTTGTTTCTACATAGGTCAAACAGGGAAAAGTTTTGCCACCCGCTACAAAGAACAGATGGACGCCCTTTGACTCGAAAACTTAAATAAGGTCATCTTTGCATCACATATTGCTCATCATGAACACTCTGTTGGTGATATCAATGCCAATCTTCTGTGCCAAACAATTCTGAGAGAGGAATACAGATGGACCTCTTTGAATGATTAAAGATTTACATCCAAAAATTAAAATCACCTCAAAAAATCCTAAATGAACAAACTGAATCAACATAAAACTTTTTCTTGCAGAATTTCCAGAACATCATGGCTTCAAGACAACATCATGGCAATAATAACACTTATTCATATTCCTGCATAAATTTTGTTCTCCTTATCATGTAACAAATATGGCATTCCGTAACTTATAAAAAATTTACGTAACAAATATTCCACTCTATTTGTTTACCTTTTGTATACTGCTAACGTATGTTACAGTCATGTTGCTAACATAAAAACAGTCCTGTAGCTAGCAAAATTTACTGAAATACACACGTAAAAGCAGTTTTGCATCACTTCGCTTCCAGAGTTCCGGAACCTGTACAGAAAATTGGAATGGAGATCAACGTAAACATCATTTCCGCCCTTTTTTTGCTCATGAAAACCACACATTGCATGTTGTACCACCATACAGTGAGACCTTAGGAGGTGGCGGTCCAGATTGCTGTACACGTTGGTACCTCTAATACCCAGTGGCACGTCCTCTCGCATTGATGCATGCTTGTATTCGTCGTGGCATACTATGCACTAGTTCATCAAGGCACTGTTGGTCCAGATTGTCCCACTCCTCAACGGCGATTCGGTGCAGATCCCTCAGAATGGTTGGTGGGTCACGTCGTCCATAAACAGCCCTTTTCAGTCTACCCCAGGCATGTTCGATAAGGTTCATGTCTGGACAACATGCTGGACACTCTAGTGCAGCGCCGGCCGGTGTGGCCGAGCGGTTCTAGGCGCTTCAGTCTGGAACCGCGCGACCGCTACGGTTTCAGGTTCGAATCCTACCTCGGGCATGGATGTGTGTGATGTCCTTTGGTTAGTTAGGTTTAAGTAGTTCTAAATTCTAGGGGACTGATGACCTCAGATGTTAAGTCCCATAGTGCTCAGAGCCATTTTTTTGAACTCTAGTCCGGCGATGTCGTTACCCTGAAGAAAGTCATTCACAAGATGTGCACGATGGGGGCGCGAATTGTCATCCATGAAGACGAATGCCTCGCCAGTATGCTGCTCATAATGCCTCAAACGTTCCAATTGGGGAAAGATCCGCTAACCTTGCTGGCTAGGTTGGTCAGTGGAAGTACAAAGATAAGCAGTATGAACTGTAGCCGTGTGTGGGTAGGCATTGTCTTGCTGAAATGTAAGTCCAGGATGGCTTGTCATGGAGGGCAACAAGACTTGGCGTAGTATATCGCCACTGTACCACTGTGCTATAAGGGTGCCACGGATGATAATCAAAGGCGTCCGGCTATGAAGGGAAATGGGACCCCAGACTATCACTCCTGGCTGTCAGGCCCTGTGGTGGGTGAGTCAGGTTGGTTTCCCACTGCTGTCCAGCTTGTCTCCAGACACGTCTTTGGCCTTGAATGTCGTTGAGTGGAGTAGAATTTTGTTCAGTGATGAGTCCTGCTTCAATATGAGCCCCAATGGCCAGCAAAGACCTGTCTGGACACGATCTGGACAAATCTGGGAAACCAGTCCAACTGTCATGCGCCATATGGGCCAACACCTAGGAGTGCCATTTCTTCTCATAGCACGACCCCTTTGGTTGTCATCCACAGCACTTACAGCACAGATGTACGTCGACGATTTTCATGCCCGATTTTCTTGCCCTTCATGGTTAACCATCCTGAGCCTACATTACAGCCAACACGGGGCGAGAGCTTAGCTGCATGTCGTCCATCTTGCCAACTCTACCGTGGAACATTATGGACTGGGCCCTCCAGTCATCTCGTAATTTTGACGATCTAACGCACCATTCGGACAGAATTCGGTACAGAATCCCTTGGGAGGATATCCAAGAACACTGTCCATCAATGCCGAGCCGAGTAACTGCTTGGATAAAGGCCGGAGGAGTTACTGACTTGCTCAATTTTTGAAGGTCTTTCTCTTGAATTAATCGTCCATTTTTTTCCGAAGTTCCAATCCTTGACTGTACATGTATGTCATTTTTAACGATTTCAGTCCCATTCGCATAATTCCTTTGTCGTGCATCCTTTTTGTCTTAGAGCGTATTACGAAATAACACAAGTTGGGATAAACGATAAATTGTTGTTTACTAGGCTTGAAAATATGCTCCGGCAAATTTCCAGTTCATTGATGCAATCTGCATAAAAATTGTACCTATGGTTCGATTGCTATTCAATTTTGAAAGTAATGAATCAGCGAGTAGACGTGTTTGCTAGCGTTCTGGAGGGCGCGGGGGCAGACGGACTTGCGGGCGCAGCGTGGGCGGAAACTGTTTCACGCGGAGGTTCTTAGGTCGCTCCTCAAATCTTCTGGAAGGGTGTAGTATACGGTGAATAAAACGTTCCGCGCTGGTTGTTAAAATACTTTTATTAAAAAGTCACTATCGGTTTCGCTTCAATAGAGCTGCATCTTCAGGTGATCTGTACAAGAAATTAAAACAATAAAGAATTACAGTGGCTTGAAAATACATGTTTGCTGCCATAAACCTCCATATATCAACGGAAGTTCTGTACTCGCAGGTCATTCAACCGTCTTGGCGCGACAAGCGAATTACATCGCGCCAAGTTACATCCCACTGCCGTATGGATGCGCTCCCAGCGAATAGGTAAGTGAGACACTTTTAGTGAAGGAATATCTCTTCAGTACCTACTGCAACATATACCCTTCTGAATCTGCTTAGTGTATTCATCTCTTGGTCTCCCTCTACGATTTTTACCCTCCACGCTGCCCTCCAATACTGCATTGGTGATCCCTTGATGCCTCAGAACATGTCCTACCAACCGATCCCTTCTTCTAGTCAAGTTGTGCCACAAACTCCTCCCCAATTCTATTCAATACCTCCTCATTAGTTAAGTGATCTACCCATCTAATCTTCAGCATTCTTCTGTAGCACCACATTTCGAAAGCTTCTATTCTCTTCTTGTCCAAACTATTTATCGTCCATGTTTCACTTCCATACATGGCTACATTCCATACAAATACTTTCAGAAACGACTTCCTGACACTTAAATCTATACTCGATGATAACAAATTTCTCTTATTGAGAAACACTTTCCGTGCCACAGCCAGTCTACATTTTATATCCTCTCTGCTTCGACCATCATCAGTTATTTTGCTCCCCAAATAGTAAAACTACTTTACTAATTTAAGTGTCTCATTTCCTAATCTAATCCCCTCAGCATCACCTGATTTAATTTGACTACATTCCATTATCCTCGTTTTGCTTTTGTTGATGTTCATCTTATATCCTCCTTTCAAGACACTGCCCATTCCGTTCAACTGCTCTTCCAAGTCCTTTGCTGTCTCTGACAGAATTACAATGTCATCGGTGAACCTCAAAGTTTTTATTTCTTCTCCATGAATTTTAATACCTACTCCAAATTTTTCTTTTGATTCCTTTACTGCTTGCTCAATATACGGGTTGAATAACATCGGGGAGAGGTTACAAACCTGTCTCACTCCCTTCCCAACCACTGCTTCCCTTTCGTGTCCCTCGACTCTTATAACTGCCATCTAATTTCTGTAGAAATTGTAGATAGTCTTTCGCTCCCAGTATTTTACCCCTGCCACCTTCAGAATTTGAAAGAGAGTATTCCAGTCAACATTGTCAAAAGCTTTCTCTAAGTCTACAAATGCTAGAAACGTGGGTTTGCCTTTCCTTAATATATCTTCTAAGATGAGTCGTATGGTCAGTATTGTCACACGTGTTCCAATATTTGTACGGAATCCAAACTGATCTTTCCCGAGATCTGCTTCTACCAGTTTTTCCATTCGTCTGTAAAGAATTCGCGTTAGTATTTTGCAGCTGTGACTTATTAAACTGATAGTTCGGTAATTTTCACATCTGTCAACACCTGCTTTCTTTGGGATTGGAATTATTATATTCTTCTTGAAGTCTGAGAATATTTCACCTGTCTCATACATCTTGCTCACCAGATGGTAGAGTTTTGTCATGACTGGCTCTCCCAGGGCTGTCAGTAGTTCTAATGAAATGTTGTCTACTCCCATGGCCTTGTTTCGACTCAGGTCTTTCAGTGCTCTGTCAAACTCTTCACGCAGTATCATATGTCCCATTTCATCTCCATCTGCATCGTCTTCCATTTTCATAACATTGTCCTCAAGTACATCGCCCTTGTATAAACCCTCTATATACTCCTTCCATCTTTCTGGTTTCCCTTGTTTGTTTAGATCTGAGTTTCCATCTGAGCTCTTGATATTCATGCAAGTGGTTCTCTTTTCTCCAAAGGTCTCTTTAATTTTCCTTTAAGAAAATGTCTAAATCCATTCTAATAAATCGAAAATATTTTCGAACTACGTATTGAATACCGAAATGGCGCAAATATGCATGGATATCAAGGTTCTGGTCATAATGCTTTGCCTCGTCGATGTATGCGCAGTGTTGCACAAAATTAACTCGGATCCACCAACAGAGGATGTCTGGACAGCAGTAAGTCGCGTAATTTAAGTTACGTGTCGATCTTTGCCAGGTGTACGTGTGTGTGTGTGTGTGTGTGTGTGTGTGTGTGTGTGCGCGCGCGCGTATGTGTGTATGTATGTACTCTAAGCACGGCCGCCTATGTGTCTTGGCTCGCCGCTACGGAATAACTGACGCACGGATCAAAAGGAACGATTTAGAAGCGAGTTAAGGATACAGGGTACTTTTCTGGCTCTATATTATGTATAAATCAGCACCTATTTCTTTTAGGCACTGTTTATAATGTACATGTTTTACAGATTTTTTGTTGATATCAGTTAATGCAGCACACTTTCTAAACAAATTTGAGGCATTATGAATATTTTTGAAACTGTTTATGGTTGTAAAAAAATTATGAAGAAATTGATGCAGTTTTTTTCCAAAAATGATTCCTCAAATTGAGGTACCATTTAATCCAATGTTATACATTTGAAGGCAACCAAATTTTTACCAGACATGTCTAACATGAGGGCTGAGGCACTAGACCTATTTAATTCCACCTATTTTGTATATTACAAGAATAAAAAAATTCACATCTTACATTTTAATTTTAATAATTTTTCCCTAATAAATATATTATTTTTTCTATAATTCAGTAAATTATGCAATAAAGCTAAGGTATACTACATAAGTATGGACTATTGTAAGTTAGAGAAAAAAATTAGAGCAATAGTTTATAAAATTTAGCAAATATTTGTACCTGAATTCTGAAGAACACAACTTGTGGGAAATTGCTAATGAAGACATGATTCCAATTAAACAGTGCCTCAGAACATTCCTGAAGCATACTCTTCACACTGCAGCATTTCTTCATCTTCAAGCTTCCTCTTGACATTCCTTTTAGCAATTCTTGCTTCTTTGGTAACTTGAAGAGCGAATCTTTCAGCTTCATGTACCCATTGTCTGTCACACGGAAGCAATTGATCTTCCGTATTAGAGCTACATTTCATGCCTAAATTTCTCAGGGCTTCCAACCTTTCTATCACTCCATCATTGAAAGATATCATTGCATCTCGTACACCAACTTTTAATGTATTTACTTCTACAAAAACATTCTTGGGTAATCTTTCCCATATGCAATGTGCTGAAACTTTCATTTGTATTCTGAGTGCCCCCATGAAAACGTTTTCTAAACAAAACAGGGTCACTCAGATCTCTTAAAACTGGTTTTATTTCATTCATAACAGGCTCAGGAAGAGAATGCTTATGATGGTATATTTGACCACTTTCTTTTTCTTTTAGATAACCACACCGAGAATCTGCTCCTTTAGGGCAAAGTCTGTGAACAGGGTGGTCATCTGTGGACAACATATGAAAGTAGGTGGTCAATATAGCTTTTCTCGTTGCTGTAACATCATTCAGAGGTGCAGTTCGTCTAATGGCCAGTACGTAATAACTATTTCAGTTTCTGTCAATCTGCCTTGGCCAGACAGAGATTTCCCATCAGATAACAACTTTCATGGAAATGGAAGAGGATGTAGATGAAGATGAAATGGGAGATTTGATACTGCGTGAAGAGTTTGACAGAGCGCTGAAAGACCTGAGTCGAAACAAGGCCCCCGGAGTAGACAATATTCCATTGGAACTACTGACGGCCGTGGGAGAGCCAGTCCTGACAAAACTCTACCATCTGGTGAGCAAGATGTATGAAACAGGCGAAATACCCTCAGACTTCAAGAAGAATATAATAATTCCAATCCCAAAGAAAGCAGGTGTTGACAGATGTGAAAATTACCGAACTATCAGCTTAATAAGTCACAGCTGCAAAATACTAATACGAATTCTTTACAGACGAATGGAAAAACTAGTAGAAGCCAACCTCGGGGAAGATCAGTTTGGATTCCGTAGAAACACTGGAACACGTGAGGCAATACTGACCTTACGACTTATCTTAGAAGAAAGATTAAGGAAAGGCAAACCTACGTTTCTAGCATTTGTAGACTTAGAGAAAGCTTTTGACAATGTTGACTGGAATACTCTCTTTCAAATTCTAAAGTTGGCAGGGGTAAAATACAGGGAGCGAAAGGCTATTTACAATTTGTACAGAAACCAGATGGCAGTTATAAGAGTCGAGGGACATGAAAGGGAAGCAGTGGTTGGGAAGGGAGTAAGACAGGGTTGTAGCCTCTCCCCGATGTTGTTCAATCTGTATATTGAGCAAGCAGTAAAGGAAACAAAAGAAAAATTCGGAGTAGGTATTAAAATTCATGGAGAAGAAATAAAAACTTTGAGGTTCGCCGATGACATTGTAATTCTGTCAGAGACAACAAAGGACTTGGAAGAGCAGTTGAATGGAATGGACAGTGTCTTGAGAGGAGGATATAAGATGAACATCAACAAAAGCAAAACAAGGATAATGGAATGTAGTCTAATTAAGTCGGGTGATGCTGAGGGAATTAGATTAGGAAATGAGGCACTTAAAGTAGTAAAGGAGTTTTGCTATTTGGGGAGCAAAATAACTGATGATGGTCGAAGTAGAGAGGATATAAAATGTAGGCTGGCAATGGCAAGGAAAGCGTTTCTGAAGAAGAGAAATTTGTTAACATCCAGTATTGATTTAAGTGTCAGGAAGTCATTTCTGAAAGTATTCGTATGGAGTGTAGCCATGTATGGAAGTGAAACATGAACGATAAATAGTTTGGACAAGAAGAGAATAGAAGCTTTCGAAATGTGGTGCTACAGAAGAATGCTGAAGATTAGATGGGTAGATCACATAACTAATGAGGAAGTATTGAATAGGATTGGGGAGAAGAGAAGTCTGTGGCACAACTTGACCAGAAGAAGGGATCGGTTGCTAGGACATGTTCTGAGGCATCAAGGGATCACCAATTTAGTATTGGAGGGCAGCGTGAAGGGTAAAAATCGTAGAGGGAGACCAAGAGATGAATACACTAAGCAGATTCAGAAGGATGTAGGTTGCAGTAGGTACTGGGAGATGAAAAAGCTTGCACAGGATAGCGTAGCATGGAGAGCTGCATCAAACCAGTCTCAGGACTGAAGACCACAACAACAACAACAACAACAACAACTTTCATTTCTCTTCATATCTTCCTCAACCTAGCACCCATCCTCTTTTGCACATGTCCACAACATTCCAGTTTTGTTACCAGAGTATCACCATAAACATTGAACTCATTAATTTTATTGAAAGCTTGAGTCCCCTTCACCTAGGTACTTAGCATTGCTAGCGTTATAAATCGGCAACGACCTCTGAAATACTTTTAGAGCTCCACTGTAACCATCATAATTCTTAGAACACTGATGTACAATACGTCCTTCAGTGTTACCGTAGCAGGTGTGGCAGTAGTTAGATAAGCACTCAACATCAACAACTTTTCCATTCTCCAGAGAAGTAGCACTTACAACATCATTCAAGGAATGATGTTCTCGACGTGGCCATGTCCCATCAAGTGCAACAGCAATGTCCCTAGTTTGAGTAATATTTACAGTTTCTTCTACCGCACGTTTCATAGATGCTTTAGACACAACCGTAAGACAACCTAAATATATTTTTTTGTACTTACTGAACCTACTGGGAGGAGGAGGAAGGTCGATCAAACCACAAAACAGTTGAGCAGCCTTTTTTTTCCTTTTCCTATTGCACTTGAGGACAATATTATGGAAATGGAAGAGGATGTAGATGAAGACGAAATGGGAGAAGATACTGCGTGAAGAGTTTGACAGAGCACTGAAAGACCTGAGTCGAAACAAGGCCCCAGGAATAGACAACATTCCATTAGAACTACTGACGGCCTTGGGAGAGCCAGTCATGACAAAACTCTACCATCTGGTGAGCAAGATGTATGAGACAGGCGAAATATCCTCAGACTTCAAGAAGAATACAATAATTCCAATCCCAAAGAAAGCAGGTGTTGACAGATGTGAAAATTACCGAACTATCAGTTTAATAAGTCACAGCTGCACAATACTAACGCGAATTCTTTACAGACGAATGGAAAAACTGGTAGAAGCGGACCTCGGGGAAGATCAGTTTGGATTCCGTAGAAATATTGGAACACGTGAGGCAATACTAACCTTACGACTTACCTTAGAAGAAAGATTAAGAAAAGGCAAACCTATGTTTCTAGCATTTGTAGACTTAGAGAAAGCTTTTGACAATGTTAACTGGAATACTCTCTTTCAAATTCTGAAGGTGGCAGGGGTAAAATACAGGGAGCGAAAGGCTATTTACAATTTGTACAGAAACCAGATGGCAGTTATGAGTCGAGGGGCATGAAAGGGAAGCAGCGGTTGGGAAGAGTGAGACAGGGTTGTAGCCTGTCCCCGATGTTATTCAATCTTTATATTGAGCAAGCAGTAAAGGAAACAAAAGAAAAATTCGGAGTAGGTATTAAAATTCATGGAGAAGAAATAAAAGCTTTGAGGTTCACCGATGACATTGTAATTCTGTCAGAGACAGCAAAGGACTTGGAAGAGCAGTTGAATGGAATGGACAGTGTCTTGAAAGGAGGATATAAGATGAACATCAACAAAAGCAAAACAAGGATAATGGATTAAATCGGGTGATGCTGAGGGAATTAGATTAGGAAATGAGACACTTAAAATAGTAAATGAGTTTTGCTATTTAGGGAGTAAAATAACTGATGATGATCGAAGTAGAGAGGATATAAAATGTAGACTGGCAATGGCAAGGAAATCGTTTCTGAAGAAGAGAAATTTGTTAACATCGAGTATAGATTTAAGTGTCAGGAAGTCGTTTCTGAAAGTATTTGTATGGAGTGTAGCCATGTATGGAAGTGAAACATGGACGATAACTAGTTTGGACAAGAAGAGAATAGAAGCTTTCGAAATGTGGTGCTACAGAAGAATGCTGAAGATAAGGTGGGTAGATCACGTAACTAATGAGGAGGTATTGAATAGGATTGGGGAGAAGTTTGTGGCACAACTTGACTAGAAGAAGGGATCGGTTGGTAGGACATGTTTTGAGGCATCAAGGGATCACAAATTTAGCATTGGAGGGCAGCGTGGAGGGTAAAAATCGTAGAGGGAGACCAAGAGATGAATACACTAAACAGATTCAGAAGGATGTAGGTTGCAGTAGGTACTGGGAGATGAAGAAGCTTGCGCAGGATAGAGTAGCATGGACAGCTGCATCAAACCAGTCTCAGGACTGAAGACCACAACAACAACATTGCACGCAGTGCATTCACTAACCTCAAATTCACAACATATGAATTATGCACTATGTTCGAAGTAATTTTCGAGGTAGTTTTATTGCAGGATCTACACAGATTACTAATTTTAACGCTAAACCCTTCTTGCTACTTTGTTGTTCAGTTATTTCCAGCAGCCTACACAATCACATTGTTTACATTTCGCTACTTCCTTTATCAAAGAAGATAAGATGCTCACATCAACAAGAACAAATCCATTACAAACAGCTTCATTGTTAACTCAAAAATTTGAATCACCAGGAGGCGTGCTATGTGGGAGTTTCTTCTCTGAAGTACTGATACATAGGTTACTTTCAACAGTGTGGCTTGCTTTGTTTGTGAACTGGTTACCACGGAATTTCCTTTTATTGAATTTCTTGATGCGTGGCATAGTTCGTTCGCATTTATTGCCCACTTAAGGATATGTACTTCCGCAAATATACTGTATGTAGCGCTTGGGCAGCAAACATTCAGTAACACGTGAACAAACTGCTTCAGCGAAACAAAAGTAAATACTAGCAAAGATAATCATTTACAGACACTAGAAACCTGCACTGTTACCAACTTATACAATGTATCATACGGATAGTCACTGAAAACAGAAACCTCTCAGTTATTTTCGAAATAATACTGGTTTCTGTAACAGAAATATAGGGGGCGTGGCGGCATACATCACTATCATTTTAAAATTTGGTACATATAGGTCATTTTTAATTTCAAACCCTATAATGTATATATCAATGTAATCAGGAAAGACTATAGAATTTAATAAAGTCATAAAAAATTTCGATTTTTGCACCATTTATTAGTACCCTGTATCCTTAAGCAATCAGCGAGTGGCATGGACATCCGCAGAAACGTTTGCCAGATTCTGAAAGTGCCATCCTTGGTTTTAGTGATTCATTGGGCCCGAAAAACGTGTCATTCTCCTCAAAATAATTTTTGTAGGGACACATAACTTATTGTATCTGAAATGTTTGGTAGATATCGCCTTAGAATTTTTAAGGTAGATTACTTTGATATCTATACTTTAGGAAAAGTTCAACAGAACAGGCAAAGTGCAGGTTTTTATGTTATTAAAATGAATATGAATAGGGGCGGACTACGTTTTAATTCATCGACTTGAAATTACATCCCCATATGAATAAACTGGTGCAAGATGTTCTAAATTTTGAAAGAAATAGGGTTAAGCTATAGGGGTAAAAGTGTAATATATGATATATACAAGATGCAACAGGGAATAATAAGAGTGGACGACCATGAAGGAAGGACGAGGATTACATAGGATGTAAAACAGAGATGTAGTCTTTTGCCCCTACTCTTCAATCTATACATCGAAGATGCAGCGAGAAAATAAAATAAAAGTTCGAGAATGGGACTAAAATTCAAAGTGAAAGGATATCAATGATAAGATTCGCTGAAGACATTGCTACCCTCAATTAAAGTGAGGAATTACGGAATCTGTTGAATGGAACGAACAAACAGTCTAATGAATACAGTATATCGACTGAGAATAAATCAAAGAAAGATGAAAGTAATGAGAAGTAGCACAAGTGAGAATACCGAAAAACTTAACGTCAGCAATGGGGATCGTAAAGTATATGAAGTTACTGACTTTTCTGCCTAGGCAGCAAAATAATTCATGATGGACGGAGCAAGGAAGACAGCAAAAACAGAATACCTCTGGCCAAAAGGGCATTTCTGGCCAAAAAAGTCTAATAGTATCAAGCACAGGGATTAAAATGAGGAAGAAGTTCCTTTTGAAGTACGTTTGGAGCACAGCATTGTGTGGTAGTGAAACATGGACTGAGGAAAACGGAAGTTATCACGAGATAACATTCGATACAGTAAGGCACGCAATCGAGTAGCACTGTGGCTTCTGGATGGCTACGTTTTTTCTTCTCTCTGACTCACAACGCAGCTGACGCTACCAGCCGTGAGAAGCTCTCAAGTAACATTCAGTCGATGTGCAAACTCATACTCACTACGAATCTAAATAAACTACAGTAATTATCATACGATTTTGTTCACACTTGTTAAGCAATCGTTTGTTATTAAGGAAGGAATCTTGTTAAAATTTCAGATTTTTAACTATGTATTATAGTTACGGAGATTGAGAAAATTACTTAAATGTCCTAAAACCGACAATTATGTTTGAAAACTCAGTTAGGAACAATAACCAAATTTATTTTATTATCATCTGAATTCATAACAAAGCTCACAATATATAAAATAACTTAATTGGAATTTTCTTTTCAAAGCTTTAATTACTCTACGTTAAGTAGCATAAAAATCATTCAAAATTATTATTTGCTTATTGTTTTGTTGTGCGAATACATGGGAATGAAAGAGATAGTGTATGCGGGACATACGTTAAAACTTAATGTTATTTTATGTAAAACCTTATAAAATTGTACTGGTGGAAAACTGTGTTGCAACCACGATGCTGATGACATATGTCGATGTGTGCTTGCTTTTGTAAGAGAGCAGCCAGAATAAAAGTCTGAAGCGGAATAAGTTTCTATATTAATTTAAAGAGTATTTTACATTTCGTTCTATTTTATTAAACAATATATTAGAAATTGAAACTGTAATGACGTAAATGACTATCTGATTAGTGGTCGGCTAAGGCAAGTTTTGCCGCGAGAATGATCTGGAAGGATCATTCTAATTGGTCGTTCAGATCAATAGCCAATCAGAATTAAGCGGTTCCCGCGTGCAGATAATCAGACAGGCAGAGACGAAAGGAGCATCGGAGGAGTCGCTCGATAACCTGCTTCCAGGTAACACCAATCTAGGTGTCTCCGTGAAAATACTATGTAAAATGGAGGACTCGGGAGTTCAATGTGTTTAGAACATATTGTGGCTAAAACGGCTTAAGTTACGAACATTTTGATGAAAGTGTGATATTTCTAAATTAATTAGTTGAAGTTTTAAGAGCGTATGTAATTTTCGGTCATAATGACAATTCCGCTTGGCAGATTCCGTGTTCTGTATGGAATATTTTGGCGAGCACTTCTGACATAGAAGACCACTGAAGCGACCGAATGTTCAACTCGCTAATAGTGGTGGGTCAGTAACTGTTAGATTGTAAAGTTACACTGTGGTGTCACCGCCAGACACCACACTTGCTAGGTGGTAGCCTTTTAAATCGGCCGCGGTCCATTACTATACGCCGGACCCGCGTGTCGCCACTGTCAGTGATTGCAGACCGAGCGCCACCACACGGCAGGTCTAGAGAGACGTCCTGGCACTCGCCCCCAGCCGACTTAGCCAGAGATGGATCACTGACAACTACGCTCTCATTTGCCGAGACGATAGTTAGCATAGCCTTCAGTTACGTCATTTGCTACGACCTATCAAGTCGCCATAGCATTTGATATTATTTTATATTGTGGTTATAACATGTACCGTCAAGAGAGATGTTCTACAATTGTGGATTAAAGTTAAGTATTACATCAACTACGTACTTTATTTGCTACTATTAATTCCTTTAACTGTTCCAGACCTCACGCCAATCTGCGTGAGCTTAACGCGTGCCTTTCGGCTTCCTCTCATTGTGACTTGGCTGTCTTGCCAAGTCACAACAACACTACTGGCCATTAAAATTGCTACACCAAGAAGAAGTGCAGATGATAAACGGGTATTCATTGGACAAATATATTATACTACAACTGACATGTGATTACATTTTCACGCAATTTAGGTGCATAAATCCTGAGAAATTAGTACCCAGAACAACCACTTCTGGCCGTAGTAACGGCTTTATACGCCTGGGCATTGAGTCAAACTGAGCTTGGGTGGCTTGTACAGGTACAACTGCTCATGCAGCTTCAACACGATACCACAGTTCATCAAGAGTAGTGGCTGGCGTATTGTGACGAGCCAGTTGCTCGGCCACCATTGACCAGACGTTTTCAATTGGTGAGATATCTGGAGAATGTGCTGACCATCGCAGCAATCGAACATTTTCTGTATCCAGAAAGGCCCGTACGGGACCTGCAACATGCGGTCGTGCATTATCCTGCTGAAATGTAGGCTTTTGAAGGGATCGAATGAACGGTAGAGCCACGGTTCGTAACACATCTGAAATGTAACGTCCACAGTTCAAAGTGCCATCAATGTGAACAAGAGGTGACCGAGACGTATAACCAATGGCATCCCATACCATCACGCCGGGTGATACGCCAGTATGGCGATGACGAATACACACTTACAACGTGCGTTCACCGCGGTGTCGCCAAACACGGATGCGACCATCACGGTGCTGTAAACAGAACCTGGATTCATCCGAAAAAATGACGTTTTGCCATTCGTGCACCCAGGTTCGTCGTTGAGTACACCATCGCAGGTGCTCCTGTCTGTGATGCAGCGTCAAGGGTAACCCCAGCCACGGTCTCCGAGCTGATAGTCCATGCTGCTGCAAACGTCGTCGAACTGTTCGTGCAGGTGGTTGTTGTCTTGCAAACGTCCCCATCTGTTGACTCAGGGATCGAGACGTTGCTGCGCGATCCGTTACAGCCATGCGGATAAGATGCCTGTCATCGCGACTGCTAGTGATACGAGGCCGTTGGGATCCAGGACGGCGTTCCGTATTACCCACCTGAACCCACCGATTTCATATGCTGGTAACAGTCATTGGATCTCGAGAAACACGAGCAGCAATGTCACGATACGATGAACTGCAATCGCGATTGGCTAAAATCCGACCTTTATCAAAGTCGGAAACGTGATGGTACGCATTTCTCCTCCTTACACGAGGCATCACAACAACGTTTCACCAGGCAACGCCGGTCAACTGCTGTTTGTGTATGAGAAATCGGTTGGAAACTTTCCTCATGTCAGTACGTTGTAGGTGTCGCCACCGGCGCCAACCTTGTGTGAATGCTCTGAAAAGCCAATCATTTGCATGTGGCAGCATCTTCTTCCTGTCGGTTGAATTTTACGTCTGTAGCACGTCATCGTCGTGGTGTAGCAATTTTTATGGCCAGTAGTGTGTGTCCAACATGTTTCCTAAAACTTTAGAGAACTGTTCTTATTGTGTTAACAGTACTAACTGGCTGACCCATGTTCTTGTAAGTGGTCAGCCGGCCATATTTCCCTGTGCCTTTCTTTTAGCTCCTTTCACCTATGTTTTAATCTCAGGTTCAGCACCTTTCAGCCTTTCTCCGTCGTCTTAAGGCGAATGAGATAGAGTGGCTGTGTGGGTCAAAACGAGGTGGGAGTGAGTGAATGAATGAGTGTCATTTTATAAGTTTCCTCCTCGCAAGACGATAATCAGTTCAGCCCTTTTATCCACATTCGTTTCTTTTAATATGTGTAAGGTCGCTGACAACCTCGCCATTCAGGGCTCGTTAACTCCAATCAGTCACTCACACACTCACTCACAACACACACATACACATAACACACACGCACACGCCGTCACACACAGAAGTCATCGTTAAAAGGATAAAGTTATGAGTTAGAGAAGAGATCACGTCCACATAAACGAGCACATAGTGGGCCCGCTCCCACAGGAAAAGAAAAAACTCAACGATGGAAAGCAAATTCTAGAATACATACCTGACGAGTAGAAACCATTTTATAGAAGTATCCTCCAGTGGCCAGTGAAGGATGGACAAGGTAAAGGAGGAACCTAACTACCAATGAAGTTAAAATTTCTGAGTTTTTAGGCCGCGTCATATTTATTCACACTATCGACGTTTCGACGCCTCTGCTCAGACATCAGGATCTTGTGGTGTACACTGCAGATAGTGCTCGATCTACAGTGGGCACCACAAGGTCCTGATGAGGATCGCAGCAGAGGGGTCGAAAGGTCGATCGTTTGAATAAATATGACGCGGCCTAAAATCCCAGAAGATTGTAACTTTAGTGAGTGCCTGCAGTCTTACATAACCATTGTTAGCTTTACTGAATTTTGCTTGTGGTTGTATTATTGTATTATGAATAAAACTGTACACCCTGGTACCAGTTGCTACATGCATACCCCACGACACCATCCTCAAAGCCGTCGTGTAGCAAAACAGTTTTTTCATGCCTCCTAAAAAGTTGACTTTCTGGGACATGAACCCTTTTCTAGGTCACCGATTCAATTGCACTGCTGTGCAAGAAAGTATAATTAGCCAGCCAGCATGGGTATTCGATTGGCCACTGTCGTGATTCTGTTGTGCTTCTGTGCGGGGAGTGGTGGCGGATGACGACACGTTTACTCAGGACTGGTCTGTTTAATCTGAGCTGGAGAATTCGATCATCAGGCTGCTGCTTTTATACCGTTCGATAGGGTCTGCACGAGAAAGAGAGAAGTTTGGGAATCCGTTTCAGCCCTGTCTGTGACTTTACTGTAGAACTAAGCTGAATCTGCCAACGGATTAAAAGACTATTACTTGATTGGGGAACACATCCATGGTAGAGGCAGGACACCATTCAGTTTTGGCACAACTCTGAAATACAGAAAGGTCTTGATCTCGCAATTCTTTATTAAGAGTGAAGCGTTTCAAAATTTCATCATCATACTGAGGCTGAGGAATGAAGTGTACGAAGAAATTAACGATAGCAAATACGCACATAATAACAAAAACGTGCATCTTTGTAATCCATGTACAGGCTTTTCAGTTAATATAGTTCTTAAATTTAACTGTCTCGAATGAAAAGCAGCCCACAGTTGCACCAATTATGTTTATTTTAGACCTTGACCATGGTATCTACTGTAATAATATAGACTTTTTCAGAAGTCATAAGCTTTTAAAAATAAAAAAAAAGTCTTGGCCAAGCGTCTGCGTCAAGATCAATAAAATAACTTCATCAGACATAAGCCTGCTTCGATCATAAGTAAATTTTATTTTATTGATCTTGACGCAGACGCTGGGTTAAGACATTTTTCATTTTTAAAATCTTATGACTTCTGAAGAAGGCTATATTATTATAGTAGAAACCATGTTCAAGGTATAAAATAAACATAATTAGTGCAACAGTGGGCTGTTTTTCATTCGAGACAATTTCGTAAAGTTTGCTGGTGTTGCTGCCATGATGAAAATAACCTTAAATTTAAACCAAGCTTAAGTAAAAAGGTAACGAAAGTGAGCGCGGAGACTGAATACAATACAGATCTCATCTCATGTTGGCATATTTGACAGTGGCGTTGTCTCTTCGTAGAGGCTCTGAGCACTATGGGACTTAACATTCTTCGTAGAGAATCAATGCCATATTGACTGTAGCGATTAAGATATCTAAGAAGCAAAAGAAGCAACTTGAGAAAGATACATTTATACTGATAAACATATTGATGTTATACCTTTACACTTTTTAATATAAAAAAGAGTAGTATAAAAGATTGTAGTATTAGCTTCTATTTCACTTCAAATTGTTGCCGCTCATCTAGACTTACCTAAATGGTTCTGCTATATGTCATCCATTCTATGTTTGGCGATTATAATAGTACCACAATTTGTCATACACTTGTAACATTTCATTCTGTGATAGTTGTAAACTCATAACAGCTGAATTTTTCAAATGGCTCTGAGCACTATGGGACTTAACATCTATGGTCATCAGTTCCCTAGAACTTAGAACTACTTAAACCTAACTAACCTATGGACAGCACACAACACCCAGTCATCAAGAGGCGGAGAAATCCCTGACCCCGCCGCGAATCGAACCCGGGAACCCGGGCGTGGGAAGCGAGAACGCTACCGCACGACCACGATCTGTGGACAGCTGAATTGTTGTTACGATCTAATTCTATACCATTAAGTTCTTTAAAAACTTAAAAAATCCTTTTTATTGTGATGATGGCTTTCTCTTTATTTCAAGTTGTTGCCACTAATCTAGGCTCACCTAAATGATTCTGTTATATGTCATTCATTACACGTTCGACTATTGGAATAGACTACATTTGGTGATACTTAATGTACATTTTATTAACTATGGTTATAAACTTATTTTTAACTACTTATTTTTTACTTCTGATCTGTATCGATTATTGTTATCTGTTTGGTTTGCCACCAATCTAGGCTCATCTAAATGATTCTGTTATATGTCATTCCTTACAGACACGTTTGACTATTGGAATATGACTACATTTGGTGATACTTAATGTACATTTTATTAACGATGGTTATAAACCTATTTTTAACTACTTATTTTTTACTTCTGATCTGTGTCGTTTTTATGTTTGTTTTGTACCACTCCAGAAAATGGTTGCAAATATGTCTTCTGTTTTCATTACTGACCAAACGACGATCTCTGTAACATTATCACGATGGTAACGTGGCACATGTCATGCTGTGAATATTTGAGTTTCTCCTGCATAAAAATAGCATAAATGTATCTTTGGCAAGCTGTTCACAATGTTCTGACATGTGCTTCATCACTATGTATACCATCCGTCCCCGGTAGCTGAATGGTGGCCGGCACGGTAACTCAGCGTGTTCGGTCAGAGGGCTGGTTGGCCTCATTAAAAAAAAAAAAAAAAAAAAAAAAAAAACTGAGTGGAACGATCAACAAACGAACTTTAACGGATGCCATGTGACGTCCGCAACGACCAAACTCAACGATTAAAAAAAACAAAGGTGGTCAGCGCGGCAGAATGTCAGTCCTAAGGGACCGGGTTCGATTCACGGCTAGGTCGGAGATTTTCTCCGCTCAGGGACTGGGTGTTGTGTTGTCCTAATCATCTTCATTTCATCCCCATCGACGGGCAAGGCGCCGAAGTGGCGTCAACTCGAAAGACTTTCACCTGGCGAACCGTCTATCGGACGGGAGGCCATAGTCTCACGACATTTACAAAATGGTTCAAATGGAGCTAAGCACTATGGGACTCAACATCTTAGGTCATCAGTCCCCTAGACTTAGAAACTACTTAAACCTAACTAACCTAATGACATCACACACATCCATGCCCGAGGCAGGATTCGAACCTGCGACCGTAAAGGCGCGCGATTCCGGACTGAAGCGCCTAGAACCGCTCGGCCACAACGGCCGGCACGACATTTACACTTTACTATTTATACTGTACTTGTTTGTGAAATTCCTTGACTTCATTTCTATGCTAGCGCCACCTACCTGCCTTCATTTGCTTCTTAGACAGCTTAATCGCTTCACCCACTGGTTCTCTTCGAATAAAAAATGGTTCAAATGACTCTGAGCACTATGGGACTTAACTTCTGAGGTCATCAAAATGGCTCTGAGCACTATGCGACTTAACTTCTGAGGTCATCAGTCGCCTAGAACTTAGAATTAAACCTAACTAACCTAAGGACATCACACACATCCGTGCCCGAGGCAGTATTCGATCCTGCGACCGTAGCGGTCGCGCGGTTCCAGACTGTAGCGCCTGGAACCGCTCGGCCACCCTGGCCGGCTCTCTTCGAATAGACAAAGGCACTGTCAAATATGCTTACACGAGATGAGATCTGTATTACATTCAGTCTATGTTTTCACTTTCGTTAGCTTTTTACTTATGTTTGATTTAAATGTAAGCACGATATTAACTGAAAATTCTGTCTATGGATTACTAAGATGCATACTTGTGTTATTATGTACGTTTTTGCTATCGTTAATTTCCTTGTGGACTTTATTCCACAGCTTCAGTGTGAAGCCGAAATTATGAAACGCTTAACAATTAATAAAGAACTGTGCGATCAAGACCTTTCTACATTTCAAAGTGGTGGAAAGAAAGTAGTTGCTAAAGTTGCTGTATTTGCCGTCGCGCTTGGAAATGTTACATTTCTAGTTTTGCAGATTGACAGACAGTGTTACAAACGCGTGAGAGTTTTGTGGCGTAATCAAAAGTCCATAGTTACACGTCCCAGCAGGACGCAGTCGCTGAACGTCTGTCGTAGGAGAGATAAACGCACAAACACATGCAGAAGCAGGAAGGGCAGATGTGATATGAGGCACTGCGCCGACAGTTGCGACTTGAAGGCCGCCCTGTGCTGACGTAATAACAGGAAAACAGAATAGCGCATGCGCAGCGTGCTGCAAGCTTCTGCAGGTTCGGACACGAGTAGCGATAGTCCTCAGTGGCTGTGTCATACGACGAGTCGGCGATATCGCAAAACGTAAGTTCACTGTTTCAATAACTAATGCAACACAGTAAATTTGTATGTATGAACAACCACTTCTTTCATTTGCATCTGCTTCTACATGTTTACTCTGCAATTCACAATTAAGAATCTGACAGAGGGTTCGTACGACCACCTGTAAGTTATTTCTCTAGCGTTCCACACTCGAACGGCGCGAGGGAAACACGAGCGCTTAAACCTTTCCGTGCGAGCTCCGATTTCTCTCATTTCATTATGATGATCATTCCTCTCTACGTTGGTGGGCGCCTACATAATATATTCACACTCTGAGGGGAAACTTGATGATTGAAATTTCGTGAGAAGATCCTTTCGCACCAAAAAACGCCTTTGTTTGAATGATTGCCACCCAAATTCGCTTATCCGTGGCACTCTCTCCCCTATTTCGCGATAATACAAAGCGAGCTGCCCTTCTTTGTACTTTTGTGATATCCTCTGTCAATCCTGACTGTGCAGATCCCCCACCACACAGCAGTACTCCAGAACAGGGCGGATAAGCGTAGTCTAAACAGTCTTTTTAGTAGCTCTGTAGCACTTTCTAAGTATTCTGCTAGTAAATCGCTGTCTTTGCTATGCTTTTCTCACTACGTTAACTATGTGATCATTCCAGTTTAAGTTATTCGTAACTGTAACGCGTAATTGTTATTTAGTTGAATTTACACCCTTTAGATTGTGATTTATCCTGTAACCGAAATTTTGCGCATTCTCCTAGTACCTATTCATGTGGATGAGTTCCCATTTTTGATTTTTTAGAATGAAGTGCCACTTTTCGCATCCTACAGATACCTTGTTTAAATCATTTTGCCATTAATTTCGATCATCCATGACTTTCCAAGACGGTAAATGACAGCATCATTTGCAACCGATCTAACGGGGTGCTCACATTGTCTCCTAAATAGTTTATGTAAATCAGGAACATCAAAGGGCCTACAACGCTACCTTGGGGAACGCCAGATGTTACTTCTGTTTTACTCGATGACTTTCCGTCAGTTACTACGAACTGTGTGTGACCTTCCTGACACGAAATCACGCATCAAGTCGCAGAACTGAGTTGATACTCTGTCTGCACGCAATTTGATTAGAAGTCACTTGTGAGGAACGGTATCAGAAACCTTTTGGAAATCTAGAAATGTGGAATGAATTCGACATCCCCTGACGGTAGCACTTATTACTTCGTGAGAATAAACAGCTCGTTATGTTTCACAGAACGATATTTTCTGAATCCGTGATAGCTATTTGTCAATAAATCGTTTTGTTCGACGTGATCCATAATGTTCGAGCACAGTATGTGTTGCAAATTGTCGTTAGTAATATGGGTCTGTAATTCAGCTGATTATTCCTATTTTCTTTCTTGGGTAATGGTGTGACTTCCTGTCTTCGGGTACGGATCTTTTTACGAGCGACGAGCGACTGGAATTATTGCTAAGTTGGCGTTATTGTATCACCGTACTCTCAAACGAACCTCAGTGGAATACGATCTGGACCGGAAATCGTGCCTTTATCAAGTGATTTAAGCTGCTTCGCTATACTGAGAATACCCACTTTTAACATACACTTGTTTGTAGTTCTTCTTGATATGAATTCTGGAATATTTACTTCGTCTTCTTTGCTGAAGAATTTCGGAAAAGTAACTTCAGCGGCACTGTCATGAGTAACATCACCACTGCTATCGTGCAATGAAGGTATTGATTGCGCCTTTCCGCTGGTGTACATTACATGCGACCATTTCGTGACAGAGTTACGTTGTGGACTCTATTAAAAACATCTTTAATTTAAATTTATTTAATCTCTCTCTTCCCGCTGGTTTACGTCCATCACCGATAATTCTCTTTCTTTAAGTTGCGACGAGACGTGATCAGAAACCACATACGACACGATTATTTTTAAATTGATGACCTAATCACTCGGTCACAGCGTCATCTGTCGGGAAACGAAAAAAGTGTTTCAGACAAAACTTGTATATTTTTTCCACAGAATCCGAGTCTGCCATATAAAATGAGGGTTCCCATTTAAGATTCCAAAGTTGTTCTCTCCCCCCCACGCACTCACGCACACACACACACACACCCATACACACACACACACACACACACACACACACACACACACACACACACACACACACATGAAGTGGGTGGTGGGTTGAGTTGGGTATCGTTGGGTGTTACCCTCTGAGATGAACAAATGTTAATTATAAATCGTTTGGATCAGATGTGTAGTTTTCGAGATGTTTCTATGTCTTAAGATAAATTGAACACCCTGTACATTGCTCTCATTTATACTGGCCATTAAAATTGCTACACCAAGAAGAAATGCAGATGATAAAACGGGTATTCATTGGACAAATATATTATACTAGAACTGACATGTGATTAAATTTTCACGCAAATTGGGTGCATAGATCCTGAGAAATCAGTACCCAGACGTATTCAATTGGTGACAGATCTGGAGAATGTGCTGGCCAGGGCAGCAGTCGAACATTTTCTGTATGCAGAAAGGCCTATACAGGACGTGCAACATGCGGTCGTGCATTATCCTGTTGAAATATAGAGTTTCGCAGGGATCGAATGAAGGGTAGAGCCACGGGTCGTAACACATCTGAAATGTAACGTCCACTGTTCAAAGAGCCGTCAGTGCGAACAAGAGGTGACCGAGACATGTAACCAATGGCACCCCATACCATCACGCCGGGTGATACGCAAGTATGGAGGCGACGAATACACGCTTCCAATGTGCGTTCACCGCGATGTTGCCAAACACGGATGCGACCATCACGATGCTGTAAACAGAGCCTGGATTCATCTGAAAAAAAAAAAAAACGATTAACTGCAATCGCGATAGGCTACAATCCGACGTTTATCAAAGTCGGAAACGTGATGGTACACGTTTCTCCTCCTTCAACATGGCATCACAACAACGTTGCACCAGGCAACGCCGGTCAATTGCTGTTTGTGTATGAGAAATCGGTTGGAAACTTTCCTCATGTGATCACGCTGTAGGTGTCGCCACTGGTGCTAACATTGTGTGAATGCTCTGAAAAGCTAATTATTTGCATATCACAGCATCTTCTTTCTGTCGGTTAAATTCGCGTCCGTAGCACCTCATCGTGTTGTAGCAATTTTAATGGCCAGTAGTGTATAAGCATATATTTATGTAACACTCATAGTTGAGGCTTCCTTGTTTCCACTGCGCTTATTAGTGTATCAGAACCACTTTCACTACCATTTCTTACCACTTAAGCAGTACAAATGAGCAAAGTACATTTATAAATTCCAAAACTTGCACCTCTTTACAACAATCTAAATTCAAAGATCTGGACGATGAAATCCAAGGTTCTGTCCAAAGGTAGTGTTAAAATGTTTCTGCGTATTTGTGTTAATATGCAGATATGTTATTTTGTATTCTAAATGTTTGTGCATCGTGTAACTGAGGCGGAAGCGGTTAACCAGTCCAGAATTCGCCTGGATGAGTTTTTTACTTATTTACTTACCTGTTACTGCGCATCTGACTCAACACCCTTCTCTTTCAGTGCGACACTAAATATACAGGGTATTACAAAAAGGTACGGCCAAACTTTCGGGAAACATTCCTCACACACGAAGAAAGAAAATATGTTATGTGGACATGTGTCCGGAAACGCTTACTTTCCGTGTTAGAGCTCATTTTATTACTTCTCTTCAAATCACATTAATCATGGAATGGAAACACACAGCAACAGAACTTACCAGCGTGACTTCAAAAACTTTGTTACAGGAAATGTTCAAAATGTCTTCCGTTAGCGAGGATACATGCATCCACGCTCCGTCGCATGGAATCCCTGATGCGCTGATGCAGCCCTGGAGAATGGCGTATTGTATCACAGCCGTCCACAATACGAGCACGAAGAGTCTCTGCGTTTGGTACCGGGGATGCGTAGACAAGAGCTTTCAAATGCCCACATAAATGAAAGTCAAGAGGGTTGAGGTCAGGAGGCTATGGAATTGGACCACCTCTACCAATCCATCGGTCACCGAATCTGTTGTTGAGAAGCATACGAACACTTCGACTGAAATGTGCAGGAGCTCCATCGTGCATGAACCACATGTTGTGTCGTACTTGTAAAGGCACATGTTCTAGCAGAACAGGTTGAGTATCCCGTATGAAATCATGATAACGTGCTCCATTGAGCGTAGGTGGAAGAACATGGGGCCCAATCAAGACAGCACTAACAATGCCTGCCCAAACGTTCACAGAAAATCTGTGTTGATGACGTGATTGCACAATTGCGTGCGGATTCTCGTCAGCCCACACATATTGATTGCGAAAGTTTACAATTTGATCACTTTGGAACGAAGCCTCATTCGTAAAGATGAGGATTGACACATTGTTGGATGAATCATTCGCAGAAGTGTACCCGTGGAGGCCAATCAGCTGCTGATAGTGCCTGGACACGCTGTACATGGTACGGAAACAACTGGTTCTCCCGTATCACTCTCCATACAGTGACGTGGTCAACGTTACCTTGTACAGCAGCAACTTCTCTGACGCTGACATTAGGGTTATCGTCAACTGCACGAAGAATTGCCTCGTCCATTGCAGGTGTCCTCGTCTTTCTAGATCTTTCGCAGTCGCGAGTCATAGGCTGGAAATTTTCCGTGCTCCCTAAGACGCCGATCAATTGCTTCGCACGTCTTCGTGTCGGGACACCTTCGTTCTGGAAATCTGTCTCGATACAGACGTACCGCGCCAAGGCTATTGCCCCGTGCTAAACCATACATCAAATGGGCATCTGCCAACTCCGCATTTGTAAACATTGCACTGACTGCAAAACCACGTTCGTGATGAACACTAACCTGTTGATGCTACGTACTGATGTGCTTGATGCTAGTACTGTAGAGCAATGAGTCGCATGTCATCACAAGCACTGAAGTCAACATTACCTTCCTTCAATTGGGCCAACTGGCGGTGAATCGAGGAAGTACAGTACATACTGACGAAACTAAAATGAGCTCTAACATGGAAATTAAGCGTTTCCGGACACGTGTCCACATAACATCTTTTCTTTATTTGTGTGTGAGGAATGTTTCCTGAAAGTTTGGCCGTACCTTTTTGTAACACCCTGTATACATCATAGATTTTTGAGACTTGATAAGGTCCCTCGAACCATATAGTTTCATTAACAAAGGATCGAGTCGATATTGTTTTTGGATAATGGATTGTGTTATACTTATTTCATGTGATGCCAGCTCGTGTCGTTGCTTAACTTCCACAGCCATTTGCAGTGTCATGCTTATCAGTGTCATAACTCTGGTGTGGGCAGACACTGAAATAAGCAACTGATCTCTGCTTACCTCCTACCCCACAGCCATTGTATCCAGGCAGATATACGTACAGGAAGTAGCAAGATGTGGTTGCCATCACTGCGGGAACAGCTCAATGTAGCACCAATCTGTCGCTCTCCCATGGCATTTAGTCAATCCATAGACGATATGGAACTGTTCATCAGTAAATCTATTAATACTGATATCACTGCTAATGCGCCACTAACAATGCTGAAGAAACAAACCCGAGACAGAACGGAGCAGTGCCTAATTCAAGCTTGAAGGCAAAGATTCAAGTCGGTATATTTGTTGACGACTGGAAGTTCCATGAGTGGAAGTTCAAAATGGTTCAAATGGCTCTGAGCACTATGGGACTTAACATCTAAGGTCATCAGTCCCCTAGAACGTAGAACTACTTAAACCTAACCTGAGGACGTCACGCACATCCATGCCTGAGGCAGGATTCGAACCTGCGACCATAGCGGTCGCGCGGTTCCGGACCTAGAACCGCTCGGCCACACCAGCCGGCTGAGTGAAAGTAGTAAATTTGTTTCCAAATAAGCCACGCATTGCATACTGTTATGGAGATATGTGCAGTGCAATTTTTATACATAAGAGGGCATTTTGGAAACTAAGGCCCAATCGGTCGCGAAATGGAAACGACACTGAAAATACGATGAAGCTTTGCACAGATGTGTTGGGCGGGGTCTCTAGCGGCCCTGTCGATCGCGCCACGTCGCTCTTTTCACTTCTGAGCACACAGTGGGCACTTAAAGATGCCCAGAACAATAGTGTGTCCTGCCGAGTAGGGGCCCCCACTGAGAGGTTTCGCCTGATTTCATGCAACCCCACATATCGTATCTGTAAGACACTTCCTTCTTCAGGGCAATTCTCGTCCCCACACTGCAGGGGCAATGAGGATGACCCTGCAGCATTTTGGATCGAAAGTGTTTGATCACCCACCACACACCCTGGCCTTGGTTCTCTCCGATTTTCATCTCTGCTCAAATAAACCGCTGGATGTGAAGACAATATTTTGACACAGACAACGAGCAGCAGTCCAGTGTAGAAAATTGTCGGAAAGCACAGGAGGGTTCGTTTTATGACGAGGGTATTGGGAAGTTGGTACAATACAACAGATGTCAAAATCGGAGTGGCGACTAGTTGTAGAAGTAGCTGGAAGATGCAGCACACTCTTGCATATAAAACATTTTTGATTTTCACTGTGGTTTCCATTTCGCGGCCCATTGGACCTTACTTTCCAAATAGCCCTCGAATAACTGGATATTTTTTGATTCATATCTCCATTTTATTTTCCAGAATGTCTGCACTACGGGAGATAGTAACTGCAGTGACTTCTGCTCTTGATGGGTGAGTGTTCTGTTTATTATTTAAAAGATCTGCAAAATCTCTTTCTACGCCAGCCAGTTGACAGTGCCAGACAGTATTGGGACGCCAATATGTTAGTCTCACTAACTATGTACACATCTCTGTGGAGAACGCTGTAACGAATTGGCGTGATTTGACCTTCGACTCAGATATATAGGGTTCAAATCTGTTCTGAGGTCGTCGGGGTGTCGTTCGAGAGAACTGTGCACCGCAGTTCACTCTCTCCGTTCTTTTAATGTTATAAAATTCAAACGCTCCTCTTTACGGGTCTTTCCTTACGCTCTTGTCTTACAATTTGGGAAATAAATACGTTTCCTTCCGCAAATCCCTATCTCGTGAAGCAGTCCTCCTTGAGTGGGAGAAAAGTGTTATCGTTTCATGTAATATCATGCTGAAAAATATCCGAAACACATGTGCTGCGTTTCGTTTGAGTTGTAAGCAACTCACATAACGTAACTGTCTTGCGCTCGTCTGCTCTCTACTCGGTGCACTCGTTTCACTATAAAAATGGTTAGAACAAGGGGCCACAGGAGATAATTTCTCCGTATGGCTATCAATCCACCGTGGGGAACTGGAAAACTTCGGAATCTTGGTGAAACAATTAAACGACGGAAATGAGTCGTTTCACATGGTCAAGAAAGGAGGGATCTGAAATCGAATCCTAGTCCAGCACGAATATTTTCAACCTCTCAAGATTTGATACAATAAGAAATAAGTGCCCTGTCACTTTACCTGACGATTGGCTAATTAATAAAAATAAATCTCTCGTGTAAGCAAGCTTACTGGTGACAGAGTTGCAAAGTAGAGTGATTTCCGCTTCTGTCATGATCCCAAATCTACACCGACGCCCCTACAGTAGGTTGCGAAAGGACATTAAGTTTAATATGGGTATGGGACGGGTGCAGACCTTCATTGTTCAGCTTGCGTTACCAGAGGTGAAGAGGGTCACTTTGTGCTTGTTAAAAATGGCTGTCTTTTGTGTGAATCGAACCCAGATCTTACACATACATAGCTAGAATGGTTCCAATAGACCAGTAACCTTCACAGACCATTGGTTCATTGTTGTATCGTAGAGAAGAATGCTCCACACTGAAATACAATTCTTATTCATTGGAGGTTGCTCATAACAAGCTCGATATATTTATTTTCTTTTACGTTCACATCGATAGGCATTAGCTGATTGAGTACCCAATGCATAATTTTGACTTGATTCTGTAATCGCTGATATAAAATCACATAAAAGGCAGCTGCACGAACTGACAACTCAGTAGCATGCGGAAATTTATGTTAGAAATGCTGATTTGCACTTGTGATTTTGTGCCAATGCATGCATTTATGGTGTATTTCTCAATATGGCGCAGAGTAACCGCCAAGGCAAGATATCGAGCACATTCTTTTTAAGCCTCGTTTCATGTCATATAATTACGTAGGTAAGGTGCAGTGACCTTTTCTTATGCAGCATATTAAATGAAGTAATCTACCTGGCGAAAATTTACCTAAGGAAACCGGGCAAGTGGAAGTAAGACTCGCGCATTCAGGGTTCCGTACAATTTTAATCCATTAAGTACCATATTTCTTTTCTTCGATCAACATTTATTTCTGTGTTGCCTGACTGACATAGATGAGAAGAAAAGGAATATAAAAAAATTAAAAAATGCAATAATCTTGAAATAAATGGTTTATTGTAATCGATCCCCAAATGGGGATCAAGGCACATGTCACTCTCTTTTTACATTTTCTTTTATTTTTGGTGTCACACAAAAAAAAAACATTCAATAAGGAGTCCCACATTGCACACAGAACACTGTTCTCTCACGTTCTTCTTGCAAATTGCACATTTTCTTTGTTTCCCCAGTGTTGCGCGTTCATTCACGTGTCAATTTCCGGAAGTCCTGAGTTCAATTGGAACACGTGAAGTACCATTTCTTACCTCGAATTCTCACATGATATTTCTGCACGTTCCAGTCCAGTTTGTCCACACCTCCTATATGATTGTTATATTCTGAAATCGTCCTTGGCTGTGGAACTTGCACTCCTTTGTTCTCAGATTTGTTCCATTTCTTTATTCGGCTTACTGTCTCATTGTTTGTCAAGAGTTTTACACAACTGTTATCCTTCCACATTACTACTATTATCTCTGTATTCTTGTCAAATATATAGTCATAAACTCCTTTTAGTTTCTACATCATGCTGTTCTCAGATTTTATTGAACAGTTATTCATTCCGTTCATACAGGCAGTTCCAGTTGTCCTTACTCTCATCTCTGAGGGCTCTTTCATCAAACGGAAGCTCATGAAAAAGCTATCGAAACATATTATGTGAAGATCAGGAGTCTGCAGAACAGAAATCATATCCAACACAACTGATCCACCAACCCCGGAACTGAAACATCACTTGTATCCTTCGATTTTCCTTCATGGACGGACATATGGTAACAGAAACCGCTTTGAGAACAACACATGACCCACTGTTTGAATCCAAATCTCACTGGTTTCCCGCGAATGAACTGCAGTAATGGTGTCCAAATTGTACCATTTGTTCATCAGTACTCAGGCTGTCGGGGATAAACTTGAAATTGCATAAAATTATTATTCAGTAAATACATCAACTGACGAATTTTTAAAAGTTTATCCCTTTCGTCTGGTGGGATTCTGTTCAGACATGTGTTATCATTGAAATGAAGGTGGTGCTTTATTTCCAGATATCTTTTGCGACACATACAGTGTCGTACACACCTTATATCAAAGTCCTCATCTTCATTTCAGTATAGCTTTTCATGTGGAAGAGTATGGTATCCAGTGAAGAGTAGTATACTTATGAACTTTTTTTATGCATCCATTGGATAACTCATAGCTGCGATTATTGTTCTGTATAGTATGTCAGACACTTTCGCTGAATATAAACTTCAATACCTGTTCATCAAAAAATTCTTCAAAGCATTCAACAGCAGATTTTCCTTTTAGTGCTGCTACCAAATTGGATTTTCGCTGTTCAATTTATGCTCTATCAGGATAGGTTTAGGAGAAATCCGCATCTTCTGTTGTTCAATTAGAAATGGTAATAGCTTTCAATTTCTTCTTTTGTTGGCCTGCATGTTCTTCGTTTTCCTTTTCTCCATTGGCACGAATTTCCAAGGAATATGGCACATCAGATGGAACAGTACTTTCAAATATATTTTCGTCGATATCTTCACAGTAAGACATCTCATTTACACGATCTGGAGGGAGTTAGACAATGTCAATAGTCTCATTCACATCACCATCATCACCAAAAGAGGCTATTATGTTCCGGTCATTTACAATTTCTTCAGTTTTTCACATAGAACGTGCTTCGTAGCGACTCGTTGTGCCTGAGGAGCAAATAAAAGCAAACTAAAGTTTTACTTGGAAACTGACATGAGCCCCTAATGGGCAACGAAGGTTAGTCGGGTGTCATGCAGAAATGAAATAGGTCTTTGAAATAAATGATCTATAAACATCTTCTCAAACCATTACAGAACACGCCTGTACGGAGATATTGGAAGTTATTTACATAATAATATGTATATATATTTGAAAATGTGCAACTCTTGTAACGCTGAAAAACGTACCTCCCTCACAGAAATAAGTGTACAACTCACCCGTTTAACAAGTGACGAATCTTCAATGCAAGCGCTCGACAAAGGTCTGGACAACAATGGGAAATGGTAGCATTTGCTGCCAGCATTATTAGAATTCCAAAATTTCCGTTACAAAGGCAAGTCCCCAAATGGGGATCGTGGCACTTAATGGGTTAATTATGACTGTAGATAGTAATAGTAACAATAATAATAATAATAACAATAATAATAGTAATAAAAAATTTCATGTAGCTCAATACACAGGTACAAGTGTTTCGCTGAACGCCATTTCGACGACTTGCGTGTTACTAACCTACCCCAGTTATCCAACCAGGGGAAGAGGACCTACATTCTGAAGAAAAATCCGAATCACGTATTGTTTCTGACGACTCCTCACATCGCTAGGATGTGAAGGCGGGGTTGAAAGGAAGACTGAAAAACCCGCGATCCGACTGTGAATCGATCCCACGACCTTTCGGTTTCCAGGCACACGTTTTATCTCTGGACCACCAGGGCAGACATGTACGTACATTCTTCATCCATAGGATTTGATGGGTGAGTTTGCAAGTATCAGAATATGTAACGCATATGGCTGTATCTTTTGACTGAACTGACTTAGAAGCTTAAATTATTTTCGCCGCGAAGAGAGTTTACATCTTAGTATTTGCCATAAATTTTTATTCGATAACTCTGCTCGTTCCCGAGAAAAAGAGTCCGCAGCTCGTGGTGTAGTAGCTTGCGTTGCTGCCTGTAGATCATGGGGTCCTGTGTTCGATTACCGCCGGGTTGGGGATTTTCTCTACCCGGTGACTGGGTGTTTCTCTTGACGTAATCATTTCATCATCATAATCATCATTCGTGACAATGGCTAAATTGCACGGTGGAAAAAAATGGGACTGTGTAAAACCTGAGACTTAATATGGGCACTGATGACCGCGCAGTTGAGCACCCTACAACCAAAACATCATTATCACATCTGAGAAGAAGAGGTCTTAACAGACAGTGAGACAGGTAAAAGAACAACAAACGCCAAAGAAATAGATTGAAAGAAGTAACTGAAAACCTAAAGGAGAATCGTCAGATGGGTGTTTGAACCACTGTGTATTAACTTCATAAGCAGAAAATAATGGCTGGCTCTAACAGCAAAAATTAGAGGCCTAGGTCAATGTATCTAACGGCACAAAGATGCTGATTTGCGTAAGAACTGCATCACAGTTGGCATCTTTCTCCATAACTGACGCACTTTGCGATCGAAAAGTACGAAAAGCAACCAAGGAAATGTACGAGAACGCTTGCATGCACTCTGTTGATTTCACAAAAGAACCTATCTAGGAATGCAGTCCCTAACACACTTCTTCTTCTTATCTACTGCTCTCTAACGTATAGCTGTCTCGCTCCTTATCGAACAACAATCAATAAAATTTTTTGTTCCGTTTGAATACCTAAATCATTTAAATATGACATTTATGAATATGTGGTAATTAACTCTAACTTAACCATCATCTTCTTCAAGAAAAATGCACGTCTTCTGGTTTTTAATAACATACCACACGCAGAATTCTGGTTTTCATTGCAGATACATATTCTTAATTATCGATATATTAGTAGTAGTAGTAGGATTATTCATCAATAGATCTCTTTTTACAAGAATACTTTATATATTTATATATATTATAAATTATATATTATATATTTACGAGGATACATTATAAAAGATTGTTACAGATTTTGAAGTTAAGAAAACATTACACAAATTTTTTGGAGAAAAATGAAAAAGCAATGAATGTGCCCACCGTTTTATAAGACAAATGTGTTCCCACACGAACCAGAGTGATAAGCGTCGTAGAAACACAAGAAAAAAATTTGCACTGTGTCGAGCACACTTTACAAATACTGCGTTTTTACAATTATCACCGTTGCACTGCTATCTGAACCAAATAGAATTGATCTGGAGCAATGTCAAGGGATTCGCCGCGAGAAATAACACGACATTTAGTTCAAATGGCTCTAAGCTCTATGGGACTTAACATCTGAGGTCATCAGCCCCCTAGACTTAGAACTACCTAAACCTAACTACCCTAAGGACATCACACACATCCATTCCCGAGGCAGGATTCGAAACTGCGACCGAAGCAGCAGCGCGGTTCCGAACTGAAGCCCGTAGTACTGCTCCGCCACAGCGGCCGGCACTTCTGCTCCACGTAGAACGAAACCCAATGAGGTTCCAGCAAACGCGGAAGAATACATAGTGTGATGTTTACATGAGGTTTATCCTTATGATGAACGGAATATAGGTATTTAGTCGAATTTTCGTCGACGCTGCTTTTGTCGGCTAAACCAGTATCTACTACCGCAGAGTGAAGGAGCAGACAAGGTGAAACCTATCCAGGTAGGTGGACAGATTGCTTAAAGGATAGTGAGAGCACAACCGGCCCCGCTGCCACATTTGCCTAACTATCTATTACTGTGCGGGGTTATCTCTTCTTAGGAGCTTGTTGCTCGCTGCCGTAATTCGTTGCTTGCTACGGTTATACCCATTTTTACATGATGCGACTGATCGAGAACATTTGTGCACATAAGCGACTTATTGTTTGGCGACACCCCCCCTCTCCCCCTTTTTCTCTCGTACGTTCTCACCCGCATCAATTTTCGTTACTAATTGCAGTATACAAATCTCGCATTGGGGAGCCAGGGGAGCAGCAAGCGGCCGCTACTGGCTGCACAACTTATGAACTGCGGACAGCCCTATGTCGGTTATGTGAAACTGCGGATAAGAGTAATAAACTGGGGACATGTGAACTGCGGGCAGAGGATTAGTTAGCCAGTTAGCGTTAACCACGAGGATGATGGTTGATTGTCTTCCATATTCGCCACCCAAATTACAACTAAAACATCAGTCTGCTTACGTAAAAATGTTTCCTTCTGAACAGTCTTTCTTTTTTTGTCGCGTGGCACCCATGTCTTTCACGGAATCTCCGGAAAACGGTAGACAGAACTATGGACAGAATAAAACGAACCGCGCAGTTTAGAATGGAAGGCTTCGCAACTTTTGGTGGTGCGGTTGCAAATGGGCGAGTGTTCAGCCCAGATAGTTGCCGGAAACAAGGCTTCAGGGGATGTATACATGTCACAAACGTAGTCGGTAAATTTTACTATTGCAGGTTTCTGCTTCAACACGTTCTCCCCATCTTGCTGCACTCACTCACCAGGGATAAATGCCGTGAAATCATGAGTGAAGGACTCCATCACCTCAATCTGGACCCAACAAAGGCAGCCCGAAGAAGCTTTTCAAGTAATAACTCTCTGGCGTGTTGTGACTTATCTGTGCTACATATTGGACATGATGAAATGGGAATGTGACATGAGTCATGAGTAAATAAAAGAGTACAAAACTGAGTGGATGAGCAGAACGACGTGTTTCTGGAACGTTCGCAGTTCACAAGTTGCGACAGAGAAAGTCGAGGGGCGATTATCGGACTTGTCGATAAGCCGATAAGCCGGCTCTGTCCGCGGTTCACATGCCAACGCAATGAGGTGGAGCCCGGTGTGCGCAGTTCAAATGCGACCACTGATTGTGATAGCCCAGTGTGGCATCTCTGGCACCAATCCAGCTGGTCCTCCCCCTCTCCCCCCTGCCCACCACCCCATTCAGCGATTTGTGTCGCTTGGGCCTAAAACCGGCCCTGTTAATTCCACAGGTAATTTTCGTAACAAATCTTATTGTCCGGTACAAAAGCGAAATGACGGTCTCTGCACATACTCCGTGTGCTTCAGTTTGATAAATAATCAGTTCTGTGCCACCTCTCTTTCACTGTCCAGAATTTTACTGAAAGCTAGCACGTCCTTCATGAAGGCTCCCAAGAGTATAATACATTTTTGTGGACTCGTTCCTGTGTACACATCACTTTCCATGCACTACAAGTTAGCGCCTGTTCTGGGGCAGACACAACTTTCCAAGTACATTTCGAAAAATGAAGAAACCGCAAAACAGTTGCTTAATTCACAATCCTTTATTGCATACACATGTCCAGTTACATAACAGTTAAAATTCCATCATTTAATGTAAAAAAAATAAAATCACTTAATCAACTGAAATCATCCTCGCCCCAGTGTTCTCTTGGAACCAAAGGATAGTTTTCTTGTTTGCGTTCCTGGTCGTGCAGCGCGGGGCAGTGTTTGTTATGGGATTTGGCCCTTTTATCCTTTTGACCCGCCACCCATCCCCCCCCCCCCTCCCTCCCCCATGAACCGTGGACCTTGCCGTTAGTGGGGAGGCTTGCGTACCTCAGCGATACAGATAGCCGTACCGTAGGTACAACCACAACGGAGGGGATCTGTTGAGAGGCCACACAAACGTGTGGTTCCTGAAGAGGGGCAGCAGCCTTTTCAGTATTGGCGTGTCATATGTACGAGGGTAATCCCAAAAGTAAAGTCTCCTATTTTTTTATAAGTACTTAGACCTGTTTGTTTCTACAATGGTTTGGATCGGTGTACAGCTTGCACATTTAGCTATTCTTCAACATAATCACCATTTCTGTCGATGCATTTTTGTAGACGTTGTGGCATTTTTTGTATGCTCATGTCGTACCACCTCGGCGCCATGCTGATCAGAAAGTTATGAAGCTCTTCTTTCATCTCGTCGTCGGAGCTGAATCACTTTCCGGCCAAATGTTCTTTTAATCTAGGGAGCATGTGGGTGGGTGGTTATGTTCCACTGAACCTGTTGCGGGAGAGCAACGGTTTGCCGAGCGAGTTGTGGGCGATCGTTGTCATGGAGAATGAGTACGCCCTTGCTCAACATTCCTCTTCTCCGGTTCTGAATTGCCCGTTTGAGTTTTTTCAGAGTCTGACAGTACCTGTCACCGTTAATTGTGGTCCCAGCGATTCAGTTCCGACGACGATGTGAAAGAAGAGGTTCATAGCGTTCTAAACAGCATGGCGGCGAGCTGGTATGACCTGGGCATACAAAAACTGCCACAGCGTCTCCAAAAATGCATCGACAGAAATGGTGATTATGTCGAAAAATAGCTAAATGTTCAAGCTGTAAACTGATGTAAACCATTGCAGAAATAAACAGGTCTATGTACTTTTAAAAAAAATAGGAGACCTTACTTTTGGATTACCCTCGTATTATTTGATTCCAAGAAGGTCATTACTCACAGCATATTTAACATTAGCAATTATCTCTATTAATCAACAATACCACAATGAGAGCATAATCATAGCATTACCAAGTGCTAGCTAAGTAGTTGCGCGCCCGCTTTGTGCAGGGATGGCAATGGTCTGCTTTTCACGTCTTCTCTTATCGAGCTGCAAGGTTCCACATCAAAAATCATTAAGGTTTTAAATTGATTCTGAGGGTTAATGCGTTTCAATCACGTAGTGCAATGTGGGATGGTTGCCGTATATTATTGATGGAACTGATGTATAGTGTTGCAAGATTGCGCCTCTCAAATTGTTTGATTTTCCTGTGTAGACATGCAATTGCTCGCATTGGCGTAAATAGCAGCGCTTGGGCGCCATCTGTTCCTTATTAGTGAATGCTACATGCCTCAGCTGTATCTCTAGATTTTGTAAATTCTTATAAAAATGATATTAATTAACTTTTACTGATGCCAGTAGTTTATATGCTGTAAATTGTCAAAAATGTTTCACAGACAAATGGATCCAGCACCAATCAGAGCCTTCTTCCACTGTATTAATTTCGACCACACATTGTTTTGAAAGAAATACCTTTTGCAAAACATTGTGAAGTGATTTTCATGTTTACTGATGAAATTGTTTTATACGATCTAATGATGAAAATTGTGGCTGTTAACAAAACAAAATGCGATGTGTACGAAGTATCCAGCGCTGTCCAGCGATTTAGTCTACTACGTTTCCAAAATTTTCCTTGGTAGCAGTTTGCACTTGTCTCGTGATTGGGAATGTTGACGTGATACAATTTTATGTGATTGACTTAACACTAGCAAGCGAGAATGCCATATTCTAGTGGTGAAAGGTAACTTATTATCATATCTTCTGATACCGGTTTTGTGTTTGTAGCCTGTGAAAATGACGGAATGTCGAAACGCGTACTGTGGTTTTGGAAATAAAAAACGGTGCGGACAACACATAAGAAAAGTTAGTATAGTGAGTTAAGGAAATCTTAACTTCACAATCTTAAGTCTCATCAGAATGTCGTTTTAGCACCCCTAGACCTAAAGTTAAAAAATTTAAAAAATTTTGTTCTTGCATACTTGTTAAAAATTACACCTTTTTGCTTATACCGACTCACATCTTAGTTTTTTGTGAATACGCAATCCAATTGATTGTGTGTGGCACTGAATAATTTCTTAACTTGGTCTAGTCTTGAGTATACTCTTACTGTGAGGTTTATATGTTTTTTAATGGTAATCGAGAAATGATTGTTAGGTAGGACACAGGACTTCACTACACAGACCACATTTGGCTCACAAGTACTTCATGTCTTGCTAATGCTTAATGTTTTGCGCATGTTCGTGTTCCAGATATTATTTGTTTTATTAAATTAGCTTTTTGTCATAAGGATATCCTGGTAAACTGTAAATAATATGTATTCGAACAAGGCATCTTTGTGTAGCGTTTGTCTTTTGTTTGTTGAATGTAACTGAAAAACTGGTCCTTAAAATTGCCACACCAAGAAGAAATGCAGATGATTAACAGGTATTCATTGGACAAATATATTATACTAGAACTGACACGTGATTACATTTTCACGCAATTTGGGTGCATAGATCCTGAGAAATTAGTACCCAGAACAACCACCTCTGGCCATAATAACGGCCTTGATACGCCTGGGCATTGAGTCAAACAGAGCTTGGATGGCGTGTACAGGTACAGCTGCCCATGCAGCTTCAACACGAGACCACAGTTCATCAAGAGTAGTGACTGGCGTATTGTGACGATCCAGTTGCTAGGCCACCATTGACCAGACGTTTCCAATTGGTGAGAGATCTGGAGAATGTGCTGGCCAGGGCAGCAGTCGAACACTTTCTGTATCCAGAAAAGCCCGTACAGAACCTGCAACATGCGGTCGTGCATTATCCTGCTGAAATGTAAGGCTTCGCAGGGATAGAATGAAGGGTAGAGCCACGGGTCGTAACACATCTGAAATGCAACGTCCACTGTTCAAAGTGCCGTCAATGCGAACAAGAGGTGACCGAGACGTGTAACCAATGCCACCCCATACCATCACGCTGGATGATACGCCAGTATGGTGATGACGGATACACGCTTTCAATGTGCGTTCACCGCGATGTCGCCAAACACGGATGTGACCATCGTGATGCTGTAAACAGAACCTGGATTCATCCGAAAAAATGACGTTTTGCCATTTGTGCACCCACGTTCGTCGTTGAGTACACCATCGCAGGCGCTCCTGTCTGTGATGCAGCGTCAAGGGTAACCGCAGCCACGGTCTCCGAGCTGATGATAGTCCATGCTGCTGCAAACGTCGTCGAAGTGTTCATGCAGATGGTTGTTGTCTCGCAAACGTCGCCATCTGTTGACTCAGGGATCGAGACGTGGCTGCAGGATCCGTTACAGCCGTGCGGATAGGATGCCTGTCATCTCGACTGCTAGTGATACGAGCCCGTTGGGATCCAGCACGGCGTTCTGTATTACCCTCCTGAACCCACCGATTCCATATTCTGCTAACAGTCATTGGATCTCGACCAACGCGAGCAACAATGTCGCGATACGATAAACCGCAATCGCGATAGGCTACAATCCGACCTTGATCAAAGTCGGAAACGTGATAGTACGCATTTCTCCTCCTTACACGAGGCATCACAACAACATTTCACCAGGCAACGCCGGTCAACTGTTGTTTGTGTATGATAAATCGCTTGGAAACGTTCCTCATGTCAGCACGTTGTAGTTGTCGCCACCGGAGCCAACCTTGTGTGAATGCTCTGAAAAGCTAATCATTTGCATATCACAGCATCTTCTTCCTGTCGGTTAAATTTCGCGTCTGTAGCACGTCATCTACGTGGTTAGCAATTTTAATGGCTAGTAGTGTATTTATCCTCTAAGATACATTACGTGGCGCGAGCCCTGCCAATGCGGAGGGATGTGACGAAAGATTTGTGGCTGCTTTTGGCCACTTCGTCAGCCGCAGCCACATCTTCAAATACCAGACGCTCACTCTACCGACTGACAACGGTGGACTGAATCTCACAGACGTGTACAATAAAGCACAAGCATTGTATGTCTGTAAAACATATGAACTGTGGAAGCGGTCAGTCAACAGTGTTGCCGCATTTCTGTTAAATGAAATAGCGCCGGCCAGCCAATTTACGTTCATCATATCCCAAATGGACCCAAAACATTTCTCCCGAGAAAGATGTCATCAAAGTCAAGAAAGTCTTCCAAAACTTAGTAAACCTTCAGACAAAGAACATCACAGAACAAAAGTACGTCGGTCACTCTTGGCGTGATATCTGAAGGAACATACACCGCCCGCATTTACCAACAAAAGTGTGGTCATTGTGGTATCATTTTGTGAATAGGAAATTTCCAACGAACTCCAGACTACATTCCATTCATCTGGCGGATTCCGCTTTGTGTACCGCTTGCAACCTGATTGACACAGGTGAACATCAATTTGTCTGTGGAAATGCAAATAACAGTTCGTTGTCAATCAGAAAAAAAAGCATCTGTGCAGAGAATACCGCCGTATTTGATAACAACGTGCCTTTTATACCCGGAGGAAGAACTATACCTCCCCTCGAAGAACAATGTCGTCAACTGGTGGAAGGAATGAATGGCTCTGAGCACTATGGGACTTAACTTCTGAGGTCATCAGTCCCTAGAACCTAACTAACCTAAGGACATCACACACATCCATGCACGAGGCAGGATTCGAACCTGCGACCTTAGCGGTCGCGCGGTTCCAGACTGTAGCGCCTAGAACCGCTCGGCCACCCCGGCCGGCAACTGGTGGAAGGGATTCGTGGTATTTTACCTACTGTCCAGTGAAGAAAGGAGCGAAGGAGATTTTTGGACGTACATCCCTGACCAGCTTCACAAGCTACTACGCATCAACAATTACTATGATATATACGCCAACTTCCTCAGAACAACCGTCATGTGAACTCCGATTTTTGATGATGCGGTTCAGAACATGGAAAAACGAGAGAAAATCTGATCTATGAAAAACACTTACGATCAATCGACAAACATCACTTTCAAGATATGTTTTGTTTTCGCAAAGGCTTCCAGTAATGTAGAAGATTATCTTTATGCGTATGTCACTATAATAAGCAATTTTATAATGTTGTTGCAACTTATTTATGAATTAAAAAAGTTCAGCAAAAGAAGAGTGGACAGCGCGCCGGCTTGTCATGCCGAGGGGCTCGGGTTAGATTCTCGACTGGGCTGGAGATTTTCTCTGCTCAGCGACTGGGTGTTTGTGTCGCCTGCATCATCATCGACGCGCAAGTCGCCGAAGTGGCGTCAAAGCAAAAGACTTGCACCCGTCAATCAGGTCCACTCGCCGGTGGGTTCTCGCCACACGCCATTTTTTTTTTACTAAAACACTCAAGCAGTTTTTGGATTGAACGCCTGTAGAAAACTACTGCTTGGGAGATAAAGACATCGTCAGTCTAAGTTTAAAGTTCACTTTCGTCCACAAAGAAATTGTATTGATAGTGGTTCGATAAGGAGTCAGAAAGATAAACGTTTCAGAGCACTAGATAAGAGGGAGAAGTCCGATAGAGATATCTTTGCAACCAATGTCCTAGATAGGTTCTTTTGTGAAATCAGCAGAGTGTAGGCGGATGTTCTCGTGTACCAGCAACATTAGTTGCGGTTTCCTCGGCCGCTTTTCCTACTTCACGACCGCAGAGCTCCACAGTTATGGAGAAAAATGCCAACTGCTCTTCTTAGCACAAAACATCTTTATGCCACTAGATGCTTAACGTTACATTCTGAGGATTCCACTGGTCTATGCTTCTATTTTCGCCTGATAGCGTCCACCATTACTTCCTGTTTATGAATTTAATACACAGTGGTTCAAATCCCTATCCGACCATCCTGATTTAGGTTTTCCGTTATTTCCTTAAATCGATTTTATTTCTCGTTTGTTGTTCGACTGTCAGTCGATCTGTTAAGACGTCTCTTTCTCGGGAACAGGCCGAGGTATCGAAATTTATGGAAAGTACTAATGTCTACGATTCTTCGACGGCGTAAAAAATTTAGGCTTTTAAATCAGTGCAGTCAGTAGATACGGCCATATAGGTCACATATTTTGATACTCGCAAACTCAGTCGTCCTATCCTATGGATGAAATTAATGAAATGTCGTTTGGCGAGGGCCTCCCGTCGGGTAGACCCGTTCACTTGGTGCAAGTCGTTTGCTTTGACGCCACTTCGGCGACTTGCGCGTCGATGAGGATGAAATGAGGACGATGAAGACGACAGAAGCACTCAGTCACTGAGCGGAGGAAGTCTCCAACCCAGCCGGGAATCGAACCCGCTTCCCCCGGCATGATAAGCCTGTCGGTCCTGGTGGTCCAGCGATAAAAGGAGTGCCTGGAAATCGAAAGGTCGTGGGATCGATTTACAATCGGATCGTGGGCTTTCCAATCTTCCTTTTCAGCCCCGTTTCACATCCCAGCGATGCGATAAATCGACAGAGACGAGAGGTGATTCGGATTTCTCTCTAAACGTTTGGTCCCTTTCCCCTGGTTGGATAACTGGTGAATGTTAGGGACACGGACGTCGCCGAAGTGGCATCCAACCTGGGCACTCAGCTGCACGAATTTTTTGTACTGCGGATAGACCATCAGAGGACCACTTTCCAATTTCAGTTCTTCCTTCTTTATTCTTTTCTTTTCTTCCAGTAGGCTTTCATCTGTTCACTGTGTTTCTGTTTCCCGTCTTCAGAGCATTTTGAACCAGTCTTTTTAGCTACCCTGCCTTAGAATCTTTCAATTTTCAATACTTTTTCCCAAAACACTTCTGTGTTGTTTATATCTTCTGTTTTTATATTGTTTCTTGCTGAATACTTTCTTACTTCGTTGATCCAGTCTTTTTAGCCGCCCTGCCTTGGAATCTTTCCATTTTCAATACTTTTTCCCAAAAGGCTTTGTGTTGTTTATATCTTCTGTTTTTATACTGTTTCTTGCTGAATCCTTTCTTGCTTCGTTGACCCAGCTTGTTGTGCACTTCTTACCCCAAAAATATTTGAAAATCTTATTTGTCAATCTACTGTTTTGCATTCGAAATAAATGCCCAAAAAACATACGTCTTTTCTTTGTCATTACGTTTGAAACATTTTCTATATTTTGGTATATTTCAGTAATACTTCGTAATTCCCAATCTTTTATTTAATGGTCTTAATAGTTTCCTTATAATTCCCCTTCCTAGTAGTTTTAATTTATCTAAACTAAGCCAGGCATTCCCTTGCGCCGGCCGCTGTGACCGAGCGGTTCTAGGCGCTTCAGTCTGGAACAGCGCGACCGCTACAGTCACAGGTTCGAATTCTGCCTCGGGCATGGATGTGTGTGATGTCCTTAGGTTAGTTAGGTTTAAGTAGTTCTAAGTTCTAGGAGACTGATGACCTCCGATGTTAAGTCCCATAGTGGTCAGAGCCATTTGAACCATTCCCTTGCATCTAGGCAGTCTGGCTTCACTACTGCGTTGTAATGCATTATTTTTGCATTTTCGGATAGGCAATTTTTGTTGTAGAGTCTTTGGTGATACCATATGCTCTCCCCATTCTATGCAACCTTTCCTGTAGTGTAGATTTTTCCGGAGCATTTTCTTGGATTATCTCCCCTAGATATTTGAATTTTTTACCAACTCTATTTGGCCAATATCTGTTTACTGGAATTTTGGAGCATTCAGCACGAAATTATTATTATTATTATTATTACTATGTCGTCCGACAAGACACAGTCAGGGCAAAAGCACCACAAGCAAAGATGCGAGCTGGTGATACAGAGACTCACTTCTTGCGCGAGTTCCACCTGTGCTACGGGCGGCGCTAAGGATGAAGATATCGACTTAGTCTCGGCCAATTTCCGGGCGAGTAGAATCCGCCAATGACCGGAAGACAACGGACAGAAGCCTACTCGGAAGGCAGAAGAGCAGTTCTCGCCCACTTGGATACAGATCATCGTCCAGGGTTGACTTAGACAGGGAACGTCGGTTAGTGAACTCTTAGAAGTGAACAGACAGTTGTAATTGCATTTGCTATGTAATATGAGGTTCACCTACAATTATTTGCACTTGGCCATTGAAGGACCTTTTTTTGTGTTATATTACATGCAGTGTTGCAGACTTAATTATTCAACAAGTCTCAAAGATAAGTAAACCTTTTTAACTCATTTGTGTGACTTTGGTACTAATTTGTTGGAGTCTTGTAGAACCTTCGTTCTCCTATCCTGTTACATGACCCTGGGGCATAGCTATGTAATAGTGGCAGGAAGAAATTGACTTAGAGCTGTACTGCAGGCAACTCGTCCTTCACAGCAGTAACGACGAGGCCTTTACAAAAGTTGGCGACGATGGTTTACAAAAATTATTGTTATTATTATTATTCAAAATGGTTCAAATGGCTCTGAGCACTATGGGACTTAACATCTGAGGTCATCAGTCCCCTAGAACTTAGAACTACTTAAACCTAACCTAAGGACATCGTACACATCCATGCCCAAGGCAGGATTCGAACCTGCGACCGTAGCAGTCGTGCGGTTCCGGACTGAAGCAGAACCGCTCGGTCACCGCGGCCGGCTATTATTATTATTATTATTCTCATCTACGAAATTTGTACGGAACCCTGAGTGATCGAGATCTACTCGCACTTGTCCGATTTTCTTAGGTAAACTTTACCCCGATGGATTACGTACATCAATACTCTTCGTGATATGACTTCACTGATTACAAAATCAAGTGAAAAGCACGCTTCGGGTAGCCAAGATAGCTAGTGATCACCGATTTGGACGAGCAAGAAAATTAATGTTTCGTACAGGTTGCAATAAAATTCCAGGAAAACAGAACTTTACGACACAGTCAGGAACGAGTGCTCTGTGTAGGTTGGTGGTGCGCTGAAATGATTACAACTACGTACGTCTACGACAATAGGCGTCGTGCTAAAAGCCAGGCAAGACAAAAGTTTTTCGTAGTGACATTTCAGTTTCAGTCTACCCGTTACTGGCGAAAATTTTTGATAGCTGGCATTTGATTGTGCTTGGTTAAGTCTGATTAGGTGCTTGGTTCGAATTCACGACCAAAACAAAAATTTATGCTGTGTCATTTGAAGTTTAAACCAGCGCACACTTTGTTACTTGAGATTGAAACGATGTTTAAGATCATTCATAATTAGTTGCTAGGAACAATAGTTGCTCGATTCGAGGCCCAGGTGTTAGTCCAGTACAAATTCGATATAATGTCAAGTTCATATTTGCTTTTTAAAATGTCATTTACTGTAATAAATGGTTCAAATGATTCTGAGCACTATGGGACTCAACTGCTGAGGTCATTAGTCCCCTAGAACTTAGAACTAGTTAAACCTAACTAACCTAAGGACATCACAAACATCCATGCCCGAGGCAGGATTCGAACCTGCGACCGTAGCGGTCTTGCGGTTCCAGACTGCAGCGCCTTTAACCGCACGGCCACTTCGGCCGGCTGTAATAAATCTCAGTTTACAAGCGTAATGACTGTGTCACCTCTAAAATCGTATTTTCTGATTTTTCCTTTATTGTGATGTTAATTCGTATCTATATTGATAAGTATACAGCGCAGTTATTCCTTGTGGTCGCTTGTAGTAATCATTTTGTTCAGTCAAACTGGTGTACCGAAAAGAGAGCACAAGACCTGCAACCTGCAAGACAGTTACGTTATGTGGGCTGCATACGAAGAAGACGAAACGCAATTCAGGTCGTTCGGATGCTGTTCAGCATGACAGTACATTACTCATGCTTCTGCCTGTGAAGCTGTTTACAACTGGTGCAACTTCCGTAAAGTTAGTGCAAGACGTGTCCCAACACAACTCAATAAGGAGCATAAGCGCTATCGTGTGAGGATCTGTCACTCGTTACAATTCTGTCATGCTAACAGAAGAATAAGGAGCATAAGCGCAATCGTGTGAGGATCTGTCACTCGTTACAATTCTGTCATGCTAACAGAAGAATAAGGAGCATAAGCGCAATCGTGTGAGGATCTGTCACTCGTTACAATTCTGTCATGCTAACAGAAGTAAATGGTTTTGAAACGAATCGTCAGTGGAGATGAAACATTGCTTCATGGCTTTGAATTAGAGAGTAAATGCCAGAGCGTGAAGTCAACTACAGGTTTCTGGACAAAGGGAAAAAAGTCAACATTCTGCAGGAAACATGATGCCCACAGTGTTTTTGGGAGCACATTCTTAAACATTACTCGGAAATGTGGTCCTTAGTAAAGACTCCGACTCCGATTCTGGAATGTTTTGAGTCTCTTTATTTGTTTGTTTCGCTTAAAGATGAATTAAGATAGACATGTATTTATGATAAATAGGTCCTTGGGCAAGACGTGTTTTGCGGACTATAGCACGAGAAATTGTGTGTCGATCAACCTGCACAAATGCCATTTTAGAACAACTATCGAACTAAAAGCCTAAGACGCAGCATTTAAAGTTTATTGCTTAGAAGGGAATGGTCCAATCCGACTTGTCGATGCATACCCTGAAATTTTTTATACAGGAAGAATACGCCGAATGAAAGACCTTGTCAAGATTTTAGCTGCTAAAATATACTACAGGCTTTTTTAAGAAATGTGGAAAATTACCAAATTAGTAGCTCACTAGGCGGCTGTAGGCATGTACACCCTTACCGGAGCACGGACTGCGCATGCGCAACACGGCAGGCCCATATCCTTGGTTGAGGGTGCATCGGCAAACAAATAACACGACACGGCGCGTTCATAGTTTGTGAAGCTAATTTCAGTTTTTGTTCATAGTTTCTCTCAAACAATTGCCCTCTGTTAGTGTTCACTCAAATTTGCTACTCATTTAACGTAACAATTACTAGTTGCTTTTGAGGTAGCACAAGTGTCAAGAATGGAGCTGAAACTGAATTGATATTCCTTGTGGCTAACACTCAAGAGCAAACCCCGTTCTGCTTTATAAAATCTTTGTGAACTGTATGAATGGATGAAAGACTTACACTGTTGTCCAAAATTAAGGCAACAAACGGTCAACAGACGTGTGTACGATAGCGTTCTGCACGGTTGATGGTATTCCAGTCAACGGACAAGCACGCCAACCATGACGTCAGGGCACCTGTCAAACGGAGTAGTGTTTGCTGGGCAATCCCACAAACACAATCGCTGTGTACACAGCCACAGACGGTGCAGTATGGCACAGACAAGAGGCCTACCCGACGCTCTGCAGTGGAAGACCATAGAAAGAAAGGATGCAGGGCAGTCGCACAATCTCATGTGGCCCGATGTGACTCGTTCTGTTGTTTCTCGGATGTGGTGACAGTTTATAGAGACCGAAACTGTATCCCGAAGACCAGGGCAGGACCAACCTCGTGTAAGATCGGAAAGAGTGGACCGTTAATTGGCTGTAAGGGCGCAACGATACCACATTAGTACTGCATGGCAACTGGAATCTGACCTCACAGCACCCACTGGACATGTTATATCGAGGCAAACGCTGTAGAAAAGGCTTCAGCAGAGTAGCCTTTATTGTCGGAGGCCTGCTGTATGGCTGTATGTGTATCTCTAACGCGTCTTCACAGAGGAAACGTCTAGAGCGGAGTCATCAATATGCCACCTGGGCGGTCGAACGGAGGGCCAATATTCTTTTCACACATGAGTCCGGATTTGGTCTGGAGAGTGGTTCTCGACGGAATCACATCTGGAGGGAACGTAGAACACGATCTCGGGACCCAAACATTGCGCAAAGATACCGATATCGAGGAGGATTCTTAATGATGCGGACAGGGATTATATTGACCTCTCGAACGTTGTTCATGACATGGTAGGGGTGAATTAGCAAGATTTAACTGCTGCCAGCTATAGTGACGAGATCTTGTGACCTCATGTACGGTTGTTACGAGGTGCTGTGGACTCAGACTTCGTACTGAAGGAACCTCATAGAGCACAGCTGGTTGATGCTTTCTTGGAAACGGAATATAATGACCGTCGGGCGTGGCCTGCTAGCTCTCCCGATTCGAGCCCCATAGGGTACGTCTGGGATACACTAAGGAGACGGGTTGCATCACATCAGCATCCACCAACCACTCTCCCAGACTTGCGAATAGCTCTGCAGGAAGAATGGGCGCTATTGCCCCAATATGAGACTGATGACATCATTTACAGCATACTCCGTCGTTTGTCAGGCCTGTATTGCTGCCAGAGGTGGTCACACCCCATAGTGAGCACATTAGTCAATTGTGAGCACGTGGTGCAAACCTGTAAAGAGGTGGTCACACCCCATAGTGAGCACATTAGTCAATTGTGAGCACGTGGTGCAAACCTGTAAAGTTGGAAAAAACAAATAACATTTAGGTCTACCGTTATGCATGTTTCATTTGTTTACGTTCTCCATTCTTTACATTGCTTCTACTTTACTGTCACCTGTTTGTAGTGTTTTCTGGTAAAATAAAAGCAATCATGCAAAATTTCCATTTGTTGCTTTAATTTTTGACACCAGCGTATATGAAGTAAGAAATACGTGCCAAAATGAAACTCACAGATCTATGAAAGGAAAACAGTCCGTAGGATTTACTGTATAGGGCCGTCACAAAGTCCCATTACCACCATTAATAAATAATGTAATCTCCTAAACTTGAATACTGAATCTTCACAAAATTTCTTTAGAGCTGTTTTCTTCAGATATCAACAATGTAGAACCGTTCATGACAGGCAATGCACCGGAGGTCTATGAGACTGAGCCCTCGAAATTGCTATCGAGACGAACATTGCTGATTTCAAGGCTTCTTCAACCTGGTTAAAAGCAGATTCAAGAAATCATTGTGTATATTAAGTCGCAAAAGAACGAACTTTACTTCAAATAAAAGTGAAGAGGAGATGTCCGAAAGAACAGACACAATATCCATATAAGTATGTAGTTCTGGCAATACCAGCCATGACCTTTTCTTCTGTGCGTATGCACGCGTATTCCCCGAACTCTTACGGGGCTTGGTAAGAATGTCTTCCACGAGTAATGAGTGTGTTGGGGTGGGACACTACGAATGTAGTGTGTGGACTTACAAGGTGAGAATGTGGGTCTCGCGGGAGGCATGCTCGAGATAGTGCCTGCAGTCGCGCTACCCTCTGTGCCCTCGGTGGCTCAGATGGATAGAGCGTCTGCTATGTAAGCAGGAGATCGCGGGTTCGGCTCACGGTCGGGGCACACATTTTCACCTGTCCCCATTGATATACACTCCTGGAAATGGAAAAAAGAACACATTGACATCGGTGTGTCAGACCCACCATACTTGCTCCGGACACTGCGAGAGGGCTGTACAAGCAATGATCACACGCACGGCACAGCGGACACACCAGGAACCGCGGTGTTGGCCGTCGAATGGCATTTGTGCACCGCCGCCGTCAGTGTCAGCCAGTTTGCCGTGGCATACGGAGCTCCATCGCAGTCTTTAACACTGGTAGCATGCCGCGACGGCGTGGACGTGAACCGTATGTGCAGTTGACGGACTTTGAGAGAGGGCGTATAGTGGGCATGCGGGAGGCCGGGTGGACGTACCGCCGAATTGCTCAACACGTGGGACGTGAGGTCTCTACAGTACATCGATGTTGTCGCCAGTGGTCGGCGGAAGGTGCACGTGCCCGTCGACCAGGGACCGGACCGCAGCGACGCACGGATGCACGCCAAGACCGTAGGATCCTACGCAGTGCCGTAGGGGACCGCACCGCCACTTCCCAGCAAATTAGGGACACTGTTACTCCTGGGGTATCGGCGAGGACCATTCGCAACCGTCTCCATGAAGCTGGGCTACGGTCCCGCACACCGTTAGGCCGTCTTCCGCTCACGCCCCAACATCGTGCAGCCCGCCTCCAGTGGTGTCGCGACAGGCGTGAATGGAGGGACGAATGGAGACGTGTCGTCTTCAGCGATGAGAGTCGCTTCTGCCTTGGTGCCAATGATGGTCGTATGCGTGTTTGGCGCCGTGCAGGTGAGCGCCACAATCAGGACTGCATACGACCGAGGCACACAGGGCCATCACCCGGCATCATGGTGTGGGGAGCGATCTCCTACACTGGCCGTACACCACTGGTGATCGTCGAGGGGACACTGAATAGTGCACGGTACATCCAAACCGTCATCGAACCCATCGTTCTACCATTCCTAGACCGGCAAGGGAACTTGCTGTTCCAACAGGACAATGCACGTCCGCATGTATCCCGTGCCACCCAACGTGCTCTAGAAGGTGTAAGTCAACTACCCTGGCCGGCAAGATCTCCGGATCTGTCCCCCATTGAGCATGTTTGGGACTGAATGAAGCGTCGTCTCACTCGGTCTGCACGTCCAGCACGAACGCTGGTCCAACTGAGGCGCCAGGTGGAAATGGCATGGCAAGCCGTTCCACAGGACTACATCCAGCATCTTTACGATCGTCTCCATGGGAGAATAGCAGCCTGCATTGCTGCGAAAGGTGGATATACACTGTACTAGTGCCGACATTATGCATGCTCTGTTGCCTGTGTGTATGTGCCTGTGGTTCTGTCAGTGTGATCATGTGATGTAGCTGACCCCAGGAATGTGTCAATAAAGTTTCCCCTTCCTGGGACAATGAAGTCACGGTGTTCTTATTTCAGTTTCCAGGAGTGTATATCAACGTCAGTCAGCAGCTGGAGGTATTAATATAATTCTAAAACAAGGAAATGTTTCATTGTTACTAAAATACAAATTGGTCATAAATTATTATATGAAATCTGCTACGGGAATTGTTATAAAATGATGTGTGTGTGTGTAATAAATACATTTCAAATATTAAAGTCATGACTGATGTAAGTCATCTATAACATGAACCTCTGCCTTCATTTATTTTCCTCTGGTCTTCTTTGTAAGAATTACATATGCAACATAAGCTATTGATGTAAACTGCTTCCTATTCAAAATATTTATGATACGTGACATTATTGTATAGATTAGCTGCTTCAGATTTGCTTGTGTTACTTCGGATGTTAGCACTATGTGGCGCTACGCTCTCTTCTCACGGCTGATCGTAAGCTAGGCACGAAGGGCTGTACAAACATCTAAGCGGTTATTCGGCCGACAAAAACGACTAGCTTCAACAGTTTAAAAAAGATACTTACAGTGTGTCTTAGCAGGTAAAATTTGGACAGTGCATTTCTTTCGTTTTATTGGTCCTGCGTAAAAAATTTCAGAGTGGGCTTCGACATGTCGGATGGGACCACTGTCTTGTTTTTTTTTTTTTTGTTTACTTCTTTGCAACTTGCTCCATTACAATATTTTTAATACTACATTCCCTTGCTAAGCGCTAAGCGTAAAGAACTTTAGTGTATCATTTGTAACTGAATGAATTTATGAGATAAAAAATAAAACGAACTGAACTCATTGAGGTATTCAACAAGATTGACCAAGATTACAATGAACAACCGTATTTTTTTAAGCAGAATAAGAGCTGAGATTCATGTCATGAAATAGTCTGGTTTTCAATTCTAAAAAAAGCCATATTGTAACCAGAAGCGAACTTGTAAGTTGAGGTATTCAATGGACTGTACTGACCAGACAAAGTTTACCTATATTAATATTAAGTACAACAGTTTCGCAAATAATTTGCCTTAAAATGAAAGTTTTAAATAATATTATTAGCTAATTGGTTCATGCCTGTATTTGATACTAATGAAGCTACATATACTATCTACATAGTTTACTTCTCTTAAAATAGAACTTTCAATACCTAACGATGACAAAACATTGAGCCTTCTCGGCTAATATGAAGATTTGAGGCCTTTTTTTATCAACTTCAGTTTTAAAAACATTTTCCTACTGTTCTTTGTGATCTCAAGTGGCAAGTAAGTTCTTACAGCGACATTTGTATTGAGAAAGCAGTGAGTGACGTGTTATTGTGGGGCCTGATTTGAGCGAACTGGTATGCTTAAAATCAGCCTTCCGTGGAATCAAATTCACATGAAACAGCCAAACTTCCACCAACAATTCTCTTAAAAGTCTTGCGATCTTGCCAAAAGAAGTGCCATGTGTTTATGTGGGTACCTCTGGGGATTTCATGTGACGGAGAGCGAAGACTGAGAGGTGAATGCCGACTCGTATCAGCTTGTCCACTGCGAAATTCCGCTGAATAAGCCAATACAAAATAATTACGTCTCCACCTTATACGACTGAGGGGTCTCACAGCACAGTATGTTTTTAATTATAAATTTTTGAGGTGCTGACCACTAGGTTGCAGCCTGGTTTAAGTGAAGAAAGAGATGAAAGGAGTGAGCAGTGTTTAAACGTCGGGAGGCTTCGGTAGGCACGCAGTTTCGACTGCTGCCAACATTACGTAGCTGTCTGTGTTGTACAAGGTAGCCATTGTCGTCTGCTTCGTTATTGTTTTGCGCTGTACTGTTCTGCGTGTTTCTGTTGTGGAGTTGTGCTAAACATTATCAAAATGAGTGAAGAGGCAGCTGCTGGTCCATCTCGGGAGTCGCCAACAACCCCTACCGGTAGGCCTACGGTTAGAAGGAAACCAGTATTACGTAGCGATGCTCGCAAAATTATATTGCGTGTGATTGAATGCTGCGAAAGGGAAAGGGAGCAGAAAAAATTGCTTCACCCCATTTACAAATCTTCAGTGAGAGCTGCTACATACACAGGACAAAGCATGCGTAGCATTGGAAGATTCAAACAGTTTTCCAAGAATCTTCGTGGCGTATCACCACAAACGCCTGGCAAGAAAAGGTGAGTTTCCATTTCAGATATTTTGTTCGCGATCACTTTGAAGGGGCCCCCTATTTCATCCGAATTACCTCATATTTCATTTTTCCTTGCTACCGTATTGCTTTGTATGGAAACACCACTGGTTACTGTATTATTTCGAAACACATTCATATTACAGTACATTTCCAAATTCAAAAAAATACTTGAGTGCAGAAGGCATTTTCTTATAAATCTTTCTCTCTCTTTTAACTTAGGAAAAGAAGTGGAGAAATCGAAGTAATGATCGATGATTTCAACCAGCGTGTCATTCGCGACACGATAGCGGAATTTTATTCAGTGCGGAAGATTGTGCCGAGCCTGCGAACACTGCTACCATTTTTGCACGACAAAATAGGCTGGAAGTGGAGTATTGTCTCGCGGAGAAAAGTACTTTTGTCTATGGGATTCATATGGCGTAAGGTGGAAAACAAGAGGAATGTGTTGTTAGAATGTCTAGACATTGTGCACTGGCGATCTCGTTTTATTGCAATCGGATGAATGGTTTGTGAGCGCATAGTAGACAAACATATATATATATATATATATGACGATTTCAGTTTCGCTTACGAACAACATTTAAAGCGAGTTTTACTTCCAAGCCTTTCGTCTAATCATGACGCGCAATTTGTAGTGCCAGCACTGCAACTGGTAGGCGTGCCTTGTCCCCCCCCGCCCCGCCCCCCGCCACCAATGGCTCCTCACCCCTCGCCAGCCAATGCTTGCTTCCTCCTCTCCCCGCACTCCCCTCACAACTCTGCCGTCTTAAAGTTAACATAATGTACGTCGCTTGCTGCTCAACTGAGATACTTGTCTCTAAGGGTACTGGAAAACTAGTGCAATGACAGACTGATTGCACTGACAGGCAGGTTGTTTGTCCAGGAAAATGGTGCCATTATAAATTTCATACTGATGTTGTACTAAAGTAGAAAAATGTTGTGCAAATACTGTTTGATTTATTTTCATACTAAATGCATACATCCATATTCAGCAAGGATGCCCATACTCTTACCTTTGATTATAATAAAACCATCATCATCACCATAATGACCATCTTTATCATCTTTTCCGTTGTAGGTCTGCTGCAGTGAAATACAATAAGGGAGCACACAATACAGGAGAGGGGGACCGATACGAGGAGAGGGTGCTGGCCCTGGTGTTCCTCCGCTGCCTGAGGAGCGGGCTCATCTTCCAATTGTCTGCCAACAACGGGGATGCAGGCAAGTTCGATGACGTGGTCCTGGTGTGGCGACCTAAGGGACACCCTGAAGCGCGCATCATGTTCATCCAGCTGAAGCACAAGAAATCCGCGTTCATCCACAGTAGCGCATTGTTGTCTGAGGCCCAGAACTGCGACTTTGGGCTCAGCAAGTACTGCACCTCCTACAGAGAAATTAGCGAGTCACTCGAGATGGGCAGACTCACATTCGTCTTGCTGACGAACGCCTCTCTGGGTGACAGCAGCCTCAGCTTGTTGGAACGCCAAGATGTGGACAGCACTCCAGAACTGGAGCTGCTACAGGCTGGTGGCAACATGTACAGGCTCAACCCGAACAACGAACAGGTGTGGAAAGCAGTGGGAGAGAACACTGGCTTCGTGGAGCATTTCTACTTGCTGTGCCAGCAGAGGAATTCCGTCCAAATATTGAGTGACATTGACAAGGAGCTGGAAGAGTTGCTGGGCGTTGGTGACCTATGCAGATCCATCAGTGACAGTTTGTGCGAGAGCATTAGGAAGTGGATGAACAAGCGTAAGGGAGTGTGTTTGACGAGTGCTTGGAACGATTGGCAGGCACTTGTAGACAAATACGTCAGGACACAGGTCACCAGGTGCAAAGCGTTGACCACCAGCCTCGAGTACCGCAGTGTGGCAGATGTTCGAGACCACGTGGAGTCCTGTAACCCAGCGTGGGTGAGGCCTCTAGAAAGAGGAACAGCGGCTCTCTCTGCTACAAAGATCCACCAAGCCCTGGTTCACGAGACACACATCATGGTGGATTTGGAGCGGTTCCCAGACCTCCGGCACCAAATTCTCTGCTGTTGGGGCCCATTTTGCCGATGGCTGGTACGTTTTAGCATGATAATAGTATGAAAGACATAGTTTTTTAAAAATTTTGTACATACTCTTCTCTTTGATGGCATCAAAGAAAATACTTCATATCACAAATCATGACAGCTGTCATGAGAACAATTGAAAGCAGCATCAGATAGTAGAAAGAGCTGGTGGCTTTGGAGTCTGAAGGCACTATGGGAGAGGTATTGTTCAATAGTGGCAAGTGCTTGGTCATTAGAGATGTTGGTGTATAGGGAGGTGGCACGAATAGTGACGATTAGGAATCCAGGAGGTGAAGGGGTGGAGTGGTGGAAAGTCTGTGAACAAAGTGTCTAGTATCTCTGATGTGGAAGGCTAGGTTTTGGGCATTTGGTTGGTGGTGCTGGTCAACAAGAGCAGAAATTCTTTCAGTGCAAGCACAATAGCTGCAGTGGGGCATCTGGATTTGTGGGTTTTTTGGATTTTGGTAAGGATGTATTTTTGGATTTTGGAAAGCATGTGGAAGGTGTGTGTGTGGTGTGTCATTGGGGTATGGTGAGAGATTCTGGTAAGGGCCTATGGATTTCAGTGAGAATGGGAGTTTGTGTTAGACTTCTAGCTTCTAGAATGGGAGCTCTCTGGCGAACTTGTAGATGAAGGAATCAGTTGGCAGAGGCTTTCGATTAGGTAGTCACTACAACTCACCATAACAGTGATAGATCTTTTGTCTTCAGATAGGATGATTAGGCCTGAATCTGTTTTCATGTTGTGTATGGCTGCTTCAAAACTGAAGCCGTCTAGATTCTTCACCACTAGCTCCTCTGAATGACAGAGATGGGAGTTAACCTTATAACACATCCTCATAATCGTCCCTGCATCTCCGCCCATTAGTTCCTCCTGTCATCCCCCTCCCAGTTCACATACCCACATCGCTTTCAGCGTGTGTCGCTTCACACCAGTGGCTACAGTTGTGCCAGGCCATATACCTGCCACATCACCCTCCCACATTCCTAACTAGAAAACCAGCTGTGTACCTCAAAGCTGCTAGCCATCCAACCCCAGTCCTTCTCCCTGTCTCCCATTTCCCTCTCACTCCACCCACCACACCTAACATTACCCTCATTACAACCAATCCACCTACTGCAAAATAGGATTGGCACTGTTCGTCTAGCTGGCATCATGTAGGGACATAGGTGTGTGTGTGTGTGTGTGTGTGTGTGTGTGTGTGTGTGTGTGCGTGTGTGTGTGTGTCTTTGTACATTGTTATCTATGTTGTCAAAGTATAACATTAAAAACTAGTAAGTTTTCTGTCTGTTGTGTGTGCCTGTCAGCAACTCAACACTTCTGCTTTTCGGACCATGGTCTCCTTTATGCATAAAGTATTTAGAAATACGTATATATGATACATATGAACATTGATGAATTAAAACATTATTACCATGTGCTTAAGAGTGTACTGGTTCAGCCTTTGGAACTCAACACAGCAGCGATTCTGCATGACATGGATTTAACAAGTCCTTGGAAGTTTTCTGGAGATATGTGCCTTCGGATGTGAATGTGCTGGTCACACAGTTCCTGCAAATTAAGGCCAGTGGTTGTGGGTGCAGAGCTGGTGCCCAATAGCATCCAATATATGTACACCATACGATTCAGGTAAGGCAATTTTGGTGACCGAGATATGAACATGAGTTAACTGTCATGGTCCCCAAACACTACAGCACGATTCTGGCTTTATGATGGGGAGAGCAATTGTGCTAGAAGATGCCACTGCCGTCTGGTAGAACATATGTCGACAAGGTATGCAGGTGGTCCACAATAATGTTTACGTAGTCCACAAAATGGCATGGTGCCTTTGATTACTGCTATAGGTCTCCTGCAGGCCCAGAGGAGTGTTCCCTATAGCAGAGTACTGCCCCCACTGCTGTGCGACTGTGGTACAGTGCACATTTTACACAAGGCATACACCTGGATGACAGCTTATCAGGTCACGACCATCGACCTGGTATAGTAAGAAATGTGATCCATTCGGCAAGACTACACATTTCCACTGATCAACAGTGCAATCTCGACTATTATGAGTTCATATCACAGTTAAGGAATTCTGCTACCTTGGATGCCAAATAACCCATGAGACTGAAGCAAGGAGGATATAAGATGCAAACTAGCACCGGTAAAGAGGGCAATTTTGGCCAAGAGATGCCTATTGGCGTCAAATATAGGCCTTAACTTGAAGAAGAAAGTTCTAAGGATGTAAATTTGGATCACAGCATTGTACAATAGTGTATGATGGATAGTGAAAAAATCAGAAAGGAAGAGAATCGAAGTGTTTGAGATGTGGAGCTACAGAGGAATGTTAAAATTAGGTGGACTAACAAGGAATGAGGAGGTTCACCACAGAATCAGTGAAGAAAGAAACATATGGAAAACACTGGCAATAAGAAGGGACGGAGTGACAGGACATTTGTCACAACAACAGGAATAGCCTCTGTGATGGTAGAGGGGGGTGTAGAGGGTAAAAACTGTAGGGGAAGACAGAAGTTTGAATGCATACAAATGATTGCTTACCTATGTTGCAAGCGTTACTCTGAGATGAAGAGGTTAGCGAAGGACAGGAATTTGCAGCAGGCCGCATCAAACCAGTCATTAGGACTCAAAAGCAATTGCTATCGGTACTTTTAGTAAGTCACAATTCTTGTTTAGATATCCCTGTAAGTCTCTGATTTTACTCCTATTGCAGAGTATGGCCTGATGATGACCTAAAACAGATTGAAACCGGTCATCGCTTTTAAATAAATGTGTATATGGATCATGACAGAATTTTTTTTCTTATTAAAAATTAAGTCTTGGGCCTAATGCGAGCTTTATTTTAACAAATTTGTGTTAACACTACTGTTGTGTTTGGTCCCCGAGGCAATTGTATTACGTAGTCAGTATATTATAAGTATATTTTAGTTTATAATTATTAAATACTGTACATTAAGTAATGACTCTAGTCAGCACTAACACAATGAACAAATTTATTGTGTAATTCTATTAGTGATAGAGTACGACTTCCTTGTACATATAATCATGTATGTGTGATACGGACCATACAGGTTGACATCAGGGCATTGGAGCTAGCACTGAAATAAAGGTTGAGTACCATGTTACAGATAAGCGTTTCCAACAGTAACGTTTGTTTGATGTAGGAATTTGAATCTGTTTTCATGTTTTGCCCATGAAATATATTTGGAAGGTAATCCACATCGTAAATTATTCAGGTTAGTTATGATGGAGTGGGAAAGTGTATGAGTCGACATAATGTGACTTCCTACTACTATCCAGATAATTCATTTTCTTGAATAAGCTGCTTCTCAAAGTCTCCTAATACTAGGAATTTCAGTTCGCTTGTATCATAAGTTTGGTGCAGCTAGCTGATGATGGCTGTCCCCCACAAAACCTCTTATTTCACTGGGAACAAATGGTGGCTCATAGTGCCAATACATCTTATCGGGCTTTATCTTTTATCCTTGAAAGAAATCAAAATTAAAAATTGAATCATATGAAGATAACTGATAGAATAACTCTATGTAAAAATTATTGGTGTGAGAAGAAACAAGAAATTTGAAGGTTCTTTTTTTTATATTGAAGTCAAAAGTATTTATATGTTGCACATGTTGCTGGGTGTGATCTGGTCTTTAATTTTTTATAAGACGTTTTGTAGCCATGATTGCATTTTGAAATATTTTTATGTCCTGAGTGACCAGTTTTGACTGGTCTAACTGTCATCTTCGGATGAAAATATTTTAACATACGATATTGGCTGCAAAAATTGTTATTTATCACTAGTGTATGTTTGAGTATACAAAAATTTAGGTGAGTAGAATTTCATATTTTCTGGAATAATCTTGCATGACCCATTTATAATAAAGGAAAGTCTGAAACTATTTAAATGTAATTAACCTATTTCAATCATCTACAGGTGCTTGTAGACAGCGGAAAAGACTCTGACATATTGTCTGAGCTGGCGGCCCAGATAGAAAATGAACGCCGTCTCGTCATTGTGTCGTTGAGGGAAAATAAAGGCTTCGACGACACCTTCCAAACATCTGACATCAGCGATAACAGTTGGAATGAGCTTCTGGATGTCAAAGTCAGACTAAACGGGGACCGCTACGAATGCCGCCTGCGGGACCAGGAGGTAGATGTCGATGCCCTGAAATCGCTTCTGGACGGCAAGCCGACACACTTGCTGGCTCTGGCGCAGCCGTCACAGCCTCTGAGGATGGGCCGGGAGCTGGAAACGCTGCCCGCCTACTACGTGCCCAGGAAGCTGGTGGACCGTCGCCTGGTGACAAACAAGTTCTTCTCGTCTCTGGGGCGCTGGGATGTGTGCGTCATCGACAGCGCATCCTATGGGGCACTGTCATGTAAAATAGGCATACATTCGGTCACGAGTTTTGCGCAGATGAAAAGCTGGTTCCGCACTCAATTCAAATTCGATTGGCCACTAATTGTGTTAACTGAGGAGCTGGAGAGTATTCGTGAAGCTGCCAGAACATGGCCAGTTTTGAAAATCTACGTATTACAGTTTTCTAACAAGAAATGGAACATTGTTTACTATTTTGGGCATCCTGACAGGATTGGAGAGCACAGAATCAAGCAGAAGGTAGAGCAGTATAAGGCATTAGACACTGCGAGCAATACGGTAATTGTAGAGGGGAGGCCCGGAGTGGGCAAGTCGAAGGTGCTGTCACATGTGGCGGAGCAAATAAAAGGAAGGGACCCTGCCTGCTGGATACTGAGAATTAATCTGTTGGAGTTTTACACAGTTTTAGATGACAGTGACAGTTCTGTAGAAGACATCTTGAGGGCAGCAGTCTTTAACAAGGACGAGCTGGCCAGACTGGAGTGCGCACTGCTTCGCCACTGCCTGCTGCGGTCCCCGCGAGTCGTCTGCCTCGTGGACGGCTTCGACGAGGTGTGCCCGGATTACGTCGACAAGTGTATCGAAGTGCTGCCTCTCGTGGCACCACGCAAGGGAAAGCTCCTGGTGACGACGAGGCCAGCAGCGTTGAAGGTCTTGGCGGCGCGGATGGGCGTATTGGCGCACTCGCTGGAGCCTTTCAGTGACTCAGAGCTGAAAGAATTCTTCACACTCCACCCGCTGAGGGGAAACATTCCACCCATCGCCGGTCTCAACAAGAGCTTAAGGGATCTTCTGAGAATCCCTCTCTTCGCCGAAATGTTCGTAAATCTGTCACAGGAAGTAGCTGAGACATGGGACATTGTGACTCTGTACGAAACTTTCTTCCGAAATAACTTCAGAAGGCTTTACGAGGAGAAATTGTGTCAAAACATTTCCGTTCCCGGGAAGAAGGCAGAGGTCGTGGAGAAGCAGGAGCAGCACGAGGCACAGTTGATGGCTCTCGCAGAATCACTTCTGTCGCACACTGCGGCTGTACCGACAAAGCTGTCATTCGATACGGACTACTTTGTGAAATCTGGAATCGTGTACCAGTTCACCAACGGGAAACCCGCATTCCTGCACAGGACCTTCGCCGAACACTTCCTTGCCAAGTTGTGCTTCGTCACAGATAGAAAACAGTTTCGTGCGAGGGTGTACCGCAAGGCCTACGTGAACAAGAGACTGGAGTTCTTCCTCGAGTCTTTCGACCGGAGGGCGGCGAGGGGCCTGCCACTGTTGGAGGCGCTGCTGGATGGCGACGAGCGCAAGATGGCGGCGCTGGTGGGCGAGGGTGCCGACGTCGGGCAGGCAGACGCGTGCGGGCGCAGCGTCCTGCACCTGGCGGCGGCGCACCGCCTGCGCTGCCCGCTGCCTCTGCTGCGGCGGCTGTGCAGGCGTGCGGGGGTGGGCGCGCTGTCTGCGGAGGACCGCCTGCTCGGGTGGACGCCGATGAGGTACGCCGCAGAGGGCGGTCGCTGGGCCGCCGTGAAAGCCCTGCTGGAGGCGGGAGGTGACGTCAAACAACTGGGGGACTTCCGCTTGAGGCTGCACGATCCCGCAGAGCTGCTGGGCGCCTTCGAACGGGGCGGGTACTGGGCCCTGTACGAACACATCTTCTCGCTGAACAATACGTCATGGAGAGCCAAGGCAGCGTGGAAGGGCGTAGGTACTCAAATGCAGGTAAATAAAAAAAAAAAAAAATCACGCATCACATTTTACGTAGTTGTAACTAACATAAACCTTTCTGGCTGGGACTATAACCCAGAACCTTTGTGTGGTGTGCATACTATAAGACCTTCGGTATACACACCATCAGATTATTTGACTTGTCGCTCTAACGAAGTAGGCGAGTGTCAGCAATATGTCTCGTGGACTTGTCGTGGCGTGTTTATCTTCTGCCTTTAGGTCAGACGATAGAAACGCAACTTGCACGCTTAGAGTAGCAGATTGACGGTGACCAACTTTAAATAGAACTTGATTAATTTTCACACACATTTATTAAAATAATAAAAAATATAGACATTACGTAACTTGATTCTGGATGCTGTTTACAATTGACAATCTGAAATTCCTTTGGTCTTGGTACGTTAATCTTATTCTCACATATCTCTGATACTTGACAAAGTGTCTATACATTTCTCTTCATGGCTACGTACAGGAATATGATAATCTTATTAGGCGCAGACTGAAACTTGACTATAGACTAATGCAGACAAATGCAGACTAATGCAGACTTACTAATCGGAGGTCTGTACACTCGTTATAATACTTCGCGCGTTGTTGTATCACTGCACGAGTGTGATCTGCGAGGAGAAAAGGTTCTACATTAGCAGCAATCTCATAGGCTGCGTGACATACTAATACGCGGATCGGCGGAAGCAGAATTTGGTCCGTCTCTAAGACAGCGCCATCTCGTAGTGCGGAGACGGATAAGCGTTGCGCCTGTGCTGTTGTGCTTAGCGGGGCGCGCTCTAGTGGGAAAGTTGTGTACGCATGTTGTTGTTGTGGTCTTCAGTCCTGAGACTGGTTTGATGCAGCTCTCCATGCTACTCTATCCTGTGCAAGCGTCTTCATCTCCCAGTACCTACTGTAACCTACATCCTTCTGAATATGCTTAGTGTATTCATCTCTTGGTCTCCCTCTACGATTTTTACCCTCCACGCTGCCATTCAATACAAAATTGGTGATCCCTTGATGCCTTAGAACATGTCCTACCAACCGATCCCTTCTTCTAATCAAGTTGTGCCACAAACTCCTCTTCTCCCCAATTCTATTCAATACCTCCTCATTAGTTATGTGATCTACCCATCTAATCTTCAGCATTCCTCTATAGCACCACATTTCGAAAGCTTCTTTTCTCTTCTTGTCCAAACTATTTATCGTCCATGTTTCACTTCCATACATAGCTACACTCCATACCAATACTTTTAGAAACAACTTCCTGCCACTTAAATCTATACTCGATGTTAACAAATTTCTCTTCTTGAGAAACGCTTTCCTTGCCATTGACAGTCTACATTTTATATCCTCTCTACTTCGACCATCATCGGTTATTTTGCTCCCCAAATAGCAAAACTCCTTTACTACTTTAAGTGTCTCATTTCCTAATCTAATTCCCTCGGTATCACCCGACTTAATTCGACTACATTCCCTTATCCTCGTTTTCTTTTGTTGATGTTCATCTTATCTCCTTTCAAGATATTGTCCATTCCATTCAACTGCTCTTCCAAGTCCTTTTCTGTCTCTGACAGAACTACAAAGTCATCGGCGAACCTCAAAGTTTTTATTTCTTCTCCATGGATTTTAATACCTGTTCCTAACTTTTCTTTTGTTTCCTTTACTGCTTGCTCAATATACGGGTTGAATAACATCGGGGAGAGGCTACAACCCTGTCTCACTCCCTTCCCAACCACTGCTTCCCTTTCATGTTCCCCGGCTCTTATAACTGCCATCTGGTTTCTGTACCTTTGCATTTTGTGGGTAAATACTTTACCTGTGGGAAAACAAGCCGACAATAGTGCGACAAGTGAAGTATTGAGTTTTTTCTCAGTTGCATGGCCAAAGTCAGTCCAATAGGGCTCGTGACGAATCACTTGAGCCACTAGCAAAGAGATTGCACTAGATGCTTTGCTTAAATGACATAAAATGTTTAAGTATTGTCTCAGAGACTGGTCGTATAGTGTAAGAGTATGGAAAGTTAAAATATTGTGAATCTCAACATGGTGCCTTCAAAAACCTACTTTTTGTAAAATTCTGAGGGGCAAATAATATTAAAGCTAAGAATCTCTACTTTCGGAACTGGATGCAGTTTATCGTAAAAATGCATGATAAAAGTTTTCAGCAAGCTCTTTTACTTTTTGAATTATTCCATTTTTTTGAAATGTTAGAATCACGCAATATTAAAGCTATACTTTGGAATCAGGTTAAATTCATCATAAAACATACGGTAGGCGTTTCCATGAAGATACCTCATCTACTTTTTCAGTTATTGCGAAAAAACCGATTTAGCTTTAGACGTTGGGGAGACGTTGTCCCCCACTCGGCGCGACTCTCTGTCATTATCGGAATGTTCAGATGCAGGCTCTGCTGCTGTCATTTGGCGCCGGTACTGATACTACAGTTTAAACGCCGGCGAACTCAGAACGGTGAAGATTTTATAGTCACCTGTCCCCAATCTCGCCTCTGTGACCCCAGCCACGTTCGACTCCCCAGGATGAGTTGGCATGTCTCTATCACTTCGTTCTATAGATGGTCCTGAGTGGTCATCCCAACATGATATAATGCGTGAACTCTACTGGTATTTTTCCAATCTTTACACTAAAGTGGTATCAGACAGTACATTATCTGCTGATTTTAGTGCCCTCCTTGATGGTGTTGTTACACTAGCTCTCCATGAGGAGCTTTTGACAGCATTTATCGTAAAGAGGTATCATAACATTGTAGTTCGCTCTCCTTCACGCAAATTTCCGTGTTTAGATGGGCTTTGCAAAGAATTTTTTGTTCGTTTTTAGCCTGTGAAAGGAGACATGATAACATTCTTGGTGAATGAAGTGGTATCAGGGTACACAGTCCGCCCTCATTTAAGATCGGAAAAATTGTTTCAGTTCTACAAAAGACCGGATGTCTGTCCACGATTCAGGTCTGACCGCTAATGATACTCAATATTTATTATAAAATCGTAGTGATAAATAGCTGTTTTAGGCTTTGATTGCTGGCACTGCCGCGTGTTATCAAAGTTGTCTCCCAGGTCGTAGTCTCCTGGCTACCATTGCTGAATGTCGTGATCCCATTTCGATTGCTTCCACATTTCCTGTGTTGGGAGCTTTGCATTCTAATGATGTTATCATGCATTTGACTGAGTTAGTCATGATTTTTTGATGGGTGTTGGTTTTAATGATTCTGCACGACGGAACTTCACCTCTCTACTTACTGGTATTCAGGCATCTACTGATGTGATCGGTCGTTTTACTCCACCTATAGAAATGTGTCGAGGTGTCCCACAGGGGAGCCATTTATCTATGTTATAATTTGTGCTATTTTTGGAACCCTTATTACGAACCATAGCTGCTCGATTGGGTGGACGGTCGTATTTGGGAGAAAGGTTAATAGTTCACGCATATGCCGATGACCTTATGGTACTTCTTTTTCCTCATGACAACTACTGGTGCTCGAGGACGTTTTGGATACATTTTGTCATCTTACAGGACCACAGAGTACCGATCGGCAGTGTCGGTTAAACAGTTTGCTGGAATGTGCCGCAGTTGACATTCCATGGGCTGCGGCGGTCGCCCGCCATCCATTGTTGGGCGTTACAATTGATCGTTGTCTGCCGGGAAGTGCCTCACTGACAGGATTCAAGGAGTGATCCTTCAACACAAGCGTTGCTCTCTCGTTACTTCATGGGATTTGGATCTTGGAAAGTTGTGTGTTGAGCAAAGCCCATTTTTTCGGCCAAATTTTTCACATTCCTGCAATGATGTCCTGGGAGCTACAACGATTATAGAGCAAGTTTATCTGGCGAAACTCTATTCTCCATGTGCGCTGTGAGGTTATGGTGAGATCCCAGCTGGTGAGAGGTTTGGCTCTCCCTGATGTTCGGGCCAAGGGGTCTGCTTTATTTTTTCTATGCACTGTTTTAATGGGTCTTTGCGTCCCTCCGTCACTTACAGCATGCCTTCCTACCTTTCTCCGACCTGCGAACTTAACCCCTTCAATAAATGTTGGTAGAGTAAATAATAAATTAAGACATATTCGTGAATTGTTTCTTGATGTCAGTTATTTGGTGGTTGCTATTCTTTCCCAGTCGCACCTCTCTGTCAAAATGCTATAATTATGGAAATTTCCAAATCGCACTTCCTCTTCGTAGTCCATATCGCCAGCGACAGATTGAAAGGTTTGGTGTACTCATGTTGAGCACAAAGGGTGATCTGTAGTGATTACTTAGAAGAAGAAGAACTTCTTAGCCGAGATCGCTATAAAAACTTTATTGCAGATAACTGTTTTCAGTAAAACTGGGTTACCATCACTAGATCTTCACAAAGGTTATTACAAACATCTTGTCCCAGCTACACACAAAATCCTTCCATTGCATTTCCAGGTACATGACAGATGAAACGAGCAATGCAGTGGCACATGAAAATTAAAATTATTATGTACATCATAAGTCACCAAAACAACGTTCCCGTAACATAACACATCATTCCTACCAGGATGCCGCAAGAGTCTTGTTAACGTGACTAACGGAAATAAGGATGGGTTTTGTAGTTTAAGGTTTTTGCACGCAATTTCATTTCAATGTTTACGAGATGTATTTGGAAAGTAATAACCATTTTACAAGAGAAGCTTATATGTTCACTGCACTAGAGAGAGACTTTGTTGGTAGTTTTAGTTTTCTACGAACATGTTTAACTTTCCTACGTAATCGCCTTTCACTTCTGCAAAGGAAACACCACACCTCCACGCCTGGAATAACCACACTTAAAGGTCATGCTTCTGTCAAACTCTGCATTTATGTGCAGTCAGTGTTTAGTAATGAATGGTATTAAAGATTATAGAAGCACAGCTCACTGAATAAACAATGCCGTGTAACTGACAACTATTATGACCAGTAGATTCACAACAGTCGTAAATGAATTATTCTTTGCCAAAAAACCCAACACTGCTCGAAACAGTATATGTTAACAGATCATGGCGTCTTTTTTTCCCAAAACCAATGGTGTTGTGTTTTCATACGCTCTTAAAAGTGCAAATGTGGAGGTGAGACACATGATTAAATCACAGGTGAGCGGAACAGTAGACTCACTTGACAAGGCCAATACGTGGACATGCTGCAACATGTTCATTTTATCTGTGCTGCAGTAACACAACATAAAAAACCACTGCAGTCACTTTACTATCCAGGTCTTTGCCATGTTTTCCATAAAAGCGTGCCACAAATTCCATATACTTTGGAGGGTGCTTCATAATTGTGTTTGAATCTACATTGCATTTTCATTGTTGGAAAAGTCTTATGGTATCAATGAATAATTTCTTATCCTATAAACTCTTTCTTACTAATTACTTTGTTTATCATCAGTAATATCGTGAAGAAATTCACTCTACTGACGTATTCTGATGTTTTCCAGTTTGCTCTGTCCGTGATCTCTGCAAAAATGCCAAGACAGTCGCTCAGAGTCATTGCCGAAAAGGCCAGGGAGGAAGGACACCATACGGTAAGCATAGCAACAGATTACAATACCTGTTTCTACGGAAAGCCCTATGCTAACTAAAATCGAGAATTGCAATAATTCAATGGTGAAAACTGTAAATTTGAACCAGACTACTTCTCGAGCCCGTATCTCTCATTTAACATGAGCAATTGTCTTAACCGCCACAGCTTTCTGGACATGTTTCCCAGCTGACTCAAATTCTCAACTTAATACATGCTTCCAATGTCCGGATGGTCGAGGTAGTTAAGGCAACTACTCGCGTTAAGCAGGAGATAGGGGTTGAAGGCCTCGTCCAGCAAAAATTATCGACTTTTACAATCTCACATTAACTTCTATAGAGCTCTTGTAACATTAAGTGGCCAGTTGTGCTCCAGTGCTGTTCTGGTTGTGTTTTTGCTGTACTGGTATGGTAATGTGATCATATCATGGGTACAGAAAATTCACAGTATTTGAATGTTTATTTATTTCTTTATTTATTCGAACAGTCTTTTAAAGACCACATTAAGTGAATGTTTCAGTTCTTGCTACGTACACTCTTCTTTCTCATGACTCACTTCATTTTATATATTCTGATCCCTTTTCCCAGAGCTGGTAGATGTTAAGAGGCTGTTTTCTCTTTCTCTCTTATTCATCTCTGAAGACCACTTTTTGAATTTTGTCTTAAATAAATTCATGTTATGTGAGTCTATTATATTGTTTGCTCATTTGAGATCAGTTACTGTCTCTATAAACCATGATGATTGTCGTTTTGGCATTCTACATGATTTTGTTTGACTAGAATTGCAATATTCAAATAATCTGATACCTGAAAATGTTCTAGTGTTCCTGAGGGTCCAAATTTCCATTTATTATTTTCACCTTCAGTTGGTTTACAGTGAAGTTAATGTAAGTTAACAACAAAATAAAATATTCTGTGCTCACATACACTGTCAACTATACACTGTCAACTAACAAGATAATGATAATTTTAAAAGTGTAAACATTGGAACAAATAAATGAAATTTAATATGTGTGAAAAGGGGATTCCTAACAAGGGAAACTCCCCATCACATTTAGTGGTAAGATGGCTCAGTGGATAGCCTGTCAGAAACTGAACACACATCAGGCCTGATAACAGGAAGGAGGTGTAACGAAGTGTGAAAAATGAAGCAAACCGGAAACAGTGAACCGTCTAATCTCAAGATGCGCAACACAGAGAGAATTGGAGGAGGCATCACGTCGTACTTTATGGTCACGATGTTGGACTGCAAAAAGGGAGATTCCTGTTCAGATCTCCCTTGTGCCCCATATTTTGTATCCACAAAATTATGAACTGTTCATCCAGCCATTGACGTGTCTGTTCTCCTGTAGTCTTGGAAATTGTCATACTGTACATTGGTTATAGAATATGAATAATGTGGTAAGAACGTATTACAGTTCCAAGTAAATGTGATGTATAGAGAGAGCAGGTGATATGCTGCATAGACTTCTCACAGAAATGAAAACAACAAATAAACTGGTTCATATGGCTCTGAGCACTATGGGACTTAACATCTGAGGTCATCAGTCCCCTAGAACTTAGAACTACTTAAACATAACCAACCTAATGTCATCACACACATCCATACCTGAGGCAGGATTGGAACATGCGACCGTAGCAGTCACGCGGTTCCGCACTGAAGCGCCCAGAATCGCTCGGCCACAGCGGCCGGCAATAAACTGTTGTGAACTATGTTACAACATAGGAGTTCAAGAGTCAAAGCTTCCAAACTGGAACGCAAGTACAAATAGCCACCTAATCATGGGATTCCAGTGTCGAATTCTGGTGAAAACACACAAGATCTCGGATACAAAACTGGTGATGGTTCAGACACCACTGTAAGCTGTAGGTCCAGTGCAAGATAACCGCACTGTGGTATGAGGACACTACGCCTAAACAAACAAACATCAAAACAAAACGGATCAGACACACAACGGATATCAACTGACTACAGTGCACGGCGGAGAGAAGATTCCTGTTGACGAAGCTACCTGGCTGACAGTGGATTGTCTGTGCCTCTACATGTGGGCGTGTTAAATACATGAGTGATATTCCGTGGGTAATATGAATCCAGCAAATATAGCTCACGGCTTGCATAACAGGATCCATGAACATTTTCCGAACTTATGCAACCTAAAGTACAAGTTCTTTAAGCGATTGGATAACTGTGTAATATTTGTATGATTGTTTCCAACATTTATTGATGAAATGGTGATGAAGATGCGGTGTTGATTGACACAGGGCTGTGTGTACCAGATGATGAGAATGTTGATGATCCATACAAAGAACATGAAAAAGAGACGCTGCAATGTCAATCTGATGACATTTTGTTGGGTTACATGAAAGAAATCCTCCTTACACAGTATTGTCCATACCAATTAAAAGACGCAAACGTAGGTTATGAAGTGGAGTTACAAATAAATTCAAGAAGTTTAAAGCGATGGAGGAAGAAAGCACAGCTAAATACTGTAAAGAATTCGTGGAACGAGGAGGAACCTGAAGATGGAAGTTAAGTGAATTAGAAAACCATATAGGGACAATACCAACAATTTATTGAAGCCAGAAATGAATTAAGTGCATTGCATGATACAGACTCACAAATTTGGTGATGCATTATGCTAAAAAAATCGGTCTGGGCTTTAAAGTTATTCACTTTCAAAACGAAATACAAAATTACGAGCAGAAAGATTAGCAAATATCTAAGCAAAAACTACGCTCATTTGTAGACTGTTCCAAGAAGTTTGTTACAGAACCTAACGTCAAATTCCAACAATACGAATACAGATATATCATCAACGCAAAACAGTCCTGTTTTTACTATGAAATGAAAATGACCCACACATAGTCCTTCATTGGAGGAGATGTCACTAAATGTAGTGTAGACCAGCTGCATGCCACTTCCCACAGTTGCACCATACAATATTGCCTTGACCAAGCAGAATTTCTTTTACCTACATTTTACTCAAGTTTGCAGGTAAAATGGTGTATTTGGTCTCCAAGTTCAGCAACAAGTCAATAGGATACTTGTGCAAACCCCCAATGTCATTGTGAATTGTAGTGCGTCAGACAGAATGGAGAAAATACTAGTGAAAGATTTTAATGAATGCTGCTTAGCGAACAAGGAGTTTTCTTTACTCCTTGGCAGCTACACAGGACAGAAGGATCAGGAATTATACTATTTTGATGTGGGAGTGGACTTGGTTCCTATTTCTCCAAGTTGTACATCTCTTGTGCAACTGTTAAATGTGTGTGGCTTTAGACAAGTGAAATATTTTGTGAGAAGACTCTACCATTTTACAAAGCTGCACGGATATACAGAGCAGTACTATTTACATGATGGTGCACCTATTATCAAAGTCCAAGCTCTCACACATAATCAGCTTCACTTTCTGAAATTTCAGGACAAGTTCAAATTTGCTTGAACATATGCCGGATTTGATGGTGTACATGTGGACAAATTCAAAAATGTTAAAAACATATTTTGATAGCGCACAGGGAAAACTGTGTGATTGTGAGACTGTTGCGTTCATTTGTTGCAGATTCTGCGACAAAGTACTACGATTTCATAATTTCTTTTGGAGTGATCGCATCCACATCCATAGGAGAGTCTAGATCTGGCAAGGGGGCGTATCTCACTAACTCACCAGGAGTAAAAATAGGTGCATCGATAAGAAATTCCTATCATATGACGTGTATGTCACCAATGTTGTGAATGACACACCAGGCGTATTTTCCGGTGGAGGGTTCGGTTGGCTGGGAGTTGTGGCGTAGTCCTGTAATCCCACGCTACTGAGAGGCCGTTGTTTGGAAGGGACTGTACTGATCAGATAGTTCGGGCACTTCAACGTATTGGTGCGTCCGCAGGAATGCTATCTCTAAAACCTGGTGGCAGCATTTCTAAGTAACATGTCATCAAATGTTTGCAATTCCCATTCGAGAACCACTTCCTTTTGTTTGCTAATAGAGTCATTGTGCAAAATCATGTTTCATTATAGGTCCCTTCCTTACACCTCGCTATTGCAAACGGACTTTAACACCACGTCACAAACACAAATTTAAATACGGTGAATGGACACGCCAGTGACCTCATGGAAAGCTCATAATTATGTGGGGGAAAAAAAGGGGGTTGGGCATGAGTGGTCTCCTGCTTTGCAGTCCAATACCATGACGACATGGCCACCACGCGGTGGCTCTACCAGTTCACTCGATATCGCACATCTTGAGCTTGTACCGTTTCACTGTTTCAAGTTTTCGTCTTTTTTCACAGTTCAGTACACCTTCTTCCTGTTGTCATGCTTGATCTGTGTTCACCTTTTGATGGGCTATCCATTGGACCTTCTTACCAATAGATCTGAGGGGGATTCGATGAGGAGCTCCCCTTGTAAGTACAGACATAATGCAAAAGATAACATTAAAACGAAACCTTTTATGCCTTCTGTGATATCAGAAAGTGCAAATACGTCTAAAGAAACGCCAAGATGACCCTTTATAGAACACTTTCACTCCAGTTTTAACATATGCATGTAAAAATCTGGACTCTAAAGGATATTTAAGAGCAAAGTAGTACGTAAAATTTTTGGAGTGGTGAAGGGTCTCATCATTGGAAGATGGAGCAATCGAAGAAAATGTGAAAGAGTATGATCTAATAAAATAATTTAACATTATGGAAAATACAAAACTTAGAAGGATTATGTTGAGTGGACAAGAAATGGGATTGGAAGGAGGCAGGATACCAAAAAATGTGGTGCAAGAATCATCAGAAGGGAGAAAACGTTAATGGCAGATGTAAAAGAGAGCGTTTAGTAATGTCAGATTGGGAGTAACAATTCCCAAAATCAAATATATCCGAATGTTATAGAATATCGAAATCAAATTTAGATTGCCAATATAAATAGCAGCTCAGCCTGCTTTAGTCAGTCGCATCTGGGCTGCCCTTCAGTTTAATGTGATTGCCTTTTCCAGTAAATCTGCCTTATAGTATGACCATCAGCAAAACACAAGTTCAAAGATTTTGATATTGTGGTGTTAACTTAAAGGAATCGTGGTTTTCACAAGACCAGTTTTAAGTCACATCCTCAAGAGTTGGGTCACCTCAAAATTTGTTCATTTATACCTTGAACAACGAAACTACAAATACACTGTGCATGCAAGTATAGTTCAAAAAATGAAAAATAAGTCTATGTATATAGAATAAAAATCAAATTTATTATTAAATTAAGTAACTTTTTATTCTCATCTGTTTTATTTAGATTATATTCTATTGTATCATTGTAATTTAGTATGTTCTGTATACATCCTAGGTCTAATGGAATGTATGTCTGAATATATCTGCTAGGGATAATGGTCAACATGCTGTCAAACATGCGATATATTGTGAACCAGGGAAAACTGGGTATTGCAGATAGTATGATATATTATAAAACAGCAGGAGTAATAAATGTACAATGTATTTTATTACACTTAGCCTATGTACTCAATATCTGGTGAGCCAAAGCGGCAAGGAAAGTATATAATCAGGCCATTGAGGAATGGGGAATCAATTGTAATCTCCCCACTATATTTGTTCCTGTCTGAAATTTAGCCCAACTTTACCTCCCACTCCATAAACTATGTACCAAAACTATGTGCCCATGAACTGTTATTCGACTTAAATTAGTGTACTAACCTCTGACTAAACACAACCTAATTTGAACTGAACTGATCTGATCTGGATGCAACTTTTTTATGTTAAAAGCACAACTGAAGTAAAACAATTATCTGACCCTAATCAAAATTTTTACTTATCTCACATCCTGACAACAATGTTGCACATTTCTCAAAAGCACAATGGCAAACAGCAAGCAGGCAGCTGCTAAGTTAGATTTCTGTTTCTAAATACATATCCAAACTGTACGTTGTGATAATGCGTAATGACAAACAACTGGTTTGGGAGAGTTATTCCTATGAAATGATATGCCAAGACAAAAATTTTAGAATGAAGTATATATTCAGAAAGACAGAGTAATACTTCACATGATCTACACACATAACATGGGTCTGAACAATACTATGCTTAACAAAGTGAACAATGATTTACAGAGGGTACAGTGTTAACAGAATTTCTATAAAAACCAAATAGCTTAATCAATTCATATGTTAATCCAGGACTCAGGGAAGTGAGGTGATCTTTCTCTCAGCTTTGAGCAAGTTAACTAGCTGACAACAATCATTCCAAAAAATTAGATGCACAGTGCTGCAGTCTTACCTCGAACTTCTTCTCTTCAAAAACTATTAAATTATTAAAAATTTATTTTCCTTTCACCTTTATGTTCATTCTTGTTGTCGTTTACAATAAATCTTTATCTAACAGATACAATCACAAGTCAACACAGCACCATCACCTACCACACTTAAACTAAGAATGTATCAAACTACATATGACCAAAGATTATTTAACAGTAACATATCTTGCTCTCTCTCTGACATGCACATCAGTGACATACAAAAATCAAAATGATGTGATCACCTTACATATCCCCCACCTTCCCCCAGTAGAATTTTGTATGAGGTTCATTTCAGGTAGGAATGGGATGAGGACAAAATTCTAAACATTGTGGACTGGAACAAACAAAACACGTTACAAATACAAAGGGGTAAAATTGTTTTACAGGAATACGAGTTAAAAGACTATAAGTGAAAATTTATACAATATTCACCACTGTGTGAATGATTACTGCATAGGGTTATATTCAAAGTTTATATGTCACATTCTGTATTGAAGTAGTATTTTGTAGCACGCAGGAAGTAGGTCACAGTGTATGTATCACACAAGGCTTACATAGTCACATATGTGAATAGTGATTTGCATGATGAAAGTAGGTGGAAGAGTGTCCTTCTCACAAATGACCTAACTTTCTGTAGGTTGTTGCAGTTATGTCGCTATTGTAAGGAATGATGTGGAAGCACACTCAGTGAGACTAAACACAACACTCAGCTGACAGCCCCACATGCACAAACGGTAAAACGTCGTTGTATCTGCTTGAAGCAGATTGCAGGTCCATTGATAACTCCAAAACCATCTTGCAGTATCATAGAGTTCTTTGTAAGAGTCAGTTGCGGCTTGTGTCAGTAAAGTATGTCAACATGTGACCGACAATATTTCAATAGACATATTTCTTCTGCCCTGGCAACTCTCAATTGTATGTCTCTAAAAAAACTAAGAGAAATATAGCAGCATTGTTTTATAATAATGAAGTACAGAAACATTAGACATGTAAGTCATGTGACGCAGTGTACTGTAATAGGCATGATAATAAACAATTATAATATCTGTACAGAATTGTCCTATAGGAGATTCTAAATCTATTCAAACATATATGTTTGTGTGGACATCAGTGAAATACAAAAAAGTGTAGGGAGTAAGGTAGAAAGAGACACGTAAGGATAGTGGTCACATACAAAAAATAAACAAATAAGGATAGTGGTCACACCAACAGATAAGGAGAACACAAATATATAATTAGGAAAAACATGGATTAGGGACTAACCATGGTTCACATCAAAGAATATTTTATGCAGTCAGTTTATGCAATCAGACAAATGTGAGCCTATGATTGCACCTAATATGGTCAGTAATTAGCTTGCTATCTAGATATATTTCATGCTTTAGTTCATGCACCTTGTAATACAGGGTGATTCAAAAAGAATACCACAACTTTAAAAATGTGTATTTAATGAAAGAAACATAATATAACCTTCTGTTATACATCATTACAAAGAGTATTTAAAAAGGTTTTTTTTCACTCAAAAACAAGTTCAGAGATGTTCAATATGGCCCCCTCCAGACACACGAGCAATATCAACCCAATACTCCAACTCATTCCACACTCTCTATAGCATATCAGGCATAACAGTTTGGATAGCTGCTGTTATTTCTCGTTTCAAACCATCAATGGTGGCTGGGAGAGATGGCCAAAACACCATATCCTTAACATACCCCCATAAGAAAAAATCGCAGGGGGTAAGATCAGGGCTTCTTGGAGGCCAGTGATGAAGTGCTCTGTCACGGGCTGCCTGGCGGCCGATCCATCGCCTCGGGTAGTTGACGTTCAGGTAGTTACGGACAGATAAGTGCCAATGTGGTGGCACTCCATCCTGCTGAAATATGAATTGTTGTGCTTCTTGTTCGAGCTGAGGGAACAGCCAATTCTCTAACATCTCCAGATACTGTAGTCCAGTTACAGTAGCACCTTCGAAGAAAAAGGGACCAAAAACTGTATTGGCTGAAATGGCACAGAAAACGTTCACCTTAGGCGAGTCACGTTCATACTGAGTTGTTTCCCGCGGATTCTCAGTGCCCCAGATACAGACATTGTGACGATTGACTTTCCCGTTAGTGTGGAAAGTTGCTTCATCACTAAACACAATCTTTGAAACGAAAGATTCATCTGTTTCCATTTGAGCAAGGATAAAATCACAGAAATCGACTCTTTTAATCTTATCAGCTGCAGACAGTGCTTGAACCAATTTCAGACGATAAGGTTTCATAACTAACCTTTTTCGTAGGACTCTCCATACAGTTGATTGTGGAATTTGCAGCTCTCTGCTAGCTCTGCGAGTCGATTTTCCTGGGCTGCGAACAAATGCTTGCTGGATGCGTGCTACATTTTCATCACTCATTCTCGGCCGTCCAGAACTTTTCCCTTTGCACAAACACCCATTCTCTGTAAACTGTTTATACCAACGTTTAATACACCACCTATCAGGAGGTTTAACACCATACTTCGTTCGAAATGCACGCTGAAAAACTGTCGTCGATTCACTTCTCCCGTACTCAATAACAAAAAAGCTTTCTGTTGAGCAGTCGCCATCTTAGCATCAACTGACGCTGACGCCTAGTCAACAGCGCCTCAAGCGAACAAATGTACAACTAAATGAAACTTTATAGCTCCCTTAATTCGCCAACAGATAGTGCTTAGCTCTGCCTTTTGTCGTTGCAGAGTTTTAAATTCCCAAAGTTGTGGTATTCTTTTTGAATCACTCTGTACTTTTGCCTATATTTTCATCAGACTTTCAACAAATACCACTGTTTACTGTACTTTCTGCTTATTTCTGTCACATGTATCAGGCATTCTCACAAGTTCATACTTTTTAGCTCCATTGCCTTACCTAACTATTTGTTGTCTTTGCTCTACCTAGCCATTTCTCATCTTCGTCCTACCTAACCATTTGTCATATTAATCTTTATAGTTATTTCTTTGTTCTTTCTTACCATTTTCTCTTTGTTTCCTCCTTACACATCTTAAATGACTCATGAGAGCTCCCAACAGTACTATACTCTACATAATTATTGTACTAATGGTGCCACATCCTATAGTGACAATTTATACAGAGAACACACATTATGATCAAACACAATAAATGACATAAATATAATAGGCAAATACAATCTGAAAATTCCTTAAGTTAAAGTAATTTATGTAATTATGTTACATCATATGTAAATAGAAGGGGACAGTCTGCAATGTCACACATGTTAGTAGAAAAACAGATATAGAAGCATCTTATACTATGCCATGGCAAAAAGAATAAAGCTGAAATGTAAAAAAATGAATCATTTTGTACATACATAAAGTTTATCTGTTAGACAAAGAAAAGAGACATTAGCTTACAGATTTCAGTAGGACTTAAATTTGGGCTGCATATAAATCAGAAAAAAACAATGTCATTCATCAGTATAAACAAGAAAATAGACATTACCACAAAGACAAAATCACAAAAAATTCATTGAGATACCACATATTAAAGAGTGTTTCACAGTACAGAGTAGCAATCAATGCTGAGCCACATCTTTGCAAAAAATTTTCTGTGCACAAATGGAGACAAAAATATACACTTCTCAAATTATTGTAAAGTGTAACTGTTACATGCTGTGTTGTTCAGGTGAAAAAAGTGACAGTATCTGTTTGGTAAAAAGGTTGAATAATTTGCATCATATAATTATGAACTCCATATGAAAGAAATAATTGTATTGTCTCAAGTCACGATACCTTCATTCACTATTGTCATCCAGCCACACCTTTTTAAAAATTTACGTTTTACGCTTATAGACACAAAATGCATCCACATGACATAAAAACTGACTACAACAAGAAACAGGGTCCCTGTGCCCTAACCATTACTTACTCACTCTTTTTCCTCATTAATCACCATAATCATTGCCTCATTCTATTACAGTATGTCTCATAAATCTCATGTACCTCACCAACAGAAATCTCAGTGTCCTATTGCAACATTATCCTAATGCAATATTCGCTGCCTCTGTCTCAATATACACTTCAAATAACAATTCCCTGCTCTATTTTCATCAATGTATATCCACACAAACAACACCCCTTGCCTATAATCATAAATACAGGGCGTTTCAAAAATGACCGGTATATTTGAAACGGCAATAAAAACTAAACGAGCAGCGATAGAAATACACCGTTTGTTGCAATATGCTTGGGACAACAGTACATTTTCAGGCGGACAAACTTTCGAAATTACAGTAGTTACAATTTTCAACAACAGATGGCGCTGCAAGTGATGTGAAAGATATAAAAGACAACGCAGTCTGTGGGTGCACCATTCTGTACGTCGTCTTTCTGCTGTAAGCGTGTGCTGTTCACAACGTGCAAGTGTGCTGTAGACAACATGGTTTATTCCTTAGAACAGAGGATTTTTCTGGTGTTGGAATTCCACCGCCTAGAACACAGTGTTGTTGCAACAAGACGAAGTTTTCAACGGAGGTTTAATGTAACCAAAGGACCGAAAAGCTATACAATAAAGGATCTGTTTGAAAAATTTCAACGGACTGGGAACGTGACGGATGAACATGCTGGAAAGGTAGGGCGACCGTGTACGGCAACCACAGAGGGCAACGCGCAGCTAGTGCAGCAGGTGATCCAACAGCGGCCTCGGGTTTCCGTTCGCCGTGTTGCAGCTGCGGTCCAAATGACGCCAACGTCTCATGTGCCAGAGTTTACACCTCTATCCATACAAAATTCAAATGCTGCAACCCCTCAGCGCCACTACCATTGTTGCACGAGAGACATTCGCTAACGATATAGTGCACAGGATTGATGACGGCGATATGCATGTGGGCAGCATTTGGTTTACTGACGAAGCTTATTTTTACCTGGACGGCTTCGTCAGTAAACAGAACTGGCGCATATGGGGAACCGAAAAGCCCCATGTTGCAGTCCCATCGTCCCTGCATCCTCAATAAGTACTGGTCTGGGCCGCCATTTCTTCCAAAGGAATCATTGGCCCATTTTTCAGATCCGAAACTATTACTGCATCACGCTATCTGGACATTCTTCGTGAATTTGTGGCGGTACAAACTGCCTTAGACGACACTGCGAACACCTCGTGGTTTATGCAAGATGGTGCCCGGCCACATCGCACGGCCAACGTCTTTAATTTCCTGAATGAATATTTCGATGATCGTGTGATTGCTTTGGGCTATCCGAAACATACAGGAGGCGGCGTGGATTGGCCTCCCTATTCGCCAGACATGAACCCCTGCGACTTCTTTCTGTGGGGACACTTGAAAGACCAGGTGTACCGCCAGAATCCAGAAACAATTGAACAGCTGAAGCAGTACATCTCATCTGCATGTGAAGCCATTCCTCCAGACACATTGTCAAAGGTTTCGGGTAATTTCATTCAGAGACTACGCCATATTATTGCTACGCATGGTGGATATGTGGAAAATATCGTACTATAGAGTTTCCCAGACCGCAGCGCCATCTGTTGTTGAAAATTGTAACTACTGTAATTTCGAAAGTTTGTCTGCCTGAAAATGTACTGTTGTCCCAAGCATATTGCAACAAACGGTGTATTTCTATCGCTGCTCGTTTAGTTTTTATTGCCGTTTCAAATATACCGGTCATTTTTTAAACACCCTGTATTACTGTTCAGTAAACGTAGCTTCACTAGCTCACCTCATTCTGAAAAACTTCTTACATCAAAATACCTATCACTTTTCTTTCCAGACAACACAATTACCATCCTATAACATCCTGGACACCTCATCAAAAGTGGTAGAAAATGTTATATGTCTCTGTATTAACAGCACTGTGTATAGCCAAAAATAATATTGGAGAGGACAATGCATTACTGATAACCAGTGTTCCCTCTCTGAACTGTTTTAAAAAAATACTGTCAATGTTCATTTTATTAGAAATTATTTATTTCTATGTGGATTATAGATGAAATTTCAAAGTTCATAGCAGTTTCTCCAGCGTATGCATCATTGCAGCAAATCACTTGATTTGTTGCGGAATAAATTAAGTTTGTTGCGCGACGGGAGTGGCTCTGTCATGCAGTGCTATAGCATTGTTTATTGCTAACTGTTGCTGTGCTCTGTAATGCAAGAAATATTTTTGAATAGGTGACATGTAGTCCTCTACATGGGTACAACATTGGTAAATATAATTATTCCATATATGGTTTGATATGGCAAATAGAATGACACCCCTCGCTCTTGTGGGTCTGAATCATTTCAATTTAATTATTCTATATACGGTTTGACATGCGAAATATGATGACATCCCTTGCTCTTGTGTGTCTGAATCATTTCAGTTTCTACAACATTGTCATGTACAATTCTACGAGTCCTATAATAATCTCGGTAACCTGTATTGCCTCAAGTCACGATACCTTCATTCACTGTTGTCATCCAGCCATTTCTTTGTTCTTTCTTACCTTTTTCTCTTTGTTTCCTCCTTACACATCTTAAATGACTCATGAGAGCTCCCAACAGTACTATACTCTACATAATTTTTGTACTAATGGTGCCACATCCTATAGTAACAATTTATACAGAGAACATACATTTTGATCAAACACAATAAATGACATAAATATAATAGGCAACTTTCATTTTGTAAGTCATGACTGCTAATGTTGTACGTAAAAATAATTGTGTTCAAAGCTGCATCCCTGTCTCGCCAGTCTGCGTTTTACTTTCAAAAATTTCGTATTACAAAATGTTTACTGAGAGCAAAATTCCTGGGATGATCAATAAGATGTTCTAGATATTTTTACAAGTGAAAAAAGTTTAGTGCTGTAGGAGCATTATATTTTGTGTGATGTGACTCATTAATTACTGCTGGAATTCCAAGGCGCTGTTGTGTAGTACATTCCTGTTGTGTATTCTTACGTGTGTGCTGCAGTCAAGCTTAAATGAAAATGCCGTTTGTTTTTCTCTACATCTTTGCTAATGGGGTCAAATATTTATTAAATGCCAGTGATTTTTCATTTTAAATTTTTTTTACTTTTAACTGGGTCACATCTTGTTAAAGTCATAAAATGCTTGTAATCAAAGTTTTCAATTTTTCAGTTTCGGAATGTTCTTTGCCGCAAGTATGACTCATTCTTAATCATGGCTCTCAAGTCAGTAAATTACTTTCAACATACTGACATTCCCCCCCACGAACCATGGACCTTGCCACTGGTGGGGAGGCTTGCGTGCCTCAGCGATACAGATGGCCATACAATAGGTACAACCACAATGGAGGGGTATCTGGGGCCAGACAAACGTGTGGTTCCTGAAGAGGGGCAGCAGCCTTTTCAGTAGTTGCAGGGGCAACAGTCTGGTTGGTTGACTGATCTGGCCTTGTAACACTAACCAAAACAGTCTTGCTGTGCTGGTACTGCGAACAGCTGAAAGCAAGGGGAAACTACAGCCGTAATTTTTCCCGAGGCATGCAGCTTTACTGGATGGTTAAATGATGATGGCGTCCTCTTGCATAAAATTTTCTGGAGGTAAAATAGTCCCCCATTTGGACCTCTGGGCGGGGACCACTCAAGAGGATGTCGTTTTCAAGAGAAAGAAAACTGGTGTTCTATGGATCAGAGCGTGGAATGTCAGATCCCTTAATTAGGCAGGTAGGTTAGAAAATTTAAAAAGGGAAATGAATATGTTAAAGCTAAATGTAGTGGGAATTAGTGAAGTTCGATGGCAGGAGGAACAAGACTTCTGGTCAAGTGAATCCAGGGTTGTAAATACAAAATCAAATAGGGGTAATGCAGGAGCAGTTTTAATAATGAATAAAAAACTAGGAGCGCGGATAAGCTGCTACAAACAGCATAGTGAAGGCATTCTTGTAGCCAAGATAGTCACGAAGCCTAGGCCTACTACAGTAGTACAAGTTTATGTGCCAGCTAGCTCTGCAGATGACGAAGAAATTGAAGAAATGTATGATGAAATAAAAGAAATTATTCAGATAGTGAAGGGTCCAAAATTTAATAGTCATGGGTGACTGGAATTCGGCAGTAGGAAAAGTGAGAGAAGGAAACGCAGTAGGTGAATATGGATTGGGGGTAAGAAATGAAAGAGGAAGCCGTCTGGTAGAATTTTGCACAGAGCACAATTTAATCATAGCTAACACTTGGTTCAAGAATCATAAAAGAAGGTTGTATACGTAGAAGAAGCCTTGAGATACTGACAGGTTTGAGACAGATTTTATAATGGTAAGACAGAGATTTAGGAACCAAGTTTTAAATTGTAAGACATTTCCAGGGGCAGATGTGGACACTGACCACAATCTATAGGTTATGAACTGTAGATTAAAAATGAAAAATCTGGTAAAAGGTGTGAATTTAAGGAGATGGGACCTGGATAAACTGAAAGAACCGGAGGTTGTAGAGTGTTTCAGGGAGAGCATTAGGGAACGATTGACAGGAATGGGGGAAAGAAATACAGTAGATGAAGAATGGGTAGCTTTTAGGGGTGAAGTAGTGAAGGCAGCAGAGGATCAAGTAGGTTAAAAGATGAGGGCTAGTAGAAATCCTTGGGTAACAGAAGAAATATTGAATTTAATTGATGAAAGGAGAAAATATAAAATGCAGTAAATGAAGCAGGCAAAAAGCAATACAAACGTCTCAAAAATGAGATCGACAGGAAGTGCAAACTGGCTAAGCATGGATGGCTAGAGGACAAATGTAAGGATGTAGAGGCTTATCTCACTAAGGGTAAGATAGATACTGCCTACAGGACAATTAAAGAGACCTTTGGAGAAAAGAGAACCACTTGTATGAATATCAAGAGCTCAGATGGAAACCCAGTTCTAAGCAAAGAAGGGAAAGCAGAAAGGTGGAAGGAGTATATAGAGGGTCTATACAAGGGCGATGTACTTGAGGACAATATTATGGAAATGGAAGAGGATGTAGATGAAGATGAAATGGGAGATATGATACTGCGTGAAGAGTTTGACAGAGCACTGAAAGACTTGAGTCGAAACAAGGCTCTGGGAGTAGACAACATTCCATTAGAACTACTGATGGCCTTGGGAGAGCCAGTCCTTACAAAACTTTACCATCTGGTGAGCAAGATGTATGAGACAGGCGAAATACCCTCAGACTTCAAGAAGAATATAATAATTCCAATCCGAAAGAAAGTAGGTGCTGACATATTTGAAAATTACTGAACTATCAGTTTAATAAATCACGGCTGCAAAATACTAACGCGAATACTTTACAGACGGATGGAAAAACTAGTAGAAGTTTGGATTCCGTAGAAATATCGGAACACGTGGGGCAATACTGACCCTACACCTTACCTTCGGAGATAGGTTAAGGAAAGGCAAACCTACGATTCTAGCTTTGGTGACTTATAGAAAGCTTTTGACAATGTTGACTGGAATACTCTCTTTCAAATTCTGAAGGTGGCACGGGTAAAATACAGGGAGCGAAAGGCTGTGTACAATTTGTACAGAAACCAGGTGGCAGTTATAAGAGTCGAGGGACATGAAAGGGGAGCAGTGGTTGGGAAGGGAGTGAGACAGGGCTGTGTTATTCAATCTGTATATTGAGCAAGCAGTGAAGGAGACAAAAGAAAAATTTGGAGTAGGTATTAAAATCCATGGAGAAGAAATAAAAACTTTGAGGTTCGCCGATGACATTGTAATTCTATCAGAGACAGCAAAGAACTTGGAAGAGCAGTTGAACGGAATGGATAGTGTCTTGAAAGGAGGATATAAGATGAACATCAACAAAAGCAAAACGAGGATGATGGAATGTAGTGGAATTAAGTCGGGTGATGCTGAAGGAATTAGTTTAGGAAATGAGACACTTAAATTAGTAAAGGAGTTTTGCTATTTGGGGAGCAAAATAACTGATGATGGTCGAAGTAGAGAGGATATAAAATGCAGACTGGCAATGGTAAGGAAAGCGTTTCTGAAGAAGAAAAATTTGTTAACATCAAGTATAGATTTAAATGTCAGGAAGTCGTTTCTGAAAGTATTTGTGTGGAGTGTAGCCATGTATGGAAGTGAAACGTGGACAATAAATAGTTTGGACAAGACGAGAATAGAAGCTTTCAAAATGTGGTGCTACGGAAGAATGCTGAAAATTAGATGGGTAGATCACATAACTAATGAGGAGGTATTGAATAGGATTGGGGAGAAGAGAAGTTTGTGGCACAACTTGACTAGAAGAAGGGATCGGTTGGTAGGACATGTTCTGAGTCATCAAGGGATCACCAATTTAGTATTGGAGGGGAATACGGAGGGTAAAAATCGTAGAGGGAGACCAAAAGATGAATACACTAAGCAGATTCAGAAGGATGTAGGTTGCAGTAGGTACTGGGAGATGAAGAAGCTTGCACAGGATAGAGTAGCATGGAGAGCTGCATCAAACCAGTCTCTGGACTGATGACCACAACAACAACAACAACAACAACAACAACATATTGACATTAGGACAGTAGAAGAAAGTTTCTTGTACTTATCGACTAAATGGTTAGCGACAGAAGACGAGTCTACCATGAAATTGAATTTCCGTTATTATTGTGCTCTAATGCTCAGTATAACTGCGCAAGGACTGTTCAATGTCTTATGTGTGAGTGCATTTTTGTATAAGAAAATAATTGCCTAAGTTGACTATATGAAAATGTTTGTAAACATAACTGTAAGCTTTCCGTATCCACAAAACTTTGCTGGTATGCCGCCAAGCCTGTTCAGTTTTTGACTGCGAGAGAGAATGTTCTAACAAAGTCACCTAAATGCCATGAATACCTATAGGTACTGAAAATGAAAAAAAATGTAAGAATGACCAAGATCATTGCAATTGCACTTTCTTTTACTGTGTGTATGCTTTTGTTCCTTAAAGTCTTACATGACTGTCCATATGCTGCATCAAAGCTTTGTGTATCTTTATATGTGAAGAACAAACTAGTGAAGAGTTATCTGAGTTTCGACATATCTTACTCGAAATGACAGCTGTTTTTTGTTCATGTACCTCACAGGTTGGGACAGCCAGATGTTCAATTTCTTGTTCTCCATTAGTTGCAATGATACATTGTTTTCCTTGATTTTTTTTTTTTGTTGTTTTACTTTGTCATTGCGCAAATGTGTTTCACTGATTAATTCTTCAGAACTTAGTGTCAAAGTTTCCACTTGTTCACTACTTTCTTTTACTGTTGTGTTTATATGTTTGTTCTGTTCTTTTATCTGTGTAACTATTATTTCACTCAGAACTACAGTGTTGATTTTAGCTGACAATTTGTCCTTGTCATTATTCTGATTTACAGAACTGTTTATTGGCTGATTATCATTTCAATTTCTTCCATTACTGATAAATTTTGTATTTTCAATGTAATTTCCTCCTGTGATTTTTCTGTTCTCTTTCTATGATTTTTTTTATTTCTTCCCTAAGTGGTTTATGATTTTTTTTTCTCAGCTTGTGTTTCTCTAAGCATGTGATCAACAGATTCTAGAAAATTTGCGGTTTGTGCAGTGTGTTTCTATATAGTAGTTCAGTTAAGATGATGTGTGTTGTGTTCATTCAAAAAATATTGACACAAAACCTGATTCTGATGTGTCTTTACCAGTTGTAAAATTTCACATGACAGTGGTGGCTTCTGTAAGCTTTCGTTGGACTGTGGGAATGCCTTAGCATTTCTCGTGGACAAATTTTGATAAGTTGACAATGTGTCTTTGTAGCTCCAGTACAAGAAACAAAACTGCAAACGAGGAAATATCTAAAAAAAATGCAAGCAGATGGCGTTTCCTTATGTGAGTAAAAATCTTAAGAATTAACATGAACATCTTCTGTAATGAAGCACTTTTAGATGGAGAAAGCAAGCCAAATGGTATACCGTATGTGTTCCATTTAGGTAACTGATGTTATTTTATTTCAATAAAATGAAGCACATTTGGTGACAGAAATATGGATTTACTTGGAGTTGCAAGACAGATGTATAATACCTTCACTGATTTGAGATATAATCTCAGGCCTCTTGAAAGAAGTGTATAAGGCTGGCAAGAATTGTGTAAACCAACATTGTAGATGTTTGCCAATCAAATGTTCGTTCTACTATGATCATTATTGTCGGTTATTACCTGCTGTTTTATATCTGTTAATCTACAGGTATTGTGTCATTTCTCTTTCGACAAATATATGAGTTCATAACGTAAGAACTGCCAGTGGTTGAAACAATTTTCTTCTTCTTCTTGTCGATGCTTTCTAACATATAAACTACTTTTGAAGTGCCATAATGTGAATAAAACGCCACGCTGTACAATGTACTTGGGGATGAGACAGTCCCAATCTCTGAAATCCATCGCCCATGGCCTGTGTGTGTCCTGCTGAGGAGCAGCACAATGTTGGGTCCATGGAAAAACCATGAAAATCCACTTGATTATGGCACATACAAACAGACTTGGCCTGTGGGCAGATGGGTGAGACTAGATCCGATGGGCAGGGCCTACACATTAGTGAGAATCGAATGGCTTCAGACTGGCAGGCCGAACCCATTACAGAAAACTGCAGAAACTGCCTCCAGTTTTGGCCCGTCATGGAAATCCAATAGTGCCACCAGCTATTGACGAGCCACAGACACCATGTTGATGAAATGAGACCATGGTGATTAATCCATGCAACAGATAAGTTGTTCAAATACTCTGAGAATCAATAATACTGATAGGTAGGAACTCACCATAAAGATGGTGCCGAGCTGCAGACAGCCACATAGAAAAGAATCACACTGTCAAGACTAAATTTTCAGCCACATATTTTGTCAGAAAACAAGAGCACACACACATTCACACAATAATTCAGACAGCTCATGCACACATGACTGCAGTCTCCGGCCGTGCCGTCTTGTCTCTGAGACTCAGACCCAAACAAACCACTTCTCATATCTCCCTGCCTGTCGTTGGCACTGCTAGGCTAGCGGCAAGAAATGGTGGCAGCACTGACTGCAAGCTGAGGGGAGTTGTAGGATGGGGAGAAGTAATAGTAATTCAAATTTCCCTAATATTTTCCGACGTGTTTGAAATTCCCTGATATTCCCTGTTTTCCAGAACCTGTAGCAACACTATCTTTACTACTAATCTGAACATCCGCAAAACGTTGGTACTAGTTTGCTAAAATACATCTAATCAATCGCAAACTACATGCATAAACAAACTTCTCTGTTACTGCACTGCCTGACACTCCTATAAGGACCCCAAATACGAACACTCAGTCACAGGCTCAAGCAGTCACACACCAACAAGGCATACTAAACACAAAGAAAGTAGATTTACAATAATAATAATTAACTGGGTAGGTGATGGACTATACGTTAAATTGCTAATCAGTCTGCTTTTAAGTCAAACTGGCATGATGAAATAATAAAGACTTCTGCCTCAAAAGCGCTCAATCTACGAGAATGAGGTATGTGTCTTCGAATAAAAATGATCAAATTAACAGAATCTTCCGTCGGATCTTGGTAGAACAACATTATAATAATAAATGAAAAGCACCAGTTTGCTTTTGTTCTACAATATTATTTTTATTGCTAACCGGTTTTCGGCTTACAAGGCCATCTTCAGGCATTTACTGAGTATTATCACCAAAGAAGTTAAATGTTAGCAGACAACACTGGAAGAGAAGACCTACCCCTCGTTGAATACCACTGACTGTTGCATTATATCTCTGGACTCCTCCGTCATCGCTGAGCTAAGACTGCTACGTAGTAGCGGCACTCCACTTCGAATTTAAAAACCACTGAAATCAGTGCACTGAAGGGTTCACTCTAAACAATAAATAAATGTATTGTAGATCACAAGGGATGACCCAGGATTGGTTTAGCTGATGTGTTTTTTGGAAAAACATAGATTAGTGGCAACAGTCAGCACGTGCACTATTTTATGCATGAGAGGCATTCAATAAGTGACCCAACATGGTTTTTTTTCTAAAAGCAAATTGGTGTTATTCAAGATTCCAATGCACATTATTCCTTGTTGTGATGGCAGATGCCTCACCAAACGACTCGCCATGCTTTCGTTCACTGGTATCCTGCAAGCACCTATGAATATCTGCGACGATGTGATTTTCTGTCAAACGAAACTCAGTGACAGCTCTGTGCTTCGAGCGCAGTTCCGTTACAGACGACATTTTGAAGGCAACATATAGTTCCACCAGCTATTGGAACTTCATGAAACTATAAGGGCTGAAGCAGTAATGTTCGACGATCCCAAAACAAATTCCGCATTTTCTTCAACCGAAACAGCCCCAGAAAAAAGTAGTCTAGCATTACTTATTCAACATTCATCGTAAAAACAGTACAAAATAGATGCAGGTCTACCACTGTGTTGCAGTTATATGTTTAAGACTCATGTTTGTTTTCAGGTGCGCAGCATGCTCTTACACGGGAAGATCAGAACAGCAGAAAAAGGAAGAACTCTTTCGCAGAAGGGGAAGAAAGTGAAGCCCAAATATGTTCATCCACAATGGTCAAGGATTCGTCCTCCAGCACATGGACTTATGTGGGGAGAGAGCCACATACCTAGCTGTGCCACAGAGATCCTGTTTGGTGTCACTCCACTCCGGGTAGAGGGTAATGTGGTGCTGCAGGAGGTGAGGTCTTCAACAGCCGCCAGTTGCAGTAGCCAGACACAACCATGGCACTTGAAGTATAGTGACGAGAGTGGCATATACTCGTCACTATATCACAGTGCAGAAACTGGTGATGCCAACAATCAACGTGTGCTTACAAATTTAGAAAGAGATACGGTTGAGAGTCCATCTCAGCTGGACAGCACTCTGGCTGCTCACGAAAGCAGATTTGGATGTGCTGGCAAAACATGGCAGTGGCCCGGCATGGAAGACAGGCAACATGGACAGCGGGCAGAATTTGATCGGCAGGATGGGGATGGAGATACGCCACTGATCAGTGCAGTGCAGAGGGAAGGTGCCAATGTTGCTGGCAATGGATTTCTTCATGTACTTGAAATATTCATTTTCATTTTAATATCAGTGCTAATCATGAAGACGTTCAACTAGATTCATCATCACCTAATAGCATTTTAGCGGAATTATTAGCAAAATGGACTTCAGAAGGGGATGGAAAAGTGCTGAAAATCGTTCATCATGGTATGTTGTGTGATCAGTGGCTGCTGAATCTATGATCCAATCACTTGCCAGCCAGAAGGCAAATTGGACACATAAAGTGCAGTGTATTTGTATGCATTTGTTAACTTAAAATAATACATCTTTTGTTGTAACTGACTTTAAATTAAATTTTGCACAGAGATAAGTGGAGTGTGTGTATATCAGTGTTATAAAATTTAACCTTCTTTCACCATAACCACACTGAAATTTGTACTTACATAATAATTCAAACTATGCAATTGCCGCTGGTGTGTTTACCCTAGGGTTGGTTGTATAGTCATGAAACCAAAAGCCATAATAAATAAATAAAGAAGCATTCTTTCATATGTGCTTGAGTGCTGGAAAGACTATCAGGCATATGGGAATCAGTTCTAAGCTCTTTCCTTTGTTTTCTGACAGTCTTTCGTAATTTGTTTTTCTTCATCAGAATTAAGGCATTTCTCGTGTTTGTTATTCAATTTGACAGATCCTTTGACTTGTTTATTTTGATCTCCTGTAGCTTTTGTTTCCACAGAAGTACACAATGTATTCCTGGCTAAGCTCTCCTGTTATCAACGTTTCTCATTGAGTGTTAAAGGAGCCATAAATTTGCTACAAATTGTTGTGCCCACATATTTTGTGAGTTCATCGATTCCAGTAGGGATTTGATATTGTGGTGATATGATACTACATTTTTCTGTTTTGTGTAGTGCATGATTTTATATTTATGAGCACTTAAAGTGAGTTACCAATTTTTGCACCATGTTGAGATTCGAAATTTGAGACCCAAAAATACCTTAAAATATCTAGATCATTAAATATGGAGTGTGCAGATAAACAGGGTGCAATGGGTTTAAGTACAGATGCTTCAATCGGTGACTAGGGATGGTGCATTGAATAACATTAAGCCAGAATGTATGTCATTTGCAGAGTAGTAGTACTATTATATAATAATACTATTACATAATTATACTATTACAAGTAGTATGTTTTTAGGTTTTGTAGTACCTCCAAGTACACATGGCAGAAGCAAGCCATTAATCTCTGTTTTCCTCTGGCCACCAGGTCAGGTGTTCAAATATTGATGTGTGGACGCAAGACGGTTAGTGAATACTGACAGGAGTAGTCCCCTTCACAATGCAGTTACGACCATGTGGAAAATATCAGGTCATAAAGCTTGCGACATGTTTGTAGGAAGACTGTTTGAGACAGAAAGAAAAAACAATCATCACACTCATGTATGTACATAGTAACTCACCACATATAATAATATCTGCAGTTATACCCGTTATGTCATGTACAAACAACGTTTTGGAGCTAATCAGAAAGGCAAACACATGCTGTGAAATCAGTAACCTAGTGTGGGCTAAGGCCAACATGGGCATACACTGCATTGAAATTATAGGCCAGCTACAAAACAAAGCACAGGATGGGACTCCTTTCTTCTACAGGCTGGATGCACAATAACAGGCAGTACTTCATTCAGTGGTGGTTTGATCATGAACAGAAATGGCAGACACTGTGATACATTCAGGTCATCCATTCCGACATATAACTTGTACATCGACTGTTTCTACATCATCATCATCATCATCATTTAAGACTGATTATGCCTTTCAGCGTTCAGTCACTGTTTCTAGTCTTGAAAAATAGTGACCTCCTTAATTAACATGCTAGCATAGGGCTGGTGCATGGTTCAAATAAAGTGATATTGTATAGATTAACACAAACAAATTCTCCTTAATGTGCAGAGCATAAACAGGAAATGAGAAACCTTTTACTACTTGGATGTTCCAAATATTCAAAAACAACACACACAACTATATAGTGCAATAATGAAGAGCAGATTTCCATTGCCATTTTAAGCAGGTTTTCGACACTGCCATGCATTCAGCAGTAGGAACATATCTTTTTCAAACAAGACTGAGTGTGAAAACTAGTATTTTTCATGTAAATGCTAACACTGTGGCCGGCCGGGGTGGCCGAGCAATTCTAGGAGCTACAGTTTGGAACCGCGCAACTGCTATGGTCGCAGGTTCGAATCCTGCCTTGGGCATGGATGTGTGTGATGTCCTTAGGTTGGTTAGGTTTAAGTAGTTCTAAGTTCTTGGGGACTGATGACCTCAGAAGTTAAGTCCCATAGTACTCAGAGCCATTTGAACCATTTTGAACTAACACAGTGCAACATAATGGCTGAATTGCAAAATATAAGGAACAGTCATATGGAAACAAGACTGTTGGAAAAACAGGGTAAGTAAACTGTTTGTTATTTTAAAGATAATCGTAATAACTGTATATATTTACCCCACTGTGCGACAAGGTCGTCAGTGTATTCAAGGAAAAATATTTGCGGCTGCCTACGGAACCATGAGTGGACTCAGGTGTGCAACTCTTCATCCAAAGCATATCAGCAGCCGTGAATTTATCTCTTTTGGACTCCAAAAATATGAAATGGCATGGGGAGAGATCTGGACTGTGTGGACGATGTGTAAGGGCTTCCCAGCGAAACTGTGTACTCTTAACAACCTTGGTGACATATAGGGTTGAATATCATTTTTACTCTTACCAACAGATTCAACAAGCACAAAACTGAGGATGGGACAATAATGTACTTTGTGTCATTATTTTTACATGCCGCGACCTTCCTACATTCACACCGCCATTATATCCACTAAGGGTGTGTTTCAGCAACAGCATGCTTTCCATATATTAAGATGTATAAGTGAACCAAGACCATTTGAAGTTACTCCAGGCGTACCAGAGCTTTGCTGGAACAAACACACTCACATATTTTTATAAGTATAGATTTGTCACTCAAATTACTAAGAAGTATAGTCAGAATAAATGTTGATGCGACATAAAGAGTAAACTAACAGGCAGCCCAATTTCTCGCTGATTAAACTGTTGCATGCTGTAGGACACATAAGCACTAGGAACTCTTACATATACCAGGCAGTGACACCAACACTCACTCCTTCATGTATTTCTTTGATACACCAATGCAGTATTTTGCTCAAAACCACTCATAGAGACCAAAATATAAAATTGAATTCAGCAGTGTTCATCTGTATTTTTGATGGGCTTGAATACAGGTACAATAATTAATTTCGTTCAGACCTCAAGAATTTAAATTTTTATTTATGTTACACGGAAAACTTACAGAAGCACGTTTAATCTGCTGTTGATAATTTGAATATTATAGGTTAACCCATATGATCAATTCCAGTTGCCATGTTTGTAGAATATTTAACAACCATTTCTGATTCTAGGGACATAAATATTTTCGTATCAGGAAAACAAGAAAAAATAGTACAATAACCCAAATGATTGTAAGGAGAAACTGCCTGGTAGGATTTTGCACAGAGCATAATTAGATCCTTGTTAACAATTGGTTTATTGTATTCCTCAATTTTATCTGGCGACACCGGAAAGTTTCAGGCAGATGGAAAAATGGTAAGACAGGGATTTCTATATCAGATTTTTAACTGTAAATGATTTACAATGGTAGACATGCACCTACACTGTAATATATTGTTTATGACCTGCAGACTAAAACTGAAGAAGTGACCAAAAATGTAGGAAATTATGGATATGGGTACCGGATAAGTTAAAATATCAGGGATTGTTGAGAGTTCCGACGGGAGAATTACGCAACATTCAACTGAAACAGGGAAAAGGATTACAACAGAAGAAAACTGGGTCCTTTCAGAGAAAAATATAAAATTGCAACTGATGAACCAGGGAAAATGTTTTACAGGCTTGTAAAAGCTGAGACTGAAAGAAAGTGAAAAATGGCAAAGCACGATTGGCCAGAGGAGAAATTCAAAACTTAAAACCTGCATGATTATGAGAAGGGTCGGTGTCAACGATAGGAAAACTAAGAGACATTTGCAGATAAATGAAACACATACATGAGTAACAACAACTTGGATGACAAGCCAGTTATAAGCAAAGAAGGGAAGGCAGGAGGAATACACAGAGGGTCTATATAAGGTAAAATTTTATGAAATGGGAAAAGGAAGCAGATGAAGATGAGGTAGGAGATGTGATACTGCTACAAAAATTTAGCAGAGGAGCATGTGGCGTCTCTGGCGCAGAGCACCCTATCTTCATGACTTTGCTTCTTTGGACTGTTTTCCTTTCGGCGCGTAACTCGTTCTACTGCCATGTTTGTTATATATAAGTGATTAATAAATGCGTATTCGATACTTAGTGTATGTTATCTCCAACAGATCCTAAGTGATAACCACCATCGTCTCATCGTGAGTTATTTTGTGCTTGTTTTCGTCATTTATGAACTTCGTGTGCCAGCCCACATTGTTTTCGCCACAGTGAATCTACCAGTGACTTTTGGCACAATGCGCCCCACCAACTCTGCCGACTGCGACCATGTGTGGACAAGTTCATCTAATTTGAACTTGGTTAAAAGTGAACAGTTATCTACACTCGGCCACACCAGTGGCCACCTATCCTTATCCAGCTCAACACGGACGTCCTTCCAGTTAAAGACATTGTGGTCTATCCTTCATGTACACTGTTACCTTGTGTAATTCAAAGTTTATTTTTTGACTTCTGTGTGATTTGAGTTATTTTTAGGGGAAAAAAATTTGCAAAAGTGGAGGCAGCTTTATTAATGAATGCTTTGTATTTTCCATGTGAGTCACATGTATTGTTAAGTCTTTGAGCAATTTCCTGAATTTCTCAATTTTTGACTCACCTGTTACCCTACTGTACTAAGATTTAATAGATTTTTTTATCCTGACAAGTTTCAACATTTAATAATTTAATACAAGATGCTGCATGTCATGATCAGATAGCCCATTTACTACTGGTTTTGTGATATGACTTTTTTTTCCCTAGATTTGTCTATAAAGATATTATCAATAGCAGTCAGAGCATTAACATATCCTAGTAGCAAAATCCTCCCCCCATGAACCATGGACATTGCTGTTAGTACTGAGTTTTGCGTGCCTCAACGATACAGATAGCCGTACCGTAGGTGCAACCTCAACGGTAGGGTATCTGTTGAGAGGCCAGACAAACGTGTGGTTCCTGAGGAGGGGCAGCAGCCTTTTCAATAGTTGCAGGGGCAACAGTCTGGATGATTGACTGATCTGGCCTTGTAACACTATCCAAAACGGCCTTGCTGTTGTGGTACTGCGAACAGCTGAAAGCAAGGGGAAACTACAGCCGTAATTTTTCCCGAGGGCATGCAGCTTTCCTGTATGGTTAAATGATGATGGCGTCCTCTTGGGCAAAATATTCTGGAGGTAAAATAGTCCCCCATTCAGATCTCCGGGCGGGGACTACTCAAGAGGACGTCGTTATCAGGAGAAAGAAAACTGGCATACTACAGATTGGAGCGTGGAATGTCAGATCCCTTAATCGGGCAGGTAGGTTAGAAAATTTAAGAAGGGAAATGGATAGTTTAAAGTTAGATATAGTGGGAATTAGTGAAGTTCGGTGGCAGGAGGAACAAGACTTTTGGTCAGGCGAATACAGGGTTATAAATACAAAATCAAATATGGGTAATGCAGGAGTAGGTCTAATATTGAATAAAAAAATAGGAGTGCAGGTAAGCTACTACAAACAGCATAGTGAACGCATTATTGTGGCCAAGATAGACACGAAGCCCAAACCTACTACAGTAGTACCAAGTTTATATGCCAACTAGCTCTGCAGATGACGAAGAAATTGAAGAAATGTATGATGAGATAAAAGAAATTTTTCAGATAGTGAAGGGAGACGAAAATTTAATAGTCGTGGGTCACTGGTATTCGACAGTAGGAAAAGGGAGAGAAGGAAACATAGGTGAATATGGATTGGGGGAGAGAAATGAAAGAGGAAGCCGTCTGGTAGAATTTTGCACAGAGCATAACTTAATCATAGCTAACACTTGGTTCAAGAATCATAAAAGAAGGTTGTATACATGGAAGAATCCTGGAAATACTAAAAGGTATCAGATAGATTATCTAATGGTAAGACAGAGATTTAGGAACCACGTTTTAAATTGTAGGACATTTCCAGGGGCAGATGTGCACTCTAGCCACAATCTATTGGTTATGAACTGTAGATTAAAACTGAAGAAATCGCAAAAAGGTGAGAATTTAAGAAATGGGCCCTGGATAAACTGACTAAAGCAGAGGTTGTACAGAGTTTTAGGGACAGCACAAGGGAACAATTGACAGGAATGGGGGAAAGAAATACAGTAGAAGAAGAATGGGTAGCTCTGAGGGATGAAGTAGTGAAGGCAGCAGAGGATCAAGTAGGTAAAAAGACCAGGGCTAGTAGAAATCCTTGGGTAACAGAAGAAATATTGAATTTAATTGATGAAAGGAGAACATATAAAAATGCAGTAAATGAAGCAGGCAAAAAGGAATACAAACGTCTCAAAAATGAGATCGACAGGAAGTGCAGGGGATGGCTAGAGGACAAATGTAAGGATGTAGAGGCTTATCTCACTAGGGGTAAGATAGATACTGCCTACAGGAAAATTAAAGAGATCTTTGGAAAAAAAGAGAGCCACGTGTAAGAATATCAGGAGCTCAGATGGAAACCCAGTTCTAAGCAAAGAAGGGAAAGCAGAAAGGTGGAAGGAGTATATAGAGGGTCTATACAGGGGCGATGTACTTGAGGACAATATTATGGAAATGGAAGAGGATGCAGATGAAGATGAAATGGGAGATACGATACTGCGTGAAGAGTTTGACAGAGCACTGAAACAAGGTCCTGGGAGTAGACAACATTCCATTAGAACTACCGACGGCCTTGGGAGAGCCAGTCCTGACAAAACTCTACCATCTGGTGAGCAAGATGTACGAGACAGGCGAAATACCCTCAGACTTCGAGAAGAATATAATAATTCCAATCCCAAAGAAAGCAGGTGTTGACAGATGTGAAATTTACCGAACTATCAGTTTAATAATTCACAGTAGCAAAATACTAACGCGAATAATTTACAGACAAATGGAAAAAGTGGTAGAAGTCGACCTCAGGGAAGATCAGTTTGGATTCCGTAGAAATGTTGGAACACGTGAGGCAATACTGACCTTACGACTTATCTTAGAAGAAAGATTAAGGAACGGCAAACCTACGTTTCTAGCATTTGTAGACTTAAAGCTTTTGAAAATGATGACTGGAATACTCTCTTTCAAATTCTGAAGGTGGCAGGGGTAAAATGCAGGGAGTGAAAGGCTATTTATAATTTGTACAGAAACCAGATGGCAGTTATAAGAGTCGAGGGACACGAAAGGGAATCAGCGGTTGGGAAGGGAGTGAGACAGGGTTGCAGCCTCTGCCCAATGTTATTCAATCTGTATACTGAGCAAGCAGTAATAGAAACAAAAGGAAAATTTGGAGTAGGTATTAAAATCCAGGAAGAATAAATAAAAACTTTGAGGTTCGCCAATGACATTGTAATTCTGTCAGAGACAGCAAAGGACTTGGAAGAGCAGTTGAACGAAATGGACAATGTCTTGAAAGGAGGGTATAAGATGAACATCAACAAAAGCAAAACGAGGATAATGGAATGTAGTTGAATTAAGTCGGGTGATGCTGAGGGAATTAGATTAGGAAATGAGACGCTAACAGTAGTAAAGGAGTTTTGCTATTTGGGGAGCAAAATAACTGATGATGGTCGAAGTAGAGAGGATATAGAATGTAGACTGGCAATGGCAAGGAAATCGTTTCTGAAGAAGAGAAACTTGTTAACATCGAGTATAGATTTAAGTGTCAGGAAGGCGTTTCTGAAAGTATTTGTATGGAGTGTAGCAATGTATGGAAGTGAAACATGGACAATAAACAGTTTGGACAGGAAGAGAATAGAAGCTTTCGAAATGTGGTGTTACAGAAGAATGTTGAAGATTAGGTGGGTATATCACGTAACTAACGAGGAGGTACTGAATAGGATTGGGGAGAAGAGAAGTTTGTGGCCCTACTTTACTAGAAGAAGGGATCGGTTGATAGGATATGTCCTGAGGCATCAAGGGATCACAAATTTAGCATTGGAGGGCAGCGTGGAAGGTAAAAATCGTAGAGGGAGACCAAGAGATGAGTACACTAAGCAGATTGAGAAGGATGTAGATTGCAGTAGGTACTGGGAGATGAAGAAGCTTGCACAAGATAGAGTAGCATGGAGAGCTGCATCAAACCAGTCTCAGGACTGAAGACCACAACAACAACAACAGTAGCAAAATTCACAGTAGGAACTAAAGTGAATGATAGTTTTACTGACTGCAATAATTGTTCATTGACAGAGCTTTTCAATAAGTCTACATTAAAATCCCCAGCAACCACTATTTCCTTTTTGTTTTTGTTTTTTTTACTATGAGATGGGACAGCAGAGCTTCGAGATTTTATTTTGAAGAGGTTAAAATTTCCTGAAGGTGATCTGTATACACCTACTATTATGAAGGACTTATTATGAAATACTACTTCTGTTGCACAAGCTTCGAAGCACTGCTCTGAGCAAAATGCTTAGTGGTCACCCAATATGCATTTCCGATGCCTGGTTGTTCAGCAATATATATATATATATATATATATATATATATATATATATATATATATATATATATATATATATATATATATGTGTGTCGTTGTATATATGTTTCTCAGGCAAGACGTCGGATGTCATGGTGAAAACTCACCAATATTTGATCAGCGCAACTGGTCGACATCTTCAGGTGCGACGAACACACTGCTAAGGCCTGACAGGAGCCCCTTATTTATGCCAGTCTTAGGTAGGAAGTGCGCATGCATGGAGGCGCCAAATTCGATGGCCAATAGCGACGATATCAATCGATAGCTGGAAGGACAGCAATGCCACCTGCAAGACGAAGAACCAAAGACTTTGGTGCACGTGCGGAGGCTGCCGCTGCTGCTCTGCGCTGCCATCGGCCGCCCCAGCGACCTCTGTCGGAAGCAACAAGCAGAAGTGCGCGTCCATGTTGGCGCGTGACCATCCTCCCGTTGTTAACAGAATATTTATGTTGCTGCAGCAACCAGAGAAGTCTGCAGTGGCCGAGCATTGTCTCAGTACAGGCCATTCTATGAATTATCAACACACAAAGAGTCTCACGAGTTCGTACTGGGACAGTGTTATTAAGGAAGCAGTGGAAATACGTGGCTCGGCGAGTCTTGTAAACAGACACGGGCTTTCAGCTCAGTACAGCTTGGGATCCAGCAGTGGCCATATTGAAGTCGCATCGAGCAGAGAGGAGTACTATTGGTCATACGATGGATGACGTTTCGCCAGCAACATAAATATTCTGTTGACAATGGGAGGATGGTCACGTGCCAACACAGACGCGCATTTCTGCTTGCTGCTTCCGACAGAGGTTGCTGGGGCAGCCGATGGCAGTGCAGACCAGCAGCGGCAGCCTCCGCACGTGCGCCGAAGTCTTTGGTTCTTCGTCTTGCAGGTAGCGTTGTTGTCCATCCAGCTATCAGTTGATTTCGTCGCTATTGGCCATCGAATTTGGCGCCTGCACACATGCGCACTTCCTGCCTAAGACTGGCATAAATAGGGGGCTCTAGTCAGGTTTAGCACACCAGCTCCGGCTCCCACACCAGGACCTGCCACCTCACGCCACCATCTGGTTGCTCCTGTCCCCCATGCCCCCTCTCACGCTTCCGTCGCTGTTAAGCGTCCCAGCGGCACACCCGCCGCCTCTGTTCCCAAAAAATCTCAGCCTCTTCCTCCTCCCACCCCTGTGGATGCCATGGATGTCTCCCCACCTGTCCCTTCTACCACCTCCTCTTCCTCCTCCTTCTGCAAATGCCTCCTGTCCCGTCCGGATCCCATACTGCTCGAAGCCTGGAACCTCACCCTACTCTTCTGCCAGCACTTTCCCAGAGCCCCATCTCCCTCCTCACTCCCTGCCGAGACTCCGTTCTTATAAACACCCCTAGCCCCAACTTTCACACAGACACCCTCTCCAGAATCCCCATTACCTGCTTTGACCCCCAATGCCTCCCCTCACCCCTGCTCCTTCCCCATCCCCCTCCCGCCAACCCCAACCGCCACGTCACCTGCTGACCCTCACTGCTTAGTCCGACGATCACGGAGGAGGAGGTGTTGGCGGAGCTTAAGGTGCACCCATACTTAGAAATATGGGCGTTACGCCGGGTTTTCAACCCTGCCAGCCCCACCTGCCTTATGGGAGTGTTCTCTGAACATGCCCCTTCCATCGACCATCTCCTGAAGGAGGGTGCCCTCCTATTTGATTGATGGAACAAAGTCGACCACTCCCGTTCCCCTCCTCAAACCTTCCGATGCCAGACATGCCCGTGCTACAATGCACACCCAACATCTGAGTGCCACAAGGCCCCCGTATGCCCGCACTGTAAACAGGCACACTTTCTCCAGCAGTGTCCCTACCTCTAGTCCCCTCCTTCCCACAACATCTGCAACCACCTGCACCCTACCTACTCCCAGAAGTGCAAGGCCCAACCCCCCCCCCACCACACCTGAACTCACTGTCCCCGTCTGACCTCTGGACACCCCCACCCCTCCTGGCAATTCCCTTCGTCCCCCTCCTCCCGCCACTGCTAAGGGCATCATCAGGTTTGTTACCATCGTCCCCCAGAATGTCCACCTGTTCCAACACCCCCACACCCTCCAGCAGATATCCATCATTGCCCGATCTGTCTTCCATTTCAACACCTATGACAGCTATTCTCATAACCAAGCCCACTTCACCTTCTCCCATCTCAACACCCTTGTCTAAATCCCTGTCATGGTGTGACAGCACTGTATCTTGTTTAATAACATCTGTTCCCTTCCTACCAATAAGAACCTCCTCATGCATACACCTTCACGACCCATTGCGTGGATGACCTCCTCCTCAATAAAACCTTTCTTCAGCCCCAGCATACCGTACACACATCGCCCTATCTCCTCCACCACTCTGGCAATCCCCTCCCGATAGCGCGAGGCGGGGTAGCCATTGGCCACCACCGCCAGATCCCTGCTCTGCTCCAACTCCTCCTTCCCGACCCCACAGAACACCTGATCCTTAGTCTCTTCTTCCCCGGCCTTACCATTACCTGTGCCACCATCTATGTCCGCCCTAACGCCCCTGTTCCTTTTGACTTCCTTTCCCACATCGACCATCCCTTCTCCTCCTACGTGATTGCCACCGACCTCAACATCCATAGTCGTTCTGCCGCCCATTTATGGCGGTAGCATTGGTTCCTCTCCTCCCTTCAAGGCAACCTCGTTCCCATTCCCCAGCACACCCACCCTGAATCCAATATCATTCCAGATGTCGTCCACTACTCCCCTTACCTCCTTGGCCACATAGCGGTGGATGTCCTGGACCCCATTGGTAGTGACCATCTCCCTGTTCTCCTCACCATTTCAGACAATCACCCCCATCCTGATCCTCACATCGACCCTCCCCCGAAATATGTCCATGATTATTCCCATGTCAACTGGAATGTCTACCGGGATACCCTCTCTACCCAGGTCGATAGCCACCACCTCACCTACCACCACCCTTATGATGTTACCCATGCCCCCTCCTTTCTCCAGCAGACCTCGTCTGAGGCCGTGGAGAACCACGTCCCTTCCATTGCCATCCAGCCCCAGCATCCCACTTTACCCCCACAGGCTGTCCTCCTCCTCCATGAATCCCGCCGTCTCTACCATGCCTTCCTTCACACACGTGACCTGGACACACTACGACACCACCGGCAACAGCAATGACACATCAGGAACTTGCTCGCGGCTAAGAAATTCCGGGACTGGCGACAAACATGCACCCTTCTTAATGCTACAATTCCTATCAACTCGTCCAAGTACTGGTCAGCCTTCTGCTGCCTTACAAGATCTAAACCAACCCCCTACTACCCTCTCCATTATAATGACCAACCCTTCCCTGACAGCCTTAGTAAGGCCAATCACTTTGCCTCCTACCTCTCCAATATCTTTACCCTCCCTGACGAACCCCAGTTCGATTACTCCCTCTTCCCAGATGTCCGCGATCGAACTGACACCTCTGTCCCTCTTGCCGCCCCTGGCTTCCAGTACTTGGACAACATTACACACAACGAACTCAATGCCCCCATCACTACTCAGGATATCATTGCTACACTCTGCATGAAACGCAACACTGCTCCTGGTCATGATAGTGTTACCTATCGCCACCTCCGTGAAGCTCTCGCCTCCTTCCTCTCCACCCTGGCCAGGTTACATAATGTGGTCTTGTCCACAGGTTACTACCTCGACCTGTGGAAAACCTCCCGTATCCTGATGTTCCTTAAGCCCGACAAACCACCATCCACTGTCTCCTCCTACCATCCCATCAGTCTTACCTCGGTCTTTGGCAAGGTCCTGGGATCCATCCTCACCCGACACATCCACCTGCATCTCCACCAGCACCGCCTCCTTCCCACTACCAGGTGTGGCTTTCGACCATTCTTCTCTGCCAATGATCTTCACCTCACTCCTCTCCTTTCTGAACAGCTCAACTCCCGTCGATCCACCATCTTCCTCTCCCTCGACCTTCAGCGTGCTTACGACCATGTATGGCATTCCGGTCTCAAACTCTAAACCTTCACCCTTCCTATCAACTACATCCATCTGATCGGGTCCTTTCTTTCCCAATGTCCTTCCTATGTCACTGTCCATAACACGGATTCCTACACCTTCTACCCCTCTGCCAGTGTGCCCCAAGGTTCTGTCCTCCCCCCTCTTCTCTACCTTCTGTATACAGCGGACATGCCGCCTCCTTCACCCCCCGTCCACCTTCTCCAGTACGCCGATGACACCACCTTCCTTGCCCTCCCCCCCACCCTGCAATGCTCCCAACAAATTCTCCAATCCCATCTTGACCGGTTCACCACTTGGTGCAACCAGTGCTTACTCAAGGTCAATCCTTCTAAGATCTAGGCGATCACTGTATGCAAAACCACCACTTCCTTCCATCTCCTCGATTTCTATGTCACCATTTATGGCCATACTATCACCCTCACCCCCACCCTGAAGTACCTTGGCGTCACCCTTGACTGTCTTTTCTCCTGGACCCCCCCATCTCCGGACAATCCATGCCAAGGCACGATCCCAATTCTGTCTCCTCAAGCTCCTTTCTAGTGGCACCTGGGGTCTGGATCCCTTCACCAACCTCCACACCTATAAATCCCCCATTCGCCCTGTCCTCTGCTAAACCCACCCTGCCTGGATCTTCGCCCCTCCTACCTTTTACAAATCCCTTCAAATCCTAGAACACCATGCTCTCCGCCTTGCCTATCGCATCCATCTCCCCTCCCCCCTCACGGATTCTGTATGACCTTATTCCGTTCCTAAACCTCCTCCTTTTCCTCGAACAGATACAGATCCTCTACACCCCCGTAAACTTGATCCCCCTCACCCTCTTGTCTCTCCCATCCTCTCCCACCCCCATCCACTGCCATGCCTGAATTCCCACGTCCCACCTGCTCTCCATCTCTCCATACCCTCGCCCAAGGTGGCTTCCGCCAACTCCCCCTCCCTGATGATGCCCTCATCCCTCCATCTACCCCTCCTACCAACTTTGATCCTTCTCTTCCACAACCTATGTTTTTCCTTGGGCACACTCCTCCTCCCTTCCTCCCCCCTGGCTTCCCCTACCACCCTGTACCTTCTTCCCCCCCCCACCCCCATCTCCGCTGCCACTGACATTTACACTCTACCCTCTCCCTCCTCCCCCACCTTTTCCCCTTTTTTTTCGGCTAGTCCCCAGACTCACACACGTCAAGTGAACATTCGCAAGCCGGAGATCACCACCATCGGTTCTGTGTGTGTGCCATCGTGTTAGTGCTTCAGTGTTTTCACCGCCCCACGCTCCACCGTTCACGTGTGTTATCTCAGTCATCAGTGTTCGTGTACAGTGCTGACCGTTTTTCATTTTTTACTACACCTGTGAATGGCCCCATGTTTTTTACTCATGTGTCTACTGTTTTTTTGTCCACTATTATGTTATGTTTTTCTACGTCTTCATTGTTTCTATTTGTACTGACTGTGGTCGAAGAGCGGCGTAATATTGCTGCTGCCGGCCCACCTTTTGTATAAGGTGTCAAAAAACAATAAAGAAAAAAAAAACAGGACTTAGCTGTGTGTTCGTCGCACCTGAAGAGGTCGGCCAGTTGCGCTGATGAAATATTGTGGAGTTTTCACCATGACATCCGACTTCTCGCCCGAGAACCATATATACAACATGTCCGTCGGGAAAGCCTCAAGCAACACATATGTCGTTGGCTCCGTCATAATATTGGGGTGTCTAAAACGCTGTAGAAAGGGAACCACAGCTCAGAAATGTCAGACTTGAGCAGCGTATTACTGACACAGGGGGAAACGGCACGGAACACAAAAAAAAGTTTGTCCAATAGACGGAGCTTCAAGTGTCAGAATACGCACACCAACAGAGCGCGGCGCGCGCCTGTTCCACAGGTCGCACCCGAGACGCTTAACACGAGTGCGTCCATGAAGGACCGCAAGCTGCTGGTAAAGCTCTTTTTCAAGAGCGGTAGCTGTGCTCCAGTAACCCTGCAGAATTTCCGGACGCTCAACGGTATGAAAAAAGGCATTGTTCTGATGTCTGCTAAGAGTCTGGAGAAAGTGATTACAAAATTCGAAAAGACAGGTTACTTTGAAGTGCAATGTGGCAGAGGGAGGGAAGCAGTTGATCCGCCATCTGTCGAATATGTTAGCCACAATGTCGCGGGAGGGTTCGAGCAATGTTGTGAATGTCGGAATTTTCCAAAAACTGGACATGCCTGCGAGCACTATGCATAACATCCTACGAAACACCCTGCGTTCTTACTGATGACCTGCCAGCAAGACAAATGTTCGCTCTGAAATTTCTTGCTCACATGGAAGTTGACAATGAATGGCCATGGAGCATTCTGTGGACATACGAAGCTCATTTTCGTTTCCAGAGACATGTCAATATGAAGAATTGTAGAATATCTGCACGCACATCAACCGATACCAATTAATTCTTCAATGGGGTCTGTGTTGTGCGTGTTGACGGAATCGTTTATGGTCGGGCCGTATGTTTTAGTCTTATGGGTCCTGTTATCTGTGCCGTCCGTCACTGGTAAACGCTGTTTTACGCACCAACGTCTTCCAGCCCTTCAACAGCATGTATTTGTGGGTAGGATCATTTTTATGCAATATGCGTTCCTCCTCACACTTCACAGCTCTTGAATCGGCTGCTGCAGAGGCATTTCGGACACTACAGAATTATCAGCCGTTATTTCCATACGGTCTGGCAGTCCAGATTTCCTGTTCTTAAACCTTGTGATCTGTGGGGCTATCTGAGAGAAGTTGTGTTCACGCTCTAATTAGGAACGTAGCTGAACTGAAGGCCCGCATTGTGCAACGCATTCCTTACGTGACCCCCAAGACACTGTGATCTCTTGATCTCGTATGTAACATGCGGTTTCTGGATTTCAAATTGTGGCAGTATGCGGTGCACATAATACTGAACACATCTTGCGCCAGTCTCACGGCAATCAGAAACCGATGCCATTTTGCATTTTATGCGTTTTTTTTCTTTATTCAGTTTCGATTCCTCCCGAAGGGGGCGGGCTGGCAGCAGCTTAGTACGCCGCTCTTCAGCCTACAGAATTTGTTTTAAAAAGAAGAAGATAATAAAAAATAAAAGCAGGCGATAAAATCGGTGACTTAAATGGTAAAATGGAGGAAAACTGTGGAACTTAAAATATAAAACAAATAAAATACCAGGGAAGCAGACAGGTAAAATAACAGACAATAATAAACGGCGACAATCTGGTTTCTGTTCCCAAGAAATATAAAATTCGCACCCAGCGACAGCATGATTTCTGTTCACAACACTTGGCCGGCCGGTGTGGCCGTGCGGTTCTAAGCGTATCAGTTTGGAACCGCGTGACCGCTTCGGTCGCAGGTTCGAATCCTGCCTCGGGCATGGATGTGTGTGATGTCCTTAGGTTAGTTAGGTTTAAGTAGTTCTAAGTTCTAGGGGACTGATGACCTCAGTAGTTAAGTCCCGTAGTGCTCAGAGCCATTTGAACCATTTTTGAACCACAACATTTTGGAAAGACACACAAGACTGTACCTCGCTTGAACACTGCACTACAAAGTTGGCACAACTATGACATACCACAGCCGAGGGCAGACAGGGGGAACCTGGACAGATTATGGGGAAAAAAAGGGGGGAGGGAGAGGAAAAACGAAGTGGGGGGAGGGAGGTGGAGCCGATGGAGGTGAGGACCTGGAAGAGGGGGGGGGGGGCTGGTCAGACGCGACAGGGAGTGGGGAAAGGCAGAGGAGGGGAAATGCAAAAGAACTCGGTGGTGGGGGGGGGGGGGAGAAGAGAGGCAGAGAGAAGTTAGGTGAGGAGAAAACAGGATGAAGGGGGGAAAGAGGGGGCCTGGGGAAAGGACAGAGGAAAGGAGAGGAAGATGAGGACCAGAGTTGATAGGAGAGAGGATATCATCTGGGAGGGGATGCGGTTTTTGCGGTTTTTGGCCTCAGGACAATTATAAATGGATTTTCCCCATCCCATGTGGTACGACCTTGCCGTGGAGGAAGGGCCTGCCTAAGCAACAGTGCCACAAATGTTGACTACCACACATGTGCATTCATGCACATTGAACAGAATGGATGGTGTAATGTGCAGTTCGAACTACAGTTGTCGTATGGCGAGTAATCTGTCATTTTGGGATGACCCCATTTACGTTACGACACTTGCAGTGCCATGATTCGGTAAAATTTTCGTTAATTCTTTTGTTCAGTAAATTTATTGCTGCATCAAAAATATCCTGCTCAAATTTGACGTTATTCTGTGCAATGATTCTCTTCCTACATTGTTTTGAAACCGGAACATTGTGGGCGTCCTGAATTTAAGGTTGGGCACTAAATTTTTGAGCGTCCTGGGTGTACAGGGTGAACAGTAATAAAACTGACAAACTGCAGGGACGGATTACTGACTGGAAGTGAGGAAAAAAAGAGCTATGGACGTGTGTCCGGTAGTGCCTCGTGCCACGGTAGATGGCGCTGACGAATGAAAGTTCCTCTGACCACGTGCCGTGTGTTGCAGGTTGTGTGACTGACGCACCGAGCTGTAAACAGCAGAATTGTCCGGTATCCATGTCGGGAACAAGGCGAGATGGTGTTTGTGTACGGGCAAGCAGATGGAAACGGTCTAGAGGCAGCACGGGTATACCAATACCAAGCACGTAACACAACGCTTAAAGCCGTCTGTATGATCATGGATTACACCATATTTGCGGGCCATTTGCCTGAATTTGTGCTAGGGTTCGTCACAAAATTCTGTAGAACTCGTTCCTCCAAATTTGGTGTACGCACAGTCTGCTGCCTTCCTGTACGTTCGTCTGTCTGAAAAGACCCATGATCACACAAACGCCCAGAAAGGACTTTAATAAATGTTGCGCGAAGTGGTTGGTGTCTGTGACGGTACTTGTTTTGGTACAGCCGCGCTGCCTCTCGACCATCTGCTTGGCTATACACAAACACCATCTCGGCTTGCTCCTACGTAAATACCGGACCATTCTGCTGTTTACAGTACGCTGCGTCAATCACACAGTCTTCAACACAACAAAAAACAGACGGAAAGTCGTCAGAGGAACTTTCGTTCGTCAGCGCCATCTACCGTGGCACGATGCATTACCGGACACATGTTCACAGGACCATTTTTCTTTCATTTCCAGTCAGAAATCTGTCCCTGTACATAAGTCCACTGATATTTTTGAAAAAGGTGAGAGTATTCGCTCTATTCCTCTCCGTCTGTAGACCTATTGCCTAGAAGCTCTTACAATTAAAGATGGTGTACATTGCTAGAGGGTATTTCAGGTTTTTTAATGAACACTTTCATCAGGAGACGTTGAGCATCCAATGGTTCTCACCGTTTCTGAAAGAAGCAGTTCCACTGCATTACGATAGTAGCGAATCACTGTGGTCTCTGGGCAGAAAAATGCTGAAATGAGCATCAGCAACTTCTTAATCAGCATCAGCGCTTTGTTACCATTAAAAGCCATGACATCATCGCATCCGGCCACGTGCACTGAGACCATTCCAGGAATTCTGACGTCAGCATCGGCACTTTGTTATCACCACTGCCACTCCCTAACCCACACCTTCCGCTCGCTACGCACATTTATTAAGTAGAATTTTACATTACAGTTTACAAATAATTATTCATTTGAAGCAATCGATTTGCAATCGATCTCGAAGTTATGAAAAGTGCTTTCACGAGTTCATCAAAATTACACTGAACTGCCAAAAATTAAAGGATAGTGATATACATATGATATGAAAAGGTTTCCGATGTGGTTATGTATGCACGATGGTAATTAGTAGACTGTGTACACAGAATGGTAGTTGGAGCTAGACACATGGGAGTTTCCAATTCGGAAATCGTTAGGGAATTCAGTATTCCGAGATCCACAGTTTTAAGAGTGTCTTAAGAAAACCAAAGTTCAGAGATTGCCTCTCACCACGGACAACGCAGTGGCCGACGGTCTTCACCGACAGCAGCGACCCTTGTATGTGATCAAAAGAATCCGAACACCACCCAAAACAAACGTTTTTCATATTAGGTGCATTGTGCTGCCACCTACTGTCAGGTACTCCATATCAGCGGCCTCAGTAGTCATTTGACATCGTGAGAGAGCAGAATGAAGCGCTCCGCGGAACTCACTTACTTCGAACGTGGTCAGGTGATTGGGTGTCACTTGTGTCATACGTCTGTACGCTACATTTCCACACACCTAAACATTCTTAGGTTCACTGTTTCCAATGTGATAGTGAAGTGCAAACGTGAAGGGACACGTACAGCACAAAAGCGAACAAGCCGACCTCGTCTGTTGAAGAGGGTCGTAATGTGTAATACGCAGACAACGCAGACATCTATCCAGACTATCACACAGGAATTGCAAACTGCATCAGGATCCACTGCAAATACTATGACAGCTAGGCTGGAGATGGTAAAACTTGGATTTCATGGTCGCGCGGCTGCTCATAAGCCCCACATCACGCCAGTAAATGTCAAACGACGCCTCGCTTGGTGTAAGGGGTTTAAACACTGGACGACTGAACACTGGAAAAACGTTGCGTGGAGTGACGAATCACGGTACACAATGTGGCGATACAATGGCAGGGTGTGGATACGCCGAATACCCGGTGAACGTCATCTGCCAGCGTGTGTAATGCCAAAAGTAAAATTCGGAGGCGGTGGTGTGGTGGCGTTTTTCATGGGGGAGGGGGGGGGGGGGGGGCTTGCAACCCTTGTTGTTTTGCGTGGCACTATCACAGCACAGGCCTACATTGATGTTTTAAGCACCTTCTTGCTTCCCACTGTTGAAGGAGCAATTCGGGGATGGCGATTGCACCTTTCAACACGATCGAGCACCTGTTCACAATCCACGGCCTGTGGCGCTGTGGTTACACGACAATAACATCCCTGTAATGGACTGTCCTGAATCCTATAGAACACCTTTTGGATGTTTTGGAACGCCGACTTCGTGCCAGGCCTCACCGACCGACTTCGATACCTCTCCTCAGGGCAGAACTCCGTGAAGAATGGGCTGCCATTCGCCAAGAAACCTTCCAGCACCTGACTGATCATAAGCCTGCGAGAGTGGAAGCTGTCATCAAGGCTAAGGGTGGGCCAACACCATACTGAATTCCAGCATTACCGATGGAGGGCTCCACAAACTTTTAAGTTATTATCAGGCTGGTGTCCGGATACTTTTGATCACATAGTGCATCAGTACTAAGAGGAAACAGCAATGCAAAAATAACAGCAGAAATCATTGCGGAACGTACAACGAACTTAGCCGTTAGGACAGTGCGGCGAAATTTGGCGTTAATGGACTACGGCAGCAAACGACCGACGTGAGTGTTTTTGCTACTATGACATCGTCTGCAGCGTCACTCCGGGACCATATCGGTTGGACGCTACATGACTGGAAAACTGTAGCCTGGTCGGATGAGCCTCAATTCCAGTTGGTAAGAGCTGAAGGTAGGGTTCGAGTGTGGCGCAGGTCCCACGTAGCCATGGACCAAGTTGTCAACAAGGCACTGTGCAAGCTGGTGGTGGCGGCATAATGCTATGTTTACATGGAGTGGATTAAGCCCTCTGGCCCAACTAAACCGATCAGACTGGAAATGGCTATGTGCAGCTACTTTGAAACCATTTACAGCCATTCATGGACTTAATGTTCGGATGGAATCTTTATGGATGACAATGTGCTATGTCACTGGTCCACAATTGTTCGCGACTGGTGTGACATTCTCGACAATTGGAGCGAATGGTTTGGCCAGCCAGATTGCCCGACTTGAAACCCTTCAAACATTTACAGGGCATAATTGAGAGGTCATTTCGTGCATAAACTCCTGCACCAGCAACATCTTCGCAATTATGGACTACTATAGAAGCAGCAGGGCTCATTATTTCTGCAGGGAACTTCGAATGACTAGTCAGGTCCATGCCACATCGAGTTGCTGCACTACGTTGGGCAAAAGGGGGTCCGATGCATGGCTTTTGTCGCCAAGGTGTAGACCGCATGCGCCTGTAACTACTGATGTATCACAATAACGCCAAACGCTCATTCAGCAATTCTTGACATTTGCTGGTCGGACTAAGCATTACCTGGTAGTAGTAACACAGCAGACAGGTAAAATCTAAAGAAGATCATCGCGGTCCTTCATTCGATAGTTTAGTAATTGCAATCGTGTTTGTGGGATGTTAATTAAGCTGCAGTGGCAGACCAACAAGAGAGGCATTGTTCACCAGGAGAAAGATTGTTCTGAAACTGAGAGCACACGCTCCGGGAAGAGACGAGCAACTTGCTGCACTAATTGGCTGCACATATGCCCCGATATGGGCGCAGCAAGATAACCAGAGAAGTTAGAGATATAACGGAAGCTGTCTTAGAGAGACCAATTCATCTCACTCGTCATTCACTAATGTAGTAGTAACTGTGGTGTCACCGCCAGACACCACACTTGCTAGGTGGTAGCCTTTAAATCGGCCGCGGTCCATTAGTACATGTCGGACCCGCGTGTCGCCACTGCCAGTGATCGCAGACCGAGCGCCACCACACGGCAGGTCTCGAGAGACTTACTAGCACTCGCCCCAGTTGTACGGACGACTTTGCTAGCGACTACACTGACGAAGCCTCGCTCCTTTGCAGAGCAGATAGTTAGAATAGCCTTCAGCTAAGTCAATGGCTACGACCTAGCAAGGCGCCATAGCAATTGATAGTTATCGTATGAAGCATGTCTCATCAAGAACGATGTATACAAATGATGGATTAAAGTTAAGTATTCCAGAAGCTACGTACTTTTCTTTATAGCATTCGTCACTTATCCTGTTTCAGACCTCACGCCATCCTGCGTGAGCTTATAGCGTGCATTTCGGTCTGCTCAAACCACACTGTGTCGGCACTTCTGTCGACACATCAGTAACAATTCTACTAAATCTACAGATCAAGAACCAACTCGTTTTGCCAATATATTTATGAAGGAAACTACGATAAACCACGAACGTAGCGCACATTTCAAAACCAGCAAAACAATAAGGATCCCTTCTGCGGATAAAGCAAATAACAACTAGTTCCTGCAATCAGAGTTCCCTTCGACTCTATACCTGTACAACTGTTACACGTCGAAATCGGCAGTTAGCAGCTGGTGGCTAGCGTAACACGACGGAAGATACGTATCGGAATCGTTGCGGAAGAGATGATAGTCGAGGTGGCACACCGCTAATCCGGCAGATCTTCTGCGCCCTAGGCAAGTCTATAACTGCCCGCTGAACAGCTGGGCGCCGGCTTATCTAGTCCCAGGCGGAAGTATACTTCCGCGACTATTTGCACACGAAGTAGTTCGTTGATCGTCGCGCCCCTTGCTCTGCTGTTGGTTGATGCCCTCTGATGGACGGTGGCCGCACCTACGTGTTTGTTGTCAACTGTGGTACTTGCTGATAAACACTCTTGCGTCGTCCAGACTGCAAAGCAAAGCCGGCAACCCGCATCACTAGTCTGTCTGGTGTGTTGCCGCGGCAGTAGGCGTCTGTAGTGACTGCAGCAGTCCTTCAGGCCACTCCTCCCAGAGGCGAGGCGAAGGCACATCTCGACGTCGGTCCCAGGTACGGCTGGTGGAACGAGACAACGGTTGGCAGTGGAGATGCTGGTGGCGAGGGGAACCTCATCGACATCCACAGGCGACAGACCCGCCCATCGGGACTCTGCAAAAGTCGGCATAGGCGGCTGTGATGGCGGCGGCTGCGAAGGTTGGTCCGATGAGCCTGTGGCCTACCAGAAGACCTCAGACTGTCGGCGCGGCGCCAGGGACAATGGCAGCCTCATACTCAGCCCACGACGGAGCATAGCTGGTCGAAGAGCTTCCAACAGAGGAAACCGTTGTCAAGGAAGACGGTTGCCATGGTGCAGCTGAGAAGCGTGGAGATCTTAGTGGGAACCCAGTGGGGTGGTACTTGGGAAACACCAACGTCCAGGCTGGACCCTGCAGAGAGAACTGCAGATGCGCTGAGACCAGAGCATCGTGACGAGGGGAAGCAGAAAACAGGGTGACAAGAGTGTCTGATGAGGGCGAGCGCGCAGCTTCTCCACTGAAGAAGACCCATTGTCACCAGAAGAATGATAAGTAGACAGGAGGAGGTCGAGGGCAGCTGCCTGCGAGTAATGCTGACACAGTTTGGCCATCTGCGATTTAGATGTGCTGACAAACCTTTCAGCCAACCCATTGGATGTGGGATGGAACTGTGCTGTATGGAGCAGCTGGATGCCCGACATAGCACAGAAGGAAGTAAGCTCTGCTGATGTGAACTGAAGCCGTTTGTCCATCACAACCACCTCCAGTAGACCCTTGATGGCGAATATATGAGAAAGGGCTGGAATGGTGCGAGTGGTGGTCGTCAAAGACACGTGTGTGACATACGGAAAACAACTGCTGGCATCCATCAAAATGAGCCAGTAGGACCCTAGACACGTCAGTGGGTGAGGTACTTCGTCAGGATGATTCCCCAGTGCCCGACATCTAGGAACACGAGAACCTGCTGAGGGAGGGAGGACAGTATCACGATATGCCAATGACCAGTGTCCCCTTAGAGAAGAAGAACCCCATCACAGACAGAAAAGTCACTGCAGTGAGAAACTAAGCCCAAACCTCTGGGTCTGACAGCCGATGACGATTGGAGGGCCACCCAAGTTGAAAGTGGTGCAGAACCATCATGAGAACTGAGTCTGAGGCTGTGTGCCATGCTACGAGGCAGGTTTTCAGTTGCAGCGTGGCAGTGGCAGAGGAGGAGGCCATGTGATCCAAATGAAAACAAGCAACCGGATCAGCATTGAAGTCTGAATCCACCCCCACAGTCGAGAAAGAAGATTAAAACTGGCGTGGAGGGTCGTGACCCGGTAACAGATGTCGTAGGTGTATCCTGCAAGGAGCAACCCCCAGCAGTGCAGGTGGCGAGCGGTCTGTGTAGAGATGACGGATGTGGCGCTGAACATGGAGACCAAGGGCTTGCAGTCCCTGTAGAGCGTGGGCAGACGGCCGTACATGAAGTTGTGGAACTTCTTGAAGCGAAATACGATGGCTAAGGCCTCCTCCTCAGTGTGGCTATAGTTGCACTGTGCATGTGATAGAGTTTTCGAGGCGAAAGCCACTGGACGCTCAACATCGTCAACGATATGAGGCAACACGGCCTCCAGCCCATAATCTGACGCATGAACGGCCAAAATAAGAGGCTTGGCGGGATCGTATATGATGAGGCATGGTGGAGCAAGAAGAGCAGATCTGAGATGATTGAAAGCCCCATCACATTCCGGTGACCAGGTCCAGGAAACATCTTGCGAAGCAGGCGATGCAGAGGATCCGCCAGAGTCGCAGCATGTGGGATGAAACGCCGATTTTAGTTGAGTTGACCCAGGGTGGATTTGAGCTGGCAGACGTTTGACAGCCTAAGGAGCCGCTGAATGGCCTCGCGGTATTGCAGTGTGGGGTAAATGCCCGCAGCACTCAAGACAAGACCGAGATAGGTCATTTGAGGCACACAAAAAATTGACAGTTGGCCCTGTTGCACCACAACCCTGCAGCGTGCAGAACCTCGATTATTCGCTAAAAAGTCTGGGGCCGACATCCCTGCGACTAAGATGTCGTCTAAGTAATTAGCGGTGGCGGCGACCTTCTGACTCACTGACTCCAAAAAGAATTGAAAGATGGCTGGCGCGCTGGCGATCCCAAAGTGCAAGCAGTTGTACCAGAAGAGTCCAAAGGGAGTATTGGTGATAGGACCCCTGTAGAGGGGGCATCGACTCGCAGCTGGAGGTATGCTTCATTAAGATCTTGGCGAAGATCTTTCCATCTGCCAACTTGGACCTTCATCATGAGAAAGATACTGCACCTGCTCAAGGAACCACTCCTGCACGCAGATAATTTTATTATTATAGCTCTTCAAGGGGGTCTTGAATGGGCAGAGTGTCGGAGCACCCAAGCGGCGGTGAGAGTCACCATCAGTAATAGTAGCTGAGGACCATATGTCCAACAGGAAACATTAAGCCTTCTTCTTACATCTTCTACGGTAGATAATGGTGCTGGTACGGGGTGGACAGTTTACCCCCTCTAGCAGGAGCTATCGCACATGTGGGTGCATCTGTAGATCTAACTATTTTTTCATTAGACTCCCATTGATTTGGACTATCAGAGCAATGGACCCTGCCATACGTGGGAAGACCGTCTGAACAAAGGAAACGCTCGGCAGCTGGTCAGAATCCCCTGAGTCTGGAGGGTCCAACGCTGTGAGGTCCAACTTCATTGATGAAGAGGTGCAGCAAACGTCAAACTAATGACCCTTCATCCTTCAGGCAAAACAGACCACCCGCCGAAAACGACGATCACAGCGCTTGTGCGTAACAAAGCACTGACGACAGGAGGGTAACCTCTGACGGTGCTGAGCCCAAGAACCTGTAACCCGGTCGGGAGGCGGCGGCAGCGGCGGCGCCCGCTGCGGGCCGTCAGTGTGGCTGCCGTCCCGGCGACTGAAGCTCCGAGCGACGATGGGGCGGCCGTGCGGCAAAGACCTCGGAGCGCCGCAGATGAACGGGAATTGGCACGAATGACCGACAGACACCAGTCCGAGGAGGGATCCTTCTGCTTCAACAGATCTGTTCGCAGGGTATCGTCGTGAACGACGGCCGAGCCACACAACTGCTTACACCCTAGGTTGGCATAATAGAACCGGCAGTCCCGGGAGAGTCCCCGAAGGCAAGCGATCTATTCCTTGTGAGACTGCGACGGAAGCTTCTGACACGTGAAGAACTTGTGGAAAGCAGCCACGACGTGGGCATGAAAGTTCTAAACTGGCGGTCAACTGGAACTTCCTGCAGATCAAAACTGTGTGCCCGACCGAGACTCAAACTCGGGACATTTGCCTTTCGCGGGCAATTGCAGGTACTGGCAGAAGTGTAGCTGTGAGGACGGGGTGTGAGTCGTGCTTTGGTAGCTTAGATGGTAGAGCAACTGTTGACCTGGAATCACGAGATTTGGCAATTGGCAAGGTTTAACAGTACAAGAAAAGAAAAAGGTCCGAAAATTGTTAGTTCATAAGTACTGAACATAACACGAAAAATTATTTTTTGTCGCTTTTTTTCTTTTTACCTGTTTGTCTCTCCTTCTGTTAAGACCCCTTTTTCTCTAAAACATATGGATGTAGCAAATTCAAATTTTTAGAAATACTAATGTCTGTGATCCCTTAACAGTGTAAAAATTTTAAGTTTGTATGTCAGTTCAAACAAAAGATGCGACAGCTTACGTGACGTATTTGGATACTCGAAAACTCACTCATCATGAAATGTGGCAACAAGCAAATTTTACGATACAAGTAAAGGAAAAAACCGTAAAATTGTTAAGTATTACACTAAAATAACACTTTTTTATCATTTTTCATCGATCTGTATGTCTGTCCGTCTGTTAAGACCCCTTATTCTCGGGAAGAGTGTGGCATATCAAATTGAAATTTATGTCACATACTAAAGCCCATGGTGCCTTGGCGTTGTAAAAGTTTGAAGCTTCTGTCAATGCAATCGAAAGATACTGCCATTTATGCCACAATTTTGACACTCGAAACCCACTCATAAAATCTGCAGTACCCCATTGACCTAGAATCATGAAATGTAGCAAGAAGCAATGTTCCACAGTAGACTACAAGTAGAGTAGAAAGTCTGAAAATTCTTACTTTGTAATTCTATCGCATAAAAAATATGTTTTTGCCTCTAGAACGTAGGCTGCATTCATCATGCGTCAGAAGGGTCGTGGACGAGAATTACCGCTTGCAAACGTAAATTGTAAGTTGCAGTCATGTTTTCGTAAGCATATGAAAAATATGTTACTAAATTTTCTGCATCTACCAAAGCAAATTGGAAACTCTTGTCCTCTATTTTTTACTAGGCATGGTAATGTATAGAAATATACATCCTATTCTAAGTGCATTACACTACTTTTACACATAGTTCCCACACCGGTTCACACAATTGTACCATCGCGGCACTAAATTTAAGATGTCCCTGCTGTAGAATCCGTCCAGCTGACTGAGCAATCACCATCAGGTTGCTGTCTTGGTTTTCATCGTTACTAGTGAATCACTGTCCTGCCAGGAATTTCTTCAGCGGCCCGAAAACGTGGAAATCACTAGGAGCGAGGTCTGGACTGTATGGTGGGTGGTCCTGCGTCTCCCAGTGAAATGCCCAGATCTTTTCGGCAGTTCTGTTTGCCACATGTGGTCTCGCATTGTCGTAGAGCAGAGTCACCTTGCCCAAATGGAGAATCCCTCGGCGCCTTCACCTGACGGCTGCCCCCAGACGTGATGCGCACGCGCCGGTCTGCTTTCACCATTGCATCAACGCAGGAGATGTTGCTGTCAGACAGAGACGAACGTGGAACTCCCCAATCGCTCATTGTCAGACTTCACGGCCGTCACAACACCACCACCTATAGTTCTCAAAGCAAGACAGTTTTCCCCACATGTGGCATGTGGGCTGAATTTCCCGGTAGATCGCGATAGGCGTTCGTCCCTTGCTCAAGCCGTAAACCGGCTTAAAAAAAAAAAAAACAGAGGCAACGACTTTCTGATTTGCTCTCGTATTAACTGAAGACTCCTCCTCGCTTCTTTTTGTATGTTCAAGCTAGTTTGAAGAACTATTGTAGCGATTTTGATACCTTCTTGGAATTCCCAGTACCGGTACTTTGCCAGTATCTACATGACAAAAATCGTTCAGTTCTCGATTCCGGGGTTGCATGAATTAAGTTTGCACAGAATCCTCAGTGCGCGAGTCCTACTCGCACCTGGCCAGTTTTTTAATATCACTGTAGTTGAGCTACTGTGGACTACGCGTTCACGATCAACACTATTTTCCACATTGTTCTGTTGTTCGTCTGCCAGCTTCGGCATGCTGTCGGCCTCTTCCGAGCCCATTCCACCAGTACTTTCTTACGGTCTTCTGACAGAGGCCGCCCTCACCTTTTCAGTTCTTCTCCCAGCGTGCAACTCTGCAAGTTTCCCACCATTTGTCTAAACTCATTCCTATATATGGCAAACTGGTCGTAGTTTCGTTATTTGTTTTGAAGAACATACAACTGGGGCTGTTTGCAACAATTCACTTTTTGGTCAACACTTAACACAAAATAAACATCATGAGGGTGCTACTCAAGACAAGCTAAAAATTTTACATAAGACCGTTAAAGGGCACTTACTAGATATCCTCGACGTAATTGAAATTTATGCTCATCATAAAAAACAGCTCTTGAGGTTGTTGGACGAGAAGTTTCTTTTAGAAAAAAACACTTGTATGACTTGTTATAAAAGATTGCAGCTCTTTTATTCTTTTACTATTGTTTTAGAAAAGTTCTTGATGTACTGATACAGAATTTGGTGTATTTTCTACATTTTTATATTTTCACAAAATCGGGTAGTCCTCTTTTATTCTATGAGTTAAAATACAACTGACATTAGTAAGATAACTTTTAAATTTTATTTTTTCGCATCACTTATTGCCGAATCTATACAGTGAAGGGGTAAAACATTATGACCACTGCCCAGTGCGAAGTTGAATCCCTCCTGGTGGTTTTGCGGGCATGTGACGCAGTGAGGAAAGTAAGCCGAAGGGAGACGAATGGGCAATCATTACAACGAAGATACGGGCCAATACGCGAAAACGCATTGATCGATTTTGAAAAAGGGCACATTGTTATGGCTCTGCGGCTGGAAACGAGAATCTCTGAAACTACGGAGCCGGTCGCCTGTTGGCGTAGTGCTGTCGTGAGCAGCTATGGAAAGTGGTTGAAGGCTGGTGAAACAACGAGTAGGCGGTGTGGTATTGGACGACCACGTCCCATCACAAAACGTAGAAGTCGGAGGATCCCCCACTGTGTAATCCACGATAGGCAGCGACCTGACGACAGGGCACAATGCTGGTGCAGGCGAAAGTGTTTCGGAGCACACCATTCAAAAATGGCTCTGAGCACTATGGGACTTAACATCTGAGGTCATCAGTCACAGCCACAGCGGCCGGCAGCACACCGTTAAAAGAAATGTTGGTCTTATGTCAAAGAAGTAGTTGGATCAAAAAAAAATGTCCAGACACTCCGTGACCAAAATGGTACTGAAACAGAGGATGATAGACTAAAGGCCGAAATACTAAATGTCTTTTTCCAAAGCTGTGTCACAGAGGAAGACTGCACTGTAGTTCCTTCTATAGATTGTCGCACAGATGACAAAATGGTAGATATCGAAATAGAAGACAGAGGGATAGAGAAACAATTAAAATCGCTCAAAAGAGGAAAGGCCGCTGCACCTGATGGGATACCAGTTTGATTTTACACAGAGTACGCGAAGGAACTTGCCCCCCTTCTTGCAGTAGTGTACCGTAGGTCTCTAGAAGAGCGTAGCGTTCCAAAGGATTGGAAAAAGGCACAGGTCATCCCCGTTTTCAAGAGGGGACGTCGAACAGATGTGCAGAACTATACACCTATATCTCTAACGTCTATCAGTTGTAGAATTTTGGAGCACGTATTATGTTCGAGTATAATGACTTTTCAGGAGACTAGAAATCTACTCTGTAGGAATCAGCATGGGTTTCGAAAAAGACGATCGTGTGAAACCCAGTTCGTGCTATTCGCCCACGAGACTCAGAGGGCTATAGACACGGGTTCCCAGGTAGATGCCGTGTTTCTTGACTTCCGCAAGGCGTTCGATACAGTTCCCCACAGTCGTTTAATGAACAAAGTAAGAGCATATTGACTATCAGACCAATTGTGTGATTGAAGAGTTCCTAAATAACAGAACGCAGCATGTCATTCTCAATGGAGAGAAGTCTTCCGAAGTAAGAGTGATTTCAGGTGTGCCGCAGGGGAGTGTCGTAGGACAGTTGCTATTTACAATATACATAAACGACCTTGTGGATGACATCGGAAGTTCACTGAGGCTTTTTGCGGATGATGCTGTGGTACATCGAGAGGTTGTAACAAGGGAAAATTGTACTGAAATGCAGGAGGATCTGCAGCGAATTGACGCATGGTGCACGGAATGGCAATTGAATCTCAATGTAGACAAGTGTAATGTGCTGCGAATACATAGAAAGAAAGATCCCTTATCATTTAGCTACAATATAGCAGGTCAGCAAATGGAAGCAGTTAATTCCATAAATTATCTGGGAGTACGCATTATGAGTGATTTAAAATAGAATGATCATATAAAGTTGATTGTCGGTAAAGCAGATGCCAGACTGAGATTCATTGGAAGACTCCTAAAGAAATGCAATCCGAAAAGAAAGGAAGTAGGTTATAGTACGCTTGTTCGCCCACTGCTTGAATACTGCACAGCAGTGTGGGATCTGTACCAGATAGGGTTGATAGAAGAGATAGAGAAGATCCAACGGAGAGCAGCGCGCTTCGTTACAGGATCATTTAGTAATGACTATAAATGTCATATTAAAGCAATTTTACGACTGATTGCTACTCTATCTAACCCAATCGCGAAAGCGTTACGGAGATGATAGATAAACTCCAGTGGAAGACTCTGCAGGAGAGACGCTCAGTAGCTCGGTACGGGCATTTGTTGAAGTTTCGAGAACATACCTTCACCGAGGAGTCAAGCAGTATATTGCACCCTCCTACGTATATCTAGAGAAGAGACCATGAGGATAAAATCAGAGAGATTAGAGCCCACACAGAGGCATACCGACAATCCTTCTTTCCACGAACAATACGAGACTGGAATAGAAGGGAGAACCGATAGAGGTGCTCAAGGTACCCTCCGCCACACACCGTCAGGTGGCTTGCGGAGTATGAATGTAGATGTAGATGTAGATGTAGAAAGGCCATTGTTGAACGTGGAGCTCCACATCATACGATCTGTACGTGTTCCTGGGTTGACTCAGCGACATCGTCAGTTACGATTGCTATGGGCACAGCATCACTGAGCTTTCACCAGGGATCAATAGAAACGTGCCACCTGCCTAATTAATCGCATTTCTTGTTACACCAGCTCGATGGTTGCGTCCATACACGCCATCTTCCAGGCAAACGGCTGCACGAAACATGCACCACGCCACAGATGCAGGCCAGTGAGGGCGGAATTATGCTGTGGGGTACACTAGGTTGGGCTTCCATTAGAACTGTGGTGATAATCGAAGGCATCATGACAGCACTGAACTATGTGAATATTATTGCGGACCAACTGCATCGCTTCCTACTTGATGTGTCCCCCTATCGCGATGACATATTTCAGCAGGATAACTGTTCGTGTTTCAAGGCAACAATAGTGCTACAGCGGTTTGAGGACATTATAGTGACATTGATGTCTTGGCCAGCAAATGTGCCTGATCTGTACCAAATGGAACACATATCGGTCACCAGCTAAGGGCTTGCATATCACCATCCCGTAATTTGCGGGAATTGCTAGACCAGTACGTAAATATCTGGTGCCACATACGTCTGGAATTCTGCCAAGGACTTGCAGAATACATGCAAAACACAATCGCTGCTGTATTGTGTTTACATAGTGGACCTACAGGATATGGAACAGGTGGTCACAATATTTTGACTCATCGGTGTATATACACTATCTGATCAGATGTATCCGGACACTTGGCGCCCTCCATCGGTAATGCTGGAATTAAATATCGTGTTGGCTCACCCTTAGCCTTGATGACAGCTTCCACTCTCGCAGGCATACGTTGAGACAGGTGCTGGAAGGTTTCTTGGGGAATGGAAGCCCATTCTTCACGGAGAGCTGCACTGAGGAGAGGTATCGATGTCGGTCGATGAGGCCTGGCACGAAGTCGGCATTCCAAAACCTCCCAAAGGTGTTCTATAGGATTTAGGTCAGAACTCCGTGCAGGCCAGTCCATTACAGGGATGTTATTGTCATGTAACCACTCTGACACAGGCCCTGCATTATGAACGGGTGCTCGATCGTGTTGAAAGGTGCAGTCGCCATCCCCGAATTGCTCTTCAACAGTGGGAAGCAATAAGGTGCTTAAAACATCACTGTAGGCCTGTCCACGCAAAACAACAAGTGGTGCAAGCCCCGTCCATTAAAAACACGATCACATAATAACACCACCGCCTTCGAATTTTACTGTTGGCACTACACACGCTGGCAGATGAAGTTCACCTGGTATTCGGCATACCCACACCCTGCCATCGGACCGCCACATTCAGTACCGTGATTCGTCATTCAACACAACGTTTCAGTACTGTTTAATAGTCCAATGTTTACGCTACTTACACCAAGCGAGGCAACGTTTGGCTTTTACCGGCGTGATGTGTGGCTTATGAGCAGCCGCTCAACCATGAAATCCAACTTTTCTCACTTCCCATCTGTCATAGTATGTAACCTCCCCCTCACTTATCGACATTAATGACAGTGAAAAATTAAACAGCGTGTACCTAATGGAAATTTGGGAAAAGCAATCGTCACCGAAGTTAATCTGTCGGTAAAGAGGGAGGAAAGGGTTACATCTAAATGAAAGGAAAAGTGCTAATGAAACTGGTGGAAATTAATTTTGAAAAGGGGTAAAGTTAATAAAGAAAGTAAATGTGCAGCCGTTACGGTAACAATTAACTAGCGGTAATTATGTATTTGAGATTTGGGGGAAATTACGGTCGCCAGTCCTAAGGACAATTACTATAGTAACTGAAAAAGAAAGGTTGTTTCACATATAATTAGCACTAGAAGCGTGGCAACTGAAGGTTGACACGTGTAGTGTGAAAACTGAAAGTTTGTCAGAAGTAATAAATTTCGCTACACCCTGACTTGATTTAGCAAAAGAATTAATAAAACCGGAAAATCGAAAGTTAATTTGGTGACTGAAGTTAATAGTGAGTTTTCTAAGCACATCGAAATTCAGTAAAATACGGTTAGTCTTGGACTACCTCAACAATCATTTCAAAAGCTACTTGAATCTACGCAATTTAGAAAGAAGAGATTTAACTTTGAACTTGAATTAAATGATTCTGAACAATTAACAATAGTAAAATTTAGTACTACCAAGCTGAGCTGCAGTCACAGGTATGCTAAAATACGGTAACAAAACTCGCACTCTTAATTCGTGCTTGTGTAATCTAAATATTGTAGCCAGCTATGAAAACTTTAACTGAACTTTGAAATTAAAGCAGTGAAATGCTATATTATTATTTTAATGCTGGCGTTTGAATTTCAACGACACTCGGGTTCATTCCGGAAAAGGAAGGGACCCTGCTTGGTAATGCAATTGGGACAATGAGCAACAAATGTTCATGCTGAGTTGCTGTAATTATAGTTACGAAAATGGTAAAGTTCGAAAAGCTGAGGTCTGCCATACAGTTCTAAAACTTTACGTGCTCCCAGTCTTCCTTGTTGGTTGATTGAAGGTTTGAAGCCGTCGATCGAGGAGGTGGCGACAGTCACTCATTGTCGGCCGTCGCTGTTGCAGAAGCTGGATGTTGGCGCGCTTTCTTCTCGACACGGTCACCAGACGAAACGGGCTCTTGATGTGCGCCAGCTAATGCTTCCCGTCCGCGACACCGTGTCAGAAACTATCATCGCAAGTCGAGCGCAATTACATGCTGCCAAACCCCGAAAGCGCGGCAACTTGCGGTAGCGTCATACAACACACCTGCTCCACTCGCTACTCCAGCCAGACCCTCTCTCTGCCCGCGCTCCACGCGGCGGAGTTAACACTACCAAAGATCCTACACACTTTGATTCTTCACACGACCTATCGATGTAATCGTTCGATAGCAGTTTTCCCTAGGCAAGACCCAGCGTTAAAATACAAATAATATTTACGAAACAAACCAATTATACATCGACATAAATGCATAAATATATATATACAAATAGTAAAACAATTACAATATGTAAGGACACAGAAATGTCATATATTCAGGTAACAAAAATAAGGAAAAAAATTATAGTACAATAGATGGAAATAGGAGGATACGCATTTCCGGCGTTACACGTGCCCCACATTGTCTGAAGATGTTCGTGTAACCTAAACAGACTCAGAAAATGTCCCAAAAAAGAAACAGTGGAAATGCATATGCTCAAAACATCAACAAAATTTAGCATTCGCCTAATTAACCATAAACCAATTTTTAGACGATAATAATTGAGTGGAGACACTCCTAATCTTATTCCACTCTGTCATCTTGATCAAAATAAAACAGGTTGACAACATATTAAAATTCATAGAAAACATAGAAAATGGTTTAGCTATTCTAAAAATCTAAATTCCTAGCAGTATCAAGAAATGGAATACTATTTACAAAATTAATCAGCGTACATAGTCATAGAAAAGAGGTATATCAAAATACGCAAATTAATCATTAATTACATGGAATACACATTTTATATAACCTTTTCATAATTAATACTCTCGCCATGAGAGTCCACTTAATGCTAAACAAGAAAATAATATTCAGCAGATCGAAAAAACCATAAATATTGACAGTAGAATTCTTTCAGCTGTCCAGGAAGAAAAAACAATTCCGCCTTCCGTACCCGCAAGTACAAAGAATGCCGACAGCGGCACAAGAGCCGACAGCGGCTCCGCCTCGCCAGTATTGTTGCGCCCGCCTGTGCGGCACGCTTGATCTCACTCGCCTGCGTAACGGCATTTCGAGAACATCCGTTTCACTGAATTCTTTAGGAAAAACTCACTCCCGAGTAATCTCAAGGAGTCCCTTAATACTATCACAGTGGATAACTCAACACTGTCCATCATCACACGCATGTACTAGCCTGAAACTTAAAACAGCGTCTAAGTACATCGGCAGTGACTAGTAAAACACATATTCATGAAATCTTACAGCTAGTTACAAAATCATATTTACATTGCTTAATCTACTGTGACTCAGCTGAAAACTTAAACTAGCAACTTGGATTTTTAAATTGATTAATATTCAGTGACTCTTAAATCATTTAATCAACATTAATTGCTTATTAATTACAACTTCTTTAATGACCTCTAGGTCAGGCAAAAGCATCGCAACATGGCACATCCTTAAATCTTACACTCTATATTTACATACTGTACAAATTACCCTTTCTGTGGTATTAATCAATCCTTGGTTGGTACAATTTCAGGTCTACAATGTTCCGTATACCTAATAGCTTTCCAGAGCTTGGATACTCTAAGCAATAAGCATTTGTGTGAGGTATACCAATGACTTTATATGGTCCATTATAAACAAACTTAAATTTAGAGATTTCATGGTCTATCTCGCTCGATTTCTCATGAGCTTTTACAAGTACTAAGTCTCCGATTGCAAACTTAGCAAAACGCGCCTTAGCGTCATGACGACGTATGCGAGCATCGGCTTTTAGCTTCATTACTTCTCGCAAACGATCTTTTTTCACATCAATACTAATGTCAATCCGTGGAGGGAATTTGATTATCTCTTCCACTAAACTTTTACTTCTGTCATCCAACAGGATTTCCTCTGGAGAAAATCCCGTCGATTCATGTCTCAAGGTGTTCATAATTCTCTCAAATACTGCTACGTATTTGCCCCATGCCCTATGATTGTGATGGCAATAGGTACGGCAAAGTCGGCCTAGCTCGCGCATATACCTCGCAGCGGGATTTCCAGCCGGACAGTAAGCTGAAATATGGATCACTTTGACCCCATTACTTTCCATGCCTTCATTCCACAACTTAGAAGTAAATTGTGCCCCATTGTCTGATAGAATCGCCTTGGGCTTACCAATATGAACAAAATAATCGTTCACAAGCTTGCTATAGACCGCTTTGGCCATAGCTTTCCTAATCGGGTATAGTTTGATGAACTTGGAAAAAGCTTCTAGCACTACTGAAATATAGGCAAAGTTTCCTGATGACTTGGGCAAAGGTCCGTACAAGTCCACGCACAGTAATTCAAAGGTGTCGTTAGGCCTTATACTTTGCATAGGACCACGACTCGTACAGTTGGTAACCTTCACCTTCTGACATAAATCGCAAGTTTTCACTCTGTCAGTAACGCGTTTTAACATGTTGTTAAAATGCACTACTTGACTCAGCTTTTCTGTACATTTCTTAGGTCCACAGTGAGCATACGCCAAATGGTAGTAGTCTATTATTTCCGTGACGTATTTGGTGGGCCAGCATACCCGCCAAATATTACTATCTTCACCCTTACGTATGTACAAGATATGATCGTATATCTTGTAATACTTCCTTAATTTCTCTCCTTCTGGACTCCTTTCGTCATATCGGGTTTTCACCATATTTGAACAACCATGCTCGTTCTGATGACGACGTAGATTCTTACAGATGTTCACTATTAATTTACGTCCCTCAACTTCTTTAAAATAGTATAATTTAACAACTCCATCTGACTCATCTTTCAATACATCTTGATTAGACTCGAGCAACCGCGACAGCGCATCCGCTACGCAATTGTCGGTCTCTTTTACGTAACAAATGTCATAGTTAAATTGCTGTAAATACAGCGACCACCTAGTCAGTCTTTCGTAAAGTAGTTTACAATCCTTCAGATAAATGAGCGCCTTATGGTCCGTATGAATAATCACCTTACGGTCCCATAGATAACCCTTGAACTTCTTGAATCCCCACACAATAGCGAGACACTCTTTCTCAGAAATCGTGTAGTTTCGCTCACTTTTTGATAAAGTTCGACTCGCGAACGCTATCGTCCGGTGTTCCTTATCCTCTCCTTTACCAACTTCTTGGAACAGTTCTACCCCCACCTCGTAATTCGACGAATCCGTTCCCAGATGGAAGGGTAGTGATAAATCAGGATGAAATAGTATGTTAGATCTTAACAACTCGTCTTTTAATCTCTCGAAAGTGGCCTGACACCCGTCAGTCCACACAAACGGAACATTTTTGCGTAAGAGGTTATTCAAATTTTCATCATTAAACACTTGTCCTTTTACAAATTTACGGTAAAATCCTGTTAGCCCTAGAAAACTTTTTAACTGTTTCCTAGACTTGGGTGGAGGACAATTCCTTATTGCCTCTAGTTTCTCTGGCTCCTTCGTAATACCAGCAGTGGTAATTACATGCCCTAAAAATTTCAGTTCCTGCTTCACAAATTCGTATTTCTTTAGCTTTAGAGTCATTCCGCCACGGAGCAATGCTCTAAAAACTTCATCTAACAGGTCACAATGGTCATGCCAAGTGGCATTGGCCAACAATAGGTCGTCAACATATACAGTTAATCTTGAACTCAAAGCCGGTCCTAGCACTTTATCTAGGGCCCTGATGAATACGGACACAGATATATTAAGTCCAAACGGCAGTACTCTATACTGATAACACCTGCCCGCAAACAAGAAGGCGGTGTATGGCCTAGATTCTTCTTCGAGTTCTATTTGCCAGTAGCTAGCCGTCAGATCGAGGCTAGTCACGAATTTAACGTCATGAAAACGTTGCAAAATCTCCTCCATACTCTCTGGTCTGTCTGTTTCACGTTGAGCGACCCTATTCAACGTGCGTGCGTCAATCACAATACGCACACTACCATCCCGTTTTGCTACAATGACCAAACCATTATTGTATGGACTCGTACTTCTTTCAATCACTCCCCATTCGATCATCTTATCTATTTCCCGTTGCACTGCTTCCTTTTTGGACAGCAGTGTAGCATATGGTCTCACGAAGAATGGTTCGTACGGAATTACATGCAACTTGCATTTATATCCTTCCACAAGTCCCGGTTTGTCTGAAAACACACTCTTATTCTTCATTATTACTTCATACAGGCCTCGTCTTTGTTCGTGTGTTACGTTTGACACACCGTCTACAATACTTTCCAATTCACTTTCTACACTATTGTCAATGCCGAGATTCCTCACATTACAGTAGATCAAATTCATACCTACGTCAATAGCATCCGGCCAGTTAACAATGTGTATAGGCTGGTATTGCCTATGCACACCGTCTCCTGCCTCGTCAAAACTAACTACTATTGTTTTATCTTGTGACGTACATGTCAAAGTTTTGCTTTCGCAATTAATCACTGCACGGTACTTTAATAGCCAATCTAACCCGATAATTACTTCCGTAGTCAAGTCTGGCACGACGACAAACTCTTGTTCAAATCGTGCCCCACATATCTCGAAGTTGACAAAAATCTGTTTTGTGACCGGTTTACTGGCCTTCCCAGTAGCACCGATAATTTTCACTCCTGTTACTGGCATAACTACGATGCCAGGTCTGTCTTTCAGTAACTCAAATATTTTCCCAGATACAGCACTCAATTCTGCACCGGTGTCAATCAACACGTTTAGTTGTAGGTCGTGCATATTAACAGACACTACTATCTGTCTACACTAGTCCTCGACTGTTTCTTTATTTTCCCACAGTAAATCCTCTTCTATATCCAGGTCATTCCAGAAAAAACCATCCGGCTTTGATCCTAAATCCGGCTTATCTGGCGGCTTTTTCAGCCTCTGTTCACATACAGTGTTAATTTCAACACGTTTGTCCTGAGGCTTAGTCTGTAGCTTCGCCTCCAATACCGAAACCTTTTCCTGTAACTCGTCAACTAGTGAGTGTTGCTTTGCTATCAATTCATTAATTGTCACCTTCGTTGATTCCACTTTGGTCAGATTGATCTCACCTGCCAATCTACTTGGAGGAATGTGCCCAGTAGCATCTGCAATTACTTCCTCTGGATCTGCGCAACCCACACTGCTACCGTCTGACCGTATAACGTCAGCTCTAACCTCATACACGCTGTAATCTATGTGCTTTTCTACCAATCGTGTCCGGCTATCACTAAAATTTTCGTAATCTTTCTCCTTAATACTCTCGCAATGTTTAAACTGGAGTTTTGCTTCGGATGGGTCGGCCATTTCTACCACTATAACTTTCGGTAAAGCCTGCCGGTCAGGGCGAGAACTTTCCGTTACTACTTCAACATCCAACTCTTGAGGGACGAAACACGAGGAATCTTGCTCGTGCTCCCCATTAACATCAACTATTTCTGGTAAAGTCTGCCGGTTAGGGCCAGAACTTTCTATCACTTCACAAACACTATCTTCCTGCGGGACGAGACGCGGCAAATCCTGCCCGCGCTCCCCATAAACACTTCTCCCGTACACGCCCCTATAATCTCTTAGTTCGTCGTATAAGCGACCGAACTGCCTTAGCCAGACCTCATCATTCTCTGCATCCCCTCGCTCGATGACGGACGTTTTATCCGACATCTGATCTTCTCTCAACACTTGCGAATCATTCTTAAACTCAATCTCCAGTTCCGCTGTGGGTATTACAGCTGCTACTTTATAATCGATTTCCGGAACACTACTTAAATTGTTCTCACTGACACTGAATGTATTTTCTACTGCCGTGTATACAGCTGATGTACTACTTGTGGGCGCACTCCTTTCTCCTAACACTGGCACACTCTCCCGCCGTTGATTATTCCACACGGAATTTTCAAAACGGTGACACCTGGGTTTTCTCCTGTTATTGGGCCGCCAAAATTTCTCCACGCCCGGTTCGCCCCTCACCGGCGCGGCTAATGGTTTCCCTGTCTCGTCCCAGCAGATACGCTCCCCGGATGCTGCTGAGGCGGCTGATCACACCCTCTGGCGTTATTACTATTCTGTGAAGCCCGTATCACGTTAGTATGATACTGGTTTCCGTCATTCCTGTTATTATTTGCATTGTACCGATTGTTATTACGATCCGAACCATTATTGTTATTGCTGCCATGGTTGCGGTATGCATTATTCCCATGGTTATCGTTGTTGTGGTTGCTGTGGTACCCGTTGTTGTTACCACGGCCTCTACCACTGTCGCGATTATTGCGCCAATTGTCCTCGTCCTCCACTCTTTACAGGAAATCATTTATTGTCCTGTAATTGCTTCCTACGTAGCGCTTTGTATCATCTGGAAGCTTTTTGTAGAGTTCCCAGACTATTTCGGATTCCGTGCGGCGATCACGCAAATATTCCAACTTGCGGATCCAGCCCTCACAAAACTCCTTCATTGAACCGCGCGAATTCGCATCGAAAGACCTCGATACGACAAATTCGCACCAGACACTTTGCTGTTTTTGCTCTGACCAGTATTCAGCCAGAAACAAATCTTTAAATTCGTCAAAAGTCAGGTTCGTAATGTTGAGGTTTAAGCCCCAACGCTTGGCATCACCAGCCAACACATCAATAATCGCATTAATTTTTCTCTCATTAGTCCATGATCTGGGTAAAACTCTTTCACAATTCTTAATGAAATCCGTCGCGTGTATACCGCCTTTTTTCAAGGGGTCAAACCGCTCCTCTTTCGTCAACAATTCCGAACTATGTGCAGCTCTCTTTTTCGTCAAATTTCTTTTCTAATTCCGACACTCTCGTAATTACTTGGCAAGTGGTTGTCGCAAGCGTTTCTACTTCCCTTTTTTTCTCTTCGCAGGTATTAGCCTGCTTCGTCACTTTGGTATCTACTTCGGATACTAAAGCCTTTAAAGTTTCCACCTTCTTTTGATCCTCTTTTTTCACTAATTGAATTTGTTCCGTCACCTTATTCTCGATGATCGGAGCAACTGATTCAAATGGCTCTGAGCACTATGGGACTCAACTGCTGTGGTCATAAGTCCCCTAGAACTTAGAACTACTTAAACCTAACTAACCTAAGGACATCACACACATCCATGCCCGAGGCAGGATTCGAACCTGCGACCGTAGCGGTCGTGCGGTTCCAGACGGTAGCGCCTTTAACCGCTCGGCCACTCCGGCCGGCGCAACTGATTCTCCTACACTTTTCTCGATTCTGCTAATTTCGGAATAAAAACGAGTATTTATGCTCGCAATTTCCGCCTGAACGCCTATCATTTCCCGTTTAAGATTACCGATTTCGGTATTAATCACAACAATATCTTCTTTGATTTTATCAACTTTTGTGTTAACAACTCCGACATTGTTGTTAACAACATTAATAGCTTTGTTCTGACTGTCTAGCTTTCGTTCAATTTTTTCAGACTGAGCTTCTTGCTTGGCCGATTGACTCTTGATTTCGTTAATCAAAACATTCAATAAATCAGTTAAATTCCCGGAAACTACCGGTTTTACTTTCGTAGCGGCTTCCTCTTTAATTGTCCCCCCGTATTCGTCATCAAGGGATTCACATTTGATTTTCACTTCCGATTCCGAAACATTTTCTAAAGTTTGGAATTCCATTTCTGTTCTTTGTTGCGTTTCGGCGGTCGCGTCTTTCATGCTAGCCGCCTGCCCCTGAACAATGGGTATCGCGGTGCGCGTTTCCCACTGTTCGACCGATTGTTCCATATCCAAGTCTACCAAATTTCGGCAATTGTTGCCTTCACTCATTTTAATAATTTTCAATATAAATGCCAAATCTCAAATATAATTAGGATTCCTCACACTAATATTCTCGCTGACGTATCGACCATTTCGTAACCAGTACTTTGTTACGAGATTTGCTCACCAGGTCGCCACGTGTAACCTCCCCCTCACTTATCGACCTTAATGACAGTGAAAAATTAAACAGCGTGTACCTAATGGAAATTTGGGAAAAGCAATCGTCACCGAAGTTAATCTGTCGGTAAAGAGGGAGGAAAGGGTTACATCTAAATGAAAGGAAAAGTGCTAATGAAACTGGTGGAAATTAATTTTGAAAAGGGGTAAAGTTAATAAAGAAAGTAAATGTGCAGCCGTTACGGTAACAATTAACTAGCGGTAATTATGTATTTGAGATTTGGGGGAAATTACGGTCGCCAGTCCTAAGGACAATTACTATAGTAACTGAAAAAGAAAGGTTGTTTCACATATAATTAGCACTAGAAGCGTGGCAACTGAAGGTTGACACGTGTAGTGTGAAAACTGAAAGTTTGTCAGAAGTAATAAATTTCGCTACACCCTGACTTAATTTAGCAAAAGAATTAATAAAACCGGAAAATCGAAAGTTAATTTGGTGACTGAAGTTAATAGTGAGCTTTCTAAGCACATCGAAATTCAGTAAAATACGGTTAGTCTTGGACTACCTCAACAATCATTTCAAAAGCTACTTGAATCTACGCAATTTAGAAAGAAGAGATTTAACTTTGAACTTGAATTAAATGATTCTGAACAATTAACAATAGTAAAATTTAGTACTACCAAGCTGAGCTGCAGTCACAGGTATGCTAAAATACGGTAACAAAACTCGCACTCTTAATTCGTGCTTGTGTAATCTAAATATTGTAGCCAGCTATGAAAACTTTAACTGAACTTTGAAATTAAAGCAGTGAAATGCTATATTATTATTTTAATGCTGGCGTTTGAATTTCAACGACACTCGGGTTCATTCCGGAAAAGGAAGGGACCCTGCTTGGTAATGCAATTGGGACAATGAGCAACAAATGTTCATGCTGAGTTGCTGTAATTATAGTTACGAAAATGGTAAAGTTCGAAAAGCTGAGGTCTGCCATACAGTTCTAAAACTTTACGTGCTCCCAGTCTTCCTTGTTGGTTGATTGAAGGTTTGAAGCCGTCGATCGAGGAGGTGGCGACAGTCACTCATTGTCGGCCGTCGCTGTTGCAGAAGCTGGATGTTGGCGCGCTTTCTTCTCGACACGGTCACCAGACGAAACGGGCTCTTGATGTGCGCCAGCTAATGCTTCCCGTCCGCGACACCGTGTCAGAAACTATCATCGCAAGTCGAGCGCAATTACATGCTGCCAAACCCCGAAAGCGCGGCAACTTGCGGGAGCGTCACACAACACACCTGCTCCACTCGCTACTCCAGCCAGACCCTCTCTCTGCCCGCGCTCCACGCGGCGGAGTTAACACTACCAAAGATCCTACACACTTTGATCCTTCACACGACCTATCGATGTAATCGTTCGATAGCAGTTTTCCCTAGGCAAGACCCAGCGTTAAAATACAAATAATATTTACGAAACAAACCAATTATACATCGACATAAATGCATAAATATATATATACAAATAGTAAAACAATTACAATATGTAAGGACACAGAAATGTCATATATTCAGGTAACAAAAATAAGGAAAAAAATTATAGTACAATAGATGGAAATAGGAGGATACGCATTTCCGGCGTTACAAGTACTTGCAGTGGATCCTGATGCAGTTTGCAATTCCTGTCTGATGGTCTGGATAGATCTCTGCCCATTACACATTACGACCCTCTTCAAGAGTAGAGGGTCTCCGTCAGTCAACAGACGAGGTCGGCTGTACGCTTTTGTGCTGTAAATGTTCCTTCACGGTTTCACTTCACTATCACATCGGAAACAGTGGACCTAGGGATGTTTAGGAGTGTGCAAATTTCGCATACACACGTATGACGCAAGCGGCACCCAATCACCTCACCAAGTTGGAAGTCCTTGAGATCCGCAGAGCGTTCCATTCTTCTCTCTCACGACGTTTAATGACTACTGAGGTCGCTGATATGGAGTACCTGGCAGAAGGTGGCAGCACAATGCACCTAATATGAAAAACGTATGTTTTTGGGGGTGTCCGGATACTTTTGATCACATAGTGTATAATAGGCTACGTCCCGACTCACTGACTCATTAACGCGCAGCTCAAAACGTTAATGCCCGAAACGTGATATTAGGACAGGATGTTGTTCTTATACTGTAACCGTCGTTTAAGAAGGTATTTTTCGAAATACCACCTCTAAAAGAGTGAAATAGTGGATGAAAGATTTTTTTGAAAATACTCGCTGTTAAGGCAATTTTGAAGCTAGCGCTACCAAAACTGGTATTTGGTGTCTCGGTCAGAAATAAAGAAACAAGTGTTTCAGCATTTTTGAAAATTCAACTGCTAACGGTGTAAAATAAAGTGCGAAATTTTTTTGAAAACAAATAATTATTAAAGAACTACCAAAGAATGTTTGAAGCTTCGTCTGTGAAAACTGGTATGACATCTCGGTTGGCAATTAAGAAAAAACCGTGTTTTTTGGAAGTTCAGTCCCCTAAGTGAGTGAAATAGGGGATGGAAAATTTCATAAGTTTATGAAAGCATTATCAAAGCTAAACCTGTAAAAAATTATATTTGGGTTCTCAGTTGGAAATAAAAGAACACATGTATCACAGTTTCTGGAAACTGAACACCTATGGAAGTGGAATGAATGATGAAATTTTTTAAGAAAATGTTTAGTTACATTAAAAACTCAACAAGTCGTACGAAGTACCGTACAGAAGTATTGAGCCATGCTGACTCTATAGTCGTACATAATTGCGAGAGTGTTGCCGGTGCAGGATTTCGTGCAAAAACTGACTTCTCAATTATGTCACATAAATTTTCGATAGGATCCATGTCAGGCGATCTGAGATCCATGCCTGGCGATCTGGTGGTCAAACCATTCGCTCAAATAGTCCAGAATGTTCTTCAAACAGTCGCGAAAACCTGATGAATTGTCATCCACAAAAATTCGATTGTTGTTTGGGAACTTAGCGTCGATGAATGGTTGAAATGATCTCCAAGTAGCCGAACATCGAGAGGATCCAGGAGGCAGGAGACAGGTGGGGTGGGAGATCAAGGGGGAAGACAAGGCAGGATGGAGTGCAGAGACACAAAAGAGTGAGGGGTTGTCGGAGGGGGAAAACCGCTCAGGGGCTTAGTAGGGGGGAGGAAGATGGGGTTAGAGTTGGTAGGAGGGATAGATGTCAGGGCAAAGCTCATTATGCGGCAGGGGTGGGTGCTGGAAGTTGCATTGTAAAGGAGGGTGTGGAGATGGAGAGGGGGCAAGACACAACCCCACAGGTGCGGCAACAGGCTGGAGGTGGAGAGGGAGGGGGACACCAGGGGGGTGGGGGGAATCGGCAGACGATACACAGGGTGCAGATGTGTTCAAGGAAAAGGAGAAAGTGGGGGAAGGGGATGAGGTCATAGAGGATGCGCGTGGAGGACGGAAGGTGGATACGGAAGGTAAGGCGGTCTAATATAGCTGTTTCTAGAAGTTAAATAAATTTTATTATGAACAGTTAATGGTGGGATGTTCGGGTGGGTCAGAGATTGTACACTCATGCACTTTGGTTTCATATATGTTATCGCACATAAATTTTATGTTCGAGGAAATGAGCTATCGTTTATTGCATATTAACTCAAAGGAATTAGACATAGTGTGCCATCACACTGTCATTACTTATAGAGTATCTAATCAAAGATATACATATACCCCCACGAAATGCGAAATTTGCCACTAAATGTCACGATTGGCAGATCCGTCTGTGTAACAGAAGGTGGGAACTATAGTGAGCAGTAGTAAGAGCTGAATGGGTCAGTCAAGAGAGGTTAGCGACTCCGTACATGGGCTAGTCACTGGATATCTCCTGAGCACCAAATCCATCAGTGACATTTCAGTCCTTCTGAAACTGCCAAAGTCGACAGTTGGTGTTCTGATCGTGAAGTGCAAGCACAAAGGAAGAACAACGGCTGAACTAAGACCAGACCGTCCTCATGTGATCTACTGGGAGCCCCTCGAGTACCGCGAAGGGTGGTTGTGTGTCCTCAGTTATTTTCTGGATATATTCCAATCTCTGTCTTCCTCTACAATTTTTACTCTCAATAGCTCACAAATGTTCTATCAACCCGTCCCTTCTTCTTGTCGGTGTTTTCCACATATTCCTTTGGCTGGCTCTGAGCACTATGCGACTTAACTTCTGAGGTCATCAGTCGCCTAGAACTTAGAACTACTTAAACCTAACTAACCTAAGGACATCACACACATCCATGCCCGAGGCAGGATTCGAACCTGCGACCGTAGCGGTCGCTCGGTTCCAGATTGTAGCGCCTAGAACCGCACGGCCACTCCGGCCGGCACATATTTCTTTCCTCGCCATTCTGTGGAGAAGCTTCTTATTCCTTACGTTATCAGTCCACTTAATTTTCAACGTTCTTCTGTAGCACGACATCTCAAATTCTTCGATTCTCTTATGTTCTGGTTTTCCCACTGTCCATAATTCAGTACTCTACATTGCTCTCTTCCAAACGTATATCCTCAGAACTTTCTTTCTCACTGATGTTTGAGACTAGTAGACTTCTCTTGACCTGGATAATCTGCCTCTTATATCACCATTGCTCCGTCCACCACTGGATATTTTGCTTTCAAGGTAACATAAAATCCTAAACTTCGTCTACTTTGTGATCATTAGTTTTCATGTTAAGCTTCTCCCTATTCTCAGTTCTGCTACTCATTACTTTTGTCTTTCTCCGGTTTAATCTCCATGCATATATTGTACTCACTAGACTGTTCACTTAATTCAACAGATAATGTGATTTGTCAGCAGCTTCACTGACTATAGCGATGTCATTTTTATTTTTTATCATTGATATCCCCTCACCTTTAATTGCAGTGCCACTCTTGAACCTATCTTTTATTTTCACCATTGTTTCATCGATGTATGGATTGAACAGTAGCAGGTGAAAGACCACATTCCGGTCTTAACCTGTTTCAATCCGAACATTTCGTTCTTGGTCTTCCAGTTTTGTCGTTCCCCCTTGGATCTTATACATATTGCGTATTTAAGTCTTTTCTTGTAGCTCTGTTATTTTTCTCAGAATTTCGAACGTCTTGCACCATTTCACATTGTCGAATGCTTAGATCAACTAACCCTGTGAACGTGTCTTGATTTTTCTTCAGTCTTGCTTCCATTATCTACCAGAATTTCCTCTCTCGTGCCTTTACCTTTCCTAAAGCCAAACTGATCATCATCTAACAGATCTTCAGATTTTCATATTTCTCTTACATGCTTCTGTATATTATTCTTGTTAGCAGCTTGGATGCATAAGCTGTTACTGATTGTCCGATTGCTCTCGCTATCTTCGTTTTCCCGAAAGTCAGATGGTATATTGTCATTTTCACACATTCTACACCAATTGAAATAGTCGTTTTTGTTGCTACTTCTCCCATTGATTTTAGAAATTCCGTTGGAATGTTATGTATCCCTCCTAACTTACTGGATTTCAAGTCGTTCTAAGCTCTTTTGAATTCTGATAAGGAATCCTCTATTTCATACCTACTGACCGTGATTTCTTCTTCTAACACGTCACCAGACTTGTCCTCCCCCTCATAGAGGCCTTCAATGTACTGTTTACACCTATCCGCTCTCTTCTCTGCATTTAAGAGACGAATTTGTATTTCACTCTTTTCACAATCCTTGTTTTTAATTTCATCGAAGGCAGTTTTCATTTTTCTATATGCTGTGTCAGTCCTCCTGACGGTAATTTCTTTTTCGATTTTTTCATATTTTTCATGCAGCCATTTCGCCTTAACGCCCCTGCAGTTTCTGTTTTTTGTATTCCTAAGAGATTTGTTTTTGCGTGCTCCGGAACCTACCTGTATTTTTTTGTATTTTTTTGTTTCGTCGATCAACTGAAGTTATTCTTCTGTCACCCATGGTTTCTGCGCAGCTGCCTATCTTGTACCTATGTGCATATCTGTGACTCTGGAGTTAAAAATAGTGGGCTACAGTTGTCGAACAGCTCCTCATAAGCCGCATATTTTTGTGGTCAGTGCTAAGCAACGCTTCAGATGGTGTGCGGAGCAGCAACAATAGATGGTGGATGACATGTAACGACTGATTTGTATCAACGAATCACACAATTCCCTGTGGAAATCCGACAAAATTTTGATTTTTGCCAAAAAAATAAAAATGCTACTTGCCATCGGTGCCAACAGTGAAGTACCGAGAAAGTCGTGTTATCGTTTTGGGGTTTTTTCACTTGTCATGGTGAGGCAACTTATTGCGCTGAAGAAAAAAGGTAGTGCGGAAGGATATGAACACGTTTTATAGCATTGCGTGAGCCGCGCGGTGAAGCCGCGCGTTTTGAGGCGCCTTGCCACGGTTCGCGCGGCTCCCCCCGTCGGAAGTTCGAGTCCTCCACCGAGCGTGGGTGTGTGTGTTGTCCTTGGCGTAAGTTGGATTAAGCAGTGTGTAAGCCTAGGGGCTGATGACCTCAGCAGTTTTGGTCCGATAGGAATTTACCATCAAAAGCATTGCGTGCTGCATATAGTAGAGATACAGTTGGGATATGATGATTATGCCAACGTGATAACGAATTGTATCACAAACCGCCACCTGTGAACCAGATGTCCGTCAACGATAATATTCCTGAAATGGACTGCTCTACCCATAGCCCCCACCTGAACCCATTACCACACATTCGGGATAGGCTAGAACGTCTTCGCTCTAAAAGCTTCCGACGTCACTACGTTTTCTTTCATCTTAGGGTGAATGGTCTATGTTACGTCCACAGACATTCTGACACCTCACAGAAATTGCACCGCAGAGTTCAAGCCGTCACAAAGGCAAAGGGTTGACACACCTCATACTGCAGTCCACGAATTGTTTTCCGGATACTTTCGATCAGAAGCACTTTTTGTACAAGTGTCCTTCCAAATGTTAACAATATTTCTCTGCTTAAGTGTAACATACCGTAAATACATTCTGTAGCAGTAACTTTTGAACATTACAACTCGATCTCCAAATGTCTGCAGTCATATTATACAACATTCTACACCGATAGCTAACTATTAATGTTCCTTAATATATATATATATATTTTTTTTTTTTTTTTTTTTTGCCTTTCGCTCATTCTGCAAACAAACGCCATTACTTGCATCTCTCTATTGAACTGTCTCCGCCTCCCTGTACGTACAATTTTACGTTCGGCCCAGCACTTCCACAGTAGAATACATACATGTGCACTATTTTATATATGTTTACACATGTTACACAATATAGAAGGCGTAAACGAAACAAAGAAAAAAAGCAATAATTAATCTTTGCAAATTTCATCACAAAGCATCTGTTTGGACAGGTGAACCGTAACGTTTACCACAGGAACCGCCGTAAATCCAGTCTGATTCACTTCCCAGTCTGGAGCATTCCACGTTAAGCTATAGAAGACATGCCTAGATTTACTTAGCTCGTCTACGAATACTACCGCATTTCGGAGATTCTGTGGACAAGTAACCCAGGTAATATGGCACTGTCATCTTATACAAGCAATACGGAAATAAATAACACTTGTTAAAAGATTATTACCGTGTTATCTTCAGAACTGCGTCCATTCAAAAGGTTAAGTACGTTCAATAAGAATGAGTCATAAACATTCAGCTTTGTAAACATCACGAGTACATGACGTGGCGACCCGTAACGAAAGTCGCGCATTCTGAAATGATATCGTAGGTATCGGAGAGAGGTGTTATCGTGGGAAGGGGCGTGTCGCAGAGAGGGTTCAATCCACTTATCACAGCTGAGCCGGTATGTTTTGACGGCAGCTGTTGAACAGTGCGCGTTAATTGACTGATATCTGCTCGTAACTGCCGTCGGATGAAGTCCAATCGCCACGCCTTGGTAAATGATCTCATAGCATTTCCAGAAATGTCAAGCAGTCTCTAGAACTCCAGGATGAATTTCACTCTGCGCTCGTTTGAAACTTCCTGAGCCCCGGACCGGGGCGGGTTTCAAAATTTTGCAAATTTGTGGTAATATCCTGTGGGACCAAACTGCTGAGGTCATCGGTCCCTAGGCTTACTCACTACTTAATCTAACTTACGGTAAGGACAACACACACGCCCATGCCCGAGGGAGGGCTCGAACCTCCGGCGGGAAGAGCCGCAGAAACCGTGGCAAGACGCCCCAAGATCGCGCGGCTACCTAACGCGGCCCAACGGGTTTCGAAACAGGGATCTTCCCATGAAAGGTAGGAGAAGAGTAAGCAGAGCTATCAGGGCCGCTTGTGAGTCATGTGGGTTGCTCCGTCGGTAAAGCATTTGCCAGCGAAAGGCATAAGTCCCGGCTTCGTGTTCTGCTCCAGAACACAGTTTTCATGTGCCAGGAAGTTTCAGTATCTAGAATTGTTGAGGGAAACTAAACATTCAATCCAACCACCACATTTCAAAACGTGCACAGTCTTAAGATGTAGAGGGTTTCGCCGTTTTCTTTTATTTCCATAAGTTATTTACTTATTTACGCTGATGCCATTAGAGTCTTAATGTTCTCTCCTACGTATAAGCAGCCGCTTTCAAATTTTACCTTACATTCGTTACGAGACATGGTATTCTATGCCACGACAGAAATAATTAAAACAGTAGCGGCAGTTTGTATTTGTTTTCGAAACGGGAAATAATAAAGATAAATTGCAGGAAGGCAGATTGAGACTGACGGCTGTGGGACTAATGGTCGTGAGAGGAGAAATGGGAGATGGAGAGAAATGAGAGTGTGGTAGAACAAACGTAATGAAGAGAGGAAAAGGAAATTTACTTGCCCAATAGAGATATGAGAAGTGAGACAAGTGCCACCGGGAGAAGAATATAGCAACTACTCATTTCTCCAAGCAGAGACCCATATTTCGCAAAACACACATTTTAACATCCTGTTTATAGGAAAAAAGCTAAAGCGGGGTGTATTTATTACAGGGCACCTTATTCCAGAGGCGGAAAGCGGCAGTGGAGAAGACGCCTCGAAATGTTGTTATTTCAATGATGGAAAGAAGTAGGCCTTGATACGCCTGGGCATTGAGTCAAACAGAGCTTGGATGGCGTGTACAGGTACAGCTGCCCATGCAGCTTCAACACGATACCACAGTTCATCAAGAGTAGTGACTGGCGTATTGTGACGAGCCAGTTGCTCGGCCACCATTGACCAGACGTTTTCAGTTGGTGAGAGATCTGGAGAATGTGCTGGCCATGGCAGCAGTCGAACATTTTCTGTATCCAGAAAGGGACGTACAGGACCTGCAACATGCGGTCGTGCAGTGCATTATGCTGCTGAAATGTAGGGTTTCGCAGGGATCGAATGAAGACTAGAGCCACGGGTCGTAACACATCTGAAATGTAACGTCCACTGTTCAAAGTACCGTCAGTGCGAAGAAGAGGTGACAGAGACGTGTAACCAATGGCACCTCATACCATCACGCCGGGTGATACGCCAGTATGGCGATGACGAATACACACTTCCAGTGTGCGTTCACGGCGATGTCGCCAAACACGGATGCGACCATCATGATGCTGTAAATAGAACCTGTATTCATCCGAAAAAATGACGTTGTGCCATTCGTGCACCCAGATTCGTCGTTGAGTACACCATCGCAGGCGCTTCTGTCTGTGATGCAGCGTCAAGGGTAACCGTAGTCATGGTCTCCGAGCTGATAGTCCATGCTGCTGAAAACGTCGTCGAACTGTTCTCCCAGATGGTTGTTGTCTTGAAAACGTCCCCAACTGTTGACTCAGGGATCGAGACTTGGCTGCACGATCCGTTACAGCCATGCGGATAAGATGGCTGTCATCTCGACTGCTAGTGATACGAGGCCTTTGGGATCCAGCACGCCGTTCTGTATTACCCTCCTGAACCCACCGATTCCGTATTCTGCTAACAGTCATTGGATCTCGACCAATGCGAGCAGCAATGTCACGATACGAGAAACCGCAATCGCGATAGGCTACAATCCGACCCTTATCAAAGTCGGAAACGTGATGGTACGCATCACAACAACGTTTCACCAGGGAACGCCGGTCAACTGCTGTTTGTGTATGAGAAATCGGTTGGACACTTTCCTCATGTCAGTACGTTGTAGGTGTCGCCACCGGCGCCAACCTTGTGTGAATGCTCTGAAAAGCTGATCGTTTGCATATCACAGCATTTCCTTCCTGTCGGTTACATTTCGCGTCTGTGGCACGTCATCTTCGTGGTGTAGCAATTTAATGGCCAGTATACTTTAAATAAGGAATAATAAAGCGGTTGTACGGATGATATAGTCGGATCTTTACCAGGCGAATAAACCTTTCTTTGATGAAAGAGCTCTGCTGCTGCCACTTAATTATACGAAAATAAGGGAAAAAGTATTGAAAGAGTACATCTGGGGATCAGTATTGTGTGGAAGTCAAACGTGGACTTCAGAGAAGACGAAACTGGAAGCATTTGAAATGTGGTACTGAGGAAGAATACAAAAATTTGGAAGGGCGGATGGGGTGTGAAATTAGCGGCGAGGAAAGAAATTTGTAGAAAATACTTACAAATAGAGGGACGTGCAAGCAGCAGTACAAGGGAAAAATACTGTTTCTGAAATCAGAGAGTGAAATGTGAGAAAAACGTTGTAGAAGAAGTCGCGTGTTGTGGTTAGATAGAAATGAGAAGACTAACACCAGATAGGAAAAGGCGGAAGACTGGATCAAATCGTTTGAAAGACTGGTGAAAAAAGTGTCAGTGAAACACTCCTGCTACTGACAGTCGTCGACGCTTGTTGGTTACAAACTGATAACAGGTTACTCCACTTCTCGAACATTCTAGAAATTGAAACTTCCTGGCAGATTAAAACTGTGTGCCGGACCGAGACTCGAACTCGGGACCTTTGCCTTTCAAGAAATTATTTCCATGCAGCACAGAAATGTGTACGCTACAGCCAGAGTTTACCCAAAACGCAAATAATTTGTTTAAACACTGAAATTAATCAGTTTTCCTTTGAAGAAATTTTTTTTTTTTGGGGTACAAAATGATGTAAAGCGTTTGTGACGTTCGCCTGTTTTATTTCTTCGCTGATCGTCCTCGGTGTCGACGTACTGCGTTGTTAAACTGGCTGAAAAATGGGGGCTGGGGGGGGGGGGGGGAGTTCAACACTAACTACTGTAAATGATGTAGCCGACAGCTGCACAGTTGCGTTTCACAGTTCTTTACTTTCACTGTTCGTAGCCCCCCCCCCCCCTCTCCACCCCTAATAGTACACAGTTAACTATTGGCAAATTTTGATAAGCCTCATTAATAGATTGCAGGCAGACATCAGCATACTCCTACAATAGTTTACTGTTGACTATCTATGAGCAGTGTAAACATAACCATACAGTTCATAGTACTTGCAGAATAATACGGTACGTATTCAACAGACACTGTCATTCTTTCAACACACAAGCTATTTGTGTTACACTTATTCCACTGTTAAGTTGATGCGTCGTTGTTGTTCTAACTAGCACAGATTCTTCGTCTGAAAATCAGCCTTGGACTGACTGTCTCGTGACCAAAAATCGGGCCTTTATATACCAACAGAATAATAGGTACTGAAACTATACATTGTTTGATGTTTAATATTACATTACTCATTAAATTAACTGAATACATTGAAAAATTGGTTCTTTTTAACAGTTTCTTCTACCACTAGGGTTAAGCCGAATTATTTGTTTAAATGACGAAATTAACAGATATAGTTACACAACAAATACTTTTGACGAAACTGGTAATTACTTTGGGATTAATTAAGAGCTGGTTTTGCTAGCATGTTTTTGAATTAAGCCAAATAAATACATTAAGAATTGTAGTGATTCCGAATGTTTATCATTACTGCAATATTTAAAGTCAACAATAGAATTTAAGTCACGGAAGAATTACTCATTTCACCCTATAATGAAAGATATTAACTAAGAATAATCAAAATAAATTTGGAAATTGATGACATACACAAAATTAGATATGGTGTTTTATTCTTTAAAACTGAGGGCCAACCTTTCTCTTTTATGAAAATGCAGATTATATTTACGTATGTTAATGGTAATTAGTTGAAAGTGAAAAAACGAATTTAATGATGGCAGAAAAGAGAGGAAATAAAAAGATCCCAGCTTGCTTCGTCACACGTTGTATCTTGTTTTCCCGATTAACAGTGAATGCTATTTCTTTCACAGATTGTGTACGTCTGCCGAAATCCGAAGGATACTGCCATATCGTACTACCACCACCGTCGTCTGCTGATGAACATGCAACTCTCAGTGGACGAATTTATTGAAGCCTTTCTCGAGAATGTGGGTAAGTGGGTTGCAAGCGTAATTAGACAGAGAATTCCGACTTTGTTGCGATAGAGATACAATGGCTGGCCAAAAGTACACGAACAACCCTATGTAATGCGGAAATGACCACCAGATATCACGATAGGCGGACCTGATAGTATAAGAGGAGGGGTCGGGACGAGTATTGTATAGTCAGTAAAGAAGCAGTAACAATGGATCGGTCCCTCCGCCGTGTCTTATGGTAGGTACCACCCACTCTGGCTTATATTCCTCGCCCATCTGGCGACGGACATACTGTAGGTCGCACCTGGTGGACCAAAAATCTGAAATGTCTATAAATACTATTCAGAATTATTTCATGAGTTTTTAAAATAATGTGACCAGAAGATTGGTAGGACACATTCTGAGGCATCAAGGGATCACCAATTTAGTATTGGACGGTAGTGTGGGTGGTAAAAATCGTAGAGGGCGACCAAGAGATGAATACAGTAAGCAGATTAAGATGGACGTAGGTTGCAGTAGTTATTCGAAGATGAAGAGGCTTGCACAGGATATGGTGCATCATACAAGTGTTCGGAAAAGACCGCACCATCAACAACTAGTTTGTGAAAGAGTCTACCACTATCATGTTGTATCTTGACACCATACAAGTGAAGTTATTAAAGCATAACAGAGGCTTGAGAAAAGCGTTGAACTGGCAGTTTGATACAGCTGGGTTTTATTAATCATTAACATCAATGTCAGCTGTGATACTAAACATGATCAAGATGGAGTTGTCTGTCACTTGAGAGGCGATCTATTTTAATTGCAACAATCTATCTCGTTTTGTTTTAGGCAACTGCTCTCCGTACTGGAGCAGCGCGCTGGAATTCTGGAAACTCCGAAACGAGCCAAACATTCTATGGAACACCTATGAAGTAATGAAAAAGGTGAGCATAGGCTAGCATGTAATGTAACGGCTGATTCGCTGGAGTCAAAATGTTATGAAATGTTTGGTAGTGGTTTCATGGGGCAGACTCTACGTCTTTAGTCTTCCTTCTGTCAACACTTTAGTGTGTTGAGGGCGCTTGACTCATCAGGGACTACAGGGAAGGAAGGATTAAGCCCGAAGCGGACATGTACACTACTCTGCTCGAATTACATCAAAGGAACTTAACGGCCCCGTCAGAAGCTACATCAACAGCGTCACACGCTTTCACTCTACGAGAGACTGAAATTCTGAGGCACTGGCTCAGACGGATGTCCGAAGTGCTTATGGAGGTGATCGCATTCGATACAGGTGGTTATTACGAATTTCAACTACAAGGGATTAGTGACATGTAACTGATTAACTTTATGTATCTAGAAGAGGATTACAAAGAAATGGAATCAGATGGAGTATAGCACTAAAGATTCGTGTATCAGACGCTATACTTTTTTTTCCGGAGCATCTTCAGTTCTTCAGTGGATGTGCTGGAACATTACGTGACTTTTTCGCTGTCACATATTCGTCACAGATTTAAAAAGAATTAATGCAATTTTTATGACTAAAAGAAAATAGGAAAGGCAAACCTACGTTTCCCGCATTTGTAGACGTAGAGCCGGCCGCGGTGGTCTAGCTGTTCTAGGCGCTCAGTCCGGAGCCGCGCGACTGATACCGTCGCAGGTCCGAATCCTGCCTCGGGCATGGATGTGTGTGATGTCCTTAGGTTAGTTAGGTTTAAGCAGTTCTAAGTTCTAGGGGACTGATGCGCATAGATGTTAAGTCCCATAGTGCTCAGAGCCATTTTTTTTTTGTAGACGTAGAGAAAGCTTTTGACAATGTTGACTGGAATACTCTCTTTCAAATTCTGAAGGTTGCAGGAGTGAAATACAGGGAGCGAAAGGCTATTTACAATTTGTACAGAAATCAGATGGCAGTTATAAGAGTCGAGGGACATGGAAGGGAAGCAGTGATTGGGAAGGGAGTGAGGCAGGGTTGTAGCCTATCCCCGATGTTATTCAATCTGTATATTGAGCAAGCAGTGAAGGAAACAAAAGAAAAATTCGGAGTAGGAATTAAAATCCATGGAGTAGTAATAAAAACTTTGAGGTTCGGCGATGACATTGTAATTCTGTCAGGGACAGCAGAGGACCTGGAAAAGCAGCTGAACGGAATGACAGTGTCTTAAAAAGAGGATATAAGATGAACATCAACAAAAGCAAAACGAGGATAATGGACTGCACTCGAATTAAATCGAGTGATTCTGCGGGAATTAGATTAGGAAATGAGACACTTAAAGTAGTAAATGAGTTTTGCTATTTGGGGAGCAAAATAACTGACGATGGTCGAAGTAGAGAGGATATAAAATGTAGACTGGCAATGGCAAGGAAAGCGTTTCTGAAGAAGAGAAATTTGTTAACATCCAGTAGAGATTTGTGTCAGGAAGTGGTTTCTGAAAGTATTTGTATAGAGTGTAGCCATGTATGGAAGTGAAACGTGGACGGTAAATAGTTTGGACAAGAAGAGAATAGAAGCTTTCGAAATGTGGTGCTACAGAAGAATGCTGAAGATTAGATAGGTAGATCACATAACTAATGAGGAAGTATTGAATAGAATTGGGGAGAAGAGAAACTTGTGGCGCATCTTGACTAGAAGAAGGGATCGGTTGGTAGGGCATATTCTGAGGCATCAAGGGATCACCAATTTAGTAATGGAGGGCAGCGTGGAGGGTAAAAATCGTAGAGGGAGACCAAGAGATGAATACACTAAACAGATTCAGAAGGATGTAGGCTGCAGTAAGTACTGGGAGATGAAGAGGCTTGCACAGGATAGAGTAGCATGGAGAGCTGCATCAAACCAGTCTCTGGACTGAAAACCACAACAACAACCTACAGATCAGAGTCTAACTCATTATTTGAAAACAAGGCAGATTTCCCTGATCTAGGAAACCGGCTGGAAGCCTCCATATTTTTGTGTAGCCGTTGTGGTTTCGTAACATTTCAACTGCCATTTCCCGTGTGTAGTGTGACATTTATTTTTGTGTTTCCAACTTTCGCGGTTTTTGCTTTTACTTGTACACTGAAGCGCCAAAGAGACTGGTATAGGCATGCGTATTCAAACACAGAGTTACGTAAACAGGCAGAATCTCTCATTTCTACTGCCAACCCCATATGTTTTCACAACCATTTCTAGCATCCTTCTCCTACAATGCATTCAAAACCACCGTGATCATTAGATTTTCATTTAACTTTACGTCCTGCTTGCGACGTCGACATGCGTACTTCAAATATCGTTGTCGGCGTTGGCCTTTCTATCGAATCTGTTATGACGCTACCGCCGCAGTCTGATCAATTTGGTAAAATCTGCCGTGGCAGCGCCAGCAAAATGCCAGCCTCTCCATCACATATTCATATAATCTGTGATTGTCCTCATGAGCTAGTTTACAAAATGTATAACACAATACATGATTGTCGTCGTCTCTCGTACAACAGTTGGACGTCGTCTAGTTCGTCTCCACACATTTTTTGTTCGTCGTTAGCTTTGTCGACCAGTGTCTCGCCTTCCCTTTGGATCGGAGATAACGTTTCTTGGGGTGACCTCACATGTTTTGAAAAATGTTTTTTTAGATCCCGCTGCCAGACATCATTTTACGTGAAATTTCTTAAATTATTTTAATATTGCAGCGTCTTTCGAGGTATGGAAAAAAAAACTATTACTACAAGAAGCTTTCAAACGAACACACAAAGATTTTTATGCTGTAGTATTTAGATTCAGAATTATGACTTACTCCGTTAATCAGAAATGGATGTCTTTCACATGCGGAATATAAAGGTTATAGGATGAACATCGAAGTCTACACATGTTAAATATTTTTGTATTGCCATTTTTGCCTGATGATAAGGTGTCGAACCATGGTGCAGTACTACAACAACATACATACGCCAACACAGAAGTGACCCGTTAGCGCTAGGACATTGCATATATGATAATGAATAAATGACTTATTATCAGTTATTACTTGCCGTTTTCTTCCATAATATAACATCTAATGACGGCCATCTTAGGTCTGAATCAGTAATGACTGTGTCATAATGTGACTCGGTCTAAAATAAACAGAACATGTCATTTTGCCTTTGTCTAGTCCGTAATGTGATGCTTTCTGTTCCCACTATACTGAGTATACTAGGAACAGGAAGGATGTACGTTAGACGTGTTCCGCTAAACATTTTAAGAGGGGGAACGTGGACTAACGAAAGGCACGACTCTGATGACGCCTTTCCAGCTTGTCGTAACTCTACGGCAACTCACGGAGCGTTTGCGTGAGACGAAGTTTTGCTGCCGCCTACCAATGTATACAACTTACTCACGTTTTGTGTAACACGTCTTGCCGACATTTCAGGATCATCCACAACTCGCGTCGCTGATTAATTGACGCATCCTTTTAGAAGTTGCTAAATTCAGCCAAAATCTTTTATTAGCCATAACGCCGTAAGTAAACATTTCCGGACCTTTTTTCTTGAGTTTTACTTATAGAATATCATATTAAAGTATTTGCATATATTCGTGAATCACCCTGATACTTGATCATTCAATAGGCTTTTCTGCTTTGGTTTTTTGTATGTGGTAATTTTGTTACATGGTTAAAAAGTGTTTTTTATTGTTTATTATAATAATTTTCATATCTTCTTCTCTAGAGGTTGGCTTCTGAGTGTGTTTGCTTAGGTGTTCTGAAAATGTGGAGTGGTTTCTCGGATACTTCCAGGCCGTCATGTGACTTCTCTGTATCTGACATCAAACGTTCTGTGTGCTTGTCTCACGTATGTGCCTCACAAGTGTTATAACGTAATTTATATGTACCTGCTTCTGGTATACGTCTATGTCTTTCATCAGTTTTGTGACGTATTTTAGCATATGTTATGTTTCTGCCTGTCTTTTGAAACTGTTGGTGACTTTATACGCGAGTTTGTGTTTGTATGACATTGAGTACCGTCTTGTGCCTTCTCTTATATTTACCTTGTTATTCTGTGTAGTTGTTACGGTACTGAACGTTTCTGATTGTGTGTGGTTCTGTTGTCTTTGTGTTTTCTGTTTTTATTTTAATTTTAATTTTGTTGTTTAGCTTCATGACTATGTTATCATTGTAACCATTGTTTTTGGCTACCTGCATTATTACGTCAAGTTCTTTTTGGTAGTGAGGAAGAGACGTAAAGTTCATGCTCAGCAATTACGACTTACAGCACAGTTTTCGGTAAAATTTCTACAGCTAATGACAGAGGAATAATAGTGATCCACAGTAACTAATGTCAAGAAGAGGAAAGTTGTGAAGAAAAAAGTTCGTAACGTGAAAATGTGCTTATGTTTCATAAGTGAAGTTATAGTGTGACCTTCAGCAAGTCAACAGATGAGAGGAAACGCAGATGCCAGCCAGAAATTCGAATAACTTTAAGTAATCACTTATTTACGTAAAAAATAAGACATGAACTGTTTTATAATCAACAAATATCGCATATCAAAAGAAAACTGTATCATTCTAGTTTCTACTGAACATACCTTAAAAGTAAAAGGCGAAACGTGTGTGAAACTATTAAAATGCACTGCAAGAAGAAAAAGGCGTTTTTTATTTGCAGATGAATATTTCTCTGCTTGCTGCTGATGATGGCCACGGAAACAAACTTTTTCCTCAGTAGTGTTTCGCTACAAGAACATCCTTTTCCGTTCAGGGAATGCCGTTTCAGTTCTCGGATTATTTCTCCATTACTCGCGTGTTCAGCGATCCTACCAGGAACAATCTTACGGCACGCCTCTGAATAATCCGAGATAGTGGGTGTCCCGAACACTCTAGCAGCACAATACTCAAGACTGTAGCACACTGGTATTCTACACATAGCCTTCTTTGAAGATGAATCACATTTCCCTGACCAATAAACCGAATCCGAGCATTCGTGTTCCCCTGTACCGACCTTACGTGCTCGTGTTTTTAATATGGTTTTGCAGCATTATACAAAGATAATTCATCTATCTGACTGAATCAGACAGGCTCACCAGTTATTTTGTATTCGACCATTACGGAACTGTTTTTCCTAATCATCTGCATTTGCGCATGCAACGGGACGCTGCTGAAACTGTCTGTGTAGCACCCGTTTCATGTTATTTCCCGTCTCATACCTTGTTGTTTCTTGCTTAAAGTCTCACAAATGACGTTTACTTGTGAAAAGAATACGACAGTGCGATCTTTCTTCATTTCTTTTCAAATCAGCAATCTCTTCACTTTCCGTGATACCAATTCGATTCTAGACAGAGTACGCTAAAGAACTTGCCCCCCTTCTAACAGCCGTCTACTGTTAGTCTCTACAGGAACGGAAGGTTCCAAATGATTGAAAAAGAGCACAGGTAGTTCCAGTTTTCAAGAGGGGTCGTCGAGCAGATGCGCAAAACTATAGGCCTATATCTCTGACATCGATCTGTTGTTGAATTTTAGGACATGTTTTTTGCTCGCGTATCATGTCATTTCTGGAAACCTAGAATCTACTCTGTAGGAATCAACATGGATTCCGGAAACAGCGATCGTGTGAGACCCATCTCGCTTTATTTGTTCATGAGACCCAGAAAATATTAGATACAGGCTCCCAGGTAGATGCCATTTTCCTTGACTTTCGGAAGGCGTTCGATAGAGTTCCGGACTGTCGCCTGATAAACAAAGTAAGAGCCTACGGAATATCAGACCAGCTGTGTGGCTGGATTAAAGAATTTTTAGAAAACAGAACACAGCATGTTGTTATCAATGGAGAGACGTCTACAGACGTTAAAGTAACCTCCTGCGTGCCACAGGGGAGTGTTATGGGACCATTGCTTTTCACAATATTTATAAATGACCTAGTAGATAGTGTCGAAAGTTCCATGCGGCTTTTCGCGTATGATGCTGTAGTATACAGAGAAGTTGCAGCATTAGAAAATTGTAGCGAAATGCAGGAAGATCTGCAGCGGATAGGCACTTGGTGCAGGGAGTGGCAACTGACCCTTAACATAGACAAATGTAAAGTATTGCGAATAGATAGAAAGAAGGATCCTTTATTGTATGATTATATGATAGGGGAACAAACACTGGTAGCAGTTACTTCTGTAAAATATCTGGGAGTGTGCGTGCGGGACGATTTGAAGTGGAATGATCATATAAAATTAATTGTTGGTAAGGCGGGTACCCGGTTGAGATTCATTGGGAGAGTCCTTAGAAAATGTAGTCCATCAACAAAGGAGGTGGCTTACAAAACACTCGTTCGACCTATACTTGAGTATTGCTCATCAGTGTGGGATCAGTACCAGATCGGGTTGACGGAGGAGATAGAGAAGATCCAAAGAAGAGCGGCGCGTTTCGTCACAGGGTTCTTTGGTAAGCGTGATAGCGTTACGGACATGTTTAGCAAACTCAAGTGGCAGACTCTGCAAGAGAGGCGCTCTGCATCGCGGTGTAGCTTGCTCGCCAGGTTTCGAGAGGGTGCGTTTCTGAATGAGGTATCCTATTCCCCCTAATTTTACCTCCCGAGGAGATCACGAATGTAAAATTAGAGAGATACGAGCGCGCACGGAGGCTTTCAGACAGTCGTTCTTCCCGCGAACCATACGCGTCTGGAACAGAAAAGGGAGGTAATGACAGTGGCACATAAAGTGCCCTCCGCCACACACCGTTGGGTGGCTTGTGAAATGTAGATGTAGATGTCTTGACAAAATTCTTCCGAATGAAGATTGGGTGGCATTCTTCTGGGATGACGTAGCTGGTGGCTTGTTTGCAGGACCTGGGCGCGGCGATCCGCAAGACGGCCGCCTTCTTGGGCAAGGGCGTGACGGAGGAGCAGGTGAGGCAGCTGAGCTTCAGCAGTATGAAGGACGACCCGGCCACCAACTACAGCACCGTGGTCCAGAGGCTGAGGGCCGGCATCGGTCTGCCGCCAGCGCCTCCCGACCAGGCCTTCATGACGGAGGGCGCAGTGGGCCGGGCCAGGCAGCGCATGTCTCCGGAGGTGGACCGCCGCTTCGACCAGTCGAGCCGGCACAGCATTCGTGGCACCGGGTACGATGGCCGCATCTGAGGCCTACCGTGGCGCACCTGTGTCTGACAGGTTGCCCGTTTGGCAGGGGCCAACAGCATAATAACAACATGTTTACAGAAGGCAGCTACTTTGCCACACTGCCTCCTTACCCCAGTCACGTCTACAGAAACAGAGCGCAAACAACTATCCTTCTCCTCGACTGCTATTTACGAGTCTGCACGGCTGCACACCGGCCGAGTAGTGGGACAATGTCGAGCAGTCTAGTCAATTCAGAAGTGAAATCAGCGGTCATCTGCGAGATATCAACAAGTTGCCAATCAGTAGTTGTCGATTTACTTCCATGTAATCTTCATGTTATCTTCTATGGTCTATCAATGTTTACAGACTGGCTAATGCTCTTCAAACAAGCGCTCTGGATTTGACTTAGAAACTGGGACTGAACATTTATTTTGTTTGAACTCAGCATCTAAATGACCGCTTATGGACATGTATATTTTACTCTCACACTCTTCTTACGAGATGAACCGTATATAGTGTGCCCTGAATAAATATAGTGATTTTTATTAGTTCTGGCAATTCTACCTATCATGTTAAACTGACATTTATTTTATACGCAATGTAGCACACTGTGACGACAGCCTCAACACGTTTGAAACCGGCTATCATTACCAGTAGATCCATGAAACACATGAGGCACCGAATTCAAATGCCTGATGTGCGACCAGTCATAACATAAAGTTTAAAACTGCTCTGCTCTCTCCCAACGGAACTTCAATCGATTCTCACTTTGATACAGTTAAACAAATTCCATTCTTCAAATTCAGACCCAACACGAATCCTTTATTTATACCTGCACTGTAAAACCCTCTCTTCTCTTTTCCAGTTTCTCTTCCTTCCCCCACTCCATATCTGTTTCCTGCCACCCGATTACCCTTCTGCCCCTAAAGATAGATCCTTTATCATTTAGCTACAAAATAGCAGGTCAGAAACTTGAAGCAGTTAATACCATAAATTATCTGGGAGTACGCATTAGGAGTGATTTAAAATGGAATGATCATATAATGTTGATGGTCGGTAAAGCAGATGCCAGACTGGGATTCATTGGAAGAATCCTAAGGAAATGCAACCCGAAAACAAAGGAAGTAGGTTACAGTACGCTTGTTCGCCCACTGCTTGAATACTGCTCAGCAGTGTGGGATCCGTACCAGATAGGGTTGATAGAAGATATAGAGAAGATCCAACGGAGAGCAGCGCGCTTCGTTACAGGATCATTTAGTAATCGCGAAAGCGTTACGGAGATGATAGATAAACTCCAGTGGAAGACTCTTCAGGAGAGACGCTCAGTAGCTCGGTACGGGCTTTTGTCAAAGTTTCGAGAACATACCTTCACCGAAGAGTCAAGCAGTATATTGCTCCCTCCTACGTACATCTCGCGAAGAGACCATGAGGATAAAATCAGAGAGATTAGAGCCCACACAGAGGCATACCGACAATCCTTCTTTCCACGAACAATACGAGACTGGAATAGAAGGGAGAACCGATACTCAGGGTACCCTCCGCCACACACCGTCAGGTGGCTTGCGGAGTATGGATGTAGATGTAGATGTAGATCTCACCTGAACCCTCATTTTAGATCTACACCTGCAGGCCTACAGAACTGTATTATTTCCCATTGCAAGTCCTTAATCTCAATGAATGTATAGCGCATCTTCTCAGTATATGCCCCTTTTTGCATTATCCCCTTCTTAATCTATTTTAAATTTATTCTTTGATTTTAAAATAAGAAAAAACAACTTTATACACTCCTGGAAATTGAAATAAGAACACCGTGAATTCATTGTCCCAGGAAGGGGAAACTTTATTGACACATTCCTGGGGTCAGATACATCACATGATCATACTGACAGAACCACAGGCACATAGACACAGGCAACAGAGCATGCACAATGTCGGCACTAGTACAGTGTATATCCACCTTTCGCAGCAATGCAGGCTGCTTTTCTCCCATGGAGACGATCGTAGAGATGCTGGATGTAGTCCTGTGGAACGGGTTGCCATACAATTTCCACCTGGCGCCTCAGTTGGACCAGCGTTCGTGCTGGACGTGCAGACCGCGTGAGACGACGCTTCATTCAGTCCCAAACATGCTCAATGGGGGACAGATCTGGAGATCTTGCTGGCCAGGGTAGTTGACTTACACCTTCTAGAGCACGTTGGGTGGCACGGGATACATGCGGACGTGCATTGTCCTGTTGGAACAGCAAGGTCCCTTGCCGGTCTAGGAATGGTAGAACGATGGGTTCGATGTCGGTTTGGATGTACCGTGCACTATTCAGTGTCCCCTCGACGATCACCAGTGGTGTACGCCCGGTGTAGGAGATCGCTCCCCACACCATGATGCCGGGTGTTGGCCCTGTGTGCCTCGGTCGTATGCAGTCCTGATTGTGGCGCTCACCTGCACGGCGCCAAACACGCATACGACCATCATTGGCACCAAGGCAGAAGCGACTCTCATCGCTAAAGACGACACGTCTCCATTCGTCCCTCTATTCACGCCTGTCGCGACACCACTGGAGGCGGGCTACCCGATGTTGGGGCGTGAGCGGAAGACGGCCTAACGGTGTGCGGGACCGTAGCCCAGCTTCATGGAGACGGTTGCGAATGGTCCTCGCCGATACCTCAGGAGCAACAGTGTCCCTAATTTGCTGGGAAGTGGCGGTGCGGTCCCCTACGGCACTGCGTAGGATCCTACGGTCTTGGCGTGCATCCGTGCGTCGCTGCGGTCCGGTCCCAGGTCGACGGGCACGTGCACCTTCCGCCGACCACTGGCGGCAACATCGATGTACTGTGGAGACCTCACGCCCCACGTGTTGAGCAATTCGGCGGTACGTCCACCGGCCTCCCGCATGCCCACTATACGCCCTCGCTCAAAGTCCGTCAACTGCACATACGGTTCACGTCCACGCTGTCGCGGCATGCTACCAGTGTTAAAGACTGCGATGGAGCTCCGTATGCCACGGCAAACTGGCTGACACTGACGGCGGCGGTGCACAAATGCTGCGCAGCTAGCGCCATTCGACGGCCAACACCGCGGTTCCTGGTGTGTCCGCTGTGCCGTGCGTGTGATCATTGCTTGTACAGCCCTCTCGCAGTGTCCGGAGCAAGTATGGTGGGTCTGACACACCGGTGTCAATGTGTTCTTTTTTCCATTTCCAGGAGTGTATAAGCAATGAAAATCGTCTTTGAAATAATTCTAAGAACCTACGTAGGTATTTCACCTCATTGACCGTATCAGTTTATGTACTTTAAAACGAATTGGTGTGGAGAGTTTATATTATTGATAGGCCAACGTCTGCCAGAATGGTGCGAGGGAGATGAAATAACAGTAAAGGAAAAATAATACTTGTTTTTTTTTCTCGCACCTCCCTTTCCTAGGGCGTCTAAGAATCCATTTCATCAACAGAAAAACTCAATTTCAACATGCAACAAGCTGCCCAGTAATAATCTAGCCACATGTCATGGTGCACCAATGAACCCGTGTCCCATATATCTCACCCGTTATGCCTTTCACATACTCTTCGACTGCAACTTCATCCAGCTACCACTTCGAAGCCACTCACGTTGTCCCGATATAGATCCAGTTTACGAACTACAACCTGTAACACTTTATCCCAGCTTTACCCCAACGACATCAGTGGTACTGAGGAAGAGATATGAAGATTTCGATGACGAAAATTATCGACATGCTGTCTCATGTAAATTAATTTTGGAATGAAATGTTCCAAGTGGGAAAGGAGTAGACTTCAGTCTATCAAATGGTTCAAATGGCTCTGAGCACTATGGGAGGTCATCAGTTGCCTAGGACGTAGAACTGCTTAAACCGAACTAACCTAAGGACATCACATACATCCATGCCCGAGGCAAGATTCGAACTTCCGACCGTAGCAGTCGCGCGGTTCCAGACTGAAGCGGCTAGAACCGCTCGGCCACCACAGCCGGCTCCATCTATCGAAACCAACGGATTATACAGTAATGAACCAAAGCATTATCACCACTTGCTTAATAGCTTGTTTGTCAGTTTTTGGAACGAAATACATCACTGATTCCGCGTATTAGGGATCCAACCGTTTGTTGATAGGTTTGTGGAGGTAAATGGCATGCCCACTATGCACAGGTCATGTAATTTGCGTAAATAACTGGCCGCTGATTTGTGGACGTGGTGCAGGCGCCCGATAGCGACACAGATGGGTTACATAGGAATGCATCAGGCGATTTCTGTCGCAGAGACATCAGCGCGAGTTCACTATAATGCTTCTCAAAGCACAGTAGCAAGTTTCTGGCTCCGAGACACGGACAATTACACTGCTGAAAGATGATATTGCCGTCAGGAAAGACATCAAGCATGACGGGATACAGGTCCCATGCTCGTGCAGGAGAATGTCTCCCATAGCATAATACTGCTCCCACCAGTCTTCGTACATAGTGCGCTGCACGTATCGAGCCATCATTCACCTTGATGATATCGTTTGTGGAGGCGACCATCGACCTAGTGTAACAAAAATGTGATTCACCCAAAGAGACGAGACAGATTACCATCTAGCCTACTTTATAGACAAGCCCCTGAACCCCACGTTCTGCGAAGAGTCATGGACATCCAATCATTTAGCGTCTAGTCGTATTTTCGGTGTCTTTCTACCTCTTTCCACAGATGTTCATGGCAGTAACTCATGAACATTCGACCATCTTCGCCATTTTCGAGATAGTATTACACATGTTAATCTGCCCCATGTCAAAGTCGCTTATCTCAATGGATTTCTCCACTTGCAGCCCATATCTTTGCTGGGGCGATCTTCCGTCCATGTCTGCTCTGCTTACATACTTCCTGTTACAAGGTCACTTGCCCACAACGCCACCAGGCACAGCCTACATTGCGGTGTGCAGGGGTCACAACATTTAGGGATAGGAGTGTAAAATTTAACACAAGTTATTCATGAAATGTAATACACTGCTTCCAAATCAAATTTATTGACAGTAAGGTAACATGTATGTTTTGACATGAAAATAATACAAATATCTATACAGAAGATACATTGAATAATATTGGAACAAATAAGCCCTCGGTCACAAACATTAAGTCAAAGTTGACGTGGTTTCGACGCCACTATGAGCGTCGTCTTCAGAATGAGACTAACTGTTCTAAAACATATTAGGTATATAGTACATTAATGAAATTAAAGTTTGTACTGACTGGAAAAGATGAAGTACTTACAAGTCACATACTAAAAAAGATCTAAGCCGGAAAGGCGACGTCGTGAAACTTGTGAGATGGCGAGCCGCTAAGGCCTGCTCGTACTGTGAACAAGGGTTGCAACGAGACTGAGTTGCCCACTTTAGAAAGTGTGGGCAAGTAAACATGATGTTGCTACGAGCGCCATCTAGTCTAATTCTGAAGACGACGCTCATAGTAGCGACGAAAGCAGGTCAATTTTGATTTAATATTTGTGACCGAGGGCTTATTTGTTCCAATATAATTCTGACACGGTCACTGAACCTTAGCAGATATGTTCAAAGTTTTACATTGAATAATGTTTTGAATGGTTACATCAGTGGCATTGTAAGGTGGCAGCTCAAATGAATGTTAGTTTCGCAGCTTAGAGGAGATTTTATACATCCTAACGAGTAGATGGATATGTCACATGACATACTTCGGTGACAGTGAGCAGATTTGCCTATCAAAATGTACTGTATGTAATCTAAAAAGGTATGACACTCGATTCAACGGTATTAGGACACCTAAACCAAATCCTGCATGTCAATGAGCAAAAGGTGAAAAAAAGCTGTTTGAAGAGACGCTTGAGTTTGGGATGTACCTGGGTTGCGCAGGCCATGGCCCACGTACCGTGGGAGACTCTTACCAGAGTGTGACCTGCGGTGAACGCAACAGGCACTCCACTGAAGGGAGCAGGTGACCGGCAAGTGCTGCCTGTAACGGATAAATTCTTTAGAAAGTTGTGTTGGGGACTTTCCAGATGGATACAAACAGGCCTGAGATGCAGTTAAAAGAGACTCGCATTTTCTGATCGCTGGAAAGATCCGTGGTGCTCACATGATGTACGCGTGTAGCTTCAGGAGTGGGCACAATATATCTGATTGGCTGAAATAAACTCGGAAGGAGTAGAAGTGCCGAGATTACAGCAATTTTAAGGTACACACTTAGCGATTGACGGGGTAGTTTCCACGAGTTAAAAGAAACGCTGCCATTGGTAAAAAAAAAAGCCGTGACACGAAGCACGAAAGAACACAGGTAGGGCCAATATGTTACGAAAGACAGAATACTGAAAACTTCGACGACTGTCCTCTGAACTAGCATCAAGTGTAGTAGAACAGCGCGCTTCACGCTCTGCATGACGCAAAAAAAGGAATTTTGTGTGAACACTGCATTCACTTCGGCTGATATTCACCTAGATATTAGCTGAAAGGTCGTTGAGCTCCAATAGCGGAGAAACGAATCATCCACGTAGTTACTTGTTCTCATGAGAGACCATTGAAGTATACATGTTGCTCCATCTATGCGCCTGTATACCGCCATATTTTCTAGACTAGGGATGAGTGCATGTTTTATCACCTAATGAGAAACATAGGGCAGTTTCGACTGATAAAATTTTTTGATTAACCTTTTATAGGATTTTCAGAGGGCGAGGGCAGCCATACAGCCGACAACACGTCGCAGGTAAAGGCAAATGCCGCTGGCAGAGGCGAAACAAATATTGGATCACTAGCTTGCGTCCTCTGTGAACAAGAGCAACCTTGAATAGTCTTTTGCCTACCTTGTCTCAAAAACTAACCACCATCCATATACTTGATTGTCACTCTAAACAGTACCAAACTTAGAACCTGGAATAGGATGATTTGACGTAATATTGGCCAACTCAGACAGTGCTTCACTGTCTAGGTGTAAGAAACAACTTGTAGAGAACCTCCATTTAAATTTATTATTGTTGTGTTCAGCGTTATTTCTGTTAATCAGGAGGTAATACGTTATCTTGACAGTCGTCCTGAAAATGTCTTGTCACGCTCTGTGTAAACCAGTGTGCTTCATTGAAGATAATATGGAAAATAAACTAGTTTTGTACAGCTAAACGCCGATGTGCTCTGTCGTAGAATAAGGGTCCACTCCTACCCCATTAATTTATTCTAGTGACGCTAACGCAATCACAGGGTGTTGTTTGCTGATGTCTGCCGAGTGTGAAAAGAGTGGAGTGTCAGAGCGTGAGTAAATGGGACGGCTCAGTGTAACTATCAAGGCAATATAGAACATCTATATGTTGTTGTGGTTTGACAGTGATAGAAAGAACAAAAGAAAAAAAATCTTAGTGTTCTATACCTACTCTGCAATTCGCACCTAACTGCCTAGCGGGGGGGGGGGGGGGGGGGGGGGGTTCAACGAACAACCTCGAGACTATTTAACTGCCGTTCTGTTCTCGAAAAACGCTAGCGGAATAAGAACACTTAAATACACTACTGGCCATTAAAATTGCTACACCAAGAACAAATGCAGATGATAAACGGGTATTCATTGGACCAATATATTTTACTAGAACTGACATGTGATTACATTTTCACGCAATTTGGGTGCATAGATCCTGAGAAATCAGTACACAGAACAACCACCTCTGGCCGTAATAACGGCCTTGATACGCCTGGGCATTGAGTCAAACAGAGCTTTGATGACGTGTACAGGTACAGCTTCCCATGCGGCTTCAACACGATACCACAGTTCATCAAGAGTAGTGACTGGCGTATTGTGACGAGCCAGTTGCTCGCCCACCATTGACCAGACGTTTTCAATTGGTGAGAGATCTGGAGAATGTGCTGGCCAGGGCAGTAGCCGAACATTTTCTGTATCCAGAAAGCGGTCGTGCATTATCCTGCTGCAATGTGGGGTTTCGCAGGGATCGAATGAAGAGTGGAGTCACGGGTCGTAACACATCTGAAATGTAACGTCCACTGTTCAAAGTGCTGTCAATGCGGGCTAGAGGTGACCGAGGCGTGTAACCAATGGCACCCCATACCATCACACCGGGTGATACGCAAGTATGGCGATGACGGATACACGCTTCCAATGTGCGTTTCCCGCGATGTCGCCAAACACGGATGCGACCATCATGATGCTGTAAATAGAACCTAGATTCATCCGAAAAAATGACGGTTTGCCGTCCGTGCACCCAGGTTCGTCGTCGAGTACACCATCGCAGGCGCTCCTGTCTGTGATGTAGCGTCAAGGGTAGCCGCAGCCATGGTCTCCGAGCTGATAGTCCATGCTGCTGCAAACGTCGTTCAAACTGTTCGTGCAGATGGTTGTTGTATTGCAAACGGCCCCATCTGTTGACTCAGGGATCGAGACGTGGCTGCACGATCCGTTACAGTCATGCGGATAAGATACCTGTCATCTCGACTGCTAGTGATACGAGGCGTTTGGGATCCAGCACGGCGTTCCGTATTACCCTCCTGAACCCACCGATTGTATATTCTGCTAACAGTCATTGGATCTCGACCAACGAGAGCAGCAATGTCGCGATACGAAAACCGCAATAGCGATGGGCTACAATCCGATCTTTATTAAAGTCGGAAACGTGATGGTACGTATTTCTCCTTCTTACACGAGGCATCATAACAACGTTTCACCAGGCAACGCCGATCAACTCCTATTTGTGTTTGAGAAATCGGTTGGAAATTTTCCTCATGTCAGCAAGTTGTAGGTGTCGCCAACGGCGCCAACCTTGTGTGAATGCTCTGAAAAGCTAACCATTTGCATATCACAGCATCTTCTTCCTGTCGGTTAAATTTAAAGTCTGTAGCACGTCATCTTCGTGGTGTGGCAATTTTAATGGCCAGTAGTGTATATCTGTGGAACCTCTGATTTGTTTCCTTTTTTTGCAATGATCTTTGCTTTCTATGTGGGTTGGCATAGTCAATGTTTTCGCACTCGAGGGAGAAAGTTGGTGATTCAACACTTCGTGAAAAGATCTCACCGCAACCAGAAACGTCTCTGACTGCCACTCCAACTGGCTTATCATATTCGTGACATTCTCCCTTCTATTTTGCGATAGTACAAAACGTGCTGCCCTTCTTTGAACTTTTTCGATGCCCTCTGTCAATCTTGTCTGGTAAGGATCCCATACCGCACAACAAAGCAGTACTCCAGAAGAGAACGCACTAGTGTAGTGTACACAGTCACTGCAGTGAATTTTTTACATTCTCTGTCAATAAAACAGTGATTGGTTTGCGCCCTCACAGCATTATCGATGTGATTGTTGAAGTTTAAGATGTACGTCATTGTAATCGTTAGGCATTCAGCTGAAAGGCTTTAGAATTCCACGATTTATAGTATAACCGAAATTTAACGGATTCCGTTTTGTGCTCATGTGGATGACTTTATACTTTTCTTTATTTATAGTCAATTGCCACTTCTCGCCTTAAACATGTCTAAATCATTTTGCAATTACTCTTGATATTCTGATGACTTAGTACACATCAACGACAGTACTTTCTGCAAACATTCTAAGAGGGCTGCTCACATTACCCGCTAAACGTTTACATAGGTTAGAAAATTTAAAAAGTGTCATGGATAGACTGACGTTGGATATAGTGGGAATTGGTGAAGTTCGGTGTCAAGACCAGTAGGTGAATACAGGGATGTAAGTACAGAGTCAATTGGGGTAATGCAGAAGTAGATCTAAGAACAAATAAGAAAATAGGAATGCGGGTAAGCTACTATGAGCAGCATAGTCGTGCATTATTGTAACCAAATTCGATATGAAGCCAATACCTACCACAGTAGCACAAGCCAACTAGTTCCAGAGATTAAGAGAGTGAAAGAATGCATGATGAAAATAGCAAATATTGAGAGAGTTAAGAGAGAGATGAGCGTTAAATTGTGATGGGGAAAAAACATATGATTGTCGGAAGGACAGACTCAGCATACAGGAAAGTCAAAACAATCTTTGGTGACATTAAAAGCAACGGTGGTAACATTAAGAGTGCAACGGGAATTCCACTGTTAAATGCAGAGGAGAGAGCAGATAAGTGGAAAGAATACATTGAAAGCCTCTATGAGAGTGAAGATTTGTCTGATGTGACAGAAGAAGAAACAGGAGTCGATTTAGAAGAGATAGGGGATCCAGTATTAGAATCGGAATTTAAAAGAGCTTTGGAGGACTTACGGTCAAATAAGGCAGAAGGGATAGACAACATTCCATCAGAATTTCTAAAATCGTTGGGGAAGTGGCAACAAAACGAGTATTCACGTTGGTGTGTAGAATATATGAGTCTGGCGATATACCATCTGACTTTCGGAAAAGCATCATCCACACAATTCCGAAGACGGCAAGAGCTGACAAGTGCGAGAATTATCGCACAATCAGCTTAACAGCTCATGCATCGAAGCTGCTTACAAGAATAATATACAGAAGAATGGAAAAGAAAATTGAGAATGCGCTGGGTGACGATCAGTTTGGCTTTAGGAAAAGTAAAGGGACGAGAGAGGCACTTCTGACGTTACGGCTAATAATGGAAGCAAGGCTAAAGAAAAATCAAGACACTTTCATAGGATTTGTCGACCTGGAAAAAGCGTTCGACAATATAAAATGGTGCAAGCTGTTCGAGATTCTGAAAAAAGTAGGGGTAAGCTATAGGGAGAGACGGGTCATATACAATATGTACAACAACCAAGAGGGAATAATAAGAGTGGACGATCAAGAACGAAGTGCTCGTATTAAGAAGGGTGTAAGACAAGGCTGTAGCCTTTCGGCCCTACTCTTCAATCTGTACATCGAGGAAGCAATGATGGAAATAAAAGAAAGGTTCTGGAGTGGAATTAAAATACAAGGTGAAAGAATATCAATGATACGATTCGCTGATGACATTGCTAACCTGAGTGAAAGTGAAGAAGAATTAAATTACATGCTGAACGGAATGAACAGCCTAATGAGTACACAATATGGTTTGAGAGTAAATCGGAGGAAGACGAAGATAATGAAAAGTAGTAGAAATGAGAAGAGCGAGAAACTTAACATCAGGATTGATGGTCACGAAGTCAATGAAGTTAAGGAATTCTGCTACCTACACGGTAAAATAACCAATGACGGACGGAGCAAGGAGGGCATCAAAAGCAGACTCGCTATGGCAAAAAAGGCATTTCTGGCCAAGAGAAGTCTACTAATATCAAATACCGGCCTTAACTTGAGGAAGAAATTTCTGAGGATGTACGTCTGGAGTACAGCATTGTGTGGTAGTGAAACATAGACTGTGGGTGGTGGTGGTGGTTGTTGGGATGTTTAAGGGGGACTAAACAGCTAAGGTCATCAGTCCCCCAGACTGTGGGAAAACCGGAACAGAAGAGAATCGAAGCATTTGAGATGTGGTGCTATAGACGAATGTTGAAAATTAGGTGGACTGATAAGGTAAGGAATGAGGAGGTTCTACTCAGAATCGGAGAGGAAAGGAATATGTGGAAAACACTGATAAGGAGAAGGGACAGGATGATAGGACATGTGCTAAGGCATGAGGGAATGACTTCCATGGTACTAGAGGGAGCTGTAGAGGGCAAAAACTGTAGAGGAAGACAGAGATTGGAATACGTCAAGCAAATAATTGAGGACGTAGGTTGCAAGTGCTACTCTGAGATGAAGAGGTTAGCACAGGAAAGGAATTCGTGGCGGGCCGCATCAAACCAGTCAGTAGACTGATGACCAAAAAAAAAAAGGGGGGGGGGGACTGGAATTCGTTAGTAGAAAGAGGAAGAGATCGAAAAGTAGTACGTGCATGAACCCTAGGTTAAAGGAATCAAAGAGGATGCTACCTGACAGAACATAATTTAATCAACTCTAACACTTGGTTTAAGCACACGTGGAAGAGATCTGAAGGCACCGGAATGTCTCAGGTTCATTATTCAGTGGTAAGAATTTTCGCAATCAAACTGTAAGATATATCCAGAGGCAGATACGGGCTCCGGCCAATTTATTGGTTGTGAAATGTAGCTTACATTTGAAAAAATTGCAGAAAGGGTATGAAGTTAAGGACTTAGGACTGGGTAATTTGAAAGAACCAAGGGTTGTTGAGAGTTTCAGGGGGAGGCGTGTTTATAGCGATAAAAAGTGCGGTAGTATCGAAGGAAATTGACGGGTATCCGAAATGTGAAATAATTTGCGTGAAGGTCACGGTTAAAGCAGGCTCAAACATCGTAATTTGATGTCTCTATAGGGCCCCTGGCTCAGCATCTGTTGTGGCAGAACACATGAAGGAAAATTTGGAAAATATTTGGAGTAGATTTCCCGACCATGTTATAGTTTTGGGTGGAGATTTTAATTTACCAGATACAGACTGGGAGACTCAAACGTTTATAACGGGTGTCAGGGACAAAGAATCCAGTGAATTTTTTTTAAGTGCATTATCTGAAAACTACCTTGAGCAGTTAAACAGAGAACCGACTCGTGGCGATAACATATTAGACCTTCTGGTGACAAACAGACCCGAACTATTTGAAACAGTTAACACAGAACAGGGAATCAGCCATCACAAAGCGGTTACAGCATAGGTGATTTCAGCCGTAAATAGAAATATTAAAAAAGGTATGAAGATTCTTCTGTTTAGCAAAAGTGACAAAAAGAAGATTTCAGAATACTTGACCGCTCAACACAAAAGTTTTATCTCAAATGCAGATAGTGTTGAGAATCAGTGGACAAAGTTCAAAATCATCGTACAATACGCATTAGATGAGTATGTGCCAAGAAAGATCGTAAGAGATGGAAAAGAGCCACTGTGGTACAATAACCGAGTTAGAAAACTGCTACAGAAGCAAAGGGAACTTCACAGCAAACATAAACATAGCCAAAGCCTTGCAGACAAACAAAAATTACACGAAGCGAAATGTAGTGTGAGAAGGGCTATGCGAGAGGCGTTCAACGAATTCAAAAGTAAAGTTCTATGTACTGACTTGTCAGAAAATTCTAAGAAATTTTGGTCTTATGTCAAAGCGGTAGGTGGATCAAAACAAAATGTGCAGACACTCTGTGACCAAAATGGTACTGAAACAGAGGATGTCAGACTAAAGGCCGAAATACTAGATTTTTTTTTTGTGGTTTTAGGGCGCACAACTTCAATGGTCATTAGCGCCCTGACTACGTTAAGAATGCACCGCGAGGCACAAGTTTAAAACAACAACTAAAAGGGAAAACACGATAAAAGACAGACTGACAGGCATAGGATTAAAAAACAGCATCATCAAATGTCCTTAGAGAGGTTTGTCAAATTGATAAAACGAAGAACACGAGCAGCTGCTCGTGGGTCATCCGCTAAAATGGCATCTAAAGTACATGGCAGGTTAAGATCTAGACGCAGTGTGTTAAAATCTGGACAGGACATTAAAATGTGGCGGACCGTCAGCAATTGCCCACATGGGCAGAACGGCGTCGGCGCAGCCGTCAGCAGATGGCGATGGCTGAACCGGCAGTGTCCAATGCGTAACCGGGCCAAAACGACCTCCTCCCGCTGAGAAGGGCGCGAGGAGGACGTCCAAGCCGCGGGAAGAGGTTTCAAGGCCCGAAGCTTGTTGTCTGTAAGTGCAGCCCAATCGGCATGCCACAGCGATAAAATGCGCCGACAAATGACCCTGCAACAGTCTGATGAAGGGACACAACAAGAAGCTGTCCGAGGCTGGAGGACCGCAGCCTTGGCCGCGGCATCTGCAGCTTAGTTCCCAGGGATACCGACATGGCCAGGGACCCACACAAAGCTAACCGGAGAACCGACGTCCACCAGCTGCTGAAGAGAGCGTTGGATCCGGTGCACGAAAGGGTGAACCGGATACGGATCACTGAGGCTCTGGATGGCGCTCAGGGAATCGGAGCAGATGACATAAGCAGAATGTCGGTGGCGGCAGATGTAAAGAACAGCCTGGTAGAGGGCAAAGAGCTCAGCTGTGAAGACCGAACAATGGCCATGGAGCCGGTATTTGAAACTTTGTGCCCCGACAATAAAAGAACACCCGACACCGTCATTGGTCGTTGAGCCATCTGTATAAATGAAGGTCATATTGATGAACTTTGAATGAAGTTCAACAAAACGGGAGTGGTAGACCGAACCGGGGGTAACCTCTTTTGGGAGCGAGCTGAGGTCAAGGTGAACGAGGACCTGAGCCTGGAGCCAAGGTGGCGTGTGGCTCTCGCTCACTCGAAAGGTTGCAGGGAGTGAAAAATTAAGGTGTTGAAGGAGGCGACGAAAGCGAACTCCAGGGGGTAGCAGGGCAGAGACATACAACCCGTATTGACGGTCGAGAGAGTCGTCAAAAAAGGAACGATAAGACGGGTGGTCGGGCATTGACAGTAGCCGACACGCATACCGACAAAGCAGTATATCACGCCGGTAGGTGAGTGGCAATTCGCCAGCGTCAGCATGAAGACTCTCTACGGGACTAGTATAAAACGCTCCAATCGCAAGTCGTAAACCTCGATGTTGTATGGAGTTGAGGCGGCGTAAGATGGATGGCCGTGCAGAGGAGTATACGAAGCTCCCATAATCCAGCTTGGAGCGGACGATCGACCGATATAGACGAAGCAGGACGGTTCGATCCGCTCCCCACGACATACCACTGAGAACGCGGAGGACATTTAAAGAACGGGTACAACGGGCAGCCAAGTATGACACATGTGGAGACCAGCTAAGTTTCCTGTCAAATGTAAGACCTAAAAATTTTATTGTCTCCACGATTGGGAGAGCAACGGGACCGAGTCGTAAGGACGGTGGGAGAAACTCTTTGTAGCGCCAGATGTTAATACAGACCGTCTTCTCGGCAGAAAAACGGAAGCCATTGGCGACACTCTAGGAGTAAAGACGGTCAAGAGAACGCTGAAGACAGCGATCCAGGACACGTGTACACTGCGCGCTGCAATACATGGTAAAATCGTCCACGAAAAGGGAGCCTGAGACATCAGCTGGGAGGCAATCCATTATTGGATTGATCGCGATGGCGAAGAGAGCGACGCTAAACTGAGCCCTGTGGCACCCCATTCTCCTGGTGAAAAGTGTCTGACAGGACAGAACCCACACGTACACTGAACTGTCGATCCATTAAAAAAGAACGAATAAAAAGAGGGAGGCGACCGCGAAGGCCCCATGTATGCATGGTGCGGAGAATGCCCGCCCTCCAACAGGTGTCGTAAGCCTTCTCCAAATCAAAGAACACAGCCGCGGTCGGGTGCTTCCGCAAGAAGTTATTCATAATGAAGGTCGACAAGGTAACCAGAAGGTCAACAGCAGAGCGGCGCCTACGAAATCCACGTTGTACATTGGTAAGTAGGCGTCGAGACTCGAGCAGCCAAACCAATCGAGGGTTAACCATTCGCTCCATCACTTTACAGACACAGCTGGTAAGCGAGATGGGTCGATAACTGGAAGGCAAGTGCTTGTCCTTCCCCGGCTTAGGAATCGGGACAACAATAGACTCGCGCCAGCATGCGGGAACATGTCCCTCAATCCAGATGCGATTGTAAGTACGAAGAAGAAAACCTTTACCCGCTGGAGAAAGGTTCTTCAGCATCTGAATATGAATAGAATCAGGCCCTGGAGCGGAGGACCGTGATCGGCCAAGTGCGTTTTCGAGTTCCCGCATGGTGAATGGGGCATTATAACTTTCACGATTCGAGGAGCGGAAGTTAGGTGGCCTAGCCTCCTCTGCCTGTTTGCGGGGGAGGAAGGCAGGGTGGTAAGGAGCGGAGCTCGAAACCTCGGCGAAAAAGCGGCCGAAGGCATTGGAGACATCCTCAGGGGCCACAAGGACGTCATTCGCGACCGTCAAGCCAGAAACTGGTGAGTGGACCTTAGTGCCAGATAGCCGGCGCAGGCTACCCCAGACAACAGAAGAAGGAGTAAAACTGTTGAAGGTGCTTGTGAAAGCAGCCCAGCTGGCTTTCTTGCTTTCTTTAATAATACGACGACACTGAGCACGTAATCGTTTATAATTGATACAATTCGCCACTGTAGGGTGGCGTTTAAAGGTGCGTAAAGCACGTCGACGAGCACGTAAAGCGTCTCTACATGCTGCAGTCCACCAGGGGACCGGTACGCGACGTGGAGAAGAAGTAGGGTGAGGGATGGAATATTCAGCAGCAGCGAGAATGACTTCCGTGAGGTGTGCGACCTGACGATCGCAGCTGGTGAAGGTTTGATCCTGAAAGGTCGCCCTGGAAGAGAAGAGCCCCCAGTCTGCCTCGGAGATGGTCCAACTAGAGGAGCACGGAGAGGGGGTATGCTGCAGGAGATTGATAACACACGGGAAATGGTCGCTCGAATATGTATCAGAAAGTGCATACCACTCAAACCGGCGTGCAAGTTGGGGAGTACATATAGAGAGGTCTAAATGGGAATAGGTGTGAGATGTGTCCGAAAGAAAAGTAGGGGCGCCAGTATTGAGGCAGACAAGATTGAGCTGGTTGAAAAGATCTGCTAACAGGGAGCCCCTCGGGCAGGATGCTGGAGAGCCCCAAAGGGGATGGTGGGCATTGAAGTCTCCAGTTAACAAAAATGGTGCAGGTAGCTGAGCAATAAGTTGCATCATGTCTGCCCTGGTAACGGCAGATGACGATGGAGTGTAAACGGTACAAATGGAAAATGTAAAAGTGGGGAGAGTAATGCGGATGGCAACTGCCTGCAGGCCGGTGTGCAACGTGATGGGATCGTAGTAAATATCATCCCGGACCAGCAACATAACCCTTCCATGAGCCGGGATACCTACCACAGGGGGTAGGTCAAAACGCACAGAGGTGTAGTGTGCCAAGGCAATTTGATCGCATGGGCGTAGCTTTGTTTCCTGGAGGGCTACGACGAGCGGACGGTGCAAGCGGAGCAGCAACTTCAAGTCCTCTCGGTTGGAGCGAATGCTGCGAATATTCCAGTGAATAAGTGCCATCGTAAGAAGAAAAGGAAGATGAAAGAAGGGGTCACCTCGAAGGCCGCTGAGGGCCTGGCTTCGAGCGAGCACTGCCGCCGCTATCAGTAGGCGGACAGTCATCGTCCATTGGGTCTATAGGTTCATCGGCCATCTTGGGAAGATGGCCGGGAGGGGGAGCTTCTTCCGCCGGTGAACAGCCAGATGTTCGGCAACCAGCGGTGCGGCCAGGCGAAACGGATGACGGCCTGGGGCGGCAACTGCTGGGTGGCGCAGGAGAAGAAATGCGCCGTGGCGGAGAAGGAGAACTGTGCTTCCTATGAGCCTTCTTGGAAGGACGTTTGGTGGAAGTACCGGTCAAAGGCTGGGAGGTCGAGGTACGTAGGAAGTCTGCACGGGACGGTTCCTTCTTGAAGGCCCGTGCATCTGACTTCTGGGTCTTCGTCTTGGCAGAAGCTGATGAAGGTGCTTCTGTCTGAGGGGTGACGGGAGGAAGAGGAGACGTCGACCGGGCGATCTTAGCACTGGCCGAACGGACGACCGTGGTGCTGAAGGTCAGATCGCATGTCTGGGTTGCCACCTCCCTGGTAGTCCGAGGAGAGGCGAGGACAGTACTGTATTTCCCCGCTGGGAGCAGCGTGGGCTTCCTACTAGCCAATAGCTTGCGAGCAGCCGAGGTGGACACTTTCTCTTTGACCCGAATTTCTTGGATACAGCGTTCTTCCTTATAGACAGGACAGTCGCGGGAGGATGCGGCATGGTCACCCTGACAGTTCACACAACGAGGAGACGGAGGTGGACAGTCACCCTCATGGGCATCCCTGCCACAAGTGACACATTTAGCCGCATTGGAACAAGACTGTCGAGTGTGATTGAAACGCTGACACTGGTAGCAGCGCGTAGGTGTCGGGACGTAGGGGCGAACAGAAATAACCTCGTAGCCCGCCTTGATGCGCGATGGCAGCTTAACACTATCGAAGGTCAAGAAAAGTGTCCGGGTCGGTACAAGGTCATTGTTAACCTTTTTCATGACCCTATGGACAGCCGTCATGCCCTGCTCAGCGAGGAATGATTGAATCTCCTCGTCAGTCAATCCGTCGAGGGAGCTAGTATAGACCACACCACGAGACGAATTCAAAGTTCGGTGAGCCTCCACCCGCACAGGGAACGTGTACAGGAGTGTGGCCCGAAGCAGTTTTTGCGCCTGAAAGGCGCTCTCAGTTTCTAGTAATAAGGTACCGGTACGCAACCTGGTACAAGATTTGACAGATCCGGCTATGGCATCTACACCCTTCTGGATAACGAAAGGGTTGACAGAGGAAAAATCCTTTCCGTCCTCAGATCGAGAAACGACGAGGAACTGTGGGGCAGGCGGTAGTACTTTGGTCACTGGTGGCTGGTCACGTTTCCGTTTTTGGGCAGAAGTCGAGACAGATGGAGTGAAATCCATTGCGGAGGAATCCCCCATGATTGCCAGCGTCTCCGATGGCGCGCTCCTTCCTTGTGGGGACCGTCTCAGAGGGCACTCCCGCCTTAGGTGAATGTTTACACCTCAGGTCACACCTCCCGAGAAACAGACGGAGGGACCAATCGGCATGGTCAGAAGGTATCAGCTCAGGCAATCACCCCTCCCCGGGCCTGGCCTTTACCAGGGGGTACGCGCGTGCCTTACATGTCTACCCAGGGCGGGGAATTACGCGTTACCCCGTCACCGGCTACGCGTGCGAACGCGTGGGTCGGCCTTCAGGCACGCACAGGGAGGAAGGAAGAAGAGGAAAAAGAAGAGAGAGAGGGAGAGAGAGGACAGACTGTCTCAAACGCCGAGGCGGAGACCAGAGAAGGCAAGGAGAAGAAGGTAAGGAGAAGGCAAGGAGAAGAAGGCAATGAGAAGGCAAGGAGAAGAAGGCAATGAGAAGGCAAGGAGAAGAAGGCAATGAGAAGGCAAGGAGAAGGCAAGGAGAAGAAGACAAGGGAAAGAGTAAGGAAGACAGTGAGGTGGAAAAGAGCAAAGAAAGGAACCAACCAAAGGAAGGAAGAAACGAGAAGTGAAAAAGCAAAATGACCGCAAATAGAGGTCGTGGAACCATCCGTCTCCGGACGCAGGCGCTAACGACCCCCTTGAGGGGGTGGGACTCCTTTTAGTCGCCTCTTACGACAGGCAGGAATACCTCGGGCCTATTCTAATCCCCGGACCCGCAGGGGGAGAAATACTAGATGTCTTTTCCCAATGCTGTTTCACAGAGGAAGTTTGCAGTGTAGCTCCTTCTCTAGATTGTCCAACAGATGACAAAAGGGTAGATATCCAAACAGATGACAGGGGGATAGAAAAACAATTAAAATCGCTCAAAAGAGGAAAGATCGCTGGACCTGATGGGATACCAGTTCGATTTTACACAGAGTACGCGAAGGAACTTGCCCCCCTTCTTGCAGCGGTGTACCGTAGGTCTCTAGAAGAGCGTAGCGTTCCAAAAGATTGGAAAAGGGCACAGGTCATCCCTGTTTCTTTTGTGGCGGCGTTCGTAGCGACAAACAATTCGCTGTAAAACGGCTTACGAAGTCACCGCCACACTTTTAATAACGGGCCGACCGGTCCGCTGGAACAGTGAACAGAAAGATGAAAACCCAAACACTCTGATTAAATAAAAGTCGGTACTTATCTTTATTAACGAAGATACAGAAACACAGTAGTGAACTCCGTGTCTACAGAGATCTGTCTAGTTCGAGTCGGAGCGGCTAGGTCAGCGTCGGCTGACGACAAACAACAACTCTGCTGCGATGAACACACAACTGACTAGCAAGTACACAATTCGGTGGCGAGTATACAACTGAGCGGCGAATACAGAACTGTCCTAGCGCTCGTGACTCCAGCGCTTAAGAAAGAAGAAGCCAGCGGTGGCGCGCGCAGACTTGCGGCGATTTCCTGTCTCGCTGGCGCTGCTTATGCGGACGGCGTCCGGACTTTGATGCTGCCAACCTTTTGGCAGCGGGCTCGGGTGGCATTACTGGCTAGGATATAACAGTTTCCAAGAAGGGACTTCGAACAGATGTGCGGAACTATAGACCCATGTCTCCAACGTCAATCAGTTGTAGAATTTTGGAACACGTATTATGTTCACGTATTATGTTCGAGTATAATGACTTTTCTGGAGACTGGAAATCTACTCTGTAGAAATCAGCACGGGTTTCGAAAATGGCGATCGTGAGAAACCCACCTCGCGCTATTCGTCCACGAGACTCAGACGGCCATAGACACGGAATCCCAGGTAGATACCGTGTTTCTTGACTTTCGCAAAGCATTTGATAAAGTTCCGCACAGTCTTTTAACAACAACGTAAGAGCATATGGACTATCACACCAGTTGTGTGATTGGATTGAAGCGTTCCTAGATAACAGAACGCAGCATGTCATTCTCAATGGAGAGAAGTCTTCCGAAGTAAGATTTCAGGTGTGCCTCAGGGGAGTGTCGTAGGACCGTTGCTATTCACATTATATATAAATGACCTTGTGGATAACATCGGAAGTTCACTGAGACTTTTTGCGGATGATGCTGTAGCATATCGAGAGGTTGTAACAATGGAAAGTTGTACTGAAATGCAGGAGAATCTGCAACGAATTGACGCATGGTCCAAGGAATGGCAATTGAATCTCAATGTAGACAAGTGTAGCGTGCTCCGAATACACAGAAAGAAAGATCCTTTATCATTTAGCTACAATATAGCAGGTCAACAACTGGAAGCTATTCCATAAATTATCCGAGAGTAGGCATTAGGAGTGATTTAAAATGGAATGACCATATAAAATTAATCGTCGGAAAATCAGATGCCAGACTGAGATTCATTGGAAGAATCCTAAGGAAATGCAGTCCGAAAACAAAGTAAGTAGGCTACATTACACTTGTTAGCCCACTGCTTGACTACTGCTCACCGGTGTGGGATCCGTACCAGATGGGGTTGATAGAAGAGATAGAGAAAATCCAACGGAGAGCAGCGCGCTTCGTTACAGGATCATTTAGTAATCGCGAAAGCGTTACGGAGATGATAGATAAACTCCAGTGGAAGACTCTGCAAGAGAGACGCTCAGTAGCTCGGTACAGGCCTTTGCTGAAGTTTCGAGAACATACCTAACCGAGGAGTCAAGCAGTATATTGCTCGCTCCTACGCATATCTCGCGAAGAGACCATGAGGAAAAAATCAGAGAGATTAGAGCCCACACAGAGGCATATGGACAATCTTTCTTTTCACGAACAATACGAGACTGGAATAGAAGGGACAACCGCCACACACCGTCAGGTGGCTTGCGGAGTATGGATGTAGATGTAGATGTCGATGTAGATGTAGAGCATTAAGTAACAAGTGTCTGATACAAGGGGAAAATTTACGGTAGGAAAATGGGTAGCTTTGAGAGATGAAATAGTGAAGACAGCAGATGATCAAATAGGTAAAAAAGATAAGTGCTAGTAGAAATCTTTAGATATCGCAGGAGATAAAAGGAGACAATATAAAAATGTAGCAAATGAAGCTGGTGGACGGGAATACAAACTTATAAAAAATGAGATTGACAGGCTGTGCAAAATAGCTAAACAGGAATGGCTAGAGTTGAAATGCAAGATTATAGAGCGTGTGTATGTAATGGAAAGATAGATACCGCCTACAGGAAAAATACACATTTGGATGGAAGAAAAGCGCAGTATATACCAACAGCAACAATGGAAAACCAGTACTAAGGAAAGAAGGGAAAACTGAAAGGTGAAAGAAATATTTAAAGGGACTGTGCAAGGGAAATGAACTTGAAGGCAATATTATAGGACGGAAAGGATGTAGATGAAAATGAGGTAGGAGGTATGATGCTGCGAGAAGAATCTTACATAATAGTGAAAAACCCAAGTCGAAACAACGCCCTAGCAATAGACGACGTTCCGTCAAAGCTATTGATAGCCTTGAGAGATCCATGAGACGGGAGACATACTCTCAGATTTCAAGGAGAATGTAGTAATTCCAGTACCAAAGAAAGCAGGTGCTATCAAGTACATTATCCAGCTACCAGTTTAACAAGTCTCGGATGCACAATAATAAAATGCATTCCTTACAGAAGAAGGAAAAACTGTTAGAAGCCGACCTCGAGGAATATCGGTTTGGATTCCAGAGATATGTTCGAACACCTGAGGCAATACTGAGACAGTATCTTTGGAGGTAGGTTGAGGAAATATGGTTCAAATGGCTCTAAGCACTATGGGAGTTAACATCTGAGGTCATCAGTCACATAAACTTAGAACTACTTAAACCTAACTAACCTAAGGACATCACACACATCCGTGTGCGAGGCAGGATTCGAACCTGTGACCTTAGCAGCAGCGCGGTTCCGGACTGAAGCGCGTAGAACCGCTTGTACACAGCGGCCGACGTTGAGCAAAGAGAAACCTAAGTTTGCGTCTTTTATAGATTTGGAGAAGTTTTTGACAGTATCGACTGGAATACACTATTCGAAATTTTGAAGGAAGCAACGAGCAAAATGTTATTGGCAGTTGCACAGAAGCAGAGCAGTGGTTGACAAGGGAGTGAGAGAGAGTTGCAGCATACCCCCGATTTTATTCAATCTGTACGCTGAGCATGCAATAAACGAAAACAAAGAAAAATTTGGAGAAGGAATTAAAGTTCAGGAAACAGACTTAAAGCCTTTAAGGTTTCCTGATGATATTTTAATTCTGTCGGAAAGAACGAAGTACTTGCAGTTGAACGGAATGGACAGTATTTGTAAAGGAGGGCATAAAATGAACATCAAGAAAAGCAGAACTAGCATACTGAAATGGAATCTAGTTTAATCAGGCGATGCTGAAGGAATTAGATCAGGAAACGAGATACTAAAAGTAATAAATGAGCTTTTTCTATTTCGGTAGTGAAATAACTGATGGCGGCCGAAGTAGAGAGGATTAGACCCGCAACGACATGTAAAGCGTTCCTAAAAAAGAGAAATTTGTCGGTATCGAATATAGATTTAAGTGTTAGGAAGTGCTTTCAGAAGGTATTCGTCTGTAGTGTGGCCTCGTATTGAAGTGAAACATTGATGATAACGTAGAAGCTTTTGAATTGTGGTGCCTGCAAAAGAATGCTGAAGATCATTTTTCTAATAGAATAGCTGAATAGAGCTCGGGAGAAAAAAAATTTGTGGCATAACTTGACTAAAGGAATGCGTTCTCAGACGTCAAGGGATCACTGACGTACTACTGGAGGAAAGTCGAGGTGTAAAAACTTAAGAGGGAGACCGAGAGATTAATACAGTGAATAAAGTAAGAAGGTAGGTGAATAAAGTAAGAAGGTAACCTACCAGCTCCACTCTGCAGTGGCTACGCAGAGATGAAGAGGCTTGCACAGGATACAGTAGCGTGGAGAGCTGCGTCAGACCACTCTACCGACTGAAGGCCGCAATAACAGGCTAGGAACAGCAGAGGGTCTACAACAGTTCTTTCGGCAACGTCAGATATGAGTTTCGTTTTACTCGATGACTCTCCGCCGATTACTGCTAATCTTTCTGACAACTGCGGACGCAGTCGCACACCAGAAACGATACTCCATAGGCACGCAATTTTATTGTAAGTCCCTTGCAGCAATTTCATTATTTTGTGTCGTATGGGCTGACTATTTCAGTTTAACTTAATTTCGAGTATTTAACTTTCCCCAAGACATTCTGGAAACTTGCTTGTGTCGTTTTTTGCAGTCATCACCAAATAACAGTAAGAATGAATAAAATTATAACTCCTGTAGCCTTAAAGAGGGAAGGAGACAAAATCACGTGGTGCATCGAACAATCAGACAAGACAGCAAGGCGTCTGTAACTGAAGCGTTGTGCAAATGAGGCTGATTATTGTCTTGGAGGTGGCGACCGCGTGTGCTTGCTGCGGCTACACAGCAGCTCTCGTGGGACTGGCGTAATGCATTAATGGCGTCACCACATGAACCCCCACTGAATACGGAGTCCCAAACCCACAAGGCCCAAGGGTATACCTACTCATCTTGTGGTGGTTGGTTGTACGGGGTCGCAGATCCATCGTTTTATGTTACTTGAGGTAATTTGTTTTAACTTTACAAATAACAAACTAAGACATTGCGTAATGTTTTCATGGCTAAACAACAAAACAAGTGAGACGAACCGAACTATCAAGCTGCATCACCGGTTCCGCCTTCACGCTAAGCAAAACCAACACAACGCTTTCTGAAAATGTGTACACCTGATGCAATTTCTGAACTGCTCAAGCAAAACCTGAGTCTCTTTTGGTGGGGACTTCAATCCACCCTTAATATATTAGCGAAAAGGTATGTTTGAAGTCGGTGGTAGGCGTAACATGTCCGAAATCACTTGAATCAGAAAATTATTTTGAGCAATATCTACATCCGCACATACATCTATACTCTGGAAACTACCGTGAGCTGCATGGCACAGGGTACGACCCGTTGTACCCGTTATTAGAATTTCCTCCTGTTCCATTCACGTATGGAGGCTGGGAAGAATGTTGTCTGAATGTCTCTGTGCATGCAGTAATTACAGCGTAGAGACAAAGAAACTGGTACACCTGCCCAATAATGAGCAGGCACCCGCGAACAAGTTGAAGTGCCGTGACACGACGTGGCATGGACTGAGGTAGTCCTGGAGGAAACTGACACCACGAATCTTACAGGGCTGTCCATAAATCCGTAAGAGTACGAGGGAGTCGATATCTCTTCTAAAAAGCACGTTGCTAGGCGTCACACATATGCTCAATAATGTTCATGTCTAAGTAGTCTGGTGCCAAGCGGAAGTGTTTGAATTCAAAGGAGTGTTGCTGCAGCCACTCTATAGCAATTCTGGACATGTCGCATTGTCCTGCTGGAATTGCCCAAGTCCGTCGGTATGCACAATGGACATCAATGGATGCAGGTGATCAGACAGGATACTTCCGTACGTGTTAGCTGTCAGAGTCGTATCTAGACGTATCACAGGTCCAATATCACTCCAGCTGCACACCCCCCCCCCCCCCACACCATTACAGAGCCTCCACCAGCTTGAACAATCCCCTGCTGACATGCAGGGTCCACGGATTCATGAAGTTGTCTCCATAGACGTACACGTCCATACGCTTGATACAATGTGAAAAGAGACTCGTCCGACGAGGCAACATGTTTCCAGTCATCAACAATCCATTGTCGATACTGACGAGCCCAGTCGAGGCGTAAAGTTTGTGTCGTGAAGTCATTAAGGCTACACGAGTGGGCCTTCGGCTCCGAAAGCTCATGTCGATGATGTTTCGTTGAATGGTTCGCACGCTAACACTTGTTGATGGACCAGCATTGAAATTTGCAGGAATTTTCGGAAGTGTTGTACTTCTTTCAGACTGAACGATACTCTTCAGTCGAAGCTTGTCCCGTTCTTGGAGGATCATTTTTCTACCGCACCGATGTCGGAGATTCGATGTTTTCACGTACGCGAAAGCCCCACTTCGTCGCTACCTCGGAGATGCTGTGTCCCATTGCTCGTGCGCCGACTATAACACCACGTTCAAACTCACTTAAATCTTGATAACCTGCCATTGTAGCAGCAGTAACCGATCTAATAACTGCGCCAGAGACTTGTTGTCTTATATAGGTGTTGCCGACCACAACGTCGTATTCTGACTGTTTACAAACATTGTATTTGAATACGCATGCCTATACTAGTTTCTTTGGCGCTTGAGTGTATACATTACAGGAAATGCGGTGATAATTATTAAAGGGAAGGCGTTTCCTGTTGCGGCACTATCTCTCATAAAATTACAATCACCAACTTTCTCCTTACAGTGAGAAAATATTTTGCTGTCGCCCACCTACATAGGGTGAAGTGATAATCATAATAAAACAAGAGAAATCAGAGCTCGTACAGAAAGATTTAAGCATTCATTTATCACACGCTGTTCGAGAGTGGAACGGTAAAAAACGGCTTGAAGGTGGTTCGATGAAGCCTCTGCCAGGAACTTATTGTGAACTGCAGAATAATGATGTACATGCAGACTACTCAAACCACTGTCAAAGGTCAGCGATCACTTGGCAATGTTGCCCTTGGCTAAATGAGCGGTAGCTTTTAATTAATTTTTTCGGCCGCGGTGGTCTAGCGGTTCTAGGCGCTCAGTCCGGAACCGCGCGACTGCTACGGTCGCAGGTTCGAATCCTGCCTCGGGAATGGATGTGTGTGATGTCCTTAGGTTAGTTAGGTTTAAGTAGTTCTAAGTTCTAGGGGACTGATGACCACCGATGTTAAGTCCCATAGTGCTCAGAGCCATTTGAACCATTTTTAATAAATTTACCAGTGAATGTTACAAAGACTGACAAATATGTTGACGCCGAAGAATGTGGCGTCCTCACATAGTTATTTCGTTTCCTGCACCACTTGCAAATGGACTGGAGGTAGAACGAGTGTCTGTATGCTTCCACACGAGCCCTGATTTGTCATGTCTTGTCTTCGCGGTCCTTACGATAAATGTACGTTGGCGGCAGGAAAATAGTTCTGCAGTTAGCTGCAGATGACGGTTCTCTGAAGTTTGTAAACAGCGTTTCGCTACAAGAAAGTCGTCTACCCACATTCCCATTTCAGTTCAGGCAGCATTTCCAGATACTGGAAATTTGCGCTAACCTCACGGTAACTGATCTAATAATACCCCTCTGAACTTATAACACCTACATACGTATGTTATGCCAAATATGACGTTAACATACAATTGTTACCCTCTGGGAGGAATTCTGAAGTTTGAACGTGCGTTTACATAGAGGACAGAGGGTATCGAACATGAATTTCGTATAAATGGCAATTAGTAGAAAGACTTCAATTTTGGATGCTAAGAAAGTAACGAACTTCTCGTGATTGAAATAATAAACGGTCGCCAGCCTAATTAGGCATAATAATTTGAAACATTAAGTTCAAAGAATTTATATATAATTTTGCAAAAAAGGCTTTCATTCTTTTTCTCTTTGTAAAGTGCAATGAACACACACGACTACCAGACGAACTGAACAGTGTATAGTAGTAGTTATCATTTGCATAAACTGGCAATCACAGAAAGATAAATGACACGTTACTTCTATTGATAATAATTACCATCTCAATCATTAATTAATTCAGCACCAGAATGTTATCAAAGATATCATGAGATTAAGTGAAGTATAATAGGAGTCCTGCTTTAACTAACACATAAACATGCAATAAAATAACACTGTACAAACACTTTTTCATACTCCTTCTTTTATGGAAATACTTCAGATTCCTTTAGCCGAAGTAATATTCAATTTAACTTCCTCAGAAAAGAATATAGTGGGGCCCATAAACTATCATTTATTCTATAGGCAGATTCTGTAACTATTTCAGAGACAAATTGCATTACACTAATGTAAATTTGTAACACCACTTGAATTTGTTTATATTTGAATACTATATATCAATTTACTCAAATGTTATTCTCAAATAAAACTTCAGAAATTAGTTTATGGTAATAGTCAAGGCAAAATCAGATTTCCTGTAAATCAAATCATATGCGTTTTTCATTATCTATGAAGCAGATGGTTTAACTAGCAACATATAAACACTTTAACACTGAAACTTTGGCACATTCAAATTAGAAACAATTCGATGGTTATTCAGAAACAGGATACTCGGTCTTTTGCACATTTAGGATAGGATCCTAAACCGGTTTTATGATCAGAACATTTCAAAGTTCACACATCTGTTTTTATCACTTGAATTATTATTGAAGAAGCACACACACAAACATACAGGTCCATACTAAGATACATAGCTGATTTCCTGAAGTTGGCGGAGCACCCAGTAGTGGTGGGAAGCAGATGGCAGCTATCTGGTCTCACTTCTTGCAGTTCAAGGCTCTTTTCAAATTTCTTCTTGGCGACGTTTTAATCATTCTAGAGCCATTTCATAATACAAGAGCACCATATTACAGCCCTCAACCACATCCCAGGCAATTTCAACATAAATCTGCTTCTGAATGCGTCACTTTGCACCTACGGTGTTGACTGTACAATTGCTGCCACTGACTGCGTAATGTGCTCTCTCTCGTGCCACCCATATTGACCGCCAAATCCACCTTTTCCCGCGCGCCAAGCCCATTCCGCAGCGGAGGGGGTTCCCTACACCTTTTCCATTATACACTACTGGGCATTAAAATTGCTACACCACAAAGATGGCGTGCTACAGACGCGAAATTTAACCGACAGGAAGAAGATGCTGTGATATGCAAATGATTAGCTTTTCAGAGCATTCACACAATGTTGGCGCCGGTGGCTACACCTACAACGTGCTGACATGAGGGAAGTTTCCAACCGATTTCTCATACACAAACATAAGTTGACCGGCGTTGCCTGATGAAACGTTGTTATGATGCCTCGTGTAAGGAGGAGAAATACGTACTATCACGTTTCCGACTTTAACAAAGAGCGCTTTTGTAGCCTATCGCGATTAAGGCTTACCGTATCGCGACATTGCTGCTTTCGTTGGTCGAGATCCAATGACTGTTAGCAGAATATGGAATCGGTGGGTTCAGGAGGGTAATACGGACCGCCGTGCTGGATCCCAACGGCCTCGTATCACTAGCAGACGAGATGACAGGCATCTTATCCGCATGGCTGTAACGGATCGTTCTGCCACGTCTCGATCCCTGAGTCAACACATGGGGACGTTCGCAAGATAACAAACATCTGTACGAACAGTTCGACGACGTTTGCAGCACATGTACTATCAGCTCGGAGACCGTGGCTACGGTTACCCATGACGCTGCATCACAGACAGAAGCGACTGCGATGGTGTACTCAACGACGAACCTGGGTGCACGAATGGCAAAACGTAATTTTTTCGGATGAATCCAGGTTCTGTTTACAGCATCATGATGGTGGCATCCGTTTTTGGTGACATCGCGGTGAACCCACATTAGAAGCGTGTATTCGTCATCGCCATACTGGCGTATCACTCGGCGTGATGGTATGGGATGCCATCGGTTACACGTCTCGGTCACCTCTTGCTCGCATTGACGGCACTTTGAATAGTGGACGTTACATTTCAGATGTATTATGACCTGTGGCTCTACCCTTCATTCGATCCCTGCGAAACCGTACATTTCAGCAGGATAATGCACGACCGCATGTTGCAGATCCTGTACGGGTCTTTCTGGATACAGAAAATGTTCGACTGCTGCCCTGGCCAGCACATTCTCCAGATCTCTCACCAACTGAAAACGTCTGGTCAATGGTGGCCGAGCAACTGGCTCGTCACAATACGCCAGTCACTACTGTTGATGAACTGTGGTATCGTGTTGAAACTGCATGGGCAGCTGTACCTGTACACGCCATCCAAGCTCTGTTTGACTCAATGCCCAGGCGTATCAAGGCCGTTATCACGGCCAGAGGTGGTTGTTCTGCGTACTGATTTCTCAGGATCTTCACACCCAAACTGCGTGAAATTGTAATCACATGTCAGTTCTAGTATAATATATTTGTCCAATGAATACCCGTTTGTCATTTGCATTTGTTCTTGGTGTAGCAATTTTAATGGCCAGTAGTGTATAATCCAACTTCGTTAGGTATGAACCGGTATTCAAAGTACAATTTCTCTTTTATGACCATACATATTTTATAAAGTTTCATTATTTTTAAACATTATTAAATCTTTACAATATATAGACCATGAACTTCCACTTTCCCGTTCGTTCCATTTCATATCGCTTTGCAACGCCATCCTGACTGTGCCAAGCAACACACCAGATATTCGAACACTAGAAAACTGTTTTTTCTGCTGATCTTCATTAACTGACGTTTCTCATATTTAGAGAAGGCTGCCATTGATCAGAACATGTACAGATTCTATCCAAGTCAATCTGTACCTCAGAAGACTAAAAGAAATTGGTCATCAGCCTTATAAGCAAGAAAGGTGACGAAATTGACTGCTCCGACCACAGAGGAATTGCGTCTACTGTAAAGTCGTGTCCAACTGTATGTGTTGTACAGAATACAGTCGTTTTGTAGGGGTGATTGGTGAGTATCAGGGTGGTTGGAGAAAGTACCTCTCCACTGTGGACTACATCTATGCCTTACGACGGCTCACAGGATATAGAAATATGGAGAAGGCTTTCACATACTCTTCATAGCTTTTAAGAAGGCGTTTGACTGTATCCACCGCAAGAGCCTGATAAATTGCCTCACCGATTTGGAATTCCCAAGAAACTCGTCAGTCTAGTTAGAGTTTGTCTCACTGAGTGAAAAGGCAAAGTAAAACTTTGAGGTATCTGCATGCGCTGCAAATGTTCATTTGCACCTTTTTGATACGGTTTTTGCATTTTCGGAAATACTATTTATGAGTATGTTTCGATGATTTGAAAATGGGTCTCGGCCTAAAACTAGTCATTCAGTAAATAAAAAAGTGAAGTTTGTAACTTTGGATTGGTTTTTCGTTGTTCTGAGGTTGCTGACCGGCAGCTATTCCAGCATACTGGAAGTTCGCTTCGCATATTGTCTACATGCGACATCAATATTTGCTGCTAATGGCAAAAGGGGGAGGGACTGGAGGTATCGAACGGTGAGGCTACAGAGCGTAGCTGGATTGCTTAGTCGACGAGTAACTCACGAACAGATTCCGAATAAGTCCGCAGCAATATGACCGTGTAGTGCATAAGGAAAAATTGGTTCAATTGGCTCTGAGCACTATGGGACTTAACACCGGAGGTCCATCAGTCCCATAGAACTTAGAATTGCTTAAACATAACTAACCTAAGGACATCACACACATCCATGCCCGAGGCAGGGTTCGAACCTGCGACCGTAGCGGTCGTGCGGTTCCATACTGAAGGGTCTAGAACCGCTCGGCCACTCCGTCCCGCGTGCATAAGGAAAGCTACGAATATTCAAAGAAGCAAAAGGCGCACTTGTTACAAAACCTAATGTTTGCGAGTTTCAAGGATTCTTGATTCGGTGACATCCCATCATATTCCATCAGTTTACAACAGCCCTTTATACGAAAATGATTCAATATGCATTCTTTAAGAGTGGATACCTAGCTCAGCGTCCTAGATGGTTTGAATCTTCCAAGGAGATCGCCTTCGATCTTGCGAACCTTTGTGATCACTGTTGCGCGCCATTTTTCACTTGTTGTTTCATGATGCAAGTTAATGGTTTGTTATGAACATTTCTTGAATGTCGACGACGTCCATTTTGTGTAGTGTAATACATACGTCACCCGTGGTCTAGGACAGTCTGCTTTCCGCAGCGCTGCGGCGAGGACGTCTTGTTTACGTCCCGTCCGCGCGGTCGCGAGTGCCCGTAGTTGTTTACTACTTCGTCGCCGCTAGTTTAGAGTCCATCACTACCGACGCAACATGGCACATTCATACAGACAAACCACCATCAAGATCAGTTTTCAAACCGATCATGCACGAACGCGAGCTTTTGAAGTGGAACGTTTTCTACGTGACGACGTTAAAATTGACCCGCGAGACATAATTGGTATCCATCTCTCTATCACGAGCAGTGTTGTCTACGTCAAGCTGGTAAGTGATGAGGCGTGCAACAGAATCGTGAGCGCACATGCGAACGATCTTAAATTCAAACATTCTGATGGCCATATTGGGGCGGTCTCTATCGATCACGCGGGGCTTGGCCTCCGTACGATACGCGTCTTCGAACTCCCTTTCGAAGTACCACCGGATGTAGTCACCGCGGCTTTCCAGCCCTACGGCAGAGTGATCAGCCATATGGCCGAAAAATGGACCACCTTTACAACGTACCCCGTTCTTAACGGGGTACGACAGATTAAAATTGAACTGACCAAACATGTTCCGTCATATCTTGTCATCGGCGGATGTAGGGCGATCGTTATGTATGACGGTCAGCCACGCACTTGTTCTGGTTGTGGCCAAGAAGGGCACGTCCGGTCGGATTGTCTCCGACGACGGCTTACTCAAATCCCGACAGGTGAATCTATGACTCCTTCTACGGTGACGACCCTTCCTCTCAATTACGCCGAAGTTACACGGGCAGCAACTCTTTCCGATGCTGACGACAGTAGTCCGATAGCCGCCCCCGATGGAGAGACCAAAATGGCTTCTGCAGTACAGGATCCGGCCTCTACAACTGCGCCCCCACCTGAAGATATTCACCAATCGACCTTGCAAGAAGGCGTGGATGCCAGAATGGACATTGACCCACGGGTTGTGCCGACAGCGGCTTTTCTTCCAGACACTGGAGCAGCTGACGAAATCCACCCACATTCAGATACTGAAACACACGTCCGTAAACAGCGTTCCCCGCGAAAACACAAGAGACGGCGGCGTGCTCCATCGGACGAGTGTTTACAGCGATCGTCTGACATGGACTATGGAAATTCCGACGACGGTACCGGCGGTACAGAGGCCGCTGTAACTTCAAACTCAACAGATCGCCGTGGTGACGGCTTCAGCCCCTCAGACCCCACAGCACAGCAGGATCACAAGCAGACATCCGCTGCCGATTCCCAGCCAGCAGAGCCGATGGAGTCAGCGCCGAGTGCCGCAGCAGCCACTAACAGCCACCAACAGCCGATGGTGTTTCATGGCGACTGGGCGGACGACTGTGAGGAACACTCCTTGCCCATCGTGTCGGACGACACGGGGGGAAATTTACCCCACCAGTGTTGATCCTTTCCCGCCGTCAGTTACAGTGACGAGACAGCCTTACCAGGGTATTGATGGCCAACACGGATGCTGTGGATAGACCTCAAACTTATCGCGTTGCAACTATAAACATTAACACTTTACGGACGCGCGCTAAGTTATCCTTGCTTCAGGATATGTTGAACTCTGCTTCCATCGACATAGCCCTTCTCCAGGAGGTGTACGTCGACGACTTCCCAGGCATGTACGGTTACGATGCTTGCGTCTCTCCAGCTTCCCCAACAGGCAGCGGTGTCGCTGTACTTCTTCGGGAAGGGATAGTGGCGGACGATATCCTGTTTCTGCCTGGGGCAAGAGGAATGGCACTCAATATCTACGCACCTTCCGGGACGGACAATCGTCGCGAACGTTCACGATTCTTTGCGGAAGACGTCGCCCCGCTCTTCCAAGGCCGCCACGACCATCTGGTGTTTGGAGGTGACTACAATTGCGTACTGGCGCCCAGAGATCAACTCCCACGACATAATCCGTGCCCGGAACTCGGGACGCTAATTCGAGATCTGCAGATGGTGGACACTTGGGAACATCTTCACGGCCACCGACCGGGATTCACGCACTTCACAAGTCAGTCTTCCAGTCGTATCGATCGGATTTATGTCTCACGCTCTCTCGCCGCTGGAACACAGGATGCGGAACTGTGGCCTGCAGCATTCTCGGACCACTCAGCTTACATTTGTGTCGTCACCCTGCGGCGGCAACAAGTGTGGAGAAGCCGCAGCCCGTGGAAATTAAACATCGCTCACCTGTCGTACCCGGATTGCCGCCAAGCCGTTGAGGATACGTGGCATTCGTGTGAAAATCGCCTCCGTGCATATCCCACAACGATCCGCTGGTGGTTGGACTGCGCCAAACCGGCGCTGAGGCGAACGTTGATAACCTACGGTCGTGACCACGCTAACTGGCGAAGACATACACTCGACTTTTACTTCCGGGTCCTGCGCGACTGCGATGCTATGGCGCCGTCTCCGGAACGACAAACGGCGATCCACCGTGCTAAGGCTCAGATCCTCGCTCATATGCGACGTCACCTAGAGGGGGTACTCATCCGCTCGAGGACGCAGGATCGGATACCGAGCGAACGCCCGTCAATGTTCCTCGTCCTTCGTGAACGTCAACGACGCCAACGAGCGCTGATACGCTTCATCGACACGGAGGACGGTCATCGCCTCACCACGCAACAAGACATAAACACAGCGTTCTACAATCATTATTCCCAACTCTATTCCACTCAGACCCCTGATCCGACAGCACTGGAGGACGTCTCTCAGACGATTTACGGCACCGTCACCCCGGCAATGGAAGCGGCCTTGATGGCAGAAATTACAGAAGAAGAAGTGATCGACGCCTTTCGAAAAGGTGCTGTCAACAAGTCTCCGGGTCCTGATGGCCTCCCCTTGGAATTTTACCGGACTTTTCAACATTTATTAGCCTCCCGATGGACGGACATCTGTCGCGAACTCCTATCCCTGGACGTGCCGCTCCCTGCGGCCCTTGTGGAAGGGATGATTATTCCTATTCACAAACCGTCCGGTGGCTCACGACTGCAGGACTACCTCCCATTGACGCTATTGAACTGCGACTTTAAGATCTTTTCTCGACTGTTGGCGGCGCGGATATGCCAGACCCTACGAAATGTTATCTCACCCGATCAAACGTCATTAGGAGGCGACAATAATATTCAAACAGCACTCAGTGAATATCGTGACTTGATCTCACTGGCGAGGGCATGTCGTCTGAAGGGTGCACTGGCGGCAATCGATTTTAGTCAAGCTTCCGACCGAGTGGACCACAACTATTTGGAAGCGGTCCTCCGACATATGCGGTACCCACAGCCATTCGTCACTGTCGTCATGCGACTACTCCGTGGCGCGACGTCCAAGGTGATCGTCAACGGCCGCCCTTCGCAGCCCCTCACCATTTCTCGATCGATACGCCAAGGGTGCCCTTTGTCCACTTTACTTTACGCTGTGGCCATGGAACCTCTCCTCTGCGGCCTGCGCCAACGACTAACGGGTATGACGTTACGAGGCCACACTTTCCGGTGTAAAGCGTACGCTGACGACCTGGTGATTGTCATCCGCCACGGTGACGACACCGCTAGCGCACTAAATTGGATAACGAAATATGGCATGGCCGCTGGTAGTCGTATCAACGTCGCAAAATCGGTGGCGATGAACATCGGGGTCGGATTGTCTGAGAACAGTGTCACCCCCTTACAGCTCAGAGATAGTTTGAAATGTCTCGGCATTGACTTTACAGACGATATACGACGGACCGCTGCTCACAACTTTCGACGGCTTTTACGGAATGTTCGGACTGGAATTGCCAACAACCGCCTACGAGCCTTGGACATCGTCCAACGGACCCAGTATGTTAACTCACATTTAGCGTCACGCATTCCGCACATCGCCCAGATATTACCTATACCGGTGATGTTAGCACGCCGTATACATGCGGCTTTTGGGTCCTTCGTGAGTTCAGGAATGCTTTTCAAGATCAAATATGAGACTCTCACCCTTCCCCCCCATCGGGGAGGGCTTGGCCTTTATCACGTTTATGACAGAGCGGTCGCCCTATTTGTGAGCACATTAGTCAAACTACGGCACCGCCGTCCGGACAGTCTGACCAGTTTGTTAATAGAAGAACTAGCACCGCCCTCCCTGTTGCCGCCTGTGCCGATACACCATGTCCCCTCCTCGCTCTTCTACATCGGTGTCTTTTACCTCGAACTCAGTTACGTTCGACTTGCCTTACCAGCGACTCAACTGGCGACGGCAAAGACGGTTTATAGGGTCCTGCAACGTGGACGACCCGATAACGTCGTGGAGAGGAAGCAGCCGAACGTCAACTGGCGAGTAGTGTGGAGGACGATTCACCACGTAACACTGGACACTGACGTCACGGCGATGTGGTATATCACTGTCAACGGTAAGCAGATGACCAGATCAAGGCTACATGCGATCCACATGGTGGACTCACCCACGTGCACGAACTGTGGCGTTCAAGACGACGATTGAACACCGTCTTAGCTGTGGCGAGTCTACGGCAGTGTGGCACTTAGTGAGGCAAATGTCAGCATACTTCCTTCGGGTAACGCCGAATCATATCGATCCCAAGACTATCTTATTCCCGGATGAAACGTATTACCCACGCACTAAAACTAATGCAATGACGTGGCTTCGTGGCCATGCAGTGCATTACTTGTTTCAAGACGGCACTAAGGACACTTTAGACTTTTGGAACTATCTGCAGGAACGACATTGCAAGATCCTCCGTAACCCTAAGTATCGACAATATTTTTCCAATTTTTTGTGGAGTGCGTTCCACGACCCTCCACGTAGCTGGAACATCACGGGTAAGAGAAGCTAAAATTACAATACGATGATAGAACACTACACGGTACGACGTGGGATCTACTTTCATCATTACGAGAAGTCATACCTGGATGATACAGCAGATGGAGAGTTTCGTTGTGAACCCTCACACTCTGTAGCAGTATTTGCCCCATTTCCTCTTTTTGTCCCTGGTGCGAACAGGTCTTCGCAGTTTTAGTTTCCCCATCCAGTGCAAGATGTAGCACTGGTTAATGGTGGTATGGATTCCACCCTTCAGTTTTGTTTCATGGTTTCCTTCGCCCCGCACTTTGCTCTCTTTCTTTATGCCTTTTTCTACAACTATTAGCATGGTTTTAGTTATGTGCGTCCCCAACTCGACGCAAAGAGTGCACTTACTAGTTTTCAGTTCCTTACTGTTAAAAAAATTTTTAAAAAAAAGAAAAAAAAACAATTTAAAAAAAATTCAAAATAAATAAATGAATAAATAAAATTTAAAAAAATCACAATAATACACCAACTGCATCCTTTGTACCACTTCACATCCCCAGGATGGGAGGGGGGAGACATCGTGGACAGGCTCGGGTCGCGACCCCTGCCCACCTTGCCTCCTCCAGCCCACTACCTGATCCAAAATATTTAAAAAAAAAAAAAAGGGGGTAGCGTCTTTGATTCATAATCAAAACGTCTTCGGTCCCGTGTTCGATCCCCGCCACTGCCCAAATTTTGATAAATAATCAGCATTGGCGGCCGAAGACTTCCGGCATAAGAAGTCAGCCTCATTCTGCCAACGGCCTTGTCAAAGAGGGCGGAGGAGCGGATAGAGGTTCAGGGCACATTCTTGTCCTAGGGGTGGGAAATTGCCCCTAAAGGCGGAAGAATCAGCAATGATCAACGACATGAGGATGCAGAAGGCAATGGAAACCACTGGATTCAAGACACGTGACGTGTATCCACAGGACATGTGGCCTGTATTTGAAGAAGTGTCATGATGCTCTCTCCATTGGCAAAAGATTCCGGAATAGTCCCCCATTCGGATCTCCGGGAGGGGACAGCCAAGGGGGAGGTTACCATGAGAAAAAGATTGAACAATCAACGAAAGGATAACGTTCTACGAGTCGGGGCGTGGAATGTCAGAAGCTTGAACGTGGTAGGGAAACTAGAAAATCTGAAAAGGGAAATGCAAAGGCTCAATCTAGATATAGTAGGGGTCAGTGAAGTGAAGTGGAAGGAAGACAAGGATTTCTGGCCAGATGAGTATCGGGTAATATCAACAGCAGCAGAAAATGGTATAACAGGTGTACGATTCATTATGAATAGGAAGGTAGGGCAGAGGGTGTGTTACTGTGAACAGTTCAGTGACCGGGTTGTTCTAATCAGAATCGACAGCAGACCAACACCGACAACGATAGTTCAGGTATACATGCCGACGTCGCAAGCTGAAGATGAACAGATAGAGAAAGTGTACGAGGATATTGAAAGGGTAATGCAGTATGTAAAGGGGGACGAAAATCTAATAGTCATGGGCGACTGGAATGCAGTTGTAGGGGAAGGAGTAGAAGAAAAGGTTACAGGAGAATATGGGCTTGGGACAAGGAATAAAAGAGGAGAAAGACTAATTGAGTTCTGTAACAAGTTTCAGCTAGAAATAGCGAATACCCTGTTCAAGAATCACAAGAGGAGGAGGTGTACTTGGAAAAGGACGGGAGATACGGGAAGATTTCAATTAGATTACATCATGGTCAGACAGAGATTCCGAAATCAGATACTGGATTGTAAGGCGTACCCAGGAGCAGATATAGACTCAGATCACAATATAGTAGTGATGAAGAGTAGGCTGAAGTTCAAGACATTAGTCAGGAAGAATCAATACGCAAAGAAGTGGGATACGGAAGTACTAAGGAATGACGAGATACGTTTGAAGTTCTCTAACGCTATAGATACAGCAATAAGGAATAGCGCAGTAGGCAGTACAGTTGAAGAGAAATGGACATCTCTAAAAAGGGCCATCACAGAAGTTGCGAAGGAAAACATAGGCACAAAGAAGGTAGCTGCGAAGAAACCATGGATAACAGAAGAAATACTTCAGTTGATTGATGAAAGGAGGAAGTACAAACATGTTCCGGGAAAATCAGGAATACAGAAATACAAGTCGCTGAGGAATGAGATAAATAGGAAGTGCAGGGAAGCCAAGACGAAATGGCTGCAGGGAAAATGTGAAGACATCGAAAAAGATATGATTGTTGGAAGGACAGACTCAGCATACAGGAGAGTCAAAACAACCTTTGGTGACATTAAAAGCAACGGTGGTAACATTAAGATTGCAACGAGAATTCCACTGTTAAATGCAGAGGAGAGAGCAGATAGGTGGAAAGAATACATTGAAAGCCTCTATGAGGGTGAAGATTTGTCTGATGTGATAGAAGAAGAAACAGGAGTCGATTTAGAAGAGATAGGGGATCCAGTATTAGAATCGGACTTTAAAAGAGCTTTGGAGGACTTACGGTCAAATAAGGCAGAAGGAACAGATAACATTCCATCAGAATTTCTAAAATCATTGGAGGAAGTGGCAACAAAACGACTATTCACGTTGGTGTTTAGAATATATGAGTCTGGCGATATACCATCTGACTTTCGGAAAAGCATCATCCACACAATTCCGAAGACGGCAAGAGCTGACAAGTGCGAGAATTATCGCACAATCAGCTTAACAGCTCATGCATCAAAGCTGCTTACAAGAATAATATACAGAAGAATGGAAAAGAAAATTGAGAATGCGCTAGGTGACGATGAGTTTGGCTTTAGGAAAAGTAAAGGGACGAGAGAGGCAATTCTGACGTTACGGCTAATCTGTACATCGAAGAAGCAATTATGGAAATAAAAGAAAGGTTCTGGAGTGGAATTAAAATACAAGGTGAAAGGATATCAATGATACGATTCGCTGATGACATTGCTATCCTGAGTGAAAGTGAAGAAGAATTAAATGATATGCTGCACGGAATGAACAGTCTAATGAGTACACAATATGGTTTGAGAGTAAATCGGAGAAAGACGAAGGTAATGAGAAGTAGTTGAAACGAGAACAGCGAGAAACTTAACATCAGGATTGGTGGTAACGAAGTCAATGAAGTTAAGGAATTCTGCTACCTAGGCAGTAAAATAACCAATGACGGACGGAGCAAGGAGGACATCAAAAGCAGACTCGCTATGGCAAAAAAGGCATTTCTGGCCAAGAGAAGTCTACTAATATCAAATACCGGCCTTAATTTGAGGAAGAAATTTCTGAGGATGTACGTCTGGAGTACAGCATTGTATGGTAGTGAAACATGGACTGTGGGAACACCGGAAGAGAAGAGAATCGAAGAATTTGAGATGTGGTGCTATAGACGAATGTTGAAAATTAGGTGGACTGATAAGGTAAGGAATGAGGAGGTTCTACGCAGAATCGGAGAGGAAAGGAATATGTGGAAAACATTGATATGGAGAAGGGACAGGATGATAGGACATCTGCTAAGACATGAGGGAATGACTTTCATGGTACTAGAGGGAGCTGTAGAGGGCAAAAACTGTAGAGGAAGACAGAGATTGGAATACGTCAAGCAAATAATTGAGGACGTAGGTTGCAAGTGCTACTCTGAGATGAAGAGGTTAGCACAGGAAAGGAATTCGTGGCGGGCCGCATCAAACCAGTCAGTAGACTGATGACCAAAAAAAAAAAAATACATACGTCTCATAGAAGGTTGATCTTTGCACCATTAGCAGCTAGTCTTTTTCCTGTCATAATTGTTAACACAACATTTGCAAATGAGGCTCACTAAAGATAGAACTTGCGACCTCGCACTCAAAGGGCTGCTTGTCAGGAAGAGCTGACACGGATGAGCGACAGTGTGGAGGCAGCAGCGAACAAGAAGGGCCTCCTGGTGAATGAGTCGAAGACAGGGTGCCTGGTGATGAGCGGGACTGCGCCTGTTCAAGAGAGACACTCCAGCCACTGCTAATATGGAGTTGATTCTTCAAAAGGGTTCACAGTATTAAATGCCTGGGAGTGATCTTCACAGAGGATGCCTTGTGTGAAGCAGGTATGAAAGCGGTCATCCAAGACGGTAACCGACTGTGGTCGTGTCTGTCAGCTTTTCAGATCCTGCAGTCTCTCAAGGGACTTCAGCTCCATCTGTGCGAAACACTGCGGCTACCTGTAGGGTAGTATTCTCGTGGAGCTGGGAGTATCCACAAAATGTCGTACATAATCTGTTTCGAGCGAAAAGTCTTAAGAAAGTGCTGCGGTGCGATATAAGATGAGACCACTGGGGAGTGGAGGGTCCTGCATTATTGAGCTGGATGAGATCAACAACAGCCCAAATACTGTAGACCCTATGAGAACCAAACGGGCTGTATGGGCAGGTCATGTCTCTCGAAGGAGCAAATAGCAGTGGCCTCTAATGATCACGAATTTTACTACCCGCGGAAGAAGGCCTCTAGGGAGCTCAGAGAGGTGGTGTAGAGATGGCATCCATCAGGGCTTGGAGCAGATCGGCATAGAGGGTGATTGGCGACATAAAAGCAGAAAACAGACTCCAGAGGCAAAGAAGCCCTCTAGCTGCCCGCAGTCCTCTGGGTCTGCTTGCGTAAAGTAAAGTAAGATCTTGGGCCGCTACTCTATTTTTGGTACTACCAAACTACGCCTCACTGTCGATATCGACACCCACACACTTTAATAGAGAGTCTGAGGCCATTCCCTACGGAGTCTGTTGTAGATTTTATAGTGGTCTTTTGCGTTGACTGTACCGTTACAGCCGGCCTGGGTGGCCGAGCGGTTCTAGACGCTACAGTCTGGAACCGCGCGACCGCAACGGTCGGGGGTTCGAGTCCTGCCTCGGGCATGGATGTGTGTGATGTCCTTAGGTTAGTTAGGTTTAAGTAGTTCTAAGTTCTACGGGACTGATGACCTCAGAAGTTAAGTCCCATAGTGCTCAGAGCCATTTGAACCATTTGTACCGTTACAGTGTTTTCAAAAGTTCATTATGCCCCTTCACGCTTCGTCTTACACCATTTTCAAATGTAGAATAAAGTAAATAAATACTGTGCTCAAACTAATACAGGTCTTCGAATCCATTCAAGTGACCGCTCCATGTCATAAAGCATTTACGTTATTTGTGGTTCCAGTATATTCTGAGACTTCATTGTAGGGTCTCTCTCTCTCTCTCTCTCTCTCTCTCTCTCTCTCTCTCTCTCTCTCCTTCTCTCTCTCTCTCTCTCTCTCTCCTTCCCTCCTTCCCTTCCTCCCTACCTCTCCCCCTCCTTCCCTCCCTCCCTTCCTGTCTCTCTCTATTTCTCTCTCTCTACATTTTTATTTATAGTAATGTTATAACATCTGAACGTTAATGAAGAACCATCGATGAAACTGCATGTTGCTCTGTGAAAAAATGATAAACAAGATTGACGTATGTGACGTCAGGGAGCACTTTACACGTGTGTAAATTAGTCCCAATCAAAGCTTCAAGAGTAATATGAATACAAGGGGTGGGAAAAATATGGAAGCATCAAGAACATAACACAGTACTATGCCTAACGTTGGCTTTCAAAATAGTTTCCAGCAGTCTCGGCATGTGTTAACACACGTCGTGTATCTACGAAATTTAGTGTAACACATGCCACAAATTTTATATAGGACAAACTGATGGGGACTTCAAAATTAGATATAAAGGGCACACCAGAGAAAATGAACTAACCCAACCACATTTTTTTAGCGTCAACTAACAGGAAAACACGACGAAAACCTATAAAGGAAGCACTAGAAAACCTCCATACTACGCAGAAGGGAACATTCATTGACATCCTTGAGGAAACAGAGATATATACACATGTACACAGCAACCCTGCAGATTTACTTAATGAACAAACAGACCTAAAGCACAAAATGTATATAGCATACTTTATTCACACTGTAAATCAAAAAACAAAGTAATAATAAACCAAAGAATGTAAATAATACATATCCATTGTATCAGTGATAACAAAATGAAGAGTATAAAACAGAGATATGATGGCAATGTATATCATAGACAATAACAAAGTAATACGAAAAAATTAAAAATGTAAAATAAAAATCTCAAATAAAACTAAAATAAACTCTAGGAGAACAAATATTATATCATGGAGTGGACTGGATCAGTTAAAATGGTCACATAATCCGTGGCTGTAATGTGACCTTGCGGAATACTCAAGTGGACTTTACAATGCCACGATTGGCTGCCCAAATTATCATCGAAACCCCGTTATGTTTCACTCTTGCGACGCAAACTTGGCCGGAAGTTGGAAACAGTGTGAAATACACCGAAGTACCAAAGAAACTGGTATGCGTATTGAAATACAGAGATACACTACGGGCCATTAAAGTTGCTACACCAAGAAGAAATGCAAATGATAAACGGGTATTCATTGGACAAATATATTATACTAGAACTGACATGTGATTACATTTTCACGCAATTTGGGTGCATAGATCCTGATAAATCAGTATCCCGAAATACCACCTCTGACCGTAATAACGGCCTTGATACGCCTGGGCATTGAGTCAGAGCTTGGATGACGTGTATCGGTACAGCTGGCCATGCAGCTTCAACACGATACCACAGTTCATCAAGAGTAGTGACTGGTGTATTGTGACCAGCCAGTTGCTCGGCCACCATTGACCAGGCGTTTTCAATTGGTGCGAGATCTGGAGAATGTGCTGGCCAGGGCAGCAGTCGAACGTTTTCTGTATCCAGAAAGGCCTGTACATTACCTGCAACATGCGGTCGTGCATTATCCTGCTGAAATGTAGGGTTTCGCAGGGATTGAACGAAGGGTAGAGCCACGCGTCGCAACACATCTGAAATGTAACGTCCACTGTTCAAAGTGCCGTCAATGTGAACAAGAGGTGACCGAGACGTGGAATCAACGGCACCCCAAACCATCACGCCGGGTGATACGCCAGTATGGCGATGACGAATACACGCTTCCAATGTGCGTTCACCACGATGTCGCCAAACACGGATACGACCATCAAGAAGCTGTTCACAGAACCTGGATTCATCCGAAAAAATGACGTTTTGCCATTCGTGCACCAAGGTTCGTCGTTGAGTACACCATCACAGGCGCTCCTGTCTGTGATGCAACGTCAAGGGTAACCGCAGCCGTGGTCTCCGAGCTGATAGTCCATGCAGCTGCAAACGTCGTCGAACTGTTAGTGCAGATGGTTGTTGTGTTGTTGTGTTGCAAACGTCCACATCTGTTGACTGAAGGATCGAGACGAGGCTGCACGATCCGTTACAGCCATGCGGATAAGATGCCTGTCATCTCGACTGTTAGGAGGCCGTTGGGATCCAGCACGGCGCTCCGTATTACCCTCCTGAACCCACCAATTCCATATTCTGCTAACAGTCATTGGATCTCGACCAACACGAGCAGCAATGTCGGGATACGATAAACCGCAATCGCGATAGGCTACAATCCGACCTTTATCAAAGTCGGAAACGTGATGGTACGCATTTCTCCTCCTTACACGAGGCATCACAACAACGTTTCACCAGGCAACACCGGTCAACTGCTGTTTGTGTAAGAGAAATCGTTTGGAAACGTCCCTCATGTCAGCACGTTGTAGGTGTCGCCACCGGCGCCAACCTTGTGTGAATGCTCTGAAAAGCTAATCATTTGCATATCACAGCATCTTCTTCCTGTCGGTTAAATTTCGCGTCTGTAGCATGTCATCTTCGTGTTGTAGCAATTCTAATGGCCAGTAGTGTATGTAAGCAAGCAGAATACGGCGCTGCGGTCGGCGCTAATATCAGGAAGCCCGTAAAACATCGAATCTCCGACGTCGCTGAGACCGGAAAAAAATCCTGCAAGAACGGGGCTACCGACGACTGAAGAGAATCGTTCAACGTAACAGAAGTGCAAACCTTTCGCAAATTCCTGCAGATTTCAATGCTGGGCCATCAACAAGAGTCAGTGTGCGAACCATTCAACGAAGAAACATCATCGATACGGGTTTTCAGAGCCGAAGGTCTGCTCTTGTGCCCTTGATGACTGCACGACTCAAAGCTTTACGCCTCGCCTGGGACTGTCAATACCAATATTGGAATGTTGATGACACGGACCATTTTGCCTGGTCGGACGAGTCTCGTTTCAAATTGTATCGAGCAGATGGACGTGTACGGGTATGGGGACAACCTCATGAATACATAGTACCTGCATGTCAACAGGAAAATGTTCAAGCTGGTGGAGGCTCTGTAATGGTGTGGGACGTGTGCAGTTGGAGTGATATGGGACCCGTGATAGGTCTAGATACGACTCTGACTGGTGACGCATACGTATCCTGTCTGATCACCTGCATCCATTCATGTCTGTTGTGCAGTCCGACGGACTTGGGCAATTCCAGCAGGACAATGCGACACACCAAACGTCTAGAACTCTTCTTCCGCTGGCCACGAATTTCCCCAGACAGGAACATTATTGAGCATATCTGTGATGTCTTACAACGTGCTGTTCAGGAGAGATCTCCATCCCCTCGTACTCTTACAGATTTATGGACAGCCCTGGAGAATTCACGGTGTCAGTTCCCTCCACCACTACCTCAAACATCAGTCGAGTCCACGCCACATCGTGTTGCGGCACTTTTGCATTTGGCAGGTGTACCAGTTTCTTTGGCTGTTCAGTGTACGACGCAACCGACCAAATTATTTTATTCAATTGCTCGAAAGTACAGGGTTTGTGGCTTCGGCTCCACATTTTCCTGTCAGTGGCATTTGCATGATTGATACGTGGTTTTGTTAATCCAGGTCGCGGTGCAGTTTCCTCATGGAGCTCCCTTCGTGTTTTTTTTTTTTTTTTTTTCGTGTTGACAGGTTTCGCAAATGCGACATTCAGATTTGTAGTAACTTTTGCAACTGTCTTATTTTTGGCAGCAGTCCTCTTGAATGACCGTCCGTCACGTCACTAAATAGACATTTACGACTGCCTTGTGACTTAATGGATGGTGTTTTTCCGCTTTCCCTGTGTGCGGTATAAATCATCGATACGATACCTCTTGAAACACGAAACACCACGGCTACGTTTGCTTCGGAACAACCCACTTCAAATTGATCTAGCTCCGACATAACGCACTCACAACTCCACGAGTGATACTTGCAACATGCTGCGGACACCGCAGAGGTGCGTTTCATGTTCAAATAGAACAGCGCAACGCCGCTCGGAGTGGCCGCGCGGTTAAAGACGCTATGTCACGCACTGCGCAGCCCCTCCCGCAGGAGGTTCGACTCCTCCCTCGGGCATGGATGTGTGTGTGTGTGTGTTGTTTTTAGCATAAGTTAGATTAAGTAATATGTAAGTTTAGGGTCCCTTAGGAATTCACACACATTGGAACGTTTGAAAACCGCACAGCCTGAATGTTTCACTAGATCTTTTGTGTTTCACGGTGTTTCCACATTTTTGTCAAACCCCTGTAGAAGCCCATGTGCGGGGGGGGGGGGGGGGGGGGGGCAATGCATAACATATCCTTCAATAGAAGAGAATTGCTTCGCAGGTGAATAAGTACTACTAGCTCCTAAAACACGCATTTAGAGCCCGTCTTTAGAGGAAATTTTTGCTTGTTTTGGTCGATACTATCACCTCTCAAAATGTGGAAAGCAAGGAGCTTGCAGTAGAAGATTTCCACTGTCAGAGGTATCAAAAAGATTTTCGCTATGGACCAGGGTCCTTTACCTCAAATTCATACATTTACACTTCTACATCATCGCTGGAAGTTCCTAACATCATCACGGAATTATCACATACATCCTCTCGACGTTCATCAGTTATATTGCTACCCAAGTATCAAAATTCATGTACAACAAATTTGTTTGCTTGGCCATCCCCCGCAGCATGCGCAGCAATACGCCTTTTGGAAATAAAACCACCTTTTCTTGCAGCTACTTAATTGATTTTTCTCAGGCGCGTCTGGAAAAAATAAATTAAGTAGCAGCAAAAAATAGGTGATTTTATGTACAAAACAAGTATTAATCAACAACTTTTAATCTCTCAGTTCCTTATCTAATTCGTCTAGCGTCCCTTGATTTAATTTGACTTCGTTCCGTTTCATTAGCTTCACTTTTGTGTGATGTTCATCTTCTAACCTATTGTCAAGACGGTCTCCGCTCCATTCAACTGATCTTCCAACTCGTTTCCAGTCTCTGATAAAAATGATTGTGTCGTTGATGAGCCTCAAAAAAATTTTTTTTCTCCCTGAACTGCAATTCACTTTGGAAATGTCTACTCGACTTCCTCCACTACTTGCTCAGTCTACACAGTGAATGAATGCGCGGATTAGCTACAATCTTGTCTCATGCCCTTCTCAACTACTGCTTCCATTTTGTGTCCCTAGACTTTACACAGAGGACATCTAACGAAGAGCGGCCCCTTTTGTCACGGTATCGTGTAGTGAACACGATACTGTTACGCAGATGCCCAACAAACTCAAATGGCACACTCTACATTTACTACTAAAATTCCGACAACGTCTACGTTAGCCCGTACAGGAGATTGACAAAATAATGTGAACACCTGTACTTACTTGGGAATGGTTTATTCATAAGGGGTTTGGCTCCCGTTAGCCCATAGTACATCTGCGATTCTTCCTGGAACACTGGCATATAATGATTGTATGGTCTCCAGTGGAATGTTATGCCGCTCTTCTATCAGAGCTCCTTCTAACTCCTGTAGTGACGAGGGAGGCGGAAATCTGCTCCAGAGTCTGCGATCCAATACCCCCCAAAATGGTTCGATAATGTTAAAATTCGGGGACTGTGCTGGCCAGGGAAGACGCTGCAGTTCAATTGCATGCTCCTCATACCACGATTGTACTGTCCTGGCTGTGTGAATGGGTGCATTATCGTCCTGAAATATGGCATCGTTGTTGGGGAAGAACATTTGAATCATAGGGTGCACCTGATCACCTAAAATGTTCAGATAATCGTCGATTGTAACACGGCCTTTGAGAGTAATGATGGGACCAGCAGAATGCCATGATATGGCTGCCCACACCATCACACTTCCACCTCCATGTTTAACCGTTGGAATCAAGCAATAAGGATTGAAGGCTTCTTTTGGCGTTCTCCAGACGTAAATATGTTCCGATGTTTGGAAATAACGAAAACGTTGGCTCGTCGGATCATATGACGTATTTCCACTGATCGGCCGTCCAGGATTTACGCTCCTGGCATCATGTTTTACGCTTCTTTGTGTTGGTTATCGTCACTAATGGTCTCGATATAGCAGCTCGCCCATGAATATTCGCTTTATGGAGTTCTCGGGGGACAATGTCGATAGATACGGCGTCTCGAAGGCGGCTGTTGATCTCTGCAGTCACTTTAGCAGCCGTAGTTTTGTGTTGTGACACAATTCGTGTTATCGTACGCCGATCTCTGTCATTTAGTTTTGATTTCCGCCTACTATTACGTTTGCACGATGATGTCTTTCCATGTTTTGTGTAGGTTGTCATGACTGTTGAAACAGTTGCTTTTGAAACATTCAACAAGTTGGCTGTCTTGATTACTGATGCTCCAGCTAATCAGGCCCCCGCAATCTGCTCTCTTTGGAACTCTGTTAGGTCTTCCATTGCACGTCGATCTTGGCCTCTGAATGTAAATACGAGCCGGGCGCGGTGGTCTCGCGGTTCTAGGCGCTCTGTCCGGAACTGCGCGACTGCTTCGGTCGCAGGTTCGAATCCTGCCTCGGGCATGGATGTGTGTGATGTCCTTAGGTTAGCTAGGTTTAAGTAGTTCTAAGTTCTAGGGGACTGATGACCGCAGCTGTTAAGTCCCATAGTGCTCAGAGCCATTTGAACCATTTTTTGAAAATACGAAGCGTGCGCAACCCGTAAACACCCTGCACTGTTGGCTAGTCCGTACTGAAGACGCACAGTCCAGCGCGACACGTGCCTTACCTGCGATGTTGACCATCGGACACATAAATCCCATTACTACCACTGTTCGCATTATTTTGCTTATCCCTTCTATATCTCGCGAAATGACAAGAACGAGAAAACAGAGAAATTAGAGCTATCACGGATGTTTACCGGGAATAATTCTTCCCACGGGCCGTTCTAGAAATGGAACAGCAAAATGGAGGGAAAGACAGTGATCCACTTAAGTACGCTCCGCCACACGCCTTAAAGATCACTTACGAAGCATATATGTGGCTGTTACTTTCCCTTTCAGCATTTTGGACTACTTGTTCGACAGTGCGGAGAGGTGAGTGTTGATTTGGCCGTGACTCATGGCTAGCAAATGGGACTCGGAAACGTAACGTCTGCGGGGGGTGGGGGTTGGCTTCTGCGAATTCCCTGCCTGCTTTCACCTGCCCGCCCCTACTGTGTCTGGACTTTCTCTCTCGCCAAACGGAAGGCGGATCTGACGCCCTCGCAACAGCGCTTTCTATCCTGTAAGGCGAGCACCGGCAGCTAGGCTAACAACGCGATCGAGTGGATGAGTCTGGTACACGAAAGCGATTAAAATTTCTATAAAGATGAGCTTTCGATATAGCGAGCCTCCAGTTGATTTTAGCAATTCAGAAAGGAAAAAATAGGAAGAAGTCCTTATCAGAACGATTGAGGAAAAAGTCTTCCAAACCAAACTATCTCTTATTTGAAACTTCCTGGCAGATTAAAACTGTGTGCCGGACCGAGACTCGAACTCGAGACCTTTGCCTTTCGCGGGCAAGTGCTCTACCAACTGAGCTACCCAAGCACGACTCACGCTGCGTCCTCACAGATTTACTTCTGCCACTACCTCGTCTCTTACCTTCCAAACTTAACAGAAGCTCTCCTGCGGTGGTAGAGTACTTCCCCGCGAAAGGCAAAGGTCCCGAGTTCGAGTCTCGGTCCGGCACACAGTTTTAATCCGCCAGGAAGTTTCATATCAGCGCACACTCCGCTGCAGAGTGAAAATCTCATTCTGGAAACATCCCCCAGGCTGTAGCTAAGTCATGTCTCCGCAATATCCTTTCTTTCAGGAGCGCTAGTTCTGCAAAGTTCGCAGGAGAGCTTCTGTTAAGTTTGGAAGGTAGGAGACGAGGTACTGGCAGAAGTAAAGCTGTGAGGACGCGCCGTGAGTCGTACTTGGGTAGCTCAGTTGGTAGAGCACTTGCCCGCGAAAGGCAACGGTCCCGAGTTCGAGTCTCGGTCCGGCACACAGTTTTAATCTGCCAGGAAGTTTCATATCAGCGCACACTCCGCTGCAGAGTGAAAATCTCATTCTGGAAATATCTCTTATTTCTTTTAGGGTTTGGTGCATCAGCTATACGATTAAATAAATAAATGTACATTCTCTCTTCACCGGGAATTTTCCTTTAGATATTAAAGTTGATATCGTCGACAATATTATTTTTAGTTGCCAAAATTCCCCTTTCAAATAGCCCGTTCGGATTGCTATAGTTGTGAACAATGTTTGGATAAATTTTGGCGATGAATTTGTTTTCAGCAAGGGCTATGTTGCAGAAATAGTTGACTTTAACTAGGCCGGTTGTCTGGTCGGTAGGATATCTGTTGAGCAAAATGTGCTGTTATTTCGTCTTTCGACAGTTCACTTCTCATATTTTTATTAGTCGCACTATTTGTATCTGTGGCCAGAGATGCGATTTTCGTGAGAAAGCATTGATCTCATGTGCTGGTGTTGATGTGGGGATAACTGGAAACGTTTCTTGAAAATCTCCTGGGAGTAGGAATAGAGCTCCTCCCACCACTAAGAGTTGCTCCGCAGCAAGTCTTGTAATGTTCTGTTCATGGCTTAGAGCGAATTTTTATGTGCCATTGTGCATTCGTCACAGATGATAATTTTAGCTTGCTTGAGAAGATCACCCTGTCGAAATGCTCCTGAGGTTTCATACCGGGAATTGTTCTTCGGCTATATTCAACGGTAGTTGCTGGGCGGAATGGGCAGTTCGTTCTTCTTTGTGGCTGCAATGCCGGATGATGCCAGTGCAAGTGTGATATATTGTTTAGCACATATTTCCGCCAGCAATAGATTTATTAGAAACGTTTTCCCGGTGCCGCCTGGAGGGTCTAAATAAATGATTCCACCATTTTTGCTGCCGATCCCGTCCCTGATAACGTTGTACATTCCCTTTTGATTGTTAGCGAGGAGTGGTTTGTTGTGAGCAATGTATTCAAGTAGTACGTTGATGTTGTAGCTTTTCTGTTTTGTGATTTCGAAGTTTAGCACACTGATAGTATTTTTTCGTGGTGCTTGCATCCCAAGTTGTACCAAGCTCTGGTAACCCATTGTTTAGATTGTTGTTTGGTCTCAGGAGTATAGTAATGTATCCACGTTTCATCCACAGTGACAAAACGACGATTAAAGTCCTGCAGATTCTTCCTGGACAGCTGAAAATCATCCTTGGAACACTTCACACGATTCCGATTTTGGTCATGCATGAGCAATCGCGGAACACATCTTGTGGATAGCTTTCTCATGTCCAAATGTTTGTGCAAAATAACCCGTTCACTCGAGATGTCCACAGCACTAGCAATCTCACGCATCCATCACAGTTGTAAGGTGTCAGGCAAATACAACACCTTCCATGAAAACCCTGACATGATAAGCAAATCCAGTAGTATGTCACATAGCTCCGAATAAATCGTGACATTAAATTAACCAAAGTAATAAGAGTAACGAGAGAGCAAATGGAATACCACAGACTAACACAAGAATGCCTAAATGCATGTCATACCTTCCCACCATGAGACAGACGCAGTTCCGAGGGGAGAAACGAGAACAGAAGGCGAGATCAGAACCGTGTTAAGCTAGAAGGCCCTACGATAAGGGACGGACTGGACACCCACGTCGCCAGCTAACCACTAGGACCACCCCAGCTGCAAGTTTTAGGGTGAGACTTTTTCGCATCTCTGTTATGTTCAAAATGGTTCAAATGGCTCTGAGCACTATGGGACTCAACTGCTGAGGTCATTAGTCCCCTAGAACTTAGAACTAGTTAAACCTAACTAACCTAAGGACATCACAAACATCCATGCCCGAGGCAGGATTCGAACCTGCGACTGTAGCGGTCTTGCGGTTCCAGACTGCAGCGCCTTTAACCGCACGGCCACTTCGGCCGACCTCTGTTACGTCAGGATCACCCCCCAGCCCATATTAAAAGCTAGTGCCCTCCAGAAGAACAGTATAGATCTTACGATAACACAAAAAGGGCCACACACAACCCGCAAGTTTTTAGTGTGAGACTTTTTCGCGTCTCTGTTACGTCAGGACCACCCCCCATCCCATGTTAAAGGATAGAGCCCTCCAGAAGAACAGTATAGATCGTAGGATAACGCTAAAAGGACCACACCAGCTGCAGTTTTAGCGTGAAACCTTTTCGCGTCTCTGTTACGTTGCAAACTTTAAAAACATTGCCCCACCACGAAAAGTATAACGTTTCTCATTGGATAGACAGAATTTTTGTAGGCGGAGCTTAAGGTTAACATTGAGACCCTGATCAGCCAGATGAAAACACAGCCAGATATTTTTTTAAACCAACTTTGGTAAATTGTAGTAAGGAGAAGTTAGGGGGGAGTTGCTTCGGAGACGGCGAGGTGAGCGGAGCTGCGCCGGCCGCCGCCCCCTGACGAACACTGACAAGGTAATGTAACGCACGCGATGCCACATAACAGTGCATAAAGCTTCACTCAGAACTGCAGAAGTCTCATCTGTTACACCCCCATTTTGCGTAATACTAGTGTCGATCGTCAATTAAAGCTCATGGCGTTCACATTTGCCACTTGAAGTAAAAATCTGAAACGCGATGACTTTTCTGTTATATAGTTATTGAGAAGCCACATCAGCCACTGTAATTTACGACAAGTTAGATAAGTAATTAAAGATAATTGAGGGTCACTGTAGACCATTTTGATAGTTTTCTCTCTTGTGAAACTTAATTTAAACCTAGGTTATAGATGTGATATGGCATAGGTCATCCATCGATCCATTGTAGAACTTGGAAACCCATTCAGGGAATATTCGTTCACATTTTTGTTGAACGCAGTTGGTTTTTACCATCCTGTATTAAAACATTTCCTTTTATCAATAGTGCAATTTATAAACAATGTTTTGTGAGTAGAATAAAATTTCCAATGGTAAACTTAACTGCTTTTTCAACGTTATTTTACCAGCTAACTAAAAATAGGAAAGCCTTGAACCCTTTCCACTAAATTTAGTTAGTATTAAGATTCTTTTACAGCGAGTGCAGTGGAGCTGACGCTGAAATCATTAAGTATTTGGTTATATCATCGCTAGTCTCACTGAACTCTTCTGAATTCTACATGTCATGTGTGGTCTGGCGTCTCCTTACCAGCAACAGGTCCCAGGTTCAAACTAGTCAATTCCCTAAAAAACACGCTCAGAGCGTCGTTGCGCGAAAGTGGTAGGGAGACACGATATACAACAAACAGACACCACGCAGAATGTTAGACAGTATCACAGATTTTATCAATGATTTCTGGAGTCGTAACCTCCACAGGGCGTCCAGAACGTTCAGCATCACTTGTGCCCATATGTCCACTCTGAAAATTTTGATACCACTTATAAACTATTCTAATGGAAGGTGCTGTGACCGTAATGTTTATCAAGCTTCTCTTTACCGAGCGAGGTAGCGCAGTGGGTAGACACTGGACTTGCAAGCGGGAGGTCGACGGTTCAATCCCGCGTCCGGCCATACTGATTTAAGTTTTCCGTGATTTCCCTAAATCGCTCCAGGCAAATGCCGGGATGGTTCCTTTCAAAGGGCACGGCCGACTTCCTTCCCCGTCCTTTCCTAATCCGATGAGACCGATGACCTCGCTGTCTGGTCTCCTTCCCCAAACACAACCCATCAAGCTTCTCTTTAGTCTCCTGAGGTGTTTTGCCTTTCATAAAGTAATGTTCAATCACCACACGAAATTCTTCTTCGTCCATTTGTTGACAATCTCTCGACTTCCTTGTTTCACACGAATGCCAAACACAAAGAAATAGACCAATATGCCTGAAACTTAGTGTGCGTTCTTTCCAACTAAACATGACCTCTATACGCGCCGGTGGTGCCATCTCTCCGACTTTGCCCCTCGTATGTCATCACTCATACTCTCTGTGAAGGAGCCCCAAAGCTGTTTTGGATTCTGTAAATCAAGTCAGAACTATGGCGAATAATTCTCTCGTTTGTTCGGATGACGCTGTGAGTGAGGCTTCTTGTAGTGTTAATTCCCAGTGGTTGTCGTTTTCCAGCAGTCCTAAGCGTTGGCATGCTTCTGTCTACGTCTTTCATAGGTAACCTACAATAGTCGTGGGATCTCTGAGACTTGTTGGTCCCAGTATTTCGTGTAGCAACATCCGGAGATAGAAACATTCGGCGTTGTTCGGATGTGCGGTGCATACTCGGCCTAGTGCGCCAGTTTTCATGATTTCTGAACGACCTTCTACTGGAATTCCTGGCTTTCGTCATTGAAAGGTTTTTCTTGTTGTGTTCCACGTATAGTAGGTAGGGACATCAACATATTGTAATGTTTCACGAATGGATCCGTTTGGCACAGTAAAAAGCTGTTAATGTTGTGCGCTTCGCTTGCAATTTTTATGGTAGTATCTTTTGTGAAGAACTGCTCGATATGGCGCACAGTTGGTTCGCGTTTGTTTGTGGGAAAACCAAAAATCCACCACGCTGCTTCGTTACTGTTGATCTATCTTTCTATCTGGTACATAACGATCTCGTCGTTTCTGTTTTGCTGTAAGCTGACTTTGGCTATTTGAAATACTGCCATGTCACTATCTTTGTTCACATACTTAAGGACATTTTTGATGTAATTCACTGAATTGCACTACTCTACGTTTATGTGTGCTTGGAACATTTTGGAAAGGGTCTTATATGATGCTTGATTTTATCTCTCTGTCTCCCTCTCTCTGTCTCTCTCTCTCTCTCTCTCTCTCAATGTATACAGGGTGGTCCATTAATAGTGACCGGGCCAAATATCTCACGAATAAAACTACGAAGAACGGAACTTGTCTAGCTTGAAGGGGGAAACCAGATGGCGCTATGATTGTCCCGCTAGATGGCGCTGCCATAGGTCAGCGGATATCAACTGCGATTTTTTTAAATAGGAACCCCCATTTTTTATTACATATTCATGTAGTACGTAAAGAAATATGAATGTTTCAGTTGGACAACTCCGGGGACGTCAGATACGGTGAACGTGCGGGCCATGGTATGGTGCTTCGACGACCAATCCACCTGTCATGAAATGGCAACGCCATCTAGCGGGCCAACCATAGCGCCATCTGGTTTCCCCCTTCAAGCTAGACAAGTTTCATTCTTTGTAGTTTTTTCGCTTGACGCTTACTTCTTTAAATATTTGGCCCGGTCACGATCAATGTACCACTATATATATATATATATATATATATATATATATATATATATATATATATATATATATATAAAATGATTTTCTATTTCTAGTTCGTCGTTGCCTCGTATTCGTATTTTTGCTGTGAAGCCACAGTTTTTGGATGATCGTCTGTATTTCGGATAGCCGTCAACTTCCATTTGTGTCGTCCAAGTATAACTTTTGGCACCGGTACTAGGAATATTCGGAAAGTGAGTTCCGATCGGTCAAGAAATGGAAAGCACTGTGAAAATCTAATAAAGCTTTCCACATATGTGTTCGACAGTGTCTCTAGTATGCCTGTCGATTGCATCACTTCGCTCTTTTCAGTTCTGAGCGCATGGTGAGCACATAAACATGCGTAGAAAATAGTATCTCCCGCCAAATATGAGGTCCTGGTGAGATATTTCGCCTGATGTTAATCAGCTCACATTACAGAACTGTCATATGGTTCCCACTTCGTGACAATTCTCGGTCGCAATCTGCAGCGTTTTCGATGGGAAGTGTTTGATCACTCGCTCTACAGCTCATAATTGGCTCCCTCTGTGTTTCATCTCCGCTCACATTAACTACTGGCTACGAAGGCAACATTTTCGCACAGACAACGAGCTATAGATGAGCGTAGAGAATTGGCGGGAAGCACAGGCAGCTGCCTTCTATGACGAGGGTATTGGAAAGTTGGTACAACGCTGCGACAAATGTTTAATTCGGAGTGGCGACTATGTAGAGCAGTGGCTGGAAGCTGTAGCTAACTGTTGCAGATATATTATTTCTTATTTTCCAAGTGGTTTCCATTTCGCCATCAATCGGAACTTACTTTCCGAATAGCCCTAGTATTTTTTTGTACATTTTCCGTCACTCCTACATGGCGAATTAGGTTTAATGTCCCACATGCTCCATGAATCATATTTTTGACTATATCCGACAGTTGCGGAACTTCTTGTGGATTTGGAAATTCAGATTGGACGATTTTGTCGATATCTGTGGGATTAATTCCGTCGTGTAGCCATATGAGATTGTGTGAGTGAGGCAGTCCTGATTTTTGTCATACGATTGTGTACATCCAGTATCTAACGGTTCCAAAGATGTGGTATTTTGTAAGGACTTCAATGAATCTCATTTGTTTTTGTCGAAAAAGTCGGGCTATTATGTCGTGTCGATCCATGGGGGCTTGTCCGTATCTTAGTTGTTCTTTGATTTATGGCCACGGTGAGATGCATGTGAATATTATGAAGGCCAGGACGTCCGTATTTTCTCATGTAGGTCTTGGCATCTCGAGTGTATTCATGCATGTATCTCGGACTAATGAGGCTAAGATTACAATTGTACCAATGTCGTCAATGTTTCCCTCATTTATGACTGCGTATCTAAGTGGCTGTATTCTTCTGTGTGTAGCTTCCCTTGGAAGTGACTTCTTTGTTTGTTCCTACGCCTGTTTCATATTGTACTTGTTTCACATCAAAACGACATCCGTCCTCTCCACGTAGAAATGTTATAGATAATGGAGGGCATCATATGAACGATTTGTTTCCTCAATGCATTGTAGTCCTTCTCTTCTTCCTTGTATAATTCTGTCACGGCTTCTTTTTTCATTGTCCTCAATTACGATGGCGACTTCGTCTATCTGAGGCGTATTTAAATCTACGTTCGTGTTCACCGTGTGGTCTTTTGTCGGCTCGAATTGTAATTTTAAATTCTTCAGAAATCATTCGCTTTAGTGCTGTTTTGAATATGTCAGTCAATTGATTGTATTCGTGTAAGTTCCTCTGTACATCTCGGACTACTCCTCGTCTCAATCCACTAATATCTGTGCATCGTTGATCAGTTTCCAATTAAATGTACTTGAAAAATGTACAGTCTTCATTGGGTAGTGGTAGTGATGATCCCATGTGGTTATAGATTTGTCTTTGGATGGAAAAAACATGATCGATTTCATTTGTGTTAGTACTGATCGAAGTGACTCCGAAAGAAGTCATTTGGAAGTAGGCATTGTACTCTTTTATATTTTGAAGGAAGTGTTTGTTTCTGGAGTTTTCCCCGGAATGCACCACAAAAATTCCTGCAGAGGTACTTCCAATGGTGGTAATGGAATTTTTCCATTCATACAAAAGAATCCTGGTGTTTCCCTACTGAATTGTTTTGCGTTGCAAAATGGGCAGATATTGTCCATTTCTGCGATTACGACGTGTCAGTATTTGGCCTAGTCACAGTGGAATGCTTCATTTGTTAGGTTGTGCTGTTTACTTTTCCTGGTCTGCGCTTCTCGTAGGGTGATATTTTCATGGCTAACTTGAGCTCGCAGTTTTTTATTATAAGATTGTGTCGCAATTCTTGATTATTCCATCTGTTCATTTCGTTGTTCTTGGGTTTCTCTGCTTCTCACGGTGCTCATTCTTTTTGTTTCCGCCATTTTGCTGTAGAACTGGAAAGGTCTCCTCCTCTTTACCGTTTGGGCATTGTCTAAAATATAAATCAAATCAACTTTTTATTAACAAATACACTTTCTTTTCCGTTTATACTGAGTCACTGCGTCACTTTGGCTGCTCACACTTCACTGTTTATTTTTATTCACTCACTGCACTACTTTTTCGTTTTCTCCCTTCGTCAGTGATAAAAAACTAACGTTCGAATCCACCAGTGGCGAATTCCAGAATGTACCAAAAAGGCTTCTAATGGGTGACAATTTTCCAGAATACTCCAGAATGTTCGAGAGTGTTCTGGAATGTTCCACAATGATCTGGGATGTTCCGGTAGGTTCCTGAATATTCTGGCATCTTTCCGAATGTTCCAGACTATTCCCGAACATTCCCGAACATTCCGGATAATTGTGAAACATTTCGAAACATTCTGGAATGTTGTGCAACGTTCTCGAATACTCTCGAGTGTTCTGAAATATTTTAGAGGTTTGCAGAAGGGGATCTTCAAAAGCACGCCCTTCGGGTAATAACGGAACGTTCTTCATGGATAGGGGATAGAGGGCTATCAGACCCCAGAACTCCCTTGATCGTACCTAGACTAGTTTCTATGTTTTAGCGGCACGTTTATTGTGCACTTACTTTTATAATATACATTGAGTTAATGGAGCATTTTATATGGGTGAATCTTAAAAATAGACTCACTAAGGAACATTTCGAGCCAATAAAAAAATTAGGTTAAAAATGCTACCTCCTTACATATATAGGCGTAGGCGTAAAGGATAATTTAAAGTGGAAGCCCGACATAAACGTAACCACAGGAAAGGCAGCTGCTAGAGTGCTATTCATTTGAAAAATCCTCAGGAAATGTACTCCACCAACAAAGGAAGTAGCTTACAAAACTCTCGTTCGACCGATGCTTAAATATTGCTCGTCAGTCTGGGATCCGTACCGCATGCCATTCATACAGGCAATACGGAAGATCCAAAGAATTGCAGCTCGTTTCGTCAGCGATCCCTTTACTGGGATTGAATGTTGTCACCGAGTGTAATGTGCTGTGAATACATAGAAAGAAATATCCTTTATCATTTAGCTACAATATAGTAGGTCAGCAACTGGAAGCAGTTAATTCCATAAATTACCTGGGAGTAGGCATTAGGAGTGATTGAAAATGGAATGACCATATAAAATTAATCATCGGTAAAGCAGATTCTTCATTGAAAGAATCCTAAGGAAATGCAATCCGAAAACAAAGGAAGAAGGTTTCAGTACACTTGTTCGCCCGCTGCTTGAATACTGTTCACCAGTGTGGGATCCGTACCAGATAGGGTTGATAGAAGAGATAAAGAAGATCCGACGCAAAGCAGCCCGCTTCGTTACAGGATCATTTAGTAATCGCGAAAGCGTTACGGAGATGATAGATAAACTCCAGTGGAAGACTCTGCAGGAGAGACGCTCAGTAGCTCGGTACGGGCTTTTGTCAAAGTTTCGAGAACATACCTTCACCGAGGAGTCAAGCAGTATATTGCTCCCACCTACGTATATCTTGCGAAGAGACCATGAGGATAAAATCAGAGAGATTAGAACCCACACGGAGGCATACCGACAATCTTTCTTTCCACGAACAATACGAGACTGGAATAGAAGGGAGAACTGATAGAGGTACTCAAAGTACCCTCCGCCACACACCGTCAGGTGGCTTGCGGAGTATGGATGTAGATGCAGATCCTCACCCTACTCCATGGCAGACGTTACAAGAGAGGCGTTCTGCATCACGGTCTGTTTTACTGTTGGAACCCCGAGAGCGTAACTTGCTATATGAGTCACCAGATATATTGCTTCTCCCTGTAAATATCTCACGAAATGGTTCAAAAGGCTCTGAGCACTATACGACTTAACTTCTGAAGTCATCAGTTGCCTAGAACTTAGAACTAATTAAACCTAACTAACCTAAGGACATCACACACATCTATGCCCGAGGCAGGATTCGAACCTGCGACCGTAGCAGTCGCTCGGTTGCAGACTGTAGCGCCTACAACCGCACGGCCACTCCGGCCGGCCGGTTGGGGGGGTGGGGAGGGGGGGGGACGGGGACAGAGTGAAGTGATATATAAACTACGCTCCTCCACACGCCCTAAGGTGGCTTACTGAGAATATTTGATATTTGTTGTAGATGTGGATAGGAAAAGTTTGGGAGTTAGCATCAAATTATTTCGATGAGAGTTGATATTAAAAAATATTTGTGCGTCTTGTAGATTTTTTTAAAAAGTTTACTGGCCCACTCAGCTATCTCTGCTAGTGCACTGTCAGTTATGACGATACGGACGTAGGACAACACCCAGTTCTCGAACAGAGAAAAATGCCTGACCGAACGGGGAAATGAACCCGGGCTCCTTCGGTTAGCAATTGCACCGTGCAGTTCGTCTGCCCTCCTAAACATTATTTCGCCCTACAGTTGAAGTGAACCGGATAGGAAGGCTGAAGTAGTCGCGAGCGATTTCTCCGGAGACTTAGTGGTACAGTTGGCTGTCTGCCCCACATACGGACGAAGAGTAAATAGGCCGAACATCGATAACACTACAGATACTGGTCAGGAACGTAGAAATTCTGTAGCCTAAGGAAGTCGTGTATCAAGAAAAGAAAGCTCTGAAATTGACCACGTATCACGCGTGTTCTTTTTTTTTTTTAAGTAAGTACCGTTTTGAAATTAAAAATAAAAGAAGTAGATTTTCCTTAGCAAATTTATTTTTGAAAAAAGTTCGTGTTTTAATCTGCTTTGCCGGTCTGTGTGGCCGAGCGGTTCTAGGCGCTTCAGTCTGGAACCGCGCGACCGCTACGGTCGCAGGTTTGAATCCTGCCTCGGGCATGGATGTGTGTGATGTCCTTAGGTTAGTTAGGCTTAAGTAGTTCTAAGTTCTAGGGGACTGATGACCTCAGCTGTTAAGTCCCATAGTGCTCAGAGCCATTTGAACCATTTTTTTTTAGTCTGCTTTCCTACATAATTTCCAAACATATTCGGCGTCGTATAAAGAGACAGTCTCGGTGATATGCAGTGCTTTGATAGCCCTTCATGAGGGTTAATTTGCTTTTAAAATATTTTTAAATAATTTTTTTTTATGTTGCGCAGCCTCGAACCATGTTCGTTAATTTGATACTTCATAAAATTACATCCTTGGTTTTTCCTTTTCTTTTAGAAAAATCTCAGGGAGCCTTAAGCAGGCGAAACGCGTCATTTATAATAAAAATAACTTTTTAACCGAGATTGTCTCTTTACGTAATTATGAAAACCGGTTGCTGCACCAATCAGCCAATCATGGCAGGAAATTAGCTTTAATAGTTGGCGTGTTTACGCTTGTCTGTGAGTGCCTTAAATGTTTTCTCCGACTGACAATTCGGCCGACTTTGAAATACGTGCCGTGATTTGTTTTCTTAGCGCTCAAGTCATGAAATCGGCTGACATTCATCGTTAGGTCAGTGAAGTGTATGGAGAAAACATTATGAGCGACGTAATGGTAGGAAAATGAGGACGATGTTCAGTCATTACTCGCGATTTGGCGCAGGAAGTTGAGGAAACAGGGAGAGAGAACAGACGGTTTGCGATATCGGCGTTGTGTCAAGAGTTTCCTTGTGTGTCAAGAGGTGTGCTCCATGTAATTGTTGCCTAATGGGCGGCAGATTTCTACGAAGATGCTGTTCTAAATCTGGTTGTACGGTACGATAAGTGTCTTATATTGGTGAGAATGATGTAGAAAAGTAGATTAAAGTACAGGCTTCCACGAGGAATTAAAAGTTGCTGAGAAAAATATACTTGTTTCATTTTTATTACAAAATGGTACTTGCTTAAAAAATTCGCCACGTAGTTTCCTATCGTCTTGCTTATCCAATAAGTAAATATAATTTGTTCATCAAGTAAAGAAAGCCAGAAAAAAATTTCGACAAAGATTTGAAATTACGGGAGAAGGAAGAGAAAAGCTTAAGTCTGCTGATGACATTTCAGCTTTTTCATAGACTGCAAATGATTTGGAAAATCAGTTCAAAACAATCGAAAGTGACCTGAAAAGAAATTATAACATAAATGTCAAAAAAGGTAAAACAAGGGTAGTGACATGTAGTCGAACTAAATCAGACAATGCTTTGGAAGTAAGATGAGGAAAACACACACAAAAAGTAGCAAGTGTATTTAGCTACTTCGGCAGCAAGACAACAGGTGATGCCTGAGGTAGAGACTATATAAAACGTAGGCTGGCTATAAGAAGAGAAACTTTTCTGATTAAGAGGACTTTGTTGTCACGTAACATAAATTTAACTGTCAGGAAGTCATTCTTGTAATTCACCAGAGTGTAGCCTAGCACCGTAGTGAAACGCCGATGATAAACAGTTCTGACAAGAGAAGAATGTATGCTTCTGAAGTTTGGTGGTACTGATTAATGCTGAAGATTCGATGGGTACAGTGAGTAACTAATGACGAGGTACTGAATCGAATTGAGGAAAAGCATACTGCACAATTTGACTAAAGGAAAGGATTGGTTGACAGCACACATCTTAAGGCATCAAGGAATTGTTAATTTGCTAATGGATGGAGGGGAGAGGGTGGAGTCGGGATGAGGTAGTGTGTGAGGTCAAAATCGTAGAGCGAGATCAGGCAAATATCCACCAAATGTGTTACAAAACGTCATTCAATCAGAAAAGTGTAATATATTGTGGTGTCACATTACACAGAACACTAAAATCGTTCCAGGATCAGTGTTTAGTGGCATTCCTAATAAAGTCCTCTTTTTATTATTGTGTACAAGAATCCCTCAATAAGGAAAAGTTTTAAATAGCTCTGAACACCATGGGACTTAACATCTAAGGTCATCAGTCCCCTAGAACTTAGAACTACTTAAACCTAACTAACCTAACGACATCACATACATCCATGCCTGAGGCAGGATTCGAACTTGCGACCGTAGCAGTCGCGCGGTTCCTGACTGACGCACCTAGAACCGCTCGGCCACTTCGGCCGGCTAATAAGGAAAAGCAATAATGTTTCTTCAAATGTAGACCATTCGACTATACTTAGTGAAAGAACCCATATAATGTGTCTATGTTGTTCCACATCTCCATCCAAACCAATGGACCAATTTCAGCCAAACTTAGTACACATACGTATCATTTACTTTCGAAAAGAATTGCTCTAGTGGTAACAACCATCATTCTACCAAAGGATGTGGGTGGGGGTGAAAGAGCAATGTAGCCCACGACGCAAAAATACCCATACTTTTGTCAGCCAGTATTTGAGAATGAGAGAACTTGGAGACTTGCAACAAATTTTACACATTATTTAAACACTTAAGAAACTTTTGCTCGCTAACGACCCCACAAAAAGATGAAAGGAAAAAATGTTTGTCGCTTCCTATGTTTTCGTTGTTCAGGCAGTAAAACTGTCACGTGAAGCATGATATTTTAATTTATTACTCCTAAACTACTAATTGTATTTGTGACAAATTTTGCAGACAAAGGTATAGGTGAATAAATTTCCAGAAAAATTACATCATTGTGCTACACTTAGTTCAGGACATACGACGCCATAAAGACTGAAGGCATGAAAAAGTACCACACCGAGCGAGGTGGCGCAGTGGTGAGCATACTGGACTCGTATTCGGGAGGGCGACGGTTCAAACCGTGATTTCCCTCAATCGCTTGAGACAAATGCCGGGATGGTTCCTATGAAAGAACACGGCCGACTTCCTTCCTCATCCTTTCCTAATCCTATGGGACCGATGCCCTCGCTGTTTGGTCGCCTTCCCCAAACCAACCAACCAGGAACTATCGCAACATGCAACCCATTTAACTTTATTACTTCGTCGTTACTAACTCTGGTCGCACTTTTCGTAGACAGTGTCCCCATTCGTACGACACGTTATTCAGGAGATAGGACGGCAAATACTGGGATGCGTGAGAAACTGCCACAACATGCACGATATTTGAATTTATTCCTTCTTTACTGAAGCTATTCGCAACACATTTCGCAGACTGTAGGAACACGTATGACTAGATGTACCTGGAAAATGATATCCTTTTACAGCATATGGTTCAGGAGAGAATCAAGCTGCTGGCGAATTCGCTAGTCATACAGGTGAAATATGTGTCCAAATACACCTGAATTACGTAAAATATGTGTGAAATATGTGTGGAATATGCATAAGCGAGCAAAGTCACTGGCAGAAAGCTCATCCTAAACGCCTGGAACGGTCAAATTTGGCACAGGCATTAGTTACAATCTGGAAAGAAATACTATGGGGTAAGAAACACCAGCTTACTATTGCGATGAGTGTGATAACGTGGAGCCATAAGTGAGGATGAATAGATGGACAGACAGCAAGGGGAAGGAGGAGAGCGGCACAAATAGGAGGAGAAGGAGACGGATAGAGTTAGGGGAGCGAGAAATGTACAGGAAGCGGAGAGGATGAGATGCAGTTAGAGGGGGGAAGAGCAGATTGTCAGAGAGAGGGAGAGGATGAGATGGACAGAGAGAGGGGCAGGAGGAGATGAACACGAAGTAGAGAGGGGGAGGGGGGCAGAGAAACGGGAAAGGAGGAGATAGGATAACAGAAGACTAGAATAAATATACACTGGATAATACCAGCTACTCAGCTACCGTCTGTATTATCTTTTTTGGTTTATACTGTATGTTATACGATGTTATTTTGAGCTGTACGATAGTACTTGGACAATCCCTATTTTATGCTATACCTGTACTGATAAATAATATTAACAGTGTTTGACAGCCGCAAGCAGAAAAGACAACATTTAATCGTCATTTTTTTCTGTTTTTCGTAGTTCCTTAGTTGCTTCAAAATTCGTGGTGGTATGTTCTGTCTATGAAACTAATTGAAGGCAGTTTGTTTATTACCATAGTCGTTTTGCTTCTTTTATTTGTGACGCATTTTCAGTAGCCTGTAACACATGTTTCTTTTTATACGTATAACAAACGTATTACGTGTTAGTTACAATGTGTTACTATGTTACATTCTGTCGTGTTTTTCTCTTGTTTTTTAGGTTAAAATCGACTTTTGTAGCACAAAGTTCGTGACGTGAAATTATCGTTCTGTGTTACTTACGATTTCTAGCGCTGTTAGGTCATGCATGTGGTCCCGGAGATGTGTTCATTAGTCTCCATGCTCCAGTTGTCCGATTTCCGGTGTTTCTTCACCCACATTTGATTCGTCACATCCCACACATCACTTGCACTTTGCATTTTGTGTTCAACATGTGTGCGTTTTCGGTGTGTGATGTTGCCAACTGGTGCATGGAGGCTAATGAACACATCTCCAGGACAACTCGCATGAGCTAATAGTTACTTAAAAAAGTAACAGATCAAATCCAAGAAGATCTTACAGCAACATGACGTTAGACCGGTTTTTAGACCAACAAAGGAAATAGGTCTGGCACTCCGATCTGTGACGGACAAATGTCCTCCTCTGCGTTCAGCGTGTATAAAATTCCGTGTACGTGTGGTAAAGCTTATACTGGAACAACCAAGAGAAGTTTGAATACAAGGCTGAAGGAACACAAAAGTCTTTGCCGACTAGGGAAAATAGACAAATCGGCTGTAGCAGAGTATGCTCTTCAGCGAGAAGTCACGAAGTTTTCCGAAACAAACATTTACCTACGACGACGAGCTATTATCCACGGCCATATAGAGAAGCCATTTAAATATCCACATAGCACTCTGTCTTCAGGCCATAAGCGGCCCATCGGGACCATCCGACCGCCGTGTCATCCTCATGTGAGGACGCGGATAGGAGAGGCGTGTGGTCAGCACACCGCTCTCCCGGCCGTTATGATGGTTTTCTTTGACCGGAGCCTCTGGTATTGGGTCGAGTAGCTCCTCAGTTGGCGTCACGAGGCTGAATACTTCCCGAAAAATGGCAACAGCGCATGGCGACCCGGATGGTCACCCATCCAAGTGCCGGCCACACCCGACAGCGCTAAACTTCGGTGATCTGACGGGAACCGGTGTAGCCAACGCGGCAAGGCCGTTGCCTAAGTATACACATAGGGATGATTTTAATAGGAAAGATGAGACCATGAAACTTAGCGAAATATGGACAGTAGCTCTGCAAACTCGCTAAACAGTTTTTTTAATCTCTGATAAGACGATAATTAATACTTAAGTTTTACCTTTGACAAGATCAGATTATCACAAGTAATTTTGGCCACGCCCCTTTTCTTAAAATATATATGTCGTTCTCACACGTTCGATCTGTCAGTGGGCAAGATTCAACGGAGGAGCAATGCCTCTGAAGACGTCCAGTGCAGTTATGGTCGAAATATTACGAACAGGAAAGTTTTGTGGACCACGAACTTATACCCCAAAAGATTTATAAGGAGCAAAATTTGTAACTTAACTGTACCATTTCTACTTAGTTACATATAACCATATTTTGTCAAATGTGTGTACGGTAGCGATACCTGAAAAGTTTACGTGAGAAACATATTTTTCGTGTCACAGTTGTACTCCAGCAGTATCGTCCACATTATGTCTTTGCCGGCACTGAGGCCTATTCATACTATGCCTATGCTAATTCTGTTTGTCTCTTGACTTGTCATTCTGGTTGTTTTACATTAGGGTACGTTTTAAACACATATGATTCTTCACATATTTTTAAGCTGACGTATTCTGTATGTATGATATCAGAATCTTTTCATTACGTCGTAATTTATTGTTTACAAGGAGTGGATTGGCCATCAGTCGTATTTGGTATCCCCTGTTTCTCCAGATCTGCAGATGATCGCTACAGACCGAAATCTATAGCCTGTGGGCATAAACTGTAACTGAATAAACAAATTCTATACTTCTTGGACCACTGGTTTTGTTTGCAACTATGTTGCAGCTTGTAAATCTCAACATGACCTCGAGACTGGAAACTTATTCCAACTAACCACGAAAAAGAAACATCATTTACCATAGTATTAATTTAATCCATATTGTCAGATCCTACAGCTACATGATTACTCTGCAGTTCACAATTAAGAGCATAACAGAGGGTTCACTGAATCAATTTAACTCTATTTCTCTACCGTCCCACTTTCCAACAACGCGCGGGATTAACGAACACATAAATCTTCCCGTGTGAGCTCTGATTTCTCTTATTTTATTACAACCATCATTTCACCGTATGTACTACTTGGGTATTAACAAAATATATTCACACTCGAAGGAAAACGCTGGTGATTGAAATTACGTGAAATCATCCCACCGCAACGAAAGACGCCTTTGCTTCAGTGATGACCGCCCTAAGTGTTCTTACCTTACCCGTGGCACCCTCTCACGGATTTCGCGATAATACAAAACGAGCTGCCATTCCTTTAACTTTTCCGATGTCCTCCGTGAATCCTGCGAAACGGAACGCTAAAAGCGTGATGTGGGCAGTCTCTTTAGTAGAACTCGTTGCATCTTCTTAGTGTTCTGCAAATAAATGGCAGTCATGGATTTGGCTCCCCGACCACATTATCTCTGGAACAAAGTTGATCCCGTTCTTGACTGTTCTTCCTAGGTATTTATTGGAATCTAGAGCCGTTATATTTGTCTAATTTATGGTGTGACCGAAATTTAATGGATTCGTTTTAGTACTCATGTGAGTGACCTCACAGTTTTCATTATTTAGGTTCAAAAATGTTTCAAATGGCTCTGAGCGCTATGGGACTTAACATATGAGGTCATCAGGCCCCTAGAACATAGAACTAATTAAACCTAACTAACCTAAGGACATCACACACATCCATGCCCGAGGCAGGATTGGAACCTGCGACCGTAGCGGTCGCGCGGTTCCAGACTGAAACGCCTAGAACAGCTCCGCCACTGCTGCCGGCTTATTTAGGTTCAGTTGCCACTCTTCTCACTACATACATATCTTCTCTTAATGGTTTTGCAATTGGTTTTGGCCTTCTCATGACTTTACTAGACGGTAAATGACAGTATTGTCTGCAAGCAATCTAAGATGGCTGCTCAAACTATTTCCTTTATCATTTATATACGTTATAAACAGTAGATGGCCTCTAACACTTCCTTAAGGAAGTCCAGATATCACTTCTGTTTACTCGATGACTTTAGGTCAGTTAATACGAACTGTGGCATTTCTGCCAGGAAATCACGAATCCAGTAGCACAAGTGAGACGATACACAAGTGAGACGAAACCCCATACACATGCAATTTAATAAGATGGCGCTTGTGAAGAAGAGCATTGAAAGCCTTTCGGAAATCCAGAAATGTGGGATCAATGTGAGATCCTCTGTCGATACCACTAATTACTTTGTGAGAATAAAGAGCTAGTTGTGTTTCACAAGAACAATATGCATGATGACTATCTGTCTACAGATTGTTTTCCTAGAGATACTTCGTAAAGTTCGAACACATGTTCCGAAATCCTACTGAAAATCTACGTCAGTGATGTGGGTCTGTAATTCAGCGGATTTCTCCTACTTCTTTTCTTGGCTATTGGTGTGACCTGTGCAATTTTCCAGTTTTGGTTACGGATCTTTCGACGAGGGAGCAGTAGTGTATGATTGGTACGTACGGAGCTGTTACGTCAGCATGTTCTGAAAGGAATCCGACTGGTATAAAATTTCGACAAGTCTTTATTAAGTGATTTAAGGTGCTTCGCTGCACCGAGGATATCTGTTTCTAAGTTACTCTTGTTGAAAGCTGCTCTTGATCTGAATTCTGGAATATTTATTTCCTCTTCTTTCGTGAAGGAATTTCGGAAAACTGTAGCTAGTAACTCCGCTTTAGTGACAGTTCATCGGTAACATTACCATCACCCATGCACAGTAAAGGTATTGACTGCGTCTTACTGCTGGTGTACTTTGTACACGACAAGAATTGCTTTGGACTTCCTGGCAGATTTCGAACAATCGCTATGGCAGCCCATTATTCACGGAGTGTTGCACTGAGGAGAGCTATCGATGTCGGTCGGTGAGGCCTAGCACAAAGTTCAAAATGGTTCAAATGGCTCTGAGCACTATGGGACTTAACATCTGTGGTCATCAGTCCCCAAGAACTTAGAACTACTTAAACCTAACTAACCTAAGGACATCACACACATCCATGTCCGGGGCAGGATTCGAACCTGAGACCGTAGCAGTCGCGCGGTTCCGGACTGAACGCCTGAACCGCTAGACCACCGCGGCCGGCTGGCACAAAGTCGGCGTTCAAAAACATCCCCAAGGTTTTCTATAGGATTCAGATCAGGAATCTGTGCAAGCCATTCCATTACAAGTATGTTATTGTCGTGTAACCTCTCCGCCACAGGCCGTGCAATAAGGAACAGGTGTTCGATCGTGTTGAAAGATGCAATCGCCATCCCCGAATTGTTCTTTAACAACGAGAAGCAAGAAGGTGCTTAAATCATCAATGTAGGCTTGTGCTGTGATAGTGCCACGCAAAACAACAAGGGTTGCAAGCCCCCTCCATGAACACGACGACACCATAACAACACCGCCGACGAATTTTACTGTTGGCACAACACGCGCTAGCAGATGACGTTCACCGGGCATTCGCCATACACACACCCTGCCATCGGATTGCCACATTGTGTACCGTGATTCGTCACTCCACACAACGTTTTTCTACTGTTCATTGTTTACGTTACTTACACCAAGGGAGGCGTCGTTTGTCATTTACGGGCGTGATGTGTGGCTCATGAGCAGCCGCTCAACCATTAAATCCAAGTTTTCTCACTTCCCATTTAACTGTCATAGTACTTGCAGTGGATCCTGATGCAGTTTGCGATTCCTGTGTGATAGTGTGGATAGATGTCTGCCTGTTGCACATTACGACCCTCTTCAACTGTCGGCGGTCTCTGTCAGTCAACAGACGAGGTCGTGCTGTACGCTATTGTGCTGTAAGTGTCCCTTCACGTTTCCACTTCACTATCACACTGGAAACAGTGGACCTAGGGATGTTTAGGAGTGTGGAAATCTCGAGTGCAGACGTGTGACACAAGTGACACCCAATCACCTGACCACGTTCGAAGTCCGTGAGTTCCGCGGAGCGTCCCATTGTCTTCTCTCACGATGTCTAATGACTACTGAGGTCGCTGATATGGAGTACGTGGCAGCAGTTGCTAGCACAATGCAACTAATATGAAAAACGTATTTTTTTGGGGTTGTCCGAATACTTTTGATTACATAGGGTATATAGGTAGTTTCGAAGGAATGTAGGCTGTCTCCTAGCAAGGATTTTTATCCCCTTTTTTAAATAGATTTATTATGCGTTTATTTCTGGTGGGTTTGGATGATACCTAACATTGACGAACGCAGTCTGCAGATATCCTAAGAAATCAACTGAAACAAGCCTACTTCAGAAGCAAATATTACATAATCACATGCCCACGCCCAATCCAAAACGAAATATTCGAAGTATAAAACGTGTCAGATTTACCAGACTGTTATCACCTCTTGGCCGGGGTGGCCTAGCGGTTCTAGGCGCTACAGTCTGGCACCGCGCGACCGCTACAGTCGCAGGTTCGAATCCTGCCTCGTGCATGGATGTGTGTGATGTCCTTAAGTTAGTTAGGTTTAAGTAGTTCTAAGTTCTAGGGGACTGATGACCTCAGAAGTTAAGTCGCATAGTGCTCAGAGCCATTTGAACCAATTTTGTATTCACCTGTAATTACTGAGAGGTAATGATTTAAAATTCTCTCAGTAGAAACGAAAATAGTACGTACACCTTATTATGGAGAGTAGTTTTTCGCTGTGTCGTTCCTGGATAAATGTTTCTCGGTTTTCTTGTCACTTCAGAATTGAGTAAGCACTCAAACATTCAACGATTTCACCTGTCACCTGCAGGAGTTCATTGTTGGTCGCGTGGCAGTTTCGCACGTAGTTTGCCGTATAGCGCCATGGAGACGTCACGAAGTCACGAAAGTTCCATATGCTACCACAGACGTCTGTCACGGGTGAACATTAGTAGCGATGCTGATTCCACCACACAGTCGGCTGGATAACTCTGTTTATTGCTGTGAGGTCTTCCAGCATCGAGTAGCCGCATTGCCGCACAGATATCATATTCATATAAATAAGGATTAGCGGCAAATGGTCTTTTTCAGTGCGGATGCACTCACATTAGCCGAACTCTTGCGGGAATCGGTAGAGTGACTGCCGCGAGTATGAGTATAGTGGGCAGGGACACTACAAATGTAGTATGTAGACAGAGGGTTGGAAGTGTGCGTCTGACGGGGAGCGTGCGCCATCCTCTGAGCGCTCGGTGGCTCAGTCGGATAGAGCGTCTGTCCTGTAAGCAGGAGATTCCGGGTTTGAGTCCGGTCGGGGTACACATTTTCAACTGCCCCGTTGATATTTATCAACGCCGGTAAGCAGCTAAAGGTCTGGATGTCATTGTAATTTCATACTGGAAATTTGTTTTTCTGAATTTTTAATAGCTATGAAAATACTTACGAAAATTAGAGGAAAAACATGGGGAGTACGTAATAGATAAGAGTAAGGAGGTGTACTATTAATGCAGCAGTTGTGTATAGAATGCAACCCACATTTTTCGTTTTAAATTCTGCACGTATTTACACAGCTATTAAAAATTCACAGTTCCATATTTTTAGTACTATCTGTATCGGGTTAGAAATCTGTGTGCGGCTAGGAGAATTTTTTCTTTGTTTTTTAGACGTTTTAAAAACATGTTATGTTAAAAACCTTTTTATTTAAATTATTGTTTCCTGCTTTTTTAATCTTGTTTGTGTCAAATTTTTCCATGGATTTCAATCGTACTGGTGAGATTGAACAGAGACTTGTGGCAACGTTTAGGATTATTTTAGTTTCCCTTCACCTGCATCAGCCAACAAATTGCTTCTTCCTACTGTTATCTCATGAACAGATCTCGAAGGTGAAAATTTGAGACTATCGGGTTCACACAGTGGGGTGGGGGGGGGGGGGGGGGGGGGGGGAGGGGGGGGGGCGTGCCCAGCAATCGTTCTTACCACGAAACCCACGAAACATTCGCAAGTGGGCAAATGTACACAAGGTACGCTCCGCCACACACCGAACAGGAAAGCGAATTATTATTGCATTGTCATCGAGTTTCAAGTCATCATCGCGTAATGATAGTCGTAAACAAAGCATCCGCCGCCACTTACCAGACAAGAGGACAGGTTACTATTGCACTGTCATCCAGTTGTGAGCTACGATTAAAGTTTCAAGTCTCTATTTCATAGAGAAGTTAGTTGGAAATCAATTGCAGAATTCGTAACGGACAAACAGAAAAGAAAGCGATGTTAAGCAAGTGTTAAAACACAGACCATCTTGGAGGCAAAAGTACAGACTAAGCTCGGCTTGTCCGCTTTGGTCCACAATGGATCGTTATGTAGTGTCTGACAGAATAGTAAAACTACTGTTGGCTACCGTAGACTAGTACAAGTAAGCGTAGACTTCGGTAGTTTGCCCAGTAGCTTCGGCCAGTTAATGTCGTAACAGCGTTATCTGTACCTGTCGGCCGTTACCGCATAACGATCGCTTTTTTTGAATATTCCATCAGTGTCTTACTAGATACACCTAAGAACCGGAAGCGGCGAACCATCCAGAAACTGAGCAAGGGTTCACGAAAGGCTGGGTAACCTATGGAACATTTTTGTCTTCCTGTCTGTTACTTAAAACTAAACAGTATTTATAGCAAAATTAAAACTGTCACTGTTTGATTCAGATTTTATTCGAAACAATCATCTCGAGTTTGTAGCTCTTTTGTCCGTGTTTGCTTTAACAATACATATGTATTTTGATGGCGTCCAAATTTAGCAAAACACAATTTTGTTTTTTATCCCAAACACTGCAACTGCAGTGAAACATGTTTGGGTTAAAAACAAAACTGTGTTTTGCTGAAGGCGGACCTCATCCAAAAAACATTTATTTACTCGAAAACTGTGATTTGTAACGTGAAACAGAGGCAAGAAGAAACAATACAGAATTATCATATAGCGTCAGAAAACGCAGTTTCCTCGACAACAAAGTAAAATCAAAACAGAAAAAACGCAAATGAATGTATATAAAACATCACATCACTAGTTCGTCGAACTCATATAAAACATATTTTTCTTATTCACAAACAAATTTCGCATTGATCAGGAATAACAGGAAGCACTTGCCTTTGGTCGTGCTGAAGAAAGTTCTATCGAGTACAAACGAAAAACAATAATTATATACATTTTTTATGTTTATGCACGTAAACTGTACTTGCAGCAGAAGTAATTGCTATAGTTAGATAAGAACGCAGAATTTACGTGATCAACTTCTTTCTATTACTTATAAAATACAATGTATATCTTGTAAGGATATACCTGTAAAATGCACAATGGACTAATACTGAAGGATATACGGTTCTGATTATATGCAAAAAAACAAACAAAAAGGAAAACAGAGAGAAGTCACCGACTCGCAGTTTCTCTCTCACACAGTCATTCATGTTTCTTTTCTAACAAATGCTACCAATACTAACAGTTTTCCCACGATTTCCTTCGTCATTTACTGTACCGAAACCACCGAATCTTTGTTATGGAGAGCGCAACTTAAGTCTTACATCAGCACCAAAATGTGCCAGTGCGCCATCGTCCTTGCACCACATTCCTGATCCACGTTCAGTGGATGAAATTTGAGCCCAGTCAGAAGAGGACTTAATCGAAAAGTTTGCGTTTCAAATATATTTGTAGGTTAAGTTGGGGCAAAACTGCCAGGTTGCGCAAAAATAGCCATTGCCAAGTTTTTGCCCTGAACAGGTGGTAGGTGGTAAGCTGCTATGGGATCGAACTGCTGAGGGCTTCGGTCCCCAGGCTTACGCACTACTTAATATAACTTAAACTAACTTACGCTAAAGACAAGAAACATACATACATACCCGAGGGAGGACTCGAACCTCTGACGCGGGGAGCCGCGCGAACCGTGGCAAGGCCGCAAAGACCTCGCGGCTGCCCCACGCGGCCCCTGAACAGAGCTGTGGCTTGCCCAGAAGCGGTCACACCACTTGTAATATACACCATCACTTTACTCAGTGACTTTAACAGAGGAAACTTGTTCCGTTGCAGTTTAGTAACACCTTTTCTAAAAAATGGTTCAAATGGCTCTGAGCACTATGGGAGTTAACTTCTGAGGTCACCAGTCCCCTAGAACTTAGAACTACTTAAACCTAACTAACCTAAGGACATCACACAAATACATGCCCGAGGCAGGATTCGAACCTGCGACAGTAGCGGTCTCGCTGTTCCAGACTGAAGCGCCTAGAGCCGCTCGGCCACAATCTTTTCTTTCAGTCGTCTGACATGAGTTAAATCATTTTTGTTGTTCTTGTTATCTTAAATATACATAGAGTAATACTTTTTCACAACATTTATGTTCAAACAATGTCTTTTCGCCTGCAAACGTAGTTCATGGCCCAGAGTGAAATTTTCACTCTGCAGCGGAATGTGTGCTGATATGAAATTTCCTGGCAGAATAAAACTGTATGCCTTTCGCGGGCAAGTGCTCTACCGTCCGAGATATCCAAGCACAATTCAGGACACGTTCTCACAGCTTTAATTCCGCCAGTACCTCGTCTCCTACCTTCCACACTTGATAGAAGCTGTCCTGCGAACCTTGCAGAACTAGCACTCCTGGAAGAAGGAATATTGCCGAGACAGCCTGGGGGATGTTTCCAGAATGAAATTTCCTCTCTACAGCGGAGTGTGCGCTGATATGAAACTTCCTGGCAGATTCCTGGCAGGTCCCGAGTTCGAGTCTCGGTCTGCCATATAGTTTTAATCTGCCAGAAAGTTCTTCTTGTTTCTGCGTTTGAGAGTTTCATCGGCGAACCACTAACGCTGACATGGAGTCCGATAGGGAAATGTGGCCACACTACTCTTCAGGAAAAGGGCCAATGTGTTTATCCCAATAGGAGTTTGTTAGTTCCATGTACCACGCTCAATACGAAAGGGCGTCCAATAAGTACTGCAACACTCTTTTTTAAGACGGATTGGTTTTCCAGTATACCATATTATTCCATACACATCTGGTTACAAAACTCTAATGTCAACATATTCTCCGTTCAGTGCGACGGCCTTATGCCACCTTATTGGGGGCGCCGCATTGTACCACTCCACTGGTCGACGTTGGAGCCAACAGTTTTCTCCATCGATAACTCCCCTCCCCCTCCCCCCCCCCCCCCCCCCCCCCCCCTCATCCATGTACTGCGTCCCACAGACTGCATTCTTCATTCGGCCGAACAGACGGAAGGTGCGAGACCTGGGTTCTAAGATGGATGAAGAAGAACAGTCCGATGAAGTTTTGTGAGCTCCTCCCGGGAGCGCACACTAGTGTGAGGCCTTGCGTTGTCATGAAGGCGGAGAAATTCGTTTGCATTTTTGTGGCAACAAACGCGCTGAAGTTGTTTTTTTCAATTTCCTGGTGGTAGCACTCCACCATTCAGAGTTGGTTGTTGCACCATGATGGAGAACATCAAACAGAAGAACCCCTTCAGAGCCCCAGAGCACCGTCGCCATGACTCTTCCTGCTGAGGGTGTGGCTGTGAACTTTCTCTTTGGTGGAGAAGTGTTGTGGCACCACTCCGTGGATTGGCGCTTTATTTCCAGTTCGAAGTGATGTCTCTGTAGGAATTCTGCAAGCACCTGTTAATATGTATGGTGCTTTAGTTTTTCGCCAGAAGAAACCAAATAACTCTTCTCTTCCTGGAGTGCACCCCCGTCACGGACGCCATTTTCAAGGCTACGTATGGCGCCTTTATTATCTATTTATTTTTAGTTAGTAACTGGATCGAGACCATACAATGAATTATAGTAATGAATATTAAATAGATATCACTTAAGTTTACGTTTGGTAAAATATGTTTCATACAAACTCTCTGCGCTTGAGCATGAGCATTCTGTATTTTTAACCGTGTTTCTTCTCTCTGTGGTGAATCGGACTTCGTGAAAAAAGCAGCACCCGAAGACGACGGTTGCTCGAGCTGGATGACGTTTTGCTTAAAAATACGGAACGTTTTGCAATGCCAAGTCACCCAACAATATTACATAGACTAAAGCCACAAAATAAAACAAACATAGGTTAGTAATAACAATATATTCTGACAAACAGCCTATTGGCTTCTGTCTCGGGTTCTTCGGCCGACGTTCATCTAATGATTTTTCTGACGTTTCGCCAGCACGAGTGGCTGGCATTGTCAAAGCTTCACCCTCCATTGCCGGTGGTGAACTGGAGCCGAGCTCGCGGGCGCAGACTATATGTACCTGGCGCACAGTTGGTTTGACAGACAACGGATGTTGGGAAAGAGATTCCAAGCTTTTCCGCTCTAATGTTTTAGTCATATGCTCACCTGAAAATGTGGCTTTTAGCCTCACGAAACCGGTAGCGGTACAGTAATAAAGGACCAAATACAACTGAAGCGTTTATTAATACCCGAGATGGGAAATCAACGAAATTCATTCGTTTCATTTTACTGGACTTCTGTAATACAGGAACGTATAAACTTACCGTTAGCTGGACGATGAGACTTTTGGATGGAAAGGGCCAAGTGAAGCGATAGCGACAAACTGTTTGCACGATTTCACTAATAACATACAAAAATGGAGAGCATCTGCATATATTTCCAGAAAACTGCAGTATCGTAAAAGACATCACAACGTGGTGCATTTTCTAGTACACAAACGTCATCACAGGATCTTTGACGACAAAAATTCATGCTTTTCCTGCCCAAGCTGCAGCTTTTTACCCTGTGATAGCGCCTTTAGGTTAGCTGAAAATGAAAGAAGAAAACATGATCCGTTTTAACTACCAAGGGACTGCAAACAACTCCTCAAGAATACATCCAAGACAGTTGATCTTACACAAGAATCTGTTTTAACACATCGTTGGTTGGTTGATTTTTTTTTTTTTTGGGTTGGGGGTGGGGTGGGGTGGGGGGTGCTAAGAAGGACCAGACAGCGAGGTCATCGGTCCCATCGGATTAGGAAAGGGTGGAGAAGGAAGTCTGCCGTGCCCTTTCAAAGGAAACATCCCGGCATTTACGTAAAGCGATTTAGGGAAATCACGGTAAACCTAAATCAGGATGACAGGACTCTGGTTTGAACCGTCGTCCTCCCGAATGCGAGTACAGTGTCCTACTCAGTGCGCCACCTCGCTCTTTAGACTTCTCGTCCCAAGTAAAAAACCCGCTTCGGCCTGACACGAAGAGTGCTCATAATGAGAAATTTACCATTGAAATGGATTGTTTCTTTGAACACTCCAGTCAACAGAAGCATGTAGTCACCTATAGTGTGTCGTTATCACGAGATATGTATCAAGTGAATGTTGATTTTTTTGTAAAATATATAGTAAGCTAGATAGTGTATAGGAATTTTGATACTTAGTTTAGACTTTACCGCTCATCAAAATATACACAGCAGCTTTGATGATAAGAGTGTACTTTGCCAATTAGCTTTAAACAACGTAAGGGCCAGTTGACAAAGTGACCTCTTATCTTACACACTGCTTGATCTGAAGATGTCCGACAACAGTCGAATATGGAAGTTAGTATATGCTATCACAGCTAATAAAGATTTTACAAAAAGTCAACATTCACTGAAATAATAAATTACGCGTCTACACTGACAATGTCAGTTAACTGGACTGAAGCGCCAATGGGTATGCGTATTCAAATACAGAGATTTGTAAACAGGCAGCATACGGCCCTGCGGTCGGCAACTCCTATATGAGACAACAAGCGTCTGGCGCAGTTGTTAGATCGTTTACTGCTGCTACAATGGCAGGTTATCAAGGTTTAAGTGAGTTTGAACGTGCTGTTATAGTCGGCGCACGAGCGGTGGGACACAGCACCTCCGAGGTAGCGATGAAGTGGGAATTTTCCAGTACGATCATTTCACGAGTGAACCGTGAATATCAGGAATCCGTTAAAACATCAAATCTCCGAAGTCGCTGCGCCCAAAAAAAAGATTCTGCAAGAACGGGACCAACGACGGCTGGAGAGAATCGTTCAACGTGACAGAAATGCAAACCCATGCCATGTCACATGCCATGGTCTGGAATCCCTTGGCGATACAAGAAATTTAAGCTTCTAAGTCAATGCAATGAAAAGATACGACCACTAGTGTCACATACATTGATACCCGAAAGTCGTCAAAAGCTATACGATACTCCCCCGTCGGCCTAGAATTATGAAATTTGGCAAGAAGCAAGGTTTCACAGTACTAGCAAAGGAAAAAATACGAAAAATGTTAAGTTGTAGTTATGTAACATAAAAAAAAGTTTTTGTCATTTCTCATCAGATTGTCAGTCGATCCGGCCGTCTGTTAAGACCTCGTTCTCTCAGGAACTTGTGGACTTATCAAGTTGAAATTTACTTCATGCACCAAGGTTTATAGTTCGCTGGTGGTGTAATAAATGTAAGTTTGAAAGTCAAAGAAACCAAAAGGTACCGCCATTTATGTACCTAATTTTCATATTCGGAAACTCACTCATCAAAACTTTGTAGGTTCTTCCCATTGATGTAGCATGATGAAATTTGGGAAGAAGCGGGGTTTCACAGTACTACCAAATTAAAAAATCTAAAAACTGTTAATTTGTGTCTATATCGCACGAAAAAAGAATGTTGTTTGCTATCTCTCAGTCTGTCCGTCCGTCCATCAAATCCCCTTTTTCTCAGGAACGGCAGATGTATCAAATTGAAGTTTGTCACATATAGATGTCTATGGCCCTTTGCTGGTGTAAAGAAGTTAAATCTAAGTCAGTGCAATCGAAAGACACGGCCACTTATGTAACAAATTTTGGTACTCGAATACTCACTTATATAAAGCATATAGGGTACTTCATATTGACGTGCAAACGCGAAATGTGGCAAGACGAAAAATTTCAAAGTACAACTGAAGGAAAAAAATAGGAAGATTGCCAATTTGTAATTATATAACGCGAAAAGATAATTCTTTTTGTTATTTGTTATCCGTCCTCAAACTTGAAACTGAAACATTCCCAAAAGCCTTGGAACCGCTGGGACCGATATCTTGGGAGTATCAATGTCGATAACAGGCAAAAATCGTCGATATTCTCCATTTCCGGATTGGATGAACTGTCTGTATAATTAATTAGGTTTGTATAGAACCCTCAGTGCGCGTGTCCTACTTGCACATGGGCAACAGTTTTCTTTTTTATAGATAATAAATCTTTTTTTACTTATATAGTCGCCGGTCGGAGTGGCCGTGCGGTTCTAGGCGCTACAGTCTGGAACCGTGCGACCGCTACGGTCGCAGGTTCGAATCCTGCCTCGGGCATGGATGTGTATGATGTCCTTAGGTTAGTTAAGTTTAATTAGTTCTCAGTTCTAGGCGACTGATGACCTCAGAAGTTAAGTCGCATAGTGCTCAGAGCCATTTGAACCATTTTAAAGTTATATAGTCATCTATTACGGTGTGCTGGTGGCGTAAAATAAAGCTTGGGAGAGGACGGGACCGATTAAAACTTCTTATTCCAATTTGTAGACAGTCTTCTTCTGTTTCAAACGAAATTAGGTAATGACTTATCTCGTTATTGCACCAGTGCCTTCACTTCCGTCCTTATGTGAGTCTTCACTATTAATTACGATACAACCTGTAAAACGGATGGGCGAGGAACGTTTGCTGAATTCGGTGTACAGGTATGAGCCAGAAGGTCTCGCAGAGTGACCCGATGATCGAAATACCAAGTTTGCAGTACGCAATAGGTTCAAAAATGGTTCAAATGCCTGTAAGCACTATGGGACTTAACATCTGAGGTCATCAGTCCCCTAGACTTAGACATACTTAAATGTAACTAACCTAAGGACATGACACACAGCCATGCCTGAGGCAGGATTCGAACCTGCGACCGCAGCAGCAGCGCGGTTACGGACTGAAGCTCCTAGAACCACTCGGCCACAGCGGCCGGCACGTAACAGGTCAAAGGGCCTAATGTATGAAGATGAGGACGACGATGATTAGATTCGTTCGAGGGTCATAGAGTGGTAAGTGTTGGAGGCAGCGGACATCCTGTTTTGGCAGACAGCGCTGGGGGGTGAAAGCGGCGACGGCGTGGCTTTCTGCCGCGCACTCAGGGGTTGGACGACGCACCCCTCACGCCCCCGTTATGTCCCGTTCGCCTGCTGCCGGAGACCGAAGTGTGTATATATAGATGCGCACATTGCCGGCGGGTGAGTGAATACCACAGCCAGACGGTGCTGGGACATCAGCTGACACACCGGCGAGGACACACTGCACTAGTCAGTTCACGGTGAGTGATCTCTACTGCACTGTGTGTGCTGCTATCACTGTGCGTTGCGCGCTAAATCTGTACTGCTCTGCGGAATCTGACGATCAGTGTGCCGCACATCTGCTACGGTAATACCAATTCCTTTTCTACTCAGCGGTTGCTATAGTTACTCATCAGTTGGTTTTGGAGCTCTTGTAGTCGCCGGCTGGTGTGGCCGAGCGGTTCTAGGCGCTTCAGTCTCGAACCGCGCGACCGCTACGGTAGCATGTTCGAATCTTGCCTCGGGCATGGATGTGTGTGATGTCCTTAGGTTAGTTAGGTTTAAGTAGTTCTAAGTTCTAGGGGACTGATGACCTCAGCTGTTTTGTCCCATAGTACTCAGAGCCATTAGAACCATTTTGTTGTAGTCGTCTTGTTTGTAGACAAAAAATGGTTCAAATGGCTCTGAGCACTATGGGACTCAACTGCTGAGGTCATTAGTCCCCTAGAACTTAGAACTAGTTAAACCTAACTAACCTAAGGACATCACAAACATCCATGCCCGAGGCAGGATTCGAACCTGCGACCGTAGCGGTCTTGCGGTTCCAGACTGCAGCGCCTTTAACCGCACGGCCACTTCGGCCGGCGTTTGTAGACAGACTTACTAGATATAAAGGTGTTTTTTCATACAAACCCAAAAATGTTTCAGGACATTTTTGCGCCATCGTCAGCGGCTATTTATTCAGTTCTGTAAACAATAAACATGTTTAAAGTGATAGTTACTATAATGACAGCTGGCCTAAAACGAGTTTTAGTCTGCTATAATAATGTTTGTGCATTATTTGTCTGTGTAGGAACTTCTGTACGTTATTGGATTTTCTAGCTTGTCATCTGCAGTTACATAATGTTATTTGATTTGCGAGTTGCCATATTACTTCCTCTGTAAACATAGTCTTGATCTGTGACAATATTTCGCTATATATTTTGTCGTTACTGACAGTTTGTTTTCGAAAATCGTTTCTCATGTCTCTTCGCATCTGTGTGGTGTTGGAGAGTGCTTCTCAACAACAGATGAGAGTGCAGGCGAGAAGCGATTTTCGAAAACAAACTGTAAGTAGTGGCAAAACATAGTCGCGAAGTATTTTCACACAGCAAAATTACAAAATTAGGTTTAGAGTGAAAGTGACCTGATAACTCCCCAACCAACGTCTCGCTATTATTTTTTTTTTTTTTTTTTTTTTTTTTTTTTGCAGATGACAAGTTATCAATATCCAATAACGCACAGGGGGTCCTACATAACACAATAATGTTAACGAATTTTGGTAATGACAGCTACAGACACAAACGGTTTTTCGTCTAAGTTTCGTAAGAATAATGATCAATTAAAGTTCTTTACAATTTACAGAACTGAACAAAGAGAAACCACCAACGATGGCACAAAAAGAAGTTGAAAAGTTTTTGCGTTTAAATGAAAAAACAGTGTTTGCGCAACAGGCCGACCTTATATCCAATGTAGTTCCTGCAGTGACAGCACTGAAAGAAAGGAATGCAATAAATATTCATTCACAGAAAACGAGCGTCGTACAAAAGATTAACATTGTCGAGTTAAAGGAAGGTACCTTGGTATCAAATACTTATTTAATTTCAGTCGTATTACCTGTCACATAAACGAGCATCTATTATCTTACACATTTCTCATCAGTCACCAAGCGCGGAAATTGACAGACGTCAGCTGATTCAGTAGTAAATTTATGATACGATTTTGGCCAGACAGTGTGCTGAACACTGCAATGGAATGTCGACTTTTGCGCTTGGTGACTGTTGGAAAATGTATATTATTATCATCATCGTCGCCATCACCTTCACGTCAAGAGGTGGACTGCACTACCTGTTCCGGAAACCATATTGCCGTTGGACGTCGGACAGTTCTCTGTCCGGAGGGCTTGTACTTCAGTCATAGTACAGGAAGACTCCTTTCCAAATAGTTACAACTGCTGAATTCATAGCTTTTAATTTTCCTTTCCGAGTCGAAAACCCCTAGCTCTTGCCGTATTCTGTGCTTCGTAATTTTTTCGTCTGTTTGCAGCCATTGACTGTCCTGAGAAATTTCATCTCAGCTGACGCAGTTTTGCTTCTTTCTTTGTAAGTTCCCACACCTCAGTTCCATACTATGCTACCGGGACAACCGTTGATTTATAAAGCTTCGTCATAGTTTCCTTTGTGGTGTTACATTTCAGAGTTCTTTGAATAGTTCCACATACATGTTTAAATCCGCAAAATTCTTGGGGCTATTTCACATCCCAGATAATTAAACGTGGATACCTGCTACAGTACTTTTGCAGTTATCTCAGCTTTGCGTCTTACCATGTTTTTTTTCCCGGAAAAGCTAATACCTTTGATTTATGTGGAGACGTTATTAGTCCATATTCTTCTGTTACACAATTTAAGAAGTATGCCCCTTTTGTAAATTATCTACTGTCTCTTGCGCAATAACAGCATCGTGTGCTTATAAGATACTCAAATGGTTCAAATGGCTCTGAACACTATGGGACTTAACATCCATGGTCATCAGTCCCCTAGAACTTAGAACTACTTAAACCTAACTAACCTAAGGACATCACACAACACCCAGCCATCACGAGGCAGAGAAAATTCCTGACCCCGCCGGGAATCGAACCCGGGAACCCGGGCGCGGGAAGCGAGAATGCTACCGCACGACCACGAGCTGCGGGCGTATAAGATACTACTTTATCTGTACTGCGGCGTGAGCGTTATACCACACTTAAAAAATTTGTTTCCATCTTAGTATGACTTCTTCCAAATACATATTAAAAAGTTTTGGGAAGTGGTTGTAACGTCTAATCTCATTTGGTTTTAGTGGTGATGTTAGTTGCTTACATATTTCAATAAACACAGTAGTGTTTCCAATACAGATTCCACTTTCGTTTACTTGATGACTAATATGCTTTGTAACTGTTCATTTGTTCTTTGTTATACATATATGTTTGTTATCTTGACATGGTTCTTATATTTTGGCAAATACCGTTTTGACTATCTCGATGATCTGAAAATGGGTCCCGATCAGAAATTAATCATCAAGTAAATAAAAGTGAAGTTTGCCATCTTGGCTGTTTTTCAGTTGTATTAATTAACACAAGTTGCTCGTCTGCAATTACTCCATCATACTGGAAGTTCGTGTGTACAGTAAGTTTTCATAGAGACTTTCCGCGACTTTCACTAGAATATCTGATAAACCTCTTCTCATAAAGATTTCCCAGAGCACGTCTCAATTCAAGCTGTCAAATGCCGTTTGAAAACTAGGGAAGGTGATATAAGTTTTGAAACTGAATTTCCTTTTTTTCTTGAGCCCCGTCCAAACCCCGTCTGTCCTACCCCGACGATATTGTGTGGTATGCCCTTCACCTCGATACTAGTTATTCTGTGGTGTATTTTTTAGGCACTGTCCAGGAAACTAACGTCCATATAATTTTCACGTTCACTCCTGTCGTTCTTGTACACAGGAATGACCTTCGCTTTTAGCGAATTCTCTGATACGCTTCCTTGCCACCAGCACACATGTAAAATAATAGATTACAAATTTAATGGTCTTAATCACAACACAATGTACAAGCAATAACAACTATAAGACAATCGATTTCGGTTGACAAGCAATCATTTTCAGACCACGCTTACACTATAACTGTATACTACTAACCGCCATGCCGCCATAGCGAGGTGGCGCAGTGGTTAGCACACTGGAGGACGACGCTCCAAACCCGCGTCTGGCCAGCCTAATTTAGACGAATGCCGGGATGGTTCCATCGAAAGGGCACAGCCGACTTCCTACCCCATCCTTCCCTAATCAGATGGGCCTGGTGATCTCACTGATTTGTCCTCTCCTCCAAATTAGTCAGCCAACCATAGAATCGTTACTAAGCGCAACTTGTCAATATTTGAAGGCTGGTCGGATTATGACAGCGCATAAAACAAGCCCCATACGGTGTAGTTGTTGTATACTACATTGCTCTGCGATCGAGACAGTTAAAATTTACCATTAACCCCCTCACCCTTTAAATGAATGGAGCTCCGAAGTATAAAACAGCTTCAAACGTCTGACTGCTTCACAACTGAGTTAATGTGTGAAATATTTGGCGTTCAACATGTGAGCGAGAAAAAGGTTAGAAAAGGTTTGAAATTATGTTTTAATTTTGTTGGAAGGCGCTAAGTGCTCCGTTCCTCAAGCGGGATGACTATAGTGTGTCCAGTTTGCGCAATACTAGTTACGCTCAAGACATTTACATAGTTTCTAAGTTTAGTGCTTCCTTATTGTGTTAAACCTGTACAAGAAAATAATACATAAAGTGATTAGACGCTGACAGCATTTTAAATTTTTAAATTCGGTCAGTTATTTAGTGAAATAATGAGCTGAAGTGTGCACCTTGCACCGACTTAGCCATTTACAGATATAAGTAATAAACAATACAGATTGCTTTGTCTTCCTCACCTCAGCAAGTCAGGTCCTACATTTTACATACAAGATTCATATATATGTGATGGATTCTGTAACTGAAACAATTATGTGCACTCTAAGACAAAAAAAAAAAAAAAAAAAAAAAAAAAAAAAAAGACCCACAACGAGGAATTATCCGAATGAGGCGGAAATCAGTACATGTGACATTCATATGCGGACCAACAAATGATTACAGTTTCAAAAAAAATTTGATGATTTATTCAAGAGAAACGGCTTCACAAATTGAGCATGTTGGTATAGCTCCGGCCCTTATGCAATCAGTTACTCGGTTTAGCAGTGATCGGAGTAGATGTGGCATGTCCTCCTTAGGGACATCGTGAAAAATTCTGGCCAACTGACTCGTTGGACAGTCAAACTCCCAAGCTGATTGGAGTCCCCACCCATAATGCGATACGTTGACATTCTACCCCCCACCCCCCCGCCACCCCCCTTCCCATTTTATTGCCCTTCATTGTAAGTTGTCTGGGTTTTCATGCCAGCCACATAGTGCCTGCCCACATACGGCGATAGGTTTTCCTGCTTGTCTTCTTGTTCGCCAAACCTCACCTTGGCCAACAAGATTGCCGCATCTTCCCGCAACTGAGACCGTCTGGAGCATTATGGGTAGGATCCTCCAGCTAGCTCAGGCTTTTGAAGATCTAACGCGCTACTTGGGTAGAACTTTGCACGATATCCTTTAGGAGGACATCCAGTTAGTCAGCGCCTCGCCGAATAACTGCTTGCATATGGAATAGAGATAGATCATCTCGTTATTGACTTGCTCAATTTGTGAAGCTCTTTTTCTTGAATGAATCATTAAATTCTTCTGACATTGTAATCACTTATTTGTCTGTACACGTAAATCACATCCACTGATTCCGTTCCATTCAGCTAATTCTTTCATGCTATATCCTTATTTATTTATTTATTTTTTTGAGTGTATTTGATGCCAAAACATACCTTTAAGGTAATGCTGCGTAAAGCCTGGATTTGAAGACACTCGCTTACACGACACTGGTTGTCTGTAAATAAACACTCACTTCAACAACTTTTTGTCGTCCCATGACGACGTTCTGTACACAGTCTAGTGAAGCTCGACAGCGCAGTTTATAGGAGATACTTTATGTTAACTGGCATATATGCTAACAAAGAAAGTTCGTGAATTCGAAGGCTCAGAACCACATGAAAGTGTGCTTAGAGTACAAATCGGTCACTCAAAATATGTAGCCATTCGCTTGCGAAACGCAGCTATTATTTGCTAACTGCTATTGTCTACGGGGCTCTACTGCCGTGTGATTCGTGATCATGCCATAAGGTTTGTTCTCTGGTAGATGAATGTAATTCAAACAAGGATTTTACAGCTAAGATATTGCCCCCGAAGGCAACGCAGTATTTCCAACCGCTTTCTCCGTAGTTCTTTAGGCACTATAAGCTCTACATGGGAACGATCGTTGATCTTGTGGCATACAATGTAAAAAAACCACAAGTAAAATTACACCCATCCTCATTTTATCATCAGATTTCACTATGAGTTGTACGGTCAACTTTCTGCGCCGCAATACAAGCCTATGTTACAATATGCTCAACAAGTGGCACTGACATACCACTATCATCGTTTGATAATGCAATTTGATATTTAACTGTTTCAACGCAAAAGTTGTGTTGAATGTGGAAAAGTGTCTTCAGTCAGGTGTTCCTACTTTCTGTTCCACTCTGCTTTGACCGCTTCGTTTAAATCCCAACACCTGCACTTTCAAGAATCAATGACTGTGCCACATTATCAGGTCCGCAGAAAAGGTTAGTTATTGAGATAGCGCAATTATTTTAAGGCGAGGGAGATCGAGTAATAAGTCACGGCATTGAAACATGTGTATTTCTGGTCCTTGTGCTCCTTCTTTCTTCGATTTCGGTCTTCTAAGTATCAATGAAGTAACTTCATGATGTTGTCTTCTTTCCTGATTTTCAGTTTTTCCAATATTTCTTCATTCTTTCCTGTGACCAGTTCTTCTTTCATCTCTCCACACTTTGATGCGCTTGCTGACCGTTTCCTGAAAACCCCCCCAAACTTCCTAATCTTTGTTCGAAAAGTTGGTCTGTCTGGAATATCTTCCCATGTAAAGTTAATTTCTCCCACGTCCCTTTTCACTTCCCTGAATCAACTGATTTTATTTTGGGATTTCTTTGGAATGGTCGCATACGTTTTTTAGACAGACTTTCCGGGTTCTTTCGAACCAATAGACCATAAAACGAAATTCGCCTTTTCCTAAGAGCATCAGATAGCTTTTCAGTTTGGCTGTGGATTTCTTCATTTCTTCTTCTCTTCTTCGTAATTCCAACTTTTTCCGTAGTACCCTCCTCACCACCCCTCCCCCCCCTCCTCCCCCCCCCCCCCAATTTCCCCCTTTATGTTGAGGACTAAACATTCTGCTACATAGAGACACTTCTGTTTTATGATAGTGTTGTAGTGCTGGATTTTTGTTTCTATTGAGTGATTTTTTTATTGAAAATGTCATTCGTTAATTGATAAACCGGTTCTATTTTCTGAGCTCTATTCTTGTTTTCCACTTTATCTAAACCGTTTTGCTGTATTATTCCCCCAAAGCGCTTAAATTTATTCAGTCTGTTGAATCTACCGTATCCTGTACCTAGGAGTTCTGAAGCATTTTTAATGTTCGTTACGAACTGTGTTTTTTGAAAGAAATTTGCAATCCAGCCTTTTCCGCTGTCCCTTTCAACGGACTGATTTTCTCCTTTACTATATCGATGATTTCGGTTCAAATGGTTCAAATGGTTCTGAGCACTATGGGACTTAACGTCTGACGTAATCAGTCCCCTAGAACTTAGATCTTCTTAAACCTAACTAACCTAAGGATATCACACACATCCATGCCCGGGGCTGGATTCGTACCTGCGACCGTATCAGTCGCGCGGTTCCGGACTGAAGCGCCCAGAACCGCTCGGCCACAGAAGCCGGCGATGTTTTCGGAAAATGTTGCTTAACCATCTGCAAAGGCTAGACAATTGAACTTGAGGTTCGAGTTTTTACATCCAGTCTGATTTCTTGGGTTTCTTTTTCTTGACTAATATTACATTCGACTATTACCCTTTCCAAAACGCAGATGAAGAGTCATGGGGCAGGCCGTCACCTCGCCTCCACCAGTTTCTATTTCAAATCGTTTCTAAATTCTTCTACAGAATTTTATTTTGCACTTTGTTTCAGTCACTGTTTCTGTAACTGTTGCCAATTTTTTTTTTCTGTGTCGAAGTCCTTTTGGTTTTATTATACCAGCTGAGGACCCGTCATTGTCGAGGTATATACGAGGGTTGGAACTTTAATAGTGGCAACTATTTATTTGTAGCTCGTACAAAATAAATACGTGTTTCAAAGTTTTACTGACTTTCAAAGTGATCACCATCACTGTGTATAACCCGTTGCCAGCGATGTGGAAGTCGTAGGATACTCTTAGCAGAGACAGTTGTGTTGACAGTTCAAGCGGCGCGGTCTATTGCCCGACGAATTTGCAGAAGTTCTGAAGCGAATGCCGTGAAGTGTTTCCTTCTGTTTAGAAGTCGATTGGAGCTCACAAGGGCTTAAGTCAGGGGAGTGCAGCAGGTGGTGTGCCACTTAGCAGCCCCATCAGTCAAACAAATCAGTAACAGCTTGCACTGTACGTGCTTGAGCATTGTCCTGCAAAATGATGGTCAGGTCCTGTAGAAAGTGTCATCACTTCTGTCTCTAAGCTGGTCGTAGGTTGTGTTCCTTGTTGGTTACGTGTGACCCTTATTCATGGCTCTGCGTAGTTCCGTCTACGTTTTTGTTATTTGTTCAGTATTGACAGACATAATCTAATGGTTATGCGTCTCTATTCTGTATTAGTTTTTATTTTGTGACATGGCCAACTTTTGCCCCTCAAAATAATTTAATTTTTGTTCTGAAGAAGATGCCATTATTCGCATCACAGCCTAAGTAAACTAAAAATTTTCCCTTGCAACTGAAGGCTGAATTTCTTATTGTCTGACCCCCGATACGTCCAGATAAGACTGACAGGTGACACGTACGTAAGCATCCTGTCTGATTACCTGCATCCACTCATGTCCATTGTGCATTCCGACTGACCTGGGGGCAATTACAGCAGGACAAAGCCACACCCCACACATCCAGAACTGCTACACAGTCGCTCTAGGAACTCTTTTCTGAGTTTAAACACTTCCGCTGGCCACGAAACTCCCCAGACGTGTACGTCAGTGAGAAAATTTGGGATGCGTTACAACATGCTGTTCAGAAGAGGTCTCCACCCCCTCGTTCTCTTACGTATTGACGGTCAGCCCTGCAGCATTCATGGCGTCAGTTCCCTCCAGCGCTACTTCAGACATTAGTCATACCACGTCGTGTTGCGGCACTTCTGCGTGTTCGCTAGGGTGGTACACGATATTAGGCAGATGTACCAGTTTCTTTTGCTCTTCAGTGTAGGAACGCGTCTCTCAATTGGTTATACGGGATGCAGACGATGTTTAAAACGCGCCACTGTGGTGTAGAGGAAGTGGAGAAGGACAAATTGATAGAGGACACTTGTGGTCTATGAGGTGGGGAACACCCTCGAACTGGAGTACAAAAAACTACTGAAGCTACAGCACACGCGCGTCGCATGAGATTTTCAGTTCCTCTCGCTCCCTCCGCGCAAACCAAAATTGATAGAACAGTTTTAGTTGGAAATGTACTGTAGTTTACTTTTGTAACAGCATATTTTTTCGATAAGGCAGTGATTTTCGGGTTACTGAAAAAAAAAAGAAAATGCACAAACGTGACATCGCGCCTGCAGCCCCACCATCAGTCTCACCGCTCATAATGTTTAGCAAGTTGTTTACGGCAGACTCTTCTACCACTGTACTCGCGAGTTATTTTCCGTATCTGACGTTTCTTGTCTTTATTGACCTGGCTGTTACGCCACCGGCTTGGTGCTGCAGTTACAAACCATTGAAACTTAATTTATGGATGTTCATATTATTGCACGAACAAGGGATTTGAGCTAATGGTATACAGGAGAAAAAGTACCACCACAGCTGGTGTCTTCAGAATGTTTTTACTATATCACACGACTAGTTCGGTCAGCACACTATCACCATCCTCAGGCCTCACCACTGCCAAATGAGTACTCGATTTTTTAGGCGCATTTACTGTGGGATCCTTGTTACTATCACACGTGGGCTGGCTTTCATATGGAGTCTACACTCAACACCGTGTTGTCTCCAGTGCGAAACGGTCTCGAGTTTAGAACCCGAGGTACTTTTGAACTGGAATTTGAGACCATAGTGACAAGGGGTCGTCAGACCTTTCAATCGCGGATTTTAAAGAACCTTACGTCTGCTGCAGAGGGACACGTTCTGAGTACCTGGCCAGCGGCTTTTCATGCGACGGCCGCTGATTTCCGAGACAATCGATGTTGAAATTTTTTACGTACTTGTATCCATAACCTTAAAACAGTTTCGAGCAGGCGAACGTACTGCAGGGACTGAGGTTTATAACTAGCATGCAGGTGGTAAGCAGGTTACTCACCGCCCACGTCCATTTTTTTTTACTTTCGTCGTGTATAGTATCATTAAATAGTATAGGCCACCTAAAATTACTCAAAAATAATTTTCGTCACAGTAGTTTCATTAATAATTCAACGAATAGAGCATACTTCCTTTAAATGAATTTTCCACTTGTGGTTCGTAGTTAAAATTCCAAATATTTGGACAACTACAAATAGTTCGCAACGATGGACGAAGTATTAGTAGCTGCGGAAGGATTCTAGATGCAGACGAAAGTACTCGTCCCTAATTTAGACGTCGATTATGTAATTAATACCGATCAAACCGGTTGCCAGTACCAACCGCCGTACAACAGATCCGTACCGGGGCGAAGTACTAAACCAGATCTGAACAAAATTAGTCATGCCTTCACAGCAATCATAACTTCAGCAGGAAAGATATTCCATTACGATTTGTTATGTACAGAAGAACCATCAGGAAAATTTGGGCTGATTGTTCAAAAAAGAGTTGACGACTCGACTCGCGAGTTAAAAAATGTGATTGTGACCTGCACGAAATGAGGGAAGTTTATGAAAGTACTGCTCGAAGGATTTCTAAAACTTGTCATACTTCCGCAGGTTGGGGCAAGAAAAAGTTGCATTATTGATTCGTATGGAGGGCTGACTGATCAGACAGTTTACGTTCAAAAACGGTTCAAATGGCTCTGAGCGCTATGGCACTTAACATCTCAGGTCATCAGTCCCCGAGCGGTTCTAAGCGCTACAGTCTGGAACCGCGCGCCTGCTACGGTCGCAGGTTCGAATCCTGCCTCGGGCATGGATGTGTGTGATGTCCTTACGTTAGTTAGGTTTAAGTAGTTCTACGTTCTAGGGGACTGATGACCTCAGAAGTTAAGTCCCATAGTGCTCAGAGCCATTTGAAGCATTTTTTTGAGTAGCACGTTGCAAGGCATCCCAGATATGCTCAGTAATTATGTCTGGGAATTTAGTGGGCAACGGAATTGTTTAAACTGAGAAGAGTGTTCCTGGAGCCACTCTATAGCAATTCTGGACGTGTGGGATGTCGCATTGTCCTGCTGCAATTGACCAGGTCAGTCGGAATGCATAATGGACATGAATGGATGCAGGTTATCAGACAGTATGATTACGTACGCGTCACCTGTCAGAGTCGTGTCTAGACGTATCAGGGGTCCCGTATTACACCATTACAGAAGCTCCACCAGCTTGATCCCCAGGATCAATAGATTCATGAGGTTGTCTCCATACCTATACACCTTCATCTGCTTGATACAATTTCAAACGAGACTCGTCCTACCAGGTAACATGTTTCCAGTCATCAACAGTCCAGTGTCGGTGTTCACGTGCAAGGCGAGGCGCAATGCTTTGTGTGGTGCAGTCATCAAGGATACACGATTGGGCCTTCGGCTCCGAAAGCCCGTGTCAATGATGTTTCGTTCAATGGTTCACACGCTGACACTTGTTGATCGCCCAGCATTGAAATCTGCAGCAATTTTGGGAAATTTGAACGATTCTCTTCAGTCATCGTTGGACCCGTTCTTGTAGGATCCTTTTCCGGCCGCGGCGATGTCGGAGATTTGATTTTACCCGATTCCTGATACTCACGGTACACTCGTGAAATGGTTGTAAGAGAAAATCCCCACTTCATCGCCACCTCGGAAATGCCGTGTCCCACCGCTAGTGCGCCGACTATAACACAATGTTCAAACTCACTTAAATCTTGATAACTTGCCATTGTGCCATCGTAGCAGCAATCTAACAACTGCGCCAGACACTTGTTGTGTTATGTAGGCGTTTCCGACTGCAGCGCCGTATTCTCCCCGTTTACATATCTCTGTATTCGAATACGCATGCCTGTACCAGTTTATTTGCAGCTTCAGTGTATAACATGGATCCTTGACGACGTAAATAATTGAAGCTTCTGAGTCAATCCCCATTGCGGTCGGAGGAAGGCAATGGCAAACCACCTCCAGTAGGACCTTCCCTAATAAGGCGGCGCGGGTCTCCCGTGTCGCTCCCCTACGCTCTGTAAATAAGTATGGGACTCATCATCATCATAATCAAGTCAATGCAGTCAAAAGACGCGACCATGTATGACACAAATTTCGATACTCGCAAACTCACTCATCACATCCCATTGATGAACTATCTGTATACATGCCGGCCCTAGGGGCAAAGCGCGTGCTTGGAAGCCGAAAGGTTGCGGAATCAAATCTGGGTCGGTGCACAAATTTTTCAGTCTCCGTTTTAAGCTATCCTTCAGGTGTCAACGATGTGATGATTCGCCATAAACAACACATGGTTCGGTTTCCACCTTAAACTGTAGGTCCCCTTTCCCCGGTTGGATAACTGGGGTACGTTTGGCTCACAAAAATCGTCTTTTGTGGTGTCTAATAGAAAGGCTTATCCCAGGTCATTGAGCCACACGAAATTATTATTATTAGTATTATTATTATATCATCTGTATAAATAATTTTGTGCTGAACTCGCAGAACGTGAGTCCTACTGCCAGTAGTCCGTCTTTATTCCAATACCGGGACTGTTTATTTCACTATCACACGTACTGTATGTGAGCCTGTGTCTTAGTTAAACATTTGTGTGGTTATAGGTACTGATGATCGACAGCATTTTGAAATGCGGATTTTTAATCCAGAATGGATTTCGTTCTGCAGCGAAGTGTGCACTGATCTGAAACTTCCTGGTAGATTAAAACTGTGTGCTGAACCGGGATTCGAACCTAGGACCTTTACATGTCAGATGTAAGTGGTCTGCCGACTGAAGCATCCAAGTGCGACTTCACAGAAGTTAGGAAAGTTGGAGATGTACTGCCACAGATCAAGCTGCGAGGACAGGTCGTGAGTCGTGTTCGGCTGATTTCAGTCGGTAGAGTACTTGCTCACGAAAGGCCATAAGGCACAGGTTCGAGTCCCGTTCCGCCACAGTTTTAATTCGGATTTCTTATATTACGGCTTTCTCCCTGGTGTCTCCACTTTGACTGTAACATGGTACGTGGTTTCCGAAGCTGAATAAAACGGGTTCAACGTAAACGAAAACATCTACCTGAAAAGATATCGTTTCACACGTCCGGCAGGGGCGTGTTCTGACAACAAAAACATTCGTCGAAGTTTCATTCATTATAATTCCAAACTAAATTTTATATAAGGAGCCCGAATGGCGGTGAATTGCATGAAGAAGGTCTAAGGAAAGGGCCGAAACCGGGTGCTAACAAATAAGAAACCTGAAAACTGTTTTTTTTTAAATTTGTAGCATTTTATACCGATCGTTATGCCCCAATCACAGAATCCTTTCTGAAATTTTTGATGAGTGAGTTTTCGAGTTTTAAAATATTTAACATAAATGGCTGTATCTTTTGACTGGATTGACTCAGGAGCTAACGTTTATTACACTGCCAAGGGACCGTAGGCCTGAATATTTTACATAAAGTCTATATGCAAAACTTAAGGTCGAATGCGACTTTCACGTGATGTCTCACTGTCAAGTACTAACATAGCTCGGTGAAACTAGGATCTCGTGTGGAAATAACTGCTTCAGTGTATTACAGAAGTAACTGAAAGAAATTCACTATGACAAATGACCCTTTTTTTGAAAGACATTAATTACTCTGAAGTCGACATGATTCCTCATGGTGTCCTGGACGTTACATGCGGCGGGACGTGGTTCTTTATCGCGTGTGTGAACATCACAGGCGGAAATGCATGTCCTGCAACGTGTTCCCATGCTGGCCACAAGGTTGGTTAAGGAGTTCTTGTGACTGGGCGTCGCTTTCCTCCTCCAGGGCGGCTAATGACTGCTAGATGGTTGCCGGTGCACTTGGACGTTAGTTATTTACATGTCCCGTAGATCATATGAACGATTCTTTTATTGAAATAATGTGGAACGAGTCAGTTCACATGATATTTCAAGATTTGTGTTAACACTAATTAACACATTACTATTTTCCCTGTATGTCCCTCTCTTCAGAGATGGTTGCTGAACATCGGCTGTTCAGTACAGAATGTCAAAGCAAGCACCTTTCAGGCGTGTAATTTGCAAACTTATTTTCTTCGGCTATCAAAATGGTTCAAATGGCTCTGAGCACTATGCGACTTAACTTGTGAGGTCATCAGTCGCCTAGAACTTAGAACTAATTAAACCTAACTAACCTATGGACATCACACACATCCATGCCCGAGGCAGGATTCGAACCTGCGACCGTAGCGGTCACGCGGTTCCAGACTGAAGCGCCTTTAACCGCACGGCCACACCGGCCGGCTCTTCGGCTATCAGTTTCGGCGATATATTACGCCATCTTCAGGCTCCCTGACCGACCTATAGGAAGATTCCAACCTCGGTTCCGGTCAAAATAGGGGCCAGCATTGAAAGACTGGTATCTGTGGATTTCTACGTGATACAACAATCACTTAAGACGTCATCTGCTAAATTTCAGTGACTGTATGACGTAGAAATCTACAGATACCAGTCTCTGAATGTTGGTCCCTATTTTGAGCGGAACCGAGGTTGTTTTGTTCCTATAGGTCGGTCAGGGTGCCTGAAGATCGCGTAATATATCACCGAAGTAGGTAGCCCAATAAAATAAGTTTGGAAACTACACAGCTGAAAGCTGTTTGATTCGACATTCGTTACTATTTTAGTCCTACTTATCCGACTACATCAATTTCTTCCTGGCTAGAAAGTATTAAGTAGAAATTCGTCAGTTGAAGTGATTGCCACAAATGCTAAGTGGGATTTGAGCCAGAGAAAAGGGCGGACCAGTCTACCCGCCGAATATCCTCTCGTTCAATGAGCTTCTACAGTTGCGTTGTTTGATGTGGTCCTACACTGAAATTCATGAATGAAGTCAGCACCGATTGCACTCCTGAAAAGAAGCGCATGAGGAAGAAGTAGTGTGTCAATATTGACGATTGAGTGTACCATGTCCAAAGATTCGGAGATTGTTACTCGGATGGAACATTAAGCCTTTCCACACAATAGCTGGACCACCAAAACATGTCCCGTACTAGCGCAGATTTACGGTTTGGGGAGAGGAAAACGGTAGTGGTGGGAGTTTCGCAGTTAGCGACCACCGCGTGGTAAGAAAACAGCTGAAGTCTGCGCACTCATGTACGCATATCCAGCGTAAGATGTAAGCTACAGCCAGCGAGTCTGCAAACGATTGGGGTATCAGGTTATGCCAGTACTAACAAAAATTTGGCAGATATTCACTTCGAAACTTATAGCTTTCAGCAGAGCACCGGAAAAGAAATAGAGCCATAAACAAAGTAAAACAAATTGGACCACGAGCTTGCAGAAGGATATTTGTTGTTGTTGTTGTTGTGGTCTTCAGTCCTGAGACTGGTTTGATGCAGCTCTCCATGCTACTCTATCCTGTGCAAGCTTCTTCATCTCCCAGTACCTACTGCAACTTACATCCTTCTGAATCTGCTCAGTGTATTCATCTCTTGGTCTCCCCCTACGAGTTTTACCCTCCACACTGCCCTCCAATACTAAATTGGTGATCCCTTGACGCCTCAGAACATGTCCTACCAACCGATCCCTTCTACTGGTCAAGTTGTGCCACAAGCTTCTCTTCTCCCCAATCCTATTTAATACTTCCTCATTAGTTATGTGATCTACCCATCTAATCTTCAGCATTCTTCTGTAGCACCACATTTCGAAAGCTTCTATTCTCTTCTTGTCCAAACTATTTACCGTCCATGTTTCACTTCCATACATGGCTGCACTCCATACAAATACTTTCAGAAATGACTTCCTGACACTTAAATCTATACTCGAAGTTAACAAATTTCTCTTCTTCAGAAACGCTTTTCTTGCCATTGCCAGTCTACATTTTATATCCTCTCTACTTCGACCATCATCAGTTATTTTGCTCCCCAAATAGCAAAACTCCTTTACTATTTTAAGTGTCTCATTTCCTAATCTAATACCCTCAACATCACCCTACTTAATTCGACTACATTCCATTATCCTCGTTTTGCTTTTGTTGATGTTCATCTTATATCCTCCTTTCAAGACACTGTCCATTCCGTTCAACTACTCTTCCAAGTCCTTTGCTGTCTCTGACAGAATTACAATGTCATCGGCGAACCTCAAAGCTTTTATTCCTTCTCCATGGATTTTAATACCTACTCCGAATTTTTCTTTTGTTTCCTATACTGCTTGCTCAATATACAGATTGAATTATATCGGGGAGAGGCTACAACCCTGTCTCACTCCCTTCCCAACCACTGCTTCCCTTTCATGTCCCTCGACTCTTATAACTGCCATCTGGTTTCTGTACAAATTGTAAATAGCCTTTCGCTCCCTGTATTTTACCCCTGCCACCTTTAGAATTTGAAACACAGTATTCCAATCAACATTGTCAAAAGCTTTCTCTAAGTCTACAAATGCTAGAAACGTAGGTTTGCCTTTCCTTAATCTTTTAGTGGAACAAAAATTGGCCAGGTGGGAGTAGGAATGGCGCACTGAGGGATCCTTACAAACATAATTATGTATGTAGGGCCGCGAAGAGCGGCCGTGCTGTTAGAGGAGCCGTGAAACGGGCTGCTCGGCCCCTCCCGCCGGAGGTTCGAGTCCTCCCTCGGGCATGGGTGTGTGTGTGTCGTTAGTTTAAGTACTCTGTAAGTCTAAGAACCGATGACCTCAGCAGTTTGGTCCCTTAGGAAGTAACACATATATGTAGGCAGTTGATCCATTCCGGGAAACGAGTATCTCGACGACTTTTGCCTGTTATCGCCATTGATGCAAGATATTACACGTCTCTGCGTATAGTTTACCCCTAGTTTTCTCAGAATTTCGAACACCTTGCACTATTTTACATTGTCGAACGCGTTTTCGAGGTCGACAAATCCTATGAACGTGTCTTGATTTTTCTTCAGTCTTGCTTCCAATATCAGCCGCAACGTCATAATTGACTCTCTCGTGCCTTCACCTTTTCTAAAGCCAAACTGATCGTCATCTAGCACACCCTCAATTTTCTTCTCTATTCTTCTGTGTATTATTCTTGTCGGCAACTTGGATGTATGAACTGTTAAGCTGACTTTGCGATAATTCTCGCACTTGTCAGCTCATGCAGTCTTCGGAATTGTGTGGATGATATGTTTCCGAAACTTAGATAGTATTTACATACCAACGTGAATAGTCGTTTTGTTGCCATTTCCCCCAATGATTTCAGAAATTTTGGTGGAATGTTATCTATCCCTTCGGTCTTACTTAATTTTAAGTCCTATAAAGGTCTCTTAAATTGTGTTTATAATACTGGATCCCCCATCTCTTCTAAAACAACTCCTGTTTCTTCTTCTATCACATCAGACAAATCTTGCCCCTCGTAGGGACCTTCAGTGTATTCTTTCCACCTATCTGCTCTCTCCCCTGCATTTAACAGAGGAATTCCCGTGGCACTCTTAATTTTACGACCCTTGTTTTTAATTTCACCGAAGGTTATTTTGGCCTCCTATTTGCTGAGTCAGTCCTTCCAACAATTATTTATTTTTCGATTTCTTCGCATTTTTCATGCAGACATTTCGTCTAAGCTTCCCTGCGCTTCCTGTTTATTTCATTCCCCAGCGACTTATATTTCTGTATTCCTGAATTTCTCTGAACATTTTCTACTTCCTCCTTTCATTGATCAACTGAAGTGTTGCGCCTTAGCAGCTAAAATTTTGACAGTACATTTCTATCGATGTATTCTTCATATGTGATAAATTTCAGTGTAGGTTTCGACGTATCGGACCATTCCCTAGTGAGATGACGGAATCGCTCCGTGCTCAGGACGAGAATGTGTTTCTGTGCTTTGAGTCAAGTTCCTTTGCGCGAACTCTGCTTGCAATAGCCTGATCCATTAGCAACATTGCACAACTATAGACCAGTACTGGCGCGTCGGGAAGATAACTGACGCCACACGTTACCATAACATTGGCCCACGTAAGCTACAGCCCTGGACCAGCATTGGGTTCACTCAGCTTCGGCAGTGAGCGACAAGGGGAAGTGTCCGACACTGCCTCACCTAATGACACAGTGCGTGGCTCGCACAGCCATGCAGAACGCGGGCAGATGCGCGAAGGCTGCGAAGCTGCTTTGTGTGCGGGCTAGAAGCTCTTCCCCTTCATTTATCATTTGAACTTGCTGCCCTTATATTTGCCGCGTTTGCAGCAATGGATCCCCCATCTCTTCTAAAACAACTCCTGTTTCTTCTTATGATTATTGGACATAGGTTTGTAAACGGAAAAGAAGCGAACGTACAACACGTACACGAAACCTCACACAACAAAGATGAGCACAACATACAAACAATGACCACAAGGGAGACACAACAGCGCAACAACACACACACAAAACAAAATGACACACATTCACCTACAGTAACAAAATTGTACACAGAATAGGCAACATACCGAAAAAACAGGGAATCCAAATAGAACACAGGGCAGACAACGCAACACAGAAAAACTCAGAACAACACAGGAGACACCCACAGGTAAATTAAATAGATCAGGAATAAATTAACTCACATACAACAAAATTGGCAATAAGAAAAACATGCAAGAACTTCAAAACAAGATGCTCAGAAGACCTCAGAGCCCTAAAAAGTAACAGCACCCATGGAACATTTGTGGACCGCTTAATAGCCCGCAACCATCACCCAACTACAACAGCAACAGATTTAAAAATACTGAAATCCACCCACAGCCTATACCAAAAACTGACAACAGAAGAGAAGTTGCACGTACAGAAACTCCGCAAAGTCACATTATTTAACACACACACACACACACACACACACACACACACACACACACACACACACACACACACACAGAGAGAGAGAGAGAGAGAGAGAGAGAGAGTAAACAAAATTTAAATTCGGCACCGACGGGCTTAGGAAAAACAGCAACATAGTGTTCGCCGCCTCTTGCGAAGTGAAAAGGCGTTTTGTAAAAACGAAACTACACAAAGTACATTAATATGTGTGTGCAGTGCCCTCAGAACGCAGAAGAAGAAGGATCAGTCACAACAAACCATGAGTCATAACAAATATATATGCAACACATTCTGACACACCAGAATCACGTTTCTTAAAAACCAAGGGATCTGTTAACTCGTCGATGAAATTTACATTTACATCGTTTGGTTTGCAGATGTCAAGCTGTCAGTGTCGGACACTATAGAGATGGTACTGCAAAACCATATAATCTAAAATCACGGTAAGAAGAAAAACGAACAAAAACTTTATTCAAGCCTCACATTGTTAGGTCAGTTACAAGCTAAAAAATGTTCACTTTTTACATTTTGCAATAATCAAAACCCACAGTGATGGCAGAGATGCGCCGAAAGATGTTTGGGTAACAAGAAGAAACAGTGTTTCTGCATAAGAGGCGGACCTTATCTCCTATAATTTAACTGCAAACACGGAAGGAAAGACAGGGGCTGCAGATCCAAAAGATGAATATTAAGCGATGAGTTAAGTCACCACAAGTAAACATCGGCTGGTTGTAGACGGAGCTGTAAACTTCATGTTGGCTACGACAGACTATCATAAGTAAGTGTAGACTACGGTAGTTTACGTAGTAGTCGCCAGCCGCTATGGCCGAGCGGTTCTAGGAGCTACGGTCGCAGGTTCGAATCCTGCCTCGGGCATGGACGTGTGTGATGTCCTTAAGTTAGTTAGGTTGAAGTAGTTCTAAGTTCTAGGGGACTGATGACCTCAGAAGTTAAGTCCCATAGTGCTCAGAGCCATTTGAACCATTTTTGAACCTAGTAGCCTTTGTCAGATAAGAACATGCCCGCCTTACCGTTGCGTTACGTGTGTTGCATGCCCATCAGGCGCTACCACATCTGGATCATTTTGTTTGTGTATGCGATTAGTGACCTACTACACTCCCCTACAAACCGGAAGCGGTGAACCATCTAGAAAATGAGCGAGGACAGATAAAGGACAGTGTAACATTTTTGTCTAACATACTTATCCTCCTGTGTGTTACTTAAAAGGAAATAGTATGAATAGCAAAATTGAAATTGTCAGTATGTAATCCAGGTTCTGTTCGAAAATGCTTGATTTGTAGGCGAAACAAATGAATGTTGTAGCGAAAATTAAAGAAAAAAAATAGATTTATCATGTAACTCTACAAAACTTAATTTCCTAAATAAAAATAGGTGAAATTAAAAGAAGCGCAATACAAAAACGTACCAAACATTCCTTCAGTACTTCGTCGAGCTTATACGAGTATAAAACATATTTCTGTTATTCATAAATAACGTCCCACTTACCAGTAATAACAGGAAACTCTTATCTTTGACCATGATGAAGAACGTTCTATTGAGTACAAAATAACAACATTAATGACACATACATTTTATGTTTGTGCATGTAAGCTGTACTTGCATCAAAAGTAATGGCTTTGGTTACAGAAAAGTGGAGAAGTTAAGCGATCAAATAATTTTTATTACTTACAGAACAAACAAACGAAAACCAAAGAGGTATTACAACACTGCAATCAAACGTGAAAGTCTTTACGGAGCATAAACTTTACTTTTAAATAGAAATAGGGATACTAAACGAATTCAGAAGGAAGAAAGAAAGATTATTAGGAAAATATTAGGCCCCAAAATTTCTGACAGAGAAACTTATAGGCTGAGAAGTAATAAAGGAATAGAAGAATACACAGGCAAACATAGTGACATGAGAAACAGAATACTTAGATTTTGTGGACACATTAAAAGAATGACACTTACTAGGTTGACGAAACAAATAGTAGAAAGCTATGAAAACAGAAGTAATGACAAAACTGAGCCAATTAAATGGATCACTGCGATTAAGGAGGATCTTAAAGCAGCCGGTATAACTCAGGCACACGTTACAGATAGGGAAACATTCAGACAAAAGATAAGTGATTGCAAAATTAGTCAGAGGGAAATTAGAAAAGGGACTAGAACACTGTGGTCTGATGAGAGAAAGGGACTTCATTCTGAAAGGATGAAACAAATTTTGGGCTCAAAGGAATCCCAAGTATTAAAAGCGATATTGACTGATTGTACCTCGCATGGTGCTATTAGGCCCATATGTGAGTAATAATAATAATAATAATAAAAAAGAGAAATCGTCGTCTCCGAGTTTCTCTCTCACGAATTCATTTATGTTTCAGCAATACTACAGGTAGTCCTAGAACTTACTACGTCAGTTATGTACTTTACGAAAACCCCCGAACCGTAGTTTTGGTAGAGCGCTATTACATCGTAATGTAAAAATAGATTTACACAAGCTTATAATGTAAAATTATGAGAATAGCGATACATAGGCTTATAAAGTAAAAATATTAAAATGACAGCAACAAGCAAAACCTGCTCTTTAGGCCTAATTTTCGTAGATCAGTTCTCACTCAAAATATGTTCACATTTCGCAAATTTTAGTAAATAAAACCCATTGATGATGGCACGGCTGTGCTGTATTGTGACGTAGCCAAGTAAGATGTTTCCTTAGCCACGAAGAAGTGGCTACGCACCGGTTGAGTTGCATTCCTCCGATACTCATCCTCCTGAAGGCGAGTGAGACCGAACTGCTTGGAATTCTTGAATACATTTTTGAGACAGGAAATCTTCTGTCCACAAATCAGCACTGTGCGAAGCTCAGCTTGCGCTTTTCTCACAGGATATTCTACGAGCCATAGCTGAAGGCCCACAGGCAGAGTCCATATCCCTAGATTTCAGGAAAATGACTTGACACTGTGACCCTCTGTAGACTCTTAACCAATATACGAGAGGGCGGAATAGGTTCCCAGATATGTAAGTGGCTCGAAGACTTCTTATGTAGTAGAACTCAGTACGTTGTCTTCAACGGTGTGTGTTGATCAGAGACAAGAGTATCGTCAGAGGTTCCCCAGAGAAATGTGATAGAACCGCTCTTATTATCCGCATACACAAACTAGCCACGTCAGCAATGCTTCGCAGTTGCTGAATATGTATGGAAATTGGATATACATCCTAAACTCCTCCTCCCCCCCCCCCCCCCCCCCACCCACACTTTCTCTCTGTCAATTATCTTAACTACTGGCCGTTAAAATTGCTACACCACAAAAATAACGTGCTACAGATGCGAAATTTAACCGACAGGAAGAAGATGCTGTAATATTCAAAGCATTCACACAAGGTTGGCGCCGGTGGCGATTCCTACAACGTGCTGACATGAGGAAAGTTTACAACCGATTTCTCATACACAAACAGAAGTTGACCGGCGTTGCCTGGTGAAACGTTGTTGTGATGCCTCGTGTAAGGAGAAGAAATGCGTACCATCACGTTTCCGACTTTGATAAAGGTCGGATTGCAGCCTATTGCGATTGCTGTTTATCGTATCGCGACATTGCCGCTCACGTCGGTCGAGATCCAATGACTATTAGCAGAAAGGAATCGGTGGGTTCAGGAGGGTAATACGGAACGCCGTGCTGGATCCCAACGGCCTCGTATCACTAGCAGTAGAGATGAAAGGCATCTTATCCGCATGGCTGTAACGGATCGTGCAGCCTCGTCTCGATCCCCGAGTCAACAGATGGGGACGTTTGCAAGACAACAACCATCTGCACGAACCGTTCGACGACGTTTGCAGCAGCATGGACTTACAGCTCGGAGACCATGGCTGCGGTTACCCTTCACGGTGCATCTGTTTACTCCATCATGATGGTCGCATCCGTGTTTGGTGACATCGCGTCGTCATCGCCATACTGGCGTATCACCCGGCGTGATGGTACGGGGTGCCATTGGTTACACGTCTCGGTCACCTCTTGTTCGCATTGACGGCACTTTGAACAGTGGACGTTACATTTCAGATGTGTTATGACCCGTGGCTCTACCCTTCATTCGATCCCTGCGAAACTCTACATTTCAGCAGGATAATCCACGACCGCATGTTGCAGGTCGTGTATGGGCCTTTCTGGATACAGAAATTGTTCGACTGCTGCCCTGGCCAGCACATTCTCCAGGTCTCTCAGCAACTCAAAACATCTGGTCAATGGTGGCCGAGCAACTGGCTCGTCATAATAGGCCGGTTAGTGCAGTGGTATCGTGTTGCAGCTGCATGGGCAGCTGTACCTGTACACGCCATCCAAGCTCTGTCTTACTCGATACCCAGACGTATCAAGGCCGTTATTACGGCCAGAAGTGGTTGTTCTGGGTACTGATTTCTGAGGATCTACGCTCCCAAATTGCGTGAAAATGTAATCACATGTCAGTTCTAGTATAATATATTTGTCCAGTGAACACCCGTTTATCATCTGCATTTCTTAAATGGTTCAAATGGCTCTGAGCACGATGGGACTTAACATCTCTGGTCATCAGTCCCCTAGAACTTAGAACTACTTAAACCTAACTAACCTAAGGACAGCACACAACACCCAGTCATCACGAGGCAGTGAAAATCCCTGACCCCGCCGGGAATCGAACTCGTGAACCCGGGCGCGGGAAGCGAGAACGCTACCGCACGACCACGAGCTACAGACGCATTTCTTATTGGTGTAGCAATTTAATGGCGAGTAGTGTACTTCCCCCCCTCTTTGTTCATCTCCCCCTCCTCTTGCCCCCTCTCTCTCTCTCTATGTATAATTACTTCCCCTCTTTCTCTGTTCATCTTCTCTTCCACCGTCTCCATGACCGTACCACGCTATTTGGTACTCTTACTCCTCTCCCTGATATTAGGCTTTGTACATTGTTAACGCAAACGAAACCTTGCTTGGGGGCCTGAAGTCTGTTGAAAAAAATTAATAAAGCGCTTGGCGTCATTGGTATACGGGGTATGAGAGAGTTCTCTCCAGCTGATGGATCTGAAAGGACAGAATTTTGCGTAATTTTAATCTGTGCATGGGTAGCTTTGCAAAGTTTAGGATAGTTCACATTTCGCAGAAGTATTCTAATTGGCCGATAAGCTATAAATACAACTTTCGTGTTTTCTGTAAAACCGACAGTGAGGAAGAACATAAAACAATTTTGTTTGAAAATATGTGTGATGAGAGAGAATGTATATGACAGAGAGGAAATGTGTAACGGTTTAGGTGCTCTGCTATCTTAGTTACAGATGGCTGCGAGAAAGAGATCAAAACCACTCGTTTTCACCACAGCACGTTTTTTCTTCGCAATCGACTTTTACAGAAAACCTATACATGGCTTTTTTAAAACATACATAGAGCATGCCTGTTTGAATGTTTATCGTATAAAAATATGTAAATTGGTCTGGTAAAGGCCTATGTCCACCCGAAAGCTCATTAGAGTATTATCTAAAATTTTGAAGTGAATCGATGAAGAACTTTGGTTTATTGAGAGAATTTTAGGAAAGTGTGGTTCATCTGTAAAGGAGACAGCGTATAGAAGAATAGTGCGATCCATTCTTGAGTACTGCTAGAGTGTTTGGATCCAAACCAGGTTAAAGGAAGACATCCAAAGATTTGAGGATCAGGCTGGTTACTGGTTAAGTTCGATCAACAGGCAGTTATGTTAACAGGGATACCTCGTTAAATCATATGAGAATTCCTGAAGAGAAGGCGCCGATGTTTTCGAGGAAAACTATTGAGAAAATTTAGAGAATGGGCACTTGAAGCTGGCTACAGAATGATCACTCCTTCCAATATACGTTTCACGAACGGACCACGAAGGTAAGCTGAGAGAGAGATACGGAGGTGTATAGAAGGCCGTTGCTCCGCCGCTCCATGCTAGAGTCGAAAATGATGGGAAATTACTAGTAGTGGTGCCAGATACTATCTGCCGCACACCACACTGTGACTTACTTGTACGTACAGGGTGACAATTACTGAACTACACTCATGTTCATAAATTAAGGATAATGGCAGAATGTGGTGCCACACAACGTGGCACTACACAAAACTGGCGCTAATAGCATAGGCACATAGGGAATGCCCACGACACAAATCTGTAAGTCCACGGTATTAGTCATAAGTTGAGAAAACTGTCCTGAAAGAAATGTGCTACAATACGACGTTGTTTCCTGCGCATGAACCCCGACATCAATATGGGATATGATCGCCATGCACACGTACACAGGCCGCATAACGGGTTGGCATACTCTGGATCAAGTGGTCGAGCAGCTGCTGGGGTATAGCCTCCCATTCTTGCACCAGTGCATGTCGGAGCTCCTGAAGTGTCTTAGCGGTTTGAAGATGTGCAGCGATACGTCGACCGAGAGCATCCCAGACGTGCTCGATGGTGTTTAGGTCTGGAGAACAGGCAGGCCACACCATTCGCCTGATATCTTCTGTTTCCAGGTACTCCTCGACGATGGTAGCACTGTGGGGCTGTGCACCCCTGAAACGGTGGACATACTGGTGCAAAATGATGACCCTATACACCTGACCTGTTACAGTTCCTCTGTCAAAGACATGCAGGGGTGTACGTGCACCAATCCCATCCCACGACCTCCATACAGGTCTCTTTCAAGGACATTAAGGGGTTGGTATCTAGTTCCTGGCTCACGCCAGATGAAAACATGGCGAGAATCACTGTTCAGACTATACCTGGACTCATCCGTGAACATAACCTGGGACCACTGTTCCAATGACCATGTACTGTGTTCTTGACACCAGGCTTTACGGGCTCTCCTATGACCAGGGGTCAGTGGAATGCACCTTGCAGGTCTCCGGGCGAATAACCCGTGTCTGTTCAGTCGTCTGTAGACCGTGTGTCTGGAGACAACTGTTCCAGTGACTGCGGTAAGGTCCCTAACAAGTACTCTGTGGCCGTCTACGGGCACCGATGGTGAGGTATCGGTCTTCTTGTCGTGTTGTACACCGTGGAAGTCCCGTACTGTAGCCCCTGGACACGTTTCCTGTCTGCTGAAATCGTTGTCATAATTTTGAGATCACACTTTGTGACACACAGAGGGCCCGTGCTACGGCCTGCTGTGTTTGACCAGCCTCCAGTCGCCCTAGTATTCTACCCCTCATAACGTCATCAATATGTGTTCTTTGAGCCGTTTTCAACACACAGTCACCATTAGCAGTCCGAAACCGTCTGCACACTTACTAGCTGCACCATACTCTGACATGCACCGCCGGCCGAAGTGGCCGTGCGGTTAAAGGCGCTGCAGTCTGGAACCGCAAGACCGCTACGGTCGCAGGTTCGAATCCTGCCTCGGACACGGATGTTTGTGATGTCCTTAGGTTAGTTAGGCTTAACTAGTTCTAAGTTCTAGGGGACTAATGACCTCAGCAGTTGAGTCCCATAGTGCTCAGAGCCATTTGAACCAGCCATTTGACATGCACCAACACACCTCTGCGTATGTTGACTGCTGCCAGCGCCACCGTGCGAAGGCTGCAGGTCAAATGCACTACATTGTTTCACCATGTATCAGCATTATCCTTAATTTATGAGCATGAGTGTATCTCAAAACTGATGGCTCTCGATCTTCCACCACAATCGAGTCAATCAACATGAGGTGCCAAATATGAGGTAGCCAAGGAGGTGGAAACGTGGGTTGTTCTATGCCAAGACTGCTTCGTAGGTACAACAGGAAAACACAATTAATTAGCAGGAGTACAAAATAAGAAAGTATTTATTACTTAACTTTGCTGTAGTCCATGATCAGCTGGTTGACAATTGTAGAAGACGCTGACTAGACTAAGCGTCTGTAGAATGAAATAATTTACAAGTCACAAAGCCTGCAGTGACGAATTAATCTCTCGTAATATTGAATGTCAAATCCGGTGAATTTGAAGATTAACTGGGAACGGAGTTACAAAGACGTGATGGCAGCGATGACTGAGCTGCAGACGATGACTGATTAACATCGGCACTGGCTGACCACTGAGAGCGGTTACGAACTGTAGACTGGCACATCTGTACTACTCTCCTGTTGCACATGAAGTCAACTAGTGGAGAGTAAGTACTGCGACTGGCTGTGTACTCTTTGGCTAACACAGCCGTTCTTCCGTTTATCGAGGGAATCGCATCCGGCAGGTCGGTCTCACAGGCGGCGTTGTGATCGTATGACTGACGACATCACAAAAACCTTCACATAGCGTTTGGTAGCCACCCTACCATCGAGGAATATCGCACCGATTATTCCGTCACCGGACAATGCACATCACACAGTCATGCATCGAGGATTCTCAGTCCCCAAAATGCGCCAATTTTGCATACTGACGAACCCAAGCAAATGAAAGTTAGATTCGTCGCTAAACCAAACCATACAGCCCATACTAATCCTCAACAAGCCCCATGTCCAACCGACCAGTTTGAACGTCCTAACACAAACCATTCAGAAGTTATGATGATATTATTCCCAATAATTGCCACCTTGTAGATGTAGATGTATTGTGACTGACTGCCACTGACGCGGCGTAGCCAGGCAGTTAGAGTGTTTGTTGTGAGGGCACCATTGCAGCAAGTGGTGTGTGTGTGTGTTGCAGATGAGGCGAGTGTCGGCGTGGCTGCTGGTTCTGGGGGTGGGCGTGCTGGGGGCGGTGGCCGAGGCGCCGGTGCCGTACCCGGGCGTGCCGCTGCCGCCGCCCTCGGTGGACCCCGGGGCGCCCTACACGCACTACGCCCCCGCCGACCCCGGCTTCACCATCCAGACCGGCTACGAGGGCTTCCTGGTGCCCGTGGAGCAGCAGCTGCACTCGCTGCTGCCGCCCGGCCCCTGGAACGCCTTCACCTCCGTCTTCCTGCACTTCCTGCCCAAGTTCGGTCTCAAGCTGATCGGCACGGTCGGCCTGTGGCTGCTGGGCTTCTCGCTGGTGGTGCTGCTGGGCGGCGGCTTCACCGTCGCCGTCTGCACCTTCACGCCGCTCTGCACGCTCACCTTCCTGGGGTTCCCCTTCGGCAGGGCGCAGGTGCGCGAGTCCGTGAGGGCCTTCCTCGAGGACGACCGACTCACCCAGGCGGCCGCCTTCGTCACCGAGGCCCTCGAGAAGTACAGCAAAATGAACGCCAAGGCGGGGAAGTCCTTCGGCGAGAAGGCCAACTCCCTCGACAAGGAAGATGGCGATAAGGCCAACTCCCTCAACAAAGAAGACAAAAAGAAAGCTTGAGACACGTGTAATCCTCCTCTTCACTTGGCGACCCACTGTGTTCCAACACAGTACAGCAATGACAGTCACACCTCCAATTCGTACACGTTGATTCTAGGAATATTCTACTCCGCTCGTGACGCAGGACAGCACCGAAAGGATTACATGTCCAGTCCATCATCCTTCCATACAGCACAGCACTATCAAACCCCTTTGAATTGTGGCATAGAACTCTGGGGAGAACTGAACTTTTGTCACGATACTTGGATGCAGAGCTGTCTGGTCATCTTCAGGTGTATATCATTGGAAGTACGCCGAGCTCATCCACGTAGGATACCACTGGCACCTATCTGGAGCATTGCTGTTTAATTGGCACCATCATATTTTCCACTTTGTACTTCCCCATTCGAGGCTATTCCTCACTGAACTGTCGATCTAAGATGATACGTGATGAAATATCCAACCCACCATCTTCCTACATATCGCTACATGACGTCCAGTTACTACGACATCTGATGGAGTATGACATTCTTACCATGTATCTTCTCATTTCTGCAGCAATTTCTTGCTGCAAACAGTTTCAGGAATGCAGCCATTACCAATACTCCTTCTCTCCTTCTGATATTCCACCTTATAAAGTAGCAGATCGCCAGAATATAGATGTGGTTGCAGACAGTGGTGGCTGAAGAGATGCCACTCAGGATGCAAAGATTCACACTGCTCGCCTACCCTCTACTTTGGACACCATTGATAGTAAGTCTGACCATATGCGTTGCGCCTTCTCGGTGAGGTCACTACATTGCCATTCAGAGCTGACTGCTATAGATAGGACAACGCATTGTCCTCCTGTCCAGCAAATTGATTTCAAGATAACCATTCGACACAGTAGAAATTGGTGATCTGAAAACTTAAACGTGATTAGGTTAGGCAAAAACAAATTATTTTACCGTTATGTTTCCTGAATATTACCTCTACCTATCAGTGGTGAAAGGTATCACTGTTTCCGAGACAAGAAAGACAATGATGCCTATGAAGATGTATAATCGAAAAAACACTAGCTGTCAAACGTGTTTTAAAGTAATTGTGACATTAAAGTACCTGGCTGAAGTCTGAGATTATGCAACTGCAAATAATTTCTGGTATTGAGAGATTTTATTTTGGTATTATATGTAGACTTGACCCGATATGTGCAGAATGCTGTTTATTATGGGAGTGCATGCGTACTGCTTGTCACCAAAGTGATATTCTAAAATGATCTTTGTACGTAATTTATGTCTCATAATTGCTTGTATATAATTATCATTTACATTATTTATGTATTTATTTAATATTTATTGCAGCCTGCAAATGTAAATAAAGTTGACTACCATGGTTATGTCCAATAAAAGTGCACTGGTTTCCATTTCCATTCATTATTTTTTGTTTCCATATAGCATAAAGTATGCCACATCATACTAAATGTTAATGGGAAGATATAATTTAAATACATCAGATATTATCTGACCATGTGAGTTAATGTTATTTTGCCATCAATAGCGTCACTATGTAATTTACAGAAAACTAACGACAAAATTTAGAAACCAGTAAAGAATATGGTAAAAATTTAGAAAATCACAGTAAATTAAAACACTAATACAATTAGTTATATGTTACAGTGCAAGGTTCTAAATTGCACTGAGAAACTCCTATACATAATTAAAGAAGTGTAGCACAAGGAAGGCTTTCAATTTAGATTGGAAACTCTGGGCTTCATTGCTATTTCCTTTTTTTCCAGTTTGGCTGGCTTATTAAATGTAAAATTTACGGAGTAGTACACACACAGATTTTTTTTTTTATGCTCAGTGGCTGAAGAGGTGTTGGCCAAATGCAAATCGTATTTTCATTCTTTGTTCGCGTCATAAATTTGCAAGTTGCTTTTGAATGTGTCCACGTTATTGTAGACAGCTCCAACGAAAGAGTATATGTGCAAAAACATCATAGTTGGAATTTCGGGAAGCTAGAACAATGATTGCAAGCAGTTTTTTTTCCTTTTTTTGAATCTACACCTTGTACCACGAAACTGGAATCGGGAATTACCAGGATTATGGAAATGGTGTGGAAGGACTCGAACCCTTTAACCAACATCATTTATCCTAGGATAACAATATTTATTTTTACATAAATTTTTTTGTAACAACAGGTCCCCTATGGAGCCGGCCGCGGTAGCCGAGCGGTTCTAGCCTCTTTAGTCTGGAACCGCGCGACTGCTACGTTCGCAGGTTCTAATCCTTCCCCGGGCTTGGATCTGTGTGATGTCCTTTGGTTAGTTAGGTTTCAGTAGTTATGTCCAGAGGATTGATGATCTCAGATGATTAGTTCCGTAGTGCTCAGAGCCATTTGAACAATTTTTGAAGGATCGCAAGTCTGTTCAACACGGACTCTATCACTAGGTCCCCTATCTCTTCCTCAAACTCATCATGAAACAAGTTCCATACTTTACTTTCGGAGGCCTTCGATGTAATGTGAGATAAAATAAGATCAAGGTATGCTAAGGGAACGAGCTTCCGCATTTCGGTGTACAACACAAGTGAGGTAATACACAGTGTGTCAAAAAGAATCATCCGATTTGGTACGTCTATATTTCTGAAACTGACAAACATACACAATGAATTTTATTTTTTGATGAACGGGAACCTGAAAAAGTTTTTTCATACCTCTTCATAGGTGCTCAATATGGCCCCCTTGAGATACACGGCACATGTCAATGCGGTATTCAAATTGTTGCCACACTGCGTTACAGCTTCCACAGCGGCCGGCCGGAATGGCCGTGCGGTTCTAGGCGCTTCAGTGTGGAACCTCGCGACCGCTACGGTCGCAGGTTCGAATCGTGCCTCGAGCATGGATGTGTGTGATGTTCTTAGGTTAGTTAGGTTTAAGTAGTTTGAAGTTCTAGGGGACTGATGACCTTAGACGTTAAGTCCCATAGTTCTCAGAGCCATTTTTGAAGCTTCCATAGCTGCTGTCATGCGACGTTTCACTTCGTTCATTGCTGTTGGTAACGGAAGCACATGAACAATAAACCCCCACAAGAAGTAATCACCTACAGTGAGGTCCGGTGGTGTTGTAGGCCAGTAAGGTAAAGCTGAATCATTTGGTCCAGTGCGACCGATCCACCGTCCAGTAATCCTTTAATTTAAAAATTCTCACACTTCCAGATGCCAGTGACGCGGTGCCCCATCCTGTTTGTAAATGAAGTCGTTCGAATCAGTCTCCAACTGTGGGAAAAGAAACTTCTCAAGCATATTGAGATATGTGCTTCCTGTAACACTATTCTCGGCGAAAGAAAATGGGCCATACATCTTTTCCCACGAAACAGCAGAAAAGACATTAAATTTTGGAGAGTCCCTCCTATTTTGTACAAATTCATGTGGTTGTTCTGTACCCCATATTCTCCCATTATGACGGTTCACCTTTTCATTTAAATGGAATGTTGCCTCGTCACTAAACACTAAGCGTGGAAGAAAACTGTCATCCTCCATCTTGCCAAGAACGAAATTACAGAACTTGACACGTTGTTTGTCACCTTCACAAAGAGCCTGCAGTAGCTGAATTTTGTACGGTTTGATGTGTAAACGTCGACGCAACACACGCCAGATGGACAGTGGGGACATGTTGACCAGCCGAGCTGCACAGCGAACCGATTTCTGCGGACTCCCTGTGAAACTATGGCTGATGCGTTCGACGTCTGTGTCAGACACTCGGGGACGGCCCGGCGATTTGCCTCTACACAAACAACCTGTTTCTTGGACTTGTTCGTGCCATCGTGTAATGCTCTATGCTGTAAGTGGATCCACACCATACCCAGTACGAAAGTCACGCTGAACAGTTATCGCTGACCCACACTACGCAAAACGTAGAACACAAAACACTTTCTATTGCCGCGACGCAATTTTTACTGGAACTCAAGTGGGCACACACTGCTGCTACCTAGCGGGAACCATGTAAAACTCTTGAGTTTGCTCTTTTCAACCTTACGGCTCATATACATGTCTCAAATAACGTATTACGTATGATTTTCTAAACCAGATTATTAGTTTTTATACACACTGCATTTATAGCAAATAGTGCAACGTTTAGTTTATAGACGAGATTCTGAATGTGGTGCTACATAGAAAGCTTTTCATTTATCTTCAGTCCAAAAAAATTTTAAATGTATGTCTTCATGATTATTCTATTAACTACAGATTATAAGATATTACCTCTAAAAGAGGCACACAAGCTGCGCGCAGGGTTTCAAGTTCGTAGTCTTCTACGGGCAGTGCCATTTTGGATAAAATAATTTTGGGTATTAGGCCACGCCATTATGAAACAACGAAGCAACTAAACTGCCGACATTTCGACTGAATTTCCAGAGGCACTCCTCAGGTCAGCTAACCACCCTGAAGAAGACCGCTGCAGTGTCGGTCCGAACGTCGGCAGTTTAGTTGCTTTGGTTCAAAAATGGTTCAAATGGCTCTGAGCACTATGGGACTTAACATCTTAGGTCATCAGTCCCCTAGAACTTAGAACTACTTAAACCTAACTAACCTAAGGACATCACACAACACCCAGCCATCACGAGGCAGAGAAAATCCCTAACCCCGCCGGGAATCGAACCCGGGAACCCGGGCGTGGGAAGCGAGAACGCTACCACACGACCACGAGATGCGGGCTGCTTTAGTTCAAATGGCTCTGAGCACTATGTGACTTAATATCTGAGGTCATTAGTCCCCTAGAACTTAGAACTACTTAAGTCTAACTAACCTAAGGACATCACATACATCCATGCCCGAGGCAGGATTCGAACCTGCGACCCCAGCAGTCGCGCGGTTCCGGACTGCAGCGCCTAGAACCGCTCGCCAAAGCGGCCGGCTAGTTGTTTTAATGTTTTATAATGACACGACCTAACACCAAAATTATAATATGTGGATAAAAATACTTCAAGATCGGCAAAACTCCTTTACAGGCTATTAATTTCATCTCATTGACTAGCTACCTTCGCATCTAAAACACAGACAATTGCATAAAAAGTGGACAGTAGAAAAATACATGTGATAAATAAACTTTCGTAATACGATACATATTAATAAGAATTAATACTTAATTTAATGAATCTCAGCCACCAGATCTTACATATCGTCATAACCTGTTTAACAGAGTCACTCTTTTTGTCATGTACACCCCGAAAAGTTTTAAAGATCGTGACGAAAATACATACCAAAGTACATTTGCTGAATGCCATGAAGCTTTAAACTTGGTTACATCATCAACAACATAAGTCATACGCACCTCCAGTGTTTATAGTGTCACACTTGTGTTTAAATGCTTCATGACTGACGGTGGTGACTATCACAGAGCCCATGTGTGGAGGTAAATATGGCGAACCACCCGCGACGCTAGCTGCAGTAACAACGAAGTATAAGCCTGTCGGAACTGGCCGTATAAGTGACGGCACTGCTACACGAAACGCAGTCTGCCAGATAGCGCTACTAACAAACAAAGTTTTATGGCTCTGAGCACTACGGGACTTAACTGCTGTGGTCATCAGTCCCCTAGAACTTAGAACTACTTAAACCTAACTAACCTAAGGACATCACACACATCCAAGCCCGAGGCAGGATTCGAACCTGCGACCGTAGCAGTCGCGCGGTTCCGGACTGAGCGCCTAGAACCGCGAGACCACCGCGGCCGCCCAAAGTTTTATAAGGTCAAAGTTTGACAATGCCAAACAACAACTAAAGATTCTTTAATTAATAATTGTGTGCATTTTACTGTAGTTAAGCGTCAATCGATTTGTCTTCCGAAAGGGATGAGCTGATGCTATCCATTATCCTACTCGCTAAATCATTTACGTTACATTCCATATCTTTCGAAATGACATTTGTGTCATCTGCTAGTAGAAAACTTCTGAAACATACCTGGCAATTCATTGATACACAGGGTGGTCCATTGATAGTGACCGGGCCAAATATCTCACGAAATAAGCGTCAAACGAAAAAAACTACAAAAAACGAAACTCGTCTAGCTTGAAGGGGGAAACCAGATGGCGCTATGGTTGGCCCGCTAGATGGCACTGCCATAGGTCAAACGGATATCAACTGCGTTTTTTTTAAAAATAGGAACCCCCATTTTTATTACATATTCATGCAGTAGGTAAAGAAATATGAATGTTTTAGTTGGACCACTTTTTTCGCTTTGTGATAGATGGCGCTGTAATAGTCACAAACGTATAAGTACGTGGTGCCACTTAAAATTCCGCCAGTCCGGACGGTATTTGCTTCGTGATACATTACCCGTGTTATAATGGACCGTGTACCAATTGCGGAAAAGGTGGTATCGTGTTGATGTATGGCTATTGTGATCAAAATGCCCAACGGGCGTGTTCTATGTATACTGCTCGGTATCATGGACGACATCATCCAAGTGTCCGGACCGTTCGCCGGATAGTTACGTTATTTAAGGAAACAGGAAGTGTTCAGCCACATGTGAAACGTCAACGACGACCTGCAACAAATGATGATGTCCAAGTAGGTGTTTTAGCTGCTATCGCGGCTAATCCGCACATCAGTAGCAGACAAATTGCACGAGAATCGGGAATCTCAAAAACGTCGGTGTTGAGAATGCTACATCAACATCGATTGCATCCGTACTATATTTCTATGCACCAGTAACTGCATGGCGACAACTTTGAACGTCGTGCACAGTTCTTCCACTGGGCACCAGAGAAATTACGGGACGATGACAAATTTTCTGTTTAGTGACGAAGCGTCATTCACCAACAGCGGTAACATGTTGTTGTTGAAGTCTTCAGTCCTGCGACTGGTTTGATGCAGCTCTCCATGCTACCCTATCCTGTGCAAGCTTCTTCATCTCCCAGTACTTACTGCAACCTACATCCTTCTGACTCTGCTTAGTGTATTCATCTCTTAGTCTCCCTCCACGATTTTTGCCCTCCACGCTGCCCTCCAATATTAAATTCGTAATCCCTTGATGCCTCAGAACATGTCCTACTAACAGGTCCCTTCTTTTTGTCAAGTTGTGCCACAAACTCCTCTTCTCCCCAATCCTATTCAATACTTCATCATTAGCTATGTGATCTACCCATCTAATCTTCAGCATTTTTCAGTAGCACCAAATTTGGAAAGCTTCTATTCTCTTCGTGTCCAAACTAGCTATCGTTCATGTTTCACTTACATACATGGCTACATTCCATACAAATACTTTCAGAAACGACTTCCTGACACTTAAATCTATACTCGACGTTAAAAAATTTCTCTCCTTCAGAAATGCTTTCCTTGCCATTGCCAGTCTACATTTTATATCTTCTGTACTTCGACCATCATCAGTTTCCTTTGCTCCCCAAATAGCAAAACTCCTTTACTACTTTAAGTGTCTCATTTCCTAATCTAATCCCCTCAGCATCACCCGACTTAATTCGACTACATTCCATTATCCTCGTTTTGCTTTTGTCCATTCCGTTCAACTACTCTTCCAAGTCCTTTGCTGTCTCTGACAGAATTACAATGTCATCGGCGAACCTCAAAGCTTTTATTCCTTCTTCATGGATTTTAATACCTACTCTGAATTTTTCTTTTGTTTCCTGTACTGCTTGCACAATATACACATTGAATTACATCGGGGAGAGGCTACAACCCTGTCTCACTCCCTTCGCAACCACTGCTTCCCTTTCATGCCCCTCGAATCTTATAACTGCCATCTGGTTTCTGTACAAATTGTAAATAGCGTTTCGCTCCCTGTATTTTACCCCTGCCACCTTCAGATTTTGAAAGAGAATATTCCAGTCAACATTGTCAAAAGCTTTCTCTAAGTCTACAAATGCTAGAAACCTAGGTTTGCCTTTCCTTAACCTTTCTTCTAAGTCGTAAGGTCAGTATTGCCTCACGTGTTCCAATATTTCTGCGGAATCCAAACTGATCTTCCCGGAGGTCGGCTTCTACCAGTTTTTCCATTCGTCTGTAAAGAATTCGTGTTAGTATTTTGCAGCTATGACTTATTAAACTGATAGTTCGGTAATTTTCACATCTGTCAACACCTGCTTTCTTTTGGATTGGAATTATTATATTCTTCTTGAAGTCTGAGGGTATTTCGCCTGTCTCATACATCTTGCTCACCAGATGGTACAGTTTTGTCAGGACTGGCTCTCCTAGGGCTGTCAGTAGTTCTAGTGTAATGTTGTCTACTTCTGGGGCCTTGTTTCGACTCGGGTCTTTCAGTGCTCTGTCAAACTCTTCACACAGTATTGTATCTCCCATTTCATCTTCATCCACCTCCTCTTCCATTTCCATAACATTGTCCTCAAGAACATTGCCCCTGTATAGACCCTCTATATACTCCTTCCACCTTTCTGCTTTCCCTTCTTTGCTTAGAACTGGGTTTCCATCTGAGCTCTTGATATTCGTGCAAGTGGTTCTTTTCTCTCCAAAGGTCTCTTTAATTTTCCTGTAGGCAGTATCTATCTAATCCCTAGTGAGATAAACCTCAACATCCTTACATTTGTCCTCTAGCCATCCCTGCTTAGCCATTTTGCACTACCTGTCGATCTCTTATTTGGGACGTTTGTATTCCTTTCTGTCTGCTTCATTTACTGCCTTTTTATATTTTCTCCTTTCATCTATTAAATTCAATATTTCTTATGTTACCCTAGGATTTCTACTAGCCCTCGTCTTTTTACCTACTTGATCCTCTGCAGCCTCACTACTTCATCCCTCAGAGCTACTCATTCTTCTTCTACTGTACTTCTTTCCCCCATTCCCGTCAATTGTTCCCTTATGCTCTCCCTGAAACTCTGTACAACCTCTGGTTTAGTCAGTTTATCCAAGTCCCATCTTCTTAAATTCTCACCTTTTTGCAGTTTCTTCAGTTTTAATCTACAGTTCATAACCAATAGGTTGTGGTCAGAGTCCACATCTGCCCCTGGAAATGTCTTACAATTTAAAACCTGGTTCCTAAATCTCTGTCTTACCATTATATAATCTATCTGATACCTTCTAGTATCTCCAGGATTCTTCAATGAATACAACCTTCTTTCATGATTCTTGAACCAAGTGTTAGCTATGATTATGTTATGCTCTGTGCAAAACTCTACCACGCGACTTCCTCTTTCATTTTTAGGCCCAATCGATATTCACCTACTATGTTTCCTTCTCTCCATTTTCCTACTCCCGAATTCCAGTCACCCATGACTATTAAATTTTCGTCTCCCTTCACTGCTTGAATAATTTCTTTTATCTCCTCATACATTTCATCAATTTCTTCATCATCTGCAGAGCTAGTTGGCATATAAACTTGTACTATTGTAGTAGGCGTGGGCTTCGCGTCTACCTTGGCCACAATAATGCGTTCACTATGCTGTTTGTAGTAGCTTACCTGCACTCCTATTTTTTATTCATTGTTAAACCTACTCCTGCATTACCACTACTTGATTTTGTATTTATAACCCTGCTTTCACCTGACCAAAAGACTTGTTCCTCGCCACCGAATTTCACTAATTCCCACCATATCTAACTTTAACTTATCCATTTCCCTTTTTAAATTTTCTAACCTACCTGCCAGATTAAGGGATCTGCCATTCCATGCTCCGATCCGCAGAACGCCAATTTTCTTTCTCCTGATAATGATGTCCTCTTGAGTAGTCCCCGCCCGGAGATCGGAATGGGGGACTATTTTACCTCCGGAATATTTTACCCAAGACGACGACATCATCATTTAACTATACAGTAAAGCTGTATGCCCTCGGGAAAAATTACGACTGTAGTTTTCCCTTGCTTTCAGCCGTTCGCCGTACCAGAACAGCAAGGCTGTTTTGGTTAGTGTTTCAACGCCAGACCAGTCAATCATCCAGACTGTCGTCCCTGCAACTACTGAAAAGGCTGCTGCCCCTCTTCAGGAACCACACGTTTGTCTGGCCTCTCGACAGATACCCCTCCGTTGTGGTTGCACCTACGGTACGGCCATCTGTATCGCTGAGGCACGCAAGCCTCCCCACCAACGGCAAGGTTCATGGGCACATCCGGTAACATAAACCGGCATAATATGCACTATTGGGCAAGGGAAAAACCACGATGGCTGCAACAAGTGGAACATAAGCAACATTGGCGGGTTAATGTATGGTGCGGTATTATGGGAGGAAGGATAATTGGCCCCCATTTTATCGATGGCAATCTAAATGGTGCAATGTATGCTGATTTCCCACGTAATGTTCTACCGATGTTACTACAAGATGTTTCACTGCATGACAGAATGGCGATGTACTTCCAACATGATGGATTTCCGGCAGATAGCTCGTGTGCGTTTGAAGCGGTATTGAATAGCATATTTCGTGACAGGTGGATTGGTCGTCGAAGCACCATACCATGGCCCGCACGTTCACCGGATCTGACTTCCCCGGATTTCTTTCTATGGGGAAAGCTGGATGACGTACATGCGTCAGCGCATTGTCAATGCATGTGCGAACATTACGGAAGGCTAACTACTGGCTGTTGAGAGGAATGTCGTTACACGTATTGCCAAATGAATTGAGGTTGACGGACATCATTTTGAGCATTTATTGCATTAATGTGGTATTTACAGGTAATCACGCTCTAACAGCATGCGTTTTCAGAAATGATAAGTTCACAAGGGTACATGTATCACATTGGAACGACCGAAATAAAACGTTGAAACGTACCTACGTCCTGTATTTTAATTTTTAAAAAAACCTACCTGTTACCAACTGTCCGTCTAAAATTGTGAGCCATATGTTTTGTGACTATTACAGCGCCATCTACCACAAAGCGTAAAAAGTGGTCCAATTAAAACATTCATATTTCTTTACGTACTACGGGGATATGTAATAAAAAATGGGGGTTCCTATTTAAAGAAAAAATGCAGTTGATATCCGTTTAACCTATGGCAGCGCCATCTAGTGGGCAACCATAGTGCCATCTGGTTTCCCCCTTCAAGCTAGACAAGTTTCGTTCTATGTAGGTTTTTCGTTTGACACTTATTTCGTGAGATATTTGGTCCGGTCACGATCAATGGACTACCCTGTATAATAGGTTGGTTGATTAGGGGGAATGGGACCAAACAGCGAGGTCCCTTCGGGTTAGGGAAGGATGCGGAAGGAAATCGGCCTTTCCCTGTCAAAGCAACCATTCCGGCATTTGCCTAAAGCGATTTAGGGAAATCACGGAAAACTTAAATAGGATGACCGGACGTAGGTTTGAACCGTCGTACTTCCGAATGCGAGTCCAGTGCACTAACTACTGCGCCACCTCGCTCGGTTATATGAAATTATATAACTGAAGATGTAACAATATTTACAAAATAGCTTTATTGATTACCTTTAAATATGTAGAAGTTAAAATGCACTACTGGCCATTAAAATTGCTACACCAAGAAGAAATGCACATGGTAGACGGGTATTCAATGGACAAATATATTATACTAGAACTGACATGTGATTACATTTTCACGCTATTTGGGTGCATAGATCCTGAGATATCAGTACCCAGAACAACCACCTCTGGCCGTAATAACGGCCTTGATACGCCTGGGCACTGAGTCTAATAGGGCTTGGATGGCGTGTACAGGTACAGCTGCCCATGCAGCTTCAATACGACACCACAGTACATCAAGAGCTTTAATAATTACGCTTAAATATGTAGAAGTTAAAATATTTAGAAATTCTGCACAAAATAATCTCATGCCTCATAACAACAAAAACTATATACAATCCTGGAAAGAGCTTTAAATTGTCTCTGGCGTATATTCCTTCGCATTGTTCTAAAATTGATCAGTATATTGAAACACCGATCAGGAAACATCATTTTTTCTCCAGGTGCACTGTCCTCCAGATACAACATTCTCCCCCACAGTATGGAAGAATAAACACAGTTGGGTCACATTAATGTGAGCGCCACCTATGTTCGGTATCACTCAGACGGCAGGTACCAGCTCTAGCAGTGGAGGGTGTATAAAGCGTGTAGGGAGGACGCGGAAAACACTGCAGTCGTTGCCTTAATGCGTAAAAGGAGCGATTTATCTGACGTAATGAAGGGCATTATCATTGGGCTTCGGGTCAAGTGTGGAAACATTTTCGGAAACGAGAAAATCTGTAAGCTGTTCGCGTACCATCGTGGTTGAAGTATGACAAAATGGCGGTATCCAAACTCGACGAGTCAACGGTGCTGCACGACGGGCCGTAGATGAGACGGGTAAACGACTGCTGCGGAGACGTGTACGGGCGAATAGTCTTGCAGCTGTTGTGGATCTGACCGGACACGTCTATCAAGGGACTACGAACAGTGTCTCCTCAACGATCGATCAGCGAACGTTGCTGCGTATGGGTCTACGCAGTAAGTGCCTGGTTCGTGCACCCATGCTGACCGCAGTTCATCGGCGACCATGTCTAGGATTTGAACTCCCGTAACACAACTGCACGTCCACAGAGTGGCGACAGGCAGTCTTCTCAGACGAGTCAAATTTTATGCTCCATCATACAGGTGGCCGGGCCACGGCCTTGCCGCAGTGGTTACACCGAAGTTAAGCGCTGTCGGGCGTGGTCGGCACTAGGATGGGTGACCATCAAGGCCGCCATGCGCTGTTGCCATTTTTCGGGGTGCACTCAGCCTCGTGATGCCAATCGAGGAACTACTCGACCGAATAGTAGCGGCTTCGGTCAAGAATACCATCAAAACGACCGGGAGAGAGGTGTGTTCACCCCCGCCCCTCCTCGAGGCATCCTCCGCTGAGGATGACACGGCGGTCGGATGGTTCCGGTGGCCACTCGTGGCCTGAAGATGGAGTGAGTGCATACAGGTGACCGTTGGCGTGTACGGTGTGAAACGTCTGACAGCGAACGCCCTAGAACAATCGACGGAAGGGTTCAGACCGGAGCTCAGAGCGTTATGATCTGTGCAACATTTCGGTGGCATTCCCCTTGTGATTTCGCCACTCTGGAAGGTACAATGGAGCAACACAAGTGTGTATGTATCCTTGTAGACCATTTCCACTCTGTACTGAATTCGTTTTCCTCACAACGATAGCATCTACCAACAGGACCATGCAAAGTGTCACGCAGCTCGCAGAGTCTGTGCGTGGTTTTTAGAGCATCAGGATCAATTTACCATACTTTCCCGCCCATCAGATTCACCAAATTCAAACCGAATCGAAAAAATGTGCTGTTCGCGCTATGGATTCTCAAGCGAGTAACCTGGCGCAGCGGGCCGCAGCACCAGAGTCGTCTCCACATCCCCGTCACTACCTTCCAGAACCTCATTGAGTCTCTTCTTGCACGTCCGCTCGGATATTCAAGCTTTTGATAGGTGGTCACATTAATGTGACTGAACACTGTAGAGTCTTTAGAAATGTGTATCAGAATATTGCTAAAGATTAGATGGGTAGACAGGAACACCAATGTAGAGGTACTGAATCGAGCCGGAAGACTATAAGGAAGGATCGGTTGGTAGGATACAGCCTCAGGCATCAAGAGATAGTCATACCGTTAATGGAGTGACGCGTAGGATAAATCTTGTTGGCTGAGGGCAAGGCTTTGCAGTAAAAAGGTTTGGGCGGGTGTATGTCGCAGTTGTTGAGGCTTTCACAGGATAGACCAGCTGGGAGATCTGCATCAAATCAATCTTCAAACTGAGAAGCTCAAAAGTTAACAAAGAAAAAATCGAACTAATTACATTACTGGTCATTAAAATTGCTACACCAAGAAGAAATGCAGATGATAAACGGGTATTCGTTCGACACATATTTTATACTAGAAGTGATATGTGATTACATTTTCACCCAATTGGGTGCATAGATCCTGAGAAATCAGTACCCAGAACAACCACCTCTGACCGTAATAACGGCCTTGACACACCTGGGCATTGAGGCAAACAGAGCTTGGATGGCGTGTACAGGTACAGCTGCCCATGCAGCTTCAACACGATACAGCTCATCAAGAGTAGTGACCGGCGTATTGTGACGAGCCAGTTGCTCAGCCGCTATTGACCAGACATTTTCAATTGGTGAGAGATCTGGAGAATGTGCTGGCCAGGGCAGCACTCGAACATTTTCTGTATCCAGAAAGACCAGTACAGGACCTGCAACAAGCGGTCGTGCATTATCCTGTTGAAATGTAGGGTTAGCAGGGATCGAGTGAAGGATAGAGCCACGAGTCGTAACACATCTGAAATGTAACGTCCACTGTTCAAAGTGCTGTCAATGCGAACAAGAGGTGACCGAGACATGTAACCAATGGCACCCCATACCATAACGCCAGGTGATACGCCAGTATGGTGGTGACAAATACATGCTTCCAATGTGCGTCCACCGCGATATCCCCAAACACGGATGCGACCATCATGATGCTGTAAACAGAACGTGGATTCATCCAAAAAAATGACGTTTTTCCATTCGTGCACCCAGGTTCGTCGTTGAGTACACCATCGCAGGCGCTCGTGTCTGTGATGCAGCGTCAAGGGTAACCGCAGCCATGGTCTCCGAGCTGATAGTCCATGCTGCTGCAAACATCGTCGAACTGTTCGTGCAGATGGTTGTTGTCTTGCAAACGTCCCCATCTGTTGACTCAGGGATCGAGACGTGGCTGCACGATCCGTTACAGCCATGCGGATAAGTTGCCTGTCATCTCGACTGCTAGTAATACGAGGCCGTTGGGATCCAGCGCGGCGTTCCGTATTACCCTCCTGAATCCACCGATTCCATATTCTGCTAACAATCATAGGATCTCGACCAACGCGAGGAGCAATGTCGCGATACGATAAACTGGAATCGCGATAGGCTACAATCCGACCTTTATCAAAGTCGGAAACCTGATGGTACACATTTCTTTTCCTTTCACGAGGCATCACAACAACGTTTCACCAGGCAACGCCTGTCAACTGCTGTTTGTGTATGAGAAATCGGTTGGAAACTTTCCTGATGTGAGCACTTTGTCGCTACCGGCGACAACCTTGTGTGAATGCTCCGAAAAACTAATCATCTGCGTATCACAGCATCTTCTTCCTGTCGGTTAAATTTCGCGTCTGTAGCAAGTCATCTTCGTGGTGTAGCAATTTTAATGGCCAGTAGTGTAGCTACATTACGGTGAAACAGAGAATGTGCATTTGTTAAACCTCAATTTGGAGCACGCTTTTCTATATGAAAATGGGCAAGATGTGGCACTATAAAAATTGAGGCTAAAACGTTTACACCATTATAAGTAGTTGCTCATGTTTACTGAATCACGCGTCGTGTTCTCTCCCAAATTAAATACTGACGTCCGTAACATCCAACGATTTTCACTGAATTACGACAAATTTTCTAAGGAATGGTAGAACACACCATTGGCCAAACCTGATGATATATATCCAGGGGTATTCAATTTGTTTTGGAAGCTACTGTTTTAAACGTATGCCCACGATATTTCGTTAAACGTCTGCCCGCTGCAGCGTCCTCTACCCGATGGCTGCGGTGTTGGTTGGGTTGCTACTCTGTAGGCGCCGGCTGTGTTCGACGTCTGCTGGAGATACGACGGAAGAAACGTACAGCGTGAAGTCCTGGGTGGACCACACGTGTAATACCACCTTTCCAAAACAAAGACAGAAATTTAAACATGACCATAAGCAGTAAAAGTGTTAGGTACTCTACATGACTAACAAAACATTCCATTAAATATCGTTACACGTCAAATCAGACAAATCTAAAAGTTGGCGAATCAGCTAAATACCCAGGGATTATAATCACAAACAGCTTAAATCGGAACTATCACAGGTAACATGTTGTGGGGCAGGTCAACCAAATTCTACGTTTAATTGACAGAACACTTAGAGGATGCAACAGGTCTAAAAAAGTGACTGCCTACACTATTCTTGTCCATCCTCTACTAGAGTGCTGCTGCGTGGTGTGGTATCCGCATCAGACACGATTGAGGGAGAACACTGGAAAAGTTCAAAGTAGTGCAGCTCCTTTCCTGTTATCGCGAAATAGGAGAGGGAGTGTCACAGATATGATAAGCGAGTTGGGATGGCACTCGTCGAAACAAAATTGATTTTCGTTGCAGCGAGAACTACTTTCCACGAAATTTCTATTTTCTCCTCTGAGTGCAAAAATACACTCAAAAAAGAAAAGGATTTGTGCAAAGTGGTCAGAAATACAGTATCGCCGGAAAGTAAAAAAAAAAAAAAAAAAGGCTCTGAACACTATGGGACTTAACATCTGAGGTCATCAGTACCGTAAAACCTAACTAACATAAGGGCATCACACACATCCATATCCGAGGCAGGATTCGAACCTGCCACCGTAGCAGTCACGCGTTTCCAGGCTGAAGCGCCTAGAACCGCTCGGCCACAGCGGCCGGCTCGACGGAAAATCCAAAATTATAAACTTAGACGGATGAATGTGTCACGCTACGGCGCAGCTGACAAGGACAGTAAAGAGGGGACATGTCGATACGAGGGCATAAATCTTTGCAAATTTCATTCCGTGTACTCGCTTGGATAGTAACTATACCTCGCAGAGACTCATTTAAACAGATCCGGAGCTGTCAGCGTTTGAGAGAGGACGTGTAATTGGGCACAAAGAGACGGGATGCCGTAATCGGCGAATCGCTCGACATTTGAATAGGAGCGTTGCCATTATTCAAGGATTTTGGCGGGAATGGGTGAACCATGGCCGAACACAGCGTCAAGAAGGAAGTGGTCGACCTACAGAGACAACAGAAAGTGAGGACTGATCAATGATTAGACAGACACTCAGAGTCCCGGATTCATTATAATCGATTCGACTTGCATCAGTGACCAAAGGACCATTAATGGGCGACTCGCAGATGGGGAGCTGAGCTCACTGCGCCCCTTGACCTCTGCACACGAGCAAGGCTGTTTGCAGTGGCGTCGTGGCCTGAGTTCTCATAGAGTGGAGTAGAATTCGATGCTGCACAGTCTGTGTTGTTCACAAGTACGATGCAATGTCCCCTTGGACATGTATGTCCGAAGAAACATTCCATCGTGCACAGTATATATAGGATGTACGAGTGTAGGTTGTCGGAACATGATTGACGACATACGGAAGTTTTGGTATGGCTGTGAAGCAAGCTCGGATAGCCATTTGTAAGACAACCGCTGGCGATAAGCGGGAAATCCGGGTTCGACCGTCGGTCTATCATTCCATGGTTGTCCATATTTCCAAATGCGATTACATTGCATGGAGGAGAATTTTCATTGATGAGTTCCACTTGGATCTAATCCCCGATGACGAGTGAAGACGTGTCTGAAGACACCCCAGAGAGCGGTGGGAAACAACCTGACAGTCGCCCACCATACAGCCTGACAACCAGGACTGATGATCTGTGGTGTCATCTCATTCGTTGATCATCATCTGTGGTATACTTACAGCAGAGCGGTAGGTCGAAGATATTCTACGCTGCGTATTGTTACACTGCATGGCAAGCCATACTGGGTAACATTTTAGCAAGACAGCACGGCGAGAGTCTCTACTGTTTGTCTTTGTGCTTGCTGCCAGATCGCCGGATCTCTCCCCAACCGAGAATGATAAAGCATTGTGGACAGGGTCCTTCAGCCTTCTCGGGATTTTGTGGACCTAACGCGCAAATAGGACAGACTGTGGCACAATATTCCTCAAGAGGACATCCAGCAACTCGACAAATCAATGTCAAGCCGAATAGCTGCTTGAATAAGGGCCAGATGTGGTTCAAAATGGTTCAAATGGGTCTAAGCACTATGGCACTTAACATCTCTGGTCATCAGTCCCCTAGACTTAGAACTACGTAAACCTAATTAACCTAAGGACATCACAAACATCCATGTCCGAGGCAGGATTCGAACCTGCGACCGAAACAGCCGCTTGGTTCCAGACTGAAGAGCCTAGAACCGCTCGGCCACAGCTGCCGGCGCCAGATGTGGGCCAACACGTTATTGGCTTGATGTGTGAAGGTTTTTCGCCTAGATACTCGATCCAGTTGTTCTCAAATTCCAGCCATTTTTTGTACATGTAGAGATGCAGAGCGCATCCATTGATTCTTTCTTCGGGTGTGCGTTGTAATTTTTTTTCTTAGAGTGTATGTTACTGACTGCCATCTACATGCGGTCAAATGAGTATCATTATTAAATAAGAGAAATTAAAGTTGTAATGGGAAGATTTAGGCATCAATTGAAAGAAAACAGCCCTCGGACACTATTTTTAACGAATTAACCGGGTTTCAACACTGCTAGGTGTCTTCCTCAGAATTTAAATCAAAGAATGGTCTATAACATGGTCATTCTTTGATTTAAATTCTGTGGAAGACACCCGGTCAATTCGCTAAAAATAGTGACCGAGGCCTGTTTTCTTTCAATTGTAACTATTCACGGTCTCTGAAAACGTGCAGCAATGTATAAAATTTTGAGATTTAGGATTTCATTTTTCCCATGTGCTATTTGAGAATGGAACGATAGAGAAATAACCTGAAAGTAGTTGTGTGAAATGACATATAGGTGTAGAGGCTGATGGTTGGCATTTTGGGAGCCGCCTTCCTGGGTGCGATTCATAAGCGCCGTTGTTGTTTACGAGATGCAGTACTATCAAGCAGGGCTTTGATTTCTCGCGAATAAAGTAGTGGCTGAGTCTATTTGTCGCCGATTACAGTGTCAATAAAGAGAAGTAATGTTGCAGGTTTTCGACTCAACATCTGAATCGTCCAACACGTATTATGTTGTACTAGGACATACACCCTAGAGCAGCGGCCGTCAAACTTCTTTGCTCAAGAGGAAATACTGACATTGGCACCTATGGCTTATTACCAGTTGCTAACCTACATAAATCAGTATGTTATGAGCCCCAATAGGACGGCTATAGTGAGGGAGCGGTACTTTGGCCGCCGATACCCAAGTAGCGAACCTCGGCACCATTTGGAACGCTTAGTGTTCTCTATCTCTCACTGATAGCAACCCTAGTGTTGTAACGGTGTAATTTTCTGACGAAACGTTTCTGTGTTGTCTGTGTAAGTAGGGTAATTCGTTCAAATGGCTCTAAGCACTATTGGACTCAACATCTGAGGTCATCAGTCACCTAGACTTAGAACTCCTTAAACCTAACTAACCAAAGGACATCACACACATCCATTCCCGAGGCAGGATCCGAACCTGCGACCGTAACAGCAGCGAGGTTCGAGCGTGAAGAACCTAGAACCGCTCGGCCACAGTGGCCGGGTAAAGTAATTGATTGATAACACTAATTGAACATAGATTATATTTAAATGGATTATGTAGTCTGAGACAGGATCACAAATGGGTAATAAATGTACTGAATTTCATTTTTCTTCTGCTCTGCATTGTATTACAACAACCTTAATTTAATTAATACAAATACGCATCCCATTTGAAGATGACATTTTCTGTAAAGCTCATTCACAAGTCCACGTTTCTTCCTTTTGAAATTTATAGCAAAGCAGCTGTGAGGTACGAGACACACACGCTCATTAGTTGTCAGCACAGGTAGGCAAACAAGAAAAATTTCCTCTACATCGTCCCCTCACCCCGCAACAACAAATCCATCTACCCCTGCATAGAGCTTTGTCGCTGTACTAAGCAGCCAACACTACTTAGCTCACGGCTGAGTTTACCCATCGTCAGTTAAAATTAGGCACTTCTTAAAACCATATTGTCTCTATAAGTATTTTTGTTTCTCACTGAGCACGAAAACAACACTCTTAAGAAGCTCTTAATCTTAGTTGACGTTTCTGGGTTTGGCTGTTAGTTGCAAGACCTATGTTTGAAAGTTAAACTGGTGTTCGTATTTTTTGAAACTCGTGTTTGTAATTGTCTGGTTCGTATGATAACTGTATAAGACTTGCTCTGATATCGGAATACGTAAATCCCAGTGCAGGGCAACAGAACTACGTGAAAATTTAATTTTGAGCGGAAGTATGTGAAGCTCACGATACACGATGCGGAATCCAGATTGCGAGAAAGCAATCCGTTTTCGGTGAAACTTACATATGTTATCTGACTGCAAAACAAAAGTATACAGATTAAAATGTTAGGCCTGAATATAGCTAATCTTAGTCGTGTACACAATCACTATACCAGGATTGTTATTGTAATTACAAAGTAAATGAACATATAAATTGACGTATCTTACTTTTTGATAAAACTGCTTGAAAACTGAAAAGACAGCACTTTTCTGAAATCGTTTACTGATTTGAAATCTCTTAAATGATATGATATTTTCACAAATATATTCCGACAGACACTGTACTTCACAGTAGACATGATTTTTGGTGATAATTATATTTGTTGGCCTACCTGTGCCAAAGGAGATCGTCTGTTCTGCAGCCTGTCACTAATAGGAATTTTTGTCTGACTGTCGGAAACCAAATTTCATTTGCCGTACTTGCGACGTGCAGTGCAAAACGGTATATTGCCAATTTTCACAAAATGCTCCCGCAGCGAGTACACAAACGCATTCATGAAAGAAAATGAGAACGGGAAACTAATCTTAAAGACTGATAAATGAGAACAAGACTCGATGTTAAACTATGCTTCATTAAGCCATACCAACAATACCCCCTTTCATAAATTGCTCACGATTAGACTATTTAGCAAAATATTTCTTAATAATTTTCCTGTGCACAATTACTTTCCTTGACATTTGTTTCAATTACAAGACAAAACCATATGTTGCATTATAATATTTCTACAGCAAACTTCAATCATACACAATGTTCCAACAATAAGAAATGGCACAGTTACAAATACGCATAAGAAACTAAATTACCTTAAAAATTGCTCTTTTGACATTCTTGCATTCATATAATCTCATTTCCACAAAATTCTTCTCCGGAACATATTATTACAAAATGCTTTTCAAATAATGCTGCTCCCACTGCACAGAGAGACAACTTCCATCTTTCTCAAACGAAGTACATTACCAGATTGTCTAACACACACTACTTGCTACTCTCTTCAAAAGAAGCACCCTCTCTGACCAAAATCTGTTGTCTCACCAGCAGACTGAAAGAATAAGCTTACCTCGATACCACGGAGGTTGAGTACATTTATCAAATTCACAACTTGATTCACATTTATGGCCAAGACTTCATGAAAATTGACATAGCAAACAGAACAGTCTCCTTCCATCTTATTATAAAATACTGCTGAAAATCGCGGGCGACGTGAATACTTGATTCGGACCGCAGTTTAACGAACACTGAGAGTAATTGACAATGGAAACTGCCGTAAAATAGACACTTCTGGTTGCGGACAGGCACGTTTAAAGGCTCACATACAGCTTTCGGCCACAGCTTTCGTCAATAAAGATTCACAACATTCACAAAATCAGAAAAGCAAGCGCACCTCACTTACACACGACTGCCACCTCCAGCATCTCGGGCTGAAACGCCATTGTGTATGCGCACGCGCGCCTTTGTGTGTGTGTGTGTGTGTGTGTGTGTGTGTGTGTGTGTGTGTTTCTTTACTGTCGCCGAAACCTATACAGGATGAGTCACGAGGGTTTCCCCCGGTTTATGGAGGGTTTCGTTAGGTTATTTGGAACAAAAAATACAGTAATGGGATCAGATCCATAATTAAGGGGTACAGTAATTGAAAGGAAAATGGCAGAAAAAACCTTTACTGTAGGATTTCACTATAAAAAATGCACATAATAACTCATTTAAACAGTTGTGTAGCAGTCTCTAGCATTCAGAGTGGATTTAAAGCAAGTGTTCAAAATTTGCTCCCTGCATTTTAAGGCAAAGATGCGCACGGGAGTGAACCACGCTAGTAGCATTCCGTAATTTCACATGCCCGTTCCTTATTTACGCTGTGGAGAACACACACACCCATGCCCGGGTGAAGGAGTCGAACCTCCGACAGGAGGAGCCGCACGGGCCGTGACGAGGCGTCTCGTCTGCGAGGCTACCCCGCGCAGCATTCATGGACTTCATGTTCCCAAACAACGATGGAATTTTTATGGATGACATTGCGCCGTGTCACCGGGCCACAATTGTTTGCGACTGGTTTCAAGAACATTTTGGTCAGCTCAACCGAATGATTTGGCCACCCAGATCGCCCGACATGAATCCCATCGAACATTTGTGGAACACAATCGAGAGGTCAGTTTGTGCACAAAATCCTGCACCGGGAACACTTTCGCAATTATGAACGGTTATACAGGCAGAAAGGCTCAGTATATCGGCAGGGCACTTCCAACGACTTGTTGCTCTACTATGCCGGACAAAAGGAGGTCCGACGCTATATTGGGAGGTGTCCCTCATTTTTTGTTGAACTGCAGATATCCTGATTACTTGTTATGTAATAGTGCCCTGTACGTTGTACGAGGGCAGTTCAATAAGTAATGCAACACATTTTTTTTTCTGAAACAGGGGTTGTTTTATTCAGCATTGAAATACACCAGGTTATTCCCCAATCTTTTAGCTACACAACACTATTTTTCAACGTAATCTCCATTCAATGCTACGGCCTTACGCCACCTTGAAATGAGGGCCTGTATGACTGCACGGTACCATTCCACTGGTCGATGTCGGAACCAACGTCGTACTGCATCAATAACTTCTTCATCATCCGCGTAGTGCCTCCCACGGATTGCGTCCTTCATTGGGCCAAACATATGGAAATCCGACGGTGCGAGATCGGGGCTGTAGGGTGCATGAGGAAGAACAGTCCACTGAAGTTTTGTGAGCTCCTCTCAGGTGCGAAGACTTGTGTGAGATCTTGCGTTGTCATGAAGAAGGAGAAGTTCGTTCAGATTTTTGTGCCTACGAACACGCTGAAGTCGTTTCTTCAATTTCTGAAGAGTAGCACAATACACTTCAGAGTTGATTGTTTGACCATGGGGAAGGACATCGAACAGAATAACCCCTTCAGCGTCCCAGAAGACTGAAACCATGACTTTACCGGCTGAGGGTATGGCTTTAAACTTTTTCTTGGTAGAGGAGTGGGTGTGGCGCCACTCCATTGATTGCCGTTTTGTTTCAGGTTCGAAGTGATGAACCCATGTTTCATCGCCTGTAACAATCTTTGACAAGAAATTGTCACCCTCAGCCACATGACGAGCAAGCAATTCCGCACAGATGGTTCTCCTTTGCTCTTTATGGTGTTCGGTTAGACAACGAGGGACCCAGCGGGAACAAACCTTTGAATATTCCAACTGGTGAACAATTGTGACAGCACTACCAACAGAGATGTCAAGTTGAGCACTGAGTTGTTTGATGGTGATCCGTCGATCATCTCGAACGAGTGTGTTCGCACGCTCCGCCATTGCAGGAGTCAAAGCTGTGCACGGCAGGCCCGCACGCGGGAGATCAGACAGTCTTGCTTGACCTTGCGGCGATGATGACACACGCTTTGCCCAACGACTCACAGTGCTTTTGTCCACTGCCAGATTACCGTAGACATTCTGCAAGCGCCTATGAATATCTGAGATGCCCTGGTTTTCCGCCAAAAGAAACTCGATCATTGCCCGTTGTTTGCAACGCACATCCGTTACAGACGCCATTTTAACAGCTCCGTACAGCGCTGCCGCCTGTCAGAAGTCAATGAAACTATACGAGACGAAGCGGGAATGTTTGAAAATATTCCACAAGAAATTTCCGGTTTTTTCAACCAAAATTGGCCGAGAAAAAAAATGTGTTGCATTACTTATTGAACTGCCCTCGTACTTGACGGCGAGTGTTCATCAAAGGCAAGCCTATCGCCAGGAGCTCCAAAAGAAACCGCTCTGGTTCCCTACATAGTCAGACGATTTGTCGGATAGCTTCAGCAGTAATCATCGGCAATTTGCTGATTTGGCTGTAGTAGATGGCAAAGTATCGTCGCTGAGTGGCTATAGGGAGATACAGGATGACTGAGAATTTCTATCTGGTGTCATGAAGGCCAGCTTGTTGTAAATGTAGAAAAATGAATGTTAATGGGCATCAGTAGAAAGAATAACCCTGTAATGTTCTTTTATAGAATCACTAGCATGCTACTTGAAACGGTGACTCCGATTAAATATCTAGGCGTAACGTTGCAAAGCGCTATGAGGTGGAACGAGCGCGTAAGTACGGTAGCAGGGAACGTGACATTTCCACTTCGGTTTCTTTAGAGAATTCTAGGAAAGTGTAGCCCATCTACACTCCTGGAAATTGAAATAAGAACACTGTGAATTCATTGTCCCAGGGAAGGGGAAACTTTATTGACACATTCCTGGGGTCAGATACATCACATGATCACACTGACAGAACCACAGGCACATAGACACAGGCAACAGAGCATGCACAATGTCGGCACTAGTACAGTGTATATCCACCTTTCGCAGCAATGCAGGCTGCTATTCTCCCATGGAGACGATCGTAGAGATGCTGGATGTAGTCCTGTGGAACGGCTTGCCATGCCATTTCCACCTGGCGCCTCAGTTGGACCAGCGTTCGTGCTGGACGTGCAGACCGCGTGAGACGACGCTTCATCCAGTCCCAAACATGCTCAATGGGGGACAGATCCGGAGATCTTGCTGGCCAGGGTAGTTGACTTACACCTTCTAGAGCACGTTGGTGGCACGGGATACATGCGACGTGCATTGTCCTGTTGGAACAGCAAGTTCCCTTGCCTGTCTAGGAATGGTAGAACGATGGGTTCGATGACGGTTTGGATGTACCGTGCACTATTCAGTGTCCCCCTCGACGATCACCAGTGGTGTACGGCCAGTGTAGGAGATCGCTCCCCACACCATGATGCCGGGTGTTGGCCCTGTGTGCCTCGGTCGTATGCAGTCCTGATTGTGGCGCTCACACTGCACGGCGCCAAACACGCATACGACCATCATTGGCACCAAGGCAGAAGCGACTCTCATCGCTGAAGACGACACGTCTCCATTCGTCCCTCCATTCACGCCTGTCGCGACACCACTGGAGGCGGGTTGCACGACGTTGGGGCGTGAGCGGAAGACGGCCTGACGGTGTGCGGGACCGTAGCCCAGCTTCATGGAGACGGTTGCGAATGGTCCTCGCCGATACCCCAGGAGCAACAGTGTCCCTAATTTGCTGGGAAGTGGCGGTGCGGTCCCCTACGGCACTGCGTAGGATCCTACGGTCTTGGCGTGCATCCGTGCGTCGCTGCGGTCCGGTCCCAGGTCGACGGGTACGTGCACCTTCCGCCGACCACTGGCGACAACATCGATGTACTGTGGAGACCTCACGCCCCACGTGTTGAGCAATTCGGCGGTACGGTCCACCCGGCCTCCCGCATGCCCACTATACGCCCTCGCTCAAAGTCCGTCAACTGCACATACGGTTCACGTCCACGCTGTCGCGGCATGCTACCAGTGTTAAAGACTGCGATGGAGCTCCGTATGCCACGGCAAACTGGGTGACACTGACGGCGGCGGTGCACAAATGCTGCGCAGCTAGCGCCATTCGACGGCCAACACCGCGGTTCCTGGTGTGTCCGCTGTGCCGTGCGTGTGATCATTGCTTGTACAGCCCTCTCGCAGTGTCCGGAGCAAGTATGGTGGGTCTGACACACCGGTGTCAATGTGTTCTTTTTTCCATTTCCAGGAGTGTATAAAGGAGGCACGTACTCAACACTAGTGGGACACATTCTTGGGTACTATTCGCGTGTTTGGGATCCCCACCAGGTCGGATTAAAGGAAGACGACACAGCAAAACTTATTCTAGCTCATAGCGGTAATGATACAGCAACCAACGATGCGTTTCGCCTGATTCGGGCATCTTCAGATTACCCTATACGTAAAAATATACGTTTTGTTGGAAGTTGCGTGATCCCATTTCGCAAATCTGGAGTCATTCGCAAGAAAATGTAACATAACGCTTTTCAACTTACTGATAATACATGGTGTTAGGTACACGGGATGCCAAGCAAACAAAACGTCCCAGCTAATTGCCCTCGTCAAATATTCGGAAACATCGCGCGGTGTCCCATAAAAAAAATAAAACTAGATTTAACCTAAAAGTGGTCAAACTCAGTGACCGTTTTTGTCACATCATCAAAAAATTTAAAAAGATAAAAAAAATAGATCACTTTGTTGAGGCATGAAACTTATCCCATTGAGTAGGATAGAGACACAGTCCTACACAGATCTGTCACCGTTTAAACATGTAGGAAATGTAGCTACTCACATTCGGGCTACGCAAACAGTACTGGTCACGAAAACACACATAAATGTGCGCCAGGTGTCCGCAGCTCAAAATGGTTCAAATGGCTCTGAGCACTATGGGACTTAACATCTGAGGTCATCAGTCCCCTAGAACTTAGAACTACTTAATCCTAACTAACGAAAGGACATAACACACATCCATGCCTGAGGTAGGATTCGAACCTGCGACCGTAGTAGCAGCGCGGTTCCAGACTAAAGCGCCTAGAACCGCTTCGCCACAGCCGTCGGGTGTCCCAAGCTCACAGTACCGTAGATGGCGTTAGTGAGATGCGAGTTACGAAGTGCTATTTCGTTACCAAATATAGACAAGTATTAAATAGCAAAACATGAGAGTTGTCACAAGTCATGTAAAAAACCGATAAGAAATTAATCGTATAAAATTGTGGATAATATATATAAAGACCTGGGCCATAATAACAAGGTAAAATGCAATAAATCAAATTGCCTGCTGTGTATTGTACACACGCGAAAACACAGAAAGGATCCTTAACTGTTAATGTCGCTTTCCTCTTTTTAATTCTTTTGAACAAACACCAGACTGTCGTCATGTTTTTTAATTGAGCCTGTGTACGTACTATGTGTTTTAATCAGCATCACCAACCCTTTGTTTTTATATTTTCTACGCAACTTTTCGCCATGTTTCAGTTTTTAACAGTCACCGTTTCATCGTCTGCTTTTATTGTTATGAAATCTCCTAATTCTCTTAACTTTTCTGTAGGCTGAATAGCGGCGTATTATGCTGCTGCCAGCCCCCACCCCCCCTCCCCTCTGGCGGGGGGATCGAAATCCAATAAAGAAAAAAAATAATGACACTTCCTTCAGAAGGCCATTACTGACGGAGGCGCATGTCCCCACGAAAACCATCCACCCCCACCATTCCACTCTCCCTCCGAGGGCTATCCTTCTCTTCCGGCAATCCCGCCGCCTCTATTGCTCCTTCCTGCGCAATCGTGACAGGGATACACTCCGACACCACCGGCAAATACAGCGACACGTTCGCAACATAAACTCCTTGTAACCTCCCCACAAAAAAATGAAATGATATTATTTTAAATGTGAATAGTCATTGAGCTAAGTGTAAGCTCCCCAGAGAAATTTTGAAACACAATAATTGAATGTTAACAAGAATACAACCTAATGCAACCTCCCAGCAAATAAATTTAATGACAATGACAATTAAATAAAAATTAGCAGTCTGACCCTAATGTAAGCTGCCCACAAAAAAATATAACACAATTCAATGATAATGAAATCTCAGTCACAATGAAATGCAAATAGACCGAAATGTCGATCTTAGGCCCTGTTCACTAATTAAACTGTAATTCTTACCTTAGTAAAACTGCATCTGCTCTTATTTTTCGCCATAGCTTGGAGGAAATTCATTGCAAAAATTTTGAATTTAAGGGAAACTTTTCTTTAAGGAATAGCAAAGGAAATATTTCTTTCATTAAAGGGTTCTTTGTTAAAAAATTGCTTTGAAAACAAAATTATTATTGGGGCGATTCTTGGACAAATTAGTTACAGTTAATTTACATCATTAGCTGAGCGAAATGCTGCTTCATTACCTTATTTAAAAATAATATACCTCGTCCTGAATCTTGACCAGAATGCCATGTCGACGCCCGCCGACTGCTCACACACAACTGAACTCTCTCGCAACTCGATCGCAACTGCCACAGCACTGAACTCTCGCGCGGTCAAGCGCAGACTGGTCAGAGACTCTGCAATGCCTCGCCATCGCCACCACACAACATACGTGTTTCATGCTCTAAGTACTGGTCAGTCTTCCATCACTTTGCTGGTTCCCGTTCCACACCCCATTACCCTCTTCTCCATAACGAACACCTCTTCCTGACAACTTCAGCAGGGCCAACCACTTCGCTTCCCACCTTTCTGAGATCTTCTCCGTTCCTGATGATCCCCACTTTGATTATTCTCTTTCCCCAGCTGTCATGGAATCCACCGATACCTCGGTCGCCCCACTCACTCCCATCTCCAGTACTTTGGGCAGTTGCCCCCCTTCGACATCAACACTCCTATTGCAGCGCAAGATATTAAACTTATCCTCCGGTCAAAACGCAATACGGACCCTGGCCATGACTACGTCACCTACCGCCACCTCAAGAATGCCCCTTCTCATTCTTGCCTGTGCTTGCCAATTTATACAACGTCATCAACCCTACTGGTGTCTACCTCCTGAAACTCCTGTCTGGCCAGACATGGGGATTGCATCATTCCACTATCCTCCAAACCTACAAGTCCCTCATCTGCCCTATCCTCTGTTATGCCAGCATCACCTGGATCTCCGCCCCCCTCCCACTTTTATAAGGTCCTCCAAACCCCAGAGCGCCATGTCCCCTGCCTTGTCTTCTATATCTGCCTTCCTTCCCCCCACGACTGTAGGAGCACTCATCCCCTTTCCCCACCTCCTCCTTTTGCTGTGCATCCTTTACACTGTCTGCATTGATCCTACTATCCCGTTTTCCTCCTTCCTCTCTAGTCTCTTGCCCATTGCCATGCTTCTATCGATATGGATGTACACATTCCTCTCTCGTACTCCAAACCCTCCATCTCCCAGATGCTACCAACTGTAGCCTGGCCTTGTCCCCCACCCCTCCCCAGGGACCCCTCCGAGAGCAGATTTTCCTCCTCCCCCCCTCCTGAGTCCCTGCACCTCCTCCTCGGCTGTTTTCCGCTCCCGTCCCTTCCCTCCCCAGGCCCCCTTTGGCGCGTCCCCCCACCTCATCCCCGTTTCTCTCCCCTCCTTCTCGTTTCCTTTTCCCTTCTCCCTTGTCCCCCACCCCTGGAAGATCCTCCAAGATTTTTATTCATTTTATAGTGTGCTGTGTTAGTGTCGTTTTCGGTGCCGTTATACGGTGTCATCAAGTAATATGGTTTAATTGTGTGCTCGACCTCTATATTATAGTCCAGGTTTGTTCTGTGCTACACCGACCGTCACGTGGCTGTTTTAAACGTTCTGTGACTTTTTATGCTCCTGCCATACTTTGTGAGGACTAAAAGGCACCAGGCAGTGTGTGCTTTTTGTGTACAATACATTTTCTCATTTTTACCTCTGTTTTACAGTCACTCCTTCTTGTATGCTTTCTTCTCTTATGTTCCGCCTTTTTTTTCTATGTACCGCCATGTTTTCTTTTTTATATTGTTTTAAATGTCTTCCTGTCTACTTGTAATGTCTCTTGGCTGAAGAGCAGCACTCATGCTATCAAGGTGGTCCCAGAGACTCTCGACTGAGTTTAAATCCAGGGACTTTGATGGCCAGATGCTCTTCGGACCACGGACACACAATGGAGCTGTGTGACACGTCGCATTTTTCTCCTGGTTTATACTATCGTGTCGGGGAAGAACAAATTGTACGTAGGCCTGGACATGGTGCCAAAAGACATATGCTTATTAGTGTTGATCCATTGTCTCATGACAAGATCACTAGGGACATGCCACGAAAACGTTCCCCAGACTATAGCCTGCCGCTGTGGCCGAGCGGTTCTAGGGGTTTCAGTCTGAAACTGTGCTCCTGAAACGGTCGCAGGTTCGAATCCTGCCTCGGGCATGGATGTGTGTGATGTCCTTAGGTTTAAGTTGTTCTAAGTCTAGGGGACTGATGACCTCAGATGTTAAGTCCCATAGAGCTTAGAGCCATTTGAGTCATTTTTTCATCAGCCTTTTGAACCAGTTTTTGGTTATTGCACGTTAACGTCGAGCATAGTCGGTGGACTCGCATTCGGGAGGACGACGGTTCAATACCGCGTCCGGTCATCCTGATTTAGGTTTTCGTGATTTTTCTAAATCGCTCTAGGCAAATGCCGGGACGGTTCCTTTGAACGGGCACGGCCGACTTCCTTCCCCATCCTTCCCTAATCCGATGAGACCGATGACCTCACTGTTTGGTCTCTTCCCCCATATAACCCCAACCCATAGTATGTGGTCACATTATATGAATGGACCGTGTATATAACATTTCATTTGTTGCTACCTTCAGAATTAGAATTGTCGAAAACCTTTGTAAATAACTATTACTTGCTGTTCATTGAAGATGATTCAGAGCCGAAGTGGTGTTCTCGCGTAATACCCGTGTCCGCCTAAGCGAGTGGTAGGACAGATAAATCAGCCGGCCTGAGGTGTCGGCTGCGCAACCTCTCGTGGTCCTGCGCTGTCGCAACGCCCGCCGATACATCTCCTGAGATTGCTCTCCTAAATAAAGGCAGCAAACAAAGCCATTTAGACAAGGAGGGCGGCTGTCGCGGTGCGGCGATTAGCAGCTACTAACGGCGAGAGCTGACCCTGTCAGCTATCTCTCTGTTGTCGCCCTGTCAGAAGGCTGGACACACTCCCTGCACGCGCCGAAACGTCACCAGCAGACGAGGCTGTGGTCCTTAGCGCGCGGGCAGTGCTCTAGTATATCCAGAGCCTCTCCATACCACACCATGGTATTATGGCACCTCTGCATGTACCAGATTCGGGCTGGTGGCCATTTCCAAAACTCGTACGATCCAAGAAAAACTGGCCAGGTGCGAGAAGAACTCTCGCTTTGAATGTTCCGCACAAACTTACGTATTTGGACAGTTCGTCTATCCCGGGAATCAAGAATCTCGACGAGGATTGTCTTTTGCCGACGTTACTACTGGCAAGATAGGGATTACAAGACTTTCGGTAATGTTTTAAGTTTCATGGGGTATAAAAAATGACAAAGGAAATTTTTTGTGTAATATAATTACACACTGACAAATTTCGGACTTCTCCCTTTACTTATACTGTGATATCCAATCGACGCTTGCTCAGTTTAATGATTCTAGGTCTACAAGAAGTGCTGTATAGATTTTAGTGCGTGAGTTCGCGAGTATAGCTCTGAGCACTATGGGACTTAACACCTGAGGTCATCAGTCCCCTTGAACTTAGAACTACTTAAACTTAACTAAGAACATCAGACTGAAGAGCCTAGAACCGCTCTGTCACACCGGCCGGCTCGCGAGTATGAAAATGTGATAAATTGCCGTATCTTTTCATTGTATTGACATGGAAGCTGAACGTTTTTACACCACCAAAGGACCATAGATTTATCTGACACAAATTTTAAGTTGATAGGTGTACCCATTTCTAAGTAAAAGAGATATCAACAAACGGAGAGACCGAAACACAGTCGGATAAAAAATGACAAAAATGGTTTAGTTACAAGTTAACGATTTTGAGATTTCTTCCTTTAGTTTTACTGTGAAACGTTGCTTCTTGCCGAATTTTATGATTTCAAGCCAAGGGAATGTACCATATTGGTTTTAATGAGTAGTTCGGAAGCACCAAAATATGTCACATAAATGGACGTATCTTCTGATTTCTTTGACTAAAATGCTTCAGTAGTTCGCACCGTCATGGAGCCATAGACCTGAGTAAGTGGCGTGATTTTCAGTTTTATATGTCTACCCGTTCCTGAGAAAAAGGGTTTTTAACAGTTGGTAAGGCAGACATACAACGAAGTGCTCTTCTTGTAAGTGGACTGCTGCTGTGTTGGCAACCCTGTGTAGCGCTTTGCATTGGATCTCTGACTGCGCTTTCTTTGTAAGAGACTCTGTGGGTGGTCGGACTCATTGTTGGAAGTTAATCGCCAGTAGTGTTTGGCAGTTGGAAGCAGTGTCGCCAATTTAGCGACTTTGTCGCTAGAAATGGCGACTTTTGCTTTCGTCTTAGCGACAAAAGAAAACTTTTTAGCGACAAAAATTATTTAGCGACTAATCTGGCGACTTTTGGAGTACTGACGACTTTTGAAGCACAAATCAAAACTGTTTTGGGCCAGTATTTTCATTAACAAAACTAAGATTTTAACAATAGAATGGGTACCACACTGACTTTGTTCTAGATTTACTAAGTTAAATTAAGTTCTTAGCAGATCATGTAGCACTGTTCAGCATTTAGTAAACCTGAATGTGGGAATTGCCTAAAGAGTAAGAAAACCTTGACTATAGAACAATTCATTATTCATTACCCACTAGCCTGTTATCGTCGATAGCGTATCGATCTATAATTCTTCAACTTTTGAACTCCCTTTATTTTTAGAATTGACAAAAAACATACGTAATATTGAGTACAATAAAATACATTTCTGTCCAGCAACCTATAATTTTTCGGAATGTTAACTCGCAGTCAAATTATTACCACATGCACAGTGGTAACGCAAGAATAATTCGGTGGGGGTATTTGAGAGATTATTACGTTTTAAACAATGAACAATAGGACTGATATCGAATTACTGAGTGAGAACATTGTTTCTTGACCTCTAGTTTGCCTGAGTTTTAATGTATTTTCAGTGATTATAAATTGGTGAAACTTACGTTGTGGTGGCTTACATAATGGATTTACCGCAGAAGAAGAAGCAGTACGCTCAAAAATATCGGGATGCGTGGGAAGCAGAACCTGAATTCAATGGATGGCTGAAACCAGTCGTCGGAGACTTATCCAAGGCAAGATGTCAAGTATGTGCAACAGAGTTTTACGCTAAATTGTGTGACATTAGAAAGCATTCGAAAACTATTAAGCATAAACAAAAAATTGATTTAAAAAAAAAACACAAACCACCTTACCTGTGAAAATTGTTCCGAAAACTACAGTTAGAATAGCAAGCAGAGCGGAAGGCGCCCTTTATTTTATTTATTGCTGAAAATTGTTCTATTTTAGCTGTAGATTATTTAGGAATACTGTGCAAGAAGGTGTTTTCCGGTGATGAGGGCGCTACAAACATGCAATTACATCGTACAAAGTGCACTAACAGTATAACTTAAGTTTTGGCTCCATTGAAGATATTGGTAACCAAAAATACAGTGTACTAATAGATGAATCCACAGATGTATCAATATCTAAAATTCTAGGTATCGTTATACGGTACTATAGTGTAAACAACCAAACCATTAGATCAGCATTTCTCAAACTCGCTGTAGTAGAAACTGCAGATGCAAGAAATCTGGTTGCTGTTCTTGTGAATTCTTTGAAAGATCTCAAACTTTCAATCGCTAATATGATAAGAATTGGCACAGATAATGCTTCTGCAATGGTTGGAATAAACAATGGGCTTTTCGAACAACTCAAGAGAGAATATGGTTTGAAGCATTTGGTATTGATCCGTTGCATTTGTCACTCTTCAGCTTGCAGTTTCGAACGCCTCAGTGAATACCATACCTAGAAACATAGTTTCTTGGACGGGAAACCTACAATTGGTTCTCCATTTCACCCAAAAGACAAGAGGAATATAAAAAGGTTTATGAGACAATAAATTGTGGAAAACAGCCACTAAAAATTTTGAAGATCTGCGCAACATGTTGGTTTTCAATTGAACCAGCAATACCAAGAATTCTGGAGCAGTGGGAAGAACTAAAGCTACATTTATCACTTGCCATGGTTCAAGACAATTGTTACACTGCCGATCTTTTGTACAAGATGTATTGTGATGACTCAAATCATCTTTACATGATTTACCTTAAACATGCTTTAAAAGACGCACAAATAGCATAAAAGAAATTCAACAAAGACTGCCAAGTAACGTTACGATCCTGGAAAAAATGTCAATGCTGAATGTTGAAGAAACACTAAAAGGGAATAAAAATAATGCTGTAGCGGATGAAGCCAAAGAATTGGGTTTTAGTGGCGATTTCGTAGACGGTATGCTGCAAGAATGGCATAATATCAACTTCATTAGGTGGAATAACACCACTAACACTGTTTGATTTTGGAATGAGGTTTTGCAGTATAAAAATGCCGCAGGGGAGAATCCTTTTTCTTTGATTTCACAGCTAGCAATGACTGTTCTATGCCTACCGCATTCAAATGCAGAAGTGGAAAGAATATTCAGTTCTATGAACATAATAAAAACTAGACATAACAGATTATCGTTAAAGACAATTAATGCTTTGATCATATTGAGAGACCAGCTGAAGAAACAAAATAAAGACTGTGCATCTTATGACATACCGTCAGACGTATTGGAGCTTATTGGAACGAACAAAAGTGATCCTTTTGCGACAAAACCAGTCGAACTGCAACATCATCTTTTGATCGACGTTTAACCCTCTACATGAACTACAGTTCTGTCAGAGCATGAAACGGAAGAGTCATTCGAGCTTCTGAGTGACGACGATGAATAGCACACATACCGGTATGTATATATTTTGTAACCTAATTTGAGTTCTTGCTTTCTTTTGTTACAAATATAGTTGTATATTTCTAGTATATTTGACTAATGTTATTGAAACAACAATTTAGGTGTTGCGTCAATTATGATAACATGTTTAATTAAACGTTAGCGTATTTTGCATGTATTTTGTTGCAAGAGATGCGTCATTTAATTAAGACAATATAGCAGTTACGTATGAGAATTTTTGTTAATATTTTATTACATGCCCCCCCCCCCCCCCCACTGGCTTATTGCACCATTCGCAGCACGAAATTTTCAGCACACCCCTAGTAAAACCAGTTTTAGCGACTTTCTAGCGACTTTTGATATTGAATCTAGCGACATGGGTTTTTTAGAGTTGGCAACACTGGTTGGAAGTTAGTCGGCAGCAGTGATGGAAGAACTGTTGGGTAGTTGTAGGTGAACAGCCAACAGAGATGGATGTTAGATGTGAGAAGTTAGCTTTGATGGAGGGTAGAGGTCCGAAGTGTTAGCGTGGGCTAACGATCTGGAAGTGTCGGACATGGAGACTGAATATTATTCATGGTTATTCTTTCGCTTCCTAACCACATGCCTATTAGTAGTTAGTGGCTTTAGTAGTTAGAATCTTTTATTTATCTGGCAGTATTGACGTTTGCTTGCTGTAGTTCGCGTAATGAAGATTTTTGAGGTATAGGTTATTGTTAGGATTTCTTTTTAGTCAAGGCCATACTTTTTAACTAAGTATTTGAAGTTAGGTTATCTTTTTTTGAGCAGTCAGATTGCGTTGGGCCAGGATATTGTGGGCCTCAGTCATTCAGCAATTTATGAACAGGCACACTCATTTAAATAAAGAAATTTCGTATGAATGTTCTGTTTCTATAGAGTGTGGTAGTCTGGCGTTAGGAACTTGCTATTCTGTATAAGAAATAGTAGTAAATAATAATAGTCATGCTGTAACTGTTGGTTGGTAATATTTACTGACAAAATGCAACCTAACGCTAGATTGCGTACTTACGGCTATCCTGTGTGGCTGTTTTTAGTGCGACTTAAAAAGAGAGAGAGATTATTAATTAATCGTCGATGTGTCAGTTCTCGGTTGTGTTCAGGAGACGTAGGGATTGATTACGCGAAGGGGTTTTCTTAATTGACCTTTTGTCCCGGATTGCCTTCACGCAATCAGAATCTTCGACGAAAATACGTAGTGGTGAAAGAAAAGAATAAGAAGAAAATTACTGCATCGTAAAATATTGATATATTTTGAGAAAATTCGCTTTAAACTGCTATACATTGACAAATACACAATAAATGCATGCCTTACATCTGATATTTGTTTTGTATGTGGCGGAGTCCAATAATCGCTGCTTTGTCAGTCCGTTCCTTGTTAAAATTAAATGTCCTTGCGTGTGCGTAAGTACATTGTATCCACATCCGAGTTACCGAAATGTTTGCTCGTCGTTTCAAATAGTTTTTACACAGAATAATAATACAACTTGTAGCAATACTATGTAGTACGTCTTTACATGTCGGCGACCAAAAGTACAAGGGATAATGAAGTCTCTAGAATATTTCTTAACAAAAGATAGATTGTTCTTTCTTCTGTTTCGCAGCTTCTTGCTATGAAGCGTTGCGGCAATGATTTTAAATATCTGCGCCCAGCGGGTCATAGTGTTTATTTAGAGTATTTAAACGCTGGACGCGCGTCTTGGTACAGGCGCACATTAAAAAAAAAAAAAATTCGTCTCTTTACTCTCGCTCTGTGATGCTTAGCATCTTTACGAACTACAGCTCGTTGGCTGTCCTTTTGTTTTATGACAAATATCTCATGTACAAAGTATCTCAAATCCAATAATATTACAGTACGGAAACATAAAAATGAAAATATATTATCGGATTAAACACTACAAAATCGTTTACAATATAATGGATGAAAACGTTCTGAACAACATAATGGTACGAAGTGCTACAATATGTTGAGCTCAACATCTGATTCTTGTTTATAACAAGAAAACACCACCGTCTCATGGAGACATATTTCCTATTTGTCATGTTACGATCGGTTCAAATGGCTTTGAGCACTATGGGACTTAACATCTGTAGTCATCAGTCCCCTAGGATTTAGTACTACTTAAACCTAACTAACCTGAGGACATCACACACATCCATGCCCGAGGCAGGATTCGAACCTGCGACCGTAGCGGTCACGCGGTTCCAGACTGAAGCTCCTAGAACCGCAAGACCACACCGGCGTCCTTACGACCGGTTTCGATGGAAATAACACCTTCATCTACACATCACTCCAGGCACACTATCGTGACCGCCTGTCGAAAGCTTGGACGACCAACTTTTACACCGCAGACATCTGCGAGACGTGCAGGAAGAGAGAGTCACTGAGGTTCTGGAAGGTACGGACAGGGATGTGGAGTCACGCCGACTCCAGCGCCGCGGCCAGCTGCGCTAGGTTTCTCCACTGAGGATCGATGGCACGAACAACCCGATCGAGGTGATTCTAGGTCAGGAGAGTTTGGTGACCAGGGGAGTACTCAACCACGCACGAGTACTGCGAGCTGTGTGACACGTTGCAATGTCTTGCTGATCCAGAGGAAGAGAAAGTGCATGTAGGGGTCGACATGGGCGCCAAGGATTGACACATACTTGTGTTGATCCACTGTGCCTTCCAGAATCAAAGATTGACCCAGAGACTCTGGCACACATTCTCCAGAACATGACGCTCCCTCCTCCAGCCTGGGCCCCTCTGCTTTCAGGAGAGTTTGGTGCCGAGCAGCCAAACACGCCAAGTGCCATCTCTCCTGTTGTTGTTGTGGTCTTACTGCAGCCTACATCCTTCTGAATTTGCTTAGTGTATTCATCTCTTGGTCTCTCTCTACGATTTTTACCCTCCACGTTGCCCTCCAATACTAAATTGTTGATCCCTTGATGCCTCAGAACATGTCCTACCAACCGATACCTTCTTCTAATCAAGTTGTCCCAAAAAAATCCTCTTTTCCCCAATTCTATTCAATACCTCCTCATTAGTTATGTGATCTACCCATCTAATATTCAGCATTCTTGCCGGCCTGAGTGGCCGAGCAGTTCTAGGCACTACACTCTGGAACCGCGCGACCGCTACGGTCGCAGGTTCGAATCCTGCCTTGGGCATGGATGTGTGTGATGTCCTTAGGTTAGTTAGGTTTAAGTAGTTCCATATTCTAGGGGACTTAGATGTTGTCCCATAGTGCTCAGAGCCATTTTAACCACTTTTTTTCAGCATTCTTCTGTAGCATCACATTTCTAAAGCTTCTATTCTCTTTTCGTCCAAAATATTTATCGTCCATGTTTCACTTCGATACATAGCTACACTCCATACAAATACTTTCAGAAACGACTGCCTGACACTTAAATCTATACTCGACGTTAACAAATTTCTCTTCTTCAGAAACACTTTCCTTGAAATTGCCAGTCTACATTTTATATCCTCTCTACTTCGACCATCATGTTATTTTGCTACCCCAATAGCAAAACTCATTTACTACCATAAGCGTCTCATTTCCTAATGTAATTCCCTCGGCATCACCCGATTTAATTCGACTACATTCCATTATCCTCGTTTTGCTTTTGTTGATGTTCATCTTATAACCTCCTTTCAAGACACCGTCCATTCCGTTGAGCTGCTCTTCCAGGTCCTTTGCTGTCTCTGACAAAATTACAATGCCATCGGCGAACCTCAAAGTTTCTATTTCTTCTTCATGAATTTTAATACCTACTCCGAATTTTTCTTTTGTTTCGTTTACTGCTTGCTCAATATACAGATTGAATAACATGGGAGAGAGGCTACAACCCTTTCTCACTCCCTTCCCAACCACTGCTTCCCTTTCATGTCCCTCGACTGTTATAACTGCCATCTGGTTTCTGTACAAATTGTAAATAGCCTTTCTCTCCCTGTATTTTACCCTTCCCACCTTCAGAATTTGAAAGCGAGTATTCGAGTCCACATTGTCAAAAGCTTTCTCTAAGTCTACAAATGCAATAAACGTATGTTTGCCTTTCCTTAATTTATCTTCTAAAATAAGTCGTACGGTCAGAATTGCTTCACGTGTTCCAATATTTCTACGGAATAAAACTCGAATCATCTGCAAAGGCCACCTATGGGCATTCAGTGTGCGACCGACTGCTGTATTGGGGCACTAATTCCAGTTTCCGTCGCCGACGAATAGCAGTCAGCGTGTGAGTATGCAACAGGCGCCTGCTGCGGAAGCTCATAATGCAGCAACGTTCGCTGTACATAAGCGACACAATATCTCCAAAATGAATTTACACGTTGCAGCAATGTGTGCGCTGATTTGAAACATTGAAGTCTGATGTTATTCCCGCCACAACTCGCGATCTGTCCTGTTTCACCAGTCTGCCGAGCCTGCTACGTCCGACATCTGTAATGGGGGGGGGGGGGGGGGGGGGTGGCCGTCCATCCCCACGATGTCTGGACGTGGTCCACGTTCTGAAGACACTGACCCCAGCATTCCTCGAAGATCCAAGTGGTGCAGTTTACGAAATGCTCTTGCCGAACCTCCAGGTCATCACAATCTGCCTCGGCCAGCTCAGATGGTGCACCTTCCCCATTCTAAACATGCCCATTACAATCATAGCACTATTTAGTAAGCTGTATGATGTCAACATGAAAAGACTACACGATATAAAGCCTATAAGTTATATCCTTGGTGTGCACTATCTTTGCTACGTGCACAGACAGCATCTTTAGTTGATGTATTTTCGCACCAACTGACTTAGCTCCACATGTTGTCAGTGCACCTGAACTTATATGTGTGATAGATTATTAGAACGACGGTAACATCGACAGTTCAGTACATATTTAACAACATATTACGATGTAATAAGTGTCGTACTCATCGGATCTTGTGGGACTCTCACAGTCAAAAGGCTGCATTTTGACGACTCATGTCAGATAGTTTTATTTTCTGACAGAATGTAAGTAATGTACATTTATTTCCAATTTTTATAATTGAGCTACTTTCTTAATGAAATGTTTGCTTAATTATGTATATATACCCTGTGCTTCACTTTTGTATTTTTGTGTTTAGGTAACTTCGCAATGCTACTTGAATATGGCCATAAGGCCGAAATTGCAATAGTAACAATAAACATTTTATACAGTCAACGGTGACTATGATGTCTTTTAAGAAAAACTAACGATTGATACAACAGTCACATTCTTGTACTTACGATTCAGTTCCACAATCACCTGTATTCGGGCCCCACGGCCTATAGCAATGTGGGTCTCAGGTAGTAAGTACGTTAAACAGTTCATCAGAACGGACGTAATAAGAATTTCTTCTTTTCTAGCAGACACTGGTGCTATGAGTTTCTCTTAACCTCCGATGCAGACAACATCATATACCTTCAAACGTGTGTAGTGAACAGATTTATTATTGGAAACGATTTTTGCATTTTTCACTTCACTTAACAGAATATTATATTGCTCAGAAGTTACATAAACTTGTTGTCCTTCTTCTATTCACTGATTAACGTTAAAGTTCATAAAATCTGTAATGCACAACATCACTCATTCTGATACAAAGCAGAAACAACACTAAAACGAGTCGTACAGATGACCGCACGCACGCACGATGCTCAACACACTGAAACTACGCACCGGTGAGCGGACTGAGAACTCAGAATTGCCAACAAAGAAACTTATCTGAACACAAAATTGGCAACAATGAAATTTTTCTGATCCTGCACGACGGCGGATGGAGTCTTCGATCCAGCCTTGCATTAGTAAATCCTAAGATTTACCAATGTCTCTCTGTAAAAGTTCGAAATCTATGAATATAATGAGATATTTCGGACTTTCACCATGCCGCGATGGTAAATCTTAGGTTTCAGATACACACACAGATATATACGGTGTGAGCACAAAGTCTTGCTCTGATTACATCAATTAAACACAGAATAACCGTTCGACATAATAATTTACGTTTGATGCCGCTACATAGGTTAGTGTTACTAGTTTTTCTAAGACCACTTACGTTAGTAAACCTCAACGTGTGCTCCCTTGGTAGCTCGGAGAATGTCGGGGCGGTATTCCTCTTCCCGCCAGATGTTTCGTAGCATGTGTTCTGTCACAGTACCCACAGCAGCTTGTATCCTTGCCTCCAGTTCGTCGACGTCAGCAACAAGTGTGACGAAGACTCTGTCCTTGATATAGCCCCAGAAAAAAAAAAATTCAAGGGGCGTAATGTCTGGACTGGAGAGCGGGGTGGCCAGGGTGTTGGAGCGTTCCTTCCAATCCACCGACCTGAAAATGTTTCATCCAGGAAATCAATCACGCACTATCAAAGCCCAGCGGGGAGGAAGGGGGGCGCCATCTTGCTGGAAAATTAGGCATGGTTGTTATTCTTATAACTGTGGGGCAATGAACTGTTGCAAACCGTCTAAGTAAACGGTCCAAAAACCTTGGTATGCAGGAGGCCGCACCAAACATTCACTTTTCGCTGTCTCGGTGTAACTGTACAGTAGCATGTGGAGACTCTGAACCGCATATATGGACATAATGCCTATTTACCATTCCACTGACATGAAAAGTAGATTCATCGGTAAAGCATATGCGATTTAAGTTATCGTTAGCGCCATCAATCCTGTTAAGAATGACAGTTGCAAATTCAGCACGCGTCAGAAAATCATTCGGTTGCAAGGCCTGCACGATTTGCAGTTTGTAAGGATGCAACCTAAGCCTTTCATGAAGAATCTTCACCACACTTGCTTGCGGTGTCAGTTCACGTGACGCTTGACGTGTTGATTTAGACGGACTCAGTTGAAACGATTGCTGAACACGATCAACAGTTGCATCACTCACACGAGGCCTGCCACTTCGAGGACGATCTTCAACGCTGCCTGTTTCGTTAAACATTGCATACCATAGCATTATTGTTTGAACGTCAGGAGGGCTGCAGCCATAAGAAGCCCGAAATTACTTTTACACCTCAAGATTTCTCTCCCTTGGGACTGACATGTTGTGTTCTGTTTTCTAGAAACCCTCCAGACCAATCACACGGCTAGTACAATCTTATTTTGTTCATTAGGCGGCAGCGCGGAACTGTACTGGAACGCCTTCCGCAAGTCGAGGAACGGAGCATTAACCTGTGTGCTTGTATCTGACCCTTCTGGCTGTTGTGGACGAACAGAGCGAGCCGGGTTTCACACCATCGTTATCTTAGGAACCCATGTCGATACCTACAAAGGAAATTTTCGCTCTACAGAAATTTCACAATCGGCGAACATAAAATACGATCGAAAATCCTACAGGAGGTCGATGTCATGTATATAGGCGTGTAGTATTGTGCGCCTGTTAGTCGCCACTTCTTGGAAACGGGAGTGACCTGCAGTGTCTCCCATCTCCAGGAAAGCTTCACTCCTCCAACGACCTACGGTAGACTTGCTTGAAAAGGACACGTTCCTTCACATGCTCCATGTAGAGTCGTACTGGTGTTCCCGCAATACAAGTGGCTTTTCTTCAGTTCTGCGACTTCAGTTGCTTTTCTATCCCGCGATCACTTATTTCGATGTCTATGATTTTGGTCGTCAATAGAAAACGATTTTCAGCCTTACTGCTTAAATAAACGTTACTGGTTTCTGCCGGCGAACTGAAATTCAGTTAATGACGTCGGTGCGGAGAGTAAGAGGAAAAACCCGACTCGGACTGATAAACCCAGACCCAGAGCAAAGTTGTTGTTCGGAATAAAGGGTTTGAGAAATACGGTCGTAATGGCTCGCCCCGATTGCTCACCTGCTTTGAAGTCTGTTGAAACCTATCTCAAGTGATTACAGCTGCCCTTGACAAACAAGCTGACTCTTTCGTAACGTGATACGCAAGACTTTAGCACCTGAGTGGGCATTAACTTCGTTGCGATACTAATCCCTACACGGGCTGCCATTCTCCAGTTACCCCCGCCTGCTTGTTACCGTTTTATTTATTTACTTTTCTATCTGATCTTTTGCCGCCCGCCATGTTTTACTCTGCTACAGTAATCAGTTCACCACAGAGTAGCACCTGCCTTCAAAATCCTCAGTTATTTTTGTTGTGGGTATTCCAAACTCTTGTGACGTAAGCGAAAATAAGTAAATGTATTTAGCAGTACGATTTATTACGCGAAAATATTGTTGCTTAAAATTACATTCACAAATAATGTTAAAAATATTAATTAATTTTTTCTTTTAATTTGTGCACAAATAACGAAAAAATGACCGAAGAATGCAATTTCTTTAACAACAATGAATGGAACTGCGAGGAGAAAAACATTTCTGTAGAGTTTTATCTTTTGCGACACCTCTCTCGCAGCAATATCATACGCGGACAGCCACAAATATTATTATAAAGAATGACCTTCCTTACGATATGAATTAGCTGTTACTATTGAGTGATAGCAGAATCGGTTCTGTCAACTAAATGAATTAACACAAATAAGCGGATTTACCTGGATCGTTTAATGACTTTCCATGTATGTTAATATATAAACACGTGTGTTCCTGCCCTAACAGAAAAGTAGAATACGCGTATAATCTCTTGTAGGGCTCATACAGAGTCGTTCGCCCGGATGCCTATGCCAGAATAACATGAAGACAGAGGCTAAAACAAATGCACATCAATTAAAAAATTTAGAGGATTGAAAATAAAGCAGCGATAAGTTAAATTGTCTCTCTCGCCTCTGAACTTGGAAGACATCATGCTGAGCGAAAAATAATTATTTCGTGAAGATAATAGTTGGATGGGTTCTGATATGGCCCTCTGTCTTGCCCCATCTCTTTTTCCCCGCTTCGATTTCCTCTTAGTACCACACAAGTCATCATCTGCTGTCTTAGCATATATCACATCATCTTGTCACGTCTTCTTATCACAGTCTTCCGCACTATTTTTAAAGCTGACTCAGCGAAGAATGTCCTCGTATTTTACCAGTCGCTGTCATCAGCTTTTGTAGCACCACGTGTCACACGATTCGATTCTCTTCCTATGCAGTTTCACCAGAGTCCATGATTTATCTTAGATAAATTTCTGCGCTCCAGACAGATCCGTCAGTCCAAAAAATTTCAGCTCTCGAGTAATAAAAAAATGAGCAAAGATGATAGTTTTAATGTTTCAGGTGTTCGCCATCGTCTTCCCCACTTGCGTACAACGAGTACAATTATTACAACCATGTGAAATCGTCAGAAAAGTCCTTCTGTCGACATTGGCTTCAATTTCGGAAACGTCATCAAAGTGTTGACCGTTCGTGTGAATTTATGCACTGAGTCGGTTAGCGGTAACTTCAACTCTCGTCACCATAGATGATTTGTTCCAGAAAAGAATTGTCCGTGTTTTGGCCGGCCCGGGTGGCCGAGCGGTTCTAGGCGCTACAGTCTGGAACCGCGCGACCGCTGCGGTCGCAGATTCGAATCCTGCCTCGGGCATGGATGTGTGTGATGCCCTTAGGTTAGTTAGGTTTAAGTAGTTCTAAGTTCTAGGGGACTGATGACTTTAGAACCATAGTGCTCAGAGCCATTTGACCCATCTTTTTGTCCGTGTTTTGCATTTCTGTCAAGTCGTGGAAGGTACCGAAGCATCGTTGTTTCTGTTCGGGAGTCAAGGTGAGCGAGACAAACTTTCCAAACACTTTCTTTTCATAAAAACATTCTGGAGAACATCTTGAACACTTGATTTGGAGATGTTGCTCCATCGCGATTTGTGAAACACCAACGTTGACGCAGTACGGCCGCCTGTCCGCTACTTCAGTCTACCTGCTCGCAACGGACGCTCGAACGTTTACATGAGGTATTTCCCACTCTTTTGGCTACAAATCCCTATTTTTCAATACAATCTCCGTTCAATGCAGCGGTCTTACGCCGCCTTATTGAGAGGGCCTGTATGCCCGCAGGATACCACTCCACTGTTCGCCGTCAAAGACAACGTCTTGGTGCATCAATAACCTCCCCATCATCCACGTTCTGTTTTCTGCAGAGCGCATCCTTTATTGGGATGGACAGATGGAAGTCAGAAGGTGCGAGAGGTAGCTTTGCGACAGCACACAAAGCTGCAGAAACAAGTGTGACAACTGAAATTGCAGAATACAAGTCTGATTAATAAAATTAGGGACAGTTGTGAGAGGTTTAGTAAAAAGCACTGGTCACAGTGCATATTTTGCAAAAACCAAAGTAGGCGGTTTATAAGGATTTCAATGCACTGGACACGAATATCACGACTAAAATTATCTCCTTGCTAAGCTTTGTAAGGTGGCACAATAAATGAATGTCAGTTTCACACCTTACACAAGAGTTTTAAACATCGTAACGGGAAGGTGAATATGACACCTAACTTACTGCAGCGGTAATGAGCGGTTTTGCCTATACGTATGTAATGCAAAAGGGATGATACTCAATCGACGGTATTAACACACCACTCCTATATGATGTATGTCAATGAGTAGAAGGTGAAACAAGCAGCGAGAGGAAAGGTTTTGTGTGGAAGCCAGTGCGGTCAGATGCAGAGGCCGCATCACGGGAGGCACCACGAGAAGCTCGTAGAGGGCATCCTGTGGCCGGAGTGGCTCTGAGCACTATGGGACTTAACATCAATGGTCATCAGTCCCCTAGAACTTAGAACTACTTAAACCTAACTAACCTAAGGACAGCAAACAACACCCAGTCATCACGAGACAGAGAAAATCCCTGGCCCCGCCGGGAATCGAACCCGTGAACCCGGATGTGGCCGGAGTCAGCGACCGGACAGGTACCGCATACTGGAGAGCAAGTAATGGGCCACCAGAAGTGGGACAGAAAAAAGAAGCTTTAGAAAGCAGTGTTTCGGAATTCCAAATGGATACGAACAAAGCCAGTGATGCAGTTGATCACGTGAACAGTGAGTGGTACACATATGATGTACGCATGTAACATTTAGGCGTCTGGAGCGGGCACAAAACGTCCGATTGGCGGAAACGAGCTAGGAAGGAGTAAAGTGCCGAGATTTCGACGCAGTTTAATGGTAGGGCCTTTGTGATTGGCAGAGAGAGTTTGCACAAAATAAGAAGAACACTCCTATTGGTCGAAAAAAGCCATGATGTGGAGAATGAAAGAGCCCAGATGGGGAGACAGTTCGTCTACGACAAAGACAAGAGCGAAATTTTCGGGGACTCTTCTCTGAACTGGCGTCAAGTGCAGAATGGGGCACATAACGCTCTGTACGATGCAGAGAAGAAATCTGCGTGAACACTGCGTTGACTGCAGCTGACATCCTGCTAGAGATTAGCTGTAGCGTCGCTGAGCTGCCACTGTGGAGAAACAAACAAGCCAGTTAGTTAATTGTCCTTGCGAGGACTGAGAGGACATTTTAATATACACGCTGTTCCAGCCATGCACGTGCATATCGCCATATTCCAAGATTAGGGAGACTTTCATCTGGAAAAATCAGCAAAGGCTTAATTAGTTTTTATAGGAATTCCAGAGGGCAAGAGCAGTCATGCAGACGACAGCTCAATGCAGCTGAGGTAAATACCGCAAGCAGAGGCGTAAACTTGTTGGTTCACCAGCTTGCGTCCACTGTAAACTCGAGCGACCTTGGGTAATCTTTTTCTCAACTTGTAACAAAACTTACCATCCTCCGTAGACTTGATTGTCATCCTAAATAGTACCGAACTTTGAACCGGAATCGGATTATTTATCGTAGTACTGGCCAACATCATGACATAGTTCTAAGAATAATTTTGTAAAGAATCTTCTAGTTAAAATTTACCATTGTTAAGTTTAGGATTATTTCACTTTCTGAGAACGAGATGCGTTTGTTTGACAACTGTCATAACATTGTCACATTGTAAACGGCGTAAATGCCTGTATTTCCTTGATAAGATTGCAGTATTAAACCAAAAATATTTACAGTTTACACAGTTGCTGTTCTCTCTACAAAACCTTACAGGTTTATAAGTAAGATGTAACTTTACCTTTCACGTATTTTGCTGCTATAATCAACAAGATATATACATTAATTTAACTTACCTAGCTAGTTCGCACAGTTTCTTTGCCTTTCTCTTGTGGGTAGTGTTTGGAGTACCTCTCTGTAGCATTCAGCAAAAATTATCCAACATACCAACAACTCACCGTCCCGTGTGCTGCAGTTCTGTGCGAGAGAGAGGTCCTGATGCTCATCACTCAATGCACCACTGTTCCCTGGAAATACCAGGTCTGTTCAAAAAATTCCGAAATATTCGTGATGTCTCGCCAGTTTGAGCGAAATGTGGTTGGCATCCCTGCACACGCCTGTCGCCTTTGTTTAATGTGTAACTGTCGGAAGTTTCATTGTTGTATGTCTGTTAGTTATTGTTCAGTGCTGTATCGAGTAGAACGTTGAGTCGCACAGTTTGCGAGTTTCGAGTTGGCAATTCTAGAGGTGCAACGCGTTTGCTTTAAATTTTGCGCGGAGCTCAAAAAAAAAAAAAAAAAAACCTTCACAGAGATACCCTAAATGATGCAGGAATCCTACGGTGACGAGTGCTTAAGCCGCATTCGGTGTTACGAATGGTTCAGACGGTTCAAAAATGGCCGGACTGATGTTAAAGATAACTCTCGTTCAAGACGCTCTCTGACATCTACTGACGATGATCATGTCAGGACTGCAAACGAAGTTGTGCTTTCCAATTGAAGACTGACTGTCCGAGTGACCGGAGAAGAATAACATTTTAATTGGATCACGTCATGTTCTGAAGCACCAGGGGATCACAAATTTTCTGAGGCATCAGGGGATCACAAATTTAGCATTGGAGGGCAGCGTGGACGGTAAAAATCGTAGAGGGAGACCAAGAGATGAGTACACTAAGCAGATTCAGAAGGATGTAGGTTGCAATAAGTACTGGGAGATGAAGAAGCTTGCACAGAATAGAGTAGCATGGAGAGCTGCATCAAACCAGTCGCTGGACTGAAGACCGCAACAACAACAACGTCATGAAATCCTGACAAAGCATCTCGAAATGCATCGTGTTACCGCCAAGTTCGTCCCACGGCTCATGAGTCAAGACCTTCGCCTCGCAATCTGTGAAGAGCTTTTGGAACGTACAAATGAGAACGAGATGTTCCTTAAGAAAATCATATTCATATTTGATGATCAGATCTTTGTCTCCTGTCATGATGAAGATGAGGCCAAGGTCCAATCTTCACAGTGGGTCTTCAAGACCAGAAAAAAAAAAAAAATAGTTTGCCAGGTCAGGTCAAATGTCAAAGGCTTTCTTTGAAGGATTAGTTCATCATGAATTCGTGCCGCATAGCCAAACTATTAATCAATGGTACAGTCGGGGCGTGTTGCGAAACATGCGAGAAAACGTGAGAAGGAAACGGCCTGAGTTGTGGCGAGACAGTTCATGGGTCTTACATCACGAAACGTGCCCGCACATTCAACTCTGTTGGTGTGTGACTGCCTCATCCTCCTTATTCTCCAGACATGGCCGCTGCAGAGTTTTCTGTATTCCCAAAGCCGAAAACCCCTTTTAAAGGACAACGATAGACGATATAAAAGAAAATTCGCAGACGGCGCTTCGCGCGATCGAGCAAGAAGCGTAACAAGACTGCTTCCGAAGATGGAAGCGGCGTCGAGAGCGGTGTATCAATTGTGGAGGAGAGTATTTCAAAGGAGTCCATGCAAATAAGTAAAAGGTAAGCGTAGGAAAATTTTATGGAAAAGGTTCCGGAATTTTTTTGAGGAGACCTTGTGTGCCAAGGTGGGAGTAAAGAAAGTGCGTCTTCAGGGTCATGTTGCAGCCAGTGACTTTATAAACATGAACGAGTTCGTCCTCTTGTTTCCGAAGAACGATGTTATCACGTTACGAAAACAATGTTATGCATGCAGCTGATCAGCGGTTAGAGTGGACTCATTTTGTCGCCCAGCTGCTGGCGTATCAGTGGACCAATGAATATCCGTTTGTGTGTTTCTCTTTGCTGAACAGTCGGAATGTCTTACACAAATACTGAAATGCTGCTTCAATTCCCTTGCACGGCCTTAACCAGTGCTATCGTGAGTGCCAACTTTATGTGCACTGATGGGAGAATTATTTTATTCGTATTGACTAGACGTTCTACGGGAATATTTTTTTACCCAGGCAGCGCAGCTATTCGTGGAGGGCATTCCATCTGAGAGTAATGTTTTCTCTCGTCCGATAGCGCCACTCACACAGGTAGCAGAAATACAAAGTGTAACCCCCTTGCGAACCCAGTCGCAGTGACTTTAAAATCTCCCCATATCAGCCATTCACGCATATTCTAACTATCGCAGTTTATTTTTTCGTGGAAATACTTCGCACTGGCTGTACAATTCTCTTTTATAAAAGTCATAACCCACTTCACGCCACTAGAAGGAGCATCTACAGGCGACACATATTTTTTTTAATACGTCGTCGCCGGATAGTAACAGCCTTACAGCCATTCTCCATAATCCTGTTTGTTTGAGATATACTGTGAACTCAAAGAAGTTATGTCGATGTTAGTGTTATGTCTATATTGGGACAAAAGAGTGACAGTGATTCAAAACAACAAGTGCGAACAAAGTGAAAAGTAGGTAGAAAAATGTTCGAAACACAAAAAGCTAGATTATGGTTCCAAAATGGAGTGGTAGTGCGACCTCCATGTGACCAGATGAGAGGAATCACCGATGCCAACTAAAAACAGGAACCGCCGCCCGACTGATGATGTCTTAAAGTGAAGAAAAGGAGAAAAGCTTCTTGGAAAATAAAATACAGAGTAACAAGAGAAGGCATTTTTATTTACAAAACAAATATTTTGTGCTTGCTGCGGAAGATGGCCACGCAAACAAACTAGTGATCCTATAAAATTTCAGTTTTTACCATTGAGATATGGAACCATAAAAAGACAATGCTTTTTTGCGTTATAGTTTTTCTTCTAAATATAACATACATTTGCTCAGAATACTGTATTAAATTTGTCATAAGTGTTTTTTGTGGTGTCACCGCCAGACACCATACTTGCTAGGTGGTAGCCTTTAAATCGGCCGCGGTCCGTTAGTATACGTCGGACCCGCGTGTCGCCACTGTCAGTGATTGCAGACCGAGCGGCGCCACACGGCAGGTCTAGAGAGACTTCCTAGCACTCGCCCAGTTGTACAACCGACTTTGCTAGCGATGGTTCACTGACAAAATACTCTCTCATTTGCCGAGACGATAGTTTAGCATAGCCTTCAGCTACGTCATTTGTTATGACCTAGCAAGGCGCCATTGTCAGTTACTATTCATATTGTGAATCATGTACCGTCCAGACCGACGTTCACCATTAATGGATTAAAGTTAAGTATTCCACCAGCTACGTCCTTTTTTTAAAATTCTAATTTCCTTGTCCCGTTTCAGACCTCACGCCAGCCTGCGTGAGCTAAAACGCGTGCCTTTCGGCCTCCTCTAGTAACACGGTGTTGGCTCTCCTGCCAACAAAAACATTGGCGACGAGGCACAACCGCGTTCTTATGGATATTGCCCTGGTTTACTTGTGTAATGGCTTCGCCACAATCTCCAGATGTACTGTCCAAATTTTATCGCTTACAGAATCAGCAGACGCAGGCCTTACTGGATGCCCTTGGACAGCAGGGTCAACGGGCAGTGCAAAACGATGCGGCAGCCGCCGCTCCACCGCTAACGCAGCCACAACACGCTGTTGCACCAACTTTTCGACCTTTCGATGCTGCACTGGAAAGCTGGACGGAGTGGTCACGCCAATTTGGATTCCATCTCGCGACCTACATAATTGAAGGTAACGAGCGGCAGCCTTTTTTGTTATCTTCGGTCGGCGTACACACGTACCGTGTGATAGTCAAATTATTTCCCCGACGCAACGTAGCAACTCTGTCCTACGATGAAATTTTATCTGCATTAAATGCATATTTCAAAGAATCAGTCAATGTAGTTGCAAAAAGGTATACCTTCTTTCGTACAAAACGTACGGCAGGTCAGACTAATCGGGAGTGGGTTGCAACCTTGCAAGGCCTTACTAGGGATTATGCTTTTGAGTGTCAATGTGGACTCCCTTATTCAGATACTATGGTATGTGATGCAATTGCACAGAACGTTTCTGATGTTCGTATAAGGGAACAGATTTTGAAACTAGTCAATCCCTCCCTTCAACAAGTGATGGACATATTGGATCGGCAGGACACACTTGACTTGGCTCAGGAATCATTTGAAACTTCACCGGCCATGTGTCAGTTTAACTGGCCCGCCGGGCGAGCTGCACGGAGCAGTAAACAGCCCTCGCGCCCGGCCGCACAGCTGCCGCCAGGCTCTCAGCCACGTGTGCCGCGCAGGCAAGCAAATGCAGTGCTAAAATCATGCCCACGGTGTGCTACTAGACATTCATGTGAGAATTTCCCGTCACGCCAGGCTATTTGCTTTTTCTATAATAAAAAAGGACATGTTTAGAGTGTTTGCCAGAAAAAGCTCAGATCGGACACTCACAACCATTCCAGGCCCTTTGCTTCGCGCCGAATTCGAACCAAGGATACTCAGGCTCGTGAAACTTCGCCCATGGAAATTCATGTAGTTCATTCCACTCTGCTCAGTGCCACTCCCTCTAACAGTGACTGTGTTCCTCCCACAAATAGCGTGCGGCGACATCGCCGGAAATCCCGTCAAGTCGCAAGTGCTTCTGTACCAGTGTCAGTTCCAATTGCACAAGACAGTCGCTCTTGTCGTCTGCAGGACAATAAACTTTTTGTAGACTTGGACATTAACGGCAAAGTGATACCATTCCAGCTTGATACCCAAGCTGCAGTTTCACTGATCAATCACGACACGTACAAACAGCTGGACACACCTCCATTGGGTGCCGCAAATGTTAAGTTAACTAGTTATTCAGGTCAAAAGATCCCTGTGTTAGGACAGTGCAGCCTTCTTGCAACATACAAAGGACAAACAAAACTTGTGTCATTTTATGTCCTTCGTTCTTCTTCTGCAGTGAACTTGTTTGGTTTCGATTTATTTCTGTTCTTTAACTTGTCTATAGTAAATCAGGTCCTATCAGTGAACCAGACTGTGTCTTCAGACAGTGTTTCTCGTCTATGTGAAGAATTTGCAGACATTTCTGCACCAGGCCTTGGTTGCACTACGAACTATAAAGCACATTTTGAACTGAAAGTAAACGCGCAACCGAAATTTTTCAGAGTGCGCAATGTTCCCCACGCTTTGCGTGATGAGGTCGCAAAAACATTACACGATTTGGAATCACAAGGTGTAATTGAACGTGTGCAGGCTTCTCTCTGGGCATCACCCTTAGTAATTTTGCCAAAACCTTCCGGAAAATTGAGACTTTTTGTGGACTTCAAGGCAACAGTGAATCCACAACTAGTGGTCGCAACTTTTCCTTTGCCCCATCCAGAAGATCTTTTTGGCAAACTGTGCCCGGGTAAATATTTTTCGAAGTTGGACCTAGCAGATGCGTATTTGCAACTACCGGTGGACGAAGACTCCCAGTGCGTTTTGGTGGTTAACACGCATCTTGGTTTGTATCGATTCAAATGGCTGCCATTCGGGTGTGCATTCGCCCTTGCATTGTTTCAGCACTTTCTACAAACTGTTTGTGCATCGGTCCCTACTGCAGCAAACTATCTGGACGATATTGTGATCCCCGGAAAGATGGAAGAAGAACATTTAGCCAATCTCAGAACCTTATTTCAGGTCTTGTGACAAAATGGTCGTCGCTTGCGGAAGGACAAATGTGTGTTTTTTGCTTGTAACTTGCCCTACCTGGGACATGTACTCAATGCCCAAGGCATACATACTAGTCCCGAGCACCTCTGTGCCATACAAGACTTGCCTTCGCCGCAGAATTTGAAGCAGCTACAGAGTGTGCTGGGAAAAATCAACTATTATCATAAATATGTGCCGCATGCCTCTTCCATTTCAGCTCCGCTTCATCGCTTATGCCGTAAAGGTGTTCCGTTCGTCTGGACGACGGAATGCGAACGTGCCTGTCGCCAGTTGAAATCGGCGTTGCTTTCCAATACTTGCCTTGCGCCATTCGATCCCCAGAAACCCCTTTTGTTGATGGTGGATGCATCGGATTTCGGGATCGGTGCTGTGCTTGCGCACAAAGATGGATCGCACGATCGCCCTATTGCCTTTGCGTCCAAATTGCTCTCGTCTGCGCAAAGAAATTATTCACAGATCGAGAAGGAAGCATTGGATCTCGTATTTGGTGTTACTAAGTTTCATGATTTCTTGGTTGGTCGTCACTTTACCATCATCACAGACCTCGAACCTTTGACACCGCTTTTTCATCCGAACAAGCCTGTACCTCCACGTACAGCGCAGAAATTCATTCGCTGGTCTATTTTCCTCTCGCAGTACTGCTACACTATCTTGTATCGGTCCACTGCTAAGCGTGGAAACGCCGATGCGTTGTCCCGTTTGCCTATTGCTGAGGATAGAGCATTCGATTCGTCCGAACTTGCTTGCATGTTCATTGATTCGGAAACCGATGCCGTGGTCGAATAGTTTCCTATTGATTTTCGTCGTGTAGCTACAGCCACAGCTGCCGTCCCTGTCCTTGCTACCGTTCTGCGTTTTGTTGCTACGCAATGGCCCTTGTCAAAGTCACGGATCAGGGATTCGTGGGTTCCCCGATTTTTTGCTCACAAGGAGACACTTTTTGTTCGACGTGGTGTTGTTGCGTTCTGATAATGATCAGTCCAGGGTCGTGGTCCCACGTTCGTTACAGGCCTCTGTCTTACAGCTTCTCCACCAAGGACATTGGGGTATAGTGAGAACGAAACAGCTTGCTCGTCAGCACTGTACTTGGTTCGGAATCGATACCGCGATTACGAATATGTGTTCTTCTTGCATGGTGTGTGCCGAACAACAATCAGACCCACCGCGGAAATTCTTTGCATTGCCAAAAGTCACTTCCGCTTGGCAACGCTTACACATCGATGTTGCTGGTCCATTCTGGAATGCTCGATGGTTGGTTGTGGTAGATTCATTCAGTAATTTTCCTTTTGTTGTCCGGATGTCATCGACGACGTCATCTGCCACCATCCAAGCGTTATCTGCTATCTTTTGCATTGAAGGTCTTCCACAGACTATTGTTTCCGACAATGGCCCACAATTCATGTCCGCAGAATATCAGTCATTCTGCAAGGCCAATGGTATTCAACATCTAACGTCCGCGCCGTTTTCGCCACAGTCAAACGGTGCCGCTGAACGATTGGTCAGGACTTTAAAGTCACAGATGTTGAAGAGTCGCATTCTCGGGAAGACGTGTTATTGCTCTTTTTGTCCTCGTATCGCTCTCAGCCGGCTGAGTTGCTCCACGGTCGTCATCATCGAACCTTGATGTCTTTGCTACATCCGCCGCATCAGGTTCCTGTGCCGCGGCAGACACCTGCTTTTGCTCCAGGCAACGTTGTCTACCATCGTCACTACCGAGGTTCACGGCGTTGGCTCGAAGGGCGCATTCTTCGCTGCCTCGGCCGCGCTAAGTATTTGGTTTTGGGGGCCTCTGGTGAGGTGCGCCGGCATCTCAACCAGCTGCGCCTCTGTCGTCGCATGGGATCTGCCGCTCGCCGTCTGCTGTCAGCGACGGTGCCGTCCGGTCAGCGCCCTGGGGACCCATCTACTGGCTTGCCTTAGCCCCAGGTGTGACCGACGCTGCCTTCCATTTTGCCCCATGGCGACGCGCCGCCGGCGCAGCCGCCGCCGGTGCAGCCCGCAGTGGACGCGTCGCTGCAACCGCCGAGCGCCTCCCTGGGTCACGCGCCGCCGATCGCTTCCCGTGACCAGTTGTCCTCCGCCATGGACTTCTTGCCCGCTCCGGACCACATGTCGTCTTCGCCCGTCGGGTGCCCCGGCCCGATGGAGGTCGACCCTTCGGCCCCTCCTGTCTCTCTGCGGGCGCATACACCGCATGTTGGCGTGCACCCTGGAGCAAGCTCCCCGCGGTCCGAATGGCAGGGTGCGGGTGGCACAGCCCCGCCTGTTGTTAGGCTCCCCACCTCGTCGCATACGTCAACATGGTGTCCTCCCCACGGCGGGCGGAAGCCTTATGCCACAACCGTACGCCGATTTGCGGGGGAGGCATGTGGTGTCACCGCCACACACCACACTTGCTAGGTGGTAGCCTTTAAATCGGCCGCGGTCTGTTAGTATACGTCGGACCCGCGTGTCGCCACTATCAGTGATTGCAGACCGAGCGCCGCCACACGGCATGTCTAGAGAGACTTCCTAGCACTCGCCCCAGTTGTACAACCGACTTTGCTAGCGATGGTTCACTGACAAAATACGCTCTAGTTTGCCGAGACGATAGTTTAGCATAGCCTTCAGCTACGTCATTTGCTATGACCTAGCAAGGCGCCATTATCAGTTACTATTGATATTTCGAATCATGTACCGTCAAGAGCGACGTTCATCATTAATGGATTAAAGTTAAGTATTCCACCAGCTACGTCCGTTTTTATAAATTCTAATTTCCTTGTCCCGTTCCAGACCTCACGCCAGCCTGAGTGAGCTAAAACGCGTGTCTTTCGGCCTCCTCTAGTAACACGGTGTTGGCTCTCCTGCCAACCAAAACATTTTTTTTTCAGATACCGCTGAATTTGTAAGTCTTTAGCACTTTCTTAGACGACGTTGTATTAAATATAAGCGTTGTGACGTTTTTTCGCTTTTGTTTCATTCAGATGGTTTCAGTGGAGAGGTGCGTAAATAAGTGTGTACATGTTTCGTTTAATTACCTTCCTTAATTCAGTTTAGTTTTCTTAATTCTTACGTTTTTCATTGAGGATAGGCTTGTAATTATGCAGATTTTAAGAAAATTAGAAAAAATGTCTCTTCAAATTGGTTAACTTTTGACAAATGTTTTCTGTATATCGGTAAAACAATAAAATTGAGCAACTCTGTCAAAAAATTATAACTGTGTGTCACAAAGAAACACTAAGTCAGCCCATCTTAGTGAGAGATCTACATAACTCTATTTTCCTTGTATTGTACTTCTTCTCGCAATATTTTTGCTACAGTGGGGAACGAGGGGTAACTTTGTGACAATTAATATTCCAAATGCGACTTGCACATAAAAACTATATTGACATCAAAATTAAGAAGTGATACTTACAAAATTCCATTCGTGTGGAAATTAAACATTACAGTACATACTTACATAAGTTTTCATTACATAAATTGTGTTAAAAGTGTCACAAAGTTGTCTAGTTTTGTGGTATTTTATAAGACGACTGGAAAATCACCCAGAAGGATTCCAATGAAATTTTGAATGCATGCATTGGACGACTAACCCTTTGAGGGCACAACGCAAAATTTTCCGCAATGGTTCTCAGAATTATGGAAAGGTCTAGGAGCTGAAAAAAATGCCTCAAAAAGGGGAAATGAAAATCACAGTTGGAAGCGTTTATTTCGTACTTCATTTGCTCTGTAAGCCATTTGCAACAAGTAAGAAGAAATGAAGGTCCAACACGTGGAGACGCTAATTGTGGAGTAAAACTTCATCAGATAGCAGCCGTAGCCAGCGGAGAGTCCTAGGTTCACGGGTCGATTCGTGAGGGTGTACTATGCTCTGTTCACCATAAGAATAAGAGTGATGTGCACAAACACAAACGCGATGATCGGTCAGAAGTCATAACACACGTACGCTGATGTTGTTACGCTCTTGGAAGTAGGTCCTACGTATGTATTGGTTCAAATGGCTCTGAGCACTATGGGACTTAACATCTATGGTCATCAGCCCCCTAGACTTACAACTACTTAAAGCTAACTAACCTAAGGACAGCACACAACACCCAGCCATCACGAGGCAGAGAAAATCCCTGACCACGGCGGGAATCGAACCCGGGAACCCGGGCGTGGGAAGCGAGAACGCTACCGCACGACCACGAGATGCGGGCCTTACGTATGTATTAGATATCTTCTTATTAAATTACGTTAAATGAAACTTCAAGATATTCTAATGTATTAAAAGTCATCAGCGTTTTTCTTAATCACCGTTTAGCTATGTAGTTTTTATTTCAAAAATCGTGTACAGTGACATTTTCTGTAGTATAGTGCTCTGATTGTCGAGCTGTTAATACGCAGTATGGAAAAGGCTCAGGCTACTTCCTCCTCAGTAGTGAAACGAGTGTGTGGAACATTGTTGAAAAGCGTCGATAAATAGGTTGTTCGTAATGTTTCTTTTATAAATTTACAGAGAAAAACGGCTTTGAGGTTTTCCGAGGTACTGTATTCTATACAGCTGAGCTACAAATACATATTGAATTTATAACAGAATCGGTAGCATAGCAGATTGATGATTTAGTATAGTTAATGGGTCGCTGGTTCTAGTTTCGTCTTGGTCATTACATCTCGTAATTATAAAGTTCATCGTCATTTTTTATGAATAATGCACATCTTGTTTCTAATTACAGATTGCACGTGAAATGCCGATTTTCGTTTCGAATATAAATTCTTAATAATCGATATTTTATGAAAGATTGTTAATAAAAGTTGCTTAAATTAAAAAAAAGCATAATAATTTAATTTTTAGGACAAATGAAAAACGAAATACCTCTTCATTTGGACTATGTGCATTGTTTTATACCACAGATGCAGTCTCATACGAAACGGAGTGATAAGTGTCGTAGAAATGTGAAAAAAGGTAATTTTCGCAACTCCGAGCACACCATACAAATCCGGCATTTTTAAATTTGCGACGTACTTGAACTAACGCACGAAGCTTCGTCACATTTCATGGCAGAACGCTGGCGTGGTATACCTCCTCGCCATTAAAATTGCTACACCACGAAGATGAGGTGCTACAGAGGCGATATTTAACCGACAGGAAGAAGATGCTGTGATATGCAAATGATTAGTATCTCAGAGCATTCACACAAGGTTGGCGCCAGTGGCGACACCAACAACGTGCTGACATGAGGAATGTTTCCAACCGATTTCATATACACAAACAGCAGTTGACCGGCGCCGCCTGTTCAAACGTTGTTGTGATGCCTCGTGTCAGGAGGAGAAATGCGTACCATCACGTTTCCGACTTTGATAAAGGTCGGATTCTAGCCTATCGCGATTGCGGTTTATCGTATCGCGACATTGCTGCTCGCGTTGGTCGAGATCCAATGACTCTTAGCAGAATATGGAATCGGTGGGTTCAGGAGGGTAATACGGAACGCCGTGCTGGATCCCAACGGCCTCGTATCACTAGCAGTCGAGATGACAGGCATCTTATCCGCATGACTGTAACGGATCGTGCAGCCACGTCTCGATCCCTGAGTCAACAGATGGGGACGTTTGCAACACAACAACCATCTGCACGAACAGTTCTACTACGTTTGCAGCAGCATGGACTATCAGCTCGGATACCATGAGCGGAGACCAGGAGCGCCTGATCATAAGGCCGTTGCAGCATCCCTGAATATGGAAGTTAATAGGAATATAAAAAAGGGAGGAAGGTTTATCTGTTTAGCAAGAGTAATAGAAGGCAGATTTCAGACTACCTAACAGATCAAAACGAAAATTTCTGTTCCGACATTGACAATGTTGAGTGTTTATGGAAAAAGTTCAAGGCAACCGTAAAATGCGTTTTAGACAGGTACGTGCTGAGTAAAACTGTGAGGGACGGGAAAAACCCACCGTGGTACAACAACAAAGTTAGGAAACTACTGCGAAAGCAAAGAGACCTTCACTCCAAGTTTAAACGCAGCCAAAACCTCTCAGACAAACAGAAGCTAAACGATGTCAAAGTTAGCGTAAGGAGGGCTATGCGTGAAGCGTTCAGTGAATTCGAAAGTAAAATTCTATGTACCGACTTGACAGAAAATCCTAGGAAGTTCTGGTCTTACGTTAAATCAGTAAGTGACTCGAAACAGCATATCCAGACACTCCGGGATGATGATGGCATTGAAACAGAGGATGACACGCGTAAAGCTGAAATACTAAACACCTTTTTCCAAAGCTGTTTCACAGAGGAAGACCGCACTGCAGTTCCTTCTCCAAATCCTCGCACAAACGAAAAAATGGCTGACATCGAAATAAGTGTCCAAGGAATAGAAAAGCAACTGGAATCACTCAATAGAGGAAAGTCCACTGGACCTGACAGGATACCAATTCGATTCTACACAGACTACGCGAAAGAACTTGCCCCGCTTCTAACAGCCGTGTACCGAAAGTCTCTAGAGGAACGGAGGGTTCCAAATGATTGGAAAAGAGCACAGGTAGTCCCAGTCTTCAAGAAGGGTCGTCGAGCAGATGCGCAAAACTATAGACCTATATCTCTGACGTCGATCTGTTGTAGAATTTTAGAACATGTTTTTTGCTGGAGTATCATGTCGTTTTTGGAAACCCAGAATCTACTATGTAGGAATCAACATGGATTCCGGAAACAGCGATCGTGTGAGACCCAACTCGCTTTATTTGTTCATGAGATCCAGAAAATATTAGATACAGGCTCCCAGGTAGATGCTATTTTTCTTGACTTCCGGAAGGCGTTCGATACAGTTCCGCACTGTCGCCTGATAAACAAAATAAGAGCCTACGGAATATCAGACCAGCTGTGTGGCTGGATTGAAGAGTTTTTAGCAAACAGAACACAGCATGTTGTTATCAATGGAGAGACTTCTACAGACGTTAAAGTAACCTCTGGCGTGCCACAGGGGAGTGTTATGGGACCATTGCGTATCACAATATATATAAATGACCTAGTAGATAATGTCGGAAGTTCCATGCGGCTTTTCGCGGATGATGCTGTAGTATACAGAGAAGTTGCAGCATTAGAAAATTGTAGCGAAATGCAGGAAGATCTGCAGCGGATAGGCACTTGGTGCAGGGAGTGGCAACTGACCCTTAACATAGACAAATGTAATGTATTGCGAATACATAGAAAGAAGGATCCTTTATTGTATGATTACATGATAGCGGAACGAACACTGGTAGCAGTTACTTCTGTAAAATATCTGGAAGTATGCGTGCGGAACGATTTGAAGTGGAATGATCATATAAAATTAATTGTTGGTAAGGCGGGTACCAGGTTGAGATTGATTGGGAGAGTACTTAGAAAATGTAGTCCATCAACAAAGGAGGTGGTTTACAAAACACTCGTTCGACCTATACTTGAGTATTGCTCATCAGTGTGGGATCCGTATCAGATCGGTTTGACGGAGGTGATAGAGAAGATCCAAAGAAGAGCGGCGCGTTTCGTCACAGGGTTATTTGGTAATCGTGATAGCGTTACGGAGATGTTTAATAAACTCAAGTGGCAGACTATGCAAGAGAGGCGCTCTGCATCGCGGTGTAGCTTGCTCGCCAGGTTTCGAGAGGGTGCGTTTCTGGATGAGGTATCGAATATATTGCTTCCCCCTACTTATACCTCCCGAGGAGAGATTAGAGTGCTCAAGGAGGCTTTCAGACAGTCGTTCTTCCCGCGAACCATACGCGACTGGAACAGGAAAGGGAGGTAATGACAGTGGCACGTAAAGTGCCCTCCGCCACACACCGTTGGGTGGCTTGCGGAGTATAAATGTAGATGTAGATGTAGATGTGTACTCGACGACGAACCTGGGTGCACGAATGAGAAACCGTTTTTTCGGATGAATACAGGTTCTGTTTACAGCATCGTGATGGTCGCATCCGTGTTTGGCGACATCGCGGTGAACGCACATTGGAAACGTGTATTCGTCATCGCCATACTGGCGTATCACCCGACGTGATGGTATGGGGTGCCATTGGTTACACGTCTCGGTCACCTCTTGTTCGCATTGACGGAACTTTGAACAGTGGACGTTACATTTCAGATGTGTTACGACCCGTTAGTCTCCCCTTCATTCGATCCCTGCGAAACCCTACATTTCAGCAGGATAATGCACGACCGCATGTTGCAGGTCCCGTACAGGCCTTTCTGGATACAGAAAATGTTCGACTGCTGCCCTGGCCAGCACATTCTCCAGATCTCTCACCAATTGAAAACGTCTGCTCAATGGTGGCCTAGCAACTGGCTCATCACAATACGCCAGTTACTGCTCTTGATGAACTGTGGTATCGTGTGGAAGCTGCACACGCCATCCAAGCTCTGTTTGACTCAATGGCCAGGCGTATCAAGGCCGTTATTACGGCCAAAGGTGGTTGTTCTGGGTACTGATTTCTCAGGATCTATGCACCCAAATTGCATGAAAATGTAATGACATGTCAGTTGTAGTATAATATATTTGTACAATGAATACCCGTTTATCATCTGCATTTGTTCCTCTGGGTGTAGCAGTTTTAGTGGCCAGTACTGTAGAACGACACCTCATAAAAGATGACGAGAAAATGCGGCGCCTTGGTGGCTTCATGGATTGTATCGTTGACCGACTCGTTATCAACGTAGCAGATAAGAGATCCAGAACTGAAATGTATATCTCTGATTCGGACAAGGAAGGAGCTAAGAGATTACCAGACGACTGATTGTAATTAATACGTTCAGTGGTTTACTATTCAACAATACATCGAAATCCGTGCCGTATGCTTTCGCATCACGCATAGCTCACTCAGAAAAATTAACCTGCATTTAAGTTAGGAATTTTCATCACTCTTGTTTGTACTTAGGATACTACGTTAGGTGAGAATGAGAGCATTTTATTCTTGCCATCAGGTCACCGTGCGGTAGTGCTGGAGTTTTCCCGAACATTATTTCATTCTCTATAAAAATTAAATGACATTCGGAGCTGTATTGTTTCTCTACTCATCTCTTGTTACGTCTGAACTGTAACTGCTGGCGAACGGTAAAGCGGTTCCCCTGCATTATCTCTCAGTCTGTGTGCGTGTAGCGCAGCAGAAAACGTATCCTTGTGATCGTACTTGGCTGTACTGGACACAGCTTGGCTTCCCGCCGCCTCCGTAGCGTAGCGGTAGCGTTACCGCCTACCGCGCAGGGCGCCCGGGTACAGTTCCCGGCAGCGGACTGGGTGTTGTGTGTCCTTCATCATCATTTTCATCATGATTGACCCGCAAGTCGCCGAAGTGGTGTCAACTAAAAAGGACTTGCAATACGGCGGCCGAACATCCTCCAATGGGGACTCCCGGGCAACAATGCCATACAATCATTTCAGTTCAGCTTGGATCCACGCGAAACGAAATCCAATGAGATTCAAGCAAATACGGAAGAATGCACGGTGTAATGTCTACATCAGGTTTATTCTTACGATGGACGGAGTACGGCATTTGCAAGTCGACACGAGCGCGCGACCGCTCGCAGTGTTAGCTGTGACGTCACGGTCGGCCACATGAGAGCACCGTATCTTCTGGCCCCCAGTACGCCTCCCCGCACGTGACTCGGTGCTTCGCCACCCACCAAACACCAGCTGGAGTCTCCAGATCAGTGTGCGTGTGTGCCGTACACACAGCGCGCGCGCCAGACCAAACCACTGCTTATCCGTTTGCTTAACCTCGCTTCTGAGGTCGCTGCTCACGCCAGATTGACACACATTACGGAAGTCCTTTGCCCTTTGTACTGCCACTCCTGCACTTCCTAGCAAATGGACAAGCTTGTCGAAGGGGGGTTAACAGTACCGGCAACATCGACACATTTCTTATTTTGTCGAAGCATATTGCTGGCTCAATTATGAGAATAGTCAAAATTGGTTCAAATGGCTCTGAGCACTATGGGACTTAACTTCTGAATTCATCAGTCCCCTAGAACTTAGAACTACTTAAACCTAACTAGCCTAAGGACAACACACACATCCATGCCCGAGGCAGGATTCGAACCTGCGACCGTAGCAGTCGCGCTGTTCCAGCCTGTAGCGCCTAGAACCGCTAGGCCACCTCGGCCGGCATGAGAGTAGTGGGGCAAAGTCTCTTAATTGTGCAACTTCCGGTATTTTCTGATCTTACTGAAAGACTTAGAGAAAGAAGTAGAGAAAGCTTTTGACAACGTTGACTGGAATACTCTCTTTCAAATTCTGAAGGTGGCAGGGGTAAAATACAGGGAGCGAAAGGCTATTTACAATTTGTACAGAAACCAGATGGCAGTTATAAGAGTCGAGGGACATGAAAGGGAAGCAGTGGTTGGGAAGGGAGTGAGACAGGTTTGTAGCCTCTCCCCGATGTTATTCAACTGTATATTGAGCAAGCAGTAAAATAAACAAAAGAAAAACTCGGAGTAGGATTTAAAATCCATGGAGAAGAAATAAAAACTTTGAGGTTCACCGATGACATTGCAATTCTGTCAGAGACAGCAAAGGACTTGGAAGAGCAGCTGAACGGAATGGACAATGTCTTGAAAAGAGGATATAAGATGAACATCAACGAAAGCACAACGAGGATAATGGAATGTAGTAGAATTAAATCGGATGATGCTGAGGGAATTAGATTAGGAAATGGGACGCTTAAAGTAGTAAATGAGTTTTGCTATTTGCGGAGCAAAATAACTGATGATGGTCGAAGTAGAGAGGATATAAAATGTAGACTGGCAATGGCAAGGAAGGCGTTTCTGAAGAAGAGGAATTTGTTAACATCGACTACAGATTTAAGTGTCAGGAAGTCGTTTCTGAAAGTATTTGTATGGAGTGTAGCCGTGTATGGAAGTGAAACGTGGATGATAAAAAGTTTAGACAAGAAGAGAATAGGAGCTCTCTAAATGTGGTGCTACAGAAGAATGCTGAAGATTAGATGGGTAGGTCACATGAGGAGGTATTGAACAGAATTAGGGAGAAGAAGGGAACGGTTGGTAGAACGTGTTCTGAGGCATCAAGGAATCACAAATTTAGTACTGGAGGGCAGCGTGGACGGGGTAGAAATCTTAGAGGGAGACCAACAGATGAATACACTAAACAGATTCAGAAGGATGTATGTTGCAGTAGGTACTGGGAGATGAAGAAGCTTGCACAGGATAGAGTAGCATGGAGAGCTGCATCAAACGAGTCTCTAGACTCAAGACCACAACAACAACAACTAAAAATGATGTGGTTAAATGATGCTGATACTGTGCAGCCCATTCTCTAAGACTTATATCTACATGTACATCATACCATGCAAGCCACCTACAGGTGTGTGGCGGAGGGTACTTTTGGTACCAGTATCTGATCCCTCCAATCCTGTTCCACTCGCGAATAGTGCGTGGGAATAGTGATTATCGGTAAGCCTCTTTATTTGCTCTAATTTCTCGAATTTCCTCCTCGTGGTCAACTCGCGAGATCTATGTGGGTGGAAGTAATATGTTGTCCGACTCCTCCTGAAAAGTGCTGTCCCGACATTTCAATAGTAACTCTCTCCGTGATGCACAACGCCTCTCGCGTAACGTCTGGCAGTGGAGTTTGTTTAGCATCTCCGTAAAGCTCTCTCGTCAGCTAAACGATCCCGTGACGAAACGCGCCGCTCTTCGTTGGATCTTCTCTATCTACTCCATCAGTCCTACCCTATAGGGATCCCAGATAGGAGAACAATACTCAAGAATCGGGCGAACAAGCGTCTTACAAGCCACTTCTTTTGTGGATTAGTTACGTTTCCTTAAGATTCCTCCGATGAATCTGAGTCTGATGTCTGTTTTTTCCACTATCTGTTTTGTATGATCATTCCATTTTAGGTCGCTCTGGATAGTTACGCCTAGATATTTTACGGCAGATGCTGTCTCCAGCTGTTTGTCATCAATACTGTAGCTGTACAGAAGTGGATTTCTTTTGCTATGTATGCGCAATATGTTACATTTATTCACGTTCAGGGTCAACTGCCAGAGCCTGCACCAGTCATCAATTCTCTGCAGGTCGTTCTGCAAATTCTTCTGGAGTTGCTGTTGTGATATGGACAACTGCATCATCTGCGAATAGCATTAAAGAGCATCCGAACGCTTTCTACTAGATCATTTATATACATTGTAAACGTAACGGTCGTATCACACTTCCCTGTGGTTCTCCGGATATTACCTTTACATCAGTCGATTTAGTTCCGTTAAGAGCGACGAGTTATGTTCTATCTGCAAGAAAGTCTTGAATACAATTACAGGTCTGCTCCGATACTCAGTAAGCTCGTATTTTTCTTCATGAAACGGCTATGCGGGACAACGTCAAATGCCTGACTGAAATCAAGGAACACGGCATCAGCCTGAGCGCCGTTGTCCACTGCGCTGAGGATCTCGTGGAGGAACAGAGCGAGCTGAGTTTCTTAGGATCTCTGTTTGCCGAATCCATGTTGAATTTTATAGTGGAGATGGTCATTTTCCAAAAACGTCATAAAATATGCCGAAAGCTTCGAAAATAGTTTTTTCTACTGACCATTAAAATTGCTACACCAAGAAGAAATGCATATGATAAACGGGATTCATTGGACAAATATATTATACTAGAACTGACACGTGATTACATTTTCACGCAATTTGGGTGCATAGATCCTGAGAAATCAGTACACAGAACAACCACCTCTGACCGTAATAACGGCCTTGATACGCCTGGGCATTGAGTCAAACAGAGCTTGGATGGCGTGTACAGGTACAGCTGCCCATGCAGCTTCAACACGATACCACAGTTCACAAGAGTAGTGACTGGCGTATTCTGACGAGCTGCTCAGCCACCATTGACCAGGTTTTCAATTGGTGAGAGATCTGGAGAATGTGCTGGTCAGGGCAGCAGTCGAACATTTTCTGTATCCAGAAAGGCCCGTACAGGGCCTACAACATGCGGTCGTGCATTATCCTGCTGAAATGTATAGTTTCGCAGGGATCGAATGAAGGGTAGAGCCACGGGTCGGAACACATCTAAAATGTAACGTCCACTGTTGAAAGTTCCGTCAATGAGAACAAGAGGTGACCCAGACGTGTAACCAGTGGCACCCCATACCATCACCCCGCGTGATACGCCAGTATGACGATGACGAATACACGCTTGCAATGTGCGTTCACCGCGATGTCGCCAAACACGGATGCGATCATCATGATATTGTAAACAGAACCTGGATTCATCCGAAAAAAATGACGTTTTCCCATTCGTGCTCCCAGGTTCGTCGTTGAGTACACCATCGCAGGCACTCCTGTCTGTGATGCAGCGCCTAGGGTAGCCGCAGCCACGGTCTCCGAGCTGATAGTCCATGCTGCTGCAAACGTCGTCGAACTGTTCGAGCAGATGGTTGTTGTCTTGCAAACGTCCCCATGTGTTGACTCATGGATCGAGACGTGGCTGCACGATCCTTTACAGCCTTGCGGGTAAGATGCTTGTCATCTCGACTGCTAGTGATACGAGGCCGTTGGTATCCAGCACGGCGTTCAGTATTACCCTCCTGAAACCACCGATTCCATATTCTGCTAACAGTCATTGGATCTCGACCAACGCGAGTAGCAATGTGGCGATACGATAAACCACAATCGCCATAGGCTACAATCCGACCTCTATCAAAGTCGGAAACGTGATGGTACGAATTTCTCCTCCTTACACGAGGCATCACAACAACGTTTCACCAGGCAACGCCGGTCAACTGCTGTTTGTGTATGAGAAATCTGTTGGAAACTTTCCTGATGTCAGCACGTTGTAGGTGTCGCCACCGGGGCCAACCTTGTGTGAATGCTCCGAAAAGCTAATCATTTGCATATCACAGCATCTTCTTCCTGTCGGTTAAATGTCGCGTCTGTAGCACGTCATCTTCGTGGTGTCGCAATTATAATGGCCAGTTGTGTACAACACATTAGATGGACAGATGCAAAGCGGTACTATTTATCAGTTGTTGTTCTAAATTTTAACACTACTATTACACATTGTACCACCAAAAATCTTAGCCATTATAGCAAGGAATACAGAAATTTGGTGAGTATGACAACATTTATTTCAATTTTTAAGACAGTAACAAACAAATTTAACCCTTAATAGAGGGCTATACATATAACCTTGAAGTACTTAAATGGGTAATAATTTCCCTCCGAAAGCTTATAGAAAGGAGTTGTTTTAATGATCTCAGTAGGTCTAGGAGAGTCAGAAGTAACGCCCGTTGTTGGCAGGTTGACTGTTGCTTCTGCGCACGAGGTTCTTAGTGCGTTATAACGCCGCGCTTGTTCGGCCCGTGCTCTTCATTTGTAGCTTCGTCGATTGCGCTCTGTGAATGTGAGCGTGCAGTTCGGGCCGCGTGACAATAACTAGCAAATGAGTGATTCGTTCGCAGTCGCTAGATGCCAGAAACATGCAGTACACTCTTCGACAGCGGGTTTAGTTGTGGAAACACATTGGAAGACAGTCATTTGTTACAAAACAACTGGCACTCAGGAGAGAATTCAGTGCGCTCGGTATTCCAACAAGGGCAACGATTTTGTAAACATTGTTCGAAAACGCTTGGAGAACTCTCGAAGGGTTGCGTCGATTGAGCCACGTGGCAGGAATCTCATTTGGCACGTGTCAGAGAGCTACGAAGAAACAAGCATTGCGGCCATGATGCAAGCAATGGAAGGAACAGATCATGAGGAAAGAATGCGTTATTGTCGAGCGTTACTCACACAAAGTTATTTGCAACAATAAATAATCCCAAAAAGTTGTATTCTCTCCCCTCCCCCCCTAACCTCCCACCTATCCCCCGGTTATCTGACCTAACCCCCCCCCCCCCCTCTCTCTCCTTAACTTTTTTTTCTTGTGGGCATACGATGAAAGCCGAGTGTACAAGAATTGATCTCGAATAACTGCACAACTCCATAAGGCCATTACACACGAAATAAGCAACATTGGCGAGGACATACTTCACAGAATGTTGCGAACATGGTTAGACGAGTGCAGTTTTGCCTCATTGTTAGCGGAGGGAACTTTCAGAATTTCCTGTGAGGACTTCGTACAGATGTATGTAATCTCACAGTTGCATATAATCATGTCCCAATATCGCAAATGTGTCCCATTATTGGTCAAAATGTTATGACACATTAAAATACTCGAGGTTTATATGGATCGCACTGTACATATTCATTATCGGAAATATTAGGCTATTTTTGGACTTACACCGAGAAGTTCCAACATTAGCTACTCGTTCAGGTTTGCAGCTATGACGATATAGTACTTTTTTCTTCGCACTTACTTTCTGACACTGGGTGCGGAATCATACACAATATTTGAGAAACTTAATCATATCGATCTCCTGCCCCATAGTGATTGCAACCAGCTTGAAGAAGTGTTATGCCCTATTTGTTGTGGCAATTTTAATTTTTTTTAACACTTACTTTCGTTTTCTCACATTCTTTGTCAAGCAGGAGCCTCTTGTGGGGACTGCTGATGGTCTCAACAGCAGGTGATGTTGTTCTGCTGCGTACTTTTTTTTTCAGAGTTGGGTAAAGGAGATAGCTTGTGGGCATACTGACTCTCTCCCAGTACAGATTTGGTTTGGTGGGAGTTAGCAGGATACACGAGTGCACCATTTCTATTAGTCTGTCTCGATTTTCCAGGGAGTTCTTGTCTGTACTATTTCTTCACCCTCGATTCGAGCTACTGATTACGAATTGCCCTTAGTCGTCACGAATCTTGAAAAATGTGTGGATCCGGTGGCCAGATTCCAGTTATGGAGAAGCCACTGACAGCATTTTGCCTCTTTGCTATTTTGACTCTTTTATCAGCTGAGAAATTCTTGTCTAATCTTGCTGTCACTGTTTTTGCGAAGCCACTTGTCAGCTGTTCGGTTTTAATAAGCTGCAAATAGCTTTAACAAGGCAACATATGGTGGCTTCAGCCTGTGAAGCGTCATTATACTATTATCTCTAGTTAAAGTTGTAGCTGGAAACACATATAGCAATTCATGAAAGAAAACATAGTCCGTTGTAGGCTATACAATAAAGAAAAGATATATTTACAGCCTACATCGGACAATGTTTTTCTATGAAATTCATCGAGGCTGTCGGCCCACATGCAAATAAGGTTATCACGATATACAGCAGCAAAATTATTAGATCAAATCGAGTGTTCAAAATTATACTGTGAACATTATTTTAAAATGTACTACAGTATATAAGTGAAGGTACAATTTATAAGACTACTTCATACTTTTTAAACATAGTTTTTACTGGACATAGGCTAGGGTGGTTTTAGATGTTTCTACGCTGTGTTATGTCCCACTATGAATACGGAAGCTTAGATTCACAAGCAAATATTTACTTCATCAGGGCACAAAATAAACTTGAAATAAACTTGAACCACTCCAGATGGTCGTGGGTTGTGTTCCAAAAGTGAACAGCACAGAAGCAGAAGTGATGACACTTTCTGCAGGGGCCGGCCGGAGTGACCGAGCGGTTCTAGGCGCTTCAGTCTGGAGCCGCGTGACCGCTATGGTCGCAGGTTCGAATCCTGCCTCGGGCATGGATGTGTGTGATGTCCTTAGGTTAGTTAGATTTAAGTAGTTCTAAGTTCTAGGGGACTGATGACCTCAGCAGTTAAGTCCCATAGTGCTCAGAACCATCTGAACCATTTGAACTTTCTGCAGGGCTTGACCACCATTTTTCAGGACAATGCTCAAGCACGTACAGTGCAAGCTGTTACTGATTTGTTTGACTGATGGGGCTGAAAAGTGCTATGCCACCCACTGCACTCCCCTGACTTAAGCCCTCGTGAGTTCGACTAGATTTATAAACTGAAGGAAACACTTCACGGCATTCGCTTCAGAACTTCTACAAATTCGTCGGGCAATAATCCGCGCCACTCGAACTGTCAACACAACTGGCACTGCTAAGAGTATCCTACGACTTCGACATCGCTGGCAACGGGTTATACACAATGCTGGTGACTACTTTGAAGGTTAGTAAAACTTTGAAACACGTATCTATTTTGTACGAGCTGTAAATAAATAGTTGACACCATTAAAGTTCCAACTCTCGTATGAAAGGGAGTGTCGTAAACTTCAGTGATACGTTGGTGCCATACTGCACGACATGACATATGCCGTGTTGGATAACATGAAGGTATGTGTCATGTCATATGACATGACATCATCTATTATGTTACTTTACATTAATTATATTACACGGTATGGGTAATAACGCGAAGAAGTAGAAAAGTGCGGATACGTCAAGACGTTTCGATTTTAATGTCTCTGAAACTGCCTGATACGACGAAAACCTTGTTACCTGCTTTTACATTCGTAACCTTGCCCAGGACATATTCGCCCGTTTTGTGCTGTGATTGTAGCAGTTTTCATTCTAATTGTCAAATGTTTGAGATACAACTGATTTTATAATCTTCGTGTCAAAATTAGTGGTGTTGGTTTTAGAATTTTGTCCCCCTGTTGAACGAGCTCCTGCGGAACTCCCTTAAGAGACGACAGCCTGGTACTGCTCGAGTGCGTAAAAAAGAGAACAGATGGCAAGTAAACAAACTGTTCTGAAGCTGTTGCCATACCTCCGAGTGAAATGCTTCATGTAATTCAGTAAACTTAGGACGAAAAGCAGAAAAAAAGAAAAGAATTTCGACAGGTAAATGTGCCAATAAAACCAGTTACCACTGGTGCCGGGACCCGAAGAACTGAAGTAAGGTGCCTTGCTTTCGCAGATGACATTGCAATCTTAACAAAAACTCTAAGGATGCTGTCATTTCTGTCCCAGCCCTGCATGAGATACCGGTGAAGTCAGCGTTACAAATATCGTATGACGAGACCGAATACTTTAAGAACCGGCACATGGAACGATTGGAAGGGTCAGTCGCTTTCGTTATCTTGGTGAATGGGTCCCCTCCAATGGTAGAGACGGCACCTCCATCTTAGAAAGGCGTTACGGTTAAAACGGTTAAAACGTGTCTTACACCATGATTCGATGCACCGGTGGACCAAATCTGAACCATTAGACTCGCTCCAGTACGGAGCTGCTTGAGGGCGACCGTTTTTGCACGTAACATACAGGGCTATTACAAATGACTGAAGCGATTTCATAAATTCACTGTAGCTCCATTCATTGACATATGGTCACGACACACTACAGATACGTAGAAAAACTCGTAAAGTTTTGTTCGGCTGAAGCCGCACTTCAGGTTTCTGCCGCCAGAGCGCTCGAGAGCGCAGTGAGACAAAATGGCGACAGGAGCCGAGAAAGCGTATGTCGTGCTTGAAATGCACTCACATCAGTCAGTCATAACAGTGCAACGACACTTCAGGACGAAGTTCAACAAAGATCCACCAACTGCTAACTCCATTCGGCGATGGTATGCGCAGTTTAAAGCTTCTGGATGCCTCTGTAAGGGGAAATCAACAGGTCGGCCTGCAGTGAGCGAAGAAACGGTTGAATGCGTGCGGCCAAGTTTCACGCGTAGCCCGCGGAAGTCGACGAATAAAGCAAGCAGGGAGCTAAACGTACCACAGCCGACGGTTTGGAAAATCTTACGGAAAAGGCTAAAGCAGAAGTCTTACCGTTTACAATTGCTACAAGCCCTGACACCCGATGACAAAGTCAAACGCTTTGAATTTTCGGCGCGGTTGCAACAGCTCATGGAAGAGGATGCGTTCAGTGCGAAATTTGTTTTCAGTGATGAAGCAATATTTTTTCTTAATGGTGAAGTGAACAGACACAATGTGCGAATCTGGGCGGTAGAGAATCCTCACGCATTCGTGCAGCAAATTCGCAATTCACCAAAAGTTAACGTGTTTTGTGCAATCTCACGGTTTAAAGTTTACGGCCCCTTTTTCTTCTGCGAAAAGAACGTTACAGGACACGTGTATCAGGACATGCTGGAAAATTGGCTCATGCCACAACTGGAGACCGACAGCGCCGACTTCATCTATCAACAGGATCGTGCTCCACCGCACTTCCATCATGATGTTCGGCATTTCTTAAACAGGAGATTGGAAAACCGATGGATCGGTCGTGGTAGAGATCATGATCAGCAGTTCATGTCATGGCCTCCACGCTCTCCCGACTTAACCCCATGCGATTTCTATCTGTGGTGTTATGTGAAAGATTCAGTGTTTAAACCTCCTCTACCAAGAAACGTGCCAGAACTGCGAGCTCGCATCAACGATGCTTTCGAACTCATTGATGGGGACATGCTGCGCCGAGTGTGGGCGGAACTTGATTATCGGCTTGATGTCTGCCGAATCACTAAAGGGGCACATATCGAACATTTGTGAATGCCTAAAAAAACTTTTTGAGTTTTTGTATGTGTGTGCAAAGCATTGTGAAAATATCTCAAATAATAAAGTTACTGTAGAGCTGCGAAATCGCTTCAATCATTTGTAATAACCCTGTACATGTCGCTTATTGACCACGAGGAGAATATTCGAGAAATTAGAGCCAATACAGAGGCTTACCGACAATCATTCCCCCTCGCACTGTTCGCGAGTGGAACAGGGTTGGAGGGATCAGATAGTGGTACCGACAGCACCTTCCGCCACACACCATTAGGTGGCTTGCGGAGCGTGGTGTGGATGTAGATGTAAAATCCGAACGGGGGTGACTGTCTCTGCACGTAACATCCGAACGGTGAGCATATAAATAGTGCCACTAACTGAGCATTAGTCTCAGTCCAATTAAAACCTTTTGCAAAAGCAATTAATCGATTCGCACCATTTGTCTGGAGGTAAGCTCCGATTCGTGGTTCAAACTAGTTTAATAGATTGTAACATGGCTACAGTAAGACAGATGTTGGAATGGCTACGTAAATGGTCGCTGGTCAGCCTTAAACTGCGCCCCTAGCTCAAATACGAACCGAGCACCTAGACCACAACAAACCGTGATTCTGCTCGTGCCCTTTTCATACTTAATTGTTACAGTGCTTCCGAGTTGTAGTGATTTCATACATGTGTGTTGCACCGAGGAGTACTTGTAAAGTAAATGAGCCTACCTAAACGGTATGTTTATTTCAATTTAGTATGCAATATTTTGATATTATTAATACAAATATATATGCTTCTAATCAGGAACCCAGTTACCTCTACTATCATCGACAGACTAGCCAGCGAGGTATCCGCCAAGGTCCTGAGAGAATATCGTAGGGAGATAGAGTAACGGAAGAGCAAAAAAGCGACATTACGCACCTATCCCCTTCCGCCAGGATGCGTACTGGCCGACCGCCGCGACGATCGGAATCAGTCGCGTCCAGGACTAGGGGGAGGGTGCGAACTTACCGGCTATAGACACAGCACACCAATTATGACTCAGCAGTTAAAATTATTAGTAGGAAATAGATTCTAGGATATTCTTAAAAGACCTGCATCGATTTTCCAATAAGGCCAGTCCAGTGCCAGGGGTACGCCCACTGCGGTAAGCTCGGTGGGCGCGGCCAACAGATAGTAGGTTTGTATTTTGCTGGCACACATGTAACGCTGCAGGATGTAGTTTAGTGGAGTAGGGTAGAGTAGATAGCATAGTAGGTTAATAGTGGGTCAAATAGTAGGCATGCCCATAGAGTAGTTAGCCTTCCATTCTGTAGTTAATACTAACAATAAGTAGATAAAGTGAAAATTATGAATTCTGTGTGTTACTTCGACCCACTAACGTCTTAGGTGGTGCGTTACTTTGTATGATATTGGTTTTCATGAATAAAGATTTAAAGAGAGAAACAGAATATATATATATGTATTCCACATTTACCTCACGCACGTCGTAAAGACTGTAATGCCACTAATCCTTTGCCTATGTGTCGGTGCTGATATACCCGCATCAGAATCGTGCCACGTTGCATATAAGCTGCAGCAAAGCATATATATACTACCTTTTGAGTCTAACAATCTGAAATTGTGTAACCATATCATTACATCCTGGGTAATCAACAGTTTATGAAATACAGGCTGTAAACAATAATAAGAATTTATTATTTTCCTGTAATTTTAGACAGACACTGCAGTATAAACACGATCAAAAAGTTTCCGTCTGAGGGCTTTGCTGCAGCTTATATGCAACGTGGCACGATTCTGATGCGGGTATATCAGCACCGACACATAGCCAAAGGATTAGTGGCAGTACAGTCTTAACGACGTGCGTGAGGTAAATGTGGATGCGTGAACTATGGCGACGTTATTACCAATTCCGTCAAAGTAGTACCAACGTGTTATTATTCTTTTCCTGGCTGCCGATGCACAAACATCGGTGGACACGTTTCGGAGAATGAGGAAAGCGTATGGGGTGCAATTCCGGCGAAATATCCGGGAAAACTGTGACAAACGGTAGTACACCTCACGATAACGCACGCCCCCTTCTCGGAACTGTCGTAACGCAGAAGTTACGTCAGCTAAAGTGGGCGACACCCGAGCACTCGCCCTGTAGTCATGGTCTCTCCCCATGCGATTATCGCGCCCTCGGTCCCTTAAAAATGGCCTTGAAGGGTCGATAATTCCTTTCGGACGAGGATGTGCGGTAGGCAGTTGCGAAAAACATTTCGATAGCCCCCTATAAAAATTCAGCACGACACATAAAACGCTATTAGACATAAAAAAATAATCAACAGAAAATGACACATTAATATTCCACGAACTGGACAAACATGGAATAAACTTTATTAACCTTTTATTGAACATTGATGACATCTATAACACATAGTTTCCCACGAAATTTCGCATCAGTTCTCGTTAACTGATGTATTGCATTACTTTCATGCTTTCTATTTTTAACTTTTTCTCACCTAACTGCAGTTAAATGAAATATACACTACTGGCCATTAAAATTGCTACACCGCGAAGATGACGTGCTATACACAGGAAAGTTTAACCGACAGGAAGAACATGCTGTGATATTCAAATGATTAGCTTTTCAGAGCATTCACACAAGGTTGGCGCCGGTGGCGACACTTACAACGCGCTGACATGAGGAAAGTTACCAACCGATTTCTCATACACAAACAGCAGTTGACCGGCGTTGCCTGGTGAAACGTTCTTGTGATGCCTCGTGTAAGAAGGAGAAATGCGAACCATCACGTTTCCGACTTTGATAAAGGTCTGACTGTAGCCTATGGCGATTGCGGCTTATCGTATGGCGACATTGCTGCTCGCGTTGGTCGACATCCAATGACAGTTAGCAGAATATGGAATCGGTGGGTTCAGGAAGGTAATACGGAACGCCGTGCTGCATCCCAACGGCCTCGTATCACTAGCAGTCGAGATGACAGCCATCTTATCCACATGGCTGTAACGGATCGTGCAGCCCCGTCTCGAACCCTGAGTCAACAGATGGGGACGTTTGCAACACAACAACCATCTGCACGAACAGTTCGACGACGTTTGCAGCAGCATGATCTATCAGCTCGGACACCGTGGCTGCGGTTACCCTTGACGCTGCATCACAGACAGGAGCACCTGCGATAGTGTACTCAACGACGAACCTGGGTGCACGAATGGCAAAACGTAATTTTTTCGGATGAATCCAGGTTCTGTTTACAGCATCATGATGGTCGCATCCGTGTTTGGCGACATAGCGGTGAACGCACATTGGATGCGTGTATTCGTCATCGCCATACTGGTGTTGAAAATGGTTCAAATGAGCTCTATGTGACTTAACTTCTGAGGTCATCAGTCCCCTAGAATGGTTCAAATGGCTCTGAGCACTATGGGACTTAACTTCTGAGTTCATCAGTCCCCTAGAACTTAGAACTACTTAAACCTAACTAACCTAAGGACACCACACACATCCATGCCCGAGGCAGGATTCGAACCTGCGACCGTAGCGGTCACGCGGTTCCAGACTGTAGCGCCTAGAACCGCTCGGTCACTTGGGCCGGCCTAACATACTGGTGTATCGCTCGGCGTGATGGTATCTGATGCCATTGGTTACACGTCCGGTCACCTCTTGTTCGCACTGACGGCGCTTTGAACAGTGCACGTTACATTTTAGATGTGTCACGACCCGTGGCTCTACCCTTTATTCGATCCCTGCGAAACCCTGCATCAGCAGGATAACGCACGACCGCATGTTGCAGGTCCTGTACGGCCTTTCTGGACACACGGAATGTTCGACTGCTGCCCTGGCCAGCACATTCTCCAGATCTCTCACCAATTTAAAACGTCTGGTCAATGGTGGCCGAGCAACTGGCTCGTCACAACACGTCAGTCACTACTCTTGATGAACTGTGGTATCGTGTTGAAGCTGCATGGGCAGCGTTACCTGTACACGCCATCCAATCTCTGTTTGACTCAATGCCCAATGGATGATAACGCACGGCCCCACCGAGCTGCCATCGTATAGGAGTACCTTGAAACAGAAGATATCAGGCGAATGGTGTGGCCTGCCTGTTCTCCAGACCTAAAGCCCATCGAGCACGTCTGGGATGCTCTCGGTCGACGTATCGCTGCACGTCTTCAATCCCCTATGACACTTCAAGAGCTCCGACAGGCACTGGTGCTAGAATGGGAGGCTATACCCAGCAGCTGCTCGTCCACCTAATCCAGAGTACGCCAACCTGTTGTGCGGCCTGTGTGCGTGTGCATGGTGATCATATCCCGTACTGATGTCGGGCTACATGCGCAGGAAATAGTGGCGTTTTGTAGCACATGTGTTTCGGGACGGATTTCTCAACTTTTCACCAATACCGTGGACTTACAGGTCTGTGTCGTGTGTGTTTCCCATGTGCCTATGCTATTAGCGCCAGTTTTGTGTAGTGCCACGTTGTGTGGCATCACATTCTAAAACTGTCCTTAATTTATGAACATAAGTCTAGTTATCTTTCTCTCTTTCGTGACGTATTCGCATCTCTCGTAGGTGTGATCTAAATTCGCTTCGAGTGAAGTGAACCCCGCAACTTTGTTTCTCGAAGCAGCAGAAAATCTTCTAGAAATGCGCTTGTACCGAGCACTCGGGGATCCGAGGAACAGATAGTTCCCCATAATTTTCCGCTGCTGTTTTTGATTTTTTGAATTCCTTGGATTCCAGGTTGTTTACGCGTAGCACATAAACGCAAGACTCTTCCTGAATAAGCACAGAGAGATGCAAGAGAAGGAATTAAATTAACACGGAGAGATCTCACACGTCAGCGGTACACATCACTCACTATACGGTCTGAGCGAAGTAAGGCGATACAGGTGCACAGTGCATCTGGCCAGAGTGAACGTACTCGTACTGAGGTGTGGTTATCGCTAAGCTTTTGACACATACAGCTAACTTTTAACATTCCTAGCTGGCGAATTATGACACAGTCTGTCTTTTTTGTGTTATGGAACTGTACCGCCACTAGAAGAGATGATAATTTTAAATCCGATAAATCGATAACTCGAAAGCGTCATTGAAGGTCATTGATTTATAAAAACACTCGATTTATCGATACACCGAGGAAACAATATCGACGTAGCTGCCTATAAAAATATTAGCCGTACATTGTAAATACACTGCATGTTTTAGAGCTGTATATTTAATCATTGATTTATTATTAGACATTCTGTAGATCAACAAGCTAGCAGCCTGCTTATCCCCCTTAGAGGAAGAATTGAAAGGAAAATGATGCACGTTAACGCCTGGCGATCACCACTTTGCTAACAGTGCTAACTACAGATAAGTGGCACAATAAAAGGTGTCCGATGGGTCCCTCATTAGGATTCGTCACATATCGGATTTGTCCGGAACACTTCGTGTCGACTTCTCTGGTTTTTCATTTCTGCAAACGCCAGCGACGTAGCAGTTGTGTTGTCAAAATTGCTTAGTGAAGCTAAATGTTACAATTTCTGTTGGTCACGTCGAGCGCCGATTACGTTAGCATTTCCCCTCACACGCCACCACCCGCCGCAAAGACCAATCGTGATTTCGATTTTTGTTCATCATTTTCAGCAACTGTTTTTGAAGAATGGTGATGTGAAGAAATAGTACACTGAATGCGTTATTTTTTTATTTTTTTTATTTTTTTTGACGCGACTGGGGTGCTATTTCTTCATATCGGAAATCGGACGTTCTTTGTGCCACCTGTACCTGCTTCACACACTCAAAGAGAAAGACTGGACGTGATGAAATCTCAAAAAGTAGTAAGACTCCTTCACGCAGTGAAAGTACACTGAAACGCCAAAACAACTAGTATAGCATGCGTATTCAAATACACAGTCTGTAAACAGGCTTCCAAATGAGATTTTCACTCTGCAGCGGAGTGTGCGCTGATATGAAACTAGGTGGCAGATTAAAACCATGTACCGGACCGAAACTCGAACTCGGAACCTTTGCCTTTCGCGGGCAAGTGCTATACCAACTTTTTTTTTCTCTCCGTATTAAAAATCAACGGGAGAAGTTGGAATCGAACCCAGACAATCATCATAGGAACCTATCCTTTTTTTATTTCGCTCTATCCATCATTTTTTTTTAATTTACCCAGCCGGGAATCGAACCCATGCCCGTAGGACAGCAATCCGTCACGCTGACCACCTTTTTTTTAATCGTAAATTTTTTTTCTCTACCAACTTTTTTTTATATGGAAAAAGGCGTCTTTCAGTTACGACAAACAAAATTAGAATTTACATCCGTAGCAACAACAGAACAAGAGTTCCTTCTAAACTATGAAATAGAATCTGAAACTAATAGTATGAGGATAGATAATAAAGAAAGAAAAATGTAACCAAATCCCGCACGCCATTCCAAATTGATAAAACATTTCGCAACGTGGAGCTCCATGACGGCGGTCATCCTCTGCCCGGTACTCCCCAACTGTGAGGGGGGTTATCGAAGACACTGCGCAAATAGTTCGCAAATAGTTGTCGGTATCGGGGTGTATACTCAAGTGTGCTATGACTGTCCTGGAGAAATTGCCAGTAATCAAGCACCATCTTTTCATCATCTCGAAAGAGGTAGTATATGGACATGCCTTTAAACCATGTGAGAGCGTGAGTCTTCGCGGGTGGGAAATAAGTATCCTCTGGACAAAGGAGGAGGCTTGGCTCAGTTGTGCGAGGCGCGATACGCAGGTAGCAAGCGAGGATCTTCTGCACTAGCAGTCATACCTCTAACGCCGATCCACGTGTTAAACGGTGTTCGTCAGTATCCACTAGGTGGCAACGTGGGCAAAGCGGGGACTCCGTCATCCCAATAGCGTGCAGCCTTTGTCGTGTTACAACCTTCCCGTTCACCACCTGGTACCACGCGGCTCGTACCCGCGTGGGGAGGAACGGGTTCTGGACCGCTCTCCACACTGCAGGCCATAGAGTCTCAATCAAATTGCGAGGGGTGGACCTTAGCAGCAGCCTGTAAACGTCTCTCGCCTTGGGAGTGCGAGTGTTGGCGAGGTCTGGGTGCACGTAACTATACTCAAGAATAAATGCCGAGAGGTGCGAGAGTGAGGGTGTAATGTGCGCAACCGTGACAGGTGGCAGAAGAGACGCCGGCAGCAATTCCTCTAACAGACGTCCCGTGAGGGAAGCATCTTTGTGGGTCCACAATTTCATCATTGTGCACAAGTATAACGCTGTAGCTCTCGCTCGTACATTTATAAGTCCCAGTCCGCCATCACGCGGAGGGAGGGTGAGTGTTTCGCAGCGGACTTTGAATAGGTGTCCGGCGGTAAGGTAATATCCAAACGCTGCTTGCAGTCTGTGTGCCATCGCTGTCGATATCGGTAGGACCTGCGCCATGTGGATCATCTTAGTCGCCACGTGAAGGTTGAGGTATTCCACACGCTGTAGGAGGTCCATCCGTCGAAGTAAGATCCGGCGAACGTCTGTGCATATTGCCTGTAGTAATCGTGCATAGTTCATGGCAGCCGTGCGGCGCACATCCTGTGTAAATGTTATGCCCAAGAACCGGATCTTGTTAACTAGTGGGAGTGGGGCTAAAGCGTCCTCCTGTAGACCTCTCCCAATCGGCATCGCTGCCGACTTGGCCACATTCATGAGGCTGCCCGCTGCCAATCCATAGCGATTGATCCATCGTATCACCGATCGTACCTCGTCACCAGATCGGACAAGTAATAGAAGGTCATCAGCATATATCCTGCAGTGAAAGGTGTGATCCCTCAATGACATGCCCGAGAGCCTGTTTTTCAACCCTCCGACAAGTAGTTGGAGTGCGATCGCGTAAAGGATCATGGAGAGTGGGCATCCTTGGCGAACTGACTGTCGGGTCAGAAAGGGACACGCAATCCCTCCATTCACCAGTACACGGGATGCAGCTCCACGGAAAAGGAGCTGAAGGATGTCGAGAAAGTCAAGCGGGAAGCCCATGCGGGCCATAACGGACAGAAGGAACTTGTGTTGAACTCTGTCGAAGGTGTGGTCGAAATCAATAGAGATCAGAGCAGCTCGAAGGCGACAAGATGTGGCGATGGCTATTAAATCCCTGCATTCGCTGGTTGCCGTTTGCATGTTGGTCACTCCGCCCTGTGGGAACCGGGGTCATCAGTTCTTGGTACATGATGATCCATCGGGGCATCATTAGATCGCGGAAAGTCCGATAAATCTCGAGCGGCAGTCCGTCTGGCCCGGGCGACTTGTTGAGTGCTCCCTTGTCAAGCGCGTCCTCGATGTCGTCCCGTGTAAGTCCAGCTAACAGCGTCGCAACTGCTGCATTGTCGAGGGTGTGCGACACGTGCTGCAGTATGTCGTGCTCGTCCGCTTCCTCTGTATTCACCTCGTCGTAAAACCAGCGATAGTGATCTGCAAAGGCTTCCGTACCCCCCGCCTGCGTCATTACGACCCTGCCATGCAATTACATAGAACTGTCTGTTTTGCAGCAGAGATTCAATGATTTTTATGAACTGATGATCCTTAAATGTACAGTACAATTTTTCGATGAGCTTTCTGTGGTTGATGGTGTCGTATGCAGAACTTAAGTCCACCAATGTTATTTGTTTGTTTTCAAACCCTTCCTCTGTGTGTTCTGTGAGTGCTGGGATTTGACTGGTGCATGATTTCCGGGTCTGAATCCAGCCTGTTGGGGAATGAGCTGTTGGTCTGCGATATTTGCTATGCGGTTTAGGATTATTGTTCGTACAGTTTGTACAGATGGCACAGGAGTGCTATTGGGCGGTAGTTCTTCCGCTGACCTGCGTCTTTCCCAGGTTTTAGTAGCGCCACTACCTTTGATTTCCTCCACATCTTTGGGATCTTACACGTTTTTAAGCAATGATTAAAGGGCTGCAGGATCCATTGCTTGGCACTAGGTCCGAGCTGTTTGATCTGTGCCACGCATATATCGTCGACTCACGCTGCTTTCCCGTTTTTCATTGAGTTCATTCCATGATTAAGATCTTTCATGGTAAATGGTATTTCGAACATGCTTGACTCTTGACTCTGAATTCTGCTGATTTTTATTTTCTGACATTTCTTGTTGGGTTTTCCATTTAGTAGGAGCTGACGGGCAATTTGATTGGGTATTACTGAAGAGCATTGTTTAGCTGTCCCAGAGTCACAATTAAGTTTTTTTATTAAGTTCCAAGCGCCTTTGCTGCTGTGGGTCATATCCATTCTTTCCAGAGTTTCGACCCATTTCCTTTGTCTTGATTCACTAATCATTTCCATTAGTGTTTCTCCACATTGGACTACTTCTTCACTAAAGGGGTCCTGTTCGTAAAGCATTTCGTACTCCCTCAAGATGTTCTTTGATTCGTCAGAGAGACCTGGGATGAAATGCTCTCTGCAGCCTCGGGGTATGTCTCTTCGAGAAATCTTTTGGAGGGTCTCTACGAAAGTTTGATAATTTTCTGGAATTGGGTGTAGATTTTTTATTTCTGCATCCAGTTCCACAACATATTCTGTCCATTTAGCTTTTTTAAAGTTGAAGCGTCTGCGGAATGGTATTTTCGTTGTTCTCAAAGCAGCGTATATTTGGATTCCGATAGGTCAGTGTTGTGTTTTAGGAAGAGGTGCGTATGCAGTTTTTAAGCATCGGTCTTCCACGTTTGCGCTTACAAAACAAATATCAGGGTTGTATTCGCGCTTCCAGATTTTGCAGCTGAACGAGCATGGTAGCTTGGGATCATGGATCAGGGGTAAGTTATTTATTTCCGCCCACTGCTCTAATTTATGCCCGTTGTCGTCTGTATGTTTGTAGTCCCATGATGTGCTGTGGCAGTTAAAGTCTCCTAAGAACTGTGTTTTCTAGTTGTTGAAGTTTGGCGGTAGAGTCCAGTTGAACTTCTCTCCGGGCGGCTTGTATACTGACGTTACGGTGAAGGTGCTACACTCGACAGTCAGTAATTCTATCTTATTGTGTGTAGTTCTGTTAGTTGATATTATGCCCATCTCAGGTTTTGTGAAGACAGCGCTGCCATATTTAGGATGTGTATTTCCTATGGCTAATTTCATTCCTCCTATTTCTGATCTTATTGTCCTTTCTTTCTTGTGTGTTTCTTGTATACACAGTATGTCCCATTTGTGCGTGCGGCAAAGTTGTGATATGATTTGTTGGTTGTTTTTGGTGATACCCTCTGCGTTTAGGTTGCAATCGTCAGTATATTGCTCCCTCCTACGTATATTTCGCGAAGAGACCATGAGGATAAAATCAGAGAGACTAGAGCCCACACAGAGGCATACCAACAACCTTTCTTTTCACGAATAATACGAGACTGGAATAGAAGGGAGAACCGATAGAGGTACTCAAAGTACCCTCCGCCACACACCGTCAGGTGGCTTGCGGAGTATGGACGTAGATGTAGATGTAGAATGGTTCAATTGGCTCCAAGCAGTATCTGAGGTCTTCAGTCCCGTAGACTTAGAACTGCTTAAACCTAACTAACCTAAAAACATCACACACATCCATACCCGAGGAAGGATTCGAACCTGCGACCGTAGTAGCAGCGCCGTTCCGGACTGAAGCTCCTACAACCGCTCGGTCACAGCGGCCGGCGCGGGATAGGATGGCACAGAAAGTTGCACGAAGCCCATCACTCGCATGGCAGGCGCAGTAGCGAAGCAGATAGCACGTGTCTGGTGTACACTGCGGCACAACTGCCTTGCGTTGGTCACACGTGGTTGGCCGAAACCTTGACGGCGAGTACGCCTGCCCTCATGCCTATCATTGGGACACTGTCACATCTCGATGTCCCACAAATCTGAATTCTCCACTATTCGACCAGCCGATCCAGAAGCAAAACAGAAGTTACGTCAATCAAATATCGTTTAGGTACCAGACTGACAGAACCAGCGAAATTTCCTTTCTCATAATTTAGTTCGTTTCGAATGTAAGAATAGCAGTTCGACTTTTTTAAAAATCATCCTATAGTTTTTAGTTGCTAATTCACTCCCCGCCTTCAAGACCTCGCGTCCGTCGGCCGTCGTAATTTAATTTATTATTTGTTTGTAACGTTGATTGTTGCCGACTTACGTGGTGGACCTTAATCAAAATATTTCATTCAATTTTGATTTACAATTAAATGCTTTTGTGAAGTTCTCCTTTTTAACAATATTAATCTTAAATTATTTGTTACGTTAATGAATCTTAGACTCGCTGAATCTTAAAACATGAGCATATAAGTTGAACAATGGAATAAACTTTTCTTATTAATTTCCTCGGCTAGTCAGCTCACTTTAAAGCAAATAATCTTTAGTTATTAATTACAATTGAGGCCCACACACGCGCGAGAGTATTTCTTCTTACCTCCGTTAACCACTGCATTGTAGTCGGAGTCCTGGCCCTGGCTATCGGCTGTGGTACTGAAAATAAGAATCTTAAAGCTAGTATTTTCTGCAACGTTGGGCGGCTGTGGAGAAAAATGTATATTATTATGTTAATACCGGGCGAGTTTTTCGCTTCCGCAATTTTTTTATAATTTAATATCGCCACGTAATGGCGTCGTTGCCTGCATCGGCCGCTGCGATTGTTGCACTGTAAATTACTCGAATGCAGGTTAATTCAAGGAAGGCGGACATGAAATCGGGATCACCTCTTACAAATTAAAAGTGAACAATAATATTAAATGGCCGGCCGTTGTGGTAGAGCGGTTCTAGGCGCTGCAGTCTGGACCCGCGCGACCGCTGCGGTCGCAGGTTCGAATCCTGCCTCGGGTATGGATGTGTGTGATGTCCTTAGGTTAGTTAGATTTAAGTAGTTCTATGTTCTAGGGGACTGATGACCACAGAAGTTAAGTCCCATATTGCTCAGAGCCAATAATATTACATCAGTATACTATCTACTTAATTAGAACAAATATGCTTACATTTGCCAGCACTCGCAAGATGTCTGTCTACACGCAACCAAGACAAGAGAAGAAGTGAAGACGACTAAAAATTAACAAAAGAGCGTATCTTGTCGTCTCTTTAGATCATTTTGTTATATTTCTTTGCGCTTGAAACTTACACAGAGAAATTATTATAATACTGGTACATGATAAAAATGTATATTATTAAATTTTTAAATGTCTCTTCTTTATAAATACTGTTTTTTAAGTCTTTTCGTATTATTTCACTGGGAACGCTATAACCTGTTCAAAAACGGAATACAGTGTACCATCCACATAAATATAAAGCTCTTAATAACGCAACACCAAACTCACAACAAACGCAAACAGCAGGAAAATGCACACCGCTCGCTCATTCAACCTTCTTCAGTTGAAGGTTTATGTGACTACAGTAGAGGACTGGTTACACTATTCGCAAAAAATCGTTTAAAACTACTACTGTACTACAGCTACCACTATTGAAAATAAAAACATTAATTCAGTTACTGCTCTGCTAACATACTGTCTCCTTTACAGATGACCCAAGCTCTCCTTGAATTCTCACAATAAATTATACTCAAGTCTAGTAAGTGAACGAGTTCGATCCACTGTCCACTCTCGATAATCCCATACCAACCGCAATTGTAACCGACGATGTCATTGGGTCGACGATGCGTCCAAGTATGCTAGAGCCCTCTACAGTTCCCGGTGGTTCAAATTCTGCTCGGTAGATGTCGCACCTTTATGCTCGACGTGGACCCCTAGTTCATTTTAACTATTGTACACTTCAGTTAATTCCGAGTAATTACATTCACCATTTTCTTTGAAAACCATGCAGTTCTAATTCTGAAACATGTCAGAATATATCTCTTTCAAGCTAAAGCATGTTACCAACTTTTTGCGTGCTACTTTTTAAGATCTCCTTGACTTATTCTTATTATTGTTTACTGTTAGCATTTTATCTGAAAAACGTACAACGTAAATTTGAAATGTAAACACGTCAGATAACTCATTCTAAGCAACACCAAATCAGCTTTTATAATTATAATAGGTCCACTTTTACTATGACGTCATCCGGCGTGAGGTGTGTTTTCTTTTTAATCGACTTAACTCTTACTGTTTTATCATTTCAGGTTGTTTCTCTACAGTACAATGTAACTTGTGTACTACTTCTGCACTCGTACTGTACGAGCACACTCATCACAGACAGGACACTGTGACCACCTGCCTGTTTCCGTTCCACTCGGATAATTTCTTTGTCGTGTGTCCTTTTTTTTTTGCCTGTATTTCGAATTTGGCGGTGTATGTTGGATGTTTTGTAGGTATCACTTGAAAATGTCCCTAAAATACAGGTTAATATGTCTTCCATGTCTTGAGGAAATAGCGGACTAGATTAAAGTGGACTGGATGAATGGAGGTTTTCTCAACTTTGATTCTCCCCCCCCCCCCCCCACTTCCTGTGTCCTTTCCTTTAGGCACCCTCCCACCCTTCTCTCTCCTTTTCCCCACATCCCCCTTCCTCTATCCCTCTTCCCCTGGGCTTCCCCTCCCCCTTCCTCCCTTCCCCCTATTTCCTCTGCCCGTGGCATCTCTGCTCTCCCCTCTCCCTCTTCCTCCGCCCCTCCTCCTCTCTTGGCAGGTCCCCGGACTCGCACACGCTCCGTGGACGTTCGCACGCCGGAGATCATCGCCATCAGCGTCTCGTGAGTGTGATGTCGTGTTTAGTGTTTAGTGTTCACCGTCGCACTCCCTCGTTCACCTGTGCCATCGCCATCTTCAGTGTTTGTGCGTCGTATCAACAGTTTGCAGTGTGGATTATCGTCGAGTGTGAACGGCTCTGTGTTTGTCCTTACGTGTCTACTGTTTTATTGCCCACCGTTCTGTAACTTATGTGTCTTCTCCCTGTTTTTTTCTCATTGTGTATTCTATGGCTGAAGAGCAGCGTAGAATACTGCTGACAGCCTGCCTGTTGTACAGGTTTTAAAATAACAATAAAGAAAAAAATGGAGGTTTTCTTTGTCCTTAGGAAAAATTTTGGTAGGGCTCGATCTAGCATAAACAAAATAGCTGCCAGATAATCTGTCCTCGCATGAGTTACAAATGGTTTCACTAGATCTCAAAGTGATACTATGATTTATTTTTGAAGAGAGAGTTAAGGAAGCTGATGTCTATAGCGTTTGTAAATTTGGAGATAGGTTTTGTTATTGCCTTAACGAGAACACACTCTGAAAAATTGTTACTGTAGCAGGGGTAAAGTACAGCGAAAGTTTATAAAAACTTGAGCAGCAATGAGACTGCAGTTATAAGAGTCGAAGAGCATGAACAGGAATTAGTGGTTGAGAAGGAACTGAGGCAGGTTTGTATCCTACCCCAGATGTGGGCAGTAAATAGTGTAGAGGGAGACCAAAGCTTGTAGGCAGTAAGAAATAGACGTAGGCTGCAGGATTTATTTAGAGCTGAAAGGGCTTTGGACAGCAGAGAGTAGCGTGGAGAGCTGCCGCAAACCAGTCTTCGTACTGGAGACCACAACAACAATTAGAAGTTCCGAGTGTCTGTTGCGTGATATGACGACGCGGTAGCGGAACGAACAGCGGAGAAACACGGGAGACAAAGAGAGAGAGAGAGAGAGAGAGAGAGAATTAGGGAGGTAGGGATAGTTACTCCAGACATTTGCCCGAATGGTGTGTGTGTGGCTCATTTTTGCGACGCTAATGCCGGAGTAGCGTCAGTCCGAAGCAGTTTTTGTATCGCTAAACGACAGCTCCGCGTCTAATTACACAAAGGGTTTCCCTAGCTTGCAGTGCGGTGGAAGACGAGCGTAAGAATGTGAAACAGTTCCAGGCAGAGCCAGACGAAAGCAGACTGCCGTGCCGACCTTCCGCCACTCCCACCGTGCGGGCAATTCGGGAATTTTCCTCTGCGGACGTGTACTTCCAGAAGGCAGTTGGCTATTCTCTTACCAGGAGACGTCGTAGCTGCTCACGTGGTTTTCTCCTCCTCGCCTACCGTGCAGAAATACGCAGTCCTGCGAGCTCACGTACGGTCACGGGTGGTACTGCGGTAAGTAGGTCCGTCACGACTACAAATCAAAATTCAAAAATTCAACTACAATTAAAAAATGCAACACTTGAGGAAAATCGACTTAGAGAATTCTGTAAAATTTATTCTGAAACAGTGTAAGCTTCCTTCGAATCTCAAATACACTTGAGATTCAAAGGAAGCTTACACTATTTAAGTATATATGTATATATATTTGAGATTCGACGGAAGCTTACACTGTTTCAGAATAAATTTTACAGAATTCTCTAAATCTATTTGATTCAAAGGAAGCTTACACCGAGATTCAAAGGAAGCTTAAAATTCAAAGGAAGCTTATATATATATATTTCCATTACATTCTGCTGGGTGTCCGGGAAGTAAGGACGAATTTGAAAAAAATTTGGAAATTTGTGGTAAGGTCTTATGGGACCAAACTGCTGAGGCGATCGGTCCCTAAGCTTACACACTACTTAATCTAGCTTTAACTAATTTATGCTAAGGACAACATACACACCCATGCCCGAGGGAGGGCTCGAACATCGGACGAGAGGGGGCTGCGCGAAGCGTGACAAGACGCCCCAGACCGCGCGGCTATCCCGCGCGGTGACGAATTTGAACTTTGCACCACTTTCTCATATGACGGTTAGCAGGCGTGTTTTTTTTTTTCATGTTTGTTGTCTCCGATCCCTCCCATTAGTACCCTGATATCTTCTGTCTGATGAGTATTATTATTTGATTTTTATTTTCGTCTTGGAGCAGTTGACAACTGAACAAAGTATCCAAGTGATATGAAGTTATTGCAAAGCCAATGAAAGTCCCACGGCAACCGTTCGTGAACTGCGTGTGATACTCGAACGTAATGCTGCTCCAACCGAAACATCAGTTCGGAAGTTCATCCGAACGGGTTCTGTTACAAACGTTAAGAAAACAGGACGACAGCAATGTTTTCTTGTGAACGAACAGAACACTACAAAACATTGCTGTCGTGCGTGGCAATGTGACCGCAAGTCCCTGAAAATCTGTTCGCCGACGAGCTCAACAGTTGAATTTATCGCCAAGTTCACTGCACGAAATCCTTTTAAGAGATCTGGAAATGCGTGCGTACAAGATTCGACATACGCAAGAGTTGAAGCCTGCAGATTATGGAAAGAGACATCGATTTCCTCAATGGGTCTAGGCTCGACAAGCGGAGAACGAAAATAATTTTCTCAGTCGAGGCGCACTTCCACCTCAGTGGCTAGGTAAATAAGCAAAACTATAGAATTCGGAGTAACGAAAATCCGCGAGTGACTGTGGAAAATGAGATGCATCCACAACGCACGACTGTGTGGTGTGGGATCCGGGCAGAGGGAGTCATCGGCCGGCACTTTTTTGAAAACGATGAGAGAGCCGCCGTCACTGTGAACGGCGACCGTTATCGAAACATGCTTTCTGATTGGTTTATCAATCTTATTGATGAAAATGACAATTTTTCGTTTCAACGAGATGGGGCGACATGCACACATACCGTGAAACGATTGCTCTGCCGAGTGAAAAGTTTCCTCAAAAAATTGTCTCATTGCGTCGCAATCAGGAATGTCCTGCCACATCATGCGATCTTGTGATTTTTTTTTTTTTTTTTGTGGGGATTTGTGAAATCAAAAGTGTACGTGAACAATTCACAAACAATACACCAATTGAAGGATGAAATTAAAAGCGTTATTAACGGCATCCCACGAGACGTTTGCGAACGCGTCATCGAGAACTTCAGTGAACGCGCTGCTCGTTGCTGCGAGGCGTTGGATGCTCATATGGAGGGTATAATTTTTTATACTTACATCGTAGAAGTTATTTAACGCGTTTGTAAAAAAAAATATATAAATTTTGTACGTTCTACAGGAAAAATGTGAAGACATCGAAAAAGATATGATTGTCGGAAGGACAGACTCAGCATACAGGAAAGTCAAAACAACCTTCGGTGACATTAAAAGCAACGGTGGTAACATTAAGAGTGCAACGGGAATTCCACTATTAAATGCAGAGGAGAGAGCAGATAGGTGGAAAGAATACATTGAAAGCCTCTATGAGGGTGAAGATTTGTCTGATGTGATAGAAGAAGAAACAAGAGTCGATTTGGAAGAGATAGGGGATCCAGTATTAGAATCGGAATTTAAAAGAGCTTTGGAGGACTTACGGTCAAATAAGACAGAAGGGATAGATAACATTCCATCAGAATTTCTGAAATCATTGGGGGAAGTGGCAGCAAAACGACTATTCACGTTGGTGTGTAGAATATATGAGTCTGGCGATATACCACCTGACTTTCGGAAAAGCATCATCCACACAATTCCGAAGACGGCAAGAGCTGACAAGTGCGAGAATTATCGCACAATCGGCTTAACAGCTCATGCATCGAAGCTGCTTACAAGAATAATATACAGAAGAATGGAAAAGAAAATTGAGAATGCGCTAGGTAACGATCAGTTTGGCTTTAGAAAAAGTAAAGGGACGAGAGAGGCAATTATGACGTTACGGCTAATAATGGAAGCAAGGCTAAAGAAAAATCAAGACACTTTCATAGGATTTGTCGACCTGGAAAAAGCGTTCGACAATATAAAATGGTGCAAGCTGTTCGAGATTCTGAAAAAAGTAGGGGTAAGCTATAGGGAGAGACGGGTCATATACAATATGTACAACAACCAAGAGGGAATAATAAGAGTGGACGATCAAGAACGAAGTGCTCGTATTAAGAAGGGTGTAAGACAAGGCTGTAGCCTTTCGCCCCTACTCATCAATCTGTACATCGAGGAAGCAATGATGGAAATAAAAGAAAGGTTCAGGAGTGGGATTAAAATACAAGGTGAAAGGATATCGATGATACGATTCGCTGATGACATTGCTATCCTAAGTAAAAGTGAAGAAGAATTAAATGATTTGCTGAACGGAATGAACAGTCTAATTAGTACACAGTATGGTTTGGGAGTAAATCGGAGAAGGACGAAGGTAATGAGAAGTAGTAGAAATGAGAACAGCGAGAAACTTAACATCAGGATTGATGGTGACGAAGTCAATGAAGTTAAGGAATTCTGCTACCTAGGCAGTAAAATAACCAATGACGGACGGAGCAAGGAGGACATCAAAAGCAGACTCGCTATGGCAAAAAAGGCATTTCTGGCCAAGAGAAGTCTACTAATATCAAATACCGGCCTTAATTTGAGGAAGAAATTTCTGAGGATGTACGTCTGGAGTACAGCATTGTATGGTAGCGAAACATGGACTGTGGGAAAACCGGAACAGAAGAGAATCGAAGCATTTGAGATGTGGTGCTATAGACGAATGTTGAAAATTAGGTGGACTGATAAGGTAAGGAATGAGGAGGTTCTACGCAGAATCGGAGAGGAAAGGAATATGTGGAAAACACTGATAAGGAGAAGGGACAGGGTGATTGGACGTCTGTTAAGACATCAGGGAATGACTTCCATGGTACTAGAGGGAGCTGTAGAGGGCAAAAACTGTAGAGGAAGACAGAGATTGGAATACGTCAAGCAAATAATTGAGGACGTAGTTTGCAAGTGCTTCTCTGAGATGAAGAGGTTAGCACAGGAAAGGAATTCGTGGCGGGCCGCATCAAACCAGTCAATAGACTGATGACCAAAAAAAAAAAATGTTCTACAGCACTTTAATATTTGTCTGTACTTACCAGACACTCCCTATATAGCAGTAATATGGACTTGTAGGTCTGTTCTCGTTGAATATGAGATGTTATCAGGTATTTTTTAATTAGTTCTTTGAACTGTGTCACTTTTTTACCTTTCTAAAACTTTTTTGTTATTGTTATGATCCTCACGTAATACTTTGGCACATTTACAGCAGCACTCCGTCTTCAGGCCACAGCTGGCCCATCGGGACCATCCGACCGCCGTATCATCCTCAGTTGAGGATGCGGATAGGAGGGGCGTGGGGTCAGCACACCGCTCTCCCGGTCGTTGTGATGGTTTTCTTTGACCGGAGCCGCTGCTATTCGGTCGAGTAGCTCCTCAATTGGCATCACGAGGCTGAGTGCACCCCGACAAATGGCAACAGGGCATTGCGGCTGGATGGTCACCCATCCAAGTGCCGGCCACGCCCGACAGCGACTTTGGCACATTTCCACCCCAAATAATATTATTTTTACTCGCTGTAATATAATACGACGTCCGAACCTCCACCAGGAATGATTAGTACATAGAATAAAACGTGAAATAGAAGTTCAAATTGTTTTATTAGAAAAATAGCAAATGCGAAATAACTTACGAAAATTAATAAATTTAATAAGGAACATCAGGCAGGTATAAAATGAGGAGCACAGTTTATGATATTGTACAATCATAAATGGGGTTTTATGATGAAGGAATGCTTTTCGCCGAGAAGAAGGATTCAATATGAACTTTCTTAGTAGCAGAAATTACCATTTTTTTTTCTTTCACCCTGCAACGCGTAACATCTCGTAATATTTGCAACAGCAGTACCCGTCAGAGCAGTGTCTATATAGTTGTAATGTAGGATACAGTTACAGCATAAACACATTTTGCCGGCCGGTGTGGCCGAGCGGTTCTAGGCCCTACAGTCTGGAACCGCGCGTCCGCTACGGTCGCAGGTTCGAATCCTGCCTCGGGCATGGATGTGTGTGCTGTCCTTAGGTTAGTTAGGTTTTAAGTAGTTCTAAGTTCTAGGGGACTCATGACCACTGCAGTTAAGTCCCATAGTGCCCAGAGCCATTTGAACCATTTTTTAAACAGATTTTAACTGAAAAGTGCTACAGCTCGGAATGTGCCGTTCTTCTTGAATGATCCCCGCACACCAGCCGGGAGCAACGCTGAAGTGGGACCGTCCTAGGCACGGTGGATCGTGAGATAATCTACAACAGAACTGATGACGCAATTTTCCTGAAGTGGGCAATGTGTGAGACAGAGATGTGACGCTTTCCGTTGGGCACTTCACGCTTATTCTTCATTGACGTAAACTAAAAATTGCCTTCTTTTTCAGTTGCGTTACTTTTCTTCTCTAGATGCGATATATGCTCTAAAAACGGCTGAGAAGTGGCTGGTAATTTAAAAAAAATATGTTTTAAACCACCAGCCACTCCGTATCTTGTGCTAATCATTTGATTTCCGCGAAACTACTATACACATCTTCTAAACGGCGATCCTCAAGTCCACTGACAAAATTTCGTATGTTATTCAGTGATATTTCCTGAATGTTTTGGTACAAGAGACATGCAATGTTCAAAATGGTTCAAATGGCTCTGAGCACTGTGGGAATTAACTTCTGAGGTCATCAGTCCCCTAGAACTTAGAACTACTTAAACCTAACTAACCTAAGGACATCACACACATCAATGCGCGAAGCAGGATTCGAACCTGCGACCATAGCGGTCGCGCGGTTCCATACTGTAGCGCCTAGAGCGCTCGGCCACCCCGGCCGGCGACATGCAGTGTCAGAGGGAACATTTCGTAGTAATCATGTAATAATGGGTTTTACTGAATTTTCCTACAGCGTTTGAAAGAACATGACAGCAACATTAAGTAGGAAACTCGATCCTTGTGCTCCGAATAATGTATACAAACAAACGGGTAAAGCGAACACCCTGCAATACTGTCCCAGTTATACGTTACCTATCCAGTTGTTACCGCTGGTAACAAAATATTATTTCTTTTTCTGGCTGACACCCTGATCAATGTAGAGGAGAGCCGGACAAAGTGGCCATGGTGGACAAAGAGGGCATTAGGTTCCTGGGACCTATGAGGTGTGGTTCTACTGAAACACGGAAAATGTCTCAATAGGATAGACAAGAGTGATGCTGGAACTGACGTACAAGATTTTTTCAATAAAATAACAGACAAATTACAAAACTTACTTCAGACCTTTGTGTACCCTTAAGATTGTAGTATGGATTTATGTAAGTAAAAGTCCTGCACCCAGTGAACATCAGGCGCCATCGACAAAGACCTTCGGTGAGTGCAGGGGCGGTTGGTGGCACCCCTGGATCCCGCAATTTTCAACGTGGAACGAAATTTCAAAAACTGTCTTGAAACTGATTATATTGTCTAAAGCAACACTTAGGGATATTTTAAAATATGGTTTTCAAAAAAATGGCGGCACTCTGAAGTAAATCAATGTTTTCGGGGAAAAAAGCGTGCACCAAAAATCGAAATAAGAATATATTGTAAAAATCCTACGTGTTACAGTATAAAAAATTCGACTCACAAGCTACAAAAAGGTATAAGTACCTGCATGTATATTTCATGAGTTATGGCTCCCGAAAACTTGAAAAATGTTGTTTTGAAAAAACAAGCGTTTAAAGTTTCAATTTACAGTTTTTAATGCTGAAATCGGCACTGCCAGGATTGTACAGTTTATTGTTTTTTCATTAATGTCAAAACACTCTCATTTCAAGATTACCGATTACGGATATTTTAGAATCCGTAACTGTATATTGAATATAAATACATAAAGCTGCAATTAGTCATTTTTTTGAATAGTTATTTATTATTCCACGAACCGGCTTTTTCTGTTAGTGTCCCTCTGTCTCTCTCCTATGTGATTAACGATTGGTACATCGCTTCATAAATTTTTACACGATATATGTGCATTTAAACTGTGATAGTGAAATTTCGCCAGCACCCAGCATTGTGCTAGGAATAGATATGGTACCTCCAAAACAGTAACTGGTTGCAGTTTTATATACTTACATACTCTGATTTTGACGAAATTGTATCGATTAACTGGATTCCGCTTACCAATCCAACGTTTTTTGCACGATTGGGATTACTTTTCGAACATTTTCGATCCATATAAATACGTTTGTTTTTCAGTATAAAACTAAATAAGTCACAATTATGTCGCAACTTGAGCGCAGAAACATGTGAAATTGTCTGTGTCTGTTCATATGTCGACAGTTTGTAGCAGACAAAAACTACACTACTGGCCATTAAAATTGCTACACCACGAAGATGACGTGCTACAGGCGCGAAATTTAACCGACAGGAAGAAGGTGCTGTGATATGCAAATGATTAGCTTTTCAGAGCATTCACACAAGGTTGGCGCCGGTGGCGACATCTACAACGTGCTGACATGAGGAAAGTTTCCAACCGGTTTCTCATACACAAACAGCAGTTGACCGGCGTTGCCTGGTGACACGTTGTTGTGATGCCTCGTGTAAGGAGCAGAAATTCGTACCAACACGTTTCCGACTTTGATTGAGGTCAGATTGTAGCCTATTGCGATTGCGGTTTATCGTATCGCGACATTGCTGCTCGCGTTGGTCGAGATACAATGGCTGTTAGCAGAATATGGAATCGGCGGGTTCAGGAGGGTAATGCGAAACGCCGTGGTGGATGCCAACTGCCTCGTATCACGAGCACTCGAGATGACAGGTATCTTATCTGCATGGCTGTAACGGATCGTGCAGCCACGTCTCGATCCCTGAGTCAACAGATGGGGACGTTTGTAAGACAACAACCATCTGCACGAACAGTTCGACGACGTTTGCAGCATCATGGACTAGCAGCTCGGGGACAATGGCTGCGGTTACCCTTGACGCTGCATCACAGACAGGAGTGCCTGCGATGGTGTACTCAACGACGAACCTGGGTGCACGAATGTCCAGGTTCTGTTTACAGCATCATGATGGCCGCATCCGTGTTTGGCGACATCGCGGTGAACGCACATTCGAAGCGTGTATTCGACATCGCCATACTGGCGTATCACCCGGCGTGATGGTATGGGATGCCATTGGTTACACGTCTCGGTCACCTCTTGTTCGCATTGACGGCACTTTGAACAGTGCACGTTACATTTCAGATGTATTACGACCCGTGGCTCTACCGTTCACGATCTGATCACACAAGCGTTGAAAAGATGTGAAATGATTTCAAAGTGGTAGTATCGACGGCAGTTGAGAGATACATACCCACATAAATTAATAACTGATGGTACTGGTCCCCCATGGTACACAAAACGGATCAGATCGCTCTTGCAGAAGCAACGAAAGAAGTACGCCATATTTAAAAAAACGCAAAATCCCGAAGATTCGTAAAGTTTTGCAGAAGTTCGAAATATAGCGCGTGCTTCAACGCGAGATGCCTTTAATAATTTCTACAACGAAACTGTCTGGTAGAAAACCCAAAGAGATTCTGCTCATACATAAAGCACACCAGTGGCAAGACGCAATCAATACCTTCACAGCACGATAACAACGGTGAAGTCACTGATGGCAGTGCCATCAAAGAAGAGTTATTAAACACGCTTTTCCGAAACTCCTTCACCAAAGAAGGCAAAGTAAATATTCCAATCAAGAACAACTACCAAGATGAGAAGCATAGAAGCAGATATCCTCGGTGCAGCAAAGCAGCTTAAATCACTTAATAAAGACAAGGCTTCCGGTCCAGATGGTATATCAGTCAGGTCCCTTTCAGAATATGCAGATGCAATAACTGCATATTTAGCAATTATACACAGCCGCTCGCTCACAGAAAGATCCGCACCTAAAGACTGAAAAGTTGCTCAAGTCACACCAATACCAAAAAGATAAATAGGAGTAATCCGCTGATAAAACTAACGTCGATTTGCAGTAGGGTTTTGGAACATATACTCTACTCGAACATTATGAAGTACCTCGAAAAAAACGATTTATTGACACACAGTCAGCACGGATTCAGAAAATATCGTTATTGCGGAACACAACTAGCTCTTTATACTCATGAAGTAATGAGTGCTATCGACACGGGATGTCAAATTGACTCCACATTTTTAGATTTTCAGAAGACTTTCGACATCGTCCCTCACAAGCGTCTTCTAGCCAAACTGTGTGTCTATGGTATATCGCCTAAGTTGTGCTATTGGATTCGTGATGTCCTGTCAGGAAGATCAAAGTTCGTAGTAATAGACGGAAAGTCATCGAGTAAAACATAAGTAATATCCGGCGTTTCCCGAGGAAGGCTGTTGTTGTTGTGGTCTTCAGTCCTGAGACTGGTTTGATGCAGCTCTCCATGCTACTCTATCCTGTGCAAGCTTCTTCATCTCCCAGTTCCTACTGCAACCTACATCCTTCTGAATCTGCTTAGTGTATTCATCTCTTGGTCTCCCTCTACGATTTTTACCCTCCGCGCTGCCCTCCAGTACTAGATTTGTGATCCCTTGATGCCTCAGAACATGTCCTACCAACCGATCCCTTCTTCTGGTCAAGTTGTGCCACAAACTTCTCTTCTCCCCAATCCTATTCAATACCTCCTCATTAGTTATGTGATCTACCCAACTAATCTTCAGCATTTTTCTGTAGCACTACATTTCGAAAGCTTCTATTCTCTTCTTGTCCAAACTATTTATCGTCCATGTTTCACTTCCATACATGGCTACACTCCATACAAATGCTTTCAGAAATGACTTCCTGACACTTAAATCTATACTCGATGTTTTCAAATTTCTCTTCTTCAGAAACGCTTTCCTTGGCATTGCCAGTCTACATTTTATATCCTCTCTACTTCGACCATCATCAGTTATTTTGCTCCCCAAATAGCAAAACTCCTTCACTACTTTAAGTGTCTCATTTCCTAATCTAATTCCCTCAGCATCACCCGACTTAATTCGTCTACATTCCATTATCCTCGTTTTGCTTTTGTTGATGTTCATCTTATATCCAAGGAAGGCTATAGGCCCTTTATTGCTCCTGATCTATATTAACAACATAGGAGACAATCAGAGTAGCCGCCTTAGATTGTTTCCAGATGATGCTGTCATTTACCGTTTTTTAAAGTCATAAAGTTACTACAATGAATTGCGACGAAATGATTTAGATAAGATATCTGTGTGGTGCGAACAGTGGCAATTGACCCTGAATAAAGAAAAGTGTGAAGTTATTCACGTGAGTACTAAAAGAAATCTGCTAAATTTCGATTCAACTAAATACTTACAGATTACAATTACAAATAACCTAAGTTGGAACGATCACATAGATAATGTTGTGAGTAGAGCAAACCAAAGTCTGCGATTGATTGGCAGAACACTTAGAAGGTGCAACAGATCTACTAAAGAGACTGCTTACACTACACTTGGCCGCCCTCTTCTGGGGTACTGCTGTGCGGTGTGGCATCCGCATCAGGTGGGACTGACGGATGACATCAAAAAAGTTCGAAGAAGGGCGGCTCGTTTTGTATTATCACTAAATAGGGGAGATAATGTCACAGACATGTTACGTGAATTGGAGTGGAAATCATTAAAACAAAGGCGTTTTTCGTTGCGACGGGATCTTCTCATTGAATTTCAGTCACCAGTTTTCTCCACCGATTGCGAAAACATTCTGTTGGCACCCACCTACATAGGGAGAAATGATCATCACGATAAAACAAGAGAAATCAGGGCTCGCACAGAAAAATTTAAGTGCTCACTTTTCCCGCTCGCCGTTCGAGAGTGGGACGGTAGAGCGACAGCATGAAGGTGGTCCATTGAACCCTTTGCCAGGCACTTAATTGTGAATAGCAGAGTAATCACGTAGATGTAGATGCGGACATATGGCCTCTAATTTGAAAATGTCATGATCATCTCTCCATTGGCAAAAGATGCGGAAATAGTCCCCTATTCGGATCTCCGGGTGGGGACTGCCAAGGAGAGGGTGACCACGAGAAAAAGACTGAGTAATCAACGAAAGGATAACGTTCTACGAATCGGGGCGTGGAATGTCAGAATCTTGAACGTAGTAGGGAAACTGGAAAATCTGAAAAGGGAAATTCAAAGGCTCAATCTAGATATAGTAGGGGCCAGTGAAGTGAAATGGAAAGAAGACAAGGATTTCTGGCCAGATGACTATAGGGTAATATCAACAGCAGCAGAAAATGTTATAACGGGACTAGGATTCGTTATGAATAGGAAGGTAGGTCAGAGATTGTGTTACTGCGAACGGTTCAGTAATATGGTTGTTGTTATCAGAATTGACAGCAATCAACACCGACAACGTTAGTTCAGGTATACATGCCGACGTCGCAAACTGAAGATGAAGAGATAGGGAAACTATATGAGAGTATTGAAACGGTAATACATGGCAGACCGGAATGCAGTTGTAGGGGAAGGAGCGGAAGAAAAGGTTACAGGAGAATATGGCCTGGAACAAGGAACGAGAGAGGAGAAATACTAATTGAGTTCTGTAACAAGTTTCAGCTACCAATAGCGAATACTATGTTCAATGATCACAAGAGGAGGAGGTATACTTGGGAAAGGCCTTAAAGATTTCAGTTAGATTACGTCAGGGTCAGAGAGATATGACGAGACACGCTTGAAGTTCTGTACGTCTATGGATACAGCAATAAGGAATAGCTCAGTAGACAGTACAGTTGAAGGGGAATGGACATCTCTAAAACGGGCCATCACAGAAGTTGGAAGGAAAAACATAGGTACAAAGAAGGTAACTGCAAAGAAACCATGGGTAACAGAAGAAATACTTCATTTGATCGATGAAAGGAGGAAATACAAGAAAGCTCGGGGAAATTTAGGAATACAGAAATACAAGTCGCTGAGGAATGAAATAAATAGGAAATTCAGGGAAGCTGAAATGACTCCATGGAAAATGTGAAGAAATTGAAAAAGAAATGATTGTCAGAAAGACTGACTCAGCATACGGGAAAGTCAAATCGACCTTCTGTGAAATTAAAAGCAAGAGTGGTAACATTAAGATAGCAACGGTAATTCCATTACTAACTGAGCAGGAGAGAGCGGATAGGTGGGAAGAAAGCCTCTATGAGGGGGAAGATTTGTGTGATGTGATAGACGAGGAAACAGGAGTCTATTTAAAAGAGATAGGGGACCAATATTATAATCAGAATTTAAAAGAGCTTCGGAGGACTTAAGACCAGATAAGGCAGAAGCGATACATTCCATCAGAATTTCTAAAATCATTTGAGGAAGTGGTAACAATTCACGTTGATGTGAAGAATGTATGGGTCTGGCGACATACCATCGAAGCATTTTAGATGTGATCCTACAGACGAATGTTGAAAATTAGGTGAGGTGGTAAGGTAAGGAATGAGGAAGTTTTACCCAGAATCGGAGAGGATAGGAATATGTGGAACACACGGATAAGGAGAAGGGACAGGGTGATAGGACATATGTTAATACGTGATGGAATGACTTCCATGGTACTAGAGGGAGCTGTAGAGGGCAAAGCTGAAGAGGACCAAATAATTGAGGACGTGGGTTGCAAGTGCTACTCTGACATGAAGTGGTCGGCACAGGAGAGGAATTCGTGGCTGGCCGCATCAAACCAGTCAGAAGACTCGTGACACAAAAAAAAATATTTAAAAATGAAAAAGGCCTTATACATACATATGTCGACCTAAATGTTATATCACATTTGAAACCTCATTGTGCAGACGTGGAGTGTCTTCCTGAGGAAAACAATGAAGATCTGCTGGACAGTTTTAACGTAAAGTATTTGTTTTCAAAACGGGAATTAAACCGCAGATCAGTCAGCTCCATCTGAACATAAACATTGGCGCTTGTAACTGAAACAGAAAGCGGTCTTGTAAAGAGCTTGAAAACAAATTTAAGATTGGCAGTGTCGTCAAAAGGTTTTGGAAACTATCCTTTTAATCCTTTCAGGAAAACAATGATTTCTTCAAAACTCGCTTTTTTTTGACGCCAGTGACCCTTAAGGACGTTTTTTTTATCAGAATATATCCCATCCACAACGCGATTTTTTTACAATGCGTCCCCGACATGAAATTCGTCGTTTCTCACGTTGCATTGTCTTGCTGTGGACAGTGTGCAACCAAGTCCACTTAAAATGCGCAGTCTTCAATCCTTTCGGGATATTCTAACTTTCGTTCCTGCTCTCATTTTCCTTTAATAAATTCAACAATAATGGGTTTTGAAATGAAAAATGGTTCCAGGCCTGTCCCTTGACTTTACAAAAGCAGCACATTTTCAGGATGTGGTGCCCACAGCTCTTGCATTTTTGAAAATGCCCTCTTACGGCCTTGAGCTGCTAGTAAAATACTGTACTGGTTATACAACCGCTTTCAGTCATCTGACCATCATCAGGGCCCAATATACCAATAATAAATATATACCAATGATACCTCAGATGGAAACCCAGTTCTAAGCAAAGAAGGGAAAGCAGAAAGGTGGAAGGAGTATATAGAGGGTCTATACAAGGGCGATGTACTTGAGGACAATATTATGGAAATGGAAGAGGATGTAGATGAAGATGAAATGGGAGATACGATACTGCGTGAAGAGTTTGACAGAGCACTGAAAGACCTGAGTCGAAACAAGGCCCCCGGAGTAGACAATATTCCATTGGAACTACTGACGGTCGGGGGAGAGCCAGTCCTGACAAAACTCTACCATCTGGTGAGCAAGATGTATGAAACAGGCGAAATACCCTCAGACTTCAAGAAGAATATAATAATTCCAATCCCAAAGAAAGCAGGTGTTGACAGATGTGAAAATTACCGAACTATCAGCTTAATAAGTCACAGCTGCAAAATACTAACACGAATTCTTTGCAGACGAATGGAAAAACTAGTAGAAGCCAACCTCGGGGAAGATCAGTTTGGATTCCGTAGAAACACTGGAACACGTGAGGCAATGCTGACCTTACGACTTATCTTAGAAGAAAGATTAAGGAAAGGCAAACCTACGTTTCTAGCATTTGTAGACTTAGAGAAAGCTTTTGACAATGTTGACTGGAATACTCTCTTTCAAATTCTAAAGGTGGCAGGGGTAAAATACAGGGAGCGAAAGGCTATTTACAATTTGTACAGAAACCAGATGGCAGTTATAAGAGTCGAGGGACATGAAAGGGAAGCAGTGGTTGGGAAGGGAGTAAGACAGGGTTGTAGCCTCTCCCCGATGTTGTTCAATCTGTATATTGAGCAAGCAGTAAAGGAAACAAAAGAAAAAATCGGAGTAGGTATTAAAATTCATGGAGAAGAAATAAAAACTTTGAGGTTCGCCGATGACATTGTAATTCTGTCAGAGACAGCAAAGGACTTGGAAGAGCAGTTGAATGGAATGGACAGTGTCTTGAAAGGAGGATATAAGATGAACATCAACAAAAGCAAAACAAGGATAATGGAATGTAGTCTAATTAAGTCGGGTGATGCTGAGGGAATTAGATTAGGAAATGAGGCACTTAAAGTAGTAAAGGAGTTTTGCTATTTGGGGAGCAAAATAACTGATGATGGTCGAAGTAGAGAGGATATAAAATGTAGGCTGGCAATGGCAAGGAAAGCGTTTCTGAAGAAGAGAAATTTGTTAACATCCAGTATTGATTTAAGTGTCAGGAAGTCATTTCTGAAAGTATTCGTATGGAGTGTAGCCATGTATGGAAGTGAAACATGGACGATAAATAGTTTGGACAAGAAGAGAATAGAAGCTTTCGAAATGTGGTGCTACAGAAGAATGTTGAAGATTAGATGGGTAGATCACATAACTAATGAGGAAGTATTGAATAGAATTGGGGAGAAGAGAAGTTTGTGGCACAACTTGACCAGAAGAAGGGATCGGTTGGTAGGACATGTTCTGAGGCATCAAGGGATCACCAATTTAGTATTGGAGGGCAGCGTGGAGGGTAAAAATCGTAGAGGGAGACCAAGAGATGAATACACTAAGCAGATTCAGAAGGATGTAGGTTGCAGTAGGTACTGGGAGATGAAAAAGCTTGCACAGGATAGAGTAGCATGGAGAGCTGCATCAAACCAGTCTCAGGACTGAAGACCACAACAACAACAACCAATGATAGTAACATTACAAACTGTCACCAATCTGTTAACTGATGTAAATGCGAACACCAACTCGTACATCATGGAATGCCACATACTCACATAGAAGTAGCCACAGCATCATGTTACGCTAAATATAAATTCGTAATCGTAAGGCGATAAAACCATGACCAATACACTGAAAATGGAAATATACCATAACAGAGTGATGTAATTCACTACGAAAACCACGTACCATAAAGACGTAAATGGTTCACATTTGTACAGAGTTACCTGTCATCCTATCGTAATATAAATTACGTCGTCATTCTATAAAAACCGTGCTGTGGAGCGTACACATTCATAGTAATACTGTAATCGGCGTTACCGTTGTGAACATATTCATGCTCCACAGAGGCGACTTAAAGCGGTGTGTTGGAAAAGCAACTCTCATAAAATTCAGTCATATGGATTTATCATGAAACTTCACTCTTTTCAAATTAAGAAAATCGCGTATTCTCTCTGAAATAAAAGCTCATTTGGATTTGCTGATATTTCCAAGAGAGTATTAAAGATTTGTTCTCATATAGTAAGCCCTGTCATATCTGAAATATTTAACCCATCACTAACTTAAGGCTTTTTCTAGAGAGATTGAAGTATGCCGTTGTGAAACAAAATTTTTGTAGAAGGCATTCCAGAATACTACCCCGCCTGGGCAACAATAATACCTTAAGTAAGCCACAGTTTCGATTTCAGGTGAGTTGCTCAACTGAAAATGCCGTTCCCACATCCATACCCCAATTTTACAAGCATTAAATCACAAAGCAGCAGCAGCTGCTATTTTCTGTGACCTATCTCAGGAATCTGAATGTGTAAGTGACAATATTCTTCTGGGTAGACTGAAGTTTTGTAGAACTGGCGCTATAACGCACCATTGAGTAGTGTCATACCTAATTGAAAGAGTGCAGAAAGTTGTTCTTAGTAATTCAAGCAATATTATCAGGGGAGATTCCTCTGACGAGGGGATGGGGGAAAATCGCATATGACATTCCCAAAGGTGTTAGATCCGCCATTGTTCCTCATATTTGTAAACGATCTTCTTTCTTATGCATCACAAGCAGAATTACTTACTTTTGCGCATGACGTTAGTTGTAATCAATCCAAGTAACAGAAGAAATGGTAAACAATGTACTTAAAAGTACCACTGCCTGGTTTACTGCAAATGGTCTCACATTTAAATTGAGAAAGACACAACATGTTTTGTTACACACATCTAGAGGTACTACACCAATAATAAGTGTAACGCATTGTGAGGAAGCAACAAATAAATGGAAACTTCGAAATTTTTAGGTCCCCATAATGATGAGCTGGAAAAAATCACCTTGTGAGAAATCCAAAACAACTTCGTTCAGTCACGTTTGTACTTGCAATCATCGCAAATCTGGGAGAGAGACAAATCAATAAGATGACATATTTTGAAAATTTTCATTCAATAACGGCATCTGCAATAATGTTATGGGATAACTCGTGTTTGAGAAATAAAGTGTTCAGTCTTCAAAAACATGTGGTGCTCACCCACGACCATCTTGTAGATGTCTGTTTAAAGAGTTAAGCATTCTGACTACTGCTTCACAGTGAACTTATTCCCGTCATGAAGTTATTCGTAAATAATACACCGCAGTTCAGAAGGAATAATGATGTGCATCACTACAGTACGAGAAGTAAAAATGACATTCAATACTCCACTTAAGAATTGTTTGTAACAGAAGAGAGTGTGCCATGGAAATAAATACCTGCAACAGAAATCTGCAACAACTCAGTTATAATTCTAACATGTTTTATAACGGCCTATCGTTACATTTGCATTTACAGCGACAGTCATTTTAGTTCATATTTTGAACATTTTCAGATCTGTTAAAATGACGAAAAGAAATACTGAATTTGACTTACATAACTAATGTGGTTATAATTTTGAATATATGTAAAAAATATTTTTAACACTATATACAGATTTTATTCGTCTTCCTGTCTATTATAATATTATTATATTTTAATGTACACGAACCAGCACTGGGAATTTTATGGGGTAGCAGCTAAGCAGTTTGTAAATGGAGCGTACTGTACAACTAACTTTCAGTTTTCGAATCGGTACCAAGTTTCCAACCTTTACTTCACAGAAACACCTGCACATCTACAAAAAGACAGCAACGAATGAAATTGCAAGTAAAATAAAAATTAGTAATTGCATTTACAAAAGAGGTGCAGTTACGCTACATCTAAGACTATTCTGCACGTTTATGTAAATACTTGTAAGCATTCCTCTATGCAACGAAAACAAGTGCCAAGTAGAAAACTTTCGAGTTCGCTTTTAATAATGAACCTTCATAAGTGATGAAAAGTGTTTAACAGTTGTACAGTTCTTGCATTTATTGCCAAAGCCAAATTTAAATAAGAGGACTGTCGATCAGTTTTTTATCGGTGTCTTGGTTATGAACGGTTACTTAATCGCAATAGTACGAGGGCAGTTCAATAAGTAATGCAACACATTTCTTTTCCCAGCCAATTTTGGTTGAAAAAACCGGAAATTTCTTGTGGAATATTTTCAAACATTCCCGCTTCGTCTCGTATAGTTTCATTGACTTCCGACAGGTGGCAGCGCAGTACGGAGCAGTTAAAATGGCGTCTGTAACGGATGTGCGTTGCAAACAATGGGCAGTGATCGAGTTTCTTTTGGCGGAAAACCAGGGCATCTCAGATATTCATAGGCGCTTGCAGAATGTCTACGGTGATCTGGCAGTGGACAAAAGCACGGTGAGTCGTTGGGCAAAGCGTGTGTCATCATCGCCGCAAGGTCAAGCAAGACTGATCTCCCGCGTGCGGGCCGGCCGTGCACAGCTGTGACTCCTGCAATGGCGGAGCGTGCGAACACACTCGTTCGAGATGATCGACGGATCACTATCAAACAACTCAGTGCTCAACTTGACATCTCTGTTGGTAGTGCTGTCACAATTGTTCACCAGTTGGGATATTCAAAGGTTTGTTCCCGCTGGGTCCCTCGTTGTGTAACCGAACACCATAAAGAGCAAAGGAGAACCATCTGTGCGGAATTGCTTGCTCGTCATGTTGCTGAGGGTGACAATTTGTTATCAAAGATTGTTACAGGCGATGAAACATGGGTTCATCACTTCGAACCTGAAACAAAACGGCAATCAATGGAGTGGCGCCACACCCACTCCCCTACCAAGAAAAAGTTTAAAGCCATACCCTCAGCTGGTAAAGTCATGGTTACAGTCTTCTGGGACGCTGAAGGGGTTATTCTGTTCGATGTCCTTCCCCATGGTCAAACGATCAACTCTGAAGTGTATTGTGCTACTCTTCAGAAATTGAAGAAACGATTTCAGCGTGTTCGTAGGCACACAAATCTAAACGAACTTCTCCTTCATGACAACGCAAGACCTCACACAAGTCTTCGCACCCGAGAGGAGCTCACAAAACTACAGTGGACTGTTCTTCCTCATGCACCCTACAGCCCCGATCTCGCACCGTCGGATTTCCATATGTTTGGCCCAATGAAGGACGCAATCCGTGGGAGGCACTACGCGGATGATGAAGAAGTTATTGATGCAGTACGACGTTGGCTCCGACATCGACCAGTGAAATGGTACCGTGCAGGCATACAGGCCCTCATTTCAAGGTGGCGTAAGGCCGTAGCATTGAATGGAGATTACGTTGAAAAATAGTGTTGTGTAGCTAAAAGATTGGGGAATAACCTGGTGTATTTCAATGCTGAATAAAACAACCCCTGTTTCAGAAAAAGAAATGTGTTGCATTACTTATTGAACTGCCCTCGTATTATTTGGAACTTAGCAAGCTGTCGAGAAAATTCTAAGCTCGTTGAGAGTGTCTACAAGCTTGTTTTAAATGATTTTCATGTAGTATTCTTCGGGACACTTTTGAGCACAGAAAAATTGTTTCAAAAAGATGAAGTGATGTTTTCAATTGTGGAAGTCTCTTTTCCCACGATTATTGTAATATACGTAATAGTATTTTGCTGAGAAAGTCCGTATACTATGACATCTATCTCTCTTGGATGGCTAGCAACATCTCGGAAATACATAGCTAAAGGTTGAGTATGAATGAAACTAGCCCCAGACTAATAAATGTCCAAAGTGACTATTTGGGGCAGCCAACACTTAAACATCTGCCCTTGATCATGCGGTCACATCGATAAACGGAGCAAATTCATCAGTCCAATAGATAAGTGAGGCTACGGTCGAACATATGTACAATAGGGCCTTAGTAAACAGCCCAACACTTAATCATAGCACACACGCGTGTCACGTAGTTCTAGGAAACAGAACGCCCCCACCATCTCAAAAACCTAGGTTGGTAGTAATACACAGCATCCAGCTCCGTATATAACATTTTCTAGATTCACCTCATTTATAGGGCGCTACAGAAATCTAGTCCGGTTTCCTTTACACGTATAGTTTGCTGATTTTCAGTGCCTGTTTCGCGAGATATTGCAGCATAAATTCGATAACTGATTTCTTTAATAATCAATAGGATAATCACTTATAATTGATAAATGAAAATCGTGCAAAGATTTCTTAAAGGAACTTTGTGTTTTGCGATATACAGGGTGACCCAGAAGGCCGTTAACATTTGAAACTGCACAAATTCACGGTATGATGTAGGTAGAGAGGTAAAAATTGACGCACATCCTTGACATGACATGGAGTTGAAACCAAAATAGAGTGCAAAAACTGGCCAACAGATGGCTCTCGACAGCAACAAGGCAATGGCGCCGTTTGAAGATCGTGTAGAAAATGAATTGTAGTGAGAGAGGAAGTCAGATCAACCGTAGCCTGTTTGATAAACACCTGCTGGAAGGTACGACTGTTACCGAGGATGGCGTTCCACCCTAGTTTGCTACACGTGTGAAGGACATCTTGAGCACATCGTTTGGTGAGAATCGCGTGCTGAGCCGCCAGCTCCCCAGACCTCAATCCGTGTGAACATTGGTTCGGAGTTACCTTAAGTCACAAGTCTAGCACGATCGGCGGACCTCACTAGGGGTGATAAAAGACAACATTTCTCGCCATATCTACTGGCATGCTGTACACTGTTGTTTATAACGTTGTCCCTCAACAACAGGTATTGCTGATGGGACACGCCCGACATGTTGAGCATTTGCTATGTAGAACATCTTTGCTAAGACTCTGTTGCTATACTACTCTACTGGCCATTAAAATTGCTACACCAAGAAGAAATACAGATGATAAGCGGGTATTCATTGGACAAATATATTATACTAGAACTGACATTTGATTACATTTTCACGCAATGTGGGTGCGTTGATCCAGAGAAACCAGTACCCGTAATAACGGCCTTGATACGCCTGGGCATTGAGTCAAACAGAGCTTGGATGGCGTGTACAGGTACAGCTGCCCATGCAGCTTCAACACACCACAGTTCATCAAGAGTAGTGACTGGCGTATTGCGACGAGCCAGTTGCTGGGCCACCATTGACCAACCGTTTTCAGTTCGTGAAAGATCTGGAGAATGTGCTGGCCAGGGTATCAGTCGAACATTTTCTGTATTCAGAAAGGCCCACACAGGATCTGCAACATGCGGTCGTACATTATCCTGCTGAAATGTAGGGTTTCGCAGGGATCGAATGAAGGGTAGAACCACGGGTCGTAACACATTTGAATTGTAACGTCCAGTGTTCAAAGTGCCGTCAATGCGAACAAGAGGTGACCGAGACGTGTAACCAGTGGCATCCCATACCATCACGTCGGGTGATACGCCAGTATGGCGATGACCAACACACGCCTCCAATGTGCGTTCACCGCGATGTCGCCAAACACGGATGCGACCATCGTGATGCTGTAAACACAACCTGGATTCATCCGAAAAAAATGACGTTTTACCATTCGTGCACCCAGGTTCGTCGTTGAGTACACCATCGCAGGCGCTCCTGTCTGTGATGCAGCGTCAATGGTAACCGCAGCTATGGTGTCCAAGCTGATAGTCCATGCTGCTGCGAACGTCGTCCAACTGTTCGTGCAGATGGTTGTTGTCTTGCAAAAGTCCCCATCTCAGGGATCGAGAGTTGGCTGCACGATCCGTTATAGCCATGCGGATAAGATGCCTGTCATCTCGACTGGTAGTGATAAGAGGCCGTTGGGATCCAGCACGGCGTTCCGTATTACCCTCCTGAAGCCATCGATTCCATATTCTGCTAACAGTCATTGGATCTCGACCACCTTGAGCAGCAATGTCGCGATACGATAAACCGCAGTCGCGATAGGCTACAATCCGACCTTTATCAAAGTCGGAAACGTGATGGTACGCATTTCTCCTCCTTACACGAGGCATCACAACAACGTTTCACCAGCCAACGCCGGTCAACTGCTGTTTGTGTATGAGAAATCGATTGGAAACTTTCGTCATGTCAGCACGTTGTAGGTGTCACCACCGGCGCCAACCTTGTGTGAATGCTCTGAAAAGCTAATCATTTGCATATCACAGCATCTTCGTCGTGTCGGTTAAATTTCGGGTCTGTAGCAAGTCATCTTCGTGGTGTTGCAATTTTAATGGCCAGTAGTGTAGTTAAAAAAAAGTGTTCAAATGTGTGTGAAATCTTATGGGACTTAACTGCTATGGTCATCAGTCCCTAAGCTTACACACTACTCAACCTAAATTATCCTAAGGACAAACACACACACCCATGCCAGAGGAAGGACTCGAACCTCCGCCGGGACAGCCGCAGAGTCCATGACAGTAGTGTAGTTCTTTTGTATCATATGAGGCGCTATCTGTTGGTCATTTTGCGCACGTTCTTTTGGTTTCAACAAAACCACACGTTATCTTAAGCATGTGTGACACATTTTACCTCTCTACCCACGTTATCGCCGGCCGCAGCGGACGTGCGGTTCTAGGCACTACAGTCTGGAACCGACCGACCGCTACGGTCGCAGGTTCGAATCTTGTCCTCGGGCATGGACGTGTGTGATGTCCTTCGGTTAGTTAGGTTTAATTAGTTCTAAGTTCTAGGCGACTGATGACCTCAGAAGTTAAGTCGCGTAGTGCTCAGAGCCATTTGATCCCACATTATCCAGTGAAGTACTGAATTCTCAAATGTTAACAGACTTTTGGGTCACGCTCTTCTTAAATGTCCGCACACTGATTCTGTAATAATGGCGATGGTAAGTGAGGTAGCCTTTTTATAGTTTGTTAGCTACTTGCGTGTTCTGTGGCTAACATTTGAATGAGCCACTGTGATGTCAGCGTGTTAGTAGGACTGCAGCATAAGATACATTTTCTCGTGGAAATTTGGTTAATGCTCCCCATTTGCATAACTGAATTTTTATTTTAACTTCAACCTGCAATATACCTTAATAACAGTAACCCTGCCAAGCACACATATTATCTATTCAAAAATTCGTCTGTGGAGTAGGAGGAATTGTCAAGCAGAAATACTACAATGTGATTTTAAGAATGGTTTCCTTGTGCGCTAGCACTCTTAGTTCATTAGGTAGGATGTGAAATACTGTTATGGCTCCACACTTTCTTCTTTTCGGTACGGCACTGAGACTGAAGTGGTGAATAGTGCAGAAACTTCCTGAGAGAGTAAATGCGTTGTTGGTCTCTTGACAACACGTTTAGCTTTTCAAATAGTCGTCTTCATGACTACAAATGATGTTCTTCAACAGTGAAATATAAGAGGAGTTTGTGAAACACTATTGTAAAAAGAGGGGTTCCGAATTTCTGTATTACCAAACGACTAAAGGAGTCGCAAATTCCGACTTGCAGTTTGCCTATCTAACAGCCTCCAAGGGAATAAAAGTTTGATCTTTAGAATTTCACATAGTTACTGCCCGAATTTAAAAGCTGGGAATGCTACAATCTCTCATTAAGAGATTTACTCTCACGTTAAAGTTTCAAGAGAGTAAGGCAACTACTGCAGTTGGAAGCTGTGTATCTACCTTTAGGCTGCGTAATTTGCTGCGCGCTGATTACCCAGATTTCATTCATTCAGTATTTGATAATGAGAGCACTTAGCGACTTCCAACAAACTTTACTTTCAAACGTCTTAGTAACTTTCTCTCCCTCACGCCTGTACATAATGATGAAAGGAAAATAGTTTACGTCTTGCTATATTTCCTCTGTTCTTGGATGACCTTCAATTTGTTACATCTTTACTATTACCTCTTCTCGCAACACATTTTGCACACATTATCTACATATACCATTGAATGTACGTGCAAAATTATACACTCCTGGAAATGGAAAAAAGAACACATTGACACCGGTGTGTCAGACCCACCATACTTGCTCCGGACACTGCGAGAGGGCTGTACAAGCAATGATCACACGCACGGCACAGCGGACACACCAGGAACCGCGGTGTTGGCCGTCGAATGGCGCTAGCTGCGCAGCATTTGTGCACCGCCGCCGTCAGTGTCAGCCACTTTGCCGTGGCATATGGAGCTCCATCGCAGTCTTTAACACTGGTAGCATGCAGCGACAGCGTGGACGTGAACCGTATGTGCAGCTGACGGACTTTAAGCGAGGGCGTATAGTGGGCATGCGGGAGGCGGGGTGGACGTACCGCCGAATTGCTCAACACGTGGGGCGTGAGGTCTCCACAGTACATCGATGTTGTCGCCAGTGGTCGGCGGAAGGTGCACGTGCCCGTCGACCTGGGACCGGACCGCAGCGACGCACGGATGCACGCCAAGACCGTAGGATCCTACGCAGTGCCGTAGGGGACTGCACCGCCACTTCCCAGCAAATTAGGGACACTGTTGCTCCTGGGGTATCGGCGAGGACCATTCGCAACCGTCTCCATGAAGCTGGGCTACGGTCCCGCACACCGTTAGGCCGTCTTCCGCTCACGCCCCAACATCGTGCAGCCCGCCTCCAGTGGTGTCGCGACAGGCTTGAATGAAGGTACGAATGGAGACGTGTCGTCTTCAGCGATGAGAGTCGCTTCTGCCTTGGTGCCAATGATGGTCGTATGCGTGTTTGGCGCCGTGCAGGTGAGCGCCACAATCAGGACTGCATACGACCGAGGCACACAGGGCCAACACCCGGCATCATGGTGTGGGGAGCGATCTCCTACACTGGCCGTACACCACTGGTGATCGTCGAGGGGACACTGAATAGTTCACGGTACATCCAAACCGTCATCGAACCCATCGTTCTACCATTCCTAGACCGGCAAGGGAACTTGCTGTTCCAACAGGACAATGCACGTCCGCATGTATCCCGTGCCACCCAACGTGCTCTAGAAGGTGTAAGTCAACTACCCTGGCCAGCAAGATCTCCGGATCTGTCCCCCATTGAGCATGTTTGAGACTGGATGAAGCGTCGTCTCACGCGGTCTGCACGTCCAGCACGAACGCTGGTCCAACTGAGGCGCCAGGTGGAAATGGCATGGCAAGCCGTTCCACAGGACTACATCCAGCATCTCTACGATCGTCTCCATGGGAGAATAGCAGCCTGCATTGCTGCGAAAGGTGGATATACACTGTACTAGTGCCGAAATTGTGCATGCTCTGTTGCCTGTGTCTATGTGCCTGTGGTTCTGTCAGTGTGATCATGTGATGTATCTGACCCCAGGAATGTGTCAATAAAGTTTCCCCTTCCTGGGACAATGAATTCACAGTGTTCTTATTTCAATTTCCAGGAGTGTATGATTGTATGGGCCATAGTTCATCAGACATGACGTTTTAAACACTGAGATGAGTGAGAAACTAGCTTACCCACTCTATGCTCATCAGTGGTTTGATAATGAGAACACCGCGCTGGGTTAGCCGAGCGGTCTCAGGCGCTGCAGTCATGGACTGTGCGGCTGGTGCCAGCGGAGGTTCGAATCCTCCATCGGGCATAGGTGTGTGTGTGTGTGTCCATAGGATGATTTAGGTTAAGTAGTGTGTAAGCTTACGGGCTGATGACTTTAGTAGTTAAGTCCCATAAGATTTCACACACATTTTTGAACATTTTTTTGATAATGAGAACCTTGAGCGATTCCCAACAGAACTTTAAACCTTATTTCAAGCCTCTTCTCGATACCGATTTTGCAGACATTATTCACATACATCAGTGAAGATACCCAGAAAATTTTTTGGAACATTGATTAACTCTGTTCATGTTAGATGTATTTTCATTGACCTGTCCCAGTTGCATTTATTTGTATATGTACATTAAGAAGGTAGACACAGAAGTACTTTTGTGTGAACACAGTTACATATAGTGACAGTAGAAGGGAGTTATATATAATGTCACTGAATGAGATGAATGATGTTCTAATGTGTGTAACACATTAACCCATTAGTATGGTGATTAGAAGTTTTAAGTTATTTTATACATGGCAGTAGGATTCTTTATTGAAACGGCTGTAGTCATTTGTTGAGACTCGATATCATCTTAAATAATAGATTCGTAAGTCACTGGAAGAAAGATTACTTCTTACACATGGCTCGTTGGTCATCGTAACATAAAGTTTCGCTTAAGACAAGTTTGTTCTTCTTATGACCAGATAAAACTACAACCTTCTGACCCATAACTGCAGGTTCTTTAATTGCTTTGGGAAATGGCTCATTGGAACTACAGCATATGAAATATCAGTTTATTACATGAATAATAAAAAGATTAACTTAAGACAATCCCTTGCTGCAGGATTGCTTGACAGCTTGCATCTGTCATTGCCTATTAAAGCATCACTTGATGCACTAGGTAACACAATGTCGTCCACATGTACAGTGTTCAACATTTACAAAAGAACATTTGCATCTGATGCTTGAATAACTCTTCAGTTCCACTCAGTGACGTTGACTGATTCAGCTGAGGTCACGGACTGCTTGCATGCTTAGCTCTGTGTTGACCTCAGTGCGAGGGCGCAGCTGTGCTGGGAGATGCGCTGTGTCTTCTCCAGGCCCTCCCATTCGTCGTTGTAGGTTGCAGCAAGACACCACTAATGTCTGTGGTTTCGACGTGCATTGCAGACTGTGGTGTGACACCATGATCTTCTGGTGGTACCACATTTCTGGTGTGACAAAACACACCCTACCAGTTCCTGTATACAAAAAGGGTAAAAAAAAGAACGGGCACTCAAAATTAGAGGATCATGCCCTTAACATTGGGATGCTGAAACATTCTGGAACATTCTTTGAAGTGACAAAAATCATGGCGTCCCTCCTAATATCGTGTTACACCTTCGTTTGCCCAGCGTAGTGCAGCGAGCAATAATTCGTTTGAAGTCCCCTGCAGAAATGTTGAGCCATGCTACCTCTATAGCTGTCCATAGCTGGGAAACTTTCACCGGCGCAGGATTTTGTGCATGAAATGAACTCTCGATCATGTCCCATAAATATTCGATGAGATTCATGTTGGGCGATCTGAGCGGCCAAATTCTTCACTAGAATTTTCCAGAGTGTTCTTCAAACCAGTCGCGAACAGTTGTGTCCTAGTGACGATTCCATTGTTTGGGAACATGAAGTCCATGAACACCTGTAAATGGTGTCCATGTAGCCGATCATAACCGTTTCTAGTCAATGATCCGATTCAATTGGACCAGAAAAACAAGTCAATTGCTCGTAAACACAGCCCAAATGATTATCGAGCCACCACCAAGTTGCATAGTGCCTTATTGACAACTTGGGTCCATGGCTTTGAGGGGTCTACGCCACACTCGGAAACCCACTACCAGTTCTTACCAACTGAAATCGGGACTCATCTGACCAAGGCACAGTTTTCCAGTCGTCTAGGGTCCAGTAGATATTGTCACAAGCCCAGGAGAGTGGCTGATGCTCATGTGCTTTAAGCAAAGAAAATTTGATAATTTGTGGTAACGTCTTATGGGACCAAACTGCTGAGGTCATCGGTCCCTAAGCTTACGCCCTACTTAATCTACCTTAAACTAGCTTACGCTAAGAACAACACACACACACACACGCCGATGCCCGAGGGAGGACTCGAACCTCAGATGGGAGGAGCGGACCGTGACAAGACGCCTTGGACCACGCGGCTACCCCGCGCGGCTTTAAGCAAAGGCACTTGCATTGGTTGTCTGCTGCCACAGGCCATAACGCCAGATTTCGCCTTACCGTCCTAACGCACACGTAAGTCGTACGTCCAGAACTGATTTCTGTGCTTATTTCACACAGGTTTGGTTGTCTATAAGCACTGACAACTCTAAGCAAACGCCATTACTCTCAGTCGTTAAGTGAAGGCAATTAGCCACTCCGTTGTCCGAGATGAGAGATAATGCCTGATATTTAGTATTCTCGTCACATATTGAATTCCCTAACGATTCGAGATATGGATTGTCCCATTCTGCATTCAGAGTCTATTAACTTGTGCGGCCATAATTACGGCGCAAACAGATCCACATGAATCACTTTAGTACAAATGACAGTTCGGGCAATGCACTGCCCTTTTATATCTTCGGTGTGTAATACTACCACCAACTGTATGAGGTGCATTCAAGTTCTAAAGCCTCCGATTTTTTTTTCTCCGGACTGGAAAGAGATAGAAACATGCGCATTGTTTTAAAATGAGGCCGCGTTCATTGTCAATACGTCCCAGAGATGGCAGCACCGTACGGCAGATAGAATTTTACCGCCAGCGGCGAGAATGAGAACTGTTTTAAATACTTAAAATAACGACGTTTTCCTTACTTGAACAGCGTGCAATCATTCGTTTTCTGAATTTGCGTGGTGTGAAACCAATTGAAATTCATCGACACTTGAAGGGGACGTGTGGTGATGGAGTTATGGAAGTGTCGAAAGTGCGTTCGTGGGTGCGACAGTTTAATGAAGGCAGAACATCGTGTGACAACAAACCGAAACAACCTCGGCCTTACAAAAGCCTGTCTCACGACATGATCGAGAAAGTGGAGAGAATTGTTTTGGGGGATCGCCGAATGACTGTTGAACAGATCGCCTCCAGAGTTGGCATTTCTGTGGGTTCTGTGCACACAATCCTGCATGACGACCTGAAAATGCGAAAAGTGTCATCTGGGTGTGTGCCACGAATGCTGACGGACGACCACAGGGCTGCCCGTGTGGCATGTTGCCAAGCAATGTTGACGCGCAACGACAGCACGAATGGTACTTTCTTTTCGTTGGTTGTGACAATGGATGAGACGTGGATGCCATTTCTCAATCCAGAAACAAAGTGCCAGTCAGCTCAATGGAAGCACACAGATTCACCGCCACCAAAAAAATTTCGGGTAACCGACAGTGCTGAAAAAATGATGGTGTCCATGTTCTGGGACACCGAGGGCGTAATCCTTACCCATTGCGTTCCAAAGGGCACTACGGTAACAGGTGCATCCTACTGAAATGTTTTGAAGAACAAATTCCTTCCTGTACTGCAACAAAAACGTCCGGGAAGGGCTACGCGTGTGCTGTTTCACCAAGACAATGCACCCGCACATCGAGCTAACGTTACGCAACAGTTTCTTTGGGATAACAACTTTGAAGTGATTCCTCATGCTCCCTACTCACCTGACCTGTCTCCTAGTGACTTTTGGCTTTTTCCAACACTGAAAGAGACTCTCCGTGGCCGCACATTCACCAGCCGTGCTGCTATTGCCTGAGCGATTTTCCAGTGGTCAAAACAGACTCCTAAAGAAGCCTTCGCCGCTGCCATGAAATCATGGGGCCAGCGTTGTGAAAAATGTGTACGTCTGCAGGGCGATTACGTCGAGAAGTAACGCCAGTTTCATCGATTTCGAGTGAGTAGTTAATTAGAAAAAAAATCGGAGGCCTTAGAACATGAATGCACCTCGTATATGTGCATGTCGCCATCTTATGACTTTTATCACGTTATGTATTCTCATGGCTCCTAGTGACTTTTGCGTTTTTCCAACACTGAAAGACACTCTCCGTAGCCGCACATTCACCAGCCGTGCTGCTATTGCCTGAGCGATTTTCCAGTGGTCAAAACAGACTCCTAAAGAAGCCTTCGCCGCTGCCATGGAATCATGGCGTCAGCGTTGTGAAAAATGTGTACTTCTGCAGGGCGATTACGTCGAGAAGTAACGCCAGTTTCATCGATTTCGGGTGAGTAGTTAATTAGAAAAAAAATCGGAGGCCTTAGAACTTGAATGCACCTCGTATATGTGCATGTCGCCATCTTATGACTTTTATCACGTTATGTATTCTCATTTCGAACATAAAATATTTTCTTGAGTCAGAAAAGCTTCAGTCGATAAATCGTAAAGGATTTAGAAAGTTTCGGTCTTGCAAAACTAGGCTTGCACTTCTTGTGCACACTACCCTGCAAACCATAGAGGAAGTGCAACAGGCATAGTCCATAGTCCTACTTTTTTGGAAAACATTTGAGCTGGTGCCCCACTGCACATTGTTAATGAAGATTGGAAGATACAGAATAGGATGCCAGCTATGTGAGCGTCTTGAATACTTCTTTAGTAATAGAACCCAGTACCTTGTCTTCGAAAGTCAATGTTCATCAGATGGTACCGACAGGCGTGCCCCAAGGAAGTGTTGCAGTACTACTCATGTTCCATATATATATATATATATATATATATATAACTAATGTGAAGCGCGGGTGAACAGCAGTGTCGTACTGTTTGCTGATGACGCCGTAGTGTAAGGACAGCGTCGTCGTCGACGGCTGTAGAAGGATACCGGATTACTTAGACCTTCTGTTTGGCGTTATTTAGCCCTAAATGTGGAAAAATTTAAGTTTATGCATATGTGCAGAAGAACAATGCTGCAATGTTCCAATGAAGTATTAGTGTTGTGCTGCCTCACTGAGACGCTTCGATTAAATATCTGCACGTGAAACTGCAAACAGACATGTAACTGGACGAGAAGGTAACGATGGGAGCAGGGGAGGGGAATAGCCGACTGCGGTGTATTGGCAGAGTATTGCGAAAATATAGCTCATCTACAAAGGGGACTGCGGATGGAACATTTATGCGACCCAATCTTGAGTTCTGTTCGCGTGTTTTGGATCACCACCTGCTTCGATTAAAGGACGACTTCAAAGCAATTCAGAATTGCGCAGCTCGATTAATTGCGGGGGGATTCGATCATCATGCAAGTGTTATGGAGGTGCTTCGCAAACTCAAATGAGATTTCCTGGTAGTAGGAACGGGCAACTTTTTAAAAATATCGTTATGTCTCGTATAGATGTTTCAATGGATAACGCCACTATCGATAAAATATATCGATATTTCGATGTATCGATCGACATTTTCTATGTTTACTGTAATTTTAAATAGGCGAAGTCACACAAATTATTAACAAACATTTAAAACTCGACAAATATTTTATTATAGACAAATATTTTATAATAGCCAAGATTAACTGATGAAAGACATATAATGAACTATAAAATCACTTATTTACAAAAAACTGATTAATGAAACCAATAATCATCACCAATACACATTAACAGAACGCTTTGTTTAGTGTGTTCCCCCGTAAGTCTGCTTCTCTTATCTGGAACAACCAAGTTTACTAAGGAAACCCCTGTTTCAGACAAAACAGAAGAGGCCTGGCATAGGCCTGGCATACTAAATATTTTTGAGCAATTTCTGACAGAGCAGGCATGAAATGACGATTATCAATCCAAGACGTTACAAGATGACAATTCCGTCTTAAATGTCGTTCATCGAGGTATTCTTTCAGTTTGTTTGACACAGTATCGGTGCGTGGAATTTCTTGTGTGATCAGCTTTTGGACAACAGTTTTTCATGCCGTGACCAACTTGAAGGCTTGTCGGAATCTTCTTGTGTTACATCTGAAGCACTTTGTTCAGGTGATAGTTGACCAATCCGCCTACGCTCTGAAGGAATTCCCTTTGTTATTTCCACTATCGCAGCTGATACTGCAAAGAGAGAATCAAAGTCGAGGCGCTTGGACCGAGGATCCACAACTGTAGCTGTGGCAAGAAAAGTATTTCTTTCCTTTCGAAAGAAAGTAGTCTGTCTAATAATCCTGCAAGTAGACAATTTTTTGTAGACACTCCTAAACCAGTACAAGGAGTCGCATGCTCCATTTATTATCGAAGTAGGTTTCTTATAGGAATGCATGAGCTTGCAGTCACATAGCTAGCGCCAGTAACCTCTTCAATGGCTTGTTTGAATGTGGCAAGAAGGTTAACACAGGCACGTGTGTAACAGCGTGAGGACGATGTTCCACGCTGCACTGACATTATGTTCGGTTCAGCTATATACAGTGTGTCACGTGCCACAAGTATAGACGTAGAGGATAGAAGTGCGTCAGGTTGCGTCGTTCTTCGGTGGCTGATCTAGGTACTGCGCCAATTGCTTCGCCGTATCATTAATAAATGCCATGCGCCGTGCGATATGCTTCGCTATGTTGCGCCGTTCTTGGTTCTTGGGAATATTGTACGTGTCAGACGTGCCTGACAAATGACGAGCCAGCAGAAAAGTCTCGGCCTCTTGGGAGTGAAACACTTTTGACATGTGTGCTGAGAATGATATATTGTAATGACAATTAACATTTGAGACAACAGAGTCCATTTTCCATTAAATACCAGTGCGGTAATGTGTGTGATATTTGTGTAAGCTACTTTTACAGTCTTACTTTGTTTCCTTGATCCATGCGCTCAGGGGGTAAGAGAAGCGAACATTCAGCCTCATACTTGGGAGCAGGAAGTGATAATTTCCACCATTCTAATATTGTTCTGTTCAAAAGAGTGCATTTTGCACGTTGTACTTATCATTTGCAATGGTAGAAGTGACACAAGGAAATAATAAGCAGATAGATTCATGCTCAAATCCGGTGCTCATTTGTAGTACGGAATATAAGACTAAATTAAGCTCTTTGTAAAACATTTACTGTCAGACTGCAAAGATTGGTATCCGTTTGAATAGTCAAGACATTTGCCGATGAGAACTATAGTGAGTATGTATTAAGAAAAGATAGACAAAAAATATCGCTTTCCATATTAAGTTCCATTCACCGATTAATCGATAACTTGTTTATCGACGGAAACGTCGATCTTATTTTGGTAGAATATAGTGTTTTCATATATCGATACGTTTCCCCCCTCCCTATCTGGAGGGAAGATGACGTTCTTTCCGCGAAACACTGGCTGCGGAACGATTCTAGCGCCGTCAACGAAAATATCGCTTAAGGACCGCGAAGAAAACATAAGAGATGTTAGGGATAGTATGCAGATATATTAGGCTCCTAAAAGGGTAATACAGTACGTAAAGCGAGATGAAAATGTAATAGTCATGGGGGACTGGGATGCAGTTGTAAGGGAAGTAGTTGAATAAATGGTTGCAGGAGAATATGGACTTGAGACAGGGGATGAAAGAAGAGAAAGACTAATTGAGTTCTGTAATAAACTTCAGCCGCGTGGTTTGAGGCGCCATGTCACGGATTGCGCGGCCCCTCCAGCCGGATGTTCGAGTCCTCCTTCGGACATGGGTGTGTGTGTGGTTCTTAGCATAAGATAGTATAAGTTAGTTTAAGTAGTGTGTAAGTCTAGGGACCGATGACCTTTGGAGTTTGGTCCCTTAGAAATTCACACACACACAATAAATTTCAGCTAGTGATAGCGAATACTCTGTTTAACAATCACAAGAGGAGGAGGTATACTTGGAAAAGGCAGGGTGAGAAGATTTTAGTTAGATTACATTATGGTCAGACACAGATTCCGAAGTCAGAAACTGGATTGTAAGACTTTCTCAGGAGCGGATATAGACTTAGGTCACAATTTAGTAGTGATGAAGATCAGGCTGAAGTTTAAGAGATTAGTCAGGAAGAATCAACACGTAAAGAAGTGGGATACGAAAGTACTAAGCAATGAGGAGATACATTTGAAGTTTTCTAAGGTTATAGATAAAACAATAAGGAATAGCTCAGTAGGGTTGTACAGTTGAAAAGGAAAGGACATCTCTAAAGAGAGCAATCACAGAATCTGGAAAGAAAATCATGGGTACGAAGAAACTATGGGTAACAGAAGAAATATTCCAGTTGACCGACGAAAGAAGGGAGTACAAAAATGCTCGGGAAAATTCAGGAATACAGAAATACAAGTCGCTGGGGAATGAAAGAAATAGGAAGTGCAGGGAAGCTAAGACGAAATGGCTTCAGGGAAAATACGAAGAAATCTGAAAAGAAATGATTATGGGAAGGAGTGAAATAGCATATAGGAAAGTCAAAATAACATTCGCTGTAATTAAAGTAGTGAATGGGAGAATAAATAGACTGGCGCTGCGGATAGGTGGCGCTCGGTGGAAGTGTGGCGCGGCCGTGCAGTTGCGACAACGTGGTGTCCCTGATGGCGTACCGGCTAACACACGTGCCTAGTGGTCAGCAGAACCCGGCTTCCAATCCCGGTACAGTCAGTACACATTTTCTCTCATCGTTGCTGATTTCGCTTAATGTCCATGACAGCAGAGATACCCCTTCAATTAACAGTTTCAATAGTGTTTCACAGCTGCGGGATCTGCGTGGTGTCTGTTCTTTCCGAGGAACAGACGACACGCCTTCAAATAACCTATATCTTCGCCCTCTTTCACAGATTTTGAAAAGGCATTCGATTCAATCAGTAATACAGCTGTGTTTGAGGCTCTAAGACAGCAAGGTATAGAAGAGGCCTATATTAAAGTTTTATACAACATACATGAAACCTCTACGGCTCTTGTAAGTGTAGTTGAAGAAACCAGCGAATTTCCCATCGAAAATGGCGTAAAACAAGGCGACTCTGTATCAACAAATCTCCTTCCAGCAGTCCTCGAAAAAGAAAGGTCTAAATTACACTACTGGCCATTAAAATTGCTACACCACGAAGATGAAGAGCTACAGACACGAAATTTAACCGACAGGAAGAAGATGCTGTGATATTCAAATGATTATCTTTTCAGAGAATTCACACAACGTTGGTGGCAGTGGCGACAGCTACAACGTGCTGACATGAGGAAAGTTTCCAACCGATTTCTCATACACAAACAGCAGTTTACCGGCGTTGCCTGGTGAAACGTTGTTGTGTTGCCTAGTGTAAGGAGGAGAAATGCGTACCGTCACGTTTCCGACTCTGATAAAGGTCGAATTGTAGCCTATCGCGATTGCGGTTTATCGTAGCGCGACATTGCTGCTCAAGGTGGTCGACATCCAATGACTGTTAGCAGAATATGGAATCGGTGGGTTGAGGAAGGTAATACGGAACGCCGTGCTGGATCCCAACGACCTCGTATCACTAGCAGTCGAGATGACAGGCATCTTATCCGCATGGCTGTAACGGATCGTGCAGCCACGTCTCGATCCCTGAGTCAACAGATGGGGACGTTTGCAACACAACAACCATCTGCACGAACAGTTCGACGAGTTTGTAGCAGCATGGACTATCAGCTCGGAGACCATAGCTGCGGTTACCCTTGACGCTGCATCACAGACAGGAGCGCCTGCGATGGTGTACTCAACGACGAACCTGGGTGCACGCATGGCAAAACTTCATTTTTTTCGGATGAATCCAGGTTCTGTTTACAGCATCACGATTGTCGCATCCGTGTTTGGCGACATCTCGGCGAACGCACATTGGAGGCGTGTGTTGGTCATCGCCATACTGGCGTATCACCCGACGTGATGGTATGGGATGCCACTGGTTACACGTCTCGGTCACCTCTTGTTCGCATTGACGGCACTTTGAACAGTGGGCGTTACATTTCAGATGTGTTACGACCCGTGCCTCTACCCTTCATTCGATCCCTGCGAATCCCTACATTTCAGCAGGATAATGCACGACCGCATGTTGCAGGTCCTGTACGGGTCTTTCTGGATACAGAAAATGTTCAACTGCTGCCCTGGCCACCGCCAATTCAAAACGTCTGGTCAATGGTGGCCGAGCAACTGGCTCGTCACAATACGCCAGTCACTACTCTTGATGAACTGTGGTATCGTGTTGGGGCTGCATGGGCAGCTGTACCTGTACACACCATCCAAGCTCTGTTTGACTCAATGCCCAGGCGTATCAAGGCCGTTATTACGGCCAGAGGTGGTTGTTCTGGGTACTGATTTCTCAGGATCTATGCACCCAAATGGCATGAAAATGTAATCACATGTCAGTTCCAGTATAATATATTTTTGCAATGAATACCCGTTTATCATCTGCATTTGTTCTTGGTGTAGCAATTTTAATGGCCAGTAGTGTAGATTGTGAAACAAAGGGAATCCTGATTGTGGGAAAGAGATTAAGTAACCTGAGTTTCGCTGATTATGTTGCACTATTTACAAGTACTGGTTAGTGATCCGACGTCAGTCTGCTCCGAAATTGGCCTAAAAATGAACTATGATAAAAGAAGATCATGGTAAATGAATGGACACCGGAGGGAAATATATCTGTTCGAAGTACACGACTTAAAAGCATCACATAATATATCTGGGTCAACTGCGATATTTTGACGTACTAAATTAGGATGGCAAACTCGATTTTGAAGTCAAAGATGTCGACCGAGCGGAAGAAAATTGTTTTTGATCAATGCGTACTGCCAGTAACAACTTATGATTGTGAGGCATGGACCTTAAATGAGTTTATTTTCAGGAAACTAACAGTAGCTCAAAGAGAAACGGAATGGTCCATGTTGGGCTACACAGAGAAAGAAAGAAAGAAAGAAAGAAGTTGATATCAGGCAGAGAACAAAGGTGAGTGACATAATAGGAAGAGTGGATACCCTGAAATGTCAGTGGGCTGGTCATGTCGCTCGAAGAAAAGATGGCAGGTGGTCGATCGGGGCCCAGATTACCAAAAAGGAAGAAAGGGGAGGTCATCGTACGGATGAGACAAAGGCTTAAGGAAGACAGCCGGACTGAACTGACAACGGGAAGCACAAGATCGGCAGAAATGGAAGAACATACAAGCAGCCTGTGTTGCACGCTGACTGAACGACATCACCTAGTGATCGAACTGGCTGAAGGTGATGAGGATAATAATGATGATGAAGATGATGATGATGTGTCACACAGTGATATGCGTTTGTAGGTACATTCAGTGGGATATGTGGATACTGTCTTCAAATTATGTTGAGAGCAGCGTTAGTAGAAAAGAAGTAATAAATTCAGACTTCATGCATAATGCGGCAGTTTTCACGCACCTCAGTGTTTATGACGTCGTAGCTCCTAAACTACGTCAGGTTGGTGGTTTTTACCCTCACTGCGTTTGTTACTTGATAGTGAAGGATATAATTGGTTGAAATCGGTCCAGTAATTAAGAAGATGTGGAAAACACACACACACACACACACACACACACACACACACACACACACACACACATTTTTAAAACATGAATGGATTCAGAACCTATATTTAAAACGTAAACAGGAATTTTGGTGTGCTGTTCGTAATTACAATAAGAAGAGGAGCATTTCTCATTAAAACGATGATTAGATGTACTACTATGTTCATTAAGATATATTTGCTGATTTTTGTATTTAAACGATGTAGGTATTCGAACCGACCAATAAATGCGAAAAAATAGAAAATAATGACGAAAGCGAGACCCGATCCAGGGATTACCAGTCTCCGACATTTACCAGTCTCCGTTATTGAGTTATATAACCTTTGCAATACAAAAAAGTGAGTGAATGGATCAACAATGAACTTCAACGGATATTATGGGACTACGCACCGAACAAACGCAACGAACAATTACGAACAAAATGAGATCGATGAGATTAAAATAAAAGCGTTCCAGCTTTGTAAGACGAACGTGAATGGTTCAAATGGCTCTGAGCACTATGGGACTTAGACGAACGTGAACTATGTGGTGATTCGACCCCGCACAAACTTGCATTAGTCTGTGATATACAAAAGAGTTGCTTCTACACTATTCGCTCTTGATACATTAGCTACGTCTCAGCGCTACGCACGAAAACTCCCAAATGGGGCCTGCCTCTGTGTCTGCAGCTCGAAGCGTCGAGGTGCAAAAGGAGTTCCGGGTACCTTGCCAGACTGCACGTATAAAGGATATCGTAAACCACGACGGACATACATTTTCAGGAAAATTCTATCCGTCTCATCATTTACTTGTCGATAGTTATAAACCTGTTTTTTCTAATAATTAAATTACATTGAAAATAGTAAGCAGTCAAATACCATGAAATTCACTAAAACTTCATGCAAATACACGTGCTTTTAATTATATTCACTCTCAAATGTCATATAAATTAAATAATGGAACCAGCGATAAAGAAAATTAGTTTTAGCGGGAGTCGAATCATCGTCTCGTACACGTTCGTCTCACAAAGGTCGGACTTTTTCTTTAATATCATTTTCTTCGATATTGTTCGTTGCATTGTTCGGGGCGGACGTCCCAGGACACCCCTTAAAGTTCATCGATGATCAATTTAATCTTTAACTGCAGAGTGCAGCTTAACCTCTGACCAAACACTCTGACCTACCGTGCCGGCATTATTGAACGACCATGAACTCAAACGTCCGACGCTTACACACGGATACATCAGTTGCATAACAGACGCGTAAAACTTCTCTTGCGATTTTCTCGAAACTGCCAGAGTACTGCTCCTTGCTACTTGCTCAGTGTGCTGTTTTAATGGCCTACTGCAGGTTTACAAAGTCTGGAGTAAATCTGTGATCCCAACGTCGTCGCCTATCCTTGTGAGATAAATTCGCGGAAACTACGTTGGGAGACTGATTTCTGAGTTCTGAACTTCATCTAGTTTAAACATAAAGACTGCAGCGTGATCCCCTTGTAAGACCGACCCATAAACAGTGCACTTCCTGTGTCCTGGCTTAGCTGAGGTGTCGCCTCGTCTGGTAGAGCGTGCTATCGATGCGTCAGACCTTCAGCCACGCATTTCGACACCGGCCACTGCCGAGATGACCCAGTGTACAATACAGTTGGCAAACACGCTCCTTCGTGTGGCCACCCTGTACGTATATGCTCGGGCACACACGGAACGTCGTCGTATCACCGGACGGCTCTGTTTGTCTGTATTATCTCAGGAAACACTTACCCACCTTCTAATGTACACATCAGTGGCCGCGCCCGGTCCTATCCCAATGACGCAGCTCTTCCAGAACTGAAATCTCTAGTGTCATAGTAGCCAAAACCGAATCAGTGAAATAAATCGAAAATTTAATAGGCATTAAATTCTGTCTTCTATGTTGCATTTTCATTACGCCAATGTACATTTTTAAGTCACAGTTTCTATAGTTGTTTAAGGACCTTCATTGCCAAATTGTGGAAGTCTGACTCCATGAAAGTGGGAAATGAAAGGACAGATTAGTTCCAGTAAAGAAGTGGCGTGAAACAGGGCAGTGTATTGTCACCTCTCACCTCCATCGTTGCCTTGGTTAAGATAATGATTAAGGTGGCAGAAAGTACTGGAGAAAACAAGATAAAAGTAATGGTGTTCGCGGATGACTTGATGATATGGGGAAACAGGGGGGAGGTGATTCAGGAACAGTTGGGTGCTTCGGGAGAGACTGTGAGACAGAATGGCACGAAATTTCATGTAAACAAATGTGAGATCGTTGTTACACCAAGACAGAAAGATAGGCCAACTACCGGAATAAGGGTTGGAGGTCAGTAACTGAAGGAAGTGGAGGGTGTCAAGTGCCTGGGAAGTGTGCTAGAGGAAAGTGTAAGAAATAGGAAAGAGATCGGTGAACGTGGCAGGCAGCAGCATTCCTGCTAAGTGTTACGAACCTGGTTTGGAATAAAGATGTCCCACAAAAAACAAAGAAGTAAAGGATACAAGTTACTATATCCCAATACTGACCTACGCATCTGAAACATGGGTAATGAGGAAATGAGATATAAGCAGATTACAGGGATGTGAAATGTAGTTCATAAAAAGTAGGATAGGAGTAACAAGAAGAGATAGCATGAGGAAAATGGTTCAAATGGCTCTGAGCACTATGGGACTAACATCTGTGGTCATCAATCCCCTAAAACTTAGAACTACTTAAACCCAACTAACCTAAGGACATCACACAAATCCATGCCCGAGGCAGGATTCGAACCTGCGACCGTAGCAGTCGCGCGGCTCCGGACTGAGCGCCTAGAACCGTAGCATGAGGAATGAAAGTGTAAGGGAAATAATGAAAATGGTTCAAGTGGCTCTAAGCACTATGTGGCTTAACATGTGAGGTCATTAGTCCCCTCGATTTAGAACTACTTAAACCTAGCTAACCTAAGGACAGCACACACATCCATGCCCGAGGCGGGATTCGAACCTGCGACCGTAGCGATCGCGCAGTTCCAGACTGTAGCGCCTAGAACCGTTCGGCCACCCCGGCCGGCAATCTGTACTTGCTCACAGCAGTCAGCGACCCTGGGATCAAGGGCCTGTTGTTTTAACGTATCTTGCAACACAAAAGATGTTGCAATTGATTTTATCATTTCTCTCTGAAGAATGATGCTATTGGTCTTTGCCTATGTCAGACACCGGCCCCTTGTTTTAATAATCAGACGATTTACCCATCTTACAATGATGTCTTGACCGCTCGGACAAATTATAAGGGTAAACTAAAACTTAAGTCAAAATTGAAGTGGTACTCGTCAATGGCTAGAGATTTCAAATAAAAGAAGAATAAAACAAAATAAAAAATAGGAGCAAATTACGAATGTTAATATGATAATTGAAACAACACAGCAAAAGTTAGATTTAAAAATATCATATTTAAGCTAATTAACTGAATATAAATGATGATCACAGTCAGTTTAATAAAGATAACAAAATAGACTGAACCTACCAGGACTCACAACCTTCTTCATACAGCTCGATAGTCTCCGGTGCCATTCCGAAAAACCGCGTTGATGTAGTTGATATCCCGGAGTTCTTTTTACTGAGTTAAGACAAACGACGGCTCACCACTGCCAATGACAGCAGGATGTGACGTCTGGGACTCTAAGCAACGCAAAAGTTTAGACTGGTGGTTGCAAAAAGTCGTTTCGATCCCTATGGGGCTCAGCTTGTAATTTTCCATGATTTATGGTATGGATGGCTTTGAGTTACCGCTGTTTAAGAATCAACGTTGCCATCTCCCCCTGCCGCCGTTCCCCGCATGAGATGGACGGGCTTCCGTTTGCCACTAAACCTGCGGTCCTGTTGCCGCAGCTGTGGAGGATATCGTAATGGGGAAGGCTACGGCAGTTACGTGCCGGGCGGCGCATCCACGTGCTGGCTGCGAAGCGAGAACTCCTCCCTGGCTATCGGTAACAGCTGAACGGCAAACACAGCAGCTAAACAAACAGTGCCCCCCCCCTCCCCCCTTACCCACCAACCAGCGATCTGCACTGGCTTCCGAAAAAGGTGGGAGCTCCAAAGACAGTTCAGGAATGTGTGTTTCAATGGACAGCAGCGTATCGACTTCCCTAGCACAGGTAGTAGTTAACCGCTTACGGTTCAAATGGTTCAAATGGCTCTGAGCACTATGGGACTTAACATCTACGGCCATCAGTCCCCTAGAAGTTAGAACTACTTAAACCTAACTAACCTAAGGACATCACACACGTCCATGCACGAGGCAGGATTCGAACCTGTGACCCTAGAGGCGCGGTTCCGGACTGAAGAGCCTAGAACCGCTCGGCCACAACGGCTGGGGCACTTAAGGTAAACAAACGCTTACTTTAGAATCCCCAGCTGGCTCTAAATGATCACTTATAGCTGAACACATCCCCGCTTTTAAGTTTCACTTGACGCAATCAACGAGCCACGTACGCATAGGTCATCACAGTTTTCACATATTGCTTCAAAGGTTTATACCACAAAAGAATATCATATTCCTTACCTTGCTTACCGCATAAAATACAACTTTAAAACAATATAACTTGTAATACTGTGATATTGTGTATTCTAATCGTGTACTTTGTTTAATATTATTCATTGCATGAACTGCATTTACAATGTAATGCATGTTTGTTACATAACGCAAGTGACTAGTGCTCAGCTAGACGATTCTCTACCAAAGTAACGAACACACAAAATATACAATTCCAGCTACATAACCTGCAATGCTATAATATTGTGCATTTTAATTATTTATTGTGTCATGTTGACCACTGTACCAAGTATAATTTACAACGTAAAAAAATTTGGTAGGTGCACAATATAAACGACGAGTATTTAATTGGACAGTTTCTCACGCCATGTTACGTCCTTACAACATTTAGCCCTATATCGGTTTAATCTGTAATACTGTAATATTGTATATTTCTATTATTTATTATGGTTAACGATGTTAAGTGTGGCCGGCTGGTGTAGCCGAGCGGTTCTAGGCACTACAGTTTGGAACCACGCGACTACTACGGTCGCAGGTTCGAATCCTGCCTCGGGCATCGACGTGTGTGATGTCCTTAGGTTAGTTAGGTTTAAGTAGTTCTAAGTTCTAGGGGACTGATGACGTCGGAAGTTAAGTCCCATAGTGCTGAGAGCCATTTCAACCATTTTGATGTAAAGTGTAACTTCCTGAGAGATTAAAACTGTGTGCCGGACCGAGACTCGAACTCGGTAACTTTGCCTTTCGGAGGCAAGTGCTCTACTGGAGGAAGTGCAGCTGTGAGGACGGGACGTGAGTCGTGCTTGGGTAGCTCATTTGGTAGAGCACTTGCTTGCGAAAGGCAAAGGTCCCGAGTGCGAGTCTCGTTCCAGTACACAGTTTTAATCTGCCAGGAAGTTTCATATCAACGCACACTCCGCTGCAGAGTGAAAATCTCATTATGCAAAATGTAATTTACAATGTTAAAAATTACTTCACAACTTTCTGTACACGTGTATTGTATCTTCAAATAAAATGGCTCTGAGCGCTATGGGACTTAACATGTGAGATCATCAGTCCCCTAGAACTTAGAACTACTTAAACCTAACTAACCTGAGGACATCACACACATCCATGCCCGAGGCAGGATTCGAACCTGCGACCGTAACGGTCGCGCGGTTCCAGACTGAAGCGCCTAGAACCGCTCGGCCACACCGGCCGGCTATTGTATCTTCGTTTATAATGTATGGTTACCTAATAATTAGCAGGACGGGCGCCTGCAAAACGCGACAAACACGACAGCGCGTGATGCCAGTCCGTGGTTGTGGATTACGTAAAGTTTCCGCCGGCCATCAGCTGCCAGGCGCCTGGGGTCGCCCTGCTGTCGTCCTAAAGGCGGGAATTTTCTGTGGCAGCTGCCGCAAGGTCAGTCAGGTACACTCCGACGCCGTGAATATGACTGACACTGTGGCTGCGGGACTCGAAACAAATGCCTGCCAAATGTTTGTCTTCTTTGAGGGAGCGCAGAGCATGAATGGACAAAGAGGCATTTATCACTTTGTAGTGCTTCTGATACGCTACGATACCAATGCACAATTTTTTTTTCTCCTCTGACGAAATACACTGAAGCGCCAGAGAAACTGGTATAGGCGCGCGTATTAAAATACAGGGATATGCAGACAACGAGAATACGGCGCTGCGGTCAGCAACGCCTGTATGACAAGTGTCTGGAGCAGTTGTTAGAGTGGTTACTGCTGCTATAATAGCAGCTCATCAAGGCTTAAATGAGTCTGAACGTGCTATTACAGTTGACGCACGAGCAATGGGACACAGATCATTTCAGGAGTGTCCGTGAGTATCATGAATCCGGTGAAACATCACATTTCCGACATTTCTGGGGCTGGAAAAAAATCCTTCAACAACGATTGAAGTGAATCGTTGAACGTGACAGAAGTGCAGCCCTTTCGCGAATTCCTGCAGATATCAGTGCTGGGCCATCAACAAGTGTCCAACCATTCAACGAAACGTCATCGATATAGGCCCACTCCTGCACCATTGATGACCGCACGAGACAAAGCTTTACACCTTTTCTGGGCTCGTCAGCATACCGACATTGGACTGCTGATGTCTCGAAACATGTTGCCTGGTCGGACGTGTCTCGTTTCAAATTTATCGAGCGGGTGGACGTGTACGGATATGGAGGAAACCTCATGAATCCATTGACCCTGCATGTCAGCAGGGAACTGTTCAAGCTGGTGGAGGCTCTCTAACGGTGTGCGGCGTGTGCAGTTGGAGTGATATGGGATCCCTGATACGTGTAGATACGACTGTGACAGACGACATGTACGTGAGCATCCTGTCTGATCACCTGCATCCATTCACGTCCATTGTACAGTTCGACGGTGATTTCCAGCACGACAATGCGAGACCCCACACGTCCAGAAATGCTACAGAGTGGCTCCAGGAACACACTTGTGCCTTTAAACACTTCTGTTGGCCACCAGACTCCCCAGACATGAACATTACTGAGCATATCTGAGATGCGTTGCAACGGGTTTTTTAGAAGAGATCTTCACCTTCTCGTGCTCTTACGGATTTATGGACAACCCAGCAGGAGTCAGGGCGTCGGTTTCCTCCAGCACTACTTTAGACATTCGTTGAATTCATGCCACGTCGTGTTGCGGCACTTCTGCGTGCGGGGCCCTACACGATATTAGGCAGGTGTACCAGTTGTCTTTGGTTCTTCAGTGTAGATAGTGGCCTGCATCTCAGGGTGGCGTGAGATCCAGCGTTCGTGTAGTTGAAGAGGGCTCGTCGAACGCCGAGTCAACGTATGCCCGTATATTAGCGATGCCACGGGCACCAGTGACGTCACAGCCGACAGCTAGTCTATATAACGGGCTTACCAGCTGTTCACTGGCAGCCACACTACTTGACAATGGCCAAGGAATGCTTAGCCGAAAGGTCGTATAGCTTTAATGACATGACGTGGGCCGGAAGTGGTGGCCGAGCGGTTCTAGGCGCTTCATTCCGGAACCACGCGAATGCTACGGTCGCAGGTTCGAGTCCTGCCTCAGGCATGGATGTGTGTGATGTCCTTAGGTTTAAGTAGTTCTAAGTTCTAGGGAACTGATGACCTCAGATGTTAAGCCCCGTAGTGCTCAGAGCCATTTGAAACATTTTGAACTTGACGTGGCTAGAAACCCGCGAGACTCTGCATTCTTACAATATTCACGTGGTCTAGTGCTGTCGTGGTGGTTTTGATTTCCACAATGGAAGTCCACATCAACGTCCTCCACAGCATGCACTGTCCTCTCCGGCCTGGCCCGTGGCACGGTGGAGCAACAAATGTGACTCTTCCCACCACACGACACGTACCCACTAACCCATGGTACAATATCGATGGTTTATTTCTCACGCTAGGAGCGTATTTAGATCCAGAAAGGAAGTTTCTTGAAGATTATTCGATAGAGAATGGAAAATATGAATTTCTCAGGGCGCGTAATCAGGGTAGTAAGGTGGATGCGGTATGACTTACTAACCCAACTCCTGTATAGCGTTTTCTGTCAGCGTAGAAGAAGGGGGTGTCAATTATAGTGGAGTACTATCACGTCACGCAGTCTTCCTGGTCGTTGTTCTTGGATTGCGTGGGCAAGACGTCTCAGTTATTGACAACAAACATGCAGTGATGGTTATACCTCGGGGAAGCAATTCATAGTACACCACACCTCTGTGTTTCATCAGATGCATAGCATTATTTTTTCTGAATGGACGTAGGTCTTTGTACGGGGTGTTGCTGCTTTGTTTGGGATCGACCATTCCTTTCTGTTCGTTATGTTAGCATTAAGACACCAATAACGATGCAGACACCAGTAACGGCACGGGATGGGAACTGTCGGTGTTGCTCAGGACCCAGTTGGTGAGGAGAAGGCAGGGATTCACGTATGACCACCCGCTAAATTTTGTAAATTTCTCTTAGAGCATATGGTACCAATACAGCAGATTTTTTAACCTTCCCCATAGCGTACACATGTTGCACAATGCTGAATTGATCACAGTTCATGACATTTCAGTTATCGAATACACTGACATGGATCGTTGTGGCCTAAAGCGTTTAAACGTTCTTCATCAGACCTCGAAGGTCGTCCTGAACGTGGAAAGTCTCTAACATCAAAATGTTCCTCCTTGAAACGAGAAATCCATTCTCTAGCCATGCTCTACCAGTGGCAGTATACCCAAACACAGCGCAAATGTTTCTGGCTGCCTCCGCTGCTGTCACCTCGCTACTGAACTCAAAGAATATGTCGGAAATGTTTCGCTCTCTACTTGGCAGTCCATTTTCTGGCGTCTATGACAATACATTTTTACATTTTTCACAATAAACATGCATAATTTTATGACAATAAGCAACAAATTATTAATTAAAAGTGAAGCATTGTTTGCAACATATTTTACGAAAAAGTTCCTAAATTAAACTGAATAATTCTGATTTATATTCACATGTATGAATATCATAGTAATCAGTACTTTGAAATACAATGTTACTTTATTTCAGAAAAGAAAACAATCTTTCCTATCAAACATGCGAAGGCTTTGCATGGTTCATCATCTATTGGTTCACTGTGATCGGTACCAGTATACAAGTATCATAGGAGTGCTACGTTTATTATCTTTGTAACCGCAAGTTCTCGCCGGGAATGTTTATTATTAGTATCTAGCCTTTTTTCTTTTTTTTTTTAAATTTGTGTTCTGCCTTACGGCAGGTCTTGTCATGGGGAAGCCTCGTCAGAGAGAAGGGAAGCCATTCCAGTGGTGGTTTCCCGTTCCCTTCCACTGATGATGATGAAATGATATTGAGGACAACACAACACCCAGTCCCTGAGCGGAGAAAAACTCCGACCCAGCCGGGAATCGAAGCAGGGTGCCTTGACATGACAGACCGCCACTCTGACCACTCAGCTATCGCGGCGGACATTGAAGACACAATGAATCCTGTACACCTGCCTAATATCGTATAGGGTCCCAGCGAGCACGCAGAAGTCCGGCAACAAGACGTGTCATGAATTCAACTAATGTCTAAAGTAGTGCTGGCGGGAAGTGACACCATGAATCCTGCAGCGCTGTCCATAGATCTGTAACAACAGTACGACGGGGTGGAGATCTCTTCTGAACAGCACGTTGCAAGGTATCCCAGATATGCTCCATAACGTTCATGTCTGGGGAGTTTGGTGGCCAGTGGAAGTGTTTAAACTCAGAAGAGTGTTCCTGGAGCCGCACTGTAGCGATTCTGGACGTCTGGGGTGTCACACTGTCCTGCTGCAATTTCCCAAGTCCGTCGGAATGCACAATGGACATGAATGGATGCAGGTGATCAGACAGGATGCTTACGTACGTGTCACTTATCATAGTCGCATCCAGACGTATCAGGGGTCCCACATCACCCCAAGTGCACACGCTCCAGACAATTAGAGAGCCTCCTCCAGCTTGTCAGCAGGGTCCATGGATTCACAAGGTAGACATCCAACAGCTCGATACGATTTGAAACGAGACTCGTCCGACCAGGCAATATGTTTCCAGTCATCAACAGTCCAATGTCACTGTTGACGAGCTCAGGTGAGGCGTAAAGCTTTGTGTCGTGCAGTCATCAGACACAAGAGCAGGCCTTCGGCTCCGAGAGCCCATATCGATGACTTTTCGTTGAACGGTACGCACCCTGACACGTGTTGATGGCCCAGCATTTTTCTTCACTCGTTGTTGGTCTCGTTCTTGCAGGGTCGTTTTCCAGCCGCAGTGATATCGGGGATTTGATGTTTTACCGGATTCCTCATATTCACGGCACAATCGGGAAATGCCAACTTCATCGCTACCTCTGGGGATGCTGTGGTTCAAATGGTTCAAATAGCTCTGAGCACTACGGGACTTAACATATGTGGTCATCAGTTCCCTAGAAGTTAGAACTACTTAAACCTAACTAACCTAAGCTTCTGTGAAGTTTGGAAGGTACGAGACGAAGTACTGGCGGAAATAAAGCTGTGAGGACGGGTCGCGGGTCGTGCTCGGGTAGCCCTTTTGGTAGAGCACTTGCCTGTGGAGAACAAATGTTTTGGCTTCGTGACCCACTCCGGCACAAAGTTTTAATTTGCCAGGAAGCTTTTCGTATCAGCGTACAGTTCGTCGCAGAGTGAACATTTCGTTCTGCAACAGTTTATTCTGTTATGTAGGGAATTGTTTGGGGTAGATACTGTAGGGGGAAATCACGGTTCAAAATCAGCCGTTTAGTTGCTCAGTGATCGTCCTTGCGGGAAAACAGTGCCACAACCTCTATACACAGGGCGTTTCCGTAAGAGCGTGCAAAAATGTAGCAGGACATAGAGAATGCTCCACTTAGCAATCTGAGGTAGGTAACCTGAGGTCGGAGAAGCCAGCTCGACGAGATATGGAAGTAAACTCGCCTACCTCTTTATATAGCTTTACTAGTCCGCCGCGATAGCTGAAAGGTCAGCGTGACGGACTGCCGTCCTAAGGGGCACGGGTTCGGTTCCCGGCTGGGTCGGGGATTTTCTCTCAGGGACTGGGTGTTGTCTTCATAATCATTTCATCCCCATCCGACGTGCAGGTCGCCGAATGTGGCGTCGAGTGTAATAAGACCTGCACCAAGGCGGACGGACCTGCCCGTAAGAGGCCTCCCGGCTAATGACGCCAAACGCTCATTTCCATTTTTCCATCGCTTTACTGACTTCCAGCTCATTTACAACTAACATGCGTACAAGTTTACACATACATCGCTGTTTACTTACATGTACATTCTTTATTTCCTGTTAGGAATCGAGAACGAGCCTGATTGTAGGAAGTATTTCCTGGTCGCTGGAGTGGAAGGGGAGGTCCTATTTCATGACCTGCGATATCACCTGACGTGAATCCCCTTTATTATTTCTTATAAAGATATCTAAAGTCACTGGTGTATGAGACCTCAGTGGATACGGATATGGAATTAATTGCAGAATTGTAGCTGCCTGTGATAAGATTCGAGAGACACCAGCGATATTCGTTAGGGTGCGTCAGAACCTTGTTCACCGATGTCATGCTTAGATTTAGGTTGACGACCGTTAGTTTCGAAATATTTTGTTAGATTCAGTGCAAATGGTACGTTAATTGTGTCTGTGATTGTATTTACAGTTACCTGTAACTAATTCAAATGGCTCTGAGCACTATAGGACTTAACATCTGAGGTCATCAGTGCTCTAGACTTAGAACTACTTAAACCTAACTAACCTAATGACACCACACACATCCATGCCCGAGGCAGGATTCGAACCTGCGACCGTAGAGGTCACGCGGTTCCAGACTGAAGCGCCTAGAACCGCACGGCCACACCGGACGGCTGGGGATGCTGTGTCCCAGGGCTCGAGCTCCTACAATCACACCACGTTCAAACTCACTTAAATATTGATAACCCGCCATTGTAGCATCAGATACCGATCTAACAACTCCGCCAGACATTTGTTGCCTTATATAGGCGTTGTCGACCGCAGCACCGTACTGTGTCTGTTTAGATATTTCTGTATTTGAGTGAGTATACCAGTTCCCTTGGCGCTTCAGTGTAATGCATACAGGGTGATTAACCTGCCCCTATCGATGTATTTGATGTTACCCGCAACGCCTTCAAGTACAACGTGGGAGAATTTCACGTTCTCTAGTTGGCTACACGCAAACTATTAATCCTACAGAAAAAAAGTAAGAGAATCTTTTTGTAGGAAACGTAACGTAGTTAAAAGCTTTCGCTGCGGCCATAGTTCTGGAATTATTCAAGAAAAGCGTATAAAAGTGAGCTTCAGATGCAACCCCACTCCCACACTCAGCCATCACCGTTCTGGATTTCTACTATGTTGTTACGTGGTACTCCATCTCATTACTGTACAGAAATCTGCGACTGCACGAATTATTTCCCAGATTCGACCTTGTTTGGTCTTCGTTTGCCTTATTACATCACCAGCTTAGCTGAACAGTTACGTATTGTAAAACTGAAGTTTGTGTAAGTTTTACTTAACGATTTTGGATGTTTTAGCAGCATAAAACAAAAAAGTACGTCGTTGTATTTGTCAGGCCTTCTGGCTGAGAAGCTGCTGTGCTGGTAATGATTAAGATAGGTCATCGAACTGTCAACGTAATTAGTTTTTTGCATAACGTTTACAAAAGTCGTTTTTCGTTCATGACCCTCGCAGGCACGTGTAATTAATAAAGTTAACTATATATCTGACTATTCTGCTGGCGTAACAGCCCAATCAATAGAGTCGGGAATAATTCGCGTAGTCCGAAATTTTCGTCCAGTTGTAGGAAGTAGTGCTACGAACAACGTACTACAACTCGTGTGGGATGACTGTGAGGCTGTAAGCATGTTCGAAGCTCACATTTGTCCGTTCTTCTTGAATAAATCGCCTCCATCGTAAACGTATTCTATTATAAAATTTAAGTACATTAATTTCCTACAAAAGGTCCTGTTTATTTTTCCTGTAGGACTAATAACTTGCCGTAATGAACGATAGAATATGAAAACCTTGCACATGGTTTTGAAGGCGTTGCTGATTGCATGAAATCCATTGGTAGGGGCTGCTGAATCACCTTGTCTATTGAGTGCATGCCACCGATCTATCTAGATTATTTTAGAGGTAACAAGAGACATGTAATACAATACTTTTTGCTCTGATCACCAGTTCACAATTTCATTCCTTGACCCTAGTGTCCAGTACAGCCAAGAATTGTGGCTGTTAACGTTTCACTCTGTAACATGTATACATAAGGACCTGTGTTCCACAGTGGTAAGACAGATAGCGGATCATTTCATGATCACATAGAAAGTGTTATAAATAGTTATAATTAGATTTTAAATTTCACAGCGTGCTATGTGTTTGTCCTTTTTGTGTGATACCATTGCCGCCACTGGTCTATAAATAGCTGCAGTATATAAATGATCATCAAATGTGAATGGAGAATCTCTAAAAGCAGTTACTATGAATATTCTGAAATTGTCAATAACACTATCTGGGTACTTGTTATATACACTCCTGGAAATTGAAATAAGAACACCGTGAATTCATTGTCCCAGGAAGGGGAAACTTTATTGACACATTCCTGGGGTCAGATACATCACATGATCACACTGACAGAACCACAGGCACATAGACACAGGCAACAGAGCATGCACAATGTCGGCACTAGTACAGTGTATATCCACCTTTCGCAGCAATGCAGGCTGCTATTCTCCCATGGAGACGATCGTAGAGATGCTGGATGTAGTCCTGTGGAACGGCTTGCCATGCCATTTCCACCTGGCGCCTCAGTTGGACCAGCGTTCGTGCTGGACGTGCAGACCGCGTGAGACGACGCTTCATCCAGTCCCAAACATGCTCAATGGGGGACAGATCCGGAGATCTTGCTGGCCAGGGTAGTTGACTTACACCTTCTAGAGCACGTTGGGTGGCACGGGATACATGCGGACGTGCATTGTCCTGTTGGAACAGCAAGTTCCCTTGCCGGTCTGGGAATGGTAGAACGATGGGTTCGATGACGGTTTGGATGTACCATGAACTATTCAGTGTCCCCTCGACGATCACCAGTGGTGTACGGCCAGTGTAGGAGATCGCTCCCCACACCATGATGCCGGGTGTTGGCCCTGTGTGCCTCGGTCGCATGCAGTCCTGATTGTGGCGCTCACCTGCACGGCGCCAAACACGCATACGACCATCATTGGCACCAAGGCAGAAGCGACTCTCATCGCTGAAGACGACACGTCTCCATTCGTCCCTCCATTCACGCCTGTCGCGACACCACTGGAGGCGGGCTGCACGATGTTGGGGCGTGAGCGGAAGACGGCCTAACGGTGTGCGGGACCGTAGCCCAGCTTCATGGAGACGGTTGCGAATGGTCCTCGCCGATACCCCAGGAGCAACAGTGTTCCTAATTTGCTGGGAAGTGGCGGTGCGGTCCCCTACGGCACTGCGTAGGATCCTACGGTCTTGGCGTGCATCCGTGCGTCGCTGCGGTCCGGTCCCAGGTCGACGGGCACGTGCACCTTCCGCCGACCACTGGCGACAACATCGATGTGCTGTGGAGACCTCACGCCCCACGTGTTGAGCAATTCGGCGGTACGTCCACCCGGCCGCCCGCATGCCCACTATACGCCCTCGCTCAAAGTCCGTCAACTGCACATACGGTTCACGTCCACGCTGTCGCGGCATGCTACCAGTGTTAAAGACTGCGATGGAGCTCCGTATGCCACGGCAAACTGGCTGACACTGACGGCGGCGGTGCACAAATGCTGCGCAGCTAGCGCCATTCGACGGCCAACACCGCGGTTCCTGGTGTGTCCGCTGTGCCGTGCGTGTGATCATTGCTTGTACAGCCCTCTCGCAGTGTCCGGAGCAAGTATGGTGGATCTGACACACCGGTGTCAATGTGTTCTTTTTTCCATTTCCAGGAGTGTATTAAACTGACTGACATATTGAACAACTTGCATAAAATGACCGAATAAAATTTAATACCTGTTGAGCAAAAAAAATTACCCGCTGCTCATGATCTACAGGCAGATTTCTTAGAACGAATACTTACAAGCTGCAGAGCACCAAGCTTCTACGATTTTCAATACAATATCAAGCAGCTTTTGTTTACTGTGGTCAATATATCAATCAACGGAAAAATGGGCCTATAAGAGCACAAAAAGGCGAATATTCTCCTGTTCATTAAAAGGCTGACTGAAGAGTGGGGTATCAGCTGATTCATTCTACCTTCCTCAGCACTTTTAATTTGTTTAACGTGCAATTAATCTCGAACTCCACAAGCTTTACTGTAACTCCGTGCAAGTCGCTCATACCCATACACTCCTAAATGTCCTTCCTCAGTTATTCATTCAGACCACATCATTGTCATTATCTCCTCGTGTCTCACTGTCATTGTCTCCCGTGTCACAGCCACAGTACCCTGCGATGTGTTGTGTTCTACTACAACAGACTACTCTCACTGTCGCTGTCCCCCTCTTGCTCTCTCTTACTGCTACTATCTCATTCCTTCCTTTCTACAGCTGCTGCTGTCTGTTCTGTCACTAATTCTCTCGCTCTCGTTGTCTTTGTCACATACTCTGTCCCTCCTTCTCACTGGCTCTCATCCACATCCAGTTTCTTTTTCTCTTTATTCCTTCTCTGTCCGCAGCTCGTGGTCGTGCGGTAGCGTTCTCGCTTCCCGCGCCCGGGTTCCCGGGTTCAATTCCCGGCGGGGTCAGGGATTTTCTCTGCCTGTTGATGACTGGGTGTTGTGTGATGTCCTTAGGTTGGTTAGGTTTAAGTAGTTCTAACTTCTAGGCGACTGATGACCATAGATGTTAAGTCCCATAGTGCTCAGAGCCATTTGAACCATTTTATTCCCCCCCCCCTCCTCCTCCCGACCCACCGGCACTGTCTCCTTCACTCTTTTCCTAGCACTGAGAGAAGCACTGTTCTGTTACTGTGAACTACGTTCCACTAACACTGTGTACAACCCTTTCTTTCAAATTGCCATTGTCTCCTTCGTTCTTTCTATAACACAACCACCGTCTACTATCTTCCACCCAGTGTTTGCTCTTTTTCTGTCTCTTTGCCACTATCACTGTCTTTTTCTCACTCATCACAAACAACCGCAAATATATTCACATGGCAAAATTTTTGGGAAAAATTTTAAAGATGGCGAAGAAGATAGGAAGAGGCAGCTGGTATCACACTTTTAAGTCAGTCTTTTAAAAAACAGGAGCATATTCGCATTTTTTGTCCTCCGACAGGAGCATTTTTCCGCTGGTTCCCTTCTTCTCCCTGCTGCAGCACGGCACGTACCTCATATGAAAAGAAATGTTGTTGTTGTTGTTGTGGTCTTCAGTCCTGAGACTGGTTTGATGCAGCTCTCCATGCAAAAGAAATGTATTGGTCAGTAAAATTTTGGAAGTTTATTACGTCAAGTTGAAATAAAGCCAAACTAATTTTACACCTGAGACCGGATTTTACGTCCAAAGAGATCTTGCATTTGTTTCAGTACTTCAACATGAGATTCCCAGATGATAACGGAGACACTTTACAGCACATTTCTCTGCGCTTCATCACTTCATAAACTACATTTTCTCCTTACATCGGATTTTACGTGTACATAAAGGGTAACTTTGAACGTCTGTATCTCGGAAACAAAAAAACACGTGAAGAAAATTTTCAAGGCAGTTTGAGGTCTGGATCTTAGGAATAGATCGTAAAAATTACAGCCATTTGTTGTGCATAGCGCTCTCGGAATCTGCGGTTTTCGTGGTGTTTCTCATAACTGGTAATGGTGTCCGCCCCTGGTAGCTGAGTGGTCAGCGCGACGGACTGTCATACCTAACGGCCCGGATTCGATTCTCCGTTGGATCGGAGATTTTCTCCGCTCAGTGACTGGGTGTTGCGTTGTCCTTATCAACATCATTGCATCCCCATCGCCACGCAAGTCGCCGAAGGGCGTCAACTCGAGAGACTTGCACCAGACGAACGGTCTACCCGACTGGAGGCCCTAGCCACACGGCATTTCCATTTGACTGATAAACGTTTTTGAAAATGCGGAGATGGCATTTCTAGACAAATGCCTAGAGAACATGAAGTTTAAGCTTTTGCTGCGGTTATTTATTTCTTAGATTTCGCCTCTTACCGGATTTTACGTGTAGAAGCAGGGTAATCTTCAACGTCTGTATGTTGGAAACGTATAAAGATATCTAGAAAAAATTCACGTCTGTTTGAGATCATGACATTAGGAATATATCGTAAGAATTTCAGCCATTTACTGTGCATAGTCGTCTTGGGATCCTCGGCTGACTTTTTTTGTCCGCTGGTGACGACGAAAATATAGGAATAAACCCCTTTTTGAGGGGTTTTCCAAGGAACCGGCCATAAACTAACGATGCCGTCATAAGTCCCATCAAGGCCATCGTAGATGACATGAAATGCAAAAAGAACCAATCGATTTGGTTCATTTGCCTTAGCAGGAGGAAGTGTGTAATACACATAATTTGACCCTATGCTCTACAATAGTGACACTGAGGTGATCCTTCTGTTGAGCTAGCACAAGGGCTATCCAAAACACTAGACCCTCTTTTTACCAGCGATAGAACCCGAGGTATGAGGATCGGAAAATTCCGTTTTTATGCGCGGCGTTTTGGGACATGTTGGTATGCATGCCGATGGCTGTGTCGCCTGTGAGGGGCAGACCCATTCCCTGCTGCCTGGGTTGCCGCCAGGCTGTACCGGTCAGCCGCGCAGCCGGGTCCCGTTGACAACCAGACGCAGTCAGCAGGGGCGGCTTTTTGCCGGATCCGCCGGGCAGCGTCCGCGTCGCTAGGAACACGGAAGGCTGTACTACCTGAGCGGCGGCCGACCGACACGGCTGAGCGGCAAGCGCTCGGCACTACACGGGGCAGGGCGGCCGGGTGAGTGTGCTTTCTGTTCCACTGTGCTGCAGGGCTCGCCGTCTTAAGCCACAGGGGCGCACGCAGGTGAATGGGCATTCGCGGTAAGTTCGCCAGTGTTCGCTACCATTCGCTTATATCCCTGAGCAAGTATGTACAGGGTTATTACAAATGATTGAAGCGATTTCACAGCTCTACAATAACTTTATTATTTGAGGTATTTTCACAATGCTTTGCACACACATACAAAAACTAAAAAAGTTTTTTTAGGCATTCACAAATGTTCGATATGTGCCCCTTTAGTGATTCGGCAGACATCAAGCCGATAATCAAGTTCCTCCCACACTCGGCGCAGCATGTCCCCATCAATGAGTTCGAAAGCATCGTTGATGCGAGTTCGCAGTTCTGGCACGTTTCTTGGTAGAGGAGGTTTAAACACTGAATCTTTCACATAACCCCACAGAAAGAAATCGCATGGGGTTAAGTCGGGAGAGCGTGGAGGCCATGACATGAATTGTTGATCATGATCTCCACCACGACCGATCCATCGGTTTTCCAATCTCCTGTTTAAGAAATGCTTCTGCTTTAGCCTTTTCCGTAAGATTTTCCAAACCGTCGGCTGTGGTACGTTTAGCTCCCTGCTTGCTTTATTCGTCAACTTCCGCGGCTACGAGTGAAACTTGCCCGCACGCGTTCAACCGTTTCTTCGCTCACTGCAGGCCGACCTGTTGATTTCCCCTTACAGAGGCATCCAGAAGCTTTAAACTGCGCATACCATCGCCGAATGGAGTTAGCAGTTGGTGGATCTTTGTTGAACTTCGTCCTGAAGTGTCGTTGCACTGTTATGACTGACTGATGTGAGTGCATTTCAAGCACGACATACGCTTTCTCGGCTCCTGTCGCCATTTTGTCTCACTGCGCTCTCGAGCGCTCTGGCGGCAGAAACCTAAAGTGCGGCTTCAGCCGAACAAAACTTTATGAGTTTTTCTACGTATCTGTAGTGTGTCGTGACCATATGTCAATGAATGGAGCTACAGTGAATTTATGAAATCGCTTCAATCATTTGTAATAGCCCTGTATATTAGAGGGAACGTAATAGATCGCCAATGAACGCTGTGTTCTTCTGTTTCGACTCTACAAATCTGCACTCAGGATACAATACAATATACGACTCATGTTCAGAAAGCAACTGTGCTAGATCTTTATAATTTTTTATTACAAAAAAATTATTTGAAAAAGTTACACGATATTGTTGATACACTTGTTAATCGCTATGCCGTTCAGTGCATGTAGTGAGCCGTGGCACGAACTCCTCGAAGAACTCTCTCGCCAGCTCCTCCTCCACATCAGGACCTCTTTCTGCGCCTGCTCATCATCGGCTAAAAATTTAAATCCAGTCAGGTGTGTTAATCTGGAGGCACAGGTCAGGGGGATATGAGGATTGGTTCAAAACAAGTCAGTCCAAGAGCGACTTGGTGACTCAGCCTGTGTGACGACAGAAGTTGTTGTGTAACAAGCACACTTCTCTGGCCAACAGTCTCTCCTTTGCTTTTGAATCCTGCCTTGAGTTTCTTTAGGGTCTCACAATATCGCTGTGGATTGGGAGTCTACCCCTGAGGCAGGAACTGGACCAAAATGGTGTCTCCTTTTGGGTCCCAAAACACTGAGGTCATATATTTTTTCCCCCTGCCCAAAACATCTTGGCAGATGTGTAATTGGTCTGACACCACTCTGACTACCCTTCTTTTGTCTCAGTCGTATAATCAGCCAACCACGCTTCATCTTCAGTCACAATAGCGCTCAGAAAATCCTTACCTCCCAACTCAAAGCGCTCGAGAAACTCGCAGGCGCTACTGACCAGATTTTTCCTGTGCCGCTCTCCATTTTGTGAACAGTTTCCAGTGCGCCATCGTTTCTGTGAGTTTCTCGTGTAAGGGAGTTCTTGCGAGTTGTGGAAACATCGCTGAAGTTTCATCTACTGCCAATTGGCGATCTTCACGAATAGTTTCCTAGATTTTTTGCATCAATCAAAATGGAAGGATTCCACTCCCCTGTTCGTCATGAACATTTGGTATCCCTCCACTGAATTCCGTACACTACTTAAGAACAGTCGTTCTGTTCATAACATTATTGCCGCAAACCGTTTTGATTCGCGAAAAAAATATCGGAAAGTGTTATTTTTTCCGCGAGTAGGAAGCGAATCACAGCACTTGCTGGTATTTGTTGCCGATATCTTTGATGCAATTGGACACTACAATGTGAGTTTACGTATTACGGCGTTCCTGCGATGTTCGCTCTGGTCAAGGGATCCCCCCACTCTAACATTCACTACTACCAACCATCAAAAAACAAGAAAACCGCAGCCAACTAAGTTCCCTGTACAATTACTTCCTGAACAAACCTTGTAGTTCGAGCCGTTATCAGAAAACGTTGATATTCAGAGAGTATCGCTTTGCGTGGCGGCACAGTGTTTTTTTTTTTTACGAATGAAGCAAAAATTTTAAAGAAGAACACTAGTTACCGACGACGAACATTACCTGCGTATTAGCAACCGGAGAATTTGCGTTAGTGATTGTTTCTCGTTTCCATAGCTGCTATATATCAGACAGCTCCTCATGTCTGCAGTGACATAAACGAAGCACTTTAAATATTTGATTTTAGTATGTATGAGGAATATAACGTCAATGAAATATACATACGACCTGTCACATAGGCTGCTTCTACATAGTTTGTTAGAGGGACGATAGCGTGATCACTGGTAAACCATTTTTACATCAAAAATGTCTAAAATAACAGTGTCACGTCAGCGGTGTACAGGGGTTGGACAAAAATATGTAAACACCATGAGAAATGGATGTTTGAACACACAGGATGCGGCGCTTGAATCCGGATGAATGAAACATTTTATAGCAAATTTATTAAAACAAAATACAAACGACAATGAAAATCCTTTTACATACTGTATAAGTATTGCTATCTTTGAAAAATAACATTACTCGATGTAACCCCCTTTAGAAGCAATGAACGCCTCCAATCTTATGCTGAAGGAATCGCATGTTGTCCATATCCGTGAATACTGCTTTGATAGCGGTGCATAGAGATAGGATATTAGGGTGCCTCGTCTTATTGGTAACACCTTCGACAACGCTCGAAACTTGGTAGTCAAGAGGATTCAATTCTGAGCTATTCGGGGCCAGAACTCCTTTGACCAGAATGTGTCATCATTATCCGAGAGGCAGGTTTGGACTAAATGGCTCGGAGGTCATCAGCCGCCTAGAACTTAGAACTAATTAAACCTAACTAACCTGAGTACATGCCCGAGGCGGGATACGAACCTGCGAACGTAGCTGTTGCTCGGCTCCAGACTGTAGCGCCTAGAACCGCACGGCCACTCCGGCTGGCTCGGATGAGGTCCTTCTCTGCCATCCGACGCATTGTTCGCTCTCTGACATTCAATACTGACGCTAATTTTCTCAACTATTGCGCCGGAACCTCCAAAATCAGCGCCTCAGCCTTTTCGATGACTGCTCGAATGAGGTTTTCTCGCCAGGTTAGTGCAACTTTCCCCAGACTTCCCCAGAGCACTACACTTGGCCACAATATTGTAAACAGTGGATCGAACTATTTCAGTGCGCGAACGCCCAGCGCGAAGACCTTCTATAATCGTGGCTCGTCAGCTGTACTCAGCAGGGCAGAACCTCAAAATGGTCGAGATGTTACGGAACATCCCGGCCATTTCGAGGTTCTGAATGCTTGAATGCTTACTAGATGTTTCCCATCTGTTCCTTTTCCTCGAACACATCCGAGTCCTCTACACCTCCCACCATCTTGATCCCCCCAATCCCCTACTTGCTCCTCTCCTCTCCAAACCCCACCTGACCTGCTGCCGAGCCTTCAGAGCCTTCACCGTTATGTCCCCCGTACCTTCCACCTCTACACCCTGCGTCTCCTCTCCCACAGTGGCTTCCGTCAACTCCCCCTACCGGATGATGCCCCCTCTCCCTCCTTTTATCCCCCATATCAACCCTGATCCTCACCTCCCCCTCCCTCCATCCTTTTCCTGGGCTCCCTCCCCCCTTCCATCCTGTTTCCTTTTCCCTGCCTACCCTCTCTTTGACTCGTTTCTCTCCCCGACTCCTTTTGCTTTCCTCTCCACTGCCTTCCCCACTCCTTCTCGCATCTGCCCTGCTCCCCTGTTTCTGTGTCCTCTCCCTCCTTCGGCTCCCCCTTTTTTTGCTTTTCCTCTCTCCCCTTTTTTCCCCCTCATCTGTTCACGGTCCTCTCCCCCCCCCCCCCCACAAATGTATTTGTACTGTATAATGCAGTGTTTTCCGTGAGTGTTCAGTGTTGTATGTTCCCCCTTTTTAAGTTTTGCGAACAGAAACTAGACTGTCACTGTGTTTTTTTTTTCATATTTTGCCTGTCCATTTTACTATGTGTTTTAATCAGCATCATCGACCCTTTGTTTTTATATGTTCTTCGCAACTTTTTCGCCATGTTTCAGTTTTTAACAGACACTGTTTATGAAATCTCCTAATTCTGTTTTTAACTTTCTGTTGGCTGCAGAGCGGTGTATTATGCTGCTGCCAGTCCTCCCCTGCCCCTCTGGGAGGGGGGAATCGAAATCCATTAAAGAAAAAATATACTAGGTTTCAAGAACGTCAGTCTCGACCTCCGGCAGAACTACGATTTTTTTTTTTTTTTTTTTTTTGTGGTCATCCGTCTACTGACTGGTTTGATGCGGCCCGCCACGAATTCCTTTCCTGTGCTAACCTCTTCATCTCAGAGTAGCACTTGCAACCTACGTCATCAATTATTTGCTTGACGTATTCCAGTCTCTGTCTTCCTCTACAGTTTTTGCCCTCTACAGCTCCCTCTAGTACCATGGAAGTCATTCTCTCATGTCTTAGCAGATGTCCTATCATCCTGTCCCTTCTCCTTATCAGTGTTTTCCACATATTCCTTTCCTCTCCGATTCTGCGTAGAACCTCCTCATTCCTTACCTTATCAGTCCACCAAATTTTCGACATTCGTCTATAGCACCACATCTCAAATGCTTCGATTCTCTTCTGTTCCGGTTTTCCCACAGTCCATGTTTCACTACCATACAATGCTGTACTCCAGACGTACATCCTCAGAAATTTCTTCCTCAAATTAAGGCCGGTATTTGATATTAGTAGATTTCTCTTGGCCAGAAATGCCTTTTTTGCCATAGCGAGTCTGCTTTTAATGTCCTCCTTGCTCCGTCCGTCATTGGTTATTTTACTGCCTAGTAGCAGAATTCCTTAACTTCATTGACTTCGTGACCATCAATCCTGATGTTAAGTTTCTCGCTGTTCTCATTTCTACTACTACTCATTACCTTCGTCTTTCTCCGATTTACTCTCAAACCATACTGTGTACTCATTAGACTGTTCATTCCGTTCAGCAGATCATTTAATTCTTCTTCACTTTCACTCAGGATAGCAAATGTCATTAGCGAATCGTATCATTGCTATCCTTTCACCTTGTATTTTAATTCCACTCCTGAACCTTTCTTTTATTTCCATCATTCCTTCCTCGATGTACAGATTGAAGAGTAGGGGCGAAAGGCTAAAGCCTTGTCTTACACCCTTCTTAATACGAGCACTTCGTTCTTGATCGTCCACTCTTATTATTCCCTCTTGGTTGTTGTACATATTGTATATGACCCGTCTCTCCCTATAGCTTACCCCTACTTTTTTCAGAACTCGAACAGCTTGCATCATTTTATATTGTCGAACGCTTTTTCCAGGTCGACAAATCCTGTGAAAGTGTCTTGATTTTTCTTTAGCCTTGCCGCCATTATTAGCTGTAACGTCAGAATTGCCTCTCTCGTCCCTTTATTTTTCCTAAAGCCAAACTGATCGTCACCTAGCGCATTCTCAATTTTCTTTTCCATTCTTCTGTATATTATTCTTGTAAGCAGCTTCGATACATGAGCTGTTAAGCTGATTGTGCGATAATTCTCGCACTTGTCAGCTCTTGCCGTCTTCGGAATTGTGTGGATGATGCTTTTCCGAAAGTCGGAAGGTATGTCGCCAGACTCATATATTCTACACACCAACGTGAATAATCGTTTTGTTGCCACTTCCCCCAATGATTTTTGAAATTCTGATGGAATGTTATCTATCCCTTCTGCCTTATTTGACCGTAAGTCCTGCGAAGCTCTTTTAAATTCCGATTCTAATACTGGATCCTCAATCTCTTCTAAATCGACTCCTGTTCCTTCTTCTACCACATCAGACAAATCTTCACCCTCATAGAGGCTTTCAATGTATTCTTTCCACCTGTCTGCTCTCTCCTCTGCATTTAACAGTGGAAATCCTGTTGCACTCTTAATGTTACCACCGTTGCTTTTAATGTCACCAAAGGTTGTTTTGACTTTCCTGTATGCTGAGTCTGTCCTTCCGATAATCATATCTTTTTCGATGTCTTCACATTTTTCCTGCAGCCATTTCGTCTTAGCTTCCCTGCACTTCCTATTTATTTCATTCCTCAGCGACTTGTATTTCTGTATTCCTGATTTTCCCGGAACATGTTTGTACTTCCTCCTTTCATCAATTAACTGAAATATTTCTTTTGTTACCCATGGTTTCTTCGCAGCTACCTTCTTTGTACCTATGTTTTCCTTCCCAACTTCTGTGGTGGCCCTTTTTAGAGATGTCCATTCCTCTTCAACTGTACTGCCTACTGCGATATTCCTTATTGTTGTATCTATAGCGTTAGAGAACTTCAAACGTATCTCGTCATTCCTTAGTACTTCCGTATCCCACTTCTTTGCGTATTGATTCTTCCTGACTAATGTCTTGAACTTCAGCCTACTCTTCATCACTACTATATTGTGATCTGAGTCTATATCTGCTCCTGGGTGCGCCTTACAATCCAGTATCTGATTTCGGAATCTCTGTCTGACCATGATGTAATCTAATTGAAATCTTCCCGTATCTCCCGGCCTTTTCCAAGTACACATCCTCCTCTGTGATTCTTGAACAGGGTATTCGCTATTACAAGCTGAAACTTGTTACAGAACTCAATTAGTCTTTCTCCTCTTTCATTCCTTGTCCCAAGCCCATATTCTCCTGTAACCTTTTCTTCTACTCCTTCCCCTACAACTGAATTCCAGTCGCCCATGACTATTAGATTTTCGTCCCTCTTTACATACTGCATTACCCTTTCAATATCCTCATACATTTTCTCTATCTGTTCATCTTCAGCTTGCGACGTCGGCATGTATACCTGAACTATCATTGTCGGTGTTGGTCTGCTGTCGATTCTGATTAGAACAACCCAGTCACTGAACTGTTCACAGTAACACACCCTCTGCCCTACCTTCCTATTCATAACGAATCCTACACCTGTTATACCATTTTCTGCTGCTGTTGATATTACCCGATACTCATCTGACCAGAAATCCTTGTCTTCCTTTCACTTCACTTCACTGACCCCTACTATATGTAGATTGAGCCTTTGCATTTCCCTTTTCAGATTTTCTAGTTTCCCTACCACGTTCAATCTTCTGACATTCCACGCCCCGACAATCTTTCTCTCATGGTAACCTCCCCCGTGGCAGTCCCCTCCCGGAGATCCGAATGGGGGACTATTCCGGAATCTTTTGCCAATGGAGAGATAATCATGACACTTCTTCAATTACAGGCCACATGTCCTGTGGATACACGTTACGTGTCTTTAATGCAGTGGTTTCCATTGCCTTCTGCATCCTCATGTCGTTGATCATTGCTGATTCTTCCGCCTTCAGGGGCAATTTCCCACCCCTAGGACAAGAGAGTGCCTTGAACCTCTATCCGCTCCTCCGCCCTCTTTGACAAGGCCGTTGGCAGAATGAGGCTGACTTCTTATGCCGGAAGTCTTCGGCCGCCAATGCTGATTATTTATCAAAATTTAGGCAGTGGCGGGGATCGAACCCGGGACCGAAGGCGTTTTGATTATGAATCAAAGACGCTACCCCTTTTTTTTCGCTTTTGTTCGTTGCATCTGCTCGGGGCGGACGTCGTAAGACAACCGTTTAAGTTCGTTGTTGATCGATGAACTCAGTTCTTTTATTACAGAGGGCACGTAACCCTCTGACCGAACACGCTGAGCTAACGTGCCGGCTACCCCTAGACCACGGGTAACTACGATATGGCGGGGAAATTCAAACTGAAATTTGTCTGGATCCAAGCGCCGCACCCTGTAGATGCAGATTCTGGCTAAGGTTACAGGTTGCTCTGTTGTGTTTGACCACAAACGGCACCTGTGTCATGTCCTTAGCATGTCGCAAGTGTCATTCGTGGTTATAATAGCATTCTGTATAGTTGAGTGCATTATGTCGGAGCTAACGTTCGAACATGAGCAAATTATTGGTACTCGTATGATGCGTGCTTTTGCTACCAAGGTAACCGAAATGGTTGGTGTTTCAAGAGGCACCGTATGAAGGTTTATACTGCATACAGGGAAATCCGTGAAACATCAATCGCTAATCACAGCTTGGACGAAAGTGTATGTCGAGTCATGGTGATGGACGGTCACCATGAGGATCGTGGTGAAAACTAAGAGGGCGATAGCTGCAAAAGTCACTGCAAGGCTGAATGTCGCCCTTGTGAGTCCTGTCAGACCAAGACAACCCAAAGGAAGTCACTACAAGGCTGAATGTCGCCCATGTGAGTCCTGTCAGACCAAGACAACCCAAAGGAAGTCACTACAAGGCTGAATGTCGCCCTTGTGAGTCCTGTCAGACCAAGACAACCCAAAGGAAGTCACTACAAGGCTGAATGTCGCCCTTGTGAGTCCTGTCAGACCAAAACAACCCAAAGGAAGTCACTACAAGGCTGAATGTCGCCCTTGTGAGTCCTGTGAGACCAAGACAACCCAAAGGAAGTCACTACAAGGCCGAATGTCGCCCTTGTGAGTCCTGTCAGACCAAGACAACCCAAAGGAAGCTCCATAAGCAGGGAAATGCTGGACGAGCTGAAATTCCAAAACTACTCATCAGTGATGTAAATGCCTGTAACTGGAAAACGTGGTGCAGAAGCCATAAAACCTGGACCGTGGAGCATTGGAATAAAAGTCGTTTGGACACATGAGTCTTGTTTCAGACTATTTCCATCTTCTGGCCGAGTTAACATTCCGAAAGTGACGATGGGGCTGCCATGTCACGGTATTCCATAAGTACCATGGTTATTCTGCAAGGCCGCATCACTGCCAAGGATTATGTGACCATTTTGGCTAATCACGTCCATCGCTTCGTACACTGTTTGTTCCCCATTGGTGATGAGTTACAAGGCGACAGGGCCCTTGTCCATATAGTTCTCATCGCCCAGGACTGGTTTTTTGAGCACGACGAATTGATGCATTTCCCCTGGCCTCAGCAGTCGCCAGATCTCCCTATTATTGACTTTTTGTGGCCTGTTTTGGAGAGAAGGGTGCGTTATCACTATCCATCCTGGGACATGCCACTATTTTGCAGGATGGATAGCATAAGATTCCATTCAAAACCATGTAGTTGTTGTTGTGGTCTTCAGTCCAGAGACTGGTTTGATGCAGCTCTACATGCTACTCCATCGTGTGCAAGCTTCTTCATTTCCCAGTAACTACTACAACCTACATCCTTCTGAATCTGCTTAGTGTATTCACCTATTGGTCTCCCTCTACAATTTTTACCCTCCACGGTGTCGTAAGGACCTGTATTTATCCACTCTGAGGTGACTGAAGGCTGTTTTGAATGTTGACGGTTTTCCTACATCTTATTAGGCATGGAAATGTACTATTTTTAGTGTTTCCATCTTCTTGTCCACCCGCTGTAGTTACAACTACCTTGAAAGAAAGCAATGAAAATGATCAGGTGTTTCATATACTGTATTTCCTAATTGTCATAACAGATAAATATTCGCACATGTTTACTTTCAGGGATAATTCAAATGGTTCAAATGGCTCTGAGCACTACGGTACTTAACATCTATGGTCATCAGTCCCCTAGAACTTAGAACTACTTAAACCTAACTAACCTAAGGACATCACACAACACCCAGCCATCACGAGGCAGAGAAAATCCCTGACCCCGCCGGGAATCGAACCCGGGAACCCGGGCGTGGGAAGCGAGAACGCTACCGCACGACCACGAGATGCGGGCTCAAGGATAATTATCGTCTTTTTTCTATTAATACAAATAAATACAAACGTTGTGCTTATTCCCTGAATGTCCCACTAAAAATTTATCTTCTTTCCCACGTACCAATGTGGTTCTTTGAATTCTTCGGCAATTTTCTGCTATTATATTTGTTTCATTCGAGAATGGTGGATTCCAGAAGCAATTATTTTTGTTATGGTCTCCAGTCCGAAGACTGGTTTGATGTAGCTCTCCATGCTACTCTAACCTGTGCAAGCCTCTTCATCTCCGAATAACTACCGCAACCTAAATCATTCTCGAATTTCAAGCCGCGTCAAGTGGTTTACTGCCCACGAGCTTTCGGCAGAGATGTCCTCTGCCATTGTCAAGTGGATGACTGTCGTCTGGTTGTCACTGCCGTGCTTATAAAGCCGCGCCGTCGCACGTGACGTCATTGGTGCTCGGTCCCGCACCATATATGGTAATGTTTTGGCCGCCCGACCGCCGGGCCCGCTCAACTCCCTCAACACCGGATCCCACGCTGTACTCAGCTGCAGTCCACCGTCTCATATTGGAGGTGTTGTCAGAAATTCTAATCTCTATGGCCTCGTTTATCACGCTATCGCCGGCCGCGGTGGTCTCGTGGTTCTAGGCGCGCAGTCCGGAACCGCGGGACTGCTACGGTCGCAGGTTCGAATCCTGCCTCGGGCATGGATGTGTGTGATGTCCTTAGGTTAGTTAGGTTTAAGTAGTTCTACGTTCTAGGGGACTGATGACCACAGAAGTTAAGTCCCATAGTGCTCAGAGCCATCACGCTATCCCAGAAGCCATTCGTCCGGTTATTAATAGACGTCTCATCGAATGCAATTCGGTGTTCGTTATCTAGAGCGTGTTCTGCTACAGCTGATTTTTCTGGATAGCGCAGACTGTAACATCTTCCATGTTCTATGCGACGCTTTTCAATAGTGCGAACAGTCTGGCCGACATCAAACTGCCCACGCCCACACGGTATCTTGTAAATTCCTGGCGTTCTGAGGCCAACATAGTCTTTCACAGATTTCATTAGTTGCCGGATCTTGGCCGGTGGCCTGAAGATTATGTCTATTTTATGCCTCTTCAGGAGCCGACTAAGCTTCCCTCTTGTCGAACCACACAACGGTAAGAATGCAACCTGCTAGGTGTCTTCTTCAGAGGTCTTCTTCCTTTGAGGCTTGGATGACACTGCTTGTGAGATCTGTATGTTGTTGTAACCGTTTTCTTTAAAAACTTTGTGTCAGTGGCTCAATTCTCTCGGCAAGGTTTCAGCGTCTGAGACGGTTTCACCTCGATGTACTAAGGTCCTTAGAACTGCTTCTGTGCTGGGTGATGGAAGCTGGTGGCTTGCAGATGCCGCTCCGTGTGGGTGGGCTTCCGGTAGAGGCTATGACCTAGAGACCCATTGGGTTTACAGCGGACGAGCACTTCCAAGAATGGCAGGGAACCCCCCCTTCTCTACTTCCATTGCGAAGCTGGTGTGTTCGTGGATGCTGTTGAGGTGCTCCAGGAACTCTTCTAACTTTTCTTGTCCGTGTGACCAAATGACGCAGGTATCGTCAACGTAGCGATAAAAACAGCTCGGCTTTGCAGGAACCGTGTCCACGGCAATGTCTTCGAAAATGAAATTGTTAATGTAGGAAGTTTAAGTACAAAAATTTAAAGATCAATCAATAGGAAAGTGAAAACCTTAATTATTTAAAAGCTAAAACCATAAAAGTGAAGTTAGATAAGCTTTTGCTAAAGTATCCTTAGTTTATTACAAAATATAGTTTTGTAGGTATACAGTGCAAGATTGTGTAAATATTATTGCCAAGAATACCTGCTTCACAGGTGATTAAAGTACAAGTACATGTAACTCTTTAATGAACCGATTTGCGGTAGTACTATTAGATGTGAAGTTATGCAAATTTTCCAAGATAGTGTAGTTTTGGTACCCACCATGAATGGTTCCTTTTGAAGTTAATTAATCCCAGGGTTGCATTTTATTACCTTGCTAAGTAATTTAAGCGAATCATTAGCTTTTAGAGATAGTTTTTACTTTTTCAATAATCAAAGAACCTTGGCTAGTGAAACTGTACCAGTTGATAGGGCCCCATCATATTGCCCTCCTATTAAGAAAAGAAATGAACTGTAACTGTTCCTAAGGAAAACTGCTGTATGCAGAGGAGTTTAAACAGTGTATTTAAGGTGTTATTCACCTTCATTTGTGTTATTCGTGTCAGTCAAGATAGAAGCCCCTCATGTCCAAAACTAGTTCTGCACTTCACGCAGTGATGTTTCAGTATTTTGGTTAAGTAATGCTAATGTTTGTGGCCGTCATTACTATGAGCTCGGTGCAATTTTGCTCCCCATAATTTACTGGCGTGTGTGTTATTGGTAACTGCTGCTATACACAGTACAGAGTGCACTGTGTCAGTTTGTATCCTGTTTGCTATTCAAAGGGAAATCTTAACAAAAGTAACTTTAATAACTAATATCCAAATTTCTCAAATATATATATTTCAAAATTAACGTGCCTAATTAGGCTGGCGACCGTTCATTTTTTTCAGTCACTTATAATTTTACCATTTCCGTAAACTCCCAAGGTTAAGGCCCGTTTGATTTTAATGTCAACTACACAAAATTCTAAATTACTCTGTATAGTCCGACAACCCTTTTCATTGGACATACGCACGGTCGAACTTTGAAATCCTCTCAGAGGGTAACATTAGCACGTTTCACGGCACGTTAGTGTTATACATTCCTAAACATTTCTTTTTTTTATTTCCATCATTGCTTCATCGATGTACAGATTTGACAGTAGGAGGGAAGGACTACATCCCTGTCTTACACCCTTTTTAATCCGAGAGCTTCGTTCTTGGTCGTCTATTCTTTTTATTCCATCTTAGTTTTTGTGCACATTGTATATGACCCGTCTCTCCCTATAGCTTACCTCTATTTTTCTCAGAATTTTGAACATCTTGCACCATTATACATTTCGACTGCTTTTTCCAGGTCGACAAATCCTATTAACGTATCTTGATTTTTCTTTAGTCTTACTTCCATTATCAACCACAACGTCAAAATTGACTCTCTGGTGCCTTTACCTTTTCTGAAGCCAAACTGATCGTCACCTAACACATCCTCAATTTTCTTTTACATTCTTCAGTATATCACTTTTGTTTGCAACGGGATGCATGAGCTGTTAAGCTGATTGTGCGATAATTCTCGCACTTGTCAGCTCTTGCAGTCTTCAGAAATATGTAGATGATATTTTTCCGAAAGTCAGTATGTCGCTAAACCCATACATTCTACTCACCAAAGTGAATAATAGTTTTGTTACCACTTCCCCCGCCCATTTTAGAAATTCTGAGGGAATGTTATCCATCCCCTCTGCCTTATTTAATCTGAAGTCCTCCAAAGCTCTTTTAAGTTTAATACTGGATCCTCTATCTCTTCTAAATCGACTCCTGTTGCCTTTTCTATCACATCATACAAATCTTCCGCCTCATAGAGGCTTTATTCTTTCCACCTATCCACTCTCTCCTCTGCATTTAGCAGTGGAATACCCGTTGGACTCTTAATGTTACTACCCTTGCTTTTAACGTCACCGAATGTTGTTTCGACTTTCCTATATGCTGAGCCAATCCTTCCGACAATCATTTCTTTTTCGATTTCTTCACATTTTTCATGCAGCCATTTCCTCTTAGCTTCCCTGCACTTCCTATTTGTTTCATTCCTCATTGACTTGTATTTCTGTATTTCTGAATTCCCCTGAACGTTTTTGTACCTCGTTCTTTCATCGATCAACTGAAGTGTTTTTTCTGTTACCCATGGCTTCTTCGCAGTTACCTTCATTGTACCTACGTTTTTCTTTCCAACTTCTGTGATTGCTCTCTTTAGAGATGTCCATTGTTCTTCAACTGTACTGCCTACTGAGTTATTCCTTATTGCTGTATCTATAGCCTTAGAGAACTTCAAGCGTGTCTCGTCACACAGACACGTTTAATCGTTTTCGCAACAGTTACGTCACAGACTTTCGTACGAGTACCGGCAATCTAGTTTCTTTGAGTAAAAGTGGTCAAATGTAGGTGAATTCCTAAGGGACCAGACTGATGAGGTTATCGATCCCTTTTCTCTGAGTATTGCAGCACATAATAGAGAGATTTTTAAATTTTTACACCTAGAGCAAGAGCTAAACGGTAGCGTTGAAGCAATGTCTCTGCACTGAGAGTTATGTTAACAGTCGGTTATTCTTTATGTGTATTTTCGATCCAGACTTATTTCAATTTAGGCACTAAACAGAATGAGACTTTCTCTCTGCAGCGGAGTGTGCGCTGATATGAAACTTCCTGGCAGATTAAAACCGTGTGCCGGACCGAGACTCGAACTCGGGACCTTTGCCTTTTGCGGGCAAGTGCTGTACCATCTGAGCTACCCAAGCACGACTCACGCCTCGTCCTCACAGCTTCAATTCTGCCAGTACGTCGTCTCCTACCTTCCAAACTTCTCAGAAGCTCTCCTGCGAACCTTGCAGAACCAACACTTCCAGAAGGTAAGAGAGGGGATACTGGCAGAATTGAAGCTTTGAGGACAGGTCGCGAGTTGTGCTTGGGTAGCTCAGATGGTAGAGCACTTGCCCGCGGAAGGCAAAGTTCGCGAGTTCGAGTCTCGGCCCGGCACACAGTTTTAATCTGCCAGGAAGTTTCATATAGGCACTAAACATTTGTATAAGTATTGTTCCTTGCCTTTTGGTTAATTTTTTGAATTTATGGTCCAGAACAATTTACTCCGTTAAACAACTCTGTCAAATTTTACACAGTGTCTGAACCCTCTTGATAAACGTGCACTTGTATGTTCATTTATACCCGCGGCGCAACACCATTGTTAATAGTAGATGTTGTAATGCCTTCGTCCATCCCTTTACATACAAATCAGCCAACAGAAGGTATCTACAGCTCTTTGTTGAAATTGTGTCCGTACACTCTCCTAGTAGCTCTGATGTGTCTGCCATCTGCTACGGTGTACAGCGATAACCACAAAGAGCTCCGCGTAACACGTTGTCTCCGGAGCGGCGTCGCACAGTTATGGTCATTTGCCGTATGGACGGCGAACATGACAGGAGACATATTAAGCTTCTCTTAGAAGAAATTCAGGCAGTAAGATCCACACATCAATATCATCGTCGGGAGGACGACGGTTCAATCCCGTGTCCGGCCATCCTGATTTACGTTTTCCGTGATTTCCCCAAATCGCTCCAGGCAAATACCAGGATGGTTCCTTCCAAAGGGCACGGCCGACTTCCTTCCCCATTCTTCCCTAATCCGATGAGACCGATGACCTCGCTGTCTGGTCTCCTCCCCCGAAACAACCAACAACGAATATCATCGTGTGACGTCACAGAGGGCACAATACGACGGACAGCTTCCTTCACTCAGCAGACAGTTCACAGGTCATAAGCATAAACCAATTACAAAATCATTTAGTCAAGATATCTGCATAGTGCGAAAAGTGTCAGCGGACGCTAAATAATGAAAAATGTGAGGTCATCTGGAGAAATAAGAAAAGAAACCTGTTAAATTTCAGTTAAGGTAAAAGGACAAAAATCTAAAGGCTGTCAACTGAACTAAGTACCTAGGAACTGCAGTTACGAACACTTAATTTGGAACGATCACATAGATAATGTTGTGGGGATGGCAAATCAAAGACTTAACACTCAGAAGATGCAACAGGTCTACTTAACCGACTGCCTACACTTCGCTTGTCCGTCCTCTGATAGAGTATTACTGTGCAGTGTGGGTTCCTTACGACTGCCAGGGGGCATTGAATAAGTTCACAGAAGGGCAGCTCGTCTTGTACTATCCCAAAATAGGGGGAAGAGTGTCACGGATGTGGTCAGTGAGTTGAGACGACAATCATTTCAAGAAAGGCGTTTTTCGTTGCGGCGAGATCTTTTCACGAAATTTATGTCTCCATCTTTGAATGTGAAAATATTTTGTTGGCACTCACCTACATTGGGAGAAACGAGCATCGTAATAACAGAAGAGAAATCAGACCTCGTATGGAAAGATTTAACTTTTCGTTTTTCACGTGCGGTGTTCGAGAGTGGGACGGAAGAGAAAGAGAAAGAGAATGAAAATGATTCGATGAATCCTCTGCCAAGCACTTCATTGCGAATTGTAGACTAGAGATGTAGTTTTATATGAACATTCTTCCGTTGGGGGGTAGGGGGGGGGGGAGGAAGGGGGAGAGGGGGGTGCATACTTAACGCCCACGTTTTCAAAATATTTTAATTTCGTCACTTATTTTATATTTTACAATTTTGAAAAATTCCTGTTGTTTTTTGAACAAATCTATTTCACAAATGTTTCAAATTTTTCAGTTAAACTTAAATTTCAGTCTTAGAAGTGATGTGACTTTACACAATGAATGTCATATGCAACATTTCCAGGTTCACGATCTTACTTAGACAATAATATCTCTTTAAATAGTGCAACAATTACGAAATTTGAATTTTTCAAATTTTTCGTGGTGGTTTTGATGTACCCCTAATAGTACGCGTTCACTGAGTTGGGTTAGAGCAGCGCTCAGAAATTTTACTTCTGTACCACGCCTCCTCCTCTTCTCATCGAACTAATGTTGAGTATTTATTACATACATATGTTAATGTCAGCAGCTCGTGGTCTTTTAGTTAGCACTGGTGACTCTCGAGCACGTGCTCGCTTACTTGATACCCGTAAGGGTCGGGTATTTTCTCCGCTCGGGGCTGGGTTTGTGTTGTTTGTCATAATCATCGACACGAAAGCCACTTAAGTGGTGTCAAATAAAAAGACTTGCCCCAAATGAGGTGTCCCCGGCCATTAATGCCATAAGTGTATTTCTTTTTTATGGTTTCGTACTGCATCGGCGCGATTATTATTATTGCTAGTATCGCATGTGGTCGAAATTCGACCATCTGTGTCAATGGACCTGATCTGTGACAAAAAATGTCGTCTATGTTAAACTGATGCACTCCATGCAAAACTCTGAAATTTTAGCACCAGGAATTACCCATAGCAAATGCTGTATTGTGGCTGCGAGTTTTCTTGAAACAATTCGTTTATTTCTCTTTAATTGTTTGATTATTTAAAGCGAGCCCTTTATACAGTGCTTTGAAAAATAAATAACTTTTATGTTGATGGCGACAAAATAACTAATGACAGCCACAATGGGAATGGCGTTGTAACACGTAAAGTAACATCATATGCGATATGATTTGCGTTACTAAATCTAGACTCTAAATTCATCACATAGCAATTATAACTTTGAAAATTATTTGAAGTTACGTTCAGTGCACATTTAAATGTATCTTTAAAAATAACAATCGGATTACTATTATCATCATCCGCATTCTTCCTATTACTTTGTCTACGCAAAAATTGTGTTCCTCCATCTCTTCGTCTTTGAGTCTGACCCGTTAGTGCTCTTCTTTGAGGCACAGCGTAAGACAAATATAGTTTCCATGTAATAAGGAAAGTCGCAGCTATTCAAAATGAAGAAATTGAACATTAGGAACATTTCAGATTTTTTGGTGACAGCGGCTGCCAAATACAAATTTGTTCTGTTTCCTCTTCAATGAAAGTAATGAAAAAAATACACTTATAAACAACGTTTGTTGGCCCCTACGGCTCCTTTACTAAATTTTGATTCCCATTGCACGTGTCACTGCAAATGAACCATCTACAACATTTAAACATGAACGTCCCTAGAATGTAATTTCGCGAAACGTTGTTACTTTCGTGCGTCATTTATACCATAACATCTGATCCGTACGTGTGGGGGTTAGTACGGTGAGACAGAGGAAAACTTTTCTCTCTTCTCATGTGTCTATATGTCTACTTCCTTTTACCTTTCTTAACGACTATAGACTCACATAATTTTTGTGCTCATCTATGGCAAGGTACCTTTCGAATCATATAAGTTTAATTGGCCTCCTTGTATCACTCACTTCAATTTTTGATGTTCAAGAGTTCAATAAACAAGATGCATAAGCATTATAAATATCCACATCACTCCTCCATTCTCTATGCAAAAATTGTCCGTCTACCACTGCATTTTTCACTCCCACCTTTTAGCGCCTCTAGTTATAGCCAAAAACAGAAAAACCTAGTTTCCGTATAGTAAGGGGAGTCATGGTTATTCAAAATGAAAAAATTAAAAATTAGGAACTTACTTCAAATTTTCTGGTAACGGCGGCAAATGAACACAGAAAAGTAAGTGAAATAGTGACGCCAACATAAAACGTTATTTACAGACTTCGTCACTATGACATCTTGATCACCACTGCTGACAACATCATCAACATGGCACTTGCTACATTGTAGCTTCCCGGTATGGTTGTGTTACTGCAAATGAATCAAATAAACATGAACGCCCGAGAATGCGATTCCACAAAACGTTGTTACTTCCGTGTGTCATTTCTACCATAGAACCTGAGCGGTACGCAGGGCAAAATTTGGCAGCACTTCATCTGTCGATGTTCACTTATTGGAGATTTCAATTCGTGATAGAGAAGGTATCTTTACAGTTACGAACATAAGACATCTACTTCCTTTTACCACTCTTAATGGCTACTAACTTACAGACATAATTTTATCTTTGTGCACATAAATGGCAAAGCACCTTTCGAATTGTATAAGATCCATTGTCTTCCTTGTAAAATTAATATTACAAAACGGTACTTCAATTTTCGTTTTCAAATATTAATATTATTTCCTACGGCAAATGGCAATTCACCTTTCGACTATCTGCAGCTCGAACACACATCCGCCCGGTTAGAGGACGAATAATGTATTTCGAGTGGAAGATCTGTAGTGGAACTAGTCGCACTATCCGTGTGTAGAGGGTGCAACAAACGTTTTCTGGTTCCAGGATTCTTTTATTTTTTGAGTCATCAGCCTTCGGCCTGGTTTTATGCGGCCCGCCACGAATTCCTCTCCTGTGCCAACCTCTTCATCTCACAGTAGCACTTGCAACCTACGTCCTCAATTATTTACAGGAGATATTCCAATCTCTGTCTTCCTCTACAATTTTTTGCCCTCTGCAGCTCCCTCTAGTACCATGAAAGTCATTGCCAACAGGTGTCCTGTCGATCTGTCCCTTTTCTTTGTCAGTGTTTTCCACATACTCTTTTCCTCTCCAATTCTGCGTATAACCTCCTCATCTCTTACCTTATCAGTCCACCTAATTTTCAACATTCGTCTGTAGCACCACATCTCAAGTGCTTCGATTCTCTTCTGTTCCGGTTTTTCCACAGTCCATGTTTCACTAGCATACAATGCTGTGCTCCTGGCGTACATTCTCAGAAATGTCTTCCTCAAATTAAGGCCTATGGTTGATACTAGTAGACATATCTTGGCCAGGAATGCCCTTTTTGCCAGTGATAGTCTGCTTTTGATGTCCGCCTTGCTCCGTTCGTCATTGGCTTTTTGCTGCCTAGATAAAAATGGTTCAAATAGCTCTAAGCACTATTGGACTTAACATCTGGGGTCATCAGTCCCCTAGACTTAGAACCACTTAAATCTAACTAACCTAAGGACATCACACACATCCATGCCCGAGGCAGGATTCTAACCAGCGACCGTAGCAGCAGCGCGGTTCCGGACTGAAGTGCCCGGAACCACTCAACCACAGCGGCCAGCCTGCCTAGATAGTAGAATTCATCTAGTTCTTTACCATCAATCCTGATACTACGTTTCTCGCCGTTCTCATATCTGCTACTTCTCGTTACTTTTGTCTGTCTTCGATTTACTCTCAATCCATATTTTGTACTCATTAGACTGTTCATTCCATTCAGCAGATCATGTAATTCTTCTTCACTTTCACTCAGGATAGCAATGTCATTAGCGAATCGTATCATTGATATCCTTTCACCTTGAATTTTAATGTCACTCCTGAACCTTTCTTTTATTTCCATCATTGCTTTTTCGATGTAAAGACCAGTGGGGGCGAAAGAATGCACCGTGTCGTACACCGCTTTTTAACCCGAGCACTTCGTTCTTGGTAGTCCACTATTATTATTCCTTCTTGGCTCTTGTACATACTGTATATTACGGTTCTCTCCCTGTAGCTTACCCTGATTTTCTGAGAATTTCAAACATCTTGCACCATACATTGTCGAACTCATTTACCATGTCGACAAACCCTATGAACGTGTCTTTTCTTTAGTCTTGCTTCCGCAACCGCAAACGCAACGTCAAAATTGCCTCTCTGGTTCCTTTATCATTCCTAAAGCGAAACTGATCGTCATGTAACACATTTCAGGATTACTGAGCAATTAATTGAAAGGTAGCCAGTGAATGGAAAGTTAGGTGTATTGTCACTTCCTTTATGCAAAACAGCTTCAAGTCCGTGCTAAGATTAAGTTACGATTTCGACACTTAAAAAACGCAATCACAGTCACTCGTACTAGCCATCTTATGGCACATAACCGCACGTGTTACTGTAAAAATTTTAAAACGAATTGCGTGTGACACAATGGGATGTGGTGACGGTTGTAGTGATCGATTTTATGAAAAATTCTTTGAATAAATAAATAAACTTTACTTTAACACTGCCTTGAACCCCTAAAATTGTATAAATAAACAATATTCCACACATTGTCTAAATTATTTAAACAATATTCCATATACAGCACTCGATTTACGGACAAATTCTTCAACTAAATAAATTGACTATATGCCATACACTGCCATAAATAACTAAAGAATATTCTATACATTGTCTAAACTGATTAAACAATATTTCATACACTACAATCGAATTCCCCCCAAATAACCGATCAACTGAGTCTTTTTCAAGCCAATTCCCAGGAGGGAGGGTGGGAGGAGATAGAGTTTACCACAGGGTGAGAGGTTAATTAATTGATCAATTTTATTAAGTTGAAAATCAAATTGATAGGAGTGGGAGGGGCTATCCAACAATTCAGACCTGAAAGTGTATCTTTAGCAGTGAGGGGGGAGTTTTTCTGAGGGGGGGAGAGGAGTGGGGTGTGTGGGGGGGCGGGGGCAGTAGATTAAGTGCCCATCAATCAAAATGATGGATCCTTTTAGCAAAACAGTAGGTTTAGGACCTCTCAATCAAAAGACAACTATAGATTGACATGTCAATCGAAGGAAAACAATATTTTTGCCCCTAAGTGCATGCCTGCCCCTGATGTAGGCAAGTCGCACTAACAAAATGTGCTGGCGTCCTTGTTGCCCTACTACTCACGTGCTCAAGCAGTCCAACATTGGGCCATTGTCACATCTGAATACCTCATACGTCTGGATATTGCACGATTCGACCAGCTGACCAAATGAAGACCCACAATGAACCACCATTCAAATTTTGTCATGTTCTGATATCGCTATCACATACGCGGCGTCTCTGTGTCACTCTACTTCTGACGATGTTCTCCCCTCCTGGTAACAACAATAAACATTAGCGACAGTAATGGACTATTGTGGCTATTATACACGCCGCAGAAAATTGTAACTCTAAACATGTACCAAACCGCCAGTCGTGCATATGTGTATGTACATTGACACTGACCATGTGTTCTGGGGGCTTCACTGGGGCGACAAAAGTCATTGGGTAGCTTTATCCACATTTACAGATGGCGGTAGTAACGCGTACACAATGTCCAAAAGGGCAGCGTATTCGCGAAGCTGTCATTTCCACTGAAGCGGTTCATGTGGGAAAGTTGCCAACGTGGTTACGGCACCATGAGGGGAATTAACAAACTGTCAACGCGGAGTGGTAATTGGAGCTAGACGCATGGAGGATTCCATTTCGGACATCATTACGAAATTCAATATTCCGAGATCCACAGTGTCAAGAGTGTGCCAAGAACACTAAATTTAAGGCATTACCTCTCACCATGGGGAACGCAGTGGCCGACGGCCTTCACTTAACGACCGAGAGCAGCGGCGTTTGTGTAGTCGTCAGTGCTAAAGTCAGGCAAGAACGCGTGAAATAGACGCACAACTCAATGTGGTACGTACGACGAACGGATCCGTTAGGATAGCGCGGCACCCTTCTGCGTTAATGGACTGTGTCAGCAGACGACCGACGCGAATGCCTTTGCTGACAGCACCACATCGCCCGTAGCGCGTCTCCTGTGCGATCGGCTGGATCCTAGACGTCTGGAAAACCTTGGTCTGATCAGATGAGTCCCGAAGTCAGTAGGTAAGCGCTGATGGTAGGGTTCGAGTGTGGCACAGACCCCACGAAGCTGTGGACTCAAACTATCAACAAGGCACTCTGCAAGCTGGTGGTGGCTCCTTAATGGTGAGAATGTGTTTACATGGAATGGACTGGGACCTCTGGTATAGTTGAACCCGTCATCGACTGGAAATGGTTACGTTCGACTGATGGAGAACATATGTAGCTATTCGTGCACTTCAGGTTCCAAACAACGTTGGCATTTTTACGGATGACAATGCACCATGTCGCTGGGCCACAATCGTTCGCGAGTGGACTGAAGGACATTCTGTACAATTTGAGCGAACGATGTGGCCTCCCAGACCACCCGACATGAATCCCATCGAACATTTATGCAGTATAATCAAGATATCAGTTCATAAGAAATCCTGCACTGGCAACATTTTCGCAATAATGGGCGGCGAAAGAGACTGCATGATTCAGTATCTCCGCATGGGACATCCAGCGACGTCTCGAGTCCATTCTATGTCGAGTTGCTGCGCTAGGCCGGGGACTCGATATTAGCAGGTGTTTCATATCTTTTGTCAAATGGTTCAAATGGCTCTGAGCACTATGGGACTTAACATATGTGGTCATCAGCCCCTAGAAGTTAGAACTACTTAAACCTAACTAACCTAAGCTTCTGTGAAGTTTGGAAGGTACGAGACGAAGTACTGGCGGAAATAAAGCTGTCAGGACGGGTCGCGGGTCGTGCTCGGGTAGCCCTTTTGGTAGAGCACTTGCCTGTGGAGAACAAAGGTTTTGGCTTCGTGACCCACTCCGGCACAAAGTTTTAATTTGCCAGGAAGCTTTTCATATCAGCGTACAGTCCGTCGCAGAGTGAACATTTCGTTCTGCAACAGTTTATTCTGTTATGTAGGGATTTGTTTGGGGTAGATACTGTAGGGGGAAATCACGGTTCAAAATCAGCCGTTTAGTTGCTCAGTGATCGTCCTTGCGGAAAACAGTGGGCCACAACCTCTATACACAGAGCGTTTCCGCAAGAGCGTGCAAAAATGTAGCAGGACATAGAGAATGCTCCACTTAGCAATCTGAGGTAGGTAACCTGAGGTCGGGAAGCCAGCTTGACGAGATATGGAAGTAAACTCGCCTACCTGTTTATATAGCTTTACTAGTCCGCCGCGACAGCTGAAAGGTCAGCGTGACGGACTGCCGTCCTACAGGGGCACGGGTTCGATTCCCGGCTGGGTCGGGGGTTTTCTCTCAGGGACTGGTGTTGTCTTCATAATCATTTCATCCCCATCCGACGCGCAGGTCGCCGAATGTGGCGTCGAGTGAAATAAGACCTGCACCAAGGCGGACGGACATGCCCGTAAGAGGCCTCCCGGCCAATGACGCCCAAACGCTGATTTCCATTTTTCCATCGCTTTACTGACTTCCAGCTCATTTACAACTGACATGCGTACAAGTTTACACATACATCGCTGTTTACTTACATGTACATTCTTTATTTCCTGTTAGGAAACGAGAACGAGCCTGACTGTAGGAAGTATTTCCTGGTCGCTGGACTGGAAGGGGAGGTCCTATTTCATGACCTGCGATGTCACCTGACGTGAATCCCCTTTATTATTTCTTATAAAGGATATCTAAAGTCACTGGTGTATGAGACCTCAGTGGATTACGGATATGGAATTAGTTGCAGAATTGTAGCTGCCTGTGATAAGATTCGAGAGACACCAGCGATATTCGTTAGGGTGCGTCAGAATCTTGTTCACCGATGTCATGCTTAGATTTAGGTTGACGACCGTTAGTTTCGAAATATTTTGTTAGATTCAGTGCAAATGGTACGTTAATTGTGTCTGTGATTGTATTTACAGTTACCTGTAACTAATTCAAAATGGCTCTGAGCACTATAGGACTTACATCTGAGGTCATCAGTGCTCTAGACTTAGAACTACTTAAGCCTAACTAACCTAATGACACCACACACATCCATGCCCGAGGCAGGATTCGAACCTGCGACAGTAGCAGCAGCGCAGTTCCAGACTGAAGCACCTAGAACCTCTCGGCCACAATGACCAGCTAACTGTAACTAATGTAAATAGAAAAAGTACACATTAATGTGACTTTATACCATTTAGCTCCTTGAGCTGGCTTCTGCGCCCCCGGGTTCCCTACCTCAAACTGTTCAATTGAGCATCGTGTATGTCCTCTTAAATTTTTGCACGCTCATACGTAAGCACCCTGTGTACAGTAAGCAGATTGGAGTAGTTGTGGAGATATCAAAATACTTGCACAATATCGACTAACGCAAAAAACTGACTACAACCGTAACATTTTAATATAGACAAATTTTCTGTAAGATATGGTTCAGTAACCAATACGAAATTAAGTTTCGGAACATCCCCCAGGCTGTGGCTAAGCCATGTCTCCGCAACATCCTTTCTTCCAGGAGTACTAGTTCTACAGGGTTTCGCAGAAGAGATTCTGCCAAGTTTGGAAGGTAGCAGACGAGGTACTGGCAGAATTGAGTGGTTAGGACGGGTCGTGAGTCGAGCTTGGGTAGCTCAGTTTGTAGAGCACTTGCCCGCAAAAGGCAAAGGTCTCCGGTTCGAGTCTCGATCCAACACACAGCTGGTATTAAACGAGACCTACACATGTCGTATATGGGTACGTGATAAAGCACATAATTACTCCACGTAATTACTTAGAAAACGGCCAGCTGTGTAAAGCTATCGCGGTACAATTGAGATTGTGAAAGTCTTTGTGGTGTGGACACTTTCGTTTTGTCGCTTCAGCGGTTTATGCGACCTCACAAAGGCCAGAGCCACGACCGCCGTATCCGCCCGCACTGCGGAACAATGCGGACCGCCTCCCATTGGTGTATGACGCGATGTGAGAGTATTGTCAGGGAGCGCGGTGCTTCGGTAACGGGCCACGTGGGCAGATAACACGGCCGTCACCGCCTGCTGTCGCACGGACCGTAACCTGCCGCCGGGGGCTGTAAAATCCGGCACTGCCGCCAAAATCGCGGACAAAGCGGCTGGCGTGACTCACAGCCGCTTTCTTCTAGCGAAACTGCGGGGTTAAGTGCATCTTAACTCCCAAACGCAAATACGAGTAGTAAAAAGAATGAAAAAACTGCTCGAACACTGTGCTATAGTTAGACTGACGAAACTGGACAGCTTTGCGCCACGAACACTGTGAGAGAAAGCTACCGAACCGATATTTTATTTTTTACGAGGGGGTTCAGTAAGTACATCTACATCGATACTCCGCAAATCACATTTAAGTGCCTGGCAGAGGGTTCATCGAACCACCTTCACAATTCTCTATTATTCCAATCTCGTATAGTGCGCGGAAAGAATGAACACCTATATATTTCCGTACGAGCTCTGATTTCCCTTATTTTATTTTGGTAATCATTCCTCCCTATGTAGGTCGGTCTCAACAAAATATTTTCGCATTCGGAGGAGAATGTTGGTGATTGGAATTTTGTGAGAAGATTCTGTCGCAACGAAAAACGCCTTTCTTTTAATAATGTCCAGCTCAAACCCTGTATCATTTCTGTGACACTCTCTCCCATATTTCGCGATAATACAAAGCGTGCTGCATTTCTTTGAATTTTTTCGATGTACTCCGTCAGTCCTATCTGGTAAGGATCCCACACCGCGCAGCAATATTCTAAAAGAGGACGGACAAGCGTAGATCTGTTACGTTTTCTAAGTGTCCTGCCAATCAAACGCAGTCTTGGGTTATCTTTCCCCACACCATCTTCTGTGTATTCCTTCCAATTTAAGTTGTTCGTAATTGTAATACTTAGGTATTTAGTTGAATTTCCGGCTTTTAGATTAGACTGATTTATCGTGTAACCGAAGTTTAACGAGTTCCTTTTAGAACTCACGTGGATGACCTCACACTTCTCGTTATTTAGGGTCAACTTCCACTTTTCGCAGCATTCAGATATTTTTTCTAAATCATTTTTCAGTTTGTTTTGGTCTTCTGATGACTTTATTAGTCGATAAACGAGAGCGTCATCTGCGAGCAACCTAAGACGGCTGCTCAGATTCTCTCCCAAATCGTTTATATAGATAAGGAACAGCAAAGGGCCTACAACACCACCTTGGGGAACGCCAGAAATAATTTCTGCTGTACTCGATCACTTTCCGTCAATTACTACGAACTGTGACCTCTCTGACAGGAAATCACAAATCCAGCCACATAACTGAGACGATATTCCACAAGCACGCAATTTCACTACGAGCCGCTTGTGTGGTACAGTGTCAAAAGCCTTCCGGAAATCCAGAAATACGGAATCGATCTGAAATGTCTTGTCAATAGCACTCAGCACTTCATGTGAATAAAGAGCTAGTTGTCTCTCACAGGAACGATGTTTTCTAAACCCATGTTGACCGTTTATCAACAGACCGTTTCATTCGAGGTAATTCATAATGTTCGAACACAATATATGCTCTAAAATCCTGCTTCATATCTACGTTAACGATATGGTCCTGTAATTTAGAGGATTACTCCTACTACCTTTCTTGAATATTGGTGTGACCTGTGCGACTTTCCAGTCTTTGGGTACGGATCTGTCGTTGAGCGAACGGTTGTATATGATTGTTAAGTACGGAGATAATGCATGAGCATACTCGGAAAGGAAAGGAACCTAATTGGTATACACTCTGGACCAGAAGACTTGCTTTTATTAAGTGATTTGAGTTGCTTCACTACGCCGAGGATATTTACTTCCACGTTACTCATGTTGGCAGCTGTTGTCGTTTCGAATTCTGGAATATTTACTTCGTCTTCCTTTGTGAGGGCATTTCGGAAGGCTCTGTTTAGTAACTCTGCTTCGGCAGCACTGTCTTCGATAGTATCTCCATTGCTATCGTGCAGAGAAGGCATTGATTTTTTCTTGCCGCTAACATAGTTCACATACGACCAGAATCTCTTTGGATTTTCTGCCAGGTTTCGAGACAGAGTTTAGTTGTGGTAACTGTTATAGGCATTTCGCATTGAAGTCCGCGCTAAATTTCGAGCTTCTGTAAAAGATCGCCAATCTTGGGGATTTTGCGTCTGTTTAAATTTGGCATGTTTGCTTCGTTATTTCTGCAACAGTGTTGTAACCCGTTTTGTGTACCAAGGAGGATCAGCTCCGTCGTTTGTTATTTTATTTGGTATAAATCTGTCAATTGTTGCCGATACTATTTCTTTGAATTCAAGCCACATCTGATCTACACTTATTAATTTGGAAGGAGTGGAGATTGTCTCTCAGGAAGGCGTCAAGTGAAATTTTATATGCTTATTTGAATATGTATATTATTCGTTTATTTTTGGAGGATTTGTGGGTTACAATATTCAGTCTCGCTACGACAGCCCTGTGTTCAGGAATCCCTGTACCTGGCCGGCCGAAGTGGCCGTGCGGTTAAAGGCGCTGCAGCCTGGAACCGCAAGACCGCTACGGTCGCAGGTTCGAATCCTGCCTCGGACATGGATGTTTGTGATGTCCTTAGGTTAGTTAGGTTTAACTAGTTCTAAGTTCTAGGGGACTAATGACCTCAGCAGTTGAGTCCCATAGTGCTCAGAGCCATTTGAACCAATCCCTGTACCCGTCTTGATGGTCGTTATTAACCCAGGATTATTTGTTACTAAGAGGTCAAGTGTGTTTTCACAATGATTTACAATTCGCGTGGGCTCATGAACTAACTGCTCGAAATAATTTTCAGAGAATGCGTTTAGCACAATTTCGGATGATATTTTGTGCGTACCTTCGGAATTAATGTATTTTCGCCAACATATCGAAGGTAAATTAAAGTCAGCAGCAACTATTATCGATTCATCACTCATCAATTGAAATCAAATTCAAGTTTTCTTTGAACCTTTCAGCAACTGTATCATCTGAATTGGGAGGTCGGTAAAAGGATCCAATTATTTTTTATTTCGGTTGCCAACAATGACCTCTGCCCACACTAACTCACAGGAAGTGTCTACTTCAATTTCGCGACAAGTTAAACTACTTCTGACAGCAACAAACACGCCACCGCCAACCGTGTTTAGCCTATCCTTTCGGAACACCGTTAGGTTCTTCGCAAAAATTTCGGCTGAGCTTATATCCGGCTTTAGCCAGCTTTCAGTGCCTATAACGATTTGAGCATCAGTGCTTTCTAATGCAACATATACTTTTTTTCTCTGCCAGTTTCGATTGCAAAAATGCGGAATTGGTTGTGGTACATGGTGGAATGTTCCAGCTTGAGCCCCTGCGGTTTGATGAATTTCCGGTAGGTGGCATCTTCATAATAGCACTGTAATGGAGGTGCTTTCCAAATAGAGAGCTATCACTGAGTTTCTTTCTGCGAAAAACTCAGAGCACCGCAGAATGTCTATGGAGACCTGGCAGTGAACGAAAGCACGGTGAGCCTTTGGTCGAGGCGTTTGTCGACATCGCAACAAAGTCGCGCAGACCTGGTCGATCTCCAGCGTGCCGGCCGACCGCACACAGCTGTGACGCCTCCAACGTTGGAACGTGCGGCCACTCTCAGTCGAGGTGATCGACGGATCACAATCAGACACCTCGCTTCTCAACTGGACGTCGCTGTTAGGGCTGCTGACACACTCGTCCACCAATGCCCGCTGCGTTCCTCGCTACCTAACAGAATACCATAAAGACCAACCAAGGACCATGTGTGCGGAATTGCTTGCGCATTACGAGGTCGATCGTGACAATTTTTGTCGAAGATCGTCACAAGCGACGAAAAGTAGATCCTTCACTTCGAACCGGAAACAAAACGGCCATCCACGCAGCGCCGACACATGACGTCTCCTCGGAAGAAAAAGTTCAAAGCCGCACCCTCCGTCGGTAAAGTCATGAGGACAATCTTCTGGTGCAACGAAATCAACTCTGAAATATACTGTGCTACATACGGGATACTGAAGAAACGACTTCAGCGTGTTCGTCGTCACAAAAGTGCAAACCGAAGTGTTCCATCTCCATGACAGCGCAAAGCCTTACAAGAGAGGAGCTCACAAAACTTCATTGGACTGCTGTTCCTCAGCCACACTACAGCCTGGACTCGCGCCTTCCGACTTCCATCTGTTCGGTACAATGAAGGATATGCACTGTGGGAAGCACTACGTGGATGATGGGGAGGGTATTAATGTACCAACACGTTGGCTCCGACGGGCAAAAGTGGAATGGTACCACGCGGGCACGAAGGCCTCGCCAGTAAGGTGGCGTAAGGCCGTACCACTGGACGGAGATTATGTTGGAAAATAGGGTCAAAAGTGGGCAATAACATGGAGTATAGGAATGGCGTAGAAAAGTTCTGAGGATGGTCATTACTGACTGAAACCGGTCATCGTCAAAAGAAATGATATTGTGATGAAACACTAGAATAAAAAACATTTGATGAGTGATGAATCACATTTTTTGTGAAAGCAGATTGGTTTTATTCAGGATTCCTATACTCCATGTTATTGCCCACTTTTGACCCTATTTTTCAACATAATCTCCGTTCAGTGGCACGGCCTTACGCCACCTTACTGGCGAGGCCTTCGTGCCCGCGTGGTACCATTCCACTTTTGCCCGTCGGAGCCAACGTGTTGGTACATTAATAACCCCCCCCCCCCCCCCCCCCCCCCCTCATCCACGTAGTGCTTCCCACAGTGCATATCCTTCATTGTACCGAACAGATGGAAGTCGGAAGGCGCGAGTCCAGGCTGTAGTGCGGCTGAGGAACAGCAGTCCAATGAAGTTTTGTGAGCTCCTCTCTTGTTAGGCTTTGCGCTGTCATGGAGATGGAACACTTCGGTTTGCACTTTTGTGACGACGAACACGCTGAAGTCGTTTCTTCAGTATCCCGTATGTAGCACAGTATATGTCAGAGTTGATTTCGTTGCACCAGAAGATTGTGAAACACAACTAGCTCTTGCGTTTCACGAAGTAATGACAGGTATCGACAGGGATGTCAACTTCATTCCACAATTTTTATATTTCCAGAAGGCTTTTGACACAATTTCTCACAAGAGGCTTCCATTCAAGTTACGTGCCTGTGGAGTATAGTCTAAGTTGCGTGACTGGATTCTTGATTTCCTATCAGAAAGGCCACAGTTCTTAACTGACGAAAAGTCACCGAATAAAACAGAAATAATATGTAGCGTTCCCCAAGGAAGTGTTATAGGACCTCTGCTGTTTCTGATCTACATTAAAAGATTTAGGAGACAATCTGAGCTCACCTCTTTGATTGTTTGCAGATGAAGCTGTCATTTTTTTCTGTGTCTTCACTCTTCTGACTGGTTTGATGTGACCCGCCATGAGTTCCACTCCTGTACCAACCTCTTCATCTCAGAGTAGCACTTGCAACCTACGTCCTCAACTATCTGATGTATGTATTCCAATCTCTGTCTTCCTCTACAGTTTTTGACCTCAACATACCCCTCCAGTACGATGGATGTCAGTACGTGATGTCTTAACAGATGTCTTATCGCCCTGTTCCTTCCCCTTGAAAGTGTTTTCGACATATTTCTTTTCAATTCTGTGCATAATCTCCTCATTCCTTACCTTACCAGTCCACCTAATTTTCAACATTCGCCTGTAGCACCACATTTCAAATGCTTCGATTCTCTGCTGTTCCGGTTTTCCCACAGTCCATTTTTCATACCATACAAAGCTGTACTCCAGACGTACATTCTCAGAAATTTGTTCCTCAAATGAAGGCCGATATTTGATATTAGTAGACGTCTCTTGTCCAGGAATGCCCTTTTTGCCATTGCTAGTCTGGTTTTGATGTCCTCCTTGCTCCGTCCGTGATTGGTTATTTTACAGCCTAGCTAGCAAAATTCCTTAACTTCCTCTACTTCGTGCCCACCAATCCTGATGTTAAGTTTATGGCTGTTCGCATTTCAGCTACTTCTCATTACTTTCCTGTTTCTTCGATTTACTCTCAGTCTATATTCTATACTCACTAGACTGTTCATTCCACTCAGCAACTTACATAATTCCCTTTAACTCAGGATAGCAATGTCATCAGCGAAGCCGGCCGGAGTGGCCGTGCGGTTCTAGGCGCTACAGTCTGGAGCCGAGCGACCGCTACGGTTGCAGGTTCGAATCCTGCCTCGGGCATGGATGTGTGTGATGTCCTTAGGTTAGTTAGGTTTAATTAGTTCTAAGTTCTAGGCGACTGATGACCTCAGAAGTTAAGTCGCATAGTGCTCAGAGCTATTTTCTTATCAGCGAATCGTATCGTTGATATCCTTTCACCTTGAATTTTAATCCCACTCCTCAACATTTCTTTTATTTCCATCATTGCTTCTTCGATGTACAGATTGGACAGAATGGGCGAAAGACTGCATCCCTGTCTTACATCCTTTTTAATCCGAGCACTTCGTTCTTGGTCGTCACTCTAATTATTCCCTCTTGGCCCTTGTACGTATTGTATATGACCGTCTCTCCCTATAGCTTACCCCTATTTCTCTCAGAATTTCGAATATCTTCTTCATTTGACACTGTCGAACGCATTTTTCAGGGCGACAAATGCTAGAACGTGTTTTCTTTAGTCTTGCTTCCATTATCAACTACAACGTCAGAATTGCCTCTTTGGTGCCTTTACCTTTTATAGAGCCAAATTGATCGTCATCTGACACATCGTCAACTTTCTTTTCCCTGAAGCTGTCATTTACCGTCTTGTAAAGATTGTCAACTCAACTAAATACTTAATGATTATAGTTACGAAAAACTTAAACTGGAACGATCACATAGATAATGTTGTGGGGAAAGCAAACCAAAGACTACCATTTATTGGCAGACTATTTAGAAAAAGCAACAGGTATACTAAAGAGACTGAATACGCTACACTTGTCCACCCACTTCTGCGGTGCGGGATCCGCTTCAGATGGGACTGAGCGATGCGTAGGGGATTGTAATATATTCCTAGAATCATTTACCCCCATGGTATACAGTCACTGTAAAGAAACTTCTAAAGAAATAGGGACTAGTGCATAACAGCTATAAAACAAAGCGTGTGGCTATAGATAGAGAGATGCTGAACGAAACGCGTTTGGCTGTGAAGAGAGTAGTGTGTGACACCTTCAAGGACTGCCGTTGCACAATATTGTCAAATGATATTTCACGGAACCCAAAGAAATTCTGGTGGTATGTAAAGGCTGTTAGTGGCTCGAAAGTAAGTGTCCAGTCCCTAGAGAATGGGACAGGAACTGAAATTGCGGGTAGCACAGCAAAAGCTGAAATGCTTAACTTCATTTTCGAACGTTCGTTTACAAAGGAAAACCCAGGAGAATAGCCCCAGTTTAATACTCGAACCACGCAAAAGATTAATAAACAACACTTGATTGTGAATTGCAGAGTAATTATTTAGATGAAGATGTAGATATAAAAGCTTGCTGCAGAATTAGGCCTAGACGTAGGAACTGAAATCAGTGGTACGAAAGCGAAATCGGAAATGCTGAACTTCACTTAGATGTGTCCTTGTACAAAGAAAAATCCGTGGATATTATAGCAGTTAAATTCTCATGGCTCTCTGAAGATGAGAGTTGTAGATACCAGTTTGTTACGCTGAAGAATGGGGGGAATTGCTGAAGCTGAACAAATCTTCAAGACCCAATGGAATCCCTATAAGATTGCATACAGGATTTCCATCTGACTTCTCATATACCGAAGATCACTAGAGTAAAACAAAAATGTGTGGCTTCTGTTTGGAAGAAGCACACGTCGCAGCACACCTCGCACAAATCTACAAAGAGGGTAACAGAAGCGTGTTTGACATCCACCTGTTGCAGAGTTTTGGAACGTATTGTGAGCTCAAACATACCTAGATATCTCTAACAGATGACTTTCCCCATGTTAACGGGCACGAATTCCGAGAACACCGATCATGGGAAACCCAACTGATAATTTTCTCACATGACACTCTGAAAGGCAGTTGTCAGTGCAGTTAGGCAGACTCAGTATTTCTTTACCCCAAACTCAGTACTACGGCAGTGCTTATTAACGAAAGTAAAATCAAACGAAACCCGTGACTCGATCAAGGATGTCTTTATATGCCCTCTTGGATGGAGAGACAAAGGCACATGCAGAAATAACTTCAGGTGTGCCCCAGCGAAGTTTGTTTTGATCCCTGCTGTTTATGTTTTGTACTAGCTGGAGGCCTGGCATTGCCTGGGTTATCTCCTCTCTCTCTCTGTCCATGTCTTCCTTACCCCTCTCACTGTCCATTACTCCCTTCCTCCACTCTCTGATCATCATCTGCTGCTCCCTCTGTCTATTCACATCCTCCTCCCTCTCATCTCTCCATCTTCTCCTTCCCCTCTCTGACCATATCCTCCCTCACTTTCTTTCCATGTCTTCGTATATCTCCACCCTCTGTCTACTCCTGCGCCCTGTCTGTCCGTCAATTTCCGACGCCCCCATGTTCCTCTTCCACCTTTTCCCTGTTTTCCAACGCTGTTTTAGTTACTAAGTTCCAATCATGTCACATCACCGAAGTCATCTCTGAAGGATCTTTCCAACGTGATAGCAAATGTGTATAGCTCCATTTTAAATTGAAGTCATTGTCATGACTCGATAGCTATTGACGATAAACAAACAGTTCGCCACGTCTGCTACAACTTACAGAAAATGTTCAACAAAAAAGTGAAGCGCTCAGGAAGGGGGAAGGAAACGAACTGAAACTTTACAGGTTGCGAATTTATGTGATGTTGTTTCATTGATTATAAGATAGAGTAACAGTATGAGCCCAATTATCAACATGACGTTGTACCCCGTCTTACTCGTGCGCATGCATTGGGACTGCGTCACGAATCCGTTATATCTCCACATGCAAGGTCACTCGCAACTGTCGTAACCAGTCTTTAATATTCTGGATACCCGCCATGGGATAGAGTTGACGTCCAGGGTGGGTCGAAAGATGTCCTACCTGGGAAAGATTTGTGGTTATTGCTGGCTATGAGAGTACCTCAGCATCACCCAGACAGTTGACAGAGAGACACGTCAAATGCGTAGGCGAGCACTGTCTTGTCGAAAAATGTCATCATTATACTGTCAAATGAGACGTAACAGACGAGGATGCAGAACGTCCGTGGCGAGCCGTTGTGCTGCCAGAGTCCCCTGAAACACTACCAGCCATGAGCTGAAGTCATGTCCGATGGCTTCTCACATCACAATGCCAATAGTAACCACAAGGTGATTGGAAGAACGCGACCTCTCACCGGGTCGCCGCCTACTCGCTGACAGTCGTCATATGGGACAGTGCAGCAGCGCGGTTCATCGCTGAACGTAATCTGGGGCCAGTGATCAGTAATCCTTGCTTCGTGGTCACACACTGCTCCAAACACAGCAGTATCTAGGATTTCACGGCAGGTGCGTGATATTGCTGATATTTGTCTTACGTGCATAAGGTTGTGGCCCAAGCTTTCTGAGTCATTGAAGCCTCTGATGAACTCTCCAGACCCGGAAGACGAAACGTTAGGCAGAGAATTATGCGCATAAATCAAATATGAAGAATACATCCATACGTGTTGCGGCTTTAATGGCAGCCTACACCTGGTATGGTAATTCCCAAGTTCGACTGTGGCTATGGTGCGAGATAATACAGAACGTTTCAGGGAGTCCATTACTCGTTGTTGGATGGCAGATGCAGTTGTGACAGGGATACATTGCACTTAGGGGACAATACGGCGGTCCTTAAACTACTGGTGGTAAGACATGCTTGACCTACACTGTTGAACCACGATGAGTACGTCTGCCCTAACTTTCCCATGCAGTCCAACAACGTGCCACTGTCACATACGAAAGCCCCACGAATGTAGTGTTGCGACGCAGCTGCATTTGACTCGGGGTGTCCGTGTTAATATGAGACATCGTCACGACTTGACGTAAGAAGCGTCAGGCAAGCAGGGTCGCCAAACTGTTCAGTGTCAAGAATGGCCAGATCTGATGTAGGAAATATCGGTGCTCAGGCCATACCATATACGGACTTATCACATCTAGGTCTCACCACTGCTGGCGGGGCCGTGTATCGGAGACAAATCAGAAACACCGATGGGGGCTGGACTAAAGCCAACTGGGTGTACCACAGGGACTACCCTGGCACAGGTCCCACCCAATCTCTTATGTGAAAGCCGGTGGAGGTGGCCAAGCGATTCTAGGCGCTTCATTCCGGAACTGTGCGACTACTACGGTCGCAGGTACGAATCCTGCCTCGGGCATGGATGTGTGTGATGTCCTTAGATTAGTTAGGTTTACGTAGTTCTAAGTTCTAGGGGACTGATGACCTCAGATGTTAAGTCCCATTGTGCTCAGAGCCATTTGAACCATTTTTTTCTTATGTGAAAAGGATTACTAACCTGTCAAACCACTGTGGGTCAAGCCACCATGAAAACTGCCCATTTTAGCTAAGCAGTATCAGATACTTCCTGCAGCCAGATACGAGATAAAGTCTGCAACAGTCTTCGTCCTGAAATGTGTCATCTGCGATCAGCTGCTCCTGCTAGACATTGTCTTAAGTATGCTACAGGACTGGGCGTCTCCAGACACGTATTCGACCTGAAAACTGACTGACTTGAGTAGAACTGTCTTGGTCCCGCTTCCAGGTGAGGCCTGATAATCACTGAAGACTGTCTGAAGCCAGCCTAGACAGTGGTGGGACATCGACCTGAATATCGCCCACCATACAGCCCAACAAAACAGGAATGATGGTCTGAGGTGTAATTTCTTTTTGCATAGCAACACCCCTTTGGTTGTTATCTACGGCACCGTTACACCACAGTGTTGTGCCGACAATATTCTACCCCCATTTTGTTCCCTTTCATGTCAAGCCATCCTCGGCTTACATTTCAGCAAGATTATAACCGCCCGCACACGGCGAGAGTTTCTGCTGCTTGTCTTCGCCATTGGCAACCCTACCTTGGCCAGAAATATCGCCGGATTTGTTCCAACTGAGAACGTCTGGAGCGTTATGGGCGGGACCCACCAACCACCTCAGGATTTTATCTACTGCGCCAACCGGACAGAATTTCGCATGATTCTTCGGGAAGACATCCAGTAGCTCTACCCATCAATGCCAAGCCGAATAACTGCTTACGTAAGGGCCAGAGATGGTCCGACAAGTTATTGCCTTGCTCAATTTGTGAAGCTCTTTCTCTTGAGTAAAACATCCAATTTTTCTGAAATTATAAAGAATGTAGCAACCAGTCGCTGAAACACAATTTATTTATCTTGTTACAAATCGATTTCGACTGATATCAGTCATCAACGGTGCATTTTTCTAACCGATACATGCCATGAGTAGAAGTACTGTCCTTCGCAGATTCCTATCGTGATAGGGAACGTGTGCCTTCTCTTTTACTTTCTTTTCTATTTATGAGGTCTGAGCCACTGCAAAGCCTGGCCACGTACAGCTAGTACCTCATATTAATATCCACTAATAGGTGTTGAGATACTTTTGGACAGAAAAAAATGGTTCATATGGCTCTGAGCACTATGGGACTTAACATCTGAGGTCATCAGTCCCCTAGAACTTAGAGCTACTTAAACCTAACTAACGTAAGGACATCACACACATCCATGCCCGAGGCAGGATTCGAACCTGCGACCGTAGCAGCCGCGTGGTTCCGGACTGAAGCGCCTAGAGCCGCTCGGCCGCAACGTCCGGCTTTGAGCAGACAAATGCCCTGCAACACTTCCTCGGGGTACATCTAACATGGCAGACTCTCCATCTTATCCCCCTCAGAATTAGTGGTAAGAGAGCCCAGTGTACAGCACGTCAAAAACTGAACACAGATCAAGCCTGACAGCAAGAAGAAGGTTTACTGAACTGTGAAGAAAAGCAATATAGAAACAGTGAACAGTCCAAGGACAATAAGTTCAATATGGAGCAGCTGTAAGAAGCGAAGGTATCGTGGTTAAGTCCGGTCAGCGGGTTAGCTGCCCTCTGTAATAAAAAAAAAACTGAGTCAATGGTTCAGTGATGAACGGGTGTCATGGCATATTCGCCCCGAAGAAACGCGACGAACAAAATGAGACAAAAAAAAAAAGTGGTTACGGTGCAGGACTGCCTAGAGGGCGACCCCTGTTCAAACCTTCCTCGTACCAATTTTTTTTTCCCTCTGTTCGCTTTATTCAAATTTGTGTCTGTGTCGTGGTGTAACGTTCGTTTGCAACAACGAGGTGTAAGGTATAATGACAGTTGATTTTGCACAATACTTTATTAGCAGCCGAAAGGAAGTGGCTTTCGAATGGGAACCGAAAACCTTTGATGGCAAGGCGACAAGTCAACCGAATTCTTCGCCGAAAGCAGGTCTGGTGTGTCATACACGGCATTAGTGACAGTATGTGTGAGGAATCTCTTATCGACGCACCTAATTTGTACGACTGGTAAGTGAGTGACAAATGCCTCCTCAACCGATTTCGGTGTTCGTACGGATATGAATGTGATCACCCTCAAGGAAGTGATTAAAATGTAAATAGTTTGTCACATAAGCTGCAACAAAACAGTTTGTCCGCCCGGTTAGCCGTGCGGTCTAACGTACGGCTTTCCGGATTGGAAAGGAGCGCCTGGTCCCCGGCACGAATCCGCCCAGCGGACTTGCGTCGAGGACCGGTGAGCCGGCCAGTCTGTGGACGGCTTTTAGGCGGTTTTCCATCTGCCTCGGCGCATGCGGGCAGGTTCCACTTTCTCCGCCTCAGCTACACTATGTCGGCGATTGCTGCGCAAACAAGTTCACCACGTACGCGTACACCATCATTACTCTACCACGCAAACATAGAGGTTACAATCGTTCCCTGGGGAGGGGGGGGGGGGGGGGTCCACCGGGAATCGAACCGCACAATAACCCTGAAACAGTGGTAGGGTGTGGGGCGGCGGAGGGGTGTACCGCAGTGGTCGTCGTGGGGTTGTGGACCACTGCGGCTGCGGCTGCGGCGGGGACGGAGCCTCTCCGTCGTTTCTAGGCCCCCAGCTAACATACAATACAAAACAATACAATACAACAGTTTCACTATCACACAGTTCCTCTGTGCTCTGCCAAAGCATATGTTTTTAACGTTTTTGAAGCTTCGTTCCGTTTTGGAAGTCTTAACTCTCGAATTTCTTTGTTGTAACATCAAGAGTATCCGGACACCCCCAAAAACATACATTTTTCATATTAGGTGTATTATGCTGCCATCTACTGCCAGGTATTCCATATCAGCGACCTCAGTAGTCATTAGCAGCAGAATGGGGCGCTCCGCGAAACTCACGGACTTTGAACGTGGTCAGGTGATTGGGTGTAACTTGTGTCATACGTCTGTACTCGAGATTTCCACACTCCTAAACATCCCGAGGTCCACTGTTTTCCGATGTGATAGTGAAGTGGAAACGTGAAGGAACACGTACAGCACAAAAGCGTACAGGCCGGCCTCGTCTGGTGACAGACAGAGCAGAGAAGGATTAGCCGAGCGGTCTAAGGCGCTGCAGTCATGGACCGGACGGCTGGTCCCGGCGGAGGTTCGAGTCCTCCCTCGGGCATGGGTGTGTGTGTTTGTCCTTAGGATAATTTAGGTTAAGTAGTGTGTAAGCTTAGGGACTGATGAACTTAGGAGTTAAGTCCCATAAGATTTCACACACATTTGAACATTTTACAGACAGAGACCTCCGACAGTTGAAGAAGGTCGTAATGTGTAATAGGCGGACATCTATCCAGACCATCCAAACTGCATCAAGATCCACTACAAGTACTCTGGAATGTTCAAATGTGTGTGAAATCTTATGGGTCTTAACTGATAAGGTCATCAGTCCCTAAGCTTACACACTACTTAACCTAAATTATCCTAAGAACAAACACACACACCCATGCCCGAGGGAGGACACGAACCTCCACCGGGATCAGCCGCACAGTCCATGACTGCAGCGCCTCAGACCGCTCGGCTAATCCCGTGCGGCACAAGTACTCTGACAGTTTGGCGGGAGGTGAGAAAACTTGAATTTTACGGTCGAGCGGCTGCTCGTAAGCCACACAACACGCCGGCAAGTGCCAAACGCCGCTTCGCTCGGTATAAGGAGCGTAAACTTTGAGCGACTGAACAGTCGAAAAACGTTGTGTAGAGTGACGAATCAAAGTACACAATGTGGCGATCCGATGGCAGGGTGTAGGTATGGCAAACGTCCGGTGAACGTCATCTGCCAGCGTGTGTAGTGCCAACAGTAAAATTCGGAGACGGTGGTGTTTTGGTGTGGTCGTATTTTCCACGGGGGGGGGGGGGGGGGTTGCACCCCTTGTTGTTTTGGGTCGCACTATCACAGCGCAGGCCTCCGCTGCTTCACACTGTTGAAGAGCAATTCGGGGATGGCGATTGCATCTTTCAACACGATCGAGCACCTGTTAATAATTCACGGCCTATAGTGGAGTGGTTACACGGCAATGATATTCCTGTAATGGACTGGCCTGCGCAGAGTCCTGACCTGAATCCTATAGAACACCTTCGGGATGTTTTGGAACGCCGACTTCGTGCCAGGCCTCACGGACCGACATCGCTACCTCTCCTGAGTGCAGCACTCCGTGACGAATGGGCTGTCATTCCCCAAGAAACCTTCCAGCACCTCATTGAAAGTATGCCTCCGAGAGTGGAACCTGTCATCAATGCTAAGGGGGGGGGGGGGGGGCAACACCATACTGAATCCCAGCATTACCGATGGAGGGTGCCACGAACTTGTCATTTTCAGCCAGATGTCCGGATGCTTTTGACCACATAGTGTGGTTCACACCAGTTCATTTGTTGTTTTCACTTGTTTGAGGTGTCTATATGGTATCTCGACTGCTCTCACTATTCACCGCATTTACGGTATTTGCGACGGTACCATATGACTCATATTCTAAAGTCAGTGTAAAGAACTGACAAGACTACAGATACAGAACAAACATTTCAGTGACTGCACTGACAGTTCACAATGTTGTGAAAAACAGAATAAAAAGATTAATGGCACGTGGAAACTCTGGACACCGTTCACCCGCATGTCAGTCCAACACCATGATCCCTTACCCACGACGCTGTTCCAGGCTGCTCTTTATTGAATTTACTGTGCTTGGATCGTTCCCTGCTTCTATTTTGCTTTTTTTCGCAGTTCAGTACACTTTTTTCCTGTTTTGGTGCTTGATATGTGTTCAGTTTTTGACGGGCTACCCACTGGGGCAACTTACCACTAAATCTGAGGTGGGTGACTCAAGTCTCCTCTGTTTTTTGGAGGGCCAGACAGGTCGCCTTGCAGAACCTGACAGCCACATTAAGACTGGTGGTGACGGAAGGGTTCCACGTGCAGTCGCCAGCCGCAAGACGTGCGCAGCGGCGATAAGTAGAGGCGGCGGTGGCGCTGGCTGTGGCGGCGACAGCCAATGGCGAGGTCCGTCCTTGCCTGGGCCGGCTGCTGGCTGCTGGCTGCTAGCAGGGCTCCAGACTACCTGTCAGTGGGTGGCGGGCAGCGAGCGCGGGTGCGCCACACACACTGCCGGGTGAGTACTCGACTACCTGCACCACCGTCGGCGCGTGGCCGAGGGAACTTCCTACCAACGTCAGCCATTTCCTCTCACGCGTTCTACGTACACATAGAGTGAAGAATCTTTTACCACCAAAACGAGAGGTCCAAAGTATAAATAATTTCCTGTTAAATGATGCACCCGAAAAAATAAAAGAAATTTGAACAAAAGCCGGTCAGATGTTTTGTGCATGTATTTGTGTTACAACGTGACCGCGACTACTCGGCGAGCCGGACGGAGTGGCCGACGGTTCTAGGCGCTACAGTCTGAACCCGCGCGACCGCTGCGGTCGCAGGTTCGAATCCTGCCTCGGGCACGGATGTGTGTGATGCCCTTAGGTTAGTTAGATTTAAGTAATTCTAAGTTCTAGGGGACTTATGACCTCAGATGTTAAGTCCCACAGTGTTCAGAGCCATTTGAACCATTTGAACCTACTCGGCAACGTCCATATTTGTTGTGTATGCGGGCTTGGACAGGATTAAAAGTGACCTAAGTGGGAGCCCCAGATATGTTTAGAAATAAAATTGGCCAGGTGCGAGTAGAATTCGCACACTAAAGGTTCCGTACACACTTACGTATGTAGACAGTTCAACATCGAGGTTGTCGTCGCTTTCCCCCTCTTGTCGACATTGCTACTGACAAGATATCCGTCCCAGGGATTCCAATACTTTCGAGAATATTTTAATTAAAAATTTGAAGTCGGATCTCAAATGACAAAAGAAATACTTGTTTGGTGTGATATAATTACATATCAACAATTTTCTGAATTTTTACCCTTTACTCGTTCTGTGAAACTTATTTTCATGCGAAATTTCACGGTTCTACGTCAAGGAGGAGTACTGTATAGGTTTTAATGAGTGAGTTTGCAACTACAAAAATATGTGACATGTCTGCACTAACTTAGAAGCTTGACATTTCTACACCACCAAATGACTATAGACCTCAATCTGTGACATGAATTTCAACTTCATTGTCTACACGTTCCTGAGAAAAATGGGTCAACGTACGGACGGACGGATACAGTCTGGTAACAAATGACGAATAATGTTCTTCGTGTGATATTATTACGGATCAACAGTTTTCAGATTTTTTTAATTTGGTTGTAATGTGAAACTTCTCTGATTCTCGGCAAATTTCATTAGTTTAGGTCAACGTTACGTTCCCTGCATGATTTCATGATTGAGTCTGCGAGTGTCAAAACATGTGACATAAATGGCCGTATATTTTGATTTCACTGAGTTAGGAGCTTAATATTTCCACACCAGCAAAGGACTGTATACCTCAGTACGTGAAATCAATTTCAGCCTGGTACGTCTGCCCTTTGCTGAAAAAAAAAAAAAAGGGTTTTGAACAGTTGGACAGACAGACTGACAACAAAGCGATCCTACGAGGGTTCCGTTTTTATCCTAAAAATAGCATTTTTGGATCGTGTCGGGCTGAGAATGAGCCGTTTATGTAAGCGCGGTTTGTGGGTGGCAGGTGGCGCAGCTGAGAGGATATAGAGCTGTTATTGGAGGGTCGTGGGGTCGGGCCACTGTTTTTCTTTATTTGTGAATTTGGCCAGCTATGGATCGTATACAACTTAAGACTTATGATGTTTTTTTTTCTTCCTTTCTTCCCAGTACTTCTTCATTTCCTCTCCAACCGCTCGTCTCTGATCATCTGCCCACACTCTCTATGGTTGAATTACTGGCTTATCTTCTTCATAGTCTGCGTTTTCTGTCAGTAACCTGAAGCGATTCCTGTCTTACACTATTTCTTCTGTATCACTTACTTTGTTTCCATCTTTCCTCACTGCTTCTATCCATCCCACAGTTTTCTTCAGTTTATTAACGTAATTAAAAATTTTCTTTGTAATGCATGTTTATTCCATTTTTTTAAATGTCCACACAAATTTAGCCGCCGCTTCCACATTGAATCTGTAATTTTTCCTGTATTCTTATATAAATCTTCATTTCTCCTTTTCATCCATATATTTTCAGTGTTTTTCTCAGGAACTAGAATTTTTCTTTGTGTGTTCCTCTCTCTTTTCTCTATTTCTTATAGTTCGCCTCTTTTTATTCGATATTAGGCACTCTCATCCATATGTTGCTTGTGTCCTAATAACTGATTTATAATGTCTAATCTTCACTTTGATGGATACTGATTTTTTATTGTACTAGTTTTGTGTTAATTTGTGTGCAAATTCTAGCTTCTTCACTCTTTCTTTATTTGTTGTGTTATCCAGTCTGTTGGCTTGGTTCCATTTATCAATTCTTTTAATTTTTCCTTACTAGGATTTCATAAATTTTTCTCTGTTGTGTTTGTGTTCTATCCTTTTTTATCAGGAGATATTTTTAGCCCAACGTTTTCAGCATTCTAGTATAATAGATGAAGCATAATAGTTGCGTCTGTTCGGTTTTAAGTTATCAATTCCATATCATCCGTAAAGGCTAAACATTTTACTTCAGATTCGTTCTTTCCATGTCCCATGTTTTCTAATTTGTTTTCCCATATTTTTACTATTTTTTCTAAAACCAGGTTAAAGAGAATCGGGGACAGACCGTATTCTTCTCGAACGATATTTTGATTTTGAACGGTTCAGATATTTCGCCATGACACTTAATCCTTGATGTTGTATCCGTGAGAAATTGTTCAAAAAGTCTTCTAGTATTTTCATCTACCCCCTGATTCGTAAAGTATATGATGTAGTGCTCGTCTATCGTCTCAAGCCTTTTTGAAGTCCATGAAAGTAACTACTGTGTTTGCATTTCGTTTAGTTCTCACTCTCAAAATGGTTTTTAAATTAAGAATCTGTTCTTCACACGACCTGTCTTTCCTAGATCCTGCTTGATACATACTCTACTGTATTAGATGGCCGCGGCTCGTGGTCTTGCGGCAGCGTTCTCGCTTCCCGCGCACGGGGTCCCGGGTTCGATTCCAGGCGGGGTCAGGAATTTTCTCTGCCTCGAGATGACTGGGTGTTGTGTGTCCTTCATCATCATTTCATCCTCGTTCACTCGCAAGTCGCCGTAGTGGCGTTAAAGAACTTGTGGAGCGGTGGCCGAACCGCCCCGCGAGGGGTCTCCCGGCCACCAATGCCATACGCTCATTATTATTATTATTATTCTGTATTAGATCTTACTTGTTCATATGTTCTATTTAGAAGTGATTTAGACAATACTTTGTATATTACTGGTAACAAGAAGATACCCCTGTAGTTGTTGATGTCTGTTTTACCTAATTTTAATGAAGAGGATGGATCAGTCCTTGTTTCCAGTCACTGGGCGTGATTCCTTTTGTCCATATGTCTTTGCTTACCTTATGAATTTTCTGCCATGCGGATAATCCCTTTAGTTTCCCCATTTCTGCTACTATCCCACCCTGTCCTGGTGCCTCGCTATTCTTCAACGACTTGATAATCTTTTCTATTTCTTCTATTGTAGATGCCTATGCCTTCGACGGTGGATTTTCAACTTTTTGAAATTGTAGCCTGTCAATAGGATTTTCGCGATTTAAAAGATTTTCAAAGTATTCAGCTAACAGTTGGCGGTTCTCTTTACTGCTTAAAATCATTACTTAAAACCACTTTTATCTTTAAAATGTAATTTTGGTGACTGGAACCCTATTAAAACTTCTTTGAATTGCTTATAGAAATCCGTAATGTTGTTCCTTTTAAAATCTGAATCCATTTGTTCTAGACTGTCTTTGTCACATTTTTTCACTTATCTGATGTTTTTTGTCGTTTTTTTCCCTTTCTTCTCTAAATTCTTCCTAATACTTATGTTTCTTATTACCGTTCCATTTTTTCCATACCTTTAGTCGATTGTCGGTTTCTTCATAACGTAACGTATCTACCATTTGATCTTGCTGTTCTGCGTGGTTGTCTCATATCTTTAACGGACTCTACAACTGTTTTTTAAATTCTTCCCAATCTCCCATTTTTCGTGTGTTTAATATATCACAAAATTTATCCCGATTCTTCGTGAGAAATTGTGTGTTTACTGTTGGAAATCTTTTCGGTTTAGGTTTGTTCGGTTGAAATTTGGTCTTTATTTCTGTTAGGCAATGGTTCATGTTCAGACCCTTCTTCAGTCTGACATCCAAGATTTCTTTGTGATGACGAGTAGTTATTGCCAGATGGTCTATTTCATACTCGCGTTGATTTGGATTAGGTGATACCCACGTTTTTTGTCTTTCTTCTAAGTTTCCTGAAAACTGTTGTCATTAGTTTTAGTTAATGTTTTTTCAAAAGTCAATGAGCCTTTGCCTATTTGTGTTTGTTCTTTCTGTTTGACAGTCTACAAGTACTGATTTAAATTTTCTTCTGTTTAATAACTTGCGTTTTAAAGTCTCCAACTAAAATTTTGGTATGTTCTTTTGGTAGTTTGGTATTCTAGCATTTCTCAAAAATCTCGACTTTTCCAATGTTTGTTCTTTTAAGTTGGTTGTAAGGTGCATGAGTATTTATAATGGTGTAACGTTTATTGACTGATTTAAAAGTCAGAAATGAGATCCGTTCTGATAGGGAACTAAAGTTACTTATTGATTCAGGAAGTTGCTGTTTGACCATAAATGCTGTCCCTAACATGGCCATCTTATTGGAATTTCATATGGCTGGTTTTCCTTTGTAAATTCCGTATGCACCTGACTAAATTGTATTTTCATCCAGATACCATGATTCTTGAAGCGCTGATATAAATATTTTGCGTTTATTGAGAGTGTCAGTTAGGCATCTGAGTTTTCCAAGTTTCATAAGAGTGTTGATGAACATAGTGCCCAGTACATGTTTTTTTCTTGGATCTTATCTTTGAAGTTCTATGAAGCTCCGACTCTACCTTACACGATGTTCTTGTCCCTCCGGAATCCAACGACCTAGTTGCACCGCCATGACTAGCGATGGCAGGTTGGTTACACCCTGGAGTAGTTTTCCTTTCGAAATTTATCGTCATCTCTTAGGTTACCATGCTTTAGGTTAAAGTTTGGTTTGGGGAAAGATAGCTGAACTTTTCTAGTATTAAAATTCACGCATTTAGCATAGCATTATAAGTGAGGTCGCCACAGACATGTGAAACAGACGCCTGTTGCAGCCGCGCACTGTGCCAGCAGACGCCACGGTCTTTTGCTTTTATCCAGATGCCTGCCTCTTCCGCCACTCTCTTGATCTTCATCTCCGCCTTCACTGACATTGAGGTCTTCACCGTCGTCCTGGCAGGAAACCCTTACAAGGTACTGCCACCCAGGTCAGGTTAACCGAGGTTTTCTGACGAGGTGTTACTCCACGCCCTCCTCCTTTTTCGAGTCACTACATGGAAACGTTTTTATTTTTTATTTCCCGTTTTTACGTTACCGGCACTGCAAATAAACATAAATAATGCTTAATATACCGCTTTTTCATAAAAGGCATGGAAAGGAAGCTCAAAGGAGAATTTAGGAGATCAGATAAATATCCAGGAAAGAATTGTACGAACGGCGTCGACGGGAGCTCTGAAAAGAACTACCAGGGGAGGTATTGTAATTAAAGAGAACAGGAATTTTTATACCTACAAGAGAGTACTGGCTGTTTCGGACCGAGGATACAAAAAAACGTGTATCACTACGCTGAAAATGTAGATATACATGAAATGTATTCCCAGTTGCGATATGGACAGTCATCAGCCGTATAATAGAAGGACGACAGTCAAAATTTGTGCCAGACAGAGACGAGAACTCTCCAGACAGAGACGAGAACTTATAGGGAATGGACGCCGTACCACTGGGCTATCATAGCACGATCCGAGGCCGGACGCAAACTTCCATATGTTGTTGACAACGTGTCTACAACCTGTGCTCGTACATCCATTATGTATGTTCCCGTGCAGTGGAGACATTTTTATTTGGAAGCCGCTTACCCGTTTTGGGCAGACACAGACGATACTGCAGTGCCCGTCTTGTTCAGAAATACGATGTGCAGTTCCTGCATGTCCGAAGAAGGATTTCTATCATACGGGATTTGATTCCCCCGTGATCGTCAGATAAATAATATACCCTCAGATAAATAATTTGATCAAGACAGCTCTTATCTCATCGACATAGAAAAAGAAATCACGTCCCTAGAAGACTGCCACCACCCATTCTCGTCAATATTTGACTAAAATGTGCGGTACGCCTGGCTTGCGCCAAACTGTGCTACAAAACAGAAGCTTCTATGAGTGTAAGGCAAGTATGCTTTCCTACAAAAAATGTAAAGCAACCACATAACAGTAAAAGTGGGCGGTCATGAGATCTCCAGAAAATTACCGCTATTCCCTCATTTTACAATCAATATCACCCGAGCATGTGTGAATCGTGCATGGTAAAATAATAAAAGTATCTAATTTTGTATTCGAAGTTCACCTGTACGCAGTACAATGCCTTCCTGGAAATTTATCCGTAGTCTCAAATTTGCCTTTCCTTTCCATACCTTTAATGAAAATGTTAGTAAGTACAATATATTGAGCATTATTTCGATTAATTTGTAATGTTTGTAACATAAAAATCTGAAAATTTAAAAAATGTTTTTGCGTACGGGCTCGATCCTACGACCCTCGGAGTATCGTTCTGTACTCCTTCCACTGAGCTAGCCACCGTCTGAAAACTGTACCGCCATACAGTAATGTCCATTATATACCGGGATATAAATTGATTTTTTGTGAAATAATCTTCCTTTGTTTATAAAAATTGAGAATCAAATCGGTGTACATATCGCCCGTCATCCATACTTTTCTGTTTACCGTGCATTCGACGGGTAATATTTTTAAGACACGGCGATTTTAATTTATTCATGAAAATAATTTAATTTATTCATGAGAAATAAGCTGAATTTATTACGCAAAGGTCGCGGCTAATTATTACCAAAATTCTCATTATAGTTTCTGGAATATTAACTGCGAAATTCAGATGTGACGGTAATCCACAAACAATTTTCTTATATCAACGCTTGTTATGAGTCTACCGACCATCAAGAAAAACTGTACAAAATACGTCAGCAAAATACGCGTTCATCTTGCCTCCATTTGGTAACAGAGACCTTGTCTATTTCGTTAGAATTTTTGTACCTTTTTCATGCAACTCATTCGGAATATAAATAGTATTTGTAGATTATGATGGATTTTTTTTGGGGGGGGGGGGGTTAAGTGGGGTTACTGTCTCATATGAAGATGGCAGTTAATGGTAATGTGAATGTTTATAAGAATCAATGACGATATTGATGGAATAAACTATTGTCTGATTATTAAGATATCGTATATCCAGTTTGACAACAGCGTCAAAAGAACGGTATGTTTTTTTTTTTTTTTTCCAAATCCATCGGAATTTCATCTTAGCAGAACAGTAACCATTTCGTCGGGGGCCTCACCACTTTCCTCGCCCCCGCTAAACAGTGACTTAGGACGTAATTGCGCTAGCACAGATCTATTGCCGGCCGGGGTGGCCGAGCGGTTCTAGGCGCTTCAATCTGGAACCGCACGACCGCTACGGTCACAGGTTCGAATCCTGCCTCGGGCATCGATGTGTGTGATGTCCTTAGGTTAGTTTAAGTAGTTCTAAGTTCTAGGGGTCTGATGACCTCAGATGTTAAGCCCCATAGTGCTCAGAGCCATTTGAACCAATTTTTGAACCGATCTTTTGTTATTTTCTACATCTACATCTTCATCTGCATCGCCATTTCACAATTCACACTTCATTCCTTGGCAGAGAGTGCATCGAACCATTTCGGGCTACTTCTCTACCGTCCACTCTCGACTAGCGAGTGTGAAATACTTTACATGCTGAGAAGAATGTTGGTGACTGAAATTTCGTGAAAAGGTCTCACCGGAATGACAGATGCCTCTGTTTCAATGGCTGACACCCGAACTTGCGTATCATCTCTCTATTTTACGACAGCAGAAAACGAGCTGCTCTTCTTTGAACTTTTTAGATTTTCTCCGTCAGCTGTATTTGGTTAGGAGCCCGTACTACCTGTAGTGTAGACAGTCTCCTTAGTAGAAAAGTTTCACCATCTAAGTATTCTGCCAATGAAACACAGTCTTTGGTTCAAATTCTCCACAGCATTTTCTATGTGATGATTCGAGTTTGTTATTCGTAATTGCAATCCTTACGTATTTTGTTCAATCGACAGCCTTTAAAGTTATGCAATTAGGGTGTGACCGAAATTTAACGGCTTTTTTTGGTACTCATGTAGAAAACAGACATTTTATTTTTTTTAGAGTCAATCAGCAACCACCCACCAAGATCCTTTAAACAGTGGTAGTCCCACGTACAGAAACCCCTTCAAACGTCTAATTACTTTACAAATGAGTTAATATGTTAAATATTTGACGTTAAGCATGCAAGCAAGAAAAAATTTAGAAGGGGTTCGAAATTACGTTTCAGGTCTGTTGGAAGTCACTAAGTGTTCTCACTGTGAAACACTGGGTCAATAGTGTCTGGGTTATTCGCTCTCCGTTGTAAGCAAAAGCTCGGTGGTTTTGACGTCATATCTCCTGAACTGTGTGCAGGACAAAAATATAATTTTCCCTGTACAATTCAAAGGTCTATGTGGTTACTTTCTGGCAATATGTTTTGCGTGAAGAGTTAGTAATGAAGAAGTAATAAATCAAAACATCATGCGTAAGTTTAACTGCATGAACAACGAAATCGTAGTAAGTGCCAAAATACTTCCAATTACTGTTTTGTGGCTGGGTGTGAACGAGAAAAAGTTCCGTGAGGGTTTTACATTTTGTGTAATGTTTGTTGAAAGCTGCTATCATTCTCATGCAAGGTTGAATATAGTCTCGATAATTTGCGCGCCGCGAGTTAGGCTGTTGAAGATATACACACGACTGCAATATCCCATTTTGTTAAACGTTTAACATAAGGCTATACACTTTAATCAGTAGATTATGATAGCATTTTAAATTTCCAAATTAGATCAATAATTGCGACATTGCAGTGCCTATGTTATTCCGAATTACGATGCAACGTACCTTCGGACATGCATACATATAGAAGTTCGGGTGTGGTCGTGAGGCGGCGTGATCGGATAGCCTAATGGTACAGTTGGCACGGTAGCTCAGCGTGTTCCGTCAGAGGATTAGCTGCCCTCTGTAACAAAAAAAACTGAGTGAATGGATCAACGAAGAACTTGATCGGGTGTCACGGGACGTCCACTCTGAAAAAACTCAACGAACAATAATGAATAAAATGACATGAAAGCATGGTAAGGTAACCGCTCGCGATAAGCGGGAATTCCAGGTTCGAGTCCCTGTCAGACACAAATTTTCATTGTCGTCATTCCGTTATACAGATGATGGTTGTCCATATTGGCAACTGGGATTACATTTCATGTAGGTCAATAATTATACGAAATATCACAATGACTGTACTAAACGACAGCGTCGCCTGCAAACAATGTACAAGGGCTGACGAGATTGCCTCGTAAATCGCTTATACAGGTTAGGAACAGCAGACGGCATACAGCACTTTCTTGGGGAACACCAGATACTTCCGATTCATTCGATGAGTTTTCATCAGTACTAATATTTACCTCTTACACGCCAGAAAAAAGTGAAGAAATAAAAATCCATGATGATAACTGGTCACTATTGAACTAGTTGGGTTTAATAGCATGTTTGTATCTGTGCGGCCCCAAGAATCGCACTCTCTTTTCCGGCAGAACCAGAACAATCAGGATAGGAGCTTAAGGGTACACTGAAACCCTATATTCTGTGCTGAAATAAAGACATTTGAAGAAACTGCGTTTTCTGTTCATTTACTGTTAGCGGTTATGAGCGCCAGAACAGTCGAATATTTGGACAGCACCTTTGTGGCCGCGCAAGCAAAATATATCGAGACATGAACTGTGCGCTATATTTCTAGCGAGTAATCGTCTTCACTCACACGAACACCCTGACAGAAGTACATATCAACACTCAGCTGCCAAATATTTGTTTAGGACATTTTACCTGGAGATTGGTCTGAGTGTCACAGTGTGTGTGTATTGTGTATTGAACCGGGGACCTAGAAACGAGGGAGGCTTCGTCCCGCTGTAGCCCTCAGTGGTTCACAACCTCACAACAGGCCACAGCAGTCCACCCGCCCCACCGCCGCCCCACACCGAACCCAGGCACAGGATTATTGTGCCGTTCGGCCTTCGGCCCCAGCGGACAACCTCCTGCCCCCTCCTCCCACCCGTGGGAATGTCTCATACCAGACGAGTGTAACCCCTATGTTTGCGTGGTAGAGTAACTATGGTATACGCGTACGTGGAGACAGTGTTCGCGCAGCAACCGCCGACACAGTGTAACTGAGGTGGAATAAGGGGAACCAGCACGTATTCGCCGAGGCAGATGGAAAACTGTCTTAAAAAACCATCCACAGACTGGCCGGCACACCAGACCTCGACACTGATCCGCCGGGCGGATTCGTGCCGAGAACGGGCACGCCTTCCCGCTCGGGAAGCAGCGCTTAGGCAGCGTGGCAAGCCAGGCGGGCATAGCCCCACAGTACAAGGCACGATTCTGTTGGAGGTGCCTAGCCCTTGAATTCCTGCGATCTCCGAATTCACAAATGCAGCCGGTTATAGGGCGCAGTTTTGTTTGCACGTCGGTTCACAGCCTCGATATATTACTCAAATGAAAACATTGTCCACAATTTTCTTCTTTAGGGCCAGCAGCGTAATATATGTCTGATAACGACATGATTATTATAGTAGACAGACCAAATAGCTGCTTATAATACGTAATCTTTCTTTACAATAAACTGTTTCGGCTTAGTCGGCATTTTCAGGTACGTGCAATTACAATTTTGGTGAGAACAGGTATGGATGCCAATATCATTCATATTAAAGTAGTTGTCTTGTACTCACGTCTAGATTGATGCCACGTCCATATTTCGTCGTAAGTGGACTCTTTTGTAACTATCACTGCTTTAATAACATCGTAAATGATGTCAAGATGTTGAAAATAAACTGTTAATCACGACATGACAGCAGTTTGACAGTTCCACTCTTACGATTCTAAATGTTTACAAAGATTTTGCAGATGATCAGTGATATTATTTTATTTACTAAAATTTGTTACGATTATCTTTGGTTGTTGCGTATGTCACTTCCGATTTATCCATACTCGTGTTCTATAAGTTCAATAGTTTTTAAGGTAATACTTGTGTCTACAGCCTGTATGTTCGTTTAATATTTTTAGTATACATATAAATTTCTAATTACTGAAAGATGTTCATTGCAAAACATTTTGGTAGGCCTATTCTATGCAGAATATGTAGTGAATTTTCGACCGTATCAGCAGTGTGATTTTGATTTTTCAAGTGTAGATAGAAGATCGACTGATTATATTCACTCTTTCTAATGTGTTCTTTATACCTCACGTTAAAATTTCTTCCTGTTTGGCCAATTTAGAAGCTATTACAGCCGCCCCATGTGATTCTATACGTGCCAGTGGTGTATTTCGATACCCTAGTGGTGGCGGAACGTAATTTTATTGAAAGGTTGCTATTGGTTCGAAAGGCTACTTGAATATTCGTGGCTTTAAAAAAATCCATTAATTCTGTTGGAGATTCTACAAAGCTGCTACGTATCTTATTTTCTGTGTCAGTGATGTTTCTGGAGGTAGGTATATCTCACTGTGTATTGTGTTCCGCTTTGGTGTTTTACATTCGTAATATAACTTTGTGGTTATGTTTGGATCAAAATCGTTTGTGTAGGCTATATAACGAACGAACGAATTTCTGGATTCTATAATGGGAGGTTATTTAATATATTAATCAATGAATGGAAAAATGATAGTTTATGAGCCATTAGATGACAGCAATTGGCGCGTGTAATATTGTCAGTAGTGATGTTCTTTCTAAAGATATCAAATGCGTGGTGATTATTATTTTTGCCAACTGTGAGGTCTAGATAGTTAATGGTATTGTCTTTCTCAGTTTTCTTGGTGAATTTAATTATAGGGTGCAGTTGGTTGAGTTTATGATGGATATTTTCAATATCTGCGTGGCTGCGATCTACCAACATGAGGGTATCATCTACAAACCTAAAATAGTATACAATTTGGTTGAGAGTAGGCCAATCTGAGTTAAAGAATTTCTCTTGCAGAGAATTTAGAAAAATATCGGTTAATGTGAATGCTACATTATCAGCCGTGGGTACTCCATCTACTTGGGTATACATTTTGTTGTTAAATTCAAAATAATATTGTGCAAATACTATTTCCAAAAGATTTATAATTTCAAGAGTTCCAGTCATGGATATTTCCCTATGTTTTGACAGGCTATACGTTATTATTTGAATTGTTTCCTGTAGTGGCACATTGGTGTACAGATTAGAGGCATCAAACGTAATTAATTTACCATTAGGTGGTATGTCTTTTCTATATCTTGCCAGAGTATGCGAATTTTTGGTTATATACTTTTTGTTGAAAGTATAAAGTATTGTTATTAGTGTGTTTAGTTTTTTGCTTATCAAAATGATGGGCTATTTATGCATTTAATTACGGGCCGAATCGGAACCATCCGTTTATGTGTCTTTGGATAGGCTCGTAATTTTGGTGTAGTTGAATTCATTACCGTGTATGTTCTTTTTTCATGTTAAGTGAGAATGGTATTACAGTTTTTAATGGCTTTGTTTATTTTAGCTGCAAACTTGTTGGTAGGGTTGTGTGGCAATTCTGTGATATTGTACACGAGAAAATACAAAAAATATTAAACTAACATACGGAATTTAGACCCAAGTACTACCTTAAAAGCTTTATTGAACTTTTAGAACACGAAAATGGATAAATCGGAAGTAACATACGCAACAACGAAAGATAATCGTAACAAATTTTGGTTAATAAAATAATATCGCTGTTCAGATGCACAATCTTTGTAAACATATAGCGTCGTAAGAGTGGAACTGTCAAACTGCTGTCACGTCGTAATTAACATCTTATTTTCAACATCTTGACATCATTTACGATCTTCTTACAGCAGTGACAATTACAAAACAGTCCACTAACGACACAGTATGGACATCAATCTGTGCGTGAGTACAAGACAGCTACTTTAAAATGAATGACATTGGCATCCACACCTCACCAAAATCTTAATTGCAGGTACTTGAAAATAGCGATAAAGCCGAAAGAGTCTGTCGTAAATAAAGATTACTTATTATAAGCAGCTGTTTGGTGTATATACTCTCACAAAACATTATCCCTTATGAGCTATATAGTTTCGAGATTTATTTCGAAACATGTCAAATAAACTTAGAATGTGTGCAACAAAATTATCTGGACAGCCCTGTGTAATGCCGTACTGACCGATGGATATCACGAGAGGCGGTCCCTCCAGTATAAAAGGTGGTGGAGAGTGTTGTGTTGTTAGTAGATGAACGGTAACAAGAGTGGGTACTTGAGGAGAGCTCAATTTGGAAGTGAGTGGGTGTCATCTGAGTGACAAATCCATCAGCGACATTTCAATACTTCTAAAACTGTGAAATACAAACGTGACGGCACTACCGAAAATGAACAAAAACCAGACACATCTCATATACCAACGGAGAGGGACAGTCGAGCATTGCAGTGGGTGGTCGTACAAAATTGCAAGAAATCGCCGAAAGGAACCACTCGTGATTTCCAAAGTGCTAGCAGCAGTCCAGCTAACATAGTGATTGTGTGTAGAGAGTTAAAAATAATGGAATACAGTGGCCGATCTGCTTCTCATGAGCCACGCATTCCTGTGTTCAGTGTTAAGCGACGCTTGAGGTGGAGTACATAGTGACGTCACTGAACAGTGGGTGATCGGAAACGAGTTCCAATCTAATGGAAGGGTGGCGTTAGGCTGAACGTTGCCTGCCATCTTGGGTAGTGTCAACAGTGAAGTTTGGACGAGGAGGTGTTTTTCCTTGTAAGGATGTGGTCCCCTCACTGACTAATGGAAACGCTAAATTCGAAAGGATATGAACGCACAGGGTGATTTTTTCCACAGTGTACATACTCCAGGCACTGATCGACGAGAGGATACGGAATGAAAAAGGTCTAGTGAATTTAAGTCCGTAAATGCATGGCATCCATGCTAGAGACCATTTATTCAGACATTCATACACTAATACGCGCTGTACCATGCTGCTAGAGTTAAAGTATGGTTTCCATGTGCCTCAAAGCATGGGGGTATGCACCGTAGCGTGTTCTGTCTCACACATTCACATCGGCCAGGCCGCATCCAGTGTCAAAGGCAGCATGAATATGCCGTTCCAGTGTCTCAACATCTGGAATGGGCTCTGCATACACGATACTTTCGAGATGGTCCCATAACAGAAATGCCACGGATTGAGATCCGGTGAACGAGCAGGCCACGAATTTGGACACCCTCGTCCGACCCGACGACAAGGGAAGACACGACTCAGATGAGTGCGGGTGTTAACGGCGAAGTGGGCCGGAACACCATCGTGTAACAGCCACATAATCCTTCGAATCGTCACTGGCACTTCTTCCAGCACGGGAGCCAAAGTCACCTGCAAGAAACGCAGATGGTTCGGGCCTGTTTGGCGACGTTGAAGGAAGACTGGTCTCAAAATACTGCCAACAATTATCCCGGCCCACACATTCCGGCTGCAACGACGCTCATGATTCGCTGTCACCATACCATGGGGGTTCTGCACACTATCCCACATGTGACGGTTATGTAAGCTGAAGATACCACTTCGCTTAAAGATGACCTCATCTGTGAATGGGATGGATGACACGAATTCCGGAATCGTGGTTGCCTGATGAAGAAATCAGTGGCAAAACAGTTCATGATGTGGAAAGTCTGTCGCTAGTAAGCCCTGCAACGCTGTAAGTGATAAGGATAATAGCAACTGTCATGGAGAATGTTCCACACGGTCGTCTGGCTTATACTGTACACGGGCCAACTGCTTGGGCCGCGCGGCGTAGCCGTGCGGGTACGGCGCCTTGTCACGGTTCGTGCGGCTGCCGCCGTCGGGTTCGAGTTCTCCCTCGGACATGGGTGCGTGTGTTGTCCTTAGCGTAAATTAGTTTAACTTAGATTAAGTAGGGGCTTAGGGACCGATGTCCTTAGCAGCTTGGTCCCATAGGAACTAACCACCAATTTCAAGTAGGGTGTCCGAACATTTCGGGTACGTACTTAATGATATCCTGCTTCCTGAAACGACCCTGTAGGGCGTGATGTATGAGGAACAGTACCACCCTGTAGCAGGTAATCATGCATACTGTAACTGTGGCTGCATGGTACAGCGCGTATTAAACCGCACTCTCTGTAACAAAGTATGACTGAATGAATGGTCTATAGCATGGAAACCATACATTTCGGAACATAAGTTCATTAGACCTTTCCTTTTTTGTTCCCTGGAGTTTTTACACGGTGGAAAAAATCGCCCTGTATATTACAGCTTTGTGTACTGCGGACTGTAGAGGAACAGTTCGCAGCTGATGATTTTCATGTCATTGCGCCCCGTCATATCGCAGCAACTATGGGGCAATGATCTGTGGACAATATCATTCCTGAAATGTGCCGACCTGTACCCGATGGACGACGTTTGGAGTGAGTTACAACGTCGACTCCGTTACAGACCCCGACGTCCAACATCGCTACCTTCCCTGGTTTCAGCTCTTGAGGAAGGATGGGCTACATTCCCTACACAGACATTCAGACGGTCCTTTCGAAGTGTTCCTAGCAGCGTTCAAGCCAGTCATATAAGTGAAGGGTTGATGCACCCAGCGTTAATATCCACTAATAGGTGTTCGGATCAGATAGTGTGCAATCCCTAACACACCATGTTTTCCTTTTAGGAGGACCTACAGTTTAGAATGGTGACAAGTCACGGTGTTACACCGCTTTTCAGCGTTTCCTCAAGTACGTGATTAGTATCGGTTGAAAATCCTAGCACTGACCTGAGGATCGAACCCCATACCGTTGCATTCGTACGCTGGCAGTGAACCACGCGAGACCAACTATAAATATTTGCAATCACTTGATTCGTGCCGAAGTTTTCGGGAAACAACCTCTGGTTGTAAAGTAAGTGTCGGAACATGAAACTGTCGAGAATCCCTTTGTGATACTCGCAACTCATAGACTTTGGCCTGAAACTACCGAGCCACGGGCCCGCTCTCAAATGATGAGTGGAAGGGTAAGCAACCAACAGCAACTAGCGGGCAGCGCACGATTAACTGACAACATCTAGGGTGCCTGCAGAAGCTGCAGCCGTGTTTTGAATGTGAGAAACTACGGCACGGAAAAGTTTCACGTCGTGAGCCTCGCCATGTGTAAACGCGGTCCACACTGCGAAACGTACGGCGCGAAGCAGTTTCGTTATTCAATAGGTTTTCGGGCGCCCATCAAAGAATTTTGCTTCTCTAGTTTCAGGAAGTTGACAGGTCGCAATTTGTTGAGCAGAGCACCATCTGAGACCTGTATGTAGCATTCAAAATTACGCTCGTGAAACGGGCTTTGGGTCGAGAATTCTTGTGTGATCTATTTCAACCTTCTAGCACTCACCATAGCTCCTAGTAGTGACTGTACAAGGCACATTGCTCAGAAAAGGCCTTAGTACATGTTTGAGGTAGATACACAGGGTCCATCAAAGAGACCTGCCGCATTTCATAAAATATTTACAAACGGACAAACAAGATAAAGAGAAAATACTTTTACTTGTGAACAAAAAATAGTATGACATTTTACTTTTGCTGGTTTTAAAAAGGATTCCCGGTAAATGGCGTCATCCATTGTTGGCACACTGATGGAAGTGTTTCCGGAAGTTGTCCATAGTTCTTCACGCCATTTCTGTGGAACGCGGCAGCCACATCTTGGAAGAGAAACTTGAAGTGTCCCCAGAGAAAGAGGTGATAAATCGGGTGACTTTTGGCGCAAGACAACGAGTCCACGTGAAGAGAGAAGACGTCATGGAAACAACTCTCTCAAAATTCCTAGAGAACGCCGAGAAATGAAAGCTGTGGATCCCTCTTGTTGGAAACAAACTTCTCCCTCTTCATGGTCGATAACAAATTGATTTAACTTAGGTCAGCAGAAGCTATCCATCATGAGACAGTAACGATTTGAATTAACCATTATAGTTACGCCATCTTCTTCGGAAAAGGTCTTCGGAACTGTGAACCAAATTTAACAATGGTGCACGTAGCTTTCGCATGGCTGTGAAGTGTTCGTTGGTGAAGTTCCTGAGGATTTTCTGCTGCCCAGTAGCGGAAATTTTGTTTATTTGCGGTGACTGACGGTTAGAAGTGAGCCTCATCAAAAGAAATTTTAAAAAAAGCGCAGGGAAACGGTTCTGAAGAATTTCGTCAAACACAGCTCTACGAGTTTCAAAATCTCTCTCAATTCTTGGGTAACAACACTTAATATGATGCATGTTAAGATGTCTGTACAAGAGTCTTCTCACAATCCCAGGGCAGTTTCACGTCTGAGTCTGAATACTTTGGAGATTGCTGGACCGACTCTTTCAGTTTACTGCAGAACCTGACGAGGTAAAGTTTGATACCCCAGCTCGAATAGTTTTTCTATCAGGAAGAGAATCATGCAGACCAGGTTCGAAGCGAACGCGAAATGCACGCCGAGTAATAATGACAGAGCCAAAATTAAGAATATACTCCTGCGCAACTAACGCACGATAGTCATCTAGTCAAGTCATCGCTCCTACTGAAAACGGCAGGTATACCGCTATCGATCGATACATGCTTCCCACCACAGGTCACTGACGTCTCCAAATACGGGATGTCTTATACGATCTGAGGCTTCCCCGGCGTATATGACGTTTCCAAGTTTCTCGGGTGTACTGCCGGATGCAGTCGTCGAAGGACCTCGATATTTCGGTGAACAACTGTTCCGCCATCATCAGGTGCACTAACGGATCTATCGGTACCTCCTGATGATGGTGGAACGGTTGCTCGCCGAAATGTGGACATCGACCATTGCATCCCGCAGTACACCCGAGAACGAAATTCTTTCTTGAAATCTGGCAGAAAATCCAAAGAGATTCTGGCCATACATAAAGCACACCACTGGGAAGACGCAATCAGTACCTTCACTGCGTGATAACAACGGTGAAGTCACTGATGACAGTGCCACTAAAGCAGAGTTATTAAACACAGTTTCCCGAAACTTCTTCACCAAAGAAGACGAAATAAATATTCCTGAATACCAATCAAGAACAACTATCAAGATGAAAAACGCAGAAGTAGATATAAAAAAAATGGTTCAAATAGATCTGAGCACTATGGGACTTAATTGCTAAGGTCATCAGTCCCCTAGAACTTAGAACTACTTAAACCTAACTAACCTAAGGACATCACACACATCCATGCCCGAGGCAGGATTCGAACCTGCGACTGTAGCGCCTAGAACCGCACGGCCACTCCGGCCGGCAAGTAGATATCCTCAGTGTAACAAAGCAGTTTAAATCACTTAATAAAGGCAAGGCCTCCGGTCCAGATTGTATAATAGTCAGATTCCTCTCAGAGTATGCTGATAAAATAGCTCCATATTTAGCAGTTATTTACAACCACTCGCTCACAGGAAGATCCGTACTCAAAGACTGGAAAATTGCTCAAGTCATACCAATACCCAAAAAGGGAGGTAGGAGTAATCCACTGAATTACAGGCCTATAACACTAACGACGATTTGCAGTAGGGTTTTGGAACATATACTGTATTCGAACATTAGAAGTACCTCGAAGAAAACGATTTACTGACACAGTCAGCACGGATTCAAAAAATATCGTTCTTGTGAAACACAACTAACTCTTTATACTCATAAAGTAATGAGTGCTATCGATAGGGGATGTCAAATTGACTCCATACGTTTAGATTTCCAGAAGGTTTTCGACACCGTTCCTCACAAGCGTCTTCTAACCAAACTGCGTGCCTGCTGAGTATCGCCTCAGTTGTGCGACTGGATTCGTGATTTCCTGTCAGAAAGGTCATAGTTCGTTGTAATAGACGGAAAGTCATCGAGTAAACCAGAAGTAATACCCGGCGTTCCCCAAGTAAGTGTTATAGGCCCTCTATTGTTCATGATCTGTATTAACGACGTAGGAGACAATCTGAGTGGGCGTCTTAGATTGTTTGCAGATGATGCTGTCATTTAGCGTCTTGTAAAGTCATTAGATGATCAAAACGACTTGCAAAATGATTTAGATAAGATATCTGTATGGTGCGAAAAGTGGCAATTGACCCTAAATAAAGAAAAAAATGCTTCAAATGGCTCTGAGCACTATGGGACTTCTGAGGTCATCAGTCCGCTAGAACTTAGTACTTAAACCTAACTAACCTGCGGTCGCGCGGTTCCAGACTAGCCCCCAGAACCACTCGGCCACCGTGCCCGGCTAAATAAAGAAAGGTGTGAAGTTATTCATATGAGTACTGAAAGAAATCTGCTAAATTTCGATTACGCGATAAGTCACACAAATATGAAGGCTGTGAATTCAGCTAAAAACTTGGGGATTACAATTACAAATAACATAAATTGGAACGATCAAATAGATAATATTGTGGGTAGAGCAAACCAAAGACTGCGATTCATTGGCAGAACACTTACAAGGTGCAACAGACCTACTAAAGAGACTGCTTACACCACGCTTGTCCGCCCTATTCTTGAGTACTGCTGTGCGGTGTGGGATCCGTATCAGGTGGGACTGACGGATGAGATCGAAAAAGAATAAAGAAGGGCAGGGAGAGATTGTGCCACGGAACTGATACGCGACTTGGAGTGGCAATCATTAAACCAAGGGCGTTTTTCGTAGCGACGGGATCTTCTCATGAAATTTCAATCACGTTTTCTCCTCCGATTGCGAAAACATTCTGTTGCCATCTACCTACATAGGGAAAAATGATCATCACGATAAAATAAGAGAAATCAGGGCTCACGCAGAAAAATTTAAGTGCTCGTTTTTCCCGCGTGCCGTTCGAGAGTGGAACGGCAGAGAGAAAGGTTGAAGGTGGTTTATTGAACCCTCTGCCAGGCACTTTAGTGTGAATAGCAGAGTAATCACGTAGATGTAGATGTAGAGGACCTTGCAAATGGAAGGTCATTTTTCCGTAAACTGTATTTTTTCGAACATGACAGAATTGTTTGTTCTCGTTAGTTACTGTAAAGAAGTTCTTAAAAATTTTAACTTACTATTTTTATTCAGCTTCCATTTATATGAAAAAATTTCCTTTTTGTTTTAACCAGATATAATTATGTCATCTCTCTTTATGTGATAAGGCAGTGAAGGTCCTGCGGGTAGAGGACATTACAGGCTCTGGAGGCTCCAGATTCAAAGGGAGGTAGGAGTGGGTAATTCTCTCGTTCCAGTGGGCAGGTCCACTCAATATGCTGCCAAACTGGGTACTGGGGGTCTTTCCTGGGGGTAAGAAACACACAGGGCGCTGGAGTCGCCGAACACCTCTTCCCCTCCCCATCCTAGCGACGCTGCGAACGAAAGGCTCCTCTCTGCCAGCTGTAAGGCCTGAAGCACGGTCACGGGCGCTACGCCACAGATATTACCTTCCTTTTTTTTTCCTTTGCGTGGGATACACTGTCTCCAAAGACCGTGGATGAGTCACTGGATACGACGTGTCGGTCGTTGCTACTAAAGGCTACGCGGTGCATTTGCCTCCGTTCAGTCCTAGTAGAGACGGCTTCCAGAAGGCACACGTTGAACGCAGCGGTCTGTCCCGCAGTCGACCGCCGGCCGCACAAGTGGAACGCGGAAGAAAATGCCCAGCGGCGGTAGGCACAGCCTTGAACCATACATGTGCTTGCGGAGTATGTGCAGTGAAGAGCCAAGCAAACTGGTACACCTGCCTAATATCGTTCAGGTCTCCCGTGAGTACGCAGAAATGCCGCAATACGACATGGGATGGACTCGACTGATGTCTGAAGTAGTGCTGGAGGGAACTGACACCATGACTCCTCCAGGGCTGTCCACAGATCAATAAGAGTAGGACGGGGTGGAGACCTTTTCTGAACAGCACGTAGCTGGTCTACAGTCGCAGCCATTGGGGAGTTTGGGGTCGAATCTGGAGAGGGAGCTGGAAGTAGGCAGGCCGTGTTTGGAGGCAGTTGGCATGGAGCAAGCCTGGCTGCTCGACGAACGGTCACCTGAGTGGACCGGCAGGGGTTTTGGTGGATGGTCGCGCGCAGGCTGTGAGCCCGCCCTGTCGTGATCGCCAAAGCAGTCAATTGCTGTCGGAGCAGAATGAAAGAGCAGGCAGGAGCAGCGTACGCCCGAACTGGAGTTCGCGACATGTATATCGCGGAAATGCTATCGGCGTGGTCCATGTGAGCTGCCGCCTCGCTTGGATTTGGTTTGCCGACCTGCTGGCTGCCACTGTTTACTGTTGTCTGCTCAACTCCAACCTTATTGGTTCATTAGTGATTACCGTTCAAGTTCCCATGCCGGCAGCGTACTGTATTCTTCCGTATGACGTCTGTGTATTTGTTATTTGGTTTGGATTCGCTGTGTCCAGGTCCTTCAGTCCCCTCCAGCGTGTTACGTTCTACGGGACGTCTTGTTTATTCAGGGCTGGCATCAGTACTTCGAAAACTTGTGCCCCTCAGTTAATGGCGATTGTTTCGGGAATTTTTATTCACATATTAAACGTAGCGCAGTATAATTTTTCCTATTGTAAACATTTGATTCAAAGTTGAGATTTAAACTTTACTTTGCAGCTCTTTGTAGCGATTGTTTTACATACCGTCGTCGCCTGCTGAGGGGCTGAGTTGTCACTGTTGTTACGATGGGCTGAGTATGTGAGTTCGTGAAACGGCTTCTGGTGCAGTACACCAGTAAGACAATTTCTCCGTGCTACTGTTTCACAGCTGCGTCCCAGCTTAGGTAACAGAATAGCAGAACGAAGGTTCTACAACACCACAACTAATTAGTAACAAAGTCACGCAGATGAGTTAAAAAGTGTTAGATATCTCTACGACTTGTCGAATAATGTAATCTGCAACACTGCATGTAATATAACACAAAAAGGCCCCCAATGGCTAAGGGCAAATAATCGTAGGTAAACTTCACAGTACATAGCAAATGCAATTAACAATAGCTGTCTGTTCACTAAACGACGTTCACTGTCTAAGTCAGCCGTGGGTAATGATCTGTAGGCAAGTGGGCGAGAGCTGCTCTCCTATCTTCCGAGTAGACCTTTCTGTCCGTTTTCGTCCGGTGATTGGCGGCTTGCACTCAGCCGGCAACTGGTCGAGGCGAAGTCGATATCTTTATCCTCAGCTCGCATCTTTGCGCCTGTGGTGCTTTCGCTCTGGCTGTGTCTTGTTCGGACGACACAGCAGACTGTGTTAAAATTACGCACAACGATTTGCTCGGTAGAGCGTCTACTTAAGTTTAAAATATAAGGTGTAATCTATACTTCCCTTTAAGCTTAAAGTGTCAAATCTCAAGTTATTTTGCTCTAAAGAGCTGTAGGCTCAGGTCAAGTTCAAACTCTGACTGCTTAGTTCACACTAAACTTGTTGGTTAAGGACGGTAAAGGTACAAGTAAGAAGATAATGTATAATGTAATTTGCCATGTTTGCATTAGTTTAATCTCTTTCTGAAATACTATGTTGTCACGTGTCCAGACCCATTAAGAAGCTCAGCGTCGGATGGCAATGTTATGCATTGTTTCTGAGGCGTCAGTCTTTAATACTGTACGGAAATTTCATTTCATCTAATCATTAAGTTATTCCACGGCAGGTCGAGTCGCGTGTGTTACGAAAGATTAGTTTTGGAAAAAAAGTGGGGGTGAGGAGGCGCAGGTTTCATAACTTAAAGTAAATTTGTTGATCTCATGTGCAGGTACATTTTTAAGTATCAAATTTCTTTTGAAAGTTTTCATTAGACTGGAAAATTTTACCATTTTAGAATTTAAGTCCAGTCGATTTTGGTTTTTATTAAAATCTGCCTAAGCATTTATTCTGGTTCTGTGCATATTTTTTTAAACGATGCCTGATGGTTGTGTTGTCTGGTAGTGACTTAGATTATTGAGTTTGTTCTGTACGACGTTTCTAACTTAATAGTTGTGTGCATGCTACCAGCACATGTTGTTCGGAATATTTTGACAAAAATGAAAATTATAGCTTTTCTGTATCGTCTGCTTGGGTTCAACCCTTCCATACCAGCAGCCCCTTTCCTGTCAGCAGTCATGTACAGGGTGAGTCACCTAACATTACCGCTGGATGTATTTCGTAAACCACATCAAATCCTGACGAACCGATTCCACAGACCGAACGTGAGGAGAGGGGCTAGTGTAATTGTTTAATACAAACCATACAAAAATGCACGGAAGTATGTTTTTTAACACAAACCTACGTTTTTTTAAATGGAACCACGTTAGTTTTGTTAGCACATCTGAACATATAAACAAATACGTAATCGGTGCCGTTTGTTGCATTGTAAAATGTTAATTACATCCGGAGATATTGTAACCTAAAGTTGACGCTTGAGTACCACTCCTCCGCTGTTCGATCGTGTGTATCGGAGAGCACCGAATTACGTTGGGATCCAAAGGGAACGGTGATGGACCTTAGGTACAGAAGAGACTGGAACAGCACATTACGTCCACATGCTAACACCTTTTTATTGGTCTTTTCACTGACGCACATGTACATTACCATGAGGGGTGAGGTACACGTACACACGTGGTTTCCGTTTTCAATTACGGAGTGGAATAGAGTGTGTCCCGACATGTCAGGCCAATAGATGTTCAATGTGGTGGCCATCATTTGCTGCACACAATTGCAATCTCTGGCGTAATGAATGTCGTACACGCCGCAGTACATCTGGTGTAATGTCGCCGCAGGCTGCCACAATACGTTGTTTCATATCCTCTGGGGTTGTAGGCACATCGCGGTACACATTCTTCTTTAACGTACCCCACAGAAAGAAGTCCAGAGGTGTAAGATCAGGAGAACGGGCTGGCCAATTTATGCGTCCCCCACGTCCTATGAAACGCCCGTAGAACATCCTGTCAAGGGTCAGCCTAGTGTTAATTGCGGAATGTGCAGGTGCACCATCATACTGATACCACATACGTCGACGCGTTTCCAGTGGGACATTTTCGAGCAACGTTGGCAGATCATTCTGTAGAAACGCGATGTATGTTGCAGTGCTCTCCGATGCACACGATCGAACAGCGGAGGAGTGGTACTCAAGCGTCAACTTTAGGTTACAATATCTCCGGATGTAATTAACATTTTACAATGCAACAAACGCACTGATTACGTATTTGTTTATATGTTCAGATGTGCTAACAAAACTAACGTGGTTCCTTTTTAAAAAACGTAGGTTTGTGTTAAAAAACATACTTCCGTGCATTTTTGTATGGTTTGTATTAAACAATTACACTAGCCCCTCTCCTCACGTTCGGTGTGTGGAATCGGTTCGTCAGTATTTGATGTGGTTTACGAAATATATCCAGCGGTAACGTTAGGTGACTCACCCTGTATACGAAGTTCTCCTGCACGATTTAAAATACTTTCCTAGAAATTTATTTCCAATCCCAGATTTTATTCGACTTTTCTTTTCATGCCCTTTATGAGCATGACAATTAAGACAGTATATGTAACACCACTTCGGTTTACCTGCAGTGCAAGCAACGTAAAAACTGAAGATAAGAAAAAGGTTTCTTCATACGGACTCGAGCCGATGACCCGCCATTTACCGTTTTGCACTCCTTCCGCTGCCGCCAACCGCTACGTGGGAACTACGCTATGGTAAATGGCTGATGCCTCGTCCGACCCGCACCAAAAATGCTATGTTTTCCTAAACGCTATGGCATCTGGAGCACCCACTTTCATCGCTTTCATTTTTGGCCAAGCTCTGCGTATACCATAAATTTCGGCGCAATCGGTGATGACAAGTAGGCGGGGTCCCCTTGTAAGAAACGGAAGAGTGCGGGAGCGCCGTGCTGTGCATGGCAATTGGTTGCGAACTGTGCATTGTCTGCACATTCCAACGACCGTGCTGTCACATACATCCGATTTACGACAGTTAAGATCCTAGGTTACCGTGAAACGTCATTGGAAAAACGAATGCTTTCGTAAAGACACATTATTCAGTCAATACGTATCTTCTTTTTATACACACCTTTTATACGAGATAGTCTTTTTGTCAGATTATATTACAGCAGAATTAATTGGAAGTTGAAGTCTTTTTGCCCTGAAACGTACTATTGTTGCATATGTAATCTTCTTAACTTTTAGTCGTAAAACTGCGGCCTGAACCAAATGTTCTCAAGCGTGTTGAACAATACCCTTGTAGCCGCTAAGAGCAGAATCAAAAATTTCAGCTCTCGTTAAGACTTCAAAGAGAGCGTAGTTTCCTTGCTCAGTAACAAACAAAAGTACTTACAGAGACAGTAATACTTTGTATGTTCTTAATTTTAACTGACGTTGATCAGCTCGGCCGTGAACTATGTGAATGGCGCTTACATCGGAGTACAGGGTGCAGCGCTTAAATCTGGTTAAATTTCGATTTGAATTTACCGCTATATCATAGTTCTGCCGGAGATCGCGATTGGCATTCCTGAAAACCACAGTCATCTAGTAAACAGTCAAAGACCGAAAATGGCCGAGATGTTACGGACAAGAGCGGAGTACAACCCAAGTCCAATATTGTGCCATCTGGATATTGCTACCCATACTGTTATTTTTCAGATCATGCAATGAAGAAATTTCAAGCACTGCACAAGAATTCTCCGCTGACCATACTCATGTGTTTTGTATTATAACATGACCAGAGACGTGGAACTAGGTGTCCTCTATATGCAAGGTGACATCAAGAATATCGATGGTATTGCCCTCAACAAAAGATGTGACCCATTTGCAGTGACGGATTCGCTTTCAGTCATCCGCGCCTTTCAGTTCTTGCACTGCTGTCGCTTTATACCACAACACTTTCAATGTTTGCCTAATCGCTGTATGCGTAGTTGCAAGCCCATTATCTTTTTCTTGCGCTAGTTTGTGGAATGATATTGGATCTGCTGCATAGAGTACTAAATATCCAATAATTTCTGTTCGTTTAGCTTAGATGCTCTGCAGTTCGTTCGGCATCGAACATCCAGCATGCCTCTCGAAATTTCTCAATAAGTTGACGAATCGCATTACTATGTGGTACAGCTGTTTCCGGTAATTTATCAGGAAGTACCATCTCCACTTTATCCGTGTTTTATCGTCTTCTCGAGCACATGTTCAGCAAGAAAAATAAGTTCCTCAGTGAAAAACAACATAATTTTTCAAAACAAAATCAATATCTAAATATAACACAACACATTCAACAGCATTCGTAAACTGAACGAAACAGATGAATATTACACAACAGTAGAACAAATTAAAAAACAGTCGTATAGCTATGAAAAAACAATTCTGATGATTTGATTTGTGTTCTGCAACTTTGGTTCGAACTTGCAACGTGATCTACATCCGTAGTGCGCCGTCCATTGTGCAGCGACTTTGTCAACGCAGAGTATCTGTTTACAAAAGAATTGAACAGTTTTCGCACCTCACTTCATTATTATCCAGATTTTCAAAATACTTCCGAGTTTCACGTTTGGTAGACCCCATTCTAGTTGTTGATTCGGTAATACTATTTTAAACAACAATACAACAACAAGCAAGTAAGACGAATCGTGAAAACAAGCGGATTCCGAGTGAAGGACCAGCGAACATAACGTCGCCAAGGTTGGAAAAGTGTCGCGGGTGTTTTCGTACTCTGCTCCTTCGGTGGTTGTTCTGTTAGCGCTCGCGCGTTCATCTGTTGAAACTGATGCAACTGAATCGCGCGGCCAATATTTTGGATAGGCAATATAAATGCAATAAATTATTGCTAGGATCGTTCGATACGATACTTGCTTTGAAACGCCAGTAGGAGTAAAAGAAGTCAGTTGGAAAGGGTCGAGTATTGGTATCGCTATGGAAGTAGTCGATAACAGGACGCTCACTTTTTCCGTGTTCCTACATGCATTTATAATGCCAAATCAGCATTTTTTATCAAAAAAGTTGACTGGTTATGAGATTTTGCAGGTCTGAATTCATAGAGGGCACTTGTACTCTTCCAAACGCCAAAATTAGAAGATGTTCGTTCGCACGGTCATGTTTCGCAGCAGCTGTTACACATCAGCTATCACCGCATTTTCTGTCCAAAGCCTAATATTCATAAAACACCTTCAGTGGAAATGTAGCGTGTATAATATGTCTCTACATTTAGGTATTTATAGATTGAAAACAGTATTTCATTGTGAAACTAGTGTACAATTTACGTATAGTAACATGCCTGTCGTTCACATGTTCTGAAGTTCACTGCCTTTCCCTCGTTTTTAGCAGAAGTAGAAAGAAACTTTATTGCTCATTCACCTTTCGCCATTTTTTAGCTTTTCCTTACTCTGCATTTGTTTTTTCTCCACTTCGCCTCACTTTTGTATACTTCACACCAGAAAAACAGCTGTAGTTTCATGTGCTGTAGTTTCACGTGTTCGGTACTCAGCACAGTCTTAATTTTTTATTTTTTTCTGTCCTCTCCCTCAACCAAATCCACAGGATTACGTTGACATTCGATGGCGACCTCTCCTTAGCTTCAAACAGCAGCTGGTTGTGTTTGGCCACTGTAGACAACGAAAACGCCGTCACAGTGAAACAATAGCTTAGGTAACGAACAAGTTATAGAAGTTATTTATGGGTCTCCTAACTATAGAAAAGTTGTAGGACAATTAAGGGAGCTTGAAATCAAAGTTAAGACCGAGTACAACAAATTTTTATTTGCACTTTACGATACTCATAATACACATGAAACTACCAGGTGAAAGTTCTGTAAAATCTCAATAGAAATTACACGAAATGATGCTAACACTGTGTGTGTGTGTGTGTGTGTGTGTGTGTGTGTGTGTGTGTGTGTGTGTGTGTATGGTGGGGATGGAGATGGGAAGGGGGTACCAATTTGTATGCAAGATTGTGTGGGGAAACCGTACCAAGAGGTTCTCATTTGGGTAGCTCACGAATTCAAAGTTAACAAAACGAAAGAGAACAAAAATTATAACCAAATAGCTACCACAAGTTATATGGCAAAACAAGTAAGATACGAACTGCGCAGCATATGCATTGCACTACCGAAATTGCATCACTTACATTTCCCGAAAAATCAGGTAGTTGCGACAATCAGCATCTGGCGGCGAGCCGGCCGTGGTGGCCGTGCGGTTCTGGCGCTGCAGTCCGGCACCGCGGGACTGCTACAGTCGCAGGTTCGAATCCTGCCTCGGGCATGGGTGTATGTGATGTCCTTAGGTTAGTTAGGTTTAAGTAGTTCTAAGTTCTAGGGGACTTATGACCTAAGATGTTGAGTCCCATAGTGCTCAGAGCCATTTGAACCATTTGAACCTGGCGGCTACGAATAACGCAGCAATTTCCTTTTCCACCCTCAACTCCCAACTTTCAAAAAGAACTCCACATGAAGAGAATGACTCAGTGGTGTCACCAATGTGATGAACCAGAATATCGCTTATTTCATGAAGAAACAGCGGAACACAGCATGAATTTCCCATTCTTGGCATACAGAACTCACATCAACAAACAGGAGGCAGGTACTGGCTTGGAAACCATGTCCAAATGATTGGTCGACCTTTTCATATACTGGCTTGGAACTATATGCCATTGACTGATCAACCTCTTCGTGTACTGGCTTGGAACCATATCCCACTGACTACTCAACCTCTTTGCATACTGCCTCAGAACCATGTCCCACCGATTGATCAACCTTTTTGCCTCTGTCTTGGGACCATGTCCGTCCGATTATCCTCTTCATATACTGGCTCAGGGCCATGTCCTGTTGATTGATCAACCTCTTCAGATACTGGCTTGGAACCATGTCTCACTGACTGATCAGCCTCTTCATGTACTGGGTTGGAACCATATCTCACAGATTACTCAATCTCTATGCATACTGTCTTGGAACCATGTCCGAGTGACTGATCAACCTCTTCATGTACTGGCTCAGAGCCATGACCTGTTGATTAATCAACCTCTGCACATACTGGCTTGGAAGCACGTCCCACTGATTGACGAACCTCTTTGCTCCAAGTATGGTGGCAGGGACGACTCATTCGATTGGTTATCCCAACCGAGATTTTATACTGTTCATGGGGCACCACATCATTCTGTGATGTCCATACAGGAAATACAAAAATGTCGTGCTCAATTATTCTCTGGCGACAGCTGTAGCAACATGGCAGTCTCCTCTCTCAGTGGGGAGAGGCGCTGGCTCTCACCAACAGAGTGGGCTGTGGCCGAACTTTCACGAAACTGCTCAACTCCCCAGGGATGCTTGCCTGTCCTAATGAGAGCCACTGAGCGCGTTCTGCCGGAAACAGGAACTTGAGACCACAGTGGGGGTGCACCTTACCAGTGAGAAAAACGCAAATCTATCCTCCCAAGTAAACGTGCCCAGTACTCTGAAGAAAATAACAACGAAATAGCGACAGAAAAATGAAAAAAAATATATCGATGCGTGAATTCACGTTACAAGGTAATTAGCAGAGGAACATCTCCCTCCTATTCACCACCGCTCTCGACTCACAAACTTCCATGGCACTTGTAAGGTCATGCACACTGAGGCACAATCGAGAGCTGCTCACAAGTAATACGGCCTCACATCTGTATACCTCTCACATCAGTTCCATTTCGGAAGAGCCTCTTTCTCTGCTTCTCTCTCTCTCTGACTTTCCTCCTACTGCCACGTTGTTGTTTCCTTTTTATGATCATTTTCGAGGCAGTGCTCTGCGACAGTTGATTTTCTTGGTTGTTAAAATGGAAACAACAATTCGACAGAACACATGGAAACATACCGTAGTACATGGTGAACCAGAACTCCACCGACAACCTTTCAGAGGTAGTAGCAGGGACGAAAACAAGAAAATAATTTCTAGTAAACATTGGCTCTAAAATGCATACTTTTAAGCACTTTTTGTGTAGAAGGGCTTTCTTTCGGAATAGCGAAGATGAACAAGTGTTGATGACTCTTAAAGTATGCACCTTAAAGTCCATGTTTGTTGGTTTCGTTCTGACAGTCTGTCAGTGGAGTTGCACACTTGTATTCCGCAAGCTGTCTTGCGGTCTGTGTCGGAGGGTACATCCACACTATCTGACCCCTGCTTTCCTATTCTATTCGGGACTGGCGCTTGGGAGGAATGATTGTCGGTAAACATCCACTTTACCTCTAATTTCTCCCCATTTTTCCTTTGCGATCATTCCGCCTAACATATGACACGTACTCTCCCGGCATTACAATAGTAATCCTCTCCATGATATACAACGCCTCTCTTGTGCTTCTACCAATGGAGTTTGTTGAAAATTTCTGTAACGCTCTCACCCCTACTAAATGATAAGCTGACGAAACGCGGCCCTCATCCTTGGATCTCGTCCACGTCTTCCATCAGTTCTACCTCGTAAGGGTAAGTTTTAGTATGGGTGCTGCCTTTCTTGCTATTTGTTTTATGTGTTCGTTCAGTTAAGGTTACTCTTGGATATTTTATGATACTGTTTCCAGAAAGTTGTCTCCAACAATGTAATTGCACAGTAGTGGTTTTCTTCTGCTATATGTGCGCAATACGTTACACGTGTTTACCTTCAGGGTCAACTGACAGTTCCTGCGTCACTGATGTCTCTTTGCTGTTTGCTACAGTTTTCTGACGTTGCTACGTTCTTACACACAGCTGCAAACAGCCTGAAGGAACTTCCGACGTTGCCTACCACATAAGGTGTATGTATTGTAAACAGTAACGGACTTATCACACTTCTTTCGGGAATTCCTGAAATTACTTTTACGTCTGCCGATTTTGTTCCCTTAAGAGAGATATGTTTAATTCTATCTTCAACAAAGTCTTTAATCTCGCCTCAAGTGTGACCCGATTCTTGGTGAGCTAGTTTCTTGTTTTTTTGTTGTTTTTTTTTCCTCACTAAACAGTGGTGCCGAACTGTATCAGTTGCCTTCCTGAAGTCAACAAACACGGCATCAACCCGAGAACCGATGTCTACAGCAATGGGCATCTCATCCGGGGAGAAAAGCGATCCGAGTTTCACAGTATCTCCATTTGCGGAACTCTTTCGACTTTTTGTTTTTGTTATTTATTTACACGTCAAGTTCCAGAGGACCAAATTGAGGAGCAAATCTCCAAGGTCATGGAACGGACCAGTACATTAAATTCCAACATAAAAGTAATAACAGATAAAAATAAAATGTTTATGAACCCAAAAAAAGTCAAGCCGTAAGTTTAAGTAAACGCAATCAGCAATACAACATGATAATAAGCTTAATTTTTCGAGGAACTCCTCAACAGAATGAAAGGAGTGATCCATGAAGAAACTCTTCAGTTTCGATTTGAAAGCGCGTGGATTACTACTAAGATTTTTAAATCCTTGTGGTATCTTATTGAAAATGGATGCAGCAGTATACTGCACACGTTTCTGCACAAGAGGTAAGGAAGTCCGATCCAAATGCAGGTCGGATTTCTGCCGAGTATTAAATGAGTGAAAGCTGCTTATTCTTGGGAATAAGCTGATATTGTTAACGAGAAAAGACAATAAAGAATGTATGTATTGAGATGCCAATGTCAAAATACGCAGACTAGTGAACAGGGGTAAAGCAGATTTTCGTTCTCCAAAAACGTCATAACACTGGAGCATAAAATATGTTCGGCAACTCTACAGCACCGAGCGAGGCGGTGCAGTGATTAGCACAGTAGACTCGCATTCGGGAGGACTACGGTTCAATCCCACGTCCGGCCATCTGGATTTAAGTTTTCCTAAATCGCTTCAGGCAAATGCTCGTATGGTTCCTTTGAAAGGGCGGGCCCTCCCCATCGTTCCCTAACGTGATGATGGGACCTATGATCTCGCTGTTTGGTCCACTCCCCCCCCCCCCCCCCCCAAATCAGCCAACGAGTCTACAAATAGTCTGAGCACTACGGGACTTAACTGCTGAGGTCATCAGTCACATAGACTTAGAACTACTTAAACCTAACTAACCTAAGGACATCACACACATCCATACCCGAGGCAGGATTCGAACCTGCGACCATGGCAGCAACGCGGTTCCGGACTGAAGCGCATAGAACGGCTCGGCTACAGCTACAGCGGCCGGCAACTAGTCTACAGCAGATTGACATCAACGATTCCATACGTACTAAACCTGGTGCACATATCACAAACTGTCAGGCACCAATCGCTGTTGGCGTGAGAACCTACCATAGTTCACTACATATGACGTTCTAAACAAGGAGATGCATGACAAACTGCCGCATTTTGAATGACTTTTAAATTTATTACCTCTTTGCTACTTACTCTATTAGCAACATATTTCGCTGACATTATCCACATACGTCGCTGAATGTACCTTCACAATAATGTCATTGTGCGACCTTCTGTTCAGGAGATATGACGTCATAAACACTGTGAAAGATGGAAAAAATGCCGCATCATGCATGATGTTTCAATACACTTATTATTTACTTCTAAGAGACTCCTGCAGTTGAATCAACTTAAGGAAATCCCTGACACCTGGCAGGGATTTTTTTTACAGTTTTCTGCTGCGAAGTACAAACGGTTGTAGGCGAAAACAGCTATGAAGAGCCGTTGCCAAAGAGACATTTACAAAATCGCATTGCAGAGGCACGAAGCAGCTGCACTTATACATTTGTATATTATGCGTATTGTCTTGCACGACAGTTTCATAATTTCAAAGATGTTTTCACGAATACATGGAAATCAATTTTTACGATATTACACTACAAACACAATTCATTTTTTTTAGTTTGTAATAGAAAATTGGCAAAATAAATGTCCAATCACTGCCGTGTTTGCCAGCTAGAAGCCGTATATTTATGTGCATCTGTCCTACGAAGCTTCTAGAAAACGGGAATTACCTGCGCTTTTTCGTAGTCGTTAGTTTTGTTTCGTTGCTCCAGTAACTTACGATAAACTGCTGCTAGAAAAGGAAAAAGTTCTTCCGCAAGACCTTTCTTTATGAATACCGGGTGAAATGGGGAACGCTGGGTCGCAATGAGTAAAGCGGAGCAACACATGTTAGTGTACTAAATCATAGCCACCTGGGTGACAGGAGAGATTAACACAATAACTGAGACGTATTTAGAAAGCGGTGACCTGCATGTTTTTCATCATTGTCATAAACAACACGTGAAATAAAAATTGTGACAATCGTTAGCAACAATTACTATAAAAATGGTTCAAATGGCTCTGAGCACTATGGGACTTAACACCTGAGGTCATCAGTCCCCTAGAACTTAGAACTAATTAAACCTAACTAACCTAAGGACATCACACACATCCATGCCCGAGGCAAGATTCGAACAATTACTATCAAGGGTGTCTTTATAGATTTGTGATTTCAACGACAACAAACTGTTTCGGCGCCGGCAGGTGAAAAGCTAAATCTACTTTTCATATGAACTGTATCAAAGGAATACAGTAGTTGTAGTGTATGTGGAACTCACGTTTTAGTATAGTTTTCCTTTTCATTATTGCGCCAAACATGGCTTTTTTGCAATTTCAGAGGAAAAGCTGATCATGCCTCGGAGATACATAAAAAAGCTTGGAGTAGAGGAAAGAAGATATTAGAATAAATGTTATTTGCGCGAAGCAATGAGGAAAACAAAGAGCAACGGAATGCTTTGTGAAAAGCTTATGAAATACATTATGACAAATGACACCATGTCCTCGTTTTCTTAAATACTAACAAATGGGAAGGAGGTTATGTACAAAAAATTATGGTGGCACATAAAGACACCGATTTGATTAAATTTTTAAGGAGAAAATATCACAAGACGGGCATTTTGTGTGTCCCGATGTTGCCGACATTCAAACAGTTTCCATATAAAATATTATTTGTTCAAAAATGGTTCAAATGGCTCTGAGCACTATGCGACTTAACTTCTGAGGTCATCAGTCGCCTAGAACTTAGAACTAATGAAACCTAACTAACCTAAGGACATCACACACATCCATGCGCGAGGCAGGAATCTAACTTGCGACCGCAGCGGTCGCTCGGCTCCTGACTGTAGCGCCCAGAACCGCACGGCCACTCCGGCCGGCATATTATTTGTAAGGTAAAAGTGAAATAAATGATAATTAAATCGACACCCTCGCTGCAAACAGGCGTTGATGTACATCATTGGGGACATGTTGAAAATGTTTGCCCCGACTGGGACTCGAATCTGGGATCTCCTGCTGACATGGCAGACGCTCTACCCATCCTTCTTTTTTTTTATCGTTGTGTTTGGTCGTTGCGGACGTCACATGACATCCGTTCAAGTTCATTGCTGATCCTTTCACTCAGTTTTCTATTAGAGAGGCCAACCAGTTCTCTGACCGAACACGCTAGGCTGCCGTGCCGGCATCCATCTGAGCCACCGCGGGCACAGAGGACTTATCCCTTACACGCTCCGCGTGAGACCCACATTCCCAACATGTCCACACCACTACATTCTTAGGGCGCCTAATAGATGTTTGCCCACCACACTCATTACTCGTGGCAGATTACCAAGTCCCGTACGAGTTGGGGTACAGCGTGTGCGAACGCACAAGTAGGCCAATGGCCGGGTAACCATATTTTAACTATATATGAAGTTCCCGCAAGAGCAGATACCATTGATGACCGTGCAGCCGGGTTCGAGTCCCGGTCGGGGCACTCATTTCAACACGTCCCCCATGATGTACATCAACGCTTGTCTGCAGTTAGGGTATCGATGTAATTATCATTTCATTCTAGAGAAGCTGCACGGTCATCAATGGTATCTCTTCTTTCGGGAACAGATACTAACTTCATATATAGTTAAAAGTGAAAGATTTGAGGAGGGACCAATATGACGTCGCAGACATTAATATCAAAATGTGGAGTAGATAGCATTGGCATATGTGACATTAGTATGTTGTTGGTTCTGCGTTAAAGCTCCTAACGATATTGGCCGTTTAACTGTATTTTCAATTGTAATCTTAATGTTAAAGGTATTTTGCATAAAAATGTATCATTATTGCTTCTAAAAACGTCAGTGATCCATTTTCCATCTTAAATGAGGTACAGCGGTTTAAATACGAAAATATGTAGATCATCGGCTTTACTCCAAGCAGTAGGGTAAAGTGGATCAAAGTTTTAAAATTTTTGTGTTGGTAACCGTGTCCTCTGAAAATGTTAGCGGCACCTGGAAGATCATAAATTTAAAATACTAGGTAGTTCTTTTTATTTTTTATGTTTTTTATTTACTTTGCATCCACTTTACCCTAGTTTACAGTAAGAGAGAAATATGTCTGATGTAAAACACTCTTCACCTGCAGTAAGCTTAAGACGGACAAAAATGTCAGTGATAATTGAAACTAGACACAGCTCTCCTGCTGGTTGGGGAGACACGAGGGACCTCTCACTCTGCCGCAGCCGCCCTGTGAGGTCGGCGCCCTGCTGAGGTAATAGGGCGGTCGCGAGCCTCCTAGACAGGCAGCTGATGCCCGCGCCGGCTGGGATGAGCCGGGGTTAATGTGTTTTGCAGTCTCGCCTGGGCGCGTTATGCAGACGGTTACGTGTCCCCAGCTGGCTGTGCCTGCCCTGTCGCTATGCTACAGCCGGACCAAAGCCATCGACCTCGCCACGTTGGCTGCGCCGCTTCTCGGCCGATCGCCAGTGTTAAGCAGCGTCGGGCTCTGCTGGTATTTGGATGGGTGACCGACTGATGTTGCTGGCTCAGGGACATGCAAGTTGCAAGAGACCGTTGCGCCATACGACAGCGTCATTATTATTCAGTCACACCCAACACTACAGAAAAGTTAATTAATTACTACAGGGTGTCTGGGCTGTGTACACAGTGAAACGCTTATAACGAAATAACTCGACATATTATGTCGCTGGGCAAATACGCACTCTCCAAGGTGTGTGATCCTCACCATTTCATGGACGGCACTGACGAGGGGAACAAGGCAATTGCTATAACCCGAATACCCAGAAACTTCGCTTAACGGAAGAGGGATCAAAATAAGGAAACACATATCTCGGCTTATCCATTGATACTCGACCGCTTCTAACAACAACAAAAAATTATGTCGATGTTTTAGAGGTACTTTTTACCCCCGTTTTAATGCATGATATCATCCTGTTAAATGGTGGCACAGTGGTTACTGTAGTTGCTTTTTAATTTTGCACCCCATGTTCCAAAACCGAGTATTAATGTTACATTTTTTTCGTTTATATACCCACGCCCATAGATGATTACTACACGAATGTTTTCAGTGTATGTTGATATAACGTTGTCCTTATTCGTCTACTCATTCTATGTCAGATGAAAAGAAAGAAAGGAAGACAGAGACAGAGAGAAAATTATTTTAAATTGTTCAAATGTGTGTGAAATCTTATGGGACTTAATTGCTAAGGTCGTCAGTCCCTAAAAAATGGCTCTGAGCACTATGGGACTTAACTACTGCGGTCATCAGTCCCCTAGAACTTAGAACTACTTAAACCTAACTAACCTAAGGACATCACACACATCCATGCCCGCGGCAGGATTCGAACCTGCGACCGTAGCAGTCGCGCGGTTCCGGACTGCGCGCCGAGAACCGCTAGACATCAGTCCCTAAGCTTACACACTACTTAACCTAAATTATCCTAAGGACAAACACACACACACTCATGCCCGAGGGAGGACTCGAACCTCCGCTGGGACCAGCCGCACAGTCCATCACTGCAGCGCCCCTGACCGCTTGGCTAATCCCGCGCGGCTATTTGAAATTGTTTTCGGTGTAATTACAGTAGTGTATCTTGATTCATAATCGACTGCAAGCGCCAGTTTTCAGAAAACTGTCCGCTAGGACTGGTTTGCCGCGAAATTATTGCCAACGCACGAAATCTGCAGCAGTGTTAACGACGTTTCTTTCTGGAGTGAGATTCAAGCGACGAAATGTCGTTGTGTCAAGACCTGCCTTCGCGCAATGTTCATGGCGTTCGGAATACCTGTGTTTCGAATGCTTCTACGATCGGTATCATCCAGTGGAATGCACGAAATCTTCCCGAAGAATCAATGTGTGAATAAAATATAATAATTTATACAAGAATTGATATAAGAATGACATAAAACAATATGAGTATTTAAAGAGATTGCAATCCCTCAACGTACCACACACAAGCGTGTTACGCAATAAATGTGTGACAGTATTTGTGAAATCCAGTTGTAATATTCGCAAATTTTAATGGGGCTGTTTGCTCGGTGCCGCGCGGAATTAGCAGAGCGGTCTAACTCGCTCCAGTGATGGACTGTGCGCTGGTCCCGGCGGAGGTTCGAGTCCTCCCTCGGGCATGTGTGTATGTGTTTGTCCTTAGGATAGTTTAGGTTAAGTAGTGTGTAAGCTTAGGGACTGATGACCTTAACAGTTAAGTCACGTAAGATTTCACACACATTTGATTTTTGTTTTGTTTGTCCGGTGTTTCTCGCATTCTTATAACTTGCTGCGGTCACAGGCGGTTTATCCACGTGCCTCCTGTTACTAGCACACGCCATGGGTCGCACAACGCACTGCCTATTGTTTTGGGAGGAAACCGACCATTAGCAGTGGAATTGTTTGTGCCTGTAATTGTCGTATGAGGTATTGTGACGCGATGGGGCTCGGTAGCGGAGAGTGCAATCTGCCTACTACACTTAAATGTGCTCACACGCAAACGATATGGAGACTGGTGTAAGCCTTTATATCTCTTTCGCTAGAAAATTGTTAGTTAAAGTACAGTAATTGGAAATTTTCTGTGATTTCAAAACTATATTCAGTGCAAACGAAAGCAATTCTTATTAATCATTTCTCATGAAAATTAATTACATTTCCTACCACATAGATAGACTCAAGCGCCAAAGAAACTGGTATAGGCAAGCGTGTCTGGCACAGTTGTTAGATCGGTCATTGCTGCTACAATGGCAGCTTATCAATAAGTCAGTTTGAACGTGGTTTATAGTCGGCGTAGGAGCGTTGGGCCAATCTCCAAGGTAGCGATGAAGTGTGAATTTTCCCGTACGACCATTTCACGAGTGTACTATGAATATCAGGAATCTGAAAGTATCAAATCTCAGACATCGCTGCGGCCGGAAAAAAATCATGCAACAACGGGACCGACGACGACTGAAGGGAATCGTTCGACGTGACAGAAGTGCAACCGTTCTGCAAATTCCTGCAGATTTCAGTGCTGGGCCATCAACAAGTGTCAGCGTGCGAACCATTCAACGAAACATCATCGATATGGGCTTCCGGAGCGGAAGGCACATTCGCGTAGCCTTGGTGATTGTTCGATACAAAGCTCTACGCCTCGCCTGGACATGTCAACACCGACATTGGACAGTTGATGACTGGAAAAATGTTGTCTGGTCCGACGAGTCTCGTTTCAAATTGTATCGAGCGAATGGACGCGTACCGGTATGGAAACAACCTCACGATTGCATGGACCTGCTTGTCAGTAGAGGACTGCTCAACCTGGTGGAGGCTCTGTAATGGTGTGGGGCGTGTGCTGTTGGAGTGACGTGGGACCCCTGATACGTCTAGGTAGGACTCTGACAGGTGACTCGTACGTAAGCATCCTGTATGATCACTTGCATCCTTTCATGTCCCTTGTGCATACCAACGGACTTGGGCAATTCCAGCAGAACAATGCGACACCCCACAGGTCCACAATTGCTACAGAGTGGCTCCAGGAACACTCTTCTGAGTTTAAACACGAACCACCAAACACCACAAACATGAACATTATTCAGCATATCTGGGATGTTTTGCAACGTGCTGTTCAGAAGAGATTTCCACCCCCTCGTACTCTTCAGGATTCATGGTGTCAATTTCCTTCAGCACTACGTCAGACGTTAGTCGAGTCCATGCCACGTCATATTGCGGCACTTCTGAGTGCTCGCGTGGGCTCTACACGATATTATGCAGGTGTACCAGGTTATTTGGCTCTTCAGTGTAGTACGTATCAATAGCAGTTACAAAATTGTGTTACATATTTAGTCAAAAATTACACACGTGTAACTATTAATACTCTATAGACTTCAAACGACCCAGTCAACATACGAAAGTCGGGAGATTCATCTAGTGGAGCACCTCGTCGGATACTTGTGCAATCTGTAGATACGACTGCAAGAGTAATCTCTCTTATGGTATTCATTGAATACCAGCAGATTCACACGTACTGTCAGTGCACGAGCCTCACTTGTGCATGTTCCATTTGCACATACTTTCTCCAGTGTGATATGTGTTAAGCTACCCCCACGACTCCCAACATATTGGCACAGTGCACTGTCATGCAAGTACCGATCAAGTAGCATACCAAATAGACTATTTGGCGCATCAAGACTTTCCCGGTTTTTTCACAGCATCATCAGAACCATCAGCCGATCGTCATCATCCTCCTCTTGAATTTACTGCGTGATACTGTTTTTAGCATGTTACCAAAGCTTTCCGTATATCTGGAATATGTCGTGATTTTCCAGTGTTCGTTTTCAATATACGAGTATGAAGAAGTCGTACGTGGTCTCCTCTAGGTCGCTGACAGTTTCTTTCAGAGGAAATTCCACATATGAGCTGCGTGTCCAGAGATAAATCGGTGGATTAATGTACCAACATTTCTACACATAATGCGATCGTCGGCTGACTAATCTGTATTTTGTAAAGTTTCTCATTGGTCGTTAACTTGTCTTTGTCCATGATCTACTGTTTAGAATTCACGGCCGACGTGAGGTGAACGATGCGTACATGTCCCCTTCTGTCGAAGAGCCAGACTACATCTACATCTACATTTATACTTATACTCCGCAAGCCACCCAACGGTGTGTAACGGAGGGCACTGTACGTGCCACTGTCATTACCTCCCTTTCCTGTTCCGGTCGTGTATGGTTCGCGGGAAGAACGACTGCCGGAAAGCCTCCGTGCGCGCTCGAATCTCTCTAATTTTACATTCGTGATCTCTTAGGGAGGTATAAGTCGGGGCAAGCAATATATTCGATACCTCATCCACAAACGCACCCTCTCGAAACCTGGACAGAAAGCTATACCGCGATGCAGAGCGCCTCTCTTGCAGAATCTGCCACTTGAGTTTGCTAAACGTCTCCGTAACGCTATCACGCTTACCAAAGAACCCTGTGACGAAACGCGCCGAACTTCTTTGGATCTTCTCTATCTCTTCTGTCAACCCGACCTGGTACAGATCCCACACTGATGAGCAATTCTCAAGTAGAGGTTGAACGAGTGTTTTGTAAGCCACCTCCTTTGTTGATGGAATACATTTTCTAAGGACTCTCCCAATGAATCTCAACCTGGCACCCGCCTTACCAACAATTTATATGATCATTCCACGTCAAATCGTTCCGTATGCATACTCCCAGATATTTTACAGAAGTAACTGCTACCAGTGTTTGTTCCCCGCCATCATATAATCATACAATAAAGGATCCTTCTTTCTATGTATTCGCAATACATTACATTTGTCGATATTAAGGGTCAGTTGCCACTCCCTGCACCAAGTGCGTATCCGCTGCAGATCTTCCTGCATTTCGCTGCAACTTTCTAATGCTGCAACTTATCTGTATACTACAGCATCATCCGCGAAAAGCCGCATGGAACTTCCGACACTATCTACTAGGTCATTTACATATATTGTGAAAAGCAATGGTCCCTTAACACTCCCCTGTGGCACGCCAGAGGTAACGTCTGTAGACGTCTCTCCATTGAGAACAACATGCTGTGTTCTGTTTGCTAAAAACTCTTCAATCCAGCCACACAGCTCTTACTTTGTTTATCAGGCGACAGTGCGCAACGCCTTCCGCAAGCCAAGGAAAATGGCATCTACCCGCGAGGCTGTATCTAATATTTTCTGGGTCTCATGAACAAATAAAGCGAGTTGGTCTCACACGATCGCTGTTTCCAGAATCCATGTTGATTCCTACAGAGTAGATTTTGGGTTTCCAGAAATGACATGATACGCGAGCAAAAAACATGGTCAAAAATTCTACAACAGATCGATGTCATATAAGTCTGCAGGCTTTCGTGGCCGTTGTCACTGAAGTTAAAATCTTCTGGGTTATTAGGCTGCGTCATGTTTCTTCTAAAATGATCGACGTTATAAGAGGACGCGACAGTTGTCTCTGATAGTGTTCTAGCAGTAGTGGACACCAGAAGATCCTAAGGAAGATCCCAGCAGAGGGGTCGAAACGTCGATCATTTTAGAAGAGACATGACACGGCCTAATAACCCAGAAGATTTTAACTTCAGATATATATACTGGTGCTTAACATCCTAGTGCAGAGTATATACATTCTAAGACAATAAAGTGACGCACCACAAGGCAATTAGCCGAATGGAACGAAAACAGGTAGATCAGATTTACATGTAGAGACGAACAAATGACTATAATTTCAGAAAAACTGAATGATTTATTCAAGAGAAAGAGCTTCACAAACTGAGCAAGTCAGTAACGTATTGGTCCACTCTGGCACCTATGCTATCAGTTTTTCAGTCTGAGATTGATTGACATAATTGTTGGATGTCCTCTTTAAAGGATCTCGTGCAAAATTCTGCCTAATTGGAAGGTCAGATCGTCAAAATCCCGAGCTGCTTGGAGGGTCCTGTCCAAAATGCTCCAAACGTTCTCGATCCGGAAACCTCAGCCGGCCGCGGTGGCCGAGCGGTTCTAGGCGCTTCCGTCCGGAACCGCGCGACTGCTACGGTCTCAGGTTCCAAACCTGCCTCGGGCATGGATATGTGTGATGTCATTAGGTTTAAGTAGTTCTAAGTCTAGGGGACTGATGACCTCAGATGTTACGTCCCTTAGTGCTTAGAACCATTTGAACCGGAAACCTCGCTGGCCAAGGTACGGTTTAGCAAGTACAAAGACAAGCGGTAGAAACGTACGTCGTATGTGAGCGGGCATTTATCCCGCTGAAATGTAGCCCAGGATGGCTTGCCATGAAGGGCAACAAAACGAGGCGTAGAATATCGTCGACGAACCGCTGTACTGGAAGGGTGCTGCAGAATACAAACAAAGGGCTCCTCCTGTGAAACGAAACAGCATCAAAGGCCATCACTCTGCCGGACTTTGTGGTGGATGACAGTCATGTTGATATCCCATGGCTGTCCCCAGTGTCGCCAGACGTGCATTCACTGGTCATTAGGACCTGGAATCTCGTTGACTTTAGTAGAATGGTCTTCAGTGACGAGTCCCGTCTCGAACTGAGCCCCGACGACCAGCGAAGCTGTCTCTGGAGATGACCGAGCCAGCACTAGGATACCAACCTAGACTGTCGCCCGCCATACGGGCCGACAACCAGGAGTGATGGTGTGGGTCGCCATTTTCATTTCATTGCAGGACCCCTTTGGTTGTCATCTGCGGCATCCTTACAGCACAGGGGTACTTCGACGGTATTCCACTCCTCATACTTACAGGGTGTCCCCCTCAAACCTCCCTAATTTCAAAGACCCAGGGCAAGAAACCACAGTAGATACAAAAATGAAAAATGCACCACACTATACAGCATCTCAAAGAATTTATTTATTTATCATCAGTACACCTCTACTAATGAGCCATTTGTAGCACGAAGAATATCGAGTCTATGTCGCAATGTAGGAACATCGTCCACTTTGGTCGCATACACGTGGTCCTCTACGAAACCCCACATGAAGAAATCAAGCGGCGTAACGTCGGGCGAACGTGGTGGCCAGCCAATGGCTCCTCCGCATCCGATCCGACGGTTGGGAAATTTCCTATCCAGAAACTTGCGAACAGCCGTTTACCAATGTGGCGGAGCTCTATCTTATTGAAAAGTGATGTTGGGTTGCAAATCTCAAGGGTACACAAACTGCTCCAACATGTCCAGATACACTGACCCATTCACTGTTTGTTCCGCAAAGAAAAACGTCCCAACAATCCTGTCGTGCATTAGCCCGCACCAGACGTTTAGTTTAGAGCTACCACGAACATGTTCAATGACAACGAGCGGATTTTGTGAACCCCAAATCCGAGCATTATGCCTATTAACACTTCCTGATAGATGAAAGGTTGCCTCATCTGAGACTAAACATTTTTCCAGGAAGCTGTCATCCATATAAATACGCTGCAGCATATCCGCAGCAAATTGTTGCTGGCGTGGTTTGTCGTTCGGCGTCAGATGTTGGAGAATTTGCACTCTGTAAGCACACATACGAAGACGCTGGTGAACTACACGATGCAGTGTTGATCGAGGTACATCAAGCTGCCTAGATGCTTGACGAATTGACTAACGTGGGCTCCTGAGAAACGTTTGCCTGATGTCCTCCAGTGTCTCTTCTGAAACTCGGTAACTTGCACCGGCAGTGTGTTTCAGAACACTTCCTGTTGCCAGAAACTTCTTATACCACTTCTTAATTGTTTTGACATCAGGTGGATCACATTCATACAGACGAGGATAATTTCTTTCCACAGTAATCGGTGACTTTGTTTCTGCAAACCACACTAATGCTTGCGCGCACTGATGTGGAGTCGCCATTTTCACTTCATGCGACCATGCTGCACTCTGGCGACGATACTTGGCACTTCTGAAACGGGAATATAAATTCTTTGAGATGCTCTACAATTTTGTGACGTGTACTTTTCAGCAAGATAGTGGCCGCTTGCTGACGGTGAGAGTTTGTACTGCTTGTCTTCGCGCTTTTCCAGCTGACAACATTTGGGTCATTAGGGGCAGGACCCTACCAGCAGCTCGGGATCTTGACGATGCAACTTACAAACTGGACGGAAATTGACTCTGTATCCCTCAGGAGGATATCCGACAACTCTGTCAATGAATCCCAAGCCGAATAACTGCTTCCATGAGGGCCAGAGGTGGACGAACATGTTACTTGAAAGAATCATCCCTTTTCTGAAAAAGTAATCATTTGCTTGTCTGTACACCACATGTACCGAATTCCGTCTCATTCGGATAATTCCTTCCCTTTGTTTGGTGTATTTGCTGCCCATGTACTCAGATTCACTCTTGTTTCTTCCCTCTTAGCTGTGATGGCAATGTACTGGTGGTATGTCAGAGATTTTGGCAATGTAACCGTAAGAGATTTTTACTTATCATTCTCTTCTACTATGCCAAGAGGATCGAACAGTGGCGTGATCTTTGCTAATGCTGGACAATTAGAGCTCGGTAAAAGACATACTTCTGGTTTAGAAAGTTAAGGTCTAAGTCACTTTGTCTTAAAATATTGGCAAATTTCAATGGGTCTGTTTGTCAGGCGATCTTCACATTGTTACAAGGTCTGCAATCACAGGCGGTTGATCCGTGTGCCACATGTAGCGAGTGTACCGGTTGATCCGTGTGCCACATGTAGCGAGTGTACGCTCTGGGTCGCACATCGAACTGCCTATGTTGTGGGGGAAAACCAACCATTAGCAGTTGAAACGCTTGTGCCTATAGCTGTATTGTCGTACGAGGTGCTGTGACGTGCTGGAGCTCTGTATCGGAGGCTGCAATCTCTCTACCACACCTAAACGTGCTCAACACGCAAACGATATGCAATCTAGTGTTAGCCATATATCTCATTTCCCACAAAATTGTTAATTAAAGTAATTGGAAATTTTCTGTGATTTCAAAACTACGTTGAATGCTAATGAGAGTAATTCTTATTAATCATTTGTGACGAAAATTAATTATATTTACTACCACATAGGTACCTGAATGAAGTGCCCGCATCTCGTGGTCGTGCGGTAGCGTTCTCGCTTCCCACGCCCGGGTTTCCGGGTTCGATTCCCGGCAGGGTCAGGGATTTTCTCTGCCTCGTGATGGCTGGGTGTTGTGTGCTATCCTTAGGTTAGTTAGGTTTAAGTAGTTCTAAGTTCTAGGGGACTGATGACCATAGATGTTAAGTCCCATAGTGCTCAGAGCCATTTGAACCATTTGAACCTGAATGAAGTTCTGTGTAGGAGCTCCTGCTTTTCAACGTAACGCCTCCACAGTGAGAGCACATATCAGAAGAAATCGATATATTTTATGAAGGTCGCCTGAACTGATTCTGTCGTAAATGAGACAAAGGAAAGAAAATCAACAGATTTTAATCTCTGACTTTATTTTCTCTTGTAATTAATACAAGAACAAGTGCTTGTCCGAGAAAGTCTAACAAATTATATACCACAATGAAATGCACGTTGAAGTACTCAAAAGTACGTCCACTGACTGTTCTGCTGACAAATGGTGGATACCTCCAATTGAACAGAAGATTTCCATGGAACCGGGATCGGCTTTCCAAAACCAGTGCAGGTCGCTGACATAAGCTAAAAATGGGTCAAGGATATAAATAACAAGAACACTGGAAAAGTAGCACAAGTGGTGTAAGTGACCTCGCAAATTCTTATCCGCTCGGAGTACAGGCAGCGCTGATGCTCAGAAGTTACACCTCCTTCAAGGACTACGCGAAGCTGCGCGAGATTATGACGAGACACCTCTCCACATCGTCTTCCATCGCCTTCACTTCCGGAAGCCCGCGGCTCGGAGGGGAGGATCCGCAGCTTTCGCCACAGTGACGACAAGAATTACTCTGAACACGCTAAAACGCAGGTGAAGACTGCCAAAACTTCTCCACGATCGCTTTATGCCCGTCCATTAACTGGCGAGAAGTTGGTGCACTATATACGCTGTACGGCCACTCATTGGCTCAGATATGCACGCCACAGCGCCTACCTATCTTTATGACCAGCCTCATGGGTCGACAACGTCTGAACGGTTAGATTATAGAATTTTCCTACGCTGTAAATGGCGAAATGTATCTGCCGCCTTTAGGCGGGGCGGGTTAGTCTCTTACTATCCTTTCCACAATCAGTCCACCTACCTGGATACGCTTCAGGTTGTGTCGGTGCTTCACTCAGCGACAGTAGATACACCCTACAATTACCACTGATGTCTGTCATCAGTTCATATGACCACAATGAACTGTTGGCTGTGGTATCTTTGAAAATATATATGGTTCGCACAACAGACGCATAAAATTTCTCTTGCGGTTTTCTCGAAATTGCCAGGGTAGTGCACATTACTATTTTCACATTTGTTGTTTTAATGGACTACTAAAGGCGAACAAAGTTCGATGTAAATCCGTGATACCAATGGCGTGACTTCCCCTTGTGACGTGTGGGGGTGTTACTTCTACTGTCCCGTTCCCCAATGTTTGCAGTCGTGACTCTGCACTTGGGCCGGCCCTAGTTTCCGACCTTTACGACTAATGAAATCGCCGGCGTCGACATGCATACGTACGGACCAGTCACGATGATTCAGTGTTTGATACACACTTTATCAGAGACAGTGGCAAACAAGATACCGACCCACGTCCGTGTGTGGACCCCGGTTTGTTTAGACTGGCCGAGGACACGCAGATGGTGACACACACACACTGCGGAACCACGTCAGCCCCTCACCACCTCCAGGGACTTGCTGGTGTGTGGCGCCGTATAAGGTACTGCACGGTCTACATAAACAGATAAAAATTTTCAGGCATTCTTTAAAATTCTAAGATTACAAGTTAAACATTGACCTCTAAATACTCAACCGAATTTCATGGTTTCGAGCACCATACAGGTTCAAATGGTTCAAATGGCTCTGAGCACTGTGGGACTTAACTTCTGAGGTCATCAGTCCCCTAGATCTTCAAACTACCTAAACCTAACTACCCTAAGGACATCACACACATACATGCCCAAGGCAGGATTCGAACCTGCGTAGTCTCGCGGTTCCAGACTGTAGCGCCTAAAACCGCTCGTCCACTCCGGCCGGTACCATACAGGTGCTTCAGATGGTTGTCTAACCAACAGTATATGATCAAAAGTATCAGGACACCTGGCTGAAAATGACTTACAAGTTCGTGCTCCCCTCCGTCGGTAATGCTGGAATTCAGTTTGGTGTTGGCCCTCCCTTAGCCTTGATGACAGCTTCCACTCTCGCAGGCATACGTTCAATCAGGTGGTGGAAGGTTTCTTGTGGAACGGCAGCCCATTCTTCACGGAGTGCTGCACTGAAGACAGGTACCGATGTAGGTCGGTGAAGCCGGGATCGAACTCGGCATTCCATAACTGCCCAAAGGTGTTCTACAGGATTCAGGACAGGACTCTGTACAGGCCAGTCCATTTGAGGGCTTACTGTCGTGTAACCACTCCACCACAGGCCTTGCATTATGAAGAGGTGCTCTATCGTGTTGAGAGATGCAATCGCATTCAACAGTGGGAAGCAAGAAGGTGCTTAAAACATCAATGCCGGCCGCTGTGGCCGATCGGTTCTAGGCTCTTCCGTCCGGAACCGCGCGACTGCTACGGTCGCAAGTTCGAATCCTGCCTCTGGCATGGATGTGTATGCTGTCCTTAGGTTAGTTAGGTTTAAGTAATTCTAAGTTCTAGGGGACTGATGACCTCAAGATGTTGAATCCCACAGTACTCAGAGCCATTTGAACCATTTTGTCTGTCTTTCTGACTGTTAAAACCCATTTTTCTCAGGAGTTGTAGCGGTATCAATTTGAAAATAATGTCACATAATAATATCTACGGTCACTTGCCGGTGTTAAACATTGATTTACGCCATATATTATGATACTCGCAAATTCACTCAGCAGAACTTGTAGGGTGCTTCCTGCTGACCTGAAAGGGTTCACTCTACAGATAAAGAAACAATCCGTAAATTGTGAATTTGTAATAAAACCACACGAAAGAATTTATTTTGTCATTTGGTGTGCCTGTCTGTCAAGACCAGTTTTTCTCGGGAACGGGTAGACGAATCAGGTTGAGATGTACGTTACAGACTAATGTCAATAGTCCCTTGGTGGTGTAATAAATGTAAGCTTCTATGTCATTGCTGTCAAAGGATTCGTCCATTTATGTAGTAATTTTTTCATAATCTGGGCCCACATTAACATATTTCTTTAACGTCAGTACCGCCATTAGACTGTTTTTTTTTTTAATTTTATTTGCAGTGCACACGATCATGACTTCGGCTTTAAGTTGCCATTATCAAGTGTTTTAATGTTATACAGTGCCTAAGATGGCATACTGTTGTATTTAAAATACACTATTAGACACATTGTCTAAGGGTCAATATTTCTGGTAAAAGCCTACTGCTTTCTTTTATCACTGAGTATATTGACCCTTAGACAAAGTGTCTAGTAGTGTATTTTAATTACGACAGTATGCCATCTTAGGCACTGTATCACATCAAAACACTTGATAATGGCAACTTAAAGCCGCAATCATGATCGTGTAAATATAACACTGCAAATAAAAAAAAATCAGTCTAATGGCAATACTGACTTCAAAGAAGTCCATTTATGTATCACATTTTTACACTCCCAAACTCACGCTTAAGAATCATAAAATTTGGCAACAGGCAAGGTTTATCAATAGAAGTAAAGGGAAAAAAAAAATGTAATATCACGTGAAAAGTAATTCTTTTTCCATTTGTTACCCGACTTCAGACTTGAAATTACAACATTCTTGAAAGTCTTGGAAACCCGGGACCGATATCTTGCCGTTATGAATGTAAATAAAGTGCAAAAATTGTCGAGATTCTCGATTTCTTGAGTGGATGATCTATCTGTTCCTGGATAAGTTTGTTGGAACCACCTAAGTGCAAGTTCTACTCGCTCCTGGGCAACTTCTTTTATTCGCAGTTATATATCAGTCAATTCTAGCTTCCTGTCTACAAAACATCTAGGCCTTGATGAGGTGGGCTTTTTGACTCCGTTAACACAACTACCAGCAGTTTCTCGTGAAATATTTCAATTTTCCCTCGAATCACTAATAAAACTTTTCTTAATCACTCTGATTACTTTCAGTCAGTAAAATATATTTTTGCCAAACTGTACCTCATGCTGGTCAATTACCCCAGTTGTGCGCTTCCCAACCTTCGTTTTGCTCTGAAAATTCGGACAAATATCCATTCTGTGATTTCTGTGGAGTCTCGTTATCACTCCTCTCTAACATTTGATCAAATAGTTGTTTCAAGCAGATATCTTCTATAGCTTTAGGGTTATCACTTGTTACATTTTGATTTTCGAGAAGGCGTGGCTCAAAAAAACTCTCTTCATCTTTTTCTTGATTCACAGAGTGAAGGTTGCTCAGTTTCCAGATTGAATGCCGGATCTTCGATTCTCCACATATTATTTCTGGATTCACGCACCGAAGTATGGTCACTTCAGAATACAAATGAATGTCTCAGTGCCGTTATATGCGAAAACTACGCATCTGAATCGATATCCTATACTCTGCAAAGCACTGGCAGAGGTTGCATAGCAGAGACTACTTCCCATTACATCATTTTTTCCTTGTAATAGACCTTATAGGAATTTGATATTGGTACTTCATGAATTATACAGGGTGATTCAAAAAGAATACCACAACTTTAGGAATTTAAAACTCTGCAACGACAAAAGGCAGAGCTAAGCACTATCTGTCGGCGAATTAAGGGAGCTATAAAGTTTCATTTAGTTGTACATTTGTTCGCTTGAGGCGCTGTTGACTAGGCGTCAGCGTCAGTTGATGCTAAGATGGCGACCGCTCAACAGAAAGCTTTTTGTGTTATTGAGTACGGCAGAAGTGAATCGACGACAGTTGTTCAGCGTGCATTTCGAACGAAGTATGGTGTTAAACCTCCTGATAGGTGGTGTATTAAACGTTGGTATAAACAGTTTACAGAGAATGGGTGTTTGTGCAAAGGGAAAAGTTCTGGACGGCCGAGAACGAGTGATGAAAATGTAGCACGCATCCAGCAAGCATTTGTTCGCAGCCCAGGAAAATCGATTCGCAGAGCTAGCACAGAGCTGCAAATTCCACAATAAACTGTATGGAGAGTCCTACGAAAAAGGTTAGTTATGAAACCTTATCGTCAACTACCCGAGACGATGGATCGGCCGCCAGGCAGCCCGTGACAGAGCACTTCATCACTGGCCTCCAAAAAGCCCTGATCTTACCCCCTGCGATTTTTTCTTATGAGGGTATGTTAAGGATATGGTGTTTGGGCCACCTCTCCCAGCCACCATTGATGATTTGAAACGAGAAATAACAGCAGCTATCCAAACTGTTACGCCTGATATGCTACAGAGAGTGTGCAACGAGTTGGAGTATCGGGTTGATATTGCTCGTGTGTCTGGAGGGGGCCATATTGAACATCTCTGAACTTGTTTTTGAGTGAAAAAAAACCTTTCTAGATACTCTTTGCAATGATGTATAACAGAAGGTTATATTATGTTTCTTTCATTAAATACACATTTTTAAAGTTGTGGTATTCTTTTTGAATCACCCTGTATTCTATCATGTTATTTGTGTAAAGGAGGTAGATAAAAATGACCATTTGTGCCAAAACAGTAGCGTTTATTTGGCGTGTTCTAGAACTGCTGCAATATTAAAAAGGCCTATTTCGTTTTATCTGGCGGACGGCGACAAAACAGACGTAATCAAATCGAGACACCACACCACTCTTGGGTACTATTCGTATTAAGAGCTTTTTCAGTATTAGACAACGATATTTTGATTTTTTATGTAGCAAAACGTTTGACGAACTTAGGTGGAGTAATAGAATCTTTCGCAGAAAGGAAAGCACGCCGTGTAAAGCTGTAGCCAGATTACAAAAAAATGCTGGGACATTAGAATTGAAGCAGTGTGTACTGTCTTGCTTATCTCTTTGTCTTTACTGGTTTTATGTTTGCTATATTTAATTTTATATATATTGAATTTTATGTCACACAAAAGGAAGAGTAATTAACTAACTGGCAATAAAGAATGCAAATTTGCTGAAGAGTTCTTATATTACCGTTCACAAGTAAACCCACCCCGTATTAACTTACTGTGAGTTTTTTCTGAGGGGGATAGGATGCCAAACCGGCCGATTGGGAGTAGGGGAGGCACCACAGGACGTTATAGTTTCCTCTGTCCTGAATAGGTTTGATGTCTTCCATTACAAAATAAACACATTTGAAATCCACATAGCTAAATAAAGCGACGTGCGGTAGAAGAATACTGTGCGAAGATGAGTGGCACTGCACTTGCCGGCACGGTACCTCAGCGTGTTCGGTCAGAGAGCTGGTTGGCCTCTGTAATAAAAAAACTGAGTGGAAGGATCAACAAAACGAACTTTAATGGATGTCAAATGACGTCCGCAACCACCAAACACAACGAACAACAAGGAACAAAATACAGAAAAAACAGTAGCTGAGTGGTCAGTGCGACAGAATGTCAATCCTAAGGGCCCGGGTTCGATTTCAGGCTGGGTCGGAGATTTTCTCCGCTCAGAAACTGGGTGTTGTGTTCTCCTAATCATCATCATTTAATCCCCATCAACGCGCAACTCCCCGAAGTGGCGTCAAATCGAAAGACTTGCTCCCAGCGAACAGTCTACCCGACGGGAGGCCCTAGTCACACAATATTTACATTTTACATTTCCTCGGACATGTATGTTTTATACATCAAACTCTTCAGAAAGATGTGCGCTACAAAATGAACATATCTTTGAAAAATGCGTTTTTTTTTAAATTTTTGACGTCCTACCTCAAACGCTCGAGTGGGTGAGGGATGGGCGCCACTTATACATTTTTGGCCCGGTTCAGAAATATCGTACACCCTGGTCTGAGTTGGCAGTGTCACTGAAGCTTGTACTGCTGCCGATACGCGCCGCTTATCTAACAAGGGATGACTTGCAGCAAGTAAAGCAGAGAGACCTCTTTCCCCTTTGACCGAATGAGTCACCTTAGCACCCCCTGCCTCGCGCCGTCATCGCCTAACACGGCGACGCAGACAGGTCCCAAGACGCTGGTATCAGGGGCTAAGCGACTTCATTGAAAAACAAACGTCACGGGGCAGTCTCGGCACAGTAGAACCAGTTCTCGTATTGCCATCAAGGGGTGACACTAGTTCAGCAGCAGGAAACATGCGATGATCCTGCAAATACAGTGAAGTAGTTTCCACCGGAGGGGTTAGAAAAAAAACGATCGCTCAATTGAACGAAACGGTACTAGTGACTCAGAAATCGAGAATAATCTCAAATTTTCGCCATAATTGCGATCTCTCGTTATTACGTTCCGAAACAGGGGAGCGGCCATGTAAGTAAAAATCAGTATTCCATTTGAGTCCATAGACGTATCACTGCACTGTGTAGGGGCAGTTGAATTTAGTGAAACTAAACTTCTAATTGTTGTTGTTTATAGGTCCCCTAACTCTGACTTCAGAGAATTTATGCTCAAGCTACAGAGAGCTCTTGATTCACTTTATAGGAAGTTCCAGAAATTAGTTACATGTGGTGACTTCAATATTAATTTTGTATATGATGGCGCAAGATAAAGGATGTTGGTAGATCTCCTAAATTCATATAATCTGATGCAGACTGTATTTTTTCCAACTAGGATGCAGGGGAACAGTAGCACAGCCATAGACAATATTTTTATTCATTCTTCGTTACTAGATTGGCATTCTGTTAGTAAACGGGAGAATGGCCTTTCAGACCATTATGAACAAATTTTAACACTAAAAAAGTCATATATCCTTACAAACTATATAGGAAAGTTAATCCATTGGCAATAAGGAGTTTTTTAAAACTCGTTAAGAAACAAGAATGGCACTATGTTTATACTGCCAATAACATAAATGTTACATACACTAAGCAGATTCAGAAGGATGTAGGTTGCAGTAGGTACTGGGAAATGAAGAAGCTTGCACAGGATAGAGTAACATGGAGAGCTGCATCAAACCAGTCTCAGGACTGAAGACCACAACAACAACATAGATGACAAATATAATGCTTTCTTTAACACATTTCTCATACTCTTTGAGGGCTGCTTTTCTTTAGAACGTTCTAAACCGGTTACCAGCAGTAATAGGCAGCCTGGGTGGCTGACTAGTGGGATGAGGATATCATGCAGAGCAAAGTGGGAATTATAGCAAAATGTTAGAAGTAGCCACAATCAAGCTACAGTAGCCCATTACAGACAGTATTATAAGGTGCTTAAAAATGTTATTAGGAAGGCAAAGAGTATGTGGTACGCAAATAGTGTTCCTTAGTTTTCAGGACAAAATTAAAACCATATGATCAGATATGAAGGAAGTGTCTGGTCAGCAGCAAAAGGTCGGTGATATAAAGTCAGTTCGTAATAAAAATTTCTGTTACTGATAAAACAGATATATGTACAGTATTTAACAATGATTTTCTAAGCATTGCTGGTGAATTAAATAAAAATTTAGTTTCTGTAGGGAATCATATAAGTCTCTTGGCAAATGCCATTCTGAGATTGATGACTTAAATACTCCTCTGTTGTACAGACAAGGAGAATATTGACTAAATAATTAAATCACTCAAAACTATCATGGATATGATGGAGTGCCTAGCAGAATATTAAAGTACTATGCTATACATATTAGCCCTGTACTTACTGGGAAATGAAGAAGCTTGCACAGGATAGAGTAGCATTTGTAATTTTTCCTTTAGGAATGGTCAGTTTCCCCAACGATTAAAGTACTCAGTAGTAAAACCGCTTTATAAAAAGGGAGGAAGGGATAATGTAACACTTTTAGACCTATTTCTATGCCATCAGTGTTTGCTGAAGTTATTGAAAAGGCTGTACGTGTAAGGATAATTTATCATTTTATATCACATAATTTGCTATCAAATGTACTTTCGGATTTAGAAGAAGTATAACAACTGAAAATGCTATATTCTGTTTTCTCTGTGTAGTGTTGGATGGGTCAAACAAAAGCTTTCGAACCCTAAGCATAGTTTCTGATTTAACTAAGGCATTTTACTGTGTCGATCACAAAATATTTCTCCAGAAGCTAGACCATTACAGAGTACGGGGAGTAGTTCACAATTGGTTAACCTCTTACTTTAACAACAGACAGCAAAAGGTCATTATTCACTGTGTTGAGAATGGCTGTGGTGCGGGGTCTGAGTGGGGTACGGTCAAATGGGGGGTGTCCCAGGGATCAGTGTTGGGGCCACTCCTGTTCCTTATATAATATAAATGATATGCCCTCTGTTACTACGGGTAACTCTAAAATATCTGTTTGCTGGTGACACTAGCTTGATAATAAAGGATGCTGTGGGTAACTATGGCTCAGTTTCAAGTAGTACAGTTCCTGACATATGTTCATAGCTCGTAGAAAATAAACTAACGTAAAATCACAGTAAGACTCAGTTTTTACAGTCTCTAACACACAATTCAACAAAAGCCGACGTATTGATTTCACAAAATGGACATATGATTAGTGAAACTGAACAGTTCAAATTTCTAGCATTCAGATAGTAAACGGTCGTGGAAAGCCCACATTCCGGGTATTGTTCGAAGGCTTAATGGTGCTATTTTTACTGTTAGAACGGTATCTGAAGTACGTGATCGTTCGACACGAAAGTTAGTCTACTTTGCTTATTTTCCTTCGCTTTTGTCTCATGGTATTATACAGGGTGATTCAAAAAGAATACCACAACTTTAGGAATTTAAAACTCTGCAACGACAAAAGGCAGAGCTAAGCACTATCTGTCGGCGAATTAAGGGAGCTATAAAGTATCATTTAGTTGTACATTTGTTCGCTTGAGGCGCTGTTGACTAGGCGTCAGCGTCAGTTGATGCTAAGATGGCGACCGCTCAACAGAAAGCTTTTTGTGTTATTGAGTACGGCAGAAGTGAATCGACGACAGTTGTTCAGCGTGCATTTCGAACGAAGTATGGTGTTAAACCTCCTGATAGGTGGTGAATTAAACGTTAACAGTTTACAGAGAATGGGTGTTTGTGCAAAGGGAAAAGTTCTGGACGGCCGAGAACGAGTGATGAAAATGTAGCACGCATCCAGCAAGCATTTGTTCGCAGCCCAGGAAAATCGACTCGCAGAGCTAGCAGAGAGCTGCAAATTCCACAATCAACTGTATGGAGAGTCCTACGAAAAAGGTTAGTTATGAAACCTTATCCCGAGGCGATGGATCGGCCGCCAGGCAGACCGTGACAGAGCACTTCATCACTGGCCTCCAAGAAGCCCTGATCTTACCCCCTGCGATTTTTTTCTTATGGGGGTATGTTAAGGATATGGTGTTTCGGCCACCTCTTCCAGCCACCATTGATAATTTGAAACGAGAAATAACAGCAGCTATCCAAACTGTTACGCCTGATGTGCTACAGAGAGTGTGGAACGAGTTGGAGTATCGGGTTGATATTGCTCGATTGTCTGGAGGGGGCCATATTGAACATCTCTGAACTTGTTTTTGAGTGAAAAAAAAACCTTTTTAAATACTCTTTGTAATGATGTATAACAGAAGGTTATGTTATGTTTCTTTCAGTAAATACACATTTTTAAAGTTGTGGTATTCTTTTTGAATCACCCTGTATTTTGGGATAACTCATCCGATCCTAAAAGGATATTTTTGGCTTAGAAACGGGCGGTTCGGGCAATAAGCGGTGTAAGGTCGTGAACCTCTTGTCGACCCCTGTTCACCAGTCTTCGTATTTTGACATTAGCCTCACAGTATATATGTTCTTTACTGCCGTTTCTTGTTAATAATATCAGCTTATTTCCAAGAATTAGCAGCTTTCAGATAGTTAATACTCTTCAGAAAATTCAACCTGCGTTTGGATCGCACTTCCTTAAATCTTGTGCAGAAAGGTGTGCAGTGTACTGCTGTATCCATTTTTAATAAGCTACCACAAGTATTCAAAAATCTTAGCAGTAATCCACGCGCTTTCAAATCGAAACTGAAGAGTCACACCTTCTGTTCTGTTGAGGAGTTTCTTGAAAAATTAAGCTGATTCTTATGTTATATTGTTGACTGCGTGTACTTAAACTTATTCCTTGACTTTTTTGGGTTCATAAACATTTTATTTTTATCTGTTTGTGTTACTTTTATGTTGTAATTTCGTTAATTCCGACTTTCCATCTGGTAGTTTGTACCTGGGACATAACAGAAGGTGGTGGACACACCTCATACGAATGAATGTCCAGTTATACGTGTCCGGGTACTTTTGATCAGATAGCGTACTTGACGGAGAAAAACGTGAAATTAAAGCCTGATTCACCTTAGTCACTCTATTTATCTCCTAACGTCTTTTTTAAATTGGCTTCACACAAAGCCCATCGACAGTTATGAGACATAAGAGTGCAAACAGGGAAATCGTCTGACTTCATTACAAAACATGACACACCTCGCACTAAAAAAATTAAAAAAAGTAAAGACAGGGAGAAGGAACAATTACTTGAGATAATTAGTTAAAAATTACCTTAGTTTGAGTGCACCAGTAGAATAACAGACTTCAAATTTTAACATAAAATCTAATTACAAGTAATGAAATATAAGAAAAGATCTTCTAATTTTAAGGTTCTCTTTGCATGGGGGCTTAATTAAATAAATTTGGTATTGCTTTTAATTTTTTAGTAACTGTCTGTCCGATTACGTAAGTCTCGTAATCGGCTGGCCCTGACTAGTATTATTACGCAATCTGACTGCAAAGAACAATGTAAGAAAATTTTCGTAAACACAATTAATTAATTAAGTCCCCAGCAACTATAAAACCTACAAAACCAATAAGCCCAAAAGTAACTGTTCTGTATGTGGGAGTGTGACTCAACGTCCACATCTGGCACGGTTCTTTTCCAACAAGCCAAGAATTTTTAAATACCAACTATACTGACGTGACAAAAGAAATTTAGAAAAACTATAATTACGCAAAAAAATCACAATTACACTCTAATCCAAGAACACAAGCCAGATGCTTTGTTGACTGAACCTGTAGTGACACATTATTTCAGATAGACAATTAATAAAAAAAACATTATAAATTTTACCTTCATATATATTGACGAAATGCACTCATTACAATAACATCTGCTATCTCTCCCATCAAATAACTGCATAAAACAAGGAGCAACACTCTTTACTACCACATCTCACTCCGACTTCACGACAATCACGAGCTCTTAACACACACTGTGCTCTCTACTAGCACTGACTGCCACGAACTCTCAACAACCACTGACTGCCACGAACTCTAAACAGGCACTGTGGAGGCGGCTTAAAAGTACTCTTTGGCGCACTCTCTGGCGCAGTGGCACAGTGTAGCCACCTTTCATATGCCCCTCCTCCACAGGCCAGAATTTGATGGTATTTTTGCCAGCATTGGTGGTGAAAATACCACCAAATTCGTCCACAAAAATACAGACAAAAATAAAAGATAATATTAATACCTAAACATCACATAATTAGTTAAAAATTTTGGCTTTGCACTGACCTTTCACTAACCTAATATATAAAATACAGTAAGCAATACAACTTCTTTTCATGCATGTGGCTTTACATAATAGTTTACACAATATACAAAAAATCAGTTTATACAAATGTTCACATAAAAATGCTTTCAATGATTAGTTTATACAAAAAAAGACACCAACAGGTAACATCTTTTCAGTAGAAACAGTCCATCAGTGGCACCCAGTAAAGTTTAGCAGGTACACCCAGCAACAAGTCACATTAGTTCAGTAGAAGCAGTTCATCAGTTGCACCCAGTAAAGTTTAGCAGGTACACCCAGCAACAAGTCACATTAATTCAGTAGAAGCAGTTCATCAGTGGCACCCAGCAATGTTGAATTGGTGCAGACACCAACAAGTGACATCATTTCAGTAGAAGCAGTTCACCAGTTGCACCCAGCAATGTTGAGAGCAGGTGCAGACACCAACAAGTGACATCATTTCAGTAGAAGCAGTCCATCAGTTGCACCCAGCAATGTTGAGTAGGTGCAGACACCAACAAGTGACACCATTCAGTAGAAGCAGTCCATCAGTAGCACCCAGCAATGTTGAATTGGTGCAGACACCAACAAGTGACATCATTTCAGTAGAAGCAGTTCACCAGTTGCACCCAGCAATGTTGAGAGCAGGTGCAGACACCAACAAGTGACATCATTTCAGTAGAAGCAGACCATCAGTTGCACCCAGCAATGTTGAGTAGGTGCAGACACCAACAAGTGACACCATTCAGTAGAAGCAGTCCATCAGTGGCACCCAGCAATGTTGAATTGGTGCAGACACCAACAAGTGACATCATTTCAGTAGAAGCAGTTCACCAGTTGCACCCAGCAATGTTGAGAGCAGGTGCAGACACCAACAAGTGACATCATTTCAGTAGAAGCAGTCTATCAGTTGCACCCAGCAATGTTGAGTAGGTGCAGACACCAACAAGTGACACCATTCAGTAGAAGCAGTTCCACAAAATTCACTAGCACTGATCACACAGTTCATCAGCAGAAATTAAACACGACCAAATGTCACACATCATGTTGAAAAGTGCAGGTAACAGTTCAGAATATTTATCTTCACTAATCAGACAGTTCAGGCATGAACAATAGTTTGAATGCACATACAAATGCTTTTACAGTAACATACAAATCATAACAAACACACAAATGCTATCAGATAATTGTCCTATTAACTATTACAAATACTCAAATACCAGTAAACCTATGATATTCATGGGTGTCAGTGCAAGCCACTACCAATACTAAAATAATATTTAGGAGATAGGTGGTTAGGATTAGTAAAGGAAAACACACAGAACACACTCACTCATCTCTCATCCACATTAAGTACTACTGTGTAACTGAATAGTGTTAATTGTGTAAATGAAATTCTGTCTAAATCTGATGTTCATCATGTGTATCAAGTAGTGCTGGCAACAATGTATAATAGTCAATAATAGTTAGTCAACGTCATAGTCATCATGTCAAGACCAATGTTTGCCAAGCCAGATTAAAATGTACTGTTGCTGAACAACTGTCAGTGAGCCACGATATGCAATTACTTCCTCTCTCCAAAAAAAAGTAAATACTGCTTAGTTATTTAACAAAGTGTGTGTATAGACTATCTTCCTTCTATTTTAGTGTTCTAGTCTGCTCTCTTCATCCTCCTTGTTCCATAAGACCAACAAAAAAAATATGCTCCTCACTTACTTTACCTCTTATCCACCAAAACTCCAATAATTATCAGCATCACATAATCTCAATAATACCTCAATAATACGTCGATAAATGTAAACCTCAGCACCAATATCACCTTACCTCTTGTCCACAAACAACTTCATATACTCTCAATACCTATAATAATACATCGATAAATATAAACCTCAGCACCAATATCATTTCACTTCCACAACAACTCTTTCCTCTCGTCAGTCTCCTCGAACAAGTACAGATAAAATCCTAATGTAACTTCAATTCAGCATCCCATACCATCCGAAGACACATTGCCAACACACAACCTCTGTGTAATCCATCTGACCCAAATTTTCTACTCATTATAAATTATAAGATACATTTTGGTTCCTTGTCCATTATTAAATAAAAGAAATGCATACCTGACCTCTAACAGACTTAGTTCGAATAACTCTCAGTAATTAAGTACGATTACGGAGTGTGAATAATCATAATATTTCACAGTGTGTACACCACTTCAAGAATTATGGCAAACAGAAGCAAACATGTGGAGTATTTTTTGTGTCAAGTGTCACTTCCTATTTCAATTGTTCACGAAAAATGCAGTGTAATAACTGTCAATGGTCTAAACCTAGTTTCGGTCTGTCATGTCGTTAGCTTCCTTCCTATTTGCATAAATTTATACAGCTTCCATAAAACCTCAGCTCATGTGACTTCAATGACTTTCTTGTACTAATGTCGTTCGTCGAATTATAGCAGTGAATTTTCTTATCTTAAAAATATAAGGCACTGAGCGTAAGCAAAACAAGCAATAGCGAGTAAATAGACCAGTAAAGAACAGAATGTCAACAAGTGGATGCAGCACAATTCCTACAACGAGGCTCTGCCAAGCGAACAATCTATAATTAATACAGTAATGTGACCTAAACTCTATGTTCATACACAGTATATCAGCATTTCTATACACCAAATTAAAGAGCAGTTATGGCAACAAAACAGAAATGTGTAAATATGTAATCCATACAAAAAGCAGCAAACATATATCTTACGTAATAAACAAGTCATTAGCATCATATCAGCCTAAGCAAATAAATGTTCATATGTCATCTTAATAAGTAAACATGAAGGCGCAAGCAGATAAATCACAAAGTATAACTTACATACCTAAACACATCAGCACAATAAATCAGGTTACCATTACAATTTAAATAAATAAGCACAGCAGGCACATAATTAAAAAAAAAAATATGACATCAGTGAAAAAGCATAGCAGCCAAGCGATGCATAATATTACACAAGTTACAACCCAGTTCATTAATCAATAATTGTCAAAATAAGCACAGCAGGCACATAATTAAAAAATATGACATCAGTGAAATAGCAGTGCAGCCAAGCGATGCATAATATACACAAATAACAACCCTGTTCATTAATAATCATTGTCAAAATCAGTTAACGTACGCAAGCACGTCGCTTCACACGTAAATTCATAGAACATGAAATTTAGCACAAAGTATGAATCACGTAATCGCAAGCAGCAAATTACTTCTAAAGTACGTACCTAAGTGGAAATATGTTACCTGAAAAATGAACTCAATTAATAGTTACCCTTTTTTTAGTTAATTAGTTTCTTCTTGGAAATTACATTCTTCCTGAAAATTTCTCGATAGCAGGTCGTCTTAACATCGGACACGCACACAATTTACCTGAAGTTCTTAAATACTTTATACAACCGTATCCTGCAAAATACTAAATGTTAATAACAGAATTCATCAAGTCACTATAGCTTTATACTGAATTTAGTCGGAGAAATTAGACTGTTATTTGTTTACGGCTGTCAGTGCATTCGCACTGAGCGCTCGATCAGCTGTAGGCGCGTGACGTAGGAAGCTATTGTTCGCGGTCAACGACTGCCTTGTGCGGCGCGCAGACTTGACTGTTGCTTTGAGTATGTGCCGCCGCCAAAACACAGCGCGGTACTCTTGCATTCTCCGTGTTTACGTAAACCGTTGGTTTCTCACAAGTATGTCATTCCACAAAAATTTTTACGTTAGATATATGATGTATTCCCTTAGAGCGTCGTGATTTAAGAGTTTCTACTTCAACAGTGTTATCATGTATAATTTTGCGAATTCTATATGGACCGTTATAAAGCAGAAAAAATTTGCGACACAAGCCTTTTCCTTTGTGAGACAAACGGTGGGACTTAATTAACACCTTCTGACCAACTGACAATATTTTTGAACGACCAGGACGTTTGGCTGATTTCTCTCTTCTAGCAGCCGCAGATGCAATATTTTGCAGAGCCAGGTTGACAACTTCAGAATGCCGCAGTTTCCGTGAAGGCGGAAAAGGAACGATTTCAGAAATGCGATTTGTTGGTACTTTATTTTTTAATGTCAATAGAGGCGGTAAAGAAGTTGAGTCATTAGGAAGTTCATTCAGAATGTTTTCAAAAATATGAAGATACTGATCCCAAGTTCTGTGATTCTGATGACAATAAAGACGACACAATTTATTGATTTCCTTCATCCATCTCTCTGAAGCGTTAGATTGAGGGTGAAAAAGTGAGATGAAGATTGGTTTAATTTTACGACGCTGTGGAGTACGAAGCCAAATTTTAAAACGAAACTGTGATCCATTATCTGATATTACCTTATCAACATGACCAACTTCTTTAAGAAAATGTTTGATGAAAGCGTTAGATACTGAACGAGCTGTTGCTTTGCGTAACGGTGTAAAACACACATATTTTGATGTCAACTCCACTGCTACAAAAATGTACGCAAAACCATTAGTAGAACGAACCACTGGACCAAACAAATCGACTGCAGCCATCTCCTTTAATTTCGCTGGAATGATGGGAAACAACGGTGCTCTGTGAGAAATCGTTGGAGGCTTAGCCATTTGACATAATTTACATTTGGCAAGAACAGATCGAATACGTTTTTCCATATTACTGAAGTAGCAATTTTCTCGTAATTTATGAAAGCATTTTCGGGGACCAAAGTGTGCATAACTGAAATGCGTATACCAAATCAGCTTATTAACCCACTCATCAGGAATACAAACTAACCAAACGGAGTTGTCGACCGATTTTCGTTTAAAAAGAATGTCATTGCGAACTGAATAGCATCTAGTTTCTCTGGATCAGGAAGAATACCTTCTGTAGAAATAATGTGACCGAGAAATTTCATCTGAGAACGACCAAATTCAGATTTTTCCAAGTTCACAGTAATGCCAACTCTTGCAAAAATACATAATAATGAATCCAAAATTTTGCTGTGCTCACTCCAAGAATGTTTAGCAATAAGAATGTCGTCAACATACGAAGTAATGTTGTCACGAAGATAAACAGGTAAAATTTCATTTAAACTACGAATGAATGCTGCTGAAGATACAGTAACTCCACATGGTAATTTCCAAAGTCACTTTTGGGTACAATTAGTCATATCAGGTTATTGTTCACTTACTCACTAGATAGATTGATAGTCGAAGAGCTGGTTTGACAGATGCAAAGAATAGTAAAAGAGTAGGCAGCGGTACAGAAAACTAAAAGGGAAATAGCACCACTACAGCTCGGGGCCCTATGCTCGCTACAGCACATATTCACTTAGTGTGTGAATCCCCTGAGGACTTTAATAGGTTCAAACAGTAATTTTCGAAATCTCATTTAGGTAAGTAGTCAAATCCGGTTATTGTTTACTTACTGTCTAGATAGATTGATAGTCGAAGAGTTCGTTTGACAGATGCAAAGAATAGTAAAAGAGTAGGTAGCGGTCCAGAAAACTAAAAGAGAAATAGCACCACTACAGCTCGGGGCCCTATGCTCGCTACGGCACATATTCACTTAGAGTAGTGAATCCCCTGAGGACATTAATAGGTTAGAACAGTAAATTTCGAAATCTCATTTAGGTAAATAGTCAAATCCGGTTATTGTTTAATTACTCACTAGATAGATTGATAGTCGAAGAACTGGTTTGACAGATGCAAAGAATAGTAAAAGAGTAGGCAGCGGTACAGAAAACTAAAAGAGAAATAGCACCACTACAGCTCGGGGCCCTATGCTCGCTACGGCACATATTCACTTAGAGTAGTGAATCCCCTGAGGACTTTAATAGCCGCACATAATTTCTAGTTTGTGACTTTGTGGCAAATCTGGCGGAAGTGCGTACGTAAATTGATCTAACCATGCACATGGATGTATGTCATTCTTAGAATTGCGGAAGATCTTAAATTTCCGGACAGTCAAAAAGTGTTTATAGTCAAAGTTTTCGCCTCGTGGCGACAAAGACCTACCGCGTCTGTCCCAGTCCGAATGTCGATTATTGTAAAGTTCGCGCGCCTGGCGCTCTCTTGTTGCATCCCGTAAATGAAACAAATTATTTTCTTCATACCCCTCAGCTACCTGTGATTCTAAATTCCTTCTGCTATCTTTTCCTACAATTTCGCCTTCGATCTGCTTGGCTTGCTTCCGTAATGCCTCAAATTCCTTTTTCACGCGTTCATTAAATTTTCCCTGATTCTCAACATGCTTATTTATGTTCTGATACTCTTCGGTTTCTGCAAATGGTAATGGAGCTGTATCATCCGAATCTCTGTCCCCATGTAAACTAAGATTTGTCAGTTTATCTGAAATTTCCTCAACTCTTTCCGATAAGTCACCTAATTGTTCTTTCTGTTTATTTACGTCTTCCGTAAGTGTCGCGACTCGGGTTTCAGTATTGTCACATTTGGTAGCTAGCTGTTCATATTGTTGTGTTAGGTTATTTAATCTGTCATTTGGTACGGATCCTTCGATTCTCTCAAACATTTCTTCCTTATCCTTTGCACGTTGTAAATTTAACTCTGAAAAATTCTGTACTATTACGCGATCTCTTTCTTCCTGTTCTCTATCCTGTTCCCTTTGTCTGATTTCTACTGCAATTAATCTATTATTGTGAGAATTCAGAATCGGTTGTACTTCTTCCCTGATTTCTTTCTTTAATTCATCTTTCATATTTTTGAAACATGTCCCCATTCGTGAATCTATCCGTGTTTCCAAAGTTCCCATCTCTGTTTTAAATTCAGATCCTAACCGAGTTTCCATTGTTCCCATCTCTGTTTTAATCGTTCCCATCTCAGTTTTAATTGTTCCTATCTCTGTTTTAAATTCAGATCGAAACTGCTCCATTGTTCCCCTATCCGTTTTTAATTCAGCTCGTAAAATTCCCATCTCTGTTTTAATTGTTCCTATTTGTGTTTCCATATCTGTTTTTAATTCAGATCGTAACTGTGATCCCACATTTAATATAGCACTCATCAACTGCTCCATAGTAACTGTTTCAAAATTCTTTTCACCCCTCACATTTCCCACAAAACCAGCTTCCTTCTGCATGGCTGTAAAGCTATCTGTGTTCGATACTATTCCAGAATCTTCTATCGTTAATCTCGTAATCTGTGAATTTTCTGATTGAGAAAAATTTTGAAATGGTTCCGGACTATTTTCCCGACTTATTACATTGTTTTCCACTTCATTATTCATCACACTGTTTTCCTCTGTTGGCGAGTTCGCCATGTTAACAATTTCGTCATTCTCACTATTCATCATTTTTGCCTTTTCCATTGATCGCGTAATCATTTACAAAATACACAAAAGATTCGTCACTGTACGAAAATTACACACGGTGACTCTTTATCTCAACAATACCATTCACATGCAATGACTCCCTCAAACACGATTGACGAACAAATTGAAATAATTGCACAAGATTGTTAAACGCGTATACAAGGCAATAAAAATTAACTTTGAAAAATACCATTAGAAGAATGACAATTACCAAATCTACACATGCAAAACAGACTACAATTACTAACTCAAAATTACTACAACAATACTACAGTCTACAATTTTCACAATCAGAAAAATTCCAAGGGACGATCCGAAGCAGCGGTCGCCACGTGCATGGGGGCTTAATTAAATAAATTTGGTATTGCTTTTAATTTTTTAGTAACTGTCTGTCCGATTACGTAAGTCTCGTAATCGGCTGGCCCTGACCAGTATTATTACGCAATCTGACTGCAAAGAACAATGTAAGAAAATTTTCGTAAACACAATTAATTAATTAAGTCCCCAGCAACTATAAAACCTACAAAACCAATAAGCCCAAAAGTAACTGTTCTGTATGTGGGAGTGTGACTCAACGTCCACATCTGGCACGGTTCTTTTCCAACAAGCCAAGAATTTTTAAATACCAACTATACTGACGTGACAAAAGAAATTTAGAAAAACTATAATTACGCAAGAAAACCAGAATTCACTCTAATACAAGAACACAAGCCAGATGCTTTGTTGACTGAACCTGTAGTGACACATTATTTCAGATAGACAATTAATTAAAAAAACATTATAAATTTTACCTTCATATATATTGACGAAATGCACTCATTACAATAACATCTGCTATCTCTCCCATCAAATAACTGCATAAAACAAGGAGCAACACTCTTTACTACCACATCTCACTCCGACTTCACGACAATCACGAGCTCTTAACACACACTGTGCTCTCTACTAGCACTGACTGCCACGAACTCTAAACAGGCACTGTGGAGGCGGCTTAAAAGTACTCTTTGGCGCACTCTCTGGCGCAGTGGCACAGTGTAGCCACCTTTCATCTTTTACAAAAAAGGATGTAATGGAAAATACATTTGGGAACTGACTGACCTATCCATGAAGCTCTGAGCTTCTCTAAAAGAAAAATAATCCGCAATTTTTAAAATGAAGTACATTTTAATTGTTCTTGGATGATTTTATTTATCACGTTGTTTTAATACCAGCTATCTCCCGACTCCCTATTTCTTAAAGAACCGAAGTCCCATGTATAAACTAGCATCAGAATGTCAGAATAGTTGGAAAGTGGGTTACTGTGTTAGTAAAAATCAAAGCTGGCAAACCAAAAAAATTGATAACTTGTTTTTATGTTCACGTGATACCATCTTGGCAAATAGCACGTAATTCAAATCGTTTATTTTAGGCTTCATTATAGAAAAAGTAAGTTATAAAAGCAAAGTGATTGAACTGCAATTTAATAAAATAATTTCGTGCAGTTACTACGGTTTCGGTTTTCCAGTTTTTTAATGTACATGATATGCATGTTACAAAATAGTTTTTCACGGATTTCAATGTTTATGACGTCATATCTCCTTTGCTATGTGTCGTACAATCATATAATCTTGCAATTGTATTCAGTGGTATATGTCGACACTACCTAAAAATGTGTTGCGAAAATAGTACTACATAAGTAAAAAATTAATACGTCATACCTATGCTGGAGTTTTACTTCATGAGCAGCCAAAATGTAGTAAGCAATAAACAATTTTTCCTTCATTATCTGATGGGGGGGGGGGGGGGAGGGTGGATATCATCGACCAAACGTTTCGAAAAGCTTTGAAATTTGTGTAAACTCTTTTTGGAAGCCGTTAAGTGCTCTCGTTTTCAATTACTGGTGGAATATAATGCGAGTAATTTGCGCGTCACCAGTTACAGTGGCTCAACACTTGCAAACTTTTTAATTCTCGAATTGTGGTGTTAAATTTTAACGTAAGATTTTACCTCTTAGTGAGCAGACTATGGCAACATTTAAAATTTTTAAAATCGATCGATAATTAAGTGAAAAATAGTGGTACTAAAATTTTTGTTACCCCTGGTAGCTGTTGGATAGTCGACTTGCAACTGGTGCTGGGTGTTTGCAGCCATCTAGTAATTACATATGTACAGTTACCTCCTCAGTAAGCCGGGAAATATAGCTAATTTTAACAAAAGTCTCGTTTTATTACTATTGATGTGGTCTGTAGTCAGTCTATTAATAATAACAATTTCTTTTGTCGCGAGCACTGATTTGAGAAACCAAGGTTGCCGCACGTAATGATCTACTTCTATTCTACTATGTCAAACAAAACTTGCGTTGACAGCGATTTTCGTCACATGCAAAAGGAGCAGAATCCTTCCATACAACGTATTTGAGTTATACCTGCACCAGTATGGAAACATCCTTTCTAAAGAACTGGTATGAAAACACCCAAAAATACTTACGATTTAAAAGCAAATATCGTGAGACCATAAATCGATGTGTGTCGAAAAAATTTCTTTCTTTCATTGTTATTGTAAAGTCTTAAAAGACGTCCCTCGCAATAATAGACATCTGTAAATGTGCGGTACATTGTATAAAATTTGGCGAAACAAGTTCCAGCTGTGTAAAGGTACTACTGTGCCTGCTTGCACCGAGAAGCCATTGACATCTAGGAGCATGAAAAAAGAAAAGAAAATTAACAAGAAATAAGAAAGCCTCAGATTAAACAGATGGTGGATCCCTGTCTCTCAGAGAGTGCTGACCGTAAGTAGCACAATGGTCCTAGCACAATGGCGTCGCTGGTGTATACCACCTCAGCTTCAGTCCACCACGGGGCTGGAGGATTATTGCTTGAGGGTGCCTGCCACTCATGCTGGAGAAACGTCAGACTGTCAATCAATCGGGCGTTGCCCAAAGTAACGGGGCTGGAGGATTATTGCTTGAGGGTGCCTGCCACTCATGCTGGAGAAACGTCAGACTGTCAATCAATCGGGCGTTGCCCAAAGTACCAGAATCAGCCGCCTCCGGGCAGCCGTTTGAGAAGTGGCTGCCACAGTGTCAATGAATGGCGGCTGGTTCGACATCGCCAAGCCGAGCGCTGACCCACGCGTCCAAGCAGCTGACATGCAGGAACGTTTGTTCTGTGAAACCTGCCTGAAGGCCCCACCATCTCTCTGTTTGCCAGACTGTTTGCTCCAGCAGTGCTGTAGACTTTGGCGTCGTGTTTGGTCAGCTAGATACTTGGGCTGGCAGGCCTTGTATCTCTGCTACAAAGCAGATAACGTCAGTGCTACACCGATGTTTGTTCCTCCCCTGGTCACGTGGGGCTTCCATAAGAGGACCGCGTCCGCATCAAGGCAACGCAGCAGTTGTTGGGCGGACCACCATCGGCGTATCGTGCCTTCACTAGTACTAGAAACCTCATCACGGACCACCGGTGCAAGGTGGTAAGTCTTTCTGAGTCTCAGATTCACAAATCAGTGTTCCCTCTGTTAGTAGATGTAATTCATCCGACTTCGGCTATTTGCAAAGTTACTTGGAGGAAAGTCGTTTAGTAAACAAAGCATGTCTAATAATGTCATTTACGTTCTGTCCCTGCTGGCCCACACACTATACAAAAAAGAAACTTTCAGTATTTTCTTCAGTTGAAACTTCAGGGCTGAGAGGCCCTGATATATGTATAAAATTTCCACCTAACGTTTCATCTCCATCTGCGGGAGACATCTTCTGAGGTAGTCCGACTACTGCCCGACGGCCTCAGAAGATGTCTCCCGCAGATGGAGACGAAACGTTAGGTGGAAATTTTATACACAGACCACGGCCTCTCAGCCCGGAAGTTTCAACTGAAGACAACACCGGCCGTGAAAGCCTACATTGAATGATTTCAGTATTTTCTTTTAGCTTTTCTTGTGCTCAAATTATTTCCATTACCTCATAACTGGTTACTTTCCTTTCCTCAGACTAAATAGTTCCGGTCAGCTTGACTGTTTTCTACCTACTCGTGTACTTTCTGTCCTTTAGATCTCGTCGTGTTATCCGTGTTTCTTTCAGGCACTTGTCTGTTGCCATCCATTTTATTATCACAGTTTTACCTTTACTTCGAATTTAATATAATTCCTCAAAGGAACCCAGAACTTGGTTTTATTATTATAGTATTCATAAAGTATTTTAGCCTTCGTTTCTTTATATCCGAATAAATATTGATATTCTTGTGAATTTCTTTATTAAACTCTAACGTTCCTTTTCGGTACGTTTTGGATCTAATGTTTTCCAGGGTACGTTTCATTCTCTCTTTCCGATTTTTTTCAGAGTCTCTCTTTCTGTTTAATAAGAGTGTTCTAGCATTGTAAATACTTTTAGATTTGATTACCGTGCCATACTGTCCCTGTTTTCTATATTTTGATACGCATTTTTTGTTGGAAATGTCTTTTGTACGTTTGAAAGCTGTTTCCATTTTGTGGCAAACGACTTATAATCGCTTTCCTCTAAGGCAGTCTTTTGAAGGTTATCCCACAAATATTTGAAATCAGAAACTCTTTGATTTTTCCCGTTTTCGGTCTCAGAATTATGACTGACAAGTTCTTGTTAAACATGTACTTTTTCCGTGAGATCTGGAGACCTACTCTTCCCACTTTATCTCTAAGAATTTCTGTGTGTGTTTTTGATGTTCAAATGTCGTGACAGAGAATCACCTTCCCCTCCCCCCGGAGGTTCGAGTCCTCGCTCGGGCATGGGTGTGTGTGTTGTTCTTAGAATAAGTTAGTTTAAGTATTGTGTAAGTCTAGAGACCGATGACCTAAGCAGTTTGGTCCCCCAGGAATTCACACACTTTTGAACAGAATCACCTAATCGTCTATAGAAGATAAGCAGTCTCTCCTAATATTAACAGTCCAAAGTTTGATTGATTGGTATGTTTCGTCATCCACTCTTGGATTACTAAGAAGCAACTGAAAGATAGTGGACAGTATCTTACTTCTGTCTCAATACTGTTTTAATCTGAAAGCGTTCCGATATTTCTACGCTCAACACAGTTCAGATTTTTATATTATTTGTCATGTTTCTGGCAACTGCAGTGTTTCGGAGTTTCGCTTCTTGTCTCACCTAAAGTTGAAGGAGAGACTTAAACACATTTTCACAAAACCAACTTTGTAATTCTAAGTACAATGGAGACACGTTACTATTTTATCCACCACGTTAACAACGAAAAATTGTCATGGTGCGAGTAGGAATCGAGCTCTTACGGCTCGTAACAAACTTAATCATGTATGTAGACATTTAACCCATTCCAGCAATACATAAACTCCACAGTTTTTGCCTGTCATCGACGTTGATACTAGCAACATATCGACCTCGGAGATTCACAGAATTTCGAGAATGTTTTAAATTTAGAGTCTGTGAAGTCGGATAAGAAATGCAAAAAAAAATATGTCCTTCGTGTGACATAATTACAAACTGACAATTTTTCTGATTTTTTTACCCTAATTTGTACTATGAAACCTTTCTTCTTTCCACATGTTATGATTCTAGGCCCACAGGACGTATCCTATAGGTTTCGGCGAATGAGTTTGCGAGTATCAAAATGTGTGATATAAATAGCGGTATCTTTTGATTGCATTGACTTATAAGTTTACACACATTACACCGCCAAGGAACCACAGACCTTAGTATGTGACATAAATTTCAACTTGATACATCTAATCGTTCCTGAGAAATGATGCTTTTGACAGTCGGACAAAAAAGTGATCCTATAAGGGCTTCGTTCTTACCGATTGAGACACGGAACATAAAAAAATCAAAGCTCAGTCGCTGTGGCCAGAGGCAGGCTAATGAGAACCGACCGACCGCCGTGTCGTCCTCGGCCAGTGGCGTCATTTATACACGGTATGAAGGAGCGTGCAGTCAGCGCACCACCCTCGCGGCCGTCGTCGGCTTTGCAGACATAGCGGCAGCTACCTCTCATTACCATTCAACTGCGCCTCAGTTGGCACCACGGGACTGACTGAATCCCGCACCAGTCCTGCCAGCGGGGAAAAGTCCCTGGCAGTACCGGGAACTGAATCCGGGTCCTCGGTTTGGCAGTCACCCCCGCTGTCCAATCAGCTGCGGAAGAGGACACCTCTGAACAGTCATACACCAATAACAAGCTTAGCGCTCTCTGCTTCACTCGCGTGGATTATACGGCCTGCAAACTTTTTTGTGTTTTTATTGAATAGAAATTTTATGTTGTTCGCAAATTGCAACACCTGCTAAACTTTCCACATTAATTAAGGTATATAACCATGGTCTTTCCCGAATGTTCATCTGTCGAAAAAGCGATTCTGATAGCTCGAGACCAAAGATTTTATTAATCACGCCTTTGCGTTCTTGTAGAGATATTTCGAGAGCAACTTTCATCCTCTAACAAATATTTCTTTATATCTAACCGAGAAGTGAAATAACAATTTTCATAAATTTAGCTTTAAAATTTTTTAATGTAACGAAACAATTTCTTAAAAATTTTCATACCCTGTTACACTCTCTTAGGGGTTAAATTTCCAGGAACACTGAAACACGTTTTTTTTATTTTTTTATTTTTTTATTTCTAACTGAGAAGTCAAATACTAATTGTCATATATATAACCTTAAATTCCTTAGTAAATCTATAGTAATTATTTATTTTCAAAAAATCTTTCACCCGCTATTTTATCTTCTTAATGGTAAATTTTCCAAAAATGCTGAAACACGTATTGTTTATTTTCAGACTGAGAAACCAAATACCAATTTTCGTATTTTTAGCTTCAAAGTTTCCTTAATAGCGATATACATTCAAAAAGCCTTTCTGTCCCTATTTCGCCCCCCTAGGAGTGTAATTTCGTACAATCTCTTCTTAAACGATGCCTACAGTATAAGACCCACACACTTTCCAAACTTCAAGTTTCTATCCTTAGGGGTTTCGGCTGGGTGACGATGAGTTAGAGGATCAGTCTGACCCTATTTCACCCCGTTAGGGGTTGAAATTCCAAAAACAGTGAAACACGTATTTTTTCATCTCTAGCCGTGATGCAGAACGTCAGTTTTCAAAGATCCAGTTTTTAAATTGATTTTGAAATGAAATTTTTTCATAAAATGTTTCACTCCCTATTTCACTCCCTTAGGGGTTGAATTTCCAAAAATAGAGATATGCGTATGTTTTGTTTCTAACAGAGAAGCCAAACACAAATTTTCATAGCTCTAGTTTCAAAAAATGTATGCACAATGAAATATTTCCATAAAAACTTCCAACCCCCGTTTCACCTCCGGAGGGGTTGAATTTCCAAAAACAGGGAAACACGTATTTTTTTTAATTTCTAATTGAGAAGCCAAATTTAAGTTTTTATAGAGTTAACTTTAAAAATGTTTTCATAATAAAATATTTTCATAAAAAATCTCTCCCTTATTTCACACCCTAAGAGTTCAGTTTCCAAAACGCTGAAACACGTATTTTTTATTTGTTACCAAGAAGTTAAATATGAGTAATCATAGAATTAGATTTAAAAGTAATTAAGTAGTTCTTTAATAATGATATATTTTCAAAAAAAGGTTGCATCCACTATTTCCCACCATAGGATTAAATTTCCCAAAATGTTGAAACACGCATTTCTTCTTTTCTGACTGAGAAACCAAGTACCAGTTTTCTTGGGTCTAGCTTCAAAATTGCGCTAATAGCGACATCTTTGAGAAAATCCTTCATCCCCTATTTCAACCCCCTAGGGTTGGAATTACGAAAGATCTCTTCTTAATCGACGCCTCAGTATAAGATCCACTCCTTCTCAAAATTTAAAGTTTCCATCACTAGCGGTTTGGACTAGGCGATGGTGGGTCAGTCAGGGCATTGCTTTTTATATACAGGGACTCATCAAGACTCCAGTCACAGTTCAGTTGTGTCGTTATCATGCGGCATTCCAAGACGAGATACACAAAAGCCTACATGTAACTCTTTACCGTCATGAACTAGTTGCCTTCACCGTAATTATCTTCATTGTACTTGTAGTGCACAGCGAGGTGGCTAAGGCAGTGGTTAGTACACTGGACTGGCATTCGGGAGCAGTGGTTTCTGTGCTTTACTATAATCGTTTAAGGCGAATGATAGGATGTCTCCTTTGATACAGACATGGCTGATGTCCCTCCCCGGTACTTCTCCAATCCGAATTTGTTCGCTGGAACTTTAAACTCTAATCCTTCATTTGTCACTTTCATGATGGACCAAACATGGGATCTGTCCCGTTCAGAATGGACATCCAAGAGCATTTTGTTATCTGCTCTACCAGCGTCTAACGTCTCTTGTCTGCGATTCTGCGAGGTAATGCTTGTTTTCGCAGGGCCTTTGTCACTTGTGTCGTTATCCAGAACTTCATGCTGTGGCTAACAGGAATTCACTGTAGAAGTCTGCGGCTATGATGCACTTACACACAAAATTTTTCTGTCTATATCGCACTTATTATTCTAATTACTCGTTTCAGGCAGGCTACCGTCACCAGATTTTAGCTCTCGTGTGCTGGCTACACCTTAGAGGTTTCGTATGGTTACGCTTCTTTCAAAAAACATGATCAATAACTGTGTAAAACAGGGTTTATTTAACCTGATCTGCATGAAGCTAGTCGTAATGTCCCTTTTTGCCTTGTAAAATGACATTAAGCCCTTTTGCGGAAAGACTAGGCACAAACGTGGTAGTAGGAAACAGATTATCTTAACATAACGTCTTAAGCCTAAATATACATAATTATAGCCAATTTCTAACCGATCGGATGCCTGTGTGGGCAGAAATCGTTAAGTATTCAGACTGATGGAAAGACAGAGTCAGTCACAAAATGCGTAATTTAATGCGGATCTAGGTTTCGAGTATATTGTATTCATCATCGGTGCATTACCAAAGCGTCGTGTGTCTCAGTTTTGTGTCTGCCGCGTAAAGGCTAGTGGCATTTTGCCATATGTCATGGTCTGACACATCAGGGCCTACATGACCCTCTTTCAATGCACATATGATGATCATGTTACAGTCGAAATTTAGATCTGCATTAAATTTTGCGACTTACTGTGGTCCTTCCTTCAATCTGAATGTGTAATCATGGTTGTGTAGCGTACTCATTCTCGCCTATTCACAAAGAATTATTAATGCACATTCGTTGTTTTCGTTTACAACGAATATTTTACACTTTTCATTTAACTCTAGAGAGTCACTCTAGAGAGTCTACAGTATGACTGTATAGATTGTCCCAAAGCAGACTTGTATATGGGAGAACGAAATGTTTTTGTAAATCTCATAAAATTTTTCTATGTAAAATATAAATCATTAAACCGATAAAGTACGTCATGAAAATTAGAAAGTATACCGGCCAACACTAAGCGGCGTAAAGCTGCTGAAAACACTGATAATCAGCGCTATGAAAATCTATAATGAAAGTATCGATACCCAAGTTGCCATTATGTCAGACTGCTCATCATTACATGTTCAGGTATGGGCTCAATTGGACACGCACATCCTGCACTTCGACCGTTTCTGATATTTGGCTACAACGGAAGAGTGTCTGAGTAGTTGTTGGTGTATCAAATTCTGTTTTTCAGAAAATGGCTCTGAGCACTATGGGACTTGACATCTGAAGTCATCAGATCCCTAGACTTAGAACTACTTAAACCTAACTAACCTAAGAACATCACACACATCCATTCCCGAGGCAGGATTCGAGCTTGCGGCCGTAGCAGCCGCGTGGTTCCGGACTGAAGCGCCTAGAACCGCTCGGCCACAGCAGTCGGCGTGCTCGGGGTCACAGCAGAAAGTTACCTGGTGATGGGCACGTAAGAGCCCGAACCGGTCATGTTTTAACTACTGAAAAACAAAAAGAACCTTACAACTGAAGTGGTATTTTGAACATCTGCTACAATTCCCCGTTGCGAATGTTCCTCCGGTAGGATTGTTTGTAACACTTGAGGATTACGTTTTATGTACTGGACTCTCCTCATATTGAATACCACTCATATTCAATGCCTGCCAAGAAGTGAAGCATATAGATGAGCTGGTCAGATGTCAATGCAACTTCGTACCGATACACATCAACGGCAGGTATGTAAAAGTGATTAGAGTTGGAATTCTCTGCGACAGGTTTAGTGTTGGGAAAAGGTCTAGTAGGGTATGTAAGGGGTATGAACAGCGTCAGATGTGGGTGCTTACTGGGAAAGACACAGAGATGACGGTGAGATATCGTTATCAGCCCCTGGCGGAATTTTAAAGGGTCCTCATTGTGATTCCACCTGGGCGGCTGGTCGAAATGCTTAGTACGCATATTATTGGGGTATTCGGATGTGACAGTGGCCCGGCTCGATGTTGGACAGCATAGGAACGTGAGGGTAGACGTTCTCATCGTCAAAGTTCCGGTCAACCACATCACATCGCCACAAGAGAATTACCGCCGCATTGTATTGTGCACCGACCACATCGTAACCCCTGCACGTCTGGCACCCGCCATCCGAGAGCAAGTAATGGACTCCCTTCAACATTCGATGTCATCCCAAACCACTGTGTGGTGCCTACCAGCAGCTAGGCTAGGATATTACAGTCCCATTTGTGGGCTGCCGTTAATATCTCATCAGAAGATGGCATGCTGACACACAGTCACAACACCGGCGATCCCCTGCTCAGCAATACTGACCAGGTATGTCAGACACTGCCACAGCCGGCCAATAGGCCACAGCAGGGAAGCCGGCAAGCTCGCACACTAACGCACAGACAAACCAACACTACCCCACACTGTGAACCCGATGTATGACCTGTCACTCACTAACTGATGTGATGAACCCAACTGCTCATGCTGGTCGAGAAGTGAACGCAGGTAGCCAGCTGCAGCCGCCACACAACGTCAAAGGCCTCCCTGATACCCACCACTAACTTATCTAACCCTTGCATGATTTGTCGCTCATAGAAAGCAATCCACCACTGCTCTTAGTACCCGACACGACTATCTCAGAGTTTTTTCCCCCCTTCGCTCTTTCCTTGGCACTTTTTTTTCCCTCTGCCCTTCAAACCGCTACACTTCGTTCAACTTTCGACCCAATCTGTCGCCAGATGAGGGCATATTAAAGGTTAATCAGAATGAAACGTATGCAAACATCGCAATACCCACATCCTGCGAAGGCCTCACTTAGTGAAAACTAACCATTATGCAAGGAAGAGACCTATTGTATCATGCCGATGTGGCCTTGGAGGGGCTCCACCTTTAAAAAAATAAAAAATTAGAGTAAAATTAAACAAAATCAAATCAAAAACACGCACACACAAGTCAGAAATGCCTGCGTCTGGAATGGTGTCTTGAACGCGAAGCATGGACAGACAGCTGATGAATGGCGTATCATTGTGTTTATCGATGAGCCACGATTGTTCGCCGTCCCGGACGACCTTTTTCGGCCATGTTGGGGACCCGGGAAATAGGCCCCACTGTCCCAATTTTTTGGAGACGCACAACGATGTCACAATTTTAGGTCACGGCTGATAGTGACTGATGGAAACCTCACAGCACGGTGCCACGTCACGGACCTTCTTCGTTCTCATGCATTGTCTCCCATGCGATAGTATCGTGGTGCCATTTTTCAGCAGAACAACGCTCGTGCACACATGATATGTGTCTTTATGATCTGTTTTCGTTATGTTGAAGTAATCCTGTAGCCAACAAGGTTCCCAGGTCGCTCCACTATATGACACGTGTCAGACCAGTTCGGATTGAATTTCGTCTCAGTGACAGTATCCGGTATGTCAAGGACCAGTTAGAACAGTTATGGGCCAGCTCGGCTCAGGGGAGAGCACAACGGCTTCACCACCGAATCAGTGCATGCGGGGGCCAGAGGGGGTTGCAACGTCACACTGATAAGTGGGCTCGTACCGTCAAGTTCTTTGTAAACGCGACTCGATTTTGTATCACTGAAATAATATAACACACCCTCTCAACATGCGGAATTTTATATCGTTTCCTCCTCTCCTATGAGCGCTTAACATGTTTCGTCAGGCAGTGTATACTCACTGACTGCGGCGTTTCTTCATTGGTGGGGCTGAACCGTAGCAGTTCTTTTATGGGGTGACGCAACTCTGTTTATTTTAATTTTGGAATATCTTCATAACTTTTTAACTCCTTTTGTCTTTTACATGGCCGATGTAGATCGAAAGCGGTCATTTCATTTTAAAGTATCGTGATTGTGCAGACAGTAAAATATTTTTATGATTTCATTCCATTCGCAGATGTAAGCCCGGAGTTGCGGAACAGCCAAGCAGCAGTCGCTTCCTTGACGATGGTGTGCCATCTCTGAAACGACTGGGACGTCAGCAGAAGAAACGAGTGAGTACAGCCTGACTCTTCAGTCAAAACACTGTTCTGTTGTTTCCTGGAGTCGTCTCCAGCACCTCTGTCTCATCATCAGCTAATCGATATCAACAGTTGGGTGTATACCTCCTCTAGACTTTTCCACCCACTGCAGCCCCTACCTACAAGCACCCGTTTTGCTGCTGTATGTCTTGACTTTCACTGGGGATAGCAATTTATTACCTCCTTACTCTTGACAGTATTCGTGACACATTTTAAGACTCTATTCGCATAGAACACTGAATGTGCACCAGCTATATCGGAAGATAATAAGTCATACACACTGACATGCGTGAAAAACTGCCAGATCGTCCATGACGTTTAAATTTAGTGGTTATTTGCCACCATTTCTGTTCGCAATACATTTCACAGACAGCGCCAACACAGGTCGCTGAATGTATCTCAGAAATTATAACACTGTACGATTCGTAGTTCAGGACTTATGACGTAATAAACATTGAGCTGCATCAAAACGAAACTGCAGGGTGAATTTCGATATAGATACAGGTGAAATATGTTAAACACATCTGAAATATATCTGACACGTGCGTAGGCAGGCAAAGCCATGGCTAAACACCTCTTACACTTCTGAATGTTCAACCAAATATAGTATAGATACGTATGACTTACTGTCTAGAAGGAAGTACTATGGGATAAGAACGAGCAACCGCCCCTGTTAGGCTAGGGGTGGCAACGTAGAGAGGGAAGGGGTGAAGGCAGAGATAGATAGACAGGGAAGGGGAAGGAGAACATAAACACGGACATGAGGGAGTGGAAGACGGACAGAGAGACGGGGAAGGACAAGATGGGCTAATAGTTAGTGGAGGAGACCAAACAGCGAGATCGTCGCTCTCATCGGATTAGGGAAGGAAGGCGGCCGTGCGCTTTGAAAGGAACCATCCCGGCATTTGCCTGAACCGATTTGGGGAAATAACGGAAAACCTAAATTAGGATGGCCGGACGCGGGATTCAACCGTCGTCCTCCCTAACGCGAGTCCGGTGGATGGGCTAATAGAGTTGAAATAAATACATACCCGGGGAACACCGGGCATTCAGGTAGTATATTCTCATATATGTGAGTGCCCGAAGACTCAGTTATAGAGCCTAGTCCTTGACGGCGATTGTTCATCAGAGACAAGGAAATTGTCAAGAGTGCCCCAGGATCGCTCTTTTCTCCATATACATAAACGAGCTGACGGAAAAGGTGAGCAGCAACCTGCTACTGTTTGTTGATGGCGCTGTACTGTGTCGGAGACGTCGTTGAGTGACCGTGGTAGGACACAGAATGACTCAGACATATTTTATGTCTGTTTTCATTCAAGGTAGCTTGCTATAATTGTAGAATAATGTAAGTGAAACCAGGAGCTGTTTCAGCGATATTTTGTATCTTGGTGTAAGGTGGTCTTTGATGGCTCGTTACAGAGTAATGACTTAATAACGAGTTGTAGAGAAAAACTGCCAAGCGAAAGGAAATACTGAGTTAATCGAAACCTCATAGGTTGCTCAGGGACATTTTCTGAATATTTTGGTGTAATAGATCTGCTGCACATTGGGCCAGAATCTTGAAACCCTTGCCAAAATTTTAAAGTCCGTCCCAATATGGCGAAAATGGGTTTAAGAGGGTTTCTGGCACTTCTGATAACGAGTTTCATATCAGAAGCGAAAAATTCAAAATGGTGGATCCAATGAGCGACAGAAGGCGCACAATAACACCGAAAGTCCTGTGGTGTTCGGAAATAGCTCAGCACGGAACCGCTGCTGCGCCACTCCCCCACTGCATACGCGAACTGCACGCCCACCATCTCTTCACCAGTAAACCTACACGTATGTGCTTCCATCACTGACAGCGGCTCACTAGAACCGCCGGCAGAAACTACGAGACAGGACCGAGAAGTGGTGGATGTAAGCTCGAGGTCGAAGAGTGAAGTGGTCGTTACTGCCGTCAACAAAAAAATGGTTCAAATGGCTCTGAGCACTATGGGACTTAACATCTGTGGTCATCAGTCCCCTAGAACTTAGAACTACGTAAACCTAACTAACCTAAGGACATCACACACATCCATGCCCGAAGCAGGATTCAAACCTGCGACCGTAGCAGTCGAACGGTTCCGGACTGAGCGCCTAGAACCGCGAGACCACCGCGGGCGGCTGCCGTCAACAGAAGGTACCGTAGGTCAAGCTGCACTGTTGTGCGGATAATTTCAGTGGTATCTGATACAGAGATGAAAAATCAAATTAAATGCTATTAGTCAGTAACGAGCCACTGGACACAGCACACTTGGGTGAGAATCCCGAAAAAGTGGCCAAAAAATGAAAAAAAAACGAAGTTCCGTTTAATAGGTTGGCTAAACGATCAGTTTGGCCTTAAGTAAGACAAAGGCACCTAAGAGGTAATTCTGGCGTTGCGGTTGATAATGGTGGCAAGAGTAAAGAAAAATCAGGACTCGTTCATAGGATTTGTCGACCTGGAAAAGATTTTCGGCAATGTAGAATGGTACAAGATGTTCGAAATTCTGAGAAAAATAGGGATAAGCTATAGGGAGAGACGGGTAATATACAATATGTACATGAGCCAAGAGGGAATATGTAGTTCAAATGCCTCTGAGTACTATGGGACTTAACTTCTGAGGTCATCAATCCCCTAGAACTTAGAACTACTTAAACCTAACATCACACACATCCATGTCCGAGGCAGGATTCGAACCTGCGACCGTAGCGGTCGCGCGGTTCCAGACTGAAGCGCCTAGAACCGCTCGGTCACCCCGGCCGGCAAGAGGGAATAATGAGAAGGACAAAGAACCAAGTTCTCGGATTGAAAAGGCTGTAAGGCAAACAATTATGCAAAAAAAAAAGAAAGGTTCAGGAGTGGAATTAAAATTCAGGGTGAAAGGATATCAATGATACGATTCGCTAATGACATTCCTATCCTGAGTGAATGTGAAGAAGAATCACAGGAGCTGTTGAACGGAATGAACAGTGTAATGAGTATAAAAATCGATGAAAGACGAAAGTACTGAGAAGTAGCAGAAATGAGAGCAGCTTAACATCAGGATTGATAGCCACGAAGCAGATGAAGTTAAGGAATTCTACTGTCTAGGCAGCAAAACAGGCAACGATGGAAGAAGCAACGATGACATCAAAAGCAGGCCAGCAAAGGCCAAAAGGGCATTCCTGCCCAAGAGACTGGAGCGCAGCATTGTATGGTAGTGAAACATGGACTGTGGGAAAACCTGAAAACAAGAGCATCGAAGCATCTAATATATGGTCCTACAGACGAATGTTGAAAATTAGGTGGACTGATAAGGTGACGAATGAGGAGGTTCTGGGCAGAATCGGAAAGGAATGTGGAAAACAAAAGCAGGAGGGACAGGATGATAGGACATCTGTTAAGACATCAGGGAATGACTTCCATGGTACTAGAAGAAGCTGTAGAGGGCCAAAACTGTAGAGATACAACCAGCAAATAACTGAGGACGTAGGTTGCGAGTGCTACTCTGAGATGAAGAGGTAGGCAGGCCGCATCAACTTACAAATTAGTCAGAATATCGATGGCTCAAAAAAAAAATAAATAAATAAAATAAAATAAAAATAAAATAAAATAAAATATAAGAAGAAGAAGAAGCTTCCGCAAGTTGAATTACAGGTCCAGCACCACATTCATTTCTCAGCCGCGCGTTCAGCTATGCAGGCTGGAAAAGTACTGAGTTGTTCGGATGAAATATTTTTGTTCAGAGAAGCAGACCGAATTTTTCTTAAAGCGAAGGCTACTACAGAATGTATGTACTTAATTAAGAACAGTTATTTCATTATTTAATCATGAGCTAACTTTGTAAAACGTGTACGAAATAAAGAGATAAGTTTTAGATTACATGACATTTCACCTTCTTTTTCATTCCGTCTATAAGTATGTACTATTATCTTTGCGAATACGCCATAAAATCGAGCTAGTAGCCGCAACTCCGACTTTGACACGTGTTTTAAACGACAGTTTCAAAATGCCGTTATTACACAGAAAAAATAGAAAATTTTACCGCACTGCAACAGCCAGGCATTAAGTCAGAGTGCTCGCGGTACAATATGGCAAGAGGGGTACATTTTTACCGATCGGTCAGCTGTCGGAAAATGGGCAGAAATCAACAAACAAGTCGATAATGCAATACCGCCTAAGCTATGCCCGAAAGTCATCTCGTGTGAAAATATGGGGGATGTGTTCTGGAGACTTCTGCCAACAACCCATGCCTACATTTCTTCTTTGCGGAAACCATTCACCGCGTAACTTAAAACTTTGTCGTCGGAAGCTACCGCCCGCTTGGAACCTGCTACAGAGGATAATGAAGAAGCAGATGATCCAGATGTTGAAGAGGATCAAAATGTTGGTGAGGAAGATGAAGAAGAAGGAAATAAAGATGGAGAACAACAATCATAAAAGGAAGCAGATTAGGAAAAATTATGAAACTTTCAATTTTTATTGCTAATATATATTTTCTGTAATACAGATAGTAATCGTACCAGTTGTGTGATAAAGTTAACCATTAAAATTATAGTCACCGTAAACACTTTTTGTCCACTTCATTAATTTTTTCCAGATTCTTGTCGCCATATTGGATCCACCATTTTGAATGATTCGATTCTGATATAAAAATCGTTATCAGAAGTGTCAGAAATCCTCTTCGCCATATTGGGATAGACTAAAATTTTGGCCAGGTTTTCAAGATTCTGGCCCGATGTGCTGCAGAACCATTATACCAAAATATTCAGAAAATGTCCCTGAGCAACCTGTGGGGTTTCGATTAACTCAATATTTCCTTACGCTTGGCGGTTTTTCCTTATATTAAGACTTTTGTGAAAGCTAATACTCGGCACAAGGTAGCGATCACCGCCTGCGCTCTTCTCGACGGAGTGATGCGTTCCATTCCACAGTCGGCATACCTAGGTATCGCGCGTTGCGTCAGCTGTTTGCCCTCACGGGCGGGCAGACTCAGAGTAGCGCCTGACCGCCACTAACGATGTTTACCAGCCCCTCACCTCGTTCGCTACCCGATGTGGCCGTATCAGACGAAAACAAATACTTCCACTTGTCGGAAGGCGACTCGGTAGTCTGTTTAGCCGTCTGCGATCCCCACACCGAGGCGACGCAGCCTCAAGGATATTTCCAACGTTAATGGCTGGCAGCTGGAAGCGCCCGACCAAAACCAAATCTGCGCACTACGCACCGGTCTTGGTTTCGTCCTCTTCTACGGCTACATACAAGCTCAGCAAGCCACGATACGGTGCTCGTCGGAGGGTACCTTACACCACTAATAATATTACCTTCCCTGTTCCACTGGTTGGTTGGTTCTGAGCACTATGAGACTTAACTTCTGAGGTCATCAGTCCCCTAGAACTTAGAACTACTTAAACCTAACTAACCTAATGACATCACACACATCCATGCCCGAGGCAAGATTCGAACCTGCGACCGTAGCGGCCACGCGGTTCCAAACCGAAGCGCTTAGAACCGCACGGCCACACCGGCCGGCCCCTGTTCCACTCTCTTCCGTACAAGTCCAGATTTCTTATCTTATCTATGCAATCATTACACTAGATGTACGGCAGGCTTTCAATAGTTAACGCAACATATTTTTTTCTGAAAGCAGGTTGGTTTTATTCGATATTCGAGTGCACCACACTATTGCCACTCATTCGCCTACAAACCTTATTTTTCAACACAATTTCCGTTCAGTGGGACTGCGTTACGCCGCTTTACTGGGAGGGCCTGTATTCCCACATGGTACCACCCTACTGGTCAACACCGGAGCTGACGTCTGGCTGCATAAACAGCCTCCTCATGATCCAAGTAATACTTCCCACTGACTCCATCCAAACAGATGACAGGCGGAATGTGCAAGACCCGGGCTGTAGGGTGGGTGACTTCTGTGACCTCCTATCAGGAGCGCAGAGTTATGTGAGGCCCGGCCCGGCGATGTCACGAGCTGTTAACAGCCAACTGCCCAACACTACAATGGCAGACAACAACGCAAACTAGCCACAGACTGCACACAGCACAGCCAGTGATTTTCATACAGAGCGCTGCGTGGCGTTACCAATAAGAAAACATAAACAGCCTACTTACAATATTTCCACATTTAGAGCAAGATGCCATTAACCACTCCGAACAGAAATTCTGTCTAACTCATCCTACTATAACATTACAGGTCGGGATTGATCTATGAGGTCTTGAATATCTTATTTGTATCTGTCAGTTGCTATGGAGAAACTGGGATTGGGGGAGATTTCTTTATATAGTTTTGCGTGATTAAGTCCCGGCGCTATGCAAAGCTGTCAGTTAGTTACGTGCGATTTGCGATGTGTTGTGTGTTACTTTCCGATAATAAATCATATTTTTTCTGATTACCGTTAAAATATAATGACGATAAATGTTTGAGATCATTTGGAATAATATTTTAATAACTATGAAGATGACGTGACGTCATTCATTTACTCTCAGAAAAAAAAACAGTGTTAATTCTGCGTTATGGACGGTCAGTGTCGAGTGTCGGGATCTGTGATTACGATTCCAGAAATAATTGATTGGACGAAGTTCAATTGCACACAGTCGCGTGGGGCGAATTATGACCTTGAAATTGGTTGTACCAGGTGCATTCAAGTTCTAAGGCCTCCGATTTTTTTTCTCCGGACTGGAAAGAGATAGAAACATGCGCATTGTTTTAAGATGAGGCCACGCTCATTGTCAGTACGTCCCAGAGATGGCAGCACCGTACGGCAGATGGAATTTTACCGCCAGCGGCGAGAATGAGAACTGTTTTAAATATTTAAAATGGCGACGTTTTCCTTACTTGAACAGCGTGCAATCATTCGTTTTCTGAATTTGCGTGGTGTGAAACCAACCGAAATTCATCGACAGTTGAAGGAGACATGTGGTGATGGAGTTATGGATGTGTCGAAAGTGCGTTCGTGGGTGCGACAGTTTAATGAAGGCAGAACATCGTGTGACAACAAACCGAAACAACCTCGGGCTCGCACAAGCCAGTCTGGCGACATGATCGAGAGAGTGGAGAGAATTGTTTTGGGGGATCGCCGAATGACTGTTGAACACATCGCCTCCAGAGTTGGCATTTCTGTGGGTTCTGTGCACACAATCCTGCATGACGACCTGAAAATGCGAAAAGTGTCATCTGGGTGGGTGCCACGAATGCTGACGGACGACCAGACGGCTGCCCGTGTGGCATGTTGCCAAGCAATGTTGACGCGCAACGACAGCATGAATGGGACTTTCTTTTCGTCGGTTGTGACAATGGATGAGACGTGGATGCCATTTTTCAATCCAGAAACAAAGCGCCAGTCAGCTCAATGGAAGCACACAGATTCACCGCCACCAAAAAATTTCAAGTAACCGCCAGTGCTGAAAAAATGATGGTGTCCATGTTCTGGGACAGCGAGGGCGTAATCCTTACCCATTGCGTTCCAAAGGGCACTACGGTAACAGGTGCATCCCACGAAAATGTTTTGAAGAACAAATTCCTTCCTGCATTGCAACAAAAACGTCCGGGAAGGGCTGCGCGTGTGCTGTTTCACCAAGCCAACGCACCCGCACATCGAGCTCACGTTACGCAACAGTTTCTTCGTGATAACAACTTTGAAGTGATTCCTTATGCTCCCTACTCACCTGACCTGGCTCCTAGTGACTTTTGGCTTTTTCCAACAATGAAAGACACTTCCCATGGCCTCACATTCACCAGCCGTGCTGCTATTGCCTCAGCGATTTTCGAGTGGTCAAAACAGACTCCTAAAGAAGCCTTCGCCGCTGCCATGGAATCATGGCGTCAGCGTTGTGAAAAATGTGTACGTCTGCAGGGCGATTACGTCGAGAAGTAACGCCAGTTTCATCGATTTCGGGTGAGTAGTTAATTAGAAAAAAAATCGGAGGCCTTAGAACTTGAATGCACCTCGTAGATGTATGCAGGTCAGCCAGTTCCGTGACAGGCTGGTAAGCATCACGAGTGTGTCGCGGTATCAAGACTGCTTTCGCGCCGCCGATGGTTTGCTTTAAACTCGCGAAAATACAATTTACGCGAATTCCTATCGCGAAAGGGTAGAATATTTGATGAGCCATTGTGGAGGACGTCAGTTTGGATAGAAATACCATTTTCAAAATCCAATATGAATCCTGTTGATCGAAGTAGCCTAGCAACTCAAAATCTCATACGTGGTTATCAGCAGAAACAGTGTACTATTTTTCATCCAAACGTTTACACTCTACATCGAGGCGTGGATGATTTGTCAGCGCGAAATAAACATCTGAAAGCATTTGATTAAATAAAAAGGAAAAATATAAAGAAGTTAATTCGTATATTTTGTTATTTCCTGAACAGTGATACTTTCTTATAGTGGTGTAGAGCCTTACGTATTATTAATATTGTGACAGACGCTACCGTTGCAGGTTCGAATCCTGCCTCGGGCATGGATGTCTGTGATGTCCTTAGGTTAGTTAGGTTTAAGTAGTTCTAAGTTCTAGGGGACTGATGACCACAGATGTTGAGTCCCATAGTGCTCAGAGCCTCTTGAACCTTTTTGTCTGAAGAAGAGACGACAACGACGACATACACGTATACATATGCAAACGGTATACGTGGCGCCTTACAATACAACAACACAACAGACGTCACGGTATACTCCATCTTTCTAACGTCACTCAACGACCGCACTTTCCCGTACATCATAACGTTACCAAAGAAACAGTTGCAGCTTTAAAGCGTTCATTTACGATTCTGTCGACAGTTGCAGTATTTGTATCAGCCTACTAGTTTACCTTACAGATTCATTTTCCATTCTGGTCTACTGAGGCTGCACTCACAGTAGCCTATCATAATAATAAACATGACTAACGTAGAAGTAGATTTCCTCGGAGTAGTGAAGCAACTTAAATCACTTCATAAAAGCATGTCTTCCGGTCCAGACTGTGTACCAATTAGGTTTCTCTCAGAGTATGCTAATGCAGTCGCTCTATACTTAACAATCATATACAACCCCTCGTTCGACGAAAGATCGGTACCCAAAGACCGGAAAGTTGCACAGGTCACACCAATATTCAAAAAAAGGCAATAGGAGCAATCCACTGAATTTCATGCCCATGTCATTAACTCCGATGCATAGATTGAACAATAGGGGCGAAAGACTACATCCCTATTTTGCACTCTTTCTAATCCTATTCCCTCTTGGCTCTTGAACGTGTTGTATACTAACCGCCTCTACCTGTAGCGTCTCCTATTTTTCTCAGTACATCGAATATCTTGCACCACTCTACAGTGTTGAACGCTCGTTCCAGGACGACAGATGCTATGAACGTATCTGGTACTTGAATATTTCAAAAATTGGCTCTGAGCACTATGGGACTTAACTTCTGAGGTCATCAGTCCCCTAGAACTTGGAACTACTTAAACCTAACTAACCTAAGGACATCACACACACCCATGCCCGAGGCAGGATCCGAACCTGCGACCGTAGCGGTCGCGCGGTTCCAGACTGTAGCGCCTAGAACCATTTCATACATGTAAGTAATTGATTGTGTTTTAGTTAAAGAATACGTCGGGAACGCAAGAATGAAGTCATGTGTGTCAGTGACCGCCCTTTACGATCACACAGCCTCGATCACAGCTGAAATTATGGCAAGGTTAACGGTTTCGAATCAAGTTTGCCACCATCGTATCTATACTAAGAAGGAAAATTTCTGTAACTGATTACTTATCCTTACACAAATGAAGCTGTCATACAGAGCAACAGATAAACAATTTGAAACCTTATTGCAGATAACCGATACAAAATTTAATCTGTAATTTATGCACAACTACCGTGTTGTTTCACTCTCAGAATCTTGCGGATGTCTCAGGAGTAGAATTACACAGCCGCGAATATAAACAGTGACCCAGGAAGTTTATAATTTGTACCTTTAATTTCCGTCTACTAATACAAGTGACTAACCAGATACGACTAATTGACAATCCACATCTTGTAAAAAATAAATTATGAGATAATGAAAAGCCGGCCGCTGTGGCCTAGCGGTTCTAGGCGCTTCAGTCCGGGACCGCGCTACTGCTACGGTCGCAGGTTCGAAGCCTGCCTCGGGCATGGATGTGTGTGATGTCCTTAGGTTACGTAGGTTTAAGTAGTCTAGGGGACTGATGTTCTCAGATGTTAAGTCCCCAATATCGAGACTGGCTTAATAAAAACTAGAGAAAAGTTAAGACTGTAGTCTTAATATTTTATATGTTCCACATAGTGTCCCGCCAGCCGAATACAACACATAAAACGCTCATGCAATAATGTGAAACAGACAGAAACGACCTTCTTTGGGATGGTGTTCATTTCGAGCGTCTCATTGGCTCGAATGTCGGTCATATCGTCAAAGCGTTGACGCTTTACGTAAACTTTGCACTTTGTCGTTTTGTGACAAATTCGTATTAATAAACCCAAATTTCGTCACCCATGTTCATTTCTTCCAGAAAAGAATTACCCACATTTTGCATTTCAATCCAGTCACTACAGGCGTCCACATGTCATTTTTGTTGTTGTTCTGGAGTCAAAATTTTCGGGACAAACTTTGAGTACAACACTCTTTTCTCGTCTTCGAAACATTCTAAAAAAACAGTAAACGAAAAACCAGTCCAAGTTCCAAATTTTTACTTTTGATTCGTTCGATGACTACTTTCGGACCGAGACCTGTTTTCAAATGACCACGTCAAAGTCGAAAACGGCATAGCCGAAGATGTCAAACACGTGCAATGAACATTTACAGTGCATACAGATAACTGATGTTCACTGCACTTTCTTGACATCTCCGGAAAAGCCATTTTCGACTTTGATATGATGATTTGAAAATGGGTCTCGGCCCAAAAGTAGTTATCAAATGAATAAGAAATAAAAATTTCAACTTGGACTGGTTCTTCGTTCTGCTGATTAACAGAAGTTGATAATCCAAGGTACTCAACATGCTAGAATTTCGTAAATTGTAAAGAAAGTATTGAAAACTTAGAGATTTTACCACACTGCGATCTGTGACGAAACACCGTTGACACACTACAAACTCAGATCCGCATTTAACACTGTCTGCTGACAACTAACTGGCCGAACCCACATCCTGTTGTTTACAGTTGTTGGCCCTAGCTGCCACTGTAGCTACTGCGCTGATATTATTTATGCGCCTGGAAAACGTCTGTCTCGGAACTTTTAGGATGTCAAATGTATTCTGGAATTACAAGGTGTTACAGAAGAGTGCTGAAGATTAGGTGGGTAGACCACGTAACTGATGACGAGGTACTGACCAGAACTGGCGAGGAAAGAAATTTGTGACACAACCTAACTAGAAGAAGAGATCGGTCGATATGACACATTCTGTGACATCAACGGATCACCAATTTAGTACTGGTGGGAATGTGACAGGTAAAAGTTGTAGAGGGAGACCAAGACATGAATAAAGTACGCAGATTCGAAAGTGTGTAAGTTGCAGTAGTTATTCGGAGATGTAGAGGCTTGCTCTGGATAGTACAGCATGGAGAGCTGCATCAAACCAGTCTTCGGACTGGAAAACACAACAAAAGCAGAAGTTTTTATGGTAATAAAATGCAATAAATTAAAATCACAAAAGATGTTAATTTCTTTAATTGCCAAAACGGAATTAAAATTAATACTCGATTCCACTCTCGCTTTATTACACTAGGACATCTTTTTAACTGGTATATTACGCCACATATTTTGAAGCTCTTGTATTCTACATGTATGAAATTAGTATCTTTTCATTATGCCTAATTTATTTCTTACGAGATGAAAATTGTCCACAAGCCGTATTTGGTTTCTCTTTTATCTGAAAAACTGAAGAAGGTCACAAATGCTGAAATCAATATTCTGACGACAAACTCTGTGATCACAGAGGGTTCAAATGGTTCAAATGGCTCTGAGCACTACGGGAACATCTGAGGTCATCAGTCCCTTAGAACTTAGAACTACTTAAACCTAGCTAGCCTAAGGACATCACACACATCCATGTCCGAGGCAGCACTCGAACCTGCGACCGTAGCAGTCGCGCGGTTCCGGAGTGAAGCGCCTAGAACCGCTCGGCCACTGCGGCCGGCTGTGATCACAGACTGGAATTAAAGAAACAAATTGGACGTGGACGTCATGAAGGACTGTTTTAAAAGTTTTTCAATGGAAAAAATCCTTTTTATGGTACTTGAGGAGCCCCATGATTTTATCGTATCAGTCTGAAACAGTCCGTACTGAACAGTGCAACTGGTCTCATTTTTGTTGGTCAGTCACTGGAGGATCAGCCGTCACGAATGACGGATAACACGGGTCGAGAACGTGACGCTCGGCCGTGCCAGATCTGGGGACGGCAATCCAGGTGCTCTCTTACGCGTCGCTGGCTGCACTGTGTACTGCGCATCTGCGACCAGACATTTAGCCTTATCAGAGGGCACTGGCAGTTATAGCCTTAACGCCTCACGGATGACGTCTTTCATGGCCCCAGTCCCTCCCTAACGCCCCATTAAATCCGGCGCGGTACTCCTGCGCAAATGTCACGAGCCGAAACTCACTATTCACATGAAAGAACTCTGGCCGTGCCTAAAGAAAACACCGCAGACAGTCGTAATGGACGTTTACCGAATGCTTTAAGGATATTGGACTTTACTTGCTGTTGTTAAAACTGCACTGCTATACCTAGGAGCAGAGTGGTTCGAAAATAAGAACAGTGGGCAGAAAATTAGACTCCCCCATAGGGGACGCCACACTAGCAGCGTCCGTCACCGCCTTGGTAATGGTATCTGACAGCCAGCTAAAGCCCTTCGTTAAAGAAAGCCCCTAGCTACCTCACTGCGCGGATGCTGATTACTACACGGTCCACTCGCAGTAATGTCACCATCTGTGAAAAGCCTCAATAACTACTTTTGCAGCCCGAGACGTGCAGGAAGACAGTCGGTAGCGTCTGGATGATACCGACCGAGATGTGGAGTCATGTCGACTAAAGTACTATGGTCAGTTGCGCTGGGTTTTCTCAGTTGAGGATCCTTGGTGCTAACAGCCCGATCGACGTGGTCACACAGAGTCTCGATTGGGTGTAAATCTTGGGAGTTTGGTGGCCAGGAGAGTACGGTAAACTCAATTTGGTACTCTTCTAGGTACATGAAGATAGTAACTGTTCCGAAAGAACAAATACCAATGATGGCCATGCAGCCTCTGTAGAAAGAAATGATAATTAATCGAAATCCTGCCAACAGGTGCCGTTGATATACCTCAATGGGGACAGCTGAAAATGTGTGTCCCGACCGGGACACGAACCCGGGATCTCCTTACATGGCAGATGCTCTATCCATCTGAGCCACCGAGGGCACAGAGGATAGCGCGACTGCAGGGACTTATCCCTTGGACGCTTCCCGTGAGACCCACATTCTCAACTGTCTACAACCTACATTCGTAATGTTCCCGGTCGGGGCACACATTTTCAGCTGTCCCCATTGAGGTATGTCAACAACCCCTGAGCCGGCCGGAGTGGCCGTGCGGTTCTAGGCGCTACAGTCTGGAGACGCGAGACCGCTACGGTCGCAGGTTCGAATCCTGCCTCGGGCGTGGATGTGTGTGATGTCGGTAGGTCAGTTCGGTTTAAGTAGTTCTAAGTTCTAGGGGACTGATGACCTCAGATGTTAAGTCCCATAGTGCTCAGAGCCATTTGAACCATTTGAACAACCCCTGATGGCAGCTGAGGGTTTCGACTAATTACCATTGTTTCTAGAGAAGCTGCATGGTCATCATTGGTATCTGTTCTTTCGGAACAGTTACTATCTTCATATAGTTAAAGGCTATCCGGCCACTGACCTTTTTCTGTGCGAATTCTCACCCTTTGCTCGAACCTTTACGCGGATCGTCGCCTTAGTTGGCGCGAGTAATGAGTGAATGGGCAAATATCCTTTAGGAACATTCTGAATGTAGGTCGTCGACAGTTGGGAATGTGGGTCTCACGGGAACCGTGCAAGGGATAAGTCCCTGCAGTCGCGCTATCCTCTGCGCCCTCGGTGGCTCAGATGGATAGAGCGTCTGTCATGTAAGCAGGAGATCCCGGTCGGGGCACACATTTTCAACTGTCCCCATTGAGGTATATCAACAACACCTGTTGGCAGCTGAGGGTTTCGATTAATTATCATCTAGGTACGCATGTACACTGCGAGCTGTGTGAGGCGTCGCGTTGTCCTGCTGGTAGACGCCATCGAGCCGACTAAAATACAGTGGGAAGCGGTGGACGTGATCCCCAATGATATATGCATACTTCTGTTGTTCCATTGTGTTGTGACTCGGCAAGACAGCCAAGCCACTAGGAGGAAGCCGAAAGGCACGCGTTTAAGCTCACGCAGGCTGGCGTGAGGTCTGGAACAGGTAAAGTAATTATACTAGCAAAAAAGGTACGTAGCTTCTGGAATACTTAACTTTAATCCATAATTGGTGAACATCGGTCTGGCGGTACATGCATCACAAGATAAATAGCAAATGATAATGGCGCCTTGCTAGGTCATAGCAAATGACGTAGCTGAAGGCTATGCTAACTATCGTCTCGGCAAATGAGAACGTAATTTGTCAGTGAACCATCGCTAGCAAAATCGGCTATACAAATGGGGCGAGTGCTAGGACGTCGCTCTAGACCTGCCGTGTGGTGGTGCTTGGTCTGCAATCACTGACAGTGGCGACAAGCGGGTCCGACGTATACTAACGGACCGCGGCCGATTTAAAGGCTAACACCTAGCAAGTGTGGTGTCTGGCGGTGACACCACACATTGTACCTTTCAAAATGGAGAGAACACCCATGGAAACATTATAGAGACCTTGTTGCTCCCTTCCCGTTGCAGGGTGCTTGCTTTCCGAGAGCATACAACGTGATTCATGTGGTTGCGGTGCTGGCGCGAAAATTCCTGCCCTCGTCGCCGGTGAACAGCAGTCAGCGTGGGTGCATGAACCAAGCGCCTGCAACGTTCGCTGAACGCCCGTTCAGGAGTCCCTGTTGGTAGCAGTGCCGGATCTACTATATTTCCGAACGGGGACAAAAATTTGATAGTGGCGCCCTTCCCCCTTCCCTCGGGCGCTTGAGATCGGACGTCAAAAATTTAAAAAAAATCATTTTTCAAAAGTTGTTCATTTGGTAGCGCACATCCTTCTGAAGAAATGGTTCAAATGGCTCTGAGCACTGTGGCACTTAACATCTGAGGTCATCAGTCACCTAGAACGTAGAACTACTTTAACCTAACTGACCTAAGGACATCACACACATCCATGCCCGAGGCAGGATTCGAACCTGCGACCGTAGCGGCCGCGCGGTTCCAGACTGAAGCGCCTAGAACCGCTCGCTCACACTGGCCGGCCCTTCTGAAGAGTTTGATGTATAATACATATATCTTCGAGTAAATGTAAGACTGTCATTCGGTCTTAAGTGTGCCAAAGTGCAGTGGCATGCCTAACCACGCAGTATTCTTCTATCGCACGTCGCTGTATTTCGCTGTGTGGAATTCAAACGTCTATATTTTGTAATGGAAGCCACCAAACCTATATGCAGGACAGTGGAAATTAAAATGTCCTGTGGTGCCTCTCCCGCTCCCGGTCGACAGGTTTGACATTCTACCCTCTTTAAATAAAACTCACAATTAATGCTAGGTGGGATTATTTGTGACCGGAAAAATAAGAATATTTGCACTTTTCATTGCCTATTTCTCTTTTGTGTGACGTAAAATTAAATATAGGAAACATGAAACCAGTGAAGATAAGAGACAAGCAACACAGGTCCATTTCTTGAGTCCATGGGTCCCAGCATTTTTTCTCTCTTATCTTGCTACAGCTTTATACGCCGTGCTATCCTTTGTGCGAAAGAATCTATTACCTCATCCAAGTTCGTCAAACGTTTGGCTACATGAAAAATCAAGACGTCGCTTTCTAATACTGAAAAAGCTGTTAATAAGAATAGTAGCCAACGCTGGTATAGTTTTTCGATCTGATTACGTCTATTTTGAGACTTTCTGTCAGATACAACGAAATAGCTCTATCTAAAATTGCAGCAGTTGTACGAGGATTGACTGAAAGTAAGGCCTCCATCTTCGTAACTCTTCAACAGTTGGTAGCGTTGGTATGCGGCAGGTACTGGCTTGTTCCGTAGCCTCTTCTCTACAGCTCCAGTTTGCGGGAAGCCTTAGAACTGAGCGATTGTGTTGTTACATTGTAAAGTATGAAACTCTGCGCAGACGGTAGGTCAGCGCGAATTAAGCAACGTGCAGTCATTGAATTCTTGACAGCAAAAGGAGATTCATCAGAGGATGAAAGCTGTTTATGGTGATCGTGTTGATGTGAGTACTGTACGTCGTTGGGCGAGAAAGTTTAAAGATGTTGATGTGAGGAACATCTGACCTGTGTGACAAACAAAGACGTCCTCTGACAGCAACCACCGAGTTTCACAAGCAAAATGTTGACACATTGATTCACGACGATCGTCGTATCACTCAGAGAAAAATGGCATTTCACACCAACGTGTGGGTCACGTTATTGTTTTGCTTGGCTGTCGGAAGATCTGTACAAGATGGGTACCCCGGATGATGACTCCTGAAATGAAAGCACACCTGAAGGTAACGCCTTTCTCCATTCAGTTGTGACAGGAGACGAAACGTGGGTACACCATTACGACCCGGAGACGAAAGGTCAGCGTATGGAACATCAACACAAAGACTCCGTAACGGCTTCAGAAGACTTGTTCATCGTTGGCTCAAATTTATCCAATTGGGTGGTGATTATGTGGATAAGTGAACGTTGGTAATTAAAGATCACAATCTAAGGATTATTTCTGCGTTTGATTTATTAAAATATTCTCATCCAAACCCAATTAACGAAGGTGGAGGATTTACTTTTCATTCAACCCTCGTAATACACGCCAAATAAGCGAGATTACTTTCCAGAAATGGTCATTTTTCTCCACCTAATTTACATAAATAACGCGACAGAATACAGGGATATTTCCAAAAATTCGTATGTATTCATGGCCAACACCAATGAAAAGAGGAAATTTCAAAGTTTTTGGCGGGAGGGCGGCGATGGTGTCAGAAGCGGCCAGTACAGTTCGCGCGGCAATAGGGTCGTCGTTCCATTTCACAGTCAGTCGCGAGTGAGATGGCGACTGTGGAGCACGAGGTTTACTGCGTTCTTGAGTTCGCGAAAAGTGAGTCGCAAATATCAGTGCAGCGGGCATTTCGTACCAAATTCGGTATTCAGCCACCAAGTCGCAAAATCATTAGCCGTTGGTTTAAGCAATTTAAACAGACTGGGAGTGTGCGCAAAGCACCGGCCGACCGCGTGTGTCAGAGGATGATGTCCGACGGATTCTTGAAAGTTTTGTGCACGGTCCTAGTAAGTCTACCAACAGAGCCAGTCTAGAACTTGGGATACCCCCGGCCAACTGTATGGAAAGTTCTGAGACGGCGTTTGCTGTACAAGTCCTACCGATTACAACTTGTGCAGGCTCTCAACCACAGTGACAAAGAGAAGCGTCTCGCATTTTGTGGTTATGTGCTAGCAAGATTGAGGGTGACGCGTTTCTAAAGCGTGCAACTTTTAGCGATGAAGCGACGTTCCACCTTAGTGGAAAAGTGAACAGACACAATGTTCACATATGGAGTTTGGAAAATCCAGATTCACCATTGGAAAGGATTATGGCTGTGGCCGAGCGGTTCTAGGCGCTTCAGTCCGGACCTACGCGGCTGCTACGATCGCAGGTTCGAATCCTGCCTCGGGCATGGATGTGTGTGACATCCTTAGGTTAGTTAGGTTTAAGTAGCTCTAAGCCTTGGAGGCTGATGACCTCAGATGTAAAGTCCCATAGTGCCTAAGAGCCATTTGAACAAAGGTTTATGGATTTTTTTCTTTGGGGAAAGAACTGTAACGGGAATCACGTACCAAGACATATTGGAACAATGGGTGTTCCCTCAAGTTATGGAAGATTCCCACGACTTCACTTTCGAACAGGATGGAGCTCCGCACCATTGGCACCGTAATGTACGAGGCTTTTTGAATCACTCCCTTCCTCGGCGCTGGATCGGTCGCAGGATCAAATCAAATTAGCACTATGAGACTTTCTTTTAACATCTGAGGTAATCAGTCCTCTAGACTTAGACACCTGATGGAACAGTTTTGTGATGGCGAGTCTCCCAAATATTTTAAGCTTCTGAGGCAACGTAGTCCACTCCTGATGTTTTCACGTTCTGTGATGCGGCGTGGATGGCCAACACCTTGTCAGCCAATTTCCGTAGATGCTTACGACAGCCGACCAGCTCCGCCGTTTCCAGTACGCTCGCTGTCAGGCTCCAGGCCGTAATTATCTGTCCTTCTCCAGAGTAGATTACTCCAGTGGGTTTCCCAGTTTGGCGGCCATGACTACAATGAATTCGCTTTGGTATCTGCTGCGGTTGTACAGGCTGGTCATAAATGGTGTTGAGGGATAGACTGTGCTGAGGAATATCTGTTACGAAAAAAAGTTCGATACGTTGCACCGTTTCAGAGTTAGTTAACACTGAAGTTAGCCAATCAGACCGTTGCGCGCATAATGCTTAATTCAGGGTTATGGCACGTATTAAACAAGCCGAGCCTTTCAAAAGTTGATGATGAATGCCTTCTCCATGCTTAATTCAGGAATATGGCGCACATTAAGCGATCCGAACCTTTCAAAAGTTGAATTCGAGCTGCCTGCCAGATACAATTAACGTCAGTTGTTCTCATAGCGCAGATGATTGATCACCAGCCTTTTCAACCTTTGTCTCGGATTCGGTCCTTACTACCGTCTCATGTCCAGTCTTTGTTCGGTTTTAAGAAACAAAACGAAGAACGCCTTTGGCGACACGGTCTCTGGGGACTGCTTGAATAGCGCGCCCGACGGTCTGATTGGCGAACTTCAGTGCTGATTAACTTGGAAACGGCTAACGTATAGAATTTTTTCTTCACTATTATTTCTCGGCACAACCTACCCTACAACACTCTTACGAGCATTTCAACCTGTTTCTGCCCACCCTGCGTACTTCCCTTACTGCGTCACGTACCCGAACGGCAGTAGGTGGCAGTCGACCTGTCGTGGCAGCTGCTCATAATACTTTTGGCTCATCATTGCATCACAGTTATGCATGCTTCAACAATTTTTCCATTTCTCCTCTAGCCATTTCCACTTTCGGTTTTGCACTTGAATCGCTGATTGCAGAAACAACACTTGTCCACTGTTTGGTTAAATTGAGTTAAGAGCTGATTTCCATGTTATGGCGCTCCCTCTATCGAATGAATGCAGAAACACCATTTGTCCATCATTCTTAATGGGACAAACAAGATCCCGACGTTATGAGTGAGAGGAGAAAAAACACTTTTCCACGACTAGCGCTATTTCTGCAGCCAACGTTGGCTAGCCTGTTGTGTAATATCGTCTCTGTGTTCGCACGGTTTTTCTTTGTCAAGCACAGCAATGTTGAACAGGGAAGATATGGATGTACATGATGGTGGTGAAAGTAGAAAGAGGAAAAAAGGTGTAAAGAATGTTGAGTATCAGTGCGAAATCATAAAAAGGTCTCGAATTAAAGGTTTAGGGCACAAAAGCTACAGTGGAAAGTTAGTTTCGAAGAAAAGCATTGGTGTGGACTGCAAGTAAGTAATGTTCTAATACGGGAGGTTATACGTCAGTAAAATAGTAAACTAATGATTTATTGCGTGACTGAAATATCTGTGTAATTTTGTAGATGTCGTAGAAACTGCTTTGGATGAATTCCTGAACAGGAAAGAAATGAAGTATTTTCACTTTTCTACAACATGACATCAAAGGACGCACAAGACTCTCATATCCAAGGGCTGATTGCTGTAGGTAATATTTCCAGAAGACGAAGAATAGTACCAGAAGAAGGCAACTGCAAACCAAAATGCAACAGTTTACAGTATTTTATTAAGGGGATACGGAATCACCTATCCCCGCAATGTTAATATATGCCTACTATAGGGAACATTTTCTCACAAACTACTGGAGACAGAGAGGTAAAAATTTTACTGTATGTGCATTCATATGTTACAACAATACTGAAACAACAGTTTATTGTCAAAGTATTTTCTTACAGAGATATTGTACATTTATTTTTAAGTAAATTTTTTCCATCGCTTTTTACTAGACTATCACCCCTAAGTCTTTTGTAAATCAAGTAATTAAAAAATCGTTGTTTCAGTATGTAATAGGGACCTATGTCACTACGTCATAAAAATTTCAGACTTCTAGGTTGACCAGTACCTGAGATAATGTTCCTAGATGAAGTAAAAAGTAAACTTACGGGAAACGGAGAAAGAAGATTAAAACATTCCTGATCCGTAGCTAATACCCCCTTCACAGTCTTCATAATCATCTTCAAGTCTTCTTTTGGCACCCCTCTGCACCTGTCTTGCTTTTTTCACTAATGTCTTGATTATATTATCAGCATGCCTTAGTCTGTGCTGATCTAAAAAGAACATAGCACGTACCGTACGGGAACCAACACACATACCCAACTTTTGAAGGACCTGGCATTTAGTTATATTTCCAAGATTGAAGGTTGCCACAGCATCATACACACCAAAATGTAGTGTATTAATTCCGACAAACACTGTTTTTGGGAGACGATGCCATATCACACTATTCAAGCACTCGTTGGGGTTCTGCATTTTTCCGTGAAGACATTTCATCAGAAGACTTCTGTCAGCCAGATCTCTGAAAATGGGCTTTATTTCTGCCATGATGGCTGATGGTAGACTGTGGTGGTGAATGTATTTCTCTCCTGTTGTTAGTCCCCTATTGTATTTACACCAGCTGTTTTCACCTTTGGGGCACAAACCATGTTGTGGATGCTCATCCGTGGATGCGGTGTGGAAATATAAAGCCCATATAGCTCTCCTCATTTCTTCAAGATTGCCTGTATTTTGCCTGATTGCAAGGCCATAGCAGTTCTGAATGTGGTCTATTATGGAATCAGTCAATCTTCCTCTGCCATCCAAGGTTTTCCCATCATCTAGTTTTTTCCCTTTCATAACTGATTTTAACCTTCTCAGCCTGGCACCCATTCTCTTCTGCACATGTCCTATACATTCAAGTTTGCTTATATTTACACTGTTCCCATATGGTTTGCTTTCCAAAACTTCTTTGAATGCTTTAGAGTCACCATCTCCCAGATATTTGACATAGCGAACATTATACCACTGTGAAGAGCGATGAAAAATTTTCTTCACCCCAGCAACCTCCATGCCACCACTACTACCATAATAATTAGCAATACAGTCATCACTGTGTTCATTTTTCAGCCTGCCTGTGCACCTACAGTATTTAGACATTATTGCAACATCAATAACCTTGCCAGTATCAACACTAGTTGCTGTTACAACACCATTGTTGGAGGTGTGGCCCCTTTTCTGCCACGTGCCATCAAACGCCACTGTGAGGTCACGACTGCCGTCATTTTCTTCCACTGCTTCTTCCACAGCAACCTGCATTGACTTCTGTGCTACATCTTCAACTGCAGATCCTAGTACATAATTGTAAGCTTCAAACTTTGAAGGTGCACTTGGAAGATTTAGAACACCACATAGCATATCACCAGCTGCTTTGCCCTTACCAATTGCTCGCAATCCATAAACTAACCTAATATTTACACTATAAAGTTCAGTTTTCTTGTATCCATTATTTACAGTTACTGAAACCGAACTTGGAAACTTACAGCTGTATTTACAAACACTGCATATTAAATTAAACTGGGCAGCCAGGCCAACATGGGATTCTACTTTCAGAGAAACGTTTCCATGACATTTTTTGCAGCACAAACTGTTTTCAAGAGCTTCACACAATATATTCGTATCAATGAGTTCAAAAACTTCATTCCCTCTATCAAGTAAATTATATTTCTCTTCCAAATCTCTTAGTTTTTTATGAGAAGCACTGTTTTCATTTGGTGTAAGTTCGTTCGGCAAATCAGTAATATGTGGATTCACATTTTCCAACAGTGATGATGATCAACTGCTTTGCTTTGCTAATGAATCATTATTTCTTTTCTTTTGCCAGTTCACACGCTTTTTAAATACTTTTGCTTTAGCTCTAGGCATTTTCACTGCGAAAAATGAAGCACTAAATACGAAATAACTCAACAACAACTACTTTCTTATATCACACTGTTTACAAAACAGTCCCGCCACAAAGTCAAAGAGTAACTTGAGGAAACCAGAGAGAAACATTTTCGGGCAACTAGTGTATAAATAGTCGCTGGAAACCGGGATATTTGAATTCATGTCACTTTAAAGGTACTGCCAAAAAGTTCATGGTCAGCCACGAGAGACGTGTATAACTAAAGCGCAATACCCGATCTCACAAATATATAAAAATAAAATAGTTATAATTGTAGTAGAGCTATGTATGATACGTCATTTTAAAGAGGAAACATGGCAGAATATAATACGCCAATAAAAAAAAATTCGATTTTTTAACCCAAAATCCGATTCCGTATCCCCTTAATTCCAGCACTGGACGATCAGAGGTATGCAAGAAAGCTTTCTTAAGTATCCATGGTGTCACAAACCAAAGGGTAAGGAAGATAAGCAATCTGCTTCCTTGTGGAAAGTCGCCTAGTGACCAGAGGGATAAAAATGCGCCGGGAAATTAAATCGGTAGAGCAGAAATAAGTTTGATAATTGATCACGTAAATTCCTATCCCCAAAAAATTACTCACTATGGCACAAGAGAACAGCGTTATTTAAATAGCCAACTTAATGTCAAAATCATGCATGAGCAGTTCAGATTACGACATCCCCAAGCAAGTGATATTAAGTACGAATTTTAATTAAAAATATTCAAAGAACGTTTTTCACTTACATTTGGTTCAAAATGGTTCGAATGGCTCTGAGCACTATGGGACTTAACATCTATGGTCATCAGTCCCCTAGAACTTAGAACTACTTAAACCAAGGACATCACACAACACCCAGTCATCACGAGGCAGAGAAAATCCCTTACCCCGCCGGGAATCGAACCCGGGAACCCGGGCGCGGGAAGCGAGAACGCTACCGCACGACCACGAGCTGCGGACTTACATTTGGTCGACCACAAGTTGACACATGTGGTACTTGTGAAGCGCTTCAAAATAAATTATGAAACAAAACACTGAATGAAAAGGCTAAGAGGGTTGCCGCTGCAGAAATGATGGTTCATAAACGCAGGGCTGCAAAGCTTTCTGCTCGTATTCGTGAAATACAAGTATTGTGTCAAAAAGACGAGGATGTTGCAGGTATTGACACAGATTTTATGCAGAATCTCTTCCTTTCTATCATTCCAGTTCAGGAAGTTTTCTACCTTCGGCAACTCAATGTTAATGTATTCAATATCCACAACCTGAAGAAAGGATATGCAACATTCTACATTTATCACGAAGGCGTAGCAAAGAAGGGTCCCGATGAAGTCTGCACGTTTCTGCTGGATTACATACGAAACGAGTTGCCACCAAACATAAAATACCTGCATATATTTTCAGATCCCTGCCCAGGGCAGAATAAGGATAATACTATGGTCAGGTTCCTCATGGCAGTTGCAGCATCCCAGCGTTTTCTCAGAATTTTTCATTATTTCCCGGTCAGAGGCCATTCATTCTTACCCTGTGACAGGGACTTTGCAGTGATTAAGAGGAAAATTCGATCTGTCGATAGGATTTATAGCATCATGCAGTTTGTAGAACTTATTGTTGTACCTTTAACAAATACCAGGTTAAAGTTGTTTCAACAGAGTTTGTACTGGCTTTCAAACAATGGTGGCCTAAATTTTACAAACGCAATGCCTTGTCTCTGAAACAATGAACAGCAAAGTGCTCTCAAGGAATGAGAAACAATCATTCACCGTTTCAGTATTCATGGAATTTGAATACAACAGTGAGTGTAGTGGCACGTCATTGCAAAACCATACATTGGAAGTCTGGTGACGCACACTTTTCGTTTACTTCTTGATTTAAAAACAACAGTAACTCTACCGACGGCTACAGCATACGTAAAATGTGTACCACTAAGTGAGAAGAAAATAGCTGACCTCAAGAAATTGGAGCCATTGATCCCTGAAGAGCAACTATCCTTTTACAGAGCTCTCTACAACTGGCCTTCAGTAGACAGCAGAGGACCTGACAGTGAATGATAGACATGGATACAAGCAATATTTCACTAAGCTTGCTTTTTACCTGATTGTTATTTGTAGTTAAAAGTAGTTGTTCATAATCTGTTATGTACACATAAAATAAGAATTTTGGTAATGAGAAATAATATAGTTGATCTTCAGAAACTGTTATGTAGCCAAATAATAACAATTTTTGTATTAACATAATAAATTTACAAATAAACTGCTGAATAACAGACTTACATTTCTGGCAACCAATTGATTTCAGAAACAGCACATGTCCACGAAATTTGCGTATTTAAATCATTATATAATCTAATAATTACATCATTGAAAATAGTGTCTGGACATCACCAGAAACTGTGCCGTTCAAAGTAAAATAGAGTTGTCAAAGAAAATAGAATTCTCAGGCCCACAAACTTATTTTTCCGTTTTTCTCAAAATCAACATGCATGGACTAATGCTGTTTCTGCAATCAGTGATTCACTTTTTGTCAGTTTCAATTCTTATACGTCTTCATTTCCTAAATTCTTACGGGTATTTTCTGGTTTCGTCAGTTAAATACAGCATCTTGTGAGTTATCTATAGACGTGTGCAGACGGCATGTGCCATTATCTGCTGGACCACAGCACAAGAGACCTCTTGGAGTGACGCCGTCTCGTCTTTCCGTTTTCAGGTGAGCTGCGATCAACCACGGAGTGCGACAAGACGGCTGCTGCCAGGAATCGAACGCGGACCCGCCGCCTTGCTGGAGATGTATGTGACGTGAAGCGGCCGCACCCTGTCCGCCTCCTCAGGTGACACAAAGGTGAGACCAGATGTACATAAAGTGTACACCGAGCCCCCGTTTAATTATTACAGCTGATGTGGATCCTGGACTGTAAGGATAGCCGTGAAGCATGGACCGTCCAAAATTGTTTTACCGGGATCTGCTATACACTACATTAAAAATAAAAGAAAATAAGCCTGCTAAATGTCACTCTTCAGAGATTACAGCATTATTTATTTGTTACGAATAGGATGAGCAGTAACCTGCAACTGTTCTTCAATAACGCAATCACTGTGACTGTAGGGATGACCTGAATAGAATTTACATGTGACGTAATAATTGACAGTTTGCTCTGGATGTGGAAAAATGTAATAATGCGAATGAGCAAGGAATACACTTCTTAATGCTCAAACACAGTAATGGTTGCCCGATACAGGAACACTGAGCTGTGGAAAGTGGTGTGTCAGCATCCCACGTTGGTGGCCCATAAACCAGAACTATCGTCTTTATTACGAATTTCCGCTGAGATCGTCCTCTTGAAAATGGCCGCGCCGACCGCTGTGACAGAGTGGTTCTAGGTGCTTCAGTCCGGCACCGCGCTGCTGCTACGGTCGCAGGTTCGAATCCTGCTCGGGCATGGATGTGTGTGATGTCCTTAGGTTAGTTAGGTTTAGGTAGTTCTAAGTCTAGGGGACTGATGACCTCCGATGTTAAGTCCCATAGTGCTTAGAGCCATTTGTACCATTTTGAAAATGGCCACATGTATACAGCGATGCACTATTGAGTTGTTTACAGTCTTCTCGTTGGATGAGGTATCCCTAGTCGGCAGCGTAGACCAAAGGTGCTCCGCTCATATACGTTGCCATGCAGAACTTAAAGACGAGATACACGAATTGACGGAACGTACGAGGTGCTATCCAAAATGTTCGAGACTGGTGCTGCCATCTGCTGAAAACCTTACCTTTGGACTAATGGTCACCATCATCCTCGAAGTAGTTCCCATCTGCATGTACACACCAGTCCCAGCGTTTCTGCCACTGGTCAAACGTTTCCTGAAAGTCCTGTTCTTTGAGGGTGTTTATCACCGCTAGCGATGCTTCTTGAATCCTCTCTACAGTGTCGAACCGATGGCCTTCCAACTTGAGTTTCAGTTTTGGGTATAGCGCGAAGTCACAAGGTGCCAAATCTCGCGAGTACGGTGGCTGGGGTACAACCACCATGTTGTTTTTTGCCAAAAAGTTCCTGGTGAGCAACGATGTGTGACAGGGCGCGTTGTCGTGAGGCACCAGCCAGTTCCCTTGACGCCAAAGTTCGGTCCGTCGCACGTTTTCACGGAGCCGTCGCAGAACGTCACAATAGCACGCGGAATTCACTGTTTGGTTGGGTGCACAATTCCCTTGGTATCAAAGAAAACGATGATCATGCTCTTCACTTCGCTCTTCACTTCGCTCTTCACCTGTCTCGCTTTTATGGGTCTTGGAGAGCCCGGGCTCTTCCACTGGGAGGATTGTTGCTTTGTCTCTGGGTCGTAACCGTAAATCCAGCTCTCGTCGCCGGTGATAACCCGTGACAAGAGGGTTGGATCATCAGATGCGGTCTGACGGGCTGTTCTGTTCGCAGATCCATAGTAAAAACGCCACACACCAAACACAGAGTATTACGGAAATCAGTGTGGACACGCAACATGTCCTCTCAGCTGAATGCCACTCCCCACACTGACTCATCAGATATGCAGCTCTCGCCACCTAGCGGCGCAAAGATCTACTACTCCTTTCCAGATGGCAGCACCAGTCCCGAAAATTTTGGATTCCACCTCGTAATGACAACTCGGTGGAAATAAATTCGTGCAGTCCATTAGGCGCCGACTTTATTGTTATAGATGACAGTAGCGATCTCATCGAACAGCGCACGTGGAGGAGATATTGGAACGAGAGGACATTCGGCGAATATACTGGCCTTTCCTGGTTGGGAAGGGAGTGAGACAGGGCTTTAGCCTATCCCCGATGTTATTCAATCTGTGTATTGAGCAAGCAGTAAAGGAAACAAAAGAAAATTTGGATTAGGAATTAAAATCCATGGGGTAGAAATAAAAATTTTGAAGTTTGCCGATGACGTTGTAGTTCTGTCAGATACAGCAAAGCTCCTGGAAGAGCGGCTGAACGGAATGGATAGGAGGATGTAAGACAAACATGAACAAGAGCAAAACGAGGATAATGAGATGTAGTCGAATTAAATCAGGCGATGCTGAGCGAATTAGATTAGGAAATGAGAGACTTAAAGTAGTAGATGTGTGTTGCTATTGGGGGAGCAAAATAACTAATGACGGTCGATGTAGAGAGGATATAAAATGTAGACTGGCAATGGCAAGGAAAGCGTTCCTGAAGAAGAAAAATTTGTTAACATCCAGTATAGATTTAAGTGTCAGGAAGCCTTTTCTCAAAGTATCTGTATGGAGTGTAGCCATGTATGGAAGTGAAACATGGACGATAAATAGTTTAGACAAGAAGAGAAAAGAAGCTTTTCAAATGTGGTGCTACAGAAGAACGCTGAAGATTAGATGGATAGATCACGTAACTACTGAGGAGGTACTGAATAGAACCGGAGAGAAGAGGTATTTGTGGCAGAACTTGACCAGAAGAAGAGATCGATTGGTAGGACATGTACTGAGGCATCAAGGGATCACCAATTAAGTATTGGAGGGCAGCACGGAGGTAAAAAATCGTAGAGGGAGACGAAGAGATGAATACACTAAGCAGATTCAGAAGGATGTAGGTTGCAGTAGGTACTGGGAGATGAAGAAACTTGCACAGGATAGAGTAGCGTGGAGAACTGCATCAAGCCCGTCTCTGGATGGAAGACAACAACAACAACAACTAGCCTTCAACTATTTTCTGTGATTCATTTAAAAGGGTGACATCCGCGTCAGTCGTCCGAATGTTTTCCGGGCCACTTTTTTGTTGCTCGCTCTGTAGAGGAGGATGTATATTTAGAAGTACGAATAGACGATAGTTTGATGCAAGAGAGAAAATGTGGTAGGCCACATGAAACCAGAAGATGATAACATAAAGCAATTTCGCAGTGTCCGTGTGTTACAGTGTAATGTCCTTCAGATTTGCGTGCGTGCCTAAAGATACAGACACTGTTACGATCTACAGCTGTCTGAAATAGCAGAAATGTATTCGCAATTGCGAATACGGTTAGACTTTAGCTGCACAGTTTATTAGTGGCATACGAAAATGTGTGCTGCGCTGGGAGTTGAGTCCGAGTTTCAGGCTTTGCACGAGCAGTCCCCTTACCACTTCAAATATCCGAGTACGCCTCCCGGACTGAGCTACACCTCCATACGTCACCGTGTGTTCACGTCTTGCAACCTCACAGTTGCTGTGATTCCCGCACAGAAAGAGATTTATTTACACTGCCGCAAAAAAGTTGTACACCTGGAAAGATGACATCGAATTTGATCTGATGATGGCATATGCCACCTGGGGGATAGTAGCACTCCGTCTTCAGGCCACAAGTGGCCCATCGGGACCATCCGACCGCTGTGTCATCCTCAGCTGAGGATGCGGATAGGAGGGGGCATGTGGTCAGCACACCGCTCTCCCGGCCGTATGTCAGTTCCAGAGACCGGAGCCGCTACTTCTCGATCAAGTAGCTCCTCAGTTTGCGTCACAAGGGCTGAGTGCACCCCGCTTGCCAACAGCGCTCGGCAGACCGGATGCTCACCCATCCAAGTGAGAACCCAGCCCCACAGAGCTTAACTTCAGTGATCTGACGGGAACCGGTGTTAACACTGCGACAAGGCCGTTGGTCTACCCTCTAACAGGGAATGTCCAAAGCCAGAAGGCTGTGGTGCAAATGTGTGAAGCAAGCAGCGACCATACCACAGAGACACACTCGTGCTCCTATTGCCAACCGGACGAGTTTGAAGGGGTCGAAATGCAGCCTTCCCATTGGCGGGATGGTCCTTTCGAAGAACTGCCACACAAGTTGGACGTGCTGCGTCAGTGCTGGTGTCAGTGGTCACTTGAACACTCTCTCTCCTGTAGACGAGGTTCTGCCATCAGGGTCGTTGTAACGTAGCAGTGGCAGACCGTGACTACCACAGCACAGATCAGAGGCCGGATATTAGCAGTGGGACTATAGGCGCGGACACTCTAGCCGCAAGTGGTGGTCGTTTGTGCATGTGACATCGACCTAGTGAGCGTTGTCTCGTAGAGTGCATTCATCCAAGACTCATTGGCCCACCCCAGGCCTTATGGTCTGGGTGCGGTAAGCTGCCAATCTCATTCACATTTGGTGTTTCTGGAGGGTATGCTAACCAGCGCCCGGTATATGCAGAACAACCGTTCCTTTGCCGTTCTTGCAACAGACAAGTGGTGTGTTGCTCCAGCAGGATAACGCTCGCCCACACACTGCCCGCGAAACTCAACTTCACTGGCCAGCACCATCTCCAGTCTTGTCTCCAATCAAGCACGTGTGGGATACGGTGGGACGAGAAGTGACTCATAACCTACAACTCTTGCACAACTACGTGAACAAGTCAAGCAGACGTGGCACGACGTATCTCAGGACAGTATTCGCCATCTGCATCACTGACTGGATGCCATAGTCAAGGCCTACATTGCGCCCGTCGAGATTACGCCACTACGGATGTTTCAGCATGGATCTATACCTGGCACCTCAGAATTGCTTATGCTATTGATCTGTAAATTTAATCATTTTGTGTTCTCCACATCCGCTGTTGCAACAAATCTTGAGTGAACTGGAAACCTCTGAAAGGGTATGCTAGTTTTTCCCCCCCAGTGTATTATTGTCACGGCCTGTCTATACATGTAATAATTTTCAGTGTCTGTGTTTCAGAGTGTAGTAAGGAATGTCCTTCAGACATGCTTGCGGACAAGCTGTGACAGTAATAAATAAGTCTCTTCCTGTGCGGGAATCGCATCAACTCTGCGAGTGCGTGACGTGACAGGTGGTCGTGTTAGAGGTTTCTACATCTACGTCTAAGTGATTACTCTGCTATTCACAATAAAGTGCCTGGCAGAGGGTTCAATGAACCACCTTCCGGTGGCCGAGCGGTTCCAGGCGCTTCAGTCCGGAACCGCGCGACTGCTACGTTCGCAGGTTCGAATCCTGCCTCAGGCATGGATGTGTGTGATGTCCTTCGGTTAGTTAGTTAAGTAGCTATAAGCTATAGGGGACTGATGACCTCAGATGTTAAGTCCCATAGTCCTCGAGGCCTTTTGAATCTTTTGTTTTTGAACCACCTTCGAGCTGTCTCTCTACCGTTCCCATCTCGAACGGCGCGCGAGAAGAAAGAGGGCTTAATTTTTTCTGTGCGAATCCTGATTTCTCCTATTTTATCGTGATGATCGTTTCTACGTATGTAGATGGGTGCCAGCAGAATGTTTTCACAATCGGAGGAGAAAACTGGTGATTGAAATTTCATGAGAAGGTCCCGTCGCAACGAAAAAACGCCTTTGTTTTAATGATTGCCACTCCAATTCACGTATCATGTCTATGACACTAATTCCCGTATAATACAAAACTAGCTGCCCTTATTTGTACTTTTTCGATGTCATCCGTCAGTCCCACCAGATGCGGATCCGACAACGGACAGCAATACTCCAGAATAGGGCGGACAAGCGTGGTGTAAGCAGTCTCTTTAATAGACCCGTTGCGCCTTCTAAGTTCAAATGGTTCAAATGGCTCTGAGCACTATGGGACTCAACTGCAGAGGTCATTAGTCCCCTAGAACTTAGAACTAGTTAAACCTAACTAACCTAAGGACATCACAAACATCCATGCCCGAGGCAGGATTCGAACCTGCGACCGTAGCGGTCTTGCGGTTCCAGACTGCAGCGCCTTTAACCGCACGGCCACTTCGGCCGGCGCGCCTTCTAAGTGTTCTACCAATAAATCGCAGTCTCTGGTTTGCTCCACCCACAACATTATCTATGTGATCGTTCCAGTTTAGGTTATTTGTAATTGTAATCCCTAAGTATTTAGTTGAATTTACAGCCTTCACATTTGTGTTACTTATCGTGTAATCGAAATTTAGCTGATTTCTTTTAGTACTCTCAGGGTCAATTGCCACATTTCGCACCATACAGATATTTTATGTAAATCATTTTACAATTCGTTTTAATTATCTGATGACTTAACAGGATGGTAAATGACAGTATCGTCTGCAAGCATCGTAAGACGGCTTGTTTACTATGTCATTAATAATGATCAGGAACAATAGAGGGCCTAAAACACTACGTTGGGGAACGCCGGATATTACTTCTGTTTTACTCGATGACTATTCGCCTGTTAGTACGAACTGTGACCTTTCTAACAGGAAATCACGAATCCAGTCGCACAACTGAGGCGATATTCCATAGGCACGCAGTTTGGTTAGAAGACGCTTGTGAGGAATGGTCTAGAAAGCCTTCTGGAAATCTAAAGATATCGAATCAATTTCTCGTCCCCTGACGATAGCACTCGTTACTTTATGAGAATAAAGAGCTACTGGTGTTTCGCAAGAACGATATTTTCTGAACCCGTGCTGACTATCTGTCAATAAATAGTTTTCTTCGAGGTCCTTCATAGTGTTCGAATACAGTGCATGTTGCAAAACCCTACTGCAAATCGACGTTAGTGATATGGGGCTGTGATTCAGCGGATTACTCCTACTTCCCTTTTTGGGTATTGTTATGACTTGAGCAATTTTCCAGTCCTTAGCTACGGATATTTCTGTGAGCGAGCGGTTGAATATAATTGTTAAGTATGGAGCTATTTTATCAGCATACTCAGAGGAACCTGACTGGTATAAAATCTGGACCGGAGACGTTCGCTTTATTAAGTGATTTAAGTTGCTTTTTTACACCTAGGATATCTACTTCTATGTTTCTCATCTTGGCAGTTGCTCTTGATTGGAATTCAGGAATATTTACTTCGTCTTCTTTGGTGAAGGAGTTTCGGAAAACCGTGTTTAATAACTCTGCTGGCACTATCATCAGTGACTTCACCATTGTTATCGCGCAGTTTAGGTCAGTCCCGAACGCGTGATCGTATAACCTAAGTGGTTAAGATGACCGTTCGCGTAATGCGGTAAATTACTGTTCGAGTCCCGGTCGGGTACAAACTTTCCTATTACATCTCCAACAATTGCACAGTTGAAGTGTAAGCGCATCCGTAACTGGGGATAAATTTCTTACATATGGAAGAGCGATTGGTGTCGTTATCACGGTATAAGTGTATATGTATGTATGTGGCCACTTTATCACTGTATATATGGGTATGTGTGTGGATGTGGACACTTATCACCGGATCATTATATATTTTTATATTTATAATTACATAGTTTATGATTTTGGTTGGGGTGGCTTGAAATATTGTGGGCTAGCATGAGGCTTTTAATTAACTTATACCGCGGTAACACTGGTACGGACATTGGCTGCCCCGAAGTACGTACGATATAATATTTTTTAAACACAACGTGCGACTCACCGCCTTCTAATAAATAGTTTGCGTGAGCGTTTCTATTTAGAAAAGAAAATATGCGTATTTTTACACAAACTGTAATTATTAATATGGGTCTCAGGGGCTACTGGTTATTTATGTACCAATCTACACAAAGGTTAACTGAGATATTGCGGAATGTAATGATTTTCAATATTTCTTGTTCATAATTTGCAAGGCAAAACTGGAGAGAATCTTATCTGCCGTTAAGAGGCCAAAACGAAACATATTGAACTCATTCCGTAGCCTAAATATTAATAAACGAAATCTATTTTTACTCTGTTAACTCTGAGACTATTGTAAGATCAAGGTAGAGGAACCTCTCACATTTACATTTCAAATTATGACATGAAATATTAATTAGATAATACAGTCAGCGTAATGGCCGACTAAATCCTGCTAGGGGAGATGAACTCCCTGCACTACGAATTTCTGTAAAAATGTTGTTAATTATAATTAATGGTTGTGAGTATGAGAGGTGGCAACTAAGTCAATAATACACACTTTCTAATACCAATTATAAGTACATTTTACTAAATCACAACCAAACCTACATTAAATATTATCCAGCGCTACAATGGCGGCCTACCTCTAGACGAAACAGAACAGGGGAGCTCGTTCAATCAAAGCATTGTCTCCGATCTTCTTGGCCTATGTTGCACAGAGATTATACCAAAAGCCTGTGTTTTGTTAATTACATCCATATTTGTGTTTGGATAATAATAACTTACGCTCTTTACTATTTGTAATACATCGTGCAGACGTACTTAGTCTTTGGATAATTTATGATTCACAAGTCGCACAACAAAAACTTCCTTTTCCTATCTCCAAACGTCCATTTATGTGACGTACCGTCACATCGTGGCCGGCACGGCAGCTATAACGTGACTCGAGGCCGTGCCCTGCGTTTGCTTTGCAAGGCTCTGGCTATCAAGAGAGCCGTCCACCGCATCGGGCTATTGTCTCGCTAACTGCCCGCTGGTGGCTGCGAAAATGGACAGCGGCCTGCCGCACGAAGAGTTCTCCTCCTGCGGAAAACTCCGTCCTCTCGCCATTACTTCTCGAAATGTTCTTTTCACGCAACGCTCGAGCAGCGGTCGCCACAGCCTCCAACACGATAAAAGTCGCATAAATGCGGCGTACCGAAATTATTGTCCTTTGTTAAAACCGGGTAGAGTTTAAGACGCGCACCGGCTTATACCAGTTCTCTGTAAAAAACGCATTCTGGGAGGGCTCTCGTCTTCCATCAGCGCTGTTCAAAATACAGGTTGAATTATGTACACAAGCGATCCGCAATACACTACTGGCCGTTAAAATTGCTACACCACGAAGATGACGTGCTACAGACGCGAAATTTAACCGACAGGAAGAAGATGCTGTGATATGTAAATGGTTAGCTTTTCAGAGCATTCACACAAGGATGGCGCCGTTGGCGACACCTACGACGTGCTGACATGAGGAAAGCTTCCAACATTTCCCTTACACAGCAGTTGACCGGCGTTGCCTGGTGAAACGTTGTTTTGATGCCTCGTGTAAGAAGGAGAAATGCGTACCATCACGTTTGCGACTTTGATAAAGGTCGGATTGTAGCCTTTCGCGATTGCGGTTTATCGTATCGCGACATTGCTGCTCGCATTGTTCCAGATCCAACGACCGTTAGCAGAATATGGAATCTGAGGGTTCAGGAAGGTAATATGGAACGTCGTGTTGGATCCCAACGGCCTCGTATCACTAGCAGTCGAGATGACAGGCATCTTATCCGCATGACTGTAACGGATCGTGCAGCCACGTCTCGATCCCTGAGTCAACAGATGGGGACGTTTGCAAGACAATCACCATCTGCACGAACAGTTCGACGACGTTTGCAGCAGCATGGACTATCTGCTCAGAGACCCTGCGGTTACCCTTGACGGTGCATCGCAACAGGAGCGCCTGCGATGGTGTACTCAACGACGAACCTGGGTGCACGAATGGCAAAACGTTATTTTTTTCGGATGAATCCAGGTTCTGTTTACAGCATCAAGATGGGCGCATCCGTGTTTGGCGACATCGCGGTGAACGCACATTGGAAGCGTGTATTCGTCATCGCCATACTGGTGTATCACCCAGCGTGATGGTATGGGGTGCCATTGGTTACGTGTCTCGGTCACCTCATGTTCGCATTGACGGCACTTTGAACGGTGGACGTTACATTTCAGATGTGTTACGACCCGTGGCTCTACCCTTCATTCGATCCCTGCGAAACCCTACATTTCAGCAGGATAATGCACAACCTCATGTTGCAGGTCCTGTACAGGCCTTTTTGGATACAGAAAATGTTCGACTGCTGCCATGGCCAGCACATTCTCACCAACTGAAAACGTCTGGTCAATGGTGGCCGAGCAACTGGCTCGTCACAATACGCCAGTCACTACTCTTGATGAAGTGTTGAAGTTGCATGGGCAGCTGTACCTGTACACGCCATCCAAGCTCTGTTTGACTCAATGCCCAGGCGTATCAAGGCCGTTATTACGGCCAGATGTGGTCGTTCTGGGTACTGATTTCTCAGTATCTATGCACCCAAATTGCGTGAAAATGTAATACAATCCTGGAAATGGAAAAAAGAACACATTGACACCGGTGTGTCAGACCCACCATACTTGCTCCGGACACTGCGAGAGGGCTGTACAAGCAATGATCACACGCACGGCACAGCGGACACACCAGGAACCGCGGTGTTGGCCGTCGAATGGCGCTAGCTGCGCAGCATTTGTGCACCGCCGCCGTCAGTGTCAGCCAGTTGGCCGTGGCATACGGAGCTCCATCGCAGTCTTTAACACTGGTAGCATGCCGCGACAGCCTGGACGTGAACCGTATGTGCAGTTGACGGACTTTGAGCGAGGGCGTATAGTGGGCATGCGGGAGGCCGGGTGGACGTACCGCCGAATTGCTCAACACGTGGGGCGTGAGGTCTCCACAGTACATCGATGTTGTCGCCAGTGGTCGGCGGAAGGTGCACGTGCCCGTCGACCTGGGACCGGACCGCAGCGACGCACGGATGCACGCCAAAACCGTAGGATCCTACGCAGTGCCGTAGGGGACCGCACCGCCACTTCCCAGCAAATTAGGGACACTGTTGCTCCTGGGGTATCGGCGAGGACCATTCGCAACCGTCTCCATGAAGCTGGGCTACGGTCCCGCACACCGTTAGGCCGTCTTCCGCTCACGCCCCAACATCGTGCAGCCCGCCTCCAGTGGTGTCGCGACAGGCGTGAATGGAGGGACGAATGGAGACGTGTCGTCTTCAGCGATGAGAGTCGCTTCTGCCTTGGTGCCAATGATGGTCGTATGCGTGTTTGGCGCCGTGCAGGTGAGCGCCACAATCAGGACTGCATACGACCGAGGCACACAGGGCCAACACCCGGCATCATGGTGTGGGGAGCGATCTCCTACACTGGCCGTACACCACTGGTGATCGTCGAGGGGACACTGAATAGTGCACGGTACATCCAAACCGTCATCGAACCCATCGTTCTACCATTCCTAGACCGGCAAGGGAACTTGCTGTTCCAACAGGACAATGCACGTCCGCATGTATCCCGTGCCACCCAACGTGCTCTAGAAGGTGTAAGTCAACTGCCCTGGCCAGCAAGATCTCCGGATCTGTCCCCCATTGAGCATGTTTGGGACTGGATGAAGCGTCGTCTCACGCGGTCTGCACGTCCAGCACGAACGCTGGTCCAACTGAGGCGCCAGGTGGAAATGGCATGGCAAGCCGTTCCACATGACTACATCCAGCATCTCTACGATCGTCTCCATGGGAGAATAGCAGCCTGCATTGCTGCGAAAGGTGGATATACACTGTACTAGTGCCGACATTGTGCATGCTCTGTTGCCTGTGTCTATGTGCCTGTGGTTCTGTCAGTGCGATCATGTGATGTATCTGACCCCAGGAATGTGTCAATAAAGTTTCCCCTTCCTGGGACAATGAATTCACGGTGTTCTTATTTCAATTTCCAGGAGTGTATATTTGTCCAATGAATACTCGTTTGTCATCTGCATTTCTTCTTGGTGTAGCAATTTTAATGGCCAGTAGCGTATATTGAGAAAGGAATAAAGGTATCGGTATGCAATTTCCGTTAAGTAAAGGTGGACAAAGTAACGAAATTTTTTCGTGCGAAAGTTATTTTATAGGTATATGCTGTAGCTCCTACATTACACAGCGACTTAGCTTTTCTATCCCTGTGGAGATGGAAAGAGCCTTCGAAGGGAGCTTCAGGGGCATCATATGTGTGGGATTCGATCAAATAATATCAAGGTAACATTGCAACAAAGCGGTTGTCAGCAGAAGGTGTCGCACAAGTGACTAAGTGACTGCCCTATTGTCCCAGATGTAAGGAAACGCGCAGCTCAGGCAAGGTTTGAGTGATTGTATTAATATGATTGTCGTATCACGTACTAAAAGTGTTGACCTCAAGCATTTATTATTATTATTTTAGGAGTTGTTTACAGGTTTTAGGCCATTTTCTCACAGTTCGTATCTGAGTCTCTCGATCCTTGTATAAATCTTTCAGATTTCTTATTTTGGACATCCTTCTCCACTTGATTTTTCCATTCTGTGCAGAGTCTGCTGTTGTATGAAGGATCGCAAAAGAATGTTTTTTCGGTCATTGTTTATCCTCTAATCTCATGACATGTTCATATCATTTTAAGCCTTGGAAGACAAAGTACAAGAAGTGGGGGGAGGGGGGGGGGGATACTTTTGCCTACTTTTTGAAAATACCGAAGTCTAGTCAGGTACTTTATATTATAAAATTTTGAAAAAAATATTAACTGTTTCTAATGGAGTCTTTTATCAGATACCATAAATATTTTAAATTTTTCAGTTAAATGTAAAATTTGAGTCTTAGAACTAGACACGACTTTTAACAACGAACGTCTCATTCAATGTTTTTAGTTTCACAGCCCTGCTCATAGATCAATGTCTCTTTAAAAAGTATGTTGTGAGTAAAAGTCAACAACTATCGAAAACGCACACAACTTTTTCTCAGATAATACATTCGGATAACTTAAAGTCTTCTTCTATGTTGTTTTGTCGTTTCCCAGAAGTCCGCTCCATATAAACAAGTGCTTTATATTATTCGTGTAACATTCTTTTTGTCTTTTTATTAGATTCAGCTGACGAAAGGACGAAATTGAGCTTATTGATTACTTGGTTAGCTTGTGTTGTCCAAAAGGATACGGAACAGAGAAGAAGAACCTGTTTTTCTTCTGAACTTATCACAGTGCAGGGCCGAGTTATCAAGCGTTCCACGCCTCTGATGTTAATAACATTATATAACAAACACTTCGCAGTATTTTGCAAAATTATATTTATTTTGTCACAAATAGGCTTGCGGTTTTTTAGGTCACAGTCAGGTAAGAGCTGAATGTCGCAAACACAGATGAAATGATGTGTGGATTACACAGATGTTATTTATCCAGAAGCTACGCAGAGTGTTTGCATAGAAAAATGTTGCCTTTTTTAGCAACGCGCCCAAATAGTTTCACTAACTTAAAAGGGAAATCCAAACAACTGACGAAAAATAAAATTGAAATTTCCATCTAGTATTTGCAACTGAAACTAATTTAACTTAGGAGAAAAAGGAAGCTGTGGTCGGTCATTTAATACTATATAGTAAGTTTACTGCTTTTCAGTATTTCCAACAGGTCATCTTTTTGCTTTTCTTAACAGAATGTAAGACTTTGCATTCTACATTTTATAACCAGTTTCCTGTTAAAAGATGATCGTCAACTTTTGAATCTTTCTTTCTTAATCTGCAGCTCGTCGCTGTTGCCACAGCTCTGATTGACTGAGGAAAAGTAGATGTTGGTTAGTTAAGCAATTAGGTTATATGAACATGACATGAGCTTCAGATTGAGAAACACAGATTCAAACTCTGGCGGTCATTTTTAACAGAAAACCACTCATATGATGCAGAATGCAAAGTTTTACTGTTAAGAAAAACAGAAAGATGAGCCTACTAGAAACACCGGAAATGAAGAAACCCAAGACAGACGATGCCAGTTTAGTATTCAATGACCAAACGCATTTTCCTATCGCCTCCTCTATTAAATTAAGTTTTAATAACACAAATACTAGGTGTAAATATAAATTCACTTTCTTCAGCAGTCGTTAAAGTCATATCGACATAAGCTTTCATTCCCTTTTCGTTAATGTAACTCTTTCTGCGCTATATCTTTACTATGCTATCACTCTACATGTCATAATTTTTGGATCTTCTGTATAAATACACTAGTGTGCAAAACTTAAAGACGAAAGTAACTTTCGCATGATGTGACACTGCCAAGGAACATAGTTCGACGAAATGTCTCGGGCCATACAAAGAAAGAACTTTTACAATATAGTACAGAAGGTGACTGAAAGAAATACCGAATCAGACGAACGGAAACGACACTTTTATTCAAAGACAGTAATTACACTGAATATAAATTTTGACACCGAAATCCACGGATGGCATCGACCTGATTCTATATTTAAAAATGAACAGTCGAGATCGCAATAATATTTCTTTATTAACCGGTTTCGGCTTATCTACAAGCCACCTTCAGAATTTTTGGCCCTACAAGGGTAGCAACAGCAAAGTTACGAGCTGTACTATTACATATGGCCTTGAAGCACTACACAGAAAAGCTGTAGTAAAAATTACAGACAGTACTATTGCATATGGCGGTAAAAATAGAGAAAGGTTGTAGCGCTTACCCCTATGGCTGGTGCTGGTGGCTTCTCGGATTTTCCGTGTTACCACGATAGTGAACTGACTGATGGCTGTGGAGCCACTGGTTAAATAGCGTGCAAGTCGCGCGCCGACACTGGCTTACGTCATCACCAGCCAATGGCAAACGCTTCACAAGAGCTATATCTAGTCTGCAAAGTAAGTTCACTTAGCCACTTACGAGTACGTAAGATGTTAAAACATTATCAAGTAGTCATTTATGTTAAAATAAAATAAACAACATTACAAACCACAGAAGAAGCAGTGTAATTTATTGACACCTGTGAAAGACAAACACATCGTTCTTATTAATGTTTTATCGATAAACGAATAAAGAAGAGAGTGGTAATTATATGCGCATAGATATTACATAAATAGATAATGAGAGGTAGAGATATATTAAAAGATATAATCGTTGGAATATATACATGTCGTATATATTTAGCAGCCAGTCCCCTCTGATAGAAATTTAAAATGACACCGTTACCTAGACAACGTGAAGGTTGAGATGGCCGCCGTGATATAAAAGTGTGTACTGAAAAAGGATGCAGTTTTCATGGTAACGTAACGGCCGAAGTGGTAGTCGAGAAACCAAAGAAGTACGCCGACTAAGATCAAGGTATCAATTCAGGTCGATATCGTCAAAAACGTTTGTGCCGACGACTCATAAATAAACGCTGTAGAATAGTTAGTATTTTCCAGCGTCACTATTGACACCGAGTATGGTGACACATCAAGTACGAGAGCAGCTGCTGTAGTGACAGAGTGGGAGCTCTGCTTGGGCGTTTTCGTGGCATGAGCTTCTAAAAACTTGAATACATATACAGGGTGTTACAAAAAGGAACGGCCAAACTTTCAGGAAACATTCCTCACACACAAAGAAAGAAAATATGTTATGTGGACATGTGTCCGGAAACGCTTGCTTTCCATGTTAGAGCTCATTTTATTACTTTTCTTCAAATCTCATTAACCATGGAATGAAAACACACAGCAACAGAACGTACCAGCGTGACTTCAAACACTTTGTTACAGGAAATGTTCAAAATGTCCTCCGTTAGCGAGAATACATGCATCCACCCTCCGTCGCATGGAATCCCTGATGCGCTGATGCAGCCCTGGAGAGTGGTGTATTGTATCACAGCCCTCCACAATACGAGCACGAAGAGTCTCTACATTTGGTACCGGGGTTGCGTAGACAAGAGCTTTCAAATGCCCCCATAAATGAAAGTCAAGAGGGTTGAGGTCAGGAGAGCGTGGAGGCAATGGAATTGGCCCGCCTCAACCAATCCATCGGTCACCGAATCTGTTGCTGAGAAGCGTACGAACACTTCGACTGAAATGTGCAGGAGCTCCATCGTGCATGAACCACGTGTTCTGTCGTACTTGTAAAGGCACATGTTCTAGCAGCACAGGTAGAGTATCCCGTATGAAATCATGATAACGTACTCCATTGAGCGTAGGTGATAGAACATGGGGCCCAGTAAAGACATCACCAACCATGCCTGCCCAAACGTTCACAGAAAATCTGTGTTGATGACGTGATTGCACAATTGGGTGCGGATTCTCGTCAGCCCATACATGTTGAGTGTGAAAATTTACAATTTGATCACGATGGAATGAAGCCTCATCCGTAAAGTGAACATCTGCACTGAAATGAGGATTGACACATTGTTGGATGAACCATTCGCATAAGTGGAGGCCAATCAGCTGCTAATAGTGCCTGCACACGCTGTACATGGTACGGAAACAACTGGTTCTCCCGTAGCACTCTCCATACAGTGACGTGGTCAACGTTACCTTGTACAGCAGCAACTTCTCTGACGCTGACATTAGGGTTATCGTCAACTGCACGAAGAATTGCCTCGTCCATTGCAGGTGTCTTCGTCGTTCTAGGTCTTCCCCAGTCGCGAGTCATAGGCTGGAATGTTCCGTGCTCCCTAAGACGACGCCGGCCGTGGTGGCCTTGCGGTTCTAGGCGCTTCAGTCCGGAACCGCGGGACTGCTACGGTCGCAGGTTCGAATCCTGCCTCGGGCATGGATGTGTGTGGTGTCCTTAGGTTAGTTAGGTTTAAGTAGTTCTAAGCTCTAGGGGACTGATGACCTAAGATGTTAAGTCCCATAGGGCTCAGAGCCATTTGAACCATTTGAACCCTAAGACGACGATCAATTGCTTCGAACGTCTTCCTGTCGGGACACCTTCGTTCTGGAAATCTGTCTCGATACAAACGTACCGCGCCACGGCTATTGCCCCGTGCTAATCCATACATCAAATGGGCATCTGCCAACTCCGCATTCGTAAACATTGCACTGACTGCAAAACTACGTTCGTGATGAACACTAACCTGTTGATGCTACGTACTGATGTGCTTGATGCTAGTACTGTAGAGCAATGAGTCGCATGTCATCACAAGCACCGAAGTCAACATTACGTTCCTTCAATTGGGCCAACTGGCGGTGAATCGAGGAAGTACAGTACATACTGACGAAACTAAAATGAGCTCTAACATGGAAATTAAGCGTTTCCGGACACATGTCCACATAACATCATTTCTTTATTTGTGTGTGAGGAATGTTTCCTGAAGGTTTGGCGGTACCTTTTTGTAACACCCTGTATGAGATCGCGTCGTTATTAATATGATAAAAGGCTGAACAGGTCTTAATAGCTTTAGGATACATTGATGTTATTCTATTAATTATTTCGATCTCGACTGTTAATTTTTGAATTACACTTAAGTCCACACGGTTCGTGATGCTGCTGTGGGCATTATAAACGGCGGGACATGGTTCTTATTGGGGTATGTGATCACCTAGGATGGCAATGGATGATTTGGAACATGCTCCTATGCTGGTCACAAGGTTAGTGATGGCCGTTGGTACACGTGGTAGCGTAGCGATATGTCTCCACACGTGCTCCATGGGAACGGAGAAGCCTGTCCATTCGCCGAATATCTTCTCGTTTCAGCAGCTCCTAGACCTGCGCTGTTCGATGCGAACGTGCATTGTCATCCAGGGCCGAATGAACTACTGAAACGACGCACCTGTGCAAGGACTACAGTATTACAATAACGTTCACCAGTGAGTATTCAATGTTCATTCTGGGAAACAGTCCTCCATCTTAGCTGAGTGGACAGCGTGCCGGTTTGTCATGCCGGGGGACCCAGGTTCGATTCCCGGCTGGGTGTTTGTGTCATCTTCGTCATCCTCATTCCCTCCTCATCGACGCGCAAGTCGCCGAAGTGGCGCCACCTCAAAAGACTTGCACCAGGTGATCGGGTCTACCCGCCGGGAGATCCTCGCCACACGATATTTCGTGTCATCATACCATATGGATCAGCAAAATTATGGTGTTCGACAATGTTTCTGCAACATTACGTGTTCCCATCTTGCGCCATACGAGCGTACGTCAAGTATTTTTTGCTTGCCGGGGGGTCTCGTCCGTAATGTGGAGGAGGCCCTTCCGGCAGCTATTGAACGCACTGGGTGTGACCGGCTGCAGATAGTAGCACATGTCGGAACGAATGACGCCTGCCGCTTGGGTTCTGAGGCCATCCTTGGTTCCTTCCGGCGGCTGGCTGATTTGGTGAAGACAACCAGCATCGCACGCGGAGTGCAAGCTGAGCTTAATATCTGCAGCATAGTGCCCAGAGTCGATCGCGGTCCTCTGGTTTGGAGCCGTGTGGAGGGTCTAAACCAGAGGCTCAGACGACTCTGCGACTATAATGGTTGCAAATTCATCGACCTCCGTTATTGGGTGGAGAACTGTAGGGCCCCCCTAGACAGGTCAGGCGTGCACTACACACCGGAAGCAGCTACTAGGGTAGCAGAGTACGTGTGGCGTGCACACGGGGGTTTTTTAGGTTAGAGGGACTCCCCCTTGGGCGAAACGATAAAATACCTGACGGCTTACCAGAGAGGACATTATCATCGTTGATAAAGAACGTCCGTCCTCAGAGACCAAAAACAGGAAAAGTTAACGTAATATTGGTAAACTGCAGGAGTATCCAGGGCAAGGTTCCTGAATTAGTATCTCTTATTGAAGGAAATAGTGCGCATATAGTATTAGGAACGGAAAGTTGGTTAAAACCGGAAGTGAACAGTAACGAAATCCTAGAAACAGAATGGAATATTTACCGCAAGGATAGGATAAACGCCAATGGTGGAGGAGTATTTACAGCAGTAAAGAATTCAATAATATCCAGTGAAGTTATTAGCGAATGCGAATGTGAAATAATCTGGGTTAAGTTAAGTATCAAAGGTGGGTCAGATATGATAGTCGGATGCTTCTATAGACCACCTGCATCAGCAACCGTAGTAGTTGAGCGCCTCAGAGAGAACCTGCAGAACGTCGTGAAGAAGTTTCGTGATCATACTATTGTAATAGGGGGAGACTTCAATCTACCAGGTATAGAATGGGATAGTCACACAATCAGAACTGGAGCCAGGGACAGAGACTCTTGTGACATTATCCTGACTGCCTTGTCCGAGAATTACTTCGAGCAGATAGTTAGAGAACCAACTCGTGAAGCTAACGTTTTAGACCTCATAGCAACAAATAGACCGGAACTTTTCGACTCCGTGAATGTAGAAGAGGGTATCAGTGATCATAAGTCAGTGGTCGCATCAATGACTACAAGTGTAATAAGAAATGCCAAGAAAGGAAGGAAAATATACTTGCTTAACAAGAGTGATAGGGCACAAATCGCAGAATATCTGAGTGACCACCATCAAACGTTCATTTCTGAGGAAGAGGATGTGGAACAAAAATGGAAAAAATTCAGAAACATCGTCCAGTACGCCTTAGATAAGTTCGTACCGACTAAGGTCCAAAGCGAGGGGAAAGATCCACCGTGGTATAACAATCATGTACGAAAGGTACTACGGAAACAAAGAAAGCTTCATCATAGGTTTAAGAGTAGTCGAATCATAGCTGATAAGGAAAAGCTGAACGAAGCGAAAAAGAGCGTAAAGAGAGCAATGAGAGAAGCATTCAACGAATTCGAACATAAAACATTGGCAAACAATCTAAACAAGAACCCTAAAAAGTTTTGGTCATATGTAAAATCGGTAAGCGGATCTAAATCCCCTATTCAGTCACTCGTTGACCACGATGGCACCGAAACAGAGGACGACCGAAGAAAGGCAGAAATACTGAATTCAGTGTTCCGAAACTGTTTCACTGCGGAAAATCGTAACACGGTCCCTGACTTCAGCCGTCGCACGGACGCCAAAATGGAAAATATTGAAATATACGATATCGGAATTGAAAAACAACTGCTATCACTTAGTAGCGGAAAAGCATCCGGACCAGACGAGATACCCTTAAGATTCTACAGTGATTATGCTAAAGAACTTGCCCCCTTTCTATCAGCAATTTATCGTAGATCGCTGGAAGAACGTAAAGTACCTAGCGACTGGAAGAAAGCGCAGGTCGTTCCCATTTTCAAGAAGGGTCATAAATCAGATGCGAATAATTATAGGCCTATTTCGCTTACGTCAATCTGTTGTAGAATAATGGAACATGTTTTGTGTTCTCGTATTATGACGTTCTTAGATAATACAAATCTCCTTCATCATAACCAACATGGATTCCGCAAACAGAGATCATGTGAAACTCAGCTCGCCCTATTTGCCCAAGAAATTCACAGTGCCGTAGACACTGGCGAGCAGATTGATGCCGTATTCCTGGACTTCAGGAAGGCATTTGATACGGTTCCGCACTTACGTTTAGTGAAAAAAATACGAGCTTACGGAATATCGGACCAGGTTTGTGATTGGATTCAGGATTTCCTAGAAGAAAGAACACAACATGCCATTCTTAACGGTTCAAAATCTGCAGATGTAGAGGTAATTTCGGGAGTACCGCAGGGAAGCGTGATAGGACCTTTATTGTTTACAATATACATAAATGACTTAGTTGACAACATCGGTAGCTCCGTGAGGCTATTTGCAGATGACACGGTTGTCTACAAGAAAGTAGCAACATCAGAAGACTCGTACGTACTCCAGGAGGACCTGCAGAGGATTAATGCATGGTGCGACAGCTGGCAGCTTTCCCTAAACGTAGATAAATGTAATATAATGCGCATACATAGGGGCAGAAATCCATTCCAGTACGATTATGCCATAGGTGGTAAATCATTGGAAGCGGTAACGACCGTAAAATACTTAGGAGTTACTATCCGGAGCGATCTGAAGTGGAATGATCACATAAAACAAATAGTGGGAAAAGCAGGCGCCAGGTTGAGATTCATAGGAAGAATTCTAAGAAAATGTGACTCATCGACGAAAGAAGTAGCTTACAAAACGCTTGTTCGTCCGATTCTTGAGTATTGCTCATCAGTATGGGACCCTTACCAGGTTGGATTAATAGAAGAGATAGACATGATCCAGCGAAAAGCAGCGCGATTCGTCATGGGGACATTTAGTCAGCGCGAGAGCGTTACGGAGATGCTGAACAAGCTCCAGTGGCGGACACTTCAAGAAAGGCGTTACGCAATACGGAGAGGTTTATTATCGAAATTACGAGAGAGCACATTCCGGGAAGAGATGGGCAATATATTACTACCGCCCACATATATCTCGCGTAATGATCACAACGAAAAGATCCGAGAAATTAGAGCAAATACGGAGACTTACAAGCAGTCGTTCTTCCCACGCACAATTCGTGAATGGAACAGGGAAGGGGGGATCAGATAGTGGTACAATAAGTACCCTCCGCCACACACCGTAAGGTGGCTCGCGGAGTATAGATGTAGATGTAGATGAAGTTTCACACATGTTAGGTCGTGAAGGCTCTCTCCGATGGCACAGAAAAAAGTACATAGTTCCATTAAGAAAACTTCACTATTATAATTCGATCGCCGTAAATCAGTTGCCTCCATCGCAAAAGTCAGAATAATTATTTGATATAACTTAGCGAAAACCGCAGGAAATATTTATACGTTCTGGACAGAAAAGAATGAAGCACATGGTCAGATGTGTTGTAAGTTCATACGTGTGTACACCATTGGGTGGTATGTAAATGATTAGAGGACCATTTTGTAACGTTCTTTGAAAAGATGAAATAACAAACTTTACGATTACGTTGAATGAAGTATGAACTGTGGAATGGATACAGAACTCGAGTTGTCGTGCTGGATGTTGTAAGTGCAAATTGTGTGCTTACTCTGTGTTATTGTTAGCAAAACTTTACGAATCGATTGAGCAATGCAACTCCCAATTCCAATAAAGAAATACAGTCACTGCAAAATACACTCAGCCTCGTAGGCACTGAATCATCTGGCCCTGTTCACATAACAAAAAAATTTAATTGCCTTACCTCTAAAGGAGCAACGGAGTAACGCGATGTATTCTGGGCTCCCACAAAAAATATGAATGCTAGTTATAGGCTCAGCAGTGTACAAGACTGGCCATGATACTTGAAATACATATGAAATTCATTTGGCTGATAAACGAGAACATTTAAGAAAATCCAACTTTTTTGAAAAATATATGACCTCGACTGAGAAGCGGTAATGATTTTGGTGAATTATTAACACTTAGTTTTCTTAGAAAAATTATATTGCATGTTAATTTCGCCTTTTCAAAAACATCTGAAGCTACATTACTCACAACTGATCCATAAACAATGAGATTTAAACAGCAAGTATTATAATTTCATTAATCCAACATAAATGCAAATCATCAAATTACATACAGCTCTATTCACAAATCTTAAAAACATTTAAAAAATGAAATATTTAACTAGTCTTTTTCTCAAGACAGTTTACGTACATTCTGGAGTTACTTAACAGTTACAAATTATCAGCCAACTCATCTACTAACGCGCTGGCAAAAACAGAAATCATAATTATTTAATATTTTTACCTTATTTCCATTAAGACTTCTGCTCCCATGTTCGACGATGTTGACATACCTACATTAATCTAACTGTTGTTGGCTTCACATGTCACAGCACAGAAACTGCCTACTCCGCCGTCTGTCCCTCACAGACAGCTACCTACGACTGTTCGTCCAGCGCTCTCTTAGTCCAGCGAAGAAGTACAGTATCTTTGGCTCTGCGATCGCGCACTGTCAGCGAACCGCATTATCGAGCTTATCAGAGACATTCATCGTTTACAGTATACTAGTTTCATTTTAATTTATTAATATTCTTCTCTTATTCTGGTGCCACATACAAGTGTGCCCCAGTACACTTCTTTCAATTTTTTTGTGGCAAGTGGAACGCCACCAGATTGCATTAGTGGTGTAGTGTCTACTGTTGTTACCAGGCACGGTAAGGTATACAAGGGGCATGAAGAGAGTCGGGTGTTGAGTGATCACCGTGAATGACACGGAGGTGACATGTACACATGTGAGACAGCGTTATCAGCAGTTGACAGAATTTGAAAGTGGCATCACTGCAGACCTGCACTTGGTCGAATCGTGCAATCTGCAGATTTGATGGGCATCGAGTGTTGGACTGCATGGGAAGGTGAGGGCAGACGATCTCATCGTCAGGATTCCAGTTGACCGCGACTGACCACCAGAAGGGAGGTTCACCGTATTGTGCAACAAAAGCATTGTAACCCCTTAACATCTGCGCCTGACATTTGACAACAAGTAAAATATTCTGTGTCATCATCTGCCATTGGTTGGACATTAGCAGAAGTCAGACTGCAGAATTATTCCCATATCTACGCTGCTGTCGACACTACAATGTCAACTGCTGCGTATGGATTTGTACCATGACTGAGAAACACGGACTGCTGATGAATGGCATCACATTGCGTTCTGGGATGGACCGCCGTTTTGCACTGCTCTGGATGAAAACTGTCGGCAAGCATGGAGGCCCCTGGATAGAGGTCCCATTTTCCCATTGTGTAGGAGAGGCACAGCTGTGTTATTCCTGGCGTCTTGGTTTAGGAACCCATCGAGAACGTCTTGAGTTCATAACTGGTAGTGACTCAAAGAACTGTGACGGCAGAAAGGTACGTTATTGACGTCATGCAGGTTCATGTGTTACCACACATGTGACAATACCACAGTGCCAGTTTTGATGCTCTTCCCTACATGGCACGTCACTCCATGAACGTCCTGCATGATGTTGAGGTACCCCAGTGGTGAGCTAGATCCTCAGGCCTGTCCCCAGTAGAACACATGTGGGACCAGCTCAGATTTCATCCGAACGCCAGTATCCAGGATATGAAGGACCAATTACAACAATTGTGGGCCAGCTGACTCAGGAGAGACTACAATAGCTTCACGACGGCCTTACCAATCGAATCAGTGTTTGCATCTAGGCCAGAGGGAGTGCAGCATCGTACCGATTAGTGGACTCTTTGACGCCTCCTGTTGATGCCTACTGGAACTTCCACAATCAGCGAGAGTGTAGTGTCCTTTTTCCACGCCCAACCAGTATTATTAGCCTCAGTGAGACACGTGAAAGCGAGGCGGCACAACACTATCTGTTATTGCAGTGAATATTTGTTGATTAATAAGTTAAGATTGAAATTATTACCACTGGCTGTTGCCGCCAAAGATGCTCATTAACTGTTACTAGGCGGCCGATTCGCATTTCAAAACGTATTAATATCTTTGATTTGCGTAGCACATGTACGCCCAATTAATTCCTTCAAAGATCACAGAGTTCACTTAACGCAGCACGATGTTTTGTCCGTTGAAAATTATTCCCTTAAATATTAATACGGAATAAACTATTATTATTATTATTATTATTATTACTGTCCAGAGATAATCCAATATACAGATCAGTTATCGTAATACTCATTTCGAAAGCGTAGGACGTTATAGTTTTTTCTTAACTCGATTTTTATTAACACAGATTCTTTGATGTGGTTCACTACTACGAATGGTCTCACAAAGCCCGATAATTAATGTCCGAACTGGGTCTATAATCTAATGTCAAGTTGTGACGTGATATTTTAATTGGAACTTCGGCAACAACTGAAGTTCTGAAATTGGAATTAATGATATCCATTTTTTATCGATTGAGATGTTCGCTGGATGTTAGCGCTACCTCAACTCTCTCAGTCTTCGTATTTTTGACAGTAAATTGGACGATCCGAAATTTACTTTTAATTAGCCTGGCTTCCAATGAAGTTAACTATTTCACAAAGCAGCATGAACTTAAAGACGCCAATACTCGTGACTCAAACACCAAAAGCTGGGACACTATAATCTCGAACACAAAGACTCCCAGATGCTAGAAAATCCAAAACTCCAAAGACTCACAGACGCTAAAGACTCACAAACGCAAATACGTCAACAGTATTAGCGTCGGGTTTATATAGTAGTTGTGAAACAAAAGGGACGTTCATTAGAAACTCTTTTAATAAAGCCCCTTGGTATTTTGTATATAATACTTTATTCCACTGGCACTTATCATTCTTTTATTTAATTTGTCTGCTTTAAAACGGGAGTTCGTGATTCTATATGAAATACGGGAATTGCTCATGGCCAGTTCGAATAAATTTTTGTTTTAAAGAAGGCCAGATATGTAATGAGGGGTTGCAACTCGTAGCGCCAAGTTCTTTGTAAATTTGACTACGTTTAATCGCTGCAATAACGACAAATATCCTCTCCACCTATCAATTTACATTTCATTTTCTCTTACCAATCTGGATGCTTTACTATTTTTGTCAGGCAGTATATTTTGACACATCAGATGAATCAAAATACATACATTTTCTCTAACAACACATCTCATACCATACCCACTTCCGTAAAAGAAGAGAAGTTAGGACTTACACAGAACTTTTCGCAACAGGATTCTGCTCCAAATAAAATTGGAAGAACAGCAATTCTGATACACTACCCTTCACCAAGGGCCACGGAACAGTAGCCATGAGTTGTCACAGGTGCTCAAATTTGCTGGTGAATGTGGGGTTCATTCTATCTCACCATGGGACCTTAGAGAAGAAATTAGCATTAGCAATAAATCTCTGGCCAGAGAAGGACCAATCGAAGTATCATACATACTATGAAGACATGTTGTTCTTCTCACTGTAGCCAAGATGAGGTGCAACCCCAAGCGCCTGGTGCTCTTTTTACAGCTGGTATGAAGTGCTATGGCACATGATGTTAGTGTTGTTTTCACAGCTGCTTCAAAGTGCTACAGTACATAGTGTTTGGTGGTGTTTCTGCAGCTGGTATGAAGTGGTGCAGTACACAGTGTTTGGCATTGTTTTTGCAGATGTGATAAAATGCTGCAGTACACAGTTTTAGTGTTGTTTTTGCAGCTGGTTTGAGTTGCTACAGAACGCTGTGTTTAGTTTTGTTTTTGCAGCTGGCATGAAGTGCTACAGTACACAGTGCTTGGCGTTGTTTTTGCAGCTGGGATGAAGTGCCGAAGTTCACTGTGTTTGGTGTTGTTTTTGCACCTGGAATGAAGTGCTGCAGTACTCAGTGTTTGGCGCTGTTTTTGCAGCTGGGGTACATGGTGATTGCTTTTGTTTTTGGAGCTGGATTTAAGTGCTGCAGTATACAGTGTTTGGTGCTGTTTTTGCAGCTGGGGTGAAGTGCTGCAGTTCATGGTGATTGCTTTTGTTTTTGGAGCTGGATTTAAGTGCTGCAGTACACAGTGTTTGGTGCTGTTTTTGCAGCTGGGGTGAAGTGCTGCAGTACATGGTGATTGCTTTTGTTTTTGGAGCTGGATTTAAGTGCTGCGGTACACAGTGTTTGGTGCTGTTTTTGCAGCTGGGGTGAAGTGCTGCAGTTCATGGTGATTGCTTTTGTTTTTGGAGCTGGATTTAAGTGCTGCAGAACACAGTGTTTGGTGCTGTTTTTGCAGCTGGGGTGAAATGCTGCAGTTCATGGTGATTGCTTTTGTTTTTGGAGTTGGATTTAAGTGCTGCAGTACACAGTGTTTGGTGCTGTTTTTGCAGCTGGGGTGAAGTGCTGCAGTACATGGTGTTTGCTATTGTTTTTGGAGCTGGGATTAAGTGCTGCAATACACGGTGTTTGCTGTTGTTTTCTCAGCCACCGAGATGACGTGCTGCAACGGGCACACGGGCGGCACGCAGCGCTGCTACCGCACCTGCTGCGGCGCCACCAAGCCCGCCGCCGCCTTCCCCCCCGCCTCCGCCGCCCCCGCCGCCACCAACGTGGACGCAGAGTCCGCCACCAAGCCGAGGCCCGCCGCCTACCGCTGGAGGCAGCACGTCGCCGCAGTGCTCGGTAAGTCCGCCCACGAACCTAGCACAACAAAATATCTTCTGTGTTGTTTCCAACGCGTTTGATTGTGTAGATCATGTCACTCTTCGAAAACACTTACGGTTTATGTAACTCATGACTTTATATGCAACTGTTTTCAATCACACTTAACAAACGGAAGACGAAGCGTTGCGCTGACTAACTCGGACAATTTGAGAATTTTAGTGATTGGAGAGAAATCACGAAGCGAATCTCACAAGGTTCTATCTTGGAGCCATACCTATTCCTCATATATGTAGATGACCTTCCACTTAACGTTCATTAAGCAGAATTTGAACTTTTTGAAAACAATACTAAAGTTACGATAAAGTGTCTAAGTACTCAGTATTGCTTGGATATGTATTTTTTTTATTTGTGCTAGACAACCTTCTCCCACTTGTGATGTAACAAAATAAAAGTGATGTTGTTATTCAATGGAAAAGTTGGAAATTGAGATTTCGCTTACTGTTTTATCAGTCACAATTGGCGTAAGTATCATGGATTGGCCATTGTCATAAAATATTGAAATATTGCATTATGAAATGTGAATAGTCTTTACTTGCAGTTTCGCGTGGTATGAAGCAGTCACAGCTAGCGTGATGTTGATTAAGAAATTGCATTATCGTCTTTCTAATTACTTCATGATCGTAGATACGATCATACCCGGTTGTGAAGTTATTGTTATGACAAAACAATTTCCTAAGAGACCAGAAAATTCTTAAGGGCCCAAAAACAATTGTAACATCACACAAAAGGGAAATTCAATATTAAAGCTGATGCAAGAAGACGATGAAACAGTTTTCTTTTTCTCAATGTATCACGCACATTGGACTGCTGATCTTGGTGTCTATAATCTTAGCAAAACACATAATTGAAATGAAAATAATACTGAGGAGATGATAGGAATGAGCACTGCTAAATGATTCAATACTTCCAGAACAAATATTTATTATAACTAAAACATATATCGTACCTTATGCTTAGTTCATCAATGATGGTAGATTTTTATGTTCGTTTCATGTACATTTAGCGCTCTTTATATAGTCATTGTGCTCTTGAGTCACCCTTGCGTCGTCACGATAAGTTATAACAGTTCTTCTTTTTACACTACACTCAAATTTAGACGGAACACATTTTTATACATGTAGTAAAAAATTAGATCAGACCGCCACAAATCTGCGCCCGTCTTACTTAAGAAAAACAGTACAAGAGTTTAGCACTCAAGGCTTCATTTGTTCTCCAGCGAACAAAATAGTGAGGGATCGCATATCGTCCGTATTCTTCTGTTTATGTTGCCGCCCAAAGACGTCGAATTACATTATTTAGGAAATTCCACCGTCGCTATGCGACGCCTTTCTATACATTAATCATTCTTTATAAACAAGTATTCGCCTTCTGGCTGAAAGTGTTAACTATTTGCTGTTTTAATGAAGCCAAAAATAGCGAATATCACACAGTCCCTCTGTCCAACTTCTCGTCCCTCTCTCTGTCCATCCCCTCAACCTTTCGTCGGCCGATTTCCTCCAACCCATCTCTCTGTCGATCTCTTTTTTCTTTCACATCTGTGTCATGTCCTCCTTCTCTTTCTCTGTCTGTCCATCTCTTCCTCCGTCTTCTCTCTCCACGTTATCACCTCCACCCCAATAGCAGGCTGGTGGTTCTTCCCTTCACTGTGTTTCATTCGAGATAGTAGTATGTGTATCAAGTTTGACTGAAAACGATTCAGGAGTTTAGGAGGAGCTTTTTACCCTTGGCTTTGGCCGTATACGCACATTTCACATACACACATAAAAAAGTTTAGCGTCACCTCGGTTCCGAAAGTTCCGTAACCTCTACAGAATATTGGAACAGAGATCAACATAAACATCATTTCCACCCTTTTTATTGTTCATGAAAACCACACACTGCGTATTGTACCACCATACAGCGAGACCTTCAGAGGTGGTGGTCCAGATTGCTGTACACACCGGTATCTCTAATACCCAGTAGCACTTCCTCTTGCATTCATGCATGCCTGTACTCGTCGTGGCATACTGTCCACAAGTTCATCAAGCTACTGTTTGTCCAGATCGTCCCACTCCTCAACGATGATTCGGCATAGATCCCTCAGAGTGGTTGGCGGGTCACACCGTCCATAAACAGCCCTTTTCAATCTATCCCAAGCATGTTCGATAAGGTTCATGTCTGGAACACATGCTGACCACTCTAGTCGAACGATGTCGTTATCCTGAAGGAAGTCATTCACAAGACGTGTACGATTGGGGCGCTAATTGTCGTCGATGAAGACGAATGCCTCACCAATATGCTGCCGATATGGTTGCACTATCGGTCGGAGGATAGCATTCACGTATCGTAAAGCCGTTATGGCGCCTTCCATGACCACCAGCGGCGTACGTCGGCCCCACATAATGCCAGCAGGGAACCTCCACCTTGCTCAACTCGCTGGACAGTGTGTCTAAACATGTCTGCGACGATTGTCTGATTGCAGGCATACGCGACACTCATTAGTGAAGAGAAAGTGATGCCAATCCTGAGCGGTCCATTCTGCACGTTGTTAGCCCATCTGTACCATCTCTACTTCATGTCATTTTCAATTGAAGGTGATCTGAAATGGCGTGAAGTACAGATGTTACAAATGTGCTTGACAGTGACACGTAGTCGAAAGTAGCTTATCGCAAGATTAAATAAAAATGACATTACAGCCAACTACGGACCATGTTTACGTTTATTAAGTTCATGAATGGCTGCAAATGGTCTCCGATGAGCTGAACGTAAGAACTTTCTGTTAGTGATCGATTCAGTTGGACCAGAAGACACTGTCCATTCCATGTAAAGACAGCCCACATCACTGTAGGGCCACACCAGCTTTCACAGTGCTTTGTTGACACCTTTTCTCTATGGCTTCGTTGAGTCAGCGCCACACTCGAACAACTGAAATCGGGACTCGTCCGATCACCCCGCGTTTTTCCAGTCGGCTAGGGTCGAAACGATATGGTCACGAGTCGAGAAGAGGCGCTGTGGGCGACGTCGTGCTGTTAACAAAGGCACTAGCTTCAGTCGTCTCCTGCCACAGCCCATTAACGACACATTTCGCCCCACTGTCGTAACGAAAACGTTCGTCGTACGTCCCACATTGATTTCTCCACTTATTTCATGCAGTGTCGTTTGTCTGTTAGCACTGACAACTCTACACACACACACACCGCTGCTCTCGGTCGTTAAGTGAAGGCCGTCGGCCACTGCGTTGTCCGCAGTCAGGCAATGCCTGGAATCTGCATTCTCAGCACACTTCTGACACCTCGGAATATTGAATTTCCTAATGATGTTCTAAATGCAATGTCCCATGCGTCGAGCTCCAACTACCACTCCGCGTTCAAAGTCTGTTAATTGACGTCTTGCGGCCATAATCTCGTTGGAAACCTCACATAAATCAGCTGAGTACAAATGACAGCTGTTGCAATGCACTGCCTTTTTGTCCCATCTGTATATGTGCATATCGCTATCCCATGACTTTGGACTGAGCGAGGTGGTGCAGTTGTTAGCACACTGGACTCGCATTCTCTGGTATGACGGTTCAAACCCACGTCCGCGCATTGTGATTTAGGTTTTCTGTGTTTCCCTAAATCGCTTAAGGCAAATGCTGCGATGGTTCCTTTGAAAGATCACGGCTGACTTCCTTCCCCATCTTTCCTTAATCCGATGGGACTCATGGCCTTGTTGTTTGGTCCCCTCCCCCAAATCAACCAACCAACCAACCACGACTTACGTCATCTCAACGTCCACAGCTCGTGGTCCAGTGGCTAGGGTCGCTGCATCTGGATCGCGGGGTCCCAGGTTCAATTCCCGGCTGCGTTGAGGATTTTCTCTGCCCGGGGACTGGGTGTTTGTGGTGTCCTCACCATTTCATGATCACCACCACCATCATCATTCATGACTTCGGCTCCACTAGATCTCGTGAAAAATTGGACTGTGTAAAAATTAGGACTTTGTATGGGCGCTGATGACCGTGCAGTTGAGCACCCCACAAACCAAACATCATCAGTGTATGACATTACATATTTGTTTTGCTCGTGAGATACAATATGGAACGTCAAGGTCAAGTAGATACAACAGTCATGTGGGCATCAGGAGTGCCAGTGAGCGGTCTTACATGAGGTGTGCCTTCGCAGCGACGACGAGCACGCTGTCGGTGGGCTACGTGGACGGCTGGTCGAGCAACGCGCTGCCCTACCTGCAGTCGGGCAACGCGACGGCGGCGGCCGCGGCCGTGGGGGACTCCCCGGTGGCGCCGGCGCCGCTGGACGCGTACGTGTCGCGCCCGCTGACGGACGACGAGGCCTCCTGGCTGGGCTCCCTGGTGGCGCTGGGCGCCATGGCGGGCTCGCTGCCCGCCGGGCTCGTGGCCGACGCGCTGGGCCGCAAGCCGACGCTGCTGCTGCTCGTGCTGCCCTATCTCGCCTCCTGGGGCGCCGTGCTCGCCGCCGGCAGATCCGTAAGCAACACACACACTCACCAGCTACTCACTTCATTTGGCAGTAAGGTACAGGTGCCATCCAACAAGGAACTAATTAGAAGTGACGATTCAAAACGATCGATCTTACTTTTTCTCGCTTATTCCAACGAAGTACGAAAGAAGTAGAGTCAGTACAGAAGATAATGGTAGCAAGCTATCACGCACTATCCCACTGCAAATTAATTACTTTTAGTGTTCCACAAGGATCCATATTAGGGACCTTTCTTATCTCCTGTTCCACAACTATCCATCTTAGGGCTCTTCCTTTCTTCCTGTTCCAAAGGGATCCATCTTAGGGCCCTTTCTTTATTCTCTTCCACAAGGGTCCATCTTAGGGCCCTTTCTTTTCTCCTATTCCACAAGGACCCATATTAGGGCCCTTCCTTTTTCTCTGTTCCACAAGTATCCATCTTAGCGCCCTTCCTTTCTTCCTGCTCAGAAAGGATCCATCTTAGGGCCCTTCCTTTATTCTGTTCCACAAGGATACAGCTTAGGGCTCTTTCTTTTCTCCTGATCCATAAGGATCCATCTTAGGGCCCTTTCTTTTCTCCTGTTCCACAAGGATCTATCTTAGGGCCCTTCCTTTTTTTCTGTTCCACAAGTATCCATCTTATGGCCCTTCCTTTCATCCTGTTCCCAAAGGATCCATCTTAGGGCCCTTCCTTTATTCTGTTCCACAAGGATCAATCTTAAGGCCCCTTCTTTTCTCCTTTTCCACAAGGATCTATCTTAGGGCCCTTTCTTTTCTCCTGTACCACAAGATCCATCTTAGGGCCCTTCCTTTTTTGCTGTTCCACAAGGATCCATCTTAGGACTGTTCCTTTTTCCCTGTTCCAAAAGTATCCATCTTAAGGCCCTTCATTTATTTTGTTCCACAAGGATCCGTCTTAGGGCCCTTTCTTTTCTCCTGTTCCACAAGCACCCATGTAAGGGCCCTTGCTTTTTTTCTGCTTCACATGGATCCATCTTACGGCTCTTACTTTTTCTCATTTATGTGAATGGCGTTTCACCATTGACATTAGCAAACTCCAAGTTTGTGTAACAGCAAATTTTCCATTATTGTTGAGATCTCTCTGACAGGAAACAAGAGGTGTCAATAGGAAAGAGTCCTATATTAAGCTATAGCCATTGTACTAATGCACACTAATTACATGCTGTAACCGACAATGGTCCACCTTAGGTCTCTTATAGGGTGACAATTATTGAACTTTTCACAGGATAAGGTTGTATGAAGAGCTGCGTCACCACTCTTTGCACTTAAGACTGGTGCGAGCATAGGGCTCACAACCCGAACCACACGCCACTGTTAAGCACTAATGAAGTAGTGGGTCCCTTATTTCGATTGCACATAATTCATTAAGGTCAATCCAACACATTTATTTCAAATAACATAAATTAAGTTACATTTGAATCTGACATTAAACAGGAATAAAAAAACAATTTCAAAAACAGCTGATTTAATGCCTGAAGCGCGAGTTAAGCCAGTAACCAGATAAACTGAACAATTTACCGTGATTCAAAGAAAGAGAAAAACAAAATTGAATCAATACACCCCACGAAAAATATACAAAAACCTTACAATACTACTCAAAGAATTCACTGAAGTGGGGAGCAGTCGTTCACCCAACAACCCAACGAACACTTCCAAATGGGTTCAATAACACAGCTGCGTGCCACAGAAAACAGCAAGACATAACATACACTTCATTTGACAAATACTCATTAATATTACACCACTCCTGTTTGAACTGCAGTGTCCCAAAGAAACAGGCGCTTATTCTGAAAGAACATTTTTTTTTATACAGGGTGTTACAAAAAGTTAGGGCCAAACATTCAGGAACATTTCTCACACACAAAGAAAGAAAATATGTGGACATGTGTCCGGAAACGCTTACTTTCCATGTTAGAGCTCATTTTATTACTTCTCTTCAAATCACATTAATCATGGAATGGAAACACACAGCAACAGAACGTACCAGCGTGACTTCAAACACTTTGTTACAGGAAATGTTCAAAATGTCCTCCGTTAGCGAGAATACATGCATCCACCCTCCGTCGCATTGAATCCCTGATGCGCTGATGCAGCCCTGGAGAGTGGTGTATTGTATCACAGCCGTCCACAATACGAGCACGAAGAGTCCCTACATTTGGTACCGGAGTTGCGTAGACAAGAACTTTCAAATGCCCCCATAAATGAAAGTCAAGAGGGTTGAGGTCAGGAGAGCGTGGAGGCCATGGAATTGGTCCGCTGTGGCTGGTCCCGGCAGAGGTTCGAGTCCTCCCTCGGGCATGGGTGTGTGTGTTTGTCCTTACGATAATTTAGGTTCTGTGTAAGCTTAGGGACTGATGACCTTAGCAGTTAAGTCCCATAAGATCTGACGCACACACAATTGGTCCGCCTATACTAATCCATCGGTCACCGAATCTGTTGTTGAGAAGCGAACGAACACTTCGACTGAAATGTGCAGGAGCTCCATCGTGCATGAACCACATGTTGTGTCGTACTTGTAAAGGAACATGTTCTAGCAGCACAGGTAGAGTATCCCGTATGAAATCATGGCGGTGAATGGAGGAAGTACAGTACATACTGACGAATCTAAAATGAGCTCTAACATGGAAATTAAGCGTTTCCGGACAAATGTCCACATAACATCTTTTCTTTATTTGTGTGTGAGGAATGTTTCCTGAAAGTTTGGTCGTACCTTTTTTAACACCTTGTATATATGTTTACATTACAGCTTTAAGGAATTCCAAATCTTTCAGATTTCTAGGCGGAGGCTGAGCCAGAAACACAGAATGCCACAAAAACACAGTTTTGCTGTGAAATCTTACAGGACACCCGGAAGCAGTAACAGACAGGGGGTCGGCACCCACAAATAACACAGGCTAAGAGTCAGGCTGGGAGCACATCCTACGAGAACTTGTTCAGACTATGCTCACCACAAACTGTAGACATTCCGGCCGAACATCCGCTTGCGGTGGCTGGCAGAAGGACGAAGCAACCGACAGGCCCACGCCATGCTTCTCACACAGGCACCTCAATTTGTCCAAACATCTAGGCCAACACCAACTCCGGACTCCCCTCTCACTGCCAGGCTTGGCACATTTTATATCAAATGCCTTCCAGGCAACCAGTAACCGCCGCAGGAGTTTCACGATTAGCAAACAGGCCCAGCGTAACAGACGTCACACACGTGCTTACGCCCGAGCCACAACTCCGCCAGTCTCACCGGCCGCCTAAAACCGACTGCCTCTCGCCGTCCCGCGCCCCCAACCGAAAACGCAAAGATGCTCATGCCCACGGATGCGCCAAAGATAAGAAGCCGATCGCTGATGATCGGCCAGCGATCTGTCTCAAAGACCACAACACAAAGGGAAAACAACGTAAATTAGTTACCAACTACGGCGCGCGCACACTTTGATCAACATGTAAACGTCACTACAGATGTGTATTTTCAACTTTTCTCGGCGGAATGAGTAGCCAATTAAGTTTCGTTCATGCAGCCGCGCAAATAAAATTATTTCCACTAATATTTCGGCCGCGTACCGTCCGGTTATTCTCAGAGCAAAATGGTTCAAATGGCTCTGAGCACTATGGGTTATTCTCAGAGTCGAAGATGGTTCAAGTGGCTCTGAGCACTATGGGACTTAACATCTGAGGTCATCAGTCCCCTAGAATTTAGAACTAACTAACCTAAGGACATCACACACATCCATGCCCGAGGCAGGATTCCAACCTGCGACCGTAGCGGTCGCGCGGTTTCAGACTGAAGCGCCTAGAACCGCTCGGCCACATCGACCGGCGTTCTCAGAGTCTTGCGACTTACTCTGATGATAGCCGGACGATACGCGGCCGAAATATCAGTGGAAGAAATTTTATTTGCGAGGCTGCATGCCCAAAATTTAATGGACTAGTTACTACAGATATTCGAATTTAGCTTATTACATATTCGATATGCCTACCATCATTGGGGTTTATGTGGCGCAGACGAATTGAGAAATTCAGCTTGAGCCAGTAAGTGTCGGAACATCGATGCTGTCGATGACCTACTGAATGGCTGTTTTCAGCTCAGTAATGGAGTTATTGCTGTACACAATATCATTAATATATCCCACAAAAAGGGTCGCAAGTGTTCAGATCCAGAGAATAGGGTGGCCAATCGAGGCCCATGCCAGTGGCGTCTGGGTCCCCAGAGCTGGAATGCGATCCCCAAAGCGCTCCTCCAGGACATCAAACACTCTTCTGCTTCGATAGAGTCGAACTCTGTCTTGCATGAACCACATCTTGTCGACACCAGGGTCGCTTTTGATAAATTAAATGGAATCATCTTCAAAAGCCTTAACGTGTCGTTCGGTAGTCACCGTGCCAACAAGGAATATCGCATCAATTATTCCATGACTGCGCATTGCACATCACACAGTCACGTGTCGAGGGTGAAGAGAATTCTCGATAACGAAATGCGGATTCTCAGTCCCCCGAATGCGCCAATTCTGCTTATTGACGAACCCATCCAAATGAAAGTGGGCTTCTTCGCTAAATCAAACCATACAGCACGTACTAATTCCCCTTCAAGATCCGCGGCCAACCGCGCAGTTTGAACGTCCTAACACAAACCGTACAGAAGTTATGACGATTTTATTTCATATAGTTCAATAATTGTCACTGTTGTGACTGACAATTCGCAATTTTTCACAACACAACTTTTATTGATGTAAGTTCACAAGGTTGATGACTGAACATACAAACTAAAGGTAAAAATAACAAAAAAAAGTCTCCTAATTGAGGCAAACAGAAGTTTACTTCTTATTTTCCACAAATGTTCATGGTAACACACACACTAGTCCAATTCCGAGACGAAGACGTAATCTTCGTCGGTTGCAGTACACGAGGTCGGCATCCGGGGTGAACTTCGGGGCTGGTTCTAGCCCTTAAATAGCTGTCTCCAGCCAATCACATTTTGGCATAGTGATACTCCCTGCAGGCCGTGGCTCGAGCACCCCCTGCAGGAAGTTGTGCTCTGAATGTCTATTTCCATTATCTTGTGTGTAAATAGCCGGTGTTTACCATCGTGATTTTGGGCACGCCTTTGTGCATAAACAACCTCGTCCTCTGAGGTGTTATGTGGGTTGCCGACCCTCAGGGCCTACCTTGGCTCCGGTGTAACAGTGACCCTGTACTTTCTCTTCGGCATGTCAGCAACGTTTCGTCAGTGACACTACCAGGAGCCAATTTTACACACCAGAGCGCTCGGAACACTACTGCACCCTCATTGGCTGTCGGAAAAGTGTATGACATCAGGTGCATAGAAACACCCCGAAGTCGACTACTGTTGTACGTGACCCCAACTATACTTACAGGTGGTAATCCATGGGGTTTCAAGTTAGATCCTTCTGTACACATGTACCTCGCCTATCGAGCCCTCATTAATCCGGATTTTCGGCTTATCTAGATTTTCTTTTCCTTTTCATTGTGGTATGGTGTACACCCTCGGAAAAAATAGCAACATCAAAAATAATTAATCTATGGTAATGAAATTTCGGGAATACGTTGGTCTATGTAACATATTTGAGAAATTAAACTTGTAAGATCACAGATTAATGTAAACACGAAACAAGCCATTGCAAAATTAATAACCAGTGTACTCAACAGAACGTTGAATGCATCCATCCAAACGTGCATGCATTGTGTTGTACGGGTGCCAGATATCAGTTTGCGGGATGAAGTTACATGCCAGTTGCACTTGGTCGGTCAATACAGGGACAGCTAATAATATGTAGTTGAGAACTCTTCTCTCCATCCCCACCCTCCCCAGTAATTGCCTAAAATATGACGACTAGCAGATGGAAGAGGCAGATAGGGTTAAATTGTTGGGATGACCACCGGCAGGAACATACCGATATTTAAACTGCAACTCTATCTTTTCAGTGCATCTATTGTCAGACATGCATAATATAATTGTACACTGAGGTAACAAAAGTCACAGCGCATCTCCTATAACGTGTAGGACTTCCTTTTCCCTACATAGTACAACAACTGGACGTGGGCCGGTCGGAGTGACCGAGCGGTTCTAGGCGCTACAGTCTGGAATCGCGCGACCGCTGCAGTCGCAGGTTCGATCCTGCCTCGGGCGTGGATGTGTGTGATGTCCTTAGGTTAGTTAGGTTTAAGTGGTTCTAAGTTCTAGGGGACTCATGACCTCAGAAGTTAAGTCGCGTAGTGCTCAGAGCCATTTTTTGAACTGGACGTGACATGGACTCAACAAGTCGTTGGGAGTCCCCTTTATATATACTGAGCCATTCCTACTCTATAGCCGTCCACAACTGCGAGAGTGTTGCCAGTGCAGGATTTTGCGCACGAACTGACTTCTAGATTACAGCCTATAAATTATAGATGGGATTCATGTCGGGCCATTTGGGTGGCCAAATTCTTTGCTCGAACTGTTTAAAATATTCGTCAAACCTATTACGAAGAGTTGTTACCCGGCAACATTGCACATTGTTACAGCCGAACATAACCATTTCTAGTCAATGATCGGTTCATGTGTACCAGAGGAGCCTGTCTATCCCACGTAAGTACAGCAGACACCATTATGGAGCCACCACCAGCTTGTACAGTCCTTGTTGACAACCTGGGTCCATGGCTTCGTAGGGTCTGTGCCACACTCGGACCGTACAATCAGCTCTTACCAACTGAAATGTGACTCATGTGAGTTTTAAAAAACGTAAGAAGAAGTTAAGAAACAAGAAAAGTAGGCGGGAACTTAAATTGAAAACGGCGGAAAATTGTGGAAAGTTAAAACATAAAGCAAAAGGGTTGGCAAAGCGAATAAAATACACAGGATGCAGACAGGTAACATAGTAGGCAGACAATTAAAAAACATGGCGACAGTCTGGTTTCTGTACGCAAGAGATATAAAATCACACCCAGCGACAGTATTATGGTCGTTCGCAACACTTCAGAAAACAGCACTCAACACTCACTGTAAACACTGCACTAAAATGTCGGCACCAAGAGGACACACCATAGCCTAGGGCAGATGGGGGGGGGGGGGGGTTGGACCCACCGGGACAGATGACGGGGACAACAAGGAGGGACGACAGGGAAAACGAAAGGGCGGGGACCCAAGGAGGGAGAGGACTCATAAGGGGGGGGGGAGGGGCAGGGCAGATGCGAGAGGGAAAAGGCAGAGGAGGGAAATGCAAAAGGAGTCAGGGGAGAGAAGGGGAACAGAGAGAGGGTAGGTGGGGAAAAAAGAGGATGGAAAGGGGGGAGAGGGAGCCCAAGAAAAGGATGGAGGAAAGGAGGGGGGAGGATCAGAGTTGATAGGAGGGATAAATGGAGGGAGAGAGGGCATCATCCAGCAGGGGGAGTTGATGGAAGCCACCTTGGGAAAGGAGATGAAGGGTGTAGAGATGGAGGGTTGGGGGGACACAACAGTGAAGACGTGACAGGGGGTGGGGATGGGAGAGGAGAGGAGCAACCAGGGGGTGAGGGGGATCAAGGCGGTGGGAGGTGTAGAGGATGCAGATATGTTCGAGGAATAGGAGCAGATGGGGGAAAGGAATGAGGTCATAGAGGATCCACGTGGGGGATGGGAGGCGTATACGGAAGGTGAGGCAGAGTGCATGACGCTCAAGGATCTGCAGGGACTTACAGAATTTGGGGGGGGGGGGGCAGATATGCAGGTGGGACTGGCATAACAGAGGATGGGACGGATTAAGGATTTGTAGGTGTGGAGGATGGTAGAAGGGTGCAACTCCCATGTCCGGCCAGAGGAGTTTGAGGAGTCGGAGGCGGTCGTGGGCTTTGGATTGGATGGAGCGGAGATGAGGGATCCAGGTGAGGTGACGGTCAATGGTGAGGCCATGGTAGGTGAGGGTGGGGGAGAGGCGGACAGGACGGGCACAGACAGTTAGGGAGAAATCCAGGAGCCGGAAGGAGCGAGTGGTACGACCTACGATGATTGCCTGGGTCTTGGAAGGATTGATTTTCAGGAGCCACTGGTTACACCATGCGGCAAAAAGGTCAAGGTGATTCTGGAGAAGGCGGACATCTCTGGCAATGCACTGCCATTTTATAGTTTGTGTACGCGATACTACCGCCATCTGTATGTGTACATGTCGCTATCCCACGACATTTGTCAGCTCAGTGTATGTTATATTGGCGACTTAAAAAAAATAGTAGTTATGTTAGGAGTTGTATCAGATAAAGTGGAATTATTCCACGTTTCTACATTTCACAACGTTACATAGTGTCTCTGTTTGAACAAACCCAGCAGTCTAAGGGAGTTATTGCTCGACGATCCGTCGCGAATGATACCGGTCCAGAGCAACAGCCATCTAGCGGTAGAACGGGTGAAACTACGAAAATAAGCAGACACAGTATCCGGGCGCTAGAATAACTGCAGTCAATCCGCTCAAGCGCACAAGGCATCGTTAATTCCTGTATGCGCAGATTGGGGTACCGCAGTGCTTTCGGCTTGCTATTTCCGTATTGTTAAGTGGCTGCTGGTTAATTTCTGATTTTTGTTTTAGGGTTTCCGCATTTTTTCAGTAAGTAGGTTTTCATAAATGCAATACTTTTTTCTTTGCCAGTAGACTTACGTTTACACTATGTGTTTGTGAAAGCACTCTTTCTACTGATTGCTTCGTATTCTAAAAGTGGTATGAAGTAAAGAGGCGTTAAGCGTCTTAATTCAAGCAAACAGCGGAGAAAGGTGTATGTATCACCTACAAGACCCGCTGTATCACAATAAGGTGCGTCGGCAATCGTTTATTTCTGAGTAACATGCACATTACGTAACACGGTCATATTCGATTTGTATCGTAATGCCTTAGATCACGAAAGTTGGTGTTTGGTTTGATTCCATCTCTTGCTTTAGTTCAACATGCCGGGAAAAAGAAACTGGCAGTGATAGGCGAGAAAGCCCGTGTAGTTTTGTCCAGTGTGACAGACGATGACTGCAAAACTCTGAGTTCCTATATGTTTAGTTTGACGTTGATACTACATCAGAATATTTTATGATCTGAAGATGGCAGTAGCCGAAACCGGTCATAGTGAAATTACACTACTGGCCATTAAAATTGCTACACCACGAAGTGCTACAGTCGCGAAATCTAACCAACAGGAAGAAGATGCTGTGATATGCAAATGATTTGCTTTTCAAAGCATTCACACAAGGTTGGCGCCGGTGGCGACACCTATAACGTGCTGACATGAGGAATGTTTCCAACCGATTTCTCATACAAAAACACCAGTTGACCGGCGTTGCCCGGTGAAACGTTGTTGTGATGCCTCGTGTGAGGAGGAGAAATGCGTACCATCACGTTTCCGACTTTGATAAAGGTCGGATTGTAGCATTTCGCGATTGCGGTTTATCGTATCGCGACATTGCTGCTCGCGTTGGTCGAGATCCAATGACTGTTAGCAGAATATGGAATAGGTGGGTTCAGGACGGTAATACGGAACGCTGTGCTGAATCCCAACGGTCTCGTATCACTAACAGTCGAGATGACAGGCATCTTATCCGCATGCCTGTAATGGATCGTGCAGCCACTTCTCGATCCCTGAGGCAACAGATGGGGACATTTGCACGAACAGTTCGACGGCGTTTTCAGCAGCATGGACTATCAGCTCGGAGACCATGGTTGCGGGTACCCTTGACGCTGCATCACAAACAGGAGCGCCTGCGATGGTGTACTCAACGACGAGCCTGGGTTCATGAATAGCAAAACGGATCGGATGAATCCAGGTTCTGTTTAGAGCATCATGATGGTCGCATCCGTGTTTGGTGACATCGCGGTGAACGCACATTGGAAGCGTGTATTCGTCATCGCCATACTGGCGTATCACCCAGTGTGATGGTATGGGGTGCCAGTGGTTACACGTCTCGGTCACCACTTTTTCTCATTGACGGCACTTTGAACAGTGGACGTTACATTTCAGGTGTGTTACGACCCGTGGCTCTACGCTTCATTCGCTCCCTGCGAAACCCTACATTTCAACAGAATAATGCACGACCGCATGTTGCAGGCCCTGTAGGGCCTTTCTGGATACAGAAAATGTTGGACTGCTGCCCTGGCCAGCACATTCTCCAGATCTCTCACCAATTGAAAACGTTTGGTCAATGGTGGCCGAGCTACTGGCTCCTCACAATACGCCAGTCACTACTCTTGATGAACTGTGGAATCGTGTTGAAGCTGCATGGACAGCTGTACCTGTACATGCCATCCAAGCTATGTTTGACTCAATGCCCAGGCGTATCAAGGCCGTTATTACGCCCAGAGGTGGTTGTTGTGGGTACTGATTTCTCAGGATCTATGCACCCAAATTGTGTGAAAATGTAATCATATGTCAGTTCTAGTATAATATATGTCCAATGAGTATCCATTTATCATCTGCATTTCTTCTTGGTGCAGCAATTTTAATAGCCAGTAGTGTAAAAATTTATGTGATCAAGACGAACCTATAAAATAAAGTGCCAAAATATGATCACGCTTTACGTCCTCAATTGATAAAAAGCTCTGAGTGGCACACACACACACACACACACACACACACACACACACACACACACACACACACACACACACAACAAACAAACTGGAAAAAATAACACGTGTATCCTTAAGTACAGGTCCTTTGAAGTGCAGCAAATTGCCAAATTGCAGTGCATACATCCACAGCAACTTTTGAAATGGTGGGCTGTGCTGTACTGAGGTTAAAACCTAGTAAAGATTCCCCAGTTGCCAGAAAACGTAATGTTACAACAAGCCTGCAACATAACAGGTCGTGTACCGGCATTTGATCAGTGGCTAGACTGGTGTGATAACAAAACGTATAAACACATGATTTAACTCTTACTTTCGAGAAGGTGACATAGCCTCTCTCATGACTGAGTCACACTTTGGTAATTCCATCTTCTATTAATGACAGCAGCAACTCCAAACAGGCAATGTCCATCCTCACGAAGTTCCAAAATTTTTCCGGATCTTCGGGCCTCAGTTCTTTCATAAGCAGTTAATATATCTTCCTGCCTTCGTCCCTTCGTTTCAAGTGGGGTCGAACTCAACAACGTCTGCATTTTCGTTTTTTGTCGTCGTTCTGCCCTAATTCGAAGATGTACTGTCACTGTCAGTGCAATATCTCCAAAATCAAGTGCGTCCTCCATGTGCAAAATGCTGTATGAATGTAAATTTATATACACATATAGCTGTGTAACCAAGTGTCGTAATATAAAACTAACTGCCGAGTCTGTAATTCAAAACAGTAGTAACCTACACAAGAAAATAATAATTACGTAATAAATAATGATGGAAAACACAGAAATAATTTGTACGAATGACGTTCCAATATATCACACGTTCCCACTCGCGCGGTAGGACGAACGACTATACTAGAGATCAGCACTATTACCGTCTACTGCGCACGTGCGCCAGGTAATCCCCGCCGATGTAGTTTGGGCTAAAGAGATCATCCTTGATGACTTATTCTTCTACGATGGGGTGTAAGGATAAAAGGAAAACTATTTATTACACATTCAGTTAGGTTTGGGCACGCAGTGGGTCCTTTAGCCTGCTGTCTTTGGTGATGTCTATCTGCTGTGGAGGGTGAGATGTGTCTAGGCTGTTATGTGTGACTGCTTCCTCGTGTTATGATAGATCGCCTATGGGGGGTTGGGGGAGGGGGGGGGGGGCGGGGGAGGGTGAAACGTTATTGACTTCGGTACACGATTCTTGTGCCATATTGCAGGGTTTACCGTTCCTACCGATTCTAATTGTCGAACTTCGTCCCTAAGGGCATAGATTTTGTCAAAAACTCGTAGAGCCTTGTTATGGACTTTATCTTTTATAGTGGTCTCTTGGAGCGCGGTGCGGATGTCGGCGTGTCTTGTCCACCATGGAGCTCCTGTGATCCATCGATAGCAAATGTTTTGCAGAGTTTGGAGTTTGTTGTAGTGGGAGACGCACGTAGTTCCCCATGAGGTGGAGCCATATAGCATTGTAGGTTCCACCGCTGCGCGTAATAGTTCAACGTGAAACAGTCTGTAGTTAGAGATATGCACACTTGGGGCGCTGATGTACAGGTGTACGGCTTAGGCGCATCGTGTAATACGGGCTTAAGGCCCACACTGCAGGTGAGCCCAGTTTTTTTTTGCTGAGCCAGTGACCCCCACGACAGGGGGCATCGTGTTGTTGTTGGACCCACCCACACAGGCGGTGTGCGTGACGCAGGTGGCGCTGCTGTACACGGGCCGGCTGCTCGCCGGCTTCGCCATGGGCGCCGCCTGCGTCGTGTCGCCGCTCTACAACGAGGAGATCTCCGAGGTGGCGATCCGCGGCGCGCTGGGCGTCTACCAGAACCTCATGGTCACCGCCGGCGTCCTGGTCGCCTACGTCTCTGGCGCCCTGCTGCCCTACAACGGCACCATATTCATGGGGTGAGTCTCACAGCGAGCGGCCCGCACGCTCATTCGACAACATTTATTTTGTTTTTGTCTGCCCTGGGTTTTGGTGTCGTGAACACACAGTCTTATTCAACTCTAAGAAGAGGAGGCGACGACGTTTCGAACACCGAAAAAAATGTGTTGCATTACTTATTGAGAGCTCCTCATACATCGAAACTTCGATACCTACGAGGGCTATTCGGAAAGTAAGGAACGATAGGTCGCGAAATGGAAACCACAGCGAAAATCAAAACATTTTTATTTACAACAGTTAACTACAGCTTCCAGCTATTTACCTCCGTAGTCGCCGATACGACTTAGGCGTTTGTCACAGCGTTGTACCAACTTTCCGATACCCTCGTTACAAAGGGCAGCCGCCAGTGCTTTCCGCCAATTCTCTACGCCGGCCTACAGCACGTTGTCTGTGCCAAAATGTTGTCTTCATAGCCAGCGGTTCATGTGAGCAGACATGGAACTCAGAGGGAGACAATTACGGGCTGTATTGTGGGTAATCAAACATTTCCAGTTGAAAACGATGCAGGAGCATCTTCATTGCCCCTGCAGAATGCGGCTGAGAATTGTCTTGAAGAAGAAACCGCATGACAATTATGTATTGTTGGCTGCATAGCTTCAGGCGAAATGTCTCACCAGGCCCTCGTACTCGCCGGGAATCTTTATGTGCTCCCTGCGTGCTCAGAACTGAAAAGAACAACGTAATGCGATCGACGGGCATACTAGAGACACTGCCCAACACACCTGTGCAAAACTTCATCGCATTTTCACTGTGGTTTCCATTTCGCGACCGATCGTTCCTTTCTTTCCGAATCGCCCTCGGACTTAGAATGGCCATTTCTTCCCTTACAAGGGGAGACCACGACGTTTGGAACGCGGATTTACTGGAAACTTCGTACACACGTAGTACTCCATGAGGACAACAAAATGTGTAAGCAGTAGCGTGTACTTCTCAAGCGTCATTGAGAAAAGCGCAAGATAATTTCGGTCGTCAAATGTATACCTGTGTGTGGCCACTTTTACTACGAAGCAGCGGCAGCCGAGTGGTTAGCGTTCAAGCCCATTTCTTATCAAGTGCATTGCATCATGCATATGCGAAACAACTCTACACTTACTTTCACTTGTGGAGATGTGTGCGAGCTCCTCTTATTTCCCTCAATTGTCCATTTAGTGTCGCAATCGAGTTTCGATGATTCGCACACTGATCTCATTCTTGCGTCTTACATGTTGTTCTAGCAAAAATAAGTCTTCATATAGAGTTAGCGGCAGGTGGTCAAATAGAATCAGCTCTCCACGTATCTGTCTATATTGTTATATATCTACCTATATATATATATATATATATATATATATATATATATATATTAGGGGAAATATATATTAGGGGAAAAAAAGGAAAGCCAGAGAGACAGTAACTGAGAAATAGGATGCGATTCCATTCCACTTGGAGAGTATAAAAAAAAAGAAAGAGAAAAAACAAAAAACAAAATAAAAAAGAAAAAAAATACACCGGTTCTCGTCCGATCACCGAAGTTAAGCAACATCGGGCCCAGTTATTACTTGGATGAGTGACCGCCTGGGAACACTGGGTGCTGTTGGCTCTCATTTTCTCCTTTTCTCCTTTTTACGTCGCTACCCCTGCCAGCCCTCTTTTCATACTACTACGACTACTACTACCACTACTACTAATAATAATAATAAAAAGCCCCGTATTAACTGGATCGATGGATTGAGTCCCGCTCGTCAGTTATTTTTTAATTTCTAACACAGTAATTTTCTTCACTATTTATATTACAGTTGATATAATGGGAAAAATTCGTGTAATCGGATGAACTTTCATTACATTTACAATTTCATTTGGCAGTCTACAAATTTTTACTATCACAAACAATACAATATTAATAACTGTCGCCGGCCAGGGTGGCCGAGCGGTTCTAGGCGCTACACTGTGGAACCGTGCGACCGCTACGTTCGCAGGTTCGAATCCTGCCTCGGGCATGGATGTGTCTGATGTCCTTAGGTTAGTTAGGTTTAAGAAGCTCTCATGGGACTGATGACTTCAGAAGTTAAGTCCCATAGTGCTCAGAGCCATCTGAACCATTTTTTGAGGTAACAAGTGGTTTAGGACTCCTTCCAGGTATAAGGGATTTCTCAAATCACAGACAAGCATACATTTTCAGTATAACTTTATGCGTTTGGTCCTTTACTAGTCGATAGTTATGATTATTATATTATTTGTGATAGTAAAAATTTGTAGGCTTCCAAAGAAAATTGTAAATTTAATAGAAGTTCATCCGATTATACGTATTTTTCCCATTATATCAATTGTAATACAAATAGCAAAGAAAATTACTGTGTTAGAAATTAAAAAAAACTTACGAGCGGGACTCGATCCATCGATTCAGTAATTACGGGGCTTGAACGCGAACCACTTTTTTTTAATTTTCCTTGTTGATCGTTCTGTTTGGTCATTGCGGACGTCAGCTGGTTTTCGTTCAAGTTCGTTTGATGATCCTTCCACTCAGTTTTTTTATTTTAGAGGCCAAGCAGCTCTCTGACCGAACACGCTGAGCTACCGTGCCGGCTATCACTCGGTTACGCTTCGTCGTAAAAGTGGCCACGCACACGTATATATCTGACGACCGAAATTATCTTGCGATTTTCTCAATGACGCTTGAGAAGTACGCGCTACTGCTTACACATTTTGTTGTCCTCATGGAGTACTACATGTGTACGAAGTTTTCAGTACATTCGCGTTCCAAACGTCGTTGCCTCCCCTTGTAAGGAAAGAAATGGCCAGTCTAAGTACAAGGGCTGTTCGGAAAGAAACCAACGATCGGTCGCGAAATGGAAACCACAGTGAAATTTCGATGACGTTTTGCACAGGTGTGTTGGGCAGTGTCTCTAGTATGCCCAACGATCGCGTTACGTCATTCGTTTTAGTACTAAGCACACAGGGAGCACATAAAGATTCCTAGAACAATAGTGTGTGCCGCCAAGTACGAGGGCCTGATAAGAAATTTCGCCTGAAGCTATGCAGCCAACATTACATAACTGTCATGCGGTTTCTTGTGCAAGACAATTCTCAGCCGCATTCTGCAGGGGCAATGAAGATGCTCCTGCATCGTTTTCAACTGGAAATGTTTGATTACCCACAATACAGCCCGTAATTGTCTCCCTCTGAGTTCCATGTCTGCTCACATGAACCGCTGGCTATGAAGACAACATTTTTGCACAGACAACGAGCTGCAGGCCAGCGTAGAGAACTGGCAGAAAGCACTGGCGGCTGCCTTTTATAACGAGGGTATCGGATAGTTGGTACAACGCTACGACAAAGGTCTAAGTCGTATCGGCGACTAAGGAGGTAAGTAGCTGGAGGTTGTAGCTAACTGTTGCAAATAAAAAAGTTTTGATTTTCGCTGTGGTTTCCATTTCGCGATCTATCGTTCCTTACTTTCCGAATAGCCCTCGTAGCTAACGAAGTTTCGATGTATGAGGAGCTCTCAATAAGTAATGTAACACGTATTTTTCCCGGCGAATTTCGGTTGAAAAAAAAAAGCGAAATTTGTTGAGTGACATCGTGGAATACTCCCGCTGCAGCCCCTACAGTTGGAGCGACTGTTTGGCGGCGTGCACAAGGGAGTCATCATCTTCAAACCTTGTTCCACAAAGAGAGTCTTTCAGTTTCCCAAAGAGATGATAGTCACATGGAGCCAGGTCAGGACTGTAAGGCGGGTGTTTCAGTGTTGTCCATCCGAGTTTTGTGATCGCTTTCATGGTTTTTTGACTGACATGTGGCCGTGCGTTGTCGTGCACCAGAAAAACATCCTGCTTTTGCCGATGTGGTCGAACACGACTCAGTCGAGCTTGAAGTTCCTTCAGTGTCGTCACATATGCATCAGAATTTATGCTGGTTCCACTTGGCATGATGTCCACAAGCAAGAGTCCTTCGGAATCGAAAAACACTGTAGCCACAACTTTTCCAGCAGAAGGTGTGGTTTTGAATTTTTTTTCTTGGGTGAATTTGCAATATGCCACTCCATTGATTGCCTCTTCGTCTCTGGTAAAAAATGATGGAGCCATGTTTCATCATCTGTCACAATTCTTCCAAGAAATTCATCTCCACCATTCTCGTACTGTTCCAAAAGTTCGCTGCATGCCGTTTTTCTTGTTTCTTTGTGAGCTACTGTCAACATCCTGGGAACCCACCTGGCACAAACCTTTTTTAACGCCATCGCTTTCAGTATTCTGCAAACACTTCCTTCCCCTATCCCAACGTAGCGTGACAATTCGTTCGCTGTGATGCGTCTGTCAGCAGTCACCAATTCGTTAACTCTCTGCACATTGTCTGGAGCGTGTGCAGTACGAGGCCTGCCGCTGCGAGGACAATCCTCAATATTGCCGTGCCCGCTTTCATCACGTAACCTGCTTCCCCACCGACTAACTGTACTGCGATCGACAGCAGCAACTCCATACACCATTTTCAACCTCTTGTGGATGTTTCCCACTGTCTCGTTTTCACAGCACAGTGAAACCTTCCCGTCTCCTCTATATCTCAGTTTGTTACGCAATCTTCGCTTTTACAATAACCTATGAAACCTTCCCTTAGGATTTCTACCTCTCGCTTAATAATAACAAATGACATCTTCCATTTGAAATTAGTTCTCTTTCTCAATTTTAGCATAGAAATTTAAATGCTGCTTATTAAAAGTTATTTTCTGATTATTTCGATGAAACATAGAATGTGTCGTCGTCGTGTGACCCTCAGTCGTTACCTGCAATAACCCAAAATTGTTCCTTACCTTTTTTACTGTTACTGGATCGCCATCTGACTGCTACATCAAACTGCGACATGAATATACTTACTCTGTTTTACTATACTCTATTAGCTGCTGGTGGGCTTTCATAATAAGTGACTGTATTTATTACCAAAGCTGACGTTATTCTTTAATTAATTTGACTGAAATTACGTAATTCATAGTTAAACTTTTTCTTGACAACAATAAAATTTTGCAAAGTTTTACGTTGATGATTTTTGAGATGGATTATAATCAGTAATGCAATATTGCTGGCAAAAATTAATTATATTCTGAATGAATTGATTTTACAAACGTTCAGATGGGACTTACTTTTTACAATAATCTTACAACTAGCAATATGCAAACATACCTTCAGCAATCTTGAGTTTCTCAAAAAATTAATTCAATAATATTAGTTCCTCTTATGATAATAGTTAGCTGATGTCTCTGTACATCCGGTTATAATCTCTTGTAAATCAAAGTTGGTGGCTGGCAGGCACACCACTCCTCGCAACCTGTCGCTTCAGACCTGCTACCGACTCGCTTCACTTCTCGCTTACTACTAACTTCCTACGAACGCTAAAGTGCGGTCTCTTCCGCCAACAATGCTTTGTGATGCAGACAATCCCTGCTACCATTACAAAACGTAGCAATGCGCGGTCTTTCCGCTCTTTTCTTAAAATGTATCCATATGCTGTCTCTTCCGCCCTTTTTAAAATTATATCAATGTGCGGTCTCTCTTGACAACAATACTTTGGTGCAGACATTCTCTGCTACCACAATTATTTCCAACATGACAAATATTAATTATTCCTACTTAATCCTATTAATAAAATATAAACATCTTTCATAAATTGTGGTTTGACAATAGAAATATACACGTCTTACAATAGGAATTCTACGACAGCACGTTGCTTCTGACGAGCGTCAAGTGTAGAGGTAATCTTGAAGACGTGCTGTGACGGCGCCACTCACGGGAACAGGTTGAACTAAGTTTGAAAACAAGCGGGAAGGATGTATCTACACACTGTAAAACTTTCACACATGCAGAATGAAAACTGTATTTTTACGAAAATTTTCTTGGTAGGTTTTGGTAAAGTTTTCAAGTGGAGACAATCTTTCGACCTACCAAGAAAATTAGTGAAAGTTTAAGATCGGTGAAAGACGCACGACACCCCTTAACTACCCCAGGTGTGTATAAAATTCCGTGTAGCTGTGGCATGGTTTATATTGGAACAACTAAAAGCAGTGTTAATACCCGCCTAACGGAACACAAAAGGAACTGTAGATTGGGACAGATTGAGAAATCTGCTGTAGCGGAACGCGTTTTCAAAGACGGTGATCACGAAATAAAATTTCGTGACACAAACGTGATAGCTAGGACCTCACATTATTATACTCGCATGTATAGAGAAGCTATAGAGATCTACAAGCACGGAAATAATTTTAATAGAAAAGAAGAAGGATTAAAACTAGACAAGATATGGCGTTCGACTTTGTACCAACGAAGTGACAATCGATTACCTGTAATCGAGAGAGATAGCACTAGCCAGAGATAGTTTTAAAGTCGAAAGCACGTGACGAGTGGTGGCGCCATCTAAGCGCTCTATAGAAGTGGGACCACCAGCGCCTGGCAGCCAGTCGCCGACTCACCTCAGAGGATGTTGCCCGCAGCCGGCAACGAAACGTCAGGAAGGAGAAGTAGTTTTATATATGGACCACGGCAATTCAGCCGGGAAGTTTTAATTAATGAATGGATTCTACCTTAGCTACCGATTTCTGATCGAAGTCTATATTTATTAATAGTATCATTCCATTTACTGTGTGGAACTGTATATAGTGTGTTTTGTGAAAGTTTAATGAGAGCCCATTTGCAGAGAACCACTTAATACGAGGTGCATTCAAGTTGTAAGGCCCCGATTTTTTTTCTCCGGACTGGAAAGAGATAGAAACATGTGCATTGTTTTAAAATGAGGCCGCGTTCATTGTCAATACGTCCCAGAGATGGCAGCACCGTACGGCAGATGGAATTTTACCGCCAGCGGCGAGAATTAGAACTGTTTTAAATACTTAAAATGGGAATGTTTTCCTTACTTGAAGAGCGTGCAATCAACGTTTTCTGAATTTGCGTGGTGTGAAACGAATTGAAATTCATCGACAGTTGAAGGAGACATCTGGTGATGGAGTTATGGATGTGTCGAAAGTGCGTTCGTGGGTGCGACAGTTTAATGAAGGCAGAACATCGTGTGACAACAAACCGAAACAACCTCGGGCTCGCACAAGCCGGTCTGACGACATGGTCGAGAAAGTGGAGAGAATTGTTTTGGGGGATCGCCAAATGACTGTTGAACAGATCGCCTCCAGAGTTGGCATTTCTGTGGGTTCTGTGCACACAATCCTGCATGACGACCTGAAAATGCGAAAAGTGTCATTTGGGTGGGTGCCACGAATGCTGACGGACGACCAGACGGCTGCCGGTGTGGCATGTTGCCAAGCAATGTTGACGCGCAACGACAGCACGTATGGGACTTTCTTTTCGTCGGTTGTGACAATGGATGAGACGTGGATGTCATTTTTCAATCCATAAACAAAGCGCCAGTCAGCTCAATGGAAGCACACAGATTCACCGCCACCAAAAAAATTTCGGGTAACCGCCAGTGCTGAAGAAATGGTGTCCATGTTCTGGGACAGCGAGGGCGTAATCCTTACCTATTGCGTTCCAAAGGGCACTACGATAACAGGTGCATCCTACGAAAATGTTTTGAAGAACAAATTCCTTCCTGCACTGCAACAAAAACGTCCGGGAAGGGCTGCGCGTGTGCTGTTTCACCAAGACAACGCACCGGCACATCGCGCTAACGTTACGCAACAGTTTCTTCGTGATAACAACTTTGAAGTGATTCCTCATGCTCCCTACTCACCTGACCTGGCTCCTAGTGACTTTTGGCTTTTTCCAACAATGAAAGACACTCTCCGTGGCCGCACATTCACCAGCCGTGCTGCTATTGCCTCAGCGATTTTCCAGTGGTCAAAACAGACTCCTAAAGAAGCCTTCGCCGCTGCCATGGAATCATGGCGTCAGCATTGTGAAAAATGTGTACGTCTGCAGGGCGATTACGTCGAAAAGTAACGCCAGTTTCATCGATTTCGGGTGAGTAGTTAATTAGAAACAAAAAATCGGAGGCCTTAGAACTTGAATGCACCTCGTAATTTTCTGAAAAACATCGTTTACAATTTGACCAGTTAAAGGTCAGAATCGGAGTTTACTGTGGCAGCCTCAGAAGCGAGCAAACAGGCGCGGTCCGCTTGACGGCTGGCGCTGTCGGAGGCAGAGTGTGACGGCGGTGTGTGTGGGTGTGCGGCAGGTGCGTGCCGCCGCTGCTGCTGCTGACGCTGTTCGTGTGGGCGCCCGAGTCGCCGGTGCTGCTGGTGGCCAAGGGCAAGGAGCTGCAGGCGCGCCGGGCGCTGCGCTGGCTGCGCGGCCCGCACGCCGACGTGGACGGCGAGGTGGCCAAGATCAAGGTGCGTACCTCAGCGCTGCCCACACCGACCCACAGGAAGGCCTCGCCGCTTGTACGTGACGTCACGTCAACTAGTTGCAGGCATACTCATAGTGGTGGTGTCTCCCTCTCTGACACAGGAAAATGTGAAACTATTGGCGGTAGTTGACCAACACACATTGTTCTGACAGATTTCTTGTGGTGTGCGTACTGTAAGACCTTCCGCACACACACCATCAGATTATTTGACTTGTCGCTCTAACGAAGTAGGCGAGTGCCAGCAATATGTCTCGTGGTCTTATCGTGGCGCGTTTATCTTCTGCCGTTAGGTCAGACGATAGAAATGCCACTTGCACGCTTAGAGTAGCAGACTGATGGTGACCAACTTTAAACAGAACTTGATTAATTTTCACACACATTTATTAAAATAATAACAAACATAAACATTACGTAACTTGATTCTGGATGCTGTTTACATTTGACAGTCTGGAGTTCCTTTGGTCTTGGTATGTTAATCTTATTCTCACTTATCTCTGATACTTGACAAAGTGTCTATTCATTTATCTTCGTGGCTATGTACAGGAATATGATAATCTTATTAGGTGCAGATTGAAACTTGACTATAGACTGGTACAGACTAATGCAGACTGACTAATCGGAGGCCTGTACACTCGTTATAATACCTCGCGCGTTCAGGTATCACTGCGTGAGTGTGAAAGTGTGATCTGCGAGGAGAAAAGGTTCTACATTAGCAGCAATCTCATTGGCTGCGTTACATATTAATACGCGGATCGGCGGAAGCAGAATTTGGTCCGTCTCTGAGGCAGCTCCATCTCGTAGTGCGGAGACGGACGAGCGCTGCGCCTGCGCTGTTGTACTTAGTGGGGCGCGCTCTAGTGGGAAAGTTGTGTACGTGATGACTATGCGGAACTATGTACACAACAAAATATGGCTCTGAGCACTATGCGACTCAACTTCTGAGGTCATCTGTCACCTAGAACTTAGAACTAATTAAACCTAATTAACCTAAGGACGTCACACACATCCATGCCCGAAGCAGGATTCGAACCTGCGACCGTAGCGGTCGCTCGGTTCCAGACTGTAGCGCCCAGAACCGCACGGCCTATGTACACAACATTTCTGCAATCAATTAATAGTGCAATTCATTACACTTCTTAACAAATAGTATACTCCTGAACTTAAATTTCCACCTGTTTTAAGGATTGACATATGAAAACAACTTCATGGTCCAGCAGCAACAGAATTCGTGCTTCTTTACCTTATTTTTAAATCTGTGGAAGCTACGTTTGTACTGGGTTGCTTTTACAAGAAACTGTGAACATATTGGTGCTCTTCTTTAGGTATCTTGGTTGACTATGGGGTGAGGAGCACTGAATGTCAATGAAATATCTTGCGATTGTACACGTTGGGGGAGGGAGTGGGGGACAGAAGAAGAGGCAAAAGAGAGATACTTGTTTTATCAAATTAAATTTTTTTAGCTTATAAAGTTTCTCCTTTCAGTTGCAAGAGGGAAAATATTTATCTTTTCTAATGTGCATGTTTAAAAAAGTTTAAGCTCAGCAGTGTTTTCGATGTATGAAGCTATTTTGTTTCCTGTTTAGAATTCCTTTCGTTGAAAACGACTGTAATCTAATGACTGGCAACAGTTGGACATTTAAACATGTAAATTAGTTTACCTTTCCAGTGACGATTTCAAACGAAAATAAATAAATAAATAAAAGAAACGAGTTCATTGTAAGGGGGTTGTGGTAAGTTTCGATAGCAAAAGGGATCAAGTAAATATAGTTACTTGAATGTAAAATTTCCAAAGCTTGCAATGGGGCAAAGCATCTCCTCATATTGATCTACGTTTGTTGCCACAGGATTCAGTAATACAGAACTATGATCTTCATTTGTAGCTTTACGATAGTAAGAAAATCTTTCATCTAAATAAAACTGCAGAATCCAAAACAACACCAAACATTTTGTCCAAAAGTAAGAGATTTATAGTGATAAGCACGCACAGGCGTTTCTGCCTGCAACAGACCTGGCGTTCGCCGTTGCTAGCTGGCGTGACGTCACGAACAAGCACCGAGGCCTTCCTTTGAGTCGGTGTTGGCGCTGCCGCAGTCTGGCACCCCTTCCCGCTCGGGAAGCAGCACATTACACCGCACGGCTAGCCAGGCCACAGGGTGTTCAAAAAGGCTTTCCGCAGTGCCGTATGATTGTTAGCCGCGCGTGACGCATTATTGTTCGCCTTCCTGGGTTACTTCCCTTCAAGTGGACTCTCCCATTCCACTGTCTCATTTAACTCAGCCAGTGTCAGTAGTATCGTTGCTGTGTGTCGTTACGTCTTGACGTGGACGTTTGAGTTTAGTTCCTTTGTCCGTTTGTTTCGTTTTTGTCACTGTTAAAATGCTAACCACTTATCTTAGAAAATAGATTAAGGAAAGGCAAACCTACGTTTCTAGCTTTCGTAGACTTAGAGAAAGCTTTTGACAATGTTGACTGGAATATTCTCTTTCAAATTCTGAAGGTGGCAGGGGTAAAATACAGGGCTCGAAAGGCTATTTACAATTTGTACAGAAACCAGATGGTAGTTATAAGAGTCGAGGGGCAGGAAAGGGAAGCAGTGGTTGGGAAGGGAGTGAGACAGGGTTGTAGCCTATCCCCAATGCTATTCAATCTGTATATTGAGCAAGCAGTAAAGGAAACAAAAGAACAATTCGGAGTAGGTATTAAAATCCATGGAGAAGGAATAAAAGCGTTGAGGTTCGCTGATGACATTGTAATTCTGTCAGATACAGCAAAGGACTTGGAAGAGCAGTTGAACGGAATGGACAGTGTCTTGAAAGGAGGATATAAGATGAACATCAACAAAATCAAAACGAGGATAATGGAATGTAGTCGAATAAAGTCGGGTGATGCTGAGGGAATTAGATTAGGAAATGAGACACTTAAAGTAGTAAAGGAGTTTTGCTATTTGGGGAGCAAAATAACTGATGATGGTCGAAGTAGAGAGGATATACAATGCAGACTGGCAATGGGAAGGAAAGCGTTTCTGAAGAAGAGAAATTTGTTAACATCGAGTATAGATTTAAGTGTCAGGAAGTCGTTTCTGAAAATATTTGTATGCAGTATAGCCATGTATGGAAGTGAAACATGGACAATAAATAGCTTGGACAGGAAGAGGATAGAAGCTTTCGAAATGTGGTGCTACAGAAGAATGCTGAAGATTAGACTCGTAGATCACATAACTAATGAGGAGGTATTGAGAAGAATTGGGGAGGAGTTTGTGGCACAACTTGACGAGAAGAAGGGACCGGTTGGTAGGACATGTTCTGAGGCATCAAGGGATCACAAATGTAGCATTGGAGGGCAGCGTGGAGGGTAAAAATCGTAGAGGGAGACCAAGAGATGAATACACTAAGCAGATTCAGAAGGATGTAGGTTGCAGTAGGTACTGGGAGATGAAGAAACTTGCACAGGATAGGGTAGCATGGAGAGCTGCATCAAACCAGTCTCAGGACTGAAGACCACAACAACAACAACAACACATGAACTTGCAAAATTCTCGTATGCGGAGTACTGCAAATCCATTGTGTATTCATGAGGAACCACTTCATTCTGTCAAAATAGGAGTTTGGATTGCAATTGCTAGACGTCGGATTGTGGGTCCCATATTTTTCAACGAAACAATAAACGCAAAACGATACTGCAGTGATATTCTGTACCCATTCGTAGATTTTCAGTAAGATCGTGCAACCGCACATACAGCTCGCGTTTCAATGTTACTCTTGCTGATGTTTTTGGTAATCTCATAATTTCATCGAGACTTTGACCTCCGCGATCGCCTGACCTAACACTACCTGACATTTTCTTTTGGGATGCAGCGAAAGCAGCTGTGTACAAAAACCGTCCAAAATCCATCGATGAATTGAAAACTGTAATTTCCACTTTCACTGCTCCTGTTACAGAAGAAATGTCACAGCTCGTGTTTGGAAACATGATTAGGTGAATTGAATTCTGTATTCAACAACAGGTGGGACACTTTCAACATTTAATGTGAAAATTTGTAAGTAAAAATTAATATTCAATAACTAATAACTCGTATTTCATTGAGTTTCTTTTCGGTATATTCACTGCGGCATACGGAACGCGCGGCTAACAATCATACGGCACTGCGGAGAGACTTTTTGAACACCCGGTAGTAGAGTCTACTTTACTTACGTTTTTCGGTAACAGGATAAGAAGTGACAGCCAAAACATTTTTTTACGTTTTCTGCTGCACTCATTCATGAAAAAAAACGGATTTACAATAAATACGATAAGTGATTTGCACAACCTGCTTGTCCATTATTATTTTCATATCTCTTTATTAACCATCCTGCGTTTTACAGACAAGTGAAATATCTGTAGTATTTTTTCTCCATCTCATCGGAAAAGTAAAACCATACATTGTGCATACAAAATAAAAAAAACCAGATTAATGGTCGAATTTTGAGATAGTAAAAGAAGTGACACGCAGCAATTTTTTTAGGTTTTCTATTACATTGAATCATATTGTCAAATTTGATATAATTAATTACATTATAATAACAATGTATAGGAAACAGTATCAGGCACAAATGCTTAGATACATACCTGCACAATTTGGAGAAATTAACCAGACCGTCGTGTATAAATTTTATCTTTATATAAACGTAGCACAAATATGTATACACTGACTGCCAGTATATTCAGACACACTTTCAAGTTTATCTAGCACTTGTTTCGTAAACACATGGCTATAAAATCGCAGAAATTACTTCTATAATACAAGGCTTTACAATACCGTGTTCTCGACATTATTCTACGTGTAAAGTGCTTCATATCAATATGAGATTTACATTTATATGTTTATTGTGCAATCCTATGAAAAGCAGCTGGTGTTCGTTTCACATACTTTTATTTACCGGATGTAGAAGTATGAAATCGGAATTTGGTTGCAATAATTACGTGTCTGTTGTTTGAAACTGATAAACAATATTTTACTCAAAATAATCTCCATTGCTATTTATACATTTCTCCCACCTCTCCAGCAGGGTATTATGCCACGCCAAAAACAACAGTTCTTCTTTTAAAGCGAACCAGTCAGCGAGAGATTTTCTTACATTTTCATACGAACTGAAACGTTGTTCAGCGAGAGCGTGTCCCAGTGATGCAAATAGATGATAATCGGACGGACCCAAGTCTGGAGAATAAGCCTCATGCCCTAGTATTTCCTAACTGAGCGCCTCGATCGTTTTCTTGGCCAGTTTTCCCGTGTGTGATGGGGCGTTATCATGGAGCAGTATGACTTTGTGTTGCCTTTTTCCATATTCCGGTCGTTTTCCACATAATGCTCGATTTAAATCGACCACTTGCTGTTGGTAGCGATTATTGTTAACGGTTTCACCAGGTTTTAGCAGCTCATAATAGATGACACCCTTCTGATTCCACCAAACACAGATCTTGCAGTGGATGTCGATGGTTTGAGTGGATTCACCCATGATTTACGACGCTTAGGATTGTCAAAATATATCCATTCTTCATCACCTGTCACTATTGGATGGCGAAACTACTTCCTTTTTTATCTGGTTAGCAGCATTTCGCAAGTGGTCTTTCGAATTGCTTGCTGTCTTTCATTCAGTTCGTGAGGAACATATTTTCCAACTTTCTGCACCTTTCCCATAGCTTTTAACCGCGGAGAAACGGCTTTCTGTGTCACATTCATTTTATTTATTGATTATTCCGTCGCTTCTTGATAGAACAATTCCATATTCAGGGTTGAATAACAAGCAGTTTTTTGTTCTACTGATTTTTATTTGTATGAACTAGTTTTCGGCTTATTAAGCCAACTTCAGATAACTACTGGCTATTGTTTACAACGAGAAAGCTACTTCTAAACAATAGCCAGTAGTTATCTGAAGATGGCCTAATAAGCCGAAAACTACACTACTGGTCATTAAAATTGCTACACATAGAAGAAATGCAGATGATAAACGGGTATTCATTGGACAAATATATTATACTAGAACTGACATGTGATTACATTTTCACGCAATTTGGGTGCATAGATCCTGAGAAATCAGTACCCAGAACAACCACCTCCGGTCGTAATAACGGCATTGATACGCCTGGCCATTGAGTCAAACAGAGCTTGTATGGAGTGTACAGGTACAGCTGCCCATTCAGCTTCAACACGATACCACAGTTCATCAAGAGTAGTGACCGGCGTTTTGTGACGAGCCAGTTGCTCGGCCACCATTGACCAGAAGTTTTCAGTTGGTGAGAGATCTGCAGAATGTGCTGCCCAGGGCAGCAGTCGAACATTTTCTGTATCCAGAAAGGCCCGTACAGGACCTGCAACGTGCGGTCGTGCATTATCCTGCTGAAATATAGAGTTTCGCAGGGATCGAATGAAGGGTAGAGCCACGGGTCGTAACACATCTGAAATGCAACGTGCACTGTTCAAATTGCCGTCAATGCGAACGAGAGGTGACCGAGACATGTAACCAATGGCACCCCATACCATCACGCGGGGTGATACGCCAGTATGGCGATGACGAATACAGACTTCCAATGTGCGTTCATCGCGATGTCGCCAAACATGGATGCGACCATCATGATGCTCTAAACAGAACCTGGATTCATCCAAAAAAATGACGTTTTGCCATTCGTGCACCGGGGTTCGTCGTTGAGTACACCATCGCAGGCGCTCCTGTCTGTGATGCAGCGTCAAGGATAACCGCAGCCACGGTCTCCGAACTGATAGTCCACGCTGCTGCAAACGTCGTCGAACTGTACGTGCAGATCGTTGTTGTCTTGCAAACGTTCCCATTTGTTGTCTCAGGGATCGAGACGTGGCTGCACGATCCGTTACAGCCATGCGGATGCCTGTCATCCCGGCTGCTAGTGATACGAGGCCGTTGGGATCCAGCACAGCGTTCCGTATTACACTCCTAAACCCACCGATTCCATATTCTGCTAACAGCAAAGTCGTGATACGATTAACCCCAATCGCGATAGGCTACAATCAGACCTTTATCAAAGTCGGAAGCGTGATGGTACGCATTCCTCCACCTTACACGAGGCACCACAACAACGTTTCACCAGGCAACGCCGGTCAACTGCTGTTTGTGTATGAGAAATCGGTTGGAAACTTTCCTCGTGTCAGCACGTTGTAGGTGTCGCCACCGGCGGCAACCTGGTGTGAATGCTCTGAAAAGCTAATCATTTTCATATCACAGCATCTTCTTCCTGCAGGCTAAGTTTCGCGTCTGTAGCACGTCATCTTCGTGGTGTAGCAATTTTAATGGCCAGTAGTGTAGTTCATCAAATAAAAATCGGTAGAACAAAAAACCGCCTTATTCAACTCACAGTCATTTGTTCAGCGAGTTCCTGTTGAGTCTATCATCTTTATCCGATAAGGCCTGCAATTCGTTGTCTTCGAACGTTTTGGGTAGTTTCCTGCTCTCGTCGTTTCTCACGTCAGAATCACCACTTTTGAATTTTTTGAACCACTCGAAACACTGCGTTTTTCCAAGAGCATGTTCGCCGAAAGCTTCGACAAGCATTCTATGCGATTCTGCAGCAGCTTTCTTCAAATGCTAATGCGATTCTGCAGCAGCTTTCTTCAAATGATAACAGAAAACAAATGCTGTCTCCAAATCGTAGCTCGTAGGCACAAAATTCGAAATGTTTACAGGTTTGAAACAGATACCGACGAATGGAATTTGGGTGTGTGTGTGTTGACGTTCGTCGTCAGCCGTTACAGGAAGCAGACGGCGCTGCAGGCGCGGTCTGACGGTCGCTACACTGCCGGCTGGCACCATCTATAGGCAAATTCCGGTTTCATACTTCTACACCTGGTACATCCGCAGCAACAATAGCGCACCATAGCCGTTGCTAAAGCTCCAACGTGCAGAGACGTGCCATATAAAACAAGGCGAATTCAAGTAAAATCAAAGTTACGCTATTAGCACAAATTATAGGCCAACAGCGTTGTCCCAAAATCAGGTGACTAACCTGGTTAGAACACGTGCTGTACACTACGATCACTCCACAGATATACACTGCTGGCCATTAAAATTGTTACACCACTAAGATGACGTGCTAAAGACGCTAAATTTAAACGACAGGTAGAAGATGCTGTGATACGCAAACGATTAGCTTTTCAGAGCATTCACACAAGGTTGGCGCCGGTGGCGACACCGATAACATGCTGACATGAGGGTTGCGGTTTATCGTATCGCTACATTGCTGCTCGCGTTGGACGAGATCCAACGACTGTTAGCAGAATATGGAATCGGTGGGTTCGGGAGGGTAATACGGAACGCCGTGCTGGATCGTATCACTAGCAGTCGAGGTGACAGGCGTCTTATCCGCATGGCTGTAACGGATCGTGCAGCCACGTCTCGATCCCTGAGTCAACAGATGGGGTCGTTTGCAAGACAACAACCATGTGCACGAACAGTTCGACGACGTTTGTAGCAGCATGGACTATCAGCTCGGAGACCATGGCTGCGGTTACCCTTGACGCTGCATCACAGACTGGAGCGCCTGCGACGGTGTACTAGACGACGAACCTGGGTGCACGAATGGAAAAACGTCATTTTCTCGGATGAATCCAGGCTCTGTTGACAGCATCATGATCGTTGCATGCGTGTTTGGCGACATCGCGGTGAACGCACATTGGAAGCGTGTATTCGTCATCGCTATACTGCCGTATCACCCGGCGTGATGGTATGGGGTGCCATTTGTTACGCGTCTCGGTCACCTCTTGTTGGCATTGACTGCACTTTGAACAGTGGACGTTACATTTCAGATGTGTTACGAACCGTGGCTCTACCCTTCATTCGATCCCAGCGAAACCCTACAGTTCAGCAGGATAATGCACGACCGCTTGTTGCAGGTCCTGTACGGGCCTTTCTGGATACAGAAAATGTTCGACTGCTGCCCTGGCCAGCACGTTCTCCAGATCTCTCACCAACTGAAAACGTCTGGGCAATGGTGGCCGAGCAACTGGCTCGTTACAATACTCTTAATGAACTGTGGTATCGTCTTGAAGCTGCATGGGCAGCTGTATATGTACGAACATCCAGGCTCTGTTTGACTCAATGCCCAGGCGTATCAAGGCCGTTATTACGGCCAGAGGTGGTTGTTCTGGGTACTGATTTATCAGGATCTATGCAGACAAATTGCCTGAAAATGTAATCACATGTCAGTTCTAGTATAATATATTTGTCCAATGAGTACCTGTTTATCATCTGCATTTCTTCTTGATGTAACAATTTTAATGGCCAGTAGTGTACATGTTCTATGGGGTGTGCGAATACTTTTAATCAGGCTGTGTACCTCATATTCGCGACTGAACCATAACCAAAAAGCCTTTTTTGTTTTCCGCGCCAGAATTCTTTTCAGTTTTCTCCCAGGCTGGGAATCACTGTGCGATTGTCCGTGCACAGCGAGTGATGCGAAACGTGAATGACCGGCAGGAGCTGGTGGCGGAGTCGGCCTCGCGGGACGGCCACCAGGGGTCTCTGCTGTCGTCGGCCAAGGCGCTGCTGCGGCGCATGGCGGAGGCCCGGCGCGACCTGCGCGCGCTCGGCATCGTCTTCGGCCTGATGTGCTTCCGCCAGGTGATCGGCATCAACGCCGTCGTCTTCTACACCGTCGACATCTTCGCCGTCGCCGACGCCGACCTGTCGCCCTCTGCCGAGACCATCATCGTCGGCATGGTGCAGGTCTGTGTCCCATCTTTACTCCCAGAAGCCACTATGCCACGGGCCAATAAATTTACCGATCCATACCGCAAGCCAGCTTTGACAGAACACTGGCAATGTCTAATTTGCTTCTATCATTTTTGAGCATATGTTCGAACCGTTTTTGTTTTCATGTTGTTATTCCGGTTGCTATGGATTTTTTGTATCGATTGTCACTTTGTATTTTTAATTCACTGTCGCCATTTGAGATGACAATTGCCATTTTCTCATCTGGAGATAGTGAATGGAGCTGTGCATTCTAGATAATGGAGTGCCAAGTGGAGTTACCAGAACGTTTCCAACTTATTCTTCTGTTTTGAGTTCAGTAGAGGGGTGACAGCAGCGAAGGTAGCTAGGAACATTTGCATCATGAATGCGGATTATGCCATTGGATGGAGCACAGTAAGAAAATGGTTTTCTTTTTGTAACAGGATCACCGTAGCGAGTGACATGGTCAGGGTTGTAGGGTGTGGCTGGGTAGAAGGAGCAATCTTCCTCTTTATAGTTGGTTCTCCCAATACATTTTCTCGTAGCTCAGCCCCACTACTCGTGTCGTGGTGGAGACAAGCTGATGCACGCAGTCCGGGCAACGCTACACCGCAGTCGGTCAGTGGCTGCGCAGGCAGTAGGAGATTAGCAGCACGAGGCCCAGCCCAGGTCACAGACATGGCGGCTCGTGACGACAGCGGGAGTCGCCGGTGCAGCAGCGGGCAACGCCCTCTGGCGGCCGGTCCTCAGGGACAGCGTCACTGATGACGACGACGTAACAGCAACCGAACGCCAAATCGGTCGAACTGAACGCCGGCCCCACCTCTGGTGCTCTTAAATAGTGCAGACTGCTGCTGAACCCGCCGGTTACGCAGCGCTGTGGGTAATAGAAGGTTCTCAATGAGTTGGCTAACGCAACTGTGCCACACACGACCCTCGCCTGCGTAATTCTGCTAATGCTGCGTGCACGTACACACATACCAACGCTCGTTGCAAAACTGTCACCTGCTTAACGCGCCGGCCAGCCTTCGTCCGCCGTCTGCCGTGAGGCTGGCGCTTCGCTCACTGAAACACACTAAATCACAATTTCGCACCATATCTCGTAAAAATAACCCCTTGTCCTCTACATCGTTTTAAGAAGGATCGTTTTGACGTTAGTGACTTTCCATTTGCAGGAAGACATTTGGGTTTCATAAGATCGTTTAAACGCATTAATTCACAATGACCCACATCAGCTTACTCGAGAACTGACAAATGTGATGAACTGTGATCATTGCACCATCGCGCAACATTTCCATGCAGTGGGGAAGGTTCAAAAATCGGGTGTATAGGTAGCGCATGCTCCAAATGGAATCACAAAAAACCGCGGGTGGCCAAATGTACATCTCTGCTTGCTCGTCATCAACAGGCTTGTGGGCCACATCGACCATTCCTATCTTGTATCGTTATTGCTGACGAGAAATGATGTGTTTATGCTAACGTAAGGAAATGAAAGAAATCGCTGAGCCCAAACAAAGCAGAAACTCCCTGTACAAAGACCTGCATATATCCATAAGAGATGTTATGCATCTGGTGGAACAGCGATTGCCGACCGCTGTGACCGAGTGGTTCTAGGCGCTTCAGTCCGGAACCATGCGGTTGCTATGGTCGCAAGTTCGAATCCTGCCTCGGTCATGGATGTGTGTGATGTCCTCAGGTTAGTTAGGTTTAAGTAGTTCTAAGCTCTAGGGGACTGATGACCTCAGATATTAAGTCCCATAGTGCTCAGAGCCATTTTGAACCATACAGGGGAGACGTTTAAATTGAATGTAGCTTGCCTAGTATCAGTGGGTAAATACGATATTGCAGGGCCTGTGTTGTTCAGAGTCACGATGGCAAGTTTCTTTGGGTATGCATGTTTATCCGTGTGTCTACGCACCTTCTGTTGGGACAGATAAATAGCCGGGAGGGAGTGGACTAGTTGCTTGGCTGGTTGGTTTTGGGGAAGGGGCCAAACAGCGAGGTCATCGATGCCATCGGGTTAGGGCAGGACGGGGAAGGAAGTTGACCGTGCTCTTTCAAAGGAACCATCCCAGCATTTGCCTGAAGTGATTCAGAGAAATCGCGCAAAACGTGAAATCGTGGGTATGAACCGTCGTCCTCCAGAATGCGAGTCCAGTGTGCTAACCACTGCGTCACCTCGCTCGGTTCAGCACGTCCGAAGGAACTTTGCATCGTACTTCTGAACAACACAGCCATTATCATATCGCACGTAATGAATACTCTGAATTGTCGAAGCACACAGTATCGTGTTTCCACTTTTGAGATCGCTGTATAGGCATGTACCGAAATCCAACAATTAAAAAAAAAATAGCTGTCAGTGGTTCAGAAAGGAGTCCGGTATACGACGAAAAATATCATTTGCGTAAAATGTTTACATAAAACGTATGGCAAGTAACACAGCACATTTTATAATTAACCTTAAATTACGTCTTGGACAAGTCCTCCTATTCCATGCAAAAATTTCTGTTTAAAAACCGGTAACGCTAATCATGTAAACCGACTCATTCCACATGGTTTCGATGAAAGAATCGTTCAAACATGTACTGTCAAACATGAAACTGTCTAGGTAACTAACTGATTATAATGTGTGTGTAAGCGTAGTCTTCCGCAGTAGTTGTCAGACTCTATAAAATTCTTCAGGGTATCTGACCGCATTGTCAATTTGTACAGGGTGACGCAAATGCACTAATTCACGGAGTAATGCAGGTAGAGAGATAAAACTTGACACACATGCCTGAAATATCAGGAGTTTTACTGGAACCTTGGGGAGATCATCTCTGCGCGGTGAAGTCAGCGCACGTCGGACTAGTATTTCACGGACTACTGTTTGGAGAGCACTAAGGAGTATCCTTCAGTGCTGTCCGTACAAAATCCAGCGTCATCATTAATTGTTATCTTTGCTTCTGTATCATATGGGCCGCCTTCTCTTGGCCATTTTGTACTCTTTTTTATTGTTTCAACAAATCCCCGTGTCATTTCAAACATGTGTTTCAATTTTTGCTTATCTACCTACATTATGCAGTGAAGTGTTGAATTTTCGAATGTTAAAGGATTTTTGGGTTATCTTGTACACTGAGGTTCAAAAATGTTCAAATGTGTGTGAAATCTTATGGAACTTAACTGCTAAGGTCATCAGTCCCTAAGTTTACACACTACTCAACCTAAATGATCCTAAGAACAAACACACACACCCATGCCTGAGGGAGGACTCGAACCTCTGCCGGGACCAACCACACAGTCCATGACCGAAGCGCCTCGGACCGCTCGGCTAATCCCGCGCGGCTACACTGAGGTGACGAAAGTCGTGGAATAGGGATACACACAGATACAGATGGTGGTAGTGTCGCGTACACAAGGTATGAAAGGACGGTGCATTGGCGGAGCTGCGCTCTTATTGCTCAAACCTAACAAACCCCCCTTTCGTCACCTCTTCCTATCGTCCCATCTGCCTCAACTCCGTCTTCAGTATCCATCAGCACCTTAATCAACACCACGTCCTCCCCCTTACTCAATGGGCTTCCGGCCCTCCCTCCCTGCCGAAGACCAACTCCTTAACGTCGTCCACCTTCTCTCCCTCCAGCTTCTCCCGTCGCTCCGCCATTTTTATTTCCCTCGCCCTGCCTATCAGTTTCGTCCATGTGGTCGCTTCCTTCCTCTCACGCCATCCTTCCTATGTCACCACAACACAAACTCCTGTATCTTTTATCCCACTGCTGGCATCCCCCAGGGCTCCATCCTCTCCCCTCTCCTCTATCTCCTGTACACTGCTGATATGCCCAAGCCACCCCCACCTGTCCACTTTCTCCATTATGCTGATGACACCACCATCCTGGATCTCTATCCTACCCTTCAACGGTCGCAATGTACCCTCCAAACCCACCTTCACCAGTTCACCACTTGATGTAACCAGTGGTTCCTTCATCTCAACCCCTCCAAAACACATGCAATCATTATAGGCTGCACCACTGCACCACCTGCTCCTTCCACGACTTCTGTATCACCCTTTATGGTTGTTCCATCCAGCTCACGCCCACCCTGAGATACCTGGGCCTCATCCTTGACCGCCACCCCACCTGAACCCCTCACCTCCTGACATTCGGCAGGAAGCCCATTCATGCCTCCACCTCCTGAAACTCCTGTCTGGCCAGACATGGGGATTACATCCTTCTACCATCCTCCACACCTCCAAATCCCTCATCCATCCCATCCTCTGTTATGCCAGCATTGGCTGGATGTCTGCACCCACCCACTTTTACAAGGCCCTCCAAATCATCGAACGACATGCACTCCGCCTTGCCTTCTGTATCCACCTTCCTTCCCTCACATGGCTCCTGTACGACCTCATCACCTTCCCTCACTTCCTCCTTTTTCTCCAACATCTTCACATCCTTGACACTGTCCTTAGGCTTGACCCTCCCCACCCCCTGGTTTCCTCCTTCCTCTCTACCCCCCACCTGTTGCTGTGCCTCTGTCGCTGCATCCCTCCCTCTCTCCACCTCCACACCTCCTTCATCAGGGCAATTTCCAGCACCTCTGCCTCCTGGACCTTGAACTTTGCCATGACATCTACCCTTCCATCCAACTGTAACATGGCCTTGTTCCCCCCCCCCCATCCCCAGGGCCCCCTTTTCCCTCGCCCCTCCTTCTCCTGGAGTGGATTTTCCTCCTCCCCTCCCTGAGTCCCTGCACCCCCTCCTCGGCTGTTTTCCTCACCCATCTCTTCCCTCCCAGGCCTTCAGCGCCCCCTCCCACCTCATTCCCCTTTCTCTCCCTTCCTCCTCGCCTCCTTTTTCCCTTTTTCCTTTTCCCTGCCCCCCCCCCCCCCTCCCGGCAGATCCTCCTAGGTTTTTATATGTTATCAGTGTGCTGCGTTAATGTTGTGTTTGGTGCCATTATACAGTGTCCTCTAGTGACATGGTTTTGTGCTCCACCTGTTTTTCGTCCATGACTATTCCATGCTACAATGTCCATCCCATGGATGTTTTCATCGTTCTACAACTTTTATGCTCTGGCCATAATTTGCTTGATGCCTTTTAATCTAGTGTGTGATTTTTGTGTAACATTTCTTTTTTAGATTTTTATCTCCGATTTAGAGTCACTGCTTTGTATGCTTTCTTTACTTCTGTTCCGCCTTTTTTGTTTTTATATTTCGCCATGTTTTCTTATTTATATTGCTTTACGTGTCTTCCTGTCTGTTTATGTCTCTTGGCTGAAGAGCAGTGCTTTTGCTGCTACCAGCCCACCCATGATCGGGAATGGAAGTTACAATAAATTGAAAAAAAGCAGAGCTTCGAATTGTACTCAGGTGATCGATGTGAAAAATTGTCCGATGTGATTATGGCCGCATGACAGATACTTGGAGCTAGATGCATGGTACATTCCCTTTCGGAAATCGTTAGGGACTTCAATATTCCGAGATCGACAGTGTCAAGATAGTGCCGAGTATTACCTCTCACCACGGACAACGCATTGACCAACGGCCTTCACTTAACGACCGAGAGCACCTGCTTTTGCGCGGAATTGTCAGTGCTAACACGCAAGGAACACTGCGTGAAATAGTCGCAGATATCGATGAGGGACGTACAACGAACATGTCCTTTAAGAGAGTGCGATGAAATCTGGCATTAATGGGCTGTGGCAGCAGACAAACGCCGTGAATCCCCATTGCTAAAAGTATATCGCCAGCTGCGCCTCTCTTGGGCTGGTAACCATATCGGTTGGTCCCTAGACGACTGGAAAACTGTGGCCTGATAAGATGCGTCCCACTTTCAGTTGGTAGGACCTGATGGTAGGATCCGAATGTGGCGTACACCTAAAGAAGCCATGGACTCAAGTTGCCAACAAAACACTGTGCAAACTGGTGATGGGCTGTATTTACAGAGAATTTGCTGCGGCCTCTTGCCCAACTGAACCGATCATGGACTGGAAAGGGTTATGTTCGGCTACTTGGAGACCATTTGCAGAAATTCATGGACTTTATATTCCCAAGGAGTTTTTAGTGGTGATAGTGCACCATGTCACTGCGCCAAAGTTATTCGCGAGTGGTTTGAAGAAGATTGTTGACATTTCGAGCGAGTGGTTTGTCCGCCTACACCGCCCGACATGAATCCCATTGAAAATTTACAGGCATAATCGAGAGGTCAGTTCGTACAGAAAGTCCTCCAAAGCTTTCGTAATTAGGGACGGCAGTAGAGGTAGCATTGCTCAGAATTTCTGCAGGGGAGTTCAAACTACTTATTAGTCCATGCCACGTCTAGTTGTTGCACTACGCCGGGCAAATGGAGGTCCGACACGTACTAGGAGGTGTTCCATGACTTTTGCCATCTCAGTGTTCACTGACAAGACGGTCACATAACCTGAATAATTTTACTTACCGATTATACTGTAATTTATCCTACTGATTATTGATTTGACAATACTGAAATGATTAGAAGTACAGAATGGTACATGCCATTTGACTGTGAGAATTCAGTAGGGTGTGAAGTTATCGTACGTGCTGCAATCAAAGCTTCTAGACATGGTGACATGGAAGCAAAGAGGGCCTGGATATGTTGCAGTCGAACACAGTGTCACGCAGCTTGTATACGCGGCCACAAAGCGCGACAATGGTTTCAGGAAGATCAGAAAGAACAGGTTGCTAACCGACCAAAGCCCAGAGATGTTCGACTGGCGCCATACGAGGCGAACATAGAGACAGCGGAGATGTTGTACCCGTCGTTTTCCCAAGAAGGCTTTCACATTCCTCACCACCTGCGGCCGGGCGTTGTCCTGCTGAAACATGGCATGTGGAATGGCTGCAAGGAGGACGGTGCCTCGGGCTGTAAGACCTCTCTGGCATAATAGTTCAAATTGCCATCAATACGTAGGATCGTCAGTGGTAGCCCAGATCATCACATTTTCCTTTTGTCCGCTATGTCGCTCAACAATGAAGTCTGTCGCATTGTGTTCACCACGGCTGTGGTTGAAGTGGTATTCGTCTGAAAACACTACATTCAGCAACTCATCACGCCAGTGGCAGCATTCACGTGCCCACTGCATTCTGAAGCGTTGGTGGTTTCTAGTGAATTACAGTCGATGCAGCGGCATGCATTCCACCAGTCCACCGCTGAGCACTTCTCCAACGTCGTGCCACCATTGCAGATGATACAGTTCTGTTCGTTGCCGGCAGGCGTACGAGATGGCGGTCATCTTGCTATGTGGTTCCACTGTGAGGTCCAGTACCCACTCGTCACTGTGTTCGACCCTCCTTTACGGAATGGTGCCACACACGCAGCACTACCGAAGCAGCATGCCCGTACAAGCCGCAATGTCACGACAGCACAAATTCGTTTCCCAGAGTCCAATCACTCTGCTCCGTGCGAACTCACCACACGCTATTATTGCATCCTTTGACGTCGACAAGGCATATCGGCACTTGCAGGTTTCCACTTGCTCTGACGGCAGTGCAGCGTCTGAGTGTGCGCAACAATGGCCTTTTCGGTCACACAACAGAGGGCGCTGGTAGGCCTCCTGCAAGCCATCTCTCTGCAGTTTTAATCAGTTACTTTGGTTCCATTGTTCTACATATCCTCTGATCTCAGAGTTATTCCAACCGTTCCTTCTTCGTCTTGCAATTTTCGCAAACAGTAGTTTAATTTTCGGAATGTTGGTTGTAGTGGCAGTGTTATCTAAAGGTACATCGATGTCTAGGTTAGGTTTAAATATGAATGTGGACTTGTAAGGTGGCGAAACCAGTCAATGAGATGTGGTTTAACAAGAATTACTATAATTATTGTTGTGGCACTCATTTTACACATATTGAATTTCATTAAATATTTTATATCTACACTACTGGCCATTAAAATTTGCTACACCAAGAAGAAATGCAGATGATAAACGGGCATTCATTGGACAAATATATTATACTAGAACTGACATGTGATTACATTTTCACGCAATTTGGGTGCATAGATCCCGAGAACTCAATACCCAGAACAACCACCTCTGCCGTAATAACGGCCTTGATACGCCTGGGCATTGTGTCAAACAGAGCTTGGATGCCCATACAGCTTCAACACGATACCACAGTTCATCAAGAGTAGTGACTGGCGTATTGTGACGAGCCAGTTGCTCGGCCACCATTGACCAGACGTTTTCAATTAGTGAGAGATCTGGTGAATGAGCTGGCCAGGGCAGCAGTCGAACATTTTCTATATCCAGAAAGGCCCGTACAGGACCTGCAACATGCGGTCGTGCATTCTCCTGCTGAAATGTAGTGTTTCGCAGGGATCGAATGAAGGGTAGAGCCACGGGTCGTAACACATCTGAAATGTAACGTTCACTGTTCAAAGTGCCGTCAATGCCAACAAGAGGTGACAGAGACGTGTAACCAATGCCTACCCATACCGTCACGCGGGGTGACACGCCAGTATGGCGATGACGAATACACTCTTCCAATGTGCGTTCACCGCGATGTCGCCAAACTCGAATGAGACCATCATGATGCTGTAAACAGAACCTGGATTCCGAAAAAATGACGTTTTGACATTCGTGTACCCAGGTTCTTCGTTGAGTACACCATCGCAGGCGCTCCTGTCTGTGATGCAGCGTCAAGGGTAACCGCAGCCACGGTCTCCGAGCTGATAGTCCATGCTGCTGCAAACGTCGTCGAACTGTTCGTGCAGATGGTTGTTGTCTTGCAAACGTCCCCATCTGTTGACTCAGAGATCGAGACGTGGCTGCACGATCCGTTACAGCCATGCGGATAAGATGCCTGTCATCTTGAGTGCTAATGATACGAGGCCGTTGGGATCCAGCACGGCGTTCCGCATTACCCTCCTGAACCCACCGATTCCATGTTCTGCTAACAGTCATTGGATCTCGACCAACGCGAGCAGCAATGTCGCGATACGATAAACCGCAATCGCGATAGCTACAATCCGTCCTTTATCAAAGTCGGAAACGTGATGGTACGCATTTCTCCTTCCTACACGAGACATCACAACAACGTTTCACCAAACACCGCCGGTCAACTGCTGTTTGTATATGAGAAATCGGTTTGGAAACTTTCCTCATGTCAGCAAGCTGAAGGTGTCGCCACCGGCGCCAACCTTGTGTGAATGCTCTGAAAAGCAAATCATTTGCATATCACAGGATCTTCTTCCTGTCGGCTAAATTTCGCGTCTGTATCACGTCATCTTCGTGGTGTAGCAATTTTAATGGCCAGTAGTGTACTATTTCGATTATACTGCGGGACAAAGCAGGAGGGTGGATGGGTAGATTCAATTGTTATTCAACTTCTGTATGTTAATGCACAAATTCTTCTACAGTCATGAAGGATCTCCTTCATGCTAAAATTTACGTACCGAAATGGGTGAACGAATTATCGAATAAAAAAGCCTGTACTTCCCTTGTAAACAATCAGTGCAAAACAAGGCGACAGAGGAAGACCTAATGGAGGAATAACTGTCCACATAAAACCGCAATCAACGACAGAAACTGGAACTATCAAACAGGAATATACAATTCTGACAGATACGAAAGACATTACAATAATATCAGCATACTTCCAACCGAAAAAAGCAACGATTGATATAATAGATGAAATAGACCGGCTAATCACTCAGAGTAAACGTAATAAACCACTAATTATTGCTGGAGACTTAAACTGCAGAATGGATATACAAAACTGCAAAGCAAAAGTAATAGTGGAAAAGTTGCAGCAAGAAGGCTTTATCCGATTAAACAGTCCCAATATACCTACATATATGTCCCACAATGGCAAAAGTACGATATGGATTGTATTCATAAGGGGAGGAACCAGGGGTAATATATCACCTCTGTGGACTGCAGACAACACACCACTTCGGAAACATATCCCTCTGGGAATAAATATCCAAGGAGCATGGTGAAAAGCGCAAGAAAAAGAGGAAGAAGCACCTTCGAGAACGACAGACATAGGGAAAGTGGAAGCAAACTCAGACGTGATAAAACACATCGAATGCTAATAGACAATTCGCGACCAGAAAAAGCAACCGAAGCGATAGGAGAACTCCTAAGACAACCCGCCAATCCCAGGTACAAAATTGTTCGACACAGAGTGATACAGTGTAAGAAAAGATACACTCCAAAGCCTACATCAACTAAAACGGTGCCCAGAGAACCCAGTACTCCTCAGGAGTTACGCCAGAAAACGAAATATCTATAAATATTGAACATGGAAGGACTAAGCGAGAGACAGAGGGCAGAGTGGATACAATACCACAAACAACCATGGAATGGGTCCCATTGGCCACAGAAGAGATCAAAGATGCCATTAACAGCAGCAAGAACAAATATATGCAGGCACTGACTGACTTCACAGCGAATATTTTAAAAACACAGTCGAAATACTAACGCCAACGTGGACAAAATTCAACAATAAGTGCACAGGAACAGCCTCCGTTCCAGAACAGTGGAGACAGTCAATAGTAAAAGTGCTATATTTAATTGAAAGCAGACTCAAGGACAATAGCAAATACAGACTTATAGCCGTAGAAGGCTTACCTTTCAAAATGTTCACAAAAACAATAATAGAAAGAATAAAGAAAACAATAGACGATCACCTCCATTAAAGACAAATGGGATCCAAGAGGGGAAGATCAACTCTGACTGCAACTGAACTTCCGCAAAAGAGCGTATGGGCAGCCCTTGAAGACAGAGAAAAATGTTATGTGTACTTATATTCACAAAGGCCTTTGACTTCATAAACAGAAAATTAATGACTAAAAAACTAGTGGAAACCCTAGGAGAAAACAATATACGGACACAAATCATAAGCGCAATACTGCGATGGAACGAAATAAGGATCTCAGACAACCTCTCACTATCGGAGCCGTCACTCAAACGGAGTGCTACAGGGAGACCCAGTGAGTCCCCTGTTATTTATCCTTGCTGCGGGAAAAATTGTAAAAATACCCCAAAGGGAGGGTGTCATCTCATACGCAAATGGAGACGGTTTTGTAATAGGCGCAAAGGACATTGCAACGTTACAAGAAGCGATAAACAATATGGAAGATTGGTGTGTCCACACGACTTCGAAATAAATGTGGTGAAAACAGACATGATGGTACTCAAAAATGGATGAAGAGCACCTGCATCGGCTGAGATCTTCATACGGGAGAGAAAACTGAAAATTGTACCAGACTTAAAGTACCTAGGGGTTACAATACAAACAAGTGCAAAATTTTTCACAAAACATGTAACAAAGCAATGCAAGTAATAATGGCAATCCATGAAATACCGGGGCTATTCGGAAAGTAAGTTCCGACTGATCACGAAATGGAAGCCACTGTGAAAATCAGAAATATTTTATCTGCAACAGTTAGCTACAGCTTCCAGCCACTGCTCTACATAGTCACCATTCCGCCTTAGACATGTGTCGTAGCATTGTCCCAACTTTCCAATACCCTCGTCATAGAAGACAGCCGCTTGTACTTGCCGCCAATTCTCTACGCTGATCTATAGCTCGTTGTTTGTGCGAAAATGTTGTATTCATAACCAGTAGTTAATGTGAGCAGAGATGAAGCACAGAGGGAGCCAATTACGGGCTGTAGGGCGGGTGATCAAACAGTTCCCAGCGAAAACGCTGCAGGAGCGTTTTCATTGCCGCTGCAGATTGCGTCCGAGGATTGTCACCCGTATGACAGTTCTGTAATGTGGGCTGCATAACATCAGGCGAAATCTCTCACCAGGACCTCATCCTTGGCGGGAGACACTATTTTCTACGCATCTTCATGTGCTCACCATGCGCTCAGAACTGAAAAGAGCGAAGTGATGCAACCGACAGGCATACTGTAGACACTGTCGAACACATATGTGGAAAGCTTTATTAGATTTTCACAGTGCTTTCCATTTCTTGACCGATCGGAACTTACTTTCCGAATATCCCTCGTACAATACATCTCATCCCTTAGCTTAGGAGTAGCACTATTCAGAGCCAAAATCTTTCCGGCGTAGAAATTATCGAACGTCATCTTATAGTGAAAAACCGAACGACACTAGAAAGAGTGAAGGCGATTTATATAAACAAAGCAATAAGAGTGTGCTAAGCAACATGATCCAGACTTGTATACCTACTGGCAAGGAAACCCTGCCTCATTGAAGACCTACGGACAAACCTGATGCTACCCAACAGCAGCGCTTTGGAAAAACTACTTATAACTTGAAGTAAAAAATAGAAGACGTACCTCCAGAATTCTATAGCACAGGCGCCATGATTGACCGAACATGGACAAAGGCAAACTTCGAAATGAGACACGTGACCACCAGAATGGCAGTCTATGGTTTCTAGCATCTTATCTGCAATAACACGTCATATCATGAACCAAATGCAATGCGTGAGTGTAAACTGTGTCATCACATATGCAACTGTTATCATATAGAACTCTGTACCAAAAGGACACGGTCAATAAGTGACTATCCAAATCACAATATGTAAAATTTCTAATTTCGTTTATTATTATCGTTGTGGGCAACGACCTTGCCACAGTAGATACACCAGTTCTCGTGATATCACCGAAGTTAAGCGTGCTCGGCACTTGGATGGGTGACCATCCAGGCCACCATGCACTGTTGCCATTTTTCGGGGTGTAGTCAGCCTCGTGATGCCAATTGAGGAGCTACTCGACCGCATAGTAGTTGCTTCGCTCAAGAATACCATCATAACGACCGGGAGAGCAGTGTGCTGACCCCATGGCCATCCTATCTGCATCATCCTCGGAGGATGACACGGTGGTCAGATGGGCCCGATGGGCCACTTGTGGCCTGTAGACGGAATGGTTTTTTATTATCATTGTGCTTTGAATTTGAAGGGCTATTTGGCTGCAATAACCTTATTATATCGTGGTGGTAGAGGGTATTCGTAGTCAGAGCACCTGAAGGCATGGCTCAGCAAGCATGCATCATTGGATCCGCAGGGTCCCCGCGCGACCACTGTCGGCGTTCATCAGAAACGTGCGTTTCCATTGCCAACTATGCGTTGCCGGTGAGGGTGGTATTGATCTACGACTCGACAGGTTTTTGATCTAGAGTTAGTCCCAGGTATTTTAGTGAGGCCCAATGGTATATTTGGGGACAGGAAGGTGGGCTATGGGATTGGTGGTATCGATTGGGCTGGGGTGGGGGACTGGGGTGCAGACGCCCCCGTGTTGACGGCCGGCCGCGCCGCCTGCCCGCAGATGGTGTCGACGTGCGCGTCGTCGCGGCTGGCGGACCGCGCGGGCCGTCGCACGCTGCTGCTGGTGTCGGCGGCGGGCACGGCCGCCTGCCACGCCGTGCTCACCGCCTTCTTCGCGCTGCACCGCTCGCTCGACCACGACGTGTCGGCGCTCAGCTGGCTGCCGCTGGTGGCGCTCGCGCTCTTCATGGTGCTGTTCGCGGCCGGCTTCGGCCCGCTGCCCTGGCTCATGATCGCCGAGCTGCTGCCCTCCCAGCACAAGCGCTGGGCCGCGGGGGTCAGTACACGGTCCACTACTTTTCATTACAACTCTCTTTCCAACATGTGTCCAACTCGTGCCTCTCAGTATCCTGCAACCTAATGATTCTTATGCACCGGCCGGTGTGACCGAGCGGTTCTAGGCGCTACAGTCTGGAACCGCGTGACCACTACGGTCTCAGGTTCGAATCCTGCCTCGGGCATGGATGTGTGTGATGTCCTTAGGTCTAAGTAGTTCTAAATCCTAGGGGACTGATGACCTTAGAAGTTAAGTTCCACAGTGCTCAGAGCCATTTGAACCATTTTTTTTATTCTTCTGCTTCTTCTTCTCGATTGGGCCAACTAAGCACAACACGCCATTTCCATTTATGTTTCGTTGTTCTTTCCTTTTCTTCCAGTAATCCTTCATCTTCGAAAAGGATAGAAGCTCAAGCAATGAATTAAATTTGTGCTGCAGCTGCGACTGGAGCCCGGGTCTTCTGCTTATGCCAGATGCGGTAACCACTACACCAAAATAACACTGTGGGGATCACACGTGCGCAGACAGACCAATGCCCTGTCTAACACAAACTTCTCACCTTCAGCCCATTTTCCCCTCTCTGATATTGGAACAGCATCTCAGCTTTGCACATAATGGGGAAATCCTGTCTGTACCTCTGGCATTGACCTGATGAAATTACATTTTCCTGGAGACATAGGAATCTCAGCTTTATCTTTGATAAGGGTGAAAGCTGAAGCAATGAATTAAAATTTGTGCCATGGGCAGAACTTGAACCCAGGTCTCCTACATATTAGGCAGATGTGCAAACCACTACACCACCATAGCACTGTGACAACACTGCCGTGGCACAAATTTCATTGCTTCAACTTGTAACCTCCCAACAGAAAAAATATAACATGCATATTCAGTGTAACCTCCCAGCAGTTTATTTCCGTAACCTCGCAATAAAAGTGTGACTAACCTCTCAATAAAAATGTGTCTAACATATAACATTTCAATAATTAACTGACTGTGAATTTAAATTTGTAAAAGTGCTGCATCATGGTCCTGAAAGATCATTCTGAATAAATTGAAAATTCTTACCTCAATGAAGTCGCCATATAACGCATATATACGTGCTCCTATAAGAAATTTTTCTGGCACAGCCCAGTGCAATCCTGGGCGCTACATTTGTTATGCATGAAAAGAAACAACTGATTTTTCTTTACGATAATCGGGATGACCGTGGATATAACAATAGTACAAAATCAGTTGTTACAAATTACATATGCGCGCTGCTGCTTTTACCTTATACTATATCGCTCAGGCACGACCAGCCCAGCCGCCCGCCTGCGAGCTACTGCCACTACTATTGCAGCCGACACGGCTCCTACTGCAGCCGACACTGCTCTTTGGTCTGCGATGCTATTGTAGCTTATACATCGCAGGCAGCGCGTGAGCAATCCATCTAAATTACATCTACTCGAGTGCGCTAGCAATAAATTCCTTAGTCATGGACCTCTTACAAACTTCTGTCCTCATCAAAGATAGTGATATGTCTCCAGAAAAATGTAATTCCATCAGATCAATAGATCACCTACGCCTGAAGTACAGGCAGGATGTCCACTTATGTACAAACCTGAGGGGCTATTCCAATGTCAGAGAGCCTCGGCAATACTGACACTTTAAGAAGGGGAAAATGGGATGAAGTTGTGAATTGAAGTTGGTGTCGGGGAGGCATTGGATTAGGGAGGTCTGCACAGCTGTGGTAGCAATAGTGTGTGATGTAGTCTGCCTGTAAACAGGTGACCCGTGTTAAAACTCTCGCACAACTTTTAATTCATTGCTTCAGCATCTCTCCTTATCAACCATAATTTTTCCTGCAGACATAACGAGTCTAAACTTTAATTGCATCAGCTCAATCTTTCATCTCTTCCATTTGTTCTTTCTTCCTGTTTCTGATCACTTCGGGCCATTGTTTTTTACCCTCATATCTTGTAATCCTTCCGTATTCATTACTTTTTGTCCAGACACTTCTCTTTCAGTTGTTTTATTTTTTTCTGAATTCTATTTCAATTCACGGATCCAACTATTTTGTTAATTTTTAATCAGTCTGCCTTTAGCAGTGGAGTAACTCGAGGAAGAGGCGGTGTTTACACCAGTGGTACTCGTGTGTGTTACTTGTTGAAACTATAGCAATGGCACATGCGTCTCGAAAAACCACATTAACAGTTCATGTTCTTTAGTGAGTACAACACAGGAGCGAAAGCACTCAAAACTGAGCGTTTATTGAGGGATGAGGTGCATATTAGTTACACGAAGCTCATTGAAATACATTTATCAATGGTGAGCAGTACTGTTCGTGTCAAGACGGTCGACGACGCAGCATGAGATCCGTGAGGATTCCAGCTTCGACACTCTGATGGTCATGTTGGCGACTTGTTAGTGTCTCATATGGGTCTTGGTGTGCGCACGATTCGATTCTTCGCCCTGCCCTTTGAGGTACCTGAATCTCTCATAACTGAGTCACTTCATCCATACAGTAGAGTAATTATTCATACAGCCAAACGTTTGGCAAGTTTTAGCATGTAACCAGTGCTCAACAGTGTTCGTTAGGTGCGAATCGCCTTACAAACCATATGCTCTCCTATTTAAATATATGCGGTTGTAGAGCCACTGTCATCTAGATGGCCAGCCCTGGACGTACCCTGGGTGTGGTGGTGAAGGACATCTTCAATTTGAGTGCATGAACAGGAGACTCGTGCAACTACACAGTGGAGACTTACCAAAGCAGGTGACCAGGTGACCCCCACAACACTACCAGTGAAACACATGTCAGTGCTCAGTGGGGAGGTGATGCCGAGGTCGCAGCATATACTCCAACCAACACTACAGATGACAGAGGGGCTATCAAGCCACGATGATACTGGGATGGCTCCTACATCACCCTAGCCCCAAATCTTGCAGGTGATAGACCACGAGGACGACCACACAACAAAAGGCATGGCAACTGAAGTGGAAGGCTCCCTGGGAACTGTGTCAACGGTGATGCAACAGGAATTACAGGATCCATTACCACTGGAAGTCGAGATCAGGATGCATAAACGACACTGTCCGAAGCGTTGCAAGAAGCGCCACCTCTGGAGAATCGGCCTCTCCTCATCCTGGGACACCTGATTACTCTGGCAATATGGACCTCGTGGCTGAGCAGGATGAAGATATCAGTGATGTGACTCCTCCACTTGCTGGAGACTCGCATCCCTTTTCCACAACTGAGAACGATTAATGTCGCAGGAAGACTTGGAACTGGTAACCTTCTGAGGACGTGTAATGAGACTACCGACTTTGTAGATTTTCACCAGTTCAGCGTTGTGCAAAGATGATGCATACTCAGACCCAGCAGGGACTGTTAACGTTCATACTATTAGATCGCTCGTCTGGGACGTGCTGTATGTCTCAGATGTAGATGTACTGATGGTGCAGGAAATTTGTACTGCTGGATTCCATGAAGTACAAGGCTACATCTCCTACATCGCGCCGGACCCAGACAGCGAAAGTTGAACGGTGATGTTGGTCCAAGTTCGCAACTTGGCTTTATACCTTCAGCTTGGGACTGGCGATAGCGGTTCATAGGGTCCGTGCTGTCAATGTTTACGCCCCATCCGGCACAGAAAACAGACAAGCAGGTGCGAAATGTTATTTGGAAGAGGTCGTACCATTATTTCCTGGTGGATTCGATCATTTACTGCTGGGTGGAGACTTCAACTGTGTATTAGCACCAAACGATCAAACTCCACATTGCAATACGTCTCGTGAACTACAACCAGGAAATGGACTTATCAGACTCATGGAACAAAATCCGTGGAAATCGCGAGGGATATACGTTTTTTACTAGCCGCTTGGCGAGCCGATTTGATGGATCTATGTTTCTGTTGGTCTACGAGATAAGATCGTCGCTGCTGAACGATGGCCCACTACCTCTACCGAGCATCTATTATATCTCTGTAACACATCCCTTCCTCAACAGAATGTGTGGGGAAGGCGCAGCACATTATCGTCAGCGAGTCGACACGTACCAAGGCCGCATTCCTGCTTATGCTGCAGTGGTGGTTAGTACGAGGGTTAGAACTTCAATAGTAGCAAATACATATTTACAACTCGTACACAATAGATACGTGTTTCAAAGTTTTACAGACCTTCAAAGTAGTCACCAGTATTGTGTATAACCCGTTCTCAGCGATGTGGAAGTCGTAGGATACTCTTAGAAGTGCGAGTTATGCGGTTTATTGCCCGACGAATTTGTAGTAGTTCTGAAGCGAATGCCGTGAAGTGTTTCCTTCAGTTTAGAAATAGAATTGAGCTCACGAGGGCTTAAGTCAGGGGAGTGCAGAAGTGGTATAGCACTTAGCAGCCCCATCTGTCAAACAAATCAGTAACAGCTTGCACTGTACATGCTTGAACACTGTCCTGCAAAATGATGGCCAGGTCCTGCAGAAAGCGTAATCACTTCTGTCTGTGAGCTGGTCGTAGGTTGTGTTCCAAAAATGAACAGCATAGAGACAGAAGTGATAACACTTTCTGCAGGACCTGACCATTATTTTGCAGGACAGTGTTCAAGCATGTACAGTGCAATCTGTTACTGATTTGTTTGACTGATGGGGCTGGTAAGTGCTATATTACCTACTGCACTCCCCTGACTTAAGCCCTCGTGAGTTCAACTCGATTTCTAAACTGAAGGAAACACTTCACGGCATTCGCTTCAGAACTGCTACAAATTCGTCAGGCAATAGACCGCGCCGCTCGAACTGTCAACACAACTGGCACTGCTAAGAGTATTCTAGGGCTTCCACATCGCCGGCAACGGGTTATACACAATGCTGGTGACTACTTTGAAGGTTAGTAAAACTTTCAAACACGTATCTATTTTGTACGAGCTGTAAATAAATAGTTGCCACTCTTAAACTTCCGACCCTCGTATGTGCTAAACCGACGATATGAAGAGATCTTGTACAATACGATCGGGACAAGACGCGGTGGATAAGGGACACTCTTGATTATTATTATACGTTACTTTGTGAGTTGTCAGTTAAGGATCCGACTATAGAACATAAAGCAGAAGTTCACCGTATCAAGGCACGTTTCCTGTCGATCACGCGACATCGACTGGGAGGCATTCTGATCCTGGCAAAGTGTCTAGACAACATTGTGGAACGCACCTCGATGCATCATGTGTCGCGAGCACACAAACGCTACTGCCGATCGTTAGTCACAGTTCTCCATGACTCAGGGGTGGTCAACTGATGACACAAGAGGACATTGCGGCTGGATTTTTGAACCATTCCCTCTACTTCTTCGCCGGCACGCCGACGGACACCGGCTGGAGAGAACATATTGCAGCAATTGCCAACGAGACTGGTTTAGATGGATAAGGCTGCACTAATTGAGCCACTCACAGAAGATGAAATGATGGGAGCACTCAACAAAGAAGCGGCACATAAATCCCCAGGGTCGGATAGGACAATGTTAGAATTCCGTCAGGAATTCGCGGAAATGTTGATGCCCTAATGGGTGTCGATGTACAGTGAGCAGATGCGCCCTGACATGCGCGTGCCGCCTGATTTGGTAACGTTTTATTTTTCCCATTCCAAAATCGGAGGCAAGTCGCAGTGCGAATCAGCATCGGCCCCTCACCATGCTAAACAACGTCTACAAAATCTTTGCACTACTGCTACCGTCTCGTTTTAAATTGGCGATGTTGAGGGTTCCGAAGTAAGAGTGATTTCAGGTGTGCCGCAGGGGAGTGTCGTAGGACCGTTGCTATTCACAATATATATAAATGACGTTGTGGATAACATCGGAAGTTCGCTGAGGCTTTTTGTGGATGATGCTGTAGTATATCGAGAGGTTGTAACAACGGAAAATTGTACTGAAATACAGGAGGATTTGCAACGACTTGACGCATGGTGCAGGGAATGGCAATTGAATCTCAATGTAGACAAGTGTAATGTGCTGCGAATACATAGAAAGAATGATCCTTTATCATTTAGTTACAATATAGCAGGTCAGCAACTGGAAGCAGTTAATTACATAAATTATCTGGGAGTAGCCAGATAAATGGAATGACCAAATAAAATTAATCGTCGGTAAAGCAGATGCCACACTGAGACTCATTGGAAGAATCCTAAGGAAATGCAGTCCGAAAACAAAGGAAGTAGGTTACAGTACACTTGTTCGCCCACTGCTTGAATACTGCTCACTGGTGTGGGATCCGTACCAGATAGGGTTGATAGGAGAGATAGAGAAGATCCAACGGAGAGCAGCGCGCTTCGTTACAGGATCATTTAGTAATCGCGAAAGCGTCACGGAGATGATAGATAAACTCCAGTGGAAGACTCTGCAAGAGAGACGCTCGGTGACTCGGTACGGGCTTTTGTTAAAGTTTCGAGAACATACCTTCACCGAAGAGTCAAGCAGTATATTACTCCCTCCTACGTATATCTCGCGAGGAGACCATGAGGATTAAATCAGAGAGATTAGAGCCCACACACAGGCATACCGACAATCTTTCTTTCCACGAACAACAGGAGACTGGAATAGAAGGGAGATCCGATAGAGATACTCAAGGTACCCTCCGCCACACACCGTCAGATGTAGATGTTACGTCCCCTGATCAGGCATATGTTTTCTAAATTTCGATACATTTTCCCATTGCTTCGTAATTTCCAGTCTTTCGTACCTTTTCGTGGGCGTAATATTTTCCTAATGATTCACCTTTCTTGTATTTCTAATTTATCTGAGTTATAGTTTTTACGCTAGACATTAGCTTGCATATAGACGTTCTGTCTACACTACTGTTCTGCAATATCTTATTTTGCTTTTTTAGACTGGCGTTTGTTATAGTAAAGGTCTTTTCTTATACCACATGCCCTTCTCATTTTATATATCCTTCCTTCTATAGCAGAGTTTTTCAAATCATTTTCTTCGATTGTCTTCCCAAGATATTTAATTTTTTATATTTACTTCATGTGGCCAATCTCTTCTTTCAGATATTTCAGTGTATTTTTTATGTTTGTTAAAAAATTGTTTTTTTCTGCAGAAATTCTTAAGCCAGTTGTTGTGCTCTTTGTTCTAAAAAATTACTTTGTGTTACAGCCAAAGTCACGTTTTCAGAAAGTTTAGCAACGTCATCTGCAAATATGAGACAGGTCATTCCAATATTTTTGTTTACTCTTCCCAACCTCATTGATGAAATCTTAGATCCATTCAGTTTTTCATTCCTAATTCTCGCGGTTTTTTCTAGACTGCAGTTAAAAAGAATGTGTTTAAGGCCATCAATTCGCCATACAGGTTTGCTTATGTCGAAAGGCTAAGTTATTTCTCCAATACATTTTGTTTTAGATGCAATGTCTCTAAGTGTTTCATGAATTAGATTTGCTAATTTGACTTTACATCATATGCTCGGATTATTTTATGTACAGTTTCTTTGTGTGCAGAAACAAAGGTTTTTTTAAAATCAACAACTATTACTACAGTGTTCTTTGAACTCAGTACTCCGTGGCCTATGGTAGACTTCTGGTGCATTATTTATTCAGAACATGATCTGCCCTTCCCTAAACCACCTTGATATTCAAGTAAATTACTGTCTAGTGTTTTTTATCCTGTTTAGTAGAATCTTGGAAAATATTTTACATGCTACTTGTAGCAAAGAAATTCTTATCTAGTTCTAACGTCTTCTTTATTGCTTTTCTCAGGTAGTGGATGTCTCAAGGCTACCTTTCACGCTCCTGGGATATTTTCTCTTCTAGATTAATTTTAACTCTTTTCTTGTTTTTCTTGGAGACCATTTCAAAAGTCTTCTTTTTCAGCTTAATGGTTTTTAAGATTTTAATTCCTTCTTCAATTATTATTGTTATTTTAAAATTTAACTTTTAACATGTTTAGCATCTAAGACTGTTAATTAAAATATAGGCCGTTTCATACACTTATAAGTGGACCAAAGTCATTGGTATAAGCACTACATTTGGTGTTAATAGTGAGTCGTCTACCTGCCGTCAAGAGGTAGCGGATTTGACTACTAACGAAAACGTTCTACTTCCTGGGTTCAAGAACGGCAGCTGCTCACATTCTGAATAAAAATTGTTAGCACTGTCGGACGAAGAGTTCCGAGATAAGAAGTCACCCTCGTTTGTCAACTGCCTTGTTAAACAGGGTAGAGGAGAGGACACAGATGTACCCTAATGTTTTAATGTGTAACTGCCTTCTACACTAGCAATTCAGGCCTTCAGCCGTTGGGTATTCTGAAATTGCTTGTGGCTTTCAGCCGACCAATAATTTACAATTCCTTCTTAATACGGCCTTCAGCCATTACAATAGTTGGTTACAGTTTTGATTGTTTAAGAGGAAAATATCTTAGTATTTGTTAATGCGTAACTGCCTTCCACAATTGGTAATTCAGGCCTTCAGCCGTTGTGTATTCTGAAGTTGCGTGTGGCCGTCAGCCGAGAAAAATTTGAGTTCCTTCTTAGAAGGCCTTCGGCCGTCAGTGTAGTAAAATCTTTCAAAAGATTGTTGAGAGTTATTTTTTATAATAAAGTGTATGTCTTTTCTGTGCAACCAACGGTAACTGATTAGGTTCAAATGGCTCTCAGCACTATGGGACTCAACATCTGAGGTCATAAGTCCCCTAGAACTTAGAACTACTTAAACCTAACTAACCTAAGGACATCACACACATCCATGCCCGAGGCAGGATTCGAACCTGCGACCATAGCGGTCACGCGGTTCCAAACTGAAGCGCCTAGAACCGCACGGCCACACCGGCCGGCAACTGATTAGGCTCCATCCACACCTTTCCTGCTTTCCCTAAGTACCACGTCGGGCAGAGTTTAAATCGTCATAAAGGAGAAGAATGGCTACACCCTACATTAATGTCCACCAATAGATGTTACTGTATATATGACTGTTTTCAGACGTAGTCCTGCCCCTGATAGTGTAGGACAAGCCTGTGACGGGACTGTTGTAAGATGTGCTGGGTGTACCAGACCGATCTTCTGTCTCGGATCTCCACAGGGATATGACCGATGTGGGAAAGGTTTGGGAGTAGGTGTAGCGTAAGGATCCACTGAGACAGAGTATTGCGTAAACTGGGGAAGAGGCGGAGGAAACTACCGCTTTGTATACGAACGTCGCTACGTTTGTACAGATTTGAAAGCGCGTCTACGTCTGCGTCTGCCTATCTCCCAAGTTTTTTTTTAACGAATGCTCATTTACAGAATAATACATAATATATTTTTTTCAGTAAAGAGTTTTACTATTGTAATAACTTGTAGCAGTTGCTGTACCAGCCAGCTAATGGAGTGGAAGAGATTTTACTTTAGGAGCCATGAGAAGAACTGTGGTAGAATGTTCCTCTTTTCTAATGGTGATGATAAATAGTCGAAGGATGTTGCTGAGTTGTTCCGTTCTAGGATTGTGAGCATGGTCCCTCATTTACAGCCGCATCCTGGCGGTGGTCGGGGCATTCGGGCAGGTGTACTCTCTCTGTGGAGTACGTTTAGGATATAGTGCCCGTCTGTCAAGGCGACAGTCTGAACTTCAGCATACTGGGCAAGGGGTTACTCGTCACTGTAGATGTACCATATACGCGTGATCAGACTATATGGGAGAACATATTAGTCTGAAGAAAAGTTCCAGTTATTTAATTTCAGGTATTGTTGATGGTTAGTGGGATTTGTATGACAGGTGTTCGGCTGGGGCCATAAGAGAAGTGGAGGTAAAGTTTAGTTTAGTTATGTGCATACTCCAGATATCATGATTGTGATCTCTCGCTATGATACAATAGCATACTGCCCGTTATTGGATTGTCTACTAGCACAAACACACCATACTATTACACACACAAAAATTCTTCTATATAAGATGTAACTGATGTGTTTGAAATGAATGAACTGTCCAGTGTGATTATGTATGAAGTGAATCATATCTGTAGATGTGTTACGTAAACATTATTTTCTCTGATTTTTTGTGTGGACAAAATGTATAACATTACGTCAGAGAATAATAATTACCAGACAATTTGCTTAACAGTCCGATTTGAAATCTAAAATCTTATTTTTCATATTCTATGAAGTAAGATTACGGTATAGTAATAACGCACAGAACATTGTTTAATAATGTTAATTTATATGTTTTGTGTAAGGAATAGATCAATATTTCGAAAACAGACGTACAAATAAATATCACTATTCGAAAAAATGATACAGAAATGTCAGCGGGTGTTGGAGTTCAATACCAGTGTTAAAATGCACATAAAAAACTGACAATTAGACTAATGAGAAATAGTCAGTTAAAGACAGAAAATTAAAATCTTCATAAGGAGTTCTAACACTAATGTAGACATGGAAAATTACAAAGTAATTTGTAATACGAAGAATTTACCAAATTCATGTAATGCATTCAGGTTTATTGTAATGAAGTTATTTTAATGCCACGTACTGGTTTGAGTGACAAGATGTATGAAATTCGGCAGACGGCCGTAGGTGCTTACATTTTGGGATTCGTTAAAATGTTGGAGGAATGAAAAAGAATTCTCGTCATTAACTTGCAAAGTGTCTCATTTTTTAAATTCAAACCGAAGCATCGCTACATTAAATCACTATGACAAACAGTGTCTTTTTGTTTTGATTAGCATGTTGAATGAAGTTGCTCGAAAGGGAAGTAGTTGCCTTCATAACATTGCAATGTAGACGATCAGCAGCATGTTCTGCAAGGAATACATCAAAAGCCAAGCATTTAAAAAGTTCCTTGTAGTATAATGTTTTAAGTTGGCTATTTCAAAATCGAAGTATTTACTGCAGGTAGGGAATCTAGAAATATGGAATCTGTCCTACCTTCCTTTTCATGAAGAATCCTACTTCCGTTTTACCATTTTCTGCTGCTGTTGATATTATCTCGAGATGGTCTAGTTCGGAATTTTTGTCAATAGTGAGCTCATCAGGCATTTTTTTACAATTACATGCCACATGTCCTGTATGTGTCCTTAATGCAGTGGTTTCCACTGCCTTCTCCATACTGATGCCGTTGATCATTGCTGATTCTTCCGCCTTTTATAACCAGCTTCCTACCCTAAGGGCAAGAGAGTGTCGTGAGTCGTGCTTGCGTAGCTCAGATGGTAGAGCACTTGCCCGCGAAAGGCAAAGGTCCCGAGTTCGAGTCTGCCAGGAAGTTTCATATCAGCGCACACTCCTCTGCAGAGTGAAAATCTCATTCTGTACTGATGTCTGTTCGCAACTCCCTCCAAATCCAGTACGCAGACAGCATTAAAATAACTGCTCATTCAAAACCACAAAAATGGATCCTGGAAAACAATTCCACCAACCACTCACAATACTAAAACCAGTCACTGTGAAACGACACGGACGAATTACAAGTCGCCACAAAGAGAGAGGAGCCAGAAGCGGTCGGAAGACCAAATGCACGTCGTCTGCTGCGACGACCAACCGAACGACCAACCACTCAAGTCAGGCACGGGAAAGATCCCAGTATAAATCGTCGACTGACAGCTTATTGCCATGAGGGCATTTCGACGGGCGGACACACACACGCGCAGGTGAAAATTGCACTACACGAACATCACAGTCCATTCAAATAAAACTCGCTGAATCCGATCTTTGACGTGGTCGTGAACTCTCTCGACCACGTACTTTCGTCGGACAGTGCATGTGTGTGTCCCAGAGGTCGGGCGAGTACTGGCTGTCCGGACCTCACTGCTGCTCCGTCCCAACTCAAATCTCCGGACACACGGCAACCCGGAAATACTAGAGGCCGCTCCAAAGATGGTACCACAGTACGCGCTATCGATAAGCGCTGCTGCTGCCACTCACGGACGGACAAGGCGAGCAAAGGTACTGGTGCCAATGAACACACTAAGAAAACAAGACACCACTATCGCTGTTACGAGATGCCAAGCTATGAACGGCATCAACGTGAGCCGCACACGGTTCACTCTGATAGAGACACTTTCAATGTAGTTCCTGAATGTCTGTGGCGGAATAACAGGCCATTCTTCCTGAAGACCCGAAACGTTAGTGATGCTGGAGAAGGGATGTAGAGCGAAGTCCGCGTTCTAACTCATCACAAATTTGTTCGTTGTGTTCAAGTCGGGCCTATGGGTAGGCCAGTCCATCTTAGGGATGTTATTGTCCACAAACCATTGCCTCACATATGCTGCTCTATGGCAGGGCGTTTTGTCATGTTGATACAAAGAATCATAGTCTCTGAACGGTTCTTCTACTTCGTACAGTACGCATTGCTGTGAGATGTGTTTATATCCTTATTCATTTAGCGTTTTGTTAAGGGGGGGGGGGGGGGTAGGACGTCAAACGGGCCGACTTGGGGCAGGAGAGGCGCCACAGAGCGTTTTAATTTCCACTGCCTGTATTTTTACAAATAAATTCATAAAACTTTCAGAATTCGCACTCATAGCAGTGGAAGTTCAAACACATAACAAAATAATTTTCTTTACATATGAAATTTCATCATTTTTTCACATGCTATTGGCTGCATTTGCTGCTATAGGTACACTTTTCTTCATATGTAAGAGAGATTATTCGAATTTTGCACAGCATACAAACCATACTTACAGGTGTGTGAAGCTAGAATTTATTTAATTTATGAAAAAATGAATGAACTGTTAGATTTTAAACTTCATGTTTCGAAAAAAAGTCAAATTTTATAGCAAATTATCTCAATTTTTACCACACTTTGTAAGAGATTTGGAAAATTCTAGAGTTTTGCATTAAGAAGTTTTTGTTAAATAAGCATGCCAAGTTTGAAAGTAATAGGATATTTTTTTGGATGTTACATGTACCTAAGGACAGAAATTTGTGTTTTCCGGAAAATGGCCGTTAATGTTTGTGCTTGCATTTAGCATTCTTTTAGAACTGTCCAGCACCATAACCAGGTTCTTTTTCTAAATCAGTTTCTTTCATTTCACATTCCAATGATGCACTCTTCTTCATATTATTACCTCCAAAAATGATTTATCTGCTTTCACTACGCGCTCTCTGTCTATTGCATACAAAGCTTTGATGCAGTTCACTCCATTTTCTCTACAACATATTGCCTGCTTTGCACACCATCATTAGAACATGAAACTACATCACAACCACCAATACCAAGTGCATTTCTTCCCACAAAAATGGTTTTTCGCAATCTTTCGCATACACATTGATTAAAACTTTTATTTGGGTTTTGATCACCGCGCCTCCGCGGTGGCCGAGCGGCTCTAGGCGCTGCAGTCCGGAACCGTGCTGCTGCTACGGTCGCAGGTTCGAGGTCATCAGTCCCCTAGAACTTAGAACTACTTAAACGTAACTAACCTAAGGACATCACACGCATCCACGCCCGAGGCAGGATTCGAACCTGCGACCGTGACAGTCGCTCGGTTCCGGACTGAAGCGCCTAGAAGCGCTCGGCCACCGCGGCCGGCCCAACACATATCGCTGCAGAGATTCCTATTGGTGCTGTCTACAACGTCATGTACAAAATGAACAGCAAGGCCCCAACACACTTCCCTGTAGAACACCTGAAGTTACTTCTATATTTGTCGAAGACTCTCCATGCAAGATAACACTCTACGTTCTCTCTACCGAGAAATCTTCAGTCAGGTCACGTATTTCCCTTGATATCCTATACTGTCGTACTTTTGATAAGTACAGGAGTTGTTCTGAGTCTAATGCTTTCCGGAGATCGAGATATAGTGGATGCACGGCTTTCAGGGTGTCATGTGAGAGAAGTGCGAGTTGCGTTTCACATGATCGATGTTTTCGGAATCCATGCTGGTTGCCGTGGGGCACTTGATTCTGTTCGAGATACCTTATCATGTTGGAGGTCGGAACATGTTCCAAGATCCTACAACAAACGGTTGTCAAGGATATCGGACGCTAGTGTGCTGGATGACTTCAGCTACCATTCTTGTAGACCGCTAGGAGAGCTTAGCACAAAAAATTCCACTAATTGACTTTTTAGGGTTTCGTACTTCAGTTGGTAAAAAAACTCTTTTTTCTCAGCAATTGGTAGACGTATGAAGTTGAAATTTATCTCACTAAGGTCTATGTCCCTTGGTGGTGTAAAAAATTTGAACCTCTAAGTCACTGCAGTCAAAAGATACGGCCCATTACGTCACATTTTTCGATACCTACTAACTCACTCGTCAAAATCTATAGGGTATTTCCCGTTGGCCTATAAACATGAAACTTGCTAAGAAGGAAATTTTTACAGCAGAAGCAAAGAAAAAGATAAAAAATTGTTTACTGGCAGCTGTACCACTGGAAAAATTATTCTTTTGACATTTGTTATCCTACTTCAATTTGAAATTAAAACTACGGTAATGATGGAAGCCGAAGAAATGGATTAAAACTTTTGCCGAGGCCGCGACTTGAACTCAGGCTTCCTTTCTTGGCAGTCAAGACTGCTAACCACTTTTTTTTATTTTTTATTATTCCACAAAAACAGTAACAAAAATGGCTAGCTTACAGTGAAATGACATAAATAAGGTGGTAGATAATTGCAGTCATAAATTACAGCATTCAAAGAATGCAGTTTTTAGCAGTAGCACACATTTAGTACGTTCACTGTCACCTTCAAATGGTGGCAGTTCAGCATGCACATTTTCTTCTTCTGCAGCCTGAGGTTCCTCATCGTCATTTCCCAGACCCAAATTATTCAGTACATCCTTGATGTGTGTTCCTTCCAGGGTAAACTACGTGAACAGAAGAAAAGTCCCGAACAGCGACATCGCAAAAACCTTCACTGCCTTGTTATTTTTGTCAGTTCCAGCCTTCTAAACGCATCCTTAAGGGCGCTCAAGATCTTCCTTTATATCAGACACCAGATGTTTGCCGTCATATTCTTGTATTCTGCTGTACTACTGATTTATTTTTCATGTGATACTTGCAGGTGAGATTAGGGTCGGGAACGTGACACAACCCATCCCCTCTCCGCAAGAAATCCAGTTCCTAACCTATACCCATTCTGTTGAAGACAATTCGGGGCACGATACCTAGCGTTGCTGTACAGACTACGTAAGTCCAATCCCCCCGCAAAACAAACTTCAATTAGTATCCAGAATGAGATTTTTCACTCTGCAGCAGAGTGTGCGCTGATATGAAACTTCCTGGCAGATTAAAACTGTGTGCCGGACCGAGACTCGAACTCGGGACCATTGCCTTTCGCGGGCAAGTGCTCTACCAGGAGGGGCTTCTGTAAAGTTTGGAAGGTAGGAGACGAGGTGCTGGCAGAAGTGGAGCTGTGAGAACGGGACGTGAGTCGATCTTGGGTAGCTCAGGTGGTAGAGCACTTGCCCGCGAAAGGCATAGGCCCCGTGTTCGAGTCTCGGTCCGGCACACAGTTTTAATTCAGTTAGTATCTTGAGCTGTGCTACAAAGAAGGAGACTCACGTCCCGACCATGGCACACAAGTTTTAATACACTTCTTCGGCTTCCATCATTACCGTAGGTGAAGATGAGATTTAAATGTCTCGGGAAATATTTCATTATAAGATCCATGAAATTAAAGCATTCTCAAAAATTTTGGAATCCCTGGGACCGAAGTTTTGCCGCTATCAATACCGATAACAGGCAAAAATGCTCAAGATTTTAGATTCTCAGAATGGTTGGATATGTTCTACTCGCACCTAGCCACTTTTTTTTTTTCACTGAATCTGAGTGCGGAGGTGAGTTTTTACGCCTGGTGTGTCGTGACAGGTGGCGGGCCTGCTGAACTGGGTGATGATGTTCACGGTGACGCGCTCCTTCGGGCTGATGCTGTCGCGCGTGGGCGCCGCCGCCTGCTTCGGCGGCTTCCTGGCGTCCTCGCTCACCGCCGCCGCCTTCGTCTTCTTCCTGGTGCCCGAGACGGCGGGCAAGACCCTGCAGGAGATCCAGGCGGACCTGCGCGCGGGCCGCCCCCGCGCCTCCGCCCCCGCTCCGCCCGCCCACGAGGAGCTGCCGCTGCCTCAGCTGGTCGCCGGCTCCACCTCCGCGGCCTCGAAGGCGGTAGCCGCCGACTTCTTCCCCGCAGGCAGCTTCCGCTTCCTGTCCCCCGGCGAGATACACATCTGACGCTCCGCAGCCGCACGCCCCACCCAAACGCGCAGCACGTCTCAGCTACCGCGTGTCCGGCAGCCGCTTCCCTGTGATATTCTCGACACCCGACCTACACATGTGTAGCCACTGTAGGCCGTCAACAATCAAACAAAACTGCTTCTAACACAATAGCGGTAGCTATATTTGGATTAAAATAATTTTGTAACTGAAATTTCTGTGAGTCGAGTGGTAGGCGCCAGGTGTCGACTAATCGCAGCTGTTCCTCGCACTCTACGTGTTCTCTGTGTTGCCTTTCTGCAAGCACGAACAGCACTGCCTCGCAGGGCGACACAGGCAGACACAGCATAATACCTCGAGCGTGTCAGTCACAACGTTATTTTCTGCATCAAATCGGAGTTAAAACTCGAGCTTTCGAAAATTATCATCATGTACTTCGTCACATGACTGACTGCAGGGTGGAAAGAGGGAGTCGTGGAGACTGGTCGTCATCCAATCACAGCTGTCCCTCGGGCACCACGTGAGTGCCGTGTTGCCTATTCTGCAGGCGTTGGAAGGCAACGCAAGCACCGAGAGTAGAGTGTGATTCCATGAGCATGTGTCATGTTGCATGTGACCTGGGAACTCTGTTCTGCACCACAGACATCTGTCAGTCGCACAGTTATTGTCCGTGTTCATTCGGAGTTGAAACTCGGGTTCCGAAGATTAATATCCTCTTCTTCCTCAGGAGATGACTATCTGCCAGGAGGGAAGTCTGCTTTCCTTCATAGTGGCGTTCAAACTTGTCACTGGTCAGGCAATTCTAACTTCTATTCTGAAGTGTAACGAAGGCAGTCGACAAGAACAAAACTTTTCATGGGAGGGCAATCTCAACTGCTAACACATACATGTGTCATTTACATAGAACATATCCCCTGGAATATTACACATATGAAGTATTATCCAGAAGTTTACGAAATACATTAATTTAAAATATTACATATCACATGCAGCTTATTTTGCACTATCAACTTCAAAATAGTGCCCACGGAAGGCAATATACCAGCACCAACTTTTCTGCCACTTTTAAAACACGTCCGGGTGGTCTTTCTTCATTTGGCTGCTTGGTACCCTTTGCGATTCCGCTTAAATCTCCTCCACTGCATCAGTCCTTCGACCCTCTTCATTTTCATTTTGAGGAAAAGGAAGAAGTCACAAAACGGTGCTAATTCTGGTGGGTACGGCGCTTGAGGAAGAAATTTCGACATGTTTGTAGTAAAAGATTCCAGTATGATGTAGGCCGCATGGGGTGGTACGTTACCACGGTGGAGTACTCAGTCGTTCGTAGGACACTTCTGCTGACTTATCTCGTTATACTCTCCCTCAGATTACGAACATCGCTATAGAACTCCTTATTGACACTCGGGGCATGCGGGACAAACTCGTTATGAACAATGCTGTGAATGTATTTTTAAAATAATTGATCAGCAAATACTTATTGCTACTCTTGCCTTGTCCTCCCACTGGGGCGACTGCTGCTTAGTTTCACGATCATGGACATAAACCCAACTTCTGACGCTTTCAAAACCATCAAAAGAAACTTTTGGTCATCTTGGAGGAATTATATGACTTCCTTGAGGACTTCCAGGCAGTTTTGTTTTTTATCGTCTTGAAGCAGTAGTGTCACAAACTTCGCCGCAATCCATCGTATGCTCAATTCTTCACTCACAATGCGTTAACATTTACCATCACTTATCCGCAAGGTGTTGCAGCGGTCTTGAACGGTCTAGAGAAACCTGTTGCGTAAACGCACCAGATGTTGAAGCAAGATTTTGGACGCAAAGCCTGATGTCATACACATAGTTACGGCTTGTACAAGCGCTGAGATAATGTTTAGAAAGTGATTTATCTGACTCAACATGTTTAAAACAAAGCTTTAGACATGATGCTGTTTCAGGTTAAACATCGCAGAATCACAGATTCACAGGTACACGTTAATGGAAATAAGCTCCTCCACAACTGACCGAACTACGCAACTCACAGCCATTTGCCTCACTAATTCAACAAGGATTTGTGGGGAGACACCTAACAGTAGGCCTTTTACGTTGCACTCTTGATCGTCTAGGTGCAGAGTTCAAATTTCGGAAACATAGATACCACTTCATAAAGGCTTCTGAACATACAGTGAAGGTGATAGAGTATTGAATTCACTCTGTCTTCCACAGCACATCCTGCTTTTGTATGACGTTGGAACGGAACTCCGAATTGCAAAAAAGACACCCAGTGTTGAATCAAGTAACTTTTAGTGCCCTCTTTTTTGAAAGTCAAGACACTAAAAGAGAGTCATTTGTGGCTGAACTGTTCTTTATCTCATACCTGAAGAGTCAGTTAAACTTTCAAGTCCAGAAACAAGTGTGAAAAAACTATTACATGAGATTTTATGTGAGTGAAAACCATGTTTGTGAAAAGTGTTGTGACCAAAATGTGTGAATAATTAAATGAGAACAATGCTGAAGTATATTCCACATACAGATTGGAGACATTTCAGAATAATTGTAATGGATAAATTGTGGTTCTATTATTATGTGAGGATTAATTGTTCTACCAAGAATGTGAGAGACATTTCCTTGCCCAAATACTGTTTTATGAAGACTAAAATGTGATTTTAAGATTTTTTAATAATCTTATCACAATAATGATTTTAGTGCAAAATATTGCCTACAATAAATGTGGGAGGTAATATAGTTTTCCCGAAACAAGCTTTACTATTTTGAAAGAAATTCAGTACTTGATGTAAGTATTGTTCTGTTTGTGAATGTTTTATATGTGTGGGACAAGGACAAGCATATATCCATATTAGTTGTCCATGTACTATAAAATTCTGAGTGACCTTAACACTACAGATACCAGTACTGCAAAAAATAACATTTTATCTATAGTAGAGTAAATTTATACTGAAGTATGCAGTTCATTTTTGTTACTGAATTTGTGCTACATTAAAGACAGATCATCAGTTTTAATTACCTCAAAAAAATTAAGTTTCTCGCCATTTACACGATAAATCTGCCTGAAAATACTCCTCTACTGCCGAAATTCACATCCTATTTCACATTAACATAGTCTTTTTTTCTATATTTTGTTGTACTTCAATTAAGCTTCGTTGTCATTGTCTACATACTAATCTAACAGAGAACCACTGGCCTAACTAAGCAGGTGGAGTGTCTGGACTCAAAAAATACAGAGAGAGGGAGGGCGGTGAGTGGTTAAAAGACAGTGACAGAGTGTGTATGTATACAAGAGAAAGAGGTGGGGGTCGCATAAGTGTGGAACTTGTACACTACTGGCCATTAAAATTGCTACACAACAAAGATAACGTGCTACAGGCGCGAAATTTAACCGACAGGAAGAAGATGCTGTGATATGCAAATGATTAGCTTTTCAGAGCATTCACACAACGTTGGCGCCGGTGGCGACACCTACAACGTGCTGACATGAGGGAAGTTTCCAAGCGATTTCTCATACACAAACAGCTAATGACCGGCGTTGCCTGGTGAAACGTGGTTGTGATGCCTCGTGTAAGGAGGAGAAATGCGTACCATCACGTTCCGACTTTGATAAAGGTCGGATTGTAGCCTATAGCGATTGCGGTTTATCCTTTCGCCACATTGCTGCTCGCGTTGGTCGAGATCCAATGACTGTTAGCAGAATATGGAATCGGTGGGTTCAGGAGGGTAATACGGAACGCAGTGCTGGATCCTAACGGCCTCGTATCCCTGGCAGTCGAGATGACAGGCATCTTATCCACATGGCTGTAATGGATCGTGCAGCCATGTCTCGATCCCTGAGTCAACAGATGGGGACGTTTGCAAGACAACAACCATCTGCACGAACAATTCGACGACGTTTGCAGCAGCGTGGACTATCAGCTCGGAGACCACGGCTGCGGTTACCCTTGACGCTGCATCACAGACAGGAGCGCCTGCGATGGTGTACTCGACGACGAACCTGGGTGCACGAATGGCAAAACGTCATTTTTTCGGATGAATCCAGGTTCTGTTTACAGCATCATGATGGTCGCATCCGTGTTTGGCGATATCGCGGTGAACGCACATTGGAAGCGTGTATTCGTCATCGCCATACTGGCGTATCACCCGGCGTGATGGTATGGGTTGCCGTTGTTTACACGTATCGGTCACCTATTGTTCGCATTGATGGCACTTTGAACAGTGGACGTTACATTTGAGGTGTGTTACGACCCGTGGCTCCACCCTTCATTCGATCCCTGCGAAACCCTACATTTCAGCAGGATAATGCACGACCGCATGTTGCAGGTCCTGTACGGGCATTTCTGGACACAGAAAATGTTCGACTGCTGCCCTGGCCAGCACATTCTCCAGATCTGTCACCAATTGAAAACGTCTGGTCAAGGGTGGCTCGTCACAATACTGATGAACTGTGGTATCGCGTTGAAGCTGCATTGGCAGCTGTACCTGTACACGCTATCCAAGCTCTGTTTGACTCAATGCCCAGGCCTATCAAGGCCGTTATTACGGCCAGGGGTGGTTGTTCTGGGTACTGATTTGTCAGGATCTATGCACCCAAGTTGCGTGAAAATGTAATGTCAGTTCTCTTATAATATATTTGTCCACTGAATACCAGTTTATCATTTATCATCTGCATTTCTTCTTGGTGTAGCAATTGTAATGGCCAGTAGTGTAGTTCCACTAGGAGGATGCTAATCAGTTTTGTGTTAAACACTCGCTGTAATGGACGTTACCTTTGAGACTGGACGAAGTGAATTGATGTTAGTCAAGAATGCATTTGAGATGAGTAAGACACCATTATCAATTGCTCAGTTTCAACGAGATCGTGTAATATGGCTACGAGATGCTCGATGTGCCTTCTGTGGTGCTGCAGAAAGACTTGGCAGGAATGTAACCACTGTACATGACTGCCGGCAGCAGTGGTCGCGGGAAGGACCGGTCACATGAAAACCGGGCTCCAGACGGCGATGTGGCACTACCGAGAGGGAAGACGTTAATGATCGGCGTATGCCTGTGGCGTATCTTACTGTGTCTACAGCAGCAATTTTAGCAGCCTTTGGTACACCAGTCACAGAATGAAGTGTCACAAATCGGTTACTTCAAGGACGCTCCAAAGCGTGCAAGCTACTGACCCCCAAACCATCACCGCTTGGGACTTCAATGGTGTCAGGCGAGCGCTAGTTAGAGGGAAGGGTAAAGGTCTGTTGTGTTTTCTGCTTAAAGCTGGTTCTGCCTCAGTGACAGTGATGGCCCCGTTGATTAAAAGGCCAGCTGTAGGCCTGCAACCAACGTGTTTGCAACCTAGATACACTGGACCTATATGTGGAGTTTGGTAAAGTGGGCGATTTCGTATGGCTGCAGAAGTGCTCTCGTGGTTTTTATACGTCCATCTTTTTCAGAATGAGATTTTCACTCTGCAGTGGAGTGTGCGCTGATATGAAACTTCCAGGCAGCTCAATTGACAGAGCACTTGCTCGCGAAAGGCAAAGGTCCCGTGTTGGAGTCTCGGTCCGGCACACAGTTTTAATCTGCCGGGAGGGTCCATCCTTTTGTCTGGAGGTCGTGGGGACCACGGCCGTTCACTATACTAAGAAAAATGAAAAGCCTACAGCCGTCCTTATGATTTTATTTATTGTGTAGCGACCAGTTTCTGGGCTTCAGTGCGCCATCTTCAGGTCACAGTTGATGCTGAAGGGGTTATCACGAACCATATATATGTGGCATCAGTGGCCAACGTAACTGGTTTGTGCAGACCATCTGTGACCGTGATGTCAGTACACCAACCATCAACTGACTGCTACACAATAAATAAGATCACATGGACGGCAGTAAGCGTTTCATTTTCTTACTCTCGTGGTTACCCCACGCACTCTGTCTGTAAGTTTGTACGTCAATCTGGTGATTCGAACTGTTGTACTGCCACTCAAGAGCAACATTCTAGAGGGTGTTTTCCAACAGCATAACACTACAGCATAATAGCTGCAGACGAATCACAAAAGAAAAGATTGAAACAAATTCATATTAACATCTCAGACAAGTGCTTTAACTAAGCGCATGCCAATAAAAATAATAATATTTACCTTACAACAGATGGCTGACTTAATTAAACTGTAGAGTTTTCACTATATTGCCAACAATTCATTTGTTCATCATCATCTCATTCCATGGTATCATTTAGCTCTGCGCTAATAAAAACAAAGGGGGTTCAAATGGCTCTGAGCACTATGGGACTTAACATCTGTGGTCATCAGTCCCCTAGAACTTAGAACTACTTAAACCTAACTAACCTAAGGACATCACACATATCCATGCCCGAGGCAGGATTCGAACCTGCGACCGTAGCGGTCACGCGGTTCCAGACTGAATGCGCTGATCACAATTATTATTCAGTTCCATATAATAAAATTTTAAAATTTGGTCTGCACTGTGAGTTTAGCAACTACTAATTATAAACGGCGCTGTACCAGCGACAGACTACAACTGCACTGTAGCAGCGAGCGACTGCAACTGTAGCAGAGACTGCTCTCACCTGCGACTCTATTGCAGCTCTCTTTTAACAGGGCAAAGATATTTTATGCCCCAGGCAGCGCCTGTGAATTGTCGTTCTAGCAAGTGAGCAATACATCGATGTTACATTTGTTCCAGCAGGGTGGTGAACCCCTGACAGTGTAATGGAGCTTCATGGACTGCAGCAATGAAAGCAGACTCTGCTTGCACGCAAGTGATGGGCATCTGCACGCAGGACGTACACCTTGTGAGTGGTGCCTCACAGTGTGCACTTCTCGAAGACACACCGGCCCACCCAGAGTCCTACAGTCCGGTGTGAGATAAGCTACAACCCTCGGTCACCTTTGGTGTTTTTGGAGTGGACGCTAGCCAGCGATCGGTATATGCAGCATGTTGCCATTCTTGCAATAGGACGGTGGTCTGTTGTTCCATACAGACTGTCCGCGAAATTCAAAATGCTCTGAAATACGTGCGACAACTTGTCTCGTCATCACGATCGCCAGACTTGGCTCCAATCGAGCGCGTGTGAGATATGATGGGACAAAAAAGATTCATACGATTCCTCAGCCAACACTCCTATGTGAACACGTCAAGCAGAATACAGTTCCCCAGAGTCGTTTAATGAACAAAGTAAGAGCATATGGACTATCAGACCAGTTGTGTGATCGGATTGAAGAGTTCCTAGATAACAGAACGCAGCATGTCATTCTCAATGGAGAGAAGTCGTCCGAAGTAAGAGTGATTTCAGGTGTGCCGCAGGGGAGTGTCGTAGCACCGTTGCTATTCACAATACAGGGTGATTCAAAAAGAATACCACAACTTTAAAAATGTGTATTTAATGAAAGAAACATAATATAACCTTCTGTTATACATCATTACAAAGAGTATTTAAAAAGGTTTTTTTCACTCAAAAACAAGTTCAGAGATGTTCAATATGGCCCCCTCCAGACACTCGAGCAATATCAACTCGATACTCCAACTCGTTCCACACTCTCTGTAGCATATCAGGCGTAACAGTTTGGATAGCTGCTGTTATTTCTCGTTTCAAATCATCAATGGTGGCTGGGAGAGGTGGCCGAAACACCATATCCTTAACATACCCCCATAAGAAAAAATCGCAGGGGGTAAGATCAGGGCTTCTTGGAGGCCAGTGATGAAGTGCTCTGTCACGGGCTGCCTGGCGGCCGATCCATCGCCTCGGGTAGTTGACGTTCAGGTAGTTACGGACAAATAAGTGCCAATGTGGTGGCGCTCCATCCTGCTGAAATATGAATTGTTGTGCTTCTTGTTCAAACTGAGGGAACAGCAAATTCTCTAACATCTCCAGATACTGTAGTCCAGTTACAGTAGCACCTTCGAAGAAAAAGGGACCAAAAACTTTATTGGCTGAAATGGCACAGAAAACGTTCACCTTAGGCGAGTCACGTTCATATTGAGTTGTTTCCCGCGGATTCTCAGTGCCCCATATACAGACATTGTGACGGTTGACTTTCCCGTTAGTGTGGAAAGTTGCTTCATCACTAAACACAATCTTTGAAACGAAAGATTCATCTGTTTCCATTTGAGCAAGGATAAAATCACAGAAATCGATTCTTTTAATCTTATCAGCTGCAGACAGTGCTTGAACCAATTTCAGACGATAAGGTTTCATAACTAACCTTTTTCGTAGGACTCTCCATACAGTTGATTGTGGAATTTGCAGCTCTCTGCTAGCTCTGCCAGTCGATTTTCCTGGGCTGCGAACAAATGCTTGCTGGATGCGTGCTACATTTTCATCACTCGTTCTCGGCCGTCCAGAACTTTTCCCTTTGCACAAACACCCATTCTCTGTAAACTGTTTATACCAACGTTTAATACACCACCTATCAGGAGGTTTAACACCATACTTCGTTCGAAATGCACGCTGAACAACTGTCGTCGATTCACTTCTGCCGTACTCAATAACACAAAAAGCTTTCTTTTGAGCGGTCGCCATCTTAGCATCAACTGACGCTGACGCCTAGTCAACAGCGCCTCAAGCGAACAAATGTACAACTAAATGAAACTTTATAGCTCCCTTAATTCGCCGACAGATAGTGCTTAGCTCTGCCTTTGTCGTTGCAGAGTTTTAAATTCCTAAAGTTGTATTCTTTTTGAATCACCCTGTATATATAAACTACCTTGTGGATAACATTGGAAGTTCGCTGAGGATTTTTGTGGATGATGCTGTGGTATATCGAGAGGTTGTAACAATGGAAAATTTGTACTGAAATGCTGGAGAATCTGCAACGGATTGACGCGTGATGCAGGGAATGGCAATTGAATCTCAATGTAGACAAGTGTAATGTGCCTCGGATACATAGAAAGAAAGATCTCTTATCATTTAGCTACAATACAGCAGACCAGCAACTGGAAGCAGTTAATTCCATAAATTATCTGGGAGTAGGCATTAGGAGTGATTTAAAATTGAATGACCATATAAAATTAATCTTCGGTAAAGCAGATGCCAGACTGAGATTAATTGGAAGAACCCTAAGAAAATACAGTCCGAAAACGAAGGAAGTAGGTTACAGTGCACTTGTTCGCCCACTGCTTGAATACTGCTCACCAGTGTGGAATCTGTACCAGGTAGTTGACAGGAGAGATAGAGAAGATCCAACGGAGAGCAGCGCGCTTCTTTACAGGATCATTTAGTAATCGTGAAAGCGTTACGGAAATGATAATAAACTGCAGCGGAAGCCTGCAAGAGAGACGCTCAGTAGCTCGGTACGGGCTTTTGTTGAAGTTTCGAGAACATACCTTCACCGAGGAGTCAAGCAGTACATTGCTCCCTCCTACGTATATCTCTCGAAGAGACCATTAGGATAAAATCAGAGAGATTAGAGCCCACACAGAGGCATACCGACAATCTCTCTTTCCACGAACAATGCGAGACTGGAATAGAAGGGAGAACCGATAGAGGTACTCAAGGTACCCTCTCAGGTGGCTTGCGGAGTATGGATGTAGATGTAGAGATGTAGAATCAGGCGTGGCGTAACGTGTCCCAGGGCAGTATTGCTACTGGATGCCAGGATAAGCGCCTACATTTCCGCCCGTGGTGGCTACACCACGTACTAACATGGGTGTTTCAGGATGGGTCGATACCTGGTACCTCAGAACCACTCGTGCCACTGATCTGTAAATGTAATCATATCATGCACTCCATATACACTGTTGCAACAAAAAATCTTGAACGAATTGGATACCTCTAACACGTAATTTGTTTTGTCTTTCAGACTAAACTGCTTTATGTGCATGTTTACTTACACATCAATGAGCTACAGTAAAATTACATCACACAATGAAGTGCTGTTTAGCCTGGCTCCGTCGCTGAGTGGTCAGTGCGGCTGACTGACATTTGGAAGTCCAGGGTTCGATTCGCGGTACTGCCAGCCATTTTCCTCGGTGGGAGTACTGTAACGGAGTGAACTCAGCCTCGTGATGCCAGTTGAGAACCTGCTTGATCGAGCAGTAGCGGCTTCTCGCCCAAGGAAGCCGTCAGTGGCCCAGAGAGCAACGTGCTTAGCTTATGACACCGTTGTTGGAGGATGACACGGCGGTCGGTGGTTACCAGTGGACCTGCCAGGGCCTGTGGATGGTGTTTCACCAAGAAGATGATGATGAGGTCACATACTCCGAGGATCATAGGGGTCGATGCAGGAGACCTGCACCGCTGTAATAGGCAAGGTTCTAGTGGAGGTGGTTTGCCATTGCTTTCCTCCGTCCGCAATGGGGATGAATGATGATGATGAACACGACACAACAACACCCAGTCATCACGAGGCAGGAAAAATCCCCCACCGCGATCGAACCCGGGGCCCCGTGTGCGGGAAGCGAGAACGCTACCGCAGGACCACGAGTTGCGGACTCATCACGAAGGCCTTAGCCAATGTAAACTGTTCGTTGGCCATCAGCGCTCATACGTGTGGAGATGTTCATGTAGGACTGTTTGAAGAGTTTGTGTCACATGACCCAAATTATTTTTTCCTTAGAAATATATGACACTTACTCATGTTATTACTGAGGTGACACGTCATGGGATAGTGGCATGCACATTTACAGATGGCTGTAACATCGCGTATATGAGGTATAAAAGCACAGTACAGTGGCGGCTCTATCATTTGTTCTCAGGTAATTCACGTGAAACGATTTCCGACGTGATGATGGCCGCACGACGGCAATTAACACACTTTGAAAGCAGAATGGTAGTTGGAGCTAGATGCATGGGACATTCCATTTTGGAAAGTGTTGGGAAATTCTATATTTCTTGATCCACAGTGTCAAGAACGTGCAGAGGACACATTTCGGAGGACAAAGCATTCACTTGACGACCGAGAGCAGCGGCGTTTGTGTAGAATTGTCAGTGCTAACAGACAAGCAACACTGCATGAAATAACCGGAGAAATCAATGTGGGATGCACGACGAACATATCCGTCATGCAGTGCGGTCAAATTTGATGTTAATGGCTGTGGCAGCAGACGACCGACGTGAGTGCCTTTGCCAACAGCCCGACATCGCCTGCAGCGCCTCTCTTGGGCTCCTGTCCATATTGCTCAGACCCTAGACGACTGGAAAACCGTGGTCTGGCCACATAAATTCAGATTTCAGCTGGGAAGACCTGATGGTAGGATCCGAGTGTGGCACAGACCCCAGGTTTTCAACAAGGCACTGTGCAGACGGTGGTGGCTCCATAATGGTGTCGACTGTGTTTACTTGAAACATGCTGGGTCCTCTGGTCCAACTGACCCTATCATTGACAGGAAACTATTATGTTCGGCTCCTTGGAGAATATTTACAACCATTCATGGACCCATGTTTCCGAACAACGATGCAATTGTTATGGATGACAACGCGTCATGGCACCTGGCCATAGCTCTTTCCAATCAGTGTGTAGAACACTCTGGACAATTTGAACGATCGATTTGGTAGAGCCACGGGTCGTACCATGTCTGAAATGTAACGTCCACTGTTCAAATTGCCGTCAATGCGAACAAGAGGTGACCCACACGTGTAACCAATGGCACCCCATACCATCACGCCGGGTGATACGTCAGTATGGCGATGACGAATACACGCTTCCAATGAGCGTTCACCGCGATGTCGCCAAACACGGATGCGACCATCATGATGCTGTAAACAGAACCTGGATCATCCAAAAAAATGACGTTTTGCCATTCGTGCACCCAGGTTCGTCGTTGAGTACACCATCGTAGGAGCTCCTGTCTGTGATGCAGCGTCAAGGATAACCGCAGCCGTGGTCTCCGAGCTGATAGTCCCTGCTGCTTCGAACGCCGTCAAACTGTTCGTGCAGTTGGTTGTTGTCATGCAAACGTCCCCATCTGTTGACTCACGGATTGAGACGTGGCTGCACGATCCGTTACAGCCAAGTGGATAAGATGCCTGTCATCTCCACTGCTATTGATACGAGGCCGTTGGGATCCAGCAAGGCGTTCCGTATTACCCTCCTGAACCCACCGATTCCATATTCTGCTAACAGTCATTGGATCTCGACCAACGCTAGCAGCAATGTCGCGATAAGATAAACCGCAATCGCGATAGGCTACAATGCGACGTTTATCAAAGTCGGAAACGTGATGGTACGCATTTCTCCTCCTTACACGAGGCATCACAACAACGTTTCACCAGGCAACGCCGGTCTACTGCTGTTTGTGTATGAGAAATCGCTTGGAAGCTTTCCTCATGTCAGCACGTTGTAGGTGTCGCCACCGGCGCCACCCATGTGTGAATGCTTTGAAAAGCTAACCACTTGCATATCACAGCATCTCGTCAGTTAAATTTCGCGTCTGTAGCACGTCATCTTCGTGGTGTAGCAATTTTAATCGCCAGTAGTGTAATTAGTGTCTTCCCTGTGCGAGACACACATAGGCAACCCGCACAACCGCGCGAGGCAATACAGCTCCGTTATGCGTTACGCCGTTCAGTTGCGACTCTCAGAGATACCCAGGGTACCTCACACACAGAGCATCCCAGGGTGAATCACTGTTTTTGATATATCTATTTTTCCTGCTATACGCAGGAGTACCCAATCGTATTTTTGTTTCATGTGATTGCAATAGTTTGCATATACGCATCTTAATGTATTTGTTGTACGCAGTTTTCGTGTTCCGTAAATGTGCCTTACGCCGGTCACGCACGCCACCTGGGGTCTCTCGCCGCACTACGCGCCGTGTCTGTATCTTGGTCTGTCCCAGTAATACTTCTGCGCGCGCCAAAGCGACATTGTGCTGTGTACGGCTCGTACCGCGTTTATTTTGTAACAGTGGTCCTACTGTGTGCTGCTATGGCGGAGTCAGCTGGGGTGGTTCAAGCAACTTGCGATAACAGTTGCAATTTTTCCTCCACCATCTTCTATTTTCTCAATTTTATAGTGGCTGTTTTCTTTTCTGCTAACTAGCTCCACTTTCCGTTCTCATGTTTTTTGACGGATGGGTTACATGTCCATTTACTTTTGCGTTCGTTTTCCATTTTATGTGGTTTTGTGACCAGCTTCTTTTGATGATTTACACGTGCTGGGGCGTGATGTTCATCGCAAAAACAGGGGAAGTAGCTCTTTTCTTGGCATCTTGCACATGATTTCAACTACCTGGTGTTTTTAAACTTTACATTCATAAAACCTTATCTCCAGTTCCACAATGTGGAAGCAAACCACATGTAACACATCATTGCGCCAAATATTGTGGGAGGAATGTTTTTTGATGCAGTCTTCTCGAGAGTGATCTCTTTCTCTTCCTCGATGAGAAAAGAGCAGTATTGATGGTTTTTGATCAATTTCTTCACCTAACGATATAAATATCCATGCAATAACGAGTACATTTGCGGGGGGAATCACTTTAACACTGCATGATGCCAACCCTTCATCTTGAAAAGTGTCGTCGTGGTTTTGTTTGGCGTCACCACAAATCATGCCCGGATTTACGGTGACAAGGGGGGGGGGCGGAGGGGTGGGTGGGAAAACCGGGGTATCTACCCCGGGCGGCCATTTTAAAGACGCCAAATTCATAATCTTGAAGAAAAATCTTGCATCACAAAGTGCCTAGCATCCAGCGTACGTTGATCTATCGACTATTTATATGATTTTGAAACACATCCCTGTTGGTTTTTGAACATCATTCAACACATTCTAAGTTAATTTCCGAGCGAATCATAAGTTGATCTTTGAATGTGTGCATACTGTACGTGATGTCTCTGCGAGGGGAATCCCCATCACATCAAGAAATAAAAAACTTTTCGACAGACAAAATGGGACGGGGCTATACGAGCTGAGCCGAATAAACCCGAATGGGTCAATATCGATCGCTATTTGTTTATGTTGTTGACTGGGTGTGCGAATGATAAACGTTGTTATCATTATTAGCGAAATCCATACGTTCAAACTACCAGAGTGGAAATAAACAACTAACAGGAATAACAGGTAAGAGAGGTTACATATTATCTTCTCTGTACATCCAAGAAAATGAAATTCTTTTGCCAGATCGCTACACCAATAAGGGTCAGATCTACAGTCCCCGGTAGCAAATGCCTAGTTCCATTCTCGGAATACTGCGGAAAACGCGTTGTACGAACACGTAATAACGCCTAACTGGAGATTAAACGCGGAATAACTAAACCGGTGATTCTGGGAGGGTTACTGATGTTAACCTGAGAATAAGTTTTGACAATGGCGGGAATAGCTACAGAATTAATTATGACAAGATTGTTAGAGTGAGTAAGGAAAAGAAAGGGGGTCATCACACAAATTATATTGAAGAATATGACGAATCCAAATGTATATAAGACTTTCGTACTAATACTACTTTTCGATCTCGTGCTTGAGAAACTGGACCATATGAACGTCATGTGAAACTGCTTCCTAATATAAAACTTTTTTTGATTTTAATAGCGCTAATAAGCATTTGATGTTGGTTCTTCGTGAATTATATTTTGTCGTGTTATTCATGTGAATGTATTTGTGCCAAAATAGTCCTGCTTATTTGGCGTGTATTACAATTGCTGTGGTATTAGAAAAACTATTTCGGTATGTCTTGCAGACAGTGACAAACGTAATCAAACCCAGAAACGACACTCGTCTTGGGTACTATTCGTATTAACAGCTTTTTCAGCGTTAGACAACGACATTTTGATTTTTCATACAGCAAAGCGTTTGACGAACTTTGGTGAGGTAACATATTCTTTCGCAGAATGGAAAGCACGCTGTGCAAAGCTGTAGCCAGACTAAAGAGAAAAAAGTGCTGGGACTTAAGGATTGAAGAAATGTGTACTGTCTTGCTTGTCTCTTGTCTTTACTCGTTTTACGTTACCCATATTAGATATTAGCTAATAGGCAATAAAGACCGCAAATTTTCAGATTTCTTATTCTCCCTGTCACAAATAATCCTACCCATGTTAATTGTATGTTTTTACTTAAAAGGGTGGGGCAGGAGAATCATTACAGGACATTTTAATTTCCACTGTCCTGAATATAGGCTTGATGGCTTCTATTACAAAATATACACGTTCGAATTCTACAGAGCGAAGTACAGTGACCCACGATGGAAAAATACTGTGTGAAGAGGCGTGACACTGCATTTTTGGCACACTTAGGACCAAATAATATGTCTCACATTTTCCCGAACATACGTGCTTTATACATCAATATCTTCAAAAAGATGTGCGTTATAAAATGAACATACACACACATCACCCCGGTTCCCAGGACTCCTGAAGATAGACGTTAACTGTGGATATTGTATCACAGACACAGTCCCTTAGACTGTTCGGAGATGTCATCAAACTCGCCCAAAGATGTAAAAAAACCAATCATGAGCAGCGCCTATTAGACAGAGGGAGTCCGATACCGATCACTTCCTGTCATTCCACCAGGAAGGAGGTACACGGCTCGTGTTGTCTTTAGTTCAATACTTTGTTCCAGGAATGGATCTCAACAAGGTTGCTGTCCAGGCGTCTCGGAGTGAACCAAAGCGATGTTGTTCGGACATGGAGGAGATACAGAGAGACAGGAACTGTCGATGACATGCCTCAATCAGGCCGCCGAAGGGCTACTACTGCAGTGGATGACTGATACCTACATGAAATGTGTGGTTTTAATGACCAATAAAAAGGTCGGAAATGATGTTTATGTTGATCTCTATTCCAGTTTTCTGTACAGGTTCCGGAATTCTTGGAACCGAGGTGATTCAAAACCTTTTTTGATGTGTGTATTTTTGAAAAATCGACTTCCTTAATTTTTGACGTCCTATCACAAACTCTTAGGTGAGAAGGATGGCAGGGGGGGGGGGGCGGCGAGGGGGGGGGGGACGGAGGGGACGTGGGCGCCACTATAAAGTTTTGACCCAGATTCGGAAATATCGTAGAAAATCAATTAACAGAAAAAAATTTTCACTTAAAACTTCCGGGCTGATAGGCCGTGGTCGAAGTATAGAACTCTCTCCTGACGTTTCGTCCCGACTGCGGGAGCCATCCTAGGAGGTAAAGCGGCGCTTTTTAAGTGAAGACAATACCGGCCGTGTAAGTTTAGATTGTATGAGAAAAAAATTTGTTCTACACTTAAGGCTTCATCCTATCAGCCAAATGTTTTTGTATAAGGCTGTTATAAGTTTCCCAGATTTTGATGAAGTAATGATGCCTACTGTTGAAACCTGATTTTCCTTTGCTTTTCCTTTCCGTGCCCTTCATGAAAATATTAGAAAATGCAATATATTGACCATTATTTGTGTTTATGTGAAATCTGCAAATAAAAAAGTTTCTGCAGAAGAATTCGAATTGGTGTTCAGTACTCTTTCTGATGCCCTTAAGGTACGTCAACATAAAATGCTCAAACCTCACATAATCATCATCAAAAAAGCTATTTTTCTAAACGGTTGGCCATCTGGAGTTCGAGCTTCTGTCACTTTCATTTCTGGCGAAGCCTTACCATAAATTTGGACGCAGTCGGTGACAATTAGACGTGCTCTCCTAGTCTGATACGGGAGAACGACGGTTGGAATCTTCTAGCCTGGCTTGCCATGATTTTCCAAGTCGTCTAAAGAGGATTCTGCGTCACTTCCTTTGAAATCCTCACGACTGTTACATTTCGCCATCATTTTCCAATCCGAGCTTGTCTAGAACAGTAATGACTTTATTCTCAACAGATTTTTTTAAAATTTGTTTTCCTTCTTCCATTCAACCATTCATTTATTTATCATATGACATAGATCCCTATCACTGGGGATACAGGCATCGTCAGGAGTGTCCCAGCGACGTGTGATAGGATCATTCTTGTTCTCTACATACATAAATGATTTGACACACAGGATGAGCAGCAATTAGCGGCTATAATGTTCAACATAATTAAAAGGTAACTTGTTTGAAACCCTGTAATTATCTCCCTCTTCGACGAACGAATTTGAGAACTGACTCAAAGATGTGTACAGCCATCCTGTGTAATGGTGCAAAAGTGTGGCAACATGTGACGTTACCTCGCGCTGGGCGATCATTCAAGAAAAAAAGGCCATAGCTCGAAAATAAGTTCATGTGAGGTGTAAGGTGAGTGGATGATGTGAGATTCGCACCAAATTTCACGACCAAAACTGTCTACGCTTCTGCTCTTGGTCCTGCTAGCAGACACTCGTAATCAGAGGGAATATCAGCGGGGTGCCTGCCTGCACACGTCAAGGAGTTCATTACGACCTGTCTGTGTACAGGTACATTTTAAAGTGCTGAATGAAGACAGGCGGCTGGCATCGAGGTTTAGCCGAAGTGGATGGTCTTAGAGGGACTCTTTGGCGTTCTATTCATGTACATGTCACTGTTCAAATGGTTCAAATGGCTCCAAGCAGTATGGGACTTAGTATCAGAGGTCATCAGTCCCCTAGACTTAGAACTACTTAAGCCTGACTAAACTAAGGACAGCACACACATCTATGCCCGAGGCAGGATTGGAACCTGCGACCGTAGCAGCAGTGCGGTTCCGGGCTGAGGTACCTAGAACCGCTCGGCCAGAGCGACCGGCTCATGTCAAGGTTGCTCATTCCCTTCCCCGCATGATAACGCCACAGGAGTGCGCGAAATAGGAGGCCTGAACAAGCATAAGCACTCACTGGAACTTCCTGGCAGATTAAAACTGTGTGCTGGACCAAGACTCGAACTCGGAAGCTTTGCCTCTCGCCGACAAGTACCAACTGAGCTTGGGTAGCTCAGTTGGTAGAGCACTTGTCGGCGAGAGACAAAGGTCCCGAGTTCGAGTCTCGGTCGAGCACACAGTTTTAATCTGCCAGGAAGTTTCATATCAGCGCACAATCCGCTGCAGAGTGAAAATCTCATTCTATAAGCACCCACTGCTGCTTCGGATCACGTCCAAATTTCGTTGAATACTATTGAGGACTCCATAGTTGTTGTGCCCTGCACACCAGAGCAAAAAATGCTGTCACACTGCACTCCAAATAGGTGCGATCATATTCAATGGCGTTGCAGGCCCTCGATGTTCTTAGGAAAGGGTGAATCATCTAGGAGGTGTTCGTAGTGACAGAGGTTGACAAGAATGGTGTCCTGTTGATCACTCAAAATGTGTGGGAATCAACGACCCCAGGAAGGCCCTTTATGCTAGCACCTAAGACCTTTTCGTGTCCATTCTGAGCGGTGGTGTGTCTGAACTGTTTTCCTTGGACATCTGTAAGAAAACCGCGTGATTTGAACGCTGGGCGTCGCGGTTCTGACCATCATCGCAGAGGTAACGAATAAAGGGGTGAGATGTGGGTAGGAGGGGCTGTGACGACCTTCCCATCCTGTGACACGTCCGCCGTAGCGTTGGGCGCAATTGTGGTGAAATTGGGTTCCAGTGTGACTTCATTAACCCACCTTACAACCTACACGAACTTCTCAACTCTGGCCTGTTTTCGCATGTGTCGACCCCTTGCTGTTGAGGCGTCGCAGGGGGCCACGCTTTTGCACCGTTACACAGGAAGATCGTAGCCTCCTTTCAGCCAAGTTTCTAACGTCCGCGTCGCAACTGGGGGCAATTAAAGCGTTTCGAAAAAGTGATCCTTGGTGATACGCAGTGTATTTACCGACAACACTGAAGAATTTGAAAAAATGTCTTTAAATCACTATTAGACGACACAGGACGACTTGGATGAAATATCTATTTGGTGTGATAAATCGCTTCGTGTGCGGAAGAATGTAAAGCGAACAACAACGAAAATAAACCTGCAGTATTCGATTACAGTATTAGTGGTGCGCTTATGTTCGGCGTTCCCCAAGGAAGTGTTATAGGCCCTCTGTTGTTCCTAATCTATATTAATAACATAGGAGACAATCTGAGTAGCCGTCTTAGATTGTTTGCAGGTGATGGTGTCATTTACCGTCTTGTAAAGTCGTCAGATGATCAAAACGAATTGCAGAATGATTTAGGTAAGATATCTGTATGGTACGAAAAGTGGCAATTGACCCTGAATGAGGAAAATTGTGATGTTATTCACGTGAGTACTAAAAGAAATCAGATAAATTTCGATTACGCGATAAGTCACACAAATGTGAAGGCTCTAAATTCAACTAAATACTTAGGGTTTACAATTACAAATAACCTAAATTGTAACGATCACATAGATAAGATTATGGGTAGAGCAAACCAAAGACTGCGATTCATTGGCAGAGCACTTAGAAGGTGCAGCAGGTCTACTAAAGAGACTGCTTACACCACGCTTGTCCGACCTATTCTGCAGTATTGCTGTGCGGTGTGGGATCCGCATCAGGTGGAACTGACGGATGACATCGAAAAAGTACAAAGAGAGGCAGCTCGTTTTGTATTATCGCGAAATAGGGGAGATAGTGTCACAGACGTGATACGTGAATTGGAGTGGCAATCAAAACAAAGGCGTTTTTCGTTGCCACGGAATCTTCTCGTGAAATTTCAATCACCAGTTTTCTGCTCCGATTGCGAAAACATTCTGTTGCCACCCACCTACATAGGGAGAAACGATCGTCACGTTAAAATAAATCTGGGCTCGCACAGAAAAATTGAAGTGCTCGTTTTTCCCGCGTGCCGTTCGAAAGTGGAACGGTAGAGAGACAGCTTGAAGGTGGTTCATTGAACCCTCTGCCAGCCACTTTATTGTGAATAGCAGAGTAATCACGTAGATGTAGAAGTAGATTGACAGTAATGTCGATTAAATACTTAAGAGTAACATTTCAAAGTGACGTGGAACGGGCCGGCCGCGGTGGCCGAGCGGTTCTAGCCGCTCCAGTCCGGAGCCGCGCTGCTGCTACGGTCGCAGGTTCGAATCCTGCCTCGGGCATGGGTGTGTGTGATGTCCTTAGGTTAGTTAGGTTTAAGTAGTTCTAAGTTCTAGGGGACTGATGACCACAGCAGTTAAGTCCTATAGTGCTCAGAGCCATTTGAACCATTTTGACGTGGAACGGAATGAACACTTTACTTCGGTTGTAGGGCAGGCGAGTGGTCATCTTCGGTTTATTGGCAGAATTCTTGGAATGTGTGATTCATCTGTAAAGGAGACATCGTATAGAATACTAGAGTGACCAATTCTAGAGTACAGCTTAAGTGTTTGGTATCCCCTCCAGGGCGGGCTGAACCCAATACATCGAAGCAATTCACAGGCGTGCTCCTAGATATGTTACCGGTGGGGACGATCAACACGCGAGTTTTACACAAATGATCTCTGAACTCAAATGAAGATCTCTGGAGAGAAGAAGGGGTTCTTTTCGGGAAACACTATTAAGATGGATTAGGCAAACGCCATTTGCGAAAGACAGCAGAATGATCCTACTGCCACTAACGTACATCTCACCTAATACAACTACCCAAATATCTAGGGCCCCTAATGACATCCCTTTGGTAGCAAAATGTATAAAAATACTAGTTATTCTTACCTTGACGGGAGCTACCGGCAACAAAATATTAACACTATAGAAAGTTTGACTAACAGAAATAGTATGTAACTAACAACTACAAGGAAAGAACTAAATGAAAGACTATCAGATGATACGAACCATAAAACTATAAACAAAGAATACAAAATATATGCCTTACGAAGATTAACACCCAGGCAAGATAAAGTGATCAGAGATAACATTTTTCGAAGAAGAAAATGGCTCTGAACACTATGCGACGTAACTTCTGAGGCCGTCAGTCGCCTAGAACTTAGAACTAATTAAACCTAGCTAACCTAAGGACATCACACACATCCATGCCCGAGGCAGGATTCTAACCTGCGACCGTAGCGGTCGCTCGACTCCAGACTGTAGCGCCTAGAACCGCACGGCCAGTCCGGCCGGCATCGAAGAGTTGTAGCCGCATCGAGCTGTGGGTTCGCTGCGACTACAACGTACAACTTCAATGGAGATGTTAATTCGCTATTGACCGCTACTAGATTGTTTCAGACCGATCTGGAGTTTTAAAACTTTTCCATTATCGTCTTGCCGTACTAGTCAGAATTCTGAACGGATGTAAGATAACAGTTACGGTTTAGTCAGACAACGGAACAGTTATTATACGTGAAGGAAAAGTAAATCGTGTGATACTTAACCAAATCTGGGACTCAACCGTCGTGATCTGTGATAGTCACGAAGACTGAAGTATACAGCAACATACCAACCGCTGACATAAACTCTACAAATAGCCTTGAGTAGGAAGCATCTAGACTACACGCGATCATGAAGAATTCACAGGTACGCCGTTTTGTCGGAAGCTGTAGTCAGTGTCAGAATTGCTGATTCAAATAGCTTCCATTCCCTGAATGACAGATCAGTGAGCTTCCCAGTGCAGTGGTTAAATAGTTCGGAAGTTCAGTAAACTCAGATATAAATTTAATGCTTCGTGTCGGCTCCATCATTTAATGGAACTTTTCTGTATAACTGTGAAATAACTATTTCTTGAGAGAACGCCGAACTTACAGGTGATTTAGTAGCATTATTAACAGTAAGTTTACATCGAAGTACGACGCCTTCTGTACGTTGTTTACAGTGTACCTTATCTCTGGATTTACGACGTAAGAGTTGTTGAATTAGCACCGTAGCGACGCCTAAACGACGCTATAATACTTCACAAATCAACATCCTCGCATGACGACAGGGTGTTACAAAAAGGTACGGCCAAACTTTCAGGAAACATTCCTCACACACAAATAAAGAAAAGATGTTATATAGACATGTGTTCGGAAACGCTTAATTTCCTTTACAGGAAATTTTAGTTTCGTCAGTATGTACTGACTTCCTCGATTCACCGCCAGTTGGCCCAATTGAAGGAAGGTAATGTTGACTTCAGTGCTTGTGTTGACATGCGACTCATTGCTCTACAGTACTAGCATCAAGCACATCACTACGTAGCATCAACAGGTTAGTGTTCATTACGAACGTGGTTTTGCAGTCAGTGCAATGTTTACGAATGCGGAGTTGGCAGATGCCCATTTGATGTATGGATTAGCACGAGGCAATAGCCGTGGCGCGGTACGTTTGTATCGAGACAGATTTCCAGAACGAAGATGTCCCGACAGGAAGAGGTTCGAAGCAATTGATCTGCGTCTTAGGGAGCACGGAACATTCCAGCCTATGACTCGCGACTGGGGAAGACCTAGAACGACGAGGACACCTGCAATGGACGAGGCAATTCTTCGTGCAGTTGACGATAACCCTAATGCCAGCGTCAGAGAAGTTGCTGCTGTACAAGGTAACGTTGACCACGTCGCTGTATGGAGAGTGCTACGGGAGAACCAGTTGTTTCCGTACCATTTACAGCGTGTGCAGGCACTATCAGCAGCTGATTGGCCTCCGCGGGTACACTTCTGCGAATGGTTCATCCAACAATGTGTCAATCCTCATTTCAGTGCAAATGTTCTCTTTACAGATGAGGCTTCATTCCAACGTGATCAGATTGTAAATTTTCACACTCAACATGTGTGGGCTGACGAGAATCCGCACGCAATTGTGCAATCACGTCATCGACACAGATTTTCTGTGAAAGTTTGGGCAGGCATTGTTCGTGATGTCTTGTTTGGGCCCCATGTTCTTCCACCTACGCTCAATGGAGCACGTTATCATGATTTCATACGGGATACTCTACCTGCGCTGCTAGAACATGTGCCTTTACAAGTACGACACAACATGTGGTTCATGCACGATGGAGCTCCTGCACATTTCAGTCGAAGTGTTCGTACGCTTCTCAACAACAGATTCGGTGACCGATGGATTGGTAGAGGCGGACCAATTCCATGGCCTCCACGCTCTCCTGACCACAACCCTCTTGACTTTCATTTATGGGGGCATTTGAAAGCTCTTGTCTACGCAACCCCGGTACCAAACGTAGACTCTCTTCGCGCTCGTATTGTGGACGGCTGTGATACAATACGCCATTCTCCAGCGCTGCATCAGCGCATCAGGGATTCCATGCGACAGAGGGTGGATGCATTTATCCTCGCTAACGGAGGACATTTTGAACATTTCCTGTAACGAAGTGTATGAAGTCACGCTGGTGCGTTCTGTTGCTGTGTGTTTCCGTTCCATGATTAATGTGATTTGAAGAAAAGTAATAAAATGAGCTCTAACATGGAAAGTAAGCGTTTCCGGACAGATGTCCACATAACATATTTTCTTTCTTTCTGTGTGAGGAATGTTTCCTGAAAGTTTGGGCGTACCTTTTTGTAACACCCTGTATCATGTGGCATCGGCCTGAATAGTGGAACTTATAATTAGAGATACCATATTATCTACGTTTGAATATTCATTTGCAAACCGGGCATAAAGAACTACTGTTATCAAGTTTCGCGTAAGCTCATAAGCCCGTCGCGAACACGCGAGGGATATTTGGTTTATAGTTTGAGATAAAGGGAGTTGCGGTGCCGAGTGGTCCAGTCGCTGTGTGTGGCAGTAAAGACGACAGACATCCTTCGAACACCATTGCTTCAATTATAAGCGAGGGCCGCTTATACAGTCTGGTGTGCTGCTCTATCGATACATGGATATCTGTTAAAAGGAGACAGTATCTGAAACCAACCAAACAAAGGGAGGAGTTTGTTTCAACAGTTACAGATCGGAGTTGTCGCGATCGACGGAAGCCGACGTGTGTCCACCAGACTTGAACATATCCATCCTCATCGAGCCGACACACACACACACACACACACACACACACACACGCCACACTAAGGACCAAAAGGGAACTCAGGAATCATACTGACATTTAGTGGTGGACTGTCGTTTCTCTCTTGCTCCGTTTATGAGTGGAATATGAAAGGGAGTGACTAAGTAACCGTACCTACCGCCATGCACCGTATGGCGACTCCCAGAGATGTACGTAGACGCCCATATCAAGAAGAATATGGCACGAGAAAACGTATGGACCTACATAAACAAACTAGAAGAAGTGCTTAGAAACTATTTTTGTAGACTGTATTATTATCTGAACAAAAAGTTCTCGAGTTTCCAGCTACGTCAATGATTGAAATTACACGCGCGCGCTACCAAGCACTCCTTGGCCATTGTGAAGTGGTATGACTGGTGCAGCGCCCTTACATAAGCTAGCTGCCGGCTGTAACTTCACTCATGCTCGCAGCACGGGTACATATTGCCATTTATTGTATTGTATTGCATTGTATGTTAACTGGGGACCTAGAAACGACGGAGAGGCTCCGTCCCCGCCACAGCCGCAGTGGTCCACAACCCCACGACGACTGCCGCAGTCCACTTCAGCCCTCCGCCGCGCCACACCGAACCCAGGGTTATTGTGAGGTTCGGCCCCCGTGGACCCCCCCCCCCCCCCCCCCGCCCTCCCCAGGAAACGTCTCACACCAGACGAGTGTAGCCCCTATGTTTGCGTGGTAGAGTAATGGTGGTGTACGCGTACGTTGAGAACTTGTTTGCGCGGCAATCGCCGACATAGTGTAACTGAGGCGGAATAAGGAGAACAAGCCCGCATTCGGCGAGGCAGATGGAAAACCGCCTAAAAACCATCCACAGACTGGCCGGTTCACCGGACCTCGACACAAATCCGCAGGGCAGATTCGTGCCCGGGAGGTTTTTTTTAACCCTGTTTTTTTTAGGGTGCTGTCGTTGATTTTTATTTCTGTGGCTTCTTTAACAACACAGTACCAGAAGCTGCTGGTGCGAGCCACGACGCATGTTATGTTTCCTCACATTGTGTGCGGTGACCGTTTTCTAAAGCGTGCTCAGCTAAAGCGCCTTTGTCGGGGTAGCGTAGGTGACAAAACTTCTCATGCATTGTTCCACAGCGCGTACTGTTTGTCCGATTTATCACTGACCATACTCGCAAGGTATCTTGTAGAGCCCAGAAATTGTGAGACCTGCTGCGTCTTTAACTGGTCTCAGTAGCTGACAAATTTTTGTCGGAGGCCTGAAGATGAATTTGATTTTGTGTCGCTTCAGCAGGCGGATTATCTTGCCCGACAGGGTGCCACAGAACGGCATAAAAGCAAGTTTCTTTTCCTTCTCCTCGTCGGCGGTCTTATTGTGATTCCTGTTTGAAATCACGTATTTATTTGCTGAACGTTGTAGCCGTTGTTCCTGAAGACCTTGCGGACGTATGCCAGCTCCTAAGGCAGGTTATCAGCGTCTGATATCATTCTCGCACGATCGTCAATTGTTTGTAACCAAATGCGCGTCAAAGGTATCCACTTCGTTTGCGGCGGGCGAGGACGTCAAGGTGGGGCAATAACTAGACTTTACTTGCGCCGTGTCTAAGTCAGTTGTCCGTGAAGAGGTTTGCAACAGCTGGAGCTAACGGATTAACCACTGCAACCCCATCCGTCTGATCGTAATACTGGCCATTGTACAGAAGATACAAAGACGTTATTGTGTGCTAAAATAGCTCTACCACATCACTTTCAAAGAACTAAGGTGCTAGAGCCAAAGAGTATTTGATAGACATCTTCGTAAACAACTGTACCACATCAAAACTGACCATAATGTCAGCCTCACTAAGTCGAGGACGGTTAATTCGGCTGATAAATATGTTGAGTTTTTAATTGATATTCGCAGCGTCCCAGATGCGGAGCTAGCAGATTCGTCAAGTACTCCGCTACTTTTTATGTTGGTTAACTAATAATGAATACGATGAGGCGGAATGGCGGCCCATCCTTGTGGACCTCCGGTAAAGCATAGGCAGTAGTTGGTCTGAGTGCCTGTGGGAGAAGATACTTGACCACACTGCCTTCCACCGAAGAGCGTTTGAGAAGTCCTCATCTTTCTCTTATTATCCTTAATGTCGGGTCATGTGGGAAGTTCAGATACGTATCTTCGTCCAGTAGTGCGGAGATATTCGTATCATAGTCGGCATATTCCGTAATTACGGCTGCATTGTCCTCGTCAGCAGGAAGGGCCCCAGCGCTTTCATCATTGCGTAGTGCTCGCAGGCCATTCCGCTCAGCGCTGGTCATGTTGGGTGCTGGTAACTTTGCTTCTGTGGGAACATGGCTCCTTCCACGTATTTCACAGACAGAAACGTTCCGCGGCGCAAGAATGATATCGGACGCTGATAACCTGCTGCTTGACCTGGGATACTTTCGCAGGCTCATCAGGAGGAACGGCAATAACGATCATCAAATTACGTGATTTCAAGCAGGATCACAATAAGGCCGCCTACAATAAGCAGGAAAGAAACTTGTTATTTTGCCATGCTGTGGCTCCATGGATATGTATCTTTCATTTTCGTCTTATTACACGTTCACGGATAATGAAGTTTTTATTTATACACAGACATAACAACTTGACAAGCACATGGTCAGGAAAGGAAATGTTCGTTTTGATAGATGTAACGTAGGAATTGTAGTCACGTCCATCATTTTTGTAAAGAAACTGTAGGGTTTGTGAGCCAAATAAATCTGACAACCGCCACTGGAGAGTGCAGAGAGCGCAAAATCACATCAACCAGCTCATGCTGTCTCTCGTGAAGTGGGGTATCCCGTCCTCTTGGACACCAATGTTGACTGCCTCGTCCCGTGTGCCAATGGCTTAACATCCCTAATGCCCACTGCTTTGCCACTATTGAACACTACCTTTCTGAATGCCCAACTGATTCCAAACCAACAACCTCCTTCCTGGTCACCATGCCCCAAAATTATTGCACCTTTGAAGGCATCATCTACAAATAATTCTGTGGTAAGGCAATGGGCACCAGCCTGGCGTCATCCTACACCAATCTAGTCACGGACCATCTAGATGAGTCCTTCCTAGCCATCCAGGACCCCAATTGCCTCACTTGGTTCAGATTCATTGGTAGGACCACCCAACACAATGTTCTTCACATCCATAACTGCTTCACAGACTGTGCCATCTGGATCCAGGTTTTCTCACAGTTGGCAACTCTTCCTCCAACATATCCTATGTTCCTGTAACGCTCCTGGCCTCACCCTTTGTTAGTGTCTCTCTTTCACCCACCTATCCCATTCCCTGCTCCCACTCAAGCACTACGCAGCCTTCTATCCCACCAATGCTCGCTACCTCTGTTTCTATCCCTTTCCATGCCCCCTAACCTGTCTAACCTCCTGACTGCACCTGGCTGCCCTACCCTCTTATCACCATATCCCTGCATGCTCCCACAAGGAGCACTTTACTTTGGAGCAGTACTTTACTGTCCCCCACTCCTACCCACTGTCCCTTCCCTCCCCATCCTACCCTGCTCCTTGTCCCCAATACCCACATTGCTTCTCCCATCATGTGTAGTTGTTCACAGTATGGCATCATTGGATAGAGACAATGGTCACATGTGTGAGTTGTGCTTGCATTAATGTATGTGTGTGTGTGTGTGTTGTCTACTTTAGAAGGTGTTTGTTCTGAAAGATCAATGTCTTGTAAACTTTCTGTCATACTTGTGTATGACTCAACATCTCTCAATATGGTCAGTACCAATCCATCTGTCATTATTCCACCCTGATTTTCCATTGTTTTTAAGAAGAATTTCATAGAGCACTGAAGTACCCAACTCAAAACAAGCTCCATGTCATGCGAATCTCTGCCAAAATTTTATTTTTTGGCTCCTTTATTAAAGAATCAATAGACACACACAAAAAAGAAAGTCTGATGAACTGTGATAGTGGTTGCCAGAGGGATACTGTATGGAGCACCATCATTTCCATGATTTGGCTCAAACAAGGAGACAGAGTAAGCCAATGGCCTCAGTAAGTGTCTACTCTGAAGAGAGCTGAGTTCCAAAACTCCACCAATGACAGTACTGCTGCCACATAGTGTGGTTGATCTATCACCACAACCTAAATTAATGTGCTGAATACATGCAGCCTGCTAATAAACTGTGAGATGGGCTACATCATTGTCAGCATTCCATTGCTATCTGAAGATAACTGGCAAGTGCCCATTCCAAATATAGTACAGTGCAATGAATGATTACCAGCCACAAGCACAAAACGTCTTTGAATGATGAGATGCTGATTTGTTATGCAGAGTACAAAGAATGGAATTTATTTCCTTAACCATGGTAAACGTAATCAAACAATGGAAACTCCAAGTTTGAATATCAACAATGTGAGGAAAGGATAGATTGCTACTTACCATAAGACACGTGGAGTTACAGACAGGCACAAAGAAAGACTCTTACACATTACAGTACATTTTGGCCAAAGCCATCTTGAGAAAAAGAAAGATGCAGCCATTCATTCACACAAGGAAGTATGCATTGCACAGAAATGATTTCCATCTCTGGCAGATCACAGATCTGAGCTACAGGAGACAACAGTCATGTGTGTATTAGGTGTGCCTGCTTGAGTGTGTGTGTTTCCTTTTCTGAAGAAGGCTTTGGCCAAAAGCTAATGTGGAAGTGTCTTTTTGTTGAGCCTGTCTGCAACTCAACATGCCTTCTTTGTGATGAGTAGCAATCTATCTTTTCCTTATGTACATGGTATGCTAAACATAAGAGAGATATCAGGATAAAAATAGAAATTTGTTATTTGTCAATAAATTTAATTGAAGCACAACATATGGTTCTTCTTCTTCTTCTTCTTTTTCCTCCAGTGGTGCTCGATAAGTAGGAAGCTGGAGATATGATTTCAGCAGCATAAAATCTTACATAGAGTTTTTGAAATTTCAGAATGAGTTACTGCTTTTAATATATGTTGGCACTGTAATAAAACCAATAAGACCATTTGATTTTTTAATAAATGCACAATTTTAGACTTTATGTTCTCCAGATAACCAATTATCTGTATTTCAGTCATGACTGTATCAGTACATAGTATCTCTGCATTACACTCCTCCACATGGTTTGCAAAAACTGAGATAATTAATAGGTAGCTTGATGGACAGTGGCATCCCCCTGTGAAAAGCGATTGATAACATATGCTCTACAACTTCAAAACATTCTTAGAACAGTTTCAGTTTTAGACATATAATAGAGTAGTTTTAAATATGGGTAATGTGTTCATGAAGCAGATCAAGATTTGAAGCATGACTAGGATGTTAAATAATCGTAATACAGCTTTTTGTCGTTGTTGTTTTCAGTCTGAAGGCTGGATTGATGTAGCTCTCCCACAACTCTATCGTGTACAAGCCCCTTCATCTCTGAATTACTTCTGCAATCCACATCTTTTACTTTGAGTTTTCTCACTGTATTCGTCTCTTGTTCTTCCTCTATTATTTTTACCCTTCACATATCCTTCCAGTTCTGAAATGGTGATACCTTGATGTCTCAGAACGTATCCTATCAAACAATCCCTTCTTTTAGTCAAGTTATGCCACAAGGTTCTTTTCTCCCCACATCTATTCAGTACTTCCACATTGGTTACATGACCTACCCACATAATCATCAGTGTTATACCCACATAATCATCAGTGTTATCCTTTAGAACCACATGTCAAGAGCTTCTAACATTTTCTTGTCTGAACTCTTTATCATCCATCCACATCTCATTTCCATACAAGGTTGCACTCCAGACAAATACCTTCTGAAAAGACCTCCTTACATTTAAATCTATATTTGTTGTCAACAAATTTCTCCCTTGAGAAATGCATGTCTCGCCATTACCAGTCTATATTTTATATTCTCTCTGTCTCAGCTATCATTAGTCATTTTACTGCCCAAACAGCAAAACTTACTACTTCAAGTGTCACATTTCCTAATTTAATTCCCTCAGAATCATCCGATTTCACTACATTCCATTATCCTAGTTTTGTTTTTGTTGATGTTCATCTTATATTCTCCTTTCTCAAGACACTGTCCATTCCATTCAACTGCTCTTCTTACAGAATTATAATGACACCAGTAATCCTCAAAGTCCCCGAGATGCTAGAGTTGGCGGTCATGTGCGTATGAGGTGAGCTTGCTTGTTTATATGAACGATGAAAGCTGTGACCAAAAGCTTTATGTAAGTGTCTTTTAATTGTGTCTGTATGGAACTTAATGTGTCTCCTTTAAGATAAACAGCAATCTGTCTTTTCCTACATTGTTGATATTCCAACCTGTAGTTTCCACTGTTTGATTAAACCTCAAAGTACTTATTTCTTCTCTCTGAACTTTAATTCTTTGTCCAATTTTTTCTTTTGTTTTCTTTACCAATTGCTCAATGTCCAAACTGAACAACATCATGGATAGGCAACAACCCTGTCTCACTTCCTTCTCAGCCACTGCTTACCCTTCATATCGCTCGACTCTTATAACTACTTTTGGCTCCTGTACAAGTTGTATAAAAAAATTGCCTCTCACTCCCTGTATCTTACTCCTGCTACAATAATAATTTCAAATGCTATGTTGCAATTGACATTGTCAAAAGCTTCCTCCACATCTACAAAAGTTATAAACATTGATTTGCCTTTCCTTAACCCATCTTCTAAGTACAACTTAGCAGTGATAGATTCTGATGACAGATATTTCAGATTTCTCAGATACACTCAATAAGAAAACTTCCCTTACAATCACATAGATTGGCAGGAAACTATAGAGATTACCAAAATGTATTTACTGACTAATAATGCCAGCAATGTATAACTTACCAACACCTAACATCTGGAACTTTGAGTTAGTGAAACATTTTAATGGTATGGAACTTTGTTCATCTTTTCTGAATCTCTGTTCTGCAAATTAATAAAATTCTTTTTGATATTATCAAAAAGCCAAGAGGAAATATTTTCCTTTTGTAATTTTTGTTGTTGTGAGTAGCATGTTGAGAGAGGGATAGACTTTGATATCTTTTTCAGGTTTCATTATTTCCAATCCTTTTTATTCAAATTATTTATCCAGTGAGTGGGCTTATTTCCTCTAAGTTAACTAATTGTAGTTTTTGTCTCATGAGTAGGTTTAATTTTGTGTGGTCAAGCTAAAGCTTAGATGAATTTTTCTTGTCCACAAATTCTGAAGAACATTTATCCTCTAATTATAAATCTCATTTCAACTAATATTTCAATTTTCTCAGTCATAAGATGAAGTCTTGCAACAATATAAAAATAAATAAAAAAATAAAAAATAAATAATTTGAAATAAATTAATAAATCAATCAAATTTATACATTAATAAATAAATTAAATATAAATAAATAAAATAAATAAATTGATAAGTTAATTACAATACATAAGCTAAACAAAAGCATCTACACAAATAAATAACAACTGATTCACAAACAATCATGTGCACAGTTTAACAAAAACTGGAGTGCTGATCTTTCAGCCAAGATAATTGGAAAATTAAAACTATTGGAATGCAGTGTCTGCTTTTGAAGAATAAGAGATTACTGTTACAATATTTGAAGCACATAAAATTTGTTTCATAATACTACAAAGCATCAGTGACACAACTGCAAACATGTGATTAAGCTGTACACACACAGTTATGCAGGCTTAGACATCTACTTTGCCAAAAGGTAGAAAAAAAAATATACGTATAATCACATTAAGACCACAAGATCAAAATTTAGCCATATTCCAAAATGGTTGGGTGCTCATGATTTAATTGTTACAAAAAAAAAATTTTATTGCTTTCTGTATTGCTGAGCACTTATCCCACAGAAATATTGTGACAGCTTTTTCAAGATTCCATGTTTCATTCCAAAGCCCCATCAAGTTTAAATTAATGTTCTTTTTTATGTTTCAAAGGACTTGCACTTTATATATTAAAATAATGGTCTTCAGAAAAAACAGTATTACATGTCTGACGGAAGAAATTGTGATATTTCTTAAGCAGCTTCATTTTCTTCCTCAGGTGGTTCACCAGGAAGTAGGGATGTAGGTGGCTTCATGGTGGTAGTCATGTTAAGCATGGACATTGCTGTGGTGAACTTGGATACTTCACAGTTACGGCCAGTGAATCCCTCGGCACATATGCAGCGGTAGTTTCCATCTTCCTCTGTCAGGCTGATACATGTTGCACCATTTTCACACAGATCTTCATTTTGTTCACAGTATGTGAGCTCTAAAAGGAGAGAGAATCAACCTTTCAGGACACTTTGAAGTGACAAAGTTAATGTTGATAAATAAAGGCTCTTAAAGAAAAACAAAAGTTCCAGTTACTTTCTAATCACAATTCGTACAGAAAGTAAGTTAAATTGGGATGAGTCTTACAAAACTTTATATCCATGTTAAAATTTACTTCCTACAGTACATACTGCATTAATCATGGGAAATGGAGAAATATACTAAATTTAATAGCTCCATTGCTATAATGCTACTACTAGCATAAATACTGCTTTCTTCTTTTTTACTCTCTTCAATACATAATACATATATATGAGGTAGACTGAGATCTCAAAATTCTTATCAAAGTGTCTTCAGTGTAATGAAATGTGCGTATGACCTATTTTGGCGAGGAGTCCCCTAGTGGGGAATTTAGCCACCTGGCAAAAGTCTTTTTATCTGGAGCCACTTCGATGACTTGCATGTTGATGATGATGATGAGGACAATACAACACTCAAGTCCCCGAGCAGAGAAAATCTCTGACCTGGCCGGGAATTGAACCTGGGCCCTTCATATGGCTTCAGCCATGCTGAGCGCTCAGCTTCAGAAGAGGGCTTTTGGTAAAAGAAGAGGTAGAGGAAGGGAGAGAGAGAAGGGATGGGGTGGGGATAGAGAGAGAGATTAGTAGATGATATAAAATGTAGACAAACTATAACAAGAAAAACATTTCTGGAAAAAAGGAATTTGTTAACATAAAACACAAATTTAATTGTTACTAAGTGTTTTCTGAAGATATTTATATGAAGGCATACCCTTATATAAAAGTAAAATGTTGACAACAAGCAGTTCAGTCCCAAGGGAATAGGAGCTTTTGAAATGTGGTGCTGCATAAGAATGCTGAAGATTATACAGGTAGATTAACAAGTCAGGAAACAGTGAATCAAATTAAGGAAGAAAGAAATTTGTGGCATGACTTGATTACAACTGATTATGATGATGAACCAAGGACATGTCAATTTCATTGTGGAGGGAAGTGTAGGCTATAAAAATTGTAGGACATTAGGACTCAAATACAATCAGCAGGTTTGAATGGATGTATGTTGCTGTGGTTATACAGAAATTAACAGGATTGTGCAGTATACACTAGCATGGTGATCTGCATCAATCCAGTCGTCTGACTAAAGAAGGCTCAAGCCACATAGTTTGCAGCCTGCTGACAACAGTATAAGTAGTTCGTGTAGAATGATTTTATTTTTAAAAATATTCAAAATTTACTATTTCTGAAAATCATGCACATTTAAAATTCTGACCTCACTAAAATTTCTGTTTTAGGATTGATGTACCTGTTTCAAATGCCCTCATTGCTATCTTTTCTCCTATATGTTCTAGAGATGGTGTGGTCATGAGAATATCTTTATTGAAAATTATTGTTGTCATAAGAATTCAGGGATGCTTGAATCATCAAATATAATCCTTTTGAAATCTGGTGTTATTACCTTGTAGTCCAAACTCTTCTGTTTCCAAAAGTGTATACTTTTGCTAAAATAAGTTGTAGGTTAATGAAATATTTCAGTCATAAAATTTCAATTTCCAGAAAAGTCTTGTAGTGTTTTGCAAAATCATGGATATAATCCACGTTTGGAATATTGCTATATGAAATAGAAACCATCATTTAGACAAGCAGTAGTCAACCTGGTCCCTGCTGCCCATTAGTGGGTAGATGATAGGGGTTTTACAAACATGTTCATAGGTTTTCATAAAGTTTTGAGGAAGTGTAATTGGTAAGTTCTACTTTATAAATAACCTTTACTCAGGAACCAGGGGATGGTTTGAAAATTTTATGACACTGATACAAGAGTGAATAGTAGATAAAACAAGTTGACTACTACTGATTCAGACCATTCTAAGGATATGTAATCCACTGCTAAAGAACATTTGGTAACTTCATTATCTAATGCATATTTGTATAAATTCTCATTCATGTTGTTTATGTTACATTTGAAAAAGTAATGACTCTATATTTTAAAATTTTGTGAACCCGACCTACATGCATATTTACAGGCTGTCAATGAAATAAAACTGTCATAACGTCTGAATGGTTTGAATTATGATGTTCAAGCTGCATGGTTGACTAGATGTCATGTTGGGAATTAGTAAGCGCATTGTTGTTTGGCTTAGTGATAAAGCGCTCTTTCATCTGGATGGGTTCATCAATAATCAAAATTGGCGTATTTGGGGAACTGAGAACCCGTATTTCATGATCAAGAAGATGGCAATTTGACTACTGAATGGTACGTGAAGGTTTTGGAAGACGATCTCATCTCTATAATACAAAGTATCAGCACTACCAACAGAGATGTCCAGTCGAGCAGTGAGATCCCCATCCTTCTTGGTATTCCATAATTGGAAGTAACAACTTTAAACATGACACAATCCCTAAGACAACATTCAGCTGCCTCAAACATTTTCCTATCAGAGCACCTGGATTCTAGAAATATCTCCGAGCACTGCCATTACGTAAATCCACACACATGGGAATCTGCCAACTCCACATTCACATACATTTCCATTGTACTGTACCAGAAACAAGGTCTGTGATGGGTACCAGTAAGTAGTTGAATGCTGCCTAAGTACGTAATGATCACTTAAACAGTTAGTGCTATGTGTAAGGAAGTCAAGGAAGTGAGTCACAAATCAACACAAGCAGTGATGGCAGTCACATGTCACATTACCTTCACTGATGTAGAATACCAAACTCTGACAGTGGAACTAAAAGTTACAACTTTATCAGTTACAGTCAAGAATACATTCTGAGCATATTGCATAGGAAAGCGTTTCGTGTTGTATGCTTCTATGTCTTGTGCCTGTGTGTTTTATTTGATTAATATATTGTGAAGAATTGTAGAAAATGAGCAAAATCATAGTTCCTTCTTTAAACCATCACATAAACATCAAACTGACAAATATTGAAATAAGTGACCACAGAATTGAAAAGTAACTGAAATCAATTAATGGAGAAAAGGTGACTGGACCTGAAGGGGTATCAGTACTTGCTCATCTTCTAGCTGCAGTGCATCATAGGTCACTGAAGGAGCAAATGATTGCTAGTGATTGAAAACAATGCAAATTATTCCCATTTTAATAAGGACTGCTGAACAGACAGGCAAAACTATAGGCCTACACCTCTGACATTGTGCTCTAGCAGAATTTTGAAACATGTTTTGTGCTCATGCATTAAGACACTTTTGGAGACCAAAAATCTCCTCTGAAGGAATCTCCATGAGTTCTGAAAACAATGATCAAGTGAAATCCAGCTGCTCTGTTCATCCACAAAGCTCAGATTCTGGTGCCCAGGTTGATGGCTTGATCCTTGTCTACAGGAAGGCATCTGATACAGTTGTGCACCACTTCTTCCACCTACTGAACAACATATAAGTGTACAGAATATTTGACCAACTGTGTGATTGCACTGGGAAGTTTCTAGCAAACAGAACACAGCATGTCGTTCTCAAGGAGAAAAATCTTCAGACATAAAAGTAACTTTGGATGTACACCAAGGGACAGTTATAGCACCTTTTCACAATAAAAATAAAGGACCTAAACGATAACAACAAAAGTTCCATAAGGTTTTTCAAAGAGGATGCTGTATTATACAGAGAGGTTGCAACATTAGAAAGTTGTACGAAACTCAGGGAGACCTCAGATCAGGGTCCATCATTATGGTAAGCGGCAATATATCCTTTTCATAGTATTGTCAATATTACTCCTGCACTTTCCTTTATTTGATCTTGTGGTGAATATGAAAGGCCTGAATGAAAAGTTACAATGGTTGGAATTTTAATAGTGGCAACTATTTATTTACTACTAATACAAAATTGGTACCTGTTTCAAAGTTTCATTACTTTTCAATGTAATTACCAGAATTGTGTGGAAGCTGCAGCATACCTCTATCAGTGCCAGTTGTGTTGGTGGTTCCAATGGACTAGTCTAATGCTTAATGAATCTCTGTACCATAACAATTTTGAAGGACATTCCCCAAAGTGTTTCCTTCATTTTACGAATCAAGTGAAAGTCACATGGACATAAGTTTGGATAGTATGGCACATGGTACAGTGCTTCACAGTCCCATCAACTGAACAAATCTGACACACTTTGTGTTGTATGTGCCCAAGCATTGTCCTGCAAAATAGTGGGTAGGTTCCACAGAAAGTGTCGCTACTTGTTTCTCAAAACTGTTCAAAGGCTGTGATCCAAAAAGAACAGTAATACAGTTCATTGACAGTCTGATGAGACTGACAGTAGAATTAACTAGCCAGTTAGGTACAGATCATAGAAGAAAAACACTGTTGGATCACAGAATCATAAACAATGACTCAATCACTGTGCTTCGTCACTAATTATGGGAAGAATGATGAGGAGAAATTTATAACAAGGACAATGTTAATGGAAAATTTAGCTTTTTCGTAAAGTTATTCATATAGCAATTTGGGTCTTGTTTTTCCATAAAACAAATAAAGGCAATATTGTACAAAAGTATGGATATGGGATGATTAACTCATGAGGTTAAGGTATCTTGTACTAAGAAGAGAAAGATCTACATAATTCAGAGAACAAGCAGCATTCAAGATTGAAAACACCATTACCACCAGTGTTGCCAAATCCTCCACTGTCATAAAAGATTTAAAACTCATATACATGGCTCCAAACCTAGAACACTCCAAGGTTAAGGCAAAAACTATTTGGAACTTTATTAACACAAACATAAATATTGATCAAATGAAACTGATCCTCTATGAAATAGCTCTGGAAGGAAAGGTGACACTTTCAAATCATTGGCCACCAGATTAAACTCACAATGGCTGAAGCACTGCTACCAGTAATGAACAAACATATGTGGATGTGATGGATTTACATGTGCAGACACAGCATGAACCACCAAAGAATGTAAGTTTCAAAAGTACAACACCTAAGGATGTACAGAATTCATCATAAATTAGTAATTTTGATGGCTGTGATGGTGTTTGTAGCACAATATTAAAATCTTGTGCTGACTTAATAGTATTACCATTGAGCTATATTTCTAATCAGGCAATACCTCGGGGCATATTTCTGACAGACTTGAATATGGTGTAGTAACACCCACCTACACCATTAAAGTTAGCAAACCACCTCTTCTTACAAACACAAACCACTCCTTCCAGTCTTTTGAGAAATGGCTGTGAGGTGATCTTTCATTGAATACAGACTTATTTAAGTGATCAGAACTTGTTAACTGCTCCTCAGTTAGGCTTCCGTGAAAGTTTCTCCACACAGAGAGTGATACAAAATATCAAAAATGAAGTACTAGCAGAGCTAAACAAGAAAAAATATCCTGCTGGTATATTCCACAACCTTGCCAAAGCCTTTGATTTTTTGGATCAGAAAATTCTACTAATGAAACTAAAAGTCTTAAAGCCTCAATGGCATCCTTTTTGATGGGTGGAATCTTACTTCCCTAACAGAAAGCAGAGGGTCTCAGTAACACATTGTACCTAAGGCATGAAAATAGTCTCAGGATGGGGGTACACAGCCTGTAGAGTACCGCAAATATCAGTACTGGGCCAATTTGTTTCTAACATTCATAAATGATCTCTCAGTGAGTTTTAAAGGGCAGCTCGAAAACTGTTATGTTTGTTGATGGCACAAGCCTGCTAATCATGGGTCCAAATGCAATCCCAGCAGACGCAGTTATTTTTTTTTTTTTTTTTAATTTTTGTGGGAAAATCTAAAAACTGTAGTCTGCTTGTAGCTGCTAATCCTTGTTTGTTGTGGAATGAATATTCAATTGGTTTTGTGATAATGACTCACAGCTTGAGATTAAATGTGACTACATTACATTAAGCCATTAAATCAATATTATCTCTCAGCATTCTATAAGGCACATATCCCAACACCATCAAATGCAATGGATGTTGCAGAATCCATCAATAACCTTAGATAATTACAGGTCATCACTGATGGACATTCTAGTTTGTACCTGTGTTGAACTTCTAATAGTATTTCGAAAAACAGCCATCCCATTAATGATGAAGAAATAACAAAATGTGCAGATGTAGCTGCCAGTGTGTCATAGATGACCCATAATTGTCAAAGATTATTGATTAATCTTTCAACAGGCATTGCATTTGATGATGCCAGGATATGTGCCTTATAGAATGTTGGTACATTATATTGTTTAATGGCTTAATGTAATCCAGCCAAATTTATCCTGAAGGTGCAATTCATTATTGTGCAACTGGTTGTACCTTGAGTCCACAGTAAACAAAGATTAGCAGCTACAAGTGGATTCTGCAATATTTTGAAGATTTTACCATGAAAATTTTTAAGAAATGTTTTAAGTATGCAGAGATTAAGCTGCAGTTGCCCACATGGGAAACTTATATGTTCCAACAGACAAAGCTCAGATGACAGGTGAACGGAGTTTCACAGTTAACTGCATAGATCTTAAGCCCACAAAGACACATAATATCCAGTTTTAAACAAGCAATAATGACCATCTAGCACCAGGAGTAGACATTAACAGTTGTACAAAGAATGAATCACTGCATGTAAAATTCCTTGGGAACCCAGTTGCATAACAAGGTAACGTGAAGCCAACACATAGAGAAACTAATCAAGAAACTTAGTTCAGCGTATTACACCCTTAAAACAGCTCTCATAGCATGGACCTCAAGACAAGACTGTTGGATTATTTTGCATTATTCAGTTCCTGTTGCCTTATGGGATTGTCTTCTGTGGCAGTGCACCTAAAGTAAATAAAGTGTTTGTTCAGAAGAAGTCAGCAGTAAGAACAGGGTATAAAGCCTAAACAGAGCAAGCTGGAGCCTCCCACTTGACTCAGTACCACACCTATGCTTCTTTTCAAAAATATGATCATATGTGGTGTCAAGTGGAATTTGTGAGTGGATTGAGGATTTTTTGGTAGAGAGGATGCAACATGTTATCTTGGATGGATGGTCACCCTCATATGTAGAAGTAACTACAGGCATGTCCCAGGGAAGTGTGTTGGTATCCTTCCTGTTCATGTTGTACATTAATGACCTTGCAGACAACATTAATAGTAAAATAAGGCTTTTTGCAGATGGTGCAGTTATCTATAATGAAGTACTATCTGAAAGAAGCTGCATAAATATTCAGTCAGATATTGATATGATTTCAAAGTGGTGCAGAGATTGGCAGCTTGCTTTAAATGTTCAGAAATATACAATTTTGCACTTCGCAAAACAAGAAATCGTAGTCTCCTATGACTATAATAGCAATGAGTCACTGTTAGAATGGACCAACTCACACAAATACCTGGGTGTAACACTGTGTAGGGATACAAAATGGGATGATCACATAGGTTCAGTCATTGGTAAAGCAGGTGGTAGGCTTCAGTTTATTGGTATAATACTGGGGGAATGCAATCAATCTACAAAGGAAATTGCTTACAAGCACTTATGTGACCAGTTCGAAAATATTGCTCAAGTGTATGAGATCCATATCAGTTGGACTAACAGGGGATACTGAACATACACAGAGAAGGACAGTGCGAATGGTCACAGGTTCCACGGGAGAGTGTCACAAATATACTGAAGGAACTTAACTGGAAGGTTCTTGAAGATAGACATAAACTATACCAAGAAAGTCTATTAACAAAGTTTCAAGAACTGGCTTTAAATTATTACTCTATGAATATACTACAACCCCTATGTATCGCTCGCAGACGGATCATGAAGATAAGATTTTGATAATTACTGCGTGCACAGAGGCATTGAAACAATTATTCTTCCCGAGCTCCATACATGAATGGAAGAGGAAGAAACCCTAATAACTGGTACAATGGGATGTACACTGTGCCATGAACCTCACAGTGGTTTATTAGGTATAGATGTGGATGTACACACTACTAATACCTAATTTTTTAACTTTTCATTTGAGTACAATATCTAGAAAATACTTGTGTAGTACAAACTGTATTTATCAAAACTTTAATCAAGCTTTGCCTTACTCAAACATATTATTCAGGATTTTCTGTTCAATACCCTGATTTCATTAATGCACCTTATTTTGTGTTAATTGCAAGTTATTATTACAGTATGAGACAGGGAATTCTAATTGAGCTAATCACTCAAGTTGGGCATGTTGACAACACAAGTACAAGAAGTACTGGCATTCTGACCTTGGAGTAATGTATTTTAACTTCTGCAAAACTAATTAACTTCAGAAATAGTTGTAACCAAGGTTCGGATACAACCAAAATTACTTTCACCATTTGCACCATTAATTCTGTTAGACTGTTACCACTATATTTTAGTTGCCAAAATTTCACTATCTAATTAAACTGTCAGTTAAGAATTTGATGAAATTTACACAACTGATTATAACTGCAAAGATGGCATCAGTATTCACACACAGGTAATTCCTAGCACAGGTTTATAATATGGTTCAATGATCTTTTGTATTTCCCTGAATTACTATATACACACTGAGATGAAAAAAAAAAAAAAAAGATGCACCACAAAGAACTTGTCCAAATGGAACAGGAATCAGTAGAAGTTTGTAAATGTACAGAAAAACAAATGATTATAATTTCAGAAATATTAGATGATTTATTCAAGAGAAAGAGTTTCACAAATCAAGTACGTCAAGAACATTGGTGCACCTCTGGCCTTATGCGAGCAATTATTTGGCTTGGCATTACTTGACAGAGCTGTTGGATGTCTTCATGAGGAACACCACGCAAAATTTTGTCCAACTGGCATGTTAGATAATCAAAATACCAAGATAGTTGGAGGGCAATGCCCATAACGCTGGAAACATTATCAATTGTAGAGAGATCTGGCAACCCTGCAGGCCAATGTAGATTTTGGCAAGCATGAACACAAGCATATGCAGGTGAGCATTATCTTGGTGAAATGTAAGCCCAAGATTGCTTGCCTTGAAGGTCAACAAAATGGAGTGGAAGCATGAGCATTTGCATCTCCTACTTATTTACTGTGTGATGTGTCTATGTACACGTGATTCCATTTTATTGGATTTGAAGGATGCTGCATATCTGCCAAGGTAATCTTCTGCCAATTTATACAGATATGCATATTTCCCATATACTTAACAATTTCTGTATCATTAAGTAATTTCTTAAATTTTGTTTGAGTGTGTTTTGGACTTTTAGTACATTAGACATTGGCGTGCACATGGGGTTTTTTTAGGCTAGGCAGTAGTGCGAGGTGTCCTGATGAACACTCACCAGTCGATGTGCAGGCAGGGAAACCAGGACGCGCTCAGTGTAAAGACACTTCAGCTATCAAGATATTAGCAGTAAATTTTCAGAGTGTTCAGAATAAAGTTGCTGAATTTACTGCCCTCCGGGAAGCATGTGGCACGCAAATTATTCTCAGGACTGAGACCTGGCTGAACCCTGAGATAGGAAGTTCTGAAATATTTAGTGAAGGTTGGAACGTGTATCAGAAAGACAGATTAGACACCGTAGGAGGTGGTGCCTTCATTGCAATTGACAAAAATATTGTGTCTACTGAGGTTGAAGTAGAGTGTAATTGTGAAGTTATCTGGACATGTTTAACAGGGCTAGGAGAAATAAAGTTAATTGTTGGGTATATTACTGGCCACCAGGTTCCACCATGACAGTTCTAGAATCATTCAAAAGGAGTCTACACTCTGTATCGCAGAAGTACCCAGATCATGCTATATTAGTCGGAGGCGACTTCAACCTACCTAGTATAGACTGGGATGTCTATGGATTCATTACAGGTGGTACAGACAAGCCGTCGTGTGAATTACTTTTGAACACATTATCCGAAAACTATCTTGAGCAGCTAAATCGACAGCCAATGCATAATGGAAATATTTTAGATCTGGTAGCCACAAACAGACCAGACCTTATCGACGGTGTCAGTGTTGAGACAGGGATTAGTGATCATGATGTTGTCATTACGATTATAGTTATGAAAGTTAAAAAGTTGGTCAAGAAGGCTAGAAAGAGCAGATAAGCAGTTGTTAGCATCCCACTTAGTAAATGAATAGACTTCACATACTTCCGGTACGATGGACATGGAAGAATTATGGGCAAATTTTAAACACATTATAAATCACGCATTGGAGAAGTATGAGCCGAAAAAGTGGGTTATGGACAGAAAAGACCCACTGTGGTTTAACAGCGCAATTCAGAGAACGCTCAGGAAGCAAAGACAGTTGCACTCGTGGTACAAGAAAAGTCAGGAGAATGAGGACAGGCAAAAGTTAATAGAGATTTGTGCTGCTGTAAAAGGAGTGATGCGCGAAGCATACAACCACTACCACAGTCATACCTTAGCAAAAGATCTAGCTGAAAACCCAAGGAAATTCTGGTTTTACATAAAACTGGTAAGCGGGTCAAAGGCTTCCATCCAGTCACTCAATGATCAGTCTGGCCTGGCAACGGAAGAAAGCAAAATGAAAGCTGAAATTTTAAATTTAGCATTTGAGAAATCTTTCACGCAGGAGGATCATACAAAAATACCACCGTTTGAATCTCGTACAGATTCCCATATGGAGGACATAGTGATAGACATCCCTGGGGTTGTGAAGCAGCTGAATGGCTTGGAAATAAGTAAATCGCCAGGTCCTGATGGGATTCCAGTTCAGTTTTACATAGAGTACTCTACTGCATTGGCTCCTTACTTAGCTTGCATTTATCGCGAATCTCTTGTTCAATGTAAAGTCCCAAGCGACTGGAAAAAAGCACAGGTGATGCCTGTATATAAGAAGGGTAGAAGGACAGATCCTCAAAATTACAGACTAATATCATTAACATCGGTTTGTTGCAGGATTCTCGAACATATTCTCAGTTCGAATATAATGAATTTCCTCAAGATACAGAAGTTGCTGTCCATGCATCAGCACGGCTTTAGAAAGCATCACTCCTGTGAAATGCAACTCACCCTTTTTTCACATGATATCTTGCAAACCATGGATGAAGGGTATCAGAAGGATGCCATATTCCTAGACTTCTGGAAAGCATTTGACTCGGTGCCCCACTGCAGACTCCTAACTAAGGTCCAAGCACATGGGATTGGTTCCCAAGTATGTGAGTCGCTCGAAGACTTCTTAAGTAATAGAACCCAGTACGTTGTCCTCGATGGCGAGTGTTCATCAGAGGTGAGGGTATCGTCTGGAGTGTCCCAGGGAAGTGTGGTAGGCCCACTGTTGTTTTCTATCTACATAAATGATCTTTTGGATAGGGTGGATAGCAATGTGCGGCTGTTTGCGGATGATGCTGTGGTGTACGGGAAAGTATCGTCGTTGAGTGACTGTAGGAGGATACAAGATGACTTGGACAGGATTTGTGATTGGTGTAAAGAATGGTAGCTAACTCTAAATATAGATGAATGTAAATTAATGCAGAAAGAATAGGAAAAAGAATCCCGCAATGTTTGGATACTCCATTAATAGTGTAGCGCTTGACACAGTCATGTCGATTAAATATTTGGGAGTAACATTGCAGAGCGATATGAAGTGGGACAAGCATGTAATGGCAGTTGTGGGAAAGGCGGATAGTCATCTCCGTTCATTGGTAGAATTTTGGCAAGATGTGGTTCATCTGTAAAGGAGACTGCTTATAAAACACTAATACAACCTATTCTTGAGTGCTGCTCAAGCGTTTGGGATCCCTATCAGGTCGGATTGAGGGAGGACATAGAAGCCATTCAGAGGCGGGCGGCTAGATTTGTTACTGGTAGGTTTGATCATCACACGAGTGTTATGGAAATGCTTCAGGAACTCGGGTGGGTATCTCTGGAGGAAAGGAGGTGTTCTTTTCGTGAATAGCTGCTGAGGAAATTTAGAGAACCAGCATTTGAGGCTGACAGCAGTACAATTTTACTGCTGCCAACTTATATTTCGTGGAAAGACCACAAAGATAAGATAAGAGAGACTAGGGCTCATACCATCCGCCATGCACTGTATGGTGGATTGCAGAGTATGTATGTAGATGTAGATGTGTTTACTGGCTTCTGACCATTTTATCAGCCATATTCTAATTTATTTTACTCTTATCTCACAAGTCACAGCACCATGTTTCTCAAATTTCGACAATGGTAATTTTCTCAAACATTTGTATGCACAGCATTCTACATACATAACACCATATTTTGTCAGTCAAATGTTTCGTTTTTTCTTGCTAGTCCGGTTTTGCTAAATTGGGGTTATGCCATTTATATGAGAGGTTGTAATTTTCTTGTAGGCCAATTTGAAGATTCCTTGTATAAGGTGGAATGTGTCTTTGGAAGATCAATAAAATAAAAAACTCCAGTTTTGCAACAACGACTGTTTGTTCTTGCAATTTGGAGTCTTGTTAGTTGAATTTATGCAACAGGGGCCAACAATAAATGCAGCTGCTTACTGCACTACCATGACTAAACTTTGACGTACAATACAGAGTAATCGACGTGGCCTTCTGATGCATGGAATTTTGTTGTTGCTTGACAGTGCTGAATCCCATTGTGCCATTCGTGCCCAAAATCTTTTCAGATTTTTTGGATGGGAGCAGATTGTCAGCTGGCTGGAGTGGCCGAGCAGTTCTGGCGCTACAGTTTGGAACCGCGCAACCGCAGGTTCGAATCCTGCCTCGGGCATGGATGTGTGTGATGTCCTTAGGTTAGTTAGGTTTAAGTAGTTCCAAGTTCTAGGGGACTGATGACCTCAGAAGTTAAGTCCCATAGTGCTCAGAGCCATTTGAACAGACTGTCCACCAACCATACAGTCCAGACTTTGTGCCAAGCGATTTTCACTCATTCATTGCCTAAAGAAGTTTCTACATGGCAAGTGCTTTGCAAAAGGTGATAATGTGAAAAAGAAGTTAAAGACAAGTTACCTTCACAGGCAGCAGACATCTATGATTTAAGGTACAAAAGCTTAAGGAGTGTTATGTCAAATGTTTAAACAAACATGGAAACTACGTAGAAAAATAGAGAAACATGTACGAAATTAAATAAAAACAGTTTTTTGAAAAAATCTGTGACGCTGTATGTTTTATACGAAATTGCTCCTTACTTTCCAAATAACTGTCATAACTTTTACTTACCTTGGTCACACAACATTCCTCCCCATCCGGGTTCACAGTTGCACTCCCACGGACGGCGACAGGATCCGTGGACACAGCCAGGGTACGGGTGGCACTGGTCACACCTGTCGCCCATCCAGCCAGTCTTACACCTGGGAAGGAGATGGGCTTGAATTAGAGGGTGAGCTGGGCTAGTGTTTGGCACTAGACATGGCTGGACGGCACTCTTCAGATTAGGTAAAACATAGCAAGGTGGAATAATCCTACTTGATTTGGCACCACTCCCAACATGAATACTATTTTTTCTTTCCTTATTTCTTTTGTGTACCTGATATCCACTGCCCACCCAACCTACACAACATCCTGGTCCATTCCTATACCACTACCACTCCCTTCTCCTTGTCACAGGGGTCATATCCCTGTGGAAGATCCATGTGCAAAACCTGCTTGGTTCACCCACTGAGTACAACCTAACACAGCCATATCACAGGTTTATCCTGTCCCCACCTGTGAAAACAGCTACGACACAGTTCAGCTCTGCATCAATTTCTGCTAAGCATTTTGCGTCGGCACGACCATCGACTGGCTGTCCACCAGAATGAATGGTTAATATCAAACTGTGGCTAAGAGCAGAGTTGGCCACTGGTGGTGTAGTACGCTGCTGGGCCCATCATGCTTGAGTTTGGCAGCTGCTTCACAACCTATGCCATCTGAATTCTGCCCTGCACCAGCATTTCTAAGCTGTGTAGCAGGGAGTTACCCTTGCAACACGTCCTTCATTGCTGTAACCTTCCTGGCTTCAATTAGTGCTAACCACCTACACTCATACCCTCTGCCCTGTAGTCTCTCCTGCCACTGTGTCATTATCATCGCAGACCTCATCGACTTCAGTACCTGTATGTTGCATTCTATCTTTTAGTGTAAGGGGGAACTGAGGAGTAAGAGAGCAAATGCATGCATGTATACAAAGGTGAGCTGCAAAGTAACACCTCAAAATTTTTTACGTGAAAACTCATAAAGCCTACTAAATAAAACAAACATTACTAACATTCTACATATTCATTCTTCATGTCTACATATTTGCAGCCCTGTGCTCCTGTAGTACGTAACATCCCAATGTGCAATATAACAATGTCCATGTGTGAGCAACACTGTGCTGTAATAGAATTTCGAACTGGAAGAGTTTGTCTACACACGGAGCACTCTCTCCTTCAGCAATTTGATTGCTTCTTCAGTTAAAACTTCCGGGCTGAGAGGCCGTGGTCGGTGTATAAAATTTCCACCTAATTGCTTGTTGTAAATATGTTTGTAAGCCTTCTAATACTATTTTTATTAACTTCTTTGCCTGGTCCAGTTGGCTACATCCATTCTCTCAGGTATCTGAACTTGTTCTCCTTGATTATTGGGTGTGTTGAACTCCACCCTCTGTCACATTCATCACTTTTATCTTTCCATGTGATATTTTCAGGCCTGTTTTCTGAACTATCTCATGTAGCTTTTGCAGCATCATATTTTCCTGGTCTTCTGTTCCTCTTAGCATCACTGTATCATCTATGAATACATTCAGATTGTCCTTTTTGGAACTCAATTTTATGTTTCTTGTTCTCACTATTCGCAGATTATTTTTGTAAAAGATAGCACTGGCTAGAACCTGTTGACCTGTCTCACTCCCATCTCTATCTCAAAAGTTTCTGATACTTCCTCATGGAAGGTTATTTTAGGTTTTTGTAAGGGTCTTCTCAATCAGTTCTTTGACTTTGTAATCTGTGTTGCATTCCTCTAATTCTCTCATATTTTACTTAAAGTATTTTGTTTCTGTTTCAGGAAATAGGAAAGAATTTCAGGTTATTTCTTTAACCTACTGTCAGTATTTGAAAATCTGTTAAAGAGTGAAATGACAGGTGTTCTTTCTCCCCCCTTATCATCACATATAAAATATTTTGTTCCCTAATTATATTTTATGAATTGACACACCATTCTAATAATTACTTTCACTGATTGTGTAAGAATTTTTTGTTGATGAACTAGTGTTAGTAAAAAAAAGAGCACTTACAATCTGAGGTACTGATTCATGTTTTCTTTCTTGTATTGCATCTTACCTGCATTCTCCAGGTTTTCTGCAATAGCCTCTCTCCTTATGGCAGGTCTCAGCACAGATGGCTGCAAGAACAATATTTACTTAGTAAATCATGTAAAGCTGCTATTATGTCAAAGTAGCAAAGTTATGGTCATTCATTATGCTGTTTGTCTAACACAATTAAAGGGTCTGTTATTGTGTAAATGTTTCCAACATTCATCAGCTTATAACTTTTAAACCAATTTACAATAGCAACTATGAAGGAAGTGCACAACATGTTACTGTATACTCAGTGTACCATGTGAGTGGTTACTCACAAAGAACAGACGTGAGACCAGATGTGCCAGATGTGACTGCTTGTTGTAAATGTGTTGCACAAGCTTGTAGACCTATTCCACTTTCCTAATCCCATTTATATTTTTATTAAGTTTGAAATATTGGCTGGCTACATAAAAAGTATTGCTAATTACAGGGGTTCAGCAGTAATAACTAATTTTTACATTCTTATACACCATTCAGCACTTCATATTAAACATTATGGTCAGGCGATCTTGTCAGTTAGATCCTGTACACTCTATTATCACAGAATTCTTAATAAACCTAGTCATGCATTTTGCCTAGGCACTAGACTGTTTCTTATTTATATGTTGTATATTATAGGCCTTACTTTCTATCCTAAGATGGACCACGTATTCTATGTAGAAATATACTTCTCCATTGACACTGTGTTGAATTGTAATCATCAATAAACCTCCTCATGCCCTGTTCTGTAAAGAAGTGAACTCCAATGTGTCAAAGTGTAAAAGAGCTTCAAACATCTGATTACTTTACAAATGAGTTAATGTCTTAAATATTTGACATTAAACAGGCAAGTAAGTAATTTTCAAAAATATCTGAAATCATGTTTAAAGTTTGTTGGTAGTACGTGCTCCAGATAGGCATAGTCTGGCTGATCTGCACTCAGTTTTAAGCAAAAGCTATTTTCTCACAAGTCTCAATGTTTATTACATGATGTATCATGAACTGTGTGTTGTACAATGACTTAATTTTGTACATACGTTCAGTGGTATATGTAGATACTGTTTGCACTATGTGTTGCGAATAGAGTAGGTCATAAAGAAGTAATAAATTAAAGTATCATGGTTGATGAATGAACAACGAAAATGTCATAAGCAATAAACATTTTTCCTTTCATTATTTTGTGTGTGTGAGAGGGGGGGGGGGGGGGGGGGGAGCATCAGCAAGAAAGAAAAAGTTTCATAAGCACGAATTCATGTGTAAAGTATTCTCAGATGCTGAGGGTGAATATGGTCTGGGTGTTTTGTGCTCCATGAGTTACACTGCCCCAAGTCATACAGTTTCTAACTGCAACACTTGTCTTACTGTGTTAAATTTTTCGCATAAGATTACACCTCTGAATGAGAAGATTATGGCAGTGTTTTAAACATTTAAATTTGCTCAAAAATTAAATGAAATGCTAAAAATCAAATTTTTCTTGCCACTGAAAGCCATTAGGTTGGTAACATGCAACTGGGACTTTGCACCATGAACCAGGTTACCCATTTAGTAATACAGAAGCTGCAGCTAGAAATGAAGTGGAACATTATTATTAGTCCTACTATCAGTATTGCTACTGCTACTACCACTACTGAGGTGTGTGCAACTCACGCGTCTGGCACAGCAGACCGGTCCACCCCGCGTGGCAGCGGCACTCCAGTGGGCGTGCGCAGGCGCCGTGCTGGCAGCCGGGCAGCGGCTGGCACTCGTGGCACGTCTCACCCGCCCAGCCCAGCCGACACCGGCACTCGCCCGGCGCCTCGCAGTAGCCCCGGGTCGCGTGGCAGTCCTTCCGGCAGATTGCTGCGGGACACCGATACCACAGCATTACATTAACTGCAGTACTAAACTCCACGCACACACACACACACACACACACACACACACACCTCCCTCTATTATATTTATATTACATTCACTCACATGAAATCAGTGGTGATGAATTGAATGAACTGCAACATTATGACATGATTTAAGTGAACTAGATCCAGCAAATGTTAAACTCCAGTGCAATGAATAAGTTAAGAGTAATGGAAATTATGCTGACCAGGGCCAACCCTGGATCCTATACTTATCAGTGATTAATACCCCAGTCTGCCACAAAATTTTCATTTGTCAAGACATACAAGGTGGGTTCCATAAGTACTGAGAACAAATTTATGTAAAAAAACATTTATTGAACACTCGCATATAATTATTCGAAATATATCGAAATAGCTCTCTCCCATATTGATAAAGTTCTGGAAGTGGTTTTCCTGGCCCTAGAGGGCACCCTGGAAGGCCTCCTCTTCGATCTCCTTTAGAGCCTGTGTAGCGTGAGTCTGTACATTTTCAATAGTGTACCTCTGTTCCCTTTAAGGCCCACTTATTAGCAAGGAAACAAAAATAAGGGGGAGACAGTCAGGGCTGTAGAGAAGATGGGGAAGCAGAAGGGTGTGGGTTCTGGCCAGAAATTAACTGACAACAAAGATGCTATGGGTTGATGTATTGTCATTATCCAATTTCCACTCATCCTTGATGTCACTTCGGCTGCAGACAATCCTCCTTTTCAGTCTTTTAAGCATTTTCAGTAGAGAACTACATTCATAGCAGTCCTGGTAGGTATGGATTCAGGTGAATAATGCCTCCGGAGTCAAAGAAGCCAATGAGCATGGTTTTCATACTGGACTTGCTCATGCATGGGATGCAGCAATGCTGGAATGTGCCACTCCTCAGAAGTTTTTGTCCCCAAGTCATATTCATAAATCCATGGTTCATCACCAGTGAAAGCTAAGTTTAAAAAAATTAGTATCTTTTTAACACACTCCCAAGAGTTCTTAGCACCAAAACACTCACATCTCATTTGGTCAAGGCTTTTGGGTCCAATTTGGTTCATATATTTTTCATGTTCAAGTCTTCAGCTAGAATGAGATAAACTGATATTTGGCCTTTTTTAGAGTTTCTGCTATCCATTAAAGGCTTTACAGTCAGTTAGAATTCAAAGTCATACACATATGTCACATTTCTGTGGATTCAGAAGATTGATGGATCTCACTGCAAGGTTCATTAGTGAAGTCCTCTTCATCCTCAATGAATCACTTGTGCCATCAAAGAACTTGTCAATTTGTCAAGAAATCACTCCCAACAGCCTGTTGAATTAATGGAAACGTTTCACTGGCAGACTCCTTAAGTTTATAGTAAAACTTGATCATGTAACATTGCTTCACAGAATGATTCATTGTGCCATGTTATGTCACTACACAATGGGGTTCACAAGAATTCACATCCCGACCCTCCAGTAGGAGGTGATGGATATTGAGTGCATTTTGAAGTTAACACTCTCCCCTACTTAACCCAGCAGGTTAGAACGTGTTGTGGTGTATTGTTGTCAGGAAAAATTTGGTCGCATTACTTATGGACCCCTCCTTGTAAAGTCCACTACGAGTTCAGAATTTCTCAACAGTTTTCACTGATAAGATTTCATCTCATTGCATCTTCATTTACTACATCTCCACTGACTCCAATCATTTCATTTCAGTGAATTCAATTCAGCTGTGTTACACACATGTAGCGACAGTCCATTCATGCAGTGTTGCTATTCTGTTCCACATACCCAGGGAGAGAACTTCCATTTTAGTGTTCAGAGATCGTAGGAGGAAAACATCACTGGCAATGGAAGTTTAAATCAGGTTTACAGGTGTGATCAAACCAGTAACAACTGTAACAGTTAAGGCCATTGTCTGTGGTAAATAGGTCAGGTCTGCTTTCTGCTGTGTCATAAATTTTCATTAAACATGGCATATTCCATGCAGTAGGGAATGGTTGTGAGCAGAACATAGGCCAGTGTAGTGATGGTGGTGAGAACAGTTGTTGAAAGAGGCATTAAGGGTCCATATTATGTGAGCCTATTTGCGGTCCATTAAAGATGAACTACATCCCACATGAGAGATGCATATGATGTTCTGTATACCTGTGACTTGAGATAAAAATTGATCCCAAAGACAAATTGTAAGATATTTTTTGTAAGAATTGCAGGATTTCAGGAGAGGCATACACTAGTCACTATGCACTTTTTTTAAGACAGATTCAGGAACTGAAGGAGAGAATCCCAACATAGGCTACAAAGAGGAAACTGTCATTATTCTCCTGTTGTTGGTAACTGATGAATCATTAATAATCATGTATGCCTACAAAGTTCAGTTAATAGAGTTATATCTATTTGGCAACTTGTGTCAAAAGTATGTGCATATGCTCAGATATGGAGAAACATGTGGTAAAATGACACATCACACCAAAAATGCCAATCTCTATCAGGTTAGGCTCATGTCAAGATGCGATGTAATAATGTACAAACACTCTTCTTTTCTTACAAATAACATAAAAAAGTAATGTGCAAGTAATTTGGTGCAAGTGTACGGAACAGGAGGCACGATGATAAAACTTGTTTAGATGAATACACTAGATTACTGTGAAACCTTACAAAAAAGATCCAGAGAGCCCTACACGTGTAGTAACTTCAGTGTAGGTATCTCCAACAGCTTCACTCCTTTTGAGGCCACTGATGAAAGTAATTTTACAATTCAACAATTTCTGAAGTATTTTGATATAAATATAGGGATGGATTGCAAATCTCACCATAAAGGAAGCACTCAACAGCAAAGGGTCACATTTAATTGTAGACTACTAGCAGTCTGTGATTACATGTTCAATGACTCCTCTGTGTGGTGAGAGGCAATTTACCCTAACATTCATATTGATATTTCATCTTGAATTTTCTACCGTTAGAAGTATTTTGGTGGTATAAATCATAAGGTATAAGCTAGTACTAGAAAGAAAAGGCATAAGAAAATCAAAGTGGTATTGCTATTAGAAGCAGTCATGTGAGGGGAATGTCAGTACTTGTAAAGGGCTCAATGGGAGATGATTAACAGGTACTGTAATTGGTATTTTTAACCCGAGTGCAGACTACAAGAATGTCGTTTGTGATTTACACCCTTGTAAAAATAAGCTCATGAAATTATAGTTCAGTGGTGCAGATAATGGTTTGGACTGCAACCTCAATTATGCAATTAATTATGGACATTAGACGCTTTGCTGAGAATGTTCTTCACATTAATGTGAATATTTTGTCACTCTTTGAGTAGTATATTAACCCCTGATCAAGCATGTTCTAAAAAATCGGTCAGGAGATTGCATTTACATGTGTATGTGACTGACATACAACCTCTCACTCCATTGTTATCATATATGGGATAGCCAATGCATGAAAGCTTATGCTTGGAGACTACTTATACAGCTGATAGAAAGAAGCATCCGATTTGACACCTGACCAAAGTAGTAATAATCCTATTTTAGTCACTCCCAATTTTTAAACGAGACACTATTTAGTATAAATTCTTCTGAAAAAAGTTTGATAAATAAATAATAAACCATAGTTTGTATCTCAGTATCTACTTTCATTCCATTATTATCACAAATCATATAGTTTTTGAGAGGATTCCTGAATGAATAAATAAATATTGAAGTACATAGGGAAGCACTTTACTGTCATACAAAAATGTCATTATTTTTCGGTAACGAGAGTAACAAAACTCCTTTGCTACCATATATTTGTTAAAGACTGTATCATCTCACCCCATTTCCAATCTAAGGTAAATATTTTTAATTGCCTCCGAATTACAAGCGAATGCTGACATACTGATTTATTTTTTCCTTACTACTCCTCAATTTTGATATCCATGTCCAGATCTACATCAATATTCTATAAACCCCAGTGAAATGTATGGCAGTTGGCACATCACATTCTTCACTTTATTAGGGCTTCTTCCCATTCCATTCACATATGGGCTGTGAAAATGGTGTTTACTTAATTACCTCTGTAAATCCTACAATTAGTCAAATCTGATCTTTGCAATCCCTGTGGGAGCAATATGTAGTAGGTTTCAGAACATTACTAGACTCCTCACTTACAGAGGTTGATGGTGTGTTCCTAACTTCAGGAGGACATTCAAAACCCATCCCAAACTGTTGTTTAGTGAACAAAATTTGAGCTTACAGAGTGTTGGACAAGATTCATGACTGGGTTCAAAATGTCATTGCAGATAACACGTTGTTCCAAAAGGAACAAAATCAAGAGATGAAAAGATAATTTCAGGGCTACCCCAAGGAAGTGTGAGATGTCTGTTACTGTTTACAATGTATAAAAATGATTTACTAGAAAATGTCAGAAGCTCTTTGAGACTGCTCAGACGATGCGTTTGTCTGTAAGAAAGCACCACTGCCAACAGGCAGTATCAATTTGCAGAAGATTGATGAATGGTGCAGGCTCTGGTAGTTGACTCTGAATTTAAATAAAGATGAGATACTGTGCACACATAGGAAAAGAAATCCACTGTAGTACAACTACACTATTGATGATAAATTGCTGGAAACAGTATCTACTGCAAAATATCTAGGAGTAATTAGAGTGACCATAATGACCAAATAAAGCAAACTGTAGGAAAAACTGATGCCACATTGAGATTCAAAGGAAGACTCTTAAGGAAATGTAAGTCATCCATGAAGGACATGGATTACAAGGTACTTTTCAACCAATTCTTAAGTACTGTTTATCAATATGGGATCCTTACCAAGTAGGACTGGTAGAATAAACAGAGAATATATAATGAAGAGTGGCGAGTTTCATAATGAAATCATTTAGTTGGGATGAGAGCATTACAGAGATGCTCATAAAACTCCAGTGACAGACGTTACAAGAGGGGCATTCTGAATCATGGAGAGGTTTACTATTGAACAACATATTACTTCCTCTCACATACATCTCATGAGATGGCCCTGATGATAGAATTCGAGAAATTGGTGCTATAACAGAGGTTCCCCAACAATCATTCATCTCATACATCATTTGCCAGTGTAACAGGGAAGGGAGGATCAATTAGTAATACCAGAAGTACTCTCTGCCACAACCATTAAGTGGCTTTTGGAGTAAGAAGTAATGCTGGTATAGACTACTCTTGAAACTTTGTACATGTTCATTGGTGGGTAAGTTTGTGTTTTTCTTCAAGCACTTGCCAGTTATTGCAGCATCTCTGTGAAGGTCTTGCACTGGTGAAACATACCTGTGAAATTCATGCTGCCCTTCTCTGTATGTATTCAATATCCTCTGTTAATCCGATTTGGTACAGGTCCCACACATTTGAGCAATATCCTGGAATGGATTCCATGAGTGTTTTGTTAAACTGATTGCACTTTCCCAGTTTCCTACCAATAAATCAAAATCTGGCACTTGCTTTACCTATGACTGAAGTTATGAGATCATTCCATTTCAGATCCATAAACAAATTGTTACTCCCAGGTAATCACAAGAATTTAGTGATTCCAGTTGTGACTCACTGATGGGCTTAGGAAACTATATCTTCATTATTTTGTGAAGTACACAATTTTATATTACCGAATGCTTATAGCAAGTTGACAATCATTGCACCACTTTGAAATCTTATCAAGATCTGACTAAATATTTGTCCACCTTTTCCAGCATAACTTCATTATAAATAACAGCATAATCCGTGAAAAGCTAGAGATTACTATTAATATTGTCTGCTAGGTCAGTAACATAAACACAGCAACATACACACACACACACACACACACACACACACACACACACACACGTGTGTGTGTGTGTGTGTGTGTGTGTGTGTGTGTGTGTGTGTGTATGAAAAAGGGGAAAAGGGGGGCAGGTGGATTTGTTCCTGTAAAACTCTGGAATGCCTTGAGCAATTTCAGCCAAACTTGGTAATCACATGTGGTACAGTGTGGAAAAAATACTACTATTGGGGTAAAACATCCATGGCATCTTTAGGTGTTGCATGCATGTGTGGAGATGCAACAGTAATCAAAATCAGAAAGTATAGTATGAAATCCACAGTCTTCAGCAGGCTGAATGGTCATAGTCATTACCATATTTAACTGCTATGTATGTTGCCTGTTCAAGAGCAGTTTCACCCAAGAATTTATTTATTCATGTTCCTGGAGGAGAAATTAAAAGTATTTTATGTATAATGAAGATTTGTATTGAATTTAGATTAGAATGAGTTTGTAAAAGATTATATTTTATAATTTGCACCTGCATTTGTACTTTTAAAAGGGTGTGAATAAACTATATTTGTTTTACACTATAGATATATTACATTCCTTTGACTATCTAACATTAGAATGGGATGAACAAGTAACTTCAGTAGGCAGGGCAGTCAGCTAATGCGAGTCATCATATTTGCCTGAATGTAATGTCAGTGAGTCACAGCTGAAATTGGGAACTCATACAATTACTTTGGTGTAACACTTCATGAGGGTACAAAATGGAATATTTGGTATAATATTGGGAAATTACACTCAATCTACAAAGGAGATTGCTTAATGATCACTTCCAGAATATTGTTCAAGTGTGTGGGACCTGTACCAAATAGGACTAACAGGGGATATTGAACGTATACAGTGAAAGGCAGCACGAGAGGTCACATGTTTATTTGACCTGTGGGAGAGTGTTACAGAGATGCTGAAAAAACTGAACTGATCGACTCTTGAAGATAAATGTAAACTATCCCAAGAACTACTACTAACAAAATTTCAAGCACCAACTTTAAATGATGATTCTATGAATAGACTACACCCCTTTACATATTGCTCTCATAGGTTATGACAATAAGTTTAGAATAATTACAGCACAAACAGAGGCATTCAAACAATCATTCTTCCTGTGCTCCATATGTAAATGGAATGGAAGAAACCCTAATAATTGGTACAATGGGACTTGCCCTCTGCCATGCCCTTAATGGTTATTGGTAGAGTATGGATGTAGATGTAGAATATAAGCAGTACTTCAAGTTCAACTTATCAGTGTGACTACAAATTACAATACATTTTTGGGTCACAGCAACTTCAGCTGTAGTGCTTCATCCTTTATTTGAAATGGAGCAACAGTATCACTAGGTTTGGGAAATTAACTTAATCACTGTATATGGAGTAACAATGTAACCAACTTAATCGATGATGTTTCATTTTGGTAGTGGCTATTATTATGCTAACTGTTCCATTAATTTACATGACAGGATACATGCAGTTTTTTCTATAAATCATAATTAAAATTTAGTCTCCACTAGAGAATGGAAGTCACAAGAAAATCAGCAACAAATTTTGGAATGCTGCGTGGTTATGAAGCAAATTTCATATTCACCTTTATTCATTATGTGAAAAATATGTGTAACAATGAAGCTGTCAAAAGAACGGTTTGGAGAAATCCAATGTGTGGCATCAGAAAACATTGTAGAATAAGCTGCATTCTGCTGAATCAAGGAACTCATACAGAGTGCTGTCAGCTAGGGAATATTCTAAATTTGAATTTAAGGTTCTTTCCTTTATGCAAAATAAAAGTACAGTTGGAATACCTATCTCTCAACAAATAGTCCCGTTAAAACCTTTGAAATTATGAGGACCTGAAACATATCACAGATTGAATTCTGGGCGAGTGTCAGCTGTTGTAGGTTAATGCACAGAAGAGACCTCTCTATATGACAAATTACTATACTAGCACAGAGACTACCATAAGATTTTATTCAAATGCTTGTCAACTCCCAGACGCACATAGTCCCAGCATTTTAGAGGCACTCTTACCCTTTACGTCAGATGTAATGCCAACAAAATGCCCGTTGTTGAGACATAATGAGCAGAAGTGAAAAGTGACATGATGTAGGAAAGTTGTCCCACTCTCCCTATGTTATTGAGAAGCCCAAGGAAAACTTCCCTACGATATCAGTGACTCATTGTCTAGAAAAAGTCAGGGTGAGAACAGAATTAATGATGGACAGGCCAGCTAATGTTTGGAATAACTGATCTCATGAACCACTCAGTAAGAGAGCTATGCTAGTGCTAAATGCCTTCAAAGGTTGTCTCACACCTGAAGCTACATTGGGTCTTACACCTAGAGGTATGAATTAAAATCTGCAGACATTTTATATAATCACATACCAGCCATTTAAAGACAGTCCCTGAAAACACTATCCAGACTAGCTTTTAAAAGGAGTCTGTTTGGTCAGTTCATCTATTACAATTAAAAATCCATCAATTATCAGTGTGTGTTGGTGGATTCTCTCTTCATGGCATACAATAATACCACACTCTATCGCTGAAGGGCTCAAGAAGTGCTGCCCTGGAAGGTAGTGAGGACAAGGAGGAGGATGATGAAAACGGTGACTGTGATAAAACAAAAATGGGTGATGTGACAAAATTTTCTCCACTGACTTTGTCTCTTCTTCCCCCCCCCCCCACCCCTCCCCTATAGTACCTCAAGCTGCGGAAGTCAAACATGCGCCAGAACAAATGGACGTGGTCAGCCCATAGAGGGGTCCGCGTCCGCGGCGGCTATTCCGCGCAGCAGCTCTCGCGCAGTGAGGGTGCCACCGCTACGCCACGCGCAGACAGCAGCCAATAGCCACTCCCTCCAGTTTCGTATATAGGGACCTGCTCTGCCCTAGTCCAATCAGTCTGGTACTCACTCTGGATTGCATTTCTATCTCGGCGGTACTGCGTTCTGGTCGTTGCTCGTTGTTGACATTTGTCTGGCTCTGGTTCCCAGTGGATTTGCTGTTGGTGTTTGGTGTTCTGGTTTCTACAAGCTTCCATTGTTTATCTCTTCCTTGTTGTGTCGGTCATAGTCAGTCATGGTCAGTTGTTGTCGGTTGTCGTTGGACTGTTGCCCAACATGTTCTTGTGTTTACCCGGTGGTGCGTGCTCCACCGCCAGCAGCTTCCCCACCTAGCGGCTCCGATCCGCAGCCCAAGGCATTCCAGCAGTTGGTTTTGGTTACTACAACCCCCCTCAAAATTAAATGTGTGGTTTATATTCAGCCAGTTATTGTATAACTCCAGATGAAGGCCTAATTGTCAGAAACACCCTTTTACATTTTTACAAAAGTGAACTGAAAGGATCATGTAAATCTGGACTCAAATTTAACAATTTTTGTAGTAAATGTACACTGAAGAATAAAAAGGAAAGTGCAAATGTTAAACACTGGCCACTGGGTCTGCCTTCTTACCAAAATAAGTACATTACAAATAACTATAAACATAACACAAACAAATATCTGAGACATTTCTCATGAACTCCATTAGGGAAACAGAAAAGTCTATTTTTGTACTCACGTTCAGAGCAGAAGAGCCCATCCCAGCCTTCCTCACATAGGCATTCAAAGCTGTTGTTGCAGTAGCCATGCTGGCAGCCAAACATTGTTATGCATTTGTTGCACAGCTCACCATAGAAACCTGGAAAATATTCTACTTCATTGCGTGACCAAAGAAACAGGTACGGTGACCCAAGAAGAAAAAAACACACACATTTCTTTCACAGATACATCAAGCCTGTGTTGCAACCCTGTTAGTATCAATTATTGTATGTAAAATACACTCTTATTTTCCATCTGTTACACTAAATATTTATTTTTGTGACCTAGGTTTCAGGTTGTAAAGCACATTGTCTAGCATTACTCACAAAGATACTGTTGTGCATAATGGTACTAACAAAAATGAGAAATATTATGGTATATAATTTTTACTTTTTGGACTGTTTGACTATAACTCATGCCATATGCGTTTTGCCTTTATTCTCTGCCAGGCATCTTCAGTGGCAGGTTGTGTGGACGATTTTCTACATATTACACCTCTGTTCCATTTTTGGTACTGTTCCTCTTCTTATAAATGCTACTTGCAGTTTTTCTCCCACATTTCAGAGCACTAGGAACTGAACACTTGTTTTGATGCAATGTTTTGGTTTGCTGTGAAATGTGGGAAAAAAACCGCAAGTGGCATTTATAAGAGTAATGGCACCAAAAATGGAACAGAAGCATAATATGTAGAAAATCGTCCATGCAACCTGTCATTGAAGATACCTTGCTGAGAATAAAGGTGAAATGCGTATGGCACAAAAATTGTGCTTCATTCAGTTGTAGTCAGATGGTCCAAAAAGTAAAAATTATCAATATACGGTAATGTTACATGCAACTGAAGAAGACAGGACTACAAAAGTGAAAAATGAGAAATAATTTACAACTATGAAAGAAATTAACTGCTAATATTAAATACACAACTTAATACATTGAGAATCACCCGTCAGGTTAGCTGCTTCCTGGACTTGGTTGGGCACACCGGCCCGGATCAAATCTGCCTGGCGGATTAACGATGAGAGTTGGTGTGCTGGTCAGTCTGGATGTGGGTTTTAAGCAGTTTTCCACATCCCACTATGTGAATACTGGGCTGGTCCTCATGTCCCACCTCAGCTTACAGACATTTGCAAAATGTTTGCACTATTTCATGGCTTACACTCGACGCAGACAGCTGGGGTACAGGGTGGCGACAGGAAGGGCATCCAGCCACCCTCTGACACTAACATCGCCAAATCAATAGTAACAAGGGCGACCCCAGGTTGAATTGGGACAAAGGTACAAAGCCAATAATGAATACATTGAGAATCAGAGAACACTAAAATGACATATTGGGGAATCCCTTGGTAGTAGGGCACAACTTAACTATAGTAGGGCACAGCTTGACAAAGATGGATTTTACTTCCTTCATAGTGGAGATTGAACAAAGATCGATCATGGAGTCAGTTCAGTTTAGCAGTATCAAGAAGTGTGAACTAACTGCAGTCTGTCCCTTTGTTCAATATTTTATTCAGGATGGCTCTTGCAGTGCCTCTTGATCTCCAGTATTTCAAGCAGTCAGTTTCTGGCCCTTGCATGCAGAGTATATTGTTTCTGCACCTACTACATGACTAGGTCTGGTTTCCACACAGTGGCGCACAAAGCTGCCAAGTTTCCTGCAGATTTCAGCTTCTGATGTGTTCTTTAAGCCTGGTGCACATTGATCTACCAGTTTTTCTTGCCTGGTATGAACTACACACTTTGCAAATCATCTTGTAGGTTCCATTCCACTTTTGTTCACTGGGTTGGTTAAATAAATTTCTACCTGTCATCTCTATTATACAGTAGGTCACTCAAAATCTCTTTTTCTTCAGTATATTGCCTATTTTGGTAGACAATTTAGCAACAAATGGTGACACACATCTTCCTCCAGCAGTTGTCAGGGGCACAGTTGGTGGACATACTAGTGTTTTAGCTTGATTTTTTTTACCTTTTTCATTACAGTACCATCAAAAAAAGTGGGCTGAGAACATTTGTTTATAAATCTCTATTGACATGACTGGGTGTAGTTCTCCAAAATCTGGGGTGGGGAACTAGAACTGATTGTCAACAGATGAACACAAAATTAAAAGCACCATGTCTGTGGGAGGTACGGTGCACTGAGGAAGCTAGAATGCAGAAATCAAAGTATGTGTCTTTGCTGCAGATTTTACATTGGTGCTGATGTCAATATAAATATCTAGATAGTTAATGGATGTGGCTTGTTTACCAATACTCATAAGCAAATAAAAAATTAAGAAAGATATAACAAAAACACTTTATCACTTTATTAATTACCTCATTTCTTAAAAAATGTGGGAATAATTTCTGTATATGATAAAGTCACAATCAAATTTGAATTGTTAGTGCTCTCTCTCTCTCTCTCTCTCTCTCTCTCTCTCTCTCTCTCTCTGTGTGTGTGTGTGTGTGTGTGTGTGTGTGTGTGCCGGTGGGATGGAGGGGGAGATGTGTGCTTATCTCAAACCTTACAATAAAGCACCACAACATAGTAATAATACCAGAATGTTAAGTACTTAACTATAAGCTTGAAAATTTGAGAAAACAGACAGAAGAATAAGGAAATATGAGGCCCTTTGAAAACTTCAGAATTCTGCAAATTAAGAAATAACAATGAAGTTCATGAGAACACAGAAAATGTATCATAAACAATGGAGAAGAAGATTGCTATCTTTGGACATATTTACAGAATTGATGACAACATACTACCCAAAAGAATTTTCAAATATTCTTGGGAAAATGCAACAGTAATTTGGATTAAGGAGGTCATGAAAGGTTTATGAAGAAACAACATAAGAGAAGAAGAATTAATGGAAAAGAAATATTTCAGGAAATTTTTTAAAAGTCGGTCTTCAAGGGAGAAAGGGAAAATAAATACAGCAAGAAAGTGAAGAAATACTAGCACAAAAGGAAGGAACACCAAAGGCGAAGTATTTTAATTGGATCACGACCCCCAGAAGCCCCTAGCGAAGAAAGAAGAGAAAGGTAGTCCATAGTGACACCAAAGGTGATCTGAATGTCTTTTCCAGTCAAAAGTGTCACTGATGGTGAACACATCTCCACTTGGCTTTCTTGGTGTAGTATATACCATACCCTTATGAAGTTTCTTGTCAACAATCAACCGTAGTTTGGAAACAGAAGTAGCATCCACAAATATAATACTTGAAGGAGACATGATTTACACCATCCATACCTCAGCCTTAGTGTGGCATAGAACAGAGTGAAAATCAAACAATGGGAAATGCAGGATGGAATGTAACAATACCAGAGAAGGAAAGTTGCTACTCACCATATAGCAGAGATGCTGAGTCGCGATATGCAGAACAAAAAGATTCACACAATTATAGCTTTCGGCCATTAAGGCCTTTGTCAGCAGTAGATACACATACACACATGCACAGACACACACACTCATGCAAACACCAACTGTGGTTTACGTTCTCTGACACTGCAGATGTGTGTGCAAGTTGTGTTTGCGTGAGAGTGTGTGTGTATGTGTGTCTACTGCTGACAAAGACCTTAATGGCCAAAAGCTATAATTGTGTGAATCTCGAATCTTTTTGTTGTGGCTATCATGACTCTGCATCTCCGCTATATGATGAGTAGCAACTTTACTTCTCTCACATAGAACAGAGTAAGGTATTCAACCACAAAAATCTTTTTTGCACATGTGTGTTGAAGAGAGGGAAATAAAAAGTGTCTGAACATAGTTAAGTAATAATCGTTTTATGTACATAAAAAAGTCATGTAAATGATCAGCACATTGCTACAATTTTTCCAGAGGAAATGTACTACAATTGTCAGTCAGACCGATTCCATTTCATAATAAGAGGTCGCAATTACATTCAGCATGTAAATTCTAAGTATCTATCCATGTACAACAAGCCTCACTGGATACAGAAAAATATATAAGCCTGGCTTTTGCAGTTTGAAAATTCTTTTGGGTAGTCTTTTGTCATGAATTCTGCAAATATTCCCAAAAACTAGTAATATTCTCTTCCATACTGTTTCTGATACATTTTCTGTGTTCTGATACATTTCATTGATATTTCTCAATTTCTAAACACACACATGTGCACACACATACACACACACAGAGAGAGAGAGAGAGAGAGAGAGAGAGAGAGAGAGAGAGAGAGAGAGAGAGAGAGAGAGCTTGAGGGGTAAATACATAGAGTGCACTAAAAATTCAAAACTTGAGTATCACACACTTGTAACTTCATCATACACATAAATTATTCCTCAGCTATTAATAAAAATGGTAAATAATAATGTTTTTATTATTAATTTTTAATTTTTATTTCCTTGAGGGCACTTTGTGAACAAATGATTTATAGAACAAGGGCAACCACAGCTAAAGTAACTATACAAAATTGATTGACCATTATTACAGTATGACATAGGTTTTTACATACAGTTGTTAAAACATTTAAAACACGAAACTGAATAAAAAGTCTAATAGTCTGCAATAACTGAATTTGCTGTAGTCAATTAGAGATTCATACTATTTTTAACTGTTTTCATAACTTCTAAATTGTGCCTTCTGGTGTATAACTGTACAGATATTTTTATAAATTAATACCTTGAAGTTTTCTAAGATATTTTGAAAGTTCTGAATGAATAGATTTAAGCAGAGAATATTATGCATCTAGTTAGGAAACTGGGTGTGGATTACTTACACCCCACAAAGTGGGAGTCACCAATAAACTCCAACAAATACAGTTATTGTGGGCTACTGGACTTTTCATTCCGTTTTATATTTTAAATGTTTTTAACACCATATGTAAACACCTGTGTTACTCTGCATGAATGGTCAATCAGTTATGTAGTTGGTGAAACATAAGGCACATCCAGTAATTTTCTAGATATTTATGAGAGACATTATGCTGATTCCTACATTCCAGCTTCCTCAGCACACAGTACCTCCCATAGATGCACTGCTTTTCATTTTATATCTTTCTAATCATAAAGCTTTTTGCCTTTGTTAGTGGGACTGAAATACGTAGAACTGTGTATTTTTGCAGGAGTCTACCACAATTTTTTCTTTAGCAAAGCGCAGATATGCTAACTCCGATTAAGTTACTGCTTGCCTGGCTGCCCTCCACTGCTGCAGCCAGACACCAACCAGACTGGCCCTCCACTAGACTGACTCACCCATCTTGCAGCGACATTCCCCCGGCCGCTTGCAGTAGCCCTGCAGTGGGTCGCAGCCCTTGCGGCAGATGGGCACGTCGCACACGTCGCCCGTCCAGCCCGGCTGGCAGCTCAGCTCCCCAGAGTCACTGCACGTGTAGTGGCTGTGCTCGCTCTGGCTCGCTGGAACCTCGCATGCCTGCCGAACCGACACAGCAATCACTTGTGGTGCACACAGAAAATTCATAAAGTTACACTAGAAGATACAAAGAGAAACCAGATGAGCATCTCAGGGGAAGATGATTTGTGGAACAAAACTTCAACTTTTCCACAACTGCCCCAATATCTCACATATTAGTTCCTTCCTGAGGGAGGAAGGAGTGAAAGGTTGTGAAAGATTAGAATGAAATGGCAGGTCACTCAGTCTTCCCAGTGAGATATAAAGTTGATTTTAAGAACAACCACAACTGAGGATCATATTGATGAGACAGAGAAATCTGCTCCAGTTGTAAATGACATTTTAATAACTCAATTATTTTGGAGAGTGTTGCTCCATCGTTGGGTGCTATGTATCACACAGTACATCAAGTCAGGGGAAGGGGGGAAGGCCAGTTAATAGTCGTACATATAACCCACATATATACAACATAAAGATGTGCCAGAGCTGCCAGAGAAGCAAGTATCAGGTGAGATGTTCCTAGAACTATGGAGACAGGAATCAGTTCTCCCTCATATCCTCATATCCTTCTGCTCCCCTGGCCTTAACATGGAATAACATGAAATACCTCCAAAACTTTTTTAATGTTATTATGAAATATTTTATTTGTTTACTTAATTATTCCCTCAGTTCTCATATATCAACCTCATCCTCTCCACTACCCCCACCCTTCTTGCTCTATGTTTTCTCCCATCTTCTTTTCAGGTTTTAGTCACACTGATCATTTGACCTCTAATTTCTCTTCCTCTATCCACTTCTTGTTCGTCAATCTATCCTTATTTCACCTTAGGGCTGAAGCTGGCACAGCGCTTATCAGTGTACTATCTTAGGTCAACAAGTCCTGCCATAATACATCACAACAACCATTTGAAAGTATTGTGAAGTTTCATGAAAATTATTCAGAAATACATACAAATGCCACACCAGAAAATGCTGTGATTTGCCCTTCACAGCTTCATGATTTAAAGCATGCTGTAACGAGGAGTAAGTGAACATTATATATTCAGCCAGATGTGTAACTTTATTGTTCTTAACAAATTCTTATGGTGGCTCAAGACCCAAGTGCATCCAACGTAGGTGAAATTGGGAAATACTACAGGCCACAGGCTAGAGATGCAGAAGATTTGGAGGAGTGGATGACTGGGAGAAGTCTATCAAAGCTGCATCATATTACATTAGATTAGATCAGACACACTGTTTGTTTTGCACATTCATACTGGGGAGATCTTCAAGGGCAGTGGTAGTCACTATTTTCTACCTACTGCCCACTGTTGTAGCTCTGTTAGTAGTGAAATTTTTTAGCCGCCCAAGAATTCCACAGTAATAATGATTTATAAATTAGGGAATTAACTTTACTTAATGAAATATAGAGTGCAGAATTACAGCAGATTAAAGCAGTTAATTAAAATTACTTAGCAAATACTTTATGTCAAAACTTTATGAAAATGCAATGAAAATGTGAAATGTGTGGTTTCTTTTTCTTCCCCCCCCCCCCCCCCCCCAAAAAATCACTACTGCCTACTGCCTACCATGGAAGCAGGAACTCCTACTAGTGGGTGACAGGGACCAGGTTGACTACCGCTGCTCAAGGCTATGGAGCATGTCAGAAAACCAAAATACATAATACATTTACACAGGGACTCTGTGTTACCTCTGTTAACCCTAAGCAAGATGATTTTCAAGGATGTAGAACAAGTACACTGATCAGTCAGCACATTATGATTGACCTACTATTGATATAAGCACATCCAGATGATTGCAGTGTCATCTGGTGAGGCACGATTGCTAGTCAGACACAAGTATAGTGCATGTAGTATTAGTGCACATCCTGCCTATGAGTAGAACGGGTAAGGCACACAATCTATCTGAGTCTGACCAAGAGCACAAGCTTTTCAGAAACTGCAAGGCTGTTGAGTGTTCAAGGGGTGCTGTGGTGAGTCAGATGTCATAGGGTTGGGCAGCCACCCCTCATTACAGATGTTGGATTTAGTAACCAGGGCAGAATGGTAAAACAGGAAAGGTCACAAACTGTGGTGGAACTAACAACATACTTTAATGCTGGGCAGAGTACAAGTGTATGTGAACACACAGCACACTGAACACTCCTAGCGATAGGTGTCTCTGCAGCCAACAACCCGTGCATGTGCCAATGTTAATACCACAACGTCGGCAACAATGACTGAAATGGGCACACGACCATTGGCACTGTATGTTGGTGCAGTGGCAGAGCATTGCATGGCCTGATGAATCCTGATGCCTTCTTCATCATGCCAACGGGAGGGTGAGAATCCATCATCTTCCAGGGGAACACCTCCTTGCCATCTGTACTGCAGGACAGAGACAAGCTGGTGACAGATCCATTACACTCTGGTGAACAAACATGTGGGCATCCGTGGGTCCATTGGAGCTCATGAAAGGTGCCATGATGGTCAAGAAATATTGTAGACTGGTTGCAGACCATGTACAACCTTTCATAATGATCATGTTTCCTGATGGTAGTGCATTTTAGCAAGATACTGCACCCTGTCACAAGGCCAGGAGTGGGGTGGAGTGGTCTGGGGAAGACAGTGCTGAGTTCCAATTGATGTGCTGGCCCCCCAACTCATCAGATCTGAAACAAATCAAACACATGTGAGATTTGATTGACCATGACGTCAGAGCTCATTGCGCCCCTCCATGGAATTTATGAGAATTATGTGATTTATTGATGTGTTTGCATTTCCTGAGAATAAAACTCAGTGTTTTCCAGTAATAGCACTGTTTTAAGTTCAAGATTATATAGAATATAAAGTTACAGTTCTACACTAAGTTCGCATTTCAGTGAAGACTGATTGCACAATACATGGCTATTTCCTATTGATTCTCTTTGTTTCCTTTAAGACAGAGATGACATGAACCATTTCACTGGATTTTCTGTGACAATTTACCGGTACTTCCATTACTGACAGTGAATGAGTGGCTGTAAGAGGGAAAAAAACCTCTGTGTTAATAGTTTTCGGCAACAATTCTGGATCGAATGAACCTCATCCAGATTGAATATCTCAGAATTTTCCAATTGTATAGTCATGCTTTGGGAAACATTGCCACAGGAGCAATTAGATCTTCTGAAGGTGAAATTGCTTCCTTCCAAGACTATGTCTACGATTTTATCAAATTATGATAATTGGTAATATAAAAAAAAAGCTTTATAGGCTGGCATTGTTTATTAGGAACTTTTATATGTGCTTCTGTGTCAACCTGCTCTAAGAATATTTTGGAAGGATGAATTCAATATCACCACAGCAATTAGGCTAATTGTAATAATCTGCTTCGTTCTAACTATGGTCTGTCCTTACAGCAGCATGGCTCAAACTGTAGCCTTTGTTTCATAACAAAAAATATCAGTTGGTGGCTATGAATTGGTAAATCGGCTAACTGCTTGGAGCTTAATTTGAAAACAAAGCAGAAAAATACAGAGAAATTACTGGAGATGCATGTTGGAGATCTGGTTACTTTTGATGCAGCAGTATGAAAAATTTCATCTCAACACAAAGGGGAAATAGAAGAGGGCTATTTAATAAAGAATGATCATAATTTTTTATGATCATAATTTATCACACTAGAATTTAGTCTTATGATTATTATTATTAGCTTGATGTGTAACAAACACACCACACTAGTTTCACTGTTGCTATACCTGATTCGCCCCTGTGAGAGGTGAGTATACTGAGACATTGAGCTATTGCAACAATGAAGATGATGTTTGATGAACAACGTGCAGGTTTGAAATTCTGCTTTCATCTCAGCAAATCTTCAGTTAAAGCCTATGCAATGATTCAGGCCTGTGGACAGTCTGTTCTTCCCTATAGCACAGCTCAAAGATTGTATAAATAGTTTAAAGAGGTGAGACAGTTTCAAAGAAGGTGGACTCAGAACTCCAGTTACTGCTCTAATGGAAGAAAACTTCAACACCGCTGCTGTCATAGTGAGAGAAAATCGATGAATAGCCTTACAAACACTATCTGAAATATTGAAAATTTCATTAGGTGCCACTGACAAGTTGGAGAAAGAAAATTTACATGTGAGACACATGTGTGCATGGTTGGTTCAAGATAACTGATTTCCAAACAAAAAGACACTTATATGAATGCTGTTGAAGTTGATGGTAGAGGAATATCTGGGGTTTCTTTCAAAGTTAATCACTGTTGCTGCTTGCCCACCTTATTTTGATCCTAACAGCAAACATCAAAGCTCAGTGTCGAAATCTCCTTCGGCATCAAGCCACAAAAAAGCAAAAGTGGTTGCTTCTTCTGGAAAAGCTAGACAGTCATCTCTTTTTGATATTCATGGAATCACTTATCAGCTTGTTCTATCTGCACACACATCAGTGACTCGACAATGCTACAGGGATGTTCTGAAAACTTTGCAAGTCCATATCAGGTGCAAAAGACCACATATCTGTGAAACAGGCTGGATGCTACACCAAGATAATGTGTAGCTGCATCTTGAAAATGTTGTTACTTGAATATCTTGCAAAAATCAATGTCCATCTCTGACAATGCCTATAGCCTGAGTTTAGCCCCATGTGACTTTTTCCTATTCCCTAACCTGAAGAAACACCATCGTGGAAAACATTTCCCATCATCAGAACCAGTAATGAAGGCTGTGGAGGTGATTCTGAAGGACCTATCCTATTAAAAGATGGTTTCCAGTTTGTCTCTTTGGATTATCAGAGAAGCTGGAACAAGTGGATCACATCCAAAGAAGACTGTTTTGAGAAGAACCATCAAAATTATGAGGATGAGTAAAGGTATATTGTCAAAATAATTATGATAATTCTTTATTGAGTGGTCATTATACATACAGTATCTGTATTTTGACAAAGTGGTTGGAAATTCAAAATTCTATGGCATGGAACTGAAACAAATCTGAAGCTACCAGAACTGCAGTTCTACAGACCTACCAAAGAAATATATCACAAAGGGGCAGAAGCAAACCAATATGGATTACTTTTTATAGCTCTCCTCTGAAGGAGAAAGAAATTATTTGAAGTTTGTTGTCCTGGTGAAAAATTGTATGGCTACATATATTCACAGGCTATTCTGCCAACCACTGTGAAGTGCCAGACAGAATGTACTTCACATTGTACCTGTTCCAATCCACAATGAAGCGAGGAATGAATGGCTGGTTAGAAAGATATACAATAGACCTCCCCTTGTTTTTCCCCTAGTTTGTGCACGATATGAGTTTATACATAATATGCACCAAAATACTAAGCAGAGACTTGTCGATTAGCTAATGCAGGTTTTCTAAATCTGCATTTCAGCTATAGTTCTCTATGATGAAAGAATCATTACAGATGGAAAATGCATTAAATATGGTGCAAGTGCAAACATATGGCTACACAACAGATCAGCCTGTTACCAAAGCCTTTATTTGGATCTGACATTTGTTGGCTTGGCTAACTGACAACCAAATTATCACCCAGATCTCAGGCTATGCTGCAGATCAGCCTGTCAACATAATCAAGATTTTATGGAGGTTCCAATATCACTCTCTAGCCACCTATGTGTGCAATTTAATTAGTCAAATTTCATCTTCACAGTCACATGGGAAGTGACATGTAGAATGCTGTAGCATGTTCATAGACTGCTCACTTAATACTGGTTCCTGCAACTCTGAATCTAGACTTTCACATGACCTAGGCAGCATCTATCGTCAAGTGTCTTAAAATACAGATTCTTCAGCTTTTTCTAGATTTTTTCAGGAAAGGGCATCTGATGCCCTCAGTGTGTATGCCTGAGGGCCTCATTCAACATGTTATTCCAGCAGCCACTGAGGGAACAGGGTGCGGATTGTGGCGCACATTGGAACAAATGATGCCTGATGTCTGGGCTCTGAGTCATTCTTGCATCATTCCAGCATTTGGCAGAGAAGGTTGAGGGGACCAGCATTGTGCATGGAATGTCAACGATGCTCCGAATTTGCAGCATTGTCCCCAGAACTGATCATGAACTTCTGGTTCTGAATTCAGTGGAAGGACCTAACCAGAGACTTCAAAAGTTCTGCGACAAGCTAGGCTGTGATTTCCTGGACTTGTGCCATACGGTTGAGTACTGTAGGGTCCCCCTAAATGGTCAGGTGTGCATTATACATCTGAAGCTGCTACTCAGGTAGCTGACTGTGTGTGGGGTGCACACAAGGATTTTTTAGATCAGACAGTTCTCCATCCAACCCAGATAACGACAGCTGTAGGAAACCCTGAAGTATCAGTGTAAGATCCAAAGAAATGCTTCCCACAGGGAGAGAGTATAAAAATCCTAATGGTAAACTGCTAAAGCATTCATAACAAAGTGGCAGAGTTTGAAACACTCACAAAAAGCAGTGAAGCTCTCATGTTGTTGTTGTGGTCTTCAGTCCTGAGACTGGTTTGATGCAGCTCTCCATGCTACTCTATCCTGTGCAAGCTTTTTCATCTCCCAGTACCTACTGCAACCTACATCCTTCTGAATCTGCTTAGTGTATTCATCTCTTGGTCTCCCTCTACGATTTTTACCCTCCACGTTGCCCTCCAATACTAAATTGGTGATCCCTTGATGTCTCAGAACATGTCCTACCAACCGATCCCTTCTTCTGGTCAAGTTGTGCCACAAACTTCTCTTCTCCCCAATCCTATTCAATACTTCCTCATTAGTTATGTGATCTACCCATCTAATCTTCAGCATTCTTCTGTAGCACCACATTTCGAAAGCTTCTATTCTCTTCTTGTCCAAACTATTTATCGTCCATGTTTCACTTCCATACATGGCTACACTCCATACGAATACTTTAAGAAATGACTTCCTGACACTTAAATCTATACTGGATGTTAACAAATTTCTCTTCTTCAGAAACGCTTTCCTTGCCATTGCCAGCCTACATTTTATATCCTCTCTACTTCGACCATCATCAGTTATTTTGCTCCCCAAATAGCAAAACTCCTTTACTACTTTAAGTGCCTCATTTCCTAATCTAATTCCCTCAGCATCACCCGACTTAATTAGACTACATTCCATTATCCTTGTTTTGCTTTTGTTGATGTTCATCTTATATCCTCCTTTCAAGACACTGTCCATTCCATTCAACTGCTCTTCCAAGTCCTTTGCTGTCTCTGACAGAATTACAATGTCATCGGCGAACCTCAAAGTTTTTATTTCTTCTCCATGAATTTTAATACCTACTCCGAATTTTTCTTTTGTTTCCTTTACTGCTTGCTCAATATACAGATTGAACAACATCAGGGAGAGGCTACAACCCTGTCTTACTCCCTTCCCAACCACTGCTTCCCTTTCATGTCCCTCGACTCTTATAACTGCCATCTGGTTTCTGTACAAATTGTAAATAGCCTTTCGCTCCCTGTATTTTACCCCTGCCACCTTTAGAATTTGAAAGAGAGTATTCCAGTCAACATTGTCAAAAGCTTTCTCTAAGTCTACAAATGCTAGAAACGTAGGTTTGCCTTTCCTTAATCTTTCTTCTAAGATAAGTCGTAAGGTCAGTATTGCCTCACGTGTTCCAGTGTTTCTACGGAATCCAAACTGATCTTCCCCGAGGTTGGCTTCTACTCGTTTTTCCATTCGTTTGTAAAGAATTCGTGTTAGTATTTTGCAGCTGTGACTTATTAAGCTGACAGTTCGGTAATTTTCACATCTGTCAACACCTGCTTTCTTTGGGATTGGAATTATTATATTCTTCTTGAAGTCTGAGGGTATTTCGCCTGTTTCATACATCTTGCTCACCAGATGGTAGAGTTTTGTCAGGACTGGCTCTCCCACGGCCGTCAGTAGTTCCAATGGAATATTGTCTACTCCGGGGGCCTTGTTTCGACTCAGGTCTTTCAGTGCTCTGTCAAACTCTTCACGCAGTATCATATTTCCCATTTCATCTTCATCTACATCCTCTTCCATTTCCATAATATTGTCCTCAAGTACATCGCCCTTGTATAGACCCTCTATATACTCCTTCCACCTTTCTGCTTTCCCTTCTTTGCTTAGAACTGGGTTTCCATCTGAGGTCTTGATATTCGTACAAGTCGTTCTCTTATCTCCAAAGGTCTCTTTAATTTTCCTGTAGGCGGTATCTATCTTACCCCTAGTGAGATAGGCCTCTACATCCTTACATTTGTCCTCTAGCCATCCCTGCTTAGCCATTTTGCACTTCCTGTCGATCTCATTTTTGAGACGTTTGTATTCCTTTTTGCCTGTTTCACTTACTGCATTTTTATATTTTCTCCTTTCATCAATTAAATTCAATATTTCTTCTGTTACCCAAGGATTTCTATTAGCCCTCGTCTTTTTACCTACTTGATCCTCTGCTGCCTTCACTACTTCATCCCTCAAAGCTACCCATTCTTCTTCTACTGTATTTATTTCCCCCATTCCTGTCAATTGCTCCCTTATGCTCTCCCTGAATCTCTGTACAACCTCTGGTTCTTTTAGTTTATCCAGGTCCCATCTCCTTAAATTCCCACCTTTTTGCAGTTTCTTCAGTTTTAATCTACAGGTCATAACCAATAGATTGTGGTCAGAGTCCACATCTGCCCCTGGAAATGTCTTACAATTTAAAACCTGGTTCCTAAATCTCTGTCTTACCATTATATAATCTATCTGATTCCTTTTAGTATCGCCAGGGTTCTTCCATGTATACAACCTTCTTTCATGATTCTTAAACCAAGTGTTAGTTATGATTATGTTGTGCTCTGTGCAAAATTCGACCAGGCGGCTTCCTCTTTCATTTCTGTCCCCCAATCCATATTCACCTACTATGTTTCCTTCTCTCCCTTTTCCTACATTCGAATTCCAGTCACCCATGACTATTAAATTTTCGTCTCCCTTCACAATCTGAATAATTTCTTTTATTTCATCATACATTTCTTCAATTTCTTCGTCATCTGCAGAGCTAGTTGGCATATAAACTTGTACTACTGTAGTAGGCGTGGGCTTCGTATCTATCTTGGCCACAATAATGCGTTCACTATGCTGTTTGTAGTAGCTTACCCGCATTCCTATTTTCCTACTCATTATTAAACCTACTCCTGCATTACCCCTATTTGATTTTGTGTTTATAACCCTGTAGTCACCTGACCAGAAGTCTTGTTCCTCCTGCCACCGAACTTCACTCTCATAATACTAGATATTGAAAGCTGGTTGGAACCTGAAACTGATAGCAGTGAAATTTTTGGTGGAAATTGGAGTGTATATCAAAGGGGAAATGGAGGTGGTGTATTTTTGGCAGTACACAAGACACTCAAATCTACCAAGATAGAAACTGATGCTGCATGTGAGATCATTTGGGCATAAAATGGTAATTGGATCCTTCTACTGCCCACCAGACTCACCTGATGTAACTGAAAACTTTACAGGAAACCTCAGTTCACTTCTACATAAGTTCCCCAGTCATACTGTAATCATTGGTGGAGATTTTAATCACCAAACGATCAGTTGGGAAAATTACAGTTTGGTTAGTGGTGGGCGTGATAAGACATCCTGTGAAACTTTACAAAATGCTGTTTCTGAAAACTACCTAGAATAAATAATGAGGAACCCCATCCACGGTGGCAATATATTGGATCTAATGACAACAAACAGACCTCACCTCTTTGAGGGTGTCCACACCAAAAATTGTATCAGTAACCATGATGTGGATGTGGCAACAATGATTACCAAAGTACTAAGGACAACTAAAGCAAGCCAAAAAATATATATATGTTCTGTAAACATAATAGAAAGAAACATTCCACATGGGAAAAATACATTAAAAAAAGATGCTGTGACTTACCAAACGGGAAAGCGCTGGTAGATAGACACAATAAAAAACACACAAACACACACACAAATACCAAGCTTTGCCTCTGTACTTCCGCCTCGACTGACACCTCTGCTCAAACTCTTTGCCTTTACATATATCTGCTTGTGTCTGTATATGTGCAGATGGATATGTGTGTGCGTGCGAGTGTATACCTGCCCCTTTATCCCTCTAAGGTAAGTCTTTCCGCTCCCGGGATTGGAATGACTCCTTACCCTCTCCCTTAAAACCCACATCCTTTCGTCTTTCCCTCTCCTTCCCTCTATCCTGATGAAGCAACCATGGGTTGCAAAAGCTTGATATTTGTGTGTGTGTTTGTGTGTTTTTTATTGTGTCTATCTACCAGCGCTTTCCTGTTTGGTAAGTCACAGCATCTTTTTTTAATATATATGTTCTGTAAACTAGATAAAAAATCAGCAGTGCCATATCTCAATTAGGAACTTGAAACTTTCAGCACAGGGCAGTAACATGCAGAGTATCTCTGGCTCAAGTTTAAAAGAACAGTTGACCTGCACTGAATAGACGCGTACAAAGTAGAACAGTTCATAATGAGAGGGAATTTCCATGGTATACAGTCACCATAAAGAAACTTCTAAGGAAACAGAGATTACAGTGTAAGAGGTGTAAAACAAAGCATAAGACTATAGATAGATAGATGCTCAATGAAATGCATTTGGTGGTCAAGAGAGCAATGTATTATGCCTTTTATGACAACCATAGCAGACTATTGTCAAGTGATCTTTCACAGAGCCCTAAGAAATTCTGGTCATATGTAAAGGCTATTAGTGGCTCCAAAGTTAGGTTCCAGAGTGTAGTGAACGAGACAGGAACTGAAATTGAGGGTAGCAAAGCAAATGCTGAAATGTTTAACTCCATTTTAAAATGTTACTTTACAAAGGAAAAACCAGGAGAATTGTCCCAGTTTAATCCTCGTACCACTGACAAGATGAATGAAACAAGTATTAGTTCCCATGGTGTTGAGAAACAGCTGAAATTGTTATATTTGAACAAAACTCCAAGCCCCGATGGAGTCTCTGTTAGATTCTATACTGAATCTGCAGCTGAGTTAGCCCCTCTTCTAACTATAATTTATCGTGGATCCCAAAAACAAAAAACTGTGCCCAGTTCTTGGAAAAAGGCACAGGTCACACCTATCTACAAGAAGGGTAGCAGAAGTTATCCACAAAACTACCACCCAGTATCCTTGACATTGATTTGTTATAGAATCTTAGAACATATTCTGTGCTCAAACACAATGAGGCATCTTGAACAGAATGACCTCCACAATGCGACAAGCATGGATTTCGAAAACATCGATCATTTGAAACCCAACTTCCACTTTTCTCACATGATGTACTGAAAGCTTTGGATCAAGGCAATCAGATATATGAAGTATTTCTCGATTTCCGAAAAGTATTTGACTCAGTACCACACCTACACTTACTGTCAAAAATACAATCATATGGGTATCAAATGAAATTTGTGACTGGAGTGAGAAGTGGTTGGTAGGGAGGATGGAGCATGTTATCTTAGATGGAGAGTCATTGTCAGATGCAGAATGAACTTTGGATGTGCCCCAGGGAAGTGTGCTGGGATCCTTACTGCTCATGTTGTAGATTAATGAATTTTCAGACAATATTAACAGTAACCTTAGACTTTTTGCAAAAGATGCAATTACCTATAATGAAATACTATCTGGAAGAAGTTGCATAACCTTTCAGTCAGATCTTCATAAGATTTCAAAGCAGTGCAGAGATTGGCAGCTTGTTGTAAATGTCAGAAATGTAAAATTTTACACTTCAACAAAATGAAAAAACATAGTGTCCTATGACTATATGAGTCAGTACTGGAATCAGCCAACTCATACACATACTTGGGTGTAACACTTTGTGGGGATATGAAATGGAATGGAATGATCACATATTCATGAGTAAAGCAGGTGGTAGACTTTGGTTTACTGGTAGGATATTGGGGAAGTGCAATCAGTCTACAAAGGAGATTACTTACAAATCACTTATGTGACCAGTTCTAGAATATTGCTCGAGTGTGTGGAACCCATACCTGATACGACTAACAGGGGATACTGAATGTATATATGGGAGGGGAGCATGAATGGTCACGGGTTTGTCTAATCCATGGGAGAGTGGTACAGAGATAAGGAACTGAACTTGAAGACTCTTTATGATAGTTGTAAACTATCCAGAGAAAGTCTGTTAACAAAGTTTCAAGAATTGGCTTTAAATGATGACTCTAGAAATATACTACAATCCCCAACACATCATTCACATAGGGATTGTCAGGATAAAATTATAATAATTACTGCACACACAGAGGCATTCAAATAATCATTCTTTCTGCTTTCCATTATGACTGGAACAGGAAGAATTCCTAATAACTGGTACAGTGGGACATACCCTCTGTCATGCACCTCATAGTGGTTTGCAGAGTATAGATGTAGATGTAGATGCTCTCCTCTTGGTGAAACAAACCACTGATCAACCACAGAGATCTTCTTCATGTATGTTTAGCATCCCCTTGTGGTCCTACTTGGTATGGGTCCCACAACTTTAGCAATATTAAAAGTGACTGTGGTGATTTTATCAAAATGTGTTAAATTAATTGTATTTAGCTTATGGAAAATCCAGGATGGGATGTAACAATATTATGAAAAGGAAAGTTGCTACTCACCATATAATGGAGATGATGAGTCGCAGATGGGCACAACAAAGTTACTGTCACAAAGTTTTCAGCCAGTAAGGCCTTTGTCAAAGACACACACACACACACACACACACACACACACACACTGACACACACAAACGCAACTCACACACACATGACTGCAGTTTCAGGCAATTGAAGCCACACTCCATCTGTGACTCAGCACCTTCGTTATATGGTGAATAGCAACTATCACATTTAGACACATTTCTAGGTTATTTCAGATTTATTTTCAATGTGGCTGCTCAAACTTGGAAAAAAAATCCCTGAGAATTCCAAATGTAAGGAGGAAGGTGATGTCAAGGAGCTCCTGTTAAATTAATAGAAATTAATGGTAAGAGGAGGTGAGGAGGCAGCATACCACAATAATAAGTTCTCTTTCCTCTCAGTTGCGCTATATTCTAACCATAAGTAATAATTTAACTGCAGTTTTTGTAAACACTGATAATTTAACACACATAATTAACACACTCTGAATTATTAAGTATTATAAAATTTGTGAATTATGAAATTCAATAAAATTCAATTTCAATGATATGTTAAAAACGCAGTCACCAGAGATTTTATGATATGCCTGAAAGTCCTTGATTTTTCCTGGTAAAATGTAATACCCCGAGAATTACAGGTTTTCCAGAAGAATCACTATCCTGATTTTATCTTCTTATTTCTGTCTGCATTATGGTTACTTGATAGGGCACAAACAAATGTATGGACTAAATCTTTGCGCTGGTGGTGACGGTCATGGACGTCCGCAGACATTTGTTCGGGTGGGGGGAGAGGGAGGGTGCTCAAAAACTAAAATTGCCATTTTTTATACAAATCAGCTGGTCATTTTCGAGACGTGACAGGTCATATTAAGTAAATTTTACAGGTGACAACAAACGTATTATATCCCAAAGAACTGATGGCTATCCACTCACTTTTAGAGGCGTGTGAGAGTTCTGTGCTGTATCTTTACTCCAGATTCGAGGGTGGGGCGTCGTTGAGTACGAGGGTGGAGCGTCGTTAAGTAGCTGATCTTGCATCCCCCCTCCCCCCGCGGGATTGCTATAAACTGTTAGCTTAACAATGCACTACAAAATCGCTACGAGAGCAGTGAAGCCTGCTTGGTAAATTCAAACAGAATCCTTGCCAATAAACAAAAACTAAACGAACCTGTAAATCATAACAAGTGTAAGCACCGTAGTTGAGTTCTATTAATTCAGATGTGAGATCTTACTTGAGGAACTGTGAAAACAAGTCATCGAAACGGAAAATGATGAAATGAAGGCTTATATACTAAACTGTACCTTACAACATTCCTTCGCTGAGGAATAGTTCATCATAGTTCACAGCTTTGAACGTCGCACTGGAAGGACAGTGATGTCAGTCCTACTAAGCATTTAGAACAGTACCCTTAAGCACCCGCACATCTGATTTGCTAGAAGCTTCAACACTCCACACGCGTCTTTATTAGGGGAGCATTGTTGTGATGCCGCCAACAATGCCATGACGTGGCAGCTAACCAGTTCTTAGCACCGACCAGCAACTATTTGCGAGGGCTGGTTCTTCTGAATGCGTACAAACAAATCAAAGAAAACATTGTTTTCGTGCACAGCATTTCATGTTTCTCAAAATACTCGTCGTTAAATTGATACACTATTTGATCAAAATTATCCGGACACCTTTTAGTGGACGCTAATATAATGTGAGTCCATCCTTCGCCTTTATGACGGTTTGAACTCTGCTGGCGACGCTTTTAATGAGGTGTCTGAGTGTCTGTGGAGGAATGACAGTCTATTCTCCCTCAAGAACCGAATGCAGAGAAGGTTGGAATCCGGAGCGATATTCTAATTTAACCCAAATGAGTTCCATTGGGTTCAGGTAGGGACTCTGGGTAGGCGAGTCCATTTCAGGAATGTTGTCCACAAACGTTTGCCTCACAGGTGCTCCGATGCTGATAAAAACAATCATCATCTCCGAACCGTTCCTCTGCTGTACGGAGTACACAATGTTGCAGAAAAGCATACACTTGAGGTGCGACGTAAGAGCGATGGCACACACGATCATTCGGTATATAGAAAGCCCACTCAGACAGATCTTTACTTGCAAGCCGCTAGTTGCCATCATCCGGCACAAACGATGGGTGTTTTGAAGACATTGGTTCACCGAGCCCACGTTATCTCTGACACCGATAGTTTGAAAATGGAGCTGGAGCACCAGCAGACTGTATTTCTGAAGAATAGGTACTCGTCCCAGCACGTGGAGAGAGCGCTGCAGAACTGTAAACGACGGAACAAAGAAGAAGAAGAGGCTATTAAAACAACTGCCTATTTACCACATATTGGTAATATTTCAGCCCAAATAGGCAGAATACTAAGAAAATATAAAGTGAAAGCAATCTTTTCTCCCTCCTGCAGAAATTTCGTCGCTGTTGGGATCTGCCAAAGACGACCTAGAGCTGCGCAAGGCAGGTGTTTACAGGATTCCGTGCGAATGCGGTAAGTCTTATATAGGGCGTACGACGCGTACTGTGCAGGATCGCATTGTGGAACATCAGCGGCATACTCGCCTTCTTCAGCCTTGTAAGTCTGCCATCGCCGAACACTGTATTTCCACCGCTCATGCCATGAATTACGAGGGCTATCCACAAAGTACATTACGTTTTGGAATTAAAAATAAATAAAGTATTGGAAATTTTTTGTATTATATACAGATGAAAGCCACACTTAAATACTACTTTTCTACATAGTTGCCATTTAAATTAGGCACTTATCGTAGCGATGGACGAGCTTGGAAATTCCTTCGTCGTAAAATTCGGCCGCCTGCGCCTTCAACCACGTGGTTAATCAGTAACCCGGTAGAAATACGATTTTTGTGGATTTCCTGGAAAGAGGCACTACAATAAACTCTCAAAGGTATTGCCAAACTCTGCACAACCTCAGAAGAGCAATACAAAACAAGCGCAGGGGAAAGTTGGGTTCAAAGATCTTGCTGATTCACGACAACGCCCGGGCCCACATGGCAAATGCCACTCGTGAAGTTCTGGGATCTTTTAAGTGGGAGTTGTTTCCTCATCCGCCGTACAGTCCCGACCTGGCACCGAGCTACTTCCATTTATTCTCAGCAATGAAGAAGTGGTTGGCTATGCAGTGTTTTGATGACGACGCACAGCTTCAAGAAGAGGTAACCACGTTGTTGAAGGCGCAGGCGGCCGAATTTTACGACGAAGGAATTTCCAAGCTCGTCCATCGCTACGATAAGTGCTTTAATTTAAATGGCAATTATATAGAAAAGTGGTATTTAAGTGTGGCTTTCATCTGTATATAATAAAAAAAATTCCAATACTTTATTTATTCTTAATTCCAAAACGTAATGTACTTTGTGGATAGCCTTCGTACAATGAGACAAAAATTGTGGTCCATACATCTAACTTTTGGAGTTCTATTATTAATGAATCCGTGGAAATACGGCTGTCTGACAGTGAGTCTCTTATTAATCGTGACGGCGGCTACCAATTGAATTCGGCATGGAATCCCATTGTCGAAAAACTTCGTGTTCTCCGTAGCCGGCGTTGGTTTGTGATGGAACCGCAGGAACACAATCGAATTAATATCGATGCGGCGAGTTTTCACTACGGAGGGCGCGCGGCACTGCAGAATCCAACGCGCTCAATTAGCGCATGCGCAACAAGTGAATCCACCGCACATGTGTCGGAGGGGCCTTAAATACCAGAGCTCAGAGAGTTCTCACCAGTATCACCTGAAGACGGCCAGAAGACTCTGCGGCGAAATATCGTGGCAGGAATTTGCAAACATCCGGCAGTTCGCCCGAAATTTTGTGGAACATGTTCATACACTTCCTTAACCAGGAGAAATATATGCCTATGACTACTAGTTTATAATTCATTGTGGGCATTCCCCATGTAATAAACATGAGTAAGTATATTTATTCCGCCCATGAACCATGGACCTTGTCGTTGGTGGGGGGGCTTGCGTGCCTCAGCAATATAGATAGCCGTACCGTAGGTGCAACCACAACGGAGGGGTATCTGTTGAGAGGCCAGACAAACGTGGTTCCTGAAGAGGGGCAGCAGCCTTTTCAGTAGTTGCAGGGGCAACAGTCTGGGTGATTGACTGATCTGGCCTTGTAACACTACCCAAAACGGCCTTGTTGTGCTGGTGCTGCGAACGGCTGAAAGCAAGGGGAAACTACAGCCGTAATTTTTCCCGAGGCCATGCAGCTTTACTGTATGGTTGAATGGAGAGCTGCATCAAATCAGCCTCTGAAGACCACAACAGCAACATCCAGGAGACCTGACTCTAGCCTCGAGAAACATACCGTAACACCACCTCCTCCTTACTTCAACATTGGCAATACACACGATGGAAGATAATGATTTTTCGTCATACCGAAAGCCTTCCATCCTTACCACAGGGTATAGCAGGATTCATCACTCCAAATCAATCGTTACCAGTGGCATCGCAGTTTACACTGCCTCAAAGTCCACCCCTGGCAGCTGAGTGGTCAGTGCGACAGAATGTCAATCTTAAGGACCCGGGTTCGATTCCCGGCTGGGTCGGAGATTTTCTCCGCTCGGGGACTGGGTGTTGTGATATCCTAACCATCATCATTTCATCCCCGTCGACGTGCAAGTCGCCGAAGTGGCGTCAAATCGAAAGAGTTGGACCCGGCGAACAGTCTACCCGTGGGAGACCCTAGTCACACCACCTCAACCGTTGTTTGCCATTGACTACAGAAATATGTCAAAATACTAACACGAATTCTTTACAGACGAATGGAAAAACTGGTAGAAGCCGACCTCGGGGAAGATCAGTTTGGATTGCGTAGGAATGTTGGAACACGTGAGGCAATACTGACCCTACGACTTATCTTAGAAAATATATTAAGAAAAGGCAAACGTACGTTTCTAGCATTTGTAGACTTAGAGAAAGCTTTTCACAATGTTAACTGGAATACTCTCTTTCAAATTCTGAAGGTAGCACGGGTAAAATACAGTGAGTGGAAGGCTATTTACAATTTGTACAGAAACCACATGGCAGTTATAAGAGTCGAGGGACATGAAAGGGAGGCAGTGGTTGGGAAGGGAGTGAGAGAGAGTTGTAGCCTATCCCCGATTTTATTCAGTCTGTATACTGAGCAAGCAGTAAAGGAAACAAAAGAAAAATTCGGAGTAGGAATTAAAATCCATGGAGAAGAAATTAAAACTTTGAGGTTCGCCGATGACATTGTAATTCTGTCAGAGACAGCAAAGGACCTGGAAGAGTAGATGAACGGAATGGACAGTGTCTTGAAAGGAGGATATAAAATGAACAACAACAAAAGCCAAACGAGGATAATGCAATGTAGTCGAATTAAATCAGGTGATGCTGAGGGTATTAGATTAGGAAATGAGAGGCTTAAAGTAGTAAATGAGTTTTGCTATTTGGGGAGTAAAATAACTGATGATGGTCGAAGTAGAGAGGATATAAAATGTCGACTGGCAATGGCAAGAAAAGCGTTTCTGAAGAAGAGAAATTTGTTAACATCGAGTATAGATTTAAGTGTCAGGAAGTCGTTTCTGAAAGTATCTGTATGGAATGTAGCCATGTATGGAAATGAAACGTGGACGATAAATAGTTTGGACAAAAAGGGAATAGAAGCTTTCGAAATGTGGTGCCACAGAAGAATGCTGAAGATTACATGGGTACATCACATAACTAATGAGGAGGTATTGAATAGAATTGGGGAAGGAGAAATTTGTGGCACAACTTGACTAGAAGAAGGGATCGGTTGGTAGGACATATCCTGAGGCATCTTAAGGGATCACCAATTTAGTATTGGAGGGCAGCGGAGAGGGTAAGGATCGTAGAGATGAATACACTAAACAGATTCAGAAGGATGTAGGTTGTAGTTGGTACTGGGAGATGAAGAAGCTTGCACAGGATAGAGTAGCGCGGAGAGCTGCAGCAAACCAGTCTCTGGACTGAAGACCACAACAAACAGAAATGTGGAACTTGTAAGGTGCTGCTCAACATTGTAACTCCCTACGCACAGTCATTGTGATACCTGGACTACTGGGAGGAGTTTGGAACCCACGAGTCATCCTTCCGCGGATATCAAAAAAGTTTTACAGTCACCCTTCGCAATGGTCGACGGGCCCTGTCTGTCAGTACACGAGGTCTGCCTGGGCTCGGCTCACCTCTGGTTTTTCTCTCGCGTTTCCGCTGAACGATCTAATTGCCAGCAGTCGACTCGGGCTGTTGTAGAACTGTTGAAGTCCCTTTGTCACTCAGGTGAGATACAATGACTAGTCCACATTCGTAGCTATTGACCTCTCCTGACCTACACATTCTGTCCAACCCTGGTATCTGAGTGGTCAGCGAGACGGAATGCATACCTAATGGCCCGGGTCGATTCCCGGCAGGGTCGGAGACTTTCTCCGCTCAGGGACTGGGTGTTGTGTTGTCCTAACCATCATCATTTCATCCCCATCGACGCGGAAGTCGCCGAAGTAGTGTCAACTCGAAAGGCTTGCACCAGGCGACCGGTCTACCCGACGGGAGTCCCTAACCACACGGCATTTCCATTTAACTACACATTCTGTTGTTACTGCTTGTCTGCTGACAACATACTGTCGCAAATCGGATTGGGTATTTCACCCTATTGTATCTGAAGGATCAGGAAATGCATCCTCCGCGTTCTGACTGCTGTAGGGATTTGTGAAGAGATGGCTTAGTGTGTGCCGAACGGCTGAACTCTCTGGGTCGGATTCATGTGTCGTTTGTGTGTTCTATATTGTTTGTCGAAAGTCCATGTGTCGTATCAGCGAGTGAGTGCGAAATGGAATAGTTGGAATTTTTCATAGAAATTGGTGGCTCTGGTTTGGATGACTTGTGATCTTTTGCATGTTAAGGTCACGATGTGCTCAGCACGTAACGAGGTGCGTCCGTTATGATCGTGGGATTCGGGTTAGCAAACTCTAGATCTTTTTGAGGTGTATATTAGAAGCCATCTTCCAAACTTCCGACGCATAGATGACGTCTGGGAGAATAACGGTCTTGTAGGGGAGTTTAACGCTAGTCGTGAGATCGTCGCCTTTCAGGAAAGGAGAAAGTTGTAGGTTTCTGGCTTTACCTTTAATACATGCGTTAGTAATGTGGTGGAAAGAGTTCATTGAACGTCTCTATGAGGGGGAAGATTTATCTGGTGCGATAAAAAAGAAACAGAAGTCAATTTAGAAGGGGTAGGGGATCCAGTACTAGAATCAGAACTTAGGAGAGCTTTGGAGGACATAAGATCAAATAAGGCAGAAGCGATCGATAATATTCCATCAGAGTTTCTAAAATCATTGGGGGAAGTGGCAGCAAATCGACTCTTCACGTTGGTGTGTAGAATGCATGAGTCTGGCAATATACCGTGTGACATTCGGAAAAATATCATCCACACAATTCCGCGAGAGCTGACAAGTGCGAGAATTATCGCACAATCGGCTTAACAACTCATGCATCCAAATTGCTGACAAGAATAATACACAGAAGAATGGAAAAGAAAATTGAGGATGTGTTAAATGACGAGCAATTTAGCTTCAGAAAAGATAAAGGCACCAAAGACGCAATTCTGACGTCACGGTTGATAATGGAAGCAAGACTAAAGAAAAATCAAGACACGTTCATAGGATTTGTCGACCTTGAAAAAGCGTTCGACAGCGTAAAATGGTGCAAGATCTTCGAAATTCTGAGAAAAATAGGGATAAGCTATAGGAAGAGACGAGTAACATACAATATGTACAAGAGCCAAAAGGGAATAATGAGAGTGGATGACCAAGAACGAAGTGCTCAGATTAAAAAGGGTGCAAGAACAGGGACGTAGTCTTTCGCCCCTACTGTTCAATCTGTACATCTAATAAGCAATGATAGAAATAAAAGGGAGATTCATGAGTGGAATCAAAATCCAAGGTAGAAAGATATCAATGATACGATTCGCTGATGACATCGCTATCCTGAGTGAAAGTGAAGAAGAATTACATGATTTGCTGAATGGAATGAATAGTCTAACAAGTACAGAATATCAATTGAGAGGAAATCCAAGAAAGACGAAAGAAATGAGAATTAGCAGAAATGGGAACATCAGGATTGATGGTCACTAAGTAGATGAAGTTAAGGAATTCTGCTACTTCGGCAGCAAAATAACCAATGACGGACGGAACAAGGCGGACATCAAAAGCAGACTAGCGTTGGCAAAAAGGGTATTCCTGGCCAAGAGAAGTGTACTAGTATCAAACATAGGCCTTAATTTGAGGAAGGAATTTCTGAGAATATAGGTTTGGAGCACAGCATTGTATGGTAGTGAAACATGGACTGCGGGATAACTGGAATGGAAGATGGTTCAAATGGCTCTGAGCACTATGGGACTTAACGTCTATGGTGTTCAGCCCCCTAGAACTTAGAACTACTTAAACCTAACTAACACACAACACCCAGTCATCTCGAGGCAGAGAAAATCCCTGACCCCGCCGGGAATCGAACCCGGGAACCCGTGGAATGGAAGAGAATTAATCATTTGAGATGTGGTGCTACAGACGGATGTTGAAAATTAGGTGGACTGATAAGGTAAGGAATGAGGAGTTACGTGGAGAATCGGAGAGGAAAGGAATGTATGGAAAATACTGACAAGAAGGGACAGTATAATAGGACATCTGTTAAGACATCGGGGACTGACTTCCATGGTATTATAGGGAGCTGCAGAGGCAAAAACTGTTGAGGAATACAGATATTTGAATACATCCAGCAGATAATTGAGGACGTAGGTTGGAAATGGTGGTGGTGGTGGTTAGTGTTTAACGTCCCGTCGAGAACGAGGTCATTAGAGACGGAGCGCAAGCTCGGGGTAGGGAAGGATTGGGAAGGAAATCGGCCGTGCCCTTTCAAAGGCACCATCCCGGCATTTGCCTGAAACGATTTAGGGAAATCACGGAAAACCTAAATCAGGATGGCCGGAGACGGGATTGAACCGTCGTCCTCCCGAATGCGAGGTTGGAAATGCTTCTCTGAGATGAAGAGGTTGCTCAGGAGAGAAATACTTGGTGGGCCGCATCAACGCAGAAAACTGATGACTCAAAAAAAGAAAAAAGTAATGTGGGATTACGTAGTTAATTTACTATCAATTACAAGGCCTAAATATTTTACCGTATTCATCCAAGGGACGTCTGTGCCGTTTAGTTTAAACAGCAGTGTGGTGGACGAATATTATTACTTGGCATTTGGTGTGATTAATTTTGATTTCCCAAAGCACGCACCACCGAGCAATTTGCTAAAAGCTGTCCTTGAAGTATCATCGTGATATAATTAAAGTTTGTGTTGCACCTGTATATTGCTGTTTAATCACCGTGCATTGCAATTTCATCTCCTTGGTATTTAGGCCGGTATTGCACTATCATATTTCTTTGTCAAAGTTGATATATCAAATATTTATGTAAAAGAAATTTAATGCTGTAATAGGGAACTTTGTCAAATATCGTCTGTCGTCAAATAAATATGAGCCTCGCCGTCTATTTGACCATAAAATTCGTTCGTCTTCTGTTCACTGCAATGTGAAATATAACCGCTTGGAACTCTGGCGTCACTACAGCTATTTGACGTCTCTGTAGTGTGTTTGTAAACATGGCTTCAGAGTTTTGTTCCTTCGACTATTTTTTTTAATAAACTTGCTTCGACAAGGGCGGGAGGGGGGGGGGGGGGTGAGCATGGGGCACAGTTCATGCTATTAATTGAGCGTTGATGGGCAGGTGGAATATGCTGCAGGCGACTTCACGTCCACAGTCACAACTACCTCTACATCTGGGAACATCCAGCTAGCCGGGATAGAGGATGTGGTCACACTCTAAAACAAATAATTCTTTCTTAGCTTTCGATTCTACTTTGTTTATCTTTTAACTCTGGGTGCCACAAATTAAAATCCGCTTCATCTGTTTCGTACTTTTTATTAATATTGTAGTTGAAACGCTAATTCCATTAATTAAATTATTCAAAAATAAAAATAGTTCTTATTGCCCACATAGTGAACTGAGCACTTATTTACTTTCAGATATTTGCCCTTCACTGCTTTATAAATCGCTTTACACTTTTCTGGAATTATTTTGTTTAATGTGAAATGTGATATTCCAGTGCTGTGTTGTAAACTAGAGTAGCTATCTCGTGTATCAAGAAATCCCAGTGTCACAGTTTGCCTGTCTCCTGCACATGCAGCATTTCTCAGAAGAGTATTCTGTTTTGTAATATGAGAAGCGACTTAACTGAGCAAATACAGAAATACACTGTCATCCATTCGTAAGTAATTTATGTATAGGACTTGACACTCCTCACTAGCAGCTCACGAAACAAATGTTGCTGAATGCTTTTACTGTCTCAACGTAATACACATGGTTCCATCCAAGTATGTTTCCTTTTTTCCACGGCTTGTCTTCCAAACACACACACAGTGCAATTGTGGTACTAGCAACTGCTGCGGATAAAAACAAGTTGTTGTCAGCCATCTTGAAATCTGATGAAAAGTATGATGGCAGTGTAATACCCGTATCTAGCGCCACGTCTAGGATCTTTGACAAAGAAGTTTGAAGAATATTTGATCATATTTCTTTATCAAAAAAATATGAAAGTGTAATACCGGCCTTAGGAATGTCGTTTCTGTGCAGTACGTACTGAACCGGCCCGAGCGCAGAATCAAATCAGAGGGTTCAAATGGCTCTGAGCACTATGGGACTTAACTTATGAGGTCATCAGTCCCCTAGAACTTAGAACTACTTTAACCTAACTAACCTAAGGGCATCACACACATCCCGAGGCAGGATTCGAACCTGCGACCGTAGTGATCGCGCGGTTCCAGACTGTAGCGCCAGAACCGCTCGGCCACTCAGGCCGGCAAGCACAGATTCCTGGGACATCCGGCCTCTATGGATTTTCCACTACTGCCGGCTCTGCCCCGAGGAACGAGTACAAGATCCGTGTCATATGCTCGGGCACGTCATAGGCCTCAAGTTACAGAGAGCTTCGTGCCAGACGAGGTCCGGGCCGTCGCTTCGTACGGGAAACCGAAGTGCGGGTGCCGCAGCGGGCTGTGCCGAATGCGTCATCGGACGTGTGTCGGGCAGCTTTCTCTGTCCTGGCGCCCGGCTCTGCGCGTGCCGCAGTCGTCTGCCCTTCACCCGTGTCCGGAATACCCGCCGTCTCCTAACGGGACTCACGGACTTACCGAGACACACACAGGAGCGACGCGAGTCCGCCGAACGCAGACAATGCGTCCCGCCTACTGCAGTATTGTGTTGGTCGTCTCTGGCACAATGCGTCACATCATTCGGAGGGATACCACAACAGCTCGGTAAACCACTTTATGCAGAACCAGGAAGCGTTAATGTGTTAAATACTTGACGTTACACATGTAACAGAGTAACTGATAACAAAATGTTTGAATTTATTTTTAATGTTCGTCGGAAATTGCTCAGTGGTCTCATTATAAAACACTGGACGGCTGTTTTAAGCAAAAGCTACACTATAGGCCATAAAAATTGCTACACTAAGAACAAAAGCAGATGATAAACGGGCATTCATTGGACAAATATGTTATACTAGACCTGACATGTGATTACATTTTCACGCAATTTTCGTGCATAGATCCTGAGAAATCACTACCCAGAACAACCACCTCTGGCCGTAATAACGGCCTCGATACGCCTGGGCATTGAGCCAAGCAGAGCTTGGATGGCGTGTACAGGTACAGCCGCCTATGCAGCTTCAACACGATACGGCAGTTCATCAAGAGTAGTGATTGGCGTATTGTGACGAGCCAGTTGCTCGGCCACCACTGACCAGACGTTTTCAATTGGAGAATGTGCTGGCCAGGGCAGCAGTCGAACATTTTCTGTATCCAGATAGGCCCGTACAGGACCTGCAACATGCGGCCGTGCATTAACCTGCTTAAATGTAGGGTTTCGGAGGGATCGAATGAAGGGTAGAGCCACGGGTCGTAACACATCTGAAATGTAACGTCCACTGTTCAAAGTGCCGTCAATGCGAACAAGAGGTGACCGAGACGTGTAACCAATGGCACCCCATACCATCACGCCGGGTGATACGGCAGTATGGAGATGACGAATACACGCTTCCAATGTGCGTTCACCGCAATGTCGCCAAACATGGATGCGACCATCACGATGCTGTAAACAGAACCTGGTTTCATCCGAAAAAAATACGTTTTGTCATTCGTGCACCCAGGTTCGTCGTTGACTACACCATCGCAGGCGCTCCTGTCTGTGATGCAGCGTCAAGTGTAACCGCAGCCATGGTTTCCGAGTTGATAGTCCATGCCCCTGCAACCGTCGTCCAACTGTTCGTGCAGATGGTTCTTGCAAACGTCCCCATCAGTTGACCCAGGGATCGAGACGTGGCTGCACGATCCGTTACAGCCATGCGGATAAGATCCCTGTCATCTCGACTGCTAGTGATACGAGGCCGTTGGTACCCAGCACGGCGCTCCGTATTACCCTCCTGAACCCACCTATTTCATATTCTGCTAACAATCATTGGATCTCGACCAACGCGAGCAGCAATGTCGCGAGACGATAAACCGCAATCGCGATAGGCTACAATCCGACCTCTATCAAAGTCGGAAGCGTGATGGTACGCGTTTCTCCTCCTTACACGAGGCATCAGAACAACGTTTCACCAGGCAACGCCGTTCGACTGCTATTTGTGTATAAGAAATCGGTTGGAAACTTTCCTCATGTCATCACGTTGTAGGTGTCGCCACCAGCGCCAACCTTCGGTCAATGCTCTGAAAAGCTAATCACCTGCATATCACAGCATCTTCCTCCTGTCGGTTAAAGTTCATGTCTGGAGCAGGTCATCTTCGTAGTGTAGCAATTTTAATGGCCTGTAGTGTAGTTTTTCACGCATCTCAGTGTTCATGACGTGACATCTCCTGAACTGTGTGATACAACGAAATATTGTCGCAGATACATTTCGTGGTGTATGCGGATACTGTCTGCGAAACGTGTTGCGAATAGAGTTAGCAGTAAAGAACTAACAAAACGTGATGCCTGATGCTTAAGTTTTACTTGCTAAATTAAGCGATAAATTTTTTTCACTTCGTCGTTGCGTGGAGGTTGCCAGCGAGGAAACGATTCGTGAAGGTTTGAAATTACGATTAAACTTTGTTGCAAGCCGTCAAGTGCTCTCATTCTCAAATACTGGACGAATATAGTCTGGGTGATATGCACGTCGTGAGCTATGTTGCCTCAAGACATATATACAGCTTGTGACTGTAATGTTCTACTGTGCTAAATCTTTAACATTATATGTTACCGCTTAATGAATACGTTATGGCAGCATTTTAAATTTTTAGATTTGGTCACTAATTACATGAAATATTAGTTAATTAATTAATTAATTAAATAATTGCTTATTTAACCCGACCAGATTAAGGCCTTAAGGTCCTCTCTTACGTCTGACCAGAAACAAAATATACCAAAGATATTATAAAACGTTCGCAATAGTAACACTAGTAAAAAACTACCGGCCATTAAAATTGCTACACCGAGAAGAAATTCAGATGATAAACGGGTATTCATTGGACAAATATATCATACTAGAACTGACATGTGATCACATTCTCACGCAATTTGGGTGCATAGAGCCTAGGAAATCAGTACCCAGAACAACCACCTCTGGCCGTAATAACGGCCTTGATACGCCTGAGCATTGAGTCAAACAGAGCTTGGATGGCGTGTACAGGTACAGCTGTCCATGCAGCCTCAACACGATACCACAGTTCATCAAGAGTAGTGACTGGCGTATTGTGACGAGCAAGTTGCTCGGCCACCATTGACCAGATGTTGTAAGCAGGCTGTTTAGGTTTTTATGTTGGTAACGTCACCTAGCGCTCTGTATGAAAATCACTGGCTCTGCTGTGTGCAGTCTGTGGCTGGTTTGCATTGTTGGAATTTGCTATTGTAGTGTTGGACAGTTGGCTGTTAACAGCGCGTAGCGTTGCGCAGTTGGAGGTGAGCCGCCAGCAGTGGTGGATATGGGGAGTGAGATGGCGGAGTTTTGACAGCGGATGATCTGGAAGTGTGTCCATCAGAGAGAGTAAATTTGTAAGACTGGATGTCATGAACTGATATATATATATATGCTGCAGGCGACTTCACGTCCACAGCTGGCAGTATTGGCGCACACTGTATTGCAGTAGTTTGACTAACGAAGATTTTTGTGAGGTAAGTGATTCGTGAAAGGTATAGCTTATTGTTAGTCATGGCCATTCTTTTGTAGGGATTTTTGAAAGTCAGATTGCGTTGCGCTAAAAATATTGTGTCAGTTTAAGTACAGTCATCTATAATTTTTCTAAGGGGACGTTTCATAACGTTTTCAATTTGTGAGAGATCTGGAGAATGTGCTGGCCAGGGCAGCAGTCGAACATTTTCTGTATCCAGATAGGCCCGTACAGGACCTGCAACATGTGGTCGTCCATTAGCCTGCTAAAATGTAGGGTTTCGCAGGGATCGAATGAAGGGCAGAGCCACGGGTCGTAACACATCTGAAATGTGTAACCAATATCACACCATACCATCACGCCGGGTGATACGCCAGTGTGGTGATGAAGAATACACGCTTCCAATGTGCATTCACCGGGATGTCGCCAAACACGGATGCGACCCCTCTGTAATAAACGGGTACGGGTGTTTTAGGACTTCTGCCCCGAACAGATGCACCGAAAAAAAAATGCGTGTTCGGTCAGAGGTTTGTTCGCCCTCTGTAATAAAATAAAACTGAGTAAAGGAATCAACGATCAACTTCAACGGATGTCTTGTGACGTCCGCGTAGACCAAACGCAACGAACTATATCAAACAAAAAAGAAATGGGTGAACCTCGTTCATACCTCTCTCAAGCCAATTTTTTCCCGCTGTTCGCTGTATTGAAATTTGTGTCTGTGTCGTGGTGTAACGTCCGTTTGCAACAGCGAGGTGTAAGTCTGCGCTGTTAGCAGCCGAAAGGAAGTGGCTTTCGAATGGGAACCGCAAACGTTCGATGACAAGGCGACAAATCAACCGAATCCTCCACCGGAAAACACGTCGGGTGTGTCATACAGGGTATTACTGACAGTACGTGTGTCATGTGATAGGAATCTCTTATCGACGCACCTAACTTGTATGCCTGGTAAGTGAGTGAAATGTGTCCCCTTGCCCGATGTGATCTAAGAAAATTATGGAAACATTATAGTTTATCAAATAAGCTGCAACAAATGAACGGGACAGTTTCATAACCACACAGTTTCTCTGTGCTTTGTCAAAACATATGTTTTAACGGTTTTGGAGTTGCGTTCCGTTCTGGAAGTTCTGACTCTTGAATTTCTTTGCTATAAAATAGTTCACACCCGTTTATCCGTTGTTTTCATTTCTCAGAGACGTCTATGTGGTATCGACCGTTCACTGTTTCTCTTTCACTTCTTTTTTCACAGCGCTGAAGACCTTGCTGTCGGGCGCCCAAAAAACCCCCTCTTTTTCACAGTTCAGTATACCTTCTTCCTGTTTTCATGCTTCATCTGTGTCCAGTTTTTGACGGGCTACCCACTGGGACTGAGCGAGGTGCAATGGGGCGTTCAGAGATGTGATAGGTCGGCCGTTAGCTCTTTTGAAATTTGGAAGGAATTTAATTTCTCTGATATTTTGAGGAAGAGCGTTCCATAGTCGAATTCCTGACACAGAAAATGATTTAGAAAACATGGCACTGCTATGTGATGGAACAGAGACAATTTTACTTTGAAAACGAGTATTTCTGCTGTAGTGTTGAGATAGTAGAGTAAGAGTTAAAGACAAATAAGAGGGAGTGCAGTGATTTGGAAGATGATAAACATAGAGTATGACAGCCTCTACGCTTATTGGCACATAGCTATGATAATTGTTCGTAGGCTGGTGTGATATGGTCGAAAAACGGTACGTCATAAATGTATCGTGCACAAGCATTCATCGGCCAGTTTCGGCCTGCATGAGTTTTCGTACGAAAGTTCTTGGAGAATGGCAACACCATGGTTAAGTGTAGGGAGTATTAGTCTCTATGAGCTTCGTTTGAAGCTCTGAAGGGAATGCTTTCTTATATTTTGGAATGTGAGAAAAGTGATGCTGACATCTGACTACAGGCGGTGTACAGTCCAGTCTAAATGATGGTCCAGAATTATCACCAAGTTCTTTGCAGACGAAGAAAAGATTAGTTCCGTGCCGTTTAGGATTAACGGTGAAAGACATTCTCTGAAATGAAGGGTAGTAATTCTTTGGTGAGCGACAAAGATTGCTTCCGTTTTAAATGGGTTAAATTTCAAACCTATGCTCTACGCTCACACTGATGGGCAGAGGGTAAGTCCCAGTGTACCAGTTACTGGGGCTTTTTCCCCTTCCATTCATATATGGAGCAAGGGAAGAATGACTGCTTGAATACCTCTGTAAACTTATCCCTACGAGCCCCATGGGAGGAAAATGTAGGAACTTGTAGTACATTCTTACAGTCATCATCTAAAGACGGTTCTTGAAACTTTGCAAGCAGACTTTCTCGGCATGGTTTACATCTTCAAGAGTCTGCCAGTTCGGATCTCTGTGACACTCTCTCACGTGTCAAACAAACATGAAAACATTCGTGCTGCCCTTCTCTGCATATCCCTTGTTATAGTTCTATTAGGTACAGGTCCACACACTTGAGCAGTATTCTAGGATGATGTGCACGTGTGATTCGTAAGCAATATCCTTTGTAGACTGATTGCATTTCCCTAGATTGCATTTCCCTGGTATTACACCAACGAACCGAAGTCTGCTACCTACATTACTCATGAGATCGTTCCACTTCATCTCCCTACAAAGTGTTACATCCAGTTATTAGTATGGGTTGTCCGATTCAACCTCTGAATCATTGATACTACAGCCGTAGGATACCGCGTCTTTTCGTTTTGTTAAGTGCGCATTATTACATTTATGAACATTTAAACGAAACTGACAATTTTTGCACCACATTGGTATATTATCAAGACCTCACTGAATATCTGTGAAGTTTCTTTTCAGACTGGACTTCATTATACATAACTGTATCACCTACAAAAAGTCTGAGGATAATATTAATATTGTCCGCGACGTCATTAATATATAGCATGAAAAGCAAGACATCCACCATACTTCCGTGGGGCCGCACGAGATTAGGCGAGCCGTCTACGGCGCTGCAGTCATGGACTGTGCGGCTGAGGATAATTTAGGTTAAGTAGTGTGTAAGCTTAGGGACTGATGACCTTAGCAGTTAAGTCCCATAAGATTTCACACACATTTGAACGTTTTTGAACTTCCGTGTGTACTTCCGAAGTTACTTCTAACTCTGTTGGTGACTCTCCTTCCAAGATAACTTGGTGCATCCTTCCTACCAAGAAATCCTCAATTCAGTGAGAAATATCGCTTGCTACCCCACACTATCGTACTTTTGGTAATAACTTAGGTGTGGTACAGAATAGAATGGTTTCCGGAAATGGAGGAATACTGCATCTACTTGACTGTCTCGATCAAACGCTTTCACTATGTCATGTGCAATTTGGGGTTCACACATTTGATATTTTAGAAATCCTTGCTGGGTGGCATGGAAGAGGTTGTTCTGTTTCAGATATTTCATTATGTTTGAGCTCATGTTCAAAGATTCTGCAACAAATGGATGTCAGAGACATTGGGCAGCGGCTTCGTGGCTCACTTCCGCTACCCTGTATGTAAACGGGTGTGACCTGTGGGTTTTTCCAAGAACTGGGCGTAGTTTTTTGTTCGAGGGATCTACGATAAATTGTAATTAGAAAGTGGCTAACTCAGCCACAAATAGGGAAATGAATCTGACAGGCATCCCATCGGACCCTGCGGTTTTGTTTAATTTTAACGATTCCAGCTTTTTTCAACGCCACTGACACTAATATCTATCTCATTCATCTGTTCAGTGTCACTAACATTAAACTGGGGCAGTGCCCCTTGGTTTTCCTTCGTAAAGGTGTATTTGAAAACAGAGAAGCATTTCCGTTTTTTCTCTGCTACTATCAATTTCAGTCCTCGTCTTGTTCTTGAGTGACTGGATACTAACCTTGGTGCCATTAATAGCCTTTTAATACGACCAGAATTCCTTTGGGTTTTGTGAAAAATCTTTCGACAGTATTCTACTACAGTAGTCATTGAAAGCTTCACGCATTACTCTCTTACGCGTTTCATTCATCGTCTCTCTATCTACAGCCCTACGCTTTGTTTTAAATGTATTATGCAGTAATATCCGTTTCATTAGATACCATGGAAGGTCCCTGCCATGATGAACTGTTCTACTGGGTACGTATCTATCCAACATGTTGTTACCTATACCTTTAAACTTGAGTCATAGCTCTTCTATATTTTTTTGTCCTGTAGTAAAAGTTTCAAGTTTTTCATTGCGATACGACAGTACTGCTTGTTTGTCCAGTTTGTTGAACATGAGAAATTCGAAAAGACAAATTGTACTAAAACACATTTCCTGCCGAACAGTTGTAATTTAAATCGCATGGTTCCAGAATGAGATTTTCACTCTACAGCGGAGTATACGCTGATATGAAACTTCCTGGCAGATTAAAACTGTATGCCGGACCGAGACTCGAAATCGGGACCTTTGCCTTTCGCGGGCAAGTGCTCTACCATCTGTGCTATCCAAGCACGACTCACGCCCCGTCCTCACAGCTTTACTTGTGCCAGTATCTCGTCTGCTACCTTAAAAACTTTACAGAAGCTCTACTGCGAACCTGCAGAACTAGCGCTCCTGAAAGAGAGGATATAGCCTGGGGGATGTTTCCAGAATGAGATTTTCACTCTGCAGCGGAGTGTGCGGTGATATGAAACTTCCTGGCAGATTAAAAGTGTGTGCCGGACCGAAACTCGAACTCGGGACCTTTGCCTTTCAACGGGCAAGAGCTTCTGTAAAGTTTGGAGCGTAGGAGACGAGATACTGGCAGAAGTAAGGCTCTGAGGAAGGGGCATGATTCGTGCTTGGGTAGCTCAAATGGTAGAGCACTTGCCCACGAAAGGCAAAGGTCATGAGTTCGAGTCTCGGTCCGGCACACAGTTTTAATCTGCCAGGAAGTTTTAAATGGCATGGTGTCAATGGGCATACGTGAGAACGCATGTACGAAATGATTGAACGTACTTCTCAGTAACTAATTTACGATTCCAGTACTCTACTAGATTAGGATCAATACAATGAATCACTGATGTGCTGATAGTCCACCCGTGCAGGACGATTTGCTGCAGTTTGTAGTGGGACTTGCGCCCGACATCGTCATGTGTACTAACAAGCTTGTTCTTGAACGCTACGTGGAAGGTTGAGGTCGCGGTGAGTGGGAGTGCAGAGGAGAAGCCCCCGCGGCACAGTTCCGCGACCCACTTAGTTCCACCAGCCGCGTTCCGGCACGGGCTCCGTCTGCGCTACCGCTTGTTGCAGTTGCGGCCTGTTACTTTGTGTACGTCTGCCGCGTCTAACGAGCTGCCAAGTACCGTATAAGGGTGGTCAGGCTAAAGCTCCATCTTCCCGTCGCATGAGCGTGAGCACTGTCCGCCAATAAAATAGCAGCGCCAGCAAGGATAGCAAGTAACAAAGTAGGGGGCGTACGGGTTGCGGAAATTTTTACGCTCAGCATCCAGCTATGGCAGCAATAATTGCTCTTAATCCGCTGGGCGTCGAGTCCCTCACACGGGACAAGACGGTTAACGTTGGCGGGGACGAAACGTCCCAGCTAACGAGATACATCGCTGTCGGCACACGGGACGAGCTGGCTAACACGGTTTGCGCTCTGAGTGTCAGCGCTCTCCAGCGGCCGTTGTCAGCTCTATTTGGCTCGCAAACCACACGGACTTTTATGTGGAAATGGACGCGTGTAAAGTAGATGCGATTGTCGAAGAACAGCGGAGAAGACCGCGAAGAAAATTCCGGACTCGTCGGCAGCTTGAACGGCGAATTGCTGTACACACGGGGGCCCATGCGACAGTTTTTAGGGGGAGGGGCAAGACCTGCAATATGGAGACTCTTTAATATTTTGGAACACAAATGGCGACTTTTAAGAAGCCATAAAATGTTCCAGTTCCGATCCTGTTGAAAACCTGCGTAATACAGACCTTAAATTCATTTTCTTCAAAGAAAATCACTTGACTACACTATATTTTTTCCTTTACCTGAGAGTTGGGGGAGGGGGGGAGTAACCCACTTTGCTTCTGGGTATGGGCCCCCTAGGCTTACAAAGATTTGGAGAGACCAACCAGTGAAAGTTATTTACTAAATCAATTGAATTTTCGTCCCGTTTTAGGGTTTACGATTGTAGTTGAAATGTAGTAGTATCAGTTTGCGCATGCATAATATTCATGTTCTCATGGATTGACTACCAACACTGAAATACCGTTCTTCGTAAAATAGATTTCATGATCGGGATTCGTTTCGTAATTTCATTCCAATGGAAGATGAGATAATTTCTAAGGTGCTCACCATCATTGAAAAGATATTTATCGGCAGGATACAGACACGAGACACTACATAAACCCAAGGATAGGAATGCATATTTTACACAAAGTGTCATAATAGCAGAAACTTACATCGTGTGACTATGTTTTCTTTCTGACACGCTGTCAGTCACATTAAGATTTCTGGTCACTAACAAAACATTCCGATTTTCAGAAATCAGCAATAATATTACTTCAATACATTCAATCACTTTTTTTTATAATTATGTAGCAATATAGGCTGCAATATATTTCAAACACATTTTAACAAATAAATAAGAGCGGCAAATAGCTTACTATCTAAACCGATAAATATCATTTAACTTAAAATGGGCATCTTATTATTTATTTATATACAATGGATGTGTATTAATGTACGAGTACCACTTATTATAAACAAGAAAGCTAAATATGCCGGGTATACCTACCAACACTTAAATTGCTGGCCCCAGACAACATCCCCCCCCCCCCCCACCGACCCACGCCATAAGCCCCGCCCCCCTTGACCGACTTCTAGAATCGCCCCTGCTTTACAACAAATACGTTACTTGTAATAAATCGACGTATAAGGTAATAATTATATAAAATTAATTAAGACGCAGAATCTTTTACAAAACAGAAGATGGAAAAAATATTTGGAAGGCGAACACGTTACCCGTCTTTCCGGAGCTCACGAGCGCACGACACTACCAACTGCGCTACGACTTCGACATAACAAACGGCCCTCCATGTACGGCAAAGACTGTCAAACGACTGTAACTAAAAATGCCATTATTTATGTTTAACACATAAATTGTACAAAAAAGATGTACTTTTGATAGATCATAATTGTGCCGTAGCACTGAAACGGTATACATTCGTAGCGCACAAGTTTTAACACTAAAAACATCGACTACAGAAAGCCTATACCTACCTATAGGTAATCTCCTATCATTTTGTTATAACAAAGCTAGTAAAATAATAAATTTTCGAGGCAGCCTCATTTTGGTGATGTTTTGAAACAGCTTATATTCATACCAGTTACTCTACGAGATAAATAAACAAAAAAAAAACAAAAAAAAACACATAATACGATGTTTAACGCCACGCAATGTGGTGGCTACAATGTTCTGCTTGTAACGTAAAACGGTGTCGCATCTCATTGGCCAGGTTCCTCTCCGCGAGGCAAAAAAATCTGGCACGCCAGGTTCTTCATTCCACGCTCTGCAGTGTAATGGAACGTGGAATTCCACGCTGTGACGTCACAGCTCCTCGGCCACGTGCGCTTTCACGTCGCGTGAGAGGACGGCTTAACTCAGCTCGTGTGGCATATACCGGAACGACATTCGGTGCTGCTTCGGTTGCGCGCCGGAGTTGGCCAGTCGCGGTGTCTGGGGAGTGGCGAAGTGCTGCACTCCCGGCGATCCATGGCCACGTGTTTTCAGTGGGTGAGACATTTGGAGAGGTGTTGGCCACGGCAACAGTGGAACACCCTGTGTATCGAGGCGGGTCAAGGCAACACAACGCATACACCGCCCTCCAAGAAGTTCCGAGACTGACTTTGTGCCCGGCCTAGGTATGGGAAAAATCGACCGGTTCAAACCGATACCGGTGTTTTAGTTCTGAATAACTGGTATTTTTAGGTGTCTGTTTGGCCTCGGTTGTGACAGATGTCTTTTTTATTTTTTACTGTAGTCCGATTAAATTAGTTGATAGTTGAGGTTTGTCACTTGGCACCACAGCGTTGCCGTTCGGTTAAAGGCGACACGTGTACCCCAGCGGATCAACTGCAAAAGTGCTGAAATGTTGTTCCTGTAACGCAGTGTCGTACGCTGCTACCTATGGCGGAAACGGAAGGTGCTCTGTCCACATCTCATTTTAAATGGCCAGTGACTCAACTGCGGCAGACATCGCGTTTCGTAGTCCTCAATTTACACTATTGGCCATTAAAATTGCTACATCAAGAAGAAATGCAGATGATAAACGGGTATTCATTGGACAAATACATTATACTAGAACGGACATGTGATTACATTTTCACGCAATTTGGGTACATAGATCCTGAGAAATCAGCGCCCAGAACAACCACCTCATGCCGTAATAACGGTCTTGATACGCCTGGACGTTGAGTCAAACAGAGCTTGGATGGCGTGTACAGGTACAGCTGCCCATGCAGCTTCAACACAATACCACAGTTCATCAAGATTAGTGACTGGCGTATTGTGACGAGCCAGTTGCTCGGCCACCATTGACCAGACGTTCTCAGTTGGTGAGAGATCTGGAGAATGTGCTGGCCAGTGCAGCAGTCTAACATTTTCTGTATCCCGAAAGGCCCGTACAGGACCTGCAACATGCGGTCGTGCATTATCCTCCTGAAATGTAGGGTTTCGCAGGGATCGAATGAAGGGTGGAGCCACGGGTCGTAATACATCTGAAATGTAACGTCCACTGTTCAAAGTGCCGTCAGTGCGAACAAGAGATGACCGAGACGTGTAACCAATGGCACCCCATACCACCACGCCGGGTGATACGCAAGTATGGCGATGACGAATACACGCTTCCAATGTGCGTGCACCGCGATGTCGCCAAACACGGATGCGACCATCGTGATGCTGTAAACAGAACCTGGATTCATCCGAAAAAATGACGTTTTGCCATTCGTGCACCCAGGTTCGTCGTTGAGTACAGCATCGCAGGCGCTCCTGTCTGTCATGCAGCGTCAAGGGTAACCGCAGCAACGGTCTCCGAGCTGATAGTCCATACTGCTGCAAACGTCGTCGAACTGTTCGTGCAGATGGTTGTTGTCTTGCAAACACCCCCATCTGTTGACTCAGGGATCGAGATGTAGTTGCACGATCCGTTACAGCCGTGCGGGTAAGATGCCTGTCACCTCGACTGCTAGTGATACGAGGCCGTTGAGATCCAGCACGGCGTTCCGCATTACCCTCCCGAACCCACCGATTCCGTATTCTGCTAACAGTCATTGGATCTCGACCAACGCGAGCAGCAATGTCGTGATGCGATAAACCGCAATCGCGATAGCCTACAATCCGACCTTTATCAAAGTCGTATACGTGATGGCAGGTATTTCTCTTCCTTACACGAGGCATGACAACAACGTTTCAGCAGTCAACGCCGGTGAGCTGCTGTTTGTGTATGAGAAATCGGTTGGAAACTTTCCTCATGTCAGCACGTTGGAGGTGTCGCCACCTGCGCCAACCTTGTGTGAATGCTCTGAAAAGCTAATCATTTGCGTATCACAGCATCTTCTTCCTGTCGGTTAAATTTCGCGTCTGTAGCACGTCATCTTCGTGGTGTAGCAATTTTAATGGCCAGTAGTGTACACTCGTGTCCTAAACGAACCACAACGTCTTGATGTGCAAGGTATCCAAGAAAACGGCGGTCGGCAACCCGCGGCTGGACTGTACTCCGTTCATCGTAAGAATAAACCTCATGTAAATATTATAATATGTATTCTTCTGCGTTCGCTGGAACCTGATTGGACTTCGGTTCAAGTTAAGCAGGAGCCAAGCTGTCTCGAGTTTGATGCTCTGCGTCAATCGCACATCCGATTCAAATGGTTCAAATGGCTCTGAGCACTATGGGACTTAACACCTGTGGTCACCAGTCCCCTAGAACTTAGAACTACTTAAACCTAACTAACCTAAGGAGACCACACACATCCATGTCCGAGGCAGGATTCGAATCTGCGACCGTAGCGGTCGCGCGGCTCCGGACTGAGCGCCTAGAACCGCTCGGCCACCGCGGCCTGCCGCACATCCGACTCAGCGCTAATACGGTGTAACAGCTTTACCGACGCATTTAACTTGGAAAGCACTGACCAGCCAACTTGTCCAACTAATTTGCAGTGATGTAATCAGTTGTAGTAAAGGCGTAAAAAGAGACAAGTAGTGAAAAATATAGCCTTGAATGTTATTTAATTTTTGAAGAGAAGGAAATAACGGTAAAACTCAGGCGATACGCTTCTTAGGGGACCTGATGGAAAACATAACATGCTCTCGATCTTAGCTAACATAGTACTTTAAATAAATTGAGAGAGATGCAAATTCCTCAATTTAACAAGGGGAATTTTTCTGCATGAACTGTGTGCGGCGTAAGAACGCACTGCTGGGATTTCACCATGCAGTTAAATATTGAAGCCACTGAACGTATTACAGTCAGTCGTCTGGTAATCTCTGAACTTCTTCCATATCGGACTTCGAGGAATGCGGTATATTTCAGTACCGCTACGTTGGAAACGAGGCGATCAGCAACAGAATCCCAAGCCACCAAGAAGTCCACATTTCCTGCTCCTGCTCTTCTATGACGGGCTCTTCTGCATTTCGCCACCATTCGGCCGTGATGTGTCATAAAGCTTCGTGCATTCGTTCCAGTAAGTTTAGCAGCTTAAATGTCGTATTATTTCTCACGACAGATCTATTAACTTGGCTCCAGATCACTTCTGTTGGGTTCAGATTGCAGTGTTAAGGTGACAACTGTAGAAATGTATCATTTGTACAGTGAACAGTGTGCTCCACGCCGTGAAAATTGTTTCTTATCACTATGGCTCGTGTGAGACCACACCCGTCCTGTAAAACAGTGGCCGTATTTAAGCACAGAGTGTGTGATTTTTATTTTTCTCCAAAAAATTTTAATTTTGTAATGTTTTCTTAACTTCAAAATCTTTAACAATTTTTTATAATATATAGATAATTAAGAACGTGTATTTACAATGAAACCGGGATACTGTGTGTGGTGTGTAATTAGAAAGTAAAAAATTGGGATTTTTCTTGAAATAATGGCGGTTAGGTATGAGTTAATTAACACATATTTGATAAATTTCATACTTAAATTATTTAGGTATTCAAAGCGAACAAAAAATATTGTGCATCACAGCCTACGAAAAGTTCGGTTTTACGCCATGTCGTATGAAGTTTACCTACTGTAGCCCGATCTGTGTGATGATAATATCTGAATATGTAACTCGAATCGCATCCTGTTCGAATGAATCCAATAGTCTACGAAATGTGCGTATTTCGTTACCATCGTTTCTTGTGTGCTGTTTTAGGGTGTGTTTATCATGTGTGATGAAATGCGAAATAAAAGATCAGGACTCAAGATTCGGGATTCGGGATCCAAACACAAGAAGAGAAGCCAGACAAGGAACTGGAAGTCAACTGATAATTTCTTGTAGCAGTTTGGCAGCGGCTCTGGCGTGGCGTTGAGCTCTGTGATTGGAAGAAGACATGAAGTTTCAACTATTAAGTAATTTAATCAAAGTATAGCAATCGAGTAGAAAATACGAAATATCAATTAGCCGTTGCAGCAGTGCTAAAATGCTTCGTTTTTAAATAAACCTTGTTTAACCCTTAACTCTGGAGGTGACTGTTCTGTAACGTATACCACAGGGTGGGGTCTCTGAGACCCCTACGTTTAAACCGAGATTTAAGGCAAAAATCACATGAAATTTTTAATTTATGCTATATAACATTTATTTTTACAATTATTTAAGTGTTTTTAAATGCTTCTAGTTTATTTTATAGCAATAAACAAAGCCTGCAGCATTTTACTATTTATTACACAAAAGCGCTTAATTTGTGTGGTTCTTTTAAATAGTACAGGTAAATGGACTGTTAGAGTACTGAATTTTACATCCTGAAAAATTATGTAATCTCTGTAGTAAATAAATTTCCAAATAAATTTAAATTCTAGGGTTTAAATTTGCGCATAAAAGTTCCACCCGATAGGTACAAAAAGAAAGTCTGTCAAATTGACATTCATTGCTGGGAACTACATTTTCCTTATCACCACCCAGAACACATTCGATTTTAACGGACACTTTAAGTATTTCACTGAAGAAACATACAGGTCCCCATCACAACTTTCCCCGACTATGACATGATTTTGAGCAGAGTTTCAAAAATTTTGGATCAATAGAATACTAGTGATTTTTGGTAGTATTCAGCCACTTATCACCTTTCGAGAATAGCTGCGAGCTATGGACGGACTAACTCTTCTCTTATTAGCCTATTTGATTTCATACTTTGATTCTATGCATCTTGAAACTGAAAGAGCCAAATTTTTCAGTCTTTGTTCGATTTATGCTTTTATTACAGGAAATAATAGGAATAAAAAACCTAAAGTCAATTAGTTCAGTAATCGGTTATTTTGAGCGATTTTAACATTCACGTTAAACTGGCGTGAAAAAAATACCGATATAACCGAAAACCGGTACCGTTTACGTGCTACAGCCGTTTGAAAACCTGTTTGGTAGGTTGGTATTCAATGGGGTATTCATGGTGGGGGTGCTTAAATTGGATTGACTGATGTCATTTGACGTCTGCCCTGCCTCTCTGAGATGGTTAGAACGTTATTCACGTGTCATGTTGGAGTGCACGTTTGCAAAACACACCGACATGATTCTTCTGAATGACGAAGCTCGCGCTAATGGAAGATCGTTCTCCGCAATGTCCGACTCCATCGCATACCTTTTTCGCCACAACTACGCAACAGCTTCGAGAAATGGCATCTCCACCGTCAGTAGCCGTGACTGAGGTGCCCGAACTGGACAGACGCCGTACTGCATCACGTTGAAGGGAACCCGTCAACGAGTAGACGAGCGATTTCTTTGGCTGTTAGTGAGTGGAATTGTGAAACCAGTGATTTGGTCGCGTTACCGACACGTTTTTAAATCGTTGTAGCACGGAAATGGTATTTTTACGGACATGGGTTCTAATTTAAAATATTATCTACTCACTCCCCTGTACGAATCCAATAAGTTTGCAACGGGAACTTCCGAACACCCCGCATGCTTTCGACAAGTCACTTGCGAGCAGGCAGTGATAGGCGGTGGACGTGCGGCCCTACTATGGCAACCTTACTGTGTCGCAAATGGCAATGTCCAATATCTATAAAACAAGTATTCAAGACGCTGGCCAGATGTTTTGAAGAAGAGAAGAATGTACGCAAAGGTTCTCCCGTCCAGTCTGTAACAAAAACAACGACGCGTCGCCGCGAGTTGACTGAAATACACAACGCGGGCAACTGGTTCCGTATTTTATATTTGCAGAAGAATTTTCGCAGCGTTCCTCATAAGAGATTTCTAATCAAATTGAGTGCCTACTGAGTATCGTCTCAGTTGGACGACTGGATTCGTGATTTCCTGTCAGAGAGGTCACAGTTTGGAGTAACTGACGGAAAGTCACTGAGCAACACAGAAGTAATATCTGGCGTTCTCCAAGATAGTGCCGTAAGACCTCTGCTGTTCCTCGTCTATATAAAAGAGACAGTCTGAGCAGCCCTTTTACACCGTTTGCAGACGATGCTGTCATTACGGTTAGACTCCCGCTCAAATTTAATTATTAATCTGTTTTTTTCATCACTGGTCATATTACTTAATTTATGACTTTTGAGAGGTAATATAATTAAAAAGACTACGTGTATCTGAATGAAGTTTCAATTTATATTTTGCATGTCCCATGGCAAATGCGATCTTGCAAAGCGTGATGTCGAGAGCACATCCGACAAATAATTGACCATTATTATTGTGGTCTGGCACATTGTGACTTACTATATTACTGAACGTGAATAACGTCATTCGCATAATTATTTATCGAGGTTTGACTTGGGCTTTCCAAGCCTGTCCTTCGTCATTGAAAATTTAATTATAAATAGTCAAATAACATGAATTTCACTACAACTTCATGAAACTGTACGTCGTTTTTTTCTTCATTGTGTTACCTCTCAGATGTCGTATAAATTAAATAATGCGGCCGGTGACGAAAAAAAAGTATAGACTGAAAGGTAAGTGTCTGCTCGATTCGAACCGTCGCCTCGTTCACGACACTCTATCAAGGTACGAACGTTGACCATTCAACCACAGCGACTTCTGACAACTAGTGCCATCGCACAATACATAAGGCACATAATAGACACGTAAAACTTCTCTTGCGATTTTCTTGGAATTGTCAGAGTAGTGCACCTTACTAGGTCCACATTATATGCAGTAAAGGTGTACAATGTTTGAAGTAAATCCTTGATCCCAAAGTTGTGTTCTTTCTCTGATTCGTTTTTGATGAACTACACGGTGCCCCAAACCATCTTCAAGTTTCCTTCGAAAAAACCCTTGAAAATTCATCTAGTAGTTCTGGAGATTAGCGTGTTCACAGATAAACAGCAAGTCGCGACGGTCTTACAGATTTGTTATTAATATAGATAGGAAGGAGGCTGATAGGGTCTTTATACAGTAATTGTTCACTTCCGGAAAGCATTTCACTCAGTAACGTGCTAACGATTGTGAATAATAGTAAGATCATAGGGAGTATAAAGCGAAATTTGTTACTCAATTAAGCATTTCTCAGAGGACTGATCAAAGGAATGTTCATCGGAGGTGGGGGTATCATCTGGAGTGCCCCAGGGAAGTGTGGTAGGTCCGCTGTTGTTTTATATCTACATAAATGATCTTTTGGATAGGGTGGATAGCAATGTGCGGCTGTTTGCTGATGATGCTGTGGTGTACGGGAAGGTTGAAAGGTGGCTACACTGTGCCACTGCGCCAGAGAGTGCGCCAAAGAGTACTATTAAGCCGCCTCCACAGTGTGTGTTTAGAGTTCATGGCAGTCAGTGCTTGTGGAGAGATCGGAGAGGACAGTGGTTGTTGAGAGTCATAGCAGTAAGTGCCTGTTGAGAGTTCGTTGAAGACAGTGTGTATTAAGAGCTCGTGGTTGTCGTGAAGTTGGAGTAAGATGTTGTAGTAAAGAGTGTTGCTCCTTGTTTTATGCAGTTATTTGATGGGAGAGATAGCAGATGTTATTGTAATGAGTGCATTTCGTCAATATATATGAAGGTAAAATTTATAATTTTTTTTTTTATTAATTGTCTATCTGAAATAATGTGTCACTACAGGTTCAGTCAACAAAGCATCTGGCTTGTGTTCTTGGATTAGAGTGGAATTCTGGTTTTCTTGCGTAATTATAGTTTTCTAATTTTCTTTTGTCACGTCAGTATAGTTGGTATTAAAAAATTCTTGTCTTGTTGGAAAAGAACCGTGCCAGATGTGGGCGTTGAGTCACACTCCCACATACAGAACAGTTACTCTTGTGCTTGGATTTTGTAGGTTTTATAGTTGCTGGGGACTTAATTAATTAACTGTGTTTACGAAAATTTTCTTACATTGTTCTTTGCAGTCAGATTGCGTAATAATACTAGTCAGGGCCAACCGATTACGAGACACAGCGTAATCGGACATACAGCTACGAAAAAAAAAATCATTTTCAATCTTTTATTTAATTAAGCCCCCATGCAAGGTGTTGTCGTTGAGCGACTGTAGGAGGGTACAAGGTGACTTGGACAGGATTTGTGATTGGTGTAAAGAATGGCAGCTAACTCTAAATATAGATAAATGTAAATTAATGCATATGAATAGGAAAAATCCCGTAATGTTTGAATACTCCATTAGTAGTGTAGCGCTTGACACAGTCACGTCGATTAAATATTTGGGCGTAACATTGCAGAGCGATATGAAGTGGGACAGCCATGTAATGGCAGTTGTGAGGAAGGCGGATAGTCGTCTTCGGTTCATTGGTAGAATTTTGGGAAGATGTGGTTCATCTGTAAAGGAGACCACTCACAAAACACTAATACGACCTATTCTTGAGTACTGCTCGAGCGTTTGGGATCCCTATCAGGTCGGATTGAGGGAGGACTTAGAAGCAATTCAGAGGCGGGCTGCTAGATTTGTTACTGGTAGGTTTGATCATCACGCGAGTGTTACGGAAATGCTTCAGGAACTCGGGTGGGAGTCTCTAGAGGAAAGGAGGTGTCTTTTCGTGAATCGCAACTGAGGAAATTTAGAGAACCAGCATTTGAAGCTGACTGCAGTACAATTTTACTGCCGCCAACTTATATTTCGCGAAAAGACCACAAAGATAAGATAACAGAGATCAGGGCTCGTACAGAGGCATATAGGTAGTCGTTTTTCCCTTGTTCTGTTTGGGAGTGGAACAGGGAGAGAAGATGCTAGTTGTAGTACGAGGTACCCTCCGCCACGCACCGTATGGTGGATTGCGTAGTATGTATGTAGATGTAGATGTAGAAAGGACGTACAGTGCAAGTAACTTCAGATGTGCCCCAAGAAAGTGTGTTGGGGCGCTTACTGGTAATGTCGTATAAACACATGCAAACGGTATCAATAGTAAAATGGTTCAAATGGTTCTGAGCACTATGGGACTTCACATCTTAGGTCATCAGTCCCCTAGAACTTAGAACTACTTAAACATAACTAACCTAAGGACATCACACACATCTATGCCCGAGGCAGGATTCGAACCTGCGACCGTAGCAGTCGCGCGGTTCCGGACTGCGCGCCTAGAACCGCTAGACCACCGCGGCCGGCGGTATCAACAGTAAACTCACACTTTTCACATATGGTGCAGTTATCTGTAATGATATATGAAAATTGCCACAGTGACACAGACTTCGATAAAGTTTAAAACTGGTGCAGAGAGAGGCAATTTACTTTAAATGTGCAGAAATGTAAAATTGTCGACTTCACAAAATGGAGAAACATAGTATCTTATGGCTTCAATATCAATGTCATATTTGGAATTAGTCAACTCGTACAGACACATGCATTTCACAGTTTGTAGCGAGACGAATTTGGATCATCAAACAGGCTCCCTTGAAAAGCAATGGCTGACAACTGCTCGTTGGCAGGGTACTGGGGGTACGCAAGTGCCCCGCAGAGGAGACTGCTTACAAAGCATACCACTGGCCCATCATGGAATACTGGTGAAGTGTACTCGCACTAACCAAACAGCCCTAACAGGGGATACTGAAATTACACACAGAGGGGCAGCACAAATGGTGTCAGTTTTGCTTGACACATGTGACAGCGTCACAATCTGATTTGGTAGACGGCAACACTCCCCCGAAAGAGAATTTACAAGAGCATGCTGAAAAGTAATGCCTCTGAATCTTTTATTCTGCTCTCAATATCGGTTGAGGTGTTTCATGCCTTCACATTACTCTGTCGCTAGAGGGCTCAGGATTGAAGCGTGGAACATGGCGGTGTGTAACGTTAACTATTTCGGTGTGTGTGAAACAACGTGCTGTAATCGAGTTTCGAATTCAAAGAGTTCTCCCACAAATGGAGCACCCACTCCTCCAGCAACACAATGTCAGAACACACAAAGGTTCAAATGGCTCTGAGCACTATGGGACTTAACTTCTAAGGTCATCTGTCCCCTAGAACTTAGAACTACTTAAACATAACTAACCTAAGGACAGCACACACATCCATGCCAGAAGCAGGATTCGAACCTGCGGCCGTAGCCGTCGCGCGGTTCCAGACTGTAGCGCCTAGAACCGCTCGGCCACTTCGGTTGGCACATTTGCAACAATACGACGCCCTGTGTTCACTGTCATCGCTCATCCTCCATACAGCCCCGACTTGACCACATCCAATTTTCATCCGTTTCCAAACCTTCGACGACTTCACTTTGACAGCGATGAAGCGGTACAAGCAGAGATGAGGTTGTGGTTCCACCAACAGAGTCAAACATTCTACAGTGACTGTATCAACAAACTGGTCTCTCGTTGGGAGAAATGTGTTCGTAGCCAGGATGACTCTGTTGAGAAATAAATACCTAGACCCGAAGAATAACGATGTAGATAGTAATAATCTTTGTTTTATTTTAAAAGCTTTAAAAGTTTTCACATATAAAAGTCGGAGCCATTACTTTACAGATCGCCTTCGTATAAATTTTTAACAACAATTGTTAAGAGAGGAACACTTGGCAAGCACCTACGAGTTGCTTCTCACTCAAGCAAGAAACAGAAATACAGGCTTAAATTAATTGCAAACCGTACAGACACTTTCAGGCGATCATCTCCAACCGCTGCACACTGAACTGGAACGGGAAGATCCCGTAACGCGTGGTGTACTCAGAGTAAGACTGTACCATCTATTTCACTATGGTTTGCAGAGTGTGGATGTACGAGGCGCGGTTGTAAGTAGGTACCGTTTTGAAGTATGGCTATTGGAGCTTTGCAGTCTGCATACCTTGTCTCCTCCCAAAGTGCGCTCATATACACTACTGGCCATTAAAGTTGCTACACCAAGAAGAAATGCAGATGATAAACGGATATTCATTGGACAAATATATTATACTAGAACTAACATGTGATTACATTTTCACGCAATTTGGGTGCACAGATTCTGAGAAATCAGCACCCAGAACAACCACCTCTGGCCGTAATAACGGCCTTGATGCGCATGGGCATTGAGTCAAACAGAGCTTGGATGGCGCGTACAGGTACAGCTGCCCATGCAGCTTCAACACGATACCACAGTTCATCAAGAGCAGTGACAGGCGTATTGTGACGAGCCAGTTCCTCGGCCACCATTGACCAGACGTTTTCAATTGGAGAATGTGCTGGCCAGGGCAGCAGTCGAACATTTTCTGTATCCCGAAAGGCCCGTACAAGACCTGCAACATGTGGTCGTGCATTATCCTGCTTGAAATGTACGGTTTCGCAGGCATCGAATGAGGGGAGAGTAACGGGTCGTAACACATCTGAAATATAATGTCCACTGTTCAAAGTGCCGTCAATGCGAACAAAAGGTGACCGAGACGTGTAACCAATGGCACCCCATACCATCACGCCGGCTGATACGCCAGTATGGCGATGACCAATACACGCTTCCAATGTGCGTTCACCGCGATGTTGCCAAACACGGATGCGACCATCATGATGCTGTAAACAGAACCTGGATTCATCCGACCAAATGACGTTTTGCCATTCGTGCACGCAGGTTCGTCGTTGAGTACACCATCGCAGGCGCTCCTGTCTGCGATAAAGCGTCAATGGTAACCGCAGCCATGGTCTCCGAGCTGATAGTCCATGCTGCTGCAAACATTGTCGTGTTGCTAAAGTCCACATCTGTTGACTCAGGGATCGAGACGTGGCTGCACGATCCGTTACAGCCATGCGGATAAGATGCATGTCATCTCGACTGCTAATGATACGAGGCCGTTGGGATCCAGCACGGCGTTCCATATTACCCTCCTGAACCCACCGATTCCATATTCTGCTAATAGTCATTGGATCTCGACCAACGCGAGCAGCAATGTCGCGATACGATAAACCGCAATCGCGATAGGCCATAATCCGACCTTTATCAAAGTCGGGAACGTGATTGTACGCATTTCTCCTCCTTACACGAGGCATCAGAACAACGTTTCGCCAGGCAACGCCGGTCAACTGCTGTTTGTGTATGAGAAATCGGTTGGAAACTTTCCTCATGTCAGCACGTTGTAGGTGTCGCCAACCTTGTGTGAATGTTCTGAAAGCTAATCATTTGCGTATCAAAACAGCTTCTTCGTGTCGGTTAAATTTCGCGTATGTAGAACGTCATTTTCGTGGTCTAGCAATTTTAATGGCCAGTAGTGTAGAAACAATGTTGAACTTATGGTGTGGCAATCAAGTGAGAATGAAACATTGTCCTGTTAATCAGAAGACGGTGTGCTCTCTCAAGTTGGTCGACTGAAAGGAGTTAGGGAGCCGGTCAAATGTTTAAAAGCTACTAAAGGTTAGTTTCGGCAATTTAAAAATCTATGTAATTGGCTTAGCAACGCAGAAAGTAGTGAGTTAGGAAGCCATGGAGTTAAAAATAAAGAAAAAAAGAAGGGAGTTATCATTACGTCACAAACTTGATACCGACGTCTGCCATCTTATGTACCAAAAAACATTAGGTTCACCGCATTTATACGTCCATGGCTCACCGCGGTGATACTTCCCCGTGACGTTACTCTGACGGGGCCGTGCCCAGTTTCGACCGTTGGAAATAAGTATCGACTTTCGTGATCGTATCTCAAATAACATTTGGTGTTCTGATTGTGTGTAGACGTAGTTGTTTCACAAAAAAAAACTGGCCTTTCAATAATCGTTCACGTTGCTGAGCTGCACAATATACGATAGCATGCCTTGATCCGATTCTCAACGTGTGGGCTAACAAATAACTCGTAGGAAATGAGGATGATCGTGTGGCATTGTTCGCCAGGTGGCCCTTCCGGGGGAGTTTGACCACCGGGTCACAAGTCATATTTCAGGTGACGCCCCACTGGGGGACTTGCGCGGCGAAGGTACGCTTTTTGCAAACATGAACATAAAAAATGTTGTGCATAGTAGCTGAAAGCTGAAAATGTAACGAACAGCAAGCAGTACCAGTGGGCAAACAAGCAATGGTTTTACGAGTTCAAACTTCATTTGTTACTGATACAAATATAGTAAAAACGGAGTTACATGGATTACGAAAGCATGCTGCAGTCGCAGGTTCGAATCCTGCCTGAGGCATGGCTATTTGTGATTTCCTTAGGTTACTCAGGTTTATGTAGTTCTAAGTCTAGGGGACTGATGACCTCAGATGTTAAGTCCCATAGTGCTTAGAGCCATTGAACCATTTTGAAAGCATCCTTTTCACTTCACATTCTTGGTTATTCTAAATACATCAAGAAAAAACAAGATACATTAACGAAGCCAAATGTGTCGTACTACTAGAGCAAATACGTACTCAAGAACAGAAAAACGTTCGAAGTTGCGTTGCTGACACTATTTTACTCATGAAAGCACTGTAATATTTAGTGTTTAAGAGAGCTGCCCAGTGTACATGACAGAAATAATGAACAAGAAGCATTTGTAAATATTAGTCTACTAACGGTTTGGGTTGTTTAAGATGGCGGTAGGTCCCGTCCACTCTGGCCTTGAAACAGCGTACAGCGTAACGTAAGTCTGTAGTGCCATCTCCCTCTTTTTACCTCCATGCGGCAATCACTGATTAGGAGTCTGCATCACTCTATTCAGAGAAACTCAAGGCAATGATAGAAGGAGGCGGCTGTGCCAGGCAAACCATATTCGGCGTAGGTGAAACTCGTCTGTTCTGGTATAACGTGTGAAAAGAACTTTCATCGCGCGTGAAGAGAGAAGCTTTCCAGGACTTTAAGCTGCCAAAGATAGATTGAGAGTAGTGGCTGGCGCGAATGCAGCTCATATCTCGTAATTTTCTCTCAGAAAATCCAAGAGATTTAATGAAAAAAATACATCTAAAGCTGCAAATGGAATGCTAAAGTTTGGGTGACAGCTTCCCCTTTTGAGGACTGGTTTGGCATCACGTCACACATGAAGTGGAATGTTATTGCAACTTAAAACGAATTCCGTTTAAAGTGATGCTGTTAATCAACAATGCACAAAATCATCATCCCGTTACTCTATTTGCTTTAACCAATGAACCAGGGAGTCGTCAGAATATTTAAAGCTTGCTATACGAGATTATCTTTTGCGAATCTACATGAAGCTATAAAACTAAACAGTGAGCTCTGTTAAAGATTTTTGGAAGCAATTCAATGTTTTACATACCATGAAAATTATTGGACTATCTTGAAATGTAATCTCAGAAAAAAGTTTAAATGATGTCTGGGAAAAACGGTGCCCTTTTTATGCCACTGAAACCCAGGAGGAATCGGCACCAGATACTGATCAATTGATAAGATAACTGAAGAAGTGGCACATCTTGCAAGACAATTGAATTTAGACTTATTGGAAATGGTGTCTGTTCTTTCGGACATGTCCGAAACAACAGACACCATATCCATATAAGTATATAGTTCTGGCAACACCGGTCATGTCCTTCTTCTTCTGTGCTGATGCACACATATTCCCCGAACTCTTACGGGACTTGGTAAGAATGTCTTCCACGAGTAATGAGTGTGTTGGGGTGGGACACTACGAATGTAGTGTGTGGACATACAAGTTCAGAATGTGGGTCTCGCGGGAGGCGTGCGCGAGATAGTCCCTGCAGGCGCGCTTTCCTCTGTACCCTCGGTGGCTCAGATGGATAGAGCGTCTGCCATGTAAGCAGGAGATCGCAGGTTGGAGTCCCGGTCGGGGCACACATTTTCACCTGTCCCCGTGGATATATATCAACTCCCGTTAGCAGCTGAAGGTATTAATACAATTCTAATTTCATTAAATTTAGAGGTTGATGATTACGACGTTCAAGAACTCTTGTCCATCTTGAAAGACAATTAAATTTAGAGGTGGATGATTATGATGTTAAAGAAATACTGAATTCGCACCTTTACAAACCCTCGTCGCCAGTTTTACCAAGGCCTCGTCGCTACTGCTGTAGAGGCCGAGTTTGTGAGTTCGTGAAACGGCTTCTTTTGCAGTACACCGCAAAGACAATTTTTCCCTGCCACTATTACACAGCAATGCCCCTGGGTAATGTAACAGGATACGAGAACGGAGGTTCTACAACACTCAAACAAATTACTAAGAAAGTCACACAAATGAATTAAAAGGTTTACTTGTCTTTGTGACTAGTTAAAATATGAAGTCCGCAACACTACTTGTAATATAACACAAGAAAAGGCCCTCAATGCCTAAGTGCAAATAATCTTAGGTGAACTTCATAGTACATAGCAAATGCAATTTACAGCAGCTTTACTTCTAGGAGTTGACTAAACGATGTTCCCTGTCTAAGTCAGCCCTGGACGATGATCTATAAGCAACTGGGCGAGGACTGCTCTCCTATCTCCCTAGTAGGCCTCTGTCCGTTGTCGTCCGGTCACTGGGGGATTGTACTCGGCCGGCAATTGTCCGGGGTGAACCTGATTCTTTACATCCAGTTCAATCAGAAGATCAAATGACGTTTGCAAAGTTGACGCAGCGCCTCAGTTCAATTGAAAAAGGGCTACAATTTTACGAAAAAATTTACTCCAACGAAATACGCGTTTCTGTAAAAACGGGTTAACATTCTGGTCGCTGTACCTATAGGTTATAAACAGTTCTGGTGGCTGGTTTTTGCTATTATGATGTAATATTTTGAGCTGTCCTTACAGGTTGCGTGGACGATTTTCTACATATTACTCTCCTGTTGCATTTTTGGTGTTGTTCTTCTTCTTATAAATGCCAATTTGTGGTTTTTTCCACATTTCACAGCATTATGGACCACAAATTGGCATTTATAAGAAGAAGAACAACACCAAAAATGCAACAGGAGAGTAATATGTAGAAAATCGTCCACGTAACCTGTAAGGACAGTTCAAAATATTACTTCATAATAGCAAAATCCAGCCACCAGAACTGTTTATAACCTATAGGTACAGTGACCAAAATGTAAACTATATAGAAAAAAGAGTCGAGGGGCATGAAAGGGAAGCAGTGGTTGGGAAAGGAGTGAGACAGGGTTGTAGCCTCTCCCCGATGTTATTCAATCTGTATATTGAGCAAGCAATAAAGGAAACAAAAGAAAAATTCAGAGTAGGTATTAAAATTCATGGAGAAGAACTAAAACTTTGAGGTTCGCCGATGACATTGTAATTCTGTCAGAGACAGCAAAGGACTTGGAACAGCAGCTGAACGGAATGGACAGTGTCTTGAAAGGAGGATATAAGATGAACATCAACAAAAGCAAAACGATGATAATGGAATGTAGTCAAATTAAATCGGGTGATGCTGAGGGAATTAGATTAGGAAATGAGACACTTAAAGTAGTAAAGGAGTTTTGCTATTTAGGGAGTAAAATAACTGATGATGGTCGAAGTAGAGAGGATATAAAATGTAGACTGGCAATGGCAAGGAAATCGTTTCTGAAGAAGAGAAATTTGTTAACATCGAATATAGATTTAAGTGTCAGGAAGTCGTTTCTGAAAGTATTTGTACGGAGTGTAGCCATGTATGGAAGTGAAACATGGACGATAACTAGTTTGGACAAGAAGAGAATAGAAGCTTTCGAAATGTGGTGCTACAGAAGAATGCTGAAGATAAGGTGGGTAGATCACGTAACTAATGAGGAGGTATTGAATAGGATTGGGGAGAAGAGAAGTTTGTGGCACAGTTTGACTAGAAGAAGGGATCGGTTGGTAGGACATGTTTTGAGGCATCAAGGGCTCACAAAGTTACCATTGGAGGGCAGCATGGAGGGTAAAAATCGTAGAGGGAGACCAAGAGATGAATACACTAAGCAGATTCAGAAGGATGTAGGTTGCAGTAGGTACTGGGAGATGAAGAAGCTTGCACAGGATAGAGTAGCATGGAGAGCTGCATCAAACCAGTCTCAGGACTGAAGACCACAACAGCAACAAATAGAAAAAATTATGTACATATTCCAGGCCATTGAAGATGCCTTGCAGAAAATAAAGGCGAAACGCGTATGGCACGAAAATTGTCTTTCATTCAGTTGCTGTCAGACGGTCAAGAAGTAAAAATTATCAATATACCGTAATTTTACTAGCGTGCTATGAGGAAATATTTCGTGAGAAGAAAAAATAACTGATTCGACAACATTGTTGGATTTTATGAAGGCTTCTCCGTCACAATAACGTCGGTTTACATTTTTGCAGTGCATAATACTGTACTGTAATATAATTTGTTCGCCTGTTCAACATTTTATTACTTTTCTTCCAAATGACACTGTTTTCTTCAGTCTTTGGTCCCTACTGAACGTAACTTGCATGTATTTATAAGTAAAATTGGAACCCCACTTAAGCGAATTCGACTTGCACGATTTATCGCTCGGTTCCACCTATCGCTTAAGTCCGTGGTCTAACTAAATCGGTAAGTCATCCCAAAGGCCAGGCAGTTGACTAATTTTTCTCTGTCAGCAGGCCGGTCTTATTCCTTTATTTACGTTGCTGTTTCTTTAACTTTTATTTTAATACGGTACTTGCTTTAAAAACGCGACTAGCGTCTACGGTGAAACAAAACAACCACGACCCTGAGGTGCTTTGCACTCAATATATATAAATGACCTAGTAGATAGTGTCGGAAGTTGCATGCGGCTTTTCGCGGATGATGCTGTAGTATACAGAGAAGTTGCAGCATTAGAAAACTGCAGCGAAATGCAGGAAGATCTGCAGCGGATTGGCACTTGGTGCAGGGAGTGGCAACTGGCCCTTACCATAGACAAATGTAATGTATTGCGAATACATAGGAAGAAGGATCCTTTATTGGATGATTATATGATAGCGGAACAAACACTGGTAGCAGTTAATTCTGTAAAATATCTGGGAAAATGCGTACGGAGCGATTTGAAGTGGAATGATCGTATAAAATAAATTGTTTGTAAGGCGGGTACCAGGTTGAGATTCATTGGGAGAGTCCTTAGAAAATGTAGTCCATCAACAGTGGCTTACAAAACACTAGTTCGACCTATACTTGAGTATTGCTCATCAGTGTGGGATCCGTACCAGATCGGGTTGACGGAGGAGATAGAGAAGATCCAAAGAAGAGCGGCACGTTTCGTCACAGGGTTATTTAGTAAGTGTGATAGCGTTACGGAGATGTTTAGCAAACTCAAGTGGCAGACTCTGCAAGAGAGGCGCTCTGCATCGCGGTGTAGCTTGCTGTCCAGGTTTCGAGAGGGTGCGTTTCTGGATGAGGTATCGAATATATTGCTTCCACCTACTTATACCTCCCGAGGAGATCACGAATGTAAAATTAGAGAGATTCGAGCGCGCGCGGAGGCTTTCCAGCAGTCGTTCTTCCCGCGAACCATACGCGAGTGCAACAGGAAAGGGAGATAATGACAGTGGCGCGTAAAGCGCCCTCTGCCACACACCGTTGGGTGGCTTGCTTAGTATAGATGTAGATGTAGACGTAGCAGCCGCGACGTAGACGGTCTGCCCGGGCCTTACGCGTCTGCTTTCCAGGATGCAGTTACCTGAGGCCAGCCCACGGCCCACGGCCGCGGTCACAGCTGATTCTAGCCCGGCCCAGCCTAGCCTATCGTAACGGAGCCGCCTCTCGCAGCCCGCCGTTAATAACCCCTATAGAAGTCGCCCCCCCTCCCGCGCCGCCCCCCCCCCCCCCCCGGCCGTGGTGGTCGAGCGGTTCTAGGCGCTTCAGTCCGGAACCGCGCTGCTGCTACGGTCGCAGGTTCGAATCCTGCCTCGGGCAGGTCCTTAAATTAGTTAGGTTTAAGTGCTCGTATGTCTACCCCCCCCCCCCCCCATACTTCCTTCACACTTGCTCTCGCTGCAGTGCACTGACTCCAGCTCTCTGCGATAGTCTATTCTGTGCAATTCTCTTCATTTCTGCGTAACTGCCACAACCTACACCAACTTGAATGTGCTTACTGTTGTCAACTGAAAAAGAGCCTGTAATTTCCCCCAGACCTGGAGAAGGTCACGTGTGTTTTGTATCCTAAAACTTGAAAAATCTTCAGCTGAGCCCGGAAATTAGAGGCCAATATCCTTGTTGCATCATCTGCTCAAAATATCCCTTCGAATTGAGGACGGATTTCAAACTCGGAAAATTTCAGGAGCAGCTTTTATCGACCTGACTGCTGCTTATGTGCAAGTAAGACACTACACAGAGTTCTCAAAAGCTTGCTATGAAAAATAGAGGTCGCTATGATTTTACGTTTGGTGTGTATTACATGACACATTGTTGCGTATGAAATTTAGCTAACATATTGAATTTTTCTTTAGACCAACCTCGAGAAAATTCATCTAATGTAGCACACTCATTTGCGATCGCGCAACGCCAGCCACAAAGCCAGAGTGAAATATGCACAACATTCTTCATGTGTCAGAAACGGTTTCAGATATCGAAATCAGATTTTGGCAAATGATAGCACGCAAGGAGGAGAGTATTTTGCCATATCGTTATTATGTAAAACTTTATTATCTACTGTGTTTTTCCACTATCTACACACTTTTACGATGAAAAATGTAACTTTTAAGAGCTGTCGATAGCTGTTGAAACGAGAAATGGTGTGGGTTTTGGAATAACACAGGTGAAGCCATTACACATTCTCTTTGTACCGAGGATGCGCTTTTTCATACGAGGGACGTTTGGAAAGTCCGTGCAAAGTCCGAGAGATGGCACCACCGGCGCGTATCGAGGTCATGTTTAGTTAGTAGCATCTTTGGAAATAACTCACACCACGTTTCAGCCATATTAGTCTATTTCTTTGTGTTTGGTATTCGTGTGATTCAAGGAAGTCGAATGATTGTCAAAAAATGGACGGTAAAGAATTTCGTGTGCTGATTAAACATTACTTTATGAAAGGCAAAACGCCCCAGGAGACCAAAGAGATGGTTGATAAACATTACGGTGACTCTGCACCATCGGTTAGAACAGTTTATAACTGGTTTCAAAATATTCGTAATGGCCATATGGGCACAAGTGATGCTGAACGACCTAGACGCCCTGTGGAGGTTACAACTCCAAAAATCATTGATAAAATCCATGATTTGGTGATGGATGACAGAAGGGTTAAGGTGCATGAGATTGTTAGTGCTGTGAGCATCTAGAATGAACTGGTACATAACATTTTGCCTAAACATCTGGACATGAGAAAGCTATCCGCAAGATGGGTTCTGTGATTGCTTACGCTTGACCAAAAACGGAATCGTGTGATGTGTTAAAAGGATAGTTTGCAGCTGTTCAGGAAGAATCCACAGGACTTTAAGCATTGTTTCGTCACTGTGGATGAAACATGGGTACATGACTATACTCCTGAGACCAAACAACAATCTAAACAATGGGTTAGCAAGGGAGAATCTGCACCAAAAAAGGCGAAGACCATTCCTTCGGCCGGAAAGGTTATGGCGACTGTCTTTTGGGATTCGCAAGGGATAATCCTCATAGACTATCTGGAAAAGGGTAAAACTATTACAGGTACATATTATTCATCGTTATTGGAACGTTTGAAAATCAAGCTACAAGAAAAACGCCGGCGATTGGACCGCAAAAAAGTCCTTCACCATCACGACAATGCACCAGCAGTTGTGGTAGCAAAATTATTGGAAATAGGATTGCAACACGTTTCACATCACCCCTATTCTCCAGACTTGGCTCCCTCCGACTATAGTTTGTTCCCCAAGTTGAAGAAATGGCTGGGAGGACAAAGATTTTCTTCAAATCAGTAGGTGATTGCAGCAAGTAATAGCTATTTTGCAGATTTGGACAATTCCTATTATTCGGAAGGAATCAACAAATTAGAACACCGTTGGGTGAAGTGTACAACTCTAAAAGGAGACTATGTCGAAAAATAAAAAAGGTTTACCCCAAACACCTATGTAGTTTTTATTTTTGCATGGACTTTTCAAACGGCCCTTTTAAGCTACTGACGTTATTTTCCTCAGTTCCCCACTTCATGAACTTAATAAACCACTGTTTCAGAACTCTCTCACAGTTGTATCTGTGTGACATGTTAGTGAGGTGAGACTGTATGAACTCCACTGTGTTTTGGCAAAAGAAGCAAATCTTAACATGGCAACCAGAGAAATGTGTAGGTTTTACTCAAAACTCGCTACTCGTTCTGCTTCTCTGAAAGTTACAAATGGATAACGATCCAGGTGAAAATAAATCGCTTCATTTTTGGCGGAATTCTTTTTAGATCGTAACCAAAGCAGAGGTGACAGTAGATCTGTTTGGTCACCATGCAAGTGTGCGTGCGGTGGGGTCCCACTCAATACTTACAAAAAAATGTGAGTGTGGGCTTCAGTTTAGAACAGCACTTCCCCTCCAGCGCTCAGCATTCCCCCTACAGCGCCTGCCTGTAACCCCCACCACTACTGCTCTCCCCACGCGTGCCCTGCCGTCTTCTGCGTCTCTACTGACCATGGCATTCTGTTTGACTATACTCGGAGCAGTGTGATCCTTGTGGGAAAAACATCTAAACTGCACATATATTCACTGTGAGATTTTGGAGGTACGTGGACCTAACGCAGAGTCGCACTTAGTCGCAGTGAAATGGTGCCGACAATTTGTCCAAGGCCGCATAGATGTGGGTGAGTGATGCTGATTGGGAAGTCAAGATATTGCAGAAAACGATTTCCATATTCCGCGACCTGAGAGAACATCTGAGGGGAATGAGATTTCCCAATGATGAGGACCTTCACACAGCGGTTCTCGAATGGCTCTGTGACTGAGTAGCGCATTTCTGTCGTCGAGGAACTGAATGACTGGTAGAACGCTCCTACCGTTGTTTACAGGTACTTAGAGACTCTGCTGAAAAATATTGTCAGATATCTGTGTGACTTTGATCAATCCTGTATATATCACTGTCCTGGTCAAATCTAATTGAACACGTAAAAATGATGTATATATTATTCAGTACATTATCAGTAGTGAGTCAATGGTTTGTTTATTAAGAATGGTAAGTGCAGTAGTCAGATGATTTCAGAATATCGATGACTACCAGGACAAACAGTAAATTGTTCTAGTCTATCGTTTTAACCAAGACTTGCAAATGGCGTTTTGAGCTATACCCACTCATGTTCCAGAGCATTCAATGAATTTAGTTTGGCTTGCCACAATACTGTATAACTTACTTTTTGAAGAGCCTTCAAACGGCCGTGTTTGTATCGTTTCCGTAGGGATCGCGAGAAAAGGATTACATTGCTTACAGCGGCAAGGAGACGCTTGACTAGTCATTCTTTCCGCGCTCCACACGTGTACGGAACTGGAAGAAAACATAATAAATGCTACAACGCCATTCACTTCACAATGCTTTGCAGACTGCAGGTCTGCTTTTATGAGAAAAACTGGCTGCAACCACATGAGACAGACGGCTGACAATGAGACGCTGTTAACAGGTCACCATTGCTGGAGCTCTAATTTCATTTTATTTTTATTTCAAGCGTCCCTTTGCGTAAGATCAAACTGAGGAGCAAATCTTCTTCGTCATCGAACGATTTAGTGCATGAAATTGACATCAGAAAAGTTAATAATAGATAACATAAAAATTTTACGAATCCTATGCAGACGACACACTCTTGAATGAATATTAAAAAAAAAATCAACAATATGACACAAGAATTAGTTAATCTTTTCCCCCGGAGTTCTCCGACAGAACAGTGAGAGTGTGCCATGAATAAATTCTTCAGTTTGGACATAAAATTGAGAGGATTACTGCTAAGATTTTTTTACCTACTGCTTGTAGCTTATCGAAATTCGATACAGCATTCAACTACATGCCTTTCTGGACAAGAATCATGGAGGTGTGATCCAACTGCAGATTGGATTTCTGCCTATTATTATCTGAATGAAAGGTGTTAACAACAAACGAAATTAAAGGAAATATGTACTGAGGAGGCATCCTTGGTCAGTAGAAGTTTACTAGCATCAAACATGTCTTAATTTGAGGAAGAAATTCCTGAAAATGTACGTTTGGACCACAGCATTCAAAGGTTGTGAAACATGGACTGGGGGGGGGGAAACCGAAGAGAATCTGAGCATTTGAGATGTGGTGCTGCAAAAGAATGTTGAAAATTAGGTTGACTGATAAGGTAGTGAATGAGGGGATTATCCGCAGAATCGACGAGGAAAGGAATATATGGAAAACACTAACAAGAAGAAGGAACAGGATGATAGAACATCTGTTAAGACATCACGGAATAACTTCCTTGGTATTACAGGGAGCTGTGAAGGGTAAAAACTCTGTAGCTAGACAACAAATAACACAGGACGTAGGTATTGCGAATGGTACTCTGTGATGAAAAGCTTCTAAACCGAAAATACTTTTTGTGAATGGGTAGAGTTGCCATAAGCGAATGAAGATAAGTAAAGTAGATTAATTTCGTGATTCTTGAGTTTCTCCCGGAGTATTTGATAGTCAAAATATCCACGGGTGTACTGCCGGTCCACAGTGCCCAACGGGCACAATATTTTGGCGATCATACATGTCGCCATCATCAGGTGAACTGACGGACTGAGCTCCTGTGAACGTGCCGGCACGGAGATCCGTACGCTATGGCTGCTCAGGGGGAACTGGGTTCGGTCGCGGCGGCGGCCGATTTAAATACCCTCCGCCCGCGGCACGCTCACTCCGCCGTCCGCGCCCCACGCCACGGTCGCGCGGTGGAACAGATGGCGACGGCGTCTGAGGTGACGTCGGTGTGATGGCTCTGTCCGCCGTGGTCGTCACAACTATACGTTTGCTCGATTTACTCTTGATTAACCCAATCGCTGGTTCCCAAGCCTTGCTAAGATTATAGCCACAGTCACGGTTTATGAGGTCGTCATTGGTGAGAATTTCGATGGCCTCTCTAACAACGCTGTCCCAGTATCTCGACGTCTGTACCAGAATCCTCGTGCGTTCGTACTCCATAGCGTGATTTTCCGACAAACAATGTTCAGCGACCGCCGACTTGCTCGGATACATCAGTCGAGTGTGCCTCTGGTGTTCACGGCATCGTTCCTCGACGGTACGCATCGTCTGACCAATATACGACTTGCCACATTGACACGGAATCTGGTACACGCCGGCCTTCCTCAAACCGAGGTCATCTTTGGCGCTCCCCACCAGTGCACGAGTTTCATTCGGAGGACAAAACACAGTTCCGACCCGGTGTTTCTTCAAAATGCGGGCGATTTTCCTCGAGAGTGCGCCTGTATCTGGAACAAACGCAGTGCCTACCTCCTCCCTCGTCATTTCATCCATCTCCACCGGTTGTGCTGTAGTGGTTGGGCGGAGAACACGTTGAATCTGCCACTCTGAGTACCCATTTTTTCGAAATACAGTTCTCAGATGTTTCAATTCCTGGGGTAGACTCTCTGCGTTAGAGATAGTGCGCGCCCTATGTACTAGAGTTTTAAGTACCCCATTCCTCTGTGAAGGGTGGTGGCAGCTGTCTGCGTGCAAATACAGATCAGTGTGCGTTGTCTTCCGATACACTCCATGACCTAGGGTATCGTCAGCCCTTCTCTTGACCAAGACGTCAAGGAAAGGTAATTTACCCTCCGTTTCAGTCTCCATAGTGAATTTGATGTTGGGGTGTATGGAATTTAGATGTGTAAGGAAGTCAAGGAGTTTATCCGTACCATGTGGCCAGATGACGAACGTGTCGTTCACGTAACGGAAAAAGCAAATAGGTTTCCATTAGGATGACGACAGGGCTTCCTCCTCGAAGTTCTCCACGTACAAATTCGCTACCACCGGTGAGAGTGGGGTACCCATGGCGACTCCCTCCGTTTGTTCGTAGTATTCTCCATTAAAAAGAAAATACGTGGAAGTCAAGACATGCCTAAAAGGTTCAGTGGTCTTCTCGTCAAACTTCTGACTAATGAATTCTAGTGACTCTCGCAGGGGTACCCTCGTGAACAAGGAAACGACGTCAAAACTCACCATGATGTCTGACTCATCCAACCTGAAGCTATCAAGGCGTTTAACAAAATCCAAGGAATTACGGATGTGATGAGGGCATTTACCCACATAAAGACTTAATATTCCCGTCAGGTATTTGGCCAACAAATATGTAGGTGCCCTGATGTTGCTGACAATGGGGCGTAATGGTACCCCCTCTTTGTGAACCTTCGGGAGTCCATATAGTCTAGGCGATACCGGACCTTGGGGTAACAATTTCTTAGCGTCACCCTCCGGTAAATCTGCGTCCTTGAGAAGCGACCTCGTCTTGTTCTCCACCTTCTTTGTAGGGTCAACGCTGATCTTCCGGTAGGAATCGTCATTTAGCAGGCTCTGCATCTTATCAGTGTAGTCCTTATGGGAGACAACAACTGTAGCATTGCCTTTGTCAGGCGGTAAGACAACAATTTCAGAGCGCTCCCTCAGATCACGAATTGCCGCCCTCTCTTTACTGGTGATATTTGACTTCATCGGCTTGGATTTCGACAACGCACGACAAGTTTCACGACATATTTCCTCAGCTGATTCAGGCGGAAGTCGAGCTGCAACCTGTTCAACAGCAGTAACGATCGTTTCATAAGCTTTGGTTACTGATAGTAACTTGACACCAGTGCCTATGAGTTTAATTTGTACACCAAAGCACTGAAGATGATCACTATGTGATTGAAAATCGATTTTGCTGTCAATAAACTATCAATATTACGACCAACGCTGACCTTCTCTCTAAATAACAGAGGCTTTTTAAGCTCGTTGAGGCTCTGTAATGGTGTGGGGCGTGTGCAGTTGGAGTGATATGGAAGCCCTGACATGCGTATATATGACTCTGACAAGTGACACGTACGTAAGCATCCTGTCTGATCACCTGCATCCGTTCATGTCCGTTAGGCATTCTGACGGTCGTGGACAATTCCAGCAGGGCAATGCGAGACCTCACATTTCCGGAATCGCTACAGAGTGGCTTCAGGAACACTCTTCTGAGTTTAAATACTTCCGATGGCCTCCAAACTCCACAGACATGAACATTATTGTGCATATCTGGGATACCTTGCAACTTGCTGTTCAGAAGAGTCCATGTGACGTCGTGTTGTGGCACTTCTGCGTGCTCGCAGGGGCCCTGTACGATATTGGGCAGGTGTACCCGTTTATTGGCTCTTCAGAGTATATCCTCACTATTTCTAGACGGTTCAACGGTTCAAATGGTTCAAATGCCTCTGAGCACTATGGGACTTAACATCTGAGGTCATCAGTCCCCTAGAACTTAGTTCAAATGGCTCTGAGCACTATGGGACTTAACTTCTGAGGTCATCAGTCCCCTAGAACTACTTAAACCTAACTAACCTAACTAACATCACTCACATCCATGCCCGACGCAGGATTAGAACCTGCGACCGTAGCAGTTGCGCGGTTTCAGACAGAAGCGCCTAGAACGGCTCGGCCACAGCGGCCGCCGCGGTTCATCGCATCCGGTTTTTAGGGTAATCTACTAACACACTTATTACGTGAGAAAAGAAGGTATAAGGTAACACCCGACAGGAATGTAACACACCTAACGTACACGTGCCACTGGTAAGGCCTTAAGTGACCATAGCTACTAGGCAAGGTACCGTGGTGTGCGCCTATTTGTGACAGGCTACGGTATGTTACGACCTTCCTCTGTGGTGGCGACAGTACCTGCTTCTTCCACTTGGGCACGTACCCGCCGGCGGCTGCGAGGCAGGCGGTGGCCCAGAAGAGGGCGAGCACCAGGAGGCAGCTGCTGCGACTCGCCGGCATGTCTGCGCGAGACTGTCGCTGCCCCCCAGCCGGCGACTGCGCGCCCGCGGCCTAACTGTACCTGGCGGCTGGCACACTTAGCGGGGTCACTGTCCCGGCTGCAGCGCCGGCGGGGTCGGCCAGAATACTGGGACGCAGCCTAGGGCAGGGACACAGCCGGCTGGCGCAGCTACACTAGTCTAAACTACAGCGCGTAATTAGCGGCGCTTTCACATACGTGCAACTACTTTCTTATCCTTAGTGCTCCACTCATACGGAATTGCTCTTGTCAAATTTTAGATATTTTTAGCCTTTTCACCAGGCTTTTGCGTGGGCTGGTGCGACCTAGTGTCATATCCTCTCCTACGCCAACCTCTTCATCTCAGAGCAGCACTCGCGACCTGAATCCTCAACTATTCTCAGAAATTTCTTTTTCGAATTAAGGCCTATGTTTGACACCAATAGACTAGAATGAGATTTTCACTCTGCAGCGGATTGTGCGCGCGAAAGGCAAAGGTCTCGAGTTCGAGTCTCGGCCTGGCACACAGTTTTAATCTGCCAGGAAGTTTCACCAATAGACTAGTTTTATCAGGAATGCTCTTTTTTTAAATTAAAGTTTTCTCGTGATACTACGACCGAGGGAGCGCCAGCACCAGCCATAAGCACTCCGTCTTCAGGCCGCAAGTGGCCCATCGGGACCATCCGACCGCCGTGTCATCCCCAATTGAGGATGGGGATAGGAGGAGCGTGTGGTCTGCACATCACTCTCCCGGTCGTTATGATGGTTTTCTGTGACCGGAGTCGCTCCTCAGTTGGCATCACGAGGCTGAGTGCACCCAGAGAAATGGCAACAGCACATGGCGATCCGGATGGTCACCCATCCAAGTGCCGGCCACGCCCGACAGCGCTTAACTTCGGTTATCTCACGAGAACCGGTGTATCCACTGCGGCAAGGCCGCTGCCTAGCACCAGCCATAGGGGGCCAAAAATTGTGAAGATGGCTTTTACGTAAGCCGAAACCGGTAAATAAATAAATATTACTGCGATCTCGACTGTTGATTTTAAGTTAAATATAGCACCAGATCGCTGCTCTCCATACACTTTGTTTTCTAAACTGAATGCCCTCTTTGCCTGTGCAGACATACTCTTTACGTCCTCCTTGCTTCATCCTTTATACAGAGACGTATTCAGACTACGCAGCTCCCTACGGCGGCGGATTATAAGGGGCGGCAGATTTTAAGGATAATGTGTCTGAGCACTATAGAACTTAATATCTGAGGTCATCAGACCCCTAGAACTTTTTTTTTTTTAAAAAAATACCTTATTAATACAACACAACATATTAATACAATTGAAACAAACAAAAGTTATGACAGAAGTGATTCATGAACAGCAACATTATATTATACACACTAACCCACCACCTTATTTAATTAGTGGGTCCTATTATTATACGTGACAAGCAGCTTATACTAACTGGTTAATGGCACTTGCTATGGACAGGGTTAATCTAACTACTTAAACCTAACTAACCTAAGGACATCACACACATCCTTGCCCGAGGCAGGAATGGAACCTGCGACCGTACCGGTCGCGCGGTTCCAGACTGAAGCGCCTAGAACCGCTCGGCCACAGCGGCCGGCAGGCAGATTTTAAAAGGTGGCTTATAAGCCATTACTGTTTCGTTTCTTGAAAAGAGAATGCGAACGTAAAACACAATGAAATGTATATGAATAACATAAAACGGAAGTAGAAACCTCCTCGCTAAGTAATTTGTATAGTTTGTTGCGTGGAAACCGCGTCCAAGAACTGTTTCCTAATTTGGAGATTGCACTACGAATATTTTTGTCAACCACCGCAACCGACTGAACGGCCGAGCGCCCTTTCTCGCTCCTCAAAAGACTCAACATTTATTATTTGTGGTCATCTATGTCGCAGGATCGAGTCAACAGTCTCGCCGACCTGTCCACGAATTCCGCCGACCAGGGTGGCTGCCCAAACATGGAAAAGAAACCTGGGAATTCCAGGTGTGAGGAGGAAGATGGTGTCAAGAAGCTCCTCATTAATTAATGGTGAGCGGGGGTGCTGCATACGACACTAATGAGTTTTCTTTCCCCTCAGTTGAGTTATACACTAGCCATAGGCAGAAGTTTAACTGCTGTTTTCAAAATCTATAATTTACATGGAATAACAAACATATAATTAACACGTTTTGCAATATTAAGTATTTTAAAATTTGTAATTTATAAAACTCAATAAAATTTAGCGTCAGTGCTATGTTCAAAACGCAGAATTCCCTGAAATGTTATGAAATTCCTGAAATGCCTTGAGGCTTCCCAGATTTTTCCAGGTCAAATGTAGTTCGCTGAGAATTGCAAGTTTTCCAGAAGAATCGCTACCCTGTCTGACATAATACGGCAACTAGACTAAGAAGATGTGATCGACGAATCTGCTACGAAGAAACAGCTCTGCCTAACTTGATGGTCGTGAGTTCACTATGCATGTATTTATTACTCATGTTGTTATTATTGTTATTATGATTAGCAGACAGATTTAAGTTACTTGGTGGTACATTCATGCCGAAATGAAGGGCGTAAGTATTTTTCTCTGTGTAGGGGCGGCGAATAAATAAATTCGCCCCTGCTTTCATGGCTACTTTGTTTCCCAGGTAGCATAATGCGTTAACTTCATCTACTTCGTGATCACCAACTCCGATGTCAAGCTTCACACTATTCTCAGTTCTGCCACTTATCATTACTTTTTCCTTCTTCCGGTTTACTCTCAATCCACATTTTGTATCCATTAGACTGTTCATTCCACTCAGTAGATCTTGTAATTCTTCTCCACTTTCAGTGAGGATAACAATGTCGCTAATGAATCTTATCATTCATATTGATGTGTTGGCAGAAGAGCCAACACCGTGTTGCTAGAGGAGGCCGAAATGCACGCTTTTAAGCTCACGCAGATGGGCGTGAGGTCTGGAACAAGGTAAAGTAATTATCCCATAAAGAAAAGAACGTAGTTCTTGGAATACTTAACTTTAATCCATAATTGGAGAACAACGGTCTGACGGTACATGAATCACAAGATCAATAGCAACTGGTAATGGCGCCTTGCTAGGTCGTAGCAAATGACGTAGCTGAAGGCTATGTTAAACTATCGTCTCGGCAAATGAGAGCGTATTTTGTCAGTGAAACATCGCTAGCAAAGTCGGTTGTACAACTGGGCGAGTGCTAGGAAGTCTCTCTAGACCTGCCGTGTGGCGGCGCTCGGTCTGCAATCACTGATAGTGGCGACACGCGGGTCCGACGTATACTAACGGACCGCGGCCGATTTAAAGGCTACCACCTAGCAAGTGTGGTGTCTGGCGGTGACACCACATTCCTTCCCCGCAAATCGGCGGACGGTTGTGGCATAAGGCTTCCGCCTGCCGTGGGGAGGACCCCATGTTGGCGTATGCGACAAGGTGGGGAGCCTGACAACAGGCGAGGCTGTGCCACCCGCACCCTGCCATTAGGACCGCAGGGAGCTAGGAAACGCCTGAAAACCTGCTCCAGGGTGCAAGCCAACATGCGGTGTATGCGCCCGTAAAGAGACAGGAGGGGCCGAAGAGTCGACCTCCATCGGGGCGGGGCAGCCGACGGGCGAAGACGCCATCTGGTCCGGAGCGGGCAAGAGGTCCATGTCGGAGGATAGCTGGTCACGGGAAGCGATCGGCGGCGCGTGACTCAGGGAGGCGCTTGGCGGCTGCAGCGAAGCGTCCACTGCGGGCGTCGCCGGCGGGAGAACAGGCGGCGGCGGTGGCGGCGCGTCGCCATGGGGCAAAATGGAAGACAGCGTCGGTAACACCTGGGGATGAGGCGAGCCAGTAGATGGGTCCCCAGGGCGCTGACCGGACGGCACCGTCGCTGAAAGCAGACGGGGAGCGGCAGAACCCAGGCGACGACAGAGGCGCAGCTGATTGAGATGCCGACGCACCTCTCCAGAGGCCCCCAAAACCAGATACATCGCGCGGCCGAGGCAGCGAAGAATGCGCCCTGCGAGCCAACGCTGTGAACCTCGATAGTTGCGATAGTATACAACGTCACCTGGAGCAAAAGCAGGTGTCTGCCGCTGCACAGGAACCTGATGCGGCGGATGTAGCAAAGACATCAAGGTCCGATGAGGACGACCGTGGAGCAACTCAGCCGGCGAACGACCATCTCGGTGCTGAGAGCGATACGAGGACAAAAAGAGCAATAACGCATCCTCGCGAGAATGCGACTCTTTCAACTTCAACATCTGTGACTTGAAAGTCCGGACCAATCGTTCAGCGGCACCGTTTGACTGAGGCGAAAACGGCGCGGATGTCAGATGTTGAATACCATTGGCCTTGCAGAATGACTGAAATTCTGTGGACGTGAATTGTGGGCCATTGTCGGAAACAATAGTCTGTGGAAGACCTTCAATACAAAAGATAGCAGATAACGCTTGGACGGTGGCAGATGACGTCGTGGAAGACATCCGGACAACAAAAGGAAAATTACTGAATGAATCTACCACAACCAACCATCGAGCATTCCAGAATGGACCAGCAAAATCGATGTGTAAGCGTTGCCAAGGGGAAGTGGCTGTTGGCCATGCAAAGAATTTCCGCGGTGGTGCGGATTGTTGTTCGGCACACGCCATGCAAGAAGAGCACATATTCGTAATCGCAGCATAGATTCCGAACCAAGTACAGTGCTGACGAGCAAGTTGTTTCGTTCGCACTATACCCCAATGTCCTTGGTGGAGAAGCCGTAAGACAGAGGACTGTAACGAACGTGGGACCACGACCCTGGACTGATCATTATCAGAACGCAACAGCAAAACACCACGTCGAACAAAAAGTCTCTCCTTGTGAGCAAAAAATCGGCGAACCAACGGATCCTCGATCCGTGACTTTGACAAGGGCCATTGAGTAGCAACAAAACGCAAAACGGTAGCAAGGAAGGGGTCTGCAGCTGTGGCTGTAGCTACACGACGAAAATCAATCGGAAATGATTCGACCACGTCATCGGTTTCCGCATCAATGAACATGCAAGCAAGTTCGGAAGAATCGAATGCTCTATCCTCAGCAACAGGCAAACGGGACAACGCATCGGCGTTTCCAAGCTTAGCAGTGGACCGATACAAGATATCGTAGCAGTACTGCGAGAGGAAAAAAGACCAGCGAATGAATTTCTGCGTTGTACATGGAGGTACAGGCTTGTTCGGATGAAAAAGCGATGTCAAAGGTTTGTGGTCTGTGATGATGGTAAAGTGACGACCATACAAGAAATCATGATACTTAGTAACACCAAATACGAGAGCCGAGGCTTCTTTCTCGATCTGTGAATAATTTCTTTGCGCAGACGAGAGCAATTCGAACGCAAAGGCAATAGGGCGATCATGCGATCCATATTTGTGCGCAAGCACAGCACCGATCTCGAAATCCGATGCATCCACCATCAACAAAAGGAGTTTCTGGGGATTGAATGGCGTAAGGCAAGTGGTGGAAAGCAGCGCCGATTTCAACTGGCGAAAGGCGCGTTCGCATTCCGTCGTCCAGACGAACGGAACACCTTTACGGCGTAAGCGATGAAGCGGAGCTGAAATGGAAGAGGCGTGGCGCGCATATCTGTTGTAATAATTAATTTTTCCCAGCACACTCTGTAGCTGCTTCAAATTCTGCGGCGAAGGCAAGTCTTGTATGGCACGGAGGTGCTCTGGACTGGGATGTATGCCTTGGGCATTGATGACATGTCCCAGATAGGGTAAGTCACGATGTGTAAGCGTTGCCAAGGGGAAGTGGCTGTTGGCCATGCAAAGAATTTCCGCGGTGGTGCGGATTGTTGTTCGGCACACGCCATGCAAGAAGAGCACATATTCGTAATCGCAGCATAGATTCCGAACCAAGTACAGTGCTGACGAGCAAGTTGTTTCGTTCGCACTATACCCCAATGTCCTTGGTGGAGAAGCCGTAAGACAGAGGAGCGAAGACCATTTTGTCGCAAGACAACTAATGTTCTGAGATTGGCTAAATGTTCTTCTTCCGTCTTTCCGGAGATCACAATATCGTCCAGATAGTTTGCTGCAGTAGGGACCGACGCACAAAAAGTCTGCAGATATTGCTGAAGCAATGCAGGGGCGGATGCACACCCGAATGGCAGTCTATTGAATCGATACTAACCAAGATGCGTGTTAACCACCAAAACGCGCTGGGATTCGTCGTCCACTGGTATTTGCAAGTACACATCTGCTAGGTCCAATTTCGAAAAATATTTACCCGGGCACAATTTGTCAAAAAGATCTTCCGGGTGGGATAAAGGAAAAGTTGCAATCACTAATTGTGGATTCACTGTTGCCTTGAAGTCCACACAAAGTCTCAATTTTCCGGAAGGTTTTGGCAAAATTACTAAGGGTGAGGCACAGAGAGAAGCCTGCACACGTTCAATTACATCTCGTGATTCCAAATCGTGTAATGTTCTTGCGACCTCATCACGCAATGCGTGGGGAACATTGCGCGCTCTGAAAAATTTTGGTTGTGCGTTTACTCTCAGTTCCAAATGTGCTTTATACTTCTTAGCGCAACCAAGGCAAGTTAAACAACTGAAATAAATCTAAACCAAACAAGTTCACTGCAGAAGAAGAACGAAGGACGTAAAATGACACAAGTTTTGTTAGTCCCTTGTATGTTGCAAGAAGGATGCACTGTCCTAACACAGGGATATTCTGGCCGGAATAGCTAGTTAACATTTGTGGCACGCAACGGACGTGTGCCCAGCTGTTTGTACGTGTCGTGATTGATCAGAGAAACCGCAGCTCCGGTATCGAGCTGGAATGGTTTCACGTGGCCATGAATGTCCACGTCTACAAAAAGTTTATTGTCCTGCTGACGACAAGAGCGACTGTCTCGTGCAACGTGAACCGACACTGGTACAGAATCACTTGCGACTGGACGGGATTTCCGTCGATGTCGACGCACACTTTTTGTGGGATGAACACAGTCACTAATAGAGAGAGTGGCATTGGGCGGAGTGGAATTAAGTACATGAATTTCCATGGGCGAAGGTTCATGAGCCTGAGTATTCTTGGTTCGATTGCTGTGTGAAGCAAAGGGCCTGGAGTGGTTTCTAGTGTCCGATTTAAGCTTTTTCTGGCAAACACTTTGAACATGTCCTTTTTTATTACAGAAAAAGCAAATAGCTTGGCGTGACGGGCAATTCACACACGAATGCCTAGTAGCACACCGAGGGCATGACTTTAGCACTACATTTGCTTGCTTGCACGGCAGACGTAGCGGAGAGCTTGGCGGCAGCTGCGCGGATGGGCGCGAGGGCTGTTTACTGTTCCGTGCAGCGAGCCCGGCGGGCCGGTTAATGTGACACACGGCTGGCGAAGTTTCAAATGATTCCTGAGCAAAGTCAAGTGTGTCTTGCCTATCCAATATGTCCATCACTTGTTGAAGGGAGGGATTGACTAGTTTCAAAATTTGCTCCCGTATACGAACATCAGAAATGTTCTGTGCAATTGCATCACATACCATAGTATCTAAATAAGGGAGTCCACATTCATACTCAAAAGCACAATACCTAGTAAGGCCTTGCAAAGTTGCAACCCACTCCCTATTAGTCTGACCGGCCATACGTTTTGTACGAAAGAACGTATACCGTTTGGCAACTACATTGACTGATTCTTTGAAATATGCATCTAATGCAGACAAAATTTCTTCGTAGGACAGAGTTGCTACATCGCGTTGGGGAAATAATTTCACTATCACACGGTACGTGTGCACCCCGACGGATGCTAACAAAAAAGGCTGCCGCTCGTTACCTTGAATTCTGTAGGCGGCGAGATGGAATCCAAATTGACGTGACCACTCCGTCCAACTTTCTAGTGCAGCATCAAAAGAACGAAAAGGTGGTGCAACAGCATGTTGTGGCTGTGGTAGCGGTGAAGCGGCGGCTGCCGCATCATTTTGCATCGCACGGTGACTCTGGACGAGCTGTCCAAGGGCATCCAATAAGGCCTGCATCTGCTGATTCTGCAAGCGATAAAATTCGGACAGTACATCTAGAGATTGTGGCGAAGCCATGACACAAGTAATTTAGGCAAGATCAATTGGTACAAACGCGATTTAGCTCGTCACCATATGATGTGTTGGCAGAAGAGCCAACACCACGTTGCTAGAGGAGGCCGAAATGCACGCTTTTAAGCTCTCGCAGATGGGCGTGAGGTCTGGAACAAGGTAAAGTAATTATCCTATAAAGAAAAGAACGTAGTTCTTGGAATACTTAACTTTAATCCATAATTGGAGAACAACGGTCTGACGGTACATGCTTCACCATATAAATATCAAATGCTATGGCGCCTTGCTAGGTAGTAGCAAATGACGTAGCTGAAGGCTGTGCTAACTATCGTCTCGGCAAATGAGAGCGTAGTTGTCAGTGTAGCATCGCTAGCAAAGTCTGCTGTACAACTCGGGCGAGTGCTAGTACGTCTCTCTAGACCTGCCGTGTGGCGGCGCTCGGTCTGCAATCACTGACAGTGGCGACACGCGGGTCCGACGTATACTAATGGACTGCGGCCGATTTAAAGGCTACCACCTAGCAAGTGTGGTGTCTGGCGGTGACACCACACATATCCTTTCACCTTGTGTTTTAAACCCACTTTTCGAATCTTTCTTTTATTTCCTCATTTCTTCTTCGCTGTACACATTGAACAATAGGGGCGAAGGACTGCATCCCTGTCTACACCTTTTTTAATAGCAACACTTCGCTCTTGACGATCTGATATTTTGCCATCTCTTCGTTCTTGTACATTTGCGTGCTGAAAAGTAATGTCTCCGAATTTTATATGTGAAAGCTCTTAAAGTTTTGTAAACAAAACAAACGTTATTAACAATCTACATCTTTGTTCTTCATTTCTGCATGTTTCTTAAGCATCGACATAGCTACATTACACATCGCCTTGTTACACTCTACAATTCAGAGCCGTATAGCGGAAGAGGGCTGCAAATATGTAGACACGAATAATAAAGATGTATAATGTTAATATCGATTGTTTTATATTAAAAATCTTAACAGTTTTCACATAAAAAATTCAGAGTTATTACCAGTCAGCATGGACTCGTAGTAACAAAAGTCCATTACAAACGATTAAGCCCGCCGGAGTGGCCGAGCGGTTCTAGGCGCTACAGTCTGGAACCGCGCTGCTGCTACGGTCGCAGGTTCGAATACTGCCTCGGGCACGGATGTGTGTGATGTCCTTAGGTTAGTTAGGTTTAAGTAGGTCTAAGTTCTAGGGGACTGATGACCTCAGAAGTTAAGCCCCATAGTGCTCAGAGCCATTTGAACCATTTTTGAACAAACGATTAAATGCTATCTACGCTAAATTATTCGGTAATACAACAATTCTGTTACAGAGTTACGTAAAACACTTTATGAAACACATGAATAGCATCTCACATTTAGAAGCCAGTTTTCCACGCATTTCAATGTTTATTACGCCACATCCTCTGAACTGTATATCGTATGGTGACTTAATTTTGTAGCCACTTTAAGTGGTACAAGTGGTTACCGCCTGTAAAATGTCTTGGGAATAAAATTAGAGAGAAAGAACTGATAAATTAAATCACCATGCATGAAAAGTAATAAACTTTCCTCCTTTCATTAATTTGTGCACGTGTTTGTGTGTGTGCGTGCGTGTGCATGTCAGTGTCTGACATTCCGTAAAGGTTTAAAATTATGTGAACAATTCATTGTAAGTCCTTAAGTGATCTCGTTCTAAAATACAGATGAATATACACAGTTTATAACTGTAATGCTTACTGTGTTAAATCCTTAACATAGCATTATACCTGCTGGTGGGAACGTTTTGAGAGAATTTTTCGAGTTTGAATTCGGTCAGTAATTACAGGGCTTGCAAAAAATTTAGGAGAAGGTCTAAATTTTGTTGAATCCGCACGTTTCATTAAAGCAAAAACATCTCAGTGTTTTAAAAGATGTTTTTAGACGTCTCAGGCCGGCCGGAGTGGCCGTGTGGTTCTGGGTGCTACAATCTGGAGCCGAGCGACCGCTACGGTCGCAAGTTCGAATCCTGCCTCGGGCATGGATGTGTGTGATGTCCTTAGGTTAGTTAGGTTTAATTAGTTCTAAGTTCTAGGCGACTGATGACCTCAGAAGTTAAGTCGCATAGTGCTCAGAGCCATTTGAATCTTTTAGACGTCTCAATCATGCGTTTAAAAATACTCTAATGCTTTTGCAGGTAATATGTCTTTCCGATTAAAATGTTTTCTTTCTCTAAAACTGTAGGTCTTACAGCTATGAAATTTTTACGGCATAACAATCATAAGTCATAATAGAACCTGGTACCCACGTTAGCCGCCACCATGACTAAAACGTTCGCACCCGGCTCCGTCCGTGAGGAGGCAATAGAGGGTCGCCGCCTTCCTCCATCATCCTCGACCTGCGCAAGTATTCTGCAGTTAGTGTTCTCTCATGCTGGTGTAACTGCGATGCTCGCCTCACTGCCATTTCATAATCTTATGTGCTGTTACCGTCAATAGAGGATTGTAGGTACTACTTTCTTTGGCGACGATGTTGTTCCGCTTCTGCGCTTGTTCCACGGTTATGACTGTTTCATTATGGTTCAGCAGTTTACTCAGCAGCAACAGCAGTTTGAACAGCAACAACGTCAGTTTGAGCAGCAGCAACAAGAACCTTTAGGTTTGCTTCGTCCGTTGGTTAGGAATTCGCACAGTGCCACGGGCCCTCTGCAACTCCCCTTGGCATGCCCATGTGCTCCCCGGCGTTTTCCACTGTTCCAGGAAGCGAACGAAGGTGGGGTCCCGTACCTGCGCCGTCTGCAGCAACATTTCGCAGAAGACCCGTCTTTACAGTCTTCCCTCTTTTCTTGCGTTGTGCCCGAAACATTTAATTTGCTTTGAAATATTATTGCAGCGTTGTCGCTTTCTGAAATGCATGAGTTGTTCAATGCTTATTATCTTAAGCAAACCTGCGATACTGCTTCACCATCGACAAAAGAAACCGGGGCAGTCCTATCAGGCGTGGGTAGCTGACTTCCGCGGTTTAAGTAGGAACTGTATGCTTATTTGTCCTCATTCTCAACATTCTTATGCAGACTCTGTGATACGCAGCGTCGTTGTCCGTTCTGCTCCGGACAGGGAGGTACTTCGCGGTGTTGAATCCTGCCTAGTTGTCAAAGATGGGGTGTCTAGGATACCTGCTTCTCGGATGGCTAGACAACAATTCAAGCAAATCGTATTAATGAGTTTTAATACGAAAAGTATTTATGGAGTGTATGGAGTGTAGCCATGTATGGAAGTGAAACATGGACGATAAATAGTTTAGACAAGAAGAGAGTAGAAGCTACAGAAGAATGCTGAAGATTAGATGGATAGATCACATAACTAATGACAAGGTATTGAATAGAATTGGGGAGAATAGGAGTTTGTGGCACAACTTGACTAGAAGAAGGTATCGTTTCGTAGGACATGTTCTGAGGCATCGAGGGATCACCAATTTAGTACTGGAGGGCTGCGTGGAGGGTAAAAATTGTAGAGGGAGACCAAGAGATGAATACAGATTCAGAAGGATGTAGGTTGCAGTAGGTACTGGGAGATGAAGAAGCTTGCACACGATAGAGTAGCATGGAGAGCTGCATCAAACCAGTCTCAGGACTGAATACCACAACAACAACAATACGAAAAGTACATGACAATACTTAAATTTGTTTTAAAAAGATGTGTTGCAAGCAAAGGGCGACAGACAAAATAAAGAATGTTGTTCAGTACACACAATTCATAAGTCGCTGGTCTCGAAGTGCCTAATCGTGATGCTGCTGTCGAAGGGGCCGTGACCAGTCGGGTGCGGCGCTTATGTCCTCTTCGCATAGAGGCCGCTGTCGTCGCGTTGTCTTCCTGAAGAGGGGCCAGTCAGCGTGCAATTGGTTGACATCTTCATCACAGTCCTCTCTGCTCTCTAGTTTCCGACTGGCGTGCAGGCGCTTGACTTTACGCCGAAACAGTCCCATTACAAAACCCGACAGCAGAGAAGGTTTCAGCTATATGGACGTTCGCTTTCGCAGTAGATGCGTCGTTCACAACACCCTCTTCCTGCTCGTTGGGTTGGTTCCGTTCAGGGTCGGACGGTGCCCCCCACCGATGCAGGTTCCTGTGATGTCCTGACTGTTTCCGTGCGCACGCCCGCAGTCACTGCTCGCACCGGCAGGCACGGTGCGCGACTTCTCACGAACAAGGCCGTGTGTCAGCTGTTTTCCGTAGCTGCCCACACAGCCAGTCCCCTTTCACGGACGTGGAGTTTACGGAAGTCCGTAGTGCTGCACCAGTGCACTACCAGGAGCTCGGCGTTCCCATCGAGATCTGCATTACGCTGCACATACAGCTGCAGCCGTTCCGTTTCCAGGTCACACCATACCCACTGTGTGTCTCGCGAATCGTGAAATCTGTCGCCGCTTGGGGTGCCCCTTCCTGTTCCTCGACCGACCGTCGTTTGGTCGGTTATGGCGACCTGTTCGTGGCCAGTTCACCATCGACTTTGTTTATCAGCATGTCACGAGGGCGATCACGTCCTGGCAGTGGAAAACGTTTTTGGTCTCGACGCATTCACCGTTTTTCGATTTCGCGTTCAAGATTCTGTGCATCTTGTTTCCGTCTGCCGCGAGTTGGGTCTCTCTTTTCGTCACGACTGGGCACCCCGAAGGACTAAGAAGCTCACATTAGCCTTACTCTGTGACCACTACTAAGACACTCACATCAGCCTTAACTCTGTGGCCACTCCCAAAGTTTGTCGTGCTTCGACTATCCCTTTTGCTCTGTGACAGGCTGTCAACGGGGAAATGGACATGCATCATTGAATCAGTTGCTTCCAAACAGTGGGCTCCACCTATGGCCATTATTCGTAAGCCTTTGGGGGCGGTCCGTTTGGGGCAGGAGGGATTATGTCCACCATCAATGCCCACTCGATAGTAGACTGACACCCCGTTCCACGCATTGACGAAATTCTCGCGATGTTGGCGGACAGTGAGTGATTTTAGAAGACTCAACAGACGCATACTTGCAGCTTCGTCTCGATTGTTCTTCTGAACAAATTATGCTCGTTAACACTCCCTGCTGTTTATACCAATATAAGTGCCCACCTTTCGGCATCGAAAATGCCTCCACCATTTTTAAGAGCTTTTTGGGACAGTTAACACTGGGTGTAACCTGCTGTGCAAACTATCAGCATGATGGCATTGACACCGGTCCCTCACAGCAGGGCTGTCTAACCTTCCTATCCAGATCAGAAAAATGCAAGAGTCGGGCCTTAAGTGCAATTTGCAAAAGCCGTAGTTTTCCAGTCGGAAATCGAGTATCTCTGACGCCTCCTTTCGAATGACGGTGTCGGGCCTATGAAGAAGCACGTGGCCGTGACTGCCAAACTGCCTTCACCACAGCACCTGAAGGAACTCCAGACGTTTATTTGTGAAGTCCGGTTACTATTCATAATTTGTCCCCAGTGCCGTGGTTAATCATTTATCCACTCAGCAGCTTGGTTAGGAAAGATGTTCCTTTCGTTTGGTCGGCAGACTGCGTCAATGCATTCACCAGCATGAAGTCACTGTTCACATCATCGCCATGCCTTGGTAATTCTACGCTAGGCTTGTCCTTTCTACAGACCTGTCCACGTAAGATGGTTGGAACAGTCTTCGTTCACAAAAATGTTGATGCTGTTGAACAGACTATATAGTATGCTTCCGAGACGTCGACAGCTGCTCAACGCAAATATTCTGAAATCGAAAAGGAAACTTTTGCGATGGTGTACGCAGCCTGGAACTTATATTTGCACGTGGGACCCAACCAAGGGCTTCAACAAAGCTGACGTTGTCTGTTTTCAAATCGATGATTGTTTGCAGCAAGTGGTGGATCAAGTTGCAGTAACGACCTACGGCATAGCACATGCCACCTGTCAGGATCCAGTGCCCTGTCTGGTGGTTCAGTTTATGTGGATTGGTTGGCCTGAGCATTTGCCACCAAGGTGTCTGGTCCATTCTGAAACTATGTCTTCCTCCGTCATCAGCTGACAGGTCATGGAAGGCACGCTCCTCCTTAGCAGTGACTCCAATGATATCTGCATGATTGTCCCTCCAGTCGCGCAAACTTGCGTAGTTGCTCTCCTCGTGGCATGACCCATATGAAGGTCCTTGCATGGTGATATGTCTACTGTCCTGGCATTGATTGGAAAATTGAGCAGGTCCTTCTTGAAAGCAAACATGCCGAGCAGTTGGCAATACCATCATAGACTTACCCTCCACAATCCATGCCCAGCCGTGGGACTGCATCCACATCAGCATGTGGTGGACAGTAGTTGGTGCACTGTGCAGCTTTCTATAAGTAATGCGAATTCACTCCGCCACGCCAGAAGCTACTGTGCTGGCTCTCACCCAGATTTTCATTATCGAAGAGGTGCCAATAGTTCACTTTGGCACTGTTTCGGACTCCCTCACAATGGTATTACCACCTTACTTCTGCTCAGTTTGACGTGCAGTCACATGGGGAGCCAGAGTTCTGGTGCGAACATTCAAGAATCAGTCAAAGAAGTGCTTGGCAGAGTCGTCAAACAGATTTGACTTTGCTTCTCAACACCTACAGGACCACCCCACCGGGTGACCACAGCCCAAGGGAAATCCTCCACGGCCGTCAGCCTCGGTCGCTGCATCTTCCACTCTGCCCTGTGCCGCGACATGAGGTGCATTCGCGTCCTTCACTTGGCGCTCTGGACGACCCTCTCTGGACCGCACTTCCGGTCGGTGCCCACCACGAGCGAATCGTTCGTATTTGGCGCCGCACGCGAGAAGGCACTGCTACAAACTCTGGCGGCACCACCACCGGACGAGTGTTCCCAGTGCGCCCCTCCCTCTCTTGTGCATCAACCGTGCTAGCTCCAGGATCCACTCACCGACTGGGCCAATTACGTGTCACTGTAGGTCGGACGCTGCAGCTGATGGACTCGACCTGGACTTTCATTCTGTAGCTGATGTTCTCTCATGCAACTCTGGTGCTCACCTCACTACTGCTGTATACTCATATGTTTTGTTGTTGTGTGGCGGCGCCACCACCGGACGAGTGTTCCCAGCGCGTCCCTCCCTCTCTTGTGCATCAACCGTGCTAGCTCCAGGATCCACTCACCGACTGGGCCAATTACGTGTCACTGTAGGTCGGACGCTGCAGCTGATGGACTCGACCTGGACTTTCATTCTGTAGCTGATGTTCTCTCATGCAACTCTGGTGCTCACCTCACTACTGCTGTATACTCATATGTTTTGTTGTTGTGTGGCGGCGCCACCACCGGACGAGTGTTCCCAGCGCATCAATCCCTCTCTTGTGCATCAACCGTGCTAGCTCCAGGATCCAATCACCGACTGGGCCAATTACGTGTCACTGTAGGTCGGTTGCTGCAGCTGATGGACTCGACCTGGACTTTCATTCTGTAGCTGATGTTCTCTCATGCAACTCTGGTGCTCACCTCACTACTGCTGTATACTCATATGTTTTGTTGTTGTGTGGCGGCGCCACCACCGGACGAGTGTTCCCAGCGCGTCCCTCCCCCTCTTGTGCATCAACCGTGAAGCTCCAGGATCCACTCACCGACTTGGCCAATTACGTGTCACTGTAGGTCGGACGCTGCAGCTGATGGACTCGACCTGGACTTTCATTCTGTAGCTGATGTTCTCTCATGCAACTCTGGTGCTCACCTCACTACTGCTGTATACACATATGTTTTGTTGTTGTGTGGCGGCGCCACCACCGGACGAGTGTTCCCAGCGCGTCCCTCCCTCTCTTGTGCATCAACCGTGCTCGCTCCAGGATCCACTCACCGACTGGGCCAATTACGTGTCACTGTAGGTCGGACGCTGCAGCTGATGGACTCGACCTGGACTTTCATTCTGTAGCTGATGTTCTCTCATGCAACTCTGGTGCTCACCTCACTACTGCTGTATACTCATATGTTTTGTTATTGTGTGGCGGCGCCACCACCGGACGAGTGTTCCCAGCGCGTCCCTCCCTCTCTTGTGCATCAACCGTGCTAGCTCCAGGATCCACTCACCGACTGGGCCAATTACGTGTCACTGTAGGTCGGACGCTGCAGCTGATGGACTCGACCTGGACTTTCATTCTGTAGCTGATGTTCTCTCATGCAACTCTGGTGCTCACCTCACTACTGCTGTATACTCATATGTTTTGTTATTGTGTGGCGGCGCCACCACCGGACGAGTGTTCCCAGCGCGTCCCTCCCTCTCTTGTGCATCAACCGTGCTAGCTCCAGGATCCACTCACCGACTGGGCCAATTACGTGTCACTGTAGGTCGGACGCTGCAGCTGATGGACTCGACCTGGACTTTCATTCTGTAGCTGATGTTCTCTCATGCAACTCTGGTGCTCACCTCACTACTGCTGTATACTCATATGTTTTGTTGTTGTGTGGCGGCGCCACCACCGGACGAGTGTTCCCAGCGCGTCCCTACCTCTCTTGTGCATCAACCGTGCTAGCTCCAGGATCCACTCACCGACTGGGCCAATTACGTTTCACTGTGGGTCGGACGCTGCAGCTGATGGACTCGACCTGGACTTTCATTCTGTAGCTGATGTTCTCTCATGCAACTCTGGTGCTCACCTCACTACTGCTGTATACTCATATGTTTTGTTGTTGTGTGGCGGCGCCACCACCGGACGAGTGTTCCCAGCGCGTCCCTCCCTCTCTTGTGCATCAACCGTGCTAGCTCCAGGATCCACTCACCGACTGGGCCAATTACGTGTCACTGTAGGTCGGACGCTGCAGCTGATGGACTCGACCTGGACTTTCATTCTGTAGCTGATGTTCTCTCATGCAACTCTGGTGCTCACCTCACTACTGCTGTATACTCATATGTTTTGTTGTTGTGTGGCGGCGCCACCACCGGACGAGTGTTCCCAGCGCGTCCCTCCCTCTCTTGTGCATCAACCGTGCTAGCTCCAGGATCCACTCACCGACTGGGCCAATTACGTTTCACTGTAGGTCGGACGCTGCAGCTGATGGACTCGACCTGGACTTTCATTCTGTAGCTGATGTTCTCTCATGCAACTCTGGTGCTCAGCTCACTACTGCTGTATACTCATATGTTTTGTTGTTGTGTGGCGGCGCCACCACCGGATGAGTGTTCGCAGCGCGTCCCTCCCTCTCTTGTGCATCAACCGTGCTAGCTCCAGGATCCACTCACCGACTGGGCCAATTACGTGTCACTGTAGGTCGGACGCTGCAGCTGATGGACTCGACCTGGACTTTCATTCTGTAGCTGATGTTCTCTCATGCAACTCTGGTGCTCACCTCACTACTGCTGTATACTCATATGTTTTGTTGTTGTGTGGCGGCGCCACCACCGGACGAGTGTTCCCAGCGCGTCCCTCCCTCTCTTGTGCATCAACCGTGCTAGCTCCAGGATCCACTCACCGACTTGGCCAATTACGTTTCACTGTAGGTCGGACGCTGCAGCTGATGGACTCGACCCGGACTTTCATTCTGTAGCTGATGTTCTCTCATGCAACTCTGGTGCTCACCTCACTACTGCTGTATACTCATATGTTTTGTTGTTGCGTGGCGGCGCCACCACCGGACGAGTGTTCCCAGCGCGTCTCTCCCTCTCTTGTGCATCAACCGTGCTAGCTCCAGGATCCACTCACCGACTGGGCCAATTACGTGTCACTGTAGGTCGGACGCTGCAGCTGATGGACTCGACCTGGACTTTCATTCTGTAGCTGATGTTCTCTCATGCAACTCTGGTGCTCACCTCACTACTGCTGTATACTCATATGTTTTGTTGTTGTGTGGCGGCGCCACCACTGGCCGAGTGTTCCCAGCGCGTCCCTCCCTCTCTTGTGCATCAACCGTGCTAGCTCCAGGATCCACTCACCGACTGGGCCAATTACGTGTCACTGTAGGTCGGACGCTGCAGCTGATGGACTCGACCTGGACTTTCATTCTGTAGCTGATGTTCTCTCATGCAACTCTGGTGCTCACCTCACTACTGCTGTATACTCATATGTTTTGTTTTTGTGCGGCGGCGCCACCACCGGACGAGTGTTCCCAGCGCGTCCCTCCCTCTCTTGTGCGTCAACCGTGAAGCTCCAGGATCCACTCACCGACTTGGCCAATTACGTGTCATTGTAGGTCGGACGCTGCATCTGATGGACTCGACCTGGACTTTCATTCTGTAGCTGAGGTTCTCTCATGCAACTCTGGTGCTCACCTCACTACTGCTGTATACTCATATGTTTTGTTGTTGTGTGGCGGCGCCACCACCGGACGAATGTTCGCAGCGCGTCCCTCCCTCTCTTGTGCATCAACCGTGCTAGCTCCAGGATCCACTCACCGACTGGGCCAATTACGTGTCACTGTAGGTCGGACGCTGCAGCTGATGGACTCGACCTGGACTTTCATTCTGTAGCTGATGTTCTCTCATGCAACTCTGGTGCTCACCTCACTACTGCTGTATACTCATATGTTTTGTTGTTGTGTGGCGGCGCCACCACCGGACGAGTGTTCCCAGCGCGTCCCTCCCTCTCTTGTGCATCAACCGTGCTAGCTCCAGGATCCACTCACCGACTGGGCCAATTACGTGTCACTGTAGGTCGGACGCTGCAGCTGATGGACTCGACCTGGACTTTCATTCTGTAGCTGATGTTCTCTCATGCAACTCTGGTGCTCACCTCACTACTGCTGTATACTCATATGTTTTGTTGTTGTGTGGCGGCGCCACCACCGGACGAGTGTTCCCAGCGCGTCCCTCCCTCTCTTTTGCATCAACCGTTCTAGCTCCAGGATCCACTCACCGACTGGGCCAATTACGTGTCACTGTAGGTCGGACGCTGCAGCTGATGGACTCGACCTGGACTTTCATTCTGTAGCTGATGTTCTCTCATGCAACTCTGGTGCTCACCTCACTACTGCTGTATACTCATATGTTTTGTTGTTGTGTGGCGGCGCCACCACCGGACGAGTGTTCCCAGCGGGTCCCTCCCTCTCTTGTGCATCAACCGTGCTAGCTCCAGGATCGACTCACCGACTGGGCCAATTACGTGTCACTGTAGGTCGGACGCTGCAGCTGATGGACTCGACGTGGACTTTCATTCTGTAGCTGATGTTCTCTCATGCAACTCTGGTGCTCACCTCACTACTGCTGTATACTCATATGTTTTGTTGTTGTGTGGCGGCGCCACCACCGGACGAGTGTTCCCAGCGCGTCCCTCCCTCTCTTGTGCATCAACCGTGCTAGCTCCAGGATCCACTCACCGACTGGGCCAATTACGTGTCACTGTAGGTCAGACGCTGCAGCTGATGGACTCGACCTGGACATTCATTCTGTAGCTGATGTTCTCTCATGCAACTCTGGTGCTCACCTCACTACTGCTGTATACTCATATGTTTTGTTGTTGTGTGGTGGCGCCACCACCGGACGAGTGTTCCCAGCGCGTCCCTCCCTCTCTTGTGCATCAACCGTGCTAGCTCCAGGATCCACTCACCGACTGAGCCAATTACGTGTCACTGTAGGTCGGACGCTGCAGCTGATGGACTCGACCTGGACTTTCATTCTGAAGCTGATGTTCTCTCATGCAACTCTGGTGCTCACCTCACTACTGCTGTATACTCATATGTTTTGTTGTTGTGTATCGGCGCCACCACCGGACGAGTGTTCCCAGCGCGTCCCTCCCTCTCTTGTGCATCAACCGTGCTAGCTCCAGCATCCACTCACCGACTGGGCCAATTACGTGTCACTGTAGGTCGGACGCTGCAGCTGATGGACTCGACCTGGACTTTCATTCTGTAGCTGATGTTCTCTCATGCAACTCTGGTGCTCACCTCACTACTGCTGTATACTCATATGTTTTGTTTTTGTGTGGCGGCGCCACCACCGGACGAGTGTTCCCAGCGCGTCCCTCCCTCTCTTGTGCATCAACCGTGCTAGCTCCAGGATCCACTCACCGACTGGGCCAATTACGTGTCACTGTAGGTCGGACGCTGCAGCTGATGGACTCGACCTGGACTTTCATTCTGTAGCTGACGTTCTCTCATGCAACTCTGGTGCTCACCTCACTACTGCTGTATACTCATATGTTTTGTTGTTGTGTGGCAGCGCCACCACCGGACGCGTGTTCCCAGCGCGTCCCTCCCTCTCTTGTGCATCAACCGTGCTAGCTCCAGGATCCACTCACCGACTGGGCCAATTACGTGTCACTGTAGGTCGGACGCTGCACCTGATGGACTCGACCTGGACTTTCATTCTGTAGCTGACGTTCTCTCATGCAACTCTGGTGCTCACCTCACTACTGCTGTATACTCATATGTTTTGTTGTTGTGTGGCGGCGCCACCACCGGACGAGTGTTCCCAGCGCGTCCCTCCCTCTCTTGTGCATCAACCGTGCTAGCTCCAGGATCCACTCACCGACTGGGCCAATTACGTGTCACTGTAGGTCGGACGCTGCAGCTGATGACCTGGACTTTCATTCTGTAGCTGACGTTCTCTCATGCAACTCTGCTGCTCACCTCACTACTGCTGTATACTCATATGTTTTGTTGTTGTGTGGATGCGCCACCACCGGACGAGTGTTCCCAGTGCGTCCCTCCCTCTCTTGTGCATCAACCGTGCTAGCTCCAGGATCCACTCACTGACTGGGCCAATTACGTGTCACTGTAGGTCGGACGCTGCAGCTGATGGACTCGACCTGGACTTTCATTCCGTAGCTGATGTTCTCTCATGCAACTCTGGTGCTCACCTCACTACTGCTGTATACTCATATGTTTTGTTGTTATGTGGCGGCGCCACCACCGGACGAGTGTTCCCAGCGCGTCCCTCCCTCTCTTGTGCATCAACCGTGCTAGCTCCAGGATCCACTCACCGACTGGGCCAATTACGTGTCACTGTAGGTCGGACGCTGCAGCTGATGGACTATACCTGGACTTTCATTCTGTAGCTGACGTTCTCTCATGCAACTCTGGTGCACACCTCACTACTGCTGTATACTCATATGTTTTGTTGTTGTGTGGCGGCGCCACCACCGGACGAGTGTTCCCAGCGCGTCCCTCCCTCTCTTGTGCATCAACCGTGCTAGCTCAAGGATCCACTCACCGACTGGGCCAATTATGTGTCACTGTAGGTCAGACGCTGCAGCTGATGGACTCGACCTGGACTTTCATTCTGTAGCTGATGTTCTCTCATGCAACTCTGGTGCTCACCTCACTACTGCTGTATACTCATATGTTTTGTTGTTGTGTGGCGGCGCCACCACCGGACGAGTGTTCCCAGCGCGTCCCTCCCTCTCTTGTGCATCAACCGTGCTAGCTCCAGGATCCACTCACCGACTGAGCCAATTACGTGTCACTGTAGGTCGGACGCTGCAGCTGATGGACTCGACCTGGACTTTCATTCTGTAGCTGATGTTCTCTCATGCAACTCTGGTGCTCACCTCACTACTGCTGTATACTCATATGTTTTGTTGTTGTGTGGCGGCGCCACCACCAGACGAGTGTTCCCAGCGCGTCCCTCCCTCTCTTGTGCATCAACCGTGCTAGCTCCAGCATCCACTCACCGACTGGGCCAATTACGTGTCACTGTAGGTCGGACGCTGCAGCTGATGGACTCGACCTGGACTTTCATTCTGTAGCTGATGTTCTCTCATGCAACTCTGGTGCTCACCTCACTACTGCTGTATACTCATATGTTTTGTTTTTGTGTGGCGGCGCCACCACCGGACGAGTGTTCCCAGCGCGTCCCTCAATCTCTTGTGCATCAACCGTGCTAGCTCCAGGATCCACTCACCGACTGGGCCAATTACGTGTCACTGTAGGTCGGACGCTGCAGCTGATGGACTCGACCTGGACTTTCATTCTGTAGCTGACGTTCTCTCATGCAACTCTGGTGCTCACCTCACTACTGCTGTATACTCATATGTTTTGTTGTTGTGTGGCAGCGCCACCACCGGACGAGTGTTCCCAGCGCGTCCCTCCCTCTCTTGTGCATCAACCGTGCTAGCTCCAGGATCCACTCACCGACTGGGCCAATTACGTGTCACTGTAGGTCGGACGCTGCACCTGATGGACTCGACCTGGACGTTCATTCTGTATTTGACGTTCTCTCATGCAACTCTGGTGCTCACCTCACTACTGCTGTATACTCATATGTTTTGTTGTTGTGTGGCGGCGCCACCACCGGACGAGTGTTCCCAGCGCGTCCCTCCCTCTCTTGTGCATCAACCGTGCTAGCTCCAGGATCCACTCACCGACTGGGCCAATTACGTGTCACTGTAGGTCGGACGCTGCAGCTGATGACCTGGACTTTCATTCTGTAGCTGACGTTCTCTCATGCAACTCTGGTGCTCACCTCACTACTGCTGTATACTCATATGTTTTGTTGTTGTGTGGATGCGCCACCACCGGACGAGTGTTCCCAGTGCGTCCCTCCCTCTCTTGTGCATCAACCGTGCTAGCTCCAGGATCCACTCACTGACTGGGCCAATTACGTGTCACTGTAGGTCGGACGCTGCAGCTGATGGACTCGACCTGGACTTTCATTCCGTAGCTAATGTTCTCTCATGCAACTCTGGTGCTCACCTCACTACTGCTGTATACTCATATGTTTTGTTGTTATGTGGTGGCGCCACCACCGGACGAGTGTTCCCAGCGCGTCCCTCCCTCTCTTGTGCATCAACCGTGCTAGCTCCAGGATCCACTCACCGACTGGGCCAATTACGTGTCACTGTAGGTCGGACGCTGCAGCTGATGGACTATACCTGGACTTTCATTCTGTAGCTGACGTTCTCTCATGCAACTCTGGTGTTCACCTCACTACTGCTGTATACTCATATGTTTTGTTGTTGTGTGGCGGCGCCACCACCGGACGAGTGTTCCCAGCGCGTCCCTCCCTCTCTTGTGCATCAACCGTGCTAGCTCCAGGATCCACTCACCGACTGGGCCAATTATGTGTCACTGTAGGTCAGACGCTGCAGCTGATGGACTCGACCTGGACTTTCATTCTGTAGCTGATGTTCTCTCATGCAACTCTGGTGCTCACCTCACTACTGCTGTATACTCATATGTTTTGTTGTTGTGTGGCGGCGCCACCACCGGACGAGTGTTCCCAGCGCGTCCATCCCTCTCTTGTGCATCAACCGTGCTAGCTCCAAGACCCACTCACCGACTGGGCCAATTACGTGTCACTGTAGGTCGGACGCTGCAGCTGATGGACTCGACCTGGATTTTCATTCTGTAGCTGATGTTCTCTCATGCAACTCTGGTGCTCACCTCACTACTGCTGTATACTCATATGTTTTGTTGTTGTGTGGCGGCGCCACCACCGGACGAGTGTTCCCAGCGCGTCCCTCCCTCTCTTGTGCATCAACCGTGCTAGCTCCAGGATCGACTCACCGACTGGGCCAATTACGTGTCACTGTAGGTCGGACGCTGCAGCTGATGGACTCGACCTGGACTTTCACTCTGTAGCTGACGTTCTCTCATGCAACTCTGGTGCTCACCTCACTACTGCTGTATACTCATATGTTTTGTTGTTGTGTGGCGGCGCCACCACCGGACGAGTGTTCCCAGCGCGTCCCTCCCTCTCTTGTGCATCAACCGTGCTAGCTCCAGGATCCACTCACCGACTGGGCCAATTACGTGTCACTGTAGGTCGGACGCTGCACCTGATGGACTCGACCTGGACTTTCATTCTGTAGCTGATGTTCTCTCATGCAACTCTGGTGCTCACCTCATTACTGCTGTATACTCATATGTTTTGTTGTTGTGTGGCGGCGCCACCACCGGTCGAGTGTTCCCAGCGCGTCCCTCCCTCTCTTGTGCATCAACCGTGCTAGCTCCAGGATCCACTCACCGACTGGGCCAATTACGTGTCACTGTAGGTCGCACGCTGCAGCTGATGGACTCGACCTGGACTTTCATTCTGTAGCTGATGTTCTCTCATGCAACTCTGGTGCTCACCTCACTACTGCTGTATACTCATATGTTTTGTTTTTGTGTGGCGGCGCCACCACCGGACGAGTGTTCCCAGCGCGTCCCTCCCTCTCTTGTGCGTCAACCGTGAAGCTCCAGGATCCACTCATCGACTTGGCCAATTACGTGTCATTGTAGGTCGGACGCTGCATCTAATGGACTCGACCTGGACTTTCATTCTGTAGCTGACGTTCTCTCATGCAACTCTGGTGCTCACCTCACTACTGCTGTATACTCATATGTTTTGTTGTTGTGTGGCGGCGCCACCACCGGACGAGTGTTCCCAGCGCGTCCCTCCCTCTCTTGTGCATCAACCGTGCTAGCTCCAGGATCCACTCACCGACTGGGCCAATTACGTGTCACTGTAGGTCGGACGCTGCAGCTGATGGACTCGACCTGGACTTTCACTCTGTAGCTGACGTTCTCTCATGCAACTCTGGTGCTCACCTCACTACTGCTGTATACTCATATGTTTTGTTGTTGTGTGGCGGCGCCACCACCGGACGAGTGTTCCCAGCGCGTCCCTCCCTCTCTTGTGCATCAACCGTGCTAGCTCCAGGATCCACTCACCGACTGGGCCAATTACGTGTCACTGTAGGTCGGACGCTGCAGCTGATGGACTCGACCTGGACTTTCATTCTGTAGCTGACGTTCTCTCATGCAACTCTGGTGCTCACCTCACTACTGCTGTATACTCATATGTTTTGTTGTTGTGTGGCGGCGCCACCACCGGACGAGTGTTCCCAGCGCGTCCCTCCCTCTCTTGTGCATCAACCGTGCTAGCTCCAGGATCCACTCACTGACTGGGCCAATTACGTGTCACTGTAGGTCGGACGCTGCAGCTAATGGACTCGACCTGGACTTTCATTCTGTAGCTGACGTTCTCTCATGCAACTCTGGTGCTCACCTCACTACTGCTGTATACTCATATGTTTTGTTGTTGTGTGGCGGCGCCACCACCGGACGAGTGTTCCTAGCGCGTCCCTCCCTCTCTTGTGCATCTACCGTGCTAGCTCCAGGATCCACTCACCGACTGGGCCAATTACGTGTCACTGTAGGTCGGACGCTGCAGCTGATGGACTCGACCTGGACTTTCATTCTGTAGCTGACGTTCTCTCATGCAACTCTGGTGCTCACCTCACTACTGCTGTATACTCATATGTTTTGTTGTTGTGTGGCGGCGCCACCACCGGACGAGTGTTCCTAGCGCGTCCCTCCCTCTCTTGTGCATCTACCGTGCTAGCTCCAGGATCCACTCACTGACTGGGCCAATTACGTGTCACTGTAGGTCGGACGCTGCAGCTGATGGACTCGACCTGGACTTTCATTCTGTAGCTGACGTTCTCTCATGCAACTCTGGTGCTCATCTCACTACTGCTGTATACTCATATGTTTTGTTGTTGTGTGGCGGCGCCACCACCGGACGAGTGTTTCCAGCGCGTCCCTCCCTCTCTTGTGCATCAACCGTGCTATCTCCAGGATCCACTCACCGACTGGGCCAATTACGTGTCACTGTTGGTCGGACGCTGCAGCTGATGGACTCGACCTGGACTTTCATTCTGTAGCTGATGTTCTCTCATGCAACTCTGGTGCTCACCTCACTACTGCTGTATACTCATATGTTTTGTTTTTGTGTGGCGGCGCCACCACCGGACGAGTGTTCCCAGCGCGTCCCTCCCTCTCTTGTGCGTCAACCGTGAAGCTCCAGGATCCACTCACCGACTTGGCCAATTACGTGTCATTGTAGGTCGGACGCTGCATCTGATGGACTCGACCTGGACTTTCATTCTGTAGCTGACGTTCTCTCATGCAACTCTGGTGCTCACCTCACTACTGCTGTATACTCATATGTTTTGTTGTTGTGTGGCGGCGCCACCACCGGACGAGTGTTCCCAGCGCGTCCCTCCCTCTCTTGTGCATCAACCGTGCTAGCTCCAGGATCCACTCACCGACTGGGCCAATTACGTGTCACTGTAGGTCGGACGCTGCAGCTGATGGACTCGACCTGGACTTTCATTCTGTAGCTGACGTTCTCTCATGCAACTCTGGTGCTCACCTCACTACTGCTGTATACTCATATGTTTTGTTGTTGTGTGGCGGCGCCACCACCGGACGAGTGTTCCCAGCGCGTCCCTCCCTATCTTGTGCATCAACCGTGCTAGCTCCCGGATCCACTCACCGACTGGGCCAATTACGTGTCACTGTAGGTCGGACGCTGCAGCTGATGGACTCGACCTGGACTTTCATTCTGTAGCTGACGTTCTCTCATGCAACTCTGGTGCTCACCTCACTACTGCTGTATACTCATATGTTTTGTTGTTGTGTGGCGGCGCCACCACCGGACGAGTGTTCCCAGCGCGTCCCTCCCTCTCTTGTGCATCAACCGTGCTAGCTCCAGGATCCACTCACCGACTGGGCCAATTACGTGTCACTGTAGGTCGGACGCTGCAGCTGATGGACTCGACCTGGACTTTCATTCTGTAGCTGACGTTCTCTCATGCAACTCTGGTGCTCACCTCACTACTGCTGTATACTCATATGTTTTGTTGTTGTGTGGCGGCGCCACCACCGGACGAGTGTTCCCAGCGCGTCCCTCCCTCTCTTGTGCATCAACTGTGCTAGCTCCAGGATCCACTCACCGACTGGGCCAATTACGTGTCACTGTAGGTCGGACGCTGCAGCTGATGGACTCGACCTGGACTTTCATTCTGTAGCTGACGTTCTCTCATGCAACTCTGGTTCTCACCTCACTACTGCTGTATACTCATATGTTTTGTTGTTGTGTGGCGGCGCCACCACCGGACGAGTGTTCCCAGCGCGTCCCTCCCTCTCTTGTGCATCAACCGTGCTAGCTCCAGGACGCACTCACCGACTGGGCCAATTACGTGTCACTGTGGGTCGGACGCTGCAGCTGATGGACTCGACCTGGACTTTCATTCTGTTGCTGACGTTCTCTCATGCAACTCTGGTGCTCACCTCACTACTGCTGTATACTCATATGTTTTGTTGTTGTGTGGCGGCGCCACCACCGGACGAGTGTTCCCAGCCCGTCCCTCCCTCTCTTGTGCATCAACCGTGCTAGCTCCAGGATCCACTCACCGACTGGGCCAATTACGTGTCACTGTAGGTCGGACGCTGCAGCTGATGGACTCGACCTGGACTTTCATTCTGTAGCTGACGTTCTCTCATGCAACTCTGGTGCTCACCTCACTACTGCTGTATACTCATATGTTTTGTTGTTGTGTGGCGGCGCCACCACCGGACGAGTGTTCCCAGCGCGTCCCTCCCTCTCTTGTGCATCAACCGTGCTAGCTCCAGGATCCACTCACCGACTGGGCCAATTACGTGTCACTGTAGGTCGGACGCTGCAGCTGATGGACTCGACCTGGACTTTCATTCTGTAGCTGACGTTCTCTCATGCAACTCTGGTGCTCACCTCACTACTGCTGTATACTCATGTGTTTTGTTGTTGTGTGGCGGCGCCACCACCGGACGAGTGTTCTCAGCGCGTCCCTCCCTCTCTTGTGCATCAACCGTGCTAGCTCCAGGATCCACTCACCGACTGGGCCAATTACGTGTCACTGTAGGTCGGACGCTGCAGCTGATGGACTCGACCTGGACTTTCATTCTGTAGCTGACGTTCTCTCATGCAACTCTGGTGCTCACCTCACTACTGCTGTATACTCATATGTTTTGTTGTTGTGTGGCGGCGCCACCACCGGACGAGTGTTCGCAGCGCGTCCCTCCCTCTCTTGTGCATCAACCGTGCTAGCTCCCGGATCCACTCACCGACTGGGCCAATTACGTGTCACTGTAGGTCGGACGCTGCAGCTGATGGACTCGACCTGGACTTTCATTCTGTAGCTGACGTTCTCTCATGCAACTCTGGTGCTCACCTCACTACTGCTGTATACTCATATGTTTTGTTGTTGTGTGGCGGCGCCACCACCGGACGAGTGTTCCCAGCGCGTCCCTCCCTCTCTTGTGCATCAACCGTGCTAGCTCCAGGATCCACTCACCGACTGGGCCAATTACGTGTCACTGTAGGTCGGACGCTGCAGCTGATGGACTCGACCTGGACTTTCATTCTGTAGCTGACGTTCTCTCATGCAACTCTGGTGCTCACCTCACTACTGCTGTATACTCATATGTTTTGTTGTTGTGTGGCGGCGCCACCACCGGACGAGTGTTCCCAGCGCGTCCCTCCCTCTCTTGTGCATCAACCGTGCTAGCTCCAGGATCCACTCACCGACTGGGCCAATTACGTGTCACTGTAGGTCGGACGCTGCAGCTGATGGACTCGACCTGGACTTTCATTCTGTAGCTGACGTTCTCTCATGCAACTCTGGTGCTCACCTCACTACTGCTGTATACTCATATGTTTTGTTGTAGTGTGGCGGCGCCACCACCGGACGAGTGTTCCCAGCGCGTCCCTCCCTCTCTTGTGCATCAACCGTGCTAGCTCCAGGATCCACTCACCGACTGGGCCAATTACGTGTCACTGTAGGTCGGACGCTGCAGCTGATGGACTCGACCTGGACTTTCATTCTGTAGCTGACGTTCTCTCATGCAACTCTGGTGCTCACCTCACTACTGCTGTATACTCATATGTTTTGTTGTTGTGTGGCGGCGCCACCACCGGACGAGTGTTCCCAGTGCGTCCCTCCCTCTCTTGTGCATCAACCGTGCTAGCTCCAGCATCCACTCACCGACTGGGCCAATTACGTGTCACTGTAGGTCGGACGCTGCAGCTGATGGACTCGACCTGGACTTTCATTCTGTAGCTGACGTTCTCTCATGCAACTCTGGTGCTCACCTCACTACTGCTGTATACTCATATGTTCTGTTGTTGTGTGGCGGCGCCACCACCGGACGAGTGTTCCCAGCGCGTCCCTCCCTCTCTTGTGCATCAACCGTGCTAGCTCCAGGATCCACTCACCGACTGGGCCAATTACGTGTCACTGTGGGTCGGACGCTGCAGCTGATGGACTCGACCTGGACTTTCATTCTGTAGCTGACGTTCTCTCATGCAACTCTGGTGCTCACCTCACTACTGCTGTATACTCATATGTTTTGTTGTTGTGTGGCGGCGCCACCACCGGACGAGTGTTCCCAGCCCGTCCCTCCCTCTCTTGTGCATCAACCGTGCTAGCTCCAGGATCCACTCACCGACTGGGCCAATTACGTGTCACTGTAGGTCGGACGCTGCAGCTGATGGACTCGACCTGGACTTTCATTCTGTAGCTGACGTTCTCTCATGCAACTCTGGTGCTCACCTCACTACTGCTGTATACTCATATGTTTTGTTGTTGTGTGGCGGCGCCACCACCGGACGAGTGTTCCCAGCGCGTCCCTCCCTCTCTTGTGCATCAACCGTGCTAGCTCCAGGATCCACTCACCGACTGGGCCAATTACGTGTCACTGTAGGTCGGACGCTGCAGCTGATGGACTCGACCTGGACTTTCATTCTGTAGCTGACGTTCTCTCATGCAACTCTGGTGCTCACCTCACTACTGCTGTATACTCATGTGTTTTGTTGTTGTGTGGCGGCGCCACCACCGGACGAGTGTTCCCAGTGCGTCCCTCCCTCTCTTGTGCATCAACCGTGCTAGCTCCAGGATCCACTCACCGACTGGGCCAATTACATGTCACTGTAGGTCGGACGCTGCAGCTGATGGACTCGACCTGGACTTTCATTCTGTAGCTGACGTTCTCTCATGCAACTCTGGTGCCCACCTCACTACTGCTGTATACTCATATGTTTTGTTGTTGTGTGGCGGCGCCACCACCGGACGAGTGTTCCCAGCGCGTCCCTCCCTCTCTTGTGCATCAACCGTGCTAGCCCCAGGATCCACTCACCGACTGGGCCAATTACATGTCACTGTAGGTCGGACGCTGCAGCTGATGGACTCGACCTGGACTTTCATTCTGTAGCTGACGTTCTCTCATGCAACTCTGGTGCCCACCTCACTACTGCTGTATACTCATATGTTTTGTTGTTGTGTGGCGGCGCCACCACCGGACGAGTGTTCCCAGCGCGTCCCTCCCTCTCTTGTGCATCAACCGTGCTAGCTCCAGGATCCACTCACCGACTGGGCCAATTACGTGTCACTGTAGGTCGGACGCTGCAGCTGATGGACTCGACCTGGACTTTCATTCTGTAGCTGACGTTCTCTCATGCAACTCTGGTGCTCACCTCACTACTGCTGTATACTCATATGTTTTGTTGTTGTGTGGCGGCGCCACCACCGTCGAGTGTTCCCAGCGCGTCCCTCCCTCTCTTGTGCATCAACCGTGCTAGCTCCAGGATCCACTCACCGACTGGGCCAATTACGTGTCACTGTAGGTTGGACGCTGCAGCTGATGGACTCGACCTGGACTTTCATTCTGTAGCTGACGTTCTCTCATGCAACTCTGGTGCTCACCTCACTACTGCTGTATACTCATATGTTTTGTTGTTGTGTGGCGGCGCCACCACCGGTCGAGTGTTCCCAGCGCGTCCCTCCGTCTCTTGTGCATCAACCGTGCTAGCTCCAGGATCCACTCACCGACTGGGCCAATTACGTGTCACTGTAGGTCGGACGCTGCAGCTGATGGACTCGACCTGGACTTTCATTCTGTAGCTGACGTTCTCTCATGCAACTCTGGTGCTTACCTCACTACTGCTGTATACTCATATGTTTTGTTGTTGTGTGGCGGCGCCACCACGGGACGAGTGTTCCCAGCGCGTCCCTCCCTCTCTTGTGCATCAACCGTGCTAGCTCCAGGATCCACTCACCGACTGGGCCAATTACATGTCACTGTAGGTCGGACGCTGCAGCTGATGGACTCGACCTGGACTTTCATTCTGTAGCTGACGTTCTCTCATGCAACTCTGGTGCTCACCTCACTACTGCTGTATACTCATATGTTTTGTTGTTGTGTGACGGCGCCACCACCGGACGAGTGTTCCCAGTGCGTCCCTCCCTCTCTTGTGCATCAACCGTGCTAGCTCCAGGATCCACTCACCGACTGGGCCAATTACGTGTCACTGTAGGTCGGACGCTGCAGCTGATGGACTCGACCTGGACTATCATTCTGTAGCTGACGTTCTCTCATGCAACTCTGGTGCTCACCTCACTACTGCTGTATACTCATATGTTTTGTTGTTGTGTGGCGGCGCCACCACTGGCCGAGTGTTCCCAGCGCGTCCCTCCCTCTCTTGTGCATCAACCGTGCTAGCTCCAGGATCCACTCACCGACTGGGCCAATTACGTGTCACTGTAGGTCGGACGCTGCAGCTGATGGACTCGACCTGGACTTTCATTCTGTAGCTGACGTTCTCTCATGCAACTCTGGTGCTCCCCTCACTACTGCTGTATACTCATATGTTTTGTTTTTGTGTGGCGGCACCACCACCGGACGAGTGTTCCCAGCGCGTCCCTCCCTCTCTTGTGCGTCAACCGTGAAGCTCCAGGATCCACTCACCGACTTGGCCAATTACGTGTCATTGTAGGTTGGACGCTGCATCTGATGGACTCGACCTGGACTTTCATTCTGTAGCTGACGTTCTCTCATGCAACTCTGGTGCTCACCTCACTACTGCTGTATACTCATATGTGTTTGTTGTTGTGTGGCGGCGCCACCACCGGACGAGTGTTCCCAGCGCGTCCCTCCCTCTCTTGTGCATCAACCGTGCTAGCTCCAGGATCCACTCACCGACTGGGCCAATTACGTGTCACTGTAGGTCGGACGCTGCAGCTGATGGACTCGACCTGGACTTTCATTCTGTAGCTGACGTTCTCTCATGCAACTCTGGTGCTCCCCTCACTACTGCTGTATACTCATATGTTTTGTTGTTGTGTGGCGGCGCCACCACCGGACGAGTGTTCCCAGCGCGTCCCTCCCTCTCTTGTGCATCAACCGTGCTAGCTCCAGGATCCACTCACCGACTGGGCCAATTACGTGTCACTGTAGGTCGGACGCTGCAGCTGATGGACTCGACCTGGACTTTCATTCTGTAGCTGACGTTCTCTCATGCAACTCTGGTGCTCACCTCACTACTGCTGTATGCTCATATGTTTTGTTGTTGTGTGGCGGCGCCACCACCGGACGAGTGTTCCCAGCGCGTCCCTCCCTCTCTTGTGCATCAACCGTGCTAGCTCCAGGATCCACTCACCGACTGGGCCAATTACGTGTCACTGTAGGTCGGACGCTGCAGCTGATGGACTCGACCTGGACTTTCATTCTGTAGCTGACGTTCTCTCATGCAACTCTGGTGCTCACCTCACTACTGCTGTATACTCATATGTTTTGTTGTTGTGTGGCGGCGCCACCACCGGACGAGTGTTCCCAGCGCGTCCCTCCCTCTCTTGTGCATCAACCGTGCTAGCTCCAGGATCCACTCACCGACTGGGCCAATTACGTGTCACTGTAGGTCGGACGCTGCAGCTGATGGACTCGACCTGGACTTTCATTCTGTAGCTGACATTCTCTCATGCAACTCTGGTGCTCACATCACTACTGCTGTATGCTCATATGTTTTGTTGTTGTGTGGCGGCGCCACCACCGGACGAGTGTTCCCAGCGCGTCCCTCCCTCTCTTGTGCATCAACCGTGCTAGCTCCAGGATCCACTCACCGACTGGGCCAATTACGTGTCACTGTAGGTCGGACGCTGCAGCTGATGGACTCGACCTGGACTTTCATTCTGTAGCTGACGTTCTCTCATGCAACTCTGGTGCTCACCTCACTACTGCTGTATGCTCATATGTTTTGTTGTTGTGTGGCGGCGCCACCACCGGACGAGTGTTCCCAGCGCGTCCCTCCCTCTCTTGTGCATCAACCGTGCTAGCTCCAGGATCCACTCACCGACTGGGCCAATTACGTGTCACTGTAGGTCGGACGCTGCAGCTGATGGACTCGACCTGGACTTTCATTCTGTAGCTGACGTTCTCTCATGCAACTCTGGTGCTCACCTCACTACTGCTGTATACTCATATGTTTTGTTGTTGTGTGGCGGCGCCACCACCGGACGAGTGTTCCCAGCGCGTCCCTCCCTCTCTTGTGCATCAACCGTGCTAGCTCCAGGATCCACTCACCGACTGGGCCAATTACGTGTCACTGTAGGTCGGATGCTGCAGCTGATGGACTCGACCTGGACTTTCATTCTGTAGCTGACGTTCTCTCATGTAACTCTGGTGCTCACCTCACTACTGCTGTATACTCATATGTTTTGTTGTTGTGTGGCGGCGCCACCACCGGTCGAGTGTTCCCAGCGCGTCCCTCCCTCTCTTGTGCATCAACCGTGCTAGCTCCAGGATCCACTCACCGACTGGGCCAATTACGTGTCACTGTAGGTCGGACGCTGCAGCTGATGGACTCGACCTGGACTTTCATTCTGTAGCTGACGTTCTCTCATGCAACTCTGGTGCTCACCTCACTACTGCTGTATACTCATATGTTTTGTTGTTGTCAACCAAGAATTGTAGATACTAAAAAAACTCCTACTCATCTTATCGTCTCTGAAGGACGAATTTTCCCGGTACTTTCAGTGGCAAAACTGGGCTGCAGTAACTCATCTCTGGGAACTTATGGCCACGAATCCACCACAAACAAGACATGGACTAAACCACTGCACAGTTATAATTGGTCAGAGTGTTGCCATTCGGGAGTTATTGCCGAACAAAACCAATTTTTCCGTCGACTGGCTCTACGGGGAAATAATTTTGAAGGGCGGCCATATGCATAATTTTATTACGTTGTATTATTATTATGATGATTGCTATGCTGTAATAAAATAGCAGGAAAAATTTCGTAGCTGGACTACCAGTTTTAGGGAACCAAAATAATGTAGCTGGAAAAATAAAACTTTCTGAATGATGTTTACAAAATGGAATAAAGGATTCCATCTCCAAAAGTGTTAGAACTAGAGCAGTAATCGTGGATCAAGTTACGAGAGCGTACTTGGGGCGGTTTTCATCACTGCTGGTGTGCGAGCAGAAATTCGGAGACACCATATGACCAGAAATTTAAGGATCCACGGGATGTTCTTTTCTACTCGCTAGAACAACGAATGAAACATGAAATGGTATTCGTATAGGAATAGCCTTCCCTGTCTCGATCGGTCAAGAAAGCAACTGTGTGTGAGAAAGGTACTCCGATTGTATTATTTACGCAGGAATAAATGACATTTAGGTGAACTTAATTGTGCTAGGGTACATAATTACATCTAACCCAGTCATTAATATCAAAGAGAAACATTTAGCTGTTAATTTCCAGTAATTAGGAAAAGAGTCATCATAGGGATCTCAGTAAATTTTATAACGCGTAAGGCAATATAATTCTATCTGGTGGGTTCTATCGCTAAATTAGTATACAAACATTAACTCTCTCTTTTGCGACATTGAGCCTGCACTTTGGACTAGATTTTTCATTCCAAAGATTAGCTTCATTTTTGTGTTACAAAAGAGCCAGATTTATTTATGAATATTAATTTCTGAATGTTTAGATGTCGGAACGGACCTCTTTAAGCATACAACTCCCATCTCCCCAGCCATAAAAATCACAAATTTCGATTTATGAAAACTTGTGATAAAACTTACAATGAGACATCTTTTTTTTCTAAAATACTGTTATGAACTTCAGATTTGTAAAACATAATTTATTACAATCAAAACAATAAAACCGAAAGCTGTAATATAAACAGATGCTACTGTCTGTCCCCACAGCAGTGTCACTTTGCTGTATAGATCTGCTCTGCTCAATGCACATCGGCTCAAGTCTTTAGTCTTCGTGACTAAGGCGTCATGTTTTCAGCCGATACCACCAGCAATGTTCAAACAGTTGCTTACTAGCTATTCTGTAAACCTGTGTCCACCACTGATTAACAAAATATTTAGTGACAAATGAGATGAAAGTATTCCTGGCCCATCAGAGTCATGTACAGTTCTGACATACTGAGGAGTTAGGAAATACAAAACATTATGTGACATGAGATATGGAGTTAGATATTTAGTAAATGCCTTAAATGTCATTTCTGTTCTACTCGTAGCTGTATTACAACTGTATTGATTTTAGTTCATATTCATTTTAACAACTAAGTAACACATTTGGTCACCATAATATGCCTTCGCAGTACATTAATCCTGTGAGCAAGACTTTCATTCCAGCAACTACATCCGAGTAAAAATTGGCTCCAGGTTAACTTGTTGCATAGCAGTTAACAGTGTGTTAGACAAGGTGACTCTTTGAGCCTACTACTTTCTAATACAGTTATGGTCGAGGTGATAAAGAAGGTACTGGACAGTAGTGGCTATAGAATGAGTGACAAAAAATAAAAATTATTTGTTATGTTGATGATGCAGTTCTGTTAGCAAACACTGAAGATAACCACAGAAACTTTCAAATATATTTAATGTGGCAGCCAAAAATATAAATAAGGTCATATCCACACAAAAAAACCAAATGTATGACTACACCTATGGAACCAATTAGAAGCAAAGTAAAAATGGATGGAAAAATTATTCAGCAGATAATGACATTTGAAATTTCTTGGTACTGAACTGACCAGCACTGGAAATGTCAAAAATGAAGTTCGAGAATGAGTAGCAGAAGCAGAGTGGCAGGGTGTGTAAATGACACTACTTGGAGAAACAAACTTACAGGAGAAGATACAAAGGCAAGAATATACAAAACAATAGTGAGACCAGTTATGACATACACAGCTGAGATAAGACCTCAAGCATAAAAACTGGAAGACTTTTGCAAACCAAAGAAATGAAAATTCTATGAAAGAGATACAGAAAGAAGTGAAAGTATTAGAAAGAGCTGTAAAGTGGATTCCATTAATCAGTGGGTACATAAGAGAAAGCATGAGATGGATGAACACACAGAATAGACAAATGTATGATACTGGAAATTGCAAGAAATCAGTCACCAGCTGGTAAAAGAAGTATTGATGATCCAATGAAGAGATGGAGAAGAGTTTGTTTTAGGAATTTATTATAAATACTTTTACCATAGTGAAGTATTCCTCTCTTACAAATATTTCTTCTTACTTGCTGCATGTGAAAGTTTGCTTTCTGACTACTGGAAGTAGGAATCAGGCTCATTCTAAGGAACTATTTAAAAAATGAGAATGCTCTTCAACATTGGGCTACTACCTTCAATTATGAATTTCATCTGTTGATTTTTGTGGTTGATATGTACATTGTATTAGACAAGAGCCGTTTGGCTTCAACATCAGTCCCTGTTAATATGTGATTCTACAGTCCATTCCATTCTGACAAAGTCAAATTTATATTTATGGAATCCGTGGTAAAGGGTTAACAAACCTTTAGTTCTGAAAATGGTTGGCTGTTATTTTCCAATCCTATCAAGTTTGTTGAAGTGCAGCCATGTTTAAAGTTCTAACGATTGGTTAGTGTGGAAAATGTGAAGTTGCACCATGGTTTGGAGTCAACCACTATAGCTGTGTGGGTGAGAAATGCAAGGGAATCTAATAGAACCATTCCTTTTAAAGCACTGTAAAATTCAAAGCAACTTTCAGATTGACAGATTTACTTAATATAATTGTATAAGCTTGTATCTCTCTAGCTGTATCCGTCCATTTCAGTGCCTGCCAAGTAACATTCTGATAGGTGTAAAATATGATATTCCCCTTGTCCTCTAATTGTTCTCTACTGATATTAGCAGTCATCATTTCTGTTTTATTACACTTGTTACACTTTCTTGGATGATATTAAATAAGTGTTATTTCAGAAGATTTGTTCAGGTAGCAGTTTTTGATATTCTGGTAGCTCATTCAAATGTAAATGTAAATATATATACGGTAATTATGTAAACAAATGTGGCATGCATGGCACAGGATTTACCCCTTGCACCTGTTTCTTCACTGTTTCTTCAGATATGGAGTGGAGCAAGAATGACTGCTTAAATGCTTCTGTGCATGATATAATAACGTAATCCTTTTTTTTTAAGTCCCTAGAGGAGTAACAGGTTGGAGACTAGTGTATTCATCAGTTCTTCATTTAGAACATCTTGAAACTTTGCACATAGGCTTTCGGGGATTACTGGCATCTAGCTTCAAGTATCTACTGATTGAGGTTTATCAGCATTTCCCTGATGCTGTGCTGTTAGACAAACAAACCTGTGACCATTCATGCTGCCCTTCTATGTATACATTCAGTATCCATTTCATATTTCAGTATTTGACAAAGACACATGTTATTCAATTACAAATGAGAAGTACTAGCATTTTAATAGGCTTTCAAGGATTACTGGCATCTAGCTTCAAGTATGTACTGGTTCAGGTTTATCAGCATTTCCCTGATGCTGTGCTGTTAGACAAACAAACCTGTGACCATTCATGCTGGCCTTCTATGTATACATTCAGTATCCATTAGTAGTACATCTTGGTACTAGACCCGCACACTTGAGCAGTATTCTAGGATGGATCAGACAAGTGTTTTTAAGCAGTCTCCATTTTTGGCTGATTGCACTCTTGCAGTCTCCTACCAATGGATGAAACTGTGCCAGCTGCATTGCCTATGACTGAGCCTGTGTGATCATTCAATTTCATAGTCCTACAAATTGTTACGCCCAGGTATTTGAGTAAGATCTGACTCGTTGACATTATAGTCACTGCAGTTGTAGGATATTATGTTAATCTGCATTTTGTGACATGTACATGTATACAGTTCTGAAAATTTACCTCAAACTGTCAGCCTTTCCACCACTTTGAATTCTTACTAAGGTCTTACTGAATAAGTTTGCAGCTTCATAATATCTACATCATCTGCAAAAAGTCTGAGGCTTATTTTAATACTGTCTGCCAGGTCATTAATTAGAACATGAACAACATTTCTTTGGTGCAGGGCTAAAGTTGCTTTCGAAGCATTTTTTTTTTTTTTTTTTTTTTTTTTTTTTTAAGAAAAGAACTTATCCTGAGAGAAACCCAGTGTAATGTTATAAAACACTGAGGAGGATAGGCAACTTGATGTTGCTGGTATTTAGCAACTCTTACTAGAAGCCTTGAATTACAATCATGCTGCACAGTGTCACGAAGCAAATCAGCAGGTGGGCACACGAGGACTAGTTACTTACAAATAACAAAAAGAATATCATAATAAATTTCAATGCTCATGAAAATAAGGATCCATATTAACTGCGTTTTTTAATTAAAAATGAACTAGTACTAAAGAAAGAAAATTTATAGATGTATGAAATGGTTTAAATACACATTAAATGTTAATGCAACCTAAGCAGAGGCTTTTATGTTGCAAGAGATCTTGAAAACTGCACCAACGTGGAAACAATATGTGTCTGCTAATGGATATAATAATGTACACTATTGTATTGTTTTTGTGTGATGTATGCACAGAAATATGATGTATACTTGTCCACATGTACCACTGGTGTAAAATATAAAACGAAATGTGAATCTTAAAATATGTGTTTTAAGTAACCCACAGTTGAAACTGGCTAATTGCATGGATAATAAACAGATTACATCCTACTTGGATCTAGTTCTCATTCTCAAAATATGTTAAGACCTTGTACTCCAGAAAAATAATATTTTTAGAAACAATTGCCTGAAGAGCAAAAAAAAAAAGAAACCAAGAAAATGACATGCTAGCAGAGCTAACCTATGAAAAAGTATCCTTTTGGTATATTTTTTGACTTTGTTAAAGCCTATGAATGCATAAATCACAAACTCTTACTTGGCAAACTAAAACGTTGTGGCACTAATGGCAGTCCTCTCTATAACAGAAAACAGATGGTCTCATTGGCAGAATGTATCTCAGTCAAAAAATAACCTCTGAATGGAAGAACAGAAAATGTGGAGTGCCATGGGGGTCAGTACTGGTTCGACACTTGTTTCTAACTTACATAATTGACTTTCAGTGACTTCAAAGGGCAGTTCAAAACCTGTAATGTTTGCTGATGACAGAAGCATGCTAAGCAAGTGCCCAAATTCAACCTTAGTGGACACAGCTCATATGATGACTGAAGAAACCAACAAGGGGTTTACAGGTAACAGTTTAAGTTTCAATTTGGCAAAGACTCATGTTATTCAATTTCAAACCAGCAGTACCAGCATTTTAATACCAGAAGTACACATTAATGGCCATACACCAAATGAAACTCACAGTGTAAAATTAATTGGGGGTACAGCTGACCAACAGGTTAAAAAAAGTCAGCAGATTGCTAAAGTAATCAAGAAGCTCAATGCCACCTGTTATGGTCCCAGAAGCATCTCTCATTGTGTTAATCCAAAATCAAAAGAGTTAATGTTTTATATATTTTCATTCCCTGTTATCTATGGAATTATCCTCTGTGGCTGCACACCGTGTTATAAATAAAGTGTTCATTCAACACAAGTGTGCAGTAACAATATTGTGTAAAATACATAGCTGTACATTTTACAGAAGCCTTTACAGGGACCTGAAATTCTTAGATTCACTTCAAAATACATTTATCCCTCAATGATTTTTGTGTCTGAAAATAAATTCCAGTTTCTGCTGAACTGTGATATGTACAGCAGCAATACAATACACAAAAATAATTTTAATGTAGACATAGCCTCCTTGTCCAGAGATCAGAATGGAGTTACATTCTTACATGCTAAAATAATCAGTAGGTTACCATCTAACATAAAGCAAAAAATTGGGAAACCCTACAAATTCAAAAGAAAACTAAAAACTCACCTCATCAGCCACTCTTTCACAAATTAACTGAATACCTCGGTATGTTTATGATTTTCACTTATGGACCGTCTGACAGCAACTGAATAAAACACAATTTTAGTGCCATACGCGTTTCGCGTTTATTTTCTGCAATTTTCTGAATACCTCTATTCAGTGATCTCAATGTTCTGTTAGCTACATGACAAGTAACATGATGAGAAGTAATAATCCACTGTGAGTAGGGTTCAGTATTTGAAAATGTGGATCTATATTTTCCTTAAAGAATACCATTGCAATTGAGTACATATTAATCTACAGACAGCAGATAAACAGCAGCTATATAACACAGCTGAGGAGGCAGCAGCTTACTTTTTAATTTACTTGATTAAATTTCAATGACATAAGCAAGAATAGTACAAAGCAGTATAGTGGTAGTTCACATGCCCTGCTAATATGGTACACGTATTAAATTGTGAAAAATATAAGGAAAAAAGATATACTGCTCATTACTGTACATATGACACACCAAGTTGCAGACAGGCACATAAAAAAAACCATTACACTTTTTGCTTTCAGTCCAAGCTTTCTTCAGAAAAGTAAGCACACAGCCTTTCTGAAGAAGGCATTGACCGAAAGCTAAATGTGTAACAGCCATTTCATTGTGTCAGTCTGAAAGTCAACATGTCATCTTTATGGTGAGTAGCAATGTATCTTTTCCCTTGCATTGTTGGTATTCCAATCTGTAGTTTTCATTGTTAAATTAAGTTACGCTGTCTTTGCCTTACAATAATGTATTCTTTAAGTCATTCCACCTCTCTAAAGGTTCTCTCTGTTCATAGTATCAAGAGGACATGATGAGTAAATCAAATGATTATGGATGTAAAGCCATAAAGTAGACAAACAACAGTGATAGTTCTAATCTACTCATACTAATAATTGTAGAAATTAAATAGCAGTTATAATTAAATATTCGTTACTTGAGAGACCCCCATGAAAACAAGTGATTGTATGACAGTGAAACTTTTTGGAAATATTTGTAAGGATGTGCAGAAGAGAAATAACAAATGAAACCTTGAGAGAAACACATCGCAAATTTCACACGACAGGGTAAAATATTTTGTTAATTGTGTACCACCTCTATGTTCCAGGTTACAAATGGTGCTCAGAGTGATGACCACCTGTATCCACAACAGCTTGGAATTGCACTAGAGATTTCTCTAATGCTGCCTGAAACATCAAAAGTGAGATGGAATATTCAGGCGTCATGATGTCCGCCCCCGCTAGCTGAGTGGTCAGTGCGACAGAATCTCAATCCTACGGGCTTAGGTTCTATTCCCGGCTGGGTCGGAGATTTTCTCTGCTCGGGGACTGGCTGTTGTGTTGTGCTAATCATCATCACTTCATCCCCACCGACGCACAGGTCGTCGAAGTGGTATCAACTTGAAAGACCTGCACCCAGCAAACAGTCTACCTGACTGGAGGCCCTGGCCACACGACATTTACATTTTAGGTGCCATGACACAGCTCATGCAGTATGGCATATTGCTTCCAACTTTCTTAGCTATGGCAACAATAACTTCTTCAACAATTTGTGATGCTATTGGCTGTCAGCTTCTCTCAGAAGCAATTCCCAAATCACCAGTTATTTCAAACTTCCACATCATGTTCTTCAACCCCAGAGCAGAAATAGGACCTCTCCATATTCCTTTAATGCATTGATAATTGCAAAGAGCAGCAGCATTACTGCTTTTGTTTTGATAAAACAGCTTTATGAGTAAAGCCCTGCTCATTTTGTCCTGACAACTGTTCATAACTCTAATGCACACTGAAGCTTGTGTTGCAACCCTACAGTGCCATACTAATACCAGCACCTTGTTAGATAATCCAATATCTTCATTCTGATAACATATTTGTGTATCTGTGAAGAATATCATAGTTGTAGCACCATTTATATTCAATAAATTAAATTTCTTATAGTGGTTAAGATATTGGTTTAATTGGAAAAGTAATGTGTTCATGATTTTGCTGGCATTATCCTCTTTCATCTGCTGTATGATGTTAGTTTTGTAATAGCTTCAGTTATTACAATCTATTATTATCAGTAATAGTATTAATGGTAATAAGTTCTTAACTGTTAAAGCTTGAAACAGAGATTTATGTTCAGTGACCTTGTCCCAATATTGACACAATTAGCATGCATATAAGGCAGCAGGAGTAAGGGAAGCTACTCACCAAATAGCAGAAGTATTTAGCCATTGATAGGGCCACACAAAAGAGAAATAAAACTTGTTAGCTTTTGAAATAAATCCTTTTTCAAGCCAGCAAGCAAGATAGTATATATGCACACATCAAAAAAAGTATTCATCACTTCGGTTCCAAGAGTTCCAGAACCTGTACAGAAAATTGGAATGGAGATCAACATAAACATCATTTCCGCCCTTTTTATTGCTCATGAAAGCCATACATTGCATGTTGTACCACTATAAAGTGAGACCTTCAGAGGTGGTTGTCCAGATTGCTGTACACACCGATACCTCTAATACCCAGTAGCATGTCCTCTTGCATTGATGCATGCCTGTATTCATCTTGACATACTATCCACAAGTTCATCAAGGCGCTGTTGGTCCAGATTGTCCCACTCCTCAATGGCAGTTTGGCATGACTCCTCAGAGTGGTTGGTGGGTCACTTTGTCCTTAATCAGCCCTTTTCCATCTATCTCATAGATGTTCAATAGGGTTCATGTCTGCAGAACATGCTGAGGACTCTAGTCGTGTGATGTCATTATCCTGAAGGAAGTCATTCACAAGACGAGCATGATGGGGGTGCGAATTGTTGTCCATGAAGACAAATGCCTCGCGAATATGCTACCGATATGGTTGCACTATTGGTCATAGGATGGCATTCACGTATTGTACAGCTGTTATGGTGCCTTCCATGACCACCAGCGGCATACGTCAGCCCCACATAATGCCGAGTGGGCTAGCCTCCACCTTCCTGCACTCGCTGGACAGTGTGTTTAAGGCGTTCAGTCTAACCGGGTTGCTTATAAACACGCCCCCGACGATTGTCTAGCTGAAGGCATATGCAGCACTCATCGGTGAAGAGAATGTGATGCAAATCCTGAGCGGCCCACTTGACATGTCGTTGGACCCATCTGTACCGCACTGCATGGTGTCATGGTTGCAATGGTGGACCTTGGCATGGACGTCATGAGTGAAGTTACATATCATGCAGCCTATTGAGCACAGTCTGAGTTATAACATGACGTCCTGTGGCTGCATGAAAAGCATTATTCAGCATGGTGGCATTGCTGTCATCATTCCACTGAGTCATAATCTGTAGAAAGCAGTCATCCTCTGCAGTAGTAGCCCTTGGACGGCAGCCTGAGCGAGGCAAGTCATCCACAGTTCCTGTCTCTCTGTACCTCGTCCATGTCGGAACAACATCGCTTTTGTTCACTCCGAGATGCGTGGACTCTTCTCTTGATGAGAGCCCTTCCTGGCACAAAGTAACAATGCAGATGTGATCAAACCGTGGTATTCACCATCTAGGCATGGTTGAACTAATGACAACACAAGCCATGTACTTCCTTCCTGGTGGAATGACTGGAACTGATCAGCCGTCGCACTGCTCATGCATGGTTGCTTACAACTTTGGGTGGGTTTAGTGACATCTGTGATAAGTCAAAGGGACTGTGTCTGTGATACAATATCCACAGTGCATGTCTATCTTCGGGAGTTCTGGGAACTGGGGTGATAGATATATATGACAGTAATGATTGTTCAGAGTGAAATGTCTAGCAAACACGGGCTTTAAATACCTACCTTAAGAGCTATGAGCCCATCTTCTTCTTTGACACTGTGAAACAAATCCTTTCTATCACGGCAGCAAAGATGAGGAACTGCTCATAGCTGTTAATGTTAAGATACGCAGTCTAGAGACAAAGTTTACTAGACTTTTTTCTTGTTTTGCTCCATACTATTATCTCTGAAAATATGGAAAGCAAAGAGGATGCAATAGAAGAGATGTGTTTCATAGTATCAAAGCTGTAGAAGTGCTCATAGCTCTTAAGGTATGCATTTTAAAGCCCATGTTTACCAAACATTTTTGCTGTGACTAATCAGTTCTGTCACATCCCTGAATAGTGACCATTCCTGCTGGGACACCCTATGGCCCTACCTTTTGTAACTTGAATCTAACCATGTGATAATTCTGATGAGAGAGAGAGACAGACAGAGAGACAGGGAGAGAGAGAGAGAGAGAGAGAGAGAGAGAGAGAGAGAGAATGTACATACTACAGTTTGACAAAGGATTTGTTTCGAAAGCTAACGAGTTTTATTTCTCTTTTGTGTTTGCCTGTCAATAACTCAGTACTTATGGTATTCAGTGTGTGGTTTCTTTTACTCCTAAATATTTACTTTCTACTAGAACTTTCTTTATTATATTTACACTGTTATATAGATTATTGTTGTGCCTAATGTACAATTATCTTGAAGTTAGTTGTGATTGAATTAATGACATATGTATTTGCAGTGATATTCATTATGTTACTGACTCAAGATTTCTGCAGGAACTTGTCAAGACTATACAATCAGCGCATAAGTAAACACTCTTTGAAGGCTTGTAACATTACGAGCAGATGGTTTGACTGCAGCAGGGTGGGTTGAATCTGACATGTTGACTGTGGACTGGCATGAATGTTTATTGAGGTGGCTAGCACGAGGCACAGAGGTCATTGGGTGTTCATGTGTGGAAAGAGGTGTGTCTGAGTTCTGGTAGCATGGTCGCAGGGTAAGCTAAGAGTCAGGGTCTTGTGACATGGAATATCATCACTAATATAATTTTAATGAAAATACGTATAATGCCTTAAAAGCACACCTTAAAAAAGCACTGGTAACTATGGGACTGTGTCAATGGAACAACCTCATGGAACATAAATCCATGTTGCAAGGTTTAACAATTAAAAACTTATTACCATTTTTTCTATTATTGTTAATTTTAAATTGTCATGACTGAACCTTTACAAAAGTGACACTTCTGATGCACCAGATGAAGGAGGATAATGCCAATAATATCATGAACACATTATTATTCCAGTTAAACTATAAATATCATAAACAATTTACTTGACTGAATGCATATGGTTCCATAGCTACAAAATTCTCTGAACATACCCAAATATATTATCTGCATGAATATTTCTTTGAATAATCTAATAATTTTTTATGTTTCTTTATTAGTATGCATGAGATATAGAAATATGTAAAGTTAATGTAGCGGCCAGAGTGCTGTATGTAGCAAAGTAAAGGTATAAGATTCATTATAAATTCATGAAATAGTGCACAAATGTTTAATTAAGACAATATAAATTGGTCACGAAGAATTACTAAACATTTTTCATAACTATCTATATGAAACTATTGTACTAATGTTGGATGGTGGTCGGAATAAAAGCATCAAGACTGAGTCAAGTAGTGGTGATGTGACCCAGACTGTATGCACAGCAGAGTGCATGAGTCTTTGGGTCTTGTGTCATGGAGCTAGAAACTACAGTCATTATGGCAGTGTGTGTGCCATGAATATTTTTTGTGGGGACTTAAAATAGTTTTGGTCATGTGTGAAGGTGGTGGTGGTGGTTAGTGTTTAACGTCCCGTCGACAACGAGGTCATTAGAGACGGAGCGCAAGCTCGGGTTAGGGAAGGATTGTGAAGGAAATCGGCCGTGCCCTTTCAAAAGGAACCATCCCGGCATTTGCCTGAAGCGATTTAGGGAAACCACGGAAAACCTAAATCAGGATGGCCGGAGACGGGATTGAACCGTCGTCCTCCCGAATGCGAGTCCAGTGTGCTAACCACTGCGCATGTGTGAACTTTTGTAATTTTCTGGCTTCTGGTCTCACTCAACAGTCAATTTAATAAGTGACAAGGGTATGTGCATGTGAACATTAGTTTCATTTGTTTGCTGTTTGAAACACTGGCCACATGTCCATTGAGATATGTTATTTTGTATGCGGCCACCACCTGCATATATCATGCAATTCTGAAATAAATGTTTAATTCAGGATACAAAAGCAGTCTCATTTAGGCTCTGTTATTGTACTTTGGATCCAACTGTTATTCAGCTAGTTTATTTTGCTACCTTGTGTCATTGCCATAATTTTTCCATGTTCATTATTCTGTTCAATGTTTGGACTTTAGAGCATGAGTGTATGGACACCCCCTATTGACAGTAGTGAGCTATAGGTCTTTGTTTGCCCATACTCAGTGGCACATTCTACAGCATTATTTGGAGCAAATTATGCATAAATCAAAGTTCATTGTACAATGAGGACCAAATGAATGAGACATTGCAGTTGCTTAGACACTGACTTAATATTTGGGAATATGGAGTTTGCTCTTCTGTGCATTTTGATTTTTGGTTTTCTGGCAAATGCTGGTATGGCTCTTTCATCAAGGCCACAGCTGACCATCTGTCCTCTCCTCATAAAAACATACATACATATTCTGTGTGTGTTTATATTTTCAGGTATTTATTTTCAATGTATTGTGGCAACAAATGCTACATCGTTATAGGATAATCCTTGGATGAATAAAAAAATCTAAATCAAATGAATGTTTTTTGTGCTATGAAAATCATTTTTAATTTTTGAGAAAGTTACTGAGATGTATCATTATAAATCTGTTAATAGACATTCAACTTTGAAGAAGCTAAATACATGGAAGAGGAAGGTTTCCATTATTTTAAAGAGCGGTTGGAGGATTGGATCATTTGGATTCATGTGAATAGCAGGAATAAAAAGAATCAAACTCTGCAGACTACTGTTTAAAAGGGCCGGAATTCTTCTCGTACCATCTATTTAGTTTCTTTAAGTGTGGTGTTTATTAACAAATATACAACAGTATGTTCTAATTTCACCCCTAAAAATCAAAACATTACTTATCATTACACGAGTCAGGAAACAAATTTTATCATGAACCAAGTGACAAAAGTCTTTGTTAAAAAGGAAATGGTGAAATTATCTCCAATAAGTTGCCAAAAGAAATTAATATAATAAATGACCTCTTCAATTCAAATAAACCAAAATTGTTATCTATGTAAAGTTGATACACTTATGAACCACCTGGTCAGAAATGTAATACACAAAAAATTATTTGTAAATGCCAGAGTTTACTTGTATCATGTACATATATTAGATGTTTAATTGTGATTATGCGTTCAAATTTAGTACAGTTGTGAATAAGCCCACATTCACTAGGTTTGTTTTGCTTCAAATGACCATTCCTGTTATATTTGTGATTACTGACTGTTCCTCCTGTTCTGTCACCCAGTGGCTAGTGATCAGCGCCTATCCACCAAGTGGGTGTGGTTGCCAGAAATATGTCTTGATCTGAACAATCAAGTTAACAGAGATGACCAGAACCACTTTCAAATTGAAAAATCATTATGGGACAACAGGGAAAATATCTGCTACCCCAGCACCTATTAAAAATAGTGAACTTTTCTGGTTATTATATTCTGGGAACATCATGAAAAGGAGAAGAGCAAAGCTTCTTGGAACCTCTTTGCAAACAGTGCACTGGCACTCTCAATGCAAATACAGTGGTCAAACTAGTCAAACTTAAAAAACTTACAATTTTACTAGAAAAATTTCACAGGAAAATCCTTACAATACAAATAACATATTTCATAGACAAACAAACACTTCTACATAGAAAACTACATGATATGTGAAGGAAAACCTACTGTCAGAAGAGGAATACCAACAATGTTTGGCATAAGATTTGCAGTTCACAAAATGGTTGCAGACAAAATCCTACATATAAGTTCATTATAAGAAAGGATCTCCACCATAACCCTCAAGTCAGGGAACAAAAGGCGTGGAATCATCACCACACATGCACTGAGAAATGATCATAACAGAAGAAAATGATAAGTCAAAGACTCTTGAAAAGACATGGAAGAAATAATGAACTAAATACCAGAAACACATCTTTAATTTGTATTGGTAGGCTTCAATGATCAATTAGTTAAAGAGAAGATGTAAAAGCAAATCACAGGTCCATACACAGCAAACAAACACATGAGCAGGAATGGGGAACATTTCATACATAATTGCCAAAATTTTAAATTAAAAATTTTGGCAATACAATTTCAAAGGCCAAAACTGAGGACATGGAAATCCCCAAAAAAGGATATGGTAAGAATTCCAAATAGATCATGTAGCCATAAAAACAAATATACAAGAGAAATACTGAATGTTAGAACAAGCAAAAGATTCTTCATGTCTGACCATCACTTACTGCAAGTAAAGATTAGTCTCTTTCCAAGGAGCAGAAGGACAGCACAGGACAAAATTATAAGATCAGGTGCTGAATACTTAAAAATAAATAAAGACAAAATTATTGAAGAAATTAATCAAAATTCAGCTGAAAATTGGACTGATCTCGCAAAGACAATTCAGAATGCAGCATGTTGATGTCAGCCTGCTACAAAACACAAACATAGATGGTGGACTGCAACTTGTCATCAGGTCATTGGACATAAATTCCAGGCATGGAAGAAGTTAAGCAGTAGCAGAACAACAGAAACATGGCAGGAAATTTCTAGACAATATTCAGTGAAAATCTGAAGGGTTTTCAGCTTTCAAATATCTACTTCAAAAGAACAGATATATGTTTGGAAATAAATACTAAAGAAAATTAAAAAAGTCTTAAAAAGTAGTTTTATAAACTTCTCAGTTGTGAGAACCCTAAAGAAAAATTACACTTCATGAAGACAATACCAAATCTAGATTTGAAACCACCTACAATCACACAGGTAGAGGAAATCATAAAACAGCTATAAAGCAACAGAGCCTCAGGTGAAGATTTATGTTCATGATCTGGAGACCGAAACATCGCAAAGAAGATGAATAAAATTCTCTCAAAAATAAGGATTCTAGAGAAAATTTCACAGGACTGGAAATGTGCATTGGTTCACCCATTCCACAAAAAGGTCAACAAGGTAGACCGTAATAACTACAGAGGCATTTCATTATTAGTGGTCGCTGTCCCTAATAGACTGAAATATGCAATTGTTAAACCACTGTTCAAAAAAGGTGATAAAGCCAAGGTTTCCAAGTACTGGCCTTTTTCATTGCTAACAAGTCTGTCTAAAATCCTAGAGAAACTTATGTTCAAGAGAATCATGGATCATTTGAATAAACATAACATCCTTGATTAAAAAAACTGTGTGTGGATTCCAAAAGGGTATTACAACTGAACACACCACTTTATCATTTGTCAATCAACTCCTAAGATTGATAAACAATAAAATGTCACCAGTTGGAATGTTTTTTGATCAGTGTAAAGCATTCAACTGTGTAGATCACAAAAGCCTACTTACAAAGGCTGAGCTCTGTGGCGTATATGGTAAAGTGGGATATGGCTCAAATCATATCTAGAAGGCAGAAGGTAGTACTGAATAATTCAGCAACTGCACTTGCTTACTCTGACTGTGTCATAGCGAAATTTGCAGTACCACAGGGCTCAGTGCTTGGTCCCTTACTTTTTCTAATTTTTATCAATGATGTGCCATTGTGTATGACACATAAAAGCACACTTCACACTATTTGCAGACAACACAATCATTGTGATACAGAAAGTACCAAAAAGTAGTCTAGAGAACTCTGTGACCACTATATTCATAGAAGCTTTAGACTGGTTCCCTTAATACTAACTAGACTCAGTTCACTCAGTTTCAAACAGCAAACAAAAACTGGAAGATATTGATATAAATGTGGCGACCAAGATATACTGAGAATTAAGTCTTCCAAGTTCCTAATCAATTTCTTTGAACACTCCAGTTTTTAAAATGATAAATGACGTTTTGTTTTTATTTTTTTTTTATTTTTTTATTTCTTTAGCATGAACTATTGATCAGTTGGACAATTGGTAATGGTTATTTCTAATAACCCTTTTTTATATGATGATGAAACAATTCTCAGTGAATCATGAGTGCTACCAACAACTCCTTTTTGGTTAAGGAAGCTAACAACTATCCGCATTGAGGGTAGACACTTGTTACAAAACATGATTCCTCTGCACCACTTCTCTCCTTTCTGTCACTTGCTTCACCCACACCTTGCATACCCATTTAATATCAACCAAATAAAAATTTGTGCACTACATTTGTTGTTTTGTAAATCACTTGGTTGTGGAACTCCTGAACTAGCAGAAACTGGAAGTTTCCAAGCTGTGAATGCTTTGTGCTTGACCACTCCTGCTGCTGCTGCTGCTACTACTACTACTACCACTACTGATAATACTACTACTAATAGTAGTAGTAATAATAATAATAATAATAATAATAATAATGTTTTGGCACTACTGTAGTTTAGTAGTCATTACATAGACTGAGATAACAAAAGTCTTGCAACACCACCTAATATCATGTTGGACCTTCTTTTGGCTTAGAACATCAACTCAGTGTGGTGCGGACCCAACAAGTCAGAAGTCCCCTTGAGAAACATTGAGCCAACTGCCTCTCTAGCCATCCATAATTGTAAAAGTGTTGCTGGTGCAGGATTTTGTGCGTGAACTGACCACTTGATTGTGCCCTATAAATGTTCAATGGGATTCATGTTGGGTGATCTGGGGGGCCAAATCTTTGTTCAAAATCACAAAAGGTTGTGGCCCAGTGACATGTCACATTGTCATCCATAAAAATTCCATCATTGTTTGGGAACATGAAGTCAATGAGCAGCTACAGATGGTCTCCAAGCAGCCAAACACAACCATTTTCTGTCAATGGTCAGTTCAGTTGGACCATTCCATGTAAACATGACATACACCCTTATGAAGCCACTGTCTTGTCAACAACTTGGGTCCATGACTTTGTGGGATCTGTACCACACTCGAGCCATATCATCAGCTCCTGCCAACTGAAATCAGGGCTCATCTGACTAGGCTGCAGTTTTACAGTCATCTATGGTCCAACCATTATGGTCATGAGGCAAGGAGAGGTACTGCAGAAATTACTATGCTGTTAGCAAAACCAATTGCATTGGTCATCTGCTGTCACAGCCCATTGATGCCAAATTTCATTTCACTGTCCTAACAGAAGCACTTGTCATATGTCCCACATTTATTTTAGTGGGAACTTCAAGCATTGTTACTTGTCTGTCACCATTGACAACTCTACGCAAAGCCTCTACTCTTGGTCATTAAGTGTAGGTCGTTGGCCACTGCATTGCCCGTGGTGAGAGGTTATGCCCAAAATTTGATATCTTGGCACAATCTTCACACTGTGGATCTTGGAATATTGAATTCCCTAATGGTCTCCAAAATGGAATGACCGATGTTCAAAGTTTGTTATTTTCTGTTGTGTTGTCATAATCACTTTGGAAATGTTTTCATGTGAATCTCCTGAATACAAGTGACAGCTTCAGCAACGCACTGCCCTTTTGTACCTTGTGCACATGATACTACCGCCATCTGTGTATGTGCATAATGCTATCCCATGACTTTTATACCTCAGTGCAGTCACTGTTGTTCTGTCAATTAGTTCTTTTATTGTCACAAAGTGCTTAATGAAGCAATTTCTAGTCTATTCTGGGAACTACCAACAACTCTGAAAATTCATTTTAATAAGATATTTCTGTACATGTGATGTATAGTACAAAGAACAAAGAATGTATTTAGTGGGAAGACTATCTGAGGAAAATGTTGTTCATATAACCTCTGACACATTGTGTCACATGTTAATGCTAGTATTTTAAAATAAATTGTAATTACTGGTAATTTATGTAATCAGTACTAAAGTTCTACAAAATAGTGGTAGTAGTAATGGTATTTAAAAGTTCTGTAGCTTCATGAATGAAATGTAATTGCACTGTTATGCTTTTACCTATCAGAAAATTACTCCTTAGATGGTAAGTACACCCAGGTTGAAACCACTGCACTAGAACAATGTGGACCAGTCTTTTAAATGGGCACATAAAATTTCACTTTGAAAAGCAGTTTGTTCATAACAAGCAAACAAACCAATCCTTCTCATTGACTCTACATCCTGCCTGATATATGTGGCGAGTAATATCTGTTTGGGGGTGACTCCATCTACACATCGCAAAACAGTTTGGCAAATATTTACAAAAACACCAGAGAAAATGTGCCTAATGACTCTTAGGAGGGACAGCTTGACATGATGTCAAATGGATATATATTTATGCTAACAATTATTCCATTACTCTTACGGCAGTCTGCTGCCACATTTCTGTTTATGATGACTACCATTTTCACTTTAATTTAGGACATCTTCAGGTATGTCACTAAGCCATTAGTGACTTGTGGAGGCTGAGCACAGCATGTACAGGTATGACCCATGACTTGCTCTGCAATTGCAACAGATCTGAAGGTGTCCTAAATTTGAATGAAAATGATAGTCATTATAAACATAAATATGACAATAGATTGCAACAAATATACTAAGGTATATTTAACAGTTCAATGAAATTTACATCACACAAACAAACTTTCTGACAAGTTACAGGAATGGCTGATGAGACAGTCACGCTTTCTGAATATCCAAGTAGTTTCAGTTTCTTACCTGATGTCTGCTTGTAATCTGTTATTGATTTTTGCATTGTAATAAAAACTCCATAGGGACACAGAGCTTATATGGTTATAAATGTCTATGGCACTGTATAAGAATTTAGGCTTTCTTGAAGTGTTTCAAATACTTGAGCTTACAGACAAAATTGTTTCCAGACTTGTTGTTGTTGTTATTATTATTATTTTGAGTTAAGATTCTGTGCACTAAGATTTTATGCTGCATCAGGATAGAGGATTCGATCTCTGATACATAACCAGCAAACCATCATTCACTTGGTCCCACATTTGTAAAATCTGACATAAGAACATTTCCAGTTGATGCAGTATACAAACTATGGATAGTCTAATGTAACTGTTAATAATTAGGCCTACATGGCTGAATAGTGCCTTCTCACTCAACAGTACCAGACAGTATCTTGATAAATTGTGAAGATTCACTGGACTAGGGTTCTTCTACCATATGGATGGTTAATTTCTTGAGATAGTTGTTTATTCATCCATAGATCATTTAAAATTTGATATAAGACGTGTCACCTTAACTGAAAAAGGAAACAATTTAAGAATTAACTAATTTATGCATACAGTAATATTATAAAAAGATGTACCCTCACACACATAAACAGAGCTGACATTAGTACCTTCTGCCTCTGAGTGCTTCATATTGCCCATTTTGCCTGTCTGAAAGAAGTGATCAGCATCTTCACCACAATGGATGAGATGTTAAATGAAAACACCACAAATCTGGGCTTAAGGTTTTGCAATAAGAATCATTAACCTATGAATGTACTGTAGAATGACAATTATTTATTATTTAATAATGTTAACTTTTTACCTTTCTCTACTATGTGTTATCTAAATAATCCTCTTCAAATATACTGTTTGCACACTTTTACTTGGCCCCTGTGTTATAATTGGAAGTTTGCTGACTTCATGCTGTTCCAGAATGTTTGTGCTTGGTGCCAACCTTTGCTACACAACAGTATTGTGTGCCTTAAGAATAAGGAACCAGTGTGAACATTGTGTTGATCTGTGTGCAGTGATGTGCATCGTTAGCTGCTAATATTATTTACAGACATGAGTGAAGGGGCTGTTCCTGAACCTGCTAGAAAATGGCCATCAAATTTTCTGTTGTTTCTGCAATGCAATCATTCATTGCCTATTTGTTTTCTTTATAAGCTATAAGCTGGCTGATCTGTAAGAAAGAGGTGGAGCTTGTCTCAGGAGCCAATTTGCTACAAGTCAATTTTAAGCTTCCACTTCCAGTGTCCTCTGTTCAGGACTGCTAAATAATCCTTGACTTAATAGTATGAATTTCTTAATAGTTATGCTTTACTGACTTTTTAAATATCTGGGTTTTACTTGCCTCTTTAATCTCCTTTAGTAGTTCAGCATACAATTTTATTCCTTTGTAGGTACTGCTGTTTTGACTTTTTTGTGTTTACTCTTGTGAAACGTAAGTTTAGTCTTGCTCTTGTTCTTTGTTGCTATTTGTGAGACAATTGCTGCTGTTATACTTAATGTGTATAACAGTCTGGTAGATGTGTGCCACTCACGTAGCACAGCTAGAATCCACAGCTATTTAAACAGATCTTTACAGGGAGCTCGGTTACTAATTTTAGTTGTTCTAAGATTTTGTGTAGTTTGAAGACTGTGTCCATGTTTTGTGTATATGACCCCTAAAAAATTATTCCATAGCTAAAGATGGAGTGCATCTAATATGTAGCTAAAAGGCATTTTCTGCTGCACAATGATGACAGGACTCTATAATGTAAGAGCATGCAGATGACATTTTCTTTGTTAGTGTGTTTATGTGTTCAATCTGTTGCAGGAGACAGTCAATATTAATTCCTGAAGAATTGTGTTTGCTATGCAGTTTATAAAAGTTTATCCACATTTAACTTTACAGAATTATTTTCCTTTTCTGAGCAGAGTTTCATGCTTATTTCTTTCTTTGTGTTCAGCATGTGTTTATTGAATGGTGGTCAGTTATAAACATCATTTAGCATTTCATTTGATTCCACTATTAGAAATTCTGGTGTGCTATCTGTGATTACAATGTTTCTGTCATCAGCAAAGCAAAATGTTTGCCCATGTCCTGGATGCATTTGTTGTGGCACATAAATATTGTCAGCTTCCGCTACACATAATGGGAGGTGGCTCAGAAAATTGAGTAATTGAACATGGATAACTGAAAGCAAAAAACTAACACATGTTAAGCTACTGTATGATATATAGTGAATTCTGGGTTATTTGCTACATAAGAGAGCTGTTGTAGTCATTGTCATATTACTATATAAGAGTAATGTCACTGAAATTGTTTGTAGAAAGAGAAGAGAAAAATTTACATATCGTCATGTGACCCATGAAGGTAAATTTGCAGTTTGTGGCACAAGCCTGTAACTGGGTTATCGACCTGACTGCTGGTAGAGTGTAGCTCTTCGATCCACCATGGCTCTAGGAGGGGAAGGGGAGGCAGGTCCCTCAACCTGGCTGCCCTTTACTTCTGGGAAACATCCCCTGTACTCATATTGACTGAAAGCTGAGTGGACATGGGGCCATCCTGAATGAAAGTCACCATTCCTATCCAGGACTGAACTGAGGACCTCCAGCACCAGAGTTAAGTACCCTACCCACTAGAGTACTATGGGATTATGTTGCTCGTGAAAAGATTTTACTGCAACTTCTTCCTTGCAGTCTGGTATGAGTCAGCATTTGAGCACTGTATCAGCACTGAAGTTGATAAAATGGTGGACACACACACGCAATGTGTATCACTGTTGAGGTGCTATATGGACAACAATAACTAATGAGAATGAGTAGTGTACATATTACCAACCCTAATGCATTATCAATTATTTCATACTACAATTCTCAAAACATTTAATAAAATACCATACCTGACAAAAAAAAAAGCTGGAGCACCCAAAAGGCATTATGACATGTTACTTTAGTTTCATACATCCATACACCGCTAATGGGTGTGTAAATAATCAGAGTTGCAATGCTCTGTGACAGGTAGAATGGCCAACAGCGTGTCTTAGCACTGTTCATGTCTAGTGTTATTACCTAGGATGGTGGAATATACAATGAGCACGAATAATGTCAGATATTGAGTGATCGCTATATAGGACACTGAGACGTTAATTACTAGTGTGTAGAGTGTTACAAACACATGACAGAGGTTGAAACGGACCTCACTGCAGGGTCTCCATTTGGCCACCTTGTCCAGTCCTGAATCCAGATTTGTGCAGCATTTGGATGTGAAAGTACTTAACTGCTGGATAGCATGGAAACATGAGGGCAGGTAAACTCATCATTGAGGTTCTGGTCAAGCACATTTGACCACCATAAGATACGACTACCATATTGTGGACCAGACACATATAACTGCTTCACGCCTGTGGCTATCATCTGAGAAGAAGTAATGGGCTCCCTTCAACATTCTGTGCCACCCTGCACCATTGATGGGAGACTAACAGCAGCCAGACTGGAGTCTGCTGCTGTTAACACCACAACACAAACGGCTGCGTTTGGACTGGTGGCATGACTAGGAAGCATGGAATGCAGATGAATAGCATCACTAGTGTTTAGCAGTGAATAGTGGTTCTGAAGTTTCCCAGACGATCATTGCTTGTGATTACAGTGGCGACCTGGTGAGAGATCTAATTTTTCTAATGCTCTGGAGAGGCACTAAAGTAACCAGAACGTGAGACGCTGGCCGACTGGCCGAGGGCGTCGACGGTGAGTCGCTGAAAACAACCAACGACAACAAAAACAAGGGAGGAACAACAAGACAACATGATGGAACGACAAGATCTGAGTGTAAACCAAAACGAGAACCTAGACGTAGCAATACACGAAGCCAAGCAGCGCTGTGTACAAGGAACAATACAAAGCACAATCGGAGCACGACTGAGGTCTGGAAGCGAGGCCTACGAGGAAGACAGGCCGCGGCTTGTACTCACTCGCTTGCTCGCTCAACTCAGCACACAAACTACGTTTCTACATGTAAACGTAGGCTTCCGCGGCCGTTGTCACAGTCGATAAAATGCTTCTGGGTTTGAGGCCGCATTGTCATCTGTAAAATACCGACGTTTCGGCGACTGTTGCAAGGTGCCTTCCTCAGGGTTTTTTTTTATGCAAGCATTCGAAGAAACATCACTCCAGTCCACACCATTACACCGAGAATGCTGGTTACGATATGTTAATGACACCTTTGTTATCTAGCCACACGGAGAAGAAGAGCTTCAGAACTTACACGAACATCTCAACCAACAGCACAGCAAAATTCACTTTACCATGGAGATAGAAAAGAACGTGGAAGTTTACCGTAAGCCAGAGGGGAAACTTGGGCACAAAGTCCACCAATACGGACAGGTACCTGCATGCATCCTCCCACCACCATCCTACGCAAAAGAATTCGGCCCTGCAAACTTTAACTAAGAGAGCCTACAGGATCAGTTATGAACACAACCTGCAAGCTGAACTACAGAACCTCAGGTCGATTTTTGAAGCTAATGGCTACTACATGAGGATGATACACAAAGCCATGGTGCCGAAGGAAGAAGGCAACAGGAAAATGCAGAACGAAGCACAGAACACTGTCATGCTACCATATGTACACGGAGTTACTGAACGTCTGGGCAAAATTCTCCGTCGGCCAGGCATTGATCCGATTTTTCTTAAAAACAAAAAAATGAAAGACATTCTGGACTCGATGAAAGATACATTGGACAAGTTTCATGCCACTGGAGTTTATGAAATTGGGTGCAAATTTAGACTGGTGTATGTAGGTGAGGCTGAGGGTCCAATAAGCACAAGGTTAACTAAACACGAGACATATATCCACCTCAAACAATACAAGAAATCAGCGGTGGCAGAATATCAGGAACAGTGCAGGATGAAGATCTAATTTCGAGAGACCCGCGTACTGGCGAAACAGCCGTTTAGTTGGAGGGTGGAAGATTAGAGACGCTATAGAAATAGCCAAGCGACCCGACAATATAAATAGAGAAGAAGGGTTCCGACTTCCAGCGTCTTGGCTGCCAGCTGTGACAGCTTTGCGGAAGGACATCTCTCGCAGAGAGACAACATGTAATGCAAAGACCAGTAAAATGAACGCCTAATAACCTTCCTCCACATCCTCACATCCAATGTATAAAGGCACATTTGCATGCCGAGCGTGAGTTTCCTCGGAAACGCGAAATATTAATTAAATAAATAATCAGTGACAAATAAATAAAGCCTATGGCACACAACTGCAGCGCTGTGTCGCTGATAAAACAAAAGCACAATTACGTTACTCTTATGTTTGATTAAGAAAGAGAGAGCTCTGGTTGAAGTGGTGCGAGAAGCACGTATTTTATTTTATTGTCTGGCACACCGCCATATTTCATGTTATAGAAGAATACTGCGAGTTGCAACCACACTAGGCACTCGATTCTGTAAAGAATTTATATTTATAAAAGTAAGTAGGATTATGAACTGTAGGCTTATTCATTGAATATATCTGATTTAACTAACTGTGTAACTTTTTTATGTTTAGTAGACAATCACCTCTGTACGACGTATTGGCATGGCTGGCAAATTATTGTAATATTGAGATTTAGATTATGAGTCCACACCTACCGCAGCAGTCTTTGGAAACGATTTAATTACGAAGTCCGATTATTCAGTTTTATTTCACGGTCAACTACGAGTAACATTGCCTTTACGAAAAAGCCATTGTCAAGCGTCTGATACCGAATAATTAAACGTCCACGTTCCAGATAAGCAAATACAATTGCAATCACAATCACCATCATACAGATAGAATAATTAACATATTTAAAATAACATTTTTTTAAATTTATTTTATTTATTTTATATTGGCGACTGCGTGTCGGACTTGTTATTTTGTCATTTGTTACATTGTTCTCTTTGTTTCATGTAAAAAATCAACTTTCTGGACCTGGACGTCAATGTATGAGAGATAACAAAAATCTGAAGATATTTTCCAATTCTGAAATTTTGCGGGAAGACGCAATGAAACTTCCAGCAAAATAAGGTAAGACGCAGCATCTTTGCATTGGTAGGCTTGACCAGACGTATAATTCAGTGTATTAGCTTTTCAGTAAATTCTGTAGTGTTTCTTTTCTGCATAACAGTTTCAGTGATAAATTTCATTCTCAGTACTTTTCCCTAAACAATAACGTATGCAACAATACCAATACACGAGTGTACAATATGGCCGACTTCTGTACGATATCATGTAACATGGCCAGCAGCCATTACCAATAATCTCAAATTCAGTTTATATTTTTAAATTAACAGACAGCCATTGTTGCTACGAGCGATTCATGCTCAACTACATTTTATTTTAAAATCAGTGTCAAAAATTTTCTTGAAACATATATCACGTGTGGCATGGTAATAACTAGAAAACAATACGCAAAAATGGAACAGCAAGGACGTACTATTCAGACGCAATCCGACTCGGACGTGAGACAAGTGTTAGAAAATGACTTTACGACAGCAACCGGTAGTGACGATTCATCAAACATTGACGCAAGTGTTGACGAAAATTTTGACGATAGGCCGTCCACTACAAAAATTTCAAAATCTCAATCAGAGCCCATGTTAATGCATGACGTCACGTCTAATGACGCGGCGGGGGCAGAGACCTTGCAAACGGTAAACATTGCCGACATGTTACAAATGCTAATGAAACAAAACGCAGAAAATATGGCAACCTTAAAGGCACAATTAGAGACACAAAATGAACAGTTAAAAACACAAAATGACGAAATCAAATCTGATCTCATAGCAATCAAGATAGGTAATGACACTTTATGTAAGCGTGTGGAACTTATAGACGCCACACTGACCAAACAGATGACCGAACTCAGTACTAAATTTTCCCAGCTCAATACGAGACAAGAAAAGACTACAACTGACGTAGCACTTTTACAGACACAAGTAAAAAACCTTAATGTCACGTGTGAAGTTCTTACTGAACAAATTCAAACATATCCTTCAGTACATGACAATCTTGAAAAACGAATTACTGACGTACAGAATAAATTTGACAATGTTGAACAACACCTGACTGACATCTTACAATCAGATGCCACAGCTCATTTTCAAAATATTAATAAAGAATTTCATGATTGTGTTGAGAACAAAGACAAACATTTTGATAGATGCTTACGTGAAAATTTACCAACAATTGTGCACGACTCCGTAGCGCAATACATTACTAATAACAAACAGCTGATCAGTGACGCAGTACAATCCGTCACTGCACCCATGAGACAATTCACCGATCAACTACAGTCTGAATGTAACGAAAATATCAGTCAAAATGTACAGTTCAGAAACCAATATACATTCGAGTATGATACACACATTCTGCACACGACAAATACACAAGAACAAAACACACCACGACTACAACACATACCACGATGTGGAAACACAAACACAAGCTATTATCATGGTAAACCACAGCAACATTATCGTAATTACTCGCCAGCTGAACATACCAGTAATTACAGTGGAATAAATCCATATCACAATGCGAAGGAAGATGAAAGCTTAATGAAACACAGGCAATTTCAGATTTTTATCCCAGAAAAACGAACCATTCATCCGGTGATTTTTCTTAAATCTTTTAGTAACGCATTTCCACGCACTTGGAGTGACCGGAAAAAGATTTCATATATTGTCGGTTACATCCAAGGCGATGCAGCTGTCTGGGCATACAGTCAAGCTGACGTATGTACCACGTACAGTGAGTTTGAGCGTGCTTTTCTGAACAAATTCTGGTCGCAATCCGTCCAGGAGCGACTCAGAAGACAAATTTTAGAACCTGAAACTTTTAACAGTAAAAATGGTAACTTACGCAGATATTTTGAAAAATACTTGAACATGGGACATTTTTTAGACGAACCAGTCGCAACGCGTGATATACTCCGAGCGTTGAAGGCCAAATTGCCTTTCAACATTAAGGAAAAACTTCTACATATCCCGGATGACGATTCAGATTATTTTTTAACAGCTTTAGATTCGGTTGACATGTTACTTGAAGATCAGCGCTTCACGCGGCAAAACAGCAGCCACAATGTTTACACTAGTGGTATGCAAAACATGCAGGCTTGCCAACACAATTCTGGCGCGCCCACAGTTGGATACGCGGTACAACAAAAACAGCAAACTCACATGCCGTCTCAGTACGGAAATCAAAATCAACACGCGTATTCCAATACAAACAATAGTTACAACAGTAATAACATTTCATGCGGCAATCCATACAAAAGGCACCGCGGTAATAACTACAACGGTAACAACGGATACAAAGGTAATAACAAAAACACAAACAGAAATAGAAATAATAATAACTACGAGCCAAGACAGCATCAAGGTTGGACTCGTAACGATCAGTACTTTTATTCAAACTCTGCTTTACCACAGCAGCCACCAGGACAAAATTGGAGCATACCTTACGACCGACAGGTAAGTTATAATGCGCAACAGCAACAACAACCGCAAAAGTTTGGAGATCATAATAGGCAATATCCGAATGTGAATATAATAGAAATGACACCTGATGCACAACCTCAATCTGTGTCAGTACCTAGTACAAATGATAATCCAACAAACTAGAAACAGTCACTACTTTGCCCCAGGTCGTGGCTGAAGAATTCTTGGGGGGCGACTTCAATGTTAATCAGTTATTTGACACCACACTTGAACAACAGAATAATGATATGCCGAGTAATTCTAAACAAAAACTACCTGTTTTATTTATAAGATACAACCACAATAACAATATATCAGATGAACTTTTACAAGACAGTAGACAATGTCGTTTAAACACAAATGAAATTGTTTTAGCATCTACTACTGGTGTAGTAGGTGGGATTCCAACTACTATTATCCTAGATACAGGTGCAGCTGTGAGCGTTTTGTCTTTTAATTTCTATAAAAAGATGTGTGAATTGGAACCTGTGCCTGAGTTTCCTGCCCAAAACTGTAAAATAACTACTGCACTAGGTAATAAGTCATGTAGGGTTACGAAGCAAGTTTTTGTAAACGTTAAAATAGGTAATGGAACCGTACAATGGCCATTCCTGGTTGTACAAAACCTTGTGACAAATTGCATATTAGGAATAGATATTATGAGCGAGAAGGACTGCATTATAGACTTCTCCAAAGGTAAATGTATTTTAAATGATAAAGGCAGTGTAATTATTATTGATTTGGACAGGAGAACTCTAAAGCATGACAAACACTGTACAGGGTACAAGGTTCAGTTAGTACTTGACAATGATATTCAAGACATGCAAACACACTCATCTGACACAGAGCTAATGGACTTGAAAACATTGCTTGATCATAAGATAAGTGAAGCTACAGCTCTCAGTGTACATGAACGTATAAAACTACAGGAAGTGTTATCCAAATATTTACAAGTTTTTACCAAACGATTAGGTGTTATCAACACGTATGTGTACAAGATTGAAGTTAAGCCTCACAAGATCTTCTACCATAAGACATATAACGTACCGTTATCTCAACGACCTGCTGTGTGGCAAGAATTAAAACAAATGTTAGACTGGAAGGTCATTGAACCATCCACCTCACCTTATTGTAGTCCTCTACTTGTTGTCAAAAAATCAAATGGAAGCATTAGGTTAGTGTTAGACACACGAGCTATTAATGAAATAATTTTACCGGTTCACACAAAACCTGAAAATTTAGAAGAGCAATTACAGAAATATCTAGATGCAAAATATTTTTCCACAATAGATCTCGCTAATTCGTTTTGGCAGGTGGGTATCACTCCTGACTCTCGGAAATACACTGCATTTATGTTCGGGGGGCAAACCTATCAGTTTTGTGTTCTACCCTTCGGACTGAATGTCAGCTCTGGGGTATTCATTACAGCCCTGGATACCGTGCTTGGCGACGATTTAATTGAGACAGTCACACACTATGTAGATGATATACTGATAGCTACACAATCTTGGAATGAACACGTTGACACTCTTCAAAGAATTTTAGAAAAATTTGCACAAGCTGGAGTCACAGCCAACCTAAGAAAATCAAAATTTGGTTGCAGTGAGATAAAGTATTTAGGACATATCATTAATTCACAGGGCATACGTCCGGATCCCAGTAAATTAGATGCTATCAGAAACTTTCCTAGCCCTCGAACTAAAAAGCAGTTAAAATCATTCCTTGGGCTATGTTCATTTTTCAGACGTTTTTTGCCACAACCACTTTTGAACAGTAAACATCTGCTAAATCTACTCAGAAAGAATCAAGTTTGGATCTGGTCGGAACAGTGCCAGAATGACTTTAATACAATTAAACATGCTTTAGTGAATGCTAACATATTGAACCATCCAGATTTCAATTTAGATTTTTGTATGACTTGTGACGCTTCACGTACTGGCTTGGGCTGTTGCTTATTTCAAGTTGTAAAGAATAAAGAGGAGGAACAGATAAGAATTATTGGGTTTGCGAGTCGCACTCTAACTGAATGTGAGCGTACATACTCCACTACTGAGTTAGAAACACTTTCCATAGTATGGGCATTCAAGAAATTCAATTATTATTTATTTGGAAAACATACGGTAATTTACACCGATCACCAGGCCCTGACATTTTTGTTAACTTGTAAACTTGTACATCCTAGACTATCACGATGGGCAGTTACACTTCAGAACTACTCTTTTGAAATTAAGTACATAAAAGGTAAGGACAACACCATTGCAGACACTTTGTCTAGACTTCCACAAGGTATGAATGATACCAACAGTGACTTAGAAAATATAAATGACTACAGGATTCTCTTAATGCAAGACAAGCAGTATCACCAATATTATATTGATATGTGCAGAAACATGGCTGAATTACAAAAATCTGATCCTCACTGGTATAAGATAATAACATTACTGGTAGAAAAACACAATCATCCTTTGACTAAGTATTACAAGTTACACAATGATGTGTTATTTTACCGCCGACATCCAAATGCTACTAACTGGTGTGTATGCATTCCCAAAGAGTCTGAACGTAATCTAATTTGGCACACACACTTAGTTTGGGGTCATTATGGGACGAAAAAGTGTTTGGCAAAGCTCAGTACATACTGTTATTTTAGCAATATGAGAAGAAAAATTTTACAGGGAACTAAAAACATGTGTCATATGTCAAAAATCAAAACCTCGGAATTTATCCACAAAAACAGATTTACATTCTATTTTACCTAGTAAACCCCTGGAAATTCTGTGTACTGACATCAGTGGACCGCATCCAGCAAGCTCTGGAGGCGTCAAATATATCTTAGCTTTTTACGATATATTTTCTAAACATGTAAAACTTTATGCTTTAAAATCCGCCACTGCAAATGCTATAATACGAAGATTCTCAAGTGATTACCTGACGCACGTGGGAAAACCTAAAGCAATTCTATCAGATAATGCAGCATACTACTCTGGGTACAAATGGAGAAATTTCTTGAAGGACAATAACATTAAAAGTATATTTATTTCGAGGTTTAGTCCACAATGTAACGCGACTGAGAGACTTTTCCGAGAATTAAATCGATTCATGAGGACCTATATTTAATCAAAACATACTAATTGGGTGTCCTACCTAAGTCTTTTCGAAGACGTACACAATAACTTAAATATTTACGATACGAATTACACACCTAACGAGATCATGTTCAATTGCAAACAGAACGATCAGTGGATAGAACCATTACCTAAGTTGTCAGACAAGGAAATCACACCTGAACAGAAAATAAAAGAAGTATTGACTACATTGACACATCACGCACAAATACGAAACAAACATCACAGAAACATAATAAAAAGAAAACAAAAATTCGAGGTAGGAATGCTTGTACTACTTCGTACTCATCATAAATCTGTAGCACTCAAACGACGCAACGCTAAGTGGCGTCTGCTATATGAAGGACCTTATATAATTGTTACCATACCGCATCCTGGTGCGTATCTGTTACAACATCCTAGAACTAACAAAATTATTGGGCTATACGCACACCGAGATCTTAGAGCATTTCATGCTGAATAATGTCAAAGTCATACCCATCAAAATATTGCTAAGCAACTCGAAAAACTCTGTTGTTACAACACAGATAATAAGTAGTATAGAAATTTTCATTTCAGCGGTTCCAGTGTCGCAGTTGAAGACAGAAGAACTCTTCTTTCAGCGCGCGCCTCCACCTGAAAGACGGAATATTAAAGTAAAATTTATGATTACGTAGCAGTGGATGACATATTAATTTTTCACGGAACATTTGTTACTGAAGGTACCACTGACTTGGTGTGACACCTGACGAACTGACAGACGTCATCTGTGAAGCGATCTTTTACTTTGAGAAATAGATTAGACGCACATCTCTCAACACGAAAAGCATCTATCAGTAGTCAAGGCCACACAGACACTCTACACACACGCACAAAACGCGAGGAATCGAACATTTTCTCTCTCTTACTATTTTGAATATTTATTGAGTAGTGAAAACGCCTGGTCTTGCCTACTGATGTAATGAATGTTGTGTCTAACCTATCTTAATTTCAGATGACATCACAAAAAACATCGATAATATCCCAGCAAAACCGCTAAAGAGGATGTAAATATCTGCAATTCATGTAATCAAATGTGACACAATGTAATAACCTATAGCGATGTAATGATGATGTAAACATGTTTATGTGCAACTATATTATGTTTATGCTAAGAAAATGTGTGACGTGTGTATGTATAATTACTTATTTTTTTAACTGATGTATAGTGTAACTGTTACTATGTAAAAATTTGAACAAAACGAGTGCCAAAAAGACATTGCATAGTGAACCACTGTTCACGGACATTAACGAACATTACTAACTCTGCAACTACGCGGAAACCTATGTGAAAGAAACTGTTAATGCCATTCATTATGCAGCGTATCTATGTGAACGCGATGAACGATTTCCTTGATTAATAACTACGAACATTTAAGTGAGCTATATTCAGCAAAAAAACTGAAAATGTGAAGTGCATAATTCGTGCATCGTCTAGTGATATTACTACAGTACCCAACTTCAAGATGTTAACTGGATTAAATGGACACAAAGTGCCTGTTCAGAAAACAACACGACGGGTGGAAGAATTTTGGTTGGAACTTCAGGGAATGAAATGTTCTCGAAATGTGACGGACACTCTTACCTGGACTGTCCAAGGATCGACGCCAGCTATGTGCCGTCCGAGGTTCTGCAACCAAGCTTCCACGGAATGTAAAAAACGAACTGCACGTGGACCAATTACTCGACGGGTCACGTCTGATCTGTAATAAGCAATGCTTTTAGTCACAACGAACTGCATCACTACGACTATAATGGAAATGAGAAATGGACACGCTGTAGGGAAGCAGCCTACTCACGCTGTAATAAATTCACATCAGTTTCCGTTGTGTGCCAGCCAGTCTGCTGTAACTAGCTCTGACGTCATAAATGTTGCGCAATACCTTAAAAATCAAGCAAATGAACTAAAACTTTTCTAGCATGTCAGGAATATTACTAAATTAATGTGTGTTAAATATCAGTTCGATAACTTCAGCCATTTCCGAGATCTGGACGTTTTTCTGGAAAAATCATTGGCGCAACAGAAAAGAGCTAGAGACTTCCAAATTTATATTTAGATTCATCTTTCATAATGATTTAATAAAAACAGTACTTTGGATTTCACAAATTAAGACTTTAGTGGAAATTCATGATTTTCTGATTTTCATCTCAAAACTGAAGGAAGCAAGATAGATTAAGTAGGCTAGTAAATAAGGCTAGGATGTTTAGATTTAAATAGGTTGGAGGTCCGCTATGATTATGAAGATGTGTAAAGTTTCTTTTTAATACCTATAAAATTATAGCGATAGCGGATCTCAAAAGGGACAGTTCAGAGCTCATCTGCTGCGTGCAGGGTAATTAGATTAATTCTCTCGCCCAAAGTATTTAACTTAGCCACGTCAAAATTTTATTATCAATACTTACCTGCGTGCTGAATGCACGTTTAAATTAAGAGCTTCTTCGGCCATCAGCCAAAGAAGCTATAAATTATATTGTAACTTGAAGTGGTGCGTTACTAGCCCAGCGACTAGTCGAGAGAGCCGGAAAGATCAGGCGTTCCCTCAGCCGTCCGCACCGCGGCTTTATATATAAGAACACTGCGCGAGGAAGCAAGGCCCCAGTTCTCTCCAGACGCTGAATGACACGCCATCTGTGTCGGTAGTCGCGTCGCATCAGTGTATCTGCTACAAACAGCCTCGGGTGCCGTATTAAGTTACTAGAGGTACGCGGAACCATGAAAACATTTCATGTGAAGTGTTAATTCTGGAATGATTTTTATTATCTAGCTTCAGTTTGCGTATTGTCGTATTTTCACGTGCCGTCGCGGGACAGACATTCTACCAAATATTTAGCGTGGCGTTTGATGAAGTATTTTCATCAAATTATGGCGAGCATTCTTTTTTAACATTTAATTCGGACATTTATAGTTGCATCAGCGCATTAGACTCTGAACTGCTCTGTTAGTTAGGTTGTAGGGATACTTGTGGTTTTTATCAGTGAATTTCAGAATATACTCAACTATTTTGGAAAACCGTTTTTGATTAGAAATCCCGGACAATCTCCTAATTCCTCAGAGCTATAAGCTGCAGCTATAAGAACATTCTCAGGCAAAGTGGGCACTAGGATATCTATTTACTGGCTCCAAGTTTTATTAAATCACTTTCTGGGGGCCACGAAGTAAATAGAGAGCCAGTGTTGAGAACGGCAAAAGACAGCATTAACAACATTCTAAAAGCTAGAAACTGATTCAACACGCAAGCGTTTATACAACAGTAGATTTATTCTTATTCCAACGCATCTCCGCCGCCCCACATATGGTGCATCGGCCGGGAAATCAACTAAGTGAAAGTGATTTTTAACTATTCGGATTCGCGAGTGGAATGCGACACGCAACTGAGTATAAAACAGTGAAAGTGTTACGTGTGCATGTGGACGACGCAATTGGATTAACAACGCATCTGGATTGACGGAGCTGGCACTGAGTCTAGCGGTGCTGCCAGCATCGCGAGAAGCCAGTTTCGCCGTACCGCAGTCGTCCGCTGGAGCAGCCGACGCAGAGCCTGCAATTGCGGGCCACGCAAACACACAACAGCCGTCGGAGAGCCGTCTGCAGTTCAACGTGCCACGTCGCATCAGGAATCCTGGTACGACGCGCCGGCAACGCCATACGTCGTGCAGAAGGAACTAAGTTAAGTGAAAAGCTGTTAAAAATTTTACTAACCTGCACTAAAAGACTGTCGGCGATGGAACCGCCAAAAGAAACTGAGGTTAAACTTATATCAGAACCTATGTCTGTTGAGGGAACTGTAAATCCAGACAACGGTTCGAGTGTAAATATGCATGAAAGTAGTAATGTTAAAGTGAAATATGAAGTATTGTCTCCTGACAGTAGTGTGCGAAGGGGCAATGATTCAATAATAGAGACCCCTGTAGTGAAGCAGAAAGTAGAAATTGTAAATTTATTGGATGATAGTTTCTCTGATGAATTAAAAATGAAACAGTCATCAGAGATGGTAGAGTTTAAGAAGGAGCAGTTAGATATGACTAATCAATCAGAAGTTTCATTTAGTTTTGATGATTCTGGTATTGGAGCTAGTTTTTCGTCACCTGAGTGTGATAAAAAGCCAGCTAGTGAGCAAACCAAAGATGCTGGGGCTGTTGATCTAAATGTTATATTACAAGCAATAGCTGCCAGTAATGCAAAAATGTCAGCCAGTAATGCTAGAATGACAGCTGAATTAAAGTCTGAGATTGTGGCCAGCCAAACAAGTTTTAATAAGCGGTTGGAGGTAATGGACGATACCTTCAAGGCTGGTTGCAATAAGTTGAAAGAGGATCTAGACAGTTTGAACTATAAAATTGATTGCAATCATGAGGATATTAAGAAAAAGGTTGCTCAACAGTTTTCTGAAATGTATAAAACAGTTAAATCCGAAGTTGCTGAGGTTCGCAAAGACTTCCAAATGGAAGATGCGAAGCTGGAGCACAAGTTAACAGAAAAGATCGAGGCGGAGTCTGAACTGTGCTCAGATAGATTTAAAGATGTTAATATAAAAGTAAACATATGTCAAGCAGAAGTAGAAGCAATCAAAACTGATACTACTCATATTGTGCAAAGAGTAGATAATGTTGAAACGAAAGTAGAAAATATCAGTACTAACATTGCTAACATTGAAAGTAAAGTAGCTTCAGTAACTTCTGGTAATGGTAATGTACAACAAGTTGTAGCTGCAAACGCCGCTTTTATCGGGTGTCGGCAGTTTTTGCGGTTCGATCCAGATAAAAATATCCATCCGCTAGATTTCTGGAACGATTTTGAAGATGTGATTCCATCAACTTGGTCTGAACGAGAGAAAATCTCGTTTATTAGAAGCCATTTAGCAGGTGACGCCATGCGTTGGTCAGCTGATGTTATGTTAAAGTGTAAAACATTAGCGGAGTTTAAAACAGCTTTCATTAATGAGTATTGGTCTAGCAATAAGCAAAATGAAGTGTTGAGAGAATTTTGGAGTGGAAAACGCTTCAATGCAGGTAAGGAATCAATTAAAGAGTTTGCTAGGTCATGGATTTCACGGTTGTCACATTTGGCGGAAAAGCTGAAACCTGAAATGATTATACTAGGTCTTGAAGCCAAACTGCCATGGTATTGGCAAACTAGAATTATATCTGCCCCTAGAGACAATCTGGATCGTTTCATTGAGTATTTGGAACGTGTAGAACGTGTTGCTGTCAATGAGGAGCAAGCACGTAATAACCGAAATGCCAATAACAATAATAGTAATTTTAGGAACGAGCAAAGTGGCAATGTAAACATTAGAACAGTAGGTGTTCGCCGTCCTAAGAGAGGTAGGAATTGGGGAAATAATTATCAGAACCAACAATGGCATTCAAATGACAGTAATGTTGTGCCAAACAAAAATATGCATGTAAACCACTGTACGGAAAGCAATGCTATGCCAGTTAACTATAATGAAAATAAAGGAAACAGCAGTAGGCCGAGGCAGGAAAACTAGTTCCCGTCTATGAGGACACTGGCGCTCACCAGGCGGTTACTTTTCCTAAGCCAGTAGTTAAGGGAATTGGTAAGACAGATCAGAATACTCAAACTGAACATGTGGATGAAGAGTCGATAGCACCTAAGGATACAACAGAAATATTAGATCACTCACAGTATTTGATAGATACCGTGTTAGAAACGCTTTCTAAGTGGGAAGAGAAAGAGAAGGCGCAGCAGTGTAACAGTAGGGATGAGCTACAAAATACTGAATTGACAGGTGAAGAAGCAGAAGAAATTCATGCTTATATTTACGATGAGGATGATGTGCTCTTATCTAAAGTGCCTGTGCAGGATGTTGATAATGTACTAATAGATTTAGGACAGGAGATAAGTGAGAATGTAGAGGGTAGCCTGTTGGGGGTCGATGAACCCAGTAGCTGTGACCAGTTGTCACTTGAGAAGGAAACCGACGATAATGGTGAAAGTGGTTTAGCTGTAACTAGTATTATGCCCGGTCTGGAGGCGCAGAATCGCTCAGACTACAGTAATTTGGGTTATGTTCAGCAAACTAAATGTAATGAAGTCGTGCGGTGTTTCGATTTAAAATTAATAGACCGACTGGAAAAGGCAGCTGAAAATGTAATTCAGGAAACCCCTACACACTGTGACCTAAATGTAATGAAGACAGATGTCGATCACTTTAGTTGGAGACAAATCCAAAAGGAACTACTAGATGAATTTGAGGAACCACCTGTACAACCTAGAATAAGCCACCCTATAATAATAGTGAATATGTTGGGTATCAATGTACGTTGTCTCTTAGACAGTGGAAGTGAGGTGAGTGCAATATCTCAGTCCTTCTTTGATGCATTACCTGGTAAAGATAAGCTTACGGTAATGAGGGTATCAGGACTAAGAATAATTGGTGCTACTGGCAAGGTTTCAAAAACGGTAAAGCAAGAAGCTTTACTACCCTTTAACATTAATGGTAATTTAATTGATCATCCATGTTTAATTGTAAATAATATCAGTATTGAGGTTTTAATTGGCATAGATTTCTTGTCAAAATATCAGAGTGTTGTTGACTTTGAAAGAAGCCAGTTAAAAATGGTCTTGCCAATAACCGGAGTAATTATAGTACCTTTTAGTGATAAACATGTAGTAACTGATCATGAAACTTGGGAGCTGCCTATACGAGTTCTGAAAAATAGGAGGTATTGGGACGAAGGTGTTAATCTTAATAACAATAAGCTGAATACAGAAGAAGAAGAAGAAGCAATTATTTTAGACAAAATAGAAACTAAATTGCAGGAAATCGATAGGATTTCAGCCAATCAAAAGGAAGAACTGAGACAGGTTCTAAAAAGGCATCACAAAGTATTTTCAGATCGACCTGGCATAGTCAAGGGTTATGAATGTCAATTACAAGTGAAACCCGGCCAAGTGTTTTTCAGGAAGCCATACCAAATACATGTAGCAAGGAAGGAGGCGGTTCGAAAGGAGATACAGAGAATGCTGGAGTGGGGTGTGATTGAGAAAGCGGTCAGTGAATACAATAATCCTCTTGTTGTTGTACCAAAAAGAGACGGGAGTGTCAGATTGGTCTTGGACGCTCGTTGGTTGAATGAAATAGTGGTTAGGGAAAGTGATAGACCGCAGAACATGGACGAGTTACTGCAAAAATTCCGGGGAGTAAAATTCTTAACTTCTATGGACATCACGTGTGGGTATTGGAATTTGCCACTGGCGGAAAGTTCAAGGAAGTACACAGCTTTCTTGTACGAAGGAGTTTGTTACCAATACCGTGTGGTACCTTTCGGACTTAATATCTCTGTTTGTGCCTTCGTACGTGTGATGTGCCATGTTTTAGGACCAGCTTTAAGCAATAAAATAACAGTTTACGTAGATGATCTGTTAATAGCAACTCCTACCTGGGAAGAACACATAGATTTATTAGAGGAAGTGTTAGAGGCTATTGAGAGAGGTGGCATGAAACTAAAGATTGAAAAGACTGAGTGCGTTAAAGAGGAAATAGGTTTCTTGGGATATAGGATAAGTGGAAAAGGTATTCTGCCTGACCCAGGCAAGCTAGCAGTCATTGAAAAATTTGAGGCTCCCAGAAACAAGAAGCAGTTGAGATCAATGTTCGGTCTTTTCGGCTTCTATAGGCGTTTTGTTAGTGATCAGGCTTTTAATGCTCCCTGTCTTCACCTCCTGCTGAAAAAGAATACCCCTTGGGTTTGGACAGCAGAATGTCAACAGGCATTTGAGGTGCTTAAACAATCTTTAATTAATAGTCCAATTTTGCATCATCCTGATTTTGAAAAACCATTCTGCATGTCTGTTGATGCTAGTGGCTATGGTATAGCTGTGGAGGTATTCCAAGTAGAAATAGAGAACGAACAAGAAGTGCACAAGACTATAGCTTTCGCCAGTCGATCTTTACAAGCAGCAGAGAGAAATTATGGCATCTCAGAACTAGAAGCGTTGGCAATTGTATTTGGGATACAGAAGTTTGAGCAGTATCTATTAGGTCACAAGATAATAGTTTACAGTGACCATAAGGCATTGACCTTTTTAAAGATCTGTAAATTGAGGAATGCTCGTTTGGTAAGATGGTCATTGTATCTCCAGCAGTTTGACCTTGAGGTTAGATATATTCAAGGGAAAGACAATCTGGTAGCTGATGGGTTATCTAGAAGTGCGGAGCTCTGTGATGACGCGGGAATTACAGCAACAGACCCAAATGAAATTCGAATGTTTGCATTGCACGAAGTAAAGGAAGAAAGTGCATTAAAGAGAGTGATTAAGAACTTGAGACGTGAGCAGAATGCAGATGACCAACTGAAATTAGTGAAGAGCTATTTAGGAAATGCGAGCTATCCTAAGGTTTCGCAATACTATTGTCTGCATAAAGGTATTCTGTTTAGAAGGAAGAAGGTAGGTGTTTCTGAGTGGAAGCTGTGCTTTCCCTCACAACATGTAAACTTACTAATCGACTATGTACACCTGAGGTATGGGCACTACGGTGCAAAGAAGTGCATTGCAAAATTACAAGAAAAGGTTGTATTTGACAACATGTACCGCCGTGTGGCCAAGCGTCTAGCATCGTGTGTAGTGTGCCAGAAAGTCCGTGCTGCCAACACCAGAATACAAGGGGATATGCATTCAGTAGAGCCAACTGAAACCCTAGAATTACTGGCTTGTGATTTGTTTGGCCCTCTTCCTGTTTCGAGAGGTGGTTGCACCCATGTTTTTGTTGTGGTGGATGGATTCAGTAAATATGTTAAGCTATACCCAATTAAAAGAGCAAATGCAAAAACATTGGTTGAAAAGTTGGAAAAAGATTTCTTCGTGAACGTTGGCGTTCCGAAGAATTTGCTGTCAGACAATGGACCTCAATTTACTTCTGATAGATTTAAGGAATGTCTAGATAAGGCCGGCGTGAAACATCTGAAAATATCTGCGTACTTCCCCCAAGGAAATATGAGTGAACGTATTATGAGGGAATTGAATAGGCTTTGCAGAACTTATTGTGCTCGGAAACACTCAAGTTGGGCAGAGCACATTAAGTATTTTGAGGATGTAATTAACAACCTAAGACATGATGCAACTGGTTTTGCACCTTGCGAATTGATGTTTGGCCAAGAACCGCACAATGTGATTGCAGATATGGTAGAATTCCCTATTCTAACGCAAATATCCACAGACGAGAAGAAACTAAAGGCTAGGGCTAATATGAGAAAAAGAGCGTTGGAAAGGAAGAAGCGTCATGACGCAAAAGCTGTACCTACTAGCTTTGAAATAGGTCAATTAGTCCTTGTCAAAACCAAAGAAAAATCAAAGAAAGTAAATGCAGAAACAAAGAAATTCATGTTTGTATACCAAGGACCTTTCAGGATAATAGGAAAACCACATGCCAATGCATATAGGCTGGAGTACCCAAAAAGTAAGAAGCTATTAGGTCTCAGGAACGTGATCGACCTAAAGAAATTCATAGGTAGTGAATGAATGCTGTAGGGAGGAGGTTGTTCTTTAACCTCTACACAGTGTGGCAGCTGTGCAGTCCCAGCTGTGTGAGATCTTCTTTCCTTTTCAGGTCTCACTCACTCTTCATCTTTCCTATCCACCTAAAATTTTCTAACTCTTCTTTACAGCATTAAGCTAATGAATGCTGTAGGGAGGAGGTTGTTCTTTAACCTCTACACAGTGTGGCAGCTGTGCAGTCCCAGCTGTGTGAGATCTTCTTTCTCCTTCAGGTCTCACTCATTCTTCATCTTTCCTATCTACAAAAATTTCGACCTTTTCTTTCATACATTAAATTTTCTGTTATGGTGATCAATACAGCATTAAACTAATGAATGCTGTAGGGAGGAGGTTGTTCTTTAACCTCTACACAGTGTGGCAGCTGTGCAGTCCCAGCTGTGTGAGATCTTCTTTCCCATTTCAGGTCTCACTCACTCTTCGTCTTTTCTATCCACCTAAAATTTCTAACTCTTCTTTACAGCATTAAACCAATGAATGCTGTAGGGAGGAGGTTGTTCTGTAACCTCTACACAGTGTGGCAGCTGTGCAGTCCCAGCTGTGTGAGATCTTCTTTCCTTTTCAGGTCTCACTCACTCTTCATCTTTCCTATCCCCAAAAATTTCGATCTCTACTTTCCAACACAAAATGTTCCGTTATGATAATCTTTACAGCATTAAACTAATGAATGCTGTAGGGAGGAGGTTGTTCTGTAACCTCTACACAGTGTGGCAGCTGTGCAGTCCCAGCTGTGTGAGATCTTCTTTCCATTTCAGGTCTCACTCACTCTTCATCTTCCCTATCCACAAAAATTTCGACCTCTTCTTTCATGCATTAAAATTTTCCGTTATGACTATCAAGCCATGAGTTATGTAACCATTCTATCTACCGATTAGTGAAGAAAAATACCTAATGTGACAAACCTAATAGTGACAAACAATAGAGAAGTATGAAGTAATGAAGATACAAATGTATTTGAGTAACAATTATGTATAGTACCCTGGTAATATAGTAGTACAAAGTGTTGTTTTATTGGAAATGGTCCACCAACAATATTTTTAAAAAATGTACTAATTTATGTACAAGCAGAATCTGAAGTGGTAGTGAAACCTAGTGTATGCATTAGAGCTAACTAATAAATAGTAAGAAAGAGATTGCTTAGTGTTATGAAAAATATGCAGATAAGTTGTAAGTATAAACTCACCTGGGGTAGCAAGGAAAGGCAGTGTAATAGAATTGAGCAGTGTTAGTGGTTGAGACGTGAAGGACACGTCTCTGAAGTATTTATACGATTGGAGTTGGCCATTATTTTAGTGTAGTGTGTGACAGGATACACCTACGTGTATTGAGGTTATGAGTTGGAGGCGTGAATGCGACCATAGGTACCCTTATGTTAGATGAGACAGAGCAGCTCATGGTGTCCTATAGGTTTAAGGAATTTAGTATTACGTTCGTCCATAATTATTTGATGCAGTTTAGTGGTAGGTCTGAGAGAGACTACCTGTGGTTTCAGCGTCCGATTGAGTGGAAATGGATTGCCACGTGAGCAAACTAATCAGCTGCAATACACTATGAATATGAAATAAATGTGCTTTCCTATGCTTTAAATATTAATAGAGTGAGTATTAAATAAGTACATACACTAGCAAAATAAATAAATAACATACTGACAGACGTGAAACACTATTTTAGCTCAGCATAAATACACTTCTAAGTAAGTAAGTACCTAATTGCAGATGTGGAACTGACAACAGCAGAGGACCAATAAGTGGATTTTGTAGTCAACTAAACGTAGTGTGTTTTGAACACTCACAACTGTACTATTACCAAAAGCTACTCACATGTACAAAGAAGCTGAGAAAACAACCACTAATCATACTCATACTATCTCTAAGAATAAGGTAATCGAAGATGAGTCAGCTAAGTGAATAAAATACAGATTTGTCAGGAATGTACCGAGCATTGGTTCAGTATTCCGGCCCAGAAATAATAAATTCAGATTAAATATGATTTATGATTGTATGCCTTAGGAGCATAAATTTTCTCCAGTACGTGACTAACGGCGTTTTGAACCATTTGTTTACCGATTTTATGACAATTAAGTAACCACGAGAGTAGAATTGAGAAAAAAAAAAATTCTGTTAACTTTGTTCCAGCAACATACTGAAGGATAAAATGTATATATCCCCATTTCATTGTGACCCACCCTTAGATATTAAGTGAACAGAGTCTGAGGCACTCTTTTTGTTTGTTCTACAGGACAAACCAGATAATGGCAGCCTGGTAGCTGCGTGAAAGCGTGGAGTGACTTGGACACAACTCACAGTGACCCCTCCCCTTTCCCCCATGTAATTTAGAGAGAACGTGAAGGACGCACACCATAGCAACTTCCCCTCCTCTACCTTTGTGAATGGAAGTGTAGGACGCCAGCCAAAGCGGCTACAACCACGTGTGTAAAAAATTATTTGTGAACTTTTCTTTCAGGTTTAGAAAAGACTGCTAAGAGATAATCATCTGTTTATGTATCATGTTATTTTCTTTGAATTTGTGTATGTAAAAATGTATTTAATGTAGTTAAAATTTTCATAATTTTTCAATTTATATGTGTTTGTTTGTCTAAGGCAATATGTATGTCAAAATATTTCGTTGACTTTGCTTAAAATTTTGAGTAATGACATTGTTTAAAAAGGCAGTGAACATGCCTACAATTTAAATAATTAATGTAGGTAATAAGTTTTCTTTAATGTTTCTACAGGTTTATATTTCGATTTTGATTTTTCATAGGGAGTTAAACTGTACTCTTGCTTCCCTTTTTGTAATTAAATTTTTTTTTTCATTCATTAACATTCATAAACAAAAAATTTAAGTAGAGGGTGATGTAGGGAAGCAGCCTACTCACGCTGTAATAAATTCACATCAGTTTCCGTTGTGTGCCAGCCAGTCTGCTGTAACTAGCTCTGACGTCATAAATGTTGCGCAATACCTTAAAAATCAAGCAAATGAACTAAAACTTTTCTAGCATGTCAGGAATATTACTAAATTAATGTGTGTTAAATATCAGTTCGATAACTTCAGCCATTTCCGAGATCTGGACGTTTTTCTGGAAAAATCATTGGCGCAACAGAAAAGAGCTAGAGACTTCCAAATTTATATTTAGATTCATCTTTCATAATGATTTAATAAAAACAGTACTTTGGATTTCACAAATTAAGACTTTAGTGGAAATTCATGATTTTCTGATTTTCATCTCAAAACTGAAGGAAGCAAGATAGATTAAGTAGGCTAGTAAATAAGGCTAGGATGTTTAGATTTAAATAGGTTGGAGGTCCGCTATGATTATGAAGATGTGTAAAGTTTCTTTTTAATACCTATAAAATTATAGCGATAGCGGATCTCAAAAGGGACAGTTCAGAGCTCATCTGCTGCGTGCAGGGTAATTAGATTAATTCTCTCGCCCAAAGTATTTAACTTAGCCACGTCAAAATTTTATTATCAATACTTACCTGCGTGCTGAATGCACGTTTAAATTAAGAGCTTCTTCGGCCATCAGCCAAAGAAGCTATAAATTATATTGTAACTTGAAGTGGTGCGTTACTAGCCCAGCGACTAGTCGAGAGAGCCGGAAAGATCAGGCGTTCCCTCAGCCGTCCGCACCGCGGCTTTATATATAAGAACACTGCGCGAGGAAGCAAGGCCCCAGTTCTCTCCAGACGCTGAATGACACGCCATCTGTGTCGGTAGTCGCGTCGCATCAGTGTATCTGCTACAAACAGCCTCGGGTGCCGTATTAAGTTACTAGAGGTACGCGGAACCATGAAAACATTTCATGTGAAGTGTTAATTCTGGAATGATTTTTATTATCTAGCTTCAGTTTGCGTATTGTCGTATTTTCACGTGCCGTCGCGGGACAGACATTCTACCAAATATTTAGCGTGGCGTTTGATGAAGTATTTTCATCAAATTATGGCGAGCATTCTTTTTTAACATTTAATTCGGACATTTATAGTTGCATCAGCGCATTAGACTCTGAACTGCTCTGTTAGTTAGGTTGTAGGGATACTTGTGGTTTTTATCAGTGAATTTCAGAATATACTCAACTATTTTGGAAAACCGTTTTTGATTAGAAATCCCGGACAATCTCCTAATTCCTCAGAGCTATAAGCTGCAGCTATAAGAACATTCTCAGGCAAAGTGGGCACTAGGATATCTATTTACTGGCTCCAAGTTTTATTAAATCACTTTCTGGGGGCCACGAAGTAAATAGAGAGCCAGTGTTGAGAACGGCAAAAGACAGCATTAACAACATTCTAAAAGCTAGAAACTGATTCAACACGCAAGCGTTTATACAACAGTAGATTTATTCTTATTCCAACGCATCCGCCGCCCCACAACGCTTATGTATTAATCACGTTGTTATACAACGATGTTACTGTGATCAAAAAACTTTACCACAACGATACTAACCTGTAAAAAATTATTGTGCAGCGGATGAATATGAACTGTAATAACGACACGATGTGTATAGGTCAACGCACCTGAAAAATACGGACATTTTTCTTTGAAGTATTTCAAAACAATACTATGTAACTAAGAACATTCAACAATCTAAGTTGTATTGTGTTATAACAAATATTGTAAATTTAAAACTAAGTTACCTGTCATAGAATGTAGTCTTCATATGTAATCTTGGTTGAATATTTTCTTTGTGCAACGACTGAAAAACGCGCGCACACGAACAATATGATCTGCAATACTGTGCCGCGTGATCTAACTGTACGATATAACGGCAGTGCCGCAGTTACACAGATGCTTCTGCGCATGCGCGCACTCTATCTGCCAACATTAGAACTTTTACGGCGCACCCACGTCATTCAAATTTTGTATATAATGTGTATAATGTGTAATGTAAGTCATGTAAATAGTTGTAGATAACTTAGATTTTCTTGTGCCTTTAGGTGAATTGCTCGCCTGCAGGTGTGTCCTTTCGCCTCGCAAATCAGGGGGCAATATAAAGGCACATTTGCATGCCGAGCGTGAGTTTCCTCGGAAACGCGAAATATTAATTAAATAAATAATCAGTGACAAATAAATAAAGCCTATGGCACACAACTGCAGCGCTGTGTCGCTGATAAAACAAAAGCACAATTACGTTACTCTTATGTTTGATTAAGAAAGAGAGAGCTCTGGTTGAAGTGGTGCGAGAAGCACGTATTTTATTTTATTGTCTGGCACACCGCCATATTTCATGTTATAGAAGAATACTGCGAGTTGCAACCACACTAGGCACTCGATTCTGTAAAGAATTTATATTTATAAAAGTAAGTAGGATTATGAACTGTAGGCTTATTCATTGAATATATCTGATTTAACTAACTGTGTAACTTTTTTATGTTTAGTATACAATCACCTCTGTACGACGTATTGGCATGGCTGGCAAATTATTGTAATATTGAGATTTAGATTATGAGTCCGCACCTACCGCAGCAGTCTTTGGAAACGATTTAATTACAAAGTCCGATTATTCAGTTTTATTTCACGGTCAACTACGAGTAACATTGCCTTTACGAAAAAGCCATTGTCAAGCGTCTGATACCGAATAATTAAACGTCCACGTTCCAGATAAGCAAATACAATTGCAATCACAATCACCATCATACAGATAGAATAATTAACATATTTAAAATAACATTTTTTTAAATTTATTTTATTTATTTTATAAATGGCAGCACTCCTCCATAGTGTACAAGTATCCAAACTAGTGCTCATTCAGCATTCCGCCCCTCCCATGTTCTATAAATCCCTCCAAATCCTCGAACGCCATGCACTCCGCCTCGCCTTCCGCATCCATTTTCCATCCCCCATGCGCGTCCTCTACGACCTCATCCCCTTCCCCCACCTTCTCCTTTTCCTTGAACACATCCGCCCACTATATATTGTCCGCCGCCTTGATCCCCCTCACCCCCTGGTGTCTCCCTTCCTCTCCGCCCCCAACCAGTTGCCGCACCTTTACCGCCGTATCCCACCCTCTCTCCATCGCCACACCCTCCACTTCCCAACGCAACTTCCACTATCTACCTCTCCCGGATGATGAGCTTAGCTCTGACATCTACCCTTCCTACCAACTCTAGCCCCACCTTCCTCCTGCCTCCTCCTCAGGGCTCCCTCTCTTCCCCCTCCCTTCTCCTGAGCAGCTTTCCCCTCCTCCTCCCCCTCCCTCTCTTGTGTTCCCCTTCAGTGTCTCTGCACTCCCTCCTGCCTTGTCTTCACTCTTCTGCCCCACCTGTCTCCTGCCTCTTTGTATACCCGCTGACGTCCCTACTCTTTCCATCCCGCCCCCTCCCCTGCTGCTCCTTGCTCTCCCCTCCTTTTCCATGCTCTCAGGCCTCTCCCTCGGCAGGTCCCACCAGGCAGTTTTATTCTTCGTTATGTGTGCTCCAAGTGGGTTTAAAGTGTCTTGTTCTGGAGTGTTTTTAATACTGTGGCCTACTTTTAACCTGTGCGTGTGACTTCAGTGTCTCTTTTTGTTCTACCTATCGCCATCTGTGTTTTTTAACTTTATGTCGACTTTTTTTAACTGTGCCCCCCATGAAGATCTCCATGACAGTGTCTTTTTACCTCCCGTATCTCCCCTTACTCTGTTTTACGTCCCCCTTCTTTATCGCCTTATATGTAACATTTTATTCTTGTATTAGTTTTTATTTCACTCGGCTGAAGAGTGGCGGGCTGTGCCGCTGACAGCCCTCCCCTGCCCATATGGGATATGGGGCAGGGGAATGGAATCACAATAAAGAAGAAAAAAAAAACTCATTCAGCAATTAGCAACACACCCTGACGAAGGCACCTTGCAACAGTCGCCGGAACGTCAGCATTTTACAGACAATAATGCAGCCTTGACCACAGAAGCATTTTATTGACTGTATGTTTCTACACCTGTTAACTCGTAAATGGGTGTGTACGTACAAATGGGAATTACGTCTTCTACTGGAATCCACTGTTATGGAGTCTTACTGTTGTTATTCCTATGATGATCGGAAGTGCATAGGCCTAATTATAATTTTTATGTCTGTACTGAGGTACAATAAAATTAAAATCATGGCAAAATGTAAGTGGTATTTTGCCAGTATTATTCCAATGCCTTTGTCAAAATTTTCTAGCAGCAATGTTCCCTCGCAATGCGTTTGGTACGAATGCTCCAAGGGTAATGTGTAGCATGTGTAGTACCTTATATTTAAGCATGGCAAGGGTAACAACTCGAGTCTCACCTGATTCTGAATGTGCCAGAATGATCCTTTATGCAATGTAAGTGTATTTCTCATATTCCATAACCTCTGGTTGATTAAGTAACTTATCTTTAGACCACTTTGTTTGAATATACCGTTTGATTTTAAACAAAACAGCTTCTTTAGGCGCAAGTCAGGCAGTTAAATCGGAATTTACTGGTAAATATTTCCACAGTGTCTTGACTACTGCTACCTAATGAAAAACAAACATGAGCTGGTTGGTCAAACTTTTTGTCTTACCTTGTTGGCAGACGTGAAAGTAAATCGTCTGCGAGTTGTGCTGTGGACCTGAATATAATTTCATAGCCGTAAAGTAGCGCTCCGTGCTGCAAATGTTGAACGATTTATGTAGGAACAATAATTTTCGGTCCAAATATACCCACTGAAGATTTATGGTCCTTGAGGACGATAAATGTACCTCCATAGATGTAACTATGATATTTCTTGACTGCAAATATGATCGTGACAGCCTTCTTCTGGATCTGTAATTTCTTTGTGCCACTATCAGAGTCTTCGAAGTGGAAGCAGTTGGTCATTCAGAACAATGATATCGGCGTGACAGGACGGGTCCTATCCCTTAGCCTGAAGCATCGCAGCAATTGTGAGCATTTTGCTCGGATCTTAGGTCGTAAGACATTTGGCTTCAAGCAAACTTTGTTTTAATTTGTTTAATGCGCGTCGGCATTCGCTGTTCAAGTTCCACTTGGCGCCTTTCTGCAATAATATGCCGTGTAAATAAATAAATAAATAACAGCAACAGCGGCCTTTTGGTACACAACTGATTTCACTTCCTCAGGTGCCAAGCAATTGACCTAGGTATTATTTAAATTCAAGAGTTTGTACAAGGTCCCATTGGTGGGGCAGCCACAGCTGTGCACCAATGGGAGATCAATAAATCTTCTCACAGCTAGCTGTTGCAGTTATTTATTTATTTATTCAAATCGATTTCCACAGCTACAGCGCTCCAATCACCAAGTGATCTGTAAATTGTACACTGATGGAACCTGCATGAGGGAGAAACTCCCTATAATAATTTATTTTTTCCTAATCCGCAACATAAATGCTTGACTTCCTTGGGAGGAGAAAGGTTTTTAAGGACATCAATATGGTGTAGCGTCAGTCTGGTGCTGTTTGCAGATAATATGTGATCCAAGTATTGCATTCACTTTAAAAGAAGATGCACTTGTCTTTTTTGCATTTCAAATTTGCGGCCAGTAGAATTTTGAAAACACATTCCAAATTCTGTAAGAGTTCCTATGGAGCTATGCCTGAGACAGTTATGTCGTCAACAGAGATGTGAAATATGTGAAATACATGTATTTGAAATTCAAATACAAACTGTATATGTCTACCATTAGTGTTTGTTTAACGTAAAACATACCGAAACCATCTGATAATGCCAAGGAAACTGAATGAAGGAGGGAGCGAAATCACACACATTACATTTGATAGCTTCAAGAGATATATACGAGTATAAGGCCAATTCTCGAAGTAATTCATATGAAAACGTTTACGATGCAGCCATAGCAAAATGTTTAGCACTTTGGAATCTGTGTTTGTGAATCTTATATAGAATCCACTGGAAAATCCCCTACCAATTCATGTCCAACTCGATGGATTTGCTACCCTACTTCTATTCAAGATTTACTCACAGTCTACGATATTTTAAGGAAACTTCGATTAAAAGCTTTTGAATTGACTGAAATACAGTTTCTTAACGAATACATAAGCTGTTCAAAACCTATTGCTGATGCAAAGAAGGCTAAGCAGCTTGCAAATGGATAAATCTAGGTACTGTGGCGTGCTGATAGAAGTTATTAAAGAAAGTATACACAGGCGTTTTGAGAGTGTCTATATATTAGAGGAACCAAAAGATTAGAGGAACCAAAAGCAAAGAATGGCGTATTAGTATCCATATCTTATCTTTTTTTCTCAAATATTAATGGGTAAAGAAGATTATGAGAGGAAACGTTAAATAACTATTTATTTACCCTAAAGAGCCAAAGAAACTGATACATCTACCTAATGTGGTGTACGACCCCGCGAGCCCACAGAAGTGCCGCAACACGACTTGGCATGAACTCGACTACTGTCTGAAGTAGTGCTGGAGGGAACCGACACCATGAACCCTGCAGGGCTGTCCATAAATCCGTAAGAGTACGAGGGGGTGGAGATCTTCTGAACAGCACGTTGCAAGGCGTCCCAGATATGCTCAATAATGTTCATGTCTGGGGCGGTTCGTATCCATTGTTTAAATTCATAAGAATGTTCCTCGAGCCACCCTGTAGCAGTTATGAACGTGTGGGGTGTCGCAGTGTCCTGCTGGAATTGCCCACGCCCGTCTGAATGGATGCAGGTGATCAGACAGGATGCTTACATACATGTCAGCTGTAAGAGTAGTATCTAGACGTATCAGGGGTCACATGTCATCAACTGCACACGCCCCACAACGTTACAGAGCCTCCGCCAGCTTGAACAGTCCCCTACTTACATGCAGAGTCCATGGATACATGAGTTTGTCTCCATACCCGTACACGTCCATCCGCTCGATACGATTTCGAACGAAACTCGTCCGACCAGGCAACATGTTTCGAGTCATCAACAGTCCAATGTTGGTGTTGACGGGCCAAGGCGAGACGCAAAGCTTTGTGTAGTGCTGTCAGCGAGGTTATGATGTTTCGTTGAATGATTCGCACGCTGTCACTTGTTGATGGCCCAGCATTGAGATCTGCAGCAGTTTGCGGAAGGGTTGCACTTCCGTCACATTGAACGGTTCTCTTCTGTCGTTGTTTAGTTTCAGTTTAGCTTTAGTTGTGTCATGTTCCGTAGATCATTTTCCCGATTATTTTATCGATATGATGTGGAACAAGTCAGATTACAAGATATACATACACACATGAATAGTGCTAATATTAATATTACTGAAATTTTTAGTTCTACACATGCAACTCCATTTAGAGGTACAATTTTTTTTACCTGTTTTGAAACAGAAACTCGTCCATGGAATAGAAGGAGTAGTCCAAAAGAAATGATTTTAAGCTAGATTTAAAACTTGATCTACTACCTGCCAGACACTTTATGTTGTTGGGCAAATGATCAAAGATTTTTGTTGCTGAATAAGGTACTCCTTTTTGAGCTACTGACAGCTTCAGTACTAATAACGAATAGGAAAAGTCATTTTTCCCTATAGTGCTGTACGTATGAACATCACTGTTTTTCGCGAATTGAGATGGATTATTTGTAATGAATTTCATTAGAGAATATATGTACTCTGATGGTGCAATTAAAATACCTAACTCGTTGAAAAGGTGCCTACATGACGTCCTTGGGTGAACACCACTAATTATTCTCACTGCTCTCTTTTGTGCAATCAATACTTTGTGTGTAAGTGGTGAGTTACCCCAGGAAACTATTCTGTAAGACATTATTGAGTGGAAATATGGAAAGAACGTTAGGAGGCTGATCTGTTTATTACTAAGACTAGTGATTATACGAAGAGCGAAAGAAGCTGAACTTAATTGTTTGAGAAGCTCAGTAATCTGCTTCTTCCAGTTCAAGTTTTCATCAATGTGAACACCAAAAAATTTGGAGAAATCTACCCTGTTAACTGAGCCCTGTTCATATGCTACATCAATTGTCGGGATGACTTCTCAGTGTACAGAACTGGATATAGTGAATTTTTTCAAAATTAAGGGAGAGTCATTTTTCTGTGAACCACTTAATAATTCTTTGAAAGACATCGTTAACAATATCTTCAGCTGCTTTTTCTGGAATGGGATTTATTATAACACTCGTATAATCTGCAAAAAGTACTAGTTCTGCTTGCTGAACGTTAAGTGAAAGGTCATTCACATGAATGAGGAACAGCAGAGGACCTAAAATTGAGCCCTGTTGGACTCCCTTTGTGATAACTCCCCGTTCACTAGAATTTACCACCCTCCCTACATTATTTGTGTTATTCAACACAACTTTTTGCTTTCTGTTCATTAAATACGATTCAAACCAGCTGTGTGTATAGCCTTCAATTCCATAAAACCTGAGTTTTTCTAAGAGTGTGACATGATCCACACAGTCAAATGCCTTGGAGAGATCACAAAAAATGCCAACTGACGATAATTTGTTATTTAGAGCTTGTACTATTTGATGGGTAAATGTGTAGATAGCATTCTCAGTCGAGTAACCGTTCCGGAATCCGAACTGTGACATGCTGAGTAAATTATTTTCACTTAAATGTGAGACTACTCTCGAATGCATAACTTTTTCGGATATTTTAGAAAATAAAGTCAGAAATGAGACAGTTGTATAATTGTTTAAGTCATACTTGTCCCCTTTCTTATGAAGATGTTTGACAATTGCGTATTGCAATCTGTCTGGAAAAATTCCCTGTGCCAGGGAAGCATTACATATATCGCTAAGGACTCTACTTCAAAATTCTGTTAGAGACTCCATCAACACCACATGAGCTCTTGTTTTTCAGTATATTTATAATTCCCTTAATTTCCGTGGGGGATGTTAGTTCTGTTTCTAAAGGTCTAAAATCCTTGGGAATGACATTTTAACATATTTTTTTGCTTCTTCAATTGAACCCTTTAACCCTATTTTTGCTGCTACATTCAGAAAGTGATTCTTAAAAATACTTGCAACTTGTGAATTATCACTCACAACATCACCATTTAGCTTTATTGCTGTGGTACGTCGTGCACTGTCAGACTGCCCCGTCTCCCGTTTGACAATATTCCATATAGTTTTAATTTTATTATCCGCATTATTAATTTATGTCAGACCACACAAGCTTCTCGACTTCTTAATGACTTTCCTTAAAATATTACAGTATCTTTTGTAGTAAGACGGATCCTGATTTATTCTGGCCTGTCCACATATTTCCCTCTTCCTCTTACACGATTTCTTCATTCCCTTAGTAATCCATGGCTTACTTGACATTTTAATGGCTTTTGCTTTGTTGATTCTGTTCTTGCAGGATCTTTTTCGGCAGCAGCGATGTCGGTGATTTGATGTTTTACCGGATTCCTGATATTAACGGTACGCTCGTGAAATGGTCGTACGGGAAAATCCGCAGTTCATTGCTACCTCAGAGATGCTGACTCCCATCTCTCGTGTGCCGACTATAACGCCACGTTCAAACACACTTAAATCTTGATAACCTGCCATTGTAGCAGCAGTACCTGATGAAGAAACCACACCAGATACTTGTTGTCTTATATAAGCGTTCCAGACCGCAGCGCCGTATTGCCTGTTTACATATCTCTATATTTGAATACGCCTGCCTATACCAGTTTCTTTGGCGCTTCAGTGTGTGATGTGTGGAAGATGAAATGTGAAGAAGCAGACGGGAAGAACTTACAACATTCTGTCTAAGAAAAAAGGTTGAATCATATATGCTTGTTGAGAACTCCTGTGATAGTGGAAACACTTCAGCAGCCTGAAGACACTTCATATACTTAAAAGATAATGACAATAGTTTAGAATCTCTGAACAGGTATGCCGCAGTAAAAAAAATTATTTCTTGAATATAATAGCTTTACTTGTATGCAACGTTCTGCTCCTTTTGAACGACTATTTTCCTTTGGTGGAATAAAAATGAGGCCACATAGGCCGAACAAGGAAGATGAAATAAATGAACAATTACTGGAGTTGAAATTAGTGAAATAAATGGCATGTAAAGTGTTCGCTAACTATAAGTATTTTATTCGAATAAAAGAATTTTGAAAACACGTACTTTGCATTTGTTATGATTCTCGTCGTCAGTTGTTATGATGACATGTGGCCAAGGTTAACTAGGAACATATATTGCAGGTTTGGCAGTGAGGTCAAGCTGCTGGCTGCATAGTCTGTATCTGCAACGACTGAAATGAAGTCGTTGGTAAAAAATAATATATATTGTACTTAACTTGTGTTACAGGCGTCTTCATTTGCTGCATACATATAACATACCTAGAGAGGCATCACTTATGCCGTACTTGCCAAAGCGCCTTGATAGAGGTTGAAGCTATTGCTACATTCCTAGCTGACGTCCTGAGAAAGAGTGGACGAGAGTTCTCTAGAGACTTGTCACATCCCGTGGAGCGGCGCTGGTCGCGACTCGCAGGTCCAACGATATTTATTACGGACCGCGGTCGATATCTGCAACAAGTGTGGTATCGAACGTTGGTACCACAGCATTTTGTTCGTAAATAATTTTATTTAAAACCATTTTCTACCTACATCTGAAATTGAAGAAACAACCAAGTACTTATATTTTAAATTTAAATACCTTTAATAAACTATTTCGGACGTCTCTGGTCGTCAAGGTAGTTCACTGGTTTCGGAGCTTTCCGAATCAGGTGCACTAGATACCGCTGGGACAAATTCGATGCACTGACTATTTCGAAGGGGACCTATTGTAACAGTAAAGACGAAACGCAGTACTTATCAATAGAAATCTTTCTGCGTCTTCGTCCAAAGGGATTTCGAAATATGCTTTTTTGAGATCCAGGTAAGCAAAGTACACACCACCAGCTGACTTCTTCTGGCTTGGGATAAGGTTATGACTGAAGTAGATTGGGAATTAACTGTTACTTTGAAATCTCTGCATATACGAAGTGAGACATTCAGTTTTCGTACAACTACGATTGGCGTTGTTGCTCATTAGCTACTGGTTATGGCTTCGACAACCTTATTTTCTTCAAGATGGTCGAGTTCCTGCTCTACTTTATCTTTTAACGCAAAATGAAATTAGCGTGCTTCACAAAATTTCTCCACCATATTCCGCTTCAGCGTAAATAAATGAACAATTACTGGTGTTGAAATTAGTAACATAAATGGCATTTAAAATGTTCGGTAACTACAGGTACTTTATTTGAATAAATTAATTTTGAAAGTATGTATTTTGCATTGTGTACGTTAATACTCTTATTCAAAACCATTCTGTACCTATATTTGTAATAGAAAAGAAAACCAAGTATTCATATTTTGAATTTAAATACCTTTAGTAAACTATTTCGGACATTTCTGGTCTTCAATTGTAACATTTGATACTACCCCTTGCTTCACAAAAAAATATGATCATATTTTTGCAACAACTGATTTAACGCTCCTGTCAGGATATCAGTTGGAATATGATTCGCTCCCTCCTGAACGGTAAAACCCGAAGAATTGAAGAGTTCCAGTCCTAATAATTCGTTGCTTTTTTTTTTAAATTTACAACTAAGAATGTAGCCTGTTTGCACATCAGATCTGTTAAAAGTTGTCCTCTTACTGGAATCACCTGATTGCAGTAACTGAACGGCGAAGCTTGAAAACCTGTCAACTTCGGCATTCCTAATTTTCGGTATGCCTGTAGGTTAACGACTGGAATTGGTGACGCTGTGTCAGTTTGAAAACTGATTGGCGCTTTGTTAACTCAGTTACAGATAACGACTTGTTATTGACAGAAAAGATAGCATTCATGTGACGTTTCGTTTGTGGAAGTTTTTGAAGTTGCACATGGTGGTTATGAATATTACTTGAATTTTTATTATCGACAACAGCCATACGTCTCAGCATCCACTCGCTTGCCGGCCGGGATGGCCGAGCGGTTCTAGGCGCTACAGTCTGGAACCGCGCGACCGCTACGGTCGCAGGTTCGAATCCTGCCTCGGGCATGGATGTGTATGACGTCCTTAGGTTAGTTAAGTTTAAGTAGTTCTAAGTTCTAGGCGACTGATGACCTCATCAGTTAAGTCCCATAGTGCTCAGAGCCATTTGAACCATGTTTTTCCACTCGCTTTGTCAGTTGTGCTTTGTTTCACAAATCTCACCCTACCTCACGTATTTTTATAATAATTACAGTGGGCGTTGTGATAGAAGCGACACTGTGTTTTGTGGTTAAAGCCACATCGTGAACAAGAATAGAATTTAGTATTCCAAAACTTATTTAGTGATTGTTCCAGTCGAGTACGCACGCCCTGTGCTTTCCGGGTCCGACCAATGCCAGCTTTTGACGTCTTCGCACGGTGCTGTTTGTTCGTACAGGGTGGCTATCATTAACCTTTCGCTACCTGAGAGGGCCCACATGACAAGCGAGTGATCATAGGGCAATGGAACTTCGTGGAAACTTGCGGAAGAGAAATAACTAATAAACCATTAAAAGAAAGTCATTTTAATTTCCACATGACAGGGTAACGTTTATTAACTGCATACTAGGCTAAGTTCCAGATCACAAATGTTGCTCACTGTGACGACCTTCTGCATGTACGACAGCCTGGAACCTCTCTGGAGACCGCTATGCTATTGGCGAAACAACAGTGGACCACGGAGTGTTCAGCTCTTGTGACATAGCAAGCGCACTGCATGAAGATCGCATATCATGTCCCGCATTCTTAGCCACGCAACAGTAACTTCTTCAACAATTTGTAGCGCAATTGGCCATAGGCCTCTTCCAGGAGCAGTTCCCAAATTGCCATTTAATTCGAAAAAGGTGACTCGTTTCGAGATAAGAGAATGCCAGAAATATGATTCACTAGTGGCTGTAATCATTAAAGGACTTCTCCACCGGATACAATGCAGGTATCTTGGTTGAATGGAAAGGCTTGTTTCCAAATCGTAGACATCATTTCTACCGGAAAGCGTAGCACTAGAGATCTGAAAACCTAGTGTACATTTCTTACGACCTCAATCAGAACTCCATCTACTGTTTGTGATCCTTCTCAATCAACCATCGCCTATATCCCAGTCAATATATTGCAGAACCTCTGACATGGCATCGAGACAGAATGTGTTACAAATATCTAGCGGAAGCATGAGGGAGTTGCAAATACCGGTTTCATACCACATACCTTAGCAGAATGAGTTTCTCAATTCGGTGATTTTATATCGAGGTTGCACCGTCGGCGACGTATAACCGCACTGTTCATCTAATAATATACAGTCCAGCGATCACTGTCTACATTCAGTGTCACGGTATTTGTCTGGAAAAACCACGTCATTCGGAGGCAATGCCATATCTCGATTTATAAAGCCAGTATAGCTTTTAACATGGATACTTGGGTGCACTTGTAGAACCAATTCCAATTCTGATAGCAATATGGTCGTTATGATCGCAATTTTTTTAACATCTGGCGGGTTTTTGGACGATTACGCCTCTCTTTCTAAGACACAGTGGTACCACTCGCAAGAAAAACTTATGAGACATGACCACCCATGGCTGATATTCGGTCAGTATTATTTCTTATCACCAGCAATCAGTTATTGGCGAAATATTATACATAGTAGTAGGGGATGCGTGATAGGTTCGCCTTGAGCATCAAGCTTGTAAAGTATGTGTTTGTGTTCCGACATGTGCAAAGGAAATGACTATGTCCAGTTGTAAGCAAGGTATGGATTTGACGTGGAATACTGTGATTGCAAAGGGAAGAGTATGTCAAGTCATAAGAATGGTACAGATATTTCTATTTCCAGAGCCACAGCCGTCAGCAGGGTGTATTTCCTATACTTCGCTCATTGTCGAATGTTGTTCAATTCAGACCACAGTTGTAACATTTAATTGAAAGTATAGCAATCAAATATGTATGTGGCCGGTTTCCTAGGGCGATTCTGTCTAGGGGTGCGTGGCGCGCCGGCGGTGGCCTGTAGTGGGAATGGTTCACATTCCCGCTAATGGCAGGAGTCGTCCGAATGGAAAGGCGTGTTGGGATTAACCGTGTCGTCCTCTAGACGGCCGAATAGCGCACTAATACTTATTATGTGTTGGACAGCTTTCGTGATCGCGTGGAAATTTGAGAAGATTCAATATGGACATGTGTTTGCACTGGACCATTATTCCCTGCCATGTAAATTCTCCGACTGACTGCTTCTTCACATTTCCCGTCTCTATTTGGTTGAGAGAACATCGATTGTGGTGTGTGTCGAGTGCATCTAGTAGGTGACAGACTGGTGGAGGGCACGCTTTCTGGTTCTCTAGACATGGGAAACACGTTAGTTGACTTTGTAAATTATAAGGATGATCTGGAATCTATTATATCACCGACATCGGTATTCGTGAGTGGAAATATCAATTTCACAAGTGAGATAAGTTTCTAGTTACTCAGTGGTTTACAGCACGCTGCACCTCGCCTAAGTTCCGGGTTTATAGAGAAACAATTTCCAGTCTATATCTTTGGAATAATCCTAGAGTCTGGAGTTGGGTGTAGAGAGCAAACAAGCATGTTACTGGGTGGCCTGTTTGTTAAACATAAAGCGTATTTGACGTGTTCGAGAGAAATCTGTGCTGAAGCAGGTCAAGATGATTTCCCAGCCATATATTACGCAGGAGGAGGTTAAGAAGAAAATCAATGTTCAACGCTCAAAATATAACTGGGAGAACAAGAAAACAAAAAAAACGAAGCTCTCAGGTTCTTCCACGGACGATAAATATTGCAGGGGTGCCGGACGATTTTGTTATCGATTCTGCCTTCAACTGTGATCGTGACGATCGCGCAGTATTCCCGTCCAGTGCTCCAACTGTAGTACAAACAGTCATTTGCCTACCCTACTGAAACCGATAAACTGGCGTTATTGTTAGCAAATTATTTTATTTTCAGACTCAGTTACAACGTCAGTTGCGACGCTATCGTAAAAGAGCTCTGTCCAGAGGCTTCAGACAAGAGACTCGTTAAAATATACATCAAAGTGTTGTGTATCCGGAGGAACTATGGGCCTCATGGAAAAATGGTGAACCGGCTGAGTCACCCAATTTGACTCTTAGTCTGATCAAAAGGGGTGGCCAATATTGCACGCGTTGATCACGTAGGCTGACGTGAGGATCAATGAACTACACACCTTAGGTGATTAGAAGTTAGTAGACAGGAATAAAATTAAATACTTTGCTTTAATTCAGAATCAGCGATGAACGTCGATCTTGACTTTGTACAATAATATTTACAAGTGCAGCTATAGTCTGAACTGCGAATACTGCTTTACAATTCTGATTGCTTCACACATATAGATCAATTGTCAATGCACAAACTGTATGTGGCGCCTGGTTAGGTCGCAGCTACTGACTTAGCTGAAGGCTATGCTAACTAGCGTCTCTGCAAATGAGATCTCTGAAGCTATAACGAATGAACCATTCCTATTAAAGTCTGCTGTAGAAGTGGCCAGTGCGCCAGCTTGTCTCGCAAGACGAGCCGAGTGGCGGCGCTCGGTCTTCTAGCGTCGACAGTGGTGACTCGCGGGTCCGATGTGTACTGACGGACCGCGGCCGATGTGAAGCCTACAGCCTTGCCAGTGTGGTGCCTTGCGGTGACACCACGCAAAATTTGATGTTCTCTTCTACGGCACCGTTCGTTAGGGTGCAAGGAATCTTCTGCCTAGCGTATTTCTTGGAGCTGTAGTTGGCAATGAGGTCTCTCCGCACTTGCTGTGACGTCACGACATGCGCTGCTGCTGACAGATACCTCGAACAGAATGTGCATAAAGCTAAACAGAGACAAATGTCTACAATACATGATTCCTTATGTCAACATCATGTAACATGAATCAATACTAGAGAGACAGCCGAAAATATGGACTTTACCCACTCGAGCAGGGAAGCTTGGAGTCTTCTGAGAAGACTGGGAGGAAGTGCACCAGCAGGCAGAAAAAATCCTGAAGTAACACAAGACCAAATTGCTTCCCACGTCGTTACTACCTCAAGAGTGTCTCCCGACAAGAAACACATACGACATGTCAGACGACAGCTTCGTGACCTGAAAAAGACAGCATCTCCCTCATTCCCTCATCTGAGCAAGTCAGTCCCTTCACAGTTTCAGACATTGACTCTGAACTGGAGGACCTCAAACCTCTAAAGGCTCCTGGATTCGATGGTATCCATCCAGAATTCCTGATCCATAAGCGAGGAAACGCTAAGAAATGGCTGCAGAATTCTTCACTGACGTCCTGCTGACTGTCAACCTCCATTGGAGTTTAAAAAGGCGAAGATAATATCTGTTCTGAATCCTGGCAAATGCAGCAGCACGGTGGAAATCTATCGCCCCATTGCCCTACTTAGCTGCTGCTACAAGCTTTTTGAAAGGCTACTGTATAACAGAATAAGTAGCACTGTCTTAGAGAATGTTTCAGTTAATCAGGTAGGTTTCATACCAGGGTGTAGCTGCTGCGACCAAGTATTGTCTCTCACATCCTTCATATTCAGGATACAAAATGAAGCAGAAAATATCTAAGGCGTTTGTTGCCGCCTTCGACACTGTGTGGAGGGGAGACCCTATCTACAAATTTCTCCGCATCATACCCTGCAGAACAATGGGTCGACTGGTTAACAGCATTCTAAGCGATTGGAAGTTCCAGTTAGTCACTGGAAGCAACATAAGTAAGGAGAGGAAGCTAAATAATGGATTGCCTAAGGATCAGTTCTCTCACCATTACTACTCATCCTATATCTATCTGATCTACCTGACACTTCGTCCAGAAAATTCTGCTATGCTGATGACCTGGTTCTAGCTGTACAACATGAGGAAATGAAGACAACAGTAGAGATTCTAACCAATGAACTGTCTGTATTAGACAGTTACTTCAAAATATGGTGACTCCAACCCAGTCTGAGTAAAACAGAAGTCTGTTACTTCCATTTAAATAATCGATTGGCGAACGTGAAACTGGAAGTAAGTATCAGAGGCAGAGTTCTTCGTCATAATTTGAACCCAAAGTATCTTGGCGTCATCCTGGACCATACACTATGCTTCAAACAACTTAGTTAAAAAGTTGAGCACTCGAAACAACATCCTCCATAAGCTATGCGGAACTACCTGGGGATCTTCAGCAATCACCCTGCGATCTTCAGCTCTAGGTTTAGTGTACTCCTGAGTATTGTGCACCTGTTTGGGTGAACAGTCATCATACAAAGCTTGTAGACACCCAGCTGAATACGACAATGCGCATAATATTTTGCAGAATCAGATCTGCTCTAGTTTATTGGCTTCCACTGTTAAACAGTATAATGCCTCCTGATCTACACAAATGTACTGCCCTCCTGAGGGAAATCCAAAAGATCTCCAGAAATTCTAACATACCCATGCATAGTGATCTGCCACTTTTAAATCGTAACAGACTGAAATCACACCATCCAACTTTGTGTGATGCTGCTAAAGATTTCAAACCCCTTGTAGAATTGAAAGGTCCGTGGCAAGCAGTGCCTGATGTGCATCTGCATAAAATCTTCTCTGGAGCTAAAATTCCAAATGGATTCGACCTACCATGCAAGTCCTGGACTATCCTCAACAGAATCCGTAAGTAGCGGGAAAAAGTTGATGCGGCCCCACTCTCCATTGTTGCCAAATTAATTCAAGTAGCCAGATCCAGCGATAGATATGGCAATGTCGCAATGATGTTGTGGCGGGAAGTTAAAATTTTAGTGGAAAAAATAGATCAAATGGCTACCTCCGCTAACTTTACCCCCCCCCCCCCCCACCACCCATCCCCAAGAAAATGGAGGACAGTTCCAATTTTGGTGGGGAAAAAGGGGACATGGGCTATCTCCACTAACCTAAGAAAATGGCGGGAAGAAAAATCACTTGGGATATTTCCACTAACCTATGTCGTTCGACCGCCACGTCTTCCTTAGAATTGGCGGGAAAAAGACAGCCTGTGCTGGGCTGCTTGATAGGATGGATGAAAGTCTTTATTTTCAGTGTTTTTTAAGCAGTTTGAGGCAGTAACTCCATCCAGTGTGTTCCTCATGAGGTTCAGAGCCCAACTGACCTAGTACACCAGAGGGCGCTGTCGTCCCTTCTGTGATGTAATTCAAGATGGCGGTCTGTGGTAAAAATGACGGGAAAAGGACTCAGCCTACTTTGAGCTGCCGGATAGGAAGGACTGTACTTTATTTATTGTCGAACAATTTGTTTATTGATGGATTTCACATAGTATATTTATTACACTGATACAAAACACTCACTGTGACGTGATTGGGGTCACATACATAGCCTACAGACCCGCAAGCTACTTATAAATCAGCGAAATAATGCAGTACACTGATGTGCAGACATGCAAACAACTCGTAAATTGTCAAAATAATGCATGTAAAAGGCTCTGCAAACACTCTTGTCAACTGTCGAAATTATGCATTGTACAGCCTGCACACCTGTTCACAAAATAATGCAACAGACACGAAAACAACTTGTAAATTGTCAAAAAATAATGCATGTGTAACTCTAAGCAAACACGCTCACAACGCTTAAACAGCCGAAAATAACGCAGTGCACAAACACTCGTTGCACATAAAAAACATTTTCGAACTATCATCAACTGCAACGTATCAGAGGCTCCAATGCAAGGCCAGGGTGACACAAGCCACACGAACGCCAGGTCATGAGCCATTGCTCTCACACCTCTGCCACTTACAGTCAGCAGGTGAAAGTCGCGTCTATTTTTGGGAATGCAGTTATAATTCTTCGAGTGTTATGCTGATGTCACACGTCTATGTAAATAACAGCAAAGTCTCTCTCTCTCTGAACGCACTGTAGAAATCTGTTGCAGTGCTTCCCATAATAGCACAGGATGCATTGTTCCTACCGAACCTAACTGGACATGTGAGATGCCTCCGGCCGCATATGTGTTCACTCAGCCACCACGCGTTCTTGATGGTCCAGAGCAGCCCTAATTGCCAAGCATAAGATGTGTGCCTAGCGACTCACCCACACAGGTGTAGCTAAAAGGTTCTCAATGTTATACTGATGTCACATGTCTATGTAAATAACAGCCAAGTTCCTCCTCTGGATGTGCTATAGTAATCTTCTGCAGTGCTTTCAGGAGGTTTCAACGAAAATAGTCCAGAATAAAGCCGAATACATTCTTCCTGATGCTCTTAATGGCAGAGCCCATCCATCACATACCAGCCCCTCACAGAAATTGTAAAGTGTCGCAGAAATAGTTAATGGTCGCATTTGTGGGAGCTTTCAAGATGTACCAGCTTGTCTGCATGGAGATTATCTTAACAGGAACTGTTTACGAAAATAGCCAAGAAAAACACCGATCTCATTGTTCCTGATAGTCCTAATGAGGCACCCCATCCATCACATGTTACCCTTCCTGGAAATCATGAAGTCCTGCTTTCAACATACATCTCAGAAACGTTAAATGGTCTCGCCGCTATGTAGAGGTTCCTACGTCCCCGCGCAAAGGATGTCTTGTGAACGAATGGAGCATTCTGCTTTCCTGAATTTACCCACCAAACTGCTGCTGCTGCGTTCTGCACACGATACTTTCAGCAGCAAAACTATTTTGTACAGATCGCCATATTGCACTGACACTTAAACCCTGCAAAGGTTGATTTTCCACGTTAAGGAAGTCTCGACTACTGATATACATGGTAGATTATCATTTTACCATCATGCGACATTTGCATTAAACAGACAAAGTTCAGAATTCAGAGTACTGCATACTCTACTTCGAAACAACGAAAATCAACGGAGTGACTATTATTGAACGTCATCAGGTCCCTCAGTACTGTTACTGGTGACGTGTTATGTTGCCTTTATCGTTAACTTCTTAAGAAGAATTGAAAGGCTGAGCCCCACCAAAAGACGAAAACTAGAGCAAAGAGTAGTGTGAAGATAATATTTAACATCTGATAGCACCAAAAGTGTGTTTTGGGCTACGAATTCTGCCCCAAGGGGTGTGTGCAACACAGCTGGAATTTGTTGTCAACAACTGAGACACCTTTCGGTCGCAGTGCAAGAAAATCGAGCAACAGAACTACATCACCTATGCTACTGCATGATAACGCACTATGTTGATTTGAGAAACAAACCTATCCAGGAGGTTGATGGGAAAGTCGTCTCTCAGGCACTTGTATGATTGGGAAGTCCTCTCTCAACCACTTGTCCCTCTCGTCACATATTCGTAAAATTTTACTTTCCCCGCTCTTGATCGATCAACCGTCAGGACAATTAATTTCTAGACGAAAATACTCTTAAAACTACTCTGGTTTAATGACATCGTTAGAACCAGTAGGTTTCTACGGGCGCAGAATATGTAAACAACTTTAGCATTGTCAGATTGTTCTAGACATCGTGAAAGATAATTCTGCTGCTGATTAATTTCTCTTTGATGATTACTGTTGCGTTTAGTAAACTAATGGAAAATGCAATTATAATATTCACTGTACTAATACAAATGAAATTCAGCTTACTACAGAAACATCACGACGGCAGTCTATCTTAATAAAGCATTAAGTGTCTGTAAGACGATTGAGCTTATTTTAACACGAATTAGTAGGATATCACCGACTTTTGACTTCGAAAAGATCTGTATTTACTTCACACACACACACACACACACACACACACACACACACACACACACTTTTATCTTAAGTGCTGTTCGGAAAATGTTTGGCAACTCAGTGCCGGACTGGAGCCGCATCAACCTACTAATTTCACTAGATATAGTTGTAATTTTCTGAACAATTCCTGTTTAATTAGTAACAGCGACAGTGTCTCTCATCGTTTACTTTGTCGGAAACCTGCTTCTTTTTGCTCAGGCCTGTACTATAGTATTGGTGTGTGTGTTCTCCATAGCGTAAGTTAGTTTAAGTTAGATTAAGTAGTGTGTAAGCTTAGGGACCGATGACCTAAGCAGCTTGGTCTCATAAGTTCTTACCACGAATTTACAAAATTTTAAATCCAAAATACTGCATCTCGGTTCTTTCAACAGTGCAATAGGTGAGCACTGGTTAGATGTATCTGAAGAGAGACTCAACTCGGATTGTGGTTAACGGCGAATCCCAAGCGCATGGCCACGAACAATTGGGGGCGGAAACTTAATGTCATCGGAACCTTGTTGAAAGGCCATGACATGCGATCGTTGGACCGACTGCAGAAAGTTCAGTTTATAAATATATACATACTTAGCAAAATATATCATGTCGCAGCAGTCTTACCGATACTGCAGGTCACTGTACATAAAATATTAGTTGTAGCCTCTTGGTATGTGTGGAAACAAAATATCTTCAAATTATCCTTCCACACGGTGACTTTGCAGAGGCAAAACGGAGGACTTGGAATTAAAGACGTGTTTTTAAACTAATACATGCCACTAAGACAGGCATCACGAAACTTCTGTGCCTCTCGTTAGATGCTGAGGATAGGAACGCTCCTGTTAATGTAGCATGCCAGCCTAGATTACGTCCGAAAGCACTATGGCGATTGGAGCTGTATAAGACTTCCACCAGCACAAACCAACACTAGAACCGTCTATGACTATATTACCAGACATCGTCTTCACAAACGAATTCCGGTAAATTAACCTACAAAAAACTGGAGGAACGTCTGGAGAAATATCAACAGTAAAATTCTACCAACTAGAGTCAGTGCCGTATGGTGCGACGTTAGCGGAACGATTATGGAAAATCCAATTGAGACCATCTCCATACTGCGACAAATGTCGGCTTGTAGAAACTGTAGCGCACATCTTCTTATGCGAAAATAGAATCAGAATTTGGAACTAGACTAGGAAGAAATTATCACTATCAACGGAAACGCAGAAAGTCATATACCGATAACTGTAGCTTTACAACCCGACTGGAAATGTTACCCGTCCACAAAGAATAACAGCTATTCGTGGCTTCTGGGACAGTTTGTATTTTACGTCGTAACAAACAAAACTTACAACTTATAAGAGTACATGTTTTATATTGCAGAAGAACATTTTAAGCTGAAGAATAACAAATATAAGGAATGGTTTCACTTTTTTTTTTCTTTTCCTTTATGTCGGCTACGAAGAGGTGGACAGTTTTTGATTAGAAGCAGAATACTATTCTTTCACTTTTTTTAATTCCTGGAATATTCTTTTACTTTGGTTCTAAAATCAGAACTGTTCTAATTTGGCAAAACCCCTCCGGCTCCGAAATTTATTCATTTGTTGAAAAATATATGGCTTCCTTACAGACCTCATACGCATTCAGTGCACAATAACTTAAATTGTGAATATACTTCTGAATGAATGTTTGTTATGTAATTTTCCGTTACCCTTTTCACTGTTATAAGTCATGTTCTACAAGGAACGCACGTCATTGGAGGCGGCAATCTGTAATTTATTTTACCTTAATTACTACTTCAATTTTGTTCTAAAATTTAAAGGAATATATGGGTGCAAACATGGAATACATGGGAATAATGCAGCTGCTCATTGACAAGTGTGGGGTATGCACTGAGGCCAGGTCTCAGATCTTCGACTCATGCCCTCTTTGCCTCCGCCTACCTGGTGCTGAAAGTCTTCTCAAACTTTTACAAAAAAGTAATACTGCCGTGATCAACACGTCTGTCTAGTAAGCAGGAGGTCCAGGTTCGAAGCCCAGTCGGTCACAAATTTTCATCTGCCGTCGTTGCTGTATTCCAACGCGCTGTGACAGTGTGGCGTCGGTCCTTCGATATTTAAGATGCAATTGTTTTTTGAGGCAATAGAGGTGATTTGCGAACATTTGTCCTGCCATCAATGTAACGGGACTTCAACGGCATCCAACCCTTTGTATGTTGTATTATATGTTAACTGGGGACCTAGAAACGACGCAGAGGCTCCGTCCCCGCCGCAGCCGCAGTGGTCCACAACCCCCGACGACTACCGCAGTCCACTTCACCCTCCGCCGCCCCACACCGAACCCAGGGTTATCATCCAACCCTTAGTCATTGCTTTGTGGTGGCGCTAACCCATGTCATATATATGAGAATCAGATTGTAGTTCACATTTAGTCAAATAACGAATGGTCAGTATACAAGTATGCCGGCCGTGGTGGCCGAGCGGTTCGGGGCGCTACAGTCCGGAACCGCGCGACCGCTACGGTCGCTGGTTCGAATCCTGTGTCGGGCATGGATGTGTCTGATGTCATTCGGCTAGTTAGTCTTGAGTAGTTCTAAGTTCTAGCGGACTGATGACCTCAGAAGTTAAGTCCCATAATACTAAGAGCCATTTGAACCATTTTTAAGTATACAAGTATTTACGAACAGTAGAATCAGGATCGCATCGAACTGATCACTTAACCAAGTGCAACATACAGTACCTGTGTAATGAGTCATTCCACCTGCATAGCTGAGGGTAATATTTGTTAAGCAATTCACTGCAGAATTATTGTAATACTCGCACGATGATCTCTGTAGTCATACTGTATCATCAGCAGCCTGCGAATGGAGTACTATGTTCGTTAAATCGGATTACTCAAGCTGAGGCCAAAAAAAGAGAAGCGGCGACGCCACAACACTATCTTTACTTAAGTAGGTAGTCAGCGCTAAATTATGTGGCCCACCATTAACGTTACTGTAAGCAGTTTGACAGCATAACACCACCACAACTACTGACAACCTGAACCATATCGTCACGCAGTTGTGACTCGCAGTGATTACAAGTTGCTGATGTTTGTCAAGAACAGCGGAAAGCGCCTCTGAAGTTCCATTTGCATTACGCCTAGGACGGAGAGAATCCTAAATAACAGTTATAGGTCACCCAACGAAGAGAAGAGTCCACGTATTGTCTCAAGTTCTTGCAGTTTGATATTTATGCAGTTCCCGAGGGTTTCACACTAACGGGTTCTTTTGGCTATCGGAATACTCATATGGGAATTATAAAAGTGTAGTTGCTAGAACGCTCAACTACCTTAATAACACCTCATTCTGGATTGAATAAGACTCGGAAAGCGACGTTAATTTGACGATTCCATCCATCTCTTGACGTCTTACTGAATGAAGTCTGAACTGCACGCACAGTTGTGTTTCCCGCCGCATGGATTCTGTGAAGTGTTGTGGCAGCTGGCAGTCATTGCTGAATACAGACATGTGCAAGTATCCCCACTACTCTAGGGGAAATCGTCTTTGTTGCATTTTTTCCATACCGTAATTAGCACAATAACATAAGGCTTGTTCTGCTGAAGAACTTGATGCCCACAAGTCCTTAAATAAGAATATCCTAGCGGGAGTACAGCATGAAAGGAGACAGACTGTTGGACAAAAGAATGGACGGCTCCCTGCTTTTTGCGTTTCCGATAGCGTCTACGATAAGAATCTGGTGTCATATTATGCTTCACAACCCTAAACTGTTTATTTTTTTACTTCATACTAAAACAAAAGTTACGATATGAGAAGAGGAAATGACTGATATGCTTCTCAGGAACTTTAGTTTTTCGTGTTCATTTTCTCACTTCATACTAAAACAAGGGCGTTAATATGAAACGAGGAAATGAAATATACGCTTCCAAGACATAATATTTCCTTGTGCGCTACTACTGCATACATGAAAGCCCTGCAGTTAATTTTTGTATGTTGGATAAATTTTGATATCACCTCACATTCCTTTGTGAGAAGGTTCCTATTTTCTTGGGATTCAAATAGACATTTCATCACTAGTTAATATTCTGATGACTAATGACATGATACCCGTTGCTCCATGGCACCTGTGAGTAGAGTCTCACGTTGGTTACTATAAGAACACGCAGGTAGTAATATCCGCTCCCTGCAGTCAGAGCCAAGGTGATTTCTTTCTGTTTATGGCGAAGCGTCTGCTGCGGTGTCCACGCTCAGCCAACATAAACAAATCGCTCGCGGCATTGGGGACTGCTAATCGCTGCACTTATCGCGAGCCTCGACAACAAGAGCGCACTGTCTCTGCTAACGATACTATGGAGTTAATGCTGTTGGACGCGAACAGGCGACTGTAAGTTTAGAATGCACGACGATTACCACTTTTTTTTTTTAATTCTCATTTTGTTCTAGATTGTTCGTTGAATTTGTTCGTGGCGGACGTCCGATGACGCCTGTTCGGGTTGATCGTTGATTCGTTCACTCAGTTTTTTTATTACAGAGGGCAGCTAACCCTCTGACCGAACACGCTGAGCTACCGTGCCGGCACACTAGACCACCGGCTCACACACTGCCAGAATGTCTCGGAAGCAGACAACACTTCCTTCTGACACTTCTGCATCTTACAGTGTTGCCAGATTGTGCAGATTGCCGGACTTAAGAGTTGTCAGGGGCGGTCAGTTTTATTGGTCATCTTAAGTGAACGACTCGGACTTAGTCTTTGTGGCGGCCGGCTGGCGGTCAGTTTTTATGTCTAAGACTGTACATGGAGTGGATGATTAGTATTTTATATTTTCTGAAGATTTCTCTACAAGGCTATCTTCTGTTTACCTTAGCTATCACTCTTACTAACTGTTTTGTCGCCTGAACAGCCTGTTTGTATAGACAGGTTTCTTTTTCGTTTACTGGATTTCGATTTTCCCCCCGAAGGGGGCTGGCTGGCAGCAGCTTAGCACCCTGCTCTTCAGCCTACAAAATTTTTAAAACTTAAGAAGATAAGAAACAATAAAAGCAGGCCATAAAATGGTGATGTAAATTGTAAAACACTGGAAAATTTTGGAATGTTAAAACATAAAACAAATGGTGGTTGATGATAATAAAATACACAGGAAGCAGAGAGGGAAAATAGTAGACAGACAATTAAAAAAACACAGGACAGACTGGTTTCTGTTTGCAAGAGATATAAAAATCAGACCCAGTGACAGTATGATGTCCGTTCGCAACACTTCGGAAAAGACACACAACATTTAATAATCACTGGAAACACTGCATTAAAAAGTTGGCACGAAGATGACACACTACAGGCGAGGGCAGATGTGGGGAGGGGGGGAGGACCTGGGCAGATGAGGGGGAAAAAAGAGGGGAGGAGAGGAAAAACATAAGGGGGGGAACGGAAGGAGGGAAGAGGGGAGGAGAGGAAAAACATAAGGGGGGGGGGGGAATAGAAGGAGGGACAGCACTCAGAACGGGGGAGCAGGGCAGATGCGAGAGGGAATGGGAAAAGGCAGAGGAAGGAAACACGAAAGGACTCGGGGGAGAGAAGCGAGGCAGAGAGAGAGAGTAGGCGGGGAAAAAACAGGATGGAAGGGGGAGAGAGGGATCCCGGGAAAAGGACAGAGGATAGGAGGGGAGGTGAGGATCAGAGTTAATTGGAGGGATAAATGGAGGGAAAGAGGGCATCGTCTGGGAGGGGGAGTGTATAGGCAGCTGGTATCCCACCCTATATCTCAATACCGTACTGAAGACGTGGATGATCACTCCAAAGTATGTTTGTCTCAAGCTATCATGGTCCAGGAAGGCTGACACCCTTTTCGGTAAATAAACATTTGTACTGATTTCCTTACAAATATGGTCTGTATGTTCTTTCCATGACAGGTGTTCGTCAACAATTGTACCCAAAAATTTGGTTTGTTTGTGTAGCTAAGGGCTACTAATGTCGGTGGCGCCCCTAATGATGGTTTTTCAAACTAACTTGCCGACACAACATTCAAACAGACCTTTAAACGTTTGTCTTTCATCTAATGTACGATTCGTTACTTCATGTTTACGCATTTACGAATGCAGACTTTTTAAAACAGTTACACGGCCTTTGTAATTAGCCCCTTGACAGACAAAAGTGGTGGTGTTAGCGGGTTTCCGGTCAGAAGAAACCAAAGCGAGCGAGCGATGGGAGGGGCTCTTTTTGAGCGGCTCGCGCGGCAGGTCGGTCCCGGCATGGGCGCTATTATAAGTCGCACGTCACGCGTCGCTCGGCCCGCATCGCTCGCTTCAAAGGCCGCCACTTCAAAGGCGCCGCGGGCCGGGGCGGGGCGCGTGCAGGCGGGGCACGCGGCCTGCTGCTGCTGCTGCCGCTGCTGGTGCGGCTACAGACTGCCGCTACCTGTTGGCCGAGGTCAGCTGCCGCCGCCCCCACACCTACCTGTTACTCTACTGACCATTAAAACTGCTACACCAAGAAGAAATGCAGATGATAAGCGGGTATTCGTTACACTATAACTAACATGTGATGGCATTTTCACGCAATTTGGGTGCATACGTCTTGAGAAATCAGTACCCAGAACAACCAATTCTGGCCGTAATAACGGCCTTGATACGCCTGGGCATTGAGTCAAACAGAGCTTGGATGGCGTGTACAGGTACAGCTGCCCATGCAGCTTCAACACGATACCACAGTTCATCAAGAGTAGTGACTGGCGTATTGTGACGAGCCAGTTGCTCGGCCCCCATTGACCAGACGTTTTCAGTTAGTGAGAGATCTGGAGAATGTGCTGGCCAGGGCAGCAGTCGAACATTTTCTGTATCCAGGTAGGCCCGTACAGGACCTGCAACATGCGGCCGTGCATTATCCTGCTGAAATGTAGGGTTTCGCAGGGATCGAATGAAGGGTAGAGCCACGGGTCGTAACACATCTGAAATGTAACGTCCACTGTTCAAAGTGCCCGTCAATGTGAACAAGAGGTGACCGAGACGTCTAACAATGGCATCACATACCGTCACGCCGGGTGATACGCCAGTATGGCGACGACGAATACACGCTTCCAATGTGCGTTCACCGCGATGTTGCCAAACACGGATGCGACCATCATGATGCTGTAAACACAACCTGGATTCATCCGAAAAAATGATGTTTTGCCATTCGTGCACTCAGCTTCGTCGGCGAGTAGACCATCGCAGGCGCTCCTGTCTGTGATGCACCGTCAAGGGTAACCGCAGCCGTGTTCTCAGAGTTGATAGTCCGTGCTGCTGCAAACGTCGTGGAACTGTTCGTGCAGATGGTTGTTGTCTTGCAAACGTCCCCATCTGTTGACTCAGGGATCGAGACGTGGCTGCGCGATCCGTTACAGCCATGCGGATAAGATGCCTGTCATCTCGACTGCTAGTGATACGAGGCCCGGCGTTCCGAATCACCCTCCTGAACCCAGCGGTTCCATATTCTGCTACCAGTCATTGGCTCTCGACCAACGCGAGCAGCAATGTCGCGATACGATAAACCGCAATCGCGATAGCCTACAATGCGACCCTTATCAAAGTCGGAAACGTGATGGTACGCATTTCTCCTCCTTACACGAGGCATCACAACAACGTTTCACCAGGCAACGCCGGTCAACTGCTGTTTGTGGATGAGAAATCGGTTGGAAACTTTCCTCATGTCAGCACGTTGTAGGTGTCGCCACCAGCGCTAACCTTGTGTGAATGCTCTGAAAAGCTAATCATTTACATATCACAGCATCTTTTTCCTGTCGGTTAAATTTCGCGTCTTTAGCACGTCATCTTCGTGGTGTAGCAATTTTAATGGCCAGTAGTGTACTTACTGCACACTAGGGCTGGGCCAGAAACCGCTTAGCTGTTACAGATAACAGTGACCTACTCATAATAATGACGATGTTGGCTTTATATTATCCTTTCCACTCCTAAGTTCTCTTAGGTGATTAAACTTCTTGCGTATGCACAAAATTTTGCTAGACAGGCCATACGCTGTGAGCACGTGATGTCTTCCTCATATCATGACCAACGAATACTTCATAAATGTTAAGGTAGTCGATCTAAGTACATTCTGCACAGGATAACACACACGCCCTTTTCCTCAGCTGCACCTTTCTTTCATTTCACTTTATTAGTAAATTCAAGGTCAAGAGTTAGGTTCGCGTCTTGTCCCAACAAGTACCTATCACACAGTTTATGCGCAGGCGCAAGGTATTGTGTCCGCCTAGGCGGGCCTCATGATGCTACGGTCAGTTCCAGTACAGGACTCGTGTCTGTCGCACAGCGATCGCGAAGTGGGGCCGAGGCAGTTTCAAATAAGTTTTTACAGTCTGACGATGATTCATGGATCTGTAGTTTTAGTTTGACGATGTCCGCTATGGACAAACGGTAGTTACTTTTATTCTGAAGAGGATTGGGTTATCCCGACTGAAACTTAGGTAAATCTTGGTAAACTTTGTAACTGAGGATTTTGGTTTTAAAAATTAAAATAACAGTGACTGAGAAGTCGCAGTTCTCACACTTACAACTTTACAGAATCTGGCTGCGGTTTCAGTTCCAACTACACTCGATTAGAGATTGGTAAACTCGTTCATCCTTGGGAACTAGTTCACTGGTGATCGCTCTTTTTTGGGAACCGGTTAGTTTTACTCGTCCACCGTTCATTTCTACATGGTACATGGTCCTCATGAAAAACTGAAAATTAGTACATAAATGACTTGAAGGATGGAAGGCGCCAAGACGGGGCACTTGCCTCCTCCCTGGAGTGCAGAATTTTTATTAATTACAGAATTCTCACACACTTATAGAAGTAATTTTCGTGATTCTGCAAAACCTCTCGTTATCCAACTGTAGCGTTATGTGGCTGATCGCAGTGAAATAATATAAGGTGGCGCAAGAAAAACAGGCTCCGAGTACAGACTGGTCGCTAATTACGCACGATTTGTTGGCCGCTACGAGCAGAATAGATGCAATAGCTAGGCAGTACAGAAATAACAAATAAATTAATGCAAACAGCAACTTCGAAACAATAGATGATGTGTGGTGGGCGACAGTAGTAACTCGGGGACGATTTTTCGTGCGACACCCTGTATCACTCAATATTGTAGAAGTTATCACATTCTCTTGACAAAATATGAGACCAGACACTTGATTATGGAGCGCGGGCTTCATTCGGCTGCAACTCGGTCTGCCTTCCATAACAATGAACGTGCTGTTTTACCTTGGATCAAAAAAAGACGGAAAATGGCCACTCGTGTGTGCAGTGCCGACTTGCTTTGGAAATCTGATAACAAAAAAACTTGCCTTTTGTAAGGATTTATCGAAATAATGAAGTAAGCTGATATGGCCTATTGTTACCTGAAATGATGTATGTATTACATACAACGTAATTTTTATATAATTTACGTAATTGTAAAATACGTCTTAATTATAGGTCGTGGACGCTGAATAGAATACGAAAAGAACCATAACTCTAGAGGTCAAGAAAGGTTTGAAACAGACCGAGAATGGGCTTACGCAGCGAATAACGTTACTGAACTACGGCAACGCGAAGGAAGCCGGCCGAGGGAGACCGAGACAGAGAAGGGAACGCGACCGAGGCTGGAACGAGACCGGCCGAGGTGCCGTTGCGGGAACGAGATCGACCGTTCCCGTTCCCGGGAACTGAAAGTAGAGAGCCGCGACCGAACGGAGGTGCAAAGGTCGATAAGAAGTATTCCCGTGTTTTTTTTGTTCTTTTTTGGTCATCAGTCTACTGACTGGTTTCATGCGGCCCGCCACGAATTCCTTTCCTGTGCTTAACCTCTTCATCTCAGAGTAGCACTTGCAACCTACGTCCTCAATTACTTGCTTGAGGTATTCCAATCTCTGACTTCCTCTACAGTTTTTGCCCTCTACAGCTCCCTCTAGTACCATGGAAGTCATTCCCTCATTTCGTAGCAGGTGTCCAATCATACTGTCCCTTCTCCTTATCAGTGTTTTCCACATATTCCTTTCCTCTCCGATTCTGCGTAGAACCTCCTCATTCCTTACCTTATCAGTCCACCAAATTTTTAACATTCGTCTATAGCGCCACATCTCAAATGCTTCGATTCTCTTCCGGTTTTCCCACAGTCCATGTTTCACTACCATACAATGCTGTTCTCCAAACGTACATCCTCAGAAATTTCTTCCTCAAACTAAGGCCGGTATTTGATATTAGATGACTTCTCTTGGCCAGAAATGCCTTTTTTGCCATAGCGAGTCTGCTACTGATGTCCTCCTTGCTCCGTCCGTCATTGGTTATTTTACTGCCTAGGTAGCAGAATTCTTTAACTTCACTGACTTCGTGACCATCAATCCTGATGTTAAGTTTCTCGCTGTTCTCGTTTCTACTATTTCTCATTACCTTCGTCTTTCTCCGATTTACTCTCAAACCATTTTGTGTACTCATTAGATTGTTCATTCGGTTCAGCAGATCATTTAATTCTTCTTCACTTTCACTCAGGATAGCAATGTCATCAGCGAATCGTATCATTGATATCCTTTCACCTTGTATTTTTATTCCACTCCCGAACCTTTATTTTATTTCCATCATTGCTTCCTCGATGTACAGATTGAAGAGCAGGGGCGAAAGGCTACAGCCTTGTCTTACACCCTTCTTAATACGAGCACTTCGTTCTTGATCGTCCACTCTTATTATTCCCTCTTGGTTGTTGTACGTATTGTATATGACCCGTCTCTCCATATAGCTTACCCCTACTTTTTTCAGAATCTCGAACAGCTTGCACCATTTTATACTGTCGAACGCTTTTTCCAGGTCAACAAATCCTATGAAAGTGTCTTGATTTTTCTTTAGCCTTGCTTCCATTATTAGCCGTAACGTCAGAATTGCCTCTCGCGTCCCTTTACTTTTCCTAAAGCCAAACTGATCGTCACCTAGCGCATTCTCAATTTTCTTTTCCATTCTTCTGTATATTATTCTTGTAAGCAGCTTCGATACATGAGCTGTTAAGCTGACTCTGCGATAATTCTCGCACTTGTCAGCTCTTGCCGTCTTCGGAATTGTGTGGATGATACTTTTCCGAAAGTCAGATGGTATGTCGACAGACTCATATATTCTACACACCAACGTGAATAGTCGTTTTGTTGCCACTTCCCCCAATGATTTTAGAAATTCTGATGGAATGTTATCTATTCCTTCTGCCTTATTTGACCGTAAGTCCTCCAAAGCTCTTTTAAATTCCGATTCTAATATTGGATCCCCTATCTCTTCTAAATCGACTCATGTTTCTTCTTCTATCACATCAGACAAATCTTCACCCTCATAGAGGCTTTCAATGTATTCTTTCCACCTATCTGCTCTCTCCTCTGCATTTAACAGTGGAATTCCCATTGCACTCTTAATGTTACCACCGTTGCTTTTAATGTCACCAAAGGTTGTTTTGACTTTCCTGTATGCTGAGTCTGTCCTTCCAACAATCATATCTTTTTCGATGTCTTCACATTTTTCCTGCAGCCATTTCGTCTTAGCTTCCCTGCACTTCCTATTTATTTCATTCCTCAGCGACTTGTATTTCTGTATTCCTGATTTTCCCGGAACATGTTTGTACTTCCTCCTTTCATCAATCAACTGAAGTATTTCTTCTATTACCCATGGTTTCTTCGCAGCTACCTTCTTTGTACCTATGTTTTCCTTCCCAACTTCTGTGATGGCCCTTTTTAGAGATGTCCATTCCTCTTCAACTGTACTGCCTACTGCGCTATTCCTTATTGCTGTATCTATAGCATTAGCGAACTTCAAACGTATCTCGTCATTCCTTAGTACTTCCGTATCCCACTTCTTATTGATTCTTCCTGACTAATGTCTTGAACTTCAGCCTACTCTTCATCACTACTATATTGTGGTCTGAGTCTGTATCTGCTCCTGGGTACGCCTTACAATCCAGTATCTGATTTCGGAATCTCTGTCTGACCATGATGTAATCTAATTGAAATCTTCCCGTATCTCCCGGCCTTTTCCAAGTATACCTCCTCCTCTTGTGATTCTTGAACAGAGTATTCGCTATTACTAGCTGAAACTTGTTACAGAACTCAATTAGTCTTTCTCCTCTTTCATTCCTTGTCCCCGTGTAGCGGACGAGAAAACGCGTTACAGGCGGCACGAGCATACATAAGAAAAGGTAAGCATGTTTATTTCACAAGCATAGCCACCTGAAACGTGACGTAAACATTAGATTCGTGGTTTAGAAGACGTCCGCAGATCTTTAAAGTAATTGCAGATGCAACTGCTCATTACAGTTGGGACAGTTACTGAACTATATGAAAAAAACGTAAATTAATGGCCAGTGGATACCCCAGAGCCAGAATGCGGTCCCCAAAGTGCTGCTCCAGGACTTCAAGCACTCTCCTACTTCGATGCGGATGAGCTCCGTCTCGCATGAGCCACGTCTTCTCAAAATCAGGTTCACTTTGGATAATGCAGATGAAATCATCTTCCAATATCTTCACATACTGTTCGGGTAGTCACCGTGTCATCAAGGAATATCGCACCGATTGTTCCTTGATAGGATACTGCACACCACACAGTCACCCGTTGACGGCGAAGAGACTTCTCGAACACGAAATGCGGATTCTCAGTCGTCCAAAGTGCCAGTTTTGCTTATTGAGAACCCATCCTAATGAAAGTAGGCTTCCTTGCAAAAGCAAATCGTACAGCGCATACTGATTCCCATCGTGCACCTCGGCCAACCGTGCAGTTTGAACGTCGTAACGCAAACCGTTCAGAAGTTATGACGATTTTATTTCATTTAGTTCAATAATTGTCACCCTGTATTTCATCGTACGACATAACACTATGGATCTTTCGCTGTCACTAATTCCATACACTAAACACATATAAAGGTGCCTACATTTTCACTTCCGCTGCCAGTGTCAGTTAAGTCAGTTTCATCTTTACTTACGGAATCAGTATTTCCTTCCAATTCTATGACTATCACTATTCGAATTGCATCATTTCCCACATTTATGGTCAGCTCCAGCGCTTGATGCAATAAACCTTCGCTTGAAAATTTTACTTACGTGTTCACACCATTTCTTGCAGTCTTCTTTGGTATGATGGCAATTTATTAATCTATAAGTGTTGTGTCCATTCTAAATACCACATGACGTTCAGAAACGACGTTGTTGACTCTTGTCCAAATTACCTCTATAGCAGTGGTTATAGAGGAATTCTTAACGCAGGGCTACCATGTTTAGTTAAAATACTCTCTATTTTATAAGTGATGTGGTCTGGTCTGTTTATTTTTATCAATAAATACAACAGGTGTCTCAGTATGTCGTTCTGGAAAGAAAATCCCTTCTCTGTTAACCAGGACATCATTTCACCCCACGTGGAGTTCGATGTTGGAGCAAAAGTCAGATGCTTATTGGGATAGTAGTTTAGGTGTTAATCTCTCCCTGAAGCCCGTTTCATGGTTTGTGAAGTCCAAGTCGTTCGGATAATCCTCCATTTTCTGGCCGTACTTAAACCTTACGTTAGCATTCGGTACAAAACCGTCCTTCCGCCAGCATGGATGATGATAATTCTGCTTCCTTTCGAAAGACGTTTCAACAAATCCTATAGGGTATTATCACTCCATCCGTACGATGCTGTATGACAAGTGTGAATGTGCGTCTCGTCCATAGAGACAATCGGACGATGCTCACAAACTGTTCAAATGGCTCTAAGCACTATGGGACTTAACATCTGAGGTCATCAGTCCCCTAGAACTTAGAACTACTCAAACCTAACTAACCTAAGGACACACACATATTTATGCCAGAGGCAGGATTCGAACCTGCGGCCGTAGCGATCGCGCAGTTCCAGACTGAAGCGCCTAGAACGGCTCGACCACATCGACCGGCTCGATGCTCACACTTGCAGTGTCGTACACCTTTTAAGCGAGAGGTTCGGTTTTCCCCGGTACTACACTGTTCATGCAGAACGTTTCTGTTATTCGCCCTCCTCTTCCACCTAAATCCTAGAGTGTGAAGAATTGCGGAATGTGTTTAAACAAAATATGTTTATACAACCTCCAGAATTTATCAAACCCTGCAACTTAATACGAATTTCCTTTAAAGTGTTTGTTCTTTTATCTGTGATGTAGAATTTATTCACCACACTACGAATGACTTGCCCGTTAAAACTGTCTAAACTTGCCTTCCAAAATATTCTGGGGTTTTCGTTATGATGCGTTAAAAAGTCGAAGATTCACCTGGCTGGGCTCTTTTCCAGTTCTCTCGTGATTCATCAAACAGAAGTAAACGATACACCAGTTGTTTCGGCCACCCGTCTCTGTGTGCATTTTAGTTTCAATGGCGCACCTAGCACGTCATCTTTCTCCGTTAACTGGTCGACATTTGCAATCCCTTCGCGTGTCTGAACTTTGCGCTTTAACTTGCTTTGCGCTGGTGGCAGCTTTAACTTGGAACGTGTGCTCCCAGAGTACTGGAAGTGCATCGATCCGCTTGACTCGATGGCTACACGTGTGACACTGGCGATCAACTGCGCAACTTGTTTACGATGTTCACGTCTGTTTACATGAACTGAAATTCACAAGTGACTTACCACTTAACATTCAACTCCCGACTGCCATCTGTTCGCCGAAGTTCGTACTTCTTTCTAATAAACTTGTATTGTGCTATCGAGTTTGGCTGCGATTTCAGTGATATGTGGCAACTAGAAGTCGGGAGTAGCAACTGAGAGTAGCATTTAATATTCAACATCGTGTACCACTTCTTGGCCGACGTTTGTACTTCGTTCTAACAAGGGAACCCCTCCATCGCACCCCCCCTCAGTTTTAGTTATAAGTTGGCACAGTGGATAGGCCTTGATAAACTGAACAAAGATCAATCGAGAAAATAGGAAGAAGTTATGTAGAACTACGAAAAAATAAGCAAAATATATAAAATGAGTAGTCCATGTGCAACATAGGCAACATCAACGAGAGCGTAAGCTGAGTATCGCCGTGGTCCCGTGGTTAGCGTGAGCAGCTACGGAGCGAGAGGTCCTTGCTTCAAGTCTTCCCTCGAGTGAAAAATTTAATTTCTTTATTTTCGCGAAGTTATGATCTGTCCGTTCGTTCATTGACGTCACTGTTCACTGTAATAAGGTTAGCGTCTGTGTTTTGCGACCGCACCGCAAAACCGTGCGATTAGTAGACGAAAGGACGTGCCTCTCCAATGGGAACCGAAAACATTTGATCGCAAGGTCATAGGTCAACCGATTCCTCCATAGGAAAACACGTCCGATATATTCTATACGACACTGTTGACGGCATGTGCGTCACATGACAGGAATTTGTTGTCGACCCACCTAACTTGTACACTTGGCGAATGGGTAAAAAGATTCTTCTACCTTGCCCGATTTAGGTTTTCTTGTGGATGTGATAATCACTCCCAAAAAACTGATGAAAACATAATAGTTTGTCACATAAACTGCAAATAAAAAATTAAACTTTTCACTCGAGGGAAGGAACCAAGGACCTCTCTCGTTCTGCAGCTGCTCACGCTAACCACGGAACCACGACGCTCCGGTGCCAGTACTATCCTTGATGTTGCCTATCTTCCGCATGGACTACTCAGTTTTTTGCTCATTTTTTCATAGTTCCACACAACTTCTTCCTGTTTTCTCGATTGATGTGTGTTCAGTTTTTCAAGGCCTATCCACTGTGCCAACTTATAACTAAATCTGAGGGGGGTGCGATGGGGAGGTTCCCTTGTGAGAACCTTCCGGTCGAAGAAACAAACCAAGAAGCAAATTCGCGCTGAGAAAAACTTCACATTGGTGTTTTATCTGATAGCAGCACTGATATACACTGATAAGACAAAACATTACGACGACTGCCCACTATGATGTTGGATGCCGCTTGGTGGTGTTGCGGGCCCGTGTTGCGGCAACGAAGGTATGTAAGCGGAGCAGACACGGAAGGGGGATCACCCTGGCGAAGATATGGGCTGCAAATGGGGAAACCAATTAAGATAAGGAACTTTGACAAGGGCAGATGATTATTACGCAAAGCGAGTGAACGACTATCTTGAAAACGGCGAAGCTTATCGAATGTTCAAGCACCACTGTCGAGAGCACCTACAGGAAGAGATAGAAGGACAGTGAAAGTTCCACTAGGCGCTAAATAGACGTCAACGACTTTTCACAGAATGTGAGGTTCGGGAGCTTATCTGATCTGTAAAATAAGGTAGATGGTGCTCCGTAGCATCTCTGCCGAGAGAGCACAATGCTGGTGAACGCACAAGTGTTTCGGGGCACACCACTCATCGTATGTTGTTGAACGTGGAGCTCCGCAGCAGATCACCCCTACCTGTTCACATGTTGGCCCAACGACATCGATAATTACGATGACGACGTATCGGCTCTTCATGTGTGAACCGTAAATTTACTTTCAAAATCTTTTCTTAAAGAATTTACGTTATTTACTAGTGATTCATCAAGAACATTAAAACATTTAATCACACTTGGTGAGCGTGGAAGTAGTTGCCAGGAAGTAACTGATGGAAAATGAAATTACTTTTAACAAATCTGAATTTTATTCATAAAAGCCCTTTCAAAAACAGATTTAAAATTTATAAGCAGATAAGCACCCTCGAAATATCAAGTTACAATTTTATTTGGAGGCAGGAAGAACAATATTGACAGTATGAGCTTTCCGGCTGAGAAGCTTGCCGCTCTCTTTCAACATGGCCGTAGCCATGACCGCTCACAACAACCTTTGAAAGACTACACTGGTGCAAATCTGCAACACACCAGATTACATTAATCTAAAAATTTTTAACAACTCACACAAACACATTAACTATGCACCCCGTAAGAGGGATGGAAATGGTACAAACACTCACACCAAGAAATTATTTGCCACTGAAAGTGCAATTTGTTTGTAAAAGGACTCTTATGGTGGAAGGGTGGCTACTTTATAAAAATGACTATTTAAAAAAAACCATGAAATTCAGACTTACATAAAATGTACAACATGTTCTACATTACAAATATACCGCCTCGCAAGATGATAGGCAACATAAAAACATATTTCAGATATGCAGTTGACATATTACTATTAAGTGAATCAAAGCACGAGTTGAAAGAAATGTACCAGAAAATGGACAATGATTCACAGAAGGTAGGGCTCAAAGTGAATCCAGACAAAACAGAGTTCATGCAGTTAGGAAGCAGACAAGAGCGGGTAGAATTTCTTGAGACAGATGGCAAGATGTTCAAGAGAGTAGACCAATTCAAATACTTGGGATCTTGGTTTACCATGGACAACAACATAAAAATGGACGTCAAGGAAAGAATAGCAGTGGGAACGAAATGCATGCATTCCCTCAGAGACACACTTGGCTATAAATCGATCTCAGTGAACACTAAGATGAAAATCTACAACACAGTGATATGCCCAGCAGTAATGTACAGTGAGATGTGGCATGAGCCCCCTCTCACATTTCTATCTTACTCTGAGTAATTAAATTTTCCTCTCTAATTGCATGCGGTGAAAAGTTGCTATTCCTTCACATGCGGACTTCCCACGCAGTGTCTCTGGTCTCCCAGGTGATCCGGTGACAGGTGGGTTCTCCTGATCTTGAAAGAGTTAAGCTGACGGGTGTGAGGGAGTCGAGTGGATGCTTTCCAGACGCCGACATTGTCATAAGAGTGGGGGCAACACGCCCACAGGGGCCAGAAGGGGCGGCTGGGCTAGAGATTCCGTTACTTCGCAGAACTTAGTGAAAATGCTTCCTGGTGGGCTACCAGCAAGGCGTGGGAATGACTCGTGTTCCCAGGCAGTCTTGGTGGGCAAATTCCCGCATTTTCTGCAAAATCATAACTGTGATTGGTTTGCTCGCAGGATAGTTCCGTGACGTAGCAAAATCGGCGCAGAAATTGACGCCAAGTATCTCCATTGTTGGAATAGTAGTGCGTCGGCAATAGAGTGGAATTTTCCGCCGGTTTTCGACTTGCTGATTGGAATGTTTAACCACGGCCACTGTCGTGACGGCGGGAACGTTCTGTGTTCGGCTTGTTCGGGTGCTCTTGTCGGAGTCGGCTCTCGCTTTTCGGTAGGGGTAGGTTACAAGACTGAGCTCTCGCTGCTCTGGACAGCCTGCCTTCCGTTGGCTGTCTAATATACTTTCATTTAATTGTAACTGTTTGACGAAGTTGCTGAAGTTTTGACTTCAATGTAACTTCCCGAGTACATTTGGCAATTGAGCGTTCTGCATACAAGCGGCCTATGTTGTCTGTCTTGAGCAGTTTTGGCTAAAGTCGACTGTATTGGAGTTACTGTGTGACTTTGCTTGTTAAAATCAATCACTGTATCGTCAGTGATTGTGTGGCGAGCCTTCTTCGTCTCCCTCAGAGGTGCATTTGTATTGATAGGAAGTCTTTAGTCTGGAACAACCAGACCAGGATAATTTGTTTCGGGCTATACTCGCGACATTATCATCACCACGACGGAACGTCGAAGCAACCAGCCATCGCTTCCGGTACACCAGATCGTCCTTGCAGTTAAGAAGACAGCTTGGTAATGTATGTCCACAGCACCGGCAGATTAGGGAATTTTGCTCTGTGATAATCAGAGCTCAGCAGAGCGCGCCTGTTCCTGTCTTTTCTTACGTGGTTCTGTCTTGGATGTTCATTGTCTGAGTTTTCACTATTGTAGCAGCAATTAATGTTGGGTTGCCTGGTTGTTTCTCTTAGGATTTGAGTTGCAAGGAATTGGCTCCACATACCACTTGGTCATAAACGTCACAAGCTAATTTATGGACAACTTCACTGCATTTATTTGAGTATCCAATTTGCCGTATTGTAAATGTTTCATGTGTTTTGTTTATTATTTTGAGTTTAGTCATAATAAGTCAAATTGTTATTTTGGACAGAACTTTCATTCTGTGGATCGGTAAAGCAACCCTTTCATTTCTCACTACATTAATGAAACTTTCCTTTATCAAATTAAATTATTGCAGGTGCCAAACTCTTTTCTACTCCAATTGTAGGGTTGATTACAGTCAGTTCACATTTCTTCTTAATCCATGTGCAAAAGCAAAAGTCGGAGTTAGAAAAGGGGCGGCTTAGGGCATCATTTCCATATGAAGATTCTAGAAGAATTTAGTGTAAAATGCACTGCTAGCCCCGGGACCTCGCATAAAATGGCGACCCTTAGCCTCGGATCTTTCTTGTGAATCACTGATAAGCAAACAGTATTCTCAGTACGAACATTCAAAATGTTTTAACTTATTTTTTTTAATGATTAATACCCAAGTTTTTATGTTAGTTCCACGTTTAGTTTTTAAGCAGTGGCGCATGATTACAGTATTTGTTTTTATTGTATATATTTTTTGTTTGTTTATTGTTTATTGTGTTTCTTTTATTTTGTGTCCGTACCACATCACACTTTGTCGGGTTTGTGTGCAGTTTCTGTACCACAACAAATCGTGCATGTAATTACAGCGTTGGAACGACGTTGTTGAAATTTTATGTTGATGTGTAAAAACATTGGGAGTAGATTATTTTTATTGTTCATTTTAGATAAATTTGTTATTCATGAATGATCGCGATAAGTGAGGCAAGACTATTATCGAGCGAAGCTAAAACAAAGGAGGATAGCATAATTGATAAGAGGCAGGTTGGTGACGGGGATAGGTTCGGAGATGAGATGGGAACATTTTTAGCAGGATAGGACGACAGGGTCATTGATGAGGAAGGTGATTTGGATACGATCTTAGAGCGACCGCGATTATGATAGTGAGGTAGAGGATGAAACAGAGACAGGCACACAAGTCGAGACGGTAGCAGAAGTTTATAGTCAAACGAACGAGAGCAGACAGAGGCCAGCTCGGTCACGTCAGAGCTCTAGCGCCCAGGTGTCCAGAGTTACATCGCCCATGTGTGACGAGTATCAAAAAGATGTCATTAACCCAATACTAAGCTTCCTACGATCAATGAAAGTAGAAGCTCACGAACTACGTAAGAAGGAGAAGGAAGAAGATGAGAAACAGCGTAAGAAGGAGAAGGAAGAAGATGAGAAATAACGTAAGAAGGAGAAGGAAGAAGATGAGAAACAGCATAATAAGAAGAAGAAGAAGATGAGAAACAACGTAAGAAGGAGAAAGAAGAAGACGAGAAACAGCGTAAGAAGGAGAAGGAAGAAGCTGAGAAACAGCGTAAGAAGGAGAAGGAAGAAGCTGACGAACAGCGTAAGAAGGACACTGAAGCAATAATTTCGCATACAGGGAAAATTCGTGGGGAATTACTAACAATAAAGAAAGAATGTGGAGAAGCAAAACAAATGTCAATGGTAGCACAAAAACTAGCAGGCCTAGCCAAAAACGGCAGCAACAGGGGCAATGAAAATCGCAAAAGTAACTTCTCAACTCGCAGGGCGCCTGCGATGTGCGACACAATCCCACTCAAAATCCCTAGCGGTCTTAAAAACTCAAGGTAATATCGCGGTTACGAACATCACGAAACGAATGAAAGAAGTAGAAAGTCGGATAGCAAAACTAGAGCGAAACGGGCACACGAACACTGCGCGTTCGGATGCCAATGATGGTGAGTACACATAATTGTGTCTCCAAGGAAAATCTCGCCGTGCTCTAGTCCAGCGACAGAGCGCGGAACTAACAATGCATACGCAGAAACAGTGAGTAATAACTCCAATAATTGTAGCCCACTTAGGAGAGTGAATTCTGAGTGCCACTTCCACTGTGATACAGAGGTAATACATCACAGTTATCAGCAAGATAGATCAGGACACTCAGCAGACGTGCAAGTATCGGAAACGAGTGACAACACCAGTGCGAGGATCGGACAGGATTTTGATCACAATCACTTCCTGTCGATACTAAAATTCCAAAAGTTCAGAGATAATGGTCGATGCATCTCAAGAGCTGGGTGATGCAGTTTACAAATTCATAACCGTCATCATGGCCAACCCTGGCAAAATTAGAATTCATGTGTGGAAGCATCGAAGGCCAAGCCGCGGAAAAGATGCGGGGTGTGGCAGCGACGACGGAGTTATCAGGAATTTGTTGGTGCATTCCTGCGGACCTACTGGTCAAAGGAAACGCAAGACAGGATTGAAGAGGAAATAATATTTTGTCTTGAACTGGAAGTGTCCGGGCATAGGAGCGCGACCAAATTTCTTGATGATTTACTCAATAAAAATCAATTTTTAGATAGTCTATATAGCAAGGGAGAAATCATCAAATTTTGTTTTTCCAACAGACACTTGTCAGGAAGTGTGGATCTGACATAAAAGCATTCAAGAGTCTATTGCGTGAACTCGAAGTTGTCTTTGACAAACAAGACGCAAAGGACAGAAAGAAGGGGCAGAGTAAGAAATACCAACGACCAGCAAGGAAAGACGACAACAGATGGATAATCGCACTAGTCATTTAGGAAACCAGGGTTACGGAAATCAAGATTACGCTAACCAAGGTTTTGGAAACCAGAGACATGGAAACCAGAACGTCAGGGAACAGGGTCATGCTAGACAAGGAAGCGGAGACAGGAGGAATAACGAACGGCAAAGAGACCGTAATTGGAGAGAGCGAAATCAAGGACAACAGGAGAACCAGGAGATTGAAATTAGACCTGCAAATCCTAATGCACGTCAGAGGAGAGGGAGTCTAACAAAGGATTGGCGCTAGTCCATAGGACTCCACCAAATCTCTCACACAAAGAAGTTCATGGAATAATAGTAATTTAAGTGGTGTACATAGTAGAATAGGCAAATATATGAACCTTTCTTCAGGGAACAATAATCCTTGCATTAATAGATTAAGATTGTTAAAGTATTAACACGCTGCGTTGTCTCGCATAAGAATTTACTGCTGCTATCCTATTTGGTTTATGTTCGTGACTTACAATGTCGATGGAGTAGGAGGCACTACCTTTCTTCCTGTCTGGTGTCCATGGCGAGGGATAATGATGAGTGAGGAGAGGTCGCACAAACGGGCGCATACAAGAACGTGCTCCTAGAAACGTTCTGGAAACTCGTGATACGCTCCATAGCGGCCACAACCAGTTCGCGAGACGTTCATAACAATGCTTGCAGGCACGCGTCAGTGCACTGCAAGATTGTGGTATATTGCGTAATTTCGAGGATGAATATGGGCAGTATTATTTTTACAGTGGTGCGCCAGCATCGTTGTCTTGCAAGTCGGGGTGAACCAGTGAGCGTTTGACTCCAATGGTGCACCAGACGGTAGAAATGCGGGCATAAAGCCTACCATGCCAATGTGCAGGTTGGGGATTTAGCGTGCTGCCTGTGACGGTCACAGATAAATAACCAAGGAATTATACTTGGAGATTCGTGACATACTGTGAAGCTGGCGTGTGGTGGGCGACGGAACCCTCAATAGGAACCAGTCCTGGCTTGGTCATATTACATTGCCTCTGGAAAGTGAACTTTGATCGCGAAAACCGCATCACATAGAAAAAGAAGTTGCAAATATAAATTTATTGTCTTGTATAGCCATGGCTAACCCAGTCTCTGGAGTTTCAGTGAGGCGTAGTGAGAACTCGGAGGCCATGTCGTACGGCGCAAGCATCACTGTCGTCGTCAATAGTGGCGAGCAGCGAGACATTTCAGCGTACAGGAATTATGTAAGAGTGTTGTATAAGGTAAACGAAAAGGAAAAAACCTAGATCCTTAATATTGTGGGGGTTTTCTACCACAACTCTTTGGCGCGAGCCTGTTGGGATGCTATTTTTCAGATCACCAAACCACAGACCCAAGATGGAAGGACGACGGATGAGCGAAAGTACAATAGCTGCATCTTCTTTATAGCTAAGTAAACCTTCAACCTGCATAATAACATAATTTATTCAAAAGACATGGAATGTAGATCATTGGCAAATGGTAGTTAATTCTTGAGCATGTCTACTGTCGATCTACACAAGTAATAGTAATATTAGTGCGGGCCCGCACATTTAGCTGTTCATCCAATACATAGCATCAGTTGTCACACACCATGTACAGTAGTGAGATCGGTCTCTACACAAATATCAAGATAGATTATTTCCATGTCTAGATTAGATATACCAAGATTTTGTTATAATGATAGCCATAGATTAATAACTATAAAATTAAAATAAGAGTGTCTGAAATGACAGACCATCAATGTATCGTTATGTAAATTTATTATAACATAGAGGTCATGGGAAAAAGTTTGGTATAAGATTTTTGTGAGAACTGTGCAGATGACGGGTATCTTGGCAATGCAGAGGCCAGCCGCAGCAGAAACAAGAGGTCATCGGCTACCTGCAAGAAGGGGAACGTCAACGCGCCACCTGACGAGAAGGGCGCGGGAGCGTCCGGTCCTACAAGCTAACAGTCACCGAGCCGTATACCTCAGGGATTAGGCGACAGACAACCCTCGCCGGGCCACAAGCGAAAGTGAGGCGGGCCGTTGACACTGACACGTGACCAGGACGCAACAGCCAGCTAGCTCTCCGGACGCGGCAGCCGTTTGGAGGGATTCCCTGTGGCAGACCACGTTGTCGTGAGTACACGAAGAAGATCACGTACGGTGTCAGAACCTATGCCTCATGTGCCTCAGGACAGAAAGGGACGCTATATACTCACCTGTTTGAGTTTTTACAATTCACTACCATTGGCCGATCTGCATACACAAAGTAGTATCGTGCCACAAACTCTAACAAATGAATTGTCTCATTTCTAACTTCTCCTCTCTATTAGAGAGCAGTTGTAGCAATCGTCGCTCCTAGTTCTATCCTGTATGGATGACCTCACACACTTGTGGAGTCACTCCACGTGCCATCATCCCTCGTCGAACTTCAATATTGGGAAACGTAAAGTACTGTCCAGGGAGAGAAGAGATCTGGACCAGTCATGCATCCCAACCGGTAGACCTCAGAGACAATTAATCGACGTGAGGAGAGCCTATCACTATGTTCTCCTACCGTACTGTCGTGATCATATGTGTTGGTCTTGCTGCAATCTCAACAGCATACTGCAGATGCTCCAGCACACCCTGTTGCTGTTGCAACAACGTAGCAACAACACCCAACGTTTAGCCCTATGTGATGTCAGTACTGTGGCCCCATCCCAAAAGCCCCCTCTGATGCTCAAGACATGGAACCATGTGCATCAATGCATATGACTCAATATACCAAACCATTCAGAGAAAACAACGAATTTATGAAGTGCTTCGAATATTTCTAACAATGTGATTTAGTGCCTCATTCTCAGCACAGTTGTGAACATTGTACAATGTGCAAGCGCAACTTGACACCCCATGAACCTTGATTTCTTCTTAAATTACTTTCTCTAGTGTCGTTTTTGTAATGTATGTTACACCTTGTATGTGTTGTGTGTTTTGCACTGTAATTCGTATGTAAGTGATGGAGTAGGGCGCACAAATTACTGTATTGTTCCCTACACCATGTTTTTTTTGTATTCTGTATTTATTGTTGTTGTGTATGTAACCATTGTGCCTGAAGTCCCCATAAACTGAAGCAGATACCACCACTGTCATTGTGAATGGACCATCAGTTCAGGGAACATTTTTGTAAAGGTTATTCTTGCCGCAGGGAGACAGAATGAATCGGGGATTGTAATTAGATTGTGAAAGCTCACAAAGAGATTGTTAACTTAAATAGTGTCATGTGTGATTGAGTTCAGGTTAGTTTAATGATAGAAATTGTTGTAAAATCTTGGGCATTTAATAGCGGAGCACTCCAACTCTGATTGTAAAGAGTAAACTGCTCCATAATTGGCTCACATGCCCGGGCCATATTTAGAGCATGAATGTCTGTGTGAATCGGTGTTTGGAAAGGGCTCCCTGGGTATAGATGTGTGATGTGAGTGTTGGACCTCCATATTAAGAAGGTGAGTTGGCTACATCATAAATAATCCTCCCTCTATGAGCTGCATTTTCTGTTGCAGTGACTTTTTTTATAGAGTGCGGCATGTGGAGTCAGTTTGCAAGATTGTTCTTGGGCGATTGACTCACTACCTTGCTCCTAAGTGAGCCAACCACTCATCAATTACAATCTAAATTGGCATAGGGGCTTTGAGAGGTGGCATGAGCCCCCTCTCATGTTTCTATCTTACTCTGAGTAATTCGATTTTCCTCTCTAATCACATGCAGTGAAAAGTTGCTATTCCTTCACATGCGGACTTCCCACTCAGCGTCTCTGGTCTCCCGGGTGGTCCGGTGACAGGCGGGCTCTGCTGATCTTGAAAGGGTTAAGCCGACGGGTGTGAGGGAGTCGAGTGGATGCTTTCCAGACGCCGACATTGTCATAAGAGCGTGGACGACACGCCCACAGGGGCCTGATGGAGCGGTTGGGCTAGAGATTCCGTTACTGCGCAGAAACTTAGTGAATACGCTTCCTGGCGGGCTACCAGCGAGGAGTGGGAATGACTTCCCAGGCAGTCTTGGAGGGCAAATTCCCGCGTTTTCTGCAAAATCATAACTGTGATTGGCTTGCTCATGGGATAGCTGCGTGACATAGCAAAATCGGCTCAGCATTTGGCACCAAGTATCTCCATTGGTGGAATAATAGTGCGTCGGCAATAGAGTGGAATTTTCCGCCGGTTTTTGAGTTGCTGATTGGAACGTATAACCATGGCCACTGTCGTGGGTGCGGGAATGTTCTGTGTTCGGCTTGCTCTTGTGGGGGAGTCGGCTCTTGGCTTTCGGTCGGAGTAGGTTACAAGACTGAGCTCTTGCTGCTCTGGACAGCCTGCCTTCCGTTGGCTGTCTAATATACTTTCATTTAATTGTAATTGTTTGATGAAGTTGGTGAAGTTTCGACTTCAATGTAACTTTCCGAGTACATTTGGCAATTGAGCGTTCTGTGTACAAGAGGCCTATGTTGTCCGTCTTGAGCAGTTTTGGCTAAAGTTGACTGTATCGGAGTTACTGTGTGACTTCGCTTGTTAAAATCAATCACTGTATCGTCAGTGATTGTGTGGCGAGCCTTCTTCGTCTCCCTCAGAGGCGCATTTGTATTGATAGGAAGTCTTTAGTCTGGAACAACCAGACCAGGATAATTTGTTTCGGGCTATACTCGCGACATTATCATCACCACGACAGAACATCGAAGCAACCAGCCATCGCTTCCGGTACATCAGATCGTCCTTGCAGTTAAGAAGACAGTTTAGTAATGTATGTCCGCAGCACCGGCAGATTAGGGAATTTTGCTCTGTGATAATCAGAGCTCGGCAGAGCGCGCCTGTTCCCGTCTTTTCTTATGTGGTTCTGTCTTGGATGTTCATTGTCTGAGTTCTCAGTACTGTAGCAGCAATTAATGTTGGGTTGGCTTGTTGTTTCTCTTAAGATTTGAGTTGCAAGGAATTGGCTCCACATACCACTTGGTCATAAACGTTACAAGCTAATTTATGGATAACTTCACAGCATTTATTTGAGTATCCAATTTGACTTATTGTAAATGTTTCATGTGTTTTGTTTATTATTTTAAGTTTAGTCATAATAAGGCAAATTGTTATTTTGGACAGAACTTTCATTCTATGGATCGGTAAAGCAACCCTTTCATTTCTCACTACGTTAATGAAACTTTCCTTTATCAAATTAAATTATTGCAGGTGCTAAAGTCTTTCCTACTCCAACTGCAGGGTCGATTACAGTCAGTTCGCGTTTCTTCTTAATCCATGTGCAACAGCAAAAGTCGGAGTTAGAAAAGGGGCGGCTTAGGGCATCATTTCCATATGAAGATTCTAGAAGAATTTAGTGTAAAATGCACTGTTAGCACCGGCACCTCACAACGGATCAGAAACATGTTGCATGACAAAGCGGGAAAGGGAAAAATTAATAATATTTGAAGTTACTGCACTCTACTACTGCAGGTTTTAAATGGAAGATCCATACTTTCTACTATTTTCACTTTCAGTCTTAGAACACGCAACATTCCAACCTAATGTCGACTTTGGGTTTCGGTATACGTCAGTCTTTCTCCACAGCCAACAATTAACCTCTTTATCACACTCTAGCCAGTATTTATCCATACCCACACAACAAAAAATTTTGGGGTATGGAACGATTTAAACAAGGGGAGAATGAAATTTTCGTTATTTACTCACAGAGTATTTCACATTTATTTGTCGTCCCTTTTCATATACCATACCGGTAATGCCTTCAATGACACACTGTTCCAGTACTCTTTTCTCGCACTTATTTTATCTCTTACGGCTCAGACTTTAAGCTGCGGTTTCTTCAAGCGATGTTTTGAATCTTCCGATTATCTGTCCTAGATGTGGATGGATACGTTTAACAGAAGCTAATCAAAGTGGAAACTGCGTCTGGAAAATCACGAAGATTATTAAACTCTTCTTGTCTCAGTAATTACCAGCGGTATGATTGACAACAATGCACTGTTCAGGCTGGTGGCGGGTCTGTAATGGTGTGGGGTGTGTACAATTGGAGTGATATGGGACCCCTGATACGTCTAGATACGACTCTGGCAGGTGACACGTACGTAAGCATCCTGTCTGATCATCTGCAGCCATTCATGTATATTGTGCATTGCGACGGACTTGGGCAATTCTTGTAGGACAACAGGACACTCCACACGTCCAGAATTATTGCTAGAGATTGGCTCAACGAACACTCTTCTGAGTTTAAACTCCCCAAACTCCCCAACATATTAGAGGCATTCCATTATGACCTGAATACCAGATAGTCGTCAGATCCACATCCGAGGCAAATCCTTTATAATGCAGCTTCCAACTGCCTCTCTTAGCAAAGTCAAAGTGTACTGTGCTAAGGCTAGCCACACACTGAGTGTCGTTCACACAAAGGAGCCGCTCGGTTCGACCGCCAAGCCCACCTTTTGCATCGCGCCATGCCACTTCCCTTACGGAGGGACTTCCCTACAGCGTTTATATGTTACAGATACAATTGCCCTAAGCATGAACCAGCTTTTAACAAACATTTCCTTTTTATAAACATATTCATATTATAATAATTCATCAACACATTCTTTTCCTTTTCTCATGTATACATTACAAAACTCTTGCATAGTTCCAAGGAGTTTAAACAACACAGAATACAGACTTCATAAATTGGAAATATACAGTTACAGAAAATAAACCTACTCCTAATCGATATAAGTGTTACACCACGTTTACGTTCGAGGTCACAAACGTTGCTTATTGTGGAGACCATCTGCATCGACAACAGCTTGGATACCATTTGACAATTTTTCGCCGCACTTTCCGAACAGTGGACCAGCGAATGTTCAGCTGTCGTTACACAGATCGCGCGCAATTTGAAAATCGCTCTTTGCGTCCAGCATTCTCAGCCACGGCAACAATAATTTCTTCAACAATTTGTGGCGCAGCTGGCCACTGGCCTCTCCAAGGAGCAATTTCCAAATCGCCAGTTAATTCGAATATCTGGATCGTGTTCTTTTACCCGGTGTAAAAGGAGGACTTCTACGTATTCCTTTAATGTGTCGACACTCGCGAAGAGAAACAGCACTATTGCCGTTGTTTTGATAAAACAGCTTTACGAGTAAAGTCCTGGTCAGTTCAACCAGACCCATGTCGACTGTCTGCATCTGCAATGCATAATTTCTTGTGTTTCAGCACTACGTTGCCGTACCCACACCGACACAAGTCATGACATTCACTAACAACGCGATTTCTTAATATAAATTCTGAGCTCAAACATATCGAGGCGTGTCGAACAGAAAATGCCAGCAAACATCGAACGTGTGAAACCAAACACGCACACTTCTCACATGAGATACTGAAAGCCACGGACCATGGTACTCACATAGATTGTTGTACTTGTCAGTTTCCGAAAAGCATTTGGCTAAGTACCACAACTACGCTTATTATGAAAAGTGCGATCGTATGGGGTTTCAACCGAAATTTGTGGCTGTGTTAAGGATATTTTGGTAGCAAGGAAGCAGCAAATTATTTTTCATGGACAGTCATTGACAGATGTAGAAGTAACTTGGGATGTGTCCCAGCGAACTGTGTTTGGACCCTTACTGTTTATGTCCTTTATTAATCACCCTACAGAGAATAATAATAACAATCTCAGATTTTTAGCAGATGGTGATGTTTGGTTTCTGGGGCGCTCAACTGCTTGGTCACCATCGCCCGTATCAAGTCGCAATCTTGACACAGTCAAATTTTCTTTTTCACAGTCCAATGTAGTCACTGTCACTAATGATGATGAAACGATGAGGACAACACGGACACCCAGTCTCCAGGCAGAGAAAATCGCCAACCTGGCCGGGAATCGAACCCGGTACCCCGTGATCCAGAGGCAGCAACGCTAGCCACTAGACCACGAGCTGTTGTATTTGACCAAGCACGGCACCTGAGAATTGTTCTTAAGGGGACATTGTGTGTCCTATGACGCCAATGTTAAATTATCGAATTTTGTGACCCATTATCTCGGAAACATTACTGAATGTACCTTTCTAGATACAATGAACTAGAATTTTACTAAAATTGTACTGTGGGGCATGTTATATTTTTTCCAAACACTCAATGTTTTGACAGAATTTTGTAAATAAATGAACATAAAATAAAACAACTCAGGATATTTTAATTAGTCTAGTTCCATGTGTATTGAATCTCACACTTGGCTTGGTGTGAAAATTTCACGTCTCTACCATCAGTATTTTTTTAGAAAACGGGTCATTTATTGCAAAAAATTTAGTTAAGAGATATTGACGTTTATAACTTTTTTTATTACAAATGCTTATACAGACTTACATTTCTGCATCTTTTATGCACTAGAATTGCCCTGGCCCATAGTCTATGTCTTCTTCAGTGTCACAACAGGTCAGTACTTGCCTCCTCCTTTTCTTTCTTGCTTCTTTTCTCATTTGCTGGGCAGCTAACTCTGCTTCACGTACACGAAGCTCATCCAGTTCCCGCAGTCCTTTATCTTTGTTCTGTCCAAATCTTACTCCTAACTTCTCCAGAACCTTAAGTCTTCATAGTTCCCACCATTAAAAGTTATTACAGCATTAGACACTGCTAACTTTAGAGTAATAAGGCCAACAAATACATTTTTAGGCACACAGCACCAAACAACATCATTGAAGGACTCATTCACATTCTGGGTCTTCCCATGTAAATTCTTTAGTAGCTCAGGATTTGCCAAATCTCTGTAAATAGGTTTGATTGCCTCGATTACTGCTAAAGGAAGAGAATGTTTATATGTAAGTTTATGAAAAGTGCCAGAAAATTCAGCTTGCCTATATTTACACCAAGTGTTTGGTGGAGGTGGACACAAAGCATGACATGGCTTTTTATCGGTTGATATTCGATGAAAGAAAGTGCTCCACACACCTCTTTTTATCTTCTCTAAATTGTCACAGTTATTTATAATAGCCTGCGCTTAGTTATTTTACTTACGTTTAAAAAGCAATAGAAGTTAGTTTACTACAAAAATAGCCGATAATCACACTATTTTTAACGAAAAGTAGCATCAGAAAGAAAGGACTGATTTCTTTATTTGTAATGCCAATTTCCGAGACGTAGCAGGAGGCACAAAACAAAGCAAGTCACAGCCTTGTAGACTGTGTAGTTCCGAAGGTATGACTGCTCAACTGTGGCTGTATATGCGTAACCGCGAAATTTGACAGTCACATGTCAACATTCAAAATATTACTTGAAGGTCTCACAATTATCTGGTTTTAATGTATTACATACCAAATTGTTCAGGAAAGTCCAAAGTACATTATGGAGTAGAAAACAGAAAATGTCAAATTTCAACGAATTTAGCGTACATTGTCCCCGTAACACTTTGCGCCAGTTGTGAGCAGAACAGTGTTCTGTGTAGTTGCGTGTGCTTTTTGTCGGAGATAAGAGTAGTTGAACGGAGACATATCCTAGCGTGTTGGCGCTCGTGTGGTGGGTTTTTCCGTAGACAAGGTAGCCGAAGTGTTTCATGTTTCAAGAGGCCCCGTACCGGATCATTTATATCGCGTACATAGAAAGCGAAACTAATTATTCGCAACGTCACAACGTGAACTAAAGCGTGTGTTGAGTGATCGAGAAAGGCGGTCACTGATGAGGACTGTGACGAAAAAGAAGGGGGCGGCTGCTGGAAATATCACTACAGAAATGAGTGGCGCACTTGCTAACCCCGTCGGTACCAAAACAAACAAACAAACAAACAGCGAGCTCCTTAAGCAGGGCAGCTGGAATTCCAAAACCACTCATCAGCGACGCAAATGCCCGTAGCAAGAGAACGTAGATTTATAGCCATTACACCTGGGCTGCAGAGCTATGGAAGAATTTCATCTGGTCGGATGAGTTTTGTTTTACACTGTTTCCAGTTTCTGGATGATTTTACGTCTCATATGTGAAACATGGGGGCGGCAGTGGGCTGAGGTGGGGGCGGACTTCGGTAACCACATGGTTACTCCACAAGGTCGCATTAGTGGCTAAGATTATGGCGCCGTTTCTGCTGATCAGTTCATCTCATTGCACAGTGCTTGATTCGCAGTGGTGATGCTGTGTTCCAAAATGACAGGCACCTGTCCACACGGCTCGCATTGTCCAGGACTGGTTCTCTGAGCACGAGGATGAATTCTCGCTTCTCCCCTGGCCGACACAGTCACCAGATGTCGGTGTTATTGAGTCTTTGTAGTACAGTTTAGAAAGAAGAGCGAGTGATCGTTATCCATATCTATCACCGTTACCTGGACATGCCACTATTTTGCAAGAAGAACGTCATGAAATTCCCTTGAAACCATACAGGATCTGTTTTATTCATTCCGAGACGACAGGAAGCTGTGTCGAATGCCAACGATTTTCCTACAGCGTCTTAGGCGTGGTAGAAACCATACAGGATCTGTTTTATTCATTCCGAGACGACAGGAAGCTGTGTCGAATGCCAACGATTTTCCTACAGCGTCTTAGGCGTGGTAATGTGCAATGTTTTTGCTGTTTCCATATCGCTACGGTCGCAGGTTCGAATCCTGCCTCGGGCATCGATGTGTGTGATGTCCTTAGGTTAGTTAGGTTTAAGTAGTTCTAAGTTCTAGGGGAGTGATGACCTGAGATGTTAAGTCCCATATTGCTCAGAGCCATTTGTTTCCATACTGTTGTCCACTCCTGTAATATCCTGTATTATGAAAGTGTCACAGATGGAATCGGTCAACCCATACAAATATGTGGGTGTACAGTTTTAGAAATACGAAAATAGAACGACCGCATAGGCTCAGTCGTAGGTGAACAATGTGGTAGACTTCGTTTTATTGGTAGAGTACTGGAAAAATGCAATCAGTCTGCAAAGGAAATTGCTTCCAAAACTCATACGACTCATCCTAGAATACTGCTGAAGTGAACAGGACCTGTTCCCTAAAAGCGGATATTCCAGGGATGCAAAGAAGGGCCGCAGGGACTCTCTGAGCTTTATTCGACCCATGGGAGAGTGCCGCGGAGATGTTGGTGAAACTGAACTGACAGACTTTTGAAGACAGACGCAAACGTACTTACAAAGTTTCTAGACCTAGCACTAAGTGAAAAATCTAGGAATATTTTACAGTCACCTCTGTATCGCTCCTATAGGGGTCGCGAAGACACAATTGGATTAATTACAGCCCTCACAAAGGCATTTCAACAATCATTCTTCCCGCGCTCCATACGTGAATGGAACGGCAGAAAGCCCTCACAACGGATGCAACGAGACGCTCCTCTGCTATGCACTTCACAGTGGTTTACAGAGTGTGGATGCAGATGTAGATAGATGTAGATACAGCCAATGCCGGAACTGTACCTTTCGGAAATACTCAACCGCGTGGCTTCCACTGTTGTGTGATTAGCGCCATGCCGCTGTTTTCTGAACAGTGTTTCAACGTCTGCCCCGGCTCCCTCGTCACCACCGCCCCTCACCTCCCCCCCCCCCCCCCCCCCCCACTCTGGCCCCCTCTCGCCCTTTCGCCCGTGGACTCACCGCGACTTAGGTTACTACTGGCATTCCATAGTGGTTTCGTGCTTTCGTTTGTGTAGGGTGGTTTAATATACCTGGTAAAAAGCAAGAAAAATGTTTGTCTCGTAAAAAAACTCACCTTACTTCTTGATGTAGTCTCCTTTAAGAGATATACACCTACTCCAGCATCCCCCCAGCATTTTTATCCCATCGGAAAAATAGATTCTGTCAGACTCTGCAAAATAGTTGTTGACTGCAACAATATCTTTCCGTTTTGATGAAATTTTCTTACCAGCAACTCATAGTTTCAAACTGAGAAAAAGGGAGAAAGCACTTGGCGCTGTGTCTGGTGAACAGGGTCGACAAGGAACCAATTCAAAGCCCCTATTGATGCGCTCTCGCCACTGTTATCGCTGATGTAAGGGATGGTGCATTATCCTGCTAGAAGAGCGCTTTTTGCGCACCTACCTTGCTATTTTTTCAGCCAAAGCAAGTTTCAAACAATCCAACAATGAAACAGAACAGCATCCAGTACCGTTTCTGCTTTTCCCGATAATCTATGAGGCTAATTTCTTGGGAATCCCAAAAAAAAAAACAGCGACCATTACCTTACCAGCTAAAAATGGGTCTTTGCCTTCTTGGTGCACTTTCAGCATACTTTGTCAATTTTTTTGACTGCCCTTTTGAATCTGATGTCTAATGATGGATTCAGGTTTGATCAACAGTCACAAATCGGTGCAAAAAGTCTTGCGGATTGTGATTAAACGTCGCCAGGCCCTTGTATTGAAATGTCGTGCTGTATGTGCATTTCGTCGTCTGTGAGCAATAGCGGCATCCACCTCGTTCACAGATTCTTCATAGCCAATTCTCGGTGCGGAATATTATGCACTCCGTTATTTGAGATGCCTACGGTCTCTGAAATCTCACGAATTTTTATTTGGCAGTCCTACATTGCCATTTTGTCATTGGAATAAGCTGAACGCGCTCCGCCTTCGATGCTTTTCCGACCACGTTTAAATTCATTAATCCAAAAGTAAAGTGATGATGCAGTGTCCGCTTGAACTCGATCCAGTTCTGATTTGTGTCACAGTTCATTCTTCAAATGAAAATGTTTAATAATGGCACGAAACTCGGTTTGCTCCATTTTCAATCGCGGTCGATACGCTGACCGGTTCAGTCTGCTGTCAACAATGAAGTGTAAGCTGTACATTGTTGGAATTATTTATACGATCCTTGCAATAATGAAGCTTACCAACCATGATGGCGCAACGAAAATGTTCCATTCTTTCATGGAAACGTACCAGACTTACCAAACCACCCTCGTAGTGAGAAACAAAAGAAGAGAGGTAGGTGAGTTTTAGGTGTTGACGTCGTCAACTCATTCGGTCGGTGGAAACACGACTGGTAAGTATTTTACGGAATATACCAAGCGAATACCCCGCAGCATGGAAATCCCATCCCAGATGTATGTTGCCTGTCTAAGGGCCCATAGGGGCAACAAAAACTTGATTTTCATTATATCATATAAATGTAGACTGACTTTTAATATTTTAAAATTCTGTCATGATCTACTTATTAAGAGGTATAATTTTATGTCAGAGGTTTAACATAATAAGACAAGTATCGCAATACTGGAAACTGTCCCTATATCTTGAGGCAGAACGACTCACAGCGCGCAGATACCCAGACTATATTTATTCAGTACTTGAGAATCAGAGCACTTACCGACTTCCAACAAACTTTACACACAATTTAAAAAATGTATGTACTTTTTCTCACTGACTACTCGCACAAAATGATGAAAGGAGCCGGCCGATGTGGCCGAACGGTTCTAGGCTATTCAGTCCGGAACCGCGCTGCTGCTACAGTCGCAGGTTCGAATCCTGCCTCTGACATGGATGTCCTTAGGTTAGTTAGGTTTAAGTAGTTCTAAGTCTAGAGGACTGATGACCTCATATGTTATGTCCCATAGTGCTTAGAGCCATTTGAACCATTTTTTCGATGTAAGGAAAAAAAGCTTATTACTTACTACATTTTCCCTGTCTATGCAATCAAACTTTAGCGTCAGGCATACTTCTTTACTACTAATTCTATTCGCAACACGTTAAAAACCACAACAGTATTGAAAGCATAAAATCATTTATTACAACGTTGACCGGTTTTCAGTCTATTCTCTGGCCATGTTCTGACCATCTCTAAAATATCAGTACGTTTGCGACCTTAGAGGGCCATCTAACGACAATAATTACAAGTTATAACACATAAATATAAGAAATACTTTTAAAAAATATTTTCCGGGTGGTGGCAGGCGGAGGAGGTGAACGGAGCAGGTACCATATGTTGAGTAGTCGAACGTTAACTGCTGGACAGCATGGAGGGTCTCCGCTCACAGCTAAACACATGATGTTACGTGATGAGACGTTCAGATGGTAAATACATTCCAGAAGTGATGTACATAAAAAGTGGTAGCGTAAAATAAAATACGAGCAGTGGCATTTTAAGGTACGTGACAGCAAAAGTTAAGTGCTAGAGGAAACAATTTATCACAATACGTCATGATAAATTACAGGTAATGATTCAGTAGCAATTGCTTCGTAGAAGGAAGACTGTCATGGTCCGTTCGTGAAATCGGCGTCGGTACGTAGAGTATAAGCACAGAAAAGTTAAACCAAGGAGACACCGTTACTTACCAAGGGAACGGCGTGCAGAGTATCGCTATGAACCATCTATGGCTGTACCTCTGGTACTATATTCTGGTTGCCGCAGATATCTGAATACTTGGACTCAGAGATGTAAGTTCTGCCTGACTAATGTTTGTATACGATAGCTGCTGATTTTGACAGCAAAAACTTACGAAGAAAACTAATAGTGATATGTGAAAAGTGAAGTATAAGATTATAACAATAGATGACTAATATAGGAAAAAAACATTTTTTAAGCAACTGTTTTTCTCCTAATGCACATATAGACCACTGGCCATTAAAATTGCTACACCACGAAGATGACGCGAAATTTAACCGACAGGAAGAAGATGCTGTGATATGCAAATTAGCTTTTCAGACCATTCACACAAGGTTGGCGCCGCTGGCGACACCTACAACGTGCTGACATGAGGAAAGTTTCCAGCCGATTTCTCATACACAAACAGCAGTTGACCGGCATTGCCTGGTGAAACGTTGTTGTTATGCCTCGTGTAAGAAGGAGAAATGCGTACCATCACGTTTCCGACTTTGATAAAGGTCGGATTGTGGTTTATCGTATCGCGATATTGCTGCTCGCGTTGGTCGAGATCCAATGACTGGTAGCAGAATATGGAATCGGTGGGTTCAGAAGGGTAATACGCAACGCCATGCTGGATCCCAACGGCCTCGTATCACTAGCAGTCGAGATGACAGCCATCGTATCCACATGGCTGTAACGGATCGTGCAGCCACGTCTCGACCCTTGAGTCAACAGATGGGGACGTTTGCAAGACAACAACCATCTGCACGAACAGCTCGACAAAGTTTGCATCAGCATGGACTATCAGCTGGGAGACCATGGCTGCGGTTACCCTTGACGCTGCATCACAGACAGGAGCGCCTCCGGTGGAGTACTCAACGACAAACCTGGATGCACGAATGACAAAACGTCATTTTTTCGGATGAATCCAGGTTCTGTTTACAGCATCATGATGGTCGCATCCGCGTTTGGCGACATCGCGGTGTATTCGTCATCGCCATACTGGCTATCACACGGCGTGATGGTATGGGGTGCCATTAGTTACACATCTCGGTCAGCTCTTGTACGCATTGACGCCACTTCGAACAGTGGACGGTACATTTCAGATGTGTTACGACCCGTGGCTCTACCCTTCATTCGATCCCTGCGAAACCCTACATTTCAGCAGGATAGTGCACGACCGCATGTTGCAGGTCCTGTACGGGCCTTTCTGGATACAGAAAATGCCGCCCTGGCCAGCACGTTCTCCAGATCTCTCACCAATTGAAAACGTCTGGTCAATGGTGGCCTAGCAACTGGCTCGTCACAATACACCAGTCACTACTCTTGATGAACTGTGGTATTGTGTTGAAGCTGCATGGGCAGCTGTGCCTGTACACGCCATCCAAGCTTTGTTTGACTCAATGCCCAGGCGTGTCAAGGCCGTTGTTACGGCCAGAGATGGTTGTTCTGGGTACTGATTTCTCAGGATCTATGCACCCAAATTGCGTGAAAATGTAATCACATGTCAGTTCTAATATAATATATTTGTCCAATGAATACCCGTTTATCATCTGCACTTCTTCTTGATATAGCAATTGTAATGGCCAGTAGTGTACAAAGTAATGTAAAAGTAATTACCGTAATTAATTTTAAGTATATTAGTCACAGTTTGTTTTCTGTATGGTTTTTTGGTTTGGGGGTGCGGACGAAACAGCGAGGTCATTGGTCGTATGTCGGTAGTATGCTCTTGTGATGGTTTCCCTTAGGAGCATAACTACACACATGAAAAAAAGTTTTGCATCACCACGGTTTCCAGAGCTCCTGAAGATAGACGTTGACTGTGGATGTTGTATCACAGACACAGTCCCTTTGACTGTTCAGAGATGTCACTAAGCCCGCCCAAAGATGTAAAAAAACCATGCTGGAGCAGCGCTTATTAGACGAAGGGGTCCGACAGCCGATCAGTTCCAGTCATTCCACCAGGAAGGAGGTACACGGCTCGTGTTGTCTGTAGTTCAACCATGCCTAGACGGTCAATACAGCGGTTCGATCGCATTCGCATTGTTACTTTGTGCCAGGTGTCTCGGAGTGAACCAAAGCAATGTTGTTCGGACTCTGAAGATATACAGAGAGACAGGAACTGTCGATGACATCCCTTGCTCACGTGCCCAATGGCTTCTACTGCAGTCGCTGAACGCTGCCTACGGATTATGGCTCGAAGGAACCCTGACAGCAGCGCCACCATGTTGAATAAAGCTTTTCGTGCAGCCACAGGACGCCATGTTACGACTCAAACTGTGCGCAATAGGCTGCATGATGCGCAACTGGACTTCCGATGTCCATGGCGAGGTCCATCTTTGCAACAACGACACCATGCAGGGCGGTAAAGATGAGCCCAGCAACATGTCGAATGGACCTCTCAGGATTGACATCAAGTTGTCTTCACCGATGAGTGTCGATAAGCCTTCAACCAGACAATCGTCGGTGACGTGTTTGGAGGCAAATCGGTCAGGCTAAACGCCTCACACACACTGTCCAGCGAGTGGTGCATGATCCACCAATCACTCTGAGGGATCTACGCCGAGTCGCCGTTGAGGAGTGGGACTATCTGGACCAACAGTGCCTTGATGAACTTGTGGATAGTATGCCACGACGAATACAGACATGCATCAATGCAGGAGGACGTGCTACTGGATATCAGAGGTACCGGTGTGCACAGCAATCTGGACCAACACCTATGAAGGTCTCGCTGTATGGTGGTACAACATGCAATGTCTGGTTTTCTTCAGCAATAAAAAGGTCGAAAATAATGTTTATGTTGATCTCTATTCCAATCTTCTGTACAGGTTCCGGAACTCCCGAAACCCAGGTGATGCAAATGAATGTTTGCCTTTCTCGACGGTGGAGAATCAAGTAGCGATCTCCCAAGCCCTTCTCGGCGTGACTCTGTCGTGACGTGCTTTTCAGCTGGTGAGATATGTCACTCTGAATGTGAGTCCAGAAAACTTTATTATAACTTACACCTTGAAAAACCCCTAAACGCAAGTACACAGTATGTCCAGTAATACAGTCTCTGCCTATGTCCAAATATCGTCATAGTATTTCGTGGTGCTCGTTACAATAGAAAGTCCGTCACTACTATGACATATTCTAGGATAGAGTTCCAATAAATCTGTTGTCAGCAGACATGCTAGACTGCATTAATTTTTCTTTTATCAGGTGGGTTTGTTTCCGTCATACAATAGGCAATTCGCGTTTCTGTGAGGACTACAGGGAATAAAAAAAGAACTGTTCCACTGCTAGTAAAATATGCATTATTCAAAAATTATCATAAGAACTCTGCTATAGCAGTTGTTATAAAATATTTCATTTCAACAAGTTAAAGTGTCTATTGATGGAAATCGTCTGTAATGTAGCATGATACACTGCCTTGGTTTTCTTCCTTTGCCAATCACTTGTGTAGCGGTAACAGCTGCAACATTTTAGCTGTCGATATCAACTGCTAGTTCTTCAAAAATAGTTATTTGAGACATCTTTGGCATGATTTAAGTGCTTAAAATTCACGTGTGGGCACTTTGGATTTCACGCTACGAGACACTACGTTCTCGTGTCTTGGCTGTGTCTGCTCATTCGCCGTTTCGCGAGCTAGGCACGAAGGGCTCTACAAACCGCTGTTATAAGCTGTTCTTCGTGCAACGAAAATCTGTAACTTTAACTTTATAAAAAATATTTGCTTGCAGTGCACCTTAGCAGCTATAATTTTGACAGTGCGTTTATTTGTGTGTATTCTTTCTAAGCGAACACATATAGGGTAGGTCCCGACATGTCGGATTGGACCATTCCCTTGTAAGTCCGAATAGCGAGCGATACAGAAGTTGACTGTGCTTTTTACTGTGACGAGGCCGCCACTACTAAGACGTATTGCAGGATAGAGTCCCAAAATTCCCACTGTGACTGAATAATTGCTAGTTGTGACCGCGTGGAACGTCTCCGTGATCTGTCGCGGGTTATGATACTGATTCCTGTGGAGTCGCGTGATTGGCTGCTTGTATCGGAGATGTCGACTTCGTCGCCGGTTGTCTTCCCCGGTCGGTTGATATCACCGTAGTCTCGGATTGGCGCCTGCGGGAGGTGCGGCAGAGATGTTTCTCCGCCGAAAGAAAGAGCCGTCGGTCTGGCGCTACTCGCTGCGCACCTGTGTGTCTGGCAACCCGCAACACAGCGATGTGGGAAGGAATGTACCCATCAGGAGTAGCACGAGTTTCCAACAGACTCGAGGCATCTGTAGAATGCGAGGGCTAGTCTGAAAGTAAGGTTGGTTGGTTTGTTGGGGGAAGGAGACCAGACAGCGAGGTCATCGGTCTCATCAGATTAGGGAAGGATGGGGAAGGAAGTCGCCCGTGCGCTTTGAAAGGAACCATCCCGGCATTTGCCTGGAGCGATTTAGGGAAATCACGGAAAACCTAAATCAGGATGGCCGGACGCGGGATTGAACCGTCGTCCTCCCTGAAAGTAAGGATCGATAGGTCGCGAAATGGAAACCACAGTGAAATCAAAACTGTTTTATTTGCAACGGTTAGCTACACCTACCAGCTACTAGACATCTGTCGACCGTTGTACCAACTTTTCAAATCCCTCGTTATAGAAGACAGCCGCCAGAGTTTTTCGACAATTTTCTACACTAGACTGCAGCTCGTTGTCTGTTCCAAAATATTGTCTTCATAGCCAGCGGTTGATTTGAGCAGAGATGAACCTCAGGGGTAGAAAATTACGGGCTGTATTGTGGGTGGTCAAACACTTGCCATCGAAACCGCAGCAGCAGCATCTTCATTGCCCCTGCAGAGTGCGGCCGAGAATTGTCGTGTAAAACGAACCGCATGATAGCTATGTTATGTAGATTGCATAGCTTTAGGCGAAATCTTTCGCCAGGCCCTCGTACTTGGAGGGAGACGCTAATTTCTAGCCATCTTTACGTTCTGACTGTGAGCTCAGAACTGAAAACAGAGACATGATGCGATCGACGGGCGTACTAGACACAGTGCTCAACGCATCTGTGCAAAGCTTCATCAGATTTTCACTGTATTTTCCATTTCGCAACCGATCGTTACCTTCTTTCCGAATAACCCTTGTACAATTAGGTAGGCCACGCCGGGGGTCAGGCTCCTATTGGCTAAAGCGTGTGTCGTCAAGGGGAATACTGTTCTACCGAGAGGGTCTAACGCTAGCCTTATGAACTCTGTATTATTAAGTGCTTACGAACATGATTAAGCATCGCTAGAGTCTAAAATTGTAAGAAACCAAAACTTGTATGTTATAACAACAGCTACCTGTAAAGATTTAATATTAAGACGTAGAACATCTTACTGCGTTCATGAATACACATTGTAGCTCAGAAAGATGACGACGCAATGCACTGAAGATTTCCTTCACGGCAAGGTTTTTTTATGTTCTTTGTTTTAGCTTTTGTGTTCAGATGCCTTATTTTATGAAGGTTCTTTTTCATAGAGACAAATCACTCTCTGATGCATTTCAGGAAACGTGCAGAAAGTAACTCTGTCGTCACTCCGTCACACTTAGCTTCATGTCGCCCATGAAAATGCAAAATATCACTCCAAACTCCTTTATTTTATCAAACCAGCCAGCTCAAAGAGAGGTGAGCCCATTTATGGAGGTTACGGAGATCCAGTCATTATCCGTGATGTAATCTTGAAACGTCCCCTTAGAAAAATTTAAAAATGACAGTGCTAGAAAACCTCTTACGTTATTTGATTTTCAAACAGCTGAGCAGAACTGAACGTACTCAGACATTTCTCCCTTTACTTATTCTGATCAACACTAAACTGACACACAGTATTTTTAGCGCAACGCAATTTGACTTTCAATAATCCCTACAAAAGAATGGCCCTGACTAACAATAACCTATACCCTTAATGAATCACTTACCTCACAAAAATCTTCGTTACTCGAACTACTGCGATACAGCGAGCGCCAATACTTCCAGCTAAATAAAGAATTCTAGCTACTGATAGGCATAGTTAGAAAATGAAAGATTTTGATAGAGAACAAACAATGTATTTACCTTAATAATGTTCAAAAGTGATCATATATATATATATCAGTTCATGATATCCAGTATTACAAATTTACTCTTTCTGATGGACACACGTTCAGATCGTCCGCTCTCAAAATTCCGCCATCTCTCTCCCCACATCCACCACTGCTGGCGGCTCACCTCCCAACTGCGCAACGCTACGCGCTCTTAACAGCCAACAGCCCAACACTACAATAGCGAATATAAAACAATACAAACCAGCCACAGATTGCGCACAGCACAGTTAGTGATTTTCATACAGAGCGCTACGTGGCGTTACCAACAAAAAAAACCTAAACAGCCTACTTACAATCTGATCTGAACCTAGAAGAAATTTCTCTGAGGTGAGACTGAAGCCAAGGAACTACCCATGTGCTTGCATTAAAATGCTATTTAATCGGCAAAATGTTGAGTGCATCTTGCCATTTACAGTCATCACAAGTTGCTGTTTCATCACTAGGAAACTGCAACAAATCTAGTTCGTGTTCGCTGAAATTAGTGCAATCCAAGGATCAGCTGTCATATTTCCAGTTATGTTAATACACAACTCGCTTGTGACGAACTTATGAAGTCCTGTTCATTTTCTTCCATTGGAGGAGGGTGTGACAGCATCTCACCAATACTCTCCATAAGGGACGTATTTACCAACAAGGGGATGTCTTCTGTATTTGCAGTCAATATTTCAGCACGAAAGGCGTTGGATTGTTCCAAAATGCGAACAGACTACCAATTTTAGAAAAAAAGTTTTTGGTTTAGCGTGAAAGTCAAGATGTACGAAGTTCCCATATTCTTTATGTCATTATAAAGTCCAAAGAGACAGTTTGCTGGAATTATGAAAATCCTCTGGAAAGGCAGTAGACATAGAGTCTTTCCATGACGCATGTTGAAACAAACCTCAAAGAAGCGTTTAGTGTATTCTTGTGTCTTTGAAAGTGAAGACCACAGCCACTCCGAAGAAATGCCCTGCCATCCTTAGGAGCCCTTGAGTTTAAAACATCAGTTGAATTAAATATCCTTCCTGTTCTTTATTTAGCAGGTATTTAACAACTCGGGGACAACAGTGTGGAAAGAACTGTGCAGCCATTCCTACATTCTGCGGAGCTCGTCCCCTTATTTCTACGGGAGCTAATTCCCTCTCTGTGTTTCTAAGAGATTTTCACAAAGCTTCCTGTTCAAGACTGTGATGTCGGGCATAGTTACTCCATCATCCAGAACAGGAGTGTCCAACCCGCGGGCCTCATTCAACCCAAATCAAATGTCAATGCAGCCAATGTCGTGAGCATCTATCAAACAATCGGCTAAAAAAAATGAAAACAATTCCATCTGGGTAACGTTCTGATAAACTGAATACTTTCAATTTGAAACTCCTGTCACATTATGTTATTGTGTAATTGGTCCATCCCGTTCATTTTTTTTCAATTGTTATTGTTACAGTCATGTATATTATGTGCGGCTGAAACGTCCTCGTTTCCTTACAGTGTGGTTCGGGTGAGCTAAAATGTTGGACACCCCTGAGCTAAAACATGGTTTCTAAGCAATTTAAGCAAATGTGGAACATCCCAGAAACCCCACAGTTATTTCACTGGATTCGTGTAGTTTGGAAATGCTAGTATTCTCAATTCCCGCTTCTCACTTCCTGTATTACTAATGACGTCACTCCGTTTCACCAACATTCGGCGCGGAAAGCCAATACAGCATGCCCTGCAACAGAATGATTAACGATGTGTTTCCGGGTGTTCAGCTGCACTGTCGTTTTCGTTTCTATGCTCAATATTTGGACGACCGACCCAGCTCTGTTCTGCAGGTGCTGCGAGTTTTGCTGTTATATGTACCCGCTGCCTGGACTGCAACCAGGCTGTGTGAATTATTGTTGGTCTCGCACCACTATTTACCGTCTTCGATTCCCGACGTCCACTATGCCCTTTCATGCTCTTTTGTTTTCCAGAACCAGTGCTGATATTCCATGAAACGCAAATTCCCTCGGAGTTTTCCAGCTCTGGTGGATGTGATTACTGACAGTATTTTAATAAATTGAGCACTGGATCCCAAGCCTTGCCCATTTGTTAGGGTTTTTTGAGATCTCTGTTTCGATAGACTCCTAAGTTATGTTGGGTCAGAAACCACGTATTACATTTAATGCTTACATTGGAGGCAGTGCTCGGCGACAGCTACTTTGCTTGGTTGTTTTAGTCGTCTGTATCGCTGATTTTCCTTGCATCTCTTCCCGACTTCTATGGTGGTTAGTAAGATATTCAATATTCGCATCGAATACGATACACAACTGGCTTTGAGAGATCTAGGTCGTCTTTAACATTAGAAATAAGATTTTATATTCGTATTTTTATTGAAGGGAGTGAAATACACTGGATGGCATGTTTTTGTAGGTGTCTACCGCTATTTCCGGATATTGGGTAAGCAAATTTTGTTTTCTGTTCCTCGGTCTCTGTCTCTTTCTCAGGATTTGTTGATTTTGAGTGCATAGCCCGTTCATTTTAACGACATGAGTACCCTTTCCTTTGGAACATCAGCCTTGGTACTGTAATTCTCTAGCGAGGCTCTCCTTGTATGAAAGGGTTCGAGCTCTATGGACCAGTGTATTTAGCAACAAATTTCTTTATGACGGTTGGCGATGGCTCTAGGCATGGATGAAGAGGTCAGTGTACGTAGGGTTTCTGTATACTCCGTGACTCATGAATTCGTCCATTCTTCTTTTATGTAACACGCCGAGGAGAGATAGTTGGCTCTCTTGTTCAGTTCCTTCGTGAACCCAGGAACTCTTAAAGCTTTTCTGCTTTATTTGACCACACCACAAACATGTCACCCATATACCGATAGAAACACGTTGCTTTCAACTTGCCGGCCTCTAGAGTCCCTGCTTCAAAGTATCACATGTATAGGAACGCTATGACAGACTATAAAAGGCTAACCATCGACACGCCATCGCTTTGTTCCTAATACCCTCAACGACGTACCACGAAGGAATTATCCGAAAGGATGTGACGTGCATGCAAAGACAAACAAATCATTACATTTTCGGAAAATATTGGACGACTTATTCAAGAGAAAGAGCTTGACAAAGAGAGCAAGTCAATAACGAGTTAGTCCACCTCTGACCCTTATACAAGCAGTTATTCGGCTTGGTATTCAAGAGTTGTTACAGATCCTCCTGAGGGATATCGTGCCAAATTCTGTCGAGTTGGCCTCAAAATCCTGAGAAATCGCAGGGGCCTGCCCATAATATTCCAAACGTTCCGAATTGGAACAGATCCAGGAACGTTGCGGGCCAAGTTAGGTAGAAACTTCGCAGTGTGAGGGCGTTTCTTATATTGCTGAAATATAAGCCCAGAATGGCCTGCCGTGAAGGACAACAAAACGGGACGTACCGCTGTGCTGTAATGGTGACGTGGGTTACAACCACATGGGCTGTGTCACTAAAAGAAATGGCACCGCAGACCACCACACCTGCTGCCGGGTCGCGTGGCGGCCGACGGTCATATTGGTATCCCAGAGATGTCCCGGACGTTTCCCGACACGGATTCACTGGTCATTAGGGGTAATTTCGAAGAGTGACTCATCACTGAAGACTGTTCTACTCCAGTCACTCAGATTCCAGGTCGAAGTCGTGTCTGTAGACGCTCAGGACAAGTGGGATACTGCTTGTTTTCGTGCTTGCCGAACCCTACCATGGACAGCAAGATCAGCGGGTATCTATCCTAACGTTTGGAGCACTACGGGCAGAGCCGTCCAACAAGCTCCTGATTTGGACAATCTAAGGCGCCAGTTGGACAGAATGTAGGAGGACAGCCAATAACTCTTATCAGGCAATGCCACGCCGAATACCTGCTTACATAAGGGCCAGGCGTGGACTAACGCGTTACTTCTCAAGCTCTTTCTCTTGAATAAATGATCCCGTTTTTCTGAAATTGTAATAATTTGATTGTCTGTACGTCATATCTCTCGATTTCCGTCCCATTCGTATAATTACTTCATGGTGCGTCTTTTTTTTTTCTTAGAGTCTATTTTCAGTCAAACTGGAAATAAGCTGATGTCAGAACACACGTAAAAAGCTATGTAAATAAATAGTCGAAATTTTCTGCAGTAATCACAAAGCGGAACTCTAGTAAAAAGGGCGACTGCATCGGAACTCACCATAATATCCATATCCTGAAGCCGGTGTTGCTTGAGGTGTAGTACAAAGTCAGCAGGGTTGCGAATATGGTACTCGCATTTTCTCACATATCCACTGAGAATGCGTTCCAAGTATTTTATCGAGCGGTGTTTGTATGTCCCAGTATTACTAACTACGGCGAATTCCTTCGTTGTCTATCTTAGAGAGTGGCACTGCTGCTCATGTTGAAGACGCTTAGTGATGTTACGTGGCTAGACTTATTCATTGAGCAGTTTTCGTGCCGTCGACATTTCGCTGTCTGTATGCAATGTCACTCAAGGGGTGTAAAATCGTCTTATTGGAGTCTACACCTTACATCAACACCGCAGCGTTGCCCATCTCGGCTGGTAGAACTAAGGTTTCCTTGTCCTCACCCAGATTTGTCAGTGCTCCTCCATTGGAGTTGTTAGACTTAAACATTGGTGCGCTGGTAAGTGCTGTACAGGTTTCACGGCGAGTATCTCCTGGTGTTTCCTCCGAGAGAGAAGCTGCAACAAGCAGGACAGAGGTGATGTAACCTTTCATTGGTAGCATTTTTGGAGCACGCACCAAATTTACGCATGTATCAAAAGGGTCTTCATTGCATCCTCGTCGAGGTGTTTGTCAGTGAGAGTAATTACAGTACTGCTACCTGTGTGTTTTCTTGGCTTTTTGTGCAAGCGACTGAATTTTGCTTTCTGGCGAGCAGACGTTGTTAAATATATTGACTGTGCTTATAGATAATACAGTGTTGTCTACGAATTCCCAAGACTCTGCAGAATTTAGACGATGTGTAAAGATGGAATTGAAGAACCTCTTTTCAAGTGACATCTGGGATTCGTCGAGCGTCACGAATCCTTTCTCGTACTAGAGCGAGGATTGCACGATACACAACCCTGTTTGCCGGTGGTGTGTTAATGAGATGTTTGATTTTAGCGGACTTACATACAGTTTCTTCATCTAGACGCCTTGTTAGGAAGGTCAGGGTACAGTGGAGCTGACCATTAGTTTGGCCCAACATCCAAAAAGATCGGTAGACGTCCACGGAAACTTGGCATGCAGTGTATTTCGCTCCGTTCAACTAAAATAAAATGTGTTCAAATAACTTACGGGTTTGCTGCCGGATGACGTCGTCGACCACCGCCGATATTTTGACAGGAGCACACCCTGCCATTCTCAAGGCACAACTGCAAGGAGGAAGCGATGTGCAAGGGAATTTAATTCCTCGGTTCACAGAAGAGAAACAAGGAAGATACCACACACAGAACAAGTGTCAACACAAACAAAGATAACCAACATCAGAAATATCGATAGTGACTATTAATCAACAGGTGAGGTAGCACTAATTCTGTCCGAGGGTGTGCTCCTGTCGAAAAATCGGCGGTGGTCGACGACGTCACCCGGCAGCAAGCCCGTAAGTTATTTGAACATTCAATTTGCCGGTAAAAGTTAAGATCTCACAAGATAAAACGTATTCCTTGTCCAGTTTAAGACGGTCTAGGTCTCCCAACGCCGCGTGTTTATCGCACTCCATAGGAATGTGGGCAGAAGTGTTACGTGGAGCAGACCATCATAAGAGTCGAGGAGGTATACAAGAAACATGAGCAACACAGTCGAGTACAGCAACCAAGTTAATCACCTGTGATCTCTCAAGTCTTCTCGAGGTGATTGATTAACAGCGAGTTTGCGAGTGGCCTAGTGAGTTGCTGTTTCATTCCTGTGCACAACATTTCGACGATCGACCCAGCCAGCTTCTTGTGGTACTGCGAGTTGTGCTGCCCGGACTACAACCACACTGTCACTGGCTATAATTGCGGATCATTCCTTGCTCGGTATGTGTGCAGGTTAAACATCAAAATGTTATTCCCGCTGAACATCTTGGTGTGATGCTACGTCATACCAGAGTTGATGCAGCCGGCCGCGGTGGTCTAGCGGTTCAGGCGCTCAGTCCGGAACCGCGCGACTACTACGGTCGCAGGTTCGAATCCTGCCTCGGACATGGATGTGTGTGATGTCCTTAGGTTAGTTAGGTTTAAGTAGTTCTAAGTTCTAGGGGACTGATGACCACAGATGTTAAGTCCCATAGTGCTCAGAGCCATTTGAACCATTAGAGTTGATGCATTGGCCTCAGGTAATGCGGAGATGTCTGTCCTTCTTCTCGCAGCAAGAATGGCCTCTGGTGATGTGGAGGTGAGTCCACCTCAGGCTGCTGCGGAGCAGTTCAGGCCAACGTGTTGTCGGCCTGTGTTATGGTTGGTGGTCCAGAACCGTGATGAACCGATAGCCGGATTGGCCCGATTTTGCGTAGAAGGCACTTGCAGTCGGCGGGACTCCGTCCTTCAGCAACGGCACTCCAGTGTCTTTGTGCAGACGAGTTGAACACAGCCTCTGGGGTGCAGAGCGAGTTCCCGAGCTCGCTACTGTGTCCTCTGCTGCGCCGCGATGTGAGAGTCAGCGGCCGTCCCCCACACCACGGTCGCAAGGTCCAACACGAGACGCCTGTGGATTAAGCAGCGGCTTGAGGCGCATAGGCGCCCACTGCTCTGTTTATGATGTTACGAATATGAGGGGCCCAGTTGAGCCCTTGGTCGAGGACAGCCCCAAGATACTTCTCGGTCTCCGTCCGTGGGATGAGACCATAGAGTAAATATCTCTGGAGTGAGCGTTGCGTTCTGCGCATGTTGTCAACATTAAACCAGGATTGTCACGTGTTTTCGGGACTTCGCTGTTCGTGTGTGCTTTCTGCAGCGTTTGAAGTTTATAATATCAAGAGTTTTTGTTGTGTTTCACCGCTTGTTGATAGTGTAATAGCGAGGTGAATTACTGTTGTCGCTACGGATGCAAAGAAAAATATGTGAAAGGAGGGATAGTAACTTTTCATGGGTACATACCATGTTGCTCTAATTATAGGTATCATATTAGTAAGAGACACTGCATATGTTTAAAAATTTCGAGACGCCTTATAATTAAGGCTTGATTTGTAGACCTATTTTTCTACGATTTTATGACTATATAACAGATATTACAGCTCGTACAAAAGCTTACAAACAATCGCTTCCTCTCGTAAATTTTCTAGTGGAACAGGAAAGGGAATGGTTAGTTGTTTCAGTAAATACTATCCTCCATGCATTTATCAGTGACTTGTCGATTATGTATCTAGATTACTCAGTCTACTATTTATTTAATAAACTGGGAGCAAGCACTTAAAATGCGTCAAATAAATACCTCAAAGTGCCACCAGTAAGAAAAATTGTGCTTTAGGTCGCAAAAATGAGAAAATAAATACGCAGTAATACGAGAAAAAAAGGGCGAATTAGCAGGGATATAATTGCTAATGTGTGGCAAATTCGGTGTTTTTTGGACACTTGCAAAAGTACTAGCGTACTGTCAAGTCGTTTTGCAGGACTATCACTGAAAAATTGTACGTTAGGCTCTGTAATACTATAAAGTGCCGTATCATACCGTAAACTACCAAAAATCGAGTGCATCTGAACTATGACACCTATCTCAAAGAAGCAGAATGCAATATCACTTGCCCTTAAAAGTTACGTAGCTGCTTTATTCCCAGTATCAAATAGATACTGTTAAAATGTCTCCGCAACATATATAAATAATCTACGACACGTACGAAAAGAATCCGTCTGTACTAGGGATGTAGTGACATTCTAAATATACAGGGCGCTATACGGACAAACACACGACGTCCCGAGATCACGTGACCAGGCCGTCAATGTATGTTGACAACACAAAATCTGTTCTGCGCATGTGAATGCTCACTCCAGAGATATTTACTCTATGGATGAGACCTCCCATGATGTTTAATAACGGCAGATCTGGCGGCAGATTCCTTCGGACGGCAATGAATGTGTGACTCCTGTTCGTCGCCCATGCTGCCACTGCATCGCACCAGAGATGTAGGCGGCGTCTATAAAGGCACATTTGCATGCCGAGCGTGAGTTTCCTCGGAAACGCGAGATATTAATTAAATAAATAATCAGTGACAAATAAATAAAGCCTATGGCACACAACTGCAGCGCTGTGTCGCTGATAAAACAAAAGCACAATTACGTTACTCGTATGTTTGATTAAGAAAAGTGAGCTCTGGTTGAAGTGGTGCGAGAAGCACGTATTTTATTTTATTGTCTGGCACACCGCCATATTTCATGTTATAGAAAATTACTGCGAGTTGCAACCATACTAGGCACTCGATTTTGAAAAGAATTTATATTTATAAAAGTAAGTAGGATTATGAACTGTAGGCTTATTCATTGAATATATCTGATTTAACTAACTGTGTAATTTTTTTGTTTAGTAGACAATCACCTCTGTACGACGTTTTGGCATGGCTGGCAAATTATTGTAATATTGAGATTTAGATTATGAGTCCGCACCTACCGCAGCAGTCTTTGGAAACGATTTAATTACGAAGTCCGATTATTTCAGTTTTATTTCACGGTCAACTACGAGTAACATTGCCTTTACGAAAAAGCCATTGTCAAGCGTCTGATACCGAATAATTAAAACCTGACGACTCATAGGAGAGACAATCATACAGATAAAATAATTAATATTTTATTTTATTTTATTTTATTTATTTTATATTGGCGACTGCGTGTCGGACTTGTTATTTTGTCATTTGTTACATTGTTCTCTTTGTTTCATGTGAAAAATCAACTTTCTGGACCTGGACTTGACTATATGAGAAATAACAAAAATCAGAAGATATTTGCCAATTATAAAATTTTGCGGGAAGACGCAAAGAAGCTTCCAGCAAAATAAGGTAAGACGCAGCATCTTTGCATTAGCAGGCTTGACCAGACGTATAATTTAGTGTATTAGCTTTTCAGTAGATTCTGTAGTGTTTCTTTTCCGCATAACAGTTTCAGTGATAAATTTCATTCTCAATACTTTTCCCTAAACAATAACGTATGCAACAATACCAATACACGAGTGTACAATATGGCCGACTTCTGTACGATATCATGTAACATGGCCAGCAGCCATTACCAATAATCTCAAATTCAGTTTATATTTTTAAATTAACAGATAGCCATTGTTGCTACGACCGATTCATGCTCGACTGCATTTTATTTTAAAATCAGTGTCAAATATTTTCTTGAAACATATATCACGTGTGGCATGGTAATAACTAGAAAACAATACGCAAAAATGGAACAGCAAAGACGTACTATTCAGACGCAATCCGACTCGGACGAGAGACAAATGTTAGAAAATGACTTTACGACAGCAACCGGTAGTGACGATTCATCAAACATTGACGCAAGTGTTGACGAAAATTTTGACAATAGGCCTTCCACCACAAAAATTTCAAAGTCTCAATCAGAGCCCATGTTAATGCATGACGTCACGTCTAATGACGCGGCGGGGGCAGAGACCTTGCAAACGGTAAACATTGCCGACATGTTACAAATGCTAATGAAACAAAACGCAGAAAATATGGCAACCTTACAGACGCAAAATGAACAATTAAAGACACAAAATGACGGAATCAAATCTGATCTCATAGCACTCAAGACAAGTAATGACACTTTATGTAAGCGTGTGGAACTTATAGACGCCACACTGACCAAACAGATGACTGAATTCAGTGCTAAATTTTCCCAGCTTAATACGAGACAAGAAAAGACTACAACTGACGTAGCACTTTTACAGACACAAGTAAAAAACCTTAATGTCACGTGTGAAGTTCTTACTGAACAAATTCAAACATATCCTTCAGTACATGACAACCTTGAAAAACGAATTACTGACGTACAGAATAAATTTGACAATGTTGAACAACACCTGACTGACATCTTACAATCTGATGCCACAGCTCATTTTCAAAATATTAATAAAGAATTTCATGATTGGGTAGTGAACAAAGACAAACATTTTGATAGATGCTTACGTGAAAATTTACCAACAATTGTGCACGACTCCGTAGCGCAATACATTACTAATAACAAACAGCTGATCAGTGACGCAGTACAATCCGTCACTGCACCCATGAGACAATTCACCGATCGACCACAGTCTGAATGTAACGAAAATATCAGTCAAAATGCACAGTTCAGGAACCAATATACATTCGAGTATGACACACACATACCGCACACGACAAACACACAAGCACAAAACACACCACGACTACAACACATACCACGATGTGGAAACACAAACACAAGCTATTATCATGGTAAACCACAGCAACATTATCGTAATTACTCGCCAGCTGGACATAGCAGTAATTACAATGGGACAAATCCATATCATAATGCAAAGGAAGACGAAAGCTTAATGAAACACAGGCAATTTCAGATTTTTATCCCAGAAAAACGAACCGTTCATCCGGTGATTTTTCTCAAATCTTTTAGTAACGCATTTCCACGCACTTGGAGTGACCGGAAAAAGATTTCATATATTGTCGGTTACATCCAAGGCGATGCAGCTGTCTGGGCATACAGTCAAGCTGACGTATGTACCACGTACAGTGAGTTTGAGCGTGCTTTTCTGAACAAATTCTGGTCGCAATCCGTTCAGGAGCGACTCAGAAGACAAATTTTAGAACCTGAAACTTTTAACAGTAAAAATGGTAACTTACGCAGATATTTTGAAAAATACTTGAACATGGGACACTTTTTAGACGAACCAGTCGCAACGCGAGATATACTCCGTGCGTTGAAGGCCAAATTGCCTTTCAACATTAAAGAAAAACTCCTACATATCCCGGATGACGATTCAGATTATTTTTTAACAGCTTTAGATTCGGTTGACATGTTACTTGAAGATCAGCGCTTCGCGCGGCAAAACAGCAGCCACAATGTTTACACTAGTGGTATGCAAAACATGCAGGCTTGCCAACACAATTCTGGCGCGCCCACAGTTGGATGCGCGGTACAACAAAAACAGCAAACTCACATGCCGTCTCAGTACGGAAATCAAAATCAACACGCGTATTCCAATACAAACAATAGTTACAACAGTAATAACATTTCATGCGGCAATCCATACAAGAGGCACCGCGGTAATAACTACAACGGTAACAACAGATACAAAGGTAATAACAAAAACACAAACAGAAATAGAAATAATAATAACTACGAGCCAAGACAGCATCAAGGTTGGACTCGTAACGATCAGTACTTTCATTCAAACTCTGCTTTACCACAGCAGCCACCAGGTCAAAATTGGAGCATACCTTACGACCGACAGGTAAGTTATAATGCGCAACAGCAACAACAACCGCAAAAGTTTGGAGATCATAATAGGCAATATCCGAATGTGAATATAATAGAAATGACACCTGATGCACAACCTCAATCTGTGTCAGTACCTAGTACAAATGCTAATCCAACAAACTAGAAACAGTCACTACTTTGCCCCAGGTCGTGGCTGAAGAATCCTTGGGGGGCGGCTTCAATGTTAATCAGTTATTTGACACCACACTTGAACAACAGAATAATGATATGCCGAGTAATTCTAAACAAAAACTACCTGTTTTATTTATAAGATACAACCACAATAACAATATATCAGATGAACTTTTACAAGACAGTACACAATGTCGTTTAAACACAAATGAAATTGTTTTAGCATCCACTACTGGTGTAGTAGGTGGGATTCCAACTACTATTATCCTAGATACAGGTGCAGCTGTGAGCGTTTTATCTTTTAATTTTTATAAAAAGATGTGTGAATTGGAACCTGTGCCTGAGTTTCCTGCCCAAAACTGTGTAGGGTTACGAAGCAAGTTTTTGTAAACGTTAAAATAGGTAATGGAACCGTACAATGGCCACTCCTGGTTGTACAAAACCTTGTGACTAATTGCATATTAGGAATAGATATTATGAGCGAGAAGGACTGCATTATAGACTTCTCCAAAGGTAAATGTATTTTAAATGATAAAAGCAGGGTAATTATTATTGATTTGGACAGGAGAACTCTAAAGCATGACAAACACTGTACAGGGTACAAGGTTCAGTTAGTACTTGACAAAGACATTCAAGACATGCAAACACACTCATCTGACGCAGAGCTAATGGACTTGAAAACATTGCTTGATCATAAGATAAGTGAAGCTACAGCTCTCAGTGTACATGAACGTATAAAACTACAGGAAGTGTTATCCAAATATTTACAAGTTTTTACCAAACGATTAGGTGTTATCAACACGTATGTGTACAAGATTGAAGTTAAGCCTCACAAGATCTTCTACCATAAGACATATAACGTACCGTTATCTCAACGACCTGCTGTGTGGCAAGAATTAAAACAAATGTTAGACTGGAAGGTCATTGAACCATCCACCTCACCTTACTGTAGTCCTCTACTTGTTGTCAAAAAATCAAATGGAAGCATTAGGTTAGTGTTAGACGCACGAGCTATTAATGAAATAATTTTACCGGTTCACACAAAACCTGAAAATTTAGAAGAGCAATTACAGAAATTTCTAGATGCAAAATATTTTTCCACAATAGATCTCGCTAATTCGTTTTGGCAGGTGGGTATCACTCCTGATTCTCGGAAATATACTGCATTTATGTTCGGGGGGCGAACCTATCAGTTTTGTGTTCTACCCTTCGGACTGAATGTCAGCTCTGGGGTATTCATTACAGCCCTGGATACCGTGCTTGGCGACGATTTAGTTGAGACAGTCACACACTATGTAGATGATATACTGATAGCTACACAATCTTGGAATGAACACGTTGACACTCTTCAAAGAATTTTAAAAAAAATTTGCACAAGCTGGAGTCACAGCCAACTTAAGAAAATCAAAATTTGGTTGCAGTGAGATAAAGTATTTAGGACATATCATTAATTCACAGGGCATACGTCCGGATCCCAGTAAATTAGATGCTATCAGAAACTTTCCTAGCCCTCGAACTAAAAAGCAGTTACAATCATTCCTTGGGCTATGTTCATTTTTCAGACGTTTTTTGCCACAACCACTTTTGAACAGTAAACATCTGCTAAATCTACTCAGAATGAATCAAGTTTGGATCTGGTCGGAACAGTGCCAGAATGACTTTAATACAATTAAACATGCTTTAGTGAATGCTAACATATTGAGCCATCCAGATTTCAATTTAGATTTTTGTATGACTTGTGACGCTTCACGTACTGGCTTGGGCTGTTGCTTATTTCAAGTTGTAAAGAATAAAGAGGAGGAACAGATAAGAATTATTGGGTTTGCGAGTCGCACTCTAACTGAATGTGAGCGTACATACTCCACTACTGAGTTAGAAACACTTTCCATAGTGTGGGCATTCAAGAAATTCAATTATTATTTATTTGGAAAACATACAGTAATTTACACCGATCACCAGGCCCTGACATTTTTGTTAACTTGTAAACTTGTACATCCTAGACTATCACGATGGGCAGTTACACTTCAGAACTACTCTTTTGAAATTAAGTACATAAGAGGTAAGGACAACACCATTGCAGACACTTTGTCTAGACTTCCACAAGGTATGAATGATACCAACAGTGACTTAGAAAATATAAATGACTACAGGATTCTCTTAATGCAAGACAAGCAGTATCACCAATATTATATTGATATGTGCAGAAACATGGCTGAATTACAAAAATCTGATCCTCACTGGTATAAAATAATAACATTACTGGTAGAAAAACACAATCATCCTTTGACTAAGTATTACAAGTTACACAATGATGTGCTATTTTACCGCCGACATCCAAATGCTACTAACTGGTGTGTATGCATTCCCAAAGAGTCTGAACGTAATTTAATTTGGCACACACACTTAGTTTGGGGTCATTATGGGACAAAAAAGTGTTTAGCGAAGCTCAGTACATACTGTTATTTTAGCAATATGAGAAGAAAAATTTACAGGGAACTGAAAACATGTGTCATATGTCAAAAATCAAAACCTCAAAATTTATCCACAAAAACAGATTTACATTCTATTTTACCTAGTAAACCCCTGGAAATTCTGTGTACTGACATCAGTGGACCGCATCCAGCAAGCTCTGGAGGCGTCAAATATATCTTGGCTTTTTACGATATATTTTCTAAACATGTTAAACTTTATGCTTTAAAATCCGCCACTGCAAGTGCTATAATACGAAGATTCTCAAGTGATTACCTGACGCACGTGGGAAAACCTAAAGCAATTCTATCAGATAATGCAGCAAACTACTCTGGGTACAAATGGAGAAATTTCTTGAAGGACAATAACATTAAAAGTATATTTATTTCGAGGTTTAGTCCACAATGTAACGCGACTGAGAGACTTTTCCGAGAATTAAATCGTTTCATGAGGACCTATATTTCATCAAAACATACTAATTGGGTGTCCTACCTAAGTCTTTTCGAAGACGTACACAATAACTTAAATATTTACGATACAAATTACACACCTAACGAGATCATGTTCAATTGCAAACAGAACGATCAGTGGATAGAACCATTACCTAAGTTGTCAGACAAGGAAATCACACCTGAACAGAAAATAAAAGAAGTATTGACTACATTGACACATCACGCACAAATACGAAACAAACATCACAGAAACATAATAAAAAGAAAACAAAAATTCGAGGTAGGAATGCTTGTACTACTTCGTACTCATCATAAATCTGTTGCACTCAAACGACGCAACGCTAAGTGGCGTCTGCTATATGAAGGACCTTATATAATTGTTAACATACCGCACCCTGGTGCGTATCTGATACAACATCGTAGAACTAACAAAATTATTGGGCTATACGCACACCGAGATCTTAGAGCTCTTCATGCTGAATAATGTCAAAGTCATACCCATCAAAATATTGCTAAGCAACTCGAAAAACTCTGTTGCTACAACACAGATAATAAGTAGTATAGAAATTTTCATTTCAGCGTTCCAGAGTCGCAGTTGAAGACAGAAGAACTTTTCTTTCAACGCCGCGGCTCCACCGAGAAGACTGAATATTAAAGTAAAATTTATGATTACGTAGCAGTGAGTGACATATTAATTTTTGACGGAACATTTGTTATTGTAGGTACCACTGACTTGGTATGACACCTGACGAACTGACAGACGTCATCTGTGAAGCGATCTTTTACTTTGAGAAATAGATTAGACGCACATCTCTCAACACGAAAAGCATCTATCAGTAGTCAAGGCCACACAGACACTCTACACACACGCACAAAACGCGAGGAATCGAACATTTTCTCTCTCTTACTATTTTGAATATTTATTGAGTAGTGAAAACGCCTGGTCTTGCCTACTGATGTAATGAATGTTGTGTCTAACCTATCTTAATTTCAGATGACATCACAAAAAACATCGATAATATCCCAGCAAAACCGCTAAAGAAGATGTAAATATCTGCAATTCATGTAATCAAATGTGACACAATGTAATAACCTATAGCGATGTAATGATGATGTAAACATGTTTATGTGCAACTGTATTATGTTTATACTAAGAAAATATGTGACGTGTGTATGTATAATTACTTATTTTTTTTAACTGATGTATCATGTAAAAATTTGAATAAAACGAGTGCCAAAAAGACATTGCATAGTGAACCTCTGTTCACGGACATTAACGAACATTACTAACTCTGCAACTACGCAGAAACCTATGTGAAGGAAACGGTTAATGCCATTCATTATGCATCGTACCTATGTAAACGCGATAAACGATCTCCTTGATTAATAACTACGAACATTTAGGTGAGCTATATTCAGCAAAAAACTGAAAATGTGAAGTGAATAATTCGTGCATCGTCTAGTGACATTACTACAGTACCCAACTTCAAGATGTTAACTGGATTAAATGGACACAAAGTGCCTGTCCAGAAAACAACACGACGGGTGGAAGAATTTTGGTTGGAACTTCAGGGAATGAAATGTTCTCGAAATGTGACGGACACTCTTACCTGGACTGTCCAAGGATCGACGCCAGCTATGTGCCGTCCGAGGTTCTGCAACCAAGCTTCCACGGAATGTAAAAAATGAACTGCACGTGGACCAATTACTCGACGGGTCACGTCTGATCTGTAATAAGCAATGCTTTTACTCACAACGAACTGCATCACAACGACTATAATGGAAATAGGAAATGGACACGCTTATGTATTAATCACGTTGTTATACAACGATGTTACTCTGATCAAAAAACTTTACCACGACGATACTAACCTGTAAAAAATTATTGTGCAGCAGATGAATATGAACTGTGATAACGACACGATGTGTATAGGTCAACGCACCTGAAACATACGGACATTTTTCTTTGAAGTATTTCAAAACAATACTATGTAACTAAGAACATTCAACAATCTAAGTTGTATTGTGTTATAACGAATATTGTAAATTTAAAACTAAGTTACCTGTCATAGAATGTAGTCTTCATATGTAATCTTGGTTGAATATTTTCTTTGTGCAACGACTGAGGAACGCGCGCACACGAACAATATGAACTGCAATACTGTGCCGCGTGATCTAACTGTACGACATAACGGCAGTCACACAGACGCTTCTGCGCAAGCGCGCACTCTATCTGCCAACATAAGAACTTTTACGGCGCACCCGCGTCATTCAAAGTTTGTATATAATGTGTATAATGTAGGTCATGTAAATAGTTGTAGATAACTTAGATTTTCTTGTGCCTTTAGGTGAATTGCTCGCCTGCAGGTGTGTCCTTTCGCCTCGCAATTCAGGGGGTAATATAAAGGCACATTTGCATGCCGAGCGTGAGTTTCCTCGGAAACGCGAGATATTAATTAAATAAATAATCAGTGACAAATAAATAAAGCCTATGGCACACAACTGCAGCGCTGTGTCGCTGATAAAACAAAAGCACAATTACGTTACTCGTATGTTTGATTAAGAAAAGTGAGCTCTGGTTGAAGTGGTGCGAGAAGCACGTATTTTATTTTATTGTCTGGCACACCGCCATATTGCATGTTATAGAAAATTACTGCGAGTTGCAACCATACTAGGCACTCGATTCTGAAAAGAATTTATATTTATAAAAGTAAGTAGGATTATGAACTGCAGGCTTATTCATTGAATATATCTGATTTAACTAACTGTGTAATTTTTTTGTTTAGTAGACAATCACCTCTGTACGACGTTTTGGCATGGCTGGCAAATTATTGTAATATTGAGATTTAGATTATGAGTCCGCACCTACCGCAGCAGTCTTTGGAAACGATTTAATTACGAAGTCCGATTATTTCAGTTTTATTTCACAGTCAACTACGAGTAACATTGCCTTTACGAAAAAGCCATTGTCAAGCGTCTGATACCGAATAATTAAAACCTGACGACTCATAGGAGAGACAATCATACAGATAAAATAATTAATATTTTATTTTATTTTATTTTATTTATTTTATACGTCTCATTGTCTGGACGTTCACGTTGCGAGCGATCAGCGCAGTATCAAGCTGTGAAGAGGCAATTCTACGCGAGCCACCTTTGGAGCGTCGGCGGTGTACAGGGAGTGCAGCAAGGCGCCGAGCAACGAGCCCAGGGACACTGCTGCATGTATCTGCCAGTCAGAAGACCTGACGAAAACCGCAGCGAAACTTAAAACACGCAACAACATATTGCAGAAGCTCTGTGGCACCACTTGGGGCTCCACAGCATCCACCTTAAGAACATCCGCACTTGGCTTGGGCCGGCCGGGGTGGCCAAGCGGTTAAAGGCGCTACAGTCTGGAACCGCGCAGCCGCTACGGTCGCAGGTTCGAATCCTGCCTCGGGCTTGGATGTATGTGATGTCCTTAGGTTGGTTAGGTTTAAGTAGTTCTAAGTTCTAGGGGACTGATGACCATAGAAGTTAAGTCCCATAGTGCTCAGAGCCATTTGAACCATTTGAACTTGGCTTGGTATATCCAGTGGCAGAATACTGTGCCCCAGTGTGGCTCAACAGCAAACACACACACATGGTTGATAGCCAACTTAATGCAACAAGGCGTATTATATCAGGCACAATCAGGCCAACTCCTACAGTGTGGCTGCCCGTTCTCAGTAACATAGACCTCCTAACCTGCGCCGTGAACACGCTCTGGTTAGAGAATTTCAAAAAATCATGACCAACCCTCAATTACAAATCCATGAAGATACTCACGACATCCAAGGAAACCGACTTCGGTCTAAGCATCCTCCACTAAAGACCGCACGGGCTCTGCACCAAACCAACTTTAAAATAAATGACCGATGGAAAGAGGAATGGGAGAGCAAAACAGCAGTAAACTGCCACAGTATGCCATGCATCTTTAGTACACCAAAAGGATTTGATTGCCCTCGCAAAGTCTGGTCAACTCTTCATCGCATCAGAACCAACTGTGGGAGATGCGCCGACTCCTTGCACAGATGGGGTAAACTTCCTTCGGCCGCTTGCGACTGTGGCGCTGAGAGACAGACGGTCAAACACATCGTGCAAGAATGCCCACTAAGGGCATACGAGGGTGACCCACAGGATTTCCTAATGGTGACCCAAGAGGCAATTGACTATTTATTATCTAAGCTGGACGTCTGCTTGTGATTGCTCTTCTGTGAGTGTAAATTTACAATTGGCGGTGTCCTTATATACAAACTGTTATTTATTGCTCTGTTTATACATATGTGATTTTTTTTAAATCATGTTGTTTCTGTAATTTTTACTGTGATGTTATGAGCCATACGCTAAATAAATAAATAAGTGGATGACCCTCCGTCTGCCTTCAGGTGGAAAGTTCTCTCAGCAAGGTCGCGCCGTAGAAGGACTATGTGTGATGTCAGTGACCCGCGCACAGTTTGTACAGCAAACCAAAGACTACGATTTACTGCCGGAACACTTAGAAAATGCAACAGGTCTACTAAAGAGACTTTGCTTCTCCGTCCTCTTCTGGCTCATTGTTGTACGCTGTGGGATCCGCATCAGAAGGGATTAATGACGAAGAACATCGAAAAAGTGCAAGGGCAGTTCGTTTTGTACTATTGCGAAAGGGAGGAGAAGCGCCACACATAAGATACGTGAATGGGGATGGTAATCATTAAAACAAAGGCGCTTTTCGTTGCGGCTGTATAGTCTCATGAAATTTCAATCAACAACTTTCCCTCAGATTGCGAAAATATTTTGTTAGTGCCTACCTACGTAGGAAGAAATGATCGTCATAATAAAGTATGACAAACCAGAGCTCACACGGAAAGACTTTAGTGTTCGTTTCTCCCACGTAATCTTTGAATGTGGAACGGGAGAGAGATGGTTTGAAGGTAGATCGATGAAGCCTCTGCCATGAACTTTATTGTGAATTGCAGAGTAGTCATGTAGATGTAGATGCATACAGTTTATTAGAGTTTAGACAGCGTGATATTGGGAGCAAATGATTATCTATTCGGTTGTTATATGAGAAACCCAGGATAGCACCCCTTGCAGCCAGTATAAATTCGTCCAAGTACTACCTTGGAAGGCCAGCCGTCTGTGTCAGTAGCCAGCAGACAGCCAGCTAGTGGGAAATGCTAAGGTATCGCAGCATGAGAGAAGGACCGAGTGCGCAGGCCTGCAAGCAAACCACAATGGCATCGTGGAAGCCGAGAGATACAGTTATACCAGTGACGAAGCAGAATTTCGGAAGGAAGGCTAGGGATAACGCAACAGTAACTATTGAAATAGAGCCAGCAGAAAAGAGCCTCTGAAAGGTGAAGTTTCTAAAGTCTGACGTCACAAGGAGAGCTGACAGCGAGAAAAAACTAGGACACATGACGTCATAGCCATCTCCACGTCTGTAGAGCGTATGAGAAGCGCCAGCGGCCCCTGTGTCAGCCGCAGCTGTCCAGTGCGGGGACACGCCGCGGGGTCGACACTCGGCGCGCCTATCTGTCTTTTATCGTCTATGGAAGCACGAGCCTGGCTGGAAGTCTGCACTGTAGTTCCTTCTCTAGATTGTCGCACAGATGACAAAATGGTAGATATCGAAACACATGACAGAGGGATAGAAAAACAATTAAAATCGCTCAAAAGAGGAAAGGCCGCTTTACCTGATGGGATAGCAGTTCGATTTTACACAGAGTACGCGGAGGAACTTGCCCCCCTTCTTGCAGTGGTGTACCGTAGGTCTCTAGAAAAGCGTAGCGTTCCAAAAGATTGGAAAAGGGCACAGGTCATCCCCGTTTTCAAGAAGGGACGTCGAACAGATGTGCAGAACTGTAGACCTGTATCTCTAACGTCGATCAGTTGTAGAATTTTGGAACACATATTATATTCGAGTTCTATTATGTTCGAGACTTTTCTGGACACTAGAAATCTACTCTGTAGGACTCAGCATGGGTTTCGAAAAAGACGAACGTGTGAAACCCAACTCGCGCTATTCGTCCACGACACTCAGAGGCCCATAGACACGGGTTCCCAGGTAGAGGCCATGTTTCTCGACTTCCGCAAGGCGTTTGATACAGTTCCCCACAGTCGTTTAATGAACAACGTAAGAGCATATGGACTATCAGACCAGTTGTGCCATTGGATTTAAGAGTTCCTAGATAAGAGAATGCAGCATGTCATTCTCAATGGAGAGAAGTCTTCCGAAGTAAGAGTGATTTCAGGTGTGCTGCAGGGGAGTGTCTTAGGACCGTTACTATTCACAATATACATAAATGACCTTGTGGATAACACCGGAAGTTCACTGAAGCTTTTTGCGGATGATGCTGTAGTACCGATATATCGAGAGGTTGTAACAATGGAAAATTGTACTGAAATGCAGGAGGATCTGCAACGATTTGACGCATGGTGCAGCGAATGGCAATTGAATCTCAATGTAGGCAAGTGTAATGCGCTGCGTAAAGATCCTTTATCATTTAGCTAAAATATAGCAGGTCAGCAACTGGAAGCAGTTAATTCCATAAATTATCTGGGAGTGGGCATTAGGACGATTTAAAATGGAATGACCATATAAAATTAATCGTCGGTAAAGCAGGTGCCACATTGAGATTCATTGGAAGAATCCTAAGGAAATGCAATCCGAAAACGAAGGAAGTAGGTTACAGTACAGTTGTTCACCCACTGCTTGAATACTCCTCACCGGTGTGGGATCCGTGCCAGATAGGGTTGATAGAAGAGATAGAGAAGATCCAACGGAGAGCAGCGCGCTTCGTTAGAGGATCATTTAGTAATCGCGAAAGCGTTACGGGCATGATAGATAAACTCCAGTGGAAGACTCTGCAAGAGAGACGCTCAGTAGCTCGGTAGTTTCGAGAACATACCCTCACCGAGGAGTCAAGCAGTATATTGCTCCCTCCTACGTATATCTCGCGAAGAGACCATGAGGATAAAATCAGAGAGATTAGAGTCCACACAGAGGCATACCGACAATCCTTCTTTCCACGAACAATACGAGACTGAAGTAGAAGGGAGAACTGATAAGAGGTAGTCAAGGTACCCTCCGTCACATGCCGTCAGGTGGCTTGCGGAGTATGGGTGTAGATGTAGATGAAGGTAGCTGCTGCTGCTGCTAAGTTACGGGACAACACTGAGGGGGCACGGAGGCTGCCGTCAGCCTCCAGGTCCGCTGGAGGCTTGACTTGGCTGACCTGGTCGCTGTCCGCCACCTGCCTTGGAGTGGGTGGCCACCATTGCTCCTCATCCAGTTCCCCAGACACCGAAGCTGCTGGCTGCTGTTTCCTAAATGGTGGCTCATCCGACCTCTGCAAGCCAGCGAGTACTCCACGTGGGCCTTGGGCGAGACTCCTGAGTGAATGTCTTCCATGCACACCACTTTGGAGATCGATACAAAGAGCTGCAGGCCACTGGAGTCTGTAGTCGACGGCCGCCTGTGACGTAGCAGCTGCCACCCATTACTTCGCTGTGTTAACCGTACAAGTCGAGTGCACGCCGGCTATCTGCTGCTGACGAGGCACTGTCCCGCCTGCCCGGCTGTGGTGCGGCGCTTTGGAAAACAATCCTGTGTTACTGTGTAACAAATGTGTTACTGTCAATGACGTTTTCTTCGTGCTCTCGAGTGTAGGGAGGTGCTCACCATCGCATCCCACCCGGCTCTCTCCTGACAACTGCAGGAGTCTGGGACTAGGCCCTTATATCTGGTTTCAGCAAGTGGTTGCCATCCTGGTGCCACACCCACACGTCTTGGGCAACAGCAGTCGACCGTCTACGCAGCTCAAATGCAAAGTCAACAGCTGTGAGTTGAAGTTTGTAACAGTGTGCTGTGGTGAGTGACTGATATTTGTTTTCTTTCTTGATCTGTATTTTTTATGGTCATGTTAAGCTGTAGGGGACTTCACAGAACGTTCACAAGTGTCGTTTGTTAGACGGCAGGAACCGTTAGACTTTTCTCAGTTCCGTGGAAAGACTGGAGAAATTTACTTGCAGCCAGTGAGGTGTCCGTAATGTATGTGAGCACGACTTGTCATGTGTTCAAGCTACCCGTAGTACATGTAGGAGGGTTCGTCACAAACCATACCAGTGCACAGAGTCTCATTGGGCTATGATACACGGTAAAGATTAAGTGTAGTTTAAATTTTTTTTTTTTTTTTTGGTGCAGTTCCTTCTTTTCTGTTATAACAGCAGATGGAGTTCACACGAATGGCAGACACACTACGAGCGACTCTCAATGAAAGGATGGAATCTTTGAAGGGGCAGACAGCCGCATTGTTACAAATTACAAAGCAACAGGCGCAAGACAGTGTAACACTGCGTAGGAGAATAGAGAAATGGGAAGCCGTTGCGGCCTGAATACTCCTTGATTCAGGAGAAAATGAAACCTTGCTAACCGCCCATTCCGTCGATCCCGCAGCAGCTAACCACATATGTCAAGGAGGGTCAGACCGAAGGCCCCAAGTGATAATTAGGGTTAATCCAGTAAATAATTGAGGATGTAGGTTGCAGGTGCTACTCTGAGATGAAGGGGTTGGCATAGGACATGACCGTATCAAACCAGTTAGAAGACTAAAGACTCAGGAAAAAAAAGGATTGCTTCGCAATTCGAGGAGATCGACGTTGCTGTACGAAGACAGAGTGATCTACTGAAAACTTGGAAATTTGTTGTAACGTTTTATGGGACCAAACTGCTGAGGTCATCTGTCCCTAAGCCTACACACTACTTAATCTAACTGAAACTAACTTACGCTAAGGACACCATGCTCGAGGGAGGACTCGAACATCCGACATGGGGAGCCGCACGGACCGTGACAAGGCGCCCTAGACCGAGCGGCTACCCCGCGCTGCTGTTCTCCTGAAGTGAAGTGTTTGAGATGTGGGCGCACAGGCTGCATCAGGCAACAATGTCGTCAGCCCGAATGTTATGGACGTCGGGAGGTGGATCACAAAGCGCGTGATTGTCGAAAGGAAGCAGGGTACAAGCAACGTCCTAATGATCGGTCGTTGAACGGGAACGGCTTTGTCACATCCGTCGGATGGCTTGCCCTGTAGAACATGTGACTGCAGAAACGTATGAAGAGACACAGCATCTTTTGCCAGGCAAAGTAAATGGTGGGGAATATAAATTCTTGGTGGACACAATGGCCCATGTGTCAGTAGTCAGTCTGGATCTTTTGGGCAGAAAGAGACTGTGGTTCCCATGGTTTAGGTTATGCGGAGTGGATGAGAATAACGCGAAGCTGTTCCAACGGTGTTCAGTTTTTCAGGAACATGTAGAAGTATTACCGCATATTGGTCAGGGGTATTGCGAAATCCTTGGACTCAAATTTCTTGCTAAACCACAAAAAATTGACCTTTTGCAGCGCGCAATTCCACTTGATGGGACATTGTTTCTGTTAGGGGCAACACCTACAAGCTTTACACTGCTGCAAGATTCACCAACCATGAAAATTACTCTGTCTTCAGGCCACAAGTGGTCCATCGGGACCGTCCGACCGCCGTGCCATCCTCAGCTGAGGATGCGGGTAGGAGGGGCGTGTGGGAGGCACACCACCCTCCCGGTCGTTATGATGGTTTTCTGTGCCCAGAGCCGCTACTATTCGGTCAGGTAGCTCCTCAATTGGCAAATGGTTCAAATGGCTCTGAGCACTATGGGACTCAACATCTGTGGTCATCAGTCCCCTAGAACTTAGAACTACTTAAACCTAACTAATCTAAGGACATCACACACATCTATGCCCGAGGCGCGATTCGAACCTGCGACCGTAGCAGTCGCGTGGGTCCGGACTGAGCGCCTAGAACCGCTAGACCACCGCAGCCGGCTCAATTGGCACTAAATATCAATTTGCGTGATACAATATTACAAGGTAGAGGGACGTTAATCTGGGAGAGCACAGATACGGAACTACCTAAGGATTTATCATATGTTGTAGAGCGATTGGAAACTAACGAAGAATTGGATAAGTCGCACTGCTTCTTACGCAGAAGTATAATACGCGACAGCGACGCCAACGGAGATTTTATGGTCAGTCTTGATAATTTTTGTAGGGAGGAAGTGGTCAGCCAAAGGGCTACTAATTGCTAATTTGGTCATTTTAGAGGTAGATGACTTAGATGTACAGTAGATAGATCAAGTGAGGACCTCTGCTGCAAGCAAACTGTCAATGTATCTGCACTACACCAGAAAGGGAAACATTTGCAGGGAAATGATAGATAAGCAATGGAGGCTTTGTTATTGCAGTTGATGGATTTGTTTAATCCGAGTGGTCCGTTACCAGCAACGCCACCCATGCAACACAGAATACGAACAGGAAATAATGCTCCCGTGTACAAGAACCCCTATCAAGTTGTGATGTGTATGCAACCCACAGTGGAAGAATTTATCGACCGGCAGCTAGCTGACGGTGTTACTGTGTATAGTAATAGTCCCTCTCGCGGACAGCCATAATTTTGACCCTGAAAAAGTCACCAGATGGCACTAAACAATACAGATTTTTCTGTGACTACCTACACTGGAGAGCCAAAGAAACTGGTACAGCTGTCTAATGTCATGCAGGGCCCCCGCGAGCACGCAGAAGTGTCGCAACACAACGTGGCATGGACTCGACTAATGTCTGTAGTAGTGCTGGAGGGAACTGACACCATGAATTCTGTAGGGCTGTCCATAAATCCGTAAGAGTACGAGGGGATGGAGATCTCTTCTGAACAACACGTTGCAACGCATCCCAGATATGCTCAGTCTGGTGGCCAGCGGAAGTGTTTAAACTCAGAAGAGTGTTCGTGGAGCCACTCTGTAGCAATTATGTACATACGTGGTGTTGCAGGGTCCTTCTGGAATTGCTCAAGTCTGTCGAACTGCACAATAGACATGAATGAGTGCAGGTGATCAGACAGGATGCTTACGTACGCGTCACCTGTCAGAATCGTATATAGACGTATCAGGGTAACATAGCACCGCAACTGCGCACGCCCCATGCCGTTACAGAGCCTCCACCAGCTTGAACAGTCCCCTGCTGACATGCAGGGTCCATGGATTCATGAGGTTGTCTCCATACTCGAACACGTCCATCCGCTAGATACAATTTGAAACTAGACTCGTCCGACCAGGCAACATGTTTCCAATCATCAACAGTTCAAAGTCCGTGTTGACGGGCAAGGTGAGGAGTAAAGCTTTGTGTCGTGCAGTCATCAAGGGTACAAGAGTGAGCCTTCGGCTCTGAAAACCCATATCGATGATGTTTCGTTGAATCGTTCGCACGCTGATACTTGTTGATGCTCCAGGAATGAAATCTGCAGCGATTTGCGGAAGAGTTGCACTTCTGTCACGTTGAACGATTCTCTTCAGTCGTCGTTGCTTCCGTTCTTGCAGGATCTTTTTTCCGGCCGCAGCGATGTCGGATATTTCACGTTTTACCGGATTCCTGATATTCACGGTACGCAAGTGAAATGGTCGTACGGAAAAGTTCGCAATTCACCGCTACGTCGGATATGCTGTGTCGCATCGGTCGTGCGCCGACTATAGCACCACATTCAACCTCACTTAAATCTTAATAACCTGCCGTTGCAGCAGCAGTAACCGATCTAACGACTTCGCCAGACACTTGTCTTATATAGGCGTTGCCGACCGCAGCCCATCCCTATACTAGTTTCCTTGGCGTTTTAGTGTATATCTGAATGCTCGCATGATCAGCAATGCATATCCGATACGAAACATAACAGAGACTCTCGACAACTTGGCTCAGGGTAACTATTTCTTCACAATTGGTTTAAACAGCAGATATTATCAAAGAAAAGTAGCGCCATAGGATTGACCAAAGACAGCTTTTTCCGCCCCCGCGTGGTCATTTCAAATATCGTCCAATCACGTTTGGAGAATGCATCCATCATCTTTCAAAGGTTACTGGATGGTGTACTTAGGAGATTGAAACCAAATCAATGTTTGATCTATCTGGATGGCATAATAGTGCTTTCAACAGCTGGAGGAGGCATTCAGAAGATTGAGAACAACACGACTAATGCTAAGCATTGATAAATCTCATTTTGCAGCAATGAAATTAAATTATTTTGTGCATATAATTAGAAAGAACAGTGTGAGAACAGGTCGATGTTTGGTGCAGGTTCAAAAGTGGTTCAAATGGCTCTGAGCACTATGGGACTCAACATCTGAGGTCATCAGTTCCCTAGAACTTGAAACTACTTAAACCTAACTAACCTAAGGACATCACACATAGCCGCGTGGGATTAGCCGAGAGGTCTGAGGCGCTGCAGTCATGGAACGTGCGGCTGGTCCCAGCGGAGGTTCGAGTCCTCCCTTGGGCATGGGTGTATGTGTTTGTCCTTATGATAATTTAGGCTAAGTAGTGTGTAAGCTTAGGGACTGATGACCTTAGCAGTTAAGTCCCATAAGATTTCACACACACATCACACACATCCATGCCCGAGGCAGGAATCGAACCTGTGACCGTAGCAGTCGCGCGGTTCCGAACTGAAGCGCCTAGAACCGCTCGGCCACCAGGGCCGGCTTGCTCCAGGAGTTCAGAATTGTTCGCTACCAGAGACAGTTATACAGTGCAAAGTGTCATTGGACTGTGTAATTATTGTCATCGGTTAGTAAAGGACTATACTGAAATTACTTTACTTTTAAATCATTTTTTATGGAAAGGAGCAAAACTTGAATGGTCCACCAATGTCAGACGGCATTCCATACTTTAAAGCGAGCAGTGACATTGGACCCAGTTTTGATACTCCCGGATTTTGAAAAAGCATTTATTCTGTTATGTGATGCAATCAATACAGCCCTGGGGGCTGCCATAGAAGAGCATCATGAGGCGTACACATCATGACAGTTGAACAAAGCAGAGTAAAATTATTCCACAACTGAGAAGGACATTCTGGTGGTAATCTACAGTATTGCGTACTTCCACTGCTGTTCCATAAAAACACGGGAGAACTGCCGGATGTCAGTAACGTCCTGCCACGATATTTCGGCGCAGAGTCTCCTGGCCATCTTCAGGTGAGTGTCACTGTAGTAATACTGGCGAATACGCGCTGAGCTCTGCTATTTAAAGCCATACTGAGGTGACAATGCGCATGCGCTGCTCAGCGTCGCGTTCATAACAACTCCGTGCGCTGCGCCTCGAGCCCTCCACGGTGAAAGCTTGGCGTATCGATATCAGGTCGATTTTCATCTTCATGCAGATAACTGCGTCGACTGCTAAGTTTCTCTATAACAGGATTCCAAGCAGAGTTTAGCTGATAACCGCTATCTCGATTGTGAGAGTCTCGTTGTCAGACAATCTTATTTCCACAAATTCATTGATAATCGAGCTCCAAAAGTTTGATGTATGGGCCAAAATTTTTGTGTCGTTGTAATTCATGGAGTGGTCTGTGGAAATATAATGTTCGGCGATTGCGGACTTGGTGGGTTGGAGAAGGCGAGTATGCCGTTGGTGTTCCACAATGCGTTCCTGCACAGTTCGTGTTGTTTGCCCTATATATGATTTGCCGCATTCACACGGAATCTTGTAAACACCTGTTTTGCGCAGGCCCAGGTCGTCTTTAACGGATCCCACCAGTGATGAAATTTTGGAAGGAAGCCGAAAGATGACTCTCACTTGATACTTTCTCAATATTATGCCTATCTGTGAAGAAATATTCCCCTTTAAATGATAGATGAACAGTCGACCTGAAGGCCTCTTCCTCTTCCTTGTTCCGTCGTTTGTAGGTCTTCATCACTCTGTTCACTTGCCTAGTTGAAAAGCCATTCTTCAGAAATACTTTTTGTAGGTGTTCCAGTTCCCTTGAAGACTGTCGGCGTCAGAGATGGTATCGGCACGGTTGATCAAGGTTTTGAGAACGCCCATTGTTTGTGCTGGATGGTGGCAACTAGTAGCTTGCAGATACATATCTGTATGAGTGGGCTTTCTGTACAACGAGTGACCAAGAGTGCCATCACTCTTATGTCGCACCAAGACGTCTAAAAATGGCAAGCGACCATCTTTCTCTGTCTCCATGGTAAACTTCATGGTTTCATGTATGGAGTTCATCTGACGTAAACATTCTTGGAGACGGTCCAGACCATGAGGCCACACTATAAAAGTGTCGTCAACGTATCGCCAAAATACTGTCGGTTTAGTCATCACATACTTCCACTGCTATTTATATGGCCAAAAGTTTACGGCAGTAATGGATGACGCTGGTCTTAAATGGCTATTATGACTGAAGGACTCTTGCAGCACATTAACAAGGTGAGCCCTCTGTTTGAGTGTATTTGATTACGAGGTAATGCACAATCCAGGGAAAGGGCATGGTAAAGCCAACAGTATGAGTAGAAAAATTGTCTTTCTGCAAACACAGGACAGGAGCCGGCAGGATAGATGTCTGCCACAGGAACGGGATGAGGATCTGCAGCGCCCCATTCTCAAAGGCAGGTGACTGACAGCGTCCAGGTGTCGCAGGTGAAGCCTCCAGCAGGCCTGCAGGGAGATACTGGCTTTTGCACCCCAGCATGTGGCCGTGGAAAGTGGCAGTGCAGCTTTCCAGCCGGACTCACGGTTCAGTGGGCAACCAAAGACAGCGAGGCGTGCCGAGGGCCGACCCCTGTAGCCTCTCGTCGCACTGGATAGCTACATCTGACACACGGGCTGGGGCTATGCACTGGAGAGTCGGCAGCTAGCAATCAGAATTTGTTACACTACTGGCCATTAAAATTGCTACACCAAGAAGAAATGCAGATGATAAACGGGTATTCATTGGACAAATATATTACACTACAACTGACATGTGATTACATTTTCGCGGAATTTGGGTGCATAGATCCTGAGAAATCAGTACCCAGAACAACCACATCTGGCCGTAATAACGGCCTTGATACGCCTGGGCATTGAGTCAAACAGAGCTTGGATGGCGTGTACAGGTACAGCTGCCCATGCAGCTTCAACGCGATACCACAGATCATCAAGAGTAGTGACTGGCGTATTGTGACGAGACAGTTCCTCGGCCACCATTGACCAGACGCTTTCAATTGGTGAGAGATCTGGAGAATGTGCTGGCCAGGGCAGCAGTCGAACATTTTCTCTATCCAGAAAGGCTCGTAAAGGACCTGCAACATGCGGTCGTGCATTATCCTGCTGAAATATAGGGTTTCGCAGGGATCGAATGAATGGCAGAGCCACGGGTCGTGACACATCTGAAATGTAACGTCCACTGCTCAAAGTGCCGTCAATGCGAACAAGAGGTGACCGAGACGTGTTACCAATGGCACCCCATACCATCACACAGGGTGATACGCCAGTATGGCTACGACGAATACACGCTTCCAATGTGCGTTCACCGCGATGTCGCCAAACACGGATGCGACCATCATGATGCTGTAAACAGAACCTGTATTCATCCATTCGTGCACCCAGGATCATCATCGAGTACACCATCGCAGGTGCTCCTGTCTGTGATGCAGCGTGAAGGGTAACCGCAGCCACCGTTTCCGTGCTGATAGTCCATGCTTCTGCAAACGTCGTCGAACAGTTCGTGCAGATGGTTGTTGTCTTGTAAACGTCCCCATCTGTTGACTCAGGGATCGAGACGTGGCTGCACGATCCGTTACAACCATGCGGATAAGATGCGTGTCATCTCGACTGCTAGTCTTACGAGGCCGATGGGATCCAGCACGGCGTTCCATATTACCCTCCTGAACCCACCGATTCCATATTCTTCTAACAGTCATTGGATCTCGACCAACGCGAGCAGCAATGTCGCGGTACGATAAACCGCAATCGCGATAGGCTACAATCCGACCTTTATCAAAGTCGGAAACGTGATGGTACATATTTCTCCTCCTTGCACGAGGCATCACAACAACGTTTCACCAGGCAACGCCGGTCAACTGCTGTTTGTGTATGAGAAATCGGGTGGAAACTTTCCTTATGCCAGCACGTTGTAGGTGTCACCACCGGCGCCAACCTTGTGTGAATGCTCTGAAAAGCGAATCATTTGCATATCACAGCATCTTCTTCCTGTGGGTTAAATGTCGTGTCTGTAGCACGTCATCTTCGTGGTGCAGCAATTTTAATGGCCAGTAGTGTAAGAACTGTGGGGTATTTATACTGGAGCTTCCTGCACTCTCTGCGGCAGTGGGCATGGCTATGACATCATGCGTCCTGCTCTTCCTTCACTCTCAGCTCTCCTAATGACTTCAGATTTTTGAAACTTTATCTTTCATAGGATATTTCCTGCTGACTCGACACCTGAATACTTATTGTTGGGTTACCCTAGCCTTCGTAACGAAACTCTTCTTTGTCAGTAGTTGACGGTATTCCTCGGCTTCCGTGGTGTCACTATGCTTCGATTGCAGCCTTGGGCGCTGGGTCATTCCCTCGTGTTGGTGCAGCCTCCGTGATTGTTGCAACTCGCTCAACATTTCGCCCTAGCCGGGAGCCTACCGGTCACTGACACAGCTAGTTCGGCTTCCGGGAGCTGCCGATGTACTTGGACAAATTCTTAGTGTCCGCCGGGGATACTGTCCTGGCGCGCAGAAACAGTGATACATCACCCAAGTAATTGCAACTGAAGTGAAACCAACCAAAAGAATGGTCAGGTGGTCCATATGTTTGTAATAGATACCCTGATCTTCAGAAAAAGAAAACAGAACACCTTGAAAGATTAGGGATGTTACATTCATATTGACAGAATAGGTACATTAGTATGTTCTGCAGAAATGATTATTTATTTACTGCCAAATTATAGACCTGTTATCTGATGTTTTAAAACAGATAACAATTTTTGTTTTTCGTCTTTTTACAGTTTTATTTTCTTTTGTTTTATCTACAACTTTTACAAAGGATGATACTTTTCAAAATAACAATAATTTAAGGTTGAAAAATAAATAATTTTTGTTGTTTTTTAAGAAGAACATAAAAAGATGATAGGATAGAGGAGAGATTTGTTAGTACCTTCACCGAATGTGACGGACGGTGAATACCTCGGAATGGTTTCTTCGAGCAGTTGACCGCCAGTCACACACACGCAGAAACACATGGCACGCACGCACGCATGCACATAATAAACTCACACACACACACACACAAATAGTTAATAGTAAAGAAACAGCACTGCTTATTCTATTTATTACTAATCCTATGTATTATTGTATTACATTGTATTGTATTGTATATTAACTGGGGGCCGCAGCCGCAGCCGCAGTGGTCCGCAACCCTACGACGACTACCGTAGTCCACTTCACCCCTCCGCTGCCCCACACCGATCCACTCTTTCAGGGTTATTGTGCGGTTTGATCCCCCGGTGGAACCCCCCCCCCCCCCCCCCCCTCCTAGGGAACGTCTCACACCAGACGAGTGTAACCTCTATGTTTGCGTGGTAGAGTAATGGTGGTGTACGCGTACGTGGAGAACTTGTTTGCGCAGCAATCGCCGACATTGTGTAGCTGAGGCGAAATAAGGGGCAGCCGGCATTCCCCGAGGCAGATGGAAAACCGTCTATAAACCATCCACAGACTGGCCGGCTCACCGGACCTCCACCCAAGTCCTCTGGGCGGATTCGTGCCGGGGACCAGGCGCTCCTTCCCAATCCGGAAAGCCGTGCGTTAGACTGCAAGGCTAACCAGGCGGGCTCCTCTGTATTTTTAGGTGTCCACTCGTGCACAGCATTTGATCTCTTGGTAAGATCGCCAGCACCTTATGCTTATTTACTGTCACATCTCGGCTTCCTCCTCCTGTTCCTCCTCATTGTCGCTGTTTTCGCTGTGACTGTAGATTAAAATGATTAACATTTGAAACATGCCGGCCCGCGGGTTCGAAGTCAACATCGATACAGCGCGGCAACATCACCTACTGGTAAAACGCGCCTGCGGCTCACTATAATACTCACTAATGTATCAGTGTGAGTCTAGCAGACGTGCAAGATGCCTCACAGACTTAATGCGCGATTAGTATCGCCAAATCAGTGAGTCTGAAAGAGGACACATTATTGACATGAGGGAATGTGACGCATCCATCCGAAAATTCAAATGGTTCAAATGGCTCTGAGCACTATGCGACTTAACTTCGGAGGTCATAAGTCGCCTACAACTTAGAACTAATTAAACCTAACTAACCTAAGGACATCACACACATCCATGCCCGAGGCAGGATTCGAACCTGCGACCGTAGCGGTCGCTCGGCTCCAGACTGTAGCGCCCAGAACCGCACGGCCACTCCGGCCGGCACATCCATCCGAGAAATTGCTGCTCGTGTGGGACAAAGTGTTTCGGCAGTGCAACGGATGTGTGCAGAATGGTTCACGCAAATCCGTAGAACACAATGAGACTGGTAAGGTCGCAGCACCCAGCCCAACCACCAACATGATCGACACCTCATCCGAATGGAACTATAGGACAGGTGTGCGTCGTCCTCGGCTGTTGCTCAGCAGCCGAAATTGTAACACATCGTACACTCTCAGGGGTGTCAGTTTACTACGGCATGGGTCATGTGCGCTCCGCTCTGTCCACTTCTCTGTCCGCCTTTCGCAAGTGTTTGGCAATTGTGTATGGAACTACGCCACTGGGAGCAGGAATGGCATGAGATAGTGTTTTCGGACGAATCCAGGTTCTGTTCGTTTGAAAATGATGGTCGCATTTTGGTTTACTGCAGACAGGGGGAGCGGCATCGCAGTGACTACAGCACCAACGCAACGCATTATTGTGTGTGGTGCTATTGGGTGCAACTATAAATCACAGTTGGTGCGTGTCCAGGGCACTGCGATCAGTGCGACTTACGTGAATGACGTCCTGTCACCTGTAGCCATACACTTCCTGCACGACACGCCAGACGCCATTTTTCAGCAAGACAATGCACGACCACGTGTTGCTGCACGAACACGTGCCCTCCTGGTGTCACAGGATATCAGCCTTTTGCCCTGGCCCGGCAGATCGCCAGAATTGTCATCAATCGAACATATTGGGGTATGGTGGAAAGACGCTGACAGCGCTGTGACTCAACGCCAACCACAATAAATTAACTTTGGAGCCAGGTGAACGCAGCATGTACGCCATTTGCACCTTGTACGCCTCGATGCCATCGTGCGTGGAGCAAGTTATCAGGGCCGAAGGTGTACCCTGTGCCTACAAGGCAACAGGATACAGGCTGAATCGAGGTGGCTGAAATCGTAATTATTTCTGCAGAAGGTGCTAATGTAGATGTGCTGTGAATACGAACGCCCTGTCTCTAATCGTTAAAGGTGTTCTGTTTTTTCTGAGCACGGGTGTACATATTTGTACTTCTTTACATTCTAGAAAATGTATTATGCTCTTCCTGTCTGAACAGAAGAAATACAAAGCTTGTGCTTATTCACTCTGCTGCCTTATGATGGAAGCATGAAAATGATTTATTACATTTCTCACGTTCTCAATAGTACCAGTAATACGAGGGTAATCCAAAAAGTAAGGTCTCCCATTTTGTTATAAGTACATAGAGCTGTTTATTTCTACAGTGGTTTACATACGTTTACATTTTGAACATTTGCCTATTTTTCGACATAATCACCATTGCTGTCGATGCATTTTTGTAGACGCTGGAGCTGGAGCTGAGTCGCTTTCCGGCCAAATGTTCTTGTAACCTAGGGAACAGGTGATAGTCACTGGGCGACAAGTCAGGACTGTAGGGTGGGTGGGTGATTATGTTCCACTGAATCTGTTGCAGGAGAGCAACGGTTTGCCGAGCGATGTGTCGGCGAGAGTTGTCATGGAGAATGTGTACGCCCTTCCTCAACACTCCTCTTCTCCGGTTCTGAATTGCCCGTTTCAGTTTTTTCAGAGTCTCACAGTACCTGTCAGCGTTAATTGTGGTCCCAGCGATTCAGCTCCGACGACGAGCCGAAAGAAAAGATTCATAACTTTCTAAACAGCATGGTGGTGAGCTAGTATGAGATGGGCATACAAAAACTGCCGCAGGTCTACAAAAACGCATCGACAGAAATGGTGATTATGTAGAAAAATAGCTAAATGTTCAAGCTGTTAACTGATGTAAACCAATGCAGAAATAAACAGGTTTATGTACTTCTAAAAAAATAGGAGACCTTACGTTTGGGATTACCCTCGTAGTAGTATTAGTGGTTGTTGTTTCATTCATCTGTGGATCTTTTTACAGGGATATCAGACGTGTCTTGATACTACAGTTTAAGAGAAACAAAGCTAATTCACATATACAGACATTTTGAGAGTTACAGGGCTGGAATGATAAGGATGGGACGGATCGTAGGCCGTGACCTTATCGTGATAACCATCCCGGTATTTGCCTGGAATAATTCAGAACAGCTGGAAGAAGATTGGAGCCTCCACCCTCCCAAATACAGGGCCTCTCTGTTTAAAACAGTTCCAGCTCTTTCATTTTGCCCCTAGTGTACAATACTGTTTTACAAATAAGTTAAATGGAAACGAGCAGATAGCATCGTTGGCCGGGAGGGCCCTATTTGGGGAGGTTAGGCAGCTAAGTGCAAGTCTTATTTCATTCGACGCCACATTAGGGGACTTGTGCGCCGGTGACGACAACACAACACCCAGTCCAACAGTGGAGAAAATCTCCAACCCGGCCGGCAATCGAACCCGGGCCGGCTTGCATGGGACGCGAGAACGGTACCACCCAGCTAAGCAGACTGAGTAAATGGTTCAAATGGCTCTGAGCACTATGGGACTCAACTGCTGTGGTCATTAGTCCCCTAGAACTTAGAACTACTTAAACCTAACTAACCTAAGGACATCACACACACTCATGCCCGAGGCAGGATTCGAACCTGCGACCGTAGCAGCAGCGCGGCTCCGGACTGAAGCGCCTAGAACCGCACGGCCACCGCGGCCGGCAGACTGACTACAAATAAGTTATTTGATAATGATAAAACGTTAATGCTTCAATGTCCATTCATTTCACTGGATCTTCAAGTTCTTTGTCAATTTTCTATCAATTATGTTTCTTTTCCTTCCACAATTGTACTGTTGATTTCTTGGATCCTGCAGGCGCCCACGAGGGAATGGTGCAGTCTGACATGTCTCAACACGCCCCGAAACTTTTCATGCACGAGGAATACACCGACAGAAAGACCGTGTCAAATTTTAGCTGTTAAACGCACTGGGAGTATTTTTAAAAATTGTTCAAAATGGCAAATTCGTTGCTCGTCAGGCGGTCGGAGAACTGCACACCTCTACCGTAGCTGTAGCCGACTGCGCACGCACAGTGTGGCAGGCCCTTGTCCTTGGCTGACGGCGCATCGGCAAACAGATAACAGGACTCGGCGTGATAGTAATTTTTGAATTTCACTTTTCATTGATAGTTTCTCTGAAACGACTGTCCGCAGTTACCGTTCACTCAGATCTGCAACTCATTTAATATCCATAATAATTACCAGTTGCTTTTGCGGTGGTGTCAGTATTAACAGTAGAGATAAAGCTGCATCAATATTAATTGTGTTTAACGCTTAACGTGAAGCAGTGTGCAAACCGGGTTAAGCTTCGTAAAATGTGACCGTGAACTTTGTAAATGGAAGAAATAAACAAAGAGAGAAATAAATTTCAAAATGAAACCCGCAAAACAGTGAAACAAAAGCTATCCGAAAGATTTATTGTGCATCGTGACCACGAAGTTCCGTTAGTCCCCATTAACAACCAACAAAAACCCCTGAACTTGAGTAAATAACTTGAACATCAGCCCTTTGGAGGAGTCTCCCAGAGTTACGTACCATGTAGAGCTGCTGGTGAGAGGCAGTCCAGCGTCACCCACGGAGATCTGCGAGACAAGGCGTTCCGAATCGCAATCGAGGTGAACATTACTCGTTTCAAGTCTTCTTCGACCTGGTTAAAGGGAGACGAAAGGCAAATGGGCTCAAAAAATTGATTTTTAGGTTTTTGCATGTTTGAAATGCCCACTACTTCCTCCGTAAAACAATTTTTCTTTCATATAAATATGACAATTTTTTCGTAAGTTATAATGGTATTCCTGACGCTCTGTGCCATCTGGTATTTAAATGCACGCTTTCTTTTTTGCGCTGTACGTTATTCCCTGCTTCTATTGTTTTGTTACGTCAAGGTTTCCTACCCTGTATCTACTATTGATACTCATCTGTCCAATCGTGTTCCTTATTTTTTCGAGCGCTATTGGGTGTACTTAGTGAAGTTTGTTGAGAATGTATTTTATATGGTTTCGCACGTTATCATAAAAACGTCGCGAATAAGCTAATAAAGAAATTCTCGCACAAATTAAAATTCATACGAAATAAATACGTAAAGGTAAATGGGGTTAGTGGGTCAAAAGAACTAAGAAGTTTAGACGTAAAGGTAATCAGCACCTCAAGAAAGAAACTGCAGTGTCTTTGAGGAGTTTCCTCCCACACAACCTGTCGAGATGAACACTCGCTTCGAAATGTGGTGAACCTTAGAATGCTCTGCGGTTTCATTTCCAAAAATACTGTGTGCAAAATATGTGTTGGTGACCTATCCTTGTGACAGAATCAGTGTCTTCGCAGAGGGATTGTGTCAAACCTGACAATGAATTGTACAAAATGTGATGCAGTTGTTACAATATCAGAAATGGCAAATAATATTTTGTATGAGAATAACGTAAGGCTAGTATACGCTCTCAGATCTATTACTAAAGATGTGGAGGCAGGCTAACTCTTATGTACATTACTTGACTTTCCAAATCCACCTGCAAAATTTATAACTTACAGTAAAATTATTGGAACTGCTGTTGCTGAAGTTTGTACCATCTCAATGAAGGAAGGAGCTGAATAGGAACTCAAGGAAAGCGATGACAGTTGAAATGGTGAAATTTGATGTCAGGTGGCAGAAACGTGGTCACGCTTCACTAAATGGTGTCGTGATAGTTACAGCATTTGGTATAGGCGAGGTAATTCATGTAGAGATTCTAAGCAAGTGCTGTAAAACTTGTAGCAGTGAAACCGAGAAAGACGATGAACATGACTGTCAGATGAATTATACTGGTCCAAGTGGTGGGATGGAAGTAGCAGGAGTTCTCAGGAGGTTTAACCGCTCAGTGACAAACAGAGGTGTCAGGTACACACAGTATTTAGGGACGGTACAGCAAGATTTATGACTGGATATGTGCAGAACAACATCATGGTCCTAACGTCACAATTTTAAAATTAATATACATTTGGCATGTCCAGAAGAGAACGGGATCCAGGTTGAGAAAATTATTAAAAGATGAATCAGAAATAGTACTGTAAGATGGTAATAAGATAGGTGGTAAAGGTCGCCTGACAATTGTTCAAACAGGCAAATTACTGAATTATTATGGCTTGGCCATAACATGAAATATTGGGAATTTAGAAGACATGAAAAAAGCTATAAGGGCTATCTTTTTCCATAAGCTTTCCACAAATGGTCCACCTGCTTAGCTGTTACGTGTTTGCCTCCCAGGTAGCGGGCCCGCGTTGGAGATTTTCTCCGCTCGTCAACTAGGTGTTGTGTTGTCATCATCATTACTTCATCATCACCACTGTCACGCAAGTCGCCCAGTGTGGCGTCGACTGAAATAAGACTTGTACTCGGCGACCGAACTTCCCCGGAGGGGGCCTCCCGGCCAAAGATGCCACACTATTTCATATTTTTTCCCCCACAAATGAAAATCCTGAGCAATGTCTTGCCCGAATGATCCTGACACTTGGTGCAAGTACAGGAGAAGTGCAACATATGACCCACAAAAATTCTTTACCTGCAGCAGAAATGAATGAAATTAAACATATTCTTAGAATGTAAAGATACTTTTTGAAGAAATGTCTTCATGGGAAAACGTAAAATTTAAATGAATATGTGAATTCTGTCATTTAGACCCAGTTACCGAAAACTGTATTTGTTCAGGTCACAAGCCTCAAATTTGGAACGGATGTTGCTATTTACAGCTTCGATGATGGTATAAGAAGAAAACTGAATCGTTTGGAAGTATCAGGCATTAGGTCTAGTGGAAATACCTCAAAATCATTGGTGCAAATAGATAAAAAGAGAATCCGTAAAACAGACTTTGCTAATTTAATTGCGCAAAAGAAACTAGACAGATGGGAAGAGGGACCAAGAGAAGAAAGGAAGATCAGTGTGATTCAGATGACGCTCAGTATGGTGCAGGAAAATATTAGTGGTACGTAATTCTCATCAACAACTATACTACAACTGCAATACTAAACTTAAAATTGATTTTTCTCAAAACTATATTTTTTGACTTTCTGTTACTATTATTTTCTAAACTAATTGTGTTACAAATATGAAATTCTGTCAATTTGTACTCAGGATCGTCGTAAGTTATTACAAGTGAATTGAGAATCACCAACCCAAAAGGAAATGTTTTATAATAATTCATATATTTCAAAAAGTGAAATTTTATTAATGAAAGAATAAAAAAAATTTCTTCAAATCCGTAAGAGGTATTTTATTCATTTTACTCGTAATGCAGGCAGATATGTTGTGTACATTCAGGAAAAATTTCCCTGTTTTAACAAATGGTTCAAATGGCTCTGAACACTATGGGACTTAACTGCTGAGGTCATCAGTCCCGCCGGCCGGTGTGGCCGAGCGGTTCTAGACGCTTCAGTCTGGAACCGCGCGACCGCTACGGTCGCAGGTTCGAATCCTGTCTCGGGCATGGATGTGTGTGATGCCCTTAGGTTAGTTAGGTTTAAGTATTTCTAAGTTCTAGGGGACTGATGACCTCAGATGTTAAGTCCCATAGTGCTCAGAGCCATTTGAACCATATTTTTCATCAGTCCTCTAGAACTTAGAGCTACTTAAACCTAACTAACCTAAGGACATCAAACACACCCTTGCCCGAGGCAGGATTCAAACCTGCGATCGTAGCGGTCGCTCGATTCCGGACTGTAGCGTCTAGAGCCGCTCGGCCACTCCGGCCGGCCACCGTTTTAACACTTTTAGTTCTTTCTTTACCTACTAAAAGGGTGAAACAGCATTGGCAGAACAGGGATAAAAATTGCTTCCCGTCTCCCCTTAAGTAGACTTGAGAAATCGAGCGGCACAGGAAGTTGCGAAACAGCGAAGTTTATTTCAAGTACCAGTGTAGAGGAGACGCCATCAGTTCGAAGTTGACGTGAAGAGAAGCTTCCTGTGTTACCCCCACAACCGCTGTCTCTAACGACGATCAGTCAGGTTTCGTAAAAGAACTGCGAGCAAACGCCACTTTATCACATCGAGGCGGAAGAAAAAGAGACAGCGTTTGTTGTGTAATCGATTAATGCTATGACACACTCATATACAACAACAACAGTGATAAGTTTGAATGGACTGCTGTTTCCGCGGCTTTGTAGCTGTCTCAAGGGACCTCAAAGCATGTTAGGACCAAACATAAGGAAAGAGACTTGTTTAGTAGCAAAAGTCTTATAAGCAGTCCATCAAAGTCTGAAAAAATAAGAAAGAATAAATTTTAGCATTTCATTCGAAATGGTTTCAAACCAGTTGCAGAAAATAATTCACTGCTTTTTTTTATTTTTTTTATTTTTTTTATTCTTGACCTGGACATAACGGTACCTTTGTCTTTCAGGAGGATGACAAAGAGACTGTTCATATAATTCAGGCCCCATCCGGAGCAACGAGTGACCCTGTATGAAGATACTTTTGGACCGTGGAAAGTATTTTTAAGGAAAGTGTAGCACAAAATAATTTCCGATAGCTCTATGTTATTTGAGGTTTATCAGGGGAGCAGTATTTTTAAATTTCAGTCCTTTTGTGCATTATCACTTGCATCAACACATTTTGGGAATTGCATTAAGTATGCTCCGCAAGCAGAGCAATGGCGAGGACCATTTCTTACTCCATCGCAATTCTGTCTAAATAAAACCAGTAATTATTGTGACGTTCCTGAAAGAATTTGGATCTTTGGTGTGACGTCATATGCGAGTGACTGCTTGTGAGATCGCTCTCCAAGATTTTATATATTTTTAGGTTTCAGATACATATTTTAACGGTTTTTGTGATAATATTTACTATATAAGTGACTTATTAGTGGTTTCTTCATTCACCTCTGCCTTTCTTGTGTTGTGACCTGATATTTGTGAGTGTTTCGTATCGAGCAACGTAACCTCTTACCTGTGTTTACATTCCACGCTGACCAGTTGCAGCTGTAGCGGCGCATCGAAAGCTAAGTACTAATTAGTTGTTTGTGTATAGTAGTTTATTTAGGAACTTTAGTAGTTTTCAACCGGAGTTTTTTGTGTTTTGTGGTGAAATACACTCCTGGAAATTGAAATAAGAACACCGTGAATTCATTGTCCCAGGAAGGGGAAACTTTATTGACACATTCCTGGGGTCAGATACATCACATGATCACACTGACAGAACCACAGGCACATAGACACAGGCAACAGAACATGCACAATGTCGGCACTAGTACAGTGTATATCCACCTTTCGCAGCAATGCAGGCTGCTATTCTCCCATGGAGACGATCGTAGAGATGCTGGATGTAGTCCTGCGGAACGGCTTGCCATGCCATTTCCACCTGGCGCCTCAGTTGGACCAGCGTTCGTGCTGGACGTGCAGACCGCGTGAGACGACGCTTCATCCAGTCCCAAACATGCTCAATGGGGGACAGATCCGGAGATCTTGCTGGCCAGGGTAGTTGACTTACACCTTCTAGAGCACGTTGGGTGGCACGGGATACATGCGGACGTGCATTGTCCTGTTGGAACAGCAAGTTCCCTTGCCGGTCTAGGAATGGTAGAACGATGGGTTCGATGACGGTTTGGATGTACCGTGCACTATTCAGTGTCCCCTCGACGATCACCAGTGGTGTACGGCCAGTGTAGGAGATCGCTCCCCACACCATGATGTCGGGTGTTGGCCCTGTATGCCTCGGTCGTATGCAGTCCTGATTGTGGCGCTCACCTGCACGGCGCCAAACACGCATCCGACCATCATTGGCACCAAGGCAGAAGCGACTCTCATCGCTGAAGACGACACGTTTCCATTCGTCCCTCCATTCACGCCTGTCGCGACACCACTGGAGGCGGGCTGCACGATGTTGGGGCGTGAGCGGAAGACGGCCTAACGGTGTGCGGGACCGTAGCCCAGCTTCATGGAGACGGTTGCGAATGGTCCTCGCCGATACCCCAGGAGCAACAGTGTCCCTAATTTGCTGGGAAGTGGCGGTGCGGTCCCCTACGGCACTGCGTAGGATCCTACGGTCTTGGCGTGCATCCGTGCGTCGCTGCGGTCCGGTCCCAGGTCGACGGGCACGTGCACCTTCCGCCGACCACTGGCGACAACATCGATGTACTGTGGAGACCTCACGCCCCACGTGTTGAGCAATTCGGCGGTACGTCCACCCGGCCTCCCGCATGCCCACTATACGCCCTCGCTCAAAGTCCGTCAACTGCACATACGGTTCACGTCCACGCTGTCGCGACATGCTACCAGTGTTAAAGACTGCGATGGAGTTCCGTATGCCACGGCAAACTGGCTGACACTGACGGCGGCGGTGCACAAATGCTGCGCAGCTAGCGCCATTCGACGGCCAACACCGCGGTTCCTGGTGTGTCCGCTGTGCCGTGCGTGTGATCATTGCTTGTGCAGCCCTCTCGCAGTGTCCGGAGCAAGTATGGTGGGTCTGACACACCGGTGTCAATGTGTTCTTTTTTCCATTTCCAGGAGTGTAATTTCAGAAGAACCTTTTGGGAACTGTTTTCAGCTTCGTTACTGTGTCATTAGACGTTTGATTCTCTTTCTGTATTAGTCTTTTGTTATATTCACATTTGTTGTTTATTAATACTGTTAATAATAGTAGTTACTTCCCTTGTAGAGTAAGTTTGTGATTATTGTAGTCAGGTTTTTAACATCTTCTTATTGTAGTAGCGGAACTTAATACAAGTAAAATTTTACCATGAGTGAGAAGTGTGGGCTTTGCCGTAGGTTCGTGAGTAGTGGATTGCGGTGTGAGACTTGTTCGAAGTATTTTCACTGGGGGGAATGCAGTGGGGAAGCCAGTGGGCATTCTGGTGAGATCCTCTCCTGGAACTGCAGGTTATGTAGCAAGAGTAAGTTGATAGAGGAGCAAGAGCGTAAGAGCTGTGCCCTTCAGATGCAGTTGAAAAACGCACAGGAGGAGCTAGATAGGATGAGGAGGGAGAAGGGGGTTGGGGAATGGGAGCTGGCTTTTGGCAAGAGATCTGCTAGGAGAAGAAGATTTTCAGATAGTTTTACTATTGGTGTTTACAATAGATATGACCAACTGTCAGAGTCTAGTGGAGAGGAATCTCTAGTAGCTGTAGATGTAGGAAGTACGCAGCAGACCTCAGTAGTTACGGTGGCTAGAACAGTTGCAAAGTCGAAGAGGAAGAAGAAGGTTCTGCTGTTAGGTAGTTCTCATGGCAGAGGTGTAGGCCAGCAGTTGCAGGAAGTGCTGGGGAGTGAGTACCAGGTCACCAGCATTGTGAAGCCTAATGCAGGATTGGCTCAGGTGACTGTTAACATAGGGGGGTTATGTAGGGATTCTACTAAAGAGGATCAGGTAGTGATTGTGGGTGGGGCTGGTAATAGTATTGATAGAGATGGGGAGTATGACATAGATGGTGACCTGGAAAAGATAGCCACTCAGACTGGCAACACGAAAGTGCATTTCGTGGAACTGTTTCAGCGTCACGATCGGCCTCATCTTAATACAGCCGTCAGGCGTAATAACATGAGACTTGGGGGTGCGCTGATGACAGAAGGCATGGGTCACATATCAGTGGTGTCGGTGGAGTCTATCAGCAGGACGGGTTTCACTAGACATGGCCTGCACCTCAACAGGTATGGGAAGGGGAGTTTGGCAAAGCTTATAGGTGACAGCATAGGTGGGGTGGGTAGGATCACTCATGGGAAAATTCCTGCAGTAGTGGGTGTTAGAGCTGCACCTTTTTTAGATTGAAGTCAGCTGATAGGTATTCCTGATTAAGGGAAGTCTCTCTAACAATGGAACCACTTTCGACAAAGCTTAGGTATCCAAGTAATGAGGGAATTAGTATATTTCATCAAAATATACAAGGTATTAGAGATAAAGTTAGTGAACTGCTTATAGATGTTGACTCTGAAATTATTGGTATATCTGAACACTTCTTAAATAAGGAGATAATTCAGAGGCTTCCTTTACCAGGATACAGGTTGGCTGGCAGCTTTTCGAGGAGCTCTTTGCGGTGTGGGGGAGTAGCCATGTATGTGAAAAACGGCATCCCATTTGAGTCAATTGATGTTTCAAAGAGTGGTTAAATTTAACGGACCTAAACTTCTAACTGTTGTTATTTATAGATCCCCAGACTCCGATTTCACAACATTTTTGCTAAAGCTAGAGGAGGTTCTTGGTTCACTTTATAGGAAATACTAAAAGTTAGTTATATGTGGTAACTTCAATATTAATTGTATAAGTGATTGTGCAAGGAAGAGGATGCTGGTAGACCACCTTAATTCATATAATCTTATGCAAACCGTATTCTTTCCAACGAGAGTGCAAGGGAACAGTAGAACAACCACAGACAACATTTTTGTTCATTCCTCATTACTAGAAGGGCATTCTGTTAGCAAAAAGGTGAACGACCTTTCAGATCATGATGCACAAATTTTAACTCTAATAGATTTTTGTGCTGCAACACGTGTTAAATATAGTCATCAGCTGTTTAGGAAAGCTGATCCAGTTGCTGTAGAGACCTTTGTGAACAAGAGTGGCAACATGTTTATAGCGCTGATACAGTAAACGATAAATATAATGCTTTTCTCAAGACTTTTCTCGTGCTCTTTGAAAGTTGCTTTCCGTTAGAACGTTCAAAACAGGGTACCAGCACAAACAGGCAGCCTGGGTGGCTGACTAGAGGGATAAGAATATCTTGTAGAACAAAGTGGAAATTATATCAAAACGTTAGAAACACTCAAAATCTAAATGCAGCAGCCCATTACAAACAATATTGTAAGGTGCTTAAAAATGTTATTAGGAAAGCAAAAAGTATGTGGTATGCAGATAGAATAGCTAAGTCTCAGGATGAAATTAAAACCATATGGTCAGCCGTAAAGGAAGTGGCTGGTCTGCAGAGACAGGTGGAGGATATGGAATCAGTGCGTAGTGGGAAAGTCCGTGTTACTGATAAGTCGCATATATGTACAGTATTTAATAATCACTTTCTGAATATAGCAGGTGAACTAAATAGAAACCTAGTCCCAACACGGAATCATATAGCGCTCTTAGAAAAAAGTGTTCCGAGACTGTTATCTGAAATGCTCTTCCATGATACTGACAAGAGGGAGATTGAGTTAATAATTAAATCACTAAAGACCAAGAACTCTCATGGATATGATGGGATATCTAGCAGAATACTGAAGTATTGTTCTATGTATGTTAGCCCAGTACTTAGCCATAACTGTAACTTTTCCTTTATGTGTGGTCGGTTTCCTGACCGATTAAAGTACTCGGTAGTGAAGCCACTTTATAAAAAGGGAGACATTGATAATGTTGACAGTTTTAGACCTATTTCTATGCCATCGGTGTTTGCTAAAGTTATCGAGAAGGTTGTATATACAAGGTTACTGGAGCATTTAAATTCACATAATTTGCTGTCAAATGTTCAGTTTGGTTTTACAAATGGTTTAACAACTGAAAATGCTATATTCTCTTTTCTCTGTGAAGTTTTGGATGGATTAAATAAAAGGTTGCGAACGCTAGGTGTTTTCTTTGATTTAACGAATGCTTTTGACTGTGTTGACCACAAAATATTACTGCAGAAGTTGGACCATTATGGAGTAAGGGGAGTAGCTTACAATTGGTTCGCCTCTCACTTTAAGAACAGAAAGCAGAAGGTAATTCTCCGCAATATTGAGAGTGATAGTGATGTTCAGTCCCAATGGGGCACTGTTAGGTGGGGCGTTCCCCAAGGGTCGGTGCTGGGGCCACTGCTGTTTCTTATTTATGTAAATGATATGCCTTCTAGTATTACAGGTGATTCAAAAATATGTGTTTGCTGAAGGATCTTGTGTGTAATACTGAAACAGTATCAAATAATGTAGTTCATGAAATAAGTTCGTGGCTTGTGGAAAATAATTTGATGCTAAATCACAGTAAGACTCAGTTTTTACAGTTTCTAACTCACAATTCAACAAGAACCGATATTTTGATCAGACAGAATGGGCATGTTATAAGCGAGACGGAACAGTTCAAGTTCCTAGGCGTTCGGATAGATAGTAAGCTGTTGTGGAAAGCCCATGTCCAGGATCTTGTTCAGAAACTAAATGCTGCCTTATTCACCATTAGAACAGTATCTGAAATAAGTGACACTTCAACACAAAAAGTAGTCTACTTCGCATATTTTCATACGCTTATGTCGTATGGTATTATTTTATGGGGTAATACTTCTGATTCAAAAACGGTATTTTTGGCTCAAAAACGGGCTGTTCGAGCTATGTGTGGTGTAAGTTCGAGAACCTCTTGTCGACTCCTATTCAATAGTCTGGGAATTCTGACATTGCCCTCACAGTATATATTTTCTTTAATGTCGTTTGTTGTTAGCAATATTAGCCTATTCCCAAGAGTTAGCAGCTTTCACTCAGTTAATACTAGGCAGAAATCCAATCTGCATGTGGAATGCACTTCCTTGACCCTTGTGCAGAAAGGAGTGCAGTATTCTGCTGCATCCATTTTCAATAAGCTACCACAAGAACTCAAAAATCTTAGGAGTAGCCCAACTTCTTTTAAGTCTAAACTGAAGAGTTTCCTCATGGCTCACTCCTTCTATTCTGTCGAGGAGCTCCTGGAAGAGCTAAAAAATTAAGCAAATTCCAGTGTTACATTGTTGATTTTCTTCATTTAAACTTACCACTTGTCACCTGAATATGTTTTTTTATATTTCATTTTATCTGTTTCTAATATCCTGTTATAATTTCATGTATTGACTCGTTCCATGACCAGGGAGACTTCTCCTTAATTTGGTCCCACGGAACAATAAATAAATAAATAAATAAAAAATAAAAGAATTAATTCTTCTTTCGTCACGTGTGCCTGCTGCAGGGAAAGAATTGGTTTTCGTCAGTCCAATAAGATATCGCCTCATTGTGACAGCCATGGGGAATAAACAAGGAACTGTTTCATTGTTATAAAATATACGTAGATTGGAACTTAAATATTGGCAACACTGCTGTGGAGACATTATGCACTGGAATCTACTATTTTCGCTGATAGCACACGTTGTTGACATACCTACCTTACCTCCGAGCAAATGGACTCGCCCGTCCAATGTCACCAGCGTGCGCACAATCGAGGGAAAAACAGTCCCTTGTGAGCCAGCGGTCTGACGTAACGGTGTCGATATGTTTTCGAAACAGGAACAACTGAGTTGGATCAAGACTGAATGTGCCAGAGGTCGTACAGCACGACAGTGTCATCAAGGTCTTCAAGAGGCGTGCGGGGAATCGGCATTGCCTTGCAGAACAGTGGCACTTTGGGTAAAAGCCTTCAACGAAAGTCGGCAAACTGTGGCAGACATCCATCGCTCAGCTCGTCCTAGCGTCTCTGAAGAAGAAGTGCATGCTGTTGCCGCGTTAGTGGACAGTGATCGACGCCATACGATTCGTGAGCTCGCCCACGAAACCGGATTAGCACACACGGCTGTGCTTCGCATCCTGAAGGAACACCTGGGCATGCGAAAAATTGTATCACGTTGGGTTCCGCATGAATTGACGGAAATGCAGAAATGGATGCGTTACGACGCTGCTCAGACGTACTTGGAGGGCTGTGAGCGCGAAGGAGAGGCTTTCTTACGCCGTATGGGTAACACTGGATGAGACATGGGCCACATCGTACGAGCCAGAACTGAAACGCCAATCCAACGCATGGCGTCATTACGGGTCGCTGCGAATGTCGAACGTGCAAGTGCGTCAGAGCCCCAGTATGGTGAAGTTATGGTGATTATCGTGTACGACTGTGATGGTGTTATCATAACGCATTACGTTCCTACTCGACAGACCGTCAACGCACAGTATTACTGTTCGGTTTTGTAGCATCACCTGCGACCAGCTTTGCGAAAGCAGCGGTGACACTTTCTGCGCAACCCACCCATTATTTTGCACGACAATGCGCCGGCGCATACAGAGCAAGCTGTGGCTGCTCTGTTCGGTCGATGGAACTGGGAAGTACTGTACCATCTACCATACTCCCCGGACTTAAATCCTTGTGACTTTGATATGATTCCGAAGATGAATGAACCACTTCGTGGCATTCGCTTCAGACTGTTCCAGAGAGTCGACAGGCAGTACACCGCTCCATTCATACCATCAACAGAACAGGCTCTGGTATACTACGCCTTCCACATTGCAAGGAACAGGTCCTACACAACGCTGGTGCCAACTTTGAAGGACAGTAACAGGTGCAAACATGTCACTCTTTTGTATCGGTTGTGAATAAATAGCTGCCACTATTTAAGTTCCAACCCTCATACATTATTTATAAGTTATCATAAGAACTGTGCTGTAGGAACTAATTGATGTGTTTGAAAGAACTTTTTTATTTCATTTGTCAGGTTGACAAGTGACGATTGATGGAAGCCTTGATGTATTCTTCTTTGTTAGCGACCTTTGTAGGAATTACACGTTCAACAGTTTAGCTATCGATACGAACTGCCTCTTATTCAAGACATTAATAAAGCACGCATTTTTTTTAATGGTTTAGGTGCTTCAAATTCGCTTGTGTCACTTCCGATATTAAGATACATTTACATTGTATAACCGCCATGTACGAGTAAATTTGACTTGTTGCGCTACATCTCATGTAAAAGTTGTATGCGGACCTTCCCGCGTATACATGTCGCATGTACATTTTGTATATAGCTTTTTCGCGATATACTCGACGTGCCGTAAAAGTTGCGCATGCGCAATGCCAATCTTTCTTGCCGCTTTATTGCCATATTTGTTTACGAATACCTGTTCGATCTTGTTCTATGGAGTCTGTTGTATTCTTTGCGTTTAGTGTGTTTTTTCTTTCTTCAGGCAAAAGGGCAAGTGCATCAGCAGATAAAAATGAGAAGTCTTCCATATCGTTTTGGGAAGGTATCGCGAATTCCGAACAGCTCTGCACCACCGAACACACTAATACAAATCGCAGATGTAAACATACCTTTTAGCACTATGTGGCGCTACGCTCTTTTGTCACGGCGGATCGCGCGCTAGACAGGACTGGCTGTAGAAACCGGTGCCATTACCACGTTCTTTGCGCGAAAAATGCAAGTAACGTCAATAATTTTTTTTTCTTTTTTTTTGCAGTGAGTCCCAGCAGCTAAAATTTTGATAGTGGACTTCTTTCGGTGTATTCTTCTTGCATAAAAAGTTTGAGGGTTGGTTTCGACATGTGGGATTGGACCACTCTCTTGTCAAATTAGAATTATATTAATACCGCCAGCTGCTCACCGGCGTTGATATATATCAACGGGGACAGGTGAATATGCGTGCCCTGACCGGAACCCGAACCCGGGATCTCCTGCTTACATGGCAGAAGCTCTATCCATCTGAGCCACCGACGGCACAGAGGATAGTGCGTCTGCAGGGACTATCCCGCGCACGCCTCCCGCGAGACTCACATTCTCACCTTGTATGTCCACACACTACATTCGTAGTGTCCCACTCGAACACACTCATTACTCGTGAAACACATTCTTACCAAGTCCCGTAAGAGTTCGGGGAATATGTGTGCATCCGCACAGAAGAAGAAGGTCATTGCCGGTATTGCCAGAACTATATACTTATATGGATAAGGAGTCCGTTTACAACCTGTACCACGCAAGTAACGAGCAGCCCTTAGCGGTTCACCATCACAGTTTTTTTTTATCTTAAATATCTTTGTGACTAATGCCCCTTTGGCATATTTATTATTTTATAAATGACATAAGTACTGCCAGTCTTTCACGATAATTCCGTACTTATTACTTGTTCCATACGTTTTTAGTCATAATTCTATGACCATGTTATAGACCATTCTTTAGTTTGAATTCTGAGGAAGACACTCCTAGCAGTGTTGAAACCCGGTTAAATTCGTTAGAAATTAGTGACTGAGGGCTGTTTTCTTTTAACTGTTATATGGATATGGTGTCCGTTCTTTCGGACATGTCAGAAAGAATAGACACCATATCCATATAAGTATATTCTCTTGTCAGGTTAACAACAAAGGAGCAGACGAATGTTCTATCTGCTGCTAGCGCCAAAGCGGATAGGACATACTCTTTTGATGGCTCGCTGAAAGAGGAGAATGGGCGGAACAACACAGAACACCAGCGAGCAGAACACGACCGAATGCTGTCTGGTCCCGCTCGCCTAACCGTTTACACCACGCACAATTCTCGTCCGCTCGTTTCCGCTGCGGTGTGAAATAGACTTTACGAGCGCACGAACGAGCTTTTGTGCCTCGCCACTTATCCGGCGATATTAAACCGGAAACAAACACGTCCCATGAATCGCCGCACCCTGATGGCTTTTTTTTATTTTGCAGCTACTGGATCTCACACCAGAGACCGTAATTAATTTTGAATTAAAACTCGCGGATCAGCTCTTAGCCATTTGCAACGCGACAATAAGAAATTAATGGCTGTCTGAAATCCTCGCCTGCTGCAGCCCTTACACTACTGCTCTGTGTAACAGGAGTCTATTCACACTGGCGGACATGAATTTTGCAGCACGCCGAGAGACTGTTCTGCGAAATTCATGAGTCGGCGTGTGGATGGCGCGTGTCTCAAAGCTAACACACTGCGAGAGGAACGGGTGGTCGTAATAGCAGCCCAGCACAGCTCGGCTCGCATTACGTTTGATGGAAATGAATAGTGTGCGGACAAGAAGAAATGGCCAGGTCCAAGTAGACAATTCAGCCGTCCGTGGAATCGAGGATCTCAACGAATTTTGCCCGTTACCGACACTGATATTCTCAGTATGTCAGTCCCGGGATTTCAAGACTTTCGAGAAGTACCATAACAAACCACAAAATAAATATTGTTTATGCAATACAGTAACAGATCAAAATTTTCCGATTACTTCCTTCACTCGTACTGTGAAACCTCGCTTCTTGCCAAATTTCATCATTGTAGGTCAACTGGAAGTACCCAATACGTCTCAATGAGTGAGTTCGCGAGTATCAAAATATGTGACATGGCTGCATTTTTTGACTGCACTGACTTTGAAGCTTGCATTCATTACAACGCTAAGATACCTTACACATCAGTATGTGACATAAATTTCAACTTGATACCTCAACCCCTTTCTGAGAAAAAGGGGTCTCAACAATAGGACGGACAGCATCGTCAAAAGCTCTCACAGCCACACACCGAAGCTTCCATATGATTTTTGCGAAGCTTAACATTAGCTACATCCTCTGCGGTAGTTACTGCATCTCTGTTCTGACAATTGTTATACACTACCACTATCCCTCGTAAGAATCACAAACAGACATTCGTAAAAACCTCACAGCGTGTTCAGTTCATGGATTGTGCAATTTTTTCCGAATCTCTCAACCTTCCACCTAAACGGAAATGCACTGTTTGATAATCGTTACTGGTATAAAAGAATCCAGCTTCGCTTAGTTTGCAAAGACGTTGTGTAATAGCTAACAAACTGTCATTGAAGGATGTCAACCATATCTCTCATGTTCTTTATACAGGGAGAACTGAAGCATTCTTTCGCACTTCATTTATTGAACCTCACGATGATGCAGATTCAGAAGCTGAATTCAGACGCACTTCAATTCTAAACAGACTCAAAAGAAAAAAGTGCTTCATGGTGTAAAATTTGATTCAGCATTCACAGGTGAAACTCATACATCCACTATGTTACACACACACACACACACACACAGAGAGAGAGAGAGAGACAAAGAGAGAGAGAGAGAGAGAGAGAGAGAGAGAGACAAAGAGAGAGAGAGAGAGACAGAGAGACAGAGACAGAAGGAGGGAGAGAGAGAGAGAGAGAGACAGAGGGGCGGAGAGGGGGGGGGGGAGGGTGACGAGATGTACTTTATAAACTGATTCTCACCCAGCCTTTTTGTAGTGACACAAGTGCGTTGTCCACACAGAGTAGGCCGGTTGTAGACCCGAACAGCATGCAGCCCACTCTTTGCTGTGGTGTTGGACTTTGTCCTAGAACATTATCTTGGCTAGAATTGGCACAGTGGTGTGGTGACCTCATTTTGGTTCTTGTACTGGCACAGTGGATAGCAATCAAGGGATTGGGAATAACATAATGAGTATCATGAGTGGCTTCATAAAAGCAATGTCGCGCTATGCCTACGCTGTTGCATGTGCCACTCTTATCTCTATAGGTTCGGACCTGCCATAGCAGTAGCGGATCCAGCTAGCTGTAAATAAGAGGCATTTTGCCTCAATATATGACTTGTGTTCGCCTACAAATGGTAATTTTTTTCTTGTGAAACAACTACAAATTAAGAAGTTTCGGATTTTTTCCTTTGGTTTTACTATGAAACCTTACTTCTTTCCAAATTTCGTGATTCCAGATAATGGGAAAGTAGTCTATAGGTTTTTATTAGCGAGATTGTATCAATGTATGACATAAATGGCCGTATCTTTTGATTGCGTTGCTTAGAAACTTAAATTTTTTACCCCGCCAAGGGACTGTAGACCTTAGTATGTGACATAAATTTCAACTTGATACGTCTACTTGTTCCTGAGAAAATGTATTTCTAACAGTCCGAAGGCTACATAGCTGAGAAGTGTGTGAATTATCGCACAATCAGCTTAAGATCTCATGCATCCAAGTTGGTGACAAGAATAATATACAGAAAAATGGAAAAGAAAATTGAGGATGTGCTAGATGACGATTAGTTTGTGTTTAGGAAAGGCAACCATAGAAGCAATTCTGACGTTACAGTTGACAATGGAAGCAAGGCTACAGAAAATCAAGACACGCTCATAGGTTTCGTCTATCTAAAATAAGCATTCGACAATGTAAAATGGTGCACGATGTTCGAAATTCTGAGAAAAATTGACGTAAATTACAGAGAGAGATGGGTAATATACAATACGTACAAGAGCCAAAAGGGAAAAGTAAGAGTAGAGGATCAAGAACTAAATGCTCGGATTAAAAAGGGCACAAGACAGGCATGTAGTCTTTCGCCCCTACTGTTCAATCTATAGATCGATGGAGCAATTATGGAAATAAAAGAAAGGTTCAGTGGTGGAATTAAAAGTCAAGGTGGAAGGATATCAATGATACGATTCATTGATGACATCGCTATCCTGAGTGGAAGTGAAGAAGGGTTACAAGTAAAATTAAAACAATTGCAGCCCTCCGTCGCGAAAATGAAGGCTTGTTGACCTAGTTTTCGGCCACTTCTAAGAGTGCCTTCATCAGAAATAAAACATTTGAAACTGGCATGTCACGTATAAAATTAATATGAAGTGATAACGCTTTAGTCACAAAATATTAAAATAGAAAACATAGAGGCAGGCCACTAAGGGGTGCACCACGTCAAGCTGTGGCATTATTATTAATGAAGTAATTTGTGGTCACTTATGTCTAATTACATTAAAACTGCAGTCTGATAATTACAAGTTTAATGATGTTTTGACTTTTATAAATTGACGTTTTTTAAATAAGATCAATAATGATTTAGATTTTCACCCAAAAATTAATAATGAATTAATTTCAGAATTTGAAGATTTTCAATCAAAAACCAAAGATTTTAAATCATTAATAGATCCAAAAATATATAATCTAATTAAACAATTTCATGTAGAATTTAATGTTATTTTTAAAGTAACTACAGGTAATATTGGCTTTAAAGGTAGAACGATTGCGAATGTAAATGACCCAATTGATGGAAAGGATGCAGGGAACAAATATTATTTACAGAATGAGTTATCAGATGTTGTTACGAAACCTGAATATACAAGTATTCTAACACAGCTGAATAATTAAGTCAGTAAAACTAATCTAACTAAATACTTTATGAAAAAATGAAATAGAAAAAGCTTTTTCAGATAATTTCTCAAAAACTGATTTAACTCCTTATTTAAATGATTTAAGTATTCTTAAAGAATAAGTATTTGATAAACAAGTTATTGAGTTTACTTCTATGACTGGAGGTTAACAAAAATATAGAATTTTGAATATGATTTCAGGTTTAAAAGAATTGTCATTATTGGTAAGAACATAAGCAGAGATTTAAAATCTGATGATTTTGACATCACTGTAAGTGTGGCTTATAAACTATGCCAAACAAATAACAGTATTCAATCAATAATGGTAAACAAATCAAATTTTCTCACCATAAGATTAAAATATTCTGTTAAAACTTTTCCAGTTGATGTAAAGTTAATTATATTTGGTGAAATAATTTAAATCTTATTAAACTTTTATCCTACATAAATGGATAATCATGATCACATCTACAGTATGAAGTGTAAAAAATTTACTGAGGCTCATAATCTCCACAGATTAACAACTTACATTGGAAGACAAAGAATTGAAAGTCTTTGTACAGTATGTAAAAGCAAAAAACTTTGTAGGTTAAGGGGTTAGCCAATGGCTACTCCCTAATATTTGTGAAGAAATCATTAATGGGTCACATGAACCAATGAGAAAGAATTTTAAGCGAATAAATGTAATTTCTCTTGGTATTGATGATCTATAGCAAGCTGATCTAGTTGCAATGGATTCCAGCAAATTTAAATGAATTTTGAAGATAAATCAAATATATAAATATTTATTGACTGTTATCGATATTTCTTCTAAATTTGCTTGGGCTATCCCAGTTGAAGATAAACAGGCAAGAATACAGATGAGGCTTTTGAAAAAATAGCTATCGTTAGAAAGCTAAAAAAAATTGCAAACAGGTAATGGCAAAGAGTTTTTCAATAAAGAATTTTAAGAATTAATGAAGAAATAAAACATTAATCATTATTCAGCCTTTAGTGAATTAAAAGCATCTGTTGTTGAAAGATTTAACAAAACAATCAAAGAAAAGATTAGGAAAGATTTGCTCTTCAAAGAAATTGTAAGTGGGTTGACTTGGTCAAAAATTTAGTTGATGAATGTAGTAACACAAAACATTCAACTATAAAAATGAAACCGATAGAATTTAATGAGAAAAATTTGAGACCCATCTGGGAGGTGTTTCTAGCATATCCAAAATTTAAAAACTGAGATAAAGTGAGAATTAGCAAACTTAAAGGACTTTTTGAAAAAGGATACACTGCTAATTGGTCAACAGAAATTTTTGAAACTGAATCAGTTATTCATTCCAAGCCAATCATGTGTTAATTGAAAGATATTGAAGGATATTTTTATGAGCAAGAACTACAAAAAACAAATTGTCCTGATATTTATCTAGTTGTAAATATTTAATGATCTTGGTTGTATATTTAAAGGTGTGCCATTGAATATCACCCTTGATTTAATAAGTTTTCTAATGAAATACAATAATCTTCATCAACATTAATTCTGATGGCTACACTTTAATTCTGTATAATTTTTAGACCATGTAATTCGCCGGGCCTAGCACGAAAAAATACTTCCATTAATAAAAATTTTGCTGTATAAATGTCTAAGAATGAAAAATTTTCACTTTTATTCTTTCTAGCTGTATGTTACCTGAATGAAGAGACCTCTACATTCATAAATAAATCAACTGATGAAAGTGTGAATTAGTTATTCCGTCTCAAACAAGACGAAATTTGTATTGTTTATGAATACTTTAAAAAACAGTCTTACTTTAATTCAGTCTGATGATGATTCATTATACTCTTCTAGGTTATAATTTATTAAAGATATTGTTTGATATTTTTAAATTTTTCAATGGCACTGCTCTGCACCTCTGAAATTCTATAATGAATGAAGCACAAAATGTCAGTAGTTATAAAACAGTGGAACCCAAATACTTTTAAACCAAGAACCTAAATTTAACTGATAATTCTTTTCCTGAATAAATTAAAAAATATTCATTGCAGTATTAGATGTCACTGGAATTGACTCCATTAATATAGAATAAATTAAAATTCTATAGTGGGCACATTCAATATCTCATCATAAATATTTTCTCTCTTCTCATTTATTTCATCAACAATATCATTCGATTTCTAAACGAAGTGAGACAAACTGTTGAAGTGCATATTGTATATTTTTTTCTTTTCTCTGCAACATGTATACGAAAATAAATGTTAAGCATATTCCCTACTAAACTATAATCTGTACATTTGTATTTTCTGACCTAAAGTATTTTACCGTCTTTAGGTCTTCTACCATTATAACTGTGTAATGTTCATGAAAGACGATTTTCAGATAATACACCACCAAATTTAAAATAAAATTTCTTGGCATACTGTTTTGATGTGGGAATGTATATAATTTGCTCTTTCTTCAGCTCTACTACATCAGATATACACCTTTTAAGAGAAGGCATTCATTTTCCTTTTCTTTAAATTCTTGATCTTTTGCCTGTACTTCTATTGCTAGTTGTTCAATAATTTTTTTGAGATTGAATTGTACTATATTCTTTTTGTTTGGCTGACATATTCACAAAATATTTTTTCAAAACCAATTTAATAATCTTTAATTTCTTTAGCAAGCTTTGTTCTTAAACTCATTACAACTTTCTTGCAGTTTCTTACAGATAGTAATATCCAAATTTTTTGAACTAAATTATTAGGTGTATATTGTTTGATTCCATTTTGAATATATTGATATTGTAAGGCAAGTGGATTATTATATTTGATTTCTTTGTATTGAAGATTTAATGAAATATCCTTTTATTCGTATAATGTTTTCAGGGTTGATTCTCGTTGACTCTGTAATACAATACTTAATAAAACATAACATTTCGTTTGTGATCAATACATTTTTCTGTTCGAATAATTGAACCCAAATACCTTTAAACCAATTACCAAAATTTAACTGGTAATTTTTATAGTTCACAAATTCAGATATATTCATGAAAGATTATTCAGCAATTGTAGTGGTTGTATTAGGTGTTGATGGAATAAATGCCATTTATATAGAAAGAAATAGTAGATAAATTAAAACTCTTATCACTGTGTATATGGAATAACATTTGTTTGAGAATTTCGAGATAATGGTCTTTATTTCTTCTTAAAGTTGCATTGGCCAAGTATTTGGACTCCAGAATTGCTTTTAAAAAATTCACAGTATAAAAATTTAGGACCTGGAATTCAAGGAACCTTAAATTCCTTACTTAATAAAATCTCCTTTTATTTGTTTAATTTTTCAGTTGCCACGATGCTGGCTGCTAAAATTCTTAGCACTCTGTTAATTTTTTCAGGAATCAGATCTATGGTGCCTGGAATTCCATCCAAACTTTATTTCTGTAATTTCTTTAAAACCATGTCATTATAGATTACAATTTCTTTTTCATGAAGTGTGTATTGCACTATAATTTCATAAATGAGATAGAAATACACAGTAAAAATACAAGTGATGGGAAGAAAATTAATAGTGAAAATATTTTACCTTTACAGCTATCTATACCACAGCAACAAGAAGGCAGATTCATTTATTAAGGAATAATTTCAATTAATCTAGTAAAAAATCGTCTCAGTCTTGGAAGTTTTGAAGAAGTATAAAAAATGGGAAGTGGAGAGGTCAGTTCATAATTTTCATATACAAAGGATAAAAATTCAAATATGTGTAAAGAATGTTATAAAATGCTTAGAAGAAATACATAAAATAGTAAAAAAGTACGTTTTAAACAGTTTATATCTAATTATAAGAATCCCTTGGAAAAATTTAAGGACATGAAAGATTTTATTTATTTTTACAATCAACAGGAGTTAAATAGAGAACAACAAAGTGAAGCACATTGTAAAAAATATATTAGTTGTCAAAACATTAAAGATTTCAGTTGTATTTACTTCAGTCATACATCTACAGACAAGCTCTCAATTAGATGCAAGATGCGTCAACTAGAAGATTTGCAAAAAAAGAAAATAGTGTGTAAGTGTGGAAAAGAAACACTTAAAAGTGGTCTCAAAAACATTTACTGACAAATGTTGTTGTTGTTGTGGTCTTCAGTCCTGAGACTGGTTTGATGCAGCTCTCCATACCACTCTATTCTATGCAAACTTCTTCATCTCCCAGTACTTACTGTAACCTACATCCTTCTGAATCTGCTTAGTGTACTCATCTCTTGGTCTCCCTCTATGATTTTTACCCTCCACACTGCCCTCCAATACTAAATTGGTGATCCCTTTATGCCTCAGAACATGTCCTACCAACAGGTCCCTTCTTCTTGTCAAGTTGTGCCACAAACTCCTCTTCTCCCCAATTCTATTCAATACATCCTCATTAGTTATGTGATCTACCCATCTAACCTTCAGCATTCTTCTGTACCACCACGTTTCGAAAGCTTCTATTCGCTTCTTGTCCAAACTATTTATCGTCCATGTTTCACTTCCATACATGGCTACACTCCATACAAATACTTTCAGAAACGACTTCCAGATACTTTAATCTATACTCGATGTTAGCAAATTTCTCTTCTTCAGAAACGCTTTCCTTGCCATTGCCAGTCTACATTTTATATCCTCTCTACTTCGACTATCATCAGTTAGTTTGCTCCCCAAAAAGCAAAACTCCTTTACTATTTAAAGTGTCTCATTTCCTAATCTAATTCCCTCAGCATTACCTGACTTAGTTCAACTACATTCCATTATACTCGTTTTGCTTTTGTTGATGTCCATCTTATATCCTCCTTCCAAGACACTGTCCATTCCATTCAACTGCTCTTCCAAGTCCTTTGCTGTCTCTGACAGAATTACAATGTCATCGGCGAACCTCAAAGTTTTTACTTCTTCTCCATGAATTTTAATACCTACTCCGAATTTTTAATTTTTAATTGTTTCAAATAATTTACCTCCTCCTACAAGAACTCTCTATGATTTGAAAGTAATGAACTCAAAGCTAGAGCTAAAAATCTTGGTATTAATGAAAACAGTCAATTAAAGAAATAAGAGTTAGTTAATGTTATTGGGCTACAGGAGTCTCAATTTCATCCATAATTAGTCCAAAAAACTAGATCAACGTGAAAACGAGTACCTAACATAAATTATCTTTGCGGATATGATGTTATTGAAAAAGCTCGACCACAGAAACAAGAAAAATTGGTGAGATTAGATCAAATTTCTCCAGTCAGCAGCAAACTATTTGAACAAGAAAAAGAAACTGAGCCACCTAAAAAGAATTTATTTCAGATTAAACTAATTTAAAGCTTGGTCTGCTGACTACTACATCGTTTTTCATGATGTCAGTATTTCAAAACTCAGTGATCAGATTATATAAGGAAAGCATTCAGTTCTATGGTAGATCTAGCTAAAAAGAGAACTAATTTGAGGAAAGGAGATAAACTGAATACAACAACCACAATCCAAAAATGTTTTATCCAATTTCCATAGAATATAAAGCATCTAATAATACTTGAGAATCTGTTCAAGTTTTATGCAATGAAATCAGAGATACAGCAACATCTGACGAAACTGTGGATATAGCAGATACCTAATTTAATATTCAGATGATAGCAGTTCCTAGAGGTGGCCAAGGTAAAAAAATTATAAATCTAGCTGAAGACAAAGAGACTAAAAGATGTATCACAAGAATGATTAACAATCATAATCTGTGTTGTCCTAAAGCAGTAATTGTGGCATTAACATACCATACAAATAATATTTTGGGCAGGGAACTAACTACAAATGAAATTCCGAAAATCAGAGTAAGAGATAAATACAAATTATAAAAAGAGCTAATTGACATATTATCATTTGGGTGAATACAATTTACTCTAGATGACATTAAAAATGTTCAACAATTGTTGGATTTCCAAGTAAATGTTTAAGTGCTGAGAATTTCAATTCAGTTAACTATAGTGGTCCTGAGAAAGAAATATTTATCTGTATAAAGAGCATTACCATTTGATGTAGTTAACAGTATGATTGCCTTTTTAGAATTATCATATTTCTGTCATAACTGTAATAAGCCATATAATAAGAAAGATAAACATAATTGCAAACCAGATAGAAAAATTTGTATACTATACAATGGTACAGAACACTAAAGTGTGGACAATAAGATTTATTGTGAAAAGTGCAATAAAATACTGTTGTAATGAAAAATGTTTAAAAAATCACCATGAAGTTTGTAATAGACCTTATAAATGTAAAACCTGTAAAAAGATTTGCTTGAGATCAAAAGAACATAAATATGTCTTTGAACTTTGCAGAATTCGTAAACAATCAGTGAAAATTGAAAATCATAAATTTTACATGCAATACAATTTGCAAAAAGGAAGTTTTCATGAAAGAAAATTTCGTGAGAATTTTTTAGTGCAACTTTGCCCCAATTGTAGTAAAGATGGTTTTATATTAATGGAGAATTTAGTGCTTAAGACACCGTAAAATAGTTGCTGGCAAACAGATTAAATGTGTGAAGATGGAGTCCCTAAGAAAGTGTATTGCACCTATAAAGAAAGATACATGTGGTTTGTATAAGAAACTCATCAAGAAACTAGTATATATATTCCGATTCTCATAATAGTTACCGAGCGAGGTGGTGCAGTGGTTAGACACTGGACTCGCATTCGGGAGGACGACGGTTCAATCCCGCGTCCAGCCATCCTGATTTAGGTTTTCCGTGATTTCCCTAAATCGCTCCAGGCAAATGCTGGGATGGTTCCTTTCAAAGGGCACGGCCGACTTCCTTCCCCGTCCTTCCCTAATCCGATGAGACTGATGACCTCGCTGTCTGGTCTCCTTCCCCCAAAAACCACCACCACCATCATAATAGTTCACAGTTTTAAAGGAGATACTGAGTTCGAGTCTCGGTCCGGCACACGGTTTTAATCTGCCAGGAAGTTTCATATCAGCGCACACTCTGCTGCAGAGAGAAAATATCATTCTGGAAACATACCCAAGGCTGTGGCTAAGCCATGTCTCCGCAATATCCTTTCTTTCAGGAGTGCTAGTTCTACAAGGTTTGTAGGAGAGTTTTATGTAAAGTTTGGAATATAGGAGACGAGGTACTGACAGAAGTAAAGCTGTGATGACGGGGTGTGAGTCGTGATTGGGTAGCTCAGATGGGAGAGCACTTGCTCGCCAAAGGTCCCGAATTCGAGTCTCGGTCAGGCACACAGTTTTATTCTGCCAGGAAGTTTCATATTAGCACACACTCCGTTGCAGAGTGAAAATCTCATTCTGGAAACATCATCCAGGCTGTGGCTAAGCCATGTCTCCGCAGTATCCTTTCTTTCAGGAGTGCTAGTTCTTCAAGGTTCGCAGGAGAGCTTCTGTAAAGTTTGGAAGGTAAGAGACGAGGTACTGGCAGAAGTAAAGCTGTGACGACAGGGTGTGAGTCGTGCTTGGGTAGCTCATATTGTAGAGCACTTGCCTGCGAAAGGCAAAGGACCTGAGTCCGGCACACAGTTTTAATCTGCCAGGAAGTTTCATATCAGAGTACACCCTGCTGTAGAGTGAAAATCTCATTCTGGAAACACCCCCCAGGCTGTGGCTAAGCCATGTCTCCGCAATATCCTTTTTTCCTTAGTGCTAGTTCTGCAAGGTTCGTAGGAGGGCTTCTGTAAAGTTTGGAAAGTAGGAGACGAGGTACTGGCAGAAGTAAAGCCTTGAAGACGGGGCGTGAGTCATGCTTGGGTAGCTCAGTTGGTAGAGCAATTGCCTGCCAAAGGCAAAGTTCCCGAGTTCGAGTCTTGGTCCGGCACACAGTTTTAATCTGCCAGGAAGTTTCATATTTATAGGTAAATTATGCTTTGCTATTACTTTTATACTCATAAAAAGGAGATAATCTGAGTTTTCTATTTTCTCCCATATTTCCATATCACTTATTTTTACATTATGGTTCCGCCTTCTGAAATGTTCTATGGTTAAAGGTGGTTTAAAATATTCATTACAAATATTGCATTCAACATGTCTCTCTCGCAGTTTATTGTTTCTATCGACAAAACTGTCAAATTTAAATTTATCCCATACATTAGTCATATTTATAAGATCAGAAAATTTAAAATATTATTAAAATTTTGTTCTATATAAATTGTTACTCTACTGAATAATATAAATAACATAAGCAATTATAATTTGTTTGAAAAGAGCTACAGGTAAATAAAAAGTATTACATTACAGGTTGTGAACATTTAAAAACTAGGTATTTGCAGAAAATTTTTATTGAGTTTGATGATAAATTTAAAATTATTTTGCCAGAAAAGTTTAATAAAATAATAACTATCTAGGAATTTAACTTTTTGAAAGATGGTGATATTAAACTAAAGAATAAAGGTAAGAAGAGAACTGAAAATAATGATGACGAATTTCACGATCTATAGTTAATTGTGTGATTAATTTTTTACTTGTATCTTATAGTTTTTACTTATATCTTATCTCATCTTATTTTTTTATGTTCTATTTTTGTGGGTGGGTTGGGTTTGCTCAGTAAATAATCGCCTAGTGCACCCAACATGCCCACTTACTATTAACATCTCTCTCTCTCCCCCTTTCAGATGTGCCCACAAAGGGCAGCTACTCCTAGTGAGAGTTCATTTAGTTCACAAAGATGAAAAAGGAGCTGTAACCACAGAGCCCAGATTATTATGACTTAAGTGCCTCAAAAATTATCACTAAATAGCCATAAAACAATGTGTATCCACAGGACATGTGGATTGTAACTGAAATAGTATTGTGGTAATCTCTCTATTCTCAAAACATTCGAGAGTAATCCCCCATTTGGATCTCCGGAGGGCAAAACTGACCACGAAAAAAAGAGTGAATAACTGAAGAAAGGATAACATTCTACGAGTTCATGTGTGGAATGTCAGAAGTTCCAACATGGTAGGGAAGCTAGAAAATCTGAAAAGTGAATTGCAAAGGCTGAATCAAAATATAGTGAGGGTAAGTGAAATGAAATCGAAATAAAACAAGGATTTCAGCTCAGATGAATATAGGATAACATCGACAGCAGCAAAAAATGATACAACTGGAGTAGGATTCGGTATGAATAGGAAGGTAGGGCAGAGAGTTTATCACTGTAACTAGTTCCGTGATAGGGTTTTTCTGATCAGAATCGACAGCAAATCAACACTGACAACAATAGGTTAGGTATACATGCTGATGTCGCAAGCTGAAGATGAAGAGATAGAGAAAGTATATGAGGACACTGAACAGTTAATTCAATACACAAAGCCAGATGTAAATCTAATACACATGGGGAACTGGAATCTAGTTGTATCAGAAGGAATAGAGGAAAGAGTTATGGGAGAATATGGGCTAGGTGCCAGGAATCAGAGAAGAGAGAGATAAATTGGGATCTGCAATGAATTTCAGTTAGCAATAGCGGACACTCTGTCCAAGAATCAGAAGAGGGGGAGGTATAATTGGAAAAGGCCTGGAGGTACAGGAAAATTTTAGCCATATTACATCATAGTCCGGCAGAGATTTCGAAATCAGGTGCCGGATTGTAAGGCGTACCCAAGAGCAGATATACACTAAGACGACAATGTAGTTGTGATTAAGAGCAGGCTGAAGGTAAGAGATTAATCAGCAAGAATCAATATGCAAAGAAGTGGGACACAGAAGTACTATGGAATGAAGAGATACGTTTGAAGTTCTCTAGGGCTATAGATACACCAATAAGGAACAGCTTAGCAGGCAGTGCAGTTGAAGAGGAATGGACGTATCTAAAAAGGGAAATCACAGAAGTTGGAAAGGAAAACACAGCTACAAAAAGAAGGTAATTGCGAAGAAGTCATATGAAACACAGGAAATACTTCATCGATGAAAGAGGAAACTACAAGAATATTCAAGGAAATTTGGAAATACGGAAATACATGTCGCTTAGGAATGAAATAAATAGGAATTGCAAGGAAGCTAAGACGGAATGGCTGCATGAAAAATGTGAAGTAATCGAAAAGGAAATGACTGTCGGAAGGACTGTCTCAGCATATATAAAATTCAAGAGAACCTATGCTGAAATTAAAAGCAAGGGTTGTAAAGTTAAGATTGCAGTGGAAATTCCGCTGTTAAATGCAAAGGAGAGAGCGGATAAGCGGAATAAACATTGAAAGACTGTGAGGGGGGAGACTTGTCTGAATGACAGAAGAAGAAACAGGTGTCGATACAAAAGAGATAGGGATTCCAGTATTACAATCAGAATTTAAAGCAGCTGTGGAAGACTTAAGAGCAAACAATCCTGGAAAGATAGATAACATTCCATCGGAAATTCTAAAATCACTGGAGAAGAGGCAACAAAACGACTGTTCATTTAGTGTGTAGAAAATATGAGTGTGACGAAAAACCATCTGACTTTCGGAGACACATTATGCACACAATTCCGAACATGGCAAGAGCTGACAAATGCAAGAATTATCGCACAATCAACTTAACAGCCAAGCCACTAACAAGAATAACATACAGATAATGGAAACGAAAAGTGAGACTGTTAGGTGACGACTAGTTTCTCTTTAGGAAAGACAAAGGCACCAGATAGGCAGTTTGGACGTTGCGGAAGCAAGACTAAATGATAATGGAAACAAGACTAAAGAAAAATCAAGACACATGCATAGGATTTGTCGAACTGGAAATAGCGTTCGACAGTGTATAATGGTGAAGGATGTTCGAAATTTTGAGGAAAATAGGGATAACCTGTAGGGAGAGATGGGTAATATACAACATGTTCGAGTGCCTAGAGGGAATAATAAGTGTGGAAGGCCAAGAAAGAAGTGCTCAGATTAAAAAGGGTCTAAGACAAGGAAATAAAACAAAGGTTCAGGAGCGGAATTAAAATTCAGGGTGAAAGGATACCAATGATACGATTTGCTGATGACGTTGCTATCCTCAGCGAAGAAGAATTACAGAATCAGCTGAATGGTGTGAATTGTTTAATTAGTACATAATATGGATTGAGACTAAGTCGATGAAAGAAGAAAATAATGAGAAGTAGCAGAAATGTGAACAGTGAGAAAATTAACATCAGGCTTGATGGTCAAGAAGTAGATGAAGTTAAGGAATTCTGCTACCTAGGCATCAAGATAACCAATGACGGATGGAGCAAAGAGGACGTCAAAAGCAGACTAGCAGTGACGAAAAGGGTATTCCTGGCCGAGAGAAGTCTTATTTGACTAAGAAATTTCAGATAATATACGGTTGGAGCACAGAACTGTGCGGTAGTGAAACATGGACTGTGGGAAAACTGGAACTGAAGATTATAGAGGGATTTGAGACATGATGTTACAGATGAGTATTGAAAATTAAGTGGGCTGATGAGGTAAGAAATGAGGAGGTTCTGCGGAGAAATGGAGAAGAAAGAAATATGTGGAAAACATTGACAAGAGGGGACAGGATGAAAAGACATCTGTTAAGACATGGTACTAGAGGGAGCTGTAGAGAGCAAAAACTGTAGAGGAAGACAGATACTGGAAGACATCTAGCAAATAATTGAAAACATTGGCTGCAAGTGTTACTTTGAGGTAAAGAGGTTAGAACAGGAGAGGAATTCGCAGCAGGGCGCATCAAACGAATCAGCAGATTGATGAATCGGAAAAATGACATAAAAATGATGTTAGATGTATGTAAAATGAGTTATAAAATGAATTACTCTGATGAAAAACTTTAGGAAGTTGAACTGGTATTACAAAATATGAAATTAATTTGAAATTTTCTTTGAGAAGTTGCAGAAAATTGTTGTATAACCATTTTAGAGATATTGTGTAAGGCATCGTGCAGCTGTCCTCATAGCTCTTCATATATCTGTTGTAGGGTAACAGGTATATGTATTTAGAAAATCTTTCTACATATGCTAACACAACTGGGCTACGCACTTTGATATTTTCCTTTAATTTCAAGTAGAAATATTAATAGTTGACACACGAACGTCGATATTTCACAAATGGGCATTGTACAGCGTGCAGCCAACTGCAGGTGGTGGCTCACGTCGGAACCAATGACGTGTGTCCCTTTGGATCGGAGGAGATTCTGGTTTCGGGCGGCTAGCGGAAAATGTAAAGACTGTCAGTCTTGCTTCAGAGTGAAGGGTCTGAATCAGAGGCTCAGGCGGTTCTGTGACCGTGTAGGCTGCAGATTCCTTGACTTGCACTATCGGGTGGTGTGCTTCCGGCTACACGGGTAGCGGGGGCTGTGTGGAAGGGGCTGGGCGGTTTTTTAGGTTAGAGGGACTCAGGGAACCACAGAAGGGACGTCCGTCTAAAAATGGGCAGGTAAAACACAGTAAGGTAGTTGTAGAAACGTTTGGTACTGTAGTTGTAAATTGTCGTAGCAGTGTTGGGAAAGAACCAGAACTCCAAGACCTAATAGAAAGCACTAAAGTTCAAATAGTCTTAGGTACAGAGAGCTGGCTAAAGCTGGAAATAAGTTCATCCGAAATTTTTTCAAACGATCTAACAGTTTTCAGAAAGGATAGATTGAATACAGAATGAGATTTTCACTCTGCAGCAGAGTGTGCGCTAATATGAAACTTCCTGACAGATTAAAACTGTGTGCAGGACCGAGACTCGAACTCTGGACCACAGTTTTAAACTGCCAGGAAGTTTCAGATTGAATACAGTTGGTGGTGGAGTATTTATTGCTTTGCCTTGTAGTGAAATTGAAGTATATATTTCGTGTGAAATAGTATGGGTAGAGGTTATACCTGACCATCGGACTGAACTATTAGTTGGATCGTTTTACTGACCCCCGACTCAGAAGATATAGTTGCTGAACAGTTCAAAAAAAATTTGAGTCTCAATTCAAAAAGTACCCCACTCATACAATTATAGTCGGTGGTGGCTTTAATCTACCCTCAATATGCTGGGAAAATTATACGTTTAAAGCCGGAGGCAGGCATAAAAAGTCATCCGAAATTGTAGTGAATGCTTTCTCAGAAAATTATTTTGAACAATTAGTTCATGAGCCCACTCGAAGCGTCAATGTTTCGAAAGCATACCTGACCTTTTAGCAGCAAATAATCCTGGACAAATAGTGAGTATTGTGATGAATACAGGGATTAGCGACAACAAGGCAGTTGCTGTTAGGCTGAATACCGTAACACCTACAACCATAAAAAAGAAACGCAAAGTATATATAATTAAAAAGCTGATAAAAATGCTATTAACGCCTTTTTAAGAGACAGTCTTCATTGGCAGAACACTTAGAAGGTGCAACAGGTCTACTAAAGAGACTGCTTACACCACGCTTGTCCACCCTATTCTGGAGTATTGCTGTGCGGTACGGGATCCGCATCAGGTGATACTGAAGGATGACATTGAAAAAGTACAAAGGAGGGCCGCTCTTTTTGTATTATCGCGAAACAGGGGAGATAGTGTCACCGACATGATACGTGAATTGGAGTGGCAATCATTAAAACAAAGGCGGTTTTCGTTGCGACGGGATCTTCTCATGAAATTTCAATCACCATTTTTCTCCTCCGTAATCGAAAACATTCTGTTGGCACCCCCCCCCCCCCCCCCCCCATAGGGAGAAATGATCATCACGATAAAATAAGTGAAATCAGGGCTCGCACAGAAAAATTGTAAGTGCTCGTTTTTCCCGCGTGCCGTTCGAGAGTGGAATGGTAGGGAGACAACTTGGAGGTGGTTCATTGAACCCTCTGCCAGGCACTTTATTGTGAATAGCAGAATAATCATGTAGATGTAGACATATGGTGCAATGTGCATGCAAAATATGTGTTTTTTAATACCCACACCTGGTACAAGTTAATAATAATAAGTGATGCGGTAATGACAATTGGCAGATGAACCAGCAATTTATTTTTCAACTACATTTTTCCCTTATTCCTAAGGGGAAAAGCAATTTCGTTCTTGACAAGAATAAACTCTTGTGTGATAAATGGAAGTTAAATGCAAACATGTAAAAATGAAGCAAAATTTTAATCATTGTGTCGATTACCTAAAGTGTAGTTTAGAATGTTAAAAAAATGTTTGCTGCACAACATAAATGAAGAGTGCTCAGTGCAATTGTTTCTCAGTGAATGTCAAGACTTCATAAAATTTAGCATTATAACCATTTAGCATGTAATATTGCGTATTTTAAGTATTTATTGTACATAATTTTGATTTTAAGAAACAAGTGATGCACAACATTCTGTGCATGTAGAGTGTTTCTTTGCTTATAAGTTTTGATATGAACTACTGTCCCTTTCAGATGTTAGTCAGTTGTTTCCTGAAGACAGCCCAGTAAGCCGAAAGCTAGTTTGAAATAAACAAAAATTAGTAGAACAAAAACAGGATACGTGTGAAGTGAAATGTGAAAAATTTACAGTTTTATATTGGGCATTGCTCTGTAGGTAGTGTGTAAGCCTGAACACGACATAGTTTGCTCTTAAGTCGATTTGAAAATAGGTGTTGAAGCTTGTAGTAGTTTTTCGAAAGTGCGGAATCTGGAATATGTTATCGATACGAAATTTTTAATGGCAGGAAATGGAGCTTACGATGGGACCAACAGAAAATATCGCAAATGTGTAAATCATGAAATTCTGCTAGAGAAGCTCAAGTATTGTGGCATCAGTGGGACAGCGCACAAATGATTTAATTCATACCTAACTGGAAGAGTGCAGAAAGTTGAAATAAGCAGTTCTCATAATATGCAAAGATCAGCACATTCCTCAAACTGAGGAACTATCAAGAATGGGGTTCCACAAGGGTCGGTCTTAATATATATTAATGACTTGCCATTCTATATTCATGAAGAGGCAAAGTTAGTTCTCTTTGCTGATGATACAAGTATAGTAATCACACCTGACTAACAAGAATTAACTGATGAAATTGTCAATAATTTCTTTCAGAAAATTACTACTCTCACTGAATTTTGATAAGACACAGTACATACAGTTCTGTACAGTAAATGGTATGATGCCATTAATAATTATAGACCTTAATCAGAAGCATTTAGCTAAGGTAGAATATTCAAAATTGTTATGTGTGTCCACTGATGAGAGATTAAATTGGAAGAAACACATTGATGATCTGCTGAAACGTTTGAGTTCAGCTACTTATGCAATAAGGGCCATTGCAAATTTTAGCGATATACATCTTAGTAAATTAGCTTACTACGCCTATTATCACTCATTGCTTGCATATGGCATCATATTTTGGGGTAATTCATCACTGAGGAATAAATTATACATTGCACAAAAGCGTGTAATCAGAATAATAGCTGGAGTCCACCCTAGATCATCCTGCAGACATTTATTTAAGGATCTAGGGATATTCACAGTAGCTTCTCAGTATATATACCCTCTTATGAAATTTGTTATTAAGAACCAAACCCAATTCAAAAGTAATAGCAGTGCGCATAACTACAATACTAGGAGAAAGGATGATCTTCACTATTCAAGATTAAATCTAACTTTGGCACAGAAAGGGGTGAATTATACTGCTACTAAAGTCTTTGGTCCTTTCAAAAGTCTGACAGATAACCAACAAGTATTTAAGAAGAAATTAAAAGAATTTCTGAATGACAACTCCTTCTATTCCATAGAGGAATTTTTAGATAGAAATTAAGAAAAAAAGGAAAAAAACAAACATAAAAAAGTTGTTATATTAACTTAATTATGTTGTTAAATTAACTTAATTATGTCATGTATTGGAAAATTTGACTCGTTCCACATCATTACGAAATATCGTATTCATGATCTATGGAACTAGTATTTATCTAATCTAATTTAATGTAAATGGGGTTAAAAAGTAAATCTGGGACTTTAAAGACGTAATGGATAAAATGAAGACAAGTAATTGTACTGTTGACAACAATTAGGAAACTGTAGCAAGTAATAGGAAGAAATTATAAGCAGACTGCAATGTCCTCAAAATTTCTAAATACACGCTGACGTGAAAACCTGCGGCTGCCCTTGCCCCTGCCTCCTTTCGCGACAGCAACAGCGTATTCGCCGCGGTCGCTGTGCTTTGGTAACGTAACGGCGGCCGCTGCGCACGCATTGATCGGCAACTGTCAGGCGGCGCAGTGCTGCCACCTGGCGGCCGCCCCGCCACACTCTGCCGGCGGAGAACTGGGCCTGGCTCAGTGGCAGGCCAGCTTGCGGTGGCCGGTGCGGTCCGTGGCTCCCGTGGTCGCGAGTTCGAGGTTTCCCCAGGCGCCGGGATAGCCCGCTCAGGTAAGGAAGGGCCCGGCCCGCTGCTGCGCTTACGTCTCTCTCTCGTCCGCTTCTTAAAAACCTGCTGGCATTTTTACGTACCTTTAATTTCCGGATCATCACTCACCCGACCGGTTCGATGTGGCCGGCAACAGTTTCCTCACCTGTGGCGGTCTCTTCGTCTCACTGCAATATTTCTACCAAACGTCACCAATTATTTCTCGGATATATTGAAATTTCTGCCTTTCCCTTACAGTTCTCGTCCTCTACTGCCCCGAATGCAAGATCAGCACTTTAGTACTTACCAGCCCAGAATGAGGGAATAACCACTACTGTGAAACGGCGCTTGCTCCCCTCGTACACGACGTCTTGGAATCCGCGTAAATGCAGGTCAACAGGTAGTCCCATACACCTCGATTCCAGAAATCCATTCGACGCTGCACCGCGTCGGACTACTGAGATTCGATCACACGGAGTGCCTTCCCGAATACGTGACTACCTCGAGGAACCTTCGGCTGATAGAAACCAGTTCGTTATACTGGATGGCGAAAGTTCAGCAAAAGTGATGTTAAGTAAGGCCTCAATAGTACGCTATCTTCATCATCGGTGCTCTTTGCTTCATGAGAGAGCAGAGCGGGAGTCAGGATGGTTACTGGGGATAGAACTGGGTTACCGTGAGAGATAATGCATCTGTTTAAATACGTAAAAGTAATCGGAGTGTTAAGCAGATTAGAATATGAGTACGGAAAGAAGCACAAGACTGTATCAATCGCTCTCTATTCACAGTTTACAGCTGAGTCGAAGCTAGAGTGCTGAATAAGTATTGTGATTGTCACAAGTATAAAAGTAATCAGAGTGCTGAGAAAATAATAAGGTAAGGATATGTCTGTACTAATAATCTGTGATCAGCAACAACTGCTTAGTGAAAAAAAAGCTTTTGTTGCAAAACTTATAACCAATGGCTTGTTGTATTACTCCCCCACACCGATACCTTGCAAATAGCGCCTCTAATGTTGCCAGTATACATAAACGATTTGTCAGATACAATCTGCAGCGTTGTGGTTTTATTCGTTTACGGTGTTGTTATGCACAGGAAAAAAGTCGTCAATAGACGATCACAAGGAAATGCTCAAAGACTTAGAGAAGCTGTAATGAGTGCCACGTCCGTTTAAATGTGTATAAATGTAAAATAATGCGTGGTTACGACAAAGGAAAAGAACTTGATTTTGTCCGATTACATAATAACGGTGGTGGACATGCTAAGCACATCATGTTGTACAAATAGTTAGGGGCAATAGTAAATAACGGCATGAATGGGACAGTCACTTGAAATCAGAACTAGGGAGGGCGAAAGGAAGGCTTAATTTAGTGGAGGATGTCTCGGAAAACGCAATGCATATGTAATGGGAAAGTGCGTACAAGACGGTAAAGTGACCCATGCTAGAATACTGTTCCAGCTTTCGGACTCCTGATCAGATCGATGAGGAAATAGAGTTCGAACCGCATCAGAGATGCGTTGGAACGATCGTAACAGGATGGTATAGCCCACACGAAACTGTAATACATACTTGGGCAACTTAAATGGGTCTCTTTAGCAGGAACTCCTTTCGGTAAGTTTAGAAAACCTGTAGTCGAAGAAGAACGTAATCCGCGTGGGATACCTGTAACATACTACAAAGCACTTGCTCCGCTTATAGCAGTAATTTATCGTTGTTCGCTGGAGCAAAAGAATATCTAGGGACTGGACAAAAGCGCAGGTCATTCCTGTTTTCAAGAAGGTCCTTAGGACAGATGCACATAATTATGGACTGATATCGTTGACGTCGATCTGTTGTAGAATTATGGAACAAATGTTTGTGCTCATGAACTGTGACATTTTCGAAGAACGAAAATCTCCTCTATAAAAGTCAACATGGCTTCTGCAAACAGAGATCGCTCTGCTTTTCCGCGAAGTCCACGACGACCCTCAAGTTGATCCCCTGTTCCTTGACTCAGGGAGGCATTTGACAGCGTCCCGCACTGCCATTTAATGAAAAAATATGCGAGCTTATCGAGTATCGGACCAGATTTATGACTCGATCAAGACTTTCTTGCAGAGAGCACTCAACACTTCGCTCTTAACGGGACAAAATCGACAGGTGCAAAGGTAATGTCTGGAATACCCCGAGGAACTTTTGACATTACCGCTACTCTTTACAGTGTAAGCAAATGGTTTAGTAGAACGCGTCGGAAGCTTTTTTAGACTGTTTGCAGGTGCAGTTGTCTATAAGAATGAAGAAACGGCAGAAGACAGTATCGATTTGGCAGTTGCCCCTGTTCGTAAATAAATTTAAATTATTGTGCGTACGTAGGAGAATAAATCCACTGCCGTACAACTACACTATTGATGAGGAACTGTTGGAAACAGTATCTACCGCAAAATATCTGCGACTAACTGTCCATATCAACATTAAGTGGAATGACCACGTAAAACAAATAATAGACGTATCAGACGCAACACTGAGATTCATAAGAATAACCTTAAGGAAATGTAACTGGTCAACGAAGGGAGTGGCTTACAAGGCGCTTGTTCGACCGGTTCTTGAGTATTTGTTCAACAGTCTACGATCCTTAACAGAGACTGATGAAGAGAGAGAGAAGATCCAACGAAGGGCGAAGCGTTTCGTCACTGGACCGTTAGGTTAGCGTGAGAGCGTTACAGAGAGGGTCAACAAAATCCAGTGGGAGACGTCACGCATCACGGAGAGGTTTACTACTGAAATTTCGACAGAGTGCTTTTAAAGGAAGAGTCGAACAACATATTACTTTCTCCCACACAGCTCGCGAAATGACCACGGTTAGAAAATTCGAGAAATCAGAGCTAATACAAAGGCTTACCGACAATCATTTTTCCCACGCGGTTTTCGCGAGTTATACAGCTAGGGGGGGATGATGGTCGAAGTAGAGAGGATATAAAATGTAGACTGGCAATGGCAAGGAAGGCGTTTCTGAAGAAGAGAAATTTGTTAACATCGAGTATTGGTTTAAGTGTCAGGAAGTCGTTTCTGAAAGTATTTTTATGGAGTATAGTCATGTATGGAAGTGAAACATGGATGATAAATAGTTTAGACAAGAAGAGAATAGAAGCTTTCGAAATGTGGTGCTACAGAAGAATGCTGAAGATTAGATGGGTAGATCACATAACTAATGAGGAGGTATTGAATAGAATTGGGGAGAAGAGGAGTTTGTGGCACAACTTGACTAGAAGAAGGGATCGGTTGGTAGGACATGTTCTGAGGCATCAAGGGATCACCAATTTGGTACTGGAGGGCAGCGTGGAGGGTAAAAATCGTAGAGGGAGACCAAGAGGTGAATACACTAAGCAGATTCAGAAGGATGTAGGCTGCAGTAGGTACTGGGAAATGAAGAAGCTTGCACAGGATAGAGTAACATGGAGAGCTGCATCAAACCAGTCTCAGTACTGAAGACCACGACAACAACAGCTAGGGGGGATCAGTTAGTGGCACCAGAAATACCCTCCGCTACACACCGTCAGGAATCAGGAACCTGACATCTCATGTATGGCTCGTGCGAATAGTATAATACAGATTATTGCACGTACAGAGGTATGTAGGCAGTCCATTTTCCTTCTCAACACGCGAATAGAACAATATAGAAAACTAATAATATTGGTACGATGTATCCTCCACCATGCGCTGTGCAGCAGCTTGCGGTGTATCTGTATAGATCAGATATTTCTTTTTATACAATACTGGAGGACGTTCTCAGAAGTTTAAACCTCACATTAATGCCTTTATCTGAGACTAGTAGACCTACTTTTGACAAGGGATTGTCTCTTGTTTCCTACGCTAGTATACTCCTTATGCCCCCCCCCCCCCTTTGCTTCGCCGTCTAGCACTGCTCGCTTCCAGTGTAGCAGGATTCCTTCACTTTGGGTACTACGTGGTCCAAAACTTTTATATCTCGTTCCTCTTTAATCTCATTTCTACTGCCCCTCTACACTTCCGTCTTTCTTTGGGTTAACTCTGTAATTAGTGGAGAGTAGTCTTCAATCCATTCAACAGGTCCCGCAGTTCTTTCAGAGAGGATAGCAACGCACGCCTGCGAATCCTATCATTGATATCCCTTTTTAATCTCACTTCGGCCACAGAGTAGATTAGAAGTACGCCGATTAGGGTATCTTGTACAGTAGTTCTAAATTGCCCAAGTTCTATTGAAATGTGCGATTCGATTCGTTATTTGCTATCTGAAAAGTTATAGTTGTAGTATGAAATTACAATGAAATGAACTCCCTTAGCTGCTTACAGGCGTTGACATACGTCAACGGGGACAGATGAAAATGTGTGCCCCGACCGGGACTCGTATCCGGGATCTCCTGCTTACATGGCAGATGCTCTATCCATCTGAGCCACCGAGGACACAGAGGATAGCGTGACTGCAGGGATGTATCTCTGGCACGCCTCCCGCGAAACCCACATTCTCAACGTATTGTCCCGCACTACATTGGTAGTGCCCCCACCCATTATATATATATATATATATATATATATATATATATATATATATATATATATATATACTAAGATGGTATCTTAGTAAATATATAGTTGTAGTAGTTGACGGGAAATTATCTGCTGAAACAGAAGAAACATATGTGGTCCCCCCAAACAAGTGTTATATGCCCTCTGTTGGTCTAATGTTCATAATCTGTTTAGATGACTATCTGAGCAGGGATCGTAGATTGTTTGCAGATGATTCTGTCTCTCACGCTCTAGTACAGTCACCGGCAGATCAAAAAGAATTGTGTAATGATTTGCACAACGTATCTCGGATTCGAAAGCGGCAATTGACCCTAACATGTGAGTTCTTCCATGTGGGTATTAAAACAATCCAGTGCATTCCAGTAACACGATAAATAACACAGATTTAAATATTGTCTATTCAACTAACAATAAGTACCTACGGACTCTAATTACGAACAATTTAAAAATTGTAAGCATCACATAGAAAGTGTTGTGGAGAATTCTTGCAGGTGTATATCGCAAAGGTCTTTACATTTTTACCTTAATGAAATTAAGAAAATAACAGTGCTTTTGACACTTTATGATGCAAGAAATCTACTAAGTAAAGTGCCTACACAACACGTGTATTTCCTCTTCTGGAATAGTGCTGCACGATATGGGACCCTTACCGGGTGGGGTTCACAGAAAAGATACAAAAAGTGTGAAAGATCGGCAGCTCATTTGGTACTGTTGCGAAGTAAGGGAGCCGGTTCGAGTGGCAATTAATAAAACAAAGGCGTTTTTCGTTGCTGCGAAATTTTTTCTCCAAATCTGAATCATCACCTTTCTCTTACGAATGCAAAAATACATGTAGGGTGAAATGACCGTCGTAATAAAATAAGAGAAATCAGATCTCGCACTGAAAGATTTGAGTGTTCGGTATTTCCACGCGCTATTCGAGACGGCGCAGCAGTCGAGAACTAATGTGAAATCATCCCTAAACAATTAAATGTGAATTTCGAAGTAGTCATGTACATGAAATCGCAAAGAGCTTCCATTCTTTTGCCTTACAGAAAATCGGAACCACACACTGTTTTTCACAGGCTGCTGGTCGATGAAAGTCGTTCGTTAAAACGTCGATACGGAACCTCTCTACGGATATCTAGCGCAGTCGCGTGACCCCATTACTGTAATCGACGCAGATTCTGTTTAAGAGTCCATGAATTTCGCGGCATGTGACACCGTCTGACACCTGCATCTATATTCAACGTTCTACATTGCCGTGGCCGCCGGAGAGTGTTTCATTCCCATATCATCCCTGCTTGCCCCTCCCTTTTTTCTTCTTCCATTCGGCGCTTTATCTCCGAGTGTCGTGGAGTCTTTCCGTCTTCCCCTTGAGTGATTCACAAGGAGGCAGTGGGAGGAAGTACTACGAGGAGCGTTTAGTAACTAACGTATTTTTTTTTTTTTTTTGTGAAAGCGGTTTGGTTTTATTCATCAGTCCACTACACCATATTATTCTCCACTCTTTTGACTATAAAACCTCATTTTTCCACGTAATCTCCGTTCAGTGCGAAGGCCTTAAGCCACCTTGCTGGGAGGGTCTGTGTGCCCGCATGGTACCATCCTATTGGTCGACCGTCGGAGCCAACTTCTTGCTGCACCAGTAACCTGCCCATCAGCCACGTACCGCCTCTCGAGAACCTTCGTTGCGCCAAACAAGTGGAAGTCAGAAGGTACGAGATGCGGGTTGGAGGTGGACAACGAGTATACTCCAGTGAAGTTTTGTGAGCTCCTCTCGGTGCGCAAACTTGTGTGAGGCCTTACGTTGTCTTGGAGAAGTCGTTTGTTTCTTCAGATTCCCGAGGGCAATACAATACACTTCAGAGTCGATCGTTGCACCAAGATATCAAACAGAATAACACGTTCAGAGTTCACAAGAAGGTCACCATGATTTTAACGGCTGAAGGGACGGCCTTGAACTTTTTCTTCTAAGAAGAGGTGATGTGCCGCCACTCAACGGATTGTGGTACTCAAAAATGGTTCAAATGGCTCTGAGCACTATGGGACTTAACATCTCAGGTCATCAGTCCCCTAGAACTTAGAACTACTTAAACCTAACTAATCTAAGGACATCACACACATCCATGCCCGAGGCAGGATTCGATCCTGCGACCGTAGCTGTCGCGCGGTTCCAGCTGTGGCGCCTAGAACCGCTCAGCCTGGTGGTACTCGGTTCGAAGTGCTGAACTCATGTTTCATCGCCTGTGACGATGTTCGACAAAAAAATTGTCACGATCAGCCTCGTAACGAACAAGCTATTCCGCGCAGACGATCCACCGTTGTTCTCTATGGTCTTCTGTTAGGATTCGAGGAACCCAGTGGCTGCACACCCAGCTGGTGTGTCCGCGCTCCCGACAGAGACGTTCAGTTGAACAGCGAGGTGTTTGATCGTGATCCCTTGATCTCCTCGAATGAGAGTGGCCGCACGTTACGACACAGCTGTGTGCAGCCGACCAGCACGCGGGAGATCGGACAGGTTTGCGAGACCTTGTTGCCGTGATGAGAGGCCTCGTCTGACGACTCACCGTGCTTTAGTTCACTACCAGGTCTCCGTAGACATTCTGCTAGCTCCTATGTCTATCTGCGGTCCTCTGGTTTTCCGCTAAAAGAAACTCAATGACAGCTCTCTGCTTGGAACGCACCTCCGTTACAGACGCCATTTTGAAGGCTACGTATAGCGTCGCCGCCTATCGGAACTTCCTGAAACTATAGACGCTGGAGAGGGAATATTCAAAAACGTTCCACAACAAATTCCACCGAGCGAGTTGGCGCAGTGGTTAGCACACGGAACTCGCATTCGGGAGGACGACGTTTCAACCCCACGTCCGGCCATCCTGATTTAGGTTTTCCGTGATTTCCCTCAATCGCTCCAGGCAAATACCGGTATGGTTCCTTTAGAAGGGCACGGCCGACTTCCTTCCCCTTCCTTCCCTAATCTGATGAGACCGGTGACCTTGCTGTTTGGTCTCCTCCCCCAAACAACCCAACACAACCCACAACAAATTCGGCATCCTTTCAGCGGAAACTGATACAAAAATTGTGTTGCGTTATTTATTGAACAAAGGCAACGGTCTTGCTGCAGTGGAGACACCGGTTCCCGTCGGATCACCGAAGTTATGCGCTGTCTGGCGTGGCCGGCACTTGGATAGGGGACCGTCTGGGCCGCCGTGCGCTGTTGCCATTTTTCGGGGTGCACTCAGCCTCGTGATGCCAACTGAGCAGCTACTCTACCGAACAGTAGCGGCTCCGGTCATCTCTCACGTTTCCTAGGCAGGACTAGTTTACTGGCCAGCTCCCATGTGTTCTGCCGAGTTGTTGTCTCCATTTACCTACCGACCGGGAGAGCAGTGTACTGACCACACGCCCCTCCTCTCCACATCCTCAGCTGAGGATGACACGGCGGTCGGATGGTGCCGATGGGCCACTTGTGGCCTAAAGACGGAGTGAGTGTTATTTATTGAACGCCCCTCGTATGTCGTCCCTATGATCTCTCACGTTTCCTAGGCAGGACTAGTTTACTGGCCAGCTCCCATGTGTTCTGCCGAGCTGTTGTCTCCATTTTACCCAAAATATTTCGACGACTGACCAGGCCACCTTTTCAGGGTGCTTCGAATTTTGGCGTTACGTGTATTCGCTGCCTGAACTACAACCTTACTGTGAACTGGCGTTGTTCTCGCGCCACTGTTTATAGCCAAGTGCGATTCCCCGCACTCACTGTATCATATGATGCTTTTTCGTTTCATTTTTTTCCTCCAAATCGCACACTCACATTTTTTTAAAAATCTTATGGGACTTAACTGCTAATGTCATCAGTCCCTAAGCTTACACACTACTTAATTTAAATTATCCTAAGGAAAAACACACACACCCATGCCCGAGGGAGGACTCGAACCTCCGCCGGGACCAGCTGTTTTCTTTTTTGTTCCATTTTATAAGGCACGGGGTATCTCATACAGACGACATGAACCCCTCTTGTCATTATTCATTTAGTGAATCAGTGACATGAAGGAAAACCTTCAGGGATCCTGAATAAGTCTGGGTATACAGGGTTTGGACACGGCTATGGAATCACCGCGAGCAATGCGCGCCTGAACATTGATCATAGCCAAGCCTGCGGGTTGTGCAATGTCCTCAATTCGTTGGGTGTCATTCGTGATCAGAATAGTGCTCATTATAGCTGCGGTTGGACTCTGTCGGAGGTAAGTGAATCAGAACGCGAGCAAGTTACTAGTGCTAGTTTGGCGGGAGCTTCGGTAACGAATGTAGCCGAAGTGTTTGTTCTTTCAAGAGGGGCCTTATCGGAACATTTATACCGCGTAGGGGGGCAGCAGAGAAACGTCATCCGCAAAGTCGCAACGCAGAAGAAAACGTGAAGTGAGTAATCGTGCGGGTGGTCATTGAAGAGGACTGTAACCAAAAATAAAGAGGACGGCAGCTGCTAGAGTCACCGCAGAACTGAATGTCGCACTCGCAAACCCTCTCAGCGCCAAAAACAACACGAAGGGAGCTCCATGAGGAGTGAATTGAAGAGCGAGCTGGAATTCAAAAACCGCTCTTTAGTGATGAAAATGCTTACAAAAGGAAAACATGGAATAAGAATTGTAAAACGTGGAGTATAGAGCGATGGAAGAAGGTCATTTGGTTGGAGGTATCTCGCTGCACAATGTTTCCTAGTTACGGCCGGGTTTATGTCGCAGGAGTGAAAGACAGGGTTTGGTGGCTATTTGGACAGCCGTATCGCGGTATTCAGTGTGCCCCATAACTACTCCGCAAGTTGGCATTACTACCAAATATTGTGCGACCGTTTTGGCTGATCAGGTCCATACCACGGTACAACGTTTCTTCCCCAGTGGTGATGCCGCGTTCCAATACGACAGCTTTCATCGTCCAGGACTGGTTTTGTGAGCAGGACAATGAATTCTCCTTCTCTCCTGGCCACCAGAGTCACCAGGTCTAAACGTTGTTGAGCATTTGCAGTCTAGTTTGGAGAGAGGGCGCGTGATCGCTAAGCGCCTCCATCATCGTCACCTGTATTTGCCACTAATTTGCAAGAAAAACGGAATGAGATTCCCTCGAAACCAAACAGGACTTGTTTTTATCCACTCAGGGACGACTGCAAAGGCCGGCAGTTTTCCTACAGCGCATTACGCTTGATAATATGTTGTGTCTTTGTTGTTTCCATCAACTTGTCCACCCGCTATGTATTAGCTGAAGATGAGGAAACCATAGACATTTAATATGTACGTTGCCATTACAGTGAGCTGTTACTATACTGACTAATAGTATTTCTGCTTGCGCCGACTAAATGTGGCTAAATGAACCCCGAAGAACGCTGCTACTATGCAGAAATGCCGCTTTTTTTACGGTTATATTAAATAGAAACTGTTTATTACGTTTTGATAGCTTAATATTCACATGATTGTATTTTCTGGAGAAAATAGTTCTCCAGATCTGCAGCAATAAGACCTGTTTCTAAAGTCAGGCTACTTTACGACGGAGGCTGCCACTTGTCGTGTAGCTAACAGGAGTATTCGTGATTAAAATCCTTCTGGGTATTATGCCGCGTCATTGCTAAATATTAACAATAGTCTGTAATAAATAGAAGCACATATCCCCATGCAAAACGAGTTGTGCCCTGACGAAGACCGTTGCAATTCGGCCGAAACGTCGGTTTTAGTTTATTATTGTTGTTAGTTTTCAGCAATGACGTGGCATAATACCCAGAAGAATTTTAATCACTATAATACCGGCCGCGGAAGCCTACGTTCTCATAACAGGAGTATTAGTTGCTCGAATCTAGTCGGGTAATAAGTGGGGGAACGAATAAGCTGTCTTTATCATTTTCCTTTGAACGCTCGGACTCCCAGTTTGTTCCCTTAATTTTGCTGAATACCTGTGCAAAAAATGGTTCAAATGGCTCTGAGCACTACGGGACTTAACATCTGAGGTCATCAGTCCCCTAGAACGTAGAACTACTTAAACCTAACTAACCTAAGGACATCACACACATCCATGCCCGAGGCAGGACTCGAATCTGCGACCGTAGTGGTCGCGCGATCCTAGTCTGAAGCGCCTAGAACCACTCTGCCACATCGGCCGGCCCAAATAGCTACGCACTTGAGTACATAACGCCGCTCATCCTAGACATAGAGAGAAATGTGTGATTTCAAAAACATATTAATGAAATTACTCCAATAGATTCATCAAAATCATTTGTGAATTTGCCGCGTCACCGTATAAAGTATTTTAAGATACTGAAATAATCGACATTACACACCGCAATGTTTTTAGGGTGTACACTGCTTCTGATGAAGTTTTTGTTGAATTTGCACCTTCCACGCCCCCTGCCCCCCCCTCCCCCCCCCCCCCCCGCACCACCCATCCCCCCCCCCCCCCCGGCGCCGCTGAAAAATCAACCATCTCCGGGAGATGAAGGTCGCTCCAACGCGTCATATATTTTAGCGATGAAAATATTTCTTATGCGATGACGCGAAAGTACGATCTGCATGATTTTAATTAAACCCACCTGTAATGGAAACTTACGTATGTACGAGAAAATTTTTTTCGGAAATCTGTGGTAAGTTTCTATGGGACCAAACTGCTGAGGTCATCGGTTCATAGGCTTACGCCCTACTTAATCTAACTTAAACTAGCTTGCGCTAAGGACAACACACACACCCATACCCGAGGGAGGACTCGAACCTCCGACGGGGGCAGCCGCGCGAACCGTGAGAAGGCGCCTTACAACGCGCGGTTACCCCGCGAGGCACAGTCTGAGAAGCGGGATAAAATTATGGCTGTTTTCCTCAAAACCATCGACAATAATGAAAACCATCGAATGACGTGTTTCCAGGCATATTTGATGATTTAAAGTGAGCAATAAAATTAATGCAGTGCAGTCTGAAGGTCTGAGTCTTTCAGTAGGTTCAGTGACCATCAGGTCTTTGCCCCTTCGATTAACGAGCTTGTTTCTGGCAAGCAAAGAAATATCCATTTCGATACACACACACACACACACACACACACACACACACACACACACAGAGAGAGAGAGAGAGAGAGAGAGAGAGAGAGAGAGAGGGAATTTTGTTATGGTTTCAGGGAGTATTGATACACATGCACCTTCAATTAGTTCCAAGAGAACCGCTAAATTAGTGGAGATTTTTTCTTAAATTGTAATAAACACCGTAAGTTGTTACACCCATTTCGTTCTATGTCTAGAAAAGAAAGTGTGTATGGATCATACCCTCAGGTTCGCCACAATTTTTGTCTACAGACCAATCACATGTATGTCGCTGGCAGCCATGGCTGAATTTCAATGTGGAAATGATTCTTACAAACCGTCTGCTAAACCAGTCTTTTTCCTTTTTATTATATTTACAAGAGACGATTATAAATCTATACAGATTATAAAAATGCTCGTAAGACGTTCGACGGGGGCTGGGGGCGAAAACGGGTGACATGAAAGCACCAGCCAGGTGCTGCGGTAGTCTAACTAGATTGGACGTGCTCATCGAGTAAGAGTGGAGACCCGTCACAAGTTTCCTCTGATGTCGCACATACGTAAGTTTTGAGGCAGATAAAACAAATTGTATTTAACTTTTCCCAGAATTAACTGAATGACATCCACACACGCAAGCATAGCTCACAAGCCCATGAGTATTCACACATCTACCAATGTCAAATGTTTCTTCGTACCAAGGTACGAGAGGAGTTCAATATGTAATGGAACACATTTTTTTTGCGGCCAGATTCGGTTGAAAAAATGTGAAATTTGTTGGCAGACATTGTGGAATCTTCCCCCTTCAGCGTCTGTATTTCCATGCAGTTCCGATAGGTGGCAGTGCTGTATGTAGCCTTCAAAATGGCGTCTGTAGCGGAGGTGCGTTCCAAGCAGAGGGCTGCCTTAGAGTTTCTTTGTCGGAGTACCAGAGCATCGCAGATAACCATAGGCGCTTGCAGAATGCCTACGGAGGCCTGATAGTGAACAAAAGCACGGTGAGTCGTTGGCCAAGGCGTCAGTCATCATCGCAACGAGGTCGCGCTAACCTCTCTGATCTCCCGATGCCGTCTGGCCGCACACAGCTGCGACTCCTGCAATGTTGGAACGTGTGGACACCCTCGCTCGATGTGGTCGACGGGTCACAAACAGACACCTCGGTTCTCAACTAGGCTTGTCTGTTGGCAGTGCTGGTGTGTGACCGCCGAGTTCCCCGCTGCCTAACAGAAGGCCATAGAGAGCAATGAAGGACCATCTTTGCGGTGCTCCTTGCAGGTTATATGGCTGATCGTGACAGGCGATGAAACATGGGTTTATCACTTCCAATCGGAACCAAATGGCAGTCCATGACTGGCGCCGCACAACTTCTCCTTCGAAGAAAAGGTTTGAAGCCGCGCTTTCAGCCGGTAAAGTCATGGCGATGTCCTGTGGAACTCCGAAGCGGTTATTCTGTTTGATGTCCTCTCTCACTGTGCAACGACCAGCTGTAAAATGTGTTGTACTACCCTCATAAAACTGAAGAAACAACTTCAGGGTGCCATCGCCGCAAAAATGGAGGAACCTCTGCTTCTCCGTGAGCTTAATAAACACAACAATTACATAAAAAATGGCTCTAAGCACTATGGGACTTAACATCTGAGGTCGTCAGTCCCCTAGACTTAGAACTACTTAAACCTAACTAACCTAAGGACATCACACACATCCATGCCCGAGGCAGGATTCGAACCTGCGACCGTAGCAGTCACGCAGTTCCAGACTGAAGCGCCTAGAACCGCTCGGCCACTCCGGTCGGCTTTTAGTTTTAAAAATGCTTTCGTAATAAAATACTTTCATAAAACTTTTCACTCCCTTAGGGGCTGAATTTCCAAAAAAAAAAAAAGGCTATAACACGTATTCTTTAATCTCCAAACGGGAAACCACATAGCAATTTTTGTAGTTATAGCTTCAAAATAGCCTCAATAGCGAAATTTTTCAAAAATTATTTCGTTCTCCATTTCATTCCCTGAGTGGTGGAATTTCGAAGAATTCGTTAATCGATGCCATAGTGTAAGATCAACACCGTCTCCAAATAAGTTTCTATGCATAGCGGTTTGGGAAGGACGATGTTGAGTCAATAGGTCTGGATATTTCCTTTTGTATATAGAAGTATACAGTTTCATTATTTACATTCACAACTTACTTAGGCTATAGTTTAAATAAGGCCATTTCAAACTTCAATATATTGTCAAGTAATAAGAATAATTTCAAGTCTAGTTCCATGAGTCCTTGACGTATGTAATAAGACAAAGTTATACCTAAATATATTGATCAGTGACATATAGGCCCAGCTGCTGTAATAGCGACAGCTAATTTACTCTAATAAGATAAATTACCAGAAAAATATTAAATACGGGATTTCAGCATCCCACGCAAGGTCCAGACGAGATAATTTTTTAACTCTCAAATACGGAAAATCTATTTATAATCTACACATGAGATGTATAATCTCATCTTAGAGGCTTAACACAGTAAGACAAATGTTACAGTTAGAAACGTGATTTGCCTTAATGCAACGTGCGAACTATCCAGGCAGTGGCCACCCAATATTTGGGAATGAGAGCACTAAGTGGCTTCCAAAAAACAGTCTACGTTATTTCAAAGCTTTACGAAACTTTTTCCTGCTGAAATCCTCCCACAAAAATCATGAATGGAAAATTTTCGTTGGACATCCAGTAAAACTTCAACTTCAGGCATGACGTTTCAATTTATTACTTTCTACTATTAAGTCGATTCGCAACGCATTTTGCAAACGGTATATACTTATACCACTGAATGTACTTGCAAAATTATATCACTGTACGAGATATAGTTCACCAGATGTGACGTCATAAACACTGAGATGTGTGGAAAACCAGCTTTCGCTTAAAACGGAGTGCCAGTTACCCAAACAACACTCACCCATGGATTGATAACGAGAGCACTTAGCGACTTCCCACAAACTTTAAACACGATCTCAAACCTTTCATAATTTTTTCTCATTTGCGTATGCGTACCGTCAAATATTTAACACAGTAACTCATCTGTAAAGTAGTCAGTCGCTTGTGGCTGTTTTATGCACGGGAGTTCGACTCTTTAACTAATCTTGGGTGGAACTTGTTTCAGGTTCCTTAGTGTACGGAAAGATTGGCAAGCATAGGATAGCTCGGCTCATGGTCCACCATATGGCACATTGCTTGTCGGAAAAAGAGTGCTTGCTGAAGGTTTCTTCAGAGCTTTTTCTCCGCCAGGGCAAAACTCTGCGGCGGGCACACTGCGCTCCTCTGTCCGTCTCAGCAGAGTCCGCTGGTTGCCGGCTCGCTGGCTGCAATGGAAAGTGTCAGGTTGTTCGCCGTTCGCCACTCCGTGCGTTCACTGTTATCCCGTACGAAACTCAGTTTGAAGCGAGAGTGCTGCTGTTACCCTTCGTGTGGTGTGCGCAGAGGTAAATAAACACGAGCGAGGGTTGGTCGCGAACAGGGCGACGGGAAATACAGGAATAAATCTGTACAACTGGTTCCAAACATTTGAAACCTCACGTCATGCTTCTTTCGAATCACTATTTACTGCTGTACATTTTTCGTGTCATGAAACGTGCTTTCCAGAACCCTTCATACAAAATTCTGCCCTGGCTGAATAGAAGGAGCTCGACAGACACGAAATGAAGGTCGCACAGGAAGGCTGATATAGGTGTGGGAGACGACAAAAGTACATCCCACTAGAATGTCTGTATTACCACGCGCTCATAACGTGCGTCTGGACTACGTCAGCCAGTTCATTCATTCATTCAGTCAGTCAATCAGCCATTCATGCATCATTTATTTGTTCACCAAATCCCGAGGACTTCATCAGGAAGAACATTCAGTTATACGTCAACTACAGACAAACTGTGCGTTGAAACTTAATCTGTTAGTCAGACAGCGGCAGCAGTCGGTCGAGACACAATCATCAATAGGCAAGTAACCCATTGTGTGAAATTTTATGGGTTCCCAACCAGTAGCGGATAGTATAGTTTCATCTGTGTGCTTTGGTAGTTCCTATTCTTGAATTTATGCAAGTTGATTTAATACTTAATGGGGACAGTTCTCATGTTTACGTTTATGTCCGAAGAAAACCGCTTTTTAACATACTGCAAATCCCTAATCAGGAGTGAATCATTAAGTCTCACCTGAGTGCTTTGGTAGCTTATTTTTTGAATCTCTGCATTTTAATGTAATTTATTAGACGCAAGAAATTTTCCTCCCTGTCTACAATAGAGTTCCATAGCATGTGTTGACAGACCTTTTTTTGTCTGTGTAGTGTAGTTTCTCATGGTCCTTAGTGGTGACAAGAACTGTCATTGCTGTGTGGAGATGTGAGCATAGATGGTGATACTTCACTCTCAGCTCCAGGCTGTGATGACTTCGGTTACCCAGCTTGAGACTGCAGTGGATTGGATCACTGTTGTGGGCCGCCGTGCGCATCCAACTGACGTCCAGGACGACTCACGAGTTCACCGATCGATCTGTAACAGTGGCAGCCCAGTTACTGCTCGCACTGAGGTTGACATCTCACCCATGGTCAGGGCATGCCAGGTGGTGAAAGACTTCTCAGGGGACCGCACATTACGCACATTGGCTGTCAGATGCAGTTGCATGTTCTGTTTCAGAGGAAATCTATCACCCTGCAGAGGTTGGGTTTATTGGTATGTGGTAGCTCCAATGTTAGGCGCATAATGGGGTGCCTTAGAGTCGTGGTTGGCAAAGAGGGGAAGAAAGACAATGTGAACTCCGTGTGCATGCCGGGTGGGGTCATTCCAGACGTGGAACGTGTCCTTCCAGATGTCATAATGACCACGGGGTACAGAGAGCTGCAGGTGGTGTGTCACGTCGGTATCAACGATGTGTGCTGCTTTAGGTTAGAAGATATATCTCTTGTTGCGAGAGACCATCGCAAGTGGCAAATGCTGCCAGTCTTGCTTGCGAGATGAAAGTAGAGCTCACCATTTGCAGCTTAGTCGACAGCACCTATGCGGACCTCTGGTACAGAGCCGAGTGGAGGGTCTGAATCAGAGACTGAGACGGTTCTGGGACCGTGCAGGCTGCAGATTCCTCGAGTTGCACCATAGGGTGGTGGGGTTTCCGGTTCCACTGAGTAAGTCGGGAGTTCACTACACGCAGGAGGCGGCTACACGGGTAGCAGGGGTTGTGTGGCGCGGACTGGGCGGTTTCTTAGCTTAGAACGTCTCGGGAAAAAAGGCTTCAGTCTCAAAGCGTGTAGGTCGAACACAAGAAGAACGTAGATATAGGAACCATCGGATAACAGTTGTAAATTGTCGTAACTGTGTTCGGAAAGTACTGGAGCTCCAACCGCTAATGGAAAGCACTGATCCTGAAAGCGTTATAGGCACTGAAAGCTAGCTAAAGCCGGAGATAAGCTCAGCCGAAATTTTTGCGAAGGGCCTAACGGTTTTCAGAAGGGATAGCACAAATGCAGTTCGCGGTGGCATGCTTGTTGCTATTAGTAGTAGATTAACTTGTAGCGAAATTGCAGTAGATAGCTACTGTGACTTAGCATGGTTAGAGGTTATTCTTGGCAACTGGAAGAAAATAATAATTGTAACTTACGCTACTGCCGAGGTTATCGGTCCCTCGACTTACACACTACTTAATCTAACTTAAACTAACTTACGTTAAGGACAACACGCACACCATGCCCGAGGGAGGACTCGAACCTCCGACGGGAAGAGCCGCAGATGTCCTTTTACCGACCTCCCAGTCAAGATAATACAATATTTGAAAGGTTCAGAGAAAACTTAGGCCTAATTTCAAACACGTACCTGACTCTTATAATTGTAGTTGATGGTGACTTTAATTTACCTTCGATGTGTTCGCGATGTTTAAAACCGGAGTTACCAGTACGCACAAAACATCACCGAAATTGTGCTAAACCCATTCTCTGAAAATTATTTCGAGCCATTAGTTCATGAGCCCACTCGAATAGTAAACGGTTGTGAAAACACACTTGACCTCTTAGCAACAAATAACCCTGAACCAATAACTAGCATCAAAACGGATACAGGGGTTAGGGTTGTCGTACCGAGACTGGAAACCGTAACTCCCAAATCCTCCAAAAATAAACGAAAAATAAATCTGTGCAAAAAAAGCAGATAAAAATTTCCTGGACGCCTTCCCTCCACTCCTCCCAAATTAATAATGCAAATGTTGACCAGACGTGACTTGAATTCAGAGAAATAGTGTCGACAGCTATTGAGAGATTTGTACCAAATAAATTAATAAACGACGGAGCTGAGCCCCCATGGTACAGAAGACGGGTCGGAACACTGTTGCAGAAACAACGAAACAAGCATGCCAAATTTAAACGAGTGGAAAATGCCTAAGAGTGGCGATCTTTTAGAGAAGCTCGAAATTTGGCGCGGGATTCTATGTGAGATGCTTATAATAGTTTCTACAACGAAGCTTTGTCTCGAACTGGCAGAAAATCCCAAGAGATCCTAGTCGTTTGTGAAGTCTGCTAACGGCAAGACAGAATCAACGCCTTCCCTGCGCGATAGCAATGGAAATACTATCGATTACATTACTGCCAAAGCACGGTTACTAAACACAGCCCTCTGAAGTCGAAGTAAAATTCAAGAATTCGAATCAAGAACAGTTCCCAACATTAGTAACTTAGAAGTTTGTATCCTCGGAGCAGCCGGCCACTGTGGCCGAGCGGTTCTAGGTACTGGAACCTCGTGACCGCTACGGTGGCAGGTTCGAATCCTGCCTCAGGCATGGATGTGTGTGATGTCCTTAGGCTAGTTAGGTTTAAGTAGTTCTAGGTTCTAGGGGATTGATGACCTCAGATGTTAAGTCCCATAGTGCTAAGAGCCATTTGAACCAATTTTAAGTCTCTTAACAAAAGTAAGTTTTCCGGTCCAGACTGTGTACCTGTTAAGTTTCTTTCAGAGTATGCGGATGCAATAGCTCCATACTTAACAATCGTATACAATCGCTCGCTCGACGAAAGATGCGTACCCAAAGACCGGAAAGTTGCACAGGTTACACTAATATTGAAGAAAGGTAATAGGAGTAATCCACTAAATTAGAGGCCCGTATCATTAACGACGATATGCAGCAGGATTTTGAAACATATATTGTGTTCGAAAATTTTGGATTACCTACAAGAGAACGGTCTATTGTCACACAGTTAACACGGATTTAAAAACCATCGTTCTTGTAAAACACAACTAGCTCTTTACTCACACGAAGTGCTGAGTGCTATTTTCAAGGGTTTTCAAATTGATTCCGTATTTCTAGATTTCCAGAAGGCTTTTGACACTACGCCTCACAATCGGCTTGCAACCAGTTGTGTACTTATGGAATATCGTCTCAGTTATGTGACTGGATTAGTGATTTACTGTCAGACAGGTCACAGTTCGTAGTAATTAACGGAAAGTCATCAAGTAAAACAGAAGTGATTTATGGCGTTCTCCAAGATAGTGTTATAGGCCCTCTGTTGTTCCTTATCTATACAGACGATTTAGGAGACAATCTGAGCAGCCGTCATAGGTTGTTTGCAGGAGATGCTGTCATTAACCGTCTAGTGAAGTCATCAGAATATCAAAACAAATTTCAAAACGATTTAGAAAACATATTTGTATAGTACGAAAATCAGCAATTGACTCTAAATATTTAAAAGTATGAAGTCATCCACAAGAGCACTAAAAGGAGTCCGTTAAACTTCGGTTACACGGTAAATCAAATCTGAAGGCCGCAGTTGAAAAATTGTTCAAATGGCTCTGAGCACTACGGGACTTAACATCTGAGGTCATCTCTCCCCTAGAACTTAGAACTACTTAAACCTAACTAACCTAAGGACATCACACACGTCCATGCCCGAGGCAGGATTCGAACCTGCGACCGTAACAGTCGCGCGGTTCCGGACTGAAGCCCCTAGATCCGCTCGGCCACAACGGCCGGCCCGCAGATTGAACTAAGCGCCTAGGAATTACTTAAATCGGAAAGAACACACAGAAAGTGTTGAGGCGAAAGCGAACCAAAGACTGCGATTTATTGGCAGAACACTTAGAAGATGTAACAAATCTAGATTGCCTACACTACTCTTGTCCGTCCTTTTTCGGACTATTGCTGTGCACTGTGGGACCCTTACCAGATAAAACTAATGGAGTACACCGAGAAAGTTCAAAGAAGAGCACCCCGTCTTGTACTATGGAGAAATAGGGGAGAGAGTGTCGCGGACATTATATAGAATTTGGGGTGGCCATCATTAAAACAAAGGCGTTTCTAGTCACGGCGGGATCTTTTCACGAAATTTCAATCACCAACTTTCTCTTTTGAATGCGAAAATATCTGGTTGACGCCGATCTACGTGGGGAGAAACGATCATCGTAATAAATTAAGGGACATCAGAGCTGTCACGGAAAGATAAAGGTGTTCGTTTCTTCCGTGCGCTGTTCGAGAGTGGAATAGTAGAGAATTATTGTGAAGGTGGTTCGATGAACCCTCTTCCAGGCACTTAATTGTGATTTCCAGAGTGTTCATGTAGATTTAAATATAGATGTAGATGTGCAATGCATTAACGATAAACCATCTTTTTATATTTCCAGCTATAGCAAAACTGTTCCATCAAGTACTTAAGATACAGGAAGTGGCGTAATACCCTTTGTCTACTTAAATAATTTAAACTTCTTATTCAAAACAATGTATGTACCGACAGGTGTCAGAACTAGCGATACAAAGTGGAATATACCATGGTTGCAGACTACAGCGTCTAATTATTTACAAAAGATGGAAAAATTGCAAGAGGCCGATCTTGGGGAAGATCACTTTGTGTTCCGGAGATGTATAGAAACACGCTTGGGAATACTGACCACGCGAAGAAAAAATTATTAATGTGAAATATTTCTTTTTAAAGATGAAGGATGCTATGAGATATGTGTATATGTCCGAATTTTTTTAGGATCCCTAATATCGGCTGGTGACAATCATTAATTTAAAATTTTGTATTGTATTGTGTACGTTTCCTATTGTTGAATTGTATATGTTTCCAAACCGCTGTTTCATTGTTTTTTCACTAAATGAGATAACTGTGGCAAGTTACAAAACGCTCAGATTTGAAAAAAGTAAACTTTTGACAGACATCACAAAGAAAAGATTTGCGTCCCTTCTTTTCGACACCAGAACACAGCTCATGGGCCCATCTATGTCACTTGGTTCAGCGTATCCAGTGTTCACCGCTTTTGTCGAAGCTGTAGGGATGATTACCATAAACACATTCTTCATCCGTAATGTCCTCTTCTCAGTTGATACCGTGCGAACACTATCGTTCTCACGTGTAGAGGAAGACGAGCTACGGCATCTTTTGTTTTGTTTTCGCGTTCTGTTGGTTGGTTGACGTGGGTGCTTTAGGGATAGCCGTTGCAACAGTCTGAGATGAATCCGATGATTGGGTTTCCAGTGCTTTGTTTGATTTGCTAGGCCTTCTTAGTTCGCCATTTCTTTGCAGTTTTTCTTCAAGGGCGCTTTTGAATGGGGAGGTTGTTACGGTAGCTGCCGTACCGGAATGCCGCTCTAGTGGATTTAGGACTACTGACTTACTGTCGGTAGCTGGCGAATATTTTGGAACGTATTTTATTTTCTAAATTTTACGTTTAGTAGAACCCGACAGATAGCAGAAGTAATTCGTTGCCTTAAGCGGCGCTGCAGAATACGACGGCGGTGAGTAGGAAGCTGGTTCCGACGAAGATAGCGGTGACGAGTGGACCAGATAATGCCGTAGCGAATCATGGCAGTGGGGAGGAGTATGCGAACCCTGACAGGGAACCATGCTTGGCAGTGTGTACTTAGGGGAACCACAACTCTCCTGGTGCGATACTCAGAACTTACTTCATTAAAGTTCTTTTTTGGCACAGGAAATAGTAGGAGGAGGCTAAGGGTCATCAGGACTTTAGTACCACAATATCGGAATGCAATAAATCAGTTAATGCGGCAGACAAATGGATGTTGTTAAATTACCAAAGACGTACGACGAGCTACGAAGTTTTAAGATGTAAGCGAGAGACATTTTGGCTGTGCGCCAATTTCCCTAGTCGGCGAGAGAGCGTTCGGAGCGTGTTTTTATGTTATAGTCGGTTTTGCCTAGCTCTCGAATATTAATGACTTTTTGAGAGGAATCGTTTCAAAATATTATTTTGTTAGTATTTTAGTATGTTAGCTAATGAACGCATCGTAATGGCATCCCGAGACTTATTTCAAGTAAATTACGTGTCCTCTTGTCCACTTATCAGAGGTAGCCTGCTTGGATCTTCTGAAGAATCTACAGTACTGGCCATTAAAATTGCTACACCAAGAAGAAATTCAGATGATAAACGGATATTCATTGGACAAATATATTATACTAGAACTGACACGTGATTACATTTTCACGCAATTTGGGTGCATAGATCCTGAGAAATCAGTACCCAGAACAACTCCCTCTGGCCGTAATAGCGGCCTTGATACACCTGGGCATTGAGTCAAACAGAGCTTGGATGGCGTGTTCATCAAGAGTAGTGACTGGCGTATTGTGACGACCCGGTTGCGCGGCCACCATTGACCAGACGTTTCCAATTGGAGAGAGATCTGGAGAATATGCTGGCCAGGGCAGCAGTCGAACATTTTCTGTATCCAGAAAGGCCCGTACAGGACCTGCAACTTGCGGTCGTGCATTATACTGTTGAAATGTAAGGTTTCGCAGGGATCGAATGAAGGGCAAAGCCACGGGTCGTAACACATCTGAGATGCCGGGATGGTTCCTTTGAAAGGGCACGGCCGACTTCCTTCCCCATCCTTCCCTAATCCGATGAGACTGATGACGTCGCTGTCAGGTCTCCTCCCCCAAACAACCCAGCCCCAACAGTACTCGCGGCCCCCTTTTGTACTGTTGCGTCCGGCTGTTGTGGCAGACAGTGGTGAGTTCCACATTAGAGAGGACGCCTGTAATCCCCGCTGCGCGGCCGGCAGGCTGTCCGCCGCACCTGTGGTTCGCGGACGAGGCGCGGCCGCCCCAGCCGCCTCGCTGGTTATCGACGTCGCCGCCACCCTCCCCTCCCCAACCCTCCCTCCCCCTTCCCGTCCCCACCCCACCCTTCCCCACCTCGCGGCCGGCGGCTGGCGCTGCTGACGCGGCCGTTGACACCGCAAATAATCTGCAATTTCCCGCGGCGCGCCGCCCTGCGGATCGAACTAAACTGCCGGCCAGTGGGAGAGGCGGCTCCGGAACCCGGGCCGTATTTTCCACCCCCCACCCTCCCGTTCCGGAAGCCCTCCGGCCTCGCATCCGTTTAGACAGCCGCCCTCCCTGCTAGCAGGGTACACACGGCTGCGGCGTTAATTAAGAGCTCGGCCTCACTCAGTTCAGGCGGCTGCCGACTTGGGAGGGAGCGACCAACAATTTTTCAACACTCAATGAATCACGCGAGGGAGCACGTGTGGGACCGCCACAGTGTCCCGTTGCCGGTGAATCTTGCGGTTTATGTGGTCGTGGTCCCTAAAACTTTTTCGTTCCTGACGTTTCATCCAGAGCTGCGCTAGACATCTTGGTGAGACCTCAGCTTCTCCTAACATACGAAGGCGAGTCTTATGAAAACCTTAATTTTTTTTTAAATATCACTTATTGTGCAGAAGTGGTACAAAGCTGCATCACTTTTCAACATAATCTCCCCCACGCTCAATGCAAGTCCTCCAGCGCTTACAAAGTGCACAAATACCTGTAGAAAAAATTTTTTTTGGTAGTCCGCGCAACCACTCATGTACCGCGTGGCGTACCTCTTCATCAGAACGGAACTTCTTTCCTCCCATTGCGTCTTTGAGTGGTCCAAACATATGGAAATCACTTGGGGCAAGGCCTGGTGAGTATGGTGAATGAGGAAGACACTCAAAATGCAGGTCTGTGATTGTTGCAACTGTTGTACGGGCAGTGTGGGGCCTTGCATTGTCATGCTGCAAAAGGACACCTGCTGACAACAATCCACGTCGCTTTCATTTGATTGCAGGCCGCAGATAATTTTTTAGGAGATCTGTGTATGCTGCACTGGTGACAGTGGTCCCTCTTGGCATGTAATGCCCCAAAATGACTCCTTCTTCGTCCCAAAAGAGAGTCAGCATAACCTTCCCTGCTGACGTTTCTGTTCGAAACTTCTTTGGTTTTGGTGATGAGGAATGGCGCCATTCCTTGCTCGCTCTCTTCGTTTCCGGTTGGTGGAAGTGAACCTAGGTTTCGTCCCCAGTAACGATTCTTGCAGGGAAGCCATCACCTTCTCGTTCAAAGCGCCGAAAACGTTCTTCACAAGCATCAACACGTCGTTCTCTCATTTCAGGAGTCAGCTGCCGTGGCACCCATCTTGCAGCCACTTTGTGAAACTGGAGCACATCGTGCACAATGTGGTGTGCTGACCCACGGCTAATCTGTAAACATGCTGTAATGTCATTCAGTGTCACTCGGCAGTTTTCCTTCACTATGGCTTCAACTGCTGCAATGTTCTGTGGAGTCACAACTTGTTGTATCTGACCTGGACGAGGAGCATCTTCCACTGAAGTCACACCATTTGCGAACTTCCTTCTCCATTCGTAGACTTGCATCACTCTACTGAACCTTGATTCGTCGATGAATTTCAAGAGCTTTCACACCTTCACTACGCAAAAACCGAATAACAGAACGCTGTTCTTCCCTGTTGCAAGTCGCCAGTGTGGCGGTCATCTTTATACTGATACTGCGGTATGTGTGTATCTGCACTATGCTGCCACCAACAGGCCATACTGCACGCTGTTTGTAGCACGCTTACCAACTTACAGGATAACGGCGCGAAATTTCGATTTGTTATTACAAATTTAAGGTTTTCATTTGACTCACCCTCGTATATAATGTTCAAATACGAGGGCTGTCCAGAAAGTAAGTTACGATTGACCGTGAAATGAAAATCACAGTGAAAATCATAAATGTTTCATCTGTAACAGTTAGCTACACCTTTCAGCTACTTCCTTACGTAGTCGCCGTTCTGACTCAGACATTCGTCGTAGCGGTGTACCAACTTTCCAATACTCTCATCATAGAAGGCAGCCGCCAGTGCTTTCCGCAAATTCTCTACGCTGGCCGAAAGCTCGTTGTCTGTGCGAAAATGTTGTCTTCATAGCCAGCGGTTCGTTTGAGCAGAGATGAAACTCAGTGGGAGACAATTACGGGCTGTATTGTGGGTAACCAAACATTTCCAATTGAAACGATGCAGGGACATCTTCACTGCCCCTGAAGAATGAGGCTGAGAATTGTCTTGAAGAAGAAACCGCACGACAGTTATGTAATGTTGGTTGCATAGCTTCAGGGGAAAATTCTCACCAGGCCCTCGTACTTGGCGGGAGACACTATTTTCTATAACATCTTTACGCGCTCACTAAGAGCTCAGGAATGAAAAGAGCGACATAATTCTACCTAGAGTCATACTAGAGACACCGCCCAACACATCTTTGCAAAGCTTTATCGGATTTTCATAGTCGTTTCCATTTCGCGACCGATCGTAACTTACTTTCTGGACAGCCCTCGTACCTTAATGGGAACGTAGCGGGGTGACGTCCTCGAAAACTGCTGATATTTCCACAGGAAGCAGTTCAAATTAAATTTGCAAATAACCTTATAAATAGAGACGGTGGTTTTTGTATAAATTCTGCATGGAATCCTGCATCCTGCTCTTTCCTTTATCAAAAAACAGAGGGACAGAGTTGATAACACCTCACCAGTTCATTGTTAATGTGTTTGTGTGTGTGTGTGTGTGTGTGTGTGTGTGTGTGTGTGTGTGTGTGGGTGGGTGGGTGGGTGGGTGGGTGTGGGTGGGTGGGTATGTGAGTGCGTGTGTGTATGTGCATATTTACAAAGTTACTCTGCCAACGGAGGTTTTAAATTCGCTTTCATGGCACTTACTTGCTGCAGTTAAAGCCTTAGCACGGTGTGCTGCTACCGAGATACCGGTGGTTGTTTTCATTTCATAGTAAGCTTCTTTCATTGCACGGTGTCCCTAATTCCGACTTCTTTTGTTCATTACACGCTTTGAATTGCATTGTAAGTATGTTCCACGCATTCTGCTTGAATTTTTCTCTCGTGCATACTTTTCGGAGGGGTTAAACGACTCCATATTTGTTCTTGTTCCATATAAAACAGAACATAGTTTCGTCGTATGACATTCTATGCAGTCGCGTATGTTTCTACCTGCTTACGAATCCACGTGTGAAATGCTCGATTTAAAGGCCCCGTAAATACTCGTATAGTGCACGTATTTCACTTCATATGAAAAGTATTCGCAGTTGTGAATAGAACAGCCATCAGCTGTATAAAGGAATGACAACAGTGAAAATTTGTGTCCGACCAGGACTCGAAGTCGGATTTCCCGCCTTACGTGAGCAGTCGCCTTATCCGCTTCGGCTAACCGTTCACGACTGCTGGCTGGACTAAAACTCCCACATGTCGTCGTTCCTGATTCACAACCCGTAATCGTACACTCATTATGTGATTCCCGCATATGCTTGTATGTCTGAAGGAACGCTGCATCATTCTTAACAGCACATGCACTGCAATAAGGTATTTCACTTTGATTTTCTTCGCATCCGTTTTCCGTATTATCTCACATGCAGTGGAAAACTTTATGTTAGTAGCTTTCGACAGAATTGAATTCAACTTGACAACATTTTTTCATGGAATGAGTATGTCATTCTCTTGTGAATGATGCTGCTTCTCGCCATTGAGAATCCTTTGTAGTTTTTGTTACTAGAACAGTCGTCTTTGTAGTTTGCTAAAAATGCAACGGTAGTTACGTAACTGTGGTCACATGTTATTAAAAGGTGCTAAAACAATACTTTTAGCAGTACTCTTTCTCACACCCCATCGAAAATTCTGGAGTTCTGCATTAAATGCGAGAAAGTACGGAAAACAGATACTATATATATATATATATATATATATATATATATATATATATATATATATATATATATATTAAGAGCAGTACACTTACAATGTCTTTAAATCGAGTATTCTCATACGGATTCCTAAGCAGAAACAAATATACCTGAATCCACATAACATATTGCGACAAAAGCAGCTTCTTTTTGTCGTGAAACAAAAACAAGTACGGAATAATTTAGCACACCCAGTACTACAGGTGCGAGGAAAAATCAAGAAGCACAAGATGAGCAACATACTTACAATGCAATGCAAAGAGGGCAGTACACACAAGAAGTCATCAGAAACTGCGATGAAAGCAATTTCTTTGTCGTGTCAAATGATTTTCAGATTTTTCCATGTGCTAAAGCACAATGATTTCCACATGATAATGGCCACACGGTCAAAATTGCAGTACTAGGTTTTACGCTCAAAACGCGATCACGATGTCATTTAGAAAATTTGATTGGGATTTCTCTCTTTACCGCTAGAATACAAGGAGAACTAACAAAGTATAAATGAAAAATATTGTCGTGTACGGGAAGGCTGCTATCGTATCATATCACCTAAGGAAAATATATTATAAAATCTTCGGATACTGTAATAAATAATTTATTTTCAGTTTAACTTGAACATTGTCTTTTGTGTTTCACTATGGCACGAATATTCACTGTTAATGAAATATTTGAAAAATATTCCTTTATTGGGCCAGGCAGTTTCCGCGATTGGGCAGTAATGTAATAACTGTTCGATACTACACATATTTAAATAATTCTCAATACGTTTCACATTTATTTTCATTTTTAGAAGTTTTCTGTTGGTGTCTCAGACCGAAAAAACATGTATTTGAATCCAGCGGGTGGCCGAGCGTTCTACGCGCTTTAGTCCGGAACCGCGCTGCTGCTACGATCGCACGTTCTAATCCTGCCTCGGGCATGGATGTGTGTGATGTCCTTAGATTAGTTAGGTTTAAGTAGTTCTAAGTTCTAGGGGACTGATGACCTCAGATGTTAAGTCCCATAGTGCTCAGAGCCATTTGAACCATTTTTTGAAACCAAGTGGAATAAAAGTAGCAATGTCAACTTCAAAGATAAAAAAACACATTTGAGTTATAATCAAAACACAAGCCATTAGAACACAAGGAATGAAAATGATTACTTAAATTTCGTTCATAGTGGTCTATTTAGACCTAAGATTAAACAAAATTCAGGGTGGTTCATTCAAGGCAATTCGCACTGCATCGCTTAAGAGCACCTAGTCTCCATCCACAGCACTTTATATTGCAATTATGACAAAATGGTGTGAATTTCTGGTATTTACCAATGATTGCTGCAGAAATGTAATCACTATTACCATATGACGACGATGTTTCAACTATTAATATGACTCAGTTTTATGAACGTAGTACAAATCTTACCTTTTTCGCTGTTACTTTGTACCTTAGTCGAAGAACTCAGCACCACGATGGTGAAGCTTTTTCAACACGGAGTACAGTTAATGACCGCTGGCAAGCGCCTGTTGTCAATATTCACAGAGAAATCGCACCAGCTCATCGACGGAGCTGCCCTGTCTATAGCAACCTTACCCAAACACTCTTAAAACTACGGGATCCCGCGCCAAATTTTCCCGTATACTAAGTTCACTCCCAGTCCACGAGTAGTGCTACTGCCCGTCTCTCGTCCCGTGTCGCAACATGGGCAAGAGCAGTGCTTACGTTTTGTTCTGTGTGGCTGCTTGACGACTCGGGTGGGAGAGAGTCATAAATATCGTGAAAAGGATCATGATCGGCAGAAATAATCATTAAACCAAAATTTATATATTACCTGCCTTATCGATCGATTCTGTAGAGTAACTTTGGATAAATCGCTCAGTGTCGTAGTACCTTCTTTTATGTTAAACTTATCCATGATTATACATATCAACCAGAACATTATGAGCACCTACCTAATAGCCGGTATGTCCAACTTTGGCTCGGATAACAGCGGCAACGCATTGTGACGTGGAAACAATGAGGCCTTGGTTGGTCACTGAAGGGAGTTGGCATCATATCTGCACACACAAGTCATCTATGTTCGATCGGGTTCAGATCTGGCGAGTTGGAGGCCAGCAGATGAATCGGAACTCGCCACTGTGTTCCTCGAACCACTCCATCGCACTCCCGGCCTTGTGACATGGCGCATTATATTTTTGAAAAATGTCACTGCTGTCAGGAAACATGATCGTCACGAAGGGGTGTATGTGGTCTAGAACCAGTGTACGATGCTGCTTGGCCGTCATGATGCGTTGCACGAACTTCACTGCATCCATGGATGGAATGCCCACGTGAATGTTCGCCAGATCATATTGGAGCCACAGCCAGCTTGTCTCTGTCCCGCAGTACAGGTGTCAAGGAACTGTACCGTGGAAGACGAAGGATTCACGCCCTCCCGTCGGCATGATGAAAAAGGTATCGGGATTCAACAAACCATGCGACGTTCTGCCCGAAGGCCAACGTCCGCTGCCGATGGTCACGTACCCATTTCAACCGTCGCTGCCGCTGTCGTGGTTTTAACATCGGCATGTGCATCGCTCGTCGGCTGCGGAGGCCCATCGTTCCAGTGTTCGGTGCACTGTGTGTTCAGACATACTTGTACTCTGCCCATCATTAAAATCTTATGTTAGTTCCACCACAGTTCGAGTTTTATCACTCTGCCCAGCCTACGAGGGGTGGCCGCCCATCCCCACGACGTCTGCACGAGGTTTCACCTTTGTTTCGACTCGTGTTGAAGACACTCACTACAGCACTCCTCGAAAACCCGACAAACCGTGTGGTTTCCGAAATCCGTGCCGAACCTCCGGGCCATGACAATCTGCCCTCGCTCGAGCGCCTTCCCCACGCTACACACGGACAGCACTCTCACTAATACTACACGCACTGTGAGTGTGTCTGACTAGCAGTCATTCCTCGCCACGTGACGCTGCTATCGCCTGGGCGGGTTTATATCGATAGTAGGTCGATAGTCACAATGATCGTATACAACGACGTCTTCTCTGCATAGCCGTCGATAATACAGAGTAGGCAAAGTAGAAATGGCCCGCTAAGACTGATGCAGAGGCGACTCTTGTTAATAAGCGGCAGAACTACCCAGGGCAGAGAAAGGTGCAGTCTGTGATTTTTGACACACCAATCGGCTGCTGTTACGTCCGAGCATGTGCTCAGCTCCCTCAAGCTCTATCCACTACGTTTAGGTGAGCCAGAAGAGCACCGCGTTGAAAGCAGCACAAACAGGTAACCCCAATAAAACAGCACATGTTCTTGTTGAGCGTTATGTGCAATACAATTGGTGCGAAATGTATGTGGAACTGTTTGTTCAAGAGGCTGAGACTGAGATTGTTGTGGCAAAACCCCCAGCAAAGTCTGCAGTGCAGACGTAGCGACTAAATGGCGCGAAACTGGCTCTGTAGCGAGTAAGACCGGCCAGAGTGGTCGAGCGGTTCTAGGCGCTTCAGTCTGGAACAGCGCGACCGCTACGGTCGTAGGTTCGAAACCTGCTTCGGGCATGGATGTGTGTGATGTCCTTAGGTTAGTCAGGTTTAAGTAGTTCTAAGTTCTAGGGTACTGATGACCTCAGATGTTAAGTCCCATAGTGTTCAGAGCCATTTGAACCATTCTGTAGTGAGTGATAACCGTCACTATTCGAAAAAAATGACATTGCTCACGTCAGGTCACACTGTGAAGGAAAGGCTGCAACAAAGACAGACTACATTTCAATTCCGTTTATCTGTGCAAGTGGAAATTGCGAAAACAAAGAGTCCAAACATTTTCAAAAAGAACCTCCGTCTGTATCCTTAAACATTTGTTGTTATGCATGAAATGAAGATTCCAGATGAACTGACTCCTGAGTGAACTTCAATTGGGACTTTTAGATTTACACCAACATGACTACTCTACAGTTCACGTTAGAGTGCCTGGCAGAGGGTTCATTGAACCACTTTCACACTAAATCGTTCCATGAGAAGTTTGATTTCTCTCTGTGTAGACGGGCGCTGACAAAACATTTTCGCAACGGAGGAGAAAGTTGGTGGTTGAAATTTCATGAAAACATCCTCACACAGCGAAGTACGCCTTTGTTTTAATGATTGCCACCCAAATTCACGTATCATATCCGTGACACAATCTCTCCAGTTTCGCGGTAATGCAAAACCAGCTGCTCTTTTTGAACTTTTTTGATGTCCTCCATCAATCCTATCTGATGCGGATCCCACGCGGTGCAGCAGTACTTCATTAGAGGGCGGACAAGCGTAGTGTAGGCAGTCTCTTTAGTAGACCTGTAGTGTTCAGCCAATAAATCGCAGTCTTTGGTTCGCTTTCCCCATAACATTATCTTTGGCATTGTTCCAATATAAGTTATTCGTCAATGTAATCCCTAAGTAATTAGCTGAATTTGCAGCCCTTTAGATAATGAGTGATTTATGGTGCATCTGAAATTTAGAGGATTCCCTTTAGTACTCACGCAAATACACTCCTGGAAATTGAAATAAGAACACCGTGAATTCATTGTCCCAGGAAGGGGAAACTTTATTGACACATTCCTGGGGTCAGATACATCACATGATCACACTGACAGAACCACAGGCACATAGACACAGGCAACAGAGCATGCACAATGTCGGCACTAGTACAGTGTATATCCACCTTTCGCAGCAATGCAGGCTGCTATTCTCCCATGGAGACGATCGTAGAGATGCTGGATGTAGTCCTGTGGAACGGCTTGCCATGCCATTTCCACCTGGCGCCTCAGTTGGACCAGCGTTCGTGCTGGACGTGCAGACCGCGTGAGACGACGCTTCATCCAGTCCCAAACATGCTCAATGGGGGACAGATCCGGAGATCTTGCTGGCCAGGGTAGTTGACTTACACCTTCTAGAGCACGTTGGGTGGCACGGGATACATGCGGACATGCATTGTCCTGTTGGAACAGCAAGTTCCCTTGCCGGTCTAGGAATGGTAGAACGATCGGTTCGATGACGGTTTGGATGTACCGTGCACTATTCAGTGTCCCCTCGACGATCACCAGTGGTGTACGGCCAGTGTAGGAGATCGCTCCCCACACCATGATGCCGGGTGTCGGCTCTGTGTGCCTCGGTCGTATGCAGTCCTGATTGTGGCGCTCACCTGCACGGCGCCAAACACGCATACGACCATCATTGGCACCAAGGCAGAAGCGACTCTCATCGCTGAAGACGAAACGTCTCCATTCGCCCCTCCATTCACGCCTGTCGCGACACCACTGGAGGCGGGCTGCACGATGTTGGGGCGTGAGCGGAAGACGGCCTAACGGTGTGCGGGACCGTGGCCCAGCTTCATGGAGACGGTTGCGAATGGTCCTCGCCGATACCCCAGGAGCAACAGTGTCCCTAATTTGCTGGGAAGTGGCGGTGCGGTCCCCTACGGCACTGCGTAGGATCCTACGGTCTTGGCGTGCATCCGTGCGTCGCTGCGGTCCGGTCCCAGGTCGACGGGCACGTGCACCTTCCGCCGACCACTGGCGACAACATCGATGTGCTGTGGAGACCTCACGCCCCACGTGTTGAGCAATTCGGCGGTACGTCCACTCGGCCTCCCGCATGCCCACTATCCGCCCTCGCTCAAAGTCCGTCAACTGCACATACGGTTCACGTCCACGCTGTCGCGGCATGCTACCAGTGTTACAGACTGCGATGGAGCTCCGTATGCCACGGCAAACTGGCTGACACTGACGGCGGCGGTGCACAAATGCTGCGCAGCTAGCGCCATTCGACGGCCAACACCGCGGTTCCTGGTGTGTCCGCTGTGCCGTGCGTGTGATCATTGCTTGTACAGCCCTCTCGCAGTGTCCGGAGCAAGTATGGTGGGTCTGACACACCGGTGTCAATGTGTTCTTTTTTCCATTTCCAGGAGTGTATGTTCACACTTTCCAGTATGTAGAGTCCACTGCCACTTTTCTCACCATCAATCTTGTGCAGATCGTTTTGATCATCTGATTTTACATGACGATAAATGACAGCTTCATCTACAAAGAATCTGAGGACTGCTGGTATTGTCTCCTAAATGGATTATGTACAACAGGAACAACAGAAGCCAAAGAATGCCTATGACACTTTGCCTATGACACTTCCTTGGGGAACGCTACATATTACTTCTATTGTACTCTAAGACTTACCGTCAATTATAACGTAACACGACCTTTCTAATAGGAAAGCACGAGTCCAGTCACACAACAAAATGGCTCTGAGCACTATGGGACTTAACTTCTGAGGTCATCAGTCCCCTAGAACTAATTTTTTTTTTTGGGCATCAGTCTACTGACTGGTTTGATGCGGCCCGCCACGAATTCCTTTCCTGTGCTAACCTCTTCATCTCAGAGTAGCACTTGCAACCTACGTCCTCAATTATTTGCTTGACATATTCCAATCTCTGTTTTCCTCTACGGTTTTTGCCCTCTACAGCTCCCTCTAGTACCATGGAAGTCATTCCCTCATGTCTTAGCAGATGTCCTATCACCCTGTCCCTTCTCCTCATCAGTGTTTTCCACATATTCCTTTCCTCTCCGATTCTGCGTAGAACCTCCTCATTCCTTACCTTATCAGTCCACCTAATTTTCAACATTCGTCTATAGCGCCACATCTCAAATGCTTCGATTCTCTTCCGGTTTTCCCACAGTCCATGTTTCACTACCATACAATGCTGTACTCCAGACGTACATCCTCAGAAATTTCTTCCTCAAATTAAGGCCGGTATTTGATATTAGTAGACTTCTCGTGGCCAGAAATGCCTTTTTTGCCATAGCGAGTCTGCTTTTGATGTCCTCCTTGCTCCGTCCGTCATTGGTTATTTTACTGCCTAGGTAGCAGAATTCCTTAACTTCATTGACTTCGTGACCATCAATCCTGATGTTAAGTTTCTCGCTGTTCTCATTTCTACTACTTCTCATTACCTTCGTCATTCTCCGATTTACTCTCAAACCATACTGTGTACTCATTAGACTGTTCATTCCGTTCAGCAGATCATTTAATTCTTCTTCACTTTCACTCAGGATAGCAATGTCATCAGCGAATCGTATCATTGATATCCTTTCACCTTGTATTTTAATTCCACTCCTGAACCTTTCTTTTATTTCCATCATTGCTTCCTCGATGTACGGATTGGAGAGTAGGGGCGAAAGGCTACAGCCTTGTCTTACACCCTTCTTAATACGAGCATTTCGTTCTTGATCGTCCACTCCTATTATTCCCTCTTGGTTGTTGTACATATTGTATATAACCCGTCTCTCCCTATAGCGTACCCCTACTTTTTTCAGAATCTCGAACAGCTTGCACCATTTTATATTGTCGAACGCTTTTTCCAGGTCGACAAATCCTATGAAAGTGTCTTGATTTTTCTTTAGCCTTGCTTCCATTATTAGCCGTAACGACAGAATTGCCTCTCTCGTCCCTTTACTTTTCCTAAAGCCAAACTGATCGTCACCTAGCGCATTCTCAATTTTCTTTTCCATTCTTCTGTATATTATTCTTGTAAGCAGCTTCGATGCATGAGCTGTTAAGCTGATTGTGCGATAATTCTCGCACTTGTCAGGTCTTGCCGTCTTCGGAATTGTGTGGATGATGCTTTTCCGAAAGTCAGATGGTATGTCGCCAGACTCATATATTCTACACACCAACGTGAATAGTCGTTTTGTTGCCACTTCCCCCAATGATTTTAGAAATTCTGATGGAATGTTATCTATCCCTTCTGCCTTATTTGACCGTAAGTCCTCCAAAGCTCTTTTAAATTCCGATTCTAATACTGGATCCCCTATCTCTTCTAAATCGACTCATGTTTCTTCTTCTATCACATCAGACAAATCTTCACCCTCATAGAGGCTTTCAATGTATTCTTTCCACCTATCTGTTTTCTCCTCTGCATTTAACAGTGGAATTCCCGTTGCACTCTTAATGTTACCACCGTTGCTTTTAATGTCACCAAAGGTTGTTTTGACTTTCCTGTATGCTGAGTCTGTCCTTCCGACAATCATATCTTTTTCGATGTCTTCACATTTTTCCTGCAGCCATTTCGTCTTAGCTTCCCTGCACTTCCTATTTATTTCATTCCTCAGCGACTTGTATTTCTGTATTCCTGATTTTCCCGGAACATGTTTGTACTTCCTCCTTTCGTCAGTCAAATGAAGTATTTCTTCTGTTACCCATGGTTTCTTCGCAGCTACCTTCTTTGTACCTATGTTTTCCTTCCCAACTTCTGTGATGGCCCTTTTTAGAGAAGTCCATTTCTCTTCAACTGTACTGCCTGCTGCGCTATTCCTTATTGCTGTATCTATAGCGTTAGAGAACTTCAAACGTATCTCGTCATTCCTTAGTACTTCCGTATCCCACTTCTTTGCGTATTGATTCTTCCTGACTAATGACTTGAACTTAAGCCTACTCTTCATCACTACTATATTGTCTATATCTGCTCCTCGGTACGCCTTACAGTCCAATATCTGATTTCGGAATCTCTGTCTGACCATGATGTAATCTAATTGAAATCTTCCCGTATCTCCCGGCCTTTTCCAAGTATACCTCCTCCTCTTGTGATTCTTGAACAGAGTATTCGCTATTACTAGCTGAAACTTGTTACAGAACTCAATTAGTCTTTCTCCTCTTTCATTCCTTGTCCCAAGCCCATATTCTCCTGTAACCTTTTCTTCTACTCCTTCCCCTACAACTGCATTCCAGTCACCCATAACTATTAGATTTTCGTCCCCCTTTACATACTGCATTACCCTTTCAATATCCTCATACACTTTCTCTATCTGTTCATCTTCGGCTTGCGACGTCGGCATGTATACCTGAACTATCGTTGTCGGTGTTTGTCTGCTGTCGATTCTGATTAGAACAATCCGGTCACTGAACTGTTCACAGTAACACACCCTCTGCCCTACCTTCCTATTCATAACGAATCCTACACCTGTTATACCATTTTCTGCTGCTGTTGATATTACCCGATACTCATCTGACCAGAAATCCTTGTCTTCCTTCCACTTCACTTCACTGACCCCTACTATATCTAGGTTGAGCCTTTGTATTTCCCTTTTCAGATTTTCTAGTTTCCCTACCACGTTAAAGCTTCTGATATTCCACGCCCCGACTCGTAGAACGTTATCCTTTCGTTTACTATTCAATTTTTTTCTCATGGTTACCTCCCCCTTGGCAGTCCCCTCCCGGAGATCCGAATGGGGGACTATCCGGAATCTTTTGCCAATGGAGAGATCATCATGACACTTCTTCAATTAAAGGCCACATGTCCTGTGGATACACGTTACGTGTCTTTAATGCAGTGGTTTCCATTGCCTTCTGCATCCTCATGTCGTTGATCATTGCTGATTCTTCCGCCTTTAGGGGCAATTTCCCACCCCTAGGACAAGAGAGTGCCCTGAACCTCTATCCGCTCCTCCGCCCTCTTTGACAAGGCCGTTGGCAGAATGAGGCTGACTCCTTATGCCGGAAGTCTTAGGCCGCCAATGCTGATTATTTATCAAAATTTAGGCAGTGGTGGGGATCGAACCCGGGACCGAAGACGTTATTATGAATCAAAGACGCTACCCCTAGACCACGGGTACCAATTATCCCTAGAAGTTAGAACTACTTAAACCTAACTAACGTAAGGACATCACACACATCCATGCCCGAGGTGTAGCGGTCGCGCGGTTCCAGACTGTAGCTCCTAGAACCGCTCGGCCACTCCGGCCGGCAGTCACACAACAGAGACGATACTCCATAGGCATGCAGTTTAATCAGAAGTCGCTTTTGAGGAACGTTGTCAAATGCGTTCTGGAAATGTAAAAACACGGAATCAGTTTGACATCTCCTATCGATAGGAGACATTACTTCGGGCAAATAAAGAGCTAGATGAATTTCACAAGATCAATGTTTTCTCGATCAGTGTTGGCTATTTGTCAATAAATTGTTTACCTCGAGGCATTTTCGAACACTACATATGTTTCAAAAACCTACTGCAAATCTACATTAGTGATATGGGTCTGCAATCCGGCACATTACACCTATTTCCTCTCTTGACTATTGCTGTGACCTGTGGAACTTTCTCTTCTTTAGGTATGGATCTTTCTACGATCGAGCGGTTGTATATGACTGCTAAGTATAGAGCTGCTGTATCAGCGTGCTGTGAAAGGAACCTAACTTGTATACAGTCTGGACCAGAGGCCTTGACTTTAATCAAGTTGCTTCGCTGCACCGAGAGTATCTAAGCCAAAGTTATTCATGTTAGCAGTTGTTCTTAATTCTAATTCTGGAATATTTACTTCGCCTTCTTTGGTTAAGCAACTTCGGACAACTGTATTTAGTAATTCTGTTTTAGTGGCACCGCCATCAGTAACATTAGCGTGAAGGTATTGATTGTCTCTTGCTGATAGTGTACTTTACGTACGACTAGAATTAATTTCCTGCCAGATTTCGAGATGGAGTTTTGTTGTGGAAACTATTAAAAGCATCTCGCATTGGAGTCTGCGCTAAGTTTCGGGCTTCAGTGAAACACAGTGGAGGTTCTGCGTTCTTTTAAAATTGGGTAGCATATTTCGTTGCCTCCACACCGGTATTCTGAACTGCTTTGTGTATCATGATGGTTCAGTAACACCTCTTCATCTGTTATTAATTTAATTGGTGTATATCTCTTAATTGCCGTTGGTACGATTTCTTTGAATTAATAGCACCCCTGGGCTATGCTTATGCAAGTGTCAAGCGAATTTTTATATGCTTTTATAGATAGATGTGTTTTCTGCTTTTCTTTGGTGGGTTTGGATGTTACGGTATTGAGTCTAACTATAACAACCTTTTGGTCACTAATGCCTTACCTGTCATGATGCTCCCTATTTGCTCAGGATTATTTGCTGCTAAATGGTCAAGTATGTTTTCGCAGCTATTTATAGTCCGAGTGGGCTCCTGAACTAGTTCAAAATGGTTCAAATGGCTCTGAGCACTATGCGACTTAACTTCTGAGGTCATCAGTCGCCTAGAACTTAGAACTAATTAAACCTAACTAATCTAAGGACATCACACACATCCATGCCCGAGGCAGGATTCGAACCTGCGACTGTAGCGGTCGTCGGCTCCAGACTGGAGCGCCTAGAACCGCACGGCCTCTCTGGCCGGCCCTGAACTAGTCGTTCAAAACAATTTGCAGAGTAAGAATTGAGTACGACTTCGGATGGTGTTCTATGCGCACCACCACAAACCTGTATTTTCACTAACATTTCGAGAGTACATTAACGTCATCACCAACTACAACTGTGTGAGTGGGGTACCCATTCGAAAAGAGACTCAAGTTTTCTTTGAGCTATTCAGCAACTGTATCATCTGCATCTGTATTCCGGTTCTTAACTAAATCTCTACCCACACTAATTCACAGGAACTCTCTGCTTCAATTCCACTATAAGGTAAATTACGTCTGACAACAGTGAACACACCCATCCATCCCTTCTGAATACGGTTAGGTCCAAGGTAAAAATTCCGGCTGTACCTACCTACGGCTTTAGCCAACGTTTAGTGCCTGAACTGCAGTCTTTTCCATTAGCTCATGGAGCTTCGGTTCCTTCCAAACACACATATAAAAATTTACTGCTACAATAGCGACTACCGGTACGTCTATCCTAATCCTGCTTTTACCCTGTACCCTTTCAGACTGACGCTCTTTCTGTAATTTTCCGAGACGTTCTAACAGAAAAAACCACCCAGACCCCTCCACACAGCCCCCAGTATCCGTGTAGCCGCGTGCTGTGTTAAGTGGACCCTCACCTAATAAGCGGAACTCAGAAACCCACGACCCTATGGCGCAAGTGAGAAATATGCTGCCTTCACAGTCGCAGACCTTCCACTCGGATCTGTAGCAAAAGCCCGAGCCACGTGGTGAGTTCCGTCTTCAACTGGCAGCAAGTCTGGCGGTCATTACAGCATTCAGCTAACCGCCAGAATCCAGAGAGAATCTCTTCCGATCCAAAACGGCGCACATCGTTAGTTCCGCCATCAGCCAGCACGTGTAGCCGGCCGCACCCTGTGCTCTTCATGGCGTCCAGAATCGCTCGTTCCGCATCTGGAGCGACCTCTCCCGGAATGCACACAGAGTGCACACTGGATTCCTTCCTCTCCTTGGCAGCCATATCCCTAGAGGCCGCATTACTCACCTGTCGTTAGAGCACCCAATTACCATTAGTCTCACCCTCGGTCACTGTCCAGACATTGGAGGCCGAGAGTCTTCCCCTGAAAGAGAGCAAGCGGCTGCATCTGACCCATTGTGTTTATCAGACCCGAATATCTCTTGAAAATTCAGACGAACCGGGGAGGTTTTTTGATCAGTCCCTCGAAAAGTCTTTCACTGCTTGTCACACCTTGGAACGATCTCTTGCTCGACCACAGGTGACCTCAATGTGGGCAGTATCCAGGGCAGCCACGTGGTGGACCCATCAGAGGACACGTGGAACGTGCTGGACGTCCCTTGGATCCCCAATCCGGACCCAAGCTAATGCCTCAAGGTGGGTAACCAAAGCCAGCGCTGCCTGGAGCAGTGGGTGAAGGTCACCAGTTCAGCTCGCATCTGAACACAGCAATCACAGTCCCTATCCATATTAAAGACGGTGGTAATATGCTCTAGACAATTGTTAAAACGCTGAACTATGCCGGATGTATACTCAAGCAATCATGAAATTTAAGAGTTGACTCTAAAGATCACAAATTCCAAACAAGTCGCCTCTTATTTGGAGCTGTGTCAGCTCCTGACTGAAACGGTGCACTTCAGTGCGCTGCTACGGAAATGGAAGCTACTATTCAGCTGCTTTTTCTCCTTCTTGTATCTCCCTAATTTGCGTCTTTTCAACAGTTACTAGGTGTTCGCAGTGTAGCCTGAAGACTGACGGCACCATCTGGGCTGGATTCCGATGGTGCGATGGAGGGGGCTACCTCTATGTTGTCGACATCCTCTGTAACCAGCTCCACGTTCACTTCTGCAAGCTACACAACTATACTCTCCCCGTCGTTGGGGTCTGTTTCGGAAACTAGCTCCTTTCGCTGAAATACATATTCATCTACGTGACTAGTCCGAAAGTGGCAGAGTGTTCATCCAACTACTCTGAGGCTATTTATCTATAGTTCCACTCTGGAATAGCACGTGGGGAAAATAAACACTAAATATTTCCGTCTGAGATGTGATTTTTCCTATTTTTATTAGAATAGTCGTTCGTCACTATGTAGCTGGGCGTCAACAAAATATTTTCACATTCGGAGGAGAAAGTTGAGGATTGAAATTCCGAGAAAAAATCTTGCAACCGCGCAGCAGTACTTCAGCAGAGAACGGACAAACGTAGTGCAGGCAGTTTATCTAGTAGAGCTGTTGCCTCTGTTAAGTGTTCTGCCAGTAAAACACAGTGTCTGGGTCACCTTCCTCACAGTATTGTCTGTGCCGTGGGTCCAGTTTACGTTATTCGTAATTGTAGTCCTCAGGTATTTAGTTCATGTGACAACCATATAAATTATGATTTATCATGTAACCTAAATCTAATCGATTCTTTGTAGTACTCACGTGGAAAGCGCCACGCTCCTTATTCTTTAGAGTCAATAGCCAATTTTTGGGTCATACAGATGCCCAAATAATTTTGCAATTGGTTTTGATCTTCTGATAACTTTACTAGATGCTGAACCTGCAATCAATCAGATTGTATCCTAAATCGTTTACATAGATTAGCAACATCAGAGGGCCTATAACACTTAGTTCGGGAAAACCAGATACAATTACTGACTTTCCGTAAATTACTGCGAACTGTGATCTCTGACATGAAATCAGGAAACCAATCACACAACTGAAGCGATACTCCATTGACACGAAATTTGACTGGAGCTCGCTTGTGAGAAATGCTATCAAAAGCCTTTCGTTAAATAAAGTAATGAGTGATATCGACATATCACCTTAAATTGTTAAGGTGCTATGTCGATATCACTCATTATTTGAATAAAGTTCCAGTGGCAAGAATGACATTTTCTGAATCAATGCTGGTTGTGTGTCAAAAGCCCCTTTTGTTCAAGGTAAATTATAATGTTCTAAACAGTATATGTTTCAAAATTCTACTGCAAATTCATGTCAGCGATTTGGAATTTTTGCACTGTTGCTACCTGTGCAGCGTTCCAGTTCTTAGGTGGGGATGTTTCGTCGAATGAGCGGTTATATACGGGGTGAGTCAGGAAGAAAGGTACGTGCTTCGAGGAGTGTTAGTATTTGTGATTTTGAACAGAAAACTACAAGTGAACTTGTTCCTTATTCTTAACCTCATCCAAAATACGACAGTTTGAAAATCACGCTCGTCTGTCAAATATCCTTTTTCAGTAGCACTCACATGTGAATACAACCAAAGGCCACGTAGTATTTCTCTTTACTGACTAGTTCAATGCGCACTTCACACAGAACCTTACGGAAAGATATTTGGCCTTTGCGTCGGGCGCCGTGGAGTCATTTCTTAGCCACCGATCTTGCACCATGAGATTACTGTTTGAGGGGTTGGCTTAAAAGCGAACTCTACAAGCGCAAAGTGGATACAAAGAAGGAAAATCTCGCTCGTATTTCACATGCGTGTGCTCAAGTAAGGGACCGCAGGAATGAGTTCAGATCAACACAATATCTGTCCGCAAGAGCTGCAAAATACATTGCAGTTGCCGGTGGATATTTTGACTATATTTTGTGAGGAAACGTAGACTGTTAAACAAAACATTAGATCACAGTGTTTCATTTACTGTCACCTGCATTTCACCTGTTTCCCATTTTTCTCTCTCATTACTTTCCTCGGAAACTGTTAATAACACGACGTATGTTCATATGACTTTTTTTGTTCAGAATCACTGTCACCATTTAACGCAAGTACCTTTCCTTATGACTCAACCTGTGTGATTGAAAAGTACGGGGCTGTTGTGACGTGACAAAACTTATAGGATAGCGACTGTCACATATACAGACGGCGGTAGTATCGCGTATACAAGGTATAAGAAGGGAGCGAAGTGGCGCTCCGTTTGTATTCAGACGATTCTTCAGAAAAGGGTTCGGGCGTGGTTGTAGCCGCACGACGGGAATTAAGACTTTGAACACGGGACGGTAGTTGGAGCTAGACGCATGTCATTCTCTTTTGGAAATCGTTTGGGTATTCAATATTCTGAGAGCCACAGTGCAAAGAGTGTGCCGAGAATACCGCATTTCAGGCGTCAATCCTCACCACCGACAACACAGTGGCCAACAGTCTTTACGTAACTACCGAGGCCAGTGGCGATTGCGTACAATTGTCAGTGCTAACAGACAAGCAACACTGTATAAAATAACCACAGAAATCAGTGTTGGATGTACGACGAACGTATCCGTTAGGACAGCGCGACGAAATTTGGTGTTAATGGGCAGTAGCAGCAGACGATCAAAAAAATGGTTCAATGGCTCTGAGCACAATGGGACTTGACATCGGAGGTCATCAGTCCCGCAGAACTTAGAACTACTTAAACCTACCTAACCTAAGGACATCACAGGCATCCATGCCCGAGGCTGGATTCGAACCTGCGGTCGTAGCTGTAGCGCGGTTCCAGACTGAAGCACTTAGAACCGCTCGGCCACACAGACCGGTAGACCTTTAGTAACAGCACGACGTCGCCTGCAGCGCCTGTCCTGGGTTCGTGACCATATAGGTTCGACTCTAGACGACTGGAAAACAGTGGCTTGGTCAGATGAGTCCCGATTTCAGCTGCCAAGAGCTGATGGAAAAGTTCGAGTGCTGCCCGGCCCCTTCGAAGCCATGGACAGAAGTTGTCAACAAGGCACATTGGAGCTGGTGCTGGATCCGTAATGATATGAACTGTGTTCACATGGAATGGACTGTGTCCTCTGGTCTAACTGAACTGATCGTTGTAAATGGCTATGTTCAGCTACTTGGAGACCATTTGCAGCCATATTGGTGTGTAGAATATGAGTCTGGTGACATACCATCTGACTTTCGGAAAAGCATCATCCACACAATTACGAAGACGGCAAGAGCTGACAAGTGCGAGAATCATCGCACAATCAGCTTAACAGCTCATGCATCGAAGCTGCTTACAAGAATAATATACTGAAGAATGGAAAAGAAAATTGAGAATGCGCTAGGTGACGATCAGTTTGGCTTTAGGAAAAATAAAGGGACGAGAGAGGCAATTCTGTCGTTACTGCTAATAATGGAAGCAAGGCTAAAGAAAAATCAAGACACTTTCATAGGATTTGTCGACCTGGAAAAAGCGTTCGACAATATAAAATGGTGCAAGCTGTTCGAGATTCTGAAAAAAGTAGGGGTAAGCTATAGGGAGAGACGGGTCATATACAATATGTACAACAACCAAGAGGGAATAATAAGAGTGGACGATCAAGAACGAAGTGCTCGTATTAAGAAGGGAGTAAGACAAGGCTGTAGCCTTTCGCCCCTACTCTTCAATCTGTACATCGAGGAAGTAATGATAGAAATAAAACAAAGGTTCAGGAGTGTAATTAAAATACAAGGTGAAAGGATATCAATGATACGATTCGCTGATGACATTGCTATCCTGAGTGAAAGTGAAGAAGAATTAAATGATCTGCTGAACGGAATGAACAGTCTAATGAGTACACAGTATGGTTTGAGAGTAAATCGGAGAATGACGAAGGTAATGAGAAGTAGTAGAAATGAGAACAGCTAGAAACTTAACATCAGGATTGATGGTCACGAAGTCAATGAAGTTAAGGAATTCTGCTACCTAGGCAGTAAAATAACCAATGACGGACGGAGCAAGGAGGACATCAAAAGCAGACTCGCTATGGCAAAAAAGGCATTTCTGGCCAAGAGAAGTCTACTAATATCAAATACCGGCCTTAATTTGAGGAAGAAATTTCTGAAGATGTACGTCTGGAGTGCAGCATTGTATGGTAGTGAAACATGGACTGTGGGAAAACCGGAACAGAAGAGAATCGAAGCATTTGAGATGTGGTGCTATAGACGAATGTTGAAAATTAGGTGGACTGATAAGGTAAGGAATGAGGAGGTTCTACGCAGAATCGGAGAGGAAAGGAATATGTGGGAAACACTGATAAGGAGAAGGGACAGGATGATAGGACATCTGCTAAGACATGAGGGAATGACTTCCATGGTACTAGAGGGAGCTGTAGAGGGCAAAAACTGTAGAGGAAGACAGAGATTGGAATACGTCAAGCAAATAATTGAGGACGTAGGTTGCAAGTGCTACTCTGAGATGAAGAGGTTAGCACAGGAACGGAATTCGTGGCGGGCTGCATCAAACCAGTCAGTAGACTGATGACCAAATATATATATATAGACTTTATGTTCCGGATCAAGGATGGAATTTTATGGGTGACAATACGCCGTGTCACCGGGCTACAATTGTCCGTGATTGGTTTGAAGGACATGGCGGACCGTTCGAGCGGGTTATTTGGCAACCCAGATCACTCAACATGAATGCCATGGAGCATTTATGGGAAACGATCGAGAGGTCAATAAGTGCACAAAATCCTGGACTGGGAGTACTTTCGCAATTACGGACGGCTTTAGAGGCAGCATGGCTCAATGTTTCTGCAGGGAACCCCAACGATTTCTTGAGTCCATGCGACGCCGATTTACTGTACTACACCGGGCAAACAGAGGTCCTTCACGATGTTAGGAGGTGCACCACAACTTTTGTCACACTCCGAAAGCAACCAAATTGGTACACAATCTCGACCGCAAGACTTGTCTTTATGAAGTGGTTTAAGCTGCTTTGCAAGTACCTGCTTCTATGTCAGTTATCTTGGCAGCTGTTGCTGGTGTGAATTCTGGAATATTTACTACGTCTTCTTTGGTGGAGGAATTTTGGAAAACTGTGTTTAGTAACTCCACTGTAGCAGGGGCTGTCGTTAAAACCTGGTAGTTAAGGGAAGGCAGGATTCGGTTACGACTGTGGACGGGGCCGTAATCAGTTACTGTTGGTTGCCTTTTACAGTTACACACAATTTATTTTAAACCAGTAATTCCAGACTCAACAATAAATAAAAATATCACACGTTATTAATGAAGGAATAAACAACTGTGTAAATAACCGTGTTTTCAGTGAGGTACAATTTAGCAAATCACCATCAAATACAGATACAGCAGGTAATGTTTTAAAAGCAAGCCACTGTGATCTGGGCAGAAGCCCTTACACGCCAGGAATGGCAATAAGTTAGGAATCGTTTAATTTCGCTGCAACTTACAAATTAGGTATTGAAATACTGAAGGAAAGTCGCCAAAAACACAGCAGAAGGCATGAGACGCCAAGGATGGCAATAATTAAGGCTTTAAACGGTTACTGCGTAAATACAAATACCAGATTATAATTTTAAGGCAAGTGACCACAATCACGGCTGAAGGCCTTACACGCCAGGAACGGCAGTAATATAGAAAATTTAGAAACGTGCTGTAAAACAGCAAATACAATAGCAAAGGTTAATTAAAAAGCAAGCAACTGATCACCAAACGGGTGAAATAAGATGACGGTAAACTTTGTAACATCCACTGAACACCACACTGCTAGATTTATTCCATAAGGCGACCACAACTATAAACTAGACATTTTTAACCTTTAATGTAGGTATTACAAGGTACTGTAATAAATAATACAGTAATAAGGACCAGTACATGAGTTCCTTAAAGAGTACTGAGGCAGATTATAACCGCAGAAGGCGTGGGCTGAAGGAGCGTTACATTGGCCATCAGACCTCCTTTTAGAACACACATGTCTTACAAGAACCAAGGGGCCACAGACGGTGCTCCAGGAATCGACCTCTAAGAAGGTCCGGCAACAAACACTTTCGCGAGCGATGAGATAGGCAGCGAAGAATTGCATTCACTTCACAAGATGATAACTCAGACTAGCGGCAGTCTAACGAATGACTAATGATAATCTTGCTGAAGCTACCTGACGTCCGATAAACCAAATGCAACGATAGAACAATACGCCAAAGCCGGAACCGGCGGTCTGCACTACGTCCCCAGAATACTGCGCTTAGAGCGCCCGGAACGAGAAAGGAATCACTACCACCAGAGTAGAAGAATCACCAACCGGCCTACAGTCAAGAAAGATGTCCAAACTACACGCCTTACCGGACAGCAGCTGCAAGGCGAAGAAACGTACACTGCCGTTACATACACCAACCCCCAGGGCAGGTAACTGGGGCGTTAGCGGCCACCAGGCAAGAAGAATTACCGCTGGCTGGACTTAACAAATTGTAACAAATTGAACGCAGTAATTAGTTATAAGAAGTCGAGGAAAGCTAATCAGATCCGCCTTCCCCAAGCACTCAACTCGCTGCTCTTCGCCTCGCCGACACTACAAGCAGCAACACGAACACAAGTCACTGGAGAATCGCGAGATATCACAATGGTGGATGTTTCTCTACTTGGATTGAAATGCACTCAAAGCTTGCTGGATCCGAGGTCGTGCACCCTCGTGCCCACAGCCCTTCCATCCGGCAGTCCACGCGCGCCAACGGTGGTCCCGGCATGTTCACGCACTGCGCGGACCTGTCTCCTTCTGAGTCCGCAACCGAACTGGCCCACTCACACGACCCGGAAAAACGACGTCGCCCCAAAGATAGGGCAACAGTTACTGCATATCGATAACCGCCGCTGCTGCCACTAGCGGACAGGCAACTCTTGCGAAACTGAGTGGCGCCAGTCAACACGTGAAGAAGACAAACAACCGCAACGATGCCGTCTGGCCTCCAACAGTAGGCAGAAACCTACAAACAGCAACAACGCGAGCCGCAGCACAGCTCAGTCGTCGCTACCGCTGGTATCGTGCAGTCGAGGTGTTGTTTGTGTCTTGCCGCTGGTGCGCACGAAAGTGCTTGACTAGCTATTGACTACCTTGAGTAGGGCTACAGTGCTACAACAAGAACGCAGGTTTAAAGATCTGCAAAATCAACAAGAGCCGCACTAGAGGCCAGCCCGTCTTGTAGGGGCGGAGGTCTAGCTGGCGCTGCGGGGAAAAAACTGGTAAGTAATGTCCGAAGCTGCGAGCGTTCTCCTTGTCGTCTGGTCTAACAAGACGGAGTGCCGGCTGCCTCGTCGTCGCCGGACAGTCGCAAATTGTTTCGTAATTACGGGGGCGACCGGCCGAGACTAAATTCCGTGACGCCAGTTAATGCCCCGTCCCCTCCAGACGCGAAACAATTGCACAGCGGTGGCCCCCTCCTTGCTCCTGGCGCAGTTCCAAGTGGGTCCGTCTTAACAGGACCGACTCTCCAGCACTGCGGCCGGAATAGAGGGCACTGGCTGACGGACGGCCGTCGCCTTAAAGGGAGCGCTGGAAATTGCAACTCACTGTCGCGCAAAGGTCCGTGGCGGCGTGCTGGGGTTTGCAAGGCAGCGCGGACAAGTGTCTGGCTTGGCTCTTGTCGCTTGCTTGCTAAACATAAACACCTGAGTGTGTTTAATGGCCGGGCGCATATGTAGCACAGTTAACGTTATGTTATGCTAGATCAAACTAAAATGCATGTCTTCCATGTATGAACTGCTCGATCAGCATTTAATCTGTATAATCTGTGTAAACATACACAAACATAGCACAAACCATTTCAGATGAGAATACTTCGATGTTGTACCGAGACCATCTCATCCGAAATATGTAGAAATAGGCCATTATTAACCAACATGCTACTGTATTACACATCCAAATACACAATACTACAAATTATTTTCACCACGCTCATTGTGTTACATTTTCTTTTTTCTATTTTTCTTTGACATTTGCATTATATAAATTAATTCTCATCAACTAGGTAGTAACAAATTATATGGAACCATTTTAACAATTGTTAAGCATTCAATTGGCTGTAACCTCAGTGAAATCTTCATATATTATGTTCTTTACGATATTAAAAAAGCATTAACAGCTGCATACCAATAAGATTGTAACAATGAGAAGTCTTTGCTATTAGATTCAGAAGCATCCGATCCACCTTATATTTCAAGGCTGTGGGTTTGTCTGTACTGTTAATGAAATAGATAAATGTCAACATAAACAGTACCTGTCCTGCCTGTATTTACTTTTGCCTTTAACACATCTATGAAGAGCTTAAGGCGACAGTCGTAAATCACAAGTCATAGCCAAAGATTAAGATTCATATTTAATATTGAAACAAAAAGAGTCGGTAACTCCTTTGAAACGGAACACCGTCACACTGAGACATAGAAATATATTTCTTTTTAGAGGATCGCATAACGGGGATCATTTGTAGAATAATAGTTTAGATCTCATATTTAAATCAGGTCTGAGTCTAATAGCCTAATTCATTTATTTACTCTAAAATTTCAATACCTAACACAAAAAATGGTTCAAATGGCCCTGATCACTATGCGACTAAACATCTGAGGTCATCAGTCTCCTAGAACTTAGAACTACTTAAGTCTAACTAACCTAAGGACATCACACACATCCATGCCCGAGGCAGGATTCGAACCTGCGACCGTAACGGTCGCGCGGTTCCAGACTCAAACGCCTAGAACCGCTCGGCCACAACGGCCGGCACGTAACACATTGACAGAGAATAATTTCCAACGAAATGAACATAAAGTATCGTATCGTTGACTGAGAAATTGCTCCAACACAACGAGCACAGTCACCTAAATCACTGTCATCGTGAATGTCCCGCCATAGCTCTGGGGAGATGTATTCTCGTATACCTTTTTATACCTCATCTACCTGGAAGACCGCTTTCAAAATCTCTGGAGCTCGCAAATGCAAAGTAAACCAGTCGAAGACCCACGAAGCAATGAATTTAATGAGGCGACTCAAGTTCCGTAGCAGATTCCACAAATTGACGGCTGATCAGGTGGACATCGCTAATGCGAAACGTGACACTTGCTCGGCACTCGACACACGTGCGGCCCAGTAAGTGTCAGGACCTCATATCTTCTGTCCCTCCACGGCAGGCTCGCATAACGTCCAAAATTATTCTTCTATAAACCAAACTCCTCACTTCTAGAAATAATCTACGTGGATGCGTGGAGCAGAGAATACTCAGCCATTGCTACAATGACTAGCGGTAATTAAACTTTATATACGTGAATACAGGGGAACACTGCAGAAATTTGCCGTTCTTGGCTTACAAGATGCATCTTAAAATGCAAGAAGATGGCATGGACTACCACCCATAGTCTGTTCATTGCTCGAGCTTTTTGCACCTAAGTACGGACAAGATTCATGTGATTGGGCAACATCATTGGGGGAAGTGACAACAAAACGACTATTCTTTGTTGTGTAGAATGTATGAATCTGGCGACATACCGTCTGACTTTCGGAAAAATATCACCCACGCAATTCCGAAGACTGGAAGAGCTGACAAGTGCGAGAATTATCGCACAATCAGCTGAACAGCTCATTCATCCAAGTTGCTAACAAGAATAATATACAGAAGAATGGAAAAATGGGGATGTATTAGATAACGATCAGTTTGGCTTTAGGAAAGGTAAAGGCGGCAGAGAGGCAACTCTGACGTTGCAGTTGATAATGGAAGCAAGACTAAAGAAAAAAGGAAGCCGCGTTCATAGGACTTGTCGAACTAGAAAAATGTTCGACAATATAAAATAGTGGAAGATGTTCGACATTCTGAGAGAAGTAGGGGGTACGCTGTAGGGAGAGACGGGTACTATGCAATACGTACAAGAGCCAAGAGGAAATAATAAGATTGGACGACCAAGAACAATGTACCCGGATTAAAAATGGTGAAGGATGCAGCCTTTCGCCCCTACTGTTCAATCTGTACATCGAAGATGCAATTTTGGAAACAAAAGGAAGGTCCAGCAGTGATATTAAAATTCAAGATGAAAGGATATCAATGATACGATTCGCTGATGACACGGATATCTCAGTGAAAGTGAAGAAGGGGCATGGCGGGACATTCATGATGACAGTGATTTAGGTGACTTTGTGCTCGTTGTGTTGGAGCAATTTCTCAGTCAACGATACGATACTTTAGGAAGGTCCAGGAGTGATATTAAAATTCAAGATGAAAGGATATCAATGATACGATTCGCTGATGACACGGATATCTCAGTGAAAGTGAAGAAGGGGCATGGCGGGACATTCATGATGACAGTGATTTAGGTGACTTTGTGCTCGTTGTTTTGGAGCAATTTCTCAGTCAACGATACGATGCTTTATGTTCATTTCGTTGGAAATTATTCTCTGTCAATGTGTTATGTGCCGGCCGTTGTGGTCGAGCGGTTCTAGGCGTTTGAGTCTGGAACCGCGCGACCGCTACGGTCGCAGGTTCGAATCCTGCCTCGGGCATGGATGTGTGTGATGTCCTTAGGTTAGTTAGGTTTAAGTAGTTCTAAGTTCTAGGAGACTGATGTCCTCAGATGTTTAGTCGCATAGTGCTCAGGGCCATTTGAACCATTTTTTGTGTTATGTATTGAAATTTTAGAGTAAATAAATGAATTAGGCTATTAGACACAGACCTGATTTGAATATGAGATCTAAACTATTATTCTACAAATGATCCCCGTTATGCGATCCTCTAAAAATAAATATATTTCTTTGTCTCTGTGTGACGGTGTTCCGTTTCAAAGGAGTTACCGACTCTTTCTGTTTCAATATTAAATATGAATCACAATCTTTGGCTATGTGATTTACGACTGTCGCCTTAAGCTCTTCATAGATGTGTTAAAGGCAAAAGTAAATCAGGCAGGACAGGTACTGTTTATGTCGACATTAATCAATTTATTTCATTAACAGTTGGCTCTGAGCACTATGGCACTTAACAACTGTGTTCATTAGTCCCCTAGAACTTAGAACTACTTAAACCGAACTAACCTAAGGACATCACACACATCCATGCCCGAGGCAGGATTCGAACCTGTGACCGTAGCGGTCGCGCGGCTCCGGACTGAGCGCCTAGAACCGCTAGACCACCGCGGCGGGCTCATTAACAGTACAGACAAACCCACAGCCTTGAAATATAAGGTGGATCGGATGCTTCTGAATCTAATAGCAAAGACTTCTCATTGTTACAATCTTATTGGTATACAGCTGTTAATGCTTTTTCAATATCGTAAAGAACATAATATATAAAGATTTCACTGAGGTTACAGCGAATTGAATGCTTAACAATTGTTAAAATGATTCCATATAATTTGTTACTACCTAGTTGATGAGAATTAATTTATATAATGCAAATTTCAAAGAAAAATAGAAAAAAAATGTAACACAATGAGCGTGGTGAAAATAATTTGTAGTATTGTGTATTTGGATGTGTAATACAGTAGCATGTTGGTTAATAATGGCCTATTTCTACATATTTCGGATGAGATGGTCTCGGTACAACATCGAAGTATTCTCATCCGAAATGGTTTGTGCTATGTTTGTGTATGTTTACACAGATTATACAGATTAAATGCTGATCGAGCACTTCATATATGGAAGACATGCATTTCACTTTGATCTAGCTTAACATAACGTTTACTGTGCTACATATGCGCCCCGCCATTAAACACACTCAGTTGTTTGTGTTTAGCAAGCAAGCGACCGACTGTTCAGATCAGGATCTGTTAAATGGACTGAACAGTCTAATGAGTACAGAGTACGGACTGAGAGTAAATGGAAGAAAGACGAAAGCAATGAGAAGTGGAAGAAATGAGAACAGCGAGAAACTTAACATCAACATTGGTGGTCACGAAGTAGATGAAGGAATTTTGCTACCTAGGCAGCAAAATAACCAATGAAACTTCCTGGCAGATTAAAACTGTGTGCCGGACCGAGACTCGAACTCGGGACCTTCGCGAAGGTTCGCAGGAGAGCTTCTGTAAAGTTTGGAAAGTAGGAGACGAGGTACTGGCAGAAGTAAAGTTGTGAGGACGCGGCGTGAGTCATGCTTGGGTAGCTAAAATAGGCCTTAATTTGAGGGAGAAATTTCTGAGAATGTACGTTTGCAGCACAGCATTGTATGGTAGTGAAACATGGACTGTGGGAAAACAGGAACAGAAAAGAATCAAAGCATTTGAGATGTGGTGCTACAGCAGAATTTTAAAAATTAGGTGGACTGATAAGGTATGGAATGAGGAGGCGCTGCGCAAAGTGTAAGAGAAAAGAATATGTGAAAAACACTGATAATGAGGAGGGACAGGATGACAGGGCATCTGTTAAGACATGAGGGAGTGCCTTCGATGGTAATAGAGGGAGCTGTAGAGAGCAAAAACTGCAGAGGAAGACACAGATTGGAATGTATCCAGCAAATAATTGAGGACGCGGGTTGCATGTGCTACTACGCTGAGATGAAGAAATTGGCACGGAAGAGGAATTCGTGGCGGGCTGCATCAAACCAGTCAAAAGACTGATGACTCAAAAAAAAAAAGGAAAAAAAGGAAGGATCCCAAGGGAAAACAACGAATTTACTCATGGGGGCCGAGCGGCTGCGGCATGTACAACGAAGTGAATTCGTCACACACATTCACACTCTGAGGTCTTGCAGTGGCTGGCGGCAGACTCCTTGCCAAGGATAAAACCTCATTTGCCACCAAAATGTGGGGCAGAGGCTTAACGCAACTGCCTCTGTGAACAGAAGGTCGTAACTTTCCTTCTCTAGAGGCTATATGACGGTTCTGCCGTGGTCAAGCCAGCCCACAGGGTGAACACCTGGGTCGCTCATTTCTTAAGAAGATGCACTGTTTAAAAGATGTAGGAAACGTGTCTGAACGTCCGGTATGTTAAATCTATTTTGATACTGGCGGTACCTATGGTCTTACTGCATAGCTTGAGATCTTCGCTTTCAATTTATGCAACAATTAAAATCATTCGCCATTTGCTGGCTGTGTTATGCAGGTGACCCATCAGAAGAAAGTGAATACCGGTTTCTAATGAGGTAAACAGATGGCAGTTGTGATTTTTAGATGTTGTATTCAACCAGGAAAATGAAATGCGACATCTTAAAAGGCTACAACTTGCGAAGGCGGTCTGTTTGATCCAATCAGCGCTGAAATAATTTGCACATACAAGCATGAAGCACACTTTGTGCTAGTTTGACGTTTGTCCGCGTCGTCTACGCTGAGTTGCATTTTCAATGGCCAACGGTGTACACAGGACGCTGCGTAAAGAAGCTGCCCCTGCGACATCGGCAACACTTCGTACGTAACCCGTTGTCGGGTGGCCGAACGCAACGCCTGGACATTCGTATGGCAGCCTTCCACTTCACAGTTCACCAACTGTCAACTTGTTCGGCTTTAGAAGGGTATAAGAGTCTCTCATGGATTAGTCAGTCAGTTGACATCCGATTATAGTCCACGTTCCAAGTCAATGAGCTCTCCTGAGCAACCTGTTCTGTTCTCACCGCTTCTCTGCTGGCTACACATCACTCCCCGCCTCCTTTCGTAGTGGCAGTTCCATCTCTCATGACATCTATTGGTAATTTACACATTGCATATGGATGCTTCTACACCTCTGATTAGACAGTACATATTTATGTATTCCTCAAAACAGTATGCAATTGATGTAGAGAGTGCATCCTGTCCTCTTCGCATTTTGTCTGTATGGCTGTGTTCACTCCTTGTCTTTGTCTCATCATGTGTACACAAGTGATCGATGTGTTGCAGGTGGCGCAGCTGTCTCACGCTCCTCCTCGAACATCGGACCTCTAAATTTACCCTACCAGCTTTCCCGTTTGCTTCCAACGAGCAGTTCCCTATGTCGACCTGTTACAATCTCACCTGTCTGTCTGTGGGTTAGTTTCGTGTCTGCTGTCACGTTTACCTGTACAGACAGAAAACGCTGCAGCAGTATTCTAGAATCGGACGTCTTGTACGCCACTTCCTTTACCTACGTACCACAATTTCCCAGAATTGTTCAAACACATCTAGTCACCCACCCCAAAAATGATTTTGCATGTTCATACTGTTGTGTTGGCAGAAGAGCCAACACCGTGTTACTAGTGGAGGCAGAAATGCGCGCGCTTTAGCTCACGCAGGCTGGCGTGAGGAGGGAAGAACTATACTGACGTGAGGTCTGGAACAGGACAAGGAAACAGAATTCAGAAAGCGGATGTAATTAGTTTGATACTTAACTTTAATCCATTAATGATGAACGTCATTCTTGACGGTACATGATTCACAATATTGTCTGTTCAGAATTCATTCTAATTACTGAATATGGGACCTTTCTAGGACGTAGCAAATGACGTAGCTGAAGGCTATGCTAAACTATCGTCTCTGCAAATGAGAGCGCATGTAGACAGTGAACCATCGCTAGCAAAGTCGGCTGTACAACTGGGGCGAGTGCTAGGGAGTCTCTCTAGACTAGACCTGCCGTGTGGCGGCGCTCGGTCTGCAATCACTGATAGTGGCGACACGCGGGTCCGACGTATACTAACGGACCGCGGCCGATTTAAAAGCTACCACCTAGCAAGTGTGGTGTCTGGCGGTGACACCACACATACCATTTCAAATCACTCATTAGTACTACTTCCCCAACAGATGTACGATGCTGTCTGCTCAAGATGTTCTACATCCATACAAGAATATACAGGGTGAAAAGCATTTAAACCGACAAACTCTGGGATGTTGTAGGGGACATCAAAACAAATATTTTTCCCTAATGTCATTTTTTCCTATGAGGATTATTTAAACTGCTGGAGGCCGTATTACACTCTTCAGTTGTTAGAGGTCGTATTACGATCTTCAGTTGCAGGCAACTGCTGTCCACCAATGTAGTAGTGTATTGTCTCTGTTTACTAATGGAGCTATACACGTGGAGTGAGTACCCTGATATGGTTGGTGTGTGCTACGTAGCGCACCACAACGGACGAGCTGCACAGCGGGTTTATCAACAACAATATCCTAATCGCCGTATCCCGCATCATACGACCTTTGCTGCAGTGTACCAACGTCTGCGTGAGACCGGGTCATTTAGCAGATTACCTGGACAGGGACCCCGTCGCACGGTAAGAACGCTGCAATTTAAGGAAGCTGTCTTGCAGCATGTGGAGCGGCATCCTTCAATCAGCACTCGTCCAGTTGCACGTAACATGGTGACGAATCAGACGAATGTAAGAACAGACCAGTTGTTACGTCCATTTCACTTACAGCGTGTCCACAACCTGGAACCAGTTGATTATCCATCCAGAGCACACTTTTCGCAGTGGTACTTGGAACAGTATGAAATGCATCCTACATTTCCATCCTCTGTGTTGTTTAACGATAACGCAACGTTCGGGCGTGATGGAGTCTTCAACATGCACAATTCGCCTGTTTGGAGTGAGAATAGCCCCCATGCCAGTTACTAGCGCTCATCAAATGTGGTTCTTCGTTAATGTGTGGGTGTTGTTGGGGACTGTTTAATTGGGCCCTATCTGCTATCTAGGCCATTAAATGGCAGGTACTATTACAATTTTCTCGCCAGAGCATTGTCAGAATTGCTGGAAGACGTTCCACTCTCTACAACGCATGTGGTTCCAACATGACGGGGTGCCGGCACATTTCAGTCGTCGTGTGCGTCGATTCCTGGACCGACGGTTCCCAGAAACGTGGAATGGCAAAGGTGGTCTTGTACCATGGCCTGCTCAATCCGCAGATATGTCCCCTCTGGACTTTTTTGCGTGGGGAGAGATGCGCAACCTTGTTTTCGCAATTCCTATTGCATCAGAAGAGGATCTGGTTGCCCGGATAGTAGCAGCAGCAGGAACAATTCAGGATACTCCTGGGGTTTTTGCCCGTGTCAGACAGAACATGATGCGACGGTGTAACCTTTGTTTTCGTGTCAATGGAGGCATTTTTGAAAATCTACTGTAACTGAAATTGGGTTGTGTTAATGTGTTGTCTCTTGGTCATAAAAAAATGGAAAATGGAAAATGGTTTTTTGGTTTAATTAATTTGCCACCAGAGAAATCTTCCTCTACCGGTTTAAATACTCCTCATAGGAAGAAAATGACATTAGGGAAAAATTTTTGTTTTGATGTCCCCTACAACCTCCCAGAGTTTGTCGGTTTAAATACTTTTCATCCTGTATATTATATAAATGGATGTATGTATATGTCTAAATATGTTCCACAACCCCTCCTAAAACACTCTATGAATGTCAACCAGTATTGGTACACATGTCACTTTCTGACTAGAAATAATTTCTACCTATCACAGGCATAGGGGCGTAGGTGAGAGGGGGGGGGGGGGGGGGGGGACGGTGAACATTCAATGTTGTCTGCGATGTGTCAGTAGCCATACTTTAGTAATCTAGTATTTGAGTATGAAGCAGTTAAGTGACTTCCAACAAACGTTATTTTTAATTTCAATAATTTCAAACCTTAATGATACTTTTGTTCGCTGACAACCCTCACAAAATGATGAAAGGAAAAAATTTTATCTCTTACTACATTTTCGTTCTTCGTGTAGTAAGACTGCCACATGTAGCATGACGTTTTAATTAATTACTTCTTTACTACAAACTGTATTTGTGACACATTTTTCGGACAGTATTTACACATACTAGGTAACAGCAAAATTATATCGTAACAGCAAAATTATATCGTTGAACTTAGCGTGGTTCAGGAGCTACGACGTCATAAGCACTAAGCTGCGTGAAAATGAAACTGCAGACCGAAATGAGGTAGAGATGCAGGTGAAACATCTGTGCAAACATACGTGAAACATATCTGACGTGTGCATGTGGGCAAAGCTACAGGTAAACCCCTGGAACTATTCCAGTCAAGTTTGGTAGACATATTAGTTACGAAATGAAAGGAATATTATGGGTGTAGGAACCACCAGCCTCCTACTGGTGTGAGCGTGATAATGTGGAGAGAGAAGGGGAGGAGGATCAGATGGAGAGTGAGGGGAAAGGAGGAGATTGACACAGATAGGTGGAGGAGTAGATGGAAAGAGAGAGATAGCGTAGGGGAGGAAAAAAAATGTGTGTGAAATCTTATGGGAGTTAACTGCTAAGGTCATCATACCCTAAGCTTACACACTACTTAATCTAAATTATCCTAAGGACAAACACACACACCCATGCCCGAGGGAGGACTCGAACCTCCGCCGGTACCAGCCGCACAGTCCATAACTGCAGCGCCTCAGACCGCTCGGCTAATCCCGCGCGGCGTAGGGGAGGAGGAAGTTGACAGAGAGGAAAACTGAAATTTGTGGTGAGGTCTTATAGGACCAAACTGCAGAGTTCATCGCTCCCTAACCTTACACACTACTTAATCTACCTTAAACTAACTTACGCTAAGGACGTAAGGACAACACACACACACACACACACACACACACACACACACACACACACGCCCGAGGGAGGACTTAAACGTCCAGTGGGGGAAGCTGCGCAGATTGTGACAAGAGAGGAGGAGATGGACATACAAAAGAAGCAGGAGAATATGAACAGGGAGAGGGGAATGAACGATAGAAAGAGAAGGAGGACGAGATTGTGAGAGGGGTCAAAAGATGAGACAAACAAAGAAAAAGGGAAGGAGGAGACTGATTAGTAAAAGACTGGAACAACTACATACCCGTCCAGAGCCAGGTACTCGGCTGCTTAGTCTTATAATCGGATACTAGCGGACTGTTTCTGTCTCCCTGAGAGACGCCACGGGCTGCACGCAGCTGCTTCCTGGTTTGTCCGCCATATTGGCGCCGTCGCGTCAGGCACGTAATGAACGCCGGCCAGATATCGGTCTGCGCGCCATGACAGGCGCACACAAAGCGCTGCTTCCACGCCTCTTTTGTTTCTGGCTGCTTCTCGCCTCCCGCAGTTTACAGCGAGAATGAAACCCCAGCCGAGACTCTCTCCAGCAGAACCTGCCGGTAGACATTTTGGCCAGCGATTTCTGCTGCAACCAGCACTGTGGCACTCACCCCTTGGCAGGGTTCTTCTTCATGCAATTACAACAAAATTCGTCACATCTGGAGGAAAAACGGTAGACATTATTAGTATTGTAGGTGTTGTTGTCTTCAGTCCGAAGCAGTGGCGGCTCGTGACTGAGAGGTGGAGAGCTAGCAGGAAAGAAAAAAATACCTGTATTTACACAAGCTTATATCGGTAACTGAACTTAACTGCGAGGTGTGTGAGAAAAGTAATGAGACTGAATTTTTACTTACCAGAGTTTTTATTTTTTGAGATAGAAATACTGTCCACTTCCAAGTTAATCTCTTTGGCAGCTCTACACTGGCAGTGTCGTCGCTCGCAGTCCTAGAAGCAGCGCTGAAAGGCATCAGCTGGTAGGGCCTTCAATACGACGGTCACGTTCTTATGAGTGACGTCATTTTAAGATATTTTTCAGTCTCTGGAAAAGAAAAAAGTGCCAAGGACTCAGGTCAGAGAACAGGGGGCTGTGGAACAACAGGAATGTGTTTTCAGGTCAAAAATTCCGCATGAGAGTGGCCGTGTGACATGGAGCGCTCTCACGATGCAGCGTCTACTTGTCTGCAATGTCGAGCGTCATTCGATTCACCCTTTTCCGGAGCCTTTCAAGGAGATTCTTGGATGACAGTTTGTCCAGAAGGAACAAACCTCACAAGAGCAAGCACACATTCGATGTTTTTGTCGGTGTTTAAAGTTGAAAGTCTTCCTGAGCGAGTTTCACCTTCAACGTGTTCTCGACCTTCCAAAAATGACTTGTGCCAGCGAAAAACTTGTGCCTTTGATATGGAATGTTCCCCAAAGGCATGTGTCAACTTTTAAAAAGTTACACTATCAGATTACCCAAATTTAACACAAAATCTGACGGCATATCTTTGCTCTAAATTCCGCTGTTCCATTTTCGTAACACACAACAGAAACTCAGCTTCACTGATGGCGCCCTCAAAAATCACACGATGGCTTTACGAGCGTGAAGCTCTGACTGGGCATCTAGAAGGGATGAACAAGTAGGACAACACAGCGTTGCCAGATCGCTCACAGTGTTGCCAGTCTCATTACTTTTCTCACACACCTCGTATTTCTTCTACACCAAATCAGTGCATCGGTCCTTTAAGGCTGCAAACGTGTTGGTAGTGTCTTTATAGAACGGCTGTCAATTTTTTTATCTGTACTAGAAGTTATTTCTGAATTGAAATATTCGATAAAGAAGAAAGTCCCTCTTCAGAAACTCCATTCCTCGAGTGTGTGTTTTATAAGCTTCGTTCCACAGACGCTGTAGAAGAAGAGATGGACGGAATAACGGAGAGTGACATAAGTGTCCGTAACTTCATTAAGCGCTTCTAACATCTTTCCAGTGGAGAGCTTTATGTACTTTTCATCAGCGTACCAAGTAAAGGGTTTGTTTCTTTAGCGAGAATACAGGCTCATGGAAATTTTGTGGGTTTTTAAGTGCACAAATTGGAAAACATGTGTGGTATTCTCAAAACTTTGTGGTACCGGCAAGTGGTAAGGCAAACAAACTGAATTTTTCCACAATCGCGAAATCTCTCACTCATTTCCATCAAAAGGTGATCCACAATTTCACTATAGAAGGTCCAATACCAGCAACCTACCATTTCTTTTCTTCCTAATTGTACACAGTACTGCCTCATTACTTATGCAGGCCACCCATGTAATCTTCACCATTCTTCCGTAGCACCATATTTCGAAAGCTTCATACATGGCTACACTCCATACAAATACTTTCAGGAAAGACTTCCTAGCACTTAAGTCTGTAGTCGATGTTAAGAAATTCCTGCATCTTAAATCCTCTCTACTTCGGCCATCGTCAGTTCTTTCACCTCCTAATTTAATTCCCTCAGTCTCGCCTAACATCGACTACACTCCATTACCACTGTTTTCCTTTTATTGATATTCATCTTATATTCTCCTTACAAGTCACTGTTCATTCCGTTCCACTGCTCTTCCAAGTCCTTTGCTTTCTCTGACAAAACTAAAATATCATTGGGAAACATAATAATTTTTGTTTCTTCCGACATGAACTTTAATTCCTTCTCCGAACTGTTCTGTGGTTTCCTTTACTGCTTGCTCAATGTACAGGTTGATTCATGCCTATCTTGGTTACGACAATGCGCTCCTTAATCTGTTCATAGCAGCTTGCTCGCCTACCCACTTTAATAACCATTATTAGACTTAGTCCTGCATTATCCATGTATGGTTTTATATTTATAATCCTGTAGTCATATGACCAGAAATCCCTTTCATCCTGACAACTATTCACTTCACTTCTGAAATTTTCAAACGTGCCTACCCGTTTATGGGATCTGGCATTTCATGCTCTGATCCATACAATACAAGTTTTGTTTATCGTGATACTGACGTCCCTCTGAGAAATCCCCGCCAAGAAATCAGAATGGAGGGCTACTTTACTTTAAAAATATTTTACCCAAGAGGATGCTACCATCATTGAACGGCACAGTAGAGCTCCATGTCACTGAGAAGTGTAATGCCTGCAGTTACAGCTTCCTTCCCAGAACAGCATTGCCATGTTGCCTCAGACAAACAGAAGCTAAACGATGTCAAAGTTAGCGTAATGAGGGCTATGCGTGAAGCGTTCAGTGAATTCGAAAGTAAAAATCTATGTACCGACTTGACAGAAAATCGTAGGAAGTTCTGGTCTTACGTTAAATCAATAAGTGGCTCGAAACAGCATCTCCAGACACTCCGGGATGATGATGGCATTGAAACAGAGGATGACACGCGTAAAGCTGAAATACTAAACACCTTTTTCCAAAGCTGTTTCACAGAGGAAGACCGCACTACAGTTCCTTCTCTAAATCCTCGCGCAAACGAAAAAATGGCTGACATCGAAATAAGTGTCCAAGGAATAGAAAAGCAACTGGAATCACTCAACAGAGGAAAGCCCACTGGACCTGACGGAATACCAATTCGATTCTACACAGAGTACGCGAAAGACTTTGCTCACCTTCTAACAGTCGTGTACCGCAAGTCTCTAGAGGAACGGAAGGTTCCAAATGATTGGGAAAGAGCACAGGTAGTCCCTGTCTTCGAGAAGGGTCGTCGAGCAGATGCGCAAAACTATAGACCTATATATCTGACGTCGATCTGTTGTAGAATTTTAGAGCATGTTTTTTGCTAGGATATCATGTCGTTTCTGGAAACTCAGAATCTACTCTGTAGTAATCAACATCGGAAACAGCGATCGTGTGAGACCCAACTCGCTTTATTTTTTCATGAGACCCGGAAAATATTAGATACTGGCTCTCAGGTAGATGCCATTTTCCTTGACTTCCGGAAGGCGTTCGATACAGTTCCGCACTGTCGCCTGATGAACAAAGTAAGAGGCTACGGAATATCAGACCAGCTGTGTGGCTGTATTGAAGAGTTTTTAGCAAAGAGAACACAGCATGTTGTTCTCAATGGAGAGACGTCTACAGACGTTAAAGTAACCTCTGGCGTGCCACAGGGGAGTGTTATGAGACCATTGCTTTTCACAATATATATAAATGACCTAGTAGATAGTGTCGGAAGTTCCATGCGGCTTTTCGCGGATGATGCTATAGTATACAGAGATGTTGCAGCATTAGAAAATTGCAGCGAAATGCAGGAAGATCTGCACCGGATAGGCATTTGATGCAGGGAGTGGCAACTGACCCTTAACATAGACAAATGTAATGTATTGCGAATACATAGAAAGAAGGATCCTTTATTGTATGATTATATGATAGCGGAACAAACACTGGTAGCAGTTACGTCTGTAAAATATCTGGGAGTATGCGTGCGGAACGATTTGAAGTGGAATGAGCATATAAAATTAATTGTTGGTAAGGCGGGTGCCACGTTGACATTCATTGGAAGAGTCCTTAGAAAATATAGTCCATCAACAATGGAGGTGGCTTACAAAACACTCGTTCGACCTATACTTGAGTATTGCTCATCAGTGTGGGATCTGTTCCAGATCGGGTTGACGGAGGAAATAGACAAGATCCAAAGAAGAGCGGCGCGTTTCGTCACGGGGTTATTTGGTAAGCGTGATTATCTACTTGCACCATTACAAGATTCACTTACCTCACAACCACCCCTGTGTGCCATTTGCATGTGGTAACTCCACATGAAGAGCATCAGTGCACATTTCTTATTGTTATCAGTGCTTCAAATCCAATTGTACTTACATACTACACGTGATATGTTGACAATAAAAGAAATAGCTCATTGTCTGTTTAAAGGTGACTCAACGCTGAATGTAATTTATATCAAAGTCAATTTAATAAAACATTCTCGGGTTTCAGGCCGCATCAAGTGGCTTACTGCCCACGAGCTTTCGGCAGAGATCTCCTCTTCCATTGTCAAGTGGATGACTGTCGTGTGGTTGTCATTGCCGTGCTTATACAGCCGCGCCGTCGATCGTGACGTCGCTCGTGAAGTCACTGGTGCTCGGTTCCGCACCACATATGGTATGTTTTGGCCGCCCGACTGGCGGGGCTGCTTCAACTCCCTCAGCACCGGATCCAACGCTGTACTCAGCTGCAATCCACCGTCTCTATTTAAGATGTTGTCAGAAATTCTAATCTCTATGGCCTCATTTATCACTCTATCCCAGAAGCCATTAGTCCGTTTCATAATAGACGTTTAATAATAGGCGACTCCAGACACGTCTTCGGCCTGAAGTTTCAGTGACTGGACTAGGATTGTCGTGAGTGACGAGACCCACTTCTAAATGATCCACGATGACCAGCAGAGACCTATCAGAAGACGCTCTAGATAACGGTGACTGTCACCCGGCATACGGCCAAACTAGACAGGTCCTCTTTGGTTGTTACCCACGGCACCGTTACAGCTTGGCGGTGCGTCGAAAATATTCTAAAACCTCTTTTATTGCCCTTCATGGGAAGCCATCCTATGCTTAATTTTTAGGAAGCTAATGCCGTTGCGCATACGGAGAGACTTTCTACTGCTTGCCTTCGAGCTTGCCACACCCTACCTTGGCCAGCAAGGTCGCCGAATCTCCAACCAACTGAGAACATTTGCTGGGCTATGGACAGGACCCTGAAGCCAGCTCGGGATTTTCACGATCTAACGCGCCAATTGCACGGAATGTGACACGATATCCCTCAGGACGACATCCAACAACTCTAGCAATCAATGCCAAGCCGAATAACTGCTTGTGTAACAGACAGAGGTGTATCAACGCGCCGGCCGCAGTGGTCGAGCGGTTCTAGGCGCTACAGTCTGGAACCGCGCGACCGCTACGGTCGCAGGTTCGAATCCTGCCTCGGGCATGGATGTGTGTGCTGTCCTTAGGTTTAAGTAGTTCTAAGTTCTAGGGGACTGATGACCTCAGAAGTTAAATCTCGTAGTGCTCAGAGCCATTTTTTGTACCAACGTGTTGTTGACTTGCACAATTTGTGAAGCTCTTTCTGTTGAATAAACCACCCAGTTTTTCTGAAATTGGAAACATTGGTTTGTTTGTACTTTTAGTCACATATATCGATTTTCCTGAAATTGTCATCGTTTGTTTGTCTGTACTTGGCTGGCCGCTGTGGCCGAGCGGTTCTGCATAAAACGAATTGTGATGGGCAGTAGAGTTTTGACATCTTACTTATATACTTCGACGCACTTTAGTCCGGAACTGTGGTGCTGCTACGGTCGCAGGTTCGAATCCTGTCTCGGGCATGGATGTGAATGATGTCCTTAGGTTAGTTAGGTTTAAGTAGTTCTAAGTTCTAGGGGACTGATGACCTCAGCTGTTTAAGTCCCATAGTGCTTAAAGCCATTTGAACCATTTTTTGTCTGTACTTGTACATGACATATATCGATCTCCACCCCATTCATATAATTCCTTCGTGGTGCGACTTTATTTCTTTTCTTTTCTTTTTTCTTGTTAGAGTAATGGCAGAAAGATGCAACGTGCGTGACCGTTTCCTGTGCGGAAAGGGGTTGGCCGCTGCCGTGGAGCAGGAACTGGCCGTCGGACAGCTTCCCGCCACGCTGCGTCTTGACAGCCTCGGTTACCTCCTCAGGAGATTTTGTGACACTTCATCCCTTACGAGTATCCTCTGTCAGGACCGCACCATGGCAGGCCGGACAAAGACTCATCACCACTTTGCCCTGCTCTCGACCAGTGTTTCCCTCGTTCCCGTCTAGTGATGGCTATCCAGGAGTCCCTGCATACTCTTGCACGTTGCGACCGCTCTGTGATCTTTGTTTTGACCCCAGGCCATGTTGGGATACCCGGCAATGAGAATGTTGACCGCCTGGCGAAAGAGGCCACCAGTCAACCACCTCTGCAGATGGGCCTCCCGGTGACTGATTTGCGGGCAGTCTTACGCCGAAAACTTTTCCATTTGTGGGACGCTGAATGGCGCAACCTGCCCATGCCCAACAAACTCCGTCGTATCAAGGCGACGACGACTGTGTGGCGGTCGTCCATGCGGGTCACCCGCCAGGAGTCTGTTGTCCTCTGCCGGCTGCGCATCGGCCACACTCGGCTGACACACGGCCACTTATTGCACCGCGCCGTGAGGACCCACCTCTGTGTCGCTGCGGCTCCGTTTTATCTGTGGTGCACATTTTATTGGAGTGTCCGCTTTTAGCTCTGCTCAGGCAGACGTTCGCACTGCCTGACACGCTCCTGCCCTTTTAACAGATGACCCTGCTATGGCTGGCTTAGTTTTGCGTTTTATTCGGGCAGGAGGTTTTTATCTTTTACTCTGAGTGTTTCTGTTTTTTAGTGTTGATTCTGGCTTTTGGCCTCCGATTTTGAACTGAGTTTTCAATGTGTTCTCGGTGGTTGGCTTTTCCTTTTTTGTTTCTATGGTCGGCCAACCACCGTCACACTCTGTGTGATTTTAATTTGTTTTGTCTGATCTCTGTCGGAATATTTCTTGCCCTGTGTCGTCGGACGTCTTCCCTACTGTTCGTTTTTATTCTCTTTGGGTGGTTTTAATTTTTTTGGAAAAAGGGACCGATGACCGTCGCAGTCTGGTCCCTTTAATCCCGCAAACCAACCAACCAACCAACCACTTTGCCCAGTGACGATTCTGTGATCGGCCTCTTCACTAGTGGTGAATCAACGTGTTTCCATTGCTAGGGTCCTGCGTTCGTCTCGCAGTCATACTGATACGTCCAGCGTTCGTCCACGGTGGCGTCTTGTCGCGGTTCGTTCGGCTTCCCACGTCGGTGGTTCGAGTCCTCCATCGGGCATGGGTGTGTGTGTTGCCTTTTGCGTAAGTTAGTTTAAGTTAACTTAAGTAGTGTGTAGGCTTAGGGACCGATGACCTCAGCAGTTTGGTTCCATAAGACCTTACCAGCAAATTCGTCCACGGTGGATTAGGCAGCAAAGAACTAAACTGCATTCCTCTGACACATCTGCAAAAGTTCAGCTGTTACCTCAGTGAGGAGAGCTTTTTGCACGGGTACGAGTAGTCGCGGAATCGAGCGGGTGGAGACGTTCGTGCCCGCCGGGGTGGCCGAGCGGTTCTAGGCGCTACAGTCCGGAACCGCGAGACCGCTACGGTCGCAGGTTCGAATTCTGCCTCGGGCATGGATGTGTGTGATGTCCTTAGGTTAGTTGGGTTTAAGTAGTTCTAAGTCTAGGGGACTGATGGCCTCAGAAGTTAAGTCCCATAGTGCTCAGAGCCATTTGAACCATTTGGAGACGATCGTCGTGATCAAAACGTCGGGGCACTGTCACTTTGATGGTTATACGGCGATTTTTTGAACGAGCAGCCCCAAAACATTGCTTAAACTGAGGGAGCCGGTGTTGACTGGATTGAGTGTGATGCGCTCGAGAGTGCCAGTGACCAGAGAGTTTTAACTAGGTGATTTCCTTGAAAAGGAGCTACAAGAAGGCGATGGGAGTCAGTGGGGAGCGGGAGACGAGAGGGCCCGGGCTACCTCAGCCGCAGGCCTCGCGCGCCCCGGTGTAAACAGGCCGGTCTGGCCACGGCCAGGTGCGGCCGCGCCCGTGTTTACACAAACAAACGGCGCGGGCACAGCCCGAGGTGGAGCTGGAGGTGGAGGCGGCCCACACTGCACAGGGGGCGCCGTAGCGGTGTGTGGGTGTGGGTGTCTGCAACTCTGTCTGGCTTCAGCTGCCCACAGCAAGTCCTGTAGGGTTCACTTTTGGATGAACTCCGATTCCTTACATACGTGCTGCTCATAATTAAACTTTCACCAATTGAGTCAGTATAGACGCAAAACTGTTGACCCAGCTTCATAGGAACGATGTTCGGACTGTGCGCTGGAGTATTTGCGTTGTAGTAGTAAGGTGGAAATACAAACATCAGTGTGCATTACAGTTGCAGACATTCAACGAGCTGGCGGCTGTGGCCGAGCGGTTCTAGGCGCTTCAGTCCGGAACCGCGCTATCGCTACGGTCGCAGGTTCGAATCCTGCCTCGTGCATGGATGTGTGTGATGTCCTTAGGTTAGTTAGGTTTAAGTAGTTCTAAGTCTAGGGGACTGATGACGTCAGCTGTTTAAGTCCCATAGTGCTTAAAGCCATTTGAACCATTTTTGAACATTCAACGACGGTCTTGACAAGATGAGCGGTACTTTTGCGGTAAACCTGATTTAGCGAAAATACGATAACAGTGGCGCTGCGCTGCGCGAGTGCTGGCGCATTAAATGAATGTGGTGAGGTGCTATTCCCACACCGAGGTTGAAGAACGTTATTCGGAAGTTGGAATTAAGTGGTGATTTGGGAATTCTCCTGGAAGAGGCCGACGGCCAATTCCGTTACAAATTTTGCTCTGAGCACTATGGGACTTAACCTCTGAGGTCATCAGTCCCCTAGAACTTAGAACTACTTAAACTTAACTAACCTAAGGACATCACACACATCCATGCCCGAGGCAGGATTCGAACCTGCGACCGTAGCGGTCGCGCGGTTCCAGACTGTAGCGCCTAGAACCGCTCGGCCACTCCGGCCGGCCAGTAACAAACTGTTAAGGAACTTACTGCTGCCATGGCTGAGAATGCTGTATGTAATTGTGCGATCTTGAAGCTGTGTCACGACAGCTGAACATTTCATGCTCCACCGTTCGAAAAGTTCTCACTCAGTTGCACATAGACGGACCTAAAGTGTTAATTATCAGCATAAAAGTGAAAGGATACCTATGATAAGATGTGGTGACCACATTGCTATAATTTGTGATAATGTAGAAGAACTACAAAACATGTTTAATGAAATGAGACGTTGGCACAAAATGTTGATTAATACTGTTCCAGAAAAAGTTAAAAGTATTGAGAAACTGAAGAAATGAGGTTAGAAACACACTTAAATACTGGCGTACCCTACGTTGGAGATAAATAAATACCTGGCAGAGGAAGTAAGCAGGACGCAAAAATCGGAACAGTACAAGCATAACAGATGTGGACTAGTATAAAAAATTGGCCTTACTTGGACGAAAAAATGTCTTAAGAGTGTACGTCTCAGATCTTGTCCGGGAGCGAACCAGTGATTGTGAGAAAACAGGAAAAACGTAGAATAAAAGCATTTGAGAGACGGTGCTCAGAAAAATTCTGAAAATTAAATGTGCTATTAAGTGATAAATATAGTCTCCGCAGAGTTAATGGAGGAAGGAACGTGTGGGAAACGCTGACAAGAAGAGGGTGATGGGAAAAGTGTTAAGACATCTGAGAATAACATCCGTTCCACTAGAGAGCAAAATCTGTTCAGGAAAAAAACTAGCTAGTTACTTACATATTCCATACATCACCTGAATGATTTTTTATCAAAATCAGTTTACTGAATATACACTCCTGGAAATGGAAAAAAGAACACATTTACACCGTTGTGTCAGACCCACAATACTTGCTCCAGACACTGCGAGAGGGCTGTACAAGCAATGATCACACGCACGGCACAGCGGACACACCAGGAACCGCGGTGTTGGCCGTCGAATGGCGCTAGCTGCGCAGCATTTGTGCACCGCCGCCGTCAGTGTCAGCCAGTTTGCCGTGGCATACGGAGCTCCATCGCAGTCTTTAACACTGGTAGCATGCCGCGACAGCGTGGACGTGAACCGTATGTGCAGTTGACGGACTTTGAGCGAGGGCGTATAGTGGGCATGCGGGAGGCCGGGTGGACGTACCGCCGAATTGCTCAACACGTGGGGCGTGAGGTCTCCACAGTACATCGATGTTGTTGCCAGTGGTCGGCGGAAGGTGCACGTGCCCGTCGACCTGGGACCGGACCGCAGCGACGCACGGATGCACGCCAAGACCGTAGGATCCTACGCAGTGCCGTAGGGGACCGCACCGCCACTTCCCAGCAAATTAGGGATACTGTTGCTCCTGGGGTATCGGCGAGGACCATTCGCAACCGTCTCCATGAAGCTGGGCTACGGTCCCGCACACCGTTAGGCCGTCTTCCGCTCACGCCCCAACATCGTGCAGCCCGCGTCCAGTGGTGTCGCGACAGGCGTGAATGGAGGGACGAATGGAGACGTGTCGTCTTCAGCGATGAGAGTCGCTTCTGCCTTGGTGCCAATGATGGTCGTATGCGTGTTTGGCGCCGTGCAGCTGAGCGCCACAATCAGGTCTGCATACGACCGAGGCACACAGGGCCAACACCCGGCATCATGGTGTGGGGAGCGATCTCCTACACTGGCCGTACACCACTGGTGATCGTCGAGGGGACACTGATTAGTGCACGGTACATCCAAACCGTCATCGAACCCATCGTTCTACCATTCCTAGACCGGCCAGGGAACTTGCTGTTGCAACAGGACAATGCACGTCCGCATGTATCCCGTGCCACCCAACGTGCTCTAGAAGGTGTAAGTCAACTACCCTGGCCAGCAAGATCTCCGGATCTGTCCCCCATTGAGCATGTTTGGGACTGGATGAAGCGTCGTCTCACGCGGTCTGCACGTCCAGCACGAACGCTGGTCCAACTGAGGCGCCAGGTGGAAATGGCATGGCAAGCCGTTCCACAGGACTACATCCAGCATCTCTACGATCGTCTCCGTGGGAGAATAGCAGCCTGCATTGCTGCGAAAGGTGGATATACACTGTACTAGTGCCGACATTGTGCATGCTCTGTTGCCTGTGTCTATGTGCCTGTGGTTCTGCCAGTGTGATCATGTGATGTATCTGACCCCAGGAATGTGTCAATAAAGTTTCCCCTTCCTGGGACAATGAATTCACGGTGTTCTTATTTCAATTTCCAGGAGTGTATATGTTTGATCAGTTTTAACGTTAATTAACATTTATTCGATCCTATCCATGCAGCTATATTTATTGTCTTATTTCTGTGGTGCCCAGAACAGCGACTGCGTATTGAAAGATCACTCTCGTAGACATCGAAGGGCTGTATTCGGGTCACGTCTCAGCAGCTCTGCAACTGCACAGGCCTTCCAACAAGGATGTGGTGGCTCCTTACCGAATCTTTCACCCATGACCTGTCGCATGTTGTTAGTCTGCATCCATTAATGGACTCACACACATGTCACCAAGCGCTTGCTCCTTTCGAAAGAACTCGCTGCTGTCTGCCATTGGTCTTCAAAAAGCGCGGAAAGACGAACAATGAACTGCTCCCAGAGCAGTCACGTGACAGTCACGTGGCAATCAAGTTGCAGTTCATGTGACAAGCACTGTTGCAATACCACTGATCACGATGTGAGGTTCGCCCGCATCTCGTGGTCGTGCGGTAGCGTTCTCGCTTCCCACGCCCGGGTTCCCGGGTTCGATTCCCGGCGGGGTCAGGGATTTTCTCTCTCTCGTGATGGCTGGGTGTTGTGTGCTGTCCTTAGGTTAATTAGGTTTAAGTAGTTCTAAGTTCTAGGGGACGTATGACCACAGCAGTTGAGTCCCATAGTGCTCAGAGCCATTTGAACCAACGATGGGAGGTTCACATCTCAAATACCTTACCACCAGCTGAAAATGACTCATATCAGAACACAAAAAGGCGAATATGCTCTTCTTTAATATAATCTGACAGGAAAGTAGGTTTCGAGGCGCCTCAGACATAGTCTGCCGTCCCCATCAAAAATTTTAGCATGTGAACATATTCGCACTTTTTAGCACAGAACATTCCGTTTACCTGCCACTCTTTCTAGTGAAGCCTTCATATTCATCATCTCCCTCTAACTGCTACTGTGTATATATGTCTCTCTCCCACCGTCTCCTTTTTCTCCCATGAACACCTCCACCTGTTACCATTGTCTCCTTCACTGCCACTCTCATTGTATCTCTGTTCCACTGCCATTGTCTTTGTCCTTTTCTCTCCTGCTGCCACCGTGACTTTCTTCCTTATCTAAATTTTGCTGTCTTTCTCTTCAACCACCATTGTCTCCTCTCCACACGTCCTTTGGAATGGAAGAAAATAGACAAAATTTTTCGTGTTTAAGTTTGCCGCTATGGGGGAGGGGGGTCCAGACCCTCGAATCCTTTGTATGGTCTTCACTCATCTGTCTTTTTCATTTCCACTGTTCCCTCTCTCTTTTGCTCCCACTGGTACTATCTCCATTCATCTCTCTCTCTCTCTCTCTCTCTCTCTCTCTCTCTCTCTCTCTCTTGTACTGCCACTCTCTCGCACTGTCACTATCTCCTCTCCCTGTCGTCCCTACTGCTATTGTCTTCATCGATCACTCTTTCTCTTTCACTGTCATTTTCTCTCCCATCATCTCCTCCTTCTCTTCCACCGAGCAAGGTGGCGCAGTGGCTAGCACACTGGAATCGCATTCGGGGCGACGATGGTACAACCCGCGTCCGGAAATCCTGGTTTAAGTTTCCCGAGAACATCATCTTAAGACCACATAGTAAGAGTCTGGAATATTTTCTACGAATAGAAATTATAGAAAATATAGACTATTTGTCATGAACGCAATTACAGAGGTAGCCATTCTCACAATTGGTGCGTCTGGTAACAGTTTTTCGGGGTATCGTCAGGAACCGTCCATAAATGAATGGTGCCTCTATAAGCCGTCTAAGAAACACCCTAGACAACACCTAATGGAAAAGAACGAACCGATTTGACAAATTTGTGTAGGATGGAGAAAGTGTGTAACGTTTACGTTTCGAAGGTGTGCTGCAGGTAGTTACATAGCTACAGCATGCCATTACTTCAGATGGATATACAAATGGTCGCTAGGCTTAGTGCTATCCAGAACACTCGATCCCTTATCTCTGTGATGAACAGAACCGGAGACATGACCCTTGAAAACTCGCAGCCGGCCGCTGTGGCCGAGCGGTTCTAGGCGCTTCAGTCCGGAATCGCGTTACTGCTATGGTCGCGGTTTCGAATCCTGCCTCGGGCGTGGATGTGTGTGATGTCTTTAGGTTAGTTAGGTTTAAGTAGTTTCTAACTCTAGGGGAGTGATGACCTCAGATGTTAAGTCCCATAGTGCTTAGAACCATTAGAACCATTTTGAAAACTCGCGTTTTCGCGCGGCTTTTTGGAACATACTGTCCATGGACCGATCATACATTGTTATGGACATGTACTTCAGGTGCAACGGGACTTTCTAACTACTACGAACAGAACAATATACTGTGGTTTCTTAAAATTAAGGGAATATATTTTCAGAGAACCATTTAGTAACTCATTGAAAAAAGTATCGCTGCTGATGCGTTCGCTCTAATGTATTGTAACTCTAGTATCAGCTGGATTATGTACAAATTCTGCTTACTGAATCTTAAGTAGAAAGTCACTCAGATATTTAAGAACTAACAGTCTCTGGTCGTAAATATTTGTTTATTCGATTACCTGATTCAATCATAACAATCGCCCTCAGATATATCTGTCTTCATCGAATTAACAGAGTAAGTAATGAAATACACTCCTGGAAATTGAAATAAGAACACCGTGAATTCATTGTCCCAGGAAGGGGAAACTTTATTGACACATTCCTGGGGTCAGATACATCACATGATCACACTGACAGAACCACAGGCACATAGACACAGGCAACAGAGCATGCACAATGTCGGCACTAGTACAGTGTATATCCACCTTTCGCAGCAATGCAGGCTGCTATTCTCCCATGGAGACGATCGTAGAGATGCTGGATGTAGTCCTGTGGAACGGCTTGCCATGCCATTTCCACCTGGTGCCTCAGTTGGACCAGCGTTCGTGCTGGACGTGCAGACCGCGTGAGACGACGCTTCATCCAGTCCCAAACATGCTCAATGGGGGACAGATCCGGAGATCTTGCTGGCCAGGGTAGTTGACTTACACCTTCTAGAGCACGTTGGGTGGCACGGGATACATGCGGACGTGCATTGTCCTGTTGGAACAGCAAGTTCCCTTGCCGGTCTAGGAATGGTAGAACGATGAGTTCGATGACGGTTTGGATGTACCGTGCACTATTCAGTGTCCCCTCGAGGATCACCAGTGGTGTACGGCCAGTGTAGGAGATCGCTCCCCACACCATGATGCCGGGTGTTGGCCCTGTGTGCCTCGGTCGTATGCAGACCTGATTGTGGCGCTCACCTGCACGGCGCCAAACACGCATACGACCATCATTGGCACCAAGGCAGAAGCGACTCTCATCGCTGAAGACGACACGTCTCCATTCGTCCCTCCATTCACGCCTGTCGCGACGCCACTGGAGGCGGGCTGAACGATGTTGGGGCGTGAGCGGAAGACGGCCTAATGGTGTGCGGGACCGTAGCCCAGCTTCATGGAGACGGTTGCGAATGGTCCTCGCCGATATCCCAGGAGCAACAGTGTCCCTAATTTGCTGGGAAGTGGCGGTGCGGTCCCCTACGGCACTGCGTGGGATCCTACGGTCTTGGCGTGCATCCGTGCGTCGCTGCGGTCCGGTCCCAGGTCGACGGGCACGTGCACCTTCCGCCGACCACTGGCGACAACATCGATGTACTGTGGAGACCTCACGCCCCACGTGTTGAGCAATTCGGTGGTACGTCCACCCGGCCTCCCGCATGCCCACTATACGCGCTCGCTCAAAGTCCGTCAACTGCACATACGGTTCACGTCCACGCTGTCGCGGCATGCTACCAGTGTTAAAGACTGCGATGGAGCTCCGTATGCCACGGCAAAATGGCTGACACTGACGGCGGCGGTGCACAAATGCTGCGCAGCTAGCGCCATTTGACGGCCAACACCGCGGTTCCTGGTGTGTCCGCTGTGCCGTGCGTGTGATCATTGCTTGTACAGCCCTCTCGCAGTGTCCGGAGTAAGTATGGTGAGTCTGACACACCGGTGTCAATGTGTTCTTTTTTCCATTTCCAGGAGTGTATATAGCCATAATTGGCGTCGTCACATAGAGTAAAAGCATGGTAAAGTAGAACAGGAACCAATCAAGACCCGTAATACCGTGTCGTCGTTAAGTGTGCTAAGTAAACAATATTTGTGATCAGAAACAATTTGTAGTTCTTACATAATTTCATAACTTTGGATCGCTGTCACCTTCACAGTGACCATGTTACCCCTCATCGTTCTCAAATTCCCCTTACGCACTTCCGGGACTTGTAGAGGGGACTGAGGAGAAATATTTTGAGTTGAACACATATCCGGAAACGTACCTTGCGCCTTGGAGCACCACAGTGAAGGTACCCTTTTCTCGAAGCCGTTGCGTAATTCGGACGTTGTGGAGAACGATCTTGGTAAAGGCGACTACCAGTTATTCCATTACCGTGAGACTCGCCGTGCAAAAGTATCATCTCTGTGTGTTCTGCAAACGTGTATCAGTCATGTTGCTCTAACAGTCGGACAAATGCATGAGGCTAGAAACTTGTCAGCGAGGTAGGACAGACGTCAAATGACAGCATCCGGTCCTACGTAAGCGCTGACCCCCCCCCCTCCCCCGCACACCATGACTACCCTGCTGCGTACATACCTAGCAACCACGTTTTTAAAAGGCTGTACCACGGAAACGCTACTTTTCTGGACGTGGGTTCCAATTCAAAATATTCTCTTCTCAGTCCCATCGCCAAGTCCTATACGTTTCTAAGGGGAATTTTAGAGCACGCTGTATGTATGAGTGGCAACTGTTCGCGATTTCTACCCAGTCAGTAAAATTTTATGTCCTTCTAACATTGTCTGACTTATTTGCATTCTGATTGTTAAGTGTGATTGAAACCAGTTGTTTATAAAGCCATCACATTCCATAAAATGTTTTTCAAAGAAAGTAACATGACTTACACGAAGACTGTAATATGTCTAAACAAATGATTGAGGCCGTTGGATGCAAAGGCTTCTCTGGGACGAGGACGTTGGCACACAAGAGGAAGTAATGCAGGGCTGCACGAAATCAGTCGGAAGACTGACGATCCAAAGAGGGAAGGAGGCGCTGACACAGAGACATTTACAAAATCGCGTTACGCTGTTGGCTGAAACGGGCCCACGAAGCTGCAGCTGTCAAGGATCAACTACAGTCCACGGCCGGCTGCTCCCGTTGTTTCCAGCGTACTGGACTCCAGCGTTTCCAGCCACTGTGCTCTGAGGTTACCGGCTCAGGCGCTTCTGACACGGTGGGAACCCATCAGTCCCGCCAGCGGAGCGTTATATGAGCGAAACTAATTCCGGCCCCAAAATAAATCCGGGCGGGTCGCATTCCTCGCGCCGCTGGATCGTGTGACGTCAGCCGCGGTGGAGCTTACGCGCGCCTAGCTGGCCAGATTAGATCAGCAGAGCGGCGCCGTCCCGTGCGCAGCCCCTGCTACACGTATCGCTCATCTGATAGCCCCACAGAACGCCTCTCTCATAGCCCCTCCACCACCACACAAACACAAATCCGCGCACGACTGATTTAACCACGATACCACACTTCCAACCCAGAAACCGAGCACAAGCACCTCTTTCTCTTATATGTGAGAGCAACTTTAGAAAATATACTATCTGGTCAAAAGTACCCGGACATCTGTCAGTCGACATTAAGGTGAAGTGTGTCCACGCTTCGCTTTAAAGGTGATTTGAATACTTTCAGTGAAGTGGCTGAACGTCTGTGAAGGAATGCCAGCCCATTCTTCCTCAAGAGTAGAAACCAGAGAAGGTAGTGTTGCTGGGTGCTGGGGTCCGGAGCGAGTTCAACGTTCCAGCTCTTGCCAAAAGTGTTCCACTGAATTCAGGTCGGAACTCACGGGAGGCGGGTTCCTTTCAAGAGTGTTGTTGTCCAAAAACCATTGCCTGACAGATGCCGCTTTATAACAGAGCGTGCTGACATGCTGACGCAGTCAGCTGTCGTCTCCAGCTATTGTAAGCACAACACAATGCTGTAAATGTGTTCTTCTCCTTCCGCATTTTAACGTTTTCCTTAAGCGCGATAAGTGGACTGCTCCCTAACGATGAAACACACCGGCTTACTGTAACACCATCTCCTCCAAACTTCACTGTTGATACTATTCACAATGGCAGGCAAAGTTCTGCTATCATTCGACAAAGACAAACCCTTCCATCGGATTCCCAGAACGTATAGCGTGATTCATCACTCCAAATCGCCCATTTCCACTCACCCTCTCCTAAACCAGCAGATTTCTATAGAAACAACTCACTCTCACATTCACTCTGTACTTAAGCACGCTACTGAAGTATCAAGCACAGATTTTTTTATTTAAGCTCAAGATATTCATCAATCACTATTCTGTAATACATAGTTACGCACCAAAACATACAAATAACACACGAACTCTTGAAAGACGTTGCTTACCAGTTGCCCTTGGCGCCTAAACACCTCAGCTTCACTGTTTTTCTGTTAGAACGTCATGAAAAGAGCTGTTTCTAAAAATCGATATATTAATAAACCGAAGAATTCCTAGAGCATTTCTACATATATCGGTGATAATTTTTTCATCGATCCTTGATATTTTTATTTTATGATATATGTTTTTCGCAATTTTCGGTAAATAATTGAAATTGTTCTTTTGAAATTGTAGTAGAACATAATTTTTTTTATTCATGTGTGAAGGAGTCTTCCTACTTTTTGAGCTTTCATCACGTGCGGTCTTTCTTCTTTGAATGTGTGAAGCAAGTACAGGTGGCACAAAGGAGTCCGACTCCAATCGATTGACGCGGTGTGAACGGAATAACGAGATATTCATCATTTGGATTTGCAGCCCCTTGTCTTTACTGTGTTTGCAGTTAAAATTGTTGGGTGTAAGGTCCGCCAGTTAGGCAAAACATCGTTTTTTCCAAGTTCCCAAACATGTTTCAGCACCTCTGTGCCATCATCAGTGGATTTCTCTTTTATTTAATCTGTAATGTGAATAATTTTAGTAAATGATTACAAAATTATGTGGATATTTAGTTCAAACAAACAACAAAACGAAACGAATTGATTGTTTGAACTAAATATTAACATAATTTCATAATCATTTAGTAAAACTGTTCACATTACATTGACATCACTGATGTTGTCACAGAGGTGCTGAAACATTATTGGGGAACGGAAAAAACGATGTTTTGCATAACTGGCAGACCTTACAAAATGGCTCTGAGCACTATGGGACTTAACTTCTGAGGTCATCAGTCCCCTGGAACTTAGAACTACTTAAACCTAACTAAGGACATTACACACACCCATGCCCGAGGCAGGATACGAAGCTGCGTCCGTTGCAGACTGTAGCGCCTAGAACCGCTCGGCCACTCCGGCCGGCGGGAGACCTTACATCAAAGAATAACAAGATTTCCGATGTGAACGAGTAGCACGCCACTTGGGTTTAGAAACAATTTCTAAGGTAACTACTGTGCTATTTCTTCATATCGGCGTTCTTGAAAAAAAGTTTCTGAGAACAATGAACAAAAAAGCTAAATAACAAGATTGGTCTCTGCAGTGGGCGGAGACGTGAGAGGGGAGAAGCTGACGTAATCGGCGCTCAGCGCTACCAACACAAATGGCAACGTTTAACTCGACCACGCAATTTGGATACTACCACCTCTAGGTCGCCGTGTTTGCAGAAGTGAAGGAAACAGGGAACTGGGCACGAAGTGTTTCGCACAAATCCGGTATGTGACGAAGCCGAACGACAGGCCCAACGGACGCCATTGATTGTGCCACTTACGTGCAGTTACCGTCGTTAGCAAAGTGGTTATCGCCAAACGTGAACGAGCATCGTTTGCCTTTCAATTCTTGCTCTGAGGATAAGTAAGCGAGTACCTTGTTGATGTACAGAATATCCAATAGTAAATATGTTTTTTTTTTTTTTTTTGTCATAAGTCTACTGACTGGTTTGATGCGGCCCGCCACGAATTCCTTTCCTGTGCTAACCTCTTCATCTCAGAGTAGCACTTGCAACCTACGTCCTCAATTATTTGCTTGACATATTCCAATCTCTGTTTCCCTCTACAGTTTTTGCCCTTTACAGCTCCCTCTAGTACCATGGAAGTCATTCCCTCATGTCTTAGCACATGTCCTATCATGCTGTCCCTTCTCCTTATCAGTGTTTTACACATATTCCTTTCCTCTCCGATTCTGCGTAGAACCTCCTCATTCCTTACCTTATCAGTCCACCTAATTTTCAATATTCGTCTATAGCACCACATCTCAAATGCTTCGATTCTCTTCTGTTCCGGTTTTCCCACAGTCCATGTTTCACTACCATACAATGCTGTACTCCAGACGTACATCCTCAGAAATTTCTTCCTCAAATTAAGGCCGGTATTTGATATTAGTAGACTTCTCGTGGCCAGAAATGCCTTTTTGGTCATAGCAAGTCTGCTTTTGATGTCCTCCTTGTTCCGTCCGTCATTGGTTATTTTACTGCCTAGGTAGCAGAATTCCTTAACTTCATTGACTTAGTGACCATCAATCGTGATGTTAAGTTTCTCGCTGTTCTCATTTCTACTACTTCTCATTACCTTCGTCTTTCTCCGATTTACTCTCAAACCATACTGTGTACTCATTAGGCTGTTCATTCCATTCAGCAAATCATTTAATTCTTCTTCACTTCCACTCAGGATAGCAATGCCATCAGCGAATCGTGTCATTGATATCCTTTCACCTTGTATTTTAATTCCATTCCTGAACCTTTCTTTTATTTCCATCATTGCTTCCTCGATGTACAGATTGAAGAGTAGGGCCGAAAGGCTACAGCCTTGTCTTACACCCTTCTTAATACGAGCACTTCGTTCTTGATCGTCCACTCTTATTATTCTCTCTTGGTTGTTGTACATATTGTATATGACCCGTCTCTCCCTATAGCTTACCCCTTCTTTTTTCAGAATCTCGAACAGCTTGCACCATTTTATATTATCGAACGCTTTTTCCAGGTCGACAAATCCTATGAAAGTGTCTTGATTTTTCTTTAGCCTTGCTTCCATTATTAGCCGTAACGTCAGAATTGCCTCTCTCGTCCCTTTACTTTTCCTAAAGCCAAACTGATCGTCACCTAGCGCATTCTCAATTTCCTTTTCCATTCTTCTGTATATTATTCTTGAAAGCATATTCGATGGATGAGCTGTTAAGCTGATTGTGCGATAATTCTCGCACTTGTCAGCTCTTGCCGTCTTCGGAATTGTGTGGATGATGCTTTTCCGAAAGTCAGATGGTATGCCGCCAGACTCGTATATTCTACACACCAACGTGAATAGTCGTTTTGTTGCCACTTCCCCCAATGATTTTAGAAATTCTGATGGAATGTTATCGATCCCTTCTGCCTTATTTGACCGTAAGTCCTCCAAAGTTCTTTTAAATTCCGATTCTAATACTGGATCCCCTATCTCTTCTAAATCGACTCCTGTTTCTTCTTCCATCACATCAGACAAATCTTCACCCTCATAGAGACTTTCAATGTATTCTTTCCACCTATCTGCTCTCTCCTCTGCATTTAACAGTGGAATTCCCGTTGCACTCTTAATGTTACCACCGTTGCTTTTAATGTCACCAAAGGTTGTTTTGACTTTCCTGTATGCTGAGTCTGTCCTTCGGACGATCATATCTTTTTCGATGTCTTCACATTTTTCCTGCAGCCATTTCGTCTTAGCTTCCCTGCACTTCCTATTTATTTCATTCCTCAGCGACTTGTATTTCTGTATTTTTCCCGGAACATGTTTGTACTTCCTCCTTTCATCAATTAACTGAAGTATTTCTTCTGTTACCCATGGTTTCTTCGCAGCTACCTTCTTTGTACCTATGTTTTCCTTCCCAACTTGTGTGATGGCCCTTTTTAGAGACGTCCATTCCTCTTAAACTGTACTGCCTACTGCGCTATTCCTTATTGCTGTATCTATAGCGTTAGAGAACTTCAAATGTATCTCGTCATTCCTTAGTACTTCCGTATCCCACTTCTTTGCGTATTGATTCTTCCTGACTAATGTCTTGAACTTCAGCCTACTCTTCATCACTACTATATTGTGATAATCTAATTGAAATCTTCCCGTATCTCCCGGCCTTTTCCAAGTATACCTCCTCCTCTTGTGATTCTTGAACAGGGTATTCGCTATTACTAGCTGAAACTTGTTACAGAACTCAATTAGTCTTTCTCCTCTTTCATTCCTTGGCCCAAGGCCATATTCTCCTGTAACCTTTTCTTCTACTCCTTCCCCTACAACTGCATTCCAGTCGCTCATGACTATTAGATTTTCGTCCACCTTTACATACTGCATTACCCTTTCAATATCCTCATACACTTTCTCTATCTGTTCATCTTCAGCTTGCGATGTCGGCATGTATACCTGAACTATCGTTGTCGGTGTTGGTCTGCTGTCGATTCTGATTAGAGCAACCCGGTCACTGAACTGTTCACAGTAAAACACCCTCTGCCTTACCCTCCTATTCATAACGAATCCTACACCTGTTGATATTACCCGATACTCATCTGACCAGAAATCCTTGTCTTCCTTCCACTTCACTTCACTGACCCCTACTATATCTAGATTGAGCCTTTGCATTTCCGTTTTCAGATTTTCTAGTTTCCCTACCATCTTCAAGCTTCTGACATTCCACGCCCCGACTCGTATAACGTTATCCTTTCGTTGATTATTCAATCTTTTTCTCATGGTAACCTCCCCCTTGGCAGTCCCCTCCCGGAGATCCGAATGGGGGACTATACCGGAATCTTTTGCCAATGGAGAGATCATCATGACACTTCTTCAATTACAGGCCACATGTCCTCTGGATACACGTTACGCGTCTTTAATGTAGTGGTTTCCATTGCCTTCTGCATCCTCATGTCGTTTATCATTGCTGATTCTTCCGCCTTTAGGGGCAATTTCTCACCCCTAGGACAAGAGAGTGCCCTGAACCTCTATCCGCTCCTCCGCCCTCTTTGACAAGGCCGTTGGCAGAATGAGGCTGACTTCTTATGCCGGAAGTCTGTCTACGGGGGAGACGGAGTGGATATGAACAATGTGCAGCCGGTACTTTTATAGGCCGGTATGTCGATTCTTTTTTCGTCGATGTATGTTATTTTCTTAAGTATCGATGTATCGGATACCCGATATTTTTAGTAATATCCTAGTCCTACTCCTATTCCTTACTATTACAACAAGCTCTAAGTCCAGAAGGAGAGGGAGTCAAAGATCATCTCTAGACCTACTGACTGCCCACAGAGATCTTACAGAAACACAGCATAGTTATTATATGTCACGATCGATAATCGGGGGAGGGGGGGGGATGGGTGTGGCAGCCTCCTGCAGTGTTTCACTGTGTCCAGTGGTGTCGCTCACGAGGAGCCGTTCGACGATTGTACCCCATTCGTCTTAACTCACTACACGCAGTCATTGTTGTGACTGGACTGCTGTGGTGGCACTTTGGAACTCGCAAATGATTCCTTCCGCTGACTTCAGCGATTATCCTCTGCAATGGTCGACGGTCCCTGTCCTTCAGTACATGAGCTCTACCTGATCTTGGTTCAGCTGTGACCATTCTTTCCCGTTTCCACTTCACAATCAAATCAATAACAGTCGACTCGGTCAGCTTTAGAAGAGTTGAAATGTCCCTGATGGATTCGTTACTCGATGACATCCAGTGACCGGACCATATTCAACGTCAGTGAGCTCTCGTGATCGCTTCTCTACTGACAACAGAAATACGTCCGGCCTCCTTTTCTACTGGCGGATTCGCCTCTCTTGACGTCTGGTGGAAATTTGTGGTAAGTTCCTATACGACCAAACTGCTGAGGTCACCGGTCACTAGGCTTGAACACTACTTGATGTAACTTAAACCACCTAACACTAAGGACAACACACACACACACACACACGCCCATGCCCGAGGGAGGACTCGAACCTCCGACGGGTGGAGCCGCGCGAACCGTGGCTAGACGCCTCAGACGCGCGGATACCATTGCGGCGACCTCTGGTGGTCAGTATCGCATTACTTATGGGTGTCCGGATACTTTTGATTACTGTATTTCCTGAATAAGGATACGAAAAAAGTGATCATACTGCTTGCTATAGAGTAGTTTTATTCGGCACTTCCCAACTGCTACTCTTCCTCATATCAGTGCGTTATGGCAGGTGTCCTATCGAGTGATCCTTGTAATGGTTTACTACATTTTCATTATTTACACTAAATTTTGGCTGCATGACTCACATCGAACAGTTTGAACAGTTGAACGCGCGAGCGCGAACAGGCCAACAGCTGAAGGAGCGGTGAGCCCGCCAGCGACAGGGTGGGCGTGCGAGAACCTGGGCGAGAATCTGAGCGACAAAGGGCAGATAAATGGTCTGAATGAGACGGATTACAGCATTGTAACAGGGACAGTGAGAGCTGAGCTGAACAAGCAAATACAAAGCTGATTTGTGCATATCTGAGATAACCATTTGCTACAGTATCCCGCTTGCTTGATCCAACATTCAGAAATACATATTTTTATAATGCCAAAGGTTGTGTTAGAGAAGTACCCACAAGAAAGCTTTTATCAGCAATTAATCGTGTTGTTGCCGATGACACCGTCGGAGATACTGACTCTTTTCTTGTAATTTGTACGACTTTTGAAGTCATCATGAGGCATTAGCGCAAAACCTGCTCTGATCAGAGAGATAGAGTGTGCATTTATTTCGCGAAATCTGTTTGCTCCATGTGGAATAATCCTTTAGAGCTAGGGGATTACATGAAAATTTTCCCCCCTCCTCACCCCCCACCCTCCGTCTCCCCCGTAGACAGTTCGAGACTCATATGTGCCCTCCGAGCCTTCATTTTGAAAGACTCGTGGCAGAGTATCAGCAAAAGGAATGGATAAAATATTATTTTTTAGTGACCGTATGGAGAAATAACGATAAGTTTAGGTAGGATTTAATGTATTTACTTTTGCCTTTTATTAAGTTGTTTTTACTTTTGCGTTCTATTATCTTGATTTTCTAGCAATCTGTTCTGTAATTTCATTTCTGAACTTCCATTTATTTTAAAATTGTATTTTATAACGAAAATCAATATGTATTCCGCAAAACAGAGAGTCTGCGAAACTGAGATCGCTCTGTTCGTCCATGAGATCCACAGCATTGCAGACATCGGCTCTCAGGTATATGGCGTCTTCCTCGTCTCCAGGAAGGCGTTTGACACAGTCCCGCACTGTAATTTAGTGAACAAAATACGACCTCACCGAGTCTCTGACAAGATCTGCGACTGGACTCAAGACTTCTTAGCAGTCGGAACACAACACGTCGCTGTTAATGAACAAAATCTGCAGATGTAAAGGTAACTTCAGGATTTCCCCAAGGAACTGTGATAGTACCGTTATTGTTTACAATATAGAGTGGTTCAGTTGTCCCTACCGCTGTCGTTTTATGCAACCCGCAATGTTATACCTGGCTTTCATAAACGACCTGCGAAATGTTCGCATTCTCTCGCTCGCTACGCGCAAACTGTTATTCCTATAGAAAAAAATGAACAGGACCAGTCAACAGGAACAGTAGAAAATTTAACGTACCCAAATTTTGTACTGGGATACGTTTCTTCTGAAGGCATTACTTTTCGAGTAATTCAGGAAAAATGAACACCGACTTCCACAGTCAACTCTCCCTGGTCAGGATTCCTACTTCGTTGTTCATGGCACTACCATGTAACAGGATACAAACTGCACTAATTATTTCCCACATTCTACTTTTACTGGTCTTCGTTAACTGCCCTTACAACGCCACCAGCTTAGTTCAACAGTTACAAATTGTAAAATTGACAATTCTTTGAATTGTAACACCATGTAACAAACAATTGCGTCGTTGTATTCGTCAGGCGTTCTGACTAAGAAACTACTGGGCTTGTAAGCCTTAAGTTTGCATCGAATTGTCAACGTAATTAGGTTCAGCGTAACGTTTAAAAAATTCGTTTTTCGTTGATTACCCTTATGGGCACGTTTAAATTAACTAGCCGTCTAGGCTGTTTTCGTAATAGCCCAGTCAACAGAGACCATAAAAGGTGAAGTATCGGGAATAGTTCGTGTCGTCGGAAATTTTTGTGCGATTGTAGGTGGAATTACCATAAACAACATACTAGTAACTCTGATTGGTAAGGAATGACTGTGGGGGTGGAGGTGCGTTTGAAGGTCACTTTTGTACGTTTTTGTTGAATAACTCGAAAAGTACGGTGTCCAGAGAAAACGTATCCCAGCACGAAATCTGACTACATTAAAATTTCTACAAAACGGCATCTTCATTTTTTACTGTAGGATTAATAATCTGCAGGTAGCGGGCGAGAGAATATGAAAACTCCGCGCTTGGTTTATGAACGCTAGATAACATCGGAAGCTCTTTAAGATTATTCACCGATGATGAGGATGTCTACAAGAATGAAACAATGCCAGAAGACAGCGTCGATTTCCAGAAGGACGTACAGAGAACTGGTTGGTGGTGCAAAGATTGGTAGATGACTCTGAACGGAAATACGTGTCACACATCACGCATGCATGGGAAGAGCAATCCAATATTCTACAATTGTACTGTTGGTGAGAAATCGATGGAAAGAGTAGCTAGCGTAAAATGGTTTTACGTAACCATCTGGAGTGACCTTAAATGGAATGATCGCAGATTCCAGACTGAGAGTCATAGGAAGAACCTTAAGAAAATGTAATTCATCCACGAAAGAACTGACTTAAAAAATGCTTTTTCGATGTATTCTTGTATGTTGTTCATCAATATGGGACCCTTACATGTATAGATTAATAGAGGAAAGAGAAAGAAGACGCAATGAAGAGCGGCTCATTTCGTTACTGGATCGTTTACTCGGGGCGAGAGCATCATTGAAAAGCTCAACATATTGCAGTGGCAGATGCTACAGGAGAGGTTTCGTGCATCACGAAGAGTTTTCGTGTATCACGAAGAGGTTTACTATTAATTTCGAGAGAGTGATTTCGTCCCAGATACGTCTCTCGAAAATAGCACAATAAAAAAATCGAGAAATGGAGGTTTGCCGACAATCATTCTCATCACTTGCAATTCGCAAATGGATCAGGAAAGTAAAGATCAGACAATGGCACGAAACGTACCGTCGCCCACACACCTCCAGGTCGCTTTCGCAGTATAGATACAGATGTAGAAAATAAAAACATTGCTTGCTTTAATGCTTTTACGAGGGTCACTCCAAAAGAAATGCACTCTATTTTATTTTAAATCCGTCTTTTATTCTATATGTTTGAAAGTTTTACAGTGTGTAGATACATCCTTTAGGAACAATATTTTCATTTCTCCACATAATTTACATCCCTCTCAACTGCCTCACGCCATCTTGGAATCAGCGCCTGTATACCCGCACGGTAAAATTCTGTACCAACCTATTGGAACCACTGTTTGGCAGCGTGCACAAGGGATTCATCATCTTCAAACCTTGTTCCACGAAGAGAGTCTTTCAGTTTCCCAAAGAGATGATAGTGACATGGAGCCAGGTCAGGACTGTAAGGTGCGTGTTCCAGAGTTGTGCATCCGAGTTTTGTGATCGCTTCCACGGTTTTTTGACTAACATGTGGCCGTGCATTGTCGTGCAACAGCAAAACATCCTGCTTTTGCCGATGTGGTCGAACACGACTCAGTCGAGCTTGAGGTTTTCTTCACTGTCGTCACATATGCATCAGAATTTATGGTGGTTCCACTTGGCGTGATGTCCACAAGCAACAGTCCTTCGGAATCGAAAAACACCGTAGCCATAACTTTTCCAGCAGAAGGTGTGGTTTTGAAATTTTTTTTCGCGGGTGAATTCGCATGATGCCACTCCATTTATTGTCTCTTCGTCTAAAGTAAAAAATTATGGAGCCATGTTTCATCACTTGTCGCAATTGTTCCAAGAAATTCATCTCCACCATTCTCGTACTGTTCCAAAAGTTCGCTGCATACCGTTTTTCTTGTTCCTTTGTCAGCGACTGTCAATGTTATATCCTAACCAGTAATGCCACCCGAGCCCGCTGCCAAAAGGTTGGCAGCATCAAAGTCCGGACGCCGTCCGCATAAGCAGCGCCAGCGAGACAGGAATCGCCGCAAGTCTGCGCGCGCCACCGCTGGCTTCTGGTTTCTTAAGCGCTGGAGTCGCGAGCGCTAGGACAGTTCTGTATTCGCCGCTCAGCTGTATACTCGCCACCGATTTGTGTACTTGCTAGTCAGTTGTGTGTTCATCGCAGCAGAGTTGTTGTTTGTCGTCAGCCGACGCTGACCTAGCCGCTCCGACTCGAACTAGACAGATTTCTGTAGAAACGGAGTTCACTATTGTGTTTCTGTATCTTCGTCAATAAAGATAAGTACCGACTTTTATTTAATCAGAGTGTTTGGGTTTTCATCTTTCTGTTCACTGTTCCAGCGGACCGGTCGGCCCGCTATTAAAAGTGTGGCGGCGACTTCGTAAGCCGTTTCTGCCGCGAATTGTTTGTCGCTACGAACACCGCCACAAAAGTCAACATCCTGGGAACCCACCTGGCACAAACCTTTTTTAACGCCAACACTTTCAGTATTCTGCAAACACTTCCTTCCCCTATCCCAACGTAGCGTGACAATTCGTTCGCTGTGATGCGTCTGTCAGCAGTCACCAATTCTTTAACTCTCAGCACATTGTCTGAAGTGTATGCAGTAGGAGGCCTGCCGCTGCGAGATTTCATCATGTAACCTGCTTGCCCACCGACTAACCGTACTGCAATCGACAGCAGCATCTCCATACACCTTTTTCAACCTCTTGTGGATGTTTCCCACTGTTTTCACAGCACAAAATTCTATGACAGCACGTTTCTTCTGACGAACGTCAAGTGTAGCAGCCATGTTGAAGACGTGTTGTGACGGCACTGCTCACGGGAACAGGTTGAACTAAGTTTGAAAACAAGCGGGAAGGATGTATCTACACACTGTAAAACTTTCACACATACAGAATGAAAACTGTATTTTTACAAAAATAGTGTGCATTTATTTTGGAGTGACCCTCGTATCACTCTATCTCAAATGTGTGAATACGTCTCTATTACAAATAGACATTGGAGCCGCTACAGAATATCTACTCTAATAGTTTGTGAAAGTCGCCCCAAGGTACCGACACTTTCCGTTCGATATCGCCCCCCTGGTGCTGTGCTGTGTTTTATACGTGTCGCCAGTTCACTCGGATACCAGCTTTGATATGCGTAAGCGCTCACTCGGTCTGGCGGACGCCCGTGTTTACAGGACACCGTGTGACGTAACGGCGCCCCTAGAATCGCCCCCCCCCCCCCCCCCCCCCCCGCGTGCGCAACGCGGGCCGGTGTAACCTGGGCGCAGCAGGCGGGCGGGCGGCCCGCTTAGGAAAATACACCGCAGAGCGGCGGAAAACACGCAGCCAGAGTTTATTTATGCTCCCGCCGAGGCTTGTGTGGGGGAAAGGGAGAGTTGTGGGAGGGGGCGGGGGAACACCTCCCCCGCACCTGTTTGTGAACACGCCATCTCGTTACTCCGACACACTAGCCAGCGCTCTCGCTTCTTCCAGAATCAACAAAATCCCACCGGGCTGGTACTCGCAGATGGCTACGCAAGTGTGCTAGTGCACAGAACGATCGCGTGCATCGGACTTCGTCCTTGAGGCGAACGAAGCATTTAAAAGTACTGTGCATTTAAATTCGATCGCCCAGACACCGAGTCACAATCTATATCCAACCTTAATAATGAGAATTTGCTGTTGCAGCGTAATAAAGAGGAAGTTAAGAGTTGAGTTTGACGGGACGGACGGTATTACGCTTCCGCCGTTGTAGTTGCGGCTTTATAGTGTGATAGACCGCAGTCCGTAGTTAGCGGATAAAAATACGTATCCCAATTCTTTGTAAAATTCTTGTTGCACATCCTGCGTAATTCACTGGGAGCCTAGAATTGCTACAATTATATAAATGACTGTGTCTAACCAAAATCATCCTATTAGTACATCATCATCGCTGATGTAATTGTACAGGAAAGTGCACTTCTGTTGAAAAGAAGGAAAAAAAAACACAACACCTTGAACGACTAGAGATAGGACGTTCATATTCGCACGACATATACATTAGTATGTTCTGCAGAAGTGTTTAGCATTTGAAACATGTCGGTTCACGGGTTCGAGGTCCAACATAGACATCGCGGTGCGACATCGTCTACCGAAAAGATGAGCCTGCGGCTCTCGTTGTCGCTAGGAGCCGAAGGTGATGGATGAGAGTGACGCGAGCAGGCGTGCAGGGTGCCTCGCAGACGTTTGGCCTAACCGTACCATCAAATCAGTGAGTTTGGAGGAGGGCGCTTTATTAGCATGAGAGCATGTGATGCATCCACCCGTGAAATTGCTGCTCGTGTGGGACGAAGTGTTTCGGTAGTGCAATGGGTGTGTGCAGAATCGTTCGAGGAAGGCCGTAGAACACGAGGAGACGGCTCAGGTCGCACAACCCAGGCTGCAGATCGACACCTCATCCGAATGGCATTTCGAGACAGATCTGAGTCGTCCTCGGCTCTGGTGCGACAGTGCAACACTAACACATCGTACACTATCAGAGGTGACAGTCCGTCGCCGTTTATTATGGCGTGGATTATGTGCGTTTCTTCTTCGTGCAGAAACATTCTACTGCAATGTGGAGCCGGCCGCAGTGGTCGAGCGTTTCTAGGCGCTTCAGTCTGGACCCGTGCAACCGCTACGGTCGCAGGTTCGAATCCTGCCTCAGGCATGGATGCGTGTGATGTCCTTAGGTTAGTTAGGTTGAAGTAGTTCTAAGTTCTAGGGGACTGATGACCTCAGATGTCAAGTCCCATAGTGCTCAGAGCCATTTGAACTATTTGAACTACAATGTTGTGTCCAACGACGTCACTGGGGACAGGAATGGTATCAGATAGTTTTTTTCTGGCGAATCCAGGTTCTGTTTGTTCGAAAATGATGGCCGCATTTTGGTTCGCTGCAGACAGGAGAAGCGGCACCACAGTGACTGCATTCGCACAGGGCACACAGCGCCAACTCATGGCCTTATGGTGTGGGCTGCTGCTGGTTACACCCAGAAATCACAGTTAGTGCGTGTCCAGGGCATTGTGACCAGTGTGACCTACGTGAATGGCGTCCTGGGACCCGTAGCCACACCCCTTCCGCACAACATCCCAGATACCATTTTTCAGCGAGACAATGCAAGACCACGTGTTGCTGCACGGACACGTGCCTTCTTTGTGTCACAGGATGTCAGCCTTTTGCCCTGGCCTGCCATATCACCAGACTTGTCGTCAGTCAAAAATGTGTGGGATATGGTGGAATGACGACTGCAGTGCTGTGACCCAGTGCCACCGATCACAGATGAACTTTGGAACCAGGTGAAAGCAGCACGGATGGCTAGACTACACGACGCCATTCGCGCCTTATACGCATCGATGGGATCACGCGTGGAAAAAAATTATAAGGGCCCATGCCGGACCATGTGCCTACTACGAAACAGGGCCAACGCGCGGGATTAGCCGAGCGGTTTAAGGCGCTGCAGTCATGGGCTGCGCGGCTGATGCCCTTAGGTTAGTTAGGTTTAAGTAGTTCTAAGTTATAGGGGACTGATGACCTCAGACGTTAAGTACCATAGCGCTTAGAGCCGTTGGAACCATTTTTTGAACTCAGTGGACGCCCAGTTGCGGGACTGGCGTGCAAATCCCAGACCTCATTGCCAACGAACGGTAGTTAGCATTGATTTATGAATCAGGCGGACCATACCCAGCAACGTTCCCAGACCAGTCACTGAGGAGACACTGTTGGTAGCCCGTTGGTTCATTTGGGTCAGTTGCTCAACAACTGCATGTAGACACACATATCCGGAGTCATCGTCCATCCCTGTCATCTTTGGCCCGTGGTGCACCACAGTTGCCTCCGCACTGATTGTGGAAAGTGACGCTTCGCCATGTATGATGTATTTTAACCACGGCGTCATGGAACAGTTTGATTGTGGAGAGTGTCATTTCACCGTGTATGGTTTATTTTAACCACGGCGGCATGCGAACAGTTTACAGATTTATGCTTCCACCGCTGGCCCAAAATTCAGCCCCGCGGGGTAGCCGTACGGTCAGGGGCGCCTTGTCATGGTTCGCGCGGCACCTCCCTCGGGCATGGGTGTGTGAGTTTCGTCTTTAACGTAAGTTAGCTTAAGTTAGATTAAGTAGTATGTAAGCTTAGGGGCCGATGGCCTTAGCAGTTTGGTGTCATAGGACGTACCACAAATTTCGATTTTTTTCCCAAAATTCAATGAATATGTCATTTTGAACGCCAGATAAATCGCTAAATCGCTCCGTTTCCGCCTCACGACAACGACTACACTGTTTATGGCGCCCCCCTCACCCCCCCCCCCCCCTCCGGCAAACTTGATATACCCTCCACTGCTAGTGCTGCCACCGGACGTCTGTGAGTAGTTGTTGCATGTTGACATCGAACGTAGGCGGTGATCACATTAACGTGACTACACCGTGTATATAGATGCCATTACTCTTGACAACTTTGAATGTTTGTGCTCAATTGATAATCATTCACGTGTCCAAGCATGTGGCACACACAGTGACAGTTTCACATTTATCGAGCGCAGCTTTCATGAAGCTTCAATTTTAATGGGCAGCGTTGTATAGACATGTCGCCGATAATGTCGAACTTCAAACGATGTTCAGTGACTGTGCAAGCAAAATTGAGAAACCTGCTTGCACATGCTTTGTGTTTGAGAGAGTTTCAAAGCTTCCCTTAGCTTCCAGATACATCATTCATCTCTCAGACTCTCTCACACACACTAACTGAGGTATCTGCTCCACGGCGTTGCTGCGTGTCCACTGACACATGTCGCGAGGCAACACGAAAGGTTTTTTTTTTAAATTCTTTATTCAACTCATTACATTATACATATTAACTCACTACCTGACTACATCAGTGGGTCCTATTTTCATACAGAAAATGCAGCTCTCTATTCTACACTACAGGTAATCTTGGTTATGTTCTTACCGCTATGTGGTTCCTAATTCTACTTAATCTACGAGTTAACTTATGCTACCTGCAGCGTTCCAGGTGTGCCAGTGCTCTATAAACCTGATGGATGTTGGCCTGGCCCACTGAGCTAATCCCAGTGGACATGCCCCTGGCACAGGGCTGGCCAGTAACTTGGTATCGCTGCAGTCTGTCCTAAAAGCCTTATCCTATCTTCTTCATCTAACCTAATTTTACATCTAGTGTCATAATTGGTGCGGTTATTGTTCACCCTCCCACCCTAGTCCAGAGCAAGGCGGGTTCCAGCCGTGAAGTGGCTGGCCAAGTCCCGGCCCGGCGGAACAGGAAAGGTGCACGGAGTCTGAGTTGGTGTAATTTTTACTGATTAATGGTTGTCCATTAGAAAGTTATTAAGGACTTTTTTTCGAAATTTCCTCTGTCAGTTTTTTCAAGACATTGAAGGTGTTGTCATGCCTTAGTAGATGGTACGTGTCGTTATTCGGAAGTTGTTGTCGTAGGTCGTTGGCTACGTCATCGAAGAGGTGGCATACACCACATGTTCTGGCGTGCCTTGCACAGCGCCACAGTCACACGCGGGTGTAGACTGCTTCCCAAACCGACATAGATATGTCGGGTAGGGTCGATGTCCAGTAAGAAAGTGCAGCATTCCTCTTGTAGGCATGAAGTACGTAAGCTTTACTCGTTCCTCTATGTCCGGTAACAGCTCATAGGTTCTGCGCCCCGTATCCTCGTTGTTCCACTGTTCCTGTCCAGGCGCTTCAGTCCAGAACCATCCGGCTATTACCGTCGCAGGTTCGAATCCTGCCTAGGGAATGGATGTGTGTGATGTCCTTAGGTTAGTTAGGTTTAAGTAGTTCTAAGTTTAGGGGACATGACCTCAGATGTTAAGTCCCAAAGTGCTTAGAGCCATTTGATTTGAACTGGCTGCTAACGTAGCGTAAATTCCTGAAGTGTTTAGAATCTTGTGAAGTCTCCGGAAACTACCCGCCTCAGTAGCCAGTAGTAACTTGCGACAAAACTTTGAACCCAACTGAACCTACAGCTACCTGATGAGGATTTTGTTCAACAACGTAATGATGATCTCACGCCTGACGTCATAGTTATGCAAAGAGAAAGAAAACAGAACACTGACAATATTTGTTTTGCATCTGTATTATTTTTGAAAATGTAAATTTTGGTGATGTACTAATCTGTAGCTAGCCGGAAATCTAGGTTATCTTGGTAGGTGTGGAGCGCAGTATTCATAGACTGAAGATTTAAATAGTCTACATTTTTGTCTTCCGAAAGACAAACGCTTTTGTCTTTTCAAATAAAAACTTTTAACTCTGTCCGAAGAAGAGTTTATAGCTACTTTTTGGAAAAAGCGTTTTGCTCCTAACAGAAGCTTTAATATTTTTTTGTAAACGAGGGAATTGTTTTTCCCCGAAAAAGGGTTTTCAGTTTCTCTGCAGGGTATTTTGCGTCTACAAAAGGGATTATTTTTATTTTTTTGGAATTATCTTTGATTATTGTAGTAAGAAGAGTTTTAGTTCTTCGAAGGAGTTACCAGTTTATCGAAGACAAGTTTCATTGTGTTTCCAAGAATGCCCTTTCTGCTTACCAAAGAAGACCGTGTTGGTTTTCAAGAAGAGTGTTCTATGTTTTATGAAAACTTTTTCTTAGTTTTCAAGAACTCTCTCAGTTTTGAAGAAGAAGAAAACTGTGTTTTAGATACAAAGTCGTGATAGCTAGCCCAAGGTTGTGCTGTGCCGCTAGTGCAGAGGATAGAATACCGTGGAGAGATGCTTTAAATCAATATTCTCGTATTGCAGCTTTGTGAAATCAATAGCTGGCAGTACACCTTTGAAGCTCAAGTATGGTTATTGTGGTGTCACCACCAGACACCACACTTGCTAGGTGGTAGCCTTTAAATCGGCCGCGGTCCCCTAGTATACGACGGACCCGCGTGTCGCCACTATCAGTGATTGCAGACCGAGCGCCGCCACACGGCAGGTCTAGAGAGACTTACTAGCACTCGCCCCAGTTGTACAGCCGACGTTGCTAGGAAAGGTTCACTGAGAATTACGCTCTCAATTGCCGAGACGATAGTTAGCATAGCCTTCAGCTAAGTCAATTGCTACGACCTAGCAAGGCGCCATTTATCCTTTGCTATGTATCTAATGAAGCATGTACAGTAACAAGACCAATGTTCACCAATTATGGATTAAAGTTAAGTATTCCAGCAGCTACGTACTTTTCTTTATAGCATTCATTACGTATCCCGTTTCAGACCTCACGCCAGCATGTGTAAGTTTAATCGCGTGCCTTTCGGTTACCCGTTACTGTGGACTGGCTGTCTTGTCAGTCCACAACAGTTATCATAATGCAGTACATTGCTGAGAGTACTGTCTATCACACTGTTCACCCACTATGGAAGTTTCAGCTGCATTACCGCTGGCATGTCACCGTCACCATACTTAAACATAATCGGACGACTTCTCCCTTGTTGTGACTGCAGGCTACAACCCCTGCTGTACAGGCCGCCCTTCAGTCATAGGTGGCGACCGGGTGGCCTAAACGTCAAGGCGGAGCCAACATGGCAGTATTTAGGCAGTCTTCAACAGAGGACGCCAGCGGCGATCGCCCTGGTTGGGTGCCCTGGTTGTATGCTATCACTCAACACGAGAAGCCAATGAAGTAGAAGCGTGATATCACTCTGCGTCAGTCACCAATAGTGCAGACTCACTGTATCTCTGCGTGCAGCTGTGTAACGCTTGCCTCACGGTTCAGTCGTCAGTTTCTCTGTGGGAGTCTTCGGTCGGAGTTTCAGAGTGGAAACTATTCAGCCGTCACTGACGTTCTAGCCACATCAGTACCGAACCAACCTCACTTGGTAGAGTTTCCTTCAGTAGAGTGGCTCCACCCATGTATGCTTTAGTGTCATCGGATAGAGGTACTAAATCCTCTGCATTCTGCCTATCTCAGGATGGTACCACCCTCTATCTTGTTAATGTACAGAATATCTAATAATAAATCTGAAATATACAGCTCTAAAATCGGCAGTATATTTACAATGTGCAGCCGATATTTTTATAGGCCAAGTCGATATTTTCCCCGTCGATATATGGATATCTCGAGCGCCATTAATTGTTGTTGTTGTTGTGGTCTTCAGTCCTGAGACTGGTTTGATGCAGCTCTCCATGCTACTCTATCCTGTGCAAGCTTTTTCATCTCCCAGTACCTACTGCAACCTACATCCTTCTGAATCTGCTTAGTGTATTCATCTCTTGGCCCCCTCTACGATTTTTACCCTCCACACTGCCCTCCAATACTAAATTGGTGATCCCTTGATGCCTCAGAACATGTCCTACCAACCGATCCCTTCTTCTGGTCAAGTTGTGCCACAAACTTCTCTTCTCCCCAGTCCTATTCAATACTTCCTCATTAGTTATGTGATCTACCCATCTAATCTTCAGCATTCTTCTGTAGCACCACATTTCGAAAGCTTCTATTCTCTTCTTGTCCAAACTATTTATCGTCCATGTTTCACTTCCATACATGGCTACACTCCATACGAATACTTTCAGAAATGACTTCCTGACATTTAAATCTATACTCGATGTTAACAAATTTCTCTTCTTCAGAAACGCTTTCCTTGCCATTGCCAGCCTACATTTTATATCCTCTCTACTTCGACCATCATCAGTTAATTTGCTCCCCAAATAGCAAAACTCCTTTACTACTTTAAGTGCCTCATTTCCTAATCTAATTCCCTCAGCATCACCCGACTTGATTAGACTACATTCCATTATCCTTGTTTTGCTTTTGTTGATGTTCATCTTATATCCTCCTTTGAAGACACTGTCCATTCCATTCAACTGCTCTTCCAAGTCCTTTGCTGTCTCTGACAGAATTACAATGTCATCGGCGAACCTCAAAGTTTTTATTTCTTCTCCATGAATTTTAATACCTACTCCGAATTTTTCTTTTGTTTTCTTTACTGCTTGCTCAATATACAGATTGAACAACATCGGGGAGAGGCTAGAACCCTGTCTTACTCCCTTCCCAACCACTGCTTCCCTTTCATGTCCTTCGACTCTTATAACTGCCATCTGGTTTCTGTACAAATTGTAAATAGCCTTTCGCTCCCTGTATTTTACCCCTGCCACCTTTAGAATTTGAAAGAGAGTATTCCAGTCAACATTGCCAAAAGCTTTCTCTAAGTCTACAAATGCTAGAAACGTAGGTTTGCCTTTCCTTAATCTTTCTTCTAAGATAAGTCGTAAGGTCAGTATTGCCTCACGTGTTCCAGTGTTTCTACGGAATCCAAACTGATCTTCCCCGAGGTTGGCTTCTACTAGTTTTTCCATTCGTCTGTAAAGAATTCGTGTTAGTATTTTGCAGCTGTGACTTATTAAGCTGATAGTTCGGTAATTTTCACATCTGTCAACACCTGCTTTCTTTGGGATTGGAATTATTATATTCTTCTTGAAGTCTGAGGGTATTTCGCCTGTTTCATACATCTTGCTCACCAGATGGTAGAGTTTTGTCAGGACTGGCTCTCCCACGGCCGTCAGTAGTTCCAATGGAATATTGTCTACTCCGGGGCCCTTGTTTCGACTCAGGTCTTTCAGTGCTCTGTCAAACTCTTCACGCAGTATCATATCTCCCATTTCATCTTCATCTACATCCTCTTCCATTTCCATAATATTGTCCTCAAGTTCATCGCCCTTGTATAGACCCTCTATATACTCCTTCCACCTTTCTGCTTTCCCTTCTTTGCTTAGAACTGGGTTTCCATCTGAGCTCTTGATATTCATACAAGTCGTTCTCTTATCTCCAAAGGTCTCTTTAATTTTCCTGTAGGCGGTATCTATCTTACCCCTAGTGAGATAGGCCTCTACATCCTTACATTTGTCCTCTAGCCATCCCTGATTAGCCATTTTGCACTTCCTGTCGATCTCATTTTTGAGACGTTTGTATTCCTTTTTGCCTGTTTCACTTACTGCATTTTTATATTTTCTCCTTTCATCAATTAAATTCAATATTTCTTCTGTTACCCAAGGATTTCTACTAGCCCTAGTCTTTTTACCTACTTGATCCTCTGCTGCCTTCACTACTTCATCCCTCAAAGCTACCCATTCTTCTTCTACTGTATTTATTTCCCCCATTCATGTCAATTGCTCCCTTATGCTCTCCCTGAATCTCTGTACAACCTCTGGTTCTTTTAGTTTATCCAGGTCCCATCTCCTTAAATTCCCACCTTTTTGCAGTTTCTTCAGTTTTAATCTACAGGTCATACATAACCAATAGATTGTGGTCAGAGTCCACATCTGCCCCTGGAAATGTCTTACAATTTAAAACCTGGTTCCTAAATCTCTGTCTTACCATTATATAATCTATCTGATACCTTTTAGTATCTCCAGGGTTCTTCCATGTATACAACCTTCTTTCATGACTCTTAAACCAAGTGTTAGTTATGATTATGTTGTGCTCTGTGCAAAATTCGACCAGGCGGCTTCCTCTTTCATTTCTGTCCCCCAATCCATATTCACCTACTACGTTTCCTTCTCTCCCTTTTCCTACACTCGAATTCCAGTCACCCATGACTATTAAATTTTCGTCTCCCTTCACAATCTGAATAATTTCTTTTATTTCATCATACATTTCTTCAATTTCTTCGTCATCTGCAGAGCTAGTTGGCATATAAACTTGTACTACTGTAGTAGGCGTGGGCTTCGTATCTACCTTGGCCACAATAATGCGTTCACTATGCTGTTTGTAGTAGCTTACCCGCATTCCTATTTTCCTATTCATTATTAAACCTACTCCTGCATTACCCCTATTTGATTTTGTGTTTATAACCCTGTAGTCACCTGACCAGAAGTCTTGTTCCTCCTGCCACCGAACTTCACTAATTCCCACTATATCTAACTTCAACCTATCCATTTCCCTTTTTAAATTTTCTAACCTACCTGCCCGATTAAGGGATCTGACATTCCACGCTCCGATCCGTAGGACGCCAGTTTTCTTTCTCCTGATAACGACATCCTCTTGAGTAGTCCCCGCCCGGAGATCCGAATGGGGGACTATTTTACCTCCGGAATATTTTACCCAAGAGGACGCCATCATCATGTAATCATACAGTAAAGCTGCCATTAATTATAACTTGTTAAATATCGATATATCGGATTCCCGATGTTTCTGAAAAAATCACCAGTCCTACTACGCAGCCCCATCTGCTCGTCTACTTACGACCGAGCGCAGGACCGCTCAGTCCAGTTCACGATCACTGAGTAAGACGACAGCATCGACTTCTCGTAGGCCAGCTGTGTGATCAACGGCTTAACGACATCTATAATCGAAAGCTGTTGTTCAGTGTGCTCTGAGCGAGAGACGTAATTTGTCTGTATCAGTTTAACGTACAGATATAGTTATTAATTCTCATGACATTCCTGTGGAATGGATTGTACAAACTTAAGTAATTTTTCTTATCTCTGTTGTACTAAAGTAAACTGCGCTATAACGTGCAATCAGACTCCTCCCGTAGTAAACAAAAGAATCCACCGCCGTACTGGCGAGTGTATTTTCGTGCGTTCGAATACTGGTCGTGTAGGAATTTCTAACCACCAATATTTGGCCACAAGGGGAGCAGGGGAAGCCGGCCGGTGTGGCCGAGCGGTTCTAGGCGCTTCAGTCTGGAACCGCACGACCGCTGCGGTCGCAGGTTCGAATCCTGCCTCGGGCATGAATGTGTGTGACGTCCGTAGGTTAGTTAGGTTTAAGTAGTTCTAAGTTCTAGGGGACTGAGGACCTCAGATGTTAAGTCTCAGAGCCGTTTGAACCATTTTTGGAGGAGGGGTGATGGCGTGAAGTATCTGACTGTAGACTTGGCACTAACGTCCTGGACCGATGGAGAGCACATGTTGCTGCCGACGGTGGTCCGTCCGTCACATGTGGACGCTAAGTACGGCGACCCCCTTGGTGCCATCCGAGAGGTGTTGGCTGCGTGCCTGAACCAGGTTTCTCCCTTTACTTCCTCTCATCAGCGTAAAGCACAACCTTGACGCACCCACTAACCTAACTCAGTATACACTAAATGCCGTAAGTGTTTACTCTTCGTGTGCGCTCCCCTGCTTCAGTGCGTAGTTGGCTCCCCCACCCCCCTACCCTCTATCAAGCGCTGGATGGCGCTGTGGCGCTGGTTTATCTCTTAAGATCTACATCTACATGGATACTCTGGAAATCACATTTAAGTGCCTGGCAGAGGGTTCATCGAACCCTCTTTTCAATAATTCTCTATTATTGCGCTCCCGAACAGCGCGCAGAAGTAACGAACACATATCTTTCCGTGCGAGCTCCGATATCCCTTATTTTGCTATCGTGATCGTTTCTCCCTATGTAGGTCACGTCAGCAAAATATTTTCGCATGCGGAGGAGAAAGCGGGTGATTGTAATTTCGTGAGAAGAAGATTCTGCCGCAACGAAAAACGCCTTTGTATTAATGGTGTCCATCCCATATCCTGTATCATGTCCGTGACACTCTCTCCCATATTTTGCCGTAATACAAAATCTGCTGCTCTTCGTTGAACTTTCTCAATGTACCCCGTTAATTCTACATGGTAAGGATCCCACACCGCGCAGCAATACTACAAAAGAGGACGGACAAGCGTAATCTAGGCAGTCTCTTTAGTAGATCTGTTACATTTTCTTTCTGTGAATAAAAGGCAGTCTTTGGTTTGACTTCCCCACAACATTTTCTCTGTATTCCTTCCACATTAAGTTGTTTGTAATTGTAATTCCTAGGTATTTAGTTGAATTTACGGCGTTTAGATTTGACTGATTTATCGTTTAACCGAAGTTTCAACGATTCCTTTTAGCACTCATGTTCATGATCTCACACTTTTAATTATTTAGCGTCAACTGCCAATTTTTGTACCATTCGGATATCTTTTCTAAACCTTTTTGTAACTTTTTTTGTTCTTCTGATGAGTTTACTAGACGATAAACGACAGCATAATTTGCGAACAACCTAAGACGGCTGGTCGGTTTGTCTCCTAAATAGTTAATATACGAGTAAGGAACAGCAGAGTGCCTATAACACTACCTTGCCGAAGGCCAGAAATCACTCCTGTTTTACTCGATGACTTTCCGTCAATTACTGCCAACTGTGACCTCTCTGACAGGAAACCACGAATCCAGTCACATAACTGAGGCGATACTCCATAAGCACCTTGTGAGATACAGTGTGTAACACCTACTGGAAATCTAGGAACAGGAAATCAATTCGAAATCCCTTGTCAACAGCACTCAGCACTTCGTGTGCGTAAAGAGCTAGTTGCGTTTCACAACAACGATGTGTTTAAGCAGAATGGCTATGCTGACAATCAGATCCGTCGTGCTCTCTAGGTTGGACTTTCACGGTAACCAACAGAACATACAATCAGATCGGTGACATTCGTACCTTTTGCGAGAAGCATATCTTCAAAAATAGAAAGATTTTTAAAGAAATTTGGTATTAAGAGTGTATTCCGTCCGATAGCTAAGACCAGAGCTCTGCTGGCTCGGTGGAGGATGATTTGAGTTTGAGGAAGTCCGGTGTGTACAAGAGTCCCTGCCATTCCGGGAAAGCCTATACGGGACGAACGATTCGTACGGTTCAGGATCGTTGCGTGCAGCACCATAGCCTCCCGCGTTAATTTCATTCAGGAAAGTCTGCAGCTGCGAACATTTTCTTACTGAAGGACAGAATATATTTTACGATGAGGCACAAGTGGTTGCCCCTGCGTCGTGGTATTGTGCCCGTATAGCGAAAGAAGTCTCTGAAATCTGGCTAACTGGCAATATTATAAACAGAGATAGGGGTATCCTTTAAGTAAGAGTTTTAACCCTGTTTTATTTGACATTAAAAAGCAACGATCTATGTTTCGGTCATCAAAAGCTGCCAATAGCATTTGATATCGTTTTATCATTTCCGTGAGTTTTCACCCCCTTTGCGGTGTTGTGTCTTGCGCTAGAAGGCAGTTACGTTCACGCACGTGCGGTGGACCTTAGGGCGGTATACAGGGTGTTACAAAAAGGTACGGCCAAACTTTCAGGAAACATTCCTCACACACAAAGAAAGAAAATATGTTATGTGGACATGTGTCCGGAAACGCTTACTTTCCATGTTAGAGCTCATTTTATTACTTCTCTTCAAATGACATTAATCACGGAATGGAAACACACAGCAACAGAACGTACCAGCGTGACTTCAAACACTTTGTTACAGGAAATGTTCAAAATGTCCTCCGTTAGCGAGGATACATGCATCCACCCTCCGTCGCATGGAATCCCTGATGCGCTGATGCAGCCCTGGAGAATGGCGTATTGTATCACAGCCGTCCACAATACGAGCACGAAGAGTCTCTACTTTTGGTACCGGGATTGCGTAGACAAGAGCTTTCAAATGCCCCCATAAATGAAAGTCAAGAGGGTTGAGGTCAGGAGAGCGTGGAGGCCATGGAATTGGTCCGCCTCTACCAATCCACCGGTCACCGAATCTGTTGTTGAGAAGCGTACGAACATTTCGACTGAAATGTGCAGGAGCCCCATCGTGCATGAATCACATGTTGTGTCGTACTTGTAAAGGCACATGTTCTAGCAGCACAGGTAGAGTATCCCGTATGAAATCATAGCGGTGAATCGAGGAAGTACAGTACATACTGACGAAACTAAAATGAGCTCTAACATGGAAATTAAGCGTTTCCGGACACATGTCCACATAACATCTTTTCTTTATTTGTGTGTGAGGAATTTTTCCTGAAAGTTTGGCCGTACCTTTTTGTAACACCCTGTATAAAGGAGCCGCCCCCACGCGTTTGACTTCAGTTCCGGCGAGTTAGTGCGGAGGCTTACTCACATGAAGATGGCGGTCAGGTCGACAGCCGAAATATTGGGTCAACATGACAATATGTTCCGGCTGGAGCAATTCCAGAGACTCACTGCCAATAAATGTAACTACCACTATGAATGGTTTGACATATACACTGAACTGTAGTATTACACAAGAAGAGGTGATACTGGTACGTGGCTTCCTTAATCGTACTTCACTTACACACCATATCTTAAATACCATAAAAGAGGAAGAGGGTTGGAATAATGGTTGGTAGTCACAATTTAATGACATTACGCCTTTTAAGGAATTTGACAATTACAATTTGTGGATGAGCCACTAAACAAAGTTTTGCAAATACAGTTAGAAACCCAACGTACTCAGTACTCAAATAAACAGTTCCTTAGGAGACAGTTAAAAAAACTTAATGTGCCAGGCATTTATAGAAACCTTAAGCATAACAATAATCAATTACCAGTAAAGGCCGACTTAATGACACTTGATCACTAGTGCCAAGCTAAGATCCAATTACATAACATGATAGAACCACTAAATAAAAAAAAACTACAGCAGAAAAACTGATCTTTAATAATAAAAGTTCACGTGCTCAGACGTGTTAAGAAAAAATTACTGCACAAGGAATTACTGCAGAAGGAACTCAGCAGATGCTATGCAGTTTAAGGTTTAGCCAGTTGCCAGTCCCTAATATTTAAGGAAACAAGTTCATATACGAACAGGTTACATAAATATACATTTATATCTCGACGAGCTTAACCCGCCAAAGATAAATACTAAACTTTGGAAGGCGGTATGTGAACAACTCCCTGTAGTGGCCAGGTTCTTAAACACTGCCAGGCCTAGACCTCGGACGAAAGTTCACTCCCTGCCAAAGCGCTGGCACAATCCAAAGTTTCTGCCCTTATCACAAAGACATTCCAATAACTCTGAAACATAGAAACACTCGGTAGAACCTTTGACTCGATATATGGTAACCGTGTAAAGGAACACGTTACACTACTGACAAAATCGCAACTTTAACCTTGAGCATTTTACACATGGACAACTGCCCATGAAGGCTTTGAAAATGCCAATATAAAATCATTTGATTACAAGAGACACAAAGCACTAGTAAAACTTCTGAGAAAACTTTCACATAATGGCCACCATTTAACTAAACCAACTGAACTCTTCCACAACATCTTAAAGTTCGACTACGAAAGTCTCAGCACAATAATAAAGTTTAAATGACTCTGAGTGCGGAGGTCAACAAAACACAATTACGACCGCTTACTTCATATCACGTACGCAGTACGAGGGAGCGGGTTCCACAGTTTCACCGCTTCTCTTGAAATTTTGTTCCCAGCGAAGTCACAGAACTTGTATCTCCAAGCAGCCCATGTCGCCAGAACGCCCGACCAACTTCACACCACGACATATAACGGCCATCACACTCGTTCGGCAGCCGTTGACACTCGTCTCTCAGCGAATGTAACGATATCTACAGGGTTACCCGTCGAAGGCTAACAACCAACTCGCTTCGCCCGCCAACCCGGAAGATAAGACACGCGAAAAGGAAAGATAGCTTACCTCAACCACAATCGATGTCAACGATACATGAACAAAATAACACTGGCTCCAGCTCGCCACTACTCAGATACTATAGCGCCACATTCCTTGTTCAAGCTGTAAAACAATTCCTTGTTAAAGGAGAAAATGAAATTTTATATTACAGGTCGTTTTACGTGTGAAATATTTAGAAACAATGTATTGTTCAGAGAGGAACTTCACATTCAACACGCGTTTTCGAAAGCCTCTCCTCGTGCATACTCCACCGTCTTTGTGGTTTTCTCTTCGTTGTGCTGGGCAAAAATGCTGCCAAGGGCCAGTTTATAAAACAGCTCACTTCTGATGTTAGGGGTAGGCGTCCAGTTCATGCAGGGTATGCTGCAAACTGCTGCCTGAAAATAATCATGAATTCCAATCTGCTCTCTTCGCCGGCACGTTTTTTGTACAGAACGTATGCACTGAAGCAAGGAACGCCCAGCAAATGGCGAAAAATCTTCTGAAAATATTTTCTCAGCCTGCTCCTACTCATCTGGTACATTTTCAGCAGGGAATCGTTCCAGTCCACGTGTCTCTTATTCTCGTTGTAATCCAAGTCAACACTTTTGCACGATGCCATTCTTTGAATTCACTTCTCGAAATGTGTCGTTATGGAACTTGCTGATATCACGGTGTCTCTATTTTGATTCCATTTCGTCAACAACTGCATATTTCTGTACGCCTTCACGTATTCGCAGTTTTTTAGTTTTCAGGTTTTCATGAAGTCACGGAATTGTTTTCTTTTCATTGTATCCATTAGGAACGGTCCTTCCTGTATTGCCGCGTTGTGTCCACAACGTCGGTGTTCATCACAGGTATTTGTCTAACATATTCTGAACTATTGCAACAGTTTCCGATCAAATCATGAGTGAACTCAAAAACAGTTTGAGAAGTTACGTTCTCTTCAGGATAAAGATTGCCATAAATCGTGTTCTTACCGGTATAAACAGGGGAAGTCGTTATAACTGCCCGAGAATACATTAGTTTGAGTAACGAGTGGAGACATTAACTAACAGCATCATAACAGCTACCGGCCTAAATATCGTCATTCCCATTAGCTGCAGGTAGAGCTGCGCTCTACCAAAATTGCGGTTCGGTAGCTCTGGCACACTGCAGAAACGACGTATTGAATGCTAGGATTACCGCTAGTAGTGGTAGCACTGGTAGGGCAAGAAACGTAAATGAATGCGTAAGAGAGAAATTGGGAGCTGGAGCTGACGATTTTCTCTTTGTTTTCTTGTTGTTTGGTTGTTTGTTTTGCACTTAATTACAACCGGACGTCTTTCAATGTTTGTCCGTTTTGTATTTTATGTCCAAACAGAATGCAAATTTCATCTTATAAGTAATAAAAATTATTTGATCACACAAATTCTTCGCTTTTATGTAAGCAAAGCAATTACTTCAGACGCAAGTACAATTTCCATGCACAGACATAAAATATATGTAGTATATAACTAGCTTAGGTTCGCTGCTTCGCTCGTGTAGACTGTCTGGCCTGCAGAGATACTTTTGTTTTTATTTAATCGAATTTTTATGTTGTTCACAAACTGCATGACCTTCTAGAGCTTTCACCCTAATGATGGCCATATAAGCATGGTCTTTTCCGAATGTACTTATGACCAAAAAGCGATTTTGGTAGCTGGATTCTAAAGTTATTGTTAATCACGTCTTTTGCGTTCTTGCGGAGATGTAGCAACTTTCATCCCGTAACAAATTTCTTTATATCCAACCCAAAAGGGAAATAACAATTGTCATAAATTTAAATTAAATTTTTTTTAAAGTGACGAAATATTTTATTACAAATTTTCATCCCCTATTGCACTCACTTTGGGGATGAATTACCGGAAACACTGAAACAGATATTTTTTTTTTATTTCTACCCTTGAAGTCAAATAGCAGTTGTCATAGATGTAGTCTTAAAAATGCTTTAGTAGTTCTGTAGTAACTATTAACTTTCAAGAAAACTTTCACGCACTATTTTAACCCCTTAATGATTGAATTTTTAATTTTATGACTGAGAAACCAAATATCAGTTATCGTAGTTCTAGTTTCAAAATTCCCTTAATAGCGACATTCTTTCAAAAAACCTTTCATCCCCTATGTACCCCCTTAGTAGTCGAATTTCGGACAATGCTTTCTTAAGCTATGCCTACAGCGCAAGATCCACACCCTCTCCAAACCTCAAGTTCCTATCTCTAGCGGTTTGGGCTGGGCGATGATGAGTCAGGGAATCAGATACTATTTCATCCATTTAGAGGTTGAGTACACAAAAACAGTGTGTTTTCTTTGTAACAGAGAAGCCACATACAAATTTTCATAGATTTAGCTTCAAAAGTGCTTCCACGATGAAATATTTCGATAAAAGCTTTCAGCCGCTGTTGCATTCCCATAGGAGCTCAATTTCGAACTGAGATGTCAAATTTAAATTTTCACACGTTTAGCTTTAAAAGTGCTTTCAAAATAATATATTTTCATAAAAGACTCATCCTCTTTTTCACTCCTTTGGAGGATCAATTTCGAAAAACAATGAGACAACTATTTTTTAATTTGTAACCGGAAGTCAAATACTAATGTTCGTGGATGCAACTTTAAAAATACTCTAGTAATTCTTTAATAACGATATATTTAAAAAAAATGTAAGTTCAGCCTAGTCGATAGCATAGTGACCAGCGTTGCGGTCTATCACTCTTGCGACGTTTTCTAAACCCGATTATTGTTTTTTTTATTTTACTTTTTAAATTTATCTACCCATGTCCGTAGAAGATTACTACACAAATGTGTCTTATCAAGTCAAGGGATACGGGAGCGTTGTATTAATTGTAAAACTACAACTGCATTTTATAGTAAGCGTCATATATTTATTATTTATGTGTGTATAGTACTTTCAGGGGTTACAGACTTCTTAAGTTCTCATATTATTGGATTTCATTCTTATATCGATTCTTAATTCATATATTTTGTTCTTGTGTTTATTATTCAGGAAGCTTTGGTGCATATCCTTGCATGGCACCGATCGTAGAAGCATTCTAAGCACAGAAATTCCCAACACCACGAGCATAATGCGAAGACAGGATTGCCACAGCCACCTTTTCTTCGCAAACATTGCTCAAGTTTTTACACGTTGGCAAAACTTCCGCGGCAAAGCACGCATGACGGATCACTTTTTAGAAAATTGGCTCTTGATTATGAATTAAGATGTTGTTGTTGTTGTTGTTGTTGTGGTCTTCACTCCTGAGACTGGTTTGATGCAGCCCTCCATGCTACTCTATCCTGTGCAAGCTTCTTCATCTCCCAGTACTTACTGCAACCTACATCCTTCTTAATCTGCTTAGTGTATTCATCTCTTGGTCTCCCTCTACGATTTTTACCCTCCACGCTGCCCTCCAATACTAAATTGGTGAGCCCTTGATGCCTCAAAACATGTCCTACCACCCGATCACTTCTTCTGGTCAAGTTGTGCCACAAACTTCTCTTCTCCCCAATTCTATTCAATACCTCCTCATTAGTTAAGTGATCTACCCATCTAATTTTCAGCATTCTTCTGTAGCACCACATTTCGAAAGCTTCTATTCTCTTCTTGTCCAAACTATTTATCGTCCACGTTTCACTTCCATACATGGCTACACTCCATACGAATACTTTCAGAAATGACTTCCTGACACTTAAATCTATACTCGATGTTAACAAATTTCTCTTCTTCAGAAACGCATTCCTTGCTATTGCCAGTCTACATTTTATGTCCTCTCTACTTCGACCATCATCAGTTATTTTACTCCCGAAATAGCAAAACTCCTTACTACTTTAAGTGTCTCATTTCCTAATCTAATTCCCTCAGCATCACCCGACTTAATTCGACTACATTCCATTATCCTCGTTTTGCTTTTGTTGATGTCCATCTTATATCATCCTTTCAAGACACTGTCCATTCCATTAAACTGCTCTTTCAAGTCCTTTGCTGTCTCTGACAGAATTGCAATGTCATCGGCGAACCTCAAAGTTTTTATTTCTTCTCCATGGATTTTAATACCTACTCCGAATGTTTCTTTTGTTTCCTTTACTGGTTGCTCAATGAATTAAGACACACTACAGAAATTTCACCGAAAACAATTTAAAACATTTTTCCATTCATTTATTTATTTTTACCAAATATACAGTTAGCAGATGAATAAGCAGAACTTTGCTCCAACATACACTGAAAACAATTCATGTAATAGTCATCTACGCACGTGGGCACATAAACGAAAAACAACAGAGTAGTTGCGTTTGGATCCCGGGGCGCAAACGTGTGCAGCTGCGTGCGGCCTGGCCACTGCGCCACCGCTTCGACTGAACTATTTGGTCGCTAAGATGCACGTAAGGTACCTCTTTTCTCAGGAACGGTCGAATATTATGGATAAGCCGAGACGCGTTCTCGCTTATTTTGACTCCTCTTCCATTGAGTAGAGCTTCTGGGAAATCGGGTTATGGCACTCGGCTTGTCCTCCTGGGCAGTACACCAGTCCTCCACAGTCCTAATAGTCTGGCTACTACACTCATGCTCATCTGTTAAGGATACATGGTGAAACAGCGCTCTGGCGGGCGGTTTGCGGGTTTATATCACTTCAGGGCATGACCATACGGTGCATTTGACCTGCGGTCGTCGCACGGTGGCGCTGGCAGCAGTCCACATACGCAGAGGTGTGTTGGTGCATGTCAGAGTACGGTGCAGCGAGTAAGTGTACAGACGTTTTCAGACGTGCTAATGGTGACTGTGTGTTGAAAATGGCTCAAAGAACACATATTGATGACGTTGTGAGGGGTAGAATACTAGGGCGACTGAAGGCTGGTCCGTGTGCCCTCCGTGTGCCATAAAGTGTGATCTCAAGATTATAGCAACGATTCCAGCAGACGGGAAATGTGTCCAGGCGCTACAGTACAGGACGTCCACAGTGTACAACACCATAAGACCGATATCTCATCATCAGTGCCCGCAGACGGCCACGGAGTACTGCATTTAGTCTTGCTCGGGACCTTACCACAGCCGCTGGAACAGATGTCTCCAGACACACAGTCGACAGACGAACAGATATGGTTTATTTGCCTGGAGACCTGCAAGGTGCATTCCACTGACCCCTCGTCACAGGAGAGCCAGTAAAGAACACAGTACATGGTCATTGGAACAGTGGTCCCAGGCTATGTTCACGGACGAGTCCAGGTATAGTCTGAACAGTGATTCTCGCCGGGTTTTCATCTGGCGTGAACCAGGAACCAGATACCAACCCCTTAGTATCCTTGAAAGGGACCTGTTTGGAGATCGTGGTTTGATGGTGTGGGGTGGGATTATGATTGGTGCACGTACGCCCCTGCATGTCTTTGACAGAGGAACTGTAACAGGTCAGGTGTATCGGGACGTCATTATGCACCAGAGTATGCCAACCCGTTTTCGGGGGTGCAGCGAGTCCCACCTCCCTCCTGATGGATGATGACGCACGGCCCACCGAGCTGCCATCATGTAGGAGTACCTTGAAACAGAAGATATCGGGCGAATGGAGTGGCCTGCTTGTTCTCCAGACCCAAACCCCATCGAGCACGTCTGGGACGCTCTCGATCGACGTATCGCTGCACGTCTTCAAACCGCTAGGACACTTCAGGAGCTCCGACAAGCTCAGGTGCAAGAATAGGAGGCTATACCCCAGCAGCTGCTCGACCACCTGATCCAGAGTATGCCAACCCATTGTGCGGCCTGTGTACGTGTGCATGGTGATCATATCCCATGCTGATGTCGGGGTACATGCTCAGGAAACAGTGGCGTTTTGTAGCACATGTGTTTCGGGACGGTTTTCTCGTCATCAATACCGTGGACTTATAGGTCTGTGCCGTGTTTTTTCGCTTTGTGCCTATGCTATTAGTGCCTGTTTTGTGTAGTGCCACGTTGTGTGACACCACATTCCGCAATTATCCTTAATTTATGACCATGAGTGTGTATATGACATGAAAAACTACAAGGAATGGGTGAGACATCCGCCTTACACAAACCAAAATCATCCTTCACGGGATCTAAAAGGACCCTGATTTTAGATGTAAGTTGGAAAACACATTTGGCATCATATTTCGGCAAAATACGACAAATGTGTTTGAAGATGCTTCCTGCATAAAGGCAGAAAGGCCGTAGAAGTTGGTGCCAAGTCGGTATCATAATCACTAACGCGGTGCACGTCTGCTGTGTGTTTCACAACATCCATTCTGACGGAAGGTGACCTCAAGATAGGTTAACTCAGTTGGCAAAACTCTCAGGGACTGACATGATGTGGGCCCTGTGAACCAATGTACGAAGTACCCCTTCGCGCAGAGTCGTATGGTGACAGATGGTTCAAATGGTTCAAATGGCTCTGAGCACTATGGGACTCAACTGCTGTGGTCATAAGTCCCCTAGAACTTAGAACTACTTAAACCTAACTAACCTAAGGACATCACACACATCCATGCCCCAGGCAGGATTCGAACCTGCGACCGTAGCGGTCGTGCGGTTCCAGACTGTAGCGCCTTTAACCGCTCGGCCACTCTGGCCGGCTGGTGACAGATGGCAGACTGCAGATGCAAGTCAGTGTGAGTAGGCTTCGTACGAACATCTCGTCCCAACGTACCACCCACCATCCTCCTGACGAAAACACCAAGGAAGGGAAACCGTCACCCTTATCCACCTTCATCATGAAACAAATATTCATATGGGTGGAATAAATGTGTTCTATAACGCCGTTGAAATTCCCACTGCCAAGAGGCCAAAAAACAAAGGTATTGTCTATATATCTTCAAAAAAAAATGTATGTTTCAGAGCCGTCAAGTTCCCCGACGTCTTCCATAAACAAACTGGCAAGAATAAGTGACAACAGGCTTCCATTGGAACTCCATCTGCCTGCCCATACTACTGGTCATTGAATAAAAAGTAAGTTAAAGTCAATACATTTCGAAACAGAATAGAGGTGTCATTAAAACATTGGTGGACAGAGCTAATAAGATCTGTGAGCCAGTTTATTTGCAAGATGAACGAAATCATTTGCGAGTGGCTTTTAAGAAAAATGGATACGCTGACAACGAGATAGATCGAGCACTCCATCCCAGAAGAAAACTGCGTCACAACATTCAGCAACAACAACTGCCAGCTGGAAAAGGTTTTTTTCATTTATTCGCAATATTGGGGACTGTATTGGGAAAGTTCTGGAAAAGTTTCAAGTTGAAACAATCTTTAGACCCACCAAGAAGACTAGTTAGTGTGTAAGATGGGCGGAAGACGGTCGACACCCCTTAGCAACTCCTGGACTGTATGGCTCCTGTGGGAAGGTTTGTATTGGATGGACGAAAAGAAGTGTCAATACCCATTTAACCGAACACTAAAGGAAATGTGGACTGGGACTGAAAAGAGGAAGGCTTAAAGTTAGATAAGATATGGTGGTCGACTTTGCACCAAGGATGTGACAATCGATTACCTTCAATCGAGAATAATGACGTTAGTCAGAGATACGCTTACAGTCGGCCCCACGTGACGTATGGCAGTGCCCTCTATGAGGCCTATATAAGCGGTACGTCCACGGCCTGGCAGCCAGTCGTTCACTCACCTCGGAAGATGTTGCCCGCAGTTGTCAACGAAACGTCAGGAAGAAGTAGTTTTACAGATCGACCACGGCCTCTCAGTCCGGAAGTTTTAACTAATGAAGACGCCGACCGTGAAAGCTTACACGTTATGATTATTTCGAAACAGGTTCGTTAGTTAATACCAAAGTAACCCTCAATCAACCGTAAGGAATTAGACATGGGAACAAGGTTTTAAATTCCTTTGCACATCGCTTACTTGCCGCAGTTTTGCCTTGAAAGTGACGGGCTGTGCTCCCGTCGAAATATCCGCCATTTCCACGACTTCACACGGCTCCATTCCCGTATGTTATTTGAACATAGCACACACTGTTTCTTCTACTGTAAACTGCGTAACAATTCTGCGCTCTGCTCTGTTTTATTGGATTAGTATTCTTCGGATATAGCGTATTCGCTGCCAATTAACGTTTCCTTTGTCACTTTTTGTGTTCCACTTGTATAATGAGTTTACACGAGCAGAGAAAGATTTGACGTACCCGGAATTCGGTTTTCAGTTTATTAAGTCCACTAATCGACTTTAACTAGGTGTTTATGATTTCAGATAACTGCTGTTATGCAGAAAATTAAAAAAAAGCAGTTGACAGATTAGGGACAAGCCCCTTCTCCTTTCATCTTCACACCGACGCTTTGCAGTCAAAAATTTTGGCACTCGATAATTTTTTTGACATGAAACTTAATTGGACAGTCAGTTCAGACGCCAAGTATCATAATGGTAGAGTGTGTGAAATACACTGCGTGGCAGAAAAAGTCAACAACCCAGAAGAGGTGGTCAGATGTCAATGAAACTTAGCACACAGTCGGCGTTCAAATAATTGTTTAGAGCTGAAATTCTCTCTGACATGTAGGACGGCCACCAAAGTGCATTGGTGTTGTTCTTCTTAGTTTTGCTAGCAGGCCTGGTAGGGCATACACGATGTCAGCTGCCCCTACCGATGTCGTTTTATACAACCTTCGTTGTTACATCCAGCCTTTAAAAACCGCGCGCGAGATTTTTGCCTCACCCGGCTGGCTACGTGCTAACTGTTAGTCCTACACACAAAAATGAACGATCCATTTTGTAGGAAATTTAATGTAGTTAAATGTTGTCCTGGGATGCGTTGTCGCTAGAGTCCGCGGTTTTAGAATTAATCACGAAAAACGTACGAAAATTACCTTCAAACATCCCTTTGCACTCAGCGCGCTTTGGCAAACGGCCTTTGAAGCGGTCAGACAGGAGAGGCAGCAGCCTGCAGCGGTGAAAGTATCCCCATAGCTGCGTAAACAATCGTCAGAGCCACTGCTGGAAATGTCGAGGCGTGACTGTTCGTAGATCTAAACGCCCGCCCCCCTTGCTTGCTGTATATGAGGGGCGTCCAATAAGTGATCAATACTTCTTTTTCCTCGGTCATTTCCGGTTGACAAAATGCGAAATTTGTTGTGAGACATCGCGGAACATTCCCGCTTCAGTCTTTATAGTTTCGTGAAGTTCCGATAGGTGGCGGTGCGATGTAGTCTTCAAAATGGCATCTGTAACGGAGGTGCATTCCAAGCGCAGAGGTGTTTTTTTTTTTGGTTCTTTTGGTTCAAGACCAGAGCATATCAAATATTCACAGGCGTTTGCAGAATGTCTACGGAGACCTGGCAGCAAACAAAAGCAGGGTGAGTCGTTGGGCGCGGCGTCATCGCAACAAGGCCACGCAGACCTGTGCGATCTGCCATGTGCTGGGGACTGCACACAGCTGGGACTCCTGTAACGTTGGAACGCACGGACACTCATTCGAGCTGATCGATGGATCACAATCAAACACTGCTCCTTCTCCATGACAAAGCAAAGCCTCACAAAATCTGCGCACCCGAGAGGAGTTCACAAAACTTCATTGGACTGTTGTTCCTCATCCACCCTACAGCCCGGATCCCGCGACTTCCGACTTCCATCTTTTTGGTCCAATGTAGGGTGTACTCCGCGGGGAGCAGTACGTGAATAAGGTGGAGGTTATTGACGCAGCGTGACGTTGGCTGCGACGTCTACCGGTAGAGTGGTACCATGCGGTCACACAGGCCGTCCCAGGAAAGCGGCGTAAGGCCGTCGCGTTGAACGCAGAGTATGTTGGAAAACAAGGTTTGTAACCAAAATAGTGGGGAATAATGTTGTGTGTTGGAATCCGGAATAAAACAATCTGATTTCGGGAAACGAAAATGTGTTGTATTACCTATCAGACACTCCTCGTGTAAGGAAACGGACCGTGACACAACTGCACACCGTCACAAAATGGAAAAGGAGAGTAGTTTAGACCATTGAGGATACAGACTGCTTTTGGCGTCATTATACTGATACCACAGTGTAACACAAACAGTCGCGGTGCTGCTGCTCATATTTGTTAGACTGTGCAACAGCAGCGCTCCAAGCGGCCAGCAAGGGACATTTCACAATGCGATATCGAATGAGTACCAATATAACCGTTTATATTGATTAGTTCTTGCAATACCTAAAGTTGACAAAAATGACGACACATAACGAAGCAGTTTATTTACGATTCTCTTGTGACTTACAGGCATTTAAGTTAAAATCTTCTGGGTTATTAGGCCGCGTTATATTTCTTCTAAAATGATCTACGTTTCGACCCCTCTACTGGGATCTTCCCCAGCGGTAGTGGATACCAGAAGATCCTGAGGAAGATCCCAGCAGAGGGGTCGAAATGTAGATCATTTTAGAAGAAACATGACGTGGCCTAATAACCCAGAAAATTTTAACTTCAGTGATAATGGCCACGAAAGCCTGCAGACTTACATTACAGACATTTATTGAAAAATGTCGTTTTCCTTGAAAGACACAAAAAACAACTTGGTAAGCATAAGAACACCTGATCTTTTGCAGAAAGATTTCATATATGCAGTCAACATCGTTAAGTTTTGTTCACTACCCTTCCGGTCCAATCAGTGAATCGGGAACGCAGGAAACTTGTATGGAATGCAAAACCTTCATTGAGTAACGTACCAAGTAAGCCATCACAACTGTAGCTGAAGGCAAAACCTCACAGACGTGATAATAAAACGTCAAGACCAATAAATCTGTTACCCCATAAGGAAGAAACCAGCTCCATTATTGTTGCTGCATGTGAGCCACAAACGGTAAGAATCTTGAACACTTTCGCTTTCGAAGCAAAAGCAGTTTCATTTGCAAAGATGTTCGTGTACTGAAAAATAATGAAGTGTAATAACGTGCACATCATTTGGCTAAAAACAAAATTGTTAGGTTTACCTATCTTAATAAGAACAGACAACTAGAGAAATATATGTTTCTCATGCACGAATATGATTTATATTCTCTTGATTTAAGCGGTATCAGCTGCAATTATTTACATATTCGAAAGTATTTCCTCATGAATACGTTATAGCTAATGGGACTGAATAAATGATATTCCGCTGTTTTTGCATTTATTTCACGATAATTCCAAGTCTCTCGATAATTTACTAATGCATCGAACGTAAAAATACAATAACTATTTCTTTAATTAATAAGAAAAATTAAACACAAACGTTAATCTCACCGCTGGTTTCTCGCGCAAGGGGCGATTGTCAGACAGTAACAATTTTCACAACAGTGAGTGTCGTAACTGTGTATGTTAGACTATGATTGAAACCAGCATCTCTATCAGCTGACCAGAGGCGGCGTTTAGTATTTTCAGAGGAGCTTTCTTTATTACAACGGTGAAATCTTTTGCAGCGTTTGGTTGGAATGAAACATACGTGAAAAGGAAGTAATATTTCGTTCCACAGATAAAGTTGATTAAAGAAAAAAAAAAGACGAACACAGATTTCGAGAGTATGTCAGTGAATTTACAGTCTGTAGCTAAGGAACGATTTCGTTACCAGACAATCAGACGCGAATGGCCTCCTATTTGAGAGGGTTTATTTGAACTGAATCATAGGGATCATTACACATCTACCTACACACCAATAGGTTGGTCCTCAGCTCTAAAACTCGATGAATGAGGAATATTTTGAGACGACAGTATGTAAATATCTTATTTACTGCAAGAGTTTTCTCTACGTTTAGTGTTTTCTGATATGTCACGCTTCTTACCTTAATACTATTTCGATGTCTATACTGGTCTAAGCAAAAGCCGTTAAACATCAACGGTTATTTCGTCTAAAAACCAAATATTATGCGTAGAAACCGATGTCATTTCTTAGGAAAACATAATAAAATATTTCAGACGAATTGTTCAGAAATCACCACCAAACTAAACTCTCCCTGTCAAATTGATATTTTGCCTTGTATGGAAGTTGCGAACTAAGTGACGATGAGTACAAAAAATACAGTAATTCACTCAACAACTGGGATCCTGTCGCCTGTAAAAAGACAGAGCTGTCAATACAGCGTTACAAACTGTTCGTTGCCTGCTCAATTCTCCAAAAATACAGAACGATGACCATCCCATTAATATCGATAATTTCGGAGACATTAGGTTAACTGCAATATTACATTCGTAATACTACTACAATAAACCGTTCAGTTGATTTCAGCAATAAACATGAAAAACTGTACATGTATGCTCCAGTTGCGATAAAAACTCGGCTTTTTGTCCTCCGTTAGTCGACGTAGATATTGCTTTCAATCGCTGACACGGCAGGGATAAGCTCTCGTTCTATCTTTATCCGTGGTGTGGGGAAATAGACTTTCCGAAATGCCTCGCTCACACTGCGATATTATGCAACATGTTTGTACTGCATATACACGCCGAGAAAACCTTTGGTGCACACGCCCTGCACGAAGTTAACAACTAAGACGAAGTGACAGCTGATTAAATCTGTAGCAGGTAGGAGGCAGTAAGCTATATGTGACGCAGGATGTTTAACAGAAAGCAAAAGAAGACCCGCTAGCATCATTGATGTTATAGATGACATTCGAAATCCTGTGGATCAATAGTGTACAGACGACAGGCGTGTCTATATCGACCATTCTGATATAAGGGACCAATGGTAGGAAATAAATTGGTCAGAAGATACGAGATCTCAACTAACCTGCTTAGTTAGCTACTTACTTACATATTCCTGTAGTTTATACTTGTGACGATGTGATGAAAACTATCAGGGCTCCTGTGTGTGGAGATCGGTGTGGAGTGTGTCCACCATTCGCCTGTATGGCGACTTCAGCTCTGCTGCGGACACTTTAAACGAGGTGACTGAATGTCTATTATGAATAGTAGTCCATTCTTCATCATCTGCCGAAATCAGAGGAGGTACTGATGTTGTACTCTTAGGTCTAAAGCAAAGTCGAAATTCTAACTCATCCCAAAGATGTTGCATCGTGTTCAGGTCGATACTCTGGGCAAACAGTCCATTTTAGGAATGTTACTGTCCGCAAACATTTGCCTCATAGGTACTGCTTCATGACAGGGTGCACTGTCATGCTGAAACAAAGAATTATTGTACTGAACTGTTCCTTTATGGGAGACAGTACACCGTGCTGTAAAAGTTAATCATATCCTTCTGCATTTAGCGTTTTCTTAAGAACAATAACGGCACAACACCATAACGACATCCTAGCGACGTTCAAGAAGCCCTTCTGCGTTTGATGAAGGTCGTTCAAACGCATTAATCCATAATGGTCCATGTCAGTGTGCTCGAGAACTGACAAATGTGATCATTCCACCATGGTGGGACTGCGTGCGATGAGGAAGGTTCAAAAATTGGGCGTATGGGTACCGCATCTCCAAGCCAAAATCACAAAATTTAGCAGGTGGCCATTACGAGGCCTGTCTAAAAGTTATCCGACCTTTGGTCAGAAAAATATTTCGAATACCTGACGGGGTTGGGACCCTAAACCCCTTCAAAGAAGGCTCCTTGTGCTTGCACACACTTAGCCCACTTATCCTTCCACTGCTGGGAACACCTCTGGAAGTCTTCTTTTGGAATGGTGTTCAGCTCCGTCGTCGTGTCCCGCATTATTTCTCTACTCTCAAAACTGGCTCCTTTCAGTGGCGTCTTCAATTTTGGAAACAACCAGAAGTCACAAGGAGTCATGTCTGGAGACTAGGGAGGTTGGCAAACGGCTGTAATTCCATTTTTGGCCAAGAAATTTTGGATCGTGGGATGAATGTGCGGGCGCGTTGTCGTGATGCAGTTGACAGCTTTTCGCCGAACTGTGTCACGGAGTCGCTGGAGAACATCTTGATAGTGCTCCTTTGTCACTGTTTGTCCTTCCGGTGCGTATTCATGATGCACAATTCCACGGACATCAAAGAAGACAGTCAGCGTCACCTTGATGTTGCTTCTCACCTGCCGCACTTTCTCCAGCCTTGGAGACTCGGGATGCTTCCAGTGCGATGACCATCTTATCTAGGTTGTAACCGTACACCTATGACTCATCTCTAGTTATCACGGTGTTCAGAAAACCAGGATAAGTCTTGGTGGTGTCCAGAAGGTCCTGTTCAACATCAAAACGAAGGTCTTTTTGTTCTAGCGACAACAACTTGGTTCCGAATTTCGCAGCCATTCGGTGCATATTCAAATCATCACGCAAAATTGCATGTGTAGAATCTTTACTCACTCTAACCTCTGGAGCAATCTCCCGCACGGTCAAACGGTGATCTGCCATCACCAAATTTTGCACCCTCTGAACAACAGCTGCTCTCCGAGCAGTTTGGGGCATGCCAGAACGCTGGTCACTCTCCACTGACGTGCGGCCATTTTTGAATCGGTTGAACCACTCCTTAATTTGTGTTACACACATCGAATCGTCTCCAAACACGTTGAATCTGTTGCTCTTTGAGAATCACCAAGATTTTGACAAAATTTGATGCGGCATCTTTGTTCAACACGTTCAGTCATCTTGAGAGAATCGGTAATCCGACCAACACGTTGCGTAGCACCTCACTCAGCGGTCGACAGGCAGCGACGGACGCGCTGGAAGGTGGGGATAAAACTCATACTGCGCACAAAGGTCCCTTCCTTTACTGGGTACAGTGGCGCTGCGCTATCGTCTCTATTTCAAGGGAAAATCATAGGTCGGATACTTATTAGACAGACCTCGTATGCATCTCTGCTAGCTCGTCATCAATTGGTTCGTGAACAACACCGGCCATTTCTATCTTACATCGTTACTGGTGACGACAGATGGTGTGTTTATGCCAACATGAGGAAAAGAAGGAATACTTGGGCTCAAACAGTAGCAGCTCCCCAAACAAAGACCTGCCCGCATGCGGAAAAGATGTTGCGCATCTGGTGGAACAGTGACGGTGTGTTATATTACGTGTTGCTTCCTCAAGGCGTAACCACGAATGCTGACTTTTGTTGCCTACAATTGAAGCGTCTTGCAGACGCGTCCAAGAACAACGACGAGAAAGAGTGCGTGAAGCGATGTTACTCTACAATAACGCCCGCTCGCATTCTGCTAGACTGACAAAAAACACTGTACAGGAGTTGGGTTGGGAAGTCATTCCGCACCCACCTTATTCGCCTGATCTTACGCCCACACATTTGCACCCTTCTGCTCTCTATCGAAAAACCTTCAAGAGAGCTCCTTCCCGAATGAAAATGCGCTCCGAACGAGGCTTGTGGAGTTCTTCGCCACAAAACCATGAGATTTGTACAGTTGGGGAACCGAAAAGTTTCCTCAGCGTCGGGAGACTGTTGTAAATAAAGAAACAGAATATATTCTTGATGACTGAAGCCTCTCTTACGTGTAGCTTTAAACAGATCGGAAAATGCTACGAACTTATGCACCAGCACAATATTATCCTCCGCACTTCCTTCCAGTACCGTACTGATGCTTCAGAATTTGTCCTATTAATTTGTCTTTGCTTATGGTCCTCGAATGACTTCCGCACAAGGCTGCACCCCAGATAAATACACTACTGGCCATTAAAATTGCTACACCAAGAAGAAATGCAGATGATAAAAGGGTATTCATTGGACAAATATATTATACTACAACTGACATGTGATTACATTTTCACCCAATTTGGGTGCATAGATCATGAGAAATGAGTACCCAGAACAACCACCTCTGGCCGTAATAACGGCCTTGAGTCAAACAGAGCTTGGATGGCGTGTACAGGTACAGCTGCCCATGCGGCTTCAACACGATACCACAATTCATGAAGAGTCGTGACTGGCGTATTGTGACGAGCCAGTTGCTCGGCCACCATTCACCAGACGTTTTCAATGGGTGAGAGAGAAATGTGCTGGCCAGGGCAGCAGTCGAACATTTTCTGTATCCAGAAAGACCAGTACAGGAGCGGCAACGTGCGGTCGTGCATTATCCTTCTGAAATGTAGGGTATCGCAGGGATCGAATGAAGGGTTGAGCCACGGGTCGTAGCACATCTGAAATGTAACGTCCACTGTTCAAAGTGCCGTCAATGCGAACAAGAGGTGACCGAGACGTGTAACCAATGGCACCCCATACCATCACGCCGGGTGATACGCCAATATGGCGATGACGAATAGACGCTTCCAATGTGCGTTCACCGCGCTGTCGCCAAACACGGATGCGCCCATCATGATGCTGTAAAGAGAACCTGGATTCATCCGAAAAATGACGTCTTGCCATTCGTGCACCCAGGTTCGTCGTTGAGTACACCATCGCAGGAGCTCCTGTCTGTGATGCAGCGTCAAGGGTAACCGCAGCCACGGTCTCCGAGCTGATAGTCAATGTTGCTGCAAACGTCGTCGAACTGTTCGTGCAAATGGTTGTTGTCTTGCAAACGTCCCCATCTGTTGACTCGGGGATCGAGACGTGGCTGCACGATCCGTTACAGCCATGCGGATAAGATGCCTGTCATCTCGACTGCTAGTGATACGAGGCCGTTGGGATCCGGCACGGTGTTCCGTATTACCCTCCTGAACCCACCGATCCCGTGTTCTGCTAACAGTCATTGGATCTCGACCAACGCGAGCAGCAATGTGTATTATTAAATCCTCTCTACTTCCCTGTCTTCAGTTATTTTGGCGCCCAAATAGCAAAACTCATATACTAATTTTAATGTCTTCTTTTCTAATCCGATTTCCTCAGCATCGCCCCATTTTATTCGACTACATTATAATATCCTTGTTTTTCTATTGTTGATGCTTATCTTGTAACCACCTTTAAGGCCACAGGCCATTCCTTTCAACTGCCCTTACTGGTCCTATGCTGTCTGATAGAATTAAAATGTCATAGGTAAAACTCAAACCTTTTATTTCTTCTTTCTGAACTTCAATTCATTCTCCAACTCATATCTGCAGTCTTACTTTTGTATGAGCTCTATATAACCTTTCGCCCATTGCAGTTTATCGCTGATACCTCTAGAATTTGAGAAAGTGTATTCCAGGCAACATTGTCAAAAGGTTTACCTAAGTCTTCAAACGCTATAAACGTAGGTTTGTCTTTCTTCACCCTGTCTTCCAAGGTAGGGTCAATATTGCCTCACGTTTACCTACATTTCGCTGCGACTCATGCTGATCTTATTTGTGGTCCGCTTCTACTAGTTATTACGTTCTCGTGTAAATAATACATGTCATTATTTTGCAACCATGACTTACTAAACTGATAGTTCGATAGTGTTCCTAAATGTCAGGACCTGCTTTGTTTGGTGGAATTTTTACATCATTCTAGAACTTTGAGCGTATTTCGCTTGTCTCTTTGGCATGACCGTATCTCCCAAGGATCTCAGTAATTCTCACGCAATGTTGTCTACTCCAGGGGCCGTGTTTTGACTTAAGTGAAGAAGAGACGGGAAATGTGATACTGCGAGAAGAGTGCTGAACGATCTTTCTTTTCCCGTTTTACAGAATTGTCATGAAGGTCATTCTCCGTGTCTAGCCACTTCATATGCACCACAAGAAAAAGAAACAATGAAAGACACGCCACGAAGATCTCAAAGGAACGGAAATCAATGGAGGTCATATACATATAAAAACAAACAAATGATTACAATTTCCGAACAACTGGATGATTTATTCAAGAGCCTCACAAATGAAGCATGTCAAAACGCACTGGTCCACCTCTGGCCCTTATGCAAGCAGCTATTTGGCTTGACATTGACTGACAGAGTCGTTGGATGAACTCCTGAGGGAAATCGTGCAAAATTCTGTCCAACTGGCGCTTCAGATCGTCAAAATCTTGAGATGGATCAACGCGTTACTGACTTGCTCAGTTTGTGAAGCTCTTTCTTTTGAATAAACCATCCTATTTTTCCGCAGTTGTAATCATTTGCTTGTCTGTATATCTAGCACATCTATTGATTTCCGTTCCATCCGGATAATTCCTTCATGGTACATCTCTATTTGTTTGCTTAATTATTTTTGTCTTAGACTGTGTTACTTCCACCTATCTCTTCTTTGCTCAGTACCTGTTTTGCACCTGACAATCTTGATATTCATACAGTTGCTTCTCTTTCCTCAAAGGCCTCTCTAGTTTTCTCGTATGCGGTATCTATCTTTCCCCTGGTTACACATCCCTCGTATCGATATTCTCGCGCTCTGCTGTATGACGCATATTCAGACATCCGCACAATGCGGCCCACTTTCGGCTTAGGGAAGAATTCGCACTCGCCCTGCACACTCTGTGCATACATTTCAGCGCATCGCGCATACGTTTGCATACAAAGAGGAAATTTCCCTGTCGACACGCTTCATGAATATTATTTCTGCTCTAGTTGGAATACGTAGTCCATAACACATCATGAAAGTACTTTTAGTTGCTACACCGACATGAGAAACACGACATATGCTAGTACTTGTACTAAACTAGTTTTCTGCTTAGTCTCGAAGTTACGCTGTCAGTGAACGACTGATAGCACCGACGCATTACATTGCGTACCGAAATCAGTGCACAATCATGCTGCTTACACAGGAAATCGTTACGACGAAGTACAGCTTCCATTGTGGCAACAATCCTCGCTTCCTATGAACGGCCTCGAGTTTTTGTCTCTAAACACCTGATTCCTTTTCCTCCGCATATGATTAATCTTTCAATTGATTTGATGCTCATATTCATGCTTCCCTATCGTATGCAAATTTTTCAACGCCTCAAATCGCTCCTGGTTTATCACTTTTTTAATACTACTAAATCTTCCTTCATTCTCACTCCAGTATCGCGGGTACTGTTCTTGGATAACGTGTAGGAATGTGAGGCCAGGCGTTATACTGATTCACCTGCCCCTACCGATGTTGTTTTATGCAAGCTGCAATGGTATATCTGGCCTCCTGCGTCATTTTCATATTCTCTCGCTCATTAGGCGCAAACTATATGCCCTACAGAAAAAATGAACAGACCTTTTTGCTATACGCAGTGTTATATCTGTCCTCGAAAACCACGCGCGAGTTTTGCATATTCACTCGCTCGCTACGCGCGAACTATTAGTCCTACAGAAGAAATGAAGGGGGATCTTTTTTGTCGAAAATTTAATGTAATTAAATTTTGTACGGGGATACGTTTCTGCTGGAGCCCATAGTTTTCGAGTTATCAAAGAAATACGTACAAAAGTGACATTCACATACACCTTCACTCTACACTCATCCCTCATCAGTCAGGACTTCTAGTATGTTCATTCTGGCGCTCCCTCTTACCACTGTACAAAATTTTCCGACTACATGAATTATTCCCAACGTTGGACTTCCCTTAGTCTCCATTGGCTGGTCTGTTAAGGCATCGGCATCTTGGCTATTTGTTAATATTGTTAGTGAGGGTAATGAAAGAAAAACTACTTTTGTAAACGTTACGCTAAAACTAATTATGTAGGCAAGTCGATCCAAACTTATCCCTTAATAGAAAAGGAGCTTCGTAGTCGCAAGGCTTGACGAATGCAACAATGTAATTATTGTATAATGCTGTTAAAACTCACAAAATTGTTAGATAAAATTTGCGCAAAAGTCATTTTTACTATTTTTAATTGCTGGAGTACGCTGATGACATAATAACGGTAGTCAATGAAGACAAAAAAAGGACTAATGTGGTAAATAATTCGTGCAGTCGCAATTTTTTGTATAATGATACGAGGCAGCGTCGTGAACGATTTACCAGAAATCATTCCGATGGGGGCTGAGTGAGGGAATAGGGATGCGTTTGAAGGTCACTTTATTAAGTCTTCCTTCAATAACTGGAAAACTACCTCCTCTGACGAAAATGTATCCCAGTACCAAATTTAACTACATTAAATTTCCTCCAAAAAAGCCCATCTTCATTTTTCTGTAGGACTAATACTTTGCGCGTAGCGAGCGGGTGAGTATGCGAATCTCGCGCGTGGTTTTGAAGGCTGGATATAACATTGCGGGTAGGGTCAGCTGAATCAGCCAGTATCTAGGAACATTTTTAGGCAACAAGGAAGTCTAGCAGCACATCGACGGTTGGGTCAGTCAATAAATGTAACGTATTGAGCATAAAAAACCGAAGAGATCCACTGCTGTGAAGTTACAGATTTGGCGACAAATCACTGGAAACATTAACTACTGTAGAGTACCTTACTTTTACATGTGGCAAGGGCCTTATCGACCGTACCAACACGGAATGTCGCTCAGTATCCCAGCTGACCCTGGTTCTACACTATACAAATTTCTGCATGTACAACACAAGTATAAGGGACACTCTAATGGAAATCGAACACCTGCCACAACGGGACCGTGCAGTGGCTTCACTCAAAAGTAATGTCCACACGCGTTAAGACGTCTGTCCCACTGGGAGGCGTGACGATCAGTTCCCGTTTCGTGGAACGAGGTCGGCCGCAGCCTCTCTTGTACGTCCTCGTGCAACTGAAACCGAGTTCCACTCACGTCTTCTTCAGGTGGCCGGAGGGCCAGAGATCACTCGGTGAAAGATCCAGGCTGTTCGGAGAATATTGCAGTATTTTCCCAAGCGAAACGCTGAAGCGAAGCCTTAGTCCGATTGGCAGTGTGCGGGCAGGCGTTACCGCGCACCGCCCGACAGCGTTCCGCACGTTTTGACTTCATGGTGCGTGGCAGTTTCTGCAAAGAGGCTTCATAGCGCGGCGCACTGGTTGTGGTTCCAAGCTCCAGGAAGCCGACGAGATGAGGAACCGTACAATAACGCCCTCCCCCACACGGCCAAACGGACGAAGGTTATGCTTCAGTGATTTGATAGAGAAACACTGCAACATCCACCGTACATTGCCTTATTTGGGTCTTTTTATTGCCCATTTAGCTGGACAGTGTGGCCTAGCGGTTCTAGGCGCTTCAGTCTGGAACCGCGCGACCGCTACGGTCGCAGGTTCGAATCCTGCCTCGGGCATGGATGTGTGTGATGTCCTTAGGTTGGTTAGGTTTAAGTAGTTCTAAGTTCTAGGGGACTGATGACCTCAGCAGTTAAGTCCCATAGTGCTCAGAGGCATTTTTTTTTTTTTTTTTTTTGCCCATTTAGAGACCTGTTGCGTTACATTTCATAACATGTCATTCATTTTACAGCGTTTCATGGATATTAAGAAACATATTCCATATTGCATCTACATCTACATGGATACTCTGCAAATCACATTTAAGTACCTAGCTGAGGGTTCATCGAACCACCTTCACAATTCTCTATTATTCCAATCTCGTATAGCGCGCGGCAAGAACGAACACCTATATGTTTCCGAACGAGCTCTGATTTCCCTTATTTTATCATGGTGATCGTTTCCCTCTATGTAGGTCGACGTCAACAAAATGTCGTCGCATTCGGAAGAGAAAGTTGGTGATTGGAATTTTGTGAGAAGATTACTCCGCAAAGAAAAACGCCTTTGTTTTAATTATGTCCATCCGAAGTCCTGTATCATTTCAATGACACTCTCTTCCCTATTTCGCGATAATGCAGAATGTGCTACCCTTCGTTGAACGTTTTCGATGTACTACGTCACTCCTATCTGGTAAGGATCCCACACCGCGCAGCAGTATTCTAAAACAAGACGGACAAGCGTAGTTTAGGCAGTCTCCTTAGTAGATCTGTTATATTTTCTAAGTGTCCTGCCAGTAAAACGCAGTCTTTGGTTAGCCTTCCTCACAACATTTTCTATGTGTTCCTTCCAATTTAAGTTGTCCGTAACTGTAATTCCTAGGCATTTAGTTCAATTTACAGTGTTTAGATTTGACTATCGTGTAACCGAAGTTCAACGGATTCCTTTTAGCACTCAAGTGGATGATCTCACACTTTTCGTTATATATGGTGAACTGCCAATTTTTGCACCGTTCAGATATCCTTTCTAAATTGTTTTGCAATTTGTTTTGTCTTCTGATGACTTTACTAGTCGATAAACGACAGCCTTACCTGCAAACAACCTAAGACGTCTGCTCAGGCTGTCTGCCAAATGATTTGTATAGATAAGGAACAGCAAAGGGCCTATAACACTACCAGAAATCTCTCCTGTTTTACTCGGTGACTTTCCGCCAATTACTACGAACTGTGACCTCTCTGACAGGAAATCACGGATCCAGTCACATAACTGAGACGATATTCTGTAAGCCGCTTGTGAAATACAGTGTGTAAGGTCTACTGGAAATATAGGAATACGAATCAATTTGAGATCCCTTTTCAGTAGCACTCAACACTTCATGCGAGTAAAGGGCTAGTTGTGTTTCACAAGAATGATGTTTTCTACATCCGTGTTGACTGTGTGTCGATAGACTGTTTTCTTCGAGATAAACAGCAATTATTGTTTTCAGCAATTACAATGGAAATAGTAATAAATTAAAAAATACATTAGAAATTGAAATAAGAAAACGCAAATAGATTCAACTTTTAAGAAGATATGGTGATAGATGATAGCAAAGACTTGGATAGAAAGAGAGAGAGAAATGTTACCCTATCTGAGCTAGCCTTGTCTGAAAGCCTCAGAACTATTTCTCGTCTTGCAGTTCCGGTTTGCTGCAGTTTAATCTAGGGATTACTATTTCTAAACAGTATTTACAAAAACACTATAGCTGTTATGTACATTGTGGAAAGCGCAGTGGTGCAGGAGTATTAAGTATGTTATTTCTTGGGGTTATTAATTACCCTTCAGTTTCTACATTATGTGTCTTGAATTTTACCTATTATGTTGTTTATATACTGTTCAGTTGCAAGTGTTCCATCCCAACAGCCACAGGCGCCGACTCCATGGGGCCTGATGGGAGCCGAGCCCCCTCAAAAACTTAAGAAAATTATTAGTTATATTATGCTTTGTAAAAACACAAGATTATGTTTGAATTATTTATTTTCCTTGTTTGACGATACTTATCTTTTAAAATACATTCAGTAATGGGTTAAAACAATTATTATGGTAGTAAGCAGGTAACTGAAAACGAGTGGTGTGAATCATGATGGTGTTACGGTGCTGCGGGCACAGAATTTGTCGCGGTGCGCGAACCTTCGGTTAAAGTCTGGCGCCAATGGGCCAGCGCTGTCGCAGCGGCGACATCAAAAGGACTAGAGCAGAAGCGCCTGGAACCAAATGTTGCAAATGGCTCTGGGCACTATGGGACTTAACATCTGAGGTCATCAGTCCCCTAGAACTTTAGAACTACTAAACCTAACTAACCTAAGGACAGCACACACAATAATGCCAGAGGCAGGATTAGAACCTGCGACCGTAGCAGCAGCGCAGTTCCGGACTAAAGCGCCTAGAACCGCTCGGCCACAGCTGCCGGACGCCTGGAGCCCTACGCCTAACGTCGCCTTAACGCTTTCAGACATTACGACGCCGCGGCTATATAATGCCCGACCTGCTGTCGCAGTCATTCGGTGTGGATAGTTTCGTTCAGTGCATGCTGCAGACGTGTTTAGTGTTCTGACTTTATTGTCTAGTGGACTATTTCATATGACTATATTTTATTCGTTAACTTTAGTGTTAGTGTATTGTGAATTAACTTTGCAATGGATAAATTTTTTACCAAAAAGGCGCGCTTGGAAGTTGATGATACTGCAAGTCAACCTGTGTCGCAATTGTTTCGTCGTCTTTAGGCGCGAACCGTTCACAGCCGAAACTTGGACAGTCCGGTAAGGGAAGATCATTTCAGAAGTCTTGCATGATCAAATATACATGGCTATAATATGAAGCATCAACCGAAAAAGTTTTTTGCAAAACCTGCAAAGAGGCGGATGCTAAAAATCTATTAGAATTTTCTTGAAAAAAAAAAAAAAAAGATGCATTTACTTCCGTAGGGTTTCCTAACTGGAAAAACGCTTTCCAAAAATTTCGTCTTCATGAAAATACGTATAAGCATAAAGAAAGAATTCTGAAACAAAATTCTATCACGAACCGAAGTGTAGCCTCCCAAATGAATGAACAGTTAGATACTGATAAGAAGAAAGGCCGTTTAGCTCTTGAGACAATTTTTACTACCGTGCAATTTCTGTGCCGACAAGGACTAGCAATTAGAGAACACGAAGATTTAAAGTGAATTTTTTTTCAGTAAAAGAAACAGTAACAGGAACAAAACGCAAAATAAAATTCTGTGGAGAAACATCGGAACATTTGAAATCAAAGGTGATGTAAGGTAAGGTGATGTCCTTTCCCAGCGCTTTCCTACTGCGTTCTGAAAAAGGTAATAACGGAACCATCGGCTTAAAGACATCAGGATATAGAATCTGGGACGTGAAACTGAAGTGACTAGCCTATGCGGATGATTTAGCACTATTTTCCTAAAACGTCGGTACAGAAGCTGTAAAAATCAAACTGTTGAGAGAGATGGCGGAAAATACTAGGTTACAAATTTCTTTCGAGAAGACAGAATACATAAGGAACATTAAATTTGCCCCAAAATTTCTAAGGATAAGATACGACGGAATCGACAGTTTGCATCATTTTAACTAATCAGAGCACATAATACAGGCGAACGGTGTACATAAAGAAGAAAAGATAAATAACACCCAGAAAATGCGAAGGAAATCGGTTAACGAAAGATGTTTAGAATAAAAAATCACTCTTACTAGAAACCAAAATCTAACACTACCACACCGTCATAAAACAGGAGTGCCTTTATGCAGCGGAAAATGAAAAATCGAAGCGTTGGAGAAAAGGAAAGTAAGGTAGTACAGAAAATACTCGGAGCAACAAAAGTAGAGTGTACGTTGGTGAGAAAAAGTAATGAAGAAATGCACACTCAAACTCAAAATGTATCTGAGGGTTTCAGGTAAAGGAGAATTTCGCTTTATGGTCACTTGGATCCACAAAACAGCAGAACGCCAATCAGCTGGTTCACAGAAGTGAGAAAGCACTTACCAAAAATCAATGAGGCGGATGCAGGTAGGTCAAAAATTCAAAACGACATTAGGAAGATGGGGCAGGCGGGAGGGACGGGAGAAAGCTTCTGGTAAAGGTCAGGAAGCGCATCACTGTTTAGACGTATTAAGGGTAAGCGAACACAATGAAATAACGAGGAAATAGAGGGAAGGCAGAATCAGGGATGAAGAAAAAATCATGAGGAATTTACTTCACGTGGTCCTTATACAGTGCGTCCGAAATCGTAGAAAGAGCAATAAGAAGTGAAGTGTCAGTTTGGCAGCGTTCTGTCAAAGTGTTGAGACAGCGCTTCACTGTAGAGGCGAACGATTGCGCCTTGTTGTGCGGTCTCCTCGGCTCGGCCTCAAGTGGGCCTGCGACGTGGCCGTGTGACGTCAGACGGCTGGCAGCGCCTGTACACAGTAGAGCGGGGCAGAGCACAGTAGGCGGCGCGTGATGACGCGCCCCATTCAGCCACGCTGCCCGGGGCCTCGCCGTGAATGGAGGCACCCCGCCGCCCCCGCAGCTGCTATGACGATCCTCACACCACCCACTCAGCGCAGACCCCTCAGAAAATATCGAGGGGTGGCCACAGCGTGTGGTTCTAATAGCGCGGCACCTGCTCTGTCTCAGTGCAGCGTTTATTCGAATTATACTGTTGCTGCAATATTCTACAGGATTTATCGTACACACCTGGCCATTAAAATTGCTACACCATGAAGATGACGTGCTACAGACACGAAATTTAACCGACAGTAAGAAGATGCTGTGATATGCAAATGATTAGCTTTTCAGAGCATTCACACAAGGTAGGCGCCGATGGCGACACCTACAACGTGCTGACATGAGGAAAGTTTCCAACCGATTTGTTATACACAAACAGCAGTTGACCGGCGTTGTCTGGTGAAACGTTATTGTGATGCCTCGTGTAAGGAGGAGAAATGATCACCATCACGTTTCCGACTTTGATAAAGGTCGGATTGTAGGCTATCGCGATTGCGGTTTATCGTATCGCGACATTGCTGCTCGCGTTGGTGGAGATCCAATGACTGTTAGCAGAATATGGAATCGGTGGGTTCAGGAGGGTAATACGGAACGCCGTGCTGGATCCCAACGGCCTTGTATCACTAGCAGTCGAGATGGCAGGCATCTTATCCTCATGGCTGTAACGGATCGTGCAGCCACGTCTCTGTCCCTGAGTCAACAGACAACAACCATCTGCACGAACAGTTCGAGGACGTTTGCAGCAGCATGGACTATCAGCTCGGAGACCATGGCTGCGGTTACCCTTGACGCTGCATCACAGACAGGAGCGCCTGCGATGGTGTACTCGACGACGAACCTGGGTGCACGAATGGCAAAACGTCATTTTTTTTTCGGATGAATCCATGTTCTGTTTACAGCATCGTGATGGTCACATCCGTGTTTGGCGACATCGCAATGAACGCACATTGGAAGCGTGTATTCGTCATCGCCATACTGGTGTATCACCCGGCGTAATGGTATGGGGTGCCATTGGTTACACGTCTCGGTCACCTCTTGTTCGCATTGACTGTTCGCATTGAACAGTGGGCGTTACATTTCAGATGTGCTACTACCCGTGGCTCTACAATTCACTCGATGCCTGCGAAACCCTACATTTCAGCGGGACAATGCACGACCGCATGTTGCAGGTCCTGTACGGGCCTTTGTGGATACACAAAATGTTCGACTGCTGCCCTGGCCAGCACATTCTCCAGATCTCTCACCAATTGAAAACGTCTGGTCGATGGTGGCCGAGCAACTGGGTCGTCACAATACGCCAGTCACTACTCTTGATGAACTGTCGTATCGTGTTGAAGCTGCGTGGGCAGCTGTACCTGTACACGCCATCCGAGCTCTGTTTGACTAAATGCCCGGGCGTATCAAGGCCTTTATTACGGCCAGAGATGGTTGTTCTGGGTACTGATTTCTCAGGATCTATGCAACCAAATTGCGCGAAAATGTAATCACATGTCAGTTGTAATATAATATATTTGTCCAACGAATACCCGTTTATCATCTGCATTTCTTCTTGGTGTAGCAATTTTAATGGCCGGTAGTGTAATTACGAGGACGATTCAAGTAAAATATTTTGTTATTTGTTGCTATGCAAATGAGCTGGTACAGGAAAATAAGACACACTAAAAAAGTGAAGCAACAGGAATATTAGCTTCGAAGTCAGTGTAACTTCGTACGTGTGTACACCGTCGCTGGCCGTGCTAATGATTATAGAGTTGCAAATCTCTGTGACAGGTGGAAGGGCAACCAGAGTGCATTACCTCTGATGGTGTTGAGCTTTGATAAAAGTCCTGTCGGGTGTAAACTGCGTCAAACACTGATATGCCGCGTACTCGTGTGAGACAACGTCATTAGCACCTGGCAATGTTTGAAAGAGGCCTCATTTCGGATATCCGTTTGGTGAGTTGGTCGAATCGTCCAACATCCAGATTAACTGGGGCACTCGGATGTGACAGTGGCCCAGTGTTGGACCACAAGGGGAACGTGTGGTTGAGCATACTCGACGTCAGCGTTCCAGTCGGCCAGGTCCTGTCCCCACCTACACCTACATCTGCGTACATACTCCGCAATCCGCAGCACGCCACGTGGCGAAGGGTACTCTGTACCACTACTAGTGATTTTCTTTCCTGTTCCACTCCTGAACAGAGTGGGAGATAAACGACTATCTATAATGCCTTCGTATAAGCCCTAATTTGTTGTATCTTCGTGTTCCTTACATGCAGTGTATGTTGGAGGCAGTAGAATCGTTCGCTAGTCAGCTTCATATGCCATTTCTCAGTATTATCTCAATAGCGTTCCTCGAAAACAATGTCGCCTTCCCTTCAGGAATTCCCATTTCACTTCCCGAAGCATGTCTGTAACACTGGTGTGTTGTTCTAACCTACCAGTAACGAATCTTGCAGCCTGCCAGTGAATCGCTTCGATGACTTCCTATAATCCGACCTCATACGGATCCCAAACACTGGAGCAGTACTCAAGAATCGGTCGCACTAGCATCCTATGTGTGGTCTTCTTTACAGATGAACTACAGTTTCCTAGAATTCTCCCACCAAGCCGAAGTGCAACGTTCGCCTTCACTACATCAGTTCTCACAAACTCGTGCCATTTCAATATCCTTTTTTTTAGCCATCACTCCTCTCACTGTTTTGATGCGACCCACCACGAATTCCTCTCCTGTGCCAACCATCTCAGAGCGACACTTGCAAACATCATCCTCCATTATTTGCAAGATGTATTCCAATCGCTGTCTTCCTGTACAGTTCTTGCCCTCTAAAGCACTCTCCAGTCATTCCCTGATGTCTTAATAGATGTCCGGTTATCCTATCCCTTCTCGTTGTCAGTGTCTTCTAAATATCCCTTACCTGTCCGATCCTGCACAGAACCTCCTCACCCTTACCTTATCAGTCCACCTAATTTTCAACATTCGTCCATAGCACCACATCTCAAATGTTTCGATACTCTTCTGTTCTTGTTTTACCACTGTCCATGTTTCACTATAACACAATGTTGTGCTCCAAACGTATGTATCCAGAAATTTCTCCCTCAGATTAGAGCCGATGTTTGATACACTAATAGACTTCTCTTGGCCAGGAGGTGCTGTATCTGAACATTTAACATCTGTTCTTCCTGCCTCATCCACATTAACTAGCATTGTTCCACATTCAGAGCTAGCTGCCATTCATCACCATAAGGCAAGTTCATCACATTGTGCATCAAGGGCATCGTAAGCCCTCCAGATACTCACCTACCACGCAAGAAAAAGTAATGGGCTCCTCGCAACGCTCTGTCTCATACAGCACCACTGCTGGGAGACAGGCAGCAGCTGCACCACGGAATCACTGTCCTATTCATAGGTTGCCGTTAACACCACAACACGAGTGGCTGCGTTTGGAGTGATCCCATGACCAGGAAACATGGCCGATGAATCGTTGTTCTGCGATACCCGGGATAACCAGTGAGTATGTGACCTGCATGTGCAGCGGGTGGTAAAATTTATTTTCTATTGTAGTGTTGCTGTTCTCAACATGGGCTCTCTAACTAAGATGTTGGCAAGCAGAAAGTGATTAGCAAAAACGTGATCCCTGTAGTTAAAGTTCACTGTGTCCACTCTGATGGAGAAATAAAGTTATTCATCATTGAAGTTCATTACGTTGAGGATTTAGGATAATGTCTGGGATTCATTGAAAATGCAGTTTACTACAACAATTTTCACCATATTCTGCAAACGATAAAGCATAAAGTTCCAGACCCTATCAATTCTACTGTCAGCTAGTGCACTATCAGAGCTGTTCAGAGTCTATTACTGATCCTATTATCCCTAGATAACGAAATTGTTCAATAGTTATTATCGACGTAAATGTTCAAAGTGAATGCTCGCCAAAATTTGATGTTAATACTCATCAAACGCCACGCTAGTAATGAAAGATGGTCTGCCCTGCAGCTTCACATGAAAATACGACATACGCTGAGAATAAATCATTCGAGTCGTTCCACAATTATCACTTTACCCCAATGCGAACTCATTTTTACGTGCATACCGAGTTAAGTAATACGGCATCCACGGCTGTTCCTTGCGACTGCACAGACCCGACGCGGCTTCCGACACGGAGTGCGCGAGAACTGCGGCCTGACTCTAGCTCGCACGCTCTTATTTATATAGCCGCGTTGCGGACCGCCGAAGGCGCAGCCGACAACATTTGCCTTCCTAACTAGCTGCTCAGCCAGTAGAGCACCACTTCAATTTATTCAATAATTAATTGCTTCATTCGCTGAAGGCCAATGAAGCTCTGAATTTAATTGTGCTATCAGCACACAGGTCAGTATCTGTTATAAAATTCTGATTTGGCTAGGTTAAATACTTTTGGCGAGAGAATTATTCCGCAGTCGAAGGCGAAACGTCAGGGGAGAGTTTTATGTATGGACCACGGCATCTCTGCCCGGAAGTGTTAAGTGATGAGAACACCTGCCGTGAAAGCCTTAATCTACGAAATCCAATGAGGTTCCAGCAAACGCGGAAGAATACACTGTGTAATGTTTAATGAGGTCTATTCTTATGATGAAGGGAGTATAGGGCTGGGTGCCTGGCGGAACTACGCCCTCCTCCCAGGGCGCAGCCTCCGCTAGAAACGGCAGCTACCTGCTAGGTCAGAGCGGGAAAGTCGCCCGCCTTTCCACCGCACGGGTCGTTGACCTCTGGCGTGATGGCGCGTGCTGCGAAGCTCGCGTCTGTGGACGTCAACAGCTGCCAGCGGGAGAGGATGAGCGAGTGTCGTGCCACCGCGCCCAGAGCGGGCGCCGCGACGCCTGTGACGTCACTGCTGTCCGCCATTCTGCTACAGCCGCACCGTGCTGGACGCTAATGCAACCAGCGCGCCGCTGCTCGTCCCGGCCCTCCTGGGGACACAAAGGACAAGACAAGCGGAGGGCTACGCGGACAGCTCTCAGCGGCTCTACGCCGTCAGCTCTTTCTCGTGTTGCCTTTTATGGAGGAACTAATCTGACCACTACATCCACGCTGTTTTCCATAGCTGCCTAACAGCCTCATCTCTGCATAATGGGAAGCTGGCCAAAGTGGCCACGGCGGGAAAAGTAGCCACTGAGGTTCTGCGGGCTGTTTGGTGCTGCCATGTCGCGGAAAATGCTTAAACTTATGTTGTGTACATAGTTCTGCGTAGCCAGCACGTACACAACTTTCCCACTAGAGCGCGCCACCGCTAAGCGCAACAGCGCAGGCGCAGCGCTCGTCCGTCTCCACTCTACGAGATGGCGCTGCCTTAGAGACGGACTAAATTCTGCTTCCGCCGATCCGCGTATTAATATGTAATGCAGCCAATGAGATTGCTTCTAATGTAGAACCTTTTCCCCTCACGGATCACTCTCGCGCAGTGATACCTGAACGCACGAGGTATTATAACAATTGTACATACCTCTGATTAGTCAGTCTGCATTAATCTGTACCAGTCTGCATTTGTCTGCACCACTCTATAGTCAAGTTTCAGTCTGCACATAAGAAGATTATCATATTTCTGTACATAGCCATGAAGATAAATGTATAGACACTTTGTCAAGTATCAGAGATATGTGTGAATGAGATTAACGTACCAAGACCAAAGGAACTTCAGATTGCCAATTGTAAATAGCATCCAGAATCAATGTACGTAATGTCTATGCTTTTTATTATTTTAATAAACGCATGTGAAAATTAATCAAGTTCTGTTTAAAGTTGGTCACCGTCACTCTGCTACTCTAAACGTGCAAGTGGCATTTCTATCGTCTGACCTAACGGCGGAAGATAAACACACCACGATAAGACCACGAGACATATTGCTGACACTCGCCTACTTCGTTAGAGCGACAAGTCAAATAATCTGATGGTGTGTGTACCGAAGGTCTTACAGTACGCACACCACAACTTACTCTTTCTGGAGGGCCCAGTCACCCCACGAAGGCTGTTTACTGTGCTATTGCTCAAAGCTACAATACTATTTGTGGGTTTCAGAAGCCCTGATTTAAGTAATCAGTTTATGTATTGAAACTTTGCCGGCCGGTGTGGCCGAGCTGTTGTAGGCTCTTCAGTCTGGAACCGCGCGACCGCTACGGTCGCAGGTTAGAGTCCTGTCTCGGGCACGGATGTGTGTCATGCCCTTAGGTTAGTTAGGTTTAAGCAGTTCTAAGTTCTACGGGATTGATGACCTCAGATGTTAAGTCCCATAGTGCTCAGAGCCATTTGAACCATATTGAAACTTTGTTTGTCTGTGAAAGGTAAAGGTCTCGAGTTCGGGTCTCGGCCAGGCACAGTTGTCTGCCACGAAGTTTCGAATCATCCCACGATCCGCTGCAGAGTGAAAATTTCATTCTGTAAACATCCACCAGGCTGTGGCAAAGCCATGACTCCGTTACATCCTTTCTTCCAGGAATGCTAGTTCTGCCAAGTTCGCAGGAGAGATTCTGTGAAGATTGGCAAGCGGGAGGTATTGGTAGAATTAAAGGTGTGAGGACGGGTCGTGAGTTGTGCTTGGATAGCTGTCGGTAAAGCTCTTGCCCGTGAAAGGCAAAGGTCTCGAGTTCGAGTCTTGGTCGGACACACAGTTTTAAGCTGCCACAATGTTCCGTATCAGCGCACACTCCGCTACAGAGTGAAGATTTCATTCTGGAGTTTATGTATTTGTTGTGGAGGTAGACTGAGACATGCCTTTCTCATGAAATTGTGTTGAAACTGTTATATCTTGACACCATTATGTTACTTTAGTTATTGAAAGTTTGGTCGTGCTATTAGAGGCAATCCAGCTTTTCTGAAATCTCGTCAATGCGGGCAAAGTTGCCATCTTGCCGGGGCCTCCTCCCCACTCTGCGCAGGGAAAACATGTGAAAGCACCTGTCGAAAGAAGGGCGATACTTAAAGCAGGTCCTTGTAACAGTGACCTCGAAGCGGCAAATAAAGAGGAGAAGAGGAAATGAAGAGAAGGAAAAACGGAAAGCAGCCGGAGAGAAGAAAGGCAGCAAAAACAGGAGGACAAAGAGCAGGAAACCCAACCCTAGGAGACCTCTTTTTGACAACGATGGAGAATAGAAAGTGCATGCACTGCGAGGAAAAATTTTCAAATTCAGGATTTGACAACGATGGAGAATAGAAAGTGCATGCACTGCGAAGAAAAATTTTCAAATTCAGGACTCGAAGGTTAGTGGATTATGTACCAGCTGCTCTGTACAGGAGTTTAGAAACACGTTCCGCTTTTATTTGTGAAAATTGTGAATAATTTAATTCGAATGAAGTTTTAGAAAAAAATATATTTACGGCGACATGTATCCGGAGTTGCGAATATGAACCACCTCCGGCTGTATATTGGAATGAAGACTGGCAACTAGCCTCGTGTTTATTATCGTGGACCCCTTCAGTGATATGCAAGTTAGGGGGAGAATCTACATCTACATATATACTCCGCTACCCACCAAGCGGTGTGTGGCGGAGGGCACTATTGGCGCCAAAGTCATATTTCCGCCCCTCCCCGTCCCACAAGCGTATCGCGCGAGGGAAAAACGACTGTTTCCGTGTTCCACGACTGTCGACCCCTGTTCCGTGCTGATTAATAATAATAAAGTTTTCCAATACATAGAGGGATCCTTCGATGAAACTTTGCCATTGTACAAATTCATACTCACCAGGTAATCTCTTATTTGGTCCTCTGAGCCATACTTGTCCGCAACCCGCAACTTGGCCGCTTTTGCAAGTAGAGATATAACAATACATTGAGCCAGTCGATGTCGGACATGGCGGCGATGGCTCTGGTGCGTCGATTGTTTTTTTTTTTTAAATTCTGGTGGAAATAAATGAATCATTGCGGAAACGGCATCGGCATCGTCTGGAGGAGTAGATACAGCCATGGATAATGTGGAAGTGGTCCCCATCTTGTTTGTGCATGGTTACTTCTCCAGGGTAGTTTTGTGAAATAATATTAATTCGTCTACACAATTCATTGACATCATCCGGTCCTCTGATGACAATAACGTCAGTGAAATACCATGGCTCTGGGATTTCAGAAAATCTAATAAGGTCGTTAAACCAAAGGCAGATGGTGGTTGCGAAGAAACATCTAATTGAATCAAATAGCTTAAAATTAAGGTTGTGTGTTCCCCTAAGAGTCCATTTCGTGTTGCCATGTTGGAGTGTAATCTCGTCACCAAGTACGTAAGTGCTTTCAGGGATGGAGTCGGAACTTGAGCTTCCAGAAGAGTGTACGGCATCTGCATCACCTCGATGATGTTGTCCATTACCAATCTGCAAGCAAATTTTCAACAAAATTAGAATCTTCATCTTCTGATTCATATACACTAGGGAGGGCACCACCACAACGTACACTTCTAAATAATGGTGTGTTTGCACAAAACATGCACCAGTGCCCATATTGCTTAACATGAGGCGGAGAAATTACCCCAAAACTATAATAAGGACTTTTGCTTATTAAATGAATTTTACTATTTGGAAAAATACGTTGTACTGATTGGTTTTGCCATTTTCTGTTAATTTAGACAAGCATAATCCACAAATTTTCCAAATATATTCTTTGAAAGAAATGTCAATAAACTGCACCGTAATTTTGAATCTGCTTTGCGAAAATGTGCTTTGTGAAAAATTGCACATAGTAAGTAAGCACATTGTTGGCCATGGAATTGATGTATTAAGTGTAACTTTTTCAGTTGCTTGAAGAGCGTCATTAATTATTTCGCTAACAATGGGAACATTACCACTCTCGTTAAAAATATAACTTTCTGGTAAGCGATATGCATGCAGCAAAAATTTCATTTTGTCATGACGAAAATTTAACAAAATATCGTCTTCAATACTATGTGGTAAACCAAGATCTAATGCATCAATTGCATTATTAAGGTGTCCAAAAATAACACTATAAAGAAGTCTACTCACTGTTGTGGTTTCCTCCGTCAGCGATGATCTGGCAACTGCAGAAGCTGAGCACATGATGCACGGCCCTTCAGTTTCTTATACATGGTGTTACAAAAAGGTACGGCCAAACTTTCAGGAAACATTCCTCACACACAAATAAAGAAAAGATCTTATGTGGACATGTGTCCGGAAACGCTTAATTTCCATGTTAGAGCCCATTTTAGTTTCGTTCTTCCACCTACGCTCAATGGAGCACGTTATTATGATTTCATACGGGATACTCTACCTGTGCTGCTAGAACATGTGCCTTTGCAAGTACGACACAACATGTGGTTCATGCACGATGTAGCTCCTGCACATTTCAGTCGAAATGTTCGTACGCTTCTAAACAACAGATTCGGTGACCGGTGGATTGGTAGAGGCGGACCAATTCCATGGCCTCCACGCTCTCCTGACCTCAACCCTCATGACTTTCATTTATGGGGGCATTTGAAAGCTCTTGTCTACGCAACCCCGGTACCAAATGTAGAGACTCTTCGTGCTCGTGTTGTGGACGGCTGTGATACAATACGCCATTCTCCAGGGCTGCACCAGCGCATCAGGGATTCCATGCGGCGGAGGGTGGATGCACGTATCCTCGCTAACGGAGGACATTTTGAATATGTCCTGTAACAAAGTGAAGTCACGCTGGTACGTTCTGTTGCTGTGTGTTTCCATTCCATGAGTAATGTGATTTGAAGAGAAGTAATAAAATGAGCTCTAACATGGAAAGTAAGCGTTTCCGGACACATGTCCACATAACATATTTTCTTCCTTTGTGTGTGAGGAGTGTTTCCTGAAAGTTTGGCCGTACCTTTTTGTAACACCCTGTATACCCAAAAATCCATCCTGTTGCTAAGGTACTTTTTTATCTGTCACAAGTTTTTTATTATTTCTGCTCGTGCTATGCTCGTGCCAACCTGTTGCTGACGTGGGTGCTTCCCAGAAGGACAACTATAACAGCGGGACAGTGACGCCGCCATGCAGACCTTTGGACCCTGGATCCGGGCAGTTGACCCCGGTCGGGACGCAGCGACCAAACGACCGTGGGTGTCGAAACGAAACGGCACCGGTGCCATGTTTCATGTTTCATGAGACCCCCAAGGTCAGCCGGGTCTTTTGTATTTTACTGTAAAAGCATATGCATGTATGTCATGATGTTGCTGTATAGTACTGTTTGTAATTCTGCTCCAATGTCATCGTCACCACTGCCGCCGGCTGTCTGGTGTTAGTCTAATTGTTCTTTTCTTTTCCTTCAAGAGTTTGTTTGTACGGTAACTTCGTAATTTTGTGCTATTCTGGTTTTTTGCGATTATGTATCTTTGGCACTTAAGAACCGTTGTTGGCTGTATGGCCCATGTAACCAAAAGCCGAAATCTGCTGTGACCCCTCTTCAACCCCTAGAAGCCAGTAATGGAATATGTGAAACACTCTCTATGTTTAAATGAGAGGTAGCACAGCGTAATGCTAGATAACATATGCGATTTCCAAGACATCTTCTTGCTAATGGGGGAAAATTACTGAGGTTCCGCAGGGTTTACAATTAGGGGCTCTCCTGTTCTTGCTACACAGTACAAACATGGTGTTTATAAATTAGTTGGACAACAGTACCTTCAATTGTGAAAAGGGTAAATAATTTACAGAAATGTTTGACGCAGCACTAAATATGGTATATCTTCAAGGTGCCACGTGTGAATGAGTTCTTCCAGTGACTGATTCGGTGTCCTATGTAATACACAATCAGTTTCGGTGGAATCGTTGTGCCTATATTAATAACAGTTTGTCTTTGACATGGTGGCTTGCCATACGTAATCTTGGAACGTCTCTGAACTGTAATACCGGATTTGGATTCGTTAAACCATTAACAACACTGCGCACGCTTTGCACCATTATACGACTCCATGACGACTGCTTGAATAACTCATTCACACATGCCATCTAGTGAGAACGTCGGGAACTAAGAGTGTTAGGCGGGAAGAAACTTGAAGATTACCGCATTCAGTGCTGTATCAAACATTTCTGTAAGTTATTTCACAATTAAATGCTATTTTTGTGTAACTGGTTTATAAATTCCCTGTATTCTTACTAGAGATATTACTGTTGAACACAAGAAAAAAGGCTTGTAAACATTTTTCTGAAAAGAGATCTGGATGTCTGGTCCTTATTTCAAAGAGATGAGGACGTAAATCCGGCAAATTTCTAACAAAACTGTGTGAAGCTCAATAAAATACTATCATTTTAAAAGGAGAGACAGAAATACTTGAAATAATGTGTTTTCTTTCTTCTGTTGTTAGGTATCACATCGTCTGGCAGCGACCGTGGGTTGAAGTCTGCTGTAAGTATAGACATTTCATTCTGTAAATTTAGGAACGCTAATTGGCTGCTTACATTGTACAGGTTGCAGTCAAAATTACAAATAGAAACATACTAGTTTGAATCTCTATTGGAGTCCTTGATATTAATATTAGAAATGCTAAGCTTCATTGAGTTTGCGAGCTGCTTCTGTGGTCGGTAATAAATCTGCCTTACCACTTTACCTGTTGGCTGTGCTGTCGCCAACATAAAACTGCCCTGGCGGATAGCCTTCTGGGAGCCGCCGTCTGGACCACGTACTGTACTTACTTGTGCAGTGCTGTCTCGGCGGTGTAAGCAGCACTCAGTTCGTCTCGCCTTGTCCCTTGGAGACCAACCTGTAGGCAGAATACAGCGTTCTTTGCGTTTGGTTGACTGTGTGATTGGTCAGTTGTGGTGCAATTATCTCGGATAATAAAAATAAGCGCCATTAATTAGTATTTATTGGAGGCATCCAAACGTCCTTCGAGGCTCTCATTACTTCGTTTAAAAATGCAGTCTTAATCACACCACGTATGTTACAAGAACATAGGTGACCGGTTTCGGTCATATCACATGACCATCATCAGACCCATGGCAACCTTCGAAGATGGTAGATGGAGCACTCTCATCGTTTGGAAACTTCCCTCACGTCAGCACGTTGCAGGTGTCGCCGCCGGCGCCGACCTTGTGTGAATGCTCTGAAAAGCTAATAATTTGCATATAACAGCATCATCTTCCTGTCGGTTAAATTTCGCGTCTGTAGCACGTCATATTCGTGGTGTAGCAATTTTAATTGCCAGTAGTGTACAAGATTCGATGTCATATTGTGGCAAGAAACGGCTTAAAAGTACACTCCTGGAAATGGAAAAAAGAACACATTGACACCGGTGTGTCAGAACCACCATACTTGCTCCGGACACTGCGAGAGGGCTGTACAAGCAATGATCACACGCACGGCACAGCGGACACACCAGGAACCGCGGTGTTGGCCGTCGAATGGCGCTAGCTGCGCAGCATTTGTGCACCGCCGCCGTCAGTGTCAGCCAGTTTGCCGTGGCATACGGAGCTCCATCGCAGTCTTTAACACTGGTAGCATGCCGCGACAGCGTGGACGTGAACCGTATGTGCAGTTGACGGACTTTGAGCGAGGGCGTATAGTGGGCATGCGGGAGGCCGGGTGGACGTACCACCGAATTGCTCAACACGTGGGGCGTGAGGTCTCCACAGTACATCGATGTTGTCGCCAGTGGTCGGCGGAAGGTGCACGTGCCCGTCGACCTGGGACCGGACCGCAGCGACGCACGGATGCACGCCAAGACCGTAGGATCCTATGCAGTGCCGTAGGTGACCGCACCGCCACTTCCCAGCAAAGTAGGGACACTGTTGCTCCTGGGGTATCGGCGAGGACCATTTGCAACCGTCTCCATGAAGCTGGGCTACGGTCCCGCACACCGTTAGGCCGTCTTCCGCTCACGCCCCAACATCGTGCAGCCCGCCTCCAGTGGTGTCGCGACAGGCGTGAATGGAGGGACGAATGGAGACGTGTCTTCTTCAGCGATGAGAGTCGCTTCTGCCTTGGTGCCAATGATGGTCGTATGCGTGTTTGGCGCCGTGCAGGTGAGCGCCACAATCAGGACTGCATACGACCGAGGCACACAGGGCCAACACCCGGCATCATGGTGTGGGGAGCGATCTCCTACACTGGCTGTACACCACTGGTGATCGTCGAGGGGACACTGAATAGTGCACGGTACATCCAAACCGTCATCGAACCCATCGTTCTACCATTCCTAGACCGGCAAGGGAACTTGCTGTTCCAACAGGACAATGCACGTCCGCATGTATCCCGTGCCACCCAACGTGCTCTAGAAGGTGTAAGTCAACTACCCTGGCCAGCAAGATCTCCGGATCTGTCCCCCATTGAGCATGTTTGGGACTGGATGAAGCGTCGTCTCACGCGGTCTGCACGTCCAGCACGAACGCTGGTCCAACTGAGGCGTCAGGTGGAAATGGCATGGCAAGCCGTTCCACAGGACTACATCCAGCATGTCTACTATCGTCTCCATGGGAGAATAGCAGCCTGCATTGCTGCGAAAGGTGGATATACACTGTACTAGTGCCGACATTGTGCATGCTCTGTTGCCTGTGTCTATGTGCCTGTGGTTCTGTCAGTGTGATCATGTGATGTATCTGACCCCAGGAATGTGTCAATAAAGTTTCCCCTTCCTGGGCCAATGAATTCACGGTGTTCTTATTTCAATTTCCAGGAGTGTAAATACGTTCTTGCGAGGCTGTGTCACTCTTGATGGTAATATACTCAAAGGCTATCATTGACATCAGTAGACTTGAGCTTTTTTCGTCCGGGTAGAGATCAGCAAGATAACAACGTGAGATGTATGCACGTCGACGAGTAACTTAGACAGCAATACGTTACAGATCATGATACTACATTTTATACAGCGTAATCTTTAGTGGGCCCCGTGTGGAGGCTCCTGGCGTCCAAAATGTACTGAAGCCCTCTGCTGACTGAGAAGGGGCGTCCCGTCATAAGGATAGCCTGACCTGACTCGCCGGCCACATAGCAGCTGCATATGCAACACAATGCGCCAGCCATAACCCCAGCAGTATGATCTTCCCTCTCGGTAACGCTACCTGGCCATCCAGAGCATGATCTTCTTGCGACGGTACAATCTCGTGACCACCGCTAGGTATGTATGTAATATATAAAGGAGGAACATTTTTACCAAAAGTTTCAACCTATTTATTTCGAATTTTTATACGTTGCTGTAATAAACGTTTGGACACATGTAGGCTACATATATTGTCATACATATTTCAGAGCGAGGCAAAGGGCTTACAGCGAACAGATCCAAATGGCTGTAGACGGCAGTAGTTATGCAGAGCTGAGGACAATCGCACACCATAAACTAGCATGGAAAGCTGCAAAAACCAGTCTTGGAATTTATGCCTCGTATGGTAGCTTCCAGAAACCAATAGCTGGCAGTATTGCCGTAACACGGATGTCAGGATACCGTAATACGTTAGCTTGCTCGGAATATCGTATCTCACAGTGCTTTAACGAGGCAGTAAAACTCCTGTATTACGAGCTGCATTACAGCTGTCGAGTCACGTGCACTGTAATGGGCAGTATTTCACTCAATCTTATCGACTGGGAAGTCGTCTCCGTCGCCAGTGATGCTAACGTAGGGTTGTGTGGAGGCGCTGGAATTGGAGATAAGATAGCTCGAATCCTGGTGATGGAATAAATTTCCGTCGCCAGTGTATTTGGTCGGCATGGGGAGGAGTGATGGCGTACCAGACGTGGTGCTGGCCTGCAGCCTGTTGACGAAACTCCGAACACACGAAACAGGTTGTCGGGTTGTGAGTGGCTAGAAGACATTTCAAGTAACAGAATCCAGTACGTAGTCCTGGATAGCGAGTGTACTTCCGGGACAAAGGCATCCTCAGGGGTGACCCAGAGAAGTGTGAGAGGGCTGCTCTTGTTCTCTGTACATTGTATTCCATTTCGTGCCCTCCGGGATGGCAGAGCACTTTAGCACGTAGTTTCCGAGATCTGGCGCCGCGTCGAAGCGGCCCGGCGAGTCAATGACGAGGTGCGGTTTCTCGGAAAGCCTGGACGTGCTTTTTAGGCTGTTTCCCGCAACCGACGAAGCGAATATTGGGCTGGTACTCACGTACCGCCTCACTTAACCTTTCGCAGACATTATTAAAAAAAAAGGTCCGCGCACTTTCACGTGGAATAATTCTAGATGCAGTCAGTCCAGTCTCCTCTTCCCATACCTATTGAGGTGCAGGCCATGCCTAATGAAACCCGATCTACTGGTAGAACCAACTGGCACAACTGAGATGCCCTCTGCCATCAGCGCCCCCACAGTCCCATGTTAGCGCGCCTAACAGACGCATTGAGGCCGATCATGACGCTGAAACAGTTGCTCGAAATGTACATTAGTACCACCAGTTTCAGTAGCTATATTTACCAGGTCACCACCTACAACATATTCCCCATCCCTATCAAGACTGCTTCCTGCTCCTCCCACTATCACTACTTGATCATCATTCGTAAAATTCCTACATAACTCCGCTACGCTGTCAGTCACCTGAACCAACACTGCACTAAGCTTCACAATGCTTGTGACCTGATACTCACTCCCCAACAGTTACTGTAACTGCCGGCACACACATCTGCCGTGTGAACTACCTAGCAGCAGAACCTTCTGCTGTTGTTAGACTTTGCAACTGACCTAGGCCTCCAAACTGCTGAGGACTGCTGCATATTCTTTACCTCTATAGCTACAGGAGGCTCCATCCCACTCAACTCTGACAGTTGGTCAAATCTATTGTATACACGCAAAGTATAAGTAGAGCACTTGCCCGCGAAAGGCAAAGGTCCCGAGTTCGAGTCTCGGTCGGGCACACAGTTTTAATCTGCCAGGAAGTTTCATATCAGCGCACACTCCGCTGCAGAGTGAAAATCTCATTCTGGAATCATCCCCCAGGCTGTGGCTAAGCCATGTCTCCGCTATATCCTTTCTTTCAGGAGTGCTAGTTCTGCAAGGTTCGCAGGAGAGCTTCTGTAAAGTTTGGAAGGTAGGAGACGAGATACTGGCAGAAGTAAAGCTGTGAGTACCGGGCGCTAGTCGTGCTTCGGTAGCTCAGATGGTAGAGCACTTGTCCGCGAAAGGCAAAGGTCCCGAGTTCGAGTCTCAGTCGGGCACACAGTTTTAATCTGCCAGGAAGTTTCAAATCCCATACTGTAACCCACCACTCACAAACCTACGACAGAGCCCACACTTCTCATTCATGATAAAATGTTACTGTACCTCTGTATCTAGCTGTAATTTTCCAAAAAGAGGCAAAAACTGCTCTCTTGTTAGTGTGTGTATGTGTTTGTGTGTGTGTGTGTGTGTGTGTGTGTGTGTGTGTGTGTGTGTGTGTTTTGTGAACGAAGGTGCCAATAGCAGGTCCCTCTAGAAGTATCTGAAACCCCCGTGAAACTCTCGACAGGTGGAACCACATGTCAGAGGTGTTGGTAGCTTCTTGTAGAATCTGCACTTATTGTTAGAGGCACACGAAAACACTTATTCTACTTATTGGAATAGCTTTGGCGCGATACTAATTGGCGGCGTTAAGGGATTAACTTGAAGTTATTAAATACCTAACATAAAACTGGTTTTTACCCTCTTTTACAAGCACATAGTGCAATTACCTACGGTAACATAACTTGTTCACTTGCTGGAGTTGACAAACAAACGGAAACAAAAGGACAAGTGAACATTAAAAGGTCATGCTGATCATTTTTTCTTCTTGTGCTGGGCTTGTGGATTTATGTTACTCTTCGATTCAGATGAACTGTTGATAACAAGTGTCACAAATGTTTAAATGTACTCTGAGGTTGTGATTAATGTTCCCAGCTGTTAAAATGGTTCAAATGGCTCTGAGCACTATGGGACTCAACTTCTGAGGTCATTAGTCTCCTAGAACTTAGAACTAGGTAAACCTAACTAACCTAAGGACATCACACACATCCATGCCCGAGGCAGGATTTGAACCTGCGACCGTAGCGGTCTCGCGGCCCAGCTGTTAAAAAGAGATTCCTGGAAGACGTAAGAGTATGTATGTCAACTTCACACGTAATTCTGAATACTTTCTTTTGCCTAATCGGTTCATTTTTCCTAAGTGAGGGCTACCCTAGAATATTAAATGGTTCAAATGGCTCTGAGCACTATGGGACATCTGAGGTCATCAGTCCCCTAGAACTTAGAACTACTTAAACCTAACTAACCTAAGGACATCACACACATCCATGCCCGAGGCAGGATTCGAACCTGCGACCGTAACGGTCGTGCGGTTCCAGAGTGAAGCGCCTAGAACCGCTTGGCCACCATGGCCGGCCTACAATATTACCAAAGCAAATGAAGATGTGTAAAACATATCAACTTACTGACTTCTATATCCCCAAATTTACCAATTATTCGTATGGCAGAGGTAGGCAAACCTAAACATTTTAACATGTCTACTATATGGCATTTGCAGTTAAATCTTTTCATCCATATGCACTCGCAAGAACTTTGACATTCGTATCCGGTTTTTTACTAGATTAATACTAGGTGGGACGTTTCTGACGGTACAAATCTGTATGAAATGTGAGTTTCAAAGTTTAGAGCCATGTATTGTACCGAACCAGTCAGTAGCTTTTACGCAAAAATCATTTACTGTTGGGTTTCTGGATAAGTTCGTAGCGTTTTCGTTTTCTTTTAAGGTGTTCCGTTTGATTTCGGTTTATTTATCGATTGTCACTTTTTATTTGTAGTTCACCGTTGCTATTTGAGTTTATATATTGTCAGTTAGTCATTTAGAGATACTGAGTGGAGCTGTGGACGCTATAAAATGGAGTGCCAAGTGGAGAAAGCAGGACATTTTCGATATGTACTTGCGTTTGTGTTCAGTCGAGCTGTGATAACGGGGGAGGCAGTCAGAGACATTTGCCCGGATATGGGGATAATGGCATTGGACAGAGCACGCAAGACAATGGTTTTCAAGTTTTAAGGAGGATCGCTTTGACATTAGTGACTCATCACGTTCAGGAAAAGCTTAGGGGTTTGATGAAGATCGTTAAAACTAATTAATCCATAATGGTACACGTCATTGTACTAGAGAACTAACAAATGTGATGAACTGTGATCATTGCACCATCATGCGACATTTTCATGCAATGGGGAAGGTTCAAACAACGGGTGTATGGATAGCGCTTGCTCTAAACCTAAATTGCAAAGATAAGCGGGTGGCCATACGTGCGTCTCTCCTTTGTCGTCATCAGTTGGCTTGTGAACAACTCCGACCATTCCTATCGTGTACCATTACTGTTGACGATAAATGACCTCTTTAAGCTAACATAAGGGACAGAGTACAAATGAAGCAGCAACTCCTCGCAGAAAGACCTGCGCACATCCACAAAAGACAATGTTATGCATCCGGTAGAACAGCGATGGTTTGGTGTACTATAAATTGCTTCCCCGAAGCGTGATCGCCACTGCTGACATTTATTGTCAACAACTGTAACGTCTTGTACTATTCTATATTAACAAAATAATGGTTCAAATGGCTCTGAGCACTATGGGACTTAACTTCCGAGGTCATCAGTCCCCTAGAACTTAGAACTACTTAAACATAACTAACCTAAGGACATCACACACATCCATGCCCGAGGTAGGATTCGAACCTGCGACCGTAGCGGTCGCGCGATTGCAGACTGTAGCGCCTAGAACCGCACGGCCACTCCGGCCGGCATTTCTACAGTCGCGGACTCGAAGAGCTACCCGAGCGTTTGCAGACTGTTGTAAGTAGTGAAGGGGAATATGTTATTAACGAGTAAAGTCTGTGATATGTGTGTGGAAACACGCTACGGAATTATGCACCAATCTAATTTTTTCTCTTCTCGTGCTTCTACGCTCCACTTCACAACAGTGTTTATATCATATGGAAGCAAGACTAGCCAGTAAACACCCCAACCTCAGTTCTTTAACAATCGAACTTCCATGTATGAAACAGCTCCAAAATTGTAATTACTTTACAAACGAATTAATACGTTAAATATCTGATGTTAAGAGTTTTTTAAGTAAGAAAAATTTTAGGACAGGTTTCAAATAGTGTTTAATATTTATTGTAAGTCGCTAAGTGCTCTCATTATCAAACAACAGTTGTTTGGATAACCCACATTCCGTTTTAAGCCAAGCAAGCTTCATTATTATTATTATTGTTATTTATTAAATTCCATTTACATTTTTTAAGGACTAACACTGAATGGTGTGCAGTTCATATGATGTGCAAAATAAATTTTAAAAAATAAAAAAAATTAAAAATTAAATTTTAGCTGCCAGTCTCTCTCATAAATTATTCTACGTTTTTTCCTCCACCAGTGCTACCAAGACTACAAGTAATTCTACCATTTACTTCATCATTTATGTTGTTTAAAAAAAACTACCGAACTGTAGTGTGGGTAGAACGCAACTCTACACATAAAATAGAGAAAATCAAATTTTTGTTGCCCGTGAAAGCCGTCACATAAACTATCTGCAACTAGGATCGTACACTATGCACCGGATTAGCCTTCTAGTAATATGGATTCCGTCTCCCGCTTCATCAAAAAGGGTAGATCATTAACATAAAGTAAGAACAATATTGGGCCAATAACTGAACCCTGTGGGACTCCCATCGTATTTTCTCCCGATGCCAGTATGTGGCGCTCCCCGTTTGTAGTACTGGAGTTTCCACGCCGTGCCACGGGAGACAGATGGAAATGTCCCCGGCGTCCCCTCTATTTCGCACTGGCGGCCCCTGATCTCAGTATACAGTGTGCCCTGCCTCGTATCGGCAGCGCGGCCTGGTGTGCTGCGTCAGCAGAAGCCTCCCTGGGTCCGCAGGGAGTTTCTCGTGGGCGATCTCATTGCTGCGACTCTGGCCGCCTCCGAGAAAAGAGGCGCAGCCGCTGCCTCTTGCTGGGGAGACAGGGACGAACAGCCAGCCGAGGCAAAGCTGCGACGGCGCCCCCAACTGCACGCTCTCCATTAAGGCTCCAACACACCGCTGCCGTATTTCTAAATGTGCGCGTTCTGTTCTCCTGATGGTCTCCAACCCGATGGCTGCTCTGATGGAGCTCTACGCGCTAGTCTGTCTTCCGCAAATGTTTTTGTCTCTGTATAGCTACTACAATCAACACACACTGACAGCACAAAAGTATGCGGTGCAGTGTAATTGGAACACTGGTGATAAAAGTATATTGCCAAAAGAAAGTGACCTGTCTTCTCGTAACGTTAATGGTAGCAGTAAATAAAGTTCTTGCAATTTGGTGGATGTAACTCAGTATCTTCGGAATAATAATTCATGCTAACTACTTATTTTGATCTTGGGGCTTCGCTACAGATGGTGTTGCCTGGAAGTTTGCTAAGCGAAAATGGGCCGGAGAACCGCATGGATCTCAATGATCGTGCAAAGACATTTGTCAGCCGCGTGGTCTAAGGGCGCCTTGCCATGGTTCGCGCGGCTCCCCCAGTCGGAGGTTCGAGTCCTCCGTCGGACATAGATGTGCGTGTTGTCCTTAGCGTAAGTTAGTTTAAGTTAGATTAAGTAGTGTGTAAGCCTAGGGACCGATGACTTCAGGATTTTTGTCCCATAGGAACCTACTACCAAAAAGACAGTTGTTGTTTCAGATAATAACCTCCCCCAGTTTCGCACTGAACTTACTCGCATACACTGAAGATGAAGTTATATTAATTAATTTAGCATAATCAGTAATAGCTCCTTTGCATCAAGCTCTTTGTCGTGCCCTTCTGTCATTGTGAAATCTAAGCAAAACCACGAAATTATAACATGTCCTTTCCCAAATACTCAATTTTATTAATTAAAACACCTTTTGTAAACCAACATTTATAAAACACAACAGCCGCGCGGGATTAGCCGAGCGGTCTTAGGCGCTGCAGTCATGGACTGTGCGGCTGCTCCCGGCGGAGGTTCGAGTCCTCCCTGGGGCATGGGTGTGTGTGTTCGTCCTTAGGATAATTTAGGTTAAGTAGTGTGTAAGCTTAGGGACTGATGACCTTATCAGTTCAGTCCCATAAGATTTTACATCCATTTGAACATAAACACGACAGAAATCACACACCGTGTGCCATTACGCCTATTCTCTGCCACTCACCTCCGGCCTCGCTGCCGAGCAATCGTCTGTAGCCTCTCGCACACCCGACTTCCTCAGACGGCCTCCAACACTCGACTCTTGCTCACCCACTCGCACATTCTTGACTGCACTGCAGTCTTTGCTTTAGTTTATGATCGCTGCATGGATCGTATGATCGATACTGTGTAAAAGTACAGCTGTGTAAGGGTACTGTGCTATTTATTACGTCACAGAGTCCTCGTTGAAATCTTACAACGCACTGCCCATTGTCGCTCTCCCTCTTAGACTACTTATATAGCTTTTACAACAATCAGTAATTTGTTACATATAAAAACTCGCCAATTACAATTACAAAAATTATCTCCCTCTTACACTGCTTATATACCTTTTATAACAATCAGTAATTGTTACATAAAGAAAACTCGCGATATAGAATTACAAAAATTAACAGCAAGTACAAAAAATGGCATCATACGGTAGCTACAAATGAAATGCCTAGAATGTAATACAAAGTTAACCACAGTTCTTCTATTTTTAAGGAAATATCGTTGACATGCTTTGAGTAAACAATGCTTACAATTTTGTTAATTGCACAGAGACTACTGCATCCCAAATCTTCCTAACATGTTTCTGCTTTCAAATACGCCTGTATTATTTTGTGGCGTAAACATAATTTCAATAATATTATATTAGTTCAAATAATCGCTTTGTTTACAGCGCCAATAAGATTTTGTTTTGTGAGTTTCAGTAATTACTAAGTAATTAGGTGTTGGTATGATTAGAAATTGCATGAGAAGGTGACAGTATGTTAATCATAGTTGTTATAGGTTTAAAACGTTGTAAAAAGTTTTTGGTATCTCTTATTATTTATTGTTCGTAATGAACGGTTATAGTCGTAGTTCGATAAATTGAATATACATGTTCCTAGCAACGCACGGATGTAATACTGACGACTAACTTGTTATGATGTTTGCAAAAACAGACATAATGTCTGATGGGATACCGCAATCACTGGTTATACAATGTTACTTATAATTCGTCTTGATTGGAAAAATGTTTATTCACATGACCGGTTTCGGTTCCTCTAGAACCATATTCAGATCTGCGTGTGAAGGTTGCTGTGTGTGGACGGGTTACTCCTGTAACCGAAATTGCAGATCTGAAGATGGTTCTAGAGGAACCGAAACCAATCATGTGAATAAACATTTTTGCAATCAAGACGAATTATAAGTAACATGATATGATGTTATTAAAAATTCCATTTCGGTGTTCAAAAGGTGAAATTACCTGCATGGGTCCTACCTAATGACAGAACAATCAATTACCCTGAATTAGAAAGATAAGCTGTATTAGTTCTTGGAATGATATGAAGACTGAGATGTAATGTTTCATCGGACATTCTGTCTGACGAGATCTAAAGGGTAGTGTATAGCCATCAGAGAAGCAGTAACAGAAGAATGGATCTGTTAGAAGAGTGCAGAGGCTTCCTATGTCGACTGATCACTGGATGTCGCCTGAGTAACAAAAGTCATAAGCGACATTTCTACCCTTCTAAGGCTGCGCAAGTCCACTGTTGGTGAGGTGATTGTGAGGCATAAACGTGAAGGGATAACTACAGGTAAAGCAACACTGGCAGCAGGTGTCGAGCACTGCGGCGTGTGGTTGTAAAAAATCACACGAAATCAACGGAAGGAATCACTCGTGAGTTCCAAAGTGGTACCAATTGTCCAGTTACGACAATGACTGTGGGTAAGAAGTTAAAAAGATTGGGGTACAAAAGTCCAGCAGCTGTTCATACGCTACAAACTTGTGTAGTCAACGTTATGCAACGTCGAGGAGACGTAAACAGCGGCGCCTCTGGTCAGTGGATGACGGAACGAGTGAGGTGGTCTGATGACTTAAGCTATACGCTGTGGCAGTCCGACGGAACGATTTGTGATCGGTGAATGCTTGGAAAACGCCAACTGCCACCATTTGTAGCACCAGTACCAAAGTACTGAGGAGGTTCTATTACGGTATGGGATTGTTTTTCGTAGTTAGGGTGTTGGCTCCTTATTGCGTTTAAGGAAACACTAAAAGAGGAAGGATGGGAACACATTTTACAGCGTTGTGTGTTACGCAGAGTAGAGGAAAACTTCGGAGACGCTGATTGTTTCTACGCTACTGGCCATTAAAATTGCTACTCCAAGAAGAAATGCAGATGATAAACGGGTATTCACTGGGCAAATATTTTATACTAGAACTCACATACGATTACATTTTCACGCAATTTGGGTGCATAGATCCTGAGAAATCAGTACCCAGAACAACCACCTCTGGCCATAATAACGGCCTTGATACGCCTGGGCATTTAGTCAAACAGAGCTTGCATGCCTGTGTACAGGTACAGCTGCCCATGCAGCTTCAACACGGTACCACAGTTCATCAAGAGTAGTGACTGGCGTATTGTGACGAGTCAGCTGCTCGGCCACCATTGACCAGACGTTTTAAATTGGTGAGAGATCTGGAGAATGTGCTGGCCAGGGCAGCATTCGAACATTTTCTGTATCCAGAAAGGCCCGTACAGGACCTGCAACATGTGGTAGTGCATTATCCTGCTGAAATGTAGGGTTTCGCAGGGATCGAATGGAGCGTAGAGCCACGGGTCGTAACACATCTGAAATGTAACGTCCACTGTTCAAAGTGCTGTCAATGCGAACAAGAGGTGACCGAGACGTGTAACCAATGGCACCCCATACCATCACGCCAGTATGGCGATGACGAATACACGCTTCCAATGTGCGTTCACCGCGATGTCGCCAAACACGCATGCGACCATCAAGATGCTGTAAACAAAACCTGGATTCATCCGAAAAAATGACGTTTTGCCACTCGTGCATCCAGTTCGTCGTTGAGTACACCATCGCAGGCGCTCCTGTCTGTGATGCAGCGTCAAGGGTTACCGCAGCTATGGTCTCCGAGCTGATAGTCCATGCTGCTGCAAACGTCGTCGAACTGTTCGTGCAGATGATTGTTGTCTTTCAAACGTCCCCATCTGTCGACTCAGGGATCGAGACGTGGCTGCACGATTCGTTACAGCCATGAGGATAAGATGCCTGTCATGTCGAGTGCTAGTGATACGAGGCCGTTGGGATCCAGCACGACATTCCGTATTACCCTCCTGAACCCACCGATTCCGTATTCTGCTAACAGTCATTGGATCTCGACCAACGCGAGCAGCAATTTCGTGATACGATATACCGCAATCGCGATAGGCTACAATCCGACCTTCATCAAAGTCGGAAACGTGATGGTACGCATTTCTCCTCCTTACTCGAGGCATCACAACAGCGTTTCACCAGGCAACGCCGGTCAAATGCTGTTTGTGTATGAGAAATCGGTTGGAAATTTTCCTCATGTCAGCACGTTGTAGGTGTCGCCACCGGCGCCAACCTTGTGTGAATGCTCTGAAAAGCTAATCATTTGCATATCACAGCATCTTCTTCCTGTCGGTTAAATTTCGCGTCTGTAGCATGTCATGTTCGTGGTGTTGCAATTTTAACGTCTAGTAGTGTATAAGCATGACACTCCAGCCTGCCATAGAGCAGCATCTGTGAGCCAGTCGTCTGTGGATGGCTTATCCAGAGCACCTATTTGAACCCGATCGAACAGTTTTGGGATGAGTTGGAGCGTAGATTTTGCCCCATAGTCCACTGTCCAACACCGCCACTCCTCCAGAGACATTCAGATACCCCACTGACCGAGCGAGGTGGAGCAGTGGTTAGTAGACTGGACTCGCAATCGAGAGGTCGACGGTTCAGAACCGCGTCTGCCCGTTATTTCCCTAAATCGGTTCACGCAAATACCGGGATGGTTACTTTGAAAAGGCACGGTCGAATTCCTTCCCCATCCTTCTCTATTCGATGGGATCGTCGACCTCGGTTCTTGGTCCCCTCCCCCCAAATCAACCAACCAACCAGTGCCTCATTGAAAGTGTCCCCAACAGTTAAATCTGTCATAAAGACGAAGAATGGACGCTGACCATATTAATGTCCAACAATTGATTTGTCCAACAATAGATCTGAACAGATATCATACACTTTAGCTGCTTCCTGTAGCCAAGTCTCGATCTTCCTCTACAGTTGCTCACACACACACACACACACACACACACACACACACACACACACACACACGCGCGCGCGCGCGCGCGCGCGCGCACATGTTCCTCAATTACCGCATTGCCCATTAATTGATGCCTCTGGATGTGTTACTTCAACCGTTTCCATCTTTTAGTCAAGTTGTGACATAAATCTCTTGTACCATTTCCACTCGTCATCACTACCAAAGACGTGATGAGGCAGGCTCGTTGTAACGGCCAGGCATTTTACATACGTGCTGCAAGTAGGACATGTGCATTTGAGGCGAACGTTGAGAATCTTCTTCCCATGCACATTGCGTCTCCTTTTCCTTCTTTTCGTTTTGACTATTGGGGGCCACATCAATTCGTGGTAACTTCTTTTCTTCTGGTCTTTCTCCTTGCACAACAGTCTTACAGTCTCTTACTTTGCAGCCTCCTTCGCTCCACTTTATGCTTTTGCCGTTTTTTGTTTGAAAATCAGCATTTTGTAAATTTCTGACTCCTCTATTCCCATTTATTCCAGATCCATTCGCAACTCCTGGATCCAGCGTACTTCGGTAGTCCTGTTTACAAGAAATTGTATTAATTGAAGTGTCAACCTAGCAACCTAGTCGCGTTGTGAAGGGGGCATAAGGGGGGGGGGGGGGGGGGGGCTCCGATCCGCACCTGTTAGGAGCCAGAACTTGCCAGGTTCCGCGTAATACCTTTTCTCACGGTTTTATTCCTGACGCTCAAGGGAACCCGAGGGCCACAAGAGAACTTATGGATTGGGTTTCATCCTCTTTGACGTATACCGATAAAATAGCGTGTTAACAAAAAGTGTTCTCACACCGTAGTTGAGACAGTGATGCTAATCATCCAGAGACATACATTACAGTATACTGGCAAAGACCCACCTTTTCCTGAAGGCTGACGTTTGGTGAGCTAAGATGACGGCCTCACGAACTTTGTGTGTCGTACTGCTAAGATTTTCTGAGGCGGCGTGACGTAAGCTTTACGAGGTGGTCTAAACAAGTTCAGCAGCTGAGCAAATATTTGCGTATTAGCCGATCTTAACACATACGATGTTGAATGGTGTTATGAGAAGAGCATCAGGTTACGTACACACATGTTTAAAGCAGGCTGTAATTTTCGTAAGAATACTCGAATTACTTAACACACTTCTTACTAACGGCAAAAAGCACGTTCTACCTAAGTTAATCAAAACTTATAAATACACACAATTAAGGTAGATTTATTAAACGCCTTGCAATAGTCATAAACTATTTAAACACTGCTGGTTTTTCAGCAAAGACAACTCCAGTGTAATTATTTACTATTACTTACAGTACAAAAGCAAAAATTCTTGAGATGTTTCTAGTTATACTTGAATTGAGACATGTTCCTTTCCTTGTATCATCGCTCTGCTGCATGAAGAATTACAGCCAAACGCGACGCATGTATTGACCACAGTGTCAAAACTTCAAAGGTAACGTAGTTATAGTAGTTTATTGGCATTTCTTCTGACCATTTTGTCAGTAGATAAAGAGCTGTTTACACGTCCTTTGCGCTCGCCGCGATACTGCTGTTGTAAAGTGGCGACTTCAGTGATAACGGTGGTATTCTGTACTGTATTGACATGCTTGTAATGTACGTCTGAACAATTATCTGAAAAGGGGAGGCCACGGCGTTAGTGTCACAGATTTACTTCAAAGTTTGTGCAGTTTTCGTAGTTCAGTAGAACACGCAATGTCGAAGTAGTAAGGCGTACTAATTAGGCGATTTCGCGAAAGTTGCCAGAGTGGCTTTACTCTTCAGTGATATACCGGTGCGTTGTAACCCCCAGCACGAACTGGCGGCGGTCAGGTGGGTGAAGTTCTAGCTCTGTAATCAGCGGATCGCCAAACTTCCTGGCTACCCCATCTGGCGCGTTCTCAGCATGTGCTCGAAGAATATATGCTTCTTTTCCTTATGCTGTACGAGATTCTCTCTATACTGGTATAAGGACCGTCTCCTATTCTCTCCACTCACCTTTTGTTTTGTCCCTTACGCAACAGACATCCCGCGGTCGTATGTCTGTCGATACTTCTCACCTTGGCAGCAAAACGAATCGCTATAGATGATTAATAGTGCGCATGGCTACTGACTATGAGTATTCAATCTTTTAGGGTTGCCAGCTCACTGGAGCACTGGAAGCAGCCCTATGGAATGTGTACCACGCGTATTCACAAACTCTTTGAATAACAATCACACACACTTAAAGTAGAATAAAATCTGTACTACACTGACGGGAAAAAAATTCATAACACCATGAAGGATTTGTGTGTTATAAACGGAAGTTGGTAGGCGTGTTTCTACATCTGGAAGATGATGTCTAGTCGAACTTCGCGCCAGTCGATTAAAGTGGCACTAGTTGCGCCACTACGAGGATATAACTCCGGTTTGGTTTAAATACACGCTGTAACGGTTGAGAGGATGAGTTACATCTACATCTACATCTACGTGATTACTCTGCTATTCACAATAAAGTGCCTGACAGAGGGTTCAACGAACCAACTTCAAGCTGTCTCTCTACCGTTCCACTGTCGAACGGCGCGAGGGAAAAACAAGCACTTAAATTTTTCTGTGCGAGCCCCGATTTCTCTTATTTTGTCGTGATGATAATTTCTCCCTACGTAGGTGGGTGCCAACAGAATGTTTTCGCAATCGGAGGAGAAAACTGGTTATTAAAATTTCATGACAAGATCCCATCGCAACGAAGAACGCCTTTGTTTTAATGATTGCCACTCCAATTCGCGTATCATGTCTGTGACACTATCTCCCCTATTTCGCGATAATACAAAATGAGCTGCCCTCCTTTGTACTTTTTCGATGTCATCCGTCAGTCCCACCTGATGCGGATCCCACATCGCACAGCAATACTCCAGAATAGGGCGGACAAGCGTGGTGTAAGCAGTCTCTCTAGTAAACCTGTTGCACCTTCTAAGTGATCTGCCAATGAATGGCAGTCTCTGGTTTGCTCTACCCACAATATTGTCTATGTGATCGTTCCAATTTAGGTTATCACTAAATGTAATCCTTAAGTACTTCGTTGAATTTACAGCCTTCATATTTGCGTGACTAATCGCGTAATCGAAATTCAGCTGAGTTCTTTTAGTACTCTTGTGAATAACTTCGCACTTTTCCTTATTCAGGGTCAACTGCCACTTTTCGCACCATACAGATATCTTATCTAAATGATTTTGCATTTTAGCTTTGAGTGGTGAGTTGATGTTAGTCAAGAAGGCCTCTAAAGCGATAAAGACGCCATTATCTGTACCTCACTGAGTTTGAACGAGGTCGTGTATTAGGGCTACAGGGAGCTCGATGTTCCTTCTGCGATACTAACAGAAATGCAGCCACTGGTGGTCACGAGAAGATTGGGTTCAGGCAGACCACGTGGTACCACCGAGAGGGAAAGCCACCCCGTTCGGCATTTGGTTGTGGTGAACCGTACTGAATTTGCAGCAGCAGCTGGCACCACAGTGAGACAACGAACTGTTACATATCGGTTACTTCAAGCGTAGCTCCGACGGAGAAGCCCTGTATCGTGCATTCCACTGACCCCTGACACCGCCAGTTGGGACTTCAGTGGTGTCAAGCGAGAGCTCCTTGAAGGACGAGGTGGAGGTCTCTTGTACAGGGTCGAGCAGAGGAAACGCATGTTTTCTGAACCGCTAGTACGCAGCGACGAGAGGGGGTATTGACCTTGAATGAATATTGGCAGACTGCCCATACAGTGCAGTTTCAGTCGCTGTGGAGCGTTGGAGCGTAGAGCATCGCGTGTTCGTTGTCGAGCAGTACTTTAGATTCCATACAGTGCAACGACTTTTCCGTCAGAATTTTATTAGAGTTGGACGTCGAGGTGCAGTGCCTGATCGAAATACTGTACTTCGATGCAGCGTGTAGAAGTACTGGATCTGTGATGAAAAAGGAACACCTGGTCTTCCCTACCCGGAAAATGTAGACCGAGTAAGAACGGCAGTTCTTGCTAGTCCGAAACGATCGGCTAGACGACAGGCTGTAGCGCTGGGTATGTCACGTCGTTGGCTTCACCGCATCTTACGTGATCATCTTCAGTTTCACCCGTACAAGGTAACGCTCGTCCAGCTGCTTAGTGAAGAGGAGTTTGTGCAGCACAGAGAGTTTTGTCCCGTAATGGACGAAATTTTCTCGGAAGATGCAGATGCTACAGTCTTCATGACTGATGAAACACATTTTCATGTAGACGGTTAAGTCAGTGTTAAAAAAAAAAGTTCAAATGTGTGTCAAATCTTATGGGACTTAACTGCTGAGGTCATCAGTCCCTAAACTTACACACTACTTAACCTATCCCAAGGACAAACACACACCAATGCCCGAGGAAGGACTCGAACCACCGCCGGGACCAGCCGCACAGTCCATGACTGCAGCGCCTCAGACCGCTCGGCTAATCCCGCGCGGCTCAGTGTTCAAAATTGTGGGTACTGGGCGCCGAAGAATCCACGTGAATTACACCAAAGACCTCTCCACAGATTAAAAGTACCACTTTTTTTTTTTAAATAGTAAGGAACTGCAGTTACTGTGACATCAGCGCGCTACGTTGAAATGTTCAACAACTTTTTTCGTCCAGAACTTGAAAGGCGTCAAATGAACATGAGAGAAATGTGGTTTCAGCAGGGCGGTGCCACAGATCACACGGCGAGAGCATCCATGGAAGTGGTTCGACAAATGTTCCCAGGACATGTTATTTCGAGATATGGTGATGTTTGCCGGCCCCCTCGCTCTCCCGACTTGTCGATGTGCGACTTCTATTTGTGGGTCTATTTAAAATCAAAAGTCTACATGAACAAGCCTCGCACAATCGATGGCCCGAAGAATGCCATTCGTCAGTAAATTGAAGCCGTGCCGAATGAAATGTTGGAGAGAGCCATGCGTAACTTTCGGGAGTATCCAGCAAGAAGGACGTCATGTCCAAGACATTATTTTTAGAACCTAATTGAAGTATGTATATTTCAAAACTGCATTAAAAAATCTATCACGTAACGCTTGTTTTTATTATTTTTATCAAACCGTGTCCCAGTCATTCAATAGTGAAAAAACATGCGTTTCCTTTGCTCCGCCCTGTATTTCCTGTTGGTGACGGCCGTGGTTTGGTTAGGAAAAAGCCAGGTGAGAGCCTGCAAACTACCTGTCTGTGTGGTACGCCCACTGGAACTACACCTGGTGTTATAGTCTGGAGTCGGACTTTGTATAACAGCCGGAGCACTCTCTTGGTTATTCCATGCATCCTGACTGCGAATTTGTACCCAGTCAGGTGATTCTACCTGCTGTGCTGTCAATCATGAATAGCATTCCAGGGGGGTATTTTCCAACAAGATAACGCTCGCCCACATACCACTTGCTAACAATAATCCAATGATGATGAGACGTAATACGTGAAGGAACATATCAGGGATGACATACATGATTTGTATCCATTGGACTACGATGAGGAATAATTTTATTCATTGCATCGGAAGTATTATTTTTCGTATCATTCTTCTGAGCTTTTTTCAGCATAAGACTAGCCCTAACAGTTGCGCAAGGAAATGACCACCAATAAGAATTTAAGCGTTCAATCCTAAAAAAATTCCATTGCTTAATGCAGCGATTCTTCTGGCTTCAGGGGTATCTGTAACCCAATATGGTCTACAGAGTGCCGTCATGGTGCCCTGCCCTGCTCGATCACCAGATATCTCCAGTACAGCGCCTATGGGACAACTCCGGGGTCATCCTCAAACAGCATTAATCAGCCCTATATCGACCAACCAAGTGCAACAGGCATGGAACCCTATTCTACAAACTGACATCCATCATCTGTGCCACACAATGCACGGACGTTTGAATGCTTGCATCAAAATTCTGACGATTACGCCGGTTATTAATGTACCAGAATTTCACATTTGCCATGGCTTACCTCGCTCTTACGTCACTGTGATCTCGTAATGTTAATGACTTACATGCGTTACCTAGAGAAATGTATTTCCCAAATTTCACTACCCTAGCTGAATTATATTTCGGTGTTGCGAGTGTTTTTCGTTAGTCTATTCAGAGCACGTGACCACAAGATGTACGTCGTTCTGCATGCACGGTCAGACTGACTAGTCACCTCTTCGTGCAAGGCGTTCTCGACTCTCAGTTCTCAAAAACTAACCAACAGAGGTGAGAAAATGGAGCAATTCCTTATAAGGGTGTATTCTAGACAGCCAACTTGAAACGAGAAAACATGTTTTTCAGTGGTTTCACGTGATCGACCACGCATCCAGGGCATGATACCGATGCAATAGCTATCACCGTGACAGGTTTCTGTGGTACTGCAAAGTATTAGATTTACCGTGTAGCTGGAATAACTGTTTCCCAAAAAACCAACTTCATATTTTAAATTAGGCAGGTCCAATCAAAGAGCCAATTAGTAAGAAATGTTACACTCTTTTGTGCTGTGTTCAGTGCCTTTTCACTAAGACAGCCCGCCATCCATGTGGAGCACGTATTGGTCTCACCACGGACTTCTAGTACCCAGCCAAACATAATTGATATCATCAAAGTGTACGGGCCTGAAGATGGATTTGACGCAACGTCGAAACTTGTAGCCATATAAATATGAAATCTTAAGTACAGCTGGAGGAGTTTCATTTTTAATAAAAATTATACCAGCTAATGTCCCACCATCATCCAATTTAAATATGGACGTAAAAAAAATGAATCTTCAGCACTGTCGTCTTTTGAGGAAAAAGTAATTGTGTTTGACAAAATGGGAAGTCCAGTGAAGTGTAACAATGTGCGAGTAATCGGCGTCCATGCGTGTCTGTTACTTGTACAGAAATGTGTCTGTCATAATAAGAACAAATAGCAACAAAAACATGTGCTTCTCATCCATGAAATTCTGCATTCATATTCTCTTCTTTTCAGCGGATTAAACTGCAATTGAATTCACAATCGAAAATGTTTCCTTATGAATACGCTGTCTGTGGAAAGAAAAAAGAAAATGAAGCACCCAGTAGACATAGTCTGATGTCACTGAACCTTCGTACAGACCATTGGAGCTGAAAGTCCCTGCAACACGTAGAACGGACAGCAGAGCGCATTTCTGTTGTTCAAGTTCAGTGTTGTTGCCGTGTAAGGTATATAAGGAGTGTCAACAGCATCAAATGTTGCGTGTTGACTGAAGGACACGGAAATGCCACGTTCTCTTGTGAGACGGGGTTACCAGTGCCTGGCAGAGTTTGAAAATGGCCTCATTTTGGACCTCGATTTGGCCATCTGGAGACTCTTGCAATGTCCGGACTGGTGGGGCATTAGGATGCGACAGACGCCCCATATTCGGAACAAACGTCCGATTCGCAGGCTGCCGTTAACAACACAGCATAAACTGCTGCATTTGGAGCGCTGACGGCCGGAGTGGCCGTGCGGTTCTAGGCGCTACTGTCTGGAGTCGAGCGACCGCTACGATCGCAGGTTCGAATCCTGCCTCGGGCATGGATGTGTGTGATGTCCTTAGGTCGGTTAGGTTTAATTAGTTCTAAGTTCTAGGCGACTGATGACCTCAGAAGTTAAGACGCATAGTGTTCAGAGCCATTTGAACCATTTGATTTGGAGCGCTGCTGTGGTTAGGAAACATGGACTGCTGATATGTGCATGTCGCTGTCGGATGAGTTTTCTCACCTCCGTGTATTTCAGGATAATTCATATCTTTCTATAATTTTGCTACTGCTTAGAACGCAAAAATATACGTGAATGAGAGTAAAAAAATAATTAAAAACTAACATTAATCTTACGATTGGCTTTCTCACCGCCGGGGGCGTCAGTGTTGCTGCCTGTCAGACAGTAACAACTTTCAAAGCTGCGAGTATCGCGACTGTATTATAATGTGAGGCCGTGATCAGGGCTCGACTGTGGAAGGACCACACGCTCTGGGACACGGCGTGTCCACTACTGCCATCACAGGACCATGCGGTCGTCTGATCCGGCCGTCTGCGACGATTTGCGAACAGAAAGCGGTGTAGAGCTCGCAGCCACGCGCTGAATATCAAATCATCTCTAAACAGCAATCGGTCACCAATATAGTTTTAATTTACGCGTGCTAACGAGCAATTTTCGCCTACTAAATGCAGCAGCACTCTAAAATTATAACTGAGATTGTCATGGATAGCACAGTAACCGGATTACGGGGTTAACGCGTGGACGCGATTGTGTTTAGCGATCGGCCATTAACTCAGCGCCTGCTGAAACACGGCAGGAACTGTCACAGCAGCACACCGTTCCCTTCCCGTTCTGATATAAATGTGCGTGTTCCGTGTTGTTAGAAAAACAGTTATTTTTTTTAAAGTGATGAGGACATTGTAACGTCTGAATAGCTTTTTACTTTCATTCTGTGCCATTCTATCAGTTTCTATGAGAGCAATTCAAAAAAGTGTAGCAATTGTTGCAGAAATAAACTTCTTACTGAGGAAGCGACATTGTCAGTAACATCATTTCTCCCAGCGCCTCCCCCAATCCGTATTTATTTGGTCCACCTCTCCACAACTTTCCTAATTTCATCCTGGACCGAGCGAGGTGGCGCAGTGGTTAGCACACTGGACTCGCATTCGGGAGGACGACGGTTCAATCCCGTCTCCGGCCATCCTGATTTAGGTTTTCCGTGATTTCCCTAAATCGCTTCAGGCAAATGCCGGGATGGTTCCTTTGAAAGGGCACGGCCGATTTCCTTCCCCATCTTTCCCTCACCCGAACTTGCGCTCCGTCTCTAATGACCTCGTTGTCGACTGGACGTTAAACACTAATCCCCTCCTCCTCCTTCATCCTGGAACAAGCTTTCAGGCATAACCGACTGTGGTACCGCCGCCGCAAGTTGGTCATCCGACGAAAACTTGCGTTCAGGAAGGTTTGCAGCGAAAAGGTGGAATCAAATGGAGATGGTTTAGGACTGTGCTGTTTGTGCTACACTAGCTCACAATTCTGGATGTATTATTTTGCTTTTGCTGCTGTATGAAGGCGGATATTACCCTGTAGAAAAATCACGTATGTTTGGAAGCTTCCTCCTCCTCCTATACACTTTGATTTTGGTTTTCAGATCTCACAGTAGCTATCAACATTCATTGTTTCACCTTCATAACAGCAATGAATCAGCGGTGGTTCTTTCATATCTGAAAACTCTACCCACCATTAACTTTTTTGCAGAAGCTTAGTGTTTGAGTTTTCATTGCTCTCGGCTAAGATGGGTAATTGCCAACTATGGTCAGCGACTTACTCTGAGGCTCTTAGTGAGACTGAGAATATCGCATCCTTCCTCTTCGAAACACGTTAAATGTGATTTCGTTATTTCCAAACATTCCAATTGGTGTTTTTTAATTGAGCGTGGTGCTCGACTGGTAGACACTTTACCATAGCTTAATTGCTTATATATTCGTGCATTGTAGCAATTTTCAAATCAATTCTGGTGCGATGATCATGACATATAATTCGTTCGTCAGTCTCAGTTTTCCTGTCCGTTTTCAAAGTGGATGGCCTACCCGACCGCTCTTAGTTGTAGACAAATACACGCCCACTTTTCTAATATCAATGCACCGTAGAAGGTTGGACGAACGAATCGTTCCTAGAGATCAGAAAACATCTCAGATAATTCACGTTTTCAAAAAAAGTCGTCTAACGGACGCCAAAAGCTGTACGCTTATATTGCTGCCGTCATTTTTGTTGTAGAATTTTCTAACAAGTTATATTGTCGCATGTGACGGACAGTCAAATGAAAACGAGACACGTGGTAAAAAGTAAGTTAACTGTTTATTATTTTGCGTGTATTTTCCAGAGCTACATACATCAAAAAGAGTTATGCAACACCCCGATTCTCAGAACTTCTGAAGATAGACGTTGACTATGGATATTGTATCACAGACACAGTCCCTTTGACTGTCCAGAGATGTCACTAAACACTCCCAAAGATGTAAACAACCATGCATGAGCAGCGCCTATTAGACGGAGGGGGTCCGACAGCCGATCAGTTCCAGTCATTTCACCAGGAAGGAGGTACACGGCTCGCATTGTCTATACTTCAAACATGCCTAGACGGTCAATACCGCGGTTCGATCGCGTCCGCATTGTTACTTTATGCCAGGAAGGGCTCTCAACAAGGGAAGTGTCCAGGCGTCTCGAAGTGAACCAAAGCGATGTTGTTCGGACGTGGAGGAGATACAGAGAGACAGGAACTGCCAATGACATACCTCGCCCAGGCCGCCCAAGGGCTACTACTGCAGTGGATGACATCTACCTACGGATCATGGCTCGGAGGAACCCTGACAGCAACGCCACCATGTTGAACAATGCTTTCCGTGCAGCCACAGCACGTTGTGTTACGATTCAAACTGTGCGCAATAGGCTGCACGATGCCCGATGTCCATGGCGAGGTCCAACTTTTCAAATCACGACACCATGCAGCGCGGTACATTTGGGCCCAAAAACATGGTGAATGGACCGCTCAGGATTGGCATCACGTTCTCTTCACCGATGAGTGTCTCATGTGCCTTCAACCAGACAATCGTCAGAGACGTGTTTGGAGGTAGCCCGGTCAGGCTCAACGCCTTAGATACACTGCCCAGCGAGTGCAGCAAGGTGGAGGTTCTCTGCTGTTTTGGAGTGGCATTATGTGGGGCCGACGTACGCCGCTGGTGATCATGGAAGACGCCGTAATGACTGTACGGTACGTGATGCCATCCTCCAGCCGATAGTGCAACCAGATCGGCAGTATATTGGCGAGGCATTCGTCTTCATGGACGACAATTCGAGCCTCCATCGTGCACATCTTGTTAATGACTTCCTTCAGCATAACGACATCGCTCGACTATAGTGGTCAGCATGTTCTCCACACATTATCGAACATGCATAGCATCGATTGAAAAGGGCTGTTTATGGACGATGTGACCCACCAACCACTCTGAGGAATCTACACCGTATCGCCATTGAGGAGTGGGACAATCTGGACCAACAATGCCTTGATGAACTTGTAGATAGTATGCCACGACGAATACAGCCATGCATCGATGCATGAGGACGAGCTACTAGGTATTAGACGTACCGGTGTGTACAGCAGTCTGAACCACCACCTCCGAAGGTCTCGCTGTATGATTGTACAACATGCTATGTGTGGTTTTCATGAGCAATAAAAAGGGCGGAAATAATGTTTATGTTGATCTCTATTCCAGTTTTCTGTACAGGTCCCGAAACTCTCGGTACCGAGGTGACGCAAAACTTTTTTTGATGTGTATTAACACTCGTACAATAATCCCACTGTGAGATAAGACTATGCCTTCATGGCAAAATGTTTTGGGTTGCCTAGGGAACCGTGACTGTGCACAGGTGTGTACCTCTTCATCCGAAGCAAATGGAAGAACGTGAATGTCTTTCTTCTAGGCTCCAAAAGCATGGTTGTTGCATGGGAAAACTTCGGCACTGTATCGAGAATGTGTACGGGCTTCTCAGCGAAACTTATGCAGCATAGTCGAATCTACTTTGTGCCCGCTTACACGTTGCCATGGTTGTCTCGACTATGCCGCAGAAGTTTCACTGGGAAACCCTTCCATACTCCACCCAACGCCGATCTCTCACCGTGCAACTTCCCTGTTTTTGGAGCCCTCAAGAAAGATATTCGTGTCTGTCGATTTGCTTTGGTCGGAGAGCTGCACATTCGTGCACAATCACGGTTCCGTGCACAATCGCAAACCTTTTTTCCATGAAGACATTGGACGTCTTGTCTCACAGAGGATAAGTGTGTTAACGGCTAAGGCGATTATTTTCGAAGTAATACACAGTTTACTTAGTTTCTCTATCTGTCTCATTTTAATTTTACTGCCACTTATAATCATTCATGGAGACATAAAACGTCGTTTATAGGCATCAACAGAGATTCCACAGACAAATATCGTGTAAAACACGGCTCTCTCTCTGTTCGTCGACGTGACCCAGAAAGCACTGTGTACGAGCGCCCAGGGGGAAGGCATTTTCATCTACATCTACATGGTTGCTCTGCAATTCACACTAAATTGCCTGTCAGAGGGTTCATCGAACTATTTTCATACTACTTCTCTACCATTCCACTCTCGAATGGCGCGTGGTCAAAAGGAACACCTAAATCTTTCCGTTCGAGCTCTGATTTCTCGTATTTTATTGCGACGATCATTTTTCCCTACGTAGGTGGGTGTCAACAAAATATTTACGCATTCGGAAGAGAAAGTTGGTGATTGAAATTTCGTAAATAGATCTCGCCGCAAAGAAAACCGCCTTTGTTTCAGTGACTGCCTCCCCAACTCGCGTATCATATCAGTGACACTCTCACCCCTATTGCGCGATAACACGAAACGAGCTGCCCTTCTCTGCACTTTTTGGATGTCCTCCGTCAATCCTACCTGGTAAGGATCCCATACTGCGCAGCAATATTCCAGCAGAGGACGGACAAGTGTAATGTAGACTGTCTCTTTAGTGTGTTTGTCGCATCTTCTAAGTGTTCAGCCGACAAAGCGCGGACTTTGTTTCACCTTCCCCACAATATTATCTATGTGGTGTTTCCAATTTAAGTTCCTCGTAATTGTAATTCCTAGGTATTTAGTCGAATTGACAGCTCTTAGATTTGTGCGATTTATCGAATACCCAAAATTTATCGGATTTCTAGTCCGCGGATCGTGCTCTTGCGGTAGAGTTCTCGCTTCCCGCGCACAATATCAGACCAGCTGTGTGGTAGGACTGAAGGGTTCCTAATAAACAGGTGATTATTAACGGAGAGAAATCAACTCACGTAAAAATGACTTTGAGCCTACTCCACGGTAGCGTTACAGCAGCAATAATTCCTAAAATATATACACTGTAAGACAAAATAAAACATGCACCACAAACAAATTATTCGAAAGAGACGGAAATGAGTAGATTTTATGTACATGTACAACAAGACAAATGATTACAGTTTCAGAAAAATTGGATGCTTTATTCAAGAGAAAGAGCTTCACAAAGTGAGTGAGGTAATGGCGCGTTTGTTCACGTGTGACCCTTTTGCAAGCAGTTATGCGGCGTGGAATTGATGATAGACTTGTTGGGTGTGCTCCTGAGGATTGTGGTCTCAAATTCTATCCAACTGGCGCGTCAGATCGTCAAAACCCCTAGCTGGGTGGAGGGTTGTGCCCAAAAATCCCCAAACGTTGTTGGGAAGAAATCTGGCGACCTTGTTGGCTAAGGTAGGGTTTCGCGTGCATGAAGACGAGCAGTAGGAACTCGCGCCGTGTACAGGCGGGCATTATCTTGCTGAAACGTTAGCCCATGATGGCTTGTCATGAAGGGCTACAGAACAGGGCGCAGAATATCGCCGACCTTTCGCTGTGGTGAAAGGGTGCGACGGGTAACAACCAAAGGTGTCTTTATGAAAAGAAATGGCGCACCAGAAAATCACACCTGGTGTATCGGGCCACATGGCGCACAATAGTCTCCAGACACATCTTCATTCATTGGGATTCAATTAGAAACGGGACATTACTGAAGGGAAATCTTCTCCATTGAGTGAGATTTCAGACTGACGACATGTCTGGAGACAGTGCCCACGGCCCTACACCCAGCAGTGATGGTGTGGGGCGCCAGTTCTTTTCATAGCAGGACCCATTTGGTTGTCATCACGCAACTTCTCTGAAACGGTAATCATTTGTTTGTCTGTATCCATAGATCATATCTAGCGATTTCCATCCCATCTGGATAATTCCTTCATGGGCGCCATTTTTTTTATTGTGACATTTCTGGAGATATAAAATCTTGTTCGCAGAACTCAACAGTCATTCCACAAACAATGTACGTGTGAAGCACACCTCGGTCTGTTCCTCGACTTGACACAGGAAGCAGTTTACACCAGAGCCCAGGCGGAAGGTATTTGCTACAGTTCCGCACTTCCGTCTAACGCACTAAGTATGAGCCCAAGGAATATCAGGCGAGCAGTGTGATTGGACTGATGAGTTCCTAATAAACAGAACCTTGTTATCTATCGAAGAGAAATCTACAGGTGTAAAAGTGACTGTAAGGGAGTGTTATAGGACCGTAACTTTTCGCAGTATGTCTAAATGATCTAGTAAATAACGCCGGAATGTCCGTGAAGTTTTTCCCGAATTAAGTCGTTGTGTACAGAGAAATCACAACGCTAAAAATTTATATAGAAAAAGAAGAAGACCTGCAGAGAATCGACTCTTGGTGTAGTGGCTGGCATTTGAGTCTCAAAATAAGTAAATGAAACGTATTGTCCATAAATAATCAGTGAGACCCATAAGTGTGTGACCACACAATTGCAGAACAATCAGTGGAAGCAGTTAGTGCCATCAAACGTTTATCAGTGTATTTACGGAGCGATTTAAAGTGTGACGACCAGCTACAGTTAATCGCAGGTAAGGTGGATGCCAGTATGGGGATCATCGGAAGGACCCTCAGCAATTGCAGTACACCCACAAAGGAGGCGGCTTACAAAACACTCATTCGACCTGTGCTTGGGTGTTGTTCCTCAGTCGGGAATCCGTACCGGATAGCTTCATAGGGGAAACAGAGGAGGCCTAAAGGAGGGCAGCGCGTCTCATTTGTCAGCACGAAAGCCTCATGAAGGCGCTCAGCAAACTCCAGCGGCAGACGCTGCGGGGGAGGAGACCTGCCTGCCTCACGGTGCGACTCAGTGTGAAAACCTTCCATATGTGACGAAATCGAACGACGGACCCATCGGACATCTTTCACTGTGCAACTTGCATGCAGTTACCATTGTCAGCAATGTGGTTATCCCCAAGCGTGAACGTGCGTCGTTTCCATTTCAACTCTTGCTCTAACGGGGCGAAGTAGGCTACTAGCTTGTTGATGTACAGAGTATCTAATAATAAATGAATACTTGAATACACAGCTCTAAAACCGGCAGTACTTTTCAAATGTTCAGTCGATATTTTTATAGGCAGGTACACCGATATTTTTTCGATATATCGAGGCCGATAATGAAGAGTTTTTAAATATCGATGTATCGCGTTCCACATAATTTTTTAAAATATTACCGGTCCTACTCTAAGGGCAACAAATGCGTCTATTGTCGTATACAAATGACCAGAAGGCTGCCGACTGGCATCCTGCGATAGGTAGTCCCAAGCATTTTACGCCTTTTGGTACAATTAGGCAGTGGTTGTTGCAGGCCCTGCAGGACGGGTAAGTTAGCACGTCATCGTGTCCCACAGCGTCCAAGTGGAAATATATCTGTGGATCTTGTTGGTCAGGGCAGCGGTTGTGCACCACGAAGAGCACGCTTAAAAATGCCGCGTGTTACGTTCACTGTCCCGCTGAACAAGCACATCAGTTGGCAGCAGCACGGGGGCCTATAGGCCGCTCACCAGCTCTACGCTACACAAGTGCCACTACTGCTACTCTCCAGTGGAGCCTTTCGCAGCACCACAGCGGCAGTGTCGAGGTGTAAGTGGTAGAGGTCAGAGGCACATGTGATATTAGTACTGTTGGAAGCAGGCGGTTGTCAGTGGTCCCTGATAACACAGCAGGTGCGTGCCAGGACTTCGGGGACCACTGCTGACATATTACCAGTGTGATACTTGGATGTCCAGACTATTGTCTACTTGTGTAGGGATGTTCCATAGATCAGTGATGAAAGCACCGACACACCGCCGATAGATTGTGCCCAAAAGTAACGTCGTAAAGCGACAACATCAAAGTCCCACACTTATGCCGTTTCACTTCAGTGATCACATTTGGCGCTATGTGTATTTATTATTTCCGTGTTGTTGTTAGTGACGTACCAATGTGCTTATACTCTGTCATTAGTGGACTATGTTCCCGCTATGTGACAATATATATGCACTTTAAAGCCATCGTGAAATAAACAATATTCAGCGATTTTGACTTCAAATGGTACACCGTGATTCATCACTTCACATGTTTTCACTCATCCAGCGTCCACACGCAACGTTCTTTACATGACTTTGAGTGTCCCAGCACTAGCTACAGAAATGTGTGGCTTTTGACGAGCAGATCTGCTGTTTAATATGACTAATGATATTTTTAGAAATATCGAGAATTCAATATATCAATATTAAAAAATATTTCACTCACGGTCTTCGATATATCGAGAAATGTTGTAGATGTATCGACGCAAGAAGTATTGACATATCGGCCAAACAGAAACATCGGCTGAATATTGTAAATATACCTTCGGTTTTAGAGCTGTATATTTAAGTATTGATTTATTATTAGATATTCTGTATATCAGCAAGCTAGCAGCGTGCCTACCCCGTTAGGGCAATAATTGAAAGGAAGACAGTGCACCACTTTGCTAACAATGGATACTGCATGTAGGTGGTACAATAAAATGTGCCCTATGGGTCCGTCGTTCAGTTTCGTCGCATATCGGATTTGTCCGGAACGCTTCGTGTCGACTCCCCCGTTTTTTTTTTTCATTTCCGCAAACCCCAGCGACCTAGCGGCTGTAGTGTCAAAGCTACGTGGTGAAGCTAAACGTTACAGTTTCTCTACTCACGCCCCGTCCTCACAGCTGTACTTCCGCCAGTACCTCGTCTCATACCTTCGAAAGTTTGGAAGGTAGGAGGCGAGGTACTGGCGGAAGTATAGCTGTGAGTACGGGGCGTGACTCGTGCTTGGGTAGCTCAGTTGTTAGAGCACTTGCCCGCGGAAGGCAAAGGTCCCGAGTTCGAGTCTCGGTGCGGCACACAGTTTTAATCTACCAGGAAGTTTTATACCGGCCCTACTGTTTAACTCACGGTGCACCGTCGTTGTGCTCGCTGGACTGCTGGTACCGCTTTCGGACCCAGGAGTGGTTCGTTCCGCTGCTTTCATGCGACTTCTTACAACCATCTTCTGCAATGCTCATCGGTTCCTGTCCGTCAGTACACGAGGTCTGCCCTCTCTTTGTTTAGCTGTGATTGTTCCTTCGCGTTTACACTTCACAATCACACCACCGGCAGTCAGCTTTAGAAGGGTTGAAATGTCCCTGATATCCAGTGACTAAGCTCTGAGCTCTCTTGATCGAGCCATTCTGCTGTTCCTGCTTCTCTACTGACAACAGAATACACCCCTCATCCTTTTATACTGATGGATTCGCCTCTCGTGAGATGTGGTGGTCTAGTCTCCATCACATAGTATTTGCGTGTACATTGCATCACACAGTGTGAATTACAAGAATAGTCCGGCAATATACACCTTCTTGCCACATACGTCTTGAGAAATTATGTTGACCAGAATGTGAGCGAAATCAGAGCGTCTGGGGAGGCTTTACGACAGCTGTTCTTGCCGAGCTCACTCGCGATAGGAACACCAAAGGAGTAGACGGCAGAGATTTCAGAAGTGCCGCCCTCCACAGACGGACGCTCAGGTGCCGTAGCGGAGGAACCTGGGATCGATACCGGGCGCTCGCAGTTATTCATAGCGCTTTCCGGGCCATCGGCCATTCAGGGCACCAGGACGTACGCCCTCTAGCTATACATACCGCCTCCTCCAGAACCGCGCTCCAATTTCCAGCGTCATAGCCAGTAGACATTGCTCCGCAGGTCTGAATTGTCTGCTAACCATCATGTTCTTCATGACTATGTTGCTCTTTCTGTCTCTCACAGTAAAAAATTATCCAGTGGACTAAGATTACCCAACCTCGATATGGGCTACTTCCGAATTTTCGTTACTTCTCATCTGATTTTTGAAGTAGTGCTACTAAACGCATTACCACAGAAACGTGTAGTGATTTAGGGTACTTAAGAAGAATTGCACAGTGAATTACGACAAGAGCCCTCACCCAATTTCCCACTAACTTCGCTCAGTGGAAGCGGACAAATGTCTCGGCTTGTCCGCAGAGAGTCGACCGTTTCTGACAAAAAAAAAAAAAAAAAAAAAAAAAAAAAAAGACGGTCAAAGTTTTTGTCTTTTATCGCGTGACATTCTCAGACTAATGGTAGCTCAGTGGATATAGCGTAGCGGTTTCTTAATTTTGCGCCCTGTGTTCGAAACACGACTATTGTTTTTATTTACTTCATTTCTATTGTTTTCATCATCCGCCCAAGTGTTTAAAAGGTTACTACAAGAATGTTTCTTATCAAATTAGGTAATACACGGGCGTTATATTTATTGGTTCAAATGACTCTGAGCACTATGGGACTTAACATCTGGGGTCATCAGTCCCCTAGAACTTAGAACTACTTAAACCTAACTAACCTAAGGACATCACACACATCCATGCCCGAGGCAGGATTCGAACCTGCGACCGTAGCGGTCGCGCGGTTCCAGACTGTAGCGCCTAGAACCGCTCGGCAACTCCGGCCGGCAACGGAATTAAAATAATAGCATCTTGGCAAATGTCAGATAATGAAGTTGAGGTGAAAACGTCACAGACAACACCACAATGGGAAGATTAAGTTTCTGTAAATCGCACAGCGATTGCCGAATGTTAATCGGAAATGGAAAGAAAGGATTAGAGATAGAATCATGCATGCACCCAGTACCTTGATTGAGTACATATTGAGTTCGAGATTGTTAGTAAATGTTCTTGAATTAAAAGTGTAAAAGCCCTAACGTCAATCTGAGAACTCAGTGTTCCTCCAATCACTCGGTTTGCGAACGCTATAGTGGCTCACGACACTTAGCGTTTCCGGCGCCTGTGTTGGCTGAAAATTCTAAGCTATCTGGACTACAGCAGAGGCCGCACTCCCTCATGGCCCAGAATCGAAGTCCCTCTCTCGGCTGAAGCGTCCCTTGGCGAGTGTCGGATGGAGGTGAGTTCCACCAGCAAGAAGCGTAATTTTTATTTGTGCGTGACTTTGAGCGCCAGTAGCGGTGATTCTGCTGATTGTGAGTGCTGTCAAGCCTGGTGAACTAGCAGTGAAGCACCCGACTGCAAACCAAGAGGCTGTGGAATCGCGGTCTGACCTTGCACGTTTTGGTCTGCGTTTTAACCTGGCCTTCACCTCTAAACGACACTTGGCCCACATTCGACATTAAACCGTAGGTCACCTTTTTACCTTTGGATAACTGGAGACCCACATGTCGCCGAAGTGGCGCCAATTAAAAGATTTGCACCAGGCCAGAGAGCCACACGAAACGACTATTATTATTCTGAGTGCCGGCCACTCCGTTCTAATAATGCACGAGTCTCCCTTCCGTGCTCAGTTTCAACATAATTAGCAGTCATGTGAGTTTATAACGCTGGACTTCCGAAACAAACAGCTGCAGACTTCCCCTACTGTTCCGAGTTGTAGCCAATCAGGCCTTTTCCACGTGTACACAGTGATTTATATCCTCCCACTCTAGCCTTTATCGATATTATCCGACAGCTCTTACTACTTCTTAACAGAGTCAGCAACAAGACAATTAACCTGGTTGCAGCCTGATAGCTACGAGCCCTGCGTTCTTAAAACGTGATGGCCTGCTGCCCCACTCCACTTTAAATTGGTACTGTTTATGATGTAGCATTTCCCAGAATACTGGCTTTCTGCAGAGGCCTGAGCCCCATAAAACTGCTCTCCCTCTCTCTCTCTCTCTGGGTGTGTGCGCTTGCAGCGTCTCTCTTCATTGCCATCAGACTGCCCACGTCAAACATAGCATAAATGGCTTTGCATCAGTTAGGACACAAAACAGACGGTGCCTCACTGGCAGAGTTCAGCTCAAGCGCAATATACAATGTGCTTCATTTGCCACTATCTATGGATTTCACGCAACCCGCAATGCATTGAAATACCACGCACTTGATTTTCAAATTCTCTCGTGAACTATGCGCAAACTATTAGCCCAACAGAAAATATGAACAGAACCGTTTTGCAGAAATATAGTTACATTTTGTATTGTAGTACGTTTTACTAGTTATCGAGTTATTCAAGAAAAACGCGTTTGGAAGTCTCTTTTGCACGCCTCTCTCGAGTAACTCGAAAATTACGGCGTATAGCGAAAATGTATCCCAGTGCAGAATTTAACTGCATTAAATTTCCTACAAAAAGGCTCCGTTCATTTTTTCTGTAGGACTGATAGTTTGCACATAGCGAGCGAGAGAATATCAAAATCAAGTGCGAGGAATTTAAAGGCAATGTGGGTTGCATAAAACCTACAGATAGTGGCATAGGAATCACCTTGTATTGTCCTGAAATTTCTACCCGCTCTCCACCTTCCCCTCGCGGTGTTCATCCTTTGCAAAGGGCTACGGTACACCTTAACGGCCAGACGTTGACTATCTCACCAGCACGGCTGGCCTCTGCTCTACCTGTATTCAGCAAGACTCTCATCGGCGTTTAGACAGATGTGTGGAAGAAGAATTTCGTTTGGAAATATACTAAAATAAGTAGTTATGGCAATCAATGACATTAACTGTAAACATATATACAAGGTGGTCCGTTGATAGTGACCGGGCCAAATATGTCACGAAACTAGCATCAAACGAAAAAACTACAAGAACGAAACTCGTCTAGCTTGAAGGGGCAAACCAGATGGCGCAATGGTTGGGCCGTTAGATGGCGCTGCCATAAGTCAAACGGGTATCAACTGAGTTTTTTTTTAAATAGGGACCCCAATTTTTATTACATATTCGTGTAGTACGTAAAGAAATATGAATGTTTTAGTTGGAACACTTTTTTCGCTTTGTGATAGATGGCGCTGTAATAGTCACAAAGGCATAAGTACGTGTTATCACGTAACATTCCGCCAGTGCGGACGGTATTTGCTTCGTGATACATTACCCGTGTTAAAATGTACCGTTTAGCAATTGCGGAAAAGGTCGATATCGTGTTGATGCATGGCTATTGTGATCAAAATGCCCAACGGGCGTGTGCTATGTATGCTGCTCGGTATCCTGGACGACATCATCCAAGTGTCCGGACCGATCGCCGTATAGTTACGTTATTTAAGGAAATAGGAAGTGTTCAGCCACATGTGAAACGTCAACCACGACCCCGCAACAAATGATGATGCCCAAGCAGGTGTTTTAGCTGCTGTCGCGCGTAATCCGCACATCAGTAGCAGACAAACAGTCGGTGTTGAGAATGCTACATCAACATCGATTGCACCCGTACCGTATTTCTATGCATCAGGAATTGCATGGCGACGACTTTGAACGTCGTGTACAGTTCTGCCACTGCACACAAGAGAAATTACGGGACAACGACAGATTTTTTGCACGCGTTCTATTTATCGACGAATCGTCATTCACCAACAGCGGTAACGTAAACCGGCATAATATGCACTATTGGGCAACGGAAAATCCACGATGGTTGCGACAAGTGGAACATCAGTGACCTTGGCGGGTCAATGTATGGTGCAGCATTATGGGAGGAAGGATAATTTGCTCCCATTTTATCGATGGCAATCTAAATGGTGTAATGTATGCTGATTTCCTACGTAATGTTCTACCGATGTTACTACAAGATGTTTCACTGCATGACAGAATGGCGACGTACTTCAAAAATGATGGATGTCCGGCACATAGCTCGCGTGCGGTTGAAGCGGTATTAAAGAGCATATTTCATGACAGGTGGATTGCTCGTCGAAGCACCATACCATGGCCCACACGTTCACCAGATCTGACGTTCCCGGATTTCTTTCTGTGAAAGTTGAAGGATATTTGCTATCGTGATCCAATGACAACGCCTGACAACATGCGCCAGCGCATTGTGAATGCATGTGGGAACATTACGGAAGGCGATCTACTCGCTGTTGAGAGGAATGTCGTTACACGTATTGCCAAATGCATTAAGGTTGACTGACATCATTTTGAGCATTTATTGCATTAATGTGGTAATTACGCTGTAACAGCATGCGTTCTCAGGAATGATAAGTTCACAAAGATACATGTATCACATTGGAACAACCGAAATAAAATGTTCAAACGTACCTACGTTCTGTATTTTAATTTAAAAAAACCTACCTGTTACCAACTGTTCGTCTAAAATTATGGGCCCTATGTTTGTGACTATTACAGCGCCACCTATCACAAAGTGAAAAAAGTGGTCCAACTAAAATATTCATATTTCTTTACGTACTACACGAATATATAATAAAAATGGAGGTAACTATTTAAAAAAACGCAATTGATATCCGTTTGACCTATGGCAGCGCCATCTAGCGGGCCGACCATAGCGCCATCTGGTTTCTCCCTTCAAGCTAGACAAGTGTCGTTCTTTGTAGTTTTTTCGTTTGACGCTTATTTCGTGAGATGTTTGGCGCAGTCACTATCAATGGACCACCCTGTATATATTCTCATTTCTAGCTTGGGGTTACTTGAGATTAGCTCAGTTCCTTAAGTGATTGAAATTGCGGTCTTGACTGTTTTGACAAAGAAAAGGTCGCCTAACAATCGCCATGTGTCCTGCTTGAGTGGGCGAGGCGCTGACCTCCATGTTCTGTGATGGCTCGTAGACTTCTAACAACTTGTCCTCTACTCACTGATTCACCACTTCCGATGGATGCTCACAACAGTAGAACGCAAACAGCCGACCAGCTTAGGCGTTTCCGAGATGCTTGCTCCCAGGTAGAGGGCCACAACAACCCGCAATTTGTCAAAGTCGCTTATATCAGTGAGTTTCCTCATTGGAGGGCCATGTCATCGATATAACGACTGACCGTGCGCCTCTACTCCACTTACATACCTCCCTTTCTGCGCCATGTGCCCGCAACGCCGCCACGTGGCGGACACAGAGTCTCGCGATGGCCGGTCGTCACAGTGTTTGGACTCACCAGTGGATAGCCGTTGTTATCACGTAAATTGGAGGTGGAGGGCGGAAAAAGGAAGGAAAGGCAAGCAACTAATAATATCAGCTGCATCGGGATTTTATGCAGAACCAGCAGCGACGAACGAAAATTTGTGTCGGACCTGGACTCCTTCTTACTGGGCAACTGCGTTAAATGCTGCGCCACCCGGGCACAGTGTTCATCACAAACGCGCGGACTGTCTCGGCACGATCCCCGGCCACACAGACTCCCAGCCAGCGTCACCTGCGTACAGTCCCCGTCCATGCCCTCCACGCTCGCTACTTTTAGGTTTGTGTTGGAGGTCGAATGTAAAAGTGCATCCGCACCGAAGGTTGCGGATTCGTTGCCCATCGAAACGAACCAGTAGTATGAACGTGTGGAGTCTGTTCTTTCGGACATGTCCGAAGGAACAGATTCTCTCGTCGGAGGTTGGAGTCCTCCCTCGGGCATGGGTGTGTGTGTATTTTCCTTAGCGTAAGTTAGTTTAAGTTACATTAGGTATTGCGTAAGCATAGCGACCGATGACCTCATCAGTTTGGTCCCATAGCAACTTACCACAATTTTCCAAAAGGAACAGACGCCACACATACATACACCATGTGATCAAAAGTATCCGGGCATCTGGCTGAAAATGACTAACAAGTTCGTGGCGCCCTCCATCAGTAATGCTGGAATATGGTGTTCGCCCATTCGCCCACCCTTAGCCTTGACGACAGCTTCCACTCTCGCAGGTATACGTTCAATCAAGTGCTGGAAGGTTTCTTGGGCGGTAGCAGCCCATTCTTCATGCTGCACTGAGAAGAGGTATCGATGTCGGTCGGTCAGGCCTGGCACGCAGTCGGCGTTCCAAAACATCGCAAAGGTGTTCTGTAGGATTCAGGTCAGGACTCTGTGCAGGCCAGTCCATTACAGGGATGTTATTGTCGTGTAACGACTCAGCCACAGGCTTGCATTATGAACAGGTGCTCGATCGTGTTGAAAGATGCAATCGCCATCCCCGCATTGCTCTTCAACAGTGGGAAGAAAGAAGGTGCTTAAAACATCAGTGTAGGTCTGTGCCACGCAAAACAACAAGGGATACAAGCCCCACCACGAAAAACACGACCACACTGTAAAGTGTGTGATGGTCTGGATAGATATCTGCCTATTACACATTACGACCCTCTTCAACTGTCGTCGGTCTCTGTCAGTCAACAGACGAGGTCGACCTGTGCACTTTTGAGCTGTACGTATCCCTTCTCCTTTCAACTTCACTATCAGAGCGGAAACAGTGGATCTAGGGATGTTTAGGAGTGTGGAAATCTCAATTACAGACGTACGACAAAAGTGACACCCGATCACCTGACCTCGTTCGAAGTCCGTTAGTTCCGCGGACCGCCCTATTCTTCTCTCTCACGATGTCAAATGACTACTGAGGTCACTGATATCGAGTACCTGGCAGCAGGTGGCAGCACAAAGCAGCTAATATGAAAAACGTATGTGTTTGGGGGTATCCGGGTACCTTTCATCGCATAGTGTATAACAATGCCGTTGTGACTATTATCTTTGCAAATGGGTGGTAGTCTCGATGAGTATTTGACTAACAAAATTCAGTACATTGTAGTGAACGGAAAATGTTATACTGAAATGAAAGTAAAATCGGGTATATCCCAAGGGAGCGAAATAGCACTTCTAACATTTATGTACACGCAAATGTATTTTGAGGTAGGTCACCAGCACTATAGGACTGTTCGTTGACAATAGTGCTGTGTGCAGCAGAGTCTAGTCGTTGGACGACTGTGAGCAGCTGCGGGAATATTTGGGCAAAATGTTCACTTGGTGTAGAGAGTGCCAGTTGCCTTTAGGGTTCCGTACCTCAGTCGGCAACAACGGAACCCTTGTAGGACCACTTTGTTGTGTGTGTGCCCGACTGTAAAATGCTCTTTTTTCTCAGGAACGGATCACGTATGAAGCTGACATTTGTGTCACATACTACAGCCCTACGATCGCTTGCCGGTATAGAAAATTGAAACTTGTAAGTCAATGCAATCCAAAAATACGGCCATTTATGTCATATATTTTGAGACTTGCAAACTCACTCAAAAAAACTTAAGGGTTACTTCCCGTTGATCCAGAATCATCAAATTTGGCAAGAAACAAGGATTCACAGTATAAAATCAAAACATTTTTGAAAATCTTGGAATTCCTGGGGCCACTATCGTGACATTCTCAATGTCGATAACAGGCGAAGATCCAGATTGTGGACTTCCGGGCTGTCTGGACTGTCTGTATTTGTAACCAGGTTTGCAGTGAACCCTCAGAGCGCGAGCCCAACTCGCGGCCGGCCAAATCTTTCTTGTTTGGACTCAGACCACCACCTTCCGAAACATGCAAAGCAAAGAGATACCAGCAGAAGGGGTTTCTTTCACAGTATCAAAGATGAAGAACTGCTCATAGCTCTCATGCATTTTAGCGCCCTAGTTTACTAGACTTTTACCATATGATTAATTGCAAGATGACGCCTACAACAATAAGAAGCAATGCGACAGAATGATTACGAGATAAATAGCGGACATCTTGAACACGTCACATTCTATAACACAAAAATTAGCGTATTGTGTTATTGACCGGGAGACCGCATCTGGAGTAGTTGGGCTGCCTTTTACGAATCTTTCGCTTGACGTCACTTTGGCCACTTGTGCGTTGACGAAGATGATATGATGAGGACAGCGGCCAGTCGCCGGCTGAACACAGCCTCTGACCTGGTCGAGAATCTTACCCGGGAGGCCGCAATCTAGAGGCAGCTTTCCTGGCCACCAGACCACGAACTGCCGACCATCGTGTAAGTATTCGGAAGTAATGCTGCGAAGCCACAAGAAATGAGCCAATGACATGAAATCAGTATTATCGAACGGTAAGCAAAGTAATCTTTAGGCAGCTCAAAGCACCTATTATTAACTACCGTGTTTCACAAGACCAAGCCTGTGTGAAGCACCATGTTTGTAAGCACTGCTCACCCATGGTTTCTGGTGTTGCTTACAGAACGCACACTTAGTTTTGCGAACTGCTGTGTGTACTGATATGTCGTATGCTTTCTGCTGCCTTAATATGAGTAATTCTCGAAATTTCAATCGCTATACATGAAATTAAATAATTTTTCAGTAGTCTTCTACACGCTGGGCAGCACAGTACTTACAAACAGGTTAACGTAAGTCGTCACTCCGTGGAGCCTGTATTTCTTACCACATTCTGTTTTTTGCTATTGGCCACTTTCGACTAATGAGCAAGTCATTTCCGATCATACGTACATTATCTGTTAATGCACAACAACATGTTTTGTGTCCAACAGTTGTCTCTGTGTCGGTTGAAAACCGCCGGAGACACTTTCAACGACGTGTCTGAATGCCTGAGGAGGAATGGGAGACGATTCTTCCTCAAGAGCCGAAAACAGTGGGGGTAGAGATCTTAGACCTCATCCCAGAGGTTTAGATCGGGACCTTTGGCAGATCAGTCCATTTCGGGAATGTTGTCGTCCAGAAACCATTGCCTCACAGTTGCTGCTATATTACGGGTTGCATTGTCTTGCTGACGCAGTCATCGTCTTCTGTAATAAACACCCCCCATACCCTCACCTCGTCCGTACTTCACTACGTATCATGGAAGGGTAATGTTCTCCAGGCTTTCGCCAAACCCAAACCCCGCCGTCGTTTGTCATTGCTACAGGGTATATATAGCTTGATTCATCATTTCAAATTCCTCGCTGCCAGCCACTCACTGTCCAATGACGTCACTCTTCACACCACCTCGAGCGTCCCTCAATTTTGACTGGAGAACTGCGTGACCTATGAGGAGCTGCCCGGCCACTGTGAATACTTTTTAACTCCATACGCACACTCATTGTTCCAGCTGGCCAGTTGGTAGCACTTGGTAACTCACCAGTAAAGCCTTCCGATTATTTTACGCCATCCTTTGCTACCATCCGTAGCAGTACTCGACGGTCCCTGTCAGTCAGTACGGGTGTTGCTTGTTCCTGGCTCACCTCTTGTTGTCCCTTCGTCTTTCCGCTTCACAACATAAACGCCCCTTTGTCTTTTGAGTCAACAGTCACCTGATTGTTCTGATGTGATGCGCCACGAATTCCTCTCCTGTGCCAAACTCTTCATCTCAGCGTGGCACTTGCGATCTACGTCCTCACCGGCCGAAGTGACCGAGCGGTTCTAGGCGCTTCAGTCTGGAACCGGGTGATCACTACGGTCGCAGGTTCGAATCCTGCCTCGTGCATGGTTGTGTCTGATCGCCTTAGGCTAGTTAGCTTTAAGTAGTTCTACGTTCTAGGGGACTGATGACCTCAGAAGTTGTCACATAGTGCTCAGAGCCATTGAACCATTTTTTTAACCCTACGTCCTCAGTTATTTGTTGCATATATTCAGATCTCTGTCTTCCCCCACAGTTTTTATCCGCAACAGATCCACTTAGTATCACGAAGATTATTACGTGATGTCGTAACACTTATCCTATCACCCTGTTAATTCTTCTCGCGAGTATTTCCCAGAAGTTTCTTTCCTCGCCTATTCTGCGGATTACCTCCACACTCCTCACCTTAAAACCCAACCTGATTTTCAACACTCGTCTGTAGCACCACATCTCAAGTGCTTCCATTCTCTTCTGTTCCAGTTTTCCCCGTGTCCACGTTTCACTCTCGTACAATGCTGTACTTCGAACGTGCATCCTCAGAAGTTTATTCCTCAAATTAAGGCCTATGTTTCATACCAGTAGTCTTCTCCAGGAACGGCCAGGAATGCCCTGTTTGACTGTGTCAGTCTGCTTTTTATGTCCTGCTTGCTTCGACAGTTATGAGTTAGTTTCCCCGTTTACTCTCAATGCATATTCTGCAATCATTACACTGTTCATTTCATTCAAGATATCCCGCAATTCTTCTTCCCATTCACCGAGGACAGCAATATCAACAAATCTTATCATTGGTACCCCATCACCCTGAACTTTAATCTCGCTCTTGCTCTCTTCTTTTATTTCCATTATTTCTTCTTCGATGTATAGATCGAACAGTAGGGGCGAAAGAATAGATTCCTCTCTTACACGCTTTTTAATCCGAGCAATTCGTTCTTGGTCTTCCAGACTTATTGTTCCCTCTTTGCTATTGTACACATTTTTCCTTGAAGTTTTTCCTTTTTTTAAGTTAGAATTTCGAACATCTTGGACCATTTTAAACTGCCGAACGCTTCTTCTAGGCTGACGCATCCTGTGAGCATGTCTCGATTTTCCTTGAGCCTTGCTTGCATTATCAAGCGCAGCTTCAAATGGGGTGAAATGTCCCTGGTGGAGTTGTTGCTCACATGACACCTAGTGACGAGTCCGCGTTCGGAGTCAACCAGTTCTCCTGACCGACCCACTGGAAAATTTGTAAATTTGTGGTAAATCTGCTAAGATCATCGGTCCCTAAGCTTACGCACTACTCAATCTAACTTAAACTAACTTACGCAAAGGACAACACACACACACCCATGCCCTAGGGAGGACTCGAACCTCCGACGGGGGGAGCCGCGCGGACCGTGACAAGGCGCCTAAGACCGCTGGGCTACCCTACGCGGCCGACCGACCCGTTCTGCTGATGTTACAGATTCTCTCCTGGCAGCACAACACTCCCTGCCTGCTTTTGTATTGGCAGGTAAACCTCTGGTGGCATCTAGTGAGCCGGCCGCGGTGGTCTCGCGGTTCTGGGCGCGTAGTCCGGAACCGCGCGGCTGCTACGGTCGCAGGTTCGAATCCTGCCTCGGGCATGGATGTGTGTGATGTCCCATAGTGCTCAGAGCCATTTGAACCATTTTTGAGCATCTAGTGATTAATTCCGCGTTACATAAGGGTGTCGGAATGTTTTTGATCAAATAATATACATGCTAGCCTGAAAATGGGGCTGTGGTCGACAGTGACTAAGAGAAAAAAATGAAATATGCTACAGAAGTAATTTTTGTATGCCAAAGCAAATGCAACCATGTTTACTCAGTTATTTACTTGTATCAACATTATTAGAGCGTGACATGTACTTCTGACATTAAAATGGAATGAATACTCCTAGCTGCATACAGGCGTTGATATAAGTCAACGGGGACAGTTGAAAATATGTGCCCCGACCGGGACTCGAACCCAGGATCTCCTGCTTACATGGCAGACGCTGTATCCATCTTAACCACCGAGGACACAGAGGATAGTGCGGCTGCAGAGACTTATCTCTGGCACGCCTCCCGTGAGACCCACATCCGCATCTTATTGTCCAACACTATATTCATAGTGCCCCCGCCCATTTTACTCATTACTCGCGGCTTTACTGCCGATTCCCGTAAGAGTTCGGGCTCTGTTTGTGCATCCGCACAGAAGAGGATGGTCAAATGGCCGGTGAGCCTTAACTATATATATATATATATATATATATATATATATATATATATATATATATATATATATACTCTGATGATATCTTGGTTGTAGTACTTCTTTCTGGAATGTTATTGGAATTGAAACAAATCCCCCATTTACACGCACTGCCCTTCGGCTCAGCACGTGTGCTGCAGCTAGCGGCCAGTAAAGACGTCAGGTGCGGCCAGCCCCAGATCAGAGGCTTTCAGCCCGTCTCCTGCTCGCCACAAAACACGGAGGCTGCCGACAGAAGCCCCGCCGCTTCGCGCCGTGTGTGGCCTTCGCCGTTAAGTGCCCAGTTGATGTCTGGTAGTCTAGACCGAGGCAACAAACTTCCTGACGTGTGTGGTGCCGCAAGGAGCACCAAAGGCTGTCGAGTGGAATCTGGGCTCGCCGGTTCTGGACGGCTTGTGAAGGCACGGCAGCCGCCAGACGGATAGGCGAACCGAGTCACGGGGCACAGTGGGTGGCGCCAGCCAGCTGCATGACTGCGGTTCACATACCCAAGCGATCATTAAGAATCACAATTTTGGTGATTTTCTGTAAATCTCCTTAGGCGGCTTCCAGGAGTATTACTCTAGCAGTTTATTGCCCACTGCCTTCTGCAGAGTGAATGTAGCATCGTGTATTTTTAATTGGCCACCTGAGAAGCAGACGTGCTTCGCGTCCGTCTACCGTATCAGATCTGACCCACATTTGAGTATGGAACTTTGGCCATTGCAGGAGCCTATTGACGAAGTGGAGAAGTACCGTCGTCAACAGGACGTTGCAGCTGTCCGACGTGCAACGCTCCGTGGAAGAGGCCGCCATTTTTGTGTTCCACACAGACCGACAATGTCCAGGTGAATAAAACAGTGGTGTGAGACGGGCACTGTAGCCGGTGTGAAGCACAAAGGAACTGAAATGACATTTCAAACGACAGAAAATACGTTTGTAGTTTTGTAGTTATTGTGCGTGGTTTTGTTTCTGTGTGTGTGTGTGTGTGTGTGTGTGTGTGTGTGTGTGTGTGTGTGTGTGTGTTTCCTGTGCTACAAATGCCGAGAGTAAAGAAATTGAGCCCCAAACGAAAGTTTCGCGGCAACCAGGTCCAAACACAACCGAATATTACACTTTAGTTGCTTCAAAAGTCGCCCGCGGCAACTGTGTCTACAGGCAGTGCTTCTAGACGTAAACTTTCGCTCTCTGAATGTAATAAGAACAAGCCTAGTAGTATTGTGAGCAGCAATAACGACGGAAATGTTATTGTGAACCTAAATATGCTGTCAATACTTTCGAAGAGTGCTGTGAAATGTAAGTACTGCAATTATGAAGATAGTATTGGCGATTCTGAGGACATTTCAGCAAGGAAGTGTCTTTCAAGTCGATCAGTTATTTCCTGTAACTCGTGCAAGGTACACAGTGATACTATGACATCGCCAGCAACTGATAGTCGACATTATAGCGTAATTATTCAGCTCACTTATGCAATGCTATGTATTGGAAAGGGAAGGAGAACTGCCCAGACTTTTTGTGAAGTGATGGAAATGACTCCACCTCCACTGAGGTTTGACAGATACAATAAATTAACACATAATGCTTTATGTGGTGTGAGTGAACACTGAATGAAAAGAGCAGCAGAGGAAGCAGTAGCCTTGTCTGAGAATACAGACATTGTAGTAGCATTTCATAGATCTTGGCAGAATACAGACAATACATTTCTGAATAGGTTTGTAACTGCCACATTTATTGAAACTGGTAAGATACTAGATTCTGAATGTCTAACAAAGCACTGCCAGGGTTCTTCGAGTAAATTTATTGGCACCTATGTTTGTGTAAAGAACTTTGATGGCCCAAGCGGAAACATGGAAACGAAAGGAGTTCTAAACATTCTTAGAAGATCAGAGGTCAGTCGTGGTGTGAGGTATGTAGGCTACCTTGGGGATGGAGACTGTAAAGGATACACTACTGTTGTTAATGGCAGACTATATGGGGACACACTGATAGAAAAATTTGAATGTGTTGAGCATGTACAAAAAAGAATGGGGTTGAGAAAATTATGTAAAGACTTTAGTCGAAAAAACTGTCAGACGGAAGACACATAGGTGGTCCAGATCGTCTTACAAAAAGTGAAATTGATTCTTTGACCCAATATTATGGACTGTCAATAAGGAGAAATGTAGGAGACTGGTAGTCTAGACCGAGGCAACGAACTTCCTGATGTGTGTGGCGCCGCAAGGAGCACCAAAGGCTGTCGAGTGGAATCTGGGCTCGCCGGCTCTGGACGGCAACGTGGTTTCACAGAGTGTCAGCATGGTTTGTGTCCAAAAGGGGAAGATCCGTGGTCCAAGTACTGGTTCAGCAATGCTACAGGTAAAAAAAAAAAATACCCACAGGCATTCCTTACCAGTTGCTGTAATGGAGGCAATTAGGCCTATATATATGGATCTGGAAAATAAAAATCTACTTAGGAAATGTATGCATGGTCTCTCTCAGAATGCAAATTAAAGCTTCAACAGCTGTATATGGGAGAAAATAACTAAAACTGTATTTTTTTGGGCTGACAGTGCTGAAGACTGGCGTAATGGATGCAATAATAACAATCAATGACGGTGCAATTTCAAGGATCAAAAAAGGTTCAAATGGCTCTGAGCACTATGGGACTTAACTACTGAGGTCATCAGTCCCCTATAACTACTTAAACCTAACTAACCTAAGGACATCACACACATCCATGCCCGAGGCAGGATTCGAAACTGCGACTGTAGGTCACGCGGTTCCAGACTGTAGCGCCTAGAGCCGCTCGGCCACCTAGGCCGGCTTCAAGGATCAATAGTACGAAGAAATTGAACATCCAGACAGGAAGGAATATGGCTTCAGCTCTAACTGCTTTTGATAAGCTGCAGGTAACCGAAGCAGACTGCTGCAGAAGCTTCTACCAAGGAGTCAAGGATAAAGGAAAGAATAAAGAGAAAGAGTATGGAGGATAAGGAAACAGGAGGACAATTGGAGTATGCAGGTGGAATGTTCTAAACGAGCATAGTGGTAAGTTAATAAATCTGTAAATCCTCTTTTGCGATTTACCGAGAACTTGAATTTTCATCATTCAGGTACACTTTTCTCCTAAATGAGTGAAAACTCACAATCATTGGTACAGATATTTAGAATGACCTCCTCTACCTCCCTTGCCTACTATTTCCTGAAAAAATTTATAACGTGATGATGATGTCGGTGATATGTGAGTTACATTTTTAAATATTTTTGCTGTAGTAAAATAAATTACTTGTCTTTTTCACATATCAGCATTAAGGAAGGAAACTGGAGGCATAAAACACTTAGTGAATGTTGTCTGTACTCCGATTCTTTTTCCAAGCTGTGCACTCAGTGGTTCCAAAGAAAATTGTAGGGCAGTGAAACAGTGTTCCGTTTTTTATACTATTATAAATATTGTTGTCAGTACCAAAATATAATAAATATCTCTATGATTTTATGGGAAGTGCTTTGACTAAAGGCCCTAATTTGTGTAAGAATTTTGAGCTAGCTCTCATTTATAGAAGTTGTACTATGAGGGTGAAGATAATGCTAAAAATGCAGCCCGTTCAGGGGTTTTTTGGAACTCACTAACTTCTGTCATTCTCAGATAGTGAGTGAACATGCACTAAGGTGACAAGAGTAATGTGCCAGCTATGTGCACATACACAGATGGCGGTAATATCGCGTAAACACGCTATAAAATGGCAGTGCATTGGCGGAAGTATGGTAGTTATAGCTAGCCACGTGGGACATTCCATTTAAAAATCGATAGGGAATTCGTGTCGAGACTGGGCAGAGAATACGAAATTGCAGGCACGGACAACGCAGTGGCCGACGGCCTTCACTTAAAGACCGAGAGCAGAGGCGTTTGCGTACAGTTGTCAGTGCTAACAGACAAGCAACGTTGCGTGAAATAACCGCAGGTGTGGGACGTACGAAGAACGCATCCGGTAGGACAGTGTTTCGAAATTTGGCGTTAATGGGCTATGGCAGCAGACGACCGGCGCGAGTGCTTTTGCTAACAGCGCGACATCGCCTGCAGCGCCTCTCCTGGGCTCCTGACCGTATCTGTTGGACCCCAGACGACTGGAAAACCGTGAACTGGTCAGGTGAGTCCCGACTTCAGTTGGCAAGAGGTGATGGTAGGGTTCGAGTGTGGGGCAGACCCCACGAAGCCATGAATCCAGGTTGTCAACAAGGCACTGTGCAAATTCGTGGTGGCTACGTAATGGTGTTAGATGTGTTTACATGGAATGAGCAGGGTCCTCTGATCCAACTGAACCGATCATTCACTGGAAATGGTTATGTTCGGCTACTTGAGCACCATTTGCAACCATTCATGAACTTAATGTTCGCAAACAACGATGGAATTTTTATAGATTAAAATAGGCAATGTCAGCAGGCCATGTTTGTTCAAGATTGGTTTGAAGAACATTCTGGAGAATTGCAGGGAATGATTTGGCCACCAAGATCGTCCGACTGGTATCCCGTCGAACATTTGTGGCACACAATCAGGTGGTGAGTTCGCGCACAAATTCCTGCAGCGCAACACTTCCGCAGTTATAGACGGCTATAGAGGTAGTAAGGATCAAAATTTGTGCATGCAACTTACAACGACTTTTTGAGTCCATGCCACGTCGAGTTGCTGCACAAAGCCGGGCAAAAGAGGTCCGACACGATATTAGGAGGTGTCCCATACCTTTTGTTACTTCAGTGTGGTCTGTGTAATTTGCGTGCTGTGAGTTGCGCCGTCCTACGACGCTAACACAATTTCTAAACGTAATACTTTTATTGCGTTAGTCTTCAACATAAGACTCTAAATGAGTAATTATGAGAACATTTTAAACTTTCAAATTGATTCCCAATTATGTGAAACACTGAAAAGAAAATTTTCCTTGGCCCTGGAAGCCGTTAGATAGGAACCTGCATCGGGAACCGTGCACCGTTTCGTCCGTTCAGTAGTGCAGATCCATGGTGCAGCACGTCGCACAGTTTGGACCACGTGCTGCTCGTCTCTCATACCTAGCGAAGAGGCGCGCTGGTTACAACATTCGACTCCAATTCCACAGGTCGGTGGTCAAATCCCCATCCGAAATATCTGCAGCTGGGTTTTCCATGCGTCCCTTAAATTGCATAAGCCGAATGCCTGGATGATTCCTTTGTAAACGACGTTACTGATTTCTTTCCCTATCGTTCTCCAGCCCACATGTGCACTGCAACTCCAATGACTTCACCGTCGGCGGGACGTCAGACCAAAAACCTCCTTCCATTCTAGCGACGGATGCGACTGATACTTGACACGATGGCGCGACACCACACAGGAACGCTGAAGGAAACGTGAAAGAGTCTGTATGCATCACACGTGAAGTAAAACACTGGCTCACGAGAAATCTTTCAGTAAGGGAAGGAGGAAGCGGTACATACTTTCGCCGTTTCAGAGGGTATGAAATGCTATTTCCATCATTACGGAGTCGCTCTTAGAGCGATCAACAGGGTCTATGACGCTGCTTACCTTCGGACCTGGACGCATGCACTGATTTGGTTGGGAAACGCATCATAAAACCGCTGCCTCCTCTCCCGGTGCAATGTGGCCGACAACTGCTGTAACTGGCTCCCGATATCCCGCATAAAGGCAATGGGACGGGGTTGACGTCCAAGCTGGTCCCACATGTTCTACCGGGGACAGACCTGGTGATCTTTCTGACCACTCGTGTACCTTAACATCACGCAGACAGTTCAAGAGACTTGTGCCGTGTGTAAAGCAGCGCCTCCCTGTCCCCTGAAGTCGCACAGTGTCCGAGATGTGCTGCTGTGCTAACCAGGCTCCCTCATTCACCATCAGCTACGGCTTGATGACAGGAATAACACAGCTGTGCCTCACCAAAACAAGACTAATGGGAGAAATCCCGGGGCTAGCAGGACAGAGCTGATGCGGCTATATTTGTGGAAAGGAGCCAAAATAAGTTACTGTAAGTTGCACTCAACATATAAACTTTATTTCTTAAAACAAACAATCACACAAGCAAGAATCAAAACTCTCAAGGTTTTAACGAAAGACTTCTTCTTCATTCTTCACGCGATCAGGCCCAGAGGACCGCGCGCCACCACACTTAGAGCTCTCCATCCGTCTCTGTCTTCTGCTATCTGTCTCAAGTTTTCCGTGACTCCCAGCTGCAACAGGTCTTCTCTAACTCCATCGATCCACCTCTTTCTAGGTCTTCCCACTGGTCTGCTGCCTGACAGGATCCAGTCCATTGTGATTTTGGGCCATCTTGTTGCCTCCATTCTAACAACATGTCCAGCCCATTGCAGTCTTTTGCTTCTCATCACTCCCAAGATGTTAGGCTCCTTGTACAGCTCTTGTAATTCAGTGTTATGGCGTCATCTCCATTCTCCAGTAGTCTGATCTCTGACTGGCCCAAATATTTTCCTGAGGACTTTCCTTTCAAATGTTAGCAGTCGCTTAAGGTCTTGTTTTCGAGTGCTCCAGGTTTGAGAACCATAAAGTACTACTGGCATTATTAATGTCTTATACAACCGTAGCTTTAGTTGTTGCGAGACACTTCTACATTTTAATATAGGGTCTAGAGAGTGATAGTATCTGTTTCCCGCCTGCAGTCGTGCTTTTATCTCTGCTTCAGTTGATGTTACTTCTGTAAAAGACCTCCTTTGATTTAATTTAGACCGGCTCAAGACCACATCGAAAATCCAAGGCACAAAGCTTAAGCAAGGAATTGAGGTACAGGAGTTCCTCTGGAGGTTCACTTCCTTAGAAAAAAAAATTTATCTTCAATATAAATAGGCTGAAAGCCTTAGCTTAATTTTTTTTTCCTTGAACTCGGCTGAAGGCCTCACATTAATCAAGAACAGTGTTACGGCTTAAGGCCGAGACAAAGATTTTAAAAGTTTAATCTAGATAGGCTGAAAACTCGGCTGAAGGCCGCATATCAACAAAACAATTTAACTGCTTAAGGCCTAGGAAGAAGAGCTTTCAATTTGAAAAGGCTGAAGGCCTTAAAATATTTCGTGTAAAACTCGGCTGAAGGCCTCATACTAAAGAATAACAATCTTATGACTTAAGGGCAAGACAAGGATTTTGAATTTTTAATTTAAGAGCGATTAAAACTCTACTGAAGGCCACACAGCGTACTTAAGACTATAAAGGAAATCACTACGTAAAACACAAGGAGCCGCGCTCAAAAGGTTCCAAGGATTGGCCTGAGAAGGTAACACTAATGCACGTTTAGGTGAGACAGTCAGCCAGACCGACAACCTCTTAATCGGAAGGAAACAACCGAAAGCCAGCCAACGAACCAACCAACAAGATCAGTTCTGCTCAATCCGACCAGCAGAACAACAACAAAATGTCAATAGCACAACGTTCTGGATATTGGTGTCCAATCCAGCCAAGTCAGAACAAACGCCCAAAACTACCAGCAACACCTCAGCTATGCTGAACAGCATCAACATGAAGAGGACACTACACTGCCAAAAACTACGTCAACGACCAGGCCAGGTAACCAGAACGTCAACGGCCACAAGGCAGAAGACACCGCTGGTACACTTCATTAATGAAGGAAAATGGCTGCAATTGTAGCTGACTTCAATGCACACACGTTGTTGCTCACGGGAATGTCCCAGAAAGTGACAACCAGGAGCAGACGAAGAGATGTGATAGCAGCTGAGGCTTGATAGTAGGTTAAGTGAGCACTCCAGGATCGGTGGGCGACGAACTTCGTAACCCTCGCCAGAAGCGCCTCGCAACTCGAACCGCGCGTGCGCGCCGCCTGCGGCTCCTGCCTGACTACGCGCCATGGAGACTTCCTCGCGTCCACAGCTCGTGGTCGTGCGGTGGCGTTCTCGCTTCCCGCGCCCGGGTTCCCGGGTTCGATTCCCGGCGGGGTCAGGGATTTCCTCTGCCTCGTGATGACTGGGTGTTGTGTGATGTCCTTAGGTTAGTTAGGTTGAAGTAGTTCTAAGTTCTAGGGGACTGATGACCATAGATGTTAAGTCCCATAGTGCTCAGAGCCACTTTTTTTGACTTCCTCGCTGCTCTGCGCCAACCAACCGACTGGTGGTCCGTCTCCGACTGACAGGCTGCCTCCGACTGCTCCGTGCCCGACTTCCTTGAGGTCCATACGCAACTCGGACACACGACGATGCGGAGATACTGGCTCGGACCTAACCATGCAGAGGGAACACTCCGAGACCAGGAACCAACCCACGTCCAGCAAGATAACCAATTGGAGGGGCCCAGGAGCGGTCAGAGAACCAGTTACACGTCGCCCGTTGAGACGACCGACCGAACGACCAACCAGCTATTGTCCGCGCTCAAATATCCTTCGGTCGGACAATGTATGTGTGTCGGCAGTGGTCGGGCGAGCACTGGCTGTCCGCGCCTCACCGGCGCTCCGGCCCTGACTTCACTGCTGTTGCGTCCCGACTGAGCTCCCAACTGAACTCCAGACACACGACGACCCAGAAATACTATCGGTCGCTCCAGAGATGGTACGACAGTGCACTTACCGATAAGCGCTGCTGCTGTCACTCATGGGCAGGTAAGGCAGGAAGTTAGTTAGGACAGTAAATGGAATAAGAAAACGAGGTGACAGTACCGTACTAGAATACGACAAACAATAAATGGCATGAACACGAGGTATGCACGGCTCAATAGGATCTTTCGCTTGACAACGATGGTCATCCAGGGTGGCGCAGGACCGCTGAGGACAATTCGAGACCTCTCATCAGCAGCCCGTGCTTCCCGGACACGGTACTCCCCCAAATGCAGCTGTTTGTGTTGTGATGCACGCAGCCAACACAAGGGACACCAATTCCCCACTCTGTCTGCTGGTGGTCTCTGAAAAAATAGTGTGGGATGATCCAAAATGTTGCAGGGAGTCCATTACCTATTCTCGGATGTGAAAGATTTACGACGTACTTGGACTACAATACGGGCGACCCCTCTCTTGCGATGGTCAGACATGGATGATCGTAACATTGGTAACATTGTCGACAGGTATATCTTGCCCTCAGGTTCGCATGCAATTTTAAATCGAGTCAAAGTCCCAATTCGAGCAGCCGGCCAAATGGGGACCCACAATTAGGCCCCTTTCAAACTTGTCAAATGCTGATAACGCTGTCTGAAGCAAATGCATGTCATCTCTGTGTCCTTTGTGATGAATATTGAAAATCCATCGCTTTTCATGCCCATTACATGTCCTTGCAGCTCCCACAATGGCACTAAACACTGATAACTCCTAATTTCCGTTCTACGTGTGATATAGAACCGCAACTATAATTATTTACATATCCGCCGATCGTGTGCATGTATACAAAATCACGTTGATGTCTAACCGTGTTTCACTGGTTTCGTCAGGCAGTATATCTGTGTCGATGTAACCGTTTTTCTTTGGCTGTAGTTTGGGGTCACAAGAGTCGTCTCTTCTGATATGAGGGACCTATACTTCCTCATGCCAGCGAATAGGAGCCTCTCTTCTGCCTGTGTCCACGACAGCGAGGCGGAAGCAGTATTCAGCCATCCACCGCCCCATCGAGGGAGCACAATGGAAGCAGACACTGAGCATAGCCAGCGGGGTGGGGGAGGCGCTGACGTCAGAGATGACCACAGTGAGTGCTGCTGTCCCCACAATAAGGCGCCTCGGCCCGGAAGCAGAAGCAGTAGAAGCACCGCTCAAGAGCTGCAGCTGCTGCGTGCGCTGGACACCGCTCTGGCTGTTCGGCACCACTAGACCCCGGCCTCTTGTGTCTGGTCAGCCTCAACGACGAACTGCAGCGGTCGAGGATAGAGCCGTACCTTTCATTCCACAGATCCATAGTCGGAAATTAGCAAGGATGCAGAACATGCAAAGAAATATACATATTTACGAATTGCTAATGTTCAAGGACGTGGAATAAACGAAAACCGTCTCTGGACAGAAAAAATATTTGAACAAGATTGGTCATTTTTTCGTAGCAGAGAATACTATAACTGTGTCAGGAAATTTTATGTATATAGACTGGAGCGGCTAGTGAAAATTTGTGCCAAGTCTGGGAATCGAACCCGGGTCTACCATTTACTAGGCAGGTGCGTCAGCCGTTAAGCCACCTTGGCACAGCATCTGACACAGCTGCACGGATTTCCCCAGCACGCCCCCTCCTCGATCCTAATTCTCACTGCCGTCCCAGTCTGCTTTAAGTTCCCCCTTACACACGAATCGCACTCTACCTAGTAAGCAGGAGAGCTCCGTTCGATTCCCGGCCTTGATACAAATTTTCACACGTCCCTTCAGTCTATATACATAAAATCGTATCTGTATAAGACAAGTAAAGTCTCTGATACTTTGTGATTTCATTTGCGTCAAGAAAGATATTCCATTACGTTTTCTTATGTATGCACTCACCGTCTGGGAAATTTGATCAGATTTTTTAAAAGAATTGACGAGCTGATTCAGGTTTAAAAAGACGTAATTGTGATCTGCACGAACTCAGAGTAATTCAGGAAAGTGCTGTACGAAAATGTTTTAAAATTTGCCGTTCTTCCATATGTGGGACAATAAATCTTTCTTTACGTTATTGAATCGTGGGGAGGACAGACCGAGCAGACACTGTACGTGAAATTTTTGTAGATTAAGGGAAACTATGCATCAGTATCGTAAATATTCTTCCACACAAAGGTTCTCCACTTCGCCGACATATTGATGTTTATTTTGGAGCATTAAAATTTTCACAAAAGGAATTCAATATGATCCTGACTTGCTGAAGACTAATAGAGAAATCGCTTCGAGGAAAGATCATAAAGCCGGCCGCTGTGGTCGAGCGGTTCTAGACGCTTCAGTCCTGAACCACGCGGTTGCTACGGTCGCAGGTTCGAAAACTGCCTGGGGCATGGATGTGTGTGATGTCCTTAGGTTAGTTAGGTTTAAGTAGTTCTAAGTCTACGGGACTGATGACCTCAGATGTTAAGTCCCATAGTGCTTAGAGCCACTTGAACCATTTTGAAGATCATAAAAAGAAATACTTTAATTCTGAATCCATGTAATGCACCGGCTTTCACGCATGTTTCGAATCGAAGTTCAGCAAAGAGAGAACAAACATTCTGAATCGAACCGAGCGGTACTTCTCGGTTGTTGTTGTTGTTGTGGTCTTCAGTCCTGAGACTGGTTTGATGCAGCTCTCCATGTTACTCTATCCTGTGCAAGCTTCTTCATCTCCCAGTACCTACTGCATCCTACATCCTTCTGAATCTGCTTGGTGTATTCATCTCTTGGTCTCCCTCTACGATTTTTACCCTCCACGCTGCCCTCCAATACTAAATTGGTGATCCCTTGATGCCTCAAAACATGTCCTACCAACCGATCCCTTCTTCTAGTCAAGTTGTGCCACAAACTTCTCTTCTCCCCAATCCTATTCAATAGCTCCTCATTAGTTATGTGATCTACCCATCTAATCTTCAGCATTCTTCTGTAGCACCACATTTCGAAAGCTTCTAGTCTCTTCTTGTCTAAGCTATTTATCGTCCACGTTTCACTTCCATACATGGCTACACTCCATACAAATACTTTCAGAAATGACTTCCTAACACTTAAATCAATACTCGATGTAAACAAATTTCTCTTCTTCAGAAACTCTTTCCTTCCCATTGCCAGTCTACATTTTATATCCTCTCTACTTCGACCATCATCAGTTATTTTGCTCCCCAAATAGCAAAACTCTTTTACTACTTTAAGTGTCTCATTTCCTAATCTAATACCCTCAACATCACCCGGCTTAATTCGACTACATTCCATTATCCTCGTTTTGCTTTTGTTGATGTTCATCTTATATCCTCCTTTCAAGACACCATCCATTCCGTTCAATTGCTCTTAAAGCTGCATACCCTCGGGAAAAATTACGGCTGTAGTTTCCCCTTGCTTTCAACCGTTCGCAGTACCAGCACAGTACTTCTCGGTATCGCTTCTGAAATTTTAATATGCCTGCAAGACAGTACCTTCCATTAAATGTGAATTGTGTTCTACGAATTTCTGATTCTTCGCTGCTTTTACAAATACGGTCCGTAATTCTGTTCTACCACAGCATGCGATGCAAGTGATAGGCAGTAAGACGATCCCGTAATTTGCGCAGCGACTAATGAAACAAACTTCGCTGTAATGATTGATTTATTAATGAAATTACTACGACGAAAATAACTATTTTTAATAATGATGCATGACATATTGTATTTAATGATATTATCTACGATAGAAATTGAACAAAAGTACACAATTAAGACGTCGGTACACGGGACGAGTTAGCTAACGCTGACGTGACGGTCTAAGAGTTCTGTGACGTCACTTCCTGCTGGTTCAGCTGGGCCGGCCTCTGTGACCGAGCGGTTCTAGGCGCTTCAGTTCGGAGCTGCGCTGCTGCTACGGTCGCAGGTTCGAATCTTGCCTCGGGCAAGGATGTGTGTGATGTCCTTAGGTTAGTTAGGTTTAAGTAGTTCTAAGTCTAGGGGACTGATGACCTCAGATGTTAAGTCCCATAGTACTTGGAGCCATTTGAACCATTTTGAACCAGTTTGTCAATTCAAACACAAAACAAATTCTGCGATATTTCAGCGACGTGACGCTTAAAGTGGAACCAGTAGGGAGCTACAACGCTCTCTACGTCACAAACAGAAAGATTGAGGCCTGCACAAAGTAAGACGACATATTGTATTTGTCGTGTTCAATAGAAGCCCACATTCGATGGGTGTCATGTTTACACCCCACCAATATATGCTGTTTCTGAGCATCAATACACTGAATTTGCCGAGAACGAATCATTGTTGGTACGAGTTGTTGTAATAACCGAATAAGATTACGGCTGCAGGAGGTACGCTTAAGACCTCTGTTGTGTCTAGACAAGACAGCCTAGACACAATGAGAGGAAGCCGAAAGGCACGCGCTTAAACTCACGCAGGCTGGCGTGAGGTCTGAAACAGGATACGTAATGAATGCTATAAAGAAAAGTACGTAGCTTCTGGAATACTTAACTTTAATCCACATTTGTAGAACATCGCTCTTGATGATACATTAATAGAATCTCAATATCAATTGAATTCGGCGCCTTGCTAGGTCGTAGCAAATGTAGCTGAAGGCTATGCTAACTATCGTCTCGGCAAATGAGAGCGTATTTGTCAGTGAACCGTTCCTTGCAAAGTCGGCTGTACAACTGGGGCGAGTGCTAGTAAGTCTCTCTAGACCTGCCGTGTGGTGGCGCTCGGTCTGCTATCACTAATGGACCGCGGCCGATTTAAAGCTACCACCTAGCAAGTGTGGTGTCTGGCGGTGACACCACAACCTCGACATAGATTTTCCAGTAAACTGGGGCCCGTCGATTGAAAAGCTGCTAGCTAGCTGCTCAAGACAGGTCCCCCTGTAATATGCCTGAGACTCACAAGAAGAGGTGATTAACGAAACTGATGGTCCACTTGTACAATATGTATTACTTAAGACATCCAGCACTAAACTCGTTGTCAGATGCTATCAGGTTCATTCTGTTTCTTATAGACTCTCTCTTACATTTATGCCTATATAAAGACAACTATCATTCAGTACAGCAACTGTAAATTTTGTCCAAGCTCTTCTGTTATTCCTAATGATCGTCCAGCGATGCTACTTTCCCGTTCGCAACAGCACAGCCAGCGAACAGTACGATGTGCATTCAAGTTCTAAGGCCTCATTTTTTTTTTTTTTCTAATTAACTACTCACCCGAAATCGATGAAACTGGCGTTACTTCTCGACGTAATCGCCCTGCAGACGTACACATTTTTCACAACGCTGACGCCATGATTCCATGGCAGCGGCGAAGGCTTCTTTAGGAGTCTGTTTTGACCACTGGAAAATCGCTGAGGCAATAGCAGCACGGCTGGTGAATGTGCGGCCATGGAGAGTGTCTTTCATTGTTGGAAAAAGCCAGAAGTCACTAGGAGCCAGGTCAGGTGAGTACGGAGCATGAGGAATCAATTCAAAGTTGTTATCACGAAGAAACTGTTGAGTAACGTTAGCTCGATGTGCGGGTGCGTTGTCTTGGTGAAACAGCACACGCGCAGCCCTTCCCGGACGTTTTTGTTGCAGTGCAGGAAGGAATTTGTTCTTCAAAACATTTTCGTAGGATGCACCTGTTCCCGTAGTGCCATTTGGAACGCAATGGGTACGGATTACACCCTCGCTGTCCCAGAACATGGACACCATCATTTTTTCAGCACTGGCGGTTACCCGAAATTTTTTTGGTGGCGGTGAATCTGTGTGCTTCCATTGAGCTGAATGGCGCTTTGTTACTGGATTGAAAAATGGCATCTACGTCTCATCCATTGTCACAATCGACGAAAAGAAAGTCCCATTCATGCTGTCATTGCGCGTCAACATTGCTTGGCAACATGCCACACGGGCAGCCATGTGGTCATCCGTCAGCATTCGTGGCACCCACCTGGATGACACTTTTCGCATTTTCAGGTCGTCATGCAGGATTGTGTGCACAGAACACACAGAAATGCCAACTCTAGAGGCGATCTGTTCAACAGTGATTCGGCGATCCCCCAAAACAATTCTCTCCACTATCTCGATCATGTCGTCAGACCAGCTTGTGCGAGCCCGAGGTCGTTTCGGTTTGTTTTCACACGATGTTCTGCCTTCATTAAACTGTTGCACCCACGAACGCACTTTCGACACATCCATAACTCCATCACCACATGTCTCCTTCAACTGCCGATGAATGTCAATTGGTTTCATACCACGCAAATTCAGAAAACGAATGATTGCACGCTGTTCATGTAAGGAAAACGTCACCATTTTAAGTATTTAAAACAGTTCTCATTCTCGCCGCTGGCGGTAAAATTCCATCTGCCGTACGGTGCTGCCATCTCTGAAACGTATTGATAATGAACGCGGCCTCATTTTAAAACAATGTGCATGTTTCTATCTCTTTCCAGTCCGGAGAAAAAAAATCGGAGGCCTTAGAACTTGAATGCATCTCGTAATACAGCGCTCCTGACCCTGTCTTGATAGCTCATTCATATATAGGACGCCCATGAGGTCGCTCTGTCTTTACAAAAAAATCGTAATTTGGAAACTATCAGAGATCAAGCATCATGGTTTATTGAAAAACGTTCAGCGGTTCCCTTTGTTACAGATTTGACTTTGACTGGTGACAGACCAGGAGAAGATGTAATGTTGTATCATCTGGTACGCACAATCTAAAACAGTGACAAAGGCACTGTGAAATAATCATCGCCAGAGTGGATAGTCAGGTGGATCAAAAGCAACAGACAGACTGTCTCAAAGGCCTTCCTGAAAGTGGACACGCCCCTGTGTCTCAAGCACGTGTTGACAGAGCGGAAGCTATATTTCAACGCAGCCCCGAGAAGTCAACACCTCGTACATCACGAGAATTGCAGGAAGCTTCCATAAAGTATCACGTCAGCGGTTACACCTTTCTGCGTACAAAGTGTAGATGGTCCAAGCATTGCAGCCAAACGATCTCCCTCTGCGGTATGCATTTGCATTTTCCATGCTGGCCTCCACAGATGCTGTCAGCTACTGCACCGTCAGTCCAAATAATTCTGAGACTGATTTTCCTCCCGTCGTATAAGCGACGTCACCACATTTAGTAGGTGGCAGCTTGGGAAAACAACTGTGAACAACGGGCGTGCATTCGAGCAGTCAGCTGCGACCAGTGTGAATGTTGTGGGGAAGGCTAACCAAAGACTGCGTTTTATTGGCAGGACACTATCTACTAACGAGACTGCCTACACTACACTTGTCCATCCTCTGTTGGAATACTGCTGCGCGGTGTGGGATCCTTACCAGATAGGACTGAGTACATCGAAAAAGTTCAAAGAAGGGCAGCACGTTTTGTATTATCGCGAAATGTGGGAGAGAGTGTCACAGAAATGATACAGGATTTGGGCTCGACATTATTAAGAGAAAGGCGTTTTTCATTGGGACGGTATCTTCTCACGAAATTCCAATCACCAACTTTCTCCTTCGAATGCGAAAATATTTTGTTGACACCGGCTTACATAGGGAGAAACGATCACCACGATAAAATAAGGGAAATAAGATCTCGTACGGAAAGACACAGGTGTACGTTCTTTCCGCGCGCTGTACGAGACTGGAGTGATAAAGAATTGTGAACGTAGTTCGATGAACCCTCTGTCAGGCACTTAAATGTAGATGTAGAAGCAGTGGACGTGCGATCGTAGCGTATCAACGTTGTTGTGTCTCAAGTTACAATACGGCAACGTCTCCATATGAAGTGTTTTGAAGCAGAGAAAGTGTGCACAAAGTTCATCCCGCGCATCTTGACTCCCGAACAGATATGTCGGACTGCTGCCGTGACTTCACTGAAACCAAAAATGCGGACAGTTCTTTTCTGGAAAAAATCATCACGGTTCACGAGACTTGACCTTATCAGTACTCGCCTGCCACAGGAAGACAAAGTGCAGAAGTTCACACTTGAAGTGTCAGCGCTTTGACGACATAACTGGCATTCAAGGCAATGTGACGTGCGAGCTGAACAATATTCCAAAGACGGACTCCTCTGACATACTTGTATCAAAGTTCTGCGCGTTGTACTCGCGGGGGGAGGGGGAGGGGAGAGACTATGTGGATCACCTGAAGCATTACAACTAATCTGAATTTTTCTCTAATTTTTATTAATCACATCTCGAAACTTTTCGGACTAACAGGGGTACTTGAAAAGGTGACTGTTTTCCGATGAACCAACGGTGCTCCGAAAACACACAGAACATGTGCGAAGACATCCGTTTTGGTCAGAAGCTTAAAGTCTGGTGTGGCCTAATGGACAATAGATTGATGGGCCCATTTTTCTTCGCACAGAAAACCATTGTGTGAAACGTTTATCTGGACATGCTCGGACAGTTCCTGGAGAGCTGAAGCTGTCCATCATTTTCCAGCATGATGGCGCAGCCCCTCATCGTAGTCTGACGGCGTGGGTTGTGCTAAGTGATACATCTGCTGAGGGGAGAGGTGGATGTCTCGTTATGGTCGCATATTCCGTGGTCCGCTCTCCCGATGTCGCGCCACTAGACATGTTTTTATGGAATTATGTCAACGAACGCCTGATTACAACACCAGTCAGTGACGCTGCTACCCTTCGCGCACGAATGAATGAGGCAATCAGAACTTTCGGTGCTGCAATGCTGAGTCGTACAACGGCAGAACTCCAATGTAGCCTCGTCGTTCAACGAGCGACGAGTGGGGCACGCGTTGTAATTCTGGCACAACAGCAAAAACAACTTTGAGAACTGTTAAACGTTTTACAATGCTGCTCCATCTCTAATAGTTTCCATATTCTGATTTCTTTTAAATGACGGCAGGACTTTATGGACACCCGGTACTTCTGTATTGAGAACGTAAAGGTCCTATTACGCATCTCTGGAGCACTCTCGATGTTAATTCCTTTTCTGTGGAAATTCCCCGTCCACTATAACGTATGGGGTTCTATTAGTCGAATATTGCTGTATTCAGTCACAGAAGCCTAGTGACGACCTTTAACTGTAAATTCGTGGCCCGAGTTAAAACTTTTGCTTACGCACTCCGATATACGACCACGCAAGTTTACCTCCTTGCTGCTTCTATGTAGATTAGCCTCATTTGTTAACGTTTATCCGGAAATGCGTAATTCTGTGGCGTGTAACAGACGCTGTTACGAAAAACCTGCTGTTAAGTTCAGTAGTCAGTCTCGGGAATCAATAGCAGGGGCTGGTGCTATCGCTGAAACTGCCACCGGCCCTAGTTTCGCGTGCTATTGCGCCGTAATTTCGGAAACGTACGTAGCGATTGCTCCGGCTGGCGGAACGGCAGCCATTCCTTCCGCTGCCCTCCACGAAGTTCTGATTAGAGTGGGAACCTGACCTTCCTGGTGCCTGTCTGCCTTTGCTGACCTTGATGCGTTTTTCATCTCCTACTACCCAGGTGCAGTTAAGCCCAGACTTTCTGCTGGATCGCCTCTCTTACGATTAATGCTAATGTAAATAAGACAGATATAACGTCAAATGTGGATACGGATACCTACGACATGTCACTATTCCTTTATTTCCTTTAAGTACTTTTCGACACTTTTCAGGCTCATCTTTAGATTTTCCGTTAGTGACTGGCCGCAGGCATCTGTATTTTTATTTAATATACCGAGTGGCTATAATTAAGGTTCAGCTACTCACGCAGGTCCAATGTGGGCTGTAATTACGGTACGGCGGCGAAACTTGGTAGACATTCTATTGCATTAATGCCGAACTGATTTAGGGTGGAAAAAAATTAGTTCCAGTTTTGCCCACCAGATGCAAATCTGGCACTTTGAACGCAAGAAAGACGTTCACAAATGTAGCCACGTGTAATGGATTGGGAACGAAACGGGACGTGGACAGGAAAGCGCAAACAAGTGAGAAAGGCATAATGTTCATTTTATTATTAAGTGCGGCTTACACAATTTGCTCAGTATGAACACCGGCGACGTCGATTAGATGCTGCATTCGGAAAACTGCGTGCTCAGCACTTACTGGCACCAATTCTGGTGGAACCTGAGAAACGTGTTCGTGCATACTCACCTTCAGATTAGGTAGGGACCGAACGTGTCCTGGGTGAACGCGCTCTTTTAGATATACCCAGAGCCATGGATTGAGATCAGGTAATCTTGCAGGCCATGTATCTGGAAAATCCTCGGAAAATGACGCTTTCGTAGAAGGTTGCGTTAAGCAGATCTTTGACTGGGCGAGCGACATGAGGTGTTGCTCCATAATTCATGAAAACAGTGGTGTCCATTCTGTTGCGCTCTTCCAAAGCAGATTAGTTGGCTGGTTTGGGGGAGGCGACCAAAGAGTGAGGTCATCGGTCCCACTCCAAAGCAGGAATCACGTGGTGTACAAGATCTCAATAACGTGGAGACGTCACGGTACAGATGGAAGGCCTTCTGGGTGTATTCGCTTCAGAAAAGAACGGTTCCGTGAATAAATGTGCTTGTGAGTCGACACCACACAGTCACATATTGCAAGTGCAATAACTCAGCGTCCAGAACACGCGGTTTAACAGAACCCCAAATCCGGTATGTCTGTGTATTCACTGCACTCTCTACTGTGAAATGTGCCTCGTCAGCCATAGAATACTGCTCGGCCGCATGTTATCAACTTCCATCCGTGCCAGAAACCGAAGACCAAATTTAGCACGATTCTGCGGATCATGAGGCTTCGGTTGCTGCACCGTCTGTATCTTGTACGGGCATCATTGTCCAATAGACCGGAAAACTTTCCTTGCTGTTGACCACTGGATGGACAATTAGCGTGACACTGGACGAGCACTAGCGCAGCCCTGGTCACGTGCCGCGTGGCCAGTTAGAACAACAGTGATAGGGCGCCTTCCTCTTCCAGGTGCCACGCCTCACCAGTGTTCTTCAATTTCGTTACCATCTTCTTTACACCATTTCATGACATCGGGTCTCTCCTCAAACCACTAAGTCGGCGGCGATGCTCTCTCAGTTCTGCACTCTAGATTCTGCCGTTCACATAAAACGGTTTAACTTGCAACCCACGGTCTCTCTTGTCGATAGCCATACTGTCCAGTCACGTTACGTCTCACCGAACGATAGCGGGGATGTCATACCGTCGTACAGCGTACAGCACCATATTTGCACCTGGTACAGTCACGGCTTCTGCATTATGCATAATGCAATAGTTTACTTCAACGTACGTCGTGAGCTTTAAAAGTATGCACACATGACCTTCACCTACTGATCGATATTAATGGTAGTGAAATACGAGGGTTGGAACTTTAATAGTGATAACTATTTATTTACAGCTCGTTCAAAATAGATACGTGTTTCAAAGTTTTACTGACCTTCAAAAGTAGTCACTAGCACTGTGTATAACCCGTTGCCAGCGATGTGGAAGTCGTAGGATACTCTTAGAGGTGCCACTTGTGTTGACAGTTCGAGAGGCGCGGTCTATTGCCAGACGAATTTGTAGCAGCAGAGAAGGGTGGTTGTAAAATTGGCATGAAATTTGCGAAGGAATCACTCGTGAGTTCTAAACTGCTACCAGCAGTTCGGGTAGTATAATGTGTGTGCGTAGCAAGTTATAAAGAATGGCGTACAATGACCGACCAGCTCGTCGTTAGTCACACATTTCCCAATGTCGAATGACGCTTGAGGCTGTGTATACACCTACGCCACGGACAGTAGTTGCCTGTTAACACGTGATACGGCAATCCGATGGAAGGTTTTGGTTTGTTGAACATCTCGAGAATATTACCTGCCATTAAGTGCAACGTCAACACTAGAGAATGGAGGATCTGATGTCAGGGTGTGGCGGTGCTTTTCGTTGTTGGGGTATGGACTCCTTACTGCACGTCAGGAAACTTTAAATGCATTGTGTATTACTTACAGTACAGGGGCAGTTCGGAGACGACTTTATCAGCTTGACAGACCAGCATCTATGAGCGAATGGTTTGCGTAGTGGTCTGCCTGAATTGGGGACCTGAACCGAACGGTACATTGCATGGGGCTTAATTAAATTTTTAAATGAAAATATTTTTAGTTTTAGTAGCTGTATATAACCGGTTGGCCGTGAGTAGTATTAGTACGCAATCTGACTACATAGAATAACAATAAAGAATGAAAGGAAATTTCCGTTAACACAATTGATTAATTAAGTCCCCAGCAACTATAAAAGCTACGAAACAACAAAGCACAAGTGTAACTGTTCTGTGTGGGGAAGTGTGATTCAACGTACACATCTGGCACGGTTCTTCCTCAATACAAGGTATTTTAAACAGCATTTACAATGAAGTAATTAAAAAAACCAGAAATACTATAATTGCACATACACTCCTGGAAATGGAAAAAAGAACACATTGACACCGGTGTGTCAGACCCACCATACTTGCTCCGGACACTGCGAGAGGGCTGTACAAGCAATGATCACACGCACGGCACAGCGGACACACCAGGAACCGCGGTGTTGGCCGTCGAATGGCGCTAGCTGCGCAGCATTTGTGCACCGCCGCCGTCAGTGTCAGCCAGTTTGCCGTGGCATACGGAGCTCCATCGCAGTCTTTAACACTGGTAGCATGAAGCGACAGCATGGACGTGAACCGTATGTGCAGTTGACGGACTTTGAGCGAGGGCGTATAGTGGGCATGCGGGAGGCCGGGTGGACGTACCGCCGGATTGCTCAACACGTGGGGCGTGAGGTCTCCACAGTACATCGATGTTGTCGCCAGTGGTCGGCGGAAGGTGCACGTGCCCGTCGACCTGGGACCGGACCGCAGCGACGCACGGATGCACGCCAAGACCGTAGGATCCTACCCAGTGCCGTAGGGGACCGCACCGCCACTTCCCAGCAAATTAGGGACACTGTTGCTCCTGGGGTATCGGCGAGGACCATTCGCAACCGTCTCCACGAAGCTGGGCTACGGTCCCGCACACCGTTAGGCCGTCTTCCGCTCACGCCCCAACATCGTGCAGCCCGCCTCCAGTGGTGTCGCGACAGGCGTGAATGGAGGGACGAATGGAGACGTGTCGTCTTCAGCGATGAGAGTCGCTTCTGCCTTGGTGCCAATGATGGTCGTATGCGTGTTTGGCGCCGTGCAGGTGAGCGCCACAATCAGGACTGCATACGACCGAGGCACACAGGGCCAACACCCGGCATCATGGTGTGGGGAGCGATCTCCTACACTGGCCGTACACCACTGGTGATCGTCGAGGGGACACTGAATAGTGCACGGTACATCCAAACCGTCATCGAACCCATCGTTCTACCATTCCTAGACCGGCAAGGGAACTTGCTGTTCCAACAGGACAATGCACGTCCGCATGTATCCCGTGCCACCCAACGTGCTCTAGAAGGTGTAAGTCAACTACCCTGGCCAGCAAGATCTCCGGATCTGTCCCCCATTGAGCATGTTTGGGACTGGATGAAGCGTCGTCTCACGCGGTCTGCACGTCCAGCACGAACGCTGGTCCAACTGAGGCGCCAGGTGGAAATGGCATGGCAAGCCGTTCCACAGGACTACATGCAGCATCTCTACGATCGTCTCCATGGGAGAATAGCAGCCTGCATTGCTGCGAAAGGTGGATATACACTGTACTAGTGCCGACATTGTGCATGCTCTGTTGCCTGTGTCTATGTGCCTGTGGTTCTGTCAGTGTGATCATGTGATGTATCTGACCCCAGGAATGTGTCAATAAAGTTTCCCCTTCCTGGGACAATGAATTCACGGTGTTCTTATTTCAATTTCCGGGAGTGTAGAAACCCGAATTACAGTCAAATACATGAACACAAGCCAGATGCTTGTTGACTGAACCTGTGACCAAGAGGCATTGTTATTTAGGGAATTTGAAATAAAAAAATTTTGTTACCTTCATATATATTGACGAAAAATACACTGTGAACATTACAACATCCCCAATCGAACAACGTCTGATGTCTCTACCAACAGGACAACTGCACACGACATACCTTCAACTAGTCCTGCTGTCGACATCCTCTCAACAAGCACTGCCCACGGCAACTTCTGAACTACTACTGCCCACGGCAACTTCCGAACTACCACTGCCCAGTGGAGGTGGCGGAATAGTACTCTTTGGCGGAATCTCTGGCGCTGTGACTCAGTGTAGCCACCTTTCAACATGTCCAGAATGAGTAAGTCCAGTTGGCTCCAAACCCCAGCGTCCAACATCACTGCTCACTTTGGTAACGGCTCTTTAGCCACAATGGGCTCTCATTACTCCAGATTTTCAGCACCTCGTTGAACGCCTCCCTATCAAAGCCGTGAGAAAGGTGAAGGGTGGGCACACCCAATCTTAATGTCCTCAAATAAGTGCCCACGTACTTTTAATCAGAGACTATAGTTCTGACTGTTTGTGAAACATTTAACTAGTTTCACAAGACTACGTGGTGATTCAAATTGTGCACAAATTGAAGGAGGTGATGGATCTGAAACGTCTGTGGGTGTGGAGGTGGCGGTGGCGCCTGATAGGGCTCCGTTCGGAACAGGCTTGTTTTGTGAGGAAGACATCCAAGTGAGTTCCTAATCGTGCTACACAAAGAACTGTGACGCGATTGCATCAAATGGTTCAAATGGCTCTAAGCAGTATGGGACTTAACATCTAAGGTCACCTGTCCCCGAGACTTAGAACTACTTAAACCTAACTAACCTAAGTACATCACACACATCCATGCCCGAGGCAGGATTCGAACCTGCGACCGTAGCAGCTGCGCGCGGTTTCGGACTGAAGCGCCTAGAACAGCTCGGCCACAGCGGCCGCCAACGCGATTGTAGTCTTGTGGGATATACAATATTGTCATGGAAAATGAAGTGATTCAGGTGGTCCGCAATAATTTCACATAGTCTACAGGTATCATTCTGCTTTCGCATACTACCATAGATCCGATGGAAGCCCCGGTTGAATGTCCCCCATAGCATAATACTACCATCTGTGGTGCGGTACGTCCTTCGGCCAACCGTTATAGCCACCATCGCCGACCTGATGCGATTCATCGGACCAAGGGACGAATTTCCATGGTCCAGTCTGACTGATCTAGTACAATAGAAACAATACCAATCGCCGTTGTATAGGTTTATTTCTAGGCAACTGGTTTTGACGTTACACTACGTCACCTTCAGGCCTTACCTGTGGAGGATGTAACTGAACAATAATTACATATTGAAAAGCAGAGCATGTTGACTAGATGAATCAAGTGTTGCACATTACATTACGTAATGAGAATAATACAGTGAATGTTAAATCAGAGCAATAAATTATATGGAAATACATAGCGTATTACTTAAAAGCTGCAAGTGTTACTTGTAAATTTCCTTAATTAAAAAGTCTTAATAATACACCTAATATCCACTATCAGAATGAATTAGTTATTCATACATACTGTAAAATTTTTAGTATCGTCATTCACGCATTAATAAAGCAGAAGTGTTATAGTAATGTAATCATCAGTTCAAATATTTATTGTCTTCAAAACGTATGACTATACGTGGCAGACGCCTGATGTAGCCTTAAGCTACAAGACGGGTAAGAGGAATCGACAAATCATATGTAAAGCAGAACCACGATCACATGTCAGGTGTAGTAAAAAGAGGGGGGGGGGGGCGGTGGTACTATTTAAAATAAGTATATACAAAGGAACGAGCCAATAAAAGGCCTTGCATCTATTGAACCGCTACAGTTGTACTCAATGGTTGTAGATAATATTCTACATGGAGGAACCACAGGAATACTCTACCATGACGACAGTAAGGGGTAAAAATCGAAATACGCAAGATAAGAAGTACCTTTGCGTCTATGCAAGAGATAGACCTTAGATACCTTAGATATTACATACGTAAAACTTATGTAACATTTTTTATAAGTTTTTTGAAACACCTTTACCCTGTGGTCCGTGTCGGTCAGTTTTGGCTAACCTGCCGTTGCTCATTCTCATTTCCACATCACCAGCAGCCGACCTGGTCAGCTTTAGAAGGGCTGGAATGTCGGTGATGGATTCGTTAATCAGGTGATCACCAGTGACCAGTCCACGTCCAAAGTCACTGGGATCTCCTGACGTCAGTCTGCTGTTACTGCTTCTCCACTGACAGCACCACACTCCCCTCCTCCTTTCATACTGGCGTGTCCTCATCTCGTTACATGGTGGTCATTACCGCATTACGTACGGGTGTCCGGACACGTTTGATCAGATGGCGTATCACTTTTGTATCGGTTCACTTGGCGAAGATGTTGATACTTTGGGCGGCGGAGTCTGCGTGAGCCACCCCCGCTCCTGCTGCTGCTGGTGCTCTGCCTTTTGCAGGGCCAGCGACCGTCGCGGGCGGCTGCCGGCCTCTGTGTGGTGCACCAGGGCGCCGTTAATGAAGTTGCTTTGAGCGCGCCGGCTCTTGGTTTGCGCAGAATTCTGTACGAGCCGAGCGGCCTCTATTACCGTCAAAGGGGGGAGGCAGAGCAGGAGGATAGGATGGCGCCTCCAGTGACACGTCACAGCCGGCCGGCTAGCCCACGCGAAACTTCGCCAGTGTCTACTGCGGTACGACTATAGCGCCGAACCCTTCACTCTAACAGCCTATAGATTCCCATTTACTGGGGGCTTCTCGTAGCGTGGAGAGTGTGAAAAGTTGAAACTGGACAGCAGTTCTGAATGGTGCAAGACATTTATAGCTTTTTATTACCCCGATATGTTCCCATTCTTCAAGTGCTATCCTCAGTCGTATTTCAAAACACACACACACACACACACACACACACACAAAAGGACGAGCAGCCCTTAGCGGCTCGCCATCTTATTTGCAACTATTCATGACGTCACCTTTCCGGCTTAGATTTTTTAAAATGTGACTTGTAAGTACTGCATCTCTTTCCAGTCAGTACAAACTTTAATTTTATTAATTTATTATATACCTAATATGTTTTAGAACAGTTAATTTAATTCTGAAGACGACGCTCATAGTAGCGTCGAAACCTGATCAATTTTGATTTAATATTTGTGACCGAGGGCTTATTTGTTCTAATGTATTTCAACACGTTTTTATTAGTTCACTCTCGTGTCTGCCTTTTCAGCACAAATTTTGCAGTTGACCTTAAACTAAATTTCAAGTAAGATAGAGACTTGAGATTTTAAACACAATTCGTAACAGGATCGCTATACAGCATTAATCGCTTTGGCTTTCGTCTGTTCGGTAAGGGTGTGGATGGGGGCGAAAAACTTTCGTTGCGCCTGATATTTCGGCTGCCCTACAGGACTGGTGTGTTCTGCAGGTAGTATAGTATCAGAATATGTTCCAGGCAATATGCAGTGATGGGCATCTGAGCAGGGAGAGGGGGAAAAAGGAGATCGTTAAACACAAGGATAGGAGTATATGTATGCGACATACTCGTACATTGGTAAACATGTGGGTTAACAGCTAAAATATAAATAAATAATTATTTAAATAAAAAATATAATGTTATCAGAATATTTGAAATCCTTTAAGAAACTTCACAAACGCAACACTAAAAAGCAGAAAACGTTTATTTAGATAAAAGTAAATTTTTGATATAATACTTTTTAAATCAGACTAAAAAGTATAAAATAATTTCTCCTAGCCCCAAACACGTTCGTGATCCCATACGAATACTCCTAAAAATTAGTGCTAGTGAATTTATAATAAATACTAGCGAAACAGGCAATGCCTTGCAAATACTGAACATTATCAGAACTGGATACACATCCTACATTGCTTTCTCTGTCTCTCTCTCTCTCTCTCTGCCCATCCCCTCCTGCCCCCTCTCTCTATCCATCTCTTCCTCCTCCAGTCACTCCCTCTGTGGATGACCTTCTCCCCCTCTCTCTGTCCATCTCTTCCCTTCCCCTCAATATGTCTCCCCCTCTATTTCCTCTCTCCCCCTCTATTTCCTCATCCCCTCTCTGACGTTGAGCCTTGTTCACTTGGGATCATTGCTGTATGGTGTATGTGAGAGACGTCTTTAGCAGCTGGAACTGTAAGGACAGTACCGTGAATGACAGTATTTCCCACAATTTTAACCCGCAAATGGGTAGGATTACAAGGTTTTGGACGATTGAGATTCCATAATGGTATTCTAATCAGATGCTGATAAGCAATAAACTCAACTTTCCCATATTCTGCTAAAACTACCGTCAAGGAATAAAACAAAACAGCACATAGCTATGAACAGAATAATTGTTTGAAATTAAAAATAAGAGAAAGACCATATATATTAGAGAATCAACTTGTCTAATGGTTTATATGCCTTGCTATCGTAATTGACGTGGCCTGCAGGAAAGAAAACGAAACCGCATGCTCTCATAGCATGGTATTTATTTTCTCGCAGTCGGTTCTGATGGAGTACCTACTCATCGTCGATTGAGAAACTACACACGCGCTATTTAACGGGTAGCACCTACAAATAGCACACGCATGATTTTCATATTCTCTCACTCGATAAGTGCAAACTATTACTCCTGCAGAAAAAATGAACAGGACATTTTTGTAGGATATTTAATGAAGCTAAATTTTGTACTGGGATACGTTTCCACTAGAGGGCATAGTTTTAGAAGTATTCCAGAAATATACAAAAGTGACCAAATGCTATTTTCTTGAATGACTCTAAAAACGTGGGGTTCCAGCAAAAATATATCCCAGTACAAAATTTATCTACATTAAATTTCCCATAAATGGTCTTGTTTCTTTTATCTGTAGGACCAGTAGTTTTTCAGTAGTCAGCGAGAGAATATGAAAATCTGGCGCTTAGTATTTGAAGGCGTTGCACAAAACCTATAGATACGACTCACCCTGTTTATCCTACGTCTGTCTGAACGTTCATTAGCGCATAGATACAAATTTGAAGTAATTCGGTCAAGAATTTTTCGAAATTTTTGATGCCAACGTTTTTTCTTTATGTATTAAATATATATTTATACATTATACACATTTAAAAAATATGTAGCATGTATGCGTTCGAATTTTCATCGTGTAAAAATATGAAGTTAATCGATCAAGAATTGCCCGAGAGATCCCGGTAACAACGTTTCCCTTTTACATATTACATATAACGAGCTCCTTGCCAGGCCGTGAAGACGCGAGGGACTCCTACCGGCCGCCGTTCCACCCTGTCCCCAGCGGCGTCGTGCGGACGCGGTTTGTTAAGACGTGTTGTCAGCGCACCGCTCTCCCGGCCGTGCTGCGAGCTCTCCACACCGGGAAACGAACCCAGATCCTCCATATGACAGCCATCTACGCTCAACACTGAACTACGAAGGCGCACTGTACATTAATTATATAGACATGATGGCTATAATTAAACTTACGTGAGCCAGTGTAGACGCAAAACTATTCACTTTATAGGAACGATGTTCACACTGTGCTTTATGGTATTTGCGCGGCTTGGCCACGAATGAGAGGGTCGGAAGTGGGAGGTCCACGTCGCTCAGCGTTTCGAAAAAAATAGCGTTTCTGGCACGTTAGCAGAACAGCAGTCCAAGGATCGTGGGTTCGAGTCCCTATCCTGAACATCTTTTTATTTTCAGTTTTTACATTACTAACACCGCAAATAAACGGAAGTAATGCTCACTGTATTGTATTTATCAATATTTTCATAAAAAGACATGACTAGGAAATACAAAGGAAAGTTTGCAATTGTAACTAAATTTCCAGGAAGGGATTCTACAGAGTACATAAAATAAGATATTTTTGTTCCTTAACTGTTGGTGATTTACACGTGCCGGAGTCATATTCACCGTTAAAAGAGATGAAGCAGTAATTCTCATGGCATCTTACACTCGTTCTAAAAGTCGTGTTCTTACAATTACATTGTTGTTTCAAAATTTCTATACAAAAACAAATTTGGTGTACACTCGTAAAAAGTTCTGTCATCACACTGTTTAGCAGCAAACCACGTCTAACGCATCACAAAGTTTAGTAGCAGACCACGTCTAACGCATAATTTCCTCAAATATTTTCGATAATATCTGGTGAATTGTATGTATTTTTGATGCTGTCTCCACGGGAAGTTATTTCTTTTTCTCTCTTGATGATACGAGAGCAGAACTTTGATCAAATCATTTACCTGACGATAAAAATAAACATCGCAGCGTTGCTTGCGTTAGCTACCGAGGGCTACTCGAAGACCAAGATGAAACTAACGGAGTACGAAGGCCTGTACGGTTTAATTACCTTCGCTTCCTGGAATGTTTTTTCAGATTTCTCACGGGCCGTGCAAATAAACTCCTTTCTCGGAAATTTATTTCAAATACCAAATATCTCTTTTTCCTTTCGTTTACATGCCTTTTATGAACATATACATAAAAACATTATATTGAGCTTTATTTCGGTTTATTTGCATGGTAAGTAACATAAAAATTAAATATAAAAATGTTTCAGCATATGTACTCGAACGCATGATCATCGGAATATGGTTCCGCACTTTTTTCGCTGCGCCTAGCGCTGCCTGGATCCTATGATACGACAAATGGTTTATGCCTAACCCATTGCGTACCAACATTTTTTTATTTTTTTTTAAACTTTGGGCCATCTAGAGTTCCCATTTCCGTCGTATTCATTTCTGGCCAATTCCTCTGCACAAATCTGGACGGAATCGATGGTGAAGATGGGCGCGGTCCCCTCGTCAGTTTGCAGCCACTGGTCCTTCTGAAGCTCTTTAGGCGCGTTCTTATTGAAAAAGCCCTTTTTAATGACACACACAGCAAAAAAACTTTTGCACCACATCGGTTCCGAGACTTCCGGCACCTGTACAGAAAATTGGTGTAGAAATCAACATAAACATCATTTCCGTCCTTTTTATTGCTCATGAAAACAACCCATTGCATGTTGTACCACCATACAGCGAGATCTTCAGAGGTGGTGGTCCAGATTGCTGTTCACGCCGGTACCTCTAATACCTAGTAGCACGTCCTCTTGCACTGATGCATGCCTGTATTCGTCGTGGTGCACTATCCACAAGTTCATCAAGGCACTGTTGGTCGAGATTGTCCACTCATCAATGTCGATTCGGCGCAGATTCCTCAGAGGGGTTGGTGGGTCACGTCGTCCATAAACAGCCGTTTCAAACCAACCCAGGCACGTTTGATAGGGTTCATGTCTGGAGAACATGCTGGTCACTCTACTCAAGCGATGCCGTTATCCTGAAGGAAGTCATTCACAAGATGTGCACGATGCGGGCGCGAACTGTTGTTCATGAAGACAAATGCCTCGCCAATATGCTGCCAATATGGTTGCACTATCGTACAGCCATTACGGCACCTTCCGTGACCACCAGCGGCGTACGTCGGCCCCACATAATGCCAACCCAAAACAGTAGGGAGCCTCCACCTTGCAGCACTCACTCGCTGGACAGTGTGTCTAAGGCGTTCAGCCTGATCGGGTTGCCTCCAAAAACGTCTCCGACGATTGTCTAGTTGAAGGCATATGCGACACTCATCGGTGAAGAGAACGGTCCATTCGGTGTGTTGTTGGGCCCATCTGTACCGCGCCGAATGGTGTCCTGTTTGCAGCGATGGACCTCGCCGTGGACGTCGGGAGTGAAGTTGCGCATCATGGATCCTATTACGGACAGTTTGAGTTGTAACACGACGGCCTGTGGCTGCACGAAAAGCATTACTCAACATGGTGGCGTTGCTGTCAGGGTTCCTCCGAGGCATAATCCGTAGGTAGCGGTCATCCACTGCCTGAGCGTGGCATGTCATCGACAGTTCCTGTCTCTCTGTATCTCCTCCATGTCCGAACAACATGGCTTTGGTTCACTCTGAGATGGCTGGACACTTCCCTTGTTGAGATGTCTTCGTGGCACAATGTAACAATGCGGACACGATGGAACCGCGGTATTGACCGTCTAGATATGGTTTAACTACAGACGACACGACCCGTGTACCTTCTTCCTGGTGGAATGACTGGAACTGATCGGCTGTCGGTCCCCGTCCGTCTAATACACGCTGCTTCTGCATGGTTGTTTACATCATCGGGCGGGTTTAGTGACATCTCTGAACAGTCAAAGGGACTGTGTCTGTGATACAGTATGCACAGTCAACGTCTGTCTTCAAGAGTCCTGGGAACTGGGGTGATGGAAGGCATTTTTTATGTGTGTAGAATCCCAGTTTGTATATGCCTGGGAAAAAAACGTTTGTCTCGTCAAACAGTAGATTATATATCTGAGGATATGGTCAGTAACAGCTCCAATTTTTTGTGTGCTGCTGACATTGTGTACAGCGGCCGGAAACTGTACAGATGGACTGATCGATGTAGTGGTTTCCGCACTCACAGCGGATAGTGTAAATCCCAGGACCCTGGGACCAAGACAGGCCTTTAACGGGCCCAGCATCTCGATCTTTTTGGCTGGTAGGAAAATTTCTTATTCTTCGTCTTACTGTAGTGTTTGATGATACATACTGAGATTCGGTTATGAAGGAGGTTGTGTGGATAAGCCAAGACAGCCATGTTACTGGTTCGTGGGAGCGACCTCGTGACGCTTAAAACACACTGGAACATTCGCCACAGTGGTGGAGCCACCAGCGCAGGCGTTGACATCAGCTACGGCAGCGTGACGTAACTGCTGAGCAATCGGAGTCCGTGCTCGCGCTATATAAGGCCATCACAGCGGCACCCAAGACAACCAGTTCTCCTGAGGAAGGCGCTGGAGGTAATAGTCGAAAGCTCAAAGATGTACCCACAACTTACACGGCAAGACGCCAGGGAATATTTTATGCAAGACAGTCGTTGCGAACATCTTCTTCCTCGTTGGCAGCTGTCTCACCAGCTATGCTATATGCTGCCGAGCTGCAGGTCAGCAGATGCCCGGTACATACCGACTCGATGAGCGCTTTCTTTTCGCTTGCAAATACAGCTTTCCACAAAAGTGAGGGAGACCAAGCCTTTTTCTAAGCAGAAATGTAAACTGTGTTACTGGTTGACCATGAAATTAGGACTATGTAATGGTTCAGATGCATTTGGAATTTAATGACTGGCGATAGCTGTTACACAATCATTTTTTAAATACCATCACCTACACTCTAAGCCAAAAAAAAGAAAAAAAAACACACACACACACACAACGGAGGAATAATCCGAATGGATCGGAAATCGATAGATAATGTGTACATGTCGACACAGATAACTCATTATAATTTTAAAAAAAATGGATTATTCTTTCAAGAGAACGACTTTCATAAACAGCGCGTTGCTTCACCTCTGACCCATATGCAAGCAGTTATTCGGTTTGGAATTGAGTGAGAGAGCTGTTGGATGAACTCCTGAGAGACATCGTCCAATTGGCGCGTTAGATCGTCAAAATCTGATGCTGCTTGGAGGTCCTCCCCACGATGCTACAAATGTTCTCAATTGGGGAGAAATCCGGCGACCTTGCTGGCCAAGGTATGGTTTGACAAGCACGAAGAGAAGCGGCAGAAATTATCGCAGTGTGTGGGTGGGCATTATCTTGCGAAATGTAAGTCAAGGATGGCGTGCCACGAAGGGCAACGAAACGGAGCGTAGAATATCTTCAACCTTCCGCTGTTCTGTGAGGGTGCGGCGGATGAGAAGCAAAGGAGTCCTGCTATTAAATGAAATGAAATGGCGCTCCAGACCTTCACTGTCGGGTCGTATGAAGCACGACAGTCAGGTGAGTATCCCACCGATGTTCCGGTCGCTTCCACACACGTCATCGCCAATCGTCGGGGCTCAGTGCCAAGTGCGACGCGTCAGTGAAGACAGTTCTGCTCTAGTCGATGACATTCCAGGCCAAAGACGAGTCTGGAGGCTCCTCGGACGGACGTGGGGTTCCAAAATGATTGCCGCCCGCCATTCGACCCGACAGCCAGGAGTAATGGTCGGTGGTGTCACTTCATATCATAGCAGAACAGCTTTGGTTATCATCCACGCCACCCTCACAGCACAGCCGTGCGTTGACGATATTCTATATCGCGTTTTGTTGCCCTTCATGGCACGCCATCCTGGGCTTAAATTTCTGCGAGATCTACATCAACATCTACGTGATTACTCTGCTATTCATAATAAAGTGCCTGGCAGAGGGTCCAATGAACCACCTTCAACCTGTCTCTCTACCGTTCCACTCTCGAACGGCACGCGAGAAAAACGAGAACTTAAATTTTTCTCTTATTTTATCGTGATGATCATTCCTGCCTATGTAGGTGGATGGCAACAGAATGTTTTCGCAATCGGAGGAGAAAATTACTGACTGAAATTTCACGAGAAGATCCCGTCGCAACGTAAGACACCTTTGTTTTAATGATTGCCACTCCAATTCACGTATCATGTCTGTGACACCATCTCCCCTATTTCATGATAATACAAAACGAGCTGCCCTCCTTTGTTCTTTTTCGATGTTATCCGTCAGTCCCACCTGATACGGATCCCACACCGCACACCAATACTCCAGAATAGGGCGGACAAGCGTGGTGTAAACAGTCTCTTTAGTAGACCAGTTGCAGCTTCTAAGTGTTCTGCCAATGAATTGCAATCTTTGGTTTGCTCTACCCACAATATTATCTATGTGATCGGTGCAATTTAGGTTATTTGTAATTGTAATCCCTAAGTATTTAGTTGAATTTACAGCCTTCAGATTTGTGTGACTTATAGCGGAATCGAAATTCAGCTGACTTCTTTTAGTACTCATGTGAATAACTTCACACTTTTCCTTATTCAGGGTCAATTGCCACTTTTCGCACCATACAGATATCTTATCTAAAGCATTTTGCAAGTCGTTTCGATCATCCGATGACTTTACAAGACGGTAAATGACAGCATCATCTGCAAACAATCTTAGACGGCTGCTTAGATTGTCTCCTATGTCGTTAATGTAGATCAGGGACAATAGAGGGCCTATAACACTTCCTTAGGGAATGCCGGATTTTACTTCTGTTTTACTCAATGACTTTCCGTCTATTACTACGAACTGTGACCTTTCTGACAGTAAATCACGAATCCAGTCGCACAACTGAGATAATGCCGACCCGCACACACCTGTTGTTATTGTGCTTCCCACAGCCTGCCTTGGCCAACAAGGTTGCCGAATCATTCCCCAGTTGAGAACGTTTGGAGCATTTCGGGCAGGACCCACCTACTATCTCGGGATTTGGAAGAGGTAACGCGCAAATTGGACAGACCTGGGCACCATGTGCACCGGGAGGACGTTCAACAATCCTGCCAGTGGATGCCAAGCAGAATAACTGTCTGCATAAGGGCAACAGGGGGGCTAATGCAGTATTGACTTGGTTTGTAAAGGTCTTTCTCTTGAATACATCATCCAACTTTTCTGAAATTGTAATCATTTGTTTGTCTGCACATGCACATCACGTCTTCCGATTTCCGTTCCACTTAGATAATTCTTTCGTGGAACCTCGTCTTTTTTTTTTTTTTTTCCTTACAGTGTCTTCGCCATTTAATGCACACGGCATGCGATCATGAGCTTAGAACAGCTGACCGACTGAGTCTCTGTTCCAGTGTTCTCCCTTGCAGCCGCTGGTGTGCCATTAGGCGTCATTTGGAGACACGTGCTCTTGGTCATTGTCCCTCAGGTACAGGTAGCTCCGAAGAGGGCAGCACTCTCCAGTAACTCGGTTGAACTAGCGACCAAACACTAAGGTTTGAAGAGGCTGTATGCCACAGTAGTTATGTAACGATGAAGAGGCTGCCACCGAATAGAGACAAGCGTGCAGACGTTCATCAAGTAGTCTTCTGACTGGACCCCACAAGAGTGTATATACACTACTGGCCATTAAAATTGCTACACCAAGAAGAAATGCAGATGATAAACGAGTATTCATTGGACAAATATATTATACTGGAACTGACATGTGATTACATCACGCAGTTTGGGTGCATAGAACCTGAGAAATCAGTACCCAGAACAACCACCTCTGGCCCTAATAACGGCCTTGATACGCCTGGGCAATGAGTGAATCTGAGCTTGTATGGCGTGTACAGGTACAGCTGCCCATGCAGCTTCAACACGATACCACAGTTCATCGAGAGTACAGACTGTCGTATTGTGACGAGCCAGTTGCTCGGCCACCATTGACCAGACGTTTTCAATTGGTGAGAGATCTGGAGAATGTGCTGGCCAGGGCAGCAGTCGAACATTTTCTGTATCCAGAAAGGTCCGTACAGGACCTGCAACATGCGGTCGTGCATTATCCTGCTGAAATGTAGGGTTTCGCAGGGATAGAATGAAGGGTAGAGAGACGGGTCGTAACACGTCTGAAATGTAACGTCCAGTGTTCAAAATGCCTCCAGTGCGAACAAGAGGTGACCGAGACGTGTAACCAATGGCACCCCATACCATGACGCCGGGTGATACGCCAGTATGGCGATGACGAATACACGCTTCCAATGTGCGTTCACCGCGATGTCGTCAAACACGGATGCGACCATCATGATGCTGTAAACAGGACCTGGATTCATTCGAAAAAATGACGTTTTGCCATTCGTGCACCCAGGTTCGTCGTCGAGTACACCATCTCAGGCGCTCCTGTCTGCGATGCAGCGTCAAGGGTAACCGCAGCCGTGGTCTACGAGCTGATAGTCCTTGACTCCGGGATAGAGACATGGGTGCGCGATTCGTTACATCCACGCCTATGATGCCTGTCATGTCGACTGCTAGTGATACGAGGCCGTTGGGATCCAGCACGGCGTTCCGTATTACTCTCCTGAACCCACCGATTCCATATTCTGCGAACAGTCATTGGATCTCAACCAACGCGAGCAGCAATGTCGCGATCCGATAAACCGCAATCGCGATAGGCTACAATCCGATCTTTATCAAAGTCGGAAACGTGATGGTACGCATTTCTCCTCCTCACACGAGGCATCACAACAACGTTTCACCAGGCAACGCCGGTCAACTGCTGTTTGTGTATGAGAAATCAGTTGGAAACTTTCCTCATGTCAGCACGTTGTAGGTGTCGCCACCGGCGCGAACCTCGTGTGAATGCTCTGAGAAGCTAATCATTTCATTTGCATATCACAGCATCTTCTTCCTGTCGGCTAAATCTCGCGTCTTTATCACGTCATTTCGTGGTGTAGTAATTTTAATGGCCAGTAGTGGATATATATTTGCCGTCAAGACTGAAAGCTGTGTGTTAATTAATGCAGTGTAGTCGAATTCTGCCTCGGCGAGCAGAGGTTGTGTGAATAAGCGAGTACAGGTCCACCAATGATGCGTAGCAACGTGTGGTGACGTCAGAAACGGCGGCGGCAGCCCGTCTACAGCCGCAACAACAGTTCGCAGTTTGCGCGGCGTGCGGTATACACGGAAGGGGCCGTGTGGAAGTGGGTCCATTACATTTTTATTGGCCGGAACCGCTGTGCGTTCTGCGGCGGAGGTAATCAGCCCGAGAGTATAAAGGATGGGGTAGGGCAGAGTAGGACACGGCCGCTCCCCCTGGCGCACGCCGGGCCCCTCGATTTATTCCGGGCTGATAGGGGCTGAGCGATGGCGCTCCCCCACCCTCCCCCACACAAAAAGCGGGGGCGTGTCAGGGCGGGCTGTTCTACAGGCCGCGTGCTTCCGCTCTGCGTCGCGCCTGCTAAGCAGCTTGTGGGAGCCTGGCGCTAGAGTCGGAACCGAATTTTTCAGTGTTAAAACGGCCACTCATTATTCACGAAATGTGTTCGCAAACTGCTTACGCGGGACCACCACAGCTGTGCAATTTACTGGAAACAAAAGAGAATTTCTGATGGTCCGGGACTCGAACCCGCATTTCCCGCTTTACGCGAGAGGTAGCCTTCAGCGCTTCAGCTGTCGGTGCGCGCTTCACGGACAGACCTAAATTTCCATATGTTGTGCTATCTGCTTCCCACAGTGCTCGCACTATGATATCATCCAGCACAGGTTGAGACTCATTTAACTTTCTCCTCAGATTGCTTTCGCTTCGGAATGAAATACTTTAGTGCAGGGTCTGTATTGTCGAGTGTCTGCAAAGTTCAGTCGAATGTTGTGTTGGACATGCATGCCTGCACTATAGTGCTTCTCGTTATATTTAATAAAGAACATTACGCTGCCTAAAAAATCTTACAGCTAATAGTGGTCGGATGAATACAGCTTTCTGTGCTGCAGTACATTTGCTCTCTGTAAAATATCACGGTATGAACATATTCTTTGAGCGATATTGAGGTGACCAAACTCATGGGATATCGGTATGCACGTATATAATCAGATGGCAGTAGTATCGCGTACACAAGGCATAAAAGGGCGGTGCTTTGGCAGAGCTGTCATTTGTAGTCAGATAGTTTGTATGGAAGGTTTCTGGCGTTATTATGGCCGCACTACAGGAATTAAAAGACTTTGAACGCGGAATGGTAATTGGAGCTAGATGTATCGAATATGCCATTTCGGAAATTATTAGGGAATTCAACGTCAATAGTTTGTCGAGAATAGCAGATTTCCTGCATTACCTATCACCAGGGACAACGCAGTGGCCGAACGCTTTCACTTAACTACCGTGAAAGCGTAGAGTTTGCGTGATGTTAGTGCTAACAGACAAGCAACACTACGTGAAATAACCACAGAAGTCAACGTACGAACGTATCCGTTAGGAGAGTGCGACGAAATTAGTCGTTAATAGATAACGGCAATAGACGACCGACTTGAGTGCCTTTGATAATATGGATGTGTGATGCAGTGACTCTCACTGGCTCGTGGCCATATCGGCTCGACCCTAGACGACTGGAAAACTGTGACCTCGTGAGATCAGTCCCGATGGGAAGAACCGATAGTAGGGTTCGAGTGTGGCGCGCAGGCCACAAAGGCTTGGACGTAAGTTGTGGTCAAGGCACCGTGAAGGCTGGTGGTCGATCCATAATGTTGTGGGCTCTGTTTCCATAGAGTGGACTGATTGTGAGTCATGTGATCCAACTGAACCGATCGTTGACTGGAAATGGTTATGTTCGGCTAGTTGGTGACCAACTCCTGCCATTCACTGACGTCGTGTTCCAAAGCAACGATGGAATTAGAATGGATGACTATGCTCCATGTCACTCGGCGACAACTGTTAGTAATTGATTTCAACAACATTCTGGACAATTGGGGAAAATGGTTTGACATCCAAAATCGCCAGAGACGAATTTATGTCACATAATGGAGAGGTCAGTTCGTGCATAAAATCCTGCACCGCCAACACATCCGCAGTTATGGGCTACTATAGAGTCAGGATGACTCAGTCTATCTGCAGGAGATTTGTTGAGCATGCCAAAGCGAGTTTCTGCGGTATGCCAGGTAAAAGGAAGTTTGAGACGACCTTAGGAGGTGTCCCATGACTTTTGTCACATTATTGTATATTGACTGTGTTTACGTAACTCGAAGTGAAACAAAACATTGTGGTGTTAAATATATATAGTCTATTTGTACCTGTACACAACATTGGCAGCCGGCCGAAGTGGCCGTGCGGTTAAAGGCGCTGCAGTCTGGAACCACAAGACCGCTACGGTCGCAGGTTCGAATCCTGCCTCGGGCATGGATGTTTGTGATGTCCTTAGGTTAGTTAGGTTTAACTAGTTCTAAGTTCTAGGGGACTAATGACCTCCGCAGTTGAGTCACATAGTGCTCAGAGCCATTTGAACCATTTTGAACAACATTGGCGAGCATGTAGGTGGTGAGAGTTGCAATTGTCTGTGACAAGTAGTAAGGCAACCATAGTGCATTAATGTTGTTCGTGTCTGGTGCTGTTAAAAAAAATGGCTCTGAGCACTGTGAAACATCTGATGTCATCAGTCCCCTAGACTTAGAAGTACTTAAACCTAACTAACCTCCCGAGGCAGAATTGGAACATGCGACCGTAGCAGTCTTCTGTTGTTACCAGGCCTGGTAGGGTTTATATGAGGCGTGGGCAGCATGTAATGTCGAGTCATCACAGAGCAGTAGATGGAGACGCGAGACAGCGTTATCAGCACCTGACAGACCTCATTGTGGGCCTCCATCTAGTAGGCTGGCCAAACCGACCTCATTGTGAGCCTCCATCTAGTAGGCTGGCCAAATCGTACAGCCTCCAGGTTTGTCAGGCATTGAAACCTGGCAGTCGCCCGATGATGAAGTGCACGGGACGACCACAAAGGGAGGATGACCGTATTGTGTATCAAGCGCATTCTAACCCCTTAACGTCTGTGGCTACTGTCCGAAAACAAGTAATGGACGTCCTGCACCATTCTACGTGCTCCCACAAAGCTGGTGGGCGTAACGGCATTCTGGAGGATGACAGTTCAATCCCGTGTCCGACCATCCCGATTTAGGTTTTCCGTGATTTCCCTAAATCGCTTCAGGCAAATGCTGGGATGGTTCCTTTGAAAGGGCACAGCCGATTTCCTTCCCTCATCCGATGCGGTCAATGACATCACTGTTTGGTTCCCGCCCCCAAATCAACCATCCAACCAGAGTAGCGGCAGCTGGACCGGGGAATTAGCGTCCCACACGTAGGCTGCCCTTAACATCAGAAGAGAATCAGCTGCATCTGGAGCGATGCGGTGTTGGAGGGGCAAGGGCTGCTGATGAGTGGCGTCACATCGCATTCAGCCGCGAGTGGAGGACCTGCGCAGCCCCGGTTACCATCGTCGACGAGTAAGGCGACGATGTGGTTCAAATGGTTCTGAGCACTATGGGACTTAACATCTGTGGTTATCAGTCCCCTAGAACTTAGAACTACTTAAACCTAACTAACCTAAGGACATCACACACATCCATGCCCGGGGCAGGATTCGAACCTGCGACCGTAGCAGTAGCGCGGTTCCGGACTGCGCGCCTAGAACCGCTAGACCACCGCGGCCGGCGCGACGATGTGGGGAGAGGCCACAGTCTTTCGATGTTTTGGAGAAGCACTGCACTGTTACTGAACTGCACTCTTAGGCTTCATTGCGATTTCGCGTTTTAAATGTCCCTTACAAGCTTATCAGCTGTGGGTAAGAAGGTTCGAGCCGTCACAGCAATGGAGGCAACTGAACACACGGTATGTAGATATCAACAAAGATGACCAAAGCAAAATTTGTTCCATTCCATGCTGCGTGAATAGTACACCAACGCGTTATGAATGTCTTCAAATATGTCTTGTTTGGCTGCAAACTGTTTTATCTATTTATTAGCAACGAGGCGTTTCGCATGTAGTGCATCTTCAAAATAATGTAGGAAGTAATGTGGTGAGCCAACTTCAGTCCCTTAATGTCAGCATATGCCAATAAAACAAAAATTGTAAAGAAACATCGTCCTATCGTAATTTGGCAAATAAAAGCGTAACGGACATAATACGGAGCCAACCGCTTTCCGCCGTACGCTGCATAGAGAGTTGCGTACGGAACACGCAATAATTTTTATCTCGAAGCCAGATGCTGGCATCAACGGACGGATGTTAGCGCACATTACGTCTTACGTTCATCTGAAGATGCCCCAGAAGGATGAAACGCGTCATTGCCAAGAAATAGGTAACACAATTTGCAGCCAAGACTATCATAAGATAACCAAAGCACTTGCCAAGACTGTAAAACTTTCAGGTGTATGTGTACTTCTGTTAAATGTTTCGTACTGCCATCGTATCCTGAAGATGTTCAAACCTCGCAACCTTCAATAAGTAACTTAGGTAAGTGAACAAATTTTGTGAGTGGCAGTGGTCTCTAAGGAACCCTTTCATAATGTTTAAACAGTCAGGGTCGGTTAAGAATCAAGACGACTTTAAATTGGCATGCCGGTATACAGAGGAGGGCAGCGACGCCGGGGCACGATGTGGATAGCGACGTCCAGACGGGGAGAGGGGACACGGTGGAGTGCGCACACACAGGCGGAGCGCGGCAGACCAGAGCAGAGCAGAGCACAGCAGGGCCGCACTGGGCGCCCGGCCGGGCTTCCTGCTATCGACCGGCGCCAGGTGACGTCACACTGCACCCCGTCCCCCGCCAATCTGCTGTACGGCTTGCGCGGCAGAGCTGTGGCGGCGGCGGCGGCGGCCCCGTGCCGTAGCCGCGGCCCGTGGAGCGGCAGAGCGCGCCACCGCCATGTTGGCAGGTGGGCCGCGCCTACACACACGTGCACGCACACACGCCACGCGGGCTACTCATCGCACGCGGTCACTTCATTGTTCAAACACGCTTCACACGTCTACATTTAAACAAAATCTTGTTTATATACCACAGAGACCTTTACTCGCTACAGAAACATACATCGTATCACTCTTTTTGTGCTACTCACAAATAAAGTGAATCACCCAGTAGGGAACCAGGAAACAAAATGAAACCACGTGCCTCGTGAAAGTAGATGATGCTATTTCCGTGGTTAGGAAAATGGCTCTAAGTACTATTGGATTTAACATCTGAGGTCATCAGTCCGCTAGACTTAGAACTACTTAAACCTAACTTAACCTAAGGACATCACACACATCCATGCCCGATACAGGATTCGAACCTGCGACCGTAGCAGTACCGCCGTTCCGGAATGAAGCGAGTAGAACCGCTCTGTGGTTACAAAACTGAGTCAAATTCACAAAGAACTTGGCAGTACGGACCCACTTACCAGCGTGACGTCCCATTCTATCTGGCTTGGATGGGTGGGCTGATTCAGTTGGGTAGGCCTTTGTATCCTCTCCTGAGGCCCTGAGGCAAGCGCGTTCCACGGCTGTTGTAACAGGTCCTTGATATCTGTATTGGCACTAGTACGGTGTTGACGACACAGCTGGTCCAACACATGTTCTACCGTGGACAGATGTTGGTATCTTGTTGGCTACACGAGTACTTCATCACGCAGACACTTCATAGAGGCATGTACCCTATAAGGACGAACATTCTCCTAATGGAAAATGGCCCCACGATACTGTGCCATGAGAGGTAACACACGAGGACACAGGATGTCCGCGACCTACAGTTGTGACCTCAGAGTCCCCTCAATCTCTACCATCTGTATTCTGAAAAACGATCTTTCTCCATGTCACCACCTTACTCCTCAACGATAGTCTACCAAGTAAAATCGCTGAATGCAATGCAACGCCATTCATCCGCAGTCCATGAGCCCGGCCACGATACCACTCCAGTTGTAGCCGTTTATTTTGTGGTATAAATGCGAGCCTACGAATGGGGCGGTAATTCGCTAGTCCATCTACTACCAGTTTCCGACCGTTGGTGAGGGATGACACAGAATGTTCCAGGGAGCCCCTTACCTGTTCTCCAGCGGCACGGCAGGAGCACATGTGAGGGGACAACGATGTGCCTGGTGCACAGTAAACGATCCTCTCCTGAGTGGTCAGACGTACCCATCACAACCTTGACGACGAGTGTGCCATCCCTCACGTTCCAACATCGAGCCACTGTCACATCCAAATGCCTCACAAACATGGATACTGCACGATTCGACCAACGTGTCAAATAGAGGCCCACAAACCGCTTTCAAACTCTGTCAGGCGCTGATAACGCCTCGCACATGTGCGCACCACCTCCGACTCCTTCAGAGTGATCACTGGACATCTGACGCTGTCCTCGCCCCTTACAAACTTTAACAGCCCTGGTGACGACAGTAAACACGAACAGTGGTAATGCACTCTGGTGGCCCTTCTCCCTGTCTCAATATCTATATCCCCAGCGATGGCATGTGCGTGTAAGAAGTTATACTGACGTCTGGCCGTCTCTTCTGCTGACTCCTTTTTCCTGTCAGGCAGTTTATAATTTAAAAAAAAAGAAGCAGCCCGCCTCACTGTCCTCAAAAGAGACTATGCACTGATTTTAAAGTAGTAACAGTGATACATCTGGCCTGCAATTAAACAAGTGCCATGATGATCTCTCCATTGGCAAAAGATTCCGAATTCCCGGGAAGGGATGCCAAGGGGCAGATGACCATGAGGTGGAATAACGAACGATGGGATAACATTTTACGAATCGGAGAATGGCATGTCAGAATTGTGAACGTAATAGGAAAGCTAGAAAATCTGAAAAGGGAATTCTAAAGGCTCAGTACAGTTATATTGGGTATCAGGGAACTGAAGCAGAAAGAAGCTAAGGATTTCTCGTCAGACGAATACTGGGTAATAGCAGCAGCAGAAAATGAATAGGACACAGAGTGAGCTTCTGTGAACAGTTTCATTTGGGCATTTGGAAATTTGTGGTAAGATCTTATCGGACCAAACTGCTGAGGTCATCGGTCCAATGATTTCATCCTCATCCAAAGTGACCCTTATTTCGACAAAATGTGGTTCATGCAAGACGGAGCTCAACCCCATGGGAACAGAAGAGTGTTTGATGTCCTGGAGCGGCACATTGGGGACCGCATTCTGGCTCTGGGGTACCCAGAGGCCACTGCCATGGGGCTCCATTGGCCACCACATACTCCAGATCTGAACACATGCGACTCCTTTTTGTGGGGCTATATTAAAGACAAGGTGTACAGCAATAACCCCAAAAGCATTGCTGAGCTGAAAATAGCCATTCAGGATGTCATTGACAGCATCCATGTTCCGATGTTCAGACGCTTCAGCGGCTCATTATTCGTCTGCGTCACATCATCGCCAATGGTGACAAGCGTATCAAACATGTCATAACCTAAATCCGAATATCTGTAGTGACTTTGACATATTGAATAAAGTGTGTGCACTCTGTAGCTTGTAACTAATTAAGATTTTTTTCATATAGTTCAATAATTGTCACCGTCTATGAAGCAGTTGGGGGCGTACTATCGTATCCTAGCTGCACGTTCAGTCGCTAACACGAACGCAACCCACCAAATGTTTCAGTTACTCTAGTGGTTGACTGAATAATAAATGGAAACGATACGATCACTGGATCCGGGAGTAACGGTACCGTGGCACGGTACGTCCCCTTTGCAGATATCAGCGCCCACCTATCGCCGGCGCTGATGCACATTCTCACCAGTCTGCTGTGCTGATAAGTCGGCCGTGCTGGTTGCATGTGAAGAACCAGAATCTCACTCGTCGGTACTCGGGCACCGTGAAGGTCCAACCACCGTCTCAACCCAGCGACTTTCCACATCCAAACCAAGAGTGTCTATCTTCAAGTGTCTTTGCTCCCGACTCCTCTGTTTTCCCGTTCCGGTCACAACCGTCAATCAGGAAAAATGTTAGTGTTTTCCGCCAGTAGCGTGAAAACTGCCACGTTTAATAAATTCCCACGACAGAATGTCTCCAGACGCTGGACAGTCAGAACACATCTTCTCTCCAGTTTGCTCTAGAAGTTCCCGTGGGCGAGGGGCTACACTTCTGAATTTCCAGAACCCTGACCAACGTGACGAGGCCAAATGTATACCACCAAAGTCTCCCAATATTTTACATGGGACATCCACTGTGCGAGGAGTATAACGGGCAAACTGGGAACCAGATACATTAACACAGGGGGTCAAATTTCCGAAACTAAACGAGAACATTCATTTCCTTACACAATCCGAAGCTGGAAATAAAAGATCTAGTGCAAATATTCAAATGCCTCTCTTCCACGCATGAACATCGAGACAGACACACTGAGGGCACGCCTGCTCACGTACCCGTCTTCTGTAACACTCCCAGAATGTGGCGGGCACCCGGAGGTCTTCCTGGGCCCTGGTGGAGGGGGTGGTCGAACAACCTGGCCATGACCAACCTTTCCACCCCAAATCTTGTGACACTGGAACGTCTTTGACTTTGCCCTGCCTGTGCTGTCTCTCTGATCCCCTACCCAAGAGTTAGGTTGGCACTACTATATTATAGAACTACTTCTGAACTAAGATTTGGCCACGATTTATGGAAAGGTGTGAGAAAGATTAGGAAACTTCATGTGGAGATTCACGTTTACGTACTAGAAATGCATAATACACGACACATATAAATATGTATTATGAAGCCTGGCACATTTCTTTCCACCCCTCCTCATGGGTTCTGTTGCACCCGTGGCCGCCCGCGTCGTGCAAGAAAATTGGCCGCCGCCGTTTGCATTTCTCGGTGCGAGCGAGCAGCGAAACCTGGTGCTTATGGAGCGGAAACTACTGCACCGTTTCAATTTGCATGCACCCCAAGATATCGTGTAACATCTGATCGTTTGATGTTTGTCTCCCTTATTTTAACTGAAGGATTCCTTCGGAGTGACTGTTTCAGTAATGTGTTCGTTGTTTTTGATCTGGGCTATGCTGAGTTGGTTGTTGTGACACCATTGTATTATTGTTTGTACTATTCTACTGTCTTTCTCTTGTAGATGTGCTCTGTTTGCAGTTGGTACAACTAATAGGTCATCTGCGTAGGCAAGAATTCCATCTGACCTCAGAACATTTCCTGACTACACGCTTAGCACTCTAACGCCGTATGTAAATTGCAGTGCAAGGTAAGATTTTTCTGGAGGACGTGTATTTTACTCCTTCAAGTGGAGAATGGTCGAATCTGCCGCAATGGCTAGTGGTTCACTGGATAGCTGAGTGACTGCGCCTGCTGCTTACGCAACCCGTAGCACGTGCCCCGCGCACATTGTTCTCTGTCTGCAAGACTTGCGATTTCTCACCACAGACTGATAGGTGGCAGCCGGCACATGAGGGTGTAGTCAGCCTTCTACAGAGAAGAACCGTGCCGAATACAGCGAAGCCCGACTTAGCCTGATTGACAGGGGAGTTCGGTGAGTCCTCTCAGATGGCTCCTTGACACGTGTAAGCCGAAAAGAGCCTGTGAATACCGTGTGGTCTCCCCTGTCGCTTTCAGAGCTCTGTGCGAAGTGAACTACAAGTCTCGACCAACAGACGCAGATTTTTAAACACATTCCCCAGCATTTTATCACGATGAAACTGAAGTGTCCCGCCAGATGAATTTAGCACATAAATGGAAGGAGGCATGTCTGGCCTTTTGTAACCTTTTAAGATTACCCAGAAAGCGGGAAAAACGTGAATAATGGATACTTAGACTCCACAGAAACAGACATACATATATACACAGCAATAACAGACCAAGAACAGAGGGTACAATTTAATGCATTATCACTTACAGTAATTCCCCTTTCAGGGTGACATGCCGCCTGTATCAGTACAGCTCTTATTCTGTGTACATTATCCAGGCTCACCATCTTTAACCAGTACCTCGCACTTTTGTATTTGATCATGATGCCTATCGGACACATTCCGAGCACCGCACACGGTAAACGCACCGATGTGGTGCGGGAGGCTCTTGATAGCCCAAGACACGGCGTCCTCGTCTGCCTGATGCTCTGTTGGTGACCAGGTGCAGTCTGTGTGCCCACGTGCTGGCTGCGAAGCTGATTTGGAGAGCGCACCGTGGTATGTCCGTATGACCGTTAGAGGTACTCACCACTGTGCTGTTTGAGGCTTTCCCGGCGCTGCATCTGCTTAATAGTTTCCCGGGAATTACGCCGGATAATACTGTGCGGTTTCTACAATACTATCCGGCGTAATTCCCGGGAAACTAATAAGCCGTAGTTACCACTGTTTTGAATTTAGCCTCACCACTTTATGTAGTACTTTTTCTGCTTTGTCTGTTGTTAGCCTTACGTGTTCGTGGAAGTTCGACTTGTCATTTGCATGCACCCAAAGATAGCATGTAACGTGCTCGTTTGATGTTTGTCTCCCATATTTTAACTGAAGGATTCCTTCGAAGTGACTGTTTCAGTAATGTGTTCGTTGTTCTGTTCTCGGCTATGCTGAGTTGGTTGTTGTGACACCACCATATAATTGTTTGCAGTATTCTACTGACTTTCTCTTGTATATGTGCTCTGTTTGCAGTGGGTACAACCAATAGGTCATCTGCATAGGCAAGAACTCCATCTGACCTCAGAAAATTTCCTAATAACACGCTTAACACTCTAACGGCGTATGTAAATTGCAATGAGAGATAAGATTTTTCTGGAAGACGTGTATTTTACTCCTTCAAGTGGAGAATGGTCGAATCTGCCGCAATGGCTGGTGGTCCACTGGATGGACGAGTGACTGCGCCTGGTCCTTACGCAACCCGCAGCACGTGCCCCAGTCCAGAGCCTGGACCGCGCCGAGTGGCGGGTTGTTGTGGTTCACAGTCCGACAACTGGTTTCATGCAGCTTTCCACCGTTCTCTGTCCTGTGCAAGCCCTTTCACCTCTCAATAATTACTGCTACCTACGCCCATTTGAACTTGCTTGCTGTAATCATTGCTTCATTGCAGTAAGTGGGGAAGAACCTAGTGATATGTTATTGTAGTTTAAGTTTAGCTCTAGAGATAAACATGAAGGGACCAACGAATGGCTATTAATCGTCAAAGTTTAGATAAAATCCAACTTACAGGTTGCTGAAAGGATCTGGAGATAGTGAATGATTGTGTGTATTCAGAATCTCAAAGATCAATGACACACGAAAGTGTGATGACGAAATGAGTCGACGAATCATCCTTGCCCGAGCTAAATGCCAAAGATCATGGAAGTATCTTTGATTGACACGGGAAAATAAGCTTCTTGTGATACTAAATTCCTGCATAATAGGACCACTGGTTCTCTATTCTGCCAACTGCATATTTCGAAGGCATCAATTCGGCTCTTGTCTCTACATTTGACAGTCCAGTTCTAACAGCAATAAATCCACGAAGCGCATCTTCGTGGTTTTGGGTGTTACCCGGTGGTGCATACCTTAGACTCCAGCTGACGACCACCTTGGAGGCTACACCTCAGAGGAGGCGCATCACGACGTCATTGAATTGCTGTTGGTGCTTCATGTGTTGACGAAGCGACGTTAGGTACAGGTGATCCATTCGATCAAAAGATTGGCTAAAATCTAGTGATGCCAGCGCTTCCAGGATGCGGAGTGTCCCCACCATGGCTATTTCAATCACGGTATCGACACAGTGTCGCATGGATGTTATTGATGCTCCCTAGGAAAACTTGATGTGATGAAGTGACTTGAGGCAGGTTCGGCTATATAACGGATCGCTAACAGTGTATATCTTCATGTTGCAGTTGAAAGGTGTCAGCTGGCGGTAATCGTGTACTCGAGCTCCACCTGTTGGCTTGTGAAATGGTATAATCATTCCTTCGATGAAGACTGCGGGGAGCGGCACCGCTGAGTACATAAGCTCCCGACAGATGACTGTCAACGTGGGGGCCATTAAATACTGAAAAGTTCTTTAAAACTCTACAGGGAGCCTGTCAGGACCAGGAGACATTTTCGACACTCCCTTACTTATGACATCGAAACTTCTTCCTCGTAATTCCGTTCAATAATTCAGTTAGTAAGTCTTGTGGAACAGTGTCATAATTGTGAGACGCCTGTTAGTGTCGTTGGGTGGGAACATTGAGCCGAATACAGACGGGCATAGCGGTCAAGGAAAACTGCACCAGTACCGCGCTGCGTCTTGAGTGGGCGGCCGTTCGCAGTAGTGATGGCCTGTATCAGCACCGTTAGTCGTTTACGTTCTGGAATGGCGTGGTACTTGGTGCGTCGATTTGTTGCTATTCTCTCGTGTGATCGCGCTCAGGCGATCGTCCCTTCTAGGTGGCGGTGCGTTTGGGCTCCATGTGTGCCTTCGCATCTCTCATCTGTTATTCCGGCGTAGGTGGCAGTCAGACACTTCTGTGAAAGATGGTGAAATAAAAATGCTGGGTGCGCCGCCTCCAGACAGTAGTCTCGCGACCGTACGTAATCAGATTTCTTAATGGGGCCTTTTGATGCATTCTACCACCAACTGATCGATGCAGGATACGCTGGGAGCAACGGTCTCACGAATTCAATGTGTCCTCGACAGCTTGTCGACAATCCGGAGAAGCGAGATGAGCGAGGTTTAACTTCCAAGGATGTGGGCTGAGACATATCCTTTGGCGAGTAAAGATGACAGCACATATATAGGCCTCGTGATCAGAAAAGGCTACATGCCACACCTCCGCGTCGCTTGCTCTTGCTGCGAGAGAACGTGAGATGTAAGTCCTATAAATACGACTAGAAGAGTGCTTCTTATAATCAGTGAATACCGACCCCTCTCCATGGACATATTCCCATGTATCCACCAGTTGGAGGTCGCTGATGAGCGCCGCACGTTCGTGGCATGGTGAATGGCATGGCAGTTCGTCCTTGGGGGCCTGGACACTATTGAAATCGCCTCGCAGCACCGAGCTGCTGTGTCTGCCCTGAAAGAGCGGTGGTACTCATTCGGCGAAGGAGGTCGATCGTTTGCGTCATCGATTCGTTCCGGAAGAGACCTACACATTTATCGACTGGACTCCTAGCACTGTTAGGACCATTCCTATAGCGTCGTGGAAACACCATACTTTCTCTGCCTGAGGAGAACTGCGACACCCTTATTAGTTGGCGAGGCGTATATCCGTACAACCCCGAAAATCGTCGACGTAGACCTTGCAGGAAGATAATATCGATGTATGTTGCACTGAGCGTCTCATGGAGCAGCAACAACGACGTACGTGTCCAAACTGTTCTACCACTCGTAGTCGCTAACGGATAGGCCTGTAGATTATCTCCTGCAAAGGGGACCCCACCGTCAGTGTTGCCGTAAATGCTGTGGCCCGTCATCTGGAGGCTGTGTCTGCTCCGTCGTCTGTTGCTACTCGGGAAGGGCAGAGGTGTGAAAGGAGACATCCCTCTCGTCTTCCACCAACATCCACCTCAGTAGGCATAGAGCCTTCTACAGTGTCATCCGCCCAAGATCTGTAAGTTAACCATGGCTGCGGTAGAGTACCTTCGACCTAGGTGACCAAAGCTGAATCCGTAGCCGTTTAGTGCCATGTGTCGGTGCCGAGTGATGTCCCCATGGTCTGTGCGTCCAAGGGACCAGAAAGGATCGAAGTGAGGGCGATCATGTGTCATCCACGTTTCTTGTGTTGTCAGCCATCTGGTCAGTTGGGGTAGATGTCTGCAGGATGTACGGCACCGCTTTTTAGGTTTCCTCAGTGACCTCAGTTTGTGGACGTGGGTTTCTATGTCCAAATGAGTGTGTGGTTCTGAATTCTCCTTAGGGAGAACAGAGATCGGTACAACCCTAGCGTCAAGTTTCATTCTCTCGTCCGAATCTCTCTGCGAAGTCGATGTGGGACATCCTACAATCTGTGATGACTCTTGCAAGGTGTCGGTCGATTCTAAACTTACTGCGGTTGTACAGTCTGATGATCCCTATCTTCCAAGTGATCCTCCATCTGCCATGATAGTCGATTATGTCACCCCTTCATAACTGCGACGGATGGAAGTCCGTAATCGTAGGTAGTGGTGCCAATTGGCCTAACAACATTTGTGTTAGGCAGTGTTGAAAATACGCCGAATCTGCATGACCTTCCTGGCTGTAACTAGAACATGTAGGTGGCTGTCCATCGCACATTAAGATTACCCACCTCTGACTAGGTAGCACAGCATGTGCTTCGCTGAGTCAACTTTTACTAGTCATACGCCATTGAGGACCGTGAATGTCTCGAAGATGTTCCATTCAATTCTGCGTGCTCGCGGGGGCCGTAAATGGTATTAGGCAAGTACACGTTTCTCTGGCTCTTCAGGGTTTTAGCTCGGCTGCGGCAGCTCCACGTGTGGATCGTCAGGTCACAACGACCTGCCACTGTGGGATGTTGCGGCCGGTGTAAGTACACGAGCGCCTGCATCCCGGCACACACTGCAGGTGCGGCCGCCATTGTTTAGAGATCGAGGCGACGAGAAACCGACGTCAAACAGGCGTCGTTCGCGAGAGCCTGAGTAGTGCGTAAACTGCGATTCTCAGAATAGGCGTCGCTGCAGAGTAAGCGCGGCCACGGCTGGGAGGTTTGTGCTACAGGGGCTCTAACGACTCAGCTGTTTGTAGTGAGCGGAAAATACACTGCCCAACAAGAAGCACTAGGGAGGACGAAACGAAATGAACTTTCACGGGTTGAGAGACATGTAGGCCTAGAGTTTTTTCAGTGAATAAAGTATCGAGTCAAATTTAAAAATAACTTCGTAGTATGAGCCCACTCATCCGTATGACGCTACATCTGCTCTGGCCCGTGTACATGCACGGCTTCTGTTTGGAAAGATGTCACCAAGCCATCCCATCCTCTCCTGAGACCAGCTGGCCCGGAACTGTTATAGTTGGTCCTTGATGTCCCGGATACTGTCACTGTGACGTGTTGTACTGTCACTGTGACGTCAGAGCTGGTCCCAGACATCTTTTGTCGGAGACAAAACAAGCAGCTTAACGTAACACAGACCGTTTATATAGACACGTGTCATGTTCGAATTGGCATTGGCCTGTTGAAAATGTCACCACTATTTTGTCACCGAACAGGATGTTACACATGAGGACGCAGGACATCAGAGTTCCTTCAGTCTCTGTGAACTGCGGAGTGAAGTCGTACCCGATGGCTCCCCATGCCGTGGACGCCAGGAGCAACACAGCAGTGCCTTTTCAAAACACTGGAGAAATGGGACCTCTCCCAAAGTCTCACCTTCAGTCATACTCGGCAAGGGTGGTCATCCGAGGGAGTGCAGGACGGCGGTTCACGACGCACCACCGGTTCATCCTTCCCGTTCGCGACGCAACTCCAGACGGCAGCCTCCTTATAACAGTGTATTTTCCTTGTCCGGCTGCACCAAGCCTCCGACCAAGAATGTTGTAGGGAGTCCAGTCCTCGTTTTCGGACTGCGAGCACAGATGTGAAGGCGTTGCTTGTGTAGAATGCGGCGTTCTGCGCTTTTGATGGCCACACGTGGATTCCGGAACCTTGACGACGAATATTCCTGCCCTCACGTTTCCATGCAGTCCATAGGACCACTGCCACACCCAAACACCACACGAAACTGGATACTGCGCGAGTTGGAATGCCGGTCAATTGGATACCCACGATTAGCCACTTTTCAAACTTTGTCACTTGTTGATAACGTTGTCTCCCCCACGAGTATGCCGCATCTTCTACATCTAAATATTTAATCCGCAAGGTACCTTACGGTGCGTGGTGGAGGGTACCCTGTAGCACCACTAGTAGTTTCCTTTCCTGTTCCACTAGCAAATAGTGTGAGGGAAAAATGACTGTCTATGTGCCTCCGTATGAGTTCTTATTTCTCCTATCTTATCTTCGTGGTCCTTACGCGCAATGTATGTTGGCAACAGAAGAATCGTTCGACAGTGAGCTTCAAATACCGGTGCTCTAAAGTTTCTTAACTGTGTTTCTCGGAAAGAACGTCGCCTTCCCTCCAGGGATTCCCATTTGAGTTCCCGAAGCACATCTGTAACACCTACGTGTTGTTCGAACCTACCGGTAACAATTCTAGAAGCCCACCTCTGAATTGCTTCGACGTCTTCTTTCAATCGGAGACCTTGTACGGATCCCAAACACTCGGGGAGTACTCCACAATAGGTCGCACTAACTTTATATATGTGGTCTCCTTTACAAATGAACCACAATCTCCCGAAATTCTCCCAATAAACCAACGTCTTCCCTACCACAGTTCTCACTTGCCCGTTGCATCTCATATCGCTTTGGAAAGTTACACCCAGATATTTGAACGACCTGACTCTGTCAAGCACGAGACTGGTAATACAGTATCCCAACAATATAGGTTTGATCTTCCTACTCCACCGCATTAAGTTACATTTTTCCACATTTTGGGCTAGCTGCTATTCAAATAATGCTTCAAATGGCTCTAAGCACTATGGGACTTCACATCTGAGGTCATGAATCCCCTTGACTTAGAACTACCTAAACCTAACCAACCTAAGGACATCACACACATCCATGCCCGAGGCAGGATTCGAACCTGCAACCGTAGCAACCTCGTGGTTCCGGACTGAAGCGGCTATAACCGCTCGGCCACAGCGGCCTACTAGCTGCGATTCAATAGTTTTGTCTAAGTCGTCTTGTGTCCATCTACATTCCCTTAACTTCGACACCTTAGCGTACACCACGGCATCATCAGCAAATAGCCGCAGATTGTTGCCCACCCTGTCCACCAAATCATTTATGTATACAGAGAACAACAGCGGTCCTGTCACACTTCCCTGGGGCCCTCCTAACGATACTCTTGTCTCTGATGAACACTCACCGTCGAGGACAACGTACTGGGTTCTGTTACTTAAGAAGTCTTCGAGCCACTCACATATCTGTGAATTTATTCCATTTGCTCGTATCTTCGTTACAGCGAGAAATAGGGCACCGTGTCAAATGCTTTCCGTAAATCTAGAAATATGGAATCTGGCTGTTGCCCTTTATCCATCGTTCTCAGTATATCATGCGACAAAAGCGCATTCTGAATCTCGCAGCCGGTCGGAGTGACCGAGCGGTTCTAGGCGCTACAGTTGGGAACTGCGAGACCGCTACGGTCGCATGTTCGAATCCTGCCTCGGGCATGGATGTGTGTGATGTCCTTAGGTTAGTTAGGTTTAAGTAGTTCTAAATTCTAGGGGACTGATGACCTCAGATGTTAAGTCCCATAGTGCTCAGAGCCATTTGAACCATTTATTTGAATCTCGCACGAGGGATGTTTTATAAACCCAAGCTGATTCGTGGACATAGGCTTCTCAGTCTCAGGAAAGTTTATTATATTCGAACTGTGAATATTTTCACGGATTCTGCAGCAAACAGAAGTTAGGGATATTGGTCTGTAATTTCGCTGGTCCGTTCTTTTCCCTTCTTATATACAAGAGTCACTGTGCCTTTCCCCAGTCTCTTGGGAGTTTGTCCTCGACGAGAATATCTGCTTCACAGTAATCACTCATAATCTAATGTTGTTGGTGTATCTTATAGTCCCCAAGAGACCTGGTAACAACACTAGACATAAACAACATTAATACAGTCTAGTAGCCGTTTTACCTGTCACAAAGTCTTGCAATTGTGACAATTTACATACCTGCCTATGGTGTGTAAGTGTACGATATTACGATGACATCGTATTAAGTCTTCTTGGTGCTTTCCTGTTTTGGTGGGATTGTATTCGTCATTCCCGCCAGACATCGGTCTAATACCGTCGAACGTAGGGTCTAGCCTTGTTGCTGGTCCAAACACAGTGAGGAAGACAGTCCACAAGTTTGCTCATGCAAGCCATATACAAGTGAAGCAATTTACTGATTAGATCCCTAACAGGTAACAAAATGCGAGGAGGTTTATTAATATTTTTTTCCCGCTGTTCCAAATAGTGCCAGACATGTTCTGCGGGATTAAGATGGCTCAAGTGCGACATAGTGCCTCAGCGTTCGTCTCAGCAGGCAGGTACGCATGCAGCCCTGTGAACACACGTCTTTTCACCTTGGAAGACAGGACTGTGCACAGCGAACTGTCCATTAAGATGTATAAAAAGAGTAACATTTTCTTACGACTAGACGAAACTACAACGGTCGGGTTTAACTTTGGGTTCTCTGTTTCTTCTGGGAGAGTGTTCACCGAGCTACAACATACCAAATATTACTTCAATGTGTTACGTGAATTAATAAAAAGATTTGTTGACCTTGATGAAATCTTTTCCCATAAGAGTGCTTGACAATTTACAAATGTCATTGATTATTAAAGCATCCCTTGATCGATACAATCAGAACCTGTTCTCCCGAACTACAATGTTGAACACTTACAAAGGTACGTGTCTATCAGACACGTGTCCGCCCCAGTAGCTGAGTGGTCAGCGTGACGGATTGCCGTCCTCTGGGCCCGGGTTCGATTCCCGGCTGGGTCGGAGATTTTCTCCGCTCAGGGACTGGGTGTTGTGTTGTGTTCATCATCATTTCATCCCCATCCGGCGTGCAGGTCGCCCAATGTGGCGCCGAATGTAATAAGACCTGCGATATGGCGGCCTGACCTGCCCCGCGAGGGGCCTCCCGGCCAATGACGCCAAACGCTCATTTCCATTTTCCATCAGACACGTGACTGACACTGGTTGCACTCGATGACATTGACACCTACAGCTGACGTCATAGACGGGGGCGCAGCGCTTCCACACTTGGCTCTATAGTGATCTCTGTGTGAAGGCGCTGGCGTACTGAGAGGCAGAGCGTGTGTTCTTCAGCCTTTCCCATTGCGGAATACAGCGGGGGATTGCTGATGTCTTTGATATCGATGTCCACTGCCGACTTTTCTCCGGTGCTGTGATCTATGGGTGATACCACACATTTGGTCATCGAGACTGTTAAAATGAATACCCTAATTGAGTTCCATGGTAACTTAAGTAACTGGGTGCGGATGATGGTACAGAAAGCACATCCAAAACACCAAGTAGCCACATCCGTCCTAAACTACAACTTCCACATACTGCAGGTTAAGCACCTGATTTGGCCATTTTAAAAGGGCCGAAATGCGACTGTCGGATTGCATCACATGCGAGCATGCAGCCATTGTCCATTTCCTGCGTTGCTTTTCCCGCTGAAGATGTGGAGCTGTATGGGTCACTGTGAGAAATGGCCTTTTGTGTGATAGTCGACTCCAAATATTCATTGAATGCAATTCCTTCTCAATGTGCTCAGAGACTGAGTGCGGTGGACCTGCATTCACTGAGGGCAGCAATCGCTGCTGACTTTTCGAGTGTCATTAACAAGGGGTGAAAAAATGGCTCTGAGCACTATGGGACTTAACTTCTGAGGTCATCAGTCCCCTAGAACTTAGAACTACTTAAACCTAACTAACCCAAGGACATCACACAGAGCCACGCCCGAGGCAGGATTCGAACCTGCGACCATAGTGATCGCGCGGTTCCAGACTGTAGCGCCTAGAACCGCTTGGCCAACCAGGCCGGCAACAAGGGGTGACAATAGCTGTAGGTTTCTTTTGGTTGGGTTGTTTACGTGACCACTGTTCTGACACACTGTTACAATGCAGGGTGTTGTACGCCATTCTTTATAGATCCACTTGCCACTCTGCGTTCATACACCAGCAAATCTGGCAACTTCATTCATGGTGCGATTATGGGCGTATACAAACGCGATAGCTGCTCTGTCACGGCAAGCCATCTTTATGCACTCATTCCGTACAAGTGACTGGCACATACAGATCAGTTCTCAGCAGTGGTTCACGTCCGCAGTGGTGGGACGTATGACTGGCTGGTGCTCGTCTTGCCCCAACGACAGCGCTACAAAGCGACCAGTGTGCTCCTCTGATGGTTTCATTGAATTTTGTCAGGTGAGATCATAGCGCGAGGAGAAGCGTCGAGGCTACGTGTGACTGCCGGATGTGGGCGGACTTTAAGCCCCAGCCTGACGTGAAATTGCTGGAGTTTGGCGGCACTAATCGCCCCCGGACGCCGTGCAGATTGGAGGAGGACCGCAGCTCTCCTCGCGCCACGTGGACAGTTTCCATCACACGCCACGACGGCGGCGGGCAGGCAGCAGTAAACAGCTGTCCGTGTGACGCGAGCGGCAGGTGTGTCGTGTCGCCGGCCGCTGCTTCGCGAGTAAAACCGGCGCGAGGCGCGGGCAGTTTTCGCCGGTGTGGTCGGACGGGCGAAAGACTGACAGAACGCAGTCTTCAGACTGCACTGCGCTTCCACACGGACGCCTGGTGGCTGTCCTCCGGCACGTGGGAACACTGCTTGCGTCAGCGGGCCGCCGCCTCGGCAGCTGGCGCTCCGTACGGTAAGGTCCACCTGTCTACATCTACATCGACATCCATACTCCGCAGGCAACCAGATGGTGTGGGGCGGAGGGTACTTTGAGTACCTCTATCGGTTCTCCCTTCTGTTCCAGTCCCGTATTCTTCGTGGAAAGAGAGATAGTCGTATGCCTCTGTGTGGGCTCTAATCTCTCTGAGTTTATCCTTAGGCTGCGTTCACACTGCCGGCCGGGCCGGGCCGGGCTGACGCGTACTGGCTCGGCTCGTGCCTAGCCAGCTCAGGCCGACGAGTAGTGCATTCACATTGCGCGCCGCGCCGAGCCGGGACGGCGAAATGGGGGAAAATTCACTTCTCCGATTTTCATGTTTTAAAAATTCTTTGCGGTATGTATGACTTCGCCACATCGTTTTATGAACTTATTTTTTCCTTAAAAGCGTTACTTACGTCGTGAAAAAAGAAAAAGTCTACTTTTCGTTTCGCGTGATTTCTAAGTTTCGTAACGCTTCCCAACCGATTTTGAAGAAAGTATGCAGCTAAAGAATCTGATTTTTGTACATGTGGTAGTGCAACATCTTAGCTTCGCATTGAATCATTTATCTTTCCATATTTCTTAACAGTCATTGTGAAATGATGCTATTTGTCAACGTTGTGCACTTGATTTACAAATCTTGTAGTGAAAAAGTTATGTAGCGGGTAGCTTACTGTTAGATCCGTTTTAGACCATACATTGTTGGGAATGAAATGTAGCTAAAAGTACCAAAAAGTTTTTGAAATGATAATGATACTGATATCTGTCTCTGGTCTCAAGTAATGCGAGCTATTCAGTGGCGTCAGTGCCGCGTCCGCAAGCCACGGAGTTCGCGCGGTTACAGCTTGGTTTAGTGTAGTCATATAATGCAGCACAGAAAAAAACTAATTACTAGTAATCAGCGCAGACCTAGTGCCGGCCCCTCTTATTATTTTAATGGTCTCATTCTCTAGATAAATCCAAATGTATAAGAATTTTTCCCTCGGCTACTGGACAATCATCTGCTATGCTTTTATAATTGGCCACACATTGCATCACAAAAGACAAACAATTATTTGTCATCAACATCCTGCAATTAGTATGATGTAAATTTCGTATTTCGAACTAAAAGATAACTGAAGCGCAATTCTGTAGTCTCGTTGTCTACTTTGGCACAAAAAATAATGGAGAGTTAATGAAACTACTATAGATCGGCACAGATGTGCGTTTCATTGTTCTTCATTCTTTTTTTTTTTTTTTTCTTCCTTGGCTGGCTGCGCTGCACTGTCAAGGTAATTCCCACTCTTTGGCTAAATGGCTGGCGGGAGGCCAAATAAATAAAATTTAAAAAGATCCCCACCCTTCGACAGCTGACAAGCAAGCCAGTAGAAAACGCAGCTGCAGTCAACAGTTGCTCGCCTTTAGCTAGTCTGTGCTGTCGTGTAGAACAATGACTTCACTCTTTTATTGGTATTGTTTTGACTCTGCAGTAACTCGTCGAGTTTTGGAGTACAGAAGAACTAGGAGGTTATGGATTCATCCCATAAATAGCGACAGACATTTAGGAGAGTTTTTTTCTTTACATGAAGAACTTAAAAACTATCCTGAAAAATTTTATTCAAATTGCGGAATGAATCATAATACATTTCAGTATGTGCTGCAGAACATTCAAGACAAAATTTCTAAACAGAACACAAATTTTCGCAGAAGTATAACAGCAGAAGAAAAATTGTGTATAACGATAAGGTAAGATTCGTTAGTACACAGTTTTTGGTTTGCAGTAGAACTTTGTACAGCATTCACTACCTCCAGTTAATTGTAGTCATGCTTTTGTATTTTAAATTTCACAAACGCTTACCTCTGAGGGGAAGAGTGTTTATGGGACTCCTGAGAATCATTAGGAAGTAATTAGCTTCGTCATTTTGGGGAATGTCTTGCTGTGCCTTCAACGAAGAATCGCAGAAATACTCCTTCAGAATTTTCCAACTTTTTTCTTCTTTTTTCTTCATGATGCAGCGCTTGGCAGTGGTCGTGGTTCATCATGTGGAGCCACTGATGACCTCACAGAATTCTTTTCATTTCCTTGTAAGATAGACAGATTGATAGGCGAAGAGTTTTGAGATAATGGTCTATGACTTGGTGGTTCTATTTCCACTGATAAGGAACTGCCACAGCATGACTTTACAATGCATTATCATCTGGTAGGGACACATTTCCGTCCCTCAGTGACACTCATATCTGTCTCCGTTTACAAGTAAATGCGAACTATTCAGTGGCGGCAATGCCGCGATCGCTGGCAAGCTATTGTTGTAAATGCATGTAAATACGGTAGATTAAATAAATGAAATAAAAGTAATTTCGCATGTATCATCATAATAAACGTAATTTTTCCTCACTGATTGTGAAATGTGAGGTAACATCTTAAAATAAAAGACGTGTGCAGTCACACTTGTGAAGAAAGCAGAAGGGAGACGTGTGATGCGTGTACTGCAGAAGCTGTAGTGCTGCTCCACAGGCTCGCGCCTGCGGTCGGCTCGCGCCGGCAATATTAAACACTCGGAATGTCGCCGGCTCGGCTCCGGGAGGCTCACGCCGTGTCGGCGCGGCCCGGCCGCCAGTGTGAACACCGCAATTCGGAACCATGCGTTTGATATCGAAGCGGACGGCGGCCCGGCCAGGCTCGGCTCGGCCCGGCCGGCAGTGTGAACGCAGCCTTACGGTATCTTCGCGGGATATACATAGGAGGGAGCAATATACTGCTTGACTCCTCGGTGAAGGTATGTTCTCGAAACGTCAACAAAAGCCCGTACCGAGCTACTGAGCGTCTCTCCTGCAGAGTCTTCCACTGGAGTTTATCTATCATCTCCGTAACGCTTTCGCTATTGCTAAATGGCTGTAATCAAGCGCGCTGCTCTCCGTTAGATCTTCTCTATCTCTTCCATCAACCCTCTCTGGTACGTATCCCACACTGCTGAGCAGTATTCAAGTAGTGGGCGAACAAGCGTACTGTAACCTACTTCTTTGTTTTCGAATTGCCTTTCCTTATGATTCTTCCAATGAATCTCAGTCTGGCATCTGCTTTACCCAAGATTAATTTTATATTGTCATTCCATTTTAAATCACTCCTAACGTCTACTCCCAGATAATTTATGGAATTAACTGCTTCCAGTTGCTGACCTGCTATATTGTAGCTAAATGATAAAGGATCTTTCTTTCTATGTATTCGCAGGACATTACACTTCTCTAGCCGGCCGCGGTGGTCTCGCGGTTCTAGGCGCTCAGTCCGGAACTGTGCGACTGCTACGGTCGCAGGTTCGAATCCCGCCTCGGGCATGGATGTGTGTGATGTCCTTAGGTTAGTTAGGTTTAATTAGTTCTAAGTTCTAGGGGACTGATGACCTAAGATGTTAAGTCCCATAGTGCTCAGAACCATTTGAACACTTCTCTACATTGAGATTCAGTTGCCATTCCCTACACCATGCGTCAATACGTTGCAAAATGGGTCAAATGGCTCTGAGCACTATAGAACTTAACTGCTGAGATCATCAGTCCCCTAGAACTTAGAACTACTTAAACCTAACCAACCTAAAGACATCACACATATCCATGCCCGAGGCAGGATTCGAACCTGCGACCGTAGCGGTCGCGCGGTTCCAGAGTGTAGCGCCTAGAACCGCTCGGCCAACCCGGCCGGCAATACGTTGCAGATCCTCCTGCATTTCAGTACAATTTTCCATTGTTACAACTTCTCGATATACTACAGCATCATCCGAAAAAAGCCTCAGTGAACTTCCGAAGGCGGCTAGAGTGGCCGAGCAGTTCTAGGCGCTTCAGTCTGGAACCGCGCGCCGCTATGGTCGCCGGTTCGAATCCTGCCTCAGGCATTGATGTGTGTGATGTCCTTAGGTTAGTTAGGTTTAAGTAGTTCTAAGTTGTAGGGGCTGATGACCTCAGAAGTTAAGTCCCATAGTGCTCAGAGCCATTTTTGAACTTCCGAACACTGGAAGTTCTCGGAGGCTGTCGCCGCGTCTGGTCCATCAGCTTCACACAGTGATGAGCCAACAACGTGATGACCACTTCCTTAACAATGTGCTGGTCAACCTTCGCAAAGTATTAAAGCACCCTTTCTGCGTGGTGGTTTTGCGAAGGTATCCGACTCCTGACATTTGCGCAGTTCTAGTAAACTACGATAGCTGTTTTGCCGCCGAAGGGCTGGTGCCCTATGGCACCCCAAACGTCTTTCTCTGGTAAATTTAGTAGTCAAGAAATCATTGCGAGTTCATTGTAATGTTCCTCAAACCACTGTAGCGTGAATCTGGCCTTTTGACATGGTTATCCTGCTGGGATATGCCATCACCATCAGGGAAGACAACAGCTGTAAAAGGATATAGGTGTCCCGTAATAATATTCACAATGGTGCCGTCTGTTATCACCACTGGTCCCATAGCATAATACTGCCACCATCGACCTGCCTCCACAGCACATTCCACGTTCCGAGCAAGCATTTGCCTGAATGGCTGCATATGCGGACACGACCATTCGACCCGGCGTGACAACAAATGTGGTTGATCCGACCATGAGACACGTTTCCATTGATCCACGGTCCAACCTAGACGATCCGATGGTAATTGGTTATGTCCTTGAGTGAATATGGGTACACACAGAGAGGGCCATGTTCAACAATGTTCGCTGAGCGGTATGCTCCGAAACATCTGTGCGTACAGTATCATTCTCCTGCTTTACAGAGCGAGCAGACCTCCAACCTCGATATTCTGTGATGAGACGCGGACGTCCAACGCCTTATCGAATGTTCAAATGTGTGCGAATTTCTAAGGGACCAAACTGCTGAGGTCATCGGTCCTTAGACTTATACACTACTTTAACTTAAAGTAACTTATGCTAAGAACTACATGCACACCCATGCCCGAGGGTGGACTCGAACCTCCGGCGGGAGGGGCCACGCAGTCCGTAACATGGCGCCTCTAACCGCGCGGCCACTCCGCGCGGCTACCCACGCCTTGTCGTCTACTAGTGTTTCACAGCCGTTGCACCTCTTTCCACAGACGCTCACGGCAGCAGGGCGTGAACAGATTGAGATGCTCGTTGCCAGGCACCGCGCCATACCGTTATGCCGTTTATTGTAGTCGCTTATCTCAGTGAGTTTCTCTGTTTGCAGCCCGTCATTAGAACAATTCCTCATTTGTCTCAGCTCCACTTACATGCTTTCGTTACCACATTATCTGCCCCCAATGTCACCACCTGCATTTAGTATCGCGGTGTGCAATGGTCACAAAGTTTCGGCTGCCATGTGCTGCGGGGAACTGGGGTACAACCGGGCAGCTAAAGAGAAAACCAAATAACAATGATACTTTTTACTGTTAAGATTTTATATGTGGCCGAGAAGTGAAATACCCATTCTCATAGATTCAGCTTTAAATTTTTTGATGTAAGTAAATATTTTTTTTAAATTTTCCATCCCTTATACCACCCCCCTTAGAGGTTCAATTTCGAGAAACAGAGAACCATGTATTTCTTTGTTTCTAACAGAAGTCAAATATGAATTTTGTTACATTTCCCTTTCAAATGCTTTCATAATGAAATAATTTCTAAAAACTTTCCATTACCTATTTCACTCTCTTGAGGGGGAGGTTGAATTTACATAAAACAAAAATAAAACACATTTTTTTAAATTTCTAACTGAGAAGTCAAACAGCAATTTTCATAGATGTACAGGGAACAGGCAAAATAATGTGAACAGTGGTAGTGATGGGATGGTCGTGTTGCCGGGAATTATATATATATGCGGCCCACCACTAAAATATCTTAATTTGAATATGGTCGGAGAGCAAACTCACCAATTTACATCTAAACATACGAGCTACGATATTTTGTTTTACATCTGCTTTATATATATATATATATTTGAATTACAAAAAACAAATACTAAAAAAAAGTTGCATGGCGCGAGATTCGATCCGGCGACCTTCAGATTACGAACCCGAGCGCTTACCGCTGCGCCACGACGCTGTACGAAATAGTAAATCGTAGAGAGTATTTCACCGCAACGGTTTCTTTTAACTGTCGATTTTCTCGACAACGGCTGAGAAGTGCATCTTGGTGCTTTGCCACATTACACCTCTGGCCATGAGCTTTTATTATGCGCAGTATGAACCGAATCTGAATTTCACAATTGGCGGCCTCCCCTTGTGAGACATGGGACACTCCGACAGGCATGCACGTCATCTTGCTTCCGCTCTGTGCAACCCTCAGGGGCCTACGTCTTACACTTCAAACACTTCTCGCAACCACCTCATTTTCTTGTTCACAAGTAGGTTTCTTTGCAAAGATGACATTCGTTTCACTCTCACCTTCGGAAGAGCTATATGCCTCACTGGTCTTCTGCCTCTTTTAAGATACTTTTGTTGCAGTGAGTTCAGTTTTGTTGTCAGACACCGTGTTCACGGCGCATCTTGCTCTTCACCTGGTTGATGACCATCTTTCGAATAACGAACTGGGTCTTTGCATTTTGTGTTGTTGCTGCTCTAGCATATGGAAGTCCGAACAAGTAAGCCTTTTCGTACTGGGTTGCCGCTCTTCCAGGATTGTTCAAAAGTCATGTCTGAACCGTGATTTATTTTCAAAGAATATTCTTAAGAATTTATTTTATTTACTAGCGATTCATCAAGAACATTAACGCATTTAATCACACTATGTAAGCATGGAAGTAGTTGCCATGGAGTAACTGATGAAATCATAACCAAATTCCTTTTAACAAATGGGAATTTTATTCACTTTAATAGTGCCTAACGCATTTTTTAAAAGAAACGGATTTGAAATTATAATCAGAAAACACCCTCTAAATATCAAAGTTACAATTTATTCAGAGGCAGAAAGGAACAAGTTTTGACTGTATGAGCTTTCGGGCAGAAGACCTTGCCACTCCCCTTTGATACGGCCGTAGTTACGACCGCTCACAACAGCCTCTGAAAGACTACACTGGTGCAAATCTGCAACACACCAGATAACTTTAAACTAAGAGTTTTAACAATTTACACAAGCTCACAAACTATGCACCCCCCGTAGGAGGGATGGAAATGGTACAAAACACTAACAATTAAAATATTGACCTTGCCACAGAAGGTGCAACTTGATTTTAACTTCCAAGAATAGTCTTACGGTGAAAGGGTGGCAATTTTATATACTAAAATGATCATTTAAATAAAAGCTCATGAAATGCAATCTTATATAAAATTCTACAAGGTTGGCCAAACAATAGTTAAGATGCTCTACAGTACACAGATACCGTCTGTCAAGATCATAGGCAATAATATCAAAGATTCCAAAGATCAAAACACATTTCAGGTATTAGGCCGCTACACTCCAAGCAATAAATTCGTTAACACACCAAATCCGACAAACATGACAAACGGAGCTACTAACGTACGGTAGATTGATAGGGAGATTACCGAACAACCCGAACCGCAGGTTGCTCTATGCCGCCTCTACTCTACACGGGAAAAACGGATCACCCAATTTATAAACAATCTCCTTCCCGCGGGTGGCAAACGAAGAAGAATGGTGGGACGACCCCAAATCAAAACGGCTGGAGACCTCACCAAGAAAATAAGTAGAATTTAACAAGAGTAAATCAAACAACATATCACCAATCACTTAACTTCTAAGAAACTGCGATTTCTCGAGAAGACCTGGCGCAGCACCCCAAATCGCTGTCCCGAACCGTCCGCTGCCAGCCGCTTCAACGGACGCAGGAAGGCGCGCCGATCTCCCGTCTCACGGCGTCGCAGATTGCAACGGCCAGACTTATGTCTCGGGTTGACTCCTGTTGCTCTCGTGTCGACCGCGAAGTCACTACTCCTCGCTATACGCCGCGGCCCACTGGACTCACGTGGCGACCTCACATGCGCCGACGTTCAAGACGGGCAAGTCATCTTGTACCTCAGTGCGCGACCTACCAACCGATCGATCCAACCGCCAACGACCATTGTCTGAGCAAACTCGAGCAGACGGGCGACCTAACGCGCAGACTCAGATGTAGGAACTAAGCCCCGACCGGGCGACCACTCGCTGAGTTCTCTTAATGGCGGAATGGAAAAACTCTCATTTGGCCACTTTAAAGGTTGACGCGAACGACAGACATACTAGCACTCCGAACGATAGACTAGCAAGCTGGGGACGAGAGACTGATCCAGACTGACCGATTGGCGAGCTCATAGCTCCCCTTAAATGCACGTGAACGGGCAACCTTTCCCCTTTCCCACCAGAGGGAGACACCAAAGCGGCGCCACCGCCAGAAACGGAGGGCGACTGCTTCACACTACGCGCTGCGGCGCGCTCTTCAAAACAGTAATTTTTACCACGGCTCAATGTCTTAATTTCCCGACCTTAGAAAGTGCTTAACGGTCCCATGACACTGACATCGAGCGGTTGCAATTTATTGGTTCAGTGTGGCACGAAGCAACAAATCTCGACACCATGTTATCTGGTAAGATCGATAACCTCCAATGTTTTCCCATGAATTGCACGGTAGTCCAGCAGCAGAAGAACTAGGTCACTGTTGGAAGGATTGGTGCGAGAAATGAAGTGATATAGTCACTGGACAAAGGTTTCAGCTTGCATCTATCCACTAGGATGACATACTGCTACAGTTCCTGGCAGTGTTCCGTCTAAAAGTTCCTCTTACTTCCCAAATTTAGGAAATACCACGTGTGAGGGAATGTAGTGGCCTGCTGCACAGACACAAATCACTGCTGTTAATATGTGCCTTCGCTCTTTTGACGTCGAGGCTCCCACCTGCCTTGTTTCCTTTTGGGCTGTAATCTTTAAATGTGACTTATCAGTACATCTTTGTCAACTTATAAACTTTATTGGGTGGGATTTTGTACTTGTCGAACCACTGGATAAAATTTCAAAGAACTCTGTAACAGCTGTTATTTATTTTATTGTTAAAAAGTCGACCCTGCATCACAACGTGAAGTCCGATTAGCTATTTACAAAACAATCTATTTTGTATGAACGTTAACCAACAACGACTACTTTGGCCAGAACTTAATTTTTATTCGAGGTAGTAAACCCAATGAGCTTTATTTTATTTACAATAAAAAATAATCAATATTGACAACATTTTCAGCTGGAGATGACAACAACTGCACTTTTCCCTATTTTACCGCCTTTGAAGTGGATCCTTCCCTTTGAGACATTTATGATACACATGAACAGCGATCTTAATCAAATAATGTGAAAGGAAACACTTCAACATCAGATACGAAGTATGCAAAAATGTAGTTTATGCCTAATAAGTACTTTCTTTGTTCATATATAATATTTATCAGTAGTGGCCTGTCTGAGCAAATGGTCTCAACCATGCGTTTCCATTATTTAAAACTGTTGACATTACAAACAGCACACGTTCAAATGTTTGGTTAATATAATACCTAAGTTATTGGTTTCTGCTGCATCACACTTCAGAAAGCACAGGGTGACAATCATTGGAATATATTTTAAAAAACGTAAATTAGTTGCAAACTACGGTGTGCACACCCTTTGTTCAACATGTAAACGTCACTAAAGGTATTGGGATTTAGTTATGACATGTTCTATATGTCTACCGTCACTGGCGATGTTGTGGCGCAGACGAATAGCGAAATTGTGCATGACCGGCTGAAGTGTCGGAACATCGATGCTGTCGATGATCTCATGAATGGCTGCCTTCAGCTCAACAATGGTTTTGGGGTTATTGCTGTACACCTAGTTTTTAATATAATTCCACAAAAAGGAGTCGCACGTTTTCAGATCCGGAGAATATGGCGGCCAACCGAGGCCCTTATCAGTGGCCTCTGGGTACCCCGGAGCCAGATTTCGGTGTCCAAAGCGCCCTTCCAGCCCCGATGAGGTCGAACTTCGTCTTGCACGAACCACATCTTGCCGAAATCAGGCTCACTTTGGATTATCTTCCGAAATCTGCTCGTACCGTTCTGTAGTCACCGTGCCATCGAAAATTGTCGCACCGATTTTCTGTGACTGGACACGACACACCACTCAGTCACCCGTTAAGGGTGAAGCGACTTGTCGATCGTAAAATGCGGGTTCTGAGTCGCCCAAATGCATCAATTTTGCTTATTGACGAACCCGTCCAAATGAAAGGGGGCTTCGTCGCTAAACAAAACCATACAATTCCCATATGCCCCTCGGCCAACCGTGCAGTGACAACGTCCTAACGCAAACCGTTCAGAAGTTATGACGATTTTAGTCCATATAGTCCAATAATTGTCACCCTGTTTGAGTACAGCATAGCCGAAATAATGGGGAATCAATTTTCTAATCTGCCTATGAATGTCTAGATCACGCTACATTGTTGACCAGATGCAACTGTATCATGACAGTTTTTTGCACTAGTCTCGAAATGTTCCATCGTGTTTCGGTCGAAAAATATGGAAAATGTGGGCGCAGAAGTGGAAATGACTTTCTTTTGCTTCCCAGAGACGCTTCTTGCCAACCATGTTATACACTACTGACCGTTAAAATTGCTACACCAAAAAGATATGCACCCGGGTTCCCGAGTTCGATTCCCGGCGGGGTCAGGGATTTTCTCTGCCTCGTGGTGACTGGGTGTTGTGTGATGTCCTTAGGTTAGTTAGGTTTAAGTAGTTCTAAGTTCTAAGGGACTGATGACCATAGATGTTGAGTCCCATAGTGCTCAGAGCCGTTTTTGAAGATATGCAGATGATAAACGGGTATTCATTGGACAAATATATTATACTAGAACTGACATCTGATTACATTTTCACGCAATTTGGGTGCATAGATCTTGAGAAATCAGTACCCAGAACAACCACATCTGGCCGTACTAACGGCCTTGTTACGCCTAGGCATTGAGTCAAACAGAGCTTGGATGGCGTGTACAGGTACAGCTGCCCATTTAGCTTCAACACGATACCACAGCTCATCAAGAGTAGTGACTGGCGTATTGTGATGAGCCAGTTGCTCGGCCACCATTGACCAGACGTTTTCAATTGGTGAGAGATCTGCAGAATGTGTTGGCCAGGACAGCAGTCGAACATTCTCTGTATCCAGAAAGGCCTGTACAGGACCTGCAACATGCGGTCGTGTATTATCATGCTGAAATGTGGGGTTTCACAGGGATCGAATGAAGGGTAGAGCTACGGGTCGTAACACAGCTGAAATGTAACGTCCACTGTTCAAAGTGCCGTCAATGAAAACAGGAGGTGACTGAGAAGTGTAACCAATGGCACCCCATGCCATCACGTCGGGTGATACGCTAGTATGGTGATGACGAATACGCGCTTCCAATGTGCGTTCACCGCGATGTCGCTAAACACGGATGCGACAATCATGATGCTGTAAACAGAAACTGGATTCATCCGAAAAAATGTCGTTTTGCCATTCGTGCACCCAGGTTCGTCGTTGAGAGCATCATCGCAGGCGCTCGTGTCTGTGATGCAGCGTCAAGAGTAACCGCAGCCACGGTCTCCGAGCTGATAGTCCATGCTGCTGCAAATGTCGTCGAACTGTTCGTGCAGATGGTTGTTGTCTTGCAAACGTCCCCATCTGTTGACTCAGGGATTGAGACGTGGCTGCACGATCCGTTACAGCCGTGCGGATAAGATGCCTGTCATCTCGACTACTAGTGATACGAGGCCGTTGGGATCCAGCACGGCGTTCCGTATTACCCTCGTGAACCCACCGATTCCATATTCTGCTAACAGTCATTGGATCTCGACCAACGCGAGCAGCAATGTCGCGATACGATAAACCGCAAATGCGATAGGCTACAATCTGACCATTATCAAAGGCGGAAACGTGATGGTAATCATTTCTCCTCATTGCACGAGGCATCACAGCAACGTTTCACCAGGCAACGCCGGTCAACTGCTGTTTGTGTATGAGAAATCGGTTGGAAACTTTCCTCATATCAGCACGTTGTAGGTGTCGCCACCGGCGCCAACATTGTGTGAATGCTCTGAAAAGCTAATCATTTGCATATCACAGCATCTTCTTCCTGTCGGTTAAATTTCGCGTCTGTAGCACGTAATCTTCGAGGTGTAGCAATTTTAATGGCCAGTAGTGTAGTTGCGTAGGACACGATGTGCGAGGATGGGAGGCAAGCTTACCACAGCTAGACTTCGGACCGCTGCTCGTCGCTGCTGCTCGAGAGTAGTGTTTGAAATTGGATTCTCCACTTTAGCACAGACCACAGGAGGTGTGTTTGGCGCCGGTGCCCGCCGTCCACACCGTCTCGCTCGGAAGTCGTCTCCCGCCTTGCGTGACGGGGGGCGTGTATTGGCCGACAAGGCGGGCCGAGGCGCGGCGCCCGGCCTGGGGCAGACCTCTACGCAGACACCCTGCAGTCACGCGAAAGCCGCGCGGGGGGGCCGCGCGAATGTGCAGGGGTGCATTTCTAAGCAGGGCGGCAGCGATCAGCCTCACGCGCGTGGCGGATGAGCGCTTCTCAGAGGACGAGGTGCCGCCGCGTCGCCACGAATCTCGCCGTAATTTCACGTGTTTTCTCATTTAATTTGTCTCGATACTACTGTTTTATCTTTGACCCAGTAAACACACACACTTTGAGCACAAAAAAGTATGAACGAAATACACTTCTCCCATGTCCCCTGCCCAAATGTTCAAATGTGTGTGAAATCTTATGGGACTTAACTGCTAAGGTCATCAGTCCCTAAGCTTACACACTACTTAACCTAAATTATGCTAAGGACAGACACATACTCACCCACGCCGAAGGAGGACTCGAACCTCCGCCGGGAACAGCCGCACAGTCCATGACTGCAACGCCTTAGACAGCCGTCTCCCTGCCTTGCTTCTTCTGAAGACTATGTAGCTAGCCTTAATTACCTCAGCAAGTACAGCAGTACGCTCTCTATCCTTCGTGTAATCTCTTAGCGAAACAGCTCCTAATGCAACTTGAAGTACCTCGGAACATTATGGTGAAGCTTCTGCCAACAACGACGTTTATTTTCATTTCTCCTGACGAAGGAGAGAGCGCTTAAACGTCACACCGAATGGCCTTAAACGGAAATATCACGAGCTGTGGCCCCCATCTGTGCGTCGAAAACTCAGTATACTGCAGTTCAGCGACGTCCTTCTGATTATGTTTCAATCTCTCTCTCTCTCTCTCTCTCTCTCTCTCTCTCTCTCTCTGAAAACTGTTTTCCGCAGTTAACTGTTAATAGGACCGGCGGTCGCTTGTTCTATCATTATCAGGTTACCTTCCATTCAGAGGCTGTTGCACGCAGTGACTGTTATTTTGACCTGTAAATAATAGATTTCACAGATCAGTGAACTGTGAATGAAGCCCGACCCTCAGGCATTACATGCATTGATCAAAAATGATAGTCCATTGAGAATGGCTAGTTTCTAGCTGAAATCTAGGGCTGCCAATAAAAATTCCAAAGGACTACTGTTCTATCATTGTTACATACCTACATCTACATGTATACTATGTAAGTTACTGTACGGTACATTACGGAGTGTGCCTTGTACCACTACCGGTCATTTTCCTTCCTTTTCAACGCGCACATACAAGAGAGAAAAACGACTGTCTACGTGTCTCCGCAAGAATCCTAATTTCTCTCAACTTGTCTTCACCGTCCTTGCACTAAATATACGTCGGGGACAGTAGAATAGTTCTGCAGTCATCTGCAACTGCCAGTTCTCTAAATTTTCTCAACAGTGTTCCACGAAAAGAACGTCATCTTCCCTCCACGCATTTCCATTTGCGTTCACGAACACTCGCGTGTCGGTCGAACATACCGGTAGAAAATCTAGCAGTCTGACTCAGATTTACATCGATGTCCTCCTTCAACCCTACCTGGTGCGGATCTCAAATACTCCAGCAGTACTCAAGAATGGGTCACACTACTGTTCTAAACGAGGTCTCCTTTATAGATGTACCACAATTTCCTAAAATTATCCCAGTAAACCGAAGCAGAGACAATAAGGAGATAATCGTTCTTCCTGCCGACAAAGGAAATGCCACAGTCATCCTTGAGAAACGCGACTACGAACACAAGATGCTGCAATTGCTAGACGGTCCATCATATCGGAAAATCAACACAGACCCGACCAGGAAGATACAACAAAGCACCGCCACCTTCCTGAAAAATGGCTCGCTCGAGGACAAGGACATCAAAAGACTTCAGCAACGTTCGGCGGTAGCTCCGAGGATATATGGTCTCTCAAAAACGCACAAAGAAGGGATGCGAGCCATAGCCAGCAACATAGGGGCACCGACGTATATTTTGGCGCAGCACTTGGCGGGCATGCTAAGACCTTATGTGGGGAAATGTGCGCACCATATCCGGAACTCAAAGAAGATGACAGTACAAGAATCCGACATCATAGTCAGCTTCGATGTCGTCTCATTATTCACATGTGTCTCGCTGGAAGATTCTCTCCAATTAATCAGTGAGAAATTCGGGCCTAAACTGACTCAACTGTTCAATGGTCTTCAATGGTCAATAGTACGAGCAGACCGACGGAGTAGCCATGGGGAACCCGCTGTCCCCAGTGATGGCCAACCTGTTCATGGAGAGTTTCGAAGAGGAAGCACTGGAAGCCGCCGAACTGAAACCTGTACGCTTCTTTCGCTACGTGGACGACACGTTCGTCATCTGGCCACATGGACAGGAACAGCTACAGATTTTTCTACAACATCTAAATTCGGTCCACAGTAACCTTCGGTTCACCATGGAGACTGAGAAAGATGGAAAACTACCCTTTCTTGATGTCCTAGTGGAACGTAGGTCTGATGGCTCACTGGGTCACAGTGTGTACCGCAAGCCTACACACACTGACCTGTACCTACATGCCTCCAACTGCCACCATCCGGTGCAGCTTAATGGAATGCTCAGAACCTTGGTACATAGAGCATACTCGATCTCTGATGAACAGAATTTGCCAACGGAACTCAAACGCCTGGAGACCGTGTTCCGCAAGAATGGGTGTGGCAAGCGCCAAATCCAAAGGGCTTTCCGACAACAGAAGTAGAGCAAGAACCGAGATGAAGAACAACCCGAAGAAGAAAAGCAAGCTCTTGCCCTTCTGCCGTTTGCTGGCAACGTGTCTTCAAAAATAGGGAGACTGTTAAGGCGACACGAGATTGATACAGTCTTCCGACCACCAGCAAAGATTCGTGACCTACTAGGAACGGCAAAAGATGACGTAGGCCTTAAGAAAGCGGGCGTATACAAAATCCAGTGCGGCTGTGGCAAATCCTACATCGGCCAAACAGTTCGCACGGTCGAGGACCGATGCAAGGAACACGAACGTCACACCCGCTTACGCCAACCCAACCATTCGGCCCTAGCAGAAGACTGCATTGAAACCGGACATACAGCGAAATTCGAAGAGACAAAAATCCTGACTGCCACAAGTGCCTACTGGGACAGTATCTACAAGAAGGCCATAGAAATTCTAGTAACAGATAACCTCATCAACAGGGACACCGGGTTTCAACTTAGCAAGGCCTGGAAACCATTATTAAACACCATCAAAGAGCAACGGCGCGAGCGAACGCGAGATCCTTCCGCCACGGCGGACGGAGATGAACAGCGCCTACCACCAGGCGTGGCTGCAGCTACCCTCCTCCCCCCCTTCCCACCCCGCGGCGCTCCGCCGGCCGTCCGCGCCGGGGTACGACTCGGAACCCCGCGGACATAAATACCACGGACACAGCGCAGACAGAGCATTCCATCAGCACCACCTGATGATGGCGGAACGGTTATCCGCCGATATATCGTGGAACTTCGACGAACGGATCCGGCTGGACACCCGAGAACCTTGGATGCAGCACATTCGCCGAGAAAGCCTCAGATCACTTACGTTAACAACTCACTCAAACCACCCAACTTCGGTGATGTCATGGGAACCGGTGTTACCACTACAGCCCGTGGCCTGTCAGGAAATGGACCAGTGCCCGGTTTGGGTCGACATATTTCAGCTGCAGAGTGGAGTGTCGCTTTGTCGTCTTCAGTGATGAGAATAGGTTTTGTCTGTATGCGACTGATCGACGTACACGTGTATGGCGTAGACCTGATGAGCAGCCTGTCCCAGAATTCATTCGCCCACGACAGGCAGGTCCCAGCCCAGGCTTCAGGGTGGGAGGGGGGTGGGGGGGGGGGGCTTAGTTACAACTCACGGTCACATTTCTCCTTTCTGCGCCCGCAGCACTGAGCGCTCTGTTATCCCCGTGCTGCTGACAGGAGTCTGATGAACTTCTTCAACAGGACAATGCACGTGCACCTGTGGCTTCTACTTGCTGTTCATGGTGCACAGCAGCCCTGGTCGCCAACATCACCAGATTTCTTGCCAACTGAACACGTGTGAGATATGACGAGGCAGGAACTTAATTCGCTCTCCATACCCGGTGCGAATCGTTGCCGATATGCAACAAAATGTGGACAGTGCTTGGGAACATCTATCGCTCCGTACATTCAGCATCTTCACGACCATTTGCATGCGAGAATACATGTCTGTGTTGTCACCTGAGAGGTTTCCATGTGTTGACTGATGGGGCACCCTTTACTATGACATGTGTGTTTGGTTTGGTCTGAATTTGTTACTATATGCTTCTGCAAAAATGAAGTTCGTGTCACATGACTTGACAATAAAATGACCCCGTCTTTGACGTTGTATTTTTTTCGGGCGCCACTTAGTGCTAGTCCCGATTAAGCTAGTACGATGTGTACCATCCATACCATTGATGCTATCCCTAATAAATGACCTCTAGGACGAAAGCAAGATTTAACTAACTTGCTGAAAAATAAAGCAACATCTTCGGAAGACGAAGTAGATTTATCCACTGGTCGAGTTCTTCAGTTTCAGAGTGGCGTTCCGTGTCCTTCGCCAAAGATCTTTAAAAAGCTGTCTACGTATAAGCTAGGAAATTTGCTGCCTTGAGCGAATTCATAAGCAACTTCGTGACTAATAATGTTCACTGTAAGCAGGCCCTGTTTTTGCTGTACACCCATAACTTCTTCACTGTTCTGTACTCATTTTAAGGTGTCATTTCACTGCAAACGAGAAATTGTGTCTGACACGTGGTTTCCTTCTGTTTGCAGGGAATACGCGCACGAGACTACAGCACTGAGGTGAACGGTGAGTACAAATCACGAGGATGTAAGCTAAAATGTTAAAAAACAATTTCTTGCTTTGCGTTACGCAGTTTAGCCATGTGGCCAATTGCCATTGAGGGCATACTATACTATAGGATCTCTACGACCCCTAGACTGCTGAGGCTGTAGTGCGCTCCCTACCATGGAAAATTCTGTGAAGCCTCGCACAAATAAATCAGAGTGATTTTCGACTTAAAACCTTACAGTGCAGCATTTAAAGCTTTCTTTCATATAACTGTATAAAATGATTGTATAGAATTGTTTTATTTAATGAAATGAACTGATTAAAAAATGAGAAGAATCGTAATCCTTATGGTAAGCAACTCGCATTATTAACACCGCCACGGACGGCTACGTTTTTAAAAGCAGAACAAAACGTTGAGACTCATATCCTTGCAAAAACTGATATTTCAGATTTAAAAAGTAAGATCTTGTACCTGCAAGCGAACGGTGGTAATATAGGTATTACAACAATTAGTTTGTTTTTGCTAAATACACATTGTATTTCTTTAAGTAGGTTAGTTTATATAAACTTTTAATTTTCCGCTAAAACGCTCATTGCGTCACGCGTCTGTGTTATATCACGAGTCAGTAACCTGTCCATCAGGAGATGTGGAGTTTAAGACGTATTTTACCTTTCTCGCAATATCTCGTTAACGCATAAACTTAACGGAAATCAAAATGTCTTGAGAGTACTGAATTTCTGTTAACCACTCTTTTAAGAGTCTCAGTGATTATGGCTGCCGAACAAGCGGGCTTTTGACCGTGAGTGCGGCATTTGGGACTTGACGCCTGTACACGCGGGGTTTGAGAGGCGAACGGCGACTCAATCCGTACCAACTGTGCACTGGAAAATTCAGCCGAACAACGGCACGCGAGGTTTACAATTATAAGGCGGCACTAAACACAGTATTACAACAGACATTTTTTTTAATTTTTCGAGTTATGTGTGACGTACTTGCCTTCTGCCAATCCTCAGAATTCTGGCAAACAAAGGGTTTATTAAATGCGTAATCGATTTAAGGTCCATTGCCTACATTCGCTTTTATGGGACACCCTCACTCTTCTCGCGTGATATTGTCGGATGTGCAGTTAACTTCTTGTAATATTATCAATTGCAAGCAGGATTTTGATCAGTAGTGTAAATAATCTTCTAAAGACACGCTGTTTATAGGTTAGAAATTAAAATGTTTATTCAGTCTTTGTTTAATATGGTGGGACAAACGAGACAAAGTCACTAGCTAGATTACGGAAGTGCTAAGTTTGCCGCTCCGCTTTGCGATTCAAAGTTAAAGCTGACGAAGACAAGTGAAAGTTCACAAGTTCAAACACGATGCATCTCAAAGTTCAAGAAGCTGAGTGTCGAAAATATTATAAGTTCCTCAAACTGTTACACGAAAAATTTCAGTGAACTTAGTAGCTACAGACACGACGCTTATTAATGCATACGTCCGTCCTTGCTGGTCTATCGAAGCGCACTGTCCACGCAAATATGGGCGTTGCCATTAAAGAGATGCGATATTTCATTCCGAAATTCACAAATTTTCATTGAAATTATTGGTACGACATATAGTTAGGTGACTGAAGTCATGGGACAGCTCCTGATATCGGGTCGGAGCTCCTTTTGCTCGGCGTAACGCAGAAACTCGACGTGTCGTGGACTCAACAAGTCGTTGGAGGCGTCCTGCAGCAATATTGTGCCAGGCTGTCTCTACTGAGGGCAACGGCCTTGCCGCAGTGGATACACCGGATCACCGAAGTTAAGCGCTATCGGGCGTGGCCGGCACTTGGATGGGTGACCACCCGGGCCGCCATGAGCTATTACCATTTTTCGGGGTGGACTCAGCTTCGTGATGCTAATTGAGGAGCTACTCGACCGAATAGTAGCGGATCCGGTTAAAGAAAACCATCGTAGCGACGGGGAGAGCGGTGTGCTGACCACACGCCCCTCCTATCCGCATCCTCAGTGAGGATGACGCGGCGGTCGGTTGGTCCCGATGGTCCACTTGTGGCCTGATGACGGAGTGCTGTCTCTAAAGCCGCCTACAATTGCTAAAGTGTTGCCGGTGCAGGATTTTGTGCGAGAACTGAGCTCTCGATTCTTATAAACGTTCCACGGGATTCATGTCGGGAGACCTGGCTGACCAAATCATTCGCTCGAACTGACCAGAACGTTCTTCAAACGAATTGCGAACAACTGTGGCCCGGTGACATGGCGCACTGTAATCCATAAAGATTCCTTGGTTGTTTCGTGACATTAACTCCACGAATGGCTGCAAATGGTCTTCAAATAGCCGAACATAACCATTTGCAGCCAATGATCATTTCAGTTGGACCAGAGGACCCAGCACATTCCATGTAAACACAGCCTACACCATTATGGAGCGACCACAAGCTCGTGCAGTGCATTGTTGACCTCTTGGCTTCGCGAGACCTGCTCCACATCAGGACTTACTAACTGAAACCGGGACTCATCTGACCAGGCCACGCTTTTCCGGTCGTCTAGGGTCCAGCTGATATGGTCCCGAGCCCAAGAGAGGCGCTGCCGGAGATGTCGGGCTGTTAGCAAAGGCACTCGCGACACTCGTCTGCTGCCGTAACCCATTAACGCCAAATTTCGCCACACTGTCCTAACGGATGCGTTCGTCGTACACCTCATACATTGATTTCTGCGGTTATTTCACGCTGTGTTGCTTGTCTGTTAACACTGACAACTCTACGCCAATGCCGCTGCTGTCGGTCGTTAAGTGGAGTTCGCCGGCCTCTGCGTTGTCCGTGGTGATGCCCGAAATTTGATATTCTCAGCACCTTCTCGACACTGAGGATCTCGGAACATTAAATTCCCTAACGATTTCTGAAACAGTCTGCCCCATGCGGCTAGCTCCAACTACCATTCCGCATTCAAGCCTGTTAATTCCCAATGTGCGGCCACAATCACGTCTGAAACCCTTTCACATGAATCACCTGAGTATAAATGACAGACCCGCCAGTGCACTGCGCTTTCATACTTGTGTACCTGATACTACCTCCATCTGCATATCGCTATCCCATAATTTGTTGTCACCCCAGATATACCGGGTGATCAAAAAGTCAGTATAAATTTGAAAACTGAATAAATCACGGAATAATGTAGATAGAGAGGTACAAATTGACACACATGCTTGGAATGACATGGGGTTTTATTACAACCAAAAAACGCAAAAGTTCAAAAAATGTCCCACAGATGGCGCTTCATCTGATCAGAAGAGCAAGTAAGGCAAAGCAAAGATGATGTCCTTTACAAGAAATGCTCAATATGTCCACCATCATTCCTCAACAAGAGCTGTAGTCGAGGAATAATGTTGTGAACAGCACTGTAAAGCCTGTCCGGAGTTATGGTGAGGCATTGGCGTCGGATGTTGTCTTTCAGCATCCCTAGAGATGTCGGTCGATCTCGATACACTTGCGACTGCAGGTAACCCCAAAGCCAATAATCGCACGGACTGAGGTCTGGGGACCTGGGAGGCCAAGCATGACGAAAGTGACGGCCGAGCACACGGTCGTCACCAAACGACGCGCGCAAGAGATCTTTCAAGCGTCATCTGTCGAACATTTTGTGAACTTTGTTTTTTTTTTTTTGTTCTAATAAAACCCCATGTCATTCCAAGCATGTGTGTCAATTTTTACCTCTCTATCTGCATTATCCCGTCGTTTATTAAGTTTTCAAGTTTATGCTGACTTTTTGATCACCCTCTATTATACACGTACTAATACTACTATTTCACCAGCTTTCTTATGGTGTCATTAGAGATTTGCTGGAATCCTCGGTATTCTTGTTAGTTAAATTTTAATCAATGTGATGTTTAACAGCCTTATTTGCTATTTTTGATTATTAAATATAATGAAACTTACAGTTAGCTATGGTGGTCTACTATTTCATGTTGCCGCTACATTTAATATTTAATAATGTATTTGGTTCTAAAATACGTTTTTTTTTATTTACCGGGACAACATTCGAGCTCATAACTAAATATTGTCACAGTGAATAAGCTTACGATAATGTATATCAACGGCGCTATTCAAACGTGTGGATACTTGGCTGATTAAAAAGCCTTAGGGCGGTAAGAAGTTATAGATTTTTGAGTTATTAGGTACATTCAAATTTATAAAAATGATTCAAATGGCTCTGAGCACTATGGGACTTAACATCTGTGGCCATCAGTCCCCTAAAACTTGGAACTACTTAAACCTAACTAATCTAAGGAGGTCACATACATCCATGCCCGAGGCAGGATTGGATCCTGCGACCGTAGCGGTCGCGCGGTTCCAGACTGAAGCGCCCAGAACCGCTCGGCCACACCGGCTGGCTCAAATTTACATCTTCAATATTTTACATGCTATTCTGTCTATCGAGTAGGCGTTTAGACGCATCTTCTCAACTCGTCCTGCTTTTCGTTTGTCGTCTTTCACTACTTTTGTAAACTTATTAGTCTGCGTTTTACGTATTTTGTGACCGTCATATGATTCTGCAGCCTCGGACTCTGTGCCGCGCGGTCACCTGACATAATCGGCCCCAGTAACGGCCACGCGCCCGAAGGAAACCTGTCGCAGTAGGCCTCCGTGCTGCCTGCTGCCCTTTCTCTCGCCAGCCGGCTCACTCGGTGGCAGTCTTTTTCCGCCAGCTGCAGAGGCTGAAGCGTCACTGGTCCGCACACAGCCCCAGCTACAAGCAGTACGCGTCCAGCCGCGCCTGCCTCGCACGCCCCGCTACTCCGGTGCTCAGGCAGCCTGCGGCCCTCCACCTGGCCACTACAGACCAGTCAGTCGGTCATCACTACTCTGGTGTCCGTAGCTCCTGCACACATTCTGATATACATAGGCCGTTTCCACAAATTTAGTAAAACCGGGTATACAAGATGGCAGCCAGTCAAGGAATATTTTGGGGAATTGGTTTAAAAAATTTATTTCAACAGACCAGCCAAATTTTTACAAGATTTCTACCAGAGCAACTTCCTCTGTGCCTGAGTGACAAAAGTTACCTTCCTTTCAGAACCGAGGCAGTTTGTCCAGTTAAAGCTTCTGGCAAGACACGCCTTGAGCCGTATGCTGAAATTGCTAGCGAATTCACGCCGTAAGTTTTAGCCAATAGTGGGCGTGGGATAGAGGTCACGTGTCTGGACACTGGAGAATTCAGCAGTGCTGCTTCTCTCTCTTCTGATCCAGACCTCTTGGGAGGCGTTCCATGACCGCCCACCGACATAAGATAGCAAGAACCGCCTCCCCATCCGCTCCTCACGCATTTAGTCACTGGCAGCCGTATAAATATGGACAAGTCTGAAGCGATGAATATTGGTGTTGGACTAACGGAAGAATGTGTAGACCCTTACGGCTCATCGATACCTTGAAATGCCTAGGCATTGTTTCTACCGACGACATATGTCACACAGCAGCTTACAACTAAAAGAGACTACTACAGTAAGTCCGGACGGGCGTTAGAGGGAACATTACACGGGCATTAGACATAATCCAGCGGGTCACGTATGTTAGCACCTACTTGGCGTCACGAATTCCGCATTTTGCTCAAGTGCTGAAAATGCCGGTGACGATAGCACGACGAATACTGGCGGCGTTCGGTTCCTTTGGGAGCGCAGGCGTACTGTTTAAAGGCAGATACGACTACCTTACCTTCCCTCTTAGTAGGGGTGGACTTGGCCTTGCGCATGTGCGTAATCGAGCGGTGGCACTATATATCAGCACAATGTTAAAACTGTGGAGACGGCATCAGACTTGTCTGAGAGGAATCTCAATAGAAGAACTAGCACCAGTTTGTCGAATGGCGCCAGTGACGGTCCAGCGCGTTTCCCAGTCACTCAACATACACGCACTTTTTTTATGTAGTACAGCTACGTTCAGAGGGCTCTTCCGGAAACTAGACCTGCAACGGCGCGTCACATATGTCGGATAGTAATGACCGGACGACGCAGCTGTATTATTGAGAGGAAGCATCCACATATCAATTGGCAAGTAGTATGGCGATCGATACACCATGTTCCCTTGGACACAGAGACACGTGCAACGTGGTACTCAACAGTTAATGGTAAAAATGTCACCGGATCCAGACTCCATGCGATTCATATGACAGATTCACCACTGTGCCCTCAGTGTCAAACTCTGGAGAACGATGAACACCGCCTCATATGCGGCCCCTCGGCAGAAGTCTGGCGTTTGGTGACACGAATGATAGCTTCCTTTCTTTGAATGGGACAACACAACATTGAACCAGGGATTATGTTCTTCTCGGGTGGGACGTACTACCCACGTACGAAAACGAATGCCTCAATGTGGCTTCGAGGCCAGACGGTGCTCTGTTTGTACAGAGATGGCCCAAAAAATGTAATGGGCTTGTGGACCTTTTTACAGGAACGACATCTAAAGATCGTGAGCAATCCGAAATACCAACAGTATTTTTCTAACTTCCTATGGAGTGCGTTTCAAGAGCCACCGCACAGCTGGAACGACCAGGGTAGGAGAAGTTAAATTATCGATGCGAAGAAAGAATGAACGGAAGATAAGAATCGCTCGATACATTATACTTACGAGAAGACATACCCGGATGACAGAACGGCCAGGGTATTAGAAATACGATTCTCCATTGTGATGTGTGTTTCTTCTTTATGTACTGTAGGAATAATGTTCAGTTTACTAGCTTTAAAGCAATGCAGAAATATTATTTGTGGTATGACAATGTAGCGGTTGTTACCGAAATATAACTTCACTTTAAAGTCATATGTGAGCCAGAATTTGCTTTAATTAGTGAACAATATTCATTGAAATTTGAAGCATAGTCGGAGTATTTCTTTTTCACGTAATTTTATTGCGTTTTTCATTTCTGATGTGTGAGTACCTTTCTAAAACTTACTAATTATCACAATGTTAATTTTACGTCAATCCGGTTTATACTTACCCTTTCATCTTATATATATATATATATAAGGAGCAATAGAAAAAAGCAAAGAAATAGAAAACCAAGAAACTACCTTTTTGTGATGTAAATAAATTGTTAATCTCATTTTGTTTGCCATTGTTCCAATAAAAAAATGATAGAGCACTTGAAAAGAGAAGGGGGTCGCTAGAGCACTTGCCTGCAAAAGGCAAAGGTCCAGAGTTCGAGTCACTGTCCAGTACACAGTTTTAATTTGCCAGGAACTTTCATATTATGTAATATGCACTCAATATAAAATCACAGCAATCGCTATTTTACGTTGCAAACTTTTTCCAATTTCTCACAGTGTCTTACTTGAATGTAAATATCACAGTAACTATAACCTTTAACGAAATAAGGGTCACATCGGCATGAAGCTGACACATAAAGGTGTAAGTGACTCATAATTAAGGTTTTTTACCGAATAGTTTCTGTAACATAATCTGAGAAAGATTACAGAGCGTGCGCCTCGATTCTGACCGGACGAAAACGGGCAAACAATATCGGCCTCCCCGTCGAAATAACTGAATGCACTCGCCCAGCGCTTTGGATGGAAACTGGTCACTATGCGCCAGCCAGCATATCCTGCGCGGACACTACCGTCCCTCCTAAGAGGGCTGCTGCAGTAACCAGAGCCGGCCCCAACAGAGTGGGCGCTGACGTAGCACGCTGCACCTCCGTGCAACGTCGGCTTAGCATGACCGCTGCCAGGACGCACTGGGAGGAAGACAGAATGATTGAAAAACCGCTGGAAGTAAATGACTTTTAACTGAATGATGTCTCGTTAGGGCCCTGGCGCTTCGCAGGGCTCCACCAGCACACCTCTGCTCCACTACCGCACACTCGTGTAGGAGGCCGCACCTGGCAGGCTCCTACGGAGGATGCTGCAACTGCACGCCAGGTGGAATAATGTTGTCATAACTGTCTCTTTTAAGGATCTTCACAGTGTTCAGGGAGTGCTGTGTTCTCCAGAGGCCTCGTTTTGTCTTCCGTGTGTCATTCTTGAGTCAACAACATGCTTCCTCGAAAATACATCTCTTATAATAACGAAAACTCCAAAATCACAGAAATGTGGTCTCGTACAGAAGGGTATTCAATATTATTTAATTTTCCTACCATCTGTAACCGAGGGAAGCGTGCAAAAAGTTTCGCAAGTTTAAAATTTTAAATAATGACATTATATGCAATAACTGTAGTTGTTTGAGTAAGGATAGTTGTGGGAATGAAGAGAAAACATCTTTAAAAATGAACTGAACTACATGAAATAATGATCTTGAATTTATTGTACACCATTGTATATACATTCTCAAGTGTCTATTTTTTTTCATTCAGATTGTTTGTCATGGTTTGTACGACGGGCAGAGATCAGAGAATGTCATTGGTGCCACGTGACCTATAACTTTAACTCGACATAGATTTTCAATTAAGTAAGCACGTTAGGCCATCGCTGCTACAAGTAAATCATCACATGTCAAGGCGACAATGATAATAGATTTATCATTTCGGAAAGTATATTCGTTTAGAAAAATCAACTTGTGTGATGGGCACACGTAATAGAATGCTGCAAGGGATCATGGCTATTATCCACGACAATCCTGTATACCAATTATCCAGTTAATAAGTAGACACATCAAAAAAAAGTTTTGCATCACCTCGGTTCCGAGAGTACAGGAACCTGCACAGAAAATTAGAATAGAAATCAACAGAAACATCGTTTCCACCCCTTTTATTGCTCATGAAAACCACACATTGCATGTTGCACCACCATACAGCGAGACCTTCAGAGGTGGTGGTCCAGACTGCTGTACACACCGCTACCTCTAATAACCAGCAGCACGTCCTCTTGCATCGAGGCATGCCTGTATTTGTCGTGACATACTATCCACAAGTTCATCAAGGCACTGTTGGTCCAGATTGTCCACACCTCAGTGGAGAGTTGAGGCGTAGATCCCTCAGAGTGGCTGGTGCGTCACGTCGTCCATAAACAGCCCTTTTCAATCTATCCCAGGCATGTTCGATAGGGTTCGTGTCTGGAGAACATGGTGGCCACTCTAGTCGAGTAATGTCGTTATCCTGAAGAAAGTCATTCACAAGATGTGCACGACGGGAGCGCGAATTGTCGTCCACGAAGACGAATGCCTCTCCAATATGCTGCCGATGTAGTTGCACTATCGGTCGGAGGATGGCATTCACGTATCGTACAGCCATTACGGCGCCTTCCATGACGACCAGCGGCGTACGTCGGCCCCAAATAATGCCATCCCAAAAGAGCAGGGAACCTCCACCTTGCTGCACTCGCTGGACAGTTTAAGGTGTTCAGCCTGACCAGGTTGCCTCCAAACACGTCTCCGACGATTGTCTGGTTGAAGGCATATGCGACACTCATCGGTTAGGAGAACGTCATGCCAATCCTGAGAGTTGCATTCGGCATGTTGTTGGGCCCATCTGTACCGCGCTGCACGGTGTCGTGGTCGCAAAGATGGACCTCGCCATGGACGTCGGGAGTGAAGATGCGCATCAAGCAGCCTACTGCGCACAGTTTGAGTCGTAACACGATGTCCTGTGGCTGCACGAAAAGCATTATTCAACATGATGGCGTTGCTGTCATGGTTCCTCCAATCCATGATCCGTAAGTAGCTGTCATCCACTGCATTAGTAGCCCTTGGGCGGCCTGAGCGAGGCATGTCATCGACATTTCTTGTCTCTCTGTATCTCCTCCATGCCCAAACAACTCCAAGACGCCTGGTCACTTCCCTTGTTGAGAGCCCTTCCCGCAGTATTGACCATCTACGCATGGTTGAACTACAGATAACACGAGCCGTGTACCTCCTTCCTGGTGGAATGACTGGAACTGATCGGCTGTCGGACCCCCTCCGTCTAATAGGCGCTGCTAATGAATGGTTATTTACATCTCCGGGCTGGTTTAGCGACATCTGTGAACAGTCAAAGGGACTGTGTCTGTGATACAAAACCCACAGCCAACGTCAATCTTCGGGAGTTCTGGGAACTGGGGTGATGCAAAACATTTTTTGATGTGTGTATTATCAAATCTCTGTCCTAGGACTCATTTTTCGATAGAATACGGAGCTCTCGTTTTCTTTTAATGAGACTGTGTGTCATGAGTTCGAAACACTCAACACAAGGTTTAGTTTTAGATGACTATGGTTCAAATGGCTCTGAGCACTATGGGTCTAAACATCTGTGGTCATCAATCAAAAAAATGTTCAAATGTGTGTGAAATCTTACGGGACTTAACTGCTAAGGTCATCAGTTCCTAAGCTTACACACTACTCAACCTAAATTATCCTAAGGACAAACAGACACACCCATACCCGAGGGAGGACTCGAACCTCCGCCGGGATCAGCCGCACAGTCATCAATGTCCTAGATTTAGAACTACTGAAGCCTAACCAACCTAAGGACGTCGCACACATCCATGCCCGAGGCAGGATTCGAACCTGCGACCGTAGCAGCAGCGCGGTTCCGGACTGAAGCGCCTAGAACCGCTCGGCCACAGAGGCCGGCCATTTAGTGACATCTGCGAACAGCCAAAGGGACTGTGTCTGTGATACAATATCCGACTCAATGTCTATCTTCAGGAGTTCTGGAGACTGGGGTGATGCAAACTTTTTTTTAATGTGTGTATTTAAAAAACTAAAATGGTATTTGTAATAAGATAATACAAGCGCGTGGCGGAAAGTACCGCACAACAATACTTTCTCCAGTGGAATGTTGAAATTTCACGACGATGAAGTTTGTAGTTTGCGCTACAGAGGGTATTTCCTATGTGCAGGTCTAATGAGAGAGGCCTGAACTAGGAAACAAATATGGTGCGCTTGTAACTGTTGTCATCTTGTGAAGAGTAGCAAAGTGTAGTTCTATATTTGTGGGCCAAAGGGCACAACTGCGAACCTTGTCGCAGCAGTTCGACACTTCCAGTTGCAGTGTACGGTTTTGTTCACAGTATTGGTGCTTCGCCCTGTGATGCTGCTCCTGTTCGTGAGTAAATCGCCAAATTTGGGTGGGAGGTGCTCCAGTATCCACCATACAATCCGGATCTTGCACCGTCAGAGTTTCATCTGTTTGTTCCCATAAAGAAATTCCTGGCCGCCCACAGCTTTGCGACAGACACAGAAGTGAATTCAGCAGTCCGCAGATGGCTATAGTACAACCAAACGGAGTTCTACGGTCAAGGTATATTGAAAGTGGTAGCACTATGCGACGAATGTGTTGAGAGCGGTGGTTACTATGTGGAATAGTAGGTAAAATATGTATGTTCTTTAGTGATTTTTTGCTTTGTTACCATATATACATTTTGGTCTAAAATTATTCTTAGTTTCGATTTTCCCTTGCATGAAAACGGAGTTTCTTATTCGTTCACATGTGTGTGAAATCTTATTGGACTTAACTGCTAAGGTCATCAGTCTCTAAGCTTACACACTACTTAACCTAAATTATCCTAAGGACAAACACACACACCCGTGTCCGAGGGAGGACTCGAACCTCCGCCGTGATCAGCCGCACAGTCCATGACTGCAGCGCCTTAAACCACTCGGCTAATCCCGCGCGACCGTGATTAATAACTTAGCTTCGTAAAATGTAGGTGTGAAGCTGGGCATCCATAATGCCCTTTTGAGTACGATAATTAAAATCTATTTTACGTTAAAATTTTCCATAAATAGGAAGCTTAAGCGCAAAATTAGTATGCAATGTCAGAAGTCGGTTACAAAGCTTTCTAACGATAGGTCATTCGTCCCTGTACGATTGATGTGTGTTGAGAAAAAATGGCGTTGACTGACAGAGTCGGGGCAGATGGTGGAGGTGGAGGTGCGGTACGCGCCTTCCTCCAGACACCACACAGCTTTAGCTGTTAGCTGCGGCCGCCGCATTCAGCTGGAGAACGGCTGAGTAATCTTCGCATCAGCGTTACCCGTGAGGCGAGCCAGACAGGAAAATACACACCCAGCCGCACCGCGGCGCGGGGAGCAAATAAGCCTTGTGTGGTCTGCGAGCGGGAACTGTCAACGTCGCGAGCAAACCGAGAACGTGCCCTTGGCGAACTGGAAAATAAATTATAAAAAAGCCAACGTGTGGTTACAAGCTCGCTCCAACAAATAACGTCAAGAATACTCCAGTCACGAGGTTTGCAAAGTGCGTCAGCAGGTGCGGGGAGCTGTGGTGTCTCGTTGACAGCTGAGCACTCCGGAGTCTGTGGTGGTCTGTCTGACAGGGGGCCGATTGTGGTAAGCAGTGTTACTTCGCGTTCCCATTTACCACCTACCCGACTCTGGCATCGCGAAGATTCTAAAACCTGGTTCATGTGTAGCGACAAGTAAAGGGGCGTAAAGTAAATCTCCTGGTAATGCGCGAGCAAAATTTATTATGGCATTGATAGAAATATTCTCATCTAACTGCGTCGAGTTTCATGCTCAAAGGTCGTAGCTGCTCACAATTAATGTTAGGGTAACACTCAGTTCACAAGGCTTTCTGCAAATGTGACGTCATTTTGACGTCATGCGCGATATCGACAACCGCTGGAACCGCTTTCGACTTTGTGACGAGGATGAAGATGAATGTCATTCCTCATATTTTCACTCACGGTAATTTAATAAGTGGCAACAAAACGACTATTCACGTTGGTGTGTAGAATATATGAGTCTGGCGATATACCATCTGACTTTCGGAAAAGCATCATCCACACAATTCCGAAGACGGCAAGAGCTGACAAGTGCGTGAATTATCGCACAATCAGCTTAACAGCTCATGCATCGAAGCTACTTACAAGAATAATATACAGAAGAATGGAAAAGAAAATTGAGAATGCGCTAGGTGACGATCAGTTTGGCTTTAGGAAAAGTAAAGGGACGAGAGAGGCAATTCTGAAGTTACAGCTAATAATGGAAGCAAGGCTAAAGAAAAATCAAGACACTTTCATAGGATTTGTCGACCTGGAAAAAGCGTTCGACAATATAAAATGGTGCAAGCTGTTCGAGATTCTGAAAAAAGTAGGGGTACGCTATAGGGAGAGACGGGTTATATACAATATGTACAACAACCAAGAGGGAATAATAGGAGTGGACGATCAAGAACGAAATGCTCGTATTAAGAAGGGTGTAAGACAAGGCTGTAGCCTTTCGCCCCTATTCTCCAATCCGTACATCGAGGAAGCAATGATGGAAATAAAAGAAGAGTTCAGGAGTGGAATTAAAATACAAGGTGAAAGGATATCAATGATACGATTCGCTGATGACATTGCTATCCTGAGTGAAAGTGAAGAAGAATTAAATGATCTGCTGAACGGAATGAACAGTCTAATGAGTACACAGTATGGTTTGAGAGTAAATCTGAGAAAGACGAAGGTAATGAGAAGTAGTAGAAATGAGAACAGCGAGAAACTTAACATCAGGATTGATGGTCACGAAGTCAATGAAGTTAAGGAATACTGCTACCTAGGCAGTAAAATAACCAATGACGGACGGAGCAAGGAGGACTTCAAAAGCAGACTCGCTATGGTAAAAAAGGCATTTCTGGCCAAGAGAAGTCAACTAATATCAAATACCGGCCTTAATTTGAGGAAGAAATTTCTGAGGATGTACGTCTGGAGTACAGCATTGTATTGTAGTGAAACATGGACTGTGGGAAAACCGGAACAGAAGAAAATCGAAGCATTTGAGATGTGGTGCTATAGACGAATGTTGAAAATTAGGTGGACTGATAAGGTAAGGAATGAGGAGGTTCTACGCAGAATCGGAGAGGAAAGGAATATGTGGAAAACACTGATAAGGAGAAGGGACAGGATGATAGGAAATCTGCTAAGACATGAGGGAATGACTTCCATGGTACTAGAGGGACTGTAGAGGGCAAACACTGTAGAGGAAGACAGAGACTCGAATACGTCAAGTAAATAATTGAGGACGTAGGTTGCAAGTGCTACTCTCTACTCTGAGATGAAGAGGTTAGCACAGGAAAGGAATTTGTGGCGGGCTGCATCAAACCAGTCAGTAGACTGATGACCAAAAAAAATTAATCTGTCCTCTTAGGTTCCTGCCTAGCCATACGTTCCGAAATCGCCATATATTTATTTCATACTTCGTTCGCTAATCTGAGAAATGTAAATACATGTCCCATTGAATGTTGCAGAACATACTTGTATTACATTCATAAGAGAGTCCGAGAACGTGTCAACTACACTAAGATGATATATATCGATTACGCTAGCACTTCGCCATCTTGTATTACTCTCCGGTCTTGGTTATCATAATATCTCTTGAAGGCTTATATCTTTGACGCACAATTAACTCACATTAAATGATAAGTGTCACATATTTTCTGTCATCATTCCTTGGGACGGTACATACCAAGTTATCACTGATACAAGAGTGTTTCACGCTTAATTTGTAAATTATTGGCTATAACGACTCACTCCTGAGAGAGAACTCTTATATGAAAGTATCAACAGTCGATAAATTATAGTGTGACGTTTGGTTATAACAATAGTTATAAAAAATCTTACCAATAACGGTGGTTTTTTTTTATAAATCTCCGATGTGTGTGTGTGAAGTCTTGAGAGAGCAACGTATCGGACGCTCACGATTGTCGATAGCAGTTCCTGCGATTTTCGATGTTGCGCGCGAAGTCAAAATGAGGTCACATTTGCAGAGTGTTATCACTGGAGTTCAACACACACGAAGATTTTAGTAATAGTGAAATAAATAGTTCATTGCAAAACTTAAAGATATCACTGTTCGATCTATAGTTTCAGTCAACGATCAAGCGTAGAATGAAATCAAAACGAACGCAAGAATGAAAATGAGAAAGTCACGAGTTGCCCCACTCCTTCATGAACACGCGTCCTCAAAGTTTCAGCAGCAAACGTCTGCCCGATGCACAACGCTTCTCTTGTAGCGTCTGCGTCTGGAGTACTTCTGCCATCTCCGAAACTGAAAGAACGAGTAACGAAACGCGCCACTCTGCTCTGGGTATGCCGTAACTCCTGCCTTCATCTTATTCTGTCCTTCTTAAAGAACGGAAGTAGTACCGATTATTAAAGTAACCGTTTCACAGTGTCGGTGCATAAATTCTTAGCGTTTCTCCACAAGTTTAATAAACACGACGGATACACATAACAGAGACTTCATTCATCAATAACATATTCCCCTTCACTGTTTACAATAGTACGCCAACGCTGAGGCAACTTTTCGATTCTGTGACTGTAGCAAAATAACTTCATTTTGAAGCGAAGAACTCTTCGAGCCATCTTCGGAGCGCATAATCATCCGGAAAGGAAGTTCGTTGAGGGTTCTTCGATAGAGAATGGAGAAGACGAAAATCTGAGGGCGCAAGATCAGGTGAACGAGGTGGGTGCGGAACGACTTTCGGACACAACTCCCGTATACTGTCTTTTGTTAGTCTAGCAGAATGCGGACAGGCGTTGTAGTGGAGCAGCCTTACCTGACGAAGTCTTCCTGCTCGTTGTTTCTGCATTGCTTGTGCGAGACGCCTGAGTTGTTGACAGTTAAATGTCAGCAGTGGTAGTTACACCTCAGGGATGGTTCAAATCGTTCAAATGGCTCTGAGCAGTATGGGAGGTCATCAGTCCCCTAAACTTAGAACTACTTAAACCTAACTAAGCTAAGGACATCACACACAATCATGCCCGAGGCAGGATTCGAACCTGCGACCGTAGCGGTCACGCGGTTCCAGACTGAAGCGCCTAGAACCGCTCGGTCACAGAGGCCGGCACACCTCAGGGATGCAATCAGTTCCCACCAGATGCGTAAGATTATCTTTTGTGGTTGAGCGGACGTGTTTGAACTGGGATTTGCTGCTTTGTTTGGGCTCAATCATCCCTTTCTTTACCTTGTGTTAGCACATAGACACCATTTCTCGTCACAAGTAATCATCGCTGTTCCTCACGAGCCAATTGTTGACGAGCAAGCAGACATGCAGATTTTTTTTATTTATTTATTTTTTTTTTTTTTTTTGGCTTACAGCATGTGGTACCCATGCACTCGATTCTTGAACGGAAATGTCACACGATGGTAGAATGATCACAGTTCATCACATCTGCCAGTTATCGAGTACACTGACGTGCATCATTGTGGATTAATGCGTTTCAACGATCTTCGCCAAATCCCGAAGCTCTTCCAATACGTGGAGAGTCGCTAATGTCAAGACGATCCTCCTTCAAACGAGGCAATCATTTTCTTGTCGGCTCTGTCCAACGGCATCATCCCCAAACTTGGCACAAATGTTCTTGCCTGTCTCCGCTGCTGTCACCCCTCTACTGAACTGAAACGGAAGAATGTGTCGGAAACGTTCCGAGTTCTCCTTTTGGCACTCCATTTTCTAGCGCCCGCAGATCCACTCACCATCTCCAAATGACGTAATCCCAATATTTAAAGCTAAATAGCAACACTGAACTACAAATAAAACATGAAAATCGTTAAATAAACCCTTAACAATCGAAATACCAAAACGCAAAACAAAAACGCTACGAACTGATGCGCAAACCTAATAAATATTTTAACATACAGCCACTAGTGATAAGGATATAACACACAGCAACGCGTTTCGGGAGTGGGGGGCCCATCATCTGGTTGTCTAAGTTAATACTACATAAAATGCACACCAAAAGGCACTGACGGTCATAATATAAAAACAGATTAAATTATTCGGACATTAAGTCTGTCAGACCCGCACATATCTTTAGAAAATAATGGTGTACGGAGAGGCAGCTCATGTGACCGGAGTTTACCGCCTTACGGAAGCAACTCTTTGGAGGATGTGCCCGCCGTAACGTGGATAAGCAGAGAAGGGAATCCGGCGTTGTCGTTGTTCAGATAAGACGAGGGCTTCAGGTCCCAATAATTTTACTTGCTTTTATTTTTTTATCGTGACTGTTTTCTATGTGGGATTAACGTAGAGAGCTCGATGATGTGAGCCTGACTCCCGAAACGCTCGTGATGATGTTCCTAATATCGCTCGTTGTATGCGACAGTATTTATATCGATTAATCTTGCTTGGCAAGTGCAATAAAGTGACGAGAAATTCTCAAGAATCGGTCGAACCAGTGTTTTGTAAACCACTTCTTCCGCGGATGAATTACATTTCCTTAAGATTCTTCCAGTGAATCTCAGCCTGGTCACTTATTTTCCGTAACTAGCTTCATGTAGTCGTTCCACTGTAACTCGTTTCAGTGAGAGAGTGGCAGTCGCTTCTCTGCCGATTTATCGCCAATAGTGTGACGGAACAGTAATGGGTCCCTCCTCTTATATTTATGCGGAATACATTAGTCTTTTCAATTGGGGATGGACTGCCAATTACTGCAAAAAGCGCCGATCCTTTTCGGTTGTCCCTGCCTTTTGCTACGGTGTCTGCTATATAGGACAGCACAGCGTCAACCAGAGACAGACCCACGCTGCACCCATCGCCATCCACCGGTGAACGGCCTACTGCATCTGAGAACAGTCGACCAAGAATGCTGTTCAGGTTTCTTCCTTCACTCTAGTATCTGCAAATGATCGCAGCGGGTCTTAAGCACGCAGGTGCCACCGTGTACATCTACATTTGCACTCCGCAAACCACCTTATTGTGTATGGAGAAGGGTGCTTTGGGTATTAGTGCCACTTCCTCGTATGGGTAGTGTTGCATGTCTCTTTAATGGGTTTGTTGCACCTCATATGCTTTGCCAACAAAACATAGTTTTTGTTTCACGTACCACACAACATCTGTGTCTTCTTCTTCATTCATCATGGTCTAGGTCCTAGGCCATAGGTCTTTTCCTTTTCTAAATGTCCAGCCATCCTTCTCTCGGTCTTCCTACAGATCTTCTACGTAATTGTTAGAAATTTAACGCTTGTTTTCGTAGCCTCGAATATGGCATTCCTTGCGAATGCTCTAGGTGGCTTTGTCGATTGGACTTGACCTACTAATATGTAGCATACATCGCAACTTCTGTTGTTATGTCTTCGTTTCTTAGTCTATCCAATCTTGTGCAGCCCTTCGCTTCTCTTAGACATTCAATTTCTGCCACTTGGATTCTACCTTCTTGCTTTCTAATAGTTGTCCACTTTCACTTGCAAATAGCATTGTAGGGTCGGTCAGTACCTTATAAAACTTCATTTTTGTGTCTTTTCCAACTTTATTTCTCAATGCTCTATTGATTGTTCCGCACATGATTTGAAATTTCTGCAGTTTTTGTCAGCGTCGAGTTTATTCTGTTAGATTATAATATTTTCCGGGTAACGGAAGTTCCTAACTTGGTCAACTTACTGTTTTGTTCGCTATTATCATATTATTCAGCGGTGGTGTCATTTTAAAAGCCATCATTTTTGTCTTTGAAAGGATATTTTCATCTTACATTCCTTACAAAATTTGGTTAAGTCTGTAGATAGATCTTTGTAGCGAAGTTCCGCTACCCTGGACGATTGCAAAGTCGTCTGCAAAAAAGCATTCTATTGAAAAATACGTCATGCGACATTCTCAAGCTTGTGGATGAAAAGATACAACCTTGTTTGTAGGAATGTCTTCTGATACAACATGGTTAGCCTTCATTTTTCTTTTTGTACCTCTGCACAGCCTTTCTGCCACCGATGTCATTTGGTGAGGATATCGTTTCTCGTGTAGTAGGTTCAATATGAGTTTCCGTTCTACATGCTCCAAGTTTTTCTCTAGGTCTACAGGTTGAGTCAGGAGGAGAGGTACATGCTTTGATGGGTTATATTGATTCTATATTCCAAATGGTTTCCGGGATAGAACTCATTTTTAACATGTTGCAGCCCTGTCAGCAACTGTGATAAATTAATATGTAAAAAATGAGCCTCAGTTGCGAAATGTTATTGGTCTTTACCCAGGTTTCAGCTAGAGTAACCTAGCCTTCTTCAGAAGCATAAAATAAACTAATACATGTCAGAATAAGGCACGGTCAGACATAAAAAGCTGAAGTACCGTGGTACCATGTCAAGCTACGTTACCTAGCTGAGGAACAGCCCCGGCCCCACTTCGTGGAAAGCGGTCGGTTAGTCGCGGACGCTACGTTGGACCTTTTTATACTTTCGCGGGTTTTTCTTGAATAATCTCGAAAACCACACCCTCCAGCGTAAACGTGTCGCAGTACAAAATTAAACTACATGAAGTCCTATTCATTTTTTCTCTAGGCGCAATAGCGCAAAGAGGGCGCGAGAAAACTGAAAATCTCGCGCGCGACGCTCATGTTCTGTACCTGAGGTAGTTTCCGCAGACCAGTCTGAGGCAGATCACGAGTGGCCTGTACCAAACTGTCCGCCTCAGCTACCTCTACACTACTGTGGTGCGTTGTAAGCACTGACAGAGTTGGAATAATATAGTAAATAAATAACAGTGTACAGTAAATGTGTTCTACGTCGGAAATCATTCGGAGTAGGGCATATGTCCATACGAAGTTCTTTGTTCAAAATCGCCTATACTACCGGCCCTCAAAGCATGTACCTTTCCTCCTGCCCCACGTGTACAAATGCGATGTGTGTTTCCCTATCCATTTTCTTGTTTCTCTACAGATACGTAATGATTGCAATTTAAGTTTTTGCAATTGTAATGCGTAGGTACTTAGTTGAACTGACAATCTTTAAATTTGAAACTTCCTGGCAGATTAAAACTGTGTGCCCGACCGAGACTCGAACCGGGATCTTTGCCTCTAAATTTGTATGATAGCTAGCCCACTGGAAGAGGTCCCAGAATCAGCAGTAATATTCAAGGTTTTTGAGGTTGCTTCCTTAGTGGGTATATTACACTTCCTTAGGAGTCTACCAGAGAAGACAAGACCATATCCCATAGCCACCGGCCCTGGTCTGTTAGTTTAGCGTATCACTATAGTGATGGCGCAGCCAACTCCTGGCTCCTCCGTTCCTGACTTCAGCGTATCCATTTATGATACACCCTTGGAGCAAGTGGACCATTTCCTCTACCTGGGAAGCATACTGTCATCTAACTGCTCATCTGGAAAAGGTGTGGAGAATAGATTACGTGCTGGCCATGTAGCATTTGGACGTCTTACAAAGCGTGTCTTCCTGAATAAAGACCTAACACTGTACACCAAACTGATGGTGTACAAAGCTGTAGTCATTTCCACCCTGCTATATGGTTGCGAAACCTGGACGTTATATCGCTGTGATCTGAAGGAACTAGAACGCTTCAACCAACAGAAGCTAAGATATATGATGAACCTGAAATGGGATGACTTCATATCCAACACGGCTGTTCTAGAGAAAGCAAAAATGCATAGCATGGAAGCTCTTATCATTGTGCATCAACTCAGATGGGTCGGACATGTCCAGCGGATGAAAAATGACAGACTTCCACGCCAAATGCTGTACAGCGAAGTGAGCACAGGTAAAGGGCCACGAGGCGCCCCTCTCAAACGTTATAAGGATCAGTACAAGAAAAATCTGAAAAACTTGAACATCGATCCGAGTAACTGGCCCACAATAGCAGAAGACCGAAGTCGCTGGCGCTCAGTTACCTCAAATGCTCTTCAAAACTTTGAGCTGGAACGTCGAAGAATGGAGGATGACAAACGCCGGAGACGTAAACTCCTCCAGGCTCAGCCACGTCCTCCACCCTCCATCAGCTGTAATGTCTGTGGCCGCCTGTTCCACGCTAGGATTGGATTGCTAAGCCATCAACGACACTTCCACGCCTGAACCGTGACAAAGGAAATCTCAGGAGAGAAATGAAAACTCGGATACGAGTATCAGCCGACGACGACGACGACGACGATAGTGCCAACAACACGACCTAATTTTTGCCTAGTTTAACGACAAGTACGTAATTTCGTTAAAGATTTGTTGGGAGAGGTGACAGCGGGTGCGGTATTTCTCGGCTTCTCCACTTTAGACAGCGCGTAGCTCGCATGTTGTGGGTGCGGAGAGCGGGACAGGACGGGACGCAGGCGTTGTGTCGCGTGGCGCGGTGTGTTGCGTGCACTGGTGGGGATTCCCGTAGACGGGCGTGGGCGGGGGAGTCCCGAGTCGCGCCAACGTGGCACTGGCTGAGCTTAGCTTAGCGCGTCTGCCAGGGGCTGTCGAGGAGGGGGCGAGGCAGGAAGGCGGACGTCCCGGCTCTGCTCGACCTCCTTCAGGGTGCCGCACGCACGTGCCGGGCTGTCCAGAGGGGTGCTGGCTTCGGAGGGAGGATAGCCAGCCTTCAACCCGCCGGCTCCAGACTGCTGCAAGGGCGTCCAGCAACACGCAGGGGGTACGTGTTTACGTTTCTTACTCGTAGACCTTGAATACAAAGTTTCGATTAACTTACCACTTTAAATTCGGATAAATGCCAAGTCTACGATGGTTTAACACCTGGACATTATATCTAACTGTGGCGTCTGTTCTTTCGAACACGACCGAAAGAACACAAACCATTTGTTTTTGATCCCACAGCCGTATATATACAAGAAGAAATTGATATTCTGACATCAGCCACAATCGGGCACTGAGATAAATGCGGTGGCGACAAGTGAAAGTTTGTGCGGGCTGGGACACGAACCACGGGCAAAATGACGATCGAAATACTAACGTTGAATACATTCATCTCCTTGAAACGCTGTGGCGGAAATCCAAGTAAAGTAGAGAGCGATGGCTACGTAGACAGTACTTATGAAAGTTTGTCCCGTTAAGGCACAAATTTTCACCTGTCGCCATTGCCTTTACTCCAGTGCCCGATTGCAGCTAATGTCGGAGTTTCAAAAATGGCTCTGAGCAGTATGGGACTTAACTTCTAAGGTCATCAGTCCCCTAGAACTTAGAACGTCTTAAACCTAACTAGCCTAAGGACATCAGACACATCCAAGCCCGAGGCAGGATTCGAACCTGCAACCGTAACGGTCGCGCGGTTCCAGACTGTAGCGCCTAGAACCGCTCGGCCACCCCGGGCGGCTCGGAGTTTTAATTTCATCGTGTATATATAAGGCTGTGGATTCGAAAGGAAGTGGTGTCTGTTCTTTTGAACACGTCCGAAAGAACAGACACCACACATGTAAATATACTGTATATACCTTGACGGCAACTAGTGATCAGCCAGTGCAGATGCACTCTTTGTCCGACTTTACGCAGGAGTCAGAGTGACTCAGCGAGCAGTGAATGTCATGGAAAGAGGATGCTACGCATGAAGAGTGTGACAAATCGGGACTTTGGGTTGGACATGAAGCGTGCTCAGATAGTCGAACGGTTAAGGCAACCGCTCGCGTAAAACAAATCCGCCTTCGAGTCCCCGTCTGGCACAAATTTTAACTTGTCGCCATTGAATTAATTTCGGTGCATAGCTGCTGCTAATGTCAGAGTTTTAATTTCGTCACCTGCAGAAAATAATGAGTCCTGTGGCTGCACGAAAAGCATTATTCAACATGGTGGCGTTGCTGTCAGGATTCTTCCGAGCCATAACCCGTAGGTAGCGGTCATCCACTGCAATAGTAGCCCTTGGGCGGCCTGAGCAAGGCATGTGATCGACAGTTCCTGTCTCTCTGTATCTCCTCCATATCCGAACAACATCGCTTTGGTGCACTCCGAGACGCCTGGACACTTCCCTTCTGAGAGCCCTTCCTGACTCAAAGTAACAATGCGGACGCGATCGAACCGCGGTATTGACCGTTTAGGCACGGTTGAACTACAGATAAAACGAGCCGTGTACCTCCTTCCTGGTGGAATGACTGGAACTGATCGGCTGTCGGAGCCCCTCCGTCTAATAGGCGGTGCTCATGCTCGGTTGTTTACATCTTTGGAAGGGTTTATGGTTCAAATGGCTCTGAGTACTATGGGACAACTTCTGAGGTCATCAGTCCACTAGAACTTAGAACTACTTAAACCTAACTAACCTAAGGACATAACACACATCCATGCCCGATGCAGGATTCGAACCTGCGACCCTAGCGCTCGCACGGTTCCAGACTGTAGCGCCTAGAACAAAAATGGCTCTGAGCACTATGGGACTTAACTTCTGAGGTCATCAGTCCCCTAGAACTTAGAACTACTTAAACCCCTAAGGACATCAGACACACCCATGCCCGAGGCAGGATTCGAACCTACGACTGTAGCGGTCGCGCGGTTCCAGACTGTAGCGCCTAGAACCGCTCGGCCACACCGGCCGGCCTGTAGCGCCTAGAACCACTCGGCCACTCCGGCCGGCGGGCGGGTTTAGTGACATCTCTGAACAGTCAAACGGACTGTGTCTGTGATACAATATCCACAGTCAACGTCAATCTTCAGAAGTTCTGGGAACCGGGGTGATGCAAAACATTTTTTGATGCGAGTATTATCAAATCTCTGCCCTACGACTCATTTTTCGACAGAATATGCACTTCTCGTTTTCTTTTAATACGGTTGTGAGTCATGAGTTCGAAACACTGAACAGAAGATTTAGTTCTAGATGACTAATTTGCAACGAATTTTAACTTGCCCCCTTCTGGTGGGGCGTAACTAACCCCAGTTTTTTGACTGGTTTTACCGTCGTGTTCACCCTCATGACTGAACATTTAACCACAACCATGGAAGTCCATTTTAAAAACCTCTGTTGCTCCATGGTCTAGGATTCGTTCTGTTTGCTTTGCTCAAAAGCTAGAATAACTGATAAATATTTTCCAACATAGGATTATTTAGGGGACTAAGATCATTACGCAGTTCCGCGCCAGGAGCACGAAGAACATGCATGTCCCTGACCGCTGTATCAGCATAAGTAGGGTGAACAGACGTTCGGATAAATCCGGGCATACCGTACTTTTTATCTTTTTTTCCGGGGTCCTGGCGGATTTCTACATTGTCCTCCTTTTTCGCAAAGTTGACCGTAATAAATTTGTAATTATTCCCGTTCTATTGCTCTTTTCTTAAATGTCTTATCTACAGATGGCAGCAAGATCGCCGATTTTATCGATTTTTCACAACTGATATGGATCGATCCAAAAGCGAATACAACTATCGATTTGAGCCGTGGCCGCTCAGTTTGCTGGCCTAGCTACCTCTGGCACCTGTATCGATAGTCACCTCTTTGTGACTTATCTTTGGTTTTCCGGGTTGAGGGTGAGGCTCGGCGCGGAGGCAGTGAGTTGTGAACAGCACATGACGGAAGAAGGAGGGCTGGCGGCGGGGTTTGGTTGGGCCGATCTGTGTTTGACAACGCGTGTACCCAGCCGGGTCGTCGAACGACTTGTCGATGTTTGGCAGCCGCTGAAGAAGGTGACTGTTCTGGAGCTCTGGTGATGGAGGGCCTCCTTCTGTTATTTGAAGAGTGAAGTCTGGTTTCGCAGGACAGAGCTGATCAGGTTATGGTTGTGGAAAGGGACCACTGTCAGTTGCACAAAACACACAAACTTTATTTTCCTAAAAACACTTAATCACACATGCCCGTAAAAGGATTCAAAACAATACGGCTGAAAGCCCGAACAGAAGTTATAACAATTGCTTTAAGGAATACACGCGGCTATAGGCCTTACTTAAAAAATAAAATCTTACGTAATTAATACAAGGCTGAAGGCCTCGCACAGTACTTCAGACAAAAGAAAATCACAACCTAGAAACAGCAAGCAGTGGTGCTCAGAAGTGTTCCAAGGGTCGGCCTGAGAGGTAACTCTAATATAAGTTTAGGTGAGACAGGCAGCCAAAAGTAAGATTAAATAATCCGACGGTAACCCGAACCAGGGACGGCTGCAGGACCGACCAACAACCTAATCAATCCCCTTCCGCCCGACCAACGGCACGACAATGGAAAATATCAGCGACGACGAAGATACCCAGCAGTACTACGTCTTCAAAATTGGCACAATAACCACTCAATATATATATAAAGCCCAAAGGCTGTCGAACTGCACGCCGCACCGGACAGCATCAACACGGCGAGGAAACACACACTCGCTGCTCTATCCCAACCGACCGACTGCCCGTTCCCGTACGCAGACAGCATTCATCTGCCCAGTGGAAATCACAGAAGCTACACACAGCTCCACGTAACACTTACACCAAGAACTCCGACAATCCTAAAACCAATCACTGTGGAACAACAAGGAGAAATCGACACACGCAGAGTTTCCATAAGCGGTCGGCGACCAAAACACGTCGTCCGATGATACGACCGACCCAACGACCAACCAAGGTCGTCCCCACTCAAGTTATGTGTTCGGCAACAGTCGGGTGAGCCATGGCTGTCCGGAGCTCACTGCAGCTCCATCCCGACTCAACTCGATGTCCGTTCGAAAAACTCGGAGACACGGCGACCAGGGCACACTGGCTCGGACCCAACCATGCAGAGGTAACTCTTGCCCATTGGCCACCCGACATCTCTGCGCAAGGAAGGAACCGACCCACGTCCGGCAAGATGAACAACTGACGAGGTCCAGAAACGGTCAAAAGACCAAATACACATCGCCCGATGAGACGACCGACCGAACGACCAACCAACGGTCGTCCCCGCTCAAGTCTCCTTCCGTCGGACAGTGCATGTGTGTCGCCAGCGGTCGGCGAGTACTGGATGTCCGGACCTCACTGGCGCTGCGCCCCCGACTGGACTCCCACAGACCACGACATGGAAATACTAGCGGTCGCTTCAAGGATAATACGACAGTGCTCTTATCGATACGCGCCGCTGCTACCACTCACGGGGAGGCAAGCCAGCAACTTAGTGACGCCAGTAAATCGAATAAGAAACAGGCGGCAGTTCCGTAAAGAGAAGCTCTCAAGCAAGAAACGGCATGAACACGAGCCGCGCACGCCTCGAATGGCTGTTGAAAGTATAATTCACGATGGGGAGAGTGCACCGTAACATATTGCCTATGGATATTGTGGCCCTGTGTATTTATTGTTTAAAGGAAAATTCGCACAATATTATTGCGTCTTGTGCACTGAATGATATGTGTTTGTTTGTTCTAAGGCTTGAAAGTGGCCAATAATTGGCTGCCTTAATATGTTTCATGTGTGTGTGCGATTTGCAGTTTATTGTAGTCGACTGATTTTTGTAAAATATCTGGAAATGCCTAAACGCAAGTGTACATTCTTAGGTGCTCTTTCGTAGAAATATCATGCATTCAAGAAAGGGAGAACTGAATTCGAAGCAGAATGTAAAATATGTGGAGCTGAAACTTATGTTTCAGTGGCCAATAAAGGTAATAAATAGATCGACAGATAGTTTTATTGTCGTGGTTTTATTTCATGATTTCGTAGTCATTCAGTTTATTTGTATTCGGAAAACTGAATGAGAAAAATTGGCAACAAAATTCTCCAGTTCTGCATAGCATACATAAACATTTAATATATTTAAATGTTATAAAACCAAATGCGTGTCACTGTGTCGGTGAAATGTTTTAAATTTCTTACATTATGCGGCCACGGCATAGAACATTACTTCACCATTCAGAAGCATAAGACAAATCGTCAGGGTAGCAGTTCAATGTTTAAAACAGATACGTTACTTCAACAATCTGCTTCTGCTTAAGTTACCCAGTTCTTGCTGGAAAAGGAGCAGTAGCGTTCTACAATGTTAGGCATCTTTTAGCTATAGGTCAATGGATTGCACGCCAAAATTAAATGAAGCCATTTATTTGAATTCAGATGTTGCTAAAAAGATCTTCTCAGCCAGAACAAAAACTCAAAGCATTACAAACAATGCAATTGCTGCTCATGCCTTGAGTGCAACCATGGACGCTTTGAGTAGCACATCTTGGTTTGGTGTCTCGATCGATGCAAACTTGGTGGTTTAAAATGAGAAGTAATTGAGCTGAAATCTATTCCAATTGAGGAAACTGGAAACTTTTGGTAAGGACTACGGGACCAAACTGCTGAGGTCCTCGGTCCGTAAGCTTATGCACTACTTAATCTAACTTAAACTAACTTACGCTAAAGACTACACACACACACATACACACACACACACACACACACACACACACGCACGCCCAAGGGAGGAGTCGAACCTCCGGCGGGGGGAGCCGCGCGAACCGTGACAAGACGTCTCACACCGCACGGCTACCCCGCGCAGCTCCTATTGAGACATCTGAGATGGTTATGCATTATATTACAGAAACACTATAACATTTGTGTACTATTGACAAGTGTATTACCTACTGTTCATAATGTTAACACAAACGTTTGGGACTATAAATTGCAAAGAAGGCCAGAATATATACAGTAGATTAAAGACATCTTTGAACAATGAGAATTTAATCGGTGTGGGGTGTCCAGCTCACATTTTAGATTATGCAGTTCAGCATGGAGCCTGACACTCTTTCTGTTGATTTGGAGTGTGTCATTGTATCAGTTCATAGTTATTGTTCTGTTTACACTGTTAGAATCTAGCAGTTACACTCTTTCTTTAAATTTGTTGAGATTAATTACAAAGAAGCCCTGTCTCATGTGAATACTAGGTAGTTGTCTCTTTTCCCAGGCGTTGAAAGGGTACTGGAAATGTATCCCGCTCTGAAGTCTTACTTTCTGTCTGAAAGCAAGCCACTAAAGGTTTTGTTTCAGCTTATTGAGAACAGATTAAGTGAAGCCTACTTATCGCATTTGCATTGATTGATGCCTGTGTTCAATTCAAATATTCTGCAATTAGAAATTGAAGACAATTATGTGTTTGAAGTGACTGAGAAAAATTAGATTTATTATGTAAGGTGTTTGAGGACCGATTAAATGAAAGATTCATTTGTCTACAGGTTAAACAGAATATGGAAATTGCAACAGAAGAAGGCTTTGGTAAATAAGTTAAGCTCTTTACGGAGAAGCTATGTTGCTGTATCAATCGCGCCATAGATATTTAAAACGAGGGTTCTATATGTTCAGCGACTTTTCCTGGTTCAAATGGATGTCTCTTGAAAAAGATGTTAACTACAGTGATGTTGTAAAAGGCATGTTGTATTTTCAAGATAAATGTAAAGCTTTTGAAATTGAAGAAGTAAAATGTTTTAACCAATTCTGTAATTTTAGGCAATTTCTGAAACAGAATAGTAATTACCGCGTATGTAGTGAGTTATGTTGTATTTAAAAGTGGGCCAAATATTTTTGTGAAAGTAAGTCTGGTGATTGCCATTTAGAATTGTTGAAACTTGCGGAATACTTTTTCAGTATTTCAGGGGACAGTGCAAATGCAGAAAGACTATTTTCGCTCATTACAACACAGTGGACTGATGACTGGAATAGGTTGAGCTCTCAGCCTGTTAAAGGTATGTTGACGGTCCAGCATAATTTAAAAGAATTTTCCTGTGTATCTTCTTAAAACTGTCTGCTAAGCAAGCTCACAATTTTGCGAAAATTTGGATCTAGAGAAGTACCAATAAAGGTTAAAGACTGTATGTTAGGACTATTAATTAATTCATTTATTAAATTTGAACATGTCTCTGTGTGCTCTTTTTTTTCAGACTTTGAAAGTGTTTGTCCTCTGGTCTCCCTAAGCATAAGAAAGTTCACAGTCCTGATTTTCACACTTGACTTTTCAGTCCCGAGTGAGACCTTGCAACATGGCTGCTCATTCCTCCTTAAAAAGACTGTCCACGTTTCTTATATGGCCTGTAGAATTTATAGAGTGGCAGCCACTAGAATCTTTCGTTCAAAATATTCAGTTAATTTTTCCTTGACTTTCACTCATGGTCCTTATCCGAAAATAATTGCTGTACCAATCCGAAGAACTTAAGGCCAGCATTGGATAATAAGTTAACTCGTCAGGTAACATCACCTGTCGTCCTGAGTTGCTGCAGCCTGGCTGCGTAGTTTCTTTGCCGGGTCAAATGGACGAAACACCTGTGGCGTCTGGCTGACGTCATCCTCCCATTGTTCCGGTTCGTCTAGCGCTAGCCTTTGTAACGGTTTTTGCTGAGTAGCACTAAGGCCGGTATTACACTATCAAATTTCTTTGTCAAAGATTTGATCAAAGATGTGATCCAATATTCCGTCCAATATATTGGACAAAGATCTTTGACGTAGCGCTACGAGGGGTATTACACTGTCATCAAATTTTTCGTCAAAGTTCAAGATGGCTGACAACAACTTGTTATTAACCGCAGCAGTTCTACGTACTCCAATTGCATTGTGTGCACATGCGGAAAAGAAGTGGGGGGAGAAAATGGAACCATACATACGAGGTTGACAGTCTTAAAAGTCCTGGGATTACAACTTGATAATAAATTCAGTTGGGAGGAGCACACCACAGAACTGCAGAACGCCTTAACAAATCTGTATTTGCAATTCGAGTGTTAGCAGACATAGGCAACATAAAAATGAAAAAGCTTGCATACTTTCATTGTCATATGGGATAATATTTTGGGGTAAATCTTGAAGTCAAACAAAAGTTTCCAAGGTCCAAAAGCGTGTAATACGTATTATTTGTGGAGTAAATTCACGGACCTCCTGCAGAAACCTCTTCAAAGAACTGGGTACTTCAGATTCTTGCATTGGTACGGGGGAAAATAAGAAAGAAAATGAAACTGTTGGCGGGCCAGAAGTACAGTGAGACTGTCGTTTGGACGTACGAGATTTGCAGGTTAGCTTTTTTGTTTTGTATTTCATGCCTAGATACTTCCGTAGAGATATTGTTGCATGTGGATCATTATATGTAATGATTATTACAATACATGCAACGATATGTTTGTACAGTTATCTAGGCATGAGAAACAAACAAAAAAAACTATAACTCTCGTAGGCCCAAATGACAGTCTCACTATACTTCCGGCTCGCAGGTTAACTACTGCCTCTCAGTATATTTACTTCTTAATAAAATTTGTCGTAAATAATATATCTCTTTTTCCAACAAACAACTCAGTTCATACATACAATACCAGGAACAAAAATGATCTGCACAAGGACTTAAAAACACTTACTTCAGTTCAAAAAGGGGTCCACTACTCAGGAACACTCATCTTCAATAATTTGCCAGGAAACATAAAAAATTTAGTTAGAAATAAAGATCAGTTTAAAAGGAGCCTGAAAGACTTACTACTGGCAAACTCCTTCTACTCCATTGGCGAAATTTTTAATAGAAACAAATGATGTATTTATTCATACTATTAGTATTTTTATTTCAGCTTAAAAAAAATCGACGTGTTCCACATCCACGAGGATCTCCTCAGCACGGATCTATGGAACGAAAAACTAATCTAATCTGGGTGAAGCCGTGGGTTTTACGACGACACGATAAAAGCATTCAACAAAACTTGTTACGTGAGCTTACAGTGGAAGACGTCAAGTCGTACATCAATTACTTAAGAATGGATGAGCATACATTTCTGTATGTGCTCAATGAAGTGTATCCTCATATCACAAAGCACAATTTTCACTTAAGAACTGCTACATCTTCAGAAGACAGGCTCACTATAACACTCCGATTCCTTGCTACAGGAGAGGGTTATGTTATGTTAGGTTAGGTTAGGTCAGGTTAGGTCTCCAATCTTCTTAATCTATTTTTTATTCAGGGTGCCTCACGTTGTAAAGCGCCTGATAAGCTTCAGACATCTCTATTAATTCTGTAGTTGTCGGCACACACCAATTATATTTACCGGCAATGGTTATAAAAACACTACAGACGACAGAACGCTGCAGCGATGCTAGCGCTCCGCGTGGTAACATATCGCATTGCAGTGAACAGAAGACAAGCGATTTCTTTGATCAAATATACGGCCTCGGCCTAGATTTGATCAAATATTGGACGACATTTGTCAAAGATCCCTATTACACTATCAAAAATCTTTGACAAAGATATTGGACAAAGATATTGGACAAAGAAATTTGATAGTGTAATACCGGCCTAATGGACTGCAGTAGGTTCAAGATTTGATTGTGAGATCAGATTGCTGCGCCATCTGAAACGAATTACAGACAGATCATTGTTCTCCGTACAAAAACTTGATAACGTAATGAGACAGGATGCGAAACAACAAGAAAAATAGCACGGAGTTCCAGAGTTCGTAAATCTAACTGTCTTGCAGCGTACTGCTGACTGTCTTGAAGCCAAAACTCCCAGTCTTCAAAAAGTGGAATAATACACTGTACCGCACGACCTCGAAATTTTGAAGTCTCTGGTTAGTACGAACCGTGTCGATTACCACTGAAGTCTGTCGTCTTCAGTTGTTGCCACTGGCTACATTCGCTGCTTCCAAGTGTCAAGCTGACGGCGAGTGTTGCATAGTTTTGGAAATTCGAACGTCTACACCACCGCTTTTAAGCGCTTCGTTTTTCTATCAATGCGCCACTTTACTGATTGAGTTCTGGAACATAACTACAAAATTAATTAGTACAACGTACATGAATACTCATTTACTGCAACACACACACACACACACACACACACACACAAACGAGAACATCCAATTCAAGATAAACACTAAAATGGATCTATCCAAGGTGAGACTTAGAAGGGGAGGGTCTAACACGTGGATCACTAATTTTGATCAAGTTTTGGAAGATCTTTATATAGTGAAAATGAAGAGATACGGATTTCGATCTTTTACTAGACGGTCACTAGTCAAAAAGAGCTGAGGACAGTGTTGATGACGGAAAATCGTATTTTCAACGCTATACATCGAAAGATCGCCTAAAAGCAAAATTATATTAATATAATATGAGTTCCAAAGCTAACGTTCAAGTTACTAACGTTTTTGTATTTTCAAGTTGTATGTTGGGTACCCGTCATTAAACGTGTCTAGCAGAGTGAGGTCACCGGCCGAGAGGGCATGCCATTATACTCTCAAAATGCTGGTCCGTCTTCACTTCTTGGTCGTGGCTCTTTTTTCATTCAATATTTTTTAGTTTATCTGGCAATTATATGATAGTCGGAATACTTTTGTTTCCTTTTTTTGAGTAAAACATCAGGAGGTATGATTAATAAACAAATAATAAACATACAACGAATTGGATATAATGTAGGGACAATTATTTCCATCGTGATAGATACAAGCAGAAATACAGTTACAGAATATTACTGCATAATCCTTACAGATCACCTATTCGTGAGCTTTCTCACAATCAGGTGGAAACAGAGAAAATATAAATATTTCTCGCACCACGTGCAACGTACGAACGAAATGTCGCCGCACTGACATGTTTTCCGGTTCATTGTTCGTGGAAAACATATCTGATTCAAATTGTCATCAGTCGGGTATCTGTTTGGAAGCGTACCTAGCGTATGAAAGCATACCTTCAGAGACAGACATGGACAACAGGGTATTGGCCAACGCATGAACTTTGATAGCATCCGCTCTGTCTGTTGACAAATTGAGGTACATTTCGAAGGTATCGATTTCACGGTGCAGGTCGGTTGAACATCTTGGTCTACGAAAGCCCTACCGTAGCACGTCATGCATTATGATGAAAATAAATGTCGGGACATTATATATACTTATTTGATTATTAATCATACGTCCCGATGTTCTACTTTAAAAAAAAGGGAAAGAAAGCTATTCCGATATCAGAATATTTTCAAATACACCGAAAAAAGTATCGAATAAAAAGAAGTGACAAGCAAGAATCGAACATGTATCAGCAGTTTGGTAGTCTAATGCGTTGACCGCTCGACGGCCAAGTTCACTCTGCTGGATATAATGAATGACAGGTACGCAGGCTACAACATGAAAACAGAAAAACGTTAGTAAATCCAACATTATTAACTTTGGATCTCATATTACATTAATAAAAATGTTTGTTCTTAGAGGGCCTTTCGATTTATAGCATGGAAAATACGATTTTACGATGCCAACTTTGTTTCGGTGTTCAAAAACTAAGGAGTGTATTGCAGAAAACCGAAACGTGTCTCTTTATTTTAAAGAAAGAACGACATTGTTAAAACTGAACAAAATCGGTGACTCGCATGTCACACCTTCCCCTTGTGAATATAAAGCAGAATATAGTCGCTTCTCAGAATTAAACATCCTTGAGCCCCAATTCTACTGAAAACACCACTGCATTATAAGTGGCTGTGGTGGTTGGTAACCTCGTAGACTGTTTACTGTAGCCTGCCGATTACAGACTGGCGGCTGCTCTATTCAGAATGCTGCCACCACTCGAACTCCACACGAAACACTCACAGACTGATACGAACTTCCGCTGACTCGCTGTTAAATAGCTGTACAAACTGATCCCGGGATACCACGCGATTGGCTGTGCATGCCGAACGATAACACGGGTCCCGCTCGTTGGCTTCCCAGACAGAATGACGTTACCCCTCTGTCCGACTGGAGCCCGTGACGGGGCGTGCAAAAGTGACTGCCACTGGTGGCCTGAGAGGGAGGCGGCCAAGTGCTGACTCCACTGGCTTCGCCTTGACTTAGGCTGGGCCGGCAACCCCCCGTGACAGCAGGGTGGACTACCCAGCAGGGGCAGTGGCCTCGGTCACAACAGTGCCTCCCAACCTGTGGGTAATTATCCCATGAGGGGTAAAATGAGACTTTCTGACGGGGAACAACGAAAGAGTTCTGTTTCGACCGAGAAAATACATTATTTTTAAAACATCAGTATTTCTTAGGACTGTAATACAATTACATGTTAGCAATAATTACACTTTTTAAACATCTTCCTCACATAGTGAACCTAAAACACAAATGACAGCAAAGTTGAGAAAATTATATGACATATGCTTAAATGCACTGCCCGAAAAAAATTAGTACTCCTAGAAAGACAACGTCGATTTTTATCGAACATGGGCGATAGTAGACGTATTGATAATGGTTTCACCGTCGTCCGCATACATGTAGCGCAGAGGACAACCTCCTGAGACCTAATAACCATCATCACCATATAGCATTAACGGGCCTTCATGGTCTAAAGCAAAAAAAAAGACTACGAAAGGAAAAAGACCAGCACACTGCAAAATTTATAAAAGACATTATGAAAAGCACAAAAATTGAGGTCCTTCAGTCAGAGCAGAGGAGATATCTACTGCAGATGGTAGTCCACCGTTGCAGGTGTCTAGTTTCATCTTCTACCGCTATCGGCTCCAATTGTTTAACGAAGCTTAATACTTGATCTGTCCCTCTCGTCATTGGACGTCCTCTCGGGCGTTTTCCAGCAGGTGGAGAGTCTAGGACTCGCTATGGGGGGAAGGGCAGTGGGGACCTATCTGTTCGAAATATATGGTCAAACCACTATAGCCTCATGGGGTTGGGCGGCCACCCCCCTTTACAGATGTCGGATGTCGTGGGCTAGGCAGACCGACATGAAAGGACAGACGGCGAACTGTGGCGAAACTAACATCAGTCTTAAATGCTGGGCATAGCGCAAGTGTGTCTGAACACACAGTGCACCGAACACTCCCAACGATGGGCCTCCGCAGCCGACGACCCATGCATGTGCCAATGTTGACACGACGACATCGGCAACTAAGCCTGAAGTAGGCACTGGACGTTGACGCAATGGTTGAGTGTTGCATGGTCTCATGAATCCCAATAACTTCTTCATCATGCAGATGGGAGAACCCGAATCTGTCGTCTTCCAGGGGAACAGTTCCTTAACACCTGTACTGCTGGACGGAGACAAACTGGCTGTGGCTCCATTATGCTCTAGAGAACATTCACGCGGGCATCGATGGGCCCAGCGCAGCTCGTGCAAGACATCATGACGGCCAAGGAGTGTCGTACAATGGTTGTAGATCACGTATACACCTCCATGGCTATTATGTTTCCTGACAGCAATGGCACTTTTCAATAATCGTGTCACAAGACCAGGAGTGTGATGGAGTGGTTCGAGGAATAGAGTGGCGAGTTCTAGTTGATGTGTTGGGCCCCCAGCTTGCCAGATCAGAACCCAGAAGAACACATCTGGGACGTGATTGAACGTGGCGTCAGAGATCTCCGGAATTTACGGGAATCAGGTGACTTGTGGGTACAGATGTGGTCTCAACTTCTTCCAACGACCTACCATGGAGTCATTGCTCCCTCGCCGCGACGCGTCACCGCTGTTATCAGTGCCAAAAGTGGACATACTGGCTATTTGGTAGGTAGTCATAATCCTCTGGCTGATCAGTGTACTTATATCCACTGTCAATAATCGCCTCTATAAATAATAAGAAGAAACGACATGTCACAACCACCATCTATCACGTAGGATAATCTCTGCGCCGAATGTTGCTTTGAACGCTGTAAGTGACTGCTACCTCAGCGTACAACTAGACGTATGTCTCTTGAACTAACATCGGTGGTGTATCGGTGGTGTTATGCGAAAGGCAATTGTACTCAATAAAAATAAAAATAAAATAAAATGGTGGTTCCTGCCAGATGGCACTGGTCCTCATAGGATTAATTGGGTGGCGTGCGACGTTGGGCAAGTCGAGTCTTCGAGCATACGAACTACGGAGATGACTCCATAGGGCCTGCTGGTGGGACCCTCGCCACGGTAGTCACCTTGTCCGCCACACTTCGCCAATGCTCGGCTCCGTGCAGGGCCCACGGGAAATCAATATCTAATTGAAAAGGTACCCACTAGAGGTCTTAACTTTGTCGTTTACTGTCGAGAGCTCGCATACATTTAAATGCGCAGTCAATAATTATTAAACTCACTTGAAACAGTCACCCGAGACGGCTGCTGGCATTCGCAAGACCTGCAGTGTCACGTGACGTGACGTACGCTCCCCGGCCTCTCTTTCTCGTGCGCCTCGCCCCACTGCCGAGTGTAAAGCGAGTACACGGAGAGGGAGAACTGATTTCTGAGCCGTACACTGGTGGCGACACGCAGGGGGCGGAAGTGTGGCAGAGGCGGCTTGCGCGCCAGGGCGGCTCCGCTGCCGCTGGGGGCGCAAGGTCGCCGGCGCTGGCCTTGACCCGTGACCCCGCCCCCCCCCCCCCCCCCTGCCGCTACCCACAACCCCCGCCACCCCCGCCAGCCACGCCCACTGACCCGCAGCCGCGCAGCGAACACCTAGCCCGGGCCTCGCGCGCTGCCTGCACCAGCCAGCTCTGATAATGCTGTACATACACTGAAGCGCCAAAGAAACTGCGTATTCAAATACAGAGATATGTAAACACCTAGAATAAGGCGCTGCGGTTGGCAACTCTTATACAACAAGTGTCTGACGCTGTTGGTAGATCGCTTACTGCTGCTATAATGGCAGCTTATCAAGATTGAAGTCAGTCTCAACGTGATGCATACCTGTAGTCGGCGAGCCTTGGGACACAGCATCTCACAGGTAGCGATGGAGTGGGGACTTTCCCGTACGGCCATTTCACGAGTATACCGTATCAGGAATCCGGTAAAAGATCAAATCTCCGACATCGCTGCGGTCGGGAAAAGGCCCTGCAAGGACGGGTCCAACGACGACTGAAGAGAATCGTTCAGCGTGACAAAAGTACATCCCTTCCGCAAATTGTTGGGGATTTCAGTGATGGGCCGTCAATAAGTGTCAGCGTGCTAGCCATTCAACGAAAAATCTTCGATATGGGCTTTTGGAGCCGAAGACCCACTCGTGCACCCTCGATGACTGCACTACACAATGCTTCACACCCTGCATGGGCCCGTCAACACCGACATTCAACTGTTCGTGACTGGAAACATGTTGCCTGGTCGGACGAGTCTCGTTTCAGATTGTACCGATCGGATGGACGTATACGGGTATGGAGACAACCCCATGAACCCATGGACCTTGCACGTGAGCAGGGGACTGTTGAAGCTGGTGGAGGCTCTGTAATGGGTAGGGCGTGTGCAGTTGGAGTGATATGGGACCCTGATGAGTCTTCATACGACTCCGACAGGTGACGCGTACGTAAGCATCCTGTCTGATCACCTGCATCATATCCATTGTGCATTCCGACGGACTTGGGCAATTCCAGCAGGACAATGCGACACCCCACACGCCCAGAACGGCTACAGAGTGGCTCCAGGAACACTCTACTAACATTTCCGCTGGCCACCAGTCTCCCCAGACATTAACATATCTGGGACGCGCTGCAACGTGCTGATCAGAAGGGATCTCCACCCCTTCGTACTCCTACGGATTTATGGACAGCCCTGCAGGATTCATGGACTCAATTCCTTCAGACATCAGTGGAGTCCATGCCACGTCGTGTTGCGGCACTTCTGCGTGCTCGCCAGCGCCGTACACGATAGTAGGCAGGTGTACCGGTTTCTTTGGCTCTTGTGCATATGGTATGTAAGTGTAAATACGCTATGTAAATAGATAAGTTTGTTAATAACAATCTCGAAAAGTTCTTTCTGAAATTACTTCAAGCTTTTAGATGACACTCTAACAAACACATATGTAAAAGAAAATCGTTTTTCGTAACAGCCTTCGAAAGCTTTTGACTGACTTGTTTCAAATTTTAACATTATGCAGTAATAAACGCTGAGACAGACATAGGCTATATTTCGTTTTAATATATATGGTGCATAAACATAGCCTGCGTGTAGGGGAAATGTACTTAGATAAAAACTCGAAATATTTTTCCCGACTTACTTCAAATTTTTACATGATACGCCAGTAATCTATCAGATGGACATAGGATACACATTGCGACATATTTTGTAATATACGTTTATATAAAAATCTATGTATATATATATATATACTATTACATAAAAATAAGTCATTGTTAACGTTGTTTCCAAAAATATCGACTAGTTCTTGACCGATTTGCTTATAACTTTCCTAATAAACAATTGAACGGACATAAAAAATGGCTCTGCACACTATGGGACTTAACATCTGAGGTCATCAGTCCCATAGACTTAGAAGTACTTAAACCTAACTAACCTAAGGACATCACATATATACATGCCCGAGACAGGATTCGAACCTACGACCGTAGCAGCAGCCCGGTTCCAGGCTGAGGCGCCTAGAACCGCTCGGCCACAACAGCCGGTTGAACGGACATAGATTACACACACACACACACACACACACACATATATATATATATATATATATATATATATATATATAAAATTAATAAATGGTCTGCTGAACATAGGCATAATTATATAAATATATAGAAAAACTCTCGACTGATTTCGTTCAAATTTTTACATGATACTGTAATATACTTTCGGAGGCTGCACATTTTTAATGTGTATGGTACATAAATCTATATTTAACACATGCAGGGGAATCATTGTTACTAAATACCCAATAAGTTGCTGACCGATTTTTTCCTATTTTTGCACTATGCTCCAATAAACTTTAGGGCATTCACAGCGTACATACTTTTTACATGTGTATGGTATATAAATATATATCTAATACATAAAGAGGAAAGTTCTTGCCAAATTTCATGATTCTAGATCGGCAAAAAGTACCTCATATGTTTTATTGAGTGAGTTTGTGAGTATCAAAATATGCGACATGAATGGCTGTATCTTTTGACTGCATCGATTTAGAAGCTTACATTTACTATACCGCCACGTTGTATTTCAGCTTAATACGTCTACCCGTTCTTGAGAAAAATGGGTCTTGATAGACGGACCGACAACAGACAGTCGGACTACAAACGAGACAAGAGTTTTTCTCGTGTGATGTAAATGAACAAATTTCGATTTTTTTCTTTAGCTTTACCGTGATTATTTGCTTTACCAAATTTCATAGTTCCATGTCAACGGGAAGTACCCTATAGGTTATGATGAGTTTGCGATCATCAAAATATGCCACATAAATGGCTGTTACTTTTGATTTCATTGACTGATAAGCTTCACTCTTTCAAATTTCAATTTGATACGTCCACGCGTTCCTGGCAAAAAGGGTTTTTAACAGACAGACAGACAGACCGATGGACAACTTATCCTGTAAGGGCTCCTTTTTATCGAATGAGTTACAAAACCTTTAAACTGTCGAATGTCTTGTAAAATGATTTGCCTAAGAGTGAGAAATAAAAGAGGTTATGAAACGTTTCATGAACTTTTTGGATTATGCTCCAAACCATACACAGCATCTGAGATTCTCATATGCAACTAACGTAAGGAAAACCCTACAAATACCTTTAGCACTGTTTTTAAAATTCTGAGCTAAACATTGAAGTTCAAACTCTCGATCGGCATCTCAGCTGCTGTACTTGATTCCAAGCATCACTCAAAGCCGCATCAAATGTTTCTGTAAACTATTTCATTTATTATTTACAGGCCATTTTCAAAAACATTTGACCTTTTCTTAATATTTTTTTTATTTCTATGTTTTGTTCAGAAAGCATGAAATATGATATACAGTGTGGTTACAATTAAACCAGGGAATGTCCAGCTGTCGTCACGCAGGTCGTTCACTGCCTGAAGGCTGCACATCGCCCCCTGCGTTCTCAGCCGTGCCTACAGTAACTTCTTCAACAATTTGTGGCACAGTTGGTCGTCGGCCTCTCCTAGAAGCAAATTGAATCACTGGACGATTGTTCCAAACTGCATAATCACCGAGATCACCTGATTTGAAGCCTCTCAGGTGGAAATTAAACTGTGTTTCGTTGAAAGATTTATACATTATTTCTCTTCCGCACGTTCCTACAAAAGTCTCCATAATGTTTCATTGTCGAATCGTTTCTCATGGGAGCGAAGTTTTAATTATGGCGTACTTAAATATCAATCGGCATTTTATAAACATTAGTAAGAATATACACATCAAGACAAAGAAGTTTCAATTTATGCTTTGATTTGATGCATTTTCACACTTCATGTATTCGTGAAATATTTCCTTTCTCCCTCAAATCATTAATTACGTTTTCCTTAGTTACCCTGACTACTTTCACTCAGATGAATAGTTTTTTTTTGTTTTTGGTAAAAGTAGTCCTCACGTTGTCCATTTGATACCCTATTTGTCCATTGCCCTCGTTTGGCTATGAAAATTTGGACAAAAATCCATTGTGTACCTTAAAGCGAGGCACGTTTTCACTTCGCTCAACATATGACCAAAAATAGAAAGAAACCTAAATGTGTCGCTGTATGCCTGAAAATGTGCGTGACATGTTAGTGATCAACAGCTGTGTTTTAGATCCAGTCCTTTTCTCTGAATATTAACTGTATTTCGTTTTATTGAGATTATCCCAAAAACTCACAGACAGCGTGCTGCTATAAATCCTACTCTTGATTCCCGCCAGCATACCACCGCAGAATGTGTCAAAATGGGGCTGCCAATAAAGTCTGTCGGTAATCGATAAACAGAGTAATCCCAGCGCTTCCCAGTGTTCCTGTTTTAGATTGATTCTGACGTGGTCCTTGATAGTAGGGCTCCAGTATAAATGTAGGTCTAGGTTAATATATTTCGACTCTTCTGTTGGTCTTATGAAGTCTCATGAACCGAACTCAGTGTTCGGATACGGGATTAGTAAATAATTCATTCAGTCTGAGAGCAGGTCTACCTGACTTTGCAAATAACGAGCTTTTCGTTCTTGGTCCAACTTGCCTACTATCTAAAATACACTTTAAAACAAAAATTAAAAGAAAAACGAAGCACCACGAAGGAATTATCCGAATGGAATGAAAATCCCTAGATATGATGTACATACACAGTCAAAAAAATGATTACAGTTTCAGAAAAAAATGGATGATTTTTTTTTTTTTTTTTTTTTTTTTTAAGAGAAAGAGAAATTCTGTGCAACTAGTGCGTGAGATCGTCAATGCCCCGAGATGGTTGGTGGGCCCGGCCATAATGCTGGTATTTCGACAATACTGTACGATCCGTTTTTATGCCCTTCGTGATAAGCCATGCTGGGCTTACATTTCAACAAGATAATGCCCGCCCGCACACGGCGAGAGTTTTTGCTGCTTGTCTTCGTGGTTGCCGAATCCCATCTTGGCAGCGAGGTCGCCCAGTCTCTCCCCAATTGAGACAATTTAGAGCATTATGGGTTGAGCCCTACAACCTGCTCGGAATTTTGACGATTTAACGTGCCAGTTGGACAGAATTCGGCACACATACCTCACGAGGACATCCAAGAACTATCAATCAATGTCAAATCGAATAATTCCTTCTGTAATTGCCAGAGGTGGACCAACGCATGATTGACTTGTTCAACTTCTGATGCTCTTTCTCTTGAAAAAATCATCGTATTTATCTGAAATTATAATCATTCGTTTTCCTGTACGTGTACGTCACGTCTGCCGATTTCTGCCCCATCGGGATAATTCCATCGTGGTGCGTCTTTTTTCTTTTTAGGGTGTACATTTGAATAATTTATGACACACTTGCGGTGTACGGTAATTGTGCACAGACGTGGAGACCGCCTTTCACTTCAATGCAGTTTAAATAAGGAATGCGTATAAGGCGTAAATACATCGAGGTAACTGTCGACCATCTAAAGTCCATTGACTGGCCATACAATAGAAATCACAGAATAGCGTAAAACTACCAACCGAGCGAACATGGGGATGGCACCCGTGCACACCTACAAAGCCTCACCCCAGCCTGCTCTCTCTTGTACATCTGCTCTCTGCAAAACACTGTAAAAAGCATGGCAAGGCTACGTCCCACTGTACCAATTATTACGGCTTCCTCCCGTTCGATTCACGCAAGGAGCTCTGGGAGAAAAACTGCTTGGACGGAAATCGGAAATTTGTGATAAGTTCTACGGGACCAAACTGCTGAGGTCATCGGTCCCTAGGCTTACACACTACTGAATCTAACTTAAACTAAGTTATGCTAAGGACAACACACACACCCATGCTCAAGGAGAGGGGGGGGGGGGGTGATAAACGTTGCAAGACGCCTTAGACCGCACGGCTACCCGGCGCGGCGTTGGTTAAACGGCTCTGTACGATTTGTAACGAGTCTAATCGTATATCCGCGGCGTTACCTAGGCGGTTATGGTACATTCCGTGATTACTCACTTAACAGTGTTTCTTAGTGTCTTTCAATATCTCCGTGACCTTCTCGCATGGGTCTAACAAACCTGTATCCATGCATGCTGCCGTCTTCGTAATTATCAGTACGTCCTGTTAGTCCTATTTGATACGGGTGCGACACACTTGAGCGACATTCTACAATGGTTATCCGCTATGAAACCGTAGTACAACTGTCTCACGAATCAGTACTGAGAATATCACACACTAGTCGTCAAACGTGTGATATGTTTACCACATCATATTTCGCAACTACGTTATTCAGTTATCAAGGGCATGAAGAACTGCTGGATTTTTACTTTTGACTCTGCCTGATGGCATAGAAGCTTTAAGCACTTGGTAGGGGTAACGTAGTCCCGAGACATGTTATGGTGAATATATCACACGCAAGGCAATTGCTGCGTAAGATTCCCAGTATTGACTATACGATGGGTGTCAAGAATGCTTAGTACATTGCTATGTTCTTTGTAGACTGATGGAATTTCCCTAGTCTTTTACCAATGAACCGAAGGCTACCATCTGCTTTACCTACGGCAGAGACTATGTGATCCTTCTATTTTCATATCCCTACAGAGTGTTACGCCCAGGTAATTGTATGAGCTGACCGACTGAAACTGTGAATCGTTGTTACTGTAGTCATACGATAAATTACTACCATTTTTCGCTTTGTGAAGCACACAATATTACAATTTTGGACACTGAAAGATAGGTATTACTGTTTGCACCACTTTGAAATGTTATCAAGTTCAGACTGAATATTTGTGCAACTTTCTTTTTTCAGACAGTACCATATTAAAAATTACAGCATCGACTGCGAAACCGCTGAGGTTGTCCATCGATATTGTCTGCAACGTTCAAATGGCTCTGAGCACTATGGGACTCAACTGCTGAGGTCATCAGTCCCCTAGAACTTAGAACTACTTAAACCTAACTAACCTAAGGACATCACAAACATCCATGCCCGAGGCAGGATTCGAACCTGCGACCGTAGCGGTCTTGCGGTTCCAGACTGCAGCGCCTTTAACCACACGGCCACTTCGGCCGGCATTGTCTGCAACGTCACTAATATACACCACGAGTAGCAGGGGTTCCAGGACACATTCCTGGGACACGCCTGAAGCTGCTTCTACGTCTGCCGATGACTCTCCACCCAACCTAACATGCGGTGTACTGCCTACCGAGAATTCCTCAATCCAGTCACAAATTTCGCGTCATACGTCGTACAATCTTATTTAACGTAGTAAGCGTAGGTACGGCCAGTGTCGCCTGGACCACCAATGTCCTACCCCTCCCTCCAGATGCTCAGACGCCACGCGCTCTGCCTCGCCTTCCGTACCCCCGTATGCTCCTCCCACGCACATCCTGTATGAACTTACCAGCTGCCCGTCGCCTCTCTCCTGTCCCACACTTCCCGCAGAGTTGTCGCCAACCATTCTACCGCTTTTTTGTATTCATCAGCGACTCGGATTCCTCGCCCAGCCCAAATATCGATGTGGAGGACAGATCAGTGATACTCGCGCTCACGGCTTGATCCTGTAAGGTATGCCACCATATCACAGGCGTATTACGTGGGCCCCTCCACTGATGTGACAGACTTCGTAAATACGGCAGCACTGCGCTTGTCCGGTCGTTCTCACTACCAGCGGAGAAATGCTCCTGTCGGAGCACAAACAATGCGAATATATTCAAATGATTCTAACAAAGATGTACCAGCTGCCTCATTCTACCTGCCTCAGCATCCTAAAATTTGCGAAAATTCGGCATGCGAACATATTCGCCTTTCTTTAACGAGCAGCTCACCCCAAACTCCCACAAGCTCTCCTAACTGTAACTCACTCACACCCACTACTCCATCGTTGTAAAGTCGTTAATACCCATCAACTCCCAGTTGCCCTTTCTCACAGACTCATTTAGCCCAACTCATTGTCATTGTCTCTTTGTGCCTCTCTGTCATTGTCTCCTGTGTCACAGCCGAAGTCCCTGTCCTACTACTACTGTCCTCCTCTCACTGTCTCCCTCCTGCTCTCTCCTACTGCTGCTGTCTCTTCTCAGTATTTCTCTCTTCCTCGTTGTCACTGCCATATACTTTTTCTCTCATTATCACTGGCTTTCATCCCCGTCCACATTTTCTTTCTCTTTCTCTTTATTCTCCCCCTCCCTCCTTGCACTGTTCTGTCACTGTCGACTATGTTCCTCTCTCTCTCTTTCTCTCACATTGCCATTGTCTCCTTCGCTCTTTTAATAACGCAACCACTCCACGATCTTTTCCATCTTCTTGCCGCAGCCAGGCATAATAAAACGCGAATGTGTTCGCATGTCAAAATTTTTGGGAAAAATTGTTTGAAGGTGCTGAGGAAGGTATAAAGAGGCAGCTGGTGCCCTACTTGTCAGTCAGAGTCTTTTAAGTGAACAGGAATATCGTGAACTCTATCCACCACCTCACAACTGCCAAGAGAGCTGTCCATCCTTCCAACTAAACACAAGAGTCATCCTCCTACTCTTCTTCTTCATCATCATCATCATCATTATCTTCCTCTTCTCCTCTGTCTCAGGGTTTATCGTGTCTCCTTGCTTTGGGGTCCTCTTAACGTACATTCCCCATCAAATGGTTCAAATGGCTCTAAGCACTATGGGACTTAACATCTGAGGTCATCAGTCCCCTAGACTTAGAACTACTTAAACCTAACTAGCCTAAGACATCATACACATCAATGCCCGAGACAGGATTCGAACCCGCGAACATAGCAGGCGCGCGGTTCCGGTCTGAAGCGCCTAGAACCGCTCGGTCACAACGACCGGCCACGTTCCCTATCAACTTGCTTTCCAGAATACGCCCTCACAATCGCCTTAACTGGTAATCATAACTTCTCCCTCAGAATTCGGAGATTCCATTTCTCATTGATCCATCTTTGATAGTCAAAAGTAATAAACGGCTATCACAAACATTGTCAGTTACTACGGAAAGACATCGGTTCCATTTACATTAGCAAGAAAATAGACTTTCATTTTCTAAGGAAATCTGAAGATAATCCTATATACTTTAACGTACAACCCATATGTAGTTTAATATTTTGAAATGGTAATACGTATCTTTTACAGACAATTTCTTAAATGTTTGTGGCTAAAGGGCAGATGTGTTATTGATACCAACCCAGTCCCCATCTATGTGGAGGGAAGAGCAGGCAGTACAAGGGCCAGCTGAAACGTAATGTCTCCGAAGTTTTTACTCTGTTCTCGATATCGCATGAGGTGTTAACATGTCACGCATACTACTCGGTCGACATTCGCTCTCCGCTGACGGAAGGGTCAGCCCTGTGCCGCTAGAGGGCTCAGAATTGTAGCGTTAACAGGGCGGTGTGCAACGGAACTGTATCGGTGCTTCAGAAGCAACGTGCTGTAATAGAGTTTTTAACCGCGGAAAACGTGTCTTCAGTTGATATCCGTAGGAGAGTTAGAGCTGCGTACGTTAATTAGTAAAACGTGACATAGCGCAAATGGGATTCTAAAAAATAATAAATAATGCATGTAATGACATATGAAATATAGGGTTGATCTGCTCAACTGATGCGTCTTCCACCCTCAATGCACTTGGCTATTAAATGATATGGACCATTCACTGTTTTTAAGTAACAATCATTTTAATACTGACCAACACAACTTTCAGTTGTCATTCAGAAACAGTTAATTATTGAGATAAAAAATAACATGGTTACTTTGTATCTGTGAACGATACCATGAGGTGACAGATTTATGTAATAAAAATATGGAAAACGCAATAATCAATAAATAAAATATATATCAGTGTGTGACTTTCAGGGATGGTTACTAGAGTCCTGAGCTATCATGCAGTATTTCGTTTATGAACATCGTATGAAACGTTCAGCAATTACTATTTTGCAGTGACTATTGTTAGTTTTTATCTATTTTTTTATTTCACACGTCTGGTTCCGAAGGACCAAATTGACGAGCAAATCTCCATGGTCATGGGCCGTGTCAACACACATTAAATCGAAACAGAAGAGTAATAATAGATAAAATAAATGTTTGTGAACATTAAAAAGACTAAGGGCTATAAGTTTATATAAATACAATCAACAATGTAACCCAGAAATTAGCTTAATTTTTCAAGGAAATCCTTGACAGAACAGAAGCAGTGAACCGTGAGGAAACTCTTGAGTTTGGATTTGAAAGCACGTGGATTACTGCCAAGATTTTGGAATTCTTGTGGTAGCTTAATGAAAATCGAGGCAGCAGTGTACTGCACGCCTTTACGCACAAGAGTCAGGGATGTGCGATGGAAATGGATAGATTGGATTTCCGCCCAGTATTAACTGAGTTAAAGCTGCTAATTCTTGCGAATAAGCCGATCAATAAACGACATTAAAGAATATATATATATTGAGAGGCCAATGTCAGAATTGCCAGACTAATGAACAGGGGTCGACAAGAAGTTCGCGACATTGGCACGGTGACTACCAAACGGCACGTGAAGGTTTCGGAAGATTATTTTATCCCCATTATCCAAAGTGACCCTGATTTTGACAAGATGTAGTTCATGCAAAACGGAGCTCGACCCCATCGCATCAGGAGAGTGTTTGATGTCCTGGAACAGCACTTCGGGGACCGCATTCTGGCTCTGAGGTACCCAGAGGCCACTGCCAGGGGGCTCCATTGGCCGTCATACTCTCCGGATCTGAATACTTGTGACTCCTTTTTGTGGGGCTACATTAAAGACAAGGTGTGCAGCAATAACACCAAAACCATTTTCGAGATGAAAACAGCCATTCAGGAGGTCATCGGCAGCGTCGATGTTCCGACGCTTAAGCGAGTCATGCAGAATTTCACTATTCGTCTGCGCTACATCATCGCCAATGATGGCAGGCATATCGAACATATCATAACCTAAATCCAAATACTTGTTGTGACGTTTACATGATGAATAAAGTGTGTGCACGCCGTAGTTTGCAACTAATTTACTTTTTTCCCATATATTTCAATAATTGTACATACGAGCAGAAGTTATTCGTTAACTCAATGGAGATTCCATCCCGGCGTTTCACTGACTACCGATACTGTGAAATAACGTACTCAGTCACGTAGACTTCAACATCGAGATTCGTTTCGCAATTTGAATCGATTGGAAGAGGAGATTTTTCGAAGCTGCTGACCATCAATAAGAAACGTATTTACGGGCAATATAAAAACATTAGCCAGTCCATAAATCAAAAGGTAGGTGTATATTTTTATAGGATGTTCCATAATACAAAAACTTGCAGTGTGTGGCTTGTGTTTTTATTTCCAGACATAGACTGGCAGCCACTTTAAGATTTCTGGCCGTTGGGGAAATATTCCAGTCGTTGGCCTTTGCAACAAGAGTTGCAGTAAGTGCAGTATTTGTAATAAATAACATCGACTTTTCGGATAATGCTTCTATTAAATGAATAAGAAAGACCGAGAACTTTCAAGGAAAGGAAAAATGAGAAAGGAGTTGGAAGGAGGTGACAGCGGAGCAGCTACCTCTCGATTCACAGCAAAAGAGCTCACGATGCTATCAACTGCGCTAGAACTTCAACACAGCAGTCGAATCTCCGTCTTGGTATACACTGTCTAAACACTGTATCTACAAATATCATTATTTCTACGTGATTAGTCTCGGTCCACAATTAAGTACCTCGCAGGGGGTTCATGGAATGCAATTTGTACCAAAAAAGGCGCTTTTAATAGATCGTCATTCTGCTGTAGCGTGAAAATGATATCCTTTAGTAACACACAAATTATATTATTAGAAATATCAGCTACAGGAAGCTTTTAACTACCGATATGCAGCTTCCCGTTATTTTACTAGAAAAAACCTGGCAAAAACGACGCGTTTTCGACAGATCGCCAATTTTCTTGTGTTTTTGAAAGCTTACACTCATACCACGTACCGCATGATAGAGAAAACCCACCAAATACGATGTTTAACGCCATACAAAATGGCGGCTCCTCTCTTCAGCTTGTGACTAAAAACGATGTTGCATATCATTGTCCATGTTGCTCTCCGCGAGACAAAAGTCTGACGTGCCAGATCCTTAATTTCGAGCACCGCAGTGCAGTGGGAGGTGGCTTTCCACGCTGTGTCGTCCCCAGCTCGTCGGCCACGTGCGTTTTCACGTCCCGTAAGAGGACGGGTTTAGGAGTGTGCGGACCGTGACCGCGAGTGGGTCCTCGCCAGACGCCACGGAAGCAACTCCGAGGTGAGGCAAATGAAATGAAATGGTCGTACGGCATTGTTGGTCGAACACCCCGTTAGCTGACGCCACTTCGGCAACTTGCGAGTCAATGATGATGAAAGACACACAACACCCAGTCATCACGAGGCAGAGAAAATCCCTGACCCCGCCGGGAATCGAACGCGGGACCCCGTGCGCGGGAAGCAAGAACGCTAGCGCAAGACCACGAGCTGCGGACCTCCGAGGTGAGGCGAAGCGGGGCAACAGACGACGAAGAACGATTCACTCCCGCCCACTGAAAAGACCTGGCGTTGGGTTTTACCGGCACGGTACCATTCGCCAGCTACTGCAGTTTACGAACGCTAACGTAGCACGTAATGAAGTACTCTTATCTGTCCTCCCAGCCCAGTGCGACTCGATGCCCTTTGCATTGCATTGCTGCAGCCATTGTTGCTGCCACAGGCTCCTTGTACAACTCCAGATAACCCACAAATTAAATCACACGTTCTTCCCACTCTACTGCAAGTGCACAGTAGAAGGTACCATTTCGTAATATGCTATCCTGCCTGGCGTTGCAACATCGCTGCTCAACAGTGTACGTGTAAATCACGACTCGGTGTACTGGAGCAGTAACTTAGTGAACAACCCGCCGGCATTTCCCAGGGGGCAGCGCAGGCCGTGATGAGGCGAGTTGTAGCGGCAGGTTATCACAGTTTGGAGAGTACCGGAGCGCGCCCCGGGGGGCGGGACACGGCCGCCATTAGCCGGTTACCACCCCCCCCCCCTCCCCCTGGGACGTGGAAGGCGTGGCGGGGCCAGCGTCGTCCCTTCAGCCACACAGCGCCGGTCCAGCACCGGCCGGTTGAAGTGTCTCAGCCGTGACTGTCCTGCTCTCTAGTGCAGTGTTTCCCAACCTCAAGGCTAGTTATACCCTCAGCGGTAAAAAGAAATTTTCTGAGGGGTAAAAACAAAAGTGTAATGCGTACATGCATTCCCTTCACGTGTTTAAGCCAAGTACTACGCACATTTTTGCCATCAGGACTGCTCAGTAGCAGCCAGGCTACATGTACATTTAACAATTAAGCATCAGCAAGGAGCATTAGTGATGAAATCATAGGAGGCAATGTTGTGCGACCTTAGCAGGGACAAGATCCGATTATTCGGGAGTAGGATCTTACAATCTGAGACAGTGTTCCGAGACAAACTTCCGTCACAACGTCCGCAAACGTGACGTCAGATCCGCCTAGCAACAGCGATCAGAACGCCCATTGGCTGAAAGTTTGTATATATATATTGGCTATTCAATTCCCAACAACAAAAGTAAACAAATTGACAGTACAACACAGCAGGTTCATTCAAATGAAACCAGGTCAGTGCGTCTGCCTTTGCCTTACACATAACTGCGGGTATGGTGGCGCCATCTATTGGTAGAGAGACTGAAGCGTGCGCACTGTTTGATGTCGCACAGCGCCAGTGTGGCTTCACGCCGAAGAGAAGGTGGTCACACAAGTTATCGTCCACTATCGAACATGCAGGAAAGTAAGCAGGAACAACGAGGAATGATTCGATTTTTGGCGGCGAAGGGAGTTGGAGGCCGTGAAATATATCGACGGATGATGGCTGTGCACGGTGAGTACAGTCTGAGTCGTTCAAGTGTTGTGGAATGGCGCAAACGATTGCTTCAGAGGCGCGAGTCACTGGAAGCCGATGCTCGTCCTGTACAGGCTCATCCACAGTACAGTCCCGACGTTTCGCCGTGTGACTTTCATGTGTTTGGGCCTCTAAAGCAAGCTATTCGCGGACAGCGATTCGCAACGGACGACGAAGTGTGTGACTGGGTTCAGACCTGTATCCGACAGCAGCCTACTGGCTTCTTCAAGAATGGAATCGACCGGCTAGTGTCGCAATGGGATACATGTGCCAACAGTTTTGGTGACTATTTTTGTGTATGTGTACTGTGTACAACTACATTTTTTAATTAATAAAATCGTTACCGTCACTTTACACTAGTGGCCGGCTTTCATCTGAATGCCCCTTATATAATGGCTGCTACACTGCTGCAGGACGCGTACATTACTATTATTATTATTATATTATTAGTGGTAGTGATCAGATACAAAGCATTGGTAGCCTGAAGTCCTGCAGTTTCTGCCATTTCAGAGGTAAGGAGTGTAGCAATCAATGATTTACAAACAGCAAGTGTAGTGCACATATTTGAACTTAGACCCTATTTGATTCTGAGTGGGAGTGTCCATAATGGTGGGATGAGAGGGGGGGGGCACTAGCTAACATGTGATTGCACTCAGGTTTAACGGTGTCAGAAATACTGTGAAACAGCTCTAGTGCTTTCCAGGAAGCATCCAAACATTTCATACAAACTCACCAACATTCAACTGTAAATCATTTCTCACACGAAATTCTTCAAGAAATACGCACCATACTCTTTCACCTCTCTCGCCTAAAGTGTCAGCTGTTTGATACAGCTCTCTCCAATATTTGTTAATTTGTACAAAACATTTTCGGACCTCTTGCCGCGTCAATTCAAGGTAAAACCTCGCGTTTTGGCAGATTACTTCCGTGGTCGTCGCCATGTGCAAGTCACTGCCTAAGCTGCTGGTGTGGTGGCCTTATGTGGCCCATAGACCGCTTGTGATGAGTGGTAATTACGTAATGCTGCCGCAGATGGTGTCAACGTCCGCGCATGTGACGTCACCGCTCCCATACCAGCGTGAACATTGCGACGAGTATCTCTGGCTCTTCTCTGCATCGAGAGCTCGTTACCATGCGCTGCTAAGATTGTATCCGCTTTCACGGTTTAAGTTGTTCTCGCACATTCTTATTTCTACAGCCCATTTAATTACACAATTCCAGTATATAGAACCCTGAGACAAAACTTTTGCTTGGTCACACAGTATTTTGTGTCTGCTTGCAAGGCTGTGTTCAGCAAATGCAGATTTCACCATTTCCCGATTTTTAACGCTCCACTGATACTCTCCACAGCGGTCGGAAACTGTACGAATGGACTGACCTGTGCAATAGCTTCCTCTGTTACAAAGAAAGTTAAAAGGGCAGTCAGTTTCTCCTGATGAAGGTGATGGACGTAATGGCCGAAAGCTCGAGATTTTACTCTGAACTGACACGGCAAAAACTCCGTGAATGTTTTATACAACAGTGCCGTCGCAAAAGACTTTATTCTTATTTGTTGATTTATTTGTTTATATGCTGCTCAGGGTGTTCCGCTAAAATACTAAATAGTTTAGTAGGTGGAAGACTAGACTAACTCCAATAACACATTCGATATTACATTTGTTGCACCGCAGAAAGGAATTCTGTGAGAACGTACAATTTCAAAAGTTCTTTCCCGGTCGGCACAGAATCTAGCCAAGAAAGGCCAGCGCATAGCGTCTTAATCAGAATGTAACCAGGAAGGAAAGCCAATGTACCAGTTAGTGAGGCACGCAACAGGGATGCTGCAACACCACATCAACACTAAACTCTCATAACTGGCCAAACATCACAAAGCAACATTACATTTGATATAGAACCTTCCTCCTACTTTATAAGTCAGCCATGAATCTCTACCTATCTATTATTTCATAACAGCTTCTTAGTAGCGAAAGCAGAGTGCGACCACAGCAGAACGACCACATCGTTACATCATTCTGATAGCATTGCGAGATGCCACAGCAACCCATAAATCGTACACAAGAAAGACTTATAGCCCGCTGGTATGGTAGAAAGCGCCAAGTTGCAGAGCTGAGAGCCACAGCTGTGACGCCGACGAGCCGATCAGCATAAACATCGTTATTTCTGAAGCACACAGGCTGCTCTGATTTACGCTCTTCAGTTGCGAGCAGTCGGTGTGTGAGTCTTGAGTCACAGCGAATCCACGCCGAGGCTGTTCCGTGATGTTCAGCGTAATATTCGTACGGTAACTTCGACTTCTGCTACCTAGGCAGTAAAATAACCAATGACGGACGGAGCAAGGAGGACATCAAAAGCAGACTAGCAATGGCAAAAAAGGCATTCCTGGCCAAGAGAAGTCTACTAATATCAAATACCGGCCTTAATTTGTGGAAGAGATTTCTGAGAATGTACGTGTGAAGCACAGCATTGTATGATAGTGAAACATGGACTGTGGTGCTACAGACGAATGTTGAAAATTAGGTGGACTGATAAGGTAATGAGTGAGGAGGTTCTACGCAGAATCGGAGAGGAAAGGAATATGTGGAAAATATTGATAAGGAGAAGGGACAGGATAATAGGACATCTGTTAAGACATGAGGGAATGATTTCCATGGTACTAGAGGGAGCTGTAGAGGGCAAAAGCCGTAGGGGAAGACAGAGATTGGAATACTTACAGCAAATAATAGAAGACGTAGGTTGCAAGTGCTACTCTGAGAGGTTTGTACAAAATTCGTGGCGGGCCGCATCAAACCATGCAGAAAGCTGATGGGAAAAACAGAAACCAAACTTCGGCTACCAGACAGCAGCCAGCATGAGGCACTCCACTAGCCTGGAATGCCGCTAGTGCCACTGACGTGAAGCCCTGAGTGTCTTCGATCAGCGTCCCGCTGGGGTCAGTCGAGGGTGGCCTGCTAGGTGCCGGCCACACACACTGTTCGGCAGAGGCGCAATCGCGCTGTACCTGTCAGCAGCTACCGAGGCATTCGCCATCTCTGGTCGGGAGTCGAGGACATACTTTCGCACGGCTACTGTCAATCGGTGCGGAGCTGTGGGTAGCTGACCTGGGCGCGTAACTGCGATATCTTCGAGAGCGCCTCTTGTAAAAGCAGAGCTCCACGCTGCGGCGTCCCAGCTGGACGGTGGACAACGCCTGCAGACGACCTCGTCGGCAACCCGCACGGCGCCGCCGCTGTTGAAGTTGCGGTTTCCGAACTCCGCCGTGCAACGCAGACAACCCCTGGCCGTGTGCACCGCTCTGAGAAGCTATTTGCACTGTATGAATCCCCGAAATAAAGTATTTACTGCCAACCGTGTACCACTGTCAACCTAGGACTTTTCACTGGACCACAATCCTGCACTCCGAACGGGGCGTCCTGCGCTCGTACAGATCACAACTTTGTGGATTTCCACGTTCTGAAGGTCTCCTTCCTACCTTTTCGGTGAACTGAACTGACATTAAATATGCAATTTCCGTTAAGAAGCCCTGAAAATTTGCCCCTTTAATAGCACAACATCTTGACAGAAGAATAGTTGTTGACACTATCTGATGACTGGTTAGTTGAAATGTTCTAGAGTACGAGATTCTTTCATTGTGCAGCACAAGAGAAGTCGCAAAGTCAGCATAACGAAGAGGACGTGCAAGGTGCATGCATTGTTACTTGACCTTCAGCATAAACAAATGTTTATGTACTGCGTATAAATAAACGTGAAAAGCCCATTATTGTATGAACACGTATTGTCGAACAATCACTGCAACCTATCACATCTATTAAATACCCAGGACTAGGATTACTGCGTGTTCCAGTTAGAATACTCGCAGATAGCATTGCCGAGTTACTGTTCTGACACTAGCCGTCTCTTGTCTTTCACCGAATCAGTACTGTTTAAATATATGACGAGGCCATTGTATTTTTATATTTGTTGTTCGGCTCCAAACTTCAGTGTCAATTTCAGTAACCTTAATGTAAAAAAACGAATTTCTGCTATATTTACTTTCCTCAGTGTGAAACTTTAATCACCAACACGAAAGGAAAAAGAGCTGTCAGTGAAATAACTTTACTGCAGTTAAATATTCCCTTTACCACCTACATAGAACGTGGAAAAGGGTTTGACTGTTTCATCTCTTCGTTAATAAAGTCGATGGACCTAATTTGAACAAAATGGAACAACTAAACACTGACACAATGTACTTTCTATCGTTATTTAATTTAATGTTTCTGATCGATCCCTATTCATTTCTTTACATGACATGTGCAAGAGCATCACAGAAAATAAATTCCAGATGCGGATTCCCATACATCTTCCTCTGGGGTAAAATTCAACCACAAAGCAAGACGATGTTCGATTTCAATGCAATACTGTTAAAATCCGTTATTTCTACTCGTCTCAGAAAAAGGTGCGCTAGGTTTCTCGGTTGGGTATCCATGTCGCGTACAGCCCAATCGAAGTGGTCCCACAGATTCTAGATTGGGTTTAAATCCGGGGAGTTTGGTGGCCAGGATGGTACGGTAAACTCATCCTCTTGTTCTTCGATCCACACACGTACACTGCGAGCTGTGTGACGTATTGTACATCTTACCAAGGGAGAGAAATTGCATGTAGGGGTGGATATGATCCACAAGGACAGATGCATGCTTATGTTGGTCCATTGTGTCTTCCAGAATATCGCGGTCACCCAGGTAATACTGTGGAAACATTCCCCAGACCACAACTAATGCCGGCCGGGGTGGCCGAGCGGTTCTAGGCGCTACAGTCTGGAATCGCGCGACCGCTACGGTCGCAGGTTTGAATCCTGCCTCGGGCATGGATGTTAGGTTTAAGTAGTTCTAAGTTCTAGGGGACTGATGACCACAGCAGTTGAGTCCCATAGTGCTCAGAGCCAGCCGAGCCACAACTAATGCAGAGTGTTTGCGTTCAGACATTTGACGCCACACACGCCAACGGCAGTATGTCCGATGGAGCATGAAACGTGACTAATACGAAAAGGGCACGTGTCATCACTCAGTGGACGTCCGGTTGAGGTATTGGAATGCAATACAAGCATGGATACAAGAATCAGGCACCCGCTGCAGAAGCCCAGAGGCAGCAACGTTCGCTGAACAGTCGTTGAGGAGGCACTGTTGGTGGCCCCTTGGTTCATACGGGCGGTCACTTTCTGAACACTTCCACGTCTGTTTGTCCGAACACACTTCCGCAGCAGTCTTTCAGCCTTGCCATCTATCGCCCGTGGTGCGCCACAGTAGCCTCGGCGACTGCTTTGGATAACGTCATTTTGCCGTGTGTCGTATACTTCAATAAAGGCGCCACCGAAGAATTTACAGTGTTTTAGCTGTTGAGGAAATGCTTCCACCCTTGGCCCGAGAGCCAATGGCGATGCCATTTTGGATGTCAGATAAATGGCTCCGTTTCCGAATTACGACAACGACTGCACTGGTTTTCGTGTGCTCGCGTGACGCCCTCCATTGCTAGTGCTGTTGCACGTCTTTCGTGAGTGGTTGTCGCACGTCGATGCCGAACATAGGCGGTGGTCACATCCGTGTGCCTGGCCTGTGTATGTACTACTTTATAACTGTGCCTTTTAAGAATTATTAACATTGTGCGGCCCTGTCAGCAACTGTGATAATTGAACATGTAACACGTCAGCCTCAGTTGCAAATAGAAACCAATGGCAATTAAATATCAATGTAGACAAGTGTAATGTGCTGCGAATACATAGAAAGAAAGATCCTTTATCATTTAGCTACAATATAGCAGGTCAAAACTGGAAGCAGATAATTCCATAAATTATCTGGGAGTACGCATTAGGGGTGATTTAAAATGGAATGATGATATAAAGTTGATCGTCGGTAAAGCAGATGCCAGACTGAGATTCATTGGAAGAATCCTAAGGAAACGCAATCCGAACACAATGGAAGTAGGTTACAGTACGCTTGTTCGCCCACTGCTTGAATACTGCTCACCAGTGCGGGATCCGCACCAGATAGGGTTGATAGAAGAGACAGAGAAGATCCAACGGAGAGCAGCGCGCTTCGTTACAGGATCATTTAGTAATCGCGAAAGCGTTACGGAGATGATAAATAAACTCCAGTGGAAGACTATGCAGGAGAGACGCTCAGTAGCTCGGTACGGGCTTTTGTTGAAGTTTCGAGAACATACCTTCACCGAGGGGTCAAGCAGTATATTGTTCCCTCCTACGTATATCTCGCGAAGAGACCATGAGGATAAAATCAGAGAGATTAGAGCCCACACAGAGGCATACCGACAATCTTTCTTTCCACGACTATACTAGATTGGAATAGAAGGGAGGGCCGATAGAGGTACTCAAAGTAGCCTCCGCCACACACCGTCAGATGGCCTGCGAAGTATGGATGTAGATGTAGATCTTTACCCAGGTTTCAGCCAAAATAATTTGGCCTTCTTCAGAAGCCAGTGACACTAAACTACTGCAGGCTAAAGTTTGGCCTTGTCAGGTATAAAACTGTAGCACCATAGTAACCAGTCATACATCTACATTACTTGGGCTGTAGAGAAACAGCAGGGCCCACTCCGCGGACGAGGTCGGTAGGCCACGAGAGCTGCGCCGGAACCCTGGTTACTACGATGCAACAATTTTGTAATTGGCAGTGCCAAACTTTGGCATGCAATAGTTCAGTGTCACTGGCTTCTGAAGAAGGCCAAATTATTTTGGCTGAAACCTGAGTAAATATTGGTTCCTATTTGCAACTGAGGCTGACGTGTTACATGTTGACTGTGTCTTTTCTCTATCTTTACTGACTGACACCCACAAAAGGTATTTTTTGTAACTGAGATTATTTTAAATTATCGTATTTATTTCACCAATTTTTCGTTACAAGTCTGATGCTGCCATCTGACACCCAACGATTAACTCAGTCATGCAAGTCTGCCCTTGGGCCGGCCGCGATGGCGGAGCGGTTCTAGGCGCTTCAGTCCGGAACCGCGCGACTGCTACGATCGCAGGTTCGAATCCTGCCTCGGACATGGATGTGTGTGATGTCCTTAGGTTAGTTAGGTTTAAGTAGTTCTAAGTTCTAGGGGACTGATGACCTCAGATGTTAAGTCCCATAGTGCTCTGAGCCTTTTGAACCATTGTCTCCCCTTGGAACTAAATCTTTCCTCAAAAAATGCTCACAGAAAGTCTGTCATCGTATCTTTTCTCCGACGGGAATCACGCAGTTTAGATGGGAGAAAAGAGAGAAAACACATCTATCAAAACCTAGCCCTGTAGCCGGGGCAAAATAGCTTCTTAGCACAGCAAAATAAAGAAACAAACGAAAATAAATGTGAACGGGCTATACTGGTCCCTCTCAGTAAAGAGCGATTCGGAGAGGAACGCCCACATTAACTGTGTGAAAGGCAATCGTCAGACTGAAAGTCAAGGGAAGGATTCTTGGAACGTCTAGTCCTCCCTCGAAGAAGGCGAAATACGGAATCCTCTTTCGCCCAATACTGAAGTACAGCTCGTCAGTGTGCGAAGCTTCCCAGATGGGACTAATAGAGGAAATGGAGGGGGGATCTCGAGAAGAGCAGCGCGCTTCGTTAGGTTCTCTCAGTAGGCGCGGAAGTGTCACAGAGACTCTCATCCAGCTCCAGTGGCAGGCGCTACAAGAGAGGCGATCTGCATCAGGGTGTTGTTTACCATTGAAGTTCCGAGAGCGTGCCTTCCTAGAAGAGACAGCCGATATCTTACTCTTCTTCTTCTTCTTCTTCTTCTTCTTCCCTTCAAGGATTAGTAGGTAATATGCCTGTTCCGACTTCATGTTTTTAAGATCAACACATCTTTTTTCTGAGGACCTGAACTTGTTTAGAGTGACTGCAGTTCTGTCTTCATCCATACGCCTAAGTTTTTGCCTCCATTTCACCTTGTAGTCTTGTATTTTATTATTTAACTATTTCTAATTCATTGCGTATATTCTCATTTTTATATCGGAAATGTAATGTAATAAAATAAAAATATTTGTGACTCTTTTTTTATACTATCAGTGTAATGTAATATAATGAATATGAGCCGTGACTTATATAAAAAAAGAAACACACGTTAATGCAATGGCTCAGCATAAAAGAGAAATAACTAATGTAAGAATATTATTAAGCGTGTAATATGTTGTTTACTTTAGCCCGACGCGTATAAGCACCCGCCGGCAGCAATGGCCGTGTGGTTCTAAGCGATACAGTCTGGAACCGCGAGACCGCGACGGTCGCAGGTTCGAATCCTGCCTCGGGCATGGATGTGTATGATGTCCTTAGGTTAGTTAGGTTTAAGTAGTTCTAAGTTCTGGGGGACTGATGACCTCAGATGTTGAGTCCCATAGTTCTCAGAGCCATTTGAACCATTTATAAGCACTCAGTAAACTAGCCCAGTTCTCAGGCTTTACGAAATTGCAAATACTCATTTCTTTAACTATTAAAACACCACAGATATTCCTAAATATGTACTTTGTCGACGTCAAGTTAAAAGTCATCTGCTTATAGCACCAGAATTAGAATCCTGTGACCAGGCCTTCCTGCCTTGGACGTTATCTCGCAACTTTGACAAAATCTGAAAGTGAATCTTATTGAATTATTTGCAGCGGCCGCCAGACTAGTAGAAATTGAAAAAAAGGTTTAGTTTTCTAAACGGCGGTACGTCTCGACGCTGACCTAAAAGGAAGTTCTTAATTTTTTTTAAGATGGCGCCTAACAATGAAGAATTTCTGTTAAAGCCCACATCTACTCTAGACAAGCAAGGTTTAGGATTACAAATGATTTGAACACGGACACAATGTTTAAGTTACAGACAACTCTATTTTCAGTTTTGTTAATAACTTACATTAGGTGATACAGCAAGATTAACCTTCGTTAAACGCTCCTTACGGTTCGCGTTCAGGTCATAAGACAAGAGGAAGAATAGTAATCACAAAAGAGGTCAGAGTTCAAACACAGAATCTTAATTCAATGGAATAGGCATACATTGCAGCATAATATATTGTTCCTTGGTAAAACTCGCAAGTTACTCATACAATATTTATCGTAAGAACATATAATATATACATTTCACATTCATGTCCACCCAGGAGAAACAGTACAGCAACCATTGGCACAGCTTAGAAATCTGATTCCAATCAGTTGCATGCTGCTTCTGTGCTTCGACGAGGGCATACTGATGAGTAATGCCTCCGAATTTTCTATGTGAAAACTGTGAAAGTTTTAAATAAAACAGACATTATTAACATTCTACATCTTTATTATCTCTGCCGCTAGAGGACTCCGAATTGTGGCGTATAACGTGGCACTGTGTAGCGCAGCTATGTCGGTGGGGGGAAACAGCTCGCTGTTGCAGTTCCGAATTCTAAAAGTTGGTTCACACGTGCAGCACCCTCTACCTCATCATGACAATGCCAGGCAACACACGCGAGCGCTGCGACAAACGCATCAATGCGACGCCTCGGCTTCACTGTCTTCAATCATCCTTCATACAATACAGTCTTGGCTCCAACCGACTGTCATCTGTTTTGGAAAAGTAAGGAAAGCCTTTGAGGCCTTCACTTTAGAAGTGATGAAGCTTTATAAGTAGAGTCGAGATTGTGGCTCCCTCAACAAACTCAACCATTCTACCGCGACAGTATCAACAAATTGGTCTCCCGTTGGGAGAAATGTCGCCGGGGTGACTGTACTGAAAAATAAATATGTAAACATGAACAATGAAGATGTAGAATGTTAATAAACTTAATTTTGATTAAAAAGCTTTAAGATTCCTGAATGAGATTTTCACTCTGCAGCGGAGTGTGCACTGATATGAAACTTCCTGGCAGATTAAAACTGTGAGCCGGACCGAGACTCGAACTCGGGACCTTTGCCTTTCGCGGGCAAGTGCTCCACCATCTGAGCTACCCAAGCAGTACTCACGGCACTTCTTCACAGCTTCACTTCTGCCAGTACCTCGTTTCCTACCTTCCAAACTTTACAGAAGCTCTCCTGCGTACCTTGCAGAACTAGCACTCCTGAAAGAAAGGATATTGCGGTGACATGGCTTAGCCACAGCCTGGGGGATGTTTGGAAGGTAGGAGACGAGGTACTGGCAGAAGTAAAGCTGTGAGGGCGGGGCGTGAGTCGTGCTTGGGTAGCTCAGTTGGTAGAGCACTTGCCCGCGAAAGGCAAAGGTCGTGAGTTCTAGTGTCGGTCCGGCACACAGTTTTGATCTGCCAGCAAGTTCCAAGCATTAAGATTTTTCGTATAAAAAATTCTAGGCATTTCTTCTCAGGACGCAGAGCAGTACAGGTACAGCCACTGCTTTGCAAAACTTTAATTTTATGGTTTTCTCTTCTCGATCTTTGACGCTTTACTTATAGATCAACGTACGCAGTGAAGTTCATTGATTTTATTCTGTACATCGTGTATGAGTTCCTCGCACAAACACTTTGGGAGAAAGCAAAAATTAAAACTTTCCGAAATAAACGGAGCCTTTACAACGGTCGTTCTGCCAGATAACCACTCGTGAACAGAACAGAATAGCAGGGAGCGTCAGCGGTGAACAAAGTTTCCTCCGCCACACACAGTAAGGAGGTTTGTGGAGTGCTGATGCAGATGTGGACAGACAGAGTACCGACTGTCTTATCTGACGACGAATGGCACCTGCGCAGCGCCGTCAATACCTTGCTAGTGTCAATCACGGTGAGAGCAATGTTCTTCGTTTCTTTAAAGTCAGTACCGCCATTAGACTGTTGTATATTTGCAGTGTTACATTTACACGATCATGATTTCGGCTTCAAAGTGCCATTATCAAGCGTTTTAAGTGTTATACAGTGCCTAAGATGGCATACTATGGTATTTAAAATACACTATTAGACACATTGTCTAAGGGTCTATATTTCTGGTAAAGCCTACTGCTTTGTTTTATCACAGTAGGCTTTACCAGAAATATCGACCCTTAGACAATGTGTCTAATAGTGTATTTTAAATACCATAGTATGCCATCTTAGGCACTGTATAACACTTAAAACGCTTGATAATGGCACTTTGGATGCGAAATCATGATCGTGTAATTGTAACACAGCAAATAAACAACAGTCCAATGGCGGTACTGACTTTAAAGAAATATATTATGACTGTGGCCCCGCGTTATGAAAAAAATATTAAATGTTCTTTGTAGTTGTGACTGCATTAAAAACGCAACCAAGTGAGGTCGCTTGTATGTCAAGTCCTTCCGTAGCCAGGGTAGCCGAAGTGTTTACTGTTTGAACAGCTATCGATCGAAGATTAATGCCCCATGCAGGAAAAGCGGAAAAACATCATCCGCTAAGTCACAGCGCAGTCGAAAGTGTGTGTTTAGTGGTCGCGACGGACGGTCATTGAAGAGGATTGTGACGAAAGTCAACAGGGTGAGACCTGCAAAAGGGACTCCAGAAGTAAATGTTGCACTCGCGAACTCTGTCAGCACCAGAACAACACGAAGGGAGCTGCATTAGCAGGAAATTGTAGGGCGAGCTGCAGTAGCAAAATCACTGGTCAGTGATGCAGATGCAAGTGACACGAAAACGTAGTGACGAAGCCGTAAGACCTGAAGTGTGGAGTTCTGGAAGCAAGTCGTTTGGTCGAATGAGTGTTGACCTACAGTGCTTCCATCTTCTGGCAGAATTTACGTCCATAGAGTAAAAAATGGCAGGTGTTTGGTGGTGATTTGGGCAGCCATATCGTGGTACTCCGCAGTCGACATGCCTACTGTGTAATGTCATTTTACCGGCAAGGATTATGTGATCGTTCTGCTTAATAAGGTCCGTTCCGTGGTGCCATGTTTGCTCCCCAGTGATGATGCTGTGTTGCAACGCGACAGAGCCACTGTTCGCATAGCTCGCAACGTCCAGGATTGGTTTTGTGGGAGCCGTGCCGGCTCGTATCGATTGATCGATCGGGTCGGCATGGTGTGATCTTTGGGCTCGGCCGTTTGACGTGGCTTTTGGCCGCGACCGGCGTGGGGGCGAGAAAGAGGACGGCCGGAGAGCCGCGCGGCACTGGGGAAGCAGGGAGAGCGTGGTTGAGCGGGCCGGGGCACGGCGCAGAGGTCGTGGTGTGTTTGACACGTTTGCAAGACCGAACCTGGCTAGTAGTGTGGGAACAGGACTCGGCCACGTTACCCGAATCAAGTCGTGCGGCCCTGATTGGGATCTGTAAAGGATTTCATAAAAGATTTGGTGACAATTGCTTGTCATGTTTTTGGTGCGCATATTATACTGATCCTTGCTTCCCAAGTATCGGCACCATAACTGGAAACTGTTGTCTTGCCAACCAAAAGGTCCCCTCTATTTAGTGCTGTTTGGTTAAAGGTTTATCTGGATTTTGTGGCCGGCCGCGGTGGTCTAGCGGTTCTAGGTGCGCAGTCCGGAACCGCGCGACTGCTACGGTCGCAGGTTCGAATGCTGCCTCGGGCATGGATGTGTGTGATGTCCTTAGGTTAGTTAGGTTTAAGTAGTTCTACGTTCTAGGGGACTGATGACCATAGATGTTAAGTCCCATAGTGCTGAGAGCCATTTGAACCATTTTTTGGATTTTGTGATGTAATACAGTCGGAGTAAGCGAGGTGTATTAATTGGTACTATTGCTGCTCGAAGTGACGGACGACATAAGCCAGTATGGTGAAACTGTAATATTTTTCCTGGTACACTGAGCTATGTGGACGTTTTTATAGTTGGTTCGAAGCACAGGCTTAACATTGTATCTGTATGTTCTGATTTATCTAATTTACGTTTATCAGTATCCTGTTAAGGGGTAATTTAAATGAGCTCCCCAGTTTCAGTGAGCATAAATTAACCAACTAGTGTAGTTTAAGTTTCTAAGCTGACTTGGTATTATGCTATCCGCCCTCGTCTTTAAGGTTACGTCAAGGGCATTAGTTATTGTAGTTATTGATTCACAATTGACTATTTTATTTCAATGTTCGTGAAATAGGCTGTTATTTTATACATCGTAGTTATTTTTACGTTTGAGGAATTAATGTTTGCCGTTTTCTACCCCCCCCCCCCCCTTTTCACTGAAATTGCGTAATAGCACGGGCTCTAAGACCTTTTTTTCAGTGTGTTATAGTGTACTATGTGCGGCAGCCTGTCCAGCTCGCCCGCTTGCTGTGGGTTCTGGGTCTGGCCGCCTCTGGTCTGGGTCCAGTGCCCCCCCCCCCCCTTTCTGCTACTTGAATTAGCCCGTGCCTATGTGACGTCAGCTGTTTTGAAAATTTGTCACGAACGGGTTTATCTGTTTGTATTTTATTTTAAAAAAATTGTGATATCCATATTGGTTAAACCTTATCTCATTATTGTAGTCTCCTTTAACGAGTTATACTGTATACAGCATTTAATTAACTTGCGAATCACTTAATGCCTGTTTAAACATTAATGTTGCTGTTTGAATTGGGCGCTTGCCCGTGCTTGTAAGGATTCTTTGCTAACTGACCTTAGCACAAAAATTTTAAAGATAAAATTTTATTTCCTAAATAAAAGTTTAATGTAAATGTTGTTGCTATAACCTGCGAATGTTGCTTATGTGGCCCGGCCCTCCCTCTCAACAGCAATTGCCTGATTAGGGTGGACTGACCACCACTGTGTGCACCGGGAAAAAGTGTCGCGTCTCCCCTGGCTGCCACAGTAGCTAGACCTAAATGTTATTGAGACGTTGTGGTCTGCTTTGGAGAGAAGGGTGTGTGATCACTATCTAACTCCATCACGGTCACCTGGTCTTGCAACTATTTTACAGGGCGAATGGTATAGCATTCCCTTGAAAACAGTACGGGACCTGTATTTATCCTTCCCGACGCGACTGGAAGCTGTTCCTACGCCGTATTACGTATGGCAGTGTGTCGTCTTGGCGGTGTTGGCGAGCCACGGTGCTGTGTTATCCGCGGCCGCTGGCTGTATGCGGCTGCACGCTGCTACCTGTTAGGCAGGCGCGAGTCTGGGAAGCCGCCCGCCGGCCAATCGATGCCGTCGGCGCGCCACACCCAGACGGCCACAGTCACAGCCGCAGGGAGAGCCCACCCCGGGCTCCAGCCGCCGATCATGCCCCGACCACCAACTCGAGCAACACCCACAGCGGGCAGGCGCTGCTGCACGCCCCACCTGGTACGTCGCCAGTTGGTCTACCATCGTTCTCGTAATCCCGCCGGACATATCTACATCTGTATCTACATCGACACATACACGCCGCAACTGACCGTACGGTGCGTGGCGGAGGGGACCCTGTACCACTACGTCACTTCCTTTCTTGTTCCACTCGTAAACAGAACGAGGGGAAAAAGACTATCTACACTACTGACCATTAAAATTGCTACACCACGAAGATGAAGAGCTGCAGACGCGAAATTTAACCGACAGGAAGAAGATGCTGTGATATGCAAATGATTAGCTTTTCAGAGCATTCACACAAGGTTGGCGCCGGTGGCGAAACCTGTAACGTGCTGACATGAGGAAAGTTCGCAACCGATTTTTCATACACAAACAGCAGTTGACCGGCGTTACCTGGTGAAACGTTGTTGTGGTACCTCGTATAAGGAGGACAAATACGTACCATCACGTTTCCGACTTTGATAAAGGTCGGATTGTAGCCTATCGCGATTGCGGTTTATCGTATCGCGACATTGCTGCTCGCGTTGGTCGAGATCCAATTACTGCTAGCAGAATATGGAATCGGTGGGTTCAGGAGGGTAATACGGAACGTCATGCTGGATCCCAACGGCCTCGTATCAATAGCAGTCGAGATGACAGGCATCTTATCCGCATGCTGTAACGGATCGTGCAGCGACGTCTCGATCCCTGAGTCAACAGATGGGGACGTATGCAAGACAACAACCATCTGCACGAACAGTTCGACGACGTTTGCAGCAGCATGGACTATCAGCTCGGAGACCGTGGCTGCGGTTACCCTTGACGCTGCTTCACAGACAGGAGCGCCTGCTATGGTGTACTCAACGACAAACCTGGCTGCACGAATGGCAAAACGTCATTTTTTCCGATAAATACAGGTTCTGTTTACAGCATCATGATGGTCGCATCCGTATTTGGCGACATCGCGGTGAACGCACATTGGAAGCGTGTATTCGTCATCGCCAAACTGGCGTATCACCCGGCGTGATGGTACGGGGTGCCATTGGTTACACGTCTCGGTCACCTCTTGTTCGCATTGACGGCACTTTGAACAGTGGACGTTACATTTCATATGTGTTACGACTCATGGCTCTACCCTTCATTTGATCCCTGGGAACCCTACCTTTCAGCAGGATAACGCACGACCGCATGTTGCAGGTCCTGTACGGGCCTTTCTGGATACAGAAAACGTTCGACTGCTGCCCTAGCCAGCACATTCTCCAGATCTCTCACCAATTGAAAACGTCTGGTCAATGGTGGCCGAGCAACTGGTTCGTCACAATACGCCAGTCACTACTCTTGATGAACTGTGGTATCGTGTTGAAGGCGCATGGGCAGCTGTACCTGTACACGCCATCGAAGCTATGTTTGACTCAATGCCCAGGCGTATTAAGGCCGTTATCACGGCCAGAGGTGGTTGTTCTGGGTACTCATTTCTCAGGACCTATGCACCCAGATTGCGTGAAAATGTAATCACATGTCAGTTCTAGTATAATATATTTGTCCAATGAATACCCCTTTATCATCTGCATTTCTTCTTGGTGTAGCAATTTTAATTGCCTCCGTATGTAACCTGATTTCTCGTATCTTATCGTCGTCACCCTTACGCGAACTGTATATTGCCAGCAGTTCTGCAGGCATCTTCAAATGGCGGTTCTGTAAATTTTCTCAATAGTGTTCTTCGAAAACAATGTCGCCTTACTATCATAGATTCTCATTTCAGTTCCCTAAGCGTCTCCGTAACATCTTCGAACCAACCAGTAACAAATTGTTTCCATGTCTTCCTTTTAATCCAACCTGCTGCCGATCCCAAACTCTCGAGCAGTACTCAAAACAGGCTTGCACTGGTTTCTGTACGAGATCTCCATTAGAGATGAACCACACTTTCCCAAGACTCCCCCAACAAACCAATGTCGGCTATTCGCCATCACTACTCCAATCCTCATGTGATCGTCCCATTTCATATCGCTTTGCAACGTTACGCCCAGGAATTTAGATGTGACTGCGTCAATAAGCACACTATTAATGTTGTATCCGAACATTACGGGTTTGTTTAACCTGCTCAACCGCACAACTCATCTTGTATCCGCCCACAGTCACTCAACAGTGACACCTTCCCGTACACCACAGCATCATAAGCAAACAGCCGCAGAATGCTGCCCCATTGTCCGCCAGATCCTTCATGTACGTACGTAGAAAATAGTAGCGGTAGCATCACGCTTCCCTGGGACACTCCTGACAATACCCTTGTCTCTGCTCCGCGGCGTAGCCACGCGTTCTGAAGCGCCCTGTCAAGGTCCGCGCGGCGCCCCCCCCCCCCCCTCGACCCCCCATATGAGGTTCGAGTCCTGCCTCCGCCATGGGTGTGTGTGTCGTCCTTAGCGTAAGTTAGTTTAAGTAGTGCGTAAGCTTAGAGGCCGATGACCTTAGCAGTTTGGTCCCATAACATCTTACCACAAATTTCCAATTTCCTTATCTCTGATGAACACTCACCGTCGAGGACAACACACTGGGTTCTATTACTTAACAAGCCTCCGAGTCACCCACGTATCTATGAACCTGTTCCATATGCTCGTAGTTTCTTTAACAGCCTGCAATGGGGCACGCGTGAAACGCTTTCCGGAAATATGGAAACATGGAGTCAGTCTGTTGTCCGTCATTCAGAGTTCCTGCCTGTTGTCCTTCATTCAGAGTTCGCAGCATATCTTGTCAAAAAAGGGCAAGCTGAATTTCGCATGAGGGATGCTTTCTATAACCGTGCTGACTCGTGGACGTTACCTTCTCGGTCCCAAAAAAATGTATTGCATTCGAAGTCAGATTATAGAATTCTACAGCAAATCGATGTTACGGATATTAGTCTGTAATTTTGCTGCTCCGTTTATAACCCTCCTACCCCTCCGGATAAATAGGCTTTTCTATATGACAGTGTGTCTAATGTCCCTAATCTGTAAGGAAACGGCAATTACTCCGAGGAATAATGCAAAACCGAGAGAAGTAAATGAGTTACGTAGCGGTTTCGGTATCTGTGCCCTTACAAACATACCCGCAGTTTACAAAAGAAGACATTTTCCGTTGTTGGCTGTGTAGGCTGTAAATTTGTTTTGCTACTGGTCAATTTCGACATAGGCGTCATTATCAAGCACCTATAAAAATATGCAGTGCAATATGTAACTTTTATAACAGTCTGAAGATCTTAATGGCATAGTAGTAAATTCGGCACAAGGTATCGTAAGCAACTTACACATGCAGTAACCTTGTCAACACAATATATAACTTGTTACAATCTCCTTCCGAGGAAGATAATTCCATAAACCTAGGTCAACGGTGTAACAAACTTATGTTACGCAATTGTTTGACTGATTCTTTCGTGCTTTCCAAGATTATGCTGTAACATTATACGCCAAGTTGTGTCTAATGTGACTTGTAAATGAATTTGCCAGTGCATATCCGCAACCATACATCAATGTTGGCATACTCTGTATCGAATGTAATCGAGAAGAAAGTAAAATTCGCTGTAAGACAATTGCTAAGGAACGCACACACCGTTGGAAAGAGATAGTCACAACCAATAATGGACGATGACAAACATAGTAATAGAGGTTCAAAAATGGTTCAAATGGCTCTGATCACTATGGGACTTAACATCCGTGGTCATCAGTCCCCTAGAACTTAGAACTACTTAAACCTAACTAACCTAAGGACATCACACACATCCATGCCCGAGGCAGGATTCGAACCTGCGACCGTAGCAGTCGCGCGGTTGCGGACTGAGCGCCTAGAACCGCGAGACCACCGCGGCCGGCCACCGAGGAGAAGCAGTATATTGCTCCCTCCTACGTATATCTCGCGAAGAGACCATGAGGATAAAATCAGAGAGCTTAGAGCCCACACAGAGGCATACCGACAATCCTTCTTTCCACGAACAATACGAGACTGGAATAGAAGGGAGAACCGATAGAGGTACTCGAAGTACCCTCCGCCACACACCGTCAGGTGGCTCGCGGAGTATGGATGTAGATGTAGATCTAGATATGATACTTTTTGTCACACCTATTACTGTAGACACAGCAGTGAAACCTTAACCGGCTTCGACCCGTCCAATTGCTCGTCCACGATCGTAAGCACTCAAAATAAGATGTCTTGCAGACATGTCGCCGTACAACACAGAATGTCGCGCTGACCATTTCCACAACCACCTTCGTCAAACATCGCACTGCATGAGCTGTCGAGCAGAGCGTTCTTGCGCAGGTTTCGTTGCAGTTAACACGTCCTGCCCTCCACATTTACTTCTACTATGATTGGTCCGTTCCTCTGTAGCAATTGTCGGTTGTTCTGCAGCAACTTTCAGTTGTTCCGCAGCAATTGCCGGTTGTACCGTAGCAGTTAGCAGATGTTCCTGAGCAGTTATCAAACAGTATATGTGGACATCCAGGTATAGTATAACTTGAGGACGAAATGAACATCTGTTGCATACTGAACCACATTATATCACTGTGAACTTCAAATAATCTGTTGGTTACATCAACAGCTAATTACAACTTCAATCTGTATGTTGGGTAGCCAACGTATTATTTGAAGTTCACAGTGATATAATGTGGTTCTGTATGGAATAGATCTTAACTACACCCTCAAGTTATACTGTACCCGGATTTTCACATATACTGCTTGATAATTGCTAAGGAACATCTGCCAATTCAGCACAACGTATATATAATAAATTTCGATGACTTGTTTTACATATATATATATATATATATATATATATATATATATATATATATATACACTGAAGAGCCAAAGAAACTGGTACACCTGCCTAATATCGTGTAGGGACCACGCGAGCACGTAGAAGTGCCGCAATACGGGGTGGCATGGACTCGACTAATGACTGAAGTAGTGCTGGAGGGAAGTAACACCATGAATCCTGTGAATCCTGTAGGGCTGTCCATAAATCCGTAAGAGTACGAGGGGGTGAAGATCTCTTCTCAATAGCACGTTGCAAGGCAACCTAGATATGCTCAGTAATGTTCATGTTTGGGGTGTATGGTGGCCAGTGGAACTGTTTAAACACAGAAGAGTGTTCCTGAAGCCACTCTGTAGCGTTTCCGGACGTGTAGGTTGTCGCGATGGATTCAACCTCCCGAGAAAATCGTTGACAACTTTGAACCGCGTCAGGACTTGTTCCAGGGTCCTCATGCCTTTTGGAAACACACGCTGTATCTGTGGCTCCGACTCCGACATCTGAAATGAGCCCATTCAAGTCTTTCGACCGCGGAAGCACGGGTGTCCTTTCCGGTAAATACGTTTCATGTAAGAAAAAAAATCTGGTGAGCTCTATTCTGTTTCTTTCACGTGGCTAATGTGTTACCAGTAGTTGTAGAAGACGTGTTATAACATGGGAAATGGTTTCCGACCCTTCACTTGTGTAACACATTTTCTCACTGTTGATGGTGACTCGTTCGTCAGATGGGGACGTTATGCTCAGTGGCCTCTTTGGTGCTCGTCGAGAGGAGTAATCAATGTGCCGGCACCAGATTTCACTCGTGCCTACGGCCAAAAAGGATAAGAAAAACCATTCCAATTTGACAGCTGCTTGTCCTGCTGGAATTTTCCAAGTCAGTCCGAATGCACAATGGGCATGAATGTATGAAGGTGATCAGATAGGTTACTTACGTACGTGTCACCTGTCAGGGTCGTATCTAGACGCATCAGGGGTCCTATATCACTCCAACTGCACACGCCCCACACCATTTCAGGGTCTCCACCAGCTTGAACAGTCTCCTTCTGACATGCAGAGTCCATGGATTCATAAGGTTGTCCCCATACCCGTACACGTCCATCCGCTCGATACAATTTGAAACGAGACTCGTCCGACCAAGCAACAGTTTCCAGTCATCAACAGTTAAATGTCGGTGTTGACGGGTTCAGGCGAGGCACAAAGCTCTGTGTAGCGCAGTCGTCAAGAATACACGAGTGGACCTTTGGCTCCGAAAGCCCAAATCGATGACGTTTCGTTGAATGGTTCGCACGCTGACACTTGTTGATGGCCCAGCATTGAAATCTGCAGCTATTTTCGGAAGGCTAGAACTTCTGTCACGTAGAACGATTGTCGTCAGTCGTCGTTGGTCCATTTCTTGCAGGTTTTTTTCCGGCAGCAGCGATGTCGGAGATTTGATGTTTTGCCGGATTCCTGATATTCGCGATACACTCTGAAATGGTCGTACGGGAAAATACCCACTTCATCGCTACCTCGGTGATGCTGTGTCCCACCGCTCGTGCGCCGACTATAAAACCACGTTCAGATTCAATTAAATCTCGATAACGTGCTTTTGTAGCAGCAGTAACCGATCACCAATTCCACCAGGTACTTGTTGTCTTATTTAGGTGTTGCCGACCGCAGCGCTGTATTCTGCCTGTTTACATGTCTCTGTATTTGAATATGCATGCCTCTACCAGTTTCCTTAATGCTTGAGTGTATATATTGAATGTTTATGTCGCATTCTGTATTCCATCGTACCTGATATGTAAGTCAAGCATCTGAATAAGATATAATTTAATAACATAGATGTCGATTTTATCACTTTTATTCATAAATTCAACTCAGAAGGAAGCTACTGAGCGTCTCTCCTGCAGAGTCTTCCACTGGAGTTTATCTGTCATCTCCGTAACGCTTTCGCGATTACTAAATGATCCTGTAACGAAGCGCGCTGCTCTCCGTTGGATCTTCTCTATCTTTTCTATCAACCCTATCTGGGACGGATCCCACACTGGTGAGCAGTATTCAACTAGTGGGCGAACAAGCGTACTGTAACCTACTTCCTTTGTTTACGGATTGCATTTCCTTAGGATTCTTCCAATGAATCTCAGTCTGGCATCTGCTTTACCGACGATCAACTTTATATGATCATTCCATTTTAAATCACTCCTAATGCGTACTCCCAGATAATTTATGGAATTATCTGCTTCAAGTTGCTGACCTGCTATATTGTAGCTAAATAATAAAGGATCTTTCTTTCTACGTATTCGCAGCACATTACACTTGTCTACATTGAGATTTAATTTCCATTCCCTGCACGCTGCGTCAATTCGCTGCAGATCCTCCTGCATTTCAGTACAATTGTCCATTGTTAAATATACCACAGCAGCATCCGCAAAAAGCCTCAGTGAACTTCCGATGTCATCCACAAGGTCATTTACGTATATTGTGAATACCAACGGTCCTACGACACTCCCCTGCGGCACACCTGAAATCACTCTTACTTCGGAAGATTTCTCTCCATTGAGAATGACATGCTGCGTTCTGTTATCTAGGAACTCTTCAGTCCAATCACACAATTTGTCTGATAGTCCATATGCTCTTACTTTGTTCATTAAACGACTGTGAGGAACGCCTTGCGGAAGTCAAGAAACACAGCATCTACCTGGGAACCCGTGTCTAAGGCCCTCTGAGTCTGTTACTATGAAAAGCAGTGCGGTCAAAAACAATCTGAAAAGTTTATAAGGATAGTGGTGAGGATGTTGTGCCGAGAAATAACTGTGAAGAAAAAATATCGATGCGTTGCGCCGTTAGGAGTTAATTATTATTGAAATTAGCCAGTCGGGGCGTTGCGCATGCAAATTGAAGCAGCCCGCCAGTGACAATTAGTGTCAGCTGTTCTCGCAGCGTAGATGACGGCGCACGAGACTGCTCACTCAGCCTTTGGCTCGGGTTCGCTACTTACTACGGTTCCCGGTCCAGTTTTTGTACTGCCCTCTTGTTCGGTTTAGGAAACCAAATGAAGAACACATTTAGTGACATCGTCTCTTGGCGCCGCTTGAATCTGCGCAGACAGCTGCATGATTGGCTAACTTCAATCCTAATTAACTCGGAAAGGGCGCAAGTTATTGATGTTTTCTTAACAGCTGTTTCTCAGCAGAATCTAGTCTCAAGTCCCTTACAAGCTTTTCAGACCGTTTCTGACCGTCCTGTAGCCTGCTTGCCAGTGTTATCCCGGTTACATAGTATATGCTTGAATTCTACATGGAATTTAATCGCGTTGAGTGGCTTCAGCTGTATTTGGCATACCTGACATGCGGACTCATAAAGGAAGGCTTTCACGACCGGATGTCTTCGCTGCTGGTGAGTCTTCCGGGTTGTGTGGTCCTGACTTTTCGTCCAGAACTCCGCTAGTCTTCTACAGAGATGCTACGGGTTCCGCTGACGCTCGCCAACTAACAGGTCAGACGTCGGAGAGCCACATAATTACTGCGAAAAAGGCGCGTGGCAGAAGTTTACATGTGATCTGTGTAGATACTCCTTATCAGAGATGAAACTCCCGATTGGTGTAGAACTGTCATATGTGGACAGTAGCTCTACAGAACCATAGATAAGCTTTATCCTTGACACACGATATTTGATAATTGAGTTTTATCTCTGACAAGTATTATCCCTGCCGACAAGATGTAAACGTCTGCCACGCCCCCTTTTGACAGTATTTATATCGCTCTCCGACGTCCGATCCGTCAGCGAACATGATTCAGTCTACGGTGCAGCACCTCTAAGGGCGTTCAGCGCTGCTCTGGACGAACCATTAAGAACGGGGAAGTTTCATGGACCACTACCCTACAACCTGGAAGACTCACCACGGCTAACTTACAAACCCTGTTGCTTATGATGGAATTCGACTTTTTCTTCATTCTATTCCGTAATGTGCTTGGACTCTGTTGAAAATTTTGGTATATCGTACATTAGAAACAAACAATCTCAAGACCTTAAAATAATATTTTTAAATTTGACTGACACCTCGTATACAATGCCAGAGTTGAACAGTCATGTCTTGGGAACCATAGAGTCTGGAAGACTGCCAGCTGCCTAGTTTTAATTCCAATGTTGTGTCGTAGAAGTTGATATTACAAATAAACAACTCTGTTCTTTATTTCTGGCTCTAGTTCGTGTGAAAATAGTGTGCTAGCCAGCGATTTGTGTAGTGTACATGGATATGTTGCTCTTTTATGCGTATATAAAAGTATGTGTAAGAAACGGAGATTGGTGGGTAACAAGAAATTGCCTCTGAAGTTGTAGAAAACACGTGTGCAAACAGTGGATCATCTGCAAAAGGCCAGAACAATGCGTCTGAAGTGCTTGCTGTAAATACAGGCAAGCTAAATTTTCGGGTAATGTTTGGCAGTAATGGTGACAATCAAATCTATATCCAAAGATTTGCTAAATCCAGAGCTACTAAAGAAATCATTTCGTAGCAAAATTCAGAATGTGGCAACTCTCGTGCATGAAAGAGTCAGAACTGTAAGTCTGCATAAAACTTTATAATTAAAAACAGTCTTTGAACCTCAGTATCTCAAATTTTTTACTTTTTTTGCTATCTAGGGATTATGGTATATTCACAGCATGCCAAGAATAACATATGTGAAACCATAAGTATAAAATATCCCATGTTATTTACTTTTTATGATCACTTATTTACAAAATTCTGCCAGAAGAGTTAAGAGTATGAGATAAATAACATGTCTCAGAACACATTTACGGTAATAATTCTAGATCAGTATACCTACACAAGTACATCAATTAATTATGCAAAGTTGGAAGTTAATGTCTTATAAACTTTTCAGGATTATGGGCCACGAAGGTAGATAATTTAACATTGGCAGCATAGAACATAGACTCACTCGTTATGGCTAGAGTCGGTTTTACACGGCAGGGGTGTGAAGTCTCTTCAGGGTGACCAATTATTGTCCTGTGTGTTTACTACCGGTGGAAGTTAAGTTTCACGAAATATGCTTCCACAAGTCTTGAGTGACTTACTTCGCACAATAAGCAAATTTCCTCGTTTCTGAATGACCACGCGAGGTAACAGCCGTGGTTGGATGTGGTTTCATTGGCACCGCGCTGGGACGGTGAGCAGAGGTGTGGTAACCGCGCCAGCCTGTTTAACGCCCCCGCAGCTGGAGGTAAAGCGGCGCTCACTTCACGCGGCCGGAGCCACTTAGCGGCGTTTCGCTCCCCTAGGGCGGCGCCATCTTCAGCTCACCCCTGCACCGCGCCTGCCGCGTGCATAATTGCTGACGGTGAATCAGCAGGGCTCCGCGAGGCACAGCGCTGATCTGCCCGCCCACGCCACGTGAAACACAGGGCGCCGGGGTAGTTGCTCTTGAAGGAACTGGAGAGGATAGGAACTTACAGTGGGTGGGATACTTTCACCCCAAGTTTTTTTGAAACTACTGAGAAATCCAGTGCATTCGCTTTCTGTATTTTACTTGTGTGCACTCGATGAACCAATGTCCCAGGAATATGATGCGGTAAGGAAAGTACACTAAGGTGTCATGGGATAGTGACATGCACAGATACAGATGGCCGTAGTGTCGTGTGCAGAAGGGCAGCGCATTGGCGGAGCTGTCATTTGTATTCGTGATTCATGTGGAAAGATTCCGCCATGATTATTGCCATACGACGGGAATTGACAGACTGTGAAAGCGGAAAGGCAGTTGGGGCTTCCATTTCGGAAATCACTATTCCGAGATCCAAAGTGTCAAGAGTGTGCTGAGGACATCAAATTTCAGACATTACCTCTCACCACCGACAGCGCAGTGGCCGACAGCCTTCACTTAAGAACCGAGAGCAGGGGCGTTTGCGAAGTCAGTGCTGACAGACAAGCAACACCGCGTGAAATAACCGGAGAAATCAGTGTTGGACGTACGACGAACGTATCCGTCAGGAGAGTGCGGCGAAATGTGGCGTTAATGGCCTATAGCAGGAAACTACCGACGCAAGTGGCTGTGCTAACAGCAGGCCTGCAGAGCCTCTCCTGGGCTCGTGACCATATTGGTCGGACCCTTGACGACTGGAAAATCATCGCTTGGTCCAGTGGGTCCCGATCTCAGTTGGTAAGTAATTACTATTAAAAACAGTCTTGATCACGATTTATTTAACAAGGTGACCGGTTTCGACCACTACTGTGGTCATCTTCAGACCATTGAGTAGGAACCTCTTTCTGTTGGAGAAAGAGGTTCCTACTCAATGGTCTGAAGATGACCACAGTAGTGGTCGAAACCGGTCACCTTGTTAAATAAATCGTGATCAAGACTGTTTTTAATAGTAATTATTTATAAGACATTGATCACTGCTCTTCGCATAATGCATTCAAAAGTAATTCAGTTGTTAAGAGCTGAGATTGGATTCGAATGTGATGCAGGTCCAACGAAAGCATGGACCCAGGTTGTCAACAAGATACTATCCAAGTGGGTGGTGGCTGCATAATGATGTGGGCTGCTTTCACATGGAATGGACTGGGTACTCTGGTCCAACAGAACCGATCATGGACTTAAAATGGCTATGTTCGGCTACTTGGAGACTGATCTCAGTTGGTCAGAGCTGAGATAGGATTCGAATGTGACGCAGGCCCAACGAAACCATGGACCCAGGTTGTCAACAAGGCACTGTTCAAGTGGATGGTGGCTCCATAATGTGGTGGGTTGCTTTTACATGTAATGGACTGGGTACTCTGGTCCAACAGAACCGATGATGGACTTGCTGTGTTCGGCTACTTGGAGACCATTTGGAGCCATCCATGGACTTCATATTCGCAAACAACGGTGCACCATGTCACTGGGCCGCAACTGCTCGCTGCAGAACATTCTGGTCTATTCTAGCGAATGATTTGGCCGCCAAGATCTCCCGATATGAATCCCATCGAACATATATGTAGAGGTCACTGCGTGCACAATATCCTGCACCGGCAACACTTTCGCAATTATGGATGGCTACAGAGGCACGATGGCTCACTATTTCTGCAGGGGACTTCCAACAATCTGTTGAGCCCACGCCACCTCGAGTTTCTGCACTACGCCGGGCAAAGGTCCGACACGATATTAGGAGGTATGCACGACTTTTGTCACCTCAGTATTACAAGAGGAGCACAGATGAATGGGGAATTATTCTAGCGACAGTACGGGCCGCAACGGTGAAATACACCGACGTGAGCGACTTTGACAACAGGCAGACTGTTACGGTCCGACGCCTGGGAACGACCATTTCGGAAACATCGATGCTAGTAGGCAGCTGCCGTGAGCACCTATGGAAAGTGGTTCAAGGACGGTGGAACCACGAACAGTCCACAAGGTGTTGGGCGTCCACGTCCTACCATACTGAGGCTTTCCCACTCTGTAAAACAGGATAGGCGGCGATTTCTGGCCTACCTGGCAACAGAGTACGGCGCCGGTGCAGCCGCATGTATTTCGGAACACACCCAAGATGAGCGTGTGGATGTCAAACAGAAAACACTACCTAAAATGTTTGATAATTGTGTTATGTCCGTCCCCATGCGGTGTTCTTAGCAACGATGTCGCAGACTCCTGTCCTCGGATATTTAATTAACTGCCTTCCCTTTTAGGTTTAATAATAACACATTTGCAGGCGGCAATTCGATAACAATGTCAGCAAGTTGTAGCTCTTGGAATTAATCTCAGTCTAAATGTCGTTTCCTTCTCTACGCTCATAAAAGAAATTTTGTACATCCGGGTAAGTTCTGCTATTGCCATGACCGTGGCAACGTCCGACTTCACGTTGTACTGCAGATCTTTCTGCCGAAACTTCCAGTGTGAATATACTGAGACAGGTTGGACAGTTATAGGCAAGGAACAGGTACAAGAAGCAATATAGACTGCATACAATCTTTTGCGACTGTCATAAAAGACTTATTTAGATCTGACGTGTTCCACTTTATTAAAAACTCGACGCACCTCGAAGAGATTATCGGAATGGTACGGAAATCGCTAGATGTGATTTATATGTACAGACGAACAAATGAGTACAATTTCAGAGATACTAGGTGATTTATTCAAAAGAAACAGATTCACGAACTGAGCAAGTCAATAAAATGTTGATTTCCCTCTGGCCCTCCTGCAAGCGGTTTTCGGCTTCCCATTGAATGACGGAGTTGTTGGATGTCCTCCTGAGGCACAACGTCCTGGACGGCCGCGGCGGCCGAGAGGTTCTAGGCGCTCCAGTCCGGAACGGTCGCAGGTTCGAATCCTGCATGGATGTGTGTGATGTCCTTAGGTTAGTTAGGTTTAAGTAGTTCTAAGTTCTAGGGGACTGATGATCTCAGATGTTAAGTCCCATAGTGCTCAGAGCCATTTGATAACGTCCTGAATACTGTCCAGTTGGTTGGAGGGCCCTGCGCATCCTCGAAACGCTCTCAACTGGGGAGAGATTCGGCGACCTTGCTGGCCAAGGTATCATTTGGCAAGCACGAAGAGAAGCGGTAGAAACTCTCTCCGTGTGCAGGTGGACATGGCTTGCCACGAAGGGCAACGTAGACGTAGAAAATCGTCGGTGTACCACTGTGTTGCATGGGCGCAGGGTGCCACAGATGACAACGAAAGGACTCCTGTTATCAAAAGAAGTGACACCCAGACTCAACGCTCCTGGTTTCTCTTTTATTTTTTTTTTCAAGCCATTGGCCTTCGGGCCGTGTCTATTCAGTCATTTGAACAAAGTAACGTCGATTATGACGATACGAACACAATCATAACACACACCCAGTCCCCGGGAATCAAACTCGCACACTTCGGTTAGCAATCCGCTGACCGCGCAGCTACCGAGGCGGACGTCTGCACGGTTCACAGCCGCTGTAATCTCTCTGAATTTAACTACCGTCACTAGAACTTTCGTAATGTATGCGGCGTGTTTGTTTTTCAGAGTGAGGTCATCAGGAGCGGAGATAATGTCCGCATTTCCCGCGCTTCTCACATCAATCCACTAGCCGAGAAAACACAGTGCTTGGACGAGTTCTCCTCTACCAGTTTACAAGTCCCAACCGTCACCCGCTCAGGGAATTACTTACCCTCTCGAAACTGGGTCCAGAAAAAAAAAAAATGTTAGCAAGCTCGCTCTCTCTCTCTCTATCGAACTTGTCTCGCAGGGGGGCGACGTTTGTTGTTGCACAGGTCTAATCTCACTCAGAACGTAAACGAGGCTGAGCAGGCCTCGGCGGAAAACGAGCCAGCGGCTGATCGACCGCGACGGTGGGGCAAGTGGATTGGAAGCAGGATCGCTCTTCCAGCTGGGGGCTCCAGTGTCACCGTCACGTGACCGACGGCTTACAGGAAGAGGCGCCCGCTTTGCACACTGTTGTCACTCTCCTCATACCGCCGTCAACAAAATAAAATTCTTTCCTTCCGCTCCAGGCAACCAGCAACCACGTGTCAATCTCAGCTCCTTCTCATTTACTTTCCTCCAATATTCATTTATCCTCAGTGAAAACTTTCGCTCAGAGACGCCGTGATCGAAATATAAAACTATGCGCTGAAGTTTTGTCTCCGACTGCAGGAGACATCTTCGGAGATAAAATGGCACCTGTGGCTAAGCGGACGCATGTGCCTCCGTTGTATAGTTATTCCGTAATTCTCTCTCCACATGTTCTTAGCTGTTCTGAGTTGGAATCCTACGTTTAACACTTTCCTTCTGAAAAATCTCTTCTGCTTCTTCTACTTTTACTTCTACTGTTACGTTATATATATACACTCCTGGAAATTGAAATAAGAACACCGTGAATTCATTGTCCCAGGAAGGGGAAACTTTATTGACACATTCCTGGGGTCAGATACATCACATGATCACACTGACAGAACCACAGGCACATAGACACAGGCAACAGAGCATGCACAATGTCGGCACTAGTACAGTGTATATCCACCTTTCGCAGCAATGAAGGCTGCTATTCTCCCATGGAGACGATCGTAGAGATGCTGGATGTAGTCCTGTGGAACGGCTTGCCATGCCATTTCCACCTGGCGCCTCAGTTGGACCAGCGTTCGTGCTGGACGTGCAGACCGCGTGAGACGACGCTTCATCCAGTCCCAAACATGCTCAATGGGGGACAGATCCGGAGATCTTGCTGGCCAGGGTAGTTGACTTACACCTTCTAGAGCACGTTGGGTGGCACGGGATACATGCGGACGTGCATTGTCCTGTTGGAACAGCAAGTTCCCTTGCCGGTCTAGGAATGGTAGAACGATGGGTTCGATGACGGTTTGGATGTACCGTGCACTATTCAGTGTCCCCTCGACGATCACCAGTGGTGTACGGCCAGTGTAGGAGATCGCTCCCCGCACCATGATGCCGGGTGTTGGCCCTGTGTGCCTCGGTCGTATGCAGTCCTGATTGTGGCGCTCACCTGCACGGCGCCAAACACGCATACGACCGTCATTGGCACCAAGGCAGAAGCGACTCTCATCGCTGAAGACGACACGTCTCCATTCGTCCCTCCATTCACGCCTGTCGCGACACCACTGGAGGCGGGCTGCACGATGTTGGGGCGTGAGCGGAAGACGGCCTAACGGTGTGCGGGACCGTAGCCCAGCTTCATGGAGACGGTTGCGAATGGTCCTCGCCGATACCCCAGGAGCAACAGTGTCCCTAATTTGCTGGGAAGTGGCGGTGCGGTCCCCTACGGCACTGCGTAGGATCCTACGGTCTTGGCGTGCATCCGTGCGTCGCTGCGGTCCGGTCCCAGGTCGACGGGCACGTGCACCTTCCGCCGACCACTGGCGACAACATCGATGTACTGTGGAGACCTCACGTCCCACGTGTTGAGCAATTCGGCGGTACGTCCACCCGGCCTCCCGCATGCCCACTATACGCCCTCGCTCAAAGTCCGTCAACTGCACATACGGTTCACGTCCACGCTGTCGCGGCATGCTACCAGTGTTAAAAGACTGCGATGGAGCTCCGTATGCCACGGCAAACTGGCTGACACTAACGGCGGCGGTGCACAAATGCTGCGCAGCTAGCGCCATTCGACGGCCAACACCGCGGTTCCTGGTGTGTCCGCTGTGCCGTGCGTGTGATCATTGCTTGTACAGCCCTCTCGCAGTGTCCGGAGCAAGTATGGTGGGTCTGACACACCGGTGTCAACGTGTTCTTTTTTCCATTTCCAGGAGTGTGTGTATATATATATATATATATATATATATATATATATATATATATATATATATATAAATTATATATATTTTATTTTTAATTTATCAGGTTTTTTTTTTGTTAGAGCATGATTCTTTCTCTCAGGGATATTGCCTTTTCTTATCACTCTTACGTACGCGCATAAGTAAATATGAAACGGGCTCTTGAAGGGCCGCTGTTATTCATGTACCAGCTTTAGATTTTGAACGTGATGACTAAAATATACTTGCCGTTAACTGAATTGAATTAATTTTGTTAATTTCTATTTATTGACTGCAAAGCAAGGCTCGAGAGAATTTCGATTTTAGCCGTGGAGCGGCCAAGATAAAACTTACTGAACTCATGGAATCTGTATAATTTAAAAAATGAACTTTTGACGTTAAATTAATTATCTGTTGCAACTTGGAAAGGTTCTTACAACGAAATCTCTCGCATTTACATTTACTGTTAACACTTTGAAAAATAAATTAATACTTCGGCGCGTAATGGCCGACCAGAGACCGCATCGGAAGACGAGCTTCCCGCCCCGCAAATTACTGGAAAAAATGCTTATTAAATTAATTAGCCGCTGCGACCATTTGAGGTGACAACTATTACAAATAAATTCATTTTGTGATAACAATAATTAGTTTGTTTTAGCAGAATACAGAATAACTTACATAAAATATGTGTAGTCGCTCAATGGCTGCCTTCCGTATCGCGAAACAAAACAGTCTGTGTACCATAGAGTACGTCCGTCCACCTCGGCCGTACAATCGCGTCTCTTAGCGATCCTTTTTTATTTTCATAGACGTGTTTTAAATGAAGATCCTGCTTTTAAATTATCGCTGCATATCAGTTTTTTTTTCTTTCAAGAACATTAACTGTATCTTTTATACTAATTACGTTCATAAAATGCGTTAAGTGTTCAGAAATAATTTTTAGTTCACCCGTAACACTTAACAATATTGCATACAGGGTGTTACAAAAAGGTACGGCCAAAGTTTCAGGAAACGTTCCTCACACACAAAGAAAGAAAATATGTTATGTGTACATGTGTCCGGAAACGCTTACTTTCCATGTTAGAGCTCATTTACTACTCCTCTTCAAATCATATTAATAATAGAATGGAAACACACAGCAACAGAACGTACCAGCGTGACTTCAAACACTTTGTTACCGGATATGTTCAAAATGTCCTCCGTTAGCGAGGATACATGCTTCCACCCTCCGTCGCATAGAGTCCCTGATGCGCTGATGCAGCCCTGGAGAATGGCGTATTGTATCACAGCCGTCCACAATACGAGCACGAAGAGTCTCTACATCGGTCACCGTGTCTGTTGTTGGGAAGCGTACGAACACTTCGACTGAAATGTGCAGGAGCTCCATCGTGCAGGAACCACATGTTCTGTCGTACTTGTAAAGGCACATGTTCTAGCAGCACAGGTAGAGTATCCCGTATGAAATCATGATAACGTGCTCCATTGAGCGTAGGTGGAAGAACATGGGGCCCAATCAAGACATCACCAACAATGCCTGCCCAAAAGTTCACAGAAAATCTGTGTTGATGCCGTGATTGCACAACTGCGTGCAGATTCTCGTCAGCCCACACATGTTGAATGTGAAAATTTACAATTTGATCACGTTGGAATGAAGCCCCACCCGTAAAGAGAACATTTGCACTGAAATGAGGATTGACACATTGTTGGATGAACCATTCGCAGAAATGTACCCGTGGAGACCAATGAGCTGCTGATAGTGCCTGCACACGCTGTACATGGTACGGAAACAACTGATTCTCCCGTAGCTCTCTCCATAGAGTGACGTGGTCAACGTTACCTTGTACAGCAGCAACTTCTCTGACGCTGACATTAGGGTTATCTTCAACTGCACGGAGAATTGCCTCGTCCGTTGCAGATGTCCTCGTCGTTCTAGGTCTTCCCCATTCGCGAGTCATAGGCTGGAATATTCCGTGCTTCCTAAGACGCCGATCAATTGCTTCGAACCTCTTCCTGTCGGGACACCCTCGTCCTGGAAATCTGTCTCGATTGTCTCGATACAAACGTACCGCGCCACGGCTATTGCCCCGTGCTAACCCATACATCAAATGGGCATCTGCCAACTCCGCATTTATATACATTGCACTGACTGCAAAACCACGTTCGTGATGAACACTAACCTGTTGATGCTGCGTACTGATGTGCTTAATGCTAGTACTGTAGAGCAATGAGTCGCATTGCAACACAAGCACCGAAGTCAACATTACCTTCCTTCAATTGGGCCAACTGGCGGTGAATCGAGGAAGAAACTAAAATGAGCTCTAACATGGAAATTAAGCGTTTTCGGACACATGTTCACATAATATCTTTTCTTTGTTTGTGTGTGAGGAATGTTTCCTGAAAGTTTGGCCGTACCTTTTTGTGACACCCTGTACAACCGATAAAAATGTCAATTTTTATGTGACGCACCGTCACAGCACGCGGCGTGTGTAGCCACCGGACCGCCGGCCGCTCGCGTGCTTCGCGTGGGAGTGAGTCGCGTGACGTCACTGTACGTCACGCGTAGCCACCAGCTGCAGGTCGCGTGCCACCGATCGATCGCGCGAAGTGCTTGCGTGACGCACTAGCCGTGCGCCGGCGCCACGGGGCACCGGATAAGAGAGGATTCGATAAGATAGCAGGGGACAGGCCGCGCGCCTCGAGCGTCTTCGTAGCGGTAGGCCTCGTCAGGGCCAGACAGGCGTCGGTGACTGTCGACTGCTTGCACCGAACACTGCTGCAAATTCAAACTTGCACACGTCCAATATGTAAGTAACACACAAATTAGGCAGCTTTGCATTCGATATGCAAATATTTTACGTGCCACACTTCCTGGCACATAGAAGCCGACATGTTCTTAAAGCCGTCAGCACACGGACCGTGCATCCGAACGTCGAGCGTTGAGCGTGCCAAGTTTCTGACGTAATAGTGTGGAACAGCACGTTCGGTAATTTTTCCGAAGGAGCAGAGCAGTATCTGGCAGGTCAGATATTCTGAGCGTGCGTCTGAGCGTTGACCAATGAGATGGCACAACGCCACCTACGTCACACGCACGCCGTCTCCCTTCAGTACAGAGTTGTGAGGCGCCATATTGGCATTCATTTCAAGCCTATATGTATATATGCCGCTTCGGAGCACCAGAAAATTGAGAATCACCGGAAAACCCGTTGTTAACTGTGTGATTCGTTCCAATAAAATAATGAGAAACATCTTATTCGTAGAAAAAGAATTATTGAAACTTGCGTATTATGAGAGTAGGCTATTTGAATGCAGCGACACACTGAAGATCCACCCAAAACGCATCGTTCTTGGTACAATTTGTTATAACTAAATTTCAATTAGTAACATTTCTACTATTAAGGTTTTTGGAAAGGGTAAGATAATGTGATTAGATGCTAATAGAGCGTTGTTCGTTCAGCGCAATGAGTAGCGTCACTATTGTATTGTATTGTATTGTATTCAGTTGTTTGTTGGGACGGTGATTCGCGTCCTGACCCATCCAAATTTCTCTCCTAACATTCGCGTTTTTATTAGGTTCTGATACTTTATTAATAGTTTAATATAAGTATATACTATAATATTTGATGTTATGTAAATATAAGTTCACCTTTTTCTGAGGCGTGACTTTGTTCGATTGGGCCGGCCGGGGTGACCGAGCGGTTCTGGGCGCTACAGTCTGGAACTGGGCGACCGCTACGGTCGCAGGTTCGGATCCTGCCTCGGGCATGGATGTGTGTGATATCCTTAGGTTAGTTACGTTTAAGTAGTTCTAAGTTCTAGGGGACTGATGACCTCAGAAGTTAAGTCCCATAGAGCTCAGAGCCATTTGAACCATTATTTTGTTCGATTCGCTTAATCTGCAGGACAGCTTGCTCTACTTGTATAAAGATATTTTGCTCCTTTTTGAAAAATGGTTCAAATGACTCTGAGCACTATGGGACTTAATTCTGAGGTCACTACAAACATCCATGCCCAAGGCAGGATTCGAACCTGCGACCGTAGTGGTCGCGCGGTTCGAAACTGTAGCCCCTAGAACCGCTCGGCCACCTCGATCGGAGCTCCTTTTTCTTTTACGCTTCGTAATTCACATGTTGCAAAGATTCTGCTACTGGGTAGGAACAGTGATCAAGTAAGACTGACCTTGGCGTTTTACTAAAATGTGGGAATAATGAAATAATGTTTATCTTATCCGCACTGTTTGTAATGGAACTTTTATAAGCCTGTGTCCTTATTGACTGGACATGGTACTTTCCTTTTCGTGGACGATGGAGGAAATGTGCGTTTTAATAGCGCTAGCGTGGGAATTTTAAGCGCGCCCGTTGAGTAAACAGTGTGATTTACGAACTAGAAACTTCCCTCAACTGCCGCTGGAGTGCGTTGCGATCGCGTATACCACGTTCGGGATCACGTACCGTAGGCACAAGTCGCATCGTTCCTTAGCGGTCAGCAGCACGTTGAACTTGGCCCCCTCAACTTTGACGTTCGACAGCACGGTCCGTGTGCCAACGATTTAAGGGGGTGAAATCGTTAGACATAAAAATAGCTTCTGGAGTACGCCAGGGGACTGCTACAAGGACGTTTCTCACATCACTGCGTCACTGCTAAGTCCTCTTTCACTGGTAGCTGAGTGGTCAGCGCGACAGAATGTCATACCTAATGGCCCGGCATCGATTCCCGGCTGGGTCGGAGATTTTCTCCGCTGAGGGACTGGGTGCTGTATTGTCCTTATCATCATCATTTCACCTCCATCGACACGCAAGACGCTGAAGTGGCATCAACTCGAAAGACTTGCACCCGGCGAACAGTCTACCCGACGGGAGGCCCTAGCCACACGGCATTTATTTCCTGCCAAGTGATGTAGCTCAATCTAAGTTGGGACTATTCATAGACAAAACTGTTACACTGTAGTACAAGTAACATAAATTCGCAATGAGGCGAACAGAAATTGCACTTTTATTGAAACAATAATTTCGCTGAAGTCCCCGTGATAAATTACCCTCCCCTGAACATTACGGAAAGTGGGACGTGGGTCTTCATAGGATGTGTGTGACTTAGGAAGTCGGGGTTACCATGGAAGGCCAAGGCCCCTATAATATCACTCCTTAAACACAACAACTAGTAGATTAATAAATTAACAATTTATTCAAGACCACATTTATAAAACAGGTAACGTAATATAAGTGACCGTCTTGAAAACATTATCCAAAATGACCAATAGCTTCCTTTTCAAGGAAGCAGCAAATTAGAATTACTTAAATATAATAAATTTGAACTAATTTAAAGGTGGCTCAGATAATTTTTTTTTTTTGAGCAATACACAACCAGCACAATACGCTACATTTAATGTAATTCATTGGCAAGCAAATTTAGTTTTTTTTAAATACAGGAGTGGTGTTAAATGTTTATCAAATGGGCAGTGACGCCCGGCTGCCCTGGGAAAAAGTGACTTAACTTAAAATGCCGGAAGCAGGAGACCAGCCGTCCAAAACAACACGTAAACGCCGGGACCAAGCCGGGAGTCACTTCCCACTAGACGGCACGTCACAGCCTCTGTGCACCGAAGCGGAACGTGACGCCGCTCCCACACACACCAACTCGCAGAAAACTGGAACAAAAACAGAGCGCAGAAAACACGTCAAACGCCAAGCCAACATCAGTTAATATAAGTTAAGAGATCAATAAACAATATCATTTAAAAAACCGATAAGTGCTTTCAATAGAAACTAGTTAAATTTTGCAACAATATCAATGCTGTAAAACATTTAAACTAAGAGTTGTACACAAATGGAATGCTGTAAAATAATATCAGACCTTTACACTCTCATAGTTTACCCAACAATATTCACACATATGATTGAGGCCGACAATGTGTACCATGATGAAGTGGAAATAATTTCAAGATAATATCACGTTATTCAAGTGCACAACTTCACAACATAACTAGGTTTGTGCACTTTAATTTCGTTACATAGGTCTAGGGGTAACGTCTTTGACTCATAATCAAAACGTATTTGGTCCCGGATTCGATCACCGCCACTGCCTAAATTTTGATAAATAATCAGCATTGGCGGCCGAAGACTTCCGGCATAAGAAGTCAGCCTCATTCTGCCAACGGTCTTCTCAAAGAGGGCGGAGCAGCGGATAGAGGTTCAGGGCACTCTCTTGTCCTAGGGGTGGGAAATTGCCCCTAAAGCCGGAAGAATCAGCAATGATCAACGACATGACGATGCAGAAGGCAATGGAAACCAGTGCATTAAAGACACGTAACGTGTATCCACAGGACATGTGGCCTATAATTGAAGAAGTGTCATGATGATCTCTCCATTGGCAAAAGATTCCGGAATAGTCACCCATTCGGATCTCCGGGAGGGGTCTGCCAAGGGGGAGGTTACCATGAGAAAAAGATTGAATAATCAACGAAAGGATAACGTTCTACGAGTCGGGGCGTGGAATGTCAGAAGCTTGAACGTGGTAGGGAAACTAGAAAACCTGAAAAGGGAAACGCAAAGGCTCAATCTAGATATAGTAGGGGTCAGTGAAGTGAAGTGGAAGGAAGACAAGGATTTCTGGTCAGATGAGTATCGGGTAGCAGATAATGGTATAACAGGTGTAGGATTCGTTATGAATAGGAAGGTAGGGCAGAGGGTGTGTTACTGTGAACAGTTCAGTGACCGGGTTGTTCTAATCAGAATCGACAGCAGACCAACACCGACAACGATAGTTCAGGTATACATGCCGACGTCGCAAGCTGAAGATGAACAGATAGAGAAAGTGTATGAGGATATTGAAAGGGTAATGCAGTATGTAAAGGGGGACGAAAATCTAACAGTCATGGGCGACTGTAATGCAGTTGTAGGGGAAGGAGTAGAAGAAAAGGTTATAGGAGAATATGGGCTTGGGACAAGGAATGAAAGAGGAGAAAGACTAATTGAGTTCTGTAACAAGTTTCAGCTAGTAATAGCGAATACCCTGTTCAAGAATCACAAGAGGAGGAGGTATACTTGGAAAAGGCCGTGAGATACGGGAAGATTTCAATTAGATTACATCATGGTCAGACAGAGATTCCGAAATCAGATACTGGATTGTAAGGCGTACCCAGGAGCAGATATAGACTCAGATCACAATATAGTATTGATGAAGAGTAGGCTGAAGTTCAAGACATTAGTCAGGAAGAATCAATACGCAAAGAAGTGGGATACGGAAGTACTAAGGAATGACGAGATACGTTTGAAGTTCTCTAACGCTATAGATGCAGCAATAAGGAACAGCGCAGTAGGCAGTACAGTTGAAAAGGAATGGACATCTCTAAAAAGGGCCATCACAGAAGTTGGGAAGGAAAACATAGGTACAAAGAAGGTAGCTGCGGAGAAACCACGGGTAACAGAAGAAATACTTTAGCTGATTGATGAAAGGAGGAAGTACAAACATGTTCCGGGAAAATCAGGAATACAGAAATACAAGTCGCTGAGGAATGAAATAAATAGGAAGTGCAGGGAAGCTAAGACGAAATTGCTGCAGGAAAAATTAGAAGACATCGAAAAAGATATGATTGTCGGAAGGACAGACTCAGCATACAGGAAAGTCAAAACAACCTTTGGTGACATTAAAAGCAACGGTGGTAACATTAAGAGCGCAACGGGAATTCCACTGTTAAATGCAGAGGAGAGAGCAGATAGGTGGAAAGAATACATTGAAAGCCTCTATGAGGGTGAAGATTTGTCTGATGTGATAGAAGAAGAACAGGAGTCGATTTAGAAGAGATAGGGGATCCAGTATTAGAATCGGAATTTAAAAGAGCTTTGGAGGACTTACGGTCATATAAGGCAGAAGGGATAGATAACATTTCATCAGAATTTCTAAAATCATTGGGGTAAGTGGCAACAAAACGACTATTCACGTTGGTGTGTAGAATATATGAGTCTGGTGATACACCATCTGATTTTCGGAAAAGCATCATCCACACAATTACGAAGACGGCAAGAGCTGACAAGTGCGAGAATTATCGCACAATCAACTTAACAGCTCATGCATCGAAGCTGCTTACAAGAATAATATACAGAAGAATGGAAAAGAAAATTGAGAATGCGCTAGGTGACGATCAGTTTGGCTTTAGGAAAAGTAAAGGGACGCGAGAGGCAATTCTGACGTTACGGCTAATAATGGAAGCAAGGCTAAAGAAAAATCAAGACACTTTCATAGGATTTGTCGACCTGGAAAAAGCGTTCGACAATATAAAATGGTGCAAGCTTTTCGAGATTCTGAAAAAAGTAGGGGTAAGCTATAGGGAGAGACGGGTCATATACAATATGTACAACAACCAAGAGGGAATAATAAGAGTGGACGATCAAGAACGAAGTGCTCGTATTAAGAAGGGTGTAAGACAAGGCTGTAGCCTTTCGCCCCTACTCTTCAATCTGTACATCGAGGAAGCAATGATGGAAATAAAAGAAAGGTTCAGGAGTGGAATTAAAATACAAGGTGAAAGGATATCAATAATACGATTCGCTGATGACATTGCTATCCTGAGTGAAAGTGAAGAAGAATTAAATGATCTGCTGAACGGAATGAACAGTCTAATGAGTACACAGTATGGTTTGAGAGTAAATCGGAGAAAGAAGAAGATAATGAGAAGTAGTAGAAATGAGAACAGCGAGAAACTTAACATCAGGATTGATGGTCACCAAGTCAATGAAGTTACGGAATTCTGCTACTAGGCAGTAAAATAACCAATGACGGACGGAGCAAGGAGGACATCAAAAGCAGACTCGCTATGGCAAAAAAGGCATTTCTGGCCAAGAGAAGTCTACTAATATCAAATGCCGGCCTTAATTTGAGGAAGAAATTTCTGAGGATGTACGTCTGGAGTACAGCATTGTATGGTAGTGAAACCTGGACTGTGGGAAAACCGGTACAGAAGAGAATCGAAGCATTTGAAATGTGGTGCTATAGACGAATGTTGAAAATTAGGTGGACTGATAAGGTAAGGAATGAGGAGTTCTACGCAGAATCGGAGAGGAAAGGAATATGTGGAAAACACTGATAAGGAGAAGGGACATGATGATAGGACATCTGCTAAGACATGAGGGAATGACTTCCATGGTACTAGAGGGAGCTGTAGAGGGCAAAAACTGTAGAGGAAGACAGAGCGGGCCGCATCAAACCAGTCAGTAGACTGATGACCAAACAAAAAACCAAAAAAAAAGGTCTGCAATGTAACTGCCAATTGAGTAAGCTTCGTATGCAGAAATTCAGAACTAGACTATGAGCTAATATCTTCTATACCGTACAGTTACTACATCTTTTGGGGACAATGATTTCCTTAAAGGAAGTAGTGACTACTGATCTCCATACGATCACACGCCTTGGCCGCTGTTCTTAGTTCAACAACACATACACTACTGGCCATTAAAATTCCTACACCAAGAAGAAATGCAGAAGATAAACGAGTACTCATTGGACAAATTTATTATACTATAACTGACATGTGATTACATTTTCACGCAATTTGTGTGCATAGATCCTGAGAAACCAGTACCCAGAATAACCACCTCTGGCTGTAATAACTGCCTTGATACGGCTGGACATTGAGTCAAATAGAGTTTGGATGGCCCGTACAGATACAGCTGCCCATGCAGCTTCAACACGATACCACAGTTCATCAAGAGTAGTGACTGGCGTATTGTGACGAGCCAGTTGCTCGGCCACCATTGACCAGGCGTTTTCAATTGATGAGATATCTGGAGAATGTTCCGGCCAGGGCAGCAGTCGAACATTTTCTGTATCCAGAAAGGCCCGTACAGGACCTGCAACATGCGGTCGTGCATTATCCTGCAGAAATGGAGGGTTTCGCAGAGATCGAATGAAGGGTAGAGCCACGGGTCGTAACACATCTGAAATGTAACGTCCACTGTTCAAAGTGCCGTCAATGGGAACAAGAGGTGACCGAGACGTGTAACCAATGGCACCCCATACCACCACGTCGGGTGATACGCCAGTATGGCGATGACAAATACACGCTTCCAATGTGCGTTCACCGCGATGTCGCTAAACACGGACGCGACCATCACGATGCTGTAAACAGAACTTGGATTCATCTGAAAAAATTACGTTTTGCCATTCGTGCACCCAGGTTCTTCGTTGAGTACACCATCGCAAGCGCTCCTGTCTTTGATGCAGCGCCAAGGGTAACCGCAGCCGTGGTCTGCGAGCTGATAGTCCATGTGCTGCAAACGTCGTCGAACTGTTCCTGCAGATGGGTGTTGTCTTGCAAACGTTCCCATCTGTTGACTCAGAGATCGAGAAGTGGCTGCACGATTCGTACAGCCATGCGGATAAGATGCCTGTCATCTCGACTGCTAGTGATACGAGGCCGTTGGGATCCAGCGCGGCGTTCCGTATTACCCTCCTGAACCCACCGATTCCATATTCTGCTAACAGTCATTGGATCTCGACCAACGCGAGCAGCAATGTCGCGTTACGATAAACCGCAATCGCGATAGGCCACAATCTGACCTTTATCGAAGTCGGAAATGTGATGGTACGCTTTTCTCCTCCTTACAAGAGGCAGGCATCACAACAACGTTTCACCCGGCAACGCCGATCAACTGCTGTTTGTGTATGAGAAATCGGTTGGAAACTTTCCTCATGTCAGCACGTTGTAGGTGTCGCCACCGGCCCCAACCTCGTGTGAAAGCTCTGAAAAGCTAATCATTTGCATATCACAGAATCTTCTTCCCGTCGGTTAAATTTCGCGTCTGTAGCACGTAATCTTCGCGGTGTAGCAATTTTAATGGCCAGTACTGTACATTAGGGCAACCAACCAACAAGTGAGAGTCGCTACAACGCAAATAGTTCCACAAAACGAAGGCACGACAACCACTTACACCTTCGATGGAGAGCGACGCTCCAGATGGTCTCGAGGAATGGGTCAGTCCGAGAAAACAGGCACCAAAGCAATGCGACGAGCAGCGCCCGGAGTTGACATCAGGCAGGTGCACCAAAAACTCGCGACCGTCCACCAAGGCAGACCGGCCGCGCCGCTGCTGGCCGAGCCCGCGTGTTTTGCTCCTTCGTTCCCTGAAGCACGTCCTAGCTCCTCGTAGCGAGTCCGACGGCGAACTCTCCGACCGCAGATACCCGCCACCAGATGACAACAGGGGCAAAGATCGTAGTACAGCCGGGTAATCGATAGTCGTGCCAAAGAGCTGGTGTGCCAGAAAAGGCGCACCACGGCCCAATGTGTGTTCACTACAGATGGCAGTGCATGCTCTGCAACGCGCTCCCATGCTGGCCAAAGGGTTGGTTCAAATGGATCAAATGACTCTGAACACTATGGGACTTAACTTCCGAGGTCATCAGTCCCCTATAACTTAGAACTACTTAATCCTAACTAACCTAAGAACATCACACACATCCATGCTCGAGGCAGGATTCGAACCTGCGACCGTAGCGGTCGCGCGGTTCTAGACTGTAGCTCCTAGAACCGCTCGGCCACTCCGGCCGGCAGAGGGTTGGTAAGGAGTTGTTGCGATGGGACGTTGAGTTTCTCCATCGGCGTCGTTGGTTGACAAGTGCTGGATGGTCGTTGCTGCATGCGAGCGGGCTGCAATCCGTCCCCCCCCCCCCCCCCCCCCCCCCTACGCACTCCACACGTGCTCGACGGGTTGTAATTCGGTGCAACCGCCAGGCTATTCTGCTCACTGAAGATCCTCTATCTGCGCCGATGCGGTCGAGCATTGTAATCCACAAGAGTGCACTCTGGGAAAGATGTACTTTAGGAGGAAGTACAGTGTCACGATAAAGTCGACTGGTCCCTGTGGCGTGTTCAAAGATTTGGACCGCAATACGTCCGTGCAGCATCACGCCTCCCAGCACAACGATCGTGTTCGAGAATGCTGGACGCACGATCTCTAGAAGAGCGTAGCGTTCCAAAAGATTAGAAAATGGTACAGGTCATCCCTGTTTTCAAGAAGGGACGTCGAACACATATGCAGAACCATAGATCTATATCTCCAACGTCGGTCAGTCGTAGAATTTTGGAACACGTATTATGTTCGAGTATAATGACTTTTCTGGAGACTAGAAATCAGCATGGGTTTCGATAAAGACGATCGTGTGAAACCCAGCTCGCGCTATTCGTCCACGAGACTCAGAGGGCCATAGACACGGGTTCCCAGGTAGATGCCGTGTTTCTTGACTTTCGCAAGGCGTTCGATACAGTTCCCCACAGTCGTTTAATGAACAAAGTAAGAGCATGTGGACTATCAGACCAATTGTGTGATTGAATTGAAGAGTTCCTAGATAATAGAACGCAGCATGTCATTCTCAATGGAGAGAAGTCTTCCGAAGTAAGAGTGATTTCAGGTGTGCCGCAGGGGAGTGTCGTAGGACCGTTGCTATGCACAGTATATATAAATGACCTTGTGGATGACATCGGAAGTTCACTGAGGCTTTTTGCGGATGATGCTGTACTTCGGAAGTTCACTGAGGCTTTTTGCCAATGATGCTGTTGTATATAGAGAGGTTGTAACAGTGGAAAATTGTACTGAAATGCAGGAGGATCTGCAACGAGTTGACGCATGGTGCAGGGAATGGCAATTGAATCCCAAGGTAGACAAGTGTAATGTACTGCGAATACGTAGAAAGAAAGATCCTTTATCATTTAGCTACAATATAGCAGGTCAGCAACTGGAAGCAGATAATTCCATAAATTATCTGGGAGTACGCATTAGGAGTGATTTAAAATGGAATGACCATATAAAATTAATCGTCGGTAAAGCAGATGCCACACTGAGATTCATTGGAAGAATCCTAAGGAAATGCAATCCGAAAACAAAGGAAGTAGGTTACAGTACACTTGTTCGCCCACTGCTTGAATACTACTCACCGGTGTGGCATCCGTGCCAGATAGGGTTGACAGAAGAGATAGAGAAGATCCAACGGAGAGCAGAGCGCTTCGTTACAGAATCGTTTAGTAATCGCGAAAGCGTTACGGAGATGATAGATAAACTCCAGTGGAAGACTCTGCAGGAGAGACGCTCAGTAGCTCGGTACGGGCTTTTGTTGAAGTTTCGAGAACATACCTTTACCGAGGAGTCAAGCAGTATATTGCTCCCTTCTACATATATCTCGCGAAGAGACCATGAGGATAAACTCAGAGAGATTTCTTTCGACGAACAATACGAGACTGGAATAGAAGGGAGAACCGATAGAGGTACTCAAGGTACCCTCCTCCACACACCGTCAGGTGGCTTGCGGAGTATGGATGTAGATGTAGATGTAGATATGGCGAGAAGTGGCGACACGTACCCAGCCAGGAGTATCGTTGAACATGGTCGTTTCGGTAGTCTAGCTATTATAGTGTCGAGAAGTTCAATGTTGTACGCCCATATTGGCATCCAGATCTTTGAACACGGTACATTTACCAGTCGATGATATTGTGACACTGTACTCATTATTCATGTGCGTTTTCTCAGGAGTGTATTCGGCAATTAGTCATTCGTATGGACAACGCGTTTGGGTATGGTCTTGGAACGAGAGCATATTGAGCGAATTGACCGGCCTGCCCGTTCCCTCGACTTAAATCACATACACCAAGTGTGGGGGTGCGTTGGAGAGACGAACTGCAGAACGCCCACATGCGCCAATGACCATCCAGCACTTGTCCACCACGCTGGTGAAGGAAGCCTTGTGGCAGCATGGCAGCACGTTGCAGAGCGTCTGCTCCCGTGCGTCGTGACTCGATTTCTATTAAGAAGCATGTATCACAAATCTTATTTTGAAGGCTATCAGTTTGAGTATTTCAATATGCCATCTTCCGGCCCCAAATGCATCTCTCCAAGTAAACGAAAATGTCATATGAAGGACTTATTTCAATAGTGGTACAAGTCCATTTTTGTTCATTCTGAGATACAGAATCGTAAAGTTAGTGCTGAAAATTCTGCAGTTGAGGTACCAGAAATATTCGAGTATATATACTTGTGCCACAATTGAAATAAGCCCTTCATGTAAATTCATAAATTTCTGTACGTCGTGAATTCAACTGTTACACTAGTGCTTGATTCGAAGACTCCATACCAAGTTGCTATCAAGTCTTCGAATCAACCACTAGCTTAACGGTTGAGTTCGCGACATAAAGAGATTTATGGCTCTAAAAGATATTTCCGTTTATTTGGAAAGATGCATATGTGGCCTTAAGATGGCATATTGAAATGCTGAAATTAGTAGCCTTCAAAATAAAATAACATCTTAAGTTACACAGCTGTTGGTGGATTTCATTGACATTGACAGTCAGCCGGTGTCTCCTGTCCATGATGGACGAACAGAGGTTCCTGGATGTCCTCCTGAGCGATAGCGTGCCAAATTCTCTTCAATTGGAGCGTCAGATCGTCAAAATCTCGAGATGGTTGGACGGCCCGTTTCATAATGCTCCAAACATTGTCAGCTGGTGGAGAGATCCGGCGACAAAGCTATCCGAGGTACGGAGTGACAAGCACGAACGCAAGCACTAGCAGCGTATCACCATGAACAGGAGGGAATCATCTTGCTAAAATGTAAGCTCAGGATAGCTTGCCATGAAGGGCAACAAAACGAGACGTATAACACCGTCAACGTACCACGGTGCTGCAAGGGTGCCGCGGATGCCTGCTATGAAAATACACTCCTGGAAATGGAAAAAAGAACACACTGACACCGGTGTGTCAGACCCACCATACTTGCTCCGGACACTGCGAGAGGGCTGTACAAGCAATGATCACACGCACGGCACAGCGGACACACCAGGAACCGCGGTGTTGGCCGTCGAATGGCGCTAGCTGCGCAGCATTTGTGCACCGCCGCCGTCAGTGTCAGCCAGTTTGCCGTGGCATACGGAGCTCCATCGCAGTATTTAACACTGATAGCATGCCGCGACAGCGTGGACGTGAACCGTATGTGCAGTTGACGGACTTTGAGCGAGGGCGTATAGAGGGCATGCGGGAGGCCGGGTGGACGTACCGCCAAATTGCTCAACACGTGAGGCGTGAGGTCTCCACAGTACATCGATGTTGTTGCCAGTGGTCGGCGAAAGGTGCACGTGCCCGTCGACCTGGTACCGGACCGCAGCGACGCACGGATGCACGCCAAGACCGTAGGATCCTACGCAGTGCCGTAGGGGACCGCACCGCCACTACCCAGCAAATTAGGGACACTGTTGCTCCTGGGGTATCGGCGAGGACCATTCGCAACCGTCTCCATGAAGCTGGGCTACGGTCCCGCACACCGATAGGCCGTCTTCCGCTCACGCCCCAACATCGTGCAGCCCGCCTCCAGTGGTGTCGCGACAGGCGTGAATGGAGGGACGAATGGAGACGTGTCGTCTTCAGCGATGAGAGTCGCTTCTGCCTTGGTGCCAATGATGGTCGTATGCGTGTTTGGCGCCGTGCAGGTGAGCGCCACAATCAGGACTGCATACGACCGAGGCACACAGGGCCAACACCCGGCATCATGGTGTGGGGAGCGATGTCCTACACTGGCCGTACACCACTGGTGATCGTCGAGGGGACACTGAATAGTGCACGGTACATCCAAACCGTCATCGAACCCATCGTTCTACCATTCCTAGACCGGCAAGGGAACTTGCTGTTCCAACAGGACAATGCACGTCCGCATGTATCCCGTGCCACCCAACGTGCTCTAGAAGGTGTAAGTCAACTACCCTGGCCAGCAAGATCTCCGGATCTGTCCCCCATTGAGCATGTTTGGGACTGGATGAAGCGTCGTCTCACGCGGTCTGCACGTCCAGCACGAACGCTGGTCCAACTGAGGCGCCAGGTGGAAATGGCATGGCAAGCCGTTCCACAGGACTACATCCAGCATCTCTACGATCGTCTCCATGGGAGAATAGCAGCCTGCATTGCTGCGAAAGGTGGATATACACTGTACTAGTGCCGACATTGTGCATGCTCTGTTGCCTGTGTCTATGTGCCTGTGGTTCTGTCAGTGTGATCATGTGATGTATCTGACCCCAGGAATGTGTCAATAAAGTTTCCCCTTCCTGGGACAATGAATTCACGGTGTTCTTATTTCAATTTCCAGGAGTGTAAATGGCAGTCCTGGACCATCACTTCTGGTTTTTGGGCCGTATGGCAGACGACAGTCAAGCTGGTGTCCAGGGCGCCTCCAGACACGTCTTCGGACTGGAATCTCATTGACTGGAGTAGAACTGTCTTCAGATACGAGTCCTACATCTAATTGAGCCGCAATGACCAGCGAAGAGGTCGTCTGGAGACGTTACACACTGTGGAGAGAGACCAGCATGACTGTCGTCCGCCATAGCGCCCGAGAGCCAGGACCAATTTCGTTGTCATCTGCAAACCCTTACACACAGCGGTATGTCTACGATATCCTGCGCCCAATTCTGTTGTCCTTCATAGCTTTCCATCATGGGCTTACATTCCAGAAAGATAACGGCCGCCTGCGCACGTCGAGAGTCTTTGCTGCTTGTATTCATGCCTGCCAAACCATATTTTTGCAAGCAAAGTCGCCGGATGTCTCCCTAATTGAGAAACGTTAGACCAGCACAGGTAGGGCACTCCAACCAGCTCGTGATCTACCGTGCCAAATGGACAGAGTTTGGCACGATATCCCTCAGGAGCACATCCAACCACTCCGTCAGTCAATGCCAATGCATAAGGGCCAGAGGTGGACCAACGGATTACTGACTTGGCCAATTTGTGAAGCTTTTTTTCTTTAATAAATCACCTATTTTTTCTGAAATTGTAGTCGTTTGTACGCCTGTACAAGTACATCACATTTACCGGTTTCCGTCCAACTCGGGTAATTCCTTCGTAGTGCGTCGTTATTTTTCTGTCTTAATGTCTAGTTCGATGCTTGCAATCGATCGTAGACGGACGAAAAGAGCGGAAAACTCGTCAGAAGGTATGTGGGTGCGGGCGCAGCGAGGAGCTGGTGAGGTAGGGCAGCGACAGCGTGCGGTAGTCAGGTAACACGCCCGGTCGAGACTTCTGCGACCTGTGGCCTGCACGTCCTCACAGTCCGGATTCTCCGGGCCAGTTGTTTCTTTGTGACGTCAGCGTGCGTGCTGAGCCGCGAGCCGCGCCCCTGGTGCCGCGGCCCAGCCTAGCCGGGCTGGCGCTGGCCCGGCCCGCGCACCGCCGCTCACCCTTGACCTTTGCTGACCCGCCAAACCCGCTGCCCGTGTTCCGCCCCCCTGCTCCTCGCCCCACCCACACCAGTGTTCCGGAATTCCGGTGCTCGCCACGCACTTGCGTTCAACTTGCGACACCATCACTCGCCCACTATGGTGCAGTTGGCGCTGCCGTAATCACGTCCTGCGGTAGTTCTCTAAAATCACGCCTGTCAGTTTTCATATGCCTCGTCCGAGTGGTCTTCAGTCCGGAGACTGGTTTGACGCAGCTGGTCTATCCTGCGCAAACCCCTTCTTCGCTGCATAACTACTGTTGTCTAGTCCAGAGATCGCAGGGCACATCGAAATCGGCAACGCGAATCGATACGACAGACATTGGGGAGGCCCCACCACAATGATCAACAACGTATGTCAGGCCCTTCCCAAGGCGCCCCTCTTGTCTCAGTATAACAGCGCCCTCAAGCTGAGGCCAGTATAGCGTCGAGCGATGAAGATCTGGTCCGTCGGCTGCTTATTTTGGGGGAGGGGCCCAAAAAAGCGAGATCATCCTTCGCATTGGATTAGGGAAGGATGGGAAAGGAAGTCGGTCGTGACCTTTCAATGGAACCATCCCGGCATCTGCCTGAAGCGATTTAGGGAAATCACGGGAAACCTAAATCAGGATGGGGAGACGCGGGTTTGACCCGTCGTCCTCCCGAATGCGAGTCCCGTGTGCTAATCACTGTGCCACCTCACTCGGTATATCAAGAGCCCTGCCTAGTTCTAGACATCAGCTGCAGCAGTCAACATCGTCGACTTCCAAACTGGCAGTAAAAGTTTCTGATGAAATGTACTTAGTAATGTTGAACATTGTATCTCAGGAGAACACTTTGCTACGTAGAGCAACAAGTGATGCTTTGCTAGTCTGTGACAGTTGTAAATTATCCAGTACTCCTGTAGCAAAGGAATATGTCAAAGTTAAGTAAACTGACGGAAAGTAAAAGAGAAGTAATCCCCCAATAAATTGTTATAGGCCCTCTGCTGTTCTTGATCTATATAAGCGATTTAGTGGACGATCTGAGCAAACCTATTAGACTGTTTGCAAATGATGCTGTTTTACACCGTCTTATAAACTTATCAGATGATCAAAAGAAAATGCAAATGAATTTAGACCAGGTATCTTTATGGTCCGAAAAGTGGGAATCACCTCTAAATGATGAAAAGTTGGCTGGCCGGGGTGATCGAGAGGTTCTAGGCTCTACAGTCTGGAACCGCGCGATCGCTACGGTCGCAGGGTCGAATCCTGCCTTGGGCATGGATGTGTGTGATGTCGTTAGGTTTAAGTAGTTCTAAGTTCTAGGAGACTGATGACCTCAGAAGTTAAGTCCCATAGTGCTAAGAGCCATTTTTTTAAATATTTTAGTATCTCTTGGAGAAATTTAACTGTTCTTAAGAATTTGCAGTCCAGGCCTTCCGCCGTGAAATTGTTTTTGAGTTATTAGTGTTGGGGCCTTCAGCTGACAAATAATTTGAATTTATGGGCAATAAGGCCTTAAGCCGTGAGTGCAATTTGCTTAAGAATTTTTTTGTTAGACATTGTGTAGTAACAGTCAAATTTGATAATTGTTCCTTATAATAATGAGCGTATGGCATTGGTGGCCGGGAGACCCCTCACTGGGCGGTTCGGGCGCCGCTCCACAAGTTCTTTAACGCCACTACGGCGACTTGCGAGTGAATGCGGATGAAATGATCATGAAAGACACACAACACCCAGTCATCTCGAGGCAGACAAAATCCCTGACCCCGCCTGGAATCGAACCCGGGACCCCGTGCGCGGGAAACGAGAACGCTACCGCGAGACCACGAGGCGCGGATATTGTTCCTCATTACCTCATTTGAAATTGGTTCCAATAAAAACGTGCGTAATTTAAAAAAACTGAGCAACCAACGGTACCTAAGTCCCGTCCACAGCGAATCCTGCCTTTCCGTAAGTCCCATGTTTGAGAGACTGCTTTCACAACGCTTGTGCGTCCTCTTCTGAAGTTTTGCTGGGACGTGTGGGATCCGCATCAGTTAGGATTGACGGAGGACACCGAAATAACTCAAAAAGGGCAACTCGTTTTGTATTATCGTGAAATAGGGGAGAGAGTACAACGAATATGGTAAGGGGATACCGTTGGCAGTCATTAAAGCAAAAGCGATTTTCGATGCGGCAGAATCTTCTCATGAAATTACAATCACCAACTTTCTCCTCAGACATTGAAAATATTTTATTGGTGCCCACCTACAAAGAGAGGAAACATTCAAGTGTGCGTTTCCTCATGCACTCTGTGCGAGAGTGGAATAGCAGAGAAATAGCTCGATCGGCGAACCCCTCTGTGAATTTCAGAGTAGTCATACAGATGTAGATTCATTAATTTAATAAAGTCAACTACACTACTGGCCATAAAAATTGCTACACCAAGAAGAAATGCAAATGATAAACGGGTATTCGTTGGACAAATATATTATACCAGAACTGACATGTGATTACATTTTCACGCAACTTGGGTGGGCTGGCCGTAATAACGGCCTTGATACGCCAGGGCATTGAGTCAAACAGAGCTTGGATGGCGTGTAAAGGTACAACTGCCCATGCAGCTTCAACACGATACCGCAGTTCATCAAGACTAGTGACTGGCGTATTATGACGAGTCAGTTGCTCGGCCACCATTGACCAGACGTTTTCAATTGGTGAGAGATCTGGAGAATGTGCTGGTCAGGGCAGCAGTCGAACATCTCCTGTATCCAGAAAGACCCGTACAGGACCTGCAACATGCGAGCCGGCCGCTGTGGTCGAGCGGTTCTAGGCGCTTCAATCTGGAACCGCGCGACCGCTACGGTCGCAGGTTCGAATCCTGCTTCGGGCATGGATGTGTGTGATGTCCATAGGTTAGTTAGGTTTAAGTAGTTATAAGTTCTAGGGGACTGATGACCTCAGCAGTTAAGTCCCATAGTGTTCAGAGCCATTTGAACCATTTTTGCAACATGTGGTCGTGCACAATCCTGCTGAAATGTAGGGTTTCGCAGGCATCGAAAGAAGGGTAGAGCCACGGGTCGTAACACATCTGAAATGTAACGTCCACTGTTCAAAGTGCCGTCAATGCGATCAAGAGGTGACCGAAACGTGTGACCAATGGCACCCCATACCATCACGCCGGGTGATACGCCAGAATGGCGATGACGAATACACGCTTCCAGTGTGCGTTCACCGCGATGTCGGCAAACACGGATGCGACCATCACGATGCTGTAAACAGAATTTTGATTCAACCGAAAAAATGACGTTTTGCCATTCGTCCACACAGGTTCGTCGTCGAGTACACCATCGCACGCGCTCCTGTCTGTGATGCAGCGTCAAGGGTAACCGCAGCCATGGTCTCCGAGCTGATAGTCCATGCTGCTGCAAACGTCGTCGAAGTGTTCGTGCAGATGGTTGTCTTGCAAACGTCCCCGTCTGCAGACGCAGGGATCGAGACGTGGCTGCACGATCCGTTACAGCAATGCGGATTAGATGCCTGTCATCTCGACTGCTAGCGATACGAGGCCGTTGGGATCCAGCACGGCGCTCTGTATTACCCTCCTGAACCCACCGATTCCATATTCTGCTAACACTCATTGGATCTCGTCCAACGCGATCAGCAATGTCGCGATACGATAAACCGCAATCGCGATAGGCCACAATCCGACCATTATCAAAGTCAGAAACGTGATGGTACGCATTTCTTGTCCTTAGACCAGGCATCACAACAACGTTTCACCAGGAAACGCCTGTCAACTGCTGTTTGTGTTAGAGAAATCGGTTAGAAACTTTCCTCATGTCAGCACGTTGTAGGTGAGGCCATTGGCACCAACCTTGTGTGAATGCCCTGAAAAGCTAATCATTTGCATATCACAGCATCTTGTTCCTGTCGGTTAAATTTCGCGTCTGTAGCACGTCATCTTCGTGGAGTAGCAATTTTAGTGGCCAGTAGTGTACTGTTTTATCGGTTGTAGCTTAATGAGCCTCTCCCGGAGCAATCAAAGAACCCACAGTTTAGGCCAGACGAAATTGGTTTCACCTGGTCGCAACAATTGCTGCGCCCTACATCCATTTGAAGTGTTGTAGTCAGGCACTGGAGTGCCCTGTACAGTTTTTATACTTCACAGTTCCATCCATTGTCAAACTAGCAGTTCCACGGCGCTGCAAGGTGTGGTATCCTATCAATCCTGTCAGCATAGATTATAACATAGTAGCACACATGCCAGGATCAGATAACTGCATAACAGCAGACATTGTAACTGTCGACCCATGCCAGGAATCATTGTCTCAAGTTACATGTAGGGGACAAAAGTCGTGGGATAGCGATATGCACATTTACAGATGTCAGTAGTATTGCGTGTAGAAGGTATGAAAGGCCATCGCATGTATTGAGCTGTCATTCGCATTCAAGTGATCCAAAGGAAAGCTTTCTAACGTGATAAAGACCGCACGACGGCAGTTAACAGACTTCGAGCGCGCAGTGGTAGTCCGAGCCAGATACATGGAACATTCCGTTTCGGAAATCGTTAGGGAGTTCAATGTTCCGAGATCCAGTGTCAAGACTGTGCCGAGAATACAAAACTGCAGAAATTGTACCTCACCACAGTCGATGCAGAGGCCGACGGCCTTTTTGTTTAACGACCGAGAGCAGCGGTGTTAGCGTAGAGCTGTCAGTGCTAACAGACAAGCAACACTGTGTCAAATAACTGCAGAACTCATTGTGGGTGTGCGACGAGCGTATCTGTTAGAGCAGTGCGGTGAAATTTGGCGTTAATAGGATATGGCAGCAGACGGCCGATTATAGTGCCTTTGCTGCAAAATGTCTTCTGAGCTCGCGACCATATCAGTCGGACCCTAGACGAAAACCGTGAGCTGGTCAGATTAGTCCTTATTTCAGTAGGTTAGAGCCAATGGTAGGCTCATAGTGTAACACAGACGCCACGAGGATACGGACCTAAGTTGTCAACAAGGCACTGTGCAAGCTGGTGGTGGCTCCATAATGGTGTAAGTTGCCGTCGACGCCGAGTGTTCATCAGAGACAAGGATATCGTCAGTAGTGCTCCATGGGTGGGCGATGGCATGGCATTTTTTTTTCGCTATGGGACTTAACTTCTGAGGTCATTAGTCCTCTAGAACTTCGAACTACTTAAACCTAACTAACCTAAGGACATCACACACATCCATGCCCGACGCAGGATTCGAACCTGCGGCCGCAGCGGTCGCGCGGTTCCAGACTGAAGCGCTTAGAACCGCTCGGCCAGGCACGGCTATTATTCTCCATATATATATACAGGGCTATTACAAATGATTGAAGCGATTTCATAAATTCACTGTAGATCCATTCATTGACATATGGTCACGACACACTACAGATACGTAGAAAAGCTCATAAAGTTTTGTTCGGCTGAAGCCGCACTTCAGGTTTCTGTTGCCAGAGCGCTCGAGAGCGCAGTGAGACAAAATGGCGACAGGAGCCGAGAAAGCGTATGTCGTGCTTGAAATGCACTCACATCAGTCAGTCATAACAGTGCAACGACACTTCAGGACGAAGTTCAACAAAGATCCACCATCTGCTAACTCCATTCGGCGATGGAATGCTCAGTTTAAAGCTTCTGGATGCCTCTGTAAGGGGAAATCAACGGGTCGGCCTGCAGTGAGCGAAGAAACGGTTGAACGCGTGCGGGCAAGTTTCACGCGTAGCCCGCGGAAGTCGACGAATAAAGCAAGCAGGGAGCTAAACGTACCACAGCCGGCGGTTTGGAAAATCTTACGGAAAAGGCTAAAGCAGAAGCCTTACGGTTTACAATTGCTACAAGCCCTGACACCCCATGACAAAGTCAAACGCTTTGAATTTTCGGCGCGGTTGCAACAGCTCGTGGAAGAGGATGCGTTCAGTGCGAAACTTGTTTTCAGTGATGAAGCAACATTTTTTCTTAATGGTGAAGTGAACAGACAATGTGCGAATCTGGGCGGTAGAGAATCCTCACGCATTCGTGCAGAAAATTCGCAATTCACCAAAGTTTAACGTGTTTTGTGCAATCTCACGGTTTAAAGTTTACGGCCCCGTTTTCTTCTGCTAAAAAAACGTTACAGGACACGTGTATCTGGACATGCTGGAAAATTGGCTCATGCCACAACTGGAGACCGACAGCGCCGACTTCATCTTTCAACAGGATGGTGTTCCACCGCACTTCCATCATGATGTTCAGCATTTCTTAAACAGGAGATTGGAAAACCGATGGATCGGTCGTGGTGGAGATCATGATCAGCAATTCATGTCATGGCCTCCACGCTCTCCCGACTTAACCCCACGCGATTTCTTTCTGTGGGGTTATGTGAAAGATTCAGTGTTTAAACCTCCTCTACCAAGAAACGTGCCACAACTGCGAGCTCGCATCAACGATGGGTACATGCTGCGCCGAGTGTGGGAGGAACTTGATTATCGGCTTGATGTCTGCCGAATCACTAAACGGGCACATATCGAACATTTGTGAATTCCTAAAAAAACTTTTTGAGTTTTTGTATGTGTGTGCAAAGCATTGTGAAAATATCTCAAATAATAAAGTTATTGTAGAGCTGTGAAATCGCTTCAATCATTTGTAATAACCCGGTACATATTGTCTGACAGACAGGGTGAGCAGCAATTTCTGGCTGTTTACTGATGATGCTATGGTATACTGGAAGGTATCGTCGTTCAGTGAGTGTAGGAGTATACAAGATGACTCACATGAAATTTCTAATTGCTTGATGCATGCCAGTTTGCTCCAAATGTAGAAAAATGCAAGTTAGTGTAGATGAGTAGTCTGGGCCCTCTGGTCCAACTGAACCGATCACTGACGGGAAATGGTTATGTTTGGCTGCTATGACACCAGCTACAGTCATTCGTGGACTTCGTGTTCCCAAAAAATAATGGAACTTATGGATGACAAGGCACTATGTCACCGGGCCACAACTGTTCGCGACTGGTTTGAAAAGCATTCTGGACAATTCGAATGATTTGGCCAACCAGATCGCCGACATGCGAAATAGTCGAGAGGTCAGTTCGTGCACAAAATGCTGCACCGGCATGGTTTTCGCGATTATGGACGGCTGTAGAGGCAGCGTGGCTCCGTATTTCTGCTGGGGACTTCCAACAACTTGTGGAGTCCATGTCCCCTCCAGTTGCTGGACTACGCGAAGCCAAATGAGGTCCGACACGATATTAGGAGGTATTCCATGACTTTTTCCATCTGAGTGTAAGTGCACAATTACATTAAACTTCTATCATCGTGTGTGTTCTTCGATCTATACTTTTTCCCACAGAACTCAACGGGCACAACGATTTGTTCGATCGATTGAGCTGGATAGTGCTGTTCTACCAATCCTGCAACTTTCAACTTCATTTTGATTTCTACATTGAAAGAAACACTTCATGGCAGTCGCTTCGGAACTGGTACGGGGTTTTGTCGTGCTATAGACAGCTGCACTTCAACTATCAACGTAACTGACGCCGCTAAGAGTGCTGTATGACTTTCACTTCGGTGCCATCGGGTAAATACTATGATGTTGGATCCTTTGGACGACAGTAAAACTCTAAAACATGTACCTACTAACATTTGCGTAAACTGTTAATAAAGAGCTGCCACTATTAAAGAACCTCGTATATGCATTGTTAGATGCTTATTACTCCTTTAAATAAAAGTAAAAATGGGTTCTTGCCAGGTAATACTGAACGTGTGGATACAAACCACCACTGGTTTCAGAATAAAGTATTGTCCTAGTTGTTACAAACGTAGTTGAAATATAAACTTGCCGATCAAGTCATGATATGATATGTGTTGTGGACTGGCAAGACAGCCAATCCACTGGGAGGAAGCCGAAAGGCACGCGTTTAAGCTCACGCAGGCTGGCGTGACGTCTGGAACAGTTAAAGGAGTTGAGTGTAGTAAAAAAAGTACGTAGCTTCTGGAATACTTAACATTAATGCATAATTGGCAAACATCGCTCGTGACGGTACATGTTTTACAGCAACTATAGTGACTGGTAATGGCGCCTTGCTAGGTCGTAGCAAATGACGTAGCTGAAGGCTATGCTAACTATCGTCTCGGCAAATGAGAGCGTATTTTGTCAGTGAACCATCGCTAGCAAAGTCGGCTGTACAACTGGGGCGAGTGCTAGGAAGTCTCTCTAGACCTGCCGTGTGCCGGCGCTCGGTCTGCAATCACTGATAGTGGCGACACGCGGGTCCGACGTATACTACCGGACCGCGGCCGATTTAAAGGCTACCACCTAGCAAGTGTGGTGTCTGGCGGTGACACCACAATATGGTTCAAATTTCACCCATGGCATGCTTCAGTCTATACGTACTGTCAAAATGGATGTATGTACGTTTCACATTTCCTCCTCAATCACTGGACCGATTTCAACCAAACTTGGTGCACATATACCTCACTGTCAGGCAACAATCACTACATTGGTAAGAACCAAACACCTGTCAAAAGGGTGGGGGTGAGGGTGAAAAGAAGCGAAGCCGGCGGCGCGCCGGCCGAAGTGGCAGAGCGGCTCTAGGCGCTACAGTCTGGAATCGCGCAACCGCTACGGTCGCAGGCTCGAATCCTGCCTCGGGCATGGATGTGTGTGATGTCCTTAGGTTAGTTAGGTTTAATTAGTTCTAAGTTCTAGGCGATTGATGACCTCAGCTGTTAGGTCCCATAGTGCTCAGAGCCATTTTTTGAGCCGGCGGCGCGTGAATTCCAGCTTTTATTCACGCAACATTTGAGAAGAAGAATACTTAGCGACTTGCAATAGACTTAACACGTAATTTCAAAGATTTACGAAATTTTTTTCTCTCTGACAACCGCAATAAAATGATGAAAGGAAAAAAAGTTTATCGCTTAGTATTTTTCCGCTGTTCGTGCAGTAAAAGTATGGCATGGGCAATGGTGCTAAAATTTATTACTTCTTTGCTACTAACTGTATTCGCGACATATTTTGCAGGCAGCATTAACATATAGTGCTGAATGTAACTGCAAAATTATGTCACAGTACAACACGTTTTTCAGGAGATATGATGATATAAACAATGAGATGCATGAAAAAGAGCTGCATCGTACATGGCGTTTAAATTTATTATTTCGTTGCTCCTACTAACTCTATTATTCGTAGTACGTTCAGCAGACAGTCTCCAAATACGCCGCCGAATGTACCTGCAACATTATATCACTGTACGGCACATAATTCAGGAGATACGACGTCGTAAACATTAAACACGAAGCCGGACGGTGCGTGGTACGGGCGCTGACGCACAGCTATAAATAAATATCTGGCCAACGCCGGATTTCTCCGCTAGTAACAAATACAGTACTGCTTCGTAGCGCTAAACGTATCTGTTAAAGCAGGCGTTCCACCTGCCGTCCTCGCATTTGGATACTGCTCTCTGAATTGTGGACTTACTTTCAAAATCTTTTCTTAAAGAATTTACTTTATTTATTAGCGATTCATCAAGAACATTAACACATTTAATCACACTATGTGAGCGTGGAAGTAGTTGCCAGTGGGTAACTGATGAAAACAAATTTCTTTCAACATATGGAAATTTTATTCCTAAAAACCGTTTCTTTTTTTTTAAAAAAAAAAAAAAACAGATTTAAAAATTATAATCAGAAAGCGCGCTCTAAATATCAATTTACAATTTATTCAGAGGCAGAAGTAACACTTTTTTTTTTGACAATATGAGCTTTCCGGCTGAGAACCTTGCCGCTCCCTTTTAACACGGCCGTAGTCACGACCGCTCACAACAACCTCTGAAAGACTACACTGGTGCAAATCTGCAACACACCAGATTACTTTAAACTAAAAATTTTAACAACTCTCACAAACAAATAAACTATGCACCCCGTAAGAGGGTTAGAAATGGTACAAAACACTAACATTAAAAAAATTACTTGACACCGAAAGTGCAATTTGTTTTTAAAAGAATACTCTTACGGTGGAGGGGTGGCAACTTTATATACTAAAATGACCGTTTAAATAAAAACCCATGAAATGCAGTTTTACATAAAATGTACAAACATCCTCTACATTACACATATACCGCCTCTGAAGACGACAGTCAAGGTAAAAACATATATCAGGAATTCGGCCTTTACACCTTAAGCAATAAATTCGTTAACACCGAATCCGACAAACATGACAGAGGCAGCTATTAACGTACGGCAGACCGACAGACAGTCACTAACTGCCTAACAAATGCGGACGAGAGACAGACCAGCAGCTGGGGACGAGAGACAGACCAGCAACTGGGGACGAGAGACTGACCAAGAAAACACGCAGAATTTAACAAGTATATGAAACAACATATCTCCAATCACTTAACTTCTAATAAACTGCGATGTCTGGGGAAGACCTGGCGCAGCACCCCTAAATCGCTCTCCCGAACCGTCCGCTGCCAGCCGCTTCAACGGACGTAGGAAGGTGCGCCGATCTCCCGTCTCATGGCGTCGCAGCTCGCGCCGGCCAGAGCGATGTCGTGGGTTGACTCCTGTTGCTCTCGTGTCGGCCGCGAAGCCACTACCCCTCGCTATACGGCGCGGCCCACTGGACTCACGTGGCGACCTCACATGCGCCGACGCTCAAGACGGACAAGTCATCTTGTGTCTCAGTGCGCGACCGACGAACAGACCAACCGACCGATCCAACCGTCAATGACCGTTGCCCGAGCAACTCGAGCAGATTGGCGGCCTAACGCGCAGACTCAGATGCACCAACTCAGCCCCGACCGGGCGACCACTAGCTGAGTTCTGTTACTGGCGGAGTGGCAAGACTCTCATTTTCTGACTTTAAAGTTTGATCCAAACAATAGACATACTAGCACTCCGACGACAGACAGACACTAACTGCCGCACAAATGCGAACGAGAGACAGAGCAGCAACTGGTGACGCGAGACTGACCCAGCCTCACTCCGACTGACCGACTGCCGAGCTCATGTTGTTGTTGTTGTGGTCTTCAGTCCTGAGACTGGTTTGATGCAGCTCTCCATGCTACTCTATCCTGTGCAAGCTTTTTCATCTCCCAGTACCTACTGCAACCTACATCCTTCTGAATCTGCTTAGTGTATTCATCTCTTGGTCTCCCTCTACGATTTTTACCCTCCACGCTGCCCTCCAATACTAAATTGGTGATCCCTTGATGCCTCAGAACATGTCCTACCAACCGATCCCTTCTTCTGGTCAAGTTGTGCCACAAACTTCTCTTCTCCCCAATCCTATTCAATACTTCCTCATTAGTTATGTGATCTACCCATCTAATCTTCAGCATTCTTCTGTAGCACCACATTTCGAAAGCTTCTATTCTCTTCTTGTCCAAACTATTTATCGTCCATGTTTCACTTCCATACATGGCTACACTCCATACGAATACTTTCAGAAATGACTTCCTGACACTTAAATCAACACTGGATGTTAACAAATTTCTCTTCCTCAGAAACGCTTTCCTTGCCATTGCCAGCCTGCATTTTATATCCTCTCTACTTCGACCATCATCAGTTATTTTGCTCCCCAAATAGCAAAACTCCTTTACTACTTTAAGTGCCTCATTTCCTAATCTAATTCCCTCAGCATCACCCGACTTAATTAGACTACATTCCATTATCCTTGTTTTGCTTTTGTTGATGTTCATCTTATATCCTCCTTTCAAGACACTGTCCATTCCATTCAACTGCTCTTCCAAGTCCTTTGCTGTCTCTGACAGAATTACAATGTCATCGGCGAACCTCAAAGTTTTTATTTCTTCTCCGCCGAGCTCATAGCGCCCCTTAAATGCACGTGAACAGGCAACCTTTTCCCTTTCCCACCAGAGGGAGACACCAAAGCTGCGATTGCCACAGCGGTGCCACCGCCAGAAACGGAGGGCGACTGCTTCACACAACGCGCTGCGGCGCGCTCTTCATACAGCAAATTTACCACGGCTCACTCTCGTCTGTGTGCTGAGTTACGAATTCTTTCAGACACCCCGCATCTTGACGAGACTGTGTAATTCGTAGCTCTTCCATTATGCCTGTCTTATTGGCTTCGACGACTTGATGTGAGGACGACGTTTTAATGCAATGTCTGCGAAACTGATGTTTTGTGTTGACTGAAACTTTTGTTGCCGATGCGGGGAAGGAGTTGTGGTCTCGGTGCAGACTAACCGGGTGAAAACTCCGTCCGATTTCTGATTGTGATGGCGCGAGGCGTCTCGGCAGGGATTCCGCTAAGCCACGGCGCGTGGCCTCAAAAACAGCAGGAGTTGCGGTCGACTCCTGCAAAGTTCGCGCCGACGTGACTTCACTGCGATATTTTTGCGAGTAACACCGACTGCCACAAGAGATGTAGCTTTGTCCAGCAGTAGAATTCGTGCAGGTGTAAAACGTAGGGGAAGCGTTATCAATTCCGTGAAATGTGATCCGCACGATTTCAAACCTTACGGTATGCAGGTAGCTGATCTTAGCGAAACAGCAAATGAGTACCTCTGTCTCTAAACGACTAACCCAGTGCACAGTCGCGGTTGCAGGTTGCTTATATGATGGCTTCCAGCGGCAACAAATGTTTGATTTTCAACATTTAAAGTAATAAAGAACAATTTTAACAAAGTAAGGCAGGTAATACACTTAGAAACTGTATATTCAGGGTGTCACAGAAAAACACTGACAAACTTTAGGGACAGCTTCCTCATACAGAAATAAGCAAAAAATGTGTAGTAAACATGGGCTCTAAAATGTATACTTTAAGAGCTATGAGGACGTGTTCAGTAGAACGATGTGTTTCACATTAGCGAAGATGAATAAGTACTCATAACTCTTAATGTATGGACTTATGATCCTTCTTTTCCTTGTTTTGGTCAGTACTTCCTCCATCAAAATATGGAAAGCAAAAACACTGCAATAGAAGAGATCTGTCTCATAGTATACAAGATGAGTAAGTGCTCATACCTGTTGACGTATGCGTTTTAGAGGCTGTGTTTACTAGCCATTTTTTATTTATTTCTTTATAAAGAAGCTGTCCCTAAAGATTGTCGGTGCTTTTTGTTGGGGCACCCTGTATATGTTTTCAGACCCCATAACTCACGGCGCGAAAGTACCAACACTATTTTCATCCAGTGTTTGGGAAAGAGAGCAAACTTTAAACATAATTTCAGGCCTTTTCTTCAACTTCACTTAACACTTTAAGTCATTTGTAATGTCATCGGCCGTTTGAAGCTGTTTTGTACACGAGAGTTAGATTCTTTAAAGAGTCTGGAGTTGCGGTGATTACTGCTAATTTCTAAGTCGCCTCTCACGAACCGTGGTAACTGTTTGCCAGTATACCGCCTCCATTTTAATCCTGTTGTAGTGATTTAGTATTTAAAGGATTTTCACGTGTCTGTTTCTTTATTCGTGATAAAAACGGGTTCTTTTTCGCACCACGGTTGGTAGCTGACAGTGGCACAGTTTGATGCACACATTTATTCTCTTAACTTATCCATTGTCTCGAGTGCTTAGTAACGCCTCTTCACATTTTTCATCTCTGTGCACCAACTTCATATAAATATTTTACGTAGCGTAATCATTTTATCATCTACAGAGTTATCCTTTTCTGTCCCCCTTCGTCTTCCCTACCATCTTTCCACCAGCATCTTTTTACACCAAAACTCTCCATAATCCAATCCTTTCACCTTCTCCGATTACACTGCATGACAACAAAAGTGAAGCGCGCAGAAGACATAGTCGTACACGGTCGGTCGTCAGTGCAACTTTGTACATTCACAGAACATTGGCGGGTGCGTAAATGATTAGAGTTCCATCCGCCTGATCGTATTACTGTTGGTTGTGTTTAGTGTTGGTACCAGGCCTGGTAGGCTATAGAAGAGGTGTCAACAACGTAAGATGTCGAGTGATCACCGTGAAGAACAGGGAGACGCCACGTACTCGTGTGAGATAACATTATCAGCACACAACGGTGTTTGAAACGGGTCTGATTGTGGGCAGATATCCAGATCTGGCCGGCTGGGCAGATATCCAGATCTGTATGGCATTTGAGTGTGACAAGGATCCGATGTTGAGATGCATGGGGATGTGCGGCCGCGAGGACTCGTCGTCAAGCTTCCGTTCGAGCACAGCAAGAGAGCATCGCCATACTGTGCACTGGGCACAACATAACGCCTACACGTCTGCGCCTCGTGTCTGAGAAGAATTAATTCTGTCATCTCGGACCATCGGTTGGAGACTAACAGCATTTGAACAAGAGGATTAACGCCCCATGCGTAGGCTGCCTTTAGCACCATGACGCAAAATGGGGAATAGCAACGGGCTGAGGCGCGAGTTGGAAGTTGTGTTGGGGAGAGAGACGATCTAGCAGCTGTAGTAGCCACGGTGCCAACGTGGCGAAATTTTAATTCATTTCTTCAGCATTCACGAGTATCACGCAGGACTGTTATTTTGAAGAAAAATTGTAGAGTAATATCCTAGTAATATTTGTATCTCAGTGATAAATTAATTTTGAGGGCACATTGGGGTGTCCTTCATGAGCCTCTGGTCGGCTGGGTGGGAAGAGATTACAAATATATTTAAAGTCTCGAAAGTCAGTTGAGGCGAAAAAATCACAGGCCTCGGCCTGTTGCTGCTGGTGATTTAACTGCGTACTTCAAAATGTGACCAGAGAATGAAGGAAGACGGTAGCAGGATGCAGCATTAAAAGTGCAAAGTGGCTGGAAAAGTGATGATCTCAGATGTGATTGTTCAGTATTTGCAAATGAGTTAACAATTCTGGCACAGTGTAGAAGTTTCGGAGGAACAGACAGAAATTCTCAAACAGTAGGAAAAGCAAGACTGCAAATCTCCTTAGGCAAACCGGACACAATGATGAGCAATAAAACTACACCATCAAAATTAAGCAAGGGTTACTGAAATATCGGAATAACAGCAAATTTATCTGATGGAGGGGGAAAAAGAAGACATAAGAACAAGATTTCGAAAGATGGAGGCAGCATTTCACCTAACAAAAGACATTTTTAACGAACATAGTTCTCTAGAAATGAAGTAATTAATCAGTACGGCAGTAACTAGTCCAGAATGCACACATGCAGCAGAAACATTAATTTTCTTATCAATAAAATAATATGAAGAAATCATGGAAAGGGAAAGAAATATTGTGAGGAAGATATTAGGAAATAGAACAACAGCGCACACATTTAAATTAAGAAGTGACACATCTGTACAATACTGTACATTTTTTTAAAAAAAAGTGACTGCGAGTACAACTCGCGCCCTGAGGGTTATATTATAGGTTCAGACAGTTCATCTGTAGGTTTTGATGAGCGGGTTTGCGATTATCAAAATAAGTGGAATAGATGGTCGTATCTTTCGATTACACTGACTTATAAGCTGAAATTTTTCCACCGTTAGTATTGGACATAGATTTCAACTTGATACCTCTAACCGTTCATGAAAGAAAAGGGTCGTAACACACAGACAAAAAGGTGGTCGTTCAAGGATTCTGGTCTTACCAACTGAGGTACGAAACCCTAAAAATTACTGGCGAAATTACGACAGGTAGACTAATAGTGTAGATATTGAAAAATTAAAGGCAAACGCAACTGGCTTATAAAGGTACATGGAGACCTAGAAGAAATTGGCATAAATCCATACATATTATAAAATCATTTCCTCCTAAACCGCTGGCCGATTTTAGTCAGACTTTATACACATATCAATTACTGTCACTAGGGGGGTAAGAACCATATAATTATCAAAGGGGAGGGGGTGGGAGCGCAAAAGTAGTGCAGCTCACGACGCACGCTTTCGCAGAGTTTATTCACCAACTATTTGAGAATGTGAGCACGTATTGTCTTCCAGAGGGCTTAACTGCAGATAATTTCAAGCCTTTACGAAAAACTTTCTCGCTGATAACCCCCATAATGTGATGAAAGGAAAAAAGTGTATCCCTTAGTACATTTCCTCTGTTCACACAGGAAAACAGCCGCATCGTGCGTGACGTTTAAATTTATTTCTTTTTACTACTAACTTGATTCACGACACATTTTACGGTCCGCATTCACCTATATCAATAAACAACACTGCGATGCGCGAAAAATTGCCACATTGTGTACGAGATTTTAATTTGTTACTTCTTTTCTACTAATTATATTGGCAAAGCATTTGGCAGAGACTATCCGCATATGCCACTGGATATACTTGTAAAATTATGTAAAATTATGTCGTTGTACGACACATAATTTGGGAAATGTGGAGTCACAGAGTTTGAGATGCATGTGAACGAGACTGTTGGGCAAATTAGCTACACAGATAGGCGAAAAATGGGTACAAATATTTGTGGTATTTGTTAGAATTATGTATGTGACATGTTAGTACTGTGGCAAAACCACAGGTAAAAATCTCCTCCTGAGCCCCTGGATCGATTCCAGCCAAACTTATTATGAGGATAGAAACATTGTAGGGATCATAAAAAGCCACTTTCTATTGGGAAGTGGGTGGTAACGTGGAGAGAGAAGGGGAGAAAGAGATAGACAGACAGAGCGGGGAAGGAAGACATGGACACGAAGTGTGGGGTAGGAGGATAAGAGAGGAGGAAGATGGGGACAGAGTGGGGAAGAAGGTAATGGATAAAGGGAGGGATAAGGAAAAGATGGGATGGATATATAGAGGAGTAGGACATGGGCAGAGACAGAGATGGTTGAGATGATAAAGGGAGTGGGGAGGAGGGGATAAAGGGAGTCGGGTGATGGAGAGGGGAGAGCAGATGGGCAGAGAAAGTGGAGAGAAGTAGACGAACAGTGAGAGGGGGAAGTAACAGGTGGTCAGAACGAGGGATAGGAGGAAACAGAGAGCACGGGGTATAGAAGGTGGCAGAAAAAAGGAGAGAAGGAGATAGACAGGGGGGATGGCGGAGGAGATGTAAAAAGAGAGGGGAAAGGAAGAGACGGGCTAATCGAACTGGAATAAACACATACCCAGGCAAAGCCAGGTTCGCAGCTTGTAAGTCGTCCTATTGGTGGCACACCTGAACACAAACAGGCAGGCGTGTGCTACGAGACAGGTGTCTGTACTACTGCGTGCAGCCCCCGTAGCCATTTACCCCTGGCCGAGCTGCCGACCCCACAGCCGACAACCCATTCTGTCCGCGGCTGACGTGACCTTTGTTTTGCAGCATCTGCCCGAAATTAATTAAAAACTGGTGTAAATTTTACCTTTACTGTGTTCGTCCATGTTTAAGTTGGTGGTGGCTCCGCATAATGAATTTAATTTAGTTAGCCTATTTAAACAGGCGGTCCATTCGCTGGATAGTTGCAGCACGTAATGGAGAGTAATTTCAAATGAAACTTCTATTTTTATTTTCAACATCACTGGCTTCTAACTGTAACTGGGTGTGCAAAACGCTCACAGCAGTGCAGTTTGAGAGAAAAATTTCTCCTTCAGCACGCTGGTATTAACTAACAGATTTTTTTTTTAATTTTTTGCAAGCCACCAAGATATGCTTGTAGTTATAATGAATCACTGGGAAGTGTATTATCAGTCATTTTATATCTCCATCTGATCTTTTTTCTAAATATTGTTCAACCATACTATTAAACGATTCTGTAGTATCAGTAACAGTAAACTTGTTGTTTCATTTAATGTCGATAACAGTCACGGTAAAGCCTAACCTAAAATGTTTGCATTTAAAGATTCCGTAGTATTTCTTCTTAGTGTTATTCCGTCCTTCCATGCAGTTTTTTTAAGTTAATAATTATTAGTATCAGTGGATAAATAACTCAACCAACCTGTTACAAATAATTGTTTAATACATTTACATAGGTTTCGACACCTGTATAAATGTCTTCATCAGAATGAAAATTTGAAAGCCCTATGAAACAATAGATAGAAAAATAAGTTCAAAAATGGTTCGAATGGCTCTGAGCACTATGGGACTCAACATCTATGGTCATCAGTCCCATAGAACTTAGAACTACTTAAACCTAACTAACCTAAGGACAGCACACAACACCCAGTCATCACGAGGCAGAGAAAATCTCCGACCCCGCCGGGAATCGAACCCGGAAACCCGGGCGCGGGAAGCGAGAAAAATAAGTCTGACAGAAATACAGTGTGAGGCATAAAGGATGAACGGTTTTCAGATGAACAACAACATCGTTAGGAGTGCTTCAAAAAATTTTTAATTACAGAATAACACTCAATGTTGCCATTTAACAAAATTAATGCTTGAAAACAACATCTCCCAGAAGACGGCCGTTTTCAGAAATGCACTTCTCAAGGTGCTCTCGGAAGTTGCCTTCAACTCTCTGCAACATGCCTCTGTCTATTTGGACGATTTCCACACGAACAGCTTCCTTCAGCTCTCCAAGTGTACACGATTTATGCACGTACACACGTGATTTGAGGTAACCTCACAAAAAGTAGTCACACATGGATAGGTCAGGGGAACAAGGACGCCAATTAATGTCCCTGGATCGGGAAATAACTCTACCACGAAAAACAGTCTTAATTGCTTCCATAGTCAATCTTGCCGTGTGAGCCTTAGCTCCATCCTGCTGAAACCACACTCGCCAGATAGGAATACGTTTTGTTCTTAATTCAGGTAGGAAGAATTCAGTAATCATCTCCCAATATCGTTCAGAGGTTACGGTGACAGTGTTTCCGTTCTCGTCTTGGTAAAATTATGGACCAATAACATCTGTAACTGTCACAGCACACGAAATAGTCACCTTGTGACTACGTAATGGTTTCTCATGCAGTATGTTCTGGTTTTCACTGACCCTATAACGACATTTCTGCTGATATACCATTCCATTCAAATGGAAATGAGCTTCAGCACTCATAAGTAAAATAATGTTGTCATTTTGCTCAAATATGGCCTCCATTTCTCGGGCAAAATTTAGCCGCCGTTCATAATCTCTTGGGCTTAATTTTTGCACAATGGCCATTTTGTAGGGATGAAATTTTAGGTTAGTATGCAAAATATGCCTTACCGAGCGATTGCTGAGGTGCAGCTCAGCTGAGTGTCTTCTAGCGGATCGACCACGACTACAGTGTATGGCTTGCTGAACTCTTTCCACATTTTCTTGTGCCCGAACTGAGCGAGGAGTTCCTGCTGGTTTTTTTGTTCATAACTCTTCCTCGTGTTCGAAATGATTCTACCCGACGTAAAATGGCGTTACGAGTGGGAACACTATCATGTCTAGCGAAATTGAAATGGTGACGAAAATCAGGCTGCACTGCAACAATAAACTCAGTATTGCGCACAAAACTATCATAGCTAAACACACTATGTTGCACAGTCCACAGCTACATAACCTTGACTAAACAAAATGGCAGGACCTACCGAACACGTTACCACATCACTGCCCTCACTCCGACTGCCTGACCCTGAGTACTAGCTGTTCTAAAAACGTCCGTCCATCTGCCTCATCCTGTATTAACCAAGCTGAAAAATTTCATAAGATAGAGAGGTTACTTACGTAAAGTTACATTACGAGAAGGCAATAGTCAAAGCTTAGAGCAAACATAAGTTAAAAATGAAAAACGTTTCAGCTTTTGGTACGTACACCTGGCAAAGAATATCAGACATCTATATCTATGAACAGAGACATACGTCGTTTAGCGAAGACTTTTTCTTAATTCATTGTGTCAAAACAGAATTATCGTATCTTAAACAGTTCAGGAAATACCTAAAGTAAACAGCTTAGCTCTTAAACTCGACAGCCTGTACACTACTGGATATTAAAAATGCTACACCACGAAGATGACGTGCTACAGACGCGAAATTTAACAGACAGAAGAAGATGCTGTGACATGCAAATGATTAGCTTTTCAGAGCATTCACACAAGGCCGGCGCCGGTGGCAACACCTACAACGTGCTGACATGAGGAAACTTTCCAACCGATTTCTCATACACAAACAGCAGTTGACCGGCGTTGCCTGGTGAAACGTTGTTGTGATGCCTCGTGTAAGAGGGGGAAAGGCGTACCATCACGTTTCCGACTTTGATAGTGGTCGGATTATAGCCTATCGCGATTGCGATTTATCGTATCGCGACATTGCTGCTCGCGTTGGTCCAGATCCAATGGCTGTTAGCAGAATACGAAATCGGTGGGTTCAGGAGGGTAATACGCATTACATTTTCACGCAATTTGGGTGCATAGATCCTGAGAAATCAGTACACAGAACAACCACCTCTGGCCGTAATAACGGCCTTGATACGCCTGGGCATTGAGTCCAACAGAGCTTAGATGATGTGTACAGGTACAGCTGCCCATGCAGCTTCAACACGATACCACAATTCATCAAGAGTAGTGACTAGCATATTGTGACGAGCCAGTTGCTCGGCCACCATTGATCAGACGTTTTCAATTGGTGAGAGATCTGGAGAATATGCTGGTCAGGGCAGCAGTCGAACATTTTCTGTATCCAGAAAGGCCCGTACAGGACCTGCAACATGCGGTCGTGCATTATCCTGCTGAAATGTACGGTTTCACAGGGATCGAATCAAGGGTAGAGCCACGGGTCGTAACACATCTGAAATGTAACGTCCACTGTCCAAAGTGCCGTCAATGCGAACAAGAGGTGACCGAGACGTGTAACCTATGGCACCCAATACCATCACGCCGGGTGATACACCAGTATGGCGATGACGAATACTCGCTTCCAATGTGCGTTCACCGCGATGTCGCCAAACAGGGATGCGACCATCATGATGCTGTAAACAGAACCTGTATTTATCCGAAAAAATGGCGTTTTGCCATTCGTGCACCCAGGTTCGTCGTTGAGTACACCATCGCACGCGCTCCTGTCTGTGATGCAGCGTCAAGGGTAACCGCAGCCACGATCTCCGAGGTGATAGTACTTGCTGCTGCAAACGTCGTCGAACTGTTCGTGCAGATGTTCGTTGTATTGTAAACGTCCCTATCTGTTCACTCAGGTATGGAGACGTGGCTGCACGATCCGTTACAGCCATGCGGATAAGATGCCTATCATCTCGATGCCGTTGAGATCCAGCACGGTGTTTCATATTACCCTCCTGAACACACCGATTCCATATTCTGCTAACAGTCATTGGATCTCGACCAACGCGAGAAGCAATGTCGCGATACGAAAAACCGAAATCGCGATAGGCTACAATCCGACCTTTATCAAAGTCGGAAAGGTGATGGTACGCATTTCTGCCCCTTACACGAGGCATCACAGCAACGTTTCACCAGGCAACGCCGGTCAACTGGTGTTTGTGTATGAGAAATCGGTTGGAAAGTTTCCTCATGTCAGCACGTTGTAGGTGTCGCCACCGGCGCCGGCCTCGTGTGAATGCTCTGAAAAGCTAATCATTTGCATATCACAGCATCTTCTTCCTGTCGGTTAAATTTCGCGTCTGTAGCACGTCATTTTCGTGATGTAGCAATTTTAATGGCCAGTAGCGTATATATCTGTGTTGATCCATTGTGCATTCCACAATGCCAGGAAAACATTCCTCAGACCAGAAAGCCCCCATCGCCGTTTTGGACCCTATCGACGGTAGTTGCAGGGTGTTCGCTTTCAGACGTTTCACACCGATATTGCATAGAAGGCGATTCATATGGAAAGATCGACTGCCGCCACTCACTGGATGTCCATCTGCGGTACTGGAGTGAAAATTCGAGCCCTCCTCGCCGACTAACAGCTGGGAGCATGGCTGTATGAACGAGGCGCCTACGCGGAGACATTCGCTGAACGGTCGTCGAGAAGACTCTGCTGCCAGCGGCTCGGTTCACCTGCGCGCTCAGTTGTTCAGCAGCTGTGCGTCTCTTCGCCCGTATGCATCACCGCAGCCGTAGGTCACCCCTGCCGTCTATGGGCAGTGATGCACTACAGGTGGCTAGGCGCCGGTTTCGGATAGCGCCGTTTTGTCGAGGACGGTGTACTTTAACCGCGGCAGTACGCTAACAGTTAACAGACTTACGCCTCCATGCTTCTCCCGAAAACCAACGATAATGACCTTCTGCAATTCAGATAGATCGCTCCGTTTCCGAACAATGACACCGTCTGCACTGTTTTCCACGTCCCTCTGACACGCTTTGTACACGCTCCTCTGTTACTCTTTCAGTGCTTATCGGACGTTCAGATGGAACATCCATGTGCTTAGACTGCGTATTACGCCCGTGACAACTTTTTATAAGGTTGTGTGCCCGTAATACTCTCAAGACCCAAAGAAACAGGTACACCTGCCTAATATGTTGTAGGGTCCCCGGGAGCACGCAGAAGTGCCGCAACACGACGTGGCATGGACTCGACTCGTGTCTGAAGTAGTGCTGGAGGGAGTTGACACCATGAATCCTGCAGAATCAATTCGAACGAGTACAAGGGGGTGGAGATCTCTTCTGAACAGCACGTTGCAAGGCATCCCAGATATACTCAGTAATGTTCGTGTCTGGAGGGTTCTGTAGCCAGCGGAAGTGTTTAAACTCAGAAAAATGTTCCTGGAGCCACTCTGCAGTAATTCTGGACGTGTGGGGTGTATCACTGTCCTGCTGGAATTGCCCAAATCCGTCGGAATGCACAATGTACATGAATGGATGCAGGTGATCAGACAGGACGCTTACGTGTGTGTCTCCGTCAGAGTCGTATCCAGACCTATCCATATCACTCCAACTGCACACGCCACATACGATTACAGACTGTCCACCAACTTCAACAGTCCTCTGCTGACATGCTGCATATCCGTGCACGTCCATCCGCTAGATACAATTTGAAACGAGACTCGTCCTACCAGGGAACATGTTTTCAGTTATCAGCACTGCAATGTCGGCGTTGACGGGCCCATGCGAGGCATAAAGCTTTGTGTCGTGTAGTCGTGAAGGGTACACGAGTGGGCCTTTGGCTCCGAAAACTCATATCGATGATGTTTGGTTGAGTGGTTCGCACGCTGCCACTTGTTGACGGCCCAGCATTGATATCTGCAGCTATTTGTGGAAGGATTGCACTTACGTCATGCTGAACGATACTCTTCAGATGTCGTTCGTCCCATTCTTGCAGGATCTTTTTCCGGCCGCAGCGATGTCGCAGATTTGATGTTTCACCAGATTCCTGCTATTCACGACACACTCCTGAAATGCTGCCCGCATCTCGTGGTCGTGCGGTAGCGTTCTCGCTTCCCACGCCCGGGTTCCCGGGTTCGATTCCCGGCGGGGTCAGGGATTTTCTCTGTCTCGTGATGGCTGGGTGTTGTGTGATGTCCTTAGGTTAGTTAGGTTTAAGTAGTTCTAAGTTCTAGGGGACTGATGACCTAAGATGTTAAGTCCCATAGTGCTCAGAGCCAACCAACCAACCAACCTGAAATGCTCGTACGGGAAAATCCCCACTTCATTGCTACTTCGGAGATTGTGTGTCCCATCGCTCGTGTACGGACTATAACACCACGTTCAAACTCACTTAAATCTTGATAACCGGCCATTGTAGCTACAGTTACTGAACTAACAACTGCGCCAGACACTTGTTGTCTTATATAGGCGTTGCTGACCGCAGCGCCATATTCTGCCTGTTTACACATATCTGTATTTGAATACGCACGTCTATACCAGTTTCTTTGGCGCTTCAGTGTATTATGGCCATGGCATTTTTTCCAACATTGACAAGAACGTAATTTTACGGGCTTGCCACTGTAAGTGTTAAAGTAACGTTGGTGAAATGTGTTTATAGTTTGTATCTCCGCTTCTCTGTTGATCTACACGGTAATGTTACCTACAAGAAATGCGCAATAGGTAATCGTCTGTACGTTTGCGAAGCAATTTCCACGTGGCAATGGTGCCGTGGGCTAGCAGCGCAGTCGCGCCTGTACGCATTGTCTGTGACGTCACCAGAGGCAGTCGCAGGCCTCGTATCGCGAACACTTGGGGTGTGGCCGTCTGGAGCAGACAGGGCCGTGGCTGGTACCGGCGTGTGAGGGGAAGCAGTGGCGTAACAGGATCAGAGCGCGGCAGGATAAGCCTCGCAGCGAGGGGAGCGCGGGCCGGCACCTCCGACAGGATAAGGAGCGGCCGGACGCCCCACAAGGCCGACGCGCCGTCTGCGGCTGGTGCAGCGCACTGCCGGCTCGCGATAAGGCGGCGGCCGCGCCACAGCTTAAGAGGGGATGCGTCAGACTTACCTGAGTGACGCTTTTCCGTGACGTCACTATAGCAAGTACCTACCCAGTTCGACCCTTTCGGGTGTCTCCCAACTTTGAAGGGAGTATCGAGATCTGAGAAGAGGTAGAAACCATACTGGATTTCGTAAGTAAAGGTGCAGTTCCTATTTCACGTGTTTTAAATTATGACATATTTCTTATGAATTTACCGGGTGATCGAAAAGTCAGTATAAATTTGAAAACTTAATAAACCACAGAATAATGTAGATAGAGAGGTAAAAATTGACACACATGCTTGGAATGACATGGGGTTTTATCAGAACAAAAAAAAAAATCACTCCATATTGCTAGACGCGTGAAAGATCTCTTGCCCGCGTCGTTTGCTGATGATCGTGTGCTCAGCTGCCACTTTCGTCATGCTTGACGTCCCAGGTCCCCAGACCTCAGTCTGTGCGATTATTTGGCTTTGAGGTTACCTGAAGTCGCAAGTGTATCTTTAGGGATGCTGGAAGCTAATGCCTCACAATAGCTCCGGACATGCTGTACAGTGCTGTTCACAACATTATTCCTCGACTACAGCTATTGTTGAGGAATGATGGTGGACATATTGAGCATTTCCTGTAAAGAACATCATCTTTGCTTTGTCTTACTTTGTTATGCTAATTATTGCTATTCTGATCAGATGAAGCGCCATCTGTCGGACATTTTTTGAACGTTTGTATTTTTTTGGTTCTAATAAAACCCCAGGTCATTCCAAGCATGTGTGTCAATTTGTACCTCTCTATCTGCATTATTCCGTGATTTATTCATTTTTCAAATTTATACTCACTTTTTGATCACCCTGTACACTGAGGTTATAAAACAAATGGCGATAGTATCGCATACACAAGGTACACTACTGGCCATTAAAATTGCTACACCACGAAGATGACGTGCTACAGACGCGAAATTTAAACGACAAGAAGAAGATGCTGTCATATGCAAATGATTAGCTTTTCAGAGCATTCACACAAGGTTGGCGCCGGTGGCGACACCTACAACGTGCTGACATGAGGGAAGTTTCCAACCGATTTCTCATACACAGCCGACCGATATGGCCGAGCGGTTCTAGGCGCTTCAGTCTCGAACCGCGCGACCGCTACGGCCGCAGGTTCCAATCCTGCCTCGGGAATGGATGTCTGTGATGTTTTTAGGTTAGTTAGGTTTAAGTAGTTCTAAGTTCTAGGGGACTGATTATCTCAGATGTTAAGTCCCATAGTACTCAGAGCCATTTGAACTATATTTTCTCATACACAAACACCAGTTGACCGGCGTTGCCTGGTGAAACGTTGTTGTGATGCCTCGTGTAAGGAGGAGAAATGCGTACCATCACGTTTCCGACTTTGATAAAGGTCGAATTGTAGCCTATCGCGATTGCGGATTGTCGTATCGCGACATTGCTGCTCGCGTTGGTCAAGATCCAATGACTGTTAGCACAATATGGAATCGGTGGGTTCAGGAAGGTAATACGGAACGCCGTGCAGGCTCCCAACGGCCTCGTATCACTAGCAGTTGGGATGACAGGCATCTTATCCGCATGGCTGTAACGGATCGTGCAGCCACGTCTCGATCCCTGGGTCAACAGATGGGGACGTTTGCAAGACAACAACCATCTGCACGAACAGTTCGGCGACGTTTTGAGCAGCACGGACTATCAGCCCGGAGACCATGGCTGCGGTTACCCTTGACGCTACATCACAGACAGGAGCGCCTGCGATGGTGTACTCGACGACGAACCTGCGTGCACGAATGGCAAAGCGTCATTTTTTCCTATGAATCCAGGTTCTGTTTACAGCATCACGGGGTGCCATTGGTTACACGTCTCGGTCACCTCTTCTTCGCATTGACGGCACTTTGAATAGTGGTCGTTACATTTCAAATGTGTTACGACCCGTGGCTCTACCCTTCAATGGATCCCTGCGATACCCTAAATTTCAGTAGGATAATGCACGACCGCATGTTGCAGGTCCTGTACGGGATACAGAAAATGTTCGACTGCTGCCCAGGACAGCACATTCTCCAGATGTCTCATCAATTGAAAACGTCTGGTCAATGGTGGCCGAGCAACTGGCTCGTCACAATAGGCCAGTCACTACTCTTGATGAACTATGGTATCGTGTTGAAGCTGCACGGGCAGCTGTACCTGTACACGCCATCCAAGCTCTGTTTGACTCAATGCCCAGGCGTAACAAGGCCGTTATTACGGCCAGAGGTGGTTGTTCTGGGTACTGATTTCTCAGGATCTATGCACCCAAATTCCGTGAAAATGTAATCACATGTCAGTTTTAGTATAATATATTTGTCCAATGAATACCCGTTTATCATCTGCATTTCTTCTTGGTGTAGCAATTTTAATGGCCAGTAGTGTATAAAAGGGCAGTGCATTGGCGGAGATGTCATTCGTACTCAGGTGATTCATGTGAAAAGGTCGCCGACGTGATTGTGGCCGCACGACGGGAACTAACAGACCTTGACCGCGGAACGGTTGTTGGAGCTAGACGTTCCATTTCGGAAATCTTCAAGGAATTCAGTATTCCGAGACCCACTGTGTCAACAGTGTGCTGAGGACTGTAAAACAGTGGTGTGGTCAGATGAGTCGAGATTTCGGTTGGTAAGAGCTGACGGTTCGAGTGTGCCGCAGACCACACGAAGCCGTGCACCCAAATTGTGAATTTGAATGTGGGTCAATTCCTGAGGGACCAAACTACTGAGGTCATCGGTTCCTAGACCCACACTACTTAAACTAACGTATGCTAAGAACAACGCACATACCCATTCCCGAGGGAGGACCCGAACCTCCGGCAGGAGGGGCCGCGCAGTCCGTGACGTGGCGCCAAATCGCGCGGCCTCTCCGCGCGGCACCCAAAATGTCAACAATGCACTACGTGACCTGGTGGTGGCTGCATAGTGTTGCTGTGTTTACGTGGAATGGACTGGTCCAACTGAACAGACATTAGCTGTAAATAGACTTCATGTTCCCGAACAACGATGTTATGCCACCAGGACACAGATGTTTGGGGCTGGTTTGAAGAACATTCTGGACAATTCGAGCGAATGATATGGCCACCTAGATCGCCCAGCACGAATCCCATCGAACATTTATAGGACATAATCGAGAAGTCACTGCGCAGGCAACACATTCTCAGTTGTGGACAGCTGTAGAGGCAGCAGGGCACATTATTTCTGAAACTGTCCATACCACGTCGTGTTGCTGCACTACGTCTGGCAAAAGGACACCCGAGAAGATTCGAGCGTAATCCCAAAAGTGAGGTCTCCTATTTTTTTTTTATAAATACATATACCTGTTTATTTCTACAATGGTTTAAATCAGTTAATAGCTTGAACCTTTAGCTATTTTTCGACATAATCACGATTTATGTCGATGCATTTTTGTAGACGCTGTGGCAGTTTTTGTATGCCCATGTCATACCAGCTCGCCGCCATGCTGTTCAGAAAGTTATGAACCTCTTCTTTCACCTTGTCGTCGTAGCTGAATCGCTTTCCGGCCAAATGTTGTTTTTACTTAGGGAACAGGTGGTAGTCACTGGGCGCCAAGTCAGGACTATAGGATGGGTGAGTGATTGTATTCCACTGAAACTGTTGCAAGAGAGCAAAGGTTTGCCGAACGATGTGTGGGCTAACGTTGTCATGGAGTGTACGCCCTTCCTCACCGTTCCTCTTCTCCGGTTCTGAATTGCCCGTTTTAGTTTTTTGAGAGTCTCAACACCCCTTTCCGATCCCAAAAAACTGTTGTGATGACTTTACCGGCAGACGGTGTTTGTTTGAATTTCCGCGGCTTTGGCCAAGAAGGAAGCCACCACTGGCATGATAGTTGCTTGGTCTCGGGTGTAAAGTGGTATGCCCAGATTTCGTCAACCGTGACAACAGAGTCTAGAAAGTTGTCCTGTTCGGCTGCAAGGCGGTGAAGAAATGCGGGGGAAGAATCAGCTCGTTGCCGCATGTGGTCCTCAGTCAGCATGCGTGGCACCCATCTTGCGCACACCTTCCGGTAGTTCAGTGTTTCCGTTAAAATTCTGTGAGCGGTGCATCGGGCCGTGCACAGATCATCCAGGCTGATCCGCCGATCATCACGCATGCTTTGCTCAACCTTCAGCACTGTCTCCTCAGAAACTGACGGTCTCCCGCTCCTTTGTTCGTCGTGAATTTCGGTCCGACCAGCTGCAAACTCTCTTCACCACTTACGAACATTTTTGACGCCCATACACGACTCACCATACATTTCCGTCAATTGGCGATGGATTTCAATCGGCGCAGTGCCCTTTGCGTTCAAAAACCGAATAACTGCGCGCAGTTCGCACTTGGCGGTAACATCCGACGGGAGCTCCATTCTCAACGGCTGCCAAGCCGAGACTGAGCGCCTCAGCGCGGCGGGAGCACGTTTACACACAGCGCATGAAGCACTCTTCTTAACAGTGTGACCAACTGCCACACAAACAGAGTTCTGTGCTTATAAAAAAAATAGGAGACCTTACTTTTGGGATTACCCTCGTACTAGGCGGTATCCAATAACTGTTGTCACCTCATCGGATGTTGCTTCAAATATTAAGGATCTCTAGAAAACGTATCGTTATTAGTAGGATTTGTTATAACTAAAAGTACGGTAAAAACGTATCAATGGTTAAAACCCGCAGGAGTGATATGTCAAAAACTGGGTCGTGTATTGCAAGTGTCCACAACAGCGTAGTGGGTAGAAAAGTCGAGTTATGAAGCAGAATGTAGTTTGTACAATGGTTTCAGTCTAGCTTCTTCTATATTTTTCCCTTCGCCTTGCTAAAAGATTGTGGGTTCTTCTTATTAATTTAAGAAAAGTGTTGTCCCTAATATTGGATATTATGTACATATAAGACCGCTCTCTCCCAGGAGTGAGTTGTCATTGTAAATAATTTACAAATTAAACACGAAACACGGATACGCCAGTAATTATTCGAAACACGTTGGTCATCTGCCAAAACAACCTAGGTACCACTCAGAATAAAAGACATATAAAAGACTGGTAAATTTTAAAAAGGAACTAAAAGGTAACTTATTTTCTCTGTCTGTAAAGGATAAAAGAAAATTTACAAGCTAGTTATTTCAGGAGACTTCTGTTCCAAAGAAGAATATCTTCATTTAAAATACATATGCAGACGAAATATATTCGGGTACTTGGTACTGCTGCTCTTTTTTCTCGTTCCTTCACTTACTTTCAAGTTAAAAGGAAGAAGTTCATTTTTCTCGTAATCAATTGTAATTATCCGAACGAATTAGAATATTCTTCACACAACCAACACCCTTTTAGCAATTAGAAAGCTTATTGATAAGTACTTTTCTTAAAGCATATGAAAATAACGAGTATGAAGTTCGTAGGATCTCACTATCAAAATGAAGGCAGGAATAGTTACCAAAATAGCAATGATTGTACCAACTGAAGATAACGAGTTGTTACTTTAATTCGTGTGCTAGAATATCTATCACAGTCACAAAGATAATCCGTATTTACAATCGTTTTACCGTGTTATGATAATACAGTGTTTATTATTCTGGTGTCCCAAGCACGTTCAGTTTTTTGTCTGTAATTAGACAACATAGCGTTACATTTATGGTACTCAAATGAATCAACAAGTGTATTAAAACGAAGTCAATAAACAGGTCAAATCAAATCAGATGAGGCGAGATGTGATTTATCCACTGATGTGCAACCGATAAAGCACACACAACGACTGTGCATTTGCAGACAGCGTTTCTGAAATGAACGTAACCTAGTTAGCCACACATTACTTTCATACTTGGAAGTACTTAGGTACTGAAAACAGCAATCAGTCATATTATTTCTGAGAATCATTAAAGCTATGGCAGCAAGTATACCAAAAAACGAGTTTTGTGCTATGGGAGGCTCACCACCCTCAGACTCTGTACAACTACGAAAGTCGATTGACATTCCCGACAGTCGGAAGTGGGCTCGTAGAGTCTATAGTGACGTCACGAACAAGTGTCACCGAGGTCAATGTAGCGTATCCCCAGAGCTAATGACCGCCGATGAGAGAGAGCGCGGCTCGAGGCGATGTATCCGTAGTTCACAGTCATGGCGACACTGGGATGCGAGACTCGTTCCGTCAAACCAGGCCCACGAAACTGACATCGTTACCTCCTTTACTTTTTGAATTGTTAAGTGAAAACTAATTTTTGTGCCAAAAACTATGAAAATGAGTTAGAGTAAGTTACCATAGCATATAAGACACAAAGCTAAAATGACAGCACTGCGTTTGATAGAAGTAGTAATGAAACTGTACCAACTTTCAGTATGATACAGTAATTTCATAAAGTTATAAACAGTTCAGAGGCCACTATCTATGCTTGGTCTCATTTGAAAACCTCTGGAGGTTAAAGCTTAAAACTTTTCAGCCTGAGAACTTTATGCAATACAAACAGAGTATTGATTTACTTACAAAAAAAAATTGAATCTTTGTAGGTCTTCAACTAACAACGATGAAGAGAATTTTGTTGTCAAAACGTGTGGTGGATGGGTTCTGTTGACACTGGAAGCAGCGTTGGAGCGAATCTCTCATTCGGCGTTAGCCCCGCGACTGTATAAAGACTGAAGTGTCTACGCTACAACCCATTCTCATTCTTACTTCCTCATCTGGACATCATCGTCTACAGTTCCTTCACTACTTGACTATGCAGCGGTAGTCCGGGGAAATGCCCCTAATTCCAGCATAAAAACACTACAACTCCTACAGAACAGAGCCGTTCGGATAGCCCTAGACCTTCCAAGAGACTATCCGACCCGGCAGCTCCGAGACTTAGCCAAAGTACAATGGCTACAGGAACGCATCCGTGATACTGCAGAGAAATTCTACGAGAAATGTGCACCGTCCCAAGATGAAACCAGTCGCACCTTGCGGCAAAGACTTCACTGGCGACAGAAAGATGACCAGTCTTACTGAAACAACAATAACGTCGACAGTAATCCTAAGGCACACACAAATAAATAGCAAGCTACGGTGAGCTTTGCTAAACAAGCAGAGCAAAATACCCATACAGAAATGACAACCGAAACAAGTCGACTAGAAATACGTAGCACCACCGATCGAGAAGGAAGAGCGCCAAGCGCCGATTCTCTGAAAAACAGAAACGCAGGTATCCTTTCGGAACAGGCGAGCAACAACTGAGGAAGTTATTTGATTGTCGTCAGACAAAGCGTCTTTGTTACGCTGTGCTACAAAATGTGCCGCCATCCTGTTCGCGCCCGTGTCCGCTTAAGCCTCGAATGGCGTCAATGACGACTGACATGACTGCTTTTTTGTTTTTTCGATCGAATGAGCTACCATGTATATCTTGTCAAACTGAGTCGACAACTTACGTGGCTCTATAATTTAACTAGAAGGCTTGTGTTTCGCTTTTTGATGAGCCCCTTGCTATACACTATGTCATCAAAAGCATTGGGACGCCTGGCTGAAAATGACGTACAAGTTCGTGGCTCCCTCCATCGGTAATGTGGTGTTGGTCCACTCTTACCCATGATGACAGCTTTCACTCTCGCAGGCATACGTTAAATCAGGTGCTGTAAGGTTTGCTGGGGAATGGCAGCACATTCTGCACGGAGTGCTGCACTGAGGAGAGGTATCGATGTCGGTCGGTGAGGCCTCGCACGAAGTCGGCGTTCCAAAACATCCCAAAGGTGTTCTATAGGACTGAGTCCAGGACACTGTACAGGCCAGTCCATTACAGGGATGTTATTTTCGTGTAACCACTCGCCACAGACCGTGCATTATGAACAGGTGCTCGATCGCGTTGAAAGATGCAATCGCCATCCCCGAATTTGCTCTTCAACAGTGGGAAGCCTACATCAACGTAGGCCTGTGCTGTGACAGTGTCACGCAAAAGAACAAGGGGTGCAAGCCTTCCCTCCATGAAAAACACGACCACACCGTAACACTACCGCCTCCGAATTTTGCTGTTGGCACTAGACACGCTGGCAGATAACGTTCACCGGGCATTCGCCATACCCACACCCTGCCGTCGGATCGCCAAATTGTGTACCGTGATTCGGCACTCCATACAACGTTTTCCCGCTGTTCAATCGTCCAATGTTTATGCTCCTTACACCAAGCGATGTGTCGTTTGGCATTTACCGGCGTGATGTGTGGCTTATGAGCAGTCGCTCGCCCATGAAATCCAAGTTTTCTCACCGCCCGCTTAGCTGTCATAGTACTTGCAGTGGATCCTGATGCAGTTTGCAATTCCTATGTGGGTCTGGATAGGTGTCTGCCTATTACACATTACGACCCTCTTCAACTGTCGGCGGTCTGTCAGTCAACAGACGAGGTTGACCTGTACGCTTTACGTTCGAACTCCGTGATTTCCGCGGAGCGGCCCTTTCTGCTCTCTCACTATGTTTAATGACTACTGAGGTCGCTGATATGGAGTATCTGGCAGTAGATGGCAGCACAATGCACCTAATATGACAACATATGTTTCTGGGGATGTCTGTATACTTTTGATCACGTAGTGTATTTCAGAAAACCGCGAGGCAAGTGTCTCAGATTATTTTCCACTTTTAAGGTAAGCAGTTAGTTTGCATACGTAGGAATAGAGAGTAGAAATCGTTTCTGAACTGTGTCAGGCGCTGAGTACGGCAGAAAAAGCTTCAGTGATTTTCCAGACTAATTCTAATGCGTGTGAAGTTTTGTCAGGATATACTGCTCAGTTAAACAGTAGTAGACTTTTTATTTATCGTCATGGGCTCCTTTGCTTGTTCTTAGAATTACAACATGTTATTTCAGTTTCTCGGGATCTGAATGGTGAACTTGTGGACTGACGACTACGAACAGTAGACTACGTTCTCCAACACTTTCAGGCTGTTCGCACAAATAGCTTTCAGACCCTTATAAAAGTTGTCATATCCAAAAATTCTACACGACTACTAGACATTTCAACATTTAGAAACTAAAAATAACCAACCACATGCAGTAAGGGGAAAAAATCACAACATCAAAAAATAGTTAATGTAGAGTAATCAAACTGCGGGAATGTGTTTGTCTAGGCAACATACTGAAGTGATTAACATTGCAAGATCATAGGTTAATGTAAACGCGACATAAGCCATTGCAAATGTGAAGTGCTTGTACGTTAATAACCGACGTAACGGCCAGAACATTGAATGCAAGTATACAAACGTGCATGCATTATGTTGTACACCTGTCAGATGTCTCTTTGTGGGATAGAGTCTCATGCCCGTTGCACATGGTCAGTCAGTACAACAACGGTTAATGATATTTGTCGGTCACGCTGGAGTTCAAAAAATGGTTCAAATGGTTCTGACCACTATCGGACTTAACTTCCGAGGTCATCAGTCCCCTAGACTTAGAACTACTTAAACCTAACTAACCTAAGGACATCACACACAGCCATGCCCCAGGCAGGATTCGAACCTGCGACCGTAGCGGTCGAGCGGTTCTAGGCGCTACAGTCTGGCCGGCCACGCTGGAGTTGTCGTCCGATGATATCCTTTATTTACTCGACTGGAAACAGATTTTTGTGATCGAGCACGCCAAGGTAACACGTCGACACTTTGTACAGCATGTTGAGTTACAACAGCCGTATGTGGGCGAGCGTTATCTTGTTGAAAAACACCCTCCGAACTGGTGTTCATGAATGGCAGCTCAGCAGTTCGAATCACCAGACTGACGTACAAATTTACAGTCAGGGTACGTGGGATAACCCTGAGAGTGCTGTTGCTGTCATGCGAGATCGCACCCCAGACCATAATTCCAGGTGCAGGTCGAGTGTGCCTAGTACACAGACAGGTTGGTTGCAGGTCTTCACCTGGCTTCCTTCTAACCAACACACGGCCATCACTGGCACTAAGGCAGAACTAGACTTCGTCAGAAAACACAACAGACCTCCACCCAGCCCTCTAATGAGCTCGCGCTTGACACCGCTGAAGTCGGTAGTTTGGTGTCGGTGGAACACACGCTACAGGATGTCTGGCCCGGATCTGTCCTTGAAGCAACCGATTTGTAACAGTTCTTTGTGTCGCTGAGGCGTCAACTGCTGCTCAAATTGCTGCTGCAGATGCAGTACGATGCGCCAGGGCTACAAGCCGAACACGGTGGTCTTCCCTCTCAGTAGTGCCACGTGATCGTCCAGAAGCCGGACTTCATGCGACCGTAGATTCTCGTAACCACTGCTGCTACATTCCTGCCATGACTTTCTGCAGTATCGGAGAAGGAACATCTAGTTGCTCATAGCGCTATTACAATATCTAGTTCAAACTCGTTGAGGTATTGGTAATGGCGTGTTTTTGGCTTTAAAGGCATTCTTGACCAACATCAACTCACCGCGTCCGATCCCATAGGTATTGTATGTATTGTTTGTTAACCGGGGACCTAGAAACGACGGAGAGACTCCGTCCCCGCCGCACCCGCAGTGGTTCATAACCCCACGACGACTACAGCAGTCCACTTCACCCCTCCGCCGCCCCACACCGAACCCAGGGTTATTGTGCGGTTCGGCCCCCGGTGGACCCCCCCCCCCCCCCCCTCCACGGAACGTCTCATACCAGACGAGTGTAACCCCTATGTTCGCGTGGTGGTGTACGCGTACGTGGAGAAGTTTGCGCAGCAATCGCCGACAGTGTAACTGAGGCGTAATTAGGGGAACCAGCCGGCATTCCCCGAGGCAGATGGAAAACCGCCTAAAAACCATCCACAGACTGGCCGGCTCACCGGACCTCGACACAAGTCCGCCGGGCGGATTCGTGCCGGGGACCAGGCGCTCCTTCCCAATCCGGAAAGCCGTGCGTTGGACATCACGGGCTAACCGGGCGGCCATAGTGGTGTTGCTACCGCCACTCTTGTGTAACTGCCTTGAAATCTGAATATATATCATCCTAGCAAAGTAGAAACAGGCCTACCAACTTTCGTTTATGTTGCACAGTTCCTTCTTGGTGTTCCGATTTATTTTCTGTCAGTGTATTTTGCAGCCGCCCCACAAGTAGCCAAAGAGAGACCACACTGACACGGCCATGGTACGGAGTGTTACAAGAGACAGATTGCGTTGCTTACTGGTAAAAGAAACCGAACAAGTGCGAGTACGACTCGCGCTCTGAAGGTCCCGTACAGAATTAATTCCGTGCGGGATTAGCCGAGCGAAACTCATCTAGATTAAAGAGGGAAAACAGATGGTTGGCCCGATAGATGTCGCTGCCATAGGTCAAACGGATATCAACTGCTTTTTTTAAAAATAGGAACCCCCATTTTTATTACATATTGGTGTAGTACGTAAAGAAATATGGATGTTTTAGATGGGCCACTTTTTTCGCTATGTGATAGATGGCACTGTAAAGGTCACGTGGTATCACGTAACATTCCGCCAGTGCGAACGGTATTTGCTTCGTGATACAATACCCGTGTTAACATGGACCGTTTACCAATTGCGGAAAAGGTCGATACCGTGTTGATGTACGGCTATTGTGATCAAAATGCCCAACGAGCGTGTGCTATGTATGCTGCTCGGTATCCTGGACGACATCATCCAAGTGTCCGGACCGTTCGCCGGATAGTTACGTTACTTAAGAAAACAGGAAGTGTTCAGCCACATGTGAAACGTCAACCACGACCTGCAACAAATGATGACGCCCAAGTAGATTTGTAGTAGCAGACAAATTGCGCGAGAATGGGGAATCTCAAAAACGTCGGTCTTCAGAATGCTACATCAACATCGATTGCATCCGTACCATATTTCTATGCACCAGGAATTGCATGGCGACGACTTTGAACGTCGCGTACAGTTCTGCCACTGGGCACAAGAGAAATTACGAGACGATGACAGATTTTTTGCACGCGTTCTGTTTAGCGACGAAGCGTCATTCACCAACAGCAGTAACGTAAGCCGGCATCATATGCACTATTGGGCAACGGAAAATCCACGATGGGTGCGACAAGTGGAACATCAGCGACCTTGGCGGGTTAATGTATGGTGCGGCATTATGGGAGGAAGGATAATTGGCCCCCATTTTATCGATGGTAATCTAAATGGTGCAATATGTAAAATATTCAAACGTACCAGGTTCAGTATTGTAATTTAAGAAACCTACCTGTTACCAACTGTTCATCTAAAATTGTGAGCCATATGTTTGTGACTATTACAGCGCCATCTATCACAAAGCGAAAACAGTGGTCCAACTAAAACATTCATATTTCTTTACGTACTACACGAATATGAAATAAAAATGGGGTTCCTATCTAAAAAAAAAACGCAGTTGATATGCGTTTGACCTATGGCAGCGTCATCTAGCGGGCCAACCATAGCGCCATCTGGTTTCCCCCTTCAAGCTAGACAAGTTTCGTTCTTTGTCGTTTTTTTCATTTGACGCTTATTTCGTGAGATGTTTGGCCCGGTCACGGTCAATGGACCACCCTGTATATATTTGCATCCTGTTTTCAGACGTTACAGTCTTTTTCAAATTCTCATCTTCTTATAGTATTAATTCTTATATTTTACTCTTATGTATCGATATATTCTTCAGGTCCATTCCCTTGGATGAAACATTCCGGAAACGCGCATTGCGCTCTGACAGGTTTGACTTTGTGACATTTCTTAGTATGACTCTGACTCCTGAATGAAATGTCGTTAACATTGCTGGAGATTTCACACGTTGACAATAATTTCACGGAAAATCATACATAACGAATCAGGTTACCAAATACTGGGGTTTGCAGTTGATTAGGAATCAATATACACTGCAGCAATTTCGCCGAAAGCAATACCAAATAATTTTCTCGTTCATTAATTTGTTAATTCATTCACCACACATACAGATAGTAGGCTAGTAAGGACAACGTCATTGGAAAACATTCGTCCAGTAATCTTCTACGGCCATGACTACATAAGTAAAAACAAAAATGCAAAGAAAAATCAGGTTTCGAACACGGGGTGCAAAAGTGTGAAGCTAGATGCTGGCCACTGTGTCACGATATCGACAGAGATTATGGCGCGCTGAAAGACGTAGAAACTGCCTCGAAAACTGTGAGCGTCGTTTTCTCAGAGACGATCGACTGACAGCCTACGGATAAGGCGAGGCACGTGTTCGCTTAGTTTCGTCCCTCCCCCACTGACTCTGGTTTCTGGGAGATCAGATTGTGGCACTTGCCGTGATCTCCTCGTGAGCGCAGTGACTCGTGGACACGTGCACGTGCTCCTCCTGTCACGTCGGTGTGCGCCCGTCTCCCTCCACCAGCGAGTGGAATCAGCATGGTTTTCGGAAAACACGATCGTGTGAAACGCAGCTCGCGCTATTCGTCCACGAGACTCAGAGGGCCATAGACACGGGTTCACAGGTAGATGCTGTGTTTCTTGACTTCCGCAAGGCGTTTGATACAGTTCCCTACAGTCGTTTAATGAACAAAGTAAGAACATATGGACTATCAGACCAATTGTGTGATTGGATTGAAGAATTCCTACATAACAGAACGCAGCATCTCATTCTCAATGGAGAGAAGTATTCCGAAGTAAGAGTGATTTCAGGTGTGCCGCAGGGGAGTGTCGTAGGACCGTCGCTATGCACAATATATATAAATGACCTTGTGGATAACATTACAAGTTCACTGAGGCTTCTTGCGGATAATGCTGTAGTATATCGAGAGGTTGTAACAATGGAAAATTGTACTGAAATACAGGAGGATCTGCAACGAATTGACGTATGGTGCAGGGAATGGCAATTGAATCTCAATGTAGACAAGTGTAATGAGATGCGAATACATAGAAGGAAAGATCCTTTATCATTTAGCTACAATATAGCAGGTCAGCAACTGGAAGCAGTTAATTCTATTAATTATCTGGGAGTGGGAATTAGGAGTATTCTAATATGGAATGACCATATAAAATTAATCGTCGGTAAAGCGCATGCCAGACAGATTCATTGGAAGAATCCTAAGCAAATGCAGTCTGAAAACAAAGGAAGTAGGTTACAGTACAGTTGTTCGCCCACTGCTTGAATACTGCTCACCGGTGTGGGATCCGTACCAGATAGGGTTGATAGAAGAGATAGAGAAGATCCAACGGAGAGCAGCGCGCTTCTTTACATGATCATTTAGTAATCGCGAAAGCGTTACGGAGATGATAGATAAACTCCAGTGGAAGAAAGACGCTCAGTAGCTGGGTACGGGTCTTTGTTGAAGTTTCGAGAACATACATTCACCGCGGAGTCAAGCAGTATATTGCTCCCTCCTACGTATATCTCGCGAAGAGACCATGAGAATAAAATCAGAGAGATTAGAGCCCACATAGAGGCATACCGACAATCTTTCTTTCCACGAACAATACGAGACTGGAATAGAAGGGAGAACCGATAAAGGTATTCAAGGTACCCTCCGCCACACACCGTCAGGTGGCTTGCGGAGTATGGATGTAGATGTAGATGTAGAGTGTGTGGGCTCGGTCCCTTGCGCCGCCCACACCTTCTTTCTTGGGCATTGCTATTATGATCCCTTTAGCGATTTTCATTTTGTGGCCCCCAGCTCGTTTCCTTCGGAAAGACCCTAATAACTCCGTCGAGAGGCTACCGACACGATATTTAACCCCAGTTCACGCCCAGCTATTAGTTTCGTGTCGGCATAGTTTGAACAACTGTTTAGTTCCGCCAGTGACGTGAGCAACCGCAGGCTGCGCTCGCGGTGTGGCCTGTATCGCAGTTTCGAAACTTGTTCGCGCAACCTAGTGTCGTCAAGTAAACCCGCCGTCGCGGTTTCATAGGCTGCGTCAGGCACACGACTGGTCCGCCTCAGGAACCTTTGGATACGCAGCAGACACACGCAGCTGACGTAGGACGGAAGTGCCGTGTGCGGCACCCCGCAACGGCCAGCACCGAACAGGCGGGCACCCGTGTCGGTTTCAGTCGAATTAAACGAGCAGCCTTTTAAAGAAACCCGAGAAAACCTTTGTGCCGTACCATTTCGGACTGGAAGCTGCCTGGTAGTTTCGATGATTCTACTTACCAACTGTTTATTTGAATTGTTGTTTGTTTAACATTGATTTTGCATTAGATTATTCGAAGCCAGCGTTTCTGAACCACTTGCTCACTGCAGTAATTCCCACCCCTGTGTGCCTATGTGATACGTGTCATGCGGATCTGCGACTTCCTCTCTCCTGTTGTCGGTAAGAACATATGTTATCCACTCCAATGGAACTTAGCCTCAACTAAACTTAAAATCGAAATAATAAAAAGATGTATTAGCCGGTCACTAAGATCACTATATTTTTCTGGTTTATAACATTATCATCTTCTCCCTGAAAATGCTGGTTGGCGAAGTGAAACATTTCTGAAAAACTTCTAATAAAAAGATATTGAAAAAATAGTAAAAAATTAAGTGAAATGAATCGTCTAAAAGTAAGAAATAAAATAGATTAGAGAACCAATCGACAAGCATTTGAATGATGCTCGAAATCATATAGAGCACCTGAGATGCTCATATGTTATTCACAGCCGGCCATGGTGCCCGTGCGGTTCTAGGCGCTGCAGTCCGAAACCGTGGGACTGCTACGGTCGCAGGTTCGAATCCTGCCTCGGGCATGGATGTGTGTGATGTCCTTAGGTTAGTTAGGCTTAAGTAGTTCTTAGTTCTAGGGGACTGATGACTAAGATGTTAAGTCCCATAGTGCTCGAGCCATTTGAACCATTTGTTATTCACGTACAAGGAGACTATTGAGACAAATGTCGCCAAGTGGCACCTCATTCATTCTTTCATGAAATAGTTCAGTTGCCCCCAAATCGCTAATTATGTTTTTAGTTATCACTATCATTGTTTTCATGCAATTAAATCTTTCTTTGGAAACCTAGACTTCATGCTGATACACCATTTGTCTATCTCCCTCTCTTTGTTTGGGTATGAAAAATTCGGACAAACATCCGTTTGTGGGATTTCCAAGGAATGTTGTTTTCGCTCCGATCAGGCGTTTGATCAAAATCTTTAACTGATGATAGTTTCTTATGCCCACGGTTTCTTGAACACTATTTGCAATAACAGTGCTGCTCCTACTATCATCAAAATAGTGCGCGCTTTACTTGCAATATAGAGTCTTCACAGCGCAAAACTGTACTAAGTATAAGTGAACAAACTATTTTACATTTTACAAGTAGTATAAGTTGTATACCGTCTGTTACAACTGTAATAAAAATCTAATTTGTGTTTATTTCAAATCGTCATCAGTGGTCAGATTTTATGCTTCCTACATCATCTGACTATTGAAGATGCTATGAAATAAAGCGAGACATATATGGTCTAAATAAGACTTTCATTACAGTCACAAAGTAGCGTATATAACTTACATTACTGCCTACAAATAAAATGGAGTACCTGTGTTTTACATTTTGCTCACAAATGCCTTCAAAATAGAAAAAAATAAATTATAGATTTTGGTGTGGAAATAGCTAACATACGAAATAAAGCCAATTACAGCATTTGCGAACTGTAAACGCACGCACACGCACGTACACACACACACACACACACACACACACACACACACACACACACACACACACACACACACACACTCGTATTCATGAACGTACTGCTTACAGTAACTACATAGGAAACATAAAATGTAGCAAAATAATATCTTCTCACACTGTTCACACAATAATATCTCACTGTTTAGGGCCCCAGGAATATGTACAATACCACACAGAAATTATGCAATTGGCACTATCACTGGATAAGAATGATGTTATGCCCCTCCCACCCTTGCCATAGGAAGCACTCTGATTGGTCTACGCCTAATACTAGCAATACCAAGGCATTTCCCATAACGTGCATTACCAAGGAAGGAGGAGGGCTACATATGCCCACTCGGAAAAAAATTTACAAAAAAGAAAAAACTTCTGTAATTGTTGTTTTATTTATATTAACAACATACTTTTTAAAGACATAATGATGTGTAAATCAGGCCCACAACCTGAAAATACCTTTTAGCACACTCTTAGCAATATCAACACACTTTCAATAGCACGAACTACTGAGTTTATGACCACCACTAAATAATTTAAGTGTGAATTTCATTCTTTCTTGTTGACTTTTAATCTTAACATACTTTACAAAGAGATATTGATGTGCAAGTAAGGCCCTCAACCTGGAAATATTGAATACGGAGTTCACTGAGATAAGTAACACCTGCGATCGACAATGAGATTTACGTTTTTCCGTTAAGTTTAACCGAAAAATATAAAACGTATATGGTATCTGGTAGAATAATTCATTAAAAGCAACAAATGTATTTTTCAGATCTCAAAAATATATGTGACTGACTACATTATTATATTTTCAAAAGATACACATAAAGTAACCCCCCACCCCTCTTGGTATCACTAGGGTTAAGGAGGAGCTGAAAATGTGATTCGACAAGCTGATGGGGCAGTGGGGTGCTCAGAGCGATGACTACGCTACATATGTGTAATGCAATTGGCTTACAAGCTCTATGATTGGACGGTTTCCAAGAAGTGGGTGAGTTTAGGAGAGGGGGGAGAAGGGAGGATAGGGGGGAGGGAAGGGGAGAGGAATGACATGGGCTAAGAAAGGGGGGGGGGCATGGCTTAAGTGAGGGCCCAGGCATGGTAACATCATGCACCAGCTCCTGCATTTAGGCAACGTGGTGGTCAACAGATTTTCTCCCGAATGCCTGCTGCTCTCCTCCCATTGTTCAAAATGTATGTTGCATCCCTACTACCATGCCACATTATAATTGCAGTTCCATGAAGGTGGCATGCAGCAAATGTCAACCTGGCATGAAGTATCCTATATGCATGGATATTCTTGAAGTAACATTTCAGTGCGACCGACAATGTAGGTAGCAGTAATGCCATCTATACTCTGTGTATGAAGAAAGATTATGCAGCTGGCTCCTCATTCACCTTTGAATTCTTTTTAATACCTCATGGAGGAGGAGGAACATCTACTTTTACATGTCGGAATTCGACAGCGGCATATTCAACATAGTGCAACATCTTGATAGCCTCACACGTCTAGCGCCCGAAAGTATTGTCAAGTTGTGCTCTCTGGTGTGCCGGATCATACAGCCATGTCACGTGCCTTGAGTTAGGAAATCGTCTTGTTTTCAGTAAGGAAAGAGTCCACATCAACAGCGCTACAATGTCTGGTGCGCATTTAGGATGGCGACCCTTGTTGCGCCTTTCCTTGAGATAGCAAAGAAAGAGAGGTACTTCAATAGCGATGTGCTCAACGACAATACTCTTCACACGAGTGGCACCACGTCATATTTCCTGACGAGTCACGGTTCTGCAGTCAGCATCACGGCTGATGTATGTGCAAGCTCCAGTCAGAACGAACATTGCCAGATAGCAATAGTCATCGTCATGTGGGAACAGTACCTGACGTAATGGTACAAACTGCTATTGGATGCACATGTCCACCTCTCTCTAGCATTGCTGGTTGTTTGGACAGCATCTGTTTTAAGCCTAGCTGCTGTGCCATACCTTAGTGGTCTTCAGGCTGTTATCATTCAAAAAATTAACGCAAGAACTCATTTTCCAATTGCTGTCTTGCTCTACGTCGATACAGAAGGTGTTCGAATGTTACCCTGGTCAACGCATTCTCCAGATCTCTCACACTTGGAAAAGTTTGGATGCTAGTTGCCAAGAGACTGGCTGTCACCGCATGGCAACCACTACAGTTTATGAATGCTATCCTAGAGCTGAAGCAGGATTGGAATGACCGTCTCATAGATGTAACCCAGGCTCAGTTCGGTTGTGTTAGAGCAGCACCCTAGCTAACCCTGAATCACTCCCAAAATTTCATCATATGTTCTTTCAAATGTAATAGCAAAAAGTTCAACAGTCAAAATCGCTCATTGTTATTTTGTTTTTGATGACTGTTTCCAGCAAATCTAAATTTCCACAATCATATTTTATGCCGATCATACGTACAATACATGACGCATCGTTCCAGAGACATGCAGAAAGTGGCTGATAATAAAATAAGTGTGGTGTCACCGCCAGACACCACACTTGCTAGGTGGTAGCCTTTAAATCGGCCGCAGTCCAGTAGTATACGTCGGACCCGCGTGTCGCCACTATCAGTGATTGCAGACCGAGCGCCGCCACACAGCAGGTCTAGAGAGACTTCTAGCACTCGCCCCAGTTGTACAGCCGATTTTGCTAGCGATGGTTTACTGACAAATTACGCTCATTTGCCGAGACGATAGTTAGCATAGCCTTCAGCTACGTCATTTGCTACGACCTAGCAAGGCGCCATTATCATTTGCTATTTATCTTGTGATGCATGTACCGTCAGACCGATGTTCACCAATTATGGATTAAAGTTAAGTATTCCAGAAGCTACGTACTTTTTTTGCTAGTCTCTATTCCTTTAACTGTTCCAGACCTCAGGCCAGCCTGCGTGAGCTTAAACGCGTGCTTTTCGGCTACCTCACAGTGGCTTGGCTGTCTTGCCAAGTCACAACAATAAGATTAACATAAAACATCATGTGTACTGTGCTGACTGGTCAAGCTCACGTCCACAGACAGGTTTAAAGGAGAAAATTATAAATAGCGATCTTGGCTGTTGAAGTTTTTCTTCTGTGTGTCATATTACTTTAGGTCTCTCCCATACCTAAATGATGTTAAGCATATACAACGTACACTCAAGCGCCAAAAAACTGGTATAGGCATGTGTATCCAAATACAGAGATATGTATACATCAAGAATACGCCTCTCCGGTCGATAACGCCTATATATGTAAGACAACTAGAGCGTGGCGCAGTTTTAGATCGGTTACTGCTGCTACAATGGCAGGTTATTAAGATGTGAGTGAGTTTAAACGTGGTGTTATAGTTTTCGCACAAGAGATCGGACACAGCTTCTCCGAGGTAGCGATGAAGTGGGGATTTTCACGTACGACCATTTCACGAGTGTACAGTGAATATCAGCAATCCGGTAAAACATCAAATCTCCGACATCCCTGGGACCGGAGAAAGAGCCTGGAAAAACGGGACCAACGATGACTAAGGAGAATCGTTCATCGTTGCAGAAGTGCAACCTTTCCGCAAATTGCAGCAGATTTCAGTGCTGCGCCATCAACAGGTGTCAGCGTGTGAACTATTCAATAAAACATGATCGATATGGATTTCAGAGTCTAAGGCTCCCTCGTTTACCCTTGATAACTGCTCGATACAAATTATGAAACGTCCCCTTTTGAACAATTATACATAGACTATGCTTAAACTGACACACAATATTTTTAGCGCAACGCAATCTGACTTTCAAAAATCCCTACAAAAGAATGGCCCTGACTAACATTAACCGATATCTTTCACAAATCACTTACCTCACCAAAAATCTTCGTTACACGAACTACTGCAATACAGCGAGCGCCACTACCGCCAGCTAAATAAAAGATTCAAACTACTGAAGGCACTAACTACTGATAGGCATAGTTTGCAAATGAAAGATTTTAATAGAGAACACACAATGTATTTACCTTAATAATCATAATACATATAACAGTTCATGCCATCTAGTCTTACAAATTCCAAATCTCCGCCATTTCTCTCCCCACATCCACCACTGCTGGCGGCTCACCTCCAACTGCGCAACGCTACGCGCTGTTCGCATCCAGCTGCCGCTGCCCAACACTACAATGGCAGACAACAATGCAAACTAGCCACAGACTGCACACAGCACAGCCAGTGATTTTCATACAGAGCGCTACGTAACACTGCAAATAAGAAAACATAAACAGCCTACTTACATAGCCCCCATGCTCCCCACAAAAAAAATTTTACAAATTGTTTTGGGCAGTGGCCAATAATTTGATAAAATTTTTCATAATTACAATAACAAACAAATCAAAGGCACACACTTATTGATACAATGTTTTCTCACAGTCCATAAAGACAGTCCTGATCATTCATCACAGTAACATTGCAGTGTTTTTCTCAAAGTCTGAGCACTAAAAGAAAATGCACACGGAAGTAGTGGATTTCCATGCAATCTTGAAGAAGTAGTGTTGTCCTTCCAACGAAAAGACAGTGCTGACTCTTGACATGCAGACAGGTAATGGGCCACAACAGAGCAAACCCACAGCAGAGTCATTCGAAGTTTTGAAGACTATTGGTAGGTAGATCATCACAGAGCAGACCCACTGTAGTCCTAGTAGAGATTATGGTATTGGTGGGCCACCAGAGGTGCAGACCCACTGTAGTCCTTGTAGAAATAATGGTATTGGTGGACCATCAAAGATGCAGACCCACTGTAGTCCTTGTAGAAATAATGGTATTGGTGGGCCATCAAAGATACAGACCCACTGTAGTCCTTGTAGAGATGGCTAGCAGCCATCTGTTGCGACTGTGCAGGTGCACAATCACCATCGCAGATTCTTGCGGAGAATATAGCAAGTCCATAAACCACCACTTGTGCACGCACAGAAAAATTTTTTGAAATGTCCTTAGAACCAGCAATGCTGTTATCCAGTCCCTTGCTGAATTATTAACACACGTGCAAACACTATCAGTCCCTACTTCTCACATATTGTCCATATACTATGACCAACAGAAACGTGTGTAGTGAAATGGAACTTACAAGTTAATAATATGATAAACTAGTATCAATTACAATTTTATAGCATAAGAATACAATAACAATGGAACAAAATACATCATTAAAAACATAATAATACAGATAACATTTGTAGGAATAGGGGCTTTACAAAAGAATAGAAATAAACATATACATCAGTGTTACAGGAATTATGACATAAGTAAATACATAAAAGATCAGAATAACTTTTGAAACATGAACTTCACACATAAGCATTAAAGAAAAACAGAATAAATAATGTCTAAACATCTTTACAAAGTAAATAACATATTATCAGAAAAATTCCACAACATAAATCTTATTAGCTAAACACATAAAGACAGGAAGTACACAAATACACAAGGGTACACAAACACATAGCATAATAATACAAAAGGAAAGGACAGGGCTTGTTTTACTGCAGTATTTTGCAAACAAAACTTTCTTTACTTCTTGGAGATCTCCCTTCATTCATCATTATTCCCAAAAAGTCCTATCTATACCTGCTTTCTGTATTCTATTCATATTTCTTTCAAAATAATTATTTCTCAGTGCACAATACTCATTTTTGCCAAATATGTGTCTTATAGCTTCTCAATGCATTTCTTCCAATTCATCATAGTTAGTTTCTTATATAGTCTACCCCCTCTTAAGCTAACTTAAATCTACTGAGCTCAGATGCTAAACTAAGGAACGAGGCAATGCAGCAGCACAAAACAATTAACACAAACAGCAATGAAAAAAATGGAAATTGTCAAAGCAAGCTACGTTAAATCTAAATTACCAAGCAATGCAACATTACAACTAATATGAGCCAATGTGCAGCAACAAGAAAAATAAATCAATAGTAAAACTAGCTTAACAGAGTAATACAAAGTGAAATTTAGTAGCAATATGCCTGGCAAAGAGCAGCCAATGCAAAAACTTATATCTAAACATGACATAGCTCAAGCAGAAAAAATATTTCACTAAAAATGGCCATGTCTAATACCTATGTCACATCTTAACACTAGAGTGATGCATCACAATTTATTCTAGAAAAGAAATTACCAAGTCATTAAAAAAAGTATTTATGCAATTCCTGTGAAGGGAAACGTTTATTTGTGCTCTCTTTTCTAAGAAAATTTATCAGAAACATATTATTTACTGGGTCCGTAGACAGAAAAAAAGTGATATTAGTACATCTATTAGATTTTATAATAACCAATGCTGCAGTGTAGCTAGAAACTAGATATTAAAGAAAATGAGCAAATATGTACAAAGGAAGACACGAAACATCATTCATTAGCCATATGGCATTTCATAAGGCAGTAAAAATTCTCTCAATTCTCGAGAAAGACGGTTCTCATAATCAGGTGTCCAGAGGTAAGTATGTTTCCAAGTAATGAGCGTGTCGTATTTGCGGTGCTTTCTACAAGGAATGTCAATAGCGAGGATAATGGCCTCCCTTTTTTTTCTTTTCTACCTGTGCCTCAGAAAAGGCACGCCCTAATGGCTTTTTCTCCAGGCGTCTGACACAGCTGGGTGCCCACAATGCATTACGTGCAGGTGGTCACTTAACTTTCTTACGGAAATATTTACGACAGCAGTTTCCGCTACGGTGGCAGTCTCATATAAAAATATTTCACAGGTCAAGAATTTGTTTTACAAATCTGTAGAAACAAAATCCTATTGATATAACAGAGTCCAAAAAATTTTCATTGGCATTGTAATACATTCCCGCATTTACATACATTTCATAATTCTTAAAGTACGATTCTTGGTTTCCAACAACCTTTTTCACAAACCAGAGTCCCTAACCACTACTCATTATTCCTTACCTTATTCGTTGACACTTCTTCAATATTTCATCATAACAGATATGTAGCACACTCAAATAACTCATACAGCATCAGCTTATTGATCATAAACATACCGCAACAGCATAATACACATAGTCATCGTAATAATATCATAACACCTCAGTCAACTCTCAAAATCGTCGTAGCTTCCTCCAGTAATTTCAAATCCTAAAAAAAATTCTCTGCTCATGTCAAAAGTGTCATCTGCCTCAAACGTACTTTAAAAATCGTGATCCCATACCAAATGTATCATTCAAAGCCCTCATAGTATCACAATGGTTCCGGAAAAATATGAGCATTTCACAAAGTACAGACAAAATACAATTTCATAAGTATGAAGTTATCCAACTGTGTAATTACGTATACATCTGTCACTGATGTAGTAAAAAAAACAATGTTTATCTCTCAGTTACATGATCAGATAGCTGTGTAATTTATGTGTTAGAGAAATATGGTACCGAAGTGTAAAGTTGTATAAGCAAATACCATATTAGCTAGGGCTCCTTGTGCTTGCCAAACACATGGTACACAAAGTAAGCGTGTACCCCCCCCGAGGATTAATGTAATTATACCCTCAGGTGTTACAGATTACAGCAGTGGAATGAAATGTATCACGGAAAACCTTTGTATCATTGTACTTCAAATATCTTTAAAAATAAATGATTTAAATGCAAAATTAATCACTCAAATACGTGTCCTGTAGCGCTAAAGGTGCGTCTTGTTGCAACATAATCTCTGTGGAAGTGACGTAGTTATCGTCCTCCGAAAGCTAAGTTCTGCAGAAGTCAATGTACTTACCTCATGATAAACAAAAGTGAAATGCTTTGTGTATAGATATCTTAGTTATTACGCTTATTGCTGTGATGAAGAAAGTACTGTGCTGTAACGTATTGTTGTGCTACGGAAAAGGCTGTCTCATTGTAGCTGTACCACAAACGTTACTACTAAAACATGTTTTACTTTCCAGAATAATTCAGAAAAAACTGTGTAGATATAAAACAGATACACCACAAAAGCAACAATGTAAATTGTCACTCATTAGTAGCGTCGTGATAAAATCGTGTAGCTGTCACAGAAACCAAATACTAAGTCATCTTTAATCCCACACAAACTACTTCAAATAAGGAATGTCTTTTCAAGTATACCAAAATGTTGCATTAAAATCTCATTAGCAGCATATGTTCTAAGTATGTAAGCCTTATAGTCGTTACGTAATCGAGCAACTAACAGGCAAGAATGTACACACACAATAACACTGTGTCGTCTGTTCGCAATAACAATGCATTCGTAATTTCTGTTTAAAAATGTTCCCTAGATTCTAGACTGGATATTTAACTTAAAACATTGTTGCATGTTAACAGTTTCTTAAGTCTGACAAAGCATACTAGAAATGTGAAGTGAAAAGTTTTATGGCAAAGACTAAGTTAAACAGCAGATTATCATTCAATAAACGGTTTTACATGTAAAATGTGGTGTAAACCTTTACTCTTCCTAGTACACAGACTTTCAACTGAAAAGCAATTGTCATATTTTATACGTTGGTAAGGAATGCTAAATCTTTTCTCAAGGTTAGCGTCTGTGTTATTTTTCTCTGAGCCAGCCGGCGCAGGTGGCTGCCTGCGGTGCGAGTCATTGTCTGTTCCTTTATTGGCGCGCGTCGTTATTGGGATTAGGAGACCTAGCTTCTACAAATTCACGTTGTCGAAAGTGCCCTGCTCTGTTTGAATCCCGCCAGTTCTGATGAAATTCAGGTCTGTCGTTATGATTATCTCGTCTGTCGTCATGTCGGTAGATTTCATAATTTCTTTCTTGTCGGTCATGTGGTAGAGAATTTCTTCCTGAATCGTAACTGTGCGCTGAACTGTTGCGTCTGAAGTTATTCTGTCTCCCTTGATAATAATTGTTTTGGTTCCCATATTGTCTCTTTCTAAGGTAATCTCTGTCATATTCATTACTACGGAAATGTGATCTTTCTCTGTAATTATTGCTACTCTGCCAGTGGTTGTCATACGGGTGGTGTCTGTTTCGGTCACGATTTACGTTGAAAGAATAGCCTTGTCGTATATTATTTCTGTCATCGCGGAATTGTGACGGATGTGATCTGTAATTGTTGTGCCTCTGTTTTCGCGTTCCCCGATTGTCAGTGTCAATTTCCAGTTCTTGTAACAGTCCCTGAAAAGCTTCAATGTCTTCTTTGCAACGTCCTGCTAAAATAATATGTCGTAAATGTTCAGGCAGTTTGATTAAGCAAATGCGGATGAGTTCTGAGGTGCTGTATGGGTTTGACAGGTACTGATTCTTGTGCAACATGTCTTCAAAATATTTCACAAAAGTGGAAAATTGTTCGAAATGTTTTATCATTATGATGCTACACTCCTGGAAATTGAAATAAGAACACCGTGAATTCATTGTCCCAGGAAGGGGAAACTTTATTGACACATTCCTGGGGTCAGATACATCACATGATCACACTGACAGAACCACAGGCACATAGACACAGGCAACAGAGCATGCACAATGTCGGCACTAGTACAGTGTATATCCACCTTTCGCAGCAATGCAGGCTGCTATTCTCCCATGGAGACGATCGTAGAGATGCTGGATGTAGTCCTGTGGAACGGCTTGCCATGCCATTTCCACCTGGCGCCTCAGTTGGACCAGCGTTCGTGCTGGACGTGCAGACCGCGTGAGACGACGCTTCATCCAGTCCCAAACATGCTCAATGGGGGGACAGATCCGGAGATCTTGCTGGCCACGGTAGTTGACTTACACCTTCTAGAGCACGTTGGGTGGCACGGGATACATGCGGACGTGCATTGTCCTGTTGGAACAGCAAGTTCCCTTGCCGGTCTAGGAATGGTAGAACGATGGGTTCGATGACGGTTTGGATGTACCGTGCACTATTCAGTGTCCCCTCGACGATCACCATTGGTGTACGGCCAGTGTAGGAGATCGCTCCCCACGCCATGATGCCGGGTGTTGGCCCTGTGTGCCTCGGTCGTATGCAGTCCTGATTGTGGCGCTCACCTGCACGGCGCCAAACACGCATACGACCATCATTGGCACCAAGGCAGAAGCGACTCTCATCGCTGAAGACGACACGTCTCCATTCGTCCCTCCATTCACGCCTGTCGCGACACCACTGGAGGCGGGCTGCACGATGTTGGGGCGTGAGCGGAAGACGGCCTAACGGTGTGTGGGACCGTAGCCCAGCTTCATGGAGACGGTTGCGAATGGTCCTCGCCGATACCCCAGGAGCAACAGTGTCCCTAATTTGCTGGGAAGTGGCGGTGCGGTCCCCTACGGCACTGCGTAGGATCCTACGGTCTTGGCGTGCATCCGTGCGTCGCTGCGGTCCGGTCCCAGGTCGACGGGCACGTGCACCTTCCGCCGACCACTGGCGACAACATCGATGTACTGTGGAGACCTCACGCCCCACGTGTTGAGCAATTCGGCGGTACGTCCACCCGGCCCCCCGCTTGCCCACTATACGCCCCCGCTCAAAGTCCGTCAACTGCACATACGGTTCACGTCCACGCTGTCGCGGCATGCTACCAGTGTTAAAGACGGCGATGGAGCTCCGTATGCCACGGCAAACTGGCTGACACTGACGGCGGCGGTGCACAAATGATGCGCAGCTAACGCCATTCGACGGCCAACACCGCGGTTCCTGGTGTGTCCGCTGTGCCGTGCGTGTGATCATTGCTTGTACAGCCCTCTCGCAGTGTCCGGAGCAAGTATGGTGGGTCTGACACACCGGTGTCAATGTGTTCTTTTTTCCATTTCCAGGAGTGTATGTTTTACTCGGTCTTGTGTAGCTTGAGACCAATATGCTGAGAGGAAGGCATGATAAAAATCTCCTTCACTGTGACAATTGTGAATGATCGATCACATTCTTACAGCTGGTTCATTCTCCAAGTAGCCACACATAAATTCTAACCTGTGCTCCAATGACCAGTTGGGAGGAAAACAATGAGAGAATTGATGGAGCCACACTTGTGGATGAATGTCGTTGGCAGAATTCTTAAACGTTTTGAATTTACGTGTAGTAATGAACAGCTTATAGTCAAAATCATCGTGTCGGCGAGTAGCATATCGGTCATTGTTACGTCGTGTCGGTGGTTCCATCTCAAAATTCGGTGCACCTTGCCAATTTCTTTCATAATTTCGGAAATGCCCTGTGTTATTATTTTGTGGCTTTTCCGTATTTCTAAGTTCCTCTTCCCATGTTGGTGCGCAAGTGTCCTCTGAAATATGAAATTTTTGTATTAATTGTGCCAACTGATCTTGTACTTCCCGGATTTCTCTTTTGTATTGCGTATTAATTTGATTCTGATTTTGTTTGATTTTCTTAATTTGTTCATACTCTTCTGTGTCAGTGATGGCTACAGGTCTTGTGTCATTCAGATCATCATCTACCTTTGCAGATAAGTTAGTGAACTGATCCGAAAGTTTGGCTACTTTCTCCGATAGTGTACTTATTTCCTCAGTGTGTTTTTCTGAACCAAGTTTCAGAGTGTCCATTTGTGTTGAAATCGTATCTACTGTGTCCTTTAAGTTTTCTTGAGATTTTGCAAGTTGCATAACCGAATCGGTAGATGCAACTGAGTCAATTTTAGCTTGCAAGGTGTTGTGATTTTCATGAACAATAGTTTGCAGTTCTTTTATGGCTGCTTCGTGATTCTGTAATGCATTTTCATGACGCGAAAAAATAGGTTGGAAATGCTCACAAATTTGTGTTTTTACGTCATTACAGACTTTTTGACATTTCGATTCGATGTTATGTAACTCAGTAGTTAAATCTTCACGTGTTTGTTCAAGAGTTTGTTCCAATGAGTAACTTTTGAAGCTGTTGCTGTGTTTGTCCCTGGTGTTGTTCCATTGTGTCTAAGTTTTGAAGCCTTTGTCCCATTTGTCTCTGATTTTGTTCCATTTGTTGCATTAATTGCAATAATAATGTATTAGTGTCTGGAATCTGTTTCTCTATGCTTTTTGGCAGTGCGTTTTCACCGGCAACATTCACATTTTGACAAGCAGAAAATGTGTCTTGACTCATTTTAGAAAACGGTGAGGACCCAAAACCTAAGTCTACAGTATTTGTAATATTGTGTTCTGTCATTTCAGATTTCTGAGGCGAGCTGTTGCCGACCGATCAATCGTTAATGCTTCCTTGTTCTCTACCTGTTTCACTGTCTACACCATTATTTGCCGCCCGCTCCATTTCCCTATGCACAATTACCAAATTACTACTTCGAATGTCTGTTAATTCACTACACAGTGGTGCTGATAAGCTACGCTCGTCGTCACTATTGTTTCTCAGTTTACTTTGAAACCTAGTGTAACGTTTTTCACACGCCATTATTATCACAATATTTCACACGATAACACAGAAAAGCACAATTTGAAGAGCAAAAATAAGAGAACACATTAACATAGCACTGAAAATAATATGTAGTTAACTGCAAGCGCAGCTGCGAAATACTTGGTGCAAATCTACGAGTACATGCATGCCACAACTGTTTTACTGTACAACAATGAAAGACTGCAACTACAAAGGAGATTCTCTCTACAATTACACGCTAGCAATAAACAATAGCTACACTAATTACACAAACTACAAGAAAAAAATCAGAAGATTCCAGTGAGGTATCCTGGCAGGGTCGCCATATGAAACGTCCCCTTTTGAACAATTATACATAGACTATGCTTAAACTGACACACAATATTTTTAGCGCAACGCAATCTGACTTTCAAAAATCCCTACAAAAGAATGGCCCTGACTAACATTAACCGATATCTTTCACAAATCACTTACCTCACCAAAAATCTTCGTTACACGAACTACTGCAATACAGCGAGCGCCACTACTGCCAGCTAAATAAAAGATTCAAACTACTGAAGGCACTAACTACTGATAGGCATAGTTTGCAAATGAAAGATTTTAATAGAGAACACACAATGTATTTACCTTAATAATCATAATACATATAGCAGTTCATGCCATCTAGTCTTACAAATTCCAAATCTCCGCCATTTCTCTCCCCACATCCACCACTGCTGGCGGCTCACCTCCAACTGCGCAACGCTACGCGCTGTTCGCATCCAGCTGCCGCTGCCCAACACTACAATGGCAGACAACAATGCAAACTAGCCACAGACTGCACACAGCACAGCCAGTGATTTTCATACAGAGCGCTACGTAACATTGCCAATAAGAAAACATAAACAGCCTCCTTACAAAATCTTTACGCTTCGCTTGGGCCCATCAAAATCGACATTGGACAGTTGATGACCGGTAACATGTTGCCTGGTTGGACGGGTCTCGTTTGAAACTGTATCGCGCGGACGGTCGTGTATCGGTATGAAGACAACTTCATGAGTCCAAGGGCCGTGCACGTCAGCAGGGGACTATTCAAGCTGGTGGAGGCTCTGTGATGCCGTGGGGCGTGTGCAGTTGGAGTGATATGGAACGCCTGATAGGTCTAGATACGACTGTGACAGGTGACACGTATATCCTCTCTGGTCACCTGTATACATTCATGTACATTGTGCATTCCGACGGGATTGGACAATTCCAGCAGAACAATGCGACTCCCCACACGTCCAGAATTGCTACATAGTGGCTCCAAGAACACTCTTTTGAGTTTAAACACTTCCACTGGCCGCGAAACTCTCCAGACATGAACATTATTGAGCATATCTGGGATGCCTTGCAACGTGCTGTTCAGAAGAGATCTCCACCCCGTCGTGCTCTTAAGAATTTTTTAGCAGCCCTGCAGGATTCATGGTGTCAGTTCCCTCCAGCACTACTTCAGACATTAGTCGAGTCCGTTCCACTTCGTATTGTGGCACTTCTGCATGCTCGCGCAAGCCCTATACGATATTAGGCATGATACGCCCGCTAAACCCGCTGGGCAGAACAGGTAATAGGATTGTGTAAAGGGCCAAAAGCTGAGGTCAGTTTCTCCTTCTAATTGTCATTTATTGTAACTTAATAACCTTTACAACCAAAGCGGCACATAGCCATAACTTTACCGAATGCAACTCTTTTCGGCTGAAGGCCTCCAAACAAGAAATCTTAACAAATCAACAAGGTAAAAATCCAGTTAAGATAGCAATAAAATGATTTGAAAAAAAAAACAGCAAACATACGGAAAGTGCAATGCAAATGGCTGAGGGCCTCAATTAGATTTCAAAATTTTAGAGTATATTACTATAGACTTTAAAAGGCAGAAGGCCAGAATGTTTATGGACAAGAAATCTTAAAAAATCAACTAGATTAAAATGCAATTAAAGAGGCAAATCAAATAAGTTAAAAAGGTTTCACGGCTATGTGCAAAACCTCATGGCTAAGCAGATAGAACATACGTATGCAAGGTGCAATACCAATGGCTGAAGGCCACAATTAAGTTTCGAAATTTGAAAATATATTACCATAATCTTTTAAAGGCAGAAGGCCGCAATGTTTAAGCTTGAAAGATAAATTTATAAATTAATTTTGCAAAATTTTTAAGAAAAATAAAAAAATAGCCATAAGCCTTAAATTTAAAGTAGCTGACAACAGATAATTAAATACCGGTGGCATTCAGAAGCCTCCAGGGAGGTCGGTCTGCCCTCGTTCACTTAGGCTAGACAGGTGAGCCCAACTATACTTGATCCGTCGGAACCCAATCAGGGGACAGCCACGGACCGACCGACACAACGACTTGCTTTCCGTCAATCAGTATCTGAGAACTCAAACCGGAAAGGTTACAAACGTGAATCCACAATGGAGTATGTCTTAACTGTCAAAATTACTCAACAGGTTGGACAGCGACAACAGGTGAGGAAAGGACGCAGGCCGGCCGAAGTGGCCGAGCGGTTAAAGGCGCTACAGTCTGGAACCGCACGACCGCTACGGTCGCAGGTTCGAATCCTGCCTCGGGCATGGATGTGTGTGATATCCTTAGGTTAGTTAGGTTTAAGTAGTTCTAAGTTCTAGGGGACTTATGACCACAGCAGTTGAGTCCTATAGTGCTCAGAGCCATTTGAACCATTTGAGAGGACGCAGCCGGAAATTATGTTAGTGGCCAGGGCAGGTAACCGGAACACTAACAGCCACTAGGGAGAAAATTCCGCTGTTACACTTGGATTTGAAACACGGTAATATAGTTAAATCACTCAAAAGAACACTGCCTGAACTTACGTCAGTGCCCAGGGGAGGTAACCAGAACACTAACGGCCACAAGACAGAAAATACCACTGGTTCACTCAAATTGTTGTCGACCAAAATAGTTAATTGCACCGCATGGCGGCTAAATTTCAGCAGTAGAAACACTCGGTGTTGCTCACAGGAAAACCTCCACAACAGCAAACCACCGAAACGAACCACCACAACACAAATGGACGTGGCTTGGGTAGTTGAAACCATTACTCAACTTTGACGTCCTGTGTCGGTGAACCGCGAAGCTCGTAGCGATCGGGCAGCTCCACAGACGCTCCGACACTGCGCTGGGGCTGCCAGCGGCCCCAGCCGACTGCACCGCGCGGAGACATCTCCCCTCGTCCGCAACAGCCGTCCGACTGCCTCCAGACCCCGTAACCGGAAACTATATACACCAAACCAAAGATGGTACACGGGGCGAATATCGATACACATCAGTGCTGCCACACATAGAAGGAAGAAGAACCAGCCGGCCGGTGTGATCGAGCGGTTCTAGGCGCTTCAATCTGGAACCGCGTGACCGCTACGGTCGCAGGTTCGAATCCTGCCTCGGGCATGGATGTGTGTGACGTCCTTAGGTTAGTTAGGTTATAGTAGTTCTACGTTCTAGGGGACTGATGACCTCAGATGCTAAGTCCCATAGTGCTCAGAGCCAAGAAGAATCACGACGTAACCGCTACAAGGGCACGAAACCAAACACAGATAGACAGCGAAGTTCACGAAAACGCATAGCTGGGAGTGAGCACGGCTCAGTGCAGGTGCACTAGTTTCTTTGGCTCTTCAGTGCATGTTCCGTCTACCGTACTGTACGCACCCAGTGGTTGCTACGTTTTCGAGCATTGCAGTTTAGCGGCCAGCAGCGTAGATGCAGGGAATGCCGTGCACACGCAGAGGCGCTATCTGACTGTGTGCTGACAGCAGGTTTTTGCCCTCTCTGGTGGCAGGTGCACCCGGCCAGGAGCAGCGGCGCAGAGTCTGCCAGAAGCAGAGCGACATGCCGGCGGGAGCTGTGGTGGCCAGGGCGGCCGAGGCGTGCAGCTGAGGGCGCGGCGGCTGGGCTGTGCCGGCGGCTGGCAGCTGGGCTGGGCTGGGCTCGCAGCCATGACGTGAGGTGCGGAGCATGGCCCTCACCACCGGCGTACCGGTAAGACCCTAACTCTATACAGATTTCATTTACTATTTGTTGCTATTTTTACTTGTGGTCTGCGGCCTCTAAACGACTGAAAGCGGTGTATCACACTTACAGTATCTGATCAAAAGTGTCTGAATAGCTACTAGTCGACATTAATATGGGGTCTGTCAACGCCAAGCCTTATGTCGACTTGAACGCTGCTGGGGAAGCCTTCAGTGGAGTGTCTGAAAGTCTCTGGAGGAACTGCAGACCGTTTTCCTACCAAGAGCCGCAGCCAGAGCAAGTTGTGGTCCAGAATGAGATTATCACTCTGCAACGGAGTCTGCGCTAATATGAAACTTCCTGGTAGATTAAAACTGTGTGCCGGATCGAGACTCGAACTCGGTACCTTTGCTAGTTCTGCACGGTTCGCAGGAGAGCTTCTGTAAAGTTTGGAAGGTGGGAGACGAGGTACTGGCAGAAGTAAGGCTGTGAGTGGTGCTTGGGTAGCTCAGTTGGTAGAGCACTTTCCCGCGAAAGGCAAAGGTCCCAAATTCGAGTCTCGGTCAAGCACACAGTTTTAATCTGCCAGGAAGTTTCGAAAGTAGTGGTGTTGAACGCTGGGTGTGGAGCGAAGTCGGGAATAGAATTGTCTGCAAACCACAGAGTGCACTAGCAAGCTCATGCTAACAGTCACCGTCTCCGAACCGTTCCTTTATTGTGTGCAGGATACAATACTGTAAAATGTATTCATGTCCTTCCGTATTAACGTTGTGGAAATCACAATGGATTAGCCGAGCGGTCTAAGGCGCTGCAGTCATGAACTGTGCGGCTGATCCCGGCGGTGGTTCGAGTCCTCCCTCGGGCATGGGTGTGTGTGTTTGTCCTTAGGATAATTTAGGTTAAGTAGTGTGTAAGCTTAGGGACTGATGACCTTATCAGTTAACTCCCATAAGATTTCACACACATTTGAACATTTAAACCGCAATAACAAGACCACACCCTAACTGAAGACCTTCCCCTTTTGGTAAAACCACTTACTCCATACTTCACTCTAAGCACTACCTATCAAGGCATTCATCAAACCCAATTCCTTGTATCGGAGTACACAGGGTGCAGCGTGATTCATCACTTGAGAACAGCCGTCTACAGTCACCGCTGCCCCATGGCGTCGCCTCTACACCACCTCCAGTGTCGCTTAGCACTAAGTACAGAAATTTGTGGCCTATGAGTAGCTGTTCGAGCAGTGTACCCCATTCCTCTTCACTCCTTCTGCTGGCTGACTGCCAGCAGCACTCTGCAGCTCACGAGTGATTCCTTCGGTGATTTCATGCGATTTCTTACAACCACGCTCTGCCAGTGCATGTTCACCAGTACATCAGGTCAGTCTGGTTTTGGTTTAGTTGCGGTTCTTTCTTCGCAGTCCACTCCACAGTCACACCACCAATAGTCCACTCGGCCAGCTTTACAAGGGTTGAAATGTTCCTGACGGTTTGTTACTCAGGTGACATCCAATGACTAGTCCACGTTCGAAGTCACAGAGCTTCCCTGAGCTATGCGTTCGGCATTACAAAGGGCTGTCCAGGTACTTCTGACCAGATAGTGTATAACTGTTATTGCTATAGTCCATATTACGTTACAAAATTGTATCCTTTTGTGTAAAAGACCCAGCAGTATTTTAAACCACTATTTAAAAAGAAGGAAAAATCAATGGGAAGAGACTGATCCAGAGATGGAGGAGGAAATTCACAGGGAAGGAGAGAATTACATTGAGAGAAGCAAACAAATGTTAAGAATAACAAAAAGAGGTTACCGGCAATGGAAAGGAGAGGTAAAGAAAGGTTGGTAACATACTGCTAGGCACGCGTGTTAAATGTTCACGATCGTATTATTGTTTTACCTGTATATGATGAAGGGCAAACAACCAGTCGCATTCCACGACTCTGTGTCCGTGGGGCTGCAGCATCGCCGGCACTCGTAAAACGTGGCTCTTTATATTCTAGCAACTGTTCACACTAACTAATACTAACGTGTCTGGCATGTAGATCGTGTAGCGGATGCGCCTACGGTCGTATCGTTAGTCCGACATTGCAGACGTGCGTTCTTCCCCTGTTCTGCTGCAGGGGGACCAACCTGGAATAGCTGGTACTGGCCTGGAACTCAGCAGTCAAAACTCCTCGTACGTACTTGCATACTCCGTACTCTTGGTAAAATATACAAAGTGCAAATCGTGGCTGTATACTCGAATAGAGTCAGACCCTTTTCCACCCCTACCTCGCCAGTAGGTGCCAAATGTGACCAGTCAGCCAAACACCGTGAAGGCCGCGGATTTGTCACCATCTTCTCAACTTCGTCCCTACATATGTCAGCGCCATATATGCTCGACAACCAGTGTTTTTTCAGGAATTTGATTATGTCTGCACATAGTTTGAATGAAACTGGATCAGCATTCCAAACCTACGATTTACAAGCCACGTCCCTTCACAACTTCACCCCCTCGTCCAACTATAGATTGGGGTCTCTACAGTCTGTAGATGCTTGCCGTGATGCGAATGAGACATTCTGCTTTTCACCTTAGCAAATTAAAAAACCATCCCGCCTAGTAGTTTCCTGTTTCCTGGACCGTGGAGACACCAGACTCAACTACCTACAGCAAGAAATTCTTTTGCCGGGATAAATGACTTGTGTAATGAAGGGAACGGGGGAAAAGAACAGACCAATAACAAGCAGTGAATTGAAATTACAACAACTTCATTCTTGATAAAAACAAACAAATGCGAGCAGTCGTGTCACAAAGAACAGAACTTATCCAGCGCGAAATTCTGGGATACATGACGAGCTTCCAACACGCTTTGGGTGAAGCTAAGTGAACATAAAATCTATATAGAATCAAACGATAAACAATGATAACTCGTCTAATTCCTAGAGAGAGTGATAAATGAAAAAGCATAGATCAATCTTCAGAACTGAGAATCATGAGCGAAAGCAATCGCTGACGAAGTAGCCACGAACAATCTACTGCAGAACTTCTTGACTGACGTTGAATGAATCTACACATGGTTGTTTGCGATATGATGGAAGCCAATATATGTATGGTGAAGTGGCAGCAACTATCGCAGTCCCTGCTGCTAGTCAGGAAGTGAAACAGCCTAAAACCAAATGGGGCTGTGACGGCATCTCCCACACCCAAACCTCCAAATGTCGGACACTGAGATCGGTAGCAAACGTTGTGTGTCGATAGAGTGCCAACCAAATTTCAGATTTAGTTCGTACTGTGTACAGTCGTCTAGCAGAACGAGCGTAGACGTTAATCAAAAGTAACACCAGACCTACGGTGCACAGGGAAAGTGTATTTGTGAGCAATCAATGTGAATGGATTCCGTGGGTGAGTTGATAACACGTAAGTTCATTGTATGCAACGCAATTTATTAATTTAATTTTATTTTTTAACTGCATTCTGCGTGGAAGCGTTATATAGGACAACCCGTTTACGACATGTTAAAGGGCTGTTGGGAGTTTACAGCAATGTCCTCTAGGCGGTCTGCTTTCGCTCTGTTTTTTTGAAAGTACTAAATCTACAGACCACAATCAGAACAGAAAAATGAAGAAACAATTGCATCAAACATGCGGACGTAATAATAATAATAACACAGATAATAAAATTAACCAGTAAATAATAAGATTAATATTACTAATTAAGCATTAATTAATAATTAATTATTAATTAAGTTCATAACGTACAAAAATCCTTCTGTGGCATTTCATCATTTCCATCGTTTGAAGATCGTTCTGGCGACGAAATCGAAGATGTTGAATCTAGTCCATTCACTTGGCCGCAAAGGAACTATTCCGCTCCACCTGGTGTGCGCTCGTCGATATCCAATATTTCCTCTTCTGTGACGTTCGACGTATTCCATTGATCAATTACGTCCAGTAATAATGCTTCAGACTTTGCCTCATCTTCAGTTATTTCCGGCGTTGTACGAGGGTCGTTCAGTAAGTAATGCCCCACATTTTTTTCTCAGAACATGCTTATTGGTAAGAGTCAGAATTTGGTGACAATATACATCAACATGTCTTGTCCATGTCCTATTTTTTTCCATCACGTTCTATGGCCTGCGTTGTGGAAGAGCACGTATTCTCCGCTGGTAAAAGCTCTTGTCCTGTAGACGTAGCCATGTTTTCACTGCATGACTGAAACTCTCGTCATCTTCAAAGTATGTTCCCCGTAGGGAACCTTTAAGCGGCCCAAAGAGGTGGAAGTCCGAGGGTGCCAGGTCTGGACTTTAGGGTTAGTATTCATGGAACCCATAGTCAGCACCTCTTTGAATATCCGAGAGTCTCGATCATTGCAGACGCACTTCCAATGCTGACCGAACTCTGTAGAGCCAATTGTCGATTTGCGATGCGCCGGTCGGCACGAATAATGGCATCCGCACGATTCAGCACGTCTGGAGCAGTGGCTGTGGCAGGACGTCCCGAGCGTGGCTGATCACGGAGCTCTGTTTCTGCATTTACTGAGGTTGGGACTTTCTCTACCCATCACCCAACTCTACTCCTATCAACTACAGTATCGCCATATACTGCACACAAACGTCATGGATGGTCACCACGGTTTATTTTTCTACACACAAGAATTCAATAACAGCACGCTGCTTATAATGTGCGTAGTATGTGGACGCCATTTTGACGCTGAACTATAGCTCTGCTATCTTCCAGAACGGTTTGAAACTTCACTGGCGCACAGAACAAACATCAAATGTGAAGCGCCAACAAGGACGTTTGTGTATGTATATTAATGGCCTTTTAAAAATTGCTAAGCATTATTTATTGAACCAACCTCTTATGTACACGACAGTTGCTATGCGACAGTTCAACGAGAATGTCGATAGCGTCCCAGGGAACACGTCGCACAACAGCAGTACCTGTAGCGTGCAAACTGGATACCAACTGCAGACCCATTTGTCTGTGCGTGATTCTAGCCACAACACCCACATGTAATGTATGCGGCACTGCCATCTGGAGTCACTTATTATTAATTATTATTATTATTAATACTTCTGCATATGACATGTAATTGTTTCTTTGTTCTATTGTCCCACTGTTTATGCTCATTCTGTGAAACTACAAATGCACTAGCTGCTTCGTCGCGAGAGGTGTCTGTTCCGTCGCTCATGTTCGACAGAACACCACATCTATCTATACAAATGTACTGTCTATAGGTTCGCTACTTTCAACTAACGAAGCGAAAGCAGACTGCCAAAAGAACATTGCTACAAACACAGAAAAGTGTTTTTACATTTCAGGAAAGTGTTCTCCCATAGAACAGTTTCAGGTGTCAACCATTAAAAAAAATTACTGTCAGTGGGGTAAGACGCCATCCTTGCTAGGACGACCTAACGCGTTATCATGTCACTCACGGAATTCATTCGCATTAATTACTCACAGACCTACTTTTCCTGTGCTGTAGTAACTCTGGTGTTACTTGTAATTGAAGTTTACGCCCGTCATGGAAGAGTGTTAGATTGAAAATTTTGCACTTCACGAGACCACATACGTACGACCTTTATTTACTAGCAGCTCGAACATAGCCTTATTTTTTTGGTTATTGGGTTAGAGAGTGTTGCTTTTGGCGTATTACCACCACGGATCTGATTCTTTACGAGATTACAGACCGACTGCATGCGATTTAGGTCTAGATGAATGGTTCCCAACCTTTCTGAAACCGTTAGCCCCTTTGTCCTCCTCCCCCCTCCCCCCATCCCCGCCCCTTTTGGTCCGAAGCTAGGTATTGCAAGTGTATAGGAAATTATTTGTGCCGATGCCATGCTCACGCATTTTTCTCTACCTGCAACGTTCCACGCTTGCATTATGCAAGACTGGGCCGCCTAGACATAATTACAGAAACCGCAGATTTTCAATCTCTAGTAATCTTAGCAGCTACCCACGCTAAAATAACAGTACCTGGATCCGCTCTAAGTGCACATAAGGCATCCTCTCAGCTGCTGTTGCATTACTCTTGGGTGGACGTGGCCCTGGCGACACAAGGCATCACTCCCTCTTAATCTACTCTGGAGCGTTTAAAAACAGCCTGTTCAATAGAACCTATACAAACAATTACTAGTAAAAGCAGCATTCCCGTAAGTTATTTGGACATTTTACATACCTGGAGAAACAGACTTAACGATGTATTTTTAGTTGTTATAACAAAAAGTGCGTTACATATGCTAAAATAGGTTAAATAACGAAAGCAGATGCAGGAAGCTAAGCTACAGATCAATCCATTGCCACCAGGGCCCGTTCGAGAACGTTTTCCAACACGAACGACGTATTATTTGATGCCACCCCTCAGACATGGGTTGCCATCCTTGGGCTCATGGTAAGATCACTAAAAATCACTGTAGATCTAGTGACTGAGGAAGAAGGTTGTTTTTAGGATTCCGTACACCAATCACTATAAATAGGACCCTTAAGGGATCACTTTGTTGTCTGACTGACTGTCTGTCCGTCCGCCTGTTAAGAGACCTTTCTCTAAGGAACGGGCAGAAATGTTAAGTTGGCATTTATGTGAAATACTGTCTACTATGGTCCCTTGGCCTTCTAAAAAATTTAAATTTCTAAGTCAATGCAGTCAAAAGATACAGCTATCTATGTAATATACACTCCTGGAAATGGAAAAAAGAACACATTGACACCGGTGTGTCAGACCCACCATACTTGCTCCGGACACTGCGAGAGGGCTGTACAAACAATGATCACACGCACGGCACAGCGGACACAGCAGGAACCGCGGTGTTGGCCGTCGAATGGCGCTACCTGCGCAGCATTTGTGCACCGCCGCCGTCAGTGTCAGCCAGTTTGCCGTGGCATACGGAGCTCCATCGCAGTCTTTAACACTGGTAGCATGCCGCGACAGCGTGGACGTGAACCGTATGTGCAGTTGACGGACTTTGAGCGAGGGCGTATAGTGGGCATGCGGGAGGCCGGGTGGATGTACCGCCGAATTGCTCAACACGTGGGGCGTGAGGTCTCCACAGTACATCGATGTTGTCGCCAGTGGTCGGCGGAAGGTGCACGTGCCCGTCGACCTGGGACCGGACCGCAGCGACGCACGGATGCACGCCAAGACCGTAGGATCCTACGCAGTGCCGTAGGGGACCGCACCGCCACTTCCCAGCAAATTAGGGACACTGTTGCTCCTGGGGTATCGGCGAGGACCATTCGCAACCGTCTCCATGAAGCTGGGCTACGGTCCCGCACACCGTTAGGCCGTCTTCCGCTCACGCCCCAGCATCGTGCAGCCCGCCTCCAGTGGTGTCGCGACAGGCGTGAATGGAGGGACGAATGGAGACGTGTCGTCTTCAGCGATGAGAGTCGCTTCTGCCTTGGTGCCAATGATGGTCGTATGCGTGTTTGGCGCCGTGCAGGTGAGCGCCACAATCAGGACTGCATACGACCGAGGCACACAGGGCCAACACCCGGCATCATGGTGTGGGGAGCGATCTCCTACACTGGCCGTACACCACTGGTGATCGTCCAGGGGACACTGAATAGTGCACGGTACATCCAAACCGTCATCGAACCCATCGTTCTACCATTCCTAGACCGGCAAGGGAACTTGGTGTTCCAACAGGACAATGCACGTCCGCATGTATCCCGTGCCACCCAACGTGCTCTAGAAGGTGTAAGTCAACTACCCTGGCCAGCAAGATCTCCGGATCTGTCCCCCATTGAGCATGTTTGGGACTGGATGAAGCGTCGTCTCACGCGGCCTGCACGTCCAGCACGAACGCTGGTCCAATTGAGGCGCCAGGTGGAAATGGCATGGCAAGCCGTTCCACAGGACTACATCCAGCATCTCTACGATCGTCTCCATGGGAGAATAGCAGCCTCCATTGCTGCAAAAGGTGGATATACACTGTACTAGTGCCGACATTGTGCACGCTCTGTTGCCTGTGTCTATGTGCCTGTGGTTCTGTCAGTGTGATCATGTGATGTATCTGACCCCAGGAATGTGTCAATGAAGTTTCCCCTTACTGGGACAATGAATTCACGGTGTTCGTATTTCAATTTCCAGGAGTGTATTATACTCGGAGACTCACTCATGCAAGCCTGTAGAATACGTATACATGAGATATATACATGACTAGCTAAGAAACCCGGCCTTGGGCGGGTCAGAATATGTGGCTTGGGACAAAGTATGAGAACCATTCGAGGTATGAAATGCACCAGACGTGTATCTCATTAAAGTTATTATGCATTCAGTTATTTGCTTAGTAAGGTTGCTTGGTCGCGGTGCGTGGCAATTTGGTGGAAAAAGTCTGCTTAATATAGAGCAATAAATTCTTTTAGGTAAAATTAAACAATACATGGCATACGAACTTTACAGTATATGTGAAAATATTTTTATAGTTTCATTCACGATGCTGTCTAGTGGTGAAGGAGTCCTCAACGTGTTTCATCCATACTGTGGTAGGTGGAAGTGGGTGATTGTTGTTGGCAGATATCTCAACATAATTCGCGATGTGGAGCACTTAATTCCCCTAGAAAAAACTATGGTCTCTATTACTTTTGACCTCTATCGTATTAGCCAATACACACTTTTATAGAGTGTTCACCCTATTCTATCCTTACTGGCGTTAACATTACGTTACGCGGACACATTTAACGGCAGGTAACATCACGGCATCAATGCTATTTTAGTAATACTGTCTTGACTTAAATGGTATTTAAATGAAGCTCGGAAGGGATGGAAGTTACGTTATTTCGTTAGAAATTAGCTAAGTGATGGACGTAAACGCGTTAAATTACAATTTTTGTACCCTGCGTCGGGCATGGATGTGTGTGATGTCCTTAGGTTAGTTAGGTTTAACTAGTTCTAAGTTCTAGGGGACTAATGACCTCAGATGTTAAGTCCCATAGTGCTCAGAGCCCTTTGAACTATTTTGAATCTGTTCATGGTTCGTCAAGTATAACTGACAAAAACTTGCTGAAATGAAAAACTGATCTATTTGATATTATACATCGTTATAGAAGTCCGAATGACGAAACCGCGCAAGCATCGTATTATGTCAGACGAATGAAAGAATAAACGCATTTTCACGTGTACCGTCAATTTCATAACTCGAAGAGTGTATAGCTTTTCCTAAGAGTATTTATTGCACCATATTTCGCGGATTTTTGCTCGTCACACTCACCCAATGCCACCAACGGCGACCAAACTCCCTTACTAACAGCATGAGTGGCATTGGATGGTCATGGAGGAAAGTCTGTCAGTGGGTACGCACACAAGCCTTTTATATGTAAATGTAGAGCAAGACCGTTCAGAGCGCGAGTCTTACTGGCTCTTGTCCAGGATTTTAGTTTAATAGTGGTACTTTTTAATTCTGCAATTTACGAATTGTTTTACGTTACTTCGGAAAAAATGGGATGGAAAAAGAAAAAAATATCGCGTAGTTTCAGATTGACGTGCAAAACAGGAAACACAGTTGAACTGCTAATATTATGAAAAGGATAGATTACTACGCACTATATAGCGGAGATAGTGAGTCACAAACAGGCACATCAAAAAGACTGCCGGACACGTAAACTATCGGCGAGAAATCCTTCTTCCAAATTAGGTAACATAGACACACACATTCATGCAAATGCAGCTCACACATACGTGACCACTGTCCCTGGCTGCCGAGACCAGACCGATGGAAGAGTCAGTCTTGGTGGTGGGGATAAGCAGGAGTCTGGGAGGGGGGAGGGGGTGAGGGGGAAGGCGAACTGTCTCGTTGCGCTGAACACCGGTGTGCGGTGTGCGGTGTGTGGTGTTGCAGCAGGTGAACGCCAAGCGCGCCACGTACCGTCAGCGGCGGATGGGCCCTGCGCCCTTCGCCTCGCTGGAGGACCTCAGCGACGACCAGGACAGCCCGCCGCCCAGCGGGGGCGGAGGAGGCGGCAGCGGGGGCGGCAGTGGGGGCGGCAAGCTGCCGGGCATCCGCGAGGATCCGCAGCCGTCGTCGTCGCTGCACACGCCGTCCACGCCGCGCATCGACATCTCGCGCGCCAGCTCCAGCTCGCACCACGACTCCAACAACAGCTCGCCGGAGAGGGAGCTCTTCGCAGGTCAGTAGCCGGGGACTCTGCTGCCAACTGACGGTGGCGATAGGCGACAGGAGGACGACATCGGCTATTCTGACGCTTCCTGAAGATCCACTTACCGGAATGAATGAAGTAAGATGTAGGGTTCAGTGTCCTAGTGACCACGAGGTCATTAGAGAAGCAGCTCATGCTCAGAGTAGGGGAGGATGGGGAAGGAAATCAGTCATTCCCTCTAAAAAGAAACCATCCCAGCATTTTCCTAAGGCGATTTAGGGAAATCAACGAAAACTTAAGTCTCGATGGGTTTATGAACTGTCGTCCTCCCAAATGCGAGTCCACTGTGCCTCGGCCGCCCCATTGCATCTACCAAAATTATATACAGTGTAGGATATAGAGGGAGATAGGAGCTTCCTGCCTCTCTCCTGTTCTGTAAGCCTTTATACCACTGACAACTGTATCTCCTGGCGTCAGGACGACGTGTGTCCATGAGACGCTTGTTAATATCCCAAGGGCGACCTACACAGTCCAGTCACTGTAATGTGACCACCACGTATGTTCGGTATCAACATGCTATAACCACTCACAGACCGAAGGTGACAGCACTAGCAGCGAAGCGTGTCAGGGGGATGCAAGAAACAGTGCAGTCGTTGTTGTAATGCAGAAACAGACCACTTTTCTTCACGTCCAGAAGAGCGCAATGATTGGCTTTCGCGCCAAGAGTGGAAGCATTTCCGAAATGGCTGAGTTTATAATGAGTTTGTGTGGCGTCATGGTTAAAATATATCATGTGAGGCAAACTGGCGGTATCCAAAACTGGCCCTGAGACTACTGTAGTACATCGCGAGACACAGATGATGGAGGTGAACGACAACTGCGGAGATGTATATGGGCAAATAGACGTCCAACGAGCAACTGACCACGCAGATGAATCAAAGGGCAATTAACAGTGACTGCACGACAACTGTTCATCGAATGTTCCTCTACATGGGCCTCCACAGCAGTTGCCTGGTTCATGCACCCATGCTGACTCCTGTCCAGTGGCGACGAAAGCAGGAATTTGCACGCCAGTACCGCAAGTGGGTGAGCAATGAATGGCGACAGTTGGTCTTTCCAGATGAGTCACGTTTTATGTATGCTCCATCAGACAGACGCCCATTGGTGTGATTGGCCCTGAAATAATCATGTAAGGGTCCAAGCCGAAGGAGGGAGGGCTACGCTAAGGCGAACATTTTCGTGGCGCTCCCTGGGCTATCTCGTTATTCTCGAAGGCATCATTCTGGAAAGCACAATGGATCAACACAAATCTTCATCTGTTCTTGGGGACTATGTCCAACCCGACATGCAGTTTGTTTTTTCTCGGCACAGTGGCATCTACCAGCAGCCAAAGCAACATGTCACACAGCTCACAGTGTACGTGCATGATTTGAAGAGCATAAGCATGAGTTTACCATACTCCCATAGCCACCAAACTCCCCAGATTGAAACCCAGTCGTCAATCTGTGGGAACACCTCGATCGGGCTGTTGGCGCCATGGATTCTCAACTGACAAACCTGGTGTGTCTGAACATGGCACTGGGATCAACATGGCACATCCCAGTCAGTACCTTCCAGAAAACTCATCGACTCTCTTCCTGCACGTGCGTTCTCCAAAAGGTAGTTGTTCAGGTTTTTGACAGGTGCTCACATTAATGCGACTGGACTACAATCATGGCAGGCTATTCCAGCTCGAGTGCGCACCCGCGCACAGCCAGGCAACTGCGGATAGTGTTGGGCAGGCCTAGGCAAACAGTTGTGAGCATCCACAAAAATTTTTCTAGAGGGTCACAATACCCTAAAATGAGCTTGTTTCTCTCGCTTGTTCGGGCGGAGAAATATAATGCTCCCTAGCTATCAGACAATGGATCATTGTCCGAATTTTCGTAGCCAAATGGGTAATGGACAAAGGCAGTCTCGAGTTCTTGGACGTGTGGTTTAGTTTTGTAAAAATAGATTTATTTGCTTGAAAGTAATCAGGGTAAGTAACAACGAAACTTGGAAAAAACGGCCAAGTGTTTTGTGAAATGTTTTGTACAAAAGACGGAAAGAAATTAGTTTAGAGAAACATTTGATGCGCCTTTGAATGACGATGGAAATCATGTACAGCACATGAGGTGTCGACAGAGATTTTAAAGTTCAGTCTTTAGCTTGGAAACCCACAATTTTAAAGAGTATCAGGTGGATTATGTGGACAGTCTGTTGCTGTGTCGCGTTTCCACATTTCTACATTTCTACCTTCAGATTCTCAATCGGCTCCTCATTTGCTGTACATGGTTTCGAGCGTCAGTCAAAGCCGCGTCCAATGTTCCTCTGATCCATTTCATTTCTTTCTCCCAGACAAGTCATTTCACAAAAGAAATGACCGTTTTTTCCTCAATTTTTTTCTTATTTAAAAGAATTGATTAGTGTCCAGACACTATAATACTGTCTCACTACAATCATTGATATAGTACCAATATTTGCTAAACGAGAGGCTTTGTGCAATGACTGGAAATCACTTTTTAAAGTGTACGAGATTTCTGTAATGGATGAAAACTTCAGAGTCCAGAGCGGGAGAGATGCCCCTCATGCCTCCCCCCCTTCCCGTCTCACCACCACCTCCGTGTGGATGCTAATGTGAATTGCTGACCCATGGACAGCCAGACAACGGGACGGTCGTACTGCCTGTCATCAAAGCGTTTCTTTGACTTAGCAGCGTCAGATTTCATCATCACACGTATGCAGTATTGAACCTACTGCCTATGTTTTGATTACTGTTCTCTTGTTCTTTTATTTCACACTATATAATCTTCTTTTCGTTTGAGGTGGTTGACTCTTTTATTCCTTGTTCGTATTGAATCTATGCCTGCACATTTTCATAAACATTGAAGTAATGCCAAAAGTTTTTGGTAACATTGGGATGCTTATTAGCAGACAGTGTAGTAGAGTTTTTTGTTTATTTTATTCATCTGTTTAGATATTTGTTACCTTTAATTTAAGCACAGGCTGCTTTCACTCTTACTAAAATTATTGTCATCAACAGTAATTTTTTTTTCTATGTACCGGCAACTAATGGTACAAAGTGCACTATTACAGCCAACAAAGTACTTCAGAATGAATTTTCACTCTGCAGGTAAGTGTGAGTTGATTTGAAACTGTCTGGCAAATTAAAATTTTATCCGACACTAGGATTCGAGCCCGTGATCTATCTCCTTACGCGGGCAAGGTCCCATGTTCGAATCTTGATGTGACACACAGTTTGAACCCTCGCAATAGCAAGTAGATGGGGTACTTAATGCCCACCTTTTGAAAATATTGTAATCTAATGAGTTACTTTATATTTTAAAACTTTGACAAAAATATTTATTGTTTTTCATGTATTCCTCTACCAGATTCCATACATTTTTAAATTTTTCAATTAAACCCAAATCAAAAGTTTATGTCTCCATAGCAGATGTCACCTTCCCCAGTGAATGTCATATTCAATATTTCCAGGGCCAGGAAGTTACTTTCACATCAATATCTCCTTGAAAAGTATGTTGAACGTAAAAATCAACAACAATGAATGAAATTTGAATTTTTAAATTGTTTTTGTGGTGGTCATAATGTTGATAATACACGTTACTGGAAGTGCATTATATTGTTAAGAGTTTGCTAAAACCCTGCTTATACATCAGTACCTATTTAAGCAGCGTGTTGTTAATACCATTCAACAAACAATTAAGGATTTTCTTTTTTCAATTTTTTCTGGTGGATATAATGTAATGGTAATGCACGTTATAGAAAATGCCTTAGTATTGCTAGTTTTAACACAATACTGCTTCCCAGCACCATACTTATTTCTGTTATTAATGAAGACCACACCTAGGGTGATACCTATCTACCTCTATCACGACTATTCCTTTACAACTTTATTTCCTTCTATCAGTCACTAGTATGTACTATATCAAGGTATAATTGAAATAGATAAGAAACGGTAGTACACCAGTTCTTCTCTGCCACATCCCACAAGGCACGCCATCACTCCCTTGACTGTAAGCAAACCCTCCCGTTTCCCTGGGCCCTGTGGAGGTCGTTATAGTGGTATCTGCCACTTGCGTTGTCTGCCGGCTCTGTGGTTGTAGAGGACAAACGACTCCCCTGTGGCTTGCCGCCAGTGAGAAGCTCACCTACAGCCTGAACGGCATCGCCCTGCTTCTGTAATGTACAGGGCGATTCAAAAAGAATACCACAACTTTAGGAATTTAAAACTCTGCAACGACAAAAGGCAGAGCTAAGCACTATCTGTCGGCGAATTAAGGGAGCTATAAAGTTTCATTTAGTTGTACATTTGTTCGCTTGAGGCGCTGTTGACTAGGCGTCAGCGTCAGTTGATGCTAAGATGGCGACCGCTCAACAGAAAGCTTTTTGTGTTATTGAGTACGGCAGAAGTGAATCGACGACAGTTGTTCAGCGTGCATTTCGAACGAAGTATGGTGTTAAACCTCCTGATGGGTGGTGTATTAAACGTTGGTATAAACAGTTTACAGAGAATGGGTGTTTGTGCATAGGGAAAAGTTCTGGACGGCCGAGAACGAGTGATGAAAATGTAGTACGCATCCAGCAAGCATTTGTTCGCAGCCCAGGAAAATCGACTCGCAGAGCTAGCAGAGAGCTGCAAATTCCACAATTTCAGCAGGATGGAGCGCCACCACATTGGCACTTATCTGTCCATAACTACCTAAACGTCAACTACCCGAGGCGATGGATCGGCCGCCAGGCAGCCCGCGACAGAGCACTTCATCACTGGCCTCCAAGAAGGCCTGATCTTACCCCCTGCAATTTTTTCTTATGGCGGTATGTTAAGGATATGGTGTTTCGGCCACCTCTCCCAGCCACCATTGATGATTTGAAACGAGAAATAACAGCAGCTATCCAAACTGTTACGCCTGATATGCTACAGAGAGTGTGGAACGAGTCAGAGTATCGGGTTGATATTGCTCGTGTGTCTGGAGGGGGCCATATTAAACTTCTCTGGCTTGTTTTTGAGTGAAAAAAAACTTTTTGAATACTCTTTGTAATGATGTACACTCCTGGAAATGGAAAAAAGAACACATTGACACCGGTGTGTCAGACCCACCATACTTGCTCCGGACACTGCGAGAGGGCTGTACAAGCAATGATCACACGCACGGCACAGGGGACACAGCAGGAACCGCGGTGTTGGCCGTCGAATGGCGCTAGCTGCGCAGCATTTGTGCACCGCCGCCGTCAGTGTCAGCCAGTTTGCCGTGGCATACGGAGCTCCATCGCAGTCTTTAACACTGGTAGCATGCCGCGACAGCGTGGACGTGAACCGTATGTGCAGTTGACGGAATTTGAGCGAGGGCGTATAGTGGGCATGCGGGAGGCCGGGTGGACGTACCGCCGAATTGCTCAACACGTGGGACGTGAGGTCTCCACAGTACATCGATGTTGTCGCCAGTGGTCGGCGGAAGGTGCACGTGCCCGTCGACCTGGGACCGGACCGCAGCGACGCACGGATGCACGCCAAGACCGTAGGATCCTACGCAGTGCCGTAGGGGACCGCACCGCCACTTCCCAGCAAATTAGGGACACTGTTGCTCCTGGGGTATCGGCGAGGACTATTCGCAACCGTCTCCATGAAGCTGGGCTACGGTCCCGCACACCGTTAGGCCGTCTTCCACTCACGCCCCAGCATCGTGCAGCCCGCCTCCAGTGGTGTCGCGACAGGCGTGAATGGAGGGACGAATGGAGACGTGTCGTCTTCAGCGATGAGAGTCGCTTCTGCCTTGGTGCCAATGATGGTCGTATGCGTGTTTGGCGCCGTGCAGGTGAGCGCCACAATCAGGACTGCATACAACCGAAGCACACAGGGCCAACACCCGGCATCATGGTGTGGGGAGCGATCTCCTACACTGGCCGTACACCACTGGTGATCGTCCAGGGGACACTGAATAGTGCACGGTACATCCAAACCGTCATCGAAACCATCGTTCTACCATTCCTAGACCGGCAAGGGAACTTGGTGTTCCAACAGGACACTGCACGTCCGCATGTATCCCGTGCCACCCAACGTGCTCTAGAAGGTGTAAGTCAACTACGCTGGCCAGCAAGATCTCCGGATCTGTCCCCCATTGAGCATGTTTGGGACTGGATGAAGCGTCGTCTCACGCGGTCTGCACGTCCAGCACGAACGCTAGTCCAACTGAGGCGCCAGGTGGAAATGGCATGGCAAGCCGTTCCACAGGACTACATCCAGCATCTCTATGATCGTCTCCATGGGAGAATAGCAGCCTGCATTGCTGCGAAAGGTGGATATACACTGTACTATTGCCGACATTGTGCATGCTCTGTTGCCTGTGTCTATGTGCCTGTGGTTCTGTCAGTGTGATCATGTGATGTATCTGACCCCAGGAATGTGTCAATAAAGTTTCCCCTTCCTGGGACAATGAATTCACGGTGTTCTTATTTCAATTTCCAGGAGTGTATAACAGAAGGTTATATTATGTTTCTTTCATTAAATACACATTTTTAAAGTTGTGGTATTCTTTTTGAATCACCCTGTACTTCCTGCTTCGGCGAACACTCCGATAGCGGCTGCAACTGTTGATCTCAGCTGTCTTCTCTCGTTCCTTCTCGATCTTCTGTGGCAACCTCTCGCAGTGCAGTAGATGCGGGTCTATCAAGAAGGTAATGCGCTTCCGAAGTCGTTCTTAAAATAGCGTCGGCAGTGTTGTGCAAAATCTGTCATTTTGTGTCGCAACGCGGTATCTCCTTGACATCGAAGGTTCGGTGCCAATTCGGTTGCTGCCAGTCGGTATCAGTGACGTCAGCATATAGCGGACATCGCCGTATGGTAAGTTCTGGCGTCGCTTCGTCACATTTGGAGAATTGTCTTCACCCAATTCGTTACCCATCAAGAAATGTGTCTGGCCATAACATTCTTTGATTGTTCCGCGTGATGGCTCATTATAACTACAACATATGAAATATTAGTTCAGTTTATTAAATGAATGATTAAAAGAGATTTGCTTAACCTGATTCAGTCCTTTGGAGGAGTTCTTGATAATTTACAACTGTGAGTGACCATTAAAGCATCACTTAATGCACTAATTAAAAAACTCTCCTCTTGAAGTGGAATGTTCAACTTTTACAAAAGCACATCTTCCATCTGCGACTTGAATAACTCATTGGTCCTACTCAACGATGCTGACTACTTCATCTGAGTTCACAAACTGTGGAAGAAAGCCTTTATGCTCGGCTCCACATTGACCTCTGTGTGAGGGCGCTGCTGTGCTGAGAGAGGTGGCGTGTCTTCTTCGGCCTCTCACATTCGTGGTTGTGGATTGCACCGAGACACCGCTAATGTCTGTGGTATCAATGTGCATTGCCGACTTTGGTGTGGCGCCATGATCTTTGGACGATACCACATCTGGCCTCTTGAGGGATACAGACGCCGCATTATCAACCTGTGCTTTATGTCTGGGAGAAAACTGCAGGTGCGTCTCGCTGTTTGGGAATCATCCCACCGTTTCGCCTACAGGAGGAGGATCGGATTGTAAATTTTCTGCTTGCTCGTGTCCGTATTCCTGTTAAATTCTGCTGTTCATGGCACTGTTCATCTTCAATCAATACATCGCCCATTTTTTCCGTATCTGGGGTAGAGTGCACATATTCCAGGTGTTACTTTCAACGCCGCAAATCAGACATCACCGAAGCCTCTCATCAACCCGCATAGTACCCTCTTAATTGCCGGTGCTGGTGTTAAGATCGGAAGCCTTTGTGCCCAAGTACTTGCACAGCATCCCACGATCACAGTTAGGATACTGATATCATATTGTCACGTAGATGAATGGCGATCACTAACTTAACGAAAGTTTATTCAGCTCTAGCACATACAACAATGAGGAGCGAGCTGCCTCCGTCCAGAACACTACAATATATATATATATATATATATATATATATATATATATATATATATATATATATATATACAGCTACAGAACATTCCAGTACAATGATTCTTGACATTTGTGGATACTTCTAGAATATACTTGAAATATACTTGAACCGAATATAGAAATTACAATTGTACAGTCCAGGTGAGTTTTGAAATCACGACCCTCCATGCAACAGTTTCGTATCATAACCACTACACCACGGTGCTACTCGGTTTCTTCTACGACATTGCTCCCTCCTTAAGAGAACAGCGTCTCGATGTTACGTCTTAGAACTTCCTTTGCCTCTACGCTCTTCGTCGCCTTTCGGCTTGTTGCCTGTCGCTGGAGCTTCGAATTTACCCTGGGTTGCTGGATCCTTACAGGCCTTCATTCGAAGGACATGGACCGTATCTCTGATCTTTCGTCGTCTTGCGTCGGGGTCGAAATCTTCAACTTCATATGTAACATCAGACAACTGTCTCACAACCTTATAAGGTCCAAAGTAGCGCCTGAGGAGCTTCTCAGAGAGACCAACCTTCCGAACAGGAGTGAAGATCCAGACGAGGTCACCAGGCTGGTAGACAACAGGGCGGTGGCTCACGTCATACCTTCGGCGATCGTTTTCTTGAGCCTGCAGCGTGCGGAGCCGAGCTAACTGCCGAGCTTCCTCAGCTTTGATTAACACCTGGCCGGTGTAGTCGTCGTCCACGTCATCAAGATGTAACGGAAATACAGTGTCCATCGTCGTAGTCGCCTCACGCCCACGCCCCAGGAAAAATTGCGTAAATCCTGTGGTGTCTTGTTTGGCGGTGTTAAAGGCAAACGTCACGAAAGGTAGTACTTCATCCCACTTGCTCTGCTCAACACTGACGAACATTGATAGCATGTCGGCCAAGGTCGTATTAAGGCGTTCAGTAAGCCCGTTACGGCTGTTTTCACGGCTTTTGTAAAGGCATAGCCTGTCAGATAATCAGTGCAAACAATAATCCATCTGTTACCACTAGCAGATGTTGGAAATCGTCCTAGGAGATCAATCCCAACGTGGTGGAAAGGGGTTTTGGCTGGTGTAATTGGTATGAGTCGGCCAGGTGGTTTCTGAGGAACTGCCTTTCCCCTCTGGCACTCTCGACAGTGCGACACATAGTGACGGACACTCCTAAATAAACCTGGCCAGAAAAATCTCTTGCGGATTCTATCGTATGTCTTATGTAGTGGCACACAGTTGCTGTCATCGTAACGTTCTCTTCTTCTTCTGTCTCCGATAGATTGCGATTTGCTGAATACGGCTCGAACTCGGGTTTCTCGCCACGTAAACGGAGTTTCTGTCGTAGCCTGCTGGAAGCCACTGTGTCTTCGATAATGTGCGCTATCACACATTCCAATTCCCAGCGCCTCCACCAGAATAATGTCACGTAGCAGAAGGTGTAATTAGATGAATGACGAACACTAACTTCACTCAGCGAAGGTTTATTCAGCACTTGCACACTCAAGAACGCGGAGCGAACTGCCTCCGGCCAGAACACATACAGCATATATACAGCTACAGAACATTCCAGTACAATGATTCTTGACATTTGTGGATACTTCTGGAATGTACAGGAACCGAATATAGAAATTAAAATTGTACAGTCCAGGTGAGTTTTGAACTCACCACCCTCCATGTAACACTTTAGTATCACAACCAGTACACCACGGTGTTATTCAACTTCATCTGTGACAATGTGTTCTTATTATTTGCCCCGGTTGCTTATAACCGTAACTGGTGTGACTAATAATTTTCTTCGTCGTATTTCTGCTTCTGTTGCTCATTCCTTCGATATCAGGAAACGGCCCATGTCGCATTCTTTACGGAACCGAACTGTCTTGTCTAAAACAGCTTCAAATTTCTCTTTACTGTACAAATGTATTGTGTTCAATACTTGACTTAAAATGTGTAACCCAGAAAAGAGTTTAGAAAAGGTTTGGAATTATGTTTAAAGTTTGTTTGAAGTAGCTAAGTAGTCTCATCATCAAACCTTGAGTGAGTATAGTCTGGGTAATTCATGATCCATTTGAAGCAAAAGCTAGTTTGCCACATAGCTCAATGTTTACGATGTCATATCTCGTGCACTGTGTGTCGTACAATTATTTGACTTTGCAGGTACATATGGTATTATATTTGTATAGTGTCAGCAAAGTGTGTTACAAGAGTTAGTAGTGCAGAAATAGTAAATTAAAACATCATGGCTGCTGCTGATGTTTTACTGCCGATGAGCGGAAATGTAGCAAGCAATAAAGTTTTTTTTGTTTCCTTAGTGTGTTGCGGTATCATCTAGAAAAAAAGTTTCGTAAAGATTTGAAATTATCTGCAAGTTTGTTACAACTGGCTGAGTGCTCCCGTTCTCAGATACTGGATGAATATAGTCGGGATAGTTTGCATGCCGTGAGTTACGCTGCACCAACTTTCCTTTTGGAGAATACCCTCTGGAGCACTGCTTATCAATGGCAAGACGTACAAATTTGCAGTCAGGGTGCGTGGGATAACCCCGAGAGTGCTCCTGCTGTCATACCCCCGACCTTAACTCAGGGTATAGCTCCAGTGTGTCTAGTATGTAGACGAGTTGGTTGTGGGCCCTCAACTGACCTGTCTCTAACCAACACACGGCCATCATTGGCACTGAGGCAGAACCAGGTTTCATCAGAAAACACAATAGGCTTCCACTCTGCCCTCCAATGAGCTCTCGTTTAACACCATCGCATTTGCACCCGTTTAGTGATATAAATGTGCATGTTAATGAATTTTTCTTTTATCGAAATGGCGTGTAAGGAGTCTGTTTACAGGTGATGTATACGTGATTAGTGTTAACATTAATGAACATATTGTTTTTTAGCGCTGTTCATGCAGCTGCACGTAAAATCTACGGTTTTTTCTACAGGCCACTAGTTTTTAAATAAAAGTTCGTCCGTGGCATAGGAAGCGTTGTCCAAGAGAAATGCTTATAGGTCTGATTTAAAAATGTCTTTGCTGTCTGTCAGTTTTCTTATGTTACGGGGTAAATAATATATAATTTCTTGTATTTATTTAAACCCTTTCCGAGCCACAGACAGCTTTAATAATGGGTAAAAAAGACCATTCTTGCCTTTAGTGTTGTAGTTATGGACATCACTACTCTTCTCAAGTTGTGACTGTTTATTGGTGACGATTTCATTAGCAGGTACAGGTATTGTGATGGTGCAGTAATAATGCATAATTCTCAACTAAATAACGACGAACACACAAGATATTATTTTTACTGTTCGCTTTTGTGCAATCAATACTTTGTATCCAAGTGGTGAATTTACCCCAGAAAATTATTCCATATGACAGTACTGAGTGGACATATGTCAGGAGGCTGATTCGTTTGTTTCGAAGGCTAACGGTAATGGGATGCCAAAGTAGCTGAACATAATTGTTTGGAAAGCTTAGTAATATGTTCAGTTCAAGAATTCATCAACGCGAATTCTGCTATGGAATAGAACTAGTTGTTTAGGAGAAATGAGTTTAGGTAGAAAGGAATTATAGACATTGACTGAGAGTGGGCATTGATTTAAATCAACGGTGAAGAAAATTCATGCCAGACTGGGATTCAAACTCGGGCCTGCTGCTTACCAGGCAGATGCGCTGACCGCTGAGCCATCCGGATGCAGTGGTGACCACAAGTACGCGGACTGCCCCAGCACCCACACACTATTAATGTGGTGCCTCTGCCCGTTATTCCTGTAAGAGTTATGGCCTGGTGTGCATGCGCACCGAAGAGATCATTGGCCGTCATTGCCTTAATTACATATGTATGTGGTATCTGTTCTTTTGACATGTCCGAAAGAACAGACACCATTCTCATCCAGCAGCCACTAAGAATTAAGGCACATTGTAATTACAGACATTGACTGTGAGACGGCATTGATTTAAATCAATGGGGAAAGTTGAATATTTACGTCGGATCAGAATTCGAACCCGAGTCTCGTGCTTACTAGGCGGATACTCTGACCAAAAGTCATCTGGACACAGTGACCATCGCTGTTGCACCGCCTATCGTAGCGTGCCTCCCACCAGACACACGATTTTAGGTTAGGTCGTCACATATCGCATATTTTATGTTACTCAGTAAATGATCAAAAGCTTTTGTTGGTGCTCACTGAACTCCTTTCTGACCCACTTGGACTATTCTACCCCATTTACTGACTCCTGTTCATGTGCTACATCAACTGTTAGTACAGTTTTATATTTGTAGTTACTGGATATAGTGCGTCTTCTTTTTCAAAATTTAGCTCCCTAATACCTGAATAAATTACTTCTTCAAAGAAATTAATAGAAAGCCATATTTTGTAACCAGCAATGAAATTTCATGGAGTATGTAAGGTCAGATGAGAGTTATGTTGTACCTGTCAGATATAACTGAGTAGGTGACCTATTTATAGCAACAAGTATTTGAGAAACTGAACACTGACAACACTCGATTTAGTAAAAGATTTTATCATTCTGATAATACATTAGTAGGTGAACCGTCAATTAGGGCGGTTCACAAACAACTGAAGTACACATGTTATTCCAAAAACGTTATCGTGGAAGTAGGGGCCAGGAAGTGCTGGTGAAATAAAACACACTGATAAAGTTATCTTTTTTATTTTAAAAGGCTTTCTCAATAATAAATTTTTAAGTCTGGCAATTAAAAAAAAACATTTCAAAACAATTTCGAATAGCTGACAAATTTTCTTTATGGAAAGGAGATTGCCAGGTATGACATTAACAACTTCCCAATAGAAAAATTTTAACACACACACACACACACACACACACACATATAAGACAACAATTAAAAAAAACTCTTTTAAATAGCTGGCAAATTTTCTCTATGTAAAGGATATTGCAAGGTATGACGTTAACAACTTCCCCATAATAAGATTTTAAACTTGTTATATCTATAAGAGAACAAGTCCTTAAAAAACACCTTTAGTATCTAGTTTGTACTAAAGCTAAAATAGTTATCTCTCGCGAGTTAAATAGCTTACATTACACCTGGCAGTTGTTGCAAGATAAATGTGAATAAGCCAGCACACAAACCTTCACATTAAAGGCAGTTCCCAAAAAAATTTTCCTTAGCTCGGTGAAGGAGTGACACGTGTAAAGGGGCCCAAATCACAATAGGCGGAATAGTTATTGGTGGTATACAGGGCCACAGCAGATCAGCCCAAAAACTTGCATTACAAGCCACCATCTCCGCGAATTACCCAAAACCAGAAGACGTAGCAAGGGCGGTGCCTGTACAGACTCTGAACCACAGAGACACACGACACCGACCCTAAATCATCCAATCGAGGTGTGAATGAAACGGCCCGACCAAGAAGCAATTACCACGTTCCCGCGGACAGGCAAACGAAAACTGTGGTGGGAAGTCCCAACAAAACCACTGGTGAAGAAACTCATACACCTCACTAGAACTTGAAAAACCCCTTTATATATAACTAACTCTGTTACATAAAAACAGTACTCAACTTCTCACACTCCACCACAGCGCCGGGAACACGTTGCACTTCCAAATGCTCGTCAGAGCCAACCGCTGCCGGTGGTTTCAACGGCCGATAAGACGACATACGGTCCCCCTCGCTTATCTCCTGCACCACAGCTTCTAAGCTCCATAAGCCACGTACATGCGGATAAGGCAGACTCAGCCCCTGACAGCCAAGAGGTCGGCCAAAGCACGTGGCGAGCAGTTGACGCCCCCCAACAGCAGTGCCCCGCTCGCGCCACCACCCCTCTCGGTCACCGCCCAGTACGTACCCCTGGACCGTCACGAGACCGCACACTTGCTCCACCTCCCGTCAGAGGGCGCTAGAGATCCAAACAGCGCGTCAAACCGAAAGCGCCACTGCAAACACTAGACGCGAAGCGAAAGCACTCCGCCTGGCGCGCTTTTCGAAGAGCCGGACACAACTACGGCTGAGTAGGACTTAAATGATAAAAAATACTTGGTGGCATGTATTTTAAATGATTGTGTGCAATTCAGGAAACCCTTTGTTCGTGATATTATTGGAAATATTTCACTCTCCCGTTTATACACAGATGAACGTTACACGTACTACACACGAGTACAGCCTGTCCTTTATAATTTGGTCTTGGGCCTGTAATGTGAAACCAATGACCTGCTGCATCAGTTCCAGTGGACTTAACTGAAACCACCTTTCTTGAACCCTGATGCGTCTTGCATTGTAGCTCTGATCTTTTTATTCGTGGCTTTTTCCTAGTGGCAGAGCGGCTCTGCTATTAGGAATTTGAATTCTAGTACAGCATTTTGTTTATTAGGGAAATTCTGAAACTGTCAGAGTCACTCTCCACAGACTGAATACGAACTTTGAAATTTCCATTCGTATTTCGAAGAGTATAAAACCTCAAGGATCCGTTGCTGGTAAAATAAATGCCCCCGAGTATTAGCAGTTCATTATAATTTCCACGTCGCAGTGAAACTCCAGCCACCATAACCATCAAAACAACAGCACCAATCCATCACAACACGCGCAACCAACTAACTTCCCCCCTTGTTACCACAGACGTGCCACACAGTCAACAATCAAACAACTTAATACTTTCTCTGCCGACCACTCTTAAAAGTGCTTGATACACACAAGAAGCTTGCACATAAACTTTACATTATACTATAACATTACAGTGAAAATAATTTAAAACATAGACAAAAGAAACGCAAAACTTTAGAATTCATATTCTTATAAATTACAGTACTGCCTATAGTTGTAATAACAAGGAGCAGATAGCAGCACCTACCAGACCGTTTTATCTTATGGAGCTGCAGCTGCAGCCGTTGCAGTTATACTGACGGTCAACATAAGGCACTTGCCTTCAGTTACACCCAGATTACTAATGAGACCTAGAAACACGCAAGTCCGTAAACAGTATTACTCATGTATGGCGATATTGTTAAAAGTTCAGGTAATCGTATGAACTATTGGAAAATTGTAATAAATTAAAGTAAGTATGTATAAAAAGTATTCTCCTGTGCACTTAATGCCAATGTTTTTTTCATTCATCAGTGTTGTGACTAGTTAGATGCAGTCCACCACGAATTCCTCTCCTGTGCCGACTCTTCATCTCAGAGTAGCACTTGCAACCTACGTCCTCAATTATTTGCTACATGTATTCCAGTCTGTGTCTTCCCCTACAGTTTTTCCCTCTACAGCTCCCTCTAGTAACATGGAAGTTATTCCCTGATGTCTTAACAAATGTTCTATCATACTGTCCCTTCTTCTACTCAGTGTTTTCCATATATTTCTTTCTTCTGCGATTCTGCGCAGAACCTCTTCATTCGTTACCTTATCAGTCCACCTAATTTGCAACTTTCTTCTGTAGCACCACATCTCTGAAATGCTTTTCCCACAGGCCATGTTTCACTACCAAACAGTGCTGTGCTCCAAACGTAGATTCTCAGAAATTTCTTCCTCAAATTAAGGCTTACGTTTGATACTAATAGACTTTTCTTGCCCAGGAATGCCCTTTTTGTCAGTGCTAGTCTGCTTTTGATGTCATCCTTGCTCTGTACGTCATTGGTTATTTTGACGCTTAGTAGCAGAATTCCCTAAATTCATCTACTTCCTGATCATCAATCCTGAGGTGAAGTTTCTCGCCGTTATCATTTCTGCTACTTCTCATTACATTCATCTTTCTTCGATTTACTCTCAGTCCATCCTCTTCACTTTCACTGAGGATAGCAATGTCATCAGCGAATCTTACCACTGATATCGTTTCAATTTCAATTTTAACTCCACTCTTGAAATTTTCTTTATTTCTATCATTGGTTCTTCGAGGTTTAGAATCAACAGTAGGGGCAAAAGACTACATCCCTGCCTTACACACTTTTTAATCTGAGCACTTCTTTCTTGGTCTTCCACTCTTGTTATTCCCTCTTGCTCATTTAATATATTGTATATAACCCGTCTCTCCCTATAGCTTACCACTGTTTTCCTCAGAATTTCAAACATCTTGCTGCATTTTGCATTGTCGAACGCTTTTTCCTGGTCGACAAATCCTATGGAAGTGCCTTGAGTTTTCTTTACGCTAGCTTCCGTTATCAACTGCAACGTCAGAACTGCCTCTATGGTGCCTTTATCTTTCCTAAATCCAAACTGATCTTATCTAACACACCCTTAGTTTTCTTTTCCATTCTTGTGCATGTTATTCTTGTCAGCAGCTTGGACGCTTGAGCTGTTAAACTGATTGTGTGAAAATTCTCGCACTTTTCGGCTGTTGCAGTCTTCGCGATTGAGTGAAGGATACTTTTCTGAAAGTCAAATGCTATATCGCCAAACTCATACATTCTACACACCAATGTGAATAGTCGTTCTGTTGCCACTTCGCCCAATGATTTTAGAAATTCTGATGGAATGTTATTTATCCCTTCTGCCTTATTCGATCTTAAGTCTTCCAAAGCTCTTTTAAATTCTGATTCTAGTATTGGGTACCCTCTCTCTTTTATATTGATGCCAGTTTCTTCTTTCACGTCACCAGGTAGCTCTGCCCCCTCGCAGAGGCCTTCAGTGTACTCTTTCCACCTATCTGCTCTCTCCCCTGCATTTAACAGTGGAATTCCAACTGCACTCTTAATATTACAGCCCTTGCTTTTAGTATCACCAAATGTTGTTTTGACTTTCCTATATGATGAGCCAGTCCTTCCAACAATCATTTCTTTTCGATTTCTTCACATTTTTCATGCAGCCATTTCGTCTTAGCTTCCCTGCACTTCCTATTTATTTCATTCTTCAGGGACTTGTATTTCTGTATATATGAATCTCCCTGAACATTTTTCTACTTCCTTCTTTCATCGATCAACTGCAGTACTTCTTTTGTTAACCATGGCTTCTTCGCAGTTTCCTTCTTTGCAATGATGTTTTTCTTTCCAGCTATTGTGACTGCCCCTTTTAGAGATGTCCATTCCACTTCAACTGAACTGCCTACTGCGCTGTTCCTTACTGCAGTATCTACAGCATTAGAGAACTTCAAGCGTATCTCTTCATTCCTTAGTACTTCCGTATCCCAATTCTTTGCGTATTGATGCTTTCTGACTAATCTCTTAATCTTAGGCCTATTCTTCGTCACTATTAAATTATGTTCCCTGCCTATATTGCTTCTGAGCATGCCATCCAATATCTGATTTCGGAATCTCTGTCTGTCAATGATGTAATCTGAAATCTTCCCGTGTCTTCCGATCTTTTCCAAGTGATTCTTCAACAGAGTATTCGCCATTACTAGGTGAAATTTATTGCAGAACTCAGTTTGTTTTTTTCCTCTCTCATGCCTAATACCAAGGCCATATTCTCCCGTAACCCGTTCTCCTACTGCTTCCCCTACAAGCACAATCCAGTCCCCCATTGGATTTTCATCTCCATTTACATACTGAATTACCCTTTCAATGTCGTCATATACTTTCTCTGTCTCTTCCTCTTCAGCTTGTGATGTCGGCATGTATACCTGAAGAATCATTATCGCTGTTGGTTTGCTGTCGAGTCTGATGAGAACAACCCTGTCACTAAACTGTTCACAGTAACACACTCTCTGCCCTACCTTCCTATTCATAACGAATCCTACTCACGTTATACTATTCGCTGCTGCAGTTGATATTACCCTGGACTCGTCTGAGCAGAAATCCTTGTCTCCTTTCCATTTCACTTCACTGACCGCTACTATATCTAAAGTGATCCTTTGAATTTCCCTTTTCAGATTTTCTAGCTTTCCTACCACGTTCAAGCTTCTGACATTTCACGGCGCGAGTCGTAGAACGTTATCATTTCGTTGGTTATTCAATCTTTTTCTCATCGTCACCTTGCCCTTGGCAATCCCCTCCCGGAGATCCAAATGGGGGACTGTCCTGGAATCTTTTGCCAAAGGAGAGACCATCGTGAGACTTTTTCAGTTACAGGCCACATGTTTTGTGGATACATGTTATGTGTCTTTAATGCAATGGTTTCCATTGCCCTCTGCATCCTCATCCCGTTGATCATTGCTGATTCTTTCGCTTTTTAGGGGCAGTTTCCCGTCCCCAAGGACAAGATATTGCCCTGAACCTCTGGCCGCTCTTCCACTCTCTTTGACAATGTCGTTGGCAGGAAGATGGTGACTTGTAATTCCGAAAGTCTTCGGCGGCGGATGCTGATAAGTTCTATTCAAACTCTAAGTGGTAACGGGGTGCGAACTCAGGACCGATAACGTTTTGATTACTGTTCAAAGACGCTACCGCTAGACCAGTGGTTCATTGTTAGTATTGTACTAAATGAATAGTTCATTCTCTGTCTCTGCGTGTTACTACCCCATGAGCGTTCACCTGAATTCACCCATTCGGGCCTGTACCTATTTCTAAACTTGACAAAACTAAATATTTCTCACCTTTCACATTACAAAATATTTATTGAACTTCGTAGCCATATTCTGACCGATGTTCGTAACGTATTCTCCTATTTTGGTAAGACCCTTTATAATATCAAACTTTATCACTTAAGTGCAGAACTGTTCGGATGGTTCGATCCACAATAGAAGAATGTCCTAACCGTCACACGAAATAAATCACTGCCTGCCTTCCGCACAACTTCTGTGCGTTTGTGTTTCCGTTAAGTTTCTGCAACAGCAGTTACCCCCGGTAAGAGTCGACGAAAGCTGTGGTCAGCTGCTGTAGGACTTCGCGTGATAATTGAGGTAAAAGTACGAAAATTGATCGCCAGCTTTGAGGGAGAAAATTTTCTCCTACATTTCTGAAGGAAACGTGACTGAAATTGAATTTTGAACTTTGAGTTTATCTGAAATCTTTTGTTTAAAGAAAACGACTTTACTTTTAAACAGAAATAAAAATTTTGCAGATACATTAAACGTAGAATACATAACTCTAAGGTTAATGTATCTGCAAACTCAAACACAAGATGGATAAGCTGGCTATAATATAACTGTATGACACTTGTTATAAATGCAAAACTCTGTTGCGAAATGTGAGTTAAAAAAGTTGTCATGTTAATAACTACTTTAGAAAATTTGGCCAAGAAAACTTACTCAAACTGAAAAATGTTCTCAGAAAATTTAAACAAGAAAAGTGGCCATACCATTCATAAACAATTCTTTAGCTTTGAGGGATCGTTTCAACATCGTATTCTTACGATGTTTATGATTACAAATTTTTGTTGTAATATGAACTTCTGAAAAACATTTGTACCCTCAAACTTGTCTCTTTAATTTACCTGAATAGAGGAAACAGGAAACTTGTTAAGGTAAACAACAGTTTAAAGGCAATTACCTGAAGTATTCTGTTTTCCAAGACTGCAGCGCACATTTCGGAATACTGCATGTGCTCTCACAGTTCTGAAAATGGTTGAGCAACGTAAGAAGTGCCTTTCCTTGAGCGTGTAGATACTGAGACGCCGCTGTTGAGGTGAAGTTGCGGATGAGTGACCATAATTGTGCTCTTGGTAGCTGCATCCAACGTCAAATCGTGGTGCACTCCTCAACATAAATAATAGGGTCGGCTTTCCCCACCATCTGCTTCTGCCACTTCCGATATTGGAGATGATTGCACTAACTCTGAATTCTCAACATTACTAACGTGAGGACGGAACTGGAGATGCTTCCGAACCCTCCGACTACCTATCCGTATCTGTCTTTTTACCGCAGCGCACACGGGTCGGCGTCACAATGTTACCCTGTCCCAGAAAAGGAGCACCTAAAGTGGATCCCCTCCATATCTGCTCCTACATTACTGATCGAAACCTAGTCGACCTGACTTACCGTCTGTCAGTTTGTTTCACAGAATAAGAATTAATGATTAACTTAAAATTGTTAACATTTGTTGCATTACCTATCTTCATTCATATATGTTGAATGACGTCGCTTTCTACATGCCATGTCTTCCCCCAAGACGATCGTACCGTTGGTATGAGAAATTTCTCGTACAAAATTGTTATAAATTATGAAAATTTCTGAAACTAAATTTAGTTTACGTTACAACGTCGCTGTATAAATGTTAGAGAACAAATAAATAATTTTTATAAATGAACTTAACTTCGTATCTAGCTGAAATTGTCCAAATAATTACAATAACTTCTCGTGTGTGTGTGTGTGTGTGTGTGTGTGTGTGTGTGTGTGTGTGTGTGTCATGAACAAAGGGGCTAACAGCCAGTCACTCTAGAAGTAACCAAAAAACTGAGTAAAAGGAAGCGTATGTCAGAGGGTTTGGCATATTCGTGTAGAATTTGCATGTACCATAAATTGCAATGGAAACCAATTACCTTGCAGTTTATAAGCATCCCTTTTGTATGATGCGAATTCACAGCTCACGACATTAAGGGATGAGGGAGATCCCATTTTCAGAGAATCAGTTCGTTTGAAAAACGTCATTAACAATGTCTCCTTCTGCTTCCTCTAACGGGATTTGTTTTAACATTAGTATCGCCCGCAAAAAGTACCAATTCTGCTTGCTGAATGTTAAGTGAAAGGTCATTCACATATACAGGGTGATTTTTTCCACTGCGTACAAAGTATAGGGATTGATCGATGAGACGATACGGAACAAATAAGGGCTAATGAACTTAAATCTACAAATGCATGGTTTCGATGCTAGAGACCTTTTATTCAGTCATGCATTGTTATAGAGACTGCGGCCCAATACGCGCTGTACCACGCAAAATGGCTCTGAGCACTATGGGACTTAACTTCTGAGGTCATCAGTCCCCTAGAACTTAGAACTACTTCAACCTAACTAACCTAAGGAAATCACACACATCCATGCCCGAGACAGGATTCGAACCTGCGACCCTTGCGGTCGCGCAGTTCCAGACTGTAGCGCCTACAACCGCTCGGCCACCCCGACCGGCCTCTACCACGCAGCCACAGTTACAGAATGTGTAGAAAATGGTTTCCGTGTGCCTCAATGCATGCGTGTACGCGCCGTAGCATGTTCTACCTCAAACATTTACATCGGCCAAGGTGCATCCGAACAGCGTCAAAGGCAGCATGAATACGCTGCGCCAGTGTCTCCACGTCTGGAAGGGGCTCTGCATAGACGATACTTTTGAGACGGCCCCATAACCAGATGTCGCACGGGTTGACATCAGGTGAACGAGTACGCCATGCAACTTGACACCCTCGTACGATCAATCGACCAGGGATGACACGACTGAGTTGCGTCCGGACGTTAACAGCGAAGTGGGCTGAGGACCATCATGTGGTAGACAGATAAAGCTTAGAATCGTCAGTGGCACTTCTTCCAGCAGTGGAAACAAAGTCACCCGCAAGAAACGCTGATAGTTTCTGCCTGTTAGGCGACGCAGAAGGAAGACTGGTCCCAAAATACGATCGCCAATTATAACAGTCCACACATTCCGGCTGCATGGATGCTAATGATTCGCTATCACCATACCATGCGGATTCTGCGTAGTATCCCACAGACGATTGTTATGAAAGTTGAAGATACCACTCCGCGTAAAGGTAACCTGATCTCTGAACAGGATGGATGACAGAGATCCCGGAATCGTAGTTGCCTGGCGAAGAAACCGATGACAAAACCGCTCTCAATGTGGACAGTCTGTCGCTAGTAAGCTCTGCACACGCTGTAAGAGAAACGGATAATAACAACTGCCGTAGAGAATGTTCTATACAATCGTCTGGCTTACCCTGTACTGGCGGGCCAAGTCCCTGATACTCACACGGCGGTCGCCTTCCACAGCGTTAATCACATTTTCATGCAAGTATGGTTTCCGAACGTTCCGACTAGATCCTTCATTATTTCCTGCTTTCTGAAACTACCGTGTCTCAGACAAACGGCGAAACACTATTGCAAACACTGAAGGTTGTGGTTGTTGTCGGCGGGGATAGGTCTCCTGATACTACCTTGCTGCCCGCCGCCCGTCGCCATTTTCCTTTCCGTAAGTAAACACCACGTGGGCAAGCTGTCGATTAAAATACGGAACCATTGTGTACCACACTGTATCACACCCACTAGAAGGTGAATCGGACACGACATTACCAATTATTGTGGCAGGAGACAGCGCTAGGGCATGACGTATGAGGAAAAGTACCACCCTCTAGGAGGAGACTATGCATATCGTAACTGTGGCGGCTTGGTGCAGCGCGCATTAGACCACAGTCTCTGTAACAAAGTATGAATGAATAAATGGTCTCTAGCATGGAAACCATGCGTTTCTGGACATAAGCTCATTAGAACTTTTTTGTTCCGTATCCTCTCATCGATCAGTCCCTAGAATTTGTATACAGTGGAAAAAATCACCCTGTATAAGGAATATGAGTGGACCCAAGAGTGAACCCTGCGGGACTCTCTTTGTGATTTCGCATCAGTCACTAAAACTTTTTATCTTGCGACCACTGCCTGAATTGTGAAATGTTTTTATTCTATTTGTGAAGTACGACTGAAACCAGCTGTGTTGAAAGCCATCAATTCCATGAAACAAATGATAATTAATTGAAACCCTCAGCTGCCGGCAGGTGTTGTTGATATACCTCGATGTGGATAGCTGAAAATGTGTGCCCCGGTCCGGACTCGAACCCGGGATCTCCTGCTTACATGGCAGATGCTCTATCCATCTGAGCCACCGAGGACACAGATGAATAGCGCGACTGCAGGAACTTATCCCTTACACGCTTCCCGTGAGACCCACATTCCCAACTGTCCAACTCTACTTACGTAATGTACTTAATAGATATTTGCCCATCCACTCATTATTCGCTCACACTAAGGTGACGATTCCAGTAAGAGCTCGGGCAACCTGTGCGCATACGCACAGATAAAGGTCGATGGCTGGGTAGCCTTTAACTATATATAAAAGATAGTAAATGTTCTCGAAAGAACAGATACCATTGATGACGGTGCAGCTTCTCTAGAATAAATGATGATTAATTGAAACTCTCAGCTGCCGACAGGTGTTGTTAATATACCCCGGTGGGGTTCCTGAAAATGTGTGCCCCGACCATGACTCTGGGATCTTTTGCTTACATGGCAGACAATCTGTCCATCTGAGCCATCGAGGACGCGGGAAGCGTGCAAGGGATAAGTCCCTGCAGTCACTATTCATCTGTGTCCTCGGTGGTTCAGGTGGATAGAGCGGCTGCAATGTAAGCAATAGATCCCTGGTTCGAGTCCCGGTCGGGGCACACATTTTCAGCTGCCTCCACCGAGGTATATCAACAACACCTGTCAACAGCTGAGGGTGTCAATTAATTATCATTTATTCTAGAGAAGATGCACCTTCATCAATGGTATCTGCTCTTTCGAGAACAGTTACTATCTTCATATACCCAGGTGATCAAAAAGTCAGGATAAAATTGAAAACTGAATAAATCACGGAATAATGTAGATAGAGAGGTACAAATTGACACACATGCATGGAATGACTTGGGGTTTTATTAGAACCAAAAAAATACAAAAGTTCAAAAAACGTCCGACAGATGGCGTTTCATCCGATCAGAATAGCAATAATTAGCATAACAAAGTAAGACAAAGCAAAGATGATGTTCTTTACAGGAAATGCTCAATATGTCCACCATCATTCCTCACCAATAGCTGTAGTCGAAGAATAATGTTTGTGAACAGCACTGTAAAGCATGTCCGGAGTTATTGTGAGGCATTGGCGTCGGATGTTGTCTTTCAGCATCCCTAGAGATGTCGGTCGATCACGATACACTTGCGACTTCAGGTAACCCCAAAGCCAATAATCGCACGAACTGAAGTCTGGGGACCTGGGAGGCCAAGCATGAGGAAAGTGGCGGCTGAGCACACGATCATCACCAAACGACGCGCGCAAGAGATTTTTCACGCGTCTAGGAATATGGGTTGGAGCGCCATGCTGCATAAACGTCGTACGTTCCAGCAGGTGTTTATCAGCCAGGCTGGGGATGATGCGATTCTGTAACATACCGTATCGACGCACCTCTCACCCGTCACAGTAGCAGTTACAAAACCAGAATCACGCATTTCCTCGAAGAAAAAAGGCCCGATGACGGTAGATGTGGTAAATCCAACCCATACCGTGACTTTCTCGTCGTGCAACGGAGTTTCCACGACAGTTCTAGGATTTTCGGTAGCCCAAATTCTGCAGTTGTGGGCGTTGACAGACCCTCGGAGCGTGATATGAGCTTCGTCGGTCCACAACACGTTACTCAACCAATCGTCATCTTCCGCCATCTTTTGAAACGCCCACACCGCAAATGCCCTCCACTTCACTAAATCGCCAGGTAACAGTTCATGATGCCGATGGATTTTGTACGGATAGCATCGGAGGGTACGCCTAAGTGCCAACCAAACAGTAGTGTATGGAATGCCGGTGCGACGTGCGACTGCACGAGCGCTGACTTTCCCGTGCATAGACAAACCCGCTACAGTCTCCATTTCTTCCTGAACTGTCTCAGCAGCATTACGCCTTGAGCTCGGTCGGCCACTACCGGGTCTATCGTCTGAACAACCCGCAGCTTCGAACTTCGAAACCATTCTCGCCACAGCTGCATTTGTCAACGGACCTTTACCCGTTCGAATCCCCTTCCTATGGCGATAGGATCGTAACGCTGAACTAGCACATTCCCCATTCTGACAATACAGCTTCACTAAAAGCGACTTTTCGGTAACGTCGACGTGCTGCGACTGCTGGCGCATCGTATTCTCTCTCTCATTACAGCTCCTTTTAAACACGATTGTCATGCGCAGTCACTGACGTTTTGCTGTTCAGCGCCATCTGTCGGACATTTTGTGAACTTTGTTCTTTTTTTTTTTGTTCTAACAAAACCCCAGGTCATTCCAAGCATGTGTGTCAATCTGTACCTCTCCATCTACTTTATTCCGTGGTTTATTAGGTTTTCAAATTTATGCTGACTTTTTGATCTCCCGGTATATAATTCCACGAAACTTAAGTTATTGTAAACGCTGTGGTAGGATGACATTTGGAGGGGCCCGCCGCCGCCGCCGTTGCAGGTGAGGTGCCGTGCAAGCTGGGCCTGGGCTTCAAGGAGGACGCGGCGGACCTGCGCTCCAGCACGGAGGAGCTGGACCTGGGCGACGACGACCCGGTGGGCTGCGAGGAGCGGCCGCGCAGCCGGCGCGGCTCCGCGCGCTCCGCCCGCGCCCTCGGCATCAAGCAGGAGGCCGGCGGCCGGCCGCGCGGGGGCTCGCTCTCCAAGTACGAGCTGGACGCCGCCGCCGCAGCCTCCGCGCACGAGCGCAAGGACTCCCTCTCCATCGTCAGCACCGGCAGGACGTCGCGGCTCTCCTCCGTAGGTGGGTCCCACTCTCTCTGCGCACCTCGGTGTCCGGCCGTCTGCCGCTCCGCCGATCGCGTAATCTCTCGGTTTCGCAAGTTGTCATCGTCAGCCTGCACGCTTTAGTTGCCATTGTCGTTCTAGGTAAGAACTTGTATGTCATTAAGCAGTGCCATATTCCTCTCGAATTTCTTCTCACATGATCATCCGGTGTCCCAAAAATGGTTCAAATGGCTCTGTGCACTATGGGACTTAACTTCTAAGGTCACCAGTCCCCTAGAACTTAGAACTACTTAAACCTAACTAACCTAAGGACATCACACACATCCATGCCCGAGGCAGGATTCGAACCTGCGACCGTAGCGGTCGCGCGGTTCCAGACTGTAGTGCCTAGAACCGCTCGGCCACCCCGGCCGGCCCAGTGTCCCAGGCCAGCCGAATGTTGTATATTCAGCTGACAGGCGACACCACAGTAGGGGTTCGACCATCGATAGTCTAACAAGAAACTGAATAGGGAAGTGAAAAGCTATCGCATGATGATGTTTAGTTTGTCGGGCGCTCAACTACACGGTCATCAGCACCTGTACAAAGTCCCAATCTTTACTCATTCCATTATTTTTTACACTATCACGAATTATGGTGTTTTGATGATGATGATCATCATCATCATCATAAAAAAAGCGATCGGCCCAACAAACTGGCCGGCCGGTGTGGCTGTGCGGTTAAAGGCGCTTCAGTCTGGAACCGCGTGACCGCTACGGTCGCAGGTTCGAATCCTGCCTCGGGCATGGATGTCTGTGATGTCCTTAGGTTAGTTAGGTTTAATTAGTTCTAAGTTCTAGGCGACTGATGACCTCAGAAGTTAAGTCGCATAGTGCTCAGAGCCATTTGAACCATTAGCCAACCCAACAAACTACAAATTTCCACCTGCAGTCATCATCAACCATTCGACGTCCACTGTTACGCATAGGCCTCCTCTAGGCTTTTGCACACATTACCTCCTTCAGCTACATTACGTGATCAGAAGTATCCCACCACCTCTAAGCCGACAAATAATTTTGGGTTTACCAAACATTCAGCAACCATTCGCAAAATCATGTTTTATTTATTCACTTATGCAAATCTATTTCATCTGATTAACAGCCACCATCGGTGCTTTCAACCAATATGTGTCCTGAGTAGTAATACTGTCTTAAGCGGAGCTCACTTTGTTTGACCTCTCTTTAAGACTGTATTACTACTCAGGACACATATTGGTTGAAAGCACCGATGGTGGCTGTTAATCAGATGAAATAGATTTGCATAAGTGAATAAATAAAACATGATTTTGCGACTGGTTGCTGAATATTTGGTAATTTTATGGTTTACGGTCGCTGCATGATTGGGGAACCACATGGAGCCCCCCCCCCCCCCCCCCCCCATGTCTAGTGCGGACACATTGGGTGAGGTGTTTGAATCTCTGTAGAGAACTAATACGTCATTCTTTCTCAACAGCGGAAAGCACAGAAGGTAGTCGTGTTGGACGCTAGAGTCTAGTGCGAATTCTACGACTGTCACGTCCTGTCCTTGATGATACGTTTCAAACAGGATAGCAACTGCTACTGTCCGTCACTGCCAGCCTCCAAGCGAACATAGTGTCTACTGGACACCTATAGTGGGATAACTCGTAAAGTTTCTGGAAAGTACATAAAACTACACGCCTTCGGTGGTGCAAAGAATACATAAACTAGACGGAAGTTGACTGGTGGTGGGTAGTGTGGGTCTACGAGTCGAGATTTTTCCTGCTGTCATTGGATGTGGGGCGTCGAGTCCACCGACAGCCCAATGAGGCGTTCAACCGTCTGTGTGCAGAATGTGTTCTTCAGTGTAGAAGTGATTCTGTGATATTTTTACGGCCTTTTCGGGAAGGTTACTAGGGCGCATACATTTACGTTAGAGTGAAGACGAGTCGTCACGTTTATTGTAACATGTTCAGTGATCAAATGTACAGTCACATTAACTTAACCACTGTCTATGTTTGAAGTCAACGTGTAACAATCACCTACAAAGGCAGGTGACTCCACTAACAGTGGAGGATGTATACGGTGTTACAAAAAGGTTCGGCCAAACTTTCAGGGAACATTCCTCCCACACAAATAAAGAAAATATGTTATGTGGACATGTGTCCGGAAACGCTTACTTTCCATGCTAGAGCTCATTTTATTACTTCTCTTCAAATCACATTAACCATGGAATGGAAACACACAGCAACAGAACGTACCAGCGTGACTTCAAACACTTTGTTACAGGAAATGTTCAAAATGTCCTCCGTTAGCGAGGATACGTGCATCCACCCTCCGTCGCATGGAATCCCTGGTGCGCTGATGCAGACCCTGGAGAATGGCGTATTGTATCACAGCCGTCCACAATACGAGCACGAAGAGTCTCTACATTTGGTACCGGGGTTGCGTAGACAAGAGCTTTCAAATGCCCCCATAAATGAAAGTCAAGAGGGTTGAGGTCAGGAGAGCGTGGAGGCCATGGAATTGGTCCGCCTCTACCAATCCATCGGTCACCGAATCTGTTGTTGAGAAGCATACGAACACTTCGGCTGAAATGTGCAGGAGCTCCATCGTGCATGAACCACATGTTTTGTCGTATTTGTAAAGGCACATGTTCTAGTAGCACAGGTAGAGTATCCCGTATGAAATCATGATAACGTCCTCCATTGAGCGTAAGTGGAAGAACATGGGGCCCAATCAAGACATCACCAACAATGCCTGCCCAAACGTTCACATAAAATCTGTGTTGATGACGTGATTGCACAATTGCGTGCGGATTCTCGTCAGCCCACACATGTTGATTGTGAAAATTTACAATTTGATCACGTTGGAATGAAGCCTCATCTGTCTCGATACAAACGTACCGCGCCACGGCTACTGCCCCGTGCTAATCCATACATCAAATGGCTATCTGCCAACTCCGCATTTGTAAACATTGCACTGACTGCAAAACCACGTTCGTGATGAACGCTAACCTGTTGATGCTACGTACTGATGTGCTTGACGCTAGTACTGTAGAGCAATGAGTCGCATGTCAACACAACCACCGAAGTCAACATTACCTTCCTTCAATTGGGCCAACTGGCGGTGAATCGAGGAAGTATAGTACATACTGACGAAACTAGAATGAGCTCTATCATGGGAATTAAGCGTTTCCGGACACATGTCTACATAACATCTTTTCTTTATTTGTGTGTGAGGAATGTTTCCTGAAAGTTTGGCCGAACCTTTTTGTAACACCCTGTATAAAGCATCTCAGGAGGACCAGGGGGTTACAATGCGGTCGTTGTCGTAATTCGGAAACGGAGCGATTCCCCTGACGTCCAAAGCGATCATTGGCTTTCGGAAACAGCCAAGTTTTTACACTATTCATATACCTCTGTGGTTAAAGTAACTGTGCATAGCAAAATGAAGCTGTCCGAAATCGATGCCAAGACAACCGTGGTACACCACGAGCTATAGGTGACAGAGGTGAACGACAGCTGCAGAAATGTTTGTGGATAAGCAGCAGCTGACAGCGCAGATAAGGTAAGTGGCTGCCAACAGTGTCTCCTCAACGTACATTGCTGCTTATGGGCCCCCACAGCAGGTTCATGGTTCGTGCACCCATGCTGACTGCTGTTCATCGGCTGCGAAGGCTGGAATTTGCGCGCCAGTACGTCCACTGAGTGCCGATAGGTGGCCTTTTCAGAAGAATCGAGTTTTATTCTCGACCGAACAGATGGCCAATGGCGTGTACAGCCCCGCAACAATCGTCGGAAGGGTCCAAGCTGGAGGAGGTAGCTTCATGGCCTGGGAAATGTTTTTGTGGCACTCTCTCTGGGAGGAACAGCGGATCAACTCAAGTACGCATGTGCCTTCAGCACGTCCACACCTACATGTAGGTGTGAGCGAGGCATGTAGGTCCTGGGATTGCAGAACATAACGTGTCACACAGCTCACATTGTGTGTGCATGTTGAATTTAATCCAGTCGAGAATCTGTGGGACCACCTGGATAGTGCTGTTCGTGCCATGGATCCTCAACAGAGACCTAGTACAACTGGCCACAGCAGTGGACTTACCACAGCTTCCAGAGCTCTCTTCCTGCGCGTCTGTGGTGCAAAATGTGGTTATTCAGGCTTTTGACAAGTGCGCACATTAATTTGACTGAATCATGTATATCTTTTTGATAAATATGCTACGGACAGTTCCTTGTTCCTCACTGAGAACAGACTCGTTCATAGGGCTGCACACGTACGTTCCACACTTTGCGGTCTTTATTGATGTTACGCCACAGAAAATTTCGGGAGATACTCGGAACAGGAAGTGAAAATTAGCAATAAAAAATCCTGCAGTTTGGCGGCTCTACTGGAGCTAATCGTCAGTGAGTGGCTTCACCTGGATGTGCTATACGTGAAGAGACTTTTAGAATCTCTTACTCGGGGTAACGAGGTCAGTATCGAGACTAGGACAGTGTTACGTGGTGTTAGCACTATATCCCCGAGGTTACAAATTTTTAGGCAATTGTGCTTACTTTTACTGTGGAAGCGACCGGTCGGTCTATGGCGACCGATACACAGTACTTCGTATGCTCCGTCGCCTGTGACAGCGTCTCCCCACTGGTTGCGCCTCTGTGGTGGCTGGACTGGAGCCCACACAGCCTTTCAGAGGATAGACCGTCCCCGCCCCCGCACAGCTCTAGCCTCCCTAGGCGGGGCGGCAGTGAGGGGTGAGTGTTCCCCCTCCAACGCCGGCGGCTGAGAGCGCCGACCTGTTGCCGCCTTGCACTGTATGCAACCTGCAGTGCACGGCGGCTGCCGTCCCTAGCGGGCATGGCAGCCTTGGCCACCGCGCTCACACCTAGGTCTGCGTCGCCGGCAGCTGCAAGACCAGGTGTCACACGCCGCCGTCGGTACAGTTGGCTTTTCAGCGTTTCCTGTCGGACGAGGCAAAGATATCCCGAGGGAACCATCCAGTCGGCCGCGGGCTGGACGCTGTTTCCATTCCTCCTCGCTAGTCAAAACTGTCTTAAACCTGGAACCTTAACTTTCTTACCGACTGAGCTATGCAGGCACGACCTATGGCTATTTAGGTCGGAACGTCCCCATTTTCGTTCTGAAAACGAACATCTCGTCGTGATATGCAAAACTCCCGATTATAGGGTCTTTAAAAAAAGTGTCGCGTATTCCTGCAAGAGGTAGTATTGGCCAAAACTAGAAGAAAAGTTCCTATAATTATACGTCCAGAAACCAATGTGTCGAGAGATGGTCTGCTTAACTTGTGACGAGTTATGTGTAATATTCGGTGGTGTAGGTCGTCTCACTGCGGCGTAGTAAATTACCACAATACGCACGTGTGAGCAGATGCAGCTTCTCGAGCAGTTGTGGAGATGGTACATGACGATTGCTTCAGTGTCAGTGTAGAGTAAAGCAAGTAGAGTTAAGGCGGCTAGGAGAGAAGATGCACTTTCCGTTTTCATACTCGCCGGTATGTGGTAGCACCAGTCTGTTCGTGCTGCAAATTCTACAGAAAAAAATGTCGTGTGACTGTGAGCATGTTCGCAAGTTTTAGGAGATAATATTTTGCCACCGACTGGCCTTGCTTACTGTCTTAAATTTCACGAAGATAGTACGGCCTAGTTATATAATGGGCACACAAAGGAATTAAAGAAAAACCACATAATGCAAGCGATAGACAGGTTAATGATAACGGCTTGTGGAGTGTTTATCGTTCGTCAGAAATTTTTACAGCGGAAAGGCAAGGTGTGTCTTCTTCGCTGCCACTTTATGGCAGTGGGCACATGAAAGCAGCAGGAGATAAGACGCAAACATAAAACGAGTTTCAACTTATCGTGCGGACGTTTCGCGCCTACTGTGTAGTACAGTTGGTCTACACACATTAAAAAAAGTTTTGCATCAGATCGGTTCCCAGAACTGCTGAAGATAGACGTTGACTGTGGATATTGAATCACAGACACAGTCCCTCCGACTGTTCAGAGATGTCACTAAACCCGCTCAAACATGTAAACAACCATGCATGAGCAGCACCTATTAGACGGAGGGGGTCCGACTCCCGATCAGTTCCACTCATTCCACCAGGAAGGGGGATAACGGCTCGTGTTGTCTGTAGTTCAACCATGTTTAGACGGTCAATACCGCGGTTCGGTCGCGTCCGCATTACTTCGTGCCAGGAAGGGCTCTGAGCAACGGAAGTGTCCAGGCGTCTCGGAGTGAACCAAAGCGATGTTCTTCGGACATGGAGGAGATACGGAGAAACAGTAAATGTAAATGACATGCCGCCCAAGGGCTACTACCGCAGTTGGTGACCGCTACCTATGGGTTATGGCTCTGAGGAACCCTGACAGCAACGCCACCATGTTGAATAATGCTTTTCGTGCAGCCACAGGACGTCGTGTTACGTCTCAAAGTGTGCGTAATAGGCTGCATGACTCCCGACGTCCATAGCGATATCCATCTTTGCAAACACGACACCATCCAGCACGGTACAGATGGGCCCAACAACATGCCGAATGGACCGCTCAGGATTGGCATCACGTTCTCTTCAAATGGCTCTAAGCAGTATGGGACTTAACATCAGAGGTTATCAGTCCCCTAGACTTAGAACTACTTAAACCAAACTAACGCAAGGACATCACACACAACCATGCCCGAGGCAGGAGTCGAACCTGCGACCGTAGCAGTCGCGCGATTACAGACTGTAGCGCCTAGAACCGCTCGGCCACAGCGGCCGGCCCCGTTCTCTTCACTGATGAGTGTCGCATATGTCTTCAATTAGACACTCGCCGGAGACGTGATTCCAGGCAACCCGGTCAGGCTGAACGTCTTAGATACACTGTCCAGGGACTGCAGCAAGGAGGACGTTCCCTGCTGCTTTGGGGTGGCATTATGTGGGACCGACGTACGACGCTGCTGGTGATGGAAGGCACCGTAACATCTGTACGATACGTGAATGCCATCCTCCTACCGATAGTGCAACCATATCGGCGGAATATTGGCGAGGCATTCTTCTTCATGGACGACAATTCTCGCCCCCATCGTGCACATCTTGTGAATGACTTCCTTCAGGATAAAGTAATCGCTGGACTAGAGTGGCCAGCATGTTCTCCTGACATGAACCCTATCGAACATGCCTGGGATGGATTGAAAAGGACGACGTGACCCACCAACCACTCTGAGGGATCTACGCCGAATCGCCGTTGAGGAGAGGGACAATTTGGACCAATAGTGCCTCGAAGGTCTCGCTATATGGTGGCACAACATACAATGTGTGGTTTTCATGAGCATAAAAAAGGGCGGAAATGATGGTTTTGTTGATCTCTATTCCAGTTTTCTGTACATGTTCCGGAACTCTTGGAACCGACGTGATGCAAAACTTGTTTTCATGTGTGTATATCACCTCCGTTGTGCCTGGAGGTTAAATATATCATACCCAATACCTGTAAACGGATAACGATCCGAACATCTTGAAGTGCAGATGATTTGAGGAATGCGGCCAACGCTGTGCTGACTCAGAGGAACTCGATGAAGATGAATGTGTAGAATGTCCAGAACTTCACTCTGAAACCCAATGGAAAGCTGACTGGTTATAATGTGTAGCGTGCAAACGGTGAATGGATGTAGATTGTTCAGTTTAGAACAACGAATGTGTGATTTGTGGAAGAAATTAGAAGAAAAAGCAGAAAAAATTACAGTTATACAAAAGTAGAATAATACTTCCTATCTTGCAATTTCTTTGTTCGTTATCTACCTACGAACAGTTTCATTCAGTTTTTACTTTTGTATCAATTACCACACGTGATTATGACAGTTAGGCCTTGTCTAACTCCTTCATTGTTTCTCTTGATTGGTAATTTAATAAAAGCTACAGTCTGCTAGACTCATCCTTTTAGTTAACTAACAAGTTCCAGAAGTACAATCTTGAGTGATCTCTACTACCCATGGTGCGTCATCTTACCTACCCTAGGACAGTTTGGCATAATACAGTCACTTTTATACACTGTTTAAAATTTCAGTTTCACTAATATATTTACAGAAGCATATTTTTCTCAGAGACGATTAATGTGTGTTAAGCGTTTGGCAAGCATTTATATTTTTCCATACGTAATTTACGGGACTTCGACGTTTCCAAAACGTGCGTTATCTCTTTCCGCTTTACCTGAAAGCCAGGAACTGCTCCTGACAGCCTAATAGGGCCACACAGTCTATGGAACAGATTAACAGGTGCTACCTATCACCGCTTTCTGCACGAAGAATCGCCGGCACTATTGGGCAGAAAGACTGGTTTAAGCGCGACGGGCTTGCAGCCTATTATCTACGGAGCTTGCGGCGGTACCTCACGCGACATTTCTTGGCCAGTTGATTGCTAGACGAGGTGCAGAAGCGTGGCCTCCCGGCTCATCGGACCTGAATCCGTGGACTTTCTGGACATGAGGACGTTTAAAGGGAGTAGTGTACTCGTACGCACAGCCATCGACAATGCGCAAACATTAAAGGAGCGTGTGACCAATGCATCTGATTCAGAGCGAATGGAGCAAGGTGTATTCGAAATAGTGGGCGATTCACTGCAAAAAAGGGCTGGGGATATGTCAGGATGCGTGGTACCCACACGCAACACTGCCTATAATGTGTACTTACTACCTGACAGACAGACGGAACTGAGAGGACAGGTAGGCGCATATCTCGGCCAGTACAGCGACATCTTGTTTTGAGCAATACCGCCACTCGTATGAATAGGAGACACAGTTTTTGGAGACTTTTTACACTCTCTTCATTATGCGACAGCCTAGTAAACGTATCTGAAATCAAGAAATCGGCTTTTAGTCCGAAGAGAACTAGCTGGCAAAAGTTCACTCAACTCGCATCCAAAACCGAGTTACAAGTCGATCAAAAGAGTTTCTTGTCGTTACTAAGTATTTTACACTTCCTGAAGAATTTTCACGAATAGATGTGAAGCAAGACAGCGAAGTAATGAAGTGCCTCTGTCGAAACGAAAGCAAAAGTTTATATTGAAAACTTTTAATAGCGAATGGTGTAACATTTACACATAACTTAAACAAAAACGGGTAGCTCTGCGAAAGCATCATTTGTGTTTCATTTAAACACAGTCATATCTTTCTGTGGACCGCTGCAAAATTTACTCTTCAGTACCCTGCAAATATTGATGTGGGAGAACAAAGGTAAAGGAAATTATTTCGTCAGTAATATGTCCGTAATCAAAACTGTGAAAACCAATTCAACGACTCTAGTTATTATTCTGTTCCTTCAGATGCGTCCAACGAAGAGTACATTACCTCTTACCACTCCTGTCGTTGCAACACTTCATGGGTTCAACATAATAAAGCCAATAATTGTAGAATGTGGTCAGAAATTCCCGCTACAAACTTCTAGGACTTGTAGTGGGGAGTGAATACATAATATTTTGAACAGGAACCCAGGTTCAGAAACGTACCATTTCCGTGCTCCAACCATTTGAAAACGTGTTACTAATGCGACCATGTTTACAAGTAGTTGACTGGGCGTGATCCAGTGAATCACTTGTTTTACAGTTCCACTCATTAATAGACAATGAGACTGCTCGTGTACTTGTTGACGGGTTCTCATCAACGTGATGCACTAACGCCTCTTCCAGTTCGGGCGTGTGGGGCCTCCCTGGAGCGCCGCTGGAAGATATCCTTTCTCGAAATCGCTGCGTGATTGTGGCGAAAAGAGTACGCGATGTAGTCTGAAGTTGTGGAGAAGGATCTTGATAAAGGCGACGAGCAGCTCTTCCGTTGCCGTGAGGTTCACCATCCAGGAAGATCATGTCCGTGTTTTCTGCAAACTTGTACTCAACCGTGTTGCTAAAACACTGACAGACGCTTGAATGAGGCCCAACCAGGTCAGTGAGGTAGGATAGGATGTCAAATCACATCAGCCGATCTGACGTAAGCACCCTTCACTATGACTACCGTGTTGCAAACATACCTAGCAAACATGTTTTCAAACGGCTGTAGCACGAAAACGGTACGTTTCCGGCCATGTGTTCCTGTTCAAACTATTACGTACTCACTCCCCTCTACAAGACCTAGAAGTTTGTAACGGGAATTTCCGACCACCCTGTATAGCCTATACGGACTTTAGACTTACATGCGTCTACCGAATTGCAACAAGGCTAGTGGTGTATAGTGGATTAAATCAAGCAGTTCTGAGGAAATTAGACACCAAAAGTAGACTCTAGAAGCAGTAGATGAGTTTTGCTATTTGAGTAACAAGATAAATAATGATTGGTGAATTAGAGACGATATAAAACGTAGCTGGGAATAGCAAGACAAAGATCACAGAAAAAGTACATTCAGAACTAATGTAAGTGATAGGAAATCTTTTCTGAAGGTATTGTCTGTTGTGTAGTTCTGTATGGAAATTGAAACGTGGATGATAAGCATTTCAGGCAAGAAGTGAATTTTTGAAATGTGGTGCTACGAAAGAATGCTAAAGATTAGATGGGTGGATCGGGTAACTAATTTGGGGGTACTGACCCAAATTGTGAAGAAAGCAAATTTGTGCACAAGTTGATTAAAAGATGGATCGATTGTCAGTAAGGAATCGTCAGTTTGATAAAGGATGGAAGCGTGGGGAGTAAAAACTGTAGAGGAAGACTCACCTCCGAATACAGTAATCACATTCAAATGGATGTCGGTCGCAAGAGTTACGGAGAGATGAAGAGTTTTGCACACAGTAGAGTAGCGCAGAGAGCTGCATCAAACCGGTCTGCGGACTGAAGCCCACAGCAGTAGACCCGTATGTGTTAATTCCAGCTTTACAGATATCAGTTCCGAAAAAATCTCGGCATCGTTTTGTCGACATTGTAGTACTCTTGTGACACATCCACACAGCTTCAGTTCTATCTGTATGTCTTTCCAACTTGCAATCTTCGCGGAAGTTCAGCCTCTAAGCAAATTACCTTAGAAATGCGTGGTGCCGAGTTCGTGTCCCGACGCGCCACACAGTTTTCATCTGTCTGGATCTTTCATGCACAGTGTCCCTTGAAACCGAAATAGTCACAGACCCTTTATTTCTGTCGCATTGCTTTGACTTGCTAGAATCGTTGTGCACCATACATGAACTGTGTGAATTCGAGTAATCACGCATTGGGCAGTCAAGGACTCTGCACTCAACACCAGGCGAGGAGGTAATGGCCCACAGGGAGTCCCGGCTCGGAACATTCGGGAGGAAAGTTCTAATTCCAGAATATGTCCCACAACGTGGGGATACCCCTCGAAAATCCTGGTCGCTACCAGTAGATGGAAATTGCGCTGCCTCACAAAAAAAGAGTATGACACAACTACAGGAGGAAACGAAATGAAACTTCACGGGTTTAGAAGATATGTGGTGTCATTTCAGTGATTACAAAATTAAATCAAATTGGCAGTATGAGCCCACTTGCCAGTCCCTGTTGGCTGGACGCTTGCACTGACTCGGTTGGGAAGGCTGTAACAAAGCCGTTCTGTCCTCTCCTTAGGCAAGCTGGCCCGCAATTGTAAATCTTCATACTTTTCTTAAAGCGACAGTCTACAATTGTCGAGTACTTGAATACTTGAGAAAATGCTAGCCAACACAACTTTATTCCTCTACCGGCTTCGGTTTACGAAACCATCATTACTGTAAGGAAAGCTGGACAGCATACATATCAGTACAATGGCACGTAACTGGAGGAAAATTTGTAGTTAAATGCCATTGTACTGATATGTATGCTGTCCAGCTTTCCTTACAGTGATGATGGTTTCGTGAACCGAAATCAGTGTAACTCCCTCTCGCGTGAAAGGTAAATTGTTATATTTATACTGAGATCTCATGATTCATGAGAGGAGTCATTATTTCACACTGAACACAGATATTGTATGGAGATCTGTGTTAAAAATTTCCTTTCAGAGACAAAAATTAACCTCGATGAACTGCTTTTATTATTATTATTCATTTAATTACTGCTTTGATTTTATTATTATTATTACTAATTTAAGGAATTAGTTCTTCAGTTCTCAGTCTCTCTAAGAAAAGAGTTTAGGTCTTTGAAATGAATAAATAACCAAACAGATCTCACTAGACGACGTTTCTGTTCAGGGGACTGTGCATGGTAGACTCTGCCAGTCGTCTAACTGCCTACTGAATCTGTAGGAATCTTATTCTACGTTAATTACAGTCCTATTCTCATTTCTTTGGAAGCCTGTCCGTCGAAGTGGAATTGTTTAAGAGTCTTTAAAATAGTGACCATATAGAGTTTGCAAGTTCTAGCTTCCACAGTCCAAAGAAATGTCTCGTAGGCATGCACAAATATTTTAAAATGTGAAACCATAAGATGGAGAATAATTTACGCAACACACACCTCGTTTATTATACCGATAAATTGGTTTATTGGCTTATTATTCTCGCACAAAATCAGAAAATGCCTTTCAATTAAAGATGGCGGTCTCGTTACAATGCCTTCTCTCTTAAGTCGTAATTCGTCCATACTCAGATCAGAAGCTAGACTATACCTTTTCACAATAGTTAGCATCGAATCATCGAACCAAATCTCTCTTAGGTAAAGGAATAGAGAGAGCGTCAACGATAATGCTGCTTTCTCACAGTCAGTTGCACGCGAGTAAGCTTCAAATAACATATTGTCCAGCCGCATGGGAAATTTGTTTTCGTAATGCAAAGTTGTATCAGCACGACTCATGGATTAAAATGCATTGCGTCAAGTGTTTGATGTTGCTATAATTGACGTCACCTATGTGTTCTCTGGGACAGAGTTCACTTGCGAACTGGTGCCATGCGTGTTCTGTAGCATATATATCTCGGGTTCCTGCTGGCCAAGATCGAATTTCAGCACCACGCAAGCAGTCCATAGAGACACATGCTACGTGTGGACGAGTAATGTCCTGCTGAAAAATGTAATTACGGTATTGTCATACATCGATATCACTGAGGCGGGGCTGACGTGTTAACTGGTGCCAAATGTGTTCTATCGGGGACAAATCTCGGTACGTTACTGGCCATGGCAAAAGTCCTCTATGTAACGGTGAATAAGAAATCCTGCGAGGGTTCGCTAAATGAAAGCTGTGCGGTTCCTGAGAGGTTATGTCAAATATAAAAGAGTTCTGTTACATTGGAGGCTATATAAAAACAAATAATGATCTACAGGTATTTCAAGTATTTAATCATGTAAAATGGCTGCGGGAGAGGTGAATCAAATGGAAGCATGTCCCATAATCCAGCCATTTACACTTTCCTGTAGAACGGAATTGCTAAAAAGACCATAGCTCTCGTACGTAAGTATGGCTGATGGTCCCAGTAACTCAATAATCAGAGAGTGACAGGGTGTAACTAGCTACAGGAATAATAGCAGAGGGGATTCAATTACAGTACTATTTACTCGTATTTTACAATAATCTACTCACATGAGGGAAAAATTAAGACATAGCGAGCATCTACGTTCAAAACAAACATAATGCACATGAAGCATTAAACTGCCTCAGTTACAATTTATACCTGCAGTGTACTGTGGAAAACAACACTCACATGCCAGCCTTTGCTTCCGAAATATTCACACAGATGGCTGTTATGTCGATGAGTTCCTCCATCCACGACCTATCGAATTTCGATAACAACACTCAGCGCTCAGTTTTAAAAGGAAACGATAATTACTGGAGTGCCAATGGCGATGTACACTGTATTTTATTTTATCTTGCAGCAAAGTTCTCGGCCAGTGACGTATTAGCAATTGCGCAGCTCAACGTTTCAGTACGTCGATAAATCTATTGCCTGTATAAAATATTATCGGAAAGAGAGTCGGAGTGTTAGCTGACGTTGCTATACACCTTCATGGCAGTTACGAGTGACTTTCCTATTTTAGTCACGGTCCCCTTAATGGATGTTTTTAAAAAGAATTGGTCACTTTTAGAAGCGTGTTCTGAGCGAAGTCTACACATGTAGACCAACTCCCCCCCCCCCCCCCTCCAGCAGAGACATCCTTGCGTTCAGGGTGTTCTCCTTCGTACAAAGGAACATTTGTACTAATCATCGCCTTGAAGATCTGTAAAAATTAAAATATAGTTGTTCATCTTCTACGCGTTTCTAAAGCACTTATCCGACTGCGATGAAACATTAGTGAGTTGTTGAGCGTACCCTCGCGAGGGCTGGGGATCACATCGTAACATAGCTCAGCAACGTCTGGGGTAACGTCAACCAAGTTTAGTATATACATGACTCATTATTTGTATAAAAATACTGTCGAATTAAGATGCTTCTACTGCCCGTTGGAATGGAGTGTGGATGAGAAGGGTTGAAACGTAAAATTCTTCGGAAACGACCTGTAACATCAGGTTTGCTGTATTCAGTAGACTTGAAATACACTCATGCTCATAAATTAAGGATAATTGCAGAATGTGGTGCTACACAACGTAGCACTACACAAAACTGGTGCTAGTAGCATAGGCACATAGGGAACACTCACGACATAGATCTGTAGGTCCACGGTATTGGTGATAAGTTGAGAAAACCATCCCGAAACACATGTGCTACAAACCTCCACTGTTTCCTGTGCATGTACCCCGACATCAGCATGGGATATGATCACCATGCACACGTACACAGGCCGCACAACAGGTTGGCATACTCTGGTTCAGGTGGTCGAGCAGCTGCTGGGGTATAGCCTCCCATTCTTGCACCAGTGCTTGTCGGAGCTCCTGAAGTGTCGTAGGGGTTTGAAGAATACAGCGATACGTCGACCGAGAGCATCTCAGACGTGCTCGATGAGGTTTAGGTCTGGAGAATAGGCAGGCCACTCCTTTTGCCTGATATCTTCTGTTTCAAGGTACTCCTCCAAGATGGCAGCTCGGTGGGGCCGTGCGTTATCATCCATCAGAAGGAAGGTGGGACCCACTGCACCCCTGAAAAGGCGGACGTATTGGTGCAAAATGACGTCCCGATACACCTGACCTGTTACAGTTCCTCTGTCAAAGACATCAGGGGTGTACATGCACCAATCATAATACCATCAAACCACGACTTCCACAAAGGCCCCTTTCAAGGACATTAAGGGGTTGGTATCTGGTTCCTGGTTCATGTCAGATGAAAACCCAGCGAGAATCACTGTACGGACTATACCTGGACACGTCCGTGAACATAACCTGGGACCACTGTTCCAATGACGATGTAGTGCGTTCTTGGCACCAGGCTTTACGGGCTCTCCTGTGACCAGGGGTCAGTGGAATGCACCTTGCAGGTCTCCGGGCGAAAAAACCATGTCTGTTCAGTAGTCTGTAGACAGTGTGTCTGGAGACAACTGTTCCAGTGGCTGCGGTAAGGTTCCGAGCAAGGCTATTTGCAGTACTCCGTGGCCGTCTGTGGGCACTGATGGTGAGAAAACTGTCTTCTTGTGGTGTTGTACACTGTGGACGTCCTGTACTGTAGCACCTGGACACGTTTCCTGTCTGCTGTAATCGTTGCCATAATCTTGAGATTATGGCTGTGTTTGACCAGCCTCCAGTCGCTCCATAATTCTACCCCTCGTAACATCAGCAATATGTGTTCTTTGAGCCATTTTCAACACACAGTCATCATTAGCACATCCGAAAATGCCTGCACACTTACTCGCTGCATCGTACTCTGACGTGCACCAACACACCTCTGCGTATGTGGACTGTTGTCAGCACCATCGTGCGATGACCGCAGGTCAAATGCACCGCATGGTCATACCCCGAGGTTATTTAAACCCGCAAACCGCCTACAAGAGTGTTGTTTCACCATGTATCAACATTATCCTTCATTTATGAGCATGGATGTACTTTAAAAGTTTGAAAGGCAATGTGAGTCTTATTTGCGTTGTCAAATGCGTCCACCGGGTCGTTTCAAGTGTTAAAAATGAAAGTAACTTCCGCATAATATGTCACTGCTAAGTGACGTGACTCGATGAAACTTGGTCCATACATAGGACGAACTGCTACAGCGTAGTACAGTACAGAAGACAGCTGAAAGAAATACGCAATGAGACAAAGCGAAATGACGCTTTGATTTAAAGGCAATACTTACACTGAGGTCACGGTGATTTTATATGGTCCCCTGGATAGTAAAAAATGCGAGACATGGCTCTTTATTGGGTGTGTGATCACCACAGACTGTAGTGCATGCTCTGCAAAGCGCTCTCGTGCTGCCCACAAGGTTGAAATGAAGTTCTTGTGGCAGGGAGTTCCATTCCTCCAGCAGGGCGGTTGACAACTGCTGGGTGGCGCTGGAGCTGGAATACGTCTCCACGACGCCTCCTACATGGGATTTAAGTCGCACGAACGGACCGGCCAGTCATTTCTCTGAATATGCTCTCGTTCCAACAGTTACTCCACCTGCGATATTCGATGAGGTTGCGCATTGCCATCCGTAAAAATGCAGTCAGGGCGGAATGTATCGCTGAAAAGACGCACATGGGGAAGTAACACATAAATAAGCTCTTTACTTTTTGTGTGTCGTGAGTAAACTGGCTGAACTGAAATACTTTGTGCAAAGATATCCATATTAACATATGGCTATGTATCTATATATAACATCGGTTTACGTATTGGGTGGTTATAATTTAAGTGTAGCAACTCAGTAACTATCGTATGGTAGCGAAACTTGGCGGATATTATAAAGCGTTAATGCAGAGAGTATTTACGCTGAAAAAATCAGTTGCAGTTTTGGCCATCAGGTGGACATCTGGCGCTGAAAATGCAAGAAATACGTCCAGAAATGTTTTCATATGTAATATATTAGGAACGGGACGTGGGAACTAAAGTCAAAAAGTGAGAAAGGCGTAATGTCGATGTTATTTTTAATCTCCGCTTGCAAGTGTTTTCAATATGATCACCGGAGATTTCGACTAGATTATGGACAGCTTCAAATTTGCACGTGGTGGTCAAAATTGGAACTAATTTTTTTTTCAGCTTAAGTGGGGTCCGAATTAACGCATTAGAATATCTACCAACATTCGCTGCCTTACGATGGTTACAGCCCACAATGGATCTATGCGAATAGCTGTGCCTTAATTATAACCACGTTTTATACACTGAGGTTAAAAAAGTCATGGGATACCTGCTAATATTGTGCCGGACCTCCTTTTTCCCGACGTAGTGCAATAACTCGACGTAGCGTGGACTCAACAACTCGATGTAAGTCCCCTGAAGAAATAGTGAGCCAGGCTGCCGCTATAGCTGTCCATAATTGCGGAAGCGTTGCCAGTGCAGGATTTCATGCACCAACTGACCTCTCTGTTATATCCCATAAATCAGGGATTAGCTTAATGTTGGGCGATCCGTGTGGCCAAATTGTCTGCTTCGTTGCGGTTAATTGAGGCTAGGTTTGGTGGTGAATTAACTAACCTCTTTCGGCATGTGTTGATATCCAATTACGTTGTATGAATGACCAGAATTACGAGCAGACAGATGGAGTTGCGATAGGTAGTCCGTTGTCTCCTGTGATTGCAAATTTGTTTATGGAAGACTTCGAGGAACGTGCATTGGAGTCGGCGCATTTGAAACCCTCCTGTTTTTTTAGATATGTTGATGATACCATTGTTGTTTGGCCTCATGGTAGGGCGAATTTGAGTGCCTTTCTAGAACATCTGAACTCGATCCACCCGAACATTTGGTGTACGATGGAGGTGGAAGAGGATAGTTGCCTTCCCTTTCTTGACCTGTTGGTTAGGTGGAAGGATGATGGATCATTGGGACATGCAGTCTACAGGAAACGCACTCACACCGACCTGTACTTACAGGCTAATAGTTGTCACGATCCGGCTCAGAGTGGAGGGGTACTTCATACATTGGTACACAGGGCACATGTCGCTTCTGACGCTGAGACTTTGCCAGCTGAGCTGTCCCATCTTTAAGTTACGTTTCGACAAAATGGTTATAGTGATAGACAGATTGAACGGGCGTTGCGCTATTGACCAAATGTACATCGGGTGATTGATGATAATTCTGAGTCGATACCTAAGTCTACTGCCTTTCCGCCTTACGTAGGAAACACTTCCACCAAGATCGGTTGTATTTTACGGAAATACGATGTGAAATGTGTTTTCCGACCTCCATCTAAAATTAGAGTGCCTTTGAGTTCTGTTAAGGATGATGTTGGTCTGCGTAAGGCCGGTGTATATCGCATTCCTTGTAGCTGCGGCATGGTATCTATAAGTCAAACTATCAGGACCGTGGAGGACCGACATACTGAGCAAAACGGCACACACGATTACAGCAGCCAAGTAGATCCACTATTGTCGAACATTGCTTGGATACTGGTCACCCCATGTTATATAATAACACCGAGATATTGGCATGCACGTCCAGCTATTGGGACAGTGTTATTAAGGAGGCAGTTGAGATTAAATTAGCGAGCAACCTCGTTAACAGGGATAGACGTTTCTGTTTAAACTCTGTTTGGAATCCGGCTTTCTCCCTTGTCAAAAAACCTCACCTGCGAGATTGTAGTCTCACTATCGATAGCTCTGATTTTGGTCATCTTTGGTGGCACTAGTGTTCAGTGTGTGTGTTATCTTTCCTGCATCAGTCCGAGAACCGAGGTTTTAAATTTGCATGTACGTCACCTGTCCGTTGCAGTTTGCCTTGAAAATGGCGGGGTGTTCTCCCGCCGAAACATCGGCAATCGCTGAAAGTGTTACCTGGCTGAATACCCGGAAGTTATTTGAAAGTTATATACGCCAGTAGAAACTCAAGTCTCACATTTTCCAGAATGTTCTTCAAACCAATCTCGAACAGTTGTGGCCCGATGACAGAAAGCATTGTCAAACATCGAAATTTCGTCGATATTGGGGAACATGACGCTCACGAATGGCTGCAGATGCTCTCCAAGTAGCCGAACATGGCTATTTCCAGTCAATGATCGGGTCAGTTACACCAGAAGACCCAGTCCATTCCACGTAAACACAGCCGACATAGCCCACACTATTATCGAACTACAATCAGCTTGCAGAATGCCTTGTTGACAACTTGCATCCGTGCCTTCGTGGGGCCTGCGCCACACTCGAACCGTACCGTCAGCTCTTGCCAGCTGAAGTCGGTACTCGTCTGATCAGGCCGCGGTTTTCCAACCGTCTAGGCTGCAAGCGATGTGGTCACGAGTGCAGGAGAGTCGCTGCAGGCGATGTCGTCCTGTTAACAGAGCCACTCGCTTCCGTCGTCTGCTGGCATACTCTGTTAACACCAAATTTCACCGCACTGTCCTAACGGATGCGTTCGTCCTAAGTCTTCCTTTGATTTCTGCGGTTATTTCACGCAGTGTTGCTTCTGTGCTAACACTAACACCTCTAGTCAAACGTCGCTGCTCTCGGTCGTTAAATGAAGTGCGTCGGCCAATGCGTTGTCCATGATCAGTAGTAATTCTTGAAATGTTGCATTCTCACCACACTCTTGATACAGCGCATCACGAAAAAATGAATTCACTAACGATCTCCTAAATGGAATGTTCCATGCGTCTAGCTCCAACTACCATTCCGCGTCCAAGGTCTGTTAATTCCCGTCGCGCGGCCACGATGACGTCGAAAACCTGTTTAAATGAATCACCTGACTACAAAAGACAGTTCCGACAATACACTGCTGTTTTATACTTCGTGTACGGGATACTACTGCCATCTACAGGGTGGCCCATTGATCATGACCAGGCCAAATATCTCACGAAATAAGGGTCAAACGAAAAAACTACAATGAACGAAACTTGTCTAGCTTGAAGGGGCAAACCAGATGGCGCTATGGTTGGCCCGCTAGATGGCGCTGCTATAAGTCAAACGGATATCAACTGCGTTTTTTTTAAAATAGGAACCCCCATTTTTATTACATTTTCCTGTAGTACGTGAAGAAAGATGAATGTTGTAGTTGGACCACTTTTTTCGCTTTGTGATAGATGGCGCTGTAATAGTCACAAACATATTGCTCACAATTTTAGACAAACAGTTGGTAACAGGTAGGTTTTTAAATTAAAATACAGAACGTAGGTACGTTTGAACATTTTATTTCGGTTGTTCGAATCTGATACATGTACCTTTGTGAGCCTATCACTTCTGAGAACGCATGCTGTTACAGCTTGATTACCTGTAAATACCACATTAATGCAATAAATGCTCAAAATGATGTCCGTCAACATCAATGCATTTGCCAATACCTGTAACGACATTCCTCTCAACAGCGAGTAGTTCGCCTTCCGTAATGTTCGCACATCCATTGACAACGCGCTGACGTATGTTATGAGGCGTTGTCGGTGGAACACGATAGCAAATATTCTTCAACTTTCCCCACAGAAAGAAATACCGGTACGTCAGATCCGGTGAACGTGCGAGCCACGGTATGGTGCTTCGACGACCAATCCACCTGTCATGTAATATGCTATTCAATACCGCTTCAACCGCACGCGAGCTATGTGCCGGACATCCATCATGTTGGAAGTACATCGCCATTCTGTCATGCACTGAAACATCTTGTAGTAACATCGGTAGAACATTACGTAGGAAATCAGCATACATTGCACCATTTAGATTGCCATCGATAAATTGGGGGCCAATTATCCTTCCTCCCATAATGCCGCACCATACATTAGCCCACCAAGGTCGCTGATGTTCCACTGGTCGCAGCCATCGTGGGTTTTCCGTAGCGCAATAGTGCATATTATGCCGGTTTACATTACCGCTGTTGCTGAATCACTAAATAGAACGCGTCCAAAAAATCTGTCATCGTCCCGTAATTTCTCGTGTGCCCAGTGCAGAACTATACACGACGTTCAAAGTCGTCGCCATGCAATTCCTGGTGCACAGAAATATGGTACGGGTGCAATTGATGTTGATGTTGATGTAGCAATCTCAACACCGACGTTTTTGAGATTCCCGATTCTCGCGCAATTTGTCTGCTACTGATGTGAGGATTACCCACGGCAGCAACTAAAACAGCTACTTGGGCATCATCATTTGTTGCAAGTCGTGGTTGACGTTTCACATGTGGCTGAACACTTCCTGTTTCTTTAAATAGCGTAACTATCCGGCGAACGGTCCCGACACTCGGATGATGTCGTCCAGGATACCGAGCAGCATACATAGCACACGCCCGTTGGGCATTTTCATCACAATAGCCATAGATCAACACGATGCCGACCTTTTACGCAATTGGTAAACGGTCCATGTTAACACGGGTAATGTATCACGAAGCAAATGTCGTCCGCACTGGCGGCATCTTACGTGATATCACTTACTTATAAGTTTGTGACTATTACAGCGCCATCTGTCACAAAGCGAAAAAAATGGTCCAACTAAAACATTCATACTTCTTTACGCTCTACACGAATATGTAATAAGAAATTGGGGTTGCTATTTTCAAAAACGTTGTTGATATCCGTTTGACCTAAGGCAGCGCCATCTAGCGAGCCAACCACAGCGCCATCTGGTTTCCCCCTTCAAGCTAGACGAGCTTCGCTGTTTGTAGTTTTTTCGTTTGATGTTTATTTCTTGAGATATTTGGCCCGGTCTATCAATGGACCACCCTGTATATGTGGATATCACTGTTTTATGACTTTCGTCCCCTCAATGTATACGAGTATGCATTATAGACTTAAGTCAGGACACACCAGCTCTAAATTGCTAGAGCACATATCACACTCTGGTTAAATGAAGTCTGTCGGGCTTTTGTTGTTATAATGCTATGAAACCGTCCGGCACTCTGGCTGCGACACGTGAGGTTCGCTGTCAGTGTTTGTTATGTGCTACACCATCCGTCGATACTTTTATGCTCCAATCATACTGTGCCTTGTGTTCTTTTAACTGTCGGAGTGTGTGGTTTATTGTGTGAGATACTTTGTTACGGGTTTTATCTCCATTTTACAGTAGCCCATTTTTTTGTCTATTGCCTTCCATGATGTTCCCCTTTTTTATATGTTCACCATATTCTGTATATTTTTAAATGTCTTCTATTGTTTGTTCTATGTCTTTCGGCTGAAGAGCAGCGCATATGCTGCTGCCAGGCCGCCCCGATGGGGAATTGAAATACAATAAAGACAAAAAGTGGCTGCGACACTTCGGCGGCTCTGCCAGAGCCTGGAGCGCACTTTTTCTCCCACCCCGCTGGTGAGGCCGCTGCAGCGGTGGCCAGCGCCGGGCCCGGTGTGTGACGCTGGCTGTGTCGCTGCCGCAGGTTCGGCGGCGTCGGGGGCGTCGAGCGCGGCGTCGCACCTGTCGGTGGCGTCGTCGGGGGGCGGGCGGTCGCCGTCGCCGCATAAGATGCTGCTCGAGACGTCCTTCTGTGGCTCCAAGCCGCTGCTGGCGCAGCCCAGCATCGAGCTGGACGAGCTGCCGCCCAGCGCCAAGGAGGCCATCGCACAGGTCAGCTCTTCTGGTTTGAAGGTATTCCTCTGGTCTGGGTTGCGACAGCCTCCTGTCATTTGTACTAATAACTGGATAAAAGAAATCGGCATTTCAGTTCGTCATAACATCAGTGTTAAAATTTTTGGTTTCTTAAGAAAAAACCAGTAATGTTTATTTCAGCCCGCATCGTTGGCCGTGCAGTCTAACGCACGGCTTTCCGGAGTGGGAAGGAGCGCCTGGTGCCCGGCACGAATCCGCCCGGCGGATTTGTGTCTAGGTCCGGTGAACCGGCCAGTCTGTGGATGGTTTTTAGGCGGTTTTCCACCGCCCTCAGCGAATGCGGGTTGGTTCTCCATATTCCGCCTCAGCTACACTACGTCGGCTATCGCTGCGCAAACAAGTTCTCCACGTACGCGTACACCACCATTACTCTACCACGCAAACATTGGGCTTACACTCATCTGGTGTGAGACGTTCCCTGGGAGGGGGGAGGGAGGTCCATCGGGGGCCGAACGGTACAATAACCCTGGGTTCGGTGTGGGGCGGCGGAGGGGTGACGCGGACTGCGGTAGTCGTCGTTAAGTTGTGGACCAGTGCGGCTGCGGCGGGGACGGAGCCCCTCCGTCGTTTCTAGGTCCCCGGTTAACATACAATACAAATACATACAATGTTTATTTCTAAAATTTCCATTTCTTTGAAATGTTGCATTGTTATAGAAATTGCGAAAAGCCATCAGCACTGTTTTTATAACAACGCCTACAGTCACAAACTAGCAACGAGCACGTGACATAAGAATCAGCACAAAGCCCTAAGGAAGGCCGCTTGCAATAGTGGCCGAAACTTCGGACAGTTTTATACACTGAAGCGCCACAGAAACTGGTATAGGCATGCGTATTCGAATACAGATATATGTAAACAGGCAGAATACGGCGCTGCGGTCGGCCTATATAAGACAACAAGTGTCTGGCCCAGTTAGATCGATTACTGTTGCTACAACGACAGGTTATCAAGATTTAAGTGAGTTTGAACGTGGTGTTAATAGTCGGCGCACGAGCGATGGGACGCAGCGTCTCCGAGGTAGCGATGAAGTGGGGTTTTCCCGTGCGACCATTTCACGAGTGTACCGTGAATATCAGGAATCCGGTAGAACTTTAAATCTCCGACATCGGTGCGGCCGGAAAAAGATCCTGCACGCCCGGCACCAACGACGACTGAAGAGAATCGTTCAATGTGATAGAAGTGCAACCCTTCCGCAAACTGTTGCAAACTTCAATGCTGGCCCACCAACAACTGAACTTTCGGAGTTGAAGAGCCACTTGTCTACCCTTGATGACTGCACGACACAAAGCTTTACGCCTCCGGCTGCACCCGTCGACACCGACATTGGACTGTTGACGACTGTAAACATGATGCCTGTATTGTATTGCGTCGAGCGGATGGACGTGCATGTATACGGAGAGAACCTCATGAATCTATTGACTCTGCATGTCAGGAGCGGACTGTTGAAGTTGGTGAACGCTCTGTAATCGTATGGGCCATGTGCAGTTGGACTGATATGCAACCCCTGATACGTCTACATACGACTCTGACAGGTGACAGGTACGTAAGCATCCCTCTGATCACCTGCATCCATTCATGTCCATTGTGCATTCCGGCGGACTTGGGCAATTTCAGCAGGAGAATGTGACACCCCACACGTCCAGAATTACTATAGAGTGGCTCCAGGAACAATCTCCTGAGTTTAAATACTTCCGTTGGTCACCAAACTCCCCAGACACGAAAATTATCGAGCATATCTGGGATGCCTTGCAACGTACTGTTCAGGAGATCTCCACCCGCTTGTACTCCTATGGATTTATTGACAGGCCTGCAGGATTCATGGTGTCAGTTCCCTCCAGCGCTACTTCAGACATTAGTCGAGTCCATGCAGTCTCGTGTTGTGGCACTTCTGCGTGCTCGCGGGGGCCGTACAAAATATTAGGTAGGTGTAGCAGTTTCTTTGTCTCTTGGATGTATATAACAGCCCAGATGAATTTTATTGACAGTGACAACAGCCGCGGAAGCCTACGCTCACAGATAACGTAGCTGATGTGTGGCGTGGCCTGTTAGACGGTACGCGTGTAATTAGTTAGATACGTAGTCCATCGTTCATTTGAACTTCTATCGAAATGATGTGGAACGAGTCCGTTTATAGGATTACATGATTAGTGCTAACATTAATGAACATGTTTTCATTTTATTCCTCCTCATATGACTACATCTAAAAATTAAGTTTTTAAGTGAAAATTCGTCACTGGAATAGATGAAATTGTTCGGGAGAAATGATTTAAAATTAAATTTAAAACTTGCTTCACCACCTGTCAGACATTTTATGTTATTGTGCAATTTTTTTGTTGCTGAATTCAGTACGCAACAAAAAAAAAATTTTATTATTTGCGCATACTGAATTCCTGCCTGAGCCACTGACAACTTTAACAGTGGGTGATGAAGACCATTTTGTCCTGTTTTGCTGTAGGTATGTACATCACTGTTCTTTCCAAACTGTGATGGATTATTGATAGCAAATTTCATTAGCGAAAACATGTATTGTAGTAGTGCAGTTAGAATGCCTATCTCCTTGACGAGTTACCAACATGACGTCCGTGGTTGAACATCACATATTATTCTTACTGCTGGCATTTGTGGAATCAAGACTTCCTTTTTAAGTGATTAGTTACCCCAGAAAATTATTCCGTACGATATTACTGAATGGAAGTACGCTAAATGTATGTAAATTTTGTTCATATCCTTCCGCATTTAGCGTTTTCTTAAGTGCAATAAACAATCCACACCCTATTCACGGAGCATTCCCATACCTTAACACAACCTCCTTCGTACATCACTATTGGCTCTACATATGAAGGCAGCTAATGTTCTCCACGCATTCACCAGACAAACGTTCTCATCTGATGCAACAGGAAACAGCATACTTGATCACTCCAAATCAATCGCTTCAAGATCCACAGTTCAGTTGTGACGCTCTGTACACCACCTCAAAAGTGGCTTATCGTTGACTGCAACAGTATGTGGCTTATGTGCTCGACCGTTATACTCTATTCTTCTTAACTCTGTAACACAGTTCCTATGTCTGCGTAAGCAGAAGAAACTAACGATCAAAGGCCGAATCAATTTATTGGACTGTTCAATTAACCAAAACAAATTCTCCAAGTATAACACCAACACAAAATAGAGATCCGTCTTCGAATCACAACTACATACAAGAATAATATAGAAAACAACAGAAATAATTTCCTACTAGTCTCCACCAGAGATCAGCGAGAAGATCCAAGCCGGGCTGCCGAGGCGGCAGCTATCCACGTCTGCTGGCGGTGGATGAACTGCCGATGTGCGGCCGAACGACGGCCTTTATAGGGCTTCGGCGGATGAGTACCTCGGAACTATTTTCCATCACGTTGTTTGACGTGTGAAAATAGTTCCGGGATCTGCAGCGACCTCTTCCTTATGTTTATGTTCCGGTAGTGGCCCCTGGTGACCGCTGGTGTCTTTGTGTTGTTGTTGTTGTTGTTGTTGTTGTTGTGGTCGTTCATCAATATTGCCTGTCGGTTGTGTAGTGCTTCGGTGCGCCTGCGAGCGTGCAACCCGCGGCTGCAGGCTGTCAGTTTGGTTGCCGATACTCTAGGCGCCGTGATGTCTGGTGGAGAAGGCCACAGCATCAGTCATCGTGCTAGTTGGTATCCTGGCAGCACTTTCAAATTCCTTCCGCGAATGCCATGCGATGTTTTATATCCACCCCTCTCTATGCTCCATCTATACGGGACGTCAATCTGGTCTCGGCTCAGCTGCGGTTGTTACACCGCGTTTCAGCTTCAAAATCACATCCCCAACAGTCGACTTGGGGAGGTTTAGAAGGATTGAAATATTCGTGATGGACTTGTTACTCAGGTGACACCCAACACTAGTCGACAGTGTAGGTCAGTGTGCGGTGCTGTCCGACCCATTCTACTACCAGTGCTTCTCCACTAACGGAAAAAAAAATCCCAACACCTAGGAGGAGTTGTGCGAGATAAACGAAAGTTGGTAGGCGTGTGTTTACATGTTAAAGACATCGTCTTTTCAAAATTTCGCCAGTCGCATAAGGGTGACCCTAGTAGCGCCACTTTGAGAATGAAAATAAGCTTTCCTTTAAATACGTGCTCTAACGCTCATGAGCGTTAGTTAATGAGATTGGACATAGTGAGTTATTTTAACCAAGAATGCCTTTAAGACGACGATGATTCAAATGGTTGAAATGGCTCTGAGCACTATGGGACTTAAATTCTGAGGTCATCAGTCCCCTAGAACTTAGAACTACTTAAACCTAACCAACCTAAGGACATCACGCACATCCATGCCCGAGGCAGGATTCGAACCTGCGACCGTAGCGGTCGCGCGGTTCCAGACTGTAGCTCCGAGAACTGCTCGGCCACAGCGGCTGGCGACAACGAAGACGCCATTATCTGTTGCTCATTGAGTTTGAACAAGGTCATGTAATAGCGCTACCAGAAGCTGCATATTCCTTCCGCGATATTGCAGAAAGGCCTGGTAGGAATGCAGCCAACGTAGTTGTTTTCTGGGAGCAGTGGTCACGTAAAGGAACAATTTCAAGAAGACGTAGATCCGGGCGCTCACGTCGCACTGCCGAGAGAGAAGACCGTGGTATTCGGCGTACAGCCCTTGCGAATCGTACTGCATCTGTAACAGCAGTTCGCAGCAAAATGAACTGTTACAAATCGGCTACTTCAAGGACAGCTCAGAACCGACGTTCTGTGGCGTGCGTCCCACGGACATCAAACTACTGCCGTTTGCGACTTCACTTATTGGTTAGAATGAGGACAGATGAGTCGCACAACCAATCTGTCTGTGGTCTATATACGCAGGAGCTGCAGCTCGACTTATGGTCGGAGGCGCGATTTCGTATAACAGCACGAACACTCTCGTGGCGATCCCACGGACACAGACGGCAAATCTGAACGTCAATCTGGTGACTGGACCTGTTATGCTGGCAGTCATGAACAGCATTCCACGGGGTATTTTCCAACAGGATAACTCTCGCCTACATACCGTTGTTGCCACTCAACATGCTCCACAATGTATCGAAATGTTGCCTTTGCCTGCTCGATCACCAGATGTGTCTCTAAACGAGCACATACGGGACATCATCGGTTTAATGCTTGCATTCAACAGTCTGAAGATTACACAGGTTATTAATGTACCAGCATTTCGCATTTGCAACAGCTTTATTCACGCTTACATTAATCTGTGATCTTGCAACATTAATCATTTAAATATGTTACCTACACAAGTGAATTCTCGAAATCGCATTGCTCTGCATTAATTATTTGTTGATGTTGGGATTTTTTACCGTCAGTGTAATACACCGTGACTTCTTTTGTGCTGGCGGGTCCGCCCTTCGTGGCATCTAGCGCTGTTCAGTATGCGGTGCTTATGACTCTGAGAGACGAAACAGCGATTTTACCGTGACTTCACGGGTCCTGTGCTGTAATGGCTTACAGAAGCAAACAAAGCAGTTGCCATGTTGGTTCGATCGCTCAGCTAGCACACCGTATGTGGTGGTTTTTGTATTTATGCTTGTGAATTACGAAAACATGTAGTTTTGAATGGTAAACCACAACAAAAAACTTTCAAAAACGCGGTATGTTTAGTAGCGTTTGTTGTGCTAAAGTCTCGCTAATGGCGACGTCGGTGTAAAAATATGTTACCACTCTTTTTAAGCACTTCTTTTAGTAAGTTAAATAGGTAGTTAAAACTGATCGCTGGCTTCTATTAATGCACGTTTTACTTTAATTCATTTGTTTATGCGTGATATCAACTTGTCTCCCGTTCTGTGCTGTTCATTACCCTATTAAGCAAGCAGCGGAACGTGGAAATGTTGTGGAAGGTGGTAGGTCGGTCCTAGCTTGGTCTTCGGGACACCCATAACAGCTGTACCCTGTAGAAGCCACGCTCCAAAGACTCCTCTACATGGAGCTAACTGACATTTCAAAGCGCAGTCTTAAGACTAGCTGCTACCAGTTCGAAAAACATCAATCGATAACCAATTTTTTTTTTAAAAAAGGAGACTGTCATTATTCGTGAGGGAAGTGTTCGAAATTAGTCCGATAATTTAAGTTCTGTAAAAAGTTATCGAGAAATATACACTAGCGGAAAAGATCACAACACTGAGTGGTGTGACATAAACGAAAGTTGGTAGCGTGTTTCTACATCTGAAATATGTTTATACAAAATTCGAGCCAGTCACATAAGAGAGGCGCTAGTTGTGCCACTATGAGAATGCAAATCGAGGTTTGCTTTAAATGAACAGTGTAGCGATCGTGAGTGTCAGTTATCCTTGAGATTGGCCGTCGTGAGTTGATGTTAGTCAAGAATTTCTTCAAGGCGACAAAGACGCCATTACCAGCACCTCACTGAGTTTAAACGAGGTCGTGTAATAGGGCTGGAAGAAGCTGAATGTTCCTTCTCCGACACTGCAGGAAGACTTGGCAAGAATGTAACCGCTGTAGATGACTGCTGGCAGCGGTGCTGACGTAGAATGTACGGTCGCAAGAAGACCGGACCCTGGACGGTCACGTGTCACTGCCGAGAAGGAAGACCATGGTGTTCGGCGTTTGGCTCTGGCGCACCGTACTGCATCTGCAGCAGCAATTTGAGCAGCAGGTGGCGCCACTGTGACGCGACAAATTGTTACTTGAAGGACAGCTCGGAGCCAGGCGTCCAGCAGCGTGCATTCCACCGACCCAAACCGCAGCTGTTTGCGACTTCAGTGGTGTCGAGCGAGAGCTAATTGGAGGGTATGGTTGAGTTCTGCTGTGCGTTTTGGTCAAAGCTGGTTCTGTCTCACAAGGGGAGGCCGCCAATTGTGAAATTCAGATTCGATTCATACTGCGCATAATAAAAGCTCATGGCCAGAGATGTAATGTGGCAAAGCACCAAGATGCACTTCTCAGCCGTTGTTGAGAAAATCGACAGTTAAAAGAAACCGTTGCGGTGAAATACTCTCTACGCTCGGGTTCGTAATCCGAAGGTCGCCGTATCGAATCTCGCGCCATGCAATTTTTTTTATTATTAGTTTTTTGTACTTCAAATATATATATATATATTTTAACAGGGTGTACCAAAGCTCTCCCGTCCGCACTGATTTTCGACAATGTTATAAGTTGCGCTAGGGACCGCATCTACCTTCTTTCGAAGTCAGCAGGCAACTACGCTGTTATGCGGCGGCTCGTTTCGGCCCATTCAACATCTGTCCTTCAAGTGTAACGAGCGAGTAACGGAGTCTATATTTCATACCTGCCACAGCAAATTTGTGTTCGTGGGGTCTCTATTCTAATTCGAACGTTTGACTTAGGCTATACGTATTTGTTTCGGAATATCGTTTCTACGTCTTCCGTTAACTATACGTGGTTAACATTATGAAGACAAGTAATAACATTTGTGAAATATAACTTTGTTTGCGGAAAACATAATGATGTTCGAAGTCGCCAGTTTTTCCACGACAAACGACTTTCAACAACTTATTATATGCATAATTGTTGCAACTGATTGCCGGGATATATATATTTGAATTACAAAAAACAAATACTAAAAAAAAAAATTGCGCGGTGCGAGATTCGATCCGGCGACCTTCGGATTACAAATCTGAGCGCTTACCGCTGCGCCACGACGCTGTGGAAAATTATTAATCGTACAATTTCACCGCAACGGTTTCTTTTAACTGTCGATTTTCTCGACAACGGCTGAGAAGTGCATCTTGGTGCTTTGCCACATTAGACCTCTGGCCATGAGCTTTTATTATGCGCAGTATGAATCGAATCTGAATTTTACAATTGGCGGCCTCCCCTTGTCAGTGGTTTTTTGTCTGTTAGGAGGACGCCAGTCGAGGGCCTGCAACCAAACTGTCTGTGTGCTGGACACGCTGGACCTACACCTGGAGTCGTGGTCTGGGGTGCGATTTCGTATTACAGCAAGAGAACTCTCATGGTTAGACCATGCCGCCTGATTGCAACTTTGTACGTCAATCTGGTGGTTGGACCTGTTGTGCTGCCAATCATGTACAGGATACGACGGGGTATTTTCAAACAGGAAACGCTGGCCTACGTACCGCTGTTGTAGCCCAAAATGCTCTCCACAGTATCAGTACGTTGCCTTAGCCTACTCGGTCACCAGATCTGTCTCCAGTCGAGCACATGTGGGACATCATCGGACAACAACTCCAACGTCACACACACAAGCTGAAATTACGGTGCCTGTATTGTCCGACCAAGTGCAACAGGCATGAAACTCTATCCCACAAACTGACACCCGGTGCCTGTACAACATAATGCACGCACGGTTGCATGCTAGCATTCAGCTTTGTGGCGGTTTCAAAGTTTATTAATATACCAGAATTTCACATTTGCAATGGCTCAATTTGAGGATGAAATTTCTGAGAACGTACGTTTGGAACATTGTATGGTAGTGAAACATGGAATGTGGGAAAACCGCAACAGAAGAGACTCGAAGCATTTGAGATGTGGCGCTACAGACGAATGTTGAAAATTAGGTGGACTGATGAGGTAAGAAATGAGGAGGTTTTGCGCAGAATCGGAGAGGAAAGGAATATGTGGAAAACACTGATAAGGAGAAGGGTCAGGATGATAGCACATCTGTTAAGACATGAGGGAATGACTTCCACGGTACTACAGGGAATTGTAGAGGCAAAAAACTGTAGACGAAGACAGATACTGTAATAGTCGTACATCCAGCAAATAATTGAGGACATATGCTGCAAGTGCTACTCTGACGCGAAGAGCTAGGTACAGGAGAGGAATTAGTGGCGGGCCGCATCACACCAGCCAGAAGACCGACGACGCAAAACAAAGGCTTATCTCGCATTTACATTAACCTGCGATCTTGTAATGTTAATCACTTAAAAATATTAGAGAAATGTTGTCTCGAAATTTGATTACTGTGAAAGGGTACAGTACCCCCCGACATTGAAAATAGGTACAACATACTTCATTATTTTTGTCAGAACAACACATTTTTTTTGTAAAATAACTCAATTTCAATTAATACAGCGGAGCCGGATACCAGTGTGGGAAAGAATGACAACTTATTTATTTAATTGATCACATGTGCACTCCCACAAAGTAAATCCCTACATCCAGTTTGGTGAGATCTGTGAAATGAATGAATGTATGGTCGTCTGCTAACCGCAGATAGTGAATGTGAATATATGATCATCTTTGAGTCGATCCTTTGGCCACCTTTGGTGGGACCAAAGAGATGAAATTTACCAGAGCTTTGAGCGCCTGAAATGTGGCTGACCAATACGATAGCAAGGTGCTTCCCCCACCTCGACAGAGATGGGAGAGGACCTAGAGAACGGCCATGTTTCAGCACTCTGCCGCTGGATCTTGTGCTGTTAAGACCTGTTTTAGTTGTGCTCCGTAATGGCGAAAGAGTGGAGACATGGTATGCATGTGGAATATTTAAGAGTAGTTTGAAATATTAATTTCTCTATTTCAGGAACTTTTGTGGGGAGAATTAAATGTCAGGCAGGTAATATTAATGGGATTGTAGTAATCTTCGGAAGTGACCAACGGTCACAATGAAACCACGTGTAGCAATAAGTTGAAATACTTCCGTGTGCTTAAGTTAAGCTGAATTACTAGCGTGTGTACAATAAGTTGAAATATTTAAGAAATAGCGTGTGTACCATAAGTTGATTACTTTGCGTGATATGATTCCGTGTGACGCTAGATTCAAACCCTGAGAGAGAAGCAAGGTGAGTCGGCCGTCTATCCAGCAACGCCACTTGGCTTGCATTGCACAGGAAGACGTGCATATATCTCCAGAGTTCATAGTAGGAAAGTAGAATTACGAAGTGGGGCAGTGTCGTGTGAAACTGGGATAAATATTGATTGAAGTGGGAAAGCTGAAAGTGATAATGTTGTGACTATTCTCTGTGTAGTATTTCATGTTGTAGTTTGGTGTATGTCATGTAATTTGGGTATGTGTGGTTTGCATGGGAGAGTAGCGAGGTAGTTTCAAAAGATTAGTGGGTTATGCTCGTTCCTTCAGTACCGCTCGGTCTGGAGGAAAGTTTAGTGATGATGATTGTGAGAGTCGAAGTGTGAGGTATAATAAAAGATCCACCATCCTATCCAGAAAATGCACTGTAGTGTTAAAAATAATTACGAGACCATAATATAGAGATTCACCATTGTAAAGCCATGCCCACTGGGCGGAATTTCTCATGTGTTATTGTTGTAGGTTATAGAATTTGTGTTTAGGTTAGAGAATTTATCGGAATAAATAAGATAGTGAAAAGAAAAAGATTGGTGGACTTTTCCTTCGAATTGTATCTTGTCATAATGTCCCGAATTTATAATGTGTACGCCATTCATATTCAGTGCGGTGGCCACGTGTTGACAAAAGCCGTTAAATAAAAGACAAAAAGAAAATGTGGTATTGCCAGTGCGTAGTGTACAGTCAGAGTTCTGTAAATTACTGATAGTCAGATGCGTGTTTCCGTTGCGTATTATTCAGACAGGAGGATAATTTGTAACTAAATTGTGAGTACGAGAGTTCATGTTATTCGATAAATTAAGAATTAATCCACTCGCTTGGCAGACCACTCATCTTGCAGGCCTGACTGCTTGATGCCACAGTATGAGCAAGGCATGTGGGTGCCTCTCAACTGTACGTTAATAATTTTTTAGTATTGCGTTTTTTTGCCGTCAGTGTATTTTTAGGCTCCTGGCTCTCATAGTCTTTGCCTACGAGCCGCGTCTGTACTAAATGTCGTGTCCATTCATCACTCGGAACCATTCATCATCTGAATTGAAACGTCCCCTTAGAAAAATTAATGAATTACTGTGCTGATAAACCTCTACGTTGTTTGATTTTCAAACAGCTGAGCAGAACTGAACGTACTGACATTTCTCTCCTTACTTCTTCTGATCAACACTGAACTGACACAATATTTTTAACGCAACGAAATCTGACTTTCAGTCCCTACTAAAGAATGGCCCTGACTAACATTAACCTATACCAAACTTCCTGGCAGATTAAAACTGTATGCCCGAGCGAGACTCGAACTCAGGACCTTTGCCTTTCGCAGGCAAGTGCTCTACCAACTGAGCTACCGAAGCACGACTCACGCCCGGTCCTCACGTTTGGAAGAGCACAAGGGAAATTGTAGAAGAGGAGAAACGGAACGATCAGCTGTTGCGGAGCATGCTTTCCAGCCAGGGAACCACAATATTCGTTTCGAGTAGACGCAAGTACTAGCGGCCACAAGCGGATACTACGGAAGGCTCTACAGGGAGGCAATCGAAATTGCCAAATACCCTAATAATTTCAATCGAAAGGAGGAGGGCGTGAAATTAAACGGTATATGGGTGCCGGTGTTAAAGAAGATGTGTACCACCCGTCCACTACTGGGTGATGGCAACGGCGATCGACGGCGACGGACAGCGGCCAATTGCACTGGCGTTTTCTAAACACGTGACGTCGCACCGCGGCGCGGGAGCGTGCGGACACGGAATTTAGCGGCAGTCAGTAGCGAGCCAGTGTGTGTGTTGGACCTTCCATCGACCTACGGACCCCCTTGAAGATGTCTCCCGCAGTCGGAGACGAAACGTTGGGAATTGAGACAAAATTCATCAACCGACCACGGCATAACAGCCCGGATAATTATAATGGACATGAGAAGCTCTCCTGCTAACCTTGCAGAACTAGCACGCCTGAAAGAAAGGATACTGCGGAGACATGGCTTAGCCACAGCCTGGGGGATGTTTCCAGAATGAGATTTTCACTCTGCAGTGGATTGTGCGCTGATATGAAACTTCCTGGCTTCGGTAGCTCAGTTGGTAGAGCACTTTCCCGCGAAAGGAAAAAGTCCCGAGTTCGAGTCTCGGTCGGGCACACAGTTTTAATCTGCCAGGAAGTTTCATATCAGCGCACACTCCGCTGCAGAGTGAAAATCTCATTATATTAACCTATACCTTTCATGAGTCACTTACCTCACAAAAAAGTTCGTTACTCGAACTACTGCAATACAGCGAGCGCCATTACTGCCAGCTAAATAAAAGATTCTAACTACTGAAGGCACTAACTACTGATAGGCATAGTTAGCAAATGAAAGATTTCGATAGAGAACAAACAATGTATTTACCTTAATAGTGTTCAAAAGTCATAACATATATATCAGTTCATGACATCCAGTCTTACAAATTTACTGTCTCTAATGGACACACGTCTAGATCATCCGCTCTCAAAGCTCCGCCATCTCACTCCCCACATCCACCACTGCTGGCGGCTCACCACCAACTGCGCAACGCTACGCACTGTTAACAGCCAACTGCTCAACACTACAATAGCAAATTCCAACAATGCAAACCAGCCACAGACTGCACACAGCACAGCCAGTGATTTTCTTACAGAGCGCTACGTGGTGGTGGCGTTACCAACATAAAAACCTAAACAGCCTACTTACAGAATCTATATCTGTACTCCACACAACACCTTACTGCGTATGGCGTAGGGTACTTCTGGTATCACCGATACTTTCCTTACTTCCGTGTCCCATTTGCAAATTGTGCTCAATAATGACAGCTGTCGCTAAACCTCCGTGTAGAGTGCCTTAATAGTTTCCAAACTGAATGCCCTCCTGTTTTGGTACCAAAACATCCGCCAATTGCTTCAACGATGTTGGAACTGGAAATCTGCTCTTCACTCTCCGCTGTTAAACTTCTCGTAATGGTTCAGTGATGTTGACGTCTGACGATAATGTTGGCCACGAAAGATGTTTTATGATATTCTGATACTCCACAAGCCAATTCTGAACCTTTTTCGGCTGTGTGTATGGGTGCATTATTATCTTGGAATACGGCAGTGTTTGGCAACAATACGCACTTCATTGTCAAGCTATTCATTTGCAGTAACCCAACCTGTGAAGGTAACGGAAGGGCCAGCTGAATACCACGATTTAGCCGCCCAAATCATTACGGAATCTCCACCACTTGCTTGACTGTAAGAAGCAGGCAGGCCGAATAGTAGGTTTCTTTTGAGTTTCTCCATATATGAACCCGGTCGTTTGTAGTTAACACTGTAAACAATGATTAATTGGACCATACCACATTTTTCCAATCACCGAGTGTCCAGGTTTTATGGTCGTGGCACTACTTCTTTCGCAGCTTTGCGTTGCCTCCCGTTACTAACTTCGTCACAGTAGCAGCCCTTCTATGAAAGTTACCCTTGTGATGTTCCCACTGTACTATTTATATCGACTCAGTTTTTCTCACGTGAGAGTTGCGTTTTGCAGTCACTTTTGCCGCGATAGTTTTACGAGTATGTTGTCCGGCAACATCACTTTTTAATTCTCTTCGGTCTCTGTCAGTTAACTTCGGCTTTCCCCCACAATTCCTCCTCGCCGATCATATTTTACCAAAAACATGTATTACGTGTGCATTTGTTACTGTGGAGGCCGTCACTGATGCTTCCGCTAACCGCACACCAACACGTTGCCTTTTTGAAGTCAGAGAGATCAAATATTTCACAGACCGCTAACTGCCGCAGAACAAAGAGTATAATACACTAAAACAGGGCTTCCCAACCTTTTCAGCTGGTGGACCCCTTCTTCAGTCGATAATCCATGGCGGACCCCTAGTCAGTCAAGAGCACAGTAACTTCAAATTTCAGAGCGAAACCCATGGGAACTGAAAGCTTCATAATGCAGGTGCCATGTTCCCAATGACCCCACCCCCTCCCCCCGAAGTATCAATAGTCTTTGGTTTAGAGATGAATGAAAACAACCTGAAATTAACGATCCAATTGGAACTCTCACTGTATCCAGACACTTACTAATGGATTTACTCCCTTTGTTCAACACACTATAGCCTGATTAAAATTACTTGGTATTTGAAATTTCATACGATGGACCTGTCCTCCTCCAAGAACAATCAACGTCACGTCCAAACTGTTCGCTGTTGACAAGCTGTCGCTTATGGTCTGTTCACTTCCACTATTTAGCTACTGTTATGTAAGGAGCATGCATATTTCGTAACAGTCGTGTGTGTGAGGGGGGGGGGGTCGTGAAATCCGAAGAAAAATGTCCAAATGTATGTAAAGTCTTCATTGGATCGCCCTCCCTCCTCATTCATTTCAACTGGAAACTTCCCTTGTGAAAGCGAAGAAGAAACTGCACCCTTCTTCAATGATCCTGACTTCAGCCACCGGTCCATGTTAGAAGTAATAAACTGGTCAAAAATCGACTTATGAAATAGGTAGTGCACTGACAAGGCAAGTTTAACATTTAATGATGCCTGGCGCCGCATACGTGCCAGCGAGCTCTGTGATTGGTCGACAAACCTCGCTCCGCGCATGCGTAAAAGGTTTCAGCGCATTCTAGCGCCGTGAGCCGGCGCACAAACGACCCCCGTATTGTTGCTAAACAGTCGATCAGAGAAGCCGCATTCTCCGGCACGAAACTGTGTATACGTTCTCACTTAGGAACCGCAAAGACTGCTTGGGGATACGACCTGAAGTAAAAGTACATATGTTTTTCACACGAAAAAAAAAGTGATGAATTTGATTTTCACATTTTTATTCAATAATTTTACTCCTTATTTGACACGATTTGGTGAAGGGCGACCGCGGACTCCCTAGAAAGAGCCGGCGGACCCCTAAGGTGTTCGCGGACCAAAGGTTGGGAAGCCCTGCATTAAAAGATAACTTCCAAGACGTAGCACGTCAACTGTGCACCGCTGCCGCCTGTAAGCATTGGTGCCAACTTGCAACACAACGAAATGTATATTGCATGGTGTTCATACTATTTTGTTAGCCGACTCTTCACGGAACATACACTCTCGAAATGCCAACAGCATACCTCTCTGTACTGCACAACGCCTCTTCTGTATCCTATGCATCGTAGGTTTGTTGAGCATCTCCGTATCTCTTGCACCAACTAAGCGATCTCGTGACAAAATGCGCTGCTCTTCGCTAAATCTTCTGTGTCTCTTCTATTAATCTAATTTGGTAAGTGTTCCAAACTGATGAACAGCACTCAAGAATTAGTAGAACAAGTATTTTTTCCAGCTACTTGTTTCGTGGATGAATTATATTTCCTCAACATTTTCCCAATGGATCTGCATCTAGATCTACGTCATACACCGCAAGCCTCCTAGCGGTGTGTGGCGGAGGGTACTTTCAGTACCACTATTTGATCTCTCCAACCCTGTTCCACTCGCGAATAGTGCGTAGGAAGAATGACTGTCGGTAAGCCTCTGTATTGGCTCTAATTTCTCGAATTTTCTCCTCCTGGTGAATACGCGAGATGTATGGGGGGGGGGGGGGGGGGTAGGGGGAAGTAACATGTTGTCCGACTCCTCCTGAAAAGTGCTGCCCCGAAATTTCAATAGTAAATCTCACCGTGATGCACAATGCCTCTCTTGTAACGTCTGCCAGTGGAGTTTGTTTAGCATCTCCGTAACGCTCTCTCGCCAGCTAAACGATCCCGTGACGAAACGCGCCGCTCTTCGTTGGATCTTCTCTATCTTCTCTATCAGTCATACCTGATGGGGATCCCAGATAGATGAACATTACTCAAGAATCTGGGGAACAAGCGCCTTATAAGCCACCTGTTTCGTGGATGAGTTACCTTTCCTTAAGATCCTTCCAATGAAACTGAGTCTCGTGTCTGCTTTTCCAGTATCTGTTTTGTATGGTCATTCCACTTAAGGTCGCTCTGTATAGTTACGCCCAGATATTTTACGGCAGTTGCTGTCTGCAGCTGTTTGTCATCAATAGTGTAGGTGTACAGCAGTGGATTTCTTTTCCTATGTATGCACAATATGTCACATTTATTTACGTTCAGGATCAGCTGCACCAATCATCAATTCTATGCAGGTCGTTCAGGAAATTCTGGCGTCCATTAACGGCCATAAAATATCTAATCTACGTCTGCCTGCTCAACGTGGTCATTAGTGGTGTAGGTTACATAGAATCCACCGGAAGAACTTCCTGATATCTGGAGCTGCTCCAGTTGACAGCAGGAGACCGTGGCCTGACTAACTCTCTGCATTTGGGGCTCTGCATGAACCGTTTGCTCATTTAGTTGAGAGTAGTGTTCTCTTGTTCCAGGTGCGTTTCTTTCCTTGGTAGCAGATTCATTCGCTATCGCGGAAGTGTACGTTTTAGTACGCTTAAGTAAAATTAATTCCCGTGTAGGTACATCCAAGTTATGGCATTTGATCCCACGGATACAACATATACACTGCCTGACAAAAAAAGTAAAGCTACCAACAGACACAGTCGGATGTCACATGAATGTTCGAACACGCACACAATGCTGATGGATGTATGAAAGGTGAAAGTAACGAGTTTCTGTGACAGACAGATCAGTTACCAGAGTGCTACAATACTTTTCGTGTTTACAGTTGTTACCGTGCCTGGTAGAATATATAAAGGACGTGAATAGCATCAGATGTCGACTGATCACTGTGAAGAAGACGGAGATGCCGTGTACTCGTGTGAGACAACGTTATCAGCAAATGACAGAATTTGACAGGAGCCTCATTGCGTGTCTCCATTTGACCAGCTGGTCGGATCGTGCAACCTCCAGTGGCAGTGGCTCGATATACGATTGTACAGGGACGTGAGGGCGGGCATACTCTACGTCAAGGTTCCGGTCGGCCACTGGGAAAGATCGTGGTATTGTACACCAAGCACGTCCTAAATCCCACTGTGCTTGCCATCCGAGAACAAGTAGTGCACTCCCTGCAACAATTCTGTCATCCTGCGCCACTGGTCGGAGGCTACAGCAGCCGAACTAAGGGATTACGGTTCCATACCGCCGTAACAGCACAACCAAAACGGCTGCTTTTGGAGTGTTGCCGTGGCAATGGACTGCAGAGATGAATCGTGGTTCTCCACTGCCCCAGGCGACCGTTGTGGACGAGTATGGCAGCGAGCAAGGCTGGCGTCATAGTGTGGGGAGCCATAGGGTATTATTTCGGATCACGGCTGGTAGTGACGTCACAACGGTACGTCACGGACATCCTGAGTCCTCACGTGTTACGTTTCACGTGACACTACTGTGGCGCCATTACCCGACAGAACAGTGTTCGTCCATACGTGGCTCGTGTCACTACGAACTGCCTGCGCGATGTTGTACTACTGTATCAACAACATCCCCAATCTGTCCTCGATGAAACGTGCGCAGGATCAACTCGGACGTCAACTCCGTCCCAGTCCCAATGTCGAGGATACTGAGGACCAGTTACAGCAGTCGGGGGCCAACTTACCTCAGGAGGACACCCCTGCCAACCGAATCAGCGCATATAACCAGGCCAGAGGGAGAGCAATATCGTACTCATAAAGGGGCTCATAACGCCGAGATGTCGGTGCTTCACTTTTTTGTCAGGTGGTGTATTCTGATACTAAGGGATCTTGTAATTTGGAAGGAAGACTACTGCCACGAATGTGCAGAGAGCCGCTATCGTTGCTGGCGGAGTGCGGATGACCGATAAGAAATAGTGAAGAAGCGGGGGTCGTGTGCCGGCAGGTGGACGGCTCGATGCTGGGGGCGGCGGCGTGCGGCGACGGCAGCCGGCCGGCGTCGCGGCGCTCGTCCGGCGGGGGCGGCGACGGCGACGGCGGGAGGCGGCGGAGGCGGCGCCCCGAGGACGGCCCGCCGCTGCTGCTGCCCAACGTCAGCCCGGTGGTCAGCCCCGCGGAGCGCGAGCTGCTCGCCGCCAAGGAGCGCGCGCTCGCCGAGGAGGTGCGCCGCACTCCTGCCCTCTCCACACTCTGCCCTTCTAATTCCTGTTCCGTAATTATTAATCTTCATGTTCCGTTCCTCACCCTCCTCCTCTCCATTTCTTTCTCCTCCTCCTCCCCCTCCTCCTCTACTTCCTCTTCTTCTTCGAGTTCCACATTCTTATTCTCTCCATTTGTATCTTCTTCCTTAATATCTTGGTCTTCTTCCCCTACTCCTCTTCCTTCCTCTAGCTATTCATGTTCCGTAGTTCATTTTCTTTATGTTTCATACTTCTTTGTAGTTTACTTATTTTTCGTCTTCTTCTTTCTCCTCCTCTTACTCCTCCTGTTCGTTTTCTGCTTCTTCTTATCTTATGCTCTCTTTCCTCCTCTCTTTCCATTATTTCTTCTTCTTTATCTTCTGCTTCTTCATGTTTAATATTATTACATCTCCTTCCTTCTCCTCCGTTTCCTCTTCTTTGTCTTCTTTTAATTCCATATTTCTTCCTTCTTTTCTTCCTTCTTTCCTTCTTCCTCTTCCTCCTTCTACGCTCCTCAGTATTCCATATATTCTCCCCATATTTTTTCTTCTTCTTCTTCTCCTCCTTCTTCTTTATAGGTGTTCCATATTTCTTCTTCTTACTTTCCTCTAATTCTTCATGTTGCATATGTCTTCTTCCTCTGCATATTGCCTATTTATTCTCCTTTATCCTCCTCTTCCTCCTCCTCCTCATTTTCCTCCTCTCCTCCCCCTCCTTCCCCTCCTCCTTCTCCTCCCCTCATTTATTCTTTTTCTATCTATTCATCTCTTTCTTTTCCTTCAAGATCCATAGTTCTTCTTTTTATCTTACTCCTTTTCCTCTTACAATTTCGCTGCTTTTCAGCCACTCGTTATTCCAACAGCTACTACCTCAATTTAATCAGAAATGTCTGAAATAAATCTGAATGGTCTACTGTGCAAGTGTACTACATGGATAGCAGAGAATAAACGATCACATTTATTTGACTCTAAAGCGGTATTAAGTCGCCCACCATATCAAGTATTTAATCTTTGCGGCACTCAGGAAACCTATTGTCGTCAACTCTATTGTTATTATTATTGAAATAATTAATTTCCATTCTGCATACGAAACGTAAACCAGTATTATTGTCTCACAAAAGGAAACCCTAAACAACCTATGATGTGGCGTAAAGACATCGTCGTCATGAAACAATACGTCACGTAATGCAAAGATGACAAGTAAGAAACTCACTGAGACATTGCTCCAGCGCCGGCCACGGTGGCCGTGCGGTTCTAGGCGCTTCAGTCCGGAACCGCGGGACTGCTACGGTCGTAGGTTCGAATCCTTCCTCGGGGGCCGAAGTGGCCGTGTGGTTAAAGGCGCTGCAGTCTGGAACCGCAAGACTGCTACGGTCGCAGGTTCGAATCCTGCCTCGGGCATGGATGTTTGTGATGTCCTTAGGTTAGTTAGGTTTAACTAGTTCTAAGTTCTAGGGGACTAATGACCTCAGCAGTTGAGTCCCATTGTGCTCAGAGCCTTCCTCGGGCATGGATGTGTGTGATGTCCTTACGTTAGTTAGGTTTAGGTAGTTCTAAGTTCTAGGGGACTGATGACCTAAGATGTTAAGTCCCATAGTGTTCAGAGCCATTTGAACCATTGCTCCAGCATGACACTGTCGCTCGGCTGATAACTCAACAATATTTCATTACTGGAAGAATGCTTTGGTAAATTATATATGAGAATACTATTTTGATAGAATGAAACTGTATTGGGAAACCGGGAGATAAAATACGAATAATTATTCACATGGTGCGTAGCATGGTCAAATAGAAGAAAAAATAGATAAAGCTACAGAAATTGCCATGTCTTCTTTGGAGCTGGTTCAATTATATTCGTAGAGCGGTCAAGAGGTAATCTGTACAACTAACAAAACAATAATTTGGTAACATTTTACATGTCCGGAAAATTAAAGTATACTTTTCAAATGTGTCGAAAAATGTAAAGGAAGGGTGTCAAAAAGGGCTAATCCTGAAAGCGATATAATGAAGTACAGCCATTACTTTCATATGAAATAGGAAATAATTGTTCAAATTTTATTTTTGTTCTGCTGGGGATAACCGGTTTTGGCTACAACAAGGTTCACAAAGCAAGATCCCAGACCACATGGCTGTCAATGCTTGGAGATACTGTGCACTATTGTAAGCTATCTGTTAGCAACTGCTGATCGTTGCCTCCAGTAGAATGAAAGGATACTGGCTCACAAAAAAAATTAATCACGCAGAAGGGGAAGAGGAAGGAGGAAAAGAAGTAAAATTTCACGGGTTGAGAGGGTATATGATGATAGTTCAGAGATTACAAAATCGAATCAGATTTATGAAGAACTTGGTATATGAGCTCACTTGTTGGTACGACGTAACACCCCTTTGCCTTTCGTTCGTGCACTCACTTGGTTGGGAAGGGAGTCATAGGGTCGTGCTACCATCTCCTGAGTCAAGCTGGTCCAGAACTGTTGCAACTGGACCTCGATATCTAGGATACTGGCACTGGGACAGGGATGATGTTCACGCTGGTCAGATACATGTTATAACCGGCACAAATCCAAGGGTACTGCTAGCGTTGGGAGAACCTCAACATCATCCAGGCAGTTCATTGAGACGCGTACCGTTTGTGGACGAGCATCGCCCTGTTGAAAAATGCTCGCACGGTACCGTGACACGAGAGGTAACTTGGGTGAGTGCAGCATGTCTGTGACGTGCCGTTGTGACTTTAGAGTTCCCTCAGTCTCTACCAGCTGAGACCTAAAGTCACACACGATGGCTCCCTGTACGGTGACGCCAGGAGTAACACAGCTCCGCCTCTCCAAAACACTGCAAGAATGAGGCTTCTCCCCTGGTGGCCGCCACACTCGTTGACGATGGTCATCTTTGGAAGTGCACAACCGTGACTCATCACTGAACTCGATGCGGCGCCATTCATCAGCAGTCCGTGCTTCCTGGTCACAGCACCACTCGGAACGCAGCTGTTTGTGTTGTGGTGTTGTGTTAACGGCAGCCTACGCGTGGGACGGTAATTGCCTCGTCCGGTTGCCGTAAGTCTTCGGCCAGTGGTGTGGGATGACAGAGAATGTCGCAGGGACGCCATTACATAGTGTTGGGTGGCAGGCGCAAACGTGAAGGGGCTCCGATCTGCTCAGTGCACAGTACGACGATCCTCCATTGTGGCGGTCATACGTAGTAGGCTGGAATCTTGACGACGAGTACGCCTGCCTTCGTGTTGCCACGTAGTACTAACGCCACTATCATGTCAGACTGTCCCACAAATATGGATATCGAACGAGTCGACCAACTGCCCAAATGGAGACCGACAATGAGAACCTTTTCAAACACTCTCAGGTGCTGATTACACTGTCTCACACGAGTATGCGTCAGGCTTTACAGTAATCCCTGAACATCTGACGGTATTGACGTCCCTCATATACCCTATCAGGCTTAGTAACAACGCTCTGGTAACTGCACTCTGGTGACCATTCTGCCTCTTACAACGAATTCTGAGTCTAGTGATTTAAATACCCACCGATGATATGTACACCTACGGAGTTTAATTGACATCTACATCCAAATACACACTCCAGAACCCGCCATACGGTGTGTGGTGGAGGGCACCTTGTACTACTACCAGTCATTTCCTTTCCTGTTCCATTCGCAAACAGAGCGAGGATAAAACGTTTCTCCATATGCCTCTCGTATTTCATCTCCGTGGTCCTTACGCGAAATGTATGCTGGCGGCAGCAGAACCGTTCTGCAGCCAGCTCCAAAAGGCGGTTCTCTAAATTTTCTGAGTAGTCTTCCCTGACAAGATCTGTGCCTTGCCTCCAGTGATTCCCGTTTGAGTTCCCGGAGCATCTCCTGGTGCTGATCCCAAACACTCGAAAGCACTCCGTCGTCAGGCCACAATTAGCCTACCGGGACCATCCGACCGCCGTGTCATCCTCCGAGGAGGATGCGGATAGGAGGGGCGTGGGGTCAGCACACCGCTCTCCCGGTCGTTATGATGGTATTCTTGACCGAAGCCGCTACTAGTCGGTCGAGTAGCTCCTCAATTGGGATCACGAGGCTGAGTGCACCCCGAAAAATGGCAACAGGGCATGGCGGCTGGATGGTGACCCATCCAAGTGCCGGCCACGCCCAACAGCGCTTAACTTCGGGGATCTCACGGGAACCGGTGTATCCACTGCGGCAAGGCCGTTGCCTCAAACATTCGAAAAGTACTCAAGAATAGGTCACACTACCGTCCTATATGCGGTCTCCTTTAGAGATGACTCACAATGACTCCCAATAAAGCAAAGACGACCATCCGCCATCCCTACTGCAATCATCACACGCCCGTTCCATCTCACATCGCTTTGCAACGTTATGCTCACATATTTAATCCACTTGACTGTGACAAGGAGGACACTACTAACGCTCTATCCAAACATTACAGGTTTGTTTTTCCTACTCATTCTCATAAACTTACTTTTTTCCACATTTAGAGCCAGATCTCATTCATCACACCAACTAGAAATTTTGTCTGAGTCATCTTGTACCCTCCTACAGTCACTCAACTTCAACATGTTCCTATACACCACAGTATCGTCGGCAAACAACCGCAGATCCGTGCCCATCATGTCCATCAGATCATGTATGTATGTAAAGAATTATGGCGGTCCTAAAATACTTCCCTGGGGCGGTTGTGGGACCCGACCGCTCCCACTAGGTGCTTTGCTTATATCAGGCAGTGCGAATCGTTGTTGTGCCCTTACTTACAATGACTGTCGTTCCAACACGATACCCAGAATTTCTCGCATAACGATTGCCTGCGAGGTAATGCAGCTGGCGCTGCCGGCAGGTGGTGCGCGAGCTGGAGAGCCGGCGGGCCGAGAAGCCGGCGGCGCCCGCGTCGCTCAGCCTGCCGGTGTCGCCGCCGCCCACGGGCGCCGCCCCCTCGCGCACGCCGTCGGCGTCGCCCAAGCCTTCGCGCCGCCCCCAGCGCGGCGCCCTGCGCGACGCCGACTCGCGCACGCCGTCGCCCGGCTCCGTGTCGCGCAAGAGCTCGTTCGCCTCGCTCTTCCGCAGGGGCGGCGGGGGCGGCAGCAGCGGGGGCGGCGAGACCACGCCCTCCACCGTCGTCAGCCCGGAGTCGCCCACCGGCTCCACCGGTGTCCGCCGCAACAAGTCCGGCAGGTGAGCGAGACAGTTACTGCGCATTCTGTTAGGGGTCGCACACCTCTACTGCACGCAATGTAGCCTAATGTTGCCGACCCGTTTCTTTGTCCCACGTCGGGCGCCAGTGGTGTAATGGAGTGAATCGTGCGGTAGCCCTCCCGTCTTGTCCACTGTTTAGAGCAGGGGTCTCCAAACTTTTAAGTCCGCGGGCCACATTGACTCCTCCACGAGGTCATAAGGGCCAAGATCTACTTATTGGGATTAAAGCACCCTAGCACTCATTGATCACCGTAACATAAGGCTAAAGGAAAGATGAAGTTGCAAAAATTTAAGGTTGTGGGAATAGCTAGCACTGAACTACGATTTTTATTTAATTACATAATTTTGATTGGTGAACGTACCTGACCGAAATTCTGGCGTATTTTATTCTGGCGAATTTCACCGACAAAAAAGTATGTCACTGCACATTCTTCACGAAAGCGTCCTGCAAAGTTAACGAAATCTCAAAATCATTGTTAGCAACACTATTACCGCAAGACATAACAGAGGTAGAGTATGTCAACGTATTGTTATTTCAAGCGGCGCAACAATAAGTTTAGTTATGTAGTCTTGTAGCGAGTAGAAGAGCCAATGTCGCGGTGTATTGGTCACGATAGGCCTCGAAACTCAATTGTTGGCAGTATAGGTACCACCTCAAATATTTGGCGGGCCGGATACCAGGGATGTCCGGCCAGCTATCGTGGGCCGGTTCGCCGGCCCTCGCGGGCCGGTTTCGGCCCGCGGGCCGTAGTTTGGAGACCCCTGGTTTAGAGGTTGCTTGGGGGCCAGACCACCGAAGGTAAACCAACAACGGATAAACTTGTAGAATTTGAAAAACGGTGATTGAAAGAAAAGTGATGGATAGGAATATATCATCGATACGAACAAAATTCCTTATTTATACATATTTTAATAGAATAAGTAGATAAGGTTATTGCCCAATAGAACACACAGCATTCGCCTTGATGGAATATATGTACAGGGTGATTCAAAAAGGACGTTACAACTTTAAAAATTCTTGTAAATTAATTGCAAGAAGATACAGAGCTGGGTTTAGAGTTATTTTGTAGATAAACACATCAAGTTTTTTTTTTACCTTAAACTAAAGCAGTTGGATGTTGCTTCCATTGGTTATCCTGCACACATCCCATCGGAAGTCAATTTCTTCCCAAACTCACTGCAACATTGCAGATGTAACTTGTTCAATGGCAGCGTAAATTCTTCCTCTAAGTTCAGGTAGGGAAGCTGGCACAGGAGGTACAAACACGACATCCTTGATGAATCCCCATAGAAAAATCGAGTGGTGTTAGGCCTCGGGAACGTGGGAGCCACGCAACGCAGTTGGCGTGTCACGGCCAATCCATCCACCTGGAAAGCGGTCACTGACAAAATCCCGGACGTCAGCCGGGTAGTGGGGTGGTGCACCATCTTGTATGAAGGGAACATTTCGTTCAAGGTCATCCTCATCGATCTGTGGCATCAAAAATTGTTGTAACGTATCCAGGTACACTATCCCAATGATGGTTCTCTCACGGGAAAGAAAGGGGCCGTACATTTTTTACGTGCGCATATTTGTGCGTTTTTAATATATGTTTTTTTTTTCTACCGCACGGCAGTGCAGTGCCCCACGAAAGGCAATTATTTTGCAATAATGTACAATATTCTGTAATAATGTCCGACGCCGACATCAGTTCACGTAGTTTTCATGCACGGATATTCTATAACCGAAGCTCCTCCGTTGCCGATTTGTTGGCTACCTGAAGATGCGCGGGTAGGTCCGAATAAGGATATCCGGAGTCATCGAGATTTTACACGCAAATATTCCCGTGATAAAACGATGCGTGTCACATTCCACCACCTTCTAGCATCTCTAAATCCATTCATCTCGACATTCTAGAGAATGGCAGTTGAAGAAATTAAAAGATGTACTTTTCGAACCATCTCCCAGTGAAAACCCGACAGCAACCCCTCTGATAGCGATAATGATACGAGCGGGTTTATACGATTTCGATTGAAAATTTAATATATGGAATAAAACATTTCCATACGGCAATTTCAACTTCTAATCGTTATCAGTGACATTAAAATACTTTAAATCTGATGTTTCACTCGAATCCACTAAATATGCCACTTTTGAACTGCCAAATTGGATCCGCCATTTTGAATTTTGTAATTCCTACTTCGGATTCTTAATCAGCGGCTCACAAAACACAGTTTTATACAATTTTAGATCCGTTTGTCTAGTACGTCCAGATTTTGAAGCTATTTGGTCCAGCGTGCGTCTCCCCCCGAATGCGAGTCGAACGCGCGCCGTCTCGCCCAGTAGGGAGAAGTCACGGGGTTCCATGTCAGGAGAATACGGGATGACGGTGAGACAAAATGTGAAAACCCAAAGGAGCATCATGCGCGAGTGTGTCTGCTGTGCAGAAAGAGCTACGGCGTTGCCTTCAACCAAAAACTCTCCCTCAGACAGCTTCCCTGTGACGATCCGCACGCACAGCCTCCCGTAACCTCGCCAGGAAATTTCGGCAACAAGCTCCGGTCACGGGTTGCTTCTTATAAACGGAATCTGTTAGCGCCACACTATGGCAGCCCCAAAAGACGCTCAATGTAACCTTTCCCGAGAGTGAGTAGGTTTCATCTTTTCCGGTTTTAGTGAATTCACAATTTTCCATGTTTAAAAATCGTTGTGATAAACCCTAAAGAAGGCATCCTGATTGGTCTGACGCAGCTGTAACATTTCCACTGCGGTCCCATTTCGGCAGGCATTCAGCACACGTGTCAGCAGTCGTGGAAGTCAGCGGACGGCGAACCTTGTCGTGTAACGGGCTGAAAAATGAGCCATGACTGATTTCCCCTTTTTCCACTAATGAATCGACTTAAACAATACGGCCTTCGAGCACAGGGACCTCCGCTTTTCTTGCAGCTGCCGATGCTTCATGGAGATGTTGTCTGGCGCTTGGTTCTTCGACATTCAATTACGTCTTACCACCCTTGAAGCTTCTCCGCCACCTGACATCCGTGTCCTATGATGGTGTATTCTAGTCATATGCTTCCACTAATTCTGCATGGATTGTTGCACCGTTGTTCCTCATCAAATGCAAGAAACTAACCATCGTACTGTAGTGCACGTTATCTACGCACTGCAGAATTTGGCTTTGGCTCCTCTGGCAGTGTGCTACTGCACTGTGATGGAAAAAAGTAATTACACAACCTTGCTTTTTTCTAGATGACAGTGAAAACTTCATGACTACTCCCATGCGGACTACACTGCCTGATCAAAAGTGTCTGGACACCTACAAGCGGAAGGTAATACGCAAAAGTCCACGCTTTTCCTTTATGACGGCTTGAAATCTGGTGGTGGCACTTTCAATGAGGTGCCTGAATGAAATTCTTCCTCAAGAGCCCAAGCCAAAGAAGGCAGTGACACTGGACTTTCTGCCTCCACCAAAAGGTGTCCCATTGGGTTCAGACCAAGAGCTTCAGCATGCCAGTCATTTCATGAACGTTGCTGTCCAGAAACCATTCTCTCACAGGTGCTGCTTTGCAGCATGGTGCTTCGTCATGATGATACAAATAATCATTGTCTACAAACTGTACATAATACATACTGTGTTCCACGTTTTCACAGGAGCGATAAGAGGACACTACCCTTTTTTTTTTTTTTTTTTTTTTTGGTCATCAGTCTACTGACTGGTTTGATGCGGCCCGCCACGAATTCCTTTCCTGTGCTATGTGCTAACCTCTTCATCTCAGAGTAGCACTTGCAACCTACGTCCTCAATTATTTGCTTGACGTATTCCAATCTCTGTCTTCCTCTACAGTTTTTGCCCTCTACAGCTCCCTCTAGTACCATGGAAGTCATTCTCTCATGTCTTAGCACATGTCCTATCATCCTGTCCCTCCTCCTTATCAGTGTTTTCCACATATTCCTTTCCTCTCCGATTCTGCGTAGAACCTCCTCATTCCTTACCTTATCTGTCCACCTAATTTTCAACATTCGTCTATAGCACCACATCTCAAATGCTTCGATTCTCTTCTGTTCCGGTTTTCCCACAGTCCATGTTTCACTACCATACAATGCTGTACTCCAGACGTACATCCTCAGACATTTCTTCCTCAAATTAAGGCCGGTATTTGATATTAGTAGACTTCTCTTGGCCAGAAATGCCTTTTTTGCCATAGCGAGTCTGCTTTTGATGTCCTCCTTGCTCCGTCCGTCATTGGTTATTTTACTGTCTAGGTAGCAGAATTCCTTAACTTCATTGACTTCGTGACAATCAATCCTGATGTTAAGTTTCTCGCTGTTCTCGTTTCAACTACTTCTCATTACCTTCGTCTTTCTCCGATTTACTCTCAAACCATACTGTGTACTCATTAGACTGTTCATTCCGTTCAGCAGATCATTTAATTCTTCTTCACTTTCACTCAGGATAGCAATGTCATCAGCGAATCGTATCATTGATATCCTTTCACCTTGTATTTTAATTCCACTCCTGAACCTTTCTTTTATTTCCATCATTGCTTCCTCGATGTACAGATTGAAGAGTAGGGGCGAAAGGCTACAGCCTTGTCTTATACCCTTCTTAATACGAGCACTTCATTCTTGATCGTCCACTCTTATTATTCCGTGTTGGTTGTTGTACATATTGTATATGACCCGTTTCTCCCTATAGCTTACCCCTACTTTTTTCAGAATGTCGAACAGCTTGCACCATTTTATATTGTCGAACGCTTTTTCCAGGTCGACAAATCCTATAAAAGTGTCCTGATTTTTCTTTAGCCTTGCTTCCATTATTAGCCGTAACGTCAGAATTGCCTCTCTCGTCCCTTTACTTTTCCTAAAGCCAAACTGATCGTCGCCTAGCGCATTCTCAATTTTCTTTTCCATTCTTCTGTATATTATTCTTGTAAGCAGCTTCGATGCGTGAGCTGTTAAGCTGATTGTGCGATAATTCTCGCACTTGTCAGCTCTTGCCGTCTTCGGAATTGTGTGGATGATGCTTTTCCGAAAGTCAGATGGTATATCGCCAGACTCATATATTCTACACACCAACGTGAATAGTCGTTTTGTTGCCACTTCCCCCAATGATTTTAGAAATTCTGATGGAATGTTATCGATCCCTTCTGCCTTATTTGACCGTAAGTCCTCCAAAGCTCTTTTAAATTCCGATTCTAATACTGGATCCCCTATCTCTTCTAAATCGACTCCTGTTTCTTCTTCTATCATATCAGACAAATCTTCACTCTCATAGAGGCTTTCAATGTATTCTTTCCACTTAGCTGCTCTCTCCTCTGCATTTAACAGTGGAATTCCCGTTGCACTCTCAATGTTGCCACCGTTGCTTTTAATGTCACCAAAGGTTGTTTTGACTTTCCTGTATGCTGAGTCTCTCCTTCCGACAGTCATATCTTTTTCGATGTCTTCACATTTTTTCTGCAGCCATTTCGTCTTAGCTTCCCTGCACTTCCTATTTATTTCATTCCTCAGCGACTTGCATTTCTGTATTCCTGATTTTCCCGGAACATGTTTGTACTTCCTTCTTCTGTTACCCATGGTTTCTTCGCAGCTACCTTCTTTCTACCTATGTTTTCCTTCCCAACTTCTGTGATGGCCCTTTTTAGAGATGCCCATTCCTCTTCAACTGTACTGCCTACTGCGCTATTCCTTATTGCTGTATCTATAGCGTTAGAGAACTTCAAACGTATCTCGTCATTCCTTAGTACTTCCGTATCCCACTTCTTTGCGTATTGATTCTTCCTGACTAATGTCTTGAACTTCAGCCTACTCTTCATCACTACTATATTGTGATCTGAGTCTATATCTGCTCCTGGGTACGCCTTACAATCCAGTATCTGATTTCGGAATCTCTGTTTGACCATAATGTAATCTAATTGAAATCTTCCCGTATCTCCCGACCTTTTCCAAGTATACCTCCTCCTCTTGTGATTCTTGAACAGGGTATTCGCTATTACTAGCTGAAACTTGTTACAGAACTCAATTAGTCTTTCTCCTCTTTCATTCCTTGTCCCAAGCCCATATTCTCCTGTAACCTTTTCTTCTACTTCTTCCCCTACAACTGCATTCCAGTCGCCCATGACTATTAGATTTTCGTCCCCCTTTACATACTGCATTACCCTTTCAATATCCTCATACACTTTCTCTATCTGTTCATCTTCAGCTTGCGACGTCGGCATGTATACCTGAACTATCGTTGTCGGTGTTGGTCTGCTGTCGATTCTGATTAGAACAACCCGGTCACTGAACTGTTCACAGTAACACACCCTCTGCCCTACCTTCCTTCTCATAACGAATCCTACGCCTGTTATACCATTTTCTGCTGCTGTTGATATTACCCTATACTCATCTGACCAGAAATCCTTGTCTTCCTTCCACTTCTCTTCACTGACCCCAACTATATCTAGATTGAGCCTTTGCATTTCCCTTTTCAGATTTTCTAGTTTCCCTACCACATTCAAGCTTCTGACATTCCACGCCCCGACTCGTAGAACGTTATCCTTTCGTTGATTATTCAATCTTTTTCTCATGGTAACCTCCCCCTTGGCAGTCCTCTCCCGGAGATCCGAATGGAGGACTATTCCGGAATCTTTTGCCAATGGAGAGATCATCATGACACTTCTTCAATTACAAACCACATGTCCTGTGGATACACGTTACGTGTCTTTAATGCAGTGGTTTCCATTGCCTTCTGCATCGTCATGTCGTTGATCATTGCTGATTCTTCCGGCTTTAGGGGCAATTTCCCACCCCTAGGACAAGAGAGTGCCCTGAACCTCTAGCCGCTCCTCCGCCCTCTTTGACAAGGCCGTTGGCGGAATGAGGCTGACTTCTTATGCCGGAAGTCTTCGGCCGCCAATGCTGATTATTTATCATACCCTAACGAAGAGAAACGTCCACATACCATAATATCATGATCTCCATATTTCACTATTGGCACTACACGTGATGGGGTAATATTCTCCAGGCATTCGCCAAACCAAAACTCGCCCATCTGATTGCCATAGGGTATAGAGTGTTTCGTCGCCCCAAATCACTCCTTTCCAATCATGCGCCGTCCAGTGGCGTCGTTCTTTGTACCACATCAAGTGCCACTTCGTGGCGACCACTGAAATGTGTGGCTCCTGAGGAGCTGCTCCACTATTGTACAGGCAGTCACAGAGCTAGCTGGATTGATGGTAGCACTTCAGAACCCACGAATGACTGCTTCTGCTGATTTCATGCGATGTTTTTATCATCACTCTCTGCATAGCTCGACGGCCCATGGCCATCAGTTCATGAGTTCTGCCTGGTGCTAGTTTGGCTGTGGTTGTTCCTCGATGTTTCCATTTCGCAGTTACATCAGCAGCGGTCGAGTGGGGCAGCCTTAGAAGAATTGAAATGTCGATAATGGATGAAGTTCTCCAATGAGTATCCCACGTTCGAACTCACTGAACTTTACTGATGGACTCAAATGCTGTTACCACTCTACTGACAGTGCTCGCTTACTATCTTTATACTGGTGTCCACTTCTCGTGACATTTAGTGGTCAATTACGCATATAATAGGGGTTCTGGATAGTTTCCATCAGACAGTATTTCTTCGACTACCTGCCAGGGTAGCCGAGAGCGCTAACGCGCTTCTTCCTGGACTCGGTTAGGCGCGCCGGCCCCGGATCGAATCCGCCAAGCGGATTAACGACGACGGCCGGTGTGCCGGCCAGCCTGGATGTTGTTTTTAGGCGGTTTTCCACGTCCTACAATGTGAATACCGGGCTGGTCCCCACTTCCCGCCTCAGATACACGACTCGCAGGCATTTGAAACACATTCCCACTACTTCACGATTTACACTTGACACAGACTGGTCGGGTACACTAATTCCGTCCCGGGGGGGTACGGGTTGACGGCAGGAAGGGCATCCGGCCACCCCTTCCAATTAACCGTGCCAAATCCGTACTTCACCCTGCCGACCCTGCGCACAATGCGGGATAAAGGCGGTAGCGACAGAAAGTATTTCTTCGACTGTACCAAGTGCAGTGGTAGTCGGCCTGCTGCATTTCCCCCTCTCTGTTCTTTTGGGATAAATGTCGCCTGTGGTATGCAAGCTGTTAGAAGGCTATGCACGTGGACAGCTACGGTGAGCGTGCTTACTCAGCACCGCACTGCTTGCTAGACTCAGTAGGACAGTGACGTGCCAGAGTACTGGTTGACGCTGTGCCGTGCTGTGGTGTGCCCAGCAGCTTCTCCACCATCCTGGGCGACGGCTTCCGCGAGAGGTCCCGGTCGCGGAGCAAGAGCCGCGAACGCCAGCAGCCGGCGCAGCAGCAGGAGGGCAAGCCGCGCTCCAAGGGCGTCTTCTCGGCGCTCTTCAAGAAGAAGGACCGCAAGAAGGCCGGGCACGCCGAGCAGCCGTCTCCGGGAGACCTGCCGTCGCCGGAGTCCAGGGTATGCAGCGCCAGCCGTAGGGTAAAGAAGCGACACCACCTCAACGGAACATCCAAAACCGTCTGTAGCATCCACCTCCAATGTAGGATAGAGAGAACCTCAACATCCAACAGCACCAAACAGTGATGCACAGAATTCAGTCTAGGGAAGCCTCTAATAGCGTTTGTGTCCAATACACATCTATAGCCTAGAGTAACGCCACCAGCCTACCATCTGGCAGCACGTAACACGTTCAGAGGACTTGCAAGATACAACTAATTTATTACTGATCAACAGTTTTACCCAAAGGGCACAGTATGTACCCAAAAACTTTGTACAAGTGTCTCTTATTCACAAATCAGAAAAATACATTACACAATACCTTTCTAATTAAATTAGGTGCAAACAAGAACTTCTTATAAGCGCTTCAATAATAAAAGGTAAAATCAATTTCATTTAACAAAGGGCACTTGAATAATAAAGGTGAAATAAGTTTCTTCTAAATAGGTCACCTGGGCAAGCGCAATAGGGCAATTCACATAATTTCCAATTTCCGCTACCCATCAAGCATTTCTCTAAGTTCAATTCCCGCTGCACGTAAGGTATAATTCAGAACACTAGTCTCCTTCCTTTATGGTTTTGAAGGTAAATATATAAGCAGTATAGCAAACGGAACAGACGCCTTGGCGTCGCAATGCAGAGGAAACTTAACTTAATGCAAGATCCCCACTCACTGCAACCCGAAGAATTCAGTGGCCGCCGTATCGGTTGCCATTTTCCCCGCGGCCAAAAGAACCTTCCGTTCCCTCTGGTACTGGTCGGCCGAGGCGTCGTACTCTGGAGATCGATTTAGACATGGACTAGGTGCCCGCTGCAGTGCTGCAACAGAAAAGCACGAACACACAGCCACAGCCAAAAGAAACAATGTTAACAGCCCCAGAATATAGTAAGATAAAATTCTACGAAGATAGATCACATCAAGACAAACGCAAAATAAAAATGGTTAAAAGCATTAACTGTAGACTTCAAATTTCAAAATATGTAGAATTGCCTCAGCACAAACAGACTAGTTTTAAAAGGACAACGATAAGACAAAGCATTATATTATTACACCAGTACGTCGCAGTTCTAATACAGTATTGACACTCATAAGAAAAGGTAGAAGCTAGTGATAACACCGGTAGGCCCGATTGCAAAACTAGAAAGCTTGAATGTCTACTCCTTCAATAGACAGCTGCGTGGTACATAGTTCTATTCCACTAGCCAAACTGAATAACACATTGCTCAGCGCCCTGTGTAGGAGACCATGGCCCAGGCACGCCTCAAGAACTTGCAATAACAGGCCTGCTTCCGCACTCCGAGCCACATACACCGGTCAAATCCAGCTAACTCCACGCAAACACAAGTTTCACCCTCCGAGCAGCGACACGTACCGGCCGTTCCGAAGCCAAAACCCAGTCTCCCGCCAGCCCACCGGCACCACCACCGGCCAACGAGGCAAAGATAAGCAACGCCAGGGGGAAACAAACGATCCGGGTGAATCGAACGGAGAAAGCAACTAGCGCCGGCGCCTCCCCACGTATAACATGGCAGGGAAACTGCAAACATCACATGCATCCAGTACAGAGTATTAGAATCATCCGCAACGTCTACATTTGCTATGGGATAGAGACTGGCCAACATCTCAACATCCAGTAATACAGTGCAGGGTTACATCCACTTCACGTAAGAAAAACCTCCGACATCACATGTGTCTAACACAGAGCACACAGGCACCTGTAACTTCTGCCTCCACTGTGAGACAGAAAACCAGCAACGTCTTAACATCCAGTAACACACTGCAAGGTTACAGTAATTTTATGGTAGAAAAACCTCCAACAGAAACTCTGTCCAGTACTGAGTACAGAAACCCTCTGTAGTATCTACCTCTGGTACCTGATAGAGAACTGCCAACACCTCAACATCCAGCAGCGCTGTGTAGGATTACACTTACTTTAAGGTATTTACATCTCTGACAAAACATACAGTACAGGGCACAGTAAAAATCTGTGGCACCCATACCCTCTAACAAACCACACAACATCCAACACCACAGTGCAGGGCACCTGCAGCACACAACTGTACCAGGGCACCTCTACCAGCAGCACAGTATCCAGTAGCACAGTACAGGGCAACACCATTCGTGGTATGCATACCTCCAACTGCACATGTGTCCAACTGAGTACAGGATAGGGCAACCACCAGGAGCACCAACCAGTACAGGCTCATTATGTACCAGACAAGATCCAAAGACAATACAGTGTTCAGCAGCCACACACGATTCTGAAATGTGTGTGCCCCTGGACATTTCGCAGCAAGCAACCACCAATAATAAGTATGATAAATAATTGTTAGTGTAAGCATCTCGCAGGCAGCCATATTCTGTGTGAATTACTATGAAGAACAGTGTCCTGTTGAAAAATGGTACCATGTTACTGTCGCAGGGGAGGTAACACTTGAGGACACAGCCGGTCCATAATGCATCATTGTGCCCTCAGATTCCTTCATCATTGTGCCCTCAGATTCCTTCACTGACTCATACTCGAGGGATCCTCACATCATGCCGCTAACCATCTCCGAAACAGTATGGGACCTCTCGCTAGGTCGCAGCTATACTCGTTGACGATGATCGCTGAACATAATCCAGCGGTTATTCATCAACAGTCAGTGCCTTCCGGTCACAGACTACAGACTCAGCCGATTGTGTTATGGTGTTAATGACAGCCTGTGCAGGGGACGGTAATTCCCTAATTCGGCTGCTATTAGTCTACGACCAGTGATGTCGGATGACCCAGACGTTGCAGGCAGTATCGTTCTCAGATGGAAGGCGCAGATGTGAACGGGTTACGATGTGGCTGGTGCACTGTACAGCAATCCTTCCTTGTCAGACGTGGTCATCCGGAACCTTGACGATGAATATGCCTGCCCTCACATCTTTGTGCAGTTCAACACCGGGCCACTGTCAGATCGTAATGCCCCAAAAATTTGAATACTACACGCTTCGAAAAGCTGGCCGATTGCAAACTCGGAATGACACCCCTTTCAAACTCTTGTCAGGCGCTGATAACGCTGTCTCACGCGAATATGTGGCATCTCCGTGTCCTTCACAATGATCACTCAACATCTGACATTGTTCACGTCCTTTATTTGCGCTACCGGGCCTGTTAACAACAATAAACACGGACAGTATTATCGCACTCTGGTGGCCTTTCTACGTGTCACAGAGAATTGTAACTCTCGTCAATAACATATCTTCCTGTGGTATGAACGTGTATGAAGTTACAGTGACATGAGACGAGTCTTTTGAATCCTTCACATTTTTGTCACGCAGAGTGGTTTCTGCCCAGAAAGATGAGGTTATCTAAGCAGTTCTCGTAAGAGGCGCGCCGACTTTCTTTGCGCGTTGCACTCTCTCACTAGACACACAAGCCTATGACCATTCGGACGAAAACTCTCCTATTAGTCCTCAAACAGCATTTAAGTATATAAATGCCTTTATGCAGTTTCTTTCGTAGACTGCATGTGTTTTCCCAGTATGCTATTAGAGAATCTTTACTTGCCATTTGCAGTACTTGCAACTCAGCGTTTCTGCGGACAACTACACACATTAGTATTCCCAACATTCTCTATACGAGTCACTCTAGTTGTCACCCATTAATACTGCTGTTGTCACACTTTAACGTTTCATGAGGCGCACATCTTTTCATGTAACCACATTAAGAGCTGCTTGTTTGTGTTTCTATCTGTCTGATACTGTGTTGATATCTAACGGGATATCATTGGAAGTTTTAGTGGATAGAATTTTCTCATACATAAGTGCATGATCTACAAAAGTGCCTTAGTTTGCATCTAACACTAACAGCTAGGCCATTAATGCAAAAGATAAACAACAACAATCCTATTGCCCTCCTGTTGGGCATACTACGTACACCATCCGACCAAAATGTCCCAAGACTGATTTTATTCCTGGCGTATAAGCGACGTCAGCGTAGTAGCTACAGTGGCGGCTTGAACTAAAGACTGTAAACAACAGGCGTCCATTTGGCACGCCAGTTGTGAGCAGGCAGCGTTTAGTAGTGGGTGTACGGCTGTAATGTGGCAACTTCGTTGTGTCACAAATCGCAATGGAGCAACGAACTGAATAACTCTAAATCAAGTGTTCAAGACATTCTCCAGAATATTTCGAGGAACAAAAAAAAAAAAAAAAAAAAAAAAAAAAGAGTACAGAGTTGGTCTCTAACACCCTGACTCCGCAACAAAAAGAAAATGCGGGTGCCTCCTGCGACTTGATTGAAATGCAAAAAAATCATCACGGGTGACGAGGCTGAGAGATATGAGTACGAACCTATCACAAAAGGACAAATTTCAGAATGAGTCCCTGATGGTTCGGCAAGACCGAAGAAGGTGCAGATATGATGTGCGAATTGAACAACATCCCAAAGAATGATTTTTCTGACAGTTCCACTTCGTTTTATGAACGTTCAGTGAGTTGTACTGAGGTGTTGGAAGACTTTGTGCAACACCTGTAGCATTAAAAGTATCATATTAACTTTTCTCTGTTTCCTTATGAATCCAGTCTTGAAACTTCGTGAACTGATGAGATATTTCTATGCTATGGGGTAGGATAATGTCCAGTGATACGAGAGTCAGTTGCATGATAACAACTGAGAGTTGCAAACGACACGGTGTGAACTACCTGCGCCCCTTACATCTAACACAGGAAGGGGTACCACAGCTGTCTCATGCGCCGCACAGTAACTGACTGCAACATAAGCAAATCGAGTACTCCCAAGGAGAACTACCCCTACGTCCAAGCCGTTGTGTGCTCCTGACCTCCTGTTGAGCAACTTTTTCATCCAGCTGTTTGAATTTGTCCCTCTATGAGACCATTTTAAGTGTGATCTTGCTTCTGTGATAGCACAGTTCCTCCTGCTATGCATTCTCCAGTTCTGATGAGAAGCGTGATGGAAGTGATCCCACCCAGCATGCTCTGACACAGTCGTCGGCCGAGAAGTACTTATGGCCTGCTGAGAATGACTGCAGTAGTCACCCGACTCTGGTTTTGCCATTAAACAATTTGCCTGAGCGTTTGACTCAAATTTTGTAGTTAAAAGTCATGTGGTCACTCATACTCTTTGCCAATAACGAGGACACATGATCGAATCAAATGTACGAGGGCTATCCACAAAGTACATTACGTTTTGGAATTTAAAATAAATAAAGTACTGGAAATTTTTTTATTATATACAGATGAAAGGCACACTTAAATACTACTTTTCTACATAGTTGCCACTTAAATTAAGGCACTTATCGTAGCGATGGACGAGCTTGGAAATTCCTTCGCCATAAAATTCGGCCGCCTGCGCCTTCAACCACGTGGTTACCTCTTTTGGGACAGAAAAGGTGTGATTTTTGTGGATTTCCTGGAAAGAGGCACTACAATAAACTCTCAAAGGTATTGCCAAACTCTGCACAACCTCAGAAGAGCAATACAAAACAATCTCAGGGGAAAGTTGGGCTCAAAGATCTAGCTGATTCACGACAACGCCCGGGCCCACACGGCAAATGCCACTCGTGAAGTTCTCGAATCTTTTAAGTGGGAGTTGTTTCCTCATCCGCCGTACAGTCCCGACCTGGCACCAAGCGACTTCCACTTATTCCCAGCAATGAAGAAGTGGTTGGCTATGCAGCGTTTTGATGACGACGCACAGCTTCAAGAAGAGGTAACCACGTGGTTGAAGGCGCAGGCGGCCGAATTTTACGACGAAGGAATTCCAAGCTCGTTCATCGCTACGATAAGTGCCTTAATTTAAATGGCAACTATGTAGAAAAGTGGTATTTAAGTGTGCCTTCCTTTCATCTGTATATAATAAAAAAAAATTCCAATACTTTATTTATTTTTAATTCCAAAACGTAATGTACTTTGTGGATAGCCCTCGTATATTGATGTTCGACATATTGTTATACAGACATAGTCCAAAACTCTCTCCACGGAATAATTCTGACATTTTATCTAGTCTAGCAATGCATTTGCATAGTTTATCACTTTAATATGTTTGTATGACTTCTAGCAATACATTTTTAATCTCTCCATCAGGACGATGGCATCTCTGAGGTCCGCAGCTGCTAGCAGTTTATTCTATGAAAGGTCACGGATTGTACCTCGCTGATGTTGATTACTCATACTACAGACATGATCGATTTCGCAATCCACATCTCATCATCAGATGTATCAGTCACATCGAATCTGATTGTGGAACATACCGTCCGAATTTTGCGACTGAGAAAGAACAAAAGTTTGTATCGCTAACAATAACCAGATCGCTATATCCCAGTGATGATATCACTATGTATGTAGTGTTCCACATAATAAGATACTAGTAATTCATTTCACTTTTTTAATTATCTTTACTCGACTATTGCCAAGTTAATGCGAATTTTTATTGCAATAAACTCAGTCGTTAAAATGAAATTCTCACTATTGTATTGGTTAAAAACAGACATGGTTGCAATTTTAGTTTTTTTATTTTTCAACTACGAGTTTCGGCTTATTTAGGCATCTTCAGGTTGATCTTCATTTGGTATTTCTTAAAACCATCCTTTTGGCAGTGTTGCCAAAGGGCATCGTCGGATACATCAAGCCAACATCGCCTTCGATAAACTCAGTAAAAACTTTTCAAGATGGACTTTAAAAAGTTTTTACTGAGTTTAACGAAAGCGATGTTGGCCTGATGTATTCGATGATGCCCTTTGGCAACACTGTCTAAAGGATCGTTTTAAGAAATGCCAAATTAAGATCAACCTGAAGCTGCCTAAATAACCCGAACCACGTAGTTGAAAAATAAAAAAAATAAAATTGCAACCAAGACTGTTTTTAACCAATACTGTCAAGCACTGGTTTGCTATATCCCACATATGGATTGGAAGGATTTCTATTGAAATTATCACACTTGCCCTGTGTGTAGAACGTTGTGTGTGCTGTGGTGGCAGGTGCCGCAGCAGGCGGCGGAGCCGCTGGCGACAGTCGAGTTCAAGTTCGACTCGGAGGCGGAGGCGCCGGCGCCGTCTGCCGCCGCCGCGGCCGCCAGCCAGCCTCCAGCCACCGCCGTAGTGCACAGGCCGGAGCGGCGCGGTAGCGGGGGCGGCGGGGGCGGCGCGGGGGCGGAGGAGGCGCAGGCGCACCGGCGGGCCGCCTCCAACAAGCGGCGCGCCATGCACGAGGCGCAGCTGCTGCCGGCGGAGTGCCAGGGGCTCGCAGACGTCATCGCGGGCTCCGGGCTCGACAGGTGAGTGCCCTGTTCACTTCCTCAAAGGCGCACTAATCGAACAGGTTAATAAACATCGATGATACGACACAGAGGTGTCAACGACCACAGTTCCTCTCCCCCTCCCCCATTTCCCTTCCCCACATCCCCCTTCCCCCACTCCTCCCTTCACGGCCTACGCCCCTTCCCACCTCCGCATTTACCCACATCTACCTTCCCACACTTTCTCTTTCCAGCCATATTCCTTCTTCCCCACACTTCCCCACCTCCTCGCTTACTTCCTTACTCACCTCCTCCCCCAAACAACCTTGTCGTGAACTGCTCCCTTTCCAACCCTCCTTCCCCACCTCCTCCCTTCCGCAACTCTTCCTTCCCCAAACTCCTCCCTCCTTCCCCACCTTGTCCTTTCCCCAACTCTTCCCTTCCAAAACTCCTCCCTTCCCCAACTTCTTCCTGCCCCAACTCCTCCCTTCCCCTGCTCCTATCTTCTCCACCTCCTCCCTTCCCCTACTCTTATCTTCTCCACCTCCTCCCTCACTCTCTTCCTCACTTCCTAGTTTCCTGCCTTCCCAAATGCATTCCAATGCAACCTTTGGAATTAGTTTTTCACTGATTACCGCTTCCTTTCCACCTCTCTCATTATTAATTTCTTACCTCCCGGGAAATTCTCTTGTCACCACTATTATGGATGTGGCAGATGTCTTATCGTGTTCCAGGTGTTTCTGACGAATCTTGTTGTATGAATACACTGGGACTGGTGCTAACAGACAAGAAACAGGATAATTTTAACATAATTCACACCCATTCTTTAACATAAATGTAGTTTCAGGTAGCCTTCATAATATGGCAACCACTAACACAATAGCCGGATTATCTGTGTAAATAGTCCTGTTACGCTCAGGAAAATATTCTAATTTAAAAATTATTAAAGACATAGATGAGTCTGTTTACTCCAGCTTGCAGCATGTTAAAACGGAATGAGACGTTGACAGCAGACATAGTCACTACGTCCATGTTTTCGTAGGACACAAAATAGTTCGAATTTCAAATGCACTCGGAGAAAAGCTAGGAGGGGAGATATCCAGAGTTGTTAACTAGATATTACAGTTCTGGTGATACGTTGCAGGGGGCAGCATAGATCATATCGATTACTGGCCTAGCGACAACATGTAGGTGGGCAGCAGCTAGTAGTGTCGACCCAGGCACGCACGGCCTCAAACTCTGGCGTCCATCGATGCCGTATTCTCTTGATGTGGCGGAATTAATAGTGACGCTGGACTCTGTAAATCTAACGTCAATGTACCTAATGGCAGGTCAGAACAAGCTGTAGTCTAGCATGACTGGGCAACAAACGAGGTGAAGCACGGTGCCCCTGATGGCTTTATAGCACGTGTAGAGTGCCTCCATGGCTCTAACCACAGTCCACGATCCCATAGACGAGTTGCACTGTCGTACCGGTGTCATTTCAGGTCAGAACTTGTTCAGCTCTATAGCTGTCCTCTCCGCATGGCACCAATGTGAGGACACATAGAGAACCATCTTCCTCTGTGGCAGTGTGGACCACAGACAAATTTTGTATGGAAACGTCTTCGCCGATTGACCAACCCCAATTGTGATTTTTAATAAAAGCGAATTATGGTAATGGCTCTGAGCACTATGGGACTGAACATCTGGGGTCATTAGTCCCCTAGAACTTAGAACTACTTAAACCTAACTAACCTAAGGACATCACACACATCCATGCCCGAGGCAGGATTCGAACCTGCGACCGTAGCAGTCGCGCGGTTCCGGATTGCAGCGCCTAGAACCGTGTGGCCACCGCGGTCGGCAATTATGGTAATCGCACAGTTATTCTGACATCACTGTTTGACATTCCTGTCCATCGACAACGCATTGGTAGTTTCAGAATGTCGCACATAATTTATTAAGGGAGATTTGGGTATTAATTTACAGGGTGTTTCAAAAATGACCGGTATATTTCAAACGGCAATAAAAACTAAACGAGCAGCGATAGAAATACACCGTTTGTTGCAATATGCTTGGGACAACAGTACATTTTCAGGCGGACAAACTTTCGAAATTACAGTAGTTACAATTTTCAACAACAGATGGCGCTGCAAGTGATGTGAAAGATATAGAAGACAACACAGTCTGTGGGTGCGCCATTCTGTACGTCGTCTTTCTGCTGTAAGCGTGTGCTGTTCACAACGTGCAAGTGTGCTGTAGACAACATGGTTTATTCCTTAGAACAGAGGATTTTTCTGGTGTTGGAATTCCACCGCCTAGAACACAGTGTTGTTGCAACAAGACGAAGATTTCAACGGAAGTTTAATGTAACCAAAGGACCGAAAAGCGATACAATAAAGGATCTGTTTGAAAAATTTCAACGGACTGGGAACGTGACGGATGTACGTGCTGGAAAGGTAGGGCGACCGCGTACGGCAACCACAGAGGGCAACGCGCAGCTAGTGCAGCAGGTGATCCAACAGCGGCCTCGGGTTTCCGTTCGCCGTGTTGCAGCTGCGGTCCAAATGACGCCAACGTCCACGTATCGTCTCATGCGCCAGAGTTTACGCCTCTATCCATACAAAATTCAAACGCGGCAACCCCTCAGCGCCGCTACCATTGCTGCACGAGAGACATTCGCTAACGATATAGTGCACAGGATTGATGACGGCGATATGCATGTGGGCAGAATTTGGTTTACTGACGAAGCTTATTTTTACCTGGACGGCTTCGTCAATAAACAGAACTGACGCATATGGGGAACCGAAAAGCCCCATGTTGCAGTCCCATCGTCCCTGCATCCTCAAAAAGTACTGGTCTGGGCCGCCATTTCTTCCAAAGGAATCATTGGCCCATTTTTCAGATCCGAAACGATTACTGCATCACGCTATCTGGACATTCTTCGTGAATTTGTGGCGGTACAAACTGCCTTAGACGACACTGCGAACACCTCGTGGTTTATGCAAGATGGTGCCCGGCCACATCGCACGGCCGACGTCTTTAATTTCCTGAATGAATATTTCGATGATCGTGTGATTGCTTTGGGCTATCCGAAACATACAGGAGGCGGCGTGGATTGGCCTCCCTATTCGCCAGACATGAACCCCTGTGACTTCTTTCTGTGGGGACACTTGAAAGACCAGGTGTACCGCCAGAATCCAGAAACAATTGAACAACTGAAGCAGTACATCTCATCTGCATGTGAAGCCATTCCGCCAGACACGTTGTCAAAGGTTTCGGGTAATTTCATTCAGAGACTACGCCATAATATTGCTATGCATGGTGGATATGTGGAAAATATCGTACTATAGAGTTTCCCAGACCGCAGCGCCATCTGTTGTTGAAAATTGTAACTACTGTAATTTCGAAAGTTTGTCTGCCTGAAAATGTACTGTTGTCCCAAGCATATTGCAACAAACGGTGTATTTCTATCGCTGCTCGTTTAGTTTTTATTGCCGTTTCAAATATACCGGTCATTTTTGAAACACCCTGTATGTATTTGCTTAATATAAACACATGTAATCAACTCACAATTCCGTTCATTCTATTGGTAACATCATCATCTGTCAGACTATGTGATCAGAAAGTAATTGTTCTGATTTACACCATGCTCTCTGTATGGTCTGAATGTAAATGGTTCACACGGCCTCAGCACCAAGAGTGTGCAACGGTTTGGAGATGTCTATCATCTACATACAGCCATCCCTTCCCACACCGGCCTCTTCAAACACCAGCTGCCCCCTTCTCACCAAGTCCCAGTCTCCATTTTTTTTTTTTTATTCTTTTTTTTTAACCAGCTCCCTGTCGCACTCCAGCTACCTCGACTTTTGGTTCAACGCGTGTTTCGTGTTAGTTCAGTTTTTATAACATTGATATTTTCCTTTTTATAATTCCTTGATGATTTTCATTATGATACACATCATTTTCGTGGAAAGTAGTAAGGAAAGAAAACTACCATGCTACACACTTATCTTTGTTTTAAACCACTTTGACTTTCCATCTCCTATCTATGTTGTAAACCACTTTGACTTTCCATCTCCTATCTGCACACTGGTCTCGCCATTGTTATATAGCATCTGGTTTTTTTTGTAATTAGTGAGTTCGGAACATCCCGTTCAGTCCCCCATTTTATAAGCCAGCACACTACAAATTTATTATCGGGTCTTTTCTATCCGCTCAATGTACTACTTTTATTCATGAACAGGAGATACATAGACCACAACAGCACAGCTAAATAGAGCAATATTTCAGCTATAGAGTGTCATTTTTCTACATAGTCATCAACATTTTGAACCAGAAACTGCATGGTGCACTTGTAAAAATCAGAACCAGCTGAGGCTAACAGCTTTGGGATCAGCATCTGAGTCTTGAAAATGTTCACCACGTAGTCCATCTCCCACAGGCCCAAAGAGATGGAAGTCTGAGGGCGCTAAATTGGGACTTTACGGTGGATGTGATAAGACAGTGCAGCCGAATTTTGCTATGAGTTGCGTGCTCGCAAAAATGGTGTGGGGTCTGGCGTTATCGTGTTGCAGGTGGAAGTTGGTCTTCTTCTCTGGCCATACCCTGGAAATTCAAGCTTTCAGCATAGTCAGCGTCGTCTTGTAGCGTGCGAACTGACCACACTCTGGCTATCCCAGAAGACTGTGCACATCACTTTGCCTGTAGACGGCTGTGTCTTGAATTTCTTCTTTGACAGAGAATTCGCTTGTTGCCGTTCCGTGGACTGTCTTTTGGATACCGGCTCGTAGTGTTGACTTTATGTCTCATCTCCAGTGACGATTCTATTCAGAAAATTGTCGCCTTCCACTTCCTATTGGTTTAGAAGATCCCGTCAAATTTCCATTCTGTAAGTTTTTTGTTCTTCTGTAAGCATCAGCGGGACCCATCTCGCACAGACTTTGCGATAACCAAGATGTTCCAACATTGTTTCCAAGGCATTACGGCTGACATTCAGCTTTACAAATAATTCTCTGGTCGTTGTCCGCCGATCAGCACAGATGAGCTGATCATGACGCCTTTCATTGCGAGGGATGACAGCTGTGTAGGGTCGACCGGGCAGTGGGGTGTCATGCACGCCCTTTACACCACCTTGGAGATGCCGTACCCATCGCCTCACATCGCTCACGTCCATTGTATCGTATCCATACACCTCTAGCAAGCGTCGATCTATTTCAACTGGCGTAATTCCTTCAGCAGCAACGAATTCAATCACGCGTCGCTGTTTTACACGCGCGACCATATCAGACTCCATTTTGGATCACACCTCTGCTGGAGCCAACTACCGCAGAACAATGGACCCACCTGCAAATGAAAGAGGAAGGTTCAAGCATTAGCACTACACCAACGACATCTGGCGCGGACATCCGAAGTCACCACAAAAAATTAGGAGGCATTACATTCGGAACGACCCTCGTATTTCCATTATTTGTCCAACTGCAAAAATAAGGCCAAAAGTTCTTCTGTTAGTCCTAAGTCCATAGTGTTTGTAACCTTCTCTTGCTGCCTGTTAATGATTCGGTAAATATAATTTTATGCCGTCGCTGAAGTGCAGCAAATGTGTAGCATGTATTACGAAGTTTGTTAAGCAGAAGTAATGCACAATATTGTATTTTGCTTATTTCGTGTTTGATTCCACTTAACTTCACTTAATCTCCATGATAATCCTGCATTTTTGGTAATTCTTACAGCCCACAAGTTGAGCTGCTGGTTTTCAATTTTTTTATAAATTAATGTCTTCTTATTTCATCTGACACATAGATTTATTTGCGTTTCATTACAAAGAGTTAGGATGCTACAAAACTAAGCTTCACAGCTAACTCAGACTAGCACTAGATTTGAAGTGTGCTAAGAAAGATAAGCTTGGCTAAGGTAGCTTAACATTGTGATTATACGAGTAAAATACATAGATATGCGGTGATTGAAGTAAACCTTCGATTTACATTTTAAATTTTTGTATACTTATTACAATAATTTGAATTTACAGAAATTAATTTTGTAAAAAAGAATACTGTTTAAAACATTACAATTCCACAGTGTTGTAAAATATTTTTAGGTTAGGTACATCATTTGTTTGGACCTGACATAACAACTGCAGAAGCGTTGGTTACACGACTCTTACTCAAAAAGGAATCTACGATGTTATAACAGAACCCCAATGCACGAAAATGACAAAATGAATTGAGCGATACTGCGTCGTGACACCAAATGAAGAGACCAGTACCCAATGAAACAAACTCCCGTATCCTGTAAATCTCTTTTCCATAATCTTTAGGCAGTGTGGTAATGAAATGATCCCTCTAAAATTGCTATATTTTTTCTATAAATTTTTATTATCACACATAGCACCAGATTAACTCCTCAATCACCAAACTGAAGTGGGAAACAAAAATTATAACTATATTACCAGCTGGTAACGTAACAAAAAATAATGCTCCTGTTATCAATCGAAGTAAGACTCCTACAGGTAAACTGTTGCTTCAAGAAACCAGTGACGTTCATAGCCCACTACATTCTTAAAGAGAAAAATGTCCTAACAAAATTAGAGTAGTTCATTACCTGAATGTTGTCCATTAAATCTAGTGCCCGTGTACATATAAAAAATAAACTGCTGCAATAAACTAAATCTGTGTTTACTATAATCCAATATTTCAAGCAAAATATTTGATCAGGTGAACATCTGCAACTGAGGAATATTTATAAAATGAAAACCCTCCTCAAGCTCCATGACTAGTCACTTCCGTATAGCGCTGTCCAGGAGGGCACTATGGTTGCTGATCATGCGTTTGTTAGATGTGGGCGTGATCCCCCATCACTGACTCACCCCACCGCCACACATTTCTGTACCCATAATTATTTTGTGGCACCCGAAGCTTTAAGCTTCGAAACCGTTCGTGGAATAAATTAACAAAATTATTGGCAATTGAAGGCCTTGTAAAAATAAGAATAGAGACAGAGCAGGAGTTAATTTAAAGTTTTGTCCAGGTGCAATTTTCTTAACCCGTATTTACTGTAGAACTGTTTTGACAACATTCATGTTAACGCCGATCTATACCAGCGTACACAATGATTATTTTACATACTAAAAACCAAAGAACGGTTTCCAAGCTAAAAATGTTACATATTCATTCGAAGATCTCTGTAGCATACATCGGCTGTATAGCACATGCTGGAAGCTAGCGGATTTGTGGTGGAAGTGTCTAAAGTGAATATTGATTAATTTTGTGAACGAAAGGTAATGAAAATCGAAGGTGCCATGTGGATGTTAATAACAATACCGCACACACTGCCACATTAAGTAAATAAATTCGGTTTTCGAGACAACTTGCCGTATAACTATTACTCAAGGCGATACGTTAAAGTGTTCCCTATCTTGTTGTCACATAGCCAGCACCCTACATCACGCTACGAAAATAAATATGTAACTTCTGCCAGACGCATCTGAAGACGAGCCTGAAAAGCTTCGAAAACTAGTTTAACAAAATAAACAAAATTTCATCAAGTGACTGGTTACGGTTATTGTATTTATATTTGACTTGTTCCTATATGCGTTTTTAAATACAGGTATTGTAATTCCCCATGACCAGTAACTGCGCACACTCCTTTCTCTCTACAACATTCCCAGGTGAGGAGTAACTGCTTATATCGCTTTCCGCCATGTGTGAGGTTACTAGCTGTCGCGTGTGGTGGGGGATGGGGTGGGGGGGGGGGGGAGTAAGCTCTGCCTTCTCACTTCAGTAGCAGCTCCTGTTTGGCTGACCACCTTCACTTCCTTTGCACAAGACTCCACAGCTTGCTGCCAAGCGTGGTGGTGCAGCGCTTGGCATATTGGACTCGCATTCAAGAGAACAAAGGTTCAAATCCCTGTCCACCCAACCAGATTTATGTTTTCTGCAGTTTCCCTAAACCACTCCAGGCAAGTGCCTTTGAACAGGGCATGGTCGATTTCCGTCACCATCCTTTCTTAATCCGAGACAGCACTTTCTCTCGAAGGGCCCAATGTCGACAGAAGATTAAACTCTAATTTTTCTTCCTTCCATTTACAGCTTGCCAGAACAAAAATTAATAATGACCGTGTAGCAGATTACTCGATAATTATGAATATAATGTAAACAAATAAACTATTGAATAAGAGGGCTCCCACTAGACTTTAGTACCTAGAAATGCATGAAATAATGTTCCGATGATCTTCATGTCAAAGCTGAAAAAATACTCTGCACATGTATTAATGTATGATGATGATGATGGTTGTACTACGAGGCATAGTACAACATTTGTTACCAGTGTATGAAATGAATTTTTATTACTTCAAGAGTACACAACACCAAAGAAAGTTTTCTTCTGTGGTTACTGTAATGCATGCACCTTACATTGTACTGCTGTGATGAAATATCTGTACCGAGAAAATCATTCTATAAATAGCTCACACGCAAATTAATAAGAATATGTTCTACACACACACACATACACACACACTTGTGACGCATCCCGGTTTTGCACGTGTAGCACTAAGTAATTGTATCTACGGTTGGATGACTTGTTGTTGGAAATTTGTGGTAAGGTCTTATGGGACCAAACTGCTGAGGTCGTGCTCCCTAAGCTTACGCACTACTTAACCTAACTTAAACTAACTTACGCTAAGAACAACACACACACCCATGCCCGAGGGAGGACTCGAACCTCTGACGGGGGGGAGCCCCGTGGGCCGTGACAAGGCGCCCGCACGGCCACCCCGCGCTGCCAACTTGTTTTTAAAATGTAGTGAGATACACAAACCTTTCTCGTGAATCAGTTTGTCTATTAGAGAAAACTATACCGAAGTCGGTACAGCAGTTCCTGGGATAAGCCATAACACACAGACAGGAAAACGGTGTAGGGTACCTTAATTCATAATAAATATATATATATATATATATACATATAATCTTCAGTCCTGAGACAGGTTTGATGCAGCTCTCCATGCTACTCTACCCTGTGCAAACTTCTTCATCTCCCAGTATCTACTGCAACCTACATCCTTCTGAATCTATTTAGTGTATTCATCTCTTGGTCTCCCTCTACGATTTTTAACCTCCACGCTGCCCTACAATACTAAATTGGTGATCCCTTGATGCCTTAGAACATTTCCTACTAACTGATCAACTGATCCCTTCTTCTAGTCAAGTTGTGCCACAAACTCGTCTTCTCTCCAATTCTACTCAACACCTTCTCATTAGTTATGTGATCTACCCATCTAATCTTCAGCATTCTACTGTAGCACCACATTTCGAAAGCTTCTATTCTCTTCTTGTCCAAACTATTTATCGTCCATGTTTCACTTCCATACACAGCTACACTCCATACAAATACTTTTAGAAACGACTTCCTGACACTTAAATCTATACTCGATGTTAACAAATTTCTTCAGAAACGCTTTCCTTTCCATTACCAGTCTACATTTTATATCCTCTGTACTTCGACCAACATCAGTTATTTTGCTCCCCAAATAGCAAAACTCAATTACTACTTTAAGTGACTCATTTCCTAATCTAATTCCCTCAGCATCACCCGACTTAATTCGACTACATATATATGGTGGTCAGAAACAGGGCGTTGTACGGTAGGTTGGACTGAGAAATAATTATTAAGAAAAAGTTGGGTATGTTGCGTCATTTCCGAGTTAATTAGCATCGAATTTAGGCAATCGGACCATTGCTCGGTCTAATTCACATGTGCCAACAGATACAATTGAAACGTCCCCTTTGAACAATTTATACAAGACTGTGCTTATACTGACACACAATGTTTTTTAGCGCAACGCAATCTGACTTTCAAAATTCCCTACTAAAGAATGGCCCTGACTAACATTAAACTATACCTTTCACAAATCACTTACCTCACAAAAATCTTCGCTGCTCAAGCTACTGCAATACAGCGAGTGCCACTACTGCCAGCTAAATAAAAGATTCAAACTACGGAAGGCACTAACTACTGATAGGGATAGTTAGCAAATGAAAGATATTAATAGAGAACAAACAATGTATTTACCTTGATATCATCATATATAAATATAGCAGTTCATGACAAATTTCAAAACTCCGCCATCTCTCTCCCCACATCCACCACTGCTGGCGGCTCACCTCCAACTGCGCAACGCTATGCGCTGTTAACATCCAGCTGCCCCTCTACAATGGCAGACAACAATGCAAACTAGCCACAGACTGCACACAGCACAGACAGTGATTTCATTTTCATGCAGAGAGCGCTACGTAACGTTGCTAACAAGAACCTAAACAGCCTACTTACATAAAGAAAACATAAACAGCCTACTTACATAGCCCCCATGCTCCCCACAAAAAAATTTTACAAATGGTGTTGGGCACTGGCCAATACAGATTTGACAAAAATTTTTCACAATTACAGTAACAAAGATATAAAATGCACACACTTATTGATACAATGTTGGTCAAAAGCTAAAATTTTCTCACAGTCCATAAAGATAGTCCTGATCATTCATCATAATAGTAATTACAGTTTCTCATTAGTAAAAGAAATTGCACACAGAAGTAGTGGATTTCCATACAGTCTTGAAGAAGTAGTGTTGTCCTTCCAACGGAAAGACAGTGCTGACTCTTGACATGCTGACAGGTAATGGGCCACAATGGAGCAAACCCACAGCAGAGTCATTCGAAGTTTTGAAGAATATTGGTAGGTAGGTCATCACAGAGTAGACCCACTGTAGTCCTGGTAGAGATTACGGTATTGGTGGGCCACCAGAGGTGCAGACCCACTGCAGTCCTTGTAGAAATAATGGTATTGATGGATCATCAAAGATGTAGACCCACTGTAGTCCTTGTGGAGATAATGGTACTGGTGGGTCATCAAAGATGCAGACCCACTGTAGTCCTTGTAGAGACGGCCAGCAGCCATCTGTTGCGACTGTGCAGGTGCACAATCAGCATCGAAGAGTCTTGCGGAGAATATAGCAAGTCCATAACCACCACTTGTGCACTCACAAAGTTTTTTGGAATTGTCCTTAGAATGAGCAATGCTGTTATCCAGTCCCTTGCTGAATTATCAACACACGTGCAAACACTAACAGTCCCTACTTCTCACATATTGTCCATATACTATGACCAACAGAAATATGTGCAGTGAAATGAATGCTTACAAGTTACTTAATTTGATGAACTGGTGTCAATTGCAATTTTATAACATACGAATACGATTACAAAGGTACAAAATACCTCATTAAAGAACATAACAATACAGATAACATCTGTAGTAACACAGGCTTTACAAAAGAATAGAAATAAACATATACATCAGTGTTACAGGAGTATTACATAAGTACATGCATAAAAGATCAGAATAACTTTCGAAACATCAATTTCACACATAAGCATTAAAATAGAACAGAATTAATAACGTCTAACATCTTTCCAAAGTAAATAACATATTATTAATGCCAATTATATTTGAGGATAACAGTATTCCTCATCATAGTGAATGTAGCTTAATATTAAAAGAAGAAAAAATTCTATGAAACTACACAGAGACAGGAAGAAAACAACTACACAAGGGTACACAAACACATAGTGGGATAACACAAAAGGAAAGGACAGGGTTTGTTTCATTGCAGTATTTTGCAAACAAAACTTTCTTTGCTTCTTGGAGATCTCCCTTCATTCATCATTATTCCCAAAAGTCCTATCTATACCTGCTTTCTGTACTTTTCTCGTATAGCCTCTCAGTGCATTTCTTCAAATTCATCGCAACTCATTCTCTTATAGGCTACCCCCTCCAAAGCTAACCTAAATCTACTGAGCTCAGATGCTAAACTAAGGGACGAGGCAATGCAGCAGCACAAAACAATTAACACAAACATCAATGACAAAAAATTTAAATAGGCAAAGCAATTGCAATATTACAACTAATGTAAGGCACTGTGCAGCAAACAATAAAAATAAATCATTAGTAAAACTGGCTTAACAGAATAATACAAAGTCAAAATCAATAACACTATGCCTGGCAAACAGCAGCAACTTATACCTAAACATGACATAGCTCAAGCAGAAAAAATATTACAGTAAAAACAACAATGCAGAAAAGGAAAATGTATATTCACATCTTAATGTCTATGTAATTAAAGTGGTGCACCACAACAACTTATTGTAAAAGAAATATTACCATGTACTTGAAAAGAAAATTATGTGTTACTGTTACTAGTTCCTTCTTATTGTTCTTTCCTTTCCAAGTGCTCCTTTTTTAAAGAATGTGGATCATAAAATAATTATTTAATAGATCTGTTGACAGAAAGTGTTCACATTAGCAAATGCATTTCATTTTATAAAAGCAATGCTGCAACACAGCTGGAAACCAGACATCAAATGAACTAAGCAACTATGAAAAGCAAAGCATAAAAATATCATTCAATAGTCATGCGGCATTTCGTAAGTCAGTAGCACTCAACTCTCGGAGAAAGACATTTGTCAGAATCAGGTGTGCAGATGTACGAATATTTCCCATCAATTCATAAGCATTTCAGTAATTAGCACAAAGTGCGAGTAATCATATGTTTTCAAGTAACGAGGGTGTCGCATTAGCGATGAAAGGCACACCCTAATGGCTTGTTCTCCAGGTGTTTGACACAGCTGTGTGCCGACGACGCACGTGCAGGTGGTCACTTAACTTTCTTACGGAAATATTTACGACAGCAGTTTCCGCTACAGTGACAGTCTCATATAAAAATTTCACAGGTCGAGAATTTACGTTGCAAATGTGTAGAAACAAAATCCTATGAATATAACATTGTCCAAAAAAATTTTAGCCGCCATTGTGATACATTCACGCATTTACACGCACATTTCATAACTCTTAAAGTACGATTCTCGGTTTCCAACATCCTTTTTCACAAGTCAAGAGTCCTTAACTTCTTTCATTATTCATATACATATAAACACATAATCACATTCCTCATATATGGTAGCATCATCTTATTGACATAAACATACCTCAACAGCATAATACACATCGTCGTCGTAAAAATAACATCATAACACCTCAGTCAAATCTCAAAATCGTCGTAGCTTTCTGCAATAATTTCAAAACCTAAAGAAAATTCTCTGCTCATGTCAATAGTGGCATCTACCTCAAACGTACTTTAAAATCATGCTCCCTTACCAAATACATCATTCAAAGCTCTCATAGTATCACAATGGTACCAAAAAAATATGAACAGTTCACACAGTACAGACAAAATACACTTTCGTAAGTGTGAAGTTATCCAAGTCTGTAATTGCGTAAACATGTGTCACTGACGTAATAAAAAAGTTTGTTTCTCTGTTAAATGATCAGATAGCTGTGTAATTTATGTGTTAGAGAAATATGGTACCGATGTGTTAAATTGTATAAGCAAATACCATATTAGCTAGGGCTCCTTGTGCTTGCCAAACACATGGTACACAAAGTAGGCGTGTACCCCCCTGAGGTTTATTGTAATTATACCCTCAGGTGTTACAGATTACAAGAATGGAATGAAATGTATTACGGAAAACCTTTGTATCATTGTATTTCAAATATCTTTGAAAATAAATGTTTTTAGTACAAAATTGATCACTCAAATACGTGTCCTGTAGCGCTAAACATGCGTCTTGCTGTAAGATAATCTCTGTGGAAGTGTCGTAGTTATCGACGCTTATTGCCGTGATGAAGAAAGTACTGTACTGTAACGTATTGTTGTGCTACAGAAAAGGCAGTCTCATTGTAGCTATACTACAAAAGTTACTACTAAAACCTGTTTTACTTTTCAGAATAAAACAGAAAACTGTGCAGATATAAAACAGAAACACTGCAAAAGCAACATTGTAAATTTTCACTCATTAGTAGCGTCGTGATAAAACCGTGTAGTTGTCACATAAACTAACCATTGTGTCGTCTGGTATCTCACAGAAAGTACTTTAAACCCAGAATGTATTTTCAAGTAAACCAAAATGTTGCATTAAAATCTCATTAGCAGTACTGGTAAATGTTCTAAGTATGTGAGCCTTATAGTCGTTACGTAATCGTGCAACTAACAAGCAAGAATGTACAAATACAACACTGTGTCGTCTGTTCACTATAACAATGCATTCGTAATTTCTGTTTAAAAATGTTCCCTAGGTTCTAGACTGGATATTTAACTTCAAACATAGTTGTATGTTAACAGTTTCTTAAGTCTGACACAGCATACTAGTAATGTAAAGTGAAAAGTTATATGGCAAAGACAAAGTTAAAAAGCAGATTAGCTTTCAATAAACGGTTTTACATGTGAAATGTGGTGTAAACCTTTACTCTTCCTAGTACGCAGAGTTTCAACTTCAAAGCAATTATCATGTTGTATACGTCGGTAAGGAATGCTAAAATTTGCTCAAGGTTAGCGTCTATGTTATTTTTCCCTGAGCCAGCGGGCGCAGGTGGCTGCCTGCGGTACGAGTCATTGTCTGTTTCTTTGTTGGCGCGCGTCGTTACTGGGATTAGGAGACCTAACTTCTACAAATTCGCCTTGCCGAGAGGGCCAAGCTCTGTTAGAATCCCGCCAGTTCTGATGAAATTCACGTCTGTCGTTTTGTCGGTAGTTTACATAGTTTCTTGTTTGTCGGTCATGTGGTGGAGAATTTCTCCCTGAGTCGTAACTGCGCGCTGGACCGTTGCGTCTAAAGTTATTCTGTCTCCCTTGATAATAATTGTTTTGGTTCCCATATTGTCTGTTTCTAAGGTAATCTCTGTCATATTCTTTACTACGGAAATGCGATCTTTCTCTGTAACTATTATTACTCTGCCAGCGGTTGTCATATGGGTGGTGTCTGTTTTGGTCACGATTTGCGTTGTAAGAATAGCCCTGTCGTGTCCAGTTATTTCTTTCATCGCGGAATTGCGACGGATGTGATCTGTAATTGTTTTCCTGTTTTCGCATCCCGCGACTGTCTGTGTCAATTTCCAGTTCTTGTAACAGTCCCTGAAAAGCCTCAATGTCTTCTTTACAACGTCCTGCTAAAATAATATGTCGTAAATGTTCAGGCAATTTGAGTAAGCAAATGCGGATGAGTTCTGAGGGGCTGTATGGGTTTGAAAGATACTGATTCTTATGCAACATGTCTTCAAAATATTTCACAAGACTGGAAAATTCAGATTGTTCGAAATGTTTCATCATTATGATGCCATGTTTTATTCGGTCTTGTGTAGCCTGAGACCAATATGCTGAGAGGAAGGCATGGTAAAATTCTCCTTCACTGTGACAATCGTGAATGACCGATCGCATTCTTACACCTGGTTCATTCTCTAAGTAGCCACACATAAATTCTAACCTGTGCTCCAATGACCAGTTGGGAGGGAAACAATGAGAGAATTGATGGAGCCACGCTTGTGGATGAATGTCGTTGGCAGAATTCTTAAACGTTTTGAATTTACGTGTAGTAATGAACAGCTTATAGTGTCCTGCGTTATTATTTTGTGGCTTTTGCGTATTTCTAAGTTCCTCTTCCCGTGTTGGAGCGCGAGTGTCTTCTGAAATACGTAATTCTTGTATTACCTGTGTCAGCTGATCTTGTACTTCCCGGATTTCTCTTTGGTGTTGCGTATCAATTTGATTCAGATTTTGTTTCAGTTTCCTAATTTGTTCGCTCTGTTCTGTGTCATTAAAGACTACCGGTTTTGCGTCATTCAGATTATCATCTACCTTCGTAGATAAATTATGTAGCTGATCCGAAAGTTCAACTACTTTCTCTGATAATGAACACATTTCCCCAGTGTGTTTTTCTGAACCAAGCTTCAGAGTGTCCATTTGTGTTGAAATCGAATCTACTGTGTCCTTTAAGTTTTCCTGAGTTTTTGCAAGTTGCGTAACCGAATCGGTAGATGCAACTGAGTCAATTTTAGCCCACAAGGTCTCATGATTTTCATGAACAATGGTTTGCAGTTCTTTTATGGCTGCTTCGTGATTCTGTAATGCATTTTCATGCCGCGAAAAAATAGGTTGAAAATGCTCACAAATTTGTGTTTTTACGTCATTACACACTTTCTGACATTTCGATTCAATGTTATGTAACTCAGCAGTTAAATCTTCACGCGTTTGTTCAAGAGTTTGTTCCAATGAGTCTAACTTTTGAAGCTGTTGCTGTGTTTGTCTCTGATTTTGTTCCATTGTGTCTAACTTTTTGAGATTTTGTTCCACTGTGTCTAACTGTTGCTGTGTTTGTCTCTGGTGTTGTTCCATTGTGTCTAACTTTTTGAGATTTTGTTCCACTGTGTCTAACTTTTTAAGATTTTGTTCCACTGTGTCTAACTTTTTAAGATTTTGTCCCATTTGTCTCTGATTTTGTTCCATTTGTTGCATTAATTGCAATAATAATGTATTAGTGTCTGGAATCTGTTTCTCTACGCTTTTCGGCAGTGCATTTGCACCGGCAACATTCACATTTTGACAAGCAGAAAATGTGTCTTGACTTATTTGAGAAAACGGTGATGACCCAAAACCTGAATCTACAGTATTTGCGAAATTGTGTCCTATCATTTCGGATTCCTGAGGCGAGCTGTTGCCGACCGATCGATCGATAATGCTTCCCTGTTCACTACCTGTTTCACTGCCTACGCCATTGTTTGACGCCCGCTCCATTTCCCTATGCACAGTTACCAAATTACTACTTTGAATATTAGTTAATTCATTACATGGTGGGGCCAACACACTGCTTTCGTCTTCACTGTCATTTCTCAGTTTACTTTGGAGCCGAGTGTTACGTTTTTCACACGCCATTATTGTCACAATATTTCACACGATAACACAGAAAAGCACAATTTGAAGAGCAAAGATAGGGGAATACATTAACATAGCACTGAAAATAATATCTAGTTAATTACCAGCGCAGCTGCGAAATACTTGGTGCAAATCTACATGCATGCCACAACTGTTTTACGGTACAACAATGAAAGACTGCAACTACAAAGGAGATTCTCTCTACAATTATGCGCTAGCAATAAACAAAAGCTACACTAAATACACAAACTACAAGAAAAAATCAGAAGATTCCAGTGAGGTATCCTAGGCTAAGGGTCGACATATGAAACGTCCCCTTATAACAATTATACACGACTGTACTTAACCTGACACACAATATTTTGTTAGCGCAACGCAATCTGACTTTCAAAATTCCCTACTAAAGAATGGCCCTGACTAACATTAAACTATACCTTTCACAAATCACTTACCTCACAAAAATCTTCGCTGCTCAAGCTACTGCAATACAGCGAGTGCCACTACTGCCAGCTAAATAAAAGATTCAAACTACGGAAGGCACTAACTACTGATAGGGATAGTTAGCAAATGAAAGATATTAATAGAGAACAAACAATGTATTTACCTTGATATCATCATATATAAATATAGCAGTTCATGACAAATTTCAAAACTCCGCCATCTCTCTCCCCACATCCACCACTGCTGGCGGCTCACCTCCAACTGCGCAACGCTACGCGCTGTTAACATCCAGCTGCCCCTCTACAATGGCAGACAACAATGCAAACTAGCCACAGACTACACACAGCACAGACAGTGATTTCATTTTCATACAGAGAGCGCTACGTAACGTTGCCAATAAGAACCTAAACAGCCTACTTACATAAAGAAAACATAAACAGCCTACTTACACAATTAGTGTGAGTTGTTCTCACAGCGTAGATGATTGCACACAACATCGCTCAACCTTCTGCTCATGTCCAATTTTTGTTTTGCCTGGCTGGCATACTCATTCTGGACTGTACAGTCTGTAAACAAAGACTTTCTGTTCGCCATTAATATTTTTTACAGCACTTCAATGTGTAGAAGGCAAAAGATTTACAAAAGCTGCACAAAACACAACCAAATTTCTGACAATAATAAAAAGTGTAGCAAATGCGGGAAAGTTGTGTCTACTATGCCTTTTCTTCGTGTGATTCTAAAATCAACAACCAGACCGAGCGAGGTGGTGTAGTGGTTAGCACACTGGACTCGCATTTGGGATGACGACGGTTCAAACCGACGTACAGCCATCGTGATTTAGGTTTTTCATGATTTCCCTAAATCTCTTCAGGCTAATGCTCGGATGGTTCGTCTCAAAGGACACACCGATCTACCTTCCCCATTCTTCCCTCATCTGAAGGGACCCCAAATCAACCGACCAACCAGATCAGCCACTAGACTGAAACGCCAACCAAAATACGTCATATATTCCCAGGGACACTAGTACAACATTCTCCACCATTAATCGGTGGCACTTTTGCCACTTTTGAAGTTTTCTGGTATTAAAATTTCCAATTTTCGAATCTTCTCGCACAATGCCTGCTGCCGCACGTGCGTGTGTGTTCACTGGTCATACCGCACTCGAGAGTCCATTACCGCAGCAACGTATTTTCGCCATTTGTCCCTGTCTTGGGCTATTTCCTTCCATTCCCCTTCAATACCTAGGCTCCTCAAATCAGTCTTCACGTTGTCCTCCCATCTACGCCTCGGTCTCCCCACAGGACGTTTTCCCTTCTAAGTGCACTACCAGTACTCTGCGTGCTGCCCTGCCCTCATCCATTCGAGCTACGTGACCCGCCCATTGCAGCCTACGTAATTTAATAATACTGATTATGTCAGGGCTTCGATAGAGTTCGTTGTGCAATTTTCGCCACTCTCCGCTAATGTCATCCGTTTTTGCTCCGAAAATTGTTCTCAAAATTTTGTTTTCAGATACTCGAAACGGCTTTTCATTTTGCACAGTGAGAGACCAAGTCTCACACCCATACAGCATAACTGGTAGAATAATAGTTTTGTATATTCTAGTCTTTAAATTCCTAGACAATATCCGTGATGAAAGTAATCTGTTCAGTGAGAAGTAGCACGCATTTGCCGCCCGTAATCTCTTCTTCAGTTCGGATTCAATCTCATTTCTCGAAGTGATGTCCACGCCTAGATACTTAAATGTGTTCACTTTTTCGAACTGCATGTCTCCAACTGTTAACATTTCCTGATCTACTGCTGTTGGCAGTCTAGTAGTAACCAGGTATTTCGTTTTGTCTTCACTTATCCTTAGACCTACATCTTCACTAGCCTCGATTAACGCTTTCGCATTTGCTGTTACAGATTCTTTACTATCGCTAATGATGTTTAGATCATCTACACACCCTAATATCTTAATATTTCCGTTTAACTCCACACCCTCTGAATTATCTGCTGCCATTCGTACAATATATTGTAGGACTAAATTTAAATGTAGCGGAGACAGGGCATCTCCGTGCTAAGTCCGTTCCTTATTAAAAATTCTTCTGACTCCAGTTTCCCCACGCATACTCTACCTTTTGTGTTTTTCATACTCGCTTCTATAAGACTAACATACTTGTTTGCTCGCTGGGGCGGATCCAGGAATTCGGTCAGGGGGGGGGGGGGGCAATTTTTGGGTGCCTGCCTTCCAAAAAAATTAATTCCAAATAAAAGCATTAATACTCTATATACGCGCGCGCGCGCACACACACACACACACACATATATATATATTCTGCTTTAAGTTTAATTGTGTATCGCTATGTGTTAAGTGTGTTAAATGAAATAACTTACTGCATTAGCTAAAAAAATATTCTTCAAATACGACACGTGCACTTGAAAAACTCCCTGTTTGTCTGCTAATGTAAAATAATCTATAAAAATGGTAATGTTCGTTTCCATTCTTAAATCTTCGAAATTAGTTCACCAATTGCCTTCATATGACAGAATGTTGCCATCGGATTGGCGCATGTGTTTATACGCAGCAATGACGATACGACTGCGAAAAGTTATAATAGGGTATTTGACTGTGTTCAGGAAATCATCTTATATTGTTAATTACGTCAGTATCTGTTTGAATCTGCTGACCGTAACATTTATATTCTTACTGTGTGAGAGAATGGATAGTAAATGAATCCACAGACGTTATTTTCGTGTACATTATTACATTTGGCTAATTAATGTGAGAAGAAAGCCAAAATGGGGGAGAAGTGTTCATCCAGATCGAAAACGTGCAATTGCAGAATACAAGGGACTGTCGTAAGGTTCTCACTAATTGCAACTAATGAGAATATTTTCAAGTATTCGTTCGGTGTTCATCGCTTAATTATCAACACCATCTCTTTGCAGATTGTCACTAGAAACAAAATCTTACATACGCACTGTAGGGAAAGTGCTAAAAAAGGGACACAGATCGCTCATGCCTCAGCGAATATTATCATTTTATTCGTAAGTATAGTTGTTTCTTCTGTAGTTTATTCACTAAATGGAAGAGGCTTCAAGGTCTCTTTTTGAATGTTTCATCACAATGCGTGCCATTGTTTACATCTTCAAGTAAAACATACTAGATAGGCCGACGCAATCAGCCCCTAAAGCAGTCGGAAAAAAAAGATCGGTCACGCACCAGCACGGGGCGAGGGGGCAATTGCCCCCATTGCCCCCTCCCCCACTGGATACGCCCCTGTTTGCACGTGACGGAATTATTGCAACAGGGCCGCCGCTACCGCTTCCACCGCCACCGCCACCGCCGAAGCCGCCGAGCAGCCGCCCCCGCCACCCCCGCACAAGAAGTCCCAGCAGCAGCAGCAGCAGGCGGAGGAGAGGGGGGCGGGGGCGGAGCGACCGCCGGCGGAGCCGCCGCGCCAACAGCGGACGCCGTTCCGGTCGGAGCGTGAGCAGGAGGAGCGGCTGAGCGAGCTGCGCAAGCTGAAGCCGCGCCGCCCGCCAGAGGAGGGGCAGCCGCAGCAGCAGCAGCAGGCCAGGCCCCCGCTGGACGCGCCGCCCGCAGACCTGCCGGAGCCCGCCGGCACCGCCGAGAGGCGGGACCGACAGCCCGACACCGCGCAGGCGAGTCTCACGTTCCCACCTCTGTACACGATAGGCCAGCAAACGCCGACCGCCGACAGCCAATGAACTAGACCGAACGTCGGTCGCCAGCGCGTAGGCCTTCGGCCTCGCACTCTCACCAAATCGGGGGCTCGCGGACAAGGGTTTCGCCCAGGTGGAATTGCAGATGGCTGTGATAACTTTTCGAGATCGCTCCCGCATTGTTATTGTTACACTACTGGCCATTAAAATTGCTACACCAAGAAGAAATGCAGATGATAAACGGGTATTCATTGGACAAATATACTAGAACTGACGTGTGATTCCATTTTCACGCAATTTGGGTGCATAGATCCTGAGAAACCAGTACCCAGAACAATCACCTCTGGCCGTAATAACGGCCTTGATACGCCTGGACAATGAGTCAAACAGAGCTTGGATGGCGTGTACAGGTACAGCTGCCCGTCCAGCTTCAACACGATACCACAGTTCATAAAGAGTAGTGACTGGCGTATTTTGACGAGCCAGTTGCTCGGCCACCATTGACCAGACTTTTCAATTGGTGAGAGATCTGGAGAATGTGCTGGCCAGGACAGCAGTCGAAAATTTTCTGTATCCAGAAAGGACCGTACAGGACCTGCAACATGCGGTCGTGCATTATCCTGCCGAAATGTAGGGTTTCGCAGAGATCGAATGAAGGGTAGAGCCACGGGTCGTAACACATCTTAAATGTAGCGTCCACTGTCAAAGTGCCGTCAATGCGAACAAGAGGTGGCCGAGACGTGTAAGCAATGGCACCCCATACCATCACGTAGCGAGTTGCTCCGTGTGAGTGTAATGGGTGTGTATTTATTGTGCCGCCCGGGTGGCCGAGCGGTTCTAGGCGCTACAGTCTGGAACCGCGCTGCTGCTACGCTCGCAGGTTCGAATCCTGCTTCCGCCATGCATGTGTGTCATGTCGTTAGGTTAGTTAGGTTTAAGTAGTGCTAAGTCTAGGGGACTGATGACCTCAGATGTTAAGTCCCATAGAGCTCAGAGCCATTTGAACCATTTGAAACTTCGTCAGCTTTAATGTTGTCTCCTTATGCCACTGTATACTCAATTATTTTTAAATACAATAAATACAAAATGGTTCAAATGGCTCTGAGCACTATGGGACTTAACATCTGAGGTCATCAGCCCCCTAGAACTTAGAACTACTTAAACCTAACTAACCTAAGGACATGACACACATCCATGCCCGAGGCAGGATTCGAACCTGCGACCGTAGCAGTCGCGCAGTTCCGGACTGAGCGCCTAGAACCGCTAGACCACCGCGGCCGGCGAACTGTTTCAAAAACTAAATTCCTGACGACCTACAGACTTCAAACTTTCAAGTTAGCTCAGAACTGGTTGTCAATCCAATACGAACTCGTTCCTTCTCTGGTGTGTGTGGAAGTGTACTTTATGAAAATTGCATTTCTCCCTATTCCTGTTACAGTCGCTAATAGTACGCAGGAACAATAATTGCTGGTAAGTCTCCGAGTTAGATTGATTCTCTCTAATTTTTACCTTCATCGTCTATTAAGGAGATTGGAGAAAGCTATATATTGTCTCACTCAGGTGAAGGTAAACGAAAACAAAAATCAAGTTTATCATATCTCTGTGGTACTCTTGTCAAAATGTTGGAAATCGACCAAAATATTTCACGCATATAAGACTAAAAAGTAGAAAATAATTACAAGTATATTGGCCGAAGCAGTGAGTGAAAATTTGTACCAAGGACGCGAATCGAACCCGCGTCTCCAGAAAACTACACTATGTGATCCAAAGTATCCTGACACCCCCAAAAACATATGTTTTTCATATTAGGTGCATTGTGCTGCCACCTACTGCCAGGTACTCCATATCAGCGACCTCAGTAGTCATTATAAATCGTGAGAGAGCGGAATGGGGCGCTCCGCGGAACTCATTGACTTCGATCGTGGTCAGCTGATTGGGTGTCACTTGTGTCATACGTCTGTACGCGAGATTTCCACACTCCTAAACATCCCTAGGTTCACTGTTTCCGATAGTGAAGTGGAAACGTGAAGGGACACTTACAGCACACAAACGTACAGGCCGACCTCATCTGTTGACTGACAGAGACCGCCGACAGTTGAAGAGGGTCGTAATGTACAACAGCAAGACATCTATCCAGACCATCACACAGGAATTCCAAACTGCATCAGGATCCACTGCAAGTACTATGACAGTTAGGCGGGTGGGAGAAAAGGTAGATTTCATGGTCGAGCGGCTGCTCATAAGCCACACATCACGCTGGTAAATGCCAAACGACGCCTCGCTTGGTGTAAGGAGCGTAAACATTGGACGATTGAACAGTGGGAAAACGTTGTGTGGAGTGTCGAATCACGGTACACAATGTGGCGATCCGACGGCAGTGTATGGCGAATGCCCGGTGAACGTCATCTTCCAGCGTGTGTAGTGCCAACAGTAAAATTCGGAGGCGGTGGTGTTGTAGTGTGGTCGTGTTTTTCATGGAGGGGACTTACACCCCTTGTTGTTTTGCGTGGCACTATCACATCACGGCCTACACTGATGTTTTAAGCACCTTCTTGCCTCCCGCTGTTGAAGAGCGATTGGGGGATGGCAACTGCATCTTTCAACACGATCGAGCACCTTTTCATAATGCACGGCCTATGGCGGAGTGGTTACACGACAATAACATCCCCGTAATGGACTGGCCTGCACAGTGTCCTGGACTGAATGCTACAGAACACCTTTTGGATGTTTTGGAACGCCGACTTCGTGCCAGGCCTCACCGACCGACATCGATACCTGTCCTCAGTACAGCACTCCGTGAAAAATGGGCTGCCATTCCCCAAGAAACCTTCCAGCACCTGATTGAATGTATGCCTGCGAGAGTGGAAGCTATCATCAAGGCTAAAAGTGGACGAACACATATTGAATTCCAGCATTACCGATGGAGGGCACCACGAACTTGTAAGTCATTTTCAGCCAGGTGTCCGGGTACTTTTGATCATATAGCCACCTTAGCACAGCGGTTCACACAACAGCACGCATTACGCTGGCACAGCTGCCTCCTCGATCCAAATTCTCGCTGCTGCTCCAATCTACTTTAAATTAGACCTCACGCAGAAGCATTATTGTTGTCGAGATTCTCCAGGTTCTGAAATAGCACCTCAGCATCGAAAGTAAAAGGCGGATCCAGCCTGGGCGCCAGAACCAGGTGCAGGTACTTATACAAATGAAATTACACAATGTCAGAGATTTTAATGGTCTCATACAGATATGTTTTCATGAACATAGCCTGAAGCGGCGAGTGAAGAGAACGGGTGTTCAGTTGTGCACTGTAATGTGGCAGTACTTAATGTGAAATTGATTTCAGGGTTCGAAACCAACCCATCTGCATGTAATACGTGAGCAAGCGGTGTGATTGTCCCCATACAGTTGCTTGCAGGATCTGCTCACCATCTGAGGGAAAAGCTTACAGTGCTTGCGAATCAGATTGATCAATTTTAAGACAGGAAGTTTCGGGTGCATCGAATTCCGTATTATTTCTCCGAGGCAGAGTGGTGCGTTAGCATGTTGTGCCGTAGTGTAGTACGGAATTGGAAAGAAATAGCGACCAACGTTGCAGCTTGTGTGTTATGCGAGTAGGCACATGTTTCGTTGGATGAAAAAGAGCAGTCAGCAGCTTATTGTAATATGAAAAAATGTTCAGTCGGTCGTGTGGGCTGTGTTCCTGTTTTCTCTACCAAAGATGGCTATGTGGACGTCTGCAGAGGCGTGTCCATCTGAGGATATGGTTCTTCTTTATTGCTTCTTTACTCATTTATACAACTCCACCACGCAATTGGTGAGAAGTGGCAACAGACATACATGAGAAGGAACACAACAAGTCTTTAATTATTTCATTCTGCTAGTTCCGTCAGTCACGTGCATTTTTTTCATCGCGTAATATTCGACGCCGTAGCGGCCGGCGAGGTAACTGCTGGAGACACAGACATACAAGTTGCTACACAATGGAGTGCGCTGAATTGGCTGGACTCAGGTGATAGCGAGTGAAGCCGAGGAGGTGGCACCTGGAGCAGTGTTGCCTGCCCAGGTGGACACACAGCCAGAAGTTCATCCGTTGCGGCCCGGTAGTGGCAGAGTTATGGCGATGGAGCAGACGGACACAGACTGGGCGTCACTTACTGCCCAGCGGGCCAAACGATCACAAGCTGGATTGCCATGGTTAAACACTGTTTCCATGTGCTGACAGTTGCGGAAGGCTCAGCGTTAGTGTGCCACGCTGAATTATCTGTTGTGACGGCAATGACTGGCCGTTGTAATTGGTAGTGGATCGCGCTGCTGTTCTTCTTGGTTACCAGCCATGTTTCATCACATGGCACTGCCTCAGAAGCTGTAGACGTCCACTCAGCTCGAAGGTCACTGACCAGGGGCGGGCTGACTCCTGTATGTGGCCTCACAATTCTAGGCTTCAGCTTCAACTTCAGTGTCTCGTGTAGTTTTATCTGTTGCATTGTGATCAATCAGGAGAAAGAATTTGCTGAAATTTATGGTAGCTAAAGCTTCCTCTTCTAGCGGAATGTAGTCTACTTTGGCCTTGTTCAACATCTCAGATCAGGTGTTAGGGGCGTTCAGTGTTTCCAACCCTGTGAGATAAAACTGCCCCTGTACCGTGTGACAATGTATCAGAAGTACGCACTACTACTTTTTGCTGGTCAAAACGACCAAAAACACAACTGAACCCTTTTGTTTTTATAATAATGATGTAGGCTGAAGCAATGAATTAAAACTTGTACCAGTGCTGTGACTCGAACGTGGGTCTCCTGCTTAACAGGCAGAAGAGCTGATCACTGTGCGATACTGGCTCTGTGGCTACCCCAACTGCACAGATTATCCTAAGATGTCTTCCTCACCAAATAAATTCCAGTTCATGCTTCAGCCCACTCCTATCCTCTTCTAGACCCACATCAGTACTGCAGAGGCTATCCAGTATTGGACTAGCACCTCAGCAATGAGAGGAATTGCAGTTGTGGTGACTGCTGTGCCAGTGTGGCGCAGTGGCTAGCGCACCTGCCTAGTACAGCCGGCACGGTAGCTCAGCGTGCTCGGTCAGAGGGTTAGCTGCCCCCTGTAATAAAAAAAACTGAGTGAATGGATCAATAACGAACTTCAACGGGCGTCAGGTGACGTCCGCCACGAACAATTGAAACGAACAATAACGAACAAGAAATTAGATTACAAAAAAAAAAAAAAAAAAAAAAAAAAAAGGACGTAGGAGACCCCAGTTCGAATCCTGGTGCTGGCACAAAATTTTTTCATTGCTTCAGCCTACATCATAGATGAAAGTGAGACTCATTGTGACTCAGGAACATCAACTGTATATGATTAATACATCACTTTTGGTTTTTACCCCTCACAGAATTTGCCCATAACGGAGTAACCACTCCCAGGTTCAGAAGAACTGCCTCGGAGTAATGCAGCGCCATATTGCCCTTTTGCAGAGAAACTAACGTTTGGTCGTGGACTTGTTTAATGCCTGAGTTGTCAGAGTCAGCCAGACAGTGAGAGGTAAGCGGTTTGGTGTGTTTTCGTTGCTCCAGGTGCGGCCGGCGGAGAGTGTGGCAGTGGTGGAGCTGCAGCTGAAGCCGCAGCCAGAGTGTGCCCCGGAGGCTGGACCTGACGCGGTGAAGCCGCCGTCGCTGGACGTGGAGGCAGGCGGTGGGCAAGTACAGCTGGGCGGCTGCAGCGTGGCCCACCAGGCGCTCTCCGAGGAGGCCTCCCCGGCTGGCAGCGCCGTCCTCCCAGCACAGGTGAGCCGCCACCACTCTGCAGGCAGTGCGAGGCCCGTGCTGCACTCTGAGTGGCCTGGTGGTCAACTCAGAATACGAGAAAATATGAGCTAAAATCCGTTTTTTTATGAGGGGCGTTCAGTAAGTAACGCAACGCATTTTTTCTCACTCAATGAGAGGTGGAAGTGTTTACCTCCGTCTGACCTCCGTGTCTCCTGCCTACGACTCGGGAGGGAACATTCCCAATTGTTAATAAATAATCTTGTTAAAACTTGGTGGGTGTGTAAACGAGGAAAAATAATGCAATCCGTATTTTTTTGGATCCAATTTCACTTTTAAAGGATGCGACACGTCCTGAAAGGTAATTTGGCATATTAGGTTTGGAGAGAATATCCTTGAAACTATGATACTTAAGAAAATACTTCTCGTATAAAAGTTGATACATAACTAACATTCTTGCAAATTGTATAATGGAATTTTGTAATAATTTGAAATTGTGTAAAATATCCCACCACCATTAATTAATTCTGAAAAATGAAAAAATTTTTTACAACATAAATTAAAGAAATTTTCAAGCTACATACAACCATGCATAATAAAGTTTGCCGGCCGAAGTGGCCGTGCGGTTAAAGGCGCTGCAGTCTGGAACCGCAAGACCGCTACGGTCGCAGGTTCGAATCCTGCCTCGGGCATGGATGTTTGTGATGTCCTTAGGTTAGTTAGGTTTAACTAGTTCTAAGTTCTAGGGGACTAATGACATCAGCAGTTGAGTCCCATAGTGCTCAGAGCCAGCCAATAAAGTTAGTTTTAAAACACCGTTTTTGGAAAATAAGCTACGCAAAATGAGTTGTCAGGGTATTTTCAACATACCCAATTAAATGTATAAACATTCATGATTAGTCACGTTATTTATTTTACTTATATTTGCTTTATATTTTAAATTGTTATTTTTGTTCTACATTCATTTTTACACATGTGTATTTCGTTAATTGAAAATAATAATTAATTCATTATTACGATAGAAAATAATTATTATAATGATAATTGTAAATAAACGCTTAAAACATAACGTTTTCTTACACCATGCACGTAAAATGGACACATTTCTTCGCGTACTAAGCGTATACTGTTCACGACAGAGAACACAAGATAAAACACAATTCAGCGGGATTTCAGTTTGTGACAGGTGAGCTCAAAAACATCCTGATTTTTGTCAAGCATATTTCAGTACACTGGTAAGCTTTGGTGAAAAACTTGATTCTGTGCTAGTGACTACAGCTTAATTATATTGTTTTTTAAACGGAGATTTACATCAAAATTACTCAACAGAACTAGATCTAAAAATCTTCTCACAAAGTTCTTCCAACATCAAATCCATATACATCTCACGACTGTGAGTTTTTTTTCACACTGAGAGACCTAAGCATCTAACAGTAATACAGATTTTTCTTCCTCACTGGGAGGAAACATCTTTCAAATACCTTCTGACCTGATCAGACGTTTGTTTACCAGATTTCGATGCTGTCACAAGGACAATGGGGGCTTCAAAAAGAGATTCTCGAATTCTCGATACAAACGCACCTTTAGTTTCTTTTAAAACTATGAGTAGGTGGGCAGTGAGTGTGAAAAAACAGTTTGGCCATCATACCGTAGGACAGGAAACTTGTTCATCTGGACCTCGATGGTACAGGTCCAGAAGTGGTACATATATGGCTTTTGATATTGGAAGAACCTTCTGAAAAGAGTTTCGGATCTACTTCTGATGAATAATTTTAATGTCGATCTCCGCTTGAGGACCAATATAATGAAGCTACAGCCACTAGTACGTAATCAATTCTTTTCGCCGTGGCTTACCAATGAACAGAAATTTGCCTAATACAAATCCGGATATTTAGAGGATCACCTGCGATAATTTGAATTCCTGCTGAATTTTGTTTTATCGTATGTTCTCTGTCGTGCAAAGTACATCACAAGAAGAAATTTCGTTCATTTTATGTGCAAGGTGTAAGAAAAAGTTATGTTTTAAGCGTTTATTTACGAATTATCTTTGTTGAAATTACTTTATATCATAATAATGAATTAATTATGATTTTCAATTAAGAAAATATACGTTTGTGCAATGGCAAATTAAAAATCAAAAACAAAAAAGACTTTAAAACAAAATAGAAATTTAAAACATAAAACAAATATAAGTAAAATATATAATTAGACCGATAATGAATTTTTACATATTTTGATTAGGGATGTTGAAAATACTCTGACAGCACATTGTGTACAGCTTATTTTCCAAAAATGATATTTCAGGAATCCGCTTTATTACACATGGATGTATGTAGTTGGAAAGATTCTTTAATTTATGTTCTAACAAACGTTTTCATTTTCAAAATTAATTAATGGTGGTGAGATATTTTGCAAAATTTCAAATTATTTCATAATTCCATTATAAAGTTTTCAAGAATGATAATTACATATAAATTTTTATAAGAGAAACATTTTTATATATCATCGTCTGGACGATATTCCCTCCAAATCTAATATGCAAAAATTACCTTCCAGGGTGTATCTTACCCCATAAAAGTGAAACTGGGCACAATTTAAAAAAATATTTATTGCATTATCTTCCCCCTCTACACACTCGAAAAGTTTCAAGATCGCTTATTGACACTTGGGAAAGTTCCCTCGTCAGTTACCTGGCCGAAGCTTTATTGACTTTGTCGCTTTAATGTCCGTAGTTGCTTTACATTTGGTACTGGCATTCCGTCTTTGAAACTATATAATACACCTTTTTGAAGAAAAATGTTATCAGGTCCTGCTTTTTTTAGTTTTCAGTGACTGCTGAACTGGCTGTCTTCTAAGGTATATGGATATGATTTTAGGACTCCAAAAAATGTAGGCAACGCACTTATAAACTTAGATTTCTTTGAGCGGACTCGCGTACATACAGGAACGCACTCCTATCTTGTGCCCGTGCCATAAAACTACTACCAGACAAGAGAGAGTAGAGAACGTTTTTTTTTTTTTCATCTTTCGCCGATGACAAATGATAATGACTCAGCGGTAAAACATTTTTGCTCAAGTGAGCGCTTAATCGGTTTGTTAAAGAAATGAACGAAAAAATATTACTGTATACTAAATAGGAAATGCTTTCCTGATGTTCCGGAAAATATTATTTATTTAGCCACGAATCAGCTTTTGTGGGCATCTCCAGGTGACAGATGAATGTTGGAAAGACAGATAAAATGACGTGCGGCTTACACAGATGATATATAAAATTATATCTAGAATGTTTACGACGGAAAGTTTCACTCTGGTTTCTTACGCAGAAATGTTTAAAGCGCATACCGTTGCATTTAACAACAGAAGGAAAAAAATCGAGTTTAGAATTGTAATGGAATCTTTGCGTAATTGAAACTTAAATTAACGTACAGGAAAAAGGAAATTGTTAAATAAAGTTTGCTATGCAAACATTAGATTACAATGATAAATTCAACTCTCCTTTTTGTCTCATGTTAAATATAACGACGTCCACATAAAACTAAATCTAAGAATTTCTCTGTAAGATAAAAATTTCATAAGCCATGGATCGTGGCGAGCTTTGGTGGCTTGCGTGCCGCTAAGATACAGGTAGCCACACTCCAGGTGTACGGAGGGTGATCTGTTGTGAGGCTGGACCAACTTCTGATTCTTGAAGAGGGGCAACAGGCTTTTCAGTAGTTGCAGGGGCCACGGTGTGATGGTCTTGTAACATCAGCCGACGTGGTCCTGCTGTGCTGGTAATGCGAATGGCTGAAGGCAAGGATAACCTGCAGCCGTTATTTTTTCCGCAGTCATGCAGCCCCTTCAATATTGCCATACTACTGCTAGAATAACATTTCCTTATCTTTTCGATAAAAATTGGAAGTCTTCCTAATAAAAACTTTTAGCGCGGAACCGCCGCTTTTCTAATGGTGTGTTTTCAAAACAGTACAGTAGCCTGTAAATGGAAAAACAACATTTTGAAAATGGACTCTTTGCAACAAAAACGTCAGTTATTTCAAATAATACTTACTTACTTCAAAACGTAATTTCAAGACCGACCGAAGACAATTTGAGAACTCGTTTCGTCCTTATATTTAGTAGGCAAATGGTAAAAGTACCCACTCGTCTTTTAGGTGATAATTTGAACTGCAGAGAAGTCCGCTGACGGCGTTAATTTATACTCTTCGTATTCTTCTGCTCACAAGGTCGAAGGTCGTGGGTTGACAATATTCGGACTTTCAATCGACAGCTGATTTTGATATTTAATTTGCCCATAATATGGGTAATACAGATGGTAGGCGACAGGGAAGCGCAGGCTGCCGTGGTTCTGGATGTCGAATTCGTACAAATTCGTAAGTGCAAATTAGGGTTAGCTTTTTTAAATTGTGTAGATATGCTAATTTTATCGTTCTTTAAGTTACGTTCTTGAAAGTTATATTAAAAATCTGAATCTTCGCGGAATTCTTGAATGATTTCCAAACTACCCCACACTGGAACAATAAAGATGTTAGTAGCTTTGAGGTAGACAATAATGTGATTTATAATAAAAAATTGAAAAAAGTTAAATGTTTTGTTAAATGATTGGTTTGAAAGTAAAATATAAAACATGTTGGAGAAACAACTGACGCACCTTTAATTATGTTCGAAACCATGTACAGCTAACGATACTACACAATCTAGCAGACAAATATCCTCTAGTACTCTTTAAAATTCTAAGATTTTAAGTTAAACGATGAATTTTAAATTCTCAATCTGTGCCTCGCTTGATGAACCTCACGTCAAGCATCATTCAAAGGTGCGTCAAATGATTCTCTAATTTATTTTCTTTCGTACTTTAACAAATCTTTTGACTGTTTTTTCAGAATTTATGTTTCTCTTTTTTTATTGGGAGTTAAATGTCACTTCGATGTAACTTTTCATGCGCAAAATAGGTAGGCCTCGGAGAGATGAACTCTGACATCTCGTGTAGCAGCGTGAAAATTTCAATTTCCTCTTAAAACACTAAGTTTTTGTTAATCACCGTGATTACATTGTAGCGATTATCTTTTTTTTTTTTTACAAAACTCGGCCTCACGCTGGTAAATTTTATGCCCCATCTGTCTATTTCCCACTCTTCGTTTGAGTTCATTTATTTGCTTTGACCTGTATGGGGATTAGGACATCCATGAGACCTTGTCATCTGTCTCTGGCCATTTCTCTCAATTCCGTCCAGGTCTTTAAACTTCCGTCGTTTCCCCTTCCACAGTCCTCTTTCATGTACCTCTAGGCCTACCTCTGTCCCTCATTCCTTGGGAATTCCATTCCAGAGCCTTTGTTTCGATTTCCCCATGTGGTTTTCTCAATGTGTGCCCCAGCCATCTCCACTTTCTTTCACGTATCTGTTCTTCTATATATATGTCTGATTTGTTTACTTCTTTTTTCTGGCCACCAGATATTCCTTTATGCACCGAAGACACCTGTATACGAAGCTCTGCAATTGTGGTGTTATGTTTTTGTCTACTTTAAATTTTTCACTAGCGCGCAGAAGAACAGCGTTCACATTTGTATTAAAATACGAATTTTAGTTCTGCATGTAATGTTTCTTTTCTCTAGCTTGGATACAGTTCTAAGAAGACAACAATTGCCTTTTTTATGGGGTTCTCCACATCTACGACTTCACCACCTCCTGTCACCACATAACCCTGATACATGCTAGGATAAAAGTACAGTGTGTAATTTCTAGAAAGTCTCGTTTTCGCTCGGCTCAGACTGGGTGGCGGGTTGCGCAGGCGCCGGCGAGCACGGAGGAGGAGCGCCTGTCGTCCGACTCGGAGGCGGAGTTCGCGCGCGTCGCGGCCGCAGTGCTGGGGGCGGAGCCGGCGCCGCTGCTGGCCGCCGCGGGGGCGGAGGAGGCGGAGGAGGCGGACGGCGACGCAGAGCGCCAGGGGCTCGTGCTGCAGGACTCGTTCGAGGGCGAGCTGCCCTACGTGCCCACCACGCTGCCCCAGGAGCGGTACGTACCTCTCTGCTACGTCAACTCGCGGGCGAGGAGAGGACATGTCACGAGACCCCAGACAAATGGAGTGCTCTAGGAAACATCGCTGATGAGGTTTCGAGAACTCGGTATAAAATCTACACTGATGAGCCAGAACATTACGACAACTGCCCACCGCGAGGTTGAATGCTTTCTGGTAGCGATGCGGGCACGTGACGCAGTAAAGAAACAATGTATGCGGAAGAGAGACGAATGAGCCGTCATCACAGTGAAGATATGGGCCGAAAATGTGGTAATCCACAGATATACGCAGTTTTGACAAAGAGCACGTCGTTGTGGCCGTGCGACTGGAAACGAGAATCTCCGAAACCGCGACGTTGGTCGCCTGTTGGCGTACTACTGTCGTGAGTACCTATGGAAAGTGGTTGAAGGATGGTGAAATAACTTGTAGTCTTTATGGTATACGACGTCCACGTCTCCTTACCGAAAGTAGAGATTAGGATCCCCCACTGTGTAATTTGGGATAGGCAGCGATCTGTGGCAGATCTGACGACACAGTACAATGCTGGTGCAGGCATAAGTTGGAGCACAGCGTTCAAAGACCATTGTTGATCATGGAGTTCCACATCATACGACCTGTACATGTTTTTTGTTGGCCCAACGACATAGTCAGTTATGACTGCAGTCGGCACAGCATCACAGAGTTTCCACTATGGATCTAAAGAAACTTGTTGCCTGTCAAATAAATCACATTTCTTATTACACAAGGTCGATGGTTGGGTCCTTGCATACCGTCATCCACGCAAATGGCTGCACGAAACATGCACCGCACCCCAGATGCTGGCCTGTGATCGCAGAATCGTGCTATGGGGTACGTTGAGTTGGGCTGCTACGGGGTCTGCGGTGGTGATCGAAGGCGTCACGACAGCAGTGAACCACGTGAACATTAGTGCGCACCGCCAGCATCGCTTTTGCATGAAGTCAACCCCTACGGCTATGACACCTTCCAGAAACATAGCTGTTCGTGTTGCAGGGTCAGAATGGTGCTACAATGGTTTGAGGGGCATTATACTGAACTCACACTGATGGCTTGGTCAGCAAATGTGCGTGATCTGTACCCATTGGAACACATGTCTGGCGGCAGCTGCGTGCCCGTAAAGCACCATCCCGTAATTTGCGGAAATTGCTTGACCCGTGCGTAGACATCTGGTACCACATCCTTCTGAAGTCGAGACAGGAACTTGTAGAATCCAGGCCAAACAGAATCTCTGTTGTACTGTGTTTGAAAAGTGGAACAGCACGCTATTAAACAGGTGGTCATAATGTTTTGGCTCATCGCTATGTAGACAACAAAATCCTTTCGGCAGATCTCGAACAGATACACAGAGAAAGCAACAGGTTCCATGGGAGGACACAAACTCAGTCACAGACACTGATGTAGATCCAGACACAGAGACAGACACAAACAATGGAAATGGAAATGAGCGTTTGGCGTCATTGGCCGGGAGGCCCCTCGCGGGGCAGGTCCGGCCGCCATATCGCAGGTCTTATTACATTCGGCGCCACATTGGGCGACCTGCACGCCGGATGGGGATGAAATGATGATGAACACAACACAACACCCAGTCCCTGAGCGGAGAAAATCTCCGACCCAGCCGGGAATCGAACCCGGGCCCAGAGGACGGCAATCCGTCACGCTGACCACTCAGCTACTGGGGCGGACAGACACAAACAATAACAACATGAGACACAGACTCACCATATAACGAGTAAAATACCTAAAATATGTAAATAGGAGCCGGCCGGAGTGACCGAGCGGTTCTAGGCCTACAATCTGCAACAGTGCGACCGCTACGGTCGCAGGTTCGAATCCTGCCTCGGGCATGGATGTGTGTGGTGTCCTTAGGTTAGTTACGTTTAAATAGTTCTAAGTTCTAGGGGACTGATGACCACAGCAGTTAAGTCCCACAGTGCTCAGAGCCATTTGAATCATTTTTGTAAATAGGATAATTATAAGAAAAGCAGACATGGCACATGATTGGTTCATGTATCTAAACTGCACTTTAAATATGATAATTAAATAATGTAAATAAAAACAATTAATTTAAACAACAAGACAATCATTAGATCAAAGGAATACTTCTCACAGCTTTCATGTTCAGAGACACCGTTTCCGCCTTGGCGCACTGGTTAAGGAAATAGCGTCGTGAATACAAACATACAACATGTGAAACTACGTCTAGATATGGCAACACAAATAGTGCAATGGGTATGCTCTACATAAGAACTTTAAAGATTAAACACGTAGTACTGCATCTTAGACAGTAGAAACAAATACACAATCATTCATTATGTATTTCATTCAATAATATAAGACAACATAATTTTGCACAGTACTTCAGGTGTACGGGTTCGACGTTTCTGCCGAGATCCTCCCACCCAGATTAGCAGCTAAACGAACCATCATTTATATGTTCTGTCTCATTTTAACAGCAAAAGAAAATTTGCAGCTCGTCCCTTTCCTGTTTTTCTATCATTTTCTTCTAAGTTACTAACATTTATCATATTAACCCCCCGTCCTTTCCCTGCAACTAATTTAATTTTCTTTGCAACCCATTGTTATTAGGCTTGTTTTATTGCTCACAACAAATTGTACTGGTAATATGGAATTATGTACTATTACATGTAAAGTTGTGTAACTTATAGCCTGCTTTTTAAAATATTAGACGGCAGGTCTTTAAATATGCTACAAATGAAGTGAGTGTTGTCGGTGGAGGAAGAGGTCTTTCGCAGAAGAACGCCTTAGCTGCACTATAGGCACAGTAACAAGGAAAACACGTCACATCGCACGGTCAGAACTGTACGAAAATGTGCTTAGAGTGTAAAGGACTCGTGCAAGAAACAATGGTAAGGCCCAATCGCATGCAAAATTTACCACGAGAGCCTTTGAATGCTCGTCTCTAACAAGGCAGTGGTCCAATCCGACATGTCGAAACCTACCCTGACACTTTTAGCACCGAAAGAATTGCACAGTCAAAATTTTAGCTGCTAAGGTGTACTGCAATTATTTTTTAAATGTTAAAGTTATTTATTTTTGCTACATGAAGAACCGCTTATAACAGCGGTTTGTACACACCTTCCTGCCTAACGCGCGAATGTGCGCATAAAACAGGCGCAACTGTAACGAGAGAACACGGCGCCACGTAGCGCGAAACCCGAAGTGCACAAGTAAGAGCTTTAAACACTTAAACCGTACCAAAAATGTCTTAAATCATCATTTGTTTCGAATAACTTGCAGTTTATGTCGACAGATAAACTGTTGCAGGTGTAGTTGTTAAACAAGTGACTGCCAAAGGAAAGAAAATCAAGGCAGTGTATGATGTTACATCGCATACGAGTTGCCGCGCGGGATTAGCCGAGCGGTCGAAGCCGCTGCAGTCATGGACTGTCCGACTGGTCCCGGCGGAGGTTCGAGTCCTCCCTCGGGCATGGGTGTATGTGTTTGTCCTTAGGATAATTTAGGTTAAGTAGAGTGTAAGCTTAGGGACTGATGACCTTAGCAGTTAAGTCCCATGACATTTCACACACACATTTTAGCATACGACTTTCGTCAACTGGGACTTAAATTAGTTAACATTAAATAGTTTATAAGAATTTCTGTAGCATAATTTTTATGATAAATTTTCGATAATGTACGTTTTACTAACAAAGAAACTGTTCCTTGTTTATTCCCTGTAGTCGTTAGAAAAATGCGAAGTGTCTATTGGATGAGAGAAACATTTTCCTTACACCAGGCACAAAAGAAAAATTAGTGCAGTCAGGCACTCCACAGTCCATAAAATTTTTATTTACACAATGCTGGAGTAGAGTAAGAACTGGTTGTGACAACTGTTCTTCACGTTGTGCTACATGTCAGGCATATATCAGATTCGTAACATGTGATGTGCACTGAAAATGCACAAATGACTGAAGTTTAACAACGCTGTTCCGCTGATAAACCTGAAATGACGAAGAACTATCGGAAATTATACTGTCTGACAATTATCTGGAAAATGCTTTTCACGACAATTATTTTTAAACCGAGAGGTTGAATCACACTATTAGTTCTGAGTGGAATCGGAAAAGTCTTTCCGTCGTCGTCTTTAAGACAGAGGCGTCGTTATGTCCACGCCAAGAACCTAAAACACCAATGAATTATTCTCTGCAAACGGTAAGAAGATGCAATCAGCCTTGCCGCAGTGGTAACACCGGTTCCCGTCAGATCACCGAACTTAAGTGCTGGCGGGCTGGGCTAGCACTTGGATGGGTGACCATCCGGTCTGCCGAGCGCTGTTGGCAAGCAGGGTGCACTCAGCCCTTGTGACGCAAACTGAGGAGCTACTTGATCGAGAAGTAGCTGCTCCCGTCTCATAAACTGACATTCGGTCGGGAGAGCGGTGTGCTGACCACATGCCCCTCCATAACTGCATCCACTGACGCCTGTGGGCTAAGGATGGCACGGTGGCCGATCGGTACCGTTGGACCTTCATGGCCTGTCTGGGAGGAGTTTCTTTTCTTTTTTTATTTAATAAGAAGATGTGTCGCGTGTAACGTTTACAATTGTACGCTCCCATTTTTCCAGATTTTGCTTTGTCAATTACAAGACTTTTACAAGTACACAACATTTTTTTTTAATTTTAATACTGATTTGCCTTCGTATTCCTAAAGACAGAGATAAAGCAGCAGAAAAAGTAATTCACTGATAGTTACCACAGTCGTATACGAATGAGGTGTAGAATTCATCGACTACACGACTTTCTCCTTTTTTCGGAATAATAAAGTACGGTTTGCACGAAACCTGACTAATTGGCTTCATACGCAGCTTTTAGAGGATAACAAGAAGGTTCGTATTCGCGTCAGCTGTAAACTTTGCTATTGTATTACCTGTTATGACATCTCCACAACAGGTTTACTTGAGGTAAACTTCGTAATTTTGTGACTTCCTTTCTATATCGCTTCCTGAATCCGTTTAACCAGATCTAAGAAGCCTGGGATCAGTAACGTTCATCTCACTTCCAATTCACAGAGCTCAGTCTCGTAGATCTCCCTCTCCAACGGTTTATTGACTCTTACAAGCTGCTTTAAATCTTTTGAATAGTATTATTTTATCCATTTTGGTTGGAAAATACAGGAGCTGTTTTGGTAAATTACACTGTAGAAAATACTGCAACCTTTTTCTTCCTTCTTAGTTTAACCAAAAAATTTACAGGATTTTCTTCGACACTGAACACAGTTATTGTACATGTTTTCTTTAGGCTTGAAGTTACTCTATTTCTGTTCTGGGCTTTAAATAGTAGAACAATCATCTTTTGAACCACAATTCACAGAATCGTGAGACTTATTTCCTGTTTCTTCTAACGTTTCGACAATTTCTAACAAACTTTCAACATCATTCGAATGAATGTCCAAGAAATTTACTAATAAATAAACATGTGTATGCCTTCAGGTGAAGTAAGTGATTTCCATTGTATTCCACAGTCTTCGTATACCATCTTTGCAAGGTTGAAACTATTAATTGGATTTCACATTACTATGAACCTCTGGTTCAAAATGGTTCAAATGGCTCTGAGCGCTATGGGACTTAACATCTCAGGTCATCAGTCCCATAGAACTACTTAAACTTAACTAACCTAAGGACATCACACACATCCATGCCCGAGGCAGGATTCGAACCTGCGACCGTAGCGGTCGCGCGGTTCCAGACTGAAGCGCCTGGAAACTCTCGGCCATTCCGGAAGGCTATGAAACTCTGGAACCTGCAAAAAGACAGGCTATTAGCAAGCATATACAAAGTAATCACAAACAAAACTCGTTCAATTTTATCTCCATTGTTAACACTTAGCGAAATCTTAGAAGCACCTGCTAATTATTATGGATATTAAATGAGCTGTGAATTCGATCAAATAATAGCTGTGAATGATTGTGTCCGAGAAACTGTCAACGAAAACTGAAATTCGCTTTACAAATAACAATCGCGTTGTGCCGTGTTACCTGTTTACTGACGTGCCGACAACGAAGACGATGTGCCCGCCGTGTTGTGCATGCGTTCTCTACAGCTGCCTGGCGCGCTACGAATCTGCCAACGTTTCTTTTAATTTTTTAAATCGTTTTTAAATGCATTCTGCGTTAGAGCAGCTAAAATTTTTACATTGTGTTTCTATCGAGGTATTCTTCCTATGCAAAAAATTTCAGAGCAAGTTTTCACATGCCGGATTGAACTATGCCCTTGTCAGATACAAACTTCGGTAACAGTGTGATATTGGACTGCTCGAATTCAGTTTGAAAAAGTGGCTTTGGTCAGATATGCGTATTATCCCGTTATGATTTGCTGCATTGAAACCCCAGACCTGCATTTGAAGACTGACTGGCTGTACAACACTATGAGGTCAGTAGAAACAGTTTGTAGTTATTTTAAGTAGGGGGAAATATGGCAATAGGTCACGCTATTCAAATACGTGTGTTTTTGATCCTGTTATATCCATATTTTGTATTGCCCCACAGAAAATAGTCGAGAGGTGTCAGATCTGGCGATCGTGCTGACCATGGAACTGATCCACCTCTACTAACCCAACGATTGGGATATGCGACGTTAAGGTGATTCCGCACATCGACATCAAAGTGTGCTGGAGCTGCGTCGTGTTCCAGCTGCATGTCCAACCGGACATTTAGTGGCACTACATCCAACAAGATAAGCGAAACATCTCTAATAAATGTGAGATAGATCTATACTGTTCCTGAAGGCCGGGGTGGCCGAGCGGTTCTATGGGCTACAGTCTGGAACCCCGCGACCGCTACGGTCGCAGGTTCGAATCCTGCCTCGGGCATGGATGTGTGTGATGTCCTTAGGTTAGTTAGGTTTAAGTAGTTCTAAGTTCTAGGGGACTTATGACCTCAGAAGTTAAGTCCCATAGTGCTCAGAGCCATTTGAACCATTTTATATTGTTCCTTTGCTTGGCAGTAGATATGGGCCAATGATATGGTCGCGTATTGTCCCGGACGGATACTAATACTGACCCTTTGTTGGTGATTTTGAATCACCTACGCACGTGGATTTTCGTCCACCCAAGCATGCACGTTGTGCAAATTTAATATGCCGCCTGTTGTAAACGTGCAGTCATCCGTGAATAGCACCAAGCTCTGGAACCGTGACCGGAGTATACACTGTCGGAGATACTACTGCACAAACTGTACGAGCCGTGAGTAGTCCTCTTCCCGTAATGCCTGGACTTTCTGCAGTACAGCACGCCACACGGCACTTTTACCCACGTTCAGCGCCTGTGCCACCTGCCGAGTGCTGGTGGCTGAGTCCTCTTCCAACATTGTCAGCACGTCCTCCACCAGCTGTAGTGTTCGAGCCGAGCGTGGATGACCCGCATCACGTTTTGACACTTACCTGAGGACAAACATTAGACTAGGGATAGTATTCCCAAATACCAAACACAAAGCGCTACTGCTTTATTATACAGTGGACACACCTCAGGCAGGAAATACAGGAACTACCTACGTGCAACCATCGGGTTCTCTGAGACGTCCCTCGATGGCCACGAATGTGGAATGATAGGGGATACGTCTGTTTGGAAAACGTTCCGCATACAATGTTGTAGCAGCTCTCCCGTTGCAATCTGCTTTGCCGTATGTGAGCACCCTGTCGGTCATTTCCGCAGCTGGTACTTGTACACATTTCACTGCTATCAACAACGTTACTGCACTGGCAGGCCGCACAGGGTCTCCAATACTATACGCACAAGGGATGTGTGGAGCGTCGTTCTCAGATTTCGACGTTCTGCAGTGCCAAAACCGTGCGTTTTTGGACAGCGGTTCCTACTTAAAAACCGATTAGCTTGCCTTCCTGCACAACACACTGACTGTATATATAATCTGTCTGAAATTCTTTAAAATCATCAGTTCTATCGTCTGACATCTTCTAAACTTGAAATTGTAATAAGAACGCGGTACGCGATATTGTGATTTCAAAATGGTTCGAATGGCTCTGAGCACTATGGGACGTAACTTCTGAGGTCATCAGTCCCCTAGAACTTAGAACTACTTAAACCTAACTAACCTAAGGACATCACACACATCCATGCCCGAGGCAGGATTCGAACCTGCGGCCGTGGCGGTCTCGTGGTTCCAGGCTGTAGCGCCTAGAACCGCTCGGTCACCCTGGCCGGCTATTGTGATTTAATAAAGAATTATTTTTGTTAGTGCACATCGTACAAATACCTTTGCTATAAGAAGACTATGCTCTACCAGGAATCAAGAACGAGTAGGAATTTTAAAGGACACATCAAAAAAGTTTTACGTCACCCCGGTTCCCAGAACTCCTGAAGATAGACGTTGACTGTGGATATTGTATCACAGACACAGTCCCTTTGACTGTTCAGAGATGTCACTAAACCCGCCCAAAGATGTAAACAACCATGCATGAGCAGCGCCTATTAGACGGAGGGGGTCCGACAGTCATTCCAACAGGAAGGAGGTACACGGCTCCTGTTGCCTGTAGTTCAACCATGCTTAGACGGTCAATACCGCGGTTCGATCGCGTCCACATTGTTACTTTGTGCCAGGAAGGGCTCTCAACAAGAGAAGTGTCCAGGCGTCTTTGAGTGAACCAAAGCGATGTTGTTCGGACACGGGGGAGATACAGAGAGACAGGAACTGTCGATGACATGCCTCGTTCAGATCGCCCAAGGCCTACTACTGCAGTGGATGACCGCTACTTACGGATTATGGTTCGGGGGAACCCTGACAGCAATGCCACCTTGTTGAATAATACTTTTCGTGCAGCCACAGGGCGTCATGTTACGACTCAAACTGTGCGCAATAGGCTGCATGATGCGCAACGTCGCTCCCGACGTCCATGGTGAGGTCTATTTTTGCAGCCACGACACCATGCAGCGCGGTACAGATGGGCCCAACAACTAGCCGAATGGACCGCTCAGGATTGGCGTCACGTTCCCTTCACCGATGAATGTCGCATACGCCTTCAACCAGACAATCGTCGGAGACGTGTTTGGAGGCAACCTGGTCAGGCTGAACGCCTTAGGTACACTGTCCAGCGAGTGCAGCAAGGTGGAGGTTCCCTGTTGTTTTGGGGTGGCATTATGTGGGGCCGACGTACGCCTCTGGTGGTCATAGAAGGCGCCGTAACGGCTGTACGATACGTGAATACCATCCTGCGACCGATAGTGCAACCGTACCGGCATCATATTGCCGAGACATTCGTCTTCATGGAGCACAATTCGCGCCCCATCGTTCACATCTTGTAAATGACTTCCTTCAGGATAACGACATCGCTCGACTAGAGTGGCCAGCATGTTGTCCAGACATGAACCGTATCGAACAATCCTGGGATAGATTGAAAAAAGCTGTTTATGGACGACGTGACCCACCAACCACTCTGAGGGATCTACGCCGAATTGCCGTTGAGGAGTGGGACAATCTGGACCAACAGTACCTTGATGAACTATGGCACGATGAATACAGGCGTGGATCAACGTAAGAGAACGTACTACTGGGTATTAAAGGTACCAATGTCTAGGTCTCGCTGTATGGTGGTACAACATGCAATGTGTTGTTTTCATGAGCAACAAAAACAGCGGAAATAGTGTTTATGTTGACCTCTATTCCAACTTTCTGTACAAGTTCCGGAACTCTCGGGACTCAGGTGATGCAAAACTTTTTTAGATGTGTGTATTATTCTTCAGTGACCAGCGAGTCATGCCAGTATTGTAAGAATTCATATTCCGTACAGTCACTTTGTCTTCCGTTACGTATTTCTGGCCAAAACAAGAGGTAACGCGAATTTTCTAGTACTTTATGAGATATATATGTTATAGAGTCTCTGAGCGTGCGAAGATGGCGAGTCCGGAGATGAGAACATATGTAGGATCCGCCGGCGAGCTTAAAGTGGGGATGGCGGTTAATGCTGAAACAACCGTCTTTCATTTATACAGGATTTCTCCATCATCAGTTTACCTTACTGTTAAAACCGCTGAAATTGATCGGTTTCCTATATAACCGATTTTCGATATTTATTTCCTGTTTCTTCCAGTTATAAACGTAGACTTCAAACACAGATTGAAAAAATTTAATGAATTTGAAGAAGTTGGAATTTTCGATCGATATGGGGTTGAGCTGTGGGAACGGGATGTGATTCGTGCTTGGGTGGCTCAGTCCGTAGAGCATTTGTCCGCGGAGGTCACGAATTTGAGTCTCAGTGTGGCACACAATTGTGATCTGCCAGGAAGTTTCGTCGGTCTCACTGTCTGTAGCAAAGATGGTGGAGATGAAGCGGACGGGAGGTGGGATGGCGAGAGCTAAAGTTTACAAGTTGATGAATTTGCTGCAGCTACACTTTTGGATGTATCAGTTTTTCACAATGAAGCAGCCGCAAAATTAAGGGTTCAAGCTGCATCAAACCAATCTCAGGACCGAAGACAACAACAAAAACATATTATCCCAAGTTTGTAGTACGTCAGTAAAATTAGGTGTATCAATCAAATTTACCTTCTCTTCCAAGGGACGTTGTGGATGTTTTGTCCTTTGTTGTACCACCTCCCATTTTTAACCTATTAAACGTAATGCAGAGTTTGTAGGCCATTGCTATTGCATTTCATACAAGTAAATTCAAATCCTAACGGAGGATGGCACCATTCTGCAATATGACTGGTGTCTGAGAAAAACAGCGGGAAGCTGCCGTATAAGACGTGGTGGCAGCAAGTCTCGAACAGTGCGCGTACCCAATTACTGTCTAATCAGCCACGCCATATGGCAACAGGCACTTCATTGTCTCGTCCAGCCCCGGTAGCTACGCGATCAGTTCGACAGAATGACAGTCCTAAGGGCTCGGGTTCGATTCCCGACTGGGTCGGAGATTTTCTCCGCTCAGGGACTGAGTGTTGTGTTGTCCTAATAATCATCATTTCATCCCCATCGACGAGCAAGTCGCCGAAGTGGCGTCAAATCGAAAGACTTGCACCAGGCGAACGGTCTACCCGACGGGAGGCCCTAATCACACTTCATTGTCTCAACAATACTATATCGATCCTTGCATCATGTGCTGGTGCTAGTTTGCAACTGTCCGCATTGATATTAAAATGGGACTGGTCACTTCTCGCATTTTCTATAACAACGTAATATTTCAGAGCAATGGAAATAAACATCGAGCGTTTTTTAACAAAAGTCTTATTTAAGAGCTAACAACTTTTGCGCTCATACTGTGGCAATATGATAAGCAGGTTTTTTACCCAGTTAGTAGCAACAAATATGTTTTTATCCCGTTATTAGTAAAAAATATGTTATTGGCGAGACCAAACAACTACGGAAAAATACCGGTCATTCAGAAGTAAAATACTGGTCGGTTTCTCCCATGCCTAGTTTGAAAATCGAGCGTACAGGGACGTCGAACAGATGTGCAGAACTATAAACCTATATACCGTCGATCAGTTGTAGAATTTTGGAACACGTTTTATGTTCGAGTATAATGACTTTTCTGGAGACTAGAAATCTACTCTGTAGGAACCAGGACGGGTTTCGAAAAAGGCGATCGTGTGAAACACAGCTCGCGCTATTCGTCCACGAGACTCAGAGAGCCATAGACACGAGTTCCCAGGTAGATGCCGTGTTTCTTGACTTCCGCATGGCGTTCGATACAGTTCCCCACAGTCGTTTAATGAACAAAGTAAGAGCATATGGACTATCAGACCAATTTTGTGATTGCATTGAAGAGTTACTAGATAAAAGAACGCAGCATGTCATTCTCAATGGAGAGAAGTCTTCCAAAGTAAGAGTGATTTCAGGTGTGCCGCAGGGGAGTGTCGTAGGACCGTTGCTATTCACAATATACATAAATGGTCTTGTGGATAACATCGGAAGTTCACTGAGGCTTTTTGCGGATGATGCTGTAGTATATCGAGAGGTTGTAACAATGGAAAATTGTACTGAATTACAGGAGGATCTGCAACGAATTGACGCATGTTGCAGGGAATGGCAATTGAATCTCAATGTAGACAGGTGTAATGTGCTGCGAATACATAGAAAGAAAGATCCTTTATCTATAGCTACAATAAAGCAGGTCAACAACTGGAAGCAGTTAATTCCATAGATTATCTAGGAGTAGGCATTAGGAGTGATTTAAAATGGGATGACCATATAAAGTTGATCATCGGTAAAGCAGATGCCAGACTGAGATTCATTGGAAGAATTCTAAGGAAATGCAGTCCGAAAACAAAGGAAGTAGGTTACAGTACACTTGTTCGCCCACTGCTTGAATACTGCTCACCGATGTGGGATCCGTACCAGATAGGGTTGATAGAAGAGATAGAGAAGATCCAGCGGAGAGCAGCGCGCTTCTTTACAAGGTCATTTAGTAATCGCGAAGGCGTTACGGAGATGATGGATAAACTCCAGTGGAAGACTCTGCTGGAGAGACGCTTAGTAGCTCGGTACGGGCTTTTGTTGAAGTTTCGAGAACATACCTTCACCGAGGAGTCAAGCAGTATATTGCTCCCACCTACGTATATCTCGCGAAGAGACCATGAGGATAAAATCAGATAGATTAGAGCCCACACACAGGCATACTGACAATCTTTATTTCCACGAACAATACGAGACTGGAATAGAAGGGAGAAGCGATAGAGGTGCTCAAAGTACCCTCCGCCACACACTGTCAGGTGGCTTGCGGAGTATGGATGTAGATGTAGATGTAGATGTAGCAGGGAGCAGAGGCAGTGAGTGGTGCGGCGGCCCGCAGGTCTGTGGCGGTGCCGATCCTGCCGGTGCGGCAGCGGTCCGCGGCCGAGGTGCGCACCTGCCCAATCGAGCGGCCGCGCTCCACCACGCCCATCAACCCGGCGCTGCTGGACGAGTACGTGCAGCACGAGGCGCCCGCGCCGCCCCCGCCGCCCGCCGAGAAGATGCGCATCCAGCTGCCGCGGCCGCTCGCCGCCGCCTCCGGTGGCCAGGACGCCGCCCCCGCCACCGCCGCCGCCCCCGCAGACGCCGGCACGCCGCAGCAGCACGCCAGGGCGCGCAGCCCCCGCAGGTAGGCCGCCGACGTCACCTTCTGTAGAGCCCGCCTCTAGTCTAGGGCACTACACTACTGGCGATTAAAATTGCTACACCACGAAGATGACGTGCTACAGACGCGAAATTTAACCTACAGGAACAACATGCTGTGATATGCAAATGATTTACAGAGCATTCACACAAGGTTGGCGCCGGTGGCGACACCTACAACGTGCTGACATGAGGAAAGTTTCCAATCGCAGTTGACCGGCGTTGCCTGCTGAAACGTTGTTGTAATGCCTCGTGTAAGGAGGAGAAATGCGTACCATCACGTTTCCGACTTGGATAAAGGTCGGATTGTAGCCTATTGCGATTATGGTTTATCGTATCGCGACATTGTTGCTCGCGTTGGTCGAGATCCAATGACTGTTGGCAGAATATGGAATCGGTGGGTTCAGGAGCGTAATACCGAACGCCATGCTGGATCCCAACGGCCTCGTATCACTAGCAGTAGAGATGACAGGCATCTTATCCGCATGGTTGTAATGGATCGTGCAGCCAAGTCTCGATCACTGAGTCAACAGATGGGGACGTTTGCAAGACAACAACCATCTGCACGAACAGTACTACGACGTTTCCAGCAGCATGGACTATCAGCTCGGAGACCATGGCTGCGGTTACCCTTGACGCTGCATCACAGACAGGAGCGCCTGCGAAGGTGTACTCGACGACGAACCTGGGTGCACGAATGGCAAAACGCCATTTTTTTCGGATGAATCCTGGTTCCGTTTACAGCATCATGATGGTCGCATCCGTGTTTGGTGACAGTGCGGTGAACACACATTGGAAGCATGTATTCGTCATCGCCATACTGGCGTATCACCCGGCGTGATGGTATGGGGTGCCATTGGTTACACGTCTCGGTCACCTCTTCTTCGCATTGACGGCACTTTCAACAGTGGACTTTCAGATGTATTACGACCCGTGGCTCTACCCTTCATTCGATCACTGTGAAATCCTACATTTCAGCAGGATAATCACGACCGCATGTTGCAGGTCCAGTACGGGCCTTATACAGAAAATGTTCGACTGCTGCCCTGGCCAGCACATTCTCCAGATCTCTCACCAATTCAAAACGTCTGGTCAATGGTGGCAGAGCATCTGAATCGTCACAATGCTTAGTCACTATTCTTGATGAACTGTGGTATCGTGTTGGTAGCTGCATGCGCAGCTGTACCTGTACACGTCGTCCAAGCTCTGTTAGACTCAATGCCCAGGCATATCAAGGCCGTTATTACGGCCAGAGGTGTTTGTCCTGGGTACTCATTTTTCAGGATCCATGCACCCAAATTGCGTGAAAATGTAATCACATGTCAGTTCTAGTATAATATATTTGTCCAATGAATACACGTTTATCATCTGCGTTTCTTCTTGGTGTAGCAATTTTAATGGCCAGTAGTGTATTATTTTGTGAAATGCACAAGGGTGGTCTGATAAGACTGGTAAGTTTCCATAAAAGAGCGGAAGGTTTTTGATGCGCCCTCACGGTTGATAAGCTCGATTATTCCAAGGATCGTACGAAGTATTGCAACAATGTACAGTGTACAGTTCACTGTTGAGAGCCGTCTGAATTGGTTGGTATGTCATTTGTAATTGAAAATCGGGAAAACCGATTTTCATGCTATTAAGCATTTACGTTTGATGAGTTGGACTCCCACACAAATCACAACAGAACTGGATCAAGTACATGTGAACTCTGCATCATCACTGAAGACTATTTAATGTTGGGTTAATGAAACGCCGACGATGAAGCGCGCTCTGGCGGTGCAGTTGAGCCAAGACCGCCGAACAACAATTCGTGGCATGTCTGGAACTGTAGGCATCTCAACTGAGCGAGAACGTAATATCGCGCACGGAGAATTGGCTTTGAAGAAGCTGTGAGCGAGGTGCGTGTCGCGATTGCTCGTAGTCTATCAAAATCGCACCCGGCACAACATTTCAACACAATGTCTGTCGATGTTTAATCGTAATCGGCAAGACTTTTTGCGGCTATTTGTCAGTGTCGATGACTTTGATCAATCATTACACACAAGCGTCAAAACGGCAGTCAAAATAATGGACAAATGCTCGTAAAAGTGTACTGAAGACGGCAAAGACCTTTTTGTCAGCTGGTAAGTCGACAGTCATTATTTTATGGGATTCCCAAGGAATAATACTCATAGATTACTCGGAAAAAGGTAGAACTATAACTGGACCGTATTATGATTCACTGTTGGAACGTTTGAAACATACGTTGGCTGATAAAAGACCAAGGCAAAAAAGTGCTCTTTCAACAGTGTATTGCACCATTCCTTACATCACTGATAACATGGCGAAAGTGCACGACTTTGCCTTTGAGTTGGTTCCTCATCCACCCTATTCACCAGAGTCAGCCCCAAGTGACTTCTTTCTGTTCCCTGACTTAAAACTTCAGCTTGCTCGGAATAAATTTTCATCAACTGAGGAAGTGCAGCCAATAAGTATTTTGCGAGTTTGACAGAACCCATTTTTCCGATGGAATGAAAAAACTGGTGGATCGCTGGACCAACTGCTTATCCCTGAAAGAAGACTATGGTGCGAATTAATGTGAGTTGCTTACGAAACAAAATTTTTTCTGGCTTTTTTGCCAGACTTATCAAGCTCCCCAAGTGAATTTTATACATACGTGGGATGGATAAAAATGTGGAAACGCCACAAACACAATACATAACCATGGCTAATACAGTGTAAGAACACCGTTGACTTTCAAAACAGCTTCCAGTCGTCTATGAATGGATAAATACAGGTCCTGTAGTCTTTTCAAGGGAATACTGTAACGTTCATCCTGTAAAATTACTGTCAAGTTCAGGTAACGATGGTGGGGGTGGCTAGGGATCAAGCACCCTTCTCTGAAAAGTAGACGACAAAGGCTTAATAATATTAAGACCTTGTGACCATGGTGGCCAGGGCAAATGCGAGAATTCATCCTCGTTGTCATAAAAACACTTCTGGACGATGCGAGCTGTGTGAACAGAAGCCCTGTCTTCTTGTAACACCGCATCACCACTGGGGAACAAACATTGTACCTTGGTATGGACCTGATCAGCCAAAATGGTCGCTTGAACCTTGGCAGCAATGCAACCTTGCAGAATAACAGTGGGGACATGGAATACACGAAATGGCTGTCCAAATTACCACCAAATCCCAGCAATGTTTCACTCTTCGGACGTAAACTCGGCCAGAAGTTAGAAACAGCGTGGATCGAGACTCGCCTGACCAGATGACGTTCTTCTGTTGTTCCATAGTCCAGGCTTCATGGCTTCTACCCCACCTTTTCCTGTTAGGGGCACTTGCATCAGTGATGAACGATTCTGGAATTCCAGCTCCCTGCTTCTTGAGGTCCCTTTGCGTTGTTTTCGACCTGGCAGCGCCCGCTAGAGTGACTTTTAGTTCTGCAATGCGCCGCGTGCAAACTGGCGCTGGGTGCTGAAAGACAACAGAGAAATCCATTAAGTCACCCACGATCTAAGGAAATCAACGTCGCTAACTGATGTTCTTGGGACCGATGACCTCACTGTTTGGTCCCATTCCCCGAATCAACCAACCAACCAACTGGTTTTCTTCCATCGCAGGCAGCTACATAGTCTCTGACAGCATAAGGAAGGTCTTTGATTTTCTGACATCTTGGCGAGAGAAGCAGCCGACGGCCTTGTCGCATTGGTGACACCGGTTCCCGAAAGATCACCGAAGTTCAGCACTGTTGGGCTTGGCTGGCATTTGGGTGTGTAACCGTCTGGGTCTTCCAGGCGCCGTTAGAAAGCGGGGTGCACTCATCTCTTGTGAGGCCAACCGAGGAGCTACTTAACTGAGGAGTAGCGGCTCCGGTCACGAAAACTGGCAACATCTGGGATAGCGGTGTGCTGATCACATGCTGCATCCAGTGAAGTCTCTCAGCTGTGGATTACACGGCCGTCGGAGGGTACCGTTGGACCTCGTGGGGCCTGTTCGATCTGAGTTTTAGTTTTGTTTCAAGACAGAAGTCGACCAGCTAAATAAAGTAACACACGGACTACAAGTAATTCCTGGTGTAGACGATGGAAGGAGTCATCGAAAGCTTGAGACTGCATACTGGTCTGCTACGGTAAGATCTCTGTGAAACAGAAATTGCTAGGAACTGTAGCGTACGTTAATGACTTCTTACTTCTAGTGTACGCCAATTTCGTGGGAGATTAAAACTGTTTGCTGGACTGGGACTCGAACCGGTGACCTCTGCCTTTCGTGGGCAAGCTCTCCAGCGACTGAGCTATCCAAGCATAACTAACGATCCACTCTCACACCTTTGCTTATATCTGTACCTCATCTTCAAGCTTAAAATTTCCGCTACCTTTCAAATTTTGCGGAAGTTCTCCTGTGTACCGTGTGGGACCAGAACTCCTGAAAGAAAGGAAACCTGTGAGGGCGGGTCGTGAGTTGCGCCTGCATAACTCACTTGCTGTCACGGTAGATCAGCGTGTTCGATCAGGGATGGCCACTCTATGTAAAACAAAACAAAACAAAAAGTGTTCATCGATGGAATTTGAGACGTGTCACACGACATCCATACGCAACTACTAACGGGAAATGACGAAGAAACAGATAGAAAGAAGAACAGAAAAATAAAAAGAGTTAGTACAACACTTACCCACGAAGAGAAGAGGTTCCAGGTTCGAGGACTCGAGTACAGGTCCATCACACGGTTTTAATAAGCCACGAAGTTTCAAATCAGCACGCACTGCTCTGGAGAGTGAAAGTTCATTATGGAAATACAACATCCCAGAAACTTTGCGTGTATGGTGTGCACAAATGGTACTCCTAGTGACACTCCAAAATCAACATAATATGTTATTTAAAGGAAGAATTGAAACGAACCCTTTGATCAAAATAAACTAGGCGATAACTCAAGATGTGTGATCAACATATTTAGGTGTGTATCTGGATGAATAATTGACCCTTAAAGTCCACGTAGAACGTATAGCAAGGAAAAGTAATTGTATCGCTAATAAAATTATTTATATGGGGTTTAGCAGGAGTTGATATTAGCCGAAGTTGTGGGCTGCAGTACGAGGACAGTGTTGTGGCTGGTGAGGACCCCTGCCGCTACAGTGAGAAAAGTTCGCCGAGCAATACGAGGGGCGTTTGAAAAGTCCGTGCAAAGTCCGAGAGATGGAACCACAGGCGCGTATCGATGTCATGTTTAGTTAGTAACATCTTTGGAAAGAAAGCACACCAAGTTTCAGCCATATTGGACCATTTTTTTGTGTTTGACATTCGTGTGAATCAAAGAAGTCGAGTGATTGTCAAAAAATGGACGAAGAAGAATTTCGTGTGCTGATTAAACATTACTTTATGAAGAGCAAAACGCCTCAGGAGACTAAAGAGAAGCTTATAAACGTTATGGTGACTCTGCATCTTCGATTAGAACAGTTCATAAGTGGTTTCAAAATTTTCAGAGTGGCCATATGGGCACAAGTGATGCTGAACGTTCTGGACGCCCTGTGGAGGTTACAACTCCAGTAATCATTGATAAAATCCATGATATGGTAATGGATGACAGGAGAGTTAAGGTGCGTGAGATTGCTAGTGCTGTGAGTATCTCGAATGAACGGGTGCATAATATTTCGCATAAACATTTGGACATGAGAAAGCTATCCGCAAGATGGGTTCCGCGATTGCTCGCGCTTGAACAAAACCGGGATCGTGTGAAGTGTTGCAAGGATGGTTTGCAGCTGTTCAGGAAGAATCCGCAGGACTTTAAGCGTCGTTTCGTCACTGTGGATGAAACACGGATACATTACTATACTCTTGAGATCAAACAACCATCTAAAGAATGGGTTACCAAGGGAGAATCTGCACCAAAAAAGGCGAAGACCATTCCTTAGGCCGGAAAGGTTATGGCGACTGTCTTTTGGGATTCGCAAGGGAAAAGGGTAAAACTATTTATTACAGGTGCATATCATTCATTGTTACTGGACCGTTTGAAAACCGAGCTGCAAGAAAAACGCCGGCGACTGGACCCCAAAAAAGTCCTTTTCCATCATGACAATGCATCAGCACACACCTCAGCATTTGTGGTTGCAAAATTATTGGAAATAGGCTTCCAACCCGTTTCACATCCCCCTGTTCTCCACACTTGGCTCCTTCGGACTACTTTTTGTACCCCAATTAGAAGAAATGGCTGGCAGGACAAAGATTTTGTACAAACGAGGAGGTGATTGCAGCAACTAATAGCTATTTTGCAGACTTGGATAATTCCCATTATTCGGAAGGGATCAACAAATTAGAACAGCGTTGGACGAAATGTATAAGTCTAAAAGGAGGCTATGTCGAAAAATAAAAAAGGTTTGCCCCAAACACGTAAGTAGTTTTTATTTTTGCACGGACTTTTCAAACGCCCCTCGTACAGCCACGCTGGCGTGGGTGCTTCACCATCGCGCCTGCAGACGTACTGACTGCACTGACGGGAGTACATCTCTTGGAATTACAAGTAAGGAAAAGGGCTGTCGTCTGTTGCATGAAGAAAGTAGCAGTACGGAAAAATACACGAAACTCTTGGGGAAATATTAATAAATAAAGAATTTTAATATTTACTGAAAGGCAGCAGAGGTGAAATTCCTGAGGTACAGGGAAGAAAACGTTTCGGTTTTTTGAGATATAATTGAAAGGCCTGAGGTAGCGCAATTTGAGCCAGTTAGGGGACTGGTCCGCTACCTTTCTGCTAGAGATTCGAAAGGAAGTAGCAGGAAGGCAACGACCAACTGTGACTGTGGTGAAATGGCTGCATGCCCTTTGGGAACGTCCCCTAGCTGAAGATATAGCGAGGACCGCTAGGTAGGATTGAGGGAGAATATCTGTTAACCGTAAAATAGGAGTCAAAGAACGCTTTGAAAGTTTTAATCTTTTAGCCGATGGTCCCTCAGCAAAAACAAGGCATAGCTGCAGTCAAGGAGTACCACAGGCAAGGCGAGGAAGGCCGGTGGGTGAGCCCAAGGATTGAGAAGGAGTCGGTGGCTCGCACTGGAAAATAAGATGCGTACTGACCCAGTGCTATGCGGTCTGTGGGCAGCGAGGTACTCCTGGAGCCGACAGTATGGCCGATCTGGTGCACAGCGTACTTACCGTCCTCAGCGACGGACACGTCATCGACTGTAACCGTAGCACGAGTGTAGTAATAACATGAGTAATGGTAGCACAAGTTTTAATAGTTCTCGCTGTAGGATATTGAAGGTGGTGGTAGTAGCAACGGCGGCTACTAATATTTGTAAAGTAGTAGTAGTAGTAGTAGTAGTAGTAAGTGTTGTTGCTGTATATGTAGTTTTAGTCATAGTTATTGCAATGCTAATAATAATTGAAAGTGACAAAGATAATAGTAAAATAGTTCAAAGAGACTGAACTTAACGAAAACTTCTAGCTCTTTTCCAGTGATAGGAAGGGAAGGCACGGCTGTGAATAGAAATAGATAGCATAAAGAAACGAGTAGCGTACACGTAGCCACCCAAATATTACAGTGATGGCAGGAAGAATACTCGGAAATAAAGAAAAATTAATATGATAAATACTGTAAACTTAGGTCAATATTCAGTGTAGAAAGAAAAAGCACACTAGAAGTTATTGTTATAATTGTTCACAAGCAGTTAAATTTCACTTGTAACAGTCCATTGTCGTTGCCAAGATATTGAACTAGAATGAATAAATAAGTAGAGAAATAAAAACTTGAACTTTAATGCAAGTTCTCGGTTTGCAGACGTGCTGAGAATCTCCGATTACAATATGCTGCCATACAACTGGTACCAGCTTCTAGAAATGCAGGAATGGCTCGTGGTTTCTATACTGGGAACACTGCGAACCTCCTGCCGATGTCCTAACGATTAATAGTGTGCTTCCGGGTGTTCTGCCGAATTGTTGTTTCCATTTCGTGAACAGTTTTTCGACGACCGACCCAGCTGTCTACTTCAGGTGCTGCAAGTTTTTCTGTTATGTGTAACAGACTGCTGCACATAAGAGCAAAACTTGAAGCAAAATTAGATAGCTGGGTCGGTCGTAGAAATATTGTTCACGAAATGGAGAAAGAAACAGATACAAAAAGAAGAGAGAAAATCTTTGTGAGAAATCAAATACAGCCGGTTTTCCTTCTTTCTTTTGTATTTTTTCCTTTTTGCGTCCGTTTTACGAGGGCTGTTCAATAAAGAATGATCATAATTTTTTATGCTCATATTTTCTCATGCTAAAATTTAATTTTATGATATTCTGTTAGTTTAACGTGCAAAAAACACGCCGTAGTAGTTTCATTGTTGGGATTCCTGGTTCCCTCCTGTGAGAGGCAGGCAAGGTCAGACATATTCAGTATCGCCTACCGCTGCAATGGAGGTAATACGCGAGGAACAATTTGCGACTCTGAAATTCTGCTTTCGCCTCAACAAATCTTCAGTTGAGGCCTATACTATGTTACAGGAGGCCCATGGAGAGTCTGTTCTTCCGTAGAGCACAGCTCGAAGGTAGTTCAATATGTTTAAAGAGGGGAGACATTCAATTTCAAAGTTATTGCTCTTACGGAAGAAAACATCGCCACTGCTGCTGTCATAGTGAGAGAGGATCGATGAATTACCTTAAGATCACTTTCTGAAATACTGAACATTTCATTTCGTGCCACCCACATGTTGGTGACAGAGAAATTACTCATGACACGTGTTTGTGCGCGATGGGTTCCAAGACTGCCGATTCCCGAACAAAAAGACATTCGCGTGCAGGTCTGCATGCAATTAAAGTTCATGTTAGAGGAAGATCCGGAGTTTCTTTCAAATGTGATCACTGCTGAAGAAACTTGACTACATGATTTTGATCGTGAGAGCAAACAGCAAAGCTCAGTGTGGAAATCTTCATCACCAACCTCAAAAAGAACAAGAGTGGTTGCTTCTGCTGCGAAAGTTATGGTCATCTCATTCTTTGATATTCATGGAACGGTTTATCAGCATGTTATACCTACACACACATCAGCAACTGGACAGTACTAAAGGGATGTCCTGAGAACATTGCGCGGCCGCATGTTGTCAATGTTGTTGCTGAATATCTTGCAAAAAAATCAACGTGAAGTGCATCCCTCACCTCCCCATAGTCCGGATTTAGCCCCATGTGACTCTTTTCTACTCCCTAACATGAAGAAACGCCGTCATTGGAGGCCTTATCAATCATCAAAAGCAGTGGTGAAGGCTGCGGACGCGATTTTGAAGGACCTCTCAAAAAATGGTATCCAGCATGGGACAAGTGCATCACATTCATGGAAGACTATTTTGAGAAAGACCATTAAAATTGTGAGGATGAGTAAAGATATGTTGTGAAAATTATAGATCCAAAGCCATTGAGCATGCGAAACCCAACTCGCATTTTTCTCATGACACATCCTGAAAACCGTGGGTCAAGGCAGTTAGGTAGATGACATTTCTTGACTGCTAAAAATAAGTTGACCTAGTAATCACACCTACACTTTGTATCGAAAATATGATCGTGTGATTTCTTGGTGCGGCCGATGTAACATGTTGAGTGGAGAGTCATCGGTAGATATAGAAGTTACTTCGAATGTGCCCCAGGGGGTGTTGAGACTTTTGCTGTTCATGTTGTATATTAATGACCTTGCAGAAAATATTAATAGAAACTTAACAACTTTGGCAGATAATGCTGTTATCTGTAGCGAAATACTGTCTGAAAAAAGCCGTGTTAATGCCTAATCTGATAGTGATAAGATTTCAGAGGATGCAAAGGTTGGCAACTTACTTTAAATGCACTGCCGGAAAAAATGCAACTCCCTCAAGGACTATGTTTAATGGCAGCAGGCTATAAAATATATGCATACTGAGGGGTTATGTGATCAATTTATCGCTTCATCGGCGATCCAGTGCCGCTCTGGAGGCCTGTCTATGCATCCTCTCTGTTGACTATGCAGGCAATGACACTGCTGAGTTTTAGAGGAGGACATTCATTCTAGGCACACCCATGCCCCGCCGACAAGGGCGTTCTCCTGTTGAAAAGCTTCAGCAATTTGAACGAGGTTACATTGTGGGCCTGTGGGAAGCTGGATGGACGTATTGGCAGACTGCACAGTGTACTGTGATGTGTCGATGCTTCCAATAGCGCACTGTGGAATATTCCCACTTGTGGAGACCAGGTTCTGGACGTCTGCGTTGTACAGGCGCACGTCAAGATCAGCGGTGGCCGACCGAACATCATCCAGGAACGACACCTGTGCTCATGATGCACCTGCTGTGTGATCAGGGACCATTGACAACAGTCTACTTGCAGCAAGGTTAACATCACTTGTGCCTTTGGCTACCACCGACACCACGACATCGCCGAGGATAGCTACTCTGACGTCGTGAAAGAGTTCCGCGGAGAATGGAATGGCGTTGAGTTGGTTGAGTTGTCTTCAGTGGTGAGAGTAGGTTCTTTACGTATGGCGTAAACATGGCGAGCGGCCCTTTCTAGAGTGCTTTCGCACACGACACACAGGTCCAAGCCCAGGCTTCACGGTGTGGAGGGCCATAGTTAGTTAGTTAGTTAGTTACGTGTTCCATTGATCTATAGCACGGAAAAACCGTTATGATGTGGAACGTGTCAAATACACGAGAAATGCGCACAGGAAACAAGGTGGTTTTTTTTTTACATTATAGTGTTATACCTAAATATTTCTATTATCTATCCAATTCCCTTAAATGGCACAAAATGCATATATTATATCTCCAGATATATTTACTCATATTCAAGATTCATCTATGGTATAGAAGGAGTTGTCAACGAGTTACGATTTCAATTTGATTTTGAAACTATTACTGCTGTCAGTCAGACATTTTATTTCATCTGGTAATTTATCAAAAAGTTTTATAGCAGCATATTTTACCCCTTTCTGTAGCAAAGATAGGTTAAGTAAAGGACAGTGTAGGTCTTTCTTTTTTCTGGTATTGTAATCATGAATGTAGCTGTTGATTTTAAACTGGTCCATGTTGTTGAGAAAGAATTTCATTACTGAGTAAATGTACTGTGCAGTAGTTGTAAGAATTCCTAACCTTTTAAACAGATGTCTTCAAGATGTGCGACTATGAACCCCAAACATTATTCTAACTACTTTCATTTGAGCAGTGAATACCTTTTGCCTAAGTGTTGAGTTGCCCCAGAATATTATTCTGTATGACATCAGAGAGTGGAAGTATGAAAAGTATGTTAGGTTACTAATTTCTACATCCTCAAAACTGGCAATTATTCTGATTGCAAAAGTTGCTGAACCTAGTCGCTTTAGGAGACCCAAAATATGAATTTTCCAATTAAGATTCTCATCTATATGTACACCCAAAAACTTAGTATGCTCTACCCTGGCTACTGACTTCTTTTGACGTGTTATGTTTATTGAAGGAATCACACTTTTTGCAGCAGAAAACTGTATGTACGGTGTTTTTTCAAAGTTCAGATCAAGCTCATTCGCAGAAAACCAATTAATAACTTTTTCAACTACCTTATTTGTATCATTTTCTATCGGACTTTCGTTTACTGGATTAATAATTATGCTTGTATCATCAGCAAACAGTGTGAGTTGAGCATCTTGTTTCACTTATATCAAGAACAGGAGGGGACCCATGATCGAACCAACTCAAGGTAACATTTTTTGTTCTGCAAGGTAAAGCAACCAATGTCCGCTACAATGCGCCGACTGTTACCCCCATGCTACTGCCATTTCTTCGACACGAAGATGATGTCCTTTTTCAGCACTACAGTGTTCGCCCACATACGCAAGGTGCTATTCATGCTGTACAACAACTGCCCTGGCCACAGGATCACCAGATATCTCGCCAGTTGAACACTTATGGGACATCATGAAGCGGGAACTTACCCGCTCTCCAGAGCCTGCCGAATTGCAGCAAAAGGCGCAAGATGCTTAGGACAGTCTATCGCAGGATGGCATTCGGCACCTTTATGATGCGGGAATAGACGCCTGCATTACCACCAGAGGGTACTACACAGTGTATTGGCTGTTGGGGCACCTTTTACTGTCACACAGATTTTTCATTTGGTCTGAATCTCTTATCGTATACTCCTACAACGATGAACTGCCTGTCACCTCAGTTGTCAGTAAAATTTCCCTTCCCTTGACGGTTTTGTGTGTTTTTTCCGGTAGTGTTTTAGAAATGTAAAACTGTGCCGTCTACAAAACGAAAAAATCATATTATCCCGTGGATTCAGTAGCACAGAGTTGCATCAAAGCACAATAGAGCGAGGCAGAGATAGGGATCCCAAAACGTGGCCCAGCCATTGTGTTAATTTCCATTCACTGTAAGCAGCGAAAGCTGAAAATCGTGTAGGGCTTTGGATCTATAATTTTGACAACATATTGAAATCTTGGCACGCAGGACAGAGCGGATCAGGTTATGGTTGTGGAAAGGGGCCGAGATCTGTTACTGTTAGTTGCACAAAACACACAAATTTATTTTCCTAAAAGCAGTTAATCACACAAGCCCTTAAAAGGATTCAAAAACAATACGGCTGAAGGTTCTAACACAAGTTATTAAAATTGCCTTAAGGAACACACACGGCTGAAGGCCTGAGTTACAAAATTTTTTTACGTAAATACTCGGCTGAAGGCCACTCTAGACATAGAAGAACTGAGGCTTAAGCCCTGAATAACAAGAATTTCCAATAGAGAAGAAACTTGAAAAAGTTTTAAAGGTGAAATTTCAAATTTTAGTTTAAGACGGCTGAAGGTCTTATCTTAAAAATATTTGACATAAAAGCTCGGCTGAAGGCCACGTACTGAACATAGAACAACTCAAGGCTTAAGGCCTGGTTCATAAGGATTTCCTATAGAGCAAAATCCCCCATTCCTTTTTTTAAAAAAAGGGGTTTAAGCAAGAATCTTACAAGTTTTAATTTAAGACGGCTGAAGGTCTTATCTTAAAATATTCCACATAAGGTTCGGATGAAGGCCATGCACAGTACTTAATACTGAAAGAAAATCACCATCTAGAAACAACAGAACAGTGGTGCTCATAAGTGTTCCAAGGGTCGGCCTGAGGAGGTAACTCTAACGTCCGGTTAGGTAAGACAGGCAGCCAAACGTAAGATTAAATAATCGAATGGGAACCTGACCCAGGGACGGCTGAGGGACCGACCAACAACCTAATCAACTCCCTTCCGGCCGACCAACGGCACGATAACGGAAACTGTCAGTGAGGACGAAGGTACCAGCAGCACTACGTCTTCAAATATTGGCGTATAAATACAGGCAAGGCACAATAACCCCTGAAGAATATGAACACCAAGGGCCGTCGAACAACACGCCGTGCCGGACGGCATCAACCCGGCTAGGAAAAAGACACTGCGGAACACTGCGCTAATGCCCTCGCCGCGGAGACTTCCTCGCTTCTCTGTCCCAACCGACCGACTTCCTACTGCAGTACGCAGACAGCATTAATGTAACTGCTCAGTCGAAATCACATAAGCTAGACACAGTTCCACGAAAACACTTCCACAAGAGCTCGAACAATCCTAAAAGCAATCACCGTGGAACAACAAGGACGAATCACAAGTCGACACACACAGTTAACCCACAGCCGACCGACGACCAAGTGGATATGTGATGTTACTTCAGTGATTAAAACCTCGAGAGCTAGGAAATATGAGCCCACTTAAGTATGACGTTGCACCCACCTCTATGCGTGCTCTGATTCGTTCAGGAAGAATGTAATAATGCCGTTGCATCCTTTCATTAGGCGAGCTGATCCACAACTGTTGAAGCTCGGCTTTCGTATGCTGCATACTGGCACTGGGACGGAGTTGATGTCCCAACTGCTCCCACATACGTTACAACGGGGGTAGATCTGGGATCGCGCTGGCCACCGAGGTACCTCAACATCTCTTAGGCCGTTGATACGTTATGATACTGTCGCATGACAGGCAACACGTGACAACGCGAGATGTTGGTGATGTGGCGTTTTGCCGTCAGAGTTCCCTCAGCCCCTGCCAGCCGTGACTTGAAATCGTACTCATTGGCCTCCACACCGTGACGCCATTGGTGACGCAGCTATTCCTCTCTGAGATATCGGAAAAACGGGAGCTCTCCTCAGGTCGCCACCATATTCGTCAACGATGGTCGTCCACTGTAGTGGTCCCGAGTTCGAGTCTCGGTCGGGCACACAGTTTTAATCTGCCAGGAAGTTTCATATCAGCGCACACTCCGCTGCAGAGTGAAAATCTCATTCTGGAAACATCCCCCAGGCTGTGGCTAAGCCATGTCTCCGCAATATCCTTTCTTTCAGGAGTGCTAGTTCTGCAAGGTTCGCAGGAGAGCTTCTGTAAAGTTTGGAAGGTAGGAGACGAGGTACTGGCAGAAGTAAAGCTGTGAGTACCGGGCGTGAGTCGTGCTTCGGTAGCTCAGTTGGTAGAGCACTTGCCCGTGAAGGGCAAAGGTCCCGAGTTCGAGTCTCGGTCGGGCACACAGTTTTAATCTGCCAGGAAGTTTCATATCAGCGCACACTCCGCTGCAGAGTGAAAATCTCATTCAGTTCAACCAGTTCCCGTGAGTGGCGCCGTCACAGCATGTCTTCAAGACGGCTGCTACACTTGACGTTCGTCAAAAGCACCGTGCTGTCACAGAATTCCTGTACTGTGAAAACGAGACAGTGGGAAACATCCACAAGAGGTTGAAAAAGGTGTATGGAGATGCTGCTGTCGATCGCAATACAGTTAGTCGGTGGGCAATCAGGCTACGTGATGAAAGCGGGCACGGCAATATTGAGGATTGTCCTCGCAGCGGCAGGCCTCGTACTGCACACACTCCACACAATGTGCAGAGAGTTAACGAATTGGTGACTGCTGATAGATGCTTCACAGTGAACGAATTGTCACGCTACGTTGGGATAGGGGAAGGAAGTGTTTGCAGAATACTGATAGTGTTGACGTTAAAAAAGGTTTGTGCCATGTGGGTTCCCAGGATGTTGTCAGTGGCTCCATCATTTTTCACCAGAGATGAAGAGGTAATCAATGGAGTGGCATCATGCAAATTCACCCAAGAAAAAAAAAAAATCAAAACCACACCTTCTGCTGGAAAAGTTATGGCTACGGTGTTTTTCGATTCCGAAGGACTCTTGCTTGTGGACATCATACCAAGTGGATCCACCATAAATTCTGATGCTTATGTGACGACACCGAAGAAACTTCCAGCTCGACTGAGTCGTGTTCGACCACATCAGCAAAAGCAGGATGTTTTATTGTTGCACAACAATGCACGGTCACATGTCAGTCAAAAAACCATAGAAGCGATCACAAAACTCGGACGGACAACACTGAAACACCCGCCTTACAGTCCTGACCTGGCTCCATGTGACTATCATATCTTTGGGAAACTGAAAGTCTCTCTTCGTGGAACAAGGTTTGAAGATGATGACTCCCTTGTGCACACTACCAAACAGTGGCTCCGACAGGTTGGTCCAGAATTTTACCGTGCTGGTAGACAGGTGCTGGCTCCAAGATGGCGTAAGGCAGTTGAGAGGGATGGAAATTATGGCGAGAAATGAAAATATTGTTCCTAAAGGATGTATCTACACGCTGTAAAACTTTCAAACATGTAGAACAAAAGATGGATTTTTTAAAAAAAAGTAGTGTGCATTTCTTTTGGAGTGACCCTCGTACATTGACATCTGACCGTGTCCTCTGGGTGTTCCACTGTTTTGGTGAAGCATTGTATTTTTTGGGGTGGCTCGTCACCCAGTTCCTTAACTACGAGCCACCCTCGAAATTGTACGGCCACCTCCGCCGCCACGGTGTTTGGCTGACAGAGGGCGCGCTTTGCAGCAGGACGCCATCCGGGAGGTCGTGGTTCGAGTTCGCGGAGCAGGGCGCCGGCCTGCAGAGCCCGCGCGAGGGCCGCAAGCCGTCGCTGTCCGCGTCGTCGCCGTCGCCGCCGCCGCCGCCGCTGCCGCCGCGCGCCAACCCGCCGCCCCCGCCGCCGCCGCCCCCGCAGCCCGCCGCCCCCGCAGCGCGCCAGTGGATCAACTTCGAGGAGATCCCCGAGAAGCGCAAGCCGGCGCGCCGCATCCAGACGCTGCCCGCGTCGACGGCGGGGCCGCCCGTCGTATACAGGTGCGTGACCCGGCCGTGCTGCTGTCTCCCGGGTCGTATCACAACCCAGCGCTGTCTCACCATTCTGGCACACGTGGAAATTAAAGTTACAGTATCAGCCAGGATAGCGAATAACGAAATTTTACTCAAAGAACGCATACCTTTGTGCTTCTTCTACCTTTTCCTTTTTTTTCCTGCCTCATCCTGCGTCTACACAGGATCGGCATCAGTAATCAAAGAATACTCTGCAACAAAACACTATTCAACACTCTTAATGAGCTATAAAACAACACACAATAAAAAACATACACGCGAACAGAATGAAAATTCACCGGAACAAATTCAAATTTCGCGGCTGCCAGTCGAAAACAAAACGGTCGTATAAATGACTGTCACGATTGCATCAAAAACGTAAATTTTGCAGCGAACTACAGCGATTGAACAAGACCCGAAATTCACCAACGATCAGAAGAGAAGGCATGTAAACGCTCTTAAAATACGCAACGTTTTCTAACAAATAGCAAACCACTCCAAACAGAGTGCGATCCATATAAACCTCAACTACTTTAATGAGCCGGCCAGAGTGGCCGAGCGGTTCTAGGCGCTACAGTCTGGAACCGCGCGACCGCTACGGTCGCAGGTTCGAATCCTGCCTTGGGCATGGATGTGTGTGATGTCCTTAGGTTAGGTGTAAGTAGTTCTAAGTTCTAGGGGACTGTTGACCTGAGAAGTTAAGTCCCATAGTGCTCAGAGCCATTTGAACCATTTTTACTTTAATGAGTCGTAACATTTGACCCAATAACGCGATAAAATCTACAGTTTTGGGATATGGTAATATGTCGCTGGGAGGTGACACACTGTACAAACTTACATACATACGAAGTTCTCACAGTAAATGTTGGAAGTACCCTCCACCAGCATCGATGCAGAACTGTATTCGTCTCATCATATTCCGCGACAGTCTGTGAAGCAAAATTTTGTACATGGCTGCACGTTCAGAGACGGTAAATAGTCACAATTAAAAGAAAACAGCCCTCGATCACTAATTATTAACGAATTAACCGGGTTTCGACACTGCTAGGAGTGTCTTCCTCAGAATTCACACCAAAGAATGGTCTGTAACATGGTCACAGAATTATGACTAAAAACGTATGATACAAATTATAAGTACGGAATAATCGTGAAAGACCGGCAGTACTTATATGTCATTTATTATTTTATAATTTGTATCATACGGTTTTACTCATAATTCTGTGACCATGTTATAGACCATTGTTTGGTGTAAATTCTGAGAAAGACACTCCTAGCAGTATCGAAACCCGGTTATTTCCTTAAAAATTAGTGACCGAGGGCTGCTTTCTTTTAATTGTAATTGTTCTGTGAAGCGTATCCTCGACAGTGTTGCTTATATCGTGTGTAATGGCCTCACGGAGTTTTGCAGTTGTCCGTGCTAACACTGGAAGCCGACACTGTGCATCACACTCCAACCTTTTCATCAGGCAGCGGTGTTTCGTGCATGATATGGGCATTTACGCCAACCCAATATCTGTTGTTTGGTGCGTTGATGTAACTTGACACGTATACAGTCATCCTTATCATTCAGTTCACTGACGAGGAAGAAATCCCAACACCAAAAAATTATTAATGTAAAGTAATGAAATTTCGAGAATACATTTGTCTAGGTAAAATACTTAAGTGATAAACATTGCAAGATCACAGGTAAATGTAAGCGTGAGATAAGTCACTGCAAACGTGAAATTCTGGTGCATTAATAACCGGTGTGGCCGCCAGAATGTCGAATGCAAGGATGCAAACGTACATGCATTATGCTGAACAGGTGCCAGATGTCACTTCGTGGGATTGATTGAGTTCCATGCCTGTTGCGCTTGGCCGATCAACGCAGGGACGGTTACTGCTACTTGCGGATGGCGCTGGAGTTATCGTCCTATGGTGTCCCAATCTGCTCCCCTGGAGACAGATCTGGTGATCGAACAGGCCAAGGCAACATGTCGACACTCTCTATAGCATGTTGGGTTACAACAACAGTATACTGTGGTGCCAACAGCTGCTGCAAATGCAGTACGATGCGCCACAGCCATACACCGAACACGGCGGCCTTCCCTCTGGGTAGTGCCACGTCGCCGTCCGGAGCCCTGGCTTCTTGCTACCGTGCATTCTCGTGACTACCGCTGCATCCAATCATGTACAGTCTTCCTGCAGCACTGCAGAAGCAACGTCCAGCTTCTCGTAGCCCTATTACACAACCTCGTTCAGATTTCGTGATGAGTCGATAGTGACGTCTGTGTCGCATTAAAAGCATTCTTGATTAGCTTCAGCTCACCACGTCCAATCTCAAAGGTAACCAGCGCCCACGACCGTGACAGCGTGTATTTAAAGCAAACCAGAGCTGAGTCCTCATAGGGATGCCACTAGCGCCACACTTATGTGACTGGCGCCAAACCTGAATAGACATCGTCTTTCAGATGCAGACACACGCCTCCCAAATTTCGCGTATGTCGCACGACTCCTTGGTGTTACGATTCTACATCTACATCTACATCTACATCCATACTCCGCAAGCCACCTGACGGTGTGCGGCGGAGGGTACTTTGAGTACCTCTATCGGTTCTCCCTTCTATTCCAGTCTCTTACTGTTCGTGGAAAGAAAGATTGTCAGTATGCCTTTGTGTGGGCTCTAATCTCTCTGATTTTATCCTCATGGTCTCTTCGCGAGACTTCCGTTGTTCTTTTTTTAGACACAAATCAATAATCTCAAACAGAGGACCATTCGCACCTGCTTCGTAATGACAATACTCCATAGGTTCAGCCTGTAAATTCAGTGACCTAATCTAGAATAATGGTTTACCAGGTTTTTTTTTCACCTGTGGAACGAAATACTATTTCCTTTCGCCTATCTTTCGTCACAGCCAAACGCTTCACAATATTTCACCATTGTAATAAAGAAACATCTACTAAAAATGTTGGGTTGGCGAGTAAGTTCGTAGCGTTTTTCTTTTGCATCTCCGTATTCCAGTTGCTGTGTTTTTACTTATCGACTGTCATTTCTTATTTGTAGTTCACTGTTGTTATTTGAATTTACATACTGTCATTTTCTCAAAAATGGTTCAAATGGCTCTGAGCACTATGGGACTTAACTTCTGAGGTCATCAGTCCCCTAGAACTTATAACTACTTAAACCTAACTAACCTAAGGACATCACACACATCCATGCCCGAGGCAGGATTCGAACCTACGACCGTAGCGGTCGCGCTGTTCCAGATTGTAGGGCCTAGAACCGCTCGACTACTCCGGCCGGCTCATTTTCTCATTTCGAGATAGTGAGTGCAGCTTTGGATGCCAGGAAATGGAGTGTCAAGTAGAGAAATCAGAACATTTCGTCATATTCTGTTGTTTGAGTTCAATAGAGGAGCCACAGCAGCCGGAGGCAACCAGAAACTTTTCCACCGTGTATGTGTATAATGCCACTGGACAGAGCATGACAAGAAAATAGTTTTCTCGTTTCGAGGAGGATCTTTTTAACATTACTGACTCTCCACATTCAGGCTGACCGTCGGGATTTGATGAAGATCACCTAAACGTTTTGATGCAGAATGATCCACGTTAGTGTAGGCCATTCGAGAACTTGCAAATGTGATGAACTGTGATCATTCCACCATCGTCTGTCATTTGCATGTAGTGGGGAAGGTTCAAAGATCTGTCGCATGAGTACCGCATGCTATAAGTCAAAAGCACAAAAATCAGCGACCATTCGGATCCTCCGTCGTGACAGTAAATGGTGTCTTTATGCTAAAGTAAGAAAAAGAAAGCAATGGTTAAGCTCCAGCAAAGCAGCAACTCCCCTTAGAAAGACCCGCGCGCTCCCACAAAAAATAATGTTATGCATCAGATGGAACAGCGACGGTGTGGCGTACTACGATTTGCTTCCCGGAGTGTAAGCATCACTGCTGAAATTTGTTGTTAACGACTGAGGTGTCTTGTAGAACAACAACCAGGAAAGCTGCGTGAAGTGATGCTACTCCGCTATAACGCCTGCCTGCATTCTGCTAGACCGACGAAAAACACTATACTGGAGTTTCTTTGGGAAGTCATTCTTTACCACCTTATTCACATGATCTTGCGCCCTCAGATTTTCCCATTTTCCGCTCTCTATCGAACGACCTTCAAGAAACTTCGTTTGCGGATGAAAACGCGCTCCGAACATGCTTGGACGAGTTCTTCGCTCAAAACCACGTGATTTCTACAGTCGTGCAATCGAGAAGGTATTCGAGTCTTGGCAGACTGTTGTAAGTAGTGAAGCAGAATATATAAATGATGACTAAAGTCTCTGTTATGTGTATCTGTTGTGTTTATTGAACTTATGGATAAACGCTACGAACTTATGCACCAACCTAATATTACAACTGTGATGAAACTAAGTTGAAGAGTAATCCAAAGTCACCTGAAAATGGGTGTAGGTTTCAACATAATGACGTCATACGCGCTCTAGATCATCTGTGATCTAAGTTTAACAGAAGCTCGAAATTTAGCGCGTACTTCAATGCGAGACTCTTTTAATAGCTTCCACAACGAATCTCTCAGAAAACCAAAAGAGATTCTGCTCGTATGTAAAGCACACCTGTGGCAAGACACAATCACTTCTCTGCACCACCCGTCGGGAGTTCGAGTCCTCCCTCGGGCTTGGGTGTGTGCGTGTTGCCCTTAGCGTAACTTAGATTAATTAGTGCGTAAGCTTAGGGACCGATGACATCATCACTTTGGTCCCATAAGACCTTACCACAAATTTCCAATTACTTGGCAGCGCTACAATTATGGTGACGCTATTGATGACAGTGCCACTAAAGCACAGTTATTAAACACAGTTTTCCGAAATTTCTTCACAAAAGAAGACGAAGAAAATATTTCAGAATACAAATCAAGAACAACTGCCAATATGAAGAACTTAGAAGTAGATATCCTTGGTGAAGAGAAGCAGCTTAAAACCCTTAAGAGAGGCAAGGCTTCAGATTGTATACCATTCAGGTTCCTTTCATAGTATGCTGATACAATGGCTCCACATTTAGTAATCATATATACAAACATTCATTCGCTCGTAGAAAGGTTCGTACCCAGAAACTGAGAAGTTGCGCAGTTCCACCAATACCCAAGAAAGGAAATGGGAGAAATCCGCTGAATTACAGACTTTTATCACAAACGTCGGTCTGCAATAGGATTTTGTATCTAAGACTGTGCTCGCACATTATGAATCACATCGAATAAAATTATTTATTAACAAATAGTTAACACGGACTCAGAAAGTATCGTTCTTGTGAAACACAACTAGCTTTTTACTCACACGAAGTAATAAATGTTATCGACAGGAGATGTCTAATTGATTCCATATTTTTAAATTTACAGAAGGCTTTTAACACCGTTCCTCATAAGCGACTTCTAATTATATTGCGTGAGCGTGGAGTATCGTCTCAGTTATGTGCTGCATTTGTGGTTTCCTTTCAAAAAGGTCATAGTTCGTAATAACTAACGAAAAGTCAAAGAGTAAAGCAGAAGTAATATCTGGCGTTCCCCAAGGAACTGTTGTAGTCCCTCCTTTGTTCCTGATCTACATGAACGATTTAAGAGACAGTCTGAGCTGTTCTCTTAGATTTTTTTGCAGATGACGCTGTCATTTACGGTCATGTAAACACAAATTTTAAAGGTTATAACTCAACTAAATACTTAGGGATTACAGTTACGAATAAGTTAAACTGGAACGACCACGTAGATAACGTTGTGGGGAAAGCAAACCAAAGACCGCAATTTATCGGCATACTACACAGAAAATGTGACAGATTTACTAAAGAGACTGCATACACTACGCTTGTCCTCCCTCTTCTGGGCTGTTTCTGTGCGGTGTGGGATCCACATCAGATAGGACTGATGGAGGACATCGAAATAGTTCAAAGAAGTGCAGGTCATTTTGTGCCACAGATATGATACACTAATTGGGTTGGCAGTCATTAAAACAAAGGCGTTTGTCTCTGCGGCAGGACCTCCTCATGAAATTTCAATCATCAACTTTCTCTTCAGAGAGTGAAAATATTTTTTTTTTTTTGTGCCATCTACATAGGAAGAAATGGTCATCATAGTACAACAAGAGAAACCCGTGCTCGCACAGAAATATTTAAGTGTTTGTTTTTTTCCGCACTCTATTCGAGAGTGGAACAGTACATAAGTAGTTCAAAGGTGGCTCGATGAACTCTCTGCCAGGCACTTAACTGTTAATTGCAGAGTAATCATGCAGATGTAGGTAAACAGCTACCTCTTGCCTGAGGATGCTGTAGGGGGATACACCCTATATGATGCAGGATGACTTGGATAAAATTTCTATTTGGTGTGATGAATGGCAGCTTGCTTTAATGGGGGAAATTGTAAGTTAATGCAGATGAGTAGGAAAAATCAGTCTTGTAATGTTTGAATACAGTATTAGTGGTGTGCTGCTTAACACAGTTAGATCGGTTAAATATCTAGGCACAACATTGCAAAGTGTTATGGAATGGAACTATCTGCTCCACATTTTACAATGGCTTGCAAAGTATGTATGTAGATATAGATGTTCATGGCACATAACCAGTAGTGTAAATTAAATATTTTGGCTCTAAGGACTATGGAACATCTGAGGTCATCATTCCCCTAGACTTAGAACTACATAAACCTAATTAACCTAAGGACATCACACACATCCATGCCCGAGGCGGGAATTGAACCTGCGACTGTAGCAGAAGTGCAGTTCAGGACTGAAGCGCCTAGAACCACTTGGCCACAGTGGCTGCAATTAAAGATTTTGTTAACAGAAACTGAGGCTCTGCTGTAAACATGCTCGTGCGTTAAAGCAGACCTATCAACAGCTGTGGTAGCACAGTGCAGAACACACATAAAGTTATTTGTAGGAGATTAATTCCTTTCGGGTGCTGCATGTCTAACCTCCAGCTTGGCTGTGGTAATAGCGATACCGAGCTTGTTCTCTTCTGTGAAAACAACTGCCAGTTATTTGAATTCTCTGAGTATTTCGCAAGGTTTATATAGATGGCCAATAACATGACACTACTTTAGAGGTCTCTTAATTCATTGTCAATGCTAATACATAACTGTGACGTCGTGATGTTCACCTTGTTTGCACATACACTGTTGACTCACAAAACAGCCGTCTACTACCATTGGCACCCATCTTTTGCGGAATCTTAGACCATGTTCTGTGTTAAAACGTAATGAGTTATCTCAGAGAGAATGGCCTTCTCCATGCCAACCACCACAGATTCCGTAACCATCGACCATGTGAAACCCAACTCACATTTCTCTCACATGACGTCCTGTAAGACATCGATCAAGCCAAAAGCAATTTTCTTAGAGCTGCACTAATAGTTATTAACAAAAAAAATGAAATGAGCGTATGGCATCGTTGGCCGGGAGGCGCCATACGGGGAAGTTCGGCTGCCAAGTGCAAGTCTTATTTTATTTGACGCCACATTGGGTGATTTGTGCTCCGGTGATGATGACAACAATGCAACACCCAGTTCTTGAGCGGAGAAAATCTCCAACCTGGCCGGTAATCGAACCCGGGCCCACTTGAGTGGGAGGTGACCACGTTACCACCCAGCTAAGCAGGCGGACACTTATTAACTACAGTATGATCAAACTGGGTACAAAAGAAATTTGCAACTAAATTGAGATTGTTAACCACCCGGAAGTCACGCCCTCTAGCACGCTTGTTTCTGTGAATCGGGTCGGCGCACCAATTCCGGGTGGAATCCGTTTTGCGGATTAATAGCGAGGTCCGATGTCCCAGCCAGCATGAATGTGGTTTTTAGGTGTTCTCCCACATACAACTAGATGAATACAGAGTTGGTGCCCATGTTACACAAATATTGCAAAACGCTCTCACACTCTCACGTGGGGTAACACTAGACCCAGAGATATGAGGTATACAAATTCAGTCCTGGAGGGAGAGGTGGCATCTAGCCAGCATCTCCACTAACATGTAATGACTGGTTTGGTTTCTTGTGGCATCGATAGAATTCAACTCGTGCCACTATGACATACATTTGTTTGCAATGGTAGTTGGAAAACAAACTGCACATGTGATCAAAAGTGAGAGCTGCCAGTTCTAGTGAAGGGGCAACCTGACTCAGTAACTGTCACATTTTAGGTGGAATTCATTTGAGGAAGAAGGCTTTGCACAAATTCGAGTTTGTCAAACCGAAAGCCAAAAAATATTATCTGAGTCTTTTTTCGTAAGCTTCCCAATCCTCAGGTGAATGAACATATGGAGGAAAAGTGGGTGGATGTACCGATGGAACGGTACCATGTCTGTTAATGGAAGCCGACAAAGTGGTCACTGCCAAACTAAACTGTTCAGTCAGGGCCAGTAACACGGTGCCAATAGTGGCTTAAGGACTGCATACGCGTAAACCATTCCAAACTCGTCGGCAAGCGTGTATGAAACAAGTAATACATGAAACTGATGTAAGTAACGCAAATATGGCTTTATTCATAAACCTCTGAACAATAAAACTAAATCAGCCTCTCCTGAATCCACAGGTATCAAGACGCAGCAGTGCACATAAAGAGTGTGAGTCAGTGCTGCTCAGCACATATTCTATGCACGAGCCACAGGCATATGGCGAGGCAGAGACTGCGCCGCGCATACACCTCGCCCAGGTGTCCGCCAATGGCTGGCTTTGTGCTGATATATTCGAGCACGCATGTGTAACACCACTACACACGGTGCACTCACACTCACATGCGCTAGTAGCAGGATATGGCACGGTGCATCTTAAGTACCTCACTATCTTCATCAACAGTGGATACAGTACAGCTCTGTTTTATTTTTGGAATTGCTCGAACTTAAGTCACATACCTCTGTTTTAATTTTGAGAGATGTTGGCGACGATGTTTCGGGCTGATCTGTATCTTCAGTAATGGGACATTTCTGGGGAGTAACGTCAATCGCATCATCATTTATTGAGGTTTGACTTTGATTTTCCAGGCCTGTCCCTCATCCTTGAAAATTTAATTACAAATAGTAAATTGTCATACAACATATGAAATTCACAACAAGTTCATGAAAATGTATGTGTTTTATTCATTATATTACCTCTCAAATGTTATATAAATTAAATAATGTGACTACTGATGAAAATGAAAAGTAAATGCTAGCAGGATTCGAACTGTCGCCTCTTCCAGAAAACTCTGGCTTTGCGCGAATGCTATTCACTTGACCACAATGACATCTAGCAACCAGTCCTTTTGTACAGTACATCTGTTACACAATAGATGCATAAAATTTCTCTTGAGATTTTCTCTGAGTTGCCAGAGTACTACACCTTACTACTTGCACATTATGTTATTTTGGTGGCCTACTAAAGGTGTACACAGTTTGAAGTAAATACCTGATCTAACATTGTGGCCTCCCTTGTCATCTATAACTGTGGAAAACATAATTACTTGAACTGACCAGATCAATCAAAACTGGTTTACATTGCCAGAAAAAAACATCATAATTAAAATACATTATGGATAATCCTAAATCTTTCCCTTGGAATGCTTGGACATCTACAGAGGGGGCAGATTCACAACTCCAGTTGTCACTAAAAACTAATGAAATGAATACACCTATGGCAACTGAGATACAATGTTCAAAAATTTATTACCAGTGCTAAATGATGATCATATGAGTCAACATAAGTCTTTTAATGTTGATTAGATATTGTTGTGAGTTATATCAAAAACTAGTTTTCAAAAACTGAATTTTAAATTAACAGTTAACTGAATGGTTCTGTAGAGTTTCCTATGTCTCTCACAACATTGCAACAATACCTATTAAATTATACTGGAAAATTTAGGAGAGGAGAGAGCTTTCAGGTACCCTCACTTACATGTCATTATAGTGACACTTGTTTCTACCAAGCCATTTCACTAAAATCAAACACATAATTTTTTTGTAAAACTGCCGTCATGTTGCAGCTATGTCGATCCAGAAGAGTGTGAGTGTGAGTGCCATGAGACTTCTGGTGGCAAGGGTCGGTCCCACTCTGCAGCCTCAACCTCAAAAAAGAAGAAGGAAAAGGACAAGGACAAGGAGAAGGTACAGTTGATTTACAGTTCACTCTGTCACAAGCTAAACTGAAAGAGTTTCATCAGGATTCAATGAATCATTATTCATGTGCTGGTAAAAATACAAAATATTGGCAGCCAACAAGTAGTTTATTCTTTAGCACTTCATGAAAGTCCATCATGTCCTGTGGAGAGAGCTGCAAGGAGAGTATGGTGCCAAATTTGCATGTAGGAGTTTAGAGAATCTATGGGAAAAATAAATTGGGATGACCAGCTGGAGACTGCAGCCTCCATTTTCCCAAATAAAAGTTTAATCTGCTTAAAACAGTGCAGCCCTAATAGATTTGTCCCTAGTGACCATTACTGTTTTACAAAAGAGGTTATTTAATACTGAAGCACTGTTCATTCATTTCTGAATACTGATCACTATGCCCACTGTCAGCTAACATCAGGATGTGAATGGCCAGCATGTTGCCCTATTTTTTACTGAGATTTACTCCATATGTTGCATCAAGGAGGACCTCCAGGGATGTGGAACAACTGAAGGCACACCTTAACAAAGGAGAAGCAAATCCTCAAACATTAATCTGTGTGCAGTATATGGAATAGACTACAACTAAATTTGGATTTATATAATTTGTGATTGACATTTAGTAAGTCAAGTGGTAGTTGAGGTTACTAGAGCAAAAGAAACTGGTACACCAGTGTAATATTGTGTACGGCCCCCGTGAACACACAGAAGTGCCGTAACACGATGTGGCGTGGACTCGACAAATGTCTGAAGTAGTGTTGGAGGGAAATGATGCCAAGAATCCTGCAGGGCTGTCCATAAATCTGTAAGAGTATGAAGGGTTGGAGATCTCTTCTGAACAGCATGTTGCAAGGGATTCCAGATATGCTCAATAATGTTCATGTCCGGGTAGTTTGGTGGCCACCGCAAGTGTTTAAACTCAGAAGAGTGTTCCTGGAGCCACTCTGTAGCAGTTCTGGATGTGTGGGGTGTTGTACTGTCCTGCTGGAATTGCCCAAGTCTGTTGGAAAGTGCAATGGACGTGATTGGATACAGGATGTTTATGTATGTGTCACCTGTCAATCATATCTAGATGTATCAGGGGTCCCATATCACTCCAACTGCACACACCCCACAACTTTACAGAGCCTCCACCAGCTTGAACAGTCCCCTTCTGATATGCTGGGTCCACATATTCATAAGATTGTCTCCACACCCATGCGCATCCAATTTCAAATGAGACTTGTCCGACAAGACAACATGTTTCCAGTCATCAACAGTCCAATGTCAGTGTCGACCTTCCCAGGCAAGGCATAAAGCTTTGTGTTGTGCAGTCACCAACGTTACATGAGTGGGAGGAGGAGGAGGAGGTGAGTGTTTAACGTCCTGTCGACAATGAGGTCATTAGAGAGGGAGCACAAGTTCGGATTAGGGAAGGATGGGGAAGGAAATCGGCTGTGCCCTTTCAAAGGAACCATCCCGGCATTTGCCTGAAGTGATTTAGAGAAATCACGGGAAACCTAAATCGGGATGGCCAGACGCGGATTTGAACTGTCGTCCTCCTGAATGTGAGTCCAGTGTGCTAACCACTGCACCACCTCACTTGGTGTACACAACTGGGCCTTCAGCTCTGAAAACCCATATTAATGATGTTTCATTGTACGTTGATGGGCCAGCATTGAAATCTGCAGCAGTTTGCGGAAGTGTTTCACTTCTGTCACGTCGAATGATTCTCTTCAGTCATCATTGGTCCCATTCTAGCAGGATCTTTATCTGACCACAGCAATGTCAGAGATTTGATGTTTTACTGGATTCCTGATATTTACGGTACACCCGTGAAATGGTCATACGATAAAATCCCCACTTCATCGCTCCCTCGGAGATGATATCCCATCGCTCATGTGCTGACTATAACACCAGATTCAAACTCACTTAAATCTCGATAACCTGCCATTGTAACAACAGTAACTGATCTAACAACTATGCCATACACTTGTTGTCTTATATAGGCATTGCTGACCAATGTGTCACATACTGCCTGTTTACATTTCTCTGTATTTGAATATGCGTGCCTATGCCAGTTTCTTTAGTACTTCAGTGTAAATATGTGTATAATATCAAAATGAGAATACAGTTCCATACAAAGTCAGAGTACAATAAGCAGACAAGTCCAATTAGATACTAAGAGTCCAGAGAGGGGAGTCAGGTGAGCATGTGAACAAATCATATCAGAGAGGGAGTTAGAGCATTCCACTCTGGAATTACATCATGTAGGTTGTTTGTCAGTTTCTTGAGGTTGTGCAGTCCATGGCTGTGCAGGCTGATCATGATGTGATGCTGCCTTTGATTTTAATCATGCCACTGCCTGGTAGCTTGACCTGAGCTGGCAGGTCAGGGTGTGGATGAATTATGACAAAATTATTCAGTGCCTCATCTCCTGCTATGGTAATGGTGATCAGAGTGGTAATAGATGGCTACCACAATACTCTCACCTTGGTGGAGAGACTGTGAGACAGTGCAACCCCACAGCCCTCACTGACAGTCTGAGACACAGAGTGGCACCCAGGAAACTCACAACCATGCCTTCTGAAGTATGACTGATGGGCATCCTTGGCTTCCATAGGAGAGTAGGGCCAAAAATGGACCTGGTGGTGACAGCTCCAATGCAGATGGATGCCCACGGGTGTGACAACAGCCACTGGGTACCCCAACACTGGAGCTAGATCTGCAGAGATGTCCAGGGCCTCAGGAATGGGAGCACCGGCTAACCGTACAGCACCATCGTTTGACTGCTGAAGCTCTCCCACACCTGCACCCTGGCATTTGTGCATAGGGGTGGAAAGAGCAGTTGAGGAGGCGGAAGGAAGTGAGATTGCCTCAGTGCAGAAGGTGGGAGCAAAAACAGAGAAGGAGCTTCCGAGAACAGAGGAGTAGGTGAGGACACAGGTTGCTGGAGGGAGGAAGGCTTGGGAGTTGTGTGCAGACTCACCGGAGGCCGTTCCCCTGCCCGTAGGTTGAATTGCTTTCAATGTCAAGCCACCAGCCTGTCCTCCATCTGCACTGTGAAGATTTTGTGACTTCGCTGGCCCTGGACGACCACCAGCATCCGGCACTCACGACGACCAAAAGCACGAGGCCAGATGAGGGTTTTGGCACATATTACTGCAGTGGAGGCACCTGAGGAGGATGCAGCACTGTGTGCAGCTAGCACTTGTGCAGCAGTTCAGCCAGGCTCTTCTCATCAATTGACGTGGACATGTAAGAACTGCAAAATCGTGTGAATGCGTCTTCTGCTGAGATGTCTCTGATGTACTTCTTCATCTGTGTCTTGAATGATAGTACAAGATGTTCTGCATCCCCTTCAACTGAGGGTGGAAAGAGGGTGATCTGATGTGGTGGATACCGTGTGCAAAAAAATCTTGCAAAGACAGTGAGATAAGCTGTGGGCCATTGTCCGTCACCAGGGTGCAGGTGAGGCCTTCTGTGAAATAGATCTGGGTTGTAGAGGGGCAGTTTATCATGTATGGGAACTGAGAGTAGCAATCTATCACACCAACCAATAAGCTTCCAAAAAGAGGCCTACTAAATGTAGTTGGATACTCTCCTACAGTTACGAAGATTCCGGCCACATAGAGTAACATTGCTGTGGGATGGTCTGGTGACCTGCACGTTTAGGACAAGGAGCAATTAAATGTTCAATCTCACACTCTATCGCTGGCCTTAGACATGCCAGCAAGCCAGCACTTTTGTCCTTCATATTTGTGGTGCACAAAGAAAATGATGTCCCACCTGAAGGCCACCAGAATGACAACTTATGGTACACTGTGTTCTGTATACAGCCAAATTACAGAGAGTCAAGCTGTGACACAGTACAAAGTAATTATGTACAGGATCTGAAACTCAAGCTGGTAGCTGTTCCAGCCACCTCTGCGTAATATACTGCTGCATCTGATGAAGAACAGAATGGCGGCTGACTGCATGGGAGATGTGGGAATTCGTAAGAGGGAACCCATTTGATGTTCATTGAGCTTCAATCTTGAGGTAGAAACAAAGGACCTCATCTTGATCAAAGCAAGGGTCTGGGGCCACAGGAAGGTATGAGAGAGCGTTGACATTGTACTGCTGAGCCACTGGGCAGAAGTGAAACTCATAGTGATTATGACTGAGGAACAGTGCCTACCATTGTAGTTTCTGGTCCATGTTGTCCAGCACATGTGCCACAGACTAAAGATAGAGACTAAAGGTTTTCCATCTATAACAAGGTGAAACTTGACACCACATAGAAAGCCATGAAACTTCTTGATGACAAAATAATAGTGAGGGCAACCTTCTCAATTTGAGAGTGATTTTTCTTTGCTGCATTGAGCATCTTGGAGGCAAAAGCAATTGGCTGTTTAAAACTGTTGGCATTTCATTAGGGCAGCAAGGCCCCCAAGCCATTTTAAGATGCATCCTTACTGAAGCATTATGGCTCTGGTTATGGGTTGAAACTTCACTAACAATCTGTCACCTTGATGTTGCTCATGAGCACTTTTATCTTCTTGAAGATTTAGGGTTGCCACTTCATGTTTTCTTGATGCAGTGGACATGCTATGTTGTGTGACTAATTGCACCATGAGATTTTGTCTCCAGCTGCAGAGGATCAAGGGCTGCAAGAGAGTCCACAGCTATAGCAACTCACTACAAAATGAATTAACTGCCCTTTTAAAGAACTCTTCTGTATTTATTCTCATATTTAACATTTACAATATTATGTAATAAATCTCTTATTATTCAGAACAATATATTGTAAGTGTAACTCACAACAGCATGTAAGAGAATGACATTTCTCCCCAGTTTCTATCAACCGTTCCTGCTGGAGTTTAAATTGTTAGTAGAGGCACTTGCTCTGTGTCTTTAAAACAGCACCAAGCCACAACATCAAAGTATAAACTCTATCTCCAGAGGAGTTACAGACTCTGGACAGCATCTTGCTTTGACAATGTCCTGTGCTCACATCATCCCTGCACAAACAAAAATTGAAGTGTGAACAGTGGAAATTCTCTAAATGCTAATTACCTAAACAGCACACTCTCACTAACATCTTTTTCCAGCCTATGTCTATGATAGTGGAACACACTATGCTGTTGACCCAGCTGATAGGTGCCCAGACAAGGGGCTGATTGAAGAATATCTTTCAGTCTTTCATACGCTTGAACATTTGTTCACAAGCTGGTGTCCAAACAAATGACAACTTTTTTGAGCATCTGATTTAGAGATATGGCATGGGAGGATTTTGTGATACTACATAACTTTATCTGAAAATACCTGGAGCTCCTTCATGTTAGCTGGACAAGGAAGGGCCATAATACCTGCACCATTTGTCAGCTGGATCCCCTGATGGGTAACGACATGCCCCAGGTACACAATAGAAGGATGGAAGGAATACAACTTGTCCCGACAGTACTTGAGACATACAGCCCACAATGAAACAGAAACTGAAGGTTGTGGAGATCACCCTTGGTGGTGGTTACGTGATGACAATGTCATCAAGGTAGTTGCTTCAATGACAAACACTTTGTATGAGTTGCTCCATAAAAACACTGAGAAATGTTCAAAGCACTTTTGACCCCAAAAACTGACTGGTTGTACCTGCAGAGACCAGATGGTATGTTCACTACAAGGAGCTGTCACAGCTCTTTGTCCAGCAGCAGCTGGAAATGCACCTGCTACATACTGAGGTTAGAAAAATACTGTCCCCCCCCCCCCCCCCCCAACAGTTTTGTAATGAGTTCTTCTGGATGTAGCACGCAGTACGCAGTAGGTGTTGACCACAGACTGTGTATTAATTGTCACCATGAAACTGTCACAAAGTCAGAGCTTTCCAGTTGGCTTTTGATAATCACTAATGGTATAGAACATTGACTAGACCATAAGGGTTCAATGACCTCCATAGCTGCCAGCTTAAGGAATTCTACCTTGACTTGATCACAAAGAGCCTGCTGTGAAAAACCAATGTTATGCCATGTGTTTAAGAGTAATAGGCATCAATAAATCTGTGGCTTTGTCTAACCCAGGCAAAAAAGGGCTGAATATTTCTTGCAGAGTTCATCTAGTTCTTTATAGGGCACAAAGTCAGAAACTAGGTGAACTGAGTCAGCGATCATGAATCCAAAAGCCATAAAAGCATCCAAACTAAACAAATTTTCTGTAATAGCGCTGCTCACCACAATGAATGAGTGCTGTACTGTCTTGTATGTCATCTCTGCCATAAACTTTCCAAGAATAGAGATCTGCTGCCAGTTGTAAGCGATGAGACAATGTGAAGTAGGGGACAAAAGAGAGGAGCTGAGGCACAGCTATGTGATAGAATTAAGAAACGATGCTGCCACACTTGTATTCACTTGTAATCATAGGGGTGTCCTGTTAATATACATATTGATGAACAGTTTGTTAGAAACAGGCGTAAGATTGTCACACGCAGGGCTGACAACTTAAAATGCCCATGGCTTGAGAGATCAAAACTGCAGCCAGAGCTGACCAAGTGTGGCATACTGCCACAATATGTCCCATCTTCCTACAGGGGCATAAAGAAGGCCAATGTTGAGGGCAGGTCAGCAAGCTGTGTTGAAGAAACTAGTGGGGCAAGAAGGAAGGGGTTTGTAGATGTTTGTCTGTCATAGCCGAGTATGTGTGGAACGTGGCAGCTGAGCATGCCGTAAAGCCACAACTTCTGCCTTTGAAGCCATGCTGGAATGTTAATGCCAACCACTGTCTAATTTGAAAGCAGCCATGTCCACCCCGGAATCTAATCGATGGCCTGACACATGGGAAACCTCAAATGATTGTGCAGTATAAAGGACATCTTCTAGGGTGGGGTCTTCATATTGCAGAGCTCATTGGTGGACTTCTTTATTGAGCAGTAATGAAGTGACACTTTCACTTTAAACCGTGTAATTCCACAGCACAAGATCAATATGATTGATGGGGTCTGTCCTGGCACTGATAAAAGACACAGGTAAATTGATGACAGTGTAATGTCAACAAACAACACTTTTGTCAAATGACAGTGAGGCAGGATCCCAAAGAGTGTCTAAATTCCATAACAATTGGTACATTTGGGGAGATATCCAAGACAGATGGAGGGCTTTAATGGTATCAGCATCCATTACCTTAAGTCATGAAATATTGTTGTAGATCTTTCTCGTATGACTCCCAGTCTTCAACAGCTGCATTTTAGGTGGAAAAAGGTGGCAGGTTAGCTGGCAAGTGTTAAAGGTTGTGCTAACGGGCTGGTCAACATTCTGTCCAACATGGCCATGTGCTCCTGCTGTTGCATTTCCAAATGCCTCTGGCTTTCCACTTGCTGCTGCAGTAATTTCTGAAGCTCTACCCCTAAATATGCACCTGTTGACATTGTTACTATATCAAAAAATGCACATCAATCATCAGCGGTGCTTGCTATCATTTGTGTATAATATTAAAATCACATTAATGAAAATACAGGTTAGGAGCTCCACACATAGTCTGAGTATGATGCCAGACTGAGTACAGTAAGATACCAATAGTAGAGTCAAGTACGTGCATCAACAAATCATAACAGAATGAACTGAGTGCACTCCACTCTGAGATTATGTCATGTAAGTTGCTACTCAGTTTGTCAAGACAGTGCTGTCCATCAGCTGTGTGTGCTGACAATGGTGTCTTCAACGTCTGAGATTGTTACTGCCTGGCGGCCAGATGTAAGCCACCAGCAATTGTGCAGGAGAGTTGAATTGCAGTGAGAGGAGCTGGCACCTCTAGTCCTGCAATGTTATGGGTGGGCGAGGTGGCAGTGCAATCAAAGTGGTAACGAGAAGGGTCAGGGCTAAATACCGACTGACCACGGTTCTTTCTCAAGTGCCATGTACATGCATTGTTGCCTGTTTTGCAGGTGCACGCAGAGCCTTGTCTAGCATTGCTGCCTGCACCCTAGCAACTTTGTCCTCATCATTGGAATGTGTTGGTCATAAAGACATTTTATTTAGCTATATACTTCTTAATGCTTTTGTCTGCAATAAGCAATGCATGAGAGCGTTGATTGTTAACATCTGTTCTCATAGATAATTTCTCTAATATTTCTTTCTATCTTTTGTTTTCTTTATTTTTAGAAATGACCTCATGAATGATCTGGAATTCTTCTGAGATTTGATTCAGGGACATCCAAGCTTTAGCTGATCTTTGGAAGTTTCCTAAAATGCTTCATGTTAAATTAAACTGAAAAGCCTTGTAGACAGTAATTTGTCTCATACAAGTTTTGTTACTTCCTCTGTGTGTAAGATAATCTTACTATATATATTCATGACTGGAAGGGGTGATATGAGACTGTAATTAGAGGTGGTTTGCTTATCTCGTTTTTGTAAATGGGCATTACCAAGTGTTTCTAAAAGATCAGATGTTCTTGTATTTGAAGAATTCCTATTTTTGCTTGTGCTGGATATAATGGAACAAGTTTTTCTGGTCTAAATGTAAATCTGAATATGAAGTTTCACCACTCAAGTTGCTCCTTTTTTGTATGTCCTCTGCTACTTGATCTGTAACTGAAAGACTGGTTATGTTTTTCCCCACAAGGGAATTTACTGGTTAGTGAGCAGAGTTAGTTAATTATATGCCCTACACACCATGTTGTAAGGTATTGATGCTGCAAAACAGGAACTGAATCATCATGCCATGTCACTCATTGGAACCATAAAAATTTCAGAAGACAAAAACATTTTATATCACTGAAACACTTATTTCTTTTAATGTGTGATTAATAAACATGCCTGCTTTTCTCCTTCTCCTTTACTTAGCACTCTGGGTATCATTCTCATTTCAAACAATCACGTGTTATTCAACTCACCATGCTAGTACCCTACTAAACATAATGCAAAAGCTCCAAAGGCACAGTCAGCTTACTGTCACAACTTTACAACATTCATGTTGTGGAACAAGCCATTCTATTGAAAGTAGCATGTACTTCTTCCAATAATTTGTATGCTTGTATCTTGGTCATTTACAGGTTTGTAACCATCTACTTATTCCTATTCAAGAATTACTCAATGGTAAAGAAATTCTTAAGGGGAAACAATATTAACTCAACTTGAAATTTCTCCTGCAATTTGCACATCCAAACTCTCAGATCTTTCTACCTAGCTCATTTTCTTTGTTGGTACCGTATGTTAACATGAAGCAAGAACAGTAATGAGTACATGCTTGAATCCTGCGTATTGTACATTGTAATTTCTTCCAATCTAGATGAAGTGCTGTTCCTCCTTTAACCAATTAAGTAGCCTTGTGTAACTATGATTGGCATGTGCAATATGTCATATCCATAACTTATGTTCTCAGGATGATGTATACTTCCAACATATAATGTATTTGACAATATTTGACATATCTCAATCTGTCTCACTCTCCATCTCTCTATCCAGGAGAATTTATTTATTACATTTATGCTACTGAAATTAATGTGCAATGTGTTTTACTTAATAAGAATGCTAACACATTTATTGCTTCAACATATTCATACCTTCTCAAAATACATGCTATTGGTCCAATTATTTATTACCAGTACTAATAGTTGTTTTGTACCTCTTCTTGCAATGCTGTACTTATAGTCTCTCAGTTCCTAAGATGAATGTGTGATGTGGGCTCTACCAGGGTAAATTTTGTGAAAATTAACTCATAAAGTAGTATTTTTGAACAATTTTCAATTAGAAGCTTATAATACAGTATTTAACTATATGAAATCTTACTATACAACTGTATGATTTAGTGAACAGATGAGATAAAAGAAATGAAATTATCAAGCTATTCAGTGTGATTTCTTTTATTCAGTATTTTATCAGTTTTTAAGGAGTCAAATATTAACATTTGTTTCATAAATGTACATTGATTACATATATATATGTATGTATTTATATATAGTAAAAACAAAGATGAGGTGACTTACCGAACGAAAGCGCTGGCAGGTCGATAGACACACAAACAAACACAAACATACACACAAAATTCAAGCTTTCGCAACAAACTGTTGCCTCATCAGCAAAGAGGGAAGGAGAGGGGAAGACGAAAGGAAGTGGGTTTTAAGGGAGAGGGTAAGGAGTCATTCCAATCCCGGGAGCGGAAAGACTTACCTTAGGGGGAAAAAAGGACAGGTATACACTCGCACACACGCACATATCCATCCACACATTTATATATAGTGTAAAATAAAACCAATTGGAGTTTAACATATAATGAAGCTCATCATTGGAATTTACATCAGAATGCAATTGCAGAATGTGGATAGGTTATTTTGTGAAATATATAATATTGCCATCCACTACATATCTTTGTTGCAAACATATTACATATAATTATGTAAACTGCACTAAAAAGTGCACATTAACTGCCACATTCATGATATATGATGCCCTGTAGTTCTAGTAATTAAACCAACTTTACTGACCTATTATTTATTGCTCTTATTGATAAACAATCCACAAACAGCTTCAGAATGTCAAAAATGTTATGATTCTTTGTTTGGATGACATTAATTATGAAAAATTCATCGAATGGCTGAAGCTCTGCTATCTTTTTTTTTTTTTTTTTTTTTTTTTTTTTTTTTTTTTTTTTTTAATTGGTGATTTTGCTAACTGAGATGCCATAATTCATATCAGCTGTGTATTGAGAAGTTCAGCAAAATAAGCCCATACAATATTGTCCTGCCTACATGTTTTACTATTTTAAGAGGTCTGCCTTCTAGCACACTTCTCTTTGCACAGTAAAACTTGCTCAAAACAGAACCGCATGAAACTAAAATGATTTTCCAAATTGGACAAGCTTCCAGGTAAATTTTAATATAGTCTGACTTTATGTTATCTCTGACATTATTTTATCAGCAAAGTTTTGTGTACTTATCTTGAACAACTCATTCCTTACGTAATGGACAACTAAACTATAGCATCAAAAAGCTTACATGCAAATTTCTTTTGCAGGAAAGAGACAAAGAGAAGGATAGAGAGAAAATAAAAAGTGATGAAAGAACGAGAAGTAGAAGCCGCAGTCGGAGCCACAGCAGGAGCCAAGAAGTGGTAGCTGGAGATGGAAAGACTGCAAATGTGAACAAGGAGCAGAGGCAGACGGCCCCCACATCATCTCCAACAGCTGAAGCTCACCACCACCATCATCACCAGCAGCAGCAGCAGCAGCAGCCATCTGCATCCTCCACCGGGGACCGACTGGAGGTTACAGATGTTGCTGACAGGAACTCCTACCTCAGGTACAATGACATTTCTGATTAATAAACTGTTCGATATGGGGTGGGCCTGCAGCCTTCAAGTAATTATTAAGCATGATTGTTGCCACTTATAGCTATCAAACATTATTTTAGTTTTTATTTATTGTGATTGAAATTTTAAGTACTGCTAACTGTCTGGCAGGAATCTCAATCGCAAAGATACATAAATACTAGCCCCAACAATAAGCAAGATCCAGTTTTTACAGTACACAGATACAAACAACAATCACTGCTTCCAGAATGAGATTTTCACTCTGCAGTGGAGTGTGCGCTGATATGAAACTTCCTGGCAGATTAAAACTGTGTGCACCTTTGCCTTTCGTGGGCAAGTGCTCTACCATCTGAGCTACCGAAGCACAACTCATGCCCGGTCCTCACAGCTTTACTTCTGCCAGTATCTCATCTCCTACCTTCCAAACTTTACAGAAGATCTCCTGCGAACCTTTCAGAACTGCTATAATATATTTTTTTCATCTAACTTATTGTAATACCTGTCCACAGCTTCTATACATTCTTTAAATGACACCATTTTCATTTGTAGCTATTACATTTTTTATTGTACTATCACAATTTCAGCTTGTGTGCGACTATCAAGTATAAGATTTGATGTTGTATTACAGCACAGAAGAAGGTTAAATGCAACTGCCTCAAACAGAAGCAGCAATCCAGACTGGGGGCAGGGAAGGGAGGGAGAATTCAGGAAACAGGTGGGGCATGAGTCCACACTGCCTGGAAAAGCATACAGCAACTAGATGGCTGCAAGACAAGGTTGCCAAGCACAATGTCAGGAGGCTGTGTGGGAGGCTAGGCGAGGTGGGGGGGGGGGGGGAGATAGGAAGGGCCAGAAAGGGAACAGTAAAGGAACAGAGAAAGAGAAAAGACTGGTGGGTGCATTGGAGAGAGAAGCGCACAATGAGCATGAGAGGGTGTGAATTGGGAGAAGGTGATACGACAGAGGGGGCAGAAACTGTTGGTTGGAGAGTGTGAGGACAGTAGCTTACTGCAGGTTGGGGTCAGCATGATATCAGGAGTGGAGAAGTTAGGATAACTCAGCTCCCATCTGCACAGTTCAGAAAAGCTAGTGATGGAAGGAGAGAATCTAGATAGCCCAGGTAGTGAAGTAGTGAAGCAGCCATTGAAATCAAGCATATTATCTTCAGCTGCATGTTGTACCACAGGGTGGTCCACTTTGTTCTTGGCCACATTTTGTGGCAGCCATCATCCTGGTGGACAGCTGGTTAGTTGTCATACCAATAGAAAAAGCTGTGTAAAGATTGCAGGAGAGCTGGTATATGACATGGCTGCTTTCACAGGTGGCCTGGTAGCCAGGCTTCTGATGGGATAGGATAAGCCTTTGACAGGACTGAAATAGGAAGTGCTGGGTGGGTGGACTGGGCAGGTCTTGCACGTGGGTCTTCCACAGAAATATGATTCTGTGGCGCCAGATTGGGACTGGGAGTGGCATAGGGATGGACTGGGACATGGAGGTTGGTTCACAACTGAACACCACTTTAGGAGAGATGGGAATGATCTTGGCTAGGATGTCCCTCATTTCAGGGCATGATAATAGACAACAAAAGTCTTGAAAGAGGACAAGGTTCAGTTGTTTCAGTCTGGGATGGTACTTGGTGATGAAGGAAGTGCTCCTTCAATTCTTGGAGTAGTTGAAGGATTGGGAGGTTCTGTGGGGATATGATATGGAAAATCTGTTTGTGGACTGGGTCTGGAAGATAATACTTGTCTGTGAAGGCCTTTGTGAGACCTTCAGCATACTGGACAAGTGTGATCTTCTCACTGCACTGAGAAAGACCCAGGTGTACAGCCTGCCCATTCCACCCATCCAACACTTCATATTACAGTCCTGTCACAGGTTTTTCCTACGCCATCAGTCATACGCCAGCTCTCCTGCAACCATTGCACAGCTTTTTATATTGGTACGACTGTCAACCAGCTGTCCACCAGGATGAAAGACCACACCAAACTGTGGCCAAGAGCAAAGTGGACCATCCTGTAACCCAACATGCAGCTGAACATAACATGCTTGATTTTAATGGCTGCTTCACAAGTCAGCCCATATAGATCCTTCTGTCCAGCACCAGCTTTTCTGAACTGCGCAGATGGGAGTTGTCCTTACATTCTCCACTCCCAGAATCATTCCAGTCTCAACCTATGGTAATCCACTGTTCATACACCCTCCAACCTACAGTTTCCACATCCTCTGCTCTATCATCTCCTCCCAATTCATGTCTCCTCACAGTCATTGTGATCTCTGCCAATGTATCCCACTGGTCTTCTTTTCCTTTCTCTGCTTCTCTCCTTCCCCCGCCTCCCCCCCCCCCCCCTGCCCCCCACTCTGCTCCCTCCCCAACAGCCTCCTGATGCAGTGCTTGGAAGTCTTGTCCTGCTACCATCTGCCAGGCGGTGCTGACTTCTCCTCCCCCCCCCCCTTTCCCCCATGATTCCCCATTACTCTTCCCCCTTTCCTGTCCCATTCCAGTTTTCTGCCTCTGTTTGACATGACACAATTGAATTCTATCCAGAGTGGCCCAAGAGAGTGGTCATCTGTGCACAAAGTGTGCTTGCCTGTGTGAATAAGTGCGTGTTTTCCTTTCTGAAGAAGGCCTGTACCAAAAGGTCAATGCGTAACTGTCTTTTCATTGTGCCAGTCTGCAATTCAACATGCCACTTCTACAGGTCGTAGCAGTCTATCCTCTTTCCTAAAGTGGTGTTCAGTTGTGAACCCATCTCCACGCCCCAGTCCATCCCTATGCCACTCCCAGTCCCAACCTGTTGCCACAGGATCATATATGTGTGGAAGACCCACTTGTAAGACTTTCCCAGTCCATCCACCCAGCACTTCCTATTTCAGTCCATTAAAAGGCTTTTCCTAACCCATCAGAACCTGTGAAAGCAGCCTAAGTCACGGACCAGGCACTAATGACCATAGCAGTTTTGCGCCCTAAAACCAAAACAAAACAAAACAAAAAACAAGTCATATACCAGTTCTCCTGCGATCTTTACACAGCTTTTTTCCATATTTGTAGGGCCTGATGGACAGCTGGATAACAAATATTTTTGATGAAGATGTAACTTCAGCTTGATTAATCAAAATATTCATATCAATAATATTTCATTAGTATCAGTGAAATGTACCTTTTAATATGTTTATCAGTTAGGTGTCGAAGTAATCTATCTTAAAAATACTGAGTGATTGTCTGTCAAGTGTTTGAGAGGAATTAAATTTTGTATAGTCTCTGCCAAATTTAGTTCTTGGAGCATCACATGTTCTGATACTCAGAGCATCTGTTGTATAAAAAATGGCAAATTTAAAATATCACCCCGTCTTGGAGAAATTTCTGTAAACACTATAACATACTACCACTACTTTGCCCTAAACACATTTTTAATAAGTTTAAGTATTTTATTCCAAACTTTACTGCTGCTTTAGAGAGTTAATATTATTTTAGAAGTGACACATATCAAAAATGTTACATTGTACTTTGCTTGTCTCGGATATAATTTTGAGTTATGAGATCTTGGTACAAGTGTCAAATTGCAAATAAAAGCAATTTAACTCTGGAGTTTATTACAAAGAAAGAATTCATCAAAATACTGAGCTATGGCCACTATAAATTACACCAAACAAGTATTGATTCAAAACTAAGAGTGTGACAATAATGAGCCATGACTGAACTAAAACTAAGAATGTGTTTAATAAGCCATCATTTACAGTCACAGTCATCATTGTATTTATAATCTGATAGTGAAATCTTCTTGGCTGATAAGCCAAGCATTGATGTTATCATATTGTCACAATGTTTCAATAAGTTTACAACCTACCATCTTCAGATGAAGATTTTTGGGAGATGATTTTATAATAGGATACGCCAAAAAAGCTTGTAAACACCTTCTTAACAATCAATACATATCATACTGACAGACAGGGTGAGCAGCAGTCTACAACTGTTTGCTGACGATGCTGTAGTGTATGGAAAAATATCATCATTCAGTGACTGTAGGAGGATACATGATGGCTTAGACGGAATTTCTGATTGATGTGATGAATGGCAGGTTGCTCTAAATGTCAAAAAATATAAGTTAATGCAAGTGATTAGGGAAAACAATCCTGTAATGTTGGAATATGGTATTAGTGGTCTGATGCTTGATACAGCCACATCAGTTAAATATCTTAGCATAATGTTGCAAAGCAATATCAATTGGAATGAACATGTAAGGGTAGTAGTAAGGAAGTTGAATGGTTGACTTTGATCAATTGGGAGAATTTTATGAAATTGCAGCTCATGTATAAAGGAGACCATGTATAGAAAGCTAGTGTGACCCATTCTTGAGTACTGCTTGAGTGTTTGGGATCTCATAAGGTTGTGTTAAAGGAAGACACCCAAGCAATTCAGAGGCATCCTGCTAGATTCATTACTGGTAGGTTTAGCCAGAATGCACGTACTATGGAGATGCTTTGTGAACTCCAATGGGAATCCTTAGAGGGAAGATGAAATTCTTTTTTGCATAATGCTATTGAGAAAATTCAGAAAACTGGCATTTGTAGCTGACTCCAGAATGATTCTGCTGCCACCAACATACATATACCATGTGGACTGTGAAGACAAGATACAGAAGCACATAGTTATTCATTTTACCCTCGTCCTATTTGTGAGTGTAACAGGAAAGGAAATGACTAGTAGTGGTACAAGATACCCTTTGCGGCACACCATACAGTGGCTTTGGAGCATGTATGTAGATGCTTTGCATCCTTATTATCTTACAACAAAGTTTACTATACACGAACAATATTTCAGTAAATTAGATGTCACAGTTGTTAACTCAATCTTCATTAAATAAATTATCATGAAATTCTTCCATAAAATCTGCAATGTTGTTCATGCAATTTTAATATTGTTTTTGTTTTATGAAATTTCTTGCTTGAGTCATTTAACCATGTTTTGCATTAATTAATGCACTTTTATATGATAAAGGAAAACAATGAAATATCTGTCCCTGTCTCTTATTGTTATTATTATTTTTGTTATTGTTGTTGTAAATTATCCTTGTACTCATATTTTAAGTCAGAAGAAAATAAAATATCAAAAGTTCCAATTGTTTATTCATATAAATAAGTTATTGTTAAAACTGTAAAATGATAACTAATGGGAAGAAAATATGCAATAGTAATGGGTTGTTCGTTAAATGTTTAGATCATGTACCATAATAAATTATAACCAGACTTAGGGAATTGCATTTGAACACTCATTACATGTGTATTTTGTAAATATTTTACTGAAAATTTAATAATTATTTTCATTTATATTGTTTTGTTTCCACAGTGACTCTTCTTATGAATTTCCCAATTCATATTCGATAGATACTAGTGATTATTCGGATGGTCTGAAGCCAATGAAACCATTTGGTATGGACCTGGATGTGACCAGTAACAGGAGTAGCATTATTTCTCAGGTAGGTTGGCTATTGCTGAATCAAAATCGTGGTCTTAATGTGTGTTACAACATTGCAAGGAGACAGATTGGTTGGCCAGTGTTACCTTCAGGAGGCAAAATTCAAACTACTGCCAATAAAGATTTAAAAGCAGAAAAAAATCTATTCCTAGTGTTTGCAAGTATTTGCTCTTTCCTCAGGGATGAATGAATAAATGACTGAGAAAGGTTGAAAAGGAGGGGAATGTTAGCTGCTGTCACCAAGCAACACTGTTGACACACTGGACTCACATTCAAGAGGAGGATGGTTTAGATCTGTGTCCAACTATCCAGATTTAGGTTTTCTGTGATTTACCTAAATGGTTCCACACAAGTGCTGAGATGGTTCCTTTGAAAGGACATGGCCAATTTACTTCCCCATTGTTGGAACAATCTAAGCTTGAGCTCCATCTCAAATGGTCTCAATGTCAATGGGATATTAAGCACTAACCTTCCCTCATCCTCCCTCTGTCCCTCCCTTCCTCTCTAATGTCTCTCCATTCATGTTTATTTCTTCTCACCCTTCTTAAATTTGGACCAGCGAGTCTGTCTCCTGGTAAGCTTAGTTTTCTCAAGTGCTCTTTTTTTTTTTTTTTTTTTTTTTTTTAGATGATCATCATAAGGTTTCAGGCCTACGAGTCACCATGTTAAGATGTAAAGGACACATATGTGTCAAGAATTGCAATGTTCTGCTGGTTCTTTACTGTGATATCTGGTGGTAAAGTAAAGTCCGATCGAGGACCAACACTTCCTGTTATTTAATCTTGTTTACCTCTGTATTTCAGCACTTTTGCCAAAATTTTCTGATCAAACTTCTTTTCTCAAAGTGCTGTAGCAGTTAAGAGTACAAGTCCAACATCCAACTCTTGAAATAAAGGCAACACTTCTCATTAACAACATCTTGAATATTGCACTCCATTTACAATAACTGTGCATTACAAAAGTGTTTCATTTTGTAGAACATCACAAAGACATTGATGAGGACAAAGTCCAAAAACATTCTGTCTTCATTAACAGATGTAAGTTGAATATATCTATATAACAAGATTTCTCTTGTCAATGTGAAATCATAGACATTGTCATGGTCATTCTTCCTCTATGGCCTGCACCATATCGCCAAGGCAAGAACCAATGACATGGAATAAACCACTTAAGCCTTGGGGTACTGTGAATGTGGTATGACTTTTATTGTCATCCCAGCTTGCAGATATGCTGTGTCCATCTACAGATTGTCTAATACATTACAAATATAAACTTTTTATAGTGAGAGTCATCATTCATATTTCATATGTTTGAAAAATGCTAGTGCAACATTTTGTGGCGGTGTTCGTAGCGACAAACAATTCGCGGTAGAAACGGCTTACGAAGTCACCGCCACACTTTTAATAGCGAGCCGACCGGTCCGCTGGAACAGTGAACAGAAAGATGAAAACCCAAACACTCTGATTAAATAAAAGTCGGTACTTATCTTTATTGACGAAGATACAGAAACACAATAGTGAACTCCGTGTCTACAGAAATCTGTCTAGTTCGAGTCGGAGCGGCTAGGTCAGCGTCGGCTGGCGACAAACAACAACTCTGCTGCGATGAACACACAACTGACTAGCAAGTACACAATTCGGTGGCGAGTATACAACTGAGCGGCAAATACAGAACTGTCCTAGCGCTCGCGACTCCAGCGCTTAAGAAGCCAGAAGCCAGCGGTGGCGCACGCAGACTTGCAGCGATTTCCTGTATCGCTGGCGCTGCTTATGCGGACGGCGTCTGGACTTTGATGCTGCCAACCTTTTGGCAGCGGGCTCGGTTGGCATTACTGGCTAGGATATAACACTCCTCCCCCCCAAATCGCCGCACTGTTGTTGAATAATGACGTGGCGAGCGTCGATGGCGGGGGAGGGGTCTGGCCGCAGGCGTAGCAGAAGAGACCGGGGCGGAGACTGTTGTCGGTGGCAGTCCCCGGTCCGCACCCCAGCATTGGCCGCGCGGGGCCTCGGGAAACACCGACTGAAAACCGAGGTCAGAGTGCACGCCTGTGACCACGGGCGCAGCTTCTGGTACTGGACGCGACGGGGCGTCAGGACCCACGAAGAGAGGCAGCGTCTCCTGACGCTGCGTCGACGGCTGCTGAGTGGGCGCCGGACAAGGTGCTGCGGTGTCAGACTCCTTGGGGGTGCCCAAGGAAAGCGGCTGCAGGACAGGCTGCACAGCCACCGCTTGGGAAGGCGGCCCGGCTGAGGGGTCGACGTCCATCAGCTCCGAAGGCGGGTGGCGACTGAAGAGGGACCGCAGGCGCCGGAGCGACCACCTGGGGCGCTCCCGAATGAAGCTGCGCGGGAGGCATCAACGGGACGGGCTGTCGGCGTGGTAGCGGCGACGGCTGCTGCTGCTGCCCTGGGGGCGGCAGCGAAGTCGGAAGGCGCGGCTGGAACCCGCCGCGGACCAAATCTGTGGACAAAGAACGAGCGGCAGAATCCGGGCGGCCAGTGCGGCGCAACTGGTTCTGATGCCTCCTGTGCACCCCAGTAGCACCTTGAACAGTATAAAAACCGCGACCCTGGACACTTATCACGGTACCACGTTCCCAACGACGGCGACCGTGATAAACTCTGAAAAAAACGGCGTCGTTGCGCTGAAAACGCGTGCGATGCTCAGAAGCGGCGGGTCGATCCGGGGGGTGCAACAACCGTAGTAGGGTGCAATGACGACGGCCGTGGAGAAGCTCCACAGGCGAAGGGCCGTCGCTTGGCGTGGTCCGGTACGACGACAGGAACGTGATGAGGGCCTGCTGACGAGAGTGCGTAGCACGAAGGCGGTCCATATGATCCTTGAATGTGCGTACAAAACGTTCCACTGCACCATTCGATTGAGGGTGGAATGGCGGAGTAAGAACATGGCGAATGCCATTGGCAGAACAAAAACTTTCAAATTCAGCAGAGGTAAATTGTGGACCATTGTCAGGCACTAAAACTTCTGGAAAACCCTCAATACAAAAAATTGAAGTCAACGCCTGTATAGTTTGTGCAGACGTTGTAGACTGCATGGGCACAACAAACGGAAAATTACTAAAGGCATCTATCACGATGAGCCAACGAGAATTCCAATATGGACCAGCGAAATCAATATGTACTCGCTGCCAGGGACCGGCAGGGCGTGCCCACTCAAAATAGCGTTGAGGCGGAGCAGCTTGGTGTTCGGCACACGTTGAACAATCTGTAGACATCTGCGTAATCTGCTTATCAATGCCAATCCATGTACAATGACGGCGGGCAAGCTGCTTGGTGCGGACCACTCCCCAATGACCTTGATGCAACAAGTCGAGGACCTTGGATTGGAGCACTTGGGGAACCACTACACGAAGCTGGTCATTCTCGGTGCGTAACAGCAAAACTCCGTGCGAAACAGACAACAGATGACGTTGCGGATAATAGCGACGAACCACAGGATCCGATATGTCCTTTGCCTTGGACGGCCAACCACGTTGAACAAAACGTAATAGTAAACTCAGATGAGGATCCGTAGCTGTCTCACGTGCCACCTGATGATAATCAATCGGAAAATCCCGGAGGGATTGATGCTCATCGGCGTCAATCTGATGGCAAGAGTCTTCAGAGGAATCAAAGACATCATCCGCAGCAATCGGCAATCTAGAAAGCGCGTCAGCGTTTGCATGCTGAGCTGTAGGGTGATACAGTATCTCATACTGGTATTGTGATAACAAAAGAGCCCAACGTTGTAGTCTCTGAGCTGTCCGCTGAGGAACTGGTTTAGATGGATGAAACAGTGACGTCAGGGGCTTGTGATCTGTTACTAAATAGAATGATCTACCATAGAGGTAGTGATGGAATTTTGTGACACCGAACACAATAGCCAACGCTTCCTTGTCCAATTGGCTATAATTACACTGAGCTTTGTTTAGCAATTTAGATGCGAACGCAATAGGACGTTCGGTGTTACCGACTCGGTGAGACAACACAGCACCGAGGCCGAAAGAAGAGGCATCACAAGCTAACACCATAGGCTTGTTAGGGTCGTAATGGACCAGACAACGATCATTCAATAAAGCCTCTTTAAGGTGCTGAAAGGCTGACTGGCAATCAGCTGACCACACAAACGGAACATTCTTACGGCGGAGACGATGCAACGGTGCAGCAATCTGTGACGCATTAGGTATAAACCTAATATAATACGTCAATTTGCCAAGAACTGCTTGCAATTCATGCAGATTGCGAGGGGCGGGCAAATCACGAATAGCTGCTAAATGTGACTGGGAGGGATGAATGCCTTGAGCATTAATAACATGTCCCAGATACTCCAACTCCGTAAGGAAAAATGAACATTTATCAATGTTGCAACGTAGGCCTGCCTGAGACAACACTTTAAACAAACACTCCAAATTACGGAAATGTTCAGCAGGCGTCCGACCGGACACAACAATATCGTCTAAATAGTTGCAACACGATGGCACATTAGCCAGAAGTTGTGACAAAAAACGCTGAAAAACAGCTGGAGCTGACGCACAACCAAAAGGCAAACGCAGAAAATGGAACAACCCCAACGACGTGTTTATGACAAAATACTGTTGTGATTGCTCGTCGAGGGGCAATTGCAAATATGCTTCACGGAGATCAATTTTGGAAAAGAAACGAGCTTCCCCTAACTTATCCATCAGCTCGTCCGGTCTAGGCAAAGGAAAAGAATCAATGACAGTCTGAGGATTAACTGTCGACTTAAAATCAGCACACAAACGTAACTTGCCAGACGGTTTCTTTATAATAACTAAGGGAGAAGCCCACTGGCTCGCTGAAATGGGTTGAATAACACCGTTGTTTTGCCAACGACGAAGTTCATCTCCTACAGGCGCCCGGAGGGCGTGAGGCACTGGACGAGCACGACAAAATCGAGGCTGAGCATTATCTTTTAACGTAATATGAGCGGCAAAGTTCGCAGCACAACCTAGTTCGTCGTTAAATATGTCACTGTATCGTTTACACAAATCGGTTATGCTGTCTTGAGGAACAACAACAGAATTAATTTGCAACACATTGTCTTGGATAGACAGGCCAAACAAGTCAAAACAGTCTAATCCGAAAATGTTGACACTGTCTGTAGCGCGGAGCACTGTGAATGAAACTGTTTGTGTATTGCCACGGAATGTGGCTGGCACGCTACATACACCTAACACAGGAATGTGTTCGCCACTATAAGTAGCTAAAGAATGTTTTGCCGCTGAAAGTTTAGGGCGGCCGATAACCGCATACGTAGCACTATTTATGAGAGTCACAGACGCACCAGTGTCTAATTGAAAATTGAAGGTCTTATCCTGGATGCGTAGCTTCACAAATAGTTTATTACACTGTCTCCGGATCGGTGCAGTGGAGGCGGAAGACACAAAATCAGCGCGTTTAGCGCGTGTTCGCTGCTTACGCCAACTCGTGGATTGGGCGGGTGGAACAACAACTCCCGCTTCACTTGCAGTCTGTACATTACTTTTTACAGCGTTTGAATTACGCCTGGGTCGCATAGCAGAGGGCTGGGTGGGTGGCTTATTGCGAACAAGTTTATTACCCACACGAACCATGGAAGAGTCTTTAAACGTGACCTTCTGGGCGGGCTGGCTGTGAAGTACATGAATATCCATGGGCTGGACAGCACTAGAATTGTTCTTGTGTTTACGCAAACAAACAGTCTGGATGTGTCCTTTCCTTTGACAAAAGTGACAAACCGCGTTTCTTAACGGGCAACGTTCACGAGGATGAGCAAGAACACACTTAGGGCAAGACTTAACTCTATCATTTTGCACACGCGGCTGACGAATGTGTTTAACATGACGCGGCCGGCTAGTGTTTACAGTCTGACTCTGCCGGTGGGGCCGCGGGCGTGACATAACTTGCGTAGCACAGGCAATTTGAGAAATACATGGCTGATCTAACTCACACTCAGCATAGTCAAAAGTATCTTGGGCTTCAATGATGTTCATCACAGTCTCTAATGACGGGTCAGGCAACTTTAAGATAGCAGCACGAATACGAGAATCTGCAATGTTTTGAGTAATAGCGTCTCGTAACATGACATCACTGTAGGAAGCTCCACACACACAATTAAATCGGCACTGACGGGTGAGGCCCCGTAAATCTGTTAACCACTGTTTATTAGATTGATGTGGCAGTTTCTTTAGTCTGAAGAACTTGAATCTGGCTGCTGCCACATGAACTCGCGGCTCGAAATACTCAGCAAGCTTGTTAACAACAATGTCATAGTCTAAAGCTTCTGGCTGGGATTCCGGGAACAACTTACAAAGTAGTCGATAGACTTCCACGCCTGCAGTGGAAATTAAATAAAGCTGCCGCTCAGTACCTGTGATTTTGTAGACTGTCATGTGCGCCTGCAACTGCGCGAAATATTCTCGCCATTCTTCTCTGGATGCATCAAAAGCACGGAAATGTGGTGCTGCCTGTGCTTGTTCCTTTTGTGTTGGAGGATTAGCCGCTTGTTTGGCGATTGCTTCCACCAGACTTTGTATTTGCTGACTCTGTAACAAGATCAACTGTTGTAATTCGGCAGACATAGTGAACACAAATTAAACCAGCCCCCAAAAGTTTATCGCTATAATTAGTATAACCAGAAACAAGTTGAACCAGCCCTGCACACGAGTTCGGCAGTCCTCGTCACCAGTTTTGTGGCGGTGTTCGTAGCGACAAACAATTCGCGGTAGAAACGGCTTACGAAGTCACCGCCACACTTTTAATAGCGAGCCGACCGGTCCGCTGGAACAGTGAACAGAAAGATGAAAACCCAAACACTCTGATTAAATAAAAGTCGGTACTTATCTTTATTGACGAAGATACAGAAACACAATAGTGAACTTCGTGTCTACAGAAATCTGTCTAGTTCGAGTCGGAGCGGCTAGGTCAGCGTCGGCTGACGACAAACAACAACTCTGCTGCGATGAACACACAACTGACTAGCAAGTACACAATTCGGTGGCGAGTATACAACTGAGCGGCGAATACAGAACTGTCCTAGCGCTCGCGACTCCAGCGCTTAAGAAGCCAGAAGCCAGCGGTGGCGCGCGCAGACTTGCGGCAATTTCCTGTATCGCTGGCGCTGCGTATGCGGACGGCGTCCGGACTTTGATGCTGCCAACCTTTTGGCAGCGGGCTCGGTTGGCATTACTGGCTAGGATATAACACAACACATCACCAGCGAAGTGATATGTTACACTGCAGAATATAAGGCATATATTACATGAGTACAGTGCCTGAAGGCTAGAAAATCTACAAAGAATGAGAATGTATCACAAATCATTTTTCACTAGAACTATTTATAGCTGTAAAATCAATTTAGATAACTATGCATCACACAAGAAAGTCACTTAATCAATACCTAAATAATGGAAGTAATGAAGGTAAACACTGACTATATAGCTGAGGCACTGAGTGCTCAAGAAGCGCATAAACAAGGCCAAAGTTTACAGAATGAATTTTCACTCTCCAGCAGTGTGTTCACTCATTTGAAACTTTCTGGCAGATTAAAACCATGTGCCAGACTGGGACTTGAACATGGCCTTTTGTGGACAAGTACTCTGCTGACCAAATTACATGAGCATGACTCAGGACCTGCCATTGCAGTTTTACTTCCACCAAAGTGCTATGCCAACTGAACTGACTGAGTGCATCAAATGTGAAGCTGCAATGGCAGGTTGTGAGTCATGCTCAGATAGGCAGCCAGTAGAGCACCTGCCTTCAAAAGCAAAAGTACCAGATTCAAGTCCCGTTCAGGTACACAGTTTCAATCTGCTGGAAACTTTTCAATATTGGAATTGTTGTTAAACATTTGACAAAATCTTTGCTCAGAACTGACAAACAATTAAACACACACACACACACACACACACACACACACACACACACACACACACACACGCACAGCTCTACATTGTCTGAGCTTCATAAAAGGAAGGAGAGGTTGGAGGGAAGGGAGATAACAGCTGGGAGGGAGCAGCAGCAAAGAAACATGACACTGGAGAGCATGTGGTATACAATTAAGTAGAGGAGCATTTTGGGCGGAGGAGCTAAAACACAGGAAGATGGAGATTATGGAGTGGAAAGTTGTTTATTACATACAAAGAAACACACTGTGCATGTCACTGGACAGAGGAAGGTTCAAAGTTTTGACACAGCTGTTCTATTGTTTATTTGTAGCAACATGATAAATCCACCACAATGGAAATCATTTTGTGTGTTGGAATTTGCACAGAGTCAATTTATTTTTCAAGGGCAACTTGCATTCCACTGTCAATTCAGGAAGAACCCACCTCTGGACAAGCATAGTTATGACTGGCATACAAAATTCTTGGAAGTCAGTTGTTTATGCAAAGGGAAGAGCATTGGTCTGCCACATACATTTGATGAAAACTTCGAATGTATCCAAGATGTGTTTACATGGAGCCCCTGGAAGTCCCCAGGATTGGCAGGCCAGAAACTTCATCTTCCTCAAACAATGGCGTGGTCTGTTCTGAAACTATGCCTGCATATGATGCCTTACAAGTTACATTTACCACAGCAATTGCATCCCAGTGACCATAACATCAGGTACAAATTTTTCACTTCAGTTCTCTTGGATATGGCAGAGGACACCTTTTCTGAATGATTCATCTTTGTGGATAATTGACATTTTATCTATCAGGTAAAGTAAACTGCCATAATGTAAGAATTTTAGAATCACAAAATCCTGGTGTCACTGATAAACATGAAAGAAACTCACCAAAACTGAATGAGTTTTGTACCATTTCTGTTCACAAAGTTTATGGATCTTTCTCTTCTGCAGAGGTAACTGTGACAGGATGTCATACCTCAACATGCTGCAAAATTGGTTGTTTTCTCAGCTTCATGAAGATTGCAATCATTTTATTTTTATGCATGATGGCACCCCACCTCCTTTCACCTCGAGGTGCAGCATTATCTTAACACCACCACCCCACGACATCATATTGGAAGAAGTGAACAACAAGACCTTGTTCATTGTTTTTGGCATCCAAGGCCATCAGACCTTGTGACTCACAGTTTTTTCTGTGGAGTTACAAAAGACAGAGTCTTTGCCCCACATATGGCAGCTACTCTTCAGGAGCTGAGAAATCGAATTGTTGAAGCCATTGATTAATATGTGTAAGTTATGGACTAATGTTTTTATGTTTCTCAAACAGTACTTGGTGCTCCTGTAGAATGTGAGGTATAGTGTCTGTATAAACAGAAAACTTTGAACCTTCCTCTATCCAGAGACATGCACAATGTGTTTCTATGTTTCATAGTTTGTAATAAACAAGATAAATCTGACAATGAAAAATCCAGGATGGAATGTATCCAAATACCTCTCGTCTCCCCTGTGTCTAACCTGCAGCACTTCGCTGTCTGCCACCCCTACCCTACTATACTATCCCTCCCCCTCCCTGCCCCAACCTTCTCCTTACCCCCACCGAGTTACCACTCCCATCATGCACTGGTGCTGCTGCTCGCAGTGTGGCCTCAGTTGGCTGTGACAATAGTCGTGTGTGTGAATTGTGTTTGCGAGAGAGTGTGTCTGTACATCTGCCATCTATTTTTGACAAAGGCCTTACTGGCCAAAAGTTTTATTTGTGACACTCTTTTCATTATGCCTATCTATGAGTCAGAATCTCTGTTACAAGATTAATCTGTTCATTCATTTTGAGTCACCCTGTATTTTCTGCCACTGGGTTTCATTCATACATTCATTTACACATTGTGTTCTGTCAATTCCATCATGAAGGAGAGTCTTCAGGAATGAGACAAGTTATACTTTAGTGCCTGAAGTGGCCACTGTTGGCTGCTTGCGTTCAGCAAACTAACAACAAATTACGATTAGTGCTAAGGTATTCAAACTGATAATCATGGTAAGTTTTGCTAGATTATCTACTGATCTGATGAAATTACCTTTTCCATGACACTTATGAGTCTCAACTTTATCTTTGGTAATGATAGAAGCTGAAGAAATGAATTAAAATTTGTGGGACAGCTGGAACTTGAATCCAGGTCTCCTGCTTACTGGGCAGAAGTGCTAACCATTATATCACCATAGAAGTATGGCTGGCACAGCTCCATGGACTACCATAGTCCAGTGCTCTTCCTAACACAAACTTCAGTTCATCCCTTCAACCCTTTTTTATCCCTCTTAAATAGTCGACATTGCAGAGGCTCTCTGGTAATGGACTAACATCCCAACTTTCTATATAACTGGGTGATCCAGCCTGTACCTCAGGCAATGCTGAAGATTTAAGAAGGGGAAAAAGGGCTGAAGGCATGAATTGAAGTTTACTGGTATACATAATTAGTGTTAACATTAATGAGGACATTATTTTCTAGTCCTGTTCATGCCGCTACACTTCAAAACTAATTATTGCTTTATTATTATTCTCCTTATTCTCCTCCTTTGCCTCTCTTCTCTCTCTCTCTCTCTCTCTCTCTCTCTCTCTCTCTCTGAAAACATCAAATATTTTTTTGGCTACTCACTGAACTCCTTTTTTAAGTCACTGACAGCTTTAATAATGGATAATTTCCTCCTCTGGTGTCATAGATAGCCATTCTTCTCAAAATGAGATGGTTTATTTGTGACAAATTTCGTTAGTGAATATACACATTGTGATGGTGCAGTTAAAATGCCAAATTTCTTAAATTTCTTGAAGAGGTAACTACACGATGACCACAAGTCAGCAACACTTATTATTCTCACTGATCACTTTTGTGCAGTGAATACTGTGTTTGTAAGTGTTGAATTACCCCAGAAGATTATTCCACAGGCCATTATTGAGTGTGAATATGCAAAATATGTCAGCAGATTGATTCATTTGTTTTCAAGACAAGCAATTTTGTGAAAAGCAAAAGTAGCTTAAATTAATTGTTTGAGAAGCTCAGTAATATGCATCTTCTAGTTGATGGACACATTTGGGGTCACTGTGGGAATGTCTACATCACTGGAATATCTGTGATTGCTGTGAATCAGTTCCTCAGTTGCCTAGGCATTGCAACTGCAGTCAGTGTCAATGGCCTTCCTTCCCAATCAGCATCACCCACCTCTGTGTGGCTTCAACCCAATTGTTGGCACCATTTCACTATGGTTAGACATGAAATTGGATTTGGTCCATATGCTGGAGCTCCAAAATACAAATAAGCATCAAAGATCCCAGGAGGTGCGAAGAATTAACCTCAGCTATAAACAGCAGTGCAGTGCTAATAATACTGGATTTTTCAAAATGAATATTCAGGTTTTAAGGCTTTGTAGCAGTTATTGCATTCAACTTGACGTCAAAATTAATACACCAAATGAAACAGTAACTTGAACAGATTTGTTTGCAAAACTGTTTCAAGCTATAAAGCCTACAGACTATGATTTATGTGCCAACTTTTCAAACTAAATGTTACTGCATAACAATGAAGATTTTCTGGATCGTGTCATTTCCGGTAATGAATTAGCATTTCACCTAAGCAGAAATGTGAATGCACATAATCTGCACATCTGGGGGTCAGACAACCCTCACAAGATGGTACAAATGCAATGAGATGCCCAAAAGAAAATGTTTTCTTTTTTTTCATCTATATCCTGGTGGAAAGTTTATGGGCCTTTCTTATCTTGATGCACTAGAACTCTGACTCTTTCCTCAGTTAGAAGAAACAAAACCCTAGAACTTCATCTGGCAGAAACATGGGGTGCTTCCTCACTGGTGTAACTCAGTATGTGATTTGTTAAATGACATTGTACCCAAGTGCTGGATTGGCTGCAAGGGTCTGTATGACAGAGCTCATTCAAGGTGTCCTCCCAAGTCACCCAGCCTCATGCCATGTGATAGTTACCTTTGGGGTTTAATAAAGGATCATGTGTATTATTTGCCTCCATTACCAGATGAACTACCCAACTTAAGAAATAGGATTGGAGCAGTTGTTGCAACAGTTAGCCCAGGCTCACTGATGAAGGTTTGACAAGAACTCATCTATCAACTTGATGTGTGCCTTGTGATGAATGGTGCTCACATTCAACACTTACAAGAAAAGCTATTTGTCTTGCTCTTTCATTTGATGTATTATTTATAATTGTAAGTTGAATGTAATAAATGCTGAAAACCTTAAGACCATGACATTCATTTTGAAACCCCCATTACCTCATACTCCATTGGAGTACAGGCAAGTGAGTGTGCATAACAGTACAACATGCAACAGCTGAAGACTGGATTGACTGTCAAAATATTGACAGAAAAGTGTAAACAACATCTCGGTTAAACACCTGAAAGTACACCATTATCCAGTTACATGGCACATGACAGAAAAACAACTTTATTGCCGAAGTTCATTCTGCAGTATCCCCTTTCCTTCTGTGTACAAATGTGATAAGTATGTAATATGGGTTTGTTGTACTGTTACAATAAAAACATTATTTACTAATTTCAATAATGAAAAAATATTTTGTTCATGAACTGAACTTAAGTAACAAACTACATTGTCTAGCTTCTACTGACTACACTCATTGGTACCTTCAAAAATGTTTTGGCACAGACTGCTTCAATGAAGCATTTTACAAATTATTGTTTTCAAAATGTATTTAATACTATTTTTATTTTATAACAAATAAATTTTAACTAACCATAATTTTGACACCAAAAGTCAAATTCATTAATTTATTTTTCTGTAATTTCTCAAACTAATGTTTCATATGGTACTTAAATATAAGTAACATAAAGTTGACAAATTGATGTTACAAACTATAACAAAAACTTTATCTAAATACCAAAATTGACAATATTTTCTTCTGTCATTTTACTGTGACTGGACTCAGAATTCTTGGTAGGTAAAACACACCATGGTATCTCAGATGGAGTATCGTCAACAATCTCAGATGGAGTATCGTCAACAGATGTAGAAGTAACTTTAGGTGTGCTCCAGCGAAGTGTGGTGGGACCCTTGCCATTCATTTCATACATTTATGACCTTTTGGATAATATTAATAGTAACACTGGACTTTCCATAGATGAGCATAAAAAAAAGTTGTGTCCTATGACTGCAATATCAGTGAATCATGGCTGAAATTGGTCAACTCATACAAATATCTGGATGTAACTGATCTACAAATCTATTACACTCCTTTACATATCACTCCATTACTTCCACAGAAATCACAAAGAAAAGATTAGACTACCTATGGTTTATATGCAAATGGAATGTGAAAGCCCTAAAAACTGTTAAAATTGGAGGTACCCTCTACCATGTACTCCACTGAGGTTTGCATAGTATATATGTAATATTTGCACAAACGAATTTGACACCCAGCATGGTGGCTGATGAGAGTGAATATAAATGAGAAATGCCTTTATGGTCACTCCCATCAGCCACCGCACTGAGTGTCAACTTTATTTGCGCATATAGTAGTTGTAGGTAAAGATATCTTTTGAAAATAATTTTCTTTTTCTTTCATAAGTAAATTTCATCACCCAAAGTTTTTAAACTTAAAAAATGCATTACATTTAAATTACACAACGCTACTGTTATTAAATAATTCTCATTTTTAAACATTTTATCAGGATATCTGTTTTCAAAATCCCTCGTGTATTAATGATACCTTGAGTGTCACAGTGATTAAGTGTGCAGACTGCACCAGAATAATCAAAACTGGCTCTCAGTGTGAGGAATCTTAGTTATTTTCATTTGAGATGGTGTTATTCTTATTATCAACAGTCTTCTGACCGGTTTATTTATATATAAAAGCTGACTTAGGAATTTTCCCTTGTGTGAGACCACTTGGTCAAGATCATGTGTTGATTTAAAGTTCTCAATTCACATATTTTACCATTCTCATCACTTCTTCTGTGTAATCTTTTGTTGATTGTTTCAATATCCACTAGTATTGTGATATATTGCGAAATTTCAAACACTTGCAACTGCCATGATTAATGGTACTGTTATCATATATTGTAGGTTTAAACTAAATTGTGCTCTTTTAAAATTTTTGAGGACAGCAGGCCTATCCTCATTCAAAACAATCTTTCTCTAATTTCATTGTACAGTTATTTGAGAAATAGGTTAGTTTCAGAATTTACAGACACTTCCTAAACTATATTTCCGTAAGTCAGCTGTGCGAATGATTTGAAAATGTAATTTAATTCATAGTAAATCAGCATTTGTGACTCACAGTTCATCCGAAGTATACACTGAATTTTATTATATATCAACACAAATCAATGTGTATTTTTGAGAATTTTTGGAAGCTACCATTGTCCTTTGCATAATCTACAAGCAATTTGTAACAAATCGGTGTTTGTGACTTAGTTACTGTAGCAGATTTTGTAACTAACATATTGTGTTACATCTAGTTTTCCCTTAAAGAGGAGTAGTCCTACATATTATCAACATTTGTTGTAAATTAACTCTGTTTTCGAGTTTGCTAAAAGCTATAATTAACATCAAAAGGTTTTAGGAAACTAATAATTTTTACCACAGGTTTTTGTGTTGCCTTAACAGAAATCTCGCTGTATCTGCTACAGTTCTTAAGGGGAATTAGCAACTTTTTAGCTCAACATATTAAAAGATAATCAGCAGGTTTCATTTAAAGTTATCTGTTCACTGCATTGTAATACTTTGTACCAGCCAAAATGCAGCCCCACTGTGAATGCCGTTCTCAAACACAGAATGAGTTGGTTGATGTTTGTAAGCAGCTGGAAATCACCTTGACTACAAGCAAACAATTGGCAGCTGCTGCAAATCAGTGTGTTTGGTGAGCCTCTGAGAGCCATGTACCTGTGACACCTGAAACCACAGGTACCTGAAGTACTGTTCTCTCCTGTGGATCCTATCTCCTCTGCAGAAAGTACAGCATCTGTCAATAGCTGCCCACCTGTGTGTGGCATGATGATGGTAGATCTAGGTGTTCTGTACAGGGTGGATGAGGCCAAGAAGGACTCAGGTTGCTGTACCGGTCCCCCCTAACCAGTAAGTTTGGGGCGCCAACTGTCACTGAAACTGAAACTGAGGCAGTGGAACTCACTTCACCTGTTTTGGAGAAAACTGTTTTGTCTGGTGTCAAGGGGAGGCAAACACAAAATGTAGGGTCTATTGCCGGCCGGAGTGGCCGAGCGGCTCTAAGCGCTACAGTCTGAAGCCGCCCGACTGCTATGGTTGCAGGTTCGAATCCTGCCTTGGGCATGGATGTGTGTGATGTCCTTAGGTTAGTTAGGTTTAAGTAGTTCTATGTTCTAGGGGACTGATGACCACAGCAGTTAAGTCCCATAGTGCTCAGAGCCATTTGAACCATTTTTTTAGGGTCTATTAATTGTCAGCAGTTCAAACGTATGGTGAATGACAGTACTACTTAGGGAAATGGCAGCAAGGGACAGGAAAGGACACCCGGTGCACTCAATGTGTATGCCTTGGTACCTCATTCAACATGTTGAAGAGGCTATTCCAGTAGCAATTGAGGGAGCAGGGTGCAGCCAACTGCAGATTGTGGTGCATATTGGAACAAATGAAGACTGTTGTCTGGGGTCTGAGGTAATTATTGAGTCATTCCAGTGGCAGAGAAGGTTGAGAAGACCAGCCTTGTGTGTGGAGTTTCAACAAAGCTCACTATTTTCAGCGTTGTCCTCAGAACTGATCGTGGCCCTTTGGTTCTGAATAGAATGGAAGGACTGAACCAGAGACTTCAAAGCTTCTGTGACAAGCTACACATAGGGTTGGCAACTGTAAGCTCCTCCTAAATAGATCAGGTGTGCACTACACATCAGAGGCTGCTACTCAGGCAGCTGATTGTGTGTGAGCTGCACACAATGGCTTTTTAGAGTAAATGAGTCCCCATCCAATCCAGATAAGACTGAAAGAAATGCCTCCCAAAGGTGAGGTATTAAAATCCTGCCAAAGGATTCACAACAAAGTGCCAGAGTTTGAAGTACTCATGAAAAGCAGTGAAGCTCACAGACTATTAGTTACAGAAAGCTGGTTGAAACCTGAAATTGATAGCTGTGAGATCTTTGTGGAAAACAAGTGTATAACAAAAGGATAGGCAAATTGGAAATGGAGATGGTGTATTTGCTGCACTAGACCAGAAACTCAAATCTACCAAGATAGAAACTGAGGCAGTACGTCAGATAGTTTGGGCATGACTCAGTGTCAGGGGTGGGCATAAAATGGTAACTGGATCCTCCTATCGCTCACCAGACTCATCTCCTGATGTAACCAAAAGCTTCAGAGAAAACCTCAGTTCACTTGAACGTAAGTTCCCCAATCAAAATCTGATCATCAGTGGAGACTTTTGTTAGTGGTGTGCATGATAATACATCCTGTGAACGTTTACTAAATACCTTCTCTGAAAACACTTAGAACAGATAGTTAGGAACCCTCTCATGATGGAAATATGTTGGATCTAATGGCAACAAATAGGTCTGACATTTTTGAGGATGTCCATATTGAAACTGGTATCAGTGACCAGTCATCTTGAACAGAATGACATTCTCAGTGCCAAGCAGCATAGCTTTTGAAACGTCGATCATGTGAAACCCAACTCACACTTTTCTCAAGTGACATAATGAAAGCTCTGGATCAAGGCACTCTGTTGGATTCAGTATTTCTTGATTTCCAGAAATGTGATCCAAGGCATTTAAACTGGAGAACTTTTCTGAATTTAGAATGCTGGTCAATTTCAAAGTAAGGATTTGGGTTTATGATTCGACCTATTTCCATATATTCGGTTTTCTCTTGGTGAATCAAAAGTCCCATTTTGCTGGCACTGTGCCTCAGAGATCTGTCAATGTCTTTCAGTTCTTCTTCAGTTTCACTTAGCAACACTATATCATCTGCATAAACAAAGAGTTTTACTTCACTGTGTTCAAATCGGAGACCATTATATAGAAGTAAATTAGTCTCCCAAACCACTTTCTCTAATGCAAGGTTGAAGAGGACACATGAAAAAGCATCTCCCTGTTGTAAGCCTGCTTTAATTGGATTAGGTGGGGGATATGGATCCTCTGAACTTCACTGCTGCCTGGGAGTCATCCATGCACAGTTGTATCATCCTAATGATTTTACTGGGTATACTAAATTCTCATAATGTGTTGTAGAGGTTACTTCCTTGGATGCTGTTGTAGGCTCGCTGGAAGTCAATGAAGAGACAGTGGATGTTTTTGTTAAATTCCCAGTATTTCTCAAAGCTCTGTCATATAGTAAACAAATTATCAGTTGTGGAATGTTTTTTTCGAAATCCAGCCCTGGTAACCTTGAATAATGTTTTCTGCGTAAGGTTTAAGTTTTTCCAGAATGATCATTGAGAGGATTTTGTATGTTATGTTCGGCAAACTGATGCCTCTCTAATTTCCACATTCCATTCTGTTTCCTTTCTTGTGTATTGGACAAATTATTGCAGTTTTGCAATCTTCTGGTAGTGTTTCAGTTTTCCAGATCATTGTGATAAGGTTATAAATTGCTTTGTGTAGTTTCCTTCTGCCCTCTTTTAACATCTCTGCTGATATCTGGTTCTCGCCTGCTGCCTTGTTGTTTTTGAGCTTTTGCACAGTCGTCATTATTAATGCTGTCACTCTCAGACATTGCATAATTGAAAATTATGTGTGGATCAGTGCAATTTAACATTTCTGAGAAGTACTCTTTCCGTCTTTCTAGGATATCTTCCAGTTGCATTAGCATATTTTGATTTTTATCTATTAGGAATAGGTTTTCACTTTGATAACCTCTCTTACTTTTCTTTGTATACTGAAACAACTTCTTTGAGTTTCCATTCCTGCTTTCCACTTCTATAGATTCTAGTACTCCAGTTAGATATTTCCTTTTCTCTGTCTGTAGAACTCTTGCTGTTTCTCTTCTAACCGCCTTGAAGGTCTCTCTCCTGTCCTCACTCTCCTTATTATGCAGACACAGTATCCTGGCTTCTTTCCTCCTTTCTACTGCTCTCTGACACTTTTCGTTGAACCATTTCTGTTTCTTCATTTTCTTTTTCTTGCCCAATGTTTTTTCTGCTGCATCTATTAATGCAGTCTTTATTCTTTCCCAAGCTTTCTCAACACTACTTTCCTCCTCAGCTTCTTGCAATACTGTAAATCGGTTATTTATTTCAGTTGCATAGGCTTCTTTAACAGACAGTGCCTTCAGTCATTTGATGTCTAAATTAGGTTTTGGTATGGCTTTTGGTTGTTGATGCCAAATCATCTTGATTTCCATTTTTCCTACCACTAGGAAATGATCTGAGCCAATTTCAGCTCCTCTGTACATTCTGACATCTCTTATAAATGAAGTAAACGTAGATCTGTCATAACATGGTGAATCTGATTTACTGTTTTGCCATCTGGAGAACACCATGTACCTTTGTGTATATCTTTGTGAGGGGACATTGCTGAGCAAATTCTCATATTCTTTGACAGTGCAAAGTCGATCATTTAAATTCATTTTCGTTTGTGGTCAAGTGCTTGCTATGTTTTCCTATTGTGGGGATGAACATATCCTCTTTAACTATTTTTCCATTAAGTCCCCTAAGATAATTCTCATATTTCTTGTTGGAATACTTTTGACTACTCTCTCTAATTCTTCATAGTACTCATCTTTCTCATCCTCAGTTGAATCTTCAGTCGGTGCATGGACATTTATGAATTTTATATTGTATCACTGGTGTTTGATGGTTATGTAAGACATTCTTTTGTTAATGGGATAGAATTCCTTAACCTGATTAACAATCCTGTTCTTAACAGCAAAACCAGTACCAAATTTATGATATGTTTCATCTCCCCCATAAAGAATGACACAATTATCCTCCATGTGTATCCCTTCTCCAAGCCATCTAACTTCCTGTAGAGCTACAATGTCTGTCTTGTATGTTTTTAGTTCAGATATCAAAGTCACTGCCGCAGCTGGTTTATTAAGACTATGAATGTTTCATGTCCCAAATGTTAAGCAGTGTTTCTTGTTTCCATCTCATGAATTCCTGTTCCATAGCCTAAGTCCATTTCCTATGAATCCATTATCTGAGGCAAATCGTTGATGTGAGCCAAAAGGTATAGAATCCCCTGACCGCATTACGAGCACTGCACAGGTTAAGCTTGGTGATGGGGCTGCCACCTCACAGCTTCCAGGCTTGCTGAGTAATATTTTGGATTACCCTTTCCTATGCAGATTGCCTTTCCTGGGCTCTGAGCTCTGCCTGCCCCGTAGAGATGCCTTCCACCTCTTCTACCATAGAAATGCTAGAAAAACATTCTCTTTCAGCATCCGAGCCCTCGACTTCCTCTTCACTGGTTTTGATCCACCCTGGGTATTTAATTTCCCCAGTACCCACCACATCTGGTGAGCATTCTCCTATCTGCCACCTGGGGAGGCACCCGATGGGGGACCAGCAACCTCTCACACCTATGCTTATTGTCAAAAGTACAGTCATATGTGGTATCAAGTGAAATTTGTGACTGGATTGAGGACTTTTGGTAGTGAGGACATAGCATGTTATTTTGGATGCAGAGTCATCATCAGATGTAGAAGTAACTTTGGGTGTGCCCCAGGGAATTGTGTTGGGATCCTTAGTATTCATGTTGTATATTAATGACCTTGCAGACAATATTAATATTAACATCAGGCTTTTTGCAGAAGATGCAGTTGTGTATAATCTACATCTACATGGTTACTCTGCAATTCACACTTAAGTGCCTGGCACAGGGTCCATTGAACCATTTTCATACTACTTCTCTAACATGGTGCATGGGAAAAAGGAACATCTAAATCTTTCTGCTCGAGCTCTGATTTCTCTTATTTTATTATGATGATCATTCCTCCCTATGTAGGTGGGTGTCAACAAAATATTTTTGCATTCAGAAGAGAAAGTTGGTGATTGAAATTTCGTAAATAGATCTTGCCGCAAGGAAAACCGCCTTTGTTTCAGTGACTGCCACCCCAACTCATGTATCATACCAGTGACACTCTCACCCCTATTGCTTGATAACATGAAACAAGCTGCCCTTCTTTGTACTTTTTTGATGTCCTCTGTCAGTCCTACCTGGATTCCAGCAGAGGATGGGCAGGTGTAATGTAGGCTATCACCTTAGTGGGTTTGTCACATCTTCTAAGTATTCTGCCAACAAAGCACAATCTTTCTTTCGCCTTCCCCACAATATTATCTATGTCATCTGTCCAATTTAAGTTGTTTGTAATTGCAATTCCTAGGTATTTAGTCGAATTGACAGCCCTTAGATTTGTGCAATTTATCATATACTCTAAATTTATCGGCTTTATTTTAGTGCCCATGTGGATGACCTCTCACTTTTCTTTGTTTAGTGCCAATTGCCACTTTTCGCACCATACAGAAATTCTCTCTAGAACATGTTGTAATTGGAATTGATCATCTGATGATTTTACTAGATGGTAAATTACAGCATCATCTGCAAACAATCCAAGGGGGCTGTTCAGATTATCACCCAGATCATTTATGTAAATCAGGAACAGCAGAGGGCCTATGACACTACCTTGAGGAATGCCAGATATCACTTCTGTTCTACTCAATGATTTACTGTCTATAACTACAAACTGTGACCTCTCTGAGAGGAAATCATGAATCCAGTCACACAACTGAGATGATACTCCATATGCACGCAATGTGATTAATAGTCACTTGTGAGGAATTGTATCAAAAGCCTTCTGGAAATCTAGGACTATAGAATTGATATGAGATTCCTTGTCAACAGCACTCATTACTTCATGGAAATAAAGAGCTAGCTGTGTTGCACAAGATTGATATTTTCTGAAGCTGTGTTGGTCATGTATCAATAAGTCACTTTCATCTGGTTTATTAAGACTGCGAACGTTCCATGTCCCAAATGTAAAGCTGTGTTTTTGTTTCCATCTTGCAAATTCCTGTTCCATAGCCTATGTCCATTTCCTTTGAATCCATTATCCAGGGCAAAGTACTATCTGAGAGAAGATGCATAAATATTCAGTCAGGTCTTGATAATGTTTCAACTTGGTACAGAGATTGGCAACTTGCTCTAAATGTTCATAAATGTAAAACTGTGCACTTCACAAAATCAAAAATATTAGTATCCTATGACTATCATATCAGTGAGTCACTGTTGGAATCAGCCTACTCATACAGATACCTGGATGTGAAACTTTGTAGGGATATGAAATGGAATGATCACATTGGTTTGTTGATGGGTAAAAGTGGTGGTAGACTTCAGTTTATTGGTAGAATATTAAGGAAGTGCTGTCAGTCTACAAAAGAGATTGTTTACAAATCACTCATACAACTGGTTCTAGAATATTGCTGAAGTGTGTGGTACCCATACCAGATAGGACTAATGAGGAATATTGAACATATACAGAGAAGGGCCTTATACATATACAGAGAAGGCCTTCTCAAATTAAGGCCTCCATTTGATACCAGTAGATTACTCTTGGCCAGGAATGCCCTCTTTGCCTGTGTTAGTTTGCTTTTTATATCCTCCTCACACTGTCCATCATAGGTAATTTTGTTTCCAATTCTTTGACTTTGTTTTCTTCATGATGACCAGTTTTGATATAAGTTTATCACTGTTCCCATTTCTACTACATCTCATTACCTTAGTGCTTTTCCAGTTTATTCTCAATACCTAAACTGTACTCATTAGCCTGTTCATTTCTTCACATTCACTGAGGAGGGCAATGTCATCAGAAATCTTATCATTGATATCCCTTCACCCTAAATTTTAATCCCAGCCTTGAATTTTTCTTTGCTTCTTTGGTGTACAGATTGAACTGTAGGGATGAAAGGCTGCATCCCTGTCATACACCCTTTTTAATCCAAGCATTTTGCTCTTGGTCTTCCATAATCATTGTTACTTGGTTCTTTTGCATATTGCGTATTACCCACCTTTCCCTATAGCTTGCTCCTCTTTCTCTTAGAATTTCAAATGTTATCTACCATTTTATACCATCAAATTCTTTTTCTAGATTGTCAAATCCTATGAATGAGTGTTGATTTTTCTTAACAATAATATCAGAACTGTCTCTCTGATACTGTTACCTTTTCTCAAGCATCTAACAGATCCTCAGTTTCCTTTTCCATTCATTTGTACATTATTCTTGTCAACAACTTGAATTCATAAACTGTTAAGCTAATTGTGCAATGGTTCTCCCACTTATCTGCCCTTGATGTCTTCACGAAGATGTTTTCCAAAAAGACTGATGATATGTCTGTAAACGCATGTATTTGACACATCAGTTGTAACAATCAGCTGGTTTCCACTTCCTCCAATAATTTCAGAAATTCTGATGGAACATTACCTATCTTTTCTGCCTTATTTGGTCACAAGTCTTCCAGATCTCTTTCAAATTCTTGCTAATACTGGAGCCTCTACATCTTCCATATTGACTCCCATATTTTCTTGTATGATGTCATCAGACAAGTCCACCCTCATAGAGGCCACCAATGTACTCATTCCACCTACTCACTTTTTCCTCAACATTGCATTCTTAACATTGTCATCCTTGCTTTTAATTTTACCAAAGGTTGTTTTGACTTTTCTATTGCTGAATCAATCCCTCCAGTGACTATTTCTTTTTCAGTTTCTTCATATTTTCCTAGAGCCATTTTGCCTTGGCATCCATGCAATTCCTATTAATTTCATTCCTAAGTGGCATATATTACTGTAGTCCTGTATTTACCTCAATACTTTTTGTGTGTTCTTCTTTTGTCTATCAGCTGAAATATTTCTTCTGTTACCACTGTTGCCACTGCCTACTTTAACTATGTTAGCTTGTCCAACTTTTAGAGGTGGGGATTTCTCTTCACCTGAATAGTCTACTGTCGCATTCGGTATCACACTATCTACAGCCGTAGATAACTTCAAATGCATATCATGATGTCATATAACAGGTTGGTTATGATTAAACAATCATTACTTGAAATAGTGTAGATGGAAAACTGTTAAACATATGGGTACCCAATTTTATAAGATTGATGTTTGTACTGTATGCTGCAGGATTTGTGTTGTTATAGTGTTAGTGTCATGACTTGCTGTTGTGCTGGTGTAGGTACAGCAATGCAAATTTGAAACACAAGCATCAGTGTGCACTGCTGTTACAGACAGTCAACATCAGTCTTGACAAGATGAGCAGGGCTTTACTGATAAAGGTGTTTTATTGAAACAACAACAATAGTGCTGCTGCTCTTTACAGGTACCTACATCTGCAGTTGCATTAAATGAATATGGAGAGGTCCTCTTTTCACACCAGGGTTGAAGAACATGATCTGCAAGTTCAAATTAACTGGTGATTCAGAATTGCTCATGGCAGAGGCCATCACTTGCACCTAAAATTGTTGAAACATTTACTGTTACCATGGCTGAGTCTGCTGGACACAATGCATGATTTTCAAGCAGTGCGTGAGCTGTGTCACGACACCTGAAAAATCCATGACCCACCATTTGAAAAGTGATGCGAACAACTGTGAAATGTTATCTGTACAAACTTCCAGGCTATCATGGATGCAGATTCTCATGACACTGAGCAATGTTTGTAACCTAGAGTATAAACATTTAACAGATGTTACACTCTCATGTCAAAATTAAAATGTGTTTCCATTTCTTTTGCATGTCCCTACAAACGTTTCCACGAAGTCTCATTGACCTATGATTACTCACTTTTCGTGAGGGCCCTCGCAAGTAGCGAAAGTTTAATTATAATCACCCTGTACTTCAGTGGCCCATTTCTTTCTGCATTGATTCTCCCAGACAAATCTCTCAAACTTTAGTCTAGTGTTCATCATTCTTAAATTATGATCAGAGTCTATATCTGACATGTCAAATCAGTAAGCACGTGTTGTACCAGAATCACTTGACAAAGGCTCTGCACCACGCCTCTCCATCAACTGCTAATAAGCTAGGAGTTGTGGGATGGAGGTCACCTCCACTGCTCGCAACCCCCCTTCCTGAGAATTTGTGTGGAATTCTGTGAACAAACTGTACATGAGAAATGATGCCAGTCACTAATGGAGATGCAGTGAATCTCACTTTCACTATACTTTGATTAAAACAACATTGTGAGTCCAGAACGAGATATTCACTCTGCAGCGGAGTGTGCGCTGATATGAAACTTCCTGGCAGATTAATACTGTGTGCCCGAGAGAGACTCGAACTTGGGACCTTGGCCTTTCACGGGCAAGTGCTCTACCATCTGAGCTACCGAAGCACAACTCACGCCCGGTCCTCACAGCTTTACTTCTGCCAGTATCTCGTCTCCTACCTTCCAAACTTTACAGAAGCTCTCGTGCGAACCTTGAAGAACTAGCACTCCTGAAGGAAAGGATACTGCGGAGACATGGCTTAGCCACAGCCTGGGGGATGTTTCCAGAATGAGATATTCACTCTGCAGCGGAGTGTGTGCTGATGTGAAACTTCCTGGCAGATTTCAGGAGTGCTAGTTGTGCAAGGTTCGCAGGAGAGCTTCTGTAAAGTTTGGAAGGTAGGAGACGAGATACTGGCAGAAGTAAAGCTGTGAGGACCGGGCATGAGTCGTGCTTTGGTAGCTCAGATGGTAGAGCACTTGCCCACGAAAGGCAAAGGTCCCAAGTTCGAGTCTCGGTCGGGCACACAATTTTATTCTGCCAGGAAGTTTCATACCAGCACACACTCTGCTGCAGAGTGAATATCTCATTCTGGAAACATCCCCCAGGCTGTGGCTAAGCCAAGTCTCCGCAGTATCCTTTCTTTCAGGAGTGCTAGTTCTGCAAGGTTCGCAGGAGAGCTTCTGTAAAGTTTGGAAGGTAGGAGATAAGATCCTGGCAGAAGTAAAGCTGTGAGGACCGGGTGTGAGTCATGCTTCAGTAGCTCAGTTGGTAAAGCACTTGCCCATGCAAGCCAAAGGTCCCGAGTTCGAGTCTCGGTCGCGCACACAGTTTTAATCTGCCAGGAAGTTTCAACATTGTGAGTATCAGATTGCAATGGCAGGTTGCAGTGTTGCCAGCATGCAGGTAGACTTGCTAGATGAGGCCCTGCATATATCTACAAATTGACAAAGCAGTGAGCATGTGGCTCTCAAGGAAGACCTTCAATTGTCTGGCAGATGACCCCTACCTCTTGACTCACTGAAATGCCAATCGCAGAATTGCAAAGCTATTTTAATATGATGGCAGGACCTTACAGACTGCTCTGCCCTATTCAATATTTTTTTGACATTTTCAGCATTTGATGGTCAGTGTCTGGATATCAGTTCCTTAAAGCAGTGTGATGTGAGTATAAAAAAATGGCCTTTCAAGCTTTGAAGATTTTTCTACTGCTGTTAAATATAAAACATATGAGCTGTAGTGACCCAGGATAAGTGGGGCCACTACAGTGTAGAGGTTACAGAGTGGTGGGGTTTTGAGGTAGTGCTACTAGCCAGTGGTGGCTAGGAAAACTCAGTCTTGTGCTACAATGATTGAAGCACTGTGATCCCAAGCAAACAGCCTCCCCCACCCCCTCTGTTAGCTGTGGAAGGCTGAGGCAGCATGCTGGATGTTTGATGTCCATGTCTGGCTTAGCTGGCATTATTTACTTCACTCAGCAGTACGTGCCCCAGTTAGCACTGTGCAGCTATGACTGAGCAGTGCAAACATCTGCTCAGATTCTCGTAGAGGTTCCCCGCTACTGGAAGAAAAGCTCACCCCAGTACAGGTGCAACAATCTGCTGCTTTCTGAGATGGGAGTTCAGTTACTGCTGCACGGCCTGGAGACTGGTCCAAGTCCATGGGTGCAGACTTAACCCTGTGAGCTAGTCTGGTGGAGATGGCTGCCCAGACCTGTGTCGGCTGCTCACTGACCTGTAACCTGGTGGAGAAATGGCCCTGCTGCCATGGAGAGTGCTGCAAGACTGCACAAGAATCAAAGGGTATTGTGGTGGTTAATGGAACATTTTTTGTGCCAATACTTTGCTTCGACACCTTCATAGCCCAGTGGTGTGGAAACTCCCCTCAAGCTTGCCCATAGATGCACTGCTTTTCTGTGATGTCACCAGGATTCCACAGCTCAGCCCATATGCCTTGTGGTAGGTAAACAGGCTCATTTATGAAATCAGGTACCAGCACCTACACGCCTGCCTGCTCATCTCACCTACTGCTGCAATGGAGTTGCTTTTCTCGCAGTAACGCCCAAAATTAATGATGGCATTACAGTACTTTGTTAATGATACACACTTTTTTACAATGTTTCATTTCTTTAACATATTTTACATTGATTATGCAGAACTATTTGCACATTCTGCTTCAGTATCTGGGTGGTCAGCATGGCAGATTGCTAACTGAAGGAGCCTGGGATTGATTCCCAGCCAGGCTGGAGAGTTTTCTCAGATCAGGGACTTTATGGTGTGTTATCTTCACATTTTTATCATCATAATTCACATTCCACTATTCAGATCACTGTATGGGCATGTCCCATAAGTCGGTAAATAAAAAAATTACAAAGAAACTATTTGCATCAATTTTTATATTTCAGCTGCACCATTTCCTGAAGTTAACTACTCCCAGATCTTTTGCCGGTGTGTCAGGCATAAAGACCTTGTGCTGAGTGCTGAGCTACAGATGAGCCTGGTAGTGAATTACATATGTTTTGTAATTAACAGCACTCAGAAATCTTCTAATCTTGAAAGGAGTTTTTTCTATGAAAATTGCATCGCAATGCTGTATGAAGTTGGTGTCTGGGCACTGACCTTCAAATCCTATAAGTATATAGCAAATTGGAGAGGTCAGAACAGCCTGTGGGATTCCCTTGTGAGTTATACACAGTACTAAAGGGAGAGCAGCTTATTTCGAAACTTTGAGCTGATTTTTCACAGGTGCAAGAAGAGTTACCAGCTTTGAGTGTTGTAGTCTGCAGTATTAATGTTAGGTTTAGGCCAAAGATTGGGTTACAGTTGTTGGGTACACTTATGGTATGTGCAAAACATAAAAGTAGCAGGAAGCAAACCCCATGCCACAGATCTCTGCAGCTTGCTCTCCACATGATAATATCTCTAAAAAAGAATCACTAGTAGCAATACACGAGTACAATAAGAATCATTTATTAAAAGAATATACATCACAACATTTGTACTCAACTTTTGCTTTGCAAACAGATGTGCAACTGATGAGCTTAATTTAACCTATCACAGTACATGATTTCTGTCTAATTGAAGTTCAGTCTTTCAACAGGTAAGCACTTTGATTATACTTAAATTATTTTTGACACTCATCATAAACTATCTGACAGCTAGGCTGGTCAGCACTGCACATAATGTGTAGGCATCTGTAAAGAACAGAGATGTTGACTGCTGGGCGATAACTGTCTGAGAGCAGATGGATAACTGGAACTTGCCAAGTGCCTGTGTGCTTCACAAAAATAGTGTGCTCAGTGTACAAATGTCATCCAGCTCTCTCTGTTGTGGCAGGTGTGACTGTTGGTGGATCAATGGCCTACTTGAACATCTTGTAGTGGAATCACAAAGTAGTTCCTTATACATGCACCATCTAGAGGCTGAAAATACTAACTGTGGTGCTGTCTGAATATAATGCTATGTATTACATTTGTTGGAGATACAGCAACAGTTGAGCCTTCCAAATCAGTGGATATACCCAGAAGATATTGCAAGTCTGATTGCTTTAGTCTAGCAATCTGTAATAGCTTCAGTGCTTTGGAGACTGAGAATAAAATATTAAGACATCTTAAGAAGCTCCAAAGAAGTCTGACAGTACAGGGCATAAGGTACAAGATAAATGTAGGAAGATAAGTTTTAAGAAGACAAAATAGGTCTCAGAAGTCACAGGATGGGGGATGTCAGAACTGGTTCAGAATTCTTTGAGACAAGTTTACTGTGTAACTAGTACTTCTCAGCCAAGTGCAGGGCTTAGTAATGTCAACTGTGACTTTAGTTCTACAGGGAAGGCTCTCAGAAAATAAGGTCACGTAATAGTAGTAGTAGCACATGAAGGTTACATTTTGGATCATAACCTTAATTATATAATTGAGGATGACATCAGGTGCACTGATGAGAATGCTCTTCACTCTAGTGTGAAGATCAGCTCAGGCTTTGAGTTCTATCATGAGCCTTGGATGAAGCATTCCATGAAGGATGTTAATGTGAGGCTTGCCAAATCACTTATAGGAGAGGAACATTCAGACAAAGGTGTGACTGATGCATGATTCCTCCCTCAGTTCCATCATACATGGCATAGCTTGCATCTCAATGCTTCTGAAAAGAGGTTACTTTCATGGCTAATTAAAAAATGAAAAGGTAAATGGAATAGCAGACTTGTTGTGCAAGTAAGAACATCAAATGCAAATTGTTGTAACTGAACAGATCCATCCTCATGAATACTAATGCAGAACCAATAAAAAGAAAATTCTAGAGTCTATAAAAATCAAAAAGTTGACAGTTTACAGACCACCAACGGGAAATATCTTAAGCTTCATACAGCAGCTAGAGAAAGTTTTAATAAGTGTATGCACACTTAACTAGAAAATCGTATTTTGTGGAAACTTTAATATTAATTTTCTATCAGATATTACTGACCGAGGACACCTAGAGTTGTTGATGTCCAGCTTTGGATTATTTTCCACAGTACAATTCTGTACTAGGTTAAAGGATGTAGTGCAACAGGTATTGAAAATTTGTTTTCAGAATCAACAACCTTCAGTGATTTAGCTTTAAAACTATCAGTCAGTGGCCTGTCTGACCATGATAGTCAAATATTATCAATTTGATTCACTGACCGGTTAAGTACAGGTCATAGAAGAGAGAAACTGCAGGGAGAACAGAAGAGAGAAATTTATAAAGCAGGCAGTGTAGATGGAAAATTTAGTTCTGTCTTAGACATACTCACATAGACCTGGAGTTTTGTTTCCCACTAAAATAAATGAGGGCAAAGTTAAACACAAGCAAGGATAAGGAGTGGATAACTCCTGGGATTAAAATATTGCATGCTATGAAGAGGGAACTCTAGTAAATAAGAGAATGAGCAGTAGTCAAGGTTTGAAACTTCCTTACCATCAGTATTTTAGAATCATCCACTCTATCATTAAAACAGAAAAACTCTTTTTACTGTGCTCAAAAAATAACACACATCAAGAATATCAAAAATGGTTAAAACAGGACCGCATAAAACTGGTCACCCAAATGAAACTGAGACTACAGGACATAGCTCTCTCATAAATGGTGACACTCTCATATCATTGGCCACCAAATTCAATGATTTCCTTATCACAGTGGCTGCAAGCACTGCACCTAATAATAAAAAACAAGTTATGAATGCATTAGATTTACTGATGCAGACCCTGTTCACTCCCCCTAACTGGCATGTATTTTTGCAACTAAAATCCTAAGGAGATTACAGGATTTATTTTCTCTCTAAAATATCAGTCAGTGACTCTGGGCACGTTCCTGGGTAGACTTAAATATGCTTTAGAAACACGTATCTACAAAACTGGAGATAAGCAAACCACTTCTAGTTACAGACCTATATCACTCCTTCCAGTCTTTCCAAAAGTGGCCATTGTCAGAATACTGACTCAATAAACTGTGTACAGCTTGTTGAGTTTTAGAGAAACTAATCCAGTCCGAGATTGTTAAGCACCTGAAAGAGCATAATATCATGAGTAAACGTCAATTTAGTTTTCAGAAGGCATTGTCAACAGCAGGTTCAATAGTTGCATTTACTGTCAATATTTTGGAATCCATTAACAAAAAGACCTAGATGGTTGGAATATTTTGTGATGTAACAAAAGCATTTGTCTGTGTCAGTCAGTGGTGACCGAAAAAACACATAAATGAGGATTATGATTAGGTAAGCTTTCGGAGCCAGTGGCTCCTTCTTCAGGCAGATGGGTTGAAGGGGAAGGAAGAAGGGTGAAGGAAAAGGACTGGAGAGCTCTAGGAACACTTGGCTTTTCATGCTGGTGAGGGTCATTTGCATCACACTGATTAAGTTATATGTAAATTCCATATCTATCAGGGTCGAATACATCTTTTTCGTTTTAAAGCTACCATAATGCATTTGTAAATTTCGAAGAGCTGGTGTATGTCCACATTATGTTCATAGCACTTTTCCATTATTTGCCTTATAGTGAAGCTATTTGCCCTGTTAAAAATCACAGTGGTAGTCTCCAAGTACCTCATCTGCGAATGGAGTGGGTCTCTCAGTAATCACTTTGACGAAGACTTTGTACACAACACCAAGCAAAGTGATGCCACACCAATTTTCACAGTTTGCTTTGACCTTCTCACAAACTCAACAAATAATGGACATATACCTCTGGTCTGGCATCACTTCTTTTTTTTTTTTCATATTTCAATGAACAGCTAGTGAACAAGACATGTCAGATGTTCACCCTCCACCCTTGATCATCTCTGCTGAAATGTTGTCTTTCCCTGGAGCCTTATTATTCTTCAGGCCTTTGATTGCCAAACTAATTTCCTCTACTGTTGGCATGGGTACAGTATTTTGTCCTGGCTAACATTGTGCCATCCATGGCTGATCACTATTTCATTTTTTTCCAATATTACTATCTCAGTAATAACGTACAGGAGTTCATTGAAATATTCATCCCACAAGTCCATAATCTGAGTTCCTTCTCCTCATATAAAGTTTCCCTCTCCATCTCTGCTGAATACAGTACTCTTTCCTTACTTTGTGGTTGTTATGTTCTTCTTCTAGGTCTGTAATCTATTTCTTCTCTGATTTGTAGAATTTCCTTGATTCCTGGTTGTTATAGTCTTCTTCTAGCTCCCTAATCTGTTTCTTCTCTGATTCCCATTTCTTTCTTCTACAGATTCTGTCTACCTGTTTCCTTTTTTTCATGAAGTCTCCTGTATTAGAGCATGTTGCCCCATTCAGCATTTCCTTTCTTGCCTGATTTATCCCTGTTACTGATTCTTTACAATATTCATCAAACCATCTTGCCCTTTCCACCCTCTCTCCTGTATCCAAAACTACTTCTGGTGTTTCTTGTAGAACATCTTTCATTGCAGTCAACTTTCCTACAATACCTTCCAGTGTCCAATTTTGTTTAGCCTCAATCTTCCGCAATGCTGCTTCATACTTTTTGGATATTCCCTTCTCTTTTAATTTTGAAATGTTGTACCTCTTTGGAGATTTTCTATTCACTTTGGATCTAAAGACCACAATGTGTTGTCTGTATTTTGCTCTAACCATATAATGCCCCCAACATTCCTGGACATACTGTTAATGCCAATGATGATGTGACTTGCACAGTTGGCCAGAAGTATGACTATCTTTTGAGAGGTATATCTGCTTAGCTATATGCTCCAGAACTTCAAGGGACAATTAGGTTGTTATATATTCATATTTGTTGGCCACTCCAATACTTCAAGTTGGTGCACCATCCAGAAATTTGTCCTTCATATGGCCTCACAAAAAAATGAATGCTGGTCGTGTGACCATCCCCTCTGTCTTGTGATGCCACCATTCCTACTTGCTTCTTGCCACATTGTGCAATAACTTTAGGAGGCTGCATTATGGTAGGAATGCCACACTTATTCAAGCTCATTATCCTGTCCAGAGTGAACTTAAATCTGTCTAATACAGTCAAAAGATGAACATTTATTTGATTAAACACTGCATCCCTTGCTAAGATTATGTTCTTAGGTCTACTAAGTTATAGCTTCTGCTGCCTCTGTAAAAATCCATACTTCCAGTACTTTCCTGACATATGTCTTACACCCTAGCTCCTCAAGAAGCTTCTTTTCTGTAGCATATATGAATGCTAGATCATGTTATTAGTTGTATGAGAGTCCATAATGAAAATTTAAGGCTTTCATGAAGTATTGAGCTACTAATTCCTCTTGACGGTCTGTAAAAACCTCACAAACTTTGCATTTGGATTTTGCCCAGCAATAGCTGTTGTGCCAGATGACCCTTTCTGTGGCTGGGTGGCGCCCATGGAGAGAGCCCCTCGTTGGAGTGGGTGGTATCAGGGTGGATGCTTGGCACATGAAGCAGCAAAAATCTGGCTGTTCTCAAATGGCTGTCTCTTCAAAAGGCAAAGGATCATTGAATGCTACTTTGTATGACCCAGAAACCTTCCCTTCCCCAGCTGCATCAAGGAAGGAGAGCCAGGCTCGCCATCTTGGGATGAAACCCTTCCCCGTTACCTCATCTGCACTAGAATGGATGGGGACACATTCACCACCATAAAGCCATTGTTTTTCATGGAAAATATCAAGGACAGGTTTAGTGAAGTGGAGTCTCTTAGTAGGATGTGAGTGTCAATTGTGCTGACTGCCACTCTCCTCACTCGCTGAACTGCCCAGCTTGTAAGAAAGAAAAGGAGATCCAAGAATAAAAGCCCCTAGATCACCTGTCTTATGCTGAGGTCCACCAAAAGTATGAGAGATTCCATGCAGTGTCACTATCTTCAATTTCTGCCTCTGTTACTTCATTTACTCCTCCTCCCTCTTCCTTACCCCAGGCCTGTCCCCCTCTCTCCTCCCCCTCCCCCTCCCTTTCCCCAGCAGTTCCCTGTCCAGGAGCCGCTCCCCCTCCCTGGTTGAAGAAGTGCCACCTTCTTCGGCACTTCCTAGTGATTGGGCTCCCTCCTGGAACCCCTCTCCCCAGCGTCTCTCAGGCTGGAAGACTCCTACCACCACTCAGCCATGAGACACATCATCTGTGCACCCCAAGGTCACCCACTATCTTTCGGTTCCAGATCTTGCAGATGCCTGTACTCCCTCTGTGCTTTGTCCTCCTCCACTTCTGAAATAGAAGAAGAAGAAACATAAATCCCAAGACAAGGCAACCCCGGTGCCTCCAGAGGTGCCATCTCCCCCCTCACAACCTGAGTCTGACATTTTTTTATGGATGTCACCCTATCCTTGTCGGTGACTACTCCTGACCAAGTGACATAACCTCCACTTGATTTTCTTGGCTTCTTTATGTCTAACTTGGACCCTCACCAAATGATGATCCAGTGGAACTGCAATGGTTACTATCATCACCTACCAGAAATGCAACATCTTGTCTCCTCCTATTCTGCATTTTGTCTTGTTCTTCAGGAAACACATTTCCGTGATGACCACTCTCCAACTTTTGCGGTTATCGGGCATTCTGTCAGAACCATGCTGGCCCTGGGGAAGCGTGTGGTGGGCTCTGCACTTTGGTTCACTCCAATGTCATTAGTGACTGGATCCCACTGTGTACCAACTTCGAAGCAATAGTGGGCTGAGTGCAAATGACTCCAGCAATCACCATTTGCAATATCTACCTCTCTTCAGGTAGGCCACTTCCTTATGCTGAACTGTCTACCCTCATCCAGCATCTCCCATCCCCACACCCCTTCGGGTCCGGGTGTTAGAGTAGGCCCAAGGTATTCCTGCCTGTTGTAAGAGGCAACTAAAAGGAGTGTCACACCTTTCGGCCTTTATGTGATTGTCCCCTGTAGGGATTGACCTCCATTTTTCAAAATTTTCCTGAAGAGCAAGCCAATTTGGGAAGGGCACCTTACATGGTGCATCATTTCCATTGTGCATTGAGATCCTTAGCCAACTTTCTCGTTGTGGAATTGCAGTCCCGATCATCCTCCATCTCCTGAGCAAGGACACCTGCCTGGCTGCATTTTCCTCCACCCACTATGCTGTGTCATTTTCTGCACTGACGAGGACCACGGAATTCCTTGCACCTCACATCCAGCATGGTAGCCAGACCATTGTGGTGGGGCTGCCATATACCCTGTTGGTTGTAGCTGCCTGACTACACAGGGATCGCTCTGCTGATGCCTGCACTCTTAACTCCTCAAGTATGCCAAGGAGTAGATGCCTGTCACTCTGGGGCATCGGGACTCCCAGCAATGGTCATCCTGCCAGGTGGCCTTTGTTGTGGCTTGGTGGTGCCCATGGGGAGGGTGCCTGGTCGGAGTGGGTGGCATCAGGGTATATGATGCGTGATGATGTGTACCACATCATCACTTGCTGGTGATCAAATGCCAGCAGTCTCTAAGCATTCCAAGTCTCAGTACAATACAAGTAAGTATGATCCTAAATAATTCCCCTCCCTGGCCACACCATGAGAAGAATGCCAGGCTAAGGATGGCAGCGAACCTTATTCGCCCCAGTACCTCATGTATATAAAAGCTGATGGGGACTCCTTTGTCTTGATGCAGCCACAGATTTTTGTAGAGCATTTAGTGGACAAGTTTTGTGAGGTGGAGGGCTTGTCCAAAATGTGGTCAGGGTCAGTCTTGATAGAAATGGCATCCTCTGCCCAGTCATGGGCATTACTCACTTGCAACAAGCTGGGGGATGTTTCTGTTACGACCGCGCCTCATAAGAGCTTAAATATGGCCCAGGATACTATATTCCACAGGGACCTCCTTTTGCAGTCTGACGATGAGCTGCGCACCAACTTAGAGCGATGAGAAGTTCATTTCATCCAGCGCATCCATTGGGGTCCAAGGGATAATCAGGGTGCCAACGGTGCCATTATCTTGGCCTTCAACGGTGACACATTACCAGAGAAGGTCAAGATGATGGTTTACCACTGTGATGTCAAGCCATATATCCCTCCCCCAATGCAATGCTTTAAGTGCTGGAAGTTCGGCCATATGTCCTTATGCTGTACTTCCAGCGTCACATGTTGAGATTGTGGACATCCATCCCATCCCAATACTCCATGAGCCCCACCCCCCATCTGTGCCAACTGCAAAGAGCATCATTCCCATTGCTCACCAGGATTTTACAGTGAGAAAGGAAAATTATGGAATCCAAGACCCTGGACAGACTGACCTACACTGAGGCTAAGAGTAAATTTGAGCGCATACATCCTGTGGCTATGACCTCCTCTTATGCCACCACTACGAGAATAGTTGTAGCCCCATCAGATTCGTGAGTCGGCTCTCAGAGCTGGAAGACTGCACCTGGACCTTGGTGGTGGGGGCACTTCCGTCCCTGTTGCTCCAGCACCACCTACCTCAGGAGCACTGTCCCCCCAACCATCATGGACACCAGTCCCCACTCTCGCTAGGAATCAGTCCCTTGGGTCAGTCCCTTCCCAGGTTTTTGCTAGTGGGAAAGATGACATCTGCCAGTGGCTGAAGTGCCCAAAAGCAGCTGGTCATTGGGCTTTACGATCATCCTCAGTCCCGGAGACTGTATCAGTGAAGCCCTCCCAACCAGAGAAACCCAAGAATCAGTGAGAGAAATACAGAAAGAAGACCCCCAAGACCTAGGGACTTGTGGTGGTACCCACACCACCGCTGCCTACAAGCTCTTCATCTGAGGATGAGGTGAAGCTTCTGGCGTCTGATGAGGACCTAGATCTTTCCAGACCCTCATATACAATGGATATAGACTGCTCAGGAAATAAGTCAGAGGCAGCAGGTGGCCCTGAGGCATAGACTACCTCATTGAAGGTTTCATGCATTCCTAGTCTCACGATAACATCATCCTCCAGTGGAATTGCAGTGGTGTGTTCCACCACCTGGCTGAGCTACAGCAATTGTTAAGCTTTACACCTGCTTTCTGCATTGCCCTCCAGGAAACCTGGTTCCTGGCAATACAAACCCCTGCCCTCCCTGGCCATAAGGGATATTACAGGAACCATAGTGACTATAATAGAGTGTCAGGTGGAGTTTGCATCTATGCCCTGAACTCTGTAGATAGGGAACCTGTGCCCCTTCAAGCCCCTCTTGAGGTGAGGCTGCCAGGATAAGGACGGCACAGGAAATAACTGCCAGCAATGTATATCTTCCTCCAGATGGTGCAGTACCCCTGAACGTATTGGCTGCACTGATAGATCAGCTCACTAAACCTTTCCTACTTTTGGGAAATTTTAGCATGTACAATCCCTTGTTGGATGGTGTCATGTTTACTGGCCAAGGTAGGGAGGTCGAAAATTTACTGTCACAACTCAACCTCTGCCTCTTAAATACAGGTGCCCCCACACATTTCAATATGGCACAGGGCATATATTCAGCCATTGATCTCTCGGTCTGCAGTCCTGGCCTTCTCCCATCTACTCACTGGAGAGCACATGACGACCTATGTGGTAGTGACCACTTCCCCATCTTCCTGTCACTCCCCTGGTGTCATGCCCACAGACGTCTACCCAGACGGGGTTTAAACAAGGCAGACTGGGTAGCCTTCACCTCTGTTGTCACTGTTGAATCTCCCCCACGTGGTGCCATGTATGTTGTGATTGAGCAAGTCACTACAACGATAATTTCTGCGGCAGAAAATGTGATCCCTCGTTCTCTAGGGTGCCCCTGGCGATAGACAGTCCATTGGTGGTTGCCGGAAGTCGCTGTAATTAAAGGGCGTCGGCGAACTCTACGGTGACATAAGTTGCATCGTTCCCTAAAGCACCTCATAGCCTTTAAACGGCTCCATGCCCACATTTGCCTGCTTATAAAACAACAGAAACAGGAATGTTGGGAGAGGTACATGTCGACCATTGGGTGCCATACGTCACCTTCCCTAGTCTGGACGAAGATCAGACATCTTTTTGCGTACCAGACCCCAGCAGGTGTCCCTGGCGTTAACATCAATGGCGTGCTCTCTACTGAAGCAAACATGATTGCCGAGCATTTTGCTGAGCACTATGCTCGAGCCTCTGCGTCGGAGAACTACCCCCCAGCCTTTTGCACACTCAAACGGTGAATGGAAAGTCCTCTCGTTCACTACATGCCACAGTGAACCCTACAACATCCCATTTACAGAGTGGGAGCTCCTCAGCGCCCTTGCACATTGCGCTGACACAGCTCCTGGCCCGGATCAGATCCACAGTCAGATGATTAAACATCTCTCATCTGACTACAAGCGATATCTCCTCATCATCTTCAAGCAGATCTGGTGCAATGGCGTCTTTCCATCAGAATGGCGGGAGAGCACCATCATTCTGGTGCTAAAACCCAGTGAAAATCCACTTGATGTGGATAGTTATTGGCCCATCAGCCTCACCAACTTTCTCTGTAAGCTGCTGGAACATATGGTGTGTCGGCAGTTGGGTTGGGTCCTGAAGTCACATGGCCTACTAGCTCCATGTCAGAGCAGCTTCCGCCAGTGTTGCTCTACCACTGATAATCTTGTGTCCCTCAAGTCTGCCATCTGAACAGCCTTTTCCAGATGCCAACATCCAGTTGCATTCGTTTTTGACTTACGTAAAGCATACGACACGTCTTGGCAACATCATATCCTTGCCACATTGTATGAATGGGGTCTCCGGGGCCCACTCCCGATTTTTATCGAAAACTTCTTGTCGCTCCATACTTTCCGTGTCCAAGTTGGTGCCTTACATGGTCTAGCAGCAGCTGCAGAGCCATCGGTCTCCCCTTCTCTGTATTTGGATGACTTCTGCATTTTGTATTGCTCCTCCAGTACTGGTGCTGGTGAGTGGCGCCTACAGGGCACCATTCACAAGGTGTAGTCATGAGCTCTAGCCCACGGCTTCTAGTTTTCAGCTGTAAAGTCATGTGTCATGCACTTCTGTCAGTGTCGTACCATTCATCCATAATCTGAACTTTATCTTAATAATGATCCACTCATTGTAGTGGAGACATATCAATTCTTAGCACTGGTTTTCGATGCCCGATTGACTTGGCTACCTCACCTTCGTCAGCTTAAGTGGGAGTGCTGGCAGCACCTCAATGCTCTCCACTACCTGAGCAACACCAACTGGGGTGCAGATCGCTCTACAATGCTGAAGCTCTACAGAGCCCTTGTTCAGTCCCGCCCTGACTATGGGAGTCTGTTTTACGGTTTGGTGGTGCCCTCAGTATTACGTTTCCTCGAACCAGGTCACCTAGCAACGGGAGCTTTTAGAATGAGCCTGGTGATCTGTGTCCTGGTGGAGGCCGGAGTCCTTCAATTGTGGATTTGACATGCACAACTGCTTGCCAGTTATGCCTGCACACATCCATAGTTCTCCTGAGCATCCAAATTACCGTCTCATTTTCCTACCTGCAGCAGTTCATCTTCTGCATCGGTGGCCCAGGTCAGGGCTCATGATTGCAGTTCGTGTGCAATCCCTTCCCTTTGAACTGGAGTCCTTCCCTTTACCACCTCTGCTTGAGGTTCATTTACGTATGCCTCCATAGTGTACGCCTCGGCCAAAGTTTCGTCTGAACCTTTTGCATGGCCCTAAGGACTCCATTAACCCCACCGCTCTCTGCTGTCACTTCCTCTCGATTCTTGATGTGTTCCGATGCTGTGAAGTTGTTTACACTGATTGCTCAATCGTTGATGGTAACTTTGGCTTCGTCTATGTTCACAGAGGCCATATTGAACAGCAGTGTTCTGTGTTAAGTGCGATCATTGGACTCATGACCCCTGTTGAGACTCTGGTTACCCCAGCATTGTACATTGAAGATTTTTGCATCTGGTGCAGCTCCCACTCAGTACCATCTGCTGAGCATCAAGTCCGAGGTGCCATCCAAAGGGCCTCTGTGTGGACCACCTCTCATGGCTTCCAGTTTTCTCCCTCCAATACACAGATTATGCAATTTTGTCATCGATCTGCAGATCTTTATTTAGGTGACCAACTCCTCGACGTTGTAGCACAGTCCTGTCTCATGGGCCTTATTCTTGATAACAATCTGACAAGGCTGCCCCACATTTGCCACCTAAAGAGCACATTATGCAGATCCTTAATCCTCTCCATCTCCTGGCCCACACATCTTGGGGTGCAGACCGTTCCATTCTTCTCCATCTTTACCATGCTCTGGTCTTGTCCAGACTAGATTATGGTAGTCACGGTTATGGCTCAGCAGCTCCTTCCACTTTGAAACTGTTTGACTGTGTCCATCATTGTGGTGTCCATCTGGCTATTGGTGCCTTTCCCACTAGTCCCATTGATGGTCTCATCACACAAGCAGGGATTTCCCCTCTACACATATGACAGAGCCAACTCCTTGTTTCTTATGCAATCGCCATTTGCCAATTTCCTGACCATCCTGTGTACCCTGTGCTCTTTGGCAATGAGGAATGTCTCCCTCCTATGGGTGGGATCGCCGGTTTGCATGTCTCACTTCCCCCTGTCGGGATCTCCATCTCCACTCACCGGGCTGCACCCCGTATCTTTCCTCCCATAGCCCCCGTTCGATAGTGCCTAGACCATGGACTGATCTTTTCCAGGGTCCTAAGATTTTTGTCACTCCTGTGGTTTTCTGTCGTCTTGTATATGCCATTCTTGCAGAGTTCCAGAGTGCCAGCATCTTTTACACGGATGGTTCTAAGACAATCGATAAGGTGGGATATGCTTTCACATCTCCTACTGGCTTCAAACACCATTTATTGCCAGGAACATATAGTGTTTTCACAGCAGAGCTTCTAGCCATTCACAGCGCCCTACTTTTTGTTTCTCAGGCCTCCCTCCACAGTGTTTTAATTTGTTCAGACTCCACGAGCAGCCTGCAGGCTATCGACCAATGCTACTCTCATCATCCTTTGGTCTCTGCTATCCATGACCTCCTCTCTGCCCTTGAGCATTCTGCCTGTTCATTCATCTTTCTCTGGGTCCCAAATCATGTGGGCATCCCAGGGAATGAACTAGCTGATTGTTTGGCTAGAGAAGTAGATACTTACCCCCACTTCCTTTCATGATTCTAGCTGCAGATATGCGGATCTATGCCAAATATCTCTTTGCCCAAAATTGGAATGCCATCTGGGGTGATACTGCTCATAGTAATAAGCTCCATACAATCAAGGAGTCTACTGCAGTTTGGCGTGTGGCAGACTGATGATATCCCACATACTGGTGGAATATCCCCTTCTTTCGTCCCTTCATGTTAAGTGTAGTCTTCCCGATTCCTTAAAATTAATATTAGCAGATGATCCACTGATGTTTTAATTGGTCCTTGTTTCCTTTCTGAAAGTGGTTTGTATTTCCAGCTACAAGTTTGTACTTTAGTCTTGGAGCAGGGGCAGGTTAGTTGTGGCTGAGACTTCTTTTACAGTCTTCTCAGTCTGTGACCCCATGGCCACCCCCTTTTTACCAGTTTTTAGATTTTATGCCTTTACTGTGTGTGTTTAATGTTCAATATTTTATAATTTGACTCCCCTGGCTGGATCTGTCCACTTTTAGTGGACCGCCTTTCTTCTGTGACTAACTTTGGAATTGCGGGACTGATGACCTCACCGTTTGGTCCCATAACCCCTCCCAGTTAATCAATCATTTAATCAATCAAGAGGTAAATGACTTTTTGTACTTTCAGTATTGCAGCCCAGTCAGCAATCATGACAATCTAATATATAAGAAACTATAATCCTCGATTGCGGTAATGAAACCAACCTTTACCTAGGTTTCAGCCCAAATGCGTATGGGGAACAAGATCAGCCACATCACATTTCCATGGGGTACTCTTTGACAGCACCTCCATTTCTGATGAACCCTCGCTGTCACTATTTATCTAGGTGAAATGAGATTACAGATTCTTTAATCAGTCAAAATTTAGGCCTCTCACCATATATTATTACTCTATAACTTTCATCAGTACCATTTCCAGATTAACTTTGAACAAGGAGTTCTTTTTCAAAATACTTTGTCATCACTTTAACTTGGAAAAAATACTATGCCCTATCAAGAGGGGTACGGGCAGATGAAAATTATGATGTGAGTGGTAACTTATGCCTGAATAGTTCCCTCAGTAAAGAACACTGTCCAAAAAAGGTGGGTGTCCAGCTTTGAGTTCTAATCTGGCATGTGGTTATATGATATGAGGGGAATGTCCTCATATGAGTTATATGACTGAAAAAGCCCCAAATGTAGCCTATAGAGATTACTACTTACCAGTTCTCTCAATTCCCAGTACGAATTTGTGTGATACATTCTTCCCTTGTCAGTTTGGGATCAATATGAATTTCTAAAATGTTTCATGCATTTATGCTCTATAGCATTACACAAAGTTAATACAAACTGTTGAGTTTTTGTGTGGAGTACAGGCAAGTTATAAAAAGCATCAAACTTTTAGGAATTCATATTGATGCAGAACTGAACTGAGAAGAAAATATCAACCAAATTTTCAAAAATATGTCATGATTTTCCTACTTCACATGGAAACTGAGAGATGTGGTAAGAGTAATTATCCCTCTATGATGCACTGTCCAGTCACATTAATGTAACCATCTGTCAGAAGCCTGAATAACCACCTTTTGAAACACAACCTACTGTGAAACATACAGGAAGGATGTCAATTAGGTTCTAGAAGGTATTGACAGGGACATGGAGCCATGCCGATTCAGTGCTGTGGCCAGCTGCACTAGGTTTCTCAGTTGATGATCCATGATGCCAAGAGCCTGATCAAAGTATCATCACAGATTGTTGATCTAGGGATGGATACGGTCCCCAAGGATAGATGCCTTCCGGAGTGATGACATCATACAGGATCTGGTCTAATCTGGTCTGGACTCTTCCAAATATTCCAAGGCACAATCTAGCAAAAACAGGAAATTCCCACAAAGTGAATGCCTCAAAATGTTTAGTAAAATTCCTCTCTCTCCACTATCAATGCCACTTAAAAACTTATTTAACTGGCTTACAGAAAGCCCATGTTACAGCACAAAAAGAGTCCTATGATCCTGACAGTTTCAATTTTAATAGGATAGAGTGTGGCTGTACGCTTCCGTTTGATGCAAACAATGTTGATTTTAGTATTTAAGAGTGTAGCTGTACCCACAATTTGTCTATACTACAGTTATTTACATATGACAAAGCCTATCTGAAGTAAAATGATCACTGGCAAGTAAATAAAACTTTCAAAAGCAAAAAGTTATAATCTACTTGTCAGCTAGTTTTACCATCATCATTATTTGGACAAGCCTTAGGTTATCTTCCTTTCCAAACTCAAGTAATGTGCTTAAGTTGTAGTGAGATCACTCCAAATGTGAACTATGGTATATTCATCTCATATCATACAATTTTCAAATTATTCAATTTTCATTTCATAAAGTAGAAGCTCATATCTGTTTCATTTGTAATTGCTGTTAGATGTTACACGTAGCAGTGACATTTATGTGATAATCTCTTCAGCAGGATGAGACGCAGTCTCCTGAGGTGGGCTCTCCAAATGGGAATGAGACAAAACATCGCCAGTAGTCACCCTCGATTAGAAGATGTGAGAGTGAGTGTTGTAGAAGAAATTTAGATACCATCTGAACATTATTCTGCTGTTCTGCTCAAAGTTTGGTATATTATTAATGGCACTGCCAGTGTCCATTTTCTGCAACAGCATTTTTTTTAGTGTTGTGTTTAATGATGATGTACAGTAAAGGCTCTACACATATGGAATACACACCATTGTTTTAGCGGAGTATTTCACTTTACAGCTTATTTTCTCATTTTTTGGAATCTTTTGATGCTGTAATAGTTTTTACCTTAGTCATATTGTCTGTAAGTTTTCAGCTGTTATGCAGGTATCTCTATATTTGTTTCTAAGTTCTGATTTTAGAAAACACAGTGAGAAGAGAGTGCTGTGTGATCCGTACATTATGAGCATCTCCAATGCTGGAGTCTAATAAGAATATGACCCGTAATGTTCCTAATGAATTCCTACATTTGATGTTACTCAAACTCAGTACTTGTCCTATGCTTAATAAAAGAAACATACCCCTCTGTTATACAGCTGTTATCAAGTAAAGCAATTGCAGTGTGAAACTCTGTAGTTCACTTTCAGAGAAATGTGTAATATAACACTTCTCTGTGCACCACTACTATCATGAAGTTTGACTGCCTTATAATCTAAAACTTCTAGTAGTCATTTCCTAGAGGAACATTATGACGCTTTACTTTTGTAGAAAGAACTGCACATTATCTGCTTATGGTGGGAGGAGGAGGAGTGTGGAAGGGGGAGAGGAAGAGAGATAGAGAGAGATTGAGTTTGTAAGTGTGTGTGGGTGTGTGTGTGTGTGTGTGTGTGTGTGTGTGTGTGTGTGTGTGTGTGTGTGTGTGTGTGTGTGGTGTGTGTGTGTGTGTGAAAGAGAGAGAGAGAGAGAGAGAGAGAGAGAGAGAGAGAGAGAGAGAGAGAGAGAGAGAGAAACGGAGGATTCTCACTTAACATGTGTGTAAGCCTTTGGAATAAAATATGAAGGTACTTCATTGTTGACCAAATCAGTCTCTGACTGCTGTATGTTATATGTAGAATCTCTTTGTACAATGTATGTAAATTGATCTTTATGTATTACACTGATAATATATGTGTGTGTATGATTACTGATACAGCATAATGTTTATTGTTGTTAAAAGTGTATAAATTGATACTGAGTGTTTGTGCTATTCTAAAAGTGTGAATGTAGTATTAATTTAAATAATTTTTGCTGCTGTGGCTTGTTTCTGGTGTTTACTACAGAAGTTGAGAGAGTACAATTTATGTTACTTCAAGAAAGTTGTTTGAAATAATGTCCCATTTTAAAACTGACCAGGTTGTTACAAGATATTTCAGCATTAAAAACAGAACTTAACTAAAGGAACATATTAAATCATGAATATTTCATTTTTCTACTTTTTTACATAATCAATTTGAACTTTTGATGTGAATAAATTTAAAGAAACATTATATCAAAGTTCATATAGTACAACATAATTTCATGTTTGCTTGAAACAGGTTCTCATTCCTGACAAGTTTTCTATATATTTTTAAGCTATGTAATGTCTATATCCTGTTAGTGAGTTCAAGTATCTTCCAAAATGAACTAAAAACAAAAAACAAAAAAAATGAGGAGCCTCTTCTCTGCAGGCATGCTATAGCATGATTTGTTGCATTGCTAACTGACTGAAATTGAACTGAGCATTTATATTAGCAATGCCTGGACTGATATCACTTTACAAACTGTGTTTTTATACAGCTTTTTGATTGCTTTAAGATTTTTAAGCAATAAAATAAGTGATAATACATTACAATCAACATATGTGCATCTTCTCATGTGGAAAACAATTAATGTAAAGGGGCTTCTTGGTTTTACTTCATCAAGGAAGACACACATACACACACATTCTGGGAGAGTACATCATCACCACATTGAAATTGTAGAAACACTCTCTTATAACTTGAATTTACTTGAAGCTGTCTCTGTGTCCTGGTTCTCTCTTTGGTAGTTAAGAGAATGCAGCAACAAAACCTGTGATACAATCAAAATCTAAAGATCATACTTGAAAAATAACTTCAAAACATTAGCTATATTTGTCCTCTGAGTTCATGTATCATGTAGTTCATGAATACCTAATTTGATGTGGTTGTAAATTATTTTAGGTTCTAAAACATTAGAATAATTTGTTCTAAAAATATTACATATGTGTGTTATGAACTAAGTATAAGCTGACACAGATTGTGAAAATGTTAGTTATTATTCCAGATTCTTGACTGAAACAATTCGACTCATTATCAAGAATTCTGTTCCTCAAGCATTCCAAATACTTCAGCTTCTGTTATTTGATATTGATTGAGTATGTGCTGTGTGCACAATACTGCCATTAGCTCTGTGCTGTGTGTAAACTGTCACCAAGGAATACTGTTACCTGTAATGGTAATATCATTCATCACAATGAAATATTAGACCCACTTTTGTGAATTAAGTGTATCAAAAACTGTTAGCCATCTTGGTAATGTTATCTGAAAATTAAGGAAACATGCTTTGTTTGTTACTTGAAGTATTCAGGCTTTTATGTTTTTAATAATCATTTACTCACAGCAAAGTTTACTGCTTTTCTTTTAACTCTACTTGTTTTATTAAGATTTGCAATTTTCTCATGATTTGCTGTGTAGGATATCTGCACCTGAGAAGCATAATAATTAATTAACAAAGATCCACATCAGTTGTACTATTATTTCAGGTGTATGAAACTAGCCATCGTTTGAATAAATATTAGTACAATTGAAGTGATCTCTCTAAATTAACTGTCACTATAATTTTTCATTGAAATTTGTTGCTCTATTAACAAAGGGTTCTGAGGTACAATAGATTGGGAAGTGCTACAGTCAGAAAATGTGACCCCAAACAACTTGTGTTTACAGTTGCTTTGTTTCATGTGACAGAGTTTAGACTTAGTGGTAGAACTGATGCTCCATTTAGTAAGATTTCATCGTTTCTATTAAACCTATTGTCATGATTTTGAATTTTAACATCATCCCTGGAAAACATAGTAATAATCTGATTAGACAGACCAGTGTGTGACTGAAATGGATGACTGAATGACAGCATTTAATTTATGTTCACTCATTGCAGAATTCTTTTTCTTTCTTTGTTTACTGTCTGAGATTCTAAATAATAATATTTAAAGACTTATTGGTTCCAACCTATACTCTTCCAGAGATATGAGGGATTCAATACACTTTCCATACCATGACAGGTTTGTGGAGTTTCGGTGAACACTACCATTATGAAGCACCTATGATAAAACAGATAAGAAGAGGTGAAGGATTCTACACTAAAAGGAAGTGACCATGTCACCAATTTTAGTAATATAACAGTACTGATTAAACTTGAAAATTGGCACATTCATTTAACCACAGAGATTACAGAAACAGTGAAACATATCTGTTTTCAGTAGAAAGGAGGCAAATCTAAAAGTAATTGATAAGTGGATGTTACTGACACATGTAATAAACACAGCAAAAGCTGCACTGTATTTAGGTTATATTTGTGAGAATTCCATTTTCATGCACAGAAACGAAATTGGCAACCCAGCTGGGTACCTGCATGTATATCCTCTACAAAGATCAACAGCTAAATTTTGTGTCACCACAGTAAAAGCATCACACATGGCTAATGGAAGTCAGTGCTTGCCAAAGGTCAAAACTGTTGATTGTGGCCACAAGTTTCTTCAAAACAGTATGATTTTCAAACAGTGTAAGCTTCCTTAAAAAATTGGAAACATTATCCCTTGGCCAACAGATCAATTTGTTCACTACATTCTTTCCCTCTCTCATTACAAGTACATTGTTGAAATAAGTAACTGCAATACAAGATCACTGAAGCATTGTTACTTTTTGTATATTTTATTCCAAATGTATGTTAAAATAATTAGTACTTTTTAAAGAACTGTAACATATCAGAGAAGAATACATTCTCCCTTGTAGACATCTGTGTTAATATTGCTTGAATGAAAGATAGCTGTCAAATTATTAGGATGTTGTGCATTGTTATTTTTTAAAAAAAAATTCTACAGTTATGTGCTATAATATCATTATGATAGGTAGTCTTCTGATATATTAAGATGGTTTATGTTTTTCTTATTATGAAGGACAGTTAATGACTCATGTAGATAGTGCATAAAAGTGTGATGGAGCACAGGTGCTCCTAAAAGGAAATATGTGGCTTATGGTCAATCAGAAGAGAACTTTCATGTATCATATATAACTGAGAATTATTACTATAGAAAAAGTGACTGATACAAGGTAAGCACATATAAGTGACCAGGAAATATTTTACTGATGTATGAAAAAGTAATAATGAAATAGACAAAAACAATGTTTTAAGGCTCTTGTGGGATATGAGCAAGAACGTATAGAGCTCGTATTTCATTTTACTCTCAGTGAGAGCAATGTTAAAGCCCTGACCCATAGCTATCACTAGCTGAAAGACAAAATAAAGACTTACAGTCAAACAGAAATTTTGTTCTTATTTAAAGAACTGTACATTAGCGTAAAAATGAGGAAAAAGTGAATGGGGAAGCTAGGGAGTGCAAAGGAAGTAGTATGTGTGCCTGAGCAGATTAATGGGCTAAAATAAAAACAGAAAGGGCAAACTGATAAATTTTGTAGCTGTTTCAGAGTGTGGAAATGCAAAGTATTGTTAATGGGGAAAATAGCAAATGAAACATCTTTTGCAATAATGCAGTAGGTCCCATTCTATTTTGTGTTCCTAATGCTTTCTGCTGACAGGTAGCTCATGCCCCTTGTAGTTCTAATTCATATGCACACTGTAATACTATCTACTATGATTGGCTCTGTAAAACATGATCAGAGTTTTCCCTGTAACTGTGACTTCTAGCTGATTTGTGGAAATACCTCTTGGTATATAGTTCCCCCCCCCCACCCCCCCCCAACCCCACCCCACCCCCCGTCCCACTCCTCTCTGGAGCAACCAATTTCAGAATAGATAAGCAAGTGCAGCAACATTTATGAGGAGTGATATGGGCTACGGCAGGTTTCAGAAGCAAGTTGCATAACTTGCCACAAAGAAGACATGTCAAGTTGCAGACAGGACAATTTAAAGACACTCACATTGTGCCTGTCTGCAACCTGACGTATCTTCTTTACAATAAGTCATGAACTGACTTTTCCACATTGTGATATTCCTACTTGGAGTTTCGATTGTTTGATTTCAGTTAACAACTTATGTGATTCGTACAATGTCATGTGTTGTACTACTAAAATGCGTACATTATTTTAAAACTAATGAAAGAACAGAAATATAATTATGCAACCAATGGGCTTTGATTTTTTAGGTTGTGCATCAAATTATTACAGCAATAGAGGCTCATATGTGCCAAAGATATTTTGGATATTTTTTGATGTATTACGTAAATGAGTCCACATTACAGCCTTTTACTAATTAAATCAATATATAGCACAAATTATCATCATTTGAAAAATATAACACACAAACAGGCCACAGATGAGTTTTACAGGGTAATGACAATTCCTGCCCTGGTGTGGAGGATTGAGAATTAGATTCTCTCTACACATGTCAGACAAGGATCCACTCATCACAGATGAGATTCCAAGTTGTATTACATCAGAAATGAAGACACTGTGTAGGAATTGAAAGTGTTTTCAGTGAATGAGATCTTGAAGGACAGAGTGAATGAAAAACACCCCACTGACAGAGTTTAGGCTCTGAGATACCTCAGGCAAATGCCAGTGTACAAGCCTGCTGGGCAGAAAGATCAAGGTAACTTGGAAATGATGCAGAAATCAATAAATGGAATGTAGCACAAAGCCACAACAGGCATTTTACTTCAGCTCCACAAGGAAGAATACTCTCATCTGATTCAAAGATAATTTGACATGTGTACTATCAACAATAGACCAATACTCTGTTTTTTATGTTCTTTAAGTGTAATGCTTTCTTTATTGAATCAACAGGAAGAGATGTTTCATAAATGTGTCAAATTATACATTTTGTTTCCAGATACCTGGATAAAACAATAAAGCATTTAGTTTAACAGATTTTAAAGTTTGTGGTTTCACAAATTAAATGCTTCCCAGTAATCTTATACGGTTTGTAAGGAATCCACCTTTAACTGCTGTATACATCTGCTGTATTGCACACAGTACTTTAAGTTTTAAAACTGTATACAGTGAAGTAGAATAGCCCACCATAAAATAATATGTTCATTAAAAAGTTATACTAACATTAAAACACACAACATATTTCAAGAACTCCTGTTTTTTCACACAACTGATGCACAGGAGCTTTGTTCACACATTCTTCTGAATGATGTATGTATCCATCTCCATATTTAAATATTCACCTTATCAATATAAGATACATGTTTCAGTTTCCTTAAATTTGTCAGGTGCAGAATTCACTGCATATACACATCTACATCCATCCTCTCCAATCCGCTCTGAAGTGTAAGGCAGAGCATACTTCCCACTGTAACACAGACTAGGGTTCCTTCACATTCCGTTTGTGTACAGGACATGGGAAAAATGATTGTTTAAACACCTCTGTGCTCATGGCAGTTAGTCTAATCTCATCTTTAGAATGCGTGTGGGGATGATACATAGGAGGCTGTAGTGTATTCCAAGACTCCTCACTTAATACTGATTCTAAAAACTTTGTAAGCAAGCTTTTGCTGGGTAGTTGACGTCTACAATCGAGTGTCTACCAGTTCAAATGTTTCAGGCTTCCTGTGATGCTCTCCCAAGGCTAAGACAAACATGTAACAATTTGTGCTACCTTTCTTTGTAAATTTTTCAAATCCCCTGTAAGTCCTGTGTGGTATAGGTCACATTTCAGCAATGTTCTATGAAAGGTCACATGAGTGTTTTAGCAAAATAGCAAGAAAATAATGTTGTACCCAGTCTCCATGTAGCACTTTATCCCAATACCCTTACCTCTGTTGTTTCAGAAAACATACAAAAAGTTAATTCCTGTATTATTGATCAGTCAAAAAGGTTCTGTTCACACTTCATATGAAGTGACATAATGGCAGAAACATTGAATATTCATACATCCATCTTTAATGATAATATGGAGAGGACAGATTGCTAATAAACACATAGAGTGTAAACTGGGTCACAGACTGATGGAATGCAAAGCTGCACTAGAAATATTTTCAGTTTTCAGACAAAGTCATTGTTGTTGTTGTTGTTACATCTTTAGCACTCTCAGCATCACATTAATCATCATCATGCATTGAATGTATGAGATGAACGGGGCTAGAGCACACAACATGAGGATAGCCTAAAATACAACACATATTCTCCCTTGTACTCTTTCTTACATGAACATTTGCAGTACCTCTGAACAGTGCAATGGAGCAAGTCCAGATAGACCACGAAGAATACTGATATCATATCTGAACAGCCTCTAAGAGGCAAGTTCAGAAAAGAAGATTAGGTGATCATGAAGGTAACAGTTGGATAAGACAATCATCCTCAAACACGCCTAGCGTGTCGACTTCAGAGCTTAGGTAGAAGGGAAGATAAAACACAGAATTGTAAAACACACACCACATTCAGCTCATTATCACTTAAGATTGAGGGTATATCTACCAATAAATCAGCTTGTATCATCTTGTCATTATATAAAATAGAATCAGTTAAATTGTGGCAAACTGCAATCAGCACACCACATCCATCACAAATGGGCAGTTCTACATGTCTGAGAAAACTCACAGACATATGACCATGGTCTCCAGGCACTAAGTCTTGAATGCGATTGTGACTGTGTCTGATGTGAGCAGCAGTCTAGCTGGTGTAGGAACTGTGGGGTAAAAGCAGGCAGGGAGCAGGGAGGTGCAGAGTATAAATGAATCATATGGCTAACTTAAAAGGTCTTGCTTTATTTGCAAATAAAACAGCTGAAGGATTCATTCATGCAATGAAAAAGAAATGTCTCGTGTAAAATCTGGAATGTCCTTATACTATGCTTTCATTAATTTCATCTTATATTTTGTTAACTGAATGAGAGAAATCATTTCATGTCCACAAATTAATTTTCTGCATTCAACCAGTAATCCACTGTCAGTAATGGTTAGAACCAAATACTTAGTAAAAATAGTCGTACCAATACTGGTACCCATAAGTTATTTTCCCTGAGGTACCAAGGGAATTTATTACCTTGGTTGTTCCCATTATTTCATTGTGTGACCTCATTTACTATGAATATCTGCATCCCATCCATGAACTGTTAATTTGAGGAGTTTATTAGTAAAGATCATATGCATAGCACTAATTAAAATAAGAACCCAAAATATCCAACTATGTAGCACAACAGACCATCAGTAATATTTTAGTTCAAACAAATCCTCTCTATTTAACATAGATAATACCTGATAGTTTTTTTTCACTCTTACAGCAATGCATGTTTAAACTTTTAAGCTGTTGTCAAATAGCAATTCCTGTTGTGGGTTTGAGATGTTGACCAGTGGCTGCACGTTCTACAGTGGAAGATTAAGGAAAATTACATGCCCAGACAGATTAAGAGCCTCAGTAGGACTAGTTATCTAATAATAGCTTAAAAGTCAAAACTCATTATAGTAGTAAAAGTCTGCAATTGGGACTGAAAATAAAATTGTTTTATAATAACTGACAATTACTGTTGTTCCACCACCACATCACCACATGGGCAATTTAAACAATTTAGTAGTAATGTCCATTTAAACTGGTCCACAATAACTTCTGTTGAATATGATGAATTTTGTGGTTCATTTATTTCCCACTTCATGATTTTTTCCCAGTGGGAGGTAATGGAGTGAGAGAGAAACTTTTGACAGCAATATCCACAATTCTATCCTCTTTGTGCATTCTTATCATCTTCAGTATAAAACATTTATTTTAATTGTTTGAATTATTAGGATCATAGTCATAGATTAGTCAAAAATCTAAATTGTCTAAATTTCATGATATAAGCCTAGTTTCCTCTGTGACTAAATTTATTAATTCGTGCCAGCAAGTGACACTGAATACGGAGACAACCATTTCTGATTATAATTACTGAATAAATGTTCAGTGCTAATATGGATTACAACACAAGCTTGTCTATAGTATTTCATGGAATGAGGACATGACATGTGATACTGCCACTTGTGATTAGTCCACAAAATGATGATATTAAGCTTGGGAGCCTTATTAGAGAGGACTGCATTTTGCTGGAACAGTTTTTCAGTGTCTCCTTCCACTTCACTCTTTACTCATCTATAAACACAATACGCTGTTGCAAAGGTACTCTCCATAGCCATGTGTTTGGTACTGATTCACAACTGACACTTTGTAGTAGATCGAAGAAAGACAACATAAATTACCTCCCATAGGACTTAGTCCAATGGATCCTCATGTAGATCCCATTCTTCAGTTGAGACTGGGGTAATACATTTGGTACCTCTAGAAATATTGTTTGCAGGGTCATGGCTAATGCACATGTCATCTAAAGACCTCCTCCTGGCGCCATTTCCACAGAACTTTGAAGATGAGAACCTGCTGTACAACATGTGCTACCTCCTACTGCCCACCTGACATCAGCATCCAGTGTTCTTTACTTAGCCTTCATTATGTTCCCACTGTTTTTTTTTGCAACTTTTATTTTTCATTTCATTTATTTATTCACTTACTTATTTTTTATGTTCTCAAATACCACCTAATATAGCACCAGCAATCCATCCATCCTGCTCAGTAGACCCCATTGATCTGGTATTCTGTGTGACTTTTCTGCCAGCCTCTTTTTTCAACAACTTCTTTTCTACTGACCAAGGATGATGTCCCTTCCTCTGAAAGCTAGAAAATCTTCAATTTTAGATCCTAGCAAATTTTTCAGTCTTTTGTGGCTTGGTGAACAGATTTTCTGTATCCAAGTAATAAATGTCACTACTTCATGAGGCAGACTTCTCTGTTGTTCTTGAGTGACAGCACCTATCATAGCCTCTTCATTTGCAAAGTTCGATGGTTGCTGTAAGACATTAAACTGTCCCGTGGAGGCAGGGTTCTCTAAAACAAAGAGATATCTTATTTATATCCAGTCTTTCGGAATACCTCACAGCATACTTGCTACCTAATATGGTATCAAATGAATAATAACTTTCACAATGTGTTTATATCAGATCTTAAGCCAATCACAAACAGAAACTATGGTGCATTTACACTGCAATAGTCTGTTGCATTCAGGATGCATGAAGATGTGCAATTTATTTGACAGTCAGTTTATTTTAGCAATACTTGTTTGATTCAGTAGAGACTACTGTGCTGGAAAAGGCAGCCCCAAGCCAGCTCAACAAACAAATGAATGAATGAGACTGAAGGAAGCATACTGCAGAATTCATTTCACTTCCATTGTATGTCTGGTATATGAAGAAGTGAACTTCTTATTAGTGGATAATGATTCTATTCTTAAGTCATGACTGCTTTGTAAAAAGTCTAAAGACTGTTTTGAAAATAAAGATAAGAATTATGTTGCATTGAATTAGGTGATTAATTTTGAATCACTATTGCCTTGCAAAGTGAAAAAGAAGCACAACAAAATAAAGGATCTCTCTACCTACTAGCTTATGACAGATTAATAAGTATTTCAAAAGAATGAATGGGCATCTGGGTTCCTTATCAGTAAAACAGAGCAGGTAAAACAGAGAAGGGAAAATGTATTAAGCAGGGAACTCAAACAAGATACAAATATATGTGTAGTGAGGAAATGTGCAAAGTTAACATTACAGATAACTTTATTGTATCTTAAAATTGCCCTTTTCTGATTATTGCCATTATTAAAATAATCAACATGCAAACCATTACTCTGCTTCTTGACAAATTTATCAGTGGCACCACATGTTTTATTTCTTAACAAAAATTTATCAATGGCATCATCTGTTTTATTTACACACAAATATTTTGCTTGAAAAGGTAAGGAATCCTATTATGTAATATGTCAAGTACTATATACAGCAATAACTGAATACCTTAAACTATGAGTAAATAATGAAGCAATATATGTTACAATTGTCTGTTTAAAATCATTTCTAAAATCTCACCATCTGTACAGAGACATTGTTATGAAACAAACCCTGTGTGTGATGACTACTGTAAAATTGACTCTAAATGCAACACTATTTCTTTCATGATGGTAACCAGCAGCACTTGTATAGTTGAAAATTATATATTTCTTACCTTTAGTAATTAATATGTGAAGTTGCACATAGTGACCATAGTGGACCTCATAATTTGATTGCTAGTCCTTTTTCATGCTCATTTATAATAAAGTGTTTGTATGAGACAAACAATAGGTACTGAACAGAGCTGAGAATCTGGAAAATTGAGTATGACTTCTCAAAAGACAGAGAATGGCCACTGTTATTGAAGCATAACTTTGGCTGTAAATTATCTCATGCTTTTGTGTCATCAAGCAATGTGCAAAATAAAAATAAGTTTCAATAATATAATTAGGAACATTGGTACACAGTCAAAAATTTAGTCGAGTTATATTTATTGTGTGTCATTACCATTCACTTTTCAACAAAACTATGGAAAAAACAGTATTAGTACAGAACTGTACATTAAAAATCATTATTATTAAATACATGCACCTATGATAAAAGAGTTCAAAACTGCTGAGTTAATTCAATTTTCCAAGAAATAATTGTAGACGGGCAAATTATAGTAGAAGACATTGTCACATAGTGAAATGGAAGAAATGAGTAACAATAAATGGATAAATCAAATATTTTGTCTAAATTATCTGAACAACTGGTGAAAACAAGATAATCATTGTCTTTCATATAAGACTAACAACATTGTAGAGCTGATGGTATCAAGGACTGGACTAAATCTTAGTTCATCACAAGACACATTTGATAATTATTTGAAATACTTACCTTGCTATAATAAGTTTAAAAAATATGGTGCCAGCAGTATCTGTTGAAACCTCTACCAATGTGATATTTGGCATTCCAACAGAATGTGTTTGTTATTTTCAATATTTATAAAAAGGCTGCATGAGTGAGAGGGCCAGGCATCCTTGATTTTTCAGAATCCTTCATTTGCATTCACAGGAGAAGTTTCTATGTAATATAACACATGATTAGTAGAAACAATGTATGAAATCCATTTTGATAATGTCAATGTAAGTAAACCATTTTGATAATGTCAATATTGAAAAATATCCTGTGATTCACTGGTGTCTGAGAAATACATAATCTAATGACTAGAACTACAGGGGAGCATAATATATGATGAATGTGGTGGTTAATGTGCACTTTTTAGTGCAGTTTACATAATTATATCTAACTTGTTTGAAACAAAGACATGAAAGTGGATAGCAATATTATATATTTCACAGACAACCACATTTCACAAAATAAACTATCCACATTCTGCAATTGCATTCTGATGTAAGTTCCAAAGCTGAGCTTCATTATATGTTAAACTCCAATTGTTGCTATTTTACAATATATATAAATCCATACATCTATATATGTACACAATGTACATTTATGAGACGAATGTTGATATTTGACTCCTTAAAAACTGATAAAATATTGAATAAAAGAAATAAAGAAATGTTGCACAATGAGAGTTGGAATTATTTTACCTAAATAAAAATTTCATTGTCCTCCCAAGTCCTCCAATCATACATTTTTTCCTTTCAAAACTCGGCAGTTATCAGTCACATATCTTTGGCTGAGACTTCAGTGTCTCACATAACTTACTTGTTCCATCATTATTAAAGATGAGTTTTATTCTTTCTCAAAATGATAAAGCTTTCTCAGGGACATGTTGAAAATGTAACATTCTCTTGATCATTTATGTACCAATGCATCTTGCAGGAAGGTGAGTTGCTCAATAAATACGATTTTAGAACATTTTCATGAAATGCAGGAGTTTTTACAATGACATCTATGTAATGTAACCAGTATTAAATAACATTTTCACAAGTTAATATGTATTTTAAGCAAATAAGTTTGTCATAAATTCACCCAGCTGACCTACAATGATCAGAAATAATATTGTAAAATACACAATATATATTCATGTATTATCCTACCAGCAGGAAATGAACAGGTTCTAATTAATGCAATAAAAGAAGCAGCAGATTTTTCAAAACAGTAACTTGTCTGCTAAATTACTAGGTTGCATGTATGATATATAGTGAGTGTTATTATTAAGGTAGTGTGCAGATTTAGTTCCTCAGCATTGCTTCTCTTTTGTTAAGATACCCCTTAACTCATTCCACATCCTAGAAGTTTGTCATCATGAACAGAACTTATGACATGAATGAAAAATTTTTGTAATTGTAGTTTTTTAATTTTTAAATACTCTAATATCAAGACCATGGACACCAGTGTTGCATCCATTTCTTCTTCCACTTGCTTTCTTTTGAAAAGATTTCCTCTTAAAAGATACATCTTGCTCAAGAAATACATACCTGTGTAGCATACCTGAATTGCATTACTACAAGTTGGCCCATGCAACACAGTATGTTTTCATTTGTTTATTGTGAGGTTTAATGTATATTTACTTCAATATAACTTAGATGGCTGTTCTCCATACATTGCCATTGCTAAAACGCCAACCACAAATATACATTGTACAAATGACTTTCATAATTGGTAATGCTTTTCTGAAGGCATTAATGTAAGCTCCTCAATACATTATCATCTGTTTCTTGATTAATGGGCTCTATCTTCTTTCTGGGTTGCAGCTTGTGACTCATCAATACTGTGGAGTCACTGTAAAAAACTTTGTTCTTGAGATGATCCCACAGGAAAACATCATGAGCTGGAAGAGATGCTTTGTGTCTAAAAAATAATGGACATTTTGTATATTGACAACACATTCGGATGACAGTTTGCTTCTTCAGACATTACATTATGTGCCCGAAATGTGTCATCCTGATCAATTTCCTCCAGTAATGCTGTGCAGAATTTTCGTCTACTCGCTTAATCTCCCATCTGTAAGTGTTGACCCACTTGCAATTTATAATGATGAAACTTTAAATCCTGTTTCAGAAGCCTCTCCAAAGACCTGCAAGGGGTTTTTAATGTTATGGATGGGCAACAGACATAGCAACAGACCACACTGCAGTGCTGCATGAACTTGTTAAAGATTTTCTGGCATTTGAAGTGTAACTTAAGGTCTCTTATGTTTCACACTGGTTGCAGAATCCATCTCACTCCACTGTTTTAGCCACTGGATATTGTCATCCTGTCTGGAATCCAGAAATGATGGTCCCTTCAAATGTGATTTGTATGTTGGATAGTTGCAATGCTCTGCAAATGACAGAACTCTTCCACTGCCTGTACTAAACCAAATCCTATACTATGTGGGCTCAATTAGAAGCAGAAGGTGCTATGGGCACTTCTACATGTTAGCAGGGTGGCCAGTTTAAACTGTACTACTTCCCATGGACCACCCTGTAGGTGGAGAGGGATGTCACCTGTATCCATTTCAAAGTAACCGTCAAAGCATTGCTGTGTGACCTAGTGGTTGGTTGGTATTGACCGTGACATGAGACTACTTTTCCTTTGCAGCAGAGGTGGGTGCTGAAAGAGAGCTCTGATCTATTTAAGCCACTGAAATGATGTAACCATGTTTTCAATTAATGTTGTCCATTATACCACCAATGTTTCCACTGTAAGTTTACGTTTACGATGACAAGTGAAACAAATTACTCATAAATTGTAGCTAACAATATATTGTAAGATGTCTATTTGATGCTTCAACATTTGATAGCCAAGTTAGAATGACAGTTCACAAGTCTGATCTTCAACTGTACAGTTGTTCATATGCTTTCCAGCGCCCCTTTTCCTCTGATACTTCCAGGACACCTTGCTGTCATGCCTTGTCAATAGCCAAACCAAAGCATGCACAGTGGTATGTTCCAGACCTAAAAACTAATTAAAGTACATTTTCAGTTTTCACAAATGTCTTTCATCAGCCTAAGAGGATAAAGGTGGAACATGTTATTCTGTAGACTCCCTTATTACACTACAGCATCCATCTTAAGGTATTTAGGAAAATCATGGAAAATTTAACTTGGATGATTATACCAGGACTTGAACCCTGTTCTTCCAAAATACCGGCCTAGTGCCATAACAGCTGCAACAAGCCACTATCTTTCTTGTTTTTTTTTTCTTTCTTTTTGTACAGGTATTGGAATAATCAATGATATAAATAAAATAGAAAGAAACATTCCACATGGGAAAAATATATTAAAAACAAAGATTCCATGACTTACCAAACGGGAAAGTGCTGGTAGATAGGCACAATAAAAAAACACAAACACACACACAAAATTTCAAGCTTTCACAACCAACGGTTGCTTCATCAGGAAAGAGGGAAGGAGAGGGAAAGATGAAAGGATGTGGGTTTTAAGGGAGAGGGTAAGGAGTCATTCCAATCCCGGGAGCGGAAAGACTTACCTTAGGGGGAAAAAAGGACAGGTATACACTTGCACACACACACACACACACACACACACACACACACACACACACACATATCCATCCACACATATACAGATGTGTGGATGGATATGTGTGTGTGTGCAAGTCTATACCTGTCCTTTTTTCCCCTAGGGTAAGTCTTTCTGCTCCTGGGATTGGAATGACTCCTTACCCTCTCCCTTAAAACCCACATCCTTTAATCTTTCCCTCTCCTTCCCTCTTTCCTGACGAAGCAACCGTTGGTTGTGAAAGCTTGAAATTTTGTGTGTGTGTTTTTTTATTGTGCCTATCTACCAGCACTTTCCCGTTTGGTAAATCATGGAATCTTTGTTTTTTATATATTGGAATAATCATAATCTTAATCATCTGTGAAAGACTGCAAAATCACTAAGTTTTGTTTTTCATTAGAAATACTGAATTTATGTGATTCTGAAATACTTACATTTACATTCACACTCACACTTCCATTTACACTCAGCTACAGATGGAAATGTGGGAACAGTAATAAGTAGAAACATGTTTGAATAAAACAAAAAAACTTAAAACTACAAAATTCTTTGTTTGTATCACATCAAATTTAGTGACTAGTCCAGAACAATCCACACAGCTCTGACTCAGAAAAGAAAAATGATTGCTACAAACCCAAGTGTGGAAAATGAAATTGACTAGATTCATTCACTCACTTCCTCACTCAATAATGCATTGTGTTCTGTAAATCCCATCATGAAATCAACATCTGCAAGGGTATGGACTGAGTCAAGTTATACACCTCTGGTGCCATAGTGACACAGTCCTATTACATAAACATTGCATAATCTAATATAAAGCACTGTCTGAAAGGTGCTCAATAAATTTTAGTGTACTTGAGACCCAATGATTCATCTTGTCCATAATCATTATTGTGTTATGTTTATGAAACAACTGATCATTTATATTTATACTGCTCGCATAATTGCTCACTTGGGACTATTTCATACTGTTTGCAGATATGGTCACTTTAAATTAGTTTTTGTTGTGACACGATTCACACCTTAAGCCTTGTGCATCATAATACCATGTATTTAGCTCTGTGGGCATTTTGAGCTTGTTGCTAATGACGATCGCAGTGGTTGTTAACACAGTGTACTTAGAATCTTGTTCAAAATATGCAATTTTCAATAAAGTTGGGTTACAGATTTTCACCATATAGAGAAGATGTTGAGTCTCAGACAGAGAGAAAAAAAAAAAAGAAGACTGCTATACATTATTTAAGCTTTCAGCCAAGAGCACTCCTTCAGAAATAGAAAACGCTCACACGTTCACACAAACATAAATCACAGTCACATGACCACTGTCTCTGGCCAGACTGAGAGCAACTGCACCTGTTTAGAAAAGCAATCCATAGGTGGTGGGGTAAGAAGGAGGCTGGGGCAGGGAGGGGGAAGGGTAGTTGGACAGGGGTCAGGGATGGCGTAGTGTTGCTTATGGGAGCATGGGAGCATACAGGGATGTGGTGGGAGTGGGTAAGGAAGGGGGGGGGGGGGGGGGAGGATCAGGTAGGAAATGAGAGATGCAGAGAACGAAGAAAGACTGGTAGATGAATTGGTGGTATAGACGTCTGTGTAGTGCTGGAGTGGAAACAGGTATGGGGCCAGGTGAATGAAGGAAAAGGATTAATGAAGGCTGAGGCCAGGGGGCAGGGTTATGGGAATGTAGGATATATTGCAGGGAGAGTTCCTTGTTGCTCGATTCAGAAAAGCTGGTGTTAGTAGGAAGGATCCAGATGGTGTCAGCTGTGAAGCAGTCACTGAAGCATTGTGTTGGGCAGTATGTTCAGCAACTGAATGGTCATGCCATCTTGCAGCCCCAGTTTGTTGGTGGCCATTCATGTGGACAGACAGCCTCCGTTGCCATGTCCATATAGAACTCAGCACAGCGGTTGCAGTTTACCTTGTAGATCACATGACGCTTTAACAGGTAGCTCTGCCTTTTATGGGATATGTGATGCTTGTGATTGGACTGTAGCAGGTTGTGATAGGAGGAGGTATGCAACAAGTATCACAGCTAGGTCTATTGCAGGGATATGAGCTATGAAGCAAGGGACTGGGAGCAGGGGTGGAGCAGAGATGTCCGAGGTATTGCGTAGTTTAGGTGGATGGTGGACTATGACTGTGGGAGGTGTGGGAAGGATAGTGGGTAGATACTTCTCATTTCAGTGCACAACAAGAGGTAGTCAAAACCCTAGCGCAAAAGACAAGTCAGCTACTCTATTCCTGAATGGTGTGAGCCACAAATGGAGTGCTCCTTTGCAGTCAGATGATGAGAATATGGAAGATGGTAGATGACTCGAGAGACAAGGAACATTATTCCATCCTGGATTTTCCATTGTTTAGTTACAGATATAAAATATATAGATTTTATTGGAACATCTGCTGATTACCCAGAAGTCAGCATTTATGCATACATTTATTAATAGGTTGCAGGCAAACATCCACATACTGCTACAATAGTTTACTACTGAACATCTGTGAGCAGTAGTAGCCTAACCACAAAGTTCACAGTTCTTGAAGAAAAGAAAGGTACATTTGGAACAGACACTGTCATTGTTTTAACACATGGCCTAATTGTGTTACACTTATTTCACAGCTAAGTTGGAGCATTGTTGTCGATCTAACCAACACAGGTTTCTTGTCTGAAACTCGGCCATAGATTGGCTGTCTCGGGACCAAAAAGCGAGCCCTTATATATCCTCACACCAATAGGCACTGAAACTATACATTGTTTGCTGTTTAATTTACAGAAATTACAATTAAAACTTAACTCGTTAAATTAACTGAATACATTGAAGAATTGGTTCTTTTTAACAGTTTCTTCTACCCCAAAGGTAAGCCACATTATTTGTTTAAATGATGAAATTAACAGATATCGTTATGCAAACAATACCTTTGATAAAACTGGTAATTACTTTACAATTCATTATGGGCTGACTTTGCTAACATGTTTTCGAATAGAGCCAAATAAATCCTTTAAGAATACTATTAATTATTCCTCCAAATGTTTATAATTAGTACAGAATTTATATTTGTTTATAAGTCAACAACAGAATTTAAGTTGTGAAACAATCATTGATTTCACCCTATACCAAAAAATACTAACTGGTAATAGTCAAAATAAATTAGAAAATCAACTACATACATAAAAATAGGCACAAAATTAGACGTGGTGTTTTATTCTTTAAAACTGAGGGCCAACCTTTCTCCTTTATGAAAATGCAGATTATATTCACGTATGTTAATGGTAATTAGTCAAAAATGACAAAATGAATTTTAAGGAGGCAGATGGCAAAGCAAGAGGGGAAGTAAAAATAGCCCAGCTTGCTTCGTCACATACTGCACCGTATCTCTTGCATCCATTGTGACTGGGCAGAGGTGCGTGAGTGACACTGCTTTTGAGAGGACAGCATTTGCTGGGTTGAATGAAGATTGCATTTGTGTTTTGCATACCAACTTCTCCTTGCCACACATGTTTTGTCCAGTGAGGGTGTCGGTGAGGGGGACTTTAATTTCTGCCATGTACGGCAAGTGGTGACAATAAAATTTGAGAATGCCCAGTAATCCACACAAATTGTGACACGTTTGTGGAGGCCACAGCTGGTGACAAACTCAGTCTGTCATAGTGTGAGTTTAATGCTGTCAGTATTTAGAGTGTGTCTGAGGGAGGCTACTTCTGATTTTCACAATTGTGATTTTTCTTTGGTTATGAGGGTGGCATGAACTAGTTTGGGATCATGCTTACAGTCCTGGTCATTGTGGGAGAAAATCAAGATATTGTCAAGATATGTGTAACAACAGTCCAACCTAAAGAGGGCACCACCAATGAATCTCTGTCAAGCTTGAACAGCATTTTTCAGACCGTAAGACATGAACAGGGATATCACTGTCTTAGCTGCTTACTGCCATGTCAAAATATTAACTCATATCAAAATTGGGTGGAATATGTATCCATAACAACATTTTAATTATTTTTGTTAATTAGTTTACAAATACAATTTGGTTTTAGTTTATAACATGAATCCTGTGTCTTTATAGTTGCCTGTCCTGTAATTACTATCACTTTTCTGCCTATGAATTCCACAAGAGAGAAACTGGACTATTGTTTGCATTATTTTTGACACAACAGAAAAACTTTACATCTCTCCTTCCTTGCTTCCTCCAGAAAACACGACACCCTTGCACACAGTTAACATACATCAGTAAAGACATAGGCACTTTAAGATCAAAATGTAGAACATTAAATCGAAAATAATTTACAGAAAATGAAGCTCACTTAACAGCACAGTATAACAATTGTGACAATACATATTCAGATAAACAAAAATTTATTTTTTTGAAGTACAGTAATTTTATGTAATTTGTATTTTAATCACAGGGGTTCAATTTTGAAAGATTTTTTTTATAAAATAATTATTTTTTGCATTTCTCTTTTTAATTATGCAGTTTTAGTTTGTTGAATGAGTTTAGTATTAAGTATCAGATTTTAAACATATTTTTCCAGTATGAAATTTTTTTAGACAAATTAATTTTATAGGTGTCAGGGAAAATTTTATAATTGTATTAGCATGACAGATACTACTATACAGTCGGAGATTAAAACATTTGAAATAAGATAAAAAAAAATTATAAGATCCTAAATTTGAGAATATACATGGTCCAAATGGCTTATTGCGTGTTATACACCCTGTGAGAGTTTCACTCGCATTCCACTGTGAGAGAGAGTCTTGCAGGTGTGCACATTTTTTACAAATTTGAAAAGTAGAACATGCAGTAAAGCAAGTGTTTATGAAATATCATCATAGCTTTCTGTGGCCTGAATAGTTAAAGGCTGGTAAAAGGATGCATCTGGTATGTGCTGAATTGGAGGGTGGTGTCTGATGGCTCTTTATACTGCTGATGGTCTTGATGATGATTTTTTTTTTGTGGACACAGCTCCCAGGGTTTTTTTTTCAGTGTATAAGCTTCAGAATCCAAAGTTCCCTAATCACATATATGAAATACAAGGTATGTCAACAAAGTAAGTTCCGTTTGGCTATATAAAACAAATGTCCACAGATACAGAAAAAATATTTATTGCATAAAAATCTGCAAGTGTAAAACTACTTTTCTACATAGTTTCCAAAATTTTGCAGGCACTTGTCATAGCGTGGCACAAGTTTTTTTTATGCCTTCTTCATAGAAGGTTGCCACCTGTGTATTCAACCCTGTGGTAACAAAAATCTGCAACAAGTAATTAATACACAAACGAAAGTTCACTCAAACAGCAATACAATTAAAGACAAACAAAAGTTAACAGTGTTTCATCAGAACATAAGAGGCCTATACTGCAAGCTGGATCAGTTCACAGCAAATATAGAAGACACAAAAGGTATAAACAGTGCCCACATTCTGTGTCTAACAGAACACCACATCACTGCTGGTATTGAAGTGGTCCCTATTCCCAACTATGTTTTGGCAACGTCTTATTGCAGGAACTATATGGACAAAGGAGGAGTAGCTGTATATGTAAAAAACAATGTCTTGTTCATGGCAATAGATGTACAAAGATTCTTCTTTGAGCTACATTTTGAAGTATGTGCTATAGAGGTGTCAGACACTGTCTCCAGATTAACAGTTGTGGCAGTTTACAGGGCACCATCTGGTAATTTTAAAGTGTTTGTTAAACAATTAGATACTCTTTTGTTGTACTTAAGTAGAAAAAATAGGGGCATGGTAGTTGTTGGGGATTTTAACATAGATTTCTTGGTTAATTCTCCCTGCAAGGTGGAGTTTGAAAATCTCATTGGCACGTACAACCTTGTTCCCGTGGTTAGCTCGCTCATCAGAACCACAACCTCTTCCAGTACTCTCATTGATAACGTTTTTGTTGATCAGAGTAAAGTCAACCATATTAATATTGAAATGGTTATAAATGATCTGTCTGACCATGACGGACAATGAGTTACTTTCAACAGCTTGGGAATTCCTCTGAGTGACACCTCACTTAGATGGAAAACAGTAAGGAAAATAAGTGAGGAAGCTATTCAAACGTTCAGATCATGTCTTCAGCATACTGACTGGACACCTGTTTATCTAGCAGAAACTGCTAATTCAATATACAATTTATTCACAAATGAGATAGCAGGTACCTTTGAAAGTGTATTTCCAAAAAAGTCATACAGAGTCCAACCTGCTAGGTCTGCAAAAAAACCATAGCTCACTAAGGGCATCATAGCTTCCTGTCAGAGAAAAAGACAACTCTACGTAGCATCAAAGACTTCTAACAACCCTGCTCAGCTAAAACATTATAAACTCTACTGTAAAATTCTTGCCAAAGTAATTAAAAACTCTAAAAGTATGTGTATAACATCTGAAATTACTAATTCTGAAAATAAAATTAAAACAATCTGGAATGTGATAAAGAGAGAAACAGGGACTGTAAACTACACCAAAGACAAAAATATTGTTTTAACTGTTGACAACTAAGAGATAACTAATAGTGAGGAAATTGCTGAAATCTTTAACCAACATTTTTTAACTGTCCCAACACAGATAGGTTGCCATGGATCTGTAGATAAAGCTGCCTGTATAATGAAAAATAATTTTCCAGAACCTTTCAGTCAAATAAGTGTGCTTCCCATTACTGCCAATGAAATCAAAAAAATCATACAGTCTTTGAAAAATAAACATTCTGCTGGTATCGATGATATTTCAAGCAAGCTGTTGAAGGCTTGCTGTAGTGAAGTGGCCGAAGTTTTGTCTCACATCTGCAACACATCCATGCAACAAGGAGTGTTTCCAGACAGAATGAAATACTCTGTTGTCAGGCCCCTGTACAAAGCAGGGGATGCTACAAATGTGTCAAACTATCACCCTATCTCTCTATTAACAACATTTTCAAAGGTCCTAGAAAAAGCTCTGTACAACAGGATTGTGGCACACCTTGGTGACCTGAACATCATTAACAGTCAGCAGTTTGGTTTTCAAAAGGGAGTTTCAATAGATAACACAATTTTCTCATTCACAAATGATGTTCTAGAGTCTATAAACAGCAAGAGGCTGCCAATTGGTGTCTTATGCAACCTATCAAAGGCGTTTGACTGTGTAGATCACCAGATACTCTTCAAGAAGGCCTGTCATTATGGAATTACAGGACCTGTAGGGAACTGGTTAAAATCGTACCTCGAAAATAGGAAGCAGAAGATTATTCTAGATGTTTCAGATAGTGTATCACAATATATAGTGGACTCTGAGTGGGGAATTGTGCAGCATGGAGTGCCACAGGGATCAGTGCTTGGGCCCTTGCTGTTCCTCATATATGTTAATGACCTGCCTTTATCCATCAATAAGCAGTGTAAATTTACAATGTTTGCTGGTGATACGAGCATTGTAGTGGATAATGTGTCAACTACTGACTTAGAATCCGAGGTCAACGATATCCTTAAAGAAGTTCTGGGTTGGTTTAGTATTAACTCCCTTTCAATAAACCTGAAAAAAACCAATTTTATCCAGTTCCAGACAACCCACAAAAACCCAAAAGAAATAGTTATCACACAGAATGATCAGATGATAAAGCAAGTGTACTTATCAAAATTCCTAGGCGTATACGTGGACAGTAGGCTGAACTGGGAACATCACATTCTACAAACACTAAAACGGCTGACGTCGGCAACATTTGCTTTACGAATTTTGTCACGCTTCAATGACATTACCATCTCAAAGTCAGCTTACTTTGGCTATTTTCATTCAGTCATGTGTTATGGCATCATCTTCTGGGGCAATACACCCGCCACAAAGAAAATCCTCACAGCACAAAAAAGAGCAATAAGAATCATTTGTGGTGTACCCCCACGAACCTCATGTCGAAATCTTTTTAAACCACTTGAAATACTGACAGCAATATCTCAGTACATATATTCACTGATGTGCTTCATAATAAATAACCCCACTCTGTATGAAAAGAATTGCCTACATCATGAACATAACACCAGAAGAAAAGAGGATTTCCACTGTGAGTTAAGGAACTTGACACTTATTCAGAAAGGGGTAAAGTACGCTGGAACAAAAATTTTCAATTCCCTACCCAACAGCATCAAAAATATGAGTAGTACATCAGTATTTAAACATAGCTTGAAAAATTATTTACTTGAGACCTCACTTTATTCACTAGAGGAATTCTTTCAGAGAAATAAGTAAAACCCAGATTGGAAAGATGTTTTTAAATTTTTTGACACTGTTTACTGTTAAACTAATGTAATAATGCCCTAATGTAAAAATTCCTGTTTTTCTCATTTTGATTTTTGGGTCACTTTTAAACCCAAAGTGGGAAGTTTTGATTACTGTTCAAGGTTAAAATAAATGCAATAATGCCCTAAATATGAAACTGCTATCTTCAAATTTATGTTGACTAGTTTTTAAGCTAAAAAGTATGACTTTTGTGCACTGTTATTAATACTATAACAATGTCTTTATTCTATGTATTTTATTATGTATATTGACACGTTCCACATCTGAGTGACTTGCTCACATGTACAGATCTATGGAACAAGTATATAAATAAATAAATAAATAAACATGTTCTTTCAGCTCATCATCATTGAAGTGTTGACCATCAAGGACAGATTTTAGGTGTAAGAAGAGATTAAAATCACTAGGAGCGAGGTCCAGGCTGTACAGTGGATGATCAAACGTGTCCCAGTGAAATTCCCGTAAGAGTTGTTTGGTCACATTTGCCGTGAGAGGTCGGGCATTATCGTGGAGAAAAACACCTTTTGACAGTAATCCTCAGTGCTTGTTCTGTATTGCAAGGTGCAATTTCTTAATGGTCTTGCAGTAACCATGTGCACTGATTGTTTGGTCTCATGGTAAGAAATCAATCAGCAAAATGCCTTATCTGTCCCAAAAACTGGTGCACATGACTTTTTGAGGTGTCAAGATTTGCTTAGGCTTAACCTTCATTGGGGATGAAGTGTACCTCCATTCCATTGATTGCCGTTTCGTTTCAGGGGTGTTGTACGATACCCAAGTTTCATCCCCTGTGACTGTCTGAGAAAGGAAACCATCGCCTTCCTCATTGTAGTGTGTCAAAAACTGTAGTGTACTGCCCATCCCTTGTTTTTTGTGTTGTTTAATAAGAATTTAGGGTACCCAATGTAAGAAAAGTTTTCGAAATTTCAGTTTTTCAGTAACAATTTCATGACTTACTGATTGTGAGATTTGTGGAACTTCTATAGCAAGGGCACTAAGTGCAAACTTATGGTTGTGCTTAATCTTCTCTTCAATTGTGTGAACCAGTTCATCAGTAACCACAACCGGGCATCCACTTTGTTCTTCATTGTGCACTTGACACCATCCTTCATTGAACAGTCTGACCCATCTTCTGACCATTGGATCACTCATAGTTTTTTGTCCAGAAACCTTGCTGATTTGCCAACGAATTTCCTTTGGTTTAACTTTCTTTGCATTTAGAAAACAAATCACACATCTGATTTCACAAGTGGCAGCATTTTCAACTGCAGCTGACATTATAAAGAAGCACTACAAAGTACACATCAGCAACAGAAATCTGAAAATGGCGTATGTGTCTTCTCCTTGAGTCAGAGTAACTGCCACACATGCTCAGAACAGCAATCGTAGCATTGTCACTGATAGAAATAGAAATGGAACTTACTTTGTGGACGAACCTCATATTTCATGAGAAAATTGGAAGATAAACAAGGTTCACAGAATGTGAATTTCAAGAAAACAGAGAAACATTAAAATGACTTCTTAACTGATTTGAAGTTAAGTGAAAATAATAGCTGGCAAAACCTTAGGCAAAAGCAAAAACTAACTCATCTTGAAAAAGGTTACTCATCACAAAAAAATAGGTTTTGTCAGATGTAATTATGCTGTTGAATTTTGTACAAATTCTAATTATCAATATTAAAGAAAAAATATTTCTACTAGGACCAAAACTGTAAAGCAAATATTAATGCATTAGGGGTAACAAAACTAAAAATAACACTCAACATTCAGTAAATTTTAACTTTGATGCAGAAAATAATAAGATAAATGATTTGTTCTCTTACACACTTGACTTCCTAAAGCTACTCAATTTTTGAAAAGTTAATACTATTTTGAAAACAGTCTTTTCTGTTACTTTCATCATAACTGTAAATATGATACCACTTGCAATATTGTAGATTACGATACCACATTCACTACCGAAAAATGCGATACCATATTTCAGGAGCAAGTCCTCTGTGCCTTTTTGGGACTACCATGGCTTACAATAACATTTTACATTGCCAATAGGTCATGAAATACTATGTGCAGCAGAGACACTACTAAAATCTCATAACATTTGATAAAGTTCTGTGTGCTGCATAAGCACTACTCAGTTCCAGGATACTAAATTATGTTTATAGTAGTTGAAATATAGTAGATCAAATATAAGTCCAGTGTGCTAACATGGTATAACTTTAACTGAGAATACCATACAATAAAATCTATCACATAACTAAAAGTTCTTTATGACAATTTAAGTTCAAGTCCAGTTGAGGATACCATGAAGTGTGTTTAAACACACAGCTAAGTTCACTATTAGTTTGGTTCAATGTATGATTGAAGATACTATACATCATCAATGAAATAACTTATATTTATAAGCACTATGGTGAATGTCCATAGAACACGTCATGTAACTAACACTGAAAGCACAAAAATGAAAATTTCCTCTCCATATCATGGGTTGTCTGAAATTTACATACCATTTCTGGTTGAAAATTTACTTAAAGCTAGATAGAATTGGAAAATTTCCACTTAAGGTAATACGCAAAATTACATACTGTACACAGATGATATTATGTATTAAATTTTGGGAAACAAGTGCCCACAGGTTTCAATAACTCTCCTGATATATTTTACACACTTCAGTGAAGATAGGATTTGTTTATTTCAGAGTTCTGTGTCATAGACATCTACATAAAATTGCATGGTGCATTCTGCACTGCTTACAAGTAGTCCAAAGACAAAGAATAGTATACATATACACTCCTGGAAATTGAAATAAGAACACCGTGAATTCATTGTCCCAGGAAGGGGAAACTTTATTGACACATTCCTGGGGTCAGATACATCACATGATCACACTGACAGAACCACAGGCACATAGACACAGGCAACAGAGCATGCACAATGCCGGCACTAGTACAGTGTATATCCACCTTTCGCAGCAATGCAGGCTGCTATTCTCCCATGGAGACGATCGTAGAGATGCTGGATGTAGTCCTGTGGAACGGCTTGCCATGTCATTTCCACCTGGCGCCTCAGTTGGACCAGCGTTCGTGCTGGACGTGCAGACCGCGTGAGACGACGCTTCATCCACTCCCAAACATGCTCAATGGGGGACAGATCTGGAGATCTTGCTGGCCAGGGTAGTTGACTTACACCTTCTAGAGCACGTTGGGTGGCACGGGATTCATGCGGATGTGCATTGTCCTGTTGGAACAGCAAGTTCCCTTGCCGGTCTAGGAATGGTAGAACAATGGGTTCGATGACGGTTTGGATGTACCGTGCACTATTCAGTGTCCCCTCGACGATCACCAGTGGTGTACGGCCAGTGTAGGAGATCGCTCCCCACACCATGATGCCGGGTGTTGGCCCTGTGTGCCTCAGTCATATGCAGTCCTGATTGTGGCGCTCACCTGCACGGCGCCAAACACGCATACGACCATCATTGGCACCAAGGCAGAAGCGACTCTCATCGCTGAAGACGACACGTCTCCATTCGTCCCTCCATTCACGCCTGTCACGACACCACTGGAGGCGGGCTGCATGATGTTGGGGCGTGAGCGGAAGACGGCCTAATGGTGTGCGGGACCATAGCCCAGCTTCATGGAGACGGTTGCGAATGGTCCTCGCCGATACCCCAGGAGCAACAGTGTCCCTAATTTGCTGGGAAGTGGTGGTGCGGTCCCCTACGGCACTGCGTAGGATCCTACAGTCTTGGCATGCATCCGTGCGTCACTGCGGTCCGGTCCCAGGTCGACGGGCACGTGCACCTTCCGCCGACCACTGGCGACAACATCGATGTACTGTGGAGGCCTCACGCCCCACGTGTTGAGCAATTCAGCGGTACGTCCACCCGGCCTCCCGCATGCCCACTATACGCCCTCGCTCAAAGTCCGTCAACTGCACATACGGTTCACGTCCACGCTGTCGCGGCATGCTACCAGTGTTAAAGACTGCGATGGAGCTCCGTATGCCACGGCAAACTGGCTGACACTGACGGCGGCGGTGCACAAATGCTGCGCAGCTAGCGCCATTCGACGGCTAACACCGCGATTCCTGGTGTGTCCGCTGTGCCGTGCGTGTGATCATTGCTTGTACAGCCCTCTCGCAGTGTCCAGAGCAAGTATGGTGGGTCTGACACACCGGTGTCAATGTGTTCTTTTTTCCATTTCCAGGAGTGTATTACTAGTTATCAGACAGTATCTTCAAGGAATTTACAAAAATATTGAAATGTTATGCAGTATTTATGGGATGTGGGTATAGTATTTAATAGCAACGTAGTCTGTACCTGTTAGTATCTTTCAAGAATCACCATCATATTCATGGTTGCTTATATAAATAGCAAAACATCAAAGAAAATATGGAATAGCACTAAGATATTTGCAAGTCATTGTGTGGGATATGGATGTGTTGAAACACTTAAAAACTAGAATTACTATACAGATAAATGTTGATCATTTCATGTTCCAATAAGTCACAGCATGGTTGTAGCAAATGGTGCACATCAAGCAAAAGACAAATTCAGTATAGTGTCTCCCATCTGGGGTAAAAGGTTTCAAAAACTTAGTATATACTTCATCATGTTTTCAGAAAAGTAACAAAATAGCTCCTACCTCTCATCAGGTTTCCTGAAACACTAACGAAACAGTTATATGTCTCAAGTGTATAGTTTGATACAATAAGTAGTTCAATTCATAAACCTTTTGAGTACTGAATACAACCATCAAGTGTTCAGATGTGTCACCCTGACTTACCATGTATGGTTCAATGTAAGTGTAAAAAATTTCATAAGTTCAGAAATAAACAGTTTTCACTTGTCATTACCTTTCAACAGTGTACAAATATGTAGTGGTGTATAGCTATAGTTATTAATACACTAAAAACATTCCTATTTTCAAGTGTCTGGTTTTTGACATTTATTACCAACAAGATGCTTCATCACTTTTCAGTGTACAGAGTACTGACATGTTGCCTAATTATAAAAGATGTCACACTTCACATAGAATCAACCTTTCCGCATAAATATAACTGAGTATTTGCTTGCATCTGTTATTTCAAATCAAAAACAACTTGCATTGCAAAAATTTCCCTAATGAGTTCTTACCTAACATAATTCTCCTCATTTTATCAGTAATACATCAATAGTTCATTAAACACATCAAATATCTCCTCATTGCATCAACATAATAACTTCACCTCATATCCTCATAATATCACGTCATTACTCCAATAAAAACTCCATAATAATAACTGCCTAAGAAAAATCATCTGATTCATATTACACAATAGATCCACCTCACAAAATAACATCTCATAGCAGCAGACCTCACAAGTGGTATAGCCTTCCCTCTAACGACAGAAACAGACATTACACTATTTACATGTTTTATTACTTTACTGTATGTAATCATTGCACTGCTTGCACAGCTTATTACTGTATACAATCATATTACTTCCACTTAAGGGTCAGAAAGGTAACACTCCCTACAATCACTTCATTACTTTCAAATACACTTCACTAGGCAACTGTACATTCACTTGTTACATTATACAATTACTTTGAAAACTAGTGCATTCGGCGTACTCTTCTACAAATAGCTATATATACCATATTCTTCCTCAGAATTTACCAAAAATTGTGTATACACGGTGTATTAATCTCATTACTCTTGCAATTATACAACCTTTTACACTTTCATGTTTACTGGTTACTTAGGGTGTTCAACATAATTTGATAAACTTGTACATTTTCTAAAATTCCTTTACCTTACCTTTTTGGTATGATTGAAAAACGTTTTTTTCACTAAAAACAGAAAAATGTCCTCCTGCATTACTTTTGTACTCAGAAAATAATCAAATGTGTTAACTCTCTGAATTTTACATAATCAGTGTTGTATAGGTTTTATGTTTCTGTTTACTGTCAAAAATTACTGTTTACCAATGTTTCTGCTCAAAATATATGTGTCACTCTCTCAAAATGTTAACCATACATTACCCAAAATCTAAGACAGTTGAAGATACTACCAAACATTTTACAAACTAATGACAGGATAGGAGGAAGAGTAAGGTTTCAAGGCAGTAATATTTCTTAAACCTGGGAGTTTCCTGGACTTAGGGTATACCAGTCTGCATGCAGTGGGGTGGGGGATTTCAAGCTACTTCAAAGGGTCCAATGTAAATATGGAAGAATTTCTTAAGTTCAGAAGTGGGTAATTTTGATTTTTCATGAGTCTTAACAAGCCTCAAGTCACCAAGATTTATCTGAGTGGTTTTAACTTTGTTGTCATTTCTCTTTTTCCTAGCATCACCTTGTTTCTTCATTATATTTCCAACAATTTCTTCTCTTTACTGGGCTGAAATGGGTGTACAAGTTGGGAAATCTATGGATTCATTTATTAAATTTGGTGGCTTCCTATTAAACATAACTTCAAAGGGGAAAAACCTGTAGTTGAGTGTTGTAAACTTTTATAACATCTTCAAAATCTGCAATGTGTTCAATCCAAGATGTATGTTTATGGCTACAGTAAATTCAACACAATCTCCTAATCTTTCACCTGCTTCTCTCTGCTGGGTTACTGGATGGGTTATAGGCAGATATTAAAATGTGTTTAATTTTTGTTCTTTGAATCATATATCTCCAATTATTTGCAATGAATTGTGACCCATTATCTGATAAGACGGCTTCAGATTTACCTACTGTACAGATATACTTCTTTTCAACTATTTAATGCAGTTGCATGCCTAGTGGATTTCCTAATAGGGTAGAGTTTAATAAATTTTGAGAAAATGTCTACCATCACCATAACGTAATTGTATCCTCCTTTTGATGGGGGGAAGAGTCCATAAAGATAGACAGCAATGAGACTTAATGTTTTTTCAGATAAAATATTCTGCATCAGACAGTGCCTAGTTTGGTTACTCACCTTTACTCTTTTGCATTTGTCACAACTAGCAACAATTTTCTTAAGATGTTTTGACATACTATAAAAATAAACATTTTCCTGTAATTTTTATAAACATTTTTGTGTAACAAAAGTCCATAGCTTTCATGAGAATAACTAACTAATTTTTCAATAAATTGTTCTGGTCAGCATAATTTCCAAACATCTAGGTCTTCTTTGGTTCTATGAAACAGTATACCTTTGTAGAATTCTGCATCTGGTAGCCTTCTCTTAAGTGTATCTATCTGAGTTAATTCATCAAAATGTTGGTCTAAGTGTGCAAGCTTCATGGTCTGGTCTTTGCAGAACTCTTTCATCCCCCCTCTCTGCTCCCTGTACATCAGACCATTTAAAAACTCACTCTTTATCCTTGTCTGTTCAGTATCAGACTAAATATTTTTCAAGAAACACTTTTCAAATTCAATATAATGGAAGGAAACATTCCACGTGGGAAAAATTATATATAAAAACAAAGATGAGGTGACTTACCGAACAAAAGCGCTGGCAGGTCAATAGACACACAAACAAACACAAACATACACACAAAATTCAAGCTTTCGCAACAAACTGTTGCCTCATCAGGAAAGAGGGAAGGAGAGGGGAAGATGAAAGGAAGTGGGTTTTAAGGGAGAGGGTAAGGAGTCATTCCAATCCCGGAAGCGGAAAGACTTACCTTAGGGGGAAAAAAGGACAGGTATACACTCGCACACACGCGTGTGTGCGAGTGTATACCTGTCCTTTTTCCCCCCTAAGGTAAGTCTTTCCGCTCTCGGGATTGGAATGACTCCTTACCCTCTCCCTTAAAACCCACTTCCTTTCGTCTTCCCCTCTCCTTCCCTCTTTCCTGATGAGGCAACAGTTTGTTGCGAAAGCTTGAATTTTGTGTGTATGTTTGTGTGTCTATCGACCTGCCAGCGCTTTTGTTCGGTAAGTCAACTCATCTTTGTTTTTATATATAACTTTTCAAATTCATATATAGATAAATTGCTGCAGTGAAGTCGGTTGGCCCATGACAAGGTTTCCCCTTCTAATGATCTTTTAATAAACTTAATTTTTAATTCATCACTCATACCACAGAGAAAACTATCACGGCAATTTTGTATAGAATCAACTGGATGAAAATGCTCGTCACCGGGGAATCACTTTAGTCGCATAGTAGGAAAGCTTGGGTGTCCTAATTACAGAATGTTTATAGACAATTTGAATCTTGTATAGGTGAACATTATCTCACCTAGTTCACTAAAAGAATTTTGTATGATTTTTGTATACAATGTATTATATTTTAGGCTAAAATTTATTAAAAGAAATTAATTTGTTTCAATCAAAATGTATTAATTCTGTATGTATAGTTAAAATTACTCTTCTTTTAGAAACATTTGAAATTATGAAATATCTGGCATACTTAAATTTCATATTATTAATTGCACAATCTAATGCTAATTATTAAATTTATTTCTGGATTCATTTATGAAATACTGGTATGACTTGTGAAGATTCTTCTTTTGTCAAGAAAGTTTGTAAACTCTTTTGTTTTGTAAACTCTTTGGAATATGAGTAGTACTGCAGAATGAGTCAGTAGTGGTAGGCAAACCTCTGATGGAATAACAATGTAAATTTCTGTTTTATGGAAGTGGAGATTGTAAAGTCAGTGTGATATAGAAGAATAAAAAAACAGGTAAAATCACTCAACAGGTTTACTTGAAATTTACTCACACTTGTCAGCTCTTGCAGTCTTCAGAATTGTGTGGATGATTTTTTTTCCGGAAGCCAGATGATACGTCACCAGACTCATACATTTTGTTGCCACTTCCCCAAATGATTTTAGAAATTCTGAGGGAATGTTATCTATCCCTTCTGCCTTATTTGGTCTTAAGCCCTCCAAAGCTCTTTTAAATGCTGATTCCAATACTGTATCCCCTATCTCTTCTAAATCATCTCCTGTTTCTTTTTCTGTCACATCAGACAAATCTTCCCCCTTATAGAGACTTTCAGTGTATTCTTTCCACCTATCTGCTCTCTCCTCTGCATTTAGCAGTGGAATACCCATTGCACTCTTAATGTTACCACCCTTGCTTTTAATGTCACCGAAAGGTTGTTTTGATTTTCCTGTATGCTGAATCTGTCCTTCCAATAATCATTTCTTTTTCAATTTCTTCACATTTTTCATGCAGCCATTTCATCTTAGCTACCCTGCATTTTCTATTTATTTCATTCCTCAGTAACTTGTGTTTCTGTATTCCTGAGTTTCCCACAACATTTTTGTACTTCCTCCTTTCATTGATCAAATGAAGTATTTCTTCTGTTACCTATGGTTTCTTCACAGTTACCTTCTTTGGGCCTATGTTTTTCTTTCCAACTTCTGTGATGGCCCTTTTCAGGGATGTCCATTCCTCTTCAACTGCACTACCTACTGAGCTATTCCTTATTGCTGTATCTATAGCCTTAGAGAAATTCAAGTGTATCTCATCATTCCTTAGTACTTTTGTATTTCGCTTCTTTGCCTATTGATTCTTCCTGACTAATGTCTTAAACTTCAGCCTACTCTTCATTACTACTATATTGCAATCTGAGTCTATATCTGCTCCTTGGTACACCTTACAGTCCAGTATCTGATTTCGTAATCTCTGTCTGACCATGATGTAATCTAACTGAAATCTTTCCATATCATTCGGCCTTTTCCAAGTATACCTCCTCCTCTAGTGATTCTTGAACAGAGTATTCGCTATTACTATCTGAAACTTGTTACAGAACTCAATTAGCCTTACTCCTCTCTCATTCCTTGTTTCGAGCCCATATTCTCCTGTACCCTTTTCTTCTACTGCTTCCCCTACAACTGCATTCCTGTCTCCCATGACTATTAGATTTTTGTCTCTCTTTACATACTGTATTACCCTTTCAATATCCTCATATACTTTCTCTGTCTCTTTGTCCTCAGCTTGCGATGTCCACATATATACCTGAGCTATCATTGTCGGCATTAGTATGCTGTCGATTCTCATAAGAACAACCCTATCACTGAACGTTTCACAGTAACACAGTCTCTGCACTTCCTTTCTATTCATAATGAATCCTACGTCCATTGTACCATTTTCTGCTGCTGTTGATATTACCTCATACTCATCTGACCAGAAAACCTTGTCTTCTTTCTGTTTCATTTCATTGACCCCTACTATATCTAGATTGAGCCTTTCCATTTCCCTTTTCAGATTTTCTAGTTTCCCTACCATGTTCAAGCTTCTGACACTCCAGGCCCTGATTCGTAGAATCTTATCCTTTCATTGATTACACAGTCTTTTTCTCAAGGTCACTTCCCCCCTGGCAGTCCCCTCCCAGAGATCTGGAATCTTTTGCCAATGGAGAGATCATCATGACACTTTTCAGTTACAGGCCACATGTCCTGCGTACACACGTTATGTGTGGTTTTGATTGCCTTCTGCATCTTCATGCCATTGATCACTGCTGATTCTTCTGCCTTTAGGGGCAGTTTCCCACCCCTAGGACAAGAGAGTCCCCTGAACCTCTGTTTGCTCCTCCGCCCTCTTTGACAAGAATGAGGGTGACTTCTTATGCCAGAAGTCTTCAGCTGCCAATGCTGATTATTAATCAAAATTTAAGTATTGGCAGGATTCAAACCTGGGACTGAGGACATTTTGATTACTAATCAAAGACACTACCCCTAGACCATGGGTGCAGGGAGCAACAATGAATATCAAAACAAAAATGGCAACTAAAACAAGAAGAAAGATTTATATGATCAGCAAACTAGACAAAGATGATGAACTTGAAAATTGTAGCTCAGGACAGGACTCTGAAGAGAAGCTATGGCACAAGTTTACAAGAATAGTTGACCATGAACTGTATAGATATGTACTCAATAGAACAGTTCATAATGAGAGAGAGCCTCCATGGTACGGTACTACTGCATAATAAGTATGAACAAAGCATAGGGCTATAGATAGGGAGACGCTAAACGGAACATGTTTGGCAGTCAAAAGAGCAATGCGTGAAGCCTTCAGTGACTACTGTAGCAGAATATTGTCAAACGATCTTTCACAAAATCCAAAGAAATTCTGGTCATATGTAAAGGCTCTTACAAGGGAAAGGCCTCAGACATGGCCAACCAATTCGGCTAAAATTTGGCAGGTCACTTGTGTACAACCTAAAATGAAGGACTCTAAGATATTTTTGGTCAACACCCCCACAATTTTGAGAAAATCACCCCTAAAGGTTATGACAAGCAACCGACTCAAAATTGGAGGGATCGATAGATAATTGTAAATAGAGCATTTTTCATCATCAGGTATGGGGTCCGCAAACAGACTTTTCCAGAAATCGAGGAAAGAAACTTTTACAACTGCCGCTTCTGTACCCACATGGTAAACGCTTTTTGCCGACAGCGCCGATAGTGCAATGGTTAAGGTAACTAGCTGGGGATCAGAAAACCCGGGCTTGAATCTCGAAGAAACCTAGCGGATGTTATTCTTTTCGTTTGTATTTTTCCATATCTCAGTTGATAGGGATAGTAGAGTTAATAAGTTAAGAAAATCAATAAGGAATGATAATAATAAAGCAGGCAAACTAATTTCCCAAACGTCATGAGTTAGTAAAGTATTAAACTTTTAAGCCTTGTCACAAGAAAACAACTCTGAGTAAGAGTGCTGTGAATTCCTCACGAGGGGTCACAGATGGCCAATCGCACACACTTGTTTACAGTGAGGCATGGGACAGAGTGCACACGGGGAGAGTTATGTTGTTCCGGTTGCCTCTTCATCATATCGTAGTTGTGAACCTGGAAGAGTGAAAGTATCCAGCATGAGCGTTATAGAAGTCAATTGGAAAGAGTTGTTTTCCGCCATTAGGCTGCCACGAACCTCGCGGATCCATGTAGTGATTTTTCCATCGTTAATGCACCAAATGAAATACATTTTGTGAATGAATACAGTGTTCTTCCACAAGAAGCATATGACAAGCACTGTATGTAGTTTGTAGTAATAAGCTTGTCTGTGCCGTAGTAACTAGTTATTGTTTGTTGTGTCACATCTTTCAGGTGCATAATCTGAATAATGGAGGATGTACACCCTTCGACTAGTGCTGTAATATATAGTTGGGAGCCTGTCACAGACAATGGCAAGTGGGAAGTTACCGACGCTGTGTTTTGGTTTGTAAAAGTGTTACAAGACAGATGCATTATCAATGCACTACCGGAAGCAGGCAGTTCTGTTTCTCGGCATTCCAGATTGATAGAAGCATCTATCATCGAGTGATTTTTGGAACTAACGAACTAAATTACTTTTATTGATACTGAAGTACTATACCATGAAGATGAAGCAGAAGGTGATTCAGTGGAAGATATCCTGACTAGTGAATAACAAAATGGTCATAACACTTTGGAAATCTCCGCATCACTGGGAATATGTGCTTCATCTGTTCCCGATGAGTATTATGAACCGGATACTAAATGATTGAACTACGGCGCTATGCCCCTTGAAGTAAAAGTAAAGGTGGTAGCACTAGCCAGGAATCATCCAAATTGGAACTTACAAACACTGCAAAACAATGGAGCAACAACAGCCCTGAAAAGGAAGAAGGACTTGAAATTGTGGGAAAGTGATATCGTTAAAGAAGGGGCAAGATACGACAAATACCAGGCGATAAATAAGTGGACATATGACCGATTTGTTCAATCTCATTGTCGTAATGAGAATGTAACAACAAGACTACTTCAGGAGTGGGCTGCAGGTGCAGCCCTTCAATATACAGCCAACAAGGATTTTACGTTTGCTGCATCATTATCTTGGGCAAGAAATTTCAAATTGGAGTATAAAATTCGTCAATGGCACATCACTAAATACATCTCTCATAAGGAGATACAAAATATAGAAGATATACAGAAAGTGGTGGTCTTTTCAGCATGCAAACGGCATCACTTATAACTGGTTTTAATTGTGATTACGAGATCAATACCGATCAAACAGGATGCGAGTATCGGGTGAACATTCGACACACGTTATTGCATAAGGGAGAAAAACGAACCCTTGTCACAGTTGGTAGTAAAAACAATATGCCATCACAGCCTCTGGAAAAGTGTTGCCTAAGGTTTTCCTGTGTTTACAAGAAACAAGCGTCACATTTGGTCCTCGGGTTATAGAAGAGGTCAATCGTTTAACCGACTCATTGAAAAATGTTTACATACCTACTCCAAATCCGGGAAATTGACAAACGCGATTTACAGAACATTTCTTGAGAATGTTTTAAAACCATACGTTTCTGATAACAAGTTTTGTCTAATATTAGATTCCTGGAATGGACAAATTAATACTACAATATATGATACAATGTTTATAGATGGTGAGGGTCAACGAATGTGCACAGTAAAAGTAATACCGCTAAACTGCACACCTGTGCACCAGCAGCGTGACATTTATTTCTATCAGCAGCTTAAAAACTTTATTTCCAGGCTTCAGAATTGCAGTGTGCTTCTGGAAACCCAGCGGGAATTGCATAACCACACAGATGCAATAACTATTCACAGCATAATTCATAACCAACTTTCAGCACTGATTTTTCAGGCAGTGATATCGTATGCCTGGTATGGATCAAAATTAATTCCCGAAAAAGACATATTTTTAAATGTAAACCAAGTTTGTTTTCTGCCGACTCTTTGGAAGGAACAGTGTAGCTGTCAAAAGATTGGATTCATTAGATGTTCTTGGTGCCATGAGTATATTTGTTTCAAATGTTTATATGAGAAGTACCAACCATCTAGTCAGTTGTTCGAAGAAAAGTGAGGACATGTAACAGTGACTGGAAGAGCCATTGTAAAGTGACCTGGAGTAACATTTTAGTTGTTTACTATCCCAAGAGGTTTGAGAAATTTATTTGCCTACCTTATCATTCTCATTCCTTATTGATTTACTTATCTTATTAATCCTCCTATCCCTATCAATTGAGATATCGAAAAATACAAATGAAAAGAAGAACATTCGCTAGGTTTCTTCAAGATTCGAACCCAGGTTCTCTGATTCCCAGCCAGCTGCGCTATCGGTGCTGTCAGCGAAAAGCGTGTACCATGTGGATACAGAAGCGGCAGTTGTAAAAGTTTCTTACCTTGATTTCTGGAAAAGTATGTGTTCTCAGACCCCATACCTGATGATGAAAAATGCTCTATTTACAATTATCTATTGATCCCGCCAGTTTTTAGTCCACTGCTCATCATAACCTTTAGGCATGATTTTCTCAAAAACGTGGGGGTGTTGACTCAAAATATCTTCCCTTCGTTTTAAGTTGTACACAAGCAACCTGCAAAATTTGAGCCAAATCGGTTGGCCGTTTCTGAGGCCTTCCCCCTGTTAGTGTCACCAAAGTCAGTGTCCAGTCACTCTTGGGTGAGACTGGAACTGAAGTTGAGAGTAGCAAAGCAAAAGATTAAATGCTTAAATATGTTTTTAAATGTTCCTTTACAAAAGAAAAAACTAGGAATATTGTCCCAACTTAATTTTCATGCCACTAAAATATGAGTGAAATAGATATCAGTGTTAATGGCATTGGGAAACAGCTTAAATTGTTAAAACTGAACAAAGCTCCAGGGCCTGATGAAATCCCTGTCAGATTCTATACCCAATTTGCAGCTGAGTTAGCCCCTCTGTTAATTAGAATCTATCGTTGATCTCACAAACAAAAAACTGTGCTCAGTAGTTGGATGGAAGTGCAGGCCACACTTGTCTACAAGAAGGGTAGTAAAAGTGATCCACAGAACTACTGACCAATATCATTCACATCTATTTGTTGTAGAATCTTAGAACATATTCTGAGTTCAAACATAATGAAGTATACTGAACAGAAAGACCTCCTCCATGCCAACCAGCATGGATTTTGAAAACATAGGTCGTGTGAAACCAATTCATACTTTCCTCACGTGACATACTCAAATCCTTGGCTCAAGGCAGTAAGGCAAATGCATTATTTCTCAGTTTTCAAAAAGCATTTGACTCAGTACCACACCTACACTTATTATTGTTGTAACTTCCTTTATACTCTTTGTGGTTCTTCAGTGGATACAGAAGCAAGAAACATATGCAGTTCAGGGACAGGGAATTCAGATATTAATTTATTCTGTATCTGATATCAAATAATAACACATATCTTTGTTTGCTGTAATTGCAGCATCAGTTTCTAACAATAGATTTGAATGCTGAAATATATACAGATACAAAGGTTTACAATTCCCTCAGTCTTCAATGCAATGACTACTCCATAGATGAAGAGTCACAACAGCTGTGAAAGTCTGTAAGTGTTATGAAATAGCAAACACACAAAATGGGCTGTGCGCATAAATGTTTGAACTTAAGTATACCCACAACTGGAGCTCCAGAGAGGGGATGTTTGGATATCATTGGCAGTAGCATAAGTGTCTGTGGCAGCACCCTCATGCCAGGGTGGCAGCTGTAGGAAACGGCAGTGTGACTGGTGGTGCACGTCTTCAAGTGCGGCCAACCGGATGGCAGACGATACCGCGCCCTTCCCACACAACTTTGAAGGCATGGGGAGAGGCCTGTTCTGTAGATAGTGATGAGGCTGGTTGCTTGGCTGGGGGCATAACAGACCATCCCACATTCCAATATTGTGCCTTGCAAGCACTAGGGAAACTGCCCCCGGAAACTATGCATAGGGTGCATCCGAGGACACCGGTAGGGGCACGGACGATGCTGTAGAGGGTGTCAGTGACTATCCAATGGTGACAGCATCAATACCTATGGGAGAGGTGACCTGCAGTGTTGATGGCAAGTGCAGCACAGGTGGACAGGTATTGGTGAGGCAGCCACGGGTGGAGACACCCACTCGGTAAGTGGTGTAGGAGGCTACATTTTATCAGGTGGATGTAGCTTCATCATGGTAACCAGACATTATGCACTGAAGAAATCTGAAACAGTGCAAATTATGACATTATCACTGAATTCATTGAGCTATAACTGATTTTGGTGGCACTGGTGACTGCAACACCATTAGAACATGGTGAGACTGGCATTGTCCTGACTTGCTGCATTCCATTTTGTTTGCAAAATACAGAAGAAAGTGCCTTGGTAGTGCTGGCAGAATACACTGAATGCACTGGAATAACAGAAGGATATTTGCTATAGGCAAAAACAATAATCATCCAAAGCGTTTACCAAAAGGAGCCAGCAAAGTCTACATGAGGCATTGGCATGGAGTATCAGAATGTGGCCAGGAGAAAAATCGTTGGTGCAGAGCGGCTTCATTGGACACACATGTGCAACAGTGTACCATCACATATTCTATTTACTTATCTGAACCAAATCGTGTACAATTTTGGCGCACTGGTTGCATAGTGTGAGCTGTTCCCCAATGATGTCTATGAAGAAGATGTTGCAGCGAGGTGGGGATTAACACTCCTGTCTGTTCATTAAGTATGTGAATCAGAATCACATCATTCAGAAGAGATAAACTGGTGTGGTGCAGAAAATGTCTTTACACTAAGGGATCAGGTATACATTTCTGAGAGTGCAGCCAACCTTTTTGAATGCAACTCTTTAGTAACCTTAGTGATTGGTCATGCTCTGTGGCTTGTGCAATCCACAGTGAATCAATAGGAAAAGAATCCAGTGCTTGAGAATCAGAAGAATCAATACTTAAACAAGGAGCTTCCAAATCATAAAATGCTGTCTGTGCCAACAGGTAACTGAGACAATGTGTTGGTGTTTGCATGTTGCCCTGTCAGTGGATATGGTATTTGATACCAGCAATTTGACAATAAGAGTGAACAATGTTAAAGCTTTTGCACACTTGTTTTGACATATTTAACTGTGCAGTCAAGGCTTATGGTCCATGTCCAGGAAAAATTTTCTGCTGTACAGGTAATGATGAAATTGTGTGACTTCATATGCAGGGCTTCCTTCTCCAGCTGACTATAATTAGTCTGTATTGTTCAAAGTTTTGGAAGCAAATGTGGTGGGACATACTGTGCAGGCAATTTAGTGGGATAAAACCACTCCAATGTCATGGGGCAAGGTATCTACAGAAAGCACAAGTGGTTTGAGCAGATAGTAGTGCATGAAGCAAGGTTGATGAAGCAATGCATATTTCAGTCTTCAAAAGCTTGGTCACAGTCTTTTAACCATAGTCAATTTTTCAAGAACAGCTAGCAGTACACATAAATTCTTTAGAGATGGCAATTTCTGAATTGCTTGCAAATGTTTTCTTGAAGGACAAGCATCATGGTGTCAGTGATACACCCTAAGTATTCAGTTGTGTTGAAAATATAACATATCTGTAAATTACATTTGAGGCTCGCCTCAGTGAGAACTTGAAAAAGTCAGTCAAAATTCTTGAGTTGTTGTTCTGGTGTTTGTCCAGAGATGATTGTGTCCTCAAGATAATTAAAACAAGAAAGCACCTTGGATATTACTTGTTCAAGAAATTTTTGAAGCAATGCAGGCATGGAAGCACTTCCAAAAGGTAGGCCTCAGTATTCAAGCAAGCTGACATGAGCATTCACAAAAAAAAAAAAAATTTGTCTCTTTGTTCCATGGTAATTGAAAACAGACATCTGCAAGATCAGTTTTTGGGAAGAACTTTCCATCCACTGGGCAATCCAGAATACCCTCAATACATGGGATTGGGGAGAAGTCTATAACTGTCCATGAAATTACCATGCTTTTAAAATCTGCATGTAGATGGATCTTTCCACTTGGTTCACAAGTGACAACTAACCATGATACCCACTGACTTGCTGAAATTGGTTTTAAGACACCAATAGATTCTAGTCTCTGAATTTCCATAGTGATGTCATCACTTAATGCATGCAGCATAGGGTGTGTATGGCAAAACTTTGGTTGCAATTTAGCTTTCAATGCGATGCGGCCATGAAAATCTTTTGCACATCCTAGAGTATCATTGAACAAATGTTGGAACTTGACACAGAGTTGGTGAATTGTGGGATGGGAAAATTTTGTGTCAATGGGGTGCATATTATTCTGCATGTCTAATCTGAAGGAATCGAACACATCCATAATAAAAATATTTGGGCTCATGCCTGAGTGAACTACAGTGAGAGGTACTTTCTTAGTCATGTTTTTGTATTTTGCAGCTAAGTGGCACATTCCAAGCATTGAAATGCTGTTGCCAATGTAGGCAGTGAGATGCAGACTTGATGTTCACAAAAGTGGTTGGCCAATTTTTTCACATGCATCTAGGTTAAGCAATATGACAGAAGCTTGGTATCTAGTTGAAAAGGCACTGACTGGTTACAAATCTACAACATAATCCACAGTTTTTTAGGAGTTTTCTGAATACAATTGTCCATTTCATGTTGTGGAAAACAGTTCACCATTCCACAAGTACACTTGAGCACTTTCGTGAATTTCAAGATTGGGAGAGCCTGTTCAAAGTGTGTGGTATTCACTTTGAAAGCATGTATGTGCATTTTCTGCTTCTCTACTGTCTGATTTTTGAGCAGGAGGAGGCACAAAATCTGAACATAAAATGACATTTATTTCTATCCATTCCTGCATTGAATTATTCCCGCGTGAAACAGAGGAGGGCTTTCAGACTTTTGGAGCCATACCAGTTTGGCATGTCCTGTGCAGTGACAAAAATTGCATTCAGCTTGTCTGAAAAAGCAGTTCTTCTAATCACGGGTGACAGAGCATTTCATATAAGATTTCACTTCATGCAGAGCTGAAGCAGTGGATTAGCATTCTGTCAGCATGGCAAATGCTGTATACAATTGTGTGTCCAGCCTCGCTTTCATGGTACTGATTTTGAAGTGCCGGGGTCATGGTGGTGGCTGTGGCACTGGTTCTTTATCTCAAGTGACGTGATAATTGGTAGACACAGTCTCGCTTAACTACATCTTGAACTTCATATGCATCTATAACTTTAAGCACTTCATTGAGGCTAGAGTTGTGATGCTATAGAATTTCAGCTCTCAATCTCTGATCTGATAGATTCTGAATAAAAGCATCATGACACATTTCATCCTGATAATTCACGCCACACACAATGGAAATTACAGTCCCTAGTGGTGACCTAGTGGCGTCCATTCTTCATAGGATTGGTTGCTACAATGTTGTGTGCACAAACATTTATACTGTGCAACAGCAACATATATTTGTCTCTTGAAAAATTCATCTAATCTTCCAATTATGACCTCTTAGGGATTGGTTTTAGGCTCACTGAGGGGAAATAATTTCACTAACAGCCAGTCGTGTACACTTCTACATACTAAAAGAAAAATGTACAGTGTGATTCACATGTGATTTTGTAGGTGTTGATGCAACAGTGGTATGTACTCTTTCAATGTTACCTTCTTCTCATCGGACTGTTTGAAGGCCTGAGATGGCCACTTAGATGTTGATCTCCCTGGTTTGCACTGATTCCTTAAATACATCAACTTAATTATTTCAATTTATATATTACAACTCATTGTATCCACACACAAAAAATAAGTCAATAGAAACAAAAAAGTCCTGCTCTGGTGTCCAAAGCTCCTTGTTCTATTAAACCCATCCTCATCACCAATATGTTCTAACTTCCTTTGCACACTTTGTGACTCTTCAGTGGATTAGGAGCAAGAGAGAGATGTGGTTTATGAGCAGAGAGCTCAGATATTAACATATTCTACATCTAATATTGATTTAGATATTTATTTATTGGTCCATTTCATCATTTTTTTACATAGTTACAAATTGATATTGGACAAGTCAATTTTTGTGAGTGATGAGATGAGACAATGCAAATTTATGTGATGAGTATGAAATGTATATCTACTACAACATGAATAAGTTTACATATATAAAACTGTAAACAAATGTAAACATACAGATTAATGTCTTCATGCCCTTCTCAAGAACTTATATCAGTTTTCTAGTTAACAAGCAAGAGGATGTTTACATCATTGTGTTGATCATAGCTTACTTTTTTTGTAAAAGGAAACAAATTTACATTAAATCATGACACTTTTCTTATGAATTAACAACAATGATGATGGCGTCCTCTTGGGCAAAATATTCCGGAGGTAAAATAGTCGCCCATTTGGATCTCCAGGTGGGGACTACTCAAGAGGATGTCATTATCAGGAGAAAGAAAACTGGCGTTCTACGGATCGGAGCGTGGAATGTCAGATCCCTTAGTCGGGCAGGTAGGTTAGAAAATTTAAAAATTATGGTCGAAGTAGAGAGGATATAAAATGTAGACTGGCAATGGCAAGGAAAGCGTTTCTGAAGAAGAGAAATTTGTTAACATCGAGTATAGATTTAAGTGTCAGGAAGTCATTTCTGAAAGTATTTGTATGGAGTGTAGCCATGTATGGAACTGAAACATGGACGATAAATAGTTTGGACAAGAAGAGAATAGAAGCTTTCGAAATGTGGTCCTACAGAAGAATGCTGAAAATTAGATGGGTAGATCACATAACTAATGAGGTAGTATTGAATAGGATTGGGGAGAAGAGAAGTTTGTGGCACAACTTGACCAGAAGAAGGGATCGGTTGGTAGGACACATTCTGAGGCATCAAGGGATCACCAGTTTAGTACTGGAGGGCAGTGTGGAGGGTAAAAATCGTAGAGGGATACCAAGAAGTGACTACACTAAGCAGATTCAGCAGGATGTAGGTTGCAGTAGGTACTGGGAGATGAAGAAGCTTGCACAGGATCAAGTAGCATGGAGAGCTGCATCAAACCAGCCTCAGGACTGAAGACCACAACACTACTCTAAACAATTATAAAAGAAGAGTAATATTTCCAGTTTTCGTGGCATCTCCATGACTATAGTTTACAGCATTTGCATTTGTACAAATGGCACAAATTTAAAGATTAGAAAATATTTACAATTTATATGACATACGCTAACACTGATTATATTACTGAAGTATTATATATATATATAAAAACAAAGATGAGGTGACTTACCGAACAAAAGCGCTGGCAGTTCGATAGACACACAAACAAACACAAACACACACACAAAATTCAAGCTTTCGCAACAAACTGTTGCCTCATCAGGAAAGAGGGAAGGAGAGGGGAAGACGAAAGGAAGTGGGTTTTAAGGGAGAGGGTAAGGAGTCATTCCAATCCCGGGAGCGGAAAGACTTACCTTAGGGGGAAAAAAGGACAGGTTATATATATATATATATATATATATATATATATATATATATGCAGCCAGTCACAATTTTCATGCAGTGGTAGGTGGCACTTAATTTCTCATTGATGAAGCTTACACGTTTGTCCCACTTTAGTTCTTGGGCCCATATTTCAAGAAATTTAGTGCTGTTTAAAGTTTGTAACTGATTGCCAGATAACATTATGACAGGGCTTGAGGGGTGTATCCTTTGTGTTGTATGTAAATGCATAGTTACTGTCTTTTCTGCTTTTATGATAAGACTGTTTCTGGAGAACCAATCAGTTATCTGCAAATTTTATACACATCTGGCAAGGGGTTGCTGACTCTAAGTCATTTGTAAACAGTAGGAACAAGAGTGGACCTAAAGTGGAACCTTGGGGCACACCGTAAATAAGATTTTGTTTCCCTGGCTTGTACATATGTATGTTGTTTCCTTCTTGATATTTAAGTTCCACTATTCGTTGGCTGTTGTTCAGGTATGATTGTATCCATTTGTGTCTCAGTCCCCTGACACCCACGTGTTCCAATTTTGAGAGTATGTGAATCAGAATCAGAAGTGTTTATGATTAATGACATCAAAAGCTTTGGTGAGGTCCAAAATTACAGCAGATAAGTTTTGTTTATGGTCTACTGATGTCAGTGTTTCATTTATAAAATGAAAGGTGGCCATTTCTGTGGACATACATTTATGAAATCCATGCTGTGATTTTGAGAAAAGTTTATTTTCTTCTATAAAATGAATCAGCCTCTTATAAAATATTTTTTCTAATTTTTAAGAAAGCCAGACAGTAGATAAATTGGTATGTAATTTTTTTACCTCTGTTCTTTGGCCCTTTTTAATCAGAGGACTCAATTTTGCTATTTTTAACTTTTCAGGAAAAAATCCCTGAATCCAGTGACAAATTACAAATATCTCCAAAAGGTTTTGCTATTACTGCTGAGCATTTCTTTACAATACCATCAGCGGTGTTATTAAGGCCAGATGAGAATTTTGATTTTAGTCCTCTTATGACAATTGATATTTCTTTCTCATTTGTTGGATATAAAAAAAGATACTTATTAAAACGCCCTGGAACTTATTCTGTCCTAGCATTTGGTGGATGCATTTGGATAATATTTTCTACTAGTTGTGTAAAGTATGAATTAAATTTATTTGTGAAGAATACTCAGTATTGTAGAACACTCAGTATAATGTCATGTATTGAAACTGAACTACACTTCTCGAACAATCACTATATAGACACGCAAACAAATAACTTATAGACAATCATTCATCAAGAGCATCGGTGAGGTCCATCGGAGCTGGTCCTAGCTCGACGAGGAACTGACTGTACTGCTGCTGTGCTGGCCTTATAAAGCTGGCGGAGGCTTTACATATCTTGTGTAATCCGGGGTGCTGCTTCTTAATGCTGCCACAGGTTCATCTTGATGTTACTGCATCGCCACATGGGAATCATGGAATGGTTAAAAAAAATTCCAGTATTTCTTGTTCACAACGAGTTTTATTTCGCACACCAGATGTTTGGTGGCAAACTACATGCGTAACATTGCCTTAACACTGTCTCATGACTGATGTAAGACTGACCTCAGACTGAATGACTTGTGGCAGCATATAAATCACCTCTATTTATATGGTTTTAAACAATTACTGCCATTGTTACATATTAAATTTTTAATTTATACAATTAAAATTTTTATGTACATCTTCCAAAGTTACATAGAAATTTAGATGAATTAAAAGGGAATAATTTCATACAAAGACAAGAAAGAATCTGTCTATTAAAACTATAAATTACATGTTTCATCATTACAACAATATATTTTGTTAATTTGCATAAATCATTTTACATACTTAAGGAATGATCACCCTTTAGTTACAGGTGAACAGAGCGATTAGTTTTATTGAATGAAAGGCCTAGTTTCAATTAATTAAATTTTGTATGAGTAAAATTTTACATTTTTATATATTTGTAACTGCAGTTCTGTTTACTAACACCAATTAGAACATGAGCATATTTGGTTCTGACAGAAGAATCATCATGTCACATTTCTATTAGGGATACAAACAATTTTTTAACTTGAAAACAAAAAATTAGCTGTCTTTCGATGGCTAGGAATATCAGAAATTTAATCATTAATTACTACATAATTACAATAGCAAAATTATTCCTAGCATGTGATTGAAGTTTGTATAATGTACGTATTGTGGTGGTACATCAGCTTTTAATAAAGCGTGTTTCCTTCATTCCACATACTGGTGAAGGGAAACATTCCACGTGGGAAAAATATATCTAAAAACAAAGATGATGTGACTTACCAAACAAAAGCGCTGGCAGGTTGATAGACACACAAACATACACACAAAATTCAAGCTTTCGCAACCAACGGTTGCTTCATCAGGAAAGAGGGAAGGAGAGGGAAAGATGAAAGGATGTGGGTTTTAAGGGAGAGGGTAAGGAGTCATTCCAATCCCAGGAGCGGAAAGACTTACCTTAGGGGGAAAAAAGGAAAAAAGGACAGGTATACACTCTCTCTCTCACACACACACACACACACACACACACACACACACACACACACACACACACACATATCCATCCGCACATACACAGACACAAGCAGACATTTGTAAAGGCAAAGATGTTGGGCAGATATTCAGTCGAGGTGGAAGTGCAGAGGCAAAGATGTTGTTGAAAGACAGGTGAGGTATGAGTGGCGGCAACTTGAAATTAGCGGAGGTTGAGGCCTGGCGGATAACGAGATGAGAGGATATACTGAAGGGCAAGTTCCCATTTCCAGAGTTCTGACAGGTTGGTGTTAGTGGGAAGTATCCAGATAACCCGGACGGTGTAACACTGTGCCAAGATGTGCTGGCCGTGCACCAAGGCATGTTTAGCCACAAGGTGATCCTCATTACCAACAAACACTGTCTGCCTGTGTGCATTCATGTGAATCGACAGTTGGTTGCTGGTCATTCCCACATAGAAAGCTTCACAGTGTAGGCAGGTCAGTTGGTAAATCACGTGGCTGCTTTCACACGTGGTTCTGCCTTTGACTGTGTACACCTTCCGGGTTACAGGACTGGAGTAGGTGGTGGTGGGAGGGTGCATGGGACAGGTTTTACACTGGGGGCAGTTACAAGGGTAGGAGCCAGAGGGTAGGGAAGGCGGTTTGGGGATTTCATAAGGATGAACTAAGAGGTTACGTCGGTTAGGTGGATGGCGGAAAGACACTCTTGGTGGAGTGGGGAGGATTTCATGAAGGATGGATCTCATTTCAGGGCAGGATTTGAAGAAGTCGTATCCCTGCTGGAGAGCCACATTCAGAGTCTGATCCAGTCCCGGAAAGTATCCTGTCACAAGTGGGGCACTTTTGTGGTTCTTCCGTGGGAAGTTCTGGGTTTGAGGGGATGAGGAAGTGGCTCTGGTTATTTGCTACTGTAACAGGTCTGGAGGGTAGTTGCGGTGTGCGAAAGCTGTTTTCAGGTTGTTGGTGTAATGGTTCAGGGATTCCGGACTGGAGCAGATTCGTTTGCCACGAAGACCTAGGCTGTAGGGAAGGGACCGTTTGATGTGGAATGGGTGGCAGCTGTCATAATGGAGGTACTGTTGCTTGTTGGTGGGTTTGATGTGGACGGACATGTGAAGCTGGCCATTGGACATATGGAGGTCAACGTCAAGGAAAGTGGCATGGGATTTGGGGTAGGACCAGGTGAATCTGATGGAACCAAAGGAGTTGAGGTTGGAGAGGAAATTCTGGAGTTCTTCTTCACTGTGAGTCCAGATCATGAAGATGTCATCAATAAATCTGTACCAAACTTTGGGTTGGCAGGCCTGGGTAACCAAGAAGGCTTCCTCTAAGTGACCCATAAAAAGGTTGGCATACGAGGGGGACATCCTGGTACCCATGGCTGTTCCCTTTAATTGTTTGTATGTCTGGCCTTCGAAAGTGAAGAAGTTGTGGGTCAGGATGAAGCTGGCTAAGGTAATGAGGAAAGAGGTTTTAGGTAGGGTGGCAGGTGATCGGCGTGAAAGGAAGTGCTCCATCGCAGCGAGGCCCTGGACGTGCGGGATATTTGTGTATAAGGAAGTGGCATCAATGGTTACAAGGATGGTTTCTGGGGGTAACGGATTGGGTAAGGGTTCCAGGCGTTCGAGAAAGTGGTTGGTGTCTTTTATGTAGGATGGGAGACTGCACGTAATGGGTTGAAGGTGTTGATCTACGTAGGCAGAGATACGTTCTGTGGGGGCTTGGTAACCAGTTACAATGGGGCGGCCGGGATGATTGGGTTTGTGAATTTTAGGAAGAAGGTAGAAGGTAGGGGTGCAGGGTGTCGGTGGGGTCAAGAGGTTGATGGAGTCAGGTGAAAGGTTTTGTAGGGGGCCTAAGGTTCTGAGGATTACTTGAAGCTCCGCCTGGACATCAGGAATGGGATTACCTTGGCAAATTTTGTATGTGGTGTTGTCTGAAAGCTGACGCAGTCCCTCAGCCACATACTCCCAATGGTCAAGTACCACGGTTGTGGAACCCTTGTCTGCCGGAAAAATGACGATGGATCGGTCAGCCTTCAGATCGCGGATAGCCTGGGCTTCAGCAGTGGTGATGTTGGGAGTAGGATTAAGGTTTTTTAAGAAGGACTGAGAAGCAAGGCTGGAAGTCAGAAATTCCTGGAAGGTTTCAAGAGGGTGATTTTGAGAAAGAGGAGGTGGGTCCCGCTGTGACGGAGGACGGAACTGTTCCACGCAGGGTTCAATTTGGATAGTGTCTTGGGGAGTTGGATCATTAGGAGTAGGATTAGGATCATTTTTGTTAATGGCAAAGTGATATTTCCAGCAGAGAGTACGAGTGTAGGACAGTAAATCTTTGACGAGGGCTGTGTGGTTGAATCTGGGAGTGGGGCTGAAGGTGAGGCCTTTGGATAGGACAGAGGTTTTGGATTGGGAGAGAGGTTTGGAGGAAAGATTAACTACTGAATTAGGGTGTTGTGGTTCCAGATTGTGTTGATTGGAATTTCGAGGTTTTGGAGGGAGTGGAGCTGGAAGTGGGAGATTGAGTAGATGGGAGAGACTGGGTTTGTGTGCAATGAGAGGAGGTTGAGGTTTGCTGGAAAGGTTGTGAAGGGTGAGTGAGTTGCCTTTCCAGAGGTGGGAAACCAGGAGATTGGATAGTTTTTTGAGGTGGAGGGTAGCATGATGTTCTAATTTGCAGTTGGCCTGTAGTAGGATGCTCTGAACAGCTGGTGTGGATGTGGGAGAGGAAAGATTGAGGACTTTTATTAAGGATAGGAGTTGACGAGTGTGTTCATTGGCTGAGTTGATGTGTAGGTGAAGGATTAGGTGGGTGAGGGCAATGGATTGTTCAGTTTGGAACTGGTATAGGGACTGATGGAAAGAAGGGTTGCAGCCAGAGATGGGAACTTTAAGTGTGAGGCCTTTGGGGGTAATGCCAAATGTCAGACAAGCCTGAGAAAATAAAATATGGGAGAGTAATCTGGCTAGGGCGAAGGCATGTTTGCGGAGGGAATGTAAATAAAACTTAATGGGGTCGTTGTGGGGGTGTTGTGAGGGTGACATGGTATTAGAAGGTGGAAAGTGTAACATGAGGCTGAAATGAAAATGAAAATAAAAATATATGGGGAGAGATAAAGGTGAACTAGAAAGCAACTGGAGATCTGGTGTGAAAAACGGCGAAAAAGTGTTGGTTAAAGCTGGGCTATGTTGATCCTGTGGTGAACTTGGGTTGGTAGACAACGATGTGCACAAAGGTTAGGTGGTTGTGTTGCCGCCAAAACACGTTAAAGGGTGGAGAAATTCGGGAAAATTTCGAAAAAACTGTGTGTAAATGAATTAAAAGGAGTGGTTTTGTGGTGGCAGATTATGAAAATGAGGCTAACAATTGTCTGACAAAGAAATAATGACGTTAAAACCTGTGGGAAGTGGCTAAAAATGATCAGTGATGTGGGAAAAACGGAAAAGGAAATAAAGCGAAATTTATTAGAACTAGCCGAAATGGTTGTTTAATAGGTGAAAGGAACTGTTTGTGAACTAGAAACGGTGGATTTTATAGCAGCGGTAGTGTTGAAAGCGGAAAAAATTTTTTTTGTTATTGTTTGGAAGTGGGTTACGTATTATTGAGTGTATATAGGCGGGATAAAATTATATAATAGATTACCGTGAAAAGGAGAAGGTGAATACAAAGTGAAACTACTGGCAAAAACAGAAAGAGAAAATAAGACGACAGAAAAGATTTCGAAATGCAGCAGTGACAATAATAAACGTAATTGTTGGGTTCAAATTAATGATATGAATATAATAGAGGGAAACATTCCACGTGGGAAAAATATATCTAAAAACAAAGATGATGTGACTTACCAAACGAAAGTGCTGGCAGGTCGATAGACACACAAACAAACACAAACATACACACAAAATTCAAGCTTTCGCAACCAACGGTTGCTTCATCAGGAAAAAATTATTGCTACAATTCTCATCAAACATTATGTATACTTTAGTTTCATCATGAAAGCCAGATTTTGGATAAATAAAATCTAACTTGATATTTAACCAATCAAAGCTAGCACTAACTTTCAGTACACAAGCCATCCCTAATAACATGTGTTGATTCAGGTCAGTTATTACCAGCTATCCTTATTCAAATACAATGTTACTGACAGTAAATGAAATTAATGCTTGCCTACTGATTAATTTACTGAATTTACCAGTTGCTCCTTTTATTTTAGCACCAGTAATGAGAAATTCAGTACACTGTTCAGAGTTCTTTAATCTATCTCTTAATTTACCAGACACACCACTTATCAGGCTACCAGTGTCCAATAGAGAAACTCCCTTCCAGTTGCCTACAGATATTTCAATATAGGGACTACTGAGTGTTTCATGCTTATTACTTCCATCCTCTTCTGCCAATAAATCATCTTCAATATCCCTACAATTTAAATAAGCATTTACTGGAAACTCATTTCCTAAATTAGGTTGTAAAGTACTTAAAGATAGCTTACAACTAGAGTGTGTGTGTTGAATACTATCACAGTAATTACCTTTTCTTACAGACTCCTCATTATCTTCCAATACTTTCAGTATCTTATCACTAATTAGCTTATCTTGAGCCTCCTTTCTGTAACAACCATGTAGTATCTCTCTGACCTCAATAGGTGTCAACTGATTTTCATGTACCTGTTTTTCTGACTCCAAATTATCATATTCTATCATTCCATTACTCATATCATTGTCTAGTACTTCCACATAAACCATACCACCTAATTCATCATAAAAAACATCAGCATCAATAGTCTCAAAATACTCATTTGCAGCATCATCTGCACCTACATGAACCTCAATTTCAACTACACACGTCTCCACATCACAATCACTATCAAAAGTACTAGAAGTCATGTCAGAGGGCACATAAACATAACTAACTTATGTATATGATCCTTGCTTTCCTCTACATCTTTTTCAGTCAACACTGAAAATTCATCATCACATAATAAGCTAACAAAATCATAGTCATCAGCATCATATCTTAAACAACATGGCGGCGAGTGAGTGACGTGCGTTAGCTTGGCTTGCAAGTTTATGTGAAATCTGGAGGTGTTTTAAGCAGTTAGGCTAGTCTACATATACTAAAGCCGTACATCTACTGCCGAGTGTCGTATTTTACATCACATACTGAGCACCAATTACACGGAATCGCACTAAAAATGGAAAATCGCCGAACAACGCGCAGTGCAGCCAACGGCCAGGCCGGCGACAGCGCAGGCATGGAGTCTACACCGGGAGCTGCAGCCGCTCTGCCCGGGATCGCTGACATTGCCGCACTCGTGAAGGCTGAGGTGAGTGCCGCGCTGCAGGCTAAGGAGACACTCGGGCTTGTTGTTCAAACCATCACTGATGCTGTCACTGCAGCAGTGACGGACAAAATACAGAAAACTCTGGAGGCGAATGCGAGCAAGATCCGTGCACTGGACACATCGTTAAAAGCAAGTGAGGAGAAAGCACGACTGCTCGAACAGAAATTGATCGAGAAGACGGACGAGCTCGAACAATATCAGAGACGCAATAATCTCAGACTTTTCGGCATTCCAGAGAGCAACAGGGAGAACACAGATGAACTTGTGATAAACCTTGTCCAAGAAAAACTAGGCATGCAGGTGACTCTGAAGTCATAGAGTGGGTCGTAAGTCGCCAGGTTCTACAAAACCAAGACCTATAATAGTGAAATTTATGTCGTATAGGAAGAGATCTGAAATCTTCAGAGCAAAGAAGAATCTCGCGAAGTCGGGTCTGACAGTACGCGAGGATCTGACCTCTGAAAGACTAAACATTTTGAAGAGCGCGATTTCGAAATTTGGGTTACATAACGTATGGACAAATGACGGCAGGATAATGGATAAGACCGAAAACGGAAAGAAAACAATTTGCAGTGTTAATGAACTCGAAAGCCTGTGCTTTAGAAGCTAAATCATGTCTAATCTTGCTGCCACTAACCTGTATGTTTATATTGTTTACACTGTCAACCATATCGTAACTAATGTATCATCAAATTGTTCGTTTCTCTAAATAACTATTTTTTTTATCTCTAATTATTTTTTCTCGTGTAATATTTGTTATTATTTGTATTATCAACTTTTCATTTCTCCACATAACTATTTTCATTTTTAATTGTTTTTCTCATGTAATTTTGTTAGTTATTGCATAAGGTAGTCTCACTTCCATCCTTAATTAGCAACCCACCATCATACTTTAGTTGTTATCCTCATAAGTGCATTTAATATCACACTCTGTCATAACGTGCAGATTACTCCCGTTGTATTTAGCGAAATTCCTTCCCCTGCCAGCCCACGGCTACTTCCATAACCGTTGCAGACCTCGCTGACCTTGGCCGCAGATCCCGTTGTCTCCCCGGGGACCTACCCCCTCCCCCTCCCGGCCGCTTTCACTGCACAGAACTGGGAGGACACTCCCTCACCCACCTCTCCTTCACACGCTTTCCGCATTTCTCATGCCAGACCCTCTTGTCACCGCCAACCACGACCCGCAAACATCGGTCGGCAGCCTCCTCGGGCAATCAACACCCGAACGGACCAAGCTGCATATTGCACATGCAAATGTCCAGTCTCTGCCAGCTCACTTCGACGAGTTCAAATATATATTTCAAACTGCTGATATACACGTAATACTTTTGTCAGAGACTTGCCTCAAACCAAGTATTCCTACAACTTCCGTAAACCTAGATGGCTATATCTTTCTCAGGCACGACAGATGCAACAGACGAGGGGGCGGAGTAGGGGCGTTCATACGCTCTGATTTGTCACCTACAGTACTACACACATCCGACAACAATGTAGATAAACAAGTGGAATATATGTTCATAGAGACCAAATCACTTAACAGAAAGTGCTTAATATGTGTCCTTTACAAACCTCCTAAAGTAGGTGGGTTCGCCAGCTTCGAAACTGCCCTCTCTAGTCTCGAATCGTCATATGAACATGTAATTATAGCTGGTGACACTAACATTAATTTTCTGTGCAATAGTCCTTCCACTGGGAAATTTAAGAGGATGCTTTCTTCCTCAAATATGACGCTACTTCAGCTGGCACCTACTCATCACACGACTACCAGTCACACGTTCATAGATATATTCGCAACGAAATCTCCAAACAGAATAATCCGCACCTCTCAAATATCTGCGCCTGGCATGTCTGCCCATGACATCATTTCCATGACGTATTCACTAGAATGCCCTAGAAAGAAACAAAAACTGTCTACATACCGAGACCTCGAACGCATAAATTTGCCTGAACTCGAAACTGAGGCACAAGAAATAGTTTGGGGGATGACCTCTACTCCCCTCATGGACATAAATGATAAACTCCACGATTTCACTAACAAAATTACTCAGCTATATGACAAATATGCTCCAATAAAGACCAGAAAAGTAAAAAGGCAACCTGCACCTTGGCTGACTGATGAACTAAAACAGCTCATGAATCTCAGACATGCTGCACATCGAGCACACAAGATACACCCTACACCTGAAAATCACGCTGTATACAAGCAGAAACGAAACAAAGTCAGTCAAGCGGTGAGAAACGCTAAGCTCAGACATGCCCGTACATTAGCTGACAATAGATGTAGACCAGCTGTCCTGTGGAAAAATCTACGTAGTCTCGGTTTAGGCAAAATAAAAGTTGCAGAAAATCCCATGGTCCCAGCTGAAGAACTAAACCGATTCTTCACATTACCTGCAACCAAAATTAATCCGCAAAAAAAACAGAGAATCATTGATTACTTCATTGGGATGAACGACTGTAGCAAAGAAAAATTCTATCTACAGCACGTCACTTGCAGTACTGTCAAGAAAGCCATAATGCGGATTAGATCAGCATCTACTGGACATGATGGTATCACTATCCAGATGGTAAAACTTATTATTGACCAACTACTGCCCTTTATAACAGACATTTTCGACGATTCATTAATCACAAGTGTTTCTCTGAGGCCTGGAAACTGGGACAAATTAAGCCACTGCCTAAAAAGGACATCACCACAGCAGCCTCTGACTACCGCCCCATCTGCCTTCTTCCTGCACTATCAAAGGCCTTAGAATATATAGTTCATGACCAGCTCACCAACTACCTAACTACTAACAACCTACTAGACGAATACCAATCAGGTTTCCGTAAACATCAAAGCACAACATCCGCTCTGATAAAGGTGACAGATGACCTGAAACTTGCCATGGACAGACAAGAAGCGACTATTATTTGCTTCTTAGATTTCAGCAAAGCATTTGATACTGTTGACTTCGACATCTTACTAGCCAAACTTAGCGATCTAAATTTCTCACCAAGCGCAGTGCAATGGTTTCACTCATACATGACGTCTCGTCAGCAACGCGTCCTGTCTGCGGATACAAAATCACAATGGCGGCAGATAGTGTCAGGCGTTCCCCAAGGCTCAGTATTAGGTCCTATACTCTTCTCTCTTTATGTCAATGATGTGTCATCGGTCCTGACCTATTGCAAATACCATATGTATGCTGATGCCCTTCAGTTGTATCAAAGTGTGAAACCAAGCAATCTCAAGAAAGCTATTGAAAATTTCAATACTGACCTCGATGCACTGTCAAAATGGGCACAGGACATAGGTCTAAAACTAAACCCATCTAAAACCCAAGCGGTACTTGTTGGTCACTCTAAGCTCATTAGCCCAAAACATCAGGAATCCGTACCACCTCTTATCCTAAATGGAACAAATATTAACTTCTCGCCATCAGCAAAGAGTTTGGGAGTAATAATAGATGAAAATCTAAATTGGACAGAGCATGTAACTGCAGTGTGCAAAAAAGCATCAGCATCCCTTCATGTCCTACAAAAATATAAAAAACTCTTCCCTTTCGATCTGAAAAAGAAATTAGTACAAACGCTTATACTCCCAACCATTGACTACAGCGATATTATCCTACAAGGCCTCTCTCAGGTAAATTCCTGACGTCTAGAACTGGTCACGAATGCCTGTGTCCGATATATCTGTGACGTTCGACTTCTTGATCACATTTCACCAGCATATGCAAAATTGTCCTGGCTGCGTGCAGACAAATGCAGAGATTTCCATACACTCTGTCTCATCTACTGCCTTATAAATGTACACTGTCCCTCATATCTCTCCTCGTCCCTAACACTCATGTCGGAACAACATGACAGAAACACACGTTCCCATCATAATAAAATCCTCTCCGTTCCACTGCATCGCTCAGTCACCTTCTCCAAGTCCTTTACAGTAGCGGGAACCCGACTCTGGAATAACCTCCCTCGTTGTGTTAGAGAACTTAAAAACATGACCGGCTTCAAAAAACAGTTAATGACGTATCTACTTAAGCAACAGCAATGCCTTCCTCTGTACATGAATGCACTTCACCTCATTACTTCCCTGCACTTCACCTCATTACTTCCCTCTCTCCCCCTCCTTAAACCTCCCTTACCCAAAACTCGCTATACTAGTAAACATCTACTTTACACACCAAAATATTAATGTACATCTGCACAAACCTTCAGTACTATTGCCAATCTTTCTCATGTTTGTCATTATTATTCGATTTTTTTACTGTTATTATTATTGCTTTCACCACAATCTGTATGTATAGCACCTGATGTAAAAATACTGCCAGCATTTACTTTATTAGGTCTTAGTCATGTTTATCATTATTATTTGATTTTTTGTTTTACTGTTATTATTATTGCTTTTATCATAATCTGTATGTATAGCAACTGTTGTAAAAATACTTCCGCATTTACTTTATTAGGTCTTAGTCACTACTCTTTATTCATATTGTCACTAGAGTAAGCTAATTTTCTCATTTAAACTATGTTCATGATGTAACTCTGATGTGTGAAATGCTGCATGTGTGAAACACTGGTCCGATGTAAGAGAGGGCCTGATGGCCCTAATCTGATCAGGTTAAATAAATAAATAAATAAATAAATCATCATAAATATTACCATTACAAAACACACAACTCTCGTCAAATAAGTTAGTCAAATAATCTGTACTAAGATTAAATTTATTTTCTACTCTTGTCTTTACCCATTTCTGTCAGCATGAAGTTCCAAAATGCTTTATCACAATCAGCTCTGTTTATCTGGTAATTATTGTGTGAATTGTGGTACCTGTGACCTGAATTTCACCTTCCTCTCCCACCTCTAGCCTTATTTCTGTAATGGTTCTTGTTGTTGGTGTTCTGGAGCTGTTGTGATGACTCCCTATTCTGAAAACTGTTCTCCCAAGCATGATCTAATTTACCTATGTATTTCAGAAATTCCTCAACAGTGTCGTCTGGTCCATAAACAAGACTCCACAGAACACGGCCAGGTAAATGCTGCTTCAGTGCATCAATTTGGATTAATTCATCAAGTGGTTTATCTAAGTATGCTATTCTGACCAAAATATGTTTAAAAATAATTTTTTAAACTTTGCAAATGTCATTTCTGGGTTAACATGTCAGTTAGCCCAGGATAATGATTCTCGATCTAAATATCTCTTAGCAAATTCCACTTTCATATGTTCTGGCATGCCCGGTGCAAAGCTGTCCTCGCATTGGTACAAATAATTGACAGGGAGAAGCTTAAAATCACCCAAAAAAATTTTCATAGTAACATTATTGCAACTGTTTTGAAACATGTCATTACCACTATATATATATTACTAAACATATTAGTCTCTAGATTTACAACTTTAGAGTTGACTGTTTGAAGATTATTTGATACTTCATTTACTTTGACGTTTACTGAAGAGATTTGATTCCAAAACAAGTACAGAATTTAATTTTAGTTTCTCATCAATGAAATTATTTTCAGTTTCAATATAAGTATGTATGTTATGCAAATCTGATTTTCGTCTGTTGAGTTCATCAATGGCAAAGTTTTCTATTCTCTTTACTTGTTCATCGACTACATCAACATGTAATTCAGTAACAGCAAAGTTCTTCAAACCATCCACTTCAGATTCCACACTGTCCACTCTTTCATTTAAACTGTTTATTTGTCTATTTGCCTTATTAACATCTTCCCTAATTGCTACTAGTTTCTGGTTCATTTTTACGAGAATATTGTCTATTTTTCTAAAATTATTTTCAGTGTCTCCTCTATTTTTTTTATTTAGCTCCAACTGTTCACCATCCAATAATTTATAAAGTTGATCTAATATATTTTATGATTGTTGAAATCCATGGAAAGGTGAAATTATACTATTTAATGGATTCTCATGGCTTTGAGTGTTTAGATTCGGCACCGATGCATGCAGCTGGCAACCCAATCTTGTTGTGATTCCATCTTGGTCGCATATAGAAAATATATTGTAACTACTCATTTTGACTACTACTGCACAACTTGACGAGATGATAAAAAACAATTCTGAAAACTATCTTTCCTGTTATATTTTCAAAGTGTGTCACACACAATTATTTTTGCCTGACTTACACATGCAATTTCACTTCCTAACAGTGCACTGTTTCACTACTCTGTTACATAAATAATGTTTTGGTACTCACCTGACAATCCATGCTGCTGGCTCTTGCTGTTGGCCCACTATTATTCTCACACATCCACTTTTTCCATGCAGGTCCTTGTTTCCATTCACATCCCAATACTGGTATATGGGACAGTACACTGTATACAATTGTTTCACCTGAAACTTAATAACCATTAGCATACAATGCAGTTTTATATGCAGCCCAGATCCTTTCACCACACTGTAATATAAGGTGGTGAAAATGTTTTTCTGTGAGGTTTGGGATGTGTATCATTGCTTAACACAAGAAAAGCAGAATACCACATCATATTATGGATATCCTCCACCAAACAAATAATACATCCGGCGTGCTGCATCTTAATACTGCCATAGGTTCATCTTGATGTTACTGCATCATCACACAGGAATCATGCAATGGTTAAAAAAGACTCCACTATTTCTTGTTCACAAAGAGTTTTATTTCGCATGCTACATGTTTGGCAGCAAATTTCACGTGTAAAATTGACTTAACACTGTCTCATAACTAACCTCAGACTGACTGACCTGTGGCGGCATACAAATCGTCTCTATTTTTTTATGGTTTCAAACAACAACTGTAATTGTTACATACTAAATTTTTTGTTGTTGTGGTCTTCAGTCCTGAGACTGATTTGATACAGCTCTCCATGCTCCTCTATCCTGCGCAAGCTTCTTCATCTCCCAGTACCTACTGCAATCTACATCCTTCTGAATCTGCTTGGTATTCATCTCTTGGTCTCCCTCTACGATTTTTACCCTCCACACTGCCCTCCAATACTAAATTGGTGATCCCTTGATGCCTCAAAACATGTCCTACCAACCGATCCCTTCTTCGAGTCAACTTGTGCCACAAACTTCTCTTCTCCCCAATCCTATTCAACACCTCCTCATTAGTTATGTGATCTACCCATCTAATCTTCAGCATCCTTCTGTAGCACCACATTTCAAAAGCTTCTATTCTCTTCTTGTCTAAACTATTTATCGTCCATGTTTCACTTCCATACATGGCTACACTCCATATAAATACTTTCAGAAATGACTTCCTGACACTTAAATCTATACTTAATGTTAACAAATTTCTCTTCTTCAGAAATGCTTTCCTTCCCATTGTCAGTCTACATAATATATCCTCTCTACTTTGACCATCATCAGTTATTTTGCTCCCCAAATAGCAAAACTCCTTTACTACTTTAAGTGTCACATTTCCTAATTTAATACCGTCAACATTACCCGACTTAATTCGACTACATTCCATTATCCTTGTTTAGTTTTTGTTGAAGTTCATCTTATATCCTCCATTCAAGACACTATCCATTCCGTTCAACTGCTCTTCCAAGTCCTTTGCTGTCTCTGACAGAATTACAATGTCATCGGCAAACCTCAAAGTTTTTATTTCTTCTCCTTGGATTTTAATACCTACTCCGAATTTTTCTTTTGTTTCCTTCACTGCTTGCTCAATATACAGATTGAATAACATCGGGGAGAGGCTACAACCCTGTCTCACTCCCCTCCCAACCACTGCTTCCCTTTCATGCCCCTCAACTCTTATAACTGCCATTTGGTTTCTATACAAATTGTAAATAGCCTTTTGCTCCCTGTATTTTACCCCTGCCACCTTCAGAATTTGAAAGAGAGTATTCTAGTAAACATTGTCAAAAGCTTTCTCTAAGTCTACAAATGCAAGATACATAGGTTTGCATTTCCTTAATCTAGCTTCTAAGATAAGCCGTAGGGTCAGTATTGCATCACGTGTTCCAATATTTCTACAGAATCCAAACTGATCTTCCCCAAGGTCGGCTTCTACTAGTTTTTCCATTCGTCTGTAAAGAATTCGCGTTAGTATTTTGCAGCTGTGACTTATTAAAGTGATAGTTCGGTAATTTTCACATCTGTCAACAGCTGCTTTCTTTGGGATTGGAATTATTATATTCTTCTTGAAGTCTGAGGGTATTTCGCCTGTCTCATACATCTTGCTCACCAGATGGTAGAGTTTTGTCAGGACTGGCTCTCTCAAGGCCGTCAGTAGTTCTAATGGAATGTTGTCTACTTCCGGGGCCTTGTTTCAACTCAGGTCTTTCAGTGCTCTGTCAAACTCTTCACGCAGTATCATATCTCCCATTTCATCTTCATCTACATCCTCATCCATTTCCATAATATTGTCCTCAAGTGCATCGCCCTTGTATAGACCCTCTATATACTCCTTCCACCTTTCTTTCCCTTCTTTGTTTAGAACTGGGTTTCCATCTGAGCTCTTGATATTCATACAAGTGGTTCTCTTTTCTCCAAAAGTCTCTTTAATTTTCCTGTAGGCAGTATCTATCTTACCCCTCGTGAGATAAGCCTCTACATCCTTACATTTATCCTCTAGCCATCCCTGCTTAGCCATTTTGCACTTCCTGTCGATCTCATTTTTGAGACGTTTGTATTCCTTTTTGCCTACTTCATTTACTGCATTTTTATATTTTCTCCTTTCATCAATTAAATTCAATATTTCTTCTGTTACCCAAAGATTTCTACTAGCCCTCATCTTTTTACCTACTTGATCCTCTGCTGCCTTCACTACTTCATCCCTCAAAGCTACCCATTCTTCTTCTACTGTATTTCTTTCCCCCATTCCTGCCATGTGTTCCATTACGCTCTCCCTGAAACTCTGTACAACCTCTGGTTTAGTCAGTTTATCCAGGTCCCATCTCCTTAAATTCCCACCTTTCTGCAGTTTCTTCAGTTTTAATCTACAGTTCATAACCAATAGATTGTGGTCAGAGTCCACATCTGCCTCTGGAAATGTCTAACAATTTAAAACCTGGTTCCTAAATCTCTGTCTTACCAATATGTAATATATCTGAAATCTGTCAGTATCTCCTGGCTTCTTCCATGTATACAACCTTCTTTTATGATTCTTGAACCAAGTGTTAGCTATGATGAAGTTGTGCTCTGTGCAAAATTCTACCAGGCGGCTTCCTCTTTCGTTTCTTAGCCCCCATCCATATTCATCTACTACGTTTCCTTCTCTCCCTTTTCCTACTACCGAATTCCAGTCACCCATGACTATTAAATTTTCGTCTCCCTTCACTATCTCAATAATTTCTTTTATTTCATCATACATTTTTTTTCAATTTCTTCGTCATCTGGAGAGCTAGTTGGCATATAAACTTGTACTACTGTAGTAGGTGTGGGCTTCGTGTCTATCTTGGCCACAATAATGCGTTCACTATGCTGTTTGTAGTAGCTTACCCGCATTCCTATTTTCCTATTCATTATTAAACCTACTCCTGCATTACCACTATTTTACTTTGTATTTATAACCCTGTATTCGCCTGACCAAAAGTCTTGTTCCTCCTGCCACCGAACTTCACTAATTCGAATTATACCTAACTTTAACCTATCCATTTCCCTTTTTAAATTTTCTAACCTACCTGCCCGATTAAGGGACCTGACTTTCCACGCTCCGATCTGTAGAACGCCAGTTTTCTTTCTCCTGATAACAACGTCCTCTTGAGTAGTCCCTGCCCAGAGATCCGAATGGGGGACTATTTTACCTCTGGAATATTTTACCCAAGAGGACGCCATCATCATTAACCATACAGTAAAGCTGCATGCCCTCGGGAAAAATTACGGCTGTAGTTTCCCCTTGCTTTCAACCATTCGCAGTACCAGCACAGCAAGGCCGTTTTGGTTAGTGTTACAAGGCCAGATCAGTCAATCATCCAGACTGTTGCCCCTGCAACTACTAAAAAGGCTGCCGCCCCTCTTTAGGAACCACGTGTTTGTCTGGCCTCTCAACAGATACCCCTCTGTTGTGGTTGCACCTACAGTACGGCTATCTATATCGCTGAGGCACACAAGCATCCCCACCAGCGGCAAGGTCCATGGTTCATGGGGGGACTAAATTTTTTAGATTTATACAATTAAAATTTTTACATAGATCTGCCAAGATTACATAGAAATTTACATGAAATAAAAGTAAATAATTTCGTACAAAGACAAGAAAGAATCTATTTATAATAAAACTATGCACTAAATGTTTTATCATTACAACAATATATTTTGTTAATTTGCATATATCATTTTACTTACTTAAAGAATGATCACCCTATCATTTACAAGTGAGCAGAGCGATTAGGCTAAAAAAAAAAATACTTCAGTATTTTCGAATTCAGATAACCAGAAAAGACAAAATCAAAGCAGCAGTTTAAATTGGTGTAAATTACTAGCATTACACATATGCCCTCTTTCGGAAAGTGGGGATGAGACTGGAAGAGAATATAGGATCCCAAAAAGTTTGTGGTATTACAAATTCACTCAGTCATTATGCCACCTTGTTATCTGGAACTTGGGTCCTTGAAGTTCAATAACCATTTCAGTGTGGCATGGTTTGTAATCACTGGAAATTCTCTTCCCGTCATGAAAGATCTGTTATGTATTGTATAAAAAACCAAAGCACAAAGCACATTTTCTGTGTTCGTGTAATGACGTTCTGCTTTGTTTAAATGTCTGGAAACAAATAATGTTGACTGTTCATTGTCCTCGAATTCTTGAGATGAAATAGCACCAACAGCAAAATTTGAAGCATCTATTGAAAGAATGAAGGGCTTGCTGAAACCTGGACAGGCTAACACAGGAGATGTGGTTAGAGAAGTTCTTCCATCACCTTTTTGCATTCTGTTGACCAATTAAATGTGATTCCTTTTTTCAATAGCTGCATCATTGGATGTGCTATATTTCCACAACCAGCTATGAAATGTGTAGAAATTCGCTAATCCAAAAAATGGTAGTAGTTAAGTTCTGTGGTTCAGGAAAATTCTTGTCAGCCTCAGTTAACTTCGGATCAGGGCAGATGTCTTCACTGGTTATAACATTGTCCGAGGTAGTTCATTTGGCTTTGTGAAAAATGACATTTACCTATTAACAAGGACAGATTTGCACTTTTTATAAGCCTGAAAACTATGCTGCATAATGTTTTCACTGAAAATTACTATGTCGTTGAGGCTTACAAGTGTTTGTGTTGGTGTGAGCTCTTGTAAAATTGAATCCATCAGGAGCTGAAAGCTAGCTGGTGTAGTAAAAAGTGCAAATGACATACAGAGAAGTATTTATACACTCCTGTTGTGATAACAAATTAAGTTTTAGCTTGAGCATCTGGATCCACTGTCAGCTGAAGATATCCACTAGTTAGAACACAAATCAAAAAGAATCAACATCTGCTCAGGTAATCCAGTATGTCCACCAAGTTTGGTAGGGACAAATGTCTTGTGTTACTGCATTCAGAGCTCAGTAATTGACACAAATACAGAACTGTGTTTCTCCAGAAACAGATTTCTTCTCAACAACAACAACTGGTATAAACCACAGAGAATCTCCAGCATCTTTTGGCTTTATATTTTTGGCTCTCAGTTGTTCTTTAACCATTTCTTCTACCATCTCTATTTGACTGAATGGTATACAATAAGGTTTCTAGGTGATTGATGCTGCATTTTGTAATCTTATCCTCCCACACATCACCATTAAAGTTCTCATTCTTTGCACAAATTTTGAAATTTCGAGAGGAGTAAGATTACAAAAGAAGAACTTTTTTCACTTATCTTGATTATCTCATTGTTGTTGTTGAATCTTGTTGTGTCTAGGAGTACATTCTTGCTGCTGAAAATTTTGATCTGTTGTGGCAGTGAAGTAACTGGTGAAGAGTTGCCTGTTGCTATGAATATCTTTTTATTTTATCCCATTCTTATAAATCACTCTGATTTTATAATTTCCACATTCAAGAAACCAATAATTACATTGTTGGTGACAAACTTATAAAAACGTCTACTTCCATCTGAGGCATGCCCACTACTCCTTACTTTCTGCAGTACTAACTATTCCAAAGAGTTTACAAAGTGAAAGAGTTTACATATTTTCTTGACAACAGAAGAATTATCACCAAGATATAACATTATTTTATAACTGAGTCTAGAAATATATTTAATAATTAGTGTTAAACTGTACTATTAATAATATGAATTTTAAGTGTGCCAGGAATTTCATAATTTCAAAAAAGAAGATAAAAGGTAATGTTAGAGGATGGTGACACGTTATAATTTCCAGTATGTATATGATGTTAAACTAAATGATTTTGAACATTCTCGGAAATGATCTTCATACTCCAACAAAATAGGTGCTAAATTCTCCTGCTCATCAACCGTCAAATATTCTATCTTCTATCAAATCATGTTCTTTAGTTCATTATTACCTCTGACTACTTGTTGCAATTTTTCACTACCACTACAAACATATGTCTTCATGACTGAAACATTTGCTGTTCTGTTTGGAACCTGTATTACATCATTTCTACTTATGCTCGAGAGACTTCAGCAATCTTCATTCCTTGTGGCAATACAATGTCTTCATTGCTCATCTTTGTTATTGCTATTGTGATTCTAGCTACATTCTGTCTCACCACTGTAGCCACATCTACACTTCTGTCAACATAACAGTGCATGTTTTCCAGTTATCCACATTTCTCCGATTGCTCAGTCAATAACAGAGCTCTTTCCCTGCATCTGGGTGACTTGACTGCAACATAAACTGTTTTCCCTGCTCCATGGGGAATTTACTGAGGCAGATCAATTTGTACATCAATTCTGAGGCTTTGAAGAGGCGTGTTGGTCAGGTGGTCCAATCCCACAATGTCAGTGTTGCTGCTCCGTTGAGTGTAGTTTGAAGAATTATTTCCCAGGTTGTAGTTACTATAGTCTAGCCTAATCTTCCTATCTCCAACAAATATCTCTGTCCTGTTAGCAAACAAGAAATCAAATCCAAGTACACCACCATAGCATGTTTCATTATTTGAAAGTACTTGCACCCTCACTGTGTATTGTTCTTGGCCTAAACTTTATTCTTCATGAACATCTCTGCTGTTACGTAGCTTCCTGACATTTAACCCTCACACCTTTACCTATATCAGTTTTAAATTACCCCTTTTATCAATGCAACACCACCATCAGTGAGATTGTGTTCCTGTATCAATAAGTAGCTTGATTTTTCTTCAGCGATATAGAACACATGTCCCAAAGTGATTTATGATCTGAGTTTCAATGGAGGAATCACTTTCTTGGGCAGAGAGCATACAGTGTGGTGACATATATGCCCTGTACCCATTTAATGACCTGTCAAGATGCCTATTTCTCACATTAGTTTTTCTTTTATTGCAGCAATCTCTCAATATGTGACCCTGTATCTCACAACTGCAACAGATTTGTCTCTCTTTACAGTCTTCACACATGTGACCAGGTGCATTACACCTGTAACATTCCACATTTGTGTTGAATACAAGGCGCTCTTCTCTTCGCATATTATTTGGCCTCCTTAATGCTTCCACAAAGCCAACAGCTGTTTCTACTGCTTCCTGAGATGTCTTACATTGTGCCAATCTAACTGCTTTGCTTACGTCCTCTCCATAAAACCCACGGGAAAGTGTCCAGAGCTCTCTGATCAGCTTGGAACAGCTGAATGCAATTTTCATTCTTATCCTCTACCAGCTCGTATATTTGCGTATTTATGTTTCGAATTTTTTCAGCAAATTGCTCAATAGATTCATCCCACCACATTCACACATTATGAAGTTGCTCTCTGTAGAATCTGACAGCATATTTGCATTTGAATCTGCTTTTAACTCATTGTAATCTTCTGATTTTGTGCAAGTGGGTTCCACATGAAATCTTGTGCAGGTCCTTAATTCTTCATTTAACAACTGCTAAACTATCAGAATTAGTCCATAAACCCAACAAGACAGCTCATTCAAAAAAATACTTTCATGACTTGCTCGAGTATCCTGCTAAATATGGGTACTGATGGTAGTAACACGAAATTTTTTATTGAGCCAGCAAAGCATGATGTATCACCTGAAAAGTTATTTGGCAGGCTTTGCTCCCATCTATCTTGTTTTACACGCTGAATCCCTCTTTGCAAATCATTAATAACAGTTTGGGCACCAAACTTGTTACTCAGGTTGGATTCTGCCATTTTAACTAAACTAACCCACACCAATGAAATCACTCAAGTACAGGAAAAAATTTTTCCAGATCGATCACTGCTTTTGTTTTGCAACCAAATTTGAGCAGACCAACCTGATTTCCAGCATCAGAAGTCCTCGTGTTGTTGGACGATGTCCACATTGCTGCTGCTTAGCCACGGAGAGATGGCAGGAACTTGGGAATTCTTGGAAGCTGACACACTGTACATCTCCTAGAGGCTGTAGAATTTCCAGAATTGGCCCCATGCTGACACCGTTACTCCAAGGGGGGATCTCATCAGCTGAGGAACCCACATGTTTTACTGCATGCAGGCAACCAGTGACTCACTGTGTGTGTGTTCTGTGCCAGCAACAACTGGTAACAACACAGTAGTTCGTCAGCATCCTGAAATAATGATAGTTTGCACGTGTACACAAGAGGCTGCAGCTTGCAAGATTTACATCTCCATATTCCCTGTTTGTCTAATTTCCTTCACTCTTTAGTAGTCCTGAGTTCATTTACTTCTATGGTAATCCATTGCCTATGGTGACACTGCCATTTCTGGTAAGTCATTTTGGGGAGGAATGCATGGAAATGACACATTTCTGTGTTTAGAAATGCTTCATACCTGTCATTTGTGCCTTGTGCTGGAATTTTTTCACTCCATCCTTCTTGCCACAAGGCATACATCTTCAGTAAGTAGATGTAGCCAAGTAATTTTAGTTACAAATACAGAGGACAGCCCACTAAGGGCAGAAATACTTGCATTAATTTGTAGTTGACTACATCAGCAAGCAGATGACCTACACACCATAAGCACCAGAGAACCAAAAGGCATCTGATGGGAGTGACAGACATGAAATAGTAGTTATCAGAAGACTTTTTGTGTGTAGAATACAGAACATTGTATATTAAGGTGCAGTGTTTCCCTTTATTGTGTGCATGTGGTGACTTCACTGTAATACCATGAGTAGAGAACAGCACAGGGTGGATCTGTCAGTCTGATGTAGTCTAAGTTACCTTTGACTGTTCTTCTTCTCATATGGTATCCTTTTCATTTTGTTCTCAAGGACCTGCTACTCTGAACCATGGCCATACACATACAAACTTATCCTCCTTGACTTCATCTTCAGGCAGATATCTCACTACTTCTCGCTACTGAATTATGAACACATCCTCAATGATAATCTTTTGTATTGTTTCAACTATGTACATCAATTGTGAAGACAGATCCAAATATCAATAACAAATAAATTCAAATACATTAATTGTGGTGTCACCGCCAGACACCACACTTGCTAGGTGGTAGCCTTTAAATCAGCCGCAGTCCATTAGTATACGCCGGACCCGCGTGTCGCCACTGTCGGTGATTGCAGACCGAGCGCCACCACACGGCAGGTCTAAAGAGACTTCCTAGCACTCGCCCCAGTTGTACAGCCGACTTTGCTAACGATGCTACACTGACAAATTACGCTCTCATTTGCCGAGACGATAGTTAGCATAGCCTTCAGCTACGTCATTTGCTACGACCTAGCAAGGCGCCATTATCAATAGATATTTAACTTGTGATGCCTGTACAGACAGACCGATGTACACCACTTATGGATTAAAGTTAAGTATTACATCAACTATGTACTTTATTTGCTACTATTAATTCCCTTAACTGTTCCAGACCTCGCGCCAGCCTGCGTGAGCTTAAGCGCGTGCCTTTCGGCTTCCTCTCATAGTGACTTGGCTGTCTTGCCAAGTCACAACATATTGGCGACGAGTGTACAAACGGTCTTCTTCTTTATACTTGCTTAATTTGCTTGTGTCATGGCTTCACCACAATCTCCAGATGTACTGTCCGAATTTTATCGCTTGCAGAATCAGCAGACGCAGGCCTTATTGGATGCCCTTGGACAGCTCGTCCATGGTCAACATGCGAGGCCTTACTAGGGATTGTGCTTTTGAGTGTGAATGTGGACTACCTTATTCAGATACTATGGTGCGTGATGCAATTGCACAGAACGTTTCTGATGTTCGTATACGGGAGCAAATTTTGAAACTAGTCAATCCCTCCCTTCAACAAGTGATAGACATATTGGATAGGCAAGACACACTTGGCTTTGCTCAGGAATCATTTGCAACTTTGCCAGCCGTGTGTCACGTTAACCGGCCCGCCGGGCGCACTGCACGGAACAGTAAACAGCCCTTGCGCCCGTCCGCGCAGCTGCCGCCAAAGTCTCCGCTAAGTGTGCCTTACAAGCACGCAAATACAGTGCTAAAATCATGCCCGCGGTGTGCTACTAGACATTCGCGTGACGATTGCCCGTCACGCCAGGCTATTTGCTTTTTCTGTAATAAAAAAGGACATGTTCAGAGTGTTCGCCAGAAAAAGCTCAGATCGGACACTCGCAACCATTCCAGGCCCTTTGCTTCAAGCCGGAATCGAACCAAGAATACTCAGGCTCGTGAACCTTCGCCCATGGACATTCATGTAGTTAATTCCACTCTGCCCAGTGCCACTCTCTCTAACAGTGACTGTGTTCGTCCCACAAAAAGTGTGCGTCGACATTGACGGAAATCCCGTCCGGTCGCAAGTGATTCTGTACCAGTGTCGGTTCTCGTTGCACGAGACAGTCGCTCTTGTCATCAGCAGGACAATAAACTTTTTGTAGACTTGGACATTCATGGCCACGTGATACCATTCCAGCTCGATACCGGAGCTGCAGTTTCATTGATCAATAAAGACACATACACACAACTGGGCACACCTCCGTTGCGTGCCGCAAATGTTAAGTTAACTAGCTATTCCGGTCAGAATATCCCTGTGTTCGGACAGTGCAGCCTTCTTGCAACATACAAGGGACAAACAAAACTTGTGTAATTTTACGTACTTCGTTCTTCTTCTGCAGTGAACTTGTTTGGTTTAGATTTATTTCAGTTGTTTAACTTGTCTATAGTCAATCAGGTCCTCTCAGTGAACCAGACTGTGCCTTCAGATGGTGTTTCTCGTCTATGTGAAGAATTTGCAGACATTTTTGCACCGGGCCTTGGTTGCGCTAAGAACTATAAAGCACATTTGGATCTGAAAGTAAACGCGCAACCGAAATTTTTCAGAGCGCGCAATGTTCCCCACGCATTGCGTGATGAGGTCGCAAGAACATTACACGATTTGGAATCGCAAGGTGTAATTGAACATGTGCAGGCTTCTCTCTGGGCCTCACCCTTAGTAATTTTGCCGAAACCTTCTGGAAAATTGAGACTTTGTGTGGACTTCAAAGCTACAGTGAATCCACAATTAGTGATTGCAACTTATCCTTTACCCCGCCCGGAAGATCTTTTTGACAAACTGTGCCCGGGTAAATATTTTTCGAAGTTGGACCTAGCAGATGCGTACTTGCAAATACCGGTGGACAAAGAATCCCAGCGCGTCTTGGTGGTTAACACGCATCTTGGTTTGTATCGATTCAAAAGACTGCCATTCAGGTGTGCATCCGCCCCTGCATTGTTTCAGCAGTATCTGCAACCTGTTTGTGCGTCGGAGAAGAAGAACATTTAGCCAATCTCAGAACATTATTTCAGGTCTTGCGCCAAAATGGTCTTCGCTTGCGGAAGGACAAATGTGTGTTTTTTGCTCGTGACTTACCTTATCTGGGACATGTAATCAATGCCCAAGGCATACATTCCAGTCCCGAGCACCTCCGTGCCATATAAGACTTGCCTTCGCCGCAGAATTTGAAGCAGCTACAGAGTGTGCTGGGAAAAATTAATTATTACCACAGATATGTGCGCCATGCCTCTTCCATTTCAGCTCCACTTCATCGCTTACACCGTAAAGGTGTTCCATTCGTCTGGACGACGGAATGCGAACGCGCCTTTCGTCAGTTGAAATCGGCGTTGCTTTCAAATACTTGCCTTACGCCATTCGATCCCCAGAAACCCCTTTTGTTGATGGTAGATGCATCGGATTTCGGGATCGGTGCTGTGCTTGTGCACAAAGATGGTTCACACGATCGCCCTATTGTCTTTGCGTCCAAATTGCTCTCGTCTGCGCAAAGCAATTATTCACAGATAGAGAAAGAAGCTTTGGCTCTCGTCTTTGGTTTACAAAGTTTCATGATTTCTTGTATGGTCGTCACTTTACCATCATCACAGACCACAAACCTTTGACATCGCTTTTTCATCCGAACAAGCCTGTACCTCCAAGTACAGCGCAGAAATTCATTCGCTGGTCTATTTTCCTCTCGCAGTGCCACTACGATATCTTGTATCGGTCCACTGCTAAGCTTGGAAACGCCGATGCATTGTCCCGTTTGCCTGTTGCTGAGGATAGAGCATTCAATTCTTCCAAACTTGCTTGCATGTTCATTGATGCGGAAAAAGATGCCATGGTCGAATCATTTCCGATTGATTTTCGTCGTGTACCTACAGCCACAGCTGCTGACCCTGTCCTTGCTACCGGTTTGCGTTTTGTTGCTACTCAATGGCCCTTGTCAAAGTCACAGATCGAGGATCCGTTGGTTCACCGATTTTTTGCTCACAAGGTGAGACTTTTTGTACGACGTAGTGTTTTGCTGTTGTGTTCTGATAATGATCAATCCAGGGTCGTGGTCCCACGTTCGTTCCAGTCCTCTGTCTTATGGCTTCTCCACCAACGACATTGGGGTATAGTGCGAACGAAACAACTTGCTCGTCAGCACTGTACTTGGTTCGGAATCGATGCTGCGATTACGAATATGTGCTCTTCTTGCATGGCATGTGCCGAACAACAATCCGCACCACCGCGGAAATTCTTTGCATGGCCAAAAGTCACTTCCCCTTGGCAACGCTTGCACATCGATTTTGCTGGTCCATTCTGGAATGCTCGATGGTTCGTTGTGGTTGATTCATTCAGTAATTTTCCTTTTGTTGTCAAGATGCCTTCCACGACGTCATTTGCCACCATCCAAGCGTTATCTGCTATCTTTTGTATTGAAGGTCTTCCACAGACTATTGTTTCCGACAATGGCCCACAATTCATGTCCGCAGAATTTCAGTCATTCTGCAAGGCCAATGGTATTCAACATCTGACATCCACGCCGTTTTCGCCTCAGTCAAATGGTGCCGCTGAACGATTGGTCCAGACTTTCAAGTCACAGATGTTGAAGCTGAAAGAGTCGCATTCTCGGGAGGACGCGTTATTGCTCTTTTTGTCCTCGTATCACTCTCAGCCCCGAGATGGTCGCTCGCCGCCTGAGTTGCTCCACGGTCATCCTCATCGAACCTTGATGTCTTTGCTGCAACCGCCGCATCAGGTTCCTGTGCAGCGGCAGCCACCTGCTTTTGCTCCAGGCGACGTTGTATACTATCGCAACTATCGCGGTTCACGGCGTTGGCTTGCAGGGCACATTCTTCGCTGCCTCGGCCGCGCTATGTATTTGGTTTTGGGGGCCTCCGGTGAGGTGCGTCGGCATCTCAATCAGCTGCGCCTCTGTCGCCGCCTGGGTTCTGCCGCTCCCCGTCTGCTTTCAGCGACGGTGCCGTCCGGTCAGCGCCCTAGGGACCCATCTACTGGCTCGACTCATCCCCAGGTGTTACCAACGCTGCCTTCCATTTTGCCCCATGGCGACGCACCGCCGCTGCCACCTGTTCTCCCGCCGGCGACGCCCGCAGTGGACGCGTCGCTGCAACCGCCGGGCGCCTCCCTGGGTCACGCGCCGCCGATCGCTTCCCGTGACCAGCTGTCCTCTGACATGGACCTCTTGCCCGCTCCAGACCAGATGTCATCTTCGCCCGTCGGGTGCCCCGTTCTGATGGAGGTCGACCCTTCGGCCCCTCCTGTCTAAGGGCACATACACCGCATGTTGGCATGCACCCTGGACTAGGGTTTCAGGCGTTTCCTAGCTCCCCTCAGACCAAATGGCCGGGTCCGTGTGGCACAGCCTCGCCTGTTGTTAGGCTCCCCACCTCATCGCATACGTCAACATGGGGTCCTCCCCACGGCGGGCGGAAGCCTTCTAACACAACCGTACGCCGATTTGCGGGGGAGGAATGTGGTTTCACTGCCAGACACCACACTTGCTAGGTGGTAGCCTTTAAATCGGCCGCAGTCCATTAGTATACGCCGGACCCGCGTGTCGCCACTGTCAGTGATTGCAGACTGAGCGCCACCACACGGCAGGTCTAAAGAGACTTCCTAGCACTCGCCCCAGTTGTACAGTCAATTTTGCTAGCGATGCTACACTGACAAATTACGCTCTCATTTGCCGAGACAATAATTAGCATAGCCTTCAGCTACGTCATTTGCTACGACCTAGCAAGGCGCCATTATCAATAGATATTTAACTTGTGGTGCCTGTACAGTCAGACCGATGTACACCACTTATGGATTAAAGTTAAGTATTACATCAACTACATACTTTATTTGCTACGATTAAGTCCCTTAACTGTTCCAGACCTCGCGCCAGCCTGCGTGAGCTTAAGCGCGTGCATTTCGGCTTCCTCTCACAGTGACTTGGCTGTCTTGCCAAGTCACAACATTAATCAATATGTTTGACCACATTGAACTAGACTCAAGATATAAGATTTACAATTTTCATTCATCTTGAGTATTTACATTGTGTGCATTGAAGCAGAGACCTAGAAACAATGGAGAGGCTTCGTCCCTGCCTTAGCCTTCAGTGGTTCACAACCCCACAACAGGCTACAGCAGTCCACTCGCACCACCGCCACCCCATACCGAACCCATGATTATTGTGCAGTTTGGCCCCCAGCCGACACCCCCCCCCCCCCCTCCTGGGAACGTCTCATACCAGATGAATGTAACCCCAAATATCTGCGCGGTAGAGTAATTACGGTGTGCATGTATGTGGAGACAATGTCATAGTGTAACTGAGGCGGACTAAGGGGAACCAGCCCACATTCACTGAGGCAAATGGAAAACCACCTTAAAAACCAACCACAGGCTGGCTGGCACAACAGACCTCGACACTATTCTGCCAGGCGGATTCGTGCTGGGGACCGACACGCCTTCCTGCCCAGGAAGCAGCGCATCAGACCGCGCGGCTATCCGGGCAGGCGTTGAGTATTTACATTGTAGTACATCCATTTTCTCTGAGGTGATCATGACACCTTCAAGGGCTGGCACCAAGGTATGAATGTCCATGTCCAGCATGTGCTATCATGCTCACTACGCCATGCCCTGCCACTGTTGTGTTACATCACTGCATACACACCATCTGCACCGATCACAGATCTGAGCACGCACAGTGTATTTTTTGCACTTCATAAAATGTTTGTATGTGACAAGGTCATCTCTCACCAGCATGAGCGTCCTCTGTATAACATAGCTCATCCTCACGAATAATCCATGCTACACAACAAAAAACAAACCCAATGAGGCAGTGCAACTGTAAAGCCGCTAAGCTCATAAATCGGAGGATGGGGTTTGCTCTGTACAATCATCCAGATTTGGGTTTTCCTGGATCACTTCTGGCAAATTCCAACAAACTTCCTTCATCAAGACCACAGCTGACCAACTGTTCTAGAATCAAGAATCATCATTGGCCATTGATCATATGATCAAGATGAAATAGGCTTTGTCTGTGGTGTACATCACAATAAAAATTTCTGACAATATATACAGTGAACAGGTAGAATTAATATACAAGTAATTTGTAAATGCCATAAATATTAAGAAAATGAATGTAGTTTCAAACACACATTACAGTTATTAACTTTGTGGATACAATTAACATACAAACCAACCAAATGCAAAATATACTGAAACAGTGAAAACAGTGCTTACAGTTACTAACTTTGTGAACATTGTTAACATTCGAGTAACTAAATGTGAAGTATCATATATTGTAATAGCGACTACACTGATTAAATACCATTAATAAATTAATATAAATGATGCACAACAACAGTCATATTCATGCATGCATGCTAATAACTATTACATTTGTTAATTGATAGGCCTATGTAAGCAGAATAAATAGTGAGTATAGTTCATTTTACAAACTGATCTCAGCACTACTCAGATCATAAAACTCTTTCTTTCAGTAAAACGGGTTGTCTGATAACCAGTTGAACAGTGTTTCTTTAAGAATTTTTACTGACATGGCTCGAGCAGTTTGTGATGGTTTGTTGAAGATTTTTAAACTAATTCACTTTGTGTGTGTTACCAGTTTTTGTTGGCCTGTACCTTGAATGTCATAATCTGCCTTCTTTTTAGTGTTATAGACACGAATTTTTTCCCTAGCAAATTTTGGTAATGTAAGAGGTGTGTTCCCAAATGCAATCATCATAAGTAATATCTGACTCAAAGAGTTCAAAGCACATTACTCTAAGATAGTACATACTAAACATGTCTTTAAGTTTCCAAAGGAGATAGGAGACTCTTGAAATCCTTTAGCACATCTGACTTACATGTTCTTCTCATTTAAGCTTGGAATCAGTATGCATACCTAACAGCTTTACAGATTTGTTTTCTATGGCTTTGAACAAACTTGAAGAAGCTATTGTGTTCACTCTGGATTACAGTGTAATTTATTTAATGAGACCCAGTGGAGGGGAGATTTGAGTAATTCCTGTGTACTACTATCCAAATCTGAGATGTTGTAATGTGAACTGAGGACAGTTGTGTCATCAGCGTAGCATATGACAGTACAGTTTATGTGACGAAGTAAGTCACCGACAAAAGACTGAGCCCTATAGAACACCAATACTAACTACTGCTACAGGTGAGAGTTTACTTTTAACTGTGATTAACTGTATTCTATTGCCCAATAAAAAAAATCTATTACTGCCAGACTGGATTACATACTCCATAAAATTCTAGATCAGAATGTTAAAGTGAATGCAGTTGAATGCTTTTCTTGGACTGTATGAGACAAGTTACACCATACTCCTTTTTTCAAAGGCTGTTAATGTTTGGTCAATTATTTCTGAAACAGCTGCGGTGGTATTTCTGTCTTGTCAAAATCCAAGCTGACTGTACTCTGAAGGTTGTGTGACTCAGAACAGCTACTTAATTAGGTATACATAAGTGACTCAAACATCTCAGAAAATATTGATAACATAATGTAACTGGATAGCTAAAAAAACCTACTCACCAAGTGGCGGCAGGGGAACACACACGCAAAAGGATTTAACTTTTACAAGCTTTCGGAACCAATGACACCTTCTCCTGGCAGAAGAGTTGAAGGGAAAGGAAGACGGCTGAAGGAAAAGGACCAGAGAGGTGTAGGGAAAGGGGTATAGTTCAGAAAAGTCACCCAGAAACCCAGGTAAGGAGAGACTACCACACATGATGAAAAGGAAAGATGGATTGCTGGGGACTGCACCAGACGAGATTAGAAAACCTGAAATCTTGAAGGTGGAAGACAGGGTAATGTGCAAGACACAGGTTACTGCTTAAACATCATGCACGAGTTAATAAGAATGGAAAGCTAAGTACATTGTATGTAACAGAGGTGGGAGGGGGGACAGTGAAAAATAGACAAGTCAGATGTAGAAAACTAGAATGGAGTGAAGAAAGGAGTAATTACTGTGAAAACATGCTGAGATGGAAGGAATTAATGTAAATTAAGGCCAGGTGGGTGGTGAGAACCAAGGACATGTTGTAGTGCTACTTCCCACCTGCGGAGTTCTGAGAAACTAGTGACTGGGGGAAGAATCCAGATGGCGCGTCTGGTGAAACAGGCACCGAGATCGTGACTGTCACGCTGTACAGCAAGCTCTGTAACAGAATATTGTGTGCTGCCTGTATACATCCTCTGCCACCAGAACCATTCAAAAGAAAAATTGCACAGGACCTAAAAGAGTATACATTATACTCCAATGGAGAATTCTTCAATAATGACCTAAGTGAATAGACAATAATGCTGTTTCACCTAATGGAAAATCCAGGATGGAATGTAACAATACCAGAGAAGGAACCGTCTGCAGTCTCAGAGAGCTGAAACCACACTGCAAGCAGCAACACCAGTGCATGATGGAAGTGACGACTGGGTGGGGGTAAGGAGGAGTCTGGGGCAGGGACAGGGAGGGATAGTATGGTGGGAGTGGCAGACAGTGAAGTGTTGCAGTTTAGAAGGAGGGCAGGAGAGAAGGTGCGGCGGGAGGACGGGGTAGGTAGCAGAAAGGAGAGAAATAAAAAGAAATTAAATGACTGGGTGTGGTCGTGGAATGACGGCTGTGTAGTGCTGGAATGGGAACAGGGAGGGGGCTGGATGGGTGAGGACAGTGACTAACAAAGGTTGGGAATGTAGGAACGTAGGATGTATTGCAGGGAAAGTTCCCACGTGCGCAATTCAGAAAATCTGGTGTTGGTGGGAAGGATCCATATGGCACAGGCTGTGAAGCAGTCATTTAGATGAGGGATATCATGTTTGGCAGCGTGTTCAGCAACAGGATGGTCCACTTGTTTTTTGGCCACAGTTTGTCGGAGGCCGTTAATGCGGACAGACAGCTTGTTGGTTGTCATGCCTACATAGAATGCAGCACAATGGTTGCAGCTTAGCTTGTAAAACACATTGTAACATTACGAGTCAAGACAGCTGTAACGGAACTTGAATAGCATAAAGTTATCGTTAAAAACGCACGCCGCGCGATTTGTTACGATTTGGTCGGTCATAATAGTAGTAACATGCTTTTGAATACAATTAAAATATAACGGCGATACCTGTTTAGCGTTATTGGAAATAATATGTAATAAATTAATGAGTAAGGTAGCCGATCCTATAAGAAGAGGTAAAATTGGGCATATTAAGGTGTTTTGCTTTATATCGACTAACCCGATGATACGGCGTCTTTTTTTTCCGTTTACTCTTAGAAAAAAAAAAAGAAAACAAGTAACAAAGTGCTAATTGTGCGTTGTGAAAAATATAGGGGCGAATTTTAAATAGCTACAGTGTATAATCAGATTAACAAATGGACATTCAGCTACGCGAAATAGCCGACAGTGAAGTGTGGTCATTAAATTGAGTACACCTACAGGGCGGTCAATTCCAGGATAAGTCTATTCGCGTCTCACGAGGGACGCGGTATTGAGGCCGTTTTTTTTTGTTATATCACGGTGAGCAGGCTTCAATTTATAAAAAGGAGAAAACCTGTATCATTATCATTGACTGTTGGGATTAAGCAACCAAAACTGTTCATCAAAGGGTTTCGGTGAATGAGTGGTGAATGCGAAATGAAACTGTGAACGAAGTTATGTTAAATAAAGCAAAAGAGACAAGACAGTTTGGTCGTATCTGTTATTATTCCATAAACCGTAACATTTATTCTCGTTGTACGAAGCCTTTATAGATGATCGTTATGACAATTTGCTTTGAAGGGATCTCGTTATGAGTTAAGTTTTGGGCACCTGGTCAACAGGGGATAGTTCATAGATCTTAACTACTGCAGCTATTCTGGAATCAGGCGCTACCGTGACCATTGTGTGTTGTCAATGGCTTAAGGTCATCATATCTCATGCTCTAAGAGCGACGCGCCTTTCCTCTTGGTATAACGGTGTCTCACGGTAACCACGACAACACCGACGGCGAAGGAAGATACGGTAGAAGTGGCACCACAACGTGTAGCTCGATCGAGGAGGATTGCTGCATCGAGTCGAGTGTCATCCGGATTCACGAACCCTAGAGTTGGAAAATATTGTAGCAGCCAGTGAGTCTGTCCAATGAAAGAAGTATTCTTCAATAATCTCTAAAAGTGAGCGATACTACCAGGTATGATTAAAATAACTGTATAATTATAAAAAAAAAAAAAAAAAGAAAGTTGAGACTTGTGATTTCGGTAGATAAATATATATAAATACATAGAGAAAAAAAGTGTATGTCTTGGTAGTGAATAAACATGTCAAATCGAACGAAAAGAATACATGATAATGTGCAGTTGAGTAGAGTAATGAGTAGAGAGAGAGAGGAAAGTGAAGAGGATAGGGATGATGCATCCCATGAACTCAATGTGGGACAGGAGACATGTACAGATAATAATACAGTTATTGATTTAGAGCCGTTAGGAGATTCAAATACAATGATAAGTAAGGTAAGCAGCGTGGGAGAACATAAAGATCTTGAGGTTTCGGAAGCAGATCAGCAACTTGATTCTCAAAATGGAAATATTAATCAAAAAATGTTTGATATGCTGGTATCAATAAATACTCAAATGTGTGTAATGAATGGAAGACTTGGTTCACTAGAAAAAGATAATAAGTAATTAAAAGAGGACAATCAAAAGTTAAATGAAAAATTTGAGGCCAAATTTGGTTCATTAGAAGTTAAAATGGATTCTTTGGAAAGCAAACTGAACACCTTTGATTATAAACTGGAAAATACTAAGAAAGAATTAAAGGCGGACTGGGAGACTCAATTAAATGTGAAATTTGGAGAACTAGATGTAGAGTTTTCTAACACCTTAGAAAGGCAATATAATAATTTAATGGGAAAACTTCATGATGTAGAAAAGAAATATGAGGTAGTTTCGAAGAGTTATGATGGCCTTTCCAATAGGATGGTTAAGTGTGAAAGCAGCTGATTCAATGCTAGCGCACAGATAGAAGAGCTTTCGAAACAAATAGTCGAGTTTGAGTCCGATGCTCATAAGGGGATTGACAAGTATTTAGTAGATCAAACTAAAAGACTTGATGAAGATCTATCTGAATGGATAGAAATAAAAGGAAATGAAATTGTAGACAAGGTTAAGACTACTATTGGATCCCAGCCAAATGAAAATATCAATGAGCACCTAAGTAGAAATGACGAATTAATTAAGCTCTTCACTAGCGAAATTCAGAAAATAAAAGAGAAAATATTTGATGAGTTACCTAAATGGCAAAAGGAAACCAATCATAAATTGGCGGAGTTAGAACAAAAGTCATCACAAAATTTGTTGGCAGAGGACGAACGTTCGGAGAACAGGTCGAAAAACAACCAAACATGTGATAATACGAAGTACAATTGTAGTGAAAATTTGCATTGGGAAGCTGATGATTCGGTTGGTAAAGATGATGATTCTTTTGGTCAGCGAGGATATTTGTCTTCTTTAAAGGTGGAGAACAGCATTTTTAAAAGCAGACAATTCCCAACATTCTCCACTGAAAAGAACAACCTGCATCCGAAAATCTTTATCAATAATTTCAAAAGAATATTTCTGCGTAGCTGGTCAGATCATGACCGACTTCAATTTATAGTATCCAAAATTACTGGAGAAGCCGCATTATGGGCCGCCGAAGTAAGTGAAAGTTGCCATACTTGCGCTGAGTTTGAACAACTTTTTTTGGCTAAATACTGGTCGTCGAGTAAACAAGAGAAATTAAGAAAAGAGGTTTACCAACCTGAGTATTTTAACAGTAAAAGGAGTACTTTAAGGCAATATTTTGAAAAGTACATAAATAAGACACGTTATTGGAGTGATCCAATTTCTCACAAGGAAGTGATCAGAATTTTGAAGGGAAGGTTGCCCATAAATATACGTGAAAAGTTAATAAATGTTCCTGACCACGATGTAGAACAGTTCTTGTCGGTGATTGACTCTATAGATATGATTATGGAAGACGCAAGACAAATGAGTAGTAATCAAATGTCGACTCACACTCATAGTAATATGAATAATTATAATAATAATTTAACGTATGATAATAATAATACCAAAAACCAGGTCAAACCCGCATCACAGGAGCGTGGACAATCTTCATCCTATGGTTGCAATAAAAACAATGATTATAATAAATATAGATGAGATACTTACTGTGCTAGAGGTAAACCTCGATATGGTGACGCGAATGTGCATAGTAGTGATATTAATAAGAGTAGCAGGTACCCAAGTGATGAACCCAATTGCATTCGACCTTGGGAAGATAATTCGAAGCATAATGTTCATCAGCAGGATGGAACAAATGCCTCGAGTCCTCATCCAGCACAAGGAGTTATACCAATGGGCAAAGGAGCCTCCAATGTGCGATGGGGTGAATACCATAACTCGGATCATACTGTACAGATTGTGGAAGTTCATGAACCCCCACCGATGACTCAACGAGATAGATTAAACTAATACCAGTCACCAAATGCCTTCCTAGGACGACTGGAAAGGAGAAGGAAGGCAGGCATCAATTTGAAGTGAGAGTATTAAGGTACAATAATGATCAGGATATAAGGAATGAGTTAATTGAAGAAAAACCTGAAGTTTCTAATAAATGCGGACAAATTTTACAGGCAATAATTCCAACAAGTATAAATAATGTTGATGTTGAAATATTAATTGATACTGGAGCAACTATTAGTGTCATGACATTGGATAAGCCGAGGGGTAAAAATGTCCACTTTTCCTATCACAGGATGTACCGTGTCTGGCGCGTTCAGCGAAAAAATGCAAAAAGTTGTGAAACAGGTACGTGTTGACGTTACAATACAGGGGGCTCAAATAGAAAGTACATTCCTGGTTGTTCCTAAAATGACAGTGCCATGTATCTGGGGTTTGGATTTTTTATGTGAGACCGGTGCAATCATTAATTTAGAGAAAGGTGCATGCATATTTAATTCCAATGGTAATGTTTCGACAACCACCCTGAGAAAGGGCCGAGTAATTCCAAATCAATTGTGTATGAATCTAATGGTAAAATATGTCAGTATTGATGATGAAAATGTGTATGATATATGCCTTATTGAATGTTCTGAAGAAATGATGGATAAAATGTCATTGCAGGAAAAGGTGTTAGAATCAGAATATTTATCTGTTATCCAAAGGGATGAACTGTACTACTTGTTGGAAGCATATCAGTCAATTTTTAGTAAACGTCTGGGTATAATAAAAGACTTTGAATACCATATAAAGACGTATGCACATAAACCCTTTTATCGTACTTCCTATTCTATCCCATGCACAAAGAAAGAAGTAGTCAGAAACGAAATCAATAAAATGTTAGAATGGGGTATTATTGAGCCCTCAGATTCTGAATATTGTAACCCTCTTGTGGCGGTAATTAAACCCAATGGTGACATCAGATTGGTGTTGGATGCCAGAGAGATCAATAAGATCATTATACCTGTACAAACGCGACCGGAGAACCTAGAAGAGTTAGTACAAAAGTTTTATGGTGCCTGCTTCTTAACTTCTTTGGATATGCGTAGTTCATATTGGCAAACTAGAATATTGAAAGAATCTAGAAAATATACTGCATTCGTTTTTCTGGGCCGAAGTTACCAGTTTACTGTCATGCCATTTGGGTTGAAAATAAGCGGTGGTGTTTTCATATCGGCATTAGATACCGTACTGGGCAGAGACCTTTTGAATGAAGTTACTTTATATGTGGATGATTTGCTAATTGCTTCTGAAACTTGGGAGGAACATTTGGACTTATTAAGAAGAGTTTTTGTGAAATTTTTGGAATACGGAGTTACTGTAAATTTGAGAAAATCCAAGTTTGCTCATAACCAATTGAAATTTCTTGGACATATAATCACTCCTGAAGGGATAAAACCAAATCCTAAAAAGATGGATGCGATTAACAGATGTGCTTATCCAAAGAATAGAATGGAATTAAAGTCATTTATCGGCTTAGTTTCACTTTTTCGACGATTTTTACCCAATCAGTTAGGAAGCCAAGACTGTTTGTTACGGCTGTTAAGAAAAAATGTCATGTGGGAGTGGAATTCCGAATGCACGCAAGCTTTTGATAACATCCGCAATGCTTTGACTAATGCTCCACTGTTACATTATCCGAGACTTGATCAAGATTTTTATATTGCTGAGGATGCTTCTGAAACAGGATTGGGTGCCACTCTTTTCCAGATGGACAATCCAGAAGATATCAGTACCATCAAGATAATTGGGTTTGCCAGCAGAACACTCTCTAGTTGTGAGTATGCATATTGTACTACTAAATTGGAAGTACTGGCCGTGGTCTGGTCCCTTAGAAAGTTTCGCTATTTTGCATATGGAAGAAGATCATTGTGTTCTGCGACCACAAAGCTTTATCTTTTATTTTAACAGGAAGGATGTTCCATTCATGTTTAACCCGGTGGGCCTTGCTACTGCAAGAATATGATATTACGCTCAAATGCATCAGAGGGAAAGACAACATCATAGCCGATGCTCTTTCAAGACTACCGAAAAGAAAGAATGACAACGAGTGTGAAGAACGGACTATTGACTTTAAAGTCATGAATTTATCAAGGCAATATTGTGAGAGGCAGATTTCACAGCTATCTCGAAGTCTTCCACAACTGCAAGAAGATGATAAGTTGTGGAAAGCCATTAGGCATGCTGTTGAAAGCAAAACGCTAAGTCACTCTCAAGAACAGTATCAATTAAAATCCGGAATATTGTATCAGAGGAAGGATGAAGAAGATGTTTGGAAAGTTTGTGTTCCAAATAAATATTTAGAATCACTAGTATGGTACACTCACTTGAATTGGGGTCATTTTGGTTCCGCTAAATGTACAGCCAAAATAGCACAATACTGCTATCATCCAAATTTGGGACGTATAGCTACAAATATTATTAAGAAGTGCAAAATATGTCAGAAGGCGAAACCCATAAACTATTGTCGGAAGATAGAATTACATCCTATCATCCCACAACAACCTTTAATGTTGGTGTCATGTGATGTCTGTGGGCCATGTCCCGTGACACGTGGACGGTTCAAATATGTATTGGCTTTCTATGATCTCTTTTCAAAATATGTGAAATTATATCCTTTGAAAAATCTCCACATTCGACCCATGTTACGCAAATTTATCAACAACTATATAACTGAGCTTGGCAAACCTATAATGATCTTGACAGACAACGCTGCTTATTATACAAGCAAAGTATATGGAGAGACACTATGAAAGAACAAGGAATCCAGCACATTTACATCTCAAGATTTTACCCTTGTGGAAATCCAGTTGAAAGAATCTTCCAAGAGTTGAACCGATTTTTATGGACGTACATACCCAAACAATATTATAAATGGATCGATTGGATTTATGAATTTGAGAAAGTGTATAATGACTTACCACACTTATCGACAGGTTATTCACCTAACCAAATAGTATTTGGTGAAAGTATTGTGCCAGAATGGATGAAGAAATTACCTGCGATAGAACAAAAGATTACCAAGAAAGAAGATATGGTGAAGAAGATCTACGAAAACCTGAAGCATCAAGCATAATTGAGAAAAACCCGTTTTCATAAAAATGTGAAGAAAGTAGTCACATATGATGTAGGTGAAGAAATTTTATTGAGAAATCACCCAAAAGCATCAACCAGGAAAAGACTGAATAAGAAATGGCAATATTTATAGACAGGTCCATACAAAATAATGAAAATACCTCATGAAGGGAGCTACCTCCTGGCAGATTGTGATACTGATGTAATTAAAGGCTTGTTCCCTCACATAGACCTGAAGAAGTATTATCAATAATGAGCAAAATATAGATTCAAGAAACACTGAATGATACCAAGATTACACTCAGTGGACTAAATAAAAGCACCAATGGATAAATACGTACTTATACTAACTTACAAAGAAAATTAAAGAATGTACCGACGATTTCCATGAGATACCTCCTTGGTATCAGCAACAATGACGATGCTGAAATACGATTTATCCTCTCACCGAACAGCAAGGATGGGTGATTTAAAAGTGGAATTAAGAGGAAAAGAAAAGGACCAAATCCTCTCTGGTTAAACAAGTGGCCTGATAAGGGTTTTGGCCTAGGATGCCAATCGTCGAACCCGGCTGTGATCCCTGCCTTGCACAGTCGGTTGAAGAACTGACGGCTTCATCCAAGAAAAAAAAAATGTGGTGTGAATATGAAGTGATTAGTGCGAAGTGTTTCTACGACAACCTATAAACAAATGTGGAATTTAGTTAAGGGCATTTTGTCTAGACCCATTAACTCAACTTAAATATTGTAGAATGTATGTACTGACTTGTTGAGTGAATCTGAGAGTGAGTGTATTCGCCGAAACAAATACCCTCTCCTGTCACAGTACACAAAAAAAAAAAAAATAAGCCTGTTCTGTCTGGAACCCTCTTCAAGACATCACAGTCTGGGGGGCCATGTAACATTACGAGTCAAGACAGCTGTAACGGAACTTGAATAGCATAAAGTTATCGTTAAAAACGCACGCTGTGCGATTTGTTACGATTTGGTCGGTCATAATAGTAGTAACATGCTTTTGAATACAATTAAAATATAAGGGCGATACCTGTTTAGCGTTATTGGAAATAATATGTAATAAATTAATGAGTAAGGTAGCCGATCCTATAAGAAGAGGTAAAATTGGGCATATTAAGGTGTTTTGCTTTATATCGACTAACCCAATGACACGACGTCTTTTTCTTCTGTTTACTCTTAGAAAAAAAAAAAAAGAAAACAAGTAACGAAGTGCTAATTGTGCATTGTGAAAAATATAGGGACGAATTTTAAATAGCTACAGTGTATAATCAGATTAACAAATGGACATTCAGTTACGCGAAGTAGCCGACAGTGAAGTGTGGTCATTAAATTGAGTACACCTACAGGGCGGTCAATTCCAGGATAAGTCTGTTCGCGTCTCACAAGGGACGCGGTATTGAGATCGTTTTTTTTTTTAATTATATCACGGTGAGCAGGCTTCAATTTATAAAAAGGAGAAAACCTGTATCATTATCATTGACTGTTGGGGTTAAGCAACCAAAACTGTTCATCAAAGGGTTTCGGTGAATGAGTGGTGAATGCGAAATGAAACTGTGAACGAAGTTATGTTAAATAAAGCAGAAGAGACAAGACAGTTTGGTCGTGTCTGTTATTATTCCATAAACCGTAACATTTATTCTCGTTGTACGAAGCCTTTATAGACGATCGTTATGACAATTTGCTTTGAAGGGATCTCGTTACGAGTTAAGTTTTGGGGACCTGGTCAACAGGGGATAGTTCGTAGATCTTAACTACTGCAGCTATTCTGGAATCAGGTGCTACCGTGACCGATGTGTGTTGTCAATGGCTTAAGGTCATCATATCTCATGCTCTAAGATCGACGCGCCTTTTCTCTTGGTATAACGGTGTCTCACGGTAACCACGACAACGCCGACGGCGAAGGAAGATACGGTAGAACATGACTGGTTTCACAGGTAGCCCTGCCTCGATGGGATAGGTGATGTTAGTGACCGGACTGGAGTAGGTGGTGGTAGGAGGATGTATGGAACAGATCCTGCACCTATGTCTATTACAAGGGTATGAGCCATGAGGTAAGGGATTGTGTAAGGATGGACGAGTATATTGTGTAGGTTCGGTGGACGACAGAATACCATGGTAGGAGGGGTGGGAAGGATAGTGGACAGGACATTTCTCATTTCAGGGCACGACAAGAGGTAATCGAAACCCTGGCCTCAGCCTTCGTTAGCCACTGTCCACACCCATCCAGTCCCCTCCCTGTTCCCATTCCAGCACTATACAGCCATCATTTCACCGCCACACCCAGTCTTTTAATTTCTCTCCTTTCTGCACTTACCCCCCCCCCCCCCCCGCACCTTCTATCCTGTCCTCTGTCTAAACTGCAGCACTTCACTGTCCGCCACCCCAGCCTCCTCCTTACCCTCACCCAGTCGCCAATCCCACCATGCACTGGTGCGCTGCTCGCAGTATGGTTTCAGCCTGTGTGTGTGTGTGTGTGTGTGTGTGTGTGTGTGTGTGTGTGTGTGTGTGTGTGTGTGTGTGTGTGTGTCTACTGCTGACAGGCCTTAATGGCCGAAAGCTACAATCGTGTGAATCTTTTTGTTGTGCCTATCACGACTCAGCATCTCCACTATATGGTGAGTAGCAACTTTCCTCCTCTGGTATTGTGAATATTTTCATTTATATATATGAAAATTTTCCAAATAACTCATATGTATGTATGTAATCTTGATGCAGTCTGCCCAGTAATGACTGGTAAATAATGCAAATCTAGTAATAAAGTAATATAGGCATTTTGCAAACGATGCAGCAACATATAATGAAGTCTGAAAGAAGCTGCATAAATACATTGGAAAAAAAGATAGTAAATAGGAGACGTGTCGATACTAGGGCATTAAATCTTTGCACATTTCATTCAATGTACTCAGATGGACAGTAATTATGCCTCACAGACAGGTGCATGAACAATAAACACAGATATCGGCATTTGAGAGAGGGGATGTAGTTAGGCTCAAATAAGCCAGTTGGAGTAATTGGTGAATCACTCAGCATTTGAATAGAAGCGATGCTGCTATTCGATGATGCTGGCAAAATTAGGTGAACCACAGTCAAACGCAGGGTCAAGAAGTGGTCGACTAGAGCGACGGCAGATCGCGAGGATCGAGCACTTATGAGAGAGAAACTCAAAGCCCCAGATTCATAATTGTCATTGATGTGATGTGCAATTGGTGCTTCAGAGACCACAATGAACATTAATAGGTTGATCACAGAAAGGGGACTGAGCTCATGGCCCCTCTTGTAACAACTGAAATTGACCTCTCTACACCAAAAAACATCGTTGCAGTAGCGTCAGGTACGTTCAGCCGGGAATCTCATAAACTGCAGTAGAATTATCTTCCAAAATGAGTCTCGCTTCGAACTGAGCTCCCATAACCAATGAAGAAGTGTCTGGATATGCCCCAGACAGCAGTGGGATACCATTCTGACTGTCGCCCACCATACAGCCTGACAACCAAGACTGATGGTCTAGGGTACCATTTCATTTCATATCAGGACCTCTTTAACTTTTTGTAGTCCTGTCTTCCTCAGTTGCACGTAATATTACGGTATATTGATAATTTTTTACTTATGGACCGTCTGACAGCAACTGAATAAAATACAATTTTAGTGCCATACGCGTTCGCCTTTATTTTCTGCAAGGCATCATCAGTGGCCTGGAATATGTACATATGTTAGCTATTTAATTTACATTTTTGTCACTGTGCCTATAGGTTATAAACAGTTCTGCTGGTTGGTATTTCCTATTAAGTAGTAATTTTTTGAACTGTACTTACAGGTTGTGTGGACAATATCTTACATATTACGCTCTTGTTGGATTTTATGTGTTGTTCTTCTTCTTATGAACGCCAATTTGCGGTTTCTTTCCACATTCGACAGCACTGTAAAAAAAAAACCGCAAATTGGCGTTCATAAGAAGAAGAACAACACATAAAATGCAACAAGAGCGTAATATGTAAGAGATTGTCCACGCAACCTGTAAGTACAGTTCAAAAAATTACTACTTAATAGGAAATACCGACCACCAGAACTGTTTATAACCTATAGGCACAGTGACAAAAATGTAAATTAAATAGCTAACATATGTACATATTCCAGGCCACTGATGATGCTTTGCAGAAAATAAAGGCGAAACACGTATGGCACTAAAATTGTGTTTTATTCAGTTGCTGTCAGACGGTCCATAAGTAAAAAATTATCAATATACCGTAACAGGACCTCTTTAGTTTACAGTCCGCGGCATCCTTACAGCATGGTGGTATATGGAGGATATTCTAGGCACTTTTGTGGTGTGCTCCATGGCAAGCTAACCTGGGGTTACATTTCAGCAAGATAACGCTCGTCCATACCTGGCAAGTTTCTACTGCTTGTCTTCATGCTTGCCAAACCCTACCTCGGCCGGCAAGTTCGCTGGAATCTCTCCCCAACTGAGAACGTTTGGAGCATTATGGGCAGAGCCCTTCAACCAGCTTGGGATTTTGATGAACTAACACTCCAATTGGTCAGAATTGTGCGCATTATCCCACGGGGGGGGGGGGGGGGGGGGGCATCTTATCAATGTTACGCCAAATAACTGCTTTTACAAGGACCAGACATAGACCAACGCATTATTGGCTTGCCTAATTTGTGAAGCTCTTGTTCGTGAAAGAATTATCCAGTTTTTCTGAAACTGTAATCATTTGTTTGTGACATATGTATATCAGACCTACCGCTTTCAGTCCCATTCGGATACATCCTTCGTGACGTGTCTTTTTTTTGAGTGTATTCAGTCAGATCTTGATAAGATGTCAAAATGGTGTGAAGATTGGTAACTTGCTTTAAACGTTCAGTTGTAAAATTGTGCACTTCACAAAACGGAAAAACGTAGTATCCTACGACCGTGTCAGTCGCAGCTTGAATCGGCCAGTTCATATTAATACTTCGGTGTAACACTATGTAGGGATATGAAATGGAATTATCACATAGGCTCAGTTGTGGGTAAAACATGTAATAGGCGTCAGTCTATTGGTAGAATACTGGGGAAATGCAATCGGCCTTCAAAGGAGATAACTTGTAAATCACTAGGGCGACTCATTCTGGAATACTGATCACGAGTTTAGGACACATACCAAATAGGTCTAATAGGTGATGATGAATGTACATTGGGAGGGGCAGCACGAATCGTCTCGGGTTATGAACCGTTTGAGTCACAGAGAAGAACCTAAACTAGCAGACTCTAGACGTAAACAATCCGAAGGAAGCCTGCTTACAAAGTTTTATGACCAGCTTTAACTGATGACCCTACGAATGCAATAGAAGCCTCTATATCGTGAACACAAGATTAGATTCGTTACAGCACGCACAGAGGCATTCAACCAAACATTCTTCCCGCTCTCACCCTCTGCCGTGCACTTCACAGTAGTTTGCAAACTATAGATGTTGATGTAGCTGTAGCCGGTAGCTACACATGTTTTAACTACATAACGGGACGCCAATAGGCCAAGTTGACTACTGAAAAAAAGGGAAAGCGCGTGGTCTGTTGTATTCTCGGATGTGTATGCTTTTTTTTAGTTCTCGAGAACGAAATTCAAATTACGTAATTGCCCATTTCTCTGAATGTGCTGAATCCAGGATGGTATAGAGCAGCATTAGTGGATAACGAAATTCCGTAATTGCCAATTTCTCTGAATATGCAGGATCTTGTGTCATGCAGGGCAGCAGTATTCATGCGCATTTCGTATAACGTTCCAACATTTCAAAAAACTCAGCTAATACGAAAAATAAGGAGTACGTCAAATCAAGGAATATTTCGTACACGGAAATAGTGTCAAGTAGAAAATTTAATGGGTCTACATGTGATTTACAGAATAATAAAGAAATTTAATGGGGCCTATTTTTTTCCCATGAGGCGGCAGAATACAGTGAGCGACAAATAAAACGTCACTAGTTTACGAAATTTCTAGCAATTATTGATTTGACTAATTTATGTCAGAAATGAATTGATTGGATACGGTTAATTGAAATAGTACAAGTAGTGGGTATAATTTATGCCATATGCTTAAATTCCTATTTAGATAATTTGTTTGACATCTTTTTTGACGGGACTATATTAACGTTACGCGGAAGAATACTTCGTGCGAAGAGAACTTATATGCGTGAACAGTAGCTAACCGTGGCATAGTGCAACTGATGTTTCATCAGTGAAGAGGTGAGTTGCTGTTAGTAATATGTGGGTGCTGTGGTGGAGGTGATTCCTTGATGAGCTTAAAAGTTTCTAACAACGATGAAAGGTAATGATATACAGGGTGAGTACAAAGTTTTGCCTTGTTTATAAAAAATTATAACCGTTTGACATAATAAGTTACATATGATGCCCTTAGATCGGTTAGTGTTACTAGTTGTTTTGATCAATACATGGAGCTAGTGCTCAATCACCGACGCGGTCAGTCAGGTCACGTTAGTTGCTGGTGAAATGGCGTCGAAGCAGGAGAAAGCGCAATGTGTGCTTTGGTTTCACGTAACCTAATCGCCCATCAGTATTCAACGTAAATTTCGGGCTTATTAAGGACGCAGCCGTCCTGACGTTAAATCAATAAACCGAAGGTGTGCAACGTTTAACGAAACAGGCAGCGTTGAACACCTTCGAAGTGGCATGCCTCGTGTGAGTGATACAACAGTTGGTAGTGTTTGGCAATAGTTTCAACGGAGTCCCTCTAAATTAACTTGTCTAGCAGGATCACGTGAACTTCTAAGATTCATCAGAGGTGTAGGTGCATGCTTACAAAGTGCAAATCGTGTAAGCCTTGCAACCGATATGTTGCTAATTTGCAACTGAAATCCTCAACAGGATTGATGGCCCTAACGTTTATTTAAATATGCTTTACCGATGAATCAATCTTTCATGTTAGTGGGATGGTAAATAGGCATAATGTCCGTATATGAGGTTCGGAGTCTCAACATTCTACTGTAGTTACAGCTTAAAAGTGAACGCTGCCTCATGCATAACAAGGTTTTTGGGCCGTTTTTCTTCACGGAAATATCAGTTACCGCTAACAGTTACTCCGACGTTTTGCAATAGTTTATTCCCACACAGAAGAATATCAACCATCAAGATGGAGTGCCAGTGGGCTTTGATAGTGTGTGATTTCTTGGATGAAAAGTTACCTGATCGGTGAATTGGAAAGAACGGTCCAACATCCTGGCCATCCCGCTCTCCAGGCATTACGCCCCTTGACCTTTTTTTTTTTTTTTTTTTTTTTTTTTTTTTTTTTTTTTTTTTTTTTTTTTTTTAAATCATCAAGGACATTGTCTTCATCACAGCAGTTGCTGACGACGACGAACTGAAGGTTAGGATACAAGCTGCTGTGGGTACTGTGACAGAAAGCATGTTACGAAGCACCTGTCGGAACTATTAACACTTAAACTAATGACCGCATCAAATGTAAATCATGTCAAACGGTTTTTCTGTAATTGTTTAATCAGGGTAACACTTTATGCTCAATTTTTTTTTGGACGTTCAGTGGACGATTCGTGCGAATGATTGGTCGAGTTGGACCACGCGACAGGAACCCACATCGAACATCTCATAATGGAGAGATCAGTACGTGAATAAAATTGTGTCCCAGCAACCCTTTAGCAGTTATGGCCGGCTGTAGACAGCATGGCTCGATATTTTTGCCAACGACTGGATAAGTTATTCACATATGGTCTCTATCCCGAAGACACACAGACGTGAGCAGCAGGATTTTCGGTTGTACTGGATTATCGACCTACTTTTTCAGACACGCCTAGAAATTTTATGTTTATTTTACCAACAGCAACTAGTGTATTGAAACTGTCATGAGCCAGAGCATATTTTCGTATCCTTTCAACTACTAATGCCATATTGCGGCAATTGGCCAATATGGCGTCAAAGCCATAAGCTTGTATGGGCCTGCTCCAAAAGTAGTTGAAAGGAAATTTAAGCATCCTATTGTCTTAATCTGGAAAACTTGTTCATGCCCTTAACAGATAATGGTACGCTGTAGTGTGGCCCCGTGGATGTTGTGAAATGTACTGAATCCTCATTGTGTGGTAGAATGTTGGGGAAATAGCATGTTTGTGGAAATTATGATTTTCACTATGGAACCGATTTTGTGTGAGCGAATGCCTGAATGAACTAGATCATCGTAGATATCGGGCACTTATTGCCCCATTAACATATGCAGACATACAACGGATTAGCTAAACTATTTTATTTAGTTGGGTCTAGGCTGCTGAGCCATGTCGCCACTGCCAAGGTTTAGTGACGATGGCGGCATCAGTTGTATTGTAGCCGTCAATACAGCTTGTTTTGTAGCTGGAAGCTAGTTTCTAGTTTTAAAAAAATTACTGTAGAAAAGAAGTTTGGTTTTCTTAAACACACCAAATTAACAATGAGGAAGTAAAAGTTGAAAGTTCTGGAAGGTGGCTGTGATCTGGCATTTTGATTTGGTGGGCTAATACAAATTAGTCTGTAATTAAGCACTCCGACCAACAATAGTAGTAAATTATTTTAAAAGTGAACTTTTCTCTGTTAATAGCTGCATTGACTGTAAAGTACTAAGAGAATGTTTTCTCTTTTCAGTTGCAAGGCTGTGCAAGAAAACTGGAAGCAGAGACAGTGTAAAAGAATTGGGTTTGTTTCGGGATTTGTGACGGTTCTTACTCAGTAAAATAATTAAATGTAATAATGTAGAACTTTATTTAATAAAGACTTCCACAAAGTGATAGCAAGTAAAGGTTTTGTGAATATTAGCTAAGTGCCTTATCCTTACCCTACTTTAAGTAAAATTACTCAGAAGAAAATGACTGTGATATGTAGAGAATTTAATGTTGTTATTAATCTAGATTCCAGCGCTCCTGATTCACGGTGAAACAACTTCGTTGATAGTAAAAGAAAAATAGCTTTGAGTTGTGCTTGTCAACATTGGCAGTCTGCAGTTAAAAACTGAAGAACAATGAGATGATACCAGTGTTTCATATTTTCAACATTGCCAGGTATTCTGCACATAGATTTAGTTTTCTTGTCCTTGCAGACAAGCGGCAGCTACTGAACATTGACATGACTGTTGTAAAAGTTCTTAAACATAAATACTTTAAATGTAGGCCCAACTTTTACAAGATTTCTTGGAACTATGAGCATTTTAATGGAAACACCATTGAATGCTTGGTATACAGATGATAAACATTGACATTTCAGGATGTGTTAAAATAGCTTGCAGATTAAGCAGTCAAGTTCATCATGATAGCTGCAGTTATGGAAGTGGAATTTCAGATTTGTTTTGGAAAAATCCATATTTGTGGTATGGTTGCACCTAATCAGATTTCCAATAAATTGTATTCCTGCGCTAAGATTAGTCAAGAACACGACAGGTGTCATTGGCTAGTGCATCATATACTGTGGATCATTATATGAAGCATGTTGTTGAAGAGGGTAAGTGCCAGTTTCTCATTAGCATTCTAGTATGGAAATCTCGAGTATCAATATTGACATTAGTGCCAGTTATACTTAGCTGATGGGTATTGGCAAAAGGAGATGTAGTGTATATTCTTGTTTGTGCCTTTTATTTGGATTAAAATTTGAGGTAATAAAGGCTTTCTGGAAATTTACTGAGTAGTAAGCGTGTATTTTCTAGTGTCAAATTTAAACGTAACTGCAAAGTTGCAGGGTAATTTTCAAGAAGCTCTTTTTTGTGAGCCCAGTGCAAGGGAGACATATACCAGACTCAGGAAGAGGGTGGGGTGAGTAGTCAGATATGGTTCCAAGGCTTCATGCATTGGTAAGGGAATGGGGTATGACATTACTATTAATGTTTCTTAATTGAATTGTGAGAAGGGAAGTGCAGCAGTGTAACACTTTTTTTAGGGTGTGCAGTTTTGATTAAAATTGCATTCTTGGTCTAAAAATGTTGCTTTTGATAGTAGAGACCCCACAGGTGTAATTAAAACGGGTACTAGAAATAACTTTGTTACTTATGACTTTTGCTACCTTTGCTTGCTCTGTAACCATATGGTGGCACAGTACAGCGTGACGATAGAAATTTACTTCCCTTGAGCTATCTTTCTTTTATTTCCAGAATTCTATGGCAGTGGTGCTCCAGATGTGCGTTTTATACCCAAGGCTAATGAAATAACTTGCCAGAGTATGTCTCAAGTTGACTTTGTAGAATGATTTTTACTTAATTAAAATTTTGGTCTGTTGAGAGTGGAGTACAGTTTTACTAACAGCAGACAGAGTAGGGTCATTTCCAAAATTTAACACCGATCTGGGAAGTCCAGCATAGCATTTCTTGTAAGTACTGCTTTTATCAGTTCATTCTTTATATATTTCTTTAGGGTTCTGCAGTGAACAAGAGTACCTGGAGGTGTGTGGTTGCTAATGGTGACTGAGGGCTCGTTAAGTTATTGTTAACTCTTGTTTCCTTTATTTTGAGAAAAACTTCCCAGACAAATGTTGTTGCTGTAAACTCGCAATGAAGCTAGTGATAGTGTAAGCTGACACTATATGTAGTGATATATTGCTGTAATAGGTTCATCATAAGAATAAACCTGTTGTAATCAAACACGATCATTGGTCGGAAGTGGTGGCACGTGTACATCGTGTTACTCTTTGAAGTAGGTCCTACTTATTTATCAGGTATCTTATTACTAGGTTATGTTAAATGAAACTTTAAGATATCAAATGTATTAACAGCCATTAACGTTTTTCTTAATCACACTGTAGCTACGTAGTTTTTACTTCAAAAATAGTGTAATAACAGCCTCTGCAGTGTTGTGCTCTGATTATTGCGCTGTTAGTGCGCAATATGAAAATGGCAGAGGCTGCTGTCTGTTGCGTAGTGGAACACAGTTCAAAAGTGCCAAGAAATAGGCTCATAAATTTACTGAGGTAATTGGCTTTGAAGTATCTCCAGCGAAGTATACACTGCAGTTGATAAACTAAAACCACACTGTACATGTAGCACAGTCAGTAGCATAATGGTATGTGAACCAAATGTTGTTATTCATGCATTGGTACAGATATCCGCAGAATCATTCTATTTTTCCTCTCATTCAATCTGAAATAATTATATCTTGTTATTTATTATGAATAATGCATGTCTCCTTGTTTCTAATTCCATATGGGATGTAAAATTCCTGTTTCCATTTCAAATACAAATTCTTAATTATCAATCTTTCATGAAAGACTGTCCATAAAAGTTGTTTAAGAAAACATAACTTCATTTTTTAAAGAAAAAATGAAAAACCAAATCCTCTTTATTTGGACTATGTCCATTGTTTACTACCATAGAGGTAGTAGATATGTATTGTGGAAACATGAAAGACGATAGTTTTCACAGCATTGTGCACATGATCCAAATGATGCATTTTTACATTTGCTACTGTGTCATTACAGTATGAAGTCAACAGAAGTGATCTGCAGCCTAGCTGTGGGATTTGGCCCACGAAGTAACAAGACTATTATCATGCTAGACGTACTGGAACTAATGCACACAGCTTTTTCACGCTGACAGGATGTAGAATGGCTTCTCGTAAAAGAAGAGAGAATGCTTCACATGCTGTCTTTGTGGATTCTGTTGTTGATAGGCTCATTATCAACGTAGCAAGTGAAATTTCCAGAATTGAAATGTTTTCGGATAAGGAAGGAGCTAAGAGATCACCAGATGACTGACTGTAAGTAATATCTTCAGTATTTCACTATACGGAGAAATCCTTCAATACTCCTATGTTATACACAGCTTATGCAGAAAAATTATCGCAAGGTTAATTCGGGAATTTTCATCATTCTTGTTTTTGAGTACTATAGTGTGTTAGCTGAAGTGTTGCAGTTTCATCTAGTCTTGTAAGGAGCATATTGTGGGATATTTGCAGTATATTTCATTCTGCTTAAAAGTTAATGACATTCGAAGTTGTATTGCTCCTCTGATCATATCTTTATGGGTGATCTGTAACTGGCCGTGCCACTGCAGGCTAGCTGACCGGTCAGTGTTGTCAAAATTAAATGCGCTGGTAAAGCTGTTGTCCCATATCATTACTAAATCAATGTGCGTGTGATGCATTGCACAAAACTTACCCTTATTATACTTGACAGTACTCAAAACAGCTTGGCTGTAGTCCCACATGAAAAGGAAATCCGATCCAGCAAATGTGGAAGAATACATAGTACATTGTTTATATCAGGTTTAATCTTATGATGAATGGATTATAGGTGGTAATTTTGTTGAATACTTGAACAAACCAAACTGAAAATTCATTTGGAACAAGACTTCTCCTTACTGTGTACTTACCGCTCTACCAGATGAAATTAACATCACAATTTGTTCACACTACATTGACTCCTTTCGCAGTTCAGGAGAGAACGTCAACTTCTTAAAGTAAGGCAACACTTACGTGTTGAACAATTTATGAAAGTATTTTCTATAATACAAAGCAACTCATTTTGATATGTAATTTTCTTTCCTTAAATCTGCTTTAGTTTGTGAAACCTGCAGAACATTGTACATCAGTTTAATGCAGGATTCACACGACATAAGAGTGCATAATATTTTGCAGTTAGCAAGCTTGTGCTAACTCTGTCTTTTGTTCCATTATTAAAAAAAAATGGCTCTGAGCACTATGCGACTTAACTTCTGAGGTCATTAGTTGCCTAGAACTTAAAACTAATTAAACCTAACTAACCTAAGGATATCACACACATCCATGCCTGAGGCAGGATTTGAACCTGCGACCATAGCGGTCGCTCGGCTCCAGACTGTAGCGCCTAGAACCGCACGGCCACTCTGGCCGGCTTCAGTTATCACATTGTCACATTGACTACATGGTAAGGTGAGTAAGCTTGCAGCTTTGATTTTGTAGAGCATTGCACAGTAGATATTTGGATAGCTGGATATGTCAGGCTTGTTCCCTAAAATTGGAATGCTGCAGTAAGGCAAAAATATGTAAACTTTGTAAAGTTCTGGAAACTTACGGTTCTATGTAAGTGGACAATTCAGTAACTCAAAATTATCAGTAAAATCTGATTGGCATTTGGAAATTTAACATTGCATTTCAACACAGCATAATTCTGTGATGATGAAACAATGTTTTTAAAATCATTGCACCATCAGAAGAGCTATGCAGTTACCATTTAAGTAGTTGATAATGTAACCTTCCCCCCACCCCCACCCCAGTGGCTATAAATGTTGTCTTCCCATTTGAGTGTATGAGAACGAGATGCGAATATCAGTCAAATGCAATAACTATCCCCATTAAATTTCACATAGATATATTTTATAGTTTGTCATAAATATATACACAGCTTGAGACACAGAACAGAACTAAAAGCTAACATGGATGCTCGGCAGAGCAATAAGAGTCTAAATATGGTGTTAATCGTGGTCGATACAGCCTATCGACGCCACAACTTATATTTTGAAAGATGTGTTGTTGAATAATTATAGCAGTGTTTGGTACTTACTGAGCATTTAAACAATGTCGGGTTATATTAGCTGCCTTTTTATCCATCCTGTCTGTGAAACTGGTCTAAAAGTGCTCGTGCTCATAGCTACAACTCCATAACGAGGTTCTGCTCAAGGGCAGAAAGCATAACTTGTAATTGACTGGTTTTGAATTCTTTGGTCTTCAGATTTCAATTGCTAACTTGTCGACTGATTGGGCTTGCAGAGGTCCTCCTGTTACATTCACCTGCTGAGTTCGTATATTAGGTATTAAGGTCTGATATGGACTAGAAGTTGACACTGGTCATATTGTGAGCCAAGGCTAAGAAAGACGGTAAAATTGTCAGTCTTGTCGTTGGGCAGTTAGCCTAATACATGTAATAAAACTAGTTCTGCAGGGCAAACTTTACAGTTGTCATTAACAAGCAGTAATGGATAATAACTTGTAACACAAGCTATAGGGATTTAACCACAGAAGTAGGTAAGTTGATAAAAATAGTCATTTAATTAGGCAGTTATGTAGTGTTCATGACAGCAAGAAAAGAAAATGTGTTCAAATGAAGTGTGTGCATTTAACTTCCAGCGCAGTTAGATTGAGTCAACTTACATCTCATCCTAAAAAGTTTACATTACAGACACAGTTGTGACTCCTGGTTATTTGTGATACGCAGTGGCAACAGCATTATAAGAAGACATGAGTATGAATATTATCATTTGTATTGATTTATAACATGGTTTTTGCAGTATTGAGAGCACATATTGCACCATAAAGTTGGCAATAAATATATGCCTTCTTTGGTTTCCTCAGAACTGAGCAAGATATGAAATGGTAAATTACACAACAGAGAACTTGGGTGTCTTGTACCCAACATATTTTTACTGAAAAGTTTTAAGAACAATGCGGCTAGCAAACAGAAGACTTGATCTTCTGCAGAAAGACATGTATGATATACTTGTAAAAAGCAGTAATAATATTGACTGAACAAGCAAGAAATCCAGTTTTATGCAACAATTGCTGCTACAGCTGATCCACAAAAGGTAGGTATCTAACACACTTCCGAAGTAATCCCATTTACAAAAACATTTGTATTTTAGTCGGGGAATTGTAAGACTGCAAATCATTGGACTACATACAAAATTGAAAAGCTGAGGAAAATTTCTAAGTTAACATAGACGTGCATGACAATTTCTCATACTCACACTTTCAGTGGCATATACTGCTATTGTTCACTTATTCTAAAGTATAGCATCATGAATAAATTTGGTTTGTAACTGAATTGCCAAGATTTGGCTATTCTTTGCGATACAGGGGCAGTCATGTCTCCATAATTAATGTTTCTAATGCAAATATGTAGATTTTATTATTTAATGGGTAGAAGTATAATAGAAAACAAAGATTCATCTTAGACATAGCTTTCACTGCTGTGGCATTGGAAGGAAGTTGTCAAGTTGGTAATAATATTCACAGCACTGTTGTGCCTGTATGTGTCAGATGTGGAAGTAGACAGACTTGGTAATTCTTGCACAGCTAAACATTTTGATGAAACAGGGCTCCCATATTTGAAGAATACAAAGTGATTTGCAGTTAACCAGTTCTGGGTACATAAGGTGCAATCCTACAGACTGTACTGACAATGTTTCTCCAACAAAATAAATAAATTAGCATTGTGATTATTAAACTAACAAATAGGTGGCATCTGCAAGAAGAATAAAACAAATGGCAATATGAATGAATTGCATACACGCACTTAAAAATATCAATAAAAGTAATTAAAATTGTATTTTGATCTCATAAGAACATTTTCACAACTTTTCAGATTTTTAGGTAAAAGAATAATGCAGTAGGCACCTTTAGGAGACATTCGTTAAGTAGCATTGTATTCAGTATAGGTTCATATTGTGTAAACTGCATTCCATCAAAATGATGCTTCATAATTTTAATACAAAGAATCTTTATGAATTTGTCACAGTTGTATAATAGTCTGTATCTAATAATTCAAACACGAGCTATCGTACAAGGACAGCAGCAGATGTTTTTATATTAAAAACAGGTAAGTAGAGGTATTGTCCATTGTTGACATGCATGTACAGTTATTTGGTTTGGTACACAATCTCAACTCATTGAGCTTGTATATATACCCTCCATTGTAACGACAGCCTCAAGTATTACCTTGGACAGGGAGTGAATATCATTGGCTCTTTAGTTGAAGCAAAAAACACACACACACACAATGCTGCAGTGTTACTGTAGTGTCCTGGGTCAAAGCATCGTGGCACATTACGAAAGTGGAGTATAACACAGTACCACATGTTTTGCAGCAGTAGAACTGTTACATTTGTGTGGAGCCAATACAGAAAACGGCTACAAATGTTTCCGCTGCTGCTGAAATCAAGTTACTTTGTAAATCGGTCTGTAGTGGTGTGCTTCAGAATTCTGGCAGTGATTTCAGTGTGTACTAGGTGCACAGATGCCCTGAAGAACAAATTAAAATAAGACATATGTAGGTCCCTCCCTCCCTATCTTCAGGTTCGATATGCATTGTTACAAATGTTTCTTCTGTAAAGCAACTAAATAGAATTGAAAGCAGGTATGCTGTGAGTGGTGATTATCCCTCATGAGGTAATAGAAAAATTCTAGACAGCAAAAGCTTAGTACAGTATATCTAGTGATAATACAGGAACAGAGTGGAGTAATAGCTGAAATAATATATTAATAGATTGAAAATTCTCATTGCTTGTGGGGCTCCTGATAAAACTCACTTATGTCTGTTGCAACAGTGCAGGTTGAATTAGCAGATGAAACGATGATTATTTGGATAACTGCACGGCATTGATTACTTTGCTGCAACTAGAGTAAGGAAGAAAACAAACACGATCTCCCCCTCCGGCAAAATTAAACACAATTGCAGAAAAAAAAGAGCTGTGAAGTTACATAGTGATAGCAGATAAATCTATAAATCAATGACACTCATAGAAGCATTCAAAGGTGTGGAGGGAGAAGAGTTGAGAAACGATACGTACAAGTTGCTTCCTAGAAAATGTCAGAAATATTTTTTGTTTCTGTTCATGTTTGCAAGCAAGTTTTTGTTCTGTTAACTTACGTAGATAATACAAATAAGTCACATCTACTGCCTCATTAATAGAGGGGTCTGACGGCCGGTATGTGCGACTGATTATCAGTTAAATTTCCCTTTAACCAATGACACAATTGCACGTGAAGATCAATGGAAAGTGACTGAGAACCACTTATTACAAGAAAATTGACGAGAATCGAACATTAGACCAAACTTAGGTCTGCAAAGAAACTGAGCTGATAAATTGAGGTTAAAGCATTGTTGGCAATTCAGTGTGGGAAGGACTTGCCATCGTAACACTATCCCCTGTTGTGCCACTTATTTATAAATTTGATACACAGTTGTTTCGCTCAGTGAGCTCACAGCATGACGACGGCAGCAATTCATTCTGTTCAACAACATGAGCTGAGCTGCCAACAAATGCAGCATAGGACCAAACCAGTTAGCACCGATACTTGGTAACTGAAAACACTGATATTGTTTCAGAGAAAATTGTCAGTGATAGTTTTGCTATTACGGTATTTGGAGAATAATGCATAGTGATGGCAGTTACAGTTTTGTTATATTAGACCTAATCATTAAGCCTTGCCTGTTGGCCAGTATGTGCAACTGTTGATGAATCAATTACTCCTTTCAGTAATGATGGGATTGCACATGGAGCTGAACAGAAAGTGGGTGCAAGCCACATATTACAAAATAACCTGAGGAGGATTGAAATACATGGAACTTGTTTCTGCTGTTGAATTGAGCTGATAAGTTGTTGAGGTGAAAGCATCGTTTGTGACTAGATGGGAGAAGAAAGAGCCCACAGAAGACACTCTCTTGTTGTGAGAATTAAATGACTATAACTTGGAGAGACAATTGTTTCTCTCAGTGAGATGCCGTGTGAGAATGACGGGAACCGATTGTGCGGAATAGCATGGGCTGAGCTGCCAACTAATCCAGCGTAGGACGGAACCAAATTGGATGGATACTTGGTAATTGTACTTAGTGATTTTGTTTCAGAGAAAGTGGTCTTTGATAGAGATTGTGTTTTGTTATCACAGTATTTGGAGAATTGTGCTGCATAGTAAAGGCAGTTAGATTTTTGTTGTGTTAGATCTAATGATTAACCAAGAGGCACTAGTTGTGGATGTCAGCTCAGTTCATATACTGATTGACATCTTTTGTAGATTTGTCAGAGGGTAGCTCAATTCAAAGGTGTAACCCATCAGTGATACATCAGCAGTTGTCGTTGCGATGGAGTTTTTTTGTGTGTGTGTGTGTGTGTGTGTGTGTGTGTGTGTGTGTGTGTGTGTCAGGTGATAAGGCTGAATGTATTTTGAGTTGAGAATTTTGAAAGTCCTAGGTATGGCGAATAATGTGTGTTTGCATTACTTCTTGGATTTTTGCTGTGTAATTTTTGTGGATTTTTGGTTGATTTAAGGATCAGTACGTGATAGAATGGCGAGTGTGAAGGTTTCTTCTGTTTCCTTTGTGTAGGCAAGTTCTTTAATACGCATTGTTAATGTGTTTGCTGCTACTCGTGTGATAACTACAAGTAACAGATATTTTTTCGTGGGTGAGTCTGTGTTGTGAGAATAACGTTCATGTCTGATGGAGTGCACCTGCATCATTAGCTGTTGGAAAGAACTTGCAAATGGCAGCATGGTAACAACTGTCTAACAACAGGTGGAAAGTGAACCTCTACTGTGGAAATGTGAAGAAGACGTTTGATGTTGCTCCTTGATGGTAGAAGTGTGAATGGACATTTGAAGAAATACAAAAGTGATGCTGTACTGAAGGCATTGAAACATCAGACCAGTTAGAAGAAGAACACAAGTAACTTTGCACCGTGTGTTAGAGGCACAAGTGGAAGAACAGTATGAATACAGGTTGCCTCCTGATGCATGAAACATCTCACACAGGGACAGTGGTTGTTTTCTTGATGCAGGCTAATTTGTGTTAGTTTTGCTTGTGTATTGATATCCTCTTCCAGAAAAAGACATACAATGCTTTGTTTGAGAACACAGATTATTGGACAGACATTTGAAAGAAGTTATGTCATGAATGCTTGGAAATGAGTTTTGAACAAAAGAGATATATCCTGTTGAGTTTTGGAGATTTCATTTGGCAAGTGTTTGTGGAATGGCAATGAGATTAAGTTGCTGTTAATCCCAAGCTCTTGAATGTCATGACATTGTCTGCGAGCTGGCACTTGGAATTTGTATGACATTAGCTGCCAGACTACAGTGCTGTTGCACAGAAGGTTAGTGAGTGTGTACTTTTTGAGTGAGCAGACTAAACTGGTGGCCATGTGAGATGATTTTCTCAGTGTGCTACTAACATAATGGGTCTTACATGTTTATTGCCGCTATTTTCAGTGTATATCGATATAGACAAATGAACGCAATCCCATAATTGAATGTGAAAACCCCATGTGGCACTAGAGTGAGATTTGAAATGGAAGTTTTCTAGAAGACGTCTGGCTGAATATATTCAAGTGATACTACAATTACTGTGCATTGGAATTGTATACAAGGTTGACTCCCAAATTGCAATGTGTTGCCAAGCTACGTATCTACTGGTGTCAGCTCCCATTGGAAGTAAAGGTTTGTGAATATGTTTGCAGTTTGCTTGTGGAATTCGTTGACTAGTGTAGGAGCTAAGTAAATTGTGAAGGATCACTATTAGTTGTCCTTAGCTATTGTTAAATTTGTACTTTTGATATAGTCAGATCTGTTTAGTGTGATTATTTGCAGTTGGGTGTACTATCTTAAGCACAGGGCGTTGCATCTTTATACAGTGAGAAGTGGCACAGAGTTAGTGGAGAATAGCGTTGTTCTCTCAGAGTTCAGTATTTTGTGTGTTCATGAATAGTTGAGTACTAGGTGGGGGAAGAGAGCTACTATGAAAAATGACATATTTTACTTAAGACACGGGCTGTGTGTGTTAATTAGGTATATGATGAGTGTTTGAAATTCTTGACAAGAATTAGTAACTGTCATTTCCAGTTGTAAATGAGTGGCAGTGTAGAGTACAGTGTGTTGTTATTATAGCAGTGCTTGAAACATTTGTTTTACATATAACATGCCTTGGTGATACGTGTCTTGCTTTGACAGGATGATCAATGCTAGTGAATATTATCGATTTCACCGATAGCGGATTAAGACAGTGAGGTTTTCACGCAGTGATACGTTGGAGAAATTTGAGAGAGCAGAGCTAAGAGTTTTTGAAGCTTGTTTGGAAGTCGTATTTCATAGTTTGGTGCTTTTCTTGAGCCGGGTCCATTTACTATTTTTTATGCGGTGAAGAAGCAAAGCAGTGCGTTATCATTAGCATATGCTGAAGGCAGACTTGCAGTGGAGAATAGTTGCTGCACATTGAAGTACCAAAAGGAAATGTTGATGAGGTAAGGAATAGTGTTTGGATACAAAAGTTGAGTCCTAAAGTTATTTAAGGAATGAGAGGGAGATTGAAATTTAATTGTGCATGTTGTATTTGAAGGTATGCAAAGTTTGTGGAGGGTAAATTTGAATGTGACAGTGTCAGAGTGACAGGTTGAAGTTTCGAGGTAAGTGCATGTGTTGCTAATTTTTGGATAGTTGGTCCTATTTACAGTGATGTGGTTAGTGTTTTAATACGGAATACAATTTCTGTGTTACACCATGCTAATGACTGTTCTAGAAAAGTGTAGGAATGTTATCAGAAAATGTGTATGCTTCTATGGATAATAGTGAGAAAATATTTGGTTGTTCATTTGGTTAAATGATAATATGAATACATGACAGCATATGTGATGTCAACTTAATGCCTTGCCTGTTGGCCAGTATGTGCAACTGTTGATCAATCAATTACTCCTTTCAGTAATGATTGGGATTGCACATGGAGCGGAACAGAAAGTGGGTGCGAGCCACATATTACAAAATAACCTGAGGAGGATTGAAATACATGGAACTTGTTTCTGCTGTTGAATTGAGCTGATACGTTGTTGAGGTGAAAGCATCGTTTGTGACTAGGTGGGAGAAGAAAGAGCCCACAGAAGACTCTCTCTTGTTGTGAGAATTAAATGATTATAACTTGGAGAGACAATTGTTTCTCTCAGTGAGATGCCGTGTGAGAATGACGGGAACCGATTGTGCGGAATAGCATGGGCTGACCTGCCAACTAATCCAGCGTAGGACGGAACCAAATTGGATGGATACTTGGTAATTGTACTTAGTGATTTTGTTTCAGAGAAAGTGGTCTTTGATAGAGATTGTGTTTTGTTATCACAGTATTTGGAGAATTGTGCTGCATAGTAAAGGCAGTTAGATTTTTGTTGTGTTAGATCTAATGATTAACCAAGAGGCACTAGTTGTGGATGTCAGCTCAGTTCATATACTGATTGACATCTTTTGTAGATTTGTCAGAGGGTAGCTCAATTCAAAGGTGTAACCCATCAGTGATACATCAGCAGTTGTCGTTGCGATGGAGTTTTAAGTGTGTGTGTGTGTGTGTGTGTGTGTGTGTGTGTGTGTGTGTGTGTGTGTGTGTCAGGTGATAAGGCTGAATGTATTTTGAGTTGAGAATTTTGAAAGTCCTAGGTATGGCGAATAATGTGTGTTTGCATTACTTCTTGGATTTTTGCTGTGTAATTTTTGTGGATTTTTGGTTGATTTAAGGATCAGTACGTGATAGAATGGCGAGTGTGAAGGTTTCTTCTGTTTTCTTTGTGTAGGCAAGTTCTTTAATACGCATTGTTAATGTGTTTGCTGCTACTCGTGTGATAACTACAAGTAACAGATATTTTTTCGTGAGTGAGTCTGTGTTGTGAGAATAACGTTCATGTCTGATGGAGTGCACCTGCATCATTAGCTGTTGGAAAGAACTTGCAAATGGCAGCATGGTAACAACTGTCTAACAACAGGTGGAAAGTGAACCTCTACTGTGGAAATGTGAAGAAGACGTTTGATGTTGCTCCTTGATGGTAGAAGTGTGAATGGACATTTGAAGAAATACAAAAGTGATGCTGTACTGAAGGCATTGAAACATCAGACCAGTTAGAAGAAGAACACAAGTAACTTTGCACCGTGTGTTAGAGGCACAAGTGGAAGAACAGTATGAATACAGGTTGCCTCCTGATGCATGAAACATCTCACACAGGGACAGTGGTTGTTTTCTTTATGCAGGCTAATTTGTGTTAGTTTTGCTTGTGTATTGATATCCTCTTCCAGAAAAAGACATACAATGCTTTGAGAACACAGATTATTGGACAGAGATTTGAAAGAAGTTATGTCATGAATGCTTGGAAATGAGTTTTGAACAAAAGAGATATATCCTGTTGAGTTTTGGAGATTTCATTTGGCAAGTGTTTGTGGAATGGCAATGAGATTAAGTTGCTGGTAATCCCAAGCTCTTGAATGTCATGACATTGTCTGCGAGCTGGCACTTGGAATTTGTATGACATTAGCTGCCAGACTACAGTGCTGTTGCACAGAAGGTTAGTGAGTGCGTACTTTTTGAGTGAGCAGACTAAACTGGTGGCCATGTGAGAAGATTTTCTCAGTGTGCTACTAACGTAATGGGTCTTACATGTTCATTGCAGCTATTTTCAGTGTATATCGATATAGACAAATGAACGCAATCCCATAATTGAATGTGAAACCCCATGTGGCACTAGAGTGAGATTTGAAATGGAAGTTTTCTAGAAGACGTCTGGCTGAATATATTCAAGTGATACTACAATTACTGTGCATTGGAATTGTATACAAGGTTGACTCCCAAATTGCAATGTGTTGCCAAGCTACGTATCTACTGGTGTCAGCTCCCATTGGAAGTAAAGGTTTGTGAATATGTTTGCAGTTTGCTTGTGGAATTCGTTGACTAGTGTAAGAGCTAAGTAAATTGTGAAGGATCACTATTAGTTGTCCTTAGCTATTGTTAAATTTGTACTTTTGATATAGTCAGATCTGTTTAGTGTGATTATTTGCAGTTGGGTGTACTATCTTAAGCACAGGGCGTTGCATCTTTATACAGTGAGAAGTGGCACAGAGTTAGTGGAGAATAGCGTTGTTCTCTCAGAGTTCAGTATTTTGTGTGTTCATGAATAGTTGAGTACTAGGTGGGGGAAGAGAGCTACTATGAAAAATGACATAGTTTACTGAAGACACGGGCTATGTGTGTTAATTAGGTATATGATGAGTGTTTTAAATTCTTGACAGGAATTAGTAACTGTCATTTGCAGTTGTAAATAAGTGGCAGTGTAGAGTACAGTGTGTTGTTATTATAGCAGTGCTTGAAACATTTGTTTTACATATAACATGCCTTGGTGATACGTGTCTTGCTTTGACAGGATGATCAATGCTAGTGAATATTATCGATTTCAACGATAGCGGATTAAGACAGTGAGGTTTTCACACAGTGATACGTTGGAGAAATTTGAGAGAGCAGAGCTAAGAGTTTTTGAAGCTTGTTTGGAAGTCGTATTTCATAGTTTGGTGCTTTTTCTGAGCCGGGTCCATTTACTATTTTTTATGCAGTGAAGAAGCAAAGCAGTGCGTTATCATTAGCATATGCTGAAGGCAGACTTGCAGTGGAGAATAGTTGCTGCACATTGAAGTACCAAAAGGAAATGTTGATGAGGTAAGGAATAGTGTTTGGATACAAAAGTTTAGTCCTAAAGTTATTTAAGGAATGAGAGGGAGATTGAAATTTAATTGTGCATGTTGTATTTGAAGGTATGCAAAGTTTGTGGAGGGTAAATTTGAATGTGACAGTGTCAGAGTGACAGGTTGAAGTTTCGAGGTAAGTGCATGTCTTGCTAATTTTTGGATAGTTGGTCCTATTTACAGTGATGTGGTTAGTGTTTTAATACGGAATACAATTTCTGTGTTACACCATGCTAATGACTGTTCTAGAAAAGTGTAGGAATGTTATCAGAAAATGTGTATGCTTCTATGGATGTGAGAAAATATTTGGTTGTTCATTTGGTTAAATGATAATATGAATACATGACAGCATATGTGATGTCAACTTAATGCCTTGCCTGTTGGCCAGTATGTGCAACTGTTGATCAATCAATTACTCCTTTCAGTAATGATTGGGATTGCACATGGAGCTGAACAGAAAGTGGGTGCGAGCCACATATTACAAAATAACCTGAGGAGGATTGAAATACATGGAACTTGTTTCTGCTGTTGAATTGAGCTGATACGTTGTTGAGGTGAAAGCATCGTTTGTGACTAGATGGGAGAAGAAAGAGCCCACAGAAGACTCTCTCTTGTTGTGAGAATTAAATGATTATAACTTGGAGAGACAATTGTTTCTCTCAGTGAGATGCCGTGTGAGAATGACGGGAACCGATTGTGCGGAATAGCATGGGCTGAGCTGCCAACTAATCCAGCGTAGGACGGAACCAAATTGGATGGATACTTGGTAATTGTACTTAGTGATTTTGTTTCAGAGAAAGTGGTCTTTGATAGAGATTGTGTTTTGTTATCACAGTATTTGGAGAATTGTGCTGCATAGTAAAGGCAGTTAGATTTTTGTTGTGTTAGATCTAATGATTAACCAAGAGGCACTAGTTGTGGATGTCAGCTCAGTTCATATACTGATTGACATCTTTTGTAGATTTGTCAGAGGGTAGCTCAATTCAAAGGTGTAACCCATCAGTGATACATCAGCAGTTGTCGTTGCGATGGAGTTTTAAGTGTGAGTGTGTGTGTGTGTGTGTGTGTGTGTGTGTGTGTGTGTCAGGTGATAAGGCTGAATGTATTTTGAGTTGAGAATTTTGAAAGTCCTAGGTATGGCGAATAATGTGTGTTTGCATTACTTCTTGGATTTTTGCTGTGTAATTTTTGTGGATTTTTGGTTGATTTAAGGATCAGTACGTGATAGAATGGCGAGTGTGAAGGTTTCTTCTGTTTTCTTTGTGTAGGCAAGTTCTTTAATACGCATTGTTAATGTGTTTGCTGCTACTCGTGTGATAACTACAAGTAACAGATATTTTTTCGTGAGTGAGTCTGTGTTGTGAGAATAACGTTCATGTCTGATGGAGTGCACCTGCATCATTAGCTGTTGGAAAGAACTTGCAAATGGCAGCATGGTAACAACTGTCTAACAACAGGTGGAAAGTGAACCTCTACTGTGGAAATGTGAAGAAGACGTTTGATGTTGCTCCTTGATGGTAGAAGTGTGAATGGACATTTGAAGAAATACAAAAGTGATGCTGTACTGAAGGCATTGAAACATCAGACCAGTTAGAAGAAGAACACAAGTAACTTTGCACCGTGTGTTAGAGGCACAAGTGGAAGAACAGTATGAATACAGGTTGCCTCCTGATGCATGAAACATCTCACACAGGGACAGTGGTTGTTTTCTTTATGCAGGCTAATTTGTGTTAGTTTTGCTTGTGTATTGATATCCTCTTCCAGAAAAAGACATACAATGCTTTGAGAACACAGATCATTGGACAGAGATTTGAAAGAAGTTATGTCATGAATGCTTGGAAATGAGTTTTGAACAAAAGAGATATATCCTGTTGAGTTTTGGAGATTTCATTTGGCAAGTGTTTGTGGAATGGCAATGAGATTAAGTTGCTGTTAATCGCAAGCTCTTGAATGTCATGACATTGTCTGCGAGCTGGCACTTGGAATTTGTATGACATTAGCTGCCAGACTACAGTGCTGTTGCACAGAAGGTTAGTGAGTGCGTACTTTTTGAGTGAGCAGACTAAACTGGTGGCCATGTGAGAAGATTTTCTCAGTGTGCTACTAACGTAATGGGTCTTACATGTTCATTGCAGCTATTTTCAGTGTATATCGATATAGACAAATGAACGCAATCCCATAATTGAATGTGAAACCCCATGTGGCACTAGAGTGAGATTTGAAATGGAAGTTTTCTAGAAGACGTCTGGCTGAATATATTCAAGTGATACTACAATTACTGTGCATTGGAATTGTATACAAGGTTGACTCCCAAATTGCAATGTGTTGCCAAGCTACGTATCTACTGGTGTCAGCTCCCATTGGAAGTAAAGGTTTGTGAATATGTTTGCAGTTTGCTTGTGGAATTCGTTGACTAGTGTAAGAGCTAAGTAAATTGTGAAGGATCACTATTAGTTGTCCTTAGCTATTGTTAAATTTGTACTTTTGATATAGTCAGATCTGTTTAGTGTGATTATTTGCAGTTGGGTGTACTATCTTAAGCACAGGGCGTTGCATCTTTATACAGTGAGAAGTGGCACAGAGTTAGTGGAGAATAGCGTTGTTCTCTCAGAGTTCAGTATTTTGTGTGTTCATGAATAGTTGAGTACTAGGTGGGGGAAGAGAGCTACTATGAAAAATGACATAGTTTACTGAAGACACGGGCTATGTGTGTTAATTAGGTATATGATGAGTGTTTTAAATTCTTGACAGGAATTAGTAACTGTCATTTGCAGTTGTAAATAAGTGGCAGTGTAGAGTACAGTGTGTTGTTATTATAGCAGTGCTTGAAACATTTGTTTTACATATAACATGCCTTGGTGATACGTGTCTTGCTTTGACAGGATGATCAATGCTAGTGAATATTATCGATTTCAACGATAGCGGATTAAGACAGTGAGGTTTTCACACAGTGATACGTTGGAGAAATTTGAGAGAGCAGAGCTAAGAGTTTTTGAAGCTTGTTTGGAAGTCGTATTTCATAGTTTGGTGCTTTTTCTGAGCCGGGTCCATTTACTATTTTTTATGCGGTGAAGAAGCAAAGCAGTGCGTTATCATTAGCATATGCTGAAGGCAGACTTGCAGTGGAGAATAGTTGCTGCACATTGAAGTACCAAAAGGAAATGTTGATGAGGTAAGGAATAGTGTTTGGATACAAAAGTTTAGTCCTAAAGTTATTTAAGGAATGAGAGGGAGATTGAAATTTAATTGTGCATGTTGTATTTGAAGGTATGCAAAGTTTGTGGAGGGTAAATTTGAATGTGACAGTGTCAGAGTGACAGGTTGAAGTTTCGAGGTAAGTGCATGTCTTGCTAATTTTTGGATAGTTGGTCCTATTTACAGTGATGTGGTTAGTGTTTTAATACGGAATACAATTTCTGTGTTACACCATGCTAATGACTGTTCTAGAAAAGTGTAGGAATGTTATCAGAAAATGTGTATGCTTCTATGGATGTGAGAAAATATTTGGTTGTTCATTTGGTTAAATGATAATATGAATACATGACAGCATATGTGATGTCAACTTAATGCCTTGCCTGTTGGCCAGTATGTGCAACTGTTGATCAATCAATTACTCCTTTCAGTAATGATTGGGATTGCACATGGAGCTGAACAGAAAGTGGGTGCGAGCCACATATTACAAAATAACCTGAGGAGGATTGAAATACATGGAACTTGTTTCTGCTGTTGAATTGAGCTGATACGTTGTTGAGGTGAAAGCATCGTTTGTGACTAGATGGGAGAAGAAAGAGCCCACAGAAGACTCTCTCTTGTTGTGAGAATTAAATGATTATAACTTGGAGAGACAATTGTTTCTCTCAGTGAGATGCCGTGTGAGAATGACGGGAACCGATTGTGCGGAATAGCATGGGCTGAGCTGCCAACTAATCCAGCGTAGGACGGAACCAAATTGGATGGATACTTGGTAATTGTACTTAGTGATTTTGTTTCAGAGAAAGTGGTCTTTGATAGAGATTGTGTTTTGTTATCACAGTATTTGGAGAATTGTGCTGCATAGTAAAGGCAGTTAGATTTTTGTTGTGTTAGATCTAATGATTAACCAAGAGGCACTAGTTGTGGATGTCAGCTCAGTTCATATACTGATTGACATCTTTTGTAGATTTGTCAGAGGGTAGCTCAATTCAAAGGTGTAACCCATCAGTGATACATCAGCAGTTGTCGTTGCGATGGAGTTTTAAGTGTGAGTGAGTGTGTGTGTGTGTGTGTGTGTGTGTGTGTGTGTGTGTGTGTGTGTGTGTGTGTGTGTCAGGTGATAAGGCTGAATGTATTTTGAGTTGAGAATTTTGAAAGTCCTAGGTATGGCGAATAATGTGTGTTTGCATTACTTCTTGGATTTTTGCTGTGTAATTTTTGTGGATTTTTGGTTGATTTAAGGATCAGTACGTGATAGAATGGCGAGTGTGAAGGTTTCTTCTGTTTTCTTTGTGTAGGCAAGTTCTTTAATACGCATTGTTAAGGTGTTTGCTGCTACTCGTGTGATAACTACAAGTAACAGATATTTTTTCGTGAGTGAGTCTGTGTTGTGAGAATAACGTTCATGTCTGATGGAGTGCACCTGCATCATTAGCTGTTGGAAAGAACTTGCAAATGGCAGCATGGTAACAACTGTCTAACAACAGGTGGAAAGTGAACCTCTACTGTGGAAATGTGAAGAAGACGTTTGATGTTGCTCCTTGATGGTAGAAGTGTGAATGGACATTTGAAGAAATACAAAAGTGATGCTGTACTGAAGGCATTGAAACATCAGACCAGTTAGAAGAAGAACACAAGTAACTTTGCACCGTGTGTTAGAGGCACAAGTGGAAGAACAGTATGAATACAGGTTGCCTCCTGATGCATGAAACATCTCACACAGGGACAGTGGTTGTTTTCTTTATGCAGGCTAATTTGTGTTAGTTTTGCTTGTGTATTGATATCCTCTTCCAGAAAAAGACATACAATGCTTTGAGAACACAGATTATTGGACAGAGATTTGAAAGAAGTTATGTCATGAATGCTTGGAAATGAGTTTTGAACAAAAGAGATATATCCTGTTGAGTTTTGGAGATTTCATTTGGCAAGTGTTTGTGGAATGGCAATGAGATTAAGTTGCTGTTAATCGCAAGCTCTTGAATGTCATGACATTGTCTGCGAGCTGGCACTTGGAATTTGTATGACATTAGCTGCCAGACTACAGTGCTGTTGCACAGAAGGTTAGTGAGTGCGTACTTTTTGAGTGAGCAGACTAAACTGGTGGCCATGTGAGAAGATTTTCTCAGTGTGCTACTAACGTAATGGGTCTTACATGTTCATTGCAGCTATTTTCAGTGTATATCGATATAGACAAATGAACGCAATCCCATAATTGAATGTGAAACCCCATGTGGCACTAGAGTGAGATTTGAAATGGAAGTTTTCTAGAAGACGTCTGGCTGAATATATTCAAGTGATACTACAATTACTGTGCATTGGAATTGTATACAAGGTTGACTCCCAAATTGCAATGTGTTGCCAAGCTATGTATCTACTGGTGTCAGCTCCCATTGGAAGTAAAGGTTTGTGAATATGTTTGCAGTTTGCTTGTGGAATTCGTTGACTAGTGTAAGAGCTAAGTAAATTGTGAAGGATCACTATTAGTTGTCCTTAGCTATTGTTAAATTTGTACTTTTGATATAGTCAGATCTGTTTAGTGTGATTATTTGCAGTTGGGTGTACTATCTTAAGCACAGGGCGTTGCATCTTTATACAGTGAGAAGTGGCACAGAGTTAGTGGAGAATAGCGTTGTTCTCTCAGAGTTCAGTATTTTGTGTGTTCATGAATAGTTGAGTACTAGGTGGGGGAAGAGAGCTACTATGAAAAATGACATAGTTTACTGAAGACACGGGCTATGTGTGTTAATTAGGTATATGATGAGTGTTTTAAATTCTTGACAGGAATTAGTAACTGTCATTTGCAGTTGTAAATAAGTGGCAGTGTAGAGTACAGTGTGTTGTTATTATAGCAGTGCTTGAAACATTTGTTTTACATATAACATGCCTTGGTGATACGTGTCTTGCTTTGACAGGATGATCAATGCTAGTGAATATTATCGATTTCAACGATAGCGGATTAAGACAGTGAGGTTTTCACACAGTGATACGTTGGAGAAATTTGAGAGAGCAGAGCTAAGAGTTTTTGAAGCTTGTTTGGAAGTCGTATTTCATAGTTTGGTGCTTTTTCTGAGCCGGGTCCATTTACTATTTTTTATGCGGTGAAGAAGCAAAGCAGTGCGTTATCATTAGCATATGCTGAAGGCAGACTTGCAGTGGAGAATAGTTGCTGCACATTGAAGTACCAAAAGGAAATGTTGATGAGGTAAGGAATAGTGTTTGGATACAAAAGTTTAGTCCTAAAGTTATTTAAGGAATGAGAGGGAGATTGAAATTTAATTGTGCATGTTGTATTTGAAGGTATGCAAAGTTTGTGGAGGGTAAATTTGAATGTGACAGTGTCAGAGTGACAGGTTGAAGTTTCGAGGTAAGTGCATGTCTTGCTAATTTTTGGATAGTTGGTCCTATTTACAGTGATGTGGTTAGTGTTTTAATACGGAATACAATTTCTGTGTTACACCATGCTAATGACTGTTCTAGAAAAGTGTAGGAATGTTATCAGAAAATGTGTATGCTTCTATGGATAATAGTGAGAAAATATTTGGTTGTTCATTTGGTTAAATGATAATATGAATACATGACAGCATATGTGATGTCAACTTAATGCCTTGCCTGTTGGCCAGTATGTGCAACTGTTGATCAATCAATTACTCCTTTCAGTAATGATTGAGATTGCACATGGAGCTGAACAGAAAGTGGGTGCGAGCCACATATTACAAAATAACCTGAGGAGGATTGAAATACATGGAACTTGTTTCTGCTGTTGAATTGAGCTGATACGTTGTTGAGGTGAAAGCATCGTTTGTGACTAGATGGGAGAAGAAAGAGCCCACAGAAGACTCTCTCTTGTTGTGAGAATTAAATGATTATAACTTGGAGAGACAATTGTTTCTCTCAGTGAGATGCCGTGTGAGAATGACGGGAACCGATTGTGCGGAATAGCATGGGCTGAGCTGCCAACTAATCCAGCGTAGGACGGAACCAAATTGGATGGATACTTGGTAATTGTACTTAGTGATTTTGTTTCAGAGAAAGTGGTCTTTGATAGAGATTGTGTTTTGTTATCACAGTATTTGGAGAATTGTGCTGCATAGTAAAGGCAGTTAGATTTTTGTTGTGTTAGATCTAATGATTAACCAAGAGGCACTAGTTGTGGATGTCAGCTCAGTTCATATACTGATTGACATCTTTTGTAGATTTGTCAGAGGGTAGCTCAATTCAAAGGTGTAACCCATCAGTGATACATCAGCAGTTGTCGTTGCGATGGAGTTTTAAGTGTGTGTGTGTGTGTGTGTGTGTGTGTGTGTGTGTGTGTCAGGTGATAAGGCTGAATGTATTTTGAGTTGAGAATTTTGAAAGTCCTAGGTATGGCAAATAATGTGTGTTTGCATTACTTCTTGGATTTTTGCTGTGTAATTTTTGTGGATTTTTGGTTGATTTAAGGATCAGTACGTGATAGAATGGCGAGTGTGAAGGTTTCTTCTGTTTTCTTTGTGTAGGCAAGTTCTTTAATACGCATTGTTAAGGTGTTTGCTGCTACTCGTGTGATAACTACAAGTAACAGATATTTTTTCGTGAGTGAGTCTGTGTTGTGAGAATAACGTTCATGTCTGATGGAGTGCACCTGCATCATTAGCTGTTGGAAAGAACTTGCAAATGGCAGCATGGTAACAACTGTCTAACAACAGGTGGAAAGTGAACCTCTACTGTGGAAATGTGAAGAAGACGTTTGATGTTGCTCCTTGATGGTAGAAGTGTGAATGGACATTTGAAGAAATACAAAAGTGATGCTGTACTGAAGGCATTGAAACATCAGACCAGTTAGAAGAAGAACACAAGTAACTTTGCACCGTGTGTTAGAGGCACAAGTGGAAGAACAGTATGAATACAGGTTGCCTCCTGATGCATGAAACATCTCACACAGGGACAGTGGTTGTTTTCTTTATGCAGGCTAATTTGTGTTAGTTTTGCTTGTGTATTGATATCCTCTTCCAGAAAAAGACATACAATGCTTTGAGAACACAGATTATTGGACAGAGATTTGAAAGAAGTTATGTCATGAATGCTTGGAAATGAGTTTTGAACAAAAGAGATATATCCTGTTGAGTTTTGGAGATTTCATTTGGCAAGTGTTTGTGGAATGGCAATGAGATTAAGTTGCTGTTAATCGCAAGCTCTTGAATGTCATGACATTGTCTGCGAGCTGGCACTTGGAATTTGTATGACATTAGCTGCCAGACTACAGTGCTGTTGCACAGAAGGTTAGTGAGTGCGTACTTTTTGAGTGAGCAGACTAAACTGGTGGCCATGTGAGAAGATTTTCTCAGTGTGCTACTAACGTAATGGGTCTTACATGTTCATTGCAGCTATTTTCAGTGTATATCGATATAGACAAATGAACGCAATCCCATAATTGAATGTGAAACCCCATGTGGCACTAGAGTGAGATTTGAAATGGAAGTTTTCTAGAAGACGTCTGGCTGAATATATTCAAGTGATACTACAATTACTGTGCATTGGAATTGTATACAAGGTTGACTCCCAAATTGCAATGTGTTGCCAAGCTACGTATCTACTGGTGTCAGCTCCCATTGGAAGTAAAGGTTTGTGAATATGTTTGCAGTTTGCTTGTGGAATTCGTTGACTAGTGTAAGAGCTAAGTAAATTGTGAAGGATCACTATTAGTTGTCCTTAGCTATTGTTAAATTTGTACTTTTGATATAGTCAGATCTGTTTAGTGTGATTATTTTCAGTTGGGTGTACTATCTTACGCACAGGGCGTTGCATCTTTATACAGTGAGAAGTGGCACAGAGTTAGTGGAGAATAGCGTTGTTCTCTCAGAGTTCAGTATTTTGTGTGTTCATGAATAGTTGAGTACTAGGTGGGGGAAGAGAGCTACTATGAAAAATGACATAGTTTACTGAAGACACGGGCTATGTGTGTTAATTAGGTATATGATGAGTGTTTTAAATTCTTGACAGGAATTAGTAACTGTCATTTGCAGTTGTAAATAAGTGGCAGTGTAGAGTACAGTGTGTTGTTATTATAGCAGTGCTTGAAACATTTGTTTTACATATAACATGCCTTGGTGATACGTGTCTTGCTTTGACAGGATGATCAATGCTAGTGAATATTATCGATTTCAACGATAGCGGATTAAGACAGTGAGGTTTTCACACAGTGATACGTTGGAGAAATTTGAGAGAGCAGAGCTAAGAGTTTTTGAAGCTTGTTTGGAAGTCGTATTTCATAGTTTGGTGCTTTTTCTGAGCCGGGTCCATTTACTATTTTTTATGCGGTGAAGAAGCAAAGCAGTGCGTTATCATTAGCATATGCTGAAGGCAGACTTGCAGTGGAGAATAGTTGCTGCACATTGAAGTACCAAAAGGAAATGTTGATGAGGTAAGGAATAGTGTTTGGATACAAAAGTTGAGTCCTAAAGTTATTTAAGGAATGAGAGGGAGATTGAAATTTAATTGTGCATGTTGTATTTGAAGGTATGCAAAGTTTGTGGAGGGTAAATTTGAATGTGACAGTGTCAGAGTGACAGGTTGAAGTTTCGAGGTAAGTGCATGTGTTGCTAATTTTTGGATAGTTGGTCCTATTTACAGTGATGTGGTTAGTGTTTTAATACGGAATACAATTTCTGTGTTACACCATGCTAATGACTGTTCTAGAAAAGTGTAGGAATGTTATCAGAAAATGTGTATGCTTCTATGGATAATAGTGAGAAAATATTTGGTTGTTCATTTGGTTAAATGATAATATGAATACATGACAGCATATGTGATGTCAACTTAATGCCTTGCCTGTTGGCCAGTATGTGCAACTGTTGATCAATCAATTACTCCTTTCAGTAATGATTGGGATTGCACATGGAGCTGAACAGAAAGTGGGTGCGAGCCACATATTACAAAATAACCTGAGGAGGATTGAAATACATGGAACTTGTTTCTGCTGTTGAATTGAGCTGATACGTTGTTGAGGTGAAAGCATCGTTTGTGACTAGATGGGAGAAGAAAGAGCCCACAGAAGACTCTCTCTTGTTGTGAGAATTAAATGATTATAACTTGGAGAGACAATTGTTTCTCTCAGTGAGATGCCGTGTGAGAATGACGGGAACCGATTGTGCGGAATAGCATGGGCTGAGCTGCCAACTAATCCAGCGTAGGACGGAACCAAATTGGATGGATACTTGGTAATTGTACTTAGTGATTTTGTTTCAGAGAAAGTGGTCTTTGATAGAGATTGTGTTTTGTTATCACAGTATTTGGAGAATTGTGCTGCATAGTAAAGGCAGTTAGATTTTTGTTGTGTTAGATCTAATGATTAACCAAGAGGCACTAGTTGTGGATGTCAGCTCAGTTCATATACTGATTGACATCTTTTGTAGATTTGTCAGAGGGTAGCTCAATTCAAAGGTGTAACCCATCAGTGATACATCAGCAGTTGTCGTTGCGATGGAGTTTTAAGTGTGAGTGTGTGTGTGTGTGTGTGTGTGTGTGTGTGTGTGTGTGTGTGTGTGTCAGGTGATAAGGCTGAATGTATTTTGAGTTGAGAATTTTGAAAGTCCTAGGTATGGCGAATAATGTGTGTTTGCATTACTTCTTGGATTTTTGCTGTGTAATTTTTGTGGATTTTTGGTTGATTTAAGGATCAGTACGTGATAGAATGGCGAGTGTGAAGGTTTCTTCTGTTTTCTTTGTGTAGGCAAGTTCTTTAATACGCATTGTTAATGTGTTTGCTGCTACTCGTGTGATAACTACAAGTAACAGATATTTTTTCGTGAGTGAGTCTGTGTTGTGAGAATAACGTTCATGTCTGATGGAGTGCACCTGCATCATTAGCTGTTGGAAAGAACTTGCAAATGGCAGCATGGTAACAACTGTCTAACAACAGGTGGAAAGTGAACCTCTACTGTGGAAATGTGAAGAAGACGTTTGATGTTGCTCCTTGATGGTAGAAGTGTGAATGGACATTTGAAGAAATACAAAAGTGATGCTGTACTGAAGGCATTGAAACATCAGACCAGTTAGAAGAAGAACACAAGTAACTTTGCACCGTGTGTTAGAGGCACAAGTGGAAGAACAGTATGAATACAGGTTGCCTCCTGATGCATGAAACATCTCACACAGGGACAGTGGTTGTTTTCTTTATGCAGGCTAATTTGTGTTAGTTTTGCTTGTGTATTGATATCCTCTTCCAGAAAAAGACATACAATGCTTTGAGAACACAGATCATTGGACAGAGATTTGAAAGAAGTTATGTCATGAATGCTTGGAAATGAGTTTTGAACAAAAGAGATATATCCTGTTGAGTTTTGGAGATTTCATTTGGCAAGTGTTTGTGGAATGGCAATGAGATTAAGTTGCTGTTAATCGCAAGCTCTTGAATGTCATGACATTGTCTGCGAGCTGGCACTTGGAATTTGTATGACATTAGCTGCCAGACTACAGTGCTGTTGCACAGAAGGTTAGTGAGTGCGTACTTTTTGAGTGAGCAGACTAAACTGGTGGCCATGTGAGAAGATTTTCTCAGTGTGCTACTAACGTAATGGGTCTTACATGTTCATTGCAGCTATTTTCAGTGTATATCGATATAGACAAATGAACGCAATCCCATAATTGAATGTGAAACCCCATGTGGCACTAGAGTGAGATTTGAAATGGAAGTTTTCTAGAAGACGTCTGGCTGAATATATTCAAGTGATACTACAATTACTGTGCATTGGAATTGTATACAAGGTTGACTCCCAAATTGCAATGTGTTGCCAAGCTACGTATCTACTGGTGTCAGCTCCCATTGGAAGTAAAGGTTTGTGAATATGTTTGCAGTTTGCTTGTGGAATTCGTTGACTAGTGTAAGAGCTAAGTAAATTGTGAAGGATCACTATTAGTTGTCCTTAGCTATTGTTAAATTTGTACTTTTGATATAGTCAGATCTGTTTAGTGTGATTATTTGCAGTTGGGTGTACTATCTTAAGCACAGGGCGTTGCATCTTTATACAGTGAGAAGTGGCACAGAGTTAGTGGAGAATAGCGTTGTTCTCTCAGAGTTCAGTATTTTGTGTGTTCATGAATAGTTGAGTACTAGGTGGGGGAAGAGAGCTACTATGAAAAATGACATAGTTTACTGAAGACACGGGCTATGTGTGTTAATTAGGTATATGATGAGTGTTTTAAATTCTTGACAGGAATTAGTAACTGTCATTTGCAGTTGTAAATAAGTGGCAGTGTAGAGTACAGTGTGTTGTTATTATAGCAGTGCTTGAAACATTTGTTTTACATATAACATGCCTTGGTGATACGTGTCTTGCTTTGACAGGATGATCAATGCTAGTGAATATTATCGATTTCAACGATAGCGGATTAAGACAGTGAGGTTTTCACACAGTGATACGTTGGAGAAATTTGAGAGAGCAGAGCTAAGAGTTTTTGAAGCTTGTTTGGAAGTCGTATTTCATAGTTTGGTGCTTTTTCTGAGCCGGGTCCATTTACTATTTTTTATGCGGTGAAGAAGCAAAGCAGTGCGTTATCATTAGCATATGCTGAAGGCAGACTTGCAGTGGAGAATAGTTGCTGCACATTGAAGTACCAAAAGGAAATGTTGATGAGGTAAGGAATAGTGTTTGGATACAAAAGTTTAGTCCTAAAGTTATTTAAGGAATGAGAGGGAGATTGAAATTTAATTGTGCATGTTGTATTTGAAGGTATGCAAAGTTTGTGGAGGGTAAATTTGAATGTGACAGTGTCAGAGTGACAGGTTGAAGTTTCGAGGTAAGTGCATGTCTTGCTAATTTTTGGATAGTTGGTCCTATTTACAGTGATGTGGTTAGTGTTTTAATACGGAATACAATTTCTGTGTTACACCATGCTAATGACTGTTCTAGAAAAGTGTAGGAATGTTATCAGAAAATGTGTATGCTTCTATGGATAATAGTGAGAAAATATTTGGTTGTTCATTTGGTTAAATGATAATATGAATACATGACAGCATATGTGATGTCAACTTAATGCCTTGCCTGTTGGCCAGTATGTGCAACTGTTGATCAATCAATTACTCGTTTCAGTAATGATTGAGATTGCACATGGAGCTGAACAGAAAGTGGGTGCGAGCCACATATTACAAAATAACCTGAGGAGGATTGAAATACATGGAACTTGTTTCTGCTGTTGAATTGAGCTGATACGTTGTTGAGGTGAAAGCATCGTTTGTGACTAGATGGGAGAAGAAAGAGCCCACAGAAGACTCTCTCTTGTTGTGAGAATTAAATGATTATAACTTGAAGAGACAATTGTTTCTCTCAGTGAGATGCCGTGTGAGAATGACGGGAACCGATTGTGCGGAATAGCATGGGCTGAGCTGCCAACTAATCCAGCGTAGGACGGAACCAAATTGGATGGATACTTGGTAATTGTACTTAGTGATTTTGTTTCAGAGAAAGTGGTCTTTGATAGAGATTGTGTTTTGTTATCACAGTATTTGGAGAATTGTGCTGCATAGTAAAGGCAGTTAGATTTTTGTTGTGTTAGATCTAATGATTAACCAAGAGGCACTAGTTGTGGATGTCAGCTCAGTTCATATACTGATTGACATCTTTTGTAGATTTGTCAGAGGGTAGCTCAATTCAAAGGTGTAACCCATCAGTGATACATCAGCAGTTGTCGTTGCGATGGAGTTTTAAGTGTGAGTGTGTGTGTGTGTGTGTGTGTGTGTGTGTGTGTGTGTGTGTGTGTCAGGTGATAAGGCTGAATGTATTTTGAGTTGAGAATTTTGAAAGTCCTAGGTATGGCGAATAATGTGTGTTTGCATTACTTCTTGGATTTTTGCTGTGTAATTTTTGTGGATTTTTGGTTGATTTAAGGATCAGTACGTGATAGAATGGCGAGTGTGAAGGTTTCTTCTGTTTTCTTTGTGTAGGCAAGTTCTTTAATACGCATTGTTAATGTGTTTGCTGCTACTCGTGTGATAACTACAAGTAACAGATATTTTTTCGTGAGTGAGTCTGTGTTGTGAGAATAACGTTCATGTCTGATGGAGTGCACCTGCATCATTAGCTGTTGGAAAGAACTTGCAAATGGCAGCATGGTAACAACTGTCTAACAACAGGTGGAAAGTGAACCTCTACTGTGGAAATGTGAAGAAGACGTTTGATGTTGCTCCTTGATGGTAGAAGTGTGAATGGACATTTGAAGAAATACAAAAGTGATGCTGTACTGAAGGCATTGAAACATCAGACCAGTTAGAAGAAGAACACAAGTAACTTTGCACCGTGTGTTAGAGGCACAAGTGGAAGAACAGTATGAATACAGGTTGCCTCCTGATGCATGAAACATCTCACACAGGGACAGTGGTTGTTTTCTTTATGCAGGCTAATTTGTGTTAGTTTTGCTTGTGTATTGATATCCTCTTCCAGAAAAAGACATACAATGCTTTGAGAACACAGATTATTGGACAGAGATTTGAAAGAAGTTATGTCATGAATGCTTGGAAATGAGTTTTGAACAAAAGAGATATATCCTGTTGAGTTTTGGAGATTTCATTTGGCAAGTGTTTGTGGAATGGCAATGAGATTAAGTTGCTGGTAATCCCAAGCTCTTGAATGTCATGACATTGTCTGCGAGCTGGCACTTGGAATTTGTATGACATTAGCTGCCAGACTACAGTGCTGTTGCACAGAAGGTTAGTGAGTGCGTACTTTTTGAGTGAGCAGACTAAACTGGTGGCCATGTGAGAAGATTTTCTCAGTGTGCTACTAACGTAATGGGTCTTACATGTTCATTGCAGCTATTTTCAGTGTATATCGATATAGACAAATGAACGCAATCCCATAATTGAATGTGAAACCCCATGTGGCACTAGAGTGAGATTTGAAATGGAAGTTTTCTAGAAGACGTCTGGCTGAATATATTCAAGTGATACTACAATTACTGTGCATTGGAATTGTATACAAGGTTGACTCCCAAATTGCAATGTGTTGCCAAGCTACGTATCTACTGGTGTCAGCTCCCATTGGAAGTAAAGGTTTGTGAATATGTTTGCAGTTTGCTTGTGGAATTCGTTGACTAGTGTAAGAGCTAAGTGAATTGTGAAGGATCACTATTAGTTGTCCTTAGCTATTGTTAAATTTGTACTTTTGATATAGTCAGATCTGTTTAGTGTGATTATTTTCAGTTGGGTGTACTATCTTACGCACAGGGCGTTGCATCTTTATACAGTGAGAAGTGGCACAGAGTTAGTGGAGAATAGCGTTGTTCTCTCAGAGTTCAGTATTTTGTGTGTTCATGAATAGTTGAGTACTAGGTGGGGGAAGAGAGCTACTATGAAAAATGACATAGTTTACTGAAGACACGGGCTATGTGTGTTAATTAGGTATATGATGAGTGTTTTAAATTCTTGACAGGAATTAGTAACTGTCATTTGCAGTTGTAAATAAGTGGCAGTGTAGAGTACAGTGTGTTGTTATTATAGCAGTGCTTGAAACATTTGTTTTACATATAACATGCCTTGGTGATACGTGTCTTGCTTTGACAGGATGATCAATGCTAGTGAATATTATCGATTTCAACGATAGCGGATTAAGACAGTGAGGTTTTCACACAGTGATACGTTGGAGAAATTTGAGAGAGCAGAGCTAAGAGTTTTTGAAGCTTGTTTGGAAGTCGTATTTCATAGTTTGGTGCTTTTTCTGAGCCGGGTCCATTTACTATTTTTTATGCGGTGAAGAAGCAAAGCAGTGCGTTATCATTAGCATATGCTGAAGGCAGACTTGCAGTGGAGAATAGTTGCTGCACATTGAAGTACCAAAAGGAAATGTTGATGAGGTAAGGAATAGTGTTTGGATACAAAAGTTGAGTCCTAAAGTTATTTAAGGAATGAGAGGGAGATTGAAATTTAATTGTGCATGTTGTATTTGAAGGTATGCAAAGTTTGTGGAGGGTAAATTTGAATGTGACAGTGTCAGAGTGACAGGTTGAAGTTTCGAGGTAAGTGCATGTGTTGCTAATTTTTGGATAGTTGGTCCTATTTACAGTGATGTGGTTAGTGTTTTAATACGGAATACAATTTCTGTGTTACACCATGCTAATGACTGTTCTAGAAAAGTGTAGGAATGTTATCAGAAAATGTGTATGCTTCTATGGATAATAGTGAGAAAATATTTGGTTGTTCATTTGGTTAAATGATAATATGAATACATGACAGCATATGTGATGTCAACTTAATGCCTTGCCTGTTGGCCAGTATGTGCAACTGTTGATCAATCAATTACTCCTTTCAGTAATGATTGGGATTGCACATGGAGCTGAACAGAAAGTGGGTGCGAGCCACATATTACAAAATAACCTGAGGAGGATTGAAATACATGGAACTTGTTTCTGCTGTTGAATTGAGCTGATACGTTGTTGAGGTGAAAGCATCGTTTGTGACTAGATGGGAGAAGAAAGAGCCCACAGAAGACTCTCTCTTGTTGTGAGAATTAAATGATTATAACTTGGAGAGACAATTGTTTCTCTCAGTGAGATGCCGTGTGAGAATGACGGGAACCGATTGTGCGGAATAGCATGGGCTGAGCTGCCAACTAATCCAGCGTAGGACGGAACCAAATTGGATGGATACTTGGTAATTGTACTTAGTGATTTTGTTTCAGAGAAAGTGGTCTTTGATAGAGATTGTGTTTTGTTATCACAGTATTTGGAGAATTGTGCTGCATAGTAAAGGCAGTTAGATTTTTGTTGTGTTAGATCTAATGATTAACCAAGAGGCACTAGTTGTGGATGTCAGCTCAGTTCATATACTGATTGACATCTTTTGTAGATTTGTCAGAGGGTAGCTCAATTCAAAGGTGTAACCCATCAGTGATACATCAGCAGTTGTCGTTGCGATGGAGTTTTAAGTGTGAGTGTGTGTGTGTGTGTGTGTGTGTGTGTGTGTGTGTGTGTGTGTGTGTGTGTGTGTGTGTGTGTGTGTGTCAGGTGATAAGGCTGAATGTATTTTGAGTTGAGAATTTTGAAAGTCCTAGGTATGGCGAATAATGTGTGTTTGCATTACTTCTTGGATTTTTGCTGTGTAATTTTTGTGGATTTTTGGTTGATTTAAGGATCAGTACGTGATAGAATGGCGAGTGTGAAGGTTTCTTCTGTTTTCTTTGTGTAGGCAAGTTCTTTAATACGCATTGTTAATGTGTTTGCTGCTACTCGTGTGATAACTACAAGTAACAGATATTTTTTCGTGAGTGAGTCTGTGTTGTGAGAATAACGTTCATGTCTGATGGAGTGCACCTGCATCATTAGCTGTTGGAAAGAACTTGCAAATGGCAGCATGGTAACAACTGTCTAACAACAGGTGGAAAGTGAACCTCTACTGTGGAAATGTGAAGAAGACGTTTGATGTTGCTCCTTGATGGTAGAAGTGTGAATGGACATTTGAAGAAATACAAAAGTGATGCTGTACTGAAGGCATTGAAACATCAGACCAGTTAGAAGAAGAACACAAGTAACTTTGCACCGTGTGTTAGAGGCACAAGTGGAAGAACAGTATGAATACAGGTTGCCTCCTGATGCATGAAACATCTCACACAGGGACAGTGGTTGTTTTCTTTATGCAGGCTAATTTGTGTTAGTTTTGCTTGTGTATTGATATCCTCTTCCAGAAAAAGACATACAATGCTTTGAGAACACAGATCATTGGACAGAGATTTGAAAGAAGTTATGTCATGAATGCTTGGAAATGAGTTTTGAACAAAAGAGATATATCCTGTTGAGTTTTGGAGATTTCATTTGGCAAGTGTTTGTGGAATGGCAATGAGATTAAGTTGCTGTTAATCGCAAGCTCTTGAATGTCATGACATTGTCTGCGAGCTGGCACTTGGAATTTGTATGACATTAGCTGCCAGACTACAGTGCTGTTGCACAGAAGGTTAGTGAGTGCGTACTTTTTGAGTGAGCAGACTAAACTGGTGGCCATGTGAGAAGATTTTCTCAGTGTGCTACTAACGTAATGGGTCTTACATGTTCATTGCAGCTATTTTCAGTGTATATCGATATAGACAAATGAACGCAATCCCATAATTGAATGTGAAACCCCATGTGGCACTAGAGTGAGATTTGAAATGGAAGTTTTCTAGAAGACGTCTGGCTGAATATATTCAAGTGATACTACAATTACTGTGCATTGGAATTGTATACAAGGTTGACTCCCAAATTGCAATGTGTTGCCAAGCTACGTATCTACTGGTGTCAGCTCCCATTGGAAGTAAAGGTTTGTGAATATGTTTGCAGTTTGCTTGTGGAATTCGTTGACTAGTGTAAGAGCTAAGTAAATTGTGAAGGATCACTATTAGTTGTCCTTAGCTATTGTTAAATTTGTACTTTTGATATAGTCAGATCTGTTTAGTGTGATTATTTGCAGTTGGGTGTACTATCTTAAGCACAGGGCGTTGCATCTTTATACAGTGAGAAGTGGCACAGAGTTAGTGGAGAATAGCGTTGTTCTCTCAGAGTTCAGTATTTTGTGTGTTCATGAATAGTTGAGTACTAGGTGGGGGAAGAGAGCTACTATGAAAAATGACATAGTTTACTGAAGACACGGGCTATGTGTGTTAATTAGGTATATGATGAGTGTTTTAAATTCTTGACAGGAATTAGTAACTGTCATTTGCAGTTGTAAATAAGTGGCAGTGTAGAGTACAGTGTGTTGTTATTATAGCAGTGCTTGAAACATTTGTTTTACATATAACATGCCTTGGTGATACGTGTCTTGCTTTGACAGGATGATCAATGCTAGTGAATATTATCGATTTCAACGATAGCGGATTAAGACAGTGAGGTTTTCACACAGTGATACGTTGGAGAAATTTGAGAGAGCAGAGCTAAGAGTTTTTGAAGCTTGTTTGGAAGTCGTATTTCATAGTTTGGTGCTTTTTCTGAGCCGGGTCCATTTACTATTTTTTATGCGGTGAAGAAGCAAAGCAGTGCGTTATCATTAGCATATGCTGAAGGCAGACTTGCAGTGGAGAATAGTTGCTGCACATTGAAGTACCAAAAGGAAATGTTGATGAGGTAAGGAATAGTGTTTGGATACAAAAGTTTAGTCCTAAAGTTATTTAAGGAATGAGAGGGAGATTGAAATTTAATTGTGCATGTTGTATTTGAAGGTATGCAAAGTTTGTGGAGGGTAAATTTGAATGTGACAGTGTCAGAGTGACAGGTTGAAGTTTCGAGGTAAGTGCATGTCTTGCTAATTTTTGGATAGTTGGTCCTATTTACAGTGATGTGGTTAGTGTTTTAATACGGAATACAATTTCTGTGTTACACCATGCTAATGACTGTTCTAGAAAAGTGTAGGAATGTTATCAGAAAATGTGTATGCTTCTATGGATAATAGTGAGAAAATATTTGGTTGTTCATTTGGTTAAATGATAATATGAATACATGACAGCATATGTGATGTCAACTTAATGCCTTGCCTGTTGGCCAGTATGTGCAACTGTTGATCAATCAATTACTCGTTTCAGTAATGATTGAGATTGCACATGGAGCTGAACAGAAAGTGGGTGCGAGCCACATATTACAAAATAACCTGAGGAGGATTGAAATACATGGAACTTGTTTCTGCTGTTGAATTGAGCTGATACGTTGTTGAGGTGAAAGCATCGTTTGTGACTAGATGGGAGAAGAAAGAGCCCACAGAAGACTCTCTCTTGTTGTGAGAATTAAATGATTATAACTTGAAGAGACAATTGTTTCTCTCAGTGAGATGCCGTGTGAGAATGACGGGAACCGATTGTGCGGAATAGCATGGGCTGAGCTGCCAACTAATCCAGCGTAGGACGGAACCAAATTGGATGGATACTTGGTAATTGTACTTAGTGATTTTGTTTCAGAGAAAGTGGTCTTTGATAGAGATTGTGTTTTGTTATCACAGTATTTGGAGAATTGTGCTGCATAGTAAAGGCAGTTAGATTTTTGTTGTGTTAGATCTAATGATTAACCAAGAGGCACTAGTTGTGGATGTCAGCTCAGTTCATATACTGATTGACATCTTTTGTAGATTTGTCAGAGGGTAGCTCAATTCAAAGGTGTAACCCATCAGTGATACATCAGCAGTTGTCGTTGCGATGGAGTTTTAAGTGTGTGTGTGTGTGTGTGTGTGTGTGTGTGTGTGTGTGTGTGTGTGTGTCAGGTGATAAGGCTGAATGTATTTTGAGTTGAGAATTTTGAAAGTCCTAGGTATGGCGAATAATGTGTGTTTGCATTACTTCTTGGATTTTTGCTGTGTAATTTTTGTGGATTTTTGGTTGATTTAAGGATCAGTACGTGATAGAATGGCGAGTGTGAAGGTTTCTTCTGTTTTCTTTGTGTAGGCAAGTTCTTTAATACGCATTGTTAATGTGTTTGCTGCTACTCGTGTGATAACTACAAGTAACAGATATTTTTTCGTGAGTGAGTCTGTGTTGTGAGAATAACGTTCATGTCTGATGGAGTGCACCTGCATCATTAGCTGTTGGAAAGAACTTGCAAATGGCAGCATGGTAACAACTGTCTAACAACAGGTGGAAAGTGAACCTCTACTGTGGAAATGTGAAGAAGACGTTTGATGTTGCTCCTTGATGGTAGAAGTGTGAATGGACATTTGAAGAAATACAAAAGTGATGCTGTACTGAAGGCATTGAAACATCAGACCAGTTAGAAGAAGAACACAAGTAACTTTGCACCGTGTGTTAGAGGCACAAGTGGAAGAACAGTATGAATACAGGTTGCCTCCTGATGCATGAAACATCTCACACAGGGACAGTGGTTGTTTTCTTTATGCAGGCTAATTTGTGTTAGTTTTGCTTGTGTATTGATATCCTCTTCCAGAAAAAGACATACAATGCTTTGAGAACACAGATTATTGGACAGAGATTTGAAAGAAGTTATGTCATGAATGCTTGGAAATGAGTTTTGAACAAAAGAGATATATCCTGTTGAGTTTTGGAGATTTCATTTGGCAAGTGTTTGTGGAATGGCAATGAGATTAAGTTGCTGGTAATCCCAAGCTCTTGAATGTCATGACATTGTCTGCGAGCTGGCACTTGGAATTTGTATGACATTAGCTGCCAGACTACAGTGCTGTTGCACAGAAGGTTAGTGAGTGCGTACTTTTTGAGTGAGCAGACTAAACTGGTGGCCATGTGAGAAGATTTTCTCAGTGTGCTACTAACGTAATGGGTCTTACATGTTCATTGCAGCTATTTTCAGTGTATATCGATATAGACAAATGAACGCAATCCCATAATTGAATGTGAAACCCCATGTGGCACTAGAGTGAGATTTGAAATGGAAGTTTTCTAGAAGACGTCTGGCTGAATATATTCAAGTGATACTACAATTACTGTGCATTGGAATTGTATACAAGGTTGACTCCCAAATTGCAATGTGTTGCCAAGCTACGTATCTACTGGTGTCAGCTCCCATTGGAAGTAAAGGTTTGTGAATATGTTTGCAGTTTGCTTGTGGAATTCGTTGACTAGTGTAAGAGCTAAGTAAATTGTGAAGGATCACTATTAGTTGTCCTTAGCTATTGTTAAATTTGTACTTTTGATATAGTCAGATCTGTTTAGTGTGATTATTTGCAGTTGGGTGTACTATCTTAAGCACAGGGCGTTGCATCTTTATACAGTGAGAAGTGGCACAGAGTTAGTGGAGAATAGCGTTGTTCTCTCAGAGTTCAGTATTTTGTGTGTTCATGAATAGTTGAGTACTAGGTGGGGGAAGAGAGCTACTATGAAAAATGACATAGTTTACTGAAGACACGGGCTATGTGTGTTAATTAGGTATATGATGAGTGTTTTAAATTCTTGACAGGAATTAGTAACTGTCATTTGCAGTTGTAAATAAGTGGCAGTGTAGAGTACAGTGTGTTGTTATTATAGCAGTGCTTGAAACATTTGTTTTACATATAACATGCCTTGGTGATACGTGTCTTGCTTTGACAGGATGATCAATGCTAGTGAATATTATCGATTTCAACGATAGCGGATTAAGACAGTGAGGTTTTCACACAGTGATACGTTGGAGAAATTTGAGAGAGCAGAGCTAAGAGTTTTTGAAGCTTGTTTGGAAGTCGTATTTCATAGTTTGGTGCTTTTTCTGAGCCGGGTCCATTTACTATTTTTTATGCGGTGAAGAAGCAAAGCAGTGCGTTATCATTAGCATATGCTGAAGGCAGACTTGCAGTGGAGAATAGTTGCTGCACATTGAAGTACCAAAAGGAAATGTTGATGAGGTAAGGAATAGTGTTTGGATACAAAAGTTTAGTCCTAAAGTTATTTAAGGAATGAGAGGGAGATTGAAATTTAATTGTGCATGTTGTATTTGAAGGTATGCAAAGTTTGTGGAGGGTAAATTTGAATGTGACAGTGTCAGAGTGACAGGTTGAAGTTTCGAGGTAAGTGCATGTGTTGCTAATTTTTGGATAGTTGGTCCTATTTACAGTGATGTGGTTAGTGTTTTAATACGGAATACAATTTCTGTGTTACACCATGCTAATGACTGTTCTAGAAAAGTGTAGGAATGTTATCAGAAAATGTGTATGCTTCTATGGATAATAGTGAGAAAATATTTGGTTGTTCATTTGGTTAAATGATAATATGAATACATGACAGCATATGTGATGTCAACTTAATGCCTTGCCTGTTGGCCAGTATGTGCAACTGTTGATCAATCAATTACTCCTTTCAGTAATGATTGGGATTGCACATGGAGCTGAACAGAAAGTGGGTGCGAGCCACATATTACAAAATAACCTGAGGAGGATTGAAATACATGGAACTTGTTTCTGCTGTTGAATTGAGCTGATACGTTGTTGAGGTGAAAGCATCGTTTGTGACTAGATGGGAGAAGAAAGAGCCCACAGAAGACTCTCTCTTGTTGTGAGAATTAAATGATTATAACTTGGAGAGACAATTGTTTCTCTCAGTGAGATGCCGTGTGAGAATGACGGGAACCGATTGTGCGGAATAGCATGGGCTGAGCTGCCAACTAATCCAGCGTAGGACGGAACCAAATTGGATGGATACTTGGTAATTGTACTTAGTGATTTTGTTTCAGAGAAAGTGGTCTTTGATAGAGATTGTGTTTTGTTATCACAGTATTTGGAGAATTGTGCTGCATAGTAAAGGCAGTTAGATTTTTGTTGTGTTAGATCTAATGATTAACCAAGAGGCACTAGTTGTGGATGTCAGCTCAGTTCATATACTGATTGACATCTTTTGTAGATTTGTCAGAGGGTAGCTCAATTCAAAGGTGTAACCCATCAGTGATACATCAGCAGTTGTCGTTGCGATGGAGTTTTAAGTGTGAGTGTGTGTGTGTGTGTGTGTGTGTGTGTGTGTGTGTGTGTGTGCGTGTGTGTGTGTGTGTCAGGTGATAAGGCTGAATGTATTTTGAGTTGAGAATTTTGAAAGTCCTAGGTATGGCGAATAATGTGTGTTTGCATTACTTCTTGGATTTTTGCTGTGTAATTTTTGTGGATTTTTGGTTGATTTAAGGATCAGTACGTGATAGAATGGCGAGTGTGAAGGTTTCTTCTGTTTTCTTTGTGTAGGCAAGTTCTTTAATACGCATTGTTAATGTGTTTGCTGCTACTCGTGTGATAACTACAAGTAACAGATATTTTTTCGTGAGTGAGTCTGTGTTGTGAGAATAACGTTCATGTCTGATGGAGTGCACCTGCATCATTAGCTGTTGGAAAGAACTTGCAAATGGTAACAACTGTCTAACAACAGGTGGAAAGTGAACCTCTACTGTGGAAATGTGAAGAAGACGTTTGATGTTGCTCCTTGATGGTAGAAGTGTGAATGGACATTTGAAGAAATACAAAAGTGATGCTGTACTGAAGGCATTGAAACATCAGACCAGTTAGAAGAAGAACACAAGTAACTTTGCACCGTGTGTTAGAGGCACAAGTGGAAGAACAGTATGAATACAGGTTGCCTCCTGATGCATGAAACATCTCACACAGGGACAGTGGTTGTTTTCTTTATGCAGGCTAATTTGTGTTAGTTTTGCTTGTGTATTGATATCCTCTTCCAGAAAAAGACATACAATGCTTTGAGAACACAGATTATTGGACAGAGATTTGAAAGAAGTTATGTCATGAATGCTTGGAAATGAGTTTTGAACAAAAGAGATATATCCTGTTGAGTTTTGGAGATTTCATTTGGCAAGTGTTTGTGGAATGGCAATGAGATTAAGTTGCTGTTAATCGCAAGCTCTTGAATGTCATGACATTGTCTGCGAGCTGGCACTTGGAATTTGTATGACATTAGCTGCCAGACTACAGTGCTGTTGCACAGAAGGTTAGTGAGTGCGTACTTTTTGAGTGAGCAGACTAAACTGGTGGCCATGTGAGAAGATTTTCTCAGTGTGCTACTAACGTAATGGGTCTTACATGTTCATTGCAGCTATTTTCAGTGTATATCGATATAGACAAATGAACGCAATCCCATAATTGAATGTGAAACCCCATGTGGCACTAGAGTGAGATTTGAAATGGAAGTTTTCTAGAAGACGTCTGGCTGAATATATTCAAGTGATACTACAATTACTGTGCATTGGAATTGTATACAAGGTTGACTCCCAAATTGCAATGTGTTGCCAAGCTACGTATCTACTGGTGTCAGCTCCCATTGGAAGTAAAGGTTTGTGAATATGTTTGCAGTTTGCTTGTGGAATTCGTTGACTAGTGTAAGAGCTAAGTAAATTGTGAAGGATCACTATTAGTTGTCCTTAGCTATTGTTAAATTTGTACTTTTGATATAGTCAGATCTGTTTAGTGTGATTATTTGCAGTTGGGTGTACTATCTTAAGCACAGGGCGTTGCATCTTTATACAGTGAGAAGTGGCACAGAGTTAGTGGAGAATAGCGTTGTTCTCTCAGAGTTCAGTATTTTGTGTGTTCATGAATAGTTGAGTACTAGGTGGGGGAAGAGAGCTACTATGAAAAATGACATAGTTTACTGAAGACACGGGCTATGTGTGTTAATTAGGTATATGATGAGTGTTTTAAATTCTTGACAGGAATTAGTAACTGTCATTTGCAGTTGTAAATAAGTGGCAGTGTAGAGTACAGTGTGTTGTTATTATAGCAGTGCTTGAAACATTTGTTTTACATATAACATGCCTTGGTGATACGTGTCTTGCTTTGACAGGATGATCAATGCTAGTGAATATTATCGATTTCAACGATAGCGGATTAAGACAGTGAGGTTTTCACACAGTGATACGTTGGAGAAATTTGAGAGAGCAGAGCTAAGAGTTTTTGAAGCTTGTTTGGAAGTCGTATTTCATAGTTTGGTGCTTTTTCTGAGCCGGGTCCATTTACTATTTTTTATGCGGTGAAGAAGCAAAGCAGTGCGTTATCATTAGCATATGCTGAAGGCAGACTTGCAGTGGAGAATAGTTGCTGCACATTGAAGTACCAAAAGGAAATGTTGATGAGGTAAGGAATAGTGTTTGGATACAAAAGTTTAGTCCTAAAGTTATTTAAGGAATGAGAGGGAGATTGAAATTTAATTGTGCATGTTGTATTTGAAGGTATGCAAAGTTTGTGGAGGGTAAATTTGAATGTGACAGTGTCAGAGTGACAGGTTGAAGTTTCGAGGTAAGTGCATGTGTTGCTAATTTTTGGATAGTTGGTCCTATTTACAGTGATGTGGTTAGTGTTTTAATACGGAATACAATTTCTGTGTTACACCATGCTAATGACTGTTCTAGAAAAGTGTAGGAATGTTATCAGAAAATGTGTATGCTTCTATGGATAATAGTGAGAAAATATTTGGTTGTTCATTTGGTTAAATGATAATATGAATACATGACAGCATATGTGATGTCAACTTAATGCCTTGCCTGTTGGCCAGTATGTGCAACTGTTGATCAATCAATTACTCCTTTCAGTAATGATTGGGATTGCACATGAAGCTGAACAGAAAGTGGGTGCGAGCCACATATTACAAAATAACCTGAGGAGGATTGAAATACATGGAACTTGTTTCTGCTGTTGAATTGAGCTGATACGTTGTTGAGGTGAAAGCATCGTTTGTGACTAGATGGGAGAAGAAAGAGCCCACAGAAGACTCTCTCTTGTTGTGAGAATTAAATGATTATAACTTGGAGAGACAATTGTTTCTCTCAGTGAGATGCCGTGTGAGAATGACGGGAACCGATTGTGCGGAATAGCATGGGCTGAGCTGCCAACTAATCCAGCGTAGGACGGAACCAAATTGGATGGATACTTGGTAATTGTACTTAGTGATTTTGTTTCAGAGAAAGTGGTCTTTGATAGAGATTGTGTTTTGTTATCACAGTATTTGGAGAATTGTGCTGCATAGTAAAGGCAGTTAGATTTTTGTTGTGTTAGATCTAATGATTAACCAAGAGGCACTAGTTGTGGATGTCAGCTCAGTTCATATACTGATTGACATCTTTTGTAGATTTGTCAGAGGGTAGCTCAATTCAAAGGTGTAACCCATCAGTGATACATCAGCAGTTGTCGTTGCGATGGAGTTTTAAGTGTGAGTGTGTGTGTGTGTGTGTGTGTGTGTGTGTGTGTGTCAGGTGATAAGGCTGAATGTATTTTGAGTTGAGAATTTTGAAAGTCCTAGGTATGGCGAATAATGTGTGTTTGCATTACTTCTTGGATTTTTGCTGTGTAATTTTTGTGGATTTTTGGTTGATTTAAGGATCAGTACGTGATAGAATGGCGTGTGTGAAGGTTTCTTCTGTTTTCTTTGTGTAGGCAAGTTCTTTAATACGCATTGTTAATGTGTTTGCTGCTACTCGTGTGATAACTACAAGTAACAGATATTTTTTCGTGAGTGAGTCTGTGTTGTGAGAATAACGTTCATGTCTGATGGAGTGCACCTGCATCATTAGCTGTTGGAAAGAACTTGCAAATGGCAGCATGGTAACAACTGTCTAACAACAGGTGGAAAGTGAACCTCTACTGTGGAAATGTGAAGAAGACGTTTGATGTTGCTCCTTGATGGTAGAAGTGTGAATGGACATTTGAAGAAATACAAAAGTGATGCTGTACTGAAGGCATTGAAACATCAGACCAGTTAGAAGAAGAACACAAGTAACTTTGCACCGTGTGTTAGAGGCACAAGTGGAAGAACAGTATGAATACAGGTTGCCTCCTGATGCATGAAACATCTCACACAGGGACAGTGGTTGTTTTCTTTATGCAGGCTAATTTGTGTTAGTTTTGCTTGTGTATTGATATCCTCTTCCAGAAAAAGACATACAATGCTTTGAGAACACAGATCATTGGACAGAGATTTGAAAGAAGTTATGTCATGAATGCTTGGAAATGAGTTTTGAACAAAAGAGATATATCCTGTTGAGTTTTGGAGATTTCATTTGGCAAGTGTTTGTGGAATGGCAATGAGATTAAGTTGCTGTTAATCCCAAGCTCTTGAATGTCATGACATTGTCTGCGAGCTGGCACTTGGAATTTGTATGACATTAGCTGCCAGACTACAGTGCTGTTGCACAGAAGGTTAGTGAGTGCGTACTTTTTGAGTGAGCAGACTAAACTGGTGGCCATGTGAGAAGATTTTCTCAGTGTGCTACTAACGTAATGGGTCTTACATGTTCATTGCAGCTATTTTCAGTGTATATCGATATAGACAAATGAACGCAATCCCATAATTGAATGTGAAACCCCATGTGGCACTAGAGTGAGATTTGAAATGGAAGTTTTCTAGAAGACGTCTGGCTGAATATATTCAAGTGATACTACAATTACTGTGCATTGGAATTGTATACAAGGTTGACTCCCAAATTGCAATGTGTTGCCAAGCTACGTATCTACTGGTGTCAGCTCCCATTGGAAGTAAAGGTTTGTGAATATGTTTGCAGTTTGCTTGTGGAATTCGTTGACTAGTGTAAGAGCTAAGTAAATTGTGAAGGATCACTATTAGTTGTCCTTAGCTATTGTTAAATTTGTACTTTTGATATAGTCAGATCTGTTTAGTGTGATTATTTGCAGTTGGGTGTACTATCTTAAGCACAGGGCGTTGCATCTTTATACAGTGAGAAGTGGCACAGAGTTAGTGGAGAATAGCGTTGTTCTCTCAGAGTTCAGTATTTTGTGTGTTCATGAATAGTTGAGTACTAGGTGGGGGAAGAGAGCTACTATGAAAAATGACATAGTTTACTGAAGACACGGGCTATGTGTGTTAATTAGGTATATGATGAGTGTTTTAAATTCTTGACAGGAATTAGTAACTGTCATTTGCAGTTGTAAATAAGTGGCAGTGTAGAGTACAGTGTGTTGTTATTATAGCAGTGCTTGAAACATTTGTTTTACATATAACATGCCTTGGTGATACGTGTCTTGCTTTGACAGGATGATCAATGCTAGTGAATATTATCGATTTCAACGATAGCGGATTAAGACAGTGAGGTTTTCACACAGTGATACGTTGGAGAAATTTGAGAGAGCAGAGCTAAGAGTTTTTGAAGCTTGTTTGGAAGTCGTATTTCATAGTTTGGTGCTTTTTCTGAGCCGGGTCCATTTACTATTTTTTATGCGGTGAAGAAGCAAAGCAGTGCGTTATCATTAGCATATGCTGAAGGCAGACTTGCAGTGGAGAATAGTTGCTGCACATTGAAGTACCAAAAGGAAATGTTGATGAGGTAAGGAATAGTGTTTGGATACAAAAGTTTAGTCCTAAAGTTATTTAAGGAATGAGAGGGAGATTGAAATTTAATTGTGCATGTTGTATTTGAAGGTATGCAAAGTTTGTGGAGGGTAAATTTGAATGTGACAGTGTCAGAGTGACAGGTTGAAGTTTCGAGGTAAGTGCATGTCTTGCTAATTTTTGGATAGTTGGTCCTATTTACAGTGATGTGGTTAGTGTTTTAATACGGAATACAATTTCTGTGTTACACCATGCTAATGACTGTTCTAGAAAAGTGTAGGAATGTTATCAGAAAATGTGTATGCTTCTATGGATAATAGTGGGAAAATATTTGGTTGTTCATTTGTTTAAATGATAATATGAATACATGACAGCATATGTGATGTCAACTTAATGCCTTGCCTGTTGGCCAGTATGTGCAACTGTTGATCAATCAATTACTCGTTTCAGTAATGATTGGGATTGCACATGGAGCTGAACAGAAAGTGGGTGCGAGCCACATATTACAAAATAACCTGAGGAGGATTGAAATACATGGAACTTGTTTCTGCTGTTGAATTGAGCTGATACGTTGTTGAGGTGAAAGCATCGTTTGTGACTAGATGGGAGAAGAAAGAGCCCACAGAAGACTCTCTCTTGTTGTGAGAATTAAATGATTATAACTTGGAGAGACAATTGTTTCTCTCAGTGAGATGCCGTGTGAGAATGACTGGAACCGATTGTGCGGAATAGCATGGGCTGAGCTGCCAACTAATCCAGCGTAGGACGGAACCAAATTGGATGGATACTTGGTAATTGTACTTAGTGATTTTGTTTCAGAGAAAGTGGTCTTTGATAGAGATTGTGTTTTGTTATCACAGTATTTGGAGAATTGTGCTGCATAGTAAAGGCAGTTAGATTTTTGTTGTGTTAGATCTAATGATTAACCAAGAGGCACTAGTTGTGGATGTCAGCTCAGTTCATATACTGATTGACATCTTTTGTAGATTTCTCAGAGGGTAGCTCAATTCAAAGGTGTAACCCATCAGTGATACATCAGCAGTTGTCGTTGCGATGGAGTTTTAAGTGTGAGTGTGTGTGTGTGTCAGGTGATAAGGCTGAATGTATTTTGAGTTGAGAATTTTGAAAGTCCTAGGTATGGCGAATAATGTGTGTTTGCATTACTTCTTGGATTTTTGCTGTGTAATTTTTGTGGATTTTTGGTTGATTTAAGGATCAGTACGTGATAGAATGGCGAGTGTGAAGGTTTCTTCTGTTTTCTTTGTGTAGGCAAGTTCTTTAATACGCATTGTTAATGTGTTTGCTGCTACTCGTGTCATAACTACAAGTAACAGATATTTTTTCGTGAGTGAGTCTGTGTTGTGAGAATAACGTTCATGTCTGATGGAGTGCACCTGCATCATTAGCTGTTGGAAAGAACTTGCAAATGGCAGCATGGTAACAACTGTCTAACAACAGGTGGAAAGTGAACCTCTACTGTGGAAATGTGAAGAAGACGTTTGATGTTGCTCCTTGATGGTAGAAGTGTGAATGGACATTTGAAGAAATACAAAAGTGATGCTGTACTGAAGGCATTGAAACATCAGACCAGTTAGAAGAAGAACACAAGTAACTTTGCACCGTGTGTTAGAGGCACAAGTGGAAGAACAGTATGAATACAGGTTGCCTCCTGATGCATGAAACATCTCACACAGGGACAGTGGTTGTTTTCTTTATGCAGGCTAATTTGTGTTAGTTTTGCTTGTGTATTGATATCCTCTTCCAGAAAAAGACATACAATGCTTTGAGAACACAGATTATTGGACAGAGATTTGAAAGAAGTTATGTCATGAATGCTTGGAAATGAGTTTTGAACAAAAGAGATATATCCTGTTGAGTTTTGGAGATTTCATTTGGCAAGTGTTTGTGGAATGGCAATGAGATTAAGTTGCTGTTAATCCCAAGCTCTTGAATGTCATGACATTGTCTGCGAGCTGGCACTTGGAATTTGTATGACATTAGCTGCCAGACTACAGTGCTGTTGCACAGAAGGTTAGTGAGTGCGTACTTTTTGAGTGAGCAGACTAAACTGGTGGCCATGTGAGAAGATTTTCTCAGTGTGCTACTAACGTAATGGGTCTTACATGTTCATTGCAGCTATTTTCAGTGTATATCGATATAGACAAATGAACGCAATCCCATAATTGAATGTGAAACCCCATGTGGCACTAGAGTGAGATTTGAAATGGAAGTTTTCTAGAAGACGTCTGGCTGAATATATTCAAGTGATACTACAATTACTGTGCATTGGAATTGTATACAAGGTTGACTCCCAAATTGCAATGTGTTGCCAAGCTACGTATCTACTGGTGTCAGCTCCCATTGGAAGTAAAGGTTTGTGAATATGTTTGCAGTTTGCTTGTGGAATTCGTTGACTAGTGTAAGAGCTAAGTAAATTGTGAAGGATCACTATTAGTTGTCCTTAGCTATTGTTAAATTTGTACTTTTGATATAGTCAGATCTGTTTAGTGTGATTATTTGCAGTTGGGTGTACTATCTTAAGCACAGGGCGTTGCATCTTTATACAGTGAGAAGTGGCACAGAGTTAGTGGAGAATAGCGTTGTTCTCTCAGAGTTCAGTATTTTGTGTGTTCATGAATAGTTGAGTACTAGGTGGGGGAAGAGAGCTACTATGAAAAATGACATAGTTTACTGAAGACACGGGCTATGTGTGTTAATTAGGTATATGATGAGTGTTTTAAATTCTTGACAGGAATTAGTAACTGTCATTTGCAGTTGTAAATAAGTGGCAGTGTAGAGTACAGTGTGTTGTTATTATAGCAGTGCTTGAAACATTTGTTTTACATATAACATGCCTTGGTGATACGTGTCTTGCTTTGACAGGATGATCAATGCTAGTGAATATTATCGATTTCAACGATAGCGGATTAAGACAGTGAGGTTTTCACACAGTGATACGTTGGAGAAATTTGAGAGAGCAGAGCTAAGAGTTTTTGAAGCTTGTTTGGAAGTCGTATTTCATAGTTTGGTGCTTTTTCTGAGCCGGGTCCATTTACTATTTTTTATGCGGTGAAGAAGCAAAGCAGTGCGTTATCATTAGCATATGCTGAAGGCAGACTTGCAGTGGAGAATAGTTGCTGCACATTGAAGTACCAAAAGGAAATGTTGATGAGGTAAGGAATAGTGTTTGGATACAAAAGTTTAGTCCTAAAGTTATTTAAGGAATGAGAGGGAGATTGAAATTTAATTGTGCATGTTGTATTTGAAGGTATGCAAAGTTTGTGGAGGGTAAATTTGAATGTGACAGTGTCAGAGTGACAGGTTGAAGTTTCGAGGTAAGTGCATGTCTTGCTAATTTTTGGATAGTTGGTCCTATTTACAGTGATGTGGTTAGTGTTTTAATACGGAATACAATTTCTGTGTTACACCATGCTAATGACTGTTCTAGAAAAGTGTAGGAATGTTATCAGAAAATGTGTATGCTTCTATGGATGTGAGAAAATATTTGGTTGTTCATTTGGTTAAATGATAATATGAATACATGACAGCATATGTGATGTCAACTTAATGCCTTGCCTGTTGGCCAGTATGTGCAACTGTTGATCAATCAATTACTCCTTTCAGTAATGATTGGGATTGCACATGGAGCTGAACAGAAAGTGGGTGCGAGCCACATATTAAAAAATAACCTGAGGAGGATTGAAATACATGGAACTTGTTTCTGCTGTTGAATTGAGCTGATACGTTGTTGAGGTGAAAGCATCGTTTGTGACTAGATGGGAGAAGAAAGAGCCCACAGAAGACTCTCTCTTGTTGTGAGAATTAAATGATTATAACTTGGAGAGACAATTGTTTCTCTCAGTGAGATGCCGTGTGAGAATGACGGGAACCGATTGTGCGGAATAGCATGGGCTGAGCTGCCAACTAATCCAGCGTAGGACGGAACCAAATTGGATGGATACTTGGTAATTGTACTTAGTGATTTTGTTTCAGAGAAAGTGGTCTTTGATAGAGATTGTGTTTTGTTATCACAGTATTTGGAGAATTGTGCTGCATAGCAAAGGCAGTTAGATTTTTGTTGTGTTAGATCTAATGATTAACCAAGAGGCACTAGTTGTGGATGTCAGCTCAGTTCATATACTGATTGACATCTTTTGTAGATTTGACAGAGGGTAGCTCAATTCAAAGGTGTAACCCATCAGTGATACATCAGCAGTTGTCGTTGCGATGGAGTTTTAAGTGTGAGTGTGTGTGTGTGTGTGTGTGTGTGTGTGTGTGTGTGTGTGTGTGTGTGTGTCAGGTGATAAGGCTGAATGTATTTTGAGTTGAGAATTTTGAAAGTCCTAGGTATGGCGAATAATGTGTGTTTGCATTACTTCTTGGATTTTTGCTGTGTAATTTTTGTGGATTTTTGGTTGATTTAAGGATCAGTACGTGATAGAATGGAGAGTGTGAACGTTTCTTCTGTTTTCTTTGTGTAGGCAAGTTCTTTAATACGCATTGTTAATGTGTTTGCTGCTACTCGTGTGATAACTACAAGTAACAGATATTTTTTCGTGAGTGAGTCTGTGTTGTGAGAATAACGTTCATGTCTGATGGAGTGCACCTGCATCATTAGCTGTTGGAAAGAACTTGCAAATGGCAGCATGGTAACAACTGTCTAACAACAGGTGGAAAGTGAACCTCTACTGTGGAAATGTGAAGAAGACGTTTGATGTTGCTCCTTGATGGTAGAAGTGTGAATGGACATTTGAAGAAATACAAAAGTGATGCTGTACTGAAGGCATTGAAACATCAGACCAGTTAGAAGAAGAACACAAGTAACTTTGCACCGTGTGTTAGAGGCACAAGTGGAAGAACAGTATGAATACAGGTTGCCTCCTGATGCATGAAACATCTCACACAGGGACAGTGGTTGTTTTCTTTATGCAGGCTAATTTGTGTTAGTTTTGCTTGTGTATTGATATCCTCTTCCAGAAAAAGACATACAATGCTTTGAGAACACAGATTATTGGACAGAGATTTGAAAGAAGTTATGTCATGAATGCTTGGAAATGAGTTTTGAACAAAAGAGATATATCCTGTTGAGTTTTGGAGATTTCATTTGGCAAGTGTTTGTGGAATGGCAATGAGATTAAGTTGCTGTTAATCCCAAGCTCTTGAATGTCATGACATTGTCTGCGAGCTGGCACTTGGAATTTGTATGACATTAGCTGCCAGACTACAGTGCTGTTGCACAGAAGGTTAGTGAGTGCGTACTTTTTGAGTGAGCAGACTAAACTGGTGGCCATGTGAGAAGATTTTCTCAGTGTGCTACTAACGTAATGGGTCTTACATGTTCATTGCAGCTATTTTCAGTGTATATCGATATAGACAAATGAACGCAATCCCATAATTGAATGTGAAACCCCATGTGGCACTAGAGTGAGATTTGAAATGGAAGTTTTCTAGAAGACGTCTGGCTGAATATATTCAAGTGATACTACAATTACTGTGCATTGGAATTGTATACAAGGTTGACTCCCAAATTGCAATGTGTTGCCAAGCTACGTATCTACTGGTGTCAGCTCCCATTGGAAGTAAAGGTTTGTGAATATGTTTGCAGTTTGCTTGTGGAATTCGTTGACTAGTGTAAGAGCTAAGTAAATTGTGAAGGATCACTATTAGTTGTCCTTAGCTATTGTTAAATTTGTACTTTTGATATAGTCAGATCTGTTTAGTGTGATTATTTGCAGTTGGGTGTACTATCTTAAGCACAGGGCGTTGCATCTTTATACAGTGAGAAGTGGCACAGAGTTAGTGGAGAATAGCGTTGTTCTCTCAGAGTTCAGTATTTTGTGTGTTCATGAATAGTTGAGTACTAGGTGGGGGAAGAGAGCTACTATGAAAAATGACATAGTTTACTGAAGACACGGGCTATGTGTGTTAATTAGGTATATGATGAGTGTTTTAAATTCTTGACAGGAATTAGTAACTGTCATTTGCAGTTGTAAATAAGTGGCAGTGTAGAGTACAGTGTGTTGTTATTATAGCAGTGCTTGAAACATTTGTTTTACATATAACATGCCTTGGTGATACGTGTCTTGCTTTGACAGGATGATCAATGCTAGTGAATATTATCGATTTCAACGATAGCGGATTAAGACAGTGAGGTTTTCACACAGTGATACGTTGGAGAAATTTGAGAGAGCAGAGCTAAGAGTTTTTGAAGCTTGTTTGGAAGTCGTATTTCATAGTTTGGTGCTTTTTCTGAGCCGGGTCCATTTACTATTTTTTATGCGGTGAAGAAGCAAAGCAGTGCGTTATCATTAGCATATGCTGAAGGCAGACTTGCAGTGGAGAATAGTTGCTGCACATTGAAGTACCAAAAGGAAATGTTGATGAGGTAAGGAATAGTGTTTGGATACAAAAGTTTAGTCCTAAAGTTATTTAAGGAATGAGAGGGAGATTGAAATTTAATTGTGCATGTTGTATTTGAAGGTATGCAAAGTTTGTGGAGGGTAAATTTGAATGTGACAGTGTCAGAGTGACAGGTTGAAGTTTCGAGGTAAGTGCATGTCTTGCTAATTTTTGGATAGTTGGTCCTATTTACAGTGATGTGGTTAGTGTTTTAATACGGAATACAATTTCTGTGTTACACCATGCTAATGACTGTTCTAGAAAAGTGTAGGAATGTTATCAGAAAATGTGTATGCTTCTATGGATAATAGTGAGAAAATATTTGGTTGTTCATTTGGTTAAATGATAATATGAATACATGACAGCATATGTGATGTCAACTTAATGCCTTGCCTGTTGGCCAGTATGTGCAACTGTTGATCAATCAATTACTCCTTTCAGTAATGATTGGGATTGCACATGGAGCGGAACAGAAAGTGGGTGCGAGCCACATATTACAAAATAACCTGAGGAGGATTGAAATACATGGAACTTGTTTCTGCTGTTGAATTGAGCTGATACGTTGTTGAGGTGAAAGCATCGTTTGTGACTAGATGGGAGAAGAAAGAGCCCACAGAAGACTCTCTCTTGTTGTGAGAATTAAATGATTATAACTTGGAGAGACAATTGTTTCTCTCAGTGAGATGCCGTGTGAGAATGACGGGAACCGATTGTGCGGAATAGCATGGGCTGAGCTGCCAACTAATCCAGCGTAGGACGGAACCAAATTGGATGGATACTTGGTAATTGTACTTAGTGATTTTGTTTCAGAGAAAGTGGTCTTTGATAGAGATTGTGTTTTGTTATCACAGTATTTGGAGAATTGTGCTGCATAGTAAAGGCAGTTAGATTTTTGTTGTGTTAGATCTAATGATTAACCAAGAGGCACTAGTTGTGGATGTCAGCTCAGTTCATATACTGATTGACATCTTTTGTAGATTTGTCAGAGGGTAGCTCAATTCAAAGGTGTAACCCATCAGTGATACATCAGCAGTTGTCGTTGCGATGGAGTTTTAAGTGTGAGTGTGTGTGTGTGTGTGTGTGTGTGTGTGTGTGTGTGTGTGTGTGTGTGTGTGTCAGGTGATAAGGCTGAATGTATTTTGAGTTGAGAATTTTGAAAGTCCTAGGTATGGCGAATAATGTGTGTTTGCATTACTTCTTGGATTTTTGCTGTGTAATTTTTGTGGATTTTTGGTTGATTTAAGGATCAGTACGTGATAGAATGGCGAGTGTGAAGGTTTCTTCTGTTTTCTTTGTGTAGGCAAGTTCTTTAATACGCATTGTTAATGTGTTTGCTGCTACTCGTGTGATAACTACAAGTAACAGATATTTTTTCGTGAGTGAGTCTGTGTTGTGAGAATAACGTTCATGTCTGATGGAGTGCACCTGCATCATTAGCTGTTGGAAAGAACTTGCAAATGGCAGCATGGTAACAACTGTCTAACAACAGGTGGAAAGTGAACCTCTACTGTGGAAATGTGAAGAAGACGTTTGATGTTGCTCCTTGATGGTAGAAGTGTGAATGGACATTTGAAGAAATACAAAAGTGATGCTGTACTGAAGGCATTGAAACATCAGACCAGTTAGAAGAAGAACACAAGTAACTTTGCACCGTGTGTTAGAGGCACAAGTGGAAGAACAGTATGAATACAGGTTGCCTCCTGATGCATGAAACATCTCACACAGGGACAGTGGTTGTTTTCTTTATGCAGGCTAATTTGTGTTAGTTTTGCTTGTGTATTGATATCCTCTTCCAGAAAAAGACATACAATGCTTTGAGAACACAGATTATTGGACAGAGATTTGAAAGAAGTTACGTCATGAATGCTTGGAAATGAGTTTTGAACAAAAGAGATATATCCTGTTGAGTTTTGGAGATTTCATTTGGCAAGTGTTTGTGGAATGGCAATGAGATTAAGTTGCTGTTAATCCCAAGCTCTTGAATGTCATGACATTGTCTGCGAGCTGGCACTTGGAATTTGTATGACATTAGCTGCCAGACTACAGTGCTGTTGCACAGAAGGTTAGTGAGTGCGTACTTTTTGAGTGAGCAGACTAAACTGGTGGCCATGTGAGAAGATTTTCTCAGTGTGCTACTAACGTAATGGGTCTTACATGTTCATTGCAGCTATTTTCAGTGTATATCGATATAGACAAATGAACGCAATCCCATAATTGAATGTGAAACCCCATGTGGCACTAGAGTGAGATTTGAAATGGAAGTTTTCTAGAAGACGTCTGGCTGAATATATTCAAGTGATACTACAATTACTGTGCATTGGAATTGTATACAAGGTTGACTCCCAAATTGCAATGTGTTGCCAAGCTACGTATCTACTGGTGTCAGCTCCCATTGGAAGTAAAGGTTTGTGAATATGTTTGCAGTTTGCTTGTGGAATTCGTTGACTAGTGTAAGAGCTAAGTAAATTGTGAAGGATCACTATTAGTTGTCCTTAGCTATTGTTAAATTTGTACTTTTGATATAGTCAGATCTGTTTAGTGTGATTATTTGCAGTTGGGTGTACTATCTTAAGCACAGGGCGTTGCATCTTTATACAGTGAGAAGTGGCACAGAGTTAGTGGAGAATAGCGTTGTTCTCTCAGAGTTCAGTATTTTGTGTGTTCATGAATAGTTGAGTACTAGGTGGGGGAAGAGAGCTACTATGAAAAATGACATAGTTTACTGAAGACACGGGCTATGTGTGTTAATTAGGTATATGATGAGTGTTTTAAATTCTTGACAGGAATTAGTAACTGTCATTTGCAGTTGTAAATAAGTGGCAGTGTAGAGTACAGTGTGTTGTTATTATAGCAGTGCTTGAAACATTTGTTTTACATATAACATGCCTTGGTGATACGTGTCTTGCTTTGACAGGATGATCAATGCTAGTGAATATTATCGATTTCAACGATAGCGGATTAAGACAGTGAGGTTTTCACACAGTGATACGTTGGAGAAATTTGAGAGAGCAGAGCTAAGAGTTTTTGAAGCTTGTTTGGAAGTCGTATTTCATAGTTTGGTGCTTTTTCTGAGCCGGGTCCATTTACTATTTTTTATGCGGTGAAGAAGCAAAGCAGTGCGTTATCATTAGCATATGCTGAAGGCAGACTTGCAGTGGAGAATAGTTGCTGCACATTGAAGTACCAAAAGGAAATGTTGATGAGGTAAGGAATAGTGTTTGGATACAAAAGTTTAGTCCTAAAGTTATTTAAGGAATGAGAGGGAGATTGAAATTTAATTGTGCATGTTGTATTTGAAGGTATGCAAAGTTTGTGGAGGGTAAATTTGAATGTGACAGTGTCAGAGTGACAGGTTGAAGTTTCGAGGTAAGTGCATGTCTTGCTAATTTTTGGATAGTTGGTCCTATTTACAGTGATGTGGTTAGTGTTTTAATACGGAATACAATTTCTGTGTTACACCATGCTAATGACTGTTCTAGAAAAGTGTAGGAATGTTATCAGAAAATGTGTATGCTTCTATGGATAATAGTGAGAAAATATTTGGTTGTTCATTTGGTTAAATGATAATATGAATACATGACAGCATATGTGATGTCAACTTAATGCCTTGCCTGTTGGCCAGTATGTGCAACTGTTGATCAATCAATTACTCCTTTCAGTAATGATTGGGATTGCACATGGAGCGGAACAGAAAGTGGGTGCGAGCCACATATTACAAAATAACCTGAGGAGGATTGAAATACATGGAACTTGTTTCTGCTGTTGAATTGAGCTGATACGTTGTTGAGGTGAAAGCATCGTTTGTGACTAGATGGGAGAAGAAAGAGCCCACAGAAGACTCTCTCTTGTTGTGAGAATTAAATGATTATAACTTGGAGAGACAATTGTTTCTCTCAGTGAGATGCCGTGTGAGAATGACGGGAACCGATTGTGCGGAATAGCATGGGCTGAGCTGCCAACTAATCCAGCGTAGGACGGAACCAAATTGGATGGATACTTGGTAATTGTACTTAGTGATTTTGTTTCAGAGAAAGTGGTCTTTGATAGAGATTGTGTTTTGTTATCACAGTATTTGGAGAATTGTGCTGCATAGTAAAGGCAGTTAGATTTTTGTTGTGTTAGATCTAATGATTAACCAAGAGGCACTAGTTGTGGATGTCAGCTCAGTTCATATACTGATTGACATCTTTTGTAGATTTGTCAGAGGGTAGCTCAATTCAAAGGTGTAACCCATCAGTGATACATCAGCAGTTGTCGTTGCGATGGAGTTTTAAGTGTGAGTGTGTGTGTGTGTGTGTGTGTGTGTGTGTGTGTGTGTGTGTGTGTCAGGTGATAAGGCTGAATGTATTTTGAGTTGAGAATTTTGAAAGTCCTAGGTATGGCGAATAATGTGTGTTTGCATTACTTCTTGGATTTTTGCTGTGTAATTTTTGTGGATTTTTGGTTGATTTAAGGATCAGTACGTGATAGAATGGCGAGTGTGAAGGTTTCTTCTGTTTTCTTTGTGTAGGCAAGTTCTTTAATACGCATTGTTAATGTGTTTGCTGCTACTCGTGTGATAACTACAAGTAACAGATATTTTTTCGTGAGTGAGTCTGTGTTGTGAGAATAACGTTCATGTCTGATGGAGTGCACCTGCATCATTAGCTGTTGGAAAGAACTTGCAAATGGCAGCATGGTAACAACTGTCTAACAACAGGTGGAAAGTGAACCTCTACTGTGGAAATGTGAAGAAGACGTTTGATGTTGCTCCTTGATGGTAGAAGTGTGAATGGACATTTGAAGAAATACAAAAGTGATGCTGTACTGAAGGCATTGAAACATCAGACCAGTTAGAAGAAGAACACAAGTAACTTTGCACCGTGTGTTAGAGGCACAAGTGGAAGAACAGTATGAATACAGGTTGCCTCCTGATGCATGAAACATCTCACACAGGGACAGTGGTTGTTTTCTTTATGCAGGCTAATTTGTGTTAGTTTTGCTTGTGTATTGATATCCTCTTCCAGAAAAAGACATACAATGCTTTGAGAACACAGATTATTGGACAGAGATTTGAAAGAAGTTATGTCATGAATGCTTGGAAATGAGTTTTGAACAAAAGAGATATATCCTGTTGAGTTTTGGAGATTTCATTTGGCAAGTGTTTGTGGAATGGCAATGAGATTAAGTTGCTGTTAATCCCAAGCTCTTGAATGTCATGACATTGTCTGCGAGCTGGCACTTGGAATTTGTATGACATTAGCTGCCAGACTACAGTGCTGTTGCACAGAAGGTTAGTGAGTGCGTACTTTTTGAGTGAGCAGACTAAACTGGTGGCCATGTGAGAAGATTTTCTCAGTGTGCTACTAACGTAATGGGTCTTACATGTTCATTGCAGCTATTTTCAGTGTATATCGATATAGACAAATGAACGCAATCCCATAATTGAATGTGAAACCCCATGTGGCACTAGAGTGAGATTTGAAATGGAAGTTTTCTAGAAGACGTCTGGCTGAATATATTCAAGTGATACTACAATTACTGTGCATTGGAATTGTCTACAAGGTTGACTCCCAAATTGCAATGTGTTGCCAAGCTACGTATCTACTGGTGTCAGCTCCCATTGGAAGTAAAGGTTTGTGAATATGTTTGCAGTTTGCTTGTGGAATTCGTTGACTAGTGTAAGAGCTAAGTAAATTGTGAAGGATCACTATTAGTTGTCCTTAGCTATTGTTAAATTTGTACTTTTGATATAGTCAGATCTGTTTAGTGTGATTATTTGCAGTTGGGTGTACTATCTTAAGCACAGGGCGTTGCATCTTTATACAGTGAGAAGTGGCACAGAGTTAGTGGAGAATAGCGTTGTTCTCTCAGAGTTCAGTATTTTGTGTGTTCATGAATAGTTGAGTACTAGGTGGGGGAAGAGAGCTACTATGAAAAATGACATAGTTTACTGAAGACACGGGCTATGTGTGTTAATTAGGTATATGATGAGTGTTTTAAATTCTTGACAGGAATTAGTAACTGTCATTTGCAGTTGTAAATAAGTGGCAGTGTAGAGTACAGTGTGTTGTTATTATAGCAGTGCTTGAAACATTTGTTTTACATATAACATGCCTTGGTGATACGTGTCTTGCTTTGACAGGATGATCAATGCTAGTGAATATTATCGATTTCAACGATAGCGGATTAAGACAGTGAGGTTTTCACACAGTGATACGTTGGAGAAATTTGAGAGAGCAGAGCTAAGAGTTTTTGAAGCTTGTTTGGAAGTCGTATTTCATAGTTTGGTGCTTTTTCTGAGCCGGGTCCATTTACTATTTTTTATGCGGTGAAGAAGCAAAGCAATGCGTTATCATTAGCATATGCTGAAGGCAGACTTGCAGTGGAGAATAGTTGCTGCACATTGAAGTACCAAAAGGAAATGTTGATGAGGTAAGGAATAGTGTTTGGATACAAAAGTTTAGTCCTAAAGTTATTTAAGGAATGAGAGGGAGATTGAAATTTAATTGTGCATGTTGTATTTGAAGGTATGCAACGTTTGTGGAGGGTAAATTTGAATGTGACAGTGTCAGAGTGACAGGTTGAAGTTTCGAGGTAAGTGCATGTCTTGCTAATTTTTGGATAGTTGGTCCTATTTACAGTGATGTGGTTAGTGTTTTAATACGGAATACAATTTCTGTGTTACACCGTGCTAATGACTGTTCTAGAAAAGTGTAGGAATGTTATCAGAAAATGTGTATGCTTCTATGGATAATAGTGAGAAAATATTTGGTTGTTCATTTGTTTAAATGATAATATGAATACATGACAGCATATGTGATGTCAACTTAATGCCTTGCCTGTTGGCCAGTATGTGCAACTGTTGATCAATCAATTACTCCTTTCAGTAATGATTGGGATTGCACATGGAGCTGAACAGAAAGTGGGTGCGAGCCACATATTACAAAATAACCTGAGGAGGATTGAAATACATGGAACTTGTTTCTGCTGTTGAATTGAGCTGATACGTTGTTGAGGTGAAAGCATCGTTTGTGACTAGATGGGAGAAGAAAGAGCCCACAGAAGACTCTCTCTTGTTGTGAGAATTAAATGATTATAACTTGGAGAGACAATTGTTTCTCTCAGTGAGATGCCGTGTGAGAATGACGGGAACCGATTGTGCGGAATAGCATGGGCTGAGCTGCCAACTAATCCAGCGTAGGACGGAACCAAATTGGATGGATACTTGGTAATTGTACTTAGTGATTTTGTTTCAGAGAAAGTGGTCTTTGATAGAGATTGTGTTTTGTTATCACAGTATTTGGAGAATTGTGCTGCATAGTAAAGGCAGTTAGATTTTTGTTGTGTTAGATCTAATGATTAACCAAGAGGCACTAGTTGTGGATGTCAGCTCAGTTCATATACTGATTGACATCTTTTGTAGATTTGTCAGAGGGTAGCTCAATTCAAAGGTGTAACCCATCAGTGATACATCAGCAGTTGTCGTTGCGATGGAGTTTTAAGTGTGTGTGTGTGTGTGTGTGTGTGTGTGTGTGTGTGTGTGTCAGGTGATAAGGCTGAATGTATTTTGAGTTGAGAATTTTGAAAGTCCTAGGTATGGCGAATAATGTGTGTTTGCATTACTTCTTGGATTTTTGCTGTGTAATTTTTGTGGATTTTTGGTTGATTTAAGGATCAGTACGTGATAGAATGGCGAGTGTGAAGGTTTCTTCTGTTTTCTTTGTGTAGGCAAGTTCTTTAATACGCATTGTTAATGTGTTTGCTGCTACTCGTGTGATAACTACAAGTAACAGATATTTTTTCGTGAGTGAGTCTGTGTTGTGAGAATAACGTTCATGTCTGATGGAGTGCACCTGCATCATTAGCTGTTGGAAAGAACTTGCAAATGGCAGCATGGTAACAACTGTCTAACAACAGGTGGAAAGTGAACCTCTACTGTGGAAATGTGAAGAAGACGTTTGATGTTGCTCCTTGATGGTAGAAGTGTGAATGGACATTTGAAGAAATACAAAAGTGATGCTGTACTGAAGGCATTGAAACATCAGACCAGTTAGAAGAAGAACACAAGTAACTTTGCACCGTGTGTTAGAGGCACAAGTGGAAGAACAGTATGAATACAGGTTGCCTCCTGATGCATGAAACATCTCACACAGGGACAGTGGTTGTTTTCTTTATGCAGGCTAATTTGTGTTAGTTTTGCTTGTGTATTGATATCCTCTTCCAGAAAAAGACATACAATGCTTTGAGAACACAGATTATTGGACAGAGATTTGAAAGAAGTTATGTCATGAATGCTTGGAAATGAGTTTTGAACAAAAGAGATATATCCTGTTGAGTTTTGGAGATTTCATTTGGCAAGTGTTTGTGGAATGGCAATGAGATTAAGTTGCTGTTAATCCCAAGCTCTTGAATGTCATGACATTGTCTGCGAGCTGGCACTTGGAATTTGTATGACATTAGCTGCCAGACTACAGTGCTGTTGCACAGAAGGTTAGTGAGTGCGTACTTTTTGAGTGAGCAGACTAAACTGGTGGCCATGTGAGAAGATTTTCTCAGTGTGCTACTAACGTAATGGGTCTTACATGTTCATTGCAGCTATTTTCAGTGTATATCGATATAGACAAATGAACGCAATCCCATAATTGAATGTGAAAACCCCATGTGGCACTAGAGTGAGATTTGAAATGGAAGTTTTCTAGAAGACGTCTGGCTGAATATATTCAAGTGATACTACAATTACTGTGCATTGGAATTGTATACAAGGTTGACTCCCAAATTGCAATGTGTTGCCAAGCTACGTATCTACTGGTGTCAGCTCCCATTGGAAGTAAAGGTTTGTGAATATGTTTGCAGTTTGCTTGTGGAATTCGTTGACTAGTGTAAGAGCTAAGTAAATTGTGAAGGATCACTATTAGTTGTCCTTAGCTATTGTTAAATTTGTACTTTTGATATAGTCAGATCTGTTTAGTGTGATTATTTGCAGTTGGGTGTACTATCTTAAGCACAGGGCGTTGCATCTTTATACAGTGAGAAGTGGCACAGAGTTAGTGGAGAATAGCGTTGTTCTCTCAGAGTTCAGTATTTTGTGTGTTCATGAATAGTTGAGTACTAGGTGGGGGAAGAGAGCTACTATGAAAAATGACATAGTTTACTGAAGACACGGGCTATGTGTGTTAATTAGGTATATGATGAGTGTTTTAAATTCTTGACAGGAATTAGTAACTGTCATTTGCAGTTGTAAATAAGTGGCAGTGTAGAGTACAGTGTGTTGTTATTATAGCAGTGCTTGAAACATTTGTTTTACATATAACATGCCTTGGTGATACGTGTCTTGCTTTGACAGGATAATCAATGCTAGTGAATATTATCGATTTCAACGATAGCGGATAAAGACAGTGAGGTTTTCACACAGTGATACGTTGGAGAAATTTGAGAGAGCAGAGCTAAGAGTTTTTGAAGCTTGTTTGGAAGTCGTATTTCATAGTTTGGTGCTTTTTCTGAGCCGGGTCCATTTACTATTTTTTATGCGGTGAAGAAGCAAAGCAGTGCGTTATCATTAGCATATGCTGAAGGCAGACTTGCAGTGGAGAATAGTTGCTGCACATTGAAGTACCAAAAGGAAATGTTGATGAGGTAAGGAATAGTGTTTGGATACAAAAGTTTAGTCCTAAAGTTATTTAAGGAATGAGAGGGAGATTGAAATTTAATTGTGCATGTTGTATTTGAAGGTATGCAAAGTTTGTGGAGGGTAAATTTGAATGTGACAGTGTCAGAGTGACAGGTTGAAGTTTCGAGGTAAGTGCATGTCTTGCTAATTTTTGGATAGTTGGTCCTATTTACAGTGATGTGGTTAGTGTTTTAATACGGAATACAATTTCTGTGTTACACCATGCTAATGACTGTTCTAGAAAAGTGTAGGAATGTTATCAGAAAATGTGTATGCTTCTATGGATGTGAGAAAATATTTGGTTGTTCATTTGGTTAAATGATAATATGAATACATGACAGCATATGTGATGTCAACTTAATGCCTTGCCTGTTGGCCAGTATGTGCAACTGTTGATCAATCAATTACTCCTTTCAGTAATGATTGGGATTGCACATGGAGCTGAACAGAAAGTGGGTGCGAGCCACATATTAAAAAATAACCTGAGGAGGATTGAAATACATGGAACTTGTTTCTGCTGTTGAATTGAGCTGATACGTTGTTGAGGTGAAAGCATCGTTTGTGACTAGATGGGAGAAGAAAGAGCCCACAGAAGACTCTCTCTTGTTGTGAGAATTAAATGATTATAACTTGGAGAGACAATTGTTTCTCTCAGTGAGATGCCGTGTGAGAATGACGGGAACCGATTGTGCGGAATAGCATGGGCTGAGCTGCCAACTAATCCAGCGTAGGACGGAACCAAATTGGATGGATACTTGGTAATTGTACTTAGTGATTTTGTTTCAGAGAAAGTGGTCTTTGATAGAGATTGTGTTTTGTTATCACAGTATTTGGAGAATTGTGCTGCATAGCAAAGGCAGTTAGATTTTTGTTGTGTTAGATCTAATGATTAACCAAGAGGCACTAGTTGTGGATGTCAGCTCAGTTCATATACTGATTGACATCTTTTGTAGATTTGACAGAGGGTAGCTCAATTCAAAGGTGTAACCCATCAGTGATACATCAGCAGTTGTCGTTGCGATGGAGTTTTAAGTGTGAGTGTGTGTGTGTGTGTGTGTGTGTGTGTGTGTGTGTGTGTCAGGTGATAAGGCTGAATGTATTTTGAGTTGAGAATTTTGAAAGTCCTAGGTATGGCGAATAATGTGTGTTTGCATTACTTCTTGGATTTTTGCTGTGTAATTTTTGTGGATTTTTGGTTGATTTAAGGATCAGTACGTGATAGAATGGAGAGTGTGAACGTTTCTTCTGTTTTCTTTGTGTAGGCAAGTTCTTTAATACGCATTGTTAATGTGTTTGCTGCTACTCGTGTGATAACTACAAGTAACAGATATTTTTTCGTGAGTGAGTCTGTGTTGTGAGAATAACGTTCATGTCTGATGGAGTGCACCTGCATCATTAGCTGTTGGAAAGAACTTGCAAATGGCAGCATGGTAACAACTGTCTAACAACAGGTGGAAAGTGAACCTCTACTGTGGAAATGTGAAGAAGACGTTTGATGTTGCTCCTTGATGGTAGAAGTGTGAATGGACATTTGAAGAAATACAAAAGTGATGCTGTACTGAAGGCATTGAAACATCAGACCAGTTAGAAGAAGAACACAAGTAACTTTGCACCGTGTGTTAGAGGCACAAGTGGAAGAACAGTATGAATACAGGTTGCCTCCTGATGCATGAAACATCTCACACAGGGACAGTGGTTGTTTTCTTTATGCAGGCTAATTTGTGTTAGTTTTGCTTGTGTATTGATATCCTCTTCCAGAAAAAGACATACAATGCTTTGAGAACACAGATTATTGGACAGAGATTTGAAAGAAGTTATGTCATGAATGCTTGGAAATGAGTTTTGAACAAAAGAGATATATCCTGTTGAGTTTTGGAGATTTCATTTGGCAAGTGTTTGTGGAATGGCAATGAGATTAAGTTGCTGTTAATCCCAAGCTCTTGAATGTCATGACATTGTCTGCGAGCTGGCACTTGGAATTTGTATGACATTAGCTGCCAGACTACAGTGCTGTTGCACAGAAGGTTAGTGAGTGCGTACTTTTTGAGTGAGCAGACTAAACTGGTGGCCATGTGAGAAGATTTTCTCAGTGTGCTACTAACGTAATGGGTCTTACATGTTCATTGCAGCTATTTTCAGTGTATATCGATATAGACAAATGAACGCAATCCCATAATTGAATGTGAAACCCCATGTGGCACTAGAGTGAGATTTGAAATGGAAGTTTTCTAGAAGACGTCTGGCTGAATATATTCAAGTGATACTACAATTACTGTGCATTGGAATTGTATACAAGGTTGACTCCCAAATTGCAATGTGTTGCCAAGCTACGTATCTACTGGTGTCAGCTCCCATTGGAAGTAAAGGTTTGTGAATATGTTTGCAGTTTGCTTGTGGAATTCGTTGACTAGTGTAAGAGCTAAGTAAATTGTGAAGGATCACTATTAGTTGTCCTTAGCTATTGTTAAATTTGTACTTTTGATATAGTCAGATCTGTTTAGTGTGATTATTTGCAGTTGGGTGTACTATCTTAAGCACAGGGCGTTGCATCTTTATACAGTGAGAAGTGGCACAGAGTTAGTGGAGAATAGCGTTGTTCTCTCAGAGTTCAGTATTTTGTGTGTTCATGAATAGTTGAGTACTAGGTGGGGGAAGAGAGCTACTATGAAAAATGACATAGTTTACTGAAGACACGGGCTATGTGTGTTAATTAGGTATATGATGAGTGTTTTAAATTCTTGACAGGAATTAGTAACTGTCATTTGCAGTTGTAAATAAGTGGCAGTGTAGAGTACAGTGTGTTGTTATTATAGCAGTGCTTGAAACATTTGTTTTACATATAACATGCCTTGGTGATACGTGTCTTGCTTTGACAGGATGATCAATGCTAGTGAATATTATCGATTTCAACGATAGCGGATTAAGACAGTGAGGTTTTCACACAGTGATACGTTGGAGAAATTTGAGAGAGCAGAGCTAAGAGTTTTTGAAGCTTGTTTGGAAGTCGTATTTCATAGTTTGGTGCTTTTTCTGAGCCGGGTCCATTTACTATTTTTTATGCGGTGAAGAAGCAAAGCAGTGCGTTATCATTAGCATATGCTGAAGGCAGACTTGCAGTGGAGAATAGTTGCTGCACATTGAAGTACCAAAAGGAAATGTTGATGAGGTAAGGAATAGTGTTTGGATACAAAAGTTTAGTCCTAAAGTTATTTAAGGAATGAGAGGGAGATTGAAATTTAATTGTGCATGTTGTATTTGAAGGTATGCAAAGTTTGTGGAGGGTAAATTTGAATGTGACAGTGTCAGAGTGACAGGTTGAAGTTTCGAGGTAAGTGCATGTCTTGCTAATTTTTGGATAGTTGGTCCTATTTACAGTGATGTGGTTAGTGTTTTAATACGGAATACAATTTCTGTGTTACACCATGCTAATGACTGTTCTAGAAAAGTGTAGGAATGTTATCAGAAAATGTGTATGCTTCTATGGATAATAGTGAGAAAATATTTGGTTGTTCATTTGGTTAAATGATAATATGAATACATGACAGCATATGTGATGTCAACTTAATGCCTTGCCTGTTGGCCAGTATGTGCAACTGTTGATCAATCAATTACTCCTTTCAGTAATGATTGGGATTGCACATGGAGCGGAACAGAAAGTGGGTGCGAGCCACATATTACAAAATAACCTGAGGAGGATTGAAATACATGGAACTTGTTTCTGCTGTTGAATTGAGCTGATACGTTGTTGAGGTGAAAGCATCGTTTGTGACTAGATGGGAGAAGAAAGAGCCCACAGAAGACTCTCTCTTGTTGTGAGAATTAAATGATTATAACTTGGAGAGACAATTGTTTCTCTCAGTGAGATGCCGTGTGAGAATGACGGGAACCGATTGTGCGGAATAGCATGGGCTGAGCTGCCAACTAATCCAGCGTAGGACGGAACCAAATTGGATGGATACTTGGTAATTGTACTTAGTGATTTTGTTTCAGAGAAAGTGGTCTTTGATAGAGATTGTGTTTTGTTATCACAGTATTTGGAGAATTGTGCTGCATAGTAAAGGCAGTTAGATTTTTGTTGTGTTAGATCTAATGATTAACCAAGAGGCACTAGTTGTGGATGTCAGCTCAGTTCATATACTGATTGACATCTTTTGTAGATTTGTCAGAGGGTAGCTCAATTCAAAGGTGTAACCCATCAGTGATACATCAGCAGTTGTCGTTGCGATGGAGTTTTAAGTGTGTGTGTGTGTGTGTGTGTGTGTGTGTGTGTGTGTGTGTGTGTGTCAGGTGATAAGGCTGAATGTATTTTGAGTTGAGAATTTTGAAAGTCCTAGGTATGGCGAATAATGTGTGTTTGCATTACTTCTTGGATTTTTGCTGTGTAATTTTTGTGGATTTTTGGTTGATTTAAGGATCAGTACGTGATAGAATGGCGAGTGTGAAGGTTTCTTCTGTTTTCTTTGTGTAGGCAAGTTCTTTAATACGCATTGTTGATGTGTTTGCTGCTACTCGTGTGATAACTACAAGTAACAGATATTTTTTCGTGAGTGAGTCTGTGTTGTGAGAATAACGTTCATGTCTGATGGAGTGCACCTGCATCATTAGCTGTTGGAAAGAACTTGCAAATGGCAGCATGGTAACAACTGTCTAACAACAGGTGGAAAGTGAACCTCTACTGTGGAAATGTGAAGAAGACGTTTGATGTTGCTCCTTGATGGTAGAAGTGTGAATGGACATTTGAAGAAATACAAAAGTGATGCTGTACTGAAGGCATTGAAACATCAGACCAGTTAGAAGAAGAACACAAGTAACTTTGCACCGTGTGTTAGAGGCACAAGTGGAAGAACAGTATGAATACAGGTTGCCTCCTGATGCATGAAACATCTCACACAGGGACAGTGGTTGTTTTCTTTATGCAGGCTAATTTGTGTTAGTTTTGCTTGTGTATTGATATCCTCTTCCAGAAAAAGACATACAATGCTTTGAGAACACAGATTATTGGACAGAGATTTGAAAGAAGTTACGTCATGAATGCTTGGAAATGAGTTTTGAACAAAAGAGATATATCCTGTTGAGTTTTGGAGATTTCATTTGGCAAGTGTTTGTGGAATGGCAATGAGATTAAGTTGCTGTTAATCCCAAGCTCTTGAATGTCATGACATTGTCTGCGAGCTGGCACTTGGAATTTGTATGACATTAGCTGCCAGACTACAGTGCTGTTGCACAGAAGGTTAGTGAGTGCGTACTTTTTGAGTGAGCAGACTAAACTGGTGGCCATGTGAGAAGATTTTCTCAGTGTGCTACTAACGTAATGGGTCTTACATGTTCATTGCAGCTATTTTCAGTGTATATCGATATAGACAAATGAACGCAATCCCATAATTGAATGTGAAACCCCATGTGGCACTAGAGTGAGATTTGAAATGGAAGTTTTCTAGAAGACGTCTGGCTGAATATATTCAAGTGATACTACAATTACTGTGCATTGGAATTGTATACAAGGTTGACTCCCAAATTGCAATGTGTTGCCAAGCTACGTATCTACTGGTGTCAGCTCCCATTGGAAGTAAAGGTTTGTGAATATGTTTGCAGTTTGCTTGTGGAATTCGTTGACTAGTGTAAGAGCTAAGTAAATTGTGAAGGATCACTATTAGTTGTCCTTAGCTATTGTTAAATTTGTACTTTTGATATAGTCAGATCTGTTTAGTGTGATTATTTGCAGTTGGGTGTACTATCTTAAGCACAGGGCGTTGCATCTTTATACAGTGAGAAGTGGCACAGAGTTAGTGGAGAATAGCGTTGTTCTCTCAGAGTTCAGTATTTTGTGTGTTCATGAATAGTTGAGTACTAGGTGGGGGAAGAGAGCTACTATGAAAAATGACATAGTTTACTGAAGACACGGGCTATGTGTGTTAATTAGGTATATGATGAGTGTTTTAAATTCTTGACAGGAATTAGTAACTGTCATTTGCAGTTGTAAATAAGTGGCAGTGTAGAGTACAGTGTGTTGTTATTATAGCAGTGCTTGAAACATTTGTTTTACATATAACATGCCTTGGTGATACGTGTCTTGCTTTGACAGGATGATCAATGCTAGTGAATATTATCGATTTCAACGATAGCGGATTAAGACAGTGAGGTTTTCACACAGTGATACGTTGGAGAAATTTGAGAGAGCAGAGCTAAGAGTTTTTGAAGCTTGTTTGGAAGTCGTATTTCATAGTTTGGTGCTTTTTCTGAGCCGGGTCCATTTACTATTTTTTATGCGGTGAAGAAGCAAAGCAGTGCGTTATCATTAGCATATGCTGAAGGCAGACTTGCAGTGGAGAATAGTTGCTGCACATTGAAGTACCAAAAGGAAATGTTGATGAGGTAAGGAATAGTGTTTGGATACAAAAGTTTAGTCCTAAAGTTATTTAAGGAATGAGAGGGAGATTGAAATTTAATTGTGCATGTTGTATTTGAAGGTATGCAAAGTTTGTGGAGGGTAAATTTGAATGTGACAGTGTCAGAGTGACAGGTTGAAGTTTCGAGGTAAGTGCATGTCTTGCTAATTTTTGGATAGTTGGTCCTATTTACAGTGATGTGGTTAGTGTTTTAATACGGAATACAATTTCTGTGTTACACCATGCTAATGACTGTTCTAGAAAAGTGTAGGAATGTTATCAGAAAATGTGTATGCTTCTATGGATAATAGTGAGAAAATATTTGGTTGTTCATTTGTTTAAATGATAATATGAATACATGACAGCATATGTGATGTCAACTTAATGCCTTGCCTGTTGGCCAGTATGTGCAACTGTTGATCAATCAATTACTCCTTTCAGTAATGATTGGGATTGCACATGGAGCTGAACAGAAAGTGGGTGCGAGCCACATATTACAAAATAACCTGAGGAGGATTGAAATACATGGAACTTGTTTCTGCTGTTGAATTGAGCTGATACGTTGTTGAGGTGAAAGCATCGTTTGTGACTAGATGGGAGAAGAAAGAGCCCACAGAAGACTCTCTCTTGTTGTGAGAATTAAATGATTATAACTTGGAGAGACAATTGTTTCTCTCAGTGAGATGCCGTGTGAGAATGACGGGAACCGATTGTGCGGAATAGCATGGGCTGAGCTGCCAACTAATCCAGCGTAGGACGGAACCAAATTGGATGGATACTTGGTAATTGTACTTAGTGATTTTGTTTCAGAGAAAGTGGTCTTTGATAGAGATTGTGTTTTGTTATCACAGTATTTGGAGAATTGTGCTGCATAGTAAAGGCAGTTAGATTTTTGTTGTGTTAGATCTAATGATTAACCAAGAGGCACTAGTTGTGGATGTCAGCTCAGTTCATATACTGATTGACATCTTTTGTAGATTTGTCAGAGGGTAGCTCAATTCAAAGGTGTAACCCATCAGTGATACATCAGCAGTTGTCGTTGCGATGGAGTTTTAAGTGTGTGTGTGTGTGTGTGTGTGTGTGTGTGTGTGTGTGTGTCAGGTGATAAGGCTGAATGTATTTTGAGTTGAGAATTTTGAAAGTCCTAGGTATGGCGAATAATGTGTGTTTGCATTACTTCTTGGATTTTTGCTGTGTAATTTTTGTGGATTTTTGGTTGATTTAAGGATCAGTACGTGATAGAATGGCGAGTGTGAAGGTTTCTTCTGTTTTCTTTGTGTAGGCAAGTTCTTTAATACGCATTGTTAATGTGTTTGCTGCTACTCGTGTGATAACTACAAGTAACAGATATTTTTTCGTGAGTGAGTCTGTGTTGTGAGAATAACGTTCATGTCTGATGGAGTGCACCTGCATCATTAGCTGTTGGAAAGAACTTGCAAATGGCAGCATGGTAACAACTGTCTAACAACAGGTGGAAAGTGAACCTCTACTGTGGAAATGTGAAGAAGACGTTTGATGTTGCTCCTTGATGGTAGAAGTGTGAATGGACATTTGAAGAAATACAAAAGTGATGCTGTACTGAAGGCATTGAAACATCAGACCAGTTAGAAGAAGAACACAAGTAACTTTGCACCGTGTGTTAGAGGCACAAGTGGAAGAACAGTATGAATACAGGTTGCCTCCTGATGCATGAAACATCTCACACAGGGACAGTGGTTGTTTTCTTTATGCAGGCTAATTTGTGTTAGTTTTGCTTGTGTATTGATATCCTCTTCCAGAAAAAGACATACAATGCTTTGAGAACACAGATTATTGGACAGAGATTTGAAAGAAGTTATGTCATGAATGCTTGGAAATGAGTTTTGAACAAAAGAGATATATCCTGTTGAGTTTTGGAGATTTCATTTGGCAAGTGTTTGTGGAATGGCAATGAGATTAAGTTGCTGTTAATCCCAAGCTCTTGAATGTCATGACATTGTCTGCGAGCTGGCACTTGGAATTTGTATGACATTAGCTGCCAGACTACAGTGCTGTTGCACAGAAGGTTAGTGAGTGCGTACTTTTTGAGTGAGCAGACTAAACTGGTGGCCATGTGAGAAGATTTTCTCAGTGTGCTACTAACGTAATGGGTCTTACATGTTCATTGCAGCTATTTTCAGTGTATATCGATATAGACAAATGAACGCAATCCCATAATTGAATGTGAAACCCCATGTGGCACTAGAGTGAGATTTGAAATGGAAGTTTTCTAGAAGACGTCTGGCTGAATATATTCAAGTGATACTACAATTACTGTGCATTGGAATTGTCTACAAGGTTGACTCCCAAATTGCAATGTGTTGCCAAGCTACGTATCTACTGGTGTCAGCTCCCATTGGAAGTAAAGGTTTGTGAATATGTTTGCAGTTTGCTTGTGGAATTCGTTGACTAGTGTAAGAGCTAAGTAAATTGTGAAGGATCACTATTAGTTGTCCTTAGCTATTGTTAAATTTGTACTTTTGATATAGTCAGATCTGTTTAGTGTGATTATTTGCAGTTGGGTGTACTATCTTAAGCACAGGGCGTTGCATCTTTATACAGTGAGAAGTGGCACAGAGTTAGTGGAGAATAGCGTTGTTCTCTCAGAGTTCAGTATTTTGTGTGTTCATGAATAGTTGAGTACTAGGTGGGGGAAGAGAGCTACTATGAAAAATGACATAGTTTACTGAAGACACGGGCTATGTGTGTTAATTAGGTATATGATGAGTGTTTTAAATTCTTGACAGGAATTAGTAACTGTCATTTGCAGTTGTAAATAAGTGGCAGTGTAGAGTACAGTGTGTTGTTATTATAGCAGTGCTTGAAACATTTGTTTTACATATAACATGCCTTGGTGATACGTGTCTTGCTTTGACAGGATGATCAATGCTAGTGAATATTATCGATTTCAACGATAGCGGATTAAGACAGTGAGGTTTTCACACAGTGATACGTTGGAGAAATTTGAGAGAGCAGAGCTAAGAGTTTTTGAAGCTTGTTTGGAAGTCGTATTTCATAGTTTGGTGCTTTTTCTGAGCCGGGTCCATTTACTATTTTTTATGCGGTGAAGAAGCAAAGCAATGCGTTATCATTAGCATATGCTGAAGGCAGACTTGCAGTGGAGAATAGTTGCTGCACATTGAAGTACCAAAAGGAAATGTTGATGAGGTAAGGAATAGTGTTTGGATACAAAAGTTTAGTCCTAAAGTTATTTAAGGAATGAGAGGGAGATTGAAATTTAATTGTGCATGTTGTATTTGAAGGTATGCAACGTTTGTGGAGGGTAAATTTGAATGTGACAGTGTCAGAGTGACAGGTTGAAGTTTCGAGGTAAGTGCATGTCTTGCTAATTTTTGGATAGTTGGTCCTATTTACAGTGATGTGGTTAGTGTTTTAATACGGAATACAATTTCTGTGTTACACCGTGCTAATGACTGTTCTAGAAAAGTGTAGGAATGTTATCAGAAAATGTGTATGCTTCTATGGATAATAGTGAGAAAATATTTGGTTGTTCATTTGTTTAAATGATAATATGAATACATGACAGCATATGTGATGTCAACTTAATGCCTTGCCTGTTGGCCAGTATGTGCAACTGTTGATCAATCAATTACTCCTTTCAGTAATGATTGGGATTGCACATGGAGCTGAACAGAAAGTGGGTGCGAGCCACATATTACAAAATAACCTGAGGAGGATTGAAATACATGGAACTTGTTTCTGCTGTTGAATTGAGCTGATACGTTGTTGAGGTGAAAGCATCGTTTGTGACTAGATGGGAGAAGAAAGAGCCCACAGAAGACTCTCTCTTGTTGTGAGAATTAAATGATTATAACTTGGAGAGACAATTGTTTCTCTCAGTGAGATGCCGTGTGAGAATGACGGGAACCGATTGTGCGGAATAGCATGGGCTGAGCTGCCAACTAATCCAGCGTAGGACGGAACCAAATTGGATGGATACTTGGTAATTGTACTTAGTGATTTTGTTTCAGAGAAAGTGGTCTTTGATAGAGATTGTGTTTTGTTATCACAGTATTTGGAGAATTGTGCTGCATAGTAAAGGCAGTTAGATTTTTGTTGTGTTAGATCTAATGATTAACCAAGAGGCACTAGTTGTGGATGTCAGCTCAGTTCATATACTGATTGACATCTTTTGTAGATTTGTCAGAGGGTAGCTCAATTCAAAGGTGTAACCCATCAGTGATACATCAGCAGTTGTCGTTGCGATGGAGTTTTAAGTGTGAGTGTGTGTGTGTGTGTGTGTGTGTGTGTGTGTGTGTGTCAGGTGATAAGGCTGAATGTATTTTGAGTTGAGAATTTTGAAAGTCCTAGGTATGGCGAATAATGTGTGTTTGCATTACTTCTTGGATTTTTGCTGTGTAATTTTTGTGGATTTTTGGTTGATTTAAGGATCAGTACGTGATAGAATGGCGAGTGTGAAGGTTTCTTCTGTTTTCTTTGTGTAGGCAAGTTCTTTAATACGCATTGTTAATGTGTTTGCTGCTACTCGTGTGATAACTACAAGTAACAGATATTTTTTCGTGAGTGAGTCTGTGTTGTGAGAATAACGTTCATGTCTGATGGAGTGCACCTGCATCATTAGCTGTTGGAAAGAACTTGCAAATGGCAGCATGGTAACAACTGTCTAACAACAGGTGGAAAGTGAACCTCTACTGTGGAAATGTGAAGAAGACGTTTGATGTTGCTCCTTGATGGTAGAAGTGTGAATGGACATTTGAAGAAATACAAAAGTGATGCTGTACTGAAGGCATTGAAACATCAGACCAGTTAGAAGAAGAACACAAGTAACTTTGCACCGTGTGTTAGAGGCACAAGTGGAAGAACAGTATGAATACAGGTTGCCTCCTGATGCATGAAACATCTCACACAGGGACAGTGGTTGTTTTCTTTATGCAGGCTAATTTGTGTTAGTTTTGCTTGTGTATTGATATCCTCTTCCAGAAAAAGACATACAATGCTTTGAGAACACAGATTATTGGACAGAGATTTGAAAGAAGTTATGTCATGAATGCTTGGAAATGAGTTTTGAACAAAAGAGATATATCCTGTTGAGTTTTGGAGATTTCATTTGGCAAGTGTTTGTGGAATGGCAATGAGATTAAGTTGCTGTTAATCCCAAGCTCTTGAATGTCATGACATTGTCTGCGAGCTGGCACTTGGAATTTGTATGACATTAGCTGCCAGACTACAGTGCTGTTGCACAGAAGGTTAGTGAGTGCGTACTTTTTGAGTGAGCAGACTAAACTGGTGGCCATGTGAGAAGATTTTCTCAGTGTGCTACTAACGTAATGGGTCTTACATGTTCATTGCAGCTATTTTCAGTGTATATCGATATAGACAAATGAACGCAATCCCATAATTGAATGTGAAAACCCCATGTGGCACTAGAGTGAGATTTGAAATGGAAGTTTTCTAGAAGACGTCTGGCTGAATATATTCAAGTGATACTACAATTACTGTGCATTGGAATTGTATACAAGGTTGACTCCCAAATTGCAATGTGTTGCCAAGCTACGTATCTACTGGTGTCAGCTCCCATTGGAAGTAAAGGTTTGTGAATATGTTTGCAGTTTGCTTGTGGAATTCGTTGACTAGTGTAAGAGCTAAGTAAATTGTGAAGGATCACTATTAGTTGTCCTTAGCTATTGTTAAATTTGTACTTTTGATATAGTCAGATCTGTTTAGTGTGATTATTTGCAGTTGGGTGTACTATCTTAAGCACAGGGCGTTGCATCTTTATACAGTGAGAAGTGGCACAGAGTTAGTGGAGAATAGCGTTGTTCTCTCAGAGTTCAGTATTTTGTGTGTTCATGAATAGTTGAGTACTAGGTGGGGGAAGAGAGCTACTATGAAAAATGACATAGTTTACTGAAGACACGGGCTATGTGTGTTAATTAGGTATATGATGAGTGTTTTAAATTCTTGACAGGAATTAGTAACTGTCATTTGCAGTTGTAAATAAGTGGCAGTGTAGAGTACAGTGTGTTGTTATTATAGCAGTGCTTGAAACATTTGTTTTACATATAACATGCCTTGGTGATACGTGTCTTGCTTTGACAGGATAATCAATGCTAGTGAATATTATCGATTTCAACGATAGCGGATAAAGACAGTGAGGTTTTCACACAGTGATACGTTGGAGAAATTTGAGAGAGCAGAGCTAAGAGTTTTTGAAGCTTGTTTGGAAGTCGTATTTCATAGTTTGGTGCTTTTTCTGAGCCGGGTCCATTTACTATTTTTTATGCGGTGAAGAAGCAAAGCAGTGCGTTATCATTAGCATATGCTGAAGGCAGACTTGCAGTGGAGAATAGTTGCTGCACATTGAAGTACCAAAAGGAAATGTTGATGAGGTAAGGAATAGTGTTTGGATACAAAAGTTTAGTCCTAAAGTTATTTAAGGAATGAGAGGGAGATTGAAATTTAATTGTGCATGTTGTATTTGAAGGTATGCAACGTTTGTGGAGGGTAAATTTGAATGTGACAGTGTCAGAGTGACAGGTTGAAGTTTCGAGGTAAGTGCATGTCTTGCTAATTTTTGGATAGTTGGTCCTATTTACAGTGATGTGGTTAGTGTTTTAATACGGAATACAATTTCTGTGTTACACCATGCTAATGACTGTTCTAGAAAAGTGTAGGAATGTTATCAGAAAATGTGTATGCTTCTATGGATAATAGTGAGAAAATATTTGGTTGTTCATTTGTTTAAATGATAATATGAATACATGACAGCATATGTGATGTCAACTTAATGCCTTGCCTGTTGGCCAGTATGTGCAACTGTTGATCAATCAATTACTCCTTTCAGTAATGATTGGGATTGCACATGGAGCTGAACAGAAAGTGGGTGCGAGCCACATATTACAAAATAACCTGAGGAGGATTGAAATACATGGAACTTGTTTCTGCTGTTGAATTGAGCTGATACGTTGTTGAGGTGAAAGCATCGTTTGTGACTAGATGGGAGAAGAAAGAGCCCACAGAAGACTCTCTCTTGTTGTGAGAATTAAATGATTATAACTTGGAGAGACAATTGTTTCTCTCAGTGAGATGCCGTGTGAGAATGACGGGAACCGATTGTGCGGAATAGCATGGGCTGAGCTGCCAACTAATCCAGCGTAGGACGGAACCAAATTGGATGGATACTTGGTAATTGTACTTAGTGATTTTGTTTCAGAGAAAGTGGTCTTTGATAGAGATTGTGTTTTGTTATCACAGTATTTGGAGAATTGTGCTGCATAGTAAAGGCAGTTAGATTTTTGTTGTGTTAGATCTAATGATTAACCAAGAGGCACTAGTTGTGGATGTCAGCTCAGTTCATATACTGATTGACATCTTTTGTAGATTTGTCAGAGGGTAGCTCAATTCAAAGGTGTAACCCATCAGTGATACATCAGCAGTTGTCGTTGCGATGGAGTTTTAAGTGTGTGTGTGTGTGTGTGTGTGTGTGTGTGTGTGTGTGTGTCAGGTGATAAGGCTGAATGTATTTTGAGTTTAGAATTTTGAAAGTCCTAGGTATGGCGAATAATGTGTGTTTGCATTACTTCTTGGATTTTTGCTGTGTAATTTTTGTGGATTTTTGGTTGATTTAAGGGTCAGTACGTGATAGAATGGCGAGTGTGAAGGTTTCTTCTGTTTTCTTTGTGTAGGCAAGTTCTTTAATACGCATTGTTAATGTGTTTGCTGCTACTCGTGTGATAACTACAAGTAACAGATATTTTTTCGTGAGTGAGTCTGTGTTGTGAGAATAACGTTCATGTCTGATGGAGTGCACCTGCATCATTAGCTGTTGGAAAGAACTTGCAAATGGCAGCATGGTAACAACTGTCTAACAACAGGTGGAAAGTGAACCTCTACTGTGGAAATGTGAAGAAGACGTTTGATGTTGCTCCTTGATGGTAGAAGTGTGAATGGACATTTGAAGAAATACAAAAGTGATGCTGTACTGAAGGCATTGAAACATCAGACCAGTTAGAAGAAGAACACAAGTAACTTTGCACCGTGTGTTAGAGGCACAAGTGGAAGAACAGTATGAATACAGGTTGCCTCCTGATGCATGAAACATCTCACACAGGGACAGTGGTTGTTTTCTTTATGCAGGCTAATTTGTGTTAGTTTTGCTTGTGTATTGATATCCTCTTCCAGAAAAAGACATACAATGCTTTGAGAACACAGATTATTGGACAGAGATTTGAAAGAAGTTATGTCATGAATGCTTGGAAATGAGTTTTGAACAAAAGAGATATATCCTGTTGAGTTTTGGAGATTTCATTTGGCAAGTGTTTGTGGAATGGCAATGAGATTAAGTTGCTGTTAATCCCAAGCTCTTGAATGTCATGACATTGTCTGCGAGCTGGCACTTGGAATTTGTATGACATTAGCTGCCAGACTACAGTGCTGTTGCACAGAAGGTTAGTGAGTGCGTACTTTTTGAGTGAGCAGACTAAACTGGTGGCCATGTGAGAAGATTTTCTCAGTGTGCTACTAACGTAATGGGTCTTACATGTTCATTGCAGCTATTTTCAGTGTATATCGATATAGACAAATGAACGCAATCCCATAATTGAATGTGAAACCCCATGTGGCACTAGAGTGAGATTTGAAATGGAAGTTTTCTAGAAGACGTCTGGCTGAATATATTCAAGTGATACTACAATTACTGTGCATTGGAATTGTATACAAGGTTGACTCCCAAATTGCAATGTGTTGCCAAGCTACGTATCTACTGGTGTCAGCTCCCATTGGAAGTAAAGGTTTGTGAATATGTTTGCAGTTTGCTTGTGGAATTCGTTGACTAGTGTAAGAGCTAAGTAAATTGTGAAGGATCACTATTAGTTGTCCTTAGCTATTGTTAAATTTGTACTTTTGATATAGTCAGATCTGTTTAGTGTGATTATTTGCAGTTGGGTGTACTATCTTAAGCACAGGGCGTTGCATCTTTATACAGTGAGAAGTGGCACAGAGTTAGTGGAGAATAGCGTTGTTCTCTCAGAGTTCAGTATTTTGTGTGTTCATGAATAGTTGAGTACTAGGTGGGGGAAGAGAGCTACTATGAAAAATGACATAGTTTACTGAAGACACGGGCTATGTGTGTTAATTAGGTATATGATGAGTGTTTTAAATTCTTGACAGGAATTAGTAATTGTCATTTGCAGTTGTAAATAAGTGGCAGTGTAGAGTACAGTGTGTTGTTATTATAGCAGTGCTTGAAACATTTGTTTTACATATAACATGCCTTGGTGATACGTGTCTTGCTTTGACAGGATGATCAATGCTAGTGAATATTATCGATTTCAACGATAGCGGATTAAGACAGTGAGGTTTTCACACAGTGATACGTTGGAGAAATTTGAGAGAGCAGAGCTAAGAGTTTTTGAAGCTTGTTTGGAAGTCGTATTTCATAGTTTGGTGCTTTTTCTGAGCCGGGTCCATTTACTATTTTTTATGCGGTGAAGAAGCAAAGCAGTGCGTTATCATTAGCATATGCTGAAGGCAGACTTGCAGTGGAGAATAGTTGCTGCACATTGAAGTACCAAAAGGAAATGTTGATGAGGTAAGGAATAGTGTTTGGATACAAAAGTTTAGTCCTAAAGTTATTTAAGGAATGAGAGGGAGATTGAAATTTAATTGTGCATGTTGTATTTGAAGGTATGCAAAGTTTGTGGAGGGTAAATTTGAATGTGACAGTGTCAGAGTGACAGGTTGAAGTTTCGAGGTAAGTGCATGTGTTGCTAATTTTTGGATAGTTGGTCCTATTTACAGTGATGTGGTTAGTGTTTTAATACGGAATACAATTTCTGTGTTACACCATGCTAATGACTGTTCTAGAAAAGTGTAGGAATGTTATCAGAAAATGTGTATGCTTCTATGGATAATAGTGAGAAAATATTTGGTTGTTCATTTGGTTAAATGATAATATGAATACATGACAGCATATGTGATGTCAACTTAATGCCTTGCCTGTTGGCCAGTATGTGCAACTGTTGATCAATCAATTACTCCTTTCAGTAATGATTGGGATTGCACATGGAGCTGAACAGAAAGTGGGTGCGAGCCACATATTACAAAATAACCTGAGGAGGATTGAAATACATGGAACTTGTTTCTGCTGTTGAATTGAGCTGATACGTTGTTGAGGTGAAAGCATCGTTTGTGACTAGATGGGAGAAGAAAGAGCCCACAGAAGACTCTCTCTTGTTGTGAGAATTAAATGATTATAACTTGGAGAGACAATTGTTTCTCTCAGTGAGATGCCGTGTGAGAATGACGGGAACCGATTGTGCGGAATAGCATGGGCTGAGCTGCCAACTAATCCAGCGTAGGACGGAACCAAATTGGATGGATACTTGGTAATTGTACTTAGTGATTTTGTTTCAGAGAAAGTGGTCTTTGATAGAGATTGTGTTTTGTTATCACAGTATTTGGAGAATTGTGCTGCATAGTAAAGGCAGTTAGATTTTTGTTGTGTTAGATCTAATGATTAACCAAGAGGCACTAGTTGTGGATGTCAGCTCAGTTCATATACTGATTGACATCTTTTGTAGATTTGTCAGAGGGTAGCTCAATTCAAAGGTGTAACCCATCAGTGATACATCAGCAGTTGTCGTTGCGATGGAGTTTTAAGTGTGAGTGTGTGTGTGTGTGTGTGTGTGTGTGTGTGTGTGTGTGTGTGTGTGTGTCAGGTGATAAGGCTGAATGTATTTTGAGTTGAGAATTTTGAAAGTCCTAGGTATGGCGAATAATGTGTGTTTGCATTACTTCTTGGATTTTTGCTGTGTAATTTTTGTGGATTTTTGGTTGATTTAAGGATCAGTACGTGATAGAATGGCGAGTGTGAAGGTTTCTTCTGTTTTCTTTGTGTAGGCAAGTTCTTTAATACGCATTGTTAATGTGTTTGCTGCTACTCGTGTGATAACTACAAGTAACAGATATTTTTTCGTGAGTGAGTCTGTGTTGTGAGAATAACGTTCATGTCTGATGGAGTGCACCTGCATCATTAGCTGTTGGAAAGAACTTGCAAATGGCAGCATGGTAACAACTGTCTAACAACAGGTGGAAAGTGAACCTCTACTGTGGAAATGTGAAGAAGACGTTTGATGTTGCTCCTTGATGGTAGAAGTGTGAATGGACATTTGAAGAAATACAAAAGTGATGCTGTACTGAAGGCATTGAAACATCAGACCAGTTAGAAGAAGAACACAAGTAACTTTGCACCGTGTGTTAGAGGCACAAGTGGAAGAACAGTATGAATACAGGTTGCCTCCTGATGCATGAAACATCTCACACAGGGACAGTGGTTGTTTTCTTTATGCAGGCTAATTTGTGTTAGTTTTGCTTGTGTATTGATATCCTCTTCCAGAAAAAGACATACAATGCTTTGAGAACACAGATTATTGGACAGAGATTTGAAAGAAGTTACGTCATGAATGCTTGGAAATGAGTTTTGAACAAAAGAGATATATCCTGTTGAGTTTTGGAGATTTCATTTGGCAAGTGTTTGTGGAATGGCAATGAGATTAAGTTGCTGTTAATCCCAAGCTCTTGAATGTCATGACATTGTCTGCGAGCTGGCACTTGGAATTTGTATGACATTAGCTGCCAGACTACAGTGCTGTTGCACAGAAGGTTAGTGAGTGCGTACTTTTTGAGTGAGCAGACTAAACTGGTGGCCATGTGAGAAGATTTTCTCAGTGTGCTACTAACGTAATGGGTCTTACATGTTCATTGCAGCTATTTTCAGTGTATATCGATATAGACAAATGAACGCAATCCCATAATTGAATGTGAAACCCCATGTGGCACTAGAGTGAGATTTGAAATGGAAGTTTTCTAGAAGACGTCTGGCTGAATATATTCAAGTGATACTACAATTACTGTGCATTGGAATTGTATACAAGGTTGACTCCCAAATTGCAATGTGTTGCCAAGCTACGTATCTACTGGTGTCAGCTCCCATTGGAAGTAAAGGTTTGTGAATATGTTTGCAGTTTGCTTGTGGAATTCGTTGACTAGTGTAAGAGCTAAGTAAATTGTGAAGGATCACTATTAGTTGTCCTTAGCTATTGTTAAATTTGTACTTTTGATATAGTCAGATCTGTTTAGTGTGATTATTTGCAGTTGGGTGTACTATCTTAAGCACAGGGCGTTGCATCTTTATACAGTGAGAAGTGGCACAGAGTTAGTGGAGAATAGCGTTGTTCTCTCAGAGTTCAGTATTTTGTGTGTTCATGAATAGTTGAGTACTAGGTGGGGGAAGAGAGCTACTATGAAAAATGACATAGTTTACTGAAGACACGGGCTATGTGTGTTAATTAGGTATATGATGAGTGTTTTAAATTCTTGACAGGAATTAGTAACTGTCATTTGCAGTTGTAAATAAGTGGCAGTGTAGAGTACAGTGTGTTGTTATTATAGCAGTGCTTGAAACATTTGTTTTACATATAACATGCCTTGGTGATACGTGTCTTGCTTTGACAGGATGATCAATGCTAGTGAATATTATCGATTTCAACGATAGCGGATTAAGACAGTGAGGTTTTCACACAGTGATACGTTGGAGAAATTTGAGAGAGCAGAGCTAAGAGTTTTTGAAGCTTGTTTGGAAGTCGTATTTCATAGTTTGGTGCTTTTTCTGAGCCGGGTCCATTTACTATTTTTTATGCGGTGAAGAAGCAAAGCAGTGCGTTATCATTAGCATATGCTGAAGGCAGACTTGCAGTGGAGAATAGTTGCTGCACATTGAAGTACCAAAAGGAAATGTTGATGAGGTAAGGAATAGTGTTTGGATACAAAAGTTTAGTCCTAAAGTTATTTAAGGAATGAGAGGGAGATTGAAATTTAATTGTGCATGTTGTATTTGAAGGTATGCAAAGTTTGTGGAGGGTAAATTTGAATGTGACAGTGTCAGAGTGACAGGTTGAAGTTTCGAGGTAAGTGCATGTCTTGCTAATTTTTGGATAGTTGGTCCTATTTACAGTGATGTGGTTAGTGTTTTAATACGGAATACAATTTCTGTGTTACACCATGCTAATGACTGTTCTAGAAAAGTGTAGGAATGTTATCAGAAAATGTGTATGCTTCTATGGATAATAGTGAGAAAATATTTGGTTGTTCATTTGTTTAAATGATAATATGAATACATGACAGCATATGTGATGTCAACTTAATGCCTTGCCTGTTGGCCAGTATGTGCAACTGTTGATCAATCAATTACTCCTTTCAGTAATGATTGGGATTGCACATGGAGCTGAACAGAAAGTGGGTGCGAGCCACATATTACAAAATAACCTGAGGAGGATTGAAATACATGGAACTTGTTTCTGCTGTTGAATTGAGCTGATACGTTGTTGAGGTGAAAGCATCGTTTGTGACTAGATGGGAGAAGAAAGAGCCCACAGAAGACTCTCTCTTGTTGTGAGAATTAAATGATTATAACTTGGAGAGACAATTGTTTCTCTCAGTGAGATGCCGTGTGAGAATGACGGGAACCGATTGTGCGGAATAGCATGGGCTGAGCTGCCAACTAATCCAGCGTAGGACGGAACCAAATTGGATGGATACTTGGTAATTGTACTTAGTGATTTTGTTTCAGAGAAAGTGGTCTTTGATAGAGATTGTGTTTTGTTATCACAGTATTTGGAGAATTGTGCTGCATAGTAAAGGCAGTTAGATTTTTGTTGTGTTAGATCTAATGATTAACCAAGAGGCACTAGTTGTGGATGTCAGCTCAGTTCATATACTGATTGACATCTTTTGTAGATTTGTCAGAGGGTAGCTCAATTCAAAGGTGTAACCCATCAGTGATACATCAGCAGTTGTCGTTGCGATGGAGTTTTAAGTGTGTGTGTGTGTGTGTGTGTGTGTGTGTGTGTGTGTGTGTCAGGTGATAAGGCTGAATGTATTTTGAGTTGAGAATTTTGAAAGTCCTAGGTATGGCGAATAATGTGTGTTTGCATTACTTCTTGGATTTTTGCTGTGTAATTTTTGTGGATTTTTGGTTGATTTAAGGATCAGTACGTGATAGAATGGCGAGTGTGAAGGTTTCTTCTGTTTTCTTTGTGTAGGCAAGTTCTTTAATACGCATTGTTAATGTGTTTGCTGCTACTCGTGTGATAACTACAAGTAACAGATATTTTTTCGTGAGTGAGTCTGTGTTGTGAGAATAACGTTCATGTCTGATGGAGTGCACCTGCATCATTAGCTGTTGGAAAGAACTTGCAAATGGCAGCATGGTAACAACTGTCTAACAACAGGTGGAAAGTGAACCTCTACTGTGGAAATGTGAAGAAGACGTTTGATGTTGCTCCTTGATGGTAGAAGTGTGAATGGACATTTGAAGAAATACAAAAGTGATGCTGTACTGAAGGCATTGAAACATCAGACCAGTTAGAAGAAGAACACAAGTAACTTTGCACCGTGTGTTAGAGGCACAAGTGGAAGAACAGTATGAATACAGGTTGCCTCCTGATGCATGAAACATCTCACACAGGGACAGTGGTTGTTTTCTTTATGCAGGCTAATTTGTGTTAGTTTTGCTTGTGTATTGATATCCTCTTCCAGAAAAAGACATACAATGCTTTGAGAACACAGATTATTGGACAGAGATTTGAAAGAAGTTATGTCATGAATGCTTGGAAATGAGTTTTGAACAAAAGAGATATATCCTGTTGAGTTTTGGAGATTTCATTTGGCAAGTGTTTGTGGAATGGCAATGAGATTAAGTTGCTGTTAATCCCAAGCTCTTGAATGTCATGACATTGTCTGCGAGCTGGCACTTGGAATTTGTATGACATTAGCTGCCAGACTACAGTGCTGTTGCACAGAAGGTTAGTGAGTGCGTACTTTTTGAGTGAGCAGACTAAACTGGTGGCCATGTGAGAAGATTTTCTCAGTGTGCTACTAACGTAATGGGTCTTACATGTTCATTGCAGCTATTTTCAGTGTATATCGATATAGACAAATGAACGCAATCCCATAATTGAATGTGAAACCCCATGTGGCACTAGAGTGAGATTTGAAATGGAAGTTTTCTAGAAGACGTCTGGCTGAATATATTCAAGTGATACTACAATTACTGTGCATTGGAATTGTATACAAGGTTGACTCCCAAATTGCAATGTGTTGCCAAGCTACGTATCTACTGGTGTCAGCTCCCATTGGAAGTAAAGGTTTGTGAATATGTTTGCAGTTTGCTTGTGGAATTCGTTGACTAGTGTAAGAGCTAAGTAAATTGTGAAGGATCACTATTAGTTGTCCTTAGCTATTGTTAAATTTGTACTTTTGATATAGTCAGATCTGTTTAGTGTGATTATTTGCAGTTGGGTGTACTATCTTAAGCACAGGGCGTTGCATCTTTATACAGTGAGAAGTGGCACAGAGTTAGTGGAGAATAGCGTTGTTCTCTCAGAGTTCAGTATTTTGTGTGTTCATGAATAGTTGAGTACTAGGTGGGGGAAGAGAGCTACTATGAAAAATGACATAGTTTACTGAAGACACGGGCTATGTGTGTTAATTAGGTATATGATGAGTGTTTTAAATTCTTGACAGGAATTAGTAACTGTCATTTGCAGTTGTAAATAAGTGGCAGTGTAGAGTGCAGTGTGTTGTTATTATAGCAGTGCTTGAAACATTTGTTTTACATATAACATGCCTTGGTGATACGTGTCTTGCTTTGACAGGATGATCAATGCTAGTGAATATTATCGATTTCAACGATAGCGGATTAAGACAGTGAGGTTTTCACACAGTGATACGTTGGAGAAATTTGAGAGAGCAGAGCTAAGAGTTTTTGAAGCTTGTTTGGAAGTCGTATTTCATAGTTTGGTGCTTTTTCTGAGCCGGGTCCATTTACTATTTTTTATGCGGTGAAGAAGCAAAGCAGTGCGTTATCATTAGCATATGCTGAAGGCAGACTTGCAGTGGAGAATAGTTGCTGCACATTGAAGTACCAAAAGGAAATGTTGATGAGGTAAGGAATAGTGTTTGGATACAAAAGTTTAGTCCTAAAGTTATTTAAGGAATGAGAGGGAGATTGAAATTTAATTGTGCATGTTGTATTTGAAGGTATGCAAAGTTTGTGGAGGGTAAATTTGAATGTGACAGTGTCAGAGTGACAGGTTGAAGTTTCGAGGTAAGTGCATGTCTTGCTAATTTTTGGATAGTTGGTCCTATTTACAGTGATGTGGTTAGTGTTTTAATACGGAATACAATTTCTGTGTTACACCATGCTAATGACTGTTCTAGAAAAGTGTAGGAATGTTATCAGAAAATGTGTATGCTTCTATGGATAATAGTGAGAAAATATTTGGTTGTTCATTTGGTTAAATGATAATATGAATACATGACAGCATATGTGATGTCAACTTAATGCCTTGCCTGTTGGCCAGTATGTGCAACTGTTGATCAATCAATTACTCCTTTCAGTAATGATTGGGATTGCACATGGAGCTGAACAGAAAGTGGGCGCGAGCCACATATTACAAAATAACCTGAGGAGGATTGAAATACATGGAACTTGTTTCTGCTGTTGAATTGAGCTGATACGTTGTTGAGGTGAAAGCATCGTTTGTGACTAGATGGGAGAAGAAAGAGCCCACAGAAGACTCTCTCTTGTTGTGAGAATTAAATGATTATAACTTGGAGAGACAATTGTTTCTCTCAGTGAGATGCCGTGTGAGAATGACGGGAACCGATTGTGCGGAATAGCATGGGCTGAGCTGCCAACTAATCCAGCGTAGGACGGAACCAAATTGGATGGATACTTGGTAATTGTACTTAGTGATTTTGTTTCAGAGAAAGTGGTCTTTGATAGAGATTGTGTTTTGTTATCACAGTATTTGGAGAATTGTGCTGCATAGTAAAGGCAGTTAGATTTTTGTTGTGTTAGATCTAATGATTAACCAAGAGGCACTAGTTGTGGATGTCAGCTCAGTTCATATACTGATTGACATCTTTTGTAGATTTGTCAGAGGGTAGCTCAATTCAAAGGTGTAACCCATCAGTGATACATCAGCAGTTGTCGTTGCGATGGAGTTTTAAGTGTGAGTGTGTGTGTGTGTGTGTGTGTGTGTGTGTGTCAGGTGATAAGGCTGAATGTATTTTGAGTTGAGAATTTTGAAAGTCCTAGGTATGGCGAATAATGTGTGTTTGCATTACTTCTTGGATTTTTGCTGTGTAATTTTTGTGGATTTTTGGTTGATTTAAGGATCAGTACGTGATAGAATGGCGAGTGTGAAGGTTTCTTCTGTTTTCTTTGTGTAGGCAAGTTCTTTAATACGCATTGTTGATGTGTTTGCTGCTACTCGTGTGATAACTACAAGTAACAGATATTTTTTCGTGAGTGAGTCTGTGTTGTGAGAATAACGTTCATGTCTGATGGAGTGCACCTGCATCATTAGCTGTTGGAAAGAACTTGCAAATGGCAGCATGGTAACAACTGTCTAACAACAGGTGGAAAGTGAACCTCTACTGTGGAAATGTGAAGAAGACGTTTGATGTTGCTCCTTGATGGTAGAAGTGTGAATGGACATTTGAAGAAATACAAAAGTGATGCTGTACTGAAGGCATTGAAACATCAGACCAGTTAGAAGAAGAACACAAGTAACTTTGCACCGTGTGTTAGAGGCACAAGTGGAAGAACAGTATGAATACAGGTTGCCTCCTGATGCATGAAACATCTCACACAGGGACAGTGGTTGTTTTCTTTATGCAGGCTAATTTGTGTTAGTTTTGCTTGTGTATTGATATCCTCTTCCAGAAAAAGACATACAATGCTTTGAGAACACAGATTATTGGACAGAGATTTGAAAGAAGTTACGTCATGAATGCTTGGAAATGAGTTTTGAACAAAAGAGATATATCCTGTTGAGTTTTGGAGATTTCATTTGGCAAGTGTTTGTGGAATGGCAATGAGATTAAGTTGCTGTTAATCCCAAGCTCTTGAATGTCATGACATTGTCTGCGAGCTGGCACTTGGAATTTGTATGACATTAGCTGCCAGACTACAGTGCTGTTGCACAGAAGGTTAGTGAGTGCGTACTTTTTGAGTGAGCAGACTAAACTGGTGGCCATGTGAGAAGATTTTCTCAGTGTGCTACTAACGTAATGGGTCTTACATGTTCATTGCAGCTATTTTCAGTGTATATCGATATAGACAAATGAACGCAATCCCATAATTGAATGTGAAACCCCATGTGGCACTAGAGTGAGATTTGAAATGGAAGTTTTCTAGAAGACGTCTGGCTGAATATATTCAAGTGATACTACAATTACTGTGCATTGGAATTGTATACAAGGTTGACTCCCAAATTGCAATGTGTTGCCAAGCTACGTATCTACTGGTGTCAGCTCCCATTGGAAGTAAAGGTTTGTGAATATGTTTGCAGTTTGCTTGTGGAATTCGTTGACTAGTGTAAGAGCTAAGTAAATTGTGAAGGATCACTATTAGTTGTCCTTAGCTATTGTTAAATTTGTACTTTTGATATAGTCAGATCTGTTTAGTGTGATTATTTGCAGTTGGGTGTACTATCTTAAGCACAGGGCGTTGCATCTTTATACAGTGAGAAGTGGCACAGAGTTAGTGGAGAATAGCGTTGTTCTCTCAGAGTTCAGTATTTTGTGTGTTCATGAATAGTTGAGTACTAGGTGGGGGAAGAGAGCTACTATGAAAAATGACATAGTTTACTGAAGACACGGGCTATGTGTGTTAATTAGGTATATGATGAGTGTTTTAAATTCTTGACAGGAATTAGTAACTGTCATTTGCAGTTGTAAATAAGTGGCAGTGTAGAGTACAGTGTGTTGTTATTATAGCAGTGCTTGAAACATTTGTTTTACATATAACATGCCTTGGTGATACGTGTCTTGCTTTGACAGGATGATCAATGCTAGTGAATATTATCGATTTCAACGATAGCGGATTAAGACAGTGAGGTTTTCACACAGTGATACGTTGGAGAAATTTGAGAGAGCAGAGCTAAGAGTTTTTGAAGCTTGTTTGGAAGTCGTATATCATAGTTTGGTGCTTTTTCTGAGCCGGGTCCATTTACTATTTTTTATGCGGTGAAGAAGCAAAGCAGTGCGTTATCATTAGCATATGCTGAAGGCAGACTTGCAGTGGAGAATAGTTGCTGCACATTGAAGTACCAAAAGGAAATGTTGATGAGGTAAGGAATAGTGTTTGGATACAAAAGTTTAGTCCTAAAGTTATTTAAGGAATGAGAGGGAGATTGAAATTTAATTGTGCATGTTGTATTTGAAGGTATGCAACGTTTGTGGAGGGTAAATTTGAATGTGACAGTGTCAGAGTGACAGGTTGAAGTTTCGAGGTAAGTGCATGTCTTGCTAATTTTTGGATAGTTGGTCCTATTTACAGTGATGTGGTTAGTGTTTTAATACGGAATACAATTTCTGTGTTACACCGTGCTAATGACTGTTCTAGAAAAGTGTAGGAATGTTATCAGAAAATGTGTATGCTTCTATGGATAATAGTGAGAAAATATTTGGTTGTTCATTTGTTTAAATGATAATATGAATACGTGACAGCATATGTGATGTCAACTTAATGCCTTGCCTGTTGGCCAGTATGTGCAACTGTTGATCAATCAATTACTCCTTTCAGTAATGATTGGGATTGCACATGGAGCTGAACAGAAAGTGGGTGCGAGCCACATATTACAAAATAACCTGAGGAGGATTGAAATACATGGAACTTGTTTCTGCTGTTGAATTGAGCTGATACGTTGTTGAGGTGAAAGCATCGTTTGTGACTAGATGGGAGAAGAAAGAGCCCACAGAAGACTCTCTCTTGTTGTGAGAATTAAATGATTATAACTTGGAGAGACAATTGTTTCTCTCAGTGAGATGCCGTGTGAGAATGACGGGAACCGATTGTGCGGAATAGCATGGGCTGAGCTGCCAACTAATCCAGCGTAGGACGGAACCAAATTGGATGGATACTTGGTAATTGTACTTAGTGATTTTGTTTCAGAGAAAGTGGTCTTTGATAGAGATTGTGTTTTGTTATCACAGTATTTGGAGAATTGTGCTGCATAGTAAAGGCAGTTAGATTTTTGTTGTGTTAGATCTAATGATTAACCAAGAGGCACTAGTTGTGGATGTCAGCTCAGTTCATATACTGATTGACATCTTTTGTAGATTTGTCAGAGGGTAGCTCAATTCAAAGGTGTAACCCATCAGTGATACATCAGCAGTTGTCGTTGCGATGGAGTTTTAAGTGTGTGTGTGTGTGTGTGTGTGTGTGTGTGTGTGTGTGTCAGGTGATAAGGCTGAATGTATTTTGAGTTTAGAATTTTGAAAGTCCTAGGTATGGCGAATAATGTGTGTTTGCATTACTTCTTGGATTTTTGCTGTGTAATTTTTGTGGATTTTTGGTTGATTTAAGGGTCAGTACGTGATAGAATGGCGAGTGTGAAGGTTTCTTCTGTTTTCTTTGTGTAGGCAAGTTCTTTAATACGCATTGTTAATGTGTTTGCTGCTACTCGTGTGATAACTACAAGTAACAGATATTTTTTCGTGAGTGAGTCTGTGTTGTGAGAATAACGTTCATGTCTGATGGAGTGCACCTGCATCATTAGCTGTTGGAAAGAACTTGCAAATGGCAGCATGGTAACAACTGTCTAACAACAGGTGGAAAGTGAACCTCTACTGTGGAAATGTGAAGAAGACATTTGATGTTGCTCCTTGATGGTAGAAGTGTGAATGGACATTTGAAGAAATACAAAAGTGATGCTGTACTGAAGGCATTGAAACATCAGACCAGTTAGAAGAAGAACACAAGTAACTTTGCACCGTGTGTTAGAGGCACAAGTGGAAGAACAGTATGAATACAGGTTGCCTCCTGATGCATGAAACATCTCACACAGGGACAGTGGTTGTTTTCTTTATGCAGGCTAATTTGTGTTAGTTTTGCTTGTGTATTGATATCCTCTTCCAGAAAAAGACATACAATGCTTTGAGAACACAGATTATTGGACAGAGATTTGAAAGAAGTTATGTCATGAATGCTTGGAAATGAGGTTTGAACAAAAGAGATATATCCTGTTGAGTTTTGGAGATTTCATTTGGCAAGTGTTTGTGGAATGGCAATGAGATTAAGTTGCTGTTAATCCCAAGCTCTTGAATGTCATGACATTGTCTGCGAGCTGGCACTTGGAATTTGTATGACATTAGCTGCCAGACTACAGTGCTGTTGCACAGAAGGTTAGTGAGTGCGTACTTTTTGAGTGAGCAGACTAAACTGGTGGCCATGTGAGAAGATTTTCTCAGTGTGCTACTAACGTAATGGGTCTTACATGTTCATTGCAGCTATTTTCAGTGTATATCGATATAGACAAATGAACGCAATCCCATAATTGAATGTGAAACCCCATGTGGCACTAGAGTGAGATTTGAAATGGAAGTTTTCTAGAAGACGTCTGGCTGAATATATTCAAGTGATACTACAATTACTGTGCATTGGAATTGTCTACAAGGTTGACTCCCAAATTGCAATGTGTTGCCAAGCTACGTATCTACTGGTGTCAGCTCCCATTGGAAGTAAAGGTTTGTGAATATGTTTGCAGTTTGCTTGTGGAATTCGTTGACTAGTGTAAGAGCTAAGTAAATTGTGAAGGATCACTATTAGTTGTCCTTAGCTATTGTTAAATTTGTACTTTTGATATAGTCAGATCTGTTTAGTGTGATTATTTGCAGTTGGGTGTACTATCTTAAGCACAGGGCGTTGCATCTTTATACAGTGAGAAGTGGCACAGAGTTAGTGGAGAATAGCGTTGTTCTCTCAGAGTTCAGTATTTTGTGTGTTCATGAATAGTTGAGTACTAGGTGGGGGAAGAGAGCTACTATGAAAAATGACATAGTTTACTGAAGACACGGGCTATGTGTGTTAATTAGGTATATGATGAGTGTTTTAAATTCTTGACAGGAATTAGTAATTGTCATTTGCAGTTGTAAATAAGTGGCAGTGTAGAGTACAGTGTGTTGTTATTATAGCAGTGCTTGAAACATTTGTTTTACATATAACATGCCTTGGTGATACGTGTCTTGCTTTGACAGGATGATCAATGCTAGTGAATATTATCGATTTCAACGATAGCGGATTAAGACAGTGAGGTTTTCACACAGTGATACGTTGGAGAAATTTGAGAGAGCAGAGCTAAGAGTTTTTGAAGCTTGTTTGGAAGTCGTATTTCATAGTTTGGTGCTTTTTCTGAGCCGGGTCCATTTACTATTTTTTATGCGGTGAAGAAGCAAAGCAGTGCGTTATCATTAGCATATGCTGAAGGCAGACTTGCAGTGGAGAATAGTTGCTGCACATTGAAGTACCAAAAGGAAATGTTGATGAGGTAAGGAATAGTGTTTGGATACAAAAGTTTAGTCCTAAAGTTATTTAAGGAATGAGAGGGAGATTGAAATTTAATTGTGCATGTTGTATTTGAAGGTATGCAAAGTTTGTGGAGGGTAAATTTGAATGTGACAGTGTCAGAGTGACAGGTTGAAGTTTCGAGGTAAGTGCATGTCTTGCTAATTTTTGGATAGTTGGTCCTATTTACAGTGATGTGGTTAGTGTTTTAATACGGAATACAATTTCTGTGTTACACCATGCTAATGACTGTTCTAGAAAAGTGTAGGAATGTTATCAGAAAATGTGTATGCTTCTATGGATAATAGTGAGAAAATATTTGGTTGTTCATTTGGTTAAATGATAATATGAATACATGACAGCATATGTGATGTCAACTTAATGCCTTGCCTGTTGGCCAGTATGTGCAACTGTTGATCAATCAATTACTCCTTTCAGTAATGATTGGGATTGCACATGGAGCTGAACAGAAAGTGGGTGCGAGCCACATATTACAAAATAACCTGAGGAGGATTGAAATACATGGAACTTGTTTCTGCTGTTGAATTGAGCTGATACGTTGTTGAGGTGAAAGCATCGTTTGTGACTAGATGGGAGAAGAAAGAGCCCACAGAAGACTCTCTCTTGTTGTGAGAATTAAATGATTATAACTTGGAGAGACAATTGTTTCTCTCAGTGAGATGCCGTGTGAGAATGACGGGAACCGATTGTGCGGAATAGCATGGGCTGAGCTGCCAACTAATCCAGCGTAGGACGGAACCAAATTGGATGGATACTTGGTAATTGTACTTAGTGATTTTGTTTCAGAGAAAGTGGTCTTTGATAGAGATTGTGTTTTGTTATCACAGTATTTGGAGAATTGTGCTGCATAGTAAAGGCAGTTAGATTTTTGTTGTGTTAGATCTAATGATTAACCAAGAGGCACTAGTTGTGGATGTCAGCTCAGTTCATATACTGATTGACATCTTTTGTAGATTTGTCAGAGGGTAGCTCAATTCAAAGGTGTAACCCATCAGTGATACATCAGCAGTTGTCGTTGCGATGGAGTTTTAAGTGTGAGTGTGTGTGTGTGTGTGTGTGTGTGTGTGTGTGTGTGTGTGTGTGTGTGTGTGTGTCAGGTGATAAGGCTGAATGTATTTTGAGTTGAGAATTTTGAAAGTCCTAGGTATGGCGAATAATGTGTGTTTGCATTACTTCTTGGATTTTTGCTGTGTAATTTTTGTGGATTTTTGGTTGATTTAAGGATCAGTACGTGATAGAATGGCGAGTGTGAAGGTTTCTTCTGTTTTCTTTGTGTAGGCAAGTTCTTTAATACGCATTGTTAATGTGTTTGCTGCTACTCGTGTGATAACTACAAGTAACAGATATTTTTTCGTGAGTGAGTCTGTGTTGTGAGAATAACGTTCATGTCTGATGGAGTGCACCTGCATCATTAGCTGTTGGAAAGAACTTGCAAATGGCAGCATGGTAACAACTGTCTAACAACAGGTGGAAAGTGAACCTCTACTGTGGAAATGTGAAGAAGACGTTTGATGTTGCTCCTTGATGGTAGAAGTGTGAATGGACATTTGAAGAAATACAAAAGTGATGCTGTACTGAAGGCATTGAAACATCAGACCAGTTAGAAGAAGAACACAAGTAACTTTGCACCGTGTGTTAGAGGCACAAGTGGAAGAACAGTATGAATACAGGTTGCCTCCTGATGCATGAAACATCTCACACAGGGACAGTGGTTGTTTTCTTTATGCAGGCTAATTTGTGTTAGTTTTGCTTGTGTATTGATATCCTCTTCCAGAAAAAGACATACAATGCTTTGAGAACACAGATTATTGGACAGAGATTTGAAAGAAGTTATGTCATGAATGCTTGGAAATGAGTTTTGAACAAAAGAGATATATCCTGTTGAATTTTGGAGATTTCATTTGGCAAGTGTTTGTGGAATGGCAATGAGATTAAGTTGCTGTTAATCCCAAGCTCTTGAATGTCATGACATTGTCTGCGAGCTGGCACTTGGAATTTGTATGACATTAGCTGCCAGACTACAGTGCTGTTGCACAGAAGGTTAGTGAGTGCGTACTTTTTGAGTGAGCAGACTAAACTGGTGGCCATGTGAGAAGATTTCCTCAGTGTGCTACTAACGTAATGGGTCTTACATGTTCATTGCAGCTATTTTCAGTGTATATCGATATAGACAAATGAACGCAATCCCATAATTGAATGTGAAACCCCATGTGGCACTAGAGTGAGATTTGAAATGGAAGTTTTCTAGAAGACGTCTGGCTGAATATATTCAAGTGATACTACAATTACTGTGCATTGGAATTGTATACAAGGTTGACTCCCAAATTGCAATGTGTTGCCAAGCTACGTATCTACTGGTGTCAGCTCCCATTGGAAGTAAAGGTTTGTGAATATGTTTGCAGTTTGCTTGTGGAATTCGTTGACTAGTGTAAGAGCTAAGTAAATTGTGAAGGATCACTATTAGTTGTCCTTAGCTATTGTTAAATTTGTACTTTTGATATAGTCAGATCTGTTTAGTGTGATTATTTGCAGTTGGGTGTACTATCTTAAGCACAGGGCGTTGCATCTTTATACAGTGAGAAGTGGCACAGTGTTAGTGGAGAATAGCGTTGTTCTCTCAGAGTTCAGTATTTTGTGTGTTCATGAATAGTTGAGTACTAGGTGGGGGAAGAGAGCTACTATGAAAAATGACATAGTTTACTGAAGACACGGGCTATGTGTGTTAATTAGGTATATGATGAGTGTTTTAAATTCTTGACAGGAATTAGTAACTGTCATTTGCAGTTGTAAATAAGTGGCAGTGTAGAGTACAGTGTGTTGTTATTATAGCAGTGCTTGAAACATTTGTTTTACATATAACATGCCTTGGTGATACGTGTCTTGCTTTGACAGGATGATCAATGCTAGTGAATATTATCGATTTCAACGATAGCGGATTAAGACAGTGAGGTTTTCACACAGTGATACGTTGGAGAAATTTGAGAGAGCAGAGCTAAGAGTTTTTGAAGCTTGTTTGGAAGTCGTATTTCATAGTTTGGTGCTTTTTCTGAGCCGGGTCCATTTACTATTTTTTATGCGGTGAAGAAGCAAAGCAGTGCGTTATCATTAGCATATGCTGAAGGCAGACTTGCAGTGGAGAATAGTTGCTGCACATTGAAGTACCAAAAGGAAATGTTGATGAGGTAAGGAATAGTGTTTGGATACAAAAGTTGAGTCCTAAAGTTATTTAAGGAATGAGAGGGAGATTGAAATTTAATTGTGCATGTTGTATTTGAAGGTATGCAAAGTTTGTGGAGGGTAAATTTGAATGTGACAGTGTCAGAGTGACAGGTTGAAGTTTCGAGGTAAGTGCATGTGTTGCTAATTTTTGGATAGTTGGTCCTATTTACAGTGATGTGGTTAGTGTTTTAATACGGAATACAATTTCTGTGTTACACCATGCTAATGACTGTTCTAGAAAAGTGTAGGAATGTTATCAGAAAATGTGTATGCTTCTATGGATAATAGTGAGAAAATATTTGGTTGTTCATTTGGTTAAATGATAATATGAATACATGACAGCATATGTGATGTCAACTTAATGCCTTGCCTGTTGGCCAGTATGTGCAACTGTTGATCAATCAATTACTCCTTTCAGTAATGATTGGGATTGCACATGGAGCTGAACAGAAAGTGGGTGCGAGCCACATATTACAAAATAACCTGAGGAGGATTGAAATACATGGAACTTGTTTCTGCTGTTGAATTGAGCTGATACGTTGTTGAGGTGAAAGCATCGTTTGTGACTAGATGGGAGAAGAAAGAGCCCACAGAGGACTCTCTCTTGTTGTGAGAATTAAATGATTATAACTTGGAGAGACAATTGTTTCTCTCAGTGAGATGCCGTGTGAGAATGACGGGAACCGATTGTGCGGAATAGCATGGGCTGAGCTGCCAACTAATCCAGCGTAGGACGGAACCAAATTGGATGGATACTTGGTAATTGTACTTAGTGATTTTGTTTCAGAGAAAGTGGTCTTTGATAGAGATTGTGTTTTGTTATCACAGTATTTGGAGAATTGTGCTGCATAGTAAAGGCAGTTAGATTTTTGTTGTGTTAGATCTAATGATTAACCAAGAGGCACTAGTTGTGGATGTCAGCTCAGTTCATATACTGATTGACATCTTTTGTAGATTTGTCAGAGGGTAGCTCAATTCAAAGGTGTAACCCATCAGTGATACATCAGCAGTTGTCGTTGCGATGGAGTTTTAAGTGTGAGTGTGTGTGTGTGTGTGTGTGTGTGTGTGTGTGTGTGTGTGTGTGTCAGGTGATAAGGCTGAATGTATTTTGAGTTGAGAATTTTGAAAGTCCTAGGTATGGCGAATAATGTGTGTTTGCATTACTTCTTGGATTTTTGCTGTGTAATTTTTGTGGATTTTTGGTTGATTTAAGGATCAGTACGTGATAGAATGGCGAGTGTGAAGGTTTCTTCTGTTTTCTTTGTGTAGGCAAGTTCTTTAATACGCATTGTTAATGTGTTTGCTGCTACTCGTGTGATAACTACAAGTAACAGATATTTTTTCGTGAGTGAGTCTGTGTTGTGAGAATAACGTTCATGTCTGATGGAGTGCACCTGCATCATTAGCTGTTGGAAAGAACTTGCAAATGGCAGCATGGTAACAACTGTCTAACAACAGGTGGAAAGTGAACCTCTACTGTGGAAATGTGAAGAAGACGTTTGATGTTGCTCCTTGATGGTAGAAGTGTGAATGGACATTTGAAGAAATACAAAAGTGATGCTGTACTGAAGGCATTGAAACATCAGACCAGTTAGAAGAAGAACACAAGTAACTTTGCACCGTGTGTTAGAGGCACAAGTGGAAGAACAGTATGAATACAGGTTGCCTCCTGATGCATGAAACATCTCACACAGGGACAGTGGTTGTTTTCTTTATGCAGGCTAATTTGTGTTAGTTTTGCTTGTGTATTGATATCCTCTTCCAGAAAAAGACATACAATGCTTTGAGAACACAGATTATTGGACAGAGATTTGAAAGAAGTTATGTCATGAATGCTTGGAAATGAGTTTTGAACAAAAGAGATATATCCTGTTGAGTTTTGGAGATTTCATTTGGCAAGTGTTTGTGGAATGGCAATGAGATTAAGTTGCTGTTAATCCCAAGCTCTTGAATGTCATGACATTGTCTGCGAGCTGGCACTTGGAATTTGTATGACATTAGCTGCCAGACTACAGTGCTGTTGCACAGAAGGTTAGTGAGTGCGTACTTTTTGAGTGAGCAGACTAAACTGGTGGCCATGTGAGAAGATTTTCTCAGTGTGCTACTAACGTAATGGGTCTTACATGTTCATTGCAGCTATTTTCAGTGTATATCGATATAGACAAATGAACGCAATCCCATAATTGAATGTGAAACCCCATGTGGCACTAGAGTGAGATTTGAAATGGAAGTTTTCTAGAAGACGTCTGGCTGAATATATTCAAGTGATACTACAATTACTGTGCATTGGAATTGTCTACAAGGTTGACTCCCAAATTGCAATGTGTTGCCAAGCTACGTATCTACTGGTGTCAGCTCCCATTGGAAGTAAAGGTTTGTGAATATGTTTGCAGTTTGCTTGTGGAATTCGTTGACTAGTGTAAGAGCTAAGTAAATTGTGAAGGATCACTATTAGTTGTCCTTAGCTATTGTTAAATTTGTACTTTTGATATAGTCAGATCTGTTTAGTGTGATTATTTGCAGTTGTGTGTACTATCTTAAGCACAGGGCGTTGCATATTTATACAGTGAGAAGTGGCACAGTGTTAGTGGAGAATAGCGTTGTTCTCTCAGAGTTCAGTATTTTGTGTGTTCATGAATAGTTGAGTACTAGGTGGGGGAAGAGAGCTACTATGAAAAATGACATAGTTTACTGAAGACACGGGCTATGTGTGTTAATTAGGTATATGATGAGTGTTTTAAATTCTTGACAGGAATTAGTAACTGTCATTTGCAGTTGTAAATAAGTGGCAGTGTAGAGTACAGTGTGTTGTTATTATAGCAGTGCTTGAAACATTTGTTTTACATATAACATGCCTTGGTGATACGTGTCTTGCTTTGACAGGATGATCAATGCTAGTGAATATTATCGATTTCAACGATAGCGGATTAAGACAGTGAGGTTTTCACACAGTGATACGTTGGAGAAATTTGAGAGAGCAGAGCTAAGAGTTTTTGAAGCTTGTTTGGAAGTCGTATTTCATAGTTTGGTGCTTTTTCTGAGCCGGGTCCATTTACTATTTTTTTATGCGGTGAAGAAGCAAAGCAGTGCGTTATCATTAGCATATGCTGAAGGCAGACTTGCAGTGGAGAATAGTTGCTGCACATTGAAGTACCAAAAGGAAATGTTGATGAGGTAAGGAATAGTGTTTGGATACAAAAGTTGAGTCCTAAAGTTATTTAAGGAATGAGAGGGAGATTGAAATTTAATTGTGCATGTTGTATTTGAAGGTATGCAAAGTTTGTGGAGGGTAAATTTGAATGTGACAGTGTCAGAGTGACAGGTTGAAGTTTCGAGGTAAGTGCATGTGTTGCTAATTTTTGGATAGTTGGTCCTATTTACAGTGATGTGGTTAGTGTTTTAATACGGAATACAATTTCTGTGTTACACCATGCTAATGACTGTTCTAGAAAAGTGTAGGAATGTTATCAGAAAATGTGTATGCTTCTATGGATAATAGTGAGAAAATATTTGGTTGTTCATTTGGTTAAATGATAATATGAATACATGACAGCATATGTGATGTCAACTTAATGCCTTGCCTGTTGGCCAGTATGTGCAACTGTTGATCAATCAATTACTCCTTTCAGTAATGATTGGGATTGCACATGGAGCTGAACAGAAAGTGGGTGCGAGCCACATATTACAAAATAACCTGAGGAGGATTGAAATACATGGAACTTGTTTCTGCTGTTGAATTGAGCTGATACGTTGTTGAGGTGAAAGCATCGTTTGTGACTAGATGGGAGAAGAAAGAGCCCACAGAGGACTCTCTCTTGTTGTGAGAATTAAATGATTATAACTTGGAGAGACAATTGTTTCTCTCAGTGAGATGCCGTGTGAGAATGACGGGAACCGATTGTGCGGAATAGCATGGGCTGAGCTGCCAACTAATCCAGCGTAGGACGGAACCAAATTGGATGGATACTTGGTAATTGTACTTAGTGATTTTGTTTCAGAGAAAGTGGTCTTTGATAGAGATTGTGTTTTGTTATCACAGTATTTGGAGAATTGTGCTGCATAGTAAAGGCAGTTAGATTTTTGTTGTGTTAGATCTAATGATTAACCAAGAGGCACTAGTTGTGGATGTCAGCTCAGTTCATATACTGATTGACATCTTTTGTAGATTTGTCAGAGGGTAGCTCAATTCAAAGGTGTAACCCATCAGTGATACATCAGCAGTTGTCGTTGCGATGGAGTTTTAAGTGTGAGTGTGTGTGTGTGTGTGTGTGTGTGTGTGTGTGTGTGTGTGTGTGTCAGGTGATAAGGCTGAATGTATTTTGAGTTGAGAATTTTGAAAGTCCTAGGTATGGCGAATAATGTGTGTTTGCATTACTTCTTGGATTTTTGCTGTGTAATTTTTGTGGATTTTTGGTTGATTTAAGGATCAGTACGTGATAGAATGGCGAGTGTGAAGGTTTCTTCTGTTTTCTTTGTGTAGGCAAGTTCTTTAATACGCATTGTTAATGTGTTTGCTGCTACTCGTGTGATAACTACAAGTAACAGATATTTTTTCGTGAGTGAGTCTGTGTTGTGAGAATAACGTTCATGTCTGATGGAGTGCACCTGCATCATTAGCTGTTGGAAAGAACTTGCAAATGGCAGCATGGTAACAACTGTCTAACAACAGGTGGAAAGTGAACCTCTACTGTGGAAATGTGAAGAAGACGTTTGATGTTGCTCCTTGATGGTAGAAGTGTGAATGGACATTTGAAGAAATACAAAAGTGATGCTGTACTGAAGGCATTGAAACATCAGACCAGTTAGAAGAAGAACACAAGTAACTTTGCACCGTGTGTTAGAGGCACAAGTGGAAGAACAGTATGAATACAGGTTGCCTCCTGATGCATGAAACATCTCACACAGGGACAGTGGTTGTTTTCTTTATGCAGGCTAATTTGTGTTAGTTTTGCTTGTGTATTGATATCCTCTTCCAGAAAAAGACATACAATGCTTTGAGAACACAGATTATTGGACAGAGATTTGAAAGAAGTTATGTCATGAATGCTTGGAAATGAGTTTTGAACAAAAGAGATATATCCTGTTGAGTTTTGGAGATTTCATTTGGCAAGTGTTTGTGGAATGGCAATGAGATTAAGTTGCTGTTAATCCCAAGCTCTTGAATGTCATGACATTGTCTGCGAGCTGGCACTTGGAATTTGTATGACATTAGCTGCCAGACTACAGTGCTGTTGCACAGAAGGTTAGTGAGTGCGTACTTTTTGAGTGAGCAGACTAAACTGGTGGCCATGTGAGAAGATTTTCTCAGTGTGCTACTAACGTAATGGGTCTTACATGTTCATTGCAGCTATTTTCAGTGTATATCGATATAGACAAATGAACGCAATCCCATAATTGAATGTGAAACCCCATGTGGCACTAGAGTGAGATTTGAAATGGAAGTTTTCTAGAAGACGTCTGGCTGAATATATTCAAGTGATACTACAATTACTGTGCATTGGAATTGTCTACAAGGTTGACTCCCAAATTGCAATGTGTTGCCAAGCTACGTATCTACTGGTGTCAGCTCCCATTGGAAGTAAAGGTTTGTGAATATGTTTGCAGTTTGCTTGTGGAATTCGTTGACTAGTGTAAGAGCTAAGTAAATTGTGAAGGATCACTATTAGTTGTCCTTAGCTATTGTTAAATTTGTACTTTTGATATAGTCAGATCTGTTTAGTGTGATTATTTGCAGTTGGGTGTACTATCTTAAGCACAGGGCGTTGCATCTTTATACAGTGAGAAGTGGCACAGAGTTAGTGGAGAATAGCGTTGTTCTCTCAGAGTTCAGTATTTTGTGTGTTCATGAATAGTTGAGTACTAGGTGGGGGAAGAGAGCTACTATGAAAAATGACATAGTTTACTGAAGACACGGGCTATGTGTGTTAATTAGGTATATGATGAGTGTTTTAAATTCTTGACAGGAATTAGTAACTGTCATTTGCAGTTGTAAATAAGTGGCAGTGTAGAGTACAGTGTGTTGTTATTATAGCAGTGCTTGAAACATTTGTTTTACATATAACATGCCTTGGTGATACGTGTCTTGCTTTGACAGGATGATCAATGCTAGTGAATATTATCGATTTCAACGATAGCGGATTAAGACAGTGAGGTTTTCACACAGTGATACGTTGGAGAAATTTGAGAGAGCAGAGCTAAGAGTTTTTGAAGCTTGTTTGGAAGTCGTATTTCATAGTTTGGTGCTTTTTCTGAGCCGGGTCCATTTACTATTTTTTATGCGGTGAAGAAGCAAAGCAGTGCGTTATCATTAGCATATGCTGAAGGCAGACTTGCAGTGGAGAATAGTTGCTGCACATTGAAGTACCAAAAGGAAATGTTGATGAGGTAAGGAATAGTGTTTGGATACAAAAGTTTAGTCCTAAAGTTATTTAAGGAATGAGAGGGAGATTGAAATTTAATTGTGCATGTTGTATTTGAAGGTATGCAAAGTTTGTGGAGGGTAAATTTGAATGTGACAGTGTCAGAGTGACAGGTTGAAGTTTCGAGGTAAGTGCATGTCTTGCTAATTTTTGGATAGTTGGTCCTATTTACAGTGATGTGGTTAGTGTTTTAATACGGAATACAATTTCTGTGTTACACCATGCTAATGACTGTTCTAGAAAAGTGTAGGAATGTTATCAGAAAATGTGTATGCTTCTATGGATAATAGTGGGAAAATATTTGGTTGTTCATTTGTTTAAATGATAATATGAATACATGACAGCATATGTGATGTCAACTTAATGCCTTGCCTGTTGGCCAGTATGTGCAACTGTTGATCAATCAATTACTCCTTTCAGTAATGATTGGGATTGCACATGGAGCTGAACAGAAAGTGGGTGCGAGCCACATATTACAAAATAACCTGAGGAGGATTGAAATACATGGAACTTGTTTCTGCTGTTGAATTGAGCTGATACGTTGTTGAGGTGAAAGCATCGTTTGTGACTAGATGGGAGAAGAAAGAGCCCACAGAAGACTCTCTCTTGTTGTGAGAATTAAATGATTATAACTTGGAGAGACAATTGTTTCTCTCAGTGAGATGCCGTGTGAGAATGACGGGAACCGATTGTGCGGAATAGCATGGGCTGAGCTGCCAACTAATCCAGCGTAGGACGGAACCAAATTGGATGGATACTTGGTAATTGTACTTGGTGATTTTGTTTCAGAGAAAGTGGTCTTTGATAGAGATTGTGTTTTGTTATCACAGTATTTGGAGAATTGTGCTGCATAGTAAAGGCAGTTAGATTTTTGTTGTGTTAGATCTAATGATTAACCAAGAGGCACTAGTTGTGGATGTCAGCTCAGTTCATATACTGATTGACATCTTTTGTAGATTTGTCAGAGGGTAGCTCAATTCAAAGGTGTAACCCATCAGTGATACATCAGCAGTTGTCGTTGCGATGGAGTTTTAAGTGTGAGTGTGTGTGTGTGTGTGTGTGTGTGTGTGTGTGTGTGTGTGTGTGTGTGTGTCAGGTGATAAGGCTGAATGTATTTTGAGTTGAGAATTTTGAAAGTCCTAGGTATGGCGAATAATGTGTGTTTGCATTACTTCTTGGATTTTTGCTGTGTAATTTTTGTGGATTTTTGGTTGATTTAAGGATCAGTACGTGATAGAATGGCGAGTGTGAAGGTTTCTTCTGTTTTCTTTGTGTAGGCAAGTTCTTTAATACGCATTGTTAATGTGTTTGCTGCTACTCGTGTGATAACTACAAGTAACAGATATTTTTTCGTGAGTGAGTCTGTGTTGTGAGAATAACGTTCATGTCTGATGGAGTGCACCTGCATCATTAGCTGTTGGAAAGAACTTGCAAATGGCAGCATGGTAACAACTGTCTAACAACAGGTGGAAAGTGAACCTCTACTGTGGAAATGTGAAGAAGACGTTTGATGTTGCTCCTTGATGGTAGAAGTGTGAATGGACATTTGAAGAAATACAAAAGTGATGCTGTACTGAAGGCATTGAAACATCAGACCAGTTAGAAGAAGAACACAAGTAACTTTGCACCGTGTGTTAGAGGCACAAGTGGAAGAACAGTATGAATACAGGTTGCCTCCTGATGCATGAAACATCTCACACAGGGACAGTGGTTGTTTTCTTTATGCAGGCTAATTTGTGTTAGTTTTGCTTGTGTATTGATATCCTCTTCCAGAAAAAGACATACAATGCTTTGAGAACACAGATTATTGGACAGAGATTTGAAAGAAGTTATGTCATGAATGCTTGGAAATGAGTTTTGAACAAAAGAGATATATCCTGTTGAGTTTTGGAGATTTCATTTGGCAAGTGTTTGTGGAATGGCAATGAGATTAAGTTGCTGTTAATCCCAAGCTCTTGAATGTCATGACATTGTCTGCGAGCTGGCACTTGGAATTTGTATGACATTAGCTGCCAGACTACAGTGCTGTTGCACAGAAGGTTAGTGAGTGCGTACTTTTTGAGTGAGCAGACTAAACTGGTGGCCATGTGAGAAGATTTTCTCAGTGTGCTACTAACGTAATGGGTCTTACATGTTCATTGCAGCTATTTTCAGTGTATATCGATATAGACAAATGAACGCAATCCCATAATTGAATGTGAAACCCCATGTGGCACTAGAGTGAGATTTGAAATGGAAGTTTTCTAGAAGACGTCTGGCTGAATATATTCAAGTGATACTACAATTACTGTGCATTGGAATTGTATACAAGGTTGACTCCCAAATTGCAATGTGTTGCCAAGCTACGTATCTACTGGTGTCAGCTCCCATTGGAAGTAAAGGTTTGTGAATATGTTTGCAGTTTGCTTGTGGAATTCGTTGACTAGTGTAAGAGCTAAGTAAATTGTGAAGGATCACTATTAGTTGTCCTTAGCTATTGTTAAATTTGTACTTTTGATATAGTCAGATCTGTTTAGTGTGATTATTTGCAGTTGGGTGTACTATCTTAAGCACAGGGCGTTGCATCTTTATACAGTGAGAAGTGGCACAGAGTTAGTGGAGAATAGCGTTGTTCTCTCAGAGTTCAGTATTTTGTGTGTTCATGAATAGTTGAGTACTAGGTGGGGGAAGAGAGCTACTATGAAAAATGACATAGTTTACTGAAGACACGGGCTATGTGTGTTAATTAGGTATATGATGAGTGTTTTAAATTCTTGACAGGAATTAGTAACTGTCATTTGCAGTTGTAAATAAGTGGCAGTGTAGAGTACAGTGTGTTGTTATTATAGCAGTGCTTGAAACATTTGTTTTACATATAACATGCCTTGGTGATACGTGTCTTGCTTTGACAGGATGATCAATGCTAGTGAATATTATCGATTTCAACGATAGCGGATTAAGACAGTGAGGTTTTCACACAGTGATACGTTGGAGAAATTTGAGAGAGCAGAGCTAAGAGTTTTTGAAGCTTGTTTGGAAGTCGTATTTCATAGTTTGGTGCTTTTTCTGAGCCGGGTCCATTTACTATTTTTTATGCGGTGAAGAAGCAAAGCAGTGCGTTATCATTAGCATATGCTGAAGGCAGACTTGCAGTGGAGAATAGTTGCTGCACATTGAAGTACCAAAAGGAAATGTTGATGAGGTAAGGAATAGTGTTTGGATACAAAAGTTTAGTCCTAAAGTTATTTAAGGAATGAGAGGGAGATTGAAATTTAATTGTGCATGTTGTATTTGAAGGTATGCAAAGTTTGTGGAGGGTAAATTTGAATGTGACAGTGTCAGAGTGACAGGTTGAAGTTTCGAGGTAAGTGCATGTCTTGCTAATTTTTGGATAGTTGGTCCTATTTACAGTGATGTGGTTAGTGTTTTAATACGGAATACAATTTCTGTGTTACACCATGCTAATGACTGTTCTAGAAAAGTGTAGGAATGTTATCAGAAAATGTGTATGCTTCTATGGATAATAGTGAGAAAATATTTGGTTGTTCATTTGGTTAAATGATAATATGAATACATGACAGCATATGTGATGTCAACTTAATGCCTTGCCTGTTGGCCAGTATGTGCAACTGTTGATCAATCAATTACTCCTTTCAGTAATGATTGGGATTGCACATGGAGCTGAACAGAAAGTGGGTGCGAGCCACATATTACAAAATAACCTGAGGAGGATTGAAATACATGGAACTTGTTTCTGCTGTTGAATTGAGCTGATACGTTGTTGAGGTGAAAGCATCGTTTGTGACTAGATGGGAGAAGAAAGAGCCCACAGAAGACTCTCTCTTGTTGTGAGAATTAAATGATTATAACTTGGAGAGACAATTGTTTCTCTCAGTGAGATGCCGTGTGAGAATGACGGGAACCGATTGTGCGGAATAGCATGGGCTGAGCTGCCAACTAATCCAGCGTAGGACGGAACCAAATTGGATGGATACTTGGTAATTGTACTTAGTGATTTTGTTTCAGAGAAAGTGGTCTTTGATAGAGATTGTGTTTTGTTATCACAGTATTTGGAGAATTGTGCTGCATAGTAAAGGCAGTTAGATTTTTGTTGTGTTAGATCTAATGATTAACCAAGAGGCACTAGTTGTGGATGTCAGCTCAGTTCATATACTGATTGACATCTTTTGTAGATTTGACAGAGGGTAGCTCAATTCAAAGGTGTAACCCATCAGTGATACATCAGCAGTTGTCGTTGCGATGGAGTTTTAAGTGTGAGTGTGTGTGTGTGTGTGTGTGTGTGTGTGTGTGTGTGTGTGTGTGTGTCAGGTGATAAGGCTGAATGTATTTTGAGTTGAGAATTTTGAAAGTCCTAGGTATGGCGAATAATGTGTGTTTGCATTACTTCTTGGATTTTTGCTGTGTAATTTTTGTGGATTTTTGGTTGATTTAAGGATCAGTACGTGATAGAATGGAGAGTGTGAACGTTTCTTCTGTTTTCTTTGTGTAGGCAAGTTCTTTAATACGCATTGTTAATGTGTTTGCTGCTACTCGTGTGATAACTACAAGTAACAGATATTTTTTCGTGAGTGAGTCTGTGTTGTGAGAATAACGTTCATGTCTGATGGAGTGCACCTGCATCATTAGCTGTTGGAAAGAACTTGCAAATGGCAGCATGGTAACAACTGTCTAACAACAGGTGGAAAGTGAACCTCTACTGTGGAAATGTGAAGAAGACGTTTGATGTTGCTCCTTGATGGTAGAAGTGTGAATGGACATTTGAAGAAATACAAAAGTGATGCTGTACTGAAGGCATTGAAACATCAGACCAGTTAGAAGAAGAACACAAGTAACTTTGCACCGTGTGTTAGAGGCACAAGTGGAAGAACAGTATGAATACAGGTTGCCTCCTGATGCATGAAACATCTCACACAGGGACAGTGGTTGTTTTCTTTATGCAGGCTAATTTGTGTTAGTTTTGCTTGTGTATTGATATCCTCTTCCAGAAAAAGACATACAATGCTTTGAGAACACAGATTATTGGACAGAGATTTGAAAGAAGTTATGTCATGAATGCTTGGAAATGAGTTTTGAACAAAAGAGATATATCCTGTTGAGTTTTGGAGATTTCATTTGGCAAGTGTTTGTGGAATGGCAATGAGATTAAGTTGCTGTTAATCCCAAGCTCTTGAATGTCATGACATTGTCTGCGAGCTGGCACTTGGAATTTGTATGACATTAGCTGCCAGACTACAGTGCTGTTGCACAGAAGGTTAGTGAGTGCGTACTTTTTGAGTGAGCAGACTAAACTGGTGGCCATGTGAGAAGATTTTCTCAGTGTGCTACTAACGTAATGGGTCTTACATGTTCATTGCAGCTATTTTCAGTGTATATCGATATAGACAAATGAACGCAATCCCATAATTGAATGTGAAACCCCATGTGGCACTAGAGTGAGATTTGAAATGGAAGTTTTCTAGAAGACGTCTGGCTGAATATATTCAAGTGATACTACAATTACTGTGCATTGGAATTGTATACAAGGTTGACTCCCAAATTGCAATGTGTTGCCAAGCTACGTATCTACTGGTGTCAGCTCCCATTGGAAGTAAAGGTTTGTGAATATGTTTGCAGTTTGCTTGTGGAATTCGTTGACTAGTGTAAGAGCTAAGTAAATTGTGAAGGATCACTATTAGTTGTCCTTAGCTATTGTTAAATTTGTACTTTTGATATAGTCAGATCTGTTTAGTGTGATTATTTGCAGTTGGGTGTACTATCTTAAGCACAGGGCGTTGCATCTTTATACAGTGAGAAGTGGCACAGAGTTAGTGGAGAATAGCGTTGTTCTCTCAGAGTTCAGTATTTTGTGTGTTCATGAATAGTTGAGTACTAGGTGGGGGAAGAGAGCTACTATGAAAAATGACATAGTTTACTGAAGACACGGGCTATGTGTGTTAATTAGGTATATGATGAGTGTTTTAAATTCTTGACAGGAATTAGTAACTGTCATTTGCAGTTGTAAATAAGTGGCAGTGTAGAGTACAGTGTGTTGTTATTATAGCAGTGCTTGAAACATTTGTTTTACATATAACATGCCTTGGTGATACGTGTCTTGCTTTGACAGGATGATCAATGCTAGTGAATATTATCGATTTCAACGATAGCGGATTAAGACAGTGAGGTTTTCACACAGTGATACGTTGGAGAAATTTGAGAGAGCAGAGCTAAGAGTTTTTGAAGCTTGTTTGGAAGTCGTATTTCATAGTTTGGTGCTTTTTCTGAGCCGGGTCCATTTACTATTTTTTATGCGGTGAAGAAGCAAAGCAGTGCGTTATCATTAGCATATGCTGAAGGCAGACTTGCAGTGGAGAATAGTTGCTGCACATTGAAGTACCAAAAGGAAATGTTGATGAGGTAAGGAATAGTGTTTGGATACAAAAGTTTAGTCCTAAAGTTATTTAAGGAATGAGAGGGAGATTGAAATTTAATTGTGCATGTTGTATTTGAAGGTATGCAAAGTTTGTGGAGGGTAAATTTGAATGTGACAGTGTCAGAGTGACAGGTTGAAGTTTCGAGGTAAGTGCATGTGTTGCTAATTTTTGGATAGTTGGTCCTATTTACAGTGATGTGGTTAGTGTTTTAATACGGAATACAATTTCTGTGTTACACCATGCTAATGACTGTTCTAGAAAAGTGTAGGAATGTTATCAGAAAATGTGTATGCTTCTATGGATAATAGTGAGAAAATATTTGGTTGTTCATTTGGTTAAATGATAATATGAATACATGACAGCATATGTGATGTCAACTTAATGCCTTGCCTGTTGGCCAGTATGTGCAACTGTTGATCAATCAATTACTCCTTTCAGTAATGATTGGGATTGCACATGGAGCGGAACAGAAAGTGGGTGCGAGCCACATATTACAAAATAACCTGAGGAGGATTGAAATACATGGAACTTGTTTCTGCTGTTGAATTGAGCTGATACGTTGTTGAGGTGAAAGCATCGTTTGTGACTAGATGGGAGAAGAAAGAGCCCACAGAAGACTCTCTCTTGTTGTGAGAATTAAATGATTATAACTTGGAGAGACAATTGTTTCTCTCAGTGAGATGCCGTGTGAGAATGACGGGAACCGATTGTGCGGAATAGCATGGGCTGAGCTGCCAACTAATCCAGCGTAGGACGGAACCAAATTGGATGGATACTTGGTAATTGTACTTAGTGATTTTGTTTCAGAGAAAGTGGTCTTTGATAGAGATTGTGTTTTGTTATCACAGTATTTGGAGAATTGTGCTGCATAGTAAAGGCAGTTAGATTTTTGTTGTGTTAGATCTAATGATTAACCAAGAGGCACTAGTTGTGGATGTCAGCTCAGTTCATATACTGATTGACATCTTTTGTAGATTTGTCAGAGGGTAGCTCAATTCAAAGGTGTAACCCATCAGTGATACATCAGCAGTTGTCGTTGCGATGGAGTTTTAAGTGTGAGTGTGTGTGTGTGTGTGTGTGTGTGTGTGTGTGTGTGTGTGTGTGTGTGTGTGTGTGTCAGGTGATAAGGCTGAATGTATTTTGAGTTGAGAATTTTGAAAGTCCTAGGTATGGCGAATAATGTGTGTTTGCATTACTTCTTGGATTTTTGCTGTGTAATTTTTGTGGATTTTTGGATGATTTAAGGATCAGTACGTGATAGAATGGCGAGTGTGAAGGTTTCTTCTGTTTTCTTTGTGTAGGCAAGTTCTTTAATACGCATTGTTAATGTGTTTGCTGCTACTCGTGTGATAACTACAAGTAACAGATATTTTTTCGTGAGTGAGTCTGTGTTGTGAGAATAACGTTCATGTCTGATGGAGTGCACCTGCATCATTAGCTGTTGGAAAGAACTTGCAAATGGCAGCATGGTAACAACTGTCTAACAACAGGTGGAAAGTGAACCTCTACTGTGGAAATGTGAAGAAGACGTTTGATGTTGCTCCTTGATGGTAGAAGTGTGAATGGACATTTGAAGAAATACAAAAGTGATGCTGTACTGAAGGCATTGAAACATCAGACCAGTTAGAAGAAGAACACAAGTAACTTTGCACCGTGTGTTAGAGGCACAAGTGGAAGAACAGTATGAATACAGGTTGCCTCCTGATGCATGAAACATCTCACACAGGGACAGTGGTTGTTTTCTTTATGCAGGCTAATTTGTGTTAGTTTTGCTTGTGTATTGATATCCTCTTCCAGAAAAAGACATACAATGCTTTGAGAACACAGATTATTGGACAGAGATTTGAAAGAAGTTATGTCATGAATGCTTGGAAATGAGTTTTGAACAAAAGAGATATATCCTGTTGAGTTTTGGAGATTTCATTTGGCAAGTGTTTGTGGAATGGCAATGAGATTAAGTTGCTGTTAATCCCAAGCTCTTGAATGTCATGACATTGTCTGCGAGCTGGCACTTGGAATTTGTATGACATTAGCTGCCAGACTACAGTGCTGTTGCACAGAAGGTTAGTGAGTGCGTACTTTTTGAGTGAGCAGACTAAACTGGTGGCCATGTGAGAAGATTTTCTCAGTGTGCTACTAACGTAATGGGTCTTACATGTTCATTGCAGCTATTTTCAGTGTATATCGATATAGACAAATGAACGCAATCCCATAATTGAATGTGAAACCCCATGTGGCACTAGAGTGAGATTTGAAATGGAAGTTTTCTAGAAGACGTCTGGCTGAATATATTCAAGTGATACTACAATTACTGTGCATTGGAATTGTATACAAGGTTGACTCCCAAATTGCAATGTGTTGCCAAGCTACGTATCTACTGGTGTCAGCTCCCATTGGAAGTAAAGGTTTGTGAATATGTTTGCAGTTTGCTTGTGGAATTCGTTGACTAGTGTAAGAGCTAAGTAAATTGTGAAGGATCACTATTAGTTGTCCTTAGCTATTGTTAAATTTGTACTTTTGATATAGTCAGATCTGTTTAGTGTGATTATTTGCAGTTGGGTGTACTATCTTAAGCACAGGGCGTTGCATCTTTATACAGTGAGAAGTGGCACAGAGTTAGTGGAGAATAGCGTTGTTCTCTCAGAGTTCAGTATTTTGTGTGTTCATGAATAGTTGAGTACTAGGTGGGGGAAGAGAGCTACTATGAAAAATGACATAGTTTACTGAAGACACGGGCTATGTGTGTTAATTAGGTATATGATGAGTGTTTTAAATTCTTGACAGGAATTAGTAACTGTCATTTGCAGTTGTAAATAAGTGGCAGTGTAGAGTACAGTGTGTTGTTATTATAGCAGTGCTTGAAACATTTGTTTTACATATAACATGCCTTGGTGATACGTGTCTTGCTTTGACAGGATGATCAATGCTAGTGAATATTATCGATTTCAACGATAGCGGATTAAGACAGTGAGGTTTTCACACAGTGATACGTTGGAGAAATTTGAGAGAGCAGAGCTAAGAGTTTTTGAAGCTTGTTTGGAAGTCGTATTTCATAGTTTGGTGCTTTTTCTGAGCCGGGTCCATTTACTATTTTTTATGCGGTGAAGAAGCAAAGCAGTGCGTTATCATTAGCATATGCTGAAGGCAGACTTGCAGTGGAGAATAGTTGCTGCACATTGAAGTACCAAAAGGAAATGTTGATGAGGTAAGGAATAGTGTTTGGATACAAAAGTTTAGTCCTAAAGTTATTTAAGGAATGAGAGGGAGATTGAAATTTAATTGTGCATGTTGTATTTGAAGGTATGCAAAGTTTGTGGAGGGTAAATTTGAATGTGACAGTGTCAGAGTGACAGGTTGAAGTTTCGAGGTAAGTGCATGTCTTGCTAATTTTTGGATAGTTGGTCCTATTTACAGTGATGTGGTTAGTGTTTTAATACGGAATACAATTTCTGTGTTACACCATGCTAATGACTGTTCTAGAAAAGTGTAGGAATGTTATCAGAAAATGTGTATGCTTCTATGGATAATAGTGAGAAAATATTTGGTTGTTCATTTGGTTAAATGATAATATGAATACATGACAGCATATGTGATGTCAACTTAATGCCTTGCCTGTTGGCCAGTATGTGCAACTGTTGATCAATCAATTACTCCTTTCAGTAATGATTGGGATTGCACATGGAGCGGAACAGAAAGTGGGTGCGAGCCACATATTACAAAATAACCTGAGGAGGATTGAAATACATGGAACTTGTTTCTGCTGTTGAATTGAGCTGATACGTTGTTGAGGTGAAAGCATCGTTTGTGACTAGATGGGAGAAGAAAGAGCCCACAGAAGACTCTCTCTTGTTGTGAGAATTAAATGATTATAACTTGGAGAGACAATTGTTTCTCTCAGTGAGATGCCGTGTGAGAATGACGGGAACCGATTGTGCGGAATAGCATGGGCTGAGCTGCCAACTAATCCAGCGTAGGACGGAACCAAATTGGATGGATACTTGGTAATTGTACTTAGTGATTTTGTTTCAGAGAAAGTGGTCTTTGATAGAGATTGTGTTTTGTTATCACAGTATTTGGAGAATTGTGCTGCATAGTAAAGGCAGTTAGATTTTTGTTGTGTTAGATCTAATGATTAACCAAGAGGCACTAGTTGTGGATGTCAGCTCAGTTCATATACTGATTGACATCTTTTGTAGATTTGTCAGAGGGTAGCTCAATTCAAAGGTGTAACCCATCAGTGATACATCAGCAGTTGTCGTTGCGATGGAGTTTTAAGTGTGAGTGTGTGTGTGTGTGTGTGTGTGTGTGTGTGTCAGGTGATAAGGCTGAATGTATTTTGAGTTGAGAATTTTGAAAGTCCTAGGTATGGCGAATAATGTGTGTTTGCATTACTTCTTGGATTTTTGCTGTGTAATTTTTGTGGATTTTTGGTTGATTTAAGGATCAGTACGTGATAGAATGGCGAGTGTGAAGGTTTCTTCTGTTTTCTTTGTGTAGGCAAGTTCTTTAATACGCATTGTTAATGTGTTTGCTGCTACTCGTGTGATAACTACAAGTAACAGATATTTTTTCGTGAGTGAGTCTGTGTTGTGAGAATAACGTTCATGTCTGATGGAGTGCACCTGCATCATTAGCTGTTGGAAAGAACTTGCAAATGGCAGCATGGTAACAACTGTCTAACAACAGGTGGAAAGTGAACCTCTACTGTGGAAATGTGAAGAAGACGTTTGATGTTGCTCCTTGATGGTAGAAGTGTGAATGGACATTTGAAGAAATACAAAAGTGATGCTGTACTGAAGGCATTGAAACATCAGACCAGTTAGAAGAAGAACACAAGTAACTTTGCACCGTGTGTTAGAGGCACAAGTGGAAGAACAGTATGAATACAGGTTGCCTCCTGATGCATGAAACATCTCACACAGGGACAGTGGTTGTTTTCTTTATGCAGGCTAATTTGTGTTAGTTTTGCTTGTGTATTGATATCCTCTCCCAGAAAAAGACATACAATGCTTTGAGAACACAGATTATTGGACAGAGATTTGAAAGAAGTTATGTCATGAATGCTTGGAAATGAGTTTTGAACAAAAGAGATACATCCTGTTGAGTTTTGGAGATTTCATTTGGCAAGTGTTTGTGGAATGGCAATGAGATTAAGTTGCTGTTAATCCCAAGCTCTTGAATGTCATGACATTGTCTGCGAGCTGGCACTTGGAATTTGTATGACATTAGCTGCCAGACTACAGTGCTGTTGCACAGAAGGTTAGTGAGTGCGTACTTTTTGAGTGAGCAGACTAAACTGGTGGCCATGTGAGAAGATTTTCTCAGTGTGCTACTAACGTAATGGGTCTTACATGTTCATTGCAGCTATTTTCAGTGTATATCGATATAGACAAATGAACGCAATCCCATAATTGAATGTGAAACCCCATGTGGCACTAGAGTGAGATTTGAAATGGAAGTTTTCTAGAAGACGTCTGGCTGAATATATTCAAGTGATACTACAATTACTGTGCATTGGAATTGTCTACAAGGTTGACTCCCAAATTGCAATGTGTTGCCAAGCTACGTATCTACTGGTGTCAGCTCCCATTGGAAGTAAAGGTTTGTGAATATGTTTGCAGTTTGCTTGTGGAATTCGTTGACTAGTGTAAGAGCTAAGTAAATTGTGAAGGATCACTATTAGTTGTCCTTAGCTATTGTTAAATTTGTACTTTTGATATAGTCAGATCTGTTTAGTGTGATTATTTGCAGTTGGGTGTACTATCTTAAGCACAGGGCGTTGCATCTTTATACAGTGAGAAGTGGCACAGAGTTAGTGGAGAATAGCGTTGTTCTCTCAGAGTTCAGTATTTTGTGTGTTCATGAATAGTTGAGTACTAGGTGGGGGAAGAGAGCTACTATGAAAAATGACATAGTTTACTGAAGACACGGGCTATGTGTGTTAATTAGGTATATGATGAGTGTTTTAAATTCTTGACAGGAATTAGTAACTGTCATTTGCAGTTGTAAATAAGTGGCAGTGTAGAGTACAGTGTGTTGTTATTATAGCAGTGCTTGAAACATTTGTTTTACATATAACATGCCTTGGTGATACGTGTCTTGCTTTGACAGGATGATCAATGCTAGTGAATATTATCGATTTCAACGATAGCGGATTAAGACAGTGAGGTTTTCACACAGTGATACGTTGGAGAAATTTGAGAGAGCAGAGCTAAGAGTTTTTGAAGCTTGTTTGGAAGTCGTATTTCATAGTTTGGTGCTTTTTCTGAGCCGGGTCCATTTACTATTTTTTATGCGGTGAAGAAGCAAAGCAATGCGTTATCATTAGCATATGCTGAAGGCAGACTTGCAGTGGAGAATAGTTGCTGCACATTGAAGTACCAAAAGGAAATGTTGATGAGGTAAGGAATAGTGTTTGGATACAAAAGTTTAGTCCTAAAGTTATTTAAGGAATGAGAGGGAGATTGAAATTTAATTGTGCATGTTGTATTTGAAGGTATGCAAAGTTTGTGGAGGGTAAATTTGAATGTGACAGTGTCAGAGTGACAGGTTGAAGTTTCGAGGTAAGTGCATGTGTTGCTAATTTTTGGATAGTTGGTCCTATTTACAGTGATGTGGTTAGTGTTTTAATACGGAATACAATTTCTGTGTTACACCGTGCTAATGACTGTTCTAGAAAAGTGTAGGAATGTTATCAGAAAATGTGTATGCTTCTATGGATAATAGTGAGAAAATATTTGGTTGTTCATTTGTTTAAATGATAATATGAATACATGACAGCATATGTGATGTCAACTTAATGCCTTGCCTGTTGGCCAGTATGTGCAACTGTTGATCAATCAATTACTCCTTTCAGTAATGATTGGGATTGCACATGGAGCTGAACAGAAAGTGGGTGCGAGCCACATATTACAAAATAACCTGAGGAGGATTGAAATACATGGAACTTGTTTCTGCTGTTGAATTGAGCTGATACGTTGTTGAGGTGAAAGCATCGTTTGTGACTAGATGGGAGAAGAAAGAGCCCACAGAAGACTCTCTCTTGTTGTGAGAATTAAATGATTATAACTTGGAGAGACAATTGTTTCTCTCAGTGAGATGCCGTGTGAGAATGACGGGAACCGATTGTGCGGAATAGCATGGGCTGAGCTGCCAACTAATCCAGCGTAGGACGGAACCAAATTGGATGGATACTTGGTAATTGTACTTAGTGATTTTGTTTCAGAGAAAGTGGTCTTTGATAGAGATTGTGTTTTGTTATCACAGTATTTGGAGAATTGTGCTGCATAGTAAAGGCAGTTAGATTTTTGTTGTGTTAGATCTAATGATTAACCAAGAGGCACTAGTTGTGGATGTCAGCTCAGTTCATATACTGATTGACATCTTTTGTAGATTTGTCAGAGGGTAGCTCAATTCAAAGGTGTAACCCATCAGTGATACATCAGCAGTTGTCGTTGCGATGGAGTTTTAAGTGTGAGTGTGTGTGTGTGTGTGTGTGTGTGTGTGTGTCAGGTGATAAGGCTGAATGTATTTTGAGTTGAGAATTTTGAAAGTCCTAGGTATGGCGAATAATGTGTGTTTGCATTACTTCTTGGATTTTTGCTGTGTAATTTTTGTGGATTTTTGGTTGATTTAAGGATCAGTACGTGATAGAATGGCGAGTGTGAAGGTTTCTTCTGTTTTCTTTGTGTAGGCAAGTTCTTTAATACGCATTGTTAATGTGTTTGCTGCTACTCGTGTGATAACTACAAGTAACAGATATTTTTTCGTGAGTGAGTCTGTGTTGTGAGAATAACGTTCATGTCTGATGGAGTGCACCTGCATCATTAGCTGTTGGAAAGAACTTGCAAATGGCAGCATGGTAACAACTGTCTAACAACAGGTGGAAAGTGAACCTCTACTGTGGAAATGTGAAGAAGACGTTTGATGTTGCTCCTTGATGGTAGAAGTGTGAATGGACATTTGAAGAAATACAAAAGTGATGCTGTACTGAAGGCATTGAAACATCAGACCAGTTAGAAGAAGAACACAAGTAACTTTGCACCGTGTGTTAGAGGCACAAGTGGAAGAACAGTATGAATACAGGTTGCCTCCTGATGCATGAAACATCTCACACAGGGACAGTGGTTGTTTTCTTTATGCAGGCTAATTTGTGTTAGTTTTGCTTGTGTATTGATATCCTCTCCCAGAAAAAGACATACAATGCTTTGAGAACACAGATTATTGGACAGAGATTTGAAAGAAGTTATGTCATGAATGCTTGGAAATGAGTTTTGAACAAAAGAGATACATCCTGTTGAGTTTTGGAGATTTCATTTGGCAAGTGTTTGTGGAATGGCAATGAGATTAAGTTGCTGTTAATCCCAAGCTCTTGAATGTCATGACATTGTCTGCGAGCTGGCACTTGGAATTTGTATGACATTAGCTGCCAGACTACAGTGCTGTTGCACAGAAGGTTAGTGAGTGCGTACTTTTTGAGTGAGCAGACTAAACTGGTGGCCATGTGAGAAGATTTTCTCAGTGTGCTACTAACGTAATGGGTCTTACATGTTCATTGCAGCTATTTTCAGTGTATATCGATATAGACAAATGAACGCAATCCCATAATTGAATGTGAAACCCCATGTGGCACTAGAGTGAGATTTGAAATGGAAGTTTTCTAGAAGACGTCTGGCTGAATATATTCAAGTGATACTACAATTACTGTGCATTGGAATTGTCTACAAGGTTGACTCCCAAATTGCAATGTGTTGCCAAGCTACGTATCTACTGGTGTCAGCTCCCATTGGAAGTAAAGGTTTGTGAATATGTTTGCAGTTTGCTTGTGGAATTCGTTGACTAGTGTAAGAGCTAAGTAAATTGTGAAGGATCACTATTAGTTGTCCTTAGCTATTGTTAAATTTGTACTTTTGATATAGTCAGATCTGTTTAGTGTGATTATTTGCAGTTGGGTGTACTATCTTAAGCACAGGGCGTTGCATCTTTATACAGTGAGAAGTGGCACAGAGTTAGTGGAGAATAGCGTTGTTCTCTCAGAGTTCAGTATTTTGTGTGTTCATGAATAGTTGAGTACTAGGTGGGGGAAGAGAGCTACTATGAAAAATGACATAGTTTACTGAAGACACGGGCTATGTGTGTTAATTAGGTATATGATGAGTGTTTTAAATTCTTGACAGGAATTAGTAACTGTCATTTGCAGTTGTAAATAAGTGGCAGTGTAGAGTACAGTGTGTTGTTATTATAGCAGTGCTTGAAACATTTGTTTTACATATAACATGCCTTGGTGATACGTGTCTTGCTTTGACAGGATGATCAATGCTAGTGAATATTATCGATTTCAACGATAGCGGATTAAGACAGTGAGGTTTTCACACAGTGATACGTTGGAGAAATTTGAGAGAGCAGAGCTAAGAGTTTTTGAAGCTTGTTTGGAAGTCGTATTTCATAGTTTGGTGCTTTTTCTGAGCCGGGTCCATTTACTATTTTTTATGCGGTGAAGAAGCAAAGCAATGCGTTATCATTAGCATATGCTGAAGGCAGACTTGCAGTGGAGAATAGTTGCTGCACATTGAAGTACCAAAAGGAAATGTTGATGAGGTAAGGAATAGTGTTTGGATACAAAAGTTTAGTCCTAAAGTTATTTAAGGAATGAGAGGGAGATTGAAATTTAATTGTGCATGTTGTATTTGAAGGTATGCAAAGTTTGTGGAGGGTAAATTTGAATGTGACAGTGTCAGAGTGACAGGTTGAAGTTTCGAGGTAAGTGCATGTGTTGCTAATTTTTGGATAGTTGGTCCTATTTACAGTGATGTGGTTAGTGTTTTAATACGGAATACAATTTCTGTGTTACACCGTGCTAATGACTGTTCTAGAAAAGTGTAGGAATGTTATCAGAAAATGTGTATGCTTCTATGGATAATAGTGAGAAAATATTTGGTTGTTCATTTGTTTAAATGATAATATGAATACATGACAGCATATGTGATGTCAACTTAATGCCTTGCCTGTTGGCCAGTATGTGCAACTGTTGATCAATCAATTACTCCTTTCAGTAATGATTGGGATTGCACATGGAGCTGAACAGAAAGTGGGTGCGAGCCACATATTACAAAATAACCTGAGGAGGATTGAAATACATGGAACTTGTTTCTGCTGTTGAATTGAGCTGATACGTTGTTGAGGTGAAAGCATCGTTTGTGACTAGATGGGAGAAGAAAGAGCCCACAGAAGACTCTCTCTTGTTGTGAGAATTAAATGATTATAACTTGGAGAGACAATTGTTTCTCTCAGTGAGATGCCGTGTGAGAATGACGGGAACCGATTGTGCGGAATAGCATGGGCTGAGCTGCCAACTAATCCAGCGTAGGACGGAACCAAATTGGATGGATACTTGGTAATTGTACTTAGTGATTTTGTTTCAGAGAAAGTGGTCTTTGATAGAGATTGTGTTTTGTTATCACAGTATTTGGAGAATTGTGCTGCATAGTAAAGGCAGTTAGATTTTTGTTGTGTTAGATCTAATGATTAACCAAGAGGCACTAGTTGTGGATGTCAGCTCAGTTCATATACTGATTGACATCTTTTGTAGATTTGTCAGAGGGTAGCTCAATTCAAAGGTGTAACCCATCAGTGATACATCAGCAGTTGTCGTTGCGATGGAGTTTTAAGTGTGAGTGTGTGTGTGTGTGTGTGTGTGTGTGTGTGTGTGTGTGTGTGTGTGTGTGTGTGTGTCAAGTGATAAGGCTGAATGTATTTTGAGTTGAGAATTTTGAAAGTCCTAGGTATGGCGAATAATGTGTGTTTGCATTACTTCTTGGATTTTTGCTGTGTAATTTTTGTGGATTTTTGGTTGATTTAAGGATCAGTACGTGATAGAATGGCGAGTGTGAAGGTTTCTTCTGTTTTCTTTGTGTAGGCAAGTTCTTTAATACGCATTGTTAATGTGTTTGCTGCTACTCGTGTGATAACTACAAGTAACAGATATTTTTTCGTGAGTGAGTCTGTGTTGTGAGAATAACGTTCATGTCTGATGGAGTGCACCTGCATCATTAGCTGTTGGAAAGAACTTGCAAATGGCAGCATGGTAACAACTGTCTAACAACAGGTGGAAAGTGAACCTCTACTGTGGAAATGTGAAGAAGACGTTTGATGTTGCTCCTTGATGGTAGAAGTGTGAATGGACATTTGAAGAAATACAAAAGTGATGCTGTACTGAAGGCATTGAAACATCAGACCAGTTAGAAGAAGAACACAAGTAACTTTGCACCGTGTGTTAGAGGCACAAGTGGAAGAACAGTATGAATACAGGTTGCCTCCTGATGCATGAAACATCTCACACAGGGACAGTGGTTGTTTTCTTTATGCAGGCTAATTTGTGTTAGTTTTGCTTGTGTATTGATATCCTCTTCCAGAAAAAGACATACAATGCTTTGAGAACACAGATTATTGGACAGAGATTTGAAAGAAGTTATGTCATGAATGCTTGGAAATGAGTTTTGAACAAAAGAGATATATCCTGTTGAGTTTTGGAGATTTCATTTGGCAAGTGTTTGTGGAATGGCAATGAGATTAAGTTGCTGTTAATCCCAAGCTCTTGAATGTCATGACATTGTCTGCGAGCTGGCACTTGGAATTTGTATGACATTAGCTGCCAGACTACAGTGCTGTTGCACAGAAGGTTAGTGAGTGCGTACTTTTTGAGTGAGCAGACTAAACTGGTGGCCATGTGAGAAGATTTTCTCAGTGTGCTACTAACGTAATGGGTCTTACATGTTCATTGCAGCTATTTTCAGTGTATATCGATATAGACAAATGAACGCAATCCCATAATTGAATGTGAAAACCCCATGTGGCACTAGAGTGAGATTTGAAATGGAAGTTTTCTAGAAGACGTCTGGCTGAATATATTCAAGTGATACTACAATTACTGTGCATTGGAATTGTATACAAGGTTGACTCCCAAATTGCAATGTGTTGCCAAGCTACGTATCTACTGGTGTCAGCTCCCATTGGAAGTAAAGGTTTGTGAATATGTTTGCAGTTTGCTTGTGGAATTCGTTGACTAGTGTAAGAGCTAAGTAAATTGTGAAGGATCACTATTAGTTGTCCTTAGCTATTGTTAAATTTGTACTTTTGATATAGTCAGATCTGTTTAGTGTGATTATTTGCAGTTGGGTGTACTATCTTAAGCACAGGGCGTTGCATCTTTATACAGTGAGAAGTGGCACAGAGTTAGTGGAGAATAGCGTTGTTCTCTCAGAGTTCAGTATTTTGTGTGTTCATGAATAGTTGAGTACTAGGTGGGGGAAGAGAGCTACTATGAAAAATGACATAGTTTACTGAAGACACGGGCTATGTGTGTTAATTAGGTATATGATGAGTGTTTTAAATTCTTGACAGGAATTAGTAACTGTCATTTGCAGTTGTAAATAAGTGGCAGTGTAGAGTACAGTGTGTTGTTATTATAGCAGTGCTTGAAACATTTGTTTTACATATAACATGCCTTGGTGATACGTGTCTTGCTTTGACAGGATGATCAATGCTAGTGAATATTATCGATTTCAACGATAGCGGATTAAGACAGTGAGGTTTTCACACAGTGATACGTTGGAGAAATTTGAGAGAGCAGAGCTAAGAGTTTTTGAAGCTTGTTTGGAAGTCGTATTTCATAGTTTGGTGCTTTTTCTGAGCCGGGTCCATTTACTATTTTTTATGCGGTGAAGAAGCAAAGCAGTGCGTTATCATTAGCATATGCTGAAGGCAGACTTGCAGTGGAGAATAGTTGCTGCACATTGAAGTACCAAAAGGAAATGTTGATGAGGTAAGGAATAGTGTTTGGATACAAAAGTTTAGTCCTAAAGTTATTTAAGGAATGAGAGGGAGATTGAAATTTAATTGTGCATGTTGTATTTGAAGGTATGCAACGTTTGTGGAGGGTAAATTTGAATGTGACAGTGTCAGAGTGACAGGTTGAAGTTTCGAGGTAAGTGCATGTCTTGCTAATTTTTGGATAGTTGGTCCTATTTACAGTGATGTGGTTAGTGTTTTAATACGGAATACAATTTCTGTGTTACACCATGCTAATGACTGTTCTAGAAAAGTGTAGGAATGTTATCAGAAAATGTGTATGCTTCTATGGATAATAGTGAGAAAATATTTGGTTGTTCATTTGTTTAAATGATAATATGAATACATGACAGCATATGTGATGTCAACTTAATGCCTTGCCTGTTGGCCAGTATGTGCAACTGTTGATCAATCAATTACTCCTTTCAGTAATGATTGGGATTGCACATGGAGCTGAACAGAAAGTGGGTGCGAGCCACATATTACAAAATAACCTGAGGAGGATTGAAATACATGGAACTTGTTTCTGCTGTTGAATTGAGCTGATACGTTGTTGAGGTGAAAGCATCGTTTGTGACTAGATGGGAGAAGAAAGAGCCCACAGAAGACTCTCTCTTGTTGTGAGAATTAAATGATTATAACTTGGAGAGACAATTGTTTCTCTCAGTGAGATGCCGTGTGAGAATGACGGGAACCGATTGTGCGGAATAGCATGGGCTGAGCTGCCAACTAATCCAGCGTAGGACGGAACCAAATTGGATGGATACTTGGTAATTGTACTTAGTGATTTTGTTTCAGAGAAAGTGGTCTTTGATAGAGATTGTGTTTTGTTATCACAGTATTTGGAGAATTGTGCTGCATAGTAAAGGCAGTTAGATTTTTGTTGTGTTAGATCTAATGATTAACCAAGAGGCACTAGTTGTGGATGTCAGCTCAGTTCATATACTGATTGACATCTTTTGTAGATTTGTCAGAGGGTAGCTCAATTCAAAGGTGTAACCCATCAGTGATACATCAGCAGTTGTCGTTGCGATGGAGTTTTAAGTGTGTGTGTGTGTGTGTGTGTGTGTGTGTGTGTGTGTGTGTGTCAGGTGATAAGGCTGAATGTATTTTGAGTTTAGAATTTTGAAAGTCCTAGGTATGGCGAATAATGTGTGTTTGCATTACTTCTTGGATTTTTGCTGTGTAATTTTTGTGGATTTTTGGTTGATTTAAGGGTCAGTACGTGATAGAATGGCGAGTGTGAAGGTTTCTTCTGTTTTCTTTGTGTAGGCAAGTTCTTTAATACGCATTGTTAATGTGTTTGCTGCTACTCGTGTGATAACTACAAGTAACAGATATTTTTTCGTGAGTGAGTCTGTGTTGTGAGAATAACGTTCATGTCTGATGGAGTGCACCTGCATCATTAGCTGTTGGAAAGAACTTGCAAATGGCAGCATGGTAACAACTGTCTAACAACAGGTGGAAAGTGAACCTCTACTGTGGAAATGTGAAGAAGACATTTGATGTTGCTCCTTGATGGTAGAAGTGTGAATGGACATTTGAAGAAATACAAAAGTGATGCTGTACTGAAGGCATTGAAACATCAGACCAGTTAGAAGAAGAACACAAGTAACTTTGCACCGTGTGTTAGAGGCACAAGTGGAAGAACAGTATGAATACAGGTTGCCTCCTGATGCATGAAACATCTCACACAGGGACAGTGGTTGTTTTCTTTATGCAGGCTAATTTGTGTTAGTTTTGCTTGTGTATTGATATCCTCTTCCAGAAAAAGACATACAATGCTTTGAGAACACAGATTATTGGACAGAGATTTGAAAGAAGTTATGTCATGAATGCTTGGAAATGAGTTTTGAACAAAAGAGATATATCCTGTTGAGTTTTGGAGATTTCATTTGGCAAGTGTTTGTGGAATGGCAATGAGATTAAGTTGCTGTTAATCCCAAGCTCTTGAATGTCATGACATTGTCTGCGAGCTGGCACTTGGAATTTGTATGACATTAGCTGCCAGACTACAGTGCTGTTGCACAGAAGGTTAGTGAGTGCGTACTTTTTGAGTGAGCAGACTAAACTGGTGGCCATGTGAGAAGATTTTCTCAGTGTGCTACTAACGTAATGGGTCTTACATGTTCATTGCAGCTATTTTCAGTGTATATCGATATAGACAAATGAACGCAATCCCATAATTGAATGTGAAACCCCATGTGGCACTAGAGTGAGATTTGAAATGGAAGTTTTCTAGAAGACGTCTGGCTGAATATATTCAAGTGATACTACAATTACTGTGCATTGGAATTGTATACAAGGTTGACTCCCAAATTGCAATGTGTTGCCAAGCTACGTATCTACTGGTGTCAGCTCCCATTGGAAGTAAAGGTTTGTGAATATGTTTGCAGTTTGCTTGTGGAATTCGTTGACTAGTGTAAGAGCTAAGTAAATTGTGAAGGATCACTATTAGTTGTCCTTAGCTATTGTTAAATTTGTACTTTTGATATAGTCAGATCTGTTTAGTGTGATTATTTGCAGTTGGGTGTACTATCTTAAGCACAGGGCGTTGCATCTTTATACAGTGAGAAGTGGCACAGAGTTAGTGGAGAATAGCGTTGTTCTCTCAGAGTTCAGTATTTTGTGTGTTCATGAATAGTTGAGTACTAGGTGGGGGAAGAGAGCTACTATGAAAAATGACATAGTTTACTGAAGACACGGGCTATGTGTGTTAATTAGGTATATGATGAGTGTTTTAAATTCTTGACAGGAATTAGTAATTGTCATTTGCAGTTGTAAATAAGTGGCAGTGTAGAGTACAGTGTGTTGTTATTATAGCAGTGCTTGAAACATTTGTTTTACATATAACATGCCTTGGTGATACGTGTCTTGCTTTGACAGGATGATCAATGCTAGTGAATATTATCGATTTCAACGATAGCGGATTAAGACAGTGAGGTTTTCACACAGTGATACGTTGGAGAAATTTGAGAGAGCAGAGCTAAGAGTTTTTGAAGCTTGTTTGGAAGTCGTATTTCATAGTTTGGTGCTTTTTCTGAGCCGGGTCCATTTACTATTTTTTATGCGGTGAAGAAGCAAAGCAGTGCGTTATCATTAGCATATGCTGAAGGCAGACTTGCAGTGGAGAATAGTTGCTGCACATTGAAGTACCAAAAGGAAATGTTGATGAGGTAAGGAATAGTGTTTGGATACAAAAGTTTAGTCCTAAAGTTATTTAAGGAATGAGAGGGAGATTGAAATTTAATTGTGCATGTTGTATTTGAAGGTATGCAAAGTTTGTGGAGGGTAAATTTGAATGTGACAGTGTCAGAGTGACAGGTTGAAGTTTCGAGGTAAGTGCATGTCTTGCTAATTTTTGGATAGTTGGTCCTATTTACAGTGATGTGGTTAGTGTTTTAATACGGAATACAATTTCTGTGTTACACCATGCTAATGACTGTTCTAGAAAAGTGTAGGAATGTTATCAGAAAATGTGTATGCTTCTATGGATAATAGTGAGAAAATATTTGGTTGTTCATTTGGTTAAATGATAATATGAATACATGACAGCATATGTGATGTCAACTTAATGCCTTGCCTGTTGGCCAGTATGTGCAACTGTTGATCAATCAATTACTCCTTTCAGTAATGATTGGGATTGCACATGGAGCTGAACAGAAAGTGGGTGCGAGCCACATATTACAAAATAACCTGAGGAGGATTGAAATACATGGAACTTGTTTCTGCTGTTGAATTGAGCTGATACGTTGTTGAGGTGAAAGCATCGTTTGTGACTAGATGGGAGAAGAAAGAGCCCACAGAAGACTCTCTCTTGTTGTGAGAATTAAATGATTATAACTTGGAGAGACAATTGTTTCTCTCAGTGAGATGCCGTGTGAGAATGACGGGAACCGATTGTGCGGAATAGCATGGGCTGAGCTGCCAACTAATCCAGCGTAGGACGGAACCAAATTGGATGGATACTTGGTAATTGTACTTAGTGATTTTGTTTCAGAGAAAGTGGTCTTTGATAGAGATTGTGTTTTGTTATCACAGTATTTGGAGAATTGTGCTGCATAGTAAAGGCAGTTAGATTTTTGTTGTGTTAGATCTAATGATTAACCAAGAGGCACTAGTTGTGGATGTCAGCTCAGTTCATATACTGATTGACATCTTTTGTAGATTTGTCAGAGGGTAGCTCAATTCAAAGGTGTAACCCATCAGTGATACATCAGCAGTTGTCGTTGCGATGGAGTTTTAAGTGTGAGTGTGTGTGTGTGTGTGTGTGTGTGTGTGTGTGTGTGTGTGTGTGTGTGTGTGTCAGGTGATAAGGCTGAATGTATTTTGAGTTGAGAATTTTGAAAGTCCTAGGTATGGCGAATAATGTGTGTTTGCATTACTTCTTGGATTTTTGCTGTGTAATTTTTGTGGATTTTTGGTTGATTTAAGGATCAGTACGTGATAGAATGGCGAGTGTGAAGGTTTCTTCTGTTTTCTTTGTGTAGGCAAGTTCTTTAATACGCATTGTTAATGTGTTTGCTGCTACTCGTGTGATAACTACAAGTAACAGATATTTTTTCGTGAGTGAGTCTGTGTTGTGAGAATAACGTTCATGTCTGATGGAGTGCACCTGCATCATTAGCTGTTGGAAAGAACTTGCAAATGGCAGCATGGTAACAACTGTCTAACAACAGGTGGAAAGTGAACCTCTACTGTGGAAATGTGAAGAAGACGTTTGATGTTGCTCCTTGATGGTAGAAGTGTGAATGGACATTTGAAGAAATACAAAAGTGATGCTGTACTGAAGGCATTGAAACATCAGACCAGTTAGAAGAAGAACACAAGTAACTTTGCACCGTGTGTTAGAGGCACAAGTGGAAGAACAGTATGAATACAGGTTGCCTCCTGATGCATGAAACATCTCACACAGGGACAGTGGTTGTTTTCTTTATGCAGGCTAATTTGTGTTAGTTTTGCTTGTGTATTGATATCCTCTTCCAGAAAAAGACATACAATGCTTTGAGAACACAGATTATTGGACAGAGATTTGAAAGAAGTTACGTCATGAATGCTTGGAAATGAGTTTTGAACAAAAGAGATATATCCTGTTGAGTTTTGGAGATTTCATTTGGCAAGTGTTTGTGGAATGGCAATGAGATTAAGTTGCTGTTAATCCCAAGCTCTTGAATGTCATGACATTGTCTGCGAGCTGGCACTTGGAATTTGTATGACATTAGCTGCCAGACTACAGTGCTGTTGCACAGAAGGTTAGTGAGTGCGTACTTTTTGAGTGAGCAGACTAAACTGGTGGCCATGTGAGAAGATTTTCTCAGTGTGCTACTAACGTAATGGGTCTTACATGTTCATTGCAGCTATTTTCAGTGTATATCGATATAGACAAATGAACGCAATCCCATAATTGAATGTGAAACCCCATGTGGCACTAGAGTGAGATTTGAAATGGAAGTTTTCTAGAAGACGTCTGGCTGAATATATTCAAGTGATACTACAATTACTGTGCATTGGAATTGTATACAAGGTTGACTCCCAAATTGCAATGTGTTGCCAAGCTACGTATCTACTGGTGTCAGCTCCCATTGGAAGTAAAGGTTTGTGAATATGTTTGCAGTTTGCTTGTGGAATTCGTTGACTAGTGTAAGAGCTAAGTAAATTGTGAAGGATCACTATTAGTTGTCCTTAGCTATTGTTAAATTTGTACTTTTGATATAGTCAGATCTGTTTAGTGTGATTATTTGCAGTTGGGTGTACTATCTTAAGCACAGGGCGTTGCATCTTTATACAGTGAGAAGTGGCACAGAGTTAGTGGAGAATAGCGTTGTTCTCTCAGAGTTCAGTATTTTGTGTGTTCATGAATAGTTGAGTACTAGGTGGGGGAAGAGAGCTACTATGAAAAATGACATAGTTTACTGAAGACACGGGCTATGTGTGTTAATTAGGTATATGATGAGTGTTTTAAATTCTTGACAGGAATTAGTAACTGTCATTTGCAGTTGTAAATAAGTGGCAGTGTAGAGTGCAGTGTGTTGTTATTATAGCAGTGCTTGAAACATTTGTTTTACATATAACATGCCTTGGTGATACGTGTCTTGCTTTGACAGGATGATCAATGCTAGTGAATATTATCGATTTCAACGATAGCGGATTAAGACAGTGAGGTTTTCACACAGTGATACGTTGGAGAAATTTGAGAGAGCAGAGCTAAGAGTTTTTGAAGCTTGTTTGGAAGTCGTATTTCATAGTTTGGTGCTTTTTCTGAGCCGGGTCCATTTACTATTTTTTATGCGGTGAAGAAGCAAAGCAGTGCGTTATCATTAGCATATGCTGAAGGCAGACTTGCAGTGGAGAATAGTTGCTGCACATTGAAGTACCAAAAGGAAATGTTGATGAGGTAAGGAATAGTGTTTGGATACAAAAGTTTAGTCCTAAAGTTATTTAAGGAATGAGAGGGAGATTGAAATTTAATTGTGCATGTTGTATTTGAAGGTATGCAAAGTTTGTGGAGGGTAAATTTGAATGTGACAGTGTCAGAGTGACAGGTTGAAGTTTCGAGGTAAGTGCATGTCTTGCTAATTTTTGGATAGTTGGTCCTATTTACAGTGATGTGGTTAGTGTTTTAATACGGAATACAATTTCTGTGTTACACCATGCTAATGACTGTTCTAGAAAAGTGTAGGAATGTTATCAGAAAATGTGTATGCTTCTATGGATAATAGTGAGAAAATATTTGGTTGTTCATTTGGTTAAATGATAATATGAATACATGACAGCATATGTGATGTCAACTTAATGCCTTGCCTGTTGGCCAGTATGTGCAACTGTTGATCAATCAATTACTCCTTTCAGTAATGATTGGGATTGCACATGGAGCTGAACAGAAAGTGGGCGCGAGCCACATATTACAAAATAACCTGAGGAGGATTGAAATACATGGAACTTGTTTCTGCTGTTGAATTGAGCTGATACGTTGTTGAGGTGAAAGCATCGTTTGTGACTAGATGGGAGAAGAAAGAGCCCACAGAAGACTCTCTCTTGTTGTGAGAATTAAATGATTATAACTTGGAGAGACAATTGTTTCTCTCAGTGAGATGCCGTGTGAGAATGACGGGAACCGATTGTGCGGAATAGCATGGGCTGAGCTGCCAACTAATCCAGCGTAGGACGGAACCAAATTGGATGGATACTTGGTAATTGTACTTAGTGATTTTGTTTCAGAGAAAGTGGTCTTTGATAGAGATTGTGTTTTGTTATCACAGTATTTGGAGAATTGTGCTGCATAGTAAAGGCAGTTAGATTTTTGTTGTGTTAGATCTAATGATTAACCAAGAGGCACTAGTTGTGGATGTCAGCTCAGTTCATATACTGATTGACATCTTTTGTAGATTTGTCAGAGGGTAGCTCAATTCAAAGGTGTAACCCATCAGTGATACATCAGCAGTTGTCGTTGCGATGGAGTTTTAAGTGTGTGTGTGTGTGTGTGTGTGTGTGTGTGTGTGTGTGTGTGTCAGGTGATAAGGCTGAATGTATTTTGAGTTGAGAATTTTGAAAGTCCTAGGTATGGCGAATAATGTGTGTTTGCATTACTTCTTGGATTTTTGCTGTGTAATTTTTGTGGATTTTTGGTTGATTTAAGGATCAGTACGTGATAGAATGGCGAGTGTGAAGGTTTCTTCTGTTTTCTTTGTGTAGGCAAGTTCTTTAATACGCATTGTTGATGTGTTTGCTGCTACTCGTGTGATAACTACAAGTAACAGATATTTTTTCGTGAGTGAGTCTGTGTTGTGAGAATAACGTTCATGTCTGATGGAGTGCACCTGCATCATTAGCTGTTGGAAAGAACTTGCAAATGGCAGCATGGTAACAACTGTCTAACAACAGGTGGAAAGTGAACCTCTACTGTGGAAATGTGAAGAAGACGTTTGATGTTGCTCCTTGATGGTAGAAGTGTGAATGGACATTTGAAGAAATACAAAAGTGATGCTGTACTGAAGGCATTGAAACATCAGACCAGTTAGAAGAAGAACACAAGTAACTTTGCACCGTGTGTTAGAGGCACAAGTGGAAGAACAGTATGAATACAGGTTGCCTCCTGATGCATGAAACATCTCACACAGGGACAGTGGTTGTTTTCTTTATGCAGGCTAATTTGTGTTAGTTTTGCTTGTGTATTGATATCCTCTTCCAGAAAAAGACATACAATGCTTTGAGAACACAGATTATTGGACAGAGATTTGAAAGAAGTTACGTCATGAATGCTTGGAAATGAGTTTTGAACAAAAGAGATATATCCTGTTGAGTTTTGGAGATTTCATTTGGCAAGTGTTTGTGGAATGGCAATGAGATTAAGTTGCTGTTAATCCCAAGCTCTTGAATGTCATGACATTGTCTGCGAGCTGGCACTTGGAATTTGTATGACATTAGCTGCCAGACTACAGTGCTGTTGCACAGAAGGTTAGTGAGTGCGTACTTTTTGAGTGAGCAGACTAAACTGGTGGCCATGTGAGAAGATTTTCTCAGTGTGCTACTAACGTAATGGGTCTTACATGTTCATTGCAGCTATTTTCAGTGTATATCGATATAGACAAATGAACGCAATCCCATAATTGAATGTGAAACCCCATGTGGCACTAGAGTGAGATTTGAAATGGAAGTTTTCTAGAAGACGTCTGGCTGAATATATTCAAGTGATACTACAATTACTGTGCATTGGAATTGTATACAAGGTTGACTCCCAAATTGCAATGTGTTGCCAAGCTACGTATCTACTGGTGTCAGCTCCCATTGGAAGTAAAGGTTTGTGAATATGTTTGCAGTTTGCTTGTGGAATTCGTTGACTAGTGTAAGAGCTAAGTAAATTGTGAAGGATCACTATTAGTTGTCCTTAGCTATTGTTAAATTTGTACTTTTGATATAGTCAGATCTGTTTAGTGTGATTATTTGCAGTTGGGTGTACTATCTTAAGCACAGGGCGTTGCATCTTTATACAGTGAGAAGTGGCACAGAGTTAGTGGAGAATAGCGTTGTTCTCTCAGAGTTCAGTATTTTGTGTGTTCATGAATAGTTGAGTACTAGGTGGGGGAAGAGAGCTACTATGAAAAATGACATAGTTTACTGAAGACACGGGCTATGTGTGTTAATTAGGTATATGATGAGTGTTTTAAATTCTTGACAGGAATTAGTAACTGTCATTTGCAGTTGTAAATAAGTGGCAGTGTAGAGTACAGTGTGTTGTTATTATAGCAGTGCTTGAAACATTTGTTTTACATATAACATGCCTTGGTGATACGTGTCTTGCTTTGACAGGATGATCAATGCTAGTGAATATTATCGATTTCAACGATAGCGGATTAAGACAGTGAGGTTTTCACACAGTGATACGTTGGAGAAATTTGAGAGAGCAGAGCTAAGAGTTTTTGAAGCTTGTTTGGAAGTCGTATTTCATAGTTTGGTGCTTTTTCTGAGCCGGGTCCATTTACTATTTTTTATGCGGTGAAGAAGCAAAGCAATGCGTTATCATTAGCATATGCTGAAGGCAGACTTGCAGTGGAGAATAGTTGCTGCACATTGAAGTACCAAAAGGAAATGTTGATGAGGTAAGGAATAGTGTTTGGATACAAAAGTTTAGTCCTAAAGTTATTTAAGGAATGAGAGGGAGATTGAAATTTAATTGTGCATGTTGTATTTGAAGGTATGCAACGTTTGTGGAGGGTAAATTTGAATGTGACAGTGTCAGAGTGACAGGTTGAAGTTTCGAGGTAAGTGCATGTCTTGCTAATTTTTGGATAGTTGGTCCTATTTACAGTGATGTGGTTAGTGTTTTAATACGGAATACAATTTCTGTGTTACACCGTGCTAATGACTGTTCTAGAAAAGTGTAGGAATGTTATCAGAAAATGTGTATGCTTCTATGGATAATAGTGAGAAAATATTTGGTTGTTCATTTGTTTAAATGATAATATGAATACATGACAGCATATGTGATGTCAACTTAATGCCTTGCCTGTTGGCCAGTATGTGCAACTGTTGATCAATCAATTACTCCTTTCAGTAATGATTGGGATTGCACATGGAGCTGAACAGAAAGTGGGTGCGAGCCACATATTACAAAATAACCTGAGGAGGATTGAAATACATGGAACTTGTTTCTGCTGTTGAATTGAGCTGATACGTTGTTGAGGTGAAAGCATCGTTTGTGACTAGATGGGAGAAGAAAGAGCCCACAGAAGACTCTCTCTTGTTGTGAGAATTAAATGATTATAACTTGGAGAGACAATTGTTTCTCTCAGTGAGATGCCGTGTGAGAATGACGGGAACCGATTGTGCGGAATAGCATGGGCTGAGCTGCCAACTAATCCAGCGTAGGACGGAACCAAATTGGATGGATACTTGGTAATTGTACTTAGTGATTTTGTTTCAGAGAAAGTGGTCTTTGATAGAGATTGTGTTTTGTTATCACAGTATTTGGAGAATTGTGCTGCATAGTAAAGGCAGTTAGATTTTTGTTGTGTTAGATCTAATGATTAACCAAGAGGCACTAGTTGTGGATGTCAGCTCAGTTCATATACTGATTGACATCTTTTGTAGATTTGTCAGAGGGTAGCTCAATTCAAAGGTGTAACCCATCAGTGATACATCAGCAGTTGTCGTTGCGATGGAGTTTTAAGTGTGTGTGTGTGTGTGTGTGTGTGTGTGTGTGTGTGTGTGTGTGTGTGTCAGGTGATAAGGCTGAATGTATTTTGAGTTTAGAATTTTGAAAGTCCTAGGTATGGCGAATAATGTGTGTTTGCATTACTTCTTGGATTTTTGCTGTGTAATTTTTGTGGATTTTTGGTTGATTTAAGGGTCAGTACGTGATAGAATGGCGAGTGTGAAGGTTTCTTCTGTTTTCTTTGTGTAGGCAAGTTCTTTAATACGCATTGTTAATGTGTTTGCTGCTACTCGTGTGATAACTACAAGTAACAGATATTTTTTCGTGAGTGAGTCTGTGTTGTGAGAATAACGTTCATGTCTGATGGAGTGCACCTGCATCATTAGCTGTTGGAAAGAACTTGCAAATGGCAGCATGGTAACAACTGTCTAACAACAGGTGGAAAGTGAACCTCTACTGTGGAAATGTGAAGAAGACATTTGATGTTGCTCCTTGATGGTAGAAGTGTGAATGGACATTTGAAGAAATACAAAAGTGATGCTGTACTGAAGGCATTGAAACATCAGACCAGTTAGAAGAAGAACACAAGTAACTTTGCACCGTGTGTTAGAGGCACAAGTGGAAGAACAGTATGAATACAGGTTGCCTCCTGATGCATGAAACATCTCACACAGGGACAGTGGTTGTTTTCTTTATGCAGGCTAATTTGTGTTAGTTTTGCTTGTGTATTGATATCCTCTTCCAGAAAAAGACATACAATGCTTTGAGAACACAGATTATTGGACAGAGATTTGAAAGAAGTTATGTCATGAATGCTTGGAAATGAGTTTTGAACAAAAGAGATATATCCTGTTGAGTTTTGGAGATTTCATTTGGCAAGTGTTTGTGGAATGGCAATGAGATTAAGTTGCTGTTAATCCCAAGCTCTTGAATGTCATGACATTGTCTGCGAGCTGGCACTTGGAATTTGTATGACATTAGCTGCCAGACTACAGTGCTGTTGCACAGAAGGTTAGTGAGTGCGTACTTTTTGAGTGAGCAGACTAAACTGGTGGCCATGTGAGAAGATTTTCTCAGTGTGCTACTAACGTAATGGGTCTTACATGTTCATTGCAGCTATTTTCAGTGTATATCGATATAGACAAATGAACGCAATCCCATAACTGAATGTGAAACCCCATGTGGCACTAGAGTGAGATTTGAAATGGAAGTTTTCTAGAAGACGTCTGGCTGAATATATTCAAGTGATACTACAATTACTGTGCATTGGAATTGTATACAAGGTTGACTCCCAAATTGCAATGTGTTGCCAAGCTACGTATCTACTGGTGTCAGCTCCCATTGGAAGTAAAGGTTTGTGAATATGTTTGCAGTTTGCTTGTGGAATTCGTTGACTAGTGTAAGAGCTAAGTAAATTGTGAAGGATCACTATTAGTTGTCCTTAGCTATTGTTAAATTTGTACTTTTGATATAGTCAGATCTGTTTAGTGTGATTATTTGCAGTTGGGTGTACTATCTTAAGCACAGGGCGTTGCATCTTTATACAGTGAGAAGTGGCACAGAGTTAGTGGAGAATAGCGTTGTTCTCTCAGAGTTCAGTATTTTGTGTGTTCATGAATAGTTGAGTACTAGGTGGGGGAAGAGAGCTACTATGAAAAATGACATAGTTTACTGAAGACACGGGCTATGTGTGTTAATTAGGTATATGATGAGTGTTTTAAATTCTTGACAGGAATTAGTAATTGTCATTTGCAGTTGTAAATAAGTGGCAGTGTAGAGTACAGTGTGTTGTTATTATAGCAGTGCTTGAAACATTTGTTTTACATATAACATGCCTTGGTGATACGTGTCTTGCTTTGACAGGATGATCAATGCTAGTGAATATTATCGATTTCAACGATAGCGGATTAAGACAGTGAGGTTTTCACACAGTGATACGTTGGAGAAATTTGAGAGAGCAGAGCTAAGAGTTTTTGAAGCTTGTTTGGAAGTCGTATTTCATAGTTTGGTGCTTTTTCTGAGCCGGGTCCATTTACTATTTTTTATGCGGTGAAGAAGCAAAGCAGTGCGTTATCATTAGCATATGCTGAAGGCAGACTTGCAGTGGAGAATAGTTGCTGCACATTGAAGTACCAAAAGGAAATGTTGATGAGGTAAGGAATAGTGTTTGGATACAAAAGTTTAGTCCTAAAGTTATTTAAGGAATGAGAGGGAGATTGAAATTTAATTGTGCATGTTGTATTTGAAGGTATGCAAAGTTTGTGGAGGGTAAATTTGAATGTGACAGTGTCAGAGTGACAGGTTGAAGTTTCGAGGTAAGTGCATGTCTTGCTAATTTTTGGATAGTTGGTCCTATTTACAGTGATGTGGTTAGTGTTTTAATACGGAATACAATTTCTGTGTTACACCATGCTAATGACTGTTCTAGAAAAGTGTAGGAATGTTATCAGAAAATGTGTATGCTTCTATGGATAATAGTGAGAAAATATTTGGTTGTTCATTTGGTTAAATGATAATATGAATACATGACAGCATATGTGATGTCAACTTAATGCCTTGCCTGTTGGCCAGTATGTGCAACTGTTGATCAATCAATTACTCCTTTCAGTAATGATTGGGATTGCACATGGAGCTGAACAGAAAGTGGGTGCGAGCCACATATTACAAAATAACCTGAGGAGGATTGAAATACATGGAACTTGTTTCTGCTGTTGAATTGAGCTGATACGTTGTTGAGGTGAAAGCATCGTTTGTGACTAGATGGGAGAAGAAAGAGCCCACAGAAGACTCTCTCTTGTTGTGAGAATTAAATGATTATAACTTGGAGAGACAATTGTTTCTCTCAGTGAGATGCCGTGTGAGAATGACGGGAACCGATTGTGCGGAATAGCATGGGCTGAGCTGCCAACTAATCCAGCGTAGGACGGAACCAAATTGGATGGATACTTGGTAATTGTACTTAGTGATTTTGTTTCAGAGAAAGTGGTCTTTGATAGAGATTGTGTTTTGTTATCACAGTATTTGGAGAATTGTGCTGCATAGTAAAGGCAGTTAGATTTTTGTTGTGTTAGATCTAATGATTAACCAAGAGGCACTAGTTGTGGATGTCAGCTCAGTTCATATACTGATTGACATCTTTTGTAGATTTGTCAGAGGGTAGCTCAATTCAAAGGTGTAACCCATCAGTGATACATCAGCAGTTGTCGTTGCGATGGAGTTTTAAGTGTGAGTGTGTGTGTGTGTGTGTGTGTGTGTGTGTGTGTGTGTGTGTGTCAGGTGATAAGGCTGAATGTATTTTGAGTTGAGAATTTTGAAAGTCCTAGGTATGGCGAATAATGTGTGTTTGCATTACTTCTTGGATTTTTGCTGTGTAATTTTTGTGGATTTTTGGTTGATTTAAGGATCAGTACGTGATAGAATGGCGAGTGTGAAGGTTTCTTCTGTTTTCTTTGTGTAGGCAAGTTCTTTAATACGCATTGTTAATGTGTTTGCTGCTACTCGTGTGATAACTACAAGTAACAGATATTTTTTCGTGAGTGAGTCTGTGTTGTGAGAATAACGTTCATGTCTGATGGAGTGCACCTGCATCATTAGCTGTTGGAAAGAACTTGCAAATGGCAGCATGGTAACAACTGTCTAACAACAGGTGGAAAGTGAACCTCTACTGTGGAAATGTGAAGAAGACGTTTGATGTTGCTCCTTGATGGTAGAAGTGTGAATGGACATTTGAAGAAATACAAAAGTGATGCTGTACTGAAGGCATTGAAACATCAGACCAGTTAGAAGAAGAACACAAGTAACTTTGCACCGTGTGTTAGAGGCACAAGTGGAAGAACAGTATGAATACAGGTTGCCTCCTGATGCATGAAACATCTCACACAGGGACAGTGGTTGTTTTCTTTATGCAGGCTAATTTGTGTTAGTTTTGCTTGTGTATTGATATCCTCTTCCAGAAAAAGACATACAATGCTTTGAGAACACAGATTATTGGACAGAGATTTGAAAGAAGTTACGTCATGAATGCTTGGAAATGAGTTTTGAACAAAAGAGATATATCCTGTTGAGTTTTGGAGATTTCATTTGGCAAGTGTTTGTGGAATGGCAATGAGATTAAGTTGCTGTTAATCCCAAGCTCTTGAATGTCATGACATTGTCTGCGAGCTGGCACTTGGAATTTGTATGACATTAGCTGCCAGACTACAGTGCTGTTGCACAGAAGGTTAGTGAGTGCGTACTTTTTGAGTGAGCAGACTAAACTGGTGGCCATGTGAGAAGATTTTCTCAGTGTGCTACTAACGTAATGGGTCTTACATGTTCATTGCAGCTATTTTCAGTGTATATCGATATAGACAAATGAACGCAATCCCATAATTGAATGTGAAACCCCATGTGGCACTAGAGTGAGATTTGAAATGGAAGTTTTCTAGAAGACGTCTGGCTGAATATATTCAAGTGATACTACAATTACTGTGCATTGGAATTGTATACAAGGTTGACTCCCAAATTGCAATGTGTTGCCAAGCTACGTATCTACTGGTGTCAGCTCCCATTGGAAGTAAAGGTTTGTGAATATGTTTGCAGTTTGCTTGTGGAATTCGTTGACTAGTGTAAGAGCTAAGTAAATTGTGAAGGATCACTATTAGTTGTCCTTAGCTATTGTTAAATTTGTACTTTTGATATAGTCAGATCTGTTTAGTGTGATTATTTGCAGTTGGGTGTACTATCTTAAGCACAGGGCGTTGCATCTTTATACAGTGAGAAGTGGCACAGAGTTAGTGGAGAATAGCGTTGTTCTCTCAGAGTTCAGTATTTTGTGTGTTCATGAATAGTTGAGTACTAGGTGGGGGAAGAGAGCTACTATGAAAAATGACATAGTTTACTGAAGACACGGGCTATGTGTGTTAATTAGGTATATGATGAGTGTTTTAAATTCTTGACAGGAATTAGTAACTGTCATTTGCAGTTGTAAATAAGTGGCAGTGTAGAGTACAGTGTGTTGTTATTATAGCAGTGCTTGAAACATTTGTTTTACATATAACATGCCTTGGTGATACGTGTCTTGCTTTGACAGGATGATCAATGCTAGTGAATATTATCGATTTCAACGATAGCGGATTAAGACAGTGAGGTTTTCACACAGTGATACGTTGGAGAAATTTGAGAGAGCAGAGCTAAGAGTTTTTGAAGCTTGTTTGGAAGTCGTATATCATAGTTTGGTGCTTTTTCTGAGCCGGGTCCATTTACTATTTTTTATGCGGTGAAGAAGCAAAGCAGTGCGTTATCATTAGCATATGCTGAAGGCAGACTTGCAGTGGAGAATAGTTGCTGCACATTGAAGTACCAAAAGGAAATGTTGATGAGGTAAGGAATAGTGTTTGGATACAAAAGTTTAGTCCTAAAGTTATTTAAGGAATGAGAGGGAGATTGAAATTTAATTGTGCATGTTGTATTTGAAGGTATGCAACGTTTGTGGAGGGTAAATTTGAATGTGACAGTGTCAGAGTGACAGGTTGAAGTTTCGAGGTAAGTGCATGTCTTGCTAATTTTTGGATAGTTGGTCCTATTTACAGTGATGTGGTTAGTGTTTTAATACGGAATACAATTTCTGTGTTACACCGTGCTAATGACTGTTCTAGAAAAGTGTAGGAATGTTATCAGAAAATGTGTATGCTTCTATGGATAATAGTGAGAAAATATTTGGTTGTTCATTTGTTTAAATGATAATATGAATACATGACAGCATATGTGATGTCAACTTAATGCCTTGCCTGTTGGCCAGTATGTGCAACTGTTGATCAATCAATTACTCCTTTCAGTAATGATTGGGATTGCACATGGAGCTGAACAGAAAGTGGGTGCGAGCCACATATTACAAAATAACCTGAGGAGGATTGAAATACATGGAACTTGTTTCTGCTGTTGAATTGAGCTGATACGTTGTTGAGGTGAAAGCATCGTTTGTGACTAGATGGGAGAAGAAAGAGCCCACAGAAGACTCTCTCTTGTTGTGAGAATTAAATGATTATAACTTGGAGAGACAATTGTTTCTCTCAGTGAGATGCCGTGTGAGAATGACGGGAACCGATTGTGCGGAATAGCATGGGCTGAGCTGCCAACTAATCCAGCGTAGGACGGAACCAAATTGGATGGATACTTGGTAATTGTACTTAGTGATTTTGTTTCAGAGAAAGTGGTCTTTGATAGAGATTGTGTTTTGTTATCACAGTATTTGGAGAATTGTGCTGCATAGTAAAGGCAGTTAGATTTTTGTTGTGTTAGATCTAATGATTAACCAAGAGGCACTAGTTGTGGATGTCAGCTCAGTTCATATACTGATTGACATCTTTTGTAGATTTGTCAGAGGGTAGCTCAATTCAAAGGTGTAACCCATCAGTGATACATCAGCAGTTGTCGTTGCGATGGAGTTTTAAGTGTGTGTGTGTGTGTGTGTGTGTGTGTGTGTGTGTGTGTCAGGTGATAAGGCTGAATGTATTTTGAGTTGAGAATTTTGAAAGTCCTAGGTATGGCGAATAATGTGTGTTTGCATTACTTCTTGGATTTTTGCTGTGTAATTTTTGTGGATTTTTGGTTGATTTAAGGATCAGTACGTGATAGAATGGCGAGTGTGAAGGTTTCTTCTGTTTTCTTTGTGTAGGCAAGTTCTTTAATACGCATTGTTAATGTGTTTGCTGCTACTCGTGTGATAACTACAAGTAACAGATATTTTTTCGTGAGTGAGTCTGTGTTGTGAGAATAACGTTCATGTCTGATGGAGTGCACCTGCATCATTAGCTGTTGGAAAGAACTTGCAAATGGCAGCATGGTAACAACTGTCTAACAACAGGTGGAAAGTGAACCTCTACTGTGGAAATGTGAAGAAGACGTTTGATGTTGCTCCTTGATGGTAGAAGTGTGAATGGACATTTGAAGAAATACAAAAGTGATGCTGTACTGAAGGCATTGAAACATCAGACCAGTTAGAAGAAGAACACAAGTAACTTTGCACCGTGTGTTAGAGGCACAAGTGGAAGAACAGTATGAATACAGGTTGCCTCCTGATGCATGAAACATCTCACACAGGGACAGTGGTTGTTTTCTTTATGCAGGCTAATTTGTGTTAGTTTTGCTTGTGTATTGATATCCTCTTCCAGAAAAAGACATACAATGCTTTGAGAACACAGATTATTGGACAGAGATTTGAAAGAAGTTACGTCATGAATGCTTGGAAATGAGTTTTGAACAAAAGAGATATATCCTGTTGAGTTTTGGAGATTTCATTTGGCAAGTGTTTGTGGAATGGCAATGAGATTAAGTTGCTGTTAATCCCAAGCTCTTGAATGTCATGACATTGTCTGCGAGCTGGCACTTGGAATTTGTATGACATTAGCTGCCAGACTACAGTGCTGTTGCACAGAAGGTTAGTGAGTGCGTACTTTTTGAGTGAGCAGACTAAACTGGTGGCCATGTGAGAAGATTTTCTCAGTGTGCTACTAACGTAATGGGTCTTACATGTTCATTGCAGCTATTTTCAGTGTATATCGATATAGACAAATGAACGCAATCCCATAATTGAATGTGAAACCCCATGTGGCACTAGAGTGAGATTTGAAATGGAAGTTTTCTAGAAGACGTCTGGCTGAATATATTCAAGTGATACTACAATTACTGTGCATTGGAATTGTATACAAGGTTGACTCCCAAATTGCAATGTGTTGCCAAGCTACGTATCTACTGGTGTCAGCTCCCATTGGAAGTAAAGGTTTGTGAATATGTTTGCAGTTTGCTTGTGGAATTCGTTGACTAGTGTAAGAGCTAAGTAAATTGTGAAGGATCACTATTAGTTGTCCTTAGCTATTGTTAAATTTGTACTTTTGATATAGTCAGATCTGTTTAGTGTGATTATTTGCAGTTGGGTGTACTATCTTAAGCACAGGGCGTTGCATCTTTATACAGTGAGAAGTGGCACAGAGTTAGTGGAGAATAGCGTTGTTCTCTCAGAGTTCAGTATTTTGTGTGTTCATGAATAGTTGAGTACTAGGTGGGGGAAGAGAGCTACTATGAAAAATGACATAGTTTACTGAAGACACGGGCTATGTGTGTTAATTAGGTATATGATGAGTGTTTTAAATTCTTGACAGGAATTAGTAACTGTCATTTGCAGTTGTAAATAAGTGGCAGTGTAGAGTGCAGTGTGTTGTTATTATAGCAGTGCTTGAAACATTTGTTTTACATATAACATGCCTTGGTGATACGTGTCTTGCTTTGACAGGATGATCAATGCTAGTGAATATTATCGATTTCAACGATAGCGGATTAAGACAGTGAGGTTTTCACACAGTGATACGTTGGAGAAATTTGAGAGAGCAGAGCTAAGAGTTTTTGAAGCTTGTTTGGAAGTCGTATTTCATAGTTTGGTGCTTTTTCTGAGCCGGGTCCATTTACTATTTTTTATGCGGTGAAGAAGCAAAGCAGTGCGTTATCATTAGCATATGCTGAAGGCAGACTTGCAGTGGAGAATAGTTGCTGCACATTGAAGTACCAAAAGGAAATGTTGATGAGGTAAGGAATAGTGTTTGGATACAAAAGTTTAGTCCTAAAGTTATTTAAGGAATGAGAGGGAGATTGAAATTTAATTGTGCATGTTGTATTTGAAGGTATGCAAAGTTTGTGGAGGGTAAATTTGAATGTGACAGTGTCAGAGTGACAGGTTGAAGTTTCGAGGTAAGTGCATGTCTTGCTAATTTTTGGATAGTTGGTCCTATTTACAGTGATGTGGTTAGTGTTTTAATACGGAATACAATTTCTGTGTTACACCATGCTAATGACTGTTCTAGAAAAGTGTAGGAATGTTATCAGAAAATGTGTATGCTTCTATGGATAATAGTGAGAAAATATTTGGTTGTTCATTTGGTTAAATGATAATATGAATACATGACAGCATATGTGATGTCAACTTAATGCCTTGCCTGTTGGCCAGTATGTGCAACTGTTGATCAATCAATTACTCCTTTCAGTAATGATTGGGATTGCACATGGAGCTGAACAGAAAGTGGGCGCGAGCCACATATTACAAAATAACCTGAGGAGGATTGAAATACATGGAACTTGTTTCTGCTGTTGAATTGAGCTGATACGTTGTTGAGGTGAAAGCATCGTTTGTGACTAGATGGGAGAAGAAAGAGCCCACAGAAGACTCTCTCTTGTTGTGAGAATTAAATGATTATAACTTGGAGAGACAATTGTTTCTCTCAGTGAGATGCCGTGTGAGAATGACGGGAACCGATTGTGCGGAATAGCATGGGCTGAGCTGCCAACTAATCCAGCGTAGGACGGAACCAAATTGGATGGATACTTGGTAATTGTACTTAGTGATTTTGTTTCAGAGAAAGTGGTCTTTGATAGAGATTGTGTTTTGTTATCACAGTATTTGGAGAATTGTGCTGCATAGTAAAGGCAGTTAGATTTTTGTTGTGTTAGATCTAATGATTAACCAAGAGGCACTAGTTGTGGATGTCAGCTCAGTTCATATACTGATTGACATCTTTTGTAGATTTGTCAGAGGGTAGCTCAATTCAAAGGTGTAACCCATCAGTGATACATCAGCAGTTGTCGTTGCGATGGAGTTTTAAGTGTGTGTGTGTGTGTGTGTGTGTGTGTGTGTGTGTGTGTGTGTGTCAGGTGATAAGGCTGAATGTATTTTGAGTTGAGAATTTTGAAAGTCCTAGGTATGGCGAATAATGTGTGTTTGCATTACTTCTTGGATTTTTGCTGTGTAATTTTTGTGGATTTTTGGTTGATTTAAGGATCAGTACGTGATAGAATGGCGAGTGTGAAGGTTTCTTCTGTTTTCTTTGTGTAGGCAAGTTCTTTAATACGCATTGTTGATGTGTTTGCTGCTACTCGTGTGATAACTACAAGTAACAGATATTTTTTCGTGAGTGAGTCTGTGTTGTGAGAATAACGTTCATGTCTGATGGAGTGCACCTGCATCATTAGCTGTTGGAAAGAACTTGCAAATGGCAGCATGGTAACAACTGTCTAACAACAGGTGGAAAGTGAACCTCTACTGTGGAAATGTGAAGAAGACGTTTGATGTTGCTCCTTGATGGTAGAAGTGTGAATGGACATTTGAAGAAATACAAAAGTGATGCTGTACTGAAGGCATTGAAACATCAGACCAGTTAGAAGAAGAACACAAGTAACTTTGCACCGTGTGTTAGAGGCACAAGTGGAAGAACAGTATGAATACAGGTTGCCTCCTGATGCATGAAACATCTCACACAGGGACAGTGGTTGTTTTCTTTATGCAGGCTAATTTGTGTTAGTTTTGCTTGTGTATTGATATCCTCTTCCAGAAAAAGACATACAATGCTTTGAGAACACAGATTATTGGACAGAGATTTGAAAGAAGTTACGTCATGAATGCTTGGAAATGAGTTTTGAACAAAAGAGATATATCCTGTTGAGTTTTGGAGATTTCATTTGGCAAGTGTTTGTGGAATGGCAATGAGATTAAGTTGCTCTTAATCCCAAGCTCTTGAATGTCATGACATTGTCTGCGAGCTGGCACTTGGAATTTGTATGACATTAGCTGCCAGACTACAGTGCTGTTGCACAGAAGGTTAGTGAGTGCGTACTTTTTGAGTGAGCAGACTAAACTGGTGGCCATGTGAGAAGATTTTCTCAGTGTGCTACTAACGTAATGGGTCTTACATGTTCATTGCAGCTATTTTCAGTGTATATCGATATAGACAAATGAACGCAATCCCATAATTGAATGTGAAACCCCATGTGGCACTAGAGTGAGATTTGAAATGGAAGTTTTCTAGAAGACGTCTGGCTGAATATATTCAAGTGATACTACAATTACTGTGCATTGGAATTGTATACAAGGTTGACTCCCAAATTGCAATGTGTTGCCAAGCTACGTATCTACTGGTGTCAGCTCCCATTGGAAGTAAAGGTTTGTGAATATGTTTGCAGTTTGCTTGTGGAATTCGTTGACTAGTGTAAGAGCTAAGTAAATTGTGAAGGATCACTATTAGTTGTCCTTAGCTATTGTTAAATTTGTACTTTTGATATAGTCAGATCTGTTTAGTGTGATTATTTGCAGTTGGGTGTACTATCTTAAGCACAGGGCGTTGCATCTTTATACAGTGAGAAGTGGCACAGAGTTAGTGGAGAATAGCGTTGTTCTCTCAGAGTTCAGTATTTTGTGTGTTCATGAATAGTTGAGTACTAGGTGGGGGAAGAGAGCTACTATGAAAAATGACATAGTTTACTGAAGACACGGGCTATGTGTGTTAATTAGGTATATGATGAGTGTTTTAAATTCTTGACAGGAATTAGTAACTGTCATTTGCAGTTGTAAATAAGTGGCAGTGTAGAGTACAGTGTGTTGTTATTATAGCAGTGCTTGAAACATTTGTTTTACATATAACATGCCTTGGTGATACGTGTCTTGCTTTGACAGGATGATCAATGCTAGTGAATATTATCGATTTCAACGATAGCGGATTAAGACAGTGAGGTTTTCACACAGTGATACGTTGGAGAAATTTGAGAGAGCAGAGCTAAGAGTTTTTGAAGCTTGTTTGGAAGTCGTATTTCATAGTTTGGTGCTTTTTCTGAGCCGGGTCCATTTACTATTTTTTATGCGGTGAAGAAGCAAAGCAGTGCGTTATCATTAGCATATGCTGAAGGCAGACTTGCAGTGGAGAATAGTTGCTGCACATTGAAGTACCAAAAGGAAATGTTGATGAGGTAAGGAATAGTGTTTGGATACAAAAGTTGAGTCCTAAAGTTATTTAAGGAATGAGAGGGAGATTGAAATTTAATTGTGCATGTTGTATTTGAAGGTATGCAAAGTTTGTGGAGGGTAAATTTGAATGTGACAGTGTCAGAGTGACAGGTTGAAGTTTCGAGGTAAGTGCATGTCTTGCTAATTTTTGGATAGTTGGTCCTATTTACAGTGATGTGGTTAGTGTTTTAATACGGAATACAATTTCTGTGTTACACCATGCTAATGACTGTTCTAGAAAAGTGTAGGAATGTTATCAGAAAATGTGTATGCTTCTATGGATAATAGTGAGAAAATATTTGGTTGTTCATTTGGTTAAATGATAATATGAATACATGACAGCATATGTGATGTCAACTTAATGCCTTGCCTGTTGGCCAGTATGTGCAACTGTTGATCAATCAATTACTCCTTTCAGTAATGATTGGGATTGCACATGGAGCGGAACAGAAAGTGGGTGCGAGCCACATATTACAAAATAACCTGAGGAGGATTGAAATACATGGAACTTGTTTCTGCTGTTGAATTGAGCTGATACGTTGTTGAGGTGAAAGCATCGTTTGTGACTAGATGGGAGAAGAAAGAGCCCACAGAAGACTCTCTCTTGTTGTGAGAATTAAATGATTATAACTTGGAGAGACAATTGTTTCTCTCAGTGAGATGCCGTGTGAGAATGACGGGAACCGATTGTGCGGAATAGCATGGGCTGAGCTGCCAACTAATCCAGCGTAGGACGGAACCAAATTGGATGGATACTTGGTAATTGTACTTAGTGATTTTGTTTCAGAGAAAGTGGTCTTTGATAGAGATTGTGTTTTGTTATCACAGTATTTGGAGAATTGTGCTGCATAGTAAAGGCAGTTAGATTTTTGTTGTGTTAGATCTAATGATTAACCAAGAGGCACTAGTTGTGGATGTCAGCTCAGTTCATATACTGATTGACATCTTTTGTAGATTTGTCAGAGGGTAGCTCAATTCAAAGGTGTAACCCATCAGTGATACATCAGCAGTTGTCGTTGCGATGGAGTTTTAAGTGTGTGTGTGTGTGTGTGTGTGTGTGTGTGTGTGTGTGTGTGTGTGTGTGTCAGGTGATAAGGCTGAATGTATTTTGAGTTGAGAATTTTGAAAGTCCTAGGTATGGCGAATAATGTGTGTTTGCATTACTTCTTGGATTTTTGCTGTGTAATTTTTGTGGATTTTTGGTTGATTTAAGGATCAGTACGTGATAGAATGGCGAGTGTGAAGGTTTCTTCTGTTTTCTTTGTGTAGGCAAGTTCTTTAATACGCATTGTTAATGTGTTTGCTGCTACTCGTGTGATAACTACAAGTAACAGATATTTTTTCGTGAGTGAGTCTGTGTTGTGAGAATAACGTTCATGTCTGATGGAGTGCACCTGCATCATTAGCTGTTGGAAAGAACTTGCAAATGGCAGCATGGTAACAACTGTCTAACAACAGGTGGAAAGTGAACCTCTACTGTGGAAATGTGAAGAAGACGTTTGATGTTGCTCCTTGATGGTAGAAGTGTGAATGGACATTTGAAGAAATACAAAAGTGATGCTGTACTGAAGGCATTGAAACATCAGACCAGTTAGAAGAAGAACACAAGTAACTTTGCACCGTGTGTTAGAGGCACAAGTGGAAGAACAGTATGAATACAGGTTGCCTCCTGATGCATGAAACATCTCACACAGGGACAGTGGTTGTTTTCTTTATGCAGGCTAATTTGTGTTAGTTTTGCTTGTGTATTGATATCCTCTTCCAGAAAAAGACATACAATGCTTTGAGAACACAGATTATTGGACAGAGATTTGAAAGAAGTTACGTCATGAATGCTTGGAAATGAGTTTTGAACAAAAGAGATATATCCTGTTGAGTTTTGGAGATTTCATTTGGCAAGTGTTTGTGGAATGGCAATGAGATTAAGTTGCTGTTAATCCCAAGCTCTTGAATGTCATGACATTGTCTGCGAGCTGGCACTTGGAATTTGTATGACATTAGCTGCCAGACTACAGTGCTGTTGCACAGAAGGTTAGTGAGTGCGTACTTTTTGAGTGAGCAGACTAAACTGGTGGCCATGTGAGAAGATTTTCTCAGTGTGCTACTAACGTAATGGGTCTTACATGTTCATTGCAGCTATTTTCAGTGTATATCGATATAGACAAATGAACGCAATCCCATAATTGAATGTGAAACCCCATGTGGCACTAGAGTGAGATTTGAAATGGAAGTTTTCTAGAAGACGTCTGGCTGAATATATTCAAGTGATACTACAATTACTGTGCATTGGAATTGTATACAAGGTTGACTCCCAAATTGCAATGTGTTGCCAAGCTACGTATCTACTGGTGTCAGCTCCCATTGGAAGTAAAGGTTTGTGAATATGTTTGCAGTTTGCTTGTGGAATTCGTTGACTAGTGTAAGAGCTAAGTAAATTGTGAAGGATCACTATTAGTTGTCCTTAGCTATTGTTAAATTTGTACTTTTGATATAGTCAGATCTGTTTAGTGTGATTATTTGCAGTTGGGTGTACTATCTTAAGCACAGGGCGTTGCATCTTTATACAGTGAGAAGTGGCACAGAGTTAGTGGAGAATAGCGTTGTTCTCTCAGAGTTCAGTATTTTGTGTGTTCATGAATAGTTGAGTACTAGGTGGGGGAAGAGAGCTACTATGAAAAATGACATAGTTTACTGAAGACACGGGCTATGTGTGTTAATTAGGTATATGATGAGTGTTTTAAATTCTTGACAGGAATTAGTAACTGTCATTTGCAGTTGTAAATAAGTGGCAGTGTAGAGTACAGTGTGTTGTTATTATAGCAGTGCTTGAAACATTTGTTTTACATATAACATGCCTTGGTGATACGTGTCTTGCTTTGACAGGATGATCAATGCTAGTGAATATTATCGATTTCAACGATAGCGGATTAAGACAGTGAGGTTTTCACACAGTGATACGTTGGAGAAATTTGAGAGAGCAGAGCTAAGAGTTTTTGAAGCTTGTTTGGAAGTCGTATTTCATAGTTTGGTGCTTTTTCTGAGCCGGGTCCATTTACTATTTTTTATGCGGTGAAGAAGCAAAGCAGTGCGTTATCATTAGCATATGCTGAAGGCAGACTTGCAGTGGAGAATAGTTGCTGCACATTGAAGTACCAAAAGGAAATGTTGATGAGGTAAGGAATAGTGTTTGGATACAAAAGTTGAGTCCTAAAGTTATTTAAGGAATGAGAGGGAGATTGAAATTTAATTGTGCATGTTGTATTTGAAGGTATGCAAAGTTTGTGGAGGGTAAATTTGAATGTGACAGTGTCAGAGTGACAGGTTGAAGTTTCGAGGTAAGTGCATGTCTTGCTAATTTTTGGATAGTTGGTCCTATTTACAGTGATGTGGTTAGTGTTTTAATACGGAATACAATTTCTGTGTTACACCATGCTAATGACTGTTCTAGAAAAGTGTAGGAATGTTATCAGAAAATGTGTATGCTTCTATGGATAATAGTGAGAAAATATTTGGTTGTTCATTTGGTTAAATGATAATATGAATACATGACAGCATATGTGATGTCAACTTAATACCTTGCCTGTTGGCCAGTATGTGCAACTGTTGATCAATCAATTACTCCTTTCAGTAATGATTGGGATTGCACATGGAGCGGAACAGAAAGTGGGTGCGAGCCACATATTACAAAATAACCTGAGGAGGATTGAAATACATGGAACTTGTTTCTGCTGTTGAATTGAGCTGATACGTTGTTGAGGTGAAAGCATCGTTTGTGACTAGATGGGAGAAGAAAGAGCCCACAGAAGACTCTCTCTTGTTGTGAGAATTAAATGATTATAACTTGGAGAGACAATTGTTTCTCTCAGTGAGATGCCGTGTGAGAATGACGGGAACCGATTGTGCAGAATAGCATGGGCTGAGCTGCCAACTAATCCAGCGTAGGACGGAACCAAATTGGATGGATACTTGGTAATTGTACTTAGTGATTTTGTTTCAGAGAAAGTGGTCTTTGATAGAGATTGTGTTTTGTTATCACAGTATTTGGAGAATTGTGCTGCATAGTAAAGGCAGTTAGATTTTTGTTGTGTTAGATCTAATGATTAACCAAGAGGCACTAGTTGTGGATGTCAGCTCAGTTCATATACTGATTGACATCTTTTGTAGATTTGTCAGAGGGTAGCTCAATTCAAAGGTGTAACCCATCAGTGATACATCAGCAGTTGTCGTTGCGATGGAGTTTTAAGTGTGTGTGTGTGTGTGTGTGTGTGTGTGTGTGTGTGTGTGTCAGGTGATAAGGCTGAATGTATTTTGAGTTGAGAATTTTGAAAGTCCTAGGTATGGCGAATAATGTGTGTTTGCATTACTTCTTGGATTTTTGCTGTGTAATTTTTGTGGATTTTTGGTTGATTTAAGGATCAGTACGTGATAGAATGGCGAGTGTGAAGGTTTCTTCTGTTTTCTTTGTGTAGGCAAGTTCTTTAATACGCATTGTTAATGTGTTTGCTGCTACTCGTGTGATAACTACAAGTAACAGATATTTTTTCGTGAGTGAGTCTGTGTTGTGAGAATAACGTTCATGTCTGATGGAGTGCACCTGCATCATTAGCTGTTGGAAAGAACTTGCAAATGGCAGCATGGTAACAACTGTCTAACAACAGGTGGAAAGTGAACCTCTACTGTGGAAATGTGAAGAAGACGTTTGATGTTGCTCCTTGATGGTAGAAGTGTGAATGGACATTTGAAGAAATACAAAAGTGATGCTGTACTGAAGGCATTGAAACATCAGACCAGTTAGAAGAAGAACACAAGTAACTTTGCACCGTGTGTTAGAGGCACAAGTGGAAGAACAGTATGAATACAGGTTGCCTCCTGATGCATGAAACATCTCACACAGGGACAGTGGTTGTTTTCTTTATGCAGGCTAATTTGTGTTAGTTTTGCTTGTGTATTGATATCCTCTTCCAGAAAAAGACATACAATGCTTTGAGAACACAGATTATTGGACAGAGATTTGAAAGAAGTTACGTCATGAATGCTTGGAAATGAGTTTTGAACAAAAGAGATATATCCTGTTGAGTTTTGGAGATTTCATTTGGCAAGTGTTTGTGGAATGGCAATGAGATTAAGTTGCTGTTAATCCCAAGCTCTTGAATGTCATGACATTGTCTGCGAGCTGGCACTTGGAATTTGTATGACATTAGCTGCCAGACTACAGTGCTGTTGCACAGAAGGTTAGTGAGTGCGTACTTTTTGAGTGAGCAGACTAAACTGGTGGCCATGTGAGAAGATTTTCTCAGTGTGCTACTAACGTAATGGGTCTTACATGTTCATTGCAGCTATTTTCAGTGTATATCGATATAGACAAATGAACGCAATCCCATAATTGAATGTGAAACCCCATGTGGCACTAGAGTGAGATTTGAAATGGAAGTTTTCTAGAAGACGTCTGGCTGAATATATTCAAGTGATACTACAATTACTGTGCATTGGAATTGTCTACAAGGTTGACTCCCAAATTGCAATGTGTTGCCAAGCTACGTATCTACTGGTGTCAGCTCCCATTGGAAGTAAAGGTTTGTGAATATGTTTGCAGTTTGCTTGTGGAATTCGTTGACTAGTGTAAGAGCTAAGTAAATTGTGAAGGATCACTATTAGTTGTCCTTAGCTATTGTTAAATTTGTACTTTTGATATAGTCAGATCTGTTTAGTGTGATTATTTGCAGTTGGGTGTACTATCTTAAGCACAGGGCGTTGCATCTTTATACAGTGAGAAGTGGCACAGAGTTAGTGGAGAATAGCGTTGTTCTCTCAGAGTTCAGTATTTTGTGTGTTCATGAATAGTTGAGTACTAGGTGGGGGAAGAGAGCTACTATGAAAAATGAGATAGTTTACTGAAGACACGGGCTATGTGTGTTAATTAGGTATATGATGAGTGTTTTAAATTCTTGACAGGAATTAGTAACTGTCATTTGCAGTTGTAAATAAGTGGCAGTGTAGAGTACAGTGTGTTGTTATTATAGCAGTGCTTGAAACATTTGTTTTACATATAACATGCCTTGGTGATACGTGTCTTGCTTTGACAGGATGATCAATGCTAGTGAATATTATCGATTTCAACGATAGCGGATTAAGACAGTGAGGTTTTCACACAGTGATACGTTGGAGAAATTTGAGAGAGCAGAGCTAAGAGTTTTTGAAGCTTGTTTGGAAGTCGTATTTCATAGTTTGGTGCTTTTTCTGAGCCGGGTCCATTTACTATTTTTTATGCGGTGAAGAAGCAAAGCAGTGCGTTATCATTAGCATATGCTGAAGGCAGACTTGCAGTGGAGAATAGTTGCTGCACATTGAAGTACCAAAAGGAAATGTTGATGAGGTAAGGAATAGTGTTTGGATACAAAAGTTGAGTCCTAAAGTTATTTAAGGAATGAGAGGGAGATTGAAATTTAATTGTGCATGTTGTATTTGAAGGTATGCAAAGTTTGTGGAGGGTAAATTTGAATGTGACAGTGTCAGAGTGACAGGTTGAAGTTTCGAGGTAAGTGCATGTCTTGCTAATTTTTGGATAGTTGGTCCTATTTACAGTGATGTGGTTAGTGTTTTAATACGGAATACAATTTCTGTGTTACACCATGCTAATGACTGTTCTAGAAAAGTGTAGGAATGTTATCAGAAAATGTGTATGCTTCTATGGATAATAGTGAGAAAATATTTGGTTGTTCATTTGGTTAAATGATAATATGAATACATGACAGCATATGTGATGTCAACTTAATGCCTTGCCTGTTGGCCAGTATGTGCAACTGTTGATCAATCAATTACTCCTTTCAGTAATGATTGGGATTGCACATGGAGCTGAACAGAAAGTGGGTGCGAGCCACATATTACAAAATAACCTGAGGAGGATTGAAATACATGGAACTTGTTTCTGCTGTTGAATTGAGCTGATACGTTGTTGAGGTGAAAGCATCGTTTGTGACTAGATGGGAGAAGAAAGAGCCCACAGAAGACTCTCTCTTGTTGTGAGAATTAAATGATTATAACTTGGAGAGACAATTGTTTCTCTCAGTGAGATGCCGTGTGAGAATGACGGGAACCGATTGTGCGGAATAGCATGGGCTGAGCTGCCAACTAATCCAGCGTAGGACGGAACCAAATTGGATGGATACTTGGTAATTGTACTTAGTGATTTTGTTTCAGAGAAAGTGGTCTTTGATAGAGATTGTGTTTTGTTATCACAGTATTTGGAGAATTGTGCTGCATAGTAAAGGCAGTTAGATTTTTGTTGTGTTAGATCTAATGATTAACCAAGAGGCACTAGTTGTGGATGTCAGCTCAGTTCATATACTGATTGACATCTTTTGTAGATTTGTCAGAGGGTAGCTCAATTCAAAGGTGTAACCCATCAGTGATACATCAGCAGTTGTCGTTGCGATGGAGTTTTAAGTGTGTGTGTGTGTGTGTGTGTGTGTGTGTGTGTGTGTGTGTGTGTGTGTGTGTGTGTGTCAGGTGATAAGGCTGAATGTATTTTGAGTTGAGAATTTTGAAAGTCCTAGGTATGGCGAATAATGTGTGTTTGCATTACTTCTTGGATTTTTGCTGTGTAATTTTTGTGGATTTTTGGTTGATTTAAGGATCAGTACGTGATAGAATGGCGAGTGTGAAGGTTTCTTCTGTTTTCTTTGTGTAGGCAAGTTCTTTAATACACATTGTTAATGTGTTTGCTGCTACTCGTGTGATAACTACAAGTAACAGATATTTTTTCGTGAGTGAGTCTGTGTTGTGAGAATAACGTTCATGTCTGATGGAGTGCACCTGCATCATTAGCTGTTGGAAAGAACTTGCAAATGGCAGCATGGTAACAACTGTCTAACAACAGGTGGAAAGTGAACCTCTACTGTGGAAATGTGAAGAAGACGTTTGATGTTGCTCCTTGATGGTAGAAGTGTGAATGGACATTTGAAGAAATACAAAAGTGATGCTGTACTGAAGGCATTGAAACATCAGACCAGTTAGAAGAAGAACACAAGTAACTTTGCACCGTGTGTTAGAGGCACAAGTGGAAGAACAGTATGAATACAGGTTGCCTCCTGATGCATGAAACATCTCACACAGGGACAGTGGTTGTTTTCTTTATGCAGGCTAATTTGTGTTAGTTTTGCTTGTGTATTGATATCCTCTTCCAGAAAAAGACATACAATGCTTTGAGAACACAGATTATTGGACAGAGATTTGAAAGAAGTTACGTCATGAATGCTTGGAAATGAGTTTTGAACAAAAGAGATATATCCTGTTGAGTTTTGGAGATTTCATTTGGCAAGTGTTTGTGGAATGGCAATGAGATTAAGTTGCTGTTAATCCCAAGCTCTTGAATGTCATGACATTGTCTGCGAGCTGGCACTTGGAATTTGTATGACATTAGCTGCCAGACTACAGTGCTGTTGCACAGAAGGTTAGTGAGTGCGTACTTTTTGAGTGAGCAGACTAAACTGGTGGCCATGTGAGAAGATTTTCTCAGTGTGCTACTAACGTAATGGGTCTTACATGTTCATTGCAGCTATTTTCAGTGTATATCGATATAGACAAATGAACGCAATCCCATAATTGAATGTGAAACCCCATGTGGCACTAGAGTGAGATTTGAAATGGAAGTTTTCTAGAAGACGTCTGGCTGAATATATTCAAGTGATACTACAATTACTGTGCATCGGAATTGTCTACAAGGTTGACTCCCAAATTGCAATGTGTTGCCAAGCTACGTATCTACTGGTGTCAGCTCCCATTGGAAGTAAAGGTTTGTGAATATGTTTGCAGTTTGCTTGTGGAATTCGTTGACTAGTGTAAGAGCTAAGTAAATTGTGAAGGATCACTATTAGTTGTCCTTAGCTATTGTTAAATTTGTACTTTTGATATAGTCAGATCTGTTTAGTGTGATTATTTGCAGTTGGGTGTACTATCTTAAGCACAGGGCGTTGCATCTTTATACAGTGAGAAGTGGCACAGAGTTAGTGGAGAATAGCGTTGTTCTCTCAGAGTTCAGTATTTTGTGTGTTCATGAATAGTTGAGTACTAGGTGGGGGAAGAGAGCTACTATGAAAAATGACATAGTTTACTGAAGACACGGGCTATGTGTGTTAATTAGGTATATGATGAGTGTTTTAAATTCTTGACAGGAATTAGTAACTGTCATTTGCAGTTGTAAATAAGTGGCAGTGTAGAGTACAGTGTGTTGTTATTATAGCAGTGCTTGAAACATTTGTTTTACATATAACATGCCTTGGTGATACGTGTCTTGCTTTGACAGGATGATCAATGCTAGTGAATATTATCAATTTCAACGATAGCGGATTAAGACAGTGAGGTTTTCACACAGTGATACGTTGGAGAAATTTGAGAGAGCAGAGCTAAGAGTATTTGAAGCTTGTTTGGAAGTCGTATTTCATAGTTTGGTGCTTTTTCTGAGCCGGGTCCATTTACTAATTTTTATGCGGTGAAGAAGCAAAGCAGTGCGTTATCATTAGCATATGCTGAAGGCAGACTTGCAGTGGAGAATAGTTGCTGCACATTGAAGTACCAAAAGGAAATGTTGATGAGGTAAGGAATAGTGTTTGGATACAAAAGTTGAGTCCTAAAGTTATTTAAGGAATGAGAGGGAGATTGAAATTTAATTGTGCATGTTGTATTTGAAGGTATGCAAAGTTTGTGGAGGGTAAATTTGAATGTGACAGTGTCAGAGTGACAGGTTGAAGTTTCGAGGTAAGTGCATGTCTTGCTAATTTTTGGATAGTTGGTCCTATTTACAGTGATGTGGTTAGTGTTTTAATACGGAATACAATTTCTGTGTTACACCATGCTAATGACTGTTCTAGAAAAGTGTAGGAATGTTATCAGAAAATGTGTATGCTTCTATGGATAATAGTGAGAAAATATTTGGTTGTTCATTTGGTTAAATGATAATATGAATACATGACAGCATATGTGATGTCAAACTTAATGCCTTGCCTGTTGGCCAGTATGTGCAACTGTTGATCAATCAATTACTCCTTTCAGTAATGATTGGGATTGCACATGGAGCGGAACAGAAAGTGGGTGCGAGCCACATATTACAAAATAACCTGAGGAGGATTGAAATACATGGAACTTGTTTCTGCTGTTGAATTGAGCTGATACGTTGTTGAGGTGAAAGCATCGTTTGTGACTAGATGGGAGAAGAAAGAGCCCACAGAAGACTCTCTCTTGTTGTGAGAATTAAATGATTATAACTTGGAGAGACAATTGTTTCTCTCAGTGAGATGCCGTGTGAGAATGACGGGAACCGATTGTGCGGAATAGCATGGGCTGAGCTGCCAACTAATCCAGCGTAGGACGGAACCAAATTGGATGGATACTTGGTAATTGTACTTAGTGATTTTGTTTCAGAGAAAGTGGTCTTTGATAGAGATTGTGTTTTGTTATCACAGTATTTGGAGAATTGTGCTGCATAGTAAAGGCAGTTAGATTTTTGTTGTGTTAGATCTAATGATTAACCAAGAGGCACTAGTTGTGGATGTCAGCTCAGTTCATATACTGATTGACATCTTTTGTAGATTTGTCAGAGGGTAGCTCAATTCAAAGGTGTAACCCATCAGTGATACATCAGCAGTTGTCGTTGCGATGGAGTTTTAAGTGTGTGTGTGTGTGTGTGTGTGTGTGTGTGTGTGTCAGGTGATAAGGCTGAATGTATTTTGAGTTGAGAATTTTGAAAATCCTAGGTATGACGAATAATGTGTGTTTGCATTACTTCTTGGATTTTTGCTGTGTAATTTTTGTGGATTTTTGGTTGATTTAAGGATCAGTACGTGATAGAATGGCGAGTGTGAAGGTTTCTTCTGTTTTCTTTGTGTAGGCAAGTTCTTTAATACGCATTGTTAATGTGTTTGCTGCTACTCGTGTGATAACTACAAGTAACAGATATTTTTTCGTGAGTGAGTCTGTGTTGTGAGAATAACGTTCATGTCTGATGGAGTGCACCTGCATCATTAGCTGTTGGAAAGAACTTGCAAATGGCAGCATGGTAACAACTGTCTAACAACAGGTGGAAAGTGAACCTCTACTGTGGAAATGTGAAGAAGACGTTTGATGTTGCTCCTTGATGGTAGAAGTGTGAATGGACATTTGAAGAAATACAAAAGTGATGCTGTACTGAAGGCATTGAAACATCAGACCAGTTAGAAGAAGAACACAAGTAACTTTGCACCGTGTGTTAGAGGCACAAGTGGAAGAACAGTATGAATACAGGTTGCCTCCTGATGCATGAAACATCTCACACAGGGACAGTGGTTGTTTTCTTTATGCAGGCTAATTTGTGTTAGTTTTGCTTGTGTATTGATATCCTCTTCCAGAAAAAGACATACAATGCTTTGAGAACACAGATTATTGGACAGAGATTTGAAAGAAGTTACGTCATGAATGCTTGGAAATGAGTTTTGAACAAAAGAGATATATCCTGTTGAGTTTTGGAGATTTCATTTGGCAAGTGTTTGTGGAATGGCAATGAGATTAAGTTGCTGTTAATCCCAAGCTCTTGAATGTCATGACATTGTCTGCGAGCTGGCACTTGGAATTTGTATGACATTAGCTGCCAGACTACAGTGCTGTTGCACAGAAGGTTAGTGAGTGCGTACTTTTTGAGTGAGCAGACTAAACTGGTGGCCATGTGAGAAGATTTTCTCAGTGTGCTACTAACGTAATGGGTCTTACATGTTCATTGCAGCTATTTTCAGTGTATATCGATATAGACAAATGAACGCAATCCCATAATTGAATGTGAAACCCCATGTGGCACTAGAGTGAGATTTGAAATGGAAGTTTTCTAGAAGACGTCTGGCTGAATATATTCAAGTGATACTACAATTACTGTGCATTGGAATTGTATACAAGGTTGACTCCCAAATTGCAATGTGTTGCCAAGCTACGTATCTACTGGTGTCAGCTCCCATTGGAAGTAAAGGTTTGTGAATATGTTTGCAGTTTGCTTGTGGAATTCGTTGACTAGTGTAAGAGCTAAGTGAATTGTGAAGGATCACTATTAGTTGTCCTTAGCTATTGTTAAATTTGTACTTTTGATATAGTCAGATCTGTTTAGTGTGATTATTTGCAGTTGGGTGTACTATCTTAAGCACAGGGCGTTGCATCTTTATACAGTGAGAAGTGGCACAGAGTTAGTGGAGAATAGCGTTGTTCTCTCAGAGTTCAGTATTTTGTGTGTTCATGAATAGTTGAGTACTAGGTGGGGGAAGAGAGCTACTATGAAAAATGACATAGTTTACTGAAGACACGGGCTATGTGTGTTAATTAGGTATATGATGAGTGTTTTAAATTCTTGACAGGAATTAGTAACTGTCATTTGCAGTTGTAAATAAGTGGCAGTGTAGAGTACAGTGTGTTGTTATTATAGCAGTGCTTGAAACATTTGTTTTACATATAACATGCCTTGGTGATACGTGTCTTGCTTTGACAGGATGATCAATGCTAGTGAATATTATCGATTTCAACGATAGCGGATTAAGACAGTGAGGTTTTCACACAGTGATACGTTGGAGAAATTTGAGAGAGCAGAGCTAAGAGTTTTTGAAGCTTGTTTGGAAGTCGTATTTCATAGTTTGGTGCTTTTTCTGAGCCGGGTCCATTTACTATTTTTTATGCGGTGAAGAAGCAAAGCAGTGCGTTATCATTAGCATATGCTGAAGGCAGACTTGCAGTGGAGAATAGTTGCTGCACATTGAAGTACCAAAAGGAAATGTTGATGAGGTAAGGAATAGTGTTTGGATACAAAAGTTGAGTCCTAAAGTTATTTAAGGAATGAGAGGGAGATTGAAATTTAATTGTGCATGTTGTATTTGAAGGTATGCAAAGTTTGTGGAGGGTAAATTTGAATGTGACAGTGTCAGAGTGACAGGTTGAAGTTTCGAGGTAAGTGCATGTCTTGCTAATTTTTGGATAGTTGGTCCTATTTACAGTGATGTGGTTAGTGTTTTAATACGGAATACAATTTCTGTGTTACACCATGCTAATGACTGTTCTAGAAAAGTGTAGGAATGTTATCAGAAAATGTGTATGCTTCTATGGATAATAGTGAGAAAATATTTGGTTGTTCATTTGGTTAAATGATAATATGAATACATGACAGCATATGTGATGTCAACTTAATGCCTTGCCTGTTGGCCAGTATGTGCAACTGTTGATCAATCAATTACTCCTTTCAGTAATGATTGGGATTGCACATGGAGCTGAACAGAAAGTGGGTGCGAGCCACATATTACAAAATAACCTGAGGAGGATTGAAATACATGGAACTTGTTTCTGCTGTTGAATTGAGCTGATACGTTGTTGAGGTGAAAGCATCGTTTGTGACTAGATGGGAGAAGAAAGAGCCCACAGAAGACTCTCTCTTGTTGTGAGAATTAAATGATTATAACTTGGAGAGACAATTGTTTCTCTCAGTGAGATGCCGTGTGAGAATGACGGGAACCGATTGTGCGGAATAGCATGGGCTGAGCTGCCAACTAATCCAGCGTAGGACGGAACCAAATTGGATGGATACTTGGTAATTGTACTTAGTGATTTTGTTTCAGAGAAAGTGGTCTTTGATAGAGATTGTGTTTTGTTATCACAGTATTTGGAGAATTGTGCTGCATAGTAAAGGCAGTTAGATTTTTGTTGTGTTAGATCTAATGATTAACCAAGAGGCACTAGTTGTGGATGTCAGCTCAGTTCATATACTGATTGACATCTTTTGTAGATTTGTCAGAGGGTAGCTCAATTCAAAGGTGTAACCCATCAGTGATACATCAGCAGTTGTCGTTGCGATGGAGTTTTAAGTGTGTGTGTGTGTGTGTGTGTGTGTGTGTGTGTGTGTGTGTGTCAGGTGATAAGGCTGAATGTATTTTGAGTTGAGAATTTTGAAAGTCCTAGGTATGGCGAATAATGTGTGTTTGCATTACTTCTTGGATTTTTGCTGTGTAATTTTTGTGGATTTTTGGTTGATTTAAGGATCAGTACGTGATAGAATGGCGAGTGTGAAGGTTTCTTCTGTTTTCTTTGTGTAGGCAAGTTCTTTAATACGCATTGTTAATGTGTTTGCTGCTACTCGTGTGATAACTACAAGTAACAGATATTTTTTCGTGAGTGAGTCTGTGTTGTGAGAATAACGTTCATGTCTGATGGAGTGCACCTGCATCATTAGCTGTTGGAAAGAACTTGCAAATGGCAGCATGGTAACAACTGTCTAACAACAGGTGGAAAGTGAACCTCTACTGTGGAAATGTGAAGAAGACGTTTGATGTTGCTCCTTGATGGTAGAAGTGTGAATGGACATTTGAAGAAATACAAAAGTGATGCTGTACTGAAGGCATTGAAACATCAGACCAGTTAGAAGAAGAACACAAGTAACTTTGCACCGTGTGTTAGAGGCACAAGTGGAAGAACAGTATGAATACAGGTTGCCTCCTGATGCATGAAACATCTCACACAGGGACAGTGGTTGTTTTCTTTATGCAGGCTAATTTGTGTTAGTTTTGCTTGTGTATTGATATCCTCTTCCAGAAAAAGACATACAATGCTTTGAGAACACAGATTATTGGACAGAGATTTGAAAGAAGTTATGTCATGAATGCTTGGAAATGAGTTTTGAACAGAAGAGATATATCCTGTTGAGTTTTGGAGATTTCATTTGGCAAGTGTTTGTGGAATGGCAATGAGATTAAGTTGCTGTTAATCCCAAGCTCTTGAATGTCATGACATTGTCTGCGAGCTGGCACTTGGAATTTGTATGACATTAGCTGCCAGACTACAGTGCTGTTGCACAGAAGGTTAGTGAGTGCGTACTTTTTGAGTGAGCAGACTAAACTGGTGGCCATGTGAGAAGATTTTCTCAGTGTGCTACTAACGTAATGGGTCTTACATGTTCATTGCAGCTATTTTCAGTGTATATCGATATAGACAAATGAACGCAATCCCATAATTGAATGTGAAACCCCATGTGGCACTAGAGTGAGATTTGAAATGGAAGTTTTCTAGAAGACGTCTGGCTGAATATATTCAAGTGATACTACAATTACTGTGCATTGGAATTGTATACAAGGTTGACTCCCAAATTGCAATGTGTTGCCAAGCTACGTATCTACTGGTGTCAGCTCCCATTGGAAGTAAAGGTTTGTGAATATGTTTGCAGTTTGCTTGTGGAATTCGTTGACTAGTGTAAGAGCTAAGTAAATTGTGAAGGATCACTATTAGTTGTCCTTAGCTATTGTTAAATTTGTACTTTTGATATAGTCAGATCTGTTTAGTGTGATTATTTGCAGTTGGGTGTACTATCTTAAGCACAGGGCGTTGCATCTTTATACAGTGAGAAGTGGCACAGAGTTAGTGGAGAATAGCGTTGTTCTCTCAGAGTTCAGTATTTTGTGTGTTCATGAATAGTTGAGTACTAGGTGGGGGAAGAGAGCTACTATGAAAAATGACATAGTTTACTGAAGACACGGGCTATGTGTGTTAATTAGGTATATGATGAGTGTTTTAAATTCTTGACAGGAATTAGTAACTGTCATTTGCAGTTGTAAATAAGTGGCAGTGTAGAGTACAGTGTGTTGTTATTATAGCAGTGCTTGAAACATTTGTTTTACATATAACATGCCTTGGTGATACGTGTCTTGCTTTGACAGGATGATCAATGCTAGTGAATATTATCGATTTCAACGATAGCGGATTAAGACAGTGAGGTTTTCACACAGTGATACGTTGGAGAAATTTGAGAGAGCAGAGCTAAGAGTTTTTGAAGCTTGTTTGGAAGTCGTATTTCATAGTTTGGTGCTTTTTCTGAGCCGGGTCCATTTACTATTTTTTATGCGGTGAAGAAGCAAAGCAGTGCGTTATCATTAGCATATGCTGAAGGCAGACTTGCAGTGGAGAATAGTTGCTGCACATTGAAGTACCAAAAGGAAATGTTGATGAGGTAAGGAATAGTGTTTGGATACAAAAGTTGAGTCCTAAAGTTATTTAAGGAATGAGAGGGAGATTGAAATTTAATTGTGCATGTTGTATTTGAAGGTATGCAAAGTTTGTGGAGGGTAAATTTGAATGTGACAGTGTCAGAGTGACAGGTTGAAGTTTCGAGGTAAGTGCATGTCTTGCTAATTTTTGGATAGTTGGTCCTATTTACAGTGATGTGGTTAGTGTTTTAATACGGAAGACAATTTCTGTGTTACACCATGCTAATGACTGTTCTAGAAAAGTGTAGGAATGTTATCAGAAAATGTGTATGCTTCTATGGATAATAGTGAGAAAATATTTGGTTGTTCATTTGGTTAAATGATAATATGAATACATGACAGCATATGTGATGTCAACTTAATGCCTTGCCTGTTGGCCAGTATGTGCAACTGTTGATCAATCAATTACTCCTTTCAGTAATGATTGGGATTGCACATGGAGCTGAACAGAAAGTGGGTGCGAGCCACATATTACAAAATAACCTGAGGAGGATTGAAATACATGGAACTTGTTTCTGCTGTTGAATTGAGCTGATACGTTGTTGAGGTGAAAGCATCGTTTGTGACTAGATGGGAGAAGAAAGAGCCCACAGAAGACTCTCTCTTGTTGTGAGAATTAAATGATTATAACTTGGAGAGACAATTGTTTCTCTCAGTGAGATGCTGTGTGAGAATGACGGGAACCGATTGTGCGGAATAGCATGGGCTGAGCTGCCAACTAATCCAGCGTAGGACGGAACCAAATTGGATGGATACTTGGTAATTGTACTTAGTGATTTTGTTTCAGAGAAAGTGGTCTTTGATAGAGATTGTGTTTTGTTATCACAGTATTTGGAGAATTGTGCTGCATAGTAAAGGCAGTTAGATTTTTGTTGTGTTAGATCTAATGATTAACCAAGAGGCACTAGTTGTGGATGTCAGCTCAGTTCATATACTGATTGACATCTTTTGTAGATTTGTCAGAGGGTAGCTCAATTCAAAGGTGTAACCCATCAGTGATACATCAGCAGTTGTCGTTGCGATGGAGTTTTAAGTGTGTGTGTGTGTGTGTGTGTGTGTGTGTGTGTGTGTGTGTGTGTGTGTGTGTGAATTTTGAAAGTCCTAGGTATGGCGAATAATGTGTGTTTGCATTACTTCTTGGATTTTTGCTGTGTAATTTTTGTGGATTTTTGGTTGATTTAAGGATCAGTACGTGATAGAATGGCGAGTGTGAAGGTTTCTTCTGTTTTCTTTGTGTAGGCAAGTTCTTTAATACGCATTGTTAATGTGTTTGCTGCTACTCGTGTGATAACTACAAGTAACAGATATTTTTTCGTGAGTGAGTCTGTGTTGTGAGAATAACGTTCATGTCTGATGGAGTGCACCTGCATCATTAGCTGTTGGAAAGAACTTGCAAATGGCAGCATGGTAACAACTGTCTAACAACAGGTGGAAAGTGAACCTCTACTGTGGAAATGTGAAGAAGACGTTTGATGTTGCTCCTTGATGGTAGAAGTGTGAATGGACATTTGAAGAAATACAAAAGTGATGCTGTACTGAAGGCATTGAAACATCAGACCAGTTAGAAGAAGAACACAAGTAACTTTGCACCGTGTGTTAGAGGCACAAGTGGAAGAACAGTATGAATACAGGTTGCCTCCTGATGCATGAAACATCTCACACAGGGACAGTGGTTGTTTTCTTTATGCAGGCTAATTTGTGTTAGTTTTGCTTGTGTATTGATATCCTCTTCCAGAAAAAGACATACAATGCTTTGAGAACACAGATTATTGGACAGAGATTTGAAAGAAGTTACGTCATGAATGCTTGGAAATGAGTTTTGAACAAAAGAGATATATCCTGTTGAGTTTTGGAGATTTCATTTGGCAAGTGTTTGTGGAATGGCAATGAGATTAAGTTGCTGTTAATCCCAAGCTCTTGAATGTCATGACATTGTCTGCGAGCTGGCACTTGGAATTTGTATGACATTAGCTGCCAGACTACAGTGCTGTTGCACAGAAGGTTAGTGAGTGCGTACTTTTTGAGTGAGCAGACTAAACTGGTGGCCATGTGAGAAGATTTTCTCAGTGTGCTACTAACGTAATGGGTCTTACATGTTCATTGCAGCTATTTTCAGTGTATATCGATATAGACAAATGAACGCAATCCCATAATTGAATGTGAAACCCCATGTGGCACTAGAGTGAGATTTGAAATGGAAGTTTTCTAGAAGACGTCTGGCTGAATATATTCAAGTGATACTACAATTACTGTGCATTGGAATTGTATACAAGGTTGACTCCCAAATTGCAATGTGTTGCCAAGCTACGTATCTACTGGTGTCAGCTCCCATTGGAAGTAAAGGTTTGTGAATATGTTTGCAGTTTGCTTGTGGAATTCGTTGACTAGTGTAAGAGCTAAGTAAATTGTGAAGGATCACTATTAGTTGTCCTTAGCTATTGTTAAATTTGTACTTTTGATATAGTCAGATCTGTTTAGTGTGATTATTTGCAGTTGGGTGTACTATCTTAAGCACAGGGCGTTGCATCTTTATACAGTGAGAAGTGGCACAGAGTTAGTGGAGAATAGCGTTGTTCTCTCAGAGTTCAGTATTTTGTGTGTTCATGAATAGTTGAGTACTAGGTGGGGGAAGAGAGCTACTATGAAAAATGACATAGTTTACTGAAGACACGGGCTATGTGTGTTAATTAGGTATATGATGAGTGTTTTAAATTCTTGACAGGAATTAGTAACTGTCATTTGCAGTTGTAAATAAGTGGCAGTGTAGAGTACAGTGTGTTGTTATTATAGCAGTGCTTGAAACATTTGTTTTACATATAACATGCCTTGGTGATACGTGTCTTGCTTTGACAGGATGATCAATGCTAGTGAATATTATCGATTTCAACGATAGCGGATTAAGACAGTGAGGTTTTCACACAGTGATACGTTGGAGAAATTTGAGAGAGCAGAGCTAAGAGTTTTTGAAGCTTGTTTGGAAGTCGTATTTCATAGTTTGGTGCTTTTTCTGAGCCGGGTCCATTTACTATTTTTTATGCGGTGAAGAAGCAAAGCAGTGCGTTATCATTAGCATATGCTGAAGGCAGACTTGCAGTGGAGAATAGTTGCTGCACATTGAAGTACCAAAAGGAAATGTTGATGAGGTAAGGAATAGTGTTTGGATACAAAAGTTGAGTCCTAAAGTTATTTAAGGAATGAGAGGGAGATTGAAATTTAATTGTGCATGTTGTATTTGAAGGTATGCAAAGTTTGTGGAGGGTAAATTTGAATGTGACAGTGTCAGAGTGACAGGTTGAAGTTTCGAGGTAAGTGCATGTCTTGCTAATTTTTGGATAGTTGGTCCTATTTACAGTGATGTGGTTAGTGTTTTAATACGGAATACAATTTCTGTGTTACACCATGCTAATGACTGTTCTAGAAAAGTGTAGGAATGTTATCAGAAAATGTGTATGCTTCTATGGATAATAGTGAGAAAATATTTGGTTGTACATTTGGTTAAATGATAATATGAATACATGACAGCATATGTGATGTCAACTTAATGCCTTGCCTGTTGGCCAGTATGTGCAACTGTTGATCAATCAATTACTCCTTTCAGTAATGATTGGGATTGCACATGGAGCGGAACAGAAAGTGGGTGCGAGCCACATATTACAAAATAACCTGAGGAGGATTGAAATACATGGAACTTGTTTCTGCTGTTGAATTGAGCTGATACGTTGTTGAGGTGAAAGCATCGTTTGTGACTAGATGGGAGAAGAAAGAGCCCACAGAAGACTCTCTCTTGTTGTGAGAATTAAATGATTATAACTTGGAGAGACAATTGTTTCTCTCAGTGAGATGCCGTGTGAGAATGACGGGAACCGATTGTGCGGAATAGCATGGGCTGAGCTGCCAACTAATCCAGCGTAGGACGGAACCAAATTGGATGGATACTTGGTAATTGTACTTAGTGATTTTGTTTCAGAGAAAGTGGTCTTTGATAGAGATTGTGTTTTGTTATCACAGTATTTGGAGAATTGTGCTGCATAGTAAAGGCAGTTAGATTTTTGTTGTGTTAGATCTAATGATTAACCAAGAGGCACTAGTTGTGGATGTCAGCTCAGTTCATATACTGATTGACATCTTTTGTAGATTTGTCAGAGGGTAGCTCAATTCAAAGGTGTAACCCATCAGTGATACATCAGCAGTTGTCGTTGCGATGGAGTTTTAAGTGTGTGTGTGTGTGTGTGTGTGTGTGTGTGTGTGTGTGTGTGTGTGTGTGTGTGTGTGTGTGTGTCAGGTGATAAGGCTGAATGTATTTTGAGTTGAGAATTTTGAAAGTCCTAGGTATGGCGAATAATGTGTGTTTGCATTACTTCTTGGATTTTTGCTGTGTAATTTTTGTGGATTTTTGGTTGATTTAAGGATCAGTACGTGATAGAATGGCGAGTGTGAAGGTTTCTTCTGTTTTCTTTGTGTAGGCAAGTTCTTTAATACGCATTGTTAATGTGTTTGCTGCTACTCGTGTGATAACTACAAGTAACAGATATTTTTTCGTGAGTGAGTCTGTGTTGTGAGAATAACGTTCATGTCTGATGGAGTGCACCTGCATCATTAGCTGTTGGAAAGAACTTGCAAATGGCAGCATGGTAACAACTGTCTAACAACAGGTGGAAAGTGAACCTCTACTGTGGAAATGTGAAGAAGACGTTTGATGTTGCTCCTTGATGGTAGAAGTGTGAATGGACATTTGAAGAAATACAAAAGTGATGCTGTACTGAAGGCATTGAAACATCAGACCAGTTAGAAGAAGAACACAAGTAACTTTGCACCGTGTGTTAGAGGCACAAGTGGAAGAACAGTATGAATACAGGTTGCCTCCTGATGCATGAAACATCTCACACAGGGACAGTGGTTGTTTTCTTGATGCAGGCTAATTTGTGTTAGTTTTGCTTGTGTATTGATATCCTCTTCCAGAAAAAGACATACAATGCTTTGAGAACACAGATTATTGGACAGAGATTTGAAAGAAGTTACGTCATGAATGCTTGGAAATGAGTTTTGAACAAAAGAGATATATCCTGTTGAGTTTTGGAGATTTCATTTGGCAAGTGTTTGTGGAATGGCAATGAGATTAAGTTGCTGTTAATCCCAAGCTCTTGAATGTCATGACATTGTCTGCGAGCTGGCACTTGGAATTTGTATGACATTAGCTGCCAGACTACAGTGCTGTTGCACAGAAGGTTAGTGAGTGCGTACTTTTTGAGTGAGCAGACTAAACTGGTGGCCATGTGAGAAGATTTTCTCAGTGTGCTACTAACGTAATGGGTCTTACATGTTCATTGCAGCTATTTTCAGTGTATATCGATATAGACAAATGAACGCAATCCCATAATTGAATGTGAAACCCCATGTGGCACTAGAGTGAGATTTGAAATGGAAGTTTTCTAGAAGACGTCTGGCTGAATATATTCAAGTGATACTACAATTACTGTGCATTGGAATTGTCTACAAGGTTGACTCCCAAATTGCAATGTGTTGCCAAGCTACGTATCTACTGGTGTCAGCTCCCATTGGAAGTAAAGGTTTGTGAATATGTTTGCAGTTTGCTTGTGGAATTCATTGACTAGTGTAAGAGCTAAGTAAATTGTGAAGGATCACTATTAGTTGTCCTTAGCTATTGTTAAATTTGTACTTTTGATATAGTCAGATCTGTTTAGTGTGATTATTTGCAGTTGGGTGTACTATCTTAAGCACAGGGCGTTGCATCTTTATACAGTGAGAAGTGGCACAGAGTTAGTGGAGAATAGCGTTGTTCTCTCAGAGTTCAGTATTTTGTGTGTTCATGAATAGTTGAGTACTAGGTGGGGGAAGAGAGCTACTATGAAAAATGACATAGTTTACTGAAGACACGGGCTATGTGTGTTAATTAGGTATATGATGAGTGTTTTAAATTCTTGACAGGAATTAGTAACTGTCATTTGCAGTTGTAAATAAGTGGCAGTGTAGAGTACAGTGTGTTGTTATTATAGCAGTGCTTGAAACATTTGTTTTACATATAACATGCCTTGGTGATACGTGTCTTGCTTTGACAGGATGATCAATGCTAGTGAATATTATCGATTTCAACGATAGCGGATTAAGACAGTGAGGTTTTCACACAGTGATACGTTGGAGAAATTTGAGAGAGCAGAGCTAAGAGTTTTTGAAGCTTGTTTGGAAGTCGTATTTCATAGTTTGGTGCTTTTTCTGAGCCGGGTCCATTTACTATTTTTTATGCGGTGAAGAAGCAAAGCAGTGCGTTATCATTAGCATATGCTGAAGGCAGACTTGCAGTGGAGAATAGTTGCTGCACATTGAAGTACCAAAAGGAAATGTTGATGAGGTAAGGAATAGTGTTTGGATACAAAAGTTGAGTCCTAAAGTTATTTAAGGAATGAGAGGGAGATTGAAATTTAATTGTGCATGTTGTATTTGAAGGTATGCAAAGTTTGTGGAGGGTAAATTTGAATGTGACAGTGTCAGAGTGACAGGTTGAAGTTTCGAGGTAAGTGCATGTCTTGCTAATTTTTGGATAGTTGGTCCTATTTACAGTGATGTGGTTAGTGTTTTAATACGGAATACAATTTCTGTGTTACACCATGCTAATGACTGTTCTAGAAAAGTGTAGGAATGTTATCAGAAAATGTGTATGCTTCTATGGATAATAGTGAGAAAATATTTGGTTGTTCATTTGGTTAAATGATAATATGAATACATGACAGCATATGTGATGTCAACTTAATGCCTTGCCTGTTGGCCAGTATGTGCAACTGTTGATCAATCAATTACTCCTTTCAGTAATGATTGGGATTGCACATGGAGCGGAACAGAAAGTGGGTGCGAGCCACATATTACAAAATAACCTGAGGAGGATTGAAATACATGGAACTTGTTTCTGCTGTTGAATTGAGCTGATACGTTGTTGAGGTGAAAGCATCGTTTGTGACTAGATGGGAGAAGAAAGAGCCCACAGAAGACTCTCTCTTGTTGTGAGAATTAAATGATTATAACTTGGAGAGACAATTGTTTCTCTCAGTGAGATGCCGTGTGAGAATGACGGGAACCGATTGTGCGGAATAGCATGGGCTGAGCTGCCAACTAATCCAGCGTAGGACGGAACCAAATTGGATGGATACTTGGTAATTGTACTTAGTGATTTTGTTTCAGAGAAAGTGGTCTTTGATAGAGATTGTGTTTTGTTATCACAGTATTTGGAGAATTGTGCTGCATAGTAAAGGCAGTTAGATTTTTGTTGTGTTAGATCTAATGATTAACCAAGAGGCACTAGTTGTGGATGTCAGCTCAGTTCATATACTGATTGACATCTTTTGTAGATTTGTCAGAGGGTAGCTCAATTCAAAGGTGTAACCCATCAGTGATACATCAGCAGTTGTCGTTGCGATGGAGTTTTAAGTGTGTGTGTGTGTGTGTGTGTGTGTGTGTGTGTGTGTGTGTGTGTCAGGTGATAAGGCTGAATGTATTTTGAGTTGAGAATTTTGAAAATCCTAGGTATGACGAATAATGTGTGTTTGCATTACTTCTTGGATTTTTGCTGTGTAATTTTTGTGGATTTTTGGTTGATTTAAGGATCAGTACGTGATAGAATGGCGAGTGTGAAGGTTTCTTCTGTTTTCTTTGTGTAGGCAAGTTCTTTAATACGCATTGTTAATGTGTTTGCTGCTACTCGTGTGATAACTACAAGTAACAGATATTTTTTCGTGAGTGAGTCTGTGTTGTGAGAATAACGTTCATGTCTGATGGAGTGCACCTGCATCATTAGCTGTTGGAAAGAACTTGCAAATGGCAGCATGGTAACAACTGTCTAACAACAGGTGGAAAGTGAACCTCTACTGTGGAAATGTGAAGAAGACGTTTGATGTTGCTCCTTGATGGTAGAAGTGTGAATGGACATTTGAAGAAATACAAAAGTGATGCTGTACTGAAGGCATTGAAACATCAGACCAGTTAGAAGAAGAACACAAGTAACTTTGCACCGTGTGTTAGAGGCACAAGTGGAAGAACAGTATGAATACAGGTTGCCTCCTGATGCATGAAACATCTCACACAGGGACAGTGGTTGTTTTCTTTATGCAGGCTAATTTGTGTTAGTTTTGCTTGTGTATTGATATCCTCTTCCAGAAAAAGACATACAATGCTTTGAGAACACAGATTATTGGACAGAGATTTGAAAGAAGTTACGTCATGAATGCTTGGAAATGAGTTTTGAACAAAAGAGATATATCCTGTTGAGTTTTGGAGATTTCATTTGGCAAGTGTTTGTGGAATGGCAATGAGATTAAGTTGCTGTTAATCCCAAGCTCTTGAATGTCATGACATTGTCTGCGAGCTGGCACTTGGAATTTGTATGACATTAGCTGCCAGACTACAGTGCTGTTGCACAGAAGGTTAGTGAGTGCGTACTTTTTGAGTGAGCAGACTAAACTGGTGGCCATGTGAGAAGATTTTCTGTGTGCTACTAACGTAATGGGTCTTACATGTTCATTGCAGCTATTTTCAGTGTATATCGATATAGACAAATGAACGCAATCCCATAATTGAATGTGAAACCCCATGTGGCACTAGAGTGAGATTTGAAATGGAAGTTTTCTAGAAGACGTCTGGCTGAATATATTCAAGTGATACTACAATTACTGTGCATTGGAATTGTCTACAAGGTTGACTCCCAAATTGCAATGTGTTGCCAAGCTACGTATCTACTGGTGTCAGCTCCCATTGGAAGTAAAGGTTTGTGAATATGTTTGCAGTTTGCTTGTGGAATTCGTTGACTAGTGTAAGAGCTAAGTGAATTGTGAAGGATCACTATTAGTTGTCCTTAGCTATTGTTAAATTTGTACTTTTGATATAGTCAGATCTGTTTAGTGTGATTATTTGCAGTTGGGTGTACTATCTTAAGCACAGGGCGTTGCATCTTTATACAGTGAGAAGTGGCACAGAGTTAGTGGAGAATAGCGTTGTTCTCTCAGAGTTCAGTATTTTGTGTGTTCATGAATAGTTGAGTACTAGGTGGGGGAAGAGAGCTACTATGAAAAATGAGATAGTTTACTGAAGACACGGGCTATGTGTGTTAATTAGGTATATGATGAGTGTTTTAAATTCTTGACAGGAATTAGTAACTGTCATTTGCAGTTGTAAATAAGTGGCAGTGTAGAGTACAGTGTGTTGTTATTATAGCAGTGCTTGAAACATTTGTTTTACATATAACATGCCTTGGTGATACGTGTCTTGCTTTGACAGGATGATCAATGCTAGTGAATATTATCGATTTCAACGATAGCGGATTAAGACAGTGAGGTTTTCACACAGTGATACGTTGGAGAAATTTGAGAGAGCAGAGCTAAGAGTTTTTGAAGCTTGTTTGGAAGTCGTATTTCATAGTTTGGTGCTTTTTCTGAGCCGGGTCCATTTACTATTTTTTATGCGGTGAAGAAGCAAAGCAGTGCGTTATCATTAGCATATGCTGAAGGCAGACTTGCAGTGGAGAATAGTTGCTGCACATTGAAGTACCAAAAGGAAATGTTGATGAGGTAAGGAATAGTGTTTGGATACAAAAGTTGAGTCCTAAAGTTATTTAAGGAATGAGAGGGAGATTGAAATTTAATTGTGCATGTTGTATTTGAAGGTATGCAAAGTTTGTGGAGGGTAAATTTGAATGTGACAGTGTCAGAGTGACAGGTTGAAGTTTCGAGGTAAGTGCATGTCTTGCTAATTTTTGGATAGTTGGTCCTATTTACAGTGATGTGGTTAGTGTTTTAATACGGAATACAATTTCTGTGTTACACCATGCTAATGACTGTTCTAGAAAAGTGTAGGAATGTTATCAGAAAATGTGTATGCTTCTATGGTTAATAGTGAGAAAATATTTGGTTGTTCATTTGGTTAAATGATAATATGAATACATGACAGCATATGTGATGTCAACTTAATGCCTTGCCTGTTGGCCAGTATGTGCAACTGTTGATCAATCAATTACTCCTTTCAGTAATGATTGGGATTGCACATGGAGCTGAACAGAAAGTGGGTGCGAGCCACATATTACAAAATAACCTGAGGAGGATTGAAATACATGGAACTTGTTTCTGCTGTTGAATTGAGCTGATACGTTGTTGAGGTGAAAGCATCGTTTGTGACTAGATGGGAGAAGAAAGAGCCCACAGAAGACTCTCTCTTGTTGTGAGAATTAAATGATTATAACTTGGAGAGACAATTGTTTCTCTCAGTGAGATGCCGTGTGAGAATGACGGGAACCGATTGTGCGGAATAGCATGGGCTGAGCTGCCAACTAATCCAGCGTAGGACGGAACCAAATTGGATGGATACTTGGTAATTGTACTTAGTGATTTTGTTTCAGAGAAAGTGGTCTTTGATAGAGATTGTGTTTTGTTATCACAGTATTTGGAGAATTGTGCTGCATAGTAAAGGCAGTTAGATTTTTGTTGTGTTAGATCTAATGATTAACCAAGAGGCACTAGTTGTGGATGTCAGCTCAGTTCATATACTGATTGACATCTTTTGTAGATTTGTCAGAGGGTAGCTCAATTCAAAGGTGTAACCCATCAGTGATACATCAGCAGTTGTCGTTGCGATGGAGTTTTAAGTGTGTGTGTGTGTGTGTGTGTGTGTGTGTGTGTGTGTGTGTGTGTGAATTTTGAAAGTCCTAGGTATGGCGAATAATGTGTGTTTGCATTACTTCTTGGATTTTTGCTGTGTAATTTTTGTGGATTTTTGGTTGATTTAAGGATCAGTACGTGATAGAATGGCGAGTGTGAAGGTTTCTTCTGTTTTCTTTGTGTAGGCAAGTTCTTTAATACGCATTGTTAATGTGTTTGCTGCTACTCGTGTGATAACTACAAGTAACAGATATTTTTTCGTGAGTGAGTCTGTGTTGTGAGAATAACGTTCATGTCTGATGGAGTGCACCTGCATCATTAGCTGTTGGAAAGAACTTGCAAATGGCAGCATGGTAACAACTGTCTAACAACAGGTGGAAAGTGAACCTCTACTGTGGAAATGTGAAGAAGACGTTTGATGTTGCTCCTTGATGGTAGAAGTGTGAATGGACATTTGAAGAAATACAAAAGTGATGCTGTACTGAAGGCATTGAAACATCAGACCAGTTAGAAGAGGAACACAAGTAACTTTGCACCGTGTGTTAGAGGCACAAGTGGAAGAACAGTATGAATACAGGTTGCCTCCTGATGCATGAAACATCTCACACAGGGACAGTGGTTGTTTTCTTTATGCAGGCTAATTTGTGTTAGTTTTGCTTGTGTATTGATATCCTCTTCCAGAAAAAGACATACAATGCTTTGAGAACACAGATTATTGGACAGAGATTTGAAAGAAGTTATGTCATGAATGCTTGGAAATGAGTTTTGAACAGAAGAGATATATCCTGTTGAGTTTTGGAGATTTCATTTGGCAAGTGTTTGTGGAATGGCAATGAGATTAAGTTGCTGTTAATCCCAAGCTCTTGAATGTCATGACATTGTCTGCGAGCTGGCACTTGGAATTTGTATGACATTAGCTGCCAGACTACAGTGCTGTTGCACAGAAGGTTAGTGAGTGCGTACTTTTTGAGTGAGCAGACTAAACTGGTGGCCATGTGAGAAGATTTTCTCAGTGTGCTACTAACGTAATGGGTCTTACATGTTCATTGCAGCTATTTTCAGTGTATATCGATATAGACAAATGAACGCAATCCCATAATTGAATGTGAAACCCCATGTGGCACTAGAGTGAGATTTGAAATGGAAGTTTTCTAGAAGACGTCTGGCTGAATATATTCAAGTGATACTACAATTACTGTGCATTGGAATTGTATACAAGGTTGACTCCCAAATTGCAATGTGTTGCCAAGCTACGTATCTACTGGTGTCAGCTCCCATTGGAAGTAAAGGTTTGTGAATATGTTTGCAGTTTGCTTGTGGAATTCGTTGACTAGTGTAAGAGCTAAGTAAATTGTGAAGGATCACTATTAGTTGTCCTTAGCTATTGTTAAATTTGTACTTTTGATATAGTCAGATCTGTTTAGTGTGATTATTTGCAGTTGGGTGTACTATCTTAAGCACAGGGCGTTGCATCTTTATACAGTGAGAAGTGGCACAGAGTTAGTGGAGAATAGCGTTGTTCTCTCAGAGTTCAGTATTTTGTGTGTTCATGAATAGTTGAGTACTAGGTGGGGGAAGAGAGCTACTATGAAAAATGACATAGTTTACTGAAGACACGGGCTATGTGTGTTAATTAGGTATATGATGAGTGTTTTAAATTCTTGACAGGAATTAGTAACTGTCATTTGCAGTTGTAAATAAGTGGCAGTGTAGAGTACAGTGTGTTGTTATTATAGCAGTGCTTGAAACATTTGTTTTACATATAACATGCCTTGGTGATACGTGTCTTGCTTTGACAGGATGATCAATGCTAGTGAATATTATCGATTTCAACGATAGCGGATTAAGACAGTGAGGTTTTCACACAGTGATACGTTGGAGAAATTTGAGAGAGCAGAGCTAAGAGTTTTTGAAGCTTGTTTGGAAGTCGTATTTCATAGTTTGGTGCTTTTTCTGAGCCGGGTCCATTTACTATTTTTTATGCGGTGAAGAAGCAAAGCAGTGCGTTATCATTAGCATATGCTGAAGGCAGACTTGCAGTGGAGAATAGTTGCTGCACATTGAAGTACCAAAAGGAAATGTTGATGAGGTAAGGAATAGTGTTTGGATACAAAAGTTGAGTCCTAAAGTTATTTAAGGAATGAGAGGGAGATTGAAATTTAATTGTGCATGTTGTATTTGAAGGTATGCAAAGTTTGTGGAGGGTAAATTTGAATGTGACAGTGTCAGAGTGACAGGTTGAAGTTTCGAGGTAAGTGCATGTCTTGCTAATTTTTGGATAGTTGGTCCTATTTACAGTGATGTGGTTAGTGTTTTAATACGGAATACAATTTCTGTGTTACACCATGCTAATGACTGTTCTAGAAAAGTGTAGGAATGTTATCAGAAAATGTGTATGCTTCTATGGATAATAGTGAGAAAATATTTGGTTGTTCATTTGGTTAAATGATAATATGAATACATGACAGCATATGTGATGTCAACTTAATGCCTTGCCTGTTGGCCAGTATGTGCAACTGTTGATCAATCAATTACTCCTTTCAGTAATGATTGGGATTGCACATGGAGCTGAACAGAAAGTGGGTGCGAGCCACATATTACAAAATAACCTGAGGAGGATTGAAATACATGGAACTTGTTTCTGCTGTTGAATTGAGCTGATACGTTGTTGAGGTGAAAGCATCGTTTGTGACTAGATAGGAGAAGAAAGAGCCCACAGAAGACTCTCTCTTGTTGTGAGAATTAAATGATTATAACTTGGAGAGACAATTGTTTCTCTCAGTGAGATGCCGTGTGAGAATGACGGGAACCGATTGTGCGGAATAGCATGGGCTGAGCTGCCAACTAATCCAGCGTAGGACGGAACCAAATTGGATGGATACTTGGTAATTGTACTTAGTGATTTTGTTTCAGAGAAAGTGGTCTTTGATAGAGATTGTGTTTTGTTATCACAGTATTTGGAGAATTGTGCTGCATAGTAAAGGCAGTTAGATTTTTGTTGTGTTAGATCTAATGATTAACCAAGAGGCACTAGTTGTGGATGTCAGCTCAGTTCATATACTGATTGACATCTTTTGTAGATTTGTCAGAGGGTAGCTCAATTCAAAGGTGTAACCCATCAGTGATACATCAGCAGTTGTCGTTGCGATGGAGTTTTAAGTGTGTGTGTGTGTGTGTGTGTGTGTGTGTGTGTGTGTGTGTGTGTGTGTGTGTGTGTGTGTGAATTTTGAAAGTCCTAGGTATGGCGAATAATGTGTGTTTGCATTACTTCTTGGATTTTTGCTGTGTAATTTTTGTGGATTTTTGGTTGATTTAAGGATCAGTACGTGATAGAATGGCGAGTGTGAAGGTTTCTTCTGTTTTCTTTGTGTAGGCAAGTTCTTTAATACGCATTGTTAATGTGTTTGCTGCTACTCGTGTGATAACTACAAGTAACAGATATTTTTTCGTGAGTGAGTCTGTGTTGTGAGAATAACGTTCATGTCTGATGGAGTGCACCTGCATCATTAGCTGTTGGAAAGAACTTGCAAATGGCAGCATGGTAACAACTGTCTAACAACAGGTGGAAAGTGAACCTCTACTGTGGAAATGTGAAGAAGACGTTTGATGTTGCTCCTTGATGGTAGAAGTGTGAATGGACATTTGAAGAAATACAAAAGTGATGCTGTACTGAAGGCATTGAAACATCAGACCAGTTAGAAGAAGAACACAAGTAACTTTGCACCGTGTGTTAGAGGCACAAGTGGAAGAACAGTATGAATACAGGTTGCCTCCTGATGCATGAAACATCTCACACAGGGACAGTGGTTGTTTTCTTGATGCAGGCTAATTTGTGTTAGTTTTGCTTGTGTATTGATATCCTCTTCCAGAAAAAGACATACAATGCTTTGAGAACACAGATTATTGGACAGAGATTTGAAAGAAGTTATGTCATGAATGCTTGGAAATGAGTTTTGAACAGAAGAGATATATCCTGTTGAGTTTTGGAGATTTCATTTGGCAAGTGTTTGTGGAATGGCAATGAGATTAAGTTGCTGTTAATCCCAAGCTCTTGAATGTCATGACATTGTCTGCGAGCTGGCACTTGGAATTTGTATGACATTAGCTGCCAGACTACAGTGCTGTTGCACAGAAGGTTAGTGAGTGCGTACTTTTTGAGTGAGCAGACTAAACTGGTGGCCATGTGAGAAGATTTTCTCAGTGTGCTACTAACGTAATGGGTCTTACATGTTCATTGCAGCTATTTTCAGTGTATATCGATATAGACAAATGAACGCAATCCCATAATTGAATGTGAAACCCCATGTGGCACTAGAGTGAGATTTGAAATGGAAGTTTTCTAGAAGACGTCTGGCGGAATATATTCAAGTGATACTACAATTACTGTGCATTGGAATTGTATACAAGGTTGACTCCCAAATTGCAATGTGTTGCCAAGCTACGTATCTACTGGTGTCAGCTCCCATTGGAAGTAAAGGTTTGTGAATATGTTTGCAGTTTGCTTGTGGAATTCGTTGACTAGTGTAAGAGCTAAGTAAATTGTGAAGGATCACTATTAGTTGTCCTTAGCTATTGTTAAATTTGTACTTTTGATATAGTCAGATCTGTTTAGTGTGATTATTTGCAGTTGGGTGTACTATCTTAAGCACAGGGCGTTGCATCTTTATACAGTGAGAAGTGGCACAGAGTTAGTGGAGAATAGCGTTGTTCTCTCAGAGTTCAGTATTTTGTGTGTTCATGAATAGTTGAGTACTAGGTGGGGGAAGAGAGCTACTATGAAAAATGACATAGTTTACTGAAGACACGGGCTATGTGTGTTAATTAGGTATATGATGAGTGTTTTAAATTCTTGACAGGAATTAGTAACTGCCATTTGCAGTTGTAAATAAGTGGCAGTGTAGAGTACAGTGTGTTGTTATTATAGCAGTGCTTGAAACATTTGTTTTACATATAACATGCCTTGGTGATACGTGTCTTGCTTTGACAGGATGATCAATGCTAGTGAATATTATCGATTTCAACGATAGCGGATTAAGACAGTGAGGTTTTCACACAGTGATACGTTGGAGAAATTTGAGAGAGCAGAGCTAAGAGTTTTTGAAGCTTGTTTGGAAGTCGTATTTCATAGTTTGGTGCTTTTTCTGAGCCGGGTCCATTTACTATTTTTTATGCGGTGAAGAAGCAAAGCAGTGCGTTATCATTAGCATATGCTGAAGGCAGACTTGCAGTGGAGAATAGTTGCTGCACATTGAAGTACCAAAAGGAAATGTTGATGAGGTAAGGAATAGTGTTTGGATACAAAAGTTGAGTCCTAAAGTTATTTAAGGAATGAGAGGGAGATTGAAATTTAATTGTGCATGTTGTATTTGAAGGTATGCAAAGTTTGTGGAGGGTAAATTTGAATGTGACAGTGTCAGAGTGACAGGTTGAAGTTTCGAGGTAAGTGCATGTCTTGCTAATTTTTGGATAGTTGGTCCTATTTACAGTGATGTGGTTAGTGTTTTAATACGGAATACAATTTCTGTGTTACACCATGCTAATGACTGTTCTAGAAAAGTGTAGGAATGTTATCAGAAAATGTGTATGCTTCTATGGATAATAGTGAGAAAATATTTGGTTGTTCATTTGGTTAAATGATAATATGAATACATGACAGCATATGTGATGTCAACTTAATGCCTTGCCTGTTGGCCAGTATGTGCAACTGTTGATCAATCAATTACTCCTTTCAGTAATGATTGGGATTGCACATGGAGCTGAACAGAAAGTGGGTGCGAGCCACATATTACAAAATAACCTGAGGAGGATTGAAATACATGGAACTTGTTTCTGCTGTTGAATTGAGCTGATACGTTGTTGAGGTGAAAGCATCGTTTGTGACTAGATGGGAGAAGAAAGAGCCCACAGAAGACTCTCTCTTGTTGTGAGAATTAAATGATTATAACTTGGAGAGACAATTGTTTCTCTCAGTGAGATGCCGTGTGAGAATGACGGGAACCGATTGTGCGGAATAGCATGGGCTGAGCTGCCAACTAATCCAGCGTAGGACGGAACCAAATTGGATGGATACTTGGTAATTGTACTTAGTGATTTTGTTTCAGAGAAAGTGGTCTTTGATAGAGATTGTGTTTTGTTATCACAGTATTTGGAGAATTGTGCTGCATAGTAAAGGCAGTTAGATTTTTGTTGTGTTAGATCTAATGATTAACCAAGAGGCACTAGTTGTGGATGTCAGCTCAGTTCATATACTGATTGACATCTTTTGTAGATTTGTCAGAGGGTAGCTCAATTCAAAGGTGTAACCCATCAGTGATACATCAGCAGTTGTCGTTGCGATGGAGTTTTAAGTGTGTGTGTGTGTGTGTGTGTGTGTGTGTGTGTGTGTGTGTGTGTCAGGTGATAAGGCTGAATGTATTTTGAGTTGAGAATTTTGAAAGTCCTAGGTATGGCGAATAATGTGTGTTTGCATTACTTCTTGGATTTTTGCTGTGTAATTTTTGTGGATTTTTGGTTGATTTAAGGATCAGTACGTGATAGAATGGCGAGTGTGAAGGTTTCTTCTGTTTTCTTTGTGTAGGCAAGTTCTTTAATACGCATTGTTAATGTGTTTGCTGCTACTCGTGTGATAACTACAAGTAACAGATATTTTTTCGTGAGTGAGTCTGTGTTGTGAGAATAACGTTCATGTCTGATGGAGTGCACCTGCATCATTAGCTGTTGGAAAGAACTTGCAAATGGCAGCATGGTAACAACTGTCTAACAACAGGTGGAAAGTGAACCTCTACTGTGGAAATGTGAAGAAGACGTTTGATGTTGCTCCTTGATGGTAGAAGTGTGAATGGACATTTGAAGAAATACAAAAGTGATGCTGTACTGAAGGCATTGAAACATCAGACCAGTTAGAAGAAGAACACAAGTAACTTTGCACCGTGTGTTAGAGGCACAAGTGGAAGAACAGTATGAATACAGGTTGCCTCCTGATGCATGAAACATCTCACACAGGGACAGTGGTTGTTTTCTTGATGCAGGCTAATTTGTGTTAGTTTTGCTTGTGTATTGATATCCTCTTCCAGAAAAAGACATACAATGCTTTGAGAACACAGATTATTGGACAGAGATTTGAAAGAAGTTATGTCATGAATGCTTGGAAATGAGTTTTGAACAAAAGAGATATATCCTGTTGAGTTTTGGAGATTTCATTTGGCAAGTGTTTGTGGAATGGCAATGAGATTAAGTTGCTGTTAATCCCAAGCTCTTGAATGTCATGACATTGTCTGCGAGCTGGCACTTGGAATTTGTATGACATTAGCTGCCAGACTACAGTGCTGTTGCACAGAAGGTTAGTGAGTGCGTACTTTTTGAGTGAGCAGACTAAACTGGTGGCCATGTGAGAAGATTTTCTCAGTGTGCTACTAACGTAATGGGTCTTACATGTTCATTGCAGCTATTTTCAGTGTATATCGATATAGACAAATGAACGCAATCCCATAATTGAATGTGAAAACCCCATGTGGCACTAGAGTGAGATTTGAAATGGAAGTTTTCTAGAAGACGTCTGGCTGAATATATTCAAGTGATACTACAATTACTGTGCATTGGAATTGTATACAAGGTTGACTCCCAAATTGCAATGTGTTGCCAAGCTACGTATCTACTGGTGTCAGCTCCCATTGGAAGTAAAGGTTTGTGAATATGTTTGCAGTTTGCTTGTGGAATTCGTTGACTAGTGTAAGAGCTAAGTAAATTGTGAAGGATCACTATTAGTTGTCCTTAGCTATTGTTAAATTTGTACTTTTGATATAGTCAGATCTGTTTAGTGTGATTATTTGCAGTTGGGTGTACTATCTTAAGCACAGGGCGTTGCATCTTTATACAGTGAGAAGTGGCACAGAGTTAGTGGAGAATAGCGTTGTTCTCTCAGAGTTCAGTATTTTGTGTGTTCATGAATAGTTGAGTACTAGGTGGGGGAAGAGAGCTACTATGAAAAATGACATAGTTTACTGAAGACACGGGCTATGTGTGTTAATTAGGTATATGATGAGTGTTTTAAATTCTTGACAGGAATTAGTAACTGTCATTTGCAGTTGTAAATAAGTGGCAGTGTAGAGTACAGTGTGTTGTTATTATAGCAGTGCTTGAAACATTTGTTTTACATATAACATGCCTTGGTGATACGTGTCTTGCTTTGACAGGATGATCAATGCTAGTGAATATTATCGATTTCAACGATAGCGGATTAAGACAGTGAGGTTTTCACACAGTGATACGTTGGAGAAATTTGAGAGAGCAGAGCTAAGAGTTTTTGAAGCTTGTTTGGAAGTCGTATTTCATAGTTTGGTGCTTTTTCTGAGCCGGGTCCATTTACTATTTTTTATGCGGTGAAGAAGCAAAGCAGTGCGTTATCATTAGCATATGCTGAAGGCAGACTTGCAGTGGAGAATAGTTGCTGCACATTGAAGTACCAAAAGGAAATGTTGATGAGGTAAGGAATAGTGTTTGGATACAAAAGTTTAGTCCTAAAGTTATTTAAGGAATGAGAGGGAGATTGAAATTTAATTGTGCATGTTGTATTTGAAGGTATGCAAAGTTTGTGGAGGGTAAATTTGAATGTGACAGTGTCAGAGTGACAGGTTGAAGTTTCGAGGTAAGTGCATGTCTTGCTAATTTTTGGATAGTTGGTCCTATTTACAGTGATGTGGTTAGTGTTTTAATACGGAATACAATTTCTGTGTTACACCATGCTAATGACTGTTCTAGAAAAGTGTAGGAATGTTATCAGAAAATGTGTATGCTTCTATGGATAATAGTGAGAAAATATTTGGTTGTTCATTTGGTTAAATGATAATATGAATACATGACAGCATATGTGATGTCAACTTAATGCCTTGCCTGTTGGCCAGTATGTGCAACTGTTGATCAATCAATTACTCCTTTCAGTAATGATTGGGATTGCACATGGAGCTGAACAGAAAGTGGGTGCGAGCCACATATTACAAAATAACCTGAGGAGGATTGAAATACATGGAACTTGTTTCTGCTGTTGAATTGAGCTGATACGTTGTTGAGGTGAAAGCATCGTTTGTGACTAGATGGGAGAAGAAAGAGCCCACAGAAGACTCTCTCTTGTTGTGAGAATTAAATGATTATAACTTGGAGAGACAATTGTTTCTCTCAGTGAGATGCCGTGTGAGAATGACGGGAACCGATTGTGCGGAATAGCATGGGCTGAGCTGCCAACTAATCCAGCGTAGGACGGAACCAAATTGGATGGATACTTGGTAATTGTACTTAGTGATTTTGTTTCAGAGAAAGTGGTCTTTGATAGAGATTGTGTTTTGTTATCACAGTATTTGGAGAATTGTGCTGCATAGTAAAGGCAGTTAGATTTTTGTTGTGTTAGATCTAATGATTAACCAAGAGGCACTAGTTGTGGATGTCAGCTCAGTTCATATACTGATTGACATCTTTTGTAGATTTGTCAGAGGGTAGCTCAATTCAAAGGTGTAACCCATCAGTGATACATCAGCAGTTGTCGTTGCGATGGAGTTTTAAGTGTGAGTGTGTGTGTGTGTGTGTGTGTGTGTGTGTGTGTGTGTGTGTGTGTGTCAGGTGATAAGGCTGAATGTATTTTGAGTTGAGAATTTTGAAAGTTCTAGGTATGGCGAATAATGTGTGTTTGCATTACTTCTTGGATTTTTGCTGTGTAATTTTTGTGGATTTTTGGTTGATTTAAGGATCAGTACGTGATAGAATGGCGAGTGTGAAGGTTTCTTCTGTTTTCTTTGTGTAGGCAAGTTCTTTAATACGCATTGTTAATGTGTTTGCTGCTACTCGTGTGATAACTACAAGTAACAGATATTTTTTCGTGAGTGAGTCTGTGTTGTGAGAATAACGTTCATGTCTGATGGAGTGCACCTGCATCATTAGCTGTTGGAAAGAACTTGCAAATGGCAGCATGGTAACAACTGTCTAACAACAGGTGGAAAGTGAACCTCTACTGTGGAAATGTGAAGAAGACGTTTGATGTTGCTCCTTGATGGTAGAAGTGTGAATGGACATTTGAAGAAATACAAAAGTGATGCTGTACTGAAGGCATTGAAACATCAGACCAGTTAGAAGAAGAACACAAGTAACTTTGCACCGTGTGTTAGAGGCACAAGTGGAAGAACAGTATGAATACAGGTTGCCTCCTGATGCATGAAACATCTCACACAGGGACAGTGGTTGTTTTCTTTATGCAGGCTAATTTGTGTTAGTTTTGCTTGTGTATTGATATCCTCTTCCAGAAAAAGACATACAATGCTTTGAGAACACAGATTATTGGACAGAGATTTGAAAGAAGTTACGTCATGAATGCTTGGAAATGAGTTTTGAACAAAAGAGATATATCCTGTTGAGTTTTGGAGATTTCATTTGGCAAGTGTTTGTGGAATGGCAATGAGATTAAGTTGCTGTTAATCCCAAGCTCTTGAATGTCATGACATTGTCTGCGAGCTGGCACTTGGAATTTGTATGACATTAGCTGCCAGACTACAGTGCTGTTGCATAGAAGGTTAGTGAGTGCGTACTTTTTGAGTGAGCAGACTAAACTGGTGGCCATGTGAGAAGATTTTCTCAGTGTGCTACTAACGTAATGGGTCTTACATGTTCATTGCAGCTATTTTCAGTGTATATCGATATAGACAAATGAACGCAATCCCATAATTGAATGTGAAACCCCATGTGGCACTAGAGTGAGATTTGAAATGGAAGTTTTCTAGAAGACGTCTGGCTGAATATATTCAAGTGATACTACAATTACTGTGCATTGGAATTGTATACAAGGTTGACTCCCAAATTGCAATGTGTTGCCAAGCTACGTATCTACTGGTGTCAGCTCCCATTGGAAGTAAAGGTTTGTGAATATGTTTGCAGTTTGCTTGTGGAATTCGTTGACTAGTGTAAGAGCTAAGTAAATTGTGAAGGATCACTATTAGTTGTCCTTAGCTATTGTTAAATTTGTACTTTTGATATAGTCAGATCTGTTTAGTGTGATTATTTGCAGTTGGGTGTACTATCTTAAGCACAGGGCGTTGCATCTTTATACAGTGAGAAGTGGCACAGAGTTAGTGGAGAATAGCGTTGTTCTCTCAGAGTTCAGTATTTTGTGTGTTCATGAATAGTTGAGTACTAGGTGGGGGAAGAGAGCTACTATGAAAAATGACATAGTTTACTGAAGACACGGGCTATATGTGTTAATTAGGTATATGATGAGTGTTTTAAATTCTTGACAGGAATTAGTAACTGTCATTTGCAGTTGTAAATAAGTGGCAGTGTAGAGTACAGTGTGTTGTTATTATAGCAGTGCTTGAAACATTTGTTTTACATATAACATGCCTTGGTGATACGTGTCTTGCTTTGACAGGATGATCAATGCTAGTGAATATTATCGATTTCAACGATAGCGGATTAAGACAGTGAGGTTTTCACACAGTGATACGTTGGAGAAATTTGAGAGAGCAGAGCTAAGAGTTTTTGAAGCTTGTTTGGAAGTCGTATTTCATAGTTTGGTGCTTTTTCTGAGCCGGGTCCATTTACTATTTTTTATGCGGTGAAGAAGCAAAGCAGTGCGTTATCATTAGCATATGCTGAAGGCAGACTTGCAGTGGAGAATAGTTGCTGCACATTGAAGTACCAAAAGGAAATGTTGATGAGGTAAGGAATAGTGTTTGGATACAAAAGTTTAGTCCTAAAGTTATTTAAGGAATGAGAGGGAGATTGAAATTTAATTGTGCATGTTGTATTTGAAGGTATGCAAAGTTTGTGGAGGGTAAATTTGAATGTGACAGTGTCAGAGTGACAGGTTGAAGTTTCGAGGTAAGTGCATGTCTTGCTAATTTTTGGATAGTTGGTCCTATTTACAGTGATGTGGTTAGTGTTTTAATACGGAATACAATTTCTGTGTTACACCATGCTAATGACTGTTCTAGAAAAGTGTAGGAATGTTATCAGAAAATGTGTATGCTTCTATGGATAATAGTGAGAAAATATTTGGTTGTTCATTTGGTTAAATGATAATATGAATACATGACAGCATATGTGATGTCAACTTAATGCCTTGCCTGTTGGCCAGTATGTGCAACTGTTGATCAATCAATTACTCCTTTCAGTAATGATTGGGATTGCACATGGAGCTGAACAGAAAGTGGGTGCGAGCCACATATTACAAAATAACCTGAGGAGGATTGAAATACATGGAACTTGTTTCTGCTGTTGAATTGAGCTGATACGTTGTTGAGGTGAAAGCATCGTTTGTGACTAGATGGGAGAAGAAAGAGCCCACAGAAGACTCTCTCTTGTTGTGAGAATTAAATGATTATAACTTGGAGAGACAATTGTTTCTCTCAGTGAGATGCCGTGTGAGAATGACGGGAACCGATTGTGCGGAATAGCATGGGCTGAGCTGCCAACTAATCCAGCGTAGGACGGAACCAAATTGGATGGATACTTGGTAATTGTACTTAGTGATTTTGTTTCAGAGAAAGTGGTCTTTGATAGAGATTGTGTTTTGTTATCACAGTATTTGGAGAATTGTGCTGCATAGTAAAGGCAGTTAGATTTTTGTTGTGTTAGATCTAATGATTAACCAAGAGGCACTAGTTGTGGATGTCAGCTCAGTTCATATACTGATTGACATCTTTTGTAGATTTGTCAGAGGGTAGCTCAATTCAAAGGTGTAACCCATCAGTGATACATCAGCAGTTGTCGTTGCGATGGAGCTTTAAGTGTGTGTGTGTGTGTGTGTGTGTGTGTGTGTGTGTGTGTGTGTGTATGTGTGTGTGTGTGTCAGGTGATAAGGCTGAATGTATTTTGAGTTGAGAATTTTGAAAGTCCTAGGTATGGCGAATAATGTGTGTTTGCATTACTTCTTGGATTTTTGCTGTGTAATTTTTGTGGATTTTTGGTTGATTTAAGGATCAGTACGTGATAGAATGCGAGTGTGAAGGTTTCTTCTGTTTTCTTTGTGTAGGCAAGTTCTTTAATACGCATTGTTAATGTGTTTGCTGCTACTCGTGTGATAACTACAAGTAACAGATATTTTTTCGTGAGTGAGTCTGTGTTGTGAGAATAACGTTCATGTCTGATGGAGTGCACCTGCATCATTAGCTGTTGGAAAGAACTTGCAAATGGCAGCATGGTAACAACTGTCTAACAACAGGTGGAAAGTGAACCTCTACTGTGGAAATGTGAAGAAGACGTTTGATGTTGCTCCTTGATGGTAGAAGTGTGAATGGACAGTGGAAGAACAGTATGAATACAGGTTGCCTCCTGATGCATGAAACATCTCACACAGGGACAGTGGTTGTTTTCTTTATGCAGGCTAATTTGTGTTAGTTTTGCTTGTGTATTGATATCCTCTTCCAGAAAAAGACATACAATGCTTTGAGAACACAGATTATTGGACAGAGATTTGAAAGAAGTTACGTCATGAATGCTTGGAAATGAGTTTTGAACAAAAGAGATATATCCTGTTGAGTTTTGGAGATTTCATTTGGCAAGTGTTTGTGGAATGGCAATGAGATTAAGTTGCTGTTAATCCCAAGCTCTTGAATGTCATGACATTGTCTGCGAGCTGGCACTTGGAATTTGTATGACATTAGCTGCCAGACTACAGTGCTGTTGCACAGAAGGTTAGTGAGTGCGTACTTTTTGAGTGAGCAGACTAAACTGGTGGCCATGTGAGAAGATTTTCTCAGTGTGCTACTAACGTAATGGGTCTTACATGTTCATTGCAGCTATTTTCAGTGTATATCGATATAGACAAATGAACGCAATCCCATAATTGAATGTGAAACCCCATGTGGCACTAGAGTGAGATTTGAAATGGAAGTTTTCTAGAAGACGTCTGGCTGAATATATTCAAGTGATACTACAATTACTGTGCATTGGAATTGTATACAAGGTTGACTCCCAAATTGCAATGTGTTGCCAAGCTACGTATCTACTGGTGTCAGCTCCCATTGGAAGTAAAGGTTTGTGAATATGTTTGCAGTTTGCTTGTGGAATTCGTTGACTAGTGTAAGAGCTAAGTAAATTGTGAAGGATCACTATTAGTTGTCCTTAGCTATTGTTAAATTTGTACTTTTGATATAGTCAGATCTGTTTAGTGTGATTATTTGCAGTTGGGTGTACTATCTTAAGCACAGGGCGTTGCATCTTTATACAGTGAGAAGTGGCACAGAGTTAGTGGAGAATAGCGTTGTTCTCTCAGAGTTCAGTATTTTGTGTGTTCATGAATAGTTGAGTACTAGGTGGGGGAAGAGAGCTACTATGAAAAATGACATAGTTTACTGAAGACACGGGCTATGTGTGTTAATTAGGTATATGATGAGTGTTTTAAATTCTTGACAGGAATTAGTAACTGTCATTTGCAGTTGTAAATAAGTGGCAGTGTAGAGTACAGTGTGTTGTTATTATAGCAGTGCTTGAAACATTTGTTTTACATATAACATGCCTTGGTGATACGTGTCTTGCTTTGACAGGATGATCAATGCTAGTGAATATTATCGATTTCAACGATAGCGGATTAAGACAGTGAGGTTTTCACACAGTGATACGTTGGAGAAATTTGAGAGAGCAGAGCTAAGAGTTTTTGAAGCTTGTTTGGAAGTCGTATTTCATAGTTTGGTGCTTTTTCTGAGCCGGGTCCATTTACTATTTTTTATGCGGTGAAGAAGCAAAGCAGTGCGTTATCATTAGCATATGCTGAAGGCAGACTTGCAGTGGAGAATAGTTGCTGCACATTGAAGTACCAAAAGGAAATGTTGATGAGGTAAGGAATAGTGTTTGGATACAAAAGTTTAGTCCTAAAGTTATTTAAGGAATGAGAGGGAGATTGAAATTTAATTGTGCATGTTGTATTTGAAGGTATGCAAAGTTTGTGGAGGGTAAATTTGAATGTGACAGTGTCAGAGTGACAGGTTGAAGTTTCGAGGTAAGTGCATGTCTTGCTAATTTTTGGATAGTTGGTCCTATTTACAGTGATGTGGTTAGTGTTTTAATACGGAATACAATTTCTGTGTTACACCATGCTAATGACTGTTCTAGAAAAGTGTAGGAATGTTATCAGAAAATGTGTATGCTTCTATGGATAATAGTGAGAAAATATTTGGTTGTTCATTTGGTTAAATGATAATATGAATACATGACAGCATATGTGATGTCAACTTAATGCCTTGCCTGTTGGCCAGTATGTGCAACTGTTGATCAATCAATTACTCCTTTCAGTAATGATTGGGATTGCACATGGAGCTGAACAGAAAGTGGGTGCGAGCCACATATTACAAAATAACCTGAGGAGGATTGAAATACATGGAACTTGTTTCTGCTGTTGAATTGAGCTGATACGTTGTTGAGGTGAAAGCATCGTTTGTGACTAGATGGGAGAAGAAAGAGCCCACAGAAGACTCTCTCTTGTTGTGAGAATTAAATGATTATAACTTGGAGAGACAATTGTTTCTCTCAGTGAGATGCCGTGTGAGAATGACGGGAACCGATTGTGCGGAATAGCATGGGCTGAGCTGCCAACTAATCCAGCGTAGGACGGAACCAAATTGGATGGATACTTGGTAATTGTACTTAGTGATTTTGTTTCAGAGAAAGTGGTCTTTGATAGAGATTGTGTTTTGTTATCACAGTATTTGGAGAATTGTGCTGCATAGTAAAGGCAGTTAGATTTTTGTTGTGTTAGATCTAATGATTAACCAAGAGGCACTAGTTGTGGATGTCAGCTCAGTTCATATACTGATTGACATCTTTTGTAGATTTGTCAGAGGGTAGCTCAATTCAAAGGTGTAACCCATCAGTGATACATCAGCAGTTGTCGTTGCGATGGAGTTTTAAGTGTGAGTGTGTGTGTGTGTGTGTGTGTGTGTGTGTGTGTGTGTGTGTGTCAGGTGATAAGGCTGAATGTATTTTGAGTTGAGAATTTTGAAAGTCCTAGGTATGGCGAATAATGTGTGTTTGCATTACTTCTTGGATTTTTGCTGTGTAATTTTTGTGGATTTTTGGTTGATTTAAGGATCAGTACGTGATAGAATGGCGAGTGTGAAGGTTTCTTCTGTTTTCTTTGTGTAGGCAAGTTCTTTAATACGCATTGTTAATGTGTTTGCTGCTACTCGTGTGATAACTACAAGTAACAGATATTTTTTCGTGAGTGAGTCTGTGTTGTGAGAATAACGTTCATGTCTGATGGAGTGCACCTGCATCATTAGCTGTTGGAAAGAACTTGCAAATGGCAGCATGGTAACAACTGTCTAACAACAGGTGGAAAGTGAACCTCTACTGTGGAAATGTGAAGAAGACGTTTGATGTTGCTCCTTGATGGTAGAAGTGTGAATGGACATTTGAAGAAATACAAAAGTGATGCTGTACTGAAGGCATTGAAACATCAGACCAGTTAGAAGAAGAACACAAGTAACTTTGCACCGTGTGTTAGAGGCACAAGTGGAAGAACAGTATGAATACAGGTTGCCTCCTGATGCATGAAACATCTCACACAGGGACAGTGGTTGTTTTCTTGATGCAGGCTAATTTGTGTTAGTTTTGCTTGTGTATTGATATCCTCTTCCAGAAAAAGACATACAATGCTTTGAGAACACAGATTATTGGACAGAGATTTGAAAGAAGTTACGTCATGAATGCTTGGAAATGAGTTTTGAACAAAAGAGATATATCCTGTTGAGTTTTGGAGATTTCATTTGGCAAGTGTTTGTGGAATGGCAATGAGATTAAGTTGCTGTTAATCCCAAGCTCTTGAATGTCATGACATTGTCTGCGAGCTGGCACTTGGAATTTGTATGACATTAGCTGCCAGACTACAGTGCTGTTGCACAGAAGGTTAGTGAGTGCGTACTTTTTGAGTGAGCAGACTAAACTGGTGGCCATGTGAGAAGATTTTCTCAGTGTGCTACTAACGTAATGGGTCTTACATGTTCATTGCAGCTATTTTCAGTGTATATCGATATAGACAAATGAACGCAATCCCATAATTGAATGTGAAACCCCATGTGGCACTAGAGTGAGATTTGAAATGGAAGTTTTCTAGAAGACGTCTGGCTGAATATATTCAAGTGATACTACAATTACTGTGCATTGGAATTGTATACAAGGTTGACTCCCAAATTGCAATGTGTTGCCAAGCTACGTATCTACTGGTGTCAGCTCCCATTGGAAGTAAAGGTTTGTGAATATGTTTGCAGTTTGCTTGTGGAATTCGTTGACTAGTGTAAGAGCTAAGTAAATTGTGAAGGATCACTATTAGTTGTCCTTAGCTATTGTTAAATTTGTACTTTTGATATAGTCAGATCTGTTTAGTGTGATTATTTGCAGTTGGGTGTACTATCTTAAGCACAGGGCGTTGCATCTTTATACAGTGAGAAGTGGCACAGAGTTAGTGGAGAATAGCGTTGTTCTCTCAGAGTTCAGTATTTTGTGTGTTCATGAATAGTTGAGTACTAGGTGGGGGAAGAGAGCTACTATGAAAAATGACATAGTTTACTGAAGACACGGGCTATGTGTGTTAATTAGGTATATGATGAGTGTTTTAAATTCTTGACAGGAATTAGTAACTGTCATTTGCAGTTGTAAATAAGTGGCAGTGTAGAGTACAGTGTGTTGTTATTATAGCAGTGCTTGAAACATTTGTTTTACATATAACATGCCTTGGTGATACGTGTCTTGCTTTGACAGGATGATCAATGCTAGTGAATATTATCGATTTCAACGATAGCGGATTAAGACAGTGAGGTTTTCACACAGTGATACGTTGGAGAAATTTGAGAGAGCAGAGCTAAGAGTTTTTGAAGCTTGTTTGGAAGTCGTATTTCATAGTTTGGTGCTTTTTCTGAGCCGGGTCCATTTACTATTTTTTATGCGGTGAAGAAGCAAAGCAGTGCGTTATCATTAGCATATGCTGAAGGCAGACTTGCAGTGGAGAATAGTTGCTGCACATTGAAGTACCAAAAGGAAATGTTGATGAGGTAAGGAATAGTGTTTGGATACAAAAGTTTAGTCCTAAAGTTATTTAAGGAATGAGAGGGAGATTGAAATTTAATTGTGCATGTTGTATTTGAAGGTATGCAAAGTTTGTGGAGGGTAAATTTGAATGTGACAGTGTCAGAGTGACAGGTTGAAGTTTCGAGGTAAGTGCATGTCTTGCTAATTTTTGGATAGTTGGTCCTATTTACAGTGATGTGGTTAGTGTTTTAATACGGAATACAATTTCTGTGTTACACCATGCTAATGACTGTTCTAGAAAAGTGTAGGAATGTTATCAGAAAATGTGTATGCTTCTATGGATAATAGTGAGAAAATATTTGGTTGTTCATTTGGTTAAATGATAATATGAATACATGACAGCATATGTGATGTCAACTTAATGCCTTGCCTGTTGGCCAGTATGTGCAACTGTTGATCAATCAATTACTCCTTTCAGTAATGATTGGGATTGCACATGGAGCTGAACAGAAAGTGGGTGCGAGCCACATATTACAAAATAACCTGAGGAGGATTGAAATACATGGAACTTGTTTCTGCTGTTGAATTGAGCTGATACGTTGTTGAGGTGAAAGCATCGTTTGTGACTAGATGGGAGAAGAAAGAGCCCACAGAAGACTCTCTCTTGTTGTGAGAATTAAATGATTATAACTTGGAGAGACAATTGTTTCTCTCAGTGAGATGCCGTGTGAGAATGACGGGAACCGATTGTGCGGAATAGCATGGGCTGAGCTGCCAACTAATCCAGCGTAGGACGGAACCAAATTGGATGGATACTTGGTAATTGTACTTAATGATTTTGTTTCAGAGAAAGTGGTCTTTGATAGAGATTGTGTTTTGTTATCACAGTATTTGGAGAATTGTGCTGCATAGTAAAGGCAGTTAGATTTTTGTTGTGTTAGATCTAATGATTAACCAAGAGGCACTAGTTGTGGATGTCAGCTCAGTTCATATACTGATTGACATCTTTTGTAGATTTGTCAGAGGGTAGCTCAATTCAAAGGTGTAACCCATCAGTGATACATCAGCAGTTGTCGTTGCGATGGAGTTTTAAGTGTGAGTGTGTGTGTGTGTGTGTGTGTGTGTGTGTGTGTGTGTGTGTGTGTGTCAGGTGATAAGGCTGAATGTATTTTGAGTTGAGAATTTTGAAAGTCCTAGGTATGGCGAATAATGTGTGTTTGCATTACTTCTTGGATTTTTGCTGTGTAATTTTTGTGGATTTTTGGTTGATTTAAGGATCAGTACGTGATAGAATGGCGAGTGTGAAGGTTTCTTCTGTTTTCTTTGTGTAGGCAAGTTCTTTAATACGCATTGTTAATGTGTTTGCTGCTACTCATGTGATAACTACAAGTAACAGATATTTTTTCGTGAGTGAGTCTGTGTTGTGAGAATAACGTTCATGTCTGATGGAGTGCACCTGCATCATTAGCTGTTGGAAAGAACTTGCAAATGGCAGCATGGTAACAACTGTCTAACAACAGGTGGAAAGTGAACCTCTACTGTGGAAATGTGAAGAAGACGTTTGATGTTGCTCCTTGATGGTAGAAGTGTGAATGGACATTTGAAGAAATACAAAAGTGATGCTGTACTGAAGGCATTGAAACATCAGACCAGTTAGAAGAAGAACACAAGTAACTTTGCACCGTGTGTTAGAGGCACAAGTGGAAGAACAGTATGAATACAGGTTGCCTCCTGATGCATGAAACATCTCACACAGGGACAGTGGTTGTTTTCTTGATGCAGGCTAATTTGTGTTAGTTTTGCTTGTGTATTGATATCCTCTTCCAGAAAAAGACATACAATGCTTTGAGAACACAGATTATTGGACAGAGATTTGAAAGAAGTTATGTCATGAATGCTTGGAAATGAGTTTTGAACAAAAGAGATATATCCTGTTGAGTTTTGGAGATTTCATTTGGCAAGTGTTTGTGGAATGGCAATGAGATTAAGTTGCTGTTAATCCCAAGCTCTTGAATGTCATGACATTGTCTGCGAGCTGGCACTTGGAATTTGTATGACATTAGCTGCCAGACTACAGTGCTGTTGCACAGAAGGTTAGTGAGTGCGTACTTTTTGAGTGAGCAGACTAAACTGGTGGCCATGTGAGAAGATTTTCTCAGTGTGCTACTAACGTAATGGGTCTTACATGTTCATTGCAGCTATTTTCAGTGTATATCGATATAGACAAATGAACGCAATCCCATAATTGAATGTGAAACCCCATGTGGCACTAGAGTGAGATTTGAAATGGAAGTTTTCTAGAAGACGTCTGGCTGAATATATTCAAGTGATACTACAATTACTGTGCATTGGAATTGTATACAAGGTTGACTCCCAAATTGCAATGTGTTGCCAAGCTACGTATCTACTGGTGTCAGCTCCCATTGGAAGTAAAGGTTTGTGAATATGTTTGCAGTTTGCTTGTGGAATTCGTTGACTAGTGTAAGAGCTAAGTAAATTGTGAAGGATCACTATTAGTTGTCCTTAGCTATTGTTAAATTTGTACTTTTGATATAGTCAGATCTGTTTAGTGTGATTATTTGCAGTTGGGTGTACTATCTTAAGCACAGGGCGTTGCATCTTTATACAGTGAGAAGTGGCACAGAGTTAGTGGAGAATAGCGTTGTTCTCTCAGAGTTCAGTATTTTGTGTGTTCATGAATAGTTGAGTACTAGGTGGGGGAAGAGAGCTACTATGAAAAATGAGATAGTTTACTGAAGACACGGGCTATGTGTGTTAATTAGGTATATGATGAGTGTTTTAAATTCTTGACAGGAATTAGTAACTGTCATTTGCAGTTGTAAATAAGTGGCAGTGTAGAGTACAGTGTGTTGTTATTATAGCAGTGCTTGAAACATTTGTTTTACATATAACATGCCTTGGTGATACGTGTCTTGCTTTGACAGGATGATCAATGCTAGTGAATATTATCGATTTCAACGATAGCGGATTAAGACAGTGAGGTTTTCACACAGTGATACGTTGGAGAAATTTGAGAGAGCAGAGCTAAGAGTTTTTGAAGCTTGTTTGGAAGTCGTATTTCATAGTTTGGTGCTTTTTCTGAGCCGGGTCCATTTACTATTTTTTATGCGGTGAAGAAGCAAAGCAGTGCGTTATCATTAGCATATGCTGAAGGCAGACTTGCAGTGGAGAATAGTTGCTGCACATTGAAGTACCAAAAGGAAATGTTGATGAGGTAAGGAATAGTGTTTGGATACAAAAGTTGAGTCCTAAAGTTATTTAAGGAATGAGAGGGAGATTGAAATTTAATTGTGCATGTTGTATTTGAAGGTATGCAAAGTTTGTGGAGGGTAAATTTGAATGTGACAGTGTCAGAGTGACAGGTTGAAGTTTCGAGGTAAGTGCATGTCTTGCTAATTTTTGGATAGTTGGTCCTATTTACAGTGATGTGGTTAGTGTTTTAATACGGAATACAATTTCTGTGTTACACCATGCTAATGACTGTTCTAGAAAAGTGTAGGAATGTTATCAGAAAATGTGTATGCTTCTATGGATAATAGTGAGAAAATATTTGGTTGTTCATTTGGTTAAATGATAATATGAATACATGACAGCATATGTGATGTCAACTTAATGCCTTGCCTGTTGGCCAGTATGTGCAACTGTTGATCAATCAATTACTCCTTTCAGTAATGATTGGGATTGCACATGGAGCTGAACAGAAAGTGGGTGCGAGCCACATATTACAAAATAACCTGAGGAGGATTGAAATACATGGAACTTGTTTCTGCTGTTGAATTGAGCTGATACGTTGTTGAGGTGAAAGCATCGTTTGTGACTAGATGGGAGAAGAAAGAGCCCACAGAAGACTCTCTCTTGTTGTGAGAATTAAATGATTATAACTTGGAGAGACAATTGTTTCTCTCAGTGAGATGCCGTGTGAGAATGACGGGAACCGATTGTGCGGAATAGCATGGGCTGAGCTGCCAACTAATCCAGCGTAGGACGGAACCAAATTGGATGGATACTTGGTAATTGTACTTAATGATTTTGTTTCAGAGAAAGTGGTCTTTGATAGAGATTGTGTTTTGTTATCACAGTATTTGGAGAATTGTGCTGCATAGTAAAGGCAGTTAGATTTTTGTTGTGTTAGATCTAATGATTAACCAAGAGGCACTAGTTGTGGATGTCAGCTCAGTTCATATACTGATTGACATCTTTTGTAGATTTGTCAGAGGGTAGCTCAATTCAAAGGTGTAACCCATCAGTGATACATCAGCAGTTGTCGTTGCGATGGAGTTTTAAGTGTGAGTGTGTGTGTGTGTGTGTGTGTGTGTGTGTGTGTGTGTGTGTGTGTGTGTGTCAGGTGATAAGGCTGAATGTATTTTGAGTTGAGAATTTTGAAAGTCCTAGGTATGGCGAATAATGTGTGTTTGCATTACTTCTTGGATTTTTGCTGTGTAATTTTTGTGGATTTTTGGTTGATTTAAGGATCAGTACGTGATAGAATGGCGAGTGTGAAGGTTTCTTCTGTTTTCTTTGTGTAGGCAAGTTCTTTAATACGCATTGTTAATGTGTTTGCTGCTACTCGTGTGATAACTACAAGTAACAGATATTTTTTCGTGAGTGAGTCTGTGTTGTGAGAATAACGTTCATGTCTGATGGAGTGCACCTGCATCATTAGCTGTTGGAAAGAACTTGCAAATGGCAGCATGGTAACAACTGTCTAACAACAGGTGGAAAGTGAACCTCTACTGTGGAAATGTGAAGAAGACGTTTGATGTTGCTCCTTGATGGTAGAAGTGTGAATGGACATTTGAAGAAATACAAAAGTGATGCTGTACTGAGGGCATTGAAACATCAGACCAGTTAGAAGAAGAACACAAGTAACTTTGCACCGTGTGTTAGAGGCACAAGTGGAAGAACAGTATGAATACAGGTTGCCTCCTGATGCATGAAACATCTCACACAGGGACAGTGGTTGTTTTCTTTATGCAGGCTAATTTGTGTTAGTTTTGCTTGTGTATTGATATCCTCTTCCAGAAAAAGACATACAATGCTTTGAGAACACAGATTATTGGACAGAGATTTGAAAGAAGTTATGTCATGAATGCTTGGAAATGAGTTTTGAACAAAAGAGATATATCCTGTTGAGTTTTGGAGATTTCATTTGGCAAGTGTTTGTGGAATGGCAATGAGATTAAGTTGCTGTTAATCCCAAGCTCTTGAATGTCATGACATTGTCTGCGAGCTGGCACTTGGAATTTGTATGACATTAGCTGCCAGACTACAGTGCTGTTGCACAGAAGGTTAGTGAGTGCGTACTTTTTGAGTGAGCAGACTAAACTGGTGGCCATGTGAGAAGATTTTCTCAGTGTGCTACTAACGTAATGGGTCTTACATGTTCATTGCAGCTATTTTCAGTGTATATCGATATAGACAAATGAACGCAATCCCATAATTGAATGTGAAACCCCATGTGGCACTAGAGTGAGATTTGAAATGGAAGTTTTCTAGAAGACGTCTGGCTGAATATATTCAAGTGATACTACAATTACTGTGCATTGGAATTGTATACAAGGTTGACTCCCAAATTGCAATGTGTTGCCAAGCTACGTATCTACTGGTGTCAGCTCCCATTGGAAGTAAAGGTTTGTGAATATGTTTGCAGTTTGCTTGTGGAATTCGTTGACTAGTGTAAGAGCTAAGTAAATTGTGAAGGATCACTATTAGTTGTCCTTAGCTATTGTTAAATTTGTACTTTTGATATAGTCAGATCTGTTTAGTGTGATTATTTGCAGTTGGGTGTACTATCTTAAGCACAGGGCGTTGCATCTTTATACAGTGAGAAGTGGCACAGAGTTAGTGGAGAATAGCGTTGTTCTCTCAGAGTTCAGTATTTTGTGTGTTCATGAATAGTTGAGTACTAGGTGGGGGAAGAGAGCTACTATGAAAAATGACATAGTTTACTGAAGACACGGGCTATGTGTGTTAATTAGGTATATGATGAGTGTTTTAAATTCTTGACAGGAATTAGTAACTGTCATTTGCAGTTGTAAATAAGTGGCAGTGTAGAGTACAGTGTGTTGTTATTATAGCAGTGCTTGAAACATTTGTTTTACATATAACATGCCTTGGTGATACGTGTCTTGCTTTGACAGGATGATCAATGCTAGTGAATATTATCGATTTCAACGATAGCGGATTAAGACAGTGAGGTTTTCACACAGTGATACGTTGGAGAAATTTGAGAGAGCAGAGCTAAGAGTTTTTGAAGCTTGTTTGGAAGTCGTATTTCATAGTTTGGTGCTTTTTCTGAGCCGGGTCCATTTACTATTTTTTATGCGGTGAAGAAGCAAAGCAGTGCGTTATCATTAGCATATGCTGAAGGCAGACTTGCAGTGGAGAATAGTTGCTGCACATTGAAGTACCAAAAGGAAATGTTGATGAGGTAAGGAATAGTGTTTGGATACAAAAGTTTAGTCCTAAAGTTATTTAAGGAATGAGAGGGAGATTGAAATTTAATTGTGCATGTTGTATTTGAAGGTATGCAAAGTTTGTGGAGGGTAAATTTGAATGTGACAGTGTCAGAGTGACAGGTTGAAGTTTCGAGGTAAGTGCATGTCTTGCTAATTTTTGGATAGTTGGTCCTATTTACAGTGATGTGGTTAGTGTTTTAATACGGAATACAATTTCTGTGTTACACCATGCTAATGACTGTTCTAGAAAAGTGTAGGAATGTTATCAGAAAATGTGTATGCTTCTATGGATAATAGTGAGAAAATATTTGGTTGTTCATTTGGTTAAATGATAATATGAATACATGACAGCATATGTGATGTCAACTTAATGCCTTGCCTGTTGGCCAGTATGTGCAACTGTTGATCAATCAATTACTCCTTTCAGTAATGATTGGGATTGCACATGGAGCTGAACAGAAAGTGGGTGCGAGCCACATATTACAAAATAACCTGAGGAGGATTGAAATACATGGAACTTGTTTCTGCTGTTGAATTGAGCTGATACGTTGTTGAGGTGAAAGCATCGTTTGTGACTAGATGGGAGAAGAAAGAGCCCACAGAAGACTCTCTCTTGTTGTGAGAATTAAATGATTATAACTTGGAGAGACAATTGTTTCTCTCAGTGAGATGCCGTGTGAGAATGACGGGAACCGATTGTGCGGAATAGCATGGGCTGAGCTGCCAACTAATCCAGCGTAGGACGGAACCAAATTGGATGGATACTTGGTAATTGTACTTAGTGATTTTGTTTCAGAGAAAGTGGTCTTTGATAGAGATTGTGTTTTGTTATCACAGTATTTGGAGAATTGTGCTGCATAGTAAAGGCAGTTAGATTTTTGTTGTGTTAGATCTAATGATTAACCAAGAGGCACTAGTTGTGGATGTCAGCTCAGTTCATATACTGATTGACATCTTTTGTAGATTTGTCAGAGGGTAGCTCAATTCAAAGGTGTAACCCATCAGTGATACATCAGCAGTTGTCGTTGCGATGGAGTTTTAAGTGTGTGTGTGTGTGTGTGTGTGTGTGTGTGTGTGTGTGTGTGTGTGTGTGTGTCAGGTGATAAGGCTGAATGTATTTTGAGTTGAGAATTTTGAAAGTCCTAGGTATGGCGAATAATGTGTGTTTGCATTACTTCTTGGATTTTTGCTGTGTAATTTTTGTGGATTTTTGGTTGATTTAAGGATCAGTACGTGATAGAATGGCGAGTGTGAAGGTTTCTTCTGTTTTCTTTGTGTAGGCAAGTTCTTTAATACGCATTGTTAATGTGTTTGCTGCGACTCGTGTGATAACTACAAGTAACAGATATTTTTTCGTGAGTGAGTCTGTGTTGTGAGAATAACGTTCATGTCTGATGGAGTGCACCTGCATCATTAGCTGTTGGAAAGAACTTGCAAATGGCAGCATGGTAACAACTGTCTAACAACAGGTGGAAAGTGAACCTCTACTGTGGAAATGTGAAGAAGACGTTTGATGTTGCTCCTTGATGGTAGAAGTGTGAATGGACATTTGAAGAAATACAAAAGTGATGCTGTACTGAAGGCATTGAAACATCAGACCAGTTAGAAGAAGAACACAAGTAACTTTGCACCGTGTGTTAGAGGCACAAGTGGAAGAACAGTATGAATACAGGTTGCCTCCTGATGCATGAAACATCTCACACAGGGACAGTGGTTGTTTTCTTTATGCAGGCTAATTTGTGTTAGTTTTGCTTGTGTATTGATATCCTCTTCCAGAAAAAGACATACAATGCTTTGAGAACACAGATTATTGGACAGAGATTTGAAAGAAGTTACGTCATGAATGCTTGGAAATGAGTTTTGAACAAAAGAGATATATCCTGTTGAGTTTTGGAGATTTCATTTGGCAAGTGTTTGTGGAATGGCAATGAGATTAAGTTGCTGTTAATCCCAAGCTCTTGAATGTCATGACATTGTCTGCGAGCTGGCACTTGGAATTTGTATGACATTAGCTGCCAGACTACAGTGCTGTTGCACAGAAGGTTAGTGAGTGCGTACTTTTTGAGTGAGCAGACTAAACTGGTGGCCATGTGAGAAGATTTTCTCAGTGTGCTACTAACGTAATGGGTCTTACATGTTCATTGCAGCTATTTTCAGTGTATATCGATATAGACAAATGAACGCAATCCCATAATTGAATGTGAAACCCCATGTGGCACTAGAGTGAGATTTGAAATGGAAGTTTTCTAGAAGACGTCTGGCTGAATATATTCAAGTGATACTACAATTACTGTGCATTGGAATTGTATACAAGGTTGACTCCCAAATTGCAATGTGTTGCCAAGCTACGTATCTACTGGTGTCAGCTCCCATTGGAAGTAAAGGTTTGTGAATATGTTTGCAGTTTGCTTGTGGAATTCGTTGACTAGTGTAAGAGCTAAGTAAATTGTGAAGGATCACTATTAGTTGTCCTTAGCTATTGTTAAATTTGTACTTTTGATATAGTCAGATCTGTTTAGTGTGATTATTTGCAGTTGGGTGTACTATCTTAAGCACAGGGCGTTGCATCTTTATACAGTGAGAAGTGGCACAGAGTTAGTGGAGAATAGCGTTGTTCTCTCAGAGTTCAGTATTTTGTGTGTTCATGAATAGTTGAGTACTAGGTGGGGGAAGAGAGCTACTATGAAAAATGACATAGTTTACTGAAGACACGGGCTATGTGTGTTAATTAGGTATATGATGAGTGTTTTAAATTCTTGACAGGAATTAGTAACTGTCATTTGCAGTTGTAAATAAGTGGCAGTGTAGAGTACAGTGTGTTGTTATTATAGCAGTGCTTGAAACATTTGTTTTACATATAACATGCCTTGGTGATACGTGTCTTGCTTTGACAGGATGATCAATGCTAGTGAATATTATCGATTTCAACGATAGCGGATTAAGACAGTGAGGTTTTCACACAGTGATACGTTGGAGAAATTTGAGAGAGCAGAGCTAAGAGTTTTTGAAGCTTGTTTGGAAGTCGTATTTCATAGTTTGGTGCTTTTTCTGAGCCGGGTCCATTTACTATTTTTTATGCGGTGAAGAAGCAAAGCAGTGCGTTATCATTAGCATATGCTGAAGGCAGACTTGCAGTGGAGAATAGTTGCTGCACATTGAAGTACCAAAAGGAAATGTTGATGAGGTAAGGAATAGTGTTTGGATACAAAAGTTTAGTCCTAAAGTTATTTAAGGAATGAGAGGGAGATTGAAATTTAATTGTGCATGTTGTATTTGAAGGTATGCAAAGTTTGTGGAGGGTAAATTTGAATGTGACAGTGTCAGAGTGACAGGTTGAAGTTTCGAGGTAAGTGCATGTCTTGCTAATTTTTGGATAGTTGGTCCTATTTACAGTGATGTGGTTAGTGTTTTAATACGGAATACAATTTCTGTGTTACACCATGCTAATGACTGTTCTAGAAAAGTGTAGGAATGTTATCAGAAAATGTGTATGCTTCTATGGATAATAGTGAGAAAATATTTGGTTGTTCATTTGGTTAAATGATAATATGAATACATGACAGCATATGTGATGTCAACTTAATGCCTTGCCTGTTGGCCAGTATGTGCAACTGTTGATCAATCAATTACTCCTTTCAGTAATGATTGGGATTGCACATGGAGCTGAACAGAAAGTGGGTGCGAGCCACATATTACAAAATAACCTGAGGAGGATTGAAATACATGGAACTTGTTTCTGCTGTTGAATTGAGCTGATACGTTGTTGAGGTGAAAGCATCGTTTGTGACTAGATGGGAGAAGAAAGAGCCCACAGAAGACTCTCTCTTGTTGTGAGAATTAAATGATTATAACTTGGAGAGACAATTGTTTCTCTCAGTGAGATGCCGTGTGAGAATGACGGGAACCGATTGTGCGGAATAGCATGGGCTGAGCTGCCAACTAATCCAGCGTAGGACGGAACCAAATTGGATGGATACTTGGTAATTGTACTTAGTGATTTTGTTTCAGAGAAAGTGGTCTTTGATAGAGATTGTGTTTTGTTATCACAGTATTTGGAGAATTGTGCTGCATAGTAAAGGCAGTTAGATTTTTGTTGTGTTAGATCTAATGATTAACCAAGAGGCACTAGTTGTGGATGTCAGCTCAGTTCATATACTGATTGACATCTTTTGTAGATTTGTCAGAGGGTAGCTCAATTCAAAGGTGTAACCCATCAGTGATACATCAGCAGTTGTCGTTGCGATGGAGTTTTAAGTGTGTGTGTGTGTGTGTGTGTGTGTGTGTGTGTGTGTGTGTGTGTGTCAGGTGATAAGGCTGAATGTATTTTGAGTTGAGAATTTTGAAAGTCCTAGGTATGGCGAATAATGTGTGTTTGCATTACTTCTTGGATTTTTGCTGTGTAATTTTTGTGGATTTTTGGTTGATTTAAGGATCAGTACGTGATAGAATGGCGAGTGTGAAGGTTTCTTCTGTTTTCTTTGTGTAGGCAAGTTCTTTAATACGCATTGTTAATGTGTTTGCTGCGACTCGTGTGTTAACTACAAGTAACAGATATTTTTTCGTGAGTGAGTCTGTGTTGTGAGAATAACGTTCATGTCTGATGGAGTGCACCTGCATCATTAGCTGTTGGAAAGAACTTGCAAATGGCAGCATGGTAACAACTGTCTAACAACAGGTGGAAAGTGAACCTCTACTGTGGAAATGTGAAGAAGACGTTTGATGTTGCTCCTTGATGGTAGAAGTGTGAATGGACATTTGAAGAAATACAAAAGTGATGCTGTACTGAAGGCATTGAAACATCAGACCAGTTAGAAGAAGAACACAAGTAACTTTGCACCGTGTGTTAGAGGCACAAGTGGAAGAACAGTATGAATACAGGTTGCCTCCTGATGCATGAAACATCTCACACAGGGACAGTGGTTGTTTTCTTTATGCAGGCTAATTTGTGTTAGTTTTGCTTGTGTATTGATATCCTCTTCCAGAAAAAGACATACAATGCTTTGAGAACACAGATTATTGGACAGAGATTTGAAAGAAGTTACGTCATGAATGCTTGGAAATGAGTTTTGAACAAAAGAGATATATCCTGTTGAGTTTTGGAGATTTCATTTGGCAAGTGTTTGTGGAATGGCAATGAGATTAAGTTGCTGTTAATCCCAAGCTCTTGAATGTCATGACATTGTCTGCGAGCTGGCACTTGGAATTTGTATGACATTAGCTGCCAGACTACAGTGCTGTTGCACAGAAGGTTAGTGAGTGCGTACTTTTTGAGTGAGCAGACTAAACTGGTGGCCATGTGAGAAGATTTTCTCAGTGTGCTACTAACGTAATGGGTCTTACATGTTCATTGCAGCTATTTTCAGTGTATATCGATATAGACAAATGAACGCAATCCCATAATTGAATGTGAAACCCCATGTGGCACTAGAGTGAGATTTGAAATGGAAGTTTTCTAGAAGACGTCTGGCTGAATATATTCAAGTGATACTACAATTACTGTGCATTGGAATTGTATACAAGGTTGACTCCCAAATTGCAATGTGTTGCCAAGCTACGTATCTACTGGTGTCAGCTCCCATTGGAAGTAAAGGTTTGTGAATATGTTTGCAGTTTGCTTGTGGAATTCGTTGACTAGTGTAAGAGCTAAGTAAATTGTGAAGGATCACTATTAGTTGTCCTTAGCTATTGTTAAATTTGTACTTTTGATATAGTCAGATCTGTTTAGTGTGATTATTTGCAGTTGGGTGTACTATCTTAAGCACAGGGCGTTGCATCTTTATACAGTGAGAAGTGGCACAGAGTTAGTGGAGAATAGCGTTGTTCTCTCAGAGTTCAGTATTTTGTGTGTTCATGAATAGTTGAGTACTAGGTGGGGGAAGAGAGCTACTATGAAAAATGACATAGTTTACTGAAGACACGGGCTATGTGTGTTAATTAGGTATATGATGAGTGTTTTAAATTCTTGACAGGAATTAGTAACTGTCATTTGCAGTTGTAAATAAGTGGCAGTGTAGAGTACAGTGTGTTGTTATTATAGCAGTGCTTGAAACATTTGTTTTACATATAACATGCCTTGGTGATACGTGTCTTGCTTTGACAGGATGATCAATGCTAGTGAATATTATCGATTTCAACGATAGCGGATTAAGACAGTGAGGTTTTCACACAGTGATACGTTGGAGAAATTTGAGAGAGCAGAGCTAAGAGTTTTTGAAGCTTGTTTGGAAGTCGTATTTCATAGTTTGGTGCTTTTTCTGAGCCGGGTCCATTTACTATTTTTTATGCGGTGAAGAAGCAAAGCAGTGCGTTATCATTAGCATATGCTGAAGGCAGACTTGCAGTGGAGAATAGTTGCTGCACATTGAAGTACCAAAAGGAAATGTTGATGAGGTAAGGAATAGTGTTTGGATACAAAAGTTTAGTCCTAAAGTTATTTAAGGAATGAGAGGGAGATTGAAATTTAATTGTGCATGTTGTATTTGAAGGTATGCAAAGTTTGTGGAGGGTAAATTTGAATGTGACAGTGTCAGAGTGACAGGTTGAAGTTTCGAGGTAAGTGCATGTCTTGCTAATTTTTGGATAGTTGGTCCTATTTACAGTGATGTGGTTAGTGTTTTAATACGGAATACAATTTCTGTGTTACACCATGCTAATGACTGTTCTAGAAAAGTGTAGGAATGTTATCAGAAAATGTGTATGCTTCTATGGATAATAGTGAGAAAATATTTGGTTGTTCATTTGGTTAAATGATAATATGAATACATGACAGCATATGTGATGTCAACTTAATGCCTTGCCTGTTGGCCAGTATGTGCAACTGTTGATCAATCAATTACTCCTTTCAGTAATGATTGGGATTGCACATGGAGCTGAACAGAAAGTGGGTGCGAGCCACATATTACAAAATAACCTGAGGAGGATTGAAATACATGGAACTTGTTTCTGCTGTTGAATTGAGCTGATACGTTGTTGAGGTGAAAGCATCGTTTGTGACTAGATGGGAGAAGAAAGAGCCCACAGAAGACTCTCTCTTGTTGTGAGAATTAAATGATTATAACTTGGAGAGACAATTGTTTCTCTCAGTGAGATGCCGTGTGAGAATGACGGGAACCGATTGTGCGGAATAGCATGGGCTGAGCTGCCAACTAATCCAGCGTAGGACGGAACCAAATTGGATGGATACTTGGTAATTGTACTTAGTGATTTTGTTTCAGAGAAAGTGGTCTTTGATAGAGATTGTGTTTTGTTATCACAGTATTTGGAGAATTGTGCTGCATAGTAAAGGCAGTTAGATTTTTGTTGTGTTAGATCTAATGATTAACCAAGAGGCACTAGTTGTGGATGTCAGCTCAGTTCATATACTGATTGACATCTTTTGTAGATTTGTCAGAGGGTAGCTCAATTCAAAGGTGTAACCCATCAGTGATACATCAGCAGTTGTCGTTGCGATGGAGTTTTAAGTGTGTGTGTGTGTGTGTGTGTGTGTGTGTGTGTGTGTCAGGTGATAAGGCTGAATGTATTTTGAGTTGAGAATTTTGAAAGTCCTAGGTATGGCGAATAATGTGTGTTTGCATTACTTCTTGGATTTTTGCTGTGTAATTTTTGTGGATTTTTGGTTGATTTAAGGATCAGTACGTGATAGAATGGCGAGTGTGAAGGTTTCTTCTGTTTTCTTTGTGTAGGCAAGTTCTTTAATACGCATTGTTAATGTGTTTGCTGCTACTCGTGTGATAACTACAAGTAACAGATATTTTTTCGTGAGTGAGTCTGTGTTGTGAGAATAACGTTCATGTCTGATGGAGTGCACCTGCATCATTAGCTGTTGGAAAGAACTTGCAAATGGCAGCATGGTAACAACTGTCTAACAACAGGTGGAAAGTGAACCTCTACTGTGGAAATGTGAAGAAGACGTTTGATGTTGCTCCTTGATGGTAGAAGTGTGAATGGACATTTGAAGAAATACAAAAGTGATGCTGTACTGAAGGCATTGAAACATCAGACCAGTTAGAAGAAGAACACAAGTAACTTTGCACCGTGTGTTAGAGGCACAAGTGGAAGAACAGTATGAATACAGGTTGCCTCCTGATGCATGAAACATCTCACACAGGGACAGTGGTTGTTTTCTTTATTCAGGCTAATTTGTGTTAGTTTTGCTTGTGTATTGATATCCTCTTCCAGAAAAAGACATACAATGCTTTGAGAACACAGATTATTGGACAGAGATTTGAAAGAAGTTATGTCATGAATGCTTGGAAATGAGTTTTGAACAAAAGAGATATATCCTGTTGAGTTTTGGAGATTTCATTTGGCAAGTGTTTGTGGAATGGCAATGAGATTAAGTTGCTGTTAATCCCAAGCTCTTGAATGTCATGACATTGTCTGCGAGCTGGCACTTGGAATTTGTATGACATTAGCTGCCAGACTACAGTGCTGTTGCACAGAAGGTTAGTGAGTGCGTACTTTTTGAGTGAGCAGACTAAACTGGTGGCCATGTGAGAAGATTTTCTCAGTGTGCTACTAACGTAATGGGTCTTACATGTTCATTGCAGCTATTTTCAGTGTATATCGATATAGACAAATGAACGCAATCCCATAATTGAATGTGAAACCCCATGTGGCACTAGAGTGAGATTTGAAATGGAAGTTTTCTAGAAGACGTCTGGCTGAATATATTCAAGTGATACTACAATTACTGTGCATTGGAATTGTATACAAGGTTGACTCCCAAATTGCAATGTGTTGCCAAGCTACGTATCTACTGTGTCAGCTCCCATTGGAAGTAAAGGTTTGTGAATATGTTTGCAGTTTGCTTGTGGAATTCGTTGACTAGTGTAAGAGCTAAGTAAATTGTGAAGGATCACTATTAGTTGTCCTTAGCTATTGTTAAATTTGTACTTTTGATATAGTCAGATCTGTTTAGTGTGATTATTTGCAGTTGGGTGTACTATCTTAAGCACAGGGCGTTGCATCTTTATACAGTGAGAAGTGGCACAGAGTTAGTGGAGAATAGCGTTGTTCTCTCAGAGTTCAGTATTTTGTGTGTTCATGAATAGTTGAGTACTAGGTGGGGGAAGAGAGCTACTATGAAAAATGACATAGTTTACTGAAGACACGGGCTATGTGTGTTAATTAGGTATATGATGAGTGTTTTAAATTCTTGACAGGAATTAGTAACTGTCATTTGCAGTTGTAAATAAGTGGCAGTGTAGAGTACAGTGTGTTGTTATTATAGCAGTGCTTGAAACATTTGTTTTACATATAACATGCCTTGGTGATACGTGTCTTGCTTTGACAGGATGATCAATGCTAGTGAATATTATCGATTTCAACGATAGCGGATTAAGACAGTGAGGTTTTCACACAGTGATACGTTGGAGAAATTTGAGAGAGCAGAGCTAAGAGTTTTTGAAGCTTGTTTGGAAGTCGTATTTCATAGTTTGGTGCTTTTTCTGAGCCGGGTCCATTTACTATTTTTTATGCGGTGAAGAAGCAAAGCAGTGCGTTATCATTAGCATATGCTGAAGGCAGACTTGCAGTGGAGAATAGTTGCTGCACATTGAAGTACCAAAAGGAAATGTTGATGAGGTAAGGAATAGTGTTTGGATACAAAAGTTTAGTCCTAAAGTTATTTAAGGAATGAGAGGGAGATTGAAATTTAATTGTGCATGTTGTATTTGAAGGTATGCAAAGTTTGTGGAGGGTAAATTTGAATGTGACAGTGTCAGAGTGACAGGTTGAAGTTTCGAGGTAAGTGCATGTCTTGCTAATTTTTGGATAGTTGGTCCTATTTACAGTGATGTGGTTAGTGTTTTAATACGGAATACAATTTCTGTGTTACACCATGCTAATGACTGTTCTAGAAAAGTGTAGGAATGTTATCAGAAAATGTGTATGCTTCTATGGATAATAGTGAGAAAATATTTGGTTGTTCATTTGGTTAAATGATAATATGAATACATGACAGCATATGTGATGTCAACTTAATGCCTTGCCTGTTGGCCAGTATGTGCAACTGTTGATCAATCAATTACTCCTTTCAGTAATGATTGGGATTGCACATGGAGCTGAACAGAAAGTGGGTGCGAGCCACATATTACAAAATAACCTGAGGAGGATTGAAATACATGGAACTTGTTTCTGCTGTTGAATTGAGCTGATACGTTGTTGAGGTGAAAGCATCGTTTGTGACTAGATGGGAGAAGAAAGAGCCCACAGAAGACTCTCTCTTGTTGTGAGAATTAAATGATTATAACTTGGAGAGACAATTGTTTCTCTCAGTGAGATGCCGTGTGAGAATGACGGGAACCGATTATGCGGAATAGCATGGGCTGAGCTGCCAACTAATCCAGCGTAGGACGGAACCAAATTGGATGGATACTTGGTAATTGTACTTAGTGATTTTGTTTCAGAGAAAGTGGTCTTTGATAGAGATTGTGTTTTGTTATCACAGTATTTGGAGAATTGTGCTGCATAGTAAAGGCAGTTAGATTTTTGTTGTGTTAGATCTAATGATTAACCAAGAGGCACTAGTTGTGGATGTCAGCTCAGTTCATATACTGATTGACATCTTTTGTAGATTTGTCAGAGGGTAGCTCAATTCAAAGGTGTAACCCATCAGTGATACATCAGCAGTTGTCGTTGCGATGGAGTTTTAAGTGTGTGTGTGTGTGTGTGTGTGTGTGTGTGTGTGTGTGTGTGTGTGTGTGTGTGTGTGTCAGGTGATAAGGCTGAATGTATTTTGAGTTGAGAATTTTGAAAGTCCTAGGTATGGCGAATAATGTGTGTTTGCATTACTTCTTGGATTTTTGCTGTGTAATTTTTGTGGATTTTTGGTTGATTTAAGGATCAGTACGTGATAGAATGGCGAGTGTGAAGGTTTCTTCTGTTTTCTTTGTGTAGGCAAGTTCTTTAATACGCATTGTTAATGTGTTTGCTGCTACTCATGTGATAACTACAAGTAACAGATATTTTTTCGTGAGTGAGTCTGTGTTGTGAGAATAACGTTCATGTCTGATGGAGTGCACCTGCATCATTAGCTGTTGGAAAGAACTTGCAAATGGCAGCATGGTAACAACTGTCTAACAACAGGTGGAAAGTGAACCTCTACTGTGGAAATGTGAAGAAGACGTTTGATGTTGCTCCTTGATGGTAGAAGTGTGAATGGACATTTGAAGAAATACAAAAGTGATGCTGTACTGAAGGCATTGAAACATCAGACCAGTTAGAAGAAGAACACAAGTAACTTTGCACCGTGTGTTAGAGGCACAAGTGGAAGAACAGTATGAATACAGGTTGCCTCCTGATGCATGAAACATCTCACACAGGGACAGTGGTTGTTTTCTTTATGCAGGCTAATTTGTGTTAGTTTTGCTTGTGTATTGATATCCTCTTCCAGAAAAAGACATACAATGCTTTGAGAACACAGATTATTGGACAGAGATTTGAAAGAAGTTATGTCATGAATGCTTGGAAATGAGTTTTGAACAAAAGAGATATATCCTGTTGAGTTTTGGAGATTTCATTTGGCAAGTGTTTGTGGAATGGCAATGAGATTAAGTTGCTGTTAATCCCAAGCTCTTGAATGTCATGACATTGTCTGCGAGCTGGCACTTGGAATTTGTATGACATTAGCTGCCAGACTACAGTGCTGTTGCACAGAAGGTTAGTGAGTGCGTACTTTTTGAGTGAGCAGACTAAACTGGTGGCCATGTGAGAAGATTTTCTCAGTGTGCTACTAACGTAATGGGTCTTACATGTTCATTGCAGCTATTTTCAGTGTATATCGATATAGACAAATGAACGCAATCCCATAATTGAATGTGAAACCCCATGTGGCACTAGAGTGAGATTTGAAATGGAAGTTTTCTAGAAGACGTCTGGCTGAATATATTCAAGTGATACTACAATTACTGTGCATTGGAATTGTATACAAGGTTGACTCCCAAATTGCAATGTGTTGCCAAGCTACGTATCTACTGGTGTCAGCTCCCATTGGAAGTAAAGGTTTGTGAATATGTTTGCAGTTTGCTTGTGGAATTCGTTGACTAGTGTAAGAGCTAAGTAAATTGTGAAGGATCACTATTAGTTGTCCTTAGCTATTGTTAAATTTGTACTTTTGATATAGTCAGATCTGTTTAGTGTGATTATTTGCAGTTGGGTGTACTATCTTAAGCACAGGGCGTTGCATCTTTATACAGTGAGAAGTGGCACAGAGTTAGTGGAGAATAGCGTTGTTCTCTCAGAGTTCAGTATTTTGTGTGTTCATGAATAGTTGAGTACTAGGTGGGGGAAGAGAGCTACTATGAAAAATGACATAGTTTACTGAAGACACGGGCTATGTGTGTTAATTAGGTATATGATGAGTGTTTTAAATTCTTGACAGGAATTAGTAACTGTCATTTGCAGTTGTAAATAAGTGGCAGTGTAGAGTACAGTGTGTTGTTATTATAGCAGTGCTTGAAACATTTGTTTTACATATAACATGCCTTGGTGATACGTGTCTTGCTTTGACAGGATGATCAATGCTAGTGAATATTATCGATTTCAACGATAGCGGATTAAGACAGTGAGGTTTTCACACAGTGATACGTTGGAGAAATTTGAGAGAGCAGAGCTAAGAGTTTTTGAAGCTTGTTTGGAAGTCGTATTTCATAGTTTGGTGCTTTTTCTGAGCCGGGTCCATTTACTATTTTTTATGCGGTGAAGAAGCAAAGCAGTGCGTTATCATTAGCATATGCTGAAGGCAGACTTGCAGTGGAGAATAGTTGCTGCACATTGAAGTACCAAAAGGAAATGTTGATGAGGTAAGGAATAGTGTTTGGATACAAAAGTTTAGTCCTAAAGTTATTTAAGGAATGAGAGGGAGATTGAAATTTAATTGTGCATGTTGTATTTGAAGGTATGCAAAGTTTGTGGAGGGTAAATTTGAATGTGACAGTGTCAGAGTGACAGGTTGAAGTTTCGAGGTAAGTGCATGTGTTGCTAATTTTTGGATAGTTGGTCCTATTTACAGTGATGTGGTTAGTGTTTTAATACGGAATACAATTTCTGTGTTACACCATGCTAATGACTGTTCTAGAAAAGTGTAGGAATGTTATCAGAAAATGTGTATGCTTCTATGGATAATAGTGAGAAAATATTTGGTTGTTCATTTGGTTAAATGATAATATGAATACATGACAGCATATGTGATGTCAACTTAATGCCTTGCCTGTTGGCCAGTATGTGCAACTGTTGATCAATCAATTACTCCTTTCAGTAATGATTGGGATTGCACATGGAGCTGAACAGAAAGTGGGTGCGAGCCACATATTACAAAATAACCTGAGGAGGATTGAAATACATGGAACTTGTTTCTGCTGTTGAATTGAGCTGATACGTTGTTGAGGTGAAAGCATCGTTTGTGACTAGATGGGAGAAGAAAGAGCCCACAGAAGACTCTCTCTTGTTGTGAGAATTAAATGATTATAACTTGGAGAGACAATTGTTTCTCTCAGTGAGATGCCGTGTGAGAATGACGGGAACCGATTGTGCGGAATAGCATGGGCTGAGCTGCCAACTAATCCAGCGTAGGACGGAACCAAATTGGATGGATACTTGGTAATTGTACTTAGTGATTTTGTTTCAGAGAAAGTGGTCTTTGATAGAGATTGTGTTTTGTTATCACAGTATTTGGAGAATTGTGCTGCATAGTAAAGGCAGTTAGATTTTTGTTGTGTTAGATCTAATGATTAACCAAGAGGCACTAGTTGTGGATGTCAGCTCAGTTCATATACTGATTGACATCTTTTGTAGATTTGTCAGAGGGTAGCTCAATTCAAAGGTGTAACCCATCAGTGATACATCAGCAGTTGTCGTTGCGATGGAGTTTTAAGTGTGTGTGTGTGTGTGTGTGTGTGTGTGTGTGTGTGTGTGTGTGTGTGTGTGTGTGTGTGTGTCAGGTGATAAGGCTGAATGTATTTTGAGTTGAGAATTTTGAAAGTCCTAGGTATGGCGAATAATGTGTGTTTGCATTACTTCTTGGATTTTTGCTGTGTAATTTTTGTGGATTTTTGGTTGATTTAAGGATCAGTACGTGATAGAATGGCGAGTGTGAAGGTTTCTTCTGTTTTCTTTGTGTAGGCAAGTTCTTTAATACGCATTGTTAATGTGTTGCTGCTACTCGTGTGATAACTACAAGTAACAGATATTTTTTCGTGAGTGAGTCTGTGTTGTGAGAATAACGTTCATGTCTGATGGAGTGCACCTGCATCATTAGCTGTTGGAAAGAACTTGCAAATGGCAGCATGGTAACAACTGTCTAACAACAGGTGGAAAGTGAACCTCAACTGTGGAAATGTGAAGAAGACGTTTGATGTTGCTCCTTGATGGTAGAAGTGTGAATGGACATTTGAAGAAATACAAAAGTGATGCTGTACTGAAGGCATTGAAACATCAGACCAGTTAGAAGAAGAACACAAGTAACTTTGCACCGTGTGTTAGAGGCACAAGTGGAAGAACAGTATGAATACAGGTTGCCTCCTGATGCATGAAACATCTCACACAGGGACAGTGGTTGTTTTCTTGATGCAGGCTAATTTGTGTTAGTTTTGCTTGTGTATTGATATCCTCTTCCAGAAAAAGACATACAATGCTTTGAGAACACAGATTATTGGACAGAGATTTGAAAGAAGTTATGTCATGAATGCTTGGAAATGAGTTTTGAACAAAAGAGATATATCCTGTTGAGTTTTGGAGATTTCATTTGGCAAGTGTTTGTGGAATGGCAATGAGATTAAGTTGCTGTTAATCCCAAGCTCTTGAATGTCATGACATTGTCTGCGAGCTGGCACTTGGAATTTGTATGACATTAGCTGCCAGACTACAGTGCTGTTGCACAGAAGGTTAGTGAGTGCGTACTTTTTGAGTGAGCAGACTAAACTGGTGGCCATGTGAGAAGATTTTCTCAGTGTGCTACTAACGTAATGGGTCTTACATGTTCATTGCAGCTATTTTCAGTGTATATCGATATAGACAAATGAACGCAATCCCATAATTGAATGTGAAACCCCATGTGGCACTAGAGTGAGATTTGAAATGGAAGTTTTCTAGAAGACGTCTGGCTGAATATATTCAAGTGATACTACAATTACTGTGCATTGGAATTGTATACAAGGTTGACTCCCAAATTGCAATGTGTTGCCAAGCTACGTATCTACTGGTGTCAGCTCCCATTGGAAGTAAAGGTTTGTGAATATGTTTGCAGTTTGCTTGTGGAATTCGTTGACTAGTGTAAGAGCTAAGTAAATTGTGAAGGATCACTATTAGTTGTCCTTAGCTATTGTTAAATTTGTACTTTTGATATAGTCAGATCTGTTTAGTGTGATTATTTGCAGTTGGGTGTACTATCTTAAGCACAGGGCGTTGCATCTTTATACAGTGAGAAGTGGCACAGAGTTAGTGGAGAATAGCGTTGTTCTCTCAGAGTTCAGTATTTTGTGTGTTCATGAATAGTTGAGTACTAGGTGGGGGAAGAGAGCTACTATGAAAAATGACATAGTTTACTGAAGACACGGGCTATGTGTGTTAATTAGGTATATGATGAGTGTTTTAAATTCTTGACAGGAATTAGTAACTGTCATTTGCAGTTGTAAATAAGTGGCAGTGTAGAGTACAGTGTGTTGTTATTATAGCAGTGCTTGAAACATTTGTTTTACATATAACTTGCCTTGGTGATACGTGTCTTGCTTTGACAGGATGATCAATGCTAGTGAATATTATCGATTTCAACGATAGCGGATTAAGACAGTGAGGTTTTCACACAGTGATACGTTGGAGAAATTTGAGAGAGCAGAGCTAAGAGTTTTTGAAGCTTGTTTGGAAGTCGTATTTCATAGTTTGGTGCTTTTTCTGAGCCGGGTCCATTTACTATTTTTTATGCGGTGAAGAAGCAAAGCAGTGCGTTATCATTAGCATATGCTGAAGGCAGACTTGCAGTGGAGAATAGTTGCTGCACATTGAAGTACCAAAAGGAAATGTTGATGAGGTAAGGAATAGTGTTTGGATACAAAAGTTTAGTCCTAAAGTTATTTAAGGAATGAGAGGGAGATTGAAATTTAATTGTGCATGTTGTATTTGAAGGTATGCAAAGTTTGTGGAGGGTAAATTTGAATGTGACAGTGTCAGAGTGACAGGTTGAAGTTTCGAGGTAAGTGCATGTGTTGCTAATTTTTGGATAGTTGGTCCTATTTACAGTGATGTGGTTAGTGTTTTAATACGGAAGACAATTTCTGTGTTACACCATGCTAATGACTGTTCTAGAAAAGTGTAGGAATGTTATCAGAAAATGTGTATGCTTCTATGGATAATAGTGAGAAAATATTTGGTTGTTCATTTGTTTAAATGATAATATGAATACATGACAGCATATGTGATGTCAACTTAATGCCTTGCCTGTTGGCCAGTATGTGCAACTGTTGATCAATCAATTACTCCTTTCAGTAATGATTGGGATTGCACATGGAGCTGAACAGAAAGTGGGTGCGAGCCACATATTACAAAATAACCTGAGGAGGATTGAAATACATGGAACTTGTTTCTGCTGTTGAATTGAGCTGATAAGTTGTTGAGGTGAAAGCATCGTTTGTGACTAGATGGGAGAAGAAAGAGCCCACAGAAGACTCTCTCTTGTTGTGAGAATTAAATGACTATAACTTGGAGAGACAATTGTTTCTCTCAGTGAGATGCTGTGTGACAATGACGGGAACCGATTGTGCGGAATAGCATGGGCTGAGCTGCCAACTAATCCAGCGTAGGATGGAACCAAATTGGATGGATACTTGGTAATTGTACTTTGCGATTTTGTTTCAGAGAAAGTGGTCTTTGATAGAGATTGTGTTTTGTTATCACAGTATTTGGAGAATTGTGCTGCATAGTAAAGGCAGTTAGATTTTTGTTGTGTTAGATCTAATGATTAACCAAGAGGCACTAGTTGTGGATGTCAGCTCAGTTCATATACTGATTGACATCTTTTGTAGATTTGTCAGAGGGTAGCTCAATTCAAAGGTGTAACCCATCAGTGATACATCAGCAGTTGTCGTTGCGATGGAGTTTTAAGTGTGTGTGTGTGTGTGTGTGTGTGTGTGTGTGTGTGTGTGTGTGTGTGTGTGTGTCAGGTGATAAGGCTGAATGTATTTTGAGTTGAGAATTTTGAATGTCCTAGGTATGGCAAATAATGTGTGTTTGCATTACTTCTTGGATTTTTGCTGTGTAATTTTTGTTGATTTTTGGTTGATTTAAGGATCAGTACGTGATAGAATGGTGAGTGTGAAGGTTTCTTCTGTTTTCTTTGTGTAGGCAAGTTCTTTAATACGCATTGTTAATGTGTTTGCTGCTACTCGTGTGATAACTACAAGTATCAGATATTTTTTCGTGAGTGAGTCTGTGTTGTGAGAATAACGTTCATGTCTGATGGAGTGCACCTGCATCATTAGCTGTTGGAAAGAACTTGCAAATGGCAGCTTGGTAACAACTGTCTAACAACAGGTGGAAAGTGAACCTCTACTGTGGAAATGTGAAGAAGACGTTTGATGTTGCTCCTTGATGGTAGAAGTGTGAATGGACATTTGAAGAAATACAAAAGTGATGCTGTACTGAAGGCATTGAAACATCAGACCAGTTAGAAGAAGAACACAAGTAACTTTGCACCGTGTGTTAGAGGCACAAGTGGAACAACAGTATGAATACAGATTGCCTCCTGATGCATGAAACATCTCACACAGGGACAGTGGTTGTTTTCTTGATGCAGGCTAATTTGTGTTAGTTTTGCTTGTGTATTGATATCCTCTTCCAGAAAAAGACATACAATGCTTTGTTTGAGAACACAGATTATTGGACAGAGATTTGAAAGAAGTTATGTCATGAATGCTTGGGAATGAGTTTTGAACAAAAGAGATATATCCTGTTGAGTTTTGGAGGTTTCATTTGGCAAGTGTTTGTGGAATGGCAATGAGATTAAGTTGCTGTTAATCCCAAGCTCTTGAATGTCATGACATTGTCTGCGAGCTGGCACTTGGAATTTGTATGACATTAGCTGCCAGACTACAGTGCTGTTGCACAGAAGGTTAGTGAGTGTGTACTTTCTGAGTGAGCAGACTAAACTGGTGGCCATGTGAGAAGATTTTCTCAGTGTGCTACTAACGTAATGGGTCTTACATGTTCATTGCAGCTATTTTCAGTGTATATCGATATAGACAAATGAACGCAATCCCATAATTGAATGTGAAACCCCATGTGGCACTAGAGCGAGATTTGAAATGGAAGTTTTCTAGAAGACGTCTGGCTGAATAAATTCAAGTGATACTACAATTACTGTGCATTGGAATTGTATACAAGGTTGACTCCCAAATTGCAATGTGTTGCCAAGCTACGTATCTACTGGTGTCAGCTCCCATTGGAAGTAAAGGTTTGTGAATATGTTTGCAGTTTGCTTGTGGAATTCGTTGACTAGTGTAAGAGCTAAGTAAATTGTGAAGAATCACTATTAGTTGTCCTTAGCTATTGTTAAATTTGTACTTTTGATATAGTCAGATCTGTTTAGTGTGATTATTTGCAGTTGGGTGTACTATCTTAAGCACAGGGCGATGCATCTTTATACAGTGAGAAGTGGCACAGAGTTAGTGGAGAATAGCGTTGTTCTCTCAGAGTTCAGTATTTTGTGTGTTCATGAATAGTTGAGTACTAGGTGGGGGAAGAGAGCTACTATGAAAAATGACATAGTTTACTGAAGACACGGGCTATGTGTGTTAATTAGGTATATGATTAGTGTTTGAAATTCTTGACAAGAATTAGTAACTGTCATTTCCAGTTGTAAATGAGTGGCAGTGTAGAGTACAGTGTGTTGTTGTTATAGCAGTGCTTGAAACATTTGTTTTACATATAACATGCCTTGGTGATACGTGTCTTGCTTTGACAGGATGATCAATGCTAGTGAATATTATCGATTTCACCGATAGCGGATTAAGACAGTGAGGTTTTCACGCAGTGATGCGTTGGAGAAATTTGAGAGAGCAGAGCTAAGAGTTTTTGAAGCTTGTTGGGAAGTCGTATTTCATAGTTTGGTGCTTTTCTTGAGCCGGGTCCATTTACTATTTTTTATGCGGTGAAGAAGCAAAGCAGTGCGTTATCATTAGCATATGCTGAAGGCAGACTTGCAGTGGAGAATAGTTGCTGCACATTGAAGTACCAAAAGGAAATGTTGATGAGGTAAGGAATAGTGTTTGGATACAAAAGTTTAGTCCTAAAGTTATTTAAGGAATGAGAGGGAGATTGAAATTTAATTGTGCATGTTGTATTTGAAGGTATGCAAAGTTTGTGGAGGGTAAATTTGAATGTGACAGTGTCAGAGTGACAGGTTGAAGTTTCGAGGTAAGTGCATGTCTTGCTAATTTTTGGATAGTTGGTCCTATTTACAGTGATGTGGTTAGTGTTTTAATACGGAATACAATTTCTGTGTTACACCATGCTAATGACTGTTCTAGAAAAGTGTAGGAATGTTATCAGAAAATGTGTATGCTTCTATGGATAATAGTGAGAAAATATTTGGTTGTTCATTTGGTTAAATGATAATATGAATACATGACAGCATATGTGATGTCAACTTAATGCCTTGCCTGTTGGCCAGTATGTGCAACTGTTGATCAATCAATTACTCCTTTCAGTAATGATTGGGATTGCACATGGAGCTGAACAGAAAGTGGGTGCGAGCCACATATTACAAAATAACCTGAGGAGGATTGAAATACATGGAACTTGTTTCTGCTGTTGAATTGAGCTGATAAGTTGTTGAGGTGAAAGCATCGTTTGTGACTAGATGGGAGAAGAAAGAGCCCACAGAAGACTCTCTCTTGTTGTGAGAATTAAATGACTATAACTTGGAGAGACAATTGTTTCTCTCAGTGAGATGCCGTGTGAGAATGGTGGGAACCGATTGTGCGGAATAGCATGGGCTGAGCTGCCAACTAATCCAGCGTAGGACGGAACCAAATTGGATGGATACTTGGTAATTGTACTTAGTGATTTTGTTTCAGAGAAAGTGGTCTTTGATAGAGATTGTGTTTTGTTATCACAGTATTTGGAGAATTGTGCTGCATAGTAAAGGCAGTTAGATTTTTGTTGTGTTAGATCTAATGATTAACCAAGAGGCACTAGTTGTGGATGTCAGCTCAGTTCATATACTGATTGACATCTTTTGTAGATTTGTCAGAGGGTAGCTCAATTCAAAGGTGTAACCCATCAGTGATACATCAGCAGTTGTCGTTGCGATGGAGTTTTAAGTGTGTGTGTGTGTGTGTGTGTGTGTGTGTGTGTGTGTGTGTGTGTGTGTGTGTGTGTGTGTGAATTTTGAAAGTCCTAGGTATGGCAAATAATGTGTGTTTGCATTACTTCTTGGATTTTTGCTGTGTAATTTTTGTGGATTTTTGGTTGATTTAAGGATCAGTACGTGATAGAATGGCGAGTGTGAAGGTTTCTTCTGTTTTCTTTGTGTAGGCAAGTTCTTTAATACGCATTGTTAATGTGTTTGCTGCTACTCGTGTGATAACTACAAGTAACAGATATTTTTTCGTGAGTGAGTCTGTGTTGTGTGAATAACGTTCATGTCTGATGGAGTGCACCTGCATCATTAGCTGTTGGAAAGAACTTGCAAATGGCAGCATGGTAACAACTGTCTAACAACAGGTGGAAAGTGAACCTCTACTGTGGAAATGTGAAGAAGACGTTTGATGTTGCTCCTTGATGGTAGAAGTGTGAATGGACATTTGAAGAAATACAAAAGTGATGCTGTACTGAAGGCATTGAAACATCAGACCAGTTAGAAGAAGAACACAAGTAACTTTGCACCGTGTGTTAGAGGCACAAGTGGAAGAACAGTATGAATACAGGTTGCCTCCTGATGCATGAAACATCTCACACAGGGACAGTGGTTGTTTTCTTGATGCAGGCTAATTTGTGTTAGTTTTGCTTGTGTATTGATATCCTCTTCCAGAAAAAGACATACAATGCTTTGAGAACACAGATTATTGGACAGAGATTTGAAAGAAGTTATGTCATGAATGCTTGGAAATGAGTTTTGAACAAAAGAGATATATCCTGTTGAGTTTTGGAGATTTCATTTGGCAAGTGTTTGTGGAATGGCAATGAGATTAAGTTGCTGGTAATCCCAAGCTCTTGAATGTCATGACATTGTCTGCGAGCTGGCACTTGGAATTTGTATGACATTAGCTGCCAGACTACAGTGCTGTTGCACAGAAGGTTAGTGAGTGTGTACTTTTTGAGTGAGCAGACTAAACTGGTGGCCATGTGAGAAGATTTTCTCAGTGTGCTACTAACGTAATGGGTCTTACATGTTCATTGCAGCTATTTTCAGTGTATATCGATATAGACAAATGAACGCAATCCCATAATTGAATGTGAAAACCCCATGTGGCACTAGAGCGAGATTTGAAATGGAAGTTTTCTAGAAGACGTCTGGCTGAATATATTCAAGTGATACTACAATTCCTGTGCATTGGAATTGTATACAAGGTTGACTCCCAAATTGCAATGTGTTGCCAAGCTACGTATCTACTGGTGTCAGCTCCCATTGGAAGTAAAGGTTTGTGAATATGTTTGCAGTTTGTTTGTGGAATTCGTTGACTAGTGTAAGAGCTAAGTAAATTGTGAATGATCACTATTAGTTGTCCTTAGCTATTGTTAAATTTGTACTTTTGATATAGTCAGATCTGTTTAGTGTGATTATTTGCAGTTGGGTGTACTATCTTAAGCACAGGGCGATGCATCTTTATACAGTGAGAAGTGGCACAGAGTTAGTGGAGAATAGCGTTGTTCTCTCAGAGTTCAGTATTTTGTGTGTTCATGAATAGTTGAGTACTAGGTGGGGGAAGAGAGCTACTATGAAAAATGACATAGTTTACTTAAGACTCGGGCTATGTGTGTTAATTAGGTATATGATGAGTGTTTGAAATTCTTGACAAGAATTAGTAACTGTCATTTCCAGTTGTAAATGAGTGGCAGTGTAGAGTACAGTGTGTTGTTATTATAGCAGTGCTTGAAACATTTGTTTTACATATAACATGCCTTGGTGATACGTGTCTTGCTTTGACAGGATGATCAATGCTAGTGAATATTATCGATTTCACCGATAGCGGATTAAGACAGTGAGGTTTTCACGCAGTGATGCGTTGGAGAAATTTGAGAGAGCAGAGCTAAGAGTTTTTAAGCTTGTTGGGAAGTCGTATTTCATAGTTTGGTGCTTTTCTTGAGCCGGGTCCATTTACTATTTTTTATGCGGTGAAGAAGCAAAGCAGTGCGTTATCATTAGCATATGCTGAAGGCAGACTTGCAGTGGAGAATAGTTGCTGCACATTGAAGTACCAAAAGGAAATGTTGATGAGGTAAGGAATAGTGTTTGGATACAAAAGTTTAGTCCTAAAGTTATTTAAGGAATGAGAGGGAGATTGAAATTTAATTGTGCATGTTGTATTTGAAGTTATGCAAAGTTTGTGGAGGGTAAATTTGAATGTGACAGTGTCAGAGTGACAGGTTGAAGTTTCGAGGTAAGTGCGTGTCTTGCTAAGTTTTGGATAGTTGGTCCTATTTACAGTGATGTGGTTAGTGTTTTAATACGGAAGACAATTTCTGTGTTACACCATGCTAATGACTGTTCTAGAAAAGTGTAGGAATGTTATCAGAAAATGTGTATGCTTCTATGGATAATAGTGAGAAAATATTTGGTTGTTCATTTGTTTAAACGATAATATGAATACATGACAGCATATGTGATGTCAACTTAATGCCTTGCCTGTTGGGCAGTATGTGCAACTGTTGATCAATCAATTACTCCTTTCAGTAATGATTGGGATTGCACATGGAGCTGAACAGAAAGTGGGTGCAAGCCACATATTACAAAATAACCTGAGGAGGATTGAAATACATGGAACTTGTTTCTGCTGTTGAATTGAGCTGATAAGTTGTTGAGGTGAAAGCATCGTTTGTGACTAGATGGGAGAAGAAAGAGCCCACAGAAGACTCTCTCTTGTTGTGAGAATTAAATGACTATAACTTGGAGAGACAATTGTTTCTCTCAGTGAGATGCCGTGTGAGAATGACGGGAACCGATTGTGCGGAATAGCATGGGCTGAGCTGCCAACTAATCCAGCGTAGGACGGAACCAAATTGGATGGATACTTGGTGATTGTACTTAGTGATTTTGTTTCAGAGAAAGTGGTCTTTGATAGAGATTGTGTTTTGTTATCACAGTATTTGGAGAATTGTGCTGCATAGTAAAGGCAGTTAGATTTTTGTTGTGTTAGATCTAATGATTAACCAAGAGGCACTAGTTGTGGATGTCAGCTCAGTTCATATACTGATTGACATCTTTTGTAGATTTGTCAGAGGGTAGCTCAATTCAAAGGTGTAACCCATCAGTGATACATCAGCAGTTGTCGTTGCGATGGAGTTTTAAGTGTGTGTGTGTGTGTGTGTGTGTGTGTGTGTGTGTGTGTGTGTGTGTGTGTGTGTGTGTGTGTGTGTGTGAATTTTGGAAGTCCTAGGTATAGCAAATAATGTGTGTTTGCATTACTTCTTGGATTTTTGCTGTGTAATTTTTGTGGATTTGTGGTTGATTTAAGGATCAGTACGTGATAGAATGGCGAGTGTGAAGGTTTCTTCTGTTTTCTTTGTGTAGGCAAGTTCTTTAATACGCATTGTTAATGTGTTTGCTGCTACTCGTGTGATAACTACAAGTAACAGATATTTTTTCGTGAGTGAGTCTGTGTTGTGAGAATAACGTTCATGTCTGATGGAGTGCACCTGCATCATTAGCTGTTGGAAAGAACTTACAAATGGCAGCATGGTAACAACTGTCTAACAACAGGTGGAAAGTGAACCTCTACTGTGGAAATGTGAAGAAGACGTTTGATGTTGCTCCTTGATGGTAGAAGTGTGAATGGACATTTGAAGAAATACAAAAGTGATGCTGTACTGAAGGCATTGAAACATCAGACCAGTTAGAAGAAGAACACAAGTAACTTAGCACCGTGTGTTAGAGGCACAAGTGGAAGAACAGTATGAATACAGGTTGCCTCCTGATGCATGAAACATCTCACACAGGGACAGTGGTTGTTTTCTTGATGCAGGCTAATTTGTGTTAGTTTTGCTTGTGTATTGATATCCTCTTCCAGAAAAAGACATACAATGCTTTGAGAACACAGATTATTGGACAGAGATTTGAAAGAAGTTATGTCATGAATGCTTGGAAATGAGTTTTGAACAAAAGAGATATATCCTGTTGAGTTTTGGAGATTTCATTTGGCAAGTGTTTGTGGAATGGCAATGAGATTAAGTTGCTGTTAATCCCAAGCTCTTGAATGTCATGACATTGTCTGCGAGCTGGCACTTGGAATTTGTATGACATTAGCTGCCAGACTACAGTGCTGTTGCACAGAAGGTTAGTGAGTGCGTACTTTTTGAGTGAGCAGACTAAACTGGTGGCCATGTGAGAAGATTTTCTCAGTGTGCTACTAACGTAATGGGTCTTACATGTTCATTGCAGCTATTTTCAGTGTATATCGATATAGACAAATGAACGCAATCCCATAATTGAATGTGAAACCCCATGTGGCACTAGAGTGAGATTTGAAATGGAAGTTTTCTAGAAGACGTCTGGCTGAATATATTCAAGTGATACTACAATTACTGTGCATTGGAATTGTATACAAGGTTGACTCCCAAATTGCAATGTGTTGCCAAGCTACGTATCTACTGTGTCAGCTCCCATTGGAAGTAAAGGTTTGTGAATATGTTTGCAGTTTGCTTGTGGAATTCGTTGACTAGTGTAAGAGCTAAGTAAATTGTGAAGGATCACTATTAGTTGTCCTTAGCTATTGTTAAATTTGTACTTTTGATATAGTCAGATCTGTTTAGTGTGATTATTTGCAGTTGGGTGTACTATCTTAAGCACAGGGCGATGCATCTTTATACAGTGAGAAGTGGCACAGAGTTAGTGGAGAATAGCGTTGTTCTCTCAGAGTTCAGTATTTTGTGTGTTCATGAATAGTTGAGTACTAGGTGGGGGAAGAGAGCTACTATGAAAAATGACATAGTTTACTGAAGACACGGGCTATGTGTGTTAATTAGGTATATGATGAGTGTTTGAAATTCTTGACAAGAATTAGTAACTGTCATTTCCAGTTGTAAATGAGTGGCAGTGTAGAGTACAGTGTGTTGTTATTATAGCAGTGCTTGAAACATTTGTTTTACATATAACATGCCTTGGTGATACGTGTCTTGCTTTGACAGGATGATCAATGCTAGTGAATATTATCGATTTCACCGATAGCGGATTAAGACAGTGAGGTTTTCACGCAGTGATGCGTTGGAGAAATTTGAGAGAGCAGAGCTAAGAGTTTTTAAGCTTGTTGGGAAGTCGTATTTCATAGTTTGGTGCTTTTCTTGAGCCGGGTCCATTTACTATTTTTTATGCGGTGAAGAAGCAAAGCAGTGCGTTATCATTAGCATATGCTGAAGGCAGACTTGCAGTGGAGAATAGTTGCTGCACATTGAAGTACCAAAAGGAAATGTTGATGAGGTAAGGAATAGTGTTTGGATACAAAAGTTTAGTCCTAAAGTTATTTAAGGAATGAGAGGGAGATTGAAATTTAATTGTGCATGTTGTATTTGAAGTTATGCAAAGTTTGTGGAGGGTAAATTTGAATGTGACAGTGTCAGAGTGACAGGTTGAAGTTTCGAGGTAAGTGCGTGTCTTGCTAAGTTTTGGATAGTTGGTCCTATTTACAGTGATGTGGTTAGTGTTTTAATACGGAAGACAATTTCTGTGTTACACCATGCTAATGACTGTTCTAGAAAAGTGTAGGAATGTTATCAGAAAATGTGTATGCTTCTATGGATAATAGTGAGAAAATATTTGGTTGTTCATTTGTTTAAACGATAATATGAATACATGACAGCATATGTGATGTCAACTTAATGCCTTGCCTGTTGGCCAGTATGTGCAACTGTTGATCAATCAATTACTCCTTTCAGTAATGATTGGGATTGCACATGGAGCTGAACAGAAAGTGGGTGCAAGCCACATATTATAAAATAACCTGAGGAGGATTGAAATACATGGAACTTGTTTCAGCTCTTGAATTGAGCTGATAAGTTGTTGAAGTGAAAGCATCGTTTGTGACTAGATGGGAGAAGAAAGAGCCCACAGAAGACTCTCTCTTGTTGTGAGAATTAAATGACTATAACTTGGAGAGACAATTGTTTCTCTCAGTGAGATGCCGTGTGAGAATGACGGGAACCGATTGTGCGGAATAGCATGGGCGGAGCTGCCAACTAATCCAGCGTAGGACGGAACCAAATTGGATGGATACTTGGTGATTGTACTTAGTGATTTTGTTTCAGAGAAAGTGGTCTTTGATAGAGATTGTGTTTTGTTATCACAGTATTTGGAGAATTGTGCTGCATAGTAAAGGCAGTTAGATTTTTGTTGTGTTAGAGGGTGGTGGAGGACGAAGAAATTGAAGAAATGTATGATGAAATAAAAGAAATTATTCAGATTGTGAAGGGAGACGAAAATTTAATAGTCATGGGTGACTGGAATTCGAGTGTAGGAAAAGGGAGAGAAGGAAACATAGTAGGTGAATATGGATTGGGGGACAGAAATGAAAGAGGAAGCCGCCTGGTCGAATTTTGCACAGAGCACAACATAATCATAACTAACACTTGGTTTAAGAATCATGAAAGAAGGTTGTATACATGGAAGAACCCTGGCGATACTAAAAGGTATCAGATAGATTATATAATGGTAAGACAGAGATTTAGGAACCAGGTTTTAAATTGTAAGACATTTCCAGGGGCAGATGTGGACTCTGACCACAATCTATTGGTTATGACCTGTAGATTAAAACTGAAGAAACTGCAAAAAGGTGGGAATTTAAGGAGATGGGACCTGGATAAACTAAAAGAACCAGAGGTTGTACAGAGATTCAGGGAGAGCATAAGGGAGCAATTGACAGGAATGGGGGAAATAAATACAGTAGAAGAAGAATGGGTAGCTTTGAGGGATGAAGTAGTGAAGGCAGCAGAGGATCAAGTAGGTAAAAAGACGAGGGCTAGTAGAAATCCTTGGGTAACAGAAGAAATATTGAATTTAATTGATGAAAGGAGAAAATATAAAAATGCAGTAAGTGAAACAGGCAAAAAGGAATACAAACGTCTCAAAAATGAGATCGACAGGAAGTGCAAAATGGCTAAGCAGGGATGGCTAGAGGACAAATGTAAGGATGTAGAGGCTTATCTCACTAGGGGTAAGATAGATACCGCCTACAGGAAAATTAAAGAGACCTTTGGAGATAAGAGAACGACTTGTATGAATATCAAGACCTCAGATGGAAACCCAGTTCTAAGCAAAGAAGGGAAAGCAGAAAGGTGGAAGGAGTATATAGAGGGTCTATACAAGGGCGATGTACTTGAGGACAATATTATGGAAATGGAAGAGGATGTAGATGAAGATGAAATGGGAGATATGATGCTGCGTGAAGAGTTTGACAGAGCACTGAAAGACCTAAGTCGAAACAAGGCCCCCGGAGTAGACAATATTCCATTGGAACTACTGACGGCCGTGGGAGAGCCAGTCCTGACAAAACTCTACCATCTGGTGAGCAAGATGTATGAAACAGGCGAAATACCCACAGACTTCAAGAAGAATATAATAATTCCAATCCCAAAGAAAGCAGGTGTTGACAGATGTGAAAATTACCGAACTATCAGCTTAATAAGTCACAGCTGCAAAATACTAACACGAATTCTTTACAGACGAATGGAAAAACTAGTAGAAGCCAACCTCGGGGAAGATCAGTTTGGATTCCGTAGAAACACTGGAACACGTGAGGCAATACTGACCTTACGACTTATCTTAGAAGAAAGATTAAGGAAAGGCAAACCTACGTTTCTAGCATTTGTAGACTTAGAGAAAGCTTTTGACAATGTTGACTGGAATACTCTCTTTCAAATTCTAAAGGTGGCAGGGGTAAAATACAGGGAGCGAAAGGCTATTTACAATTTGTACAGAAACCAGATGGCAGTTATAAGAGTCGAGGGACATGAAAGGGAAGCAGTGGTTGGGAAGGGAGTAAGACAGGGTTGTAGCCTCTCCCCGATGTTGTTCAATCTGTATATTGAGCAAGCAGTAAAGGAAACAAAAGAAAAATTCGGAGTAGGTATTAAAATTCATGGAGAAGAAATAAAAACTTTGAGGTTCGCCGATGACATTGTAATTCTGTCAGAGACAGCAAAGGACTTGGAAGAGCAGTTGAATGGAATGGACAGTGTCTTGAAAGGGGGATATAAGATGAACATCAACAAAAGCAAAACAAGGATAATGGAATGTAGTCTAATTAAGTCGGGTGATGCTGAGGGAATTAGATTAGGAAATGAGGCACTTAAAGTAGTAAAGGAGTTTTGCTATTTGGGGAGCAAAATAACTGATGATGGTCGAAGTAGAGAGGATATAAAATGTAGGCTGGCAATGGCAAGGAAAGCGTTTCTGAAGAAGAGAAATTTGTTAACATCCAGTATAGATTTAAGTGTCAGGAAGTCATTTCTGAAAGTATTCGTATGGAGTGTAGCCATGTATGGAAGTGAAACATGGACGATAAATAGTTTGGACAAGAAGAGAATAGAAGCTTTCGAAATGTGGTGCTACAGAAGAATGCTGAAGATTAGATGGGTAGATCACATAACTAATGAGGAAGTATTGAATAGGATTGGGGAGAAGAGAAGTTTGTGGCACAACTTGACCAGAAGAAGGGATCGGTTGGTAGGACATGTTCTGAGGCATCAAGGGATCACCAATTTAGTATTGGAGGGCAGCGTGGAGGGTAAAAATCGTAGAGGGAGACCAAGAGATGAATACACTAAGCAGATTCAGAAGGATGTAGGTTGCAGTAGGTACTGGGAGATGAAAAAGCTTGCACAGGATAGAGTAGCATGGAGAGCTGCATCAAACCAGTCTCAGGACTGAAGACCACAACAACAACAACAGATCTAATGATTAACCAAGAGGCACTAGTTGTGGATGTCAGCTCAGTTCATATACTGATTGACATCTTTTGTAGATTTGTCAGAGGGTAGCTCAATTCAAAGGTGTAACCCATCAGTGATACATCAGCAGTTGTCGTTGCGATGGAGTTTTAAGTGTGTGTGTGTGTGTGTGTGTGTGTGTGTGTGTGTGTGTGTGTGTGTGTGTGTGTGAATTTTGAAAGTCCTAGGTATGGCAAATAATGTGTGTTTGCATTACTTCTTGGATTTTTGCTGTGTAATTTTTGTGGATTTTTGGTTGATTTAAGGATCAGTACGTGATAGAATGGAGAGTGTGAACGTTTCTTCTGTTTTCTTTGTGTAGGCAAGTTCTTTAATACGCATTGTTAATGTGTTTGCTGCTACTCGTGTGATAACTACAAGTAACAGATATTTTTTCGTGAGTGAGTCTGTGTTGTGTGAATAACGTTCATGTCTGATGGAGTGCACCTGCATCATTAGCTGTTGGAAAGAACTTGCAAATGGCAGCATGGTAACAACTGTCTAACAACAGGTTGAAAGTGAACCTCTACTGTGGAAATGTGAAGAAGACGTTTGATGTTGCTCCTTGATGGTAGAAGTGTGAATGGACATTTGAAGAAATACAAATGTGATGCTGTACTGAAGGCATTGAAACATCAGACCAGTTAGAAGAAGAACACAAGTAACTTTGCACCGTGTGTTAGAGGCACAAGTGGAAGAACAGTATGAATACAGGTTGCCTCCTGATGCATGAAACATCTCACACAGGGACAGTGGTTGTTTTCTTGATGCAGGCTAATTTGTGTTAGTTTTGCTTGTGTATTGATATCCTCTTCCAGAAAAAGACATACAATGCTTTGTTTGAGAACACAGATTATTGGACAGAGATTTGAAAGAAGTTATGTCATGAATGCTTGGAAATGAGTTTTGAACAAAAGAGATATATCCTGTTGAGTTTTGGAGATTTCATTTGGCAAGTGTTAGTGGAACGGCAATGAGATTACGTTGCTGGTAATCCCAAACTCTTGAATGTCATGACATTGTCTGCGAGCTGGCACTTGGAATTTGTATGACATTAGCTGCCAGACTACAGTGCTGTTGCACAGAAGGTTAGTGAGTGTGTACTTTTTGAGTGAGCAGACTAAACTGGTGGCCATGTGAGAAGATTTTCTCAGTGTGCTACTAACGTAATGGGTCTTACATGTTCATTGCAGCTATTTTCAGTGTATATCGATATAGACAAATGAACGCAATCCCATAATTGAATGTGAAAACCCCATGTGGCACTAGAGCGAGACTTGAAATGGAAGTTTTCTAGAAGACGTCGGGCTGAATATATTCAAGTGATACTACAATTCCTGTGCATTGGAATTGTATAGAAGGTTGACTCACAAATTGCAAAGTGTTGGGAAGCTACGTATCTACTGGTGTCAGCTCCCATTGGAAGTAAAGGTTTGTGAATATGTTTGCAGTTTGCTTGTGGAATTCGTTGACTAGTGTAAGAGCTAAGTAAATTGTGAAGGATCACTATTAGTTGTCCTTAGCTATTGTTAAATTTGTACTTTTGATATAGTCAGATCTGTTTAGTGTGATTATTTGCAGTTGGGTGTACTATCTTAAGCACAGGGCGTTGCATCTTTATACAGTGAGAAGTGGCAGAGAGTTAGTGGAGAATAGCGTTGTTCTCTCAGAGTTCAGTATTTTGTGTGTTCATGAATAGTTGAGTACTAGGTGGGGGAAGAGAGCTACTATGAAAAATGACATAGTTTACTTAAGACACGGGCTATGTGTGTTAATTAGGTATATGATGAGTGTTTGAAATTCTTGACAAGAATTAGTAACTGTCATTTCCAGTTGTAAATGAGTGGCAGTGTAGAGTACAGTGTGTTGTTATTATAGCAGTGCTTGAAACATTTGTTTTACATATAACATGCCGTGGTGATACGTGTCTTGCTTTGACAGGATGATCAATGCTAGTGAATATTATCGATTTCACCGATAGCGGATTAAGACAGTGAGGTTTTCACGCAGTGATGCGTTGGAGAAATTTGAGAGAGCAGAGCTAAGAGTTTTTGAAGCTTGTTGGGAAGTTGTATTTCATAGTTTGGTGCTTTTCTTGAGCCGGGTCCATTTACTATTTTTTATGCGGTGAAGAAGCAAAGCAGTGCGTTATCATTAGCATATGCTGAAGGCAGACTTGCAGTGGAGAATAGTTGCTGCACATTGAAGTACCAAAAGGAAATGTTGATGAGGTAAGGAATAGTGTTTGGATACAAAAGTTTAGCCCTAAAGTTATTTAAGGAATGAGAGGGAGATTGAAATTTAATTGTGCATGTTGTATTTGAAGTTATGCAAAGTTTGTGGAGGGTAAATTTGAATGTGACAGTGTCAGAGTGACAGGTTGAAGTTTCGAGGTAAGTGCGTGTCTTGCTAAGTTTTGGATAGTTGGTCCTATTTACAGTGATGTGGTTATTGTTTTAATACGGAAGACAATTTCTGTGTTACACCATGCTAATGACTGTTCTAGAAAAGTGTAGGAACGTTATCAGAAAATGTGTATGATTCTATGGATAATAGTGAGAAAATATTTGGTTGTTCATTTGTTTAAATGATAATATGAATACATGACAGCATATGTGATGTCAACTTAATGCCTTGCCTGTTGGCCAGTATGTGCAACTGTTGATCAATCAATTACTCCTTTCAGTAATGATGGGATTGCACATGGAGCTGAACAGAAAGTGGGTGCGAGCCACATATTACAAAGTAACCTGAGGAGGATCGAAATACATGGAACTTGTTTCTGCTGTTGAATTGAGCTGATACGTTGTTGAGGTGAAAGCATCGTTTGTGACTAGATGGGAGAAGAAAGAGCCCACAGAAGACTCTCTCTTGTTGTGAGAATTAAATGACTATAACTTGGAGAGACAATTGTTTCTCTCAGTGAGATGCCGTGTGAGAATGACGGGAACCGATTGTGCGGAATAGCATGGGCTGAGCTGCCAACTAATCCAGCGTAGGATGGAACCAAATTGGATGGATACTTGGTAATTGTACTTAGTGATTTTGTTTCAGAGAAAGTGGTCTTTGATAGAGATTGTGTTTTGTTATCACAGTATTTGGAGAATTGTGCTGCATAGTAAAGGCAGTTAGATTTTTGTTGTGTTAGATCTAATGATTAACCAAGAGGCACTAGTTGTGGATGTCAGCTCAGTTCATATACTGATTGACATCTTTTGTAGATTTGTCAGAGGGTAGCTCAATTCAAAGGTGTAACCCATCAGTGATATATCAGCAGTTGTCGTTGCGATGGAGTTTTAAGTGTGTGTGTGTGTGTGTGTGTGTGTGTGTGTGTGTGTGTGTGTGTGTCAGGTGATAAGGCTGAATGTATTTTGAGTTGAGAATTTTGAAAGTCCTAGGTATGGCAAATAATGTGTGTTTGCATTACTTCTTGGATTTTTGCTGTGTAATTTTTGTGGATTTTTGGTTGATTTAAGGATCAGTACGTGATAGAATGGCGAGTGTGAAGGTTTCTTCTGTTTTCTTTGTGTAGGCAAGTTCTTTAATACGCATTGTTAATGTGTTTGCTGCTACTCGTGTGATAACTACAAGTAACAGATATTTTTTCGTGAGTGAGTCTGTGTTATGAGAATAACGTTCATGTCTGATGGAGTGCACCTGCATCATTAGCTGTTGGAAAGAACTTGCAAATGGCAGCATGGTAACAACTGTCTAACAACAGGTGGAAAGTGAACCTCTACTGTGGAAATGTGAAGAAGACGTTTGATGTTGCTCCTTGATGGTAGAAGTGTGAATGGACATTTGAAGAAATACAAAAGTGATGCTGTACTGAAGGCATTGAAACATCAGACCAGTTAGAAGAAGAACACAAGTAACTTTGCACCGTGTGTTAGAGGCACAAGTGGAAGAACAGTATGAATACAGGTTGCCTCCTGATGCATGAAACATCTCACACAGGGACAGTGGTTGTTTTCTTGATGCAGGCTAATTTGTGTTAGTTTTGCTTGTGTATTGATATCCTCATCCAGAAAAAGACATAGAATGCTTTGTTTGAGAACACAGATTATTGGACAGAGATTTGAAAGAAGTTATGTCATGAATGCTTGGGAATGAGTTTTGAACAAAAGAGATATATCCTGTTGAGTTTTGGAGATTTCATTTGGCAAGTGTTTGTGGAATGGCAATGAGATTAAGTTGCAGGTAATCCCAAGCTCTTGAATGTCATGACATTGTCTGCGAGCTGGCACTTGGAATTTGTATGACATTAGCTGCGAGACTACAGTGCTGTTGCACAGAAGGTTAGTGAGTGTGTACTTTTTGAGTGAGCAGACTAAACTGGTGACCATGTGAGAAGATTTTCTCAGTGTGCTACTAACGTAATGGGTCTTACATGTTCATTGCAGCTATTTTCAGTGTATATCGATATAGACAAATGAACGCAATCCCATAATTGAATGTGAAAACCCCATGTGGCACTAGAGCGAGATTTGAAATGGAAGTTTTCTAGAAGACGTCTGGCTGAATATATTCAAGTGATACTACAATTACTGTGCATTGGAATTGTATACAAGGTTGACTCCCAAATTGCAATGTGTTGCCAAGCTACGTATCTACTGGTGTCAGCTCCCATTGGAAGTAAAGGTTTGTGAATATGTTTGCAGTTTGCTTGTGGAATTCGTTGACTAGTGTAAGAGCTAAGTAAATTGTGAAGGATCACTATTAGTTGTCCTTAGCTATTGTTAAATTTGTACTTTTGATATAGTCAGATCTGTTTAGTGTGATTATTTGCAGTTGGGTGTACTATCTTAAGCACAGGGCGTTGCATCTTTATACAGTGAGAAGTGGCACACAGTTAGTGGAGAATAGCGTTGTTCTCTCAGAGTTCAGTATTTTGTGTGTTCATGAATAGTTGAGTACTAGGTGGGGGAAGAGAGCTACTATGAAAAATGACATAGTTTACTTAAGACACGGGCTATGTGTGTTAATTAGGTATATGATGAGTGTTTGAAATTCTTGACAAGAATTAGTAACTGTCATTTCCAGTTGTAAATGAGTGGCAGTGTAGAGTACAGTGTGTTGTTATTATAGCAGTGCTTGAAACATTTGTTTTACATATAATATGCCTTGGTGATGCGTGTCTTGCTTTGACAGGATGATCAATGCTAGTGAATATTATCGATTTCACCGATAGCGGATTAAGACAGTGAGGTTTTCACGCAGTGATGCGTTGGAGAAATTTGAGAGAGCAGAGCTAAGAGTTTTTGAAGCTTGTTGGGAAGTCGTATTTCATAGTTTGGTGCTTTTCTTGAGCCGGGTCCATTTACTATTTTTTATGCGGTGAAGAAGCAATGCAGTGCGTTATCATTAGCATATGCTGAAGGCAGACTTGCAGTGGAGAATAGTTGCTGCACATTGAAGTACCAAAAGGAAATGTTGATGAGGTAAGGAATAGTGTTTGGATACAAAAGTTTAGTCCTAAAGTTATTTAAGAAATGAGAGGGAGATTGAAATTTAATTGTGCATGTTGTATTTGAAGTTATGCAAAGTTTGTGGAGGGTAAATTTGAATGTGACAGTGTCAGAGTGACAGGTTGAAGTTTCGAGGTAAGTGCGTGTCTTGCTAAGTTTTGGATAGTTGGTCCTATTTACAGTGATGTGGTTAGTGTTTTAATACGGAAGACAATTTCTGTGTTACACCATGCTAATGACTGTTCTAGAAAAGTGTAGGAATGTTATCAGAAAATGTGTATGCTTCTATGGATAATAGTGAGAAAATATTTGGTTGTTCATTTGTTTAAATGATAATATGAATACATGACAGCATATGTGATGTCAACTTAATGCCTTGCCTGTTGGCCAGTATGTGCAACTGTTGATCAATCAATTACTCCTTTCAGTAATGATGGGATTGCACATGGAGCTGAACAGAAAGTGGGTGCGAGCCACATATTACAAAATAACCTGAGGAGGATTGAAATACATGGAACTTGTTTCTGCTGTTGAATTGAGCTGATAAGTTGTTGAGGTGAAAGCATCTTTTGTGACTACATGGGAGAAGAAAGAGCCCACAGAAGACTCTCTCTTGTTGTGAGAATTAAATGCCTATAACTTAGAGAGACAATTGTTTCTCTCAGTGAGATGCCGTGTGAGAATGACGGGAACCGATTGTGGGAAATAGCATGGGCTGAGCTGCTAACCAATCCAGCGTAGGACCGAACCAAATTGGATGGATACTTGGTAATTGTACTTAGTGATTTTGTTTCAGAGAAAGTGGTCTTTGATAGAGATTGTGTTTTGTTATCACAGTATTTGGAGAATTGTGCTGCATAGTAAAGGCTGTTAGATTTTTGTTGTGTTAGATCTAATGATTAACCAAGAGGCCCTAGTTGTGGATGTCAGCTCAGTTCATATACTGATTGACATCTTTTGTAGAATTGTCAGAGGGTAGCTCAACTCAAAGGTGTAACCCCTCAGTGATACATCAGCAGTTGTCGTTGCGATGGAGTTTTAAGTGTGTGTGTGTGTGTGTGTGTGTGTGTGTGTGGTGTGTGTGTGTGTGTGTGTGTGTGTGAATTTTGAAAGTCCTAGCTATGGCAAATAATGTGTGTTTGCATTACTTCTTGGATTTTTGCTGTGTAATTTTTGTGGATTTTTGGTTGATTTAAGGATCAGTACGTGATAGAATGGCGAGTGTGAAGGTTTCTTCTGTTTTCTTTGTGTAGGCAAGTTCTTTAATATGCATTGTTAATGTGTTTGCTGCTACTCGTGTGATAACTACAAGTAACAGATATTTTTTCGTGAGTGAGTCTGTGTTGTGAGAATAACGTTCATGTCTGATGGAGTGCACCTGCATCATTAGCTGTTGGAAAGAACTTGCAAATGGCAGCATGGTAACAACTGTCTAACAACAGGTGGAAAGTGAACCTCTACTGTGGAAATGTGAAGAAGACGTTTGATGTTGCTCCTTGATGGTAGAAGTGTGAATGGACATTTGAAGAAATACAAAAGTGATGCTGTACTGAAGGCATTGAAACATCAGACCAGTTAGAAGAAGAATACAAGTAACTTTGCACCGTGTGTTAGAGGCACAAGTGGAAGAACAGTATGAATACAGGTTGCCTCCTGATGCATGAAACATCTCACAAAGGGACAGTGGTTGTTTTCTTGATGCAGGCTAATTTGTGTTAGGTTTGCTTGTGTATTGATTTCCTCTTCCAGAAAAAGACATACAATGCTTTGTTTGAGAACACAGATTATTGGACAGAGATTTGGAAGAAGTTATGTCATGAATGCTTGGAAATGAGTTTTGAACAAAAGAGATATATCCTGTTGAGTTTTGGAGATTTCATTTGGCAAGTGTTTGTGGAATGGCAATGAGATTAAGTTGCTGGTAATCCCAAGCTCTTGAATGACATGACATTGTCTGCGAGCTGGCACTTGGAATTTGTATGACATTAGCTGCCAGACTACAGTGCTGTTGCACAGAAGGTTAGTGAGTGTGTACTTTTTGAGTGAGCAGACTAAACTGGTGGCCATGTGAGAAGATTTTCTCAGTGTGCTACTAACGTAATGGGTCTTACATGTTGATTGCAGCTATTTTCAGTGTATATCGATATAGACAAATGAACGGAATCCCATAATTGAATGTGAAAACCCCATGTGGCACTAGAGCGAGATTTGAAATGGAAGTTTTCTGGAAGACGTCTGGCTGAATATATTCAAGTGATACTACAATTCCTGTGCATTGGAATTGTATACAAGGTTGACTCCCAAATTGCAATGTGTTGCCAAGCTACGTATCTACTGGTGTCAGCTCCCATTGGAAGTAAAGGTTTGTGAATATGTTTGCAGTTTGCTTGTGGAATTCGTTGACTAGTGTAAGAGCTAAGTAAATTGTGAAGGATCTCTATTAGTTGTCCTTAGCTATTGTTAAATTTGTACTTTTGATATAGTCAGATCTGTTTAGTGTGATTATTTGCAGTTGGGTGTACTATCTTAAGCTTAGGGGGTTGCATCTTTATACAGTGAGAAGTGGCACAGAGTTAGTGGAGAATAGCGTTGTTCTCTCAGAGTTCAGTATTTTGTGTGTTCATGAATAGTTGAGTACTAGGTGGGGGAAGAGAGCTACTATGAAAAATGACATAGTTTACTTAAGACACGGGCTATGTGTGTTAATTAGGTATATGATGAGTGTTTGAAATTCTTGACAAGAATTAGTAACTGTCATTTCCAGTTGTAAATGAGTGGCAGTGTAGAGTACAGTGTGTTGTTATTATAGCAGTGCTTCAAACATTTGTTTTACATATAATATGCCTTGGTGATGCGTGTCTTGCTTTGACAGGATGATCAATGCTAGTGAATATTATCGATTTCACCGATAGCGGATTAAGACAGTGAGGTTTTCACGCAGTGATGCGTTGGAGAAATTTGAGAGAGCAGAGCTAAGAGTTTTTGAAGCTTGTTGGGAAGTCGTATTTCATAGTTTGGTGCTTTTCTTGAGCCGGGTCCATTTACTATTTTTTATGCGGTGAAGAAGCAATGCAGTGCGTTATCATTAGCATATGCTGAAGGCAGACTTGCAGTGGAGAATAGTTGCTGCACATTGAAGTACCAAAAGGAAATGTTGATGAGGTAAGGAATAGTGTTTGGATACAAAAGTTTAGTCCTAAAGTTATTTAAGGAATGAGAGGGAGATTGAAATTTAATTGTGCATGTTGTATTTGAAGTTATGCAAAGTTTGTGGAGGGTAAATTTGAATGTGACAGTGTCAGAGTGACAGGTTGAAGTTTCGAGGTAAGTGCGTGTCTTGCTAAGTTTTGGATAGTTGGTCCTATTTACAGTGATGTGGTTAGTGTTTTAATACGGAAGACAATTTCTGTGTTACACCATGCTAATGACTGTTCTAGAAAAGTGTAGGAATGTTATCAGAAAATGTGTATGCTTCTATGGATAATAGTGAGAAAATATTTGGTTGTTCATTTGTTTAAATGATAATATGAATACATGACAGCATATGTGATGTCAACTTAATGCCTTGCCTGTTGGCCAGTATGTGCAACTGTTGATCAATCAATTACTCCTTTGAGTAATGATGGGATTGCACATGGAGCTGAACAGAAAGTGGGTGCGAGCCACATATTACAAAATAACCTGAGGAGGATTGAAATACATGGAACTTGTTTCTGCTGTTGAATTGAGCTGATAAGTTGTTGAGGTGAAAGCATCTTTTGTGACTAGATGGGAGAAGAAAGAGCCCACAGAAGACTCTCTCTTGTTGTGAGAATTAAATGACTATAACTTGGAGAGACAATTGTTTCTCTCAGTGAGATGCCGTGTGAGAATGACGGGAACCGGTTGTGCGGAATAGCATGGGCTGAGCTGCCAACTAATCCAGCGTAGGATGGAACCAAATTGGATGGATACTTGGTAATTGTACTTAGTGATTTTGTTTCAGAGAAAGTGGTCTTTGATAGAGATTGTGTTTTGTTATCACAGTATTTGGAGAATTGTGCTGCATAGTAAAGGCAGTTAGATTTTTGTTGTGTTAGATCTAATGATTAACCAAGAGGCACTAGTTGTGGATGTCAGCTCAGTTCATATACTGATTGACATCTTTTGTAGATTTGTCAGAGGGTAGCTCAATTCAAAGGTGTAACCCATCAGTGATACATCAGCAGTTGTCGTTGCGATGGAGTTTTTAGTGTGTGTGTGTGTGTGTGTGTGTGTGTGTGTGTGTGTGTGTGTGTGTCAGGTGATAAGGCTGAATGTATTTTGAGTTGAGAATTTTGAAAGTCCTAGGTATGGCAAATAATGTGTGTTTGCATTACTTCTTGGATTTTTGCTGTGTAATTTTTGTGGATTTGTGGTTGATTTAAGGATCAGTACGTGATAGAATGGCGAGTGTGAAGGTTTCTTCTGTTTTCTTTGTGTAGGCAAGTTCTTTAATACGCATTGTTAATGTGTTTGCTGCTACTCGTGTGATAACTACAAGTAACAGATATTTTTTCGTGAGTGAGTCTGTGTTATGAGAATAACGTTCATGTCTGATGGAGTGCACCTGCATCATTAGCTGTTGGAAAGAACTTGCAAATGGCAGCATGGTAACAACTGTCTAACAACAGGTGGAAAGTGAACCTCTACTGTGGAAATGTGAAGAAGACGTTTGATGTTGCTCCTTGATGGTAGAAGTGTGAATGGACATTTGAAGAAATACAAAAGTGATGCTGTACTGAAGGCATTGAAACATCAGACCAGTTAGAAGAAGAACACAAGTAACTTTGCACCCTGTGTTAGAGGCACAAGTGGAAGAACAGTATGAATACAGGTTGCCTCCTGATGCATGAAACATCTCACACAGGGACAGTGGTTGTTTTCTTGATGCAGGCTAATTTGTGTTAGTTTTGCTTGTGTATTGATATCCTCATCCAGAAAAAGACATAGAATGCTTTGTTTGAGAACACAGATTATTGGACAGAGATTTGAAAGAAGTTATGTCATGAATGCTTGGGAATGAGTTTTGAACAAAAGAGATATATCCTGTTGAGTTTTGGAGATTTCATTTGGCAAGTGTTTGTGGAATGGCAATGAGATTAAGTTGCAGGTAATCCCAAGCTCTTGAATGTCATGACATTGTCTGCGAGCTGGCACTTGGAATTTGTATGACATTAGCTGCCAGACTACAGTGCTGTTGCACAGAAGGTTAGTGAGTGTGTACTTTTTGAGTGAGCAGACTAAACTGGTGGCCATGTGAGAAGATTTTCTCAGTGTGCTACTAACGTAATGGGTCTTACATGTTCATTGCAGCTATTTTCAGTGTATATCGATATAGACAAATGAACGGAATCCCATAATTGAATGTGAAAACCCCATGTGGCACTAGAGCGAGATTTGAAATGGAAGTTTTCTGGAAGACGTCTGGCTGAATATATTCAAGTGATACTACAATTCCTGTGCATTGGAATTGTATACAAGGTTGACTCCCAAATTGCAATGTGTTGCCAAGCTACGTATCTACTGGTGTCAGCTCCCATTGGAAGTAAAGGTTTGTGAATATGTTTGCAGTTTGCTTGTGGAATTCGTTGACTAGTGTAAGAGCTAAGTAAATTGTGAAGGATCACTATTAGTTGTCCTTAGCTATTGTTAAATTTGTACTTTTGATATAGTCAGATCTGTTTAGTGTGATTATTTGCAGTTGGGTGTACTATCTTAAGCAGAGGGGGTTGCATCTTTATACAGTGAGAAGTGGCACAGAGTTAGTGGAGAATAGCGTTGTTCTCTCAGAGTTCAGTATTTTGTGTGTTCATGAATAGTTGAGTACTAGGTGGGGGAAGAGAGCTACTATGAAAAATGACATAGTTTACTTAAGACACGGGCTATGTGTGTTAATTAGGTATATGATGAGTGTTTGAAATTCTTGACAAGAATTAGTAACTGTCATTTCCAGTTGTAAATGAGTGGCAGTGTAGAGTACAGTGTGTTGTTATTATAGCAGTGCTTCAAACATTTGTTTTACATATAATATGCCTTGGTGATACGTGTCTTGCTTTGACAGGATGATCAATGCTAGTGAATATTATCGATTTCACCGATAGCGGATTAAGACAGTGAGGTTTTCACGCAGTGATGCGTTGGAGAAATTTGAGAGAGCAGAGCTAAGAGTTTTTGAAGCTTGTTGGGAAGTCGTATTTCATAGTTTGGTGCTTTTCTTGAGCCGGGTCCATTTACTATTTTTTATGCGGTGAAGAAGCAATGCAGTGCGTTATCATTAGCATATGCTGAAGGCAGACTTGCAGTGGAGAATAGTTGCTGCACATTGAAGTACCAAAAGGAAATGTTGATGAGGTAAGGAATAGTGTTTGGATACAAAAGTTTAGTCCTAAAGTTATTTAAGGAATGAGAGGGAGATTGAAATTTAATTGTGCATGTTGTATTTGAAATTATGCAAAGTTTGTGGAGGGTAAATTTGAATGTGACAGTGTCAGAGTGACAGGTTGAAGTTTCGAGGTAAGTGCGTGTCTTGCTAAGTTTTGGATAGTTGGTCCTATTTACAGTGATGTGGTTAGTGTTTTAATACGGAAGACAATTTCTGTGTTACACCATGCTAATGACTGTTCTAGAAAAGTGTAGGAATGTTATCAGAAAATGTGTATGCTTCTATGGATAATAGTGAGAAAATATTTGGTTGTTCATTTGTTTAAATGATAATATGAATACATGACAGCATATGTGATGTCAACTTAATGCCTTGCCTGTTGGCCAGTATGTGCAACTGTTGATCAATCAATTACTCCTTTCAGTAATGATGGGATTGCACATGGAGCTGAACAGAAAGTGGGTGCGAGCCACATATTACAAAATAACCTGAGGAGGATTGAAATACATGGAACTTGTTTCTGCTGTTGAATTGAGCTGATAAGTTGTTGAGGTGAAAGCATCTTTTGTGACTAGATGGGAGAAGAAAGAGCCCACAGAAGACTCTCTCTTGTTGTGAGAATTAAATGACTATAACTTGGAGAGACAATTGTTTCTCTCAGTGAGATGCCGTGTGAGAATGACGGGAACCGATTGTGCGGAATAGCATGGGCTGAGCTGCCAACTAATCCAGCGTAGGATGGAACCAAATTGGATGGATACTTGGTAATTGTACTTTGTGATTTTGTTTCAGAGAAAGTGGTCTTTGATAGAGATTGTGTTTTGTTATCACAGTATTTGGAGAATTGTGCTGCATAGTAAAGGCAGTTAGATTTTTGTTGTGTTAGATCTAATGATTAACCAAGAGGCACTAGTTGTGGATGTCAGCTCAGTTCATATACTGATTGACATCTTTTGTAGATTTGTCAGAGGGTAGCTCAATTCAAAGGTGTAACCCATCAGTGATACATCAGCAGTTGTCGTTGCGATGGAGTTTTAAGTGTGTGTGTGTGTAGGCATGTTCTTTAATACGCATTGTTAATGTGTTTGCTGCTACTCGTGTGATAACTAGAAGTAACAGATATTTTTTCGTGAGTGAGTCTGTGTTGTGTGAATAACGTTCATGTCTGATAGAGTGCACCTGCATCATTAGCTGTTGGAAAGAACTTGCAAATGGCAGCATGGTAACAACTGTGTAACAACAGGTGGAAAGTGAACCTCTACTGTGGAAATGTGAAGAAGACGTTTGATGTTGCTCCTTGATGGTAGAAGTGTGAATGGACATTTGAAGAAATACATAATAATAATAATATAATAATAAAGATTTTATTGTCTTTAGGCCATTACAGCAATTGACAACGTCAAATGAAGTTACAATTTATAATACAGTGTGATAAGGTATTGACTACTTAAGTATTTTAGCTTATATTACAATCAATGTACAGTGGGTCATCTGTTAGATTACTGCATTTTACAGTTGAAGAATTCATTGATATCATAGAGTGGGTGGGCAATAAACGATTCATGCAGTCTTTCTTTGAATGTATGTTCAGGTAGATCCCGTATGGCATGTGGCAGCTTATTAAATAGCTTGTGCCCTGTGACTTCATAGCTATTTATTGATTTTGATAGTCTGTGGTAAGGCGTGTATATGTGTTTGATGCTTCTTGTGTTGTAACAATGTACATTTTCTCTACGTTTCACATCTTGTAGGTTCTTCTTCGTAAAGATTAAGACATTGTATATATAGAGGTTTATTACAGTCATAATTTTTTGTTTAGTAAATAAGGGTTTGCAGTGAGCCTTATGTGAAGAATTTGTAATTATCCTAATGGCTTTCTTCTGCAATAATAGGATGTCATGTATATGACTACAGTTACCCCACAAGATAATGCCATAGGATATTATACTCTGGAAAAATGCAAAATAAGATGATCTGATGTATGTTTCAGGTACACAATTTCTGAGTTGTCTCAATAAATAAATTACTCTAGATAGTTTACTACTAATATAGTTTACATGTTGGCCCCAGGATAACTTTTCGTCTAAATAAACTCCCAGGAATTTAACAGAACTAGGGTCATCAGATAGTGGCTTGTCTCTTAGAGTGAAGATTATCTGCTGAGTTTTATTTTCATTTAGCAGGAAATTATTTGCTCTGAACCAATATGCTGCATGAGTGAGTGTATTTTCAGCACAGGTTTTAAGATCATTAAGACTGTTACTGCTATGGAGAAAAGTCGTATCATCTGCATACAATACAGTGGTGGATCTAATAAACGAGGGGAGTTCATTGATCATTATCAGAAACAGGAAGGGCCCCAGTACAGATCCCTGAGGCACACCTACTCTAACATTTTCTATGTTTGACATTTCCTTACCAACACAAACTACCTGTTTACGGTTGTTGAGATAAGCTTTTAATAGTCTGAGACTGTTTTCTTTGATGCCGTAGAATTCTAGTTTCTCTAGTAGTGGCATGTGCTCAACACAGTCGAAGGCTTTGCTTAGGTCACAGAATGAGACCTGAGCAAAGCCTTTGTTCTCAAAAACTTTGAGGATGTAACTGACTACCGTGTTGATTGCATCAATGGTCGACAGATTCTTCCTAAACCCGTATTGTGTAGCATTAATTATTCCTAGATTCTCAAAGTGAGATGATAATTGTTGGTACATGATGCATTCTATTACCTTGGAGAATGTGGGTACTATTGAAATAGGCCTGTAGCTAGATGGAGAGTCTTTATCTCCCTTTTTGTATACTGGGACGATCCTAGACAGTTTTAACTCATCAGGAAAATATCCCTCAAGTAAGCACTTGTTTATACAATGGGTTAAGGGGTAGAGAATGCAGTCACACACTTTTTTTTAGCAGGTTGGATGATATGCCATATATATCTAAGCTATCAGATGATTTCAGTTGTTTTATGACCCCTTGTACATATCTAGGCGATACTTCGGAGAAGGTTACCATGCTTGTATTTAGTGACTGTCTACCCCAATTTTGGGAGAGTAACTCTGATGGACTAATGTCTGGTTTGATAATTGTGTCTCCTATTTCTTTCACTGAATTAATAAAAAACTCATTGAGTGTTTGTGGTGGGATATTAATTTTGTCTTTTTTAGTATCTCTGGCAGCACTGTTAATTACTTTCCACGCAGTTTTGCATTTATTGGTGGAATTATGTATGCTGTTGGCATTGTAGGTTTTTTTGGCTTGCAGGATGGCTTTTTTGTATTCATTCCTGCATTCCACATAGGCTGATTTGGCACAGTCAGACTTCATACTATTGTATATATTGTACAGTAACAAAACTTGTTTCTTTAGATCTGTCAGCTGTTTAGTGTACCATATATTTTGTCTGTTTTGAGATCTGGATTTGTGGCTGCTGTCCATTATTTTTATTTTCTTTATGGGAATACTATGGTTAAATAGGGTCAAGAATGCATTAAAAAATCTACCAAATATTATTTTGGCTGGCAGATCATTACTTGATGTGTAATGTCCATCAACACTACAATGGCCAAACCAGTCTCTGTCAGCAAGGGAATTATGAAATGTTTTAATTTTATCCTCAGTTATGGGTCTGGTAATCACAACTGTTGGGACAGGTCTGTTTGCATTGCACCTATTGAGGGGAATTTTACTTGCATAATTTAGAGATACGGAGTCATGGTCAGAGAATGGGAACACTACAACTTCGCATGTGTTTTCAGTGGTCTTGAAGTTTACAAAGATGTTATCTAAACATGCTTTGTTTCTTGTGGGCCTGTTATTAACATGATGTAAATTGTATTGTCTTAGCAAGTTTTCCAGATCTGCAACACTACCCTTACATTTAGTAACATCAAAATCAGCATTCAAATCACCTCCTATTGCAATATCATAATGTAGCCATTTAATATTACTTAATTCACTCAATAGCATGTCCATTTTTTCTAAAAATATGTTAATGCTTCCCTTTGGTGATCTGTACATGGATACTACTATTAGCTTATGACTATTAATGATTATACCCGTAACTTCAAAGTGCTGTTCATCACACAAGGAATTTAGGTCTAGTTTGGTTATTGTACAATTGAGTGACGGGTTGGAATAAATTGCCACACCACCTCTAATGTGCTTTTTCCTACAGTAGCTATTTACTATACTAAAATTGTCAAATTTGGCAACTGCAAGTTCATTCTCATTAGCCCAGTGTTCACTCAGACAAAAAATATCAAACTGGTTATCAAGTCCAAACTCATTTATGATAAGTTCTTTATCTTTCAGTCCTTGAACGTTAAGGTAACATATTTTAAGATCCATGCTCTTATTGCTAACACACTGAACACTATGGTGATTGGTTTTCAAACGTTTTTCAGGGCTTATCTTTTGGATTTCTGCCTCTTGTTGCCTTTTACTAAAAAATTGTTCACTTGGAGTGGTAGCACATCTACTGTTGTATACCTACTCTTCCCTCCTTGTGATGATATTGTAGATGAAGCTGCTACTAGAGGAGTTGATGTAACTGCTGTTATGGTGTCTGGAGGCACTGTTGTGGCACCTGGTGACTGAGGAGATAAGGTGGTTGCTTCTTCTTCTCCTGCTGTTGAATCTTGCTGGTGAAGTGTGATAGGTACTGCTGCTGCTGCTGCAGGCATTGTTGTGGCAACTGGTGACAGTGGAGATTTGGATGTTGCTTCATCTTCTGCTGCTGTTGAATCCTGTTGATGAAGTGTGGTAGGTATTGCTGCTGCAGCATTTGTTATGTGTGTAGGTACAATTGCTGCTTCCACCTCTACTTCTACTGCTGCAATAGAAGTAAACATTTCTTCAGGCTCTGCTTGCGTCAAGCAAGGAACTGGAAGAGCAGCAATTACTTCTTGGTTGTCAGATGCTTTCAGTATCATGCTGATGTTTTGGCACAGAATCTTCTTGCCTCTGTTATTAAGGTGCATGCCATGTCTCGTGTAACAGTCTCTTTGCAAGGAGTCCATACTTATAAAATATGCATTTTGGTAGGCCCTGCAAATCTTTGAGTATTGCCTGTTTGCTTTTATGATTTCCACGTTCACACATGACCATTCCGAAAGGTCATGCCTATGTGGAATTCCGACTACAAAAACTGATTTCTCTCCTGTTGAATTTAGTATTGCTTTAAGGTTTCGTGTTGCACTGTGGAGGTCGTTTTTATATACATTATTGGCTCCTGCTATGACGACAATATGACGATCATTTTCAGTTTCTATGTTTCTAACGAGTTCTTGGATGGGTGCACCTGGTTTGACAATACTAGTTGCTTGTATACAATGACTGTAACGTAGAATTTTTGCGATCTCACGTCCATGGCTATCAGAGAATATTTTCACTTTGAGTTTGTCTTCACGTTTATTGCGGAAGTTTCTGCTCATGTGCTTGTCACTATATAGATTCGGCGTGTTGTTGTCGTCACAGTTTTCCGTGGATTCCACATTTATATCTGAATCTAGTGCATGAAAACGGTTTTTTGTTACCACAGTAATTCTACAGTCACTGAATTTCACACGACCAACCCTTTTTGGCCTAGTAAACATATGTTGCCTTGTTGTTTCTGCCTTTAGGCCTATATCCACTTCAGAGCACTCATTTATTGTAGGTAGGACACTGAAACTGCTTTTATTGCCGCGGTTCGTTCCATTCGTTGTATTTATCACCTTTTCGCTTCTTTCTTCCGTGATCATGCTAGTCCTGTGCTCCCAGTTCCGTGTTTTACTTGCTTTGGCGATCGGGATATTATGCGCCTTTTTCAGTTCGGCATTTTCATTTTCTAAATGCGCAATGTCCCGCCTTAGTACATCTACAATTAATTGCAGGCTTGATACACGTTCATTTAGCTTCACTATTTCACTGTTATAATTTATGTATGTTCCGTTTTTCACCACACAACTATAACTTTTGTTCACTTTCTCACTATAAACAACTGTACCGGCCGCCATAAAAGTGATGCTGTACTGAAGGCATTGAAACATCAGACCAGTTAGAAGAAGAACACAAGTAACTTTGCACCGTGTGTTAGAGGCACAAGTGGAAGAACAGTATGAATACAGGTTGCCTCCTGATGCATGAAACATCTCACACAGGGACAGTGGTTGTTTTCTTGATGCAGGCTAATTTGTGTTAGTTTTGCTTGTGTATTGATATCCTCTTCCAGAAAAAGACATACAATGCTTTGAGAACACAGATTATTGGACAGAGATTTGAAAGAAGTTATGTCATGAATGCTTGGAAATGAGTTTTGAACAAAAGAGATATATCCTGTTGAGTTTTGGAGATTTCATTTGGCAAGTGTTTGTGGAATGGCAATGAGATTAAGTTGCTGGTAATCCCAAGCTCTTGAATGTCATGACATTGTCTGCGAGCTGGCACTTGGAATTTGTATGACATTAGCTGCCAGACTACAGTGCTGTTGCACAGAAGGTTAGTGAGTGTGTACTTTTTGAGTGAGCAGACTAAACTGGTGGCCATGTGAGAAGATTTTCTCAGTGTGCTACTAACGTAATGGGTCTTACATGTTCATTGCAGCTATTTTCAGTGTATATCGATATAGACAAATGAACGCAATCCCATAATTGAATGTGAAAACCCCATGTGGCACTAGAGCGAGATTTGAAATGGAAGTTTTCTAGAAGACGTCTGGCTGAATATATTCAAGTGATACTACAATTCCTGTGCATTGGAATTGTATACAAGGTTGACTCCCAAATTGCAATGTGTTGCCAAGCTACGTATCTACTGGTGTCAGCTCCCATTGGAAGTAAAGGTTTGTGAATATGTTTGCAGTTCGCTTGTGGAATTCGTTGACTAGTGTAAGAGCTAAGTAAATTGTGAAGGATCACTATTAGTTGTCCTTAGCTATTGTTAAATTTGTACTTTTGATATAGTCAGATCTGTTTAGTGTGATTATTTGCAGTTGGGTGTACTATCTTAAGCACAGGGCGTTGCATCTTTATACAGTGAGAAGTGGCAGAGAGTTAGTGGAGAATAGCGTTGTTCTCTCAGAGTTCAGTATTTTGTGTGTTCATGAATAGTTGAGTACTAGGTGGGGGAAGAGAGCTACTATGAAAAATGACATAGTTTACTTAAGACACGGGCTATGTGTGTTAATTAGGTATATGATGAGTGTTTGAAATTCTTGACAAGAATTAGTAACTGTCATTTCCAGTTGTAAATGAGTGGCAGTGTAGAGTACAGTGTGTTGTTATTATAGCAGTGCTTGAAACATTTGTTTTACATATAACATGCCTTGGTGATACGTGTCTTGCTTTGACAGGATGATCAATGCTAGTGAATATTATCGATTTCACCGATAGCGGATTAAGACAGTGAGGTTTTCACGCAGTGATGCGTTGGAGAAATTTGAGAGAGCAGAGCTAAGAGTTTTTGAAGCTTGTTGGGAAGTCGTATTTCATAGTTTGGTGCTTTTCTTGAGCCGGGTCCATTTACTATTTTTTATGCGGTGAAGAAGCAAAGCAGTGCGTTATCATTAGCATATGCTGAAGGCAGACTTGCAGTGGGGAATAGTTGCTGCACATTGAAGTACCAAAAGGAAATGTTGATGAGGTAAGGAATAGTGTTTGGATACAAAAGTTTAGTCCTAAAGTTATTTAAGGAATGAGAGGGAGATTGAAATTTAATTGTGCATGTTGTATTTGAAGTTATGCAAAGTTTGTGGAGGGTAAATTTGAATGTGACAGTGTCAGAGTGACAGGTTGAAGTTTCGAGGTAAGTGCGTGTCTTGCTAAGTTTTGGATAGTTGGTCCTATTTACAGTGATGTGGTTAGTGTTTTAATACGGAAGACAATTTCTGTGTTACACCATGCTAATGACTGTTCTAGAAAAGTGTAGGAATGTTATCAGAAAATGTGTATGCTTCTATGGATAATAGTGAGAAAATATTTGGTTGTTCATTTGTTTAAATGATAATATGAATACATGACAGCATATGTGATGTCAACTTAATGCCTTGCCTGTTGGCCAGTATGTGCAACTGTTGATCAATCAATTACTCCTTTCAGTAATGATGGGATTGCACATGGAGCTGAACAGAAAGTGGGTGCGAGCCACATATTACAAAATAACCTGAGGAGGATTGAAATACATGGAACTTGTTTCTGCTGTTGAATTGAGCTGATAAGTTGTTGAGGTGAAAGCATCTTTTGTGACTAGATGGGAGAAGAAAGAGCCCACAGAAGACTCTCTCTTGTTGTGAGAATTAAATGACTATAACTTGGAGAGACAATTGTTTCTCTCAGTGAGATGCCGTGTGAGAATGACGGGAACCGATTGTGCGGAATAGCATGGGCTGAGCTGCCAACTAATCCAGCGTAGGATGGAACCAAATTGGATGGATACTTGGTAATTGTACTTAGTGATTTTGTTTCAGAGAAAGTGGTCTTTGATAGAGATTGTGTTTTGTTATCACAGTATTTGGAGAATTGTGCTGCATAGTAAAGGCAGTTAGATTTTTGTTGTGTTAGATCTAATGATTAACCAAGAGGCACTAGTTGTGGATGTCAGCTCAGTTCATATACTGATTGACATCTTTTGTAGAATTGTCAGAGGGTAGCTCAACTCAAAGGTGTAACCCCTCAGTGATACATCAGCAGTTGTCGTTGCGATGGAGTTTTAAGTGTGTGTGTGTGTGTGTGTGTGTGTGTGTGTGTGTGAATTTTGAAAGTCCTAGGTATGGCAAATAATGTGTGTTTGCATTACTTCTTGGATTTTTGCTGTGTAATTTTTGTGGATTTTTGGTTGATTTAAGGATCAGTACGTGATAGATTGGCGAGTGTGAAGGTTTCTTCTGTTTTCTTTGTGTAGGCAAGTTCTTTAATACGCATTGTTAATGTGTTTGCTGCTACTCGTGTGATAACTACAAGTAACAGATATTTTTTCGTGAGTGAGTCTGTGTTGTGAGAATAACGTTCATGTCTAATGGAGTGCACCTGCATCATTAGCTGTTGGAAAGAACTTGCAAATGGCAGCATGGTAACAACTGTCTAACAACAGGTGGAAAGTGAACCTCTACTGTGGAAATGTGAAGAAGACGTTTGATGTTGCTCCTTGATGGTAGAAGTGTGAATGGACATTTGAAGAAACACAAAAGTGATGCTGTACTGAAGGCATTGAAACATCAGACCAGTTAGAAGAAGAACACAAGTAACTTTGCACCGTGTGTTAGAGGCACAAGTGGAAGAACAGTATGAATACAGGTTGCCTCCTGATGCATGAAACATCTCACAAAGGGACAGTGGTTGTTTTCTTGATGCAGGCTAATTTGTGTTAGGTTTGCTTGTGTATTGATTTCCTCTTCCAGAAAAAGACATACAATGCTTTGTTTGAGAACACAGATTATTGGACAGAGATTTGAAAGAAGTTATGTCATGAATGCTTGGAAATGAGTTTTGAACAAAAGAGATATATCCTGTTGAGTTTTGGAGATTTCATTTGGCAAGTGTTTGTGGAATGGCAATGAGATTAAGTTGCTGGTAATCCCAAGCTCTTGAATGTCATGACATTGTCTGCGAGCTGGCACTTGGAATTTGTATGACATCAGCTGCCAGACTACAGTGCTGTTGCACAGAAGGTTAGTGAGTGTGTACTTTTTGAGTGAGCAGACTAAACTGGTGGCCATGTGAGAAGATTTTCTCAGTGTGCTACTAACGTAAAGGGTCTTACATGTTCATTGCAGCTATTTTCAGTGTATATCGATATAGACAAATGAACGCAATCCCATAATTGAATGTGAAAACCCCATGTGGCACTAGAGCGAGATTTGAAATGGAAGTTTTCTGGAAGACGTCTGGCTGAATATATTCAAGTGATACTACAATTCCTGTGCATTGGAATTGTATACAAGGTTGACTCCCAAATTGCAATGTGTTGCCAAGCTACGTATCTACTGGTGTCAGCTCCCATTGGAAGTAAAGGTTTGTGAATATGTTTGCAGTTTGCTTGTGGAATTCGTTGACTAGTGTAAGAGCTAAGTAAATTGTGAAGGATCACTATTAGTTGTCCTTAGCTATTGTTAAATTTGTACTTTTGATATAGTCAGATCTGTTTAGTGTGATTATTTGCAGTTGGGTGTACTATCTTAAGCACAGGGCGTTGCATCTTTATACAGTGAGAAGTGGCAGAGAGTTAGTGGAGAATAGCGTTGTTCTCTCAGAGTTCAGTATTTTGTGTGTTCATGAATAGTTGAGTACTAGGTGGGGGAAGAGAGCTACTATGAAAAATGACATAGTTTACTTAAGACACGGGCTATGTGTGTTAATTAGGTATATGATGAGTGTTTGAAATTCTTGACAAGAATTAGTAACTGTCATTTCCAGTTGTAAATGAGTGGCAGTGTAGAGTACAGTGTGTTGTTATTATAGCAGTGCTTGAAACATTTGTTTTACATATAACATGCCTTGGTGATACGTGTCTTGCTTTGACAGGATGATCAATGCTAGTGAATATTATCGATTTCACCGATAGCGGATTAAGACAGTGAGGTTTTCACGCAGTGATGCGTTGGAGAAATTTGAGAGAGCAGAGCTAAGAGTTTTTGAAGCTTGTTGGGAAGTCGTATTTCATAGTTTGGTGCTTTTCTTGAGCCGGGTCCATTTACTATTTTTTATGCGGTGAAGAAGCAAAGCAGTGCGTTATCATTAGCATATGCTGAAGGCAGACTTGCAGTGGAGAATAGTTGCTGCACATTGAAGTACCAAAAGGAAATGTTGATGAGGTAAGGAATAGTGTTTGGATACAAAAGTTTAGTCCTAAAGTTATTTAAGGAATGAGAGGGAGATTGAAATTTAATTGTGCATGTTGTATTTGAAGTTATGCAAAGTTTGTGGAGGGTAAATTTGAATGTGACAGTGTCAGAGTGACAGGTTGAAGTTTCGAGGTAAGTGCGTGTCTTGCTAAGTTTTGGATAGTTGGTCCTATTTACAGTGATGTGGTTAGTGTTTTAATACGGAAGACAATTTCTGTGTTACACCATGCTAATGACTGTTCTAGAAAAGTGTAGGAATGTTATCAGAAAATGTGTATGCTTCTATGGATAATAGTGAGAAAATATTTGGTTGTTCATTTGTTTAAATGATAATATGAATACATGACAGCATATGTGATGTCAACTTAATGCCTTGCCTGTTGGCCAGTATGTGCAACTGTTGATCAATCAATTACTCCTTTCAGTAATGATGGGATTGCACATGGAGCTGAACAGAAAGTGGGTGCGAGCCACATATTACAAAATAACCTGAGGAGGATTGAAATACATGGAACTTGTTTCTGCTGTTGAATTGAGCTGATAAGTTGTTGAGGTGAAAGCATCTTTTGTGACTAGATGGGAGAAGAAAGAGCCCACAGAAGACTCTCTCTTGTTGTGAGAATTAAATGACTATAACTTGGAGAGACAATTGTTTCTCTCAGTGAGATGCCGTGTGAGAATGACGGGAACCGATTGTGCGGAATAGCATGGGCTGAGCTGCCAACTAATCCAGCGTAGGATGGAACCAAATTGGATGGATACTTGGTAATTGTACTTAGTGATTTTGTTTCAGAGAAAGTGGTCTTTGATAGAGATTGTGTTTTGTTATCACAGTATTTGGAGAATTGTGCTGCATAGTAAAGGCAGTTAGATTTTTGTTGTGTTAGATCTAATGATTAACCAAGAGGCACTAGTTGTGGATGTCAGCTCAGTTCATATACTGATTGACATCTTTTGTAGAATTGTCAGAGGGTAGCTCAACTCAAAGGTGTAACCCCTCAGTGATACATCAGCAGTTGTCGTTGCGATGGAGTTTTAAGTGTGTGTGTGTGTGTGTGTGTGTGTGTGTGAATTTTGAAAGTCCTAGGTATGGCAAATAATGTGTGTTTGCATTACTTCTTGGATTTTTGCTGTGTAATTTTTGTGGATTTTTGGTTGATTTAAGGATCAGTACGTGATAGATTGGCGAGTGTGAAGGTTTCTTCTGTTTTCTTTGTGTAGGCAAGTTCTTTAATACGCATTGTTAATGTGTTTGCTGCTACTCGTGTGATAACTACAAGTAACAGATATTTTTTCGTGAGTGAGTCTGTGTTGTGAGAATAACGTTCATGTCTAATGGAGTGCACCTGCATCATTAGCTGTTGGAAAGAACTTGCAAATGGCAGCATGGTAACAACTGTCTAACAACAGGTGGAAAGTGAACCTCTACTGTGGAAATGTGAAGAAGACGTTTGATGTTGCTCCTTGATGGTAGAAGTGTGAATGGACATTTGAAGAAATACAAAAGTGATGCTGTACTGAAGGCATTGAAACATCAGACTAGTTAGAAGAAGAACACAAGTAACTTTGCACCGTGTGTTAGAGGCACAAGTGGAAGAACAGTATGAATACAGGTTGCCTCCTGATGCATGAAACATCTCACAAAGGGACAGTGGTTGTTTTCTTGATGCAGGCTAATTTGTGTTAGGTTTGCTTGTGTATTGATTTCCTCTTCCAGAAAAAGACATACAATGCTTTGTTTGAGAACACAGATTATTGGACAGAGATTTGAAAGAAGTTATGTCATGAATGCTTGGAAATGAGTTTTGAACAAAAGAGATATATCCTGTTGAGTTTTGGAGATTTCATTTGGCAAGTGTTTGTGGAATGGCAATGAGATTAAGTTGCTGTTAATCCCAAGCTCTTGAATGTCATGACATTGTCTGCGAGCTGGCACTTGGAATTTGTATGACATTAGCTGCCAGACTACAGTGCTGTTGCACAGAAGGTTAGTGAGTGTGTACTTTTTGAGTGAGCAGACTAAACTGGTGGCCATGTGAGAAGATTTTCTCAGTGTGCTACTAACGTAAAGGGTCTTACATGTTCATTGCAGCTATTTTCAGTGTATATCGATATAGACAAATGAACGGAATCCCATAATTGAATGTGAAAACCCCATGTGGCACTAGAGCGAGATTTGAAATGGAAGTTTTCTGGAAGACGTCTGGCTGAATATATTCAAGTGATACTACAATTCCTGTGCATTGGAATTGTATACAAGGTTGACTCCCAAATTGCAATGTGTTGCCAAGCTACGTATCTACTGGTGTCAGCTCCCATTGGAAGTAAAGGTTTGTGAATATGTTTGCAGTTTGCTTGTGGAATTCGTTGACTAGTGTAAGAGCTAAGTAAATTGTGAAGGATCACTATTAGTTGTCCTTAGCTATTGTTAAATTTGTACTTTTGATATAGTCAGATCTGTTTAGTGTGATTATTTGCAGTTGGGTGTACTATCTTAAGCAGAGGGGGTTGCATCTTTATACAGTGAGAAGTGGCACAGAGTTAGTGGAGAATAGCGTTGTTCTCTCAGAGTTCAGTATTTTGTGTGTTCATGAATAGTTGAGTACTAGGTGGGGGAAGAGAGCTACTATGAAAAATGACATAGTTTACTTAAGACACGGGCTATGTGTGTTAATTAGGTATATGATGAGTGTTTGAAATTCTTGACAAGAATTAGTAACTGTCATTTCCAGTTGTAAATGAGTGGCAGTGTAGAGTACAGTGTGTTGTTATTATAGCAGTGCTTGAAACATTTGTTTTACATATAACATGCCTTGGTGATACGTGTCTTGCTTTGACAGGATGATCAATGCTAGTGAATATTATCGATTTCACCGATAGCGGATTAAGACAGTGAGGTTTTCACGCAGTGATGCGTTGGAGAAATTTGAGAGAGCAGAGCTAAGAGTTTTTAAGCTTGTTGGGAAGTCGTATTTCATAGTTTGGTGCTTTTCTTGAGCCGGGTCCATTTACTATTTTTTATGCGGTGAAGAAGCAAAGCAGTGCGTTATCATTAGCATATGCTGAAGGCAGACTTGCAGTGGAGAATAGTTGCTGCACATTGAAGTACCAAAAGGAAATGTTGATGAGGTAAGGAATAGTGTTTGGATACAAAAGTTTAGTCCTAAAGTTATTTAAGGAATGAGAGGGAGATTGAAATTTAATTGTGCATGTTGTATTTGAAGTTATGCAAAGTTTGTGGAGTTTAAATTTGAATGTGACAGTGTCAGAGTGACAGGTTGAAGTTTCGAGGTAAGTGCGTGTCTTGCTAATTTTTGGATAGTTGGTCCTATTTACAGTGATGTGGTTATTGTTTTAATACGGAAGACAATTTCTGTGTTACACCATGCTAATGACTGTTCTAGAAAAGTGTAGGAATGTTATCAGAAAATGTGTATGCTTCTATGGATAATAGTGAGAAAATATTTGGTTGTTCATTTGTTTAAATGATAATATGAATACATGACAGCATATGTGATGTCAACTTAATGCCTTGCCTGTTGGCCAGTATGTGCAACTGTTGATCAATCAATTACTCGTTTCAGTAATGATTGGGATTGCACATGGAGCTGAACAGAAAGTGGGTGCGAGCCACATATTACAAAATAACCTGAGGAGGATTGAAATACATGGAACTTGTTTCTGCTGTTGAATTGAGCTGATAAGTTGTTGAGGTGAAAGCATCGTTTGTGACTAGATAGGAGAAGAAAGAGCCCACAGAAGACTCTCTCTTGTTGTGAGAATTAAATGACTATAACTTGGAGAGACAATTGTTTCTCTCAGTGAGATGCCGTGTGAGAATGACGGGAACCGATTGTGCGGAATAGCATGGGCTGAGCTGCCAACTAATCCAGCGTAGGACGGAACCAAATTGGATGGATACTTGGTAATTGTAGTTAGTGATTTTGTTTCAGAGAAAGTGGTCTTTGAGAGAGATTGTGTTTTGTTATCACAGTATTTGGAGAATTGTGCTGCATAGTAAAGGCAGTTAGATTTTTGTTGTGTTAGATCTAATGATTAACCAAGAGGCACTAGTTGTGGATGTCAGCTCAGTTCATATACTGATTGACATCTTTTGTAGAATTGTCAGAGGGTAGCTCAACTCAAAGGTGTAACCCCTCAGTGATACATCAGCAGTTGTCGTTGCGATGGAGTTTTAAGTGTGTGTGTGTGTGTGTGTGTGTGTGTGTGTGTCAGGTGATAAGGCTGAATGTATTTTGAGTTGAGAATTTTGAAAGTCCTAGGTATGGCAAATAATGTGTGTTTGCATTACTTCTTGGATTTTTGCTGTGTAATTTTTGTGGATTTTTGGTTGATTTAAGGATCAGTACGTGATAGATTGGCGAGTGTGAAGGTTTCTTCTGTTTTCTTTGTGTAGGCAAGTTCTTTAATACGCATTGTTAATGTGTTTGCTGCTACTCGTGTGATAACTACAAGTAACAGATATTTTTTCGTGAGTGAGTCTGTGTTGTGAGAATAACGTTCATGTCAAATGGAGTGCACCTGCATCATTAGCTGTTGGAAAGAACTTGCAAATGGCAGCATGGTAACAACTGTCTAACAACAGGTGGAAAGTGAACCTCTACTGTGGAAATGTGAAGAAGACGTTTGATGTTGCTCCTTGATGGTAGAAGTGTGAATGGACATTTGAAGAAATACAAAAGTGATGCTGTACTGAAGGCATTGAAACATCAGACCAGTTAGAAGAAGAACACAAGTAACTTTGCACCGTGTGTTAGAGGCACAAGTGGAAGAACAGTATGAATATAGGTTGCCTCCTGATGCATGAAACATCTCACACAGGGACAGTGGTTGTTTTCTTGATGCAGGCTAATTTGTGTTAGTTTTGCTTGTGTATTGATATCCTCTTCCAGAAAAAGACATACAATGCTTTGTTTGAGAACACAGATTATTGGACAGAGATTTGAAAGAAGTTATGTCATGAATGCTTGGGAATGAGTTTCGAACAAAAGAGATATATCCTGTTGAGTTTTGGAGATTTCATTTGGCAAGTGTTTGTGGAATGGCAATGAGATTAAGTTGCTGGTAATCCCAAGCTCTTGAATGTCATGACATTGTCTGCGAGCTGGCACTTGGAATTTGTATGACATTAGCTGCCAGACTACAGTGCTGTTGCACAGAAAGTTAGTGAGTGTGTACTTTTTGAGTGAGCAGACTAAACTGGTGGCCATGTGAGAAGATTTTCTCAGTGTGCTACTAACGTAATGGGTCTTACATGTTCATTGCAGCTATTTTCAGTGTATATCGATATAGACAAATGAACGCAATCCCATAATTGAATGTGAAACCCCATGTGGCACTAGAGTGAGATTTGAAATGGAAGTTTTCTAGAAGACGTCTGGCTGAATATATTCAAGTGATACTACAATTACTGTGCATTGGAATTGTATACAAGGTTGACTCCCAAATTGCAATGTGTTGCCAAGCTACGTATCTACTGGTGTCAGCTCCCATTGGAAGTAAAGGTTTGTGAATATGTTTGCAGTTTGCTTGTGGAATTCGTTGACTAGTGTAAGAGCTAAGTAAATTGTGAAGGATCACTATTAGTTGTCCTTAGCTATTGTTAAATTTGTACTTTTGATATAGTCAGATCTGTTTAGTGTGATTATCTGCAGTTGGGAGTACTATCTTAAGCACAGGGCGTTGCATCTTTATACAGTGAGAAGTGGCACAGAGTTAGTGGAGAATAGCGTTGTTCTCTCAGAGTTCAGTATTTTGTGTGTTCATGAATAGTTGAGTACTAGGTGGGGGAAGAGAGCTACTATGAAAAATGACATAGTTTACTGAAGACACGGGCTATGTGTGTTAATTAGGTATATGATGAGTGTTTGAAATACTTGACAAGAATTAGTAACTGTCATTTGCAGTTGTAAATAAGTGGCAGTGTAGCGTACAGTGTGTTGTTATTATAGCAGTGCTTGAAACATTTGTTTTACATATAACATGCCTTGGTGATACGTGTCTTGCTTTGACAGGATGATCAATGCTAGTGAATATTATCGATTTCACCGATAGCGGATTAAGACAGTGAGGTTTTCACGCAGTGATGCGTTGGAGAAATTTGAGAGAGCAGAGCTAAGAGTTTTTGAAGCTTGTTGGGAAGTCGTATTTCATAGTTTGGTGCTTTTCTTGAGCCGGGTCCATTTACTATTTTTTATGCGGTGAAGAAGCAAAGCAGTGCGTTATCATTAGCATATGCTGAAGGCAGACTTGCAGTGGAGAATAGTTGCTGCACATTGAAGTACCAAAAGGAAATGTTGATGAGGTAAGGAATAGTGTTTGGATACAAAAGTTTAGTCCTAAAGTTATTTAAGGAATGAGAGGGAGATTGAAATTTAATTGTGCATGTTGTATTTGAAGTTATGCAAAGTTTGTGGAGGGTAAATTTGAATGTGACAGTGAAAGAGTGACAGGTTGAAGTTTCGAGGTAAGTGCGTGTCTTGCTAATTTTTGGATAGTTGCTCCTATTTACAGTGATGTGGTTATTGTTTTAATACGGAAGACAATTTCTGTGTTACACCATGCTAATGACTGTTCTAGAAAAGTGTAGGAATGTTATCAGAAAATGTGTATGCTTCTATGGATAATAGTGAGAAAATATTTGGTTGTTCATTTGTTTAAATGATAATATGAATACATGACAGCATATGTTATGTCAACTTAATGCCTTGCCTGTTGGCCAGTATGTGCAACTGTTGATCAATCAATTACTCCTTTCAGTAATGATGGGATTGCACATGGAGCTGAACAGAAAGTGGGTGCGAGCCACATATTACAAAATAACCTGAGGAGGATTGAAATACATGGAACTTGTTTCTGCTGTTGAATTGAGCTGATAAGTTGTTGAGGTGAAAGCATCGTTTGTGACTAGATGGGAGAAGAAAGAGCCCACAGAAGACTCTCTCTTGTTGTGAGAATTAAATGACTATAACCTGGAGAGACAATTGTTTCTCTCAGTGAGATGCCGTGTGAAAATGACGGGAACCGATTGCGCGGAATAGCATGGGCTGAGCTGCCAACTAATCCAGCGTAGGACGGAACCAAATTGGATGGATACTTGGTAATTGTACTTTGTGATTTTGTTTCAGAGAAAGTGGTCTTTGATAGAGATTGTGTTTTGTTATCACAGTATTTGGAGAATTGTGCTGCATAGTAAAGGCAGTTAGATTTTTGTTGTGTTAGATCTAATGATTAACCAAGAGGCACTAGTTGTGGATGTCAGCTCAGTTCATATACTGATTGACATCTTTTGTAGAATTGTCAGAGGGTAGCTCAACTCAAAGGTGTAACCCCTCAGTGATACATCAGCAGTTGTCGTTGCGATGGAGTTTTAAGTGTGTGTGTGTGTGTGTGTGTGTGTGTGTGTGTGAATTTTGAAAGTCCTAGGTATGGCAAATAATGTGTGTTTGCATTACTTCTTTTATTTTTGCTGTGTAATTTTTGTGGACTTTTTGGTTGATTTAAGGATCAGTACGTGATAGAATGGCGAGTGTGAAGGTTTCTTATGTTTTCTTTGTGTAGGCAAGTTCTTTGATACGCATTGTTAATGTGTTTGCTGCGACTCGTGTGATAACTACAAGTAACAGATATTTTTTCGTGAGTGAGTCTGTGTTGTGTGAATAACGTTCATGTCTGATGGAGTGCACCTGCATCATTAGCTTTTGGAAAGAACTTGCAAATGGCAGCATGGTAACAACTGTCTAACAACAGGTGGAAAGTGAACCTCTACTGTGGAAATGTGAAGAAGACGTTTGATGTTGCTCCTTGATGGTAGAAGTGTGAATGGACATTTGAAGAAATACAAAAGTGATGCTGTACTGAAGGCATTGAAACATCAGACCAGTTAGAAGAAGAACACAAGTAACTTTGCACCGTGTGTTAGAGGCACAAGTGGAAGAACAGTATGAATACAGGTTGCCTCCTGATGCATGAAACATCTCACACAGGGACAGTGGTTGTTTTCTTGATGCAGGCTAATTTGTGTTAGTTTTGCTTGTGTATTGATATCCTCTTCCAGAAAAAGACATACAATGCTTTGTTTGAGAACACAGATTATTGGACAGAGATTTGAAAGAAGTTATGTCATGAATGCTTGGAAATGAGTTTTGAACAAAAGAGATATATCCTGTTGAGTTTTGGAGATTTCATTTGGCAAGTGTTTGTGGAATGGCAATGAGATTAAGTTGCTGGTAATCCCAAGCTCTTGAATGTCATGACATTGTCTGCGAGCTGGCACTTGGAATTTGTATGACATTAGCTGCCAGACTGCAGTGCTGTTGCACAGAAGGTTAGTGAGTGTGTACTTTTTGAGTGAGCAGACTAAACTGGTGGCCATGTGAGAAGATTTTCTCAGTGTGCTACTAACGTAATGGGTCTTACATGTTCATTGCAGCTATTTTCAGTGTATATCGATATAGACAAATGAACGCAATCCCATAATTGAATGTGAAACCCCATGTGGCACTAGAGTGAGATTTGAAATGGAAGTTTTCTAGAAGACGTCTGGCTGAATATATTCAAGTGATACTACAATTCCTGTGCATTGGAATTGTATACAAGGTTGACTCCCAAATTGCAATGTGTTGCCAAGCTACGTATCTACTGGTGTCAGCTCCCATTGGAAGTAAAGGTTTGTGAATATGTTTGCAGTTTGCTTGTGGAATTCGTTGACTAGTGTAAGAGCTAAGTAAATTGTGAAGGATCACTATTAGTTGTCCTTAGCTATTGTTAAATTTGTACTTTTGATATAGTCAGATCTGTTTAGTGTGATTATTTGCAGTAGGGTGTATTATCTTAAGCACAGGGCGTTGCATCTTTATACAGTGAGAAGTGGCACAGAGTTAGTGGAGAATAGCGTTGTTCTCTCAGAGTTCAGTATTTTGTGTGTTCATGAATAGTTGAGTACTAGGTGGGGGAAGAGAGCTACTATGAAAAATGACATAGTTTACTGAAGACACGGGCTATGTGTGTTAATTAGGTATATGATGAGTGTTTGAAATTCTTGACAAGAATTAGTAACTGTCATTTGCAGTTGTAAATAAGTGGCAGTGTAGAGTACAGTGTGTTGTTGTTATAGCAGTGCTTGAAACATTTGTTTTACATATAACATGCCTTGGTGATACGTGTCTTGCTTTGACAGGATGATCAATGCTAGTGAATATTATCGATTTCACCGATAGCGGATTAAGACAGTGAGGTTTTCACGCAGTGATGCGTTGGAGAAATTTGAGAGAGCAGAGCTAAGAGTTTTTGAAGCTTGTTGGGAAGTCGTATTTCATAGTTTGGTGCTTTTCTTGAGCCGGGTCCATTTACTATTTTTTATGCGGTGAAGAAGCAAAGCAGTGCGTTATCATTAGCATATGCTGAAGGCAGACTTGCAGTGGAGAATAGTTGCTGCACATTGAAGTACCAAAAGGAAATGTTGATGAGGTAAGGAATAGTGTTTGGATACAAAATGTTAGTCCAAAGTTATTTAAGGAATGAGAGGGAGATTGAAATTTAATTGTGCATGTTGTATTTGAAGTTATGCAAAGTTTGTGGAGGGTAAATTTGAATGTGACAGTGTCAGAGTGACAGGTTGAAGTTTCGAGGTAAGTGCGTGTCTTGCTAATTTTTGGATAGTTGCTCCTATTTACAGTGATGTGGTTAGTGTTTTAATACGGAAGACAATTTCTGTGTTACACCATGCTAATGACTGTTCTAGAAAAGTGTAGGAATGTTATCAGAAAATGTGTATGCTTCTATGGATAATAGTGAGAAAATATTTGGTTGTTCATTTGTTTAAATGATAATATGAATACATGACAGCATATGTGATGTCAACTTAATGCCTTGCCTGTTGGCCAGTATGTGCAACTGTTGATCAATCAATTACTCCTTTCAGTAATGATTGGGATTGCACATGGAGCTGAACAGAAAGTGGGTGCAAGCCACATATTACAAAATAACCTGAGGAGGATTGAAATACATGGAACTTGTTTCTGCTGTTGAATTGAGCTGATAAGTTGTTGAGGTGAAAGCATCGTTTGTGACTAGATGGGAGAAGAAAGAGCCCACAGAAGACTCTCTCTTGTTGTGAGAATTAAATGACTATAACCTGGAGAGACAATTGTTTCTCTCAGTGAGATGCCGTGTGAGAATGACGGGAACCGATTGTGCGGAATAGCATGGGCTGAGCTGCCAACTAATCCAGCGTAGGATGGAACCAAATTGGATGGATACTTGGTAATTGTACTTTGTGATTTTGTTTCAGAGAAAGTGGTCTTTGATAGAGATTGTGTTTTGTTATCACAGTATTTGGAGAATTGTGCTGCATAGTAAAGGCAGTTAGATTTTCGTTGTGTTAGATCTAATGATTAACCAAGAGGCACTAGTTGTGGATGTCAGCTCAGTTCATATACTGATTGACATCTTTTGTAGAATTGTCAGAGGGTAGCTCAACTCAAAGGTGTAACCCCTCGGTGATACATCAGCAGTTGTCGTTGCGATGGAGTTTTAAGTGTGTGTGTGTGTGTGTGTGTGTGTGTGTGTGTGTGTGTGTGTGTGTGTGTGTGTGTGTGTGAATTTTGAAAGTCCTAGGTATGGCAAATAATGTGTGTTTGCATTACTTCTTGGATTTTTGCTGTGTAATTTTTGTGGATTTTTGGTTGATTTAAGGATCAGTACGTGATAGAATGGCGAGTGTGAAGGTTTCTTCTGTTTTCTTTGTGTAGGCAAGTTCTTTAATACGCATTGTTAATGTGTTAGCTTCTACTCGTGTGATAACTAAAAGTAACAGATATTTTTTCGTCAGTGAGTCTGTGTTGTGAGAATAACGTTCATGTCTGATGGAGTGCACCTGCATCATTAGCTGTTGGAAAGAACTTGCAAATGGCAGCATGGTAACAACTGTCTAACAACAGGTGGAACGTGAATCTCTACTGTGGAAATGTGAAGATGACGTTTGATGTTGCTCCTTGATGGTAGAAGTGTGAATGGACATTTGAAGAAATACAAAAGTGATGCTGTACTGGAGGCATTGAAACATTAGACCAGTTAGAAGAAGAACACAACTGACTTTGTAGCGTGTGTTAGAGGCACAAGTGGAAGAACAGTATCAGTGTTGCTCAAACATAATTCAAATCGCGCGCCAAATCCAAGACAACCAATCAGAGACTGTGCTCGACATCTATTGAGCAGCCCAGAGAGCATCCCAGGGTGCCACAGAGAGCGTCCCAGAGTGCCTCAGGGAGCTAAAACACCAAGAAGAATCGCTTCTCGGCTTTTGGCAAGATCATTGTGTAGTATTTGTGGCCCTCAAAAGGGCCGATTTGAGAACTGCTTTCAATGATTATATAAAGTACAATCACCCACAATACGACAATCTTCCAAAGAAGAAGGACCACTAGCCTTCACCCATAAGTGAATACTACAATCGGAATTTATCTTACAACGCGTACGACAAGACAAAGACAAACTCCCATGCGGCAAAAGGTAGGAACCCTCACTAGCAATAATAATCTCTGAAACAGGTATAGTACGGTAAGCCAAGATTTCATGAGGGACACGGGGACAGTGGTTGTTTTGTTGATGCAGGCTAATTTGTGTTAGTTTTGCTTGTGTATTGATATCCTCTTCCAGAAAAAGACATACAATGCTTTGTTTGAGAACACAGATTATTGGACAGAGATTTGAAAGAAGTTATGTCATGAATGCATGGAAATGAGTTTTGAACAAAAGAGATATATCCTGTTGAGTTTTGGAGATTTCATTTGGCAAGTGTTAGTGGAACGGCAATGAGATTACGTTGCTGGTAATCCCAAACTCTTGAATGTCATGACATTGTCTGCGAGCTGGCACTTGGAATTTGTATGACATTAGCTGCCAGACTACAGTGCTGTTGCACAGGTTAGTGAGTGTGTACTTTTTGAGTGAGCAGACTAAACTGGTGGCCATGTGAGAAGACTTTCTCAGTGTGATACGAACGTAATGGGTCTTACATGTTCATTGCAGCTATTTTCAGTGTATATCGATATAGACAAATGAACGCAATCCCATAATTGAATGTGAAAACCCCATGTGGCACTAGAGCGAGACTTGAAATGGAAGTTTTCTAGAAGATGTCTGGCTGAATATATTCAAGTGATACTACAATTACTGTGCATTGGAATTGTATAGAGGGTTGACTCCCAAATTGCAATGTGTTGGGAAGCTGCGTATCTACTGGCGTCAGCTCCCATTGGAAGTAAAGGTTTGTGAATATGTTTGCAGTTTGCTTGTCGAATTCGTTGACTAGTGTAAGAGCTAAGTAAATTGTGAAGGATCACTATTAGTTGTCCTTAGCTATTGTTAAATTTGTACTTTTGATATAGTCAGATCTGTTTAGTGTGATTATTTGCAGTTGGGTGTACTATCTTAAGCACAGGGCGTTGCATCTTTATACAGTGAGAAGTGGCACAGAGTTAGTGGAGAATAGCGTTGTTCTCTCAGAGTTCAGTATTTTGTGTGTTCATGAATAGTTGAGTACTAGGTGGGGGAAGAGAGCTACTATGAAAAATGACATAGTTTACTTAAGACACGGGATATGTGTGTTAATTAGGTATATGATGAGTGTTTGAAATTCTTGAGATGAATTAGTAACTGTCATTTGCAGAAGTGGCAGTTTAGAGTACAGTGTGTTGTTATTATAGCAATGCTTGAAACATTTGTTTTACATATAACATGCCTTGGTGATACGTGTCTTGCTTCGACAGGATGATCGATGCTAGTGAATATTATCGATTTCACCGATAGCGGATTAAGACAGTGAGGTTTTCATGGAGTGATGCGTTGGAGAAATTTGAGGGAGCAGAGCTAAGAGTTTTTGAAGCTTGTTGGGAAGTCGTAATTCATAGTTTGGTGCTTTTCTTGAGCCGGGTCCATTTACTATTTTTTATGCGGTGAAGAAGCAAAGCAGTGCGTTATCATTAGCATATGCTGAAGGCAGACTTGCAGTGGAGAATAGTTGCTGCACATTGAAGTACCAAAAGGAAATGTTGATGAGGTAAGGAATAGTGTTTGGATACAAAAGTTTAGTCCTAAAGTTATTTAAGGAATGAGAGGGAGATTGAAATTTAATTGTGCGTGTTGTATTTGAAGTTATGCAAAGCTTGTGGAGGGTAAATTTGAATGTGACAGTGTCAGAGTGACAGGTTGAAGTTTTGAGGTACGTGCGTGTCTTGCTAATTTTTGGATAGTTGGTCCTATTTACAGTGTTGTGATTATTATTTTAATACGGAAGACAATTGCTGTGTTACACCATGCTAATGACTGTACTAGAAAAGTGTAGGAATGTTATCAGAAAATGTGCATGCTTCTATGGATAATAGTGAGAAAATAGTTGGTTGTTCATTTGTTTAAATGACAGCAAATGTGCTGTCAACTTAATGCCTTGCCTGTTGGCCAGTATGTGCAACTGTTGATCAATCAATTACTCCTTTCAGTAATGATGGGATTGCACATGGAGCTGAACAGAAAGTGGGTGTGAGCCACATATTACAAAATAACCTGAGGAGGATCGAAATACATGGAACTTGTTTCTGCTGTTGAATTGAGCTGATAAGTTGTTGAGGTGAAAGCATCGTTTGTGACTAGATGTGAGAAGAAAGAGCCCACAGAAGACTCTCTCTTGTTGTGAGAATTAAATGACTATAACTTGGAGAGACAATTGTTTACAAAGAGATAGAGGGGCTGGCCGGTACTTACCTCAGCTCAGTACAGCCGATAGATACACAAAAATGTACGTTCCTAGCTTTCGGAACAAATGTTCCTTCATCAGGGAGGAGAGAGGGGAAAGAAAGGGAAGAAGGGAAAGTAGATTCAGTTACTCACAACCCAGGTTATGAAGCAACAGGGAAAGGAAAACAGGGAGGGTAGCAAGGATGGAGGCATGGTTGTCAGAGGGAAGCCAAAGATATTCTACTGTAAGTACTGTGCTAGCTTCAAACCAAAGAGGATGCATACAGAAGTAAAGTGGTATATAGTATAAAGATAAACACAACTATGTAGGATGAAAAGATGCGTGAATGGCTAAAGAGGAAAGGGAAAGAGGAGAAGACTGAAGAGTAAATGGGAGTGAGGTGGTTTAACGTAGGTTCAGTCCAGGGGGATGGCGGGATGAAAGGATGTGTTGGAGTGCATTTCCCATCTCCGCAGTTCAGAGGGACTGGTGTTGGGTGGAAGAAGCCAAATGGCACATACAGTGTAGCAGGTTCCTAGGTCCCTAGAATTATGCTGGAGGGCATGCTCCGCTACTGGGTATTGGACATCTCCTAGGCGGACAGTTCGTCTGTGTCCGTTCATGCACTCAGCCAGTTTAGTTGTTGTCATACCGATGTGAAAGGCTGTGCAGTGCAGGCATGTCAGTTGATAAATGACATGTGTAGTTTCACATGTGGCCCTGCTTTGAATTGTGTATGTTTTACCATTTACACCACTTTCACGTACATTTCAATTCAACTACCCTTTTTGATACATGTTTACTCTAAAATACATGCTACTTTGTACTCTTTGTATCACCAACATTTTGAAAGCAACAGACGCCAAGCACATAAAAACATGGCACAGTCAGTTTCTGGAAACTGGCAGTGTTGCAAAGGGACACAGAGGTGGTCGGCGGCTCTCTGAAGAATAAGTCGAGAATATCTGCCAAACATTCCAATGAAGTCCACGAAAATCTGTTTGTCAAGCTTCATGGGAACATCAGATGCCTTGTGCAACTGTTCATAAAGTGCTCAGAAAGCAGTTGCATAAAGTGCTCAGAAAGCAGCTGCATCTGTATTCATAGAAGGTGCAGATATTGCAGGTCATAAAGCCTGATGTCAAGCAGCGACAACATGAATTTGCATGTGAAATGCTTAACCAAATTGACCAAAATCCTGTGTGCCTGTCAATTGTAATGTTTTCTGATGAGACCACATTCCGTGTCTCTTCAACTGTGAACAAGTGTAACGCTCAATTTTGGAGTTCACAGAATCCACACAGTGTCAGGGAAAAGGTACGAGATAGCCCGAAAGTGAATGTTTGGTGTGGCCGCATGTGTGACAAGATAATTGGACCGTTCTTCTTTGCTGAAACAACTGTGACAGGAATGACGTACCTAGACACCTAGACATGCTGGAGATCTTTGTCTTTCCCCAGGTTGAAGACTTGCAATCAAACCTTTGATTTCAGCAAGTTGGTGCTCCACCTCACTGGTCGCTTAATGTTCAGGAAGCTCTAAATGCAACATCTCTAGGACGCTGGGTTGGACGAGGTGCAACCATGAATTGGCTTCCATTTTCTGACATCACACAATTGGATTTTTTCTATTCCAGGAGAGGGTGATCACCACTGCTGTGCAGGACATTCAAGATCTCCATACTTGGATTGTGGAAGTCATTGACACCTTTCCTCCAGACACATTGCAGAGAATCTGGATGGAAATTGAAAACAGACCCGACATTCTTCGTGTCAGTGCAGGGGCTCACATGGGAGTGTTTTGATTTGTTGTTGTTGTAATTTTTTTCCCCCAAAGCTTATTTCACATACAACTTATTTTTGTGAAAAACGAAGTTATTTCATTTAGTTTTGTATATGGAACACATTTACAGTAGGGAATTTTGGTGTAGACACCCTGCACAGTGTAACTTAATCTTGAATTACTGTATGGCATTTTAAGTGCATATTTACATTGATAACTCCGTAAGGAATTGGCACTGCGTCCTCCTTCTGCATTGTATAAGTTTTGTTGTTTCTGTTTCAATTAACTGTTTCTGTTGCATATGCACAAATGTTTATTATTATTTGTTAATGCTCATGAAAGTAAATATATGTCTCAAGTCAGTTTTACCTTAGTTATTCTTACTGCTATAGATATTTAAAGAGTTACGCCACTATTTGTTTGTCAGATTGTCTTGAAGCAAATTTCTAATTCATTTTTGTACAGAATGAGTGTTTGACTACCCTACTATATTGATATTTTTATATACTGACAGTATAAAACATTTGAATTCACATAATGTAACAATCAGTGCAAGACAAGGACGTATCTCATGTAATTCCTTCAACATTCATAGGTAATTATTGTACCATAGTACATTACATAAATATACAAGTGATCACATCTGTTTGAGGGGAGACAGGGTTGTCGTTGCCCAGCGTATTGAAATATTTTCTGCTCTTATTTGTGAAACGAACATTACCAAGTGACTTACAACTTGCTGCTTTCATGAGACACTGCATGCATCATTTCTTACATCGCTTGGTTCTCACTCTCTCATTAAGAAGTTACTGTTACTATATTGTCCATGGTAATTATTATTCACACATACTTCATTATTTCATTTTGCATTCATCTTCACATGGGATAGTTGATGCTCTGTTGTGTACATAGTTCCGCGTAGTCAGCGCATACACAACTTTCCCAATAGAGCGCACCTCGCTGAGCACAACAGCGCAGGCGCAGCACTCGTCTGTCTCCGCACTACGAGATGGCGCTGTCTTAGAGATGGACCAAATTCTGCGTCCGCCGATCCGTGTATTAATATGTAACACAGCCAATGAGATTGCTGCTAACGTAGAACCTTTTCTCCTCACGGATCACACTCGCACAGTGATACCTGAACGCTCGAGGTATTATAACGAGTGTACAGACCTCCGATTAGTCAGTCTGCATTAGTCTGTGCCTCATAAGATTATCATATTCCTGTACATAACCATGAAGAGAAATGTATAGACACTTTGTCAAGTATCAGAGATATGTGAGAATAAGATTAACGTACCAAGACCAAAGGAACTTCAGATTGTCAATTGTAAATAGCATCCAGAATCAAGTTACGTAATATCTATGATTTTTATTATTTTAATAAATGTGTGTGAAAATTAATCAAGTTCTGTTCATCTGACCTAACGGCAGAAGATAAACACGCCACGATAAGACCACGAGACATTGCTGACACTCGCCTACTTCGTTAGAGCGACAAGTCAAATAATCTGATGGTGTGTGTACCAAAGGCCTTACAGTACGCACACCACATGCTCATTGACCAGATTGGAGTGGGTGGTGATGGTGGGAGGATGTATGAGACAGATCTTGCATTTAACAATACGAGAGAAGGAAAGTTGCTACTCATCATATAGCGGAGATGCTGAGCCGCGATAGGCACAATAAAAAGATTCACACAATCATAGCTTTCGGCCATTAAGGCCTTTGTCAGCAGTAGACACACATACACGCACGTGCGCACGCACGCACGCACGCACGCACACACACACACACTCACGCAAGTGCAACTTGCACACACACCTGCAGTCTCAGAGAGCTGAAACTACACAGTGAAGTTTCAGCTCTCTGAGACTGCAGATGCATGTGCAAGTTGCACTTGCGCGAGTGTGTGTGTGCGTGTGTGTGAATGTGTGTCTACTGCTGAAAAAGGCCTTAATGGCCAAAAGCTATGATTGTGTGAATCTTTTTATTGTGCCTATCGCGGCTCAGCAGCTCCGCTATATGGTGAGTAGTAACTTCCCTTCTCTCGTATTGTTACATTCTATCCTGGATTTTCCATTGTTAGATCTTGCATTTAGGTCTATTACAGGGACATGAGTCATGAGTGAAGGGGTTGGGTTGGGGGGGAAGGGGGGGGGGGGAATTCTGACTCAGTTCACTCCTCCATCCAATTGTGATTCAACTTCACTGCCTTCAAATCACCTCCTGCTAATTTCCACCTTGCCTCACCATCATTCCTCAAATCCCTCAACATGCAAGTTAACCTTACATTCACAGAAAGAACTGCAATCCACCACTTAAAAACTTATCCTGACCTAATAATCCTACATGCTGACAAAGGCTACACTACTGTGGTTTTGAACCGCAAGGATCACTCGGTGGGAGAACGCTGTGAGCTGTCAGATTTGTCCACCTACACACTACCTAACAGTGACACCATTCCGTAAACCCAGCAGGATCTCCAGTCTCTCCTCAGATCATTAGACCCATCCCAGAACCTCTCCCCCAAGCCTCTCTCTGTCTTCATCCCTCCCACTCACCGCACTTCTACCTTCTTCATGCCTCCTAAAGCCCATAAATCCAACCACCCAGGACACTTTGTTGTGGCCGGTTACCGTGCCCCCACGGAGAGAATCTCTGCTTTCATAGACCAACACTGGCCTGTTACCCACAACTTAGCCTCTATATAAAACACACTAGCCATCCCTCCACCAACTCTCCACAGTTCCTGTTCCTCTACCACATGATGCCCTGCTCATCACAGGTAATGCCACCTCCCTCTATACCAGGGGCGGGCAGACGTTTCACGTGGCTCATGAGCGCACAGCGCTGCACGTGTGCTGCTCGCGTGCAATCATCGACCGGGGCAGCGGAGACAGCAGGCACGTTGTGGCAGTGTAGTGCCAGGCTAACCTGCGGACATTGATGAGAAGCGACCACTTCATAGTGAACATTGTATTTCAAGAACCGAAAAACGCAGAATGAATCAAGGAAATGGAGAAGTGGTGGTTTGCTATTTTTTAGAAAGGAATGGAAGAATCATTTTTCCTTTGTGCAAAAACTTGAAAATTGGAAATGTTTAATATGTGGCAGTATTCTCTCTGGTCAGGGGAAGTTTAGTATTGAACATCATTATAATAAATTTCACAAGGACGAGTACAATTTACTGTCTGATTCTGAACGGATAGGGAAATTGGCTGAGCTTAGGAAGAGCGATCTGACGATAATAGATTAATCTGACGTAAGTTCCTGTTGCCACAAGATATCTGTGACTTTCTTTCATCATGTCTCTCATCTAACTCATATAACATTTTATGGAGCAATGTTTTCAGTTTTTCAGGACAGCAATGATAGCCTAGCAGTAAGTGCAAGTTATAAGATTGTGCTTAATATAGTGACAGCTGGAAAACAATTTGCTGAAGGTGAGTTTATAAAGGAGTGAATCAGTGACACTGCTGATTTACTTTGCCTACTGAATGCAAATTAGTTTCGAGCTATCACTCTTTCTCGGCGGACTGTAAGTTGTCGTATAAGTGCCATGGCAGGTGGCGTTTACCGTCAATTAAGGAGTTCAGTGCAGGAGTTTATTGCAGTTTCCATTGCACTTGATGAGCCCACAGATATTTCAGACACTGCGCAATTAGTGATTTGTGTTCGGGGCGTGGACACTGCTCTGCACATAACAGAGGATTTTTTAGATATGATATGTTTAAAAAGCACGACCACCAGCGCGGACATCCTAAAAGCCGTTGAAGAAGCTGTCGATTCAGCTGGCTTAAACTGAGAACGTTTGGTGTCAGTGACAACAGACGGAGCACCTGCAATGAAACGAGAATAAATGGGATTTGTTAGATTACTACGAAAAAAGCTACAGTGTATGGAAGAATCATTGTACAGCATGCACTGCATTTTGCACTAAGAAGTACTCTGTGCAAAAGCAGCAAAACTGGGGGACGTCATGCAAGTGGTTATTTGGACAGTTAATTATTTGAGATCCCATGGGCTTACACATAGACAGTTTAACACATGTTTAGCTGAAATTGGGGAAGAGTACGGTGACATACCATACCACAGTGAAGTCCGATGGCTTAGTCGTGGTAATGTACTCAAAAGATTTATTGAGCTGAGAATTCCAATAAATCAGATTTTAAAGGACAAAGGAAGGTACGACCGCAAGTTAGAAAGTCTAGAGTGGGTTGCCGACCTTGCATTTTTAGTGGACATTACTGAACACATGAATGCATTAAACACAAGTTTTCAAGGAGAAAATCAGCTGATTCGTGAAATGGCTGAAAAAGGTGCCAGCTTTCACTAGCATGCTTGAGCTGTGGGAACAACAGCTCTCGTCAGGAAACGCAATGCATTTCCCTACTCTGTTTACTGAGCGAGAACATAGTTGCAAACAATATGTTTCCGTACTTGGTGCAATAAAAGAGGAATTTCTCGAGCAATTTGGGGATATATCATACTTATCCCAAGCTTTTGAATGGTTCTCGAGACCATTTGTTGTTTCTTTAGATGATATTCATCCCAATTTGCAAATGGAATTAATAGATCTACAGTGCAAGTCTCGTCTGAGAAACAAGTTCCTTCTGGCAAGACGTGTAATAGACTTTTATCACGACTTTCCACAGCAAGAAATTCCTCGTCTCCATCATGAAGCCGCGGAGATAATGTCAATGTTTAGCGCGACATAAGATTGTGAGAGATTTTTTTCTGTTACGAAAATTAATAAGTCTCGGTTAAGAGCAAACATCAGTTACGAAAATTTACATAACTATTTGTGTTTGTCTGTATGTAGAAATTTTGTACAGACATTGAACGTATTGTAAACTCCACCTGTCATAATTAAATAAAACATATCGTAGGTAATAGGTACTTTTTCAAACCATGATTTCTTTCAAGCACTCCTGCTAACCTTATTCCTTCATTCAATAAAGCAGACTAGGAAACAAAACGCATTACAGAGGAAGTAGCTGAGAGACGGTATGGTGGGGAGGGGAGAGAAGTGGGTGGCCAGCTTGCCCCTGTGTGCACGCAGAACACCGGTTAACTGCACACGTGCAAGTGCACCGCACACGAGCAGGATTTCTGCCCACCCCTGCTCTATACTAACATCCCTAATGCCAGTGGCCTTGCCACTATTAAAGACTACCTTTCCCAAAACCTACAGCCTCCTTCTTAGTTGCCATAACCAACTGTACTTCCACCCACAACTCTTCTGCTTTGAATGTGTCACCTACAAACAAATCTGGGATATGACAATGGGCACCCACATGGCATTATCCTTATGCCATCCTATTCATGGGTCATCTAGAGAAATTCTTCCTAGCCACCCATCCAAAACCCCCTATCAGGTTCAGATTCATTTATGACATTTTTGTGATATGGACATCCTATCCACATTCCTCCAGAACCTCAACACCTCCCACATTTGCTTCACTTGGTCCTCCTCCACCCAACAAGCCACCTTCCTCCTTCCTCAATGTTGCCTCCACCTCAAAGATGCCTACTTCAGTATCTCTGTCCATATCAAATCTACAGATCACCACCACCACCACCTCCACTTTGACAGCTGCTACTCATTCTGTATAAAGAAGTCTCTTCCACACAGCTTTGCCACCCGTGGCCATAATGTCTCTAGTGACAAGAAGGCTCTCTCGAAATATACTAATGGTCTCACTGAGACCTCACACAGCCTTGTACAGAAACAGATTTCCCGTGCCGTATCTCTCCAGTAATCCACCATCTCCCAAAGTCCCTCCACCCAGCCACAGAGCAGCATTCCCCTCGTGACTTAGTACCACCGAGTACAGGAGGAACTGAATCACATTCTCCACTAGGGTTTCTACTGCATTTTGTTGTGCCCTGTTAAGAGAAATTCCCCTAGCCGCTATCCTTCCAACACTTCCCACAGTTGAATTTCACTGCCCACAATACCCTACTCAATCAAACCCAGGTCCCAACCCCTTGCCCTCATGGCTTATATCCCTGTAATAGACGTAGATGCAAAACCTGTCCCATACATCCAACCACCACCACCACCACCAGCACCTACTCTAATCCGGTCACAAGCATTACCTATCCCATCAAAGGCAAGGCTATCTGTGAAACCACTCATGTGATCTACAAGCTAAGCTGCATCCACAGTGTTATGTTGTACATGGGCATGACAACCCATAAGCTGCCTGTCTGTTTGAATTGCCACCAACAAACTGTAACCAAGAAATAGCAGGACCTCCCAGCTGCTAAGCCTGCTGCCCAGCACAGTGTTCTTATTTCTTTGACTGCTTCACAGCCTGTGTCATCTGGATCCTTCCTACCAATACCAGTTTTTCTGAATTGCACACAGGTGCGAACTCCTAGCAATATATGCTATATTCCTGCAACCCTCCTGGCCTCAGCTTTTGTTAGTCACTGTCTCTCACCCACCTATTCCCTGTTCCCATTCCAGAATTACACAACCTTCTATCAATGCACCAACAGCAGGGTGGCTAACAGAGCCACAAATTAAAATTCAAGATTTTTTCCAGGGTTTCAAGATTCAATTTTTGATGCTGCCTTCCGGTCTACTTATCATCGAAATGTGTTCGTATACATTCAAATTTTCTAAAATAAAAGGTGTCTGTATGTCAATATTGTACATCAAAACTGAAAATAATCAAGAGAAAAATGGTGCACTGTACTCGCCAAGTGTCTGCAGCTTCACACAGCACTTCTTGTTATACTGCACAGACAAAATTTTCATGTAAAATACTTATTACTGGTTTTATTTCATTAAGCTGAGTTTCTCTCTATATACAAGTATTCTTACAAAACAGTTTGCCAATTGATTTCAGGGCACAAAAAATACTATGATAACTCACTAAACATGAATGTGTTCATCAAGTAAGACTTTAAAACTAGTAAGAGAAAGAAGTGTTTATATTAAAAAATACCATTCCATCATTTGTTTTTCCATAACTTTGAGATCAATTCTTCTATTTCAGTAGCATCCACCAAACATCTCATTTTCTGAATTTCCAGTCCTTTGATTTTACTCCTTTTGCATTTTTTGAGAGATACATCCTCCATTTTCTTTTCTTTATCACTCTGTAGTTTAGCCAAATATTCCTTATACTTAGAATGTGTGAAACTTCTGTTGATAGCTATACATTCCATACCTCCTGCATCTTGGACTGAATCATAAATTCGCCATAGTGCCACCAGTTTTTCTCCATGTGATTTTCCAGTAAATGAGTTCGCAGGGAAGCCATGTTCAATACTTGCACTGCCGTGGGATAATACAACAATATTTATAAAAAAAATCCTTAAAAGCTTCACAGGGTTTATGTGAATTGCATATTAAATCCATCCAAAATTTATCAAGATGAGCTTCAGAACTGTTGAAGGTTCTAAGGACATCCTTTACAAGTGCAACTGACTACAAAGATCCATATATTCTTGTTTCACACGGTCTGCCTTAATGTCAGAGTGTCTAGCTTTAGAAACTAGAATTACTAAATATGATAACTGTTTTTCTGCTGAAGAACATCCGTAAAGTCTATTTTCCAAAAGGAGTGGATTCTAAAGTATTGGGGTTGATTACACACTGCATGAGAGAAAGCTCCAAAGGTTGCAAGTCACTGTACAAGAATGGAGCCATGGGAGTAGTCATCTGGTACTCTCACAGAAACGGCTCAACTAATGGTGCTGTTGTACACAAAAAAAAAAGTTTTGGTGCAAGCATTTTATCACTGAGAGCAACAGATATAGTTTTGAAGCTCTGTGAAGTTGGCACAGATCTGTTTTTTATTGATTCAGAAACATATTTTTTTTTAAATTAGGCAAAATTTCCAATGCTTTCCGAGCAACATCAATATTCTCTGCCTATCAGGTTGAACAAAAATTTTTAGGAAAGACTGTACATTTAAAGTATTCTACACATTTTGCTCTTCTAGCAGCAGAAGCTTTAAATAAATAATAAATCACAGAGCGACAATAATGTTGCAGTTAGTTTTTATTGTACCAATCTTAAATGCTTCATGTACCACATGAAGCCCACAATTGTGCAACAGTGTTCAAACTTTCATCGAATCCTACAACTATATCCTCACAACAGGTAAGTAATGAGAACAACAATTTGGTAAAATGGGAAGCAATCACATGGACTATACTTATGGAAGCTTCACACCAACAACATTGTGGTCCAAAATTAGAGTAATGAACAATTTTTTTCCCCGTGCTGTGTCTAATTCACGATGTAATTGTACAAACTGTCATTGGAAAACCATGCTAACAATGATGTTGGGACACCTATGAAATGAGGTAGTGATTCCCAGGTAGCCCCACACCTGCAATCACTGTGTACACAGTCACAAACAGAGCACTATGCCATAGAGAAGATGCTACTAGACTCTTTGCAGTGGAAGGCCAGAGAAAGAAAGGAAACAGGACATTCGCAAATTAATTTGGCCTGTTTCTCAGATGTGGCAACACTGTATACAGACTGAAACAGTATCCCAAAGACCAGGAGAGCTGACCATGTGTGACTTCAGAAGAGAGGACTGTTATTTGGCTGTAAGGGCACGACAATGCTGCCTTAGTACCGCATGGCAACTCGCATGTGAGCTCACAGCATCCACTGGACTTGTATTGAGGCAAATGGTGTGCAGAGTGGCTTTATTGCCGGAGACCTAGCTGGAGTCGTCAACATGCAACCTGGGTGTTCAAACAGCAGGCCAATGTTTTCACACATAGTCCTAATTTAGTCTGGAGAGTGATTCTCAATAGATTCATATCTGGAGGGAATGGGAACACGATTTCAGGACCCAAACATTATGTAAAGAGACCGATATTGAGGAGGATCAATAATGGTCTGGGCAGGGATTATGTTTACCAATTGAACTCCGGCTCATGAAGTTGTATGGGTGAATTGGCAGTGTTTAACTGCTGTCAGGAATTGTGAGAGATCTTGGGACCTCATTTGCAGTTGTGAGGTGCTGTAGGCCCAAACTTTGTATTGATGGACGATAATGCTGGACCTCGTAGAGCAAGGGTGGTTGATGTTTTCTTGGAAACAGAAGATATTTCAGGCATGTGGCCTGCTCACTCTCCTGATTTGAATTCCAAAGAGTATATCTGGAATGTACTGAGGAGACGGCTTGCATCACGTCAGCATCCACCAACCCCTCTCCAAGGATACAAGCAGCTCCCAGGAAGAATGGGTGTTATTGCCTCAACATGACACTGATGACATGATTCACAGCATGCCCCGCCATTGTCAGGCCTGTATTGCTGCCAGAGGTGGTCACACCCCATACTGAGCACATTAACCAGTTGTTGGAATGTGTTTTTACAAATTCATTAAGTTGGATAAAACAAAGAACATTTTTGTCTACCTTTATGGATGTTGCAGTTGTTAATGTTCTGTATTTTGTTACATTTTTTCTATTTTACTATCACCTGTTTATACTGTTTTGTGGCAAAATAAATGCAACCTTGCAAAATTTCGTTTGTTGCTTTAATTTTAGACACCGGTGAATTTACATACTCCAGCCATGCTACATGCGCAGTTAACAACATCGGGGTCAGCCATATTTTGTCAGCTTTCCAAGTCACGCTGCGAATAGAAACAAAAACATGGAAGAACATTTTTTTGTTCTTGTTCTAACACTTCTGGCCAGCTCCACCAGCCCACAAACAAGCCTGTGACAGAACTGTCACTGTTGTGCTAGGATTTAACAGCTGTGCTTGCGGGTGACAAAATTGGCACTTTCAGTGCATTCTCTGCTCCCTGTTTGGTTGCCAGCTGTCAGTACAATGGGTCGTATGAATAAAATGAAGAACGCACTTTATTCTCGGAATTATTTATGAATAAAGTGTGCTGAATAATTTCTTAATTACAAACCTTGACACCTGTTTCTCATAATGAAACCCCACAGGCGAACACTTGGTGAGAGGACCATGGTGCGTCACATTTAACTGAAACTCGTTTTAGCAGTTCTGGTTTGAAGTAGATGAAAAGTGATATATTCCTAAGATTTCATTCGCATTGTGTGTTCATCTAACTTTAATACTAAAATAGTTTCATGCATGTCAAAAATTAGGTTACAAAAACTTTCCACTTTCTAGCCTGCCACTCCAAAGAGGGTACACTCTTGATTCAGTTCCTGATGTACCTGCCGAGAATCCTTCAGACCAACACAACAATGTAACAGTAATAACTGAGTAGTGTAGCTTTAAATTCCAGGACTTTGATTGAATTCCCTGGCTGTGTGTGTGTGTGTGTGTGTTTCTTCTCTTCCTAACTTTTATTACTTTTTAAGCTTAAAACTTAATATTTGCATCTGTACTTTTTTTTTAGTTCCCCTCTCTCTCTCTCTCTCTCTCTCTCTCTCTCTCTCTCTCTCTCTCTCTCTCTCTCGGCATATAAACCACTTTACAACATGGCCTTTGAGTACTGTGTCTCATCAGCTGTTAATACTAATGTATAGATTTTCCCAGTATTAGGATACCCCAAGAAGTAACATCCCAGATGGCATAAGGTCCACAGTCAATAATTGCCATTTACGTTTATTTTCTTATACTTAATTGATGGTTGATTTAGGATCTGTGCAGAAGAGTACTTCCTGGCCTCCCTGGAAGGTACACACATCATAAACTTTTAAAATACATTTTCTTTCTAGTTGCAGCTTTTTCAATGGGAGTTACCATTGCTTGTCTGGTCTTTTCTTGTAACGATAACTCATTGTAAGGAATACATGCCAATGGTTTTAGCCATTCACCAGTTTCAGACTTGTGGAACATAAGTTCTGATGATGTAAAACCAGCGGAAGTATGGGGCAAATTACTAACCATTTTTTGGAAAGGAGTCAAATATTCTATACATTTAATTTATTTGGGATGTACATCCTGAAAAATTGACTTGTTTCAGGGGGTTGGGCATCAAACAGGCCGACTCGAAGCAGGAGAGGCACCACAGGATATTTTAATTTCCACTATCTGTACTTTCACACATGAATTTGTAAAACTTTTGTCAGCATGACCAGGAAGGATTCAGGATTCATACTCATAGCATTGGAAGTTCAAAAACATAGCAAAATAATTGTTTTTTTACTTTTGTCAGCATGACCAGGAAGGATTCAGGATTCATACTCATAGCATTGGAAGTTCAAAAACAAAGCAAAATAAATTTTTTACATGTGAAATTTCATAATTTTTTCACTTATGATTGGCTGCATTTGTTGCTGTAGGTACACTTTTCTTCACAAGTAAGAGATTCTTTGATTAATTTTGCACAGTATTCAAACCATATTTACAGGTGGATAAAACTCTAGAATTTATTTAATTTATGAAAAAATTAATTAGCTGTTACATTTTAAACTTCATGTTTAGAAAAAAACTCAAATTACCACAATTTTCACCACATTTTTAATGTTGCTGTTGTGGTCTTCAGTCCTGAGACTGGTTTGATGCAGCACCCCATGCTACTCTATCCTGTGCAGGCTTCTTCATCTCCCAGTACCTACTGCAGCTTACATCCGTCTGAATCTGCTTAGTGTATTCATCTCTTGGTGTCCCTCTACGATTTTTACCCTCCACGCTGCCCTCCAATACTAAATTGGTGATCCCTCAATGTCTCAGAACATGTCCTACCAACCGATCCCTCCTTCTAGTCAAGTTGTGTCACAAGCTCCTCTTCTCCCCAATTCTGTTTAATACCTCCTCATTAGTTACGTGATCTACCCATCTAATCTTCAGCATTCTTCTGTAGCACCACATTTCGAAAGCTTCTATTCTCTTCTTGTCTAAACTATTTATCGTTCTCGTTTCACTTCCATACATGGCCCCACTCCATACAAATACTTTCAGAAACGACTTCCTGACACTTACATCAATACTCGATGTTAACAAATTTTTCTTCTTCAGAAACGATTTCCTTGCCATTGCCAGTCTACATTTTATATCCTCTCTACTTCGACCATCATCAGTTATTTTGCTCCCCAAATAGCAAAACTCCTTTACTACTTTAAGTGTCTCATTTCCTAATCTAATTCCCTCAGCATCACCCGACTTAATTCGACTACATTCCATTATCCTTGTTTTACTTTTGTTGATGTTCATCTTATACCCTCCTTTCAAGACACTGTCCATTCCATTCAACTGCTCTTCCAAGTCCCTTGCTGTCTCTGACAGAATTACAATGTCATCAGCGAACCTCAAAGTTTTTATTTCTTCTCCATGGATTTTAATACCTACTCCGAACGTTTCTTTTGTTTCCTTTATTGCTAGCTCAATATACAGATTGAATAACATTGGGGATAGGCTACAACCCTGTCTCACTCCCTTCCCAACCACTGCTTCCCTTTCATGTCCCTCGACTCTTATAACTGCCATCTGCTTTCTGTACAAACTGTAAATAGCCTTTCGCTCCCTGTATTTTACCCCTGCCACCTTCAGAATTTGAAAGAGAGTATTCCAATCAACATTGTCAAAAGCTTTCTCTAAGTCTACAAATGCTAGAAACGTAGGTTTGCCTTTCCTTAATCTTTCTTCTAAGATAAGTCGTAGGGTCAGTATTGCCTCACGTGTTCCAACATTTCTACGGAATCCAAACTGATCTTCCCCGAGGTTGGCTTCTACCACTTTTTCCATTCGTCTGTAAAGAATTCGCGTTAGTATTTTGCAGCTGTGACTTATTAAACAGAAAGTTCGGTATTTTCACATCTGTCAACACCTGATTCTTCTTGAAGTCTTTGGGTATTTCGCCTGTCTCATACATCTTGCGCACCAGACAGTAGAGTTTTGTCAGGACTGGCTCCCCCAAGGTTGTCAGTAGTTCTAATGGAATGTTGTCTACTCCCAGGGCCTTCTGTCGAGCTCTTCACGCAGTATCATATCTCCCATTTCATCTTCATCCACCTCCTCTTCCATTTCCATAACATTGTCCTCAAGAACATTGCCCCTGTATAGACCCTCTATATACTCCTTCCACCTTTCTGCTTTCCCTTCTTTGCTTAGAACTGGGTTTCCATCTGAGCTCTTGATATTCGTGCAAGTGGTTCTTTTTTCTCTGAAGGTCTCTTTAATTTTCCTGTAGGCAGTATCTATCTTACCCCTAGTGAGATAAGCCTCTACATCCTTATATTTGTCCTCTAGCCATCCCTGCTTAGCCATTTTGCACTTCCTGTCGATCTCATTTTTGAGACGTTTGTATTCCTTTTTGCCTGCTTCATTTACTGCATTTTTATATTTTCTCCTTTCATCAATTAAATTCAATATTTCTTCTGTTACCCAAGGGTTTCTAATAGCCCTCGTCTTTTTACCCATTTGATCCTCTGCTGCCTTCACTATTTCATCCCTCAAAGCTACCCATTTTTCTTCTACTGTATTTCTTTCCCCCATTCCTGTCAATTGTTCCCTTATGCTCTCCCTGAAACTCTGTACAACCTCTGGTTTTTTCAGTTTATCCAGGTCCCATCTCCTTAAATTTCCACCTTTTTGCAGTTTCTTCAGTTTTAATCTACAGTTCATAATCAATAGATTGTGACCAGAGTCCACATCTGCACCTGGAAATGTCTTTCAATTTAAAACCTGGTTCCTAAATCTCTGTCTTACCATTATATAATCTATCTGAAACCTTTTAGTATCTCCAGAGTTCTTCCATGTATACAACCTCCTTTCATGATTCTTGAACCATGTATTAGCTATGATTAAGTTATGCTCTGCACAGAATTCTACCAGGTGGCTTCCTCTTTCATTTCTTAGCCGTTTCCTTGTCTCCCTTTTCCTACTCTTGAATTCCAGTCACCCATGACTATTAAATTTTTGTCTCCCTTCACTACCGTAATAATTTCTTTTATCTTGTAATACATTTCATCAATTTCTTCATCATCTGCAGAGCTAGTTGGCATATAGACTTGTACTACTGTAGTAGGCGTGGGCTTCTTGTCTGTCTTGGCCACAATAATGCATTCACTATGCTGTTTGTAGTAGCTTACCCGTACTCCTATTTTTTTATTCATTATTAAACCTACTCCTGTATTACCCCTATTTGATTTTGAATTTGTAACCCTGTATTCACCTGACCAAAAGTCTTGTTCCTCCTGCCACCGAACTTCACTAATTCCCACTATATCTAACTTTAACCTATCCGTTTCCCTTTTTAAATTTTCTAACCTACCTGCCCGATTAAGGGATCTGACATTCTACGCTCCGATCTGTAGAACGCCAGTTTTCTTTCTCCTGATAACGACGTCCTCTTGAGTAGTCCCCGCCTGGAGATCCGAATGGGAGACTATTTTACCTCCGGAATATTTTACCTAAGAGGACGCCATCATCATTTAATCATACAGTAAAGCTGCATGCCCTCAGGAAAAATTACGGCTGTAGTTTCCCCTTGCTTTCAGCCGTTCGCAGTACCAGAACAGCGAGGCCATTTTGGTTAGTGTTACAAGGCTAGATCAGTCAATCATCCAGACTGTTGCCTCTGCAACTACTGAAAAGGCTGCTGCCCCTCTTCAGGAACCACACGTTTGTCTGGCCTCTCAACAGATACCTCTCCGTTGTGGTTGCACCTATGGCATGGCTATCTGTGTCGTTGAGGCACGCAAGCCTCCCCACCAATGGCAAGGTACATGGTTCATTTTTAATACATTTGAAAAATGCTAGAGTTTTGCATTAATAAGCATACAAAGTTTGAAGTAATAGGATATTTATTGTGGATGCCACATGTACCTAAGTACAGAAATTTGTTTTTTGTGGCAAATGGCCATTAAAGTTTCTTCTTGTATTTGGCATTCTTTTACAACTGTTCAGCACCAGAAGCAAGTTCTTTTTCATTTTATGAATCAGCTTTATTCCTTTTCACATTCCTGTAATGCACTCTCCTAGATTTTATCACCTCAAAAAATTATTTACCTGCTTTCACTACACATGCTCTATCGCATACAAAGCTCTGATGCAGTTCACTCGGCTTAATTCCCATTTTCTCTATATTTCCTGCTTTGCACACCATCATTAAAACATGAGATTGCATCGCAAACACCGAGTTTTGGCTACCTCCATGAAGATTTTCTTCAATAAGTTTTCATTTGCAAGGTCCCTGAATATAGGTTTGATGGCTTCCTTTTAGATACAACTTGTGGATAGGGTTATTGCCTGTGGACTTTTGTGGAAGTATAAGGCCCAAACTGCTTGCTTCATATTTTTCAAGTTCCCTGTGTTCCTTCTTATTGCCAAGCCATAATATGTCTGTAGCTTCTCAATTTCTGCATCCGTCAGTCGCCCTTTCCCTTTTATTTCCTTCCCATTAGATAATTTTTTTCCTGAAAAATCTTGTCTCAGCCTTCTAAGTCTAGTGGTAAAATTTGTGATAAGACCTTATGGGACCAAACTGTGAGGTTATCGGTCCCTCAGCTTACGCACTACTTACGCTAAGGACAATACACACACCCTCTTAAGTCTAGTGCCAAGTCTTTTCTGTACATGTCCCACACAATCTAACTTCTGCACTGTAGTCTCAGTACCACATGGAGCACATTTTTGAACCTCAAGAAAAGCTTTACTATCACCAAGATACTTCACATATTACACGCCAGTGCAACAGATCTGGTAAACTAGCTGACAGCTCACTGCACTTCCATTTCTCCACTTGAGCCTTCATAGTTCATATTACATTCATGATCTGGAATGCTTTTCACACAACTATGAAAAAATTTGCTCAACACTTCAACATCTAGTACTTTGGCAGTGTCAACAGATATTGTAACACCACATTCAATGAGCATGCCTCCTTTTTTGCCAGGTACCATCAAAAGTGGCCACTATGTCCCATTGCAATGATTATACTGCGACTTCTTTTACAGCCACAAGCAGTAAGTCGTATCTCTCAAATAAGGCTGAAGGAGGTGGACGATTGGTCACTGCACAAAGTGTTCTCGCTGCCTTCTGTCCCCTACCATTACAGCATATGCCATATGCCACCCTCAAATTCACATCATAACCTTTGTTTACGATTTTAGATGCCGTGTATTTGCTGCGTATCACAGATAAGTTCGTAGCAAGACCTTTCCTGGCACTCTCATCTTCCACCACAGAAACACAATGCACACAAAAGCAGTGCTTGCACATAACATCGTTGAATATTAACTGTGACAGTATGTTATCATGAGCAATAATATTGGACGGACCTTCCGATTCCCTCCATTTTCATTGGCACCAAAAACAAGATTCCTTGTTGAAGCACTCGGCGGTGGTTGGTTTACCGGCTCTGAGAGGTTGCAGTCTTGAGTCATTGGTGTAACATTTGTTGTAGCACCCTTTACTGTGTATCTGTTATCCTGGTGAAGTTGTTTACGATTGAAGTAACGAATTCCAGGCATCTTGTGCGATAATATGCCACAAACGAACACAGCCAAATGAAAATCGTTTCGAAATTCACAACACCACACCGTTAGTCTTTCAAAACAAAGAACGAACAAAATCAGCGATGAAAGCAACGCACTCGATAGCAGCAGACAAAGTAACGTGCGTCTCGGGGGCCCCGAGGAATCGCTTCATGACGTCATCAACAAGGCTGAAAGCGTGACAGCGCTGCCTGGTGACTAGACCTGTAAACAACTCTGTTGACGCAAGTGACGTCACACGTTTGCTACAGCTGTTGTTTTGGAATGTCAAATCAATCCAGATTGTTTGAATGAAGCTTCCGTTAACAGAATAAAATGTAGAAAGAAGGTTTAAATGCGAATAATCTGTATTATGGTGACAGGATAAATCCGCAGCGTAGTCAAGGTTACATATTAGAGCCGTACGTGATTGATTGAAACAAACTCATTACAAATTACTGGTCGAAAGGCAGAGTGATTTATAGCATAACACATATTACGCTTTGCGGACAATGTGTCTAAATGTTTTTAACGCATTAACTGCTGCTTACTAATGTAGGCTAACTACCACTGATACGTTTGCAGCACAAATTTGTCTGTGAACCCATACCAGCAGTAGCAAATGCGGAAAAACGAATCAAATATGGTAAAGGATGCATAGTGGAACACCCATTGCATTTTTCCAGTTTATGTACGATATCTGTACGTAATATGCATCAAAACACGTCGGATGCTTGTTCATTTTCTAATATATGTTTTTTGGGGATGACCTAGTAGTTTTATTTTTTTTATTTTGAGAAATGTGGGAAAGTGCATTTAAATATGCCACAAACAAATATTAGGCAAAGACACACGTCTGTCTGTTACCACAACCTTTATTTCTCATTCGCTGTGTTCCACAACTGTCAACGAAATTATCGCTTTTCAACCCAATGTAGACCTCAGACTATGCTACAAATAAAGTTATTACTCCAGTCAAGGTTTCTAGGGAAAAGGGGGCGAAATCCAGTATAGTGCTCTTGCCCAGATATGTGCTCTTGCCGTGTGTGCGTTACCGATATGCTTAAATTATGTTCGTTGTTTTTCTGTAAACAAACAGCTATATGCCAATCACATCTTCCTGTATGTAGTTTCTCAAAAATCCAGTTTATGTGATCTTAAAATAAAAAGAGCTCAATGAGGGAATATTAATAGATCGAAGCAATACTGACATCTCCAAATTGTAAGACTGCTATAGATGCAAGTCACTGATTGTCAGAGTGTGTCAGTGGGACAAAACATTTGAAGTAAATCACGAAGCTTTAGGTTAGTTCAACTATTACTTCTTAATGTAGTAGGCAGTCACAATTTTCTTCCGTATTTTGATGTACATACATACTACACAAGCAAACAAATGGTACCGTTCCACTCGCAAATAGAGAGAGGGAAGAAAGGCTGTCTATCATCCGATCCCTGATTTCTCATGCCTTCTAAATTTTCTCAATAGTGTTATACAAAATAATACTCGCACATAGTTTGAAACTACTGGTAACCTATCTAGCATCCAGCCTCTGAGTTGCTTCAATGTGTTGCTTAAATCTGACATGGAGCTCAAACTTTGGAGCAGTACTCATGAATGTGTCACATAAGTGTTCGATACGGGTGGTCTAAGTGATCTTCCCCTCATTTCCAGTCACAAAACATATTCATCTTCCCAGAGGAAGGAAGTAATGACCCTGAAAGCTAGAAATGGTTTTTTTTGTTCAAGTACTGTTTCTCTCATACTTTGTACAAAGCATTTCAGAATTTTACAATGAGTACTGGCTGCCCTACATATAATGGTAACATTAAAACTCTGTTATTTGAACCTTAGTGTTAACTATCATATGCATCCTTGAGTAAGAACATTACGTTTAGTTATAATTATAGAAGGAGAGGCTAATAAAATAATTTTTTACTTTGTATTTTATTAATATCTTAAGATTTTCAGTTTGCTGCCTGATGTCTTGCAGCAACCTCTTAAAGACTTTCAATCAGAATGTGAAATTCCATTTCCTTCCAGTATTTTGCAAGTTCATTTCACTGAACAGAGTAAAATTACCCCTATTATGGACAAGAAATACTATTAGGGAGTAAATATGTTGACATGTAAGTGAAAGACTCCGAAGGCCCTGAAGAGACTTCTGTAAGAAGCTGCACTATCGATTTTACACAATAATTTTACTCACATGGATCAAATGCTTTGTTAACTTGCCATATCAGATTTGAATAATATCGCAAGCTTTTCATAACAGCCCCCATCACCGTCACCAGTAATGGTACTTGTATGTAATCTTATGGTGTACTGTAGCAGCACATTAAAAGTGTTTCAATTGAATTGATTCTGCATTATCTCTCTTCCCCATGTCCTTGACATTAATGCTACCAAGTTATGTTCTTGTACGGTAATTAGTTTCCATGTTATTTTATTTATTTATCGTGTCAGAAGCAAACTAAAAAAAAAAGACAATATTAGATACATTACTACATACATACATACATACATACATACACTGCTGGCCACTGTAAATGCAACACCCTGAAGGAAGCATCCGAATCAAGTGAAATTTACACCATGGGTTTGCAGCGATGAGATATGCAACTGATTAGAATTTCAGCGCAGACGCACATCACGCGCGCCTGTGGCGCCATCTCATAGCGCCATTTAAGGCTTGGCGATTTCGACGAGTGTACGTTCGGCACGTGTGTTTACCTTGTGGTTGTTTCACAAGACGATCAGTTATGCCTCGTAGACAACAGCGAACATCGTTTGATCAAGTATCCGAGTTCGACAGAGGAAGGATAGTGGCTTACCGAGATTGTGGATTATCATACAGAGAAATCGCTAGTCGTGTTGGACGAAACCAAACAACTGTAATGCGGATATGTGACCGTTGGATGCAGGAGGGTACGACAGACCGACGTGGTCGATTGCATTCACCTCGGTGCACCACTGCACATGCTGATAGGCAAATTGTGCACATGGCAGTGACGGATCGCTCAGTGACATCCCGAACCACAGCACAGCACATTGCGTCTGTAACGCATCATCCAGTGTCTGCGCGTACCATTCGACGCCATTTACAGCAGAGTGGTCTGTCCGCAAGACGTCCATTGCTTCGTCTACCATTGACGCAGAATCACAGACGTCTCCGTCGCCAATGGTGTGATGAAAGACGGATGTGGACGGCAGAATGGAATGACGTTGTCTTTACTGACGAGGCACGCTTCTGTCTGCAGCACCACGATGGTCGGATTCGAGTGTGGAGACACCGTGGAGAGAGGATGCTGCACAGCTGCATTATGCACCGCCACACTGGTCTTGCCCCGGGTATTATGGTATGGGGCGGTATTGGATATTACTCTTGCACGCCTCTAGTATGCATTGCCGGTACTTTAAATAGCCGGCGCTACATATCCGAGGTGCTGGAGCCAGTTGTCCTTCCTTACCTTCAGGGCTCGGCCACAGCCGTATTTCAACAGGATAATGCGCGACCACACGTGTCACGCATTGTCCAAAGGTTCTTCGTCAGTAACCAGATTGAAGTGCTTCCCTGGCCGGCTCGCTCTCCGGATCTTTCGCCGATAGAAAACATGTGGTCCATGGTTGCTCAACGAGTGACCCAGATTACATCCCCAGCTGCCACACCAGATGATCTTTGGCAACGTGTGGAAGCTGCTTGGGCTGCTGTACCCCAGGAACACATCCAACGTCTCGTTGACTCAATGCCGAGACGTGTGACAGCGGTGATCTCCAACAATGGCGGCTACTCTGGCTACTGATTCTGGCAGGAACCACATGTCACAGACATCTGTAAACATAATCATTTGATACTTGGTCAACATGTTATCTACAAAATAAATTTTGTTGTGCCACCTCTTGTCTTTCTTGGTGTTGCATTTACGGTGGCCAGCAGTGTACATTATGGTTTATAAATTAAACTAGTCAAGAATGAAATAAATGATTAGACACAGATTGTGTTGTCAAACATAAGGTAATTTTAATCTATACAGTGGATGCCCAAAAATTTGCAACGTCCAGTGCACTTTGTGTAGCGTTTACGAGGTCCTCCATGGTGCACACAGTTGGAGGTAATGTGCATTGTAGTAGATGTGTTGATGTCTGCACGGCAGCTCCGCAGTCATGCTGGAGAGAGTCCACCTGGAAGCCCCACCCCTCCAGATTACTCTTGGATCTTGTGACAGAAGAACGCAGGCGGTTGAGTGATTTACAAGTTGACCATTTCTCTGTGTGGCCTGGGGGAACTACTACTTGCGGGATCAGCCACTCTTCCAGATGCTGGCATCTGACCTGCCATCTCTTCTCCCGGTGTTGATGTGGAGTGTCAGCGAGTGGTTCTGTACTGTGAAGGAAGCTCTTTCTAGACACAAGTCTTTGGTGTGCCAGTTGGTGGCCATGTAGTGGGTGGGCTTCGGATGTTAATGCCTTCTTCATTTCACTCCGTGCTGCTGTATCTCTTCGGATGTCCAGGGGGGCTATGCCGGATAAGCAGTACAGTTTTTCCACAGGTGTGGCTCTTAGACAACCCGTAGTGATACGACATGTCTCATTCAGAGCAACATCAACTTTCTTTGTATGTGTAGATCTGCACCATACTGGGCAAGCGTACTCAGCTGCAGAGTAGCAGAGGGCTAATGCGGATGTGCGCACTGTGTCTGGCTGTGCTCCCTATGTTGTTCCAGTCAGCTTCCTAACCACATTGTTCCTGGCAGCCACTTTTTGCTTTTTTTTTTTTAAGCAGTGTTCCTTATATGTAAGAGCACGGTCCAGAGTGACTCCGAGGTATTTTGGAGTCTTGCAGTGTTCTAAAGAGGTTCCTTCCCAATCTGTCTGCAAGGTTCTACTAGCCTGTCTGTTTTGGAGGTGGAAAGCACAGGTCTGGGTCTTAGAAGGATTTGGTTTCAATTGATTGTCCCTGCAATAGGCAGTTAATTCTTTCAGAGCGTCAGTTAGCTTCCGCTCCACCCTCTCAAAGCTGTGATCTTGTGCTGTGATTGCTCGGTCATCTGCATATATGAAGCTTTGTGTTCCTTCTGGTAACGGCTGGTCATTAGTGTATATATTGAAGAGGGTGGGTGCCAGTACACTGCCCTGTGGCAACCCATTTTTCTGCTGCCTCAATCTGCTTCTTTGTCCTTGATATTCCACAAAATATCTTCGGTTCTGCAGAAGATTTCTAATTAGACAGGTTAGTTTATAGTCCTTGGTGAGGTTGTATAGGTTCAACAACAAGGGTCTGTGGTTGACAGTGTCGTAGGTGGCTGAAAGATCTATAAACACTGCTCCTGTTATCTGCCACCTTTGGAAGCCGTCCTCTATATGTTGTGTCAAATTCAACACCTGTGCTGTACAGCTCTTCCCTTGTCTGAATCCTGCCTGTTGAGGGATCAGTAATGGTTCTATCATATCTGTAATTCTTTGGAGGATCAACCTTTCCAATACCTTATACAGGTGGCATAGGAGGGAGATTGGCCTATAGCTTTTGGGGTCATCCCGGTCTTTCCCTGGTTTATGTATAACTATAATTTTTGCTTTCCGCCAAGATTTTGGTATCTTGCCGCTCTTGATACAAATATTCATTAGCTTGAGTAGCCAGCACTTTGCGCCTGGACCAAAGTTCTTGATCTGTTCACTTCTTATGTCATCTACCCCTGCTGCTTTTCCAACTTTGCACTTATTTAGAGCTGAGTCCAGCTCATCCAAACTGAATGGTTGAGACAGAGTGTTTCCCTCTTGTTCGGGCTCCCTTTCCAGGGTTCGTCTCCCGATTTTACTGGTATGACAGGTTTACCATTTTTCAAAAGCTGGTATGCGATCTGGTCTGCCTTCACATTTGTATGCGTATTGGGTTGGGAGGGATCATTGTTAAGGTGTCGTAACAATCCCCAGGCCTTTTGACTACTTCTACTCATCTCACATTCTGTCATCAGTTTAATCCACTGTTCTCTCTTTGCCTCAGAGATTGAGGAGAAAGCATTTTGCGCAGCCAGATAAGTCTCCTCGCTATAAGGGTTTTCTTCATATAGTCGATAGTATCCGTACAGCAGAGCAGCTGTTTCAGGTGTCACACCCTGCAGATACATTGTCCTACACTCTTGGAATTGATGCCCGGGAGCAATGTTTGACAGTTTGAACAAAGCTGTCATACTCTTCAGAAATAGGTCGCACAGACTTAATCTCCTTGTCCAGCATCTTAGCAAATTTTTTCCAATCAGCTTTCTTGAAATTGTATCTCCATTTGAAATTCACCTCCTGTGGCCTTATTGCTGGAAGAACTTGACACAGTAGTGGCCTGTGTTGCGTCTTTGGTATGGGCAAGCACACTGATTTGGAGCAAAGCTGTGTGATGTCTTCACTCACAAAGCGGAGGTCAGGGTTAAATCACGTTGCCACCTGCCACTGTTGAAGGAAGGGGGGTAGCTTGCTGTCATGTATAAGAGACAACTGGCAGGATTCAGCCCAGGAGAGGACTGCCTCCCCATTTTCGTCATCTTCAGAGTATCCCCACAAATGACAATGGTTGTTAAAGTCACCGATTACTACAGACGTCTTGCTGTTATGGAAGTTCCTGGGTGGTGTGAAGGAAAATGCAGCCGAAGGGGGCTTATACACAGAGGTAGCCACGCAGTTACTCAACTCCACTGAAATGACTTCGATGTTATTTTCTACGGTGCAGTGAGCACTGATTATCTGAAGCCCTGGTCTTACAAATATAGCACTTCCATACTGAGAGTGCGGTGTTTCTGCAGCTAGTTTCATGCCCGGTATTTTTGGTCGTCTCTGTCGCTCATCTCTATGCGTCTCTTGTATACACAGGACGTTGCATTTTTTGTCACGGCATAGGTTGGGTAACAGATGTTCTTTGGCTGATGATATGCCTTCAATATTTATAGATATGATAGTTAAAGTTGGCTCTGATAAGGACCATTTATTTCCATGTTATAACATGTTAAATATAGAAAGTTTAACTGTAACCAAGCAGTAGTTTTCTTTGGTGACAATATCAGTTCCAGTGCACAACTGAATTTAAAAATCTGTATTGTGGGGTGAAAATCCGTTACTGCTGCTATCTTGTGCTGACAATGAGATGACTTTCATAGAAATACTGAGTTATTTCATTTGTAATACAGTTTCATAGTTTTTGTAGTTGCTCACGATCTTTACACTTGCATGCAATGGGTGTAGCATCAGCATACAGAACTATCCTTGAATTTGAGGAGCAGTATTTTGTTATTTACACAAATCAACAAAAGAAAGTATCCCGTACCCTGTATTACCTATCAGTAATGTTAGATCTGTGTGTGCCACTCACCATCCTTGTGAGTGAAAACTGATTTGTGTTAGATAAGGTTTTATTAAACTGTGAACAATTATCAGCATAATTACCAGCCGTTTTCCCTTAGTATTTACTATCTCTCTCTACAAGCAACTGATAGAGATGAGCTAAAACGAATTTGTAATTTCAGATGGGGGTTTGTCTGTATCTAAAATTATGTTTCCTTTCCCATCTACAGCTTATCGCAGGAAGTTGAGTAACACCTTCAACACGTAGGAATTACATCTTTGAGCACCAATTATTGTCACTTTTTGCAACATTACCATAAGGTTTGATATCCCTACTGAAAGATGAGCAGAACTTCTTTGTTAATGGGTGCATAATAACATTCTTTTTGGGTATACCAATGCTCAGTAATAACTGAAACATCTGGTTTATTAAAACATGCTACTATGTCCAAATCATTGTGTTTATTTCCTAGGCTCGTAAAGTTGTGGAGGATGATCTTGGTTTGCAGGTTGCATTGTATCCACATATTTATTTATTTTTTGTAACCATAAATATCCCTATTAAGCAAATCAGATGTGCTCGTCAAACTGGGAAGAGGAAACAAAAAGGCCACACATGTACAAAATAATAATAAAAGGTAAGATTCCAAAAGAGTTCCTGACAGCAAAATGTAAAACTTAATTGTTTTTGGATATATTACTTCTTATATCCTTCATTCAAAAACTTAAGAAAGCTGTTAGTTTAGTGTCTTCAAGGCATAATGCTGTTTCATTGAGCATCGCAACAATCAAGTCTGAGATAGTAGTGTACTATGATACTACCTATGAAGAAATTGATGCACTGGATGTGAAGTGCACAGTTTAGTCTACCCAGCAGAAGATGGCCCTGCACTGTTCTATACCATCATGAATATACCTATACATTAGTGATATATTCATCACTGACAGAAAGTTGAGTAACACCTTCAACACGTAGGAATTACATCTTTGAGCACCAATTATTGTCACTTTTTGCAACATTACCATAAGGTTTGATATCCCTACTGAAAGATGAGCAGAACTTCTTTGTTAATGGGTGCATAATAACATTCTTTTTTGGTATACCAATGCTCAGTAATAACTGAAACATCTGGTTTATTAAAACATGCTACTCTGTCCAAATCATTGTGCTTATTTCCTAGGCTCGTAAAGTTTTGGAGGATGATCTTGGTTTGCAGGTTGCATTGTATCCACATATTTATTTATTTTTTGTAACCATAAATATCCCTATTAAGCAAATCAGATGTGCTCGTCAAACTGGGAAGAGGAAACAAAAAGGCCACACATGTACAAAATAATAATAAAAGGAAAGATTCCAAAAGAGTTCCTGACAGCAAAATGTAAAACTTAATTGTTTTTGGATATATTACTTCTTATATCCTTCATTCAAAAACTTAAGAAAGCTGTTAGTTTAGTGTCTTCAAGGCATAATGCTGTTTCATTGAGCATCGCAACAATCAAGTCTGAGATAGTAGTGTACTATGATACTACCTATGAAGAAATTGATGCACTGGATGTGAAGTGCACAGTTTAGTCTACCCAGCAGATGATGGCCCTGCACTGTTCTATACCATCATGAATATACCCATACATTAGTGATATATTCATCACTGACAGAAAATTGAATAATCACATTTTTGCTTCAAGTTTCTGAAATGGCAGTTGATGAGATCATATCTGAAGAGACAGCTATCAACCCACACTTTAGCATGAGGTAGGACTAGCAATTACCAGAATTCTGAAATGTGGATCTTGTAAACCTAGAGTTGCTCTAGGAAAACAAGTAAGATGTGACATATGTTCCAGATCAAAGATGAGAAAATAAAAGGTTGCTGTATTAGTTATAGCACACAAATATGCAGTGAATAAGAAGTGTGAAATGACTGTGTTCGCCGGCCGTGGTGGCCGAGCGGTTCTAGGCGCTACAGTCTGGAACCGCGCGACCACTACGGTCGCAGGTTCGAATCCCGCCTTGGGCATGGATGTGTGTGATGTCCTTGGGTTAGTTAGGTTTACGTAGTTCTAAGTTCTAGGGGACTGATGACCTCAGAAGTTAAATCCCATAGTGCTCAGAGGCATTTGAACCAACCATTTTTTGGCTGTGTTCAAAGCTATGTAGACTTGTTTAATTCCTGGTTTAAGTAATTCACATTATTTCATTGCTGTTTTCTGCTGTCATCCATTAATATCTCAATGTCAACAACTACTTTCTTACTTTAAAACCTTCAACATGTTCACTGTGGCTGACACAAAGGTCAATAAGAGCTACTAACACCATGCTTTTAAGTGTCATCCACAGTGAATGTGCAAAACAAGAACATTTTTGCAATTTAATTGAAAGTCCTAATTCAGCTTCCTTTTTCAGGCATGTTTATTTTTAAATATTAAAACTGATGAGAGTTTCATTACTAGACCACTAATTTTGAAATCTGGATGACATCATCCAAGCACTGTAACAAAACGTGCACCATACACAACAGGTTAAATGCAATCTCTCCTCTCCACAAATTTGCACCTCAGATGTGTTGTATGTCATATAATACTACAGTTAATTTTCCATATATCTGAGCAAAACCAGTTCTTGTGCGTCCAAGTTTATCTCATCTAGGCATTGCACCTTTCCCTTAACTTTAGTGTGCTTTACAATAAAATTTGTATGAAAAGTTTTCTGTGTAAATTACCTATTCTACACCTACACCTACAGCTAATGCTTGTATAACCCAGTGTGCCATTCAGGTGGTTTACTTGTGTGTCAATATAATTGTCAGGTTTGGTATGAAAGGGTTTCTTGAAATATATTCCCACATAAATTTTTTAGTATCTATTCTCAGTTGCAAAATATATTACGCACTGTCAGTGCCATTTCAATGCAAAAATTTTAAATCATGCTGGGGAATATACCAATAACACAGTTCCAGCACACCTCAGAAATTTGATTTTAGTTGCTTCAACCAATGAGAATTACGGACCAAGTCTTGTACTGCCCTGTTTTGTGTATTAACCCGTTGGCTGGCATGAATGTGCCGGTGGTCACAGCAGACTGCTCTGCTGGGGCCACCAGTGATATGGTAACAACCAGGTATCAGCAATTTTACACTTTTATCTTACTGAGGAAAAATATTTACTTATATTTGATATTCCTTGCCATTTCCAGACTATTTTTGGGTGTGCAATATTTTTATTTAAATGTCTTACAAAACCAAACGATTAAATGACTACAAAGTTAGTCATGAATTCATTTTTAGATACATATTTAACTGTGTAAAGGATAATTCCTGAAACAGTAATTAGCATTCTAGCTGTTCTTTTAGCCACAACTGTACAGATGCATATACTTCACATTGACTACCATGCTGCTCACAGCAGAGCAGGACACTTAATGCTGTATGCCTAACCTGGTGGTGAAACATCCATTACTAGTCACGCCAGGGTCAAGAAATGCAGAAGATAATCTCTCAGGGAGTACTATAATCTAAAAACGTAAAATTATAACTAAAAAGGTCATTTCCAATTATGTCTACCAAGCAAATTATGCTTTCAGTCAGTGATTTCTTTTGCCATAAATGACTAGTGAACGCACATGCCAGAGGATGGTAAATATTCACACTTTGCCTCTGACAAGCAGCAAAGCCATTAGAAACAGCTATGCACATAGTCCAATTTATGTTGAAATTATCACCTGGGTATTTTAATTAAATTTGGTCTACTATAAGCAACATGATAAAGGAATCAAAATAAACACACACACACTGAATTAATTTCTTTATTAACAACGCTCGGATTTCCACATCACCATAGGGGTACCAAGCTTGATGCGTTACTCGTTTTTTTTACATGGCGAGTTTCCCCAGTAGGCCTATAAACCATGAAACAGACAAAAGGCTACTTCTCGCTGTCTTCTCTTCTTTGGATTTTCACTTCAGAAACTGAAACATCCATTACAAAAAGATTACATCACTCACAAATCTGGATTCAGTCATTGCAATTCATACCTATTTTACTGTAAAAAAATACTGACTATGATGAATGATTCAGGTAGTGAAGGGAGACGAAAATTTAATAGTCATGGATGACTGGAATTCGTCAGTAGGAAAGGGGAGAGAAGGAAACATAGTAGGTGAATATGGATTGGGGGGAAGAAATGAAAGAGGAAGCTGCCTTGTAGAATTTTGCACAGAGCATAACTTAATCATAGCTAACACTTGGTTCAAGAATCATAAAAGAAGGTTGTATACCTGGAAGAATCCTGGAGATACTAAAAGGTATCAGATAGATTATATAATGGTAAGACAGAGATTTAGGAACCAGGTTTTAATTTGTAAGACATTTCCGGGGGAAGATGTGGATTCTGACCACAATCTATTGGTAATGAACTGCAGATTGAAACTGAAGAAACTGCAAAAAGGTGGGAATCTAAGGAGATGGGACCTGGATAAACTGAAAGAACCAGAGATTGTAGAGAGTTTCAGGGAGAGCATAAGGGAACAATTGACAGGAATGGGGGAAAGAAATACAATAAAAGAAGAATGGGTAGCTCTGAGAGATGAAGTAGTGAAGGCAGCAGAAAATCCTTGGGTAACAGAAGAAATATTGAATTTAATTGATGAAAGGAGAAAATATAAAAATGAAGTAAATGAAGCAGGCAAAAAGGAATACAAATGTCTCAAAAATGAGATCAACAGGAAGTGCAAAATGGCTAAGCAGGGATGGCTAGAGGACAAATGTAAGGATGTAGAGGCTTGTCTCACTAGGGGTAAGATAGATACTGCCTACAGGAAAATTAAAGAGACCTGTGGAGAGAAGAGAACCACTTGTATGAATATCAAGAGCTCAGATGGCAACCCAGTTCTAAGCAAAGAAGGGAAGGCAGAAAGGTGGAAGGAGTATATAGAGGGTTTATACAAGGATGATGTACTTGAGGACAATATTATGGAAATGGAAGAGGATGTAGATGAAGACGAAATGGGAGATAAGATACTGCGTGAAGAGTTTGACAGAGCACTGAAAGACCTGAGTCAAAACAAGGCCCCGGGAGTAGACAACATTCCATTAGAACTACTGATGGCCTTGGGAGTGCCAGTCATGACAAAACTCTACCATCTGGTGAGCAAGATGTATGAGACAGGCGAAATACCCTCAGACTTCAAGAAGAATATAATAATTCCAATCCCAAAGAAAGCAGGTGTTGACAGATGTGAAAATTACCGAACTATCAGTTTAATAAGTCACAGCTGCAAAATAATAACGCGAATTCTTTACAGACGAATGGAAAAACTGCTAGAAGCGGACCTCGGGGAAGATCAGTTTGGATTCCGTAGAAATGTTGGAACACGTGAGGCAATACTAACCTTACGGCTTATCTTAGAAGAAAGATTAAGAAAAGGCAAACCTACGTTTCTAGCATTTGTAGACTTAGAGAAAGCTTTTGACAATGTTAACTGGAATACTCTCTTTCAAATTCTGAAGGTGGCAGGTATAAAATACAGGGAACGAAAGGCTATTTACAATTTGTACAGAAACCAGATGGCAGTTATAAGAGTCGAGGGGCACGAAAGGGAAGCAGTGGTTGGGAAAGGAGTGAGACAGGGTTGTAGCTTCTCCCCGATGTTATTCAATCTGTATAGTGAGCAAGCAGTAAAGGAAACAAAAGAAAAATTCAGAGTAGGTATTAAAATTCATGGAGATGAAGTAAAAACTTTGAAGTTCGCCGATGACATTGTAATTCTGTCAGAGACAGCAAAGGACTTGGAAGAGCAGCTGAACGGAATGGATAGTGTCTTGAAAGGAGGATATAAGATGAACATCAACAAAAGCAAAACGAGGATAATGGAATGTAGTCAAATTAAATCGGGTGATGCTGAGGGAATTAGATTAGGAAATGAGACACTTAAAGTAGTAAAGGAGTTTTGCTATTTAGGGAGTAAAATAACTGATGATGGTCGAAGTAGAGGGGATATAAAATGTAGATTGGCAATGGCGAGGAAAGCGTTTCTGAAGAAGAGAAATTTGTTAACATCGAGTATAGATTTAAGTGTCAGGAAGTCGTTTCTGAAAGTATTTGTATGGAGCGTAGCCATGTATGGAAGTGAAACATGGATGATAACTAGTTTGGACAAGAAGAGAATAGAAGCTTTCGAAATGTTGTGCTACAGAAGAATGCTGAAGATAAGGTGGGTAGATCACGTAACTAATGAGGAGGTATTGAATAGGATTGGGGAGAAGAGAAGTTTGTGGCACAACTTGACTAGAAGAAGGGATCGGTTGGTAGGACATGTTTTGAGGCATCAAGGGATCACAAATTTAGCATGGAGGGTAAAAATCGTAGAGGGAGACCAAGATATGAATACACTAAGCAGATTCAGAAGGATGTAGGTTGCAGTAGGTACTGGGAGATGAAGAAGCTTGCACAGGACAGAGTAGCATGGAGAGCTGCATCAAACCAGTCTCAAGACTGAAGACTACAACAACAATGGCATGATGAATGATGTAATTTTGAACATTCAAAAGTTTTCAAATATGCAGGTTACTGACGTTAGAATACAGTTACTACACAATTTTTGATCAGGAAAAAGTTACGATGATTGCAACTTAAATACCGAAGCCATTTGTTATGAGAATACGCCGTTACCACAAATAATCCACATAGATGCATTGAAAGAAACTTTACCGAGTAACACAATGCATCAGAACACTATAGGCACAAAGATTGAAATTTCTGTAGATTTACTACATTTTACTTTTCTTGCGCATGATAACATTACTAACGGAACTTACTTACCGTCCATTGTCTGGAATATAAACTATCCTTTCTCGTCTGCAAACACGTGCTTTTGCAGCAAGTATTATCAATTTTTTTCCGTGATTGAAAAGCTTTAACGCACACAAATCCCGCCATCATACACAAATCCACAAGGCATCAGCATACGTGCGTCTCGCGGGCCCCGAGGAATCGCTTCATGACGTCATCAGTAAGGCTGATAGCGTGACAGCGCTGCCTGGTGACTAGACCTGTAAACAACTCTGTTGACGTAAGTGACGTCACACGTTGGCCACAGCGTTTATAGTGGGCTAAACTGCGATTTTCCGATATCAGTGATTTCTGTGAATGCTACTTTTCAGTATCTGTTATTCTTAACTGTGATTTGTCGCAGTTAAGAGTCGCAGTTAAGGAACATAGGTCGTGTATCCCTCCGCCACTGCGATTTCTGCTACTTCCGCGATTTCTGCGATTTCTGTGACTTATGCGATTTCTGTGATTCCTCCGATTTCTGCGACTTACCACCGTATGAAAAAGTTACATCTGTCAACACAGAAAATTGCATCTCAACAAACTGTCATTGGCAAGTATGTTTTACGTTTTTTCTTCCGTTGGCTTTAATTTTGTATTAAAGAAACAACTGTGAAAATATTAATGGTATAATTAATATGTAAGTAGCCATAAGTACCGTAATAGTTCGTATTTAGAAAATGAATTCTAACATATTGTTATGTTCACAGGTACCTGAACTACATATCAATCACTCAGTAAAGTGATAACTCAAAATATCATTGTCAACAGATCTGAAGAAATTGCCACTGCGTCTTTAGACCGTTTTCGTCAGACGAGAGGTTAGTTTCTAAGCGTTTCGATGGACTTAATTACTTCAGCGAGATCGTTCTTGCAAATGTGATATTCATTATAGCAAATATTAGCAATCTACTCTGTCAATTATATTGCTAGTAATTAATGACAGCAAAAATTGTTTAATAATCCTTGTGTTTTTGCAGACACAGTTCTGACTCTGGTTACTGGTTGCTGTACGTATCTATCCACATCAAGGCTGTTGAGAGAGACTCGTGAAGATTCAAGACAGCTCTTAGAGGATTTGCAGTTTAAAAGTGAAATAATTGTGAAGTAAGTGTGTGAATGATTAAACTGTGTTTTACTGAAGTTGTTGTGCGATTTTAAAGGAATAATAAATGTCAAATACAGTGAGTGAATAATAAAAATCTCCTTTTCCACATGTTTAAGCCATCCTGTACCCATAATTTTCCGCCACTTACTTATTGGTAAACACTTGTTGGAGAGTGACATGCCCCCCCCCCCCTCCCTTTCTCCACAATCTTGGTGTGACACTGACCTGTAACATATCCCGAAGTCTACAATATGCATTTTGAGGCTGTTGATATGAAAGTGGGAAGTACAGATCTTCCAGTTACATCAGGAATAGCTTAAGTGCATTACTTGAAAGTAACACAGGAAAAGCTTACTTATGTAGGTGGTAGTAGTGTCGGCAAAAAGTTCTTGTGTGTGAAGTTGCCATGTAGAACACCAGGTGTAAAACTTTTCTCCCAAGTCTTGAACTGTGTCGGAACAAAAGTGAGGCATTCATATGACTCAATAATACTGTTTTCATTTCACTACACTTATACCGATGTCTGAGTTCTGCTGTGTTAACATTGCAAAGTAACTGTTTTATAAGTCTGTAGCACAGAACAAAACTCACTTACGCGTACAACCAAAAAATTCTCTTACATAAAACTCGCTGGAATATATGAAAATTAAGTATGGAACCTTACACAAAACATTGTCTTGGTCTGCATCGTTTGTCGTATAGTTACAGCCCATAAGTAAGGTCATTCAGTGAGAAACCTTGTGTTTAAGTAACAACGTCATTTGTTTGAGTATGTTTCGCTAAGAGTCGGTGTAGGCGTGTCAGTGGTGGACCTGCGGAAATATGCTGAGTGAGTCTTGCGAGGATGAATAACTGTCGTTGTCGTCGTCGTCTACAGTCGCTGAGCTAGGACCGCACTGACGCTGTTGGTTCAACGCTTCCATCTGTCTGGCGATTCGAAAAACTCCAGTTTTGGTCCGCAGAATGAAATCGCACTGACAACTGCGTTCATTTTCAGAACTGGTCTCTTTTAGCGGTATTTAGAAAACACATTGCAACCCCACTATCCAATCGTGACCGATTTAACCCTTAAAGTGACTGTGATAAATATAGGTCCCACTGGTCTTAAATGTCGTTTTTACTTTATTTACGAGAAACAACCAGTTGTATTGTTATTAGTATACTGAAACAGTAGTTTCTGTAATATACATTAATACCATTTTATGTTTATAAGTCGGTAGGCTTGTGATATGAACATGAGTAATGGCATGAATACAAGCTGATACAAAAAGAACAGACTTCAGATGTTTATTGCAGACCAACTATAAGACACACACTTTGCGTTTGTCAGTGGATAGAGGAATGTTCAATGTTTTGACATAACCGCGCTGTTGTTTGTTTGTAGCGACATGACTGCACCATAGGAGAAATCATTTTGTGTGATGGAATTTGCGCGAAATCAATCCACTGTTAAAGTGCAACTTGCTTTCCGCCATTGATTCAGAAAAAAGGCGCCTCTGCACAAGCAATTTGACTTGCATAAAAAAATTCTTGCATATGCAAAGGGAATACCACTGGCGGGCCACGCACGTCTGATGAAATTGCCAAGCGCGTCAGATGTGCGCTGGCACGGAACCCATGGAATTCCATAATACCAGAAACTTCATCTTCCTCAAACAACGGTGTGGCGTGTTCTGAAACAACACCCCTATATGAAGTCTTAAAAGTTGCAGTTACTGCAGCAATTGCGTCCTGGCGACCATAACAAAAGCTACAAATTCTGCATTTTAGTTCTCCAGGATGTGGCATGGGACTCGTTTTCGGTACGACTTATCTTTTCGGGCGAATCGACGTTTCATCTCATGGATAAAGTAAACGCCATAATGTAAGATATTGAGGGTCACAAAATGCTGTCGTCGCCGTTGAACATTTTAGAGAATTACCAAAACTGAACGTATTTCGTGCTATTTCTGTTCACGAAGTTTATGGACCTTTCTTTTTTGCGGAGGAATTTATGACAAGTGTCTCATATCTGGACATGCTGCAAAATTGGTTTTTTCTTAAACTTCAAGAAGATTCAGATGATTTCATTTTTATGCATGATAGCGCCCCGCCTCACTTTCAGTTTGATGTATGGCATTTTTCTTAACACCACCTTCCCACAACTTTGAACTGGAAGGTGTAGACAAGAGCGTGTTCATTGTATTTTGGCCTCGCGGCTCACCCGACCTCACGCCTTGCCACTTTTTTCTGTGAGGGTACATAAGACAGTGTTTGTACCGCCTATGGCAGCTCCCCCTAGATCTGAGAAATCGAATTGTTGAAGCTTGTTGATTCAGTAAACAGGGACCAGTTGATATGAAACTTCCTGGCAGATTAAAACTGTGTGCCCGACCGAGACTCGAACTCGGGACCTTTGCCTTTCGCGGGCAAGTGCTCTACCAACTGAGCTACCGAAGCACGACTCACGACCGGTACTCACAGCTTTACTTCTGCCAGTATCCGTCTCCTACCTTCCAAACTTTACAGAAGCTCTCCTGCGAACCTTGCAGCACTAGCACTCCTGAAAGAAAGGATACTGCGGAGACATGGCTTAGCCACAGCCTGGGGGATGTTTCCAGAATGAGATTTTCACTCTGCAGCGGAGTGTGCGCTGATATGAAACTTCCTGGCAGATTAAAACTGTGTGCCCGACCGAGACTCGAACTCGGGACCTTTGCCTTTCGCGGGCAAGTGCTCTACCAACTGAGCTACCGAAGCACGACTCACGACCGGTACTCACAGCTTTACTTCTGCCAGTATCCGTCTCCTACCTTCCAAACTTTACAGAAGCTCTCCTGCGAACCTTGCAGAACTAGCACTCCTGAAAGAAAGGATACTGCGGAGACATGGCTTAGCCACAGCCTGGGGGATGTTTCCAGAATGAGATTTTCACTCTGCAGCGGAGTGTGCGCTGATATGAAACTTCCTGGCAGATTAAAACTGTGTGCCCGACCGAGACTCGAACTCGGGACCTTTGCCTTTCGCGGGCAAGTGCTCTACCAACTGAGCTACCGAAGCACGACTCACGACCGGTACTCACAGCTTTACTTCTGCCAGTATCCGTCTCCTACCTTCCAAACTTTACAGAAGCTCTCCTGCGAACCTTGCAGAACTAGCACTCCTGAAAGAAAGGATACTGCGGAGACATGGCTTAGCCACAGCCTGGGGGATGTTTCCAGAATGAGATTTTCACTCTGCAGCGGAGTGTGCGCTGATATGAAACTTCCTGGCAGATTAAAACTGTGTGCCCGACCGAGACTCGAACTCGGGACCTTTGCCTTTCGCGGGCAAGTGCTCTACCAACTGAGCTACCGAAGCACGACTCACGACCGGTACTCACAGCTTTACTTCTGCCAGTATCCGTCTCCTACCATCTCATTCTGGAAACATCCCCCAGGCTGTGGCTAAGCCATGTCTCCGCAGTATCCTTTCTTTCAGGAGTGCTAGTTCTGCAAGGTTCGCAGGAGAGCTTCTGTAAAGTTTGGAAGGTAGGAGACGGATACTGGCAGAAGTAAAGCTGTGAGTACCGGTCGTGAGTCGTGCTTCGGTAGCTCAGTTGGTAGAGCACTTGCCCGCGAAAGGCAAAGGTCCCGAGTTCGAGTCTCGGTCGGGCACACAGTTTTAATCTGCCAGGAAGTTTCATATCAGCGCACACTCCGCTGCAGAGTGAAAATCTCATTCTGGAGGGACCAGTTGATTCATGGGTGGAATGATATGGACTACCATTTCGGTGTTTCTCGAGCAAAGCATGGTGCTCATGTTGAGTGCATGGTCATAACACTTTGAACCTTCCTCTATCCAGTGACTTGCACAACGTGTTTCTGTCTTTCAGAGTTTGTAATAAAAAACTGAAGTCTATTCTTTTTTAATCGGCCTGTATTTACTGATGGCCTTTAAGGCACTCGCCTTCAGATCCCGTTTTGTGTGCAACTACATTTATAATTTTGAGACATAATTAAACATTATAATAAAATTGTTTACAATTTTAACCCCTTTCAAAAGAATGATCAACTGCATAAAAGCATTGGTCCAAGAAATATTTCTTAACTTAGGTATGAGGGCTCTTGGGTCCTTTGTTGCTTTGATTTGATTTGGTAAATTATTATAATTTGTATCCCAACATTTAAAACAGTTTTGGTAGCTAGTAGTTCTGGACTGAATCATATGTAGGTCAGAGTGCTGCCTTGTTGCATAGTTATGAATATTGAATTTTAATGTACAGTCATTAACAGGTATGACTTGACAAATGAGACGATATTATAAATGTAAGCAGAGGGCAGTGTCATAATGCCTTTTGTTTTGAAATGTCTGCATGATTCGTTATGTCTTAGGTTACATATTATGCATATTGACTTTTTTGCATTTTGAAAATATCTACCCCCAGGTGAGTTCCCCCAAAATAAGATTCTCTACTATAGAGTGGAAGTAAGCATAATATACATGTATGAGAACAGATTTTGTGACTGATTTTTTGAGTATCCTTAAAATGTAACACACAGTTGATAGCTTTTTTGAGATATAATTTGTGCGAGTCTCCCACTTGAGATTTTCTTCAAGCCATATACCAAGAAACTTGACAGTCCACACACGTAGGGTCGTGGTTATTTAGAATCACATTGGGCATTTCTTGTTTTTTGGGATGAGAATCTGAAGTTGATGTACGTTGTTTGTGTATATTTATAATCAGTTCTCGTTGAACCATTTGCTGAGTGGCGACATAAACGGTTTAATTTTTTGGTTGTGGTCCTCTGTATCAAAACCTGTTATTAGTATCCTCGTGTCATCGGCAAATAGTGTGGTATGTCCTGTAGCAAGCTTTGTGCCTATGTCATAGATGTATAGCAGAAACAGTATGGGTTCCAGGATTGAGCCTTGTGGCACACCATATCTAATAGGCATTTTGTCAGAGGAGTGGGCAGTACATTGATGGGTGGTTGTATTCTTTATTCAAAATTAATTTCAACTTTTTGTAATCTGTTCGACAGGTAAGATACTAACCATTTGTGTGCAATTCATCTTACACCTTTATTTGCTAGCATCTTAAGGAGTATGGTATGGTCAATTACATCAAAGGCTTTGGATAAATCTAAAAAGATATCAGTAGAGATTTCCTTATTATCCAGTGCTTTTAAGGTTTTGTTGAGATACCCATAAATAGCTGTGGTAGTCGTTCCAAAAAGAGTTCAAATCGTTCTGAGCACTATGGAACTTAACTTCTGAGGTCATCAGTCCCCTAGAACTTAGAACTAGTTAAACCTAACTAACCTAAGGACATCACACATATCCATGTCCGAGGCAGGATTTGAACCTGCGATCGTAGCGGTCGCGCGGTTCCAGACTGAAGCGCCTAGAACTGCTCAGCCACCCCACCCGGCTGTGGTAGTCGTCTTTTGTTTTCTAAAACCATGCTGTTGTTTCGTTAATCTGGATAGTTTATTAGAAAAGTCTTCCAATCTGGTGTAAAATTTTTCAAATATTTTTTGACAATTCCGTGACAAGTCGCAACTAAGAGTCGCAAGTAGCAACTAAAAAGCGCAGTTAGTACTGCCATCTGTTGAGCAAAGTTCATACTACGCTATTCGCTACCGAGTCAAACTGCGATTTCTGTGACAAATCGCAACTAAGAGTCGCAAGTAGCAACTAAAAAGCGCAGTTAACATACTTTTCCTAGTGTCATCTGTTGACCGACGTACGTACTTCGTTATGAGAGCCTTGTGCTTCACGAGATCGATGTGCTGTGTGTTCATATGAAGGGCTTATTTCAATAGTGGTACAAGTCCATTTTTGTTCATTTTGAGATACAGAGTCGTAAAGTTAAATGAGCGCTGAAAAATCTGCAGTTGAAATACCAGAAATATTCAAGCATATGGCTTCTTGCTAGAGATGAACCTTTATTTATGTTTGTTTGGGTCACTAATTTCAGAAACATTATAGACAGAAAAGTGGAGGTAATGGACTTGTACCACTATTGAAATAAGCCCTTCATATTATAGGACGACATGCACATTCAGCATCAGTTATGGTTGGTCAAATACTGCTGTGACTCTGAATGTATTATATTAATAAGAAGCAACATTGCCTTTTTCTCCTGAAAATATCAAGTAACGTAACAAATGTGTTTGATTCTGCTTCCAATACGACAGTTTTGGTTAATACTCCACATGCCTACAGGACTTTGCAATGTTAACACAGCAGAACTCAGACATCTGTATAAGTGTAGTGAAATGAAAACAGTATTATTGAGTCATATGAATGCCTCACTTTTGTTCCGACACAGTTCAAGACTTGGGAGAAAAGTTTTACACCTGGTGTTCTACATGGCAACTTCACACACAAGAACTTTTTGCCGACACTACTACCACCTACATAAGTAAGCTTTTCCTGTGTTATTTTCAAGTAATGCACTTAAGCTATTCCTGATGTAACTGGAAGATCTGTACTTCCCACTTTCATATCAACAGCCTCAAAATGCATATTGTAGACTTCGGGATATGTTACAGGTCAGTGTCACACCAAGATTGTGGAGAAAGGGGGGGGGGGGGGGCATGTCACTCTCCAACAAGTGTTTACCAATAAGTAAGTGGCGGAAAATTATGGGTATAGGATGGCTTAAACATGTGGAAAATGAGATTTTTATTATTCACTCACTGTATTTGACATTTATTATTCCTTTAAAATCGCACAACAACTTCAGTAAAACACAGTTTAATCATTCACACACTTACTTCACAATTATTTCACTTTTAAACTGCAAATCCTCTAAGAGCTGTCTTGAATCTTCACGAGTCTCTCTCAACAGCCTTGATGTGGATAGATACGTACAGCAACCAGTAACCAGAGTCAGAACTGTGTCTGCAAAAACACAAGGATTATTAAACAATTTTTGCTGTCATTAATTACTAGCAATATAATTGACAGAGTAGATTGCTAATATTTGCTATAATGAATATCACATTTGCAAGAACGATCTCGCTGAAGTAATTAAGTCCATCGAAACGCTTAGAAACTAACCTCTCGTCTGACGAAAACGGTCTAAAGACGCAGTGGCAATTTCTTCAGATCTGTTGACAATGATATTTTGAGTTATCACTTTACTGAGTGATTGATATGTAGTTCAGGTACCTGTGAACATAACAATATGTTAGAATTCATTTTCTAAATACGAACTATTACGGTACTTATGGCTACTTACATATTAATTATACCATTAATATTTTCACAGTTGTTTCTTTAATACAAAATTAAAGCCAACGGAAGAAAAAACGTAAAACATACTTGCCAATGACAGTTTGTTGAGATGCAATTTTCTGTGTTGACAGATGTAACTTTTTCATACGGTGGTAAGTCGCAGAAATCGGAGGAATCACAGAAATCGCATAAGTCACAGAAATCGCAGAAATCGCGGAAGTAGCAGAAATCGCAGTGGCGGAGGGATACACGACCTATGTTCCTTAACTGCGACTCTTAACTGCGACAAATCACAGTTAAGAATAACAGATACTGAAAAGTAGCATTCACAGAAATCACTGATATCGGAAAATCGCAGTTTAGCCCACTATAAACGCTGTGGCCAACGTGTGACGTCACTTACGTCAACAGAGTTGTTTACAGGTCTAGTCACCAGGCAGCGCTGTCACGCTATCAGCCTTACTGATGACGTCATGAAGCGATTCCTCGGGGCCCGCGAGACGCACGTATGCTGATGCCTTGTGGATTTGTGTATGATGGCGGGATTTGTGTGCGTTAAAGCTTTTCAATCACGGAAAAAAATTGATAATACTTGCTGCAAAAGCACGTGTTTGCAGACGAGAAAGGATAGTTTATATTCCAGACAATGGACGGTAAGTAAGTTCCGTTAGTAATGTTATCATGCGCAAGAAAAGTAAAATGTAGTAAATCTACAGAAATTTCAATCTTTGTGCCTATAGTGTTCTGATGCATTGTGTTACTCGGTAAAGTTTCTTTCAATGCATCTATGTGGATTATTTGTGGTAACGGCGTATTCTCATAACAAATGGCTTCGGTATTTAAGTTGCAATCATCGTAACTTTTTCCTGATCAAAAATTGTGTAGTAACTGTATTCTAACAGTAACATCCACATTTGAAAACTTTTGAATGTTCACAATTAATCATCGATCATAGTCAGTATTTTTGACAGTAAAATAGATATGAATTGCAGTGACTGAATCCAGGTTTGTGAGTGGTGTAATGTGTTTTTGTAATGGATGTTTCAGAGTTTCTGAAGTGAAAGTCCAAGGAAGAGAAGACAACGAGAAGTAGCTTTTTTGATAGTAGCTGTTTCATGATTTATAGGCCTACTGGGGAAACTCGCCACGTAAAAAAACGAGTAACACATCCAGCTTGGTACCTCTATGGTGATGTGGAAATCCGAGCATTGTTAATAAAGAAATTAATTCTGTGTGTGTCTTTCTTTTGATTCCCTTATCATGTTGCTTATAGTAGACCAAATTTAATTAAAATACCCAGGTGATAATTTCAACATAAATTGGACGATGTGCATAGCTGCTTCTCACAGGCAAAGTATAAATATTCACCATCCTATGGCATGCGTGTTCACTGGTCAGTTATGGCAAAAGAAATCACTGACTCAAAGCATAATTTGCTTGGTAGACATAATTGGAAATGGCCTTTTTAGTTATAAGTTTACATTATTAGATTATAGTACTCCCTGAGAGATTATCTTCTGCATTTCTTGGCCCTGACATGATTAGGTCTGGAATACAGCAGTAAGTGTGCTGCTCTGCTGTCAGCAGCATGGTAGTCAATGTGTTAAGCAGTCGTTTAGGAACTAGTGTGAAGTATATGCACCTGTACAGCCTTGGCTAAAAAGATACAGCTAGAATGCTAATTACTGTTTCAGGAATTAACCTTTACACAGTTAAATATATTATGTTAAATATGTATCTAAGACTGAATTCATGAATAACTCTGTAGTCATTTAAATAAAAATGCTGCAAACCGAAAAATTGTCTTGAAATGGTAAGGGATATCAAATATAAGTAAATATTTATCCTCTGTAAGATTAAAGTGTAAAATTGCTGATACCTGGTTGTTACCATATCAGTGCTGGCCCCAGCAGAGCAATCTGCTGTGACCACCGGCACCTTCATGCCAGCCAACGGGTTAACACACAAAACAGGGCAGTGCATGACTTGGTCCGTAATTGTCATTGGTTGAAGCAACTAAAATTAAATTTCTGAGGTATGCTGCAACTGTGTTATTGGTATATTCCCCAGCATGATTTAAAATCTTTGCATTGAAATGGCACTGACAGTGTGTAATATATTTTGCAACAGAGAATAGATAAAAATTTATGTGGGAATATATTTCAAGAACCCCTCTCAAACCAAACCTGACAATTATATTGACACACCAGTAAACCCACCTGAATGGCACACTGGGTTACACAAGCATTAACTGTAGAATAGGTAATTTATACAGAAAACTTTTCGTACAAATTTTATTGTAAAGCACACTGAAGTTAGGGAAAGGTGCAATGCCTAGATGAGATAAACATGGACACACAATAACTCGTTTTGCTCAGATATATGGAAAATTAACTGTAGTATTATATGATGTATAACATATATATGACATATAACACATCTGAGGTGCAAATTTGTGGAGAGGAGAGATTGCATTGAACCTGTTGTGTATGGTGCATATGTTGTTGCAGTGGTGGGATGATGTCATCCAGATTTCAAAATTAGGGGTCTTGTAATGAAACTCTCATCAGTTTTAATATTTAAAAATAAACATGCCTGAAAAAGGAAGCTGAATAGGACTTTAAATTAAATTGCAAAAATTTTCTTGTTTTGCACATTCACTGCAGCTGACACTTAAAAGCTCGTGGCTAGTAGCTCTTATTGACCTTTGTGTCAGCCACAGTGAACATGTTGAAGATTTTAAAGTAACAAAGTAGTTGTTGACATTCTGATATTAATGGATGGCAGCAGGAAACACAGCAATGAAATAATGTGAATGACTTAAACCAGGAATTAAACAAGTCTACATAGCTTTGAACACAGTCATTTCACACTTCTTAGTAACCGCATATTTGTGTGCTATAACTAACACAGCAACCTTTCATTTTCTCATCTTTGATCTGGGACACATGTCACATTTTACTTATTTTCCTAGAGCAACTCTAGGTTTACTAGATCCACATTTCAGAGTTCTGGTAATTGTAGTCCTACTTCATGCTGAAAGTGTGGGTTGATAGCTGTCTCTTCAGATATGATCTCATCAACTGCCACTTCAGAAACTTGAAGGAAAAATGTGATTATTAAATTTTCTGTCAGTGATGAATGTATCACTAATGTATATATCACACAAATATTCATGATGCTATAGAATAGTGCAGGGCCATCTTCTGGAACACCTGCTGGGTAGACTAAACAGTGCACTTCACATCCAGTGCATCAATTTCTTCATAGGTAGTATCATAGTACACTACTATCTCAGGCTTGATTGTCGCGATGCTCAGTGAAACAGCATTATGCCTTGAAGACAGTAAACTAACAGCCTTCTTAAGTTTTTGAATGAAGGATGTAAGTAAGTAATATATCCAAAAACAATTAAGTTTTACATTTTGCTGTAAGAAACTCGTTTGGAATCTTTCCTTTTATTATTATTTTGTACATGTGTGACCTTTTTGTGTCCTCATCCCAGTTTGACAAGTACATCTGATTTACTTAATGAGGATATTTATGGTTACAAGCAAAAAAAAAGAAAAAACATGGGGTGACAATGCAACCTGCGAACAAAGATCATCCTCCAAAACTTTACGAGCCTAGGAAGTAAGCACAATGATTTGGACATAATAGCATGTTTTAATAAACCAGATGTTTCAGTTATTACTGAGCACTGGTATACCAAAAAAGAATCTTATTATGCACCAATTAACAAAAAATTTCTGCTCGTCTTTCAGTAGAGATATCAAACCTTATGGTGATGTTGCAAAAAGTGCCAATAGCTGGTGCTCAATTCCTTACGTGTTGAAGGTGTTACTGAACTTTCTGTGATAAGCTATAGATGGGAAAGCTAATCTCTATCAATTGCTTACAGAGAGAGATAGTAAATACTCTGGGAAAACAGCTGGGTAGTAATGCTGACAATTGTTCACAGTTTAATAAAACCTTATCTAACACAAATCAGTTTTCACTCTTGAGAATGGCGAGTGGCACACACAGATGTAACATTACTGATACTTAATACAGGGTACCCAGGACTTAGTACTGGGATACTTTCTTTTGTTGATTTATGTAAATGACAAAATACTGCTCCCCAAATTCAAGGATAGTTCTGTATGCTGATGCTACACCCATTGCATGCAAGTGTAAAGGTCATGAGCAACTACAAAAACTATGAAACTGTATTACAAATGACATAATTCAGTATTTCTATGAAAGTCATCTCATTGTCAGCACAAGATAGCAGCAGTAATGGATTTTCACCCCACAAGACAGATTTTGGAATTCAGTTGTGCACTGGAACTGATATTGTCATCAAAGAAAACTACTGCTTGGTTACAGTTAAACTTTCTATATTTAACATGTTATAACATGGAAACTAATTACTGTACAAGAACATAACTTGGTAGTATTAATGTCAAGGACATGAGGAAGAGAAATAATGCAGAATCAATTCAATTGAAACACTTTTAATGTTTCCAGAATGAGAAACATCCCCCAGGCTGTGGCTAAGCCATGTCTCCGCTATATCCTTTCTTTCAGGAGTGCTAGTTCTGCAAGTTTCGCACGAGAGCTTCTGAAAAGTTTGGAAGGTAGGAGACGAGATACTGGCAGAAGTAAAGCTGTGAGTACCGAGCGTGAGTCGTGCTTCGGTAGCTCAGATGGTAGAGCACTTTCTCGCGAAAGGCAAAGGTCCCGAGTTCGAGTCTTGGTTGGGCACGCAGTTTTAATCTGCCAGGAAGTTTCACTTTTAATGTGCTGCTACAGTACACCACACCAGTACCGTTACTGGTGACGGTGATGGAGGCTGCTATGAAAAGCTTGCGATTTTATTCAAATCTGATGTGGCAAGTTAACAAAACTTTTTATCCATGTGAGTAAAATTATTGTGTAAAATTGATAGCACAGCTTCTTACAGAAGTCTTTTCAGGGCCCTTCGGAGTCTTTCACTTACATATCAACATATTTATTCCCTAATAGTATTTGTTGTTCATAATAGGGGTAATTTTACTCTGTTCAGTGAAATGAACTTGCAAAATACTGGAAGTAAAAACAATGTCCATGTAGACTATACATCCCTGCCTACGATTCAGAATGGAATATCACATTCTGATCGAAAGTCTTTAACAGGTTGCTGCTAGACATCAGGCAGAAAACTGGAAATCCTGAGGTATTAAAAAAATACAAAGTAAAAAAAATATTTTATTGGCTTCTCCTTCTGTAATTATAATTAAACATAATGTTTCGACTCACGAATGCAATTGCTAGTTAATGTTAACACTAAGGTTCAAATTAACAGAATTTTAATTTTACCATTATATGTACAGCTGACAGTACTCATTGTAAAATTATGAAATGACTTGTACAAAGTATGAGAGAAAAATAGCACTTAAAAAAAAAAAAAAAAAAAAAACAAAAAAAAAAAAAAAAAAAACCTTTCTAGCTTTCAGGGTTATTACTTCCTTCTTCTGGGAAGATGAATATAGTTTGGAACTGGAAATGAGGGGAAGATCACTTACACCACCCGTATAGAACAATTGTGTGACACATTCATGAGTACTGCTCCAATGTTTGAGATCCAGGTCAGATTTAAGCAACACATTGAAGCAACTCAGAGTCTGGATGCTATATAGGTTACCAGTAGTTTCAAACTATGTGCGAGTATAATGAAGATGCTTGGGAAACTCATGTGAGAATCCCTGGAGGGAAAATAATGTTCTTTTCGTACAACACTATTGAGAAAATTTAGAAGGCATGAGAAATCTGGGCTCGGATGGCAGATAGCCTTTCTTCCCTCTCTCTGTTTGCAAGTGGAACAGGAAAGAAAGTGATTTGTAGTGGTACAAGGTACCCTCCACCAGGTACCATTTGGTTGCTTGTGTAGTATGTATGTACATCAAAATACGGAAGAAAATTGTGACTGCCTACTACATTAAGAAGTAATAGTTGAACTAACCTAAGCTTTGTAGTTTACTTCAAATGTTTTCTCCCACTGATACACTCTGACAATTGGTGACTTGCATCTATAGCAGTCTTACAATTTGGAGATGTCAGTAGGTTTACTGCTTAGATCTATTAATATTCCCTCATTGAGCTCTTTTTATTTTAAGATCACATAAACTGGATTTTTGAGAAACTACATACAGGGAGATGTGATTGGCATATAGCTGTTTGTTTACAGAAAAGCAGCGATCAAAATTTAAGCATATCGGTAACACACACTGGGCAAGAGCACATATCTGCGCTAGAGCACTATACTGGATTTCGCCCCCTTCCCCCCCTTTCCCTAGAAACCTTGGCTGGAGTAATAACTATTTGTAGCATAGTCTGAGGTCTACATTTGGTTGAAAAGCGATAATTTCATTGACAGTTGTGGAACACAGCGAATGAGAAATAGCGGTTGTGATAACAGACAGACGTGTGGCTTTGCCTAATATTTGTTTGCGGCGTATTTAAATGCACTTTCCCACATTTAATGCATTTCTCATAATAAAAAATAAAACTAATGGGTCATCCCCAAAAAACATATATTAGAAAATCAACAATCATCCAACGTGTTTTGATGCATATTAATTACGGATCCAGTGTAGCAGGGGATACAACCCGTCGGCTTTGGACAATGACATCACAAGTCGCCAGATAGCAGTTTACCATTTTCGCTTTTGCTGTTATGTTTCAGTTTCGTTTTTTTACTGATTGCTTAATAAAATGGATCTGTTTATTCTATCCCGTGAGATTTTTTTTTAAAAAGCCAAAAAACACTTATCAGCTACTGAAGGGAGCTACAACACTAAGAAGAATCGCTTCTCGATCGGCGACTTGTGACGTCAATGTCCAAAGTCGACGGGTTGTATCCCCTGCTACACATCAGAGGGTTGGATCCCCTCAGTCGACGACGTCAGGTTGCAACGCCTGGGCTACTCTCAGGTTGTAATCTCCGTCTTCGGCAGTTGTGTCTGTCTGTCTGTCTGTCTGCTTGCCCGTCGCTTCCTGCTGTCGCTGTTCATCCGTCTGTCCGCCTGCCTGCTCGCTGTCCGCCGCCGCCGCTGCTGCCTGCTGTCCGTCCGTCCGTCCGCCTGTTCGCCGCCGTCTGCTGTCCGTCCGTCCGTCTGTTCGTCGCCGACGCCGGTGCCCGCCGCCGCCGGTGCCCGCCGCCCGCCGCCGCCGCCGCCGCCACCAGCCGGTGCCTGCCGCCGCCGCCGTCGCCGCCTGGTCGCCGCCGTCGCCGCCGTCCTGACCCTGGTCTACGGCCGTCTTCGTCTTCATCCGTCTTCGTCTTTGTCTGTCCCCAGTTTCTGTCCTTTCCTCTTCGTTCTGTTCGTTCTTGTTTCTCTCTACCGTCATGTCCGCCCCCACCACCGCTGCCACCGCTACCACCACCGCCATAGTTTATACTTCCCCTTCCGCCGCCTCCACCACTATAACTTGGTGTGCCCAGTCCCACCCCCCTCCTTCCATCCCACCTCTCCTCACTCTCCCTTCACCCTCTATCTTTGTCGCCCCCTCTCCCGCTTCTTCCTCTCGCTCCTCTCGTTCTGATCCTTTCCCCCCACTCCCCCAGCCTGTCACTGCAGCTCCGGCTCGGGTGGTGGCCCGTCGGGCTACTGTCCACGCCCAGCTCTCCCCGTCACCTTCGCCATCACCGCCGCCACTGCCACTGTCATCGTCATCGTCGCCGTCGCCTTCGCCTTCACCGTCACCGTCACCATCTCCGGCCCCGGGACCTGCCCCTCCCCGCCACATTCCCGTTGTTCCCATCCCCCACACCTCCTCCACCGCCGTCAAGCGCCCCAGTGGCACCCCTGCTTCCTCTGCTTCCAAAAAGGCTCCGCCTCGTCGTCCTTCCCCCACCCATGATGCCATGGATGTCTCCCCGCCTGTCCCTGCCCCCTCATCCTCCTCCTCTACCCCCTCCTCCTACCGCTACCTCCTCTCCCGTCCTGATCCCTCTCTCCTTGAAGCCCGGAACCTCACCCTCTTCCTTTGCCAGCATTGTCCTGGTGCCCCCATCTCCCTCCTCACTCCTCGCCGTGATTCGGTCCTCATCTCCTCCCCCAGCCCAACCCTCCACACATACCTCCTTTCCCGCATCCCTGTCACCCGCTTTGGCCCTCATGCCTCTCTCACCCCTGCTCCTTCACCACCTCCCTCCCGACAACCCCAACCTCCGCGTCACCCGCCAACTCTCACCGCCGTGATCACTCGGCTTAGTCCAGTGATCACGGAGGAGGAGGTGTTGGCGGAGCTCAAGGCGCATCCCCATTTGGAGGTGCGTGCGGTTCGCCGCATACATAACGCTGCCGGCCCCACCCGCCTTACGCCGGTTTTTTCTGAGCACGCCCCCTCCATTGACCGTCTCCTGAAGGAGGGTGCCCTCCTTTTTAACCAGCGGTACAAGGTCGACCCCTCCCGTTCCCCTCCTCAATCCCTGCGCTGCCAGAGGTGTCTGCGCTATAACGCGCACCCCACAGCTGAGTGCCGCGAGGCCCCCACCTGCCCGCATTGTCGCCAAGCGCACTTCCTCAGGCAGTGCCCTAACCTCCAATCCCCCCCCTCCTGTAATACCTGTAACCTCCCTCATCCCACCTACTCCCAGAATTGTAAGGCCCGACCCCCTCCTACCACTCCTGAACTCACCGTTCCTGTCCGCCCTCTGGACGCCCCCACCCCTCCCGGCAACTCCCTTCGCCCACCCCCTACTGCTGAGGACATCATCCGATTCCTCACCATTGTCCTGCAGAATGTACATACTTTTCAGCGCCCACACACCCTCCAACAGATCTCCCTCGCCGCCCGATCCGTTTTCCACCTCAAAATGTACGCCACCTACTCCAACAACCAGGCCCATTTCACCTTCTCCCGTCTTGACACCCTCGTTTAAATCCCTGCCATGGCGCGACAGCAACGTATCCTTTTCAACAACATATGCTCCCTTCCCGCCAACAAAAACCTCTTCCTGCACACCCTTGCCACCCACCGCGTGGATGCCTTCCTCCTCAATGAAACCTTCCTGCAACCCCACCACACAGTCCACACTTCGCCCTACCTCCTCCGCCGCTCCGATAATCCCCTCCCGATTGCGCGTGGCGGAGTTGCCATTGGGCACCACCGCCAGATCCCCGTTCGGCTCCAACCTCTCCTTCCCGACCCCACCGAACACCTGATCCTTAGTGTCTTCTTCCCCGGCCTTACCATTACCTGCGCCACCATCTATGTTCGCCCCAACGCTCCTCTTCCCTTCGACTTCCTCTCCCACATTGACCGTACCTTCTCCTCCTACGTGATTTCCGCCGACCTCAACATCCATAGTCGTTCTGCCGCCCAGTTATGGCGGTGGCATCGGTTCCTCTCCTCCCTTCAAGGCGACCTCATTCCCATCCCCCAGCACACCCGTCCCGAATTCAACTCCACTCCTGATGTTATCCTATCCTCCCCCAACCTCCTTGGCCGCATTATGGTGGATGTCCTGGAGCCTATTGGTAGCGACCATCTCCCTGTCCTCCTCACCATTTCAGACGGTCGTCGCCCTCGCCCCAACCCTCGTACTGATCCTCCCCCTAAGTATGTCCACGACTATTCCCGAGCCGACTGGAATACCCTTTCCACCCAGGTCGATAGCCACCCTCTCACCTACCACCACCCTGACGATGTCACCCATACCGCCTCCTTTCTCCAGCAGACCTTGTCTGAGGCTGTGGAGGCCCACGTGCCTACTGTCGCCATCCACCCCCACCGTCCTACCTTACCCCCACAGGCCGTTCTCCTCCTCCGTGAATCCCGTCGTCTCTACCGTGCCTTCCCCCGCACGCGTGACCCGGACACACTACGACGCCACCGGCAACTCCAGCGACACGTTCGTAATTTGCTCGCGGCTAAGAAACGCCGGGACTGGCGACAGACATGCACCCGTTTAAATGCAACCCTACCAATCAACTCGTCCAAGTTCTGGTCGGCCTTCCGTCGCCTTACCGGAACTAAACCCTCCCCCTACTATCCTCTTCTCCACGATGATCACCCCTTCCCTGACACCGTTAGCAAGGCCAATCACTTTGCCTCCTACCTCTCCGATGTTTTCTCCATCCCCAACGATCCCCAGTTCGATTACTCCCTCTTCCCAGATATCCGCGATCGAACTGACACCTTTGTCCCTCCCCTCGCTCCTGGTTTCCAGTACTTGGACAACATTACACACACGGAACTCAATGCCCCTATCACTACACAGGATCTCCTTGATACACTCCGCACAAAACGCAACACCGCTCCTGGTCACGATCGTGCCACCCACCGTCACCTTCGTGAAACTCCTGTCTCTTTCCTCTCCACCCTGGCCAGGCTCTACAATGTAGTCCTGTCCACCGGTTACTACCCCGACCTGTGGAAAACCTCCCGTATCCTCATGTTCCTTAAACCTGGCAAACCGCCGTCCGCCATCTCCTCCTACCGTCCCATCAGCCTTACCTCGGTCTTCAGCAAGGTCCTGGAATCTATCCTCACCCGCCGCATCCACCAGCATCTCCGCCAGCACCGCCTCCTTCCCGTCACCCAGTGTGGCTTTCGGCCATCCTTCTCTTCCGACGATCTTCTCCTTCACCTCACTCATCTCCTTTCCGAACAGCTTAATTCCCGTCGCTCCGCAATCTTCCTCTCCCTTGACCTCGAACGCGCTTATGACCGCGTCTGGCATTCCGGTCTCCTCTTCAAGCTCCAAACCTTTGCCCTTCCCATTAACTACGTCCATCTGATCGGTTCCTTTCTCTCCCGCCGTCCTTCCTATGTCACCACCCATAACACAGATTCCTACACCTTTTTCCCCTCCGCCGGTGTGCCCCAAGGCTCCGTCCTCTCCCCCCTTCTGTACCTTTTGTACACGGCGGACATGCCGCCGCCGTCGCCCCCCGTCCACCTCCTCCAGTTTGCCGATGACACCGCCTTCCTCGCCCTTGCCCCCACCCTGCAACGCTCCCAACGCCTTCTCCAATCCCATCTTGACCGGTTCATCGCTTGGTGCAACCAGTGGTTGCTCAAGGTCAATCCCTCCAAAACCCAGGCGATCATTGTAGGCAAAACCACCCCTTCCTTCCGCCTCCTTGATTTCTATCTCACCGTCTATGGCCGTCCTATCGCCCTCACTCCCACCCTTAAGTACCTTGGCGTCACCCTCGACCGTCGCCTCTCCTGGACTCCCCATCTCCAGACGATCCAAGCCAAGGCACGTTCCTGACTCCGTCTCCTCAAGCTCCTTTCCGGCCGCACGTGGGGTCTGGACCCCTCCACAATCCTCACAACCTATAAATCCCTCATCCGCCCTATCCTTTGTTACGCCCATCCAGCCTGGATCTCCGCCCCCTACCTTCTATAAATCCCTCCAAATCCTTGAACGCCATGCTCTCCGCCTTGCCTATCACATCCGTCTCCCCTCCCCCACACGGATCCTATATGATCTCATCCCCTTCCCCCACCTCCTCCTTTTCCTTGAAAGGATACGGATCTGGTACACCTCCCGTAAACTTGATCCTCCTCACCCGCTCGTGTCCCCGATCCTCTCCCACCCCCGCCCGCTGCCGCGCCTGTATTCCCACGTCCCACCCGGTCTCCATCTCTCCACCCTCCTTACCCTCTCCCAAGGTGGCTTCCGCCAGCTCCCCCTCCCTGATGATGTCCTCCCCCCCCTGCATCTACCCCTCCTATCAACTTTGATCCTCCCCCCCCCACCTCCTGTGTCCTTTCCTTCAGGCACCCTCCCTCCCCCCCTTTCCGTTCCCTTCTCTTTCCTTTCCCCCCCTCCCTCCTACCCTCTCCTCCGGGCTTCCCTCCCCCTTCCTCCCTCCCCCTCTCTCCTTTGCCCATGGCATCTCTGCTCTCCCCTCTCCCATTTCCCCTTCCTCCTCCTCCACCTCCTCTCTTGGCAGGTCCCCGGACTCGTACACGCTGAGTGGACATTCGCGCGCCGGAGATCATCGCCATCAGTGTCTCGTGAGTGCCGTCATGTTTAGTGTTCAGTGTTCCCGTCATACTCCATCGTTCGCCTGTGCCATCGCCATCTTCAGTGTTAGTGCATCGTGACAACAGTTTGTAGTGAATTATCGTCGAGTGTGAACGGCTCCATGTTTGTCTTTATGTGTCTACTGTTTTATTACCCACCGTTATGTCACATTTGTGTATTCTTTCTGTTCTTTCTTTATCTCCTCTATGGCTGAAGAGCGGCGTACCATGCTGCTGACAGCCTGCCTGTTTGTATGGGTTTGAAAATAACAATAAAGAAAAAAAAAAAAAAAAATTCCCTGCTACACTAGTCCCCATATTACTTACAGATATCGTACACAAACTGGAAAAATGCAATGGGCGTTCCACTACGTATCCTTTACCATATTTGATTTGTTTTTCCGCATTTGCTACTGCTGGTATGGGTTCAAGGACAAATTCGTGCTGCAAACGTCTCAGTGGTAGCCTACATTGGTAAGCTGCAGTTAATGCGTTAAAAACATTTATACACATTGTCCTCAATGCGTAATATGTGTTATGCTATAAACCACTCTGCCTTTCGACCAATAATTTGTTATCAGTTGGCTTCAATCAATCACGTAAGACTCTAATGTGTAACTTTGACTATGCTGCGGATTATTATGTCACCATAATCCAGATTATTCGCATTCAGACCTTCTTTCTACATTTAATTCTGTTAATGGAAGCTTCATTCAAACAATCTGGATTGATTTGACGTTCCAAAACAATAGCTGATGGCAAGTCTGTATAAACGCTGTGGCCAACGTGTGACGTCACTTACGTCAACAGAGTTGTTTACAGGTCTAGTCACCGGGCAGCGCTGTAACGCTATCAGCCTTACTGATGACGTCATGAAGCGATTCCTCGGGGCCCGCGAGACGCACGTCATCAGCATGCCATGTTCAATGAATATCCGCGTTTCGAAAACTACCAGCGATATTGGCTTGCATGAGAGACGACGTCATGCCATGATATGACGTCATGATTCCTCGGGGCCCGCAAGACGCTTCTACATATCAGTCGCGATGCTCACTGCTGTAAAAGTTGTTACCGTTAGCCAGATGGAGCGACACTAGCGCTCCAAGCGGCGAGTAAGATGAACGACAGACGTGTCGTAAGCATGTTGTTTGTTTTGCATGCATTTCCTACGTAATTTACAAAAAATTTGAGTTATTTTCTTTCCTCTAAGGGTTTGTGTAGTATCAGAAGGCATATATGTTTCTAAAAATGATTCCAAAATAAGCGCAAGTATGGACAAAAACCGTGAATCGAGTGGCAAGCTACTACACATTCGTGAAGAAACACTTGTGACATTGGATAGAACTGCAGTTTACCACGTTGATATCAAAAGAATATAAACACACAGATCCACACGTAAGAAGCACAGACATGTACCTCTACATGCAAAAGCGATGAACAGCTCATTTATCGTTCTGTAGGCCTACCGTGTTTGTCATTGTTGTCGCCTGTTGCCACAAGTACGACCTTCATCTTTATATTATTATAAGTGGGACAAGCAACTGCCAAATAGTGGGAGAAATATGTTGAAAACATTATAATGATCTGGTTACATTAAATTTCATGCAAAACCAAGTATTCGAAGAATTTTCAAACAATCTGTCGGTGAACAACGTGCTAACAAAATAATGTCATCACACGAAAGAAGCAAGGAAAATTAAGTGACTAACAACAGAAGCGAATGAAATACATACCCAACGCTTTTGTAAGACACGAATAACTCCATTTAATCTAACCACTTCATCGTCAAAGCATGTCTGTGTTGACGATTCACACGAATTTGGCACTGATACATGGAGAGTTGAACTGGCTGCTTCTGTGTCATAGGACTGTTTTACGGCTTTAGGTGGATTGTCGAATCATTCTGGCAGTTTCCTCTTCATCGTCAGTGGAGGTGGATTATTTGGGATGTCAAACAGTGTGGGTACTGCATTCTACACGAGTTTATTATTGTCTGCGTTCATGAACTGGTTTTGTTCGAAATGTAGCAAACAAAACCTAATATTATTATACAGGTAAACTGGGTCTTTTTTCATAACGTCTTCTCGTCTGCTACTAACTAACCATTTTCTGCTCCTAAAACGAAACATTAATCATTAATACACATGTAGTTTGCAAGTGAATCCTGACGATACAGTTTAGTAACATGACGGTATATACCTCTCAGGATCCTTAGGAAACGTAAAAAAGACAGCTGTGGTGTCTTCTTCCTGTTGTTGCTGCAATTTACTGCGCTACAAACGCTCCAGCTTGTAAAAACCATTGTAGAAATCAAAATAAACAACCACTATTCGCTTTCACGATCGCGCCGAACTCACAGTTTAAGTTACTGGCCGCTTGGGGAGCTGCTGGTGCAGTAGGCAACAAAATCGAAGCGAAGTGTAGTGACTGTTATATTAGACTGTGCCACTCTGGTATATACCTCCATGAATAGGCCTTTCATTCACGTATGACAATCTCTGGCGCAGATATAAAACTTCCGAATTCTACAGAATACAGAGCGAAATACACTTACTTATGAAAGAAGAATGCTGCACAAAGGGGTGTGGCGGTGCATCTTGGTACACTTAACACCAAATAGTGTACCTTGTAATCTCTCAAATATATACGTTTTATACATCAAACTATTCAAGAAGATTTGCACCACAAAATAGGCATATTTTTGAAAAATCGAATTTGTTAAAAGTTTTTGACGTCATACCTCCGCCCCCCCCCCCTACCCCCCACCTTAAATGCTTGTTCAGCCAGGCTGGCTTGACGGTGGAATCATGAAACCAAGACATGTTTAATTTGCTGTTCCTTTACTAAATTTCTCCACTTATTGCTCATAAAAAATGATCCATTATCTGTCGTAATCACTACCAGTTTACTGACACTGGATAAATAATCACACATACCATGTCTAATAATAAGAGCTGAGGTCACTGTTTTTACAGCATACATACAGATGTACTTGTGGAAAACAGCATACAGTGCAATTACATACTTTACCCCACCCTTGGCCTGTGGCTATTGATTGGCTGCGTCCAAAGATTACTAAATGTAGGGATGTTGTGGGGATGATTGGCTGTAACTCTATTAAACAGGATCAGTTAGTGTTTTGGTTTTGGCATATGGTGCATCTTCTTATTACCTGTTGAATTTTGCGGCGAACATTGAGAAAATAGCAGTATGATACAATTTTTTTAGTATTCTTTCATACTCCATAATAGCCATAAGTATTGTGAGTATCCTTAATGAAATGATATATGTACATCTCTGGTAAACATACGCACCACCTAGATCAGTGCTGGGCAAATACCAATTCGCGAGAGCGGGCACTCGCAGATGCATGCACGGCCTGTCCGCAGATCTCCTCAACCTGGCAGCCAGCAGTACACCCACCATCTACTCACCTAGCCACGCATGTCACTGCACCGTGCGGAGCCACTCAGTCCATCCACTTCCCATCGTTTCTATTGTCTCTGCAGACATCGCATACAGTGTTTGTGATAAAACAGAACTAGTGGATAGAAAATGGCTGACGAGGAGTTAAAATCGTTGAAACGAAAGTCCTTTGAACCCATATTCATTAATCCACAGTGGGAAGAAGAGCACTTTTTTGTAGGAACAGAAAGCGGACCACATTGTTTGATTTGAAATGCAACATTGTCTTCATGGAAGAAGTACAAAGTGAAGCAACATTATCAACAGCTTCATGAGAAGGATATAGTTGGTTTGAATAATGAAGAAACAAAAGCCAAACTTATTGAACTGAAGCAGAAAGGGGAGGAAGACATATGTATATGTGTAGATAATTATGACATTGATTCACATTATTACTGTTTTAATAATACGTTATGTGCATTTTCCATCACTTTCACCTTCTCCTGTAAGAATTTACATGACGGAAACTTCATCATCCACAATGATGCAGCAATGACAGTAAGCTATCATGTAGTGGTAGCTCTTAAAATAGCTAAAACAGCACAGCCCTTTGGCATTGGACAATTTGTGAAAGCCTGTTTGTTGCTGCTGCAACAATTCTGTGCCCAGCAAGTCTTCCTGTTTTTGAAACCGTTCCTCTTTCAAGGAGAACGGTTTGCAGGCACATTGAGAAATGGCACACGATGTGGAAGCTCAATTCAGAAACAGGATCAAAGACTTGGTTTTCTTTTCATTAACACTGGATGAAAGCACTGATGCCTGTGATGTTGCTCAACTTGGAGTCTTTTTGTGAGGAGTTGATGCTCAGTTTAATGTGATTGAAGAACTCCTCGATTTAGTGGCAATGCATTACACAACAACGGCCGACAATATATTTTCGTCCGTAGAACATATAATAGATAAATACGAACTATGTTGGGAAAAACTTTCATCGATTGCAACATATGGGGCTCCTGGAACGATTGGTCATAAGTCTGGTGTCATTGCTTTGATACGAAAAAAGTTGAAAGCTGTCGGTGTCCAGCAGGAACTACTAGCAATACATTGCGTTCTTCACCATGTTAATTTGCGAGCCAAATATGCCAAGCTAGTTGGCGTCATGGGCATGGTTATAAAAACTATTAACATTCTCAGGTTACACGGTTTGGGACCCAGACAATTCAATTTATTCCTGACAGATCTCGAGTGTGAATAGGGCGATGTTCCATATTTTTGTGAAGTACACTGGTTGAGTCGACGTGTTGTTTTAGAACGATTTTTTTAATTTACGTAACGATATAGCGTTACTCATGGATGCGAAAGGAAAACTGGTAAAAGAATTGGACGACCCACAGTGGATTTTAGACCTTGCGTTCTTAACTGATGTAACCAAGAATCTGAATAGATCGCATGTAGTTTTGCTAGGTAGAAATAACGTAATTAGCGAAGTATTTGACACTATTTTGGTATTCAAGAGAAAACTACTTTTGTGGGCAATGCAACTGTCAAAAATGTGTGTGCACCTCCCGAGCATTGCACTAGTTGTTAGTGAAAACAATTTGGAACAGGAAAGGCTCTAAGAACATTTCGATTGATTTGTAACGGTGCTACAGTCTCTCGAAGGCATTTTTGATTGTAGATTTGAGGACTTAACTCGACTGGAATGCGATGTCAACCTTTTTGTTACTCCTTTTGCAGTTAACATTGAAAATGTGTCTTATGAAATTCAGTTGGAACTAATTGACTTTCAATGCAATTGTATGCTGAAGGAGAAGTTTCGCGCTGCAGAAACTTTGGAAAGCTTCTACAAATATTTCACATGTGGACAGTTTCCATTGTTATGTACAGTTTTTTGGAACAACATACCTGTGCAAAAGTGTTTTCTTCATAACGAACTGACATAATCGAAACTTAGGAGTTGCCTTACTGATGTTCATCTGACTGGTGCAGTGCGCCTTATGACCAGCAATTTCACGCTAAATATCGTGATGTTAGTTCAGAATCATTCTAAAAACATCCAGGATGATGTAAATCATTGTGTATGTCCTATTCGTACAGAGGACCCTTCCTCTGAACTACACACTTCCGTGTAAATATAACGTAACGTTTACAATACAAATGTGTTCATTTCGTAATTCTTTATTTATTTATTTATTTATTCATTTTTATCCATCTTTCGATGTCATCAGAAGAATTACAGCTGTTTGTACATTGTTTTACATAACAAAATGTGGTGTGTGTACTGTAAGACCTTCAGATTATTTGACTTGTCGCTCTAACGAAGTAGGCGAGTGTCAGCAATATGTCTCGTGGTCTTATCATGGCGTGTTTATCTTCTGCTGTTAGGTTAGATGATAGAAATGCCACTTGCACACTTAGAGTAGCAGATTGACGGTGACCAACGTGAAACAGAACTTGATTAATTTTCACACACATTTATTAAAATAATAACAAGCATAAAAATTACTTAACTTGGTTCTGGATGCTATTTACAATTGACCATCTGAAGTTCCTTTGGTATTGGTATGTTAATCTTATTCTCACATATATCTCTGATATTTGACAAAAGTGTCTATACATTTATCTTCATGGCTATGTACAAGAATATGGTAATCTTATTAGGCACAGACTGAAACTTGACTATAGACTGGTACAGACAAATGTAGAACTTGTACAGACTGGTACAGACTAATGCAGACAAATGCAGACTGGTGCAGACAAATGCAGACTGGTGCAGACAAATGCAGACTGGTGCAGACAAATGCAGACTGGTGCAGACAAATGCAGACTGACTAATCGGAGGTCTGTACACTCGTTATAATACCTCGCATGTTCATGTATCATTGCCCGAGTGTGATCCACGAGGAAAAAAGGTTCTACATAAGCAACAATCTCATTGGCTGCATTACATATTAATACGCGGATCGGTGGAGGCAGAATTTGGTCCATCTCTATGGCAGCGCCATCTCGTAGAGTGGAGACGGACGAGCGCTGCGCCCTTGCTGTTGTGCTTAGAGGGGCGTGCTCTAGTGGGAAAGTTGAGTACATGCTGACTACGCGGAACTATTTACACAACACAAAATATTACATGGTAAAAATATAGCAATGTTGCACCCTATTAGCTTATAACTGTCTCTATGCGCCTATCTATACATAACAGTAAGCCTTAATTTATCAGCATTAACATGCAATGGATGTCGTCAGAAGAATTATAGCTATTTGTACATTATGTTTCATACAACAAAATATTACATGGTAAAAAATATAGCAGTGTTTTACCCTATTAGCTTATAGCTGCCTCTACTCCCTTATCTCTACATGACAGTAAGCCTTAATTTATCAATGAATTAGGTCATCTTTACAACTATTCTGAAATTCTTCTATACTATAAAAGGTATTTTCCTTCATCCACACTTTGGTTTTAGTTTTGAAAATATCCAGTGAACCAGTTGAGCCTGCACGGGTAAAGTGTTGAATAATTTTATGACTATGTATTCATAGCTAGATCGTGTTTTCTTAAACCTGATTGTGGGTATATCAATCATATTTGTTTGTCGAGTATTGTGTTGATGAACAGATTTCCTTATAGTGTAGTGGTTTAAGTTTTCTTTTATGTTTAATTGGCAACAATATATGTAAAGAGATGGGACTGTGAGAATTTTTAAGTCTTTAAAATAAGGTCTACATGAGATCTTGTTGTCAGTGATTCCATAAAGACGTCTAATTGCTTTTTTCTGCCAAGTGAAAATTTTTTTGGCTCCTGGGGAGTTACCCCATAAAAGAATGCCATATTGTAGATGACAGTGAAAGAAGGCATATTATGAAGTAATAAATGTGTAACATGTGTGTAATTTGGCTAGTAGGTAGATATCTTGTGATAACTTTCGACATACATAATCTGTATGTGTGTCTCATGTTAATGTCGAGTCAATGTGTATTCCTAGTAGTTTAACAGATGATTAGTCAGTGTTACTGTTTGACAGACTGAAGATTATCTTGACAGTCTTTTCATGGTTCATACTCAACTCATTAGCTTTAAACCAGATATTAGATATTTAGAGACATTCTTCACTTTCCTCCTTCAATTTATGTCTGTATCTAATTTGTGGCCATGAAAATAGAACATATTACAATGGTTTGAAATGGTGTTTCGTCCATACTTGGACAACTGTTGCATGGCACTGGATGCACAAACTACAGATAACCATGTTTTACACTTATGTCCCACACACGCTTGTTGTTCCACATATGCTTGGCCTCCCAATAGTGCCATGTTCATGGATGCCTCATATGCATGAAACGGTTTGGATGTATATGTGTTCCACCTGCACTATGTACGTTAGCTTGTCCATACTCAGCTGTGTGCACGAAGCACTCTCGCAGCAGCACAGTTGGGCCCCATGCAATGTGCATACCCATGTTGCCAGCCACATTGCACAGCTCTGCTAGCCACACTACGTCTGATTACGGCTGCTCAGTGTTGCCCTTGCGGCTCACGGTGCCCTTGTGCAACCATGTGAGCAGCTCTCGTGCCCACCCCTGACATAGATGATTCTGCCTTGTGACGATGAAAGAGTACACTTTAATGTAATTTGTAGTACGTGCCTAAAAATTTTTGTTTTCATTTTCTTGAAGTCTCTGCATGAATTTCTACTAGTACGTGTCTACTTATTGTAATTGTCACATGTTGCAACATTTTATGTAGTACAGATGGTGTCTGCTGTCGTGCACCAAAATATATGACCTCAAAATTAAATTCTTGTAGGAAGAGCCACCACCTTGCTATTTGTTCGTGTAATAGTTTGCATACTAACAGAAATGACAGATCTTGGTGGTCACAAGATACTTTTATATGTATCTCCCACAGATAATATTGGAATTTCCTGAACATCCAAACCACCGCCAATGCTTCAAGCTTGGACACCGAATACAATCTCTCACATTCTGCAAGTGTTCTACTCACAAAAATAATTACACATGCTGTTGCTTTCCCTTTGACTTCTCCGAACTGAAACAGACATGCCCCCACTCCTTGTGATTATTGTAATAGTAATGCAACTAGCAAATCTTATTGCATCTGAGATAAGTAGGGAGATTCTTTACCTTATCTTGTACCGACTGAATGTCTAAGAACTGGTCATTACATTGTTTATTTAAAAAAATACTTTGTTTAACAGAATGGCAAATCTACATTGCTGTGTATTTTGTTAGGACCTGATTTGGCTCTAACTAGTTCCAGCGAAGTCTTACGTTTGTCCAATTGCAAATGACAGTTGTCATTACCAAATTTATCTATAATTTGAGCTGCCAAAAGAAATCTATTCTGAAGATACAATGAAATATTAGTTTCTTCACCATAAGAAATGTATATTTGATTGTAACCTTGTTAAGGGTGACAGGTATGCAAGCCTCTTGATCTGCTTCCCACGGCAATCAAAATTTTAGTTTTGAACAGGTAAGTGTGGTATATGCATAGTCTTTTTGATATTGTGGCATAAACTTGTCGTCAAAGCCCCAATGTCAAGTACAATAGTTTCTAAAATATTCCCTGCTTTGGCATTTATTATTGCTATACTATTTCACCAATGTTTTCATCGTTCAGTACCTTGCCCTCCCATAACTCACCTCTTACATTGTAGTCAGTATCATAATGCAAAAAATACATAATCAAAATATCCACGGGTGTATTGCCGGTCTACAGTGTCCAACGTGCACAATATTTCGGCGATCGTACATGTCGCCATCATCAGGTGAACTGACGGACTGAGCTCCTGTGAACATGCCGGCACGTAAATCCGTACGCTATGGCTGCTCAGAGGGAACTGGGTTCGGTCACGGCGGCGGCCGATTTAAGTACGCACCGCCCACGGCGCGCTCCCTCCGCTGTCCGCGCCCCGCGCCACAGTTGCGCGGTGGAACAGATTGCGACGGCGTCTGAGACGACATCGGAAGTGATGGCTCTGTCCGCCGTGGTCATCACAACTATACGTTTGCTCGATTTACTCTTGATTAACCCAATCGCTGGTTTCCAAGCCTTGCTAAGATTATAGCCACAGTCATGGTTTATGAGGTGGTCATTGGTGCGAATTTCGATGGCGTCTCTAACAACACTGTCCCAGTATCTCGACGTCTGTACCAGAATCCTCGTGCATTCATACTCCGTGATTTTCCGACAAACAATGTTCAGCAACTGCCAACTTGCTCGGATACATCAGTCGAGTGTGCCTCTGGTGTTCACGGCATCGATCCTCGACGGTACGCATCGTCTGACCAATATGCAACTTGCCACATTGACACGGAATCCGGTACACACCGGCCTTCCTCAAACCGAGGTCATCTTTGGCGCTCCCCACCAGTGCACGAGTTTTATTCGGAGGACAAAACACAGTTCCGACCCGGTGTTTCTTCAAAATGCGGGCGATTTCCCCCGAGAGTGCGCCTGTATATGGAATAAACGCAGTGCCTACCTCCTCCCTCGTGATTTCATCCATCTCCACAGGTTGTGCTGTAGTGGTTGGGCGGAGAGCACGTTGAATCTGTCACTCTGAGTACCCATTTTTTCGAAATACAGTTCTCAGATGTTCCATTTCCTGGGGTAGACTCTCTGCGTCAGAGATAGTGCGCGCCCTATGTACTAGAGTTTTAAGTACCCCATTCCTCTGTGAAGGGTGGTGGCAGCTGTCTGCGTGCAAATACAGATCAGTGTGCGTTGTTTTCCGATACACCCCATAACCTAGGGTGCCGTCAGCCCTTCTCTTGACCAAGACGTCAAGGAAAGGTAATTTACCCTCCGTTTCAGTGTCCAAAAATGGCTCTGAGCACTATGAGACTTAACAGCTGTGGTCATCAGTCCCCTAGAACTTAGAACTACTTAAACCTAACTAACTTAAGGACATCACACACATCCATGCCCGAGGCAGGATTCGAACCTGCGACCGTATCAGTCGCGCGGTTCCGGACTGCGTGCCTAGAACCGCGAGACCACCGCGGCCAGCCGTTTCAGTGTCCATAGTGAATCTGATGTTGGGGTGTATGGAGTTTAGATGTGTAAGGAAGTCAAGGAGTTTATCCATACCGTGTGGCCAGATGACGAATGTGTCGCCCACATAACGGAAAAAGCAAGTTGGTTTCCATTCGGATGACGACAGGGCTTCCTCCTCGAAGTTCTCCATGTACAAATTCGCTACCACCGGTGAGAGTGGGCTACCCATGGCGACTCCCTCCATTTGTTCGTAGTATTCTCCACTAACAAGAAAATACGTGGAAGTCAAGACATGCCTAAAAAGTTCAGTGGTCTTCTCGTCAAACTTCTGACTAATCAATTATAGTGGCTCTCACAGGGGCACCCGCGTAAACAAGGAAACGACGTCAAAACTCACCATGATATCTGACTCATCCAACCTGAAGCTATCAAGGCGTTTAACAAAGTCCACGGAATTGCGGATGTGATGAGGGCATTTACCCACATAAGGACTTAATATTCCCGTCAGGTATTTGGCCAACAAATATGTAGGTGCCCTGATGTTGCTGACAATGGGGCGTAATAGTACCCCCTCTTTGTGAACCTTCGGGAGTCCATATAGTCTAGGCGGTACCGGACCTTGGGGTAACAATTTCTTAGCGTCACCCCCTGGTAAATCTGCGTCCTTGAGAAGCGACCTCGTCTTGTTCTCCACCTTCTTTGTAGGGTCAACGCTGATCTTCCGGAAGGAATCGTCATTTAAGGCTCTGCATCTTATCAGTGTAGTCCTTATGGGAGACAACAACTGTAGCATTGCCTGTGTCAGCCGGTAAGACAAGAATTTCAGAGCGCTCCCTCATATCACGAATGGCAGCCCTCTCATTACTGGTGATATTTGACTTCATCGGCTTGGACTTCGTCAGCGCACGACAAGTTTCACGACGTATTTCCTCAGCTGATTCAGGTGGAAGTCGAGCTGCAACCTGTTGAACAGCACTAACAATTTCTGCGACCGGAGTGAACTTGGGAGTGGGAGTGAAGTTGAGACCTTTCTGCAAAACCGAGACTGCATTATCACTCAACACCATGCCACTCAAATTGATGACAGTCTTGCACGGAACCTGCAGAGATGGTTTGTCAAGGAGACGTGAGAGCTGTTTGACGTCCCGTTGCCTTCTTATGGGCGGAATCAGCTGCAACCCAGGTGACACCATAAATCCAATCCCAGGAAAAAGAAGTGAAATTACTAGCCAGTTACAAATGTAGTTTGAGTAATTCCTGTGAGATAAACTCAAGGCTCCGGTGGGAGAATTGCACTCTCTCACATACCAATGCGAGGCTGGCTCGTTTCTTGATTCTCTTAGCTGCTGCAGAATCGCTGTGATGCATAACCTTAGCAAAATTTGGAACAACATTCTTGGAACGACATCTCTTTAGAAAGGCAAGAGTACTTGGCAAACGACATCTACAGTGGCGCAACTTTTCAAATTTCTTCATGCTGCGATACATCTCCTCCCCGTAAAGATGTATGATGTGATTCTTGAGTTTCTCCCGACGTATTTGATAATCAAAATATCCACGGGTGTACTGCCGGTCTACAGTGTCTAATGTATCTGGCATCTTGTTGCTTTGCTTGCCACTCCTTCCATTTTGTTCATTCATGCTAAATATTTCTTGTTCTTTGTTACTATATTCCATTCATTTCATTATTGTCCTTTGATTACATTTTATATTCAGGACTGTCACTGAGTTGATTCTACATGTGAAAATAAACTGTAAAAGTCGTATGAACATGTGTGAAAATTTTGATTGTTACAGAACTGGAACAGGCATTGAAGACTACACATATCCATGAACAAATATGAAGGCAAGTGTGAATATTATTTACCAAAATGCTGTGCAGGCACTGTGGTGGACAGACTAATGGTGGGACATATGACTGATCCATCCTACAAGATGTATGGGGGCTCCCCAACAGTTGGTAGCTTGTGATGTCTCACCAAGGCAGGAGCTGCACGTGTACCCAGTATGCAATTGTGGGTTGGATCAGTTAGCAGTCATGAGGCCCTGTGCAAGCTGAATATGCAGACATGCTGTTTGTGTAAGGGTACTGTAACGGGTGTGCCCGTGTGGCTGTGACAGAGTGCCAGAGATGTTTCCCTGATCGACAAACCCCCTGTGCCAGGGTATTTCCCATGGTTTTTGAACGTTACATGAATCTGTAACCTACCCATGTACATGTAACATCAGAACGCAAGTCAGATGAGTAAAGTAGGTGGTACAATGGTACAACTGAGTCCCACCACCAGTACACAGCACGTTAGTCATCAGCTCGATATTCCACAGATGCAAGTGTGGCGTACATTATATTCCAATTGTTTTTAGTCCTTCATGTGCAACCCTTGCAACATATGCATCCAGGTGAGTCAGTAAGCAGTCAACAATTTTGTAAATGGTTGGCTGCATGCATAGATGCCATGCAATACACTTTATTTGCAGATGACGCTACATTTATCATGGACACCCGCAATTCTCATAGATGGACAATGGTGAATTGACATGATGCTAGGGAATCAAGATTCCAAGTTAGGTTCTCAGTGAACTTCTACTGTGATATGATAGATGATCCGGTGACAGGGGCTGTGTTCCTGCCAAATCGCATGGTATTAGAGCAGCAACAGCAAATGTACCTACTACATGACGGATCACTAATTCACTGTACCAGACAAGTATCCCAGTATCTGAATAACATATTTCTTCAATGGTGGATTGGTCATGGTGGACCCATTAATTGGCCTGCCTCATCGCCCGACCTAAGCTCGTGAAACTTCTGTTTATGGGACTGGTTACAGGGAGAGGTGTATGCTACGAAGGTGGATACATGTAAAGAACTTGCATCACTGACACTGTTGCCTGCATTAAAGCTCACTGAGGTGATGTTTGATGTGCAACACAACACACTCTCCAATGCATTGACAAGTGCATAGAGATGGGTGGCGAAATTTTTGAACAACTCTCATAGGATGGATCAGTCATGTGCCAGACCATTATTCTGTTCACTGCAGCACCTACACAGCATTTCAGTAAATAATGTAATACGCCAATTGCATGCAACAAGGTGGGTGCTGTTCCTTGAACACAAATTAAATGGTGCTATGAAAAAATGCTCAAACAAAATTTTTGAAATTACTGAAAGGGAGGAAAGCAAGGATCTATTGCTGTTGCATCTAGCTATGGAGCGCTAATGACTAAGATAATTGGCAATACTTGGTTCTACCTTGTCTTCCGCTGATGTGGTCTTTTATGTGTGTATGTAAATTTTCTTTTCAATTTTGGTTTCGTATTTCCTTTATTGTTGTTTTCCAAATTTACTTCTGGGCTTTTTTTGTACAATCTCATATCATGCAACAAAGAAAATGTACTTCTATATTATGTGAAGAAAGAAATTCTTTACAACAGTATGAACAATAGTACTGACATCTGATAGATGCAGTCCTGTCACAGTTGCAAGTCTAATGGAAAAAAAGAATACAATGTGTGATTATATTTATTTAAGGTGTCCCACACAGAAACTGAAAGAAACATTTAAAGTTTTATAACGACCTTTTGTACACACAATGTTAAAGTTTATGTGTGTTGTCCTTCCTGGATAAATGTTGTTGCCAGTGAGTTTGAAAATAGTGATGATCAGCATTTAACTCTGCATTTTTGTAGTATTTCCGATCCTGTGAATTAATTGTGCTCCATCCCATCTTGTGTTGTTTCTGTGTAATTTGGATTCAGTGATCAGATGTGGTTCTGCGTTCCACTGTGCTGTGACTTTAGTTCACCAATAGTTCTTCCTCATTGTGAAAAGGAAAGTTGCCACTCACCATATAGTGGAGATGCTGAGTCGCAGATAGGTACAACAAATTAAAATTGTCACAAATAAGCCTTTGGCCAGTAAGGCCTTTGTCAGGAATAACACACACACACACAGACACACACACACACACACACACGACTCGTGTGTGAGCTGAGTTTGTGTGTGTGTATGTGTGTGTGTGTGTGTGTGTGTGTGTGTATGTGTGTGTGTGTGTGTGTGTGTGTGTGTGTGTCCCTGTCTTCATACCTTCCATAAAATTGTAACACAGCTTTGTCTTTTAGAAATATCATTCAGACAGCTAAACATAAATAATTACAGCAAAAGAAATGCATGAATCCTGGAACAAATATCAGCATTCTAGAACAGCGTTCTTTTCCTATGTGTTTTCTGTAGATATTGCACGAGTATTACTTTTATGAAAAGTGTAGACTTCTTGGAACTGTTTAATTCAAATCTAGTCTTGTGCAACACTAAAGTGTAGCTTAAATATGTATCTGAATACAGTGATATATTGGTTTACAAATTTTGGATTCAGTCACTTACCTTTTAATTTTTCACATATAATTTTACAACACTTTCAATGTATCAGTGTCATGTCACAGTTTATTTCCAGAATGATGTAATCTGATAAGTGAAAGTCTTTTGACTTGTCAGCCAACACTATGCATAACCAAACTATCAAAGAAACAGAAATTACTAAATCATTCTAACAGTTAAAAGTATCTACCGTTATTAAACTGTTTGCTGATTCTTCTTTGAATTACAGCTGGTGACTTGCTGTTGAATCGTAAGCAAAGCACTAAATTGTCATACAAACTAGATAATAAAATCATGAACTCCCAGTCCACCAGTGAACCTGTATTACAAGGTGTACCACAGGGCTCAATCTTTGGACCCTTTCTCTTCCTTATATATATTAACAACATTGCGCAACCCATTAACTCCCATATTGTAAGCTATGCAGATGACATATCAATCTTATTCTATCGGAGTGAATCTAAAGAGCTAGAATCTCTTGCTACTAGTGGTGTAACAGAAGTAACAAAATACTTCAATTACACTGTTCTACAAAAAAAAAAACCTTTTTTTCTATTTCTGATAAAAAATATTGTGATCCTAGTTGTATTTTGAGTGCTGAATTGAAAACTGTTATTGGTTTTTTTCTGTCAGGGATAGTTTATGAGTAATCGCAATTTTATTTCTCTTTTCAGTTTCTGATATAGTGCAGCAAACGTGAGGTGAAATTCAACAAACAAATGCACATCTTTATGATGTTATACATTCATCACATTAATGGAGGGTGGGATCTAACATATAACACAGTAACCTTTGTGTATACACTTTGAAGCATTTATTTGACATGAGAAATTACAGAAAATAGTCAAACAATGAGCCACTGCTTTGTAATGCACATCACTTTTTTCTCTTGTATTGTGAATCTTTCTTCTCTCGAATGATATTCCAGCAATAATCTGCTAACACAGAAGGTACCCACTTCCCTTCATAGCGCATTTCTATGGTAGAAATGTCTTTATGGAATCTTTCCCCATGTTCATTCGATACGTCACTACAACTCTCTGTGAAGTAGTCCAGATGAGAGTCCATCATATGTACCTTCACAGACATATTGCACCCCAAATCCTCATATGCTTTGATCATATCCTTTACCATTGCTTTGTAGTTAGTAGCTCTTCTTCTTCTGAGGAAGTTTTCCGATACCATCTTGAAACAGTCCCATGCGGTTTTTTCTTTATCAGTTAAACATGCTTCAAAATTTGCATCTTTCTGCAGCTCCCTGATTTGTGGGCCCACAAATACACCTTCCTTTATTTCTGCAGCTGAAAGACGGGGGAATTTGGTAGCTAGATATGCAAACCTACAGCATGTTGGATCCATGGATGTCACGAATTGTTTCATCAGGCCAAGTTTGATGTGAAGTGGTGGAAGTAGTATATATTCAGGAGCTACCAGACTTTCACGTTGTACATTCTTTTCGCCAACTTTGCATCTTCGCCTAGGCCATTTCTTTTTCACGTAGTGAGAATTTCGGTCTCTACTATCCCACTCGCAAAGAAAACAGGCATACTTTGTGTAGCCTTGTTGCATTCCCAGTACCACAGCAATTACCTTGAAATCTGCACATATTTTCCATTTGTGTTCATTGTATTTTAATGAATTTAGCACCCTTTGTACAAATTCGTAATTCGCTTTTGTCAAACTAGCGTAAGCTACTGGAACAGAGGGTATTTTATTTCCGTTATGGAGCAAAACACCCTTCAGACGTGTTCTCGATGCATCTATGAAAAGTCTCCACTCCTGTGAAATGTAAGTGAAGTTCAGCACTTTCATCAGGCCAGCAACGTCATTGCAAAATGTCAGTGCTTCATCAGTTGAAAAATAAGAAATAAAGGCATGTCCTCTGTGCCTGAACTCACTGATTTTAGTACTTTGGTGCAGTAGATTATACTCTTGTAATCTTGAACCAAGCAGCTGTGCCTTTTGTTTACTTAGTCCTAGATCACGTACTAAATCATTTAAATCTGCCTGCGTTAACAAATGTGGCGATGACTCACTTGTGCAGTGATATAAAGAATCATCATCTGTGATTTCTTCAGTACTACTTATTTCACTGTCACTCGGAATTTGACCTCGAGCTCTTGAAGGTACTGGAAGGTTGTCGGAATGCTGCACTGGCATTCAACCGTGCTCGGAAATATGACAGACAGTTACTTGTCAGCCAAAACACCCACTCGTTAAGACTGACACAAATTGTGGCTAACACCACTGTTAAAACTCGATGCACCTGCCCCTAGGAGGCGTGAAGATTTACTGCCGAGGCAGCGACCGGCTGTCGCCGTTCGAGTTAATGAGATGTTTCAGGTGGTCTTAATGACATAGGTGTGGCGGGGAATAACCTAATGATGTCTGATTCTTCCCACCTGCTGTTGCACAAGAAATTATCACGTGCTGCGACTACTGGATGCGGCAACATACCCGTATTTCTCTATAATGCCTCTGTGTATGCCATGAATTGTGAATATGCATATATATACATATTACATAAAAAGTATCCCTGACAACGGTATTTTGTTTACATATTTGAATTTCCCACGGTAAAATGATCTAGAAGCACATACTTTAATATCAGAAATAGAACCCATGTCGAACAGTGTTATCAGGGACTCAAGGTGAATTTCACCAAATCTCAACTACTGACATTTAAAACAGGCAGTTCTCATCACAACAATATGAATAGTGTGTGTAATATCTCTGCGACAGAAAATGGTAACTGTAGATTCCTGGGTGTATATGTTGATGAAAATTTGCAGTGGACATACCACATTAATTTTGTATGCGGAAAGTCAGTAGTGCCATATATCTCCTCAGCTAGCTCGCAAAAATAGTTCCTAGCCAAGCACTGAAATTAGTATATTATGGAACACTTTACCCCTTTCTCAATTACAGAATTGAACTATGGAGCTGTGCAGCTTATGTACATTTAAAAAGAATACTACTACTACAGAAAAGAGCAATAAGACTTATACATGGGATGGGACATAGAGGTTCATGTCGTGAAGTGTTTGTGCAGCACGAATATCTGACAATATATTCTCTGTACATCTTCAAAATAGTTGTATTGTTTATAAGTCAACCAACAGAAGCTATCAAGGGCAGTGATGTACACGATCACAACACTAGAACAAAGTGTAACTATTTCTGTAACAGAACAACGTTAAAAATGACTGATAGCAGTCCATATATCAGTGGTTTGATTTGGTATAACAAGCTACCAATCTCTCTAAGAACATACACGGGAAATGTTTTTAAAACAAAATTAAAATCTTTTCTAATAGAAAAATGTTTATATTATTTCAATTAATTTTAAGATAGTGATTGTAACATGAGGCATTAGCATATCAGTTGTAATGTGATAATAAGTCTGACATTTGCAAAAGCCATCATTATGATGGCTCCACACAAAGAAAATATAAATAAATAAATAAATAAATAAAAATCTTTCATATAAGATGGAAATTAAATGTTGAATGCAAATCCCATGAACATATGCTGAGTACATTGAGAATATTTGGAAAATTGGCATGACTCCCTCACAACCACAGTCAGCATGAAAAGAAAGAAAGACATCACCAATTGAAGGAGTTGATGAAAGAAAGTGTTAATCCACAAAACATTGTTTTGTTATTGCCAGCTACAATACATGCTTTGTTAAATCTGTAAATTGTAAATCACAGTTGATTTGTTGGTATATTTTTCTACAAATTATTACACTGTTTTTAATTATGAAATCTTTTACATGTGGAATAAAACTGTATACCCTAGGAAACTGTTTACTTGAAACATTTTCTTATTTTTCCTCTCCATTAAAATGTACCAGGAGCTTATTGAGACCAAATGTGTAACTAATTATCTTTTACCATAAAACAGTGTACCAGAACCACAAAACATAAGATGGAAAAGTACTACTAACACACAAGCCTTAAATCATTCACTAAGTAATAATGTTAATTTTTTCCTTAATTTAGTCACTACACAAATCATTTCCAAGCTGTCATGTTTGTTTTCTTTTTGTATGAGAAAAAAAATTAAGGAATCAAAACTAGTCACATTCATCAAAAACAACACAATAGGAAGAAATTATACCTGTGAGTTTTTGTAAAGTGTAGTCACAACACAAATAAAGCAAGTCCAGATTTTCACTTTTTCCCAGTTCATTTGGAGGCTTTCAAAATAATGATAATAATAATAATAATAATAATAATATAGACAGTATTTATGCATGTAAGTAAAGATTTTACATCACCCTAATTTGTGTCAACATCTACACTCTGCAGACCTCTGTGAAGAGCAAGGCAGAAAGAAAGAACTTCCCATTCTACCACGTGTTAGGGGCTCTTCCTGTCCATTTGCTTGTGGAGCACTGAAAAATAACTGCTCAATTACCTTGTGTTCACTGTAAGTAGCGTAATATTTTTCCTTGAAATATTCCCAGTGAACAGTGTCTTCCTTCAAGCACTCCTTCATTGAGATTTGGGGTGCAAATTTCTTGACCTCTGCTATCGACTGGAGAAATGTAGGGTCCCCCTGAATAGGTCAGGCATGCACTACATGCCGGAAGCGGCTACAAGTGTAGCGGAGTACGTGTGCAGTGCACATGTGGGTTTTTTAGGTTAGAGAATTCCCTCCCTAGGCTCGACAAGACGCCTCCTGAGACACGGCAAGGTAGGAGTAGGCAAAATGCAACAGAGAATAACAATATTAATGTACTAATAGTAAACTGCAGGAGCGTCTATAGAAAGGTCCCAGAACTGCTCTCATTAATAAACGGTCACAATGCCCATATAGTACTAGGGACAGAAAGTTGGCTGAAACCAGGCGTAAACGGTTATGAAATCCTAAACTCAGATTGGAATGTATACCGCAGAGACAGGCTGGACAGTGAAGGGGGAGGTGTGTTTATAGCAATAAGAAGTGCAATAGTATTGAAGGAAATTGACAGAGATCCGAAATGTGAAATAATTTGGGTGAAGGTCATGGTAAAGCAGACTCAGACGTAGTAATTGGACGTCTCTATAGGCCCCCTGGCTCAGCAGCTGTTGTGGCTGAGCACCTGAAGGATAATTTGGAAAATATTTCGAGTAGATTTCCTCACCATGTTATAGTTCTGGGTGGAGATTTTAATTTGCCAGATATAGACTGGGAGACTCAAACGTTCATAGGGGTGGCAGGGACAAAGAATCCAGTGAAATTTTTTAAAGTGCTCTGAAAACTACCTTGAGCAGTTAAACAGAGAACCGACTTGTGGCGATAACATATTAGACCTCCTGGTGACAAACAGACCCAAACTATTTGAAACAGTTAACGCAGAACAGGGAATCAGCGATCATAAAGTGGTTACTGCATCGATGATTTCAGCTGTAAATAGAGATATTAAGAAAGGTAGGAAGATTTTTCTGTTTAGCAAAAGTGACAAAAAGGACATTACAGAGTACCTGATGGCTCAACATAGAAGTTTTGTTTCAAGTACAGATAGTGTTGAGGATCAGTGGACAAAGTTCAAAACCATCGTACAATATGCGTTAGATGAGTATGTGCCAAGCAAGATCATAAGAGATGGAAAAGAGCCACTGTGGTACAACAACCAAGTTAGAAAACTGCTGCGGAAGCAAAGGGAACTTCACAGCAAACATAAACATAGCCAAAGCCTTGCAGACAAACAAAAATTACGTGAAGCGAAATGTAGTGTGAGGAAGGCTATACGAGAGGCGTTCAATGAATTCGAAAGTAAAGTTCTATGTACTGACTTGGCAGAAAATCCCAAGAAATTTTGGTCTTATGTCAAAGCGGTAGGTGGATCAAAACAAAATGTCCAGACACTCTGTGGCCAAAATGGTACTGAAACAGAGGATGACAGACTAAAGGCCGAAATACTAAATGTCTTTTTCCAAAGCTGTTTCACAGACGAAGACTGCACTGTAGTTCCTTCTCTAGATTGTCGCACAGATGACAAAATGGTAGATATCGAAATAGACGACAGAGGGATAGAGAAACAATTAAAATCGCTCAAAAGAGGAAAGGCCGCTGGACCTGATGGGATACCAGTTCGATTTACACAGAGTATGCGAAGGAACTTGCCCCCCTTCTTGCAGCGGTGTACCGTAGGTCTCTAGAAGAGTGTAGTGTTCCAAAGGATTGGAAAAGGGCACAGGTCATCCCCGTTTTCAAGAACGGACATCGAACAGATGTGCAGAACTATAGACCTATATCTCTAACGTCGATCAGTTGTAGAATTTTGGAACACGTATTATGTTTGAGTATAATGACTTTTCTGGAGACTAGAAATCTACTCTGCAGGAATCAGCATGGGTTTCGAAAAAGACGGTCATGTGAAACCCAGCTCGCGCTATTCGTCCACGAGACTCAGAGGGCCATAGACACAGGCTCCTAGGTAGATGCCGTGTTTCTTGACTTCCACAAGGCGTTCAATACAGTTCTCCACAGTCGTTTAATGAACAAAGTAAGAGCATATGGACTATCAGACCAATTGTGTGATTGGATTGAAGAGTTCCTAGATAACAGAATGCAGCATGTCATTCTCAATGGAGAGAAGTCTTCCGAAGTAAGAATGATTTCAGGTGTGCCGCAGGGGAGTGTTGTAGGACCGTTGATATTCACAATATACATAAATGACCTTGTGGATGACATTGGAAGTTCACTGAGGCTTTTTGCAGATGATGCTGTGGTATATCGAGAGGTTGTAACAATGGAAAATTGTACTGAAATGCAGGAGGATCTGCAGCGAATTGACGCATGGTGCAGGGAATGGCAATTGAATCTCAATGTAGACAAGTGTAATGTGCTGCGAATACATAGAAAGAAAGATCCCTTATCATTTAGCTACAATATAGCAGGTCAGCAACTGGAAGCAGTTAATTCCATAAATTATCTGGGGATAAGCATTAGGAGTGATTTAAAATGGAATGATCATATAAAGTTGATCGTTGGTAAAGCAGATGCCAGACTGAGATTCATTGGAAGAATCCTAAGGAAGAACAAATCTGAAAACAAAGGAAGTAGGTTACAGTACACTTGTTCACCCACTGCTTGAATACTGCTCAGCAGTGTGGGATCCGTACCAGATAGGGTTGATAGAAGAGATAGAGAAGATCCAACAGAGAGCAGCGCAATTCATTACAGGATCATTTAGTAATCGCAAAAGCGTTATGGAGATGATAGATAAACTCCAGTGGAAGACTCTGTAGGAGAGACGCTCAGTAGCTCAGTACGAGCTTTTGTTGAAGTTTCGAGAACATACCTTCACCGAAAAGTCAAGCAGTATATTGCTCCCTCCTACGTATATCTCGTGAAGAGACCATGAGGATAAAATCAGAGAGATTAGAGCCCACACAGAAGCATACTGACAATCCTTCTTTCCACGAACAATACGAGACTGGAACAGAAGGGAGAACTGATAGAGGTAGTCAAGGTACCCTCCGCCACACACCGTCGGGTGGTTTGGAGAGTACGGATGTAGATGTAGATTGTTTAGCATGCATCCTGGATAGTATTATTTTGTTTTCCAGTATTTTTGCTGGTAACCTGACAACTGAAATATTGGATGCAGAAATAATATTAGTCCAGATGCATGCCTGAAAGGTGATGAAATAGTGTAATCATGTCTTTGTGGTCCTTATAGTAGTGGTACATTGGAAGCTGCTATAAATTTCTCTACTCCTCAGTTTTTAATAGTTCTTACAACTTTGCAAGCAAGCTTACTTTCTGTTTACTTGGATCCACAGTCCTGCAGTATTGTAGAAATGGGAAAATTTTCCGCCTGGAGTATTATTAAATGTGCTTATTCACATTCGCCATTTCAGTTACTGAAACATACTCGAGTGACAGCTTTAACAACATAAATTGCTTAAACACCTAGTCAACTTTACATACTGTTCTCCAAAAAGCCAAATTGTGTTCTCATTATGTAGTGCCACAGTGCATGATTATTCATTTTAAGAAGGCTTTATCTTCATGTCAACCATTCAGTATGAATAAAATATAAGATTACTTGTCATGTAAGGAAGATAATTTAGCATTTCACTAAAATCAGAACATTATCTCAAACCAGGTGTTCAAGCAGAAACTCACCAATGAATTATGAATGCAATACTGATTCTAATAAATTTATGTGATATCATACTACATTCTTAATTTCCACTGTGCATGCACAAGGTATGAATGTGCAGGATGCTACTACCCAAAGATCAAATCTATAGGGTCAGAGATAGAGTTTAACATAAATTATATTATTATATAGGGCATTATTTATTTAATTGTAAATGCAAAAATGTTTTTAAAAAGTGTCACATACATATCCAAAAAGCTCAATTCAGCATGTTTTGGACAGATAATAATTTCTAGAGTTTGCAGTGCAGAGTGTACAAGATTAGTGTATATGGCTTATTTCGATTCTATTATATTCTATGGAATAACATTCTGGGGTGCAACTAAATGTCGCTTGAGAGAGGTTTTTAAATTACAGAAAAGAGCCATTAGAATTATTACACACACTCTCCACAAACACACTGCAAGCCGTTGTTCGTGCAGCTAAACATACTTACAGCACCATCTTTGTACATATTAAAAGCATGCTGCATACAAGAACACACTTGAGTAGTTTACATGTAAATTCAGATCTTCAAGACTACAATACGCGCATCTGTAAGAATCTGCATGTAGAAAGAACAAGAAAAACAAAAACTCAAAAACATGTGAGCCACTATGGAATAAAGCTTTATAATGCTCTGCCACTCTGCATCAGTGGAACAGAAGATGCAGGAAAATTTAAGTCAGAATTAAAAATGTATCTGATAAATAAATGTTTTTATAGCACAGAGGAATATTTTGAATCCTTAAATCACTAAGTGATAGTTGTATTGTCAACATCATGTTGTTCTCATTGTCAGTTCTATGTCTTGTTTATACTCTTTTAACTCTAAATTATGTGTAATATGTGTTTACCAAAATGTACTAAATATATATAAAGTCATCACATACGGTACATGTTAAAAGAGCATGTAAAAGAACAACCCATTAATTCAATGTTTTAATTTTCAACATATTATATAATGTTAATGTTATGTGTTTGATAGAAATTTGTGATATTCTGCTGTGCATATTCTGGACAGTATTATGACAATTCCTATATCATGTAAATGATGCAAAGGATGATAATAAATGAAATGAAAAAATGAAATGTGCCTACATTCTGGTCACTGTATGTGCTAATTCAAGCAGTATACCAGAGACAGTGTTAAACATTTCCTTCATTTGGTTTTCTCAAACGAAACAAATGTAGCTTTTGCTCACCTAGCTTAAATTAATGACTTCCAAAAAAGGTACATTTTAACTGATAATAAGCATTTCAACAAGTGGTTTCTCACAGACTCACAGATGTCTGTGCATTACTGCATTTTCATGTGCACAAGTCCTTAAATTTGCACTTGCAATGACCTGATTGGCTAAGGTCAATGCTAATTAAATCATAAATGGCACAGCATATCAAATATTTTCTTAACAGTTATTCCTCAGCACAACCTACCTTGCACCACCTTTACAGGCCTTTCAGACTGTTTCTGACCATACTACATTGATAATCAATTTATAGGATAAAAATAACAAATCGAGTTACTACATTTAACTACAAAGTTTGTAAAAACAATGGAAACTCCCTGCATAGAGTACCAATGTATAGTGTAAAAATAAAAAATTGAGTTACTACACTTAACTACAAAGTTTGTTCAAAGAATGAAAACTTCAGTTAGGAATATCAGTGATGTAAGAAAAGATAGATTGCTATGACCCGTACAGGCGACATGTTAAGTTGCAGACAGGCACAATTAAATGACACTCATATATAGCATTTGGCCAAAGCCTTCATTAATAAAGCGCACACACACACACACACACACACACACACACACACACACACACACACACACACGCACAAAACCTCAGCACACCTCATGTGCACGACTGAGATCTCAGGCCGGAATGCAACTATAATGTGGGATACAAGCAGCAATCTGGAGGGGACAGGGAAGGGGAAGGGATGGTAGTGAGGAGTGTATTTGGGTTGGTTGCACCAATAATAACACCCCTTTAGCAGTAGTTCATTTATTAACCTTAACACATACAAGGCTCACAAAAAACTGAACTAAATATGGCGGAACAGCCAAAGATAATGTTTAGAGTCCAAAAATGAATGCATATCGATGTTGGTGTCGATTTTATCGGTGCCACAGTAATATACAAGTGGGCAGAGAGTGTGAAGGGACTAGACTGCCAACAGGTGCAGTGTCAGGAGGTTGTGGGGCAGGGAGATGGGGAAAAAAGGAGCGAAAAAAGAGAGGAGCGGGGTAGATGGTCAGATGCATTGACAGAGGGCTGCAAACGAAGAGGGTGGGAGATGAGATCGTGGAGGAGATGATAGGACAGAGGGAGTGGGAGCTCTTGAGGGGAGGGTGGGGGGACAGTATGTTAGAGTAAGTTGAGGCCAATACAGTTACAAGAGCGGATAATGTTTAGTCAAGATATTCCCATCTGCAGAGTTCAACAAAGCTGGTGGTGGAGGGGAATTGCCAGATGGCTCGGGTAATGAAGCAGCCACTGAAATGGAGAATATTACATTCAGCTGCATGTTGTTCCACAAAGTGGTCTACTTTGCTGTTGGCCACAGTTTGGCAGTGGCCTATCATTACCGTGGACAGGTGTTAGCAGCCATACCAATATAAAAAGCTGTGCAATGATTGCTAGTGACACGGCTGCTTTCCAGGTGACTGGCCCCTGATGGCCAGAGGGGCTCCAGAGTTGGTGGTTGGTGGTCAAGTGTGCACGAGGTGTGCTTGCTCCTTTGTGTGAAAGTTGTATATTTCTCTTTTGCTGATGGAGGCTGTGGCCAAAAGCTTTGTGTAAGTGTCTTTTAATTGTGCCTATCTGCAACTTAATGTGCATGTCATTTACCAGCTCTGCTGTCCGCCAGAATGAATGGCCACCACCAAACTGTGTCCAAGAGTAAAGTACACCACCTCGTGGCACAACATGCAATGTGCTTGATTTCAAAGGCTGCTTCCCTACACGAGCCATTTGGATCCTTCCCTCCACCACCAACTTTGTTGAACTCTGCAGATGGGAGTCATCCTGACTAAACATTACCTGCTCTCGTAACTATACCGGCCTCAACCTATGGTAACATACTATCCCCACACCCTGCACCCAACAGTGCCAATGCACCTGACCATCTACTGCGCTCCTCTCTTTTTTCCTCCTTTTTCCCTACCTCCGTGGCCTACAACCTCCTTACACTGTACCTGTTGGCACTCTAGTCCCTGCACACAAGACACCGGACAGTGTTTGTCTCTCTCCCCACCAGTACACTACTATACCTTCCCCTTCCCCACCCCCTCAAGATTGCTGCTTGCATCCCACACGATTGTTGCATTCTGGCCTGAGATGCTGTAGCTGGTGGTTGTCTGCACGAGGTGTGTTTGCTTGTGTGTATGAATGGTGTGTATTTCTCTTTTGCTGATGAAGGCTGTGACCAAAATCTTTGTGTAAACGTCTTTTAATTGTGCCAGTATGGAACATAACATGTCTCCTTTACGGTAAGTATCAATCTATCTTTACCTACACTGTTAAAATGTTCGTTCATCTTATACGTGTGTAGCAATGCAGTCTATCTCTGCTGCAGAGGCACTATAATCACATGCAGAAAGCATAATTTTTTATTTAAAAAGTGATACAACATCTCATCACACTGGACAAATGTGACGGCTGCCTGTGCTATTTTGATTTTGGGTGCTGTGGAGCAACCAGCTTGGGTAGAGATGTGGCAAGTCTTTGGCATTGTAGTAGTTGTACCAATCCCTCCATGTTTATGAAGGATCAGCTTGATCTTGAAATTCAAAGCTCATCTGGTTGTAGCACAGATATAACAGTTGTGAGCTGTAATTGGAAGCAGTAAGATTAGGAATAGGGTAAAAGAATAGGCTGTGAGTGGAACAGGCAACAAGGGTGCATACCTAGTTACAGGACACAAACACTCAGGTCCTAGAGGAAGGCTGGGGAAACCACTGAACAGCACTTGTTATTCAGCAATTCCTCCAAAAATTTATTAACCAACAAGAAATTCTTTTCCAAAACAGTAACCAGTACAACCATCAATATTTTCTTTTTTATTTAAAAGGAAAAAATGTTAAAGATCAAATCTTAAGATAAATTATTAAACTTCTAATGCTATATGTTACGCATTCTGGACAGTATTCACAATTTTAAAAGGATTACAACACATCACATACATTAAATATTAATAAAGTACAATTGAACTGCCTGACATCATCGAGGGACGAGCCCTCTGGCAGCATAACAGACACTAAGCGTAGAACTCTGTCCCCAGCCCCCCCCCCCCCCCCCTGCGCCACACACACACACACACACACACACACACACACCAATAACAAGGCAAGTTGAGCACTACAACATGTATAGCAAACATTATAACAGTGAAGTGGTAAAACGAAACTAAAGTCTTTGGCCAAGTTCTGAAAACAGATATAAACATGAGAGTAATAAAGAATCAAAAGTGATTTATGCTTTAAGTGTAAAATAAGTATCACCAAAATTTTGAAAAATGTTGAAGCCTCTTTCAGAAGTAGTATACACAACTCAAACTGTATCTTGACCCTTTTTATATAAATGATTCTTTATTAACTCAGTGGGCACATCAAGGGTTTTTAAATTCTTCTGCATCTACATCTATACTGTGCAAACCACTCTGAAGTACATGGCAGAGGGTACATGCCATTGTATCATTTATTAGGCTTTCTTCCTGTTCCATTCACATATTGAGCATAGAAAGAATGATTGTTTGGATGCCTCTGCATGTGCAGTAATTATTCTAATCTTATCCTTGTGATCCCTATGTGAGTGATATGTAGGGAGTATAGTATATTCCTAGAGTAATCGTTTAAAGCTGGTTCTTGAAACTTTGTTAATACAACTTCTCAGGACAGTTTACGTCTGTATTCAAGAGTCTGCTAGTTCAGTTCTCTCAGTATTTCTGTAACACTCTCCAATGAATTAAAGAAATCTGTGACTATTCATGCTGCCCTCTCTGTATACATTCAATATCCCCCGTTAGTCCTATCTGGTACAGGTCCCACACATTTGAGCAATATCCTAGGGTGGGTTGCACAAGTGCTTTGTAAGCAATCTTTTTAGTAGATTGATTGCACTTCCTTAGTATTCTACCAATAACCCGATGTCTACCACCTGCTTTACCCATGACTGAACCTATATGATCATTCCGTTTCATATCCCTACAAAGCATTACACCCAGGTTCTTGTGTTAGTTGGCCGATACCAACAGTGGCTCATTGATATTAAAGTCATAGGATACTATGTTTTTTTCGTTTTGTGAAGTGCAAAATTTTACATTTTTGAACGTTCAGAGCAAGTTGCAAATCTCTGCACCATGTTGAAATCTTATCAAGATCTGATTGAATATTTATGCAGCTTCTTTCAGATAGTACTTCATTATAGGTTACTGTACCATCTGCAAAAAGCCTTATTTTACTATTAATGATGTCTGCAAGGTCGTTAATATATAACATGAACAGCAAGTATGCCAACACACTCCCCTGGGGCATGTCTGAAGTTTCTTCTACATCTGACGGTGGTTCTCCTTCCAAGATAACATGCTGTGTCCTCCCTATGAAAAAGTTCTCAGTCCAGTCACAAATTTTACTTGATATCCCATATGATCATACTTTTGACAATAAGCACAGGTGCGGTACTGAGTCAAATGCTTTTTGGAAATCTTGAAACACTGCATGTACTTGATTGCCTTGATCCAAAGCTTTCAGCATGCCAATTGGGTTTCACATTATCAATGTTCTCTAAAACCATTTTGGTTAGCACTGAGGAGGTCATTCTGTTGAAGATATTTCATCATGTTTGAGCTCAGAATATGTTCTAAGATTCTTGCAGTCGTGTGTGACCTGTGTCTTTTTCCAAGAACTGGGTACAGTTTTTTGTTCAAGGGATCTATGATAGATTATAGTGAGTAGAGGGGGTCTAACTCAGCCACAATTTCAGTATAGAATCTGACAAGGATTCATCGAGTCCTGGAGCTTTGCTCAGTTTCAATGATTTCAGCTGTTTCTCAACACCACTTGCACTAATACTTATTTCATTCATCTTTTCAGTGATACAAGGATTAAATTGGAGCAATTCTCCTGGGTTTTCCTTTGAAAAGCAACATCTGAAAATGGAGTTAAGCATTTCAGCTTTTGCTTTGCTATCCTCAATTTTAGTTCCTGCCTCATTCGCTAGGGACTGAACATTAACTTTAGTGCCACTGACAGCCCTTACATACAACCAGAATTTCTCTGGATTTTGTGAAATGTCATTTCACAATATTCTGCTACAGTAGTCATTGAAGTCATCACACATTGCATTCTTGACAACCAAATGTGTTCCTTTCAGCATCTCTCTGTCTATAACCTTATCCTTTGTTTTACATCTGTTATGCAGTAATCACTGTTTCTTTAGAAGTATCTTTACAGTGACCGTACACCATGAAGTTTCCTCACATTATGAACTGTTCTACTGGGTACATATTTATACAGTGCATAGTCAACAATGAAATGTAAGCCAGAGTTCCTGTACATGCTCGTGACCTGTGCTGAAAGTTTCAAGTTCCTCATTGAGATATGACATTACTGATTTTTTATCTAGTTTACTGTCCATTGTACTTTGGTAATCATTACTACCACAACCGCACCATGGTCACTGATAGCAGTTTCGAAGTGGACATCCTCAAAGAGGTCAGGTCTGTTTGTTGCCATTAAATCCAATATATTTCCACCATAAGTAGGGTTCCTAACTCTCTGTTCTAGGTAGTTCTCAGAGAACACATTTAGTAAAGTTACACAGGATGTCTGTCACGTCCACCACTAACAAAACTGTAATTTTCCCAATTAATTGTTGGATGATTAAAGTCTCCACTGATGATTACAGTATGATTGGGGTACTTATGTACAAGTGAACTGAGATTTTCTCTGAAGTTTTTGGTTACATCAGGAGATGAGTCTGGTGGGCGATAGAAGAATCGAATTATAATTTTAAACTCACCTCTGATACTGAGTCTTTCCCAAACAATTTCATACGCAGCTTCAATTTCTATCCTGATGGATTTGAGTTTTTTGTCTACTGTGACTAGAGCGGGCATCATTTAACTTGGCAGGTGAGGACTGGATGCCCAGTAGCACTGCCAACCAGTAGGAGTCAGTCAGCCATAGCAAGCGTCTGATTTAATGTCGTTCTGTGCGGAGCTTGTTTACGACTGGTTGTAACATTGTGTATGGTGCTTTTTCAAAAGTTATTGCAAGGCATTGTGGTAATATGAGTGGCAACAGCAAATCTTACCCAGTATTACACAGGCAGGCAAGAGAAATAATATTTCGCATATCAGTTCTTTAGACGGGAGCTTGAAGCGGCAGCCACAGCTGACAAAAAAGCGTCGCCCACTGTTGCCAAGAGCCAAGAACGAACAGCTGAGGCATGTGGCATCAGTTTGAGAACTGTACAATGGATCGCCAGTGAAGCCAAAGCATCTATTAAATAGAATGAATCACCTACACTCCTGGAAATTGAAATAAGAACACCGTGAATTCATTGTCCCAGGAAGGGGAAACTTTATTGACACATTCCTGGGGTCAGATACATCACATGATCACACTGACAGAACCACAGGCACATAGCCACAGGCAACAGAGCACGCACAATGTCGGCACTAGTACAGTGTATATCCACCTTTCACAGCAATGCAGGCTGCTATTCTCCCATGGAGATGATCGTAGAGATGCTGGATGTAGTCCTGTGGAACTGCTTGCCATGCCATTTCCACCTGGCGCCTCAGTTGGACCAGCGTTCATGCTGGATGTGCAGACCACGTGAGACGACGCTTCATCCAGTCCCAAACATGCTCAATGGGGGACAGATCCGGAGATCGTGCTGGCCAGGGTAGTTGACTTACACCTTCTAGAGCACGTTGGGTGGCACGGGATACATGCGGACGTGCATTGTCCTGTTGGAACAGCAAGTTCCCTTGCCGGTCTAGGAATGGTAGAATGATGGGTTCGATGACGGTTTGGATGTACCGTGCACTATTCAGTGTCCCCTCGACGATCACCAGTGGTGTACGGCCAGTGTAGGAGATCGCTCCTCACACCATGATGCCGGGTGTTGGCCCTGTGTGCCTCGGTCGTATGCAGTCCTGATTGTGGCGCTCACCTGCACGGCGCCAAACACGCATACGACCATCATTGGCACCAAGGCAGAAGCGACTCTCATCGCTGAAGACGACACGTCTCCATTCGTCCCTCCATTCACGCCTGTCGTGACACCACTGGAGGCGGGCTGCACGATGTTGGGGCGTGAGCGGAAGATGGCCTAACGGTGTGCAGGACCGTAGCCCAGCTTCATGGAGACAGTTGCGAATGGTCCTCGCCGATACCCCAGGAGCAACAGTGTCCCTAATTTGCTGGGAAGTGGCGGTGCGGTCCCCTACGGCACTGCGTAGGATCCTACGGTCTTGGCGTGCATCCGTGCGTCGCTGCGGTCCGGTCCCAGGTCGACGGGCACGTGCACCTTCCGCCGACCACTGGCGACAACATCGATGTACTGTGGAGACCTCACGCCCCACGTGTTGAGCAATTCGGCGGTACGTCCACCCGGCCTCCCGCATGCCCACTATACGCCCTCGCTCAAAGTCCGTCAGCTGCACATACGGTTCACATCCACGCTGTCGCGGCATGCTACCAGTGTTAAAGACTGCGATGGAGCTCCGTATGCCATGGCAAACTGGCTGACACTGACGGCGGCAGAGCACAAATGCTGCGCAGCTAGCGCCATTCGACGGCCAACACCGCGGTTCCTGGTGTGTCCGCTGTGCCGTGCGTGTGATCATTGCTTGTACAGCCCTCTCGCAGTGTCCGGAGCAAGTATGGTGGGTCTGACACACCGGTGTCAATGTGTTCTTTTTTCCATTTCCAGGAGTGTATTTTTAAGTCACCTGGTAAGTGCCGAAATCGAAAGAAATTTGTAAGTGAGCTCGACGATTTCAGCAAGAATGTGTTACGGTGCAGAATATTTGACGTGTATAGCCAAGGTGAATATCCTATGTAGATAAATTATGTTCCTACATGAAAGAAGCCGAAAGTTTCAATGGCAGCAAATCTACCATGCTCAGAATATTAGGGGAGATGGGATTTAAATACAGAGAGAGCAATGACGGAAGAAAACTGCTCTTAGAGGTAAGTGGCATTGTAGCAGCAACAACTGTGTTCTTGAGAGAAATGTGTGGGATAAAACAAGCCGGAAAATCATGTATTTATTATCTCCATGAAACATATGTTCACCAGAACCATTCAAGACCAATGTGCTGGAAGACGAGTGACGATGTTGGTTGCCTGAAGGTTCCTGTGGGAAAAGGGAGACGCCTTGTGCTTCACGCTGGTTCTGCAGACACAAGCAGAGAGTAAATTAATATTTAAAGCATCGAAGATGAAGGAATCAGATGACTATCACTCTGAAATTACCTACGCTGTCTTCAAGTGGCAGTTTGTGCAACAGCTACTTCCGAATATGGCAGAGAATTCTGTTGTCATGGACAACGCAAGCGTGCGCTCTGTACAAATGAATAAGGCTCCTGCTTCAAATACCAGGAAGGATGAAATTATTTCATGGTTGTCATGTAATGGAATTCCTCACACAGCATCACAGACCAGGGCGGAGTTACTCATGCTCGTAAATACATACAAGCCTAAATACCGCACTTACGAGACAGATGAACTGGCAAGACAGTATGGTCACTGAGTAATCAGGTTACCATCATATCGCTGCTACTACAATCCTATTGAACTGCTATGGGCGCAAGTTAAAGCCCATATCTCAGAAAGAAACAGCACCCTCTGAATTGCTGACGTGAAAAGATTCACACATGAAGCAGTGGACAACGTAAGCATATTTGCATGGGCAAACTGCGTCAGACATTCGGAAACACCTCAGGAATAAGATTTTAAAAAGAAAATCGACAGAGACTCGGTGATGAAGGCTTTCATAATTTATTTTCATGATTCGGATTCATCTTTATCAGACAGCGAGGATGAAGATGATGTTTTGGGATATCTTTGACAGTACTGCAATGCTGTGGTAAGCATTTAAACATATATCATAAATCATAAGCTTATATTATGCAACTTGAGTCTAGATTTCCTGCCTGGTAAAGTTATTATAAAAAGATTTTAGTTTCTTACGCAATTTCGTTGTGGACTTTATTTAAAGCTTGTCTTCAGTGATTACACTCGTCGATTTTCTTATTGAATTATCTGTCAAAATATGTTAAATTTCTTTTGTATTTATGCTAGCCAGACTGCTGTCTTCATTTTTGAAAAAGTAATTCTTCTTCCCAAGAAACAGCACATGGAAACTTGTTTTATATTATGTATGACAATAACTATGTGCAGTAGACACAATATCAACAACTATAAATTATTTGTTGTATGTTAGGAATCTAGAAATAGAAAGGGCCTTGGTTCTTTTAATAACAATTTTTAATGTGTGACAGGCTCTTTTTAGATTTTCTGAAATATGATTCTTTCAGCTATGTGCTGAAAAGATGCTCTTCATGTAGGCTTCTCATACATTTGCTTAGGTCACTTAAAAAGCTGGCATGTAAAAATTTCACATGTGCGAATATTTCCCCCGCAATCCAAACAAATAATTTTGACTACAGATAAAGCCATCACAGGTTAAACATATTCTCTGGGTTCAAAAGGGAGACAGAAATACTCCTGTATGTGCCCCAATTTTTCCCAGTACTCACAGGTATTGCAAAACATTGTAAGTGTATTATAAAAGTCGTTTGAGTATCAGTAGGTATACATTTTTTTGCAAAGTTTCTTCTACTTTTCAAATTTTATTTTTCAAGGCAGCACAAGAAGATTGTATTTTCTGAGTTAGAATAGGAAAGATAAATAAATGCGCAGCACTTTTCCCAGTTACTCAACACAGTATTTAAGAACCTTCAACATCGCAACATGTCAGCAATCGTTGGTTAATATATTAAAAAACTAAAAACCCACCTCGATTGCGAAAAAAGCACCTAGTGTTAAATGTTAACCCAGGTTTCAGCGTAGATAACTACACCTTCTTCAGAACAACAATAAAACCCACAAGTGCCTACCAAGACCTTTGTCAATGATTAAGAGAACACCATAGCTATACATTTATAAACGAAAAAGAAAAGGAAAAACCAAACAGTACATATGTACGATGTCAAAACCACTACATAACTTAATGGTGTACGCTCCACCTCACACCGGCCTATGTTCAATGGGCCACGACCCGCCATAAACTGCAGCTACAAACGGTCGCTCACTTACAAGCCTGACCCGCTATCTATGCGCAAGACAAGGGAAGTTACTTGAATGCGCATGCACATATGAATACGACAAAGTTTATAGCTGGGTCAGGCCTAAATAGCCCATATAGTCCCAACTGTGGATCAATCAAAAAACAAAGATGATGTGACTTACCAAACGAAAGCGCTGGCAGGTCGAAAGACACACAAACAAACACAAACATACACACAAAATTCGAGCTTTCGCAACAAACTGTTGCCTCATCAGGAAAGAGGGAAAGAGAGGGAAAGACGAAAGGATGTGGGTTTTAAGGGAGAGGGTAAGGAGTCATTCCAATCCCGGGAGCGGAAAGACTTACCTTAGGGGGAAAAAAGGACGGGTATACACTCGCACACACACACACATATCCATCCACACATATGCAGACAGAAGCAGACATATTTAAAGACAAAGAGTTTGGCTAACACAAAGAGAAAATAAGACGACAGGAAAGATTTCGAAATGCAACAGTGACAATAACAAACGTAATTGTTGGGTTCAAATTAATGATATTAATATAATAGAGGGAAACATTCCACGTGGGAAAAATCTATCAAAAAACAAAGATGATGTGACTTACCAAACGAAAGCGCTGGCAGGTCGAAAGACACACAAACAAACACAAACATACACACAAAATTCAAGCTTTCACAACAAACTGTTGCCTCATCAGGAAAGAGGGAAGGAGAGGGAAAGATGAAAGGATGTGGGTTTTAAGGGAGAGAGTAAGGAGTCATTCCAATCCCGGGAGCGGAAAGACTTACCTTAGGGGGAAAAAAGGACGGGTATACACTCACACGCACACACACATATCCATCCACACATATACAGACACAAGCAGACATATTTAAAGACAAAGAGTTCAACTGTGGATCAACGTATATCAAAAAATGAAATGAGTAGAACAAGAGATGAGCTAAATAGGAGATGAAAGCTAAAAATAACCACACACAGTTGCTTATGCTAGTAAAGAAACTTAAATATGAAGCTACCTATGACAACAGCAGGAACTCTTAGAAACTATACCTAAAGCCAGTAGTTAGCCTGGCCCATCCTGCCCAGCCTGCAGACTCGGCCCATCCATACGCCCATAAGATGGCCTTTTTTCATTCTAATATCCATCGAGTTACAGCTATCCCTCTTGCATCAGATGCGGTAGAAACTGAACTAGTCACACTTGAGAATATTGCTATAAATAATGATTATAGGCCTCAGTTGGTAAGACAGATGTATAACAAGAAAATAAATAAAAATAATATTACGTCTTCTGCCCTAGGGGATGCATTAGATGACAAACAGGTGGCAACGATATCTATCCCTTATATAGGCAATGTAAGTTACAAATTGGGGCGTTTACTCAGAGCCCATAATTTCAGAGTCGCATATTCTACTAATAATAGTTTACGTAGGAATTTAATTCACTCCTTGCAGAGTAAGAGCGATAAACTTTCCCAATCAGGAGTATATAAAATTACATGCGGGGATTGTCCAAAATTTTACATCGTGCAAACGGGATGAGCTCTGGGTCTCAGGTATAAAGAGCATATTCCTACTAGAAGCGGTGACGGTACTAAGGGCTCTACTTATGTGGAACACCTTGTGCAAATGGCTCATGCGCCGAGCCCCCCAGTTGATATCGAGTTACTTCATGCCAAGGTTAAGGGCTTAAAACTGGATGTTTTGTAAGAAATGCAGATCTTTAAGCATCTGCAACATCTTAAAGACATCCTCAATGACCAACTCCTACTAAGAAATAGAAATTTTTTTGAAGGTTTCGAGCCTTTACTTTGTTCTTCATACTTGTAAATCTGGTGATCTCGCGATTATCACATGCGCATGCTGATTGGCAAGTGCGGTTGGTCAAGCTGTTCATCTTCTTTCTTTTTATCCTCATTTTCCTTTTACGATGAAGGTGATTGAACACCTCACGTTTCATCCCTAAATCTTTATTACCACGACGTCTTTAGATTACGTCCCCTCAGCCCCCCCCCCCCCCCCTCCAGGCTAACTACTGGCTTTAGGTATAGTTTTTAAGAGTTCCTCCTGTTGTCATAGGTAGCTTCATATTTAAGTTTCTGTACTAGCATAAGGAACCGTGTGTGGTTATTTTTAGCTTTCATCTCCTATTTAGTTCGTCTCTTGTTCTACTCTTTTCATTTTTTTATATACTTTGATCCACGGTTGGGAATATTTGGGCTATTTAGGCCTGACCCATGTATAAACTTTCTTGCATTTGTATGCGCATGCACATTCAAATAACTTCCCTTGTCTTGCGCATAGATAGCGGGTCAGGCTTGTAAGTGAGCGACCATTTGTAGCTGCACTTTATGGCGGGTCGTGGCCCATCGAACATAGGCTGGTGTGAGGTGGAGCGTACACCAAGTTAAGTAGTGGTTTTGGCTTTGTACATATGTACTGTTTGTGTTTTCCTTTTCTTTCTCGTTTATAAATGTATAGCTATGGTGTTCTTTTAATCATTGACAAAGGTCTTGGTAGGCACTTGTGGGTTTTATTGTTGTTCTGAAGAAGGTGTAGTTATCTACGCCGAAACCTGGGTTAACATTTAACACTAGGTGCTTTTTTCGCAATCGAGGTGAGTTTTTAGTTTTTTAATACATCAACACGGTATTCTTGTGTTGATCGACAGACACAATAAAGAAGGCAAGTCTGTCTATTATTGTTGCCAATGTTCATAGCTTTTTTATTTTTACACATTTTGTACAACTCCATATTTTAAAGTCAGACGATTCGATGACAACGGCTTTCTCACAAAGGCGTGTAGGTATTATTGCGCTTGTCACCTTTCCTGCATGCGCGCGTACTTCAATGCGCAGCTGTCAGTAGCTGACAATTGAATGGAGAGGTAACGCATAGTGTGGCTACACTGCCACAGCTGGCTGCCCCACCACTAACTGCTGGCAGCGTAGAACTCTCTCCTCCAAAATACATGACGCCTGCTCTAATACACCACCTCCATTTCCCAGTTGACTATCCTTTTGATATGCACTTAAATTTTCCCCAAAAATCTCACTGCTTTCAATTTCAGGCTTCAACCATCTTTCTGTACCTAGTGAGCTTCAATGCTTTTCATGAGCACTTCAAACTCTGGCACTTCGGTGCAAGTGCTTCGGCAATTTACCATTAGGATTTTAATACTCTCACCAGTGGGAGGCATTTCTAAGATTAAATCTAAACTTAAAATTAAGCACAGGCCGCAAGATTTTAAAATCAAAACCACAGGCAAACAATGGTTTGAACGTTTACTTAAAGTCGGGTTATTTAAAAAAAAAAAAATAACACACTCAAATCAGATAAGCCAATTTCCATATAGGGGGAAGTTGAACACATGCCAGTGGTCCCTTCAAATAATCACTAATTAAATGTGGAATAGAGCAGAGCAGCACACGTGAAGTTGAAAACTAAGCAGAAGGCAGGCGCCAATTGCTTCAACAAACTGCAGACAACTGAGACAAGTTTCTGGCGAACATTACAAATGATGCTCACCCATAAACAGAAGGAGGCAGGATGTGGCTCTGACCTCGACCAGAAAACCAAAGGAGGCATTGTCCCTATGTCTGACAAGATCCCACAATGAAGGCACCCTGAACGACTAGGGCAGCCTGAGGTGCAATCTGTAGGCTTCACCGAATCATGCTAACTTCTCCAGGAGGAACCAAGAAACTGTGCGAGCCAGTGTAGCTAGGACAGGGGTAGCCTGGCTGAATGCATCACTTCAGCAGCCACACCATACTGTAAGGTAAGCACTGGTCAACAGTGCTCACACCAGAAAATCTGTGTGCCAGCAATACTAGCCAATTACTCTCCAAGAAACACGTATGCTCTGTCGGACACCACTACCAACTATCGACAACTTCAACCAACTCCACCTCACTCACTCCACTCTCTCCTTCCTACCACAGAGACCAAAGACCATCAAACTGCAAAAGAAAGTGCTCAACACGCAGGGCGGGAGCTATCAACCTCGCATCATGGCCCAGTGATCTAATTTGCCACATAAGGCAAGAGGTGTTGCAAGTCTGCTGGCTTTTAGATACCTCCAACAGCTATATTGCTCTGGAGACTAGGAGGAAAAAGTATGCAGACAACCCAAGGAGTTTGGGGACACAATAACACAGCGGAAAAGGTACAAGCTGCAGTCAGTAGTAATCAGAGGGACAAAAAGACCAAGTAGATCCTTCTGCTGGGGAGTAGTCAAGGGAGGGGTAGAATTTGAACTAGTACAGAACTCCCTGGGTAGTGAATACCATGTAGCTAGTATTTTAAGCCAAAAGTAAGGTTCAGGGTGTTGCCTGTGAGTTGGGCTATTGGGGGGAAAGATCATGTATTTGTTGTTTGGAGAATCGGGAATAGCTGGGATCATAAGCTCACGTAGTCAATTCATATTGCTGGAAATTAGTTGTTCACAGTGTGTTTATATGTTAAAAATACAGTAGCCTGATTGCCTTCTGTTTTGTTGGTAGCTTACAAAGAGCACAAAATCTGTGTTCTGGCAGTAAGGTTAACCTGAGGTTATTCTGTAAAGTTTTAGCCTGAAGTGAAACAAGCTACCAGTGCCCACTATGATACCTTCAGTAATGATGCAGAACAGTGAGGGGCATGAAGCTGTACTATGCTGTCACAGACAAGACTATTTAACACATGAAATTTACTATTTACACATTTTTATAGCAGTTTCTCACCTTGTTAGATCACTATGACAGCTGAGTGGTATCATTGAAGGGATTTCTGCCTCTGTAATACTGTTACTTTCTCTCTTTTCAGTTTTGCATTGAAGCAGCACATTAATAAAAATTTGGGCGTAAGACTATTTTAATTATGTGTGGCACTATGGGAGGATATTTCCACAATATGCCAGCTAATTTCTTGGAAATTGTTTTTTCTTTTGACAGATTATCAGTTCCATTACTCTCGGTGATCTTCTTCTTCTTTTTCTTCTCCCTGAAACATTTCAGCTTATACACATTGATCACAGAGCCTCTTCCAACCTTCTCTTTTCTTCAACAGTCTATTATTCATCTTTTCCTCCCACAGTAGGTCTCTCTGCTTCACATCATCCTTCACATGGTCTCTCCATCCTGTTCACAGTCTTCCAATTTTTCTTCCTCCAGATTCTGTCCATTCTAAGGCTCTTCTGGGAAGTCATCCTTGTCCCATTCTTTTAATGTGGCCAAACCATTTAATCCTCTTTGTCCCCATGGTTTCCTTTTGGAGATTGATCTGAAAGGTCTTTCCTGTTGTTTCATTCCTTATCCAGTCCCTTCTCATCTTACCCAGGATGTGTCATAGAAAGCACATCTCTGTCACTTGAATTCTGTTTAGATCTTTCTTTGTCCAAGTCCAGCATTCTGATTCATAAGCCAGAATTGGTTATAATGTGACTTGTATATCATGATCTTTGCTTTGGTGGGAATTTTCCAGTTCTGAGTAAAGTCTAATGGACAATAATGAAATTGAGCAATTTTATCCTTGATATTTCGTTTCTTGCTTAGCTTAGATATTTGAAGCATCTGGTTCTTTAATAATTCTCCCATAACAACTTACAACCTTCACTTATTCACTTTTCCTGATGATTTTCATTACTTCACTTTTTGTTAAATTTATTTCCATACCTGCTTCTTCAGTTACCTTGTATCAGTTAGGTGTTCTTCCAATTTTGGCTCATTGTGTTCCTAAATGATCACATCGTCTGCATATGCTACGATCTTATCATATGCTATTGATCCATGGTGAATGTTTATTATGCTAATGTCCATGATTGTATTGAAAACCACTGGTGAGAGCACATTTCCTTGTTGAACCCCTCAACCTTTCTGTTTTTTTTTTTTTTTTTTTTTTTGTTTTTTTTTGCCATTTATTGTAACACAGTACAGGCACTAGTTATACATGTTTTTGACTCTGAGTTGCATTCTCTTTGACAATTGCAGTCTATGCAGACCATCTCTCTTCCCTCCTAACAGCACCATAAGCATTTTTTTATATGAACAGATGGAACTACAGTGTTTTTCCCAAATTCTCATTTCTTTTCTACTACCTGTCCAGCAGTAAATATGGTTGTCTATAGTTGATCTTCTGGGTCAAAATCATTGCTTTTCATCTCTTAATTGTGGTTCCATCTTGTTCCTGATTTTCTATAAAAATTATCCTTTTCTTCACATAAATTTTTGAAGTATTTTTTCTATACTTCAAAACTGCTTCTTCCTCCTACATGGGTTTTCTTTCTCTGTTGATGACTTCTGAAGTATTTTCGTTTTGCCTACTTCTGTTACCTAATATGTGATATAATATCTTCTTCTTGTCCTTAAAGCTCTCTTCTATTTCTTTTGTGAATTTTTCTCAAAATACCTTCTTATCCAGTGCTATAATTTTCCATGCTGGTCTCCTTTGTTGTTTCCTTTTATCTGTATTACGTTCTGTTTTGTTTTTGATCCATTCTCTCCCTTAATTCTTCTTCTTCTTGAGTGCTTCTGCAGTTCTCTCCTTTCACCACACTGGAGTTTCTTTGTGTCTGACATTTATTAATGTCCTCCCACATATTTCTTTTTCTGCCTTAATTAGGCCCTGTTTGAAACTCCTACATTCTTCCTCATTGAACAAGAGCCGAAATTCCGAGTTCTGTCACGTTCATTTAGCCAACAGCACTAACAAACAGCCCCGTGGTAGAAATTCTATCCATCTGTATTCTCAGAGGGTGCTGGAGGAGGGAAAAGTAATTCTTCAACAATGTCCCATTGTATTATATTTCAGTGCATGACATGCAGTATAAACTACCAGGTATCTGAAACTTCCACTGAGCATTCAACATCATCTGTCACATCAGATGCTGCAGCAGCATCACAACCGAAACTTCAGTAAATCTGTTAACACAGACCTTATGAACTTTAGTTACTTGGGAGTAAAGTTCTCAGATGTTTCCAGTGTCCTTTCAGTCTTTACTTTTGCCCGACACCTGTCGTATGTACATTGTTTTCATTGACAGCTCTCTTTGCAAATCCTGGACAGAATCATCTAATTTAAAATGCCATGATCATACATGAATGTGGTCTGTTTTGCATTCGAGCCCCCTCTGGTTTAGCCTGTTTGATAGACCCGCATCTGCTGGAGGCCTCACACTCACAGTGTTACATAATAGGCCATAGCTACCTCAGGTGCAAAATTCTATGTGTAATGCATCACGTGTAATACAAGGATTTTTCAATAAGTAATGCAACACATATTTTTTCTTGGCCAGTTTCTGTTGAAAAAATAAGGATTTTGTTATGGGACGTCATTGAATGTTCTTTCATTAGGCCCTATACTTTCATGAAGTTCTGATAGGTGGCAGCATTATATGTAGCCTTCAAATTGATGTCTGTGCTGGAGGTATGTTCCAAGCAGAGAGCTGTCATTGAATTTCTTTTGGCAGAAAACCAGAACATCACAAATGTTCATAGGTGCTTGCAGAATGTCTACAGAGACCTAGCAATAAACAAAAGTACGGGGAGTCATCTGACGAGGCACCTGTCATCATCACAGCAAGGTTGCCAATCCTGTCCAATTTCCCACATGCTGGCCAGCCGCACACAGCTGGACTCCCGAAATGTTGGAATGTGCACACACACACTCATTCGAGGTGATTGTTGGATCACAGTCTGACACCTTGCTGCTCAACTGGACGTCTCTGTTGGTAGTGCTGACACACTCATCCACCAGTTGGGGAACTCAAAGGTGTGTGCCTGTCGGGTTCCTCACAGCCCAACATTAGACCATAAAGAACAACATAGGACCATCTATTTGTCCCAGTGATGGGGGTGCACTCTGCAGATAGTGGTACATGGATGATGGGAACATTATTGATGCAGCAAGATGTTGGTTCTGACATCAACCAGTAGAATGGTAACATGAGGGAATATAGGACCTCCCAGTAAGGTGGTGTAAGGCCGCCCCTCTGAACAGCGATTATGTTGAAAAATAGTGTGAGGAATAGTATAGGGAATTGGAATCCTGAATAAAAACTACCTGCTTTCATACAAAAAAAAAAAAAGAAAAAAAGAACATGTTGCATTAATTATTGAATGTGCCTTATACTCATTGTTACAATAATCTGCAAACATGTGAAGTTCAAAGTTTTGTGTAGTTACTAAATCAATAATACACATGCATATAGTAAAAATAATGTAAGTAAAAATCATATATTATTTTTATTGAAAAGATCATAATGAACATTGATATGCACAAAATCCAATAGACAACAGCGTTAAAATACCTGTCACAAGACAATTGAAACATCCTTGCTTTATTTTTTATTACTTGTCATATGGCAAGTTAATATGTTCAAAAATGTTTTGTTAGACACTGCTGAACAGCTTCATTAATGTTAGCAACTGTGTCGTTTGATATGCAGCTACACTATTTTTTATTTATTTTTACCATTGATCAAATTCAAACCATCTTAACTAAGCATTTTTGAAATGCTTGAAGGTGTCTCGGGCATGCAGCCGGGTTGACTGGTCATTGTTGAACGAATTTTCGACGGCGTAATGTGCCGTCATCATCAGGTTACTCCTGTTGACTGACGTCCTAGGCCGGCGGTTGGTGTGGTATATATACCTGTCGCCTCTCCCCTCCACTGACTACGCGTATGAGCCGAGGGATGTGCAGGCCGCCGGTGGTCGGGGTAGCTTGCGCTGACGAGATGACTGATGGGCGTCAGTACGCATGCCACCTTCGGCGGGTGTGGTGCCCCATTTCCGCTGCTCCTGCAGAACTTTTACTGCTGGATTCCACGCTTGGCTGAGTTGAAATCTGTTGTCCTTGTTAATAAGGTTCTCGTGCAGCCGGATTTCAATTGCTTCCTTGTATACACAGTCCCAAAAGCGGGATGTGTTGTGCAGGACTTCTGTGTTCTCATATTCCATACGATGATTTGTCTCGAGGCAATGTTCTGCGATGACAGATTTTGTAGGCTGTTGGAGATCGGTGTGCCATTTGTGTTCAATACACCTCTCCTTGATGGTGCAAATGGTTTGCCCCACATATGCTTTCCCACACTCGCACGGTATGAAATAAACTCCAGATTTCCGGAATCCTAAATCGTCCTTCACTGTCCCTACAAGGGATTTGATCTTTGGTGGTGGGCGGTAGACGCATTTGATGTTATGACGTCCTAGAATCCTGCCTATTTTTCCAGATACATTGCCCGCATATGGTATGTAGGCTGTCGCTTTCGGTGGATCATCATCAGGTGTCGGCTGTGGTGTGGTCTTCTGCTTGAAGGCATGTCGAATTTGGTGGTCACTATAGCTGTTCTTCTGGAACACATCCTTGAGGTGATCTAGTTCCAGTTTTAAGCTTTCTTCGTTGGAGATCACACGGGCTCTGTGAACCAATGTATTTAGTACTCCTTCTCTTTGTGATGGGTGATGACAGCCGGAGGCGTGAAGGTACAGATCCGGTAGACGCTGTGTCCTAGTGTTCCATCAGGCTTTTTCCGTACCAGAACATCCAAGAATGGTAGCTGCCCGTTTTTCTCCACTTCCATGGTGAACTGAATTTGGGGATGAATAGAGTTCAGATGTTGTAAGAACAGTTGGAGCATCTCTTCCCCATGAGGCCAAATGACGAAAGTGTCGTCAACATATCTGCAGAAGACTGTTGGTTTTAGTGGTGCTGATTCTAACGCTTTCTCCTCAAATTCTTCCATGTACATGTTGGCCACCACAGGTGACAGAGGGCTACCCATAGGTTTTTGATGTGTTACTCACATTTGCCAACCAATGGACTCAATACTGCGGTCAAGTATTTGGCAAGCTGGTATGTTGGCGCTCCTATAGTGCTCACTATCGGTCTCAGAGGAGTGCCCATCTTGTGTACCTTTGGAAGTCCACAGAGTCTTGGTGGTGCAGCAGCATGCGGCCAAAGTTTCTTCGCTGTCTCTTCTGTAAAGGTACTTCGAAGAAGTTCAATCATCTTGTGCTGTATCCGACTGGTTGGATCTGTCGTCATCTTCCTGTAAGCAGGGTCGTCCAAGATCTTGTACATTTTCTCTTTGTATTCTGCCACCGTTAGTAGAACGGTTATGTTCCCCTTATCCGCTGGGAGGGCGACAATGTCTGGATCGTCATGCAGAGAATGCAGCGCGGCCCTTTCCTGCCAAATTTGACGCACCTTCAAGCAGAAGACCACACCACAGCTGACACCCGATGATGATCCACCGAGAGCGACAGCCTACACCAACCGCCGGCCTAGGATGCAGTCAACAGGAGTAACAGGAGTAACCTGATGATGATGGTACGTTACGCCATTGAAAATTCGTTCAACAACGACCAGTCAACCCGGCTGCATGCCCGAGACACCTTCAAGCATCTCATTTGCCGGGAAAATCTACGAACACACATTTTTGAAATGTTCTTTTTAGGTATAATGTATTATAACAAATATGTACTCGATCTTTTTTATGGAAATATTTCTGTCTTGCAATTCAGAGTATGTGTTTGTTATAACACTTTATACCTATACTGGACATTTTATAAATGATTACTGATTGCAGTTGTGGAATCCACAGTTGAAAACCTCTTTTATGATTAAAAGATGGTCTGAATTTGACTGACATTAATAACCAAAATAAAGAACGTATTAAGTGATGCAGTTCCTAACATAATACCTATAAGTTTGAAATTTTACAAAAGAAGAAAACAAAATGCAAATCTCACATTTGACAAAAAAAATACACATCACAAATTCTGCAACAAAAACAAAATAGCTTTGTTGTATATTCCTCATAGGTCTATATAAGTATTTGATGTCTAAATAACTGCTCAAAATTCAGCTTACAAGACATCACTGTGTTTTCCAGATTATCTTACCCTGGAGCATTGATGGGTTATGTGCTCCACAGCCTTGCTATGCTACTTTGCAGTCACACTCATGGCAACATGCCCCATTTGTATAGGATAGTGAATCCAATTGCAAGGCACCAAATATTGTGCTTAATATGGAACATGGTGCTGGTATACACTGAAAAAATTGGTTTGACTTCCTTATGAAAAGGGTAGTTGCTACTCAGCATGTAGTGCTACTCAGCATATACTGAAGATGCTGAGTTGCAGACAGGCACAACAAAGAGACTGTCAAACAAAGCTTTTGGGCAAACCAGCCTTCATCAGAATTAGAGAAAAAACACACACACAGTTGCCAAAAAAATAGAATACAAAGACAATTCACAAAAAACACACATTCAGAGAGAAACATTTCCTGTGAGACACAAAACACAAAGAGATTAAAACTTATTTTGCTATCTCACTTTATCTACTGGCCTGCATTTCTGGTCTTCTGTTTTCAACTAATTTGCAGTAATAATATCAAAAGAAAGAGGGAAAATGTGTCTGTAGTGCACTTTGCCACTTTTAGTTACACAAGTCTTTTTCTTCATCTTTCCAATTAGTTCCATCATTGGTTTCACTTTTTAAACACATCAATTAAACTGCATTTGTCATCTTCTTTTTATCCACTTAGATCACTGTAATTCATTTCCTGAAACAAATAAATCAATACATCAGTAGTATTTACCAGCAGACATAAATTACATACAGATTGTACATAAACAATAGTTAAGTGGTTGGTATTACCTCACAAAGTGTTGTGTCTCCCCAATTTCCTTATTGGATCAATGTTCTATTGCAAATATATATAATCAGAACAGCACCATCTGTCAGTAGCTGTACATCAGGTCGTAAAATATTTTAGTTCATCAAACCGATCCTTACATTTGAAAATGAAGCTACATTTACATTCCACACAAGGATTACAGGGACTAATAAAATTCAAATCAGAGACACTTTATCTGCTTGCAAGAAGGTAGAGTAAATTCACCCGATGACAAAAAAAAAAAAAAAAAAATCGTATAGCATTGAGCATTACAATAATTTACAATTCAGATGGAATTAATGTAGATGTCTAGGTTAATGAGCTTAACCCTAATGATAACCCTTGTGTGTTTTCCCCAAGACTTAAGCAAATGGAGGAATTTATTACTTATCTATCATATGGCATATTTTAAGAGCTTATAAATCACAAGGATACTTGTACATATATAAAGATTACTGAACTACTACATATCAACACCTCAACACAGCTCTCCAACATAATATAATACAAATACCAATAGTTACAAGTAAATATCAAGCAGAGTTATTTATATAGTGTAACACTCCATTTGTCACCCTCAGGAAATATTAGAAAACACTCTTGTAGGCATGTGCAGGAATCATTGATACAACATGAGCAACTGTTAGTCATTCCCCTTAGTCACAAGATGATGATTTCCCCCATGTGTGGAGAGTGTATGCACATCTTCCTTGGCCCATCCTGAAGCACTTTAGAGTAGTAGAAATTTCCCAAGGCTGGTCAAATCTGGGTGTGTGTGTTCTGAATGCAGCTCAGTATCAGACATTTTGGGGGACAGTTTTATTGCCTCGAGTGTTCCCATTCATCCATGACAGAATTAATCTTCAGAAAGAATCCTGGCTGTGATAAGAGTGGGATATCATGATCTCAATCATTTTTGCTCCACAGGAAATACATCATTCAATAACAGAAGGTCAGGCTTATCAACAATCTTCTGATATTCACATAGTAGTGTACTCTGCCATATGACTACAGGAAGTGGGATGTGACTCAAGACAGGTAGCTGGTATGTGTGAACAGGCCGCATTGACTAACAGGCAACGTGCATGCATTCTTTAAGTAGCACTGCCGACTATCACATATTAATTATCAAGTCAGATAGATGCACAGTACTTTGCTGTTGATTAGACCAACCTGAGGGTCCAAAATCTATGAATATCTGCAGCCAATCCCAGCTAGTGCCACAGAGCAGATCTTAACATCAAATATTCCTTAGAAGAGAGTGACTTATCCAAGGTATTTTGGATGCATGTAATGACAAAGTTCATGTCCCTCAAAATAGACATAAAGGGTTCTGTATGCCAATTTATGGGACAGATGAAAATGTGCAACTCCTGTTTTATTTGAGTTGGGCTGTTTGATTTGATTTATTTCATGTTCCATAGGCCCAAAGGTGTTGGGCTCACAAAGATGTGGAACGAGTCAGTTTTTTACAAATACAATATGATAATCTTATAGCATATACAGACATTTGAGTGCATAATTATATAAAAATTTACACAGTAAATTCTTTGAGCATCAATACAGTAAAAAGAAAATACATATATTCTTAGAATCATTAAAGCACTACAGAAAACAGATACAGAGCACACACAGGTATAGAGCTCAAGTCAAATAACATTCGTAGTGGCATTATGTCAACTTTTAGTGTATAATATTAAAATTTTAAAATTTATTTAGTTAAAAATTCATTTAGACTGTAAAAAGCTTTTTCTAGCACAAATATTTTTAGTGCTTTCTTAAACTTACTCTTGTTATGAATCTCTGTCTTTCTCTGAGAGAATGAAGACGTGGTTTTGACCCATTTACTGATTTTACAGACAACCAAAACCTCCTAGGGTTTCTACTCAGGTCAGCTGACAACGTCTTACTTTGAAAATCATTGAACACTTCTCTAGTCGCTATCCTTACACTCATTTTTGCTTTGTTCAGCTTTTGTTTATCAGCTATGGTTTTACTTCTCTTGAATCTGAAATGAAGTGCTCTTTGTTTACATAGCGCTTTTCTATCACGGCTATTAAACCATGGTGGATCTTTCCTAGCTGCGTGGCCTGAGGCGTTTTGTTACAATCCACATGGCTCCCCCAGTCAGAGGTTCCAGTCTTCCCTCAGGCATGGGTGTGTGTGTTGTCCTTAGCGTAAGTTAGTTTAAGTTAGATTAAGTAGTGTGTAAGCTAAGGGACCCATGACCTCAGCAGTTTGGTCCCATAAACCCTTATCACAACTTTCCAATTTCCAATCTTCCCCATCCCTTAAAACCTTACTCGGAACACACTTGTCTAGGGCATATTGAATGATGCCATTGAATTTTTTCCATTTGTTCTCCACATCTTCATCCTCATCGCCGAATATTTGTGGCTGACTGCTGAGATATTCTGAAATTTGTATCCTGTCACCCTTGCTGAGCAAATATACCTTCCTACCTTTCTTAACATTACTTGTAGGACCAGTTGTCATAGCTGCTGTCACAACTTAATGATCACTGATACTTTCCTCTCCGTTAACTGATTCGATAAGTTCAGGTCTGTTTATTGCCAGGAGGTCTAAGACGTTACCCTCACCAGTTGGTTCCTTAACTATCTGCTCAAGGTAATTTTCGGACAAGACATCCAGGACAATGCCACACGAATTCCTGTCTCTGGCCCATTTTTTACGGCATTGCACTCCCAATCTATACCTGGTAAGTTGAAGTCACCCATAATCACAACAGCATGACCAGGAAAATTACTAATGATATTCTGCAAGTTCTGTCTGAAGTGCTCTACAACTACAGATCCTGACCCACGTGGTCTATAAAAGCGTCCTATCACCATTTTTGACCGTTCTTTGATACTCAATTTCACCCAGATTAATTCACATTCGGAATCTGTGATAACCTCACAAGATTTTATCGAATTATCTACTGCAATAAACACGCCTCCACCATTGGTGACTAACCTATCCTTATGATAAATATTCCAATCTGAACTTAGGATTTCGTTGTCATTGACATCTGGTTACAACCAGCTTTCTGTTCCCAATACTATCTGTGCAGCGTAACTTTCAGTAACTGATACTACTTCTGGGACCTTACCTTGGACACTCCTGCAGCTTTCTAAAATCATATTAAAATTTTCTATCTCTGATCAACAGGGATCAAGGTTCTCTGAGGACACTGCGGTTGATTTAACAGGCAAATCGACTTTGATCCCAAGAGACGGGTTTTCTAACCTAAAAAAAGCCCCATGTGCACACCACACGAATATTGGAACAATCTGTGTTCTACGACAAAGTACTGTTATCCAAGATGGCGGCGATGACGTCATCTAAGATGGCGGATTTTGGCGGGAGGTTTGAATTTTGGCGGAAAAGTGCCACGCCCCCCACGCCCAGAAAAGTGGCGGGAAGTTCAAATTCCAACATGATAATGTGTCACATCAAAGTTGTCTCCACTAAGCAAAGAAAATAGCGGGAAAAAAGGACTTGTCTTTATTATTTAATCAGTTACAAGCATGTGTGTTCGCCACAAGTTCTGAACTCCAACTGGCTTAGTTGATATCGCCGCCACCAGAGAGCGACACTGTGATGTCATTCAAGATAGTTGATTTTGACAGGAAGATACGACACTTGGCCTACCTCCACTAACCCAAGCATTCGACTGCCACCTCCTCCTACGAACTGGCGCCAAGTTTGAACTCCAACAGGATAATGCATCACACCGCCCTTATCCCTACTAAGCAAAGAAAATCGCAGGAAAATAGCTCACTTGGCCTGCCTCCACTATCCTAAGTCACCCGACCTCCACCTCTTCGAACGAACTGGCACGACTTTTAATTTTGGCAGTAAACAAAGTTCAATTCCCATATATCTACTAAGCTAACAAAATGGCGAAAAAGAAAATACACTTGTACTAACCTCAGTCGCCAGACAGCCACCACCTCCTAAGGATTCGTGGGAAAAGGACTTGGACTTAAGACTTTATTTAAACTATTCCATGCTGGTGTGTCCACCACACGGTCAGGACTCCAACTGACTTAGTATACATCGCCTCCACCAGAGGGCGCTCTCATCTGTGATGTAATGCAAGATGGCGACACCCAGTGTATTCACCAATAGCTCCAGACTCCAACTGACTTAGTACACATCGCCACCGCCAGAGGGCACTATCGTGTCATCAGGTGATGACACAAATACCGTTATTCAAGATGGCACCATACAATGTGTTCGCAACCGTATCTGGACTCCAACTGACTTAGTTCATATTGCCACCGTGACACCAGCTGATGACACAAGCTAACAGTGTGTACTCCACGAGGTCTAGTACTCAGTACCACCAGCAGGGGACGCTGTCGTCCTTATCATGACATAAACCAATATCGTGAGGGAAAATGGTGGGAGAACGACTCAGCTTGCTCTGGGCTGCTGTTGGGTGAGTAAGCATGGACTGCGCTCTATTTATTTTCAAAGAACTTATTTAAGGATAGATTGTATCTATCACACTGATACAAAACATCCACCCTGATGTGCCTGGGGTCATGTTGCACAGCTCACAGACACGCAACCAACTCGTAATTTCAGTACACAATAGCAAACTGCTACTAAATAATTCTTCACACTGATGTGTAGACACACTCAGTACTCGTAAACTGCCCAAATAGCACATAGCAGGGTCAACAGAGCCGCTCATGAAATAAGACAATCGACGCGTGCAAGCACAGTATACTGCCCCCTGTCCAGTAGAGTACACAGGAGATAGCAGTAAGAGATGCATCCGTCAGATGTCAAACTGCACAGAGCCCCTGCTCGGCTTCCGCAAGCATGAGGTGCAGGCACCCTCATTCATACATAACACATGAGAAATTCCTATCCACTAGACACCAATGATGACGTGATCACACGTACAGCCAACATGGCCGTCAACTGTCAAACCACGCACAGTACCCCACTCGTGTCACACACGTGGCGCCATCTCATTCACAGTTCATTTCTGAGAAACTCCTAGCCCAATACATGTTCACCTAGATACACGTGCTGACGTGATCAGGCCGAGCTCCAGCCAAACCAGGCCAAAATTGTATTAGGCGCCATTAATGACTGGGAGCTTATTTACAGAGCATGCACTCCAAGCAGAATTGCAGAATCACACGAGTGGTGCATTCCTGGCTACCCTCACTCTAACTGTGGTCCAGCAAACACGCTGCAGAATTCCATTCCTCAATAGCAGACCCTGCTTTCCCCTTAGCGATTCTGTTGGACCATAAGTGACGTTTAACTGATGCTTCACCGCGCGTAGATACATACCACCGCAAAGTGAGGCAGCCACAGCTCGGGTCCAGCGCGCTCCGTCACAGTCCTCGAGCCGGTGTCGTCGGATACCGGTAAGTTGCATGCCTCTATGCAGTCACCCTTATACTGTCATAGCATTCCAATGTGCATTCACCCCAGTCTCATATTCAAGGCATTTCCAGGTGCCACTTGTTTTTACCATTGAAGGCAGAATAGCACAGGGCATGTTGACACAGGCGTTCAACCACACATACCCGCCCCAGCGTGACTGACACATCGCCATCTAAAACATTCTCGGTGCTATTCTTACATCACATGGCTTTGTTAAAAAAAAAAAAAAAAAAAGTCAGCCAAGTCCACCTCTTCGTAATTTTATAGTGCCCCAGAAATAGTAAACCCTCGCTTTCTTGTTGCCTCAGCTTGTATGCACCAAAATTCCTACCCTAAAAGAACCTGTTTACCAAAATATCACCGAATCCAGTCTTCCTCTTGGACATAACGTGATAGCCTTCCTGCTCTCAACATATGCAAATGTTCTCACTGCTCCTATATCCCACCACAACGAATGGAGCATTCTCATTGGCTATTATCGAATTTATTAGCCGAATTAGTGATGCAGCCGGTATCGAAGCACTATCCACTTTTTCTTTCCGAGTCTTTCTTTGGTTATTTTGCACAGATCGCTCAATTGCATTGACAGTTAAGCACGCAAAGTTGCCTACACATCATCAAGTAGATACGAGATTCACAAGAATGTTGGGAGCGAGGAAGATATTTACCAGTGAAACATTGCTCCTACAGTCTGACACCAGACAATATACAGTTAATGTCTCCTCTTGACGACTGCACCTCAATATCTATAGCGCATATAATTTTCCACGTAAAAATCGCTCACCGTTATCCATGTACTCAATCTATACGTCCTTCACGATAGGACATACACTCATCCTCTCTAGTCATTCCATTACATAAACAATAGTAACTTTACAATGCAATACATACACAGTTTATACAGTGTAAGGCACATTAACTTTAGAATACAATATATGCACATATTACACAAAGAGAGCAGTTATCTTTTATATCTGTACAGTACCTGAAAAAATTATGGTATGCCCACACTCACACTGCCTATATGTCATGATGCTCCCCGAGTCCTAGGGAAGCATTGTCACCCTGTTCTTTCGTTCTACAGACGCTACACTCAGTGGTAATAAACTATCTTACACTGATCACCATTTTGCACCGAGAACTAAACATCGCAATGTTGTCTACAGGTCATCAAATACATACCAGACTCGCAGGAATATTGGGGCATTAAACCGATATCCAACCAGGGAATACATCACAGAGTACCGTCTCGATCTAGCAAACATACAATTCATATCCCCCTCCATACCAAATCATCCCCTTTACATCAGCAAATCGAAGTCACTCTGTCGGCCGGTGGGGCCAAGCGGTTCTAGGCGCTACAGTGGAGCCGCGCGACCGCTACGGTCGAGGGTTCGAATCCTGCCTTGCGCATGGATGTGTGTGATGTCCTTAGGTTAGTTAGGTTTAAGTAGTTCTAGGTTCTAGGGGACTGATGTCCTCAGAAGTTAAAGTCCCATAGTGCTCAGAGCCATTTTTGAAGTAACTCTCTCACAACTTATGTGCAACGACAGGCTCATTTCACCCCAGCACAAATGCGTTACTGTTTCCGCTTTCTTTCTCGCATTTCTACAGACATCTCCATACTCCTCGATTAAAAGAACAACTGTATTTTCGCCATAATATTATACAATTTTCGCCGTACTTCTCGATATCAAGCACACAGCAGTAGCCTCCCGATCGCTAACACGACATAATGCGTTAGATATAGACTGTAAATTATTTCTCCACAAACACCAAACTTTAGCGAGGTGCAGCGTGCTGTAAGCCATTGACTAACTAGAAAAAAATAGAGTAGACTTATATTTGCACTCTCGAATACCGAAGTCGATCATCTAACATATTGCAGATGATCAATATTCTTTACAAACCAACTAGCGTCTTTCCCACGTCTAGAGAACAGGCAAAGGTGCATCCAACACACCACAATCGATCTTCCTTCAACTAAAGAACGAAATGTGCAGAAGCAGTCAACCGAGCAATTTACATGGGAGGGAATAACGCTCCACCGCAAACGAACCATCTTTTCAAAGTTATACTTGGTCACAAAAGCCGCCCAGCACATACCAAGTATTAGTTCGCTTTTCGGTCGTCTAGAATATGGTAAAGTTAACTCTGATACATGCCTACACTCCAACAGGCCTCTGCATTCGGAAGACCGCTACCATTAACATGGGAACCCTAATCAATACCACCACAGACTCTGCATACACAGACACATTCTAGAAAACCCCTCACATATATCTTCTATCATTATACTCACAATTAAATCTTACGATCGTGGTCTCAACTGAATGGTATTCGGCGATGACCGAAGTATCGGAAATACACTCTGTTGACCGCTGTGGCTCTGGAAATACCCGTAGTGTTCTTATAACTAACTGGACGTACTCTTCCCTTCGCTATCACAGTACTCCAAGTCAAACCCTTACCTTCCCTAAAAGAGCACATAGACATTTCCTTTACACAAACACATATACTTTATAAACCTGATGCTCAAATGCGAACATATCGCGCACCCAGCACTAATACTAAGTTTAATATTACCTCGTCAATAACTGGATGCATACGATACCAAATAATACTGACCGAAAATCAACGATCCATGTGCATGTCTCTTACGTTCTTCCTGCGAGTCACACCACCGTGTCATAGACGTGTTCGAGCAAATGTTAAAGAAAAAATCCCGATCCCAACAACTACTGCATGTTACTCTCACAAGCGCTCTTCGTTCTACAGGTGCACCCTAGTATCCACGTTGAAACCTATAACCGCTTTACGAATCAATATACGACATTACCTCTGAATGGGATGCCGTTTTCTGGACAAGTGCCGTGACGCCGATCGTAAGAATACGTATTATCAGCCAACAATGCAACCTCGCGATAAACTCAATGAACTTTGAAAGTCATTGAGCTAAGGAACGTCATATGTACGCGGTATTTGCGCCTCCATCACACCTCACCCAAGTACATAATTCATTAGTTTTTGCAACGCGTTCTGTCTCGAGACCATATCAGATGTTCCGCGATATATCTGCTGAGTTATAGGCGATGGCAGACAGTAGTAGTAGAGGATGTGCTGATAGAGGTCCTAAGAAGAAAAATATACATTAACTTCTCAGATCTCTAGCCTTACGCTATGTATATTAGTAATTCCGTCCATTGAAAGACATACTTGCATAGGCTTCCACCCACAAGTCCATCATATTTCACGCCCTCTCATATCTCTAAACGAGTCACCTTCCTCGAACCTGTCTGCTACAGTAAAATTACAACCTGGTTTTTAATCACACCCCTACACAACTTGCAGTCGCACCCATTTCTACAGCTTTCCCCACGTACTCGTTCCAATTTAAGTCGGAGAAAGACATATCCAACACCTTCTGCAACCTGTGTGGAAACAGATCGAGCTGAGTTACTGCAACAGGACCATGTTTTGAGCATTCGGTGGAATTGCACGCAATGTGGTGCGTACCCAAACTAGATACAAGTTCTACAGATCCCCCAACATGCTATCTTCGTTATTCTATACCCACACCAACATAGAAAAAAATTTCAAACTATAAAAAGCTCATCCTATTTACAAGTCACCTAGGCGTCGATGCGTGCGCAATGGCGTATAGCTACGGTGGACCTCCAGCGCGAAGAAAGAAAGACATTTCACAATACTTCCCCAGAATAGTATAGCGTGCAGCCATCCAGACATTCCTAACAGTTCACCAAGTACGGCACCTCAAACAGCAGCTGCATATGTGGAGACGATCATATTAAATATACAAACACCGCAGAGACCACTTTAAACTTTCACCACCTATACTCTAAGCGAATTATCGTATGAGACGTTCCCTCTGGTCCTGATTCAAACACGGTTTTCTAACACGCTTTTCTACATTGCCAAACATTTCGTTTTCTGCCACGACTTCAAGGTCTGTGTGAGATTCTAAACTGACATTAAGACGCCCTGATCCACGACCTCTCGCAGAAAACTAGACATCACACGATGTAAATTATATTCTTACGGCAGATGGCATAACACTGGATCATTTTTAAATAAAACGCACTTACAACATGAGGAAACTAGAAGAGTTTGGCAGCGTTGTGGAGAGTTTCCAAGCTACCGTCCGAAAGACATTCATGACCTCCATATTTAAATTCATATGTCACCCTGACGGAATAGATGATGGCTCCGGGTTCCATTTCGAGTTATTCCTAATTTTGCACTCATGTACGTGATAGCTGTTTAGGTGCTATCAACCGCCAGAAGTTGTCACCCACCCACAAAACTTCTTCCCAACTCAAACAAACGATGTCACTCAATCATTATGTGGTAACCAACGCGGAGATGTGATGGAAAAGACACCATCGATGTACTGTGATATTAAGCAACATATGTGATAGCGTGGAGAATTTTATACTAAGTTCAGCACCGGCCAATGATGTGACAGCATGTTTCCCCAATTTCAGCATCATAGCTAAACCATGCCCTCTCCACGTTGCTAGTATCATTGCGAACATCGATAGATGACTGAGCAGTACGTCCATTCTCGAACACATAAATCATCAAAGTATACGAGACAGCACTCTACATATTTCTATCACCTCGAGCATAGTGTTTAATTTACGATCTATCTCTCAGCATATGGGAGTGACAGAGCATTCTCGCCATCTTAGGGTAAAAGACCATCTTCACACTGTCATTGACCAACCAGCCCTGCAGCACATTTAGCGAATTAATCTGCAACCGACCATAAGAAGACCTCTACACTCCACGTCTCGTGAATGAATTGACCTTTCCGAGTTCTAACCCGTCCAAGTGCACGAGATTTCTCAAGATCCGACCACGTCGAGGAGCTTAGCACTTCTTATCGATGTATAGTAACAAATTCCAAAGTGCGGTCATATAATAGCAGACAGTTAAGAAGAACAACAAAGGATTGATTTTTATAAACGATGGAGCCCCAGACGGATGGAACTCAACGCATTTTTTACGAAAATCAACCAAGCTATCAACTCTAAAGTATTGTTCTAGAGTCTAGGATCCGCACCTAAAAGGTATTCCTAAGAGAGAGAACATAAACACACGCACTCTTAAGACTACAATGTTCTGCTCTTAAAAACTGGCTATAATGTTAGATCACATACGTTTCCGACCTATCAGACACACATTCTTCTTCCCCCATTCTCTACGCTGAACTATCTTATCGATCCGTAAAACATTTGCCTTGCATGATACGAGCACAATATAGCTTTGCGGAGACGCTGTAATGCCCCAAAATTAAAAAGTAGTGTGTGTGGTATACGTATGTGGCATTACGCACGTAAATCGCCTTAACTTATTATCAAAGTGTCAATTTCGATATGTATTTAAAAGAAGGGGTAGTTAATTTTATTTGTATTTGCTTCTCAAAATGTTGTCAAAATTATGTTGTAGAAAGAGCATATGCAGCGGAGCCTGTCGCGGGCAGAGATGTCACACAACCGCGACGATAGCATCAGCGAAGCGCGCGGCAAAGATATCGACTGATGCGCAGCTGGCCGCTATTGGAGAGGAACGAAAGCATCTAATAATGAAAGTTGTGAAAAAGAGAATTAACGTGACATGTTTGTTTGTTCAAAAATTCTGGTTCTTGGTTTTGTCCCTTATTTCAAAGGAGTTACCGCTGAGATCTCGTGTAGAGAGTTACATTTGAGACATCGGGGAGTTAGTCACCACTGAGGTAACGACAGTCAGTTCGTGACCCTCGGGAAGTGTAAACCTATTTGGAGATGGCGCTCGAGTGATTTAATATCGGATCTTGGCTTCTAAAGTTATTAGTTGAACCCGTGATGGGCCTATGGCCTATATGGGAAGTTATATGTAATTATTGCGCAAGGTGTATTGATCGCAATCGGTAGTGGGATATGCGATGATATTTGGAGTTTGCTTTAAAAGAGTAACTCGTTGTGAGACACGCTAAGAGACTGGTTTTTCTCGCGTTTTCATGTGATTTGTGATAGTGTAAAGTTTGGCCGAGCTAATTTGGAGTTACTCGCAATCTGGCGTTCTGTATCTCGTGCTGAGGGGAGGTTCTTTTCAGTCTTGATTGTGTGTATTTGGTATCGCCTTCACGCGGAGACTTTGTGAGTGATTGGTTTAATAAGGGTAAGCACAAAGGTACATGTGCCGTTTCCACTTCTGTAATAAGGATTTGCTAAAGCTTTGGCATGAGTGTGCGACTGTATTGGTTGTAGTTGTGGGGAAGTCCTACGGTAATAGAATCCCCGGCTGAAAAAACTCTCAAATTGAAGTTCGGCCTGTGATTGTCGTGTAATTATTGTGAGAACGGACGTCCTAGTTTGATTAATGTAAACGGGAGGACCAATCTGTGCCAGACAGTTTGTGACACACGCGAATTGGTATAATAGTAATTTTCCATACGACAAAACTGACAGAACCAAGACCTATTAACTGAGTAGAGCACGATAATTGTCTCTTTGAAATTGTGAGTGCTGAGTGTTTTAAATTTGGTATAGAGGGTCCGCGTATGTCAACGCCTGAAGGGGGAGAGATTTGCTTTGATTTGAGTGAATATTAATAATACTTTAAAGTGGCGGTGACGCTTAGGTTTTTTTATTTTATTTATTTATTTATTTTTACTAGCTTCCGCTTAGTGGGGAAGTAATTTACCACCAGTACTCACGCCTGACGAAACTTTGTGGAGACCTTGAAAATTAAGAAAATGGCTAAATAAAATGATGCTCAGGCCCTGTGCATGATAAAGGAGAAATTGGTGTCTCGTGTTATCATTTCTCCCCATATAACATAACTTGAAAATAAGATAACAGAAGCTTTGATTCTCAAAAAATAAAAAAGTTAAAGATTACGCAGTGAATCAAAACGGTAAAGTACAAGCAGGACAAAGAATATTAAAGTAAAAGGTACGTCACACTGAGAGTTTGTTACGATAATTACTTAAAGTTCGGGTTAAAGTATATGAAAGAGGTTTTTGTCTGACTGTTTAAGTGATAAAAAGTGGAAAAGTTAAGTTATGGGGAATTAATAAACTATGAAGGTTGTAGCATAAACCATTATCATTGATAAAGTGCAAATAGCATTATCCATCGTGTGTGTTTGTAAAAAGAAATAAGCAAGGATAGATCTGCAGTGCAGTGACTGTATAGGATTAATAATCTCTGACTAGCAACGCTCAGTCAACACGTAAAATTATATCACCGGCGTGCTCTTACGAAAATTAAACTAACTGAAACTGGTAGCTAAGAAAGTTCAGTCTAGATTGATTGCTTCAGTGGGGTTCTATTAAAAGGAACGCTTAAACTCCACGTAGGATAGTTTTCACGATGTGAAAAAGATAAGATAAATCCAAGGTATCAGCGTTGGAGTGTTGGGTTTCGTAAGCGAGGCTGTCTTCTGGGCTTAGGACACAACTTTAAAAGACGACAGATTGGTGGAAAGGTCACTCGCATTCAATCTCTCCAAATCTCTAGCTTCCATATCTGACTTCCAAAGGGACCCATAATTTATAATACGTAACACTCTTTCATATGAACAGGATACCCAACTGGAACCCAAGGAATTACCAATAAGCCAGCTGCTGTGGCCGAGAGGTTCTAGGCGCTTCAGTCCAGAACTGCGCGACTGCTACAGTCGCAGGTTCGAATCCTGCCTCGGGCATGGATGTGTGTGATGTCCTTAGGTTAGTTAGGTTTAAGTAGTTCTAAGTTCTAGTGGACTGATGACCTCAGATGTTAAGTCCCATAGTGCTCAGAGCCATTTGAACCGTTTAGAACATTTAGCGCTACAATCTATTTGTGGTGGAAATTTCATTACTTGATTTGTATAATGTTTGTGTGTGATGCCCCAACGTTGAAAATATGTTTTATTATGAAGAAGATGGAGGTGAGTGTTTTAAGCTATATATTTGACTGTTGTAAATTGTTAAATAATTAATATGAAATGGTAGTGCAAATGGCTTATTTCACTCTATTTTTGATATTGAAATTGACTCAGCATTCTCTTTGTCTCCAGTATTAGCCAGTAAGAACATTGTATTCTGAGGAGGGATACAAACCTCTATCTGGATCTTTCGGGATGTTGAGTCACACAGACAGTCAGACAGAGACAAGAAGCGAGTCTGGAATTTCCTGATCAGCAGGATGCCGCAACTCGATGCTTTGGTGAATGACAATGAGATCAAACGATGCCAATATGTGGTTCCAGGTCGGTGGTATTCGGTAAGGTGATTTGTAATTAGGACTTTTGGTGATTTTGACCTTCGTCGTGGTGCCCTGACGATAGAGACACATACGGGAGACTCCAAACGGTGGCTACTACACCGCACTTCATTCCAGTCACGACCTATGGACCACAACTGCAGGATTTAACTGTCAGTGCAGTATGACTGCTGTATGTTTCTCAATCTGTACGAAATAGTTTACCAGTGAGATTGTAGTAATTTCTCCATCTGCAGAAAGTGACGGTGGATTTCGAAATATGTCATGAACTTCTGGATATGTAATTGTTCTGATGTTCCCATCTGTGCTTAGACACCAGTGTGCTTCGAAAAGTGAGACAATAAGTAATGAGAGCCATAACACCTGTGACTCCAGCAGCAAATATAAACTAAGCCTGCTCAGCATTTCCAAGTGTGATTACAATAAAAAAGCGCTGCAATTGTTTGAATATTCCATACTGTGATCGATTTCCTGGAAAATTGTTTAAATAAACTATATTCCATACACCAACTTGTATCCTGTAAATTGTTTAAATAAACTCTATTTCATACAATGCAGTTAGTTTCCTGACAAACTCTTTAGCTAAATAAAAAAACTATAGTCCAAACATCACCTTCGATCGCGTAAATTATTGAAATAAACACTATTCCACACATTTTTTAAATTGTTTGAACAATAGTCCATACATTGCAATCAGTTTCCCTCCAAATGACCGATCAACTGAGTCTTTTTCACACCAATTTGTGGGAGGGGAAGGGGAGGTGGAGGGCTGTGTTTTTTTCAGAGGCTGGTTTTAATTAACTGATCAATTAAATTAATTAGCCAATCAAATTGATATAAAATGTGCTTGTATTAGCGATGGGAGTTCCCTGAGGGATGGTGAAGGGGGAAGTGGAGGGGGAGAAGGACTATGGGGAGGGGTGGGGCACAGTAATTAAGGACCTGTCAGTAAAAAGGAAGGATTATCCCTAGGGGATCATAACCTGTCAATCAAAAGGCTGGACTATCCCCAGGTGTCTTAATCCTCTTAGCAGAACAATAGGTTAAGGACCCATCAATCAAAAGAGAACTATAAGTTTTCCCCTGAATGGATACTCTGCCTTTGAATGTAGGCAACCCTCACTACCGATCTGTCCTGATACCCCTGTTGCCCTACTACTGTTATCAAGATGTGTTAATGCACACAACAGTTCCTATAATCAATATTTAGAATATTAATAATCTTCAACAGCAGTTGTGTCATTGTGTCATTAAAATTGTGTTCTTCATTCAAAATATGCGTACTATTAGGTCTTGCTCTCATCCGTACTCTTTTCAGGCAATGCAAGCGATTGTTTTTATCGGCGTTTTTTTGTGTCAGACATCGTGAGGTAATTGTGATTGAGTGAATGGCTGAAGGCAGTACACAGATTAGTAAACAACTAATGGATGGCAGCATGAGTCATAAACAATCTACAGGGATAGCAAAAGGTCTGATTACCTGTTGAACTGCCACTGAAACAGCTGTAACAACAATATGGAGGGCCTTAGTATAATCAGATGTCTTTAAAAATAGCACTACAAAATACGTGGCGTGATAATTCAGTTTAACTTAACTGTTTATTACGCGGACAGTATACTGTGGCAGGCGACCACGACCGTAAACAAAGTGTCACAGGAGTTTGGAGGGGTGCAGGGGGATAAAAGCCCAACCTCTTTCTCGAAGGGCTGCCAACGTACGTCGATATTCTGTGCTTCCACGAAAACAGAACTGACAAATTTCCACAGGGATCACACATGCCTTTTGTTGTGGTAAGAGTCGCACTCGAATTCCTTTTGTGAAGCGGGATTAGTCTCTTCACTCATTTCTAAATAAGAAAAGCAATTGTTTGCTGCAGTTGGCAGAGGTAGTTCATGCCTGATCTCTATCGCTACCTTATGCAGCCATAGTTCAAAACACTGTCCACCTAAACTGCCATGATATTGTGTCCCCACAATATGTAGGCGGTTGCTGTCAGAGACTTTGCTTGGTGGCATGAAAAAAGTTGCTGCAGTGAACCCGTCGTAGTATTGCCGCATGATGTGCATTCAAAAGTAGTGATTCACAGTGACAGTCATGGAAATCAGATCCTGAGTTTCGGCACCAGTTTTTATTTCACGAAATGACGATAATAAACAGCGATTTTCGTTCTACCAAACTCTTTATTTACAAGTCACAGAACATCTATAGCGTAAGGAGTTTATAAACAGCCGTGTATCTGAAAGTGAGTACTACAAATCAGAGATATAAATCTCTTGAAGACTTCAATTGCCAGAAGCCACAATATTTTGAAGTAGTAACCACGGCCAGTGTGGTGGCATATGGGTCAGAATAACACATACTCAAATGGATTACGAGATTTGCCAGCCATGCTTGGCAAAACATGCACCATGCAGCAGTAATAGCAGATATAGGCAGGACAATACCACCACATCAGGTCAAGACCTATGTTGCGAGCAACATGACTAGACGCTGGATAACACTGCAACAAATGCAACTCAGGGCCAATAAATAGTTGTGAATTTTGAGGCAGATTCATTTGGAGTCCAGCAGCGCCACTGTGACGCCAGATCTGTACTGGATGATAGACGACTGGGCACTGCCTGCTGCAACCATGGGTTCGTGACAAGGTCAGACTAGTTGCCACCTGTGCTGAGTCTCCTTGTGGGACTTGGTGCCACAGCACTGCCAGCCTGCTTTCCGTACCTGTGGTCGCCAGGGGGAAGTGGATCATGTCCTGTGCACAGCAGTCTCCATGCTCCTCAACGATGGACGCAAGTGGGGCCTGAGTCGCCGGGTGTGGCCATTCTGTAGCTAACGCTGCTGCAGTGGAAGTAGAAGAGCACCACTGATGTCAAGGCTGTGGCCTAGTGGCAGTCCACCATAGCTCTGCCTAACATCAGCATCACAGGGCACTCACATGCACATCTCTTTACCAGGGCGGATGAGAGCTACCGTTGAGCGATTACTAGCGAGGGTCACCAGAGTGGAGTATGTCTGACTCACATTGCTAATGATGTAATGTGATTTGAAGTTGCATCAAACATTGTCTGTATTAAGGTCAAAGCGGAGCGAAATAGTCGAGTAATCTGGTCGGGTATGACAGGTGAAGGAGAAACCAATTAAATATTGGGTGTTTTTACCAACCATCCAATTTCACTGTGACAGTTCTAGAGCTGTTCAAAGAAAGTCTACAGTCAGTTGTTGTAACCTCAAAAAAAAAAAAAAAAAAAAAAAAAAAAAAAAAAAAAAAAAAATTTACACGTCAAGTTCCGTAGGACAAAATTGAGGAGCAAATCTCCAAGGTCGTGGAACATGTCAGTACATGAAATTACAACATAAAAGTAAAAACAGATAAAAATAAATGTTCATGAACCTGAAAAAAGTCAGTCCGTAAGTTTAAGTAAGTGCTGTCAGCAATACAATAAGAATCAGCTTAATTTTTCAAGGAACTCCTCGACAGAATAGAAGGTATGACCCATGAGGAAACTCTTCAGTTTCGATTTGAAGGCGCGTGGATTACTGCTAAGATTTTTGAATTCGAGTGGCAGCTTATTGAAAATGGATGCAGCAGTATACTGCACACCTTTTTGCACAGGAGCTAAGGAGGTCCGATCCAACTGCAGGTTTGATTTCTGCCGAGTATTAACCGAGTGAAAGCTGCTTATTCTTGGGAATAAACTAATATTGGTAACAAGAAACGACAATAAGGAATATGCATATTGATAGGACAATGTCAAAATACCCAGACTCATGAACAGAGGTCGACAAGAGGTTCGTGAACTAACACCACTTATTGCCTGAACTGGCCATTTCTGAGCCAAAAATATCGTTGCATAATGGGAAGAGATACCCCAAAATATAATACCATATGACATACGAATGAAAATAAGCAAAGTAGGCTAATTTTCGTGTCGAAGTATCACTCTCTTCTGTTACCGTTCGAATAGTAAAAATGGTAGTATTAAGTCTTTGAACAAGATCCTGAATGTGGGCTTTCCGCAACAGCTTACTATCTATCTGAACCCCTAGAAATTTGAACTGTTCAGTTTCACAAATCATATGCCCATTCTGTGAAATTAAAATGTCAGGTGTTGTTAAGTTGTGTGTTCGAAACTGTAAAAATTGAGTCTTACTGTGATTTAACGTTAGTTTATTTTCTACAAACCATGAACTGAGGTCATGTACTGCACTATTTGAAACTGAATCAATGTTGCACACAACATCCTTTTCTACCAAGCTAGTGTCATCAGCAAACAAAAATATTTTAGAGTTACCTGTAATACTAGAGGGCATATCATTTATATAAATAATGAAACAGGAGTGGCCCCAACACTGATCCCTTGGGCACCCCCCCCTTGACAGTACCCCACTCAGATCCCACATCACTGCCATTATCAACATTGTGAATAATGCCCTTGTGCTGCCTGTTGCTAAAGTAAGAGATGAACCAATTGTGAGCTACTCCCCATATTCTGTAATGGTCCAACTTATGGAGCAGTATTTTGTGATCAACACAATCAAATGCCTTAGTTAAATCAAAAAATACGCCAAGCGTTCGAAACTTTTTGTTTAGCCCATCCAGTACTTCACAGAGAAAAGAGAATATAGCATTTTCAGTTGTTAAACGACTTCTAAAGCCAAACTGTTCATTTGATACCAAATCGTATGACATAAAATGATCAATTATCCTTACATACACAGCCTTTACAATAACTTTTGCAAACACTGATGGCATAGAAATAGGTCTAAAATTATCTGCATTATCCTTTTCCCCCTTTTTATAAAGCGGCTTTACTACTGAGTACTTTTATCGCTCAGGAAACTGACCATTCCTAAAGGAAAAATTACAAATATGGCTAAACAGTGGGCTAACGACATGTGCAGCACAGTACTTTAATATTCTGGTAGACACTCCATCATAACTGCGAGAGTCCTTAGTCTACAGTGATTTAATTATTGACTCAATCTCCCTCTTGTCTGTACCACAGAGGAGTATTTCAGACATCAATCTCGGAAAGGCATTTGCCAAGAAAGTTATATGATTTCCTGTAGAAACTAAATTTTTATTTAATTCACCAGCAATGCTCAGAAAATGATTGTTAAATACTGTACACATACCTGATTTATCAGTAACAGAAATATTTTTACTGCAAACTGACTTTATATTGTCAACCTTGTGCTGCTGACCAGACACTTCCTTCACAACTGACCATATGGTTTTAATTTTATCCTATGAATTAGCTATTCTATTTGCATACCACATACTCTTTGCCTTCCTAATAATATTTTTAAGCACCATACAATACTGTTTGTAATGGGCTACTGTACCTTGATTGTGACTACTTCTAACATTTTGATATAATTCCTGCTTTGTTCTACATGGTATCCTTATCCCACTAGTCAGCCACCTGGGCTTCCCAGTACTGCTAGTACCCCGTTTAGAATGTTCTAATGGAAAGCAACTCTCAAAGAGCACGAAAATGTGTCATGGTAAGCATTGTATCTATCATCTATGTTATTGGCACTATAAAAATCTTGCCACTCTTGTTCCTTGACAAGTTTTAAAAAACGCTCTATTACTGTTGGATTAACTTTCCTACATAGTTTGTAATTAAATATGACTTTGGTTTGAGTACAAAAGCCTTTTAGTGTTAAAATTTGTGCATCATGGTCTGAAAGGCCATTCACGTTTTTACTAACAGATTGACCATCTAGTAATGAAGAATGAATAAAAATGCTGTCTGTGACAGTACTACTGTTCCCCTGCACCCTAGTTGGAAAAAAACACAGTTTGCATCAGATCATATGAATTTAGGAGATCTACCAACATCCTTTTTCTTGCACATTCATATACAAAATTAATATTGAAGTCACCACATATAACTAGTTTCTGGTACTTCCTACAGAGTGAATCAAGAACCCTCTCTAGCTTGAGCAGAAAGGCTCTGAAGTCAGAGTTAGGGGACCTATAAACAACAACAATTAGAAGTTTAGTTTCACTAAATTCAACTAACACTGCACAACTTTCAAATATCTGTTCAGTGCAGTGTCGTGATACGTCTATGGACTCAATGGAAATATTGTTTTTTACATACAGAGCCACTCACCCACCCCACAAGGAACTCCTTGAGGAACAGCCAGCTAATCTGTAGCCTGGTAAAGGAAGCCTCTGAATTATCAAACTAATTAAGTGGTGCTCTGATATACCAATAATTTCAGAGTCAACCTCTATTAGCAATTCACTAACTTTATCTCTAATCCTCTTATATTTTGATGAAATATGCTAATTCCTTCTCTACTTGGAAACATTACATCCTCTGAAGGAGAGCCCTTAGTTAGAGGGACTTCCTTTAAGAAAGTATACCTATCAGCTGATTTCAATCTAAAAAAAGTGCAGCTCTGACACCAACTACTACATGAATTTTTGCATGAGTGGCACCCCCACCACCCACTACACTGTTATCTATAAGCTTAGCCAGCCTCCCCTTCCCATACCTATTGAGGTGCAGGCCATGCCTAGTGAAACCCGATCTACTCATAGACCCAACTGGCACCACTGAGATGTGACCCATGCCCTCTGCCATCAGTGCCCTCCCCAGCCCCACCTTAACACGCCTAAGGAGAGGCCGATCATGACGCAGAAACAGTTGCATGAAATGCACATTAGTGCCACCAGTTTGAGTAGCTATCTTAACTAAGTCAACACTGACATCATATTCCCCATCCCTATCGAGACTGTTCCCAGCCCCATCCACTATCACTACCTGATCCTCCTTCGTAAAATTCTTACATAACTCCCCTATGCTTGCAGTCACCTGAGCCAATCCTGCACTAGGCTTCACAATGCTGGTGACCTGGTACTCACTCCCCAACACTTCCTGCAACTGCTGGCCCACACCTCTACCGTGGGAACTACCTAGCAGCAGAACCTTCTTTCTGCTAGACTTTGCAACTAACCTAGGCCTCCTAATTGCTGCAAGTTCCCTACCTCTACAGCTACACGAGGCTACTCTCCACTAAACTCTGACAGTTGGTCATATCTATTGCATGTATGCAAAGTAAAACTGTCTGAATACCTCCTCTTCCTAGCTGCCTTCTTGCCAACTGCCAGTTCCCATTCCCCAGCACCCCTCACCCTCCTCAACCTATCTAGTTTCTCCTTTGCGCATTGTAACTGCACCTGAAGGGCAGAGATCTTACGCTCCTGCCCCTCTATCTACTTGTTTCTACTACAGTTTCTGCATTCCCAGGAGAGGATCTCATTAAAATGACCAGTGGCTTCCCCACTGCATTGGAGGCGACCTACCACTGGGATGTCTATGGATTCATTGGGGGGGGGGGGGGGAGGGGACCGGGGACAGGGGAGGTAGACAGACAGTAGTGCAAAATAATTTTGAACACGTTTTCTGAAAATTATCTTGAGCAGCTAGCTCGGCAGCCCACACATAATGGAAATATCTTGGACTTTGTAGCTACAAACAGGCCAGATCGTTTAGACAATGTCAGTATAGAAATGGGGATTAGCGATCATGATGTCGTTATAGAAACTATGGTTACTAAAGTTAATAAATCACTCAAGAAGGCTAGGAGAGTGTTTCAGCCAGATAGAGCATATAAGCAATTGTTAGCATCTCACTTAGACAGTAAACGACGACACTGAGTTCCAATAAGATGGACGTAGAAGGTACGAACTATGGAAGAAGGGCAAAAGGCAGATTCCGGATTTCTAGATTTCCAGAAAGCATTTGACATGGTGCCCAATTGCAGGCTGTTAACAAAGGTACAGGCATAGGGAATACGGTCACAGGTTTGTGAGGGATTTGAAGACTTCTTAAGTAACAGAATCCAGTATGTTGTCCTCGATGGCGAGTGTTCATCAGAGACAAGGATATCTGTAGGAGTGCCTCAGGGAAGTGTAATAGGACAGCTGTTGTCCTCTGTATACATAAATGATATGGCAGACGGGTTGGCAGCAGTCTGCAGTTGTTTCCTGATTATGCTGTGCTGTGTAGTAAGGTTTCTACATTGAGTGACAATAGGAAGATACAAGACAACTTACACAAAATTTCTAGTTGATGTAATGAAAGGCAGCTAGCTCTAAATGTGGGAAAATGTAAGTTAATGCGGATGAGTAGAGAAAACAAACTTGTAATGTTTGGATACAGCATTAATAGCGTACTGCTTGGCACAGTGGCTCAGTCATGTCGCTTAAATATCTGGGTGTAATGTTGTAAAGTGATATGAAATGGAACGAGCGTGAGAGAACTCTGGTAGGGAAGGCGAATGATTGACTTCAGTTTATTGTGAGAGTTTTAGCAAAGTGTGGTTCAGCTGTAAAGGAGACCGCATATAGGATGATAGTGTGACCCAATCCTGAGTACTGCTCGAGTGTTTGGAATCCATACCAGGTCGGACTGAAGGAGGGCATCAAAGCAATGCAGAGACGGGCTGCTAGATTTGTTACCGAACAACACGTTAAGTGTTACGGAGATGCTTCAGGAACTCAAATGGGACTCCCTGGAGGGAAGGCGACGTTCTTTTCGAGAAACACCCCGACGTTCTTTTCGAGAAACACTATTGAGAAAATTTAGAGAACCGGCATTTGAAGCTGCCTGCCGACAGTTCTACTGCCAGCAATATACATTGCGTGTAAGGACCACCAAGATAGGATACAAGAAATTAGATCTCATACAGAGGCATATGGACATGGGCTTTTTCCTCGCCGTATTTCCGAATGGAACAGGAAAGGAAATGACTAGTAGCAGTAGAGGATACCCTCCACCACTCAAAGTATGGTGGTTCAAAATGGCTCTGAGCACTATGGGACTCAACTGCTGAGGTCATTAGTCCCCTAGAACTTAGAACTAGTTAAACCTAACTAACCTAAGGACATCACAAACATCCATGCCCGAGGCAGGATTCGAACCTGCGACCGTAGCGGTCTTGCGGTTCCAGACTGCAGCGCCTTTAACCGCACGGCCACTTCGGCCGGCAAGTATGGTGGCTTGCAGTGTCTATGTAGGTGTAGATGTAGATTCTTCTCGATCACCAGTGGTTCAATGGGCCAATCAGCCCATACCACTCACCCTCCTGAGTGCCGTCTGCACTCTGCAGAGCTGTGTCAGCAGTAGAATCTTCGAAGCCATCACCACGCTGTTTGGTGACAGCAGTCAGACCCTACAGTCACCCACTGTGGAGGAAGAAGATGACTTGACTATTGCAGGGGTACAGTTTTGTCGACACACAGTGAGGTGAGTGCAATCTTTTTGTTTGACTCTGAGGTCATTGCAAGTCAACAGATTTTGCGAAGGGTTTACTTGCATTTGTTAAGTTCAGTATGTGACAGGTGAAAACAGACGGTATTTTTGAGGAGGCGATAATATATGCTTTAGTATTCACCTGGATGGTATTGGGAATGTGGGAGTCATGAATAAGAGGTGTGGCTCATTGTCCAGTCACAAATCCCTGGAGTATAGAGAGCAAATGACTACCTGATCAGAAAAAGGCCTCGGTATGTGAGAAATATAATATGTTGATTATGGAGAGAATGAAAATAAGAGTAAGAGATGAAGCAGAAGGAAGGAAAGAGGAGAAAGCTCAAAGGGAGATGAGCAGGCCTGTGGATAGTTAACACGTTCTTGGAGGATGTCCGGCTACCTTCGGTATAGCTGGACCTGTCAGTTCTGTGAAGAGCAGGGAAGGAAGTCATGGAGGGGTGGATGATCTTTCCAGAGGGAATATTGAATTACTTGTCGATGGTGTCATAATGCAAATTCCTTGTAAGTTACAGGAGGCACACAATGATAAGATAATTGAAGTTAAGGAGAATAATGTACAAGGGGTGTTCAGTAGCTAACGAAACACTTTTTTTCTCGGCCAATTTCGGTTGAAGAAATGTGGGCTTTGTTGTGAGACATCGTGGAATATTTCCGCTTCAGTTCTTATAATTTTAAGAAGTTTTGATTGGTGACGGTACTATATGTAGGCTTAAAATGGCGTCTGTAATGGACGTGCATTCCTAGCAAATCGCTGTCATTAAGTCTGCTTTGGTGAAAACCAGAGTGTGGCAGATATACATATACTCTTGCAGAATCTGTACAGGGACCTAAAAGTAAACAAAAGTACGACGAGTCGTTGGGCAAAGTGTCTGTCATCATTGCAACAATGTCGTGCAAACCTGTCTGATCTCCCGCGAGCTGGCCGGCTGCATACAACTGTGATTCCTGTAGATATCATGTGGTACCCTCAGGAAATTAAAGAAACAGTATCAGCATGTTCGTCGCCACAAAAATGTAAACGAACTTCTTCTCTATGACAATGGAAGGCATCAAACAAGTCTGCACGCTCGAGAGGAGCTCACAAAACTTCATCGGACCGTTCTTCCTCACACAACCTACAGCCCAGATCTAACAACTTCCGACTCCCATCTGTTTGGCCCAATGAAGGAAGCACACTGTGGGAAGCAATACATGGATGATAGGGAGCTTATTTATTCAGCAAAACGTTGGTTCCGACGTCGACCATTAGAGTGGTAAAATCCAGGCATATAGGCTTTCTCAGTAAGGTGGCCTATGGCCGGCATGTTAAACAGAGATTGTGTTGAAAAATAAGGTTTTGTAGCCATAAGAGTGGATAATATGGTGTATTTGGATCCTGAACAAAACTAATCTGCATTCATAAAAAAATGTCTTGAATTCCTTATTGAACGCCTCTTGTAGAAGTACAAGTTCCGATATCCAGTGGAATTGTGCAGTCTGCGGTAGCAGGAATGAGTGCGGGATGTACCAAAGTGATTAAGTGTGGGGAAAGCAACATGGATGACTTAAGTATAGGAGTATCTGCCTAATTGGGTGATAATGGGTGTTGTGTTGAGGCTGGAGAGCATGGTCCAGATGCACAGTGAAGTGCATGTGCTGATGATATTCATATCGTGCAGAGTGAAACTGCAGACAACGTCGTTGTTTTAGATACTACAGGGAATGCACAAGAAGTTGTTGACAGTTGTATTGCAGATGTGGCAGATATGGTGCAGGCACATATATTTGCCCACGAACAGGATAAACGAAGGAAAAGGAAAAGGAGAGGAGTTTGTAGAGTGAATGATGAAGTGGACGGGGCTGAATATGTTGAAGAATATCTGTCAGAGGGTCAGGCTATAGCATAAGTGCAAGTACTGGGTCACAGCATTGCAGGACAAGCAGCTAACGTGTGCAGTGGACTGCTTGCAGTGTGATGTACACGACAAGTATAAAGTAGCGAAGGGTGCAACATGAGCCTGGGAATAAATGTTCTGACTGAACATCATGCTAAAGTTAACTGTTAGTGACAGAAAGCTGTTGTCAGAGTAGAGTTGCCGTAAGGAGTGCCTATGGTACAACACAATCCAATTAAACCATGCAAAAATACACTATGGTGTAATTCGCTTGATGTTGTGCCACCAGGCACTAGGAAATTGTTTTAGGTGGGCAGGAATACTGGAAAACGAAGTATTTGGGGGAAATTCAGTCTGTAATGAGCGCTACATAGGAAGGAAAAAATGTGACTGTTGTCGAACTGTTGTGAGTGGTAGTGGTGTACATGGTTTTCTCGTGAGTATAGTTTAGGAGTATGTTTCCTATGAAAGTGTAGGTGGGAACTGTTGTCACAGGGACAAAGGTCCGAATGTTTTTCCAAAATATAGGATAAAAAACCACTGGATGGACATAAAAATTCCAAACGAATGAGTGTAATGGAACCAGACAACATTTATTGTAAGTTGATGTGCTAAGGATAATTTTTTTAAGAAAGGAAGAGTGTCGTTTCAGTTTATGAGTATGCAATGAAGAGTTAAAAGTCGTTTGTTATTAAGCATGGCAAGAGGCCTAGCAGCAAAATATTTTCCGCAATATTTCAGTTAATGAGCAGTTCGATGAATTCTTGAGAAACGTTTTGAGATTAAGCAGTATGAGGAGAGATTCCAGGGTAACAATAGCCATACTAAGTATATGAGGAATATTCTGGTCTACTTATCATAGAAGAATACATTTGTAGAACTTAAGGAAGATGGGAAGCAGCTGTAAAATTTAATGTAGAAACTATATAAAGTTTAAAATTGCCAGTCTAGTATAATATTGAAAGTGTATACTTATTTTATAGATCAAGTGTGGAAGTAGTCACAGTGGTGAACCACTCCTTTAGTAAGTGTTTGAGAAATATTGTGATCTACATATCTGAGAGGAATAAATTTGGTAAATTTGTAGAGCATAAGGAAGATGGGAAGCAGCTATAAAATTTAATGTAGAAAGTATATAGTGTTTAAAATTGCCACTCTAGTATAATCTTGGAAATGTGTACTTATTTTGTAGATCAAAAGTGGAAGTATTCATGGTGGAGAACTGATCCTGACCAAGACCGCAGGGGCTGGATCTTTTTTATGGAGAGGGCAGTGTTGTGTTGCTACTCAGAGTTTCGTGAAATTTGTGAGGAAGGCACCGCAAAATGTTGTAGTAGCAACTGCGGGCTACAAAGTGCAGTGGGGTGACTTGTGGGTCAGAACAACACATACTCAAGATTGCAAGATAGGCCAGCCATACTTGGTGAAACCTGCACCACACAACGGAAACAGCCGAAGTGGGCACGACAATGTCACCATACTAGTGCGAGACCAGTGCTGTGAGTGACTGGGCGATGTGTAATAGTGCAACAAATGCGCCAAAGAACCATACAAATAGCTGTGAATTTTGAGGCAGATCTACACTCCTGGAAATGGAAAAAAGAACACATTGACACCGGTGTGTCAGACCCACCATACTTGCTCCGGACGCTGCGAGAGGGCTGTACAAGCAATGATCACACGCACGGCACAGCGGACACACCAGGAACCGCGGTGTTGGCCGTCGAATGGTGCTAGCTGCGCAGCATTTGTGCACCGCCGCTGTCAGTGTCAGCCAGTTTGCCGTGGCATACGGAGCTCCATCGCAGTCTTTAACACTGGTAGCATGCCGCGACAGCGTGGACGTGAACCGTATGTGCAGTTGACGGACTTTGAGCGAGGGCGTATAGTGGGCATGCGGGAGGCCGGGTGGACGTACCGCCGAATTGCTCAACACGTGGGGCGCGAGGTCTCCACAGTACATCGATGTTGTCGCCAGTGGTCGGCGGAAGGTGCACGTGCCCGTCGACCTGGGACCAGACCGCAGCGACGCACGGATGCACGCCAAGACCGTAGGATCCTACGCAGTGCCGTAGGGGACCGCACCGCCACTTCCCAGCAAATTAGGGACACTGTTGCTCCTGGGGTATCGGCGAGGACCATTCGCAACTGTCTCCATGAAGATGGGCTACCGTCCCGCACACCGTTAGGCCGTCTTCCCCTCACGCCCCAACATCGTGCAGCCCGCCTCCAGTGGTGTCACGACAGGCGTGAATGGAGGGACGAATGGAGACGTGTCGTCTTCAGCGATGAGAGTCGCTTCTGCCTTGGTGCCAATGATGGTCGTATGCGTGTTTGGCGCCGTGCAGGTGAGCGCCACAATCAGGACTGCATACGACCGAGGAACACAGGGCCAACACCCGGCATCATGGTGTGGGGAGCGATCTCCTACACTGGCCGTACACCACTGGTGATCGTCGAGGGGACACTGAATAGTGCACGGTACATCCAAACCGTCATCGAACCCATCGTTCTACCATTCCTAGACCGGCAAGGGAACTTGCTGTTCCAACAGGACAATGCACGTCCGCATGTATCCCGTGCCACCCAACGTGCTCTAGAAGGTGTAAGTCAACTACCCTGGCCAGCAAGATCTCCGGATCTGTCCCCCATTGAGCATGTTTGGGACTGGATGAAGCGTCGTCTCACGCGGTCTGCACGTCCAGCACGAACGCTGGTCCAACTGAGGCGCCAGGTGGAAATGGCATGGCAAGCCGTTCCACAGGACTACATCCAGCATCTCTACGATCGTCTCCATGGGAGAATAACAGCCTGCATTGCTGCGAAAGGTGGATGTACACTGTACTAGTGCCGACATTGTGCATGCTCTGTTGCCTGTGTCTATGTGCCTGTGGTTCTGTCGGTGTGATCATGTGATGTATCTGACCCCAGGAATGTGTCAATAAAGTTTCCCCTTCCTGGGACAATGAATTCACGATGTTCTTATTTCAATTTCCAGGAGTGTATTTGGAGTCCAGCAGCACCACCATGACACCTGGCCTACGCTAGACGATGAGACAACTGGACACTGCCAGCTGCAGGCATGGCTTCGAGAGCGGGTCTGATCAGCCGCCACCTGCACTGAGTCTCCTTGTGGAACCCGGTGCCATAGCACAACCAACCTGCTGCCTGCACCTGCTGTCACCAGACTCCTGCCAGAGGCCGGTGGATTGTGTCGTGTCCATGGCAGTCTCTACCCACTTCTGCAGTGAATGAAAGTGGGACCTGAGACACCAGGTTCTGTTGTGAACACCATTGCAGCAGAAACAGGAGAGCGCCACTGACATCAAGGCTGTGGCCTACTGTCAGGCTAGTCATTGCTCGGACTGACATCAGCACTGCAGGGTGCCAATGCACGCATCTCTTCACTAGGGTGGAAGACAACAATTTGCGAACAGACACTGATCAGTATCACCAGAGTGGGGTGTGTCTGCCTCACATTGCTAATGATCTGATGTGAATTTGAAGTGGAATAAACCATTTCTCTGGACAACCTGTGGTCCAGTGGGCCTACTTGCCCATCACTCACCCTACCAAGTGGTTTCTGCACTCTTCAGTAGTAAGAGTTATTACATTGAGTAGGAGACTGGGCCACTGCAGGCGATTATTCACAAAATTGGGAATAATGATTGTTTACAGCCATTATGTATTTTTGTGCTTCCTTCACGTGAAGGAAAATCTAGATTACTTCAACAGGAGGCATGAGATACATAACCACAACCACAACAAACAGAAGATAAACTTAATAACTTGTTGACCATGCAAAACAAGAGACAGCCAATGATACCCGTGAGAATGTTCAGATCATTACCCAAGGAGGTGCGGATCACGCCACTTGATAGGTTCAAGAAAAAAATTTATCAGACTTAAAGCTTTGTCAGCTATACTCTGCCTAGGAATTTTTTGACTGCAAGGAAAGTGAATGGGTTTACTGACCTTTTTCTCAAACTAGAAAATCTGTCAGAGATCTAGAATGCCAATGTTAGATGAAATGTATCTATAGCTAAATTCTTCAACTGTTCAGTTCTTTTGTAATGTTACATATTATTCGCACTGTAATATATCAATTTTTGATTCTTGATACAGTCTATCCAGTCATGGCTGCTGAGCGACACAGACTTGGTAATAAATCTCCCACAAAGCATCTATGAGCAAGCACTACTGTCTCAATGAGTGCCTCATACAGTTCTTCTTATAATTAAGTCTCGTAGTGACATATTGGTGGTAAAATTCTTTACGACGTGGTAAGATAACAGATAATGTCCAAATTTGCGGCAGTTGATTGTAGGGTAATGAATAAATGTGTGGAGTTACAGAGTGGATGGAAGTAACTTCACATCCTGCTTTATGCTAATATTTGTTTTTGTAGATCTTTGCATCTGTAACAGATTCTGGGACCTTCTTATTAGTGTAACACTAGCGTGTTCTGCACTATTTGGTGTTAGTTACATATAAAAATGCACTTTACCAGTAATAAGTTTCTTCGATTGTCATGTTGGACATGCATCATGTCATGTCAGTGTACTGAACAGTGAGAGGGGGTTCATGAGTTACCATCAGTGATACAAAAAGTTGGAGTACGGTATCTAAAATTGAGGAAGTAACAATGATAAAATTTATTAATGACCAAACCAAACTTCGTGATATATATTATTGGTCAATTTTGCGTGATAAATTGCTGAGAAGTGAAATAACATTTAAGAACATAGACATTTATTTGCTAGCATTTATTAGATACACATAAAAATTATCAAACAATATTTATAAGGGAGTATATAGAGCCTGTTTACCTTATTCATTGCGTTTTATTTTTCTACATACCAAATAATATCATAAATAACTATGTTTTTCTTCTTCAATAGGACTGATTTTTTCACATAATAAAAGGTTATTTAATTAAAATTGCTAAATCAATTTATGTTCTTATTTATGTGCAGTATATGTGTCAGCTCTGTTCCTGTAAAATTTAAATTATTTTTCAGTTTCTGAAATCTAGCTCCGCTTATGCAAGAACAATCAATGGAAAAAATATCGAAGTTGTCATGAAGCATTTGTAATTTGTCATGAAAACAGAGCAAAGTAATAAAATAAATGCCATGTACACTGGTTGTCCCATCACATCGTGGCACCATGACGTATTCATAATGTCTGTCACATCTTGTCATTTTGCTTAGATCATTCTGAATGGTGAAAATGAGGTTATAAGTTACCATCCATGATACAAAAACTTATATAGTCTCAGCATTGAGGAACTAAAAACGATAAAGTTTATTAACAGGCAAAGCATACTTCTTAACAAACATCAGCATTTATTTTCTAGCAAAAACATATACATTCAAACATATTAAACGATATTTATAAGAGAATAAATAGTTATCCGCTTAAAATGTTATTTAATGAGAGTTGCCTCATCAGCTTACGTTCTTGTTTATAAACACTGTGGGTGTCACCTCTGTTCTGTTATTGTAAGAAGAATTTATTTTTCTCTTTCAGTTCTCTGACTTCACTTGTGTAAGAACACTAAATGGAAAGAAACTGAGATGCAATGGAATATTTACAGTTTGCCCACAAAAACAAATCTCAATACAAAATTAAGATTAAGGGACACAAAAGCACAAAATCAAACATTATAAAAATGAATGAGGCTGGTTGTACAATCCTCAGTTACCTGTCGGAATAGAGGGACAAAAATTGGTTAAACTTTCTTCCTGAGAAATCTTGACATGCCGTGAAATGACGTAACTTGACGGCCTGCTGGCATTCTTTGTGAATTCCGCCATTTGAAATGCATTGTGGAATATTTTGACATGGCATTATGTGATAGCCACTGCGACTTGGCCTTAGAAAGGAAACAAAAGTTCAAAATAAACTACTATAACAGGAGAGCGTGCGAGGAAAATAGGTTACCATCTGTTGTAACACTTCCTCCCACCAAACTCACAGTCAAAACTTTCTCCAGAGAAACTTTAAGGTGACATTACAATGATGACCTGTGTGAATGCGTCATTTGAAATGGATTGTGGAATATTTTGATGTGATGTAACAGCAAGTGTGAATTGCTCTTTACAAACTTTCTTTCTTTCTTTTGATGTCATGAACGTTAGCCAATCAGCAACCTGTTCTCTGGCAGCAGCGAGATGTAGACGCGCATGAGGATATTGGCGAGTACACAACGTCAGGCATGAACCTCTGCTGCACCTCTTTGCACCAGAATATAAAGCTCTATTGTAAACTCCAAATATGGACTGATAATCTATAGGGAAAGTTGTGCTTTAGTATTGTGGCAAATATTGTACAGTCTACCTTTTAATTCGGTTTTGCTATGAACTACATATTCCACTAGGGAATGAATTACTGACACTCAAGTGTAACAATCCATATGTCACTGAAGTCATTACTGCAAGATGCCTCTTTATCAATGCAACATTCTGACTGCATGCAATTTTCTCATATGATGAAATGGTTGGAGACCGTGGCTGTTATTTCAAGACAAATGTTGATGGTGTTGGACGAATGTTATGAAAACAAACACTCCAAACCGACATTTCACGTAAGTCACATCCAATGAACATCTGTAACGCAACCATCTGTTATGACGTGCTTATAATTGTGTGTTATTTACATTTTAGGAAAATTAATCTGTAAAAAAATGCACCACATATTATAAGGAAAGCATGTAAACAGTCTGAAGATGAATCATAACGATTCTAAATCGGTAACAGTACCCTTTGAATAAAGGAACTGAAAGTAAATTTGTGGCTCATTGCTGTCCCAACACCATCAACATTCTGACTTTACTTTTTTGTAGGATAAATATTTTAATTTTAACTACATTGCCACAAAAGATTATGGCATAGGATAGTACTGAGGGAAAGTATGCTAGCAATTCCTTCTGCAGGTTGGCATAAAGAGAGAGATTCCTCTAAGTGCAAAGCAGGCAGAACTGAGGATTTTGGTTTTCTTGCCGTAAGGTCAGCTGCTCTTATTTTCTCTATTAAAGAATTACTAGCTGTCAGATATTGATTTGACAGATCTGTCAAATCAATATTGAAGGCATAATGTGAAGCCTTACAGAATATTTTATCAAAATATAACACTGATATTGTTGCTGAGCAGCAAACTCATACTGAAAAGAAGATAGAAACGAGTCAGAGAGAAGAACTTCCTGGTTTCGACTTACTAGGAGCAACATACATCATGATTATAAAGTGGTAACATATGCACAAGCATCAATCTAGAATGAATATATAAGCTCTGTTTCTGATCTCGATGAGATCCACGAAGTCACAGTAAAAAACTGGAGGATTTCAGCTATGTCAATATGAAAAGTATTAGCAGTTGCAATCATGAACAACCATCAACTGTATAATGGGATGACAACAATGAAAATCCATGCTAGAAGAGTACTGGAATGCAGATTTTCAGGTTTACATAAGCAGTCACCTTAACTGCCTTGGCTATCTCCACGGCCTAGATAAAACTTTAGAAAAGCAAATTGGGTTGTATTTGTTAATAATCTGGACAAATGTCTTGAGTGGATTTCTCCAAAAGCAAAAAATCTATGAGAGGCTTGTTGGAGCTGTGTAGCAAAGAAGGCAATCTCTAGGGACTACCAGAAGGCAATCTCTAGGGACTACCAGAAGCACTATATTCCAGGTTGGAATGAAACTAAGGAGAAACAATATAATGAATTACTAGAAAGCAGTTTCCAGAAATAGCAGATAATCTACTTCATAACGTTGATACAGTCAGATGTAGACAGAGATTGTTGAGTCATTCAGTTTTCAAACATCAAGCTGAGTAGCTTGGTCATTACAAAAAAAGGTGGGTGGAAACAAAATTAAAATAAGGGACAGCACTCATATATCAGCTAACAGGATTGTGTCACATTTGCTGTCAGCAGGAGCACCAAAACTCATACAAGATACGTCAGATACAAACTTATATTGCTCAAAAGTAATGATGATGAACAGTCTGAGTTCTCAACAACTTTTTCTTTATCTGAAAAGCAGATGGACAACATAACTAATTGACAACATGTTGGCTGGAAGAACGTTGACAGTAACTACAGGAAAAGTGACTATCTACCCAAAAGTATTGAATAATAGCTTACTACACTGGTCTGCTCTCACACTTCTCTTGTTCAGTTTATATATATCTGACATTCCTCCAACACAGTCCAGAAAGTTTGGCTATCTAGACGAGTGGACAATAGCCAGCAAACACAAAACCTCTGAAACAACTGAAGAAATCCTAACTTCTGAACTAGACATCTTAAGCTAATACTTCCATAAATGGAGATTATGACCCAACTCAAATATAACAGAAGTTGCCTGTTTTTATCTGTCCAATAGATTACCATGCACAGCTTTAGAAATCTGTTTGGAGGGAGATAAAATTAATCATTACATGCATCAAAAATACCTTAGGATAACGTTAGATAGGACACTTTTTTGAAAGAAGCACTTGACACGAACATCTGCTAAGTTCAAAATCAGACACAACATCCTCCATAAGTTCTGTGGTATTCATTGGGGATCATCAGCAGACACTCTTCGAGTCTCAGCACTCAGATTGGTATACTCAACAGCAGAATACTGTAAACCTGTCTCATTTAATAGCCCACCAGTGAAAAAAATTATGTATAGCTTAATGACACCATGCACATTGTTAGTGGGTCAATATGAAATACTCTCTAGGGACTACCAGAAGGCAATCTCTACATACAGGTTACCTATCTTGACCCACATTCCACTTACTCATATCAGATGGAAGAGTGCATTACTGAAAGGATTACAGGAAGGTTGCTGATGACACCGACCATCCAATATTGAGTGATGTATTCCCTGTATAGCAAAAATTAGTACCCTCAAGACACTCTACAGACACTCTACTCTTATCACACTCAGGACTCTCATGGAAATTGAGTTCAGTACCATCAATGAATGTAAATGTTACTGGCAACAAAACTATCCTCCACAATGCCTGAAAATGGCCTGCTTCCAGAAGAAATCCCCTGGATTTGACCAGCCTTGGGCAATTTTGACTATCCTGAACTGCATCCAAATGGGCCGTGGAAGATGTACAGACACTTTCCACAAGTGGGGCAAATATTCATCACCATCATGTGAGTGTGGTGCAGAACAAGACAGTTTTGTATCAACATCTCCTATAGGGACCTACTAGGGCTCATTGTAGATTTCCTTACAGTGGTGGGTGATGTGATAAACATAAAAGACCTTGATATTGTATACAGCTGTTGTCATTCGTGTTATCTTATACTGGAAAGCTGTGTTTAACTGTTAACATGTGATATTTGTGTATGTATTGCCATACGGTAAATAAATACTAACTGACAAACCCAACATTGCCCAGGTATTAATTTTGCCAATTTGCTATTAGAAACAAAATCACAAAATTAATTGTGTTCGCAGTGTAATATCGAAAAAAAAAATCATTTCCATGTATTCGTGTAAACACCATTGAAATTACGAAACAGGTGTACAAAGAAATATCCACAATCTACAAATGTAGAAGCACAGCCGCTTCACATGTCTATGCAGTGATTTTGTATACATCTCCAGAGCAATGCCTCTCATAGTTGTATAGACTACTATTGTTTTCGCCTACAGACGTTTGCACTTAGCAGTTGAAAGCTATCAACAGCGCTACCAAGCGTCACACATTTCCTTAAGTTGGCACAACTGTAGAGTGTCTTAGCAATAAAGAATAGATGTATTAAAACATCATGCATGATACAGCACTTTTTCATGCATCTCTGTGCTTATGACGTCTTACGTCTTGAACTATATGCCATACAATGATATATTTGTGTAGGTACATTCACTGTCATATGTGGACTCTACAAAATATGTTGTGGATAAATTCAGTAGCAAAAGAGTTATACATTTAACTGGCATACTGATCTGGCAGTTTTTCTCGCACATCAGTGTTCATGATATAATAGCTAGTGAACTACGTGAGGTACCAAGATGTTAATTTTGTAGGTCTATTCTTGCGTCATATGGCAGTTTTTCATGCATCTCACTGTTCATGACGTCATATCTCTTGAACTATGCTAGGTAGGTGGTTCTTACTCCTACAACGATAGTTGCCTTAAAGTAAGGGATATGTGCACCAAGTTTGGTTGAAATCAGTCCATTGGTTTAGGAGGAGATGTGGAACACACACACACACATACACACACACACATTCATTTTTATGATATGTGTGGATGAGCAGTCGCCTTTTTATCTCGAGTGCTGCATCCCTTCCTTTCAACTTCCGGCTAACAGTGTGACTCTGAGATGAACCAAGTTGAGTATCCAATCTCATCTGCTAAGTTTTTCTGCCTCCCATGGTTTTCTAATTTTTTTCCTAAATAATGATAATGACAATATGATAGTGTACCTAGTACCCAGTCATTACATAGTAATTCCAGATTCATAAATAAGATTAGTCCCATTGAATTTCACTGCTCATTACATAATATTTGCTAATGTAGTTGAAGTAATCTAATTAGTAAATTGGGTGGCTTCGTTAATTATGAAATAATATTAATTGAAAAGATTCATACAGTACGACCTGATATATTTAGTGAGCGATAGGAAAAATGCAGTATTTCGGCATATTAAAGCCTATTATTTGAAATTACATATCTCCAACTTTTCCATAAGGTCTCTAAAATTCATCAGGTTACCTTCCATTAGGAACGTGGGTGCACTCAGCGACTGTGATCTGATTTATGAATTATAAAGAGCAGCAATCAGTAGTCTTTTCTTTTTTTTTTTGCAAGTTTTATTTGGCAAATCCAGATTTCAGCTAGTGCCTAGCCATTATCAATGCACTATTTCCTAGTCTTAATGCACGTCAGTTCCCTGTTGTTCGGCCGAACAATCTAAAAATATTTACTGAAGCATATAGTTTTCTTTAAGAAAAAATTTCTACTAATCAGCAGAATACTTGACCTTTGCAGAAAGACGTTGTCTATCTACTCAATGTGAAGTTCTGTTCAATACAATTCCAGTGAGATCAGTGAATGTGTGACATAGGAAAGTTGTAGGGAATGCACACCCACATTATTTAACGTGCCGAAAAACCACTACAACTATAGTGGAAGGGAAAACTACACACATATGATAATAAAACGCAGCAAGCAGCAAAAGTATTTCCCAATACAGAAGAAACTGTGGTAATATGAATCTTCACAAGTAAAGTGCAATAGATACTCTTTGCGACATGTGAACAGTGAATTATATTTGTTCCTTGATTGTGCTGTTCTTCTGAGCTGCTTTCTGTTGACAATAAAGTCGAGACATCTTATACGTGGATATTGTAATTTTCCTACACAATTGGTGACCTCGAGACGAGGATAGTTCATGAAAAGAAAGTACATTCGCGTTTTTTGTTATTTTTTCATAGTCATGGAAACATTGCCAAAATTTTTACTTATGATTGGCGAGGATGTCCAGCAGTTACAGCAGGATATTGAAGTTCTGGAAGTTCCTACGCTTAGGATTGATGACAGCTCAGGTGCACTGAACTTAACAGCCACAGTGATATATTCAATGAATTGAACTCATCCACACGTTGCATGTTGTCCGCCAGCCATCACATTAGTGTCATGCATGTCATGGTTACAATTGAGAGTCCCACCGTTTTCGCGTGTGCAAGCTGAGATCTGGTTCGCAATTATAGAAAGTATTTTTGTGCAACTGAAGACAATAGAGGATCAGGAACAATTTACATTGATAGTCAGTAATTCAGACCAGAGAGCTACTGCCATAATTACCGATATTATCCTGCAACCTCAACACCGACGGACCTACCTCGCACTCAAAATGGCGTTGATCAATCGTTGTACCAAGTCACCCCAAAAAAAGCTTAAGTAGGTCCCTCATCACTAGTGAAGAGATGCAGAACCCCATCGGAATTCTGGAGACACTTACAGGCTACGGTGGAAGTTAATGTGGTCTCCAAAGCGTTGCTACTCCACATATGGCAACAGCAACTGTCTCCACAGGTGCATTAATCCTGATGTGCATGACAGGCAGCCCTTGGATAAATTGTCGCGTGTACCTGCACACAGTACTGTAGTCTCGGTAGTTGTAGCAGCTGTAGCACCAGCAGATACTGATGCCACATGTAACAGTCAGTGATTGGAGACCTCAAAAGCCCTTTCACATTGTTGTGCAGTGGCGTCGTTTCGGTGAAAGCCGAGTAAGATCGGATCTCATCACGATTCACAAACCACGCTGGCCAAGAAATTGCAGGTATTGAAGCTTTGGATGGTTCCATCTGTAAGTATCTTTGTTTCGGCTGCAGGCTGCAAAGTGCACAAGGCTGTGTGATTATTCAAATGGCAAGAGTGGTCTACAATAGGGGCCACAGATGAGGACAGCCCCAAGCGGCGCTGATAGTGTTTGAAACACCAACTAGCAGTAGTTCCTGTAGCACAGTGCAATTTTAATGTACCCGTGAAGACTGTAGAACCATCTGTCCTCGCAAATCAATCAGCAGTTCAGGAAAAACTTGTGGGAACTTCGCACCAGGTGCACATTGGTGACAGACGATTTGGTTTATTATTTCTAGCGGACACCGATCAGGAAATCAGCACTCTACCGATCCATACACGTCAGACATGCCAGTGTCAGAACCACTACTGGTGCTAGCCAGCTATAAATTTAATACAAGGATGCTGGGTCGCAAGGAGCTGGTAATTGACATCGTTTTCACTACTCCTTTCAAGTGAACATTTGTAGTGGCAGACATTTCCCCACCTATCTTAGGAGCAGATTTCCTCACACATTTTGTGCAGTCGGTGGCTGTGTCTAGGGTGTGGTTAGTAAGTGGATCCAACAAAGTCAGTGGGATGTCAAACAGTTCTGCTGTTGTAGGATACATCGAGTCAGCAGCAATCATCAACAGCCTGTACTACAGATATAGACACAATCGCAAAGTGAGAAGCACAAGACATTATACTACATATGTATGATCCCATAGCTGAAAGTTGCCCGATGCATCCACAGAATTGCGCCAGATATAATGCTGGACTTTAAAACAATTTTTGAAAAGATGTTGCATTCTGGTATTGTATGGCGTTCTAACATCCCTGGGTGTCCCCACTACATTTGGAGAGGAAGAAAGATGGTACATGGCGTCCTTGTTGGGATTACTAGGAACTGAATGCCAGGACCATTCTAGACAATTAATATCCTATTCTACATATTCGAGAATGCACTCATGCTTTGATTGGTAAAACAGTTTTTACAGTTTTGGGTTGCCGCAAGATCTATAACCAGATCTGTATACCACCTATGGATGTACCCAAACATCAATGATCATACCTTTAGGCCTTTTAGAATTCTTGTGCATACCTATGGTGATCAATGTCAATAAGACTTCAATTGGAACCACGTTACACCAGAAATTGGACTATTACTAGCAACCATTATGCTTTCTTTTCGAAGAAGCAACTGTAACGGCAAATGAACTGGAGCTTTTACGATAAAGAATTGTTGGCAATTTATGAGAGTGTGAAGCACTTACACCCTCATGCCAAGGCCTGTTCAACGGCAATTTGCATGGGCCACAAGCCAATTGTACCCACATTCTAGAATGCAGGCGATAAGTGCTCACACTGACACTTCAGGAACATTCGAGTTGTTACCCAATTCACGACAGATGTTCAACATAGCCAGCCGGTGTGGCCGAGTGGTTCTAGGCGCTTCAGTCTGGAACTGCACGACCGCTACGGTTGCAGGTTCGAATCCTGCCTCGGGCATGGATGTGAGTGATGTCCTTAGGTTAGTTAGGTTTAAGTAGTTCTAAGTTCTAGGGGACTGATGACCTCATATGTTAAGTCCCATAGTGCTCAGAGCCATTTTTTGATGATCAAGATATCTGAGGTGCCGAAAACAGTCCCCTCCTACCTTTCCTGTGTGTGTGTAGTGTGGGTGCAATTTAAAGTATGATGACCTCACCAAGGCAAAAATGGCAGATCATCAGCTACAAGACTTACTAACTAATCATTTTTCGAGTCTGTGATTCCAGCAGGTCGAGGTACCAGGTTACAGTGTCAAGTTATGGCGAGACGTCTCTTAATAGGCACCATAGCCCAGTATCACACTAAAATTTTTCAAAACAGCATTCAACAGCTTGCACAGTCTGGCACACCCCAGAGCAATACCATTGTTAAGATGACAATGGAACATTTTGTGTAGCAATCGGTTAAAAAAGATGCTCGCAACTAGATATACACCTGCCTCCACTGTCAATGGTGTAAAGTGGTACATGATCTCCATGCTGAGGTCGGGCATTTTTCAGATATAACAGCGAGATTTGGAGTTATCCATCTTGACATTGTGGGTCTCTCATCATGTTTGGATGATTATAAAAACTTGTTCATAACGATGGGTGGAGGCCATACCACTACTGGACATATCAGTTGAGATGGTAGCAAAGGTAGTGCAGATTCCAGCGCCACCACACCACCAATTACCACCCACCAGCAATGGAATGGTGGAAATGTGGCATAGCTCTCTGAAAGTGGCCTTTATATACCAGCAAGAAAGTTGGACAGTGCTCAGTAGAGGGATAAAGAGATTTCTGGGGAAGTTTTAATTTATTCAAGACAGCCTATCCACCCCCCAACCCCCTGGTGTAGATGTGGCAACATTGCACTAATGATATGAGTTTTCTCCCTTCCACTCCACTTTCTCAAACATCCCCCTCCCCTTCACACCCCACTTCCCCAGTCCCCTCCCCCTCCCCTCTCTTCTCCCACCTCCATACCTCATCTCCTACACCCTCCCTTCTTTCACCTCCAACTCTCGCCTCCCTCCCCTCTCCTCCCCCACATTAAAAATCGCTCAGTCTGTTCTGAGCTGTTGGTGTGGAAGCACATAGGATAGTTCATTTTCTTTATTTTGGTTGTTATCCCATTGGAATGCGGTTTCTAAAGTTTTTTCATGTGCATGTGGTCTCCTTGTGAATGGAGACAGACGGACCTAGTTTGCATTACCACCACCAACAGGCCTACTGGTTCAGACACAAAAGGTATCATTCACAGCCTTCAGGACCATCAATATACAGAACACATGTGGGAAGATAGGGAATGCCTTTGTCAGCTTTCACTTTTCCTTCCTGGAAAAACCTTTTTGTTGACCAAAATGTGTGAAGTCCTCTGGGGGGTCTGGGGTGGGTGTTGCCCAGAAGATCGACGTTCCAGGAATTTCTTTGTCAGTGTTCAACAGTCCTTTCTGGAAGGATGGAATATCTTTGTTCCATCTGACACAGGTTTCTACAAGCCAGAGGCTGCCACCCATTTCATTTGTGGAAATATGCTTGGTGGCCTATGTGAGACAGACCAAAAGCACTTTGTTTTGTAATGGTGTTTCAGGTGGTTGGCAGCATTTGAGTGTGCAGGTATTCCATGACTGTAGGACGTGGAGAGGATATTTTCGATATTATTCTAGCACTAGAGAGTTGCTACAGCCAGTGTAGCTAATAGCCAATAGCCCAATGAATGTGGAAAGGATGGGTAAATAACAGGACAGCAAGCATCACTCAAGTGCAGGGGAGTAGCCTCCTGCTGATCTGCAAGTGAATAGCTGCTCCTGTAAGTGCCCCACTGCTGCAGTTTTTTTTCCTTTATTAAATTTCGATTCCCCCAAGAATGAGGGGGGGGGGGGAGGTGGGCTGGCATTGAGTACAGTACATGGAGACATTAAAAAAAACAGAAAGGAGGAAATATGGTGAAACAGACATGTAAAAGAGGGAAACATAATGGAAGATAGCGTAAAAAAGGGGGTGACCGAAAAATGGTGATGAAAAGCTAAAAACTGTACACAAGAAACCACACACTGTGATGATTATAAGAAACACAAGGCGAACTATGGCCGGAGCATAACAGTAGCGATGGACGGTGTAGCACATAACAATCACTGACAGTAACACTATGCCAAGTCCAGCACACAAGTATAATAAAATGAAAATGCCATTAGGCTAGGGCCTCCCACTGGCTAGACTGTTTGCCTGGTGCAAGTCTTTCAAGTTGGCGCCACTTCAGCAACTTGCGTGTCAATCAGGATGAAATGATCATGATAAGGACAACACAACACCCAGTCCCTGTGTGGAGAAAATCTCTAACCCAGCGAGGAACTGAACCTGGGCTGTTAGGTATGACATTCCGTTGTGCTGACCACTCAGCTACCAGGGTCAGACACACATGTATAATGATGGCACGGGAGAACGGCACCAAACTCAACACTGACGTAGCACACTCATGATGATGAACAAGCTGAGAGGATCTGCCAGGGAGATGGAGATGAGGGAAAAGGGAAGAAGGGATGGAGAGGTGAGGAGAGGGGGTGAGGGGGGGGGGCATGTCGAAGGGCGTCGGGAGGGAAGGATGTGGGAGGGAAATAGTCAAGGAAGGGGTGCAGAGACTCAGGGGGACGGAGGAAAATCCGCTCTGGGAGAAGGAGGGGAGAGGAAAAGGGGGGCCTGGGGAGGGGGAGGAGTACTAGGGTAGGCTACAGGTGGTGTGAAGGGTAGATTTCACAGCAAAGTTCAACATCCCGGAGAGGGAGGTGCTGGAAATTGCCCTGATGAAGCAGATGGTGTGAAGATGGAGAGAGGGAGAGATACAGCGATAGAGGTGTGACAGTGGGTGGAGGGTGGAGAGGAAGGGGGAAACCCTGTAGGGGGATCATAAAATGGTTCAATTGGCTCTGAGCCCTATGGGACTTAACATCTGAGGTCATCAGTGCCCTAGAACTTAGAACTACCTAAACCTAAATAACCTAAGGAAATCACACACATCCATGCCCGAGACAGGATTCGAACCTGCGACCGTAGCAGTCTCACGGTTCCAGACTGAAGCGCCTAGAACTGCTCGGCCACTCCGGCTGGCAGGGGGATCAAGTCTGTGGGCAGTGTAAATGATGCGGAGATGTTGGAGGAAAAGGAGGAGGTCGGGGAAGGGAATGAGGTGATAAAGGCGTCGTGTGGGCGAGGGGAGGCAGATACGGAAGGCAAGGCGTTGGGGCGGGGGGTGGAGATCCAGGCAACACTGGCATAACAAAGGATAGGACGGATGAGGCACTTCTAGGTGCGCAGGATGGTGGAAGGATGCAATTCCCAAATCTGCCCAGACAGGAGTTTCAGGAGGCGGAGGTGGGAATGGGCTTTCTGCTGGATGATCAGGAGATGAGGGGTCGAGGTGTGACAGTCGAGGGTGAGGCCAAGGCATTTCAGGGTGGAGGTGAGCTGGATGGGACGATTATAAATGGTTAGACAGAAATCATGGAGACAGAAGGAGCAGGTGGTGCGGCCTATAATGATTGCCTGGGTTTTGTAGTGGTTGATACAAAGGAACCACTGGTTCCTCCAAGTGGTGAACTGGTCAAGGTGGGTTTCGAGGGTGCATTGGGACAATTGAAGGGTAGGATAGAGAGCGAGGAAGGTGGTGTCATCAACATATTGGAGGTGGTGGACAGATGGGAGTGGCTTGGGCATATCTGCGGTGTGTAGGAGATAGTGGAGAGGGGAGAGGACGGAGCCCCATGGGATGCCAGCAGTGCAATAGGAAGGACGGCATGAGAGGCAGGAAGCGACCAGACAGACAAAATTGATAGGCAGTGGACAAAATTGATAGACAGTGCGTAGGTTTGGAGTTGAAAGAGGAGACTGTGATGACATAAGTGGTTATACGCATTTTGAGGGTCGAGGGAAACAAAAATGGCGGAGCAATGGGAGTCGGAGGGAGAGAAGGTGGATGAGGTTAAGGAGTTGGTCTTCAGTGGAGGAGGAGGGTCGAAAGACGCACTGGGTAAGGAGAAGGAGGTGGTGTTGATTGAGGTGGTGATGGACACCATCTCCAATATACAGGATTCATCTAGCAACAGCATTGGGGAATGAAATACACTTATACCTATTTATGAGTCACAAGTCGCATCCTAGCCAACAGAAATGTATGAAATATATTGTACGATATTTTTCATGGCTGTGGTGCTCATATCTTACATGATCATTGCATTTCAAGACGAAAAAACTGGTCAGGCACATCCAGGATAGTCCAGCGGCATCTACCAAGTGTATTTTGTGCCTGAAGAGACTGGCCAGAGTTTTTATTTGTACCTACCGGTTCCAACAGCTTAAGCTGTGGCTTCCAGTCAGCCATTCCCTTGTGATCACACCTGCCACTGGCCACAGCGCACTGTAAGACAAGCAGGCATGGCTTGGATGTACAGATCTAACTGCAATTCCACCTCCGACATAGACTCCCCAGTTTAAAAAAATCCACTTTACCTAATCTGAGAGTGGGTGTTGCTCTCCCGTCCTTCCCTCCCTGATCCCCCTAGGGGCGCCCTGCACCCCATCTACCCTTCTCCCCCCCCCCCTCCCCTCTAGCACCACCCATTCCCCTCCTTTCTTCCCTTCTCCCTCGTATCTGTACCTCAGGCAGATCCTCCCAGTTTGTTCTTCATCATCAGTGTTCTATGTCAGTGTTGTGTTCAGTGCTGTTCTACAGTGACGTCAAGTGCTGCGATTTTAATCATATGCCGAACTTGCACATAGTGTTGCTGTCTGTGTTTGTTCTGTGATACGCCACCCGTTGCAACTTTTATACTCCAGCTGTACACTATTTTTTTAGATTCTTATCTCCATTTTTACAGTCAACATCTTTTGAATGCTATCTTCCATTATGTTCCCCCCTGTTTTATATCTCTGTTTCGCCGTATTTTCTCCTTTATGTTGTTTTAAATGTCTCCCTGTTACGTACTTACTGTCCCTTGGCTGAAGAGCGGCGCCTATGCTGCTGCCAGGCCGTCCCAGATGGCGAATTGAAGTCCAACAAAAAAAGTGGGGATGTTGTTGTCCATACAACTCGAATTTCTCACGCAAAATGTAGATTCCTTCCTTTTATATGCATTATTTTCGAAGACAGAAAACTCAGAGCATACACACATTTTCACATCGCTACAGTGTCATTACTTGTTGATTCTTAGTGTGAAAATAAGGTACAACAATATGGCATAGGCTATATTTCCTCTAAGTATTCTCTCCTCCAGTAAAATAATCTGCTCATGTCAGCCTCAGACCTATCAGTGGTGAATCCTCTTTCAGACACTGCCCCACACGTATCATGGATGTAGTTACATTCGAAACCAATGTGTGGTGGCTCCACCTTCAAACAATAACCTGACCATAACGCATGGTGGCTCCACCTTCAAACCATACCCCAGATGTAACATGTGGTGAATCCACCTACGAGCTCTATCCCAGTACTATCCTGAAACTACCCTGTATTGTGGGGCACTTCCCATGAAAACTGACACACATCCATACAGAAAAATTGCGCAATTGCGCTATGTACTTACAACTGTACTACGTGTATAAGCAAATTTAAAACATTTGGAGAGAAGTGACATCATGATCATGTGAGTAGAAGTGTCAGCATCTTTGATGTGATTCTTCAATTTCTCCAGGCGTATTTTATGACGAAATAAATCTCGAGTGAACAGCCTAGTATGAGTGTGCAAAGGACACAATATTTCAGCAATCGATCACGTTGCCATCATCAGGTGTGCTGATGTACTGACCGGCGGTGGGCCGGCGCCAGGTATATACAGGACAGTCCCCCTCCCGCTCCTCCCTCAGGCGCCTTCTATGAGTCGGTGCGGTCCGCTCCCCGCGTGCTGTCCAGGTACAGCGTCCGTTCTCCCGCCGTCTGGGCGCTACACCCCAGGTCTTCTCGTTCAGGAGGGTCTGCCGGCACCGCTCTCGTATTCTCCCCTCCTCCCCCGAAGTCGGTACACTCTGGGAAATATCCTTTTTCTTCTTAATCTGGTGACCGTGGGTTCCCATGCCTTGCTAAGGATGTAACCGCTGTTTCGATTTAGTTGTGGCTCCCTTACTCTGATCTCTATGGATTCATTGATGTTCATCAGCGCACCTGATGATGGTAACGTGGTCGATTGCCGAAATATTGTGTCCTATGCACACTCATACAAAGCTGCTCACCCGAGATTTATTTCGTGATAAAATACGCCTGGAGAAATTGAAGAATTACATCACATACCTCCACGGGAAGGGGATGTATCGCAGCATGAAAAGGATCGACACGCTGCGTCATCAGAGAAGTCGTCTACTGAGTTCTTTTGTTTTCCTTATGAAGTGCCGAGAAGACCGTGTGGTACCGAATTTTGCTAAGGTCAAGCATCACATCAACTCAGCGGCGACCAGAAGAATCAAGAAACGTGACAGCCTAGCTTTGGTACGAGAGAGAGTTCGCTTCACGCGGTGGCACTTGGACACTACCAACAAAGAACTCCTACACTTACATCTACAACTGGCCAACCGGTTCAACCACTGGACGTGGAATTGGGTTGATGGTGTCACATGGGCCACAGCAAACTCAACCCAGGGGAAGTCAGCCGAACGACAAGCACCCAAGTTTTGAACATATATCAGAGAAACAACCGACTGCTGGCAGCAGAAAGACCATCATCAATCTCACTAACAAGGAACTGGTTCAAAAATGGTTCAAATGGCTCTGAGCACTATGGGACTCAACATCTTAGGTCATAAGTCCCCTAGAACTTAGAACTACTTAAACCTAACTAACCTAAGGACAAAACACACACCCAACCCCGAGGCAGGATTTGAACCTGCGACCGTAGCAGTCCCGCAGTTCCGGACTGCAGCGCCAGAACCGCTAGACCACCGCGGCCGGCTAACAAGGAACTGGATGATGACGCTATTTCGGTTCTTAAGAAAGGATTGAATTTCGCTCTGACTCCTAAAGATGTACCCATTACTGACATCATTTGCACAATGGAACACACAGCTGCTCGACTTCCACCTGAAGCTGCTGAAGAAGTTCGTCGTGAAACCTGCAGAGCTCTAACCAAAACAAAGCTGATGAAACCGAACATTTCCTACAGGGAGAGGGCCGCCATACGGGAGCTAAGAGAAGATCCAGACATAGTAATATTACCTGCAGACAAGGGCAACGCAGCAGTGATCCTATCCTGACAGGATTATGCTGAGAAGATGCGGGGCCTACTTGGTGACAGTGCATACCGCAAGATGGACACTGATCCTACCAAGAGGGCCGAGAGAAAGACTCTGGCGCTTCTCAAGGATTCCGGCTTCCCCGACGAGATTACCAAGAAGCTATACCCGAGGGCTGCTGTTCCTCCTAGACTTTATGGACTGCCGAAGGTGCACAAGGAATCGATTCCGTTACGTCCCATTGTCAGCAATATTGGTGCCCCAAAGCACCTTCTCGCCAAGCACCTCAAACAACTGCTTAGCCCTTACGTTGGGAGATGCACACACCATATCCGTAATTCCATGGATTTCCTGGGACGCATCAACAACCTTACGCTTAAGGAATCTGACATACTGGTGAGCTTCGACGTGGTATCTCTATTCACTAAATTCCATTACAAGAATCCTTGGAACTCATCAGCCAGAAATTTGACGAAGAGACCACCAACCTTTTCAGACATGTTCTGACATCAACTTACTTCGTATTTGACGGTGCATACTACTAACAGACAGAAGGAGTAGCCCGTTGTTGCAAATATGTACATGGAACATTTCGAGGAAGAAGCTCTTGAATCAGCACATCTAAAACCCATCTGTTTCTTCAGACATGTGGATTATACCTTCGTTATCTGGCCACATGGAAGAGATAAACTGGCAGACTTCCTCACACACCTCAACTCCAGACACGAGAATATTAAGTTCACCATGGAGATCGAAACGGATGGGATGCTCCCTTTCCTAGATGTTTTGATTAGAAGACGAGCTGAAGGCACTTTGGGCCACAGTGTGTATAGGAAGAAGACGCACACCAATTTGTGCCTACATGCGGATAGCTGCCACCACCTGGTACAAAAGAATGACGTGCTCAAAACTCTTGTACACAGAGCTCACGCCATCTCCGACAGGGACAGTCTCCAACAAGAATTGGACCATCTGAAGACTGTGTTTCGGAGGAACGGTTACAAGGAAGAGCAAATTCGGAAGGCTCCACACCTGGAGCACCGGCGGAAACTGAGGATGAATCTCAGGAGGAGGCGGCCTTGGCTATTATTCCGTTTTGTGGGGCCTTATCCGGAAAAATTGGACGCATTTTACGTAAACACCAAGTGAAAACCATCTTCCGTCCTCCAAGCAAAACCAAGAGCGTTCTTGGTAATGTCAAGGACAACCTTGGTCTACGTAAATCAGGATTTTATCAGATACCTTGCCAATACGGTAGTGCATACATAGGTCAAACCATTCGTACCATTGAGGACAGATGCCGAGAATATCAACGGCACACTAGACTGCAACAGCCCAGTAAGTCGGCAATCGCTGAACATTGCCTGTCGGAACTCCACAGCATGGATTATGACCAAACCAAAGTCCTGACACAGACTTCCAAATACTGGGACTGTGTCATCAAAGAAACCATAGAGATCAGAATAAGGGAGCCACAACTAAATCGTGACAGCAGTTACATCCTTAGCAAGGCGTGGAAAGCCGCGATCACCCAGATTAAGAAGAAAAAGGATATTTCCCAGAGTGTACCGACTTTGGGGGAGGAGGGAAGAATAACGATAGCGGTGCCGGCAGACCCTTCTGAACGAGAAGACCTGGGGTGCACCGCCCAGACGGCGGGAGAACGGACGCTGTGCCTGGACCACTCGCAGGGCGCGAACCGCACCAACTCATAGGAAGCGGCTGAGGGAGGAGTGGGAGGGGGATTGTCCTATACAGGGTGTTACAAAAAGGTACGGCCAAACTTTCAGGAAACATTCCTCACATACAAAGAAAGAAAATATGTTATGTGGACATGTGTCCTGAAACGCTTACTTTCCGTGTTAGAGCTCATTTTATTACTTCTCTTCAAATCACATTAATCATGGAATGGAAACACACAGCAACAGAACTTACCAGCGTGACTTCAAACACTTTGTTACAGGAAATGTTCAAAATGTCCTCCGTTAGCGAGGATACATGCATCCACCCTCCGTCGCATGGAATTCCTGATGCGCTGATGCAGCCCTGGAGAATGGCGTATTGTATCACAGCCGTCCACAATACGAGCACGAAGAGTCTCTACATTTGGTACCGGGTTTGCGTAGACAAGAACTTTCAAATGCCCCCATAAATGAAAGTCGAGAGGGTTGAGGTCAGGAGAGCGTGGAGGCCATGGAATTGGTCCGCCTCTACCAATCCATCGGTCACTGAATCTGTTGTTCAGAAGTGTACGAACACTTCGACTGAAATGTGTAGGAGCTGCATCGTGCATGAACCACATGTTGTGTCGTACTTGTAAAGGCACATGTTCTAGCAGCAAAGGTAGAAGTCAACATTACCTTTCTTCAATTGGGACAACTGGCGGTGAATCGAGGAAGTACAGTACATACTGACGAAACTAAAATGAGCTCTAACATGGAAATTAAGCGTTTCCGGACACATGTCCAGATAACATTTTTTCTTTATTTGTGTGTGAGGAATGTTTCCTGAAAGTTTGGCCGTACCTTTTTGTAACACCCTGTATATACCTGGCGCCGGCCCACCGTCGATCAGTACATCAGCGCACCTGATGATGGCAATGTGGTCGATTGCCGAAATATTGTGTCCTATGCACACTCATACCAGGATGTTCACTCGAGATTTATTTTGTCAGCATCTTCGATATTTAGAGTAGGCTACATATAAGGAGTGCTTTGAAAGGAGGTCACTCTGTAACATACTGGATGCCTAAGGGTTTTGGGGAAGTATGTCGATGGGTCGAACTGTTTGTTTCGTGTGATACTAGCAACCTGTGAAAAACGGAGACACTCTCACATTCATCTCCTGTATCAATATCATTATGCAGCTCAACGTGTGATGTGTGGGAGATTAGGTTAGATCACCCTAAATATAGAACATACGATGTGGCATCTTTCAAAGGTCAGTCTTTAGCTATTAAGCAACATCCTCACAAACTAAGTAAAGCTGGATTCTTGAGAGGAGAGTTGAACTGTTGGGATGAAACCAATTAACTCATCATTTGAACTTGCTGTGTGGTTTTCCTAGTGCTTGCTTATGCTTCTCGCAAGGGATAGGGATTTTGTGGATAATATCTGTCAGAAAAGAGATGCAAAAATTACTACAAAGGTTGCAGCTAACATTTAACCTCCATCAAATCTTCTGATAACAGCAACAGAACATGTGACTGTGAGAGCTTATGACATGTGTGTTGTGTGTCAGAGATCTGTTTTAGCTACAGTAAGAGTATTTTTGACAAAGGCAACGATGTTGTAATAGATGCAATTATTTTATGATGTACTTTTTCTATTTTGTTAATACACATTGTGAAGAATAAAGCATTATCGTTAAAAAGCGTTCTTTTCTTGTTTTTTCCTACATCAGTCACAATAATGTCTGTTCTTAATATGTTAGCTATGATTATACTATGATTTTAACGCCTCCTGGCCTGTGTTGAAGAATCGTGATTTTTTTTGTGTCTAAGCATGAAACTGACATACATTACCATTGTTCTGTCAACATATGCAGTCTTGCACAGGGTTTAAAAAAATCACATCATCCCCCAGCAGAGCACTATTGTTAAGGTCTGTGCTATCGAGTTCCATATGATCTGTTAACACGTGCTTTGTAATATGTGCACACCACTATGCTAATAGTGACTAAACTCTGTATTGCGGTATATTGCAGGGAAAAAAAACTGAAAATCTGAGTGCCACCTACAGCCATGCACCATATTACACCAGTATAAAACATTGCACAGCAGATGTAATCGGAATTGATGGTTAAAGGTGTCTGGTTTTTTAAAGTATGCACTATATGCTGGCTGGAATGATAATGTCACACGTATGAGCTTTAATAGGAGGAAGTCTATGCACTTTAGAGACACTGTATCAGATGTATGATATATAGTAGGAGAAATCGGTATGAATGAAATGGGAATATACAAAATTTATCTAAAACAGGCAACGCCGATCAACTGCTGTTTGTGTATGAGAAATCGGTTGGTAACTTTCCTGATGTCAGCACGTTGTAGGGTCGCCACCGGCGCCACCCTTGTGTGAATGCTCTGAAAAGCTAATCATTTGTATATCACAGCATCTTCTTCCTGTCGGTTAAATTTCGCGTCTGTAGCACGTCATCTTCGTGGTGTAGCAATTTTAATGGCCAATGGTGTAGATGTATATGGTAAGAAGAACTACTTTTAACGGAACATGTGTTAATGGTGGGAGGGGGTACCACACACAGCATCGCTGTTCTTAAGTAGCATTGATTTAAGTCTGAAAACTATGTGATAGTATTTCACAATTACACTTTGATCTCTACCTTTATTGCATTTAACACCTATTGTAGTAGGTATACCACCTTGCATTGAACTTTCGTTGATGTTACTATGATTGAGCGACCGAAATCACAAACAGTACATTTCCATCTGAATGCTCCCACTATCTTAAGCCAAATAATACCATAGATCTGCTCCTGCTCCACTGCAGCACATACTGCTTCTTCCAGACCTCGTATGTGTTGGTTGGTTGATTTGGGGGAGTGGACAAAACGGTGAGGTCATTGGTCCTATTGGATTAGGGAAGGATGGGGAAGGAAGTCTGCCATGCCCTTTCAAAGGAACAATCGTGACATTTACCTGAAGCGATTTAGGGAAATCACAGAAAACCTAAATCAGGATGGCCAGACACCAGTTTGATCCATCATCCTCCCGAATGTGAGTCCAGTGTACTAGCCACTGCACCATCTCACTTGGTGTCAAGTATGTGCATGACACTTCGATGCTCTAAGAGTATGATCTGCGATGACTCTCGACCTGTTAATTTTAATGTAGTAACATCAAACACAATCAGTTGCGATGTATTCATACTGCTGCTGTTGGAGATGGGTTTACTGAGACAGAATGTGTTGCTGCACCACAAATAAGTACAGGCAAGGATTTGGGGAATTCCTGTAAATTTCGCGCAGCTGCGGCTGGGAGGTAGTAGTTAAGGAAACGATTCTCACATCAGATGGCATGCGTGAGGCAATTTTGATATTCAGCGAACGGTTCTTTGAGGCAGGTTTACGACACGTCTCACAAGCGAGAAGGCACGACCCAGCGGGCACTGAATACAAATGTGAAGCAATCAGGCAGGACAAGGCACTGATGTTCTGTGAAGAACCTATGCATTGTAGTTACAAGAGCGTCTAGTGACGTGTGTGTAGGGGCAGATGTGGGCTGAGGAGAGCTGACTTTGTTCCCTCAGAGTAACTATGTTAAAGGCATAGAGAAACGATGTGTAAATAAGTGAGCCCGCAGACTCAAGAAGGGGGGCAGTCATGTCGCCATTCTGTCTGCGTCTGGAACCAGAAGGAATGACAATTGCTTAAGATGCAGGCCAACCACGATGACTTTCTGGTGATAGATATCGGTGGCCAACCAGCCTGCTGAAATTACCGAGAACCTCCACTGCACGGATGTGTCATAGCTGTGGTGGAGTGGGCCGCACCTAGGAGCTGCAATGGCGTGAGGATGAGAGGGCTGCTGGCTCCCACTCTGTGGGGGACATTGTCTGGCAGACTGCAAGCTGCCATCCGCCAGTGCGGGGCCTGGGTGCAAATTCGCAGCGTCCCAGGTGCAGAGCTGTCCGCAGTCACTGGCCAGGCTACCTTGGGTAGTCGACCAGAACTGTTAAGGCTCACTACAACAAGTGACTGTTTTCCTCTGGCGCTCTACATGGTGCCCCTGAGTTATGCTTGAGAGAACAGTCAACTATGTCCCAGGCTACTAGCGCAGCCAAGGCACACAGTGGCCACTTAGCATTGGCGATTAGCATGAGTAGGAGGGTTACATCTGCAAGGGTGGGTAGTTGGTGGTTCCAACTCAGCACAATGTGGTGTGGTGTGTCTAAGTTTTATTTATATTGTTTTTGCTGTTTGCTCTCATTTTCAGAGATAGCTGTGTGTACTATGGTACATGGCATTCAGAGCTATCTTTGTGAAGTTATAAGAACCCGTGGACTTATCTTTGTTCAGACATAATGGTGTACTGATAATTTAGCGCTCGGGGCGGGGGGGGGGGGGGGGGAGGGGGTGCCCATTTTTAGAACTTGTCAGGGAACATTTTGCTGTGTACCAGAGCTGTAGCAGCTGTTTGTTCTGTATGTAGGCATCTGGTCATCTGTCTAGTAGTTGTACTGAGTGTAGATGGGCGATGATTCGTCAGAGGAATTAATTTGTGATTATATTTTTTCAGTAGGATTAAATGCAAGTTTATGTTTTGTCTTTTTTAAAAAAAATCGGTTGAATTAAGGTGGAAGTGGAGCACGCAAAATGAAGGAAAAGTGTGCTACTACCTCAGATGCAAGCGTTAACAGAGGAATTTTAGGGCATGAAACAGAGAAATTTCGAACTCAACCGCGAGTTAGAGGCTCGTAAAGAGTGTCACAATCAGCTGAAATCACAGTCTTCGGAAAGTAAATCTGGATGAGAGGGGCTTCTGTTCCATATGACCTAGCAGCGATCCCACTGATTCATTCCTTCTCGGGCGAAACAACAGAGGACGTGACAATTTTCGTTAAGGATGTTATGGATGTTGTGGAAGCACATGGGTGGTCAGATGAAGAAACCCTGTATATTGCCAGAAAGAGTTTGGTGGGGAACACCAAAGCATATGTTGTCTACCACTAGACACTGAGTAAAGTCCATTTGTTCCAAGAATGGGCTGCTGGATTGTGTCAGCAGTACTAAAAGCAACACAGAGTGCGACTTTTTTTGGGAGAAATTAGGTATGTTGTCGATGCAGCAAAATGAGTCCTTGGAAGAATTCTCAGACAAAGTCTGTGAGCTAAATGGAAAGACATATGTATAGATCCAGAATGGAAAAGCTAATAGGGTACTGTTACAGGAGGCAGAAAATAGAGCGGTGGATGTTTCTTTGGTATGATATAACTGCTGAAATGTCACGAAGGGAACAGATGGAGAACCTGTTTGTAAATGGTTCAAATGGATCTGAGCACTATGGGACTTAACATCTGAGGTCATCAGTCCCTTAGAACTTAGAACTACTTAAACCTAACTAACCTAACGACATCACACACATCCATGCCCGAGGCAGGATTCGAACCTGCGACCGTAGCAGTCGTGCAGTTCTGGACAAGTGCCTAGAACCGCTTGGCCACACCGGCCGGCTGGAGAAACTGGAGGACTTAATAGAGTTCGCACTTAGGGTCCCAACACTTATAGATGAGGTGGATATGGCCACAAAGCAGAGTGTGGAAGCAGTGCAAGCAACCAGAGTGCTATGCGTGTGGTGTGGTGGGCCACCAGACATTTAAGTAGGAAGGGTAAAAAGCACCAGAAGGCAAGCAGCCACTAAACGCAAATGGGATTGCTTCAACTGTCAGAAGTCAGTCTTCATAGACAGTAACATGGCGCAAGTTAGTGCACAGATGGAATGCAACTTAATGGGGGCAGGAAACAAAGATTTTTGGTCGACACAATACAAATGTGTCTGTTATCAGTCTAGACCTTGTGGGAAAGAGAAGAGTGGGGCCACCACAGTATAGGTTTCATGGGGTTGGCGACAATAGGGTGGTATTGAAATGAAATGTGTGTGAAATCTTATGGGACTTAACTGCTAAGGTTATCAGTCCCTAAGCTTACACACTACTTAACCTAAATTATCCTAAGGACAAACACACACACCCATGCCTCAGTGAGTATACGAACCTCCAGCGGAACCAGCCGCACAGTCCATGACAGCATAGTGTGGTATTGCTGAGTATAATGGTACTGGAGTTTTCAGTTAGGAAAACTAAGTTCAGCGAACACATGGAGGTGTTGCCATGTGCAGCCGAAGGTTCGACAAACATTACACTAAGACCATTATTTTACAACGCGAAGTGGAACTCACTGGGGCTTAGTTTCAACTGGGGGAAACAGTTGCAACTGAGGTAATGGCGCAAGGTTCAACTATCATGAGGGCGAGATCAACTAAAATCCATACATTTTGCATTAAAGATCGATCAGCAGGATAAAATACCGGCAGGGACTGGAAAGGTACAGTGGATATCGATTTGCCAAGGGAACTAATGTATATGGTTGAATCGCTCTTAAACAGTGAAGAGTTGGGTAGTTCACATTGTTTTATCCGCAGGAGTTTGGCACATGCAAGTGACATTAGTGGGGAATAGATGGTTCCAGTTAGTATGGATAACTTTGGCAGAGGGGAAGTGACTCTGTCAAAGGGTGCAATAATAGCCACTCTGGAAGTCTTGGAAGGTGAGGACTTCAATAAGTCGAGCCTAGCAGAAAGCCGCAAGCAAACTGTCGATACAAAAGTGTTATGAGAGAAAGTACGTCATATGGAGGGCAGTGATTGAATGGCTATGGTGAACTTGTTGTTGAGGTTTGGTGATTTATTTTGTGTGATTTATTTTGTACGAATAGAGGGTTACTGGCAATCCCACTGATGCAATATCACGTACCAACAGGGGATAGGGCACCAATTTATAAGAAGACATACCATATAGAAAAGTAGCTGCAATCATTGGTAGAAGAATTTATTGAACGATAACTAGGGATGGAATCATAGAACCTAATGATAGTCCCTGAAGCAAAAATACTGTAGAAATCGGTTGACATGGCACGGAAGTACAGATGTTACTGTGACTACAGATATCTAAATGCATGAATCATTTTGGACTGTTATCCAATTACAAACATCACGGAAACTTTGGATAATCTGGGTCAGTGTCTATTCTATACAACTATGGACCTCAGGAATGGACACCATCAATTGGAGGTGGTGCCTGAAGGTAGCCCGAAAATAGGGTTTACCGTCTCAGCCGGACATTTTCATTACAAACACATACTATTTGGACTAAAGAAAGCACCATCAACTTTTCAGCGTTTGTTAGATGGTGTACTGAGAGTATTAAAAATAAAAACTTGTTCTGCCTGTCTCAGTGACTTAACTGTCTATTCAAAGGATTTACTGGGGCATGTGAGACATTTGAAGTATGTCTTTAGCAGGTTACAATCGACACACTAGACATCAAGTGTATGCAGGTACCATTTTGCTCAACCTTATGTATACTATCAGAGGCATGTGTTTAGTGAGCATGGCATATAGACCATCTTACAGATGTAGTTAAAAATTATCCAATACCACAAATTCTATGCAGGTACGGTTGTTCATTGGCCTCTCTAATTATTATAAACGGTTCATGGAGGACTTTGCAAAAATAGCCACATCCTTGAACAAGCTGCTAAAGGGGACGAAATTCCAATGGTCGCAGGAATATCAGGAGGCATTTGAAAAATTGAAAGAAATATTAGTTTAAGATCCAGTATTGGTTTTTCCAGATTTCGAGGAAGAGTTTATCCTGTCGTGTGATGCCTCAAATACGGCAGTCAGTTGTGTTTTGGAACAGATGGTAGATGGTCAAGAATATCTGGTAGCTTACGATTTAAGGCAGTTAAACAAGGTGGAGCATAGCTACTCAACAATGGAGAAAGAGATGTACTGCGACCATTGGAATTTCGTCCCCTTTAGCAGCTTGTTCAAGGATATGGCTATTTTTGCAAAGTCCTCCATGAACCGTTTATAATAATTAGAGAGGCCAATGAGCAACTAGATGTACTAAATGGTATTACGTATTTTCGATGTTATCTGTATGGTAGGAAGTTCAAGGTTGTGACGGACCATGCATCATTGAAATGATCGCTTTGTTTTAAAGATCCATGTAGTAGATTAACTCAAGGAACACTTAAGCTTAGTGAATTTGAGTACGATGTAATCCATAAACCAGGGAGATCACATGCAAATGCAGATTCGTTAAGGGGCTCCGGAACGCCCTATACTTGCAATGTTAAAATAACGCTTATAAATTACATCTTTCCTCACAAAGTATTCGAGGTAGGAAGTTGAATTTTTTACAGATTATTTATTGGAATATGGGCTACAACTTAACACAGGGATTTTACAAAATTTTAGTTCAGTTATTAAAGATGATTTTTTTTCAATTGTAATGAAAATTCACAACATTTTTTTGCAATTTTTTATTTATATATTCAAAAATATACAGTTTTTTGGAAAAAGGCTGTGTTAAATTAAGCAGAAGGTACTGTGTAACATTTACTGAAAGTTTGAAACAAATATGTTTGGAAGATCCTTAGAAAACATGTAATTAGTATGAGAAAATAAAAGTTTTGGGAATCGAGCGACAAAGATTGGATTAACTTTTTAGTGCATTCCAGGTCCATAGGATGGATTATCTTCATCCTCTGCAAACTCCTCCTCCAGCTTCCTCTTGTTCCTCCTCCTGTTTACTCTTGCTTGTATTTCTAGACTCTTTACAGCCCTGTCTGCAGCCCGAAGGTGTTCCTTGTCTAAAGCAAGCATCGCTCGTTGTTGTGTTCATAGATTTTGCTACCATTTTCTTCAGTTGCAGTTACTTCAACACTGTTCCAAAAGGTGGTCATGTATGAACACTTATCACATTTCAGTTGTATTTCACTAGCAAGTGGAGAGTTCCAGACCAACTTCACTACAATGAATACATCTTACACAGTTTGAAAAAATTCCTTTGAGAACCGACATATCAAATATTTCATTCACATCCGATTCGCCCATAAAACATTCATAGTTTTCACTCATTGAACCAAGCTTCTTCTGTGAAGTATTTTCTTTCCCACTTTGACTGCTATGGGCAGGTGTACTTGAGAGGTTAGGTTCACTCACTTGGTTATCGTCTTTATTGTTTACGGTAATAACACATACCTTTGGCTTTCCAACATTTCTCCTTTTCTTAAAAGCCTTCAGAGGATTTCTAATAACTTTACTTTTACTCATTATTATACTTCAACAAAACAGAGACTCAAGAAACAGAATTAATTACGAATATTTTCGAGATAACGACAGAGTAAATAAACATGAAACAATCGACAATCACACCAGCGATATATATTGAACCATCACAGGTTAGCCACAACACATACTTTATCTCACATCACTAAAATGTACCTGATGACCACGGACGTTAATAATAACACCATTTGACAGCAGTTTAACAGCGCCACAGTGGGTCACGCCCATGTAGAACACATTTCAAAAAAAATTTAAAAATAGTTGTAGTCTTTGGAGTTGAATAAATTATATATCTATTAAAAGGTAATAGTCTGCAGATTCAGAAAACGCAAAAAACTTTTCATGATTTTGAGCATTTCCGGAGCCCCTTAAGCCGCAGGATAGCGACGTTAAGTGCACTAGGGAAGAGCGCTGATGTCTGACAGCGAGTGCAGGCAAGGGATAAGGAGTGCCAGTCACTTAAGTCACAGCCACATTTCATTACACACGAGAGTTTGTTGTGTAGAATAACGAGGTATAGACCATGTGTGGTGGTTCCAGAGCGTTTTCAGCAGGAATTTTCGCAGCAGGCTCACAACCATATGTTGTAAGGTCATGGTGAACAACGTGTGATGCATAGATGTGTAGCAGAGCAGTTTTGGTGGGAGAACAGGAAACATGATGTGGAGCAGTATGTTAAGAACTGTGTGCCATGTACACAGAGGGCCAATATTACGCAATAGAAAGTGCCGTTGCAAAGTTACCAGATGGGTCCAGTTCATTTTTTATATTGGACTTGGATGTCCTCGGGTCATTTAATAGAACACATGCAGGAAACACGTACGTTCTCATGATCAGCGATAATTATTCTTGATTTTCGGCAATAGTACTGATGCCAGACCTATGGACTAGTATTATAGTGCAGGCGTTAATATAAAAAGGTATATTAAAGTTTGGGGTGCCTGATATCATAATTACAGACCAGGGTACGAATTTTGTCTCGAATTTAATGAAACAACTATGCCACATGCTGTGTATATGGATGTTATGGGTGTCACGCACAAGACAGCTGCAAAGATGTTGAATTGTTATGTAACTTCCAGGCACGATGATTGGGGGGCCTATTTACCTTATGTCTGGTGTGCCTGTAGTTCATAGGTTCATACTGCAACAGGCAACCGCATGAGGCAATAGGTAATGGTCACTAGCTCCTATACTTCAAAGGGAAAAATGAAGAAATTTTTAAGCAAATACCAGGGATCATACCAGATCATGGAAATGATTCTACTGGTCAACATGAAGATACAGTTCCCCACAAAAAGTCTGTTATACATGTCAGTCATATAAAACCATTTAAAGGACTGTAGAGGGGATAACACAGTTATTGGCAACCAACCGTGAGGTGAAAGTTACAAAGGGTAAAGAGAAGGAACCTGGAATTGGTGAGCAACGTAAGGTGCATTATAGTAGTGGGGCAACAGCGTTTCTATCACACTTTTGATATCAAATTGATATACAAATTAGTTAAATTGTGACATCTCATTGATTTATGACCTTAACCTTTTGTTCTGCTAAGTGGTTTATGACCTCCAGAGGGTTTATTTATGACTGCCTGGAGGTAATCCATCCTTCTGAGAAAGCTCCCATCCCTCTCTGCCTTCATCACCCCTACTCCTCTGGAAACCTCCAACCCTTCCCTCCTAGTCCTTGCCAATACAAGCACAATTTCAGGCCTGAGTTATTCGAATAGCCCCTCCCACCGTATAAATTTGATTGATTAATTAATTAAATCAGTAAGTTAAATAACCCTTCCCCCACTGGAGAATCCCCCAGGCCTGCCCTCCTATCCCTGCCTGGAAATTGGTGGGCCTGTGTTGGAGAGGAGGGATCTCACGACAGGAAATTCAATTCTGCAGCAAAGGATACGCTGTTTATTTATAAAATTGAATTAACAGGGTCTGGATCTCTTTTTCTCATCATTTTCAGCTGTTTGGGAAGATGCAGGTCTTTTAATATACATCAAAAAAAGTAATTTATTAGATCGCTGTTTTCCTATTGCATAAGGAATACCATCATGAAACACTCACCACATGTAATTACACTGTTAAAAATCTTTTGGTCACGAAGCACACACTGTCCACTGGGCCACTCCAAGCGCCAGCCACCTTGTATATTCCCACAAGTGCAGGCCAGGTGACAGACTGGCACACAGTGCTGGCTTGCGCATTCTGCTGACCAGAAGTCTCAGTAATCATCAAACAAAGTTTCAGGTGGCAGCAACCTTTTGATATTGATACATGAGAAATTCCTGTCAAAGCACATGCTCTCTCTTTCTCTCTCTCTCTCTCTCTCTCTCTCTCTCTCTCTCTCTCTCTCTCTCTCTCTAAAGTGGCCACATCCTGCCATATGCCACTTCTTGGGAGAATTTTGACGAACCTGTCCAAGCCAGCAGACCACAGTGTCTCAGAGTACTGCACTCATTTTTTTTGTGACCTTTTGGCAGCCAGGTCACCACACAACCGCAGGCCCCTTTGTTCACAGTGGTGTCCTTCCTTCATCAGCTCAGGTGGCTATTTCCAACTGCACCACCTGCACACTCTGCTCCCAAACACACGCCAACCATACCAGGTCAGTGCAAGCAGATATCCAGATGCTGACTGAGTTGGTTCAAATTGCACCAGCACGGGACACTGAGAGAAGCAACCCGCCCACCCCTCCTCCTCCAATTCCCTCTTCTACTTCCCCTCAACCCTCTGGTTACAGCCAGTTGGACAAAGCATCAGGTGGCGAAAACTCTTTAATACAGGTGGTGGCAACTCTTTGATATTGATACCCTAGGAATTCCTTCAAAACATGTGCTCCCCCTTCTCTCTCTCCCACCGCTTCCTCCCTCTTTCAAGTGGTTGCTTCCTGTTTGTGAGAACCAACGTATGCAAATTCACACGGACTTCTCACTCTATCAGATTGACTGACTAATCAATAAAATCGATGCCCTTTTGTGCAACCAGTTTTTTCCTAGCATCCTGTTGGTGGATACAAGATTCGATCCTGCAACAGTCCGGTTTTCAAACCCTTGCGGATGTCGTTTTTCCCTTGCCTCCTATTGGTGGATACTGGCATAGTTATGTCATTTGATAGGAAGTCCATTATGTAGGAGGTAGCTGAGAATTTCAAATTTCAGCTCAGTTGTATGCTATGTTCTTCAACAATCTGCATAGGGGTTGGACTGATGCATGTGCTCTCAGTACCACTATTAGAAACAAAAAACTGATCAGTCGGGAACCTGACGTTGCTGTTGGGTTTTTCAAGAATTACATTCGGAAAGAGGAAGAATAGAGACAACAATAACGAATACCATTGCAAGACAGAGTCCACTTTGATGTATTGAGAAGCACTAAACATGACACACTTAAACCACAATCGAATCTGTAGTAGTAGTAGTTGTTGTTGTTGTTGTCATGGCTAGATGTCAGAGATCACTGACACACTCGCACACCCCGCGCACTCATGCCCCAGTGTCCACACCCAGCATGCCCATCCCTTTATACATTGCCAGCATCACCGCTCAGAGGTTGGAGAAAACTGCTGCTGTGACCGCAGCTGCAGTCATGGATGCGCATGTATGTCAGAGTGCATCACCCCATTCATGGAGGGCATCCAGTAATGATTGCAGTGGTAGGAATTCGGATGTTGTCAATACATCTAGTGCCAACACTTGGCAGTGATCGATATTGAAGTGCTCAATTTTCCTCAGAGAATACATGCATTGTGAAAAAAGTCTGATGCATACTGTGTGGTATCGATAGCTATGATGCCACAATGTAGGTCCGCTCTACTAGGTTGGCACTACAAGAGACACCGACGACAGCACCCTCTAGCCGGTGCTGTTGAGGTCTACGAGCTCCGCAACTGCTTCAGCCCATTTTCATCAGGTGCAGCCAGCCAGGACACTTCGCTACAGCATCGCACCTATGTACAAAGTTATGTAATCGTTTATCACCTTGTTTCTGCACCAGGAAACCATTTTCTCGTTGTACCGACTTGTATTACCTTTTCCCGTTCCTACCCATGCGTCGCCTCCCAGGTGGGATACTAAAGATGGCGACGATCAGGGACTAATTTTTTTTGCCTTTCCTATCATTTCCTTTTTACTCGGTACTGCTTAAGCTTTTTTGTGATTTCCCAGTGTGACCGTGTGGGTGTACGAGTGTTCCCACCATTCGCTATAAGACAGGCTTCGCTGTCCGAACTTGTACGTTTTCAGGCTCAGCAACTTGCTGCCATAAATGGACTGGTCCCGCTACAGACTGTAGCTACTTTGGCGCCTTGGACGCCACCGCCTGTACTGACGCCGTCGCCAACGGCGCCGCCATTTCGTGCCTTCAGTCCTGAAGAAACTAAAACTTATGACGAAGTGATTGAAGCTTTGAACTCCCACTTCCGTGACAGTGTAAATGTGGTTGCTGCATGTTACAAATCCTTTCGCCTCCGGCGTGACCCTACTCAGTCTAATAAGTCTTGGTTAGAGGACCTTCAGGGACTAACTTCTGAAATGGTTCAAATGGCTCTGAGCACTATGGGACTTAACATCTGTGGTCATCAGTCCCCTAGAACTTAGAACTACTTAAACCTAACTAACCTAAGGACATCACACACATCCATGCCTGAGGCAGGATTCGAACCTGCGACCGTAGCAGTTGCGCGGCTCCGGACTGAGCGCCTAGAACCGCGAGACCACCGCGGCCGGCGACTAACTTCTGATTGTGACTATAATTGCTCATGTGGACTCTCATATGCGGATATAATGATTAGAGACGATGTTGCGCAGAATGTGGTGGATCACCGCATTCGTTAACAGATCCTCAGATTTAAAACCCCGTCTTTGCAGGAAGTAGTGGACTTGCTAGACAGGCAAGATACGTTAGACATGGCTACTTCCGCGTTCGACGTGACTCCGGGTGTGTGTACTTTCAGCGCGGCACAACACGAGCCCTCCCGCCCGGCCACGCCGCGCCGCTCGCGCGCACGTAAACACGTCTCAAACCAGGCACACTCTGAGAAACTGAAATCCTGTCCGAACTGCTTTCGTGCCCACCCACGGGACAGTTGCCCATCCCGTCAAGCACAGTGTTACTTTAGTAATAAGAAAGGACATGTGTAAGCTGTGTGCAGTAAGAGAAACAATAATTCCAAACTTGTCTCCCGTTCGCGTGACTCGCGTGGGCGTCACCGCAACGGCAACCGCCATGATCATGCTTCACATCAGCGTATGGATGTTAATGCCATTTATTCAAAGCCTTCTGCTTCACGTGCTTCGAAAGCTCGTCGTGTGAATCACGTTTTGCCAGACACTTCCTCTCAAATTCAGTGCGATGCGAGGAAACTTTTTGTGACTTTGAACATTTGTGACCGCTTGCAGCTGGACACTGGTGCGTCAGTTTCTTTACTGAACAAATCTACGTATGACTTGCTTGGTTCGCCCCCCCTTCGTCGTTTGCATTCCATGCTGACTGCTTTTACAGGACAGGAAATCTACATCTACATCTACATCTACATCCATACTCCGCAAACCACCTGATGGTGTGTGGCGGAGGGTACTTGAGTACCTCTATCGGTTCTCCTTTCTATTCCAGTCTCGTATTGTTCATGGAAAGAAGGATTGTCGGTATGCCTCTGTGTGGGCTCTAATCTCTCTGATTTTATCCTCATGGTCTCTTCGGGAGATATATGTAGGAGGGAGCAATACACTGCTTGACTCCTCGGTGAAGGTATGTTCTCGAAACTTCAACAAAAGCCCGTACCGAAATACTGAACGTCTCTCCTGCAGAGTCTTCCACTGGAGTTTATCTATCATCTACGTAACGCTTTCGCGATTACTAAATGATCCTGTAACGAAGCGCGTTGCTCTCCGTTGGATCTTCTCTATCTCTTCTATCAACCCTATCTGGTACGGATCCCACACTGCTGAGCAGTATTCAAGCAGTGGGCGAACAAGCGTACTGTAGCCTACTTCCTTTGTTTTCGGATTGCATTTCCTTAGGATTCTTCCATGAATCTCAGTCTGGCATCTGTTTTACCAACGATCAACTTTATATGATCATTCCATTTTAAATCACTCCTAATGCTTATCCCCAGATAATTTATGGAATTAACTGCTTCCAGTTGCTGACCTGCTATATTGTAGCTAAATGGTAAGGGATCTTTCTTTCTATGTATTCGCAGCACATTACACTTGTCTACATTGAGATTCAATTGCCATTCCCTGCACCTCCTGCATTTCAGTGCAATTTTCCATTGTTACAACCTCTCGATATACCACAGCATTATCCGCAAAAAGCCTCAGTGAACTTCCGATGTCATCCACAAGGTCATTTATGTATATTGTGAATAGCAATGGTCCTACGACACTCCCCTGCGGCACACCTGAAATCACTCTTACTTCGGAAGACTTCTCTCCATTGAGAATGAAATGCTGCGTTCTGTTATCTAGGAACTCTTCAATCCAATCACACAATTGGTCTGATAGTCCATATGCTCTTACTTTGTTCATTAAACGACTGTGGGGAACTGTATCGAACGCCTTGCGGAAGTCAAGAAACACGGCATCCACCTGGGAACCCGTGTCTATGGCCCTCTGAGTCTCGTGGACGAATAGTGCGAGCTGAGTTTCACTCGATCGTCTTTTTCGAAACCCACGCTGATTCCTACAGAGTAGATTTCTAGTCTCCAGAAAAGTCATTATACTCGAACATAATACGTGTTCTAAAATTCTACAACTGATAGACGTTAGAGATATAGGTCTATAGTTCTGCACATCTGTTCGACGTCCCTTCTTGAAAACGGGGATGACCTGTGCCCTTTTCCAATCCTTTGGAACGCTACGCTCTTCTTGAGATTTACGGTACACCGCTGCAAGAAGGGGGGCAAGTTCCTTCGCGTACTCTGTGTAAAATCGAACTGGTGTCCCATGTCAGTGCTCGGCGTGTGTAGTTTGCAAGCCACATATGGTGCAACGACCGGTACAGTGTCTTTTCATATGCTCCGCTCTAGTGATGCTACGAACATTTTTGGCATGGACGCATTTGAACTTTTTGGCCTCGCCATTCAGGACACTGACTTTGCATCATCGCTAGTGACCATGCAGACAGTGTTGCCGCACTATGCGATGATTTTGCTGAACTATTTTCTGGTGGACTTGGTTATGCCACAGACTCTGCAGCGCATGTTGTAGTTAAAGACAATGCCATGCCTATTTTCCGCCGGCCGCGGTGGTCTAGCGGTTCTGGCGCTGCAGTCCGGAAGCGCGGGACTGCTACGTTCGCAGGTTCGAATCCTGCCTCGGGCATGGGTGTGTGTGATGTCCTTAGGTTAGTTAGGTTTAAGTAGTTCTAAGTTCTAGGGGACTTATGACCTAAGATGTTGAGTCCCATAGTGCTCAGAGCCATTTGAACCATTTTGAACCTATTTTCCGGCGCGCACGCCCAGTACCGCACGCTCTGCGCGACGCCGTAGCTGCTGCAATACAGTGGTGTAATTGAACCTGTTTGTGCTTCGCAATGGGCTTCGCCTGTAGTGTGTGTGAAGAAGCCAAATGGTCGTCTCCGTACTTGTGCTGACTTTAAGTCAACAGTAAATCCCCAGACAGTGGTAGCTACGTTTCCCTTACCGCGTCCTGAAGACATTTTTGATAAGCTTGGTGCGGGAAAATTCTTTTCCACGATTGACTTGCGGGACGCATACTTTCAGATTCCGCTCGACGAACAGTCGCAGCGCTATTCTGTGATCAACACACCTTGGATTTTTCAAGTTTCAATGTTTCCCGTTCGGTTGTGCTTCGCCTCTTTCTATTTTTCAGTCTTATTTGCAGCAGTTGTGTGCCACTGTCCCTGGTTGTGCCAATTATCTGGACGATATACTTGTATCAGGTCGCACCCCTGACGAACATCTGCAGAATTTGCGTGCCTTGTTTACTGTACTTTTGCAGGCAGGACTAAAGTGTAACAGGGACAAGTGCAAATTTTTTCGAACTGAGATTTAGTATTTTTGACATGTGATTAACGGACAGGGTATCCACCCCTCAGCGTCACATCTCAGTGCAGTTAGAGACTTGCCAGCACCCAGGAACTTGAAAGAACTTCAGTCTGTGTTGGGCAAAATCACTTCCTATATTCGGTTTACACCAAACGCAGCGCAGATTGCAGCGCCTTTGCATCGCCTTCGGCGTAAGAACGTTCCTTTTGTTTGGTCTTTGGAATGTGACGCTGCTTTCCACAAGCTCAAATCTGCTTTGTTGAGTGATCGCTGTCTGATTCCTTTCGATCCCTCCAAACCGGTTCTTTTGACTGTCGATGCATCTTCTCATGGCATCGGCGCGGTTCTCTCACACCGCATTAATTCTGTCGATCGCCCAATCGCTTTTGCGTCTAATTGCTCAATTCTGCCCAGCAAAACTATTCTCAAATCGAGAAAGAAGCTTTAGCTATTGTATATGGCATAACTAAGTTTCATGATTTTTTTTGTACGGTCGCAAGTTCTATTGGTAACCGACCATAAGCCTTTGACGTCGTTGTTCCACCCGTCAAAGCCAGTTCCAGCCCGTACTGCACAAAAGTTCAACGTTTGTCTTTGTTTTTATCTAACTACAATTACGAAATCTTTTTTTGGCCACGGCCCAGCATGGCAAGGTTGGTGCTTTGACTCGTCTACCTATCGGTCCTGACGAAGTGTTTGATTCTTACGAACTGTCCTGCATGTTTACTGATTCGCAAGATAAGGACTTAGCTGAATGTTTTCCGTAGGATTTTCGTCGCATTGCTGCCGCGACAGCCGCCGATGCTTCTTTGAAATTCTTTTGCAGTATATTCGTACTCAATGGCCTCCATCTGCTACGCCATTCCGTGATCCACTTGTTCGACGTTACTTTGCGCAACGTCACAACCTATCTGTACACCACGGTGTTATCTTGTTACGTACTGACAATGATCAGTCTCGTGTTGTTGTACCTCGTTCGTTGCAGTCGGAAATCCTCCCTTTACTGCACGCTGGTCATTGGGGTATAGTGCGGACGAAGCAATTAGCGCGTTGTCACTGCACTTGGGTCGGCATTGATAAACAAATTGAGAATTTGCTTGCTAACTGTCGATCTTGCGCGGAGCATCAATCTGCTCCCCGCCAGCGCTTCTTCGCGTGGCCGACTCCACTTACTGGTGAGCCTTGGCAGCGCGTTCGTATTGATTTTGCAGGTCCTTTCTGGGACACCCGCCGGTTGATAGTTATTGGTGGGTACAGCAACTTTCCTTTTGTTGTACCAATGTCCTCCACTACATCTGCCACCACTATTCGGGCTTTGACGTCTATTTTTGCATTGAGGGCCTTCCTGAAGTTATTGTCTCCAACAATGGCCCTCAATTCGTGTCCTCAGAGTTTGAAGCGTTCTGTGCTGATAATGGCATTCGCCACCTGACCTCAGCCCCATTCCACCCCCAGACGAACGGCGAGGCTGAACGCTTTGTGCAGATGAGCAAGTCGCGCGCCACGCTCTCTCGCGAGTGCGCGCTCTGGACGAACCTTGCTTCCTGTCGCTCTCAGACGCTGACGCTGCACAGGCGAGGGCGGACCCTCGGCGTCATTAGGAAGTTCCAGCGCTGGTGCGCTTTGCCTTCCTCGTGGCGGTGTGGCGAGTTGTGACGTGGAGGTATGGAACAGCATGACGGTGTGCATATGCATTTCTTTTCTTTTTTAAATAATATCCTAAGACGACAGGAGAGTGAGAGAGAGACAGTAGAAGTGGAGGAAAACGAAAGGCCTCATGTGGCTGGCCCGGTGGTGGGTATTTTTTTTTTTTTAAGAGAAGAGGATAGTAGACGGGACAGTAAGAGAAGCAGGAAAACGAAAGGCTCAATTGACAAGCCGGTCTTTGAATGAGATTGGAGAGAAGAAGCAGAAGAGAGAATGAGAGAAGAAGAAAGATCAGAAAAACGAAGGCCAACCCAGCCGGTCGCTGACAACTGACAGTGAGGTAGACACGAGCAGAATGAGGGGTGGGAGAACCGAATAAGGGGGAGGGCATCGGTGCTGGGGGGAGAGTCTATGGACTGAGTGGAGGAACAGAACAATGAGGGAAAGAAGGCCGAGAGAACGTGGAAGAGGCGTGGAGCAGCCGGCAGGGAGGGGGGGGGGAGAAATAAAGGAAGGGAACATGGAGAGCGAGGAGGGGAGGGGAGAAGGGGCGAACAGGGATCAGTGGGCAAGGAGGTCAGGCCATCGGGTGGTGACCAGGCGATGGAGGCGGGTGCCAAGGGAAAGGATGAGAGGATTGGCAGATTGGTGGGAGTGGTGGTAAAAGGAAACGGCAGAGGAGCATACACGGTCGTGAAGGAGGGGATACCAGCAAGCAAGTGAAGGTCACGGGTGGGGAAACGGCACGGGAGGCGGAGGGCGCGGCTCCCGTTCCCCAGCGGAATTGCTTCACAGCCTCGCCCATCGGTCGCTCCTGCAGCTATTGCACCTGGCGCTGCAAGCTCCCACTGCTTCCCATCGTTGGCGCCGCATGCTTTGGTGTTCTATCGCGTTTTCTCTGGCAGGCAGCGCTAGGAGGAGGGGCGCATTCTCCGCCAGCTCGGCCGTGCCTTATTTCTGGTCCCTCCGGCACTGTCAAGCGACACCGGAACCAGATTCGATTGTTCCGTCCTCGGTTTTCTGCTGCTGGTCGTTTTCTGACAGAATTGGAGGCTTCGCGGCTTCTGCCGCCTCCGCCGCTCGCGCCTCCGCCGTGGACGCGCCTGCTGTCGTCGCCGCTGCCGGTCCCGTCACCTGCACCGGACGGGCGCCTCTTGCCGCCGCCGCCGTGTTCCTCCGCAGTGCCAGAACCGATGGACGCAGGGGCTGCCGTCACGCCGCCGCCGCCGTCGCCCTTGGAGGTCGTTGCTCCGCCTCCTCATCCGAGCATACCCAGTAGCGGTGCGCAGCCTGGGCAGGTTTTCCACGGGGCGTTTTCCTCGCCCCTTCGCGAGCAATTCGGGGTCGCCGGTGGACAGCGCGCCCTGGCAGTTCCGCTGTGTGCCCCCTCAGCTGCGCCACCGCTGGGTCGCTCCACCCGCCATCCCGAGCCATACTTAACGACGGTGCGTCGTTTCAGGGGGGAGGGATGTGGTATCGATAGCTACGATGCGACAACGTAGGCCCGCTCTGCTACGTTGGCACTACGAGAGACACCGACGACAGCACCCTCTAGCCGGTGCTGTCGAGGTCTACGAGCTCTGCAACTGCTTCGGCCCATTTTCGTCAGGTGCGGCCAGCCAGGACATCGCAGCCGGCATCGCACCTTCGTACAAAGTTATGTAATCGCTTATCACCTTGTTTTTGCACCAGTAAACCATTTTCTCGCAGTACCGACTTGTATTACCTTTTCCCGTTCCTATCCGTGCGCCACCTCCCAGGCGGGATACAAAATATTGAGTATTAATTCACTATTCAGCTATCTGGAGAGCCTCACGAGGCCCGCCACTGGGGCTTGTCCGTGCTGCTGTGGGCAAGAATCTACTAGCCAACGAGCCAGAACTTTTTTTTGTATCTGCCACCCACAACAGACTTCACCCAGAAACATCAATTTGTTCCCGTCAGTGGCTACCTCAGCCATGCACCCAATCAACCAGCAGAGCCATCCTAGGAAACCAGCCACATATCTATCACTATCATTTCAGTTAAATAATAATATTGCAGCCCCAGTCTGCTGACATTCGACGATGCGAAAAGTATCAGAAATACCTCCTCCAGATGGCTGTGGCTCTGAGATGAATCTCACATTGAAATATCAATTTCTATAGCCTCCCTATGACTGGTCATAATTATCCACGAAAAATCTTTCATCCCCTTTACAGCTAATGATGCTCTGAAATCGCAGTCTACCACGGCAGATCCATACCTCCCTTACAACCGGACATAGTCATTTTCTTTGCACACAATGGAACACAGACCACAGTATCTTTACATTCCACACATACTTCATAAGCCTGTTGATCACACTGAATCTATCACAAATCCCCTATTAAGTATAATACTTCGCCAGTAACTGAATGGTAGTGACACTAAACAATATTGAGCGAAAACTTGCGAGTGGTACCAGCATTTGAGAAAGAGACACATAATCACCTTATAAGCGATCAGGTATTAAAACACGATTGCAACGACCATGTTACAATCACCCTGCACAAAAAAGTGGCCTCAGTTCTACAGCACACACAAGCATCACTAACGCTATCCATGTTAAAAATTATACATGCTTTATAAGTTGAGGTATGGTATTGCTTCCGAGTGAAGTTGTCTTCCACATAAATATCGTGACAATGAATTTAGATGTTGATTGTGGGGTGCGTATTAACAGACCTAAAGTGGAGGTGTGTGTCGCCAGTGGTGTAAGCTCATAATAAAATCACCCTTCTCACCAAATTTAAAAAGTGATTCGACTGAGGAACGTGGTATTATGGATATATCCATAGGTTTATAGGCAAGGAAGGATGATCGTTGATAGAGAATGGTCACAAACATTAGATGGTGTGTTATTTGAGGACTCACCTAAAAAAATGCAACGCTAGATTATAGTTGGAGAAATGTATAAAATCCTGTGACCTATAGAACAGCTTTTCAGATATATAGTGTTACACTTTCTGGTAGAAATTCTGTCTGCAATTTGGAACCAAGTCTCTCCATTCAATCATATACTTGCATTGGATCCTATGGATATGTCTTTTAATGATTACAGCCACTGGTGAATCATATTTGTAGCACTCTCATATCTCGAAACAAGTCACTTTTGTCGAATCTATCTGCTAAGGACCCTATACAGCATAACTCCAGTGTAGTTTTAGGCAGTCTCTCTGCATCTTGTAAATGTTCCTCAGTCTCCACCCTGCCCTCCCTGTAGCTTTGTCCATGTGATTGTTCCAATTTAAGTCGGGACAGAGCGGAATTCGGAGAGCACTACATCTACCAACTTCTGCATCCTGTGGAGAAACATGATGAGCTGAGTTAATGTGACAAGACTGTGTTTTGACCACTCGGTGGAAAGGGTAACATTCTGTTGTAGCTCCACCAACTGTGTACAATGTGTAAGGGCAGCGCCAAACGGTATCTTCCTCATGCAACACCATGAGCTAGTAGGAAAGACAGTATGGGCAGTTGCAGAAGTGTTTCATATCGGGAAAATTAGGAAGACCCCATATCATATGGGACTGGAAGAAAGATGAGGATTTTGCTACTGCATTCAGGTGCATTCCCATACTACATACAGCTACAGCAGTCTGAAGGAGATCTGCGTCTCTCAGGGTGCATTCAAGTATATCACCCAAACATTCTCTCTGTCCTCATTATTTTGTACCATCCAACAGAGAAAAACTGTGAACTATAAAAACTTCACTAATGTCACCCAGTAGAGAAATTGATAACTTATTACAGTGTCCCTCTCTTCTGATATTTCGAAAACAAATACCATGCTTGTGTTGACATTGAACATATGTGGCGATCCTGTTAAATATACAGGTACCGGTCCATTGGAGCAGGTGGCCAGTGATCAAAGTCGCTTGCACAGAACAGTGTAAAGTTTTGTTGCATGCACTATAGAAGAACCATATCCCACAGACTATCAGTCACAAAAGAGGATCCCTGTGTTGTTCTTTCATGAGCAGTTTGATATATTGTTTTTCTGCTGTAACACATCCAAGCAGTGTATGACTACAGCTTTGTAAGCTGCCACACATTTTGTTTTTATGCTATAATTTCGAGGCCTGTGTCAGGTACTAAACCAACATTAACATGTTTCGATCCATTAGCTCTCATAGAAAGCTGGGCAACGCGTGGTATAAACTATGCAAGTCCCATAACACAAAGGATGGTTGAAATAAAAGACAGAGGCGATGTTTCTTATTGACATAAACGTGGAGGACATCACAACATATGGAAACTGGAAGAGTTTGCAGCATTATGGAGCTTCTCCAAACAGATGCCTAAAAGTGATGACCTCTACATTTAATCTCATCTTTCACAGCGATAGTGTAGCAGATGTCTAGGTGTTCCTTTTCAAAGAGATCAAGAACATTGATTCCTCATATTGCAGCCACGTACACGATCACTCTTTCGGTGCTGGCCATCCCAGGAAGGTGTTGCTCCCACCAAGACTCTCTCTACCTCAAACAAGTGGTGTCAGTCTATCATTATGTGGTGATCAACAGCATGCCAGTGGACAGGATGAGATGGAAAAGTCACTGTGGATATGGGATGATGTATTTTAGTAAGTACCACAGCTGACTGTGTGATCAGTTTTAGCAATTTTACCAGTTTTTGCATAATTTCAGTGCTGACCAATGACATGGCAGCATGCTTTCCAATATCTGTATCATCACTAAAACACACCTCCACTACTTTGCATGTACCACTTACTAGATTGCGAATGTAGAGAGGTGACAGTGCAGTACATCCATTCAAGGTAAACTCTTGAACATATACACCAAAGTATTCCAGACAGTGTCCTATACTGATGCAGTTAGGTTATCTACATATTTCTATCACTTCGATCATAGTGTGTAATTTACGATTACGACTGCCCATCTTTCCCCATCTGGATGGGAATCACAGAGTATTCTCGCATTCGTGGGATAAAGTTATTGAAGCTATCCATGCATTGTCTTTGACCAACCCTCCCGGAAACACTGTCGCCGATTTAGTTTGCAGCTGATCAGAAGTTGGAGGGTACTATACCCACTACATTCCACATAGTGGAGCGACCTGAGTCCGTAACTGCTGTTCAGTGAAGACTGTTCTGCACAACTCTTACTCATTGCACCCATCCAAGTGCGCAAGATCTCTTCAGATGTGCACATGTTGAGGACGTTACCACTCCTTGTCAGTGTATAGTAGACATGAGAGTGATGTGGTGATATAACAGATGGTTAAGAAGAAATGTGTGGCTTATGCATAAGGGAGCTCCAGATGGATGGAGGTTGAAGCACTTTACCTAAATCAAGTGTACTGTCAGTCCTAAAGTTTATTGTTCCAGCGTCTGGGGTCAGTAGCAAGAAGGTCGCCTGACGCTTGCAGCATTCTTGACGCTTTTATCAAGCCGAATCTCAAGAAGCTGCTGCTCTCTTTCTTGCTGCAAAGTCTCGCCTTGCGGCGGGATTGCGGTCCGCTGGCGGGCGCTCTGATCTATCTCCTGCTGTGCCTCCGAGATCGGTTTGTTGATCTGCCTCTCGTGACGCTCCTTCCTCGCTCGTGCGGCAGCTAGCTCCGCAATGACGGAGGTAATTGACTTCGCTCTGAGCTGCAACTTTGGTGCGTCCTTTGGCGTGATGGTGCTGGAGGCAACAGGAGGCGCTGCTAACGTCCATTTCTTCACCATTGTCCGTCTTCGTCGCAGGAGTCGTCATACGTGAGGGGCCAGATAAGGCCACCGTCCGAGCAAGCTCATCCGAACGGTGATCTGCCGACCCGTCTTCCTGTTGAACACTCCGTGGAAACTCTCGTTTATCCAAGACACGCTTGCGCTTCGGCCTCTCAGCGCGGTGTGTTCACGAGATTTCAATTTCCGGTCCGTATCGTCTGCGCAGCCAGACACTATCCAATGTCTGTGTTCTCGCTGTACGGAAAGAATATCGCAGAACTGCATGCGATCTTTGTTATATTTATTTTGTGTACTGGGCTGTAGTGTGTAGTGTATACATTCTGATGGGTTTGTGAGTGTAGGTGTAAGAGATACGTATGTGAGAAATTGTGACTTTAGGAGAACTCATACTTACTAATTTCAGTTTTCGTGTGCATTTCACAGACTGCATATTTTGAAAAGGGTAAGTACTTTCTAATGATGGTCATCGGTATGTCAGTAATTTATTTTCCCCTCAAAATAACAGCGCTGTAGGTCGTTGAATGGCAGTATAAATAAAGAAATGGCCAGGAGTGAGGAAATATTACATGTGAAACCAAATACATTGAGATTTTTGTAGTCAAAAGGTATGAATCGACTAATATGTAGTAGTGTACAGATATTAAAAACCTAAAATACATGTTATTGATGATCCACAATAATATTGTTTCATAGTTAGTTATGAACCCTCTTTTTGTGTATTCAAGTTCGTAACATGTTTGCGTTCCACCAAGAACCGACGGAATACTCCATAAATGTTGACTTATGTAGTTATTACTGAATCTTAGAAGAGAGTTTTTAAATTTCCATCTTGTAGTAATAGGTGTCGGAAAGCTAGGATCAATTCACTAGCGGAAAAGATAATTCAGTTTGCTGCATACATATATCGTTTTTCTGATGATATGACTTTTAAATGTACACCTTAGTTGCGTTATTGCAAGTACTCAATTTGCATATTTGCTAGAAACTGGTGCTATATTGCTCCCTCAAGAACAGCTAAGACATGGCAGGAATGTTGGCCGAGTTTTTTGCCGCTCCTGCAATAATTAGGTTTCCCAAGTACTCCCAACTTCTCCAACTTAACGATTTGCGCTTCGCTAGTGTCGCTGATGAATCTGTTACAACAAATGTCTATCTTCAGAACTTTTTTCATTATTAGTAGCTGTTTGTCATGTGCCCAAACAAATTATTACACAGTTACTGCCAATATATGTATATAGCTTGTAGTAATACGTTAAATCTCCTGTTGGATTGTACTCTTCGATTTTAAGTATGAATGTTCAAGATTAACTTATGTTCGGTGTAGTGATTAGAGGTAATGCCCTGTTCATAGTGGTGGTAATATTGTTCTGTTTTAAAGCATAAACTGGTTCGATTTTTCTATGGAATTGTAACAACAGCAGTTTCATAATTGCTTTGAAACTTTACGGTGACGTGCATGCAGTGTTGAGAGACACTTACCGATGTTATAGGTAGCAACTTATTTTTTGCTACAGGTGGTGATCAGCTTTCCTGAGTCATGGATTGGAGACCTAATCAGTGAGTATTGAGTTCATCTTATTCACAATGGAAACCTATATTTATCTGTAAAGAAACTTGTTTCCTGCATAAATAAAGCCAGTCATCTTTTTGTGTTACATCTTGCATTATTACTGAGTGTTATCATTTCCATTGTGGTTTTGACAAAGAAGTAATTTGACTTGTAAATATCAAAGGAAGAAAACTATGTTTGGTTGCTGGTAATGGCTGTATTGACAGGCAGTTTGAATGTTCATCCCTTGGGGGTGCCCTGAAATTAGCTTTACATGTGTCAATTTTATTCCATTAAGAATGGAAGGTAGGAGGTTCCGAAACAAATAAAAATTTATTTATTTAGTTTTTGCTGTGATGTCATCAATATGATGGCTTTTCTAAACATTTAATATGTATAGGTCTTAGTACTATAAGTAGTAAATACAACAATCTCTCTTTCTCTCTCTCCATCCTCTGACGGACAAGAACGCCACTCTTCACTGAATGTTCGTTATTATTCTTTTAATACAACCTGTTAAGGCTCCCACACTGATTGTATTATTCAAGAGTCTGTGGAACTTGTTTTGCAAGCCACTTCTTTTGTGAATTATAATTATATTTTCTTAACATTCCCCCAGTTAATCTGTCTGGTATCTACTTTCTTACCATTTGTTCTATGTGGTCATTCCAATTTTAAGTTGTTCCATGTGATTACCCATAGACAACAGCAGCATCCATGCTTCGCAGACTGTCCAACTTTATCCACTAAATCATTGATATATTTTGTAAACATTAATTGTCCATTCATGATCCCGTGGGGCGCTCCTGAAATTAACTTTACATGTACCAATTTTATTCCATCAAGAATAGTGTATTTCTTTCTATCTGGTAAAAGGTTCTGAAACCAATCAAAATTTATTTATTTATTTAATTTTTTGTGTGACGTCATCAGTATGATGGCCATTACAAACATTTAATATGTGTAGGTCTAGTGCTACAAGTAGTAATTACAACAATCGAAAATGCTTATCAAAATACATTACAATTTTTACACTTCTTAATCTGACAAGAATCAATAGATTACCACATACATAAAGTCTATCTTTTATAAAATCATCTCATTAATTTATAAAAATGCTTCAAACATCTTACCCCCATCTTATGGTTACATTATGTTACAGTATATCAGTGGTATTTTTATGTTTGTTGTTGTTGTTGTGGTCTTCAGTCCTGAGAGTGGTTTGATGCAGCTCTCCATGCTACTCTATCCTTCTTTATCTCCCAGTACCTACTGCAACCTACATCCTTCTGAATCTGTTTAGTGTATTCATCTCTTGGTCTCCCTCTACGATTTTTACCCTCCAATACTAAATTGGTGATCCCTTGATGCCTCAGAACATGTCCTACCAACCGATCCCTTCTTCTAGTCAAGTTGTGCCACAAACTTCTCTTTTACCCAGTCCTATTCAATACCTCCTCATTAGTTATATGATCTACTCATGTAATCTTCAGCATTCTTCTGTAGCACCACATTTCTAAAGCTTTTATTCTCTTCTTGTCCAAACTATTTATCGTCCACGTTTCACTTCCATACATGGCTACACTCCATACAAATACTTTCAGAAATGACTTCCTGACACTTAAATCAATACTCGATGTTAACAAATTTCTCTTCCTCAGAAACGCTTTCCTTGCCATTGCCAGACTACATTTGATATCCTCTCTACTTCGACCATCATCAGTTATTTTGCTCTGCAAATAGCAAAACTACTTTTTAAGTGTCTCATTTCCTAATCTAATTCCCTCAGCATCACCCGACATAATTCAACTACATTCCATTATCCTCGTTTTGCTTTTGTTGATGTTCATCTTATACCCTCCTTTCATAACGCTGTCCATTCCCTTCAACTGCTCTTCCAAGACCTTTGCTGTCTCTGACAGAATTACAATGTCATCGGCGAACCTCAAAGTTTTTATTTCTTCTCCATGGATTTTAATACCTACTCCGAATTTTTCTTTTGTTTCCTTCACTGCTTGCTCAATATAGAGATTGAGAGATATACTCCTTCCACCTTTCTGCTTTCCCTTCTTTGCGTAGACCTGGATTTCCATCTGAGCTCTTGATATTCATACAAGTGGTTCTCTTTTCTCCAAAGGTCTCTTTAATTTTCCTGTAGGCAGTATCTATCTTACCCCTCGTGAGATAAGCCTCTACATCCTTACATTTGTCCTCTAGTCATCCCTGCTTAGCCATTTTGCACTTCCTGTTGATCTCATTTCTGAGACGTTTGTATTCCTTTTCGCCTGCTTCATTTACTGCATTTTTATATTTTCTCCTTTGATCAATTAAATTCAATATTTCTTCTGTTACCCAAGGATTTCTACTAGCCCTCATCTTTTTACCTAGTAGATCCCCTGCTGCCTTCACTGCATCATCTCTCAAAGCTACCCATTCTTCTTCTACTGTATTTCTTTCCCCCATTCTTGTCAATTGTTCCCTTATGCTCTCCCTGAAACTGAGTACAACCTCTGGTTTAGTCAGTTTATCCAGGCCCCATCTCCTTAAATTCCCACCTTTTTGCAGTTTCTTCAGTTTTAATCTACAGTTCATAACCAATAGATTGTGGTCAGAGTCCACATCTGCCCCTGGAAATGTCTTACAATTTAAAACCTGGTTCCTAAATCTCTGTCTTACCATTATATAATCTATCTGAAACCTGTCAGTATCTCCAGGCTTCTTCCATGTATACAACCTTCTTTTATGATTCTTGAACCAAGTGTTAGCTATTTAGCTATGATTAAGTTGTGTACTGTGCAAAACTCTATCAGGCGGCTTCCTGTTTCATTTCTTAGCCCCAATCCATATTCACCTACTAAGTTTCCTTCTCTCCCTTTTCCTACTACCGAATTCCAGTCACCCATGACTGTTAAATTTTCGTCTCCCTTCACTATCTGAATAATTTCTTTTATTTCATCATACATTTCTTTAATTTCTTCATCATCTGCAGAACTAGTTGGCATATAAACTTGTACTACTGTAGTAGGCGTAGGCTTCGTGTCTATTTTGGCCACAATAATGCGTTCACTATGCTGTTTCTAGTAGCTTATCCTCACTCCTATTTTTTTATTCATTGTTAAACTGACTCCTGCATTACCCCTATTTGATATTGTATTTATAACTCGGTATTCACCGGACCAAAAGTCTTGTTCCTCCTGCCAGCGAACTTCACTAATTCCCTTTAACCTATCCATTTCCCTTTTTAAATTTTCTAACCTACCTGCCCGATTAAGGGATCTGACATTCCACACTCCGATCTATAGAACGCCAGTTTTCTTTCTCCTGATAACGACATCCTCCTGAGTAGTCCCTGCCCGGAGATCCGAATTGGGGACTATTTTACCTCAGGAATATTTTACCTAAGAGGACGCCATCATCATTTAACCATACAGTAAAGTTGCATGCCCTCGGGAAAAATTACGGCTGTAGTTTCCCCTTGCTTTCAGCCATCCGCAGTACCAGCACAGCAAGGCCGGCTTGGTTAGTGTTACAAGGCCAGATCAGTCAATCATCCAGACTGTTGCCCCCTGCAACTACTGAAAAGGCTGCTGCCCCTCTTCAGGAACCACACGTTTGTCTGGCCTCGCAACAGATACCCCTCCGTTGTGGTTGCACCTCCGGTACGGCTATCTGTATCGCTGAGGCACGCAAGCCTCCCCACCGACGACAAGATACAGGTTATTACTAAATTTACTACATACAGCAGTAAACCATCAAAGGTTTAAGTCTAGATGGACGCCTAGGCGTTTAAGGTGGTTTCTTCTGCTGTCATTATGCCCTTTGCAAATGTCACTTTCAGGGATAATTTGCGTAATTTGACCTTTACACCTTGAGCAGGGAAATACCTTATTAGTTGCTGAAAGTTACACTTTGTCACAGTCTTTGTTGTAGAATAAAACTGGGATGTCATCAGCATAATTGACAATGTGCAAGGTAAAATAATGTACAGTGTCATTAATAAATGCTAGAAAAGGAAAATACCAAGAATTGAATCTTGTGGAACTCCTTTTATCACTGTCTCTTTTGGAATTGAAAGCTAAAACCTTATCATCACTTTAGTGGGAGAAGTAATGGCAAAATATAAATAATTTACAAATAAAGGAGACCATCACCAAATGGCAGAGATGTTCAGTCATCGACAGGCACAAACAAAAGAATAAAAACTTTGCTGATTTTCAGAAACAGTCTTCTGACGAGCTAGAATGCAAGTAGATGCACGAATGGATCCCCATCCCCCACCACGCACATACACGCCACCCAACATGCTCCCCACCCCCAGCCCCCACCCCAATCCACCTGCAGAACTGCAATCCAAGCATTGTGTGTCCAGCTGGCACAATGTAGGTACGTGCATTGTCTTTTGTATGTGTGTGTGAATGGGGGGGGGGGGGGGGGGGAGTCGAGGGTGCAGTTTAGGTTGTATTTCAACTCAGTGTCTCGGTTACTATTCGTTGTGTGGTCTCGTTTACTCCTACCTCACCGTCAATTTTATATCAAACAATGGAAACTCCATGTAGGAGTATCAGTAATGTAGGAACAAATAGTGTGTTACTTACCATAAAGAAGACATGTTTAGTTGCAGACAGGTACAATTAAAAGATGCTTACACAAAGCCTTCAGCCACAACCTTCATCAGCAAAAAAGAAACATGTACCATTCATACACACAAGATGCACACTACTTGCACACAACAGCCAGCTCCAGCAGCTCGCATCAGAACACCACTGTCATTTGGGATGGAAGCAGTAATCTGGAGGGGGTGGAGAAGGGGTAATACTGTATGGGTTGGGGGGAAAATGGAATGCTGTCTGGCAGAATGTACAGCAACTAGAATGCCAACAGATGCAGTGTGAGGAGGTTGTGGGGGGGAAAGGGGGCGAAAAAGGAGAAGGGGGGATGGGTGGGTGCATTGGCATAGGGTGGGAGATGAGAATGGGGAGAAGATGATAGGGCAGGAGTGACAAATGGGTGGTTGATGTGGGGCAGTGCCGGCCGGAGTGGCCGAGCGGTTAAAGGCGCTACAGTCTGGAACCGCACGACCGCTACGGTCGCAGGTTCGAATCCTGCCTCGGGCATGGCTGTGTGTGATGTCCTTAGGTTTAAGTAGTTCTAAGTTCTAGGGGACTTATGACCACAGCAGTTGAGTCCCATAGTGCGCAGAGCCATTTGAACCATTTGATGTGGGGCAGTGTGTTACATAGGTTGAGGCCAGCATAATTACGGGAGTGGAGAATGTTTGGTAACGATAACTCCCATCTTCACAGTTCGGAAAAGCTGGTGGTGGTGGGGGGAGACATAGGTTGAGGCCAGCATAACTATGGGAGTGGAGAATGTTTGGCAATGATAACTCCCATCTGCACAGTTCCGAAAAGCTGGTTGGGGGGGGGGGGAGATACAGATGACTCGGGTTATGTAATGTTCAGCTGCATGTTGGTCTACGTTTCTCTTGGCCACGGTTTGATGGTGACTGTTCATCCTGGTGTACAGATGGTTGGTAGTCATACCAATATAAAAGCAGTGCAATGATTGCAGCAAGCTGAGAAATGACTTGGCTGCTTTCACAGGTGGCCCGGCCCTGATGGGGTAGGATAAATACGTGACAGGACTGGAATAGGAAGTGCTTTGTTTGTGGATTGGGCAGGCCTTACACCTGGTTCTTTCACAGGGATATGATCCTTGAGGCAAAGGGTTGGTATTGGGAATGGTATAGGGATGGACTAGGATGTTGTGGAGGTTGGGTGGGTGATGGAATACCACTTTTGGAAGGTTGATCTTAGAGAGGATGTCCCTCATTTCAGGACATGATGGTAGGTAATCAAAGCCCTGGTGAAGAATGTGGTTCAGTTGTTCCAGTCCAGGGCGGTACTGGGTGAAGAAGGAGGTGGTCATGTATGCATGAGGTGTGCTTGTTTGTGTTTATGGATGGTGTGTGTTTCTCTTTTACTGATGACTGCTGTGGCCAAAAGGTTTGTGTAAATGTCTTTTAATTTTGCCTGTCTGCAACTGAACGTGTCATCTTTACAGTAAGTATTAACCTGTCTTTTCCTACATTGTTGTCAATTTTATATGGAAGTTTGGTACATTGTTTGTGACTCATCAGGTACATGGCTACAAGTTTCGTTGGTATTTAATGCCCACAGTTTAAGAGAAGCCTATAGTTACCCGAGTCAAAGGTTTGCTCAGGTTTAGAAATATTCCAGCATTGTGCATTCCCAGTTCTATTTACTGTGGTCTTCATGGAAGACACTCACATCAGTCGCATGCTAAGGCCTTTCCAAAATCCATGCTGTGACTTGGTAAGCATTTTGTATTGTGAGAGGAAAGCCGTGAGTTGCAATAGCATAACAGTTCCAAATATTCTACTGAAGTGGGGGTTAGTGATGTCGGTCAATAATATGAAAGGTCTTCCTCACCCCTTTTCTATTTATGAGGGTTGCCCAGAGAGTAATGAACTACAATTTTTTCCCAGCTGAAAACAATGCTACGAAATCAAAATGTTACGTATGTATTATTTGAAGCCTTCTGATTGAGCGCACGAAGTTTCTGTCACTTCCGACAGATAGCGTAGGTGCAGGTCTGTTTCAGAATGGCATCTGTAGGCGATGTACATTACAAGCAATGTGCCGTCATTGAATTTTTCACTGTGGGGAATATTCACAAATCCTCGTGCAAGCTCTGTGGAGCATCTGCTGTTGACAGAAGTACAGTTAGTCACTGGGCAAGGAGGGTTAGATTATCAGAAGGTGGTTCGCTGGAGCTCCACGATTTGCAGAGGTCGGGGAGACCATCCACTGCTGTCACACCTGACATGTTGCAGTGAGCTCATGTCGTCATTCACGAGGACAGATAAGCAAAGGAAGTTCACTCAGTGATGCACTGGCTCTGCCACCATGTCAAGGATTGGTACCGACAGGGTATACACGCCCTTGTTTCACACTGGAGGAAGGCCATAGAAGGGGTTGGAAAAATAGGGCATGTAGATAAAACACCATTCTTTCGTACGTGTAATTCATATTATATTCAATAAAGAATAGTTGAAGAAAAAAATGTGGGGTATTAGTTTCTGAGCAACCCTTGTATTTATTGAAAATTACACTTTTTTAAGGCCTTGGGTATATATTTTCTCTAATACTAAAATTAATAAGATAGCTAAGGGGTTTAGTGATTTCATAGATACATTTCTCTGATACCACATTTGTGATACCATCCCATCCAAATTAGTATTTGTTCTTAAGCTTTTGTATCATGTTAAATATCTCCTTTCGACCCACATCTAGAAATTTGAGCCCAACACAAAGTGTAGTATTATTTGATGTCTCAGCCTATAGATATATAATGGGGGCTAGTTGATCAGAGGGAGGGATAAAGCATTTATTGAACAACTTACATGTTTCATTTTGACTTTTCATGAGATGGCCTTTATTCCTAATGGAGACTGGGTCACTTTGCACCTTGCGTATGGTTTTATGATGTTTACTTGACTAGTCTCTAGGATGCCTTACATAGTTGACTGAACGCTCTATGGCAGCCCTGTTTATTGGTTTCCTGAGCATAAAAGTCTACCTTAAAGTTTTTGTACTTTTTCTTAATATGTTCTTTCGTTTCATTATATATATTGCCAAGATCAAATATATATTCCACCTTAACCAGATTTGACTAGGTGGAAGTTTTAATCTAGTATTAGTCTCAGTATGGAATTTTGTTTTTTTCTCTGGTTATTGCTTTGAAAGGCAGAAATTGTCAAAATGTTCCAACATTGTTCTATAAAATTCGTACCATTTGCTTTTCAACTCCTTTACCTGGTAAATTGTGTCCTTCTCACTGCTAGCTTAATTCAAAAGGTGCTGATGTTGGTGCTACTCGGAAACTGTTTCTTTTCAAATATTTTAGCAGTTTTTGATGCAACAATGCTTAAGTACTCCTGCAACTGACAATAATGATTTGAGTAATGAAAATCAATACTTTGGCAGTTAACACTGTCATCTATGTTTCTCTTGATTATTGCATCATCTATTTTACTGAACATTGAGTCTGTTATCCTAGTGTCCCCCCATGAACCATGGACCTTGCTGTTGGTGGGGAGGCTTGAGTGCCTCAACGATACAGATAGCCGTACCGTAGGTGCAACCACAACAGAGGGGTATCTGTTGAGAGTCCAGACAAACGTGTGGTTCCTGAAGAGGGGCAGTAGCCTTTTCAGTAGTTTCAGGGGCAACAGTCTGGATGATTGACTGATCTGGCCCTGTAACACTAACCAAAATGGCCTTGCTGTTGTGGTATTGCGAACGGCTGAAAGCAAGGGGAAACTACCGCCATAATTTTTCCCGAGGGCATGCAGCTTTACTGTATGATTAAATGATGATGGTGTCCTCTTGGGTAAATTGTTCCGGAGGTAAAATAGTCCCACATTCGGATCTCCGGGCAGGGACTACTCAAGAGGATGTCGTTATCAGGAGAAAGAAAACTGGCGTTCTACGGATCGGAGTGTGGAATGTCAGATCTCTTAATCGGACAGGTAGGTTAGAAAATTTTAAAAGGGAAATGGATAGGTTAAAGTCAGATATAGTGGGAATTAGTGAAGTTCGGTGGCAGGAGGAACAAGACTTTTGGTCAGGTGAATACAGGGTTATAAATACAAAATGAAATAGGGTAATGCAGGAGTAGGTTTAATAATGAATAAAAAATAATAGGAGTGCGGGTAAGCTACTACAAACAGCATAATGAACGCATTATTGTGGCCAAGATAGACACGAAGCCCAAACCTACTACAGTAGTACAAGTTTATATGCCAACTAGCTCTGCAGATGATGAAGAAATTGATGAAATGTATGAAAAGATAAAAGAAATTATTCAGGTAGTGAAGGGAGACGAAAATTTAATAGTCATGGGTGACTGGAATTCGAGTGTAGGAAAAGGAAGAGAAGGAAACGTAGTAGGTGAATATGGATTGGGGCTAAGAAATGAAAGAGGAAGCTGCCTGGTAGAATTTTACACAGAGCATAACTTAACCATAGCTAACGCTTGGTTCAAGAATCATGAAAGGCGGTTGTATACATGGAAGAAGCCTGGAGATACTGACAGGTTTCAGATAGATTATATAATGGTAAGACAGAGATTTAGGAACCAGGTTTTAAATTGTAAGACATTTCTAGGGGCAGATGTGGACTCTGACCACAATCTATTGGTTATGAACTGTAGATTACTGAAGAAACTGCAAAAAGATGGGAATTTAAGGAGATGGGACCTGGATAAACTGAAAGAACCAGAGGTTGTACACAGTTTCAGGGAGAGCATAAGGGAACAATTGACAAGAATGGGGGAAAGAAATACAGTAGAAGCAGCATGGGTAGCTTTGAGAGATGATGTAGTGAAGGCAGCAGAGGATCTAGTAGGTAAAAAGATGAGGGCTAGTAAAAATATTGGAACACGTGAGGCAATACTGACCCTACGACTTATCTTAGAAGAAAGATTAAGGAAAGGCAAACCTATGTTTCTAGCATTTGTAGACTTAGAGAAAGCTATTGACAATGTTGACTGGAATACTCTCTTTCAAATTCTGAAGGTGGCAGGGGCAAAATACAGGGAGCAAAAGGCTATTTACAATTTGTACAGAAATCAGATGGTAGTTATAAGAGTCGAGGGGCATTAAAGCGAAGCAGTGGTTGGGAATGGAGTGAGACAGGGTTGTAGCCTATCCCCGATGTTATTCAATCTGTATATTGAGCAAGCAGTCGAGGAAACAAAAGAAAAGTTCGGAGTAGGTATTAAAATCCATGGAGAAGAAATAAAAACTTTGAGGTTCGCCGATGACATTGTAATTCTGTCAGAGACAGCATAGGACTTGGAAGAGCAGTTGAACAGAATGGACAGTGTCTTGAAAGGAGGGTATGAGATGAACATCAACAAAAGCAAAACGAGGATAATGGAGTTGAATTATGTCGGGTGATGCTGAGGGAATTAGATTAGGAAATGAGACACTTAAAGTAGTTTTGCTATTTGGGGAGCAAAATAACTGATGATGGTCGAAGTAGAGAGGATATAAAATGTAGACTGGCAATGACAAGGAAAGCATTTCTGAAGAAGAGAAATTTGTTAACATCGAGTATTGATTTAAGTGTCAGGAAGTCATTTCTGAAAGTATTTGTATGGAAGTGAAACATGGACGATAAATAGTTTAGACAAGAAGAGAATAGAAGCTTTCGAAATGTGGTGCTACAGAAGAATGCTGAAAATTAGATGGGTAGATCACGTAACTAATGATGAGGTATTGAATAGAATTGGGGAAAAGAGGAGTTTGTGGCACAACTTGACTAGAAGAGGGGATCGGTTGGTAGGACATGTTCTGAGGCATCAAGGGATCACCAATTTAGTACTGGGGGCAGCGTGGAGAGTAAAAATCGTAGAGGAAGACCAAGAGATGAATACACTAAGCAGATGCAGAAGGATGTAGGCTGCAGTAGGTACTGGGAGATGAAGCAGCTTGCACAGGATAGAGTAGCATGGAGAGCTGCATCAAACCAGTCTCAGGACTGAAGACCACAACAACAACAATCCTAGTGTCAGAGCTTATTATATTTGTGAGATTGTGTGAATTTAATGTATTTGTCAGTTTCATATGGGTCACAATACGGGAGTTGTCATCAATATTTAGATCTCTGATTGTGCTAATTTCAGTTTGGCCTGCCTGCCCAACTGCTCTGTTAAGTCTGTCAAGGTAGTGTAAGACTTCAGTATTTAGTGGGCAATACTTTCCAATTACAGTATTTAGCTAATCCACGTGAATGAGCGTTTATGTGAACTGCAACACCAGCCATTTCAGTTGTTCCTTCCTTAGTGTATTGTTCAAGACATAAGGTAAAACTTTATACAGGGCAATTGATGCTCTTGCCGTTGATTACATGTCAGCAATGGCTGCCGCGAGTGATGGTGGGTAGCTAAGGTGGTGGATCACCTGATTTATTTAGCTAATTAAAATGATGTTTTAGGGCTTATTGCAGGAGAAACAAATACAGCATTTTAATATAACAGCATCCATTAGCAAAGAACGTGTCATTGGTGCAATGTAACTGAATTTCCTCTGAAAAATTAGGATATACACAAGCATGCAATAAATGATTTAACACAAGTGTTGTTATATTCTTGCTGGTGTGGTCTATTTGTGCAACTAACTAAGGCCTTTTTTTCATGATGCATGCATTTTGGTTCTTTGTAGTTATGAAACGACAACTATTACAGGTCTCTGATGGCGCTTCACAAATAAAAGGGAGTGAAACATGTATGTCATAAAAACAAGCAGCCCTTTATTCAGTTGCATGGATGGATCACATCTTCAAGAGAATAATAATGTAGAAGTAACTAAGGAATGCCATAAAATATAAAAATGAGAATAACGCCATTCAAAATAAGACATTACACTATGGCTTGTAGATCATTGCTGCAGATTTAATGAAATGCATAAATAAATCTACCTTTTCACTATACCTTCTGCACCACATACAGTACAATACACCCATGGCACAGATCAGTGGCCATTTTGCTGCAGGTGAGAGATAATTGACAAAATTAAACTCAAACCAGACAACTTTCTACATCCAGGAAACAACAGTATAATGTAATGTACTGATCCACCTGAAGATAAGAGTGCAGACTCTTGAAATGCACTGTGGGAAAGACTGAAGAGTGACTGATACAGATAATTGTGTTAATTGAATTTTGATGTTATAAACAGATAAAGTTTCCAATTCACAATCCAGCATGGATTACATAAAGTTAAAGAAGGGAAATGTGGAAAAAAGGGTTATGTAAGGGAAGCAAACTTGAGGACAATATTAGAGACCAAGAAGAGGCAGCAGATGAGGATGAAATGTGAGATGATATATTGTGAGAAGAATTTGACAGCACTAAAAGACCTAAATCGAAACAAGGCTGTTGGGCTGGATGCCATTCCCTCAGAACTACTGGTACCCTCGGCAGAGCCATCCGTAGCATTATTCCAGCAGGCGTGCAAGGTGCACGATAACAGGTGAGATGCCCTCAGATTTCAAGAAGGGTGTAATAATTCAAATTCCAAATAAGACAGGTGTGAGTATTATAGAACTATCAGTTTAAGAAGTCATGCTTGCAAAATACTGACAAGAATTATTTACAGATGAACTGAAAAACTGGTAGAATCCGATCTCAGAAATCAGTTTGGGTTCCTGAAATGTGGAACATGTGAGATGATACCAACTTTACAACTTACCTTAGAAGGCATGTTAAAGAAAGAGAGACCTACATTTATAGCGTTGGTAGATTTAGAGAAAGCTTTTCACAATGTTGACTGAAACATACTCTTTGAAACTTTGAATTTGTCAGGGATAAATTCCAGTGAGTGATGGTTATCTACAATTGGTACGAAAACCAGACTGCAGTCACAAGGTTCAAAGGACATGAAAGGAAAGCTGTAGTTGAGAAGAGGATGAGGCAGGGCTGTTGCCTATCCCTGAATTTATTCAATCTGTTCATTGAATAAGAATTAAAGGAAACAAAGAAGAAATTATAAATCGAATTAAAATTCAGGGAGAAGAAATAAAAACTTCGAGGCTTACTGATGACATTGTAATTCTGTCGGAGGCAAAAAAGGACTTGGAAGAAGATTCAGAAGGAATGGTACCATGGAAAGCTGCTGTGAAATGAACATAAGTGAAAGTAAGAGAGAGGTGATAAGCAATCAAATTAAATCAGGCAATGTTAGGGAAATTAGATTAGGAAATGAGGCAGTAAAAGTTATAGATGAGCTTCGCTGCTTGGGCAGAAAAATAACTGACAATGACCATAGTAGAAAGGATATACAATGCGGTTTGACTTTAGCAGGGAAAACTTTTTTGGAGAAGAGAAATTTGTTCACGTCGAATATACGAGAGTGTGCTGAAAAGTATGTGAAAACCCTTAAAGATTTTCAAATAAAGCAAACGTTATTAACATTCTGAATCTTTACTCTCTACACATTTCTCAAAATAGTCACTCTGATGATGAACATGTTTCTTCCAATGAGATACCAGTTTATTGATACCGTCACTGTAGAATGTTTGACTTTATTAATGGAGTCGCAACATCAGCTCTGCTTACACTGCTTCATGACTATCAAAGTGAAGTCCTCAAAGATGTTCTTTAAGTTTTAGAAATGGATGAAAATTGGATGGGGGCAAATCAGGACTGTATGGAGGGTGATCGATGACAGTGAACCCGAGGTGTTGGATTGTTGCAGATTTCGCTGCCCTGGCATTTAGCCTGGCGTTGTCATGCCTAAGAAGAGGGTGCTTCACATGTGGAGGAATTCTTTAAATTTGGAACTTAATTACAGCACGCTGTTTCTCACACACCGATGTACAGTATACATCACATACAAAGTGCCATCTTACACACTACAATTTGGAAGTCTTTTGTGGCAGTAGGCTGCAAATGTGTAGACATGAAGGATAAAGACCCAGGATGTTAATAATATTTGTTTTTATTTGAAAAGAAAATTGGATGAATTAACTTTTCAGCACATCCTCATAAATTTAAGGCATTTGCTTGGAATGTAGCATTTTGTGAAAGTGTAACACAGACTATAAACTATTCGGAAAATAAAAGAATAGAAGCTGTTGAAATGTGATGCTAGAGAAGAATGCTGAAGATCAGATGGGTAGATCCAGTAACTAATGAGATGGTATCGAGTCGAATGTTAGGCGAAAAAAGAAATTTAAGTCAGTACCTAACTGAAAGAAGGGGTTGACTTACAGGACACATTCTGAGGCATCAAGGAATTGTCAGCTTATTAATGAAGTGAAGATGAGGGGAGGGGGGTGCAGTGGGTGGAGGGGGGAAGGAATTGTAGACGTACAGTAAGCAGGTTTAAATGGATATAGATAGCAGTAATTATTTAGAATTGAAAAGGTCTGAATAGTGTGGAGAGCTGCATCAAACCAGCCTTTGAACTAAAGACCACAACAAAAGTATCTGTTTGGTCCTAAAGTTCATAGCTTTTTTCCATAAGTTTAATGAACACAACAGGTACACATAACAGAAATTTCAATTGTCGGCAATATCTTCTCCTTCACCATTTACAACAGTCTGCCAATGCTGGGGTAACTTGATTCTGCAACTGTGGAAATCACTTGGTTTTGAGGTGAAGAACTTGTGGATCCGTGTGCATTTTCATGCTGAAAGGAAGATCCTTGAAGGTTGTTAGAATGTGAAAACTTGATAGCGCGAGACTAGGTGAATAAGATGAGTGCGGAATGACTTCCCAACCAAAATCCTGTTCAGTATTTTTTGTCAGTGTAGTAGAATGCAGGCAGGCATTATCGTGGAGTAGCATAGTCTTCCTTGGATTGTGTCTGCAAGATGTCTCTGTTGTTGACAATAAATATCAGCAGTAGTGAGTACACCTGGGGGAAGCAGTTCCATAGTTCACCATACTGTTACTGGTCCACCATATGCATAACATTATCTTTTGTGCCTGTGCACAGGTCTTTGTAGGGGGAGTTGCTGCTTTGTTTGAGCTCAGGCATTCCTTTCTTTACATTATGTTAGCATAAAGACACCATTGCTCATCACTGCTTATAATAAAGGATAGGAATAGTTGGATTTGTTCACGAGTCAGTTGGCGATGGACAGGCAGAGGTGCACCTATGATTTTTGTGACTTTGGCATGGAGCATGCTGTGCCCATACACCTGATTTTTGAACCTTCCCCATGTCATGCAAATATCACACAATGTCAGGCTGATCACAGTTTATCACATTTGCCTGTTCTCAAGTACACTGATGTGGATCATTGAGGATTAATGCATTTAAATTATCTTCGTCAAACCCTGAACATCTTTCAGAAAGTGGAGTGTCACTGACGTCAAAATGATCCTCCCTAAAACGAGAAAAACCATTTTCTTGCTGTGCTCTATGGCATTATTTGCGTAAATAGCACAGGTGTTTCTGGCTGCCTCCACTGCTGTCACCCCTGTATTGAACTCGAAACGGAAGAATATGTTGGAAACATTCTGATTTCTCTATTTGGCAATCGCTTTTTTTGCATCCATACCTCTACTCACTACCTCCAAATGATAAAATGACAATGTGTAAACTCAAATAGCAACTAGGAACTGAAAATAAAAAACGATAAAAAAAAAGATAAATGAACCCATAGCAACTGGAATACCAACATGCAAAACAAACTCCATGAATTTATGCACCGACCATATACGTACAAAATAGCATAGATGCAGCCAGGTCACGGGGCCACATATGTGTGTACGCATTGCATATGTGTGAATGTGTGTGTGATTTTTGTTCCAAAAGAAGAACTTTAGGCTGAAAGCTGAAATGTTCAGTAGTCTTTCAATTGTGCTTGTCTGTGGGTCAGTGCCTCCTCTGTGTTGAGTAGCAATCTATGCTTTTTGTGATGTTGGTTTTTTTTCGTTCCTAGATTTTACATTGTTTTATTATTATTCTTGTTATTGTTATTAGTATTACTATTATTACTGGGCAAGTATTACATTACGTTTCAGTGAGAACTGGTGCTGTAGACCATGTGTTGCTTCAATAGTTTGTACCATTTGACAGTATGTTCAAAGCTCCAGCAGTTCTTGTTGTTTCATCTCGACATTCTGTCTGAGAACTTCCTCGAGAACATAAATTGACAAGTGTTTCTTTTATTATTGTATTGTGTTTCCTGTGGTCTGGCTTTTGAAGTAGCTATCCTTTCTACTCTAATCGTCTCACCACCAGTTTGCGTTCTACACTAAATTGTTTCAAGAGTCGTTAGCTCTCCAGTCTTTCTAGTTCTCCTAGTGCCATTTTTGGATACGATATTCATTCACAGGTCTTTCTCAGCATTTCTCATGTCGAAACATTTTGTTCTCTTAGGTGTTTGACCACTGCTAGCAGGCAATATTTATGCCTTGTGTCTCTCCTAAAAGTTGCCAGATCTCATTTCCCGGTCATTTGAAAGCTATTATTAATTTAATTTTTGTGACACAATGTAGTAATGATCCCCAACAAAGACTGCTCATTCGGTCTTTCGTCAAAGACTCACTGTCAATAGAAAATGTTGTTTTAATTCTAACTACAGACCATCAACAATGGGCAGAGGGGGAGAGAGGGTGTATCCTGTTGCAGAGAATGCTGTATAACATGACAGTCGTGACCTTGTGCCTGTTTCACAGCTGCTATCTGGATTCTTCCTCAAGGCACCCGCTTCTCAGAACTGTACAGGTTGGAACTGGCATTAGAATGTGTCTTCGGTTCTCACCACCCACCCAGCATTAATCTACGTTTACATCTATGTGGATACTGTGTAATTCACACTTAAACACTTAAGTGCCTGGCAGAGGGTTCACCAAAGCACCTTCACAATAATTCTCTGTTATTCCACTCTCAAACTGCACACAGGAAAAATGAATATCTTTCTGTGCAAGCTCTGATTTCCGGTACTTTGTTATCAGGATTGTTTCTACCTATGTAAGTAGACGTCAACAAAATATTTTTGCATTCAGAGGAGAAAGTTGGTGATTGAAATTTTGTGAGAAGATCCCACCACAACAAGAAACGCCTCTCTTTTAATGATGTCCACCCCGTATCGTGTCTGTGATACTCTCTCCCCTATTTCTCGATAATACAAAATATAATGTTCTTCTTTGAATTTTACCAATGTACTCTGGTTATCCTATCTGGCTAGGATAACACACCAAACAGCAGTACTCCAAAAGAGGACTGACAACTGTAGTGTAGGCAGTCTCTTTAGTAGATCTATTGCATCTTCTAAGTGTTCTGTCAATCAATTGCAGTCTTTGGTTTGCCTTCCCCACAACATTTTCTATGCGTTGTTTCCATTTTAAGTTGCTCATAATTGTAATTCCTAGGTATTTAGTTGAACTTACAGCCTTTAGATTTGATTGATTTATCGTGTAATCAAAGTTTAATAGTTTCTTTTTAGCACTCATGGGATGACCTCACTTTTCATTATTTAGGGTCAATTGCCAATTTTTGTACCATACACATATCTTATCTAAAACATTTTGCAGTTGGTTTTGATCTTCTGATGATTTTACTTGACGGTAAATGAATGCCAACAACCTAAGGCAGCAGTTCACATGATCTCGTAAATCTTTTGTACAGATAATGAACAGCGGAGGGCCTATACTACTACCTTGGGGAATGCCATGAATCACTTGTTTTACTCAATAACTTTCCATCAATTAGCTCTCAGGGGCTCGGCATTCATTTGCTGGGTACGGGCTTGGCGACCCCGGGGTTCCTGAGCTGGGGACCAGTCAGGGCTGCAAGCCCCCCTGTACCGTAAGCTCTGGGCATGCTTTAGCGACCACCGTGTGGCGTGGCGATGAAATGTTGTGTGTCTCAGGGGAAATCTCTATAACGAACCCTTCAATCTCAAGGTGTGCGATGCACTGATGAGATGCGTGGCTGCTGAGGTGGAACAGTCATTCGCGGGCGACCTCTGAGGAACCTGCCGCACCTCAGTTGTATAAGGTTTTCTCAGGCATGCGGGGCTCTGTCTGAGTGGACCCTTATTTCCCTAACTGCCCATGGGACCGAAATGGATCGTCCGAAATCTTCCTTTCCTCCTCCCAGTGGAACGGGTGAGCCACTGGGAGGTACTAACACCCCAACTAGTAAGAGGGCTTGGGTAGCCAGTCCTCCAGATGCGAAAGTAAGACAGCACACAGCTGTAAAGAGTAACAGAGCCCAGGATGGTAATCAGAATGTGTTTTTAGTAATCAAACAGACAGAAGGTAGTTTCCAGACAGTCTCGCCTTTTTACATCCAGAAGGGCTTAGAAGGAGTTGATCCAGTTCCCAGCAAGCTGTTAATATACAGAGTGCAAAGTGCCTGGGCAAATATGCCGTCGATACAGAGCTCCACAGCACTTTGAACTTCAGCAAAGGTGTTGTGTCATGTCGGGATCTAGTGGATATTCCTGTTGAAGAATTGAAGAGTGGGTGGGCTCTGGAGGAAATTGTGGATGTCCAGACTGTCATGAAAAGGGTAGATGGAAATCTGGTGAAATCTGACTCCTTCATTCTTACCTTCAACACACCCAACTCCCAGAGCACGTCAAGGCATGCTTTCTTCGCCTAAAAGTATGGCCTTATGTTCCAAACCCAATGGCTGTTCCAAATGCCAGCGTTTTGGGCATACAACCCTTGGGTGTAAAGGAGAAGTGACATGTGGAAACTGTGGTAAGGCCGCTCATGAAGGAGTTGGTTGCTCGTCTCAAGCTAGATGTATCAACTGCTCTGGACAACACCTGGTTTGGAATAGGGACTGGAGAATCTTTTTAGAGGAACGCAAAGTACAGGAAATAAAAACAACTAAGCGTATACCCTATGGTGAGGCAAAAAAATTTAAAAGTCCATGCAGCCTCCCACATTTGCTACGTCTTTTGCGTCATTCTTCAGAAGCCTACTCCAAAATCTGATGCCTCTATACAAACGAAGATGGCGAGTGTTGGCACAAACACTGCTGCATGTCAGTGCACTTGCCAGGCAGCAAGTGATCCAACACAGTAGCCCCCCTGCAACAACAGACAAAGCTACAGTGGCCAACTTGAGCGAGACCTGCCTGAGCCTGTTCAGAAGCCCAGCACAGCCATTACCATTCCTCCTCTAGCTCAAGCAAAGCCCACAAAAGTGCGAAAACCTACTGTAAAGGAGAAACAGCTGGTAAAGTAAAGTGGTAAACCATCCGACCATGTCGATCTGATTCTGCATGATGCTTCATGTGACTCCTCCTCAGAGCTGTTATAGTATGAGGAATGTGTCGGGCAATCATCTCGACCCACGACTGCCGTGCCTCCTGCTCCAGTCTCCCCACCCAGGCGGAGAGACAGGTTGAAGTTGCTACCCCCGTGATAGATGGTTCCCATCTTCAGTGGAATTTGGGGAGGGTTCAGGATGCATTTGGAGGAACTTTGTCTACTCTCTCAGTGTAGACCACTGTGTCTGTGTCTCCAGGGGACTCTTTTTCCCTGAGCTTCGGGGACTATGTCCTCCTCAAGGAGGACCACGTGAGTGGCGAGAGAACTAGTGGAGGAGTCAGTATTTTTGTCAATACTGACTACCACTCCTCACCTCTCTGCCTTACGATGAATTTACAAACAGTTGCCATATCAGTGCACTTGCATCATCCGTTGACATTATGTTGCCTTTACGTGGCGCCACTTGATGCACTTGACGTAGAGGCTCTCGGCAACCTTCTTACACAGCTCCCCCACCCCTTCATCCTCTGTGTTAATTTCAATGCACACTATGTACTCTGGGGCTCTGCAACTAACCTGTCCCCGGGGAAGAGCAGTAGAACACCGTTACTCATTCCACGAAGAGTTCTATTTTATGGGAGACCATCAGGCGAATTTCAGGGAGAGGCCAGAGGTGCCCCACGGCTGCTTTAATGGGGACCAGCACTCTCCAAACCAATCCGCAAGACATTGCCCAGATGATGGCAGCCTATTTTGCCATTGTTACTGCAACAACTAGTCAGGATCCAGCTTTCCAGCGCCATGGAGCGGTTGCTAAGAGGGGCAGTGTGAATTTCCGGTCCGCCTCTGATGAAGATTACAACTGCCCATTCTCCATGTGGGAGCTGGATTCTGCATTGTCTGTGACTTGTGACACATCCCTTAGCCATGACAGAATCCAGTATAAGTATGCTGCGACACCTCACCAACTGAAACAAAGGTACCCTCCTCGCACTTTTTAATGCCATTTGGGCATCAGGCCATTATCCTGACTCGTGGCGTGAGGCCATTTTGATTCCTCTTGTAAAACCTGGGAAGGACCGTATGCGCCCAAATAGTTATCGCAGTGTTGCCCTCACTAGCTGCCTAGGAAAGGCCTTGGAGCGGATGGTCAACTGCCGCCTGGTCTGGATGTTAGAATCCAGGCAACTCTTAGTTGCTTTCAGTGTGGGTTCAGGAGGTATCGCTTCACCTTTGATAACCTGGTCCTCCTGGAGGTGGCTATACAACAGGCTTTCCTGCACCGGCATCACCTTTTAGGTTTATTTTTTTGATATCGAGAAGGCGTATGATACTACTTGGAGACATCTTATCCTCGAGCAGCTTGGCAACTGGTGTTTTCGTGGTTGTCTTACCATTTTTATTTGGTCCTTTCTCTCACCACGGTATTTTCGATACAGAGTGAGTGGTGTTCTGTCTGAGCTGTTTGAGCAGGAAAACGGTCCCCCTCAAGGTAGTGTTTTAAGTGTGACTGTCTTTGCCATAGCTATTAATAGTATTACCTCAGCAGTGCAAAGTCCTGTCCAGTGTTCTTTGTTTGGGGATGATTTCTCTGTGTTTTTCTATTTTTCTCCTCTTCTCCTCTTCCAGCCTTGCCATGACAACACGTCATTTGCACCTCACTCTTCGACATTTGGATTAATGGGTGCAGAGGAGTACGTTTAAGTTTTCAACTGAGAAGTCTGTGTGTGTTCTTTTTAACCATTCTCATTCCATTTTAAACTTTCCTGAGTCGATGATAAGGGATGCTGTTCTTAATTCTACTGACACAGTGAGGTTTCTGGGCCTTATATTTGACAGCAAACTTACATGGTTTGCCACATCTTAAGGACCTGAAGAAACGGTCACTTAAGGCTCTCAGTATTTTAAAATCTCTTAGTCACACTACATGGGGAGCAGACAGGACTTATCTGCTCTGGTTTTATAGGGCGTATGTGCGATCTCGGCTCGATTATGGTTGCACGGTGTATGGGTCTGCGAGACCTTCTTATTTGAAAATTTTGGACATGGTGCATCTTGAAGGCATTCGATTATCCCCTGGGGCATTCAGAACAAGCCCCATACCAAGCCTCTGTGCAGAGGTTGGTGAACCACCACTTCACATTAGGCGACGGCTTCTTAATGTGCACCAGATGTATAAAACACTGTTCACACCGTACATACCTGCATACCATATGTTGCTCGGCTTCCACTGGCATGGCTTTTTCATACCAGGCAACGTGCAATGATGCACTGTGGGATTCATGTACAGGATTGCCTTTTAGAGATGGACGTGGCTGGTCTTAATGTTTTACATTGAGATTGGAGCAGATTTCCACCCTGGCTCCTCCAGAGACCCAGAATTATTTTAGATTTGACTAATTTTAAGAAGGATAGTTACCAGATTTTACATATCAATCTCATTTTTTTTTTAACATTTTAGATATGAATATCTGTTTCATGGTCATTTACACTGATGGCTTCAAACATTGGAATTCCCTTGGCTGCTCTGTAGTGTTCGCAGACTGTGTCACCAGGATTCGCCTTCTTGCCGAGTATACCATTTTTTCCAGCAGAGCTCCACGTGATCCTGAAGGCACTGGAGCAGATACGTCGTCTTCTGGGCAAACGTTTTCTCATCTACTCCAATTTCCTTGCGCCTCACAATCATTGCAGAACCTATACCCAGCTGAGGCGTTGGTCTAGTTCATATTTAGCCAATTGTACTTGCTCCATCAGTGGGGTAATCACGTGTCATTCTACTGGGTGCCTGGTCATGTATGGATATGGGGCAATGAACAGGCCGATTGGGCTGCCAAGGAGGCCTGCATAGGACAGGGCGTGACACAGTGTCCTATTCCCTTGCAGTATGTTGTTTCTGTCCTGCACAGGAAGTGCATGCAGTTGTGGGAGGAGGAATGGCTGGCAGTGACGGCCAATAAGCTGTGGTTGGTGAAGTCCACAAACCAGCCATGGCATTCCTTCTGCTCAGGCGGTATAAAGTCACACTCACTTGTCTCTAGGATTGGGCACTGTCCTCTCACACATAGCTTTCTATTACGGCAGGAGGATCCCCGATCCCCCGTTTTGTGATGCCTGTGGTGCGCACATCTCTGCCTGCCATGTTTTAACAGAATGCATTTTATACTGTGATGCAAGGGCAGCAGCAATAGTTGATGGGGATCTGCCCTCTATTTTAGCTGATGATGAGATGAGTGTACTTAGGGTTTTAAAGTTTTGTGATGTGTCTGGCCTCTGGCCTAAACTTTTAGGCTGGAGGTTTTAGTGTGTTGTGGAGTGGATGGCATCTCCTTTTTTTTCTTTCCTTGTGGTTCACCAGCCACATCCATCTGCTATATTGTTTTAGCTCCTTCTACCACTTTCTTCCTGTGTCATTCATGTTTTACTGTTAATGCCACGATTTGTCCCATGCTTTGGTGTGTGTCCGTATGGTTTTCCACACTTTGTTACATGTGTTTTACTTGCTGTTTTATCTTTCTGTTCTGGGTATTTTACCGACACTAATCACAATCTGTTTTTGTGCAGACGCTAAAGACCTTGCCATCAGGTGCCCTTATCACCATCTCCATCCATCCATTTCCATCAGTTACTACGAACCGTGACCTCTCTGTCAGGAAATCACGAATCCAGTCCCGTAACTGAGCTGATATTCCATAAGCACACAATTTGATTACAAGCCACTTGTGAGGTACAGTGTCAAAAGCCTTCTGAAACTGTAGAAATGTAGAATCAGTTTGAAATCCCTTGTCAATAGCACTCAACACTTCATGTGAGTGAAGAGCAAATTGCGTTTCACAAAAACAATATTTTCTAAACCCGTGTTGACTGTGTGTCAATAGACCATTCTCTTCGAGGTAATTAATCGTGTTCAGACACAATATCGATTCCAAAATCCTGCTGCATATCGATGTTAATGATACAGGTCTGTAATTCAGTGGATTATTCCTATTGCTTTTCTTGAATATTGGTGTGACGTGTGCAACTTTCCAGTCTTCAGGTACGGATCTTTCGTCAAGCAAGTGGTTGTATATGGTTGTTAAGTATGGAGCTATTGCATTAATATACTCTGAAAGAGACCTAATTGGTATCCAGTCTGGACTGGAAGGTTTGCTTTTATTAAATGATTGCGTTGCTTCACTGCTTCGAAGATGTGTACTTCTAAGTTCTCATGTTGGCAGCTGTTCTTGATTCAAATTCTGGCATATTTACTTTGTCTTAATTTATGTTAATTTGTTCAGTCTGAGCATTTCTTCTCAGCAACTATTCCTTTCTACAAAACCTTTTAGTTTTCTAATCTGTCTATTTTTTCCACCCCTCCACACACAGTGCACTTAGCTTTTTTGCTCTTATTAACTCTTGGTCGATGTTTTATAAGTAATCTCTATAATGCTTATTGCTGTTCCTTCCACGTCTAACTTGCAGATTTTCGAATCTCATCTGGTGCAGTTCTCAGCAATCGGCCTTTCCTTTTCATCGCGTCTTGTAAGTCTTGCCTGACCCAGAGCTCTTGGTGACTTTTCCAAACTCTCTCCATTTCCTAAACCCCACCAGTCCTTTTCCTTCATCTATCTTCCTTTCTGTTCAATCGTTCTGCCAGGAGAAGGAGCCACTGAGTCTGAATGCTTGCATAATTTGGTTTAACATTTAACTTTCTTAGAAAATTTGTGCGACTTTTAATGTATCCGCTACAATGGTACATTAAATGTTGCATGCTGTAGGTTTCTTGATTCATTCTTTTAAACAGTAGTTTTCAATAATGCTTCATTTTTAACCTGTTTACAAAAGAATACGATGTGCTAAATCTGAGTAGAAGAAATTGCAGAAAGGTAATTTTGCTAGACGCCAGATCTGCTAGGGTTGCAGATTCACTCTGGTATTGCCTTGCCTGCAGTAACAGTTTTCTGTGTATAGTGCAGGTACAAATATGTGCTTTATACTTTTACAGGCTATTTCTTAAATCTTGACAGTCCTCCTCCTGTTGTCTTTGATCATTTGGGTGGCCTGCCTTCAATTTTTAGACTCAGTTTACTGATTTGTCCACATCTTTCTTGTGTAGCAAAATGATAGTCTTGCCTACTGTGTAATACCTAACTTTCAAACCTTATGGATAGTTGTAGCCTTTTAATTGTTTCTCCCTCAGAAGGGCATTTATCTTGTATTAGGACATTTGCTATGGGAAGTTTTCTTGGTGGAAAAGTCAATTTTTTAGCCCATAATCTTAAAAATACATGAGGGCAGTTCAATAAAGAATGATCATACTTTTCTGACAACATACATATACTCATTCTCATAATTTTGTTGGCCCTTCTCAAAGTAGTCTTCCATAAACGCAATGCACTTGCCCCAGTGTTTCTGTCAGTCTTCAAACACATGCTGGAAACCATTTTTTGAGAGGCCCTTCAAAATCGCCTCCGCAGCCTTCACCAGTGCTTCTGATGATTGATAATGCCTCCCACGAAGGCATTTCTTCATGTTAAGGAATAGAAAAAAGTCATGTGGGGCTAAATCCATGCTATAGGGAGGGTGAGGGATGCACTTCGCGGTGCTTTTTGCAAGATATTCAGCAACAACATTGACAATATGTGGCCGCGCGCTCTTGTGGTGCAGCATCCAGCCTGCTTCACGGAAATCTGGTCTTTTGCGCTTGATATCGACTTCCAATGTTTTCAGGACATCCCTATAGTATTGCCCAGTTACTGATGTGTGTGCAGGTACAACATGCTGCTAGACATTCCTGAATACCAAAAAATGAGATGACCATAACTTTCCCAGTAGAAGCAACCACTTCTGCTTTTTTGGGGGTTGGTGATGGAGATCTCCACACTGAGTTTTGCTGTTTGCTCTCAGGATCAAAATGGTGTAGCAAAGTTTCATCAGCAGTGATTACATTTGAAGAAAAAAAAAAAAAAACCTCTGGATCTTCCTCTAACATCAATTTTAACTGCACGCAGATCTGCACACGAGTGTCCTTTTGTTCGGGAATTGACAGTCCAGGAACCCATCGCACACAAACACGTGCTGTGTGCAATTTTTCTGTCACCAACGTGTGGGTGGCACCCAGTGAAATGTTCAGTATTTCAGAAAGTGATCTTAAGGTAATTTATCGATCCTCTCTCACAATGACAGCAGCAGTGTTGATGTTTTCTTCTGTAAGAGCAGTAAATAGAGCACCAGGTCCACCTTCCTTTGATATTAGTAATTCTCCCTCTTTAAGCATTTTAAAGCACCTTCGAGCTGTGCTGTAGGGAAGAACAGACTCTCCATAGGCCTCTTGTAACATTGTATAGGCCTCAACTGAAGATTTGTTGAGACGAAAGCAGAATTTCAAAGCCCCATATTGTCCCTCATGTATTACCTCCATTGTAGCAGCAGGCGATACTGAACATGTCTGACCTTGCCTGCCTCTCACAGGTAGGAACTAGGAGTCCCAACAATGAAACTATTACGGCGTGTTTGTTGCACATTAAGCTAACAGGATATCGTAAGAAATTTAATGACAAGAAATTATGACCATAAAAAAGTTATGATCATTCTTTATTGAACAGCTCTTGTAAATGAAAATAGAACAGTCCCTAAAGTGTAAATATCTGTAAAAATTATTTTTAAATTGTTTACATTTTATACATTGGCAGAATCGCTTTTTCCAGTCTTGGTAGCAGTGTTGAAAGGCTTCAACTGGTAGGGCCTTCAACAAGTTGGTCATGTCATTTTGAATATTCTTGAGAGACCCAAAATGACAACCTTTAAGACATTTTTCAATTTTGGGAAAAGAAAAAAAAAATAAGGGTGAATTGAGTGAGACCAGACAATGAAGACAGGTGGGTTGTCTGCATCAAGACAATGCTCCATGTCACACAGCCTTGTCTATAACAGAATTTTTTACCTCGAAAGACATTTCTGTTGCTCCACAGAGAGGCAGAATTAAGACACTTACAGAAAGCTTTCAGCCAAAGCCTTCATCAACGAAAGAGAAACACACATCCTTCATACAAACAAGCAAGTGCACCCCACGCATACATGATCACAAACTCCAACATCTCGGGCCAGAATGCCTTCTGCAACCTTTTTCTTTAGCCTTTTAGGGACACTTTTGTAAAACACTTGCTTGACAGTTTGACCAGGAGGAACAAATTATTTATGCACAATACCCATGCTGTCAAAAAAGGCAAATCAGCATGGATTGGATTTGCTCATTTGGACCTTTTTTCAGTTGAAGAGATGTCTCTGTGTGTGACTCTTCACTTTGCCACATTGTCTCAACATCATACTCAAAATCCAGGATTCATCAACTGTGATTACACAAGTGAATCATTTGAGGACATTGACAGTCCTCTCAAGAAGATCAATGCACATGTTTTTCCAACTGTCCCTCTGCTCAGTTGTGAAGTTTTTTGGCACCATTTTTGCATAAACTTTTCGCATGTGCAAATCTTCTGTCAAAATTTGATGTATGGTGAAAGTGTTTAAGTGTAACAGATCACCCATCATCCTTATTGTTAAACATTGGTCTGATCTCACAAGAGCACGCAAACATTCGACATTTTCGTCAGATTTGAAGTTAGTCTCCGTGAGTGAGGTTCATCTTGAATGTGTTTTCGGTCTTCCAAAAATGATTTGTGCTAGTGAAAAACTTGTGCTCTTTATAAAGAGTGCTCCCCGCAGGACCATTTCAACTTTTCAAAGATCACACTTGCGGATTCCGCAAGTGTAACATGAAACTTTATTGCATAACATTGCTTTAAATTCCTCTGTTCCACTTTTGGTACATACAACAAAAACACACCTTCACTGATGGTGCCTTGAAAATCATGTCATGGCTGTACGGAACTCAAACTCGGGCTGAGCATCTGGAAGGGATGAACACACCAGTCTACACAAGTAGAATAGGACAGCGTTGCCAGATCACTCGTAGTTGTGTCCATCTCATTATTTTCATCGCACACCTCATATGTCATTTTGAAGTGAAAGAAGCTGGTAATTTCCAAAAGTTTCACACCTCTGTGTGTTGAGTGTGGATGGCAACCCATATAAAATTATTTGGCTGTATTTGATAATTGTCTTTTTTCAGTTTTTATTTATTTTCACTTTCTTTTGTTTTGTCTTGGTAGATATATTCTAAGTTGTATTTTAGAAACCCTTCTCCCCCCTGCCTTCGCACTCTCAGAATCTTACATTCTTGTGGAGGTTCTGTTAAGAGTATTGGTGTTTGCTGTGGTAATGATTTTCTCCTTAATAACGTCATCCAGTTCTGGTTGTTTCATGAGGGTTGTATTTCCCTCATATTGGCAGCATCATTGCACTGTGGGCTCAGTACTGTAGTCTTTACTAATTCTTAATTTTATTTGCATAATTAGTGGGATTCCCAATTTATTCCTATGGTATGATATCATTCAGCAGTATGTATTGAGAGTGATTCTAAACCATGAAGAATAATTGTTATTTACATTTCTGATGGATCAACATTCATTGATGGATCTGTTAGGACAGTGCAGCACACGTGTGACTGCCACTGTTGAAACTACTTATGATTGTTTGCATGCTGTTGTCACCCTCAATGCATAGCTCTTGACTGTGTACAAAATCAGATTAATTTAAGGCAGTGCTGTCAGTTGCTCACACAAACTTATCCCAACACTTTATCTGTAAAGAATGTACTGTTTTGATAAAACTCTGTATTCGGCTGATATTGTATGTATGTGACATGAAACTATCTGACAAAGACACACAGTGTATACTGATTCTATCTACACAATGGAAACAGTATTTACAATATTTTCAAAACAGAGAAAATTATGATTGAAGTTCGTTAGGAGACGTGCTCATTCTCATCCTCCGTATTAATTTTGTTTTAAGTGTAGTGTTAAGAGTGAAAATGCATCTTGATCCTGCAATAATTCTTTCTTTTATGCCCGACCATTCATTGTTGTAACTAAACTATATTCAGGGTTATTTCAACCATCAAATGTTTCTCAGTCTTGTATAGTTATCAGTTTTGTGGAATTTGGTAGAATGTCTTTTCTTGTATAATTGTGTTAAGTTGACTGCTACCTGTCTTTCTGGCACAGCTTTTATAAGGACAATATATTTATTCTGGTTGTTCATCTCATTTGCATAGCAGTACTAAATCCTCTGCATAAGCTATAATTTTGAATTCCACAAGTTTTTTAAATAACAGTGGCCGTGCGGTTCTAGGCACTACAGTCTGGAGCTGAGCGACCGCTACGGTCGCAGGATCAAATCCTGCCTCGGGCATGGATGTGTGTGATGTTCTTAGGTTAGTTAGGTTTAATTAGTTCTAAGTTCTAGGCGACTGATGACCTCAGAAGTTAAGTCACATAGTGCTCAGAGCCATTTGAACCATTTTTTTTAAATAACATTGCATCCATGGTGAGTTCTCTTCTACCACCTTCTCAGGACAGCAGACAACTCCTGTTTTCATAAGAAGTCTGAAATTTAATGACAACTGAGGAGCTGCCGATACAGAACTGAACAATCCAAACAACTTGTCTACTTTACGTAACTGACTGATACCTAATAGGAGGAATTATTTCAACAATACCACCACCTCACCATGAATATTTTTGGTCTGAGGATAGTTAATTAAGTAAAACTGGTTACCAAAATAGATAAATTGACTTTTTGTTGCAAAGATCCATAATGAGGAGAACCTCAAGGAAATAGAACATGTCATAAAAAACAAAAACGAGTAATAATAATATGAAAGGAAAGTTGCTATTCACCATTTAGCGGAGATGCTGAGTCGGAGATAGGCACAACAGAGAGACTGTCACAAATAAAGCTTTCAGCCATTAAGGCCTTTGTCAACTGGTAATACATATTAACAAAAGAACATATTTGCTATGATTCCTTCCACAGGTACTAAGCGAAGTGGTCCTCAGGAAAATGGAATAAGTAAAAGACCATAAAGATATTTTCATTTAAAAGTTAATGCCAAACCTGCCACAGGCATGTAAATGTATATACTCTAAAGGCAAAAAGATAATTTCTAGCTATTGTGGCCATACTTTATCAGACAGTAAACAGCCACAGCACTTAGACAGATCACGTAACTGCGCTGAAGATAAACACAAGTCAGATTTTACATAAAAGTCACGTTATTTAAAATTATTAATATATACAAATCCTCTGTAACTATAAACTCTTGGCATGCCACTTTGTGGCTCAGCGGTAGAATGTTGTATGTCACAGGAAGCGGCGATCTGGGTTTAACCCCACGGATCATGAGGATGGTAAAAATAGACTCTTTAAAGTGTGCTGCACCCTAATGGCACAGATGTCTGTTGAGGCAAAATAATTGTTAGCAGGCAATCTCTGGAGGACCTGCTACATCTCATTTGTATAAGGCTTACTGTGGAAGTGTGGTGATCCTTGGGTGAACCACACGGGTCAACAGAGTAATACCTTTAGAATTGTGTTAGGAAAATCTGACTGTGGTAGTTTTAACATGGCACAACAGTGTTGGAATGTCTTTATTGTGACGAAATGATAATGTTGTATGATGCAAATGCCTGATGCAAGTCTTTCAGTTATTTGCCACTTAAGTGACTTGCGTGGCCCTGACTCAATGGCCACCCATCCTAGTACCGACCAGGCACAGTGTTGCTTAACTTTAGTGATTGGGCTAGAACTGGTGTATCTGATTTGATGAGGCTGTTGGCTTCATTGTGATAAAATCAGTAGAGGGGAATTTTGAGGCAGTATTCTCTTTGTGCATCGACTAAAAACATTGGAATGTGTCATTGGACCTGTGACGTCAGTCGAGTGACTTTGCATCGGGACCCTATTGGTTCAAACTTCTATTTCTGAACTATTAAGAATTGGTTCAGTATGCTGTAGCTGTAGAAAAGAGTAACACACTCAACTTAAGTAATGGTTTTGTAAGGTGTAGACATATAATGGACACAGATACCCATGCCATTGAAGGCAGGAGAGTGAGTGGTGAGCTACAAAAGCTGCCACTTTCATCGTAGCCTTCAGTTTGCCTATGCTACCAGAACATATCAGGGTCAGGTTTATTCGACTGAAGGCAAGACCTCATATAACCGGTCCAGTGCGATGCTCTAAGTGTCAGAGGTATGGTGACACTGCACTAGGGTTTAATGCCAAGGCAACATGAAACAAATGTAACTGTGTAACAGGGTCATTGTGTTCAATGCGACTTTTGTGTAAATGGCTAGTGTAGTCAGTTTGCTTCAAGCTGGAATTCCTCAGTATTTCTAGAAGAAAATAAAATTTGACAAACTAAAGTGATGAAGAGAATTCTGTATCTGACTCCAGAAAAAAAAAAGTATGTAAGGACTTGCAATCCCCAGTTTTCTCACCATTGTTTGCTTCCACTGTGAGAAAAACTGAAGGCAAAATCAGTAGTGCCACACAAACACAGGCACAAGCAGGCATACAAGGAAACTTATGTGCACTAATTCCCAAGCTACTAAGCCTACAGCTACTTCTGAATCAGTGTCGGCAGGGGTTACTACTTAGCCCCAAAGACAACCTCCGACTACAAAACCAGGGGCCCCAAGTAACTCAGTCTTATGTGAACAGCCTGCATCACAACAAAATGCAAAATCCTCTCCCAGAAACAGTCAAAATCCAAAGAAACCTGGCATGATACCAATATGTAGGAGCTTAGTATTAACTGACAAAAGTAAATCTCAACTGTAATAGGATACATATGATGACAAAGTGGGAGGTCGTTGTCATCCTCCTCTTCCTCCTCCTCCTCTCACTGTCACCAAAAAAGAGAGACAGGGTGAAATAAAACCCTCTGACTAATGGCTTCTACGTTGCAGTGGAATGTGAACAGTTTAAGACATACTGTAGAAGTAAAGCTGTTAACATAGGTTAGGCCCTTGTGCCTATGCGTACAAGAAACACATCTCAGACCTTTGTCAACAATGTCTTTATAAGCTATACGATCCACAGGAAGGGTGCTACAGATGGCGAGAGAGTCAAGGGTAGAGTGACGGGATTCATCCATGAAAAATGCCATTCTGTACCTGTTACACTTACCAGTCATCTCGAAGCAGCCGATACTGTCCTTAGGGAAGAGTTGGAGGATTTGCAGTCTCCTCATAGTTTTTTCGTGTGAATCCACCTGTCATATAGCAACACTTGCCACCAAGCCACCTAAATGAATTTTAAATAAAGCCAGATGGGCACTTTATATCAACCTGGTTTTATTCTAACATAAATCCTGCATCCAGGACACAGTAGGAAATGTAACTGACACCCTTAACAGTGTTGCCAGTGTCGCTGTCCCGAAGTGGTCATGTAATCGTGGCAGATGACCAGTCCCATGGTGGATCAGGTAATGCCATTTAGCCATCAGGACAAGCACGGGCACTACAAAAGCTTTAATATAACACATCTGTTGACAACGCTGCAGCATTTTGCTTTGTTCGGGGCAAATATAGGCGCGTTGTTGAAGAGAGTAAAATGCAGCTTTGATGAGAATTTTTTCAATCTATTAACATTCCATTCTGTCAGCAGAGGTGTGGGACTCGGTGAGAAGTAGGGATGTACACTCCGGTGCTGTACCGAGCAGTAGTGCCCCTTGGCTACATCAGAAGCTGTAGCATAGACAATTAAGAAATGCTTTGAACTGATTAAATCCAACACAAATTGAGATCCCCACATTCCAATTCAGCTGGGGATTAGCTTGGAAGATGCGACTGGACTTCAGCTCCAATAGTACCGTCGAGTACAGCTGCCCCTTTTACGAGGACAAGTTACAATAGAATATTCCAGCACAACTGCGAAGTGCACCTGGCATTGCCGGGTGACCCTTGACTCACTCAGGGGGGAGCACAGCTAGTATAGACGTCTACTGGGCGACCCTGTTTTGCTCATTCCTCTCCTGTGACCCTGCCCGCTGCCCACATGCATTTGGCTGGTGCAGAATTGTCACACGTGTTACAGCCCGGCAGCTTTACTGCCTGCACCAGTTCCCGGCTGTGTGACAGTGGGCATGCGATCTGAAAAGACCTGAGCTACAATGTTCACTTGCTTTGGGTCACAGTGCAGATTTTGGAACCAGACAGTGTGCTCTACAGTATTTGAATACTGAGTCGAAAAACTACATTCTCGATATTTTTGAAAGAATGTTGTCAATGGGATAATACAGTTCATTCTGTGAAGGCAGCAGTTGTGGTCTCCCTCCTGAAACTTAAAGAATAACATGGGTCCAAGTAGTTATCACTGTCTAGCACTTACCAGTTGTCTAGGGAAGACACTGGAATTAATGATCAGCAGTCACTTAGCATGTGTTCTGGAAACCAGAAAACTCTCCAGTCCCCTTTCTGTAGGTACTGCTGTATATTTGACAATCTAATACTCTTTGAGGCAGTGATATGAGAAGCTTTTTTAGCAGCCCTCAATAAGAATTTTTTTTGATATTGAAGAGATCTGTGGCAGTACACGGAAATAAACATTTTATGACAACTGTAAAGATGGAACTTCTGCTCCTGTATTGCTGTTGTAGCGCAATCTTTCCTTTTGGGGTGGTATTTTGGGTTCAGAGTTGACAGTGCTCCCAGACAGACAGACAGACTTAGGAGAAAGGTGTACTACAGTGGAGCATTTTTAGTGCTACTCTTTTTCCAGCAGTCAGCAACTGTACACTGGCCACAGTCAGGAGGTCTGTCTAATGGTGTTTCAATTTTGTTTGTCTTCCATTATTGAGATATCTGCTCGATAACTGCAACTGACTTGAAGAACATTAGAGTTACGGATTAAAAATACAGGCCTTATTTTTCCCCGCCAGAAGAATTTGTCACTTTTAATTGTGCACATCGCAGATTTAGTCCATCCAAGTTGCATCAAGGGGAACACCGCGTAGCTTTTATGAATCAATAATGATGCTGGGTGGTGTTTTTGTGAGAAACTCACCTTCTTATCATACCTTAACCATCTCAAAGTGAGAGCTCTAAACATCTTAAAAGTGTCTCGGTGGCAGATACTGGTGAGAGGGTGGGAGATGCTGATAGATACTTCCTGCCGTTACTGTGGTTGTTTTGTGCATACGGTTCTGCATGGCCATCTTGTTGAAATATCTCAGGATCAGTTCACCGTGATGGGATTAGATTGGTGACTGCATCCTTGAGGATGAACCCAGTACCCAGCCTCTGTGTTGAGGCTGGGGAACTGCCTCTGAACATCCAAAGGAAGTTCCTGATGGTGTAACTTGCATATAATGTCTGGTGGGTCCCCCCGCCCCCCCCCCCCTCCCGACCTGCCTCCCGTTTCCCCCAGGTTCCGGCCTTTAATCTATAATCCATCAGCAGAATGAATGTATGTAAATCACTGAACAACAATGATATTGTTTGCGATCAGAGCAAAGGAGCAGCTTGCAGAGCTTGGTGTAGCGGACCTGAGTGTTTTAGCACGTGGTTGGAATGAGTAACTTCCCTAGTTAGTATTGAAGGCAAGGCTGTTTTTAAATTTGACAAAAGCACGGGAAATCTCATGCACCAGATTTTATTTTTTAAATGAGCGTTTCAAGAGTTTGTTGAGGAGCACCAAAATGTTGCAGTTTTATGCTCTGATGAATCAAAGCAGGCCATAAGTGTCAGCTGCTCAGTAATTACCCCTGACATTGTTGTTAGTATTAAACTATCGGACAAATTTATATTCTTTGACATGGAGTGTTTGCAATCCTAGAGGTGCTGGAGGAGGTGATGTGCAGTCAACAGAATAACTTCCTCGTCTGGTTTGATTCCGTATGTGTCGTACAGGCCATTTGGCAAATGTATGCGGCATACAAAGTGGTACGAAACATATGAGACACACTTTATATACTGTAATGTCGGGGGAAGGAAGTGTTCTGCTGGGTGCCAAACCACATGGGAATCCTGGGAAATGAGCAATCCTATGCTCCAGCAAAGCACACACATCAGGAAAGTAATGTACTGCCCCCTGCCATTCCCTCGAGTGCTATTACCTTGTTAAGGAGGAGAGTTTGAGTCAGTTGGAGAATGTGTGGCTGGCTCTTTCCCTATTTTTATTTAGTATTTTGTGCCCTGACTATTATTGTATTATTTAAGCATGAGGAAGTGACAGGGATATTCATACATAAACACAGGCTCCTTTGTGTGATTTTTTTATTATCCATTTTAATGTGTCACTAAGTGGCCACTTTTGTCATTGCCAGACTGTTTTTCTTGTGTCTAATGTGCCTGTGGGGATCTGTCCCAGGAAGATTGCTTATGAGAGACACTTTATTTTCTCCCAAAATTTACTTTGTTATGCGGAAGCACCGATAACTGTGTTGTTGAACCCCCGGGAAGCTATATTATTGTCTTTATGGCTGTCATAAATAATATATACATCAATTGATTTTACTAAGAACATTGACAGTGAAGTAGAAGAAATTGTCTGCCAATAAGCAATTTGGGTTCATCTTAACTTGTACTTTATTAGTTGATAAACTATTTATGGCTGCTTGCAAGTTACTAAAAATGTGTGTCTTCAATAATGAATAACTTTATCAATCAAATTAATTGACTTTAAATCTTATTTAGCTTATTTTTATTTCTAGTATTGATTCCATGAACTGAGCTGTTAGTTTTAAAAAGAGCTATATTCTTTGTGACAAAATTCCATTAAATGTGTACTGACAAGCACTAGTTCAACAGTTCCTCGAAAGGCCTTCTTCTCAGCAGGACATTTATGAATTCACATCACAAATAACTTTTATTAGCTGCTTTTGGATTCAGAAAACTGTAGCTCGATTGATGAGTCACTGTGAGAATGAACTCGAGGAATGATAGTAAGCGAAGTATGCCAGCTTTTCTATTGTGGTAATTCCTACATCTGACGGCTTTCACAATGCAGGTAAAAATTTATGTACACATTTCAGCTGTGTTCAGCGATACATTTCTGCAAATGTAATCTCCTATAGAACTGCAATCGAAAGAATCACAAACTTCTTCCATCTGCTTGTCTTCACATGAGGTGTGTCTGGAGAGCAGTGCTGTTGTTCTAACCAGTAGATTTATTGTATATAATGTTGCAAACATTTAATAATCTTTGAATTACTTTCCTTGGACATCCGCACATCTTTTCCAGTGGCACTGCCAAGCACAAGACGTGTCCTGGAAGGCTTCAGTTGAGACCTCAGCAAAGGTCCTAATCATGGTGCATTGGACTTCTGCAGTAGACCCGTAACCGATTACTTTGAGTAAGGCCTTGAAGGGAAATAAGTTGGCTGGTACTATGAGTGGACTGTAAGGGGGTTGCAGCAGTGTTGCCAAGTTGTGCTGTGCCAGGTAGTCACAATTGTGAAGTGTGGCATGCCTTGGAGCATTGCACATGGTGGAGCTCCCAGGAAGTGATGATCTCCTTTCTCACACACACGACCAATTTTTGCAATTTTTCCAGCACACTGACATAGTAGGCAGTGTTCACTATTTGGCTGAGAGGAACAGACTCTCTGTGGACCACACCATTGGCATAAAAAAAGACCGCTGACATTGTTTTCACTTTCAATTTGCTCAGTTTTGATTTTTTTCAGTTGTGGGGATATTGAGGTGTATGCCACTTGCAGCTTTGACGTTCTGTTTCATTGCCGGTAATGATGTCCAAGAAAGAAGTTCAAAAACCAACGCATTTGAGAAATTCAATTGCGACAGTCACCTAATGATTCTTCTAATTGTCCATCAAAAGCTTGGGAACCAGTTTGGCACACACCTTCCTCATGTGCAATTTATAGTGCACTAATTGTACATTTGCTTTGGGACTGTTGAGAGTTTCTGCAATCTTCTGGACACTCAACTGACAGTCAGTTGAACAGATCACACACATGGCCCAAATTGTCATCGGTTTTGGTGCTTGACGACCATCGAGTGTGGGATTCTTCGACTACCTCTACCTGGTCTTTCTTAAATGCTTTCATCCACCGCGAAACTTGCGAATTTGATAGAGCACTGCCCCTCAAACTTGCACTATCAATCAGTGACCTCCAGAAGAGGTTTTTTCAGTTTCAAACAAAACTTCACTGCATAATGTAACTCAGGTGACTATTTCATTTCCTTTTGAGGTGCATGCACTAAACAGGGATGCACAGAGACAGCAGTCCTGATGCCCCAAACTGCTCAGACCAGAGTGGTGAAGGCATCACTTTGAAGCTGAAAGTCCCTCCCCCACCTAATCCAACCATTTGAAATTCTCTGTGGCCACTTGAAGTACCAGCACAAAAAAATTTAGACATTTGCTGAGTAGAAACATCTTACAAGTTTTGAACTGCACGTAGTGTGCCTTTTTGAACTTCCGTGACAAAGATTTGCTTAGAAATCATATATTAATGTGTGTAAAAGTTCCGTTAATGGTGCTTTCTAAAACTAGACTGAATGCAGTGACAGTCCATTTGCACACTACCAGTCATTAATTTTTGAAAAAAAAAAAAAAAAACCACTATGCTGCATTTTAAAAGTTTTGGAACGATGTTTCATGACTGTAACGATACATAAACTATTTTTCATTCTGATTTCAAATCTTATTTTGGTTTTTCTTTATCACACCAGATTTTTTGTACAAATCACATCTGAAGTTTTACCTGAAATCACATTTTTTCTAACAGGAATTTTTTTTTAAATTGCATTAAAAATTAATCATTTATTTTGTAATATTGTCCAGAATCATTACACACTGCATTAGATGAAACAGTGGTATACGTTTACTCAAAAATGCTAATAATTATTACAAAACCAGCACGTCTGACAGTTTAATTTCCCTTAGCTGATTTCACTGTGTCGAGGTCTTTCTGAGGTGGGATAGAAAGGTCTCTTCTTCAATTGTCTCCTTACTCCAATGTCATCTCTCAGTAGCATAAAACAGTTTCCAGCCATCATGTTTGTTCGTTCCACCTTCCCTGGTATCTCTCTTCCATCTTCTTGATATCCTCTTGGAACCATTATCCGTCTTCTTCACTGACATTTGCATGGTTTGCAGGAAAAAATTCGAAATGTGAATGTAGAAAATGAAGCTTCATACATGTGTTGCATCCTAATTTTGTGAAACTCTGCAACATTCCTTTAACTGTGGTTTTACAATTTGGATGTTTGTTGCTGCCCAAAAGTTGGGCACTACATTGTTAAATAAAACCCAGACCCTTTACACTGATTCATTGTACTTTCAAACTAACTGTCTTTCATCAAATTTCTGATCTGCGGCCCCACAGGGATGCCTTCTTTAAGTTTCTCATGAAGTACTTTTGGTAATCTTGTTACTGAGCACAGTAAGCTGTAACCATCTTTTGGAAGTGCTTTAGTGAACAGGATCCTTAATCCAAGCTTGCTGTGATGAGGTGGTCGTAGTATCTTACTTGGCTGACCAACTGGTTCATTCATTATATTCTGCGAACCAGGTTGAAGAGCCAGTTAGTTAAGTACCAGTGCTGGTCTTTCACTCAGCTGTCCCTCTCACAAATGAAACTAGACATTTTTGTGTAGCCAGATTGTTCACCAATTTAACATGCCAGCTACTTGCAAATTTCCACATACTGTCCAGGAATGTTTTTCATGATTCACAGTTTCAGCACAGCATTGAGGTCCAGTGTACAGAATGGACAACAAGCATTGAGCCAAATAAATTTCGATTATGGAAGAATATGCCTTTCAGGCTACATTTTGATCAGTCTGTAAACAGTCTCCACTGATTTGGATCATAGATCACATTAAAGATATTCAATAAACCCTCAATATGACAACAAAAAACCCTATGGTCTTCTTCTTTAATTTATTAATTTCTTTTCTCTTTTCATGTGCCAAATAAAAAAAATGATACTCTGGCTGACAGTAGTAGATGACCCAAGCAATTTGGAAGCATCTTTGTCAGATTCAGGTCACAAGTTAAATCATTTAGTTCACTTTGATTAAATAACTGTAGTGCAGCTCTTCCAGCTTGTAATCATCACACTACTTTTCTGAGTTGCTCTCCTGTTGCAAATCTTCAACAATGGAAGGTGGAGTTGGAGGAGGGGGCTTCACTGTGTGTAACTGGTCATAAGACTGAAGAAATGTTAGGATATTTTATATCCTTCTTGCTTTTTGCACTGTGACCTGTGATGCTAACAGTACTAAGGGAAAAAAAGGATATATGTGATTTTGTGGCTCCTTCCAAACTATGAGAATTGCAAAAGATATTGATTTCATTTTCCCATTTTTCCACAGTGTCTATCCATCAATACCTTTACGGTCTATCTTGTGTGATGCCCAGCTTTGGTTACTATCACCAAGCCTCATACCAAAGTATGGGTAGAACATATTTTTCATGAAGCTGTTAATGTCCTATTTCACTTAGTTATGTAGCTACCACATACATAACAGAATACATTTGGGCTACTGGACCACTTTCGGGAACTCTTTCCTGAGAAACTGCAAATCTACATTTAACAACACAAATGTAACGTCGTAACAGTATAGCATACCAAACAGCTAAATGAGAGTGACAGGTGAGACCAACTACTCCAAATTACTAAAATAATATTTTCCTTACTTGCAATAAAATTTCTCTTTGTGGAACTTGAGGTTGAATGAAAAATGCACTTATTTGATGTGGAAAAACTATATGTGGTAACAGACCTGAAATCAGCACTAAGAAGTAATTCAGAAGCAGCAAAAATTATGCAAACATAAAAAATCATGTTAAAAACCTTTTTTACATTTTCAAGTGTTGAAATTACTCCATTAGGTTTTATTATAATACCTATATGTACTAGTTTGGATTTTCAGCAAAGTGAATTATTTCTGCTTCTTGGATATGTGATAGAAGGTCCATTATATGTAACAAGAAGAAGAGTGACCCCATATTAATCCGTGTTCTAAAAATGTAGAGATTACCCCCATACTGAAGTTGCTGTTTCATTGTGTACAACCACTGAATTTCTCAGTGCAACACGTAGCATCCTGATAGATAGAGAAGATGAAACCAGTTAACAACAAGATCTTTGATAACATAATATTTGAGCTTCTCTAGGAGACACTGCAAACTGACAATCGTATGCATTTGACATATAACTGAAATTATGAGTTGGAAATATTTTATCTTTTAAATTTTGTATAATTATACTATTTAGTGTATCAAGTGTCAAGGCATTTGCATGCATAATTTTTTTCCAGCACCTTCATGGTGGAGATAAGTCTTAGTGAGACCGGTCAGTACTAATTAACATCTGTCTTATTGCCTTTATTGTAAAAGGGTCTGACAGTAACACATTTCAGTCTGTCTGGAAGTATCCCTCATTATAGTGACGCATACGTGACCAAATGCATCGTGTATTAGTGAAGAATAGTAATGTTTCAGATCCTTTTTTACTCGTCTGATGACCAGTCGGCATCCCGACTGCACGGCGAGTGTTATCTTTACTCTTATAGCGTATTGGCTGTAGGCTCTGTTCTTCTAGAATTCTTAGCCTCTTTATTGATTTAATATCTCTCGTATAACAGGCGGGTGCTGACACAAGTCCCAGTCACCAAAGATCCGATTATAGAAAGAGGACCAGTACTATACGGCGGCAGAGGGAAACCACAATACCAGCGGCAACCGCTGCCTGCGGTGCAACCACACCGACCGCTGCCTGCAGTACAGCCGCTGCCTGCGGTGCAGTCGCTGCAGCCACCACCCGTAGTGCAGCCGCGCCACCCGCCACCTATGGTGCAGCCGCCTGTCGTACAGCAGCCAGTGGTGCAGCAGAGCCACTACCAGTCACCGCCTGTGGTGCAGCCGCCTGTCGTACAGCAGCCAGTGGTGCAGCAGAGCCACTACCAGGCCCCACCTGTGGTGAAGCCACCTGTCGTGCAGCAGAGTTACTACCAGTCCCTGACACATAGCACCGTGTCATCCCAGGCTGTGCAGCATGCAGTGGCCGTGTTTGCACAGACAGGTAAGGAAACTAGGCTGTTCTGCCTTACAGTATCTGTTAATAGGCATCTTGCTTCTTACCCCATTCTTTTTACACTAGTAGGGTGTGCTGTCCGCTTCTACATTTATACCCCACTAGCCACCGTATAATGTTTGCTGGAGGGTGCTTTGACTATAACAGCCACTTTGCCCTCTTTCCTGTTCCAGCCACAGTTTGCAGGAAGAACAGTTGTCAGTAAGCCACCGTGTGAGCACGAATCTCTCAAATTTTTTTTTTTGGTCTTTTTAGTGAGATTTATGTAGGGCGAAGCAGTATATCTGTTTACTTGTGTAGGAATGTACTCTCTCAACAATGCAGGAAAAGACAGAGTTGTGGAGAAGCACAGTTAAGACACATTCATGAAGTTCATGAAGCTTGTAGCCACAGCCTTCGTCAACGAAAGAGAAACACACACCCTTCATACAAACAAGCAAGTGCACCCCACGCACACATGATCGTAAACTCCAGCATCTCGGGTCAGAATGCCTTCTGGCCGGATATGCTGGAGTTTACGATCATGTGTGCGTGGGGTGCACTTGCTTGTTTGTATGAAGGGTGTGTGTTTCTCTTTCGTTGACGAAGGCTTTGGCTGAAAACTTTATGTAAGTATCTTTTAATTGTGCCTCTCTGCAACTTAACGTGTCTTCTGTATGGTAAGAAGCAACCCGTTGTTTCCTACATTGTTGGTATTCCTGCCTGTAGAGTTTCCATTGTTTGAACACACTCTCTCAGAATTTTGACAATAAACCAGACTGTGATGCAAAATGCCTCTCTGCAGCATATGCCACTGGAGTTGGACCAGCATCTCCATCGGTGTTTACTAGATGAACTTTACCAAAGTGCATTGCTTTTCTTTGCACTTTCTCTGTTTCCTCCATCAATTTAACTTGGAAGGATCCCAAACGGAAAAATGTTATTGGAGTATTCATTGAACGAGGATTTTGTAAGCTACCTCCCTTGTGGGATAACTACACTCCTCCTCTGCCATGGTCTGCTCCCCTTGACACAATGCCCCTTGGTCTGTACCCCTCACCACACAGCCCCTTTGATCCGCCGCCCGCTCGCCCGCTCTGTGTGTACACTCCCCAAACCCTCTTGTCACCACCCCAAGTGCATCCACCACAGCATGCCCCTAGCCCCAGTCCCACCTCAACATCAGCCCAGTAACCCCCCCCCCCCCCCCGCCTTCCCCCTTCCCAGCCCTCGCCGCCCTCTACCCTCGCCGCCGCCCTCTACCCTCGCTTTTGTCCCTTGCACCCTGACCCTGCTTCTCACCATTCGCTCAGTCCCATCCCTCACTCACACCTTCCACCTCCCTTCTATATTCTACACCTACCTATACTATCCCTTCCCTTCTCTGCTTCCCCTCCCCTCTACATCTCCAACTTCCTCCCCTCTTCTCCTCACCTCAAAACATGCCATCATACTTCCCTCTTCCCCGCATTCTTACTTCCAGCCATACTCTTCCCCTCTGCCCCTCGCCCCCACCACTCTCACAACAACAACTCTCACCACAACTTCCCTCACCTCTCTGCCCTAAGCACTTACTTACATGCCTGCCCCTTAGGCCCCACCCCATCCTCGGAAACTGCCCTACCCTGCTCGTGCCTGGCCAACACCCACTTATACCTGTAACCCTCACCCCCCCCCCCCCCCGCCCCCCCGATGCCATCTCTCTCCTTTGTCTGTGCCCTGCCTCTCCACCATCCTCCTCCGCTGCCTCCACCCCTGTATCTCGTACCTTGGTCCGTTATTTCCTGCCTTAGCTACGACTTCTTCTCTGCCACAGCTCCAACTTCTCCTTCTCCTGCCTTATCTCCAACCTCTCCTTCACCTCTACTTCTCCCGCCTTATCTCCAACCTCTCCTTCTCCCGCCTTATCTCCAACCTCTCCTTCTCCCGCCTTATCTCCAACCTCTCCTTCTCCCGCCTCATCTCCAACATCTCCTTCTCCCGCCTCATCTCCAGCCTCTCCTTCTCCCGCATCATCTCCAGCCTCTCCTTCTCCCGCCTCGTCTCCAGCCTCTCCTTCTCCCGCCTCGTCTCCAGCCTCTCCTTCTCCCGCCTCGTCTCCAGCCTCTCCTTCTCCCGCCTCGTCTCCAGCCTCTCCTTCTCCCGCCTCATCTCCCGCCTCATCTCCAGCCTCTCCTTCTCCCGCCTCATCTCCAGCCTCTCCTTCTCCCGCCTCATCTCCAGCCTCTCCTTCTCCCGCCTCATCTCCAGCCTCTCCTTCTCCCGCATCATCTCCAGCCTCTCCTTCTCCCGCCTCATCTCCAGCCTCTCCTTCTCCCGCCTCATCTCCAGCCTCTCCTTCTCCCACCTCATCTCCAGCCTCTCCTTCTCCCGCCTCAACTCCAGCCTCTCCTTCTCCCGCCTCATCTCCAGCCTCTCCTTCTCCCGCCTCATCTCCAGCCTCCCCTTCTCTCTCCTTCTCCCGCCTCATCTCAAACCTCTCCTTCTCCCGCCTCATCTCAAACCTCTCCTTCTCCCGCCTCATCTCCAGCCTCTCCTTCTCCCGCCTCATCTCCAGCCTCTCCTTCTCCTGCCTCATCTCCAGCCTCTCCTTCTCTCGCCTCATCTCCAACCTCTCCTTCTCCCGCCTCATCTCCAACCTCTCCTTCTGCCACCTCATCTCCAATCTTTCTGCCGCCTCATCTCCAACCTTTCTGCCACCTCATCCCAAACCTCTCCTTCTCCTGCCTCATCTCCAACCTCTCCTTCTCCTGCTGCCTCATCTCCAACCTCTCCTTCTCCTGCTGCCGTATCTCCAACCTCTCCTTCTCCTGCTGCCGTATCTCCAACCTCTCCTTCTCCTGCTGCCTTATCTCCAGCCTCCCCTCCTCCTTCTCCCGCTGCCTTATCTCCAAACTATCCTCCTCTTGCTGCCTTATCTCCAACCTCTCCTCCTCCTGCTGCCTTATCTCCAACCTCTCCTTCTCCTCCTGCCTTATCTCCAACCTCTCCTCCTCCTGCTGCCTTATCTCCAACCTCTCCTCCTCCTGCTGTCTTATCTCCAACCTCTCCTCCTCCTGCTGCCTCATCTCCAACCTCTCCTCCTCCTGCTGCCTCATCTCCAACCTCTCCTCCTCCTGCTGCCTTATCTCCAACCTCTCCTCCTCCTGCTGCCTTATCTCCAACCTCTCCTCCTCCTGCTGCCTTATCTCCAACCTCTCCTCCTCCTGCTGCCTTATCTCCAACCTCTCCTCCTCCTGCTGCCTTATCTCCAACCTCTCCTCCTCCTGCTGCCTTATCTCCAACCTCTCCTCCTCCTGCTGCCTTATCTCCAACCTCTCCTCCTCCTGCTGCCTTATCTCCAACCTCTCCTCCTCCTGCTGCCTTATCTCCAACCTCTCCTCCTCCTGCTGCCTTATCTCCAACCTCTCCTCCTCCTGCTGCCTTATCTCCAACCTCTCCTCCTCCTCCTGCCTTATCTCCAACCTCTCCTCCACCTGCTGCCTTATCTCCAACCTCTCCTCCACCTGCTGCCTTATCTCCAGCCTCTCCTCCACCTGCTGCCTTATCTCCAACCTCTCCTCCTCCTGCTGCCTTATCTCCAACCTCTCCTCCTCCTGCTGCCTTATCTCCAACCTCTCCTCATCCTGCTGCCTTATCTCCAACCTCTCCTCCTCCTGCTGCCTTATCTCCAACCTCTCCTCCTCCTGCTGCCTTATCTCCAACCTCTCCTCCTCCTGCTGCCTTATCTCCAACCTCTCCTCCTCCTGCTGCCTTATCTCCAACCTCTCCTCCACCTGCTGCCTTATCCCCAACCTCTCCTTCTCCTGCTGCCTTATCCCCAACCTCTCCTCCTGCTGCCTTACCCCAACCTCTCCTTCTCCTGCTGCCTTATCTCCAACCTCTCCTTCTCCTGCTGCCTTATCTCCAACCTCTCCTCCTCCTGCTGCCTTATCTCCAACCTCTCCTCCTCCTGCTGCCTTATCTCCAACCTCTCCTCCTCCTGCTGCCTTATCTCCAACCTCTCCTCCTCCTGCTGCCTTATCTCCAACCTCTCCTCCTCCTGCTGCCTTATCTCCAACCTCTCCTCCTCCTGCTGCCTTATCTCCAACCTCTCCTCCTCCTGCTGCCTTATCTCCAACCTCTCCTCCTCCTGCTGCCTTATCTCCAACCTCTCCTCCTCCTGCTGCCTTATCTCCAACCTCTCCTCCTCCTGCTGCCTTATCTCCAACCTCTCCTCCTCCTGCTGCCTTATCTCCAACCTCTCCTCCTCCTGCTGCCTTATCTCCAACCTCTCCTTCTCCTGCTGCCTTATCTCCAACCTCTCCTCCTCCTGCTGCCTTATCTCCAACCTCTCCTCCTCCTGCTGCCTTATCTCCATCCTCTCCTCCTCCTCCTGCTGCCTTATCTCCAGCCTCTCCTCCTCCTCCTGCTGCCTTATCTCCAGCCTCTCCTCCTCCTCCTGCTGCCTTATCTCCAGCCTCTCCTCCTCCTCCTCCTCCTCCTCCTGCTGCCTTATCTCCAGCCTCTCCTCCTCCTCCTCCTCCTGCTGCCTTATCTCCAGCCTCTCCTCCTCCTCCTCCTCCTCCTGCTGCCTTATCTCCAGCCTCTCCTCCTCCTCCTCCTGCTGCCTTATCTCCAGCCTCTCCTCCTCCTCCTGCTGCCTTATCTCCAGCCTCTCCTCCTCCTCCTCCTCCTCCTGCTGCCTTATCTCCAGCCTCTCCTCCTCCTCCTCCTCCTGCTGCCTTATCTCCAGCCTCTCCTCCTCCTCCTCCTGCTGCCTTATCTCCAGCCTCTCCTCCTCCTCCTCCTGCTGCCTTATCTCCAGCCTCTCCTCCTCTTCCTGCTGCCTTATCTCCAGCCTCTCCTCCTCCTCCTGCTGCCTTATCTCCAGCCTCTCCTCCTCCTCCTGCTGCCTTATCTCCAGCCTCTCCTCCTCCTCCTGCTGCCTTATCTCCAGCCTCTCCTCCTCCTCCTGCTGCCTTATCTCCAACCTCTCCTCCTCCTCCTGCTGCCTTATCTCCAACCTCTCCTCCTCCTTCTGCCGCCTCATCTCCAATCTTTCTGCCGCCTCATCTCCAACCTTTCTGCCACCTCATCCCAAACCTCTCCTTCTCCTGCCTCATCTCCAACCTCTCCTTCTCCTGCTGCCTCATCTCCAACCTCTCCTCCACCTGCTGCCTTATCCCCAACCTCTCCTCCTCCTGCTGCCTTATCTCCAACCTCTCCTCCTCCTGCTGCCTTATCTCCAACCTCTGCTCCTCCTGCTGCCTTATCCCCAACCTCTCCTCCTCCTGCTGCCTTATCTCCAACCTCTCCTTCTCCTGCTGCCTTATCTCCAACCTCTCCTTCTCCTGCTGCCTTATCTCGAACCTCTCCTTCTCCTGCTGCCTTATCTCCAACCTCTCCTTCTCCTGCTGCCTTATCTCCAACCTCTCCTTCTCCTGCTGCCTTATCTCCAACCTCTCCTTCTCCTGCTGCCTTATCTCCAACCTCTCCTTCTCCTGCTGCCTTATCTCCATCCTCTCCTTCTCCTGCTGCCTTATCTCCATCCTCTCCTTCTGCTGCTGCCTTATCTCCATCCTCTCCTTCTGCTGCTGCCTTATCTCCAACCTCTCCTCCTCCTGCTGCTTTATCTCCAGCCTCTCCTCCTCCTCCTGCTGCTTTATCTCCAGCCTCTCCTCCTCCTCCTGCTGCTTTATCTCTAGCCTCTCTTCCTCCTCCTGCTGCTTTATCTCCAGCCTCTCCTCCTCTTCCTGCTGCCTTATCTCCAGCCTCTCCTCCTCCTCCTCCTCCTGCTGCCTTATCTCCAGCCTCTCCTCCTCCTCCTCCTCCTCCTCCTCCTCCTCCTCCTCCTGCCTTATCTCCAGCCTCTCCTCCTCCTCCTGCTGCCTTATCTCCAGCCTCTCCTCCTCCTCCTGCTGCCTTATCTCCAGCCTCTCCTCCTCCTCCTGCTCCCTTATCTCCAGCCTCTCCTCCTCCTCCTGCTGCCTTATCTCCAGCCTCTCCTCCTCCTCCTGCTGCCTTATCTCCAGCCTCTCCTCTACCTCCTGCTGCCTTATCTCCAGCCTCTCCTCCTCCTCCTGCTGCCTTATCTCCAGCCTCTCCTCCTCCTCCTGCTGCCTTATCTCCAGCCTCTCCTCCTCCTCCTGCTGCCTTATCTCGAGCCTCTCCTCCTCCTCCTCCTGCTGCCTTATCTCCGACCTCTCCTCCTCCTCCTCCTGCTGCCTTATCTCCGACCTCTCCTCCTCCTCCTCCTGCTGCCTTATCTCCGACCTCTCCTCCTCCTCCTCCTGCTGCCTTATCTCTGACCTCTCCTTCTCCTGCTGCCTTATCTCCGACCTCTCGTTCTCCTGCTGCCTTATCTCCAACCTCTCCTTCTCCTGCTGCCTTATCTCCAACCTCTCCTCCTCCAGCTGCCTTATCTCCAGCCTCTCCTCCTCCAGCTGCCTTATCTCCAGCCTCTCCTCCTCCAGCTGCCTTATCCCCAACCTCTCCTCCTCCTGCTGCCTTATCCCCAACCTCTCCTCCTCCTGCTGCCTTATCCCCAACCTCTCCTCCTCCTGCTGCCTTATCCCCAACCTCTCCTCCTCCTGCTGCCTTATCTCCAACCTCTCCTCCTCCTGCTGCCTTATCTCCAACCTCTCCTCCTCCTGCTGCCTTATCTCCAACCTCTCCTCCTCCTGCTGCCTTATTCCCAGCCTCTCCTCCTCCTGCTGCCTTATCCCCAGCCTCTCCTCCTCCTCCTCCTCCTCCTGCCTTTTCCCCAGCCTCTCCTCCTCCTCCTCCTGCTGCCTTGTCCAGGCCTCTCCTCCTCCTCCTCCTGCTGCCTTGTCCAGGCCTCTCCTCCTCCTCCTCCTCCTGCTGCCTTGTCCAGGCCTCTCCTCCTCCTCCTCCTGCTGCCTTGTCCAGGCCTCTCCTCCTCCTCCTCCTCCTGCTGCCTTATCTCCAGCCTCTCCTCCTCCTCCTCCTGCTGCCTTATCTCAAGCCTCTCCTCCTCCTCCTCCTCCTGCTGCCTTATCTCCAGCCTCTCCTCCTCCTCCTCCTGCCTTATCTCCAACCTCTCCTTCTCCTCCTGCCTTATCTCCAACCTCTCCTCCTCCTGCTGCCTTATCTCCAACCTCTCCTCCTCCTGCTGTCTTATCTCCAACCTCTCCTCCTCCTGCTGCCTCATCTCCAACCTCTCCTCCTCCTGCTGCCTCATCTCCAACCTCTCCTCCTCCTGCTGCCTTATCTCCAACCTCTCCTCCTCCTGCTGCCTTATCTCCAACCTCTCCTCCTCCTGCTGCCTTATCTCCAACCTCTCCTCCTCCTGCTGCCTTATCTCCAACCTCTCCTCCTCCTGCTGCCTTATCTCCAACCTCTCCTCCTCCTGCTGCCTTATCTCCAACCTCTCCTCCTCCTGCTGCCTTATCTCCAACCTCTCCTCCTCCTGCTGCCTTATCTCCAACCTCTCCTCCTCCTGCTGCCTTATCTCCAACCTCTCCTCCTCCTCCTGCCTTATCTCCAACCTCTCCTCCACCTGCTGCCTTATCTCCAACCTCTCCTCCACCTGCTGCCTTATCTCCAGCCTCTCCTCCACCTGCTGCCTTATCTCCAACCTCTCCTCCTCCTGCTGCCTTATCTCCAACCTCTCCTCCTCCTGCTGCCTTATCTCCAACCTCTCCTCATCCTGCTGCCTTATCTCCAACCTCTCCTCCTCCTGCTGCCTTATCTCCAACCTCTCCTCCTCCTGCTGCCTTATCTCCAACCTCTCCTCCTCCTGCTGCCTTATCTCCAACCTCTCCTCCTCCTGCTGCCTTATCTCCAACCTCTCCTCCTCCTGCTGCCTTATCTCCAACCTCTCCTCCACCTGCTGCCTTATCTCCAACCTCTCCTCCACCTGCTGCCTTATCTCCAACCTCTCCTCCACCTGCTGCCTTATCCCCAACCTCTCCTTCTCCTGCTGCCTTATCCCCAACCTCTCCTTCTCCTGCTGCCTTATCTCCAACCTCTCCTCCTCCTGCTGCCTTATCTCCAACCTCTCCTCCTCCTGCTGCCTTATCTCCAACCTCTCCTCCTCCTGCTGCCTTATCTCCAACCTCTCCTCCTCCTGCTGCCTTATCTCCAACCTCTCCTCCTCCTGCTGCCTTATCTCCAACCTCTCCTCCTCCTGCTGCCTTATCTCCAACCTCTCCTCCTCCTGCTGCCTTATCTCCAACCTCTCCTCCTCCTGCTGCCTTATCTCCAACCTCTCCTCCTCCTGCTGCCTTATCTCCAACCTCTCCTCCTCCTGCTGCCTTATCTCCAACCTCTCCTCCTCCTGCTGCCTTATCTCCAACCTCTCCTCCTCCTGCTGCCTTATCTCCAACCTCTCCTCCTCCTGCTGCCTTATCTCCAACCTCTCCTCCTCCTGCTGCCTTATCTCCAATCTCTCCTCCTCCTGCTGCCTTATCTCCAACCTCTCCTCCTCCTGCTGCCTTATCTCCAACCTCTCCTCCTCCTGCTGCCTTATCTCCAACCTCTCCTCCTCCTGCTGCCTTATCTCCAGCCTCTCCTCCTCCTCCTGCTGCCTTATCTCCAGCCTCTCCTCCTCCTCCTGCTGCCTTATCTCCAGCCTCTCCTCCTCCTCCTCCTCCTGCTGCCTTATCTCCAGCCTCTCCTCTTCCTCCTGCTGCCTTATCTCCATCCTCTCCTCCTCCTCCTGCTGCCTTATCTCCAGCCTCTCCTCCTCCTCCTGCTGCCTTATCTCCAGCCTCTCCTCCTCCTCCTCCTCCTGCTGCCTTATCTCCAGCCTCTCCTCCTCCTCCTCCTCCTGCTGCCTTATCTCCAGCCTCTCCTCCTCCTCCTCCTGCTGCCTTATCTCCAGCCTCTCCTCCTCCTCCTCCTCCTACTGCCTTATCTCCAGCCTCTCCTCCTCCTCCTGCTGCCTTATCTCCAGCCTCTCCTCCTCCTCCTGCTGCCTTATCTCCAGCCTCTCCTCCTCCTCCTCCTCCTGCTGCCTTATCTCCAGCCTCTCCTCCTCCTCCTCCTCCTGCTGCCTTATCTCCAGCCTCTCCTCTTCCTCCTGCTGCCTTATCTCCAGCCTCTCCTCCTCCTCCTCCTGCTGCCTTATCTCCAGCCTCTCCTCCTCTTCCTGCTGCCTTATCTCCAGCCTCTCCTCCTCCTCCTGCTGCCTTATCTCCAGCCTCTCCTCCTCCTCCTGCTGCCTTATCTCCAGCCTCTCCTCCTCCTCCTGCTGCCTTATCTCCAGCCTCTCCTCCTCCTCCTGCTGCCTTATCTCCAACCTCTCCCCCTCCTCCTGCTGCCTTATCTCCAACCTCTCCTCCTCCTTCTGCCGCCTCATCACCAATCTTTCTGCCGCCTCATCTCCAACCTTTCTGCCACCTCATCCCAAACCTCTCCTTCTCCTGCCTCATCTCCAACCTCTCCTTCTCCTGCTGCCTCATCTCCAACCTCTCCTCCACCTGCTGCCTTATCCCCAACCTCTCCTCCTCCTGCTGCCTTATCTCCAACCTCTCCTCCTCCTGCTGCCTTATCTCCAACCTCTGCTCCTCCTGCTGCCTTATCCCCAACCTCTCCTCCTCCTGCTGCCTTATCTCCAACCTCTCCTTCTCCTGCTGCCTTATCTCCAACCTCTCCTTCTCCTGCTGCCTTATCTCGAACCTCTCCTTCTCCTGCTGCCTTATCTCCAACCTCTCCTTCTCCTGCTGCCTTATCTCCAACCTCTCCTTCTCCTGCTGCCTTATCTCCAACCTCTCCTTCTCCTGCTGCCTTATCTCCATCCTCTCCTTCTCCTGCTGCCTTATCTCCATCCTCTCCTTTTGCTGCTGCCTTATCTCCATCCTCTCCTTCTGCTGCTGCCTTATCTCCAACCTCTCCTCCTCCTGCTGCCTTATCTCCAGCCTCTCCTCCTCCTCCTGCTGCCTTATCTCCAGCCTCTCCTCCATCTCCAGCCTCTCCTCCTCCTCCTGCTGCTTTATCTCCAGCCTCTCCTCCTCCTCCTGCTGCTTTATCTCCAGCCTCTCCTCCTCCTCCTGCTGCTTTATCTCCAGCCTCTCCTCCTCTTCCTGCTGCCTTATCTCCAGCCTCTCCTCCTCCTCCTCCTCCTGCTGCCTTATCTCCAGCCTCTCCTCCTCCTCCTCCTCCTCCTCCTGCCTTATCTCCAGCCTCTCCTCCTCCTCCTGCTGCCTTATCTCCAGCCTCTCCTCCTCCTCCTGCTGCCTTATCTCCAGCCTCTCCTCGTCCTCCTGCTCCCTTATCTCCAGCCTCTCCTCCTCCTCCTGCTGCCTTATCTCCAGCCTCTCCTCCTCCTCCTGCTGCCTTATCTCCAGCCTCTCCTCCTCCTCCTGCTGCCTTATCTCCAGCCTCTCCTCTTCCTCCTGCTGCCTTATCTCCAGCCTCTCCTCCTCCTCCTCCTGCTGCCTTATCTCCAGCCTGTCCTCCTCCTCCTGCTGCCTTATCTCCAGCCTCTCCTCCTCCTCCTGCTGCCTTATCTCCAGCCTCTCCTCCTCCTCCTCCTCCTGCTGCCTTATCTCCAGCCTCTCCTCTTCCTCCTGCTGCCTTATCTCCAGCCTCTCCTCCTCCTCCTCCTGCTGCCTTATCTCCAGCCTCTCCTCCTCTTCCTGCTGCCTTATCTCCAGCCTCTCCTCCTCCTCCTGCTGCCTTATCTCCAGCCTCTCCTCCTCCTCCTGCTGCCTTATCTCCAGCCTCTCCTCCTCCTCCTGCTGCCTTATCTCCAGCCTCTCCTCCTCCTCCTGCTGCCTTATCTCCAACCTCTCCTCCTCCTCCTGCTGCCTTATCTCCAACTTCTCCTCCTCCTTCTGCCGCCTCATCTCCAATCTTTCTGCCGCCTCATCTCCAACCTTTCTGCCACCTCATCCCAAACCTCTCCTTCTCCTGCCTCATCTCCAACCTCTCCTTCTCCTGCTGCCTCATCTCCAACCTCTCCTCCACCTGCTGCCTTATCCCCAACCTCTCCTCCTCCTGCTGCCTTATCTCCAACCTCTCCTTCTCCTGCTGCCTTATCTCCAACCTCTGCTCCTCCTGCTGCCTTATCCCCAACCTCTCCTCCTCCTGCTGCCTTATCTCCAACCTCTCCTTCTCCTGCTGCCTTATCTCCAACCTCTCCTTCTCCTGCTGCCTTATCTCGAACCTCTCCTTCTCCTGCTGCCTTATCTCCAACCTCTCCTTCTCCTGCTGCCTTATCTCCAACCTCTCCTTCTCCTGCTGCCTTATCTCCAACCTCTCCTTCTCCTGCTGCCTTATCTCCAACCTCTCCTTCTCCTGCTGCCTTATCTCCATCCTCTCCTTCTGCTGCTGCCTTATCTCCATCCTCTCCTTCTGCTGCTGCCTTATCTCCAACCTCTCCTCCTCCTGCTGCCTTATCTCCAACCTCTCCTCCTCCTGCTGCCTTATCTCCAGCCTCTCCTCCTCCTCCTGCTGCCTTATCTCCAGCCTCTCCTCCTCCTCCTGCTGCTTTATCTCCAGCCTCTCCTCCTCCTCCTGCTGCTTTATCTCCAGCCTCTCCTCCTCCTCCTGCTGCTTTATCTCCAGCCTCTCCTCCTCCTCCTGCTGCTTTATCTCCAGCCTTTCCTCCTCTTCCTGCTGCTTTATCTCCAGCCTTTCCTCCTCCTCCTCCTCCTCCTGCTGCCTTATCTCCAGCCTCTCCTGCTCCTCCTCCTCCTCCTCCTGCCTTATCTCCAGCCTCTCCTCCTCCTCCTGCTGCCTTATCTCCAGCCTCTCCTCCTCCTCCTGCTCCCTTATCTCCAGCCTCTCCTCCTCCTCCTGCTGCCTTATCTCCAGCCTCTCCTCCTCCTCCTGCTGCCTTATCTCCAGCCTCTCCTCTTCCTCCTGCTGCCTTATCTCCAGCCTCTCCTCCTCCTCCTGCTGCCTTATCTCCAGCCTCTCCTCCTCCTCCTGCTGCCTTATCTCCAGCCTCTCCTCCTCCTCCTGCTGCCTTATCTCCAGCCTCTCCTCCTCCTCCTGCTGCCTTATCTCCAGCCTCTCCTCCTCCTCCTGCTGCCTTATCTCCAACCTCTCCCCCTCCTCCTGCTGCCTTATCTCCAACCTCTCCTCCTCCTTCTGCCGCCTCATCACCAATCTTTCTGCCGCCTCATCTCCAACCTTTCTGCCACCTCATCCCAAACCTCTCCTTCTCCTGCCTCATCTCCAACCTCTCCTTCTCCTGCTGCCTCATCTCCAACCTCTCCTCCACCTGCTGCCTTATCCCCAACCTCTCCTCCTCCTGCTGCCTTATCTCCAACCTCTCCTCCTCCTGCTGCCTTATCTCCAACCTCTGCTCCTCCTGCTGCCTTATCCCCAACCTCTCCTCCTCCTGCTGCCTTATCTCCAACCTCTCCTTCTCCTGCTGCCTTATCTCCAACCTCTCCTTCTCCTGCTGCCTTATCTCGAACCTCTCCTTCTCCTGCTGCCTTATCTCCAACCTCTCCTTCTCCTGCTGCCTTATCTCCAACCTCTCCTTCTCCTGCTGCCTTATCTCCAACCTCTCCTTCTCCTGCTGCCTTATCTCCATCCTCTCCTTCTCCTGCTGCCTTATCTCCATCCTCTCCTTTTGCTGCTGCCTTATCTCCATCCTCTCCTTCTGCTGCTGCCTTATCTCCAACCTCTCCTCCTCCTGCTGCCTTATCTCCAGCCTCTCCTCCTCCTCCTGCTGCCTTATCTCCAGCCTCTCCTCCATCTCCAGCCTCTCCTCCTCCTCCTGCTGCTTTATCTCCAGCCTCTCCTCCTCCTCCTGCTGCTTTATCTCCAGCCTCTCCTCCTCCTCCTGCTGCTTTATCTCCAGCCTCTCCTCCTCTTCCTGCTGCCTTATCTCCAGCCTCTCCTCCTCCTCCTCCTCCTGCTGCCTTATCTCCAGCCTCTCCTCCTCCTCCTCCTCCTCCTCCTGCCTTATCTCCAGCCTCTCCTCCTCCTCCTGCTGCCTTATCTCCAGCCTCTCCTCCTCCTCCTGCTGCCTTATCTCCAGCCTCTCCTCCTCCTCCTGCTCCCTTATCTCCAGCCTCTCCTCCTCCTCCTGCTGCCTTATCTCCAGCCTCTCCTCCTCCTCCTGCTGCCTTATCTCCAGCCTCTCCTCCTCCTCCTGCTGCCTTATCTCCAGCCTCTCCTCTTCCTCCTGCTGCCTTATCTCCAGCCTCTCCTCCTCCTCCTCCTGCTGCCTTATCTCCAGCCTCTCCTCCTCCTCCTGCTGCCTTATCTCCAGCCTCTCCTCCTCCTCCTGCTGCCTTATCTCCAGCCTCTCCTCCTCCTCCTCCTCCTGCTGCCTTATCTCCAGCCTCTCCTCTTCCTCCTGCTGCCTTATCTCCAGCCTCTCCTCCTCCTCCTCCTGCTGCCTTATCTCCAGCCTCTCCTCCTCTTCCTGCTGCCTTATCTCCAGCCTCTCCTCCTCCTCCTGCTGCCTTATCTCCAGCCTCTCCTCCTCCTCCTGCTGCCTTATCTCCAGCCTCTCCTCCTCCTCCTGCTGCCTTATCTCCAGCCTCTCCTCCTCCTCCTGCTGCCTTATCTCCAACCTCTCCTCCTCCTCCTGCTGCCTTATCTCCAACTTCTCCTCCTCCTTCTGCCGCCTCATCTCCAATCTTTCTGCCGCCTCATCTCCAACCTTTCTGCCACCTCATCCCAAACCTCTCCTTCTCCTGCCTCATCTCCAACCTCTCCTTCTCCTGCTGCCTCATCTCCAACCTCTCCTCCACCTGCTGCCTTATCCCCAACCTCTCCTCCTCCTGCTGCCTTATCTCCAACCTCTCCTTCTCCTGCTGCCTTATCTCCAACCTCTGCTCCTCCTGCTGCCTTATCCCCAACCTCTCCTCCTCCTGCTGCCTTATCTCCAACCTCTCCTTCTCCTGCTGCCTTATCTCCAACCTCTCCTTCTCCTGCTGCCTTATCTCGAACCTCTCCTTCTCCTGCTGCCTTATCTCCAACCTCTCCTTCTCCTGCTGCCTTATCTCCAACCTCTCCTTCTCCTGCTGCCTTATCTCCAACCTCTCCTTCTCCTGCTGCCTTATCTCCAACCTCTCCTTCTCCTGCTGCCTTATCTCCATCCTCTCCTTCTGCTGCTGCCTTATCTCCATCCTCTCCTTCTGCTGCTGCCTTATCTCCAACCTCTCCTCCTCCTGCTGCCTTATCTCCAACCTCTCCTCCTCCTGCAGCCTTATCTCCAGCCTCTCCTCCTCCTCCTGCTGCCTTATCTCCAGCCTCTCCTCCTCCTCCTGCTGCTTTATCTCCAGCCTCTCCTCCTCCTCCTGCTGCTTTATCTCCAGCCTCTCCTCCTCCTCCTGCTGCTTTATCTCCAGCCTCTCCTCCTCCTCCTGCTGCTTTATCTCCAGCCTTTCCTCCTCTTCCTGCTGCTTTATCTCCAGCCTTTCCTCCTCCTCCTCCTCCTCCTGCTGCCTTATCTCCAGCCTCTCCTCCTCCTCCTCCTCCTCCTCCTGCCTTATCTCCAGCCTCTCCTCCTCCTCCTGCTGCCTTATCTCCAGCCTCTCCTCCTCCTCCTGCTCCCTTATCTCCAGCCTCTCCTCCTCCTCCTGCTGCCTTATCTCCAGCCTCTCCTCCTCCTCCTGCTGCCTTATCTCCAGCCTCTCCTCTTCCTCCTGCTGCCTTATCTCCAGCCTCTCCTCCTCCTCCTGCTGCCTTATCTCCAGCCTCTCCTCCTCCTCCTGCTGCCTTATCTCCAGCCTCTCCTCCTCCTCCTGCTGCCTTATCTCGAGCCTCTCCTCCTCCTCCTCCTGCTGCCTTATCTCGAGCCTCTCCTCCTCCTCCTCCTCCTGCTGCCTTATCTCCGACCTCTCCTCCTCCTCCTCCTGCTGCCTTATCTCCGACCTCTCCTCCTCCTCCTCCTGCTGCCTTATCTCCGACCTCTCCTCCTCCTCCTCCTGCTGCCTTATCTCCGACCTCTCCTTCTCCTGCTGCCTTATCTCCAACCTCTCCTTCTCCTGCTGCCTTATCTCCAACCTCTCCTTCTCCTGCTGCCTTATCTCCAACCTCTCCTCCTCCAGCTGCCTTATCTCCAACCTCTCCTCCTCCAGCTGCCTTATCTCCAGCCTCTCCTCCTCCAGCTGCCTTATCTCCAGCCTCTCCTCCTCCAGCTGCCTTATCCCCAACCTCTCCTCCTCCTGCTGCCTTATCCCCAACCTCTCCTCCTCCTGCTGCCTTATCCCCAACCTCTCCTCCTCCTGCTGCCTTATCCCCAACCTCTCCTCCTCCTGCTGCCTTATCTCCAACCTCTCCTCCTCCTTCTGCCTTATCTCCAACCTCTCCCCCTCCTGCTGCCTTATCTCCAACCTCTCCTCCTCCTGCTGCCTTATTCCCAGCCTCTCCTCCTCCTGCTGCCTTATCCCCAGCCTCTCCTCCTCCTCCTGCCTTTTCCCCAGCCTCTCCTCCTCCTGCCTTTTCCCCAGCCTCTCCTCCTCCTCCTCCTGCTGCCTTGTCCAGGCCTCTCCTCCTCCTCCTCCTGCTGCCTTGTCCAGGCCTCTCCTCCTCCTCCTCCTGCGGCCTTGTCCAGGCCTCTCCTCCTCCTCCTCCTGCTGCCTTGTCCAGGCCTCTCCTCCTCCTCCTCCTGCTGCCTTGTCCAGGCCTCTCCTCCTCCTCCTCCTCCTGCTGCCTTATCTCCAGCCTCTCTTCCTCCTCCTCCTCCTGCTGCCTTATCTCCAGCCTCTCCTCGTCCTCCTCCTGCTGCCTTATCTCAAGCCTCTCCTCCTCCTCCTCCTCCTCCTGCTGCCTTATCTCCAGCCTCTCCTCCTCCTCCTCCTGCTGCCTTATCTCCAGCCTCTCCTCCTCCTCCTCCTCCTGCTGCCTTATCTCCAGCCTCTCATCCTCCAGCTGCCTTATCTCCAACCTCTCTTTCTCCTGCTGCCTTATCTCCAACCTCTCTTTCTCCTGCTGCCTTATCTCCAACCTCTCTTTCTCCTGCTGCCTTATCTCCAACCTCTCTTTCTCCTGCTGCCTTATCTCCAACCTCTGTTTCTCCTGCTGCCTTATCTCCAACCTCTGTTTCTCCTGCTGCCTTATCTCCAACCTCTCTTTCTCCTGCTGCCTTATCTACAACCTCTCTTTCTCCTGCTGCATCCTTATCTCCAACCTCTCTTTCCCCTGCAGCATCCTTATCTGCAACCTCTCTTTCTCCTGCTGCCTTATCTCCAACCTCTCTTTCTCGTGCTGCCTTATCTCCAACCTCTCCTCCTCCTGCTGCCTTATCTCCAACCTCTCCTCCTCCTGCTGCCTTATCTCCAACCTCTCCTCCTCCTGCTGCCTTATCTCCAACCTCTCTCCTCCTGCTGCCTTATCTCCAACCTCTCCTCCTCCTGCTGCCTTATCTCCAACCTCTGCTCCTCCTGCTGCCTTATCTCCAACCTCTCCTCCTCCTGCTGCCTTATCTCCAACCTCTCCTCCTCCTGCTGCCTTATCTCCAGCCTCACGTCCTCCTCCTCCTCCTGCTGCCCTATCTCCAGCCTCACCTCCTCCTCCTGCTGCCTTATCTCCAGCCTCACCTCCTCCTCCTGCTGCCTTATCACCAGCCTCTCCTCCTCCTCCTGCTGTTTTATCTCCAGCCTCTCCTCCTCCTCCTACTGCCTTATCTACAGCCTCTCCTCCTCCTCCTGCTGCCTTATCTACAGCCTCTCCTCCTCCTCCTGCTGCCTTATCTACAGCCTCTCCTCCTCCTCCTGCTGCCTTATCTACAGCCTCTCCTCCTCCTCCTGCTGCCTTATCTACAGCCTCTCCTCCTCCTCCTGCTGCCTTATCTACAGCCTCCCCTCCTCCTCCTCCTGGTGCCTTATCTACAGCCTCCCCTCCTCCTCCTCCTGGTGCCTTATCTACAGCCTGCCCTCCTCCTCCTCCTCCTCCTCCTTCTGCCTTATCTACAGCCTCTCCTCCTCCTCCTCCGGCTGCCTTATCTCCAGCCTCTCCTCCTCCTCCTCCTGCTGCCTTATCTCCAGCCTCTCCTCCTCCTCCTCCTGCTGCCTTATCTCCAACCTCTCCTCCTCCTCCTCCTGCTGCCTTATCTCCAACCTCTCCTGCTCCTCCTCCTGCTGCCTTATCTCCAACCTCTCCTCCTCCTCCTCCTCCTGCTGCCTTATCTCCAACCTCTCCTCCTCCTCCTCATCCTGCCTTATCTCCAACCTCTCCTCCTCCTCCTCCTGCTGCCTTATCTCCAACCTCTCCTCCTCCTCCTCCTCCTCCTGCTGCCTTATCTCCAACCTCTCCTCCTCCTCCTCCTCCTGCTGCCTTATCTCCAACCTCTCCTCCTCCTCCTCCTGCTGCCTTATCTACAGCCTCCCCTCCTCCTCCTCCTGGTGCCTTATCTACAGCCTCCCCTCCTCCTCCTCCTGGTGCCTTATCTACAGCCTGCCCTCCTCCTCCTCCTCCTTCTGCCTTATCTACAGCCTCTCCTCCTCCTCCTCCGGCTGCCTTATCTCCAGCCTCTCCTCCTCCTCCTCCTGCTGCCTTATCTCCAGCCTCTCCTCCTCCTCCTCCTGCTGCCTTATCTCCAACCTCTCCTCCTCCTCCTCCTGCTGCCTTATCTCCAACCTCTCCTCCTCCTCCTCCTGCTGCCTTATCTCCAACCTCTCCTCCTCCTCCTCCTCCTCCTGCTGCCTTATCTCCAACCTCTCCTCCTCCTCCTCATCCTGCCTTATCTCCAACCTCTCCTCCTCCTCCTCCTGCTGCCTTATCTCCAACCTCTCCTCCTCCTCCTCCTCCTCCTGCTGCCTTATCTCCAACCTCTCCTCCTCCTCCTCCTCCTGCTGCCTTATCTCCAACCTCTCCTCCTCCTCCTCCTCCTGCTGCCTTATCTCCAACCTCTCCTCCTCCTCCTCCTGCTGCCTTATCTCCAACCTCTCCTCCTCCTCCTCCTGCTGCCTTATCTCCAACCTCTCCTCCTCCTCCTCCTCCTGCTGCCTTATCTCCAACCTCTCCTCCTCCTCCTCCTGCTGCCTTATCTCCAACCTCTCCTTTTCCTCCTGCTGCCTTATCCGCAACCTCTCTTTCTCCTGCTGCCTTATCCCCAACCTCTCCTCCTCCTGCTGCTTTATCCCCAACCTCTCCTCCTCCTGCTGCCTTATCTCCAACCTCTCTTCCTCCTGCTGCCTTATCCCCAACCTCTCCTCCTCCTGCTGCCTTATCCCCAACCTCTCCTCCTCCTGCTGCCTTATCCGCAACCTCTCCTCCTCCTGCTGCCTTATCTCCAACCTCTCCTCCTCCTGCTGCCTTATCTCCAACCTCTCCTCCTCCTGCTGCCTTATCCCCGGCCTCTCCTCCTCCTCCTGCTGCCTTATCCCCGGCCTCTCCTCCTCCTGCTGCCTTATCCCCGGCCTCTCCTCCTCCTGCTGCCTTATCCCCGGCCTCTCCTCATCCTGCTGCCTTATCCCCGGCCTCTCCTCCTCCTCCTGCTTCCTTTTCCCCGGCCTCTCCTCCTCCTCCTGCTGCCTTATCTCCAGCCTCTCCTCCTCCTCCTCCTCCTCCTACTGCTGCCTTATCTCCAGCCTCTCCTCCTCCTCCTCCTACTGCTGCCTTATCTCCAGCGTCTCCTCCTCCTCCTCCTCCTACTGCTGCCTTATCTCCGGCCTCTCCTCCTCCTCCTACTGCTGCCTTATCTCCGGCCTCTCCTCCTCCTCCTCCTCCTGCTGCCTTATCTCCAACCTCTCCTCCTCCTCCTCCTCCTGCTGCCTTATCTCCAACCTCTCCTCCTGCTCCTCCTGCTGCCTTATCTCCAACCTCTCTTTCTCCTGCTGCCTTATCTCAAACCTCTCTTTCTCGTGCTGCCTTATCTCCAACCTCTCTTTCTCCTGCTGCCTTATCTCCAACCTCTCTTTCTCGTGCTGCCTTATCTCCAACTTCTCTTTCTCCTGCTGCCTTATCTCCAACCTCTCTTTCTCCTGCTGCCTTATCTCCAACCTCTCTTTCTCCTGCTGCCTTATCCCCAACCTCTCTTTCTCCTGCTGCCTTATCCCCAACCTCTCTTTCTCCTGCTGCCTTATCTCCAACCTCTCCTCCTCCTGCTGCCTTATCTCCAACCTCTCCTCCTCCTGCTGCCTTATCTCCAACCTCTCCTCCTTCTGCTGCCTTATCCCCAACCTCTCCTCCTCCTGCTGCCTTACCTCCAGCCTGTCCTCCTCCTCCTGCTGCCTTATCCCCAGCCTCTCCTCCTCCTCCTGCTGCCTTATCCCCAGCCTCTCCTCCTCCTCCTGCTGCCTTATCCCCAGCCTCTCCTCCTCCTCCTGCTGCCTTATCCCCACCTCTCCTCCTCCTCCTGCTGCCTTATCCCCAGCCTCTCCTCCTCCTCCTGCTGCCTTACCTCCAGTCTCTCCTCCTCCTCCTGCTGCCTTACCTCCAGCCTCTCCTCCTCCTCCTGCTGCCTTACCTCCAGCCTCTCCTCCTCCTCCTGCTGCCTTACCTCCAGCCTCTCCTCCTCCTCCTCCTCCTCCTGCCTTACCTCCAGCCTCTCCTCCTCCTCCTCCTCCTGCTGCCTTATCTCCAGCCTCTCCTGCTCCTCCTCCTCCTCCTCCTCCTGCCTTATCTCCAGCCTCTCCTCCTCCTCCTACTCCTCCTCCTCCTCCTCCTCCTCCTGCTGCCTTATCTCCAGCCTCTCCTCCTCCTCCTCCTCCTCCTCCTCCTCCTCCTCCTCCTCCTCCTCCTGCTGCCTTATCTCCAGCCTCTCCTCTTCCTCCTCCTCCTCCTCCTCCTTTTCCTGCTGCCTTATCTCCAGCCTCTCCTCCTCCTCCTCCTCCTCCTCGTGCTGCCTTATCTCCAGCCTCTCCTCCTCCTCCTGCTGCCTTACCTCCAGCCTCTCCTCCTCCTCCTGCTGCCTTACCTCCAGCCTCTCTCCTCCTCCTCCTGCCTTACCTCCAGCCTCTCTCCTCCTCCTCCTGCCTTACCTCCAGCCTCTCCTGCTCCTCCTCTTCCTCCTCCTCCTGCCTTATCTCCAGCCTCTCCTCCTCCTCCTCCTCCTCCTCCTCCTCCTCCTGCCTTATCTCCAGCCTCTCCTCCTCCTCCTCCTCCCCCCCTCCTCCTGCCTTATCTCCAGCCTCTCCCCCTCCTCCTCCTCCTCCTCCTCCTCCTCCTCCTCCTCCTCCTCCTCCTGCCTTATCTCCAGCCTCTCCTCCTCCTCCTCCTCCTGCCTTATCTCCAGCCTCTCCTCCTCCTCTTCCTCCCCCTCCTCCTGCCTTATCTCCAGCCTCTCCTCCTCCTCCTCCTCCTCCTCCTCCTCCTGCTGCCTTATCTCCAGCCTCTCCTCCTCCTCCTCCTCCTCCTCCTCCTGCTGCCTTATCTCCAGTGTCTCCTCCTCCTCCTCCTCCTCCTCCCCCTCCTCCTGCTGCCTTATCTCCAGCCTCTCCTCCTCCTCCTCCTCCTCCTCCTCCTCCTCCTCCTCCTCCATCTCCTCCTCCTGCTGCCTTATCTCCAGCCTCTCCTCCTCCTCCTCCATCTCCTCCTCGTGCTGCCTTATCTCCAGCCTCTCCTCCTCCTCCTCCTCCTCCTCGTCCTCCTGCTGCTTTATCTCCAGCCTCTCCTCCTCCTCCTCCTCCTGCTGCCTTATCTCCAGCCTCTCCTCCTCCTCCTCCTCCTGCTGCCTTTTCTCCAGTCTCTCCTCCTCCTCCTGCTGCCTTATCTCCAGCCTCTCCTCCTCCTCCTCCTCCTCCTGCTGCCTTATCTCCAGCCTCTCCTGCTCCTCCTCCTCCTCCTGCCTTATCTCCAGCCTCTCCTGCTCCTCCTCCTCCTCCTGCCTTATCTCCAGCTTCTCCTGCTCCTCCTCTTCCTCCTCCTCCTGCCTTATCTCCAGCCTCTCCTCCTCCTCCTCCTCCTCCTCCTCCTCCTCCTCCTCCTCCTCCTGCCTTATCTCCAGCCTCTCCTCTTCCTCCTCCTCCTCCTCCTCCTGCTGCCTTATCTCCAGCCTCTCCTCCTCCTCCTCCTCCTCCTCCTCCTCCTGCTGCCTTATCTTCAGCCTCTCCTCCTCCTCCTCCTCCTCCTGCTGCCTTATCTCCAGCCTGTCCTCCGCCTCCTCCATCTCCTCCTCCTGCTGCCTTATCTCCAGCCTCTCCTCCTCCTCCTCCTCCTCCTCCTCCTCCTCCTGCTGCCTTATCTCCAGCCTCTCCTCCTCCTCCTGCTGCCTTATCTCCAGCCTCTCGTCCTCCTCCTCCTCCTCCTCCTGCTGCCTTATCTCCAGCCTCTCGTCCTCCTCCTCCTCCTCCTCCTGCTGCCTTATCTCCAGCCTCTCGTCCTCCTCCTCCTCCTCCTCCTCCTGCTGCCTTATCTCCAGCCTCTCCTCCTCCTCCTCCTCCTCCTCCTCCTCCTCCTCCTCCTGCCTTAGCTAGACTTCTCTTGCTTTTACCCCCATCTCAGCTCACTTTACCCCCACCTCGCTTCGCTTTACCCACACTCCCCTCCTTTTGACCCTATCTCCATCCTGTGGCCTCCACGTGCCTGCCTCATCTTCATTCATGACCCCCCCCCTCCCAATTCCATTTGCTCTGTCGTCCTTCCTTTCTTTTTAATCCCTCCTTCTCTCACCTCCATGCATCTTCTCTGTACTTTCCCTGTACACTGATCCAGTACTAGCTCCACCCATTGTTACATTACCATGTCATCCTTTTCCTTCATTTCTTTCCTGCCACCAGCCTGTGTTCCTTTAAGGTAATCAATTTGGAACTGAAAAGGAAAGGTAATACATTTTTGTTCAATATGTGGTGCAGTAAGTTCCTTTGTGTGTCAGCTTCCTAGTTCTGAGATTGTAGTCAGCTCCCAGTAATCATTAATTTTTCTTCTTCTCTAGAAAGAACATACTTTTCTTTTGTTATATAGAGAAACGGGCAGCCATTGTGCAGATGTTGATAAAAAGTCATGTTTCAATTACGTTCACGAAAGAAAGTCGTTATAAAATGTTTACTTCTGTTACTTACAGGAATTGCAGAAGAATTCGTGGAGTTGAACTCCTCAAATTCCTTAAAGTTTGCCAACATGCACGGTGATATTCTTACTGATATTGGTTGTAATGCTAGCCAGTGGCACCAGATCACTGTAAGTACATCAGTTTCTTTTACATAGAAATCTAAGTGGTAGTAGCTGTAATATATTACAGAATTTTTCAATGTGTATTTGTAGAAGTCAAGAAAATTTCTTCTTGAAAGAATACTACATCAGAGAGGTGGTAGATCCATCATATGTCCAAGTGTGTAATGTACCAGTGACAGACAAAATATCTTACTGGCCTCTTCTTCTATTTTTTACTGCAGGAAGGAAGAACTAAGGTGGATGATTAACTGACTAAAGGAAAATCACAGAAATGAAAGATTCAGAACAATTGTATGCCCTTGCTTTTACCCTACTCTTATGTATAATTTTGAGGTGACGCACCAACGTGAAAGTAAAAAACCCAGTGAAATGAATGAACAGTTTATTTCAGTATATGCAGGTAATGGTATGAAGCAGGACACTGTAATAATGTGGCAACAGTGTGGGCAGTCAGGTCCAGAATATGAAACAGAATTGGCTACCCAGGTATATGATGTGGGAGTTGTTGGGAATCCTTAAGATTGCCATTGTGAAATGTTAATTGCAGCAATTCCTGTATTGCTATGTTATGGCTGTGTACAGATGGACGTTGCTTTTTATCTGTAGGGCAGTGTTACATACGGACCAATTAGCAGTCGTTTATATCTGGAGAGTGATTGCTGGCATCTGCTGGGCATGTTTTTCAAGATTTACTCATCTCAATATATGGTTTTCTGCTGAGGCAGCACTATCTGTTTAAGGATGTTGCTTTTCACCAAACACAGAATTGTCAGATGTGGAGATACTCTGGGACGAATTAATGTTTTATGCACTTCAAATGTCCTGGGTGAAGGTTTCTGCCATCTTGAAGTATGCTTTCACCTTATACCAGGCAGAACCTTCACTTCTTCTAGCTGTTCTTCCCATAAAGCAACTTTTACTGTGAAGAAAAACAGGCTATGTGCTCTGGACACAATCTAGTTTGTTGTGGAAACTACAACTTAAACTCAATTTACAACTCAACTTCAATTTGCATTTCAGTTTGCAACTTAGTGTTAGCTGCTTCACAAGTACATCTCATCTGACAGACTTCTGTCATCAAGGTTATTCTCTTTTCATTTTTGTACATTCTTAGATCTGCAGTGACAAAAACATGGAACTTCGCCAGGGAGGGGATTCGTGGTGCAATGCACGGCACTGCAGACTCTGAGCGATTACTTGTGATGATTGAAACTTGCCAAAAGGATGTCTTACAATGGCCCAGCAACACTTCGAACATAAAAATCTGTCCCAACAAACCAAGAATCACCTCAATAGTATAACTAGCGATAATAATGCTATATTTATGAGAAGCATTTGTGAATATTGCCAGACTTTGGCTGCACTATGCATTATTGACAGTGAAAACTTGTACATAGGCCAGGACTTCAACCTAGATCTTCCACTTAACACTAGTGGTCACCTCGTCTGCCTCGGCCACTGAAGCACTCTCCCTGGACGTACCCAAATTTTCGTATCTCACTGCTTTCATCTACATCCTATACTGGCACGGATATTGTGAGTCCCATATGGGAAGAGATATGTGATTAAAGTCAAAGCTCTTTATTAGGCATAAAATGCGTGAATGTCTGAAGGACATTGCAAAGTACGTTAGAACAACACAGCCACTACAATATAGTATTTTACACTAAACAACTGGACGAATTTAATCATACATCTCTTCCTGTATAGGACTCACAGTCTCTCTCTCTCTCTCTCTCTCTCTCTCTCTCTCTCTCTCTCTCTCTCTCTCTCTCTCTCTCTCTCCCGCCCCCCCCCTCTCCCCCCCTCCCTCTCCCTCTGTGTGTGTGTGTGTGTGTAGGCGAAATCAGTGACATTACGGAAATTTGGATCGGTTTGGGGAGCATGCTCGGATGGTCGAGGCAGTCACGTGGAAGTACCTGGTTCAAGTCCTGGCCTGTGAACAAGTTTGCATTGGCAGCAGTGCATAGTGCAGCCAAAGTTTAGCAAATGCAAATATGATTCTCATATTTCATACGACTGTTGATTGCTGCAGTGCCTGTTCCTTCAGACGTGCGTGCATGGGGGGAGGGCTTAAGAAGTGATGAGGACCAAAGTCTGTAACTGGAAAGTTCACACAGTGGAAGGTGCTACCTCTCCCAGCCGTAAATTTCATACTGTTGTCATTGTTACCATTATTACAGTGCACAACAAAATTAAAGGATCAATTTCTTTTTTTGTCTTCCATTCTGATGCATAAGTTTGAACTTCAGCTCAAAGGTGCCTACAATGTTCCTCTGTAGTGGTGGAAAAGCGTAGTGGCATGCAATGTCACCCTCAGGTTTGACAACACTTAAAACAGCGAATGTTGACGTGTGAAAAATAGGCCAGAGCTCAGAAGCTCATGTGATGTATAAAGTGGGTTAATGATGTCACATTGGCACCAAATTCAGTCACAGTTCTACCCAGTGCCACAGTCGAAGTGTCACACGATTGCGAGGTCATCACAGCCCTCTTACCACTCCTTCTTTTAAAGCCTTTGCGATGGAGATCTGAATCACAACACCCGGAATTGAAATTGTGCAGTTTTTGTACGCGTTGCTGAGGAAAACGTTTCAGACATACCACCACTCACAATCTACACCAAAAAAAAGCTTCAGAAGATGACATAAAGGGCATCAATGTAACCACCTCTTTCCTTCAGACTTTGATTCCCACACATTTTACGGTGAAAAACAACCATTTTTGAGTGTGATGAGCAAAAGGAAGACATTTTTGACGACATTTGGCACTGTTGACATCACCTGAACTATTCACCCCGTTCTCAACAGACATCACAGAGCTGCAACCCCATTGAATATGCTCTCGCCCCTTTGGAGTGCAGTTTTTGCTCTAGTGTACGGGGTGGGTGCAGTAGGGACCATTCAAACCCATTCGACGAAATTTGAACGTGATGCAAAGCAGTAAAGGGCCTTACGTTTTTTCAGTGTTCCTATTTTACACCCTCCTGTGGCAGGATCACAGAATGGTGTGAAACTGACACAAGCGTGAATAAAACAGTAAAATGTTCCTCTAAGACCCCCAAGTTCAGCAAAACTATTCGTGGGACCTATCCACACTTATTGAGTAATTTGAAAATGTTTTCTTTACAGGAAAAACCTGAGAAATACTCCTAGTTGTGTGCAGCAGGCAAGCCACGGGAGGATGTTAGCTAGTTGATTACCTGCAGGTGCCCCTGGCAACTTCACAGGTTTTCTGTGTGACAGCACATTTTTAAAATTCCCAATAAATGTAGGCAGCTGCTACTGAATATTTTGCCAACCTGGAGGCTTTAGAGGGACCCTTTGCTATTTTATTCACGCATGTGCCAATGTCACACCCTTCTGTGATTGTGTCGCAGGAGGGTGTGAAACAGGAACATCGAAAAAACATGAAGATCCTTTGCTGCTTTGGATCACTTTCAAATTTTGTCAAATGATTTTCAATGGGCCCTACTGGTTCCATCCTGTGCACCAGAGCAAAAATTGTGGTAGCGCTGCAACCGAAAAGGGAGAGATCACGTTCAACAGGGTTCTGTGACGTCTGCTGAGAAGGGTCGAGTAGCCCACGAGATGCCACCAATGCCGAAGGCCAAAGGCTGTTAAGAATGTCTTCCTGTTGCTTATCACACTGCAAATGGTTGTTTTTGACCACAAAATGTGTGGGAATTGACACCACAGGGGAAGGGGTGGTTTTACTGATGCCCTTTTTGCCACAACCTAAGACCTTTTCGTTTTGATCCTGAGTGTTAGTGTGTCTGAAATGTTCTCCTCGCCTACTCATTCGACACTGGGCATCGCGGTTCTGACCTCCACCGCAGAGGTGCCAGTGGAAAAAATGAAATGCGGGTAAGACGTGCTGTGACGACTTTTCAATTGTGTGACACATCCGTTGAGGTGTTGGGCAGAATTGTGGTCAAACTCGGTGCCAATGTGACACCAGTAACCCACCTCACACGTCACATGAACTTTTTTTTGCATGTGTTGACACCTTGCCATTTGGAGGATTGTCAGGCTCAAGAATAACATCGCATGGCACCACGCTTTTGCACCATTACGTAGGAAGGCTATACGCGCGTTTGAGCCAAATTAAAGACTTATGCATCAGAATGGGAGACAGTTATGAAGTGCAGAGTGTTATTATTATTGTTGTTGTTGTTGTTGTATTGACCACTTAACAACACTCGGTTTATGTACATTCTCTGTTGTTTCTGCTTTTATCATGTACTCATTCATCTTCTCCCGATGTTATCGTTTTCTTTCTTCTGTCCATGTCCTCCCCCCCCCCCCCCCCCCCCCAGGCAACCTTGAAAAAATTAAGGATGTTGATTGAAAAGTGCTTGTATTATTTCCGATCCTTTGATGATGTTTCTTTTAGTTTCTTTCTAATTTCTGTGATCCATGCTATTGTTGTTTTCTTACTCCAGAAAGAATTGTTCTTTTGGCCTGTTCTGTTTCATATGGTAGAAATGTCCAGAAAAAAATTAATCTTTACTTTTACTTTTCCATTTCCTATGTTGTTATTATGTTGGTGGTGGTGTATGAAGCTTCATATATTTTATTTCCAGATCAAAACTCCTGTTCCAGAATATGAGAGAAGATTTGTCATCGCAGCCATCAACAAACGAATATCACCACAGAAAATTACGCCTTACTTTGTAAGTACACTTCCTTTTTCATTTCACAGTAGTATTTTTTCTACATTCTTTGGCTTTCATTTCTCTCACTGGCCATGTGATGATTCAGCTCTCGGTGGTAATTATGTTCTGTATAAGCACACCAGATGAAAAATTTGGTACTCTCAGCAGACATCATACTAACACACTGTCATACTAATAGGGGCAACATCATACTAATAAGGGCAACACCAAGTCTCTAGCCTCAATAATGGCATCAAAGGAAGAGTGAACAGGTGTGCTGTATCGAGCTGTGACTGCTCGGTGATGATTGGATCCCTTATAGCTACCAAATTATAACATTATTGATTGCTACATTCCATATTCTGTTACAAATAGTTCCAGACTTATTATATGGTATTTAGTGTGCTTCTTCTTGTGTAATAAAGTGCCTGAACGTGTGAAACCAGCAATGTGTGTGCGGGTGAACTTGGCTGTTGTCATGTTGAAAAATGAGAGCTTCCACAGTGCACTCAGCATAAGATGTAGTCACGAAGAGTGTTGAAACAAACATCCTCAATTCACGTTAAAAGTGACACAACAGACTGAGCCTATCTCACACTCTGAAAAAATCCTTAACTTGGGACAGGATGACCTCTGCCCTGAAAACTACACCCTCCACATATTTCAAATGTCCATTTGTGTGCAGTTCCATGCACGGTGTTCACTTGAAAACTGTCGAGAAGATCCTCCGTATCCTGATGGTACCAATTCCTACTAGGTTTGAAACAAATTCCCGTGACGAGGTGTGACATTTGTCTCTGATCCGTCAATAATTCCTCTCTGCCATTCTTAAGAGTTCCACATAGGCCTGTCTCGCTGCTCTGATTCTGTACAGCCGACTGGCACATGTCCACCACTTCACTGCCACAACTTCCGTCAGCAGTGGAGGCTTGCATGACTAGCCAGTAGTTGCTCTACGATGACAGTGTGTTAAGAAGGTGACTAGCATTAAACTGGTCAATGTCAATTAAGTTAGCCATTGTCTAGAGTATTAATAATAATGATTATAATGCTAAAAGCACAGTATTTTTATAATCATGCAGGAAGTTATAAACATTTACAAGGTTCTCCTATTTGTGCAGTTTCACAACTTAACATTAATGGTACTCGCCATTTAGCAAGACTGATAACTTTCAGCCAACAGTATTTTCATAACCGCTCAAAATATGAGAATGATTAAAATAATTTTGCTTTGCAAACTTAATAACAATCTGATAATCTTTATCTTTTATTTTCTGGAGTGTGTGGATGTTGCCTCGTCTGACAACTCTATATAAAGTATTCAGTAAATGTGAATGTACGCTTTCCCGGCGTATACAGCTGGCGAAGAGTTGTCGGGCTTCCAGCCGGGTGGCGATGTCTTCAAACTGCGACGTTTCGACGAGTGACATACTTATCATCTTCTGGCAAAGATGATGAGTATGTCACTCGTCGAAACGTCGCAGTTTGAAGACATCGCCACCCGGCTGGAAGCCCGAGAACTCTTCGCCAGCCAAAGTATTCAGTGTTTTTCGTAAAACATTACGGGCAAATTTTGGGATGGTCATTAAAATAACTCAGCATGACCAAATTGCTTTCCTTCACATATTCCCATTATTTATATGTAGAAATATTTATTTGTTATTCATATAACAGAGTGACGTATTGCACGACTATGGTATTATGAGTACCACTTTCCTATGCTGGAGGATGGAAACTATTTGCAGACTTGAGATTCTTTATTATTGAAACTCCACCTTGTGAGAAATAAGTCTAGGAAATGAAAATGAGAATAATAAGGATAGATTGATACTCACTGCAATGATGATACTTTGTATTGCAGACATGCACAATGAGAACACTGTTATGCATAGAACTTTTGGCTAAAGCTTTTATCAGAAAGCGCGCGCGCGCACACACACAGATGTGTACAAACAAGCAGGCAGCCACTTCGGCCAAATTCAGCTGTCGTGTTAAATGGAAGTGGCAATCTGGAGTGGGGTGGGGAAGGGGGTGGGAGAGCTGGATACGGCTGTGGAGAGAAAGAGGTGAGTGCTTTCTGTCAGAGCATGCAGGGATTAGATGGTGGCAGGACAAAGTTGCTAGGTACAGCGTTGGGGTTGTGGGAGAGGAAGGGAAGGAATGGGAAACCGAAAAGGAGAGGATTAGATAAAGGCAAAAGACCAGTGGGTGTGTTGACAGTGTGTGGCGCACAATGAGAGTGAGAGTACGTGAATTGTGGGAGATGATACAACAAGGGGTGGAAACTGTTGGGTAGAAGGGGTGGGGACAGTAGTTATCGTAGATTGAGGCTGGGATAATTTCGGGAGTGGAAAATGTTTTGTAAGGATAAGTCCCATCTACACACTTAAGAAAAGTTGGCAATGGAGAGAGGACCCAGATGCCCCAGGTTGTGAAGAAGCCTTTGAAATCAAGCCTGTTATGTTCAGCTGCCTGTTGCGCCGCAGTGTGGTCCACTTTGCTCTTGGCCACAGTTTGGTGGCGGCCATTCGTCCTGGTGGACAGCTGGTTGGTAGTCTTTACAGTGAGTAGCAATATATCTTTTTCCTAATATTGTTGATATTCTGATCTGAACTTTCCATTGTTTGCTGGAGATTGAGAGAGTTATTTAAATCATTTTATTATTCAAAAACCATGTTATTGAGATGAGGTTTTTGTGTAATTGAAATGTTGCTTCTGATAAGCTGTTAATTATGAGATCTTGGTGAAAAGATGTGATTCTTTCATTTATGAACTTTTGTTTTTATTGTATCAGTAAAAAATTCAGCATTAATGCTCTTCAATGTCAATGTGATCTGCAGAATAGACAGTTTTTTAAAGTAGTCATTTTGTGCTATTTCACTCAAGAGACTGTCTACATTAATCTTTCTTGTTGAATGGTTTATTGCCGATGGAAATTCACCCAAAATTGAAATTTTGTCAGGAGTCTGTTCATTATTATTTTCACTAGTAAATAAAAGAATTTGGATGTGTCCGTACTACTTCTGAAGATCTCGGATTGGATGATATCCTGAAACTGCAGCTATAGATGAAAATGTTATGAAATGCTGTGTATTATATTGTACCTTGAGTTAGTACAGATATATGAAATAATTGCCACCTAAGCGTATCAGAAGAAGAGAGGGTGAAGGAAACCTTTGTACAAGGCTGACACCACATTTTTTAACTGCTGACCAAAACCAAAAACAGTCAAGGCAATGCTTCAATTTTTGTGCTGGCTGGTTACTGTGGATGAGATGTGAGTTTACCAATTTAGCCTGGGGCAGGGGGAGGGGGCAATGAAAAAATGTAATCAAAATGAGAATTGAAGCTGGCACTCCACCATAAAATGTGATGTAGCTTTCATTTGCCTGCAAAATATACAACTAGTCCAGAATGAGATTTTCACTCTGCAGCGGAGTGTGCGCTGATATGAAACTTCCTGGCAGATTAAAACTGTGTGCCTGACCGAGACTCGAACTCGGGACCTTTGCCTTTTGCGGGCAAGTGCTCTACCATCTGAGCTACCGAAGCACGACTCACGCCCGGTACTCACATCTTTACTTCTGCCAGTATCTTGTCTCCTACCTTTCAAACTTTACAGAATCTGAGTCTCGGTCGGGCACACAGCTTTAATCTGCCAGGAAGTTTCATATCAGCGCACACTCCGCTGCAGAGTGAAAATCTCATTCTGGAAACATCCCCCAGGCTGTGGCTAAGCCATGTCTCCGCAATATCCTATCTTTCAGGAGTACTAGTTCTGCAAGGTTCGCAGGAGAGCTTCTGTAAAGTTTGGAAGGTAGGAGACGAGATACTGGCAGAAGTAAAGCTGTGAGTACCGGGCGTGAGTCGTGCTTCGGTAGCTCAGATGGTAGAGCACTTGCCCGCGAAAGGCAAAGGTCCCGAGTTCGAGTCTCGGTCGGGCACACAGTTTTAATCTGCCAGGAAGTTTTTTATACGACTAGTGTTTCCTGGGTTCAAAAGGGATTTTTCTTATACATTACTGCGCTTAGAATGAAATGGTATGTGGCAAATGTTATGAAATTGATTTAGGACTGCCTGGGTGAAAAAGTATATGAGAAGAGATTCGCTTTTCAAAAAGATAGTTTTTCATTGGGACAATTCTGGTGCTCTTAGAGGTGTTTTGCAATGGAAAACTGAGGGAACTTAAGTAAAAGTCTTACAAGTCTGCTCCACCCACCAGGTTTTGAACATATGTCTTCCACGTACTGCCACACCCAAAACTTTGCATTTACAAAACTTGTACATGCAGGAGGATACTATCCTTTGACTGTTGCTCAAACTGCCTGCTGCTGATAAACGGTTTAAAGAGTTGAAAACAAGTAAGTCGTCATTTCAAGGTATTATACAATCTGGTTTCACAAAGAGTACTCTTTTTGCATTGACCACATATTTTTCTTACATTTATTATGAATCTCTTGCCCAGCAGAATATCCCGTATGACAGAGGAAAAAAAATGGAGGTGACTCCATGACATAAGCAAGGTAAAATAACAGAGGTGCGGAATTACAGACCAGTATCCATGATGTTTTTTTTTTTTTTTATTATTTTACTATGTCAGCCCTTGTGTAGAGTATATATTTTTTGATGTCACTTAAATGTTACGTCTTAAAGGCATGTGCTAGTCATTTGTTTACCTGCTTTGGGCTGACTTCACCAGATATGATTTGCTTGTGTGCTGCATTCTTACAAGGCATTAATTTTGTACCATTTATATTAATGTTAAGCGGATGTGTTGAACTGAGTATTTGCCATTCTGCACAGTACACAGAAGAATGATGTTAATGCTCTAAGGACATTGCACTCACCAATGGCGTGAAAGCCAAAATCTAGACTGTATAGAAGAAAAATACAGTAATGTACAGTCAGATGGCAGTATATTCTTTCAGAACTTATTAATATCCTTAATGTTGGCTTCTTGATTAGATATAGAGTTATATTATAATAAATTTCCTTGAAAGAGAAAACATTCTATCTACAAATCATACAAATTTAGAAACAATTTCTGGCGTGAAACTCGGTTCACCTTTAAGGAATAGATTTCGGACAAGTGAGTTGCTCGAAGAACTTTTGAGTAATAGAACCCAGTATATTATCCTGAATGGCAAATGTTCTTCGGAGATAAAGATGTCATCAGGATTGCTCCTAGGAAGTTCTCTGTGTACATGTAAACATTCTGATGGGTAATACGAGCAACAATCTGTAACTATTTTCTGACAACATTGTTGTGTGCAGGAAGGTGTCATTGACGAGCAACTGTAGGTGGATACGAGATGACTTATGTAGAATTTATATTTGTTGTGGTTAACGGCAGCTTGCTGTAAATGTGGTGAAATGTAAGCTGATGCATATGAGTAAGAACAACAACCTTGTAATGTTTGAATGCAGAATCAAAGGTGTGGTGCCTGACACAGTCTCTTCAATTGAATATCTAGGCATAATGTTGCAGTGACACAAAATAGAACAATCTCAGTGTCAGTTGTAAGTAATGTGAATGGTTGACTTAGGTTTATTGTGAGATTTTTGAGAAAGTGCATCTCATCTGATTCAGAACTCATTCTCGAATGCTGCTAGAGTGTCTGGGCTTGCCACCAGATCAGATGAAAGGAGGACAACGAAGCAGTTCAGAGGTGTTTTGTTAGATGTGTCACCTCTAGGTTCAATCAACATTAGAGTATTACAGAAATGCTCCGTGAACTCAAATGGGAACCCTCAGAGGGAAGACGACATTTGTTCTGCAGATCACTGTTTAGAAAGTGTAGAGAATCAGCATTTGCAACAGATTGTAGAATGATTGAACTGCCACGAGTATAAATCTCATGTAAAGATCCCAAAAGCAAGATAAGAGAATTGTACTCATACGGAAGCATATAGACAGTCACTTTCACCTTGTTCCATTTGCGACTGGAACAGGAGAGGGAATAACTGTCAGCGATAGGAGGTACCCTCCACTATGTCTTAAGGGTCATAGATGGAGATGGAGATGTAAAGAAATCTGTGGCTGAAAATGTGAGCCAATGGAAGATGGCTATTTGTAGACCTTGCAAAATCACACTTCAGGGATTAAATCAGCTCTCCAGTAAAACATAACTCTCTGACCTCTGTGGTGTTTTGATGGGAAACTCAGTATGTTTCTAACCTTCACAGCCGGAGCAAGAGCGTTTCTGTTCCCTTGAGTTTCTCAGAGGTCTTCTGTGTAAACTACTACTGAACAAGCCATGAAGGCCCAACGGTACTGACATGCCACCGAGTCATCCTTGGCCCATAGGCGTCACTGGATGCAGATATGGAGAGGCACGTGGTCAGCACACTTCTCTCCTGGTTGTCTGTCAGTTTCCGAGATTGGCGTTGCTACTACTTGATCGAGTAGCCCCTCAGTTTGCCTCACAAGAGCTGAGTTCACCCCACTTGCCAACAGAGCTCGGCAGACCAGATGGTCAACCATCCAAGTGCTAACCGAGCCCGACAGCGATTAACTTCAGTGATCTGACGGGAACCGGTGTTACCATTAAGGCAAGGCCATTGGCCAGTTTTCTGTGTGGTGAGTTTTTATCTGCATGTCTTCATGTGCATCTGTACTCAACAAGCCACTACACAGTGTGCAGCAGAGTGCTCGTTGTGTGCCAGCACCGTTTTACCCCGTCCCATTCCACGTATGGATACTATGTGACCGGCCGCTGTGGCCAAGCAATTCTAGGTGCCACAGTCCGGAACCATGCTGCTGCTACGGTCACAGGTTCGAATCGTGCCTCAGCCATGGATGTGTGTGATGTCTGTAGGTTAGTTAGGTTTAAGTAGTTCTAAGTCTAGGGGACTGATGACCTCAGATGTTAAGTCTCATAGTGCTTAGAGCCATTTGAACCATTTGATACTGTGTGGGAAGAATCACAGCTAGAGCCCTCTGTGGGATTCCGGATTTGTCTAATTTTGGCACAGTGGTAATTACACTAGGTGTATGTCAGAGTAAGTAGTACAATTGTGACTCATTTTGGAATGTCAGCTTTGAGAATTTTGTAGGTGGGACACACCACAATGCAAGACATCTATCTGACCGTGCCTCACACTGCAGTTTCTTGAATATGTCCGTCGACGTCTCAAGCACGAATGTCTCCTGTGTACCATGTGTGAGCTGATTAGTGTTTGTATTTCAGTTCAGTAGAGGAATGGAAGCAACATACAAGCTTGTGGGATGAGCTGTCACTTGCATCCTGCCCTCATTTGGGTGATAATCCCTCTGTTACACCCCCTGCGGATCCAGGGATTAGAATAGGCCTGTCGTTAGAGGTGACTAACAGGAGTCGCACACGTTTCGGCCTTTATGTGATGGTCCCCTGTAGGGTTTGACCTCCATTTTCAAAATTTTCCCAAAGAGTGAGCCAATTGGGGAAGAGCGCCTTACATGATGCATCTTGTCCATTGTGCATTGAGATCTTTAGCCCACTTTCTCATCGCCGCATTGCAGGCCAACTCATTCTCCATCTCTTGGGTAAGGATACCTTCCTGGGTGCCTTTTCCACCATGCACTATCCAGTGTTGCTTTCTGTGCCGACGATGACCATTGACCTCTTTGCACCTTGTATCCAGAATGGTAGCCAGTCCGTTGTGGTAGGGCCACCATGTACCTATTGGTTGTAGTCCCCTGACAACACAGGGATCACTCTGTTGATTCCTGTGCTGTTAACTCCCCACGTTTGCCGAGGAGTAGATGCCCATCACCCTGGGCATCAGGACTCTCAGCAAAGGCCATGCTGCCAGGTAGCTTTTGCTGCAGCTGGGTGGCGCCCATGGGGAGGTCCCCTTGTCGGAGTGGGTGGCATCAGGAAGGATGGTACACAATGAAGCATACCACGTCATCACTTGCTGGCGATCAGAAACCAGCAGTCTCTAAGCGTTTCAAGTCTCAGTACAATGCAAGAAAGTACGACCCTAAGTCATTCCCCTCCCTGGCCACACTATTGGAGGAACACCAGGCTAAGGATGTATGAGAACTGATGGGGACTCCTTTGTTTCGATGAATCCAGTTTTTTGTAGAGCATTTAGAGGACAAGTTTGGGGAGGTGGAGGGCTTGCCCAAAATGCGCTCTGGGTCAGTCTTGATAAAAAAGGCATCCTCTGCCCAGTCATGGGCTTTAATTGCCTGTAACGAGTTGGAGGATGTTTCTGCTACCATCACGCCACATAAGGGTTTAAATATGATCCAGGGTATTATATTCCACAGGGATGTTCTTTTGCAGTCTGACAACGAGTTGCACCCAATTTAGAGTGGTGAGGTGTTCATTTCGTGTGGCGCGTCCATTGGGGTCCGAGGGATAATCTGGCTGCCACCGGTGCTTTCATCATGGCCTTCGAGGGTGACACCTTACCTGAGAAGGTCAAGGTGATGGTCTACTGCTGTGATGTCAAACCATACATCCCTCTCCCGATGCAGTGCTTTAAGTGCTGGAAGTTCAGCCATATGTTTTCCCGCTGTACTTAGAGTGTCACATGTCGAGATTGTGGACGTCCATGACATCCCAATACGCCATGTGCCCCGCCTTCCATCTGTGTCAGCTGCGGAGAGCATCATTCACGTTGCTCGCCAGACTGCAGGATTTTACAGAAAGAGAGGAAAATCAAGGAATACAACACCCTGTACCGACTGACCTACACTGAGGCTGAGAGAAAATATGAGCGCCTACATCCTGTGGCTATGACAAGAACAGTTGTAGCCCCATCTATTCCGCAAATTCCAGTCGGCTGTCAGAGCCAGAAGGCTACACCTGCCCCCTTGATGGTGGGGGGCAATTACCTCTTGCTTCTACCGCACCACCTAACTCGGTAGCACTGCCCTTCCATCCATCACAGACACCAATCCCCACTTCCCAGCCAGAGAAGCATAAGTCTTCTTCAGCTCCTTTCACCAGGAAGGAATCCCTTGGCTCACTACCTTCCCAGGTTTCGACTAGTGGGAAACATGAGGTCCGCCAGTGGCTGAAGTGCCCAAAAGCAGCTGGTTGTAGGGCTTCACAGTCATTCTCAGTCCCGGAGACTGAATCAGTGAAGCCCTCCCAGCCAGAGAAACACAAGGAGCAGCGAGAAAAGTCCAAAAAGAAGACCCTTAATACCAAGGAAACTGCTGCGGCACCCACACCACCGCTACCTACAGGCTCTGCATCTAGGGATGAGGTGGAGGTTCTGGCATCCGCTGAGTACCTAGATCTCGCCAGACCCTCAGAGACAATGTATATAGACTGCTCAGGCAATAAGTTGGTGGCAGACGGTGACCCTTAGGCGTAAACTGCCTCATCGAATGTTCGATGCCTTCCTGGTCTCACAATGTCGTCCTCCAGTGGAATTGCAGCAGTTTTTTCCACCATCTGGCTGAGCTATGGCAACTGTTGTTAAGCTTTACACCTACTTTCTGCAGTGCCCTCCAGGAAACCTGGTTCCCGGCAATGCCGACCCCTGCCCTCCGCAGCTATGAGGGATATTACAGGAACCATAGCGACTGTAATAGTGTGTCATGTGCCCCTTCAAACCCCTCTTGAAGCTGTCGCTGTCAGGATAAGGACAACACAGGAAATAACTGCCTGCAATGTATATCTTCCTCCAGATGGTGCAGCACCCCTGAACGTATTAGCTGCAGTGATTGATAAACTCACTAAACCTTTCCTACTTTTGGGAGATTTTTAAGCCCATAACCCCTTGTGGGGTGGCACCATGCTTACTGGCTGAGGTAGATATGTCGAAACTTTACTGTATCAGTCCGACCTCTGCCTCTTACATACTGGGGCCGCCACACATTTCAGTGTGGCTCGTGGTAGTTACTCGGCCGTTGATTTATCAATTTGTAGCCCAGGACTTCTCCCATCTATCCATTGAGGAGCACATGACAACCTGTGTGGTAGTGACCACTGCCCTATCTTCCTGCCACTGCCCCTGCGTCACGCCCCTGGATGCTTGCCCAGATGGGCTTTAAACAAGGTAGACTGGGAAACTTTCACGTCTGTGGTCACCGTTGCCTCTCCCCCATACGGTAACATCGACGTGATGGTTGAGCAGGTGACCACAACAATCGTTAATGGGGCAGGAAACATGATCCCTCGCTCTTTAGGGTGCCCCTGGTGAAATGTGGTCCCTTTGTGGTCGCTGGAAGTCACTGAGGCAATTAAGGAGCATCGGTGAGCTCTACAGCGGAGTAAGCGACACCCTTCCCTGGAGCACCATGTAGCCTTTAAGCGGCTCCATGCTCGCATTCACCAGTATATCAAAAGATGGAAGCAGGAGTGTTGGGAGAGATACGTCTCGACCATTGGATGCCATATGTCACCTTCTCAAGTCTGAACAAAGATCAGACATCTTTTTGGGTACCAGACCCCAACAGATGTCCTTGGCATCAACATCAGTGGCATGTTGTCTACCGACACAAACATGATTGCTGAGCACTATGCTCAAGCCTCTGTGTTGGAGAACACCCTTCAACAGCGGATGGAAAGAAAAGTCATCTCATTTGCTACATGCCACAGTGAACCCTATAACGCCACATTTACAGAGTGGGGGCTTCTCAGTGCCCTTGCACATTGCCCCAACACAGCTCCTGGGCCAGATCAGATCCATGGTCAGATGATTAAACATCTCTCATCTGACTGCAAGTATCATCTGCTCGTCATCTTCATCTGGATCTGGTGTGGTGGCGTCTTCCCATCGCAATGGCGGGAGAGCACCATCATTACGGTGGTTAAACCTGGTAAAAACCCGCTTGATGTGGATAGTATCATCCCATCAGCCTCACCAACATTCTTTGTAATTTGCTGGAACACATGGTGTGTCGGCGGTTGGGTTGGGTCCTGGAGTCACATGGTCTCCTGTCTGGAAAAAACTCGCTTGATGTGGATAGCTATCATCCCATCAGCCTCACCAACATTCTTTGTAATTTGCTGGAACATATGGTGTGTCGGCGGTTGGGTTGGGTCCTGGAGTCACATGGTCTCCTGTCTCCATATCAGGGTGGCTTCTGCCAGGGTCGCTCTACCACTGATAATCTTGTGTCCCGTGAGTCTGCCATCCGAACAGCCTTTTCCAGATGCCAAACCTGGTAGCTGTCTTTTTTATTTACGTATGAGACTAGCTGGCAACATCATATCCTTGCCACATTATACGAGTGGGGTCTCCGAGGCCCACGCCCGATTCTTATCCAAAATTTCCTGTCACTTGGTACTTTCCGTGTCCAAGTTGGTGCTTCCCATAGTTCACCCCATACCCAGGAGAATGAGGTCTCGCAGCAACTGTAGGGCCATCTGTCTCACCATCTCTGTATGCAGATGACTTCTGCATTTTGTACTGCTCCACCAGTACTGGTGTTGCTGAGCAGCACCTACAGGGAGCCATCCACAATATGCAGTCATGGGCTGTAGCCCACGGTTTCCAGTTTTCGGCCACAAAGTCGTGTGTTATGCACTTCTGTCGGCATTGTACCATTAGTCAGGAACCAGAACTTTATCTTAATGACGATCCACTCACTGTAGTGGAGGCATATTGATTCTTAGGACTGGTTTTTGACGCCCAATTGACTTGGCTTCTTTACCTTCGTCAGCTTAAACGGAAATGCTGGCAGCACCTCATTGCCCTCCGCTGCCTGAGCAACACCAACTGGGGTGCAGATTGCTCTATGCTGCTGCAACTCTGCAGGGCCTTTTTTCAATCCCGTCTTGACTATGGGAGTCTGGTTTACGGTTCGGCGGCACCCTGAGTGTTGCGTTTACTCGATCCAGTGCACCATTGTGGCATTCACCTAGCAGCAGGTGCTTTTAGGACGAGTCCTGGTGGAGGCCGGAGTCCCTCCATTGCAGGTTAGGTGTGTGCAATTGCTCTCCAGTTATGTTGCACACGTTTGTAGTTCTCCTGCACATCCTAATTACTGTCTCCTTTTCCTGCCCACGGCAGTTCATCTCCCGCATCAGCGTCCGAGGTCAGGGCTTACAATTGCAATTCGTGTGTGATCCCTTCTCTCCAAACTGGAGTCCTGGCCTGTACCACCTGTACTTGAGGTTCATTCACATACACCTCCATGGTGTACACCTAGGCCGCAGCTTCGCCTGGACCTTTCACATGGCCCTAAGGACTCAGTTAACCCTGCAACTCTCCGCTGCCACTTCCTCTCAATTCTCGACATGTACCGAAGCCAAACGTTGTTTACACCAATGGCTCGATGGCTGATGGTCACGTTGGGTTTGACTATGTTCGTGGATGACGTATAGCACAGCACTCCTTGCCCGATGGCTGCAGTGTTTTCACTGCAGAGCTGGTAGCCATATCTCGTGCTCTTGAGCACATCTGCTCATGACCAGGCAAGTCATTTCTCCTATGTACTGACTCCTTGGGTAGCCTACAAGTTATCGACCAGTGCTCCCCTCTTCATCCTGTGGTAGTGACCATCCAGAAGTCCATCAATGCCCTGGAATGGTCCAGTCGTTCAGTGGTATTTGTCTGGATCCCAGGTCATGTCGGAATCGCGGGCAACGAACTTGCCGACAGGCTGGCTAAACATGCCATGCGGAAACTGCTTATGGAGGTCGGCTTCTGTGAAACTGACCTGCATTCAGTATTACGCCGCAAGGTTTTGTGGCTTTGGGAGATGGAATGGCATAACCTCAGTATGCACAACAGGTTGCATGCCATTAAGGAAACTACGAATGTGTGGAAGACTTCTGTGCGCGCCTCTCGCATGGACTCTGTGGTTCTCTGTCAGCTCCGCATTGGCCATACGTGGCTGAAACATGGTTACCTCCTCCATCACGAGGACCCACCTCAGTGTCACTGTGGCTCATGAATGACGGTCATCCATCTCTTGCTGGACAACTCAGTATTAGTCGCTCTGTGGCGGACTTTTTTCCTTTCCCAGCACCCTACCTTTGGTGTTGGGCGACAGTGCCTCAACAGCAGCTTTAGTTTTACGTTTTATTCGTGAGTGTGAGTTTTATCATTTGCTCTAAGTCTTAGCACACATCCTTTGTCCCTGTGTGTCCTCCATCGTAGTGCTTTCAGGGTGGGGGTTTTAATATGTTGCAGAGTGGCTGGCTTTTCCTTTTTATCCTCATGGTCAGCCAGCCGTGGTAACACGCTTTCTTGTTTTAACATCTTCTACCTGTTTCTTGCGTCTTTGTGGTTTTCATGTCCCCTTTTGTGCATTTAAGTGTTTGTTGCCCTTCAGTCATTGTTGTAGTTTTTCCTTTCATTATGTTTTGTTTTGTCTCATTGTCTTATTCTCACCCTTGCGGCATTGTGTCCTTCGGAACAAGGGACCGATGACCTCATAGTTTGGTATGTTCCCTCCTCTTTTAAACCAACCAGCCTCTGTTGCAAATCCAATTTTAGCTCACCCTTCGTCAAGCATGGTAATTGTTGTGTGGCAAACTGCTGCAAATGAACACTCTTGAGGATGGGGAAATTAGCAGAGTTGCAGACTGTGGCCAAATGTCGGTTGTTGACCTGTTCCTTTCTTGTTTATGAGAGTTGTCTCTTAAATTTGTATGGATGGGCACTGGATTGTGCTTTTCAGATGTGAAATTAGTGTGATTTAAAATTTGTTGTTTGTTATTGTTAATCTGTGACAATGGTGTTTGCAGTTTGTTTACATTGAGTGTTTGAGGAAAAAATGCAAATTTCGTGTGAAGTTTTTCATAAAACAATTTTGTGAGATTTTTGTAAAGGCCTTACTATGACGGTTCCTCAAACCACTTCATTTGAGTTTTGGTAGTAGACTGCATTCCACCTTTGGAGAGGACTGTTTATAATTTTGTGGCATATCTATAGACAGAGACATCATTAGGTGTACGAAAGACTACAGTGCATTTGTACATTTGATTTTGCATCAAAATGTAGCTCCGAAAAAGACCAGTGTGATCAAAGCTTAAAAACTGTCAGCTGATGTAAGAAAATCTTCAAAAGATTCCACTGAGGAAATGTAAAATCCTTATAAAAAAAATTATAACTTGAGATGGAACTGATATATTTACATGATCTAGAAAATAAGCAGCAGTGTACTGTGTTCAAAGAGAGAAGTTTTTTGTTCCCTTTAAAATCATGTTTTTTAAGAATATCAACATCTGAGTGAGAAAAATGTTTCTGTGATTGGTTCGATGTGTGTATTTCTGTATTTGTTTTTGTACAAGTGTAAGAGGCAGTCACTGTAACAGGCGTTCTCAAAAGTAATGCCTCTGACCTCTTTTGTATGTGTATGTTTTCCTCTGCTTGCAAAAAGACTTTTTGTAAAATTTCAGCACACTTTTGTACTGTTCTGTTTGTATTTACACTCATATCTATATTTTGACCATTCTTTTGCAGTTTCGTATGGAAAATCTACACATAACATTCTTTGTGAATATGTGCGGTTTGGCACTGAGAACACTTTGCAGGAGAGATCTTAAAGTGCCGTATGTCTCTGATAAATTTGATGAGGTTGGTATCGGGTGTAATTTTGTCAGTTATTTGTAAATTTAATAACTGACCTTAAAACAGTCTGAATCACCATGTTGATAAAGGGTTGGCAACTTTGAAGAAGTAATATGAGCAGTATAGTAATATAAGTAGTATAATATGTAGTATATAAGTAGTATGAAGTAATACTAGGTGTTAGTCAATAGTGTAGAGTAAATAACTCGTTTGTTTACTTTGGACTGTTTGGAGATCAGTTTTTGTTAATTTACTTGCTTTAATTCCATAGTAGATGCTATGTCTTAAAACTGTTGTTTTGGAAATTTGTCAGCTGAGAGAAACAGTGGTTAATTTTTTTTAACTGTATGAAGTCGTTCGGTGTAAATGGGTCTTCAGTATATTTTTGCACTATAACATACCTTATTGATTTTTGATTTATGCTGCCACTCTGCTGTCACCATATGGTGTTGGTACCAAGAGTAGGTGAACAATATTCAACATTTTTTGTTTTTAATTTATTTGCAGTGTAGCACATCTGAGGGATACAGACTTAATTTTCACAGTGGTGCAGAACAATGTTAGAGCAGATACTTAAAAACCTCACATATTTATGAGAGTTCAATCCAAAAGATTGTGTTTAAAGAGCGTGACAATTATCCACCTTGCTAGAAGTGACACTAGCACAGTGTCCGTGCCTGCTTGTAGACGACATTGATTGACTTAATGAAGTCTTATGGAATGCAGTGTGATGGGTTTTGTTACAGTCACTCAGTTCATACAGCATAACATACTAAAAGCCAAGAGTAACCTTTTCTTACAACAGGGTGTATACGACACGGGAGATCCGGGAAAAACCCGGGAATTTTTTCATCTGGGAGAAAACCAGGAAAAACCCGTGAATTTTTTAGAATTTTGGGAATTTTTCGTTGTTTTAGTTTTCAGTAAAATTTTTGTAATTTTGACTGGTAAGAATCAATATTCAACAAAGGAATACTACTGCAACAATAAAACGTGAATGGAAAAAAAAACGAAAATAAAACATAATTTGCAAAGGAAATGTGCCATATACAACAACAAAACACAGTGCTCATACAAGCATTTGCCAACAGCAAAATGTGTCAAAGGTTTTAGGAAGACCATGCAACGCTTCGTAACAACAAATTGCCTCCGATGAGCGTTATGTCACAACTGTTTACATTAGATTCATTTTAGCAGTTACGAGCGGGCTCATGTGCATGCACAGTTGAGTGGCGTATGAGTAGTACCTTCTCCCGTTTCTGGCTACAAAAATGTGGCTGCTGCTGTGTAAGCAGTTGCAGCTAGATGCAACCGGGAAAAATTTTACTGCTGTGCCCAAGGCGCCAGATTCATGCATGCGCAGCGGGCCATGATCTATGCGAGGGGGGAGGGGGCGCCAAAATCATATTCTAGTTTCACAAAGTGCCTAGCATCCAGCACACATTGGTCTATTGATTACTCATATGATTTTGATGCACATCCCTGTTGGTTTTTGAACACACTCTGTAAGTTGATTTCTGAATGAATCATAAGCCGCGCGGGGTAGCCATGCGGTCTGAGGCGACTTGTCATGGCTCCCCCCGTCGGAGGTTCGAATCCTCCCTCTGGCATGGGTGTATGTGTTGTCCTTAGTGTAAGTTAGATTAAGTAGTGTGTAAGCCTAGGGACCGATGACATCAGAAGCTTGGTCCCATGGTAAAAAAAAATAAATAAATAAAATAAAATAAATCGTAAGTTGATTTTTGAATGCGTGGATAGTGTATGTGATGTCTCTGTCAGGGGAATCCTCGTCGCATCTAGAAGTAAACTTTCCTGCAGGCAAAAGGGGACCGGGCTATACAAGCTGAGCAGAGTAAAGCTGAACAAGTGAACGCCAATCGCTGTCTGATTATGTGGTTGATTGGGTTTGTGAATGATCAGTGTTGTTATAATTACTAGGGAAATCCCTAGATTCAGACTACCAGAGTGGAAATAACGACTAACAGGAATAACAGGTAAGAAAGATTACATATTATCTTCTCGGTGTATCCAGGAAAAAGAAATTTTGTCGGAAAATTTTTGACCAGACCGCTACACTAGTAAGGGCCAGTTGTACAGTCTCCGTCTAGCAGACGCTTATATTATATTCTGGAAGTAGCGTGGTGACAAAGGCAGGAATAGTTCCAGAATTAATCATGACAAGATTGTTAGAACGAGGAAGGAGAGGAAACAGGGACATTACACAAATTAGGGAAGTATGTGACAATTCCAAATTTATATTAAAATCTCATACTACTACTTTTCGATCTCATGCTCGAGCAACTGGAACGTATGAATGAAATGTGAAACTATTTTCTAACATAAAGCTTTTTGCTTGTAGTAGGTCTAATAGGCATTTTATGTTGGTCTTTGTGAATTATATTCTGACGTGTTATAAAAATGACCATTTGTGCCAAAGCAGTCTGGTTTATTTGGTGTATGTTACAATTTCTGCAGTGTTAGAAAGGCCTATTTTGTTTTATTTAGCAGACAGTGACAAAATAGACGTAATCAGATTGAGAAACCACACCAGTCTTGGGTACTATTTGTATTAACAGCTTATGCAGTGTTAAACAACGATATTTCGATTTTTCATGTAGCAAAACGTTTGACGAACTTTGATGAGGTAATAGATTCTGTCGCAGAAAGGGAAGCACGTTATGTAAAGCAGTAGCAAGATTAGAGAGAGAACAATGCTAGCAGCTAAGGATTGAAGAAATGTGTACTGTATTGCTTGTGTCTTGCCTTTACTGGTTTTATGTATCCTATATTTAATTTTATGTCACCCAAAACAGAAAGTTGTTAGCTAACAGGCAATAAAGAGCGAAAATTTTCTGAAGAGTTCTTGTTCTTCCAATTACAAATATTCCCATCTAGTTTTAATTGTGAGTTGAGGGGCAGGATGTCAAACCGGGCGACTGGGAGCAGGAGAGGCACCACAGGACATTTTAATTTCCACTGTTCTGAATATGGTTTGATGGCATCCAGTACAAAATATACACATTTCAATCCCACGGAGCGAAATACAGTGATGTGCGATAGAAGAATGCTATGTGAAGAGGGGTGGCAGTGCACTCTGGCACACTTAAGACCGAATAACATGTCTTACATTTCCTCGAACATATATGTTTTATGTATCGGTCTCTTCAGAAAGATGTGCACTACAAAATAAACATATTTTTGAAAATTTGATTTTTTAATTTTTTTGACGTATCTCAAACGCTCGAGGGAGGGCTGTGGGGCTGGGAGGGGGGGGGGGGGGATTTCCACTTTTCTGACAGCTATGTATTAATCGCCTTGTAGAACAATGAAGTTATTTTTGTCAGTTTGCTAAAGAAATTTGGCTTTTATTAATCTTTTACACTGAGGCAGTCAACGTGTTTGAAACAAAGTGTTTAGTTCCACACTATTGGCTAATTTCAACTGCTCACTGCATTTCAAGTGCACGTTTTCATCTTCTAGCACATATGGCATTGTGCCATAATAAAGAATAAAAAATGAGTTAATACAGTACTGGTGCTCCAAGAAAATTGTACATCCCGAAACCCTCTCTGAAAAGCTTAATGTCAGGTCGAGGCCTACTTCATTGGGAATTTGGACTTACGAATGTGCTCTTTAAGTATGCACTTTAAATATGCCATTTTAGTATGGTTCACAAAATTCCGATGCTCTTGGAGTATCGTCTGTTGACTTTTTTCTTTTGTGACATAATGTAAGATCTTTTATTGTTTTACTCGTACAAACATACAGGCTTCCTGCGTCATAGCAGCTGCCAAAGTGCGATGGTGCCTGTTATCTTGCGCTCTCTGACAACTACTGAAGTGAACCTATTTCTAACAGGTCACAGGAAAATATTGCTTATGGTGGTTTGAAAAGCGTTACTTTCAAAGTAAATTTCCTTTTACGCAAGTTGAACTATGTGCGAGAATGTACAATGAATTTCTTAAATCACAGAGCGTTTGATGACGAGCCATTTTGAGCCCAGATCAGACATTCATGTCGTCATTATGAGCAAATTGATATAGTGCTGTGGGAGACTCTCTCTCCTCTGCAGTAGCTAATTTATTTGTGGAGAACTTCAAGGCCAAGTCACTGGAATCGGCTAAAAATTTTACTGGCACATTTGTGTGATATATATTAAAGTGTAACACGCACAAAAAATATCAACATTATATGTGAAAGCTTAGCTTTCCTTGTAGCAACACTATGTATATTAATTTAAAACATTAACTTTTCCTGTTTGTGTATTCGCGCTACATAAGTGATGTTGCTATTAGCTGACAACATTACGTGTCCTGTGGTCTGAATATTCACTGTCATCGGCTGGCAGGATCACATGGCATGAGCTATGAATGTCTTACAAAAGCGCATCGCAATCTTGATTACAATGGTTCGGAAAGTAACATGCGGTGTTTGGTGGAATTAGAATTTATACTTTTGTAATACAAAAATATGCAGCATACATGTTGCTGCACATCAAAAATATTTCCAAAAGGAGTTTTCTTCCTGAGTTTCGTTTTCTAAAGTGCCGGGAAATTCTACATCCGTGTATAAAAACATAACCATCAAAGGATTGATAAGTTTTACAGTTCCAAGAGAAAATATACTGTCACTTAATAGCATGGAAAAATTGTGTATTTTTAACCGGGAAATCCAGGAATTTTTTTTCCTTGTCCACGTATACTTCACTGTGTGTGTTGACAGCAGTGTTTTGTTTTGACAGTTCACTGTCGTCAAGTTTCTTATTAAAGGAAAGGAAATTCTTCTCTGACTTCAGTGGGGATTCCAAGGTTGTGTGTGTGTGTGTGTGTGTGCGTGTGCGTGCGTGCGTGCGTGCGTGCGCGCGCGCGCGCGCGCCTCAGCAGCCATGCGTTTCTTGCAGTTACCCACGAACAACGTACATAAGACGAGTATCTATCAAGGAAAGAGTTGATAAGTTCATTAGAGAAGACTGACATGTCACTATGAATGAAATCACAACAAAGCTTGAGGTAGAACATTGTGAAGTGCAAGAAATGGTTCAAAGCTTCAGTTATTAAAAATTTTTTGTCCATTAGGGCCCCACATTTATTGACGAGAGATCACAAAGTTTGAAAAAAAAGTTGCAGAAAGACTATTTCAGAGAATTTGAAATGAAGGAGATGATTCTTGGTAAGTGTCGTGACATTGACAGAAGTTGGCTGTCTGTATTATCAACTGACTATCCTGTAACCCACTACTATTTACAGTTTGCTAGTCTAACATGTCCAGGGGCAAGAAGAAATTCATTTACAGAGTTTCACATAATTATTGAACACATTTAAAAATTTAAAGTGATATCATAATCTACTCATTAAGAATTATAATCTTACAAGAAAAATGTAACACACAATACGATTAGTATTACAATTAGAAACTGTGTCTATATCTTGATGCAGCAGAACTCTTAGTGCACAGATACCCAGACTTTAATAATTCGTATTTGAAAATGAGAGCACCTAGCGACTTCTTACAAACTTTACATATCATACAATGAAGGCTTTCACGACCGGATGGTACTGTTGTTGATAATTCTTCCGGGTTATTAGGCCGTGGTCCATGGAATTCTTCAATTCTTGAAGAATTCCATGGACCATGGCCTTATAACTCGGAAGAATTTTCAACAACAAACTTTACATATAATTTGAAACCTTTACAAATCTTTTCCATCCTGACAACCCCCCCCCCCCCTCCACACACACACACACACACACACACACACACACACACACACAAAATGATTAAGGGAAAAGAATTTATCCCTTACTACATTTTAACTATTCATGCAGTTAACTTCTGCATAGGTAAAATATTATAATATAGTAATACTTTATCACTAACTCTGTTCATAACACATTTTGCAGGCAGTATCCTTGTGTACTACTGAATGTGCCTGCAACATTATATCATTGTATGACTCACAGTACAAGAGATATGATGCCATAAATATTGAGATGTGTTAAAAACTTTGTTTTGCTTAAAACTGAGTGCAACTCACGCAGATTATATCACCCAATATTTCATAATGAGAGCACTTAGTGACTTCCGACAAATAATTTCAAAACTTCCCTTATTTTTTCCTCGCTTACATGCTTAAAATCAAATGTTAACATACTAAATCATTACTAAAGTAATCATATGTTTGAAGTTGTTTTATACATGAGCATTTTTTATTCTTTTAGAATCGGTGGTTTACTAGTTTAATATAGCAGAGCAAGCGGCAGAGATACATTTAATGGCATATGGGATGAGGCACCAGTTTTTAGATTGGCTGGATAAAAAATAGTGGCAACACTGTTATAATTCATGCCAGACTTTATTGACTGACATTTATCGTATCACAGGCTCTCGGTATAAGTATCCCACATCGCGATCAGCTCACCCACACGGGTACACTGTCATTGCATCCATATCTGTCACACAAGGTCCGCCTTATGGCACGGATGATGCCTTATCTCATGTTGTAGTATGCGTGACGAGGAGGTTCCTTCATTTAGGAAAACAAGTTCTGACCACACTGACTAATTTTGTGTGAATACAGTAGATGTTCCAGTATCTCCCACCCTGACATATGCAGGAGCTGCCACTGTATGGCATTGTGCAGTGTCATGTGGGATAATGGGATGCATTTCCAGAAGGTGCAGTCACTTTCCTCTCAGTGCGAGGCGGAGGTGAGGTTGCAAGAAATAGCAGTAGTCGGGTACAGTGACTTTCTGCCCCTGTAGTACAATGTGAAACCACGTGTCGTCGATAACTTGATATAGAGGGTGTTCGACTGTTGCCCTCACTGGTACAGTCTTCAGATCTCGTACCCATCAAAAATATCCAATTTCAGGTTGTCGACAGACTGACACGATACCACTCGCCGTCCACTACAGTTGATAAACTCTGGCATAAAGTCGATATTGCACAGAACAACATAATTGTACTTGTGTTTGAAACTCAGTTAAACTCGATGGCCAGTTGTGTTAGAACTGTTGTTGGTGCCAGAAATGCCACTTATGTGCCCTTAATTTTGCACCTTGTATGCTTTCAGATTAGTTGAAAATGTTTAGTACTTAACAGTGCTTGGAAATCTAACCTTTGGAGATGATTTTCTGGAATGTTTTTGAGAATTGCATCATACTGCTTTAGGAAATTAATGTCTGGGCACTGTGCCGGAAGTCCTATAAGTATAAAGGTAATTGAAGAGAATCGGGCCATCTCTTGCAGCCACAGCCTGTCACATGGGCCCATGTACTGCAGACAGGTACGTGAACTGCATTTTGTTCTCTCCCCAGAACTGTCATCAACAGCATTCTGACATTTACTGGAGGACTGTGTTCCACATATTTACCCAAGACACACCTAGAAGCTGTGATGTCATAACTGTAAAATTACAGAGAGATGGAATTGCTTGCCATAACTTACCTGACAGTAGAGGAAACACGTTCTACCAATAGGCATGTTGAAAAGTGGAAAATAGGCATGAAATGTAAAAATCTGTGGCTAGGTTTTAGAGCAATTGTTCCCTTTCTCTGGTAGGATGGATATAGGTCAGTAAAGGTTAGGAAGGATTTTTGGGGGGGGGGGGGGGGGGGTAGGCAGCTCTCTCGGACCCATGTTCTGTGAGGAAGGTTCTCACTTTGTTTGGTGTCAAATTTTGTTCCTGACGGTAAAAACCAGCTACAAAGCTAAATACTGCTTGTACGTAAGAATAGTATTGTTATGTTCTTTGGATTCATAAACAGTAATTTTAATGTTGTGTTACTTCTGCTCATTGACAAAATTTTGCTTTTTTAATCCGACAGATTGAAATGACAATCAAACTGTTCAGCAAAAATTTCAACCTCTCAGAAGCTCTGAAAGAAATTATTTCAAGAAGACTGGACAGTCCGAAAAAGTTTTTGGATCTTTCTTATATAAACAGTATTCCTGGTGAGTACAACATACTTTTTGTGGTTGCGTGCTCTCTCTCTCTCTCTCTCTCTCTCTCTCTCTCTCTAACTATCTCACACACACACACACACACACACACACACACACACACACACACACACAAACCTCCTTTGCTCTACATCATTGGTTCTGTAACTGTAATTAAGCTAAACTAACTGCACAACAAAACTCTATAGCTCACTTGCCAAACATTATCAGAAATTTGCAGAAGTTATAGAGCCTGCGGACTGCAGTGTTCAGTTAGAGTAGTCTGTTCCGTCACCGCCCTCGGGGTCAGTGGGCGCCCATCAGCTCGCCTGCAGGCTACCCACCGGAAGCCCACTTGCACGCAGTCTACATATGTGTGAGCCCCTCAGCTGGCACAGTAGGGCTGCGTACACTAGGACCTGTCTCCCTGACTGCTGATGCCTCAGCTGTTTGCTTATACCTGATCACCTCAGCCCCACTGCTTTCCAGCTGGAACAGTCTGGCTTAGTGTTATTTTCTCCCTGCATTTCTGACGTCCTTGAGAACTGATACTTAACTTCCTGTGCTCTTCATTACATCATGTAAGGTTTATTTGATCTGGAAATTGTCAGCTCATTTAATGTGGAAGAGCTTTCAGAAGATACAAACAGTGAATAAGATGAATTCATAGCCTGTCAGTACTGCGGCACTCTTAGTGCATTTTTGTGTGTGTGTGTGTGGGGGGGGGGGGGGGTTACTGAAGTATTGTGTACTACATTATTGTTTTCAGCAGGTGATTAGAATGGAAACAGGTTATCAGAAGAGACTGGAAGTGATGACAAATGTCAGAGTTACTGTCTGTCACATCAGTTGCAGAAGCTGGTGTGCAGAAGGCGACTGTCATTAGCTGTAACTTGCCGTATGAACACTGAGAAAAATTCTGTCCTAAATCCTCTGCTGGACTGTGCTAGAGTTTCCCTAACAAATAAAAAAAATAGAGAACTGAAAGCCAAATCTGTGTGCATAACAAGTATCAGGGGAGAAGAAAAGTAGTAAAAATGATCTAAAACATTCTCCACTCCTGTAATTGTCCTCTCACCCTCCACCCAACAGTTTTCATCCTTCCGTCCTGCCACTTGCTCCCACCTTCCCATCCCCTCACCCTCACTATGCACTGCTCTCCGGTGATGCACTCACTGATGTTTCCCCATCTCTTCTCCTCCCCTTTCCTTTCCTTTCTTTCTCATCTGTCCCTCCCCAACAGCCTCCCAACTCTGCACCAGGTAGCCTTGTCTGCCACCTCTAGTCCCTGCACACTATTAGGTAGACTGTTTCCTCTTCCCCCACTCGTAACATGCTGGCCTTCCTCCTTCACCACTCCACTACAGATTGTTTCTCCTATTTGATACATTTCAGTTTCATTCTGGCCTGAGCAACCAGAGATAGTGGTAATGTGTGTACGAGGTGGGCTTGCTTGTGTGAATGCGTGTCTGTTTTTCGTTTGTGATAAAGGCTTTGACTAAAAACTTAATGTGTAACATTAAGTTTCCTGTTTGCAACTCAACATGTCATCTTTACGGCGAGAAGCAATCTGTCCTTTCCGTAATTGTTTACTTACTGTTTACTTTGATGTGCATGTATTTGCATCTTCTTGACAAATGCAAGCTTTTTGAACTTGCAGATGTGTAGACTTCAGCTAGCAGTGTAATGTAGACTGATACTTCAATCATAATCAGTAGAAGCCTTTCATAAATGTAAGTGGCGAGCATCGATAACTTCTGTTGATCTGTCATCCTAAATTATGTGTAATACTATGTTGATAATTTCCATGTTATGTTAATCTATGTGCAGTTGGATAAAACCAAATTTATCTTGCCATAAGGCTTTGCCATCAGTGGCTTGAAGCATATCCATATCTGTGTGTGTATCAGGGCTTTGCATTCTAGGCACTGAACTTTCGTATTAGAAACAGCTCTAGCATTTTCTGACTTCGTGTAATGTAATAATGGACAGACTTTGCACAATAGTCGGCAACAACTTTCCAATTGCAATATGAAGAAAATGTGTGTTCATACTCTGTGCTGTGCTTACAAATTCAGAAAGTGCTAGAACTGTCTCTAATCTGAAAGTACATTGTCTAGTACATAAAGCAAAAGGCTACACACATAATTACCGATATGAATATATTTCAGGCCACTGAATATGCCTTTCAAAAAAACAAACTCAAAATTTGTGTGGCATGAAAAAATTGGTTTTTATTTAGTTGGAGATACAACCAGAAAATTAGCATCCTTGATGAGATCTGCTTGCCCCCAAGGATTAACAGCAACAATTGAACAATTCCCCCCCTCCTCCCCAGTCTAGTAAGCTAGCATGTAAACACTGCAAAGTATATTTTCAAAAACACAAAATTCTGTAAGTTTTACGGGACACTACAGTGCCAGTGGTTATCTGTATGGTACTGTAAGGGTGCAAATGTTTATTGATATAAAGCTGAGAGTTGAATCACGGGGTATTTGTAATTAAAAGAAAATTATGTTCTATTTGGATTGCTGTGATGCTGGTTTATGTTGGATATTCCGGGGGGCATCAGACAGATGCTTGTGATGTCAGAATAGGCAGGGGCCCAGAGTCTGCAAACAGTGCTGCACTCTGTGGAGCACCACCCATGGCAAAGTTCCACAATACTGGGACTTGCTAACTGAGGAAACCTAAGTAGTAATGCAGAACCGAATTTGACTCAGAACTGTAAGGAGAGTCTGTTAATGTTGTTATCTGGTTACATGAACATACTGTTGATCAGAAGTTAAACAGATTTCTTATAATAATAATAAATCCCGTTTATGACCCTTCACGGCAAAGGTCTGCCCACAGTACTCAGCAAAGCAGTTCCTACCAGTGATAGAATTGCTGGCTCACTTTGCATACTTTCGATAAATTCAGCCCTGTGGCATGTAGTAAAGGCCAAAGAAGCATTTATTCTACTGGAGAGTGTGCTAAGACTGCCATGTAACTTTGATAACAAAACATCTGGCAAAAAGCTATTCAATGACCTTTGGGATTCTTGCACTTAGAATGTTACAGCAAAAGGAGTGTATTGAATTTAAAGAATTCTCATTTGATGAAATTGGCCACTGAATCTTAACTCATGGAATCTTGTGTTGTTTCAGTCTGTAAACACACTGTCAGAAACTTTTTACATATTGGTTAAAATAATAGGTACATTTTCTTGTTTCAAACTTTTACAACTACTAATATACTCCATACTTTACCATCTGACCAAAAACAACTGACTTGCTTGGCCTAGCATAGGTCCTTTATATTAAAACGTTACAACACACAGGGACAAGTTCATTACTCGTATTAATACGGTCACAAAGTTATGATGAAAAATTACATATACACAAAGACGGAGTGTAACAATGAGTTAAAGAGTAATTTAGAAAATGTTTGACACTGTTTCCTTTTCATATGATATTTTGTAAGGTAGTGGTTTTGAACATTTGCTTTTGAAATATGCGAATTTCAGATAAAATGCGTAATTATTTTGATTACGAATTTTTGTGGAAGTTTCAGTGCTAAAGTTACATTATTTGATGCAACCAACAGCTGTACAATGACATTAAGGATTATTAACTACTGGACTATTTACAGTTTGAATAATTGGTCTCAACTTTGCCGAGTGTTTTTCTCGGACTTACAGTTCGATAATTTTGCATATTTCATATGAAAGCAATGTTCTTTTTCATTTGAAATTATTGGTTTAATGGAATGGAGAAATGTATGCACGTAATTGCAAATTATCCTGTTTTATAATCATGTAAATGAAATAGTGTATCTAACTGTTATTTACAGGCCTTTCAGTTATTCTCAATAGTATTAAGATAATGAATAAAAAAATGTAGGAATAAACACAATCATGGTAATGGATGTTTAAGGTCTGTTCCTATGCTTGCAGAAAATATTTATGAATTAAAGAGCATCTGTCTTTTTGCAAGAACACAAATTGCTAGATTTTGTAAAGCTGGTGTTGGACAGCTTTTAGATATTTAAGAAACTTAATTGTATGATGGCACACCTGTGTTTGCACTGTTTTTTAACAATTAATTCTTGTCAGCTTTAAGACCAACTTCTGGTTGTCAGTACCAAAAGAAAATGCTGTACCTGTCCACTCCTCTGACAGCAATTCGAAAGATACAGTTCCCTAAATTGCACCACAAGTGGCTCTCAGTTTCACACAATTTTACAGATAGCGGCACTCTGTACAACAGTCCACCCCTTTTCCCCCTTCCACATGTAGGGTCACGTAGTGCGAACTCATGGACTTCGAGCTGCGTAATGAGGCCAGTGCAGCTGACTCCAGCAGATTCACATGCTGTTTATGTTCTTAATGATGACATCGACTCCTGCTTCACCCGAGGACTTCTACAGTTTGCTGTGTAAACTGGATTCTCGTGTGCCATTCACTTGACGACTACGCACAGCCTCGGTTCAGTGCATCGGACTCGCACTTTGTGTAAACTGTAATTGTGCATTGGGGCAGTAAAGGAGACGCGGACCACGCCGTTACAAAAAAAGAAAAGTGCTTACATTTGTACTGATGTGCACTACTGTATTGAAACAAAGTTGTGGTTGGAACTCCATCAGAAGTAAGTAGTTGCAAGTCATTTTCTTACAATTTCTCTTAAAGAATTAAGCTGTTCCGTTGCAGTATAAACACAGATCCTGCAGAAAATCATGTGTTTATTTGAACACATTTTTGTACTCTCACTTCAAATATAAGTGATGTTAAATTATAGTCTGTTCAGAATTACTTCATGATTAACAGTTACAAGGGAGCAGTAAGGCGGAGGCCCATGTGGGAGGTATGATATGCAATCCACTCGTACCAGGAGACCTGTAGTGGAAGCAAGCATGCACTAGTGCCAAAACTTCACACTCGACACCACAACACTTCGTGCCTGCACTGTGCCTGCTGTCATGTGTGATCGTTGAATCATTTGATTTTGTTTGTTTTTGATTTTGTAGTTAGAAAAGTTAAACGTCTTTCTCGGCCGGAGGATTACCGTTCGAGGTTAGTAGAGGCAAACGGTGTGAGTGTTACATGCCTACTTTGAGACTGAAAAATTTAATGGTGCGCTGTTGCTCGCTGTTAACGCGGTCTTAAAGAGAAACACTGTTGTGAAAACTGGCAAGGAAATATTTGAGAAAGAAAAGAAATCTGGAAAAACATTGAAGCTAAAAGGGAAAAAATGTTATATAGGTAAACAGATTACCAATATAGAGTCATTTGCTGGAGATGTGATTCATCTTCAGGCTTATTATTATTATTATTATTATTATTATTATTATTATTATTATTATCATCATTATTATTATTGATCACCCTTAAGTAATCAGGTTTGTTTCAAGGAAGGTGCACATAACTTAAAGTTTTGCATAACCTGGTGTTCTTTTGTGGGCATTTCTCTGGCTGTAAGCTGTTAATGGAGAGGGACGATATAGCTGCATGACGATTCCAATTTTTAAGGCAGATCTGTGGCGTGAATATCGATGAAGTGAGTATCGCTTGGTGAAATGTGGGTCAGTTCTGGCAATGCTGGACAGACAACACAACTAGAAGCTCAATATCAATGTCTTCTGGTAAGGGTGCAGAGTTATTCGTGTTCATGCAGACTCCTCACAAGGTTTCTTCCCAGATAGTCTCTTGTTTTCTGAATTAAAGAAAGCAGGACATTATCATGCAGAAATGAACCACATCAGATTTATTGGGTGATTCATAAAATCACTATTTCTGAATCTGAGTAAACAGTTGGCATTGGTTCTTGGTAATGGTCTTTACAATTCAGTTATTGTTGAGAAGGCACCTATTATGGCAAAGCAAAAAGAGGAAATGATTGATTGACTTCAGCAGTGTAACGACAGTGTAAGTTATAACCTTAGGAAAGTGGAGCTTATGGAAGTAATATCTCTCCGTGAACCACAGTTCTGCATATACTTAATCAACAAGATGGCAAAAACACATGAATATACAATCATTAGGCTACCAATGTAACACTGTCATTTAAACCCATTAGAGTAATATGGGCCTAAATTAAAGGTTATATTGCCAGAAAGAATAGTAATAAATCTACCCGTTCTGCAGTCAAAGCCCTCATAAAAGAAGCTGTTAGGAGTGTCACTTCTGAAGACTGAAAGAAAGCTGTCAAATGTCCACCATGCATCATAGAAAGAGCATGGTAGAATGAAGCTGTTTCGGAAAATTCATTGGAGGAGACCATTAAAAAACATCAGTGACAATGACCTTCAGGCTTCTTTATTAGTAATGGGAGTGATGTCAGTGCAGTTTTTCATTATCACTATAGAAATGAAGGATAAGCGGATTCAACTGCATGCTTGCAATCCACAGTTTACATTGGTAAGTGGGTATATAATGAAATTATTTTTCGTAAGTTTTACATTTTAATAATGACGCCAGTATCAGCAGCTAATTCCAGATGTTCATTCAGGAATCCAGTGTATATCACACAAAATGTATAATTACTGCAATACTGAGGTACTGTTTTTTGTATCACCTTTGTTCTGCCTCTCGATACTGGTTAGTGTATTTAAGACACATTTTCTCACCACGATAAACACTCAAAAATTGTATTTATTGTTGTGTTTCATAGAAGTAGGCAGATTAAAAACTTAATTACAGTTCAATTAAAAACTTAGTGATCTGTTTCTCATAATGAAGCCATTAAGTAATTGACACACATGTAGGCCGTTATTCATCTTATTTAACAGAAATTATCTTGTGTTAGAAAACTGTTAACAGAGTTTGTGTTTGGAGTGAATGAAGATGTAATGTATTCTTAAGATTTTGCTTGTAGAATTTGTACATCTAAGTGCAATAACTAATAATTTCCCACATGTTGAAAATTTGGTCACGACATCAGAAAATTCATTTTCATGACTTTCCCATATACCACCATAATAAGTAGTTTGTGTAGATAAAACTAAAATGAAAATATTGTACAGCTCTTCCAGGATACAACGATGCATGTTCCGTCTTTGTAAATCAGATAGTTTGCCAGATTTAGCACATTAAAATTAATATAAGATTACACGTGTTCTGTGCGGGATGCGTCAGCTTTGCATCGCACCTCCATGCACTCGTGCTGAACTGTCAATCTTAAAGTAATTTTGAACAGGCTGTAGAAGGTATGTCTCACATGCTGTTTTGTGGCTGCATGTAGAATAATAAATATTACGTCAGTAGTATTCCAGTCCCTAAATTGTGAAGCATGTTATTGTACCAAAGTGGTTAATGTGTTGTATAACAGTTTGTGATAGCCTTTCTTTCTGGTACAAATAACCTGAAAACAGTGTCAAACATAACTGAAATCGGTGCACCTGGGTGCAGTTCCTAATATGCCAAAAATTATGTTTAGCAGCTGCTGCCTCGGAAGTAGTTGTGTGAATCTAGAGTTTCTCGAAGGCAACATTCACGAAATTTGAAATATGTCGATCATCACACTGATGATTCTGTTTCTCCCATTTCTAAGAGATCCAGGAAATGCTGTTTGACCCGACTGATAATTGGCACATCCTGGACCAGATGCTGAGGGTCGCAGAGGTCTCGGCGCCCGGGCTCGCTGCCCTCAGACTCGCGGGTAACGGGATCACGACGCTGACCCTCCTCTGGGATTTTCTGGTCCACTCCAAGTGGAAGTCTCTACGAACTTTGGATGTGTCGGACAATGAGGCAAGTTTCACTTCGTAAAAGTTCTAAAATGTCAGTGTTTGTATTTCCCATGTCTACTGAAAAGCTTAAGCATGTTTCATCCAGCCTGAGATCATTAAAACCAGAAATGAAGACTGATGCAGTCCACAATGGAAGTAAGAAACTAACAGGTGTCAAAACTGCCATTCCGTGAATTTGTGTGTCACTGGAATGAGCTTTATGCCACCAATTCGGTACACGTGACATGCAGATAAATATTTCTGCCGTGTTAAAAGTGTCTGCCAGGCGAAGACTCGAACCCAGTATTGTGCTGAATCCACAAATCTTTTATCCTGGCTTTCTCACTCCAGAAAGTATGCAGGAGTGTTTCAGTGAAGTTTGATATGTGCGAGAGTGAAGCCAGCAGATTTGAGGCTGTGAAGGCATCCCCTGCAAAAGGCCATGTTTGGTGTTTGAATTCCAGTCTGTCAAACACATTTTATGTGAGAAGAAGTCTCAAAACTGTGAACACTCCAATGTGAAGTGATAAATTCATTCTGGAAACACAGTCTAACAAAGTGCAATAGTGAAAATGTAAATTGCACAAAACTAGCTAATTCTTATCAGTTTCATTGTCGTGATAATGAATATCATGAAGAAAAATGAACCTTAGCTCTAGCTTTTGTTTCACATACGTTTTCATCCGTAAAGGGATATAGAAGGAATTCACTGCCTTATATATGTCACATGTGACAAAAATGAAACAATATAATAAAAGTGTTATTCAGCCCTCAGGTCAGTACAGTTCAGTACCTTGCTTTGGTTATAGTTTAATCCATGAACGATGGAGGGCTGCACAGGCCCACACAGTGTAGAGGCACAGATGGGGATTGCAGTGTAGCCGGTTGCAAACGGCTGGTACCATATGCGCATAGAGACGTAAACATCAAATAGTTCATAAGCTTGTGTTTAGGGGACAGCAGAGAAAGTTAAGTTCCCACCACCACATGACTACCACGGTGAGATGACCAGATTGAAAGGAGTAAGATGTGCAGTGTTGTCTGGCACAGCAAGTTGCAATTTGTGGTTCATGCTGGGCATCTCTGTGCATGGAAGTACGAATGCTGCTGTCCAGTGGCAAAATTAAAGTTTACAGATAATTATTGTCATAAAACACCAGAAAAACTGCTGCCGTGCACTGCATATCACTGATACCTACGGAGACATAGTGTACCTTAAATTAGATTATATTCTGAATTCTGAAGGGAATAATTTTAATAGCACAAGAATATTGTATGTAATATTGGAAAATCTTTTGCAACTGTGATAAACATTTTACTTAGACCAGATGCATTTCACTTTATTTTAAAGCACCTCAACCAAGACAGAGTTGATAAAGTACAGAAAGTGAATTGTGGACTTATAAAAATATAAAAACCAAAATCTATTGAGTGTCTGTGAAGTGCAATGTGCTAAAAAAATGAATTTGTTTGAGTGTGTCTGTTATACACAAACAGTTATTTTTTTCTAAAATACAGATCAGTCAAGACAAATGTTGACTGTGATCTTACCAGTGCAGTGATGTGCAAAACTACAACAGGTAATAAAGTGTCTCAGCAGTGTAGAAGCCAAAATACTCTCCACAGAAGATCTTTCAGAATAAAGCAGAATGCTTCTGTTATAAATAAAACTTTTATTGCAGTCACAAAAGACAGAGTATATCTCAATATTACTGGTAAAACTGCGACTGAGAAAGAGAAGATATTGGGGGGGGGGGGGGGGGGGGGATACAATGTGAATATGCTTGTGTGCCTCACTTTACATTGTTTTCAGTTGCTGCAACCATCGTCATCTTCATCGCTGCAGTCCGTGTCAATGTCTGACTCATCTGGTATTTTGGCGGTGATGAAGATAGGATCAAGGAGATTGTCAATTAAAATTTTCCTCTCCATGTCCTCTCGTGTAGCTATTTTGGGTGCTAACCACATTCAAACCGTGCTGAAGGTGTTGTGCTGTCAAGAACTTTGTGCACAAGCCTTTCTGTGTCAGCAGTTTTAAATGTCGGGTTTCGTTCTGCGACATTCCCTTTCACTTGTGTCCGTGTTCCTGTGCAATGCAGTCATTTCATAAACTTTTAGACGAGACTTATGAAACCCTTCAAGATTCAACAATTCGGCCCAAGTTTGGTTGGCAGTGTTAGGTATCTTTTTACTTGCAAGCCACAGCATAATTCTTGTGGGAGCCTTGTTAACAATAACTGAGTGATAACTCGCTTTGTCCATAACAACTGCTGAATTTGCCGGCATTTAAGGGAGAAATTGTTTCCTAAACCATAATTTAAATGTCTCTATGTTCACTTCAAAATGATAATCTCCTGAATTACTCCATTTTGCTTTCTGGAATGGATACAAAAGCAGAATGATGTGAAGCACAATTATTCAACCACCTTTTACCAACTGGTACTTTAAAGCCACCCAAACCATCACTCGATTTCCAAAACGCTTTTCTTGAATGATTCTGGTTTACCCATGATTCGTCCAAGTAAAATAATGTTCTAATTGCCATATTTTCTTCTTTCAAGAACACTTTCTAAGTACTGTACCCTTGAAGCTGCAATATCGCAACATTCCATTAAAAATTTTCTTTTGTCATATGTATTTACATGTTTGAATTCTGTGTTTTTCAGCACTCTTCACATTGAGGTACACTGCCTTTAAAATTTATAGTTTCACAAATTTTCACCATAACTTTTTTGACTGTAGGAAAATCTCCTGTCTTACACATATTGAATACAACTTGTCTAAGAACATCTTTGTTGAAGTCGTCTAAATTTGTGACAGGCTTCCCGCAACTGAGATGTTTCCCTGGTCATCTCCAAACTGGGCTTCCACTTGTCTGGACAGAAAATTACCTTCATTGGCAGTGCAATCCATCGAACAGTTCTCAAGCTGACGATCGAGCTCACAGGTGAACAGCCGATTATTACTGTCCAACGGGCACAGTATTTCAGCAAGTGACCACGTTGCCATCATCAGGTGTGCTGACAAACTGACCGCCGAGGCGCCGGTGCCGGGCTTTTATCTCCTCCCCGATCTCCAGGTGTTCTGAATGGAGTCCACACCCAGTCGTGGAGCATCCATCATCCGTTCCCTTTGCAGTCCGCACCCAGGGGCTGGCAACATCTTCTCAGCAACTCTGACTGTTCTTGAAGTCAGTTCATGGTGGGATGTTTTCTTTCTTTTTTTAATCAGGTTCAAAGCGGGTTCCCAGACCTTACTAAGGATGTAACCGCTACCTCGATTGGTCAGCGGTTCCTATACTCAGGTATTGATAGATTCTTTAATGAGACAGTCCCAATATTTGGATGTTTGTGCCAGAACCTGAGTCTGATCGTAATTCATTCTGTGTCATTCCAAGAGGCAATGTTCAGCAACAGCCAACTTGTTGGGCTCCTGCAGTCTGGTGCGCCATTGATGTTCTTGGCAATGATCTTCGACAGTACGCGCTGTTTGACATGTTAGTCATACCACATTTGCAGGGGATCTGGCAGACCCCAGGTTTCCAAAAGTCCTAGATTGTCCTTGACATTAGCAAGCAGCGCCCGTGTCTTAATTGGTGGGCGGAAGACAGTCTTCACTTGAGGTTTTTGAAGAATTTGACCTGTCTTTCCCAATAAAGCGCAACAGAACAGAATGAAATGCTATGCCCCCTTTCTGATGAGGTTCCTCTTCTGTTTCCTCCGATTGTACAGTCAGTGTGGGACACAGAGATTTCCCAGTTTGCTTCTCTTTGTAGCCATTTTTCTGGAAAACCGACCTGAGATGTTAAAGTTCTTGGGTAAGGCTCTCATTGTCAGAAAGGGTACAGGCCCTGTGAACCAATGTTTTGAGAATGCCGTTCCTCTGCAGTGGATAGTGGCAGTCGTTTACATGTAAGTAAAGGTTGGTGTGCGTCTTCTTACGGTACACGCTATTGTGCAACGTGCCTTCTGCTCTTCCTTTAACCAGGACATCCAGCAAGGGGAGCACTCCATCCACTTAGACACCCTTGGTTAACTTGAGGTTCTGGTGTATGGAATTGAGATGTATGAGAAAACAATTCACCTTGTCTCGACCATATGATAAAGGTGTCGTCAACATAGCAGAAGAAATGGGTAAATTTCCACTGCACTGAATCTAAGGCTTCCTTCTCAAAATGTCCCACGAACAAGTGGGCGACGACTAGTGAAAGTTGTCTCCCCACACCATTTTGCAAGTGAGTATGTCGGAGCACCAATGTTGCGGACATATCTGAAGGATATGCTTACTCCTTGCGTTGGAAAATGTCCACGTGACAGTCACAACTCAGTGGATTTTGTCCGGCATCTTAACAATTTCAGATTTTTTGTTTCAGACATCCTTGTGAGTTTCGATGTTGTCTCTCTCTCTTCACGAAGGTGCCTTTGTAGGAATCCTTGGAACTTATAAGTCAGAAATTTGACACAGAGATGACCAACCTTTTTAGGCATGTCCTGACATCAACATATTTTCCCTTCAATGGTGGATACTGGGAGCAGACAGAAGGGGTAGCAATGGGGAGTCCACTTTCACTAGTCATTACCAACTTGTTCATGGAACATTTCAAGGAGAAATTCCTGGATTCAGCGCAGTGGAAACCTACCTGTTTCTTCCACCATGTTGACGACACCTTTGTCATGTGGCCTCATAGTAGAGGCAAGCTGAATGGTTTTCTCATACATTTCAATTCCATACACCAGAACATCAAGTTTACCATGGAAGTCAAAGTGGATGGAGTGCTCCCCTCTGTGGATGTCCTGGTGAAAAGATGATCAGACGACATGTTGGGCAACAGCGTGCACCGTAAAAAGACACATAACGACCCTGTGTGCGGACCATGAATGGAACAGATGCTGGATGCTCAATGCCTGAGGCCTGGGTGCAGACCACATTCAGTACACCTTGGGGGGGGGGGGGGGCGGCCTGGTGCCCGCATCTGATGATGGCAATGTGGTTGCTTGTTGCTTGCTGAAATATTGTGCTCATTGGTCACTAACACCTGGCTGTTCACCCGTGAACTCTTTCGTCACGAAGTACACTGGGAGAAATTGAAGAATCACAGTTCTCAAGCTGATGCCACTTGCTTATGCAGTGCGTTCCTGAAATCTATTAACATCAGTGTTAGATCCACTGTTTCCTGCTTTGCTCTCGAAGAAAGTGTATATCCTGTAAATTGTGTTTTGCTTGTTCGTGAAGTATTTGTTGCTCACCACCACCATCAGCCATGACAAATCGCAAGAAACTGAATAAAAATCCACCAAATAACTGCTACAGTTATGTTCAACACTTGCACTGGCCAAGACACTCGCAGCAGAGTGTTGAGAAAAACTGCTGAACAGTCGTTGGCTGTAGGAGGATGATTTCGCACCAGGTGCACAGAATGAGCCTAAACTAGACCACTATCATTCGTGGCTGCAACTGTAGTGTGTGGTGAATGTAATTGGATCTTATATTTTCTACTAAAGTAGTTTTATATAACTCGTGAAAAATTTTGTGGAGAAAAGAATTACAAAAACAAGAACTATACACACTTGAGGGAAAAATTATAACAGTTGACCAAATTGAAAGTAAAAAAGGTATCTTCGTTTGTCTGCAGATTTGAACACTTTCCAGAGAGAAGCAATTTGATGAAATGTTACATGGTGACGAGAAGGTTGCCTGGGAAAGTTTCTGAAATGGTTTTCATATATTAGGAAATAAGAGAGCTCAGAATTATAAGGCCCCTATGACTTGTTTCTGTAATTTATTTCTTTCACGCTCATCTCGACTTCACAGGTGATAAGCCAAGCAGGAAACTTGCAGCCAGTTTAAAGTTAGAACAAAAATTCTTCATAATGTTGTCTGGACATTGAGAGTGGTGAAACTGTTTGTCTGGCTTTGGCAGCCAGAACCAGTGGTCATGTGTGTGTGAGTTGTGCTTTGTGGATGGTCGTGTGTTGTCTACTTTAGAAGAAGGCCTTTTGGCCGAAAGCTCACTTGTTTAGCAGTCATTTTGTCGTGCCTGTTTGTGACTCGACATCTCCACTATATGGTGAGTAGCAATCTGTCCTTTTCATAATACTGTAATTATTCCATCCTGGGTTTTCCTGCTCTTGTTTGTTTTACTGTTGTGTGTGTGAGCTGTTCAAAAAGTATCAGACCTTATTTTTATTGTTGAAAACAACAATGTTATCGGCCCACAACCGCACTATATGTTTGTAAGCATACATAGTGCACATGCCTGATTTTTTTCGGGACTGCAGAAACAACCAGTTGCTAGTTAGCTGTTGACAAGTGGACATCTGTAAGTGGCAGTCGTTGGATTTTGTGTTGTGGGCAATATGTCAGAAAAAGTATAACAAGATTATTGCATCAAATTTTGTTGTAAGCTTGGTGATTCTCAAGTTGAAATGACATGCAAGATGTGATAAGTATTTGGGGATGAAGCATTGGGTACCACGCATATAAAGGAGTGGTATAACCACAGCAAAGATAGCTGGTTGTCAGTGAAGAGTGGAGCATTGTCAGGGAGGCCCTCAACATCTGCAAATGAGGTTGTTACAGATCACGTAAAGACCGTGGTGATGCAGGATGGATGATTCACAATCAGATAACTCACAGATGACATTAAAATTAGTATTGGGTGCATTCATTCCATTTTGACAGAACAACATTAGACCTCAGGAGGATCCCAGCAAAATTCGTGCCAAAGTTGGCAACAACTGAAAAGAAGCAACTTTGTTCAGAGATCCTACAGGATGTGCTGGATACTGTGAACTGTAATCCCAACTCTCTTGAACAGTGATCACTGGTGGTGAGTTCTGAGTTTATTGGTACGATGCAGAAGCAAAGTTCCAGTCTTCGCAGTAGAAGCATCTGTCATCCCCGAGATCCAACAAAGTGATGCAGGTCCACAGCAGTGTGTGAAAGTGATGCTGACTGTCTTTTTTGACTAGGTTGTGTGGTCCATCACAAGTACACCCCGGAAGGTACTAACTGTTACGATGACGACGAAAGAGTCGTCACCAATGTTGACTGGTGGCCAATGCTAAATAGAAACATATAAATCACAGCAGGTGTGTCAGTAACATTGATTAGGTGCTGGCTGCATGGTCTGGATCTGTAACGACTAAAATAATCAGAAGTCTGTTGTAAAAAATAATATATATTGTACTTAACTGGTTGTAGAGAATTCTTGTTGGCTGCATACGTATAATTATCTCACTTAGGCCATACATTACTAAGTGCCTTGTTAGAGGTTGCTTCCTATCAGCTGAAGGCTATGCTACTTTACTACTTGACGTCCCGAGCAAGAGTGGACGAGAGCTTGCTAGAAACTTGATACAAAGCGCGGAGCGGCACTTGCAGTGCTGGTCACGGCTTGCAGATCCAATGATACTAATATGGTCCGCAGTCGATAACTACAACCCCTAAAAAGTGTGGTATCGAACGTTGATACCACATTCCTCCCCCGCAAATCTGCGAACGGCCGTTAAATATGGCTTATGACTGCCGGGTGGAGGACCCCATGCTGACGTAGTTGAGGAGGTGGAGAGCCTGACTGCAGGAGAGGTGTGCCCACCTGCACCCTGCCATTTGGACCGAGGGGAGACAGGAAACGCCTGGAAACGTACTCCAGGGTGCACATCAACATGAGGTGTCTGCGCTTCTACAACTATGGGAGGAACCGAAGGGTTGACCTCCATCGGGTCGGGGCACCCGACCAGCAACAAACACTGGAAACCAGGAAGTGCAGGCTCTTGTAGGCAGTGGACGGCATTGTAACTGGAATTTCACTGTGTCCTATCACAGTTGAAGGCCCCTGGTCCACATGGCCATCTGGTCAGCGTAGTGATGCTGGCACAGCTGGCAACTCCGGCACGAGACATGTCCACACTGGCGCATCATCGCATGGCAAAGGTGAAGCTACGAGCGCTGGCACCCAGGGGCGAGGAAGAGGTCCCCGCGGGGGGTAGCCCCGTCGGCCCCGACACTGGAAATATAGGGCAAGCGGCAGAAACCCCACAACTAAAGAGGTGCATCTGATTCTGATGCCTGCGCACCTCACCAGATGGACCTGATATGACAAACATAGCGCAGCCAAGATGGTGAAGAATGTGCTATTTCAACCATCGGCGATTGCTGTGGAAATGATGAAAGTAAACAATATCATCTGGCAAGAACTTGTGGGTCTACCGTGGCAAAGAAATGTGGTGCGGAGGATGCAACAAATTCATCAGAGTTCTGTGAGGACGACCAAGCAACAATTCAGCTGGCAAAGCATCGTCGCGTGGCTGTGACCAGTACGAAGATAAAAACAACAAAAGAGCGTCCTCGCGAGAATGAGAGTCACGACTTAAACATTTGAATGAATCTTTCAGCGGCTCTGTTCGATTGAGGGGAGAACGGTGCTGAAGTTAAATACTCAATACCATTAGCTGCACAAAATGTTTCGAACTCTGCAGACACTAAATGAGGTCCATTGTTGGTGACAATGACTTGTGGCACTCCTTCTATGCAGAATATAGAAGACAAGGCTTTGGTGGTAGCAGATGATGTCATTGAGGACATACGAACAACAAATGGAAAAAAGCTAAAAGAATCAACAAGAATTAACCATTGTGCATCCCAAAAAGGACCAGCAAAATCTAAATGTGAGCAATTCCATGGCAGAGTTGCCGTAGGCCATGAGAGAAATTTCTGCGGTGGTGCGGATGGATTTTCTGCACACACAGAACGAGGACAACAAATCTTGGTTATGTCAGCATCAATACTAAACCAGGTACAGTGACGGCGACCTAACTGTTTTGTCCGTACGATACCCCAATGACCTTGATGAAGAAGTCGTGGCACAGCTGACTGCAAAGAACGTGGAACAATAACATGAGACTGATCGTTCTGCGTGTGGAGCAAGAGGACACCACATTGGACAAAAAGTAGTTGTCTGTGCACAAAAAGCGATGAACCAACTGATCTTCTATCCGATTTTTAATCCATTGCATAGTGCCATATCACAAAACAACACTTAATACTGGGTTGTTAGCTGTTGCTGTGGCTGTACGACGAAAGTCAACAGGAAAACTTTCTACATCATCATCATTTTGCACATCAATGAACATACAAGCCTGTTCGGAAGATTTGAACAGCAGATCTTCAGCTATTGCCAATCTGGATAACACATTGGCGTTACCATGCTGGGCAGTAGGCCGATACAAGATGCCGTAACGGTACTGCGACAAAAATAGTGACCAATGAATAAATTTTTGAGCCGTACACGGAGGCACGGGCTTTGACGGATGAAACAAAGACGTCAAAGGCTCATGGTCGGAGAGAACTGTAAACTTGCGACCATATAAGAAGTCGTGGAATTTCGTAACTCCAAAAATCAAAGCAAGAGCTTCCTTCTCGATCTGCAAGTAGTTAACAGCGCGCAGAGAGTAGCTTCGATGCAAATGCGATCAGGCGATCGTGTAAACCAATTTTGTGAACAAGAACAGCTCCAATCCCAAAATTGGAAGCATCAACCATGAAGACAAGTTTTGAAGGATTAAAGGGCGTAAGACATGTACTGGATAACAACGCAGATTTAAGCTTCTGAAAGGCATGTTCGCATTCAGATGACCAAATGAATGGAACGTTCTTTTGACATAGTTAGAGTAACGGTGCTGCAAGAGATGATGTGCGAGGCAAAAACTTGTGATAATAATTGAGCTTTCCAAGGACGGATTGTAATTCTTTAACTGTCTTGGGTGCTGGTAGTTCTGATATTGCTCTTAAATGATCCGGACTTGGATGCATGCCTTGACAGTTTATTACGTGTCCCAAGTAGGATTGCTGTTCAGAAAAAAATGTACACTTGGCCTTATTGTCTCAAATTATGCAAATGTTCATGCTGCATAGAACCAGAAACTACAATGTCATCTAGATAATTACACACTGAAGGAATCGACACACAAAGAATCTGTAAGTACTGCTGAAATAGTGCCGGTGCGGATGCACATCCAAACGGAAGCCTCTCAAATTAGTAGAGACCCAAATGCGTATTCACAACAAGAATCTTCTGGGATTTGTGATCCACAGGAATTTGAAGATATGCGTCTTGCAAATCTAACTTAGAAAAATATTTGCCTGGACACAATTTGTCAAACAAGTCTTCTGGATGTGGCAAAGGAAACGTTGCAACAGGAAGCTGAGGATTGACGGGGGCTTTAAAATCCACCCACAGTCGCAATTTGCCTGATGGTTTCGTTAAGATAACCAGTGGTGAAGCCCATAGTGATGCTTGTCCCTGGTTCGATCACTCTTTGTTCCTCAAGTGCATGAAATGTTTTAGCAACATCATCTCAAAGTATGTGAGGCACTGTGCGAGTGCGGAAAAATTTAGTCTGTGCGTTGTCCTTCAATTCAGTATGTGCCTGAAAATTTTTCGCACAACCTAAACCTGGCAAAAAAATTCAGCATACTCTTGACATAGTTCGGAAACACTGTTTGTGGGAACACATTTAGTGACAGCTAGTACATCATCGCACACAGTTATGGAGACTACATCAAATAAATCAAGACCAAAAATATTTAGTTAAGGAGACTACATCAAATAAATCAAGACCAAAAATATTTACAGATGGGGGTGAACACAGTATGTGAAAAGAAACCACTTGAGCTTGTCCATGGTATGTCACTGGCAAACTGCACAGTCCCACAACCAGGATACTTTGACCATGGTAGGTAGCTAACGTACCATTTGCATTACGCAATGGAGGTGAACCAAGCATTTCGTAAGTTTTTATGATTCATGAGTGAAACAGACGCTCCAGTGTCCAACTGAAAAGGAATCATATGATTCTGAGTGTTAAAGTCCACAAAAAGTTTGTTCTGCTGTTGGCGAAAAATGTCATTCTGAAAAGCAATGTTGACAAGCAAATTGTGCTTGTCGGGATTCTTACATCGGCGTGCACTGGCATCGCAAGCAAAATTGTCACATTCTGCAATGTCACAGGTACTGGAGGCGAATTTACAACATTTATTTGCATTGCTTGTAGCTCATTGTGTTTGGAAGTCTTATTCCGGAAACCGTTCCGGTGGGAGCTACTTTGTCCGGAAACGGGATACGGAGCGTCAGATTTTTGTCTTTTGAGGCACACTGCCTGGACATGTCCCTTCCTGTTGCAAAAATGGCACATGGCCTTGCACGATGTGCAGTTGTGGCGCGAGTGCTTTGAATTACAATGCGGGCATGAGCGCAAAGCAGGCGGCTTCTGCCGGCGCGTAACAGGTGTGTTTCCTGGAAGTGAATTGGGCAGGCACGCGCCGAGCCGGTACAGCATCATGTATGTGTGGTGCGCGCGCAGGTGGCTTGCTAACCTGACAGACAGCGGGAGACGATTCAAAAGAATTTGCAGCATAGTCCAAAGTGTCCTATCTGTCCAAAATGTCCAACACCTGTTCTAAAGTGGGGTTATAGCATCCCGTACGATTATGTCAGAATATGATATGCCACAAAAACGAAAATTCACAGTCGCGAGTGAGGCCTTGCAAAGTGGCTACCCACTCACAGTAATTCTGCTGAGGTGCAAGTTTTGTATGGAAAAATTTGTACCACTGAGCGACAACATTCACACTTTGCTTTTAATAATCAGTTAATGCCTGAACAAGTTCTTCGAAACTGAGCTGATCTGGAGAACCTTTTGGGAATAGTTTGAGGAGGATGCAGCACGATGCCCCGACACAAGATAAAAGCGCATGCAGCCGTATTTTACCTTCGATGTCATATGCAGCAAGGTGGTGTGAAAACGGCATGTGCCACTCCTGCCAGCTTTCCACACTGGCGTGGAACGCGCGGAACGACGGGGCTGTACAGCCGGCTCCTGTGCAGCCGGTACTTGTGGCACAGTTTGTTGTTGTCCCTGGACGAGCTGTTCAAGGCGTGCAGTAGTGGACGAGAGCTCGCTAGAAACTTGATGCAAGCCGCAAAGTGGCACTGGTTGCGACTCGCGGGTCCAACGATACTAATACGGACTGCGGTCGGTAACTGCAACCCCTAACAAGTGTGGTATCGAATGTTGATACCACACTAACATCAATAAGTAATAGTACCGAGAGGTTCCATGGCTCATTTTTGAAGCAGTGAGACACAAACGGCGGGACTTGTAAGCAGCAGGCAGTTATCACCCTGAACATGGTAATGCACCTGCTAATCATTCGCAGTTAATTCAGAGATTTGGTCAAACCCAACACGACTGTGGTTTGACAGCCTCCCTAGCCCCCTGACCTAGCACTGAGTGACTTCTGGCTTTTCCCTAAAATGACAAAATCTCTGAAAGGGATCAAATCTCAGAACAGAGAAGACGTTATACAGATGGAGCAGCTCTGCACCACACAAAAAGAGGCTTTCCAGTAATGCTTCCATCAGTGGCAGCAGCATTGGGAGAGATGTGTAGAAGCTGAAGAGGACTACTTGGAAGATGACTAGTGTCAAAAAATTGTATCTGAATAAAGACTGCTTTTATAAATAAGTCGGATACTTTTTGAACAGCTATACTATAGTGTTACCTACTGTTATTTTACTTATTCATTACAAAAGAATTAATGGATGGTTTGTATATGTTTGGAAAGGAAAGAAAGAAAACATAAAATTCTTCAGTTTGTTTTAGTTTAGTAATTTTGTGAGTTTATGTATTGAATTTTATCAATGCACAAGTTTCATATTATTTGAGTGAGTGCTCACCTCAGAAATTCACTGTTATTAACAACATTCCTATGCTAAACCTTTCTTGCCTATGTTGCTACTTAAATAAATATATCTGAAGCAAAGTATTTGTCTTAACTGCTGTTTTTCTGATTTTTATGTGTAAATAAATGTAGAAATCCTAAATATAAGTAATATACAAATTTTCAATGAAAATTAGTATTCCTGAACAGTGCACCATCTGCAACTTTGAGAATTCTGTAATGTGTGAAGCCTCTGCTTGCTGCCGCCAAAAGCTTTAAATATAGTGGCTCAGAGAAAAGAGAGGAATCTCCCTTTATGCAGGAATCCCCAAAGCACCAATGGAGATTTGTGGAGGACAGTGTCAAATGAGTTGCGAAACAGCTGTGACTCTGTGCTGGGGAATTATGCAAACCAGGGAAGCGAAGCGACATTTCATTTGTGGAAATGGATTTCATATTCCTCACCATGTGTGGCCAGGTTTTGCCATGCTGTAATGTGGGATGTGGAATTGCATAAAGAAAGGGTTGTACCCAGGACTCTAAAACATCTCTTACATATCAGTTCACACTGCTCTTATGTGCACGTTGTTTATGTTAAGTTTGGCTTTAATGCGAACAGACACTGTGATCGGTAATTGACCACTGTATTTAGTCGCTGTTGTAATGCTGCCGAAATAGGCCCTGCTTATTTACCAGGTATTTTTTTCTTGTAATAGTGGAAATGATGCAATGAGGTGAACCAAAGCATTGAAAATCTTCATTATTTGTTCTGTGCTAAATAAATGTCTGGTAGTAGTCACTGATAGTCTCAGACATTCACTTTGTCTTTCCTTCAGCCAGGTCTGCGCGTATTACATTGCTGAGTATTGGTTGCTCTTTGTCTTTTTTCATCTCTTTTTATATGAATTGTTAGAGTATTTCACTAGACTAATTAGAGACCACTCTATGAAGTTGACAAATAAAATTCCACATTAAAAAAATTGTTTGTAATGGGAAATGAGCTGACGTCTTCTGTTGATGCTGGGCAGTATACAGAATTTGTAATTAGGAGTTGAGCTGACTTAATTTACACACTGTGCAAACAAAATTGCAAATATTTGCTGTCATATGTCAGTAATTTGCTGCCAGGATATTTTAGTGCAAAGTCTTCTGGCCATCTCGAGGTGTATACTGATGAAAGTAGACTGAGCTCTGTTTAAAACTATGCTGGCACACACATAAGTACCCAATCGTCACTGCATGCATTTGTAGAATGTGTGTATGTTTGTAGCAAGTCTGTGCATTGTTGTCAGTGTCCTCTGTGATGAAGGCTTGTGTCTTCAATATCTGATTGTTTGTCTTAGTACAGTATAATGACACCAGTTACACAAAGCATGAAGTTTTTGTATAAAAGGATTTCCACAAAAATGGATAGTGATCCCTACTACATACAAACAAACACCACGATATGGAAGAGGATGATGCTTTCAAGACTACAGTCTACCTCCTACATATTGGAAATATTTCCACAAAAATGGGCAGAATACTAAGAAAACATAAGGTTAAAGTGATCTTTCATCCATCAAAAATCTCGGCCCTTCTCGGATCAATAGTAGGTGACTTAGAGCTGTGCAAAGCAGGTGTTTATAAGATTCTTTGTGAGTATAGTAGATTGCATACAGGGTGTTACAAAAAGGTACAGTATGTACAAAAAGGTACAGTATGTACTGTACTTCCTCAATTCGTGGCCAGTTGGCCCAATTGAAGGGAAGGCAATGTTGACTTCGGTGCTTGTGTTGACATGCGACTCATTGCTCTACAGTACTAGCATCAAGCACATCAGTACGTAGCATCAACAGGTTAGTATTCATCACAAACGTGGTTTTGCAGTCAGTGCAATGTTTACAAATGCAGAGTTGGCAGATGCCCATTTGATGTATGGATGAGCACAGGGCAATAGCCATGGCGCGGTACGTTTGTATCGAGACAGATTTCCAGAACGAAGGTGTCACGACAAGAAGACATTCGAAGCAATTGATCGGTGTCTTAGGGAGCACGGAGCATTCCAGCCTATGACTCGTGACTGGGGAAGACCTAGAACGACGAGGACACCTGCAATGGACGAGGCAATTCTTCGTGCAGTTGACGATAACCCTAATGTCAGTGTCAGAGAAGTTGCTGCTGTACAAGGTAATGTTGACCATGTCACTGTATGGAGAGTGCTACGGGAGAAGCAGTTGTTTCCATACCATGTACAGTGTGTGCAGGCACTATCAGCAGCTGATTGGCCTTCACGGGTATACTTCTGCGAATGGTTCATCCAACAATGTATCAATCCTCATTTCAGTGCAAATGTTCTCTTTACGGATGAGGCTTCATTCCAATGTGATCAAATTGTAAATTTTCACAATCAACATGTGTGAGCTGACGAGAATCCGCACGCAATTGTGCAATCACGTCATCAACACAGATTTTCTGTGAACGTTTGGTCAGGCATTGTTGGTGATGTCTTGATTGGGCCCCATGTTCTTCCATCTACGCTCAATGGAGCACGTTATCATGAGTTCATACGGGATACTTTACCTGTGCTGCTAGAACATGTGCCTTTACAAGTACGACACGACATGGGGTTCATGCACGATGGATGCACATTTCAGTCGAAGTGTTCGTACGCTTCTCAACAACAGATTTGGTGACCGATGGATTGGTAGAGGTGAACCAATTTCATGGCCTCCACGCTCTCCTGACCTCAACCCTCTTGACTTTCATTTATGGGGGCATTTGAAAACTCTTGTCTATGCAACCCCAGTACCAAATGTAGAGACTCTTCGTGCTCGTATCGTGGACGGCTGTGATACAATATGCCATTCTCCAGGGCTGCATCAGCGCATCAGGGATTCCATGTGACGGAGGGTGGATGCATGTATCCTCGCTAACGGAGGACATTTTGAACATTTCCTGTAACAAAGTGTTTGAATTCACGCTGGTACGTTCTGTTGCTGTGTGTTTCCATTCCATGATTAATGTGATTTGAAGAGAAGTAATAAAATGAGCTCTAACATGGAAAGTAAGCGTTTCAGGACACGTCCACATAACATATTTTCTCTCTTTGTATGTGAAGAATGTTTCCTGAAAGTTTGGCTGTACCTTTTTGTAACACCCTGTATAGGGCAGATGATGTGCACTATTAGGGAGCACAGTGTGAAGACCAGCGGTGTACTCGCCCCCTCTGGGCTACCAAATCCATTATCGCGTAACACTGTATGTCACTGGTCATTTGCGTGAATAAATGAAACGAAAATTGTTGCCCATACTTCAAACTTTTGGAACTCTGTTATTGACAAATTAGCGGAAGTATGACTGTCTGAGGCTCGTATCAATTGTGACCATGGTTTTCAGTTAGATAATCTGTGGAATCTTTTTACAAAAAAAATTGTGCTCTGTGGAACCAGCATCATTCTGTGATTTTACTGTATGAGGATAATCAATCTTGTACCAATGAGGCGAGCGTTCACCACAGAGAGTGGACACAGTAGCATACAGATTCACAGTAGATGAGTATGTGTTCAAATAGTGTGTGTGCAGTGACAACAGGGTACACTGTGTCTCTCCTTGCCCGCTTTCAAACAGGAGAGCTCATTGTACTTTTGCCAGTATATACCTGAAGACTCCGCATCAAAATTTTGCAGCTGCAAGTTATCGACATTGGACATTTGCCTGAAGTTTCATGTAACCTAATGATTTTTGTATTTATTACAAATTTTGGGTTTTATGTGACACGTGAAAGTTTAGCTTCAAATCACTTATTGCTGTGAATTATCCATTGCTTTGTTAATGGTACAGGACATTATTCACATAGGGAGAGTATCCACAGAACTGAGATTTCCTGACAGATTAAAACTATATAGCACAGCAGAACTTGAACCTCCAAAACAGCAGCAGAATGGCAGGTAAGGGCATTGCATACAATTTATGGGAAGGGAAATTTTCCCGGACCCTCGAAAGGTGTCAGAGGAGGGCACGAGATGATGAGACCAATTTCCCTCTCATGGAGCAAATAGTTGTCTGGCAGTTTGATGAGTTATTTTCCAGGAAACACCATTCAACAGGTAATAAGAGAGTGAGATAAAAGGTCCCTGTCCAACAGTAAAGGACTATTTCTTAGGTTAAAAATGCACTTAAACCTCTGCATCATCCATTTTAGTTCCTATCTAAGCATACCTTAAAGCATGCCCAAAGTTTGCGATAAAACAAATGAGTGGGGTACCTCGTATTAACATGTGCCACAGAGTGATGAAAGGATATGCGGGCATTTCAGTTGTCATCTGCTGTGACTGTGAACAATAAGAAAAGAAGAAAATGGTTATTACAAATGGAAAAATAATAGACGAGTGGTCAGGAGAGTACAGGAATCCTGACTTTTCTTTGAAAATGGTATTTAGATGAATATACCAAATTCCATTAATGTAAATAAATTGCTATTTTCTGTTGTAAACAGCTGACTATATTTATTCAGAAATCCCATCATACTGCATCTATCTGTTAAGCCTACATCCAGATAATGAAGTCTGTTAAAGAAGGCATATTTTCGTTTTTATCATTGTTGTGGTAATCTTCAGTCCTTAGACTGGTTTGATGTAGTTCTCCGTGTTTGTCTGTACTGTGCAAGCCTCTTAATCTCTTTGTGACTACCACGAGACACATATATTAGAGCCTGCTTACTGTGTTCAAACCTCGGTCTCTCTATACATTTTTTACCTCTGCCTGCTTACACGGTACAAAGAAAACCGCCTGACCAGCACATTGTCAGGAGAAGGTCGAGCATACGAGCAAAAACCTGCAAATATGCAGTCAACTGTCTGGCGCATTCTGTGCAGTTGTCTGTTCGTAACTGTTCTGGCACTGTCTACTTGGGATGATGAGCTTCGTTCTAACAGCGACGTTCTGATGCTACTAGAGGAAGACAATTTTTGACAGAAGTCAGTTTTCAGTGACGAAGCCATGTTCCTTGTGTCTAGAAATGTGTATGATCGTACTGTACATGTTTGGGGCACAAAACATCCACACGAGATTTTGGAACACATTTGTATCTCACCTAAAGTTAACATCTTTTGTGCCATGGCCTGTTCAAAAGTTTTCAGACTATTTTTCTTCATGGAGAAAACTGTGACTGGTTTTTCATACTTGGACATGCTGCAATAATGCTTTGTGCCCAATGACAGCAAGAAAGTAGAGGTATCATTTTCAACACCACCATCCTCCTTCACCCATTCTTTCAGCCATTCTTGATTAGCTCAGTGCTGAACTGTATCTACATTTGATTGAATTTGTCTCCCATTGTGACTCTCTTCTGCAGTGATCCCCGCAGTCACCGGACTACATGTGATTTCTTCTTATGGAGGAATGTTAAAGATTGTGTGTTTTTGTTTCCACTGGCACTTAATTTGGTAAGGAAGGATAATTAATACTGACTGTGATATGTTGGGACATGTATGTGGAGAGTTTGACAATTGTATTGGTACTTTTACATATGCCTGTATATAGGCTTGCATTCTGTTCTGTGCAATGTATAGTAGCAGCACAGGGCCATCAAGTTCGTATAGTACGTGCAACTCTATGGCCTGTTGTGCTCTGAAAACATCATATAGACACTTGAGTCTAAATCTACATCTACAACCGTACGTTGCAAACTGCTATGAAGTGCATGGCAGAGAATGCTTCCTATTGAAAGACATATTACTACGGTTTCTTGTGGTTCCATTTATGTACAGCTTGTGGGAAGAATGACTCGTTACATGCCTCTGTGCATCTGGTATTTAGTCTATAGTCACAGTGGACCCCACAGGAGTAGTATGTTCATAGGTACTTACTTAGTAATAGTTTTTGAAACTTTGTAAGTAGTCATTTGTGGAGTAGCTTGCATTGGTCTCAAAGTGCATGCCATGTTTTGGTTTTCAGCATCACAGTGATGCTCTCCCATGGGTTAAACAAACTTGGGACCATTTATGCTGTCCAGTATCTTCTTTTAGTCACCCTTGGCATAGGTCACAAAGATTGGATCAGTATTCTAACAAGGGATGCACAAGTGTTTTGTAAACAATCTCTCTTGTAGATTGTTTGTGTTTTCCCAGTATCCATGTTTGCACCACATTGAAAAGGTATTGAGATCTGACTGAATATTTATGCAGATTGTTTCAGATAGTATTTCATAATAGGTAATAGCGTGATCTGCAAAAACTCTTAGATTGTTGTTAATAGTCAGGTCATAATAATGATATACATTATGAAATGCAAGTGTCTCAGTACAACTCTCTGAGGCACGCCTGAAGTTACTTCTACATCTGTCGATGACTCTCCATTCAAGATCACGTGCTGCATTCTCCCCATAAGAAATGCCCAGTCCAGGTACAAATTTCTTTTGATACCACAAATCATAGTACTTTCATTAATAAGCATTGATTGTTACTGACTCCCAACACTTCTTAGAAGTCAAGAAACGCTGTTTCTGCCTTATTGCTTTGATCCACAGCTTCCAGGATGTCACGTGAAAAAAGTGCAAGTTTGATTTTACATGACAAATCCTTTTGAAATCAGGCACACAGTCTCCGACTTTGTTGCAGTTAGTAGAATCCATCCTTGAAATTAAAATTGTGTAATGTGTATTGTTGCTATAAACCTTCCACTGGTTTCAAAAAATTGTCCATACAAATTTCCTCAGATGTGAGAGGGTGTCGAATATGGTGCATATTTTGACAGGTAGTACTTTGTGTCCCTCTGTTTTCCGATTGACAGAACATCTTTATGGATACGTGCATTGTAGTAGATACAATTATTTTCTCTTTTGTAATCTAGAAATCAAAAATAATTTATATGCAGAAAAAATTATGAGCCAAACAGATGGTTGCAGTGGGAAGCAGAAATTGAAGGATGATTTGGTTACTAGAGTAACGGAAGGAGAGAATAAAAAAAAAAAAAAGAGTAATTACAGCATCGTAGTGGCCTTACAAATCGAATATGACCATCCGGTCAGTACAGCTGTCCCATGTAGTAGCACAGCCTCAGAAACTTTATCATTCCTCCGAGTGCCATTCATTTCACAGTTCAGAAGATTGTGTAAATATTAAGAGATTGTAAGGCTGTACTGTTTATATCCTCTGTGCACACCTGAGTTGTACTAGATGAAAAAATAAGAAATCGTACATAATTGTAAGTCAACCAATAATATGTGGTGGCCACAATCTCTGCACTCACCACAAATATGTGGTTTTTAGTGATTTTCTATGTATTGCTGGAAATAACAAACTTAAATGTAGAAGTGGTTTATTTTTTACAGTGGAACTCTAAAAAATAAGAAAATGGAAAATTGAGCAATAGAAAATCCAGGATGGTACGATGACAGTATTATCAAAAGGATATATTGCTCCTCACTATATAGCTTAGAAGTTGAGTTGCTGCTAGGCACAGCAAAAAGCCTGAAACAAGTAACCTTTCAACCAGAAAGGCCCTTTTCTCAATTAGGCAAGATACAAAACACACACACACACACACACACACACACAGCCACTGGCTGTGGCTGCCGAGGCCAGGCTGCTAGTAGCAGTGCATGATGAGAATAGCAATTTGGATGGTGGGGGTAAGGAGGATGCTGGGACAGGGAAGGAGAGGGATAGTGGGTTGGGGTGGAGGATGGTAAAGTACTGCAGGGGGGAGCATACAGGGACAAGGTGGACAGAGGGTAGGGCAGCTAGGTGCAGGTGGGAGGTTAGGCAGAGGGCGGGGCAGGGAACAGTAGGGTGTGGGGGGGGGGGGGGGGAGGTGTCTTTGTTCCAGTCCAACATTAATAGGTATGGATTAAATAGAAGCTGACAATTACAGGAATCTGAAAAGAAACGTGCATCTAATGGCCTAGTTATTGTCAGGAGTCAAGATCTAATGCCAACAGCAATGTGGCAAAAACAATACCTCAGTCTTTTCACAGTCCAGTCAGTGAACAGATTGCTCTTGGCACCTAATAGTGCTGTTAGTCATTTAAATATTTGGTTATGATAATCAGATATGGGCATGGAATGTCAAGCTGTCTGGCCGTAACACTGTGAAGCCCTCAGAAATTGTGTGAAAATCATATTAAATTTTACACAAAAAGTGTGTCTGACGTTATGTTACACCTCACTTAACTTACATTTTGTTTTGTTGAACATGTGCAGCACTAACAATTTAACAGGTAACATTGTATCAAACTACTGTCTTCAGTAATCTGACAATTTGTCATTTCTGTTTTCAGGTAAAGAGCACTGGTACTGTTTCATTGTCTCGTACTTTACAGATCTCAGAAGTCTACTTGGATTGTAATCCAATATGTCACATGCTTAAGAGAGATTCATACATAAGGTGAGTGCTGTGTTTTGATAACACGATTTTCACAAGAATTACCTTGTAGTAGTTGATCACTAAGAAGTAAGTAGTGTGTCATTCCAACGACTATTAACTAATTCTTCTTCTTCTTTCAAAAAGCTAAGTCTTGCCTCTGCACCCATAGTTTTCTGTCTCCAGTAATCCTCTTGATCTCAATGTATGAAAAACATCCCATCTATATTATCGTATTTTGTAAATAGGACATTCCCTTGTTTCCTTCACTATGATCTCGTCTTGAGAGCTGTACTGTAAAAGAATATCATGTCTTAATTAAGTATCCAGTGAGTTTTGCTCTGTCCTGGCCTGTAACTTTCAGTCGTTCTTTCTTCTCTGGTATTTCTTCTAGAGCTATGTTATTCATTTTTCTTGAAGTCCAACTGGTTCTTGTAATTCTCATTTACGATCTGGTGCTGCCAAAAGATCACATTTGCCATCTGTAGTAACGTTTTTTTCCTTTAGTAACTTCTAGTTAATTTTTCTTGTTACAAATCACTTTTTTGGCATTCTGAAGTGATTTGGATAGATTGGTAGCAGGGGGGGGGGGGGGGAGAGACAGACAGACAGACAGAGAGAGAGAGAGAGAGAGAGAGAGAGAGAGAGAGAGAGAGAGAGAGAGCAAAAGCAAAGTGGTGATTCTTCCATGAAACAGAGAGAGTGAGAGCTAAAGCAAAGTGGTGATTCTTCCATGAAACTTGGTGTTACATTTTACATGGAAAAATCGGGGCATTTTTAACCTAGTATTGAAATTGAATTTTATTGAGTTTTATAAATCACAAATATCTCAGTGTGTTCATTATATGAACATTATTCTGTATAAATTATAAATGTTTAAAGACTGTGGTTAAACTGTTGTTTATGACTGGTACACAGCTGCTAAGCTGAAAGGAAAGGAAAGTCATTATTGTGGTATACCTCTGCCACCACCACCACCACCACCACCACCACCACCATTAATTTATCAGGAGCTTCTGTGCACCATCTTCCTCTTCACACCTGGTATCCTCAGAGGGATTTTTTTTTCTAAGTTTGAGTAGCCTTCCTGGAGAGTAAAAAAATTGATTTGCAGCAAAAGTGTTCGTGCAAATTGGATTTGGTAATCTCTGCAAGTGAAAATATTTACGCATTCCAGAATTTTGTGAGAGTGTGACATCAGACTTCCCGGTTGTCATATCTTCTTCTGCAACAACCTACTGCATTGGTGGATGATCCCGAGGACAAAGGGCGGACGTTCTGTGTGAAGTGACTGGTTCTTCAAGGAAGATGGAACAGGAGCAAAGTTGTCTTGCGTGGGCAAAAAACAGTGACCACGAAGTGCTTTGTGTTGTGTGTAACACTATCACAAACGTGGAAAAGAAAGCTTTTCAGATTCTGAACCAACATGGAGTGACATCAAGATGTAAACAGTTATTTTGTACAAAAATGGCACAGCAGCAGTTTTGTCTTGCATCTGCTTCATGCAGCTCAGCATCTTCTGTGAACAGTGACAGTTCACCATTGTCCCTTCCAACAATAAATAACGTCAAGGACAGTGCCAGTATGGGTATTAAAGTGTGTTTGTTCCATTTATGCAGCTGCTTCCTGTCAAGGCATTTGTGATCTTTCTGAGGCCATATTTTCTATTGCTGTTCCACAAAGTTTCAGTTTGAGTAGTACTAAATTGCAGTACATTGTAACTGAAGCTGAGGAACATTATTTTGAAAATCTGCTTCGTGATGTGGATAATGCATATTATTGTTCTCTTTGCTTTGATGAGGGGGAAAAAACAGTGCTGGTGCATATGAATTAGAAACTGTGGTTTGTTGTGTGTCAGAAGCTGAGGATAAAATTGTGAGCCATCATTTGCAGTCTTTTTCATTGGTTAAGGAACATCTGAAGGATACTGTTGATAAACTTACTAGCACATTACATTCAGCAAACCTTCCTTTGCATAAACTATTAGTGCTTGGAAGTGATGGACAAAAGTTTGTAAGGAAGTAATGAGACTGCTTAATGAACAAGTTTGTTGTACAAGAAAAAAGCAACTTATTGATGTAGGCATCTTTAACATTCACTTTCTACATAATCCTTTTTTTAAATGACTGCATCATCTCGGAGAAAATGCTTCTGATCTGATTGTCTCTGTATATACTTTTTTAGTGATTAGCTGTCGATAATGGAAGACTTCAGACATACAACATTCATTGAGATTGCATAGGCTTCAATTCATAAAGAATAGGCTATCCAGATGGTTAACACTGGAAACAGTACAGAGAAAACAACTTACATTTTCTTCCACCAAAGAGGACTGCTGTAGCTCCCAATGCTGGGTACAAACACACTGTTTAGCATCTGAAGAAACCCACAATAGAAGCTGAACTGGCATTTCTTAGCTCCACTGCATGCATTTTTACCCAGTTCACTGGAACATTCCAGAAAAAAGAGCCATTGATATGTTGGCTTTACAGTGAAATGAAGAGGCCTTTTCAGGTTACCTGGGAGTAATTTGTAAATGTAACCTGGTAGGGCCAAGGACTGCAGCAATTCCAGTTTCTTCATCACATAACAGAACATCAGCAAAAAAGTCAATGATCTTGTAAGCATGACAAAAGCATTACCACTGGATATTGATTGTGACCAGCCAATGGAATTGTCTCCAGTTGGAAACCACTATAAGCTCAAGTACAGCACAAACTCCAGTTGACAGTTATTGAAATGTAAGACAGGAGAACCAAATTTCCCCAGACAAGTAAAGTGATGAATACATCTCTAGCTCTGCCTCACAGGAATGCTGTGGCTAAAATGGTTTTTCTGCATTGAGAAGTTATCTTACAAAGGACTTGGCATCACTCTCAGAAAAAACTGTCAACACAGTGATAACGGTAAAAGATACAGTGAAATGGTATGACAACTAAACAGAAAAAGTACCTGTGACTAAAGAGCTGTTTTTTGTGTGCAGTGTGTATACAAGAAATACTAGAACTACATAGAAGAAGAAAGGAGAAAGGCAAAAGAAAAGGAAAAACAAAAATATGAAGAGGGAAAAGAGGAAAAAGGAAGTCAATAAAAACTTGCAACGGAAAAAAGGAGATTTCATCATGTGAAGAAATACTTAAACTATAACGACAGTAAGAACAGGAAAAATTTATGGCAGCTAATAAGTTGACCTCTGAAGAAAATGAAAGACTTAAGGTTGCCTTACAGAAGCAAGAGTTGCCCAGGCTATGTTGACAGGTGCTCTTCAGGTACAGAAAGTAGTTCAAAAATAAGGTGCAGATGCTCTCCAGTCTTGAGTTGATTAAAGAAAGTGTTTCAATAACATCATTTTTAAACAAAAACCAAAGAATAGTAAGTGTTAATTTCTCCAGTGCATTTTCTAAGCAATTATGTACTTATTTTTTTATCTTACCTTGCTTTCTGTACATGACTTATGGTATAAAATGCTTATTAATGGTAAGAAGTTTGTAAACTGTACACAACTTTTGTAATTATGGGTAAATAGTGGCCAATCCACATTTAAAATTTCTGTGCAATACATTGAAATTTGATATTCAGTTTATACAGTGAAAAAAGGCAAAATAAGGATGAAGTATGTTGCTTTTGTCAGACTTTAGAATAAAGTTTAAAGAAATGATTTCTTTCTATTGTTACACATTTAACTTTGATCTTAACCAGTTAGTAGGTAGGGGACATCTTTCTCTATAAAGCAGTGTTATTTTTGAAATACATATTGTCCGATCATAAAGAAAGTTAGCCACTTTTTTGCTAAGTTTTGTCACTTTTATCACCTTTTTCACATGCAAAAATTAATGGTTGTCCTGAAAACCACATTTCCATAAGTTTGAGGCAGCTTTACCCTGCTTTGCTAATGTCCAGGTTTCACATCTGTATGTCAGAACACTCCATACAAAGATCTGTACAAATCTTTTGTTAGTGTGGACACTTACATGTTTATTGAGCAGGAGGTCCTTCTTATTTTGGAAGGCAGTCTGTCTGTGCTGTTCTTCCCTTGATTTCCTGAAGACATCTATTGTTTTCCTTCACAGTGCTGCTGAGATAGTGAAATTTGGTTACTTCCTCAAGTTGCTCACTGTGTCTTTTTATGTCAGTCTTACCTTCACCTCCTTTCTCATCTGTAACCACGACTTTTGTCTTCTTGGTATTTGCTTTTAGTTTTAGTTCTGCTATCTCTTGAGTTAAAACAACAAGCTTTTTATTCATTTCCTTCTCTAAGTCTGCCTCTGTTGCAGTGTCATTTTCAAATCTGATGCAGGGAATATGTGTACCATTAATTTTCATTCCAGTTGTATTTTCTTTCATTTTTGTTAGTTCCTTCCTAGTAAAAGTATTAAATAATTAGGTTGAGAGAAGGCGCCTATGTCACGATCCCCTTTTGATTTTTGCTTCTTCCTTGCTACTATTAATAATCAAGTCCTACTTCATACATTGCTTTAAATAAGTAAAATTTTTGATGGCTGTGACAAGAGTGTTCTGTAATCTGTACAGTCCTCTGCATTTGACCTCTTGGGTAGTGCAATTAGTTCCAGCTTTTGTGATGTCATAACATTAAGATACCACAGTAAACAAATTACTTTTGAAGTTGTCATTGCTGTTTTGTAGAAGCTCGGCCGGTATGTCATCTGTACCCATTGCTTTATTTGATTTTAACCTATTTAGTACAAGGAAGAACTCTCCTTTTTTTATGACTAATCCTTCATTGTTTTCATAAATTAACTCTTCATCATCATTATACTCATATCAGCTTCCAATTCCAGCACTACAGTACAGGTTATAAATATCCTCTTTCTATCTGTCACATATATCTTTACTACCAGCCATTTTAAAATAATGGCATGGACTAAATTAAGTAAAAATACAGTATCTAAGCAATTTCTTTTATAACATTATGTATGCCAAGTTGTTTAGCTTCATTTTCCATAGACCATTTGCAAAGTAAATCATAATGGTGCGGAGCAAGTGTTTTACATTCACATTACAAATTAATTTGTAAATGTGGCTACATGCTGAACATTTATAAGACGTGGCTGCTTTCTTTCTTGCTTTCTTTTTTTTAATTATTTTTTAAGAAATGTGTGAGTTAGTAATTCCTATCCACCACTTTTTATATAATACAGTTACACAACAATACTGTTTCAGGTTTTCATCTGTCTTCAATTAGCATAATATAGCCATCATTATTGCTGTCAGCATTCTGAATGCTGCAGCTGCACTGTACAAAGTGGTTTTCAGAAACACATAAAAATTGTAAATTGACTTTAATTATAAACAAATGCATAATGTGGCCTTGAGGCGAATTTTGCACTGCAATAGTCTGTTCTTGTTGTCTTCAGCCTGAAGGCTAATTTGGTGCAGCTCTCTACTCTGCTCCATCCTGAGTGAGTGTCTTTGTCTCTATTGCAACCTACACCCATTTGAACCTGCTCGCTGTAGTCATCCTTTGGTCTCCCTCTATATTTTGTACCCCTCACTAGTAAGTTGACTATTCATTGATGCGTCAGTAAGTGTCCTATCAACTACTCCCTCATTTTAATTGAATTGTGCCATAAATTTCTTTGTTCTCCAGCTCCATTAGTTACTTGATTTACCCATCTGATTTATCCATCTTCTGTATCACGACACTTCAAAAGCTCTTATTCTCTTGTTGCCAGAGCTGCTTATTGTCCAGGTTTCACTTCTGCACAAGACTACACACAAGGAAAATACCTTCAAAAAAGTCATACTGAAACTTAAATGGATATAATATATGAACAGATTCCTCTTCTTCAGAACTGCTTTTCTTGCTACAGCCAATACATATCTATATATCCTCGTTACTTTGAACATTGTTACTTTTGTGCCTAAATAGCAAAACTTGCCTACCACATTTAGTATCTCATATCCTAATCTAATTCTCTCAATATCATCTGACTTATTTCAACTACTTTACACTACATTTTTTTTTATGTGGTTGATATTAAACTTTTAATCAGAACTCGCCAGCAACATTTGGTGTCATCTTCTAATCTAATTCTCTCGATACCATCTGACTTAATTCAGCTACTTTCCATTATGTTTGTTTTATGTGGTTAATATTCAACTTTTAATCTCTTTTTAAAGTCACTGTCCACTCTTTTCAACTGACCAAATTCTTTGCTGTCTCAGGCAGTTACAATGTCACCAGAAATCCTCAAAGTTTTTATTTTTTTCTACCTGAACTTCAGTTCATTTTCCAGATTTCTCCTTGGTTTTTCCTACTGCTTGCTCAGTCAGTGTACATATTTTAGTAATGCTACCTCTTTATCTACATAGATACTCCACAAGCCATCATACGGTGTGTGGTGGAGACTGTCTGTATACCTGTGTATGAGCCCTAATTTCTAGTATCTTATCTTTGTGGTCCTTATGTGCAATGGTTGTTGGCGGCCAAAGAATCGTTCAGCAATCAGCTTCAAATGCCGGTTCTCCCTTTCCCTTTCATTTCCTTCAGTTACCATTCAGTTCAGTTATTATTCAACGGCCACACTTGTTCATCTTTGGGAACTAGTTCACTGGTGATCATTCCTTTTTGGGAACCATTCGTTTTTATTCCGTCACTGTTCATGTGTGGATTTGAGATACATTTTCCCAAAAAAACCATTACTTCTGCATGATAAATTCATTGATTACCTAATGTACACATGTTGTTTACTTCGATTTCCTTACCTGATATTTTTCTCAGAATGCATCACATTAGTCAGGTGATGTGACGGGCCAGCGATTGTAAGCCAGGCAGAGAGAGCCCAGGACAAGCTGAGTGGAAGTACAAATTATGGAGCCTATTTTTGATCTGTACCGGACAATACTAATCATCACTCACTTTTGAGAGAAGTTCATAGTTGTAACAAGTGTAGTGCCTCGGTTTTCTGTTTCTTTACAGAAACTCCATTACAGAAAATTATGTGTAACTGCACAAGCATTACTAGCGTGAAATGGCTGGAAGTAAACTATCACCTGTCAAACCAGCATTAATAGTTTTATTTTAAAATTTTTGGGTGTGTAAATTAACTACACATCAAGGGTCATACTCTGTTGGAAGTGAAGATTTATTTGGAAAATTATTGACTTCAGACAAGGGAGCTGAGAAACTGGTTTGTATTGGCAATGGTAGCAACTACGTAAATGTGCTGGAAGATCATCAAAACTTAACAAGTGAAAGAAATGTGATTTCCTCTTCTCCCTTCCCCCCCCCCCCCCCCCTCCCCACCCCACCCCCCACCCCCAGTTGCTTAGAAGATCTTTGCAACTGGAAAAGGTAAGCAGTTTTTGATCAGTTAGTGGTTGAAAAGTGTCAAGGTACATGCATGGAATCAGTCATCAGTTATTTGAGAAAGAGAACTTCTGAGCAATCAAGGGGAACCATTAACAGATGAGAGTAAAATGAATATGAAACAACAAATCAGTAAATTACATAGTAATGTACTTGAAAGATAAATTATATGCATATGTGCGGATGGGTGTGTGTGTGTGGGGGGGGGGGGGGGGGGGGTGGGGGGGGGGGGCTTGTGCGTGCGTGAGTGAGTGTATACCTGTCCTTTTCCCCCCCTAAGGTAAGTCTTTCCTACTCCCGGGATTGGAATGACTCCTTACCCTCTCCCTTAAAACCCACATCCTTTCGTCTTTCCCTCTCCTTCCCTCTTTCCTGATGAAGCAACCTTGGGTTGCGAAAGCTTGAAATTTGTGTGTGTGTGTGTGTTTGTGTGTTTTTTATTGTGTCTATCAACATACCACCGCTTTCTCATTTGGTAAGTTACAGCATCTTTGTTTTTTTATGTATATTTTTCCCACGTGGAATGTCTCCCTCTATTATATTCAAATTATACACACAGATTTATTTGAAAATAAAGGAAAGTCCACTACAAGTTCAGTGCCGATAATTTTATGCATATTTCAGACAGTTAAAGTACTACAGAAAAGGGAGGAGAAAGTTGTCCATGAAACTTACTTTGAATGGCTTTTCTGTTAAATCAGTAGTTTCTGTCACAACGGCACAATATGGCACTCTGTTTGACGTGCGTGGGTTTTGATTAAAAACATTTTGGAAAAAGAATTCCTTGCAGGCATAAGATATGTGAGACTATTACATTGATTGCTTTTGAATTAACTACTAGTTCACTTCTCAAAGAGCTATCTCCTGGAGTGTCATTCTGTGCTGCAAAGGCATCCATTGTGCAAGGTGGATGGTGGAATCCATTTACATGTTGAAAACATTTGTGTTCCTTGATGAAGTTGAATTGCGACCACAAGAACAGACTGCAATGTATTCTGTTTGTATTTTTCTTACTACTGTGTTTGTCAAAGCGTGTTCCTATGCCACTTCAAATGACAAAGCTCTATATTTAGTATACATCAGGTTGCCAGTAGTAGAAGAAATAGTCCCATGTGCAGCTTTACAAAAACTGAAATATTATACATGGTTCCTGTCCGTTGTTCTGTCACCTTCATGTTCTGAATTAAAAATTAGTAACTACACTGAATCTTGAAGTAGAACCAATAAACAAAGATACATAAGAATTTAAGTGGGTATTGATCAATCCCAGAAATTATATTTAAACAATTTGATTTGAGTGTCAAGTTCCTTAAGACAGATCCTTCACAGTGGCATATAAATGAAGATGTCAATACTCTACAACTAGTTACTAAACTAAGAATTGTAAATTATCCAATTGAGACAGCATAAAGATCGTGTAACACTGTAATAAGTAACTTACAAAAAGAAAAATGAGGAATAGAACCTACATATACTTTGGGTTGTGGCTGAGTATCTCCATAAGGTTTTGGGGCAAAAAAAGACTTTTTATCAAAGAATAAGAATGTTTAGAAGAAAATGTGATTTCCCCCCCCCCCCCCCCCCCCCTCATCACATTTGACTCCCACACTTGATAAATAGCAAGTTTATATGTTGTATTATTAAAGTTAATGCAGCAATACTGTATTAATAATTAACTTGAAAGTAATGAGATTTTTTGCTGAAAAGGTAGTTTTAAATAACATTCGTTGAGATAAACACTTAATAGGATTTTATGCCATTCTGCACTTTTTCAAAAGGAGAGGCTCCCTTTCCCCTTTTCCTACAGAGTCAGAATCACAAACAGTTTAATATATATGAAACCAGGAGGAGGAGGAGAAGATGATAATTGACAGTAGTCTCAAAGACTGCATGTTAAATGAAGAATGAAGCAGAGTAAGCATTGAAAAACTGTGGAAAAAGGAAAAAGAAAAACTTGCCTTGTCTTAAGTATGTTTTCTACAGGTGATCAAGATGTTGAAGAGATTATCAGATTTCTTTGTTTGCTGCCTGAAATCGTATGTATTATGCACAACTTACTTTTTTATAAGTCATACAATATAAAAATGTTGACATGGGACATGAAATGAGTGACTGCCAGAAAAAGAACAAGATTGGCCACAACTAAAGTGAATGGTGAATGACAGTTCTGGGGACAAGACCAGCTGTGATCATTCCCGGAACGAGACTGTTTGCAATGAAAGTGAATGGTGAACCACTTTTTCTTAGAAGTCGTTCCTCAGTCCTCCTGTTCACTTTAGAGAACAGTTCCGTTGGACCCATTTGTTCATGGACAACCCACGTCTACGTATAACTGCCTTCTAGTTTCTGTACAAGTTGAAAAAAAGCTTTCGCTTCCTGTATTTTATCCCTGCTACCTTCAGAATTTCAAAGAAGGTATTCCAGCCAACATGTTCAAAAGTTTTCTCTCACTCTACAAATGCTGTAAATGCAGGTTTGCATTCCTTCAACCTACATTCTAAGATATGTCATGTGTTCCTACATTTTGCCAGCCGCTGTGGCTGAGCAGTTCTAGGCGCTTCAGTCCGGCACTTCAGTCCGGAACTGCACTGCTGCTATGGTCGCAGGTTCGAATCCTGCCTCGGGCATGGATGTGTGTGATGTCTTTAGGTTAGTTAGGTTCAAGTAGTTCTAAGTCTAGCGGACTGATGACCTCAGTTGTTAAGTCCCATAATGCTTAGAGCCATAGTGCTTCGATAACAGGCCCATCATAACATTGGTCTAGTACGGCCGTTGGTGAGTAATGTCTGACCACACTGTTGGCAAACGCAGCATACAGCGCACGCACAGGAGAGCCGCTCTGCAATTTTTTGCAGAGGAAGTTTGAATATGGCTCCATCTGTCTATCTGCAAATCATTGCGCATGCACGATTTCCGCACCTGCGCATTCTTCACGTGCGTGTTCTAGAAACGGGGTGTTGCCGTGCGGATACCGTCGGTCGTACCTAGCCACCAGCTAGGTTGAACCACCTGAAGATGTCGGACAGTTGTTCTGAGGGAATATTGTGGAATTTGCACAACATGATCTGGCGGCAAACCCATGAAGACTATTTACAAAGGTATTTCTTATTGTGGCAGGATGTTCTCACGGAATTATAGTCACCAATTTCTCCTCTGATTGCAAAAATATTTTTGTTAACAGAAGTGTATAGGTGTTCATTTTTTTCCTCGCACCGTTAGAGTGTTGAATAATAGAGAATTATTTTGAAGGTGGTTCAATGAACCCTCTGCCAGACACTTATGTTTGATTTGCTGAGATGCCATGTAGATGAAGAGCAATGTCAAAAATCTATGTGTGAACATGCACTTGGAGAAACGTATTGAGAAGTGCCATGTAGTGTTAATCACACTGAGCTGCAGTAGCATTGTCTCTGCAGGCATTTCAACAAAGGATATGAGAAAGTACTGGTTGTAGTGAGAAACACAGTTCAGTTTTGTTACAAATTGTGATGTACAGCAACTGAGGCAGATATGTGATGTCATGCAACTGTATGGAACAACAGAGGCTGTAAGGAGAATATGTATTTAGGGCAGATTCCAATTCATTTTGGATGTAAAGGAGTGCTGGTCATGAGCCAAATGCAAGTTGACAGTAGACATTGTAGATGGATCATGACAGATTTTCTCACAAAACTGGGGTCTGTGCTGGAATTTGCATTGGAGAAATTGAAATTGAGGAGAACAGTCTTAAGTCAGTGATTCCTAAAGATATGACTGTGTGTAAAATTTGGGACTTCGTAAATTAACTGCCAGACTGAAAGCAATAATGGCAAGGACAGGTTTGATTGACTCATATGTCTTAGATCCATCATTTCTGCCAATTGTCATGACAGGGAGTGACAGTTGGGCTATCTGTCTGATCAGTAGTTGAGTAGATGACTCTAATACTCAAAGTACACTCTGTATGTGTCAGATTTTGAAAAATATCTGACATTTTGTGACATCTGAGGACAAATTGGTTTTTGATGACATTATGCGTCTACATTATAACATAGCCATAACTGTCGTCTATCTACTGGAGATAATTTTATTGGTGGATAAAGGTATTTTGTTTGTATCTTATTTTGTTTTGTAGTGACCATCCCTGAATTTTATCTTTCAGTTTCTTATTGACTTTACAAGGGCACATTTTTTTAATGTTGCATGAGCAAGTTTCAGTTTAATGTTGAAGCACTAAGGAGTTTTTCTGCAGCTTTTACACCTTTACATTGATTTGATGTTAAAAAAATACTTGCTGCAATCTCTCAATTTTGGTGGTCGCTTTGGAATTATATAATAACGTTAGCATACTAAGTTTTTGTCAGTTTGGAGCAAAAAATTATGTTTTTTGTTTCTTCTTTTCTAGTGCCATCAAGGCAACATTTCCCCGTCTTGCAAAATTGGTGAGTGCTCTAAAATTTACATTTTATAGTATATTTAATTAAAGTAATTGCTTGTAGTGCTTGCTATGTGGTTCAGTGTCATGCGTTTATCAAAAGTGGCACTAAATGTAAGTCGCCCTAGGGAAAACACTAAAAGAGTCATTTAACGCCATGTAATTCTGCTCCTGAATGTGATGACTGTCTGGATTTGATTAGAATGCGAGTCCACAAGATTGGGCAGCTACATCACACCTGGGTTAAGCCACTCACTGAGGATTTGAACACACGATTTCACCAAATTGTGGGGGTGCTGGTGATGGTGTTTTACGTACTGCTTCAACATGTCCCACAGATTCTCTGTGGAGTTCAAGCAAGGTAATTTTACAGGCCAGTCAAGATGTATTACTGTGGGGGAGTGTACAGAAAACCAGTAACATATTTTTCCAGTCTGATGAACTTTCCTATTGTTGCCTTGAGATATTGTGATGGCAGTACCCTCTTGTAGGTGACTCACTGCAAATGTTCGTCACATACAGTTTCCATCACACTGTTCTCTTGTTAATAGATTCGGATGGACCTTCATTCGTTGCCTGCAGCAATTCCTGTCAGATTTGGAAGCAATTTTGATTCACAAGCCATGAAATGTGTCTTTGGTCCCACTCGGTCGCAATCTTTTTCTGACCAGAATTCAGACGTGGTTACATGGCTGGTTGTAGGCACATCGAGCAGTTCACCGCGAAACACCCACAAGTCCATTAATGTCACACACTTATGGCCATGTACACAGCCCAGTACTATTTCCCCCCTCCCCCCCCCCCCCCCCCCCACATCCTTACATTTACCCACATTTACATACAATGTACACTTGAAACCATTTCAAAAAGCCACCCACCATTCAACACTGTGTGACCAGAAGGATTGTCATTGAAAAGGTACCAGTCTTTTGATCACATTTGATTGTGTTAGATTTTTACTCCAGTGTGTTGTCTTTGGTTGCCTCGGTGTTAGCTTGTAGCAAGAGGTTTTTGTAAAATCTGTGAGACATCATTTTTAAGAGTACTTGGATGTTAGTATGTTGTTCTGTCAGTACTGAACACACATCTGTTTAAGAAACAACCGCTTCAATGTAACTGCCACTTTTGTAGTAGAAGTAGAGGAACCTAGTGGGAGGACCCAGCACTAACAACCTTCTACTCATAGAAAGGAATTCTCATTGCTTTTAACTTTCCCCATGTATCCCAGAAACTAAATGCTCACCAAGAGGTGTACCCCCTCCCTCCTCCCCCCTTCCTCCTCCCCCCTCTCCCCTCTCCCCTCCCCTACCCACTACCCCCTCTCCCCAACCCCTTCCCCTCCCTGCCCCCTCGACACATACACACACACACACACACACACACACACACACACAGTTCATTTGTTGTTGAAGACATCCTTTTTAAGTGATACATTGTTCCTAATTCAGAACAATTTCCTTCATCTGTCACCTGAACATGTTTCCTGTACACTCTTTTGTATCCTAGATCTTTCTCTGTTGGTGAAACAATAATTAACTTCCAGAAGCTCAAGTTTTTTGTATAAGACTTTTTTTCTTTTACAACTATTGCTAAATATATGCTCCTTCATGTCTGGAAAACCCCACTAAAAAAGTGTCCGGTGAATTGGTGTTTGATTTTCATTGACTATTTTGGTAAATAATAATTAAGGTCATTCCATATGGACAGAAACTGATGGCACCTGCACTGTAGTCTCTCGGACACAAATGGAATTTACTGGCAGTGACAAATACAACACTCGTGCACTATGGACCAATCCAACTAAAAGCTATGTGAAGGAAAGAACATACTGAAGGAATCACATCAGTGATGTCAATGTTCATGGACTGCATAATGACACCTGAAGTTTTTTGGTGAAGTTGTAGTTCCAGTTCTATGGTAGAAATAGGGGGAAGACAAACTCCACATTTGGACAAGTGAAATGAAGTTTTTAAAAGCCTTATTTGGAGGTAGAGAAAGTTTGATATTAGATAAGGGCAGAAAGTTTTATATTAGATAAGAGCGTTACAGTGGACGACTATTTACTAAATTAAAAATTATCAACATAAGGTGGTGTGAACATCATCGTGGGTACATGTTTATAAATTACCAGCAAGAGCCATGAATTATGCTCCAAATGAAGAAAACGTTATGCAGGACGGAAAGGACATGTGACAGAGCTTTATAAGTTGTCTCTCCTATTTTTGTCTTCTAAATCTGTAATAATGTAACATATTTTATTTTGCCAATGATGTTATAATTTCTAGCTACGCATTTTGCGAATACTAGTGTTTTCTGTTATATGGTGCCAGCAGGATAGTGTTTGATGATGTGACCAATATCAACTTGCATATTGAATGATGAAAGTCATAGAGTTGCTGAATACTGAAGGTGAAATGCAAATTCTTATTTATTTTGTTTTTTGGAGTTACTTTAGTGGATATAGATAGAAATGCAAATGCCATTACCTGATCCAAATTGATGCAGCTAACACATTGCTACAGAGACAGAACCAAATAGTGTGAGAATGGGAAAGTGTTCAATGCACACACACACATTCAAAGAGTTTGCCCATTGAGCCTAATATTAAACCTGTCAGGAGTCGGATGAACTTGTAATTTTCAATATCTTCTCTTCCTTCTCATCAGGCATACATTATATGATATTGCACAAGAAGGCCTGGCAGAATTGAGAAAGAAAGAAAAATATTATGTATATATGGTGGCATGGAGCTTACTATTTTCCTTGTTAAATAAAATATCACAGCATTAATGACGGCTTTTTTCGAGGGATGGAGACTTTATCTCCATAATGGAAAGCAGATGGCAACATTGACGAAAAGCACCACAGGAATAAAACTTAACTCACAGTGGGCAAACATCAAGTATGTTTTTCTCTGCTACAGACATGCTCTCTGCATTGTAAAGGACTGAATTTCTCTTCATTATTCATAATAGTTACTGTACTGCATCCATTTAAATAATAAAACACTGGATGAAATTTTAAAGAGTTTGCAGAGGTAAGAGCGCACTGTGTAAATTTGGTGCATAGTTGCTTTTAGCTGGTATATTGCAGTTTGTGAAATGAAATGTAGATCAGATATCAAAATTGGTAGGTTACCTCAGATTGAGGCCAGTACAATTACAGGAGCAGAGAACATCATGTGAGGACAACTCCCTGTTGTGTAATTCAGAGGAGTTGGCGGTGGAGAGAAGGGCCCAGATGGACCAAATTGTGAAGCAGCCATTGAAACTGTACATGTTGTGCTTAGCCGTGCATTGCACCACAGAATGGTCACATTTGTTAGTGGCAGAGGCCATTCATCCTTTTAGACAGCAAGACAGTAGTCATACTGACGTAAAAAACAGTACAGTGTTTGTAGCAGAGTTGGTATATGACATGGCTTCTTTCACTGGTGACATGGCCTCTAATGATGTAGGTTAAGCCTGTGACATGACTGGGGTGGATGGACAAGTCTTGCACTTGGGTCTTTCACAGAGATATAATCCATGTGACAAGGCAATGGGAGTGGGATGATGTAGGGATGGATTAAGATGTGTAGATTGAGTGGGCGATAAACACCACTGCGGGAGGAGTGGGAAGGATCTTAGGTAAGATTTCCCTCATTTCGGGTCACAATAAGAGGTAATCAAAGCCCTGAGGAAGGATAAGGCATTAGAAATCTATTTGTGGACTAGGTTTGGAGGGGTAGTACCTGTCTGATGGTAAAAGTCATTATTTCGTGTTTAAAACCAAATAATATGAGTCTTTTTGAGGTTAAAGCTTAAACTTAGCTGTGGGCCACTTGTAGGACTGCTCAACTATCACCTGAGCTGTGTCTGCTGGGGTCGAGTTTTGGTCCTTAATCAGTGTGCTTCAGTTGTGAATGAAAACATTACGGTTTTTGAACTGCTCCTTTAGAGTCATTGGAATGTGTTTTATATTGGGTGGAAATAAGAGTGAGCCTGGTACTGATTTCTGTGGTACTCCAAATGTGTTCTCCCATTATGAGGTTATTTTTATTCCTGAGATACTGTCTGCATTCGTTACGGAGGTAAGATTCTATCCCTGCAAAAGGGATCCCATTAATGTCACAACACTTTAATTTGCTAAGTAGCATTTTGTGATCCACAAAGTGAAGGCTTTGGCAAGGCCACAGGATATTTATTTATTTTGTTTAGCTCTGCTAGCTATTCATTTGTGATATCTTGTATTGCATTCTGTGTGAAGAATCCTTTATGAAAACCAAATTGAGAGATGGTCAGTAAGCAGTTAAATGAGTTAGTTTTATATCATGGGCCAGTTTTTAAACATTTTTGAAAAGAATGGAAGGAGTGATATAGGCCTGCAATTAGAGGTAGTTTGCGTATCTCCAGTTTTGTAGATGAGTGTTCTTCTTCTTCGGTTATCAACCCACAGGTTGGTTGGCAGCAGCACGCCATTCCGTTCTTTTGTCAACTTTCTTCTTCATATCTGCATAGGTCTGGCACCCGATGTCATTTATTACTTGTTGAATGTAGCTTAATCTAGGTCGTCCTCGGCGAGTTCTTCCTTCAATGATTCCTTCTAATATTCTCTTAATGAAATTGTTATGCCGTAAAATGTGACCTATGAAGGTTATTCTTCTTTTCTGTATATTTCGGCAAAGAGATCTGTTTTCTTTCACTCTTCTGAGGACATCTTCGTTTGTAGCCTTGTCTCGCCAGCTGATTTTTTCCATTCTCCGGTAGCACCACATTTCGAATGCCTCTAATCTTCTCTTTTCTTCTTTTCCACTAGTCCAAGTTTCACATCCGTAAAGGGCTGTACTCCACACATAGGTTTTCATGACTCTCTTTCTTACGTCTAAACTAACATTTCTACTCGTCAGTAAGTTTCTTTTTCCATTGAATGCTATTTTGGCAAGTTGTATTCTGTTTTTAATGTCACTTTTGCTCCTTCCATCTGCTGTTATTTTGCTACCTAAGTAGTTAAATTCTGTAACCTGCCCTAGTTTCTCTCCCTTTATTGTTATTCGTATGGGTTCATTGTAGTTCAGGGCGCCACTCACCATCACTTTAGTCTTTTTCTTATTTATTTTCATTCCATACTGTTCTTTTAAGGTGTTTTCCATTTCATTGAGTGCGGCTTCTAAATCTTCTTTCCTTTCTGTAATTATGGCGATATCATCTGCATATCGCAACATATCTATTTTCATTCCGTTAAGTTTTATTCCTACTTCAATATTCTCTCTTATTTTGTCTATTGCTTCTTGGATATATGCGTTGAAAATTACTGGAGATAGTGGGCATCCCTGTCTCACTCCTTTCCTTATTCTTGCTGTTTCTTCTTTGTTTTCCTTCTTAACTAAGGCTGTTTCATTTTGGTATATTTTAAAGATTATCCTTCTATCATTGTATTTCAGACCAGCCTTCTTCAGAATTCTAAACATTTCTGGCCATACAACATTGTCAAATGCCTTTTCGAGGTCTACGAAGGCTATAAATACTTGTTTGTTTTTGGAAATTTGTTTCTCAATTATTAGTCTTAAAGATAAGATTGCTTCCCTCGTCCCTACACCGCTTCTAAAACCGAATTGGTCTTCACTTAGAGTGCTATTCAATTGGTTTTCAACTCTTTTCAAAATTATTCTTATTAGAATTTTTGATGCGTGTGAAAGAAGACTGAGTGTTCGATGGTTTTCACAGTCCATAGTAGATGCTTTCTTAGGTATGGGGAATATGATGCATTTCTGATAGTCTTCAGGAACTTCACCTGTTTTGTATATTTTCTGTATGAGTTGCAGTAATGTAGCTTTCATTTTGTCTCCTGATTTCTTAATTAGTTCAGAAGGTATATCATCAACACCTGCCGCTTTCTTATCTGGTAGTTCTTTTAGTGCTTTTTCAAATTCATCTTTCAGAATTGTGTCCCCTAGTTCTTCTTTCTCTACTTCTTCGCTTAATTCTATCATATTATCTGTTAGAGGGTCTCCTTGATATAGCTCTTCAATGTATTCTTGCCATCTCTTCAGCGTGTCATATCCAAATAGTACCTTGCCCTCTTTGTTCTTTATAGTTCCTGAAGATTTTACTTTCCGTTTAGCAAAGTTTTGTTTTATTGTTCTGTAGGCCAAGTCAGTTTTTCCTTTAACCATGTTTTCCTCCACCTCTTTACAAATGCTGTTGAGGTAATTTTCTTTTGCTTTCCTAGATTCTCTGTTTATTTGGTTTCTAAGCTTTCTATATTTGTTTTCGCTTTGCTCGTCAGAGGCATTTTTGTATAGTCTTCTTTCTTCCATTAGACAAATTATTTCAGGTGTTATCCACTCTTTCCTGTTTACAGGTTTGGCTTTCCCAATAAATTCTTCTGCTGCTTTATGTATGCCTTCTTTGATTTGTTTCCACTCCTCGTTAGTACTCCCGGGAATAATGTTTGATGCCATCTCATCAGTTTTCCGTGCATAAGGGATCACTAGTTCTTCAGACTTTAGGTTATCTCTGTTCCATACTTTGTTCGTTTTTCTCTCTAATCGCTTGAGTTTGAGTAAGCATTTCATCATTACAAGGTTGTGATCACTATTAATATCCGCAGACGGGTAGCTTCTGCAATCCTTGATTTGGTTTTTAAAACGCGATTTTACTAATATATAGTCGATTTGGTGTCTTCTAGTATCTCCTGGGGCTTTCCACGTGTACCTTCTTCTTTTATGGTGGTTGAAAAGGGAGTTCGCTATGACCAACTTGTTTTTGGCACAAAATTCAATTAGCCGGCTTCCTCTTTCGTTTCTATCTCCTAGACCATATTTCCCTACAATTCCGTCAACTTTCTCTTCTCCAACACTAGCATTCCAATCTCCCATTATAATTAAGTTCTCTTCACCTTTAACATAATTTATAACTTTGTTGATGTCTTCATACACTGTTTCTATTACATCGTCTTCTTCTGCCGATGTCGGCATATAGACTTGTACTATTACCGTGTTCTTTGGTTTGGTTCCAATTTTGACTAGTATTATCCTAGAGTTAAATTGCACATATCCTGTGACTAGATTCCCGAGTTTTCCTTTTAGAATTATTCCAACTCCACCGATTCCAGTTGTTCCTTGGTTAGTACCTGTATGAATGATACGATAATTTCCTGATCTGAAGTCTCCTGGTTCAGGCCATCGCATCTCAGATATTCCTATTATGTCTGTTCCCATTCTGTCCATCTCTAGTTTGAGGTTCTCTAATTTCCCGCATTGGAGGAGTGTTCTTACATTCCATGTTGCTATTTTTAGTGTATTCTTCAACTTTGCCTGACCTTCCATTGTCCCCACCCGGAGATCCGATTGGGGGACTATTACTCCGGATTTATGTTTAACAGAAGATTCTGGCATGGTGCGCTACTGATTCTTGGGATATCTTGAGTGATCTTTAATGGAGTGGTTTCCCGTTGCCTTCTCCATCCTATGCCGTTGACTGTGAAGTTCTTCCGCCTTTAGGAGCAATTTCTCACTCCAAGGACAAGAGAGTGCCCTGCCTCTATCCGCTCATCCGCTCTCTTTGAGACCGTTGGCACTTGATAGGGGGCGTTTCCTTATCCCGGGAAACACTCGGTCGTCAGAGCCTCGTTAGCAATAACAGGGTGTACCGTGCAGCAATCCTTAGCTGCAACTCGGGTAGGTGAGGTTGACATTTGTACAGGAGAGGCTGTTAGAGTCGCTTCACTGTACCTTACACCCCAGATGAGTGTTACTACAGCTTATTTAAGTCTGTGAGGAAATATGCCTTGAGCAATTTTCTAATTACAAAGATAGTTTAAGGTTAATCCTGTCAAGTCAGAACAAGCCTGAAAAACTACTACTCTTCAGTGACCTGATGAATTCTATAGTCTCCTTAGGTGCTGTATTTTTAAAACTGATATGTGTTGGTGGTTAAATGCAATGTATGCACAAGTAAATCCAACACATTTGTATTTATTACTGGGTGCAGTGTTTGCAGCCACTGTGTGTTTAATTTGGTGGCCAATGATTTGAAAGTGTTACTATTTTGTGCAAGATATTTTCTCGAGGCTCAATTTCATTTGTTCACTATTTCATGTGTTTCTTGTTTAATAATGTTATTCTTACTTCTGTTCAACTGTACCTTTGTTTGTTGTGGTGGAAAATAAGACTTAACATGCTGTAAGAATATGTTTAAGATTCTGATTTCAATTTTCCACCAAGTCAGTCTGCTTTATAAATTTCTCCAGAGCATTGTTTCTATAATTTCTCTGTAAACACTATAGTTAGTCATTGTCTATGATTCTGCAATACAGTACTTTTCTTCTGTGATCTGTAATTAAACTGGTCAGTAAAGCTTGTTGCTAATATTTGACCATCATGGTCGGACATACCGTTGACTGTTAGTTTTACATCTAAATCACTGCAGGTTGTTGGTTCTTAAAACAAAGTATCAGTAGCTGTTGCACTATGTTCTTCAATTCTCATACGAAATTTTCTTGTGAAAAATAATCCAAAGCTGGACATCAAAACCTCTACTAAATAAATCACCACCATTTGACTGTATATTACTGTTTTTTTTTTCTGAACAATCTGGTTTTTGGCTTTTACACCTTTATCAATTACATTGTGTAAGTTATTATGCTATTACAGTAATATACCATCAAATGGCAATGTATTCTTTCAAAAAAGTACTGTTTGACTGTGGCTCAGCACCATCACAAACTTTTTAACTGGTTCCTTTATTAAGTACTGTCAGAAGAAAATTGACATTGCAGTTGGCACAGACAATAATTTTCCAGTTAAGTGCATAAACTTATTAAAATCATCGCCAGCTACTTTATGAGGCTTCAGATACTTGCTCCCAGTACTCTGCGCACTGTCAGCACCATCAGCTTGTGTGTTTCCTGGTGGACTACTATGACACAGCATTCAAAAAGCTATTAAAAACAATATTAAACAATGGAAAATCCAGGATGGAAAGTAACAATGTTGTTAAACACAATAATCTTTAACTTGGAGAGCCCGGGACATAACTCCAGTTTTGCATGTACAGGATGTAAACCATAACTGTTTACTACTTAGCACAGTGATGTAGGCGAAGTCAAGATGATGAGATTTGTAATAGAACACTTGTGGTTTATCAAGCTGGGAAAAGGCCTCCGATTGACATACAAAAGCCACCAAAGCTACAGTCAAAATCATCCTTCAATATTAAAACCTTGTTCTTGTACTTGTAAAATGTAAAATTCACATTTGTGTAAATTGCACCTCAAAATATTGTGGAATTTCACAGCATGAAGTTAACGATTAAATCATTTTATTTGTCTGGCATTCTTAATATGAAACTACTGTGCTCAGAAGGGTTAATTTGAGATCTGATTGTAAGTGTAATTAGCTTTTCACGTAATGGTTGCAAAAGTCTTTTAAAGACTTACTGAAAAGTTGAAATTGGTAATGTTAACGAAATAGCCAACTGAGCCCGTGATGTAAGAGAGCGAGAGGACATTGAAAATATTGCTCGGCATGTGCGTGCTGTAGTTTAGGTGGCTTTTGAAGGCCAAGTTGAGACATAGACTTAAAGTGTTCCGTATCAAAACACCACTGTGGTTACTGTTTACACCCTGTGTAGCGAGTCCCCTTTTCTTTTCTTTGGTTCTTCAGTAGTTTGACATTAGCTTCTGTCTATCAAGACAAATCTGAAATAGGATTTAATGATTATACAGAAAATTAAATACCCACTGTGGTTCAGTTGAATAATGTGTAGTATTGTGGAATTATCTGCTGGAACTACAAAGTTAAAGTAAATGAAGTTTTTATTCAGCAAGTGTGAGTGGTGGAGTAATGATTCAGCATGCAGCAAGTGAAGTCTGTGTTTAAAAAACAGGATGCAGAAAATTACATAAGGCTTTTCAAGTTATTCTGAGCCCATTACTATTCTTCCACTGTTAATGATTTCCAGTTTTGTTTGAATTAGTAGGCAGTCTCACACATTTTTGGGGGGTGATACAAGTATTGTTGCCAAGCCAAATAATGATACACAGACATAAAACTTTTTTGTGGGTTACATTTACTGGATTGGCAGCAGTGATCTTGCACTGAAGTTTGTGAAACACAGCTCAGTCGGACACTTGAGTTTCTTGTAGATTATTTGAAACATGAACCTCCTTCATTTTCAGTGCATGAGTGCAACTAGAAAGAGGAAATTTAGACCCTATGTAATTTGGAAATGCTCAACAAAAACCACAATAACAACACACACACACACACACACACACACACACACACACCACACCACACAAACAATGATGACCTGTATCATGACCCAGCAGTAGTGAAAATTAATTACTTGCAGGTGAGTAAGTAGCATCAACTCAGTCCCTCTATTGTTTTGCTAGAGGGAGTGTAAGATTTTAAGCAAAAACATCCATCACTTGCCTTGTTAATCTCAATCGCTTCCTCACTAAAATCGAAGTCAATGCCAGACTCCCTGTGTTGTTTTATTCCACAGGAGTATCAGTGCCAAGGTAAAGTCCTGCAATAGCAGATTTGCTCGGCTGTCATAAGCGTGTGTGATGCTTGTGCTCTAAGCACCAGTTCTCCATGGTCGTGATTGACTGATGGATGTATGACAGCCACAACTGTAAGAAATACAGTAGGCACCAGCCTTACGCTAATAGAGATCATCCTAAACAGACTCTAAAAGGGGCCCAGTCTTAAATGGTGGTTGAAAAACATGCTTCACAATGTGTTTCTGCACAGTACTGCCAAACCTGTTGGAAATGCTACTTACAAAAGGTGAAAAAGACCTTAGGTTTAGATGCCTCCTCATTATTTTAATGGTTGGCCAGTAGAACATTGCATGGCTTATCTGTCTTTCATTGTAACCATTCTGGCGAAAGGTGACTTCATTGTGGGATGCATCAGCTGACAAAATTTCAGGAACTGAAATGATGTAATAATGAAATGCTGAAGTATTCCTTCATTCTCTTCTGGATGGTGACAGTTATCAGAATGGTGATACTAATTGGTGTATGTTGGCTTCCTATAAATGACATATCCCACTGTGGCATCAACCTTCCCCCTGATCGACACATCATTCTTTCCCAACTTCTTAGTGGGGGGGGGGGGGGGGGGTCTGTTGAATTCAGATGCTATGAAATGGTGTTTAAATTCTCACTGCCATGAGTCCAAACAACAAAGTTATTGTCTACATATTTAAAAATGCAAGTATCAGTGTTACCGTCTCCAGGGCACATTCATTAAAATCTTCTGTAAACAGACTGCTGACAGTAGGTGACAAAGAACTCCCTACCACAATTCCGTGTTTCTTCTCATAGACATATCGTGATAAGGATAGATTGCTACTCGCCATACAGTGGAAATGTTGAGTCACAGTCAGGCACAACAAAAAGACTACTAAACAGTAAGCTTTTGGTCAAGAACGCTCTTCTGAATTAGACAAAAACAAAAGACACACACACACACACACACACACACACACACACACACACACATTCACGCAAATGCAGCTCTCACACACATGATCACTGTCTTTGGCGAGGCCACATTTTGTCTACTCATAGAATCATTGTATAAAAAGTAATTGGAAGTCAACACTTGCCAGAATACATTAGTTAATTCTACACAAAACCGAACCTCCATTATCCATAGTAAATCAAACAGTCCTAAGTTATTGTACACACTGATCTATTGTTTATAGTCTCTTGTGATAAGGAATTTTTCTTCAAGAGTTTGTTAGTGACCTCTCGATACTTTTTGTTTGGTCAGCACTTAGTTTGGAATGCACAGGGTCAGGTAATAAACACTGCCAGCTTTGAACATAATCCTGCTTGTCCAACACAGTTACAGCATTGCCCTAGTCCATGGGTAAGTGAATGATATCAAGGCCCACCCAAAGTGTGAATCCAAAGCAGCCCTCTCAGCCACTGTAATATTACTCTTAGGCGAATCTGCTTCTGCTGACACACTACAGGCTTCTCACCTAACCTCCTCAGAACAGTCTGAAGGTTGCGTAAAATCATCCTGCTCAAGAGAATTAATAAAATTGACAACTGGCAAATGCTTGGGTGTCAGAACAAAGTTCAAACATTTTCTTAGCATGGATATAATTGTCACACAGAGCTTTTCCACGATAATGATCACTGAACTTAAAGATATAATATCACACTTTGATCTATGGAAATATTAAAACTTGGCTGAATGCTGGGCAGTGCAAGAATAAAATTCTCTGTCATGCTATGGCTGGGAAGCACCACCAACCGAGCCCAAGAAAATGATTAAGTTATCAAAGCAATCATCAAATTAACTGAGAATAACTCTTTGGAAACAAAATCCAACTAGCAGCCCCTGTAATTAATCCTTTCATGAACAAGAGCTAAGCCAACCCATTGCTTGATTCAATTAGTGGGAGGAAAATTTATGTGATGTACAACTTTGGCAAAACTTGAAACAACATTACAGTCTTGACACTGTAACAAAAACAAAAGTACACATTGCAATCTCATGCTTTGCTGTATAACTTTATATATCTTCAGCAAGCAATGATACATTTTCTCCATGTTCAAACAACTTAAGGAATGCAGCTGGATGACGTCTTCATCAAGAGCCGGTATTTCAACAGGTGAACACCCTCTCATTTTCAAGCCGCAAATTCAGTGAGGGAGCACTGTGCAAGGAAATTTGAAACCTCAGTTGATGGGGCTACGCTGATTGTGAACCATAAATGACTTGTGCGGAAATGTAAAAACACACACACACCTATGAAGAGCAACAGCTTTCGTAATGAGATTATTCTCCTCCTTTGTTGCATAAGAACCTTATGAGAGTTATTTGTTGTATTTTCCAGACCAAGTGTGCATAGGTGACTTTCCCTTTAGGACCCAGTAATCACACATCTGAAACAGAGAGATTTCTCACTCCACATCACATACTACTTAAGACACACCCAGACAAGGCGTCAGACGTCACAGTTTCAAGTAAGTTCATCAAAGCAACAATGCAAAGTTCAAAATCTTCATAGTGCACACATAAACAGAAATCTCTAGATGGCGCGTATGACCCTAGTTGTTTTTGCACCCTAAAACAAAACAAAGAATATCCTGATGGGTGTGCTACCATCCACTTAGGCTGTAGTGCACAAAATTGGATCTTCCAGTGTGGAATACTGAATGCTCCCTCTTATATATGGCAAAAATTTCGTTAATACTGCTGGTCCCGTACCTTTCTACTTTCACCACATTTTCTGCTGCAGCTGTTATAGCATTAGTCTTTTCTGCTGCCACGATGAGGAGAATAGTCAAATTTATCTTCCAGATAAAATGCCTGGCCAAATGGAACAATGGCTTTGTTCACAGGGTGGCCATAATAAGGATCTGGTTTTCCAGGCACTTGTTTTGCAGCTCTCACATTTCTTGCTTTGTCCACCATGTGTTGTGATAGAATGTTGTGCGAGATATTTTTGTTTGAAGTGGACACTAACCTACCGTAACTGTTAGAACTTTCCATTGGCAGATGTACACAATTCAACAACTGAAAAGTTGATCAGGTTCCCCCCCCCTTGAGGAGTGTTGTCGGTTTCATTGTGCTGTAATCATTCCCGACTTCAGTAAACTCTCTTTGCGTTCATAACTATATGCAGTATATGCAGTAGGACTTGAGTTAATAGACCATGCTTTAAAAGCAGAACCAACAACAACCACTAGCGCTGACTAATGGAATTTAATTCTCAGCCGACACACAAAATCTCTTGTCATACTTCCTCTTGTACTCCGTTGTGATCTCATCTTGAAACATTTAGAACATGGGTTGGTAGGTTTGATATGGACGAGGTACTGAACTAGCCATCTTTGACGTGGAGTTCAACATCGAGGAAGGTGGCTTGTTGGGTTGAGTAGGACCAGATGAAGGTTTGAGGTTCTGGAGGAATGTGGATAGGATGTCCTCACCCTCGATCCAGATCACAAAGATGTCATCAGTGAATCTGAAAGGGGTGAGGTGTTTGGGATTCTGGATGTTTAGGAAGGATTCTCTAGGTGGCCCATGAATATGTTGGCAGAGGATGGTGCCATGTGGGTGCTCATAGCCATACCCAGATTTGTTTGTAGGTAATACCTTCAAAGGAGAAGTGACTGTGGGTGATGATATAATTAGTTATGGTGACTAGGAAGGAGGTTGTTGGTTGGAATCTGTTGGGCGATCGGGAAGGCAGTGTTAAATAGCAGTAGGGTCATGGACATTAGGGATGCTAGTGTAAAAGGAGGTGGCATGAATAGTTACAAGCAGGGAACAGTGTAGTAAAGGAACAGAGTGGATAGTTGGGTAGGAAATGGTTGTTATCGTTTGTATAGAAGGTTAGGTTGCGGGTAATAGGCTGAAGGTATTAGTCTACAAGAGCAGAGATTCTCTCAGTGTGGGCACAGTAACCAGCCCAAATGGGGCATCCTGAGTGCTTGGGCTTATGGACTTTAGGAAGCATGTAGAAGGTCCTGGGTGGTTGCATTTATGGACTTTAGGGAGCATGTAGAAGGTAGGAATGTGGGAAATGGTAGGGGTGAGAGACATGAACTCCAGGGAGAGATTCTGGGATATGCCTGAGGATTTGAGGAGAGGCTGGAGATCCTGTTGGATATCTGGAATGGTGTCACTGTGCAGGGTTTGCAGGTGGATGAATCTGACAACTGGCAGAATCTTTCTACCAGGTAATCCTTGGTTCGTAAGAACAGTGGTGGAGCCTTTATCAGCAGTTAGGGTTATAAGGACAGGAACAGTTTTTAGGTGGTGAATTGCGGTTCTTTCTGCGGATGTAAGGTTGGTTTGCATGTTGAGGGATTTGGGGAATGATGGTGAGGCAAGGTTAGAGATTAAGAGATTCTGGAAAGCTAACGTGCAGTGATTTGGAGGTACTGGGGATGGATCACTGTTGGATGGAGGAGCGAGTCAGGCAGTTTTCAACATTGGTCTTTGATTGAGTCTGATTGGTAGGATTGGTGGTGAAAAAGTGTTCCCACTGTAGGGACTGTAAGAATGAGAGAAGGTCTTTAACAAGCTGTCCATGATTGAATTTGGGAGTGGAGCAAAAAGTGAGGTGTTTGGAAAGGACTGATATTTCTGTAGGGCTAAGGCTTTTGTGAGCTGTGTGGGGACAGGGGGTAGGTTTGGAGGTTGTAGAGGTGGTGGAAAATGGTAATCCAAGGTCGGAGAAGGAAGTGAGCCGAGTGGATAGTTTTTCGAGGTGGTATTGTGCATGTTGTTCTAGTTCTTGGAGACCAAGAGTTCAATGTGTGTTATGGGATCCAGGAATTTGTGATTTCATAGCAGGAGAATTTTATGGATGGAGAGAGGTTTTTGAAGGAGGTTTGGGCCTTATTGATACAGTTTTTGCATGACTATGTTGTTGAGGCTAAGAACAGGCGGAATCTGAATAAATGGAGGTCATTATGGAAGGAAGTGTGGTAGCCGGAGATGGGTAATTTGATGGTAAGTTCATTTGGTGAAATTCCATGAGCTAAACAACAATGCAGGAACAGTATGTAGGACTGGGTTCTGGTTAGGAATAAGAAACTTTCCTGTATTGATGCAGACGTAAAGAGTAAGAAACCATGGTGGTAGAAAAAAGGCAAAAAAATATGTAAATAACATAGAATTATGTCCAAAAAAATTCACGTAAGTAGGCCCAAATATGTGGGAAAAAAATTACAAAAAGGATTAAATGAATGAAATAAAGAGAAACTAGATGAAATCTGAGGGAGTTCTTCAATAGTGAAAGGTGAAAGACAACTGAAATTGGCGTGAAGTCACAAAGAGATCAAAGAAAAAATAATATAAATACAATTTAAAAAAAAAGAACATAATGGCATGTCTGTTGGTGAATAAGTGTGAAGAAGGGGGAGGGGGGGGGGGGGGGGGCAGCAAGCACTGAGGCCTCTATAGACCTTAATTATCCGCCCAACCTCGAACATAAACAGATCTCCCGTGCCTTATGTTTCCAGTCACCCACCACCTCCCAAACTGCCACTGTCTAGCCACAGAGGAGCATTCCTCTTGTGACTCAGTACCGCTTAGGACAGGAGCAACTGAAAGACAACTGAAATTGGCGTGAAGTCACAAAGAGATCAAAGAAAAAATAATATAAATACAATTTAAAAAAAAAGAACATAATGGCATGTCTGTTGGTGAATAAGTGTGAAGAAGGGGGAGGGGGGGGGGGGGGGGCAGCAAGCACTGAGGCCTCTATAGACCTTAATTATCCGCCCAACCTCGAACATAAACAGATCTCCCGTGCCTTATGTTTCCAGTCACCCACCACCTCCCAAACTGCCACTGTCTAGCCACAGAGGAGCATTCCTCTTGTGACTCAGTACCGCTTAGGACAGGAGCAACTGAATTACATTCTCTGCCAGGTTTTTGAATCTCTCTCATTATGCCCTGAAAAGAGGAATACTCTGCACACTGTCCTTCTCAGCCCTCCCAATGTGGTATTCTGCTGCTCACCAAATCTACACAATAGGCTCGTACATCCCTACATAACCCCTGCTTCTAGCTCCTTGTGCCTTGTGGGTCATATCCCTGTAATAGACCGAGGTGCAAGACCTGTCCCATACATTCTCCTACTACCATCTACTCCAGTGCGGTCACAAGCATCACCTATCCCATCAAAGGCAGGGCTACGTGTGAAACCAGTCTAATGATTTACAAGCTAAGCTACAACTACTGTTCTACATTCCCGCCAGGAAACTCGTCACTCTTTGGTGAGATTTTCCCCTTCCATGCTGCTTGTCTATCCTCTTGCTGTTCTTTTCCCTTCCCTTGGGGAAAAAGTCTGGGCTGTTTTTGGAAATTATTCTACATTTTCAGTAGTCAGTATCAGAATACTCTCCATTGTTTTTTGTTTCTTTTTTCTTTCTTCGTTCGTCTTCTCCTATCCTTCCTCCACTTCGGCATTTGAGGTTCCTGTTTTCCTCCTTCTTCCCTGTGTGCTCCTGCGTGTGTCATGTAACAGGTGACTGAAAATGCGTAATTCCCAGCCCAGGGTCAACAGATAGGATTTGCACTTACATTGCCTGAGCTGCTACCTTCTGAAATTGCCGATTGGTCCCTCTGTCAGGTATTCAGGTCCCCCTTCTGAAGGGGGTCCCGAGTTGGAAGGAGCGCACCATCGGAGATGCTGGCAGTTGTGGGGGATTTTCTCACAGTGAGGCAATCATCTTCACAATAAACTGCTATGAAACGTAAACGGAATGAGGCTAACGATTCGAAGCTCCTCCTAGCTGCACCGTGGTTCCTTGTGGTTTCACGTACTGAAGATGGTCAGTTCGTCGCAATGGTAAATCCGTCTATTATTCAGAAAGATGTTGGTGCAACTGCTGGCACTGTGAAATCTTGCTCTCGTTTATGCAATGGAACTTTGCTGTTGGAGAGTGCTTCTGATTCTCAAGCACAAGAACTGCTTGCAGCTTCGCTCCCCCACGGCTATCATGTTCATGTCAAGGCCCATCGAATGCTAAATTCTTCCCTTGTTATTTACACGAGGCTGCTCGATGGTCTGACCAAGGCAGAAAACCAAATGTACCTCTATGGTCAGGTTGTCATGGCAGTCTATCAGGTGATGAAAAAAAGTAGATGCCTCTTTAGTGCTCACGTGCACTCTCTTTCTCGCTTTTGATAGAAATATTCTTCTGTCAAAGATGAAAGAAGGTTATGAAGTTATCACAGTCAGACCGTATATTCCGAACCCGATGCACTGCTACCACTGTTGAGAGTCCTGTCAATACCCAGCCAAATGTGTGACCTGTAGTACAGAGGGCGATTGCCTGCCTTCTCCTCCCCACTGCATCAACTGCAGCGGCAATCGTGCCGCCTCCTCCTGCTATTGACCTGTGTATCTCAATGAACGGACTGTGCAGGAGATCCGGGTGAAGGAGGAAGTGCCTTACCAGGTTGCTCGCAGGTTGTCGGCTAGTCGCATATGCTGCATTCTACTATCTGGCACCTACAGTAATGTTCTGGCTACATCTTGCTCCACGAAGGATATGGCCACACAGACATGCAACATCAAATTGAGCACTGTTTTCGTGAATTCGCCCAGTGTCGTGGTAGCATTCTCATCTCCTCCTCCAGCTGTGCAACATGCTACCAAACTTTCACCTCGTAGGGTGAAGTCACCAGCTACACAACTGGCAGGCCGGAAAGAACAGAAGGAATGCTCACATGAAGACTTCCTATGTCCCTCCAGCCAACAACATCTGAGTCTTCCTCTGCCAACAGGAAAAGCGCCAAGAAGTCAAACAAAGGCAAATGGTCTTCTCCTTGCCAATTCGAAGATCCTCTTCGGTGGTGTCACTGCGTGATACCCGCGCTCAGGCAGTCTCCGTGTCGCCAGTGCATACCACCTACCGTTTTTCTGACCTGGACTCCACAGGTGACAGAAGAATGTCAAACACTTCTGTAGACCTCATGGAGCAGTATCCTCCAGCCTCTGTGCGCTGTAGCAGTAAGTCTTCAAAGGCTGGCACTCGGCAGCTGCCGAGGTGACACACTTCAGTTTTTCCTCGTCATTACTTTCCTCCAATGGAACATTTGCGGTCTTCAATCTAACAAAGAGGATTTACAGCTGCTCTTAGAATTTCAGCATCCATTTGTTCTCTGCCTTTAGGTAACAAAATTGCGTCCTCACAATCACTTTGAGCGCCCACATTTCTTCCCGGTCTGTTTTGACCTTCCCTCCAAGGATGGCACTCTGTCATGTGGGAGTTATGCTGCTCATACGGGATGACATTCATAGTCAATCCATCTCCCTGGCAACCCGCCTTCAAGCTGTTGCAGTTCTTCTTTTCCTTCCTCACTTGGCCTTTTCCCTTTGTACCATATACATCCCTCCGTCATTCAGTGTCACCAGGGCAGACTTCCTCCAGCTTATTGGGCAACTACCTCACCCCTTTTTGCTGCTCGGTTATTTTAATGCGCACTATCCCGTTTGGGGTTCTCCCAGAAGCTGTCTGAGAGGTTCGCTCTTGGCTGACCTTCTCTTCTGCCTTAACACAGAAGCTCCCATATTCCTTTCGGACTCCAGGCACACCTGTTTCCATTTGGACATATCCTTCTGCACTGCCCACCTTGCCCGTTGTCTTCAGTGGTCCGTTCTCTCTGGCACATACTTGAGCAACCATTTCTCTTGTGCTATCTTTTGCTGACACCTATCCCACCTACATGCACACCCAAATGGCAGCTTACTAAGGGCAACTGGAGGCTTTACTCCTCCCTGGCAACTTTTGACAAACATTTCCCCAATCGTGATGACCAGGTAGAATATCTTACAAACGATATCCTTACTGCTGCAGAACGTTCCATTCCTTGCACTTCCTCTTTACCACATCATGTTCTGGTCCCTTGGTGGACTGAGGCATACCATGACACAATTTGTGCATGGAGACATGCTCCCCGCGTTTTTACCGTCATCCTATGATGGCAAGCTCCATTCATTATAAACAGTTGCATGCACAGTGTCATTGCATTCTTCAGGATAGCAAAAAAGCCGGCTCGATTTCATTCACTAGTTCTTTTAACAGTTCCAATCCCTCTTCCGTCGTGTGGGCCAACCTCCGAGGGCTCTCTGGAATCGGGATGCGTATTCCAATTTAAGGCCTGACAGTAGCAGATGATATCATTGTGGATGCTATTGCTATCTCGGACACCCTGGGCTGCCATTTTGTGGAGATTTAGAGCTCCTCTCACTATCACCCCGCCTTCCTCCATCGGAAACAGGCAGAGGCAGCTCGAGCAATACCATTCCCTTCTCAGAATCGTGAGTGTTACAATGCCGCCTTTACTATTAGGGAACTAGATCGTGCTGTCACTTCATCCCGATCCTCCGCCCCAGGGTCAGATAATGTTCACTTTCAGATGTTACAGCACCTTTCTCTTGTGGGCAATCACTTTCTGCTTCATATGTGCAACTGAATCTGGGCAGAGGACACATTTCCCAGATGCTGATGTGAAGCCAGTGCCATACCCATGTCTAAGCCCAGTAAGGACAAACACCTTCCTTCCAGCTATCGCCCCATTTCTCCCATCAGCTGTGTTTGCAAGGTGATGGAATGTATGATTCATACCCAGCTATTACAGTGGCTAGAGTCTCGCAATTTACTGACAACTGCACAGTGTGGATTTCAAACACTCTGTTCTGCTGTTGACCATCACCTCACTTTGTCCACCCATATCGTGAATAGTTTTCTTCGGAAATCCCAGACTGTGGCGATTTGGAGAAAGCCTATGACACCTGCTGGAGGACTAGTATCCACCGTGCACTCTAAGGAGTAAGCTCACTGAGGAGTAAGCTCGTCAGAAAATAACGGTGATGCATATGTATGTATGAAACAAACACAACAAAAGAATACTTTTCTTGCTACTGGTGTTAAACAGTCTCACGGAAAGAATATGGGGTATTTAGATTCCCGTGCCTCGACTCACATCACTAATGATGGAAAGAAGCTCCGTATTGTCAAGCCATGTAATAGTTAAGTGACAAGCGTGGGAGGTGATGGCTTAGTAACAGAGACTACTGGAAGTGTTGATCTGACCTCCTATACTGGTGATAAAACAGTAGAAGGAGAAGCATCTGATGTCATTCATGTCCCAAACACAGCTGTAAATTTGCTCTCAGTTAGTAAAATTGTAAGCAAAGGGCATAAAGTGACTTTTAACAAAAAAAAAATTGGGTTCATCTACACTGCAGAAGGTGAACCAAATGCCTAAGAGTGGCATCTATTGTTTAAATACATGTGAAATGAAATAGTGCTACTATACAAAAGATACTGGATTCTTATGGCATCGCAGGCTAGGACATATGAATTGTAAAAGTATGCTACGTTGTCAAAGGTTTCGGCAGGACTAAATGGAGATATCATGGTGAAGGATCCCTGTGAGTTGTGCATCATGGGAAATCAGTCACGTCTCCCATTCAGACCTAGCAAAAGGTATTATAAACATGACTTAGACTTAATGCATTCTGATTTTTGATGTGTTTGTGTGTGTGGGCAAATGGAGACAATCTATTGGTGGAAATCATTATTTCAAAGAACTGTGACTGACGCCCGAACAACAGGGACTTACATACAGTGACAATAAAAAATAGCGCATTGAGAATGGCTAACTACTAGCCGAAATCTGGAACCAATGCATGGCTGTGTTGACTTAGCTGCTGCAGCTACATACAGCGCCAGTGGCTACGTAGTTCGCCTGGCTGCCGCTAGAGCTCGGAGGATCGCGCTATAGTTCTAACTAAGCGCGATCCGCTGGAAAAAATACTTTTCCAGCCGCCATGTTGGATCATCAGCGCGCGGCTTCGTGCCACGCCCAGGGAACTTCCTGCCGCACCTTGGCTAGTGCTAATTATCTGCAGGAAGTGTGACGTATAGCGCAGCTGTTATCAGTATTTGCAGGCCTGTACGTCACGTTCTGACGACTTGTAGTGGCTTTATATTATGAGGCTACTGCATTTAATTTAACATGAGGCAACTGCATGTTTTAGGCAGCCATGCATCATTGTTTTCAATTTTCTTGGTTATATCTATTGATTGATTAATATTTATTTCTACTTTCTACACATTGATCTTGCCAAAAGCCGAGAAACGATTCTTCTTAGTGTTGTAGCCCACTGGTGCACTAAAGGACAACTGATTGCTGCACTCCATAATTTATAAAATCATTATTTTCTCTTATGTTGTTGTTGTTGTTGTGGTCTTCAGTCCTGAGACTGGTTTGATGCAGCTCTCCATGCTACTCTATCCTGTGCAAGCTTTTTCATCTCCCAGTACCTACTGCAACCTACATCCTTCTGAATCTGCTTAGTGTATTCATCTCTTGGTCTCCCTCTACGATTTTTACCCTCCACGCTGCCCTCCAATACTAAATTGGTGATCCCTTGATGCCTCAGAACATGTCCTACCAACCGATCCCTTCTTCTGGTCAAGTTGTGCCACAAACTTCTCTTCTCCCCAATCCTATTCAATACTTCCTCATTAGTTATGTGATCTACCCATCTAATCTTCAGCATTCTTCTGTAGCACCACATTTCGAAAGCTTCTATTCTCTTCTTGTCCAAACTATTTATCGTCCATGTTTCACTTCCATACATGGCTACACTCCATACGAATACTTTCAGAAATGACTTCCTGACACTTAAATCTATACTGGATGTTAACAAATTTCTCTTCTTCAGAAACGCTTTCCTTGCCATTGCCAGCCTACATTTGATATCCTCTCTACTTCGACCATCATCAGTTATTTTGCTCCCCAAATAGCAAAACTCCTTTACTACTTTAAGTGTCTCATTTCCTAATCTAATTCCCTCAGCATCACCCGACTTAATTAGACTACATTCTATTATCCTTGTTTTGCTTTTGTTGATGTTCATCTTATATCCTCCTTTCAAGACACTGTCCATTCCATTCAACTGCTCTTCCAAGTCCTTTGCTGTCTCTGACAGAATTACAATGTCATCGGCGAACCTCAAAGTTTTTATTTCTTCTCCATGAATTTTAATACCTACTCCGAATTTTTCTTTTGTTTCCTTAACTGCTTGCTCAATATACAGATTGAACAACATCGGGGAGAGGCTACAACCCTGTCTTACTCCCTTCCCAACCACTGCTTCCCTTTCATGTCCCTCGACTCTTATAACTGCCATCTGGTTTCTGTACAAATTGTAAATAGCCTTTCGCTCCCTGTATTTTACCCCTGCCACCTTTAGAATTTGAAAGAGAGTATTCCAGTCAACATTGTCAAAAGCTTTCTCTAAGTCTACAAATGCTAGAAACGTAGGTTTGCCTTTCCTTAATCTTTCTTCTAAGATAAGTCGTAAGGTCAGTATTGCCTCACGTGTTCCAGTGTTTCTACGGAATCCAAACTGATCTTCCCCGAGGTTGGCTTCTACTAGTTTTTCCATTCGTCTGTAAAGAATTCGTGTTAGTATTTTGCAGCTGTGACTTATTAAGCTGATAGTTCGGTAATTTTCACATCTGTCAACACCTGCTTTCTTTGGGATTGGAATTATTATATTCTTCTTGAAGTCTGAGGGTATTTCGCCTGTTTCATACATCTTGCTCACCAGATGGTAGAGTTTTGTCAGGACTGGCTCTCCCACGGCCGTCAGTAGTTCCAATGGAATATTGTCTACTCCGGGGGCCTTGTTTCGACCCAGGTCTTTCAGTGCTCTGTCAAACTCTTCACGCAGTATCATATCTCCCATTTCATCTTCATCTACATCCTCTTCCATTTCCATAATATTGTCCTCAAGTACATCGCCCTTGTATAGACCCTCTATATACTCCTTCCACCTTTCTGCTTTCCCTTCTTTGCTTAGAACTGGGTTTCCATCTGAGCTCTTGATATTCATACAAGTCGTTCTCTTATCTCCAAAGGTCTCTTTAATTTTCCTGTAGGCGGTATCTATCTTACCCCTAGTGAGATAGGCCTCTACATCCTTACATTTGTCCTCTAGCCATCCCTGCTTAGCCATTTTGCACTTCCTGTCGATCTCATTTTTGAGACGTTTGTATTCCTTTTTGCCTGTTTCACTTACTGCATTTTCTCCTTTCATCAATTAAATTCAATATTTCTTCTGTTACCCAAGGATTTCTGCTAGCCCTCGTCTTTTTACCTACTTGATCCTCTGCTGCCTTCACTACTTCATCCCTCAAAGCTACCCATTCTTCTTCTACTGTATTTATTTCCCCCATTCCTGTCAATTGTTCCCTTATGCTCTCCCTGAAACTCTGTACAACCTCTGGTTCTTTTAGTTTATCCAGGTCCCATCTCCTTAAATTCTCTCCTTTTTGCAGTTTCTTCAGTTTTAATCTACAGGTCATAATCAATAGATTGTGGTCAGAGTCCACATCTGCCCCTGGAAATGTCTTACAATTTAAAACCTGGTTCCTAAATCTCTGTCTTACCATTATATAATCTATCTGATACCTTTTAGTATCTCCAGGGTTCTTCCATGTATACAACCTCCTTTCATGATTCTTAAACCAAGTGTTAGTTATGATTATGTTGTGCTCTGTGCAAAATTCAACCAGGTGGCTTCCTCTTTCATTTCTGTCCCCCAATCCATATTCACCTACTATGTTTCCTTCTCTCCCTTTTCCTACACTCGAATTCCAGTCACCCATGACTATTAAATTTTCGTCTCCCTTCACAATCTGAATAATTTCTTTTATTTCATCATACGTTTCTTCAATTTCTTCGTCATCTGCAGAGCTAGTTGGCATATAAACTTGTACTACTGTAGTAGGCGTGGGCTTCGTATCTATCTTGGCCACAATAATGCGTTCATTATGCTGTTTGTAGTAGCTTACCCGCATTCCTATTTTCCTATTCATTATTAAACCTACTCCTGCATTACCCCTATTTGATTTTGTGTTTATAACCCTGTAGTCACCTGACCAGAAGTCTTGTTCCTCCTTCCACCGAACTTCACTAATTCCCACTATATCTAACTTCAACCTATCCATTTCCCTTTTTAAATTTTCTAACCTACCTGCCCGATTAAGGGATCTGACATTCCACGCTCCGATCCGTAGAACGCCAGTTTTCTTTCTCCTGATAACGACATCCTCTTGAGTAGTCCACGCCCGGAGATCCGAATGGGGGACTATTTTACCTCCGGAATATTTTACCCAAGAGGACGCCATCATCATGTAATCATACAGTAAAGCTGCATGCCCTCGGGAAAAATTACAGCTGTAGTTTCCCCTTGCTTTCAGCCGTTCGCAGTACCAGCACAGCAAAGCCGTTTTGGTTATTGTTACAAGGCCAGATCAGTCAATCATCCAGACTGTTGCCCTTGCAACAACTGAAAAGGCTGCTGCCCCTCTTCAGGAACCACACGCTTGTCTGGCCTCTCAACAGATACCCCTCCGTTGTGGTTGCACCTACGGTACGGCTATCTGTATCGCTGAGGCACGCAAGCCTCCCCACCAACGGCAAGGTCCATGGTTCATGGGGGGGGATATATATTTTTTTTTTTTTTTTTTTTTTTTTTTTTTTTTTTTTTTTTTTTTTTTTTTTTAAAAAATTGATTATTTTTCAAGATTCAATTTTGTTTATTTGTTGAAGAAAACATCTGAGGTAACTCAGATATTTGTAAACCTCAAAGCCATGATGGAAGAGCAGGCAGGGGGAAATATGTCAACGATGAGCTAAAAGGATTTATGGCTTCTAAGGATATCATCCACCAACTTACAGTACGTTATAATCCACAGCAAAATGGTGTTGCCAAGGCTAAGAGAACATTGGTTGAAAAGGCTCATACTACGATGTTCGATGCTAACCTACCAAATGAGTATTGGGTCGAAGCTATGTCTACAGCTACAGCTGCGTACCTATCAAATCGTTTACCATCCACCACACTCAGAGATAAGACGCCATATGAACTTTGGCATAGGAAGAAAGCCTTTTTTTTATCACATCTGGGAATTTTTGGCTGCAGTACAATTTTTCACATTCCAAAACCCCATTGCAAGAAGTGTGATAAGAAGTTGCAGAAGTCAAAATTTGTAGGCTACTGTCAGGCAACCAAAAGCTATTGATTCATCAATATGGAGACTGTCCAGATAATTGTCAGCAGGGATGTAAAATTGCTGGAGGATGGGAGTTTCTCTAGTTTGAAGACAGGGGAACATTACCTTGGGATTGGAACAAGAAGCAGTTCTTCAGGACATCAGTACTTTACAAACTGAAGAAGAAATTAAATCAGAAGACAGTGATAATGAACCCTTTTATGGCTTTGACAGTGATTTAATAGAAACTGAAGCTCAAGACAAGGGTCATGAGAATTGAAACATAGTTCAAGAGGTTACACCTCGAAGGTCAAACAGAGAACCAAAACCCAAGACATGGCTCAATCATGTTACTTACTATTTGGAACAAGCACTTCCATGTGAGGACATTGATATCAAAGAAGCTTTGAAAGGGGCAAATGGTGAAGAATGCAAAAAAGCAATGAAGAAAGAATTTCCATCCATAGTTCGTAATAATACATTTGAAGAAGTAGACCTGCCCAGGGGACACAAACCACTCACGACTAAGTGGGTATTAAAAATAAAGCCTGGGACTAGCAGTACACCAGAAACATTTAGGGCATGTCTAATTGTAAAAGGATGCACTCAAGTTCCGGGTGTTGATTATCAGGAAATCTTCACACCAGTGGTCAGGCATACATCCGTTAGATATCTCTTGTCAATGACAGCTCAAGAGATCCTGGAGATTGACCATGTTGACATGACTACTGCTTATCTCTATGGAGACTTGAATGAAGAAATTTATGTCATTCCACCAGAAAATTTTGTAACTCCTGGAGGCTGAAGAAAGCTGTTTATGGACTCAAACAGGCTGGAAGAAATTGGGATCAAAAAATTGATGAGGTATTAAGAAAACTGAAATTGAATAGATCAAACACTGATCCATATATCTATTTTCAAAGAGATGGCACCATATCTATTTTCACAGAGATGGCACCAAACTAGTCATCATAGCTTTATATGTCGGCAAAATGTTATTATTCTCTAATGACAGAAGTTTCTCGAATCACTTGATGAGATTTTTTTGAGGTAAAAGATTTGGGACAGGTATGCGATTGCCTAGGCATGGAAATTAAACAGGATTGTGATAAAGGAAAAAATTTGGATCTCCCAGAAATACTATGAAAAAAATTGTTCTGGAGAAATTTGGAATGAATGAAGCCAAGCCGGTGTCAACACCACTTGAACTTGGTTTGGACTTCGTAGCAGTCGAATCAGGTGATATCAAGCTACCATGTCAAGAAGCAATAGGAAGTCTTCTATATGGCATGTTGAGTCAGGTGTTATTAACATTGAACATCTGCCTTCTGAAGAAATGTTAGCCAATGCTTCCAGAAAACCATTTGGCAATGCCAGACATGAAACGTGTATAAGAACCGGTGGCCTTGTGAAGTAAGTGGAAGAGCGATAGGACATTTAGACTTCATAATTTGTGTCACTGTTAATTTAGGGGACATGTTAAAGTATGTAAATTGATATCGGCAATTTTTTTTTTTTTTTTTTTTTTACTCCATTGTGTTGTAATTATTTGGTGGTTATTATATATTCTGGGATGTTTAGTTCTTGATACACAAACTGATTAATTAGTAAAGCCTTATTTTAGAAAGCTTTCACGTTTATATTAAAAATGTTCAACAGATATGATGAGAATGTCAGTGTATCCCCACTTTGGTCTCAGCCATTTTGGGCTTATACTACAGTACTGATGTCAACTTGAGGGTAGAATCCTTTGCAGTATCAGAGTCGGCAGCTGTGGATCACATCTACGAGAGGCACCAAATTCAAGAGTTGATTTTAAAAAACAGAAATTCCAGAAGCAATGTGGCATTTTCTCTTTCTCAAGATATGTAGTATCCTACATAATGCCTGTTAAATTCTCAGAATTTTTCTGTTTGGTACTTTTGAGATGATGAAAATAGAAAGCAATTGCAATAAGAAATTAGACAAAGAAGTTAAAAAGCAAACATTGTTTATAAATCTTGTTACACTGAAAAGTGAAAGTTCTCCTTTCCAGACACTGTAATGCTGTGGACTAGTGTTAATAGGAAAAATATAAAACATTGAAATTGTCTGTTGATATTTCACCACTGAAGGTACCATTCCTATCAGAATATTATCATCTTTCAAATAAAATAAATAAAATACAACAAAACAGCTTTTCCCATTCATTAATATTTTATCAAAAGTCACATATGGAAAAGTCAACTGTTTTGCCACCAGTGGTGGCATATATTGTGGACCAGGAATGTTTTTACATAAAACTGTATAAGACAGTTTACTTACTCCCTGCCCACCCACCCTCTCACTCACTCACCCTCCCTTCCTGCATGCCTGAAGTAGTGAGGAGTATTCAGTAAGTGAACTTCCACAACAATGCATTTGTTCTTGACATTACTTGACTGCACTTGCAAATGCATCTGTTGATGCATATGTTTGCAAAATTGAAAATTGGTCAATGCAGAATGTCATGCATGCACCAGGTAGATGTGAGAATCATTAGACAGTGGTTTATAAACTGAAACAGGCCTATCATCAATGTCAATGTATTTTTAATTTTGACATAAGGTTTACAGCCCCAGTGGAATGATGATTTCAATCTTCAACACCCTCAATCTTTCTTTCCGTTCTTCATTGACTTAAGTTATCACAGAACTGGCTTTTCCAGTGCACAAGAAAAATGGCTATGCTGTGTCTATGCCTGTGTTTATGACCTTTTTAAAGCTCAAAAAAAATTTTTTTTCCTCTCTGAATAAACATGACTTCCAGAATACAGTGAAGTATTTTTATAAATTTACTCTTATATATTTTTAAAAAGTATAAGATGTCAATTATAAGAAATTAAGCCATTCCATTGCCTAAAATATTACTTTTCTTGTATTTAAACCACTATAAGTATACCTTATATGTTTTATGAAATGCAGACTAGCAAAACATGCATTAAAGTTTCCTTCATTTACGTTGAATAAAGAAAAAAAATTACGTGTATTCTACCTGACAACTCTTATTTCTTTCTAAACTCACTGTGTGCATTCTATCGTCATTGTCATCATTATCATCATCATCATCATCGTCGTCATCATCATCCATTAGCAGTTTGGGTATCTCTGTTCACACAATGGACCATGTCATCTTATATCAATGCTTCCCTGGGGTTGATACTGTAGCACTTTGCCTGGCAATCTGTTCTCTAGCATGCCAAGAACAAGCTGGTGCTATTTAGATTAGTGCTTTGTTCATCAGATACTTTTATGTATCATTGTTTTCATACACATTCATTTGTCAACCATCTCACATCCCTTAGGGAATGTAAAAAATTTCACCTGCTTACTGTCTACTCTGGCTTGATGTCAGACGTTTGTTTTCATATAGGAACATTTTTTTATTCTGTTTCTTTCCTCATTTGCTTATCAACATTTGTTTGTAATCTGGTGACAAATTACTGAACTGCAAATGTAGAAAGTACTATATGTGCATATCCAGTGCTTGAGTGGGAGCAACACTGCCAATTAATGTGTGTTAGGATACTTGATGTTTGTACAATGACTGTTGGAAATCAGTGTTGCTTGAGAGGAATATTGTCAGTTACAAGTTCTGAATCTCACAAGTAATCAGATCTGTAAAATGTGATAGAAAGTTATTTAGTTCTTCTTTGACATTCCCCACCAGTTGCTACTTGAGTTCAAAAGAATGAAATGTTTCTTTCATGGTAGTTAGGTGAAAATAAGTACAACATTTTATGCGGGTCAGTATTGTGAAGCAAAACTATGTACATGTTATCCATAATGTGCACCTTGCCAGTTTTCTTGATTCCTCTGTCAACAATGCAACTGCAAGAGATCCTTTGGTTGATAAGTGATTGCTCGAAGTTCCTCCTCATGGTGTTTTTGTTTGGTGTTGTGCAAGAATTTATGTCCCACCTATTCACTAGCTGCTTTCAGATTTATAAACATTTATTCATACCGATTTCCAATCTGTAGACTGCAACACACAATCTCTTTCACAACAAGAACTTGTTAATTGTTCTGTGGCGTTCCCACGTTTACATATTGTAGTGTGTGTAAAACGTCAAAGAATTCTCACTTGTATTAATGTTGTGTTTGGTCGTCTGACACATACACACATGCATTCACAAAACTATGATAAGCTGTTGAACTGTTTTTCCCTTATCCCCTTATCTCTTATATGCAGGGTGATTTTGTGATAAACAAAATGTGTTGTTAGTGTAACATTTGTAATTGTATGTGTTTTATTTTGTATTAAGGATGGGACTTACCTACACACCACAGCACATCTGCCTTACTGGAAGCCGAATTTCATTGTGAATGGTACTGGTGACCCAGGTGAATTTGCTGACCAGTTCATCGAGCACTTTTTCACACTCTATGATGACCCCGATCGAATGAAACTCCGTGGATTGTACCATGAGAAGGCTTACTTCTCACTTTGCAGTTTATATTTGGATGCACAATTTACAACTCCCAATGCAAGGTAAAAGGAAAGTCAGTCTCTCTCTCTCTCTCTCTCTCTCTCTCTCTCTCTTTCTCTCTCTCTCTTTTTTCTTTCTCACATAAACTGAAATGGCTTTGGAAGACAATGGAAACCACAAATTAGAATGACATGGGTTTGAGCGCCTTAACCACTACACCAGGCCACTCTGAGTTTATTTCCGGCAGTGGGGAAGGGTGGGGAGAGTTGTGTAGTATTTTAATACATTGAACTACAAGATTAGAACTCTCACATGAGACTGTGGAAAAAAAAAAAAAAAAAAAAAAAGGTTCAAATGGCTCTGAGCAGTATGGGACTTAACATCTGTAGTCATCAGTCCCCTAGAACTTAGAACTACTTAAACCTAAGTAACCTAAGGACATCTCACACATCCATGCCCGGGGCAGGATTCGAACCTACGACCGTAGCGGTCACGCTGTTCCAGACTGAATCGCCTAGAACTGCACGGCCACACCGGCCGGCTGAGACTGTGAAACTGGTAATATTCAGAATAATATTTCCAGAGTGAATTTTCACTCTACAGCAGATTATGTGTACCAGACTGGGACTCGAAGCTATGGGATGGGTCATAAGTCGGGCAGGGAAACTCAGTCAGTAGAGCATTTGGTCTGCGAAAGACAAATATCCCAGGTTTGAATCCCAGTCCAGCACACAGTTTCGATCTACCAGTAAGTTTAAAGATAATATTATTTTAAACATTGGTGATTTTCTTATATTAGACCAGCCCCTCAGGTTTGATATGTTGTCAGATTCCTTCTCACCCTGTATCAATGAGTGACTGACTTATTTCCATTGTAAAAAATGCCTGTGGCTTTGTCAAATGTTACACATCCATTATTTTGCTTGTATATTGCCTTCCTTTTCGGTTTCCAGAGGATCATTTCAGAAATTCTATGCACATAGAAATTTGAACCAAACACATTATTTCACACACACACAATCTTTTCTCTCTTTTACCAAATTAACAATTCCTTGATACCTCAGGGGCCAGATTTAGACTTTTAGTTCAATGTGCAAACTGGTTTTGTTTTGTGTTTTATAGTCATGACATTCACTGTTGTCTTTGTACAACGGAAAGTTATTACACACAAAGGTCAACAAGGAAAAAATATACTGTGAGGACCTGTGAAGGATCACCATTTTGCGAAATAAGTAACTTGTATGGTGAATATCACTCATTACCCTGATAGCTTCATACCTTTTTTTAATTTGGGAACTATCCTATGACATTAATGAATAAAAGAATCCAAAAGAGGCAGCTTTAATAGTATCTACTTCAGCCACAGAAGCAGTAATTCAAATGGTTCAAATGACTCTGAGCACTATGGGACTTAACATCTATGGTCATCAGTCCCCTAGAACTTAGAACTACTTAAACCTAACTAACCTAAGGACATCACACAACACCCAGTCATCACAAGGCAGAGAAAATCCCTGACCCCGCCGGGAATCAAACCCGGGCGCGGGAAGCAGTAATTCATAGTGCAAATATTGCTGAGCTATGTCTTTCAAAAAGATTAAGAATGTGGGTTGACCAGTTACATTTGCTGTCTCTATAAGGGCCCAGTAGTTTTGTATCCTCAGATTTTTAAGTTGGTTGATCTCTACACTTTTTCTTAATTTTTTCAAGGTTTCTTTGAGACATACGAAACCTCCTATAATGGGTTTTATCTGCATTGAGTAATAGACCATATGAAGAAAACCAGTTTAAAATTTTAAACTGTATGTATCTCGTTCAAGGTGGTTGCCAGACAATTCATCAGTGAGAATTGAAGTATCGTCTGCAAAAAGGAGAATTTACTCTTTATATCGAAACAGAGAGGGAGGTCATTAATGAAAAAAATAGCCTTGTGGCACACTGCAATTTAAGGTCTCCCACTCAAATGAGGCAGATTCTCTGAATGGGTCATCAGCATTACAGTCTGATTCCAGTCCTTTAGGTATTACTGAAGCCATGAATAAACAGTGCAGCCAAACCATATTATTTGGCCTTTTTCAAAAGAATTTGACGGTTTATGCAGTCAAAAGCTTTTGAGGGATCACAAAAAATACCTACTGGAGATATTCTTTTTTAATGGCTGCCAGATCTTGATTTTTAAATGAGAAAATTGCTTGTTCATCATAAAAACCAGCCCAAAACCCAAATTGACTATTGTTGAGGAATTTGTGGAAGTTGAGATGATGAGAAGTATCACTACAGCTAGTTTTAGTGGACCAGGGACAAATCCTTGGAGAAGTGTATTGAACATGGTGCATAAGACTGAACTCATATATTTCAATATTCCTTAGAAATATTGTCCGCATCAATGGACTTTTTATTTTTTAATGACTTAATTATTCTTTCAGTATCATTTATTGAATAGAAGATAAGGATATCTGTGGGGTTCTGTTGCTGATTACTTTCTGTAGAAGAACCAGTGCTTCATCCACTTCTCTGCTGCTGTCAAAAAATGTTTGTTCAATATTTCTGCAACCATTTCAAATTTCTTTATAATATTGTCACCTTTTTTAATTTATATTTGTGTCATGTTTCCTGTTTTTCTGCCAGTTTCCCTCTTTTATCACATTTCAAATTGTTTTTATTTTGTTTTCTAATTTTTCAGTTTTTATGCACATATTCTTAGGTTTATTTATTACCTTCCTTAGAGTGCTACAGCAAAGTTGTAGTGCTGCTATGAACAAGTTTTGAGAGAATTGTACATCATCCTCTTTGTTCTGAAAGATGTTTTTATTTCCGCAGTGAGCCAGATCTTCCTGTCTGTGGTTACATGGCTGATTCTAATTTTTTTTTTTTTTTTTTTTTTTTTTTTTTTTTTTTTTTTTTTTTTTTCGAAAAGGTAGCTTCAAAGAGAGACATTAATTCATTTACGTGTTACTGACATATGTTTCACTGTAAACTGGGCTCCAATCTATCTCTTGCAGGCTGTAGTTGAAATTTTTAAAGCTCTCATCAATCATCACCCTAAAAGATTTCCAATAACACTACGAACTGTCGCACAGATTAATGCCTGTCAGTGTAAGTCATTGACCATCATGGTTGGACATATAGTGATACCATTGACTCTTGGCTTATTTATAGGTATATTGTCAATCATATTTTGACAGTTATTAATACCCCTGGTTGGAAAATCCACCACTGGCATCACGTTAAAAGACTCAATTAAATGTTCTAAACCTACGTTACTATTCCTCTCATTTAAAAAATTTAAATTCAAATCACCTGCAGTTATTAAATTCTTGGATCATGTTACCTGTAGGAGCCCTGTAAAGTACTAACATTACAACTGGCAAGTCATTTATAGTAATCTGTACTCCACATATTTCAATATGTTCTCCATACAGTGACTCTTTAAATCTAATGCTTTGTAAGATATATTATTTTTTTACGTAAATTACACCACCACCTTTCTCAAAGATAGTTCTGGAGTAATGTGTTGCTAGACAGTAACCATTAAGCTGCAACATTTCAACATCTTTCCTGTGGTCTTCACTGACACATAATACATCAACCTTTACCCCTTGTGGATCCTCTAAGAGAATATAATTTCATTTATTTCACTTGTAAGTCCCTTTATATTTTGGTGAAAAATTGTCATTGCTATGTTATTTGCAGAACCTGCATCCTTTTGCCTAAAATAGGATCTGAGGGATTTGAAGCAATAGGCTCATTGTTAACTGTTTCACTGATATTTTTGCTTGAAAAATGGTGTGATGAGATTGCTTGAGCCAGTTGAGGGGAATATGTTTCGGGATGGAGCTGTTATTGTCTACTTCCACAGTTGTGCCAGTCAAAAGAGTACCTAATGCTTTATTTCCATATTAATTCTAGTAACAAAGAACAATCAGCAAAACAGAATGGCAACTTTAAATCAAGCATTGGTAAACATCTATAGAAACAAAGTTATTCATATTGCACAACAAACGTGCAACATCAACATTCAAGAAGGCACAAATTGCTGTCATTGACGTAACAATAGCTATAGCAAAGTTTATCAACTCAAAATCACGATGCTTGTATGGCCTGTCAAATTTTGTTATTGAAAAGATAGTGGACATTATACTAGACTCACTTTGTATATTAATAATTTAGATTTTTATGAGTTGTTCTTTTCCAGCCTGCTTAAAGATAACAGTAGTTGTCCCTGTACATAAAAAAGAGACAGGTTATTTGTTGATAATTACTGTCTTCTCAAAGTGTATGACTGTGTGTCATCGTAGATGCACTGAGGTGCTATGGTATTCGAGATGCAGAGCTCACTCTTGTAGAATTCTGTCTTGACAATAGCAAGCAGAAGATACACATTAATGGTATGAGCTTTGTATTCCCAAATATTTCAAGACACATGTCTCAAGGTTGTGTACTGGGACCCTTGTTGTTTATAATCCATATTAATGACATACCAAGTATCATGCCATGTAAATCTGTTCTTTCATTGTAATCAGAAATGACATAGGGGACCTAAAGGAACAAAGCCAACCTAAGAATTTGTAGTATCTGGTTTAAGGACAATGGATTACCTGTTAATCAGAATAAAACTGCAAATGTTATTTTTAATTTACGCAATACCAACAACAATTGTATGTCTATTAAACTTCTGTGTGTAAGCTTGAATTCCAAATTAACCTGGAAACTCCATACAGATTCTGTATGCACTACATTTTCAAGAGTCATATACCTGATACTTAGACTTGGAACATGTGTGAGTGAAAGCAGGTCATATTACGCATTTTTTTCATAGCCATATAACATACTTCATACTGCTTCGGGGCAGCTCCCCTAGTGCAGAGAGAGTTTTTATGTGACCAAGAAAGGCTGTCAGATGTGTATTGAGTGTCCTCAAAAACAATTTATCTTGTAGGCCACTTTTAAAGAAGCTGGGTGTCATGATAGTCCCATCATTATTTGTACTTAGTTGCCTGGTTTACACAAAAGAGAAGACAGAGCTACACATTAAGGCATTCATTTCACTGTACCAATACATGTGACAAAGAAAATATTGACCAACTGTTTAGAAGACTAAGCAAGACTCATAGAGGGAAAGACGAAAGGATGTGGGTTTTAAGGGAGAGGGTAAGGAGTCATTCCAATCCTGGGAGCAGAAAGACTTACCTTGGGGGGAAAAAAGGACAGCTATACACTTGCGCACACACACCCATATCCAACCGCACATACACAGACACAAGCAGACATTTGTAAAGGCAAAGAGTTTCGGCAGAGATGTCAGTCGAGGCAGAAGTACAGAGACAAAGATGTTGTTGAAAGACAGGTGAGTTATGAGCGGCGGCAACTTGAAATTAGCGGAGGTTGAGGTGTGGCAGATAACGAGAAGAGAGGATATACTGAAGGGCAAGTTCCTATCTCCGGAGTTCCGACAGGTTGGTGTTAGTGGGAAGTATCCAGATAACCCGGACGGTGTAACACTGTGCCAAGATGTGCTGGCCGTGCACCAAGGCATGTTTAGCCACAGGGTGATCCTCATTACCAACAAACACTATATAATGTTGTACAAAACTGACTTAAAAAGAAAGAAGGCTTTCTGTCTAATATAGGAATTGCTCAATTTTGCAAAAGAAATTAATTGTATTTTCGTATGAAAATCTACGCAATTTAACTGCTTTCTTTAATATAGTTATATGTATTATTATGTGTTGTTCAGTTTTACAAACTATTAACATCAGCAGCATGCAAAATGCTCAAAGATGAAAATATATAAAAAGCTGTCATCAGAACCTTGACGATACTCCCTCCATTTGGAGAAGTTGAGTCAGCACCTCGCTACAACACTTGAGTAGGTGTTTTATACTTGTTAACGAATCTGTCACCATATTTGTGGAAAAAGATGGACAAATTACAGATGTAGCTTTGATTAGGGTCACTAGTATCATAGGGAAAAAATTTCTCATGTCTTTCCAACAAACAAAACAGGATTTTTCCAATGAACTAAATGGATTCCTGTAGGACACCTTATCCACATTCCTCCAGATACTCAACAACTTCTCCCCCATGTACTTCACCTGGTCCTACTCAACCCAACAAGCCACCTTCCTAGATGTTGACCTCCACCTCAGAGATGGCTACATCAGTACCTCCATGCATATCAAACCTACTAATCACCAGCAACACCTCCACTTCAACTGCTGTCACTCATTCCATACCAAGAAGTCCCTTCCGTACAGCCTAGCCATTCTTGGTCGTCGCATCTGCAGTGACGAGCAGTCCCTCTCAAAATATACTGAGGGTCTCACTGAAGCCTTCACTGACCGTAATTATCCTCCCAACCTCGTTCAAAAACAAATCTCCCATGCCTTATCTTTCCAGTCTCCCAGTCCCACAGTCCAGCCACAGAGGAGCATTCCCCTTGTAACTCAGTACCATCTGGAACTGGAGCAACAGAATTACATACCCCACCAGGGTTTTGATTACCTCTCATCATGCCCTGAAATGAAAAATGTCCTGCCCTCTATCCTTCCCACCCCTCCAACAGTGATACTCTGCCATACACCGAACCTTCACAATATACTCATCCATCCTTACACAACCCCTGCTCCCAGTCCATTACCTCATGGCTCATACCCCTGTAATAGACCTAGACCTGTCTCATACATCCTCCCACCACCACCATCTACTCCAGTCCGGTCACAAATGTCACCTATCCCATCAAAGACAGGGCTACCTGTGAAACCAGTCATGTGATTTACAAGCTAAGCTGTAACCACTGTGCTGCATTCTATGTAGGCATGACAACCAACAAGCTGTCTGTCCGCATGGATGGCCACCAACAAACTGTGGCCAAAAAACAAGTGGACCACCCTGTTGCTGAACACGCTGCCAAACATGGTGTCCTTTATCTCAATGACTGCTTCACAGCCTGTGCCATATGGATCCTTTCCACCAACACCAGATTTTCTGAATTGCTCAGGTGGGATCTTCCCCACAGTACATACTACATTCCCCTAACCCTCCTGGCCCCAACCTTCATTAGTCACTGCCCTCAACCATCCAGCCCCCTCGCTGTTCTCATTCCAGCACTACACAGCCATCGTTTCACTGCCACACCCAGTCTTTTAATTTCTTTTTATTTCTCTCCTTTCCACTACCTACCCCCTCCCCACCTTTTGTCCTGCCCTCCATCTAAACTGCAGCACTTTGCTGTCCACCACCCTCACCACACTATCCCTCCCCCTCCCCACCCCAGCCTCCTCCTTACCCACACCCAGTCGCCACTCCAATCATGCACTGGTGCTGCAGCTCATAGTATGGTTTCAGTTGACTGAGACTGCAGGCGTTTGTGCAAGTCGCGTTTGTGTGTGTGTGTGTGTGTGTGTGTGTGTGTGTGTGTGCGACTCACCATCTCCGATATATGGTGAGTAGCAACTTCCCTTCTCTAATATTGTTACATTACATCCTGGATTTTCCATTGTTTGATTTTTGCTGTAGGTTTGGTTATAGAAAATTACTATTGGTAGTATGACTTCCTCCTGCAGGTAACTGTATATTGAAAGATGTACTTTGTTGACAGTGTGTTGTATACTTTTCATCAGATTACTCAGGAAAAAAGGTGAGTTGAAGGGAAAGGGAATCCAACAACAGTGTCAGGGCTAGCGAGAGCAGCTACCTCACGGTACACACCCAATATAAATCTTCTTCAGACTTTGTTTGGCACTGGTCTATGCACTTGTTGTCAGACAGCCTCTTAGATTAAAAACAAGTACCAAACTGGGGCTCGAGCTAGAGTACGAACCTCAGTCCGACATTCAGTGCTAATCTATTAGGAAACTTCTGCATACTGTTCATGTTCGAGTTTTCTCTCTCCAATCCCACTGAGTGAGGTGTGGCAGTGGTTAAGATAGTGGACTGGAATGAATTCCAGAGCACAACAGTTCAGTCATGAAGGTTCTTTTGAAAGAGAGACTACCAATTTCCTTCCCAAAACTGAGCTCATATTTTGTCTCTAATGAACTTGTTGACAAATGCAAAACGTTTCCTTCCCTCCAAATCAGATTAGTTCAGTTCTTCTTCTAAAACTTCATAAATTTTCTGCTCGCTCAACAAAAGTGATGTGTGTGTGAGAAGCAATATAGGGAATGGTGATAACTAGCAGATACACAATTGTCATGCTGCCCTCAGCATGTAGTGGTGCCGTCGATCACTACAGCCATTGTGGTTCCCTACTATATCTATTAAACTAATTTGAGAAACTGTCTCCTCAGTACCACTGGTCGTGGAGCAGCTTTTCCAAAGACAGGTGTTTCATGTTGTTTCAATTGGAGCCTCTAATTTAATAAATAGGGAACAAGGGAATTTCATTCAACTAGTCTCTCTGGTATCAGGATAATGTTGCTTTTTCGAATCACATATGTAGGGTGACTCATCTGTTCACTTCATACACTAAAGGTTTTGTTGATAATCTGTTATCACTTTGATAAAAAGTCACAATAGGCTCTTAAAATTGTGACCTGTGTATTTGTTTTTCAATAACAGAGATATGGGCACATAATTCATGTCTTCAAATTGAATTATGCAAAATATAGTTCTGGGTGAGTTCTGGTGTTTAATCTGCATTGGGTGACAAATTCTGTGAGTTTGTGTATTGTCAAGCATCAGTAAAAATCCATTTTAGGCTTATAAACATTTAAAATTTGCCAGTGTAAATGTTTTATGATCATTATAAAGTAAACAAACTTCAGCTTAAGCCCAGATATGCCTGATTTATGCAGATTTTAATTCTGCTGTGCTTCAGTCAAATTCCCAGGAGTGCAGGACCCAGTTAATTGAGTATTTATATTTCAGCGGGGCATGTTATTGCTGAGGGAACATGAGTGGTTCACCATTCTTGAGCAAGCCGCCCCCCCCCCCCCCACACACACACACATATACACATACACACTACACACCCTCTCCCTCTCTCCCTCAAATGTAATAGTGTTGTCAGATAAAGGACTTTCCAATGAATAATTTGTAAACCTATGTAAAATTCAATGGGTGGGGAGATCAAGTAACTAATGGGGAAGTTCTGAATCAGAGTTGGGAAGAAGAAATTTACTGCACGTCTTGACTAAAGGGAGGGATCGGTTGGTAAGACACATCTGGAAACAAGAAGAAATTATCAGTTTGATAATGGAGGGAAGTGGGGGGGGAGTAAGGTTCATAGAGGGATACCAAGGCATGTGTGTGGTAAGCAGGTTTGACTGGGTGTAGGTTGCAGTTGTTATTTGGAAATAAGAAGCTTGCATAGGATAGAGCAGCACAGAGAGAGGTGCATCAAAACAATCTGCGGACTGAAGACCACAACACCTATACTAATCATAAAACTGTGAAACCACAGTGTCTGTCTGAGTGAACATGCTAATCTCCAGATGAATTTTCATGGGGTTTTCACAGATCACTTGGGGCAACATATAACCTTATTTCATCAAAATCAGATCATGAAAAGAAAAGAAAAAATATTGTAATTTAAAGTGTCATCTAAAATCATCTGCTGCTCTGAATAGTTTGGAGGTGTACGTTAGTGACAACATAGTACATCAAAGAACCAATAGATGGCACTGCAATTCCCCCTCCCCCCACTCCTCCCAGTGACAAGAGTTTTGTCAGAACTTTACATCACTGACAGAATCAAGTGCCACAGTATTATCGTTACAAACACAAACTAACGTTGAATTTTCTTGGCTACAGTATGCAGATTTACTGATTTTGCTGTGTCCATTAAAAACTTGATGAATTTGCTGTGCTTCTTTCAACAAGTTTCATTTATATTTTACTTCTTGGCTAGGAACAATGAATTTATTGAGAAGGTGATCCATTTTTACTGATTGAGGTGCAGAACCCAAAAAAAAGAAAAGAAAAAAATGGTGGTATGCAAAGGCTCTTCTTTAACTTCCGTTGTGCGAAGCTCAGACATATAATTAGCCAACAGTAAACATCAACTTATGTATGACATGTGGAGGATACTGGAATACTGAGTCCCACCCACTTTCTTTCATCACGTGACTGTATCTGTGGTGTCACTGCCAGACACCACACTTGCTAGGTGGTAGCCTTTAAATCGGCCGCGGTCCGGTAGTATACGTCGTACCCGCGTGTCGCCACTGTCAGTGATTGCAGACTGAGCGCCACCACACGGCAGGTCTAAAGAGACTTCCTAGCACTCGCCCCAGTTGTACAGCCGACTTTGCTAGCGATGCTACACTGACAAATACGCTCTCATTTGCCGAGACGATAGTTAGCATAGCCTTCAGCTACGTCATTTGCTACGACCTAGCAAGGGGCCACTACCAGTTTATGTTGAGAATGTATCAACAAGAGCGATGTACACCAATTATGGATTAAAGTTAAGTATTCTACCAGTTACCTCCTGTTTTGCTAGTCTTATTTCTCTGACCTGTTCCAGACCTCATGCCAGCCTGCGTGAGCTTAAACGCGTGCCTTTCGGCTTCCTCCAAACTCCGTGAAGTGGCTCCTGCCAATTCACAACAGTATCGTCCCCTTCCTCACCGCTTCCTATGAGAACAATGTGTATTATTGGAGGAGCACATAAGTCAGATCCAAATTCACTTAAAAGTTAATTGTGTCTGCTCTCTATCTGTGCTCGAGTTAGACTTACATCCTGACTGTTTCTTGTGGCCAGCCTGTCATTTGCTAGTCTGCCTCTTACAGTAGTAATGCATATAACTACAGGGTGTACGTTAACTGGAAATCTGAGACTTACTCACCTGTTAACCAGATGCTTTGACCTGCCCTGTTGTACATAGAAGGCAGTATCTGGGATAGAGCTGGTTGCCAGCTTTTTGTACATTGTACAAAATTATTAAGGCTTTCACAGACACTTGTAGATGTTTTTCCTGTCGGCTTGTGTCTCAACAGCTTTGGCTAACTTTTCTTTAATAATTTTTCTGATGTTTTACCAGCTCGAGTATGTGACATTATCAGAGGTTCACCTTCAATTGCTGGTGGCAGACCAGTGCAGAAATTGTCCTACCAGAATCCATGCTGTGACACCGACCACGTGATACAGTTTGTTGACACACACATTCTTGCTGTAAAAAAACAGCTACCACACCCACTTATTCGGGAGAGCCCTACAAATTCACAAAAATGACTGTAGATTCATGAAGAAAGAAGAAAGCCTCGAGGCAAACAGACCCCAAATTTTGTGCTGCAGGAAATGATTGTTGCGGGTAATTGGGAGGGGGGAAGAGCAGTCGTAATGACCGGGGAAAACACTCTGACATTCGTGCAACAAGGTTCTCCTCCTGTCAGCTGCAAGCAGGGTCGGATGAACCATTGACACTGCAAGGCCCTCATGTTGATGTATCATGAGAAAAATCATTAAATAAATAGCTCAAGATCCCAAGACAAAGGCTGACTGGCAGTGTTTCGTTTATATTTTATTCTTATACAAATGTTGTCCAGTTTCTGATTGATAAATGACTTGTTATGATATTCTTCTCGGGTGTGCAGCCGTATAATGCAGTCATCTTGACACAGAATTTTAATGGACCAACTGGTGACAATCTTCAGGTAGGTAGGCTGATGCGCAATTTAACCGGAACTGAGTTTCCAACAGAATCAGTAGTTCATTTATACACTGGAGCTGACCACACCAGAGGTGCGTGAGCAGCAGTGTTACTGCCATGAAGCACAAGTGAACCAGTAGTGCACCGGGGGAAGAAATAAGCAAAATGGTATATTACTAGCAGAATGCTAATTAACTCCGTATCTGCACTCAGTGACGCCTATAGGCTGAGGATGACACGGCGGTCAGTCAGTGCCGTTAGGGTCTTCCGAAACTCTTTAAGATGGAGTTTTAATTAGGCCATCTCAAAGTTGTTTTTAAGCACAATGGTTACACTCACCAACAAATATGTTGTGTTCACAGTTTGGACCACCAGGCAAACCATAGAGAATACTTTTAAATCTGTTCCTTTTTTACCTTTTGCTGGAAGTGTTTCCTCAAAAATTTCAAGAATTTTAAGAAGAATGATATAAAAAGTGTATTTATGCCACCGACTAAGATTAGAGCACTTCGTGGTTCAGTAAATGATGACTTGGGACTGATGAAACCTGCAGTATACGAAGTTCTTTGTCATTTTGGGTTGGCTTACATTGACAAAACTGTCTTTACTACTCAGAGCTGATGAACATCATTGTCACACTCATTTGCTCCTGCGAGGGAAATCCACAGTGGCAGAACACTGTCCTAAAGAGGGCATAGGATGATGTATAATGAGGTGCAAATGATTGCTCTTGCTTCCCGCTAATGAGAATGTGTTCTAAAGGAATCTATTGAAATTTGGCTGTCTGGTACTATTATTAACAGGGATAAAGGCTTCCCTAAGTAAGATATGGAACCCAGTTTTATCTAATCTTAAAAGACGATCTTTGTTTCGATGAGTGAATTCCTTTAATTAGTGTTCTGCTAGCGATATATCGTTTTGCCACGGCTAGGTCACTCTTCAGGGCAGCAGTGCTACTGCTTGTGCATGCTTGGTGGGGCAGCCACAGTGTATAAAGGAGCCATCAATTCTTTGGAAACTCTGTTCTGGCGAGTTTGTGCATCAGCATACCCACCTGAAGATGGTGGCCAGTTGGTCCATTGAAATACTTTAAGTTGAGTACATTATCCGGCTGGATATACTAGAAGGCTATGCAATCACAAATAATGTGCGCGTAGTGCAGTACTGCAATACTTGCTGTACTGTGGAATTGTCCCCGTAAAGTGTTATTCTAACTGTAGCTGTACCCAGGGCAGATCTCAGAGAATTATATGAGTTGTTACCCAGAATATCTGAGAATTTCATTATGCCGGTCAAACCAGTAGCAGTACAACATTCTGCTGTTAGATGTCTCAAGGTACGTGTCTTAGTTACTGTGGAACAAAGTTGTATCTTTGACGCATGCAGTTTTGGGTTTTAGTGGTGCGTGTCAGGACGTGCTTCAGTGCTTCTGCAAATTGTGGAATGGAAAATGTGAAGGAGCAATGGATTTGCATCAAACTGTGTTTCAAGTTGAAGAAAACTATAGCTGAAACCCAGTGCATGCTGACGGGCATTTGGTGAGAGTGCACAAATCAAGCAAGAATATTTGAGTGGTTCTAGTACTTCAAGGAAGGCTCACAATCTGTGGAAGATAACCGTCAACATGCACAACACCAGAAATGATTACAAAAATGCGAAACACAATTCATGAAGACCGAAGGCAGTTAATTCATGATGTCTGTAATGGACTCGGGCTGTTGTATGGTATGTGACAGTGAATTCTAACTGATGAACTGAATACAAGACAAATTGCTGCAATGTTTAGCACTCACCTTCTCAGCATCAACCCATGAGAACTCAGATTGAGACATATTCTGAGCTCCACCAAAGAGTTTGAGATTGTTCAGAATTATTATCCAGAGCTACAAGAAGTGATGACCCTTGTGTCTGTGGCTATGATCCAGAAATGAAGTAGCAATCATCACAATGGAAAACGCCACCTTCTCCAAGGGCAGAAAAAGCTCGACAGGTTTGCAGCAACATGAAGTCAGTGCTGATCATTTATCTCAACATTCAGGGAATAGTGCATAAGGAGTTTGTTCCACTTGATCAGACTGCAAATGGCAGTTTTACTACGTGGTTTTCAGGTGACTGAGGGAAAAGTTGAGCACAAATGCCCAAAGCTGTAGAAAAAGAAAAGCTGTTGGTGCACTACGACAACACACACACACCTGCGCACACCTCACTCATTTTGAATGAATTGCTGGCTAAAACAACATAGAAATGGTCCCCCAACCACCCTACTTGCCAGACCTAGCCCCATACAATGTCTGCCTGTTACTGAAGATGAAAATCACTTTGGAAGGGTGACATTTTGATTTGACTGAAGACATCAGAGTGGAACTGCAACAGGTCCCGAACATCCTTCAGCCTGCAGACTTCCAGGAATGCTTCCAAAAATGAGAACAACACTGGGATTATTGTGTGCATGCCCAAGGTGACTACTTTGAAGGTTACGGAGGACATTGGGATGCAAGCATAGTTTTTTAATTTTTACAGTGAAATTCTCGTATATTTTGGGTGTTATGTGGTGCTTAAAATTCTGTGTCTTTAATGATGCTGTATTGGAAGCTCTTTATCTGTCTTATGCCATTAGACCAAGTACTTAAGAAATTTGATCCACTCACCACAGATGAGGCCTTGTTGTGTAGTATGACCATGGGTCTGTGTATTTGTATAACCTGGAAAAAGACAATGGCAGACAAAATGTTGGAGGACTGCTTGTTTCTCTGCTATGCAGAAAGTAAGCAAGAATCGTAAAAATGCATAGTGACTTTCCCTTTCTTGCAGATTTGTTGATACCTTACTGCAAATTATCTTAAGTAAACCAGCTATTTCAAGGCAACGAAGAGGTATCTGAATTGCTCTTGAAAGCCAAAGGTGAGAAAAGCATGGAAAAAATGCAACAAAGGCGATAAAATTTAGACAAACCCCAAGCCAAAAAATTGAGCATTCCTTAGCAAATAGAACTGGGTACATTTTCAGAAGAGGAAGAAATCATCAGGTATGAAAGTTGATTATTGTCTCACCTCAATGAAGTGTTATATGACTGGTATGATTTGTTTACAGCACCTGAGAGTGAACTCGGCCAAGGATTCTCCAGTGTCAAGTATTTGGCCAAGTAGTCCATGAGCGTAATGTGCAAGCGAGTGAATACAGGTACTTGCATTATACACATTGTCCAAACATACTGATTGAAGTTTCCCGTAATTTCCTCAGATCGTTCATGCTGAAAGTTAGCACAGTTCTAGTAACATCTCAGAGCCATCAGCTTTCCAACTCAGGCTCGCATTGTGCGTGAATTGTGTTGTGGATGCTAACTGAAAAATTCTTAAGAAAAACAGTTGCAAATTTTTGATACAGACACTGACTCAGAATGGTAGATTTTTCAGTATCAGAAAATTCTTATGTGCAGTATCTTACAGTATTTCAGGATTTCATCCTGGGGCTACTACTTTTCCAGATATATGTTAATGACATTTTCCTTCAAATGTATCAGATAATTCTACAGCCATTTTGTTTGTGGATGAGTTGGCTTGGCCATTGTAGATACACGTGAGGAATGGCATAATATAAAGAATCATGATTTGGGGAGAAACACAGCAAATAGATCAACTATTAACTGCAGCACAACTCTGTATCTCCATTGGTTTTACAGTAAATTCAGTTTGCATTCAAATTCATCATTTTAGACAATAGAAGACAGTGTGTGAACAGACAGTATTTATTTTATTAAGATTCATTACTGGTTTCAGCTTTTCAGCTACCATTAGGTCTAACACATAGGCGTGTAATTAGCACTGACATGTATAATCTAACCCAGTAGAAATGTCCGGGTTTGCTCAAGAGGTACAGGTGCCCTCATTTCATATTCTTCTTCTTCTTTTTACCAAGGTTTCATGATTAGTGGAGTCAAGATCTCTGTGAGTGGTAGTAGAGGGGAAACATTCGTGGATGGCAAACATTCATGACCTCTTGCAGAAGCTGAAAGCAGCCAATTCTGGTGTTAGGATATTTTATAGACTCATCACCAGCAATACACTGAAACTTGGGTGCATCATACACTTTCATTCCTTGACACCGTAGGAAATTATTTTGGGACAAATGATCGAAAGCACGAAAAGTTACATGGACTGTGGTTGGTACTCATCCACACGAGTAATAAAAGGAATACGCTAAACTTCAGTTACATGATAAATCACAGAAACCTAAAAGCTGTATATTCAACTAAATACTTAGGGATTAGAATTACAGTTAACTTAAATTGGAATGATCTCTTAGATAATGTTGTGGGGAGAGCAAACGAAAGACTGTGATTTATGGGAGAACACGTAGAAAATGTGACAGGTCTACTAAACCGACTGCTTATACTCCATTTGTCTGCCCTTTTCTGGAGTATTGCTGTACAGTGTGGTGTCTGTATCAGCTAGGATTGACAGAGGACATCGAAAAAATCCTAAGTAGTGCAGTTCGTTTGTATAATGGTGATATAGGGGAGAGGGTGCCACAGCTACGATACACGAATTGGGGTGGCAATTATTAAAAAAGTCTTTTTTTGTGGCAGAATCTTCTCATGAAATTTCAATCACCAACTTTTTTCTCATAGTGTGAAAATATTTTGTTGGCACCCACGTACATAGGGAGAAATGATCATCAATTCATCATAATAAAATAGCAATCAGAGCTTGCATGGAAAGATTTTAGTATTTGTTTTCTGTGCATACTGTTCCAGAGTGGAGCAGTAGAGAACTAGCTTGAAGATGGTTCGATGAACCCTCTGCCAGCCACTTAATTGTGAATTGCAGAGTAACCGTGTAGATGAAGATGTAGATCGTGATAATTTGTGACCCTCGTGCATGCCTGTGTGTACCTTTTGTCTGCAGTGCACTCCTCTGACATTTGAAAAGTATTTTGTTGCAGTACTGCTGCTGGACTTGTGGCTCACTTTCATTTGCTAACATTTCAACAGATATCTTCTTAATGTACAATATATATGACTTCATTGTCAGTTAGATGTGAATGTTTTTTAGTTTACACACATCACACATAACAGTTTGCTGTAAACTCAACAAATGACATTTCCAGTATTATTTCCATAGGTCATGTGTGTTTCCACTGTGCTGTGAAATTGTATGAGGCATGTTAAAAAGTTAAGAGAACTCAGTTGTTTTAAAAATTTATAAAACATTTACAGATTTGCAGAGGTACATCCAGAAAGCTGTTTGTCAACCTAGTCACATTCATTCTCGATGTACTTGTGTGCCGAAGGATGAATTTTCTGTACCTTCATAAAAAAGGTCTCACCCTGCGTCTTCAGCCCACTGTTTGGCCACACTCTGGATCGCATCACCGGTAGGAATCCTTTTTGCACCCATAAACAACCTCAGAAAGGTGAAGGTGTCAAATCATGACTGTCTAGCCAATCAATGTTCACTACAAACCATTTCTCTGATCTAGTTCACCATCTCGTTTGCCATAGTTGGAGGGCACTCACTTTTTAGTTCACTGTGAACATTTGTTCTGCCAGCTTTAAACTCACAACCCCAATTGTACTTATTGGATGTTTTGTCACACCATCCCCCTAAACAATTTTTATTTTGTTAAAAGTCTGAAATCGTGTGTATCTCTTGACACTAAGAAACTGGATTATGTTCCTCAACTCACAGCTGGCAGGATTAGGAATAGACACACTAATTTCAGCACGGCACTAGAACAAGAATTTTCAGCCGATTGATACAAACATCCCAACTGCCAACACATTGTCCTAAAATGCAGTGCTACCATCTTTGTCCAAAACAAAAAAAATCGCTCTGAGTGTGCGTCAGAGGCTCTTTACACTTTCTTTCTGGAGGTGCCTCGTACCATTATTTTTGACTTCTGACTCATCACCCTCATTAAACTACTTAAAAATGTCTGAAAATTATTTTTAATACCAGTTGTTCCAATCCACAAAACACCTGTAGTTATGAAACTTCCTGGCAGATTAAAACTGTGTGCCCGACCGAGACTCGAACTCAGGACCTTTGCCTTTCGCGGGCAAGTGCTCTACCAACTGAGCTACCGAAGCACGACTCACGCCCGGTACTCACAGCTTTACTTCTGCCAGTATCTCGTCTCCTACCTTCCAAACTTTACAGAAGCTCTCTTGCGAACCTTGCAGAACTAGCACTCCTGAAAGAAAGGATATAGCGGAGACATGGCTTAGCCACAGCCTGGGGGATGTTTCCAGAATGAGATTTTCACTCTGCAGCGGAGTGTGCGCTGATATGAAACTTCCTGGCAGTTTTAATCTTCCATCTAGGCCTGTTCCAAGGATATGAGCCACGAGGCAAGGGGTTGGGAGCAGGTTTTATGTAGGGATGGACGAGCATATTGTGTAGGACCAGAGGGTGACAGAAAACCATTCCTATCAGGCACTGCTGCTTGCTAGCCTCAGGAGCCAGAGACTGTGGTCCTTTTTTTGTGAGTTGCATTTGCATGAGTATGTGTGTATGTTGTCTGTTTCCGAACAGAGGCCCCATTGGCCGAAAGCTCAGTCTGACAGTCGTTCTGTTGTGTCTATCTGCAACTCAGCATCTCCACTATATGGTGAGTAGCGACTACCCTTTTCATAACATTGTCACTTTCCATCCTGGATGGTGAGTAGCAACTATCCTTTTCATAACATTGTTACTTTCCGTCCCAGATTTTCTGTATTTAGTTTTAGTACAGAGATATGTGGATATAATGGTTATAACGAGTGAGTTGAATTTTATTAATATTTAATGGAGAAAATCAGATATCTTAATTCATCTTTCAGAATAATTACAGAAGCCATAAATCTGATTGTAATTCAGATTTTTAATATTCATGACTTCTTATATGAATATGACCGAAATTCACCAAAAATACAAAAGTCATTATCTTTCTTATAAAATAAATATTCTTACATTAACTTCATGTATTATTTCTGTCTATAAAACCTATGATTATTTGGTTCTAACATCAAAATTATATAAGTACAGAAGTACAGTTGTGATCTCATTTGATCGTTTTATGAGCCAATTTTTATTGGTTTCCCCAGATGCATTGACCAGTCCATATTGGCAGCAGTAAATACTCCCAACCATCCCATTATTTGTCCAAAACCCAGAATGGAAAAAGCTGAAAATAGCGAGCATGTCAGGAGCATTGAGCACCCTGTGTGTAGAATGCAACATTCTTGGCACATCCTCCAAGTTTTGCATGTTCCAGTAGAAACACTAACAGTTGGGAATTCCCATGCTGACAGTTGAAATGGAACATGGATGGCTTTTGGTATGGTGTTAATGTTACATATCCTGTGTAACTCTTTGATGTCCAGTGTTAACAGATTTATTTAGTAAATTTCTCTCGATCACCTCTCTTGACATTTTCTGAGTGGTCCTGCTAGTCAGTTCCACTTAACCGCAGTTTTTACAGGACTTTGTCTCCTTGTGCGTGAATGGCTGCTGAGAGAGAGTGATAATTGTCTTCCAAGCTGATTGAATGACTAAGCTTTAATCCTTGCGTATTGACACTTTCTTTTACAGATCATCATCTCTCAGTATACAATTTCTTGTACAATATGGGTTAACAGATCTTTTTAAAAACTAATGTTGCTTGACAAGATCAAGACAAGAAGTTTTCCTACACAAACGAGTTCGACAGCCATTTTTCAGGTGTTTGTCATGGCAGCCATTGTAGCCGTGACCTCTTTTCTTTTCCTCCTTGCCCTCTAAACACCTTCAAACCATGATGCCAAGGAATAAGCAGTCCCACTCAACAGGTGGAGATCTCCACTCGCAGATGCTTGATCGTTGTCCTCCTTTGTAGATGTGATGGGTTTAAGAGTTTAAGATGTTCTCCCATGTGTTCATATCATAATAATATCTCCCACGATGTGATGTCCCAACATTTACGTACTACTAAATGTCACAAACATCTTTCATCGTCACAGACTTCTGGAAGTGGGACATAGAAATGTCATGTCATATTTCATCTACCCCCACTGAAACAAAAGATGTTGTGTAAACCATCTTAATCAACTAATTACAACAGATTATAACATGGTGATTTTAATTAACATAACACTATCATGAGATAAAAAAAGTTATTCCAATTGTTAGAGATGATGAAAATTTAATTTTGAAGGAGGACTGGAATTAGATAGTAGAAAAGGGAAGAAAAGGAAAAGAGGTAGATGAATACGTACTGCGGGAAAGGGAGCTGCCTGGTAGAATGTTGCACAGAGCATAATTTAATCGTTGCTAACACAGCTTAAGAATCATAGTGGTATATGTAGCAGAGACCTGGAGACACCGGATGGTTTCAGATTGGGGTCATTCCATGTCAAATCATCCAGAAATTGTCGGAAATAACACCCATTGTCACGCAAATCCTTGAAAGTACAGGTAGTAGAAGTTTACCTTGATATATTCACATTTCCAAAATGTAAATGTTGCAGGTCAATTACTTTTTCACTTGTGATAAAAAGAAGTTGTATAGATTCAGGAATTCAGGCTTTGATAGATGAGCTCTGTTATAATTTAAAAATGTAATAGTTCCTACAGTTTTTGCAGCAGAAGCTTGATTTTTTTTTTAAAAGGAGGGTTTGTATTTTTATAGTCATGCTTCTTGTAGCAAATATCCATCATCTACATCTCAGAAAAAATTGTAAATAATTTCTTTTAAACAAAATCCATGCATGGACATTATAATTTTTTAAGGTATTGCCCCCTCATAGATACTTTTGAAAAATTTACAGTATTATTATAAATATTCCATTATGTCTCACAAAATGAATCAGTTTTTAGAAATAATGGTAGGTGTGAAAAACAACATTATTGTAAAAGAAATATTGAAGTTGCTTATTCATGACTACTATGTCACCACTAAATTGCTGAAGTTGGCTACACTGGGTTTCCCTAAGAACAAATCATATCTGAGAACACCGTTTTATTCCCAAATTTACATGTATTGCATCATCCAGTTCCTTTGTTTTGAGTCATGTGTCCACTGAGCATGCAGTTCTGAGCTCTTGTACTGAGTTGTACCCAGAGTCAAATATTGGTTAAAAATTCAGTTGTTGCAGTTTTAAACTATCCATTCCAGAAAAAAAGTAAGTCCCCTAGTGCTACAACAATAATGTGAAATACTTTTGTAATGAAACAATGGGATAGAATGATTTTTCATTATTTTATTGCTTTTTAAGTAACATCAAATATCTTTTGAATTATTTATGACAAATATTGGTTTTATGACTGAAGCAGTATGGAAAGTACAAGTAGGCAGTGTTTCCTTGGACCATATTTGCAAGATATATGTGATAATGCCCTGACTTGTGTGAATGAACTGACCAGTGAAGAACAAGAACTTTTATTGTGGCAAAGCAACAGTCATTAATACTGTGATTTAAGTATTTCATGTGTGTGTAAAACACAAGAACGGGTACCTGCACAGATTCTCTCTACATAAGAAAATTTGCTGTGATCCATTCAGAAACGCCATAAATGATCTGTTTCATTTGGATTCCATGGAATTAGTTTAGAAAAGGCAAATACCTTCAAAATGACAGGCTTTAGTGTTATTCCTGGGGAGAAAATGTGCCAAACCTGTATCAAAGTTATGAATGAAAAACAAGCTGGTGACGACTCATCACCAGACTATATAAATGTCAGTAATGTGAAGGTGCGGACTCCTGAAAAATCTATGCTCAATATTAGCTTAACTAGCATAGGAGCATATCCTGCAAAGCTGCATTCAGTTGCTCGGCATAGTCAGTATGCAGCAGCCAAACGAAAATTGGAATCAGCAGCTGGAGCTCTGAAAACTAAAATTTCACATACATATCAAGTTGAGCTGGCTGCTGATGCAAGTGCTATCCCTGACAGTGATTTAACAGAACTGGAAGAAAAGGCAAAACATCATGATGAACTCATGGAGAAAATCAAACAGGAAATTGAATAAGAAAATAATCGTGAAAAAATTCAGTTACTTACTCTTGAGCCACCAACTTGGACTTGACAGAAAGTCAGTTCCAAATTTCAGGTTACTGAATATTGGTACGACAAGCAACAGCCTTTTAATGGAGAAGGGTATTTTATTGATGGCTGAGTAGAAAAGAGGGAAGACATTGTCACATGATACAGTGCAAAAAGCAAAGAATTTTTATTTGGAAGATGAAAACACAAGAATAATGCCTGGGAAAAAATACAAAGGGAGCATCAGCAAAAATACCTATGAACAAAAGTGTCTTGTTTTAAGTACTTTAACTGAACTATATTCTCTCTATATAAAAAAAAAAGTATCTTGAAAACAAAATAGGATTCTCAAAATTTGCTTCTCTTCGACCAAAACAGTGTATACTTGCAGGACCATCAGGAACACATGCCGTATGTGTGTGCATTTACCACCAAAACATTTAATTGCTTCTAAATTCCATTTGTGTTAAAGAAACATACCAAGATCTATTTATATCATATGTTATTATTTTAATTAGAAGAGCCTGTATGCTTCATCCGTGTGAAAAATGCCCCACCTTCATTGCTTCAAACCCACTTAGAAAATGGAAATAGAAGGCTATGATCCTGATGAGAAGGTTCAGTACAGTCAGTGGGTATCAACTGATAGAATGACTTTAAATGTTCAAATCACTTCTCTGTCAGAATTCTGTGACACACTAATTAATAAAATTGAAAAACTTAACTCCACACTCTTTTATTTCTCTATCATAATATGATTATCTGAAAATGAAGAAGGAAACACTTGATGAAGGATCAGTGAAAATCTCAATTTTGTAGTTCGAGGTGAAGTACAGGGATAACATTGGAACAATGGCAGCTTGCACTCTTCACACTTTCCATGTATATTACAAAAAGTACACAAGTGCACACAAAAAGTATTTGTATTGTTTCTGATGATCTAGAACATGTTGCCGCCTTGGTGTACCACACTCAGAAGACTGTATTGAATTTTTTTTAAGTGTGAATTTCCAGAAATTCATCTTGCGCATGTTGAATATTTCACTGATGATTGTGCTGCACAATATAAAAATTGTAAGAATTTCAGAAATATCTGCTACCATGAACACTACTTCAACATAAAGTGCAGCTGGTCCTTTTTTGCTACCAGCCGTGGCAAATCTCCTTATGATGGTATTGGTGGCACTGTTAAAATACTTGTCACGAAAACAAGTTTGCAAAGAGTTTATAAAGATCAAATACTTACAGCTTCACAGGTATTTTTGAATTCTGTCACAAGAACCTGCAAGGAATTTCAGTTCTCTTTGTTTCAAAAGGTGAAATGGTACAAGTCAGACATTATCTTTCTCAGCACTTCACAAGTGCAAAAATTATATATAAGTATTATCTATGCGTTAAAGTGTCTCGTCACATGTGTAGTTCCAAATCTACTTGACATCACATTGTAGCACCAGCATTTTGTGCAGTGTTGACAATATTGGCTTTTGACAAAATGCTTAAATATTATAAACAAAATGCTATGTATCTTTACATTGAGTTAATTTGGTTATGGCAGAGGAAGGAAAGTGTTCATATGTCATGTAATGTACAAGTTGCTCTATGTTGTATAATGTGTAATTTTGTTTCATATATTGCAATTTTTGTTCAGTTTGGGTATTGTTGTAGAATTTTTTCCCCAGTGCCATCCATTTCCCAAAACTGATTTTTTGTGTGATGAAGCTTTATTATATGTACAAAAATTCAATTGGGCAATTGTAACATGTTTTCAGAAACTACATGTCTGAAAGGCTATTCAGGGAAAAAAACTGTCAGCATAGCATTTTTTGTTTAAAAACTGCAGCCAATTTTCAAATTTTTACAGTTTGCTTTGAAGTAACGCATTGCGTCAAACTTTCAGCAATTGCTACCAACAGAATTTATATAAAGCAATAAAAATTGGCAAAGGTTCATGATATTAGATACAAAAGCAGTACACAAAATCTCAGTTCACAGCTAGATAATGGGTGTCAAGGCCTGGAGGACTTGATATGGAATTACTCATTGGTTATATAATTGTTAGAGATTTGGGAACCAGATTTTAAATTTTAAGACATTTCCCGGGCAGATGTGGACTCTGATCACATTTTATTGGTTACCAACTGGAGATTAAAGTTGAAGAAATTGGGAAAGGTGGGAAATTAAGAAGATGGGACCTGGATAAGTTGAAAGACCCAGAGGTTGTTAAGAATTTCAGAGAGAGCATTAGGCAATGGTTGATTAGAACAGAGGAAAGGAATATGGTAGAAGATGAATGGGCAGCTTTAAGAGGTGAAATAGTGAAGGCAGCAGAGGATCAAATAGTTAAAAAGACAAGGTCTAGTAGAAATCCTTGGTGAAAGGGAATACAAATGTTTAAAAAATGAGATTGACAGGAATTGCAAAACTGCTAAGTAGGAGTGACTAGAGGACAAAGGTAAGGATTTAGAAGTGTATTTCACTAGGTGAAAGATAGATATTGCCTACAGCAAAATTAAAGATGCCTTTGGTGAAAAGAGATGTAGCTGTATGAATAGCAAGAGCTCATATAGTAAACCAAACCTAAGCAAAGAAGGGAAAGCTTAAAGGGGGAAGGAGTATATTGTGTATCTATACAAGGGAAATGAACCTGAAACCAATATTGTAGAAAACAAAGTGGACAGAGATGAAGATGAGATAGGAGGTATGATACTGTGAAAAGAATTTGACAAAGTTTGGAAAGCTCTAAGGAGAAATGAGGCACTGGAGGTAGACAATATTCTGTCACAACTACCGACAGCCTTGGGAGTCCATCCATGACAAAACTCTTCCTCTGGTGTGAAAGATGTATGAGACAGGTGAAATACCTTGAGACTTCAAGAAGAATGTAGTAATTGCAATTCCAAAGAAAGTAGTTGCTGACAGATTGAATATCACTGAATTTTTAGCTTAATAAGTTGTGGCTGCAAAGTATTAACATGAATTCATTACAGGAGAATGGAAAAGCTAGCAGGCCGCAGCTCGTGCTCGTGCGGTAGCGTTCTCGCTTCCCACGCCCGGGTTCCCGGGTTCGATTCCCGGTGGGGTCAGGGATTTTCTCTGCCTCGTGATGACTGGGTGTTGTGTGATGTCCTTAGGTTAATAGGTTTAAGTAGTTCTAAGTTCTAGGGGACTGATGACCGTAGATGTTAAGTCCCATAGTGCTCAGAGCCATTTGAACCATTTTTGAAAAGCTAGCAGAAGTTGACCTCTGGGAAGATCAGTTTGGATTCCAGAGAAATGTAGGTACATGCTAGGCAAATGTGCCACTATAACTTGTGTTGAAGATAGGTTAAGGAAAGGCAAACCTGCATTTATAGCATTTGTAGACTTGGGGAAATCTTTTGACAGTGTTGACTGGCATACTCTCTTTGAAATTATGAAGGTAGCAGGGGTAAAATACATGGAGCAAAAGGCTATTTACAATTTGTACAGAAACCAGACAGCAGTTTTAATGGTCGAGGGGCATGAAAGGTAAGTTTAATCCGTATTTTCTTTTTGGATCTTATGGGGAAAATATGTTTAAATATGAGTGTAGCATTTATGCTATGACATACAACGAAGGTATTTTTTCGTGTGTATAGTAATTGCCAGACTGATTTATTTTCAGTTGTTTCATAGATAGAAAAATCACTACTTGAATGTAAGTAAAACTTACCATTTGGGCAGTAATGCATTGCTAATGGAAGTGGTAATGGATTTATATTATTTTTATGTTACTGGTACGGTATACAATTTATTGACTACAAAGGTCGCAAATGGAAGTTTGCGGAGGAAGTTATTCTTGCCATCTTGAGATTCCTTATTTAAGTGAAGATCTTTTCTCATCTGATGACTCAGTTGTTGACCCAACTGTAAACACAAATACAATGGATGACAATATTGAAAAGTACTCTCCCATAGGCTCTAATGATTGTAGTCATGAAAGCCAAGATTTCCACCCTCCCAACACCAGATTCCTTGCATCATATGGCTCAGAGGAAAGATAAATCTAGGTATCAGTCATCAAGGAAGAAGCTGAATAGTGAATGTGTAATGTGGAAGTTGCATGGTATTGATTTTCTAGTTGATAAAAAGAATGTTGAAGAAGAACCTCCATCTACAAGGTGAAGTTTGTGCTTTGGAAACATCTTTTCAGTTCTTCAAGTATATGATTACCGATGAGTTATTGAATCACACTGCAGAACAAACAATATTACACAGTGCTCAAAAGGACCCAACAAAGGCTTACAATACCACCTCTGAAGATTTCAAAATTTATAGGACCCTGTATCATATTGCCACTCAAGTCTGCAAGCGCAGTCAAATCTGCAAGAAACACTAGGCTGTACTTGAACCCATCTATGGGTTTATCCATGATACATGAAACAGTGTCATTGAATAAATTTGAGAAACTGAGGCAGTTTTTGCATTACAGTGACAACTCTCAGGAAGTTACGACCAGTGAAATTGTGATAAGCTACATAAAATTTGTCCAGTCAGCAATTTTCCACAATATTAGTGGAAGAGAATTTTACAGTAGATGAGCAGATGTGTGCAACGAAATCAAGGCACCGTCTAAAGCAATACATGCCTGATAAGCTTCACAAATGGGACTACGAAATTTTCATATTGTTTGATATCTGGCTTCCGATTTTAAAATTTATACTAGGCAGGAAAATCATCCATCATTCTGCTTGCAAGGTGAACCAGACTTGACTGCCAGTAACAGTGTGGTTGTCGGATTAGCACGATCTATTGCGAAGCGTGTCGGTCATAAGTTGTACTTCGACAACTACTACACATCCTTACCTCTAATGACATACTTGGATTGTTAAGAAATTTTGTCTCTGGGAACTGTTAGGAGAAACAGGTTTCCAGACTGTAAACTTCCAGTGGACAGTAATTTGAGAAAGGAGCCAAGGGGAAAGACCGCGGAATATGTGACAGACATAAGTGGAACACACGCTTCCTCTATAGTGTGGAAAGATAATAAATGTTTCAGTTACTGTCAATGTTTGCAGGGGAACTACCGAAGTGTACAGCTGAAAGGTAAAATTGCCAGGAAAAATCAAAGGAGAGTGATAAGTGTTCCTTATGTGATACAGGAGTACGACAAACATATCGGGTGTAGACCTACGTGGCAGTTTGCTTGGATGGTACAAAATTGTAATGAGGAGTAGAAAGTGGTATTTCAGATTATTTTATCATCTATTAGATGTTACAGATGGAAAAACCTTGAAATTGTCTGAATTTTGAACCAATGTCAGGAGAAGTCTCTGCAAAGTAGGAGGAACATAAGAAAAGTGAGGTAGACTACCATCCAGTTCTCAGTATCAAATGAAAAAGTCTCTAGTGTGAACTGGTATATGAAGAAGAACATTGGCTGCTTCGAAATGTATCACGCTGAATAATGCTTATTTTCTAAACAGTAATGTAAATGAATGCCAGTGTGGTGTTTCTACTATTTGGTATTTATTTAATATACAAGCCCAATTAAGTGACTGTGATATATATTGTACAGATGGGTGATTTTTGCCTCTGAGAACATTGTAGATATGCTCTGATGCACGAAGCCAGCAACTTTGTTTAACAATTAAACTTTCTGCAGCCACAGTTGAAAAAGAATAGAACTCATTATAACACTTCCTACATTATGTAAATATTTAAACTCGGTTAACTTCATTCTTAAATGTATATACAAGGGTAATTTCACCTTAGGTAAGTAATCAAAGTGAATATAATTGTATAACTTTTACTAATTAACTTTGAAGTAAGTCTTTTTCCAGCTCTGTAACTGGTAATGTTAGGCACACTGCATACATAATGATCTTTAGATGCCCTTAACACAATATACGATAGTCTCCTCCAAGGAAAAGCCTGTCTCACACGGACTAAGGTTCTATGTGAGATTGCTAGATAGCACACGTGGCTGCTAACTAGCAGGTGGGGGTGATAGCTACCTCATATGCCGAACCTCACACCCGGTGTGTGATTTAGCATGTGGATAAGCAAGCTGGCTGGCTTGACTGTGAAAGGCAGGGCACGTGAGCTTGCTGAACTGCAATCTCTCTCGAACGATTGTAAAATAAAATAAATTAAGTAAAGTAAAAATTTAAAAAAATACCCAGTAAAAAAAATTGATTCTCGCACATGTCATAGCTTCATTTGTCAATGTCATGATGAATGGACTATCATTTCGTTAATGGTCATATTTATTGTGATATTTTAGAATTGAGTAAAATACAACAAGAATTCTGGAAAGTTTGCAGTGAAAAATAGGTGTCACTATGAATTTGCGTTTCGTGCATGCTAGGCCATGTGTTGCTGCTTTTGAAACGCAGCTAACATATTGAATTTTGATTTAAACTGTGACATTGCTATCTATGACCAAACTCGAGAAAATAGTTCCTGTGTAAAGCGTCTCATCCCAAGCTCACACACCAGCGGAAAAGCTGTGAAATATTTACAAAATTCTTCGTATCTTCTAAACGGTTTTAGGTATTGAAATAAGATTTTGGTAAACGACAGTATACAAAGAGGAGAGTATTTCACTGTATGACTAATATACAAAACTTCCATATCCACTGTGATAATCGAGCAAGTATGACCAGTAGCTGGTGAAATAAGAATTACTGTGGTCCTGGAATAATATATGTGAAGAAATTACAGTTTATTTTTATACCAAGAATAGGCATTTGACATGTCTTTACATCAGTTGCTGTTTTATGATTCTGTCACGATTTCAACTGCATTAGAATGTAAGTGACATGAATATTTGCAAACTGTGTTATGTTTTGGGGAAGGGAGCAGATTTCAACGTGGCAACAGGGGAACTTAATGTACTACTCAAAACTTGCCATTGATGAAATCTCTCTGAAGAAAATTAAAGGGAATAATAAGTCTGGTGAAAATAAATTGGTACTTCTGTTGGCATTTTAATGGGATCCTATACCCCAGTGTGTGTATAATAATGGATTATATGGATTGACACTGGCCAAAGAATTTTATTTCTGTATCTCACTGATATGAGAAATATATATAAAAAAAAAATTCCAAAATCAAGTCAACTACCTATCAAGATATAAACAGATTACCAATATCTTTAACAAACTAAAAGATGTTTGTGCTGGAAAAGTACACTCCTGGAAATTGAAATAAGAACACCGTGAATTCATTGTCCCAGGAAGGGGAAACTTTATTGACACATTCCTGGGGTCAGATACATCACATGATCACACTGACAGAACCACAGGCACATAGACACAGGCAACAGAGCATGCACAATGTCGGCACTAGTACAGTGTATATCCACCTTTCGCAGCAATGCAGGCTGCTATTCTACCATGGAGACGATCGTAGAGATGCTGGATGTAGTCCTGTGGAACGGCTTGCCATACCATTTCCACCTGGCGCCTCAGTTGGACCAGCGTTCGTGCTGGACGTGCAGACCGCGTGAGACGACGCTTCATCCAGTCCCAAACATGCTCAATGGGGGACAGATCCGGAGATCTTGCTGGCCAGGGTAGTTGACTTACACCTTCTAGAGCACGTTGGGTGGCACGGGATACATGCGGACGTGCATTGTCCTGTTGGAACAGCACGTTCCCTTGCCGGTCTAGGAATGGTAGAACGATGGGTTCGATGACGGTTTGGATGTACCGTGCACTATTCAGCTTCATGGAGACGGTTGCGAATGGTCCTCGCCGATACCCCAGGAGCAACAGTGTCCCTAATTTGCTGGGAAGTGGCGGTGCGGTCCCCTACGGCACTGCGTAGGATCCTACGGTCTTGGCGTGCATCCGTGCGTCGCTGCGGTCCGGTCCCAGGTCGACGGGCACGTGCACCTTCCGCTGACCACTGGCGACAACGTCGATGTACTGTGGAGACCTCACGCCCCACGTGTTGAGCAATTCGGCGGTACGTCCACCCGGCCTCCCGCATGCCCACTATACGCCCTCGCTCAAAGTCCGTCAACTGCACATACGGTTCACGTCCACGCTGTCGCGGCATGCTACCAGTGTTAAAGACTGCGATGGAGCTCCGTATGCCACGGCAAACTGGCCGACACTGACGGCGGCGGTGCACAAATGCTGCGCAGCTAGCGCCATTCGACGGCCAACACCGCGGTTCCTGGTGTGTCCACTGTGCCGTGCGTGTGATCATTGCTTGTACAGCCCTCTCGCAGTGTCCGGAGCAAGTATGGTGGGTCTGACACCGGTGTCAATGTGTTCTTTTTTCCATTTCCAGGAGTGTATAATCCCTTATTCTGTATAAAAATAGAAAGAAAAGATGCTGTGCTATTTGCTGTTAATTGTTTTCATATTTCTTAAATTATTTCGATGTGGAAATGAAATACGATGCTCTGTTTCAATCCATGTAATACATTGTTAAAAATATATTGGTGTATAACATTTCGCAAAAATTTCAACAGAAGTAGCAAATCATTTTCCCCAGACTTACCATCACGTTTATTTTGCTTCAGAGAAATGTTATTGGTGACAAGTTTTGAGTAATACATAAGACTCCTTGTTGCCATATTAATCGCTTTCTTTTGCCAAAATAAAGCTGAGTTTATTTATCTCACTAACATTCTAATGCTGTTGAAATTGCGACAGAATCATAAAGCAATAACTGATGCAAAGACATGACAATAGTTTATGAAAATGCCCATTCTTGGTATAAAAGTAAACTGTAATTTCTTCACATATATTTTCCACCACAATAATTCTTGTTTCACCAGCTATTGATGGCACTAGAATATCATGGTAGACATGGAAGATTTGTGTATGAATCGTGTGGCAGAATACTTTCCTCTTTGCATACTGTTATTTGCGAAAATCTTGTTTAATATCTTCAACCGTTTACAAGATAAGAGGTATTTTGTGAATATTTTGTTCTGGCTTTTTCGCTGCCACGTGAGCTCTCGTTGAACCGCTTTATGTGTGATACATTTTCTCAAGATTGTTGATAGATAGCAATATCCATCATAGTTTAAAGAAAATTCAATATGTCAGCTACATGCAGCAACATGTGACCTAACATGCCCCAAACGCAAATTCAGATCAACCTCTATTGTTCCCTGGACACTTTCTGAAATTCTTGCAGTAGTGTACTTAATCCTAAAATATCACAATAAATATGACCAGTATCGAAATAATAGGCAGTAAGTTCATCATGAATCTGACAAATGAAGCTATAAGTTGGGGGAAATTATTATTATTATTTTTTTATTATTATTTTTATTTTTTTATTTTTTTTTATTTTTTATTATTTGAGAAAGATTGCATGTTGGCCGATGGGTGCGTAACGTCCTGTTTGGTGTTGAGGGTTAATTGGCATTATCTCAGAGTTCCCTTCCTGTAGACTTTGATATCAATTGCCAAACAGCACTCCTGATTGACCAGTGCAGGTAGCATGCAGGGAACCCGACTAGGCCTCACAGGAAAAATAGCACTGGACCTATCATGGGAAACATGCACAGCTCCCTGCAGGGCTTCCTATGCATGCCATTACACAGCAACTGTTGTTGTTGCTGTTACCAGTCCAGAGACTGGTTTGATGCAGCTCTCCATGTCACTCTATCCTGCGCAAGCTACATCCTTCTGAACCTGCTTACCATATTCATCTCTTGGTCTCCCTCTACCTCTGTGATCCCCCCCCCCCCTCCACACACACACACACACACACACACACACACACACACACACACACACACACTTCCCTCCAATACTAAATTCTGATCCCTTGATGCCTCAGAATATGTCCTATCAACCAATCCTGTCTTCTAGTCAGGTTGAGCCAATCGAATCATTTACTCTTCAACATTCTTCTGTAGCATCATGTTTCAAAAGCTTCTATTCTATTCTTGTCTCAGCTGTTTATCATCCAAATTTCACTTCTGTACGTGACTGCACTCCAGACAAATACCTTGAGAAAAGACATCCTAACACACAAATTTATATTCTTCAGATATACTTTTCTTGCTATACACAACATCTGTTATTAATAAATTACATTCTCCCAACTGACAGTGGTTCCCATAATACCTTAAAGAATACTCATTGATGTTTACTATCTTATTACTACAGAATTTAAATCCGGTACACATATGAATATCTATACTGGCAACATAATCCTGTTCCCTTCAGTGAACTCTAATCTCAAATCTTCATCTGCATATTCATCACAAGTTAAATATTTATCATATTTAAGTTCACAATCATCGTGCACTTTAGTAATCTCAATTGGACATGTACATGCTCTCTTAGTGGCTCGACTGAGCTGATACAGTGTCTTTAAATTATCCTCATATTTGGAATCCCATTCTAATTCTTCCCACAACTTTTGAGACTTGTTTCAGTTTTCTGTTATATCACCCACACAATTAGGTGTAGGGCAGTTCCTGCTCAACGTTTTCCTCCAAACAAGTCAGTGTGTTCTGAGCACTCAGCGTTTCATTAAGTTCTTTATCTTGTTCTAACACCTCTACCCATTCTCATGTATCTGATATTTGATCATTTAATACCTTAAATCCATTGTGTGCTTCTTTAAACTGCTCATTCGCTTCATTTCGTAGTTGGTCATACTTTTTGTTTACTTCAGTCTGTAACTCCGTAGGCAAATTTGATATTATTGTATAGAGGTTTTAATCTCGATCTTCAACTCCTATAATTTCACAAATAAGAACGTTACATTCTCTTCCACGCTTCGCCTGACCACAGAAATACAATATTGACCAAAAATAAATGTGTAGATTTAAAAGTAATAAACATCATCACTTCATATATATTACTCTACACCAGTTCAAATCTTTGGTAGATTAAACACAAAAAACACACAAAATCTCATTTCTGTGCTTAGTACAGCTCATTGTATGATGAAAACAGCTTGCTGCACTGCAATGTCAGTGAGCAGCGAACGTCTGGTTGGTGGAGAGAGTCAGTGAGCTGTGCCGCTGATGGAGTGCGGAGTTGAGCCGCCTCTGTGTCGATTGTCGGCTGCTGTAGGGGCATCATGGACTGGTGAGTCAGTTGTAGCTCTCCAACCCTAAACAAGAAGTCTTCTTAGTCAAACAATGAAATCTTCTTGTCTTTCTGCATTTAACTTTACTTGAAGTGGTCGTATCTACTGTTGTTTCTGAGTTACTATGGACAACAAAATATAATCTCGAACTTCGCTTCTTCTTACAATTAAATTTATTATGCTACATTGCATATGTGTATTCCTCTTTATTGTTTGTTGTTCTTATTGGTCAAATGTTTTCTCTTTTTCTCTAGCACTGCTAATCCAAGTCCATCAGATAGGTTGCCATAATGAAATGAAACATGAATGGTTTTTGTGTGGTATATTATTACATTTCCTGCGTGTGATCTAGTCAATGTTAGTAGATTTATTTAGTAAATTCTCTTGTCGCCATATTTGATGTCTGCTGAGGTGGCCCTGCTAGTCAGTTCCAGATAATCATGTTGCAGCAGTCTACACAGGACTTTCTCATCCTGTGTGGATGTTTGCTGAAAGAGAGCATTAATTGCCTCACAAGCTACCTGAATGACGTGAACCACTGCACTTCGAATATTCTTTATTAACAATGGAAAATCCAGGATGGCCCACTATCCTTCCCACCCCTCCCACAGTGGTACTTCACCGTCCACCAAACCAACACAATATATTCGCCGATCCTTACACAATCTCTGCTCCCAATCCCTTACATCATGGCTCATAGCCCTGCAAAAGACCTAGATGCAAAGGGCTACCTGTGAAACTAGTCATGTGATCTACAAGCTAAGTTGCCATCACTGTGCTGCATTCTGTGTAGGCATGACAACCAACAAGCTGTCTGCCTGCATGAATGGCAACCGACAAACTGTGGCCAAGAAACAAGTGGACCACTCTGTTGCTGAACACGCTGCCAAACATGATATCCTTCATTTCAATGACTGCTTCACAGCCTGTGCCATGTGGATCCTTCCCACCAACACCAGCTTTTGTGAGTTGCGCAGGTTTGAACTTTCCCTGCAAGATATCCTACGTTCCCGTAACCCTTCTGGCCTCAACCTTTGTTAGTCACTGTCCTCGCCCATTGCAGTGTTACGTGGCTCTATGCTTAATTACAGACTTAATATTTTATCAGTTGATTTGTTTTCACCTAGTAACGCCCGCTGTTTACGTCCTCCTTCGTTGCTGAGTGATGTATCACTTTTTGTTCTGACACCTCAACTCTTCCTTTCCTATATCTTTACTACTTTTTATCTATATAAATGATGAACTATTGGTTTTGCCATTTAATAACTGTGGAAGTATTACAGGCATCGGGTCCCACCTAATGTGTCACCCGCCTATACGTTTTACATGAACCTTTTAAGACTCGATCGATCTGTTTACAAAGAGAAAGCAGAATATCTCTTCCTTTGACGTTGTCCAACAACGACCTAGGAAGCTAGACGCCCTCGCGGCCCAGGCTCTTCCATGGCTCGCGGTAGTTTGCGGCATTCATTTTATTCCTTGCCCACTTGCCACTATGTCGAACTTTCGTGGTGATCGTTGGGCAACGTCTTCCACATTATCTGCAACATAAATAAACTTTCTTCCCACAGTATTTCTGAAAACCCAAAAACAGACTGAAAGAACATAATAGTAATAACTGTTCTTACAATTATTCGTATAAGTCTTGGTTGATTTAATGAGGGGTGGGACAGTCCTAAGCCTTGTGACACCACACCATCCAGCCCCTTCCCTGTCCCCATTCCAGCACTGCACAGCAGTCATTCCGCCACCACACCTAGTCTTCTTATTTCTCTCCTTTTCTACCTTTTCAACACTTCACTGTCCGCCACCCCCACCATACTATCCCTCCCTCTCTCCCCACTAGCCTCATCCTTGCCCCCCCCACCCAGTCACCACTCCCATCATGCACTGGTGCTGCTGTTCACAGTGTGGCTTCAGTTGCCTGAGGCTGCAGTCGTGTGTGTGAGTTGCGTTTGTGTGAGTGTGTAGTGTTTGTGTATGTGTGTCTTTTGTTGATGAAGGCCTTAATGGGCGGAAGCTATAATTGTGAGTCTTTTTGTTGTACGTGTCTGCGACTCAGCATATCCACTATATGGTGAGTAGCAACTTTCCTTCTCATAATATTCTTTATTAACACTTTCTCTTAAAAAAATCATGTCTCAATATATAATCTTGTATAAAATGTGGGTTGACAGAAGACAAATGGTGTAGTGTGGATAATATTAAGACAGACCAGTTTGACAGTCATTTTTCATGGCGTTCATTGTAGCCATTACCTTTTCTTTTTTTCTCTGTAGCCTCTAAACACTATCAAACTGTTATGCCACAGAACAAGTGGTCCACACACAGCAGATGGAGATGCTAATATGCCGTCTCGCCTTGGAAATGTTATGGGTTCAAGAATGTCTCCCATCTGCACGTATAATAACAATATTTCACACTTTGGGGTATCCTGATACTTACTACTAAATGTAACAAATATCTTTCATTGTCATGGAAGCCTGGAAGTGGGGCATGTCATTTCATAAAAATGTCATGTCACACTTCACATCTGCTCACTTGTGAGACTTAACTTTTACAACACGTTCTTGATTAAAACAACAGCAGTGATCAATTAGTAAATATATGGCAGAGAAACAATGTTTATGTTGGGACTACATTCTGAGGCACTGTTCAGAAAAGTGTGTACGGCTCTGGAACAAATGTTTTTCAAGACAAAATTGTTTTCTGCTTAGTAAATTGCTTTTCTTCCTGCTGGTGTTATTTAGATTCATATAATAGTGTTGTGGAGGATGTAATTCATTAAAATCAATAAAATAATAGGTGGTACTGGTCATATACAAATTCATTTCACAAGTGTTTCAGTAAGATACATGGGGAAGTATGGAATCTGCTGATATAAAGACGATTTAGGCTCGTGTAGGTGATCCAGTCAAATCACTGCAGATGAAGACTGGCACAGCTCAACAAATAGGCCACAACCACCACCTTTCCTTTTGTTGCCCAATATTAAGACGTGTGAAATTAAGTACATTTTTATGCCATCTGTATATTATTGTTGTGTTAATTGTTCTTATCATAAAGAAATTTCAAAGTTGCATGATTGATTAATCTGATTATTAAAATTAGTTCTCGGTAAATTATAGATTATCGTAAGATTTTGTTTTTTTTCCACTGGTATAGAGGTCCAGCTGAATCAAAATAGAGTAAAAAGAATGACAATCAGAGTTCATCCTTGATAATTTTATGGGATAGATTTTTAATGTGTGAGGGGTTTCACACATGCCCCAATCACTTGCAGTTTCAGTGCTAATGTCACCACTATTTTTAAGCCTTTATGTTGCTGTCAGATCACAAAATTATGAATAAAGTTTTTCTTGGTTCCAGATTGTCTGCTTACATTGATGAGACCCGAAACCTGTTACGTTGCTCTGATCTGAAGAAGGCGAATGCTGCACTAACACACGGCTCAGAGGAAATCCTCGAAAGGTTATCGAGCTTACCCACTACACAGCACGATCCCTACACCTTCGCTGTGGATCTTTTGGTACATACGGTGAGTTACTCAGCTTCAGTTAATCGGTTGTGCAACCACACCTGCTTATGTACTCTGGAAGCCACCATAGTGTGCACAGTGCAGATGGATTATCTCATGTAGCATTATCATTTTCACTTACCTGTTCCATTTCCACATGTTGGGCATGAAGAATGACTGCCAGTAAGTCATGACACTGAAGGTTTATGTGTGCTATTCAAATGGTGGAAGGAGTGGACAGACACACACACACACACACACACACACACACACACACACACACACACACACACACACACACACACACACAGAGAGAGAGAGAGAGAGAGAGAGAGAGAGAGAGAGGGGGGGGGGGGGGGGAGGGGAGATCTATCAGTTCTTGACTGCTTCTTTTACAGCTTATATATGTACGAGGCATGCTCAGCAAGTAAGTGCACTATGATCCTAACAGTCTGTGATTTTTTGTTTTTTGAGAGTTCACAACACTGAGTGGTATAAAGGGATACCCTGACCAGAAAGAGCATTGCAGGAACACAGTAGTGTGTAAACTCATGTTGTAGTGACCAGCTGTGTGAAAGATGTCAGTAAGAAATCCTGGCAAGTGCGAGTCACGTGCTTCCTACTTCCGGAAGGGATAACACAACAACACAACCAGAATTTTTTCACGAGTCAAAACATTTTATGGCAAAGGAGTTCTGAACAGAAAAGCTGTTTTTAAGTAGTGGAGGCTGACAAATGTTATGATGAACGGAGAGTGGATGACCTTCCATTTTTACTGATGAGTTGCTCCAAAAATTCAAGGAAACTGTTTATGAAGACTGCTGATTGACAGTGGATGAAAATTCTGTGATGTTACCACAACTCTCCAGAACTCTTATGAGAGTCACAGAAAAGCTGGGCTAGTGGAAACTATGTACAAGATGGGTCCCAAAAAAGCTTACAGAGCAGCACAAGAAAAATCAGGTCAGTAAGAGCCGCGAGTTTCTTTAGCTACTTGAATTGGAAAGTGAGGATTTTTTTAGCTCTATTGTGACTGGAGATGAAATGTGGATGGTTCATTACACACCTGAGACAAAAAGACAGTTTCCATTGTGGTGTCACACCAATTTCCCATCTGCCAAAAAATTCAAAACCATAATTTTAGGCAAAAAATCATGGCCTCGATGTTTTGGAACTGAAAAGGCATCAATTTGGTCAAATTTCTGCCTCAGGGGGGAGATCATCAATGCAAAACAATATTGTGAGACCCTAAAGAAACTCAGCCCGTGGCATTCAAAACAAAAGGAGGGGAATGCTGATGAGAGGAGTGTCCTCAGTGCACGACATTGCCTGTCCTTGCACAGCCTTGGCCATCATGGTGCTCTTGGACTCATTTGGTTGGGATGTTTTAGATCACTTCTTGACTTGACACCTTTAGATTATCATCCTTTCATTTCCCTGATGGCAGATATGAGTGGAATTAAATTTTCAACAAACAATTTTTTTTTAAGTATACTTTTTACATTAAAAAGAAAACTACTACACCTACTTTCTGACCATACCTTTTTCTCTCTGTGTGTGGGGGTGTGGGTGGGTGGGTTTCACATTTTCTTTTTTCTGTGCAGTTCCATAAAGTATGAGGTTCTTGCAAATTATCACTTTTTGCAGTATGTTAAGGAGCCCTTTATTTAAATAACTCTTCAAGACCTTACCTCAGTAATACTTATTTTGTACACTCCAATTAGTTCATGAGATAAAACAGCCACAATAAGTAAAAGTTCTTTTGTTAATTGCCAACATAAACAAAACACTTGAAACTTGTAGTAAATTGATAGTAATTAAGTAATGTCAAACTGCTGAGAAATAACTAGAGACAGTACCTTATGGTCTGTGGCCATTGGTTTCTACAGACTAGTTAGTGGCAACACACACTGCTTCTCCCTCAGTGCAACAGAAATTTAAGTCCAGTTATGTCGCAAATGTTAGTACTTAACCATTTCCAAAGTCTAAAGATTTATACATCAATTGTAACTAGAGTTATTTGTCACTCTGCAGGTGTGTAAAATATTAAGAAAAGAGTTGTTTGCTCTGTTGCTACTTGTTTAACTGTTTAATGTGTCACAACATTTTGGAATGTGAATGGGAGCATTCAAAGTGTCATGGCAGCACACAGAACTTGTGACAAAAAACTGTCTGCCACTCGCAATAGTGGAAGAAAATCTAAATTTGGTTGTATAGAGACCATGGAGTAGAGAGTTACCAACAAGCAGTTAAGCATCTGTCTGAACCTTAACAAAAGAGGGCATGTAGAATGTACAAAATATAAACTATTGTTCACTGGTAGCAAGTTATATGATCAGATGTGTGTACTTAAACAAATGTGTCTTATGTATGGAGATAACCAGAGGAAGTTTACAATCCAAACTGATCTCTTCCAACTGTGAAAGCGCAGTGGTGGTTCTACAGTGGTTTAGTTGATGATAATGCGGTTTTCAGTCAGTCGTAAGGATAAGTGATGTGTGAAACCCTTTTAAGTGACAGTGTTCGTTCATTGGTGCTGTCAAACAACATTTTCTGTGTGCCTTGTATATTTGCACTGTGTGTGCCACGTGAAAGTAAGCTCATACCCTGAAATACAGAAGCAATATACAAAACTGGAGGGATGTGACTTTAATTTTGTACTTCAAACTTCAGTGACCTCTAAAATGTAAATCGGTAAATTTACTAAGAGGAAACAAGAAGCTGTATACAGTTAGAATAATGACTGTGACAATAAAAATGGAGGAACTCCACCTTAAAAACTGAAATAGCAAAACGTAGTCATGCCTGTGTAACAGATGTGAATCCTGTGCTAAGGAGTGAGATGATATTTGTACAACATATACTTTAGATGTAGACTTTGTGTATTTTCAATGAGGTATAACTAGCATTTGGTATTTTTCTAATGATGAAAATGAAGTGAAACATTCTGTTTTCTTTCTCCCCCAGCCGAAGATGACCGTACTGACAGTAACAGGTGTCTTCCGGGACATTGCTAAGCAGAAAAGTTCTCATAGACATTTCTCACGCACTTTTGTCCTCCAGAGACGAGAAAATGATGAATATCAAATTACTAATGATATCCTATATATCTCAAATGCAGCTACACGTGAGGCAGAAGTAAGTAAACCACATAAAATCATTTTTAAAAAAGTGTAATATATGTATCCTTATAGAAGTGTTGTCACTTTTATTATTCCAATCATAGGACACACATTTATGAAGAGAGATAGTATGAAATTTGGAGTTTGTAAGTGAGGTGGATGTCTTAAGACTGGAAAGTTTGAAAAATAAATGTGTAAATCACTTAGCAAACAATTTGCAATCCACTCACCTCTTCTTAACACTGCAATGTCACAAAAATATGTCCAGGTTAACACTTTTTAGGCCTGTGTGTGTGATCCCACTATGAGCCTAACAGCACCACAGTCTTTGAGGAACTGTAAATCGACAGATCCAGATCAGCTTTCTGCCCTAATATTACTATAATAAATTTTGGTTTTACATAAACCTCTCTCTTGATCTGCAGTATGTGGTTAATAATACTACTGCACTTAGAGAACTACCAAAATCCAGCAGCTGTAATTGAAACACTCAACTCTAACAGGATCCCTTCAACATACCCAGCAGTATAAAAAAAGAAAAAGCATTCATAATAGCTCTGAGGATCTCACAATCTCCCTTCAACATCCCAGCAATATATAAAAAAAAAAAAAAGAAAAAGTATTCATAACAGCTCTAAGGAAAGAATGTTTGAAAGCTAAATGAAAATTGGATGATGTAGTTTTCAGAAATTCCCACTTTAAAAAACCAGATAAAGAATGCAGCGCTTCCTCCAGCTAATTATTAGCTCCTTTGTCTTACATGAAACTGCAGCCAAATAATAACACCAGCTGCTGTCATGCTAAAGTGTTGAAGACTGTTTAATCGGACTCATAGCCATCAGTAGTACTCCAGGTCAGTGTTTCATCAGACCTGCTATCCTGCCTCCTATTTCATGATTTCTAGGCAACTCTCCAAATTTGGTAGACTTTCAGTACTGTGGTTGCAGAACTATTGGCTTGTTTCTTGCTCAAAATCATTCCACTGGTCCAGCCCCTCTAAGGCTCATAAATTACTCTCTAGTTTCTGGTTCTGCTGATGTGTCAGCCAGAATAATAAAATGTTGTGCTGTCTCGATGTTACCTTTGCAATCTGTCGGTGAGTTAAGGAGTGTCTCCAGAAAACTGTAGAATTCACTCATTACGCTAATATACGATCTATATTACAGACCGATTTCAGTCCTTCCCTTGTTCTCAAAAAGTTTTGAGAAAATAGCTCACAGCAGAATAGTGAACCATTTTCTGAATATAATTTATTAACGACAACTCAGTTTGGCTTCTGTTAATATTTCTGTACTGTGCACTCACACAAACTGAATTGTAGGATAACTAAACAACAAAAATACTCTGTTGGCATTTTCTGTGAGGTTACTGAACTCTATGACAGGGTGGATTATAAAATTCTTTAACGGAAACTAAAATGATACGGGATTAAAGATCTTCCCCTCACCTGAATTTAGTGATATTGTAATGACAGGAAACAAATAATCGCATCTGCAGCTGATACGAGGGAATAAAAGTAAATTGAGATGTTCTCAGCCTGCCCCTTTTCTTTGTCTACATACATGTTTTACAAGGGACATTGAACGACTCTTCCAATACTCTAATGTTTGCTGTAGACATCTGAGATAATAGTGGAATGAGCTTTCAACTGGTTCTTGGCCAACACCTTAACCCTTAATGTTGCGAAAACTCATATTAATCCATTCCTGGCAAATAAAACTCACTTTGAGGTACCAGAAATAGATATCAGTGGGCAGAAATATTCCAGATGAGCTTCATGTGTGAAGTTCCTCGGTATGTAGATGCATAATGAAGTGGTACAAACAGGCAGATAAGTTAATCAAAAAGTTTAGTCCTGCCTGTTTTGCGTTCATAAACTGGAACTGTCATAGTGTTTTGACCTGCAGGCAATATTCGTAGCATACGTGACACATTTGCACTCATTTCTCTCCCGCGGCATAACCTTCTGGGACATTGCAAGGTGAAAAAAGTGTTTTTCCTGTAGAAATGTGCAGTAAGAATATTGTGTAAAGTTGATCACTCCCTAATGGTTAATAAAAAGACCGAATTTAGGGTGAATGCTGCCTCATTAGCCACTCTTCCTACAATACGAGGTGCATTCAAGTTCTAAGGCCTCCGATTTTTTTTCTCCAGACTGGAGAGAGATAGAAACATGCGCATTGTTTTAAAATGAGGCCGCGTTCATTGTCAATACGTCCCAGAGATGGCAGCACCGTACGGCAGATGGAATTTTACCGCCAGCAGTGAGAATGAAAACTGTTTCAAACACTTAAAATGGTGACGTTTTCCTTACTTGAACAGCGTGCAATCATTTGTTTTCTGAATTTGCGTGGTGTGAAACCAATTGAAATTCATCAACAGTTGAAGGAGACATGTGGTGATGGAGTTATGGATGTGTCGAAAGTGCATTCGTGGGTGCGACAGTTTAATGAAGGCAGAACATCGTGTGACAACAAACCGAAACAACCTTGGGCTCGCACAAGCCGGTCTGACGACATGATCGAGAAAGTGGAGAGAATTGTTTTGGGGGATCGCCGAATGACTGTTGAACAGATCGCCTCCAGAGTTGGCATTTCTGTGGGTTCTGTGCACACAATCCTGCATGACGACCTGAAAATGCGAAAAGTGTCATCCAGGTGGGTGCCACGAAAAGCTGACGGACGACCACATGGCTGCCCGTGTGGCATGTTGCCAAACAATGTTGACGCGCAACGACAGCATGAATGGGACATTCTTTTCGTCGGTTGTGACAATGGATGAGACGTGGATGCCATTTTTCAATCCAGAAACAAAGCGCCAGTCAGCTCAGTGGAAGCACACAGATTCACCGCCACCAAAAAAATATCGGGTAACCGCCAGTGCTGAAAAAATGATGGTGTCCATGTTCTGGGACAGCGAGGGCGTAATCCTTACCCATTGCGTTCCAAAGGGCACTACGGTAACAGGTGCATCCTACGAAAATGTTTTGAAGAACAAATTCCTTCCTGCACTGCAACAAAAACGTCCGGGAAGGGCTGCGCGTGTGCTGTTTCACCAAGACAACGCACCCGCACATCGAGCTGACGTTACGCAACAGTTTCTTCGTGATAACAACTTTGAAGTGATTCCTCATGCTCCCTACTCGCCTGACCTGGCTCCTAGTGACTTCTGGCTTTTTTCCAACAATGAAAGACACTCTCTGTGGCTGCACATTCACCAGCCGTGCTGCTATTGCCTCAGCGATTTTCCAGTGGTCAAAACAGACTCCTAAAGAAGCCTTCGCCGCTGCCATGGAATCATGGCATCAGCATTGTGAAAAATGTGTACGTCTGCAGGGCAATTACATCGAGAAGTAACGCCAGTTTCATCAATTTCGGGTGAGTAGTTAATTAGAAAAAAAAATAGGAGGCCTTAGAATTTGAATGCACCTCGTATATCTGAATGCTTGGACTCAGGAATGTAATTTCTGTCTATTTTAATATTTGTATCTGATAGATATGGATTTTACCAGTACCCACAGACTGCTGTTAGTTGTTGTAAGATAAAAATGCTTTGTTGGAAGTAGGGGGTAAACACAGTATCCGGAGTCATATAGGAGGTGGAGGAGTAGCTGTAGCGTTTTTGTTCTAACATATAAGGAACAATCAAATGAAAACAGGATAGGTGGGGGAAAAAATGGACAAGTCCAAGTAGATCTGGCGCTCTCAAGGTTCCATACAAATTTAATTATTGTTTATAGATGATGATGATGATGGAAATGGAAATGAGCGTTTGGTGTCATTGGCCGGGAGGCCCCTCGCGGGGCAGGTCCGGCCGCCATATCGCAGGTCTTATTACATTCGGCGCCACATTGGGTGACCTGCACGCCGGATGGGGATGAAATGATGATGAACACAACACAACACCCAGTCCCTGAGCGGAGAAAATCTCCGACCCAGCCGGGAATCGAACCCGGGCCCAGAGGACGGCAATCTGTCGCGCTGACCACTCAGCTACTGGGGCGGACATGATGATGATGATGATGATAATTTTGTGTGGCCGAATTGCCTCTCAGTTTCCAGGCATGTGCTTTCCCACTAGACTTCCAGGCCTGACATATTCCTCTACACTCTTAATGAGAGTGTTTGTTAATATAAACGTATGTGATATATTAAATTATTTACACTGCCAAGGAACCATAGATCTTAGTATTTGACATAAATGTCAACTTGATACCTATATCTGTGCCTTTGAAGGAGGAGTGTTAGCAGACATACAGACAGTCAGCAGATGTCAAAAAATATTTTTTTATAAGATATAATTACAAATTAACAATTTTTGAATTTTTCCGTTACTTTTATTGCGAAACTGTTTCTTGTAAAATTCCATGATTCTAGATCATTGGGAAGTACCCTATAGGTTTTGATGACTGAGTTTGATGGCTGTATCATTGTATTGTGTTTACCTGGCATAAATTTCAACTTGAAAGCAATGAATGGGAAGAATCTTACAGTTTTAATTATTCACTCTACAAATATTGAACTATAGTCCAGATCTTTATAACTGTTCATTACATCAATGTATATATAATCCTTTTTTAAGTATGTATATTTCACATACAACTGTATATATCTCAATCTGTAAGTCCATCTACAATCGCATGTAAAATTTAGATAGTAGGTATGTAATTAATAAAACAGAACAGATTGCTTGTTTAGCCCATGAAACATGGCAATTCGATATACTCTAATATTTGGCAATATATACTGTTCAAAATGCTTGCTAATATACTGTTGTAATTCATCATTGTGCACAATTAATGAAAATATGTCTTTCAAATCTTGTTATGGTGCTGAGTGATACTCAATAGTTACCAAATAACGTTTACACTACTGTGGTTGGAAACCCTCTAGGACTGCACTACTTTGAGCTAATCTTGTTATAAGACTGGTACCTTTCCCAACCCCCACCCCAGACTATCCTCCTGGTGGAGGGTATTTGCTGGTTGACTGGAGAATAGTGGTATTCATCGATTGGACAGAACAGACACCACCAGCTACACCACCCCATACCCTGAAAACAGGTACCTACCCCCTATTGTGGGATGCTGTCAGAAAGTATAGTGCAGTTACCTAGTTCAATTTCCGGAGATAAATGAAACTTGCAACTATTGTACTAAATTGTACACATGCTTATTCAAAGGTTTCAGAGACAATTGCTCATTTCTGTAGAATGGGGATGGATACAACTTAATAAGTAAATACAGCTACCCCTACCGAACAAAAACCTCATACAACCCATACCATTTCATTAAAAAAAAAGTTACAATGTATAATGCCTTTCTCTGCAGCAATTATTCAAGCTTCATCTACTTTCCCATAAAAAAGTTAGAAATCACCCCACAGCATTTGAGAAAGAGTAAAACAGTCCATTCTACATTTCAAACGTTTACAAACTTCAAAATTATACAAAATTTTATCTTTTCTGATGATCCAGTAATAGGTCTAGCTCAATATTCTGTATTATCTGGCCATCTAGGACAAGATTTCTATTGATCAAAGACCATAGAAAAGTTAAAGTTTTATCCACTCACAATTCTTACAATTGCTTTGGGATGCCATGTAATCTTGGACACTGTACATATCCTTATCCTTCCCTGTCTCTGGGTCAGATAAAAACGACTGTTTTGGGTGCAGCATCTTAATTATTAAGAATGGTCTCTCATATAAAAGATGAAATTTGCTTATAATTTTTTCACATTTTTCACCATTTTGTGACTCCTAACTGAAACCAAATGGCCCACCTTGTACTGTATGAGTGTACTTTTATCCTATCTCCTTTTCCTTCTCTCAGCGTCTCTCATTAGCAAATCATTCAAATTATTGTTCCATGACTCCTATGTACCATCGTCCTCCTGTGGCCATTCAACCCATTTTGGGAGGGTTTCTCATTATATATGTTCTCCCTCTATTTCCATTAAGGAAACCTTTGCAACTGAGTGCGGCAACTCACTTAGTACCCTTTCAAATTCTCTCACCATGTCTGCCCATTTTGAATGTGTACCAAAGCAATAAGTCCAACAAAACCTGCCCAACTCACATAGAATCCTTTTTACTCTGTTACTTTGCGGATGATATTTAGAAATTAATATATGGTTCACACCTTCCCACACCAAAAATTCTTTGAACTGCCTCACTATGTTCCATTATCCGAAAGCAAATATTTTGGTTTACTCACATTTTTGAAATGATCTCTTAGTTTCATTATACCATTATTTAATGGGTGTAATTTTTTTAGTTTAGCTAAGCATTCCAACAGCACAAATATATGTGTCGTTCCTCCCTGGCCTGTAGGCAGTGGATCATAAAAGTGCACGGCCGATATATTCTACAAATTGCATGGAATGCTGGGATACAATGCAGTGTGGACGCCAATAGTTTGTACCCTAACCTTCTGACTTGTCTCACAGGATCTCAGAAGTTTTCTAACTGGGCAATTCATATTCTTAAAGTAGTAAAATTTGTTCATATGCATTATACACTTCTTTAGATTGAAATTTGAATATCCTATATGAACATACCAAGTTATTAAATGAATGCTATTTTATGGGATGCATAGTAACCATCTATGTGAGTTGTATTTCTTATGAAATTAAATAATGTCCAATTTCCAGTTGTCCTTTGTATCACTATCACTATGACTTTGGCTTAAGGCCTCAATGTATAACCGTGACTGTCCTTGCAGTTCACTTTCTAAGTTTCTACAAAAAAAAATTATGTCTTTTTCATATGTATTTACTTTCAGAAAAAAAAACAGCAAATTTGTCTCCATCCTTTATGAATTGGCATGATTGGAGACATACGATGTTGAGACAGTGCATCGGGTATTACATTATCTTTCCCCTTTACTTATTTAATAGTAAAGTGAAATTCCTGTAGAAAGAGAGCCCATCATGTTAGCTATGTTGAAGTTTGCTCTTTAATAGAAATGTTAATGTACTATGTTGAAGTTTGCTCTTTAATAGAAATGTTAATGTACTATGTTCTGTATGTATTACTGTCTCATATCCCTCTAGTAGTTATTTAAATTTCTTGAATATGCACGCTACTGACAATGTTTCCTTTTGAAAATTCTTCATGACAGTGTATATCCCATCTCCACATTGTGTTCTGTTTTAATAACTTTATCAAACTTGGTACATTAAGCACTGAATTGGCAGTGAATTTTTGTAGAATCATACCATACCTAAAAAGATGTGAATTGTTTTTATTAGTAGGTTCTGGGCACTTCATGTTAGCATCTAATCTGTGTGGATCTGCCCCAATACCAATAGTATTGACACCAAGAATTTCACCTCTTTTCTATTAAATTACAATTTTGACAATTTAATGGTGACACCTAAGTACCTAATCTCGTAAAAAAAGTCATCCAGTGTTTGCAAGTGTTCTTCCCATGTTGTGGATCTTATAACTATGTCATCAACATTTAGCAACACTTTACTTCCTAACTCGTTTTCCAATTCTTTATCCAAAGCTCTTATAAAAGAGAGACTAGGCGAAATGGTAGCACTTCAAATTGGTACAATCTTCCTTCAAACAGAAATGCCTTATACTTCTGCGAATCTTCGTGCAGGGCAATCTGCCAATAACCTAATATCAGATCCACTGTGCTGATGTATTTTACTCCTTCAAACTTTGCAAGCAGTTTCTCTGTTATGGAGAGTCTATCTCTCTGGCTCTGTTATTCTGTCTACAGTTCATCCCTCCAACACTATACATACATACATACATTACCATCTGGTTTTTTAACAGTGACTAGTTGATCGTTATAACAGCTAGACATTTCTGTAATGTTCTTTCAGTTTCTTTTTGTACTAATGACTTCGTTAGTACTGGTATGGAGTAGAGTCTGACATAAAATGGATTGTGTTGTTTAATCTTCAACCTACGAACAAAGTCTTTAATAACACCTGTGCATGCTAAAATGCATAATAAAGAAATCATATCTTCCTTTTCCTCAATGCTTAGATTCTTTGATTTGTTGATGTTATCAATCATGTCTGCCTCATTCAAGTGTACCACATCTGAGCCATAACTGGTGCCTGTAATTCTGTTTTAATGTAGTTTCTGTCAATAAAGCGAGTTTTAATCTGCCTGTGTTCCTCTGTGTGAACTGAATGACAGGCAAGTCATCCTCTGTTAGAAATTTTAACAATAAGTTGTTGTCATACAAAAAGTCTGTACCTAAAATCATAGGTATATTTAAACCTTTTACTATAAACATTACTTGTTGAAATATGTATGTGTTTAATGTAAATTCGATAAATAATTGTGCATTCACCAGTTTGCTTGTCATATCTGTTATTCCAGTTATCTGTATTCCAGTGACTGTTAGCTGAAGGAATGCATTTAACAAATTATTTTGCTTTAAGAAATAGTGATTACTACTGATATGTCACTACCAGAGCCTAAAATGACTTCCACAATTATGCACTGTAGAGTGCATGTGAATTTTGATTTCATACATTCTTTTGTTAGTGTATTTCCTTCACATAGTAAGACATCTTTTACACTATGCCCATAATTGTACCTAATTAAGCTAGGACAAATTTGTTGTGGCTCACTTTCTAGTGCACAAGCCTCTTCTCAGAAGCTTATTAGTTTTCCCTCTCTCTCATACTTGTATTGTCAAATGTGTTATTGTGATAATTTCTGCTGTTCCTGTTTCTGTATCTATTCCCTGAATGGTTACAGTTACATCCATTGTGTACCCTGGTTCCTCCATTCATAGCACTCTCCCTGGTGGGGCGAGATCCTGTGTTAACATTACTTTGTTCATTATTATTTTGATATTGCTGCCTGGGTGCCATCTTTCTGATTGCCTTTTCATTATGTCCACTTGTTCTAGATATTCCAGTAAGTTGTTCTCTTTTTTCCAGTCCTTCACTAGCAATTTGTCCCAATTCTTGCTTTATTAAGGTGCCAGTCCACAAAATATCTGCACCCGTTCCATGAACAACTGTTGTATCGTTTCAGTCATAGAGGTTCTATTCTCAATTTCTTTTGTGCCCCGTCACTCCAATACTTAGACTTAAATGCTGTTTCGAAATCATTGTAAGTTGTGAATTATTCTGCCCCACTGTTCAGTATTGCCCATCAAATGACTTATTAAAAATCGTACCTTATTAAAGTCTGACCAGGAATCAGCAACATGCCTTTAAACGACTTTAGAACTGAAACAGGGTGAATATCGCACAAAGGTGAAAACTTGGTGAATTTATGATTTAATCATTTGCTTAGTGTTGCGGTAAAGTCATCACAGGTATTAGTTACGGTCCTGTTTTTTAATAAGTCTGCTACCTCTTGTCTTAGTTCTTTATTTGTCTCCTCAAGACTCAAAGAGTTATTTCGTGTCACTGCATTTGTGTTTGAACTTAAAATATAACAACTGTTTTTTCAGTACATACATATATACATTATTGGTGTAAACTTCTGGTTGTTGATATTTGTTGACAATGTGGCTGGTGCAGAAGACTTTTTCTGCCTTTGACTACTCTGAGCACATCTTCAGCTCTCTTGGAACGGCACGGAGACCAGGCAGAATACCTTACACAAATAGTAAAATGCACACAACAGGACTTTCCCTTAATAAATCTTCTTACTTAATAATTAAAACTTCGTATTCTAAACAATTATTCTGGATAACAAAAATGCATATAATTTACTAGTGAATCTTGTTCATTTATATTCAAAATTAGTGCAAGATTTCACTTCCACTTAATGAAATTATTCATTTCCGAACTGTGCGTACAAAATACCTGGAAAATCTTACACCCTCACAAATCCTGAAGACAGACATTGGTGACTGTCGATTTGCTTCCGACGAAGAGGTGCGCATTTGGGTACAACAATGATTCTGTAGGCTTCCACAAACATTTCAAACATTTTTACCCAATGCCATTCACCATTTCATCTTGCAGTAGGATAAAAGTATTAACAGTTATGGCAATTACTTTTCAAATAATTAATAGTGTACTTACTTGTTTAGATCTTGTTTTCATTTGACTGCCCCTTACACGTATATAAAGAAGAGGTAATTACCAGTTTGAGTAGATTAGCACAAGTTGTTATTACATTTCACAGGAGTGACCAGCGGTAGCTGTTCCTGCCTGTTCGTGTATAACTTGAGTTGTTGCATAACACTGAATGCCCTCCTTCATGATGGGATTAACAGAACACACTGTGTGATGAACAAAATGAAGTACTGTTATTTCCTAAAAGAATTGTTGACTTATTTCCTGTTGGATCATAGGGCAGCAGTAAAGACCTTCCATCTGGTTCTATTGGCAGCCAAACATTTCACTTCGCTCCATGTTTTACCGGCTTTCAGAGCTGCTTCTTCCACCGTTCTTTTCCATGTCTTTTCGGGTGGTCACGTCTACGTGTTCCTTGTGGGTTCCAATCCAGTGCTGCCTTTTCAACAGCTCCTTGTTATTTGCATATTGTGTGACCAATCCACGTCCATTTACTCTCCTTTATTTGTTCACGGAGTGGTTTATTTGTTCATGGATTGGTCGCTGGTTTGTCATCTCGAACAATTCGTCATTTGATTCTCGAACAATTCGTCATTTGATATAACATCTGGCCACCCCACGCTTATAATTTTCCGAAGACACCCGTTTACGAAGACTTGCAGCTGGTTTACAATCATGTTTGTTACCTTCCATGTTTTGCAACTATACAGGAGGACTGACTTTGCATTGCTATTGAACGAGCACAGCTTGGTTCGTCACGAGATGTTCTTATTATGTCAGACAGGGTACAATTGTACAGAGGCTCCATTTGCCTTCCATATCTGACTCTTTACATCCTCCTTGGCCCCTACATCTTTACAGATGGAACTTCCTAGATATACAAAGGAGTCTACCTGTTCCAATTCCTTTCCATACACTGTTTGCTTTACTTTTTTTCTATTTTGCATTCTCATTTCCTTAGTTTTCTGGACATCTATTTTAAGTCTTGCAATTTCTGCTTCCTCTTTCACCTTTTCAACTTTTCTTCCATGTCACGCAATCTTTGCGAGAGCAGACAGCTATCATCAGCAAAGTCAAGGTCTTCAAGCCTGCCTTGCATTCCCCACCGAATACCTCTTCCCCTATCATCAACAACTCTTTTCATTATGCTGTCCAGTACCAACAAGGACAAGGTAGGTGGCAGAATACATCCCTGCCTCACCTCAGCATTTGTTTGGATAGAGCCAGTAAGTTTCCCATAGTGTAGCACCCTACATTGATATCAGTCATACATGGCTTTAATAATATTTACTATCATATTCTTCCAAGGTATGCCACATAACTCTCCTATTAAGAGAGTCAAATGCCTTTTCAAAATCAGTAAATGTAAGGTAGTGTGTGTTCTACCATTCTAGACTCCTCTCAAGTATTATACGCAGTGTGTTGATGAGATCGACACAATTTCTGTGCTCTCTAAACCCAGCTTGCTCGTTTCTCAGTCATGCCTTGACTGAGTCCTTCGTATGATTTAGCATAAATCTACAGAGTACTTTACTTGGTACAGATAGGAAGGTGATGCCTCGCCAGTTATTACAGTTGGTAGTATCCCCTTTCTTTGGCATCTTAATAATCAGACCTTCTTTACAATCCTTTGGCATTTTCTCTTCTGACCATCTCTTCTCAAACAATGGATGCAGTAGATTTATGGTGGTGTCAATGTCTGCTTTTAGCACCTCAGGTGCAATATTGCCCATTCCTGGAGCCTTCCCGTTCTTTATCTGTTTGAGAGCTATTTTAATTTCAGTCTTAGTTGGTGTGTTTACATTGATTCTGTCACTGGCATCTGGAAAATTCCATTGCCTTTCCCTCTCTTCAGGTTTCTCTCTGTTTAAGACTTCAGAATAGTGTTCTCTCCATCTTCTAAGTTGGTCTTCTTCTGTCCTCAACTGTCGACCCTCCTTACTTTTCACAGGTCTGTTCTTGTTGAAACCTTTTTTGGACAACATTCTAGTGATGTGATACAGCTCTTTTGCATCAGCCCTTGCTGTGTCTATCTCTGCTCTCAGAGCTTGCTCATCCATCCACTTTCTTTTATTATCATTCCTCACACTCCTCTTTATTTGATAGTCAGTAGCTGCATACTCAGCTTGCATTCGAGTTTTCTGCCATCTTGTTTTACTCATATTTAATTTTGCCTTAATCTCCTTCCTACAGCTGATCAAATTCTATGTACACTCAGACATCCAATCTTTCTTCAAATGGTTTTTAAAGCCAATGACCTGTTGCACACATTGCAATAGACGTCCTTAATCTGAGTCCATGTATCATCAACGCTATTTTCATCATTTTCCTGTGCTTCTCGGAGTGCCTCGTAGCAGTTCCTTAGCTCAATGCAGAAAGCTTCTTGTTTTGATGTTATTCTAAGTTTTCCCACATCATATTTTTGTTCCGTTATTCGAACTTTCTATTTGTAGCCATTATTTTTAGTCCAAAATTTGCAACAATAAGGTTATTTCTCACGTTCATCAGCAACCTTCTAAATTTTTTGCTTAGCGCTATATGATCAATTTGGTTTTCCGTTCTGTGATCAGGGGATACCCATGTAACCTTATGGCAATTATTATGTGGGAATAATGTATCTCCAAATACTAAATCGTGACTGGCACAGAAATTTGAAAGCATATCCCCATTTTCATTCATCACTCCGATACCATGGACTCCTTTTACATGCTCTAGGCCTTCATTGTTCTTTCCGACTTTTGCATTTAGGTCTCCCATAATAATCAATATGTCTCTCTTACTGGTACTTACAATGGTGTCACTTAAGGAGAGGTAAAGCAATTTTTTTTGCTCAGTATCTGCGGTTTCTGTAGGAGCATAGCATTGGATGACTGTGACATTTTTAATGTTTGTCTTAAAACGTGCTGTCAATGGTCTTCCTGAAACCGGTTTCCATTCCATAAGGCTCTTTTTCGCTCCTTTGGTTAACAAAAGTCCAATTCCATTTCTGTGCTCTGTATCCTCTTCGGCAGGCCCAGAGTATAAAAAGGTGTATCCATCTTGTGTTTGGATTTCTCCAAAATCTAGGCATCTCACCTCACTAAGTCCGAGACTGTCCAGTCTGTAAGTCGTCATCTACTTTGTAACCTGTTTCAGTCTGCTGGCTTCTCTCAATATTCGAATATTCCAGAAACCTATTTTCATTGTCCTTTTCATGGCAAAGGTCATCATATTTGATTCCGTCCGACTGTTCTTTTCTGCTGTTTCTTTAATCATTTGTTTTTGGGAGTGCCAGTGATTGGTCCACAGCTCCCTAGTCTGATGGTGACGCTGCCACCTAAGAGCCTCCAGTCTTGCCTGATTTTCTTTTAAGGGTTTACTCCCCTAGGTCAGCTGGCTTCCCTACACCTAAGAGTTCCCCCTTCCCTTTATTATGTTTTGAGATGGCAGGAAAAGGACAGGGTAAGGACAGGCTTGGGATAGGTGAAAAGGACCCATGAGCCGTTGTGGGACACACTTCGTCGTGCTCCTTCCCCTCGGCCAATCCGGCATGGGTGACCCAGCTGGTAGCTAAGCTACCGCTGGTATAGCTCTCAGGATCCAGAGCACACAAACCTCCTCGCCCACACGGACAGTGCTGCTGTAAGGCAGTGTCCTCTGAGGAGGCCTAAAAGAGTGACTTGTATCCAAATGTTACAAAATTAATGATTGGAAAAGCTTCCCCAACATCGCAGGAAAGTACCTAGATACTGGTACAGTGAAAGTATCCAGAGTGACTGTGGAATATCCTTCAAAAATCCTAGTTGACATTTGCTTCCATCCTGACAACTATTGTGGTCTTCCACCTTTTACTTCACATATATAAAATTACTTACCAGAACAAAATCGACACTGAAATAATTGCTCTGACTGCCATCTCTGGAGGCTTTAAAATGATATCTTATAAATGGAAGAGTGGCAATGTCTCATTTGGTCCAGAAAGATTGTGATCAAAAATGACAAAAAAGAAAAGCCACTTGAAGCAGAAAGTGAACGAAAGGATTATTAAGAGGAGTCAAAATTGGCTCATCTTCAACTTTGTTGCATAATATTTGTTATATTCTTTGGTTTACAGAACCCATTGCAGTCAAATGCTGGCACCAGTCCATTTAAGAGGTTTACATACCATTATTAACTGTGGACTCACTGCAAGTTGCCTAAAGAGGAGGGGGAGGGGTGGACTGAAAAATTATTATTTTGACACACACAGTTTAAATAACGCAGCAATGCCCTATTTTATCATATGCATCTTCCCACATTCTTCGAAGTAATTCAAATCTGAGTTGTTTAGCTGGATCATCAATCAGCATAGTTGGGAACTTTCTGTTTCTAACAGTATCTGTTCGTCATCAGAGTCATTAGGGCTTAGAGCTATGAACAACAGCTTTTGGTATTTGAGAGTGATTTTTGGATGTAAAAACTGGTGGGTTGTTATGTCAGCAATTTCATGATGGTCCTTGCCCTCTTCACATTATTCTTAGGTGTCTGGCAATGTCTCATTTCGTCTAGAAAGAGGATATACAAGAAGATATACAGAAGGAGGAGAAGAAGATATACAGAAGAAGGATATACAAGACCTAGTGCCAAATGCCAGAATGTAGGTGCAGCTTTACGATTATTCACTTCACTTTGTTGAGATGTGTGTCAGTCATCAGGACAAGTGCACTACCCATTGTGATAGGAGTGCTATAGTCCCCTACACCAAGGATGAGTTTCTGAGTGATTTAGTGGTACTGCTGAATGTGGTTATTGGAAGTTACGTTAATAGTTCAGGGTGCACAAGAAATATTTTTTGGAAACTTCATATCAGTATTTCATATTTTTTACAATATTTCCAAGAAATAAACTTGAATGAGCTAAACATTTTGCATTTATTACACTGTTAACTAATTTGGAATGAGTGTTGTTTATAATATGTAACATCCTTTCATTTATTTACTCTGTTGAAGATTCTCCTTCATGGTGAGATATTTAGAATGTGATGTATGACTAAATAAATGTCTAATTATGTTACACAGTATATGTATTTTGTTTACAGGAGGCATTCAAGTACGTAAGACCACCTAAAAAAATAAAGAAAAAGCGACCAACGCCTAATTTGTCAGAGTGCGAGAAGGAGTCCATGACTGGAATGATTCAGCAACTGACTAGTATGTCAGCTCAGTGGTCACGAAAGTATGTACCATTAATTTTGTTGATTTACTTCATATTATGTATAACTCATTGAGAGTGGAGGAAATACCACAAATACAGTATTTGCTGCCTCCGTTGACGAAGTTGTTGATAGGCACTTCTATAATGGTGGCGGCAGTGGTTTGGAGGCAGCCTGTTCAAATTGATGTATGGAAGGAAACAGATGGTATTTAACCAGAAAGGGGAAAGTTCTCAAACACTGGTACTTGCAGCAATGTCCTGATTTCAATCTCAACCCCTCCCCCCGTGGGTTTGTGCATGGCACACATGGGCGCCTAGTTATTGCAGCCAATTCTTCCTTCCCTGGCTGCATTTCCTTCACCTTGCACTCCCTCCCTATCCTTGTTCCTTCCCCACTGCTCCCCTTCTTGCCCTCTCCCAGTGTTCCGATTTATATCCACCTGGTTCCCTGTATTGCTTGCTATTTTCTTCCCTCTGTCTGCTCTTTCATCCTTTTTGGCATTTAGATCCCCTCTTGAGGTTTGACCTCCACTTCAGAATTTCCTGTTTTTAGTGTGAGCCATTTGGGGAAGAACTCCCTCCCTAGCATCTACAGTGTGGATTCCTCTCCCTCCTTCCTTCCCCTCTCCTTTCCCTGCTGTAGCCCCCTTCCACCCTGCTAGGCCACCAGCATGTGTAATTAGTCAGTGTGGTGGGTCTGTTATGTACCCATATGGCTGAGCCCCTTGACAACACAGGAATCACACTACTGATACCTGAGCTTTTCCCTTCCCATGTATGTCAAGGAGTTGTGGCTTGTCTTCTTGGAACATCAGAACTCTCGGCAACGGCCCCTGTGCCAGATGGTCCTCGCAGTGGCTGGGTGGCACCTGTGGGGAAAGCTCTTGGTCAGAGTGGGTGGTATCAGGGTGGATGCTTGGCACATGAAGCATATCGAGATGAAAAAATCTGGCCATTCTCAAACGGCCATCTCTTTGAATGGGGAAGGATCATTGCTGTTTCTATGAGCTGACAACCTTCCCTTACGTAGCTACACCATGGGAGGAGGGCCAGGCTTGCCGTCTTCAGATGAAACACTTTCCCCATTACCTCGTCTGTACCAGGACAGATGGGGATACATTCACTGCCTCAAAGCCATTGTTTTTTGTGGAAAATATCAAGGACAAGTTTGGTGAAGTGGAGTCCCTTAGTAAGATGTGGTCGGACTCCCTGTTGATCAAAGCTTCTTCAGCCAACCAATCCACAGCTCTCTGTGCCTGTGATCGTCTTGGCAGTGTCCCAGTGTCTATTAATCCTCACCAATCTCTGAATATGATCCAGGGAGTGATTTTTCATAGGGATCTCATCCTGCAAACTGAGGAGGAACTCTGGGCTAATGCGGAGCGGCGTGGCATTCATTTTGTTTGACGTATGCAGAAGGATCGCAAAGACAACTGCATCGATACTGGTGCCTTCATTCTGGCTTTCAAGGGAAATACCCTCCCTGAGAAGGTCAAGTTTATGTGCTAAGATGCGTGAGCTGTATGTCCCTCCACCTGTGCAGTGCTTTCGGTGCTTACGTTTTGGGCATATGTCTTCCTGCTGTACAACGGACCCTCCGTGTGGTGATTGTGGACACCAACTCCATGAGGGAAGCCCTTGTGTTCTTCCACTCCCCTCCCTCTCTGAATTTCCCAGCTTATAAGAGGAAAAAGAAGATCCAAGAATAAAAGTCCCTGGATTACCTGTCTTATGCTGACGCTCACCAAAAGTATGATAGGCTCCATCTAGTGTCACTACCTTCAACTTTTGCCTCTGTTACTTCATTTCCTCCTCCTACCTCTTCCTTATCCCAGTCCCGTCCCCCTCTCCTTGCCCCCTTCCCCCTCTCCTTGCCCCCTTCCTCCTCTCCTTGCCCCCTTCCCCCTCTCCTTGCCCCCTTCCCCCTCTCCTTGCCCCCTTCCCCCTCTCCTTGCCCCCTTCCCCTCTTCCCCCTCTCCTTGCCCCCTTCCCCCTCTCCTTGCCCCCTTCCCCTCCCCTGCAGTTCCCCCGACCTCCCACATGGGAGCTGCCCCCCCCCCCATCCTCCTGAAGAAATATCCCCCTTCTTCTGCATCTCCCAGGCTGGAAGACTCCTACCACCACTCAGCCACGAGACACTTCATCTGTGCGCCCCAAGGTCGCCTGCTCTTTTTCAGTTCCAGATCTTGCAGATGCCTGTATTCCTATGCCTTGCCCTCCTCCACCTCTGAAAGAGGAGGAGAAGAAGAAGAAACATAAATCTCAAGCAAATGCCCCCCTCCCACCCCCTCCACCCACCCAATGCCATGTCCCCCTCCCAACCTAAGTCTGACATCTTATTTATGGATGTCACCCCATCCTTGTCAGTGATGACCACTGACCGAATGACATGACCTCTCAGCTTCTTTATGTCTAACCTGGACTCTCGCCGCATGATCATCCAGTGAAATTGCAACTGATACTATATCAACGTCTTGTCACCACCTATTCTGCGTTCTGTTTTATTCTTCAAGAAATGCATTCCTGTGATGACCACTCTCCAACATTTTATGGTTATTGGGCATTCTGTTAGAACCATGCCGTCCCTGGGGTAGCATCTGGTAAGATCAGCACTTTGGCTTGCTCCGATGTCATCAGTGACTGGATCCCCCTACGCACCAAACTGGAAGTAATAACGGTTTGAGTGCAATCACCATTTGCAATGTCTACCTCCTCCATGTAGGCCCCTTCCTTACATTGCTTTGTCTACCATAATCCAGCAACTCCCACACCCATTTCTCCTCCTTGTGGATTTCAATGCCCACCACCCATTGTGGAGGAGTGTCACATCAGCAGGTTGGGGTCTCCTAACTGACCAACTTATTACAGACCTCGATTTGTGTCTCCTCATTGTCGGTTCCCCTACCTGCTTCAGTGCTGCTTATGGCACCTTGACTGCTATCAATCTCACAATTTCCTCCCCTGCCCTCGTGGCTTCCCTACATTGGTCCTCCCATGATGACCTTTGTGACAGTGGCCACTTTCCGGTGATTCTATAATTCCCCTGCTGCTGCCAGGCAGACGGTCCCCCATGTTGGGCATTCTGGAGGGTCGATTGGCCTTTATGTACATCTGCTGTGCACTTAGACACCTCCCTCTCAAATTCCATTAATGCATTTGTGCAAGGCGTCTCTGCCACTATTCTTTTTATGCTGCTGGCACTGCTGCCCTCCCTATCCACCGGTCACCATCATTGTTGACCAGTACCGTGGTGGACGAAGGATTTTGCTGTCACTGTTCAGGATCACCGATGTGCGCAGCAGCAAATTAAGCAACAGCCTTCACAGACCAACCTCCTCACTTTTAAGCATCTCCGTGCTAAGGCTCATTACCTTATTTCGCAGACATCACACAAATTATGGAAGAATATGACGATTCGAAATTTATACAAAAATTTCGTACTACTACTTTTTGATCTCTTAATTGAGAAGCTGGAGCGTATGAATTAAATGTGAACTATTTTGGAACATAAACCTATTTGCTTTTAGTGGGCCTAATAGTCATTTGATATTGGTACTTCGTGAATTATATTCTGTCGTGCTATGAAAATGATCATTTGTACCAAAACAGTCTCGTTGATTTGGTGTATGTTACAATTGCTGCAACATTAGACAAGCCTATTTATTTTCATCTATCAGAAAATGACAAAATAGATGTAATCAGATCAAGAAGTAATACCAGTTTTCGGTACTATTTGTATTAACAGCTTTTTTAGTATTATGCAATGACATTTTGATTTTTCACGTAGCAAAACGTTTGATAAACTTTAATGAGGTAATAGATTCTTTCGAAGTAAGGAAAGCGTGCCATGTAAATTTGTAGCAAGATTGGAGAGAAAAAAATGCTAAGACCTAAGGACTGAAGAAATGTGTACTGTCTTACTTGTCTCTTGTCTTTATTGTTTTATGTATCCTATATTTAATTTTATGTCACACAAAACAGCAAGTTATGAACTAATAGACAATAAAGAGTGCAAATTTTCTGAAGAGTTCTTGTTCCCCCAGTTACAAATAATCCCATCCAGTATTAACTGCGAAGATTTATTTTATTTTGAGAGAGAGAAAGAGAGAGAGAAGGGTCAGGATGTCAAACCGGCTGACTGGGAGCAGGAGAGGCACCACAGGGGATTTTAATTTCCTCTGTCGTATAAATATAGTTTGATGGCATTCGTTACAAAATATACAAGTTTGAATTCCACAGAGCGAAGTACAGTGATGTGCGATAGAAGAATGCTGTGTGAAGAGGCGTGACAGTGCACTTTTTTACACTTAAGACCAAATAACATGTCTTACATTTCCTCGAACATATGTTTCCTGTATCAGACTGTTCAGAAAGACATACACTACAAAATGAACATGTTTTGAAAAAATTTTGGCATCCAATCTCAAACACTTTGAGGAGGGTTCGGAAATGTCCTAGATCCAGGGCAGATGCGCAGGGCTGTAGCGGGGAGATGGGTAGTCTCCAAGTGACCCTTGTTTACATTTAGTGATTTTGGTGTTTCTTCTTCGTTTACTGCTTTCACGTCAAGTGAAAACAAAATGGATCTCTGTGGCCGGGAGCTATCAGCTAAATTAAAATACATTCGTATAATTATGGAGGGCTAAAATGTTATTAGTTTCAGGTCTTATTTTATTTCCACCTTTGCGATAGTCAAGCATTAGTCACCTTGCAGAATAATGAAGCTCTTTTTGTCGGTTTGCTAAAGAAATTTTGCTTTTATTAATCTTTTCCGCTGAAGCAGTTAATTTATTTGAAACGAGGTGTTTAATTCCACGCTGTTGACTAGTTTCAGCTGTTCAGTGCATTTCAAGTGCACGTTCGGCATTATGCCACAATAAAGAACTAAACATGAGATAATACAGTACTGGTACTCCAAGAAAATTTACAATCCGAAAACCACACTGGAAAGCTTAATATCAGTTCGAGGCCTACTTCACTGGGAATCTGGACACGCAAAGGTGCACTATAAGCCAAATTATGCATTTTAGTATGGTTCACAAAGTTCCGATGCTCTTGGAGTATCCTCTGATGTCTTCTTTCTTTTATGACATAATGTAAGATCTGTTAATGTTTTACACGTACAAGTATACGGGCTCCCAATGTCGTCATAGCTGCACAAGTGCAATAATGCCTGTCGTCTGCCATTCTCTGGCAACTGCGGAAATTAACCTATTTCTAGCAGGTCGTGGGAAAATATTGCGAATTGTGGTTTGAAAAGTATTAAAGCCTAGTTTACACGACGACATTGGGTTGCGCCACTCATTGTGTTGAATGAGTTGCACGAAAATGGTTTCATATATGACTGTAGACATGGTGACACCAATATACACGCCAGTTTCATCATTTTGTGGGTTCCTGACTCGTGTCTGAAATGAAAGTTTTGGCAGCTGCACGTCACACGAGTTGTGATGGAATTAAAGCCATTCCTATTCTTATTCATGGAACTGTCAAAAAGGCGGTGTAGCACTTTGAGCTGCAGTAGGTGTTGCTTGTGCTTGTGCTGGGAGCTGCTGTACCGTGTTTAGCAGAGAGGATATTTGCTGCCTCCAAAACTGAAACATCTACCTTAGCTGCGTTGCATCTAATGCTGGCAGACTCCTGAGCAGGGTTAAAATAGCTGGGGTGGACATGTTGGAAGAGACAAGTGCAAGAAACAGACAAGGCAAGCAAGAAAAATAAGTACAAAAGCTAAGAAAATTTCGGCAACGGCCACATGAAAACACTGATTAGCAAAAACATGATAAGAGACTGTTAAAGCAAGTAAACAACCCTGTAAATAAAAGACGAGAGAATTAAGGTGCCAGCAAAATTCAAAAGCAAAATTCCGTGGCCGTGAGGTTTGGCCCTTTTTTAATCCCCATCCTCAATTTTTTTTGTATCTTGCAAACTTGTCCAATATAGGGTGCCTAGGAAGCTGTTTTCTCTTATTGCTAGACAGCAGTTCAAGCATATCATATTAATGGAGTTTATTACAGTAAGTTAAATTGACAATACTTAACTCTTCATATTCACAAATGTGTGTCGCAAGCAAATGGTGGCATGCAAATAATCAACGTCCTTCGGTATATACAATTTCATTGCAAGCAAAACAGTACTGTTCATAAATCACTGCAGAAGCGTTTGTACGATGGCTCATCATCCACTGCCCTCTCTGCTCTTCGAAAACTTTGTATTTGGAGTCTACCATCCGATTGACCTTTTCCCGCCGTCACCATCTTATTGCCGTCTTTTTTTTACCCAACAGAAGCCTGTGATACCGTTTGACGATGCCACATCCTCACTACTTTGCACAATTTTTGTACAGAACTTTTTGTCACTCCACTCTTTCTAGTGGCCATTAATGGTTTTGCAGCAGCTGTGGGGTTCTCAGTATCACCGTTCTTACATGCTGACGACTTTTTTATTTCCTTTTGCTCATCTACTGTGGGTATGGCTCAACGTCAACTGCAGGGAGCCATACAAAAAGCGCAGTCGTGAGCCCTTACCCCCAGCTTTCAGTTTTCAGCCCCCAAGACTTGCATCGTGCACTTCTGTCACTGTCGTACTGTCGACCCATATCCAAAAATTTACCTCAGTATGCAACTACTTAACACTGTGGAGACATATCACTATTTGGGATTGGTTTTTGACACACACTTAACTTGTCATCCCCATATTTGTCAGCTTAAGCAAAAGAGCTGGCGACATCTTAACACTCTTCAAAGCTTAAATCGCACCAACTGAGGTGCAGATGGCCCTACTCTGTTACAGCTGTACAAAGGCTGTGTAGAGTCCCATCTTGGCTTTGGGTGTTTGGTGTAGCATTGCCCTCAGCAGTGCATATGCTGGACCCTATACACCACTGTGGAGTTCGACTTGTGACACCTTTCTGAATGAGCCCAGTAAACAGCATACTTGTGGAAGCTGGGCTTCCTCTATTGTGGATCAGGCAACAATGACTCCTTGCAAGTTATACCACACACGTTCACAGCCTATCTCAACATCCAAATTACTGTCTCCTTTTCACTGACACAACGATTCATCTCCCACACTGGTGGCCCAGATCGGTGATTGGAACTACAGTCTGCGTCCAGTCCCTTCTCACTGAACTCGAGTCTTTTCCCTCTTCCACCTTTTCTCCAGGTCCACTCACACTCACTTCCATTGTCCATGCTTCGGCCACAGCTTCACCTGGACCTATCACAAGGCCCAAAAGACTCAGTTCCTTCTGAGGCTCTCTGCTGCCAATTTTTCCGTTTTCTCAGTGAGTTCCAAGGCTCAAAAATAGTCTACACTGATGACACAATGGTAAGTGGTCATGTTGGATTCGCTGATGCTCACACTGGACTTATTGAAAAGCGTTCCTCATCGGATGGCTGCCGTGTTTTTCCTGTGGAGGTGAGTCCTTTCTCATTTGTAGTGACAAGCTCTCGACCAATGCTTCCCTCAACATCCTGTGGTAGTGATTCGAGGGGAGAGTTTTGTCACCCAGTCTGAGGGTTGGCAAGTGGCTTCCTCTCTCAGGCCTTCACCCTACCTTCATTTTAACTCTGCCTCACTCCCTCGGTGCTGTCTGTTCGACTTTGTGTTTGCCTTTTCACAGTCTGTGTTTCTCTTGCCTTCTGTTTTCAGGCTGGAGATTTTAGCATGTTCCAAATGACTGGCTCATCCTTTTTTATTCTCACTATCAGCCAGCCCAGGCCATCTGCTGTATTGTTTTAATGCCTTCTACTGCTTTTTTCCTTTTTGTTAATGTTTTCACTTTTGGCTTGCTTGTTTCGTTTTCTCTATCAGTGTGGCTACACAGACCATTTTATGCATTTTGTTCCTTCTCTTATTTGGAGTATGGTTTTAATTCAAGAACTGTGTGACTATGGAAAAAGTGATTGATAAACTGCAGTTTACTCCCTTTAAACCAACCAACACCAACCTTTCATCATTTTGCAGTGGAGGAGGGGGGGGGGGGGGGTTTGTTACTGAGGAAAAAAGAGTTTTATGAAAGTTTAAATTATTCGTAAATTTCATTGCAAATCACTAAATGCTGTCATTTTGAAATACTAAATGAATAAAGTATGGGTAGTTGTGCGCCATCAGTTATGCTTCCTTGAGACAAAATCAATTTCTAACTGTAGTATTTGCCTTTCTAAAACTTTTAGCATCAGATTATACCTATTAATGAATAAATTAGGACAGAATTTTAAACTTTGTCAACAATTATGCCTCCTCCTCCCCCCCCCCCCCCCCCCCCCCCCCCCCCCCCCCTAGCACTCTGGAACCTGTTAGATAGGCAACCTGCAACTGCTGTCAGGTTCTGGCATAGTCACTTAGTAATATAGATTCTGGAGCTAGGTGAGAGAACAAACTGTAAGTTTTGTGTGTCTGATATGAGAACTGAAGACTACCATCAGGATTTTTTAAGTAAAATAATTACCAAAAGGAAATGCGAAGGAATGTCCAAAATGTAGAACTTTGTGAGAAGCAGCAGTTCTGAAGCATGTGGTGATAAACTTTGCTAAATGTTAAATTAAAATTAATCAGTATTCAGAAGCTCTTTGTAGATTTTTGAAAGGAAAAGGATTGATGGTATGGTTTAAATTGAAAAGAAAAGTACCTAGGTGAACAGAGAAAACATGTCTTGATCTAGAAAAGGCTTTTGATAGAGGGGACTTGAAGGTACAGGCTGTTTTCAAAACATTGGTCCTACTTCACAAGACTAAATATTCTGCATGAATGGAAACATAGACTTGAAGGAAATTTCAGCTTACACATCAAAACTAAAAGTTTACCTCAGCCCCAGTTCTAAGTTGCCATTTCGTGATGATGTGGTTGGGGGCTGCCCACTGCTGGCTTGATTGCTCATTCGTCCCATTACACAATAGCAAAAGAGGTTTTGCATTCTTCATTTCAACACGTGCAGTTCTGTTACTGTTGTGTTGCTCCTCCTGCTTTGTAAGGGGCATACTAATCTTGCATTGCGTCAGTGGCCTCCCAGGCCTCCTTTGTAGTGAAGTGTAACACTATGTGGCAACAGTGCTGAATTCAGTAGCTCTAGACATGCTTGAAAAAGTATGAGACGAGGTTGGTTATAATACAGATATTTGTCGTGCATTTGTTGGTGAAAGGTAAATAAAAACTTCACCCCAAATGTAATTGTGTAAAATTGTCTAATGTTGTAAGTCCATGGATGTGAAACATGTCATTGTACAATTAGATGATTCTTGTGAAAGTAAAAATTTTATAGTCTCAAGTGTCAGTTGAAAATTATCCCTAGTTTCTGTATTCATTCATATAGAAATTATAGTCTTGTGAAATTGGTCAAAATTTACTGTTTGGAGAACTGAACAAAACTAAAATAAACTTAGGGGATAGGGTGGCCTGTAGTATTTTGTGATAAACTAATTAAGTTTGGAAGACCATCTGAGCTGTCCTTTCAGATTGTTTGCTGATTATTCCGTCATTTGCCTCTAGTAAAGACATCAGAAAATCAAAACAAATTCCAACATGATTTAGACAAGATATTTACATCATGCAAAAAGTGATAATTGACTCTAAACAATAAAAAGAGTAAGCTTTTCCGCACAAAGACTTAAAAAAAATCCATTTAACGATAAAGCTCACAAATTTGAAGGTTGAATCAAACAATGGAAAAATTGAGGATGGAACAATTACAATATTATGAAAAGGATAGATTGCTGCTCACCATATAGCAGAGATATGGTCTGGTCACAGCAGCCACACACAGTGGTCATTGTGTGTGTGTGGGTGTGGGTGTGGGCGGGCATGTGTTGTCTAATTCGGAAGAAAATGTTTTGGCCAAAACCTTACTAATCAAACCTTACCTGTTTCACTGTCTATTTGTTGTGCCTATCTGTGACTCATCATCTCTGCTGTATGGTGAGTAGTAATCTATCTTTTTCATAATATTGTCAAATTTAAAGATCATTGTTTCATGTAAATACCTAGGGGTTACAATTATGAACACTTTACAATGCAACTGTCATATAGAAAGTGACTGATTTTTGTTGACAAAATACCTACTAAAGGGATTGCCTACAGTATGCTTGTCCATCCTCTTCCTGACTATTGCCTCATTGTATGCAGTCCTTTCCAGATATTGATGAGTAACGTTGGAAATGTTTGAAGAAGGGCAGCCGATTTTATATTATTGCAAAACAGAGAGAGATAGAGAGAGAGAGAGAGAGAGAGAGAGAGAGAGAGAGAGTCATGAATACTATAAGCGAGTTGAGGTGGTGGCATTGAAACAGATATTTTTCACTTTGGTGACATTTTTCCACAAAATTTCAATAATCAACTTTCTCCTCCAAACACATTGTTGACTCCCACCTAAATTTGGAGGACAGACCATTGTAACAAAAGAAGAGAGATTAGAGCTCACACGAAAAGATTTTTGTGTTCAGCAGTGGAATAGTTAAGAAATTGTGTGAAATTTGTTTTGTGAACACTCTACGTAAGTGTGAATTCCAGAGTAGTGTTATAGATGTATCCAGATAAGGTTTCCATAACTAAGTGTGAGGTGTGTCTGAAAGAGAAAGTTTGCTATCTGTGGGTTACATTTTTGACATGTGACAATGAGGCATTGACTCTGAATACAAACACTGTGGGTTGCTCAGAGAACAGAATTGGATCTAGGGTGGGAGTGTCATGTGGCAAAATGGCCAAATAAGGTTTACAGAATGAGATTTTCACTCTGCAGCAGAGTGTGTGCTGATATGAAATTTGCTGGCAGAAGTGGGGTTGCGAGGACGGGGCGTGAGTCGTGTTTGGGTAGCTCAGTTGTTAGAGCACTTGCCCGCGAAAGGCAAAGGTCCCGATTTCAAGTCTCGGCCCGGCACACAGTTTTAATCTGCCAGGAAGTTTCTGACCAAATAAGGTTGTTTAATTGTAAGAGATGAGAATGAAGTTCTTCTTATAATTGTGAATTTGGTCAATAGTAGCAGTTGCTGAGAGCCTACTGTAGTGCTATGGTAAGGAGAAAAGTTTTGTCTTAGCATGAGGACTGTGTTGTTATAAATAAAATCCATCTTTATTTCACTGTTGTGGAATTATTTTCTTTATACACCTCTGTAGATTAACAGCGATTCGTGTCTCTCACGCAAATGCTTAATTTCGAATACTGTGCCATTATAAAACTCCATTGCTTTTGATTTGGGCAGTAATGTTGCTACATCTGCCATGTGATCTTTCAAGAGGAGGACAGCCAATTTGAATTCAGGTGCTCATATCTTAACATTTGCGAGTGAAGCAACAGTTTTCTTAGAAACTTTCACCAAGCCCAGATGGTTTTCTGCTGGTGATAAAGATGGTCACAATTATGGTTTCAGAGAAAAAGTGTCAAAAATGAATAAAATAACTGATGTCATAGTGATATTGGGAACAAAGAGTACAGAGTATACAGCAGAACTAACTGTGAGAAAGTGCCATGTGCATTGAAGGAGGGAGGGAGCGAAGAATCTTTTGACAAGATTTTGCACCCACCCAAGGGAGAGATAGTTGACGATCATCCGGGTTTAGCTTTGCCTGACTTATATTGTGTGATGGTAAACATTATGGCAGTCATAGATGGATATATTGCATACTTTCCAGAATATCATCTTAGGGGTGTAATCCAGTCACTGGACTGAAGTACTGCGTTGAAAAATTGGTGCATTTTTAATCAAGAAACACATTTCCCTTGCAAGCTGAGAACTTTAACCCTTTGCCCCCATGTGACAGAGTGACTTAGAAGCAGAAACATGTTTCATTTCAAAAGTGTGGCAACTACAAGAAAAATTTTCATTTCTCTGGGTACGTGTTTGAGGATGACTGGCAAAAGGAAGTTCTGTTTGTGTAAGCTTTAGATTCAGAGTTGTTCACTTCATTTTGCTGGTCACCATTATTTAGTATTGAAATGGTTTCAACTTCTCAAAGTTTTATTTTGATTCAACTTGTATTCTTGAGTGACTTCGGTTTTCTTCATGCTGTTTGGATTTCCATGTCATCAGAAACTAATGCTACATGTTTTCTCAGGTGCCTGGAGGATACTGACTGGGATATGAAGGAAGCCCTCCAGATTTTTGTGGAACTTTATGAGATGAGCAAAATTCCAAAATCGGCATTTATCACCTCGAAATAGTAATGAAGAAAACTTGTTCAGCTCTCAGAGAGACTGCATCTCAGTGCTGTGTATGTTTTGTTAACTGTACCTTGAAACAATTGCCTGTAAATAAACATTGTTGTAATTTTGATTGTGCATTGGTGTTTCAAAGTGTGCAGAAGTTTGACAGAAAATTGTGCTGAGTGGGCATTGAATGTGGCTACACTCTTTAGAACAGAACCATTCCAGTGTGGACTATATAGTATGCTATTTGTATGTTAATACTTTTCAGTAATTTCAGAATGAGGAAGGAAAGGTGTCCACGTTGTCTGCAATGGTGAAATTTTAGGCTACAGCTATTTGGAAAGACCTGTTTTAGCAGTTCTGCTGTCTATGTTCTATGTTGATTGTGCATTAATGTGACGTACTTAATTTACGAATATTCATGTAACATACTCCAATGCTTTCATATTAAGTTCGTCATAGGAATGTATGTGGAAGACAAGTAAAAAAATGATTTATGAATAAATTAACTCATTTTTGTGCTGTTCTTTGCTGGCAGCTGTGTGTAAGTGTATTATTTGCTTTTCACTTCTTACATAACTTGTCCAGTATTTCTTTGCAAAAGTTATTCATTCAGGGAGCAGAAAGGATTTTATTAATAAATACCACTTACACCGATGGTGAAACATTACTACCCACAACAAGACTGAATGCCATCTGACAGTGTTGCGGGAGTGTGAAATGGTATGTAAAGTAAATAAGCAGAGTAGAGAGGAATCATTCTAGCGGCAATAGGGGCTGCAAATGGGGAAACCCACTGACATAAGTGAAGGGTTAACTGCTGTGACCATAGGCCCGAGAATGAACATCTTGAAACTGGTCAGCTGTTCAAGTGCTAGACATGAGCATCTGTGGAAAGTTGTTAGAAGGCGGAGGCCACTCGTGGGTCTCGAATGTCCGTGCCTCATCTCAGAATCTGGTGTTTGGAGGCTTGCGTGCTCTGTAAAGTAAGACAGGCAGTGATTTGTGGCAGGTCAGATGACAGAGTGGAATGGTGGTGCAGGCCAAGTATTTGAAAGTTCACCATTCAACACACATTATCGAACATGGGGCTCCACAGCAGACAGATGCTATGTGTCCCTGTGCTGATTCGATGACACCTACAGTTACGATTGCAGTGAACACGGGATCTTTCAGAGTGGACTGTGGATCAATGGAAACATGCGGCGCAGTTGGGTGAATCGTGTTCTTTGTTACACTGAGTCTACGTGTCCGATTACTCCGTCCTCCAAGCGAATGGCTCCTCTAAATTAGCACTGCTCCACAGACACAGACTGGTCAGGACAGTGTCATAATGGGTCGGGAGTCTAATGGCAGCTGCAGGGTGGCGAGAACTGTCTTTGTGTTCGTCAGAAGACATTCGACTCCCATACGGGGTACCCTGGATTTGTATGCTAGGGAGGGAGACAAATGCCTTTAGGGGGTGTCTGCAGAAAGAGTCAGTGAACATAACAATTTTTTATTATTCTGTTAACTCGAACAGTCATCCGTGCCCGTCCTAGCCCCAGGCACAGCCTTTCGTCGTCCCGTGACGTTCTGGCATGGGCGGGCCAGGCACGGCGAATTGCCCCGTGGCGTACGTGCACAGCCGGGAGGCAGACCGGTTGGTGAATGCCGACACAGCAGATGCTGCAGTCACTGCACTCGACACAGCTTACCAGCCGGGCAGTAGCTGAGAGTCTCCTTCTGGTGTGGTGGCCTGGTGCTCAGTGTGTGACAGATGGCAGTGTGGGCCAGAGTGAAACCCTATACAGATGGCCAGAGGGCAGCAGCTGTCGCACACCTGTGGCACGGACTCAGGTTGCCCTCCGTTCGTGCTTCAGACAGTGAGGCAGCAGCAGGACGATCGACAGGTGGTCTCGTAGAGATGGCAGCACAGTGTCGGCCCGGGCATTCGGGCACTGAGCTTAGGTTCTGTTCCTGTTAATGGCAGTGAAGACTGCAACGTAGGGACAGTATTCACTTGCATTAAGCGTTGGCGGGTGTCGACACGGCACAGCTGTTTGATGATGTTGGGATATAAATACTGCTGTCAGGAGCTGATTGTGCTGTGAAGTAGTTCTGCTGCATTCCTCCATCGGCCTGGAGTGTCTTGAACTGTGGTCAGTGTCCTAGTGCACTGTCATTGCCTCACGATAGAAGGTCAGCACAGAAGTGGCTCAGCTCGAGTCAGCACAGGTTGCAGACTGGGATTCGGCACTGACTGTCGTGCTAGATGGCACTAGGCTGTCGCTTTGGCCTCTGTTGGTACATTATTATGGTATGGGGGTCATTCACCTAGACTTCTGTGGGGCATGTTTTAATAATCAAAAGCATCATGCTGGTGTTGGACTGTAACTTCATTGCACACCACTTTCATTCTGCAAGGGTGGTGGCATCTTCCAGCAAGACAGTTGTCTCTGTGACTAGGTCATTATCGTGCTACAGCAGTTTGAGGAGCACAGTAGTGAACTCACGTCAGTGTCTTGACACGGACTGACAAACATGTTGGAAACTGTCAGTTCCCAGCCCTGTGCTCACAAACCACCAACCTGTACTTTACGGGAATTGTGGTAGCTGTGCATAGACATCTGGTGCTATACACCTACTGAGGACTTGATGAACTCATGCTATGTAAAATCACTGTTGTGTTGCGTTCCAGAGGTGGACCAACACACTATTGAGCAAGTGGTCAGAATGTTTTGGATCACCAGTGTACGTTGCTATAAAATATATTTTGTATGTATGTTCAGTAGGACCTCTAACATGGTATAAGTCAGCAAGTGATGTATTTATAAGTAGTGTCCAGACTCACTGGTGCGTCAATTAATTTTTGTTTCTTCCATTTCATTACAGAGCTGTTTTGGCTACACTGCCATTATCAAGTGATGTATATATTATGTAGATGGACTGACGTACATATAACATCTTTGGCAGCTATATTTTAACTGTCATTCTACACTGAAGATCCAAAGAAACCGGTACGCCTGCCTAATATTGTGTAGGGCCCCCACTAGCATGCAGAATTGCCTCTACATGATGTGACATGGACTCGACTATTGTCTTCTGAAGTGTTGCTGGAGGGAATTGACACCATGAATCCTGCAGAGTATGAGGGGGTGGAAATATCTTCTGAACAGCCTGTTGCAAGACATCCCAGATATGCTCAATAATATTCATGTGTGGGGAGTTTGGTGACCAGCAGAAGTGTTTAAACTCAGAAGAGTGTTCCTGCAGTCACTCTGTAGCATTCTGGACATTTGGGGTGTTGCGTTGTCCTTCTGGAATTGCCCAAGTCTGTGGGAATGCACAATGGACATGAATTGATGCAGGTGATCAGACAGGATGCTTACGTATGTCTCACCTGTCAAAGTTATATCTAGACTTATCAAGGGTCCCATATCATTCCCATTGCACACGCCCCACACCATTGCAGGGGGTGGGGGGTGCAATTTATATTCATATTCTTGAGGAAAATAAAACCCTGTTCCACAAAGCGCCTAGCGTCCAGCGCAAGTTGGTGTATCGATTACTGATATGATTTAGAAACCCATTCCTGTTGGTTTTTGAACAAATTCTAAGCTGATTTCTGAATGAATCATAAGTTGATTTTTGAATGCGTGGATAGTGTACGTGATGTCTCTGTCAGGGGAATCCTCGTCATATCTAGAAATAAACTTTCCTGCAGGCAAAAGGGGATAAGGGTATACGAGCAGAGCGGAGTAAAGCCAAACTGGCAAATGCCAATAGCTGTCTGATTATGTGGTTGATTGGGTTTGCGAATGATCAGTGTTGTTATAATTAATAGTGGAATCCATAGATTCAGACTACCAGAGTGGAAATAAACGACTAACAGGAATAACAGGTAAGAGAGATTAAGTATTATCTCTTCGGTGTATTCAAGAAAATGAAATTTTGACAGAAATTTTTTGGTTGGTTCAAAAATGCCTCTAAGCACTATGGGACTTAAAATCTGAGGTCTTCAGTCGTCAGTCCCCTAGACTTGGAACTACTTAAACCTAAGTAACCAAAGGACATCACACACATCCACGACTGAGGCAGGATTCTAACCTGTGACCGTAGCAGCAGCGCAGTTCCGGCATGAAGCGCCTAGAACTGCTCGGCCACAGCGACTGGCAAATTTTTGGTCAGATCGCAACACTAACAAGGGCCAGTTGCACAGTCCCCGGTTAGCAGTCGCTTAAGTTCTATGCCGGAAGTAGCACGGAAGACACGTCGTATGAACATCTAAAAACGCCTGTTGTTGTTGTGGTCTTCAGCCCTGAGACTGGTTTGATGCATCTCTCCATGATACGCTATCCTGTGCAAGCTTCATCATCTCCCAGTACCTACTGCAACCTACATCCTTCTGAATCTGTTTTGTGTATTCATCTCTTGGTCTCCCTCTACGATTTTTACCCTCCTCGCTGCCCTCCAATACTAAATTGGTGATACCTTGATGCCTCGGAAAATGTCCTACCAACCGATCCCTTCTTCTAGTCAAGTTGTGCCACAAACTCCTCTTCTCCACAATTCTATGCCTAACCGGAGAATAATCGCCCGATAACTCAACTGGTGATTCTGGCAGGGTTAGTGAAGTTAACTGGCCAGTAAGTTTTGACAGTGCAGGAATAGTTCCTCAATTAGTGATGACAAGATTGTTTGTTAGCATGAGGAAGGAGAGAAACAGGGATATCACATAAATTATGGAAGAATACGATGATTCGAAATTTATATAAAAATTTCGTACTACTACATTTCGATCTCATGTTTGAGAAACTGGAGCGTATGAATGAACTGTGAAACTAACATAAAGCGTTTTGCTTGTAGCAGGCCTAATATGCATTTGATATTGGTACTTCGTGAATTATATTCTGTCACGTTATAAAAATGACCATTTGCGCCAAAACAGCCAGGTTTATTCGATGTGTGTTAAAATTGCTGCAATATTAGAAAGCCTATTTCGTTTTATTTAGCAGACAGTGACAAAATAGACGTAATTAGTTCGAGAAACGACACCAGTTTTGGGTACTATTTGTATTAATAGCTTTTGCAGTATTAGACAACGACATTTCGATTTTTCATGTAGCAAAACGTTTGACAAACTTCGTTGAGGTAATAGATTCTTTCACAGAAAGGAAAGCACTCCATGTAAAGCTGTAGCAAGATTAGAGTGAAAAAAATGCTAGGAGCTAAGGATTGAAGAAAAGTGTACTGTTTTGCTTGTCTCTTGTCTTTACTGGTTTTATGTATCCTATATTTAGTTTTATATCAAGCAAAAGAGAAAGTTATTGCCTAATAGTCAGTAAAAAGCGCAAATTTTCTTGTTCTCCCGATTACAAATAACCCCATCAACTACTAATTGCAGGATGTCAAACCGGCCTACTGGAAGCGGGAGCGCCACCGCAGGACAGTTTAATTTCCAGTGTCCTGAATATAGTTTGATGGCATCCATTACAAAATATACGTGTTTCAATTCCACATAGTGAAATACAGTGACGTGCGATAGAAAAATGCTGTGTGAAGAGATGTGGCACTGCACTTTGGTACACTTAATACCAAGTAACATGCCTTAAATTTCCTCGAGCATATATGTTTTATGTATCAGACTCTTCAGAAAGATGTGCGCTACAAATGAACATTTTTACATTATATCTCAAACGCTCGATGGAGGGGGGGCGGGGGGCGCCATTATCTCGTATTGCCCAGGTGCAGAAATACCGTAGATCCGGAGCTGATGCGCCACCACACGGCAGGTCTAGAGAGACGTACTAGCACTCACCCCAGTTGTACAGCCGACTTTGCAAGGAACGGTTCACTGACAAATACGCTCTCATTTGCCGAGACGATAGATAGCATAGCCTTCAGCTACATTTGCTACGACCTAGCAAGGCGCCGTATTCAATTGATATTGAGATTCTGTTAATGTATCATCAAGAGCGATGTTCGACAAATGTGGATTAAAGTTAAGTATTCCCGAAGCTACGTACTTTTCTTTATAGCATTCATTACGTATCCTGTTTCAGACCTCACGCCAGCCTGCGCGAGTTTAAGCGCGTGCCTTTCGGCTTCCTCTCGTTGTGTCTAGGCTGTCTTGTCTAGACACAACATGTAGTCTCCACGTGACCCGTATCTATATTTAGTGATTTTACTGTTTCCTCTTCGTTTCCTGCTCTCTCGTCAAATTAAAATAAAGCGGATTTCTGTGGCCGGGAACTATCGAGTGAATTAAAACACATTCACATAATTACGGAATGCTGAAAATGTTATTAGTTTCAGATTTTATTTCCACCTTTCTGACACTCAGGCGTTAATCGCCTTGCAGAACAATGAAGTTATTTTTGTCTGTTTTCTAAAGAAATTTGGCTTTTATTAGTCTTTCTCGCTGAGGCAGTCAGTGTGTTTGAAACGAAATGTTTAATTCCACAACTGGTTTCAACTGATCGCTGCATTACACGTGCACATTTCATCTTCTAGCACGTATGGTATTGTGCCATAATAAAGAACCAAGCATGAGACAATACAGTCCTAGTATTCAAAAAAATTTACACCCCGAAAACCACACTGAAAAGCTTCATATCAGGTCGACGTCTACTTCATTGGGAATCCGGACACGCGAAGGTGCACTATAAGACGAATTATGCATTTTAGTACGGTTCACAAAATTCCGATGCTTTTGGAGTATCTATCCTCTGATGTCTTGTTTCTTTTATGACATAAAGTAAGAATTTTTAATATTTTACACGTACGACCATACGGGCTTCCTGCGTCATCGTAGCTGCGCAAGCGCTGTGGCGCCTGCTATCTGGCGCTCTCTGACAACTACTGGAAGGAACGTCTTTCTAACATGTCGGGATAAAATATTGCGAATGGTGGTTTGAAAAGCGTTAGTTTAAAAGTAAATTTCCTTTTAGGCAAGTTGGACTATTTGCGAGAATGTACGTGAATTTCTTAAATCACAGACTGTTTGAATCTCATTAAAAACTCAACTCTTTGGTGAGCCATTGAGAGGAATTTCGAGCCTTGAAGATCAGACATCTATGTCGTTATTATGAGGAAATTGATGTAGTACTATGGGATGCCCTCTCTCCTCTCTGGTAGCTAATTTATTTGTGGAAAACTTTGAGGACAAGCCACTGGACTCGGCTAAAAATTTTGCTGGCACATTTGTGTGATATATCCTAAAGTGTAACACGCGCAAAAAAGATCAACATTATATATGAGAACTTAGCTTCTCATGCAGTATGTGAAAGCTTTGCTCTTCTAGTAGCAACACTATGTATGTTAATTTAAAACATTAACTTTTCCTGTTTATGTATTCTCGCTACTTAACAGTGATGTTGCTATTGGCTGAGTACATCACGTGTCCTATGGTCTGAATATCCGCTGTCATTGGGTGGCGAGATCACGGGTAATTTCCAAGAAGCAAGAATGATTGCCTAACGAAGTCGTTGGGTCCAAACGATACATATCAAACTTGCGATCGGAAATCGATCATGCGACTCCCGTGGCGGGCGTTATGTTTACGTTGGACTACAGCAATTACAAAAGAAGGGCGTTACAAAAATATTTGTAATTGCAAAGGAGACGTCTTACCTTATTCGTCGTCGATGTTGTCACGAGAAAGTCCATTACGGTGTTGTGGATGGATAATTTGGAAGAATCGAACCGTGTACTCTTCCTGATACTCGTTCGTTTTCTAGACTGTCAGCAATGACATTGTAACGGTATTTCAGCATCGAAACTGTTCTTACGAAGTTTAACACATACCACCACAGTCCCTTCTTTCCTCGTCCGGTAGTACTCCGTATTTGCTACAAAAAGTCGAACAAATTTGCTACGCTGGTTAAACATGGAATTAAACTCTTCCATGTGAGAGAATCCACCGAAGAAACGTCACAAATAATTTGCGAAGGTATGTAATTTAGGGCAAGTAAGGGAATGACGAAAACAGTTACAAAGGCGATCACAAATAATTGAGCACAACGCCCGCCACCGGAGCCGCATGATCGATTTACGACCGTACATTCGATATGTATCGTTTGGCCCCAACGACTTCGATAGGCAATCATTCTTGGAAATTATCAGATCACGTGACATGAGCTATGACTGGCTTACAAAAGCGCATCGCAATCTCGATTTCAAAGGTTCGGGAAGTAACATGTGGTGTTCGGTGAAATTGGAATTTATACCTTAGTAATACGAAAATATGCAGCGTACATGTTGCTGCCTATCAAAGATCTTTCCAAAACATGTTTTTTTTATTTCCCTTGAGTTTCTTTTCCTAAAGTGCCGGTAAATTCTATGCCCCCATGTAAATAAAAACATAATCTTTCAAGGGATTGGTAAGTTTTACAATTCCAAGGGAAAATCTCCTGTCATTTAACTCGGAAAAAGTGTGTCTTCACGCGGGAGAAACTGCATTTTTAATCGAGAAATCTGGAAATTTTTTCCCTTGCCCATGTATACAACCTGTTTAACTACTCAAGTAGTGCATTCAGTAGGTCAGTAAAAAATAGTTTACTCTGCTAAGGCTTGTGAATGGTACTTGCAAATAATGCTAGGAACATCATGGTTACAAAACACATAACCCGTAAATGCAAAATAATGCTTAAGTTAATGAAGTGTGAATGTCCTGTGGCAAAGGATGCATTCATATTTTTGTTGCAGTTGTTTAAAAGCCCCCAGGGTGCATCCTCTTGCAGTAGGTTATGCCTTTGAAATTAAGCCTCTGTAGTCAATCCCAGGACGTTCTCACTTCTTTCACCTCGCGCAATTATTTACTAATGTGAAAAGCTTCCAAAGTCCATGTAAAACTGCAAGTCTGTTCCTAAATGGGAAGAAGGCAAGCGGATAGCAGCTCCACCTGCTTCAAACCAGCCATTGGGGTGAGCACAGCTTTATCAGTTTTTTAAGGCTCAGACCTGTAAGAAAAATACTTTATTGCTCATACACTAACTGAAACTCTTCTCTAGGCCATGTTTTTGGTGTATCTTAGCTGTGTCTGGCAAAGAGTGTTACTTCAGTAGACATAATTATGGTAAGTAGGTTTACAGGGAGAAGTTTTTCAGACTGCATTGAGCTACAGTATATCAAGGTGGAGTACCTTTGATGCAGAACCCAGAATGTGGAACTAGGAGGGAAACAAGGTCCACTGAAATTCATTTATTTGAGCTCTCAAATAATTGTATAGCTTTGCCAGTGTGATAGACAGTATTCTTATCACCCACTAAACATCTATCGGCACTTTTTTAACAGCCCGTATTCTGTGTAATGTTATTGAATCAGTGTTGATCTACAAGGGTGAGCCAAAAAGCTTGGAATATTTTATTCTGTTCCCAATATCAGTTGACGTGTTACACATTGTGCATATTACTCGGTGACTTTCCCACCTTGCTGACAAAAGTTGAAACCCTCTGCCATTAGAGGGCTTCAAATTGTAGCACGCAACATGTAGGTGTGTAACTATGTTGGTGCATGTGAAACAGTGTGCTGTAGTCGGGTGTTTGATTGCAGAAAATGTTCGTTCACACATGGAGCACCCTGACCTTCATTATGACAATGCCAGATCACGTGCGAGTACTGCAACCTCTGCAAGAATGTGACACCTCGGTGTTCACTGTCATCGATTGTTATCTGTGTGTAGGTTCTTCAAATGACCTACACAGGTAAATAAATATTCGTGCTGTCCACATGAGGCAAATATACCGTAGGGAAGTACTATTATATCTATGCTGACAGAAATTTTAAGAGTAAACTGCCAATTTTTTTTCCATACCTCATTTGCCTTTTTTCACCAATCTCGGTGACGGTGTGTCTTTTGAGATTGTGCAATAAAGGCATATGTGATTATGTTGTATCGGTATTGTGTTTAGTAAAAGTTATAATATGCGGAAGTTTTTATTCTACACCAAGCCATGTGCTGGTTTCCTTCTCCCGATGGGATGAAGACTTGCATTTTTAAATGGAGATTTTTGGGTACATTGTCAACGTGAAGAAAATGGACATGGCAGCCACACTGGCATTGTTGTACATGGTTGGAGAGACAAGGTGCAGATAATTGTGCATTAGCGTAATTACTTCAGATCTGGACAATCCACATTTTCTCTCCCTCCAACAGTTATATCCGTACAGTCCCAATTTTCCACCATCTGATTTTCACCTGTTCCCAGAGCTTACGAACACTTGTGAAGACTTTATTTCAACAGTGGTGAAGCAGTACAAGCGGAAGTGAGGTTTTGGCTTTGTGAACAAAGTCAAACATTCTACAGTGATGGTGTCTACAAAGTGGTCTCTTGTTATGAGAAATTTGGCCATCACCCGGGTAACTATGTTGAGAAATAAGTATATAGGTGGAAGAATAAAAATGTAAAATGTTAATAAAGTTTCTTTTATTTAAAAAGCTTTGAGATTTCACATAAAAAATTGAAGTCATTACTTCTCAGATAGCCCTTGTAATTAAACCACATGCAATATTTCCCCCATTGTGTAAATGTAATATTGTGCATCTTTTTCGTTCCTGTTTTTCATGTTCATGTAAAAATCTCGTTGAAGAATCCACCATTTAAAACCAAATCTCACAGGTAAAAAGAGTATAAATATTTCTCTGTGTAACTAAAACTGTGATGTTTTCATGTTCATAGTATTGCTTTTATGTGTATAGTTAATGCAATACTTACAAGTACTTTGCTGTTGTATTATTTGGGATGGATACTCAAATCCCTTATTTCACAATTTTCAAACAACTGATTTTTTGTGATTTCATCATTTCACCTCAAAAATGAGAAATATTTAGTTGCTTAGAACCGACCAGACAAAATGGAAGATATTTCCAAAAGTTTTGCTAATAACTAGGAGTTTCACTTGACATTCTTTTTATGTCTTTGACCGCCCAAACCACTGGCTTCCTTCTGATTATCAAACTAGTCATATTCTATGGGGATGGGAATATGCCCTCACTCAAGAATCTCAAAAAGCAGCTTCAGTAGTGTTAAACTGCACTGCACATTCTTGACTGGCTATGGAAGTTGAGGTGTAACAGATTGCTTTAACGTAGAGGGATGTGTTATAACTTACCCTTTCAATCTGACAAATGATGTCCGTGACATACAGGGTGGTCCATTGATAGTGACTGGGTCAAATATCTCACGAAATAAGCATCAAACGAAAAAATTACAAAGAACAGAACTCGTCTAGCTTGAAGGGGGAAACCAGATGGCGCTATGGTTGACCCACTAGATGGCACTGCCATAAGTCAAACGGATATCAAGTGCGTTTTTTAAATAGGAACCCCCATTTTTATTACATATTCATGTAGTACATAAAGAAATATGAATGCTTTAGTTGGACCACTTTTTTCGCTTTGTGATAGATGGCGCTGTAATAGTCACAAAAGTATAAGTACGTGGTATCAATACAGACGGTATTTGCTTCATGATACATTACCCGTGTTAAAATGGGCTGTTTACCAATTGCGGAAAAGGTCGATGTCGTGTTGATGTATGGCTATTGTGATCAAAATGCCCAATGGGCGTGTGCTATGTATGCTGCTCGGTATCCTGGACGACATCATCCAAGTGTCCGGACCGTTCACTGGATAGTTACGTCATTTAAGGAAACAGGAAGTGTTCAGCCACATGTGAAACGTCAACCACGACCTGCAACAAATGATGATGCCCAAGTAGGTGTTTTAACTGCTGTTGCGGCTAATCCGCACATCAGTAGCAGACAAATTGCGTGAGAATAGGGAATCTCAAACACGTCGGTGTTGAGAATGCTACATCAACATCGATTGCACCCGTATCATATTTCTATGCACCAGGAATTACATGACAACGACTTTGAACGTCGTGTACAGTTCTGCCACTGGGCACAAGAGAAATTACGAGACGATGACAGATTTTTTTGCACGCGTCCTATTTAGCGACGAGGCGTCATTCATCAACAGTGGTAACGTAAACCGGCGTAATATGCACTATTGGTCAACGGAAAATCCACGATGGCTGCGACAAGTGGAACATAGCGACCTTGGTGGGTTAATGTATGGTGCGGCATTATGGGAGGAAGGATAATTGGCCCCAATTTTATCGATGGCAAACTAAATGGTTCAATGTATGCTGATTTTCTTTGTAATGTTCTACCGATGTTACTACAAGATGTTTCACTGCATGACAGAATGGTGATGTACTTCCAACATGATGGATGTCCAGCGCATAGCTCACGTGCGGTTGAAGCAGTATTGAATAGCATATTTTATGACAGGTGGATTGGTCGTTGAAGCACCATACCATGACACGCACTTTCAATGGATCTGACGTCCCCGGATTTCTTTCTGTGGGGAAAGTTGAACGATATTTTCTATTGTGATCCACCGACAATGCCTGACAATATGTGTCAGCACATTGTCAATGTATGTGCGAACATTACGGAAGGAGGACTACTCGCTGTTGAGAGGGATGTCGTTACATGTATTGCCAAATGCATTGAGGTTGACAGACATCATTTTGAGCATTTATTGCATTAATGTGGCATTTACAGGTAATCACACTGTAACAGCATGCATTCTCAGAAATGATAAGTTCACAAAGGTACATGTATCACATTGGAACAACCGAAATAAAATGTTCAAACGTACCTACGTTCTGTATTTCAATTTAAAAAACCTACCTGCCACCAACTGTCTAAAATTGTGAGCCACATGTTTGTAACTATTACAGAGCCATCTATCACAAAGCGAAAAAATTGGTCCAACTAAAACATTCATATTTCTTTACGTACTACGCGAATATGTAATAAAAAATGGGGGTTCCTATTTGAAAAACGCAGTTGATATCCATTTGACCTATGGCAGCGCCATCTAGCGCGCCAACCATAGCGCCGTTTGGTTTCTCCCTTCAAGCTAGACAAGTTTCGTTCTTTGTAGGTTTTTCGTGTGACGCTTATTTCGTGCGATACAGGGCTATTACAAATGATTGAAGCAATTTCATAAATTCACTGTAGCTCCATTCATTGACATATGGTCATGACACACTACAGATACGTAGAAAAACTCATAAAGTTTTGTTCGGCTGAAGCCGGACTTCAGGTTTGTGCCGCCAGATCGCTCGAGAGCGCAGTGAGACAAAATGGCGACATGAGCCGAGAAAGCGTATGTCGTGCTTGAAATGCACTCACATCAGTCACTCATAACAGTGACCACCAACTGCTAACTCCATTCGGCGATGGTATGCGCAGTTTAAAGCTTCTGGATGCCTCAGTAAGGGGAAATCAACGGGTCGGCCTGCAGTGAGCGAAGAAACGGTTGAACGCGTGCGGGCAAGTTTCACGCGTAGTCCACGGAAGTCGACCAAGAAAGCAGGCAGGGAGCTAAACGTACCACAGCCGACGGTTTGGAAAATCTTACGGAAAAGGCTAAAGCAGAAACCTTACCGTTAACAATTGCTACAAGCCCTGACACCCGATGACAAAGTCAAACGCTTTGAATTTTCGGCGTGGTTGCAACAGCTCATGGAAGAGGATGCGTTCAGTGCAAAACTTGTTTTCAGTGATGAAGCATTAATGGTGATGTGAACAGACACAATGTGCGAATCTTGGCGGTAGAGAATCCTCACGCATTCGTGCAGCAAATTCGCAATTCACCAAAAGTTAACGTGTTTTGTGCAATCTCACGGTTTAAAGCTTACAGCCCCTTTTTCTTCTGGGAAAAAAACGTTACAGGACACGTGTATCTGGACATGCTGGAAAATTGGCTCATGCCACAACTGGAGACCGACAGCGCCGACTTCATCTTTCAACAGGATGGTGCTCCACCGCACTTCCATCATGATGTCCAGCATTTCTTAAACAGGAGATTGGAAAACCGATGGATCGGTCGTGATGGAGATCATGATCAGCATTTCATGTCATGGCCTCCACGCTCTCCCGACTTAACCCCATGCGATTTCTTTCTGTGGGGTTATGTGAAAGATTCAGTGTTTAAACCTCCTCTACCAAGAAACGTGCCAGAACTGCGAGCTCGCATCAACGATGCTTTTGAACTCATTGATGGGGACATGCTGCGCCGAGTGTGGGAGGAATTTGATTATTGGCTTGATGTCTGCCGAATCACAGTAACTACTGAAAGAAAGCCACCAGTGTCCAAATACTCATTGTGCAGCTTGAAGGACGACTGCATGAAGTTTTGTTTTATTTGGTGCACTTAGCATGTAAAATCATTCATTTATGTATCCGGTCAGCATTTCCAAAATATAGCAGCTGCGATAGCTTTGTCATTTCCCTCATGAACAACTTGTACTGTGCACAGGTTGTCCATGATGGGACATACAAGTAGGTGGCTTGGATCTTCAGCCCCGCAGACGCAAGAGGCGTCTGTGCTCTCTGGAAGGAATCCCCATTTCATCAGGTTGATCTTGCATTGGGGGACGCCCACTCTTAGGCGGTTGAGGGACCTCCATACAGTGTATTGTAGGTTTGCACCAGGAGCTAGTTCTTCTTTTGGTGATATGTCTATGGGCAGTGAATGAATAAATGAATACTACAGTGTCACCATTTTTCGGGAGCATTGTTGTTAGCACAGCAAGTTGTTTCCTAAACAAGGTTCAAAGCAAATACTTTTTACACTCAGTGTACATGAAGATAGAAGTAGGTTAGCAAGGCAGTAATTATATAAGGAATACAAAGAAAAGTGATCCGATACATAAATGCAGTACTTGTGATTGTTGTTGTTGTTGTGGTGGTCTTCAGTCCAGAGACTGATTTGATGAAGCTGTCCATGCTACTCTATCCTGTGCAAGCTTCTTCATCTCCCAGTAACTACTATGACCTACATCCTTCTGTATCTGCTTAGTGTATTCATCCCTTGGTCTCCCTCTACCATTTTTACCCTACACACTTCTCTCCAATACTAAATTGGTGATCCCTTGATGCCTCGGAACGTCTCCTACCGACCGATCCCTTCCTCTAGTCAAGTTGTGCCACAAATTCCTCTTATCCCCAATTCTATTCAGTACCTTTTCAATAGTTAACGTGATCTACCCGTCTAATCTTCGGCATTCTTCAGTAGCAGCTCATTTCGAAAGCTATTCTCTTCTTCTCTAAACTAGTTATTGTCTGTGTTCTACTTCGATATATGACTACACTCCACACAAATACTTTCAGAAAAGACTTCCTGACACTTAAATATATACGCAACGTTAAAAAATTTCTGTTATTCAGATACACTTCCCTTGCCATAGACAATCTATATTTTATATCCTCCCTACATCTACTCTCATAGGTGATACGCTACAAACTTGTCTCACCCCTTTCTCAACTACTGCTTTCCTTTCAAGCCCCGTGACTCTTATTAACTGCCATCTGGTTTCTATACAAGTTGTAAACAGCCTTTTGCTCCCTTTATTTTACCCCTACCACCCTCAGAATTTGAAAGAGAGTATTCTAGTCAACATTGCCAAAAGCCTACTCTAAGTCTACAAACGCTAGAAACATGGGTTTGCCTTTCCTTAACCTGTAGTCTAAGATAACTCCTAGGGTCAGTATTGCCTTGCATGTTGCAACATTTCTACGGAATCCAAACTGATCTTTTCTGAGGTTAGCTTCTACCAGTTTTTCCACTCTTCTCTAATTCGTGTTACTTTTTTGCAGGTGTGATTTATTAAACTGATAGTTCGGTAATTTTCACATCTGTTAGCACCTGTTTTCTTTGAGATTTGAATTATTATATTCTTCTTGAAGTTTGAGGGAATTTCGCCTGTCTCACACCTCTTGCTCACCAGATGACAGAGTTTTGTTAGGCCTGGTTCTCCCAAAGCTGTCAGTAGTTCTAATGGAATGTTGTCTACTCCCAGGGCCTTGTTTCGACTTCGGTCTTTTAGTAGTTCTAATGGAATGTTGTCTACTCCCAGGGCCTTGTTTCGACTTCGGTCTTTCAGCGCTCTGTCCAATTTTTCAGGCAGTATCATATCTCCCATTTCATCTTCATTTGCGTCTTCTTCCATTTCCATAATACTGTCCTCAAGTATGTTGCCTTGTATAGACCCTCTATGTACTCCTTCCACCTTTCTGCTTTCCCTTCTTTGCTGAGGACTGGATTCCCATCTGAGCTCTTGATATTCATACAGGTGGTTCTCTTTTCTAGAAAGGTTTCTTTAATTTTCCTGTAGGCTGTATCTATCTAACCGCTAGTGATATATGCCTCTACATCCTTACATTTGTTCTCTAGCCATTTTGCACTTCCTGTCGATCTCATTTTTGAGATCTTTGTACTCCTTTTCATCTGCTTTATTTACTGCATTTTTACATTGTGTACTTTCATCAATTAAATTCAATACCTCTTCTGTCACCCAAGTATTTCTACTACCCCTCGTCTTTTTACCTACTTGATCCTCTGCTACCTTCACTATTTCATCTCTCAAAGCTACCCGTTCTTCTTGTACTCCATTCGTGTCAATCGTCCTGCAACACTCTCTCTGAATTTCTCTACAACCTCTGGGTCTTTCAGTTTATCCAGGTCCCATCTCCTTAAATTCCCACCTTTTTGCAGGTTCTTCAGTTTTATCTACAGTTCATAACCAATAGATTGTGATCAGAGACCACATCTGCCCCTGAAGATGTCTTACAATTTAAAACCTGGTTCCTAAATCTCTGTCTTCCATTACATAATCTATCTGCAATCCTACAGTGTCTTCACGCCTCTTGCACATATACAACCTTCTTTCATGATTCATGATTCTCTGAGCAGAATTCTACCGGGCGGCTTCCTCTTTCATTCCTTACCCCAATTCCAAATTCACCTATTACTTTTCATTCTCTTCCTTTTGCTACTATCGAATTTGAGTCCCCCCATGACTATTAAATTTTCGTCTCCCTTCACTAACTGAATAATTTCTTTTATCGCATCATATCTATCTTCAGTCTGTTCATCATCTGCGGAGCTAGTTGGCATATAAACTTGTACTACTGTGGTAGGCATGGGCTTTGTATCTATATTAGCTACTATTTATGTTTGCCAAATAAAAATATATTTGTTGCCTTATGATCCGAGTACGCTACTTCTATATTTAATGACTGTTTAATAGTCATATATGAAAATTGTTGTTTTCTTGTTTGTATTATACAGTGATCTATGGAAAAACAACGTAAGTGTGTTACTGGATTAGCAGTTCAAATCAGTATGTGCGTCATGTGTAGTACACTATAGCATCATTTGTTCTGAAACAACTATATGGCTTTCTATTTGACCGAAATTTCGCGCATGTACAAGTGATTGAAATGAATGAAAGCACGACATCAAATATTTGATGCTCCCTATCTCGATTTCCATATATTGCATTTAAGTCATCGTTCCAGAAAACGTCTCAGTTTGTTCCTATTACGAAATGCAGAATGAAATTGAGAAATATCAAAAATCGTGGATGTGGGGACCTCGATATGTTTCAATGGGAGCATTGAGTAATGATCGAAACAGATGAGTAGAACAGAGGACATGAGGGGTAGCTTTGAGAAATGAAATTGTGATGGCAGGGGAGGATCAAATAGTAAAAAAGTCATAGCTCAGAAGAATTCCTAAGACACCACATTGTGTCAAATAGTTGCTTCTTTAACCATATTTTGGTTTGTTCAAGTTCGTTAATTCATATATTAGGCCTATTGTAATTTTAAAATGTTATTCTCCTGAAAAGAAATATTTTACATGACAAACTGTAGAGTTTCAGTCGATTGTCTGTTAACCATTTCATGGGCACATTTTTTGTAGCAACTCAGTGAAGATAATTTTTCTGCCGTCCTATTACAATTGTGATCAACTGACTATACTTATTCATTGATAACTTTATTGTGTGATTTAGGACGAAAAACTATGGACGTACATGAATCACCAAGGTGCTGTTGTGAGGTATTAAAACTGTGGTGGTAAATGGATTTTCCACTCCATTTTTGTGAGTTGTTGTATGTTGCCATTACACAAAAAAATTAAGTGTTTCCTGTTTTTATTTTATGGTTTCTTTTACTTTATTTAGAAAATATTTATTACCAACGTAAAATTTTACTTACCACAATGTGAAAAAAAACCTTGAAACTTGATCACACAATAAAGGTACAAGCTGGTACAGTTCACATAAATGTATATTGCAAGAAGTGAAGCAATGCATTGCAACAATAGTAGTAATCCCACGACAAACAGAAACTGATTGTTGTAGCAGTTTTCATACACTGGTGCAGTATACTACCAAAATATGTCAGGCATAGACAGAGGTGGTAACACATATTCTTAAAAGCTTTGGGATACCCCTAAGTCGGTGATAAGTATGCTTCACAAGAGCCACAAATGACAGATTAATTTCGTGGTAAGTCTACTTCCCAAGCCCCTTCCAGAAACTACTTTGGTGGTAACCATACTTCCCAATAATCATTAAAATACCTTTGTTTGGTGGGATATGTACTTCCCAGAGTCCTGATGGCCATATTTCACAACAAACAGGAACTACAACTGGTGCAGCGGACTGCCACTAGATGCCAGGAGGGTACAGAAGCATCTTATGTCCACCTTTCAAGACACTATCCATTCCGTTCAACTGCTCTTCTAAGTCCTTTGCTGTCTCTGACAGAATTACAATGTCATTGGCGAACCTCAAAGTTTTTATTTCTTCTCCTTGGATTTTAATACCTACTCCGAACTTTTCTTTTGTTTCCTTTATTGCTTGTTCAATATACAGATTGAATAACATTGGGGATAGGCTACAGCCCTGTCTCACTCCCTTCCCAACCACTGCTTCCCTTTCATACCCCTCGACTCTTATAACTGCCATCTGGTTTCTGTACAAACTGTAAATAGCCTTTCGCTTCCTATATTTTACCCCTGCTACCTTCAGAATTTGAAAGAGAGTATTCCAATCAACAGTGTCAAAAGCTTTCTCTAAGTCTACAAATGCTAGAAACGTAGGTTTGCCTTTCCTTAATCTTTCTTCTAAGATAAGTCGTAGGGTCAGCATTGCCTTACGTGTTCCAACATTTCTACGGAATCCAAACTGATCTTCCCTCAGATCGGCTTCTATCAGTTTTTCCATTCGTCTGTGAAGAATTCGCGTTAGTATTTTGCAGCTGTGACTTATTAAACTGATAGTTCGGTAATTTTCACATCTGTCAACACCTGCTTTCTTTGGGATTGGAATTATTATACTCGTCTTGAAGTCTGAGGGTATTTCGCCTGTCTCATACATCTTTCTCACCAGACGGTATGTATGTTATGTTATGTAATACAGGGTTAACGTGGTGAGATAAGTGTTCTAGAGCCATTTTACTATAAGCTCTTGCGTGTTGGGAAACGAACTATATCGGAAAATCAGGGATAATGCCAATCTTTGTCCAGAACTAGTGCCATATATTTCTTCTCACTGCAGTACAATTATCGTGGAAGACTACAGATTGCTTCAACTCCGAAGGATCTTGTCCACTTGTAGCAGATGTTAGATACATTAGCGCATGTTAAAAATTACAGAATGGAAAAGAATGTGAACATGTTGAAAGGCCAGAGAGGATACATAACATCGCAGACAAGCAGGTGAAAGCGAACCTCATGGTGAGATAAAGAAGTTACTCATTTCACATATCCACTTATCGCCACTGAAAGCTTCCTCTTGAGGATAGGGCAAAAAGAATGGATTGCTGAAGACAATCGCAGCTTTAGAGTTCACCATTGCGTTTTCATACCAGTTGTGCTGCTGTAGGCCCTATTTGCTCACCACGTTTACTGCGACACACCAGAGTCTTTCACCAGACATTGTGTGGCTGACGACACATCCCCACTGGCAACCACAGCAGAACATTACACCTCTTCTAATGGTGGCTTTAAATTATTATTTTTTATTGGGTTTTATAATTATTCTGGCTTTTAAAATTTTTGAACTCAAATGCAAGTTTGAATCAAATTAAAATTATCCTTGGCTAATTGAATCTTCAATTAAATAAAGAAAATTTACGTACTTGAACAATCACATAAAAATATTTTTTTTCATATTGAAAGTGGGATTTAATTACCACCATCATGATTCATATTTTTTTAGCTTGTCTCCTCTACCAGGATTGTCTGTTGGCGAATATAATTTTGGGACACGATTTATGCCTAAAAGCTATCGGACTTCGTTTTCCGAAAAGTGAAACTTTAGATGCAGGTTCTATTTTGAAAGCAAACCAAATGTATTACACTGATAGGTGCTGTTAATAAGCGATCATTCACCAACAGACACCCCCACACAACGTAAGCAACATTTAATTATCAAATTCATGAAGAAACCTGAGGAAAAAAGTATGATTAGTCGTAATAACGTACACAGTGAAATTAAATAGGCATTACTATGCAAAATGCGCACAAATAACAAAATCTCTATATAATATTGACCGAGCAACAATTTTTTTTTCTTGCACTAGACAATGGCTGACCAGAAAGAAAGAGAACAAAAACTTGCGAGTCCTTGTTCACTTAAATTACATAGAAAATATAATTACAGAAATATTAATTTTGTTGTAATCACAGTGTCCTTTTTTCGGTGAGAGAATCATCTCAGCCCTACTGCACGAATCACAGTCACGAAATCCGCTAACACTTTGGGGAACATAGGCCTACTCTTCAGACTGATGAACCTACAGTTAGGTCCCTTTAATCTACAAACCAACCGATAACCTGATGCTCGCCAGTTGCCACTGAGTGCCTCTTACCTGAATCTGTGTGTCTGTTGGCAGCCACAGCAGGGTCTTTCACCTGTCGACATGTGCCCACTGTTAGCCACAGCTGAGAATCTTACCTGATGACATATGGTGGCCAGCTGCCACAGTAGGGCCTTCCACTTGGCAATGTGCGCCCGCCGACCGCCACATTGGAGTCTTTCACCTGACAACTTGTGACCACAGGAGGTAACCTCAGCTCAGCTTTTCATCAAATGACATGTGCTCACAGGCGGTCTCAGCAAGGTGTTTCGACTCATAACACTTCTGCGCTGGTGGCCACTGCACAGCCTTTCACCTGATGATGTGTGCCAGCCGATGGCTACAGCAGAGCCTTGCAGTTGACAATACGTGCCCACAGGTGGCCACCTCTGAGCCTTTTACCTGACAATGTGTGTACGCCGACAGCCACAATAGAGCCTTTCACATGCTACCCACTGCTGGCCATAACATAGCCTTTCACCTGACAATGTGTTCTCACCAGCAGCAAAATCAGAGCCCTTTGCCTGACAACGTGAGTAATGGTACAATGGGAGCATCGCCCCACTCTACATCGTTGCCAAATTTATTCAAAATGGCGGCCATCACACTCTGCATTGTTGCCAAATTTATTCAGGATGGCGGCCATCAGTGTGGCAACATCGCAATGGTGTCATGGCAGGAAGTTCAAATTATGGTAGGAAAATAGGTTAATTGGGCTACCTCCACTAACCTAACCCCCACCCATCCCCTCCCCTCCTCTCTCCCCTTCCCCATCTGGAAATTGATGGGATCTGTGCTGGGCTCCCAGATAGGACTGACATAAGTTTTTATTTTGTACGCATTTCTCCATTCCCCTCCACTCCCCTATAAGTAAATTGTCAGGAAAAGGACTCAGTCTGTCCTGGGATACTAGATAGGATGGACATAAGAGTTTACTTTGCATGCATTGTTTATTTAAACAATTTGAGTTTTCATAGGCAGTAGCTCTGTCCAGTGTGTTCACCATGAGGTTCGGAGTCCAACTGACCTGGTTCACAGTACACAATCAGATGACACTGTCATCTCTCCCCCTCTACCCTCCTGTGATGTAATCCATGATGGTGGTCTGGGGAAAAAATGGCGGCAAAACGACTCAGTCTGTGTCTAGCTGCTGGACTAGGAGGCTGGATGTAATTGTATACAGTGTTCAGTGGAGGAGGAGGAGGAGGAGTATGTTAGCATCTGCAGACTGTGTTGATAGCATTGATATTTGGTGAAGACGAATATGGGCTAAGTTATGCTTTGCAACTCATACTGATAAATGCATGTGGTGTAAATGTAGATCATTCGACAAAAGTTCAGCTGAAGCTCAAGAGGCAAGATGTTCACCCACTCTGGCACATGGCCTCTTCCAATGGGCCCAGGGACTCAGGCAGACAATGCACCGGGCTACCTGCCCACAAGTCTCCACGTCGGCTTATGGCACAGTCTGTGTTTTGCTAGCATTGATATTTGGTGAAGACAAATATGGGTTAAGTTACACTTTGCATCTCATACCGATAAGTACATGTGCTGTAAATGTAGGTCATTCGATAAAACTTCAGCTGAAGCACAAGAGGCAAGACATTCACCTACTCTGTCAGGCAGCCTCTTCCAATGGGCCCAGGGACTCAGGCAGGCAATGCACCGGGCTACCTGCCCCCAAGTCTCCATGCCGGCTTATGGCACAATCACATAATAGCCTCTAGGCACTTCCTGTCGTGTTGAAAATACCCTTGGTGTTTCCCATTCCCATCCTCGGTTGATGCATACCCTTTATCATTGAACACGAACTGCTTCACGAATCATTGTAGCTTGTGTTGCTGAATGTTGTCACATACGTTACTTGAAGATATCACAGTAACTAAATGTACCACTGCACACACACACACACACAGAGAGAGAGAGAGAGAGAGAGAGAGAGAGAGAGAGAGAGAGAGAGAGAGAGAGAGCGGTTTGCAGACGACACGAGAATATTCAAGCAATTACACGTTTTATTCCGAGGAATATCTGCTCTGCCACACTTGAACATGGACTCTAAAAGAAAAAGATGGCGACACATTTGTGAAACCGTCCCTGAAGCACTTCCGCGCTTTTGTGGGAAAAATACTTGTCATTGAGCATGGGCCGCTTCAGGAGTTAATCGATGCATAGTAGATTACCTCAATTTTGTCATGTATACCGCCACCGACTCTAAAAACAGATCACGGCACACTTGTGAAATCATCCCTGAGGTGCTTCGCGCGCTTCTGTGGGAAAACACTTGACTCTGAGCATGAGTTGCTTCAGGAATTACTAAATCCAAGTGAATACGTCTGTAAATACACAGTCAAACAGATTGATGCATATTAGATTCCATCAATTTTGCTATTTATACCGCCACTGACCCAACAAAAGATTGCAGAACACTTGTGAAACCTCTCAGTCTTCCTCCACTATTCCGGAATATTTGCGTGCATAAACAAATTAGGTAAAGTGTTTAATGTCTCAATACATTTGCAAATGTTGCTTTAAACAATTTGTTTCAGATACACTTGCACACAAAACACTACACTGTCTTCCCAGGTGCACGTCTAATGGAAATACATTACAGCAAAATACACCTGAGAAAAAAAAACATCGCTAAAATAAACGAGAGCAAATACACCGCGTCGAAACTCTGAGGACGATCCTGCGAAATATTGTTAAATACACTATCACAATAGTTTGCTACACGAGGCATGGTTGTAACTGGGGCCTCAAAGCAGCGGCACATCCACCCATAGCTCAAGTCACCATAGTGAGTTGTAATGTCATTGGATTTCAGATACTTTGCATATGAGATATTTGTCGCAAAAGAAAAGGACAGCCAACGAGCTGTAGTTCGTAAAGATGCTAAGCATCACAGCGCGAGAGTAATTATTTTGATGTGCGCCTATACCAAGACGCGCGTCCAGCGTTTAAATAATCTTTTAAACACTTTGACCAGCTGGGCGCAGATATTTAAAATCATTGCCGCAGCGCTTGATAGCAAGAAGCTGCGAAACAGAAGAAAAAACAATCTGTCTTTTGTTAAGAAATATTCTAGAGACTTCATTACACTTGTACTTTTGGTCGCCGACATATTAAGAGGTACTACATAGCATTGCTGCAAATTGTATTTTTATTTTGTGTAAAAACTGTATGAAACGACGAACAAACAGTTCGGTAAACCGGGTGAAGATACAGTGTACTTATGCACACGCAAGGACATTTAATTTTAAGAAGGAACGTACTGACAAAGTAGCGATTATTGGACTTCGCCATGTACAAAAGAAATATCAGATGTAAGTCATGTATTTATTGTGTATTTGTCAATGTCTAGAAGTTTAACGCCAATTTGTTCAAAATATATTAATATTTTACGATGCAGTAAATTTCTTCTTATTCTTTTCTTTCACTAACCAAAAATGATGTTCAAATTGTATATGAGCTTCGTTACAGGTTCGCTCTTTATCGCGGTGTCTCGATTGTATTTGGGAGACCACTAATGTGTTCAACTTCTGATCTGTTAATCTTTCTCTTACGAAATTCAAGTAATTTGGTTTCATTTCCATTTTTATATTCAAATAAGTCCCTTAGATAATTTCATCAAAGATCCTGATTGCGTGAAGGCAGTCTGGGTCAAAGGTCAATTTTTACACGCTATCAATCCGTACGTCTCCTGAACACAATCGAGAACCGACGTATCGGTGATCAATTAATAATCTCTCTCTCTTTTCAAGTCGTACTGAAAAAAGGCCACAGAAGATAGCCGTAAGTATGCAATCTGGTGTTAGGTTGCATTTTGCCAGTAAATATTACCAACCAACAGTTACAGCATCACTATTATTATCTACTACTACTACTTCATATCCAGAATAAGCAAGTTCCTAACGCCAGATTGTGCAGACCCGATGCAAGCATCCATGAGCTTGTGAAAACCATGGTCGGTACCAACCAACTTGACCCATGTGCTCCAACCAGCATTTATCTTCAGGTAGCGTTGCACTTCTTTTGGCTCCCTGGGTAAAATGGCAGGTGGAAGAGTCAGAGGTTATATAAACGCTCGTTGTAGTGCACTCTTTCTCATTTTGCCTTTGTCAGTTTACCAGTGTGCTTGATTGTGTCCTTATCAGCATTCATAGTCTCTCTTTGTTCTCTTGTGTGGTATTCATATGCATTAGAAGATGAAATGTTTAGCCAGTGATGCCAGGACAGTCTACCATGTAAGTTAACTGTTCTAGTCAGTCAATGTACCTACATGTGCCCTGTAATTTTAGCACCTATTGAAGCACGTGTTTTAGTCATAGTCGGTAGAAGCAAAACTCCATACTATCATGCTGTAATTGTAGTGTGCTAAAAATTTTATTCTGTAGCTGGTATTACAGCCCTATTTTTCTTGTCTCATAGTGTTCATCCCTGAGACGCTGGCTGATTTAGACTGGCAAGTGGAGGCTGAGGGGCTATTCCAGCAACAGCCTCCAGCAATGTTATCAAGAGTCGGCGCAATAAGAATGTAAGTGCATTAATTTTTTATTTTTAACATTTGACGATTAGAGATAATATTATATTTTTTGTTCACGTAATGTATTGTGGTTCTAATGAAGGGGGCGTTGGAATGTATTTACATTTATTTTTCATAATATGATGCATTCAGTTGTCTGAGACAAATTCTTTGCTTTTCTAAATGTTTCTTTTGGTGAGGAGGGAGACAGTGTGGTATGTGTTGAGGCCGAGAGTCAGGAATACCCAAATCAGTCTTGTAATTAGCAGTGTATGATTTTCAAATTCAGTATGTTTTATATATATAAGTAATTTCAGCGAACTAGAGAACACAATTTTCTGTTTACAAATCATTGAGTTAACGAAAATGATTTTCAGTACTAACAAGAAATAATTACATTCAATATCTTATTGTAGTAGGTAGTGTCAGTGAGCATGATAAATGCCCCAAAGGTGAGGGCGAAATACCGGAGTGGGTACATGAGATAGCGGCTGCTGCAGTGGAAGCTGAGAGGCAGCGCCATCTTGCCTTTTCGAGGAAGGATGATGAAATTCTGGGTTGGGTGGGAGAGCTACTGGAAAACTCGACTGAACTGCTCAGTCCTTGGACCCAGGGTGGAAAAGGTGATCATAATGCAACCATTGTTGTTACAGCATGTAATTATAATAATTTGATATGATGTTGTTACATAGTTTTGCTTTAGTTACTCATATGTTACAGAGGCACACCAGTCACCACCACAACAGCTGGCTCTGGCACAAGTGCCTGGAGTGGTGGTTGTGGGGTCAGGATTGGAACACGCAATCGAGCAGCTTGCAGTGTCGTGCAAAGCACCACTGGTCGCTGCGAGAGAGGCTCCAGCATTCACTGTGGCCACTCCAGCGCCTGCCCTGCACCAATAGCTTTTCCCTGACGTCTATGGGTGGTTCAGTTGGAAGAAGAAGGGGAACAAAACGATCTCCCACCCGCCAGGCTGGCGGTGATGATGACCCTGGTATGCACAGCAGCATCGCCAGACACCAGGATGTTCCCGCTGGCCGTCAGAGCCGCCACCTCATCCTGTTCTGGCTGTGACTGATCGCCCTCGTTGTCAACACAAGATGTGTGTGCCTCAGTGCATACCCCTATCCACCTCACCAACTCCATCGTCGACAGCATGGAAGTCATTATCCTCCTGCAGCAGCAGCAGCAGCAGCAGCAGTAGTAGTAGTAGTAGTAATAGAGATCCTGTGGCTAGTGGCAATTCGCTCTCTTGTCCTTTTAGTGAAGGACACCAGGTCAGTGGCACCATACAGCAGTTAGAATGCTGAGTGATTACAGACACCTTTGAGGAGCAAATCTCGTTCACGAGGATCAAGAACCTGGCAGGATGGTGCTGCGACCCTGTTGGTTTTCTAAGGGTGTGCCGTCCTGTCATGGAAACAGAGCTTGTATAGATACGTAAGGAAAAGCTCCAATGATAAGAAACACTAGCGCTACCACTGTAAGCGTTGGAAAGTATGTATTTTGCTATGCCAGAAGGCGAATGACAAATTATGGAAACTTCGTTCAATTTTATTGTCAATTATTTAATAGACTCTGTCTTTAGCCCTCATAGGGAAAAGACGTATTTTTTTAGAAGTGTGTAGTAGAATTTGTGATATTTGGATAATAATTTTTATGAAATACGAAGTGTAAGGATTTTTATTAGTGCAAAACCACGAAAGTTTTTATTTTCTTCCGCCCAGTCTGCTAACGTCTTGTCACTGTAGCTGCCTGCATCTGCAAAGGAGGGCTGATAAACTTCCAGTATTTTATTCACAGTCAAAAATGAGAAGTACTAATGACAGAAGAAGAAGCATATAACAAAATTGCGTAAATCTCAGTGGTGTAGAGAACGCAAACATCGACGTTACTTCAGGCTACTACTGACTTACAATTTACAAGATTTGTTAATTAAGACTGAAAGACAATTCATTCACTTCAAAATTTATAAAAATTAAATTTGATAATATTGTTATTAATTCGATTTATATATATATATATATATATATATATATATATATATATATATATATATATATATATATATATATATATAGTATATTTCAATTTCCTATTTTTCAAAATTTTAATTTTAGTATTCAATCTAAATGGCACAAAAATCAATTTCCATTATTGTTGATAATGGTGAAAACGCAATGAACCAAGATAGCTAGTAAAGGTGAGATGTTGAATGACAAAATCAGGCAACATGAGCTATATGTCAATGAGAAAACTGAAGAAGTGAACACAAAACTAATGACTTTTTCTAGCCTATAGATGTGAAAGACGCGTCCCAGTATCTCAGCTTATATGTGAGTTGTATACTATCTCAAAAATGGCCGAGTATACGACAACTTGTTGAAGAAACGTGAAGTTATCTAAGCGCAAAAGCATATTAATCAGAAATTACGAGTGCAGAAATTAGGATAACTGGAATGAGAACAGTATCTTTCAGAAACGTTTAAACTAGTAATTGAAAATCTGAAAAGTCCCTCAAACACTAGAAATGGAGATAGAGAGCAGGAGGAGAAGAAGAAGAAGAAGAAGAAGAAGAAGGATATGCTATTACCGATTTCGCCAACTGTTACATGGACAATGAGTTAGACAGAACACGTAAGGTCAGTCAGAATAAACCATAAATGCTGGGTATTCACCCCATACGTTTAATTGAGCATGCAGTACAGCTTGGAAATAAAGAATTTGAAAGAACACCTGGTTTATTGAATCTCATGTTCTTAAAAATTTCACCGAGCGAGGTGGCGCAGTGGTTAGCACACTGGACTCGCATTCGGGAGGACGACGGTTCAATCCCGTCTCCGGCCATCCTGATTTAGGTTTTCCGTGATTTCCCTAAATCGTTTCAGGCAAATGCCGGGATGGTTCCTTTGAAAGGGCACGGCCGATTTCCTTCCCAATCCTTCCCCAACCCGAGCTTGCACTCCGTCTCTAATGACCTCGTTGTCGACGGGACGTTAAACACTAACCACCACGTCTTAAAAATTTCGAACCTAGGCAGATACTAATCAAAAGAGATAAAAACAAATGGTGAAATATTACATATGACTAATGCACATCAGCAAAACACCACCTCGACGGCCGGTGTGGCCGTGCAGTTCTAGGCGCTTCAGTCCGGAACCGCGTGACCGCTATGGCCGCAGGTTCGAATCCTGCCTCGGGCATGGATGTGTGTGATGTCCTTAAGTTAAATCGGTTTAAGTAGTTCTAAGTTCTAGGGGACTGATGACCACAGATGTTAAGTCCCATAGTGCTCAGAGCTATTTAAACCATTTTTGAACCAAAACACCACCTTACGGGCGAATAAAAGTCTCAAACACTAAAAAATACCAGAATGTTATTAGATCTGTATTAGTTGCTGCAGAAAGCATGGGTAAAGGTATTCAGCATAAAAGAGAGAATACTTTACCTCCGGAGTATACAAGCTACGATGACCTGAACAAAAATCATAGAACCACTACAACTATCACATAATCAGCTACCACAGAGAATACTACTCACACAAATGAAATCCTACCAGTCATTTAAGAGCTTTGAGAAAGATGCATTATTGAACAATTATAGAGACAGTTGTTCACAAACCTGCCACAGAACTTTCCCACATAAGTGTGTCATAATACAATATTTGGATGCTTTACAACAGGCTGATCTTGCAGGTACATTCATAATCGAATGATGATTCCAAATATATTTTAATCGTCATGGATACGTATTCCAAAGTGAGATGGACGACATCTGCGAAGGCAAAGACAGTAAAGAAAGCTGTGGATTTCTTTTAACAATTGCTGAAGAGGTGGATAAATCGAAGTCCTGACGATCTTCAGACCTACCATGGAGGTGAATTTCACAATAGACGTTTCAAGTCGGTAATGAAACGATATGGCATAAACCACTACTTGACGTTCTCCTGCAGAAAAGTACACTACTGGTCATTAAAACTGCTACACCACGAAGATGACGTGCTAAAGACGCGTAATTTAACTGACAGGAAGAAGGTGCTGTGACATGCAATTGATTAGCTTCTCAGAACATTCACACAAGGTTAGCGCCGGTGGCGACACCTACAACGTGCTGACATGAGGAAAGTTTCCAACCGATTTCTCATACACAAACAGCAGTTGACCGGCGTTGCCTGGTGAAACGTTGTTGGGATGCCTCGTGTAGGGAGGAGAAATGCGTACCATCACGTTTCCGACTTTAATAAAGGTCGGATTGTAGCCTATCGCAATTGCGGTTTATCGTATCGCGACATTGCTGCTCGCGTTGGTCGAGATCCAATGACTGTTAGCAGAATATGGAATCGGTGGGTTCAGGAGGGTAATACGGAACGCCGTGCTGGATCCCAACGGCCTCGTAGCATTAGCAGTCGAGATGACAGCCATCTTCTCCGCATGGCTGTAACGGATCGTGCAGCCACGTCTCGATCCCTGAGTCAATAGATGGGGACGTTTGCAAGACAACAAACATCTGCACGAACAATTCGACGACGTTTGCAGCAGCATGGACTATCAGCTCGGAGACCATGACTGCGGTTACTCTTTACGCTGCATCACAGACATGAGCGCCTGCAATGGTGTACTCAACGACGAACCTGGGTGCACGAATGGCAAAAGTCAATTTCTCGGATGAATCGAGGTTCTGTTTACCGCATCATGATGGTCGCATCGTTGTTTGGCGACATCGCAGTGAATGCACATTGTAAGCGTGTATTTGTCATAGCCATACTGGTGTATCACCCATCATGATGGTATTGGGTGCGATTGGTTACACGTCTCGGTCACCTCTTGTTCACATTGACGGCACTTTGAACAGTGGACGTTACATTTCAGATGTGTTGCGACCTGTGGCTCTACCCTTCATTTGATCCCTGTGAAACCCTACATTTCAGCAGGATAATGCACGACCGCATGTTGCAGGTCCTGTACGGGCCTTTCTGGATACGCAAAATGTTCGACTGCTGCCCTGGCCAGCATATTCTCCAGATCTCTCACCAATTGAAAACGTGTGGTCAATGGTGGCTGAGCAACTGGCTCGTCACAATACGCCAGTCACTACTCTTGATGAACTGTGATGTCGTGTTGAAGCTGCAGGGGCAGCTGTACCTGTACACGCCATCCAAGCTCTGTTTGACTCAATGCCCAGGCATATCAAGGCCGTTATTACGGCCAGAGGTGGTTGTTCTGGGTACTGATTTCTCATGATCTATACATCCAAATTGCATGAAAATGTAATCACATGTCAGTTCTAGTATAATATATTTGTCCAATGAATACCCGTTGATCGTCTGCATTTCTTCTTGGTGTAGCAATTTTAATGGCCAGTAGTGTAATATTAAGGAACATTTGAACAGGAAGATGATAAACTATAGGTGGGTGAGACTTAATCTTCAAGGTTCATACAAATGGCTCGACATAATCCCACATTATATTTCAAAATAGAAACCAGTATTTGAGAAATTGTACCTGCCAACTGGTCAATGAAGATCTTTATGGCTAGACATTCTCCCACATTGAACTAAGTATCATACAATTAAAATGAGGCAATTGATTTCCATGATAATGAGCTTCTAACTGCAGCATACAATCTTATTAAAACGGTGAATTCTCACAAGTAAAAATTCAGTGTAAGTGATTTGGTTTATTTTTCGAAATAAAAAGCAGCATTTGAGAAGTCTTACCTGCTGAACTGGTCAATGGAAATATTTACAGTTTCCAAAGTGCAATGCACAAACCCAAGAACTGCATCGTAAAGGATAGTAAAGGTGAAGAAATTTCTGAAAGTTTCATACAGAGAAATTATAGAAATGCTCTCAGCCAGTCGAGTTTGTCGTACATCATGTCATATTTGTAAAGGGAAGAAGTGGCTCAACTTCCCATCAAAGCCAAGTAATTGAGTGAACCTTCACAATCTGGCACATTAAAAAAATACATAAACCTCAAACCATGCAGTAGCATAACGTGAGTACTAGGAAACGCATCAGCGGAAGTGATGGCGGCATTTTAGATTAAAAAACGTGTAGTTTAGTACCGATTACGTGGTAAATAGGTGTATTAGTGTGCCTTTTAAGTGTACCGTTAAAGGTTTAATTTTTCTTTACGTAATATAGCAGAAAATGCAAATAGATCGTCCAGTCGTATTTTCTGTCTACGTTTTGCCACAGCAAATCTATAGAATTTCGTTTAATTGTTCTTTGCTCTCTCCAGCAATTTAACTTAGCGTACATCTTCATTATTTAAGTAGAATTTCCGGAAAGTAGCGTAAAGTTTATGTTGTTGTTTCAGAAGCTTTGCACTGTTGTTTTTGTTCACACACATTTGCGTATAGGCCAAATTTGCGGAACCATATTTTCGTTTTTATCTGTAATTTAACTGACTTATTCTTAATAAACCATTACGTTTATCATGAGCGAAAAGTGCTTGACTTGCCTTATGATTGTTAGGTCGGGGCTTTGGTGTGATGGGTGCTGTAGATTTTTCCATGTGGGTGACTGTAGTGGTGTGGGAATAGGGGAATTAAATGAGACTTATCAGTGGTTTTGTAGGATTTGTAGTAGAGATAGGAAGATACTAGAACAGGAGGGAAAAATTGCCGCCCTTCAGGCTGAGTTAGACAAAGCCAGAGGAGGTCTTGACAGGTTAAGGAGGGAGAAAGGTAAAGAGAGTTGGGAAGTGGCAACAGGCAACAGGAAGAACAGGCCTAGAAATTTGTCTGACAGCTTCGTGGTGAATGTGGAAAATAGATTTGACCTGTTGCTTCAGTTAGAAGCCGGTGAGCCTCAACCAGTTGCAGGTGTAGACAGGGCACAACAAACTTTTAGCAGCAAATTGAAAAGTAAGAATGTAGGGAAATCAGTAAAGAGAAAGTAAGTGTTGTTGTTAGGTAGTTCCCATGGAAGAGGTGTTGGCCAACTTTTGCAGGGTGAACTAGGATCAGAATAACATGTCACCATTTTTTTTAAACCTAGTGCTGGTCTGAAGCAAATGACAGAGGACTTTGCAAAGATTTCACTAAGGAAGACACCATGGTTATAGTGGGTGGGGCAAGTAACAGTATTGACAGAGATCCTGGGTACAGCATAGAGCGTGACCTGGCAAAGATTGCATCAGCATCGAAGCATACTAGTGTTGAGTTTATATCTGTTCTTGGGTGCCATGACCGACCTCATTTGAACTCTTCTGTCAAGAGAGTTAACTTGGGGCTGGAACGGCTGCGTATGTCGGGTGCAGGGTCACACATTCGTGTGGTTCCTGTTGATTCTCTCAGTTGGTGGGATTATACTAGGCATGGCCTTCACCTCATCAGGCAAGGGAAGGGTAAATTGGCTGGGAAAATAGCAGGAAAGTTAAAAGGGGAGAGCACTGTCATGAGTGGTAAAATACCAGTGGTTATAGGGTTCAGAAAAGACCCTTTATTAGGGTAGGGAAGACGGACAGAAACCAAATTTTAAGACAGGTTAGAACTGAGACAAAACTTCATTTAGAGAAAGAAACCAAAAAACATAATTCTAGCTTCTTACATCAGCATAAACAGCTATTGGTTAAGAATTTTCAACAGTCGACAGATATTTTACCCCTACCCAATTTGAACCCAGTCAATGTGAAATGTCATCTATCTTTATTGTATCAAAATATTAGAGGACTGAGAAATAAAATTAATGAATTAACTATCTGCATAGATGAATTAGAGTCTTCAAACCCAGTTGACATAATCTGCCACTCTGAACATCATGTGACCACTGGCATAGAACTTTTAAGTGTTACAGGGTTTAGGTTAGCATCTCACTTTTGTAGATCAGAAATGGAGAAGGGAGAAGTTGCTACATTCATCAAGAACTGTCATAAATTTAAGAGCATAGACATTCATAAGCTTTGCCTAGAACAGCGTATGGAAGCATGTGCAACAGAAGTAGAATTTCACAAAAAATCCTTCATAATATTAAGTGTATACCGAACACCTGCAGGTAACTTTAATCTGTTCGTAAACCACCTTGAAGTGGTATTGGCCCATTTAAAAACCCAAAAACAAAGAAATGGTGGTTACTGGTGATTTCAATGTAGATTTCCTTAAAGACTCTCCCAATAACAACTTATTTGATTAGATTAGATTAGATTAGATTAGATTAATACTAGTTCCATGGATCATGAATACGATATTTCGTAATGATGTGGAACGAGTCGAATTTTCCAATACATGACATAATTAGGTTAATTTAACAACATACTTAAGTTAATATAACAACTTTATTTTTTGTGTTTTTTGTTTTTCTTTATTTTTTATTTTTATTTTTATTGCGTTAGTAACACTATCATTCAACTTAATTCCCGCTGTAAAGTTTCCCACTAGGGTAGCCAATTGCTCACATACAGCCATTGATAATATCTTTATAGAAAAGTCCAATGAACAAAATTATATTACAAAACCAATAGTCAATGGCCTCTCAGACCGTGACATGCAGCTCCTTCTGTTAAATGTTAATACTGAACAGGATATAAAATCTGTTAAATCTGAGCTCAAGAGGGTAATCAATAAGCCAAAAATTGATTATTTTAGGACACTCCTCAGAGACATTCACTGGTCTGATGTTTACAGTGCTCATGGCATGTATGAAAAGTATAACACTTTTGCTAATAAAATGCTTACCTCATTCAAACACTGTTTTCTCCCAAAACTTACCAAGGTTAGAGCAAAGTCTACAAAGGAGCCATGGATTACTCAAGGAATAGGGGTATCTTGTAAAACAAAAAGAAAACTGTATCTGTCAATCTGAAACAGCTCCGATGTTGATGCTATAGCAAATTACAAGAAATACTGCAAAATATTAAAGGCTGTAATGCGGACATCAAACCAAATATATTACAAGGAAAAGATAGTCGTATCACACAACAAAATAAAGACAATATGGGATATAGTGAAGGAGGAGACCGGTAGAACCAGACATGAAGATGAACAACTAGCATTAAGAGTAAATGATATGTTGGTGACAGATGTGTACAGTGTTGCAGAACTTTTTAACAAACATTTTATAACTGTTACTGAAAAGATGGGGTTGTCAAGTTCGGTAGATGCTGCTATGGAATACCTCAGACCAGACATTTCAAGCAACTTCCATAATATGAATTTGACCCTCACTACCCCAGCAGAAATAATGTCTATCATAAAATCGTTAAAATCAAAAACATCTAGTGGGTATGATGAAATATAAACAAAGTTAATTAAAGAATGTGATTCTGAGCTAAGTACCATATTAAGCTACCTGTGTAACCAGTCGTTTATCAGTGGAATGTTTCCTGAATGGTTGAAATATGCTGAAGTTAAGCCACTGTTTAAGAGGGGCGACAAAGAAATAGCGTCAAATTTCCGTCCAGTTTCACTGTTGTCAGCAGTCTCAAAAATTTTAGAAAAAGTAACGTACAATCGGCTTTGTGGCGCTGATAAACTCGTCACCAGAAATATCGATACATAAACAAGCCATCTTTGCATTGTATTTCATCTCTGACTTCTTTGCTTCACGCCATATTAGAGTTCAGTTCCGTATGTGTTGTTCTGCCATGATGTGCAATAAAATATAGTTCTAAACATGTTGGTGTATTCTCTGGAGAAAACCACCCTGAATCCACCACAGTGGTGACCCCGAGTTTCTTCATTATTCGTTTTTGCTTTCCGACAGTGCCCGTGACGACCGCACCGGTTATTTTCGTGTGTTTTACCACAACAGTGTTCAAACAATGACTTCGGCTTCATGCCTAACGCCAGATTTTGTGACAAATATGCACCGTGTCGCTGGTGATGTACACCCGCCAGGATTGCAACACGGTGTTTCTCCTTCTATGGCTCTCCTGGTGTCGCTCGATATTTTCGAACCTGTAACAACAAGTGAGGTTAGAAACATGCATGACTCTGGTTACCAAACGCCTTTGTTCCCGCCACCTCATGTGCCTACCTCCACCAACCATGCCATCACTACTTACAGTTCTCGATGTAGTGCGGTACCAATGTCGAACTCCATTGATGTTTCATTGGACAACTTTCCACTGCTGGAGCATCAATCCTCGATGCCCTACTCCGTGCAACCCCACGTTAACTACAGCCACCTGGTTGGCCCTGCCAGGTTCACAGGCCTTTCACCTCAGCTTCTGACCACACTTGCTGCTACTTCTGTCCCACATCAATATGTGTCTTCCAACTTAGGCACATCAGCCTGCAACGTGAACAAGTGGTCTAGTGGGCCTAACGACACCCTACATTCAACTACTACCCCCCAGTGCTCTGTGCCGTGGCTCTCACTTTATCCAAACGTGATTTCGAATGGAGTGACTATGAACAATGAATCTTTTTACCACTCACCCCATGTTCGGCATCACTATACACACGGTGCTTCGGTTCAGCCCACACCTCCACCACTTCCCTGCCACACAGGTGATTACGACTCAGCTCTCTCGTCGAGCTATCAGCATGTTATCATGCGCCCACAGTTCATCAATTATTTCTCACCTGTTGCATTCTTGCCGGCTCCAGTCGAGCTTCCGCAACCGTTTTTGGCGCAGCCGGGTGCCTCTTCCGTGTCAGCCATCTGCGACGTGCCACCTTCCATGAAACACATCTCTCTTGTTGCATCTGCGCCAGCTCCTGTCGAGCTTCCGCATTCGTTTTCGGCGCAAATCGGTGCCTCATCCACGTTGGCCTTCCGCGATGTGACATATCGTCCTCCACTCCAATGAGCCACCTTCAATCTACCGCAGATTGCTCCATCGAGCTCCTCGACTGTGCCGCGAAGGCTTGAGAATGCTACTGCCACCCACGCTTTGGACCTCACATCTGCTTCCGCACTTCACCCCCAGGTTGCTTCCAGGCCGCCACCACTCGCGGAACTACCGAAACTGCCTGCGTTCTCCATCGAGAAGCCCGAATTCTGGTTCACTTTAGTTGAGTTGATCTTTCAATATTATTCGCTTGATGGCCACTCACGGTATATTTGTCTCATGAACAATCTCCACGATCATGCTGACTTGACCGAGCGGGGTGGCACAGTGGTTAGACACTGGACTCGCATTCGGGAGGACGACGGTTTAATCCCACGTCCGGCCATCCTGATTTAGGTGATTTCCCTAAATCGCTCCAGGCAAATGCTGGGATGGTTCCTTTGAAAGGGCATGGCCGACTTCCTTGCCCATCCTTCCCTAATCCGACGAGACCGATGACCTAACTGTCTGGTCTCTTTCCCCAAACAACCCAGCCCAACCCCAACATGCTGACTTGATTCAAGATTTAGTCACCACACCTCCTCAGGTAGACGTATACGCTTCTGTCAAGAGGATGATACTGGAACGTGTTACATGGATGTCGACTGAGAAGGTCCAGCAGCTCATCTACGAGGAACAACTCGGCGACTCGACTCCATCACAGCTGTGGCGCCGTCTCCGACTCCTCGTTAACAACCAGGCCATGCCCAATAACACACTCTTGTCAATCTCGATCAAGAAACTTCCTCTTTCTCTCCAGACTGCCATCTCTGGCCGTGAAGATCAAGCAACTGACGTACTTATCCGCGCCACTGACCGAGCTCATTCTGCACTACAATGCGAGCTTCACACCTGGCAAACTGAACCTGCCTCCCGCCAATAGCTTCGTCCTCCCCCTGCACGCCGCAGACACCGTGTTAATTTGGACACTGGTAACTACTCGCCGACACTGCCAATGGCCTCGCCCCCTCCTGCAGTCAACTCTTCAGCAGGCATGGACCCTCGTCCTTCCCCATTGGCTACGGGCTCTCTGCAGGATGCAAATCCACGTTACCCCTACTGCTACTTCCACACATGTTTCGGTGATGCAGCAAGGAACTGCAGACCGCCTTACTGCTTCCCAAATGCCAGTCGCAGGTAGGTTCGGGTGCCGCCTCCTGTGCACAAGACAGGTGCCTCCCAGTGCTTCACTCAGTTCGTGAACGACCTAACATTTGTGGTCGCTTATATGTCAAAGACATGTCTTTGGGACAACTGTTCCTTGTTGACACGGGTGCTAATGTGTCCCTACTGCCCACGTCTCTAGCATCCGAGAACATTTGTTCCCACCACACGTCACTACAAGCAGTCAACTCCACTAAACTGCGGTGCATTGGTTTGACATCCCACTCTGTTACACTCTCTCTGAACTGCAAGCTCGAGTGGACTTTCCTAGTCTATGATATTGACGAACCTATCATAGGCATTGATTTCTTGCGCCACCACAGACTTTCCCCAGACATAGTGTGCAACACCGTGATTCATCACCCGACAAACACTCACTTTTCCTGTGCTCCTTCAAGCCCTCGCTCCCTGAATGCATCTGTTCGTGCTGAGCTAGTACACACACGCATGTCTCTTTCGACTGTGCTGCAAGAAATTACACACAAAAGTGCATCAATTGTACAGACAATTCTACTTCCGTATGCTCCTCATCCGTCACCTCTGTCAACTGTGCTGTCACCCCAATGTCATACACAGACCTGTGTAAACTAGGCCCCCGTACTGCTGTCGCCACATGTACTGACAAACCAAAGTGCCACGCCCTCCTCGCGCCACAGTTGTTGACTCTGACTTGTGTACCACTGCGCATGCGCGCCGCGCCTCACTTCAACCTGGCCTGCCCCTAGTGGACGATCTTGCAAACTGTGAAACCGCTGCTCCTGCGCACCACCATGTGAACTTCATTAACTACACAGACAGTGCACTTGCGCCTAAACGCAATTCACATGTTTCGACCGAGACCGTGCTGCCACAAGCCGCACCCACGGCCACCGTGCCTACTAACGATTCACGAACCCAACCGAACTTTCACGATTCCAGAGTTTGTGCTTCGGGCCGGCGGCCATCTTGTCGCACTGACTCCCAGGACACGTTGCCAGCTCGGCTTCCTTTGGAAAAGTCGACCTGCACTGAATGCAGTAATCCTGCTCCACCTGACTTGCACGACCCGACCAGTAAACAAACAGCCTCCCTTGCATCAGGCAGCATTGCTGTGGTTACTAACGGAACAATGCACAGATTGCGCCTCACACCAGTTCCTCCCATGTCTAGTAAATCCTGGAGACTTTGCCCCAAGCGCCTTTGTGATCTCAAAAAGCAAATCACAGAGCTCTTAAACGCTGGTATCTTCGAACCCTCCGCCAGCTGCTGGTCCACTCCCATTCATATGACACCCAAAAAAGATGCGACTTGGTGAATGTGTGGGGATTACAGTCGCTTGAATGCAAGAACTATAATGGAAAACTACCCAGTACCAAAAATTGCCGACTTCACCAGCGCGCTATCGGGTGCATCTGTTTTTCCTATCATTGACTGTAAAGTGGCTTACCACCAAATTCCAATGCCCCCTGAGGATATTGTAAAAACTGCAATCGCCACGCCCATAGGCCTCTTTCAATTTCGTTTCATGCCTTTTGGACTCAAAAACGCCACACAGACGTGGAAACGCTTTATTAATGAGGTTTTGTTCAGCCTCATATTCTGTTTTGCTTACCTCAACAACATATTTGTCTTCAGCTCCTCTGTCGAGGTCAATATACATCATGTACAGACCGTTCTAGACACCTTGAAAGCCGCAGGCATCGAAACCAACCCCGACAAACTACAACTGCAACAGCCTGCTGTCACCTTCCTTGGGTTCTGGGTATCGGCTGACGGTATCTCACCTCCACCGGAGAAAGTACAGTCCATCCTAGATCTACCTAGACCTTCTTCATTCAAAGAACTTTGGCATTTTCTTGGCACCGTGAACTACTATCGAAAACACCTACCCCGAGCCACGGAAATCAAAGCCCCGTTAACTGACGCTTTGGCAGAAAAAAAATCGTCCGGAACCTGGCCTGTGCAGTGGACACCAGAAATGACAGACTCTTTCTCGGAACTCATGAAACTCCTTGCCAAAGCCTGCAGAATCGCGCATCCCCACCCCAATGCACAACTTTTCATAACAACAGACGCCAGTGACTCTGCCATCAGCTCTGTTCTCAGCCAGACAGTCAACGGCCAGACCTCGCCCCTGCAGTTTTTCTCCCGAAAGCTCAACAACTCCCAACACAAATATTCCTTGTTCGATCGCGAACTGCTGGCTGTGCACGAGGCGATCAAACATTTTCGAACAGACGTCGAGGGGCGCTCATTCTATGTTCTCACTGACCACAAACGCTTGGCAGCTGCTATAATGAACCCTCCGGCCAACCCTCTCCCATGTTATTTTGACTTCATTTCACCACTGATATCAGGCACATAAAGGGTGCCGACAATATTGCTGCTAATTTTCTTTCCCGTGTCGATGCTGTATCTTCCCTTTTGAATCTTTCTGCTCTCCCTGAACTCCAATCCTCTGACGAAGATACACAGAGATTAATCTACAACCCAGCTTCTTCTCTACACCCTGTCCTTACCACCTTTCCTGGTATTTCCGGGGTACTGAGTGGTTGTCAGACAGGCGAAGGGGATTCAGAACATTACTGTCCTACACAAATATGCAATATAATCAGTTACATAGGCAACAGTTCACTATCGCAGGGGATATTCCCAGATTGACTGAAGTATCCTATTTTTGGAAACAGAAACAATCAAACAGCTACATGTTTTCAGAAGTTGTAATTTTATTTACGTTACAAGTCACATGCAAAGTTTTACGAAAGTTTCATTTAAACTGTTTATATACATATGCAAGATGATACTGTCTTATGATATAAAAAAGTTACAATTATTGTTCTCTTCATTAAATAGTGATTTCTATGTGCCTATTCTTCCTCGCAAATTGGTTAATTACATCGTCAATAGGACCATCAATGTCAGGGTGAGTGTTCAACAGAGCTAAGCCAATAAGCTGATCCTCCTTCACTGTCGACCTCAGCCATATCTTTGTATGCCGCAATGTTCAAAAACTTTTTTCTACTGTAGCAGTAGATGCAGGTAGACAAGAAAATATTTTGTACAAAGTGTGCCAAGTAGGATAGTCAGTTCTAGGACAAACAGACAACGCTTGCATAACAGAATCACGATGTGTACAAGAAAACAGTAGAAAATTCGCGACTTTTCTCGAACATCAAGAAGAAATGCAGATGGTAAACGGGTATTCATTGGACAATTATATTATACTAGAACTGACATGTGATTACATTTGCCGGCCAATGTGGATGAGCGGATCTAGGCGCTTCAGTCTGGAAGTCGCAGGTTCGAATCCTGCCTCAGGCATGGATGTGTGTGATATTCTTAGGTTAATTAGGTTTAAGTAGTTCTAGGTTCTAGGGGACTGATGGCCTCAGAAGTTATGTCCCATAGAGCCATTTGAATCATTTTTTGATTATATTTTCATGCAATTTGGGTGCATAGATCCTGAGAAATCAGTACCCAGAACAACCATCTCTGGCCGTAATAACGGCCTTTATATGCCTGGGCATTGAGTCAAACAGAGCTTGGATGGCGTGTACAAGTACAGCTGCCCATGCAGCTTCAACACGATACCACAGTTCATCAAGAATAGTGACTGGCTTATTGTGACAAGCCAGTTGCTCAGCCACCATTGACCAGAAGTTTTCAGTTGGTGAGAGATCTGGAAAATGCGATCGTGCATTATCCTGCTGAAATGTGGGGTTTCTCAGGGATCGAACGAAGGTTAGTGCCAAAGGTGGTAACACATCTGAAATGTTACGTCCACTGTTCAAAGTGCCGTCAATGCGAACAAGAGGTGACCGAGACATGTATAGATTTCACTAGTAATTATAACACCACTTATCATTCGTACACTCAATGAACTACATAAACAAACAGCAATTGGCATTCACCCTTTCGCGTTTATTCGGCTCAGTTCGTACTGCCCCGTCCCCTTCTGTCTGCGGGAAAGCTTTTTAATCTCTAGGTGTGATGGGAATTCACCTGGCAGAGACATCACGTATGCTATGCACACATTCAAAAATCACTTAATGACTCGTTCAGAAATCAATGTCTTCATACATATTGAAAATCAAACTGGGATGCGTTTAAAAATCATATGTATAATCGATAGACCAACGTGCGCCGAGTGCTAGGCGCTTTGTGAAACAAGGTATTTTGCTTCAAGAATACAATTTGGCGCCCCCTGAAACTATCGCCGGGCAGATACCCCGGTTTGCTCCCCCCCCCCCCCCCCCCCCCACCAAATCCGGACCAGAACAAAGCATGAAAAAAAAAAAGGTTTACGTTAATTGCCTGAACTGGTCCTAGCCGGGCAGATGCAGTTACTTCACTGATTTACATAGAATTTTACTAATATCTCGCTTGCTGATATTACAGAACTAAACTCTGAGCACTGGAACGAGCTGTCTGTCGTCAAACATCTCAAAGTTACTCCTAATATCTTGACGAACGCGACTGACTCTCTCATTAATATATTTTGCTTCTCTATTTTATCTCGTATGAACACTAGTAACTTTTATGATGAAGGACTCATCAGAAAATAACTTATGAAATATGCAGGGTCCGTGGTTCTGATTTCAGAAAGTAAATTAACATGCGACCATTCGCTCATTTCTTCGACCAATATCGGATCCATTTCCTCTTTTTCGCTTTTTTCTATTGCTCTCAAGCTATAGATAATATTTTTGCAGCACACGCTTTCTTTTGGCTGTTCGACATCTTAACCTTCTAAAATCGCGCTGTCAACTGACAATTTTTGTCAATGTTATTGATAGTGTGGGGTCGTTTCAATAACATTGAAGGTTTGACGAACTAGTATTGTCAATAAATATTGAACGTGTTCAGGCCCCTAAACCTCCTTAGGAATATCACTGAACTGCCCGTCGAGCTGCCTAAGATCTTTGTCGTATTTGTTTTGTGTTTACGCTTCAGTGTTTTGGTGAGAGTAGTAAGTGGGGGAGGGATGCGTGAGTTACGTCAGTTGCAAAACCCCACACATACTAATTTCAGTTTTCGGGTGAGTTTCAGAGCCTGTATATTTTGTGAAAGTCATTTAAAGGTCGACATTGGCTTGTCAAGTTTTCCCTTCAGTATGACAGCGCAGTGGGCGTTTTCCCTTCAGTTTGACAGCGCAGTTGGATGTTGAATGGCATAGTTTATAACAAATCCAGGGTGTGAAAAAGGACGAGAAACCAAATAAAATGAGGTTTCTGTAATCAAAAACTATGACTCGACCAGTAGGTAATAGTGTAGAGCTATTAATGTATCTGAATTAGAAAAGTTTTGAAATATTCATCTTTAAATAATAGCTACCGGGGGATTAGGATGCATAGGCCACCGGAAAAGAAAGGCGAGTTTGCTGCGCGATTACAGTTTCTTTGGTGAAGCTATGACATTCGTAAATGCACACCTTGTTTTGTTATTGCAAGTACTTACATTTACACAGGTTTTAAAAATTAATGCTACCCTGCCCGGTGCAAAACAGCTAAAAGATCACGGAAATGCTCTTCGAGGGTGAAGCCGTACCTTTAATGGTTAAGCCTCTCAGATCCTCCAGAGTACATGATTTGGGTTTCCCTACTATCGCCACCGAAATACTGCTGATTCTGTTACAACGAAGTCTATCCTTACGGCTGTTTTCATTACTAGCATCTGTTTGTAATGTATATAAACAAATTACTGCGTAGTTGAGTTTCATGACAAGCATATAGGCCTAGCTTCTAGTAAACTGCTGGATTGCATTTTTTGAATTTTAAGTTGGAATATTGAAGAGCAGCATGAGTTGAAGTGTTACAATGGTTAACAGATGGTATGTGCGATTTTGGGATCCTGATTTCCAACATATTATTCAAGTTTGTGGTTTCCTCAGATTGGATCATACGAGTGATGTTCCCTTTGGGGTCAACACTGTTCATCAGAGATAGTGCTCTGCTCACAGTGATGTCAATGTCGTCCAGATATAGAAATACAAACTGATTTACTATTTCTGTAGGATTTCAGCATTAACAGCTTCGTAATTGCTTTGAATGAAAGTGTACAATGACATACGTGCAGTGATATAGAGAACACTTATTTTTTGCTTCAGGTGGCGCGCAGTGTTTCTGAGTTTTGAGTCATGGACTGGAGAGTCCCATATAATCAGTGAGTATTGATTTCAGCTTGATTCACTATGGTGTACTATATTAATCTGCAGTGAAAATTATATTTCTTATACAAACAAAGCCTATTATTTTTCTTTATTTACATACTGCAGTAGTGCTAAAAGTTGTCATTTGCATTGTGGTGTTAACAAAGAAGTAATTTGACTTGTGAATGTTAATTGAAGAAGTGACAACAATACAACCACACATGTAAATTGTATGTGGTTCCTGGTAATGACTGTATTGACATGCAGCAGGACTTTCACCCAAAAATTTTGTTCCTAGTGTATCTTCTCCCCCCCCCCTTCCCCCCTCCTTCCCCCTTCCCCCTCTCCTCTTTCACCCCTCTACCTCTCCTCCACCTACCCTTCTATTAGAAGAGTATCGAATGATACAAATATTTTTCTGGCAAATGTTGACCAAAGTTAAGCAACAGTTTCATTCAGAAATATTACCGCCTTACAACTGAGCCAATACATTGCCTGTATATATGATGGAAAATGGTGGATTGATAATGTGTCTGAAGTTTCAGAAGAAGAAAATGATGTTTTAGTCAGTTTCATGCACCCTAATGGATCTACATGTTCATTCTATTGGCCAGCTAGGGAGAATGCTTGTTGGATTCCAAATCAACACATTATTTCTGTCATTCCAGCGCCATCAGTAACAAGAATGGGCTGACATTATAGCTTGTTAGAATCAACTGTAATTGCTATTAGTATGAAATTTCAACAAATGAATTATAAGAATTGAAATATTTGGCTTGGGAACCATAAAGAGTATGACTGGTACATGTATTTTTTAATGTAATATAAATGTAAGTTTATTTGGTACAACAAGATTTATGGACCACTTTGATAGCACACTATGATGAATTTACCATACTTTGACCTTTTGTTTTACAGCTAAGATATTGTACCCAAAAATTTGAACAGGATTGCAAAGTTTCAGCATGAGAGGTCTCTTAGACTCTAAGTAATGATAAATCAAAGTTGATCATTTATTCATTTAAGTCGCAATGTCAAGAAATGTAATCTAATGAAAATATAAGTTTATTTGTTCTTAAATGCAGAGTCTCCAAAATAAAAACAACGTACTCTGATCAAACAAGATGAGCTCTTTTCAATGTTCTGAGAAAAATCAAATTTGAGTGATCACTTTTGAGATATGACCTGTTGAAAGTGAGCCAAAATTGACTGATTAAATTTTTTAGCCCACTATGAACTTTGATGACTCAGTTATTATTTGATCAGTCTGGGTGCCACTTGCAGAGCTTTATGACATGCTGACAGGCTGCAGATAACTAAAGTATTAGCTTCAGAAAATTACTCTTTCAGTAGATACAAGGCAATAAAGTATAGCAAAAATCTGATACAACAAGTTTTATGAGCCACTTTTATAGCACATAGTTTGACCTTTTGTACTGCATCTAAGCTATTGTACCCAAAAAGCTGAACAGGATCACAAAGTTTCAGCATGACAGGTCTCTTAGATCCTGAACAATGGTAAAACAAAGTTGATCATTTATTCATTTCAGTTGCAATGTCAGAAAACGAGCCTTTACAAAAAGGTGGCTAGTTGCCCCACCATACTGCTTATGAAGCTGTAATTTGGCAGTGCTTCATGTAAGGTCTATATGTACATCCTGTAAAAATTTCATCAAAATTGGAGATGGTCGAGTGGGGAGCTTGTCTAAATTTAGGCCACTTATGTGGAATGACCCACATGGCTATTGAACTGCAGTGGGTCTTTCTCATCCCTCATAACCTTCCTCAGTATATACTTTGTAACGTGTGTTGTACGATGCTTTTGAATTTGACTCTCTTGTGCTCCACATCTTCATGACCAGAGCTGATTGACTACTGAGATACTCCCCTGTAACACCCATTTCATTGAGGCTATCAGTCACATCGTCTCTGATAAGATGGTCTACATTAACTGTTACAAAAAGCTTGTCTATTAGTTGTTAATTTTTCTACCACACAGTCCAAATAGTCTTGCTCAAATCCCTGTGCCCGGCACAATTTTTAATCATTTTGAATCTCCACTCTGTGGATGGCAAGTTGTAGTCTGCCACTGTTACAGTAGCATGAACAGGAAACTTAATCAAGCTATTCTTTAAGTTGTCTCTGAAATGTTTCAACACTACAACTCCTGATGCAGGTAGTCTATAAAAGCATTCAATTAACAACATTTGATCCACCTTTGATGCTTAACTTCACCCAAATTATTTCATATTTATGTATTATATTCAGCAGATACTAAAGAGTTCTCATCAGCAATTAAAATGCTGCCACTATCTGTACTTAATCTATCTTTGTGATTTATATTCCAATCTGAATTTAGGACTTCACTGCAAGTCAGTTCCAATTTTACCGAGGTCACAGTTCCTAATTTTTTCTATGTGGACATTATTACCTTTAGAGAACAATATTGACTCTGGGACCCTACCGTGGATGTTCCCACAGTTGACTAATGTCACGTTAAAACTTTCTCTTTGTATGTAAGGACTAAAGTTTTCCTCTGTAGCTGATCTGTATTTGATTTTGCCAGGCAATTCAACATTGATACTGAGCAGGTTTTCCACTAATCTAAAAAACTCACATGTGTGCACAATCATACTCTGCTACCTGTGTAATCACTTCCATTATGCAGTGCATCACAGATCTGTTAAAGGGCCCATTCAAATCTCCAACCGATAGCAGAGTCAAGAAATATGCACCACAGAATGCTGAGTGTGTGCTTTAGACCTTCCACTCAGGTCCAAATGGAGGGCCACGAGTGATTCTGGGTACGATGTTGCAAGTAGTGAGCTGTGTTTGCACTCCATGTGTGACGCTAAATGCATTCATTAATGCAGCCAGCTATATCAAGTAACTGAGAATCCACGTGGCAAGTGTCACTTGTGCTGACCTGAGCTCCTGTTTCCAGCCAACAATTCTCTGTGCATTCAGTAGTCAGTGGCAGAGGCTTCTTCCCATCTCAGGTAAGACCTCTCAGCAAACAAATCTAGTGCATAGTAGCATTCTTTCCCAACCTGGCTGCTGTCCCTGAGGGGCTGTGGTACCTGCCTAACGTTGGAACTCTTGATGGTGAACAAACCCACCCTCTGTGAATGTCTGGGCTTGCAGGAAAATTGGCTGCAGGCCCAATAGATGAGGCATCCCTCACAGGTTCAGGTGTGTTACTGACACGGTGCGGCACCTCGTACCTCTCGGTAAGGTATAAGTGGATAGCCACACTGACTATTCCCATTTTTGCTTTCCAACCAGAGACACTTGATCCTAGAAATGTTTTCCAGTCACAGGGTAATAGCAGCGGTAGCAACAATCCTGATGTACATTAACTTGTAATATGAAGTGGCCAAAATTGGAAATAAAAGTGAGAAAAAAAGATCTAGGCTGCTGTGTTCCTAAAATTAATTAACAGTGTTGTTCTATTTGTACATTTTTTTTTAATTTTTTGCTGTAATACTCAGTAATGCAATTAAGTAAAGTGATCACAGTTTAAAGTGTCACAGAAGAAGCATTTTACTGTTACGTGCACGTAGTATTCAGAACACACATATGAGCAAGAATAAAGAATGTGCAGAAATTTACTGCAAAGAGTATATATATCAGTAGAGGCATAGATTCTGATTTATAACATTCTCACCAGAATCAATGCCAAATACGAAAAAAATTTATGAAATCAGTCCATTTTCCTTAATGATTTGATGACATCTTGTTCTTGCAAATGACTCAGTTGACATATCGGTGAGCATCTGCTCCATCTCGAGCTTTGTCGGCTAAGGTCTAGATCGAGGAGCAATAAAAGTTTATAATCCTCAGTTACAGCAATGTTTCACCCTTTCTTTTGAACACATTACTTTGAAACACGTTGTCTGCCTTCTGCTTTCTCGTTGGCTGAGTAACACAAACAGCTGAGCCACATTCTTTTGTTCCCATTATACCTCATGGAAAGCACTGACAACAATCCTCCACGAAGTACGTAACTACACCGCGTACCCTGTTCCAGACTTTTACCACTTTTTGTTTGTATTTTCTCTAGTAGAATGGAAGTCTGATATCATTATGTTTTTGTTCTTCCACTGTAGTCAGCTGCACCTTTGTTACCACAATAAAGTTTGATGGGATCACTTTCAGGGCAGGGAGAGATCTCCCCGTACCCAGAATGCCTCGTGACAAGCTGAGGGCAGACCCATATATTCAGTTTCAGTAGTTGACGTAGGTACTCTAGGTTGTTTCTTGCTGCTCCGGGAGTAACCTTTTCTTGTAATTTAAGCAGAAACCAGTGACTGACTTTCTGTCCTCTTTGCCTCCTGACAGTCTGCTTCAGTATATCCTGTGACTCGTGGTTCTCTTTCCTAGAAAATTGCAACTCCAAGCTATTAGTCCCTTTCAAATATCTCACGATTCTTTAAACAGCATGTCAGTCAGGCATGCTTGGATAATTGTTGCGGTGGCTTGCAACTCTGATTGCATCTGTGAGATCAGGTACGATTCCGAGATATGCGTTCATCAGACCGTGTACGGCTTCTTTGCGTGGAATATTTCTCACAGCATTTCTATCTCGGTCTGTCTTGGAGCTCACATCATGTGTAAGTACTTCATTGTTGTTCGAGAGTGTCAGAACTGGATTGCAATGCCTTATGTTGTATTTATTTAATAATTGTTCTATTTATTGAGATTGATCCATCTGTAATAGCCCCCTTGTGCATTCTTTTATTACTCTGATGCCTGAGCAGTTTGATTCTTGGTTGTCACTGAAAATTAACATATCATTGGCATAAATTGTAACAATTAATACATTATGTAATTTCCATGATTCTTTTGATAAATACATGGATCTTCTGTACTACCTGTAAAATTCAAGAGTGCTTCACGTAGCTTAATGCTCCAGTTGCTGTTACTGTGTGTTAATCTGTAAACTGCTTTTATAAACCTCATCATCCATTTGTCCTTAACAGTTCTCATGTTAAAATCAACATCTGGGACTCTGACATAAATCTCCTCATTCAGATTGGCTTGTAAGAATGCTGCAGTAATGCCTAAGTGTTCCAAACAAATAACTTAATGAAATATAGAGGATCACTAAGACATATGTCTCTTTATAGTTTAAAGTTTATGCACATCCTTTAACTATTAGCCATGGATGTACCAAAACATTGTGTCTTTGAAGATTGTTTTTAGTGTTGAAAATCAGTTTGGTGTCTTATATTTATATCTGAGATTTAAACTGTCATTTCCCATGACTGATTTTCAGCATCTGACTGCAATTCTTCTTTAATTGCCTGAAGCCAATTGTGCAAAACTTTACTTTGTAAAGTGTCTTTTATTTGCGTCTGATGAATTTTAATCTTCTGAGGTTCTTTGTTTGGCTAAAACACATCTTGAGTTGTCATTATTCTCATCAGTTTTTGGCTCAGATGCAACTATTTCTTACTCGTATGGCTTAATGCTGGGAATAATTTTCAGCTCCTGAGACTTTTTAGGCACCGTTGTATCATAATCTTTCTGATTAGTACACTCCTGGCCATTAAAATTGCTACACCACGAAGATGACGTGCTACAGATGTGATATTTAACTGACAGGAAGAAGATGCTGTGATAATCAAATGATTAGCTTTTCAGAGCATTCACACAAGGTTGGCGCCGGTGGCTACACCTACAACGTGCTGACATGAGGAAAGTTTCCAACCGATTTCTCATACACAAACAGCAGTTGACCGGCATTGCCTGGTGAAACGTTGTTGTGATGCCTCGTGTAAAGAGGAGAAGTGTGTACTGTTGTGACTTGGCAAGACAGCCAAGTCACAATGAGAGGAAGCCGAAAGGCACGCGCTTAAGCTCACGCAGGCTGGCGCGAGGTCTGGAACAGTTAAGGGAATTAATAGTAGCAAATAAAGTACGTAGTTGATATAATACTTAACTTTAATCCACAATTGTAGAACATCGCTCTTGATTGCACATGCTTCATAAAATAATATCAAATGCTACGGCGCCTTGCTAGGTCCTAGCAAATGACGTAGCTGAAGGCTATGCTAACTATCGTCTCGGCAAATGAGAGTGTAATTGTCAGCGATCCATCTCTGGCTAAGTCGGCTGTACAACTGGGGCGAGTGCTAGTAAGTCTCTCTAGACCTGCCGTGTGGTGGTGCTCGGTCTGCAATCACTGACAGTGGCGACACGCGGGTCCGACATATACTAATGGACTGCGGCCGATTTAAAGGCTACCACCTAGCAAGTGTGGTGTCTTGTGGTGACACTACATGTACCATCATGTTTCTGACTTTGATAAAGGTCGGATTGTAGCCTATCGCGATTGCGGTTTATCGTATCGCGACATTGCTGCTCGCGTTGGTCGAGATCCAATGACTGTTAGTAGAATATGGATTCGGTGGGTTCAGGAGGGTAATACGGAAAGTGCTGGATCCCAACAGCCTTGTATCACTAGCAGTCGAGTTGACAGGCATCTTATCCACATGGCTGTAATGGATCGTGCAACCACATCTCGATCCCTGAGTCAACCGATGGGGAAGTTTGCAAGACAACAACCATCTGCACGAACAGTTCGACGACGATTGCAGCAGCACGGACTATCAGCTCAGAGACCACGGTTGCGGTTACCCTTGACGCTGTGTCACAAACAGGAGCGCCTGCGATGGTGTACTCAATGACGAACCTGGGTGCACGAATGGCAAAACATCATTTTTTCGGATGAATCCAGGTTCTGTTTACCACATCATGATGGTCGCATCCATGTTTGGTGACATCACGGTGAACGCACATTGGAAGCTTGTATTCGTCATCGCCATACTGGCGTATCACCTGGTGTGATGGTGTCGGGTGCCATTGGTTACACGCCTTGGTCACCTCTTGCTCGCATTGACGGCACTTTGAACAGTGGATGTTACATTTCAGATGTGCTACGACCTGTGGCTCTACCCTTCATTCGTTCCCTGTGAAACCCTACATTTCAGCAGGATAATGCATGACCGCATTTTGCAGGTCCTGTACTGACCTTTCTGGATACAGAAAATGTTCAACTGCTGGCCTGCCCAGCACATTCTCCAGATCTCTCACCAATTGAAAACGTGTGGTCAATGGTGGCCGAGCAACTGGCTCGTCACTATATGCTAGTCGCTACTCTTGATGAACTGTGATATCGTGTTGAAGCTGCACGTGCAGCTGTACCTGTACACGCCATCCAAGCTCTGTTAGACTCAATGCCCAGGCGTATCAAGGCCGTTATTACGGCCAGAGGTGGTTGTTCTGGGTACTGATTTCTCAGGATCTATGCACCCAAACTGCGTGAAAATGTAATCACATGTCAGTGCTAGTATAATATATTTGTTGACTGAATACCCGTTTATCGTCTGCATTTCTTCTTGGTGAAGCAATTTTAATGGCCAGTGGTGTATTTTCTTTAAGTATCACATCTCTCACCACTATTAATTTTCATTGGTTGGGTTTAAATAGGCAATATGCCCTGCCCTGTTCACAATATCATACCCGCACTCATTCAGTATCCTTCTTATCCTGTTTATGCCGTCTTCCTTTAGGATGATAAATGAATGCCTTGCTGGCAAATATTGTTAAATACTGAAGGTTTTTTTTTTTTTCCTTCCAGTAAATGCGCCTTTGACTTTAATGACTTTTTGGTAAGCCTTCATCAGATAATAAACATGAATATTCTCTTATACATATCTGATATTCCATTTTGTTCCAGAGTTTAGGGTTTCTAGTTCTTGGGGCACATATTCCTTCCCATTGACTGTGCATAAGACACAAGTTTTACAGTCAGTTCATTTTTCTACTAGCTTCTTGAAATTTCTAATACCTTCTTGTATTTGATTTTGTCACTTAGTATGTACAAAAATATCTCCCTTGAATAATGATTTATTAGAGTCAGGAAATATCTGGCGCCTTCAGTTGCTCTTGTTTCCACAAGTCAGAATTTATTAATTCAACGATACCTTTTCGTCTTGACTCGGAGGGTTGGAAAGGTAATCTTGTCTGTTTGACTTCCAAGCACGCTACATGTGGAAAATCAATAGTTCCTTTATAATTAATACCATTGGCCAGTCCATTCTCTCAAGGCTTAAATGTCCTAATCTCCTATTCCACTTGTTCGCGTCCTTTAATAATGATACAGACTTGTGTTTAACTGAACAGTTATATGATTGATCCAATTTGTATATGCTATTATCAAGCATTGCTGTTCCAGGTAAATTCATTTGTGTCTTGTAAATGGGACAACCTCATTTATCAAAGTGATGGAAAGTACCTTTTCAGCTATGTTACTTACAGGAAGTAAATTTGTACGCAAATGTGGCACTTAAAGAACATTTGTTACTTCCGGTTTTTGTCTTTTCCTTCAGTGGGTAAATTCTCATTATTCACCATTATCACTTGTGAATTGAGCATTAATCTACATGAATTCATTTCACATGGGAGTTTAGACGTGTGCCGAAGCATTTGAGTGAATATACTAGTCATGTATGGCTTTACCTACTATAGTGAAGAATGTCTTGTAATTTGAAGTCCCTTTTGATTACATAAGGAGTTCATAGCAACTGTACAAGCTCATTTTGTAAGCAAAGAAACTGGCTGAATGATCAATCTTTTACTTCATACACTACCAGTTTTGGAACACTTAAAGTTTAATCATCTAGTGTAACAAATAAAATCACATAACCGTCTGAGGTCATACCCCAACATTGTCATGGAATAAAAGTTTTGTGTCCAAAGAATACATAAATTCCCTAAAAACTGTTTCTCCATGCCACCGGACTGGGAACACTAACTGGGAAACCTTAGTTGCTTAACAAAGCACAGTGCTTTTCCCAGGCCTTTGAAACTGTTAATATCACATCAACAAATATAGTTAGTTTTTGCACGAAATCATCTCCTAATGTTTTGTCTACATCTCATATGAACACAAGTACAGGGGTATACAATTCAAAAGAAAGTACTTTTAAGTGGTAAGACTTAACTTCAATTAGAAATGCAGTACATGGCGTCAAGTCATCGTGTAATGGCACGTGCCAGAATCCTGTCTTTGTCTGTTGAATGGAAGAATTGGGCTTGTTCAAATCTGGACAACAGTTCTTCAGTACCGACCAGACTCTCTCTCTTGATTTCTTTATTTTCTTTTTCTTCTTCTTCTTTTTTATCTATTTGTAGTCTGAGCATCGAGTATAAGGTGTATGTCCCAGGCTGATTTTCTTACAACTAACTGTGGATTACTGTACACACACATGCGCTGCGCTCCATAATCCCATTTGTAACCATATTTTGGACATCCCCATGCAGTGCTGATCCTAAATTCATAGGTACTGGATAAAGCTTAGAAAAGAACCGTGTGGCATCCTTCACTTTAAATTTGCGTATGTACTCTACAATAATTTCTGGTTTATCAGAAAATACTTCTTTGTATCTATCTAAAATATCATGTAACTCATGTTCTTTTTGGAGTTTAAGGGATTTGACTGCCAAGACTTCAACAGTAATTGCTTCAGAAGTTATTCAGCATCTCCAATGTGTCTCCAGTACCTTAGCTGTAGCTAGAAGATGAACGAGATCAATTTGCAAATTCTGCTTAACAGTTACTGAGTAATTTTAAATGGTTCTTTGTATGTAAAGCCTTCACTTCTCCGGTATACTTCCTTGGTTTTAATATTTAGCAATACCTTATGAGCTAATAACCATTGTAAACCAAATAGTATTGCCAACCTTATATTATGTACTATCAATAAAGTCTGTATTAATGTAAAATTATTTATTATTTTAGGCAAGCTAGTTTCTTCTGTTTGTTCCTGGTTATTCCATCTACATAGATACCGGTCACTGGCAATACTGGACAAACATTTTTACATCACATTGTTGTCAGTAGTGTCTGGTATATTATTGAAATTTCACTACCTGACTGTAGGTGAATATTTGCTTGTGTATCATCCTGACTACTACCGGTTTAATGTGTTCTTCAACTTAAGTTTTGTTTTCGTGTGTCAACTACTCCTGTGTCGGAGCTGTATGTTCCACATAATGGACTGTGACTGTCTTGTAATATCCTAGAGCCTGGCCCCTGCACCAGAGTGTTCTCTGTTTCCCAACAGTGGAATTGGAATTGACATGGTTATTGGGATTATTTACACTATAAAACGAAAGTACTTGAGAGTACTTAATTGGTTGTTTACTCCCAGGCTTAGACTATTTAACCAACCATTATTCTCTTTATGTACTTTACAAAATTTACTTCCAATTCTTCTGTAGAATGTGGATGGATAATTATTTCCTTTATTCTTTTCTGTTTTCTCCATATGTATAATGTATCTACCTTTTATTAGCATGTAGAGGTCTTCATTGATCTAGTTTTAATTTTGTTAGTTATTTATTAGTTATTTAAACAAATTAGTCTTGTTTCCTAGTTGCAGCACCTCAGTTAACTTGACTGACAGTCCAGTATTTTCCCTAAATTGCTTTTTCTTCCATTTTTGTGAGTTCTTCATATAATCTCTTAAATCTGCCTTCATTTTAACTAAATCAACTACAGAATTAGGTGTACTTACAGTTGAGTCAGTTCTCTCTTACACGTTCTGCTCAACTAGTTGATTTATTCATTCCTCCAAACTAGCTATAGTAGAGTTGGGACTAATCATTACATTTGAATCCTTAATCTGCTGTAGTATGTCCGGACCATACCTGTCTCCTCCCCCCCCCCCCACAATCCCAAGAGGGCTCTTATCATTTTTGTACATACGTGCTTGGCCAACACAGGACTCTAGGCCTTGCAGCGCTACTTCTCTTTCTGTGCTGCAAGTCCGTTCTTCTACTGTTCAGTACTACACCCAAATCCCAGCACGGTAGACATCTGTTGTGTGGGGGTGATCGAGTAGCTGCAGAGTGGTAGCCCCCTGGCCACACAAGGATCACACTATTTGCACCTGAGCTGTAAACTCCGTGCATACACCGAGTAGTATGTGCGCATCTTGGCCAGTGCACACGAACTCGGCGCAAGGTAGCTTTTGCTGTGGTCGGGCGGCGGCCGTGGGTAGAGCCCCCATCTGGAGTAAGTGACTCGCAAATGAAGCGGATCAAACTTTCTTTTGTAGATGGTGGCGTGGCCCCAGCAGTCTCTTTTTGAAGGAAAGGGGTACTACGATGTGGAGAGATGTGACCTCACAATGCCCCAGGCCATAGTATCAACAGGGTTGATACTGGGCCCTTCATCTTGGCCACTGAAGATAACTCATACATGAAAAGGTCAGGGTGATGATGTATCAATGCATTGTGAAACTGTATGGTCCCCTTCCACGTGGTGCTTCAGATGCATGAGATTTGGGCACATGTCGTATCGGAATGCCTGTCCTATCTAGAGGAATTGTGGATGTCCATTGTACACGAACACTCCTCGTGGCCCTCCTTCCGTCTTAGCTGCGGGCTGAACCATCCCCCCCCCCCCCCCCCCCCTCCAATTCCCTGCATAGCACCATTTTCCAAAGGAGAAAGAAAACCCAAGTATATGAGACTCTCGACCAACTCCTGTGTTGTCGCGAGGCCGAGAAGAAATACGATCATTCACAGCCTGTTGCTATGATGATGACATTTATTATGGCTGCAACAAAATCATCCTCTCTCGTGATGTTACCCTCGCCCTTTGTGCCTTTTATGTCAGGCCCTTGGGGCTGTTTGACTACAGCTGCTCCCATGGTGGTTGGGACCCCTTCCTACTGTTTTCCCCCACACCCCTTTGGGGGCATTGGCTCCCCACCCACCAGGGACCTTGATCCTCAATCTCCAGCATCATCCTCCAGTAGAATTGCAGTGGTTTTTTCCTCCACTCGGCTGAGTTACGACAACTCTTAAGCATTACACCTGCTTTTTGTGTTCTTTTTCAGGAAACCTGGTCCGTGCAATGCGGGCCTACTCCCTTCGTGGCTGTTGAGAGTATTACAAAAATGTAATGACTGTAACAGGATGTCATGTGGACTCTGCATATTTGTCCTTACTTCTGTACATAGCGAATATCTACCCCTTCAAACACCTTTAGAAGTGGCGGCTGTCAGGATAAAGACAATGCAGGAAATTAACATCTGCAATATCTACCTTCCTCCAGATGCTGACTGGCTGCTGAGCTTCCGAATTACCATCTTGTTTTCCCACCCATGGCAGTTCTCCCCCATCAGCGGCCCATGTTAGGGCTCACGATTGCGGTTCCCATGCAATCCCTTGTCTCCGAATTGGAGTCCTTCTCTTTACCATCCCTACTTGAGGTCCATTCCTGTACACCTCCATGGTGTACACCTTGGCCGAAACTTCGTCTGGACCTTTTGCATGGCCCTAAGTACTCCATTAACCCTGCCGCTCTCTGCTGGCTCTTCCTCTTGATTCTTGATGTGTTCTGGGGCTCTGAAGTCATTTACACTGATGGCTCAATGGCTGATGGTAATGTTGGCTTCACCTATGTCCACAGAGGCCATATTGAACAGCATTCCTTGCCCACTGGCTGCAGTGTTTTCACTGCAGAGCTTGTGGCCATATCTCATGCACTTCAGTACATCTGTTCCTGTTCTGGTGAGTTGTTCGTTGTTCTGACTCCCTGAGCAGCTTACAAGCTATCAACCAGTGCTACCCTCGCTGTCCTGTGGTAGCAAACATCCAGGAGTCTATCTCCGCCCTGGAACAGCCCAGTCATTCAGCGGTGTTTGTGTGGACCCCAGGACACATTAGAATCCCAGGCAACGAACTTGCTGACAGGCTGGCCAAACAGGCTACATGGAAACTTTTCCTGGAGATGGGCACCTCTGAAACTGACCTTTGTTCTGTCTTACGCCGCAAGGTTTTTTGGCTTTGGGATACAGTGACATAACAGTATGCACAACAAACTGTGTGTCATTAAGGAGACTGCGAATGTGTGGTAGTCTTCCCTGTGGGGTTCTCACAGGAATTAGTTGTCCTTTGTTGGCTCCACATTGGCCATATGTGGCTCACACGTGGTTACCTCCTTTGTCGTGAGGGCCCACCTCAGTGTCGCTGTGGCTCCCAAATGATAATCTTCCACCTCTTGCTGGATTGTCCACTTTTAGCTGCTCTGCAGCGGACTTTTAACTTTCCCAGCACCCTACCTTCGGTGTTGGGGGACAATGCCTCAACAGCAGCTTTAGGTGTATGTTTTATTCGTGAGGGTGGTTTTTATCATCTGATCTGAGTTTTAGTGCATGTCCTTTGTTCGTCTGTGTCCTCCACCCTAGGACTTTTAGGGTGGAGGTTTTAATGTGTTGCAGAGTGGCTGGATTCCCCTTTTTTATTCTCATGGTCAGCCAGCCATGGTTGTCTGCTTTCTTGTTTTTAATCTCTTCTCACTGTTACTTGCATCTCTCTGTGATTTTCTTGTCCTGTTTTGCCCATTGTAGTGTGTGTTGTCCTTCTGTCATTCTTCTACGTCTTTCTATTTCCTGTTATTGTGCCGTATGTCTTCTTTGTTTTCTTCTTTCTCTTGGGTAATTGTTCTGCTGGGAACAAGGGACCGATGACCTTGCAGTTTGGTCCCTTTCCCTTCAATTTTAAACCAACCAACCAGATCAGGAGTTACAATTGCAGTCCATGTCAGGTCTTTTTACACTGAACTTGAGTCTTTCCCTCTCCCCCTTTTCCTCCGAATCCACTCATGTCCACGTCCATGGTCCGTGCCTTGGCCACAGCTTCATGTGGACCTAACGCAAGGCCCAAAAGACTCAGGTCCTCCTGAGGCCCTCCGCCACCAGTTTTTCTCTATTCTTGGCAATGTCCAGGGCTCATAAATAGTCTACACTGATGGCTTGATGGTTCATTGTCACACTGGCGTCACTTATGCTCACACTGGACATACTGAACAGCAGTCCTTGCTGGATAGCTGCAGTGTTTCCACTGCAGAGTCAGTGGCCATATCTCGTGCTCTTGAGCGTATTTGCTCCTGTGCAGGTGAGTCCTTCCTCACCTGTAGTGAATCCTTAAGCAACCTGCAAGCTCTCCACCAGTGCTTCCCTCAACATCTTTTGGTAATTACTATCCATGGGTCTGTTTATCCCCTTGAAAACCATGGACATTCAGTGGCTTTCATGTGGATCCCAGGCTACCGGTAAACCATCTCTGGAGATCGGGACATTGGAGACCGATCTCCGATCGGTCTTATGCTGTAAAGTTTTCGGGATCTGGAATACTGAGTGGTACACACTAAGTACACCAAATAAATTACATTTTATCAAGGAGACAACCAATATGTGGAGTTCATCCATGTGAGCCACTCACAGTGACTCTGTTGTCCTTTGCCGGCTCTGCATCGTCCATACTTGGCTGAATCACGGTCACCTCCTCCATCGTGATGACCTACCCCAGTGTTGCTGCGGCTCTTGATTGACAGTAGTCCATATTTTTTTGGCCTGTCCTAATCTAGCCACCTTGAGGCTGTCTTTTAACCTTCCTGACTCCTTACCTATGTTATTAGGTGATAATACGTCAATGGCTGATCTACTTTTACCTTTTATTCAAGAGGGGTGTTTTTATCACTCAATCTAAGGGTGGGTGTGTAGCCTTCTCTCCCAGACCTTCACCCTACTTCAGTTTTAACTCTTCCTCCCTCTCCGTGGTGCTGTCTGTCTGACTTTGTTTTCATATTTTTACCATCTATGTTTCTCTTGGCTTGTGCTTTTAGGTCAGAGATTTTAGTGTGTTGCAGAGTGGCTGGCTCACTTTTAACTTGCTTCTTTCATTTTCTCCTTCTGTGTGGTTATACAGTTCTTTTTATGCATTTTGTTCATTTCCACGATTTGAAGTGATAGGATTCATTTGGGGAATGGTTTCATCCAAGACCTGTGTGACCTTGGGAAAAGGGACTGATAACCCTGCAGTTTAGTCCCTTTACTCCCCAAAACAAACCAACCAACCAACCAACCAACCTACCAACCTACCAACCTTTACCTCCTGGATTCCTACTCGTCGCTGTTGACGCCACCTCCTTATACACCAACATCCCTCATGTCCATGGTCTTATTGCTGTTAAACACTACCTTTTCCAATGTCCTTCAGACTCCAAATCCACTACCTCATTCTTCATACTCCTTACTAACTTGATCTTAATCCACAACTACTTCTTATTTGAATGGAAGGTACAGGGTGACAATTGTTGAACTAGATGAAAAAATTGTAAATTAGTTACAAATTACGGCATGCACATACTTGATTCAATATTAAACGTCACTACAGTTATTTAGATTTAGGTTATGACATGCTCGGTATGCCTACAATCATTAGCGACGATGTGGTACTGACAAACAGTGAAATTCTGCATGACCCTCTGATGTGTCAGAACATTGATGCTGTCGATGACCTGAATGGCTGTTTTCGGCTCAGCAATGTTTTTAGAGTTATTGCTGCACATCTTGTCTTCAATATAGCTCCACAAAAAGGAGTTGCATGTGTTCTGATCTGGAGAATATGATGGCCAATTGAGGCCCATGCCAGTGGCCACTGGGTACCCCAGAGCCAGAATGCAGTCCCCAAAGTGCTCTTCCAGGATGTCAAACACTCTCCTGCTTCGATGGGGTCAAGTGTCCATCTTGCCTGAAACACATCTTGTCAAAATCAGGGTCACATTGGATAACAGGGATGAAATCATTTTCCAAAACCTTCACGTGCCATTCATTAGTCACCGTGCCATCAAAGAATGTCACACCGATTCTTCCGTGACTGGACACTGCACACCACACAATCACCCATTGAGGGTGAAGAGACTTCTCAATCACGAAATGCGGATTCTCAGTCCCCCAAAATCTGCCAATTTTCTTATTGATTGACTCGTCCAAGTGAAAGTTGGCTTCATTGCCAAACCAAACCAAGCATGCGCATACTAATTCGTATTATGCCCCATGGCCAATCATGCAGTTTGAACATTATAACGCAAACTAATTGGAAGTTATGATGATTTTATTTAATATAGTTCAATAATTGTGACCCTGTATATAAACAAATCTGTGGCACAGCCATGGGCATTCACACGTCACCTTCCTATACCACCAGAAAATCCCTCCCATACAGCCTGGCCACTCTGGGACAGCATATCTGCAGTGGCAAAAACTCCCTTCTTCAGTATGCAGAAATTCTCACCATGGCCTTCGCAGACAGGCACTATCCCCCAGACCTAGTCTGCAAACCTATCTCCTGTACCGTTTCCCCTCACACCCCCAATCCTCCCACCAACCCCAAGAGCCAAGGAGACCATCTAGAGGAGACCTTCCTAGCCTCCTGAATCACCAATCCTCTAGTCTAGTTCAGGTTCATTGATGATACATTCATGATTTGGACTCAGGGCCAAGACAACCCTACCTTTATTGCTTCACAGCCTCAACGCCTTCTCTCCCATCTGCTTCATGTAGTTCTCCTCAACTGAGTGTGCCACCTTCCTAGCTGTTGACTTCCTCCTCTCTGGTGGCTCCATCCGCACCTCTGTCCACATTAAAACCACCAGCCACCAACAGGACCTGCATTTTGACAGCTGTCTTCCCTTTCACACCAGGAAATCCCTCCCATACACCCTGGCCACTCTGGGACAGCTTATCTGCAGTGATAAAAACTCCCTTCTTCAGTACACAGAAGTTCTCACCGTGGTCTTCACAGACAGGCACTATCCCCCAGACTTAGTCTGCAAACCTATCTCCCGTACCATTTCCCCTCACACCCCCAATCCTCCCACCAACCCCAAGAGCCAGTCACAAAAGTGTGTCCCCTTCATCACCCAATACCACACTGGACGAGAACAACTGGACTACATTACCTTTGATTACCCATCATTATGGTCTGAAATGAGGTACATCCTACCCAAGAAACTTCCCACCTCTTCTAAAGTGGTGTTCCATGACCCACCCAACCTCCACAACATCCTATTCCATCTCTGTGCCACTCCCAATCCCAAATCCTTGCCACAAAGATCATATCCCTATGGAAGAACTAGGAAAACCTGCCCAATCCACCTATCCAGCATTTCGTATTTCAGTCCTGTCACAGGTTTTTCCTACTCCATCGGGTGCCGGGGTACCTGTGAAAGCAGCCACGTCATTTACCACCTTGCTGCAATCATTGCACAGCTTTTTGTATTTGTATGACTACCAACCAGCTGTCCGCCAAGATGAATGGCTACCGCCAAACTGTGGCCGAGAGCAAAGTAGACCACTGTGTGGCACAACATGCAGCTGAAGACAACACACTTTGTTTCAATAGCTGCTTCACTACCTGAGCCATCTGGATTCTTCCCTCCACCATCAGCTTTTCTGAACTGCACAGGTGGGAGTTATCCTTACAACACATTCTCCCCCCTGAGGCACAACTAAATAAAAAGGCTGGATGCTTTACAAAATTTAACTGGATGAAATTTATTAGAATAATTAACATTTGACAAACAGTGTTGTCTTAGGTAAACACGAGCCAGAACAACATATTTTCAAGGAAGGACTAGGTGCATAAAACTGTTAATCAACACAGTAACAGACCAGATATAAGAACATGAAACAGTACAATAAATAACTTATGGAACCTGGAAACTAAAGTTTTAGTTATTACATGAAATATTACAGGCCCAGGGCCAGTTTCAAACCACAAAGAAGAAAAACTCAACTTTGGACTTTAGTTTCATGGAATGGTTGCAACAGGTACAATATACATATGGACTGCCTGGGAGGATCACACAACAAGGTGTGTCACCCAATGTATTGGCATCCCTTGTCGATTGAAGGTGTGCAGTCTGCGTAGCATGACCTTCTCAGTGACCAAAGCTCATACAGTTAACACAAACAAGGTAGCTGTACACGAGTGAGGGAATACAATTGGGGTAGGAGGCAGACTGAGGATACAAAAACTTATTAGTTGAAGTACACAGAAAAACTCGTGCTAACTGCACAAGAGGGTAGGCAAAATTAGGACTACAGTAAAAATATTAAATTTTCATTAGCAAAACATAGCACTAAGCCACTGTGCTTGGGACTGACACATTTAAACAATCACCTGAAATACCTGGAATTCACTATCTTGAAACCTCAGTATCATGAATGAGCTCACAAAAACAAGAAAATGCAATTACTCTGCTAAGTAAACAGCACAATAGATTTCAGAAATCTTAAACATATAATTTGCAATTTTAAGCTTCAGTAGCTTACAGTTTATCACAGTTCCAGCAGTGAGCCTACAAGTAAATAACAAGTAAATACAGATCAGGTACACCCAGGAGAACACCTTCCAGTGACGGAACTGTTGTTTAAAGTTAACAGTCCACATGAGCAATAGTGGAACACATCAGGTTTTCCATCAGTTTCAGTACAAATAAGTATATGAATTTAAAACAAATCACTCACACACAAGCTTAACTGTGTCAGATTGCACATAGCCGGAGATGATGTATGTGAAGACAGTCTTTTAAAATACAGTCTCAAGCCAGCTCCCAACCATGCTGCCTATACACATGCAGCAGGAAGCAATAACAATGCTCGGATCCAGAGTTCGTATCAGTAATTGCTTCACTCCAGGAGATCGGCTTTGTTCTCTGTAAATATGACGTTAATGGACAAAACAAGTTTTGCCTACTGGCCAACGTGCGACTAAAATAGGGCATGACCGTAATGCTGAGAGGCCCCACAGCCCTCTGGGCTACCATCGGTGTGCGCTTCCTTGTAAGTCTTCTAGCCAAGTTTGATGCACTCGTCTCACTGCCCAATGCCAAATCCCCCTCGCCTTCAGCTCCGGAGTGCCACGTAACCACACTGCGTGACACCAAACTAGAGATACGCAAGCAGCTATGGAAAACTTGAGACGAGATGTCATGGCTCATGTGTGTCCTGACAAAAATGTCTCTTTCTTTTTCTTTTCTTTCTTTTTTGTTAAAAAAATATTTTTTTCTGATATCTAAGAATGCTAGGAAGTTCAAAATAGGTTTTATTAATCCTGATCCAGTCATTACCAAACAGAGTTTTGTCATTATCAGCCCAATTGCACCTTTCCTTAGCCACTGAAAGCATTAATTAGTCCTTCATTCTTGGCAGCATGCCAGGAGACCCACAGTCAGCACCATTTCCAGAGAAAGGCACGATACGTCCCTCACGTGTGCGCAGGTCAAGAGGACGTAAAAGTCGTCAGAAGCTAAAAGCAAGAAAGTTGCAAGAACACCTACTTAAGGAGGAAATGTATCAAAGGTATGTGAATTCTCCTACTTCTCACATTCCACTCGTCTGCCTGTGAGAAGAAGCCTTTCTCTCGGCCTGTGGTGGCAAACGCACACTGTAGTCACAGTGTCATTTCATCCGAGTAGCATTATAAATAAATGACTGCTACCGAGTAAATGTCTGCCTTAATGCATGTTATGTGCAATAAAGTTGCCGCCTGCTCGTCTCTCTCGTGTTTGGCAACAGAGTTCTTGACGCTACTTTGCTACAGTATCGTAGGGGCTCGGAGGTCTGCGAGCAGGTGCCAAAATAAAGATACTGTTTGCCTGAAGGCTTTCAAATTCTGCCAGCTGAGGACTGGAGCGGAGGTTGTTTGAGCTAGAAATTTTGGAAGTATAATTTGTCGAATAATAAGTGAAAGTCTCATAGATATCACACCATTTCATCTGAATTTAATTTCTCGTCATGAGTCACAATATCTGTATCTTGTTTTGAAAAACTTGCAGCTGATTTTGGTGGCAAAGATAGTAGAGACATCGATACAGCAGAACCGGTAAACAAAATAGCTGCTTTCTATGTCTGGATGAAAAAGCTGATAAGAGCATTGGCAGTGCTTTCCATTTGGATATTTGGAAGGTTTTTCAAAGAATAGCTTTAGAGGTGTTTGTCCAAACATGACAGTTTTAGCGACTTATAACAGGACGGTGGTGGCTTGGCTTTATTACAGTGATACTGCCACCACTCTCAGTTCCGTTAACTAAGAAACAAATGTAATACAGTGATTGTTAATTGAAAGAAATGGATCATATCAAGTATTACGAAAGATAGTTATTGTTAGTGGAATGTGAACAGTATGATCTATTGTCGTAAGTGCGATTCAGGGCGAACACCTCTGAATATGCACACCTAATTAATATTCTGCGAGTTTCTATACCTTGTCAATTTTTCTCACTGGAACTCTCAAACGAATTAACACCGTGCAAATAATTGTATTACTAATGGATTAGCAATTTCAACAAAACAGTGCCGGCCTGCTCATGTCCTCAACCCGACTGCGCAGCTCATGTGACATAGTACTGCTTACTGACTGTAGACTGCTGTATGCCACCTAGCACTGGCACCTGGCAACAACAGTCAGACTTTATTTTAAAACATTATCATCTGGTAGCAATTACTTTCAAATTCTACCTCGACAAAACCAGAGGTAGCTGCCGTACAGTCACTGCGATTAAGCAGTTCGCCAATTTGACTTTCAAGTCTTAGAAATAATAGCAAATAACTCAACATGTTATGGTACAGGATCCTTACAGGCTACAACATCTCGCCATTGCAGTTTCAGAATATTGAAGATGATAGAAACTGTTTACTGTAGATAGAATGTGAAACGATTGCTAAACTGGATCTCGACAACATAATCCGTAAGTTTGCTGCATTCTGAATGAGGAGATGCAAAATAAAATAATAAAATCACAATTTCTGGAAAGGGATATTTCCCAATTCTTAACTTTGTAGTGCTTTTTCTTTTATTTCGTATTAGTAATTTATGCACTGAGATGTTTCCTGCTGCATTTGGACGGTCTGAGGGGCTTCGTGTACTGATTCTGATGCTAATGTGTACGGATTCAGAAATTACTTGGTTATCAGGAGTACATCTCCCTTCTAGATATCTTCTTTCTTCCTTTCATCTCCTGTGCAGTTTGGCCTGTTCGGGGAGTGGAATTTTTATTATCTGTTTCCAGTAAACTATAATGCATAACAGAAGCCACTCTTTGAACATGTACACATGTTGATCCAGCAAATACAGTCTCGGAACATCCAGTACAATAACTGTCTGCCATTATGATTAGTAATTTGCATCTAGTGTTACAAATCAGCAACTAAACCACCTAATAAAAAGTAATTACTCATTTGGCGATCATTATTCATCGGTACTATGAACACTGTGCAACGCATCACTTCAGTGAAGTGGTATGTTTCATCCCAGGAACAAATTAAAATCTATTGTTATTATACATCATACTAAAACCAATGTGTAGTAGATGCCATAAAGAATTCAATAAAATATTATTTTACTTTAAACTTTTCTAGTCAGTTTACAATTTTACTGGAATGATACATTTAATTTGTTGTGTACAGTATTTTTATCAGTCTGGTTCATTCAAGCAATATTTTTCAGTAATGCTTCATTTTTGTTAAATTGACTTACAAAAGTGTGTGATTATCTAAATCTTTATATAAAAAGTGTCAAAAGACTTTTTATGAGGAGGTTTGTGGGGGTCGGAAGTGGGAGGGGACGCAGCTTTGGCAGGATCAGCCCAGTTCAGTTGTCCAAAAGTAAAGAGTTTTCTGCATCCGGTGGAGGCACAAGTGGATACTTCATAGTTTTACAGACAATTCTTTAAATATTAATGGTGACTCTCCTGTTGTCTTTGGCAATTTGGATGAGTCTGCATACAATTTTCGGGCTGAATGTACTCTTTCATCCACATCCTCCTTGTGGAGAAAGATGATAGTTTTTCCCATTATTTAATACCTGATTTTCACGCCTTATAGATATTTGTAACCTTTCACCTGATTCTGTCTCTCTCAGAACAGCATTTTTCTTGTAATAGGACATTTGTAAAGGCAAGTTTTCTATGTCACTTTCTCAGCCCTTAATCTCAAAAATGGAAATGGAAATAGAACAGCCCCTAAAATGTAAATATATAAATGAAATATTGATACTATGTTTTCTGAATTGATTAAACTTGCTTTACTTGTGTAACATACCTAGATCACGTTTTAATGAAAGACAAATGTGTAAGAAGTTAATAATAACACAGCAAAGAACGCATCACAAACAACTGAATTGGTCAGGCAGTGTCGCCACCCAGTTTCAGAGGAAAAGCAATAAATTCGTCGAAGCAATGAAGTACAAAGATTTTATAAACAGTTTAGAGGCCAGAAAGTATATAATAACACATGGCTGTATTCATTCTTTTGGAGCGGAGGAAAGTAGTAATTCTCAAAATTCTTATTTAGACTCTAAACACATTCATACCTCTGTAAGTCTAGTGTCATCAGTATAAAAATATAAATTTTGTTTTGTATTTTCTTAGTCGATAAGTCTTAACTTATATTTTACAATTAGCTAAATTTCATATTCTCTCTCTCTCTCTCTCTCTCTCTCTCTCTCTCTTTCGCTCTTCTTCTTCATGCAGAAGCTTTTGTTTTTGTGAAGGTTCTGTTAGAATGTTGGTTTTTGCGTTGATGATGATTTTGTGTTGTTAGTGACATTATCCATTTTGAGTTGTTTCTTGTATTTCCATTGTAGGACTATTGATGGCGTAAGTGCACTCTTGGTGCTATATTGCAATTTTTACTAATCCCTTATTTTATGTTCCTAATAAAAGTAGTTCTGCTGTGTTAGTCTGGTATGGTATTCCAACCAACAATGTGTATTGTGGGCAATTATGGTACATGAAGAATAATTGCTATTTACAGTGCTAAAAGAACAGTGGAACTATAAGGTTGATGCAGCATTCATCTGTTCCACTCACTGCTAAGATTATTGGTTTGTTTAACCCATGGGAGTGTGTACTGATACGGGACAGCAGCCAGTCAGATATCTGCCAAAGAAAAACCACCAAACGGCTTTATGTTTTCAGAAGTTGTCACTTTATTTACACAACCAGTTTTGGCATCACATCAATATCATCTTCAGACCCCTATCCACTCCATGTACAGAAAATCAGATACATTGATGTATGCATACCAGAGCTGTCGATAACAGGATTCTGTGAATTTATTCGTGGAGTGATGCCGAGTAACAGATAGGCGGGTTTTAAGACTTGACAGCAAGTCAAGTCAGGTCAGGTCATGTCTTTGGAGTACACAGTCCACAAAAAATTCACGGAATCCAGGTATTGATGACTCTGGTTATGCCCATATCAACATATCCGATTCTCTGTACAGTGAGTGTATAGGGACCTGAAGGTGGCTTTAATGAGAAGCCAAAACTGGTAACGTAAATAAAATTACAACTTCTGAAAACGTGTGGCTGTTTGATTGTTTCTGTTTCCAAAAATAGGATACTTGAGTCAATCTGGGAATATCCCCTACGATAATGAACTGTTGCGTATGTAACTGATTATATTGCATATTTGTGTAGAACAGTAATGTTCTGAATCCCTCTCGCCTGTCTGACACCCACTCAGTACCCCAAATATACACCGAGTCGTTACCTTTCCCCCTATAGCAAATTGCTTGTACATTTTGTTTTGATATAATTCGAAGCCTCATTGATTTAATATCTTATGTGCTGTGTGTAATAGCCGGGTGCTTACCCAAGTCCAAGTCATCCCAGAGCCGACTGTGGAGAGTGGGCCACCGCTATACGATACCACAGCCCCAGTCCAAGCAGGACAACATGTGGTGCAGCAGCAGCAGCAGGACCTACCACCACCGATGGTGCAGCAACCTGTGGCGCAGCCGCCCGTGGCGCAGCCGCCCTTGGTGCTACAGAGCCACTACCAGTCCCTGACAACAGGTGCCGCGCCAGCCCAGGCAGTACCACAAGTGTCGGACGTGCACACAAAGGAGGGTAAGTGAACGCTTCGTGAATAGACTTTTCCGTATTTCACAGGGTGCATATGCCCTGAAACAATTGGGAAATATATGGGAAAATTGCAAAAATTTTTTCATCCAACAAAAACCCTGGAATTTTTTAGAATTTTGGGAATTTTTCAGAATTCTGCAATTTTTTCATTGTTTTTGGTGCCAGCAAAATTTTTGTATTTTTGATTGGTAAGAACTGATACTCCAACAAAGAATATTACATTAGCTTGCTACTGCAGCAATAAAACATAAATGAGAGAATAGTACCAAAATAAAACTTAAGTTTCAAAGAAAATTCACCATTTACAACAACAAAAGAGGGCACACATGAGCATCTCTTGACAGCAAAGTGTGTCAAAGGCTTTAGGATGAAGACCGTGCAATACTTCGTAACAAAAAACTGCTTTTGAGTAGCATGACATCACTACTGTTTATATTTCTAACAGTCTGCGGGAAAATATTGCGAATGACGGTGAGAAGCATTACTTCGAAGTAAATTTCTTTTTACGCAAAATGAATTATGTTGCATGTGAGAGTATGCGATAAATTACTTAAATTGTTGAGAGTTTGACTCTCGTTTGAAATTTATACACTTTGAGACCAGTCACTTAGAAAAATTTTGGGCCCAGGAGACCAGCCATTCATGTCATTACTTAAAATTTTACAGGTACATTTGTGTTCGATATATATCAAGAGTAACACACACTAAAAAGACCAAGCTTCAATGTTAGTTTTTTTTATAATTATTTTAGTTCTTTCATAGATTACAAATTATGCAATAAGAGAGGCAAAAATTATAATTATCCATCAAAACAAGTGAGAGATGTTTTCTTGAGCAATCTCACACGTAATTGGCTTTTCTGTGGTAAAGTCGAAGTGCTGCTGGAACATACAGTCAGACAGATACCCCAAAAAATATTTGATGCACAACAGTAAAATTTATAATTGTGCTTATCAGAAATATTCCGCTGTTGCAATTTAAGCTGTGCTCTCAGGATCCTGAGTAGCCACCCCCTCGGAAAAAAAAACAGCAAAAAATTTTTGACAGCCAGTATTTGGTGTGAAAACTTAAATTTTCTTGTAGCTATACCTTATGTATATGAATTTAAACCATTAACTTTTCCAATTTGTGTGTTTGCATTACTTAACAGTGATTTTGTTATTGGCTGATAACATCACATTTCACATGTTCAGAATAGTTGTCATTGGCTGGTGAAATCATGTAACATGAGCTATGTTCGACTGACAAAAGTACACCACACAGTGCAGGCTCAATTTCAGTGCATCAGAAGCTACCGTGCTGTATTTGGCGGAATTCATATGTATAATTTCGCAGCAGAGAAATATGCAGCGTTCATGTTGCTACGTATCAAAGATCTTTCCATGACATGTTGTTCTTTTGCTGGGTTTCATTTTCTAAACGGGCCTGGAAGTTTTGCACTGGTATATAAAACCTTTACCGATTAAAGCCTTGATAAGTTCTGCTGCTCTGTGGGAATGTATATTGCCACTTAACACGGGAAAAATGTATTTTCACCCGGGAAAAAGTATATTTTTATCTGGGGAAAACCTGGGAACTTTTTTTTCTTGTCCATGTATACACCCTCTCACAGTAGCCATTGACACATTTGTTTCTTTGTTGCTTCTTATTACTTTTTGGGCTAGTGAGGTGTGCTATTTCTGGTGATGGGTACGGTTTGCAGGAAAAGCGATTATTGGTAAGCCCGTGTGAGAGCTCGAGTGCCTCTGATTTAGCTTCGTAGTTTTTTTTGTGAGTTGTGCATATGAGGAAGTGATTTGTCAGTTGTGTCTCCTAGGAACATACACTCTCAGGATTTTAACAGTAAACCACATCCAAACCGGATGCCTTGCTTCCTTTCACTTCCTCAGCGCATCTTCCCCGTCTCACTGCATTAAATCCTCTTCTGCTTTTAATACCTTTTCGTCCAGCTCTCCATTAGGGTTTGAGATTTTTTAAATACTCCCTCCACAAGGACACTTCTATTAACATTTTACACACAATCTGTCATACTATTCTGCCTCCTAGAGAAACTTTCCTGAATCTTCAGCACCCTCCTCCTCCATTTTAATAGACTCTTCCATCTATCTTCTTCTCTCCTCTGCCACCACTCTTTTTGCCTCTTTCTTCCTTGTCTGGTACTCATGTCTTGTTTCTACTGTCATATTTTGGAAGCACAGCCTTAAGATTCTGTTCTTCTTCTGCACTATATTTTTTGTGTCTTATTCCACTGTGGTGTGCCTTCCATCTTCTGGTCCTCTCACATACTACTTCTGGTCTTATTAAAGTCCTCTTAAATGTATCCCATTTCTCTTCCACATTTTTGTTTCATCTGTTTGAAGATTTTCTTTCTCTATGCTGAGGTATTATAGTGTGTTCTCTTCTTCATTCAGGTTCCATACTCATATATACCTATCCTGATTTTCTGTCCCTTTCATATCCTAGACGCACTTTTTTTCCTCAACAAAAACTTATTTAGAGTGATGAAGATAATTGGGACAACCAATGTACTGATTTCTTAGCATGTATCAGATACCGTTGCTGATAATATTCACATAATTATCTAATTATATGCTAGTGGTAACATTTAATTTTGGATTTAAAACACACAGCCATTGGCTATTGCACAATATCAAAATTTGTGTGCTGATCACCAGTGTCACATAATTAGATAATTATATGAATATTACCAGCAAAAGTTGCAAAAAAGGAAGGAAGCTAGTTTTGTTGAGGTGTGCACAAACAACGTAGAAAGGAGTAGGAGGCAGAGAATTTAGATAAGACTGTTGATTACAACGGAGTGGAAATGATGGTAGAAGGAGAAATGGAATGGGTGCAGTAGTGAGTAATGGGTTAACAGAGGAAGTGGAGGGAACAGGTGACAGGATGAAGCAGATAAAGGTAGGTTAGCCTTCTGCAGCAGAATAAGAATTTGAAGGTGGACTACAGAAAAAGATGGGAAGTAAGCATGCTACAGTTATGGAGCATTTAAACATACATGTGGAAAGAGAAAGACGAGGGTATGACATTGTGCTTGAACCATAGGGTTGTGGCAGTCAAAATTAGGAAGGTGACAAACTTGGATTTCTGCCAAAGAAATGGTCTATTGGTCAGGAACTCCTGGCTCGCAGTTGGCAGCCTTCTGGAGCTATTTCTTGTAGTTTTGTTCATCATGAAGTTATGAATAGCAGTATATCTTCTTAAATAGCACCATAAAGTTTTTATTTGGTAATCCACATGCTCTCCTCAAGACCTGTTCAAAAAATGTATAACACTGTACTGTTCACATCAACATGACATTTTTTAAAAATGTACCACAAAATTTACTTTCACTCTCCTGTCCTAGTACCCACAACAGATAACTGGGGTAATGTAACTCATTGACTTGGAATGGACAGTAAACAAATGGAAACATGAGGGAAAATCACATTTTCACTCTCTGACATCTGTTCAATTTAAGGTTTGTGGGAGTACAATGAGTGTGTTACTTGGGTTGAAACTTCTCATTTATGGAAGTGATATGACGACATGAGAAAACATTCATCAGGAAGGTGGGTTGTTATCAGAATATTGCTCTCTGTGTACAGTTGCTCTGTCAGAGTAGCGTTATGTCTATATTCAACCAAAATAAAAGAAAAGTAATGATTATATTATGAAAAGGATAGATTGCTCTCTGTGACTCAGCAATCAATCACTCTCATAATATTGTCATTATTCCATCCTGGATTTTCCATTGTTTGAAAAGTAATGATGAAGTAGTTTTTAATCAAAGACGTCTTTTACTGCACACAAAATATTGTCTACTGCGATAGTGTACTACATGTGCCTCTATTGTAAATAAGAGAAACATTATTGCAATAAGTGGTCCACTAACTTACATTCTCCATAGATGAGTAGCACTTCTGTCTTCATTCCATCAGTGTACATTGTGATTGCACAAACCTTCAACTGAATATTATTAAGGGAGCATATTTTCCTTGTGTTTCCATTTGTTTATTGTCAGTTCCAGCAAATGGAAGCATCACATTACCCCGGCTACTGTAATGTCAGTTGCCCAGACAGTAGATTTGAAATAAATGTTTTTACAGAATTCCTGCTGAGAAAAATATGATCAGTCTTTCATATGGGTTAATCCAGAATATCCTCTCTTATTGATGATTGTTTTACACCAGTCATCTTTACTTTTGTCATCAATGTAAGCTCATTTTTAAATTGGAAGAAAGAGAGTACGTATCTTTTTCTGGTTAGCATAGCTTGAAGTTAGATGTAAGATTGAGCTGATCAGCTCTCATTATTGTAGTACTAAAAGCTATTGAGTAAAGCAGCACAGTTATCCACTGATCTGTGAAAGCAATATGATGTGACTATGTTATGGCACTCAGTTCCATTGACATTGTGAATAAAAGCAAAGGTAAATCTAGATGTTCTGTTTTCAGTGATTGTCAGAAGCCTCTGTTGATTATGTGACTAAATGTTTGTTAGTAAATGAGTTGTAGTATCCCATCAAGAAATTGAGAGAAACTTTGCAAGAAGTAATTAGTCCAATACTGTCCAAGTGTCCATCCACGTAGGCAAAGGACATAAAAAATCATACTGTTATACAGGGTGTCCCAAAAAGAATGACCCGATTTTAACTTGTAATAATATTGAGACAAATGTCACTAGGTAACTGAAACAGCACTAGATGTAATCAGCATGGTCTAGAGTTTCAGAAAAAATCCGCTAGATGTCTCTACGAGCGCTGACCTGGAACGTGCAGCCAGTCTCGCGCAATTTGGCATCTGCACAACAGAAGGCGTATTGTATTATTGAATTTAGTCGTACTCAATCAGTGATCGCAGTTCAGCAGGAATTTGATATTCGATTTCATGCTAAACCACCATCACCAAAGAACATTCGACGGTGGTCTAAACAGTTTAAAGAAACAGGGACAGTTTGAAGAAACAGGGTGCCTTAAAGGGAAAAGTCCTGGCCAGTTACGTATTCCTGAACAAACAGTGGAACAAATCCGACAAGCAATTGAGCGGAGTCCCTGCAAGTCTACGCGTCCTGCTAGCGGAGAACTTGCTTTACCGTGCATGACATTGTGGCGTGTGTTACGGTGTCGTTTAGCCCTCAAACCATACTGATTACAACTAGTGCAGGCTCTTTGAGATACTGACAGAGTGAAGCGAGTGGACTTGAGCAGTGCTATTCTAGAGGACATGGAAGATGACACTTTTATGTCGCAGTTGATATTCAGTGATGAGGTAACTTTCCATATCAGTGATAAATAGAGTCATACTGCATAAGTTAATAAGACACGGGACTGATCCACCATGATACACAAAACATGTCAGAACACAGTTGCAGAAACAACGCAAAAAGCATGCCAAATTCAGAAGAACGCAAAATCCCCAAGACTGGCTAAGTTTCACGGAAGCTCGAAATTTAATGTGGACCTCAATGAGAGATGCATTTGATAGTTTCCACAATGAAACATTATCTCAAAATATGGTAGAAAACCAAAGAGATTCTGGTCGTATGTAAAGTACATCAGTGGCAAAAAACAGTCAATACCGTCACTGTGCGATAACGATGGAAATATTACCGATGATGGTGCCACTAAAGCGGAGTTACTAAATACAGTTTTCCATAATTCCTTCATGAAAGTAGATGAAGTAAATATTCCAGAATTCGAAACCAGAACAGCTGTTAGCATGAGTGACATAAAAGTAGATATCTTAGGTGTTGCGAAACAACTCAAGTCACTTAAGAAAGGCAAGCCTTCTGGTCCAGATGGTATACCAATCAGGTTCCTTTCGGAGTATGCAGACACAATAGTGCCTTTCTTAGCAATCATATACAACAGCTCACTTGACGAAAGACCTCGTTCCTAAAGACTGGAAAGTAGCACAGGTCACACCAATATTCAAGAAAGGAAATAGGAGTAACCCATTGAGTTACAGGCCCATATCACTGACCTCAATTTGCAGTAGTATTTTGGAGCATATACTGTACTCGAACATTATGAATCACCTTGAAGAAAATGACTTATTGATACATAACTAACATGGATTCAGAAAATATCGTTTTTGTGCAACACAGCTAGCTCTTTATTCCCATGAAGTAATGAGTGCTGTTGACAAGGGATCTCAGATCGATTGCATATTCCTAGATCTCCAGAAGGCTTTTGATACCGTTCCTCACAAGTGTCTATTAATCAAATTGCGTGCATATGTAGTATCGTCTCAGTTATGTGACTGGATTCATGATTTCCTCTCAGAGAGATCACAATTCATAGTGATAGACAGTAAATCATCGAGTACAACAGAAGTGATATCTGGCATTCCGCAAGGTAGTGTCATAGGCCCTCTGCTGTTCCTGATTTACATAAATGATCTAGGTGATAATCTGAGCAGCCCCCTTAGATTGTTTGCAGATGACCTTACAAAATGACCTGGAGAGAATTTCTGTATGGTGCGAAAAGTGGCAATTGGCACTAAACAAAGAAAAGTGCGAGGTCATCCACATGGGTACTAAAAGAAATCCGATAAAGTTTGGGTATATGATAAATCGCACAAATCTAAGGGCTGTCAATTCGACTAAATACCCAGGAATTACAATTACGAGCAACTTACATTGGAAAGACCACATAGATAATATTGTGGGGAAGGTGAAACGAAGACTGCACTTTGATGGCAGAACACGTAGAAGATGCGACAAACTCACTAAAGAGACAGCCCACATTACACTTGTGTGTCCTCTGCTGGAATATTACTGCACAGTGTGGGGTCCTTACCAGGTAGGATTGACGGAGGTCATCAAAAAAGTGCAAAGAAGGGCAGCTTGTTTCGTGTTATCGTGCGATAGGGGTGAGAGTGTCACTGGTATGATATGAGAGTTGGGGTGGCAGTCACTGAAACAAAGGCAGTTTTCTTTGCGGTGAGATCTATTTATGAAATTTCAATCACCAACTTTCTCTTCCGAATGTTAAAATATTTTGTTGACATCCACCTACATAGGGAGAAATGATCATCATGATAAAATAAGAGAAATCAGAGCTTGAACGGAAAGATTTAGGTGTTCCTTTTTTCCACGCGCCATTCAAGAGTGGAATGGTAGAGAAGTAGTATGAATGGTTCGATGAACCCTCTGCCAGGCACTTAAGTGTGAATTGCAGAGTAACCATGTAGAAGGTTCACCGTCATAATGTGCGTATATGGGGGGGCTCAAAAATCCTCATGAAACAATTGAACACAAACTTGTTTCACCAAAAGTGAATGTTTTTTGTGCTGTTTCGCAAAGCAATGTTTACGGTCCCTACTATTTTGAGGAGGAAGCAGTAACAGGACAATCATATCTTGCAATGCTACGGAACTGGTTATTCCCACAACTTGACTCTTGATAATTTCATCTATCAGCAAGATGGAGCACCACCGCACTGGCACAACAACATACACAGTTTCCTCAATGCCGACACGCCTCAATGTTGGATAGGGTGTACAGGACTGCGAGACCAGGCTTTACACTCTTGGCCCTGTAGGTCCTCTGCCTTAACACCATGTGATTTCTTCCTGTAGGGATATGTTAAACAATGTGTTTGTTCCTCCCTTACCTCATGACATTGATTAACGAAAAACCAGAATGTCAGCTGCTGTAGCTTCAGTGACAGAAGACACCTTACGCTCAGTTAGGGATGAATTTGTTTATCGGCTAGATGTCATCCGTGCAGCCAATGGAGGACATATTGAACATTTATGATGGATTTTTATAAACTTCTGTCTTTTCTGAGTAGTTTAGTTTCAATTTGTGGGTGTTAAGCCCTTCTTCCTAATAAATAATTCTATTTAAAATCAGGTCATTCTTTTTGGGACACCCTGTATTACCTAAGAGAAATATTAAAAATACATACTTTATTTTGATTGTTTGTGGGACACTAGTATGCATGCACTGTTTGCTAGTTCAGGAGAGTCAAAGTCCATTTTGTGTTACTTTTTGGTAACTTCATGTTTATTGTGGTATGGTTTTGAACAGGTCTTGGATAGAGGAAGTGGAATACCAAATAAAAAACATAGCATGTAATTTGGTTCAAATGGCTCTGAGCACTATGGGACTTAACATCTATGGTCATCAGTCCCCTAGAACTTAGAACTACTTAAACCTAACTAACCTAAGGACATCACACAACACCCAGTCATCACGAGACAGAGAAAATCCTTGACCCCGCCGGGAATTGAACCCGGGCGCGGGAAGCAAGAACGCTACCGCACGACCATGAGCTGCGGACTAGCATGTAAATTAAAAATACTGTATACCTGTTCGTATCTTTGTAGTCACCAATGTTAGAAGAAAGGTAATCATGCTGGATACTATCTCCCTGTTAAAATAGCTAAACAACTTTTGCTTGATACATTATTCTGCTTCTGGATAAAAAGATATTTGATGTGGCCAAAGTAAATGGGACATTCTGTGTATAAGATGGCTCTAATTACGACATTATCAGTGGCCCGACCAATTTATTTTGCATGATGACATCGCAAGCTTCAAGAGCTGGCAATTGCTACATACTGTCAGGCTAGGAAATTGGTGTCTGTTGAGGTGACGGTGTGGCAGACATGAGGAAGAAAACGATCAGCCACTGAGCAGCCGTGGGGTTTTTCCAGGTAGTAGCTCGGCCTGAAGGGCCTACGTGTGTGAGGAATGGAAGCCATCGTGGACTAACAATTTCAATATAACACTGAAAATACTGTCACGTAGAAGAAGGTGTAAGTAGATGTATGACGAACACTAACTTCACTTAACGAGGGTTTATTCAGTACTTGCACATGCAACAGCTTGGAGCGAACTGCCTCCGGCCAGAACTTCCTGCCATTTGTGGATTCTTCTAGAATGTACTCGAACCAAGGATAGAAATGAAAATGTTTCAGTTCAGGTGAGTTTTGATCTCACTACCCTCCATGCAACAATCTAGTATCATAACCACTACACTACAGTGACTGCACTACTCGTCTTCTTCTGTGACATTGCTCCCTCCTTAGAAGAACAGCGTCTCGGTGTTATGTCCTCCTAGTCTGGGAACGAGTCATCATTCCTGCGTACTCCGACTCCCAATGACAGATGTTCGCCCTGGCGGTGATCTTCTTAGAACTTCCCTTGCCACTATGTTCTTCGTTACCTTTCCGCTTGTTGCCTGTCGCTAGAGCTTCGAATTTACCCTGGGTTGCAGGATCCTTATAGGGTTTCATTCGAAGGACGTGGACCGTATCTGTGATCTTTCGTCGTCTTGCGTCGGGGTCGAAATCTTCAACTTCATATGTAACGTCAGACAACTGTCTTACAGCCTTATAAGGTCCAAAATAGCGCCTGAGGAGCTTCTCAGAGAGACCACCCTTCCGAACAGGAGTGAAGATCCAGACGAGGTCAACAGGCTGGTAGACAACAGGGCTGTGGCTCGTGTCATACCTTCGGCGATCGTTTTCTTGAGCCTGCAGCGTGCGGAGTTGAGCTAACTGCCTAGCTTCCTCAGCTCTGGTTAACACCTGGCCAATGTAGTCGGCGTCCACGTCATCAGGATGTAATGGAAACACAGTGTCCATCGTCATTGTCGCCTCACACCCATGCACCAGGAAAAATGGTGTAAATCCTGTGGTGTTTCGTTTGGCGGTGTTGTAGGCAAACATCACGGAACTTAGCAACATTGTTCTGCTCAACATTGACGAACATTGATAGCATGTCGGCCAAGGTCTTATTAAGGCATTCAGTAAGCCCGTTAGTTGCAGATGGTAGGCAGTTGTCATGTGATGAGTAATGTTGCACTGACAGTTGATCTCTGTCACAAGATTCGATTGAAATACTTTCCCTCGATCCATAATTAATCACATTGGGGCACCATGTTTTAATATAATGTCTTCTACGATGAATTTGGCTACCTCGGATGCTTCGGATGTTTTCATGGCTTTTGTAATGGCATAGCGCATCAGCTAATCAGTGCAAACTCCATAATCCATCTATTGCCACTAGTAGACGTTGGAAATCGTCTGAGGAGGTCAATCCCAACATGCTGGAAAGGCATTTCGGCTGGTGGAATTGGTATGAGTTGGCCAGGTGGTTTCTGAGGAACTGTCTTTCTCCTCTGGCACTCTCGACAGTGTGACACATAGTGACGGACACTCCCAAATAAACATGGCCAGAAAAATCTCTTGCGAGTCTATCGTATGTCTTAGTAAATCCTAAATGTCTCAGGTGTGTCATGGAATTTCTGTAGAACATCTAAGCGCATGTGTTTAGGAACCACTAGTAGCCACCTCTTTCCAAATGGATCAAAGTTTTTCTTGCAAAGTAATCCATTAACTACCTTAAATTGAACTTTCACATCCTCTGATTGATTTTATTAAGGCAAGCGTAATTTGAGATATCTTGGTATCCTTCTTCTGCTCAGCAGAGAGATCCTGGGGTGCAGCGAGACAGTCAGTCTTACACAAGGTTTCTTGAGAGACAGTCGGCATCATGGTGTTTTCTTCCACTTTTGTACACTATGGTAATGTCATACTCTTGAAGACGTATTGCCCACCTGGCGAGTCGTCCTGTTGGATCCTTAAGACCAGTTAACCAACAAACTGAATGATGGTCTGTAACAATTGTGAATGGCCTTCCATAGAGATACTGTCGAAATTTGCACATGGCCCAGATCACGGCAAGACATTCTCTTTCTGTAGTTGAGTAGTTTCTGTAGGCTATAACCTTCTCTTTTCCATCCAAAATCTGCACCAGAACAGCATCGATCCCTTACCCAGTGGCATCTGTGTGTAGTTCTGTAGGTGCTCTCTCATCATACAGACCAAGTACAGGGTCAGTTGTCAGAGCTTTTCGCAACACATTGAAAGAATCTAGTTGAGCACAACCCCAGATAAATTTAGCATCAGATTTTAACAACTCTTGGAATGGCCTGGCTTTGATACAAAAGTCTTTGATAAAACAACGGTAATAAGAACACAATCTGCGGAAGCTTCTCGCATCTCTAATACTTTTAGGAATAGGAAATTCCGTTATAGCTCTCACCTTTTCTGGGTCTGGTCACACACCTTCGTTTGACACAAGGTGCCCAAGTATTTTTATTTCTTTTGCTCCAAAGAGACACTTTCTTGTATTAAGTTTCAGTCTGGCTTGTTGGAGGCACTTTTTCAGTCTGGCCTGTTGGAGGCACTTAAGAACGGCCCTCAGTCTTTTTACATGTTCATCAAATGTCTCTGAGAACACTATAATGTCATCTATATAACAAAGACACATCGTTCACTTCAGGTGCCTTAGAAGATTTTCCATCATTCGCTCAGAAGTTGCTGGTGCATTACACAAACCAGATGGCCTTACCTTAAACTCATACAGGCTTTCAGGGGTTATGAATGCTGTTTTCTCACAATCAGCCTCATCTACTTTGATTTGCCAGTATTCCGAATACATGTCCATGGTTGAGAAAAACTTAGCCCCCTTCAGACAATCTAGTGAATCGTCAATTTGTGGAAGAGGGTAAATGTCCTTTTTAGTTACCTTATTAAGCTTCCTGTAATCAACACAAAAGGGCCAACTACCATCCTTCTTCCTGACGAGATCCACTGGTGACGACCATGGGCTCTGCGAAGGCTGAATGACATCATTCTTCATCATTTTCTCTACCTCATTGCGGATTATGCAACGTTCCGTTGCTGACACACGGTGTGCTCTCTGGCTTATTGGTTGATAGTCTCCAGTGCTAATCCATTGCTTCACTGTCGATTTGTCTAATTTGCTCTTCACTGTTGATTGAAGCATTCAGAGAACTCTTGAAGAATGGTAAGTAGCTTCTTCTGTTGTTCCTTAGTGAGATCTGGTGATAGTCGTGCTAGAAGATCTTGTCTTGTAATGGTAGCACTAATTTAGCCCACAGACTGGGCATGGGAGGTTTCTATGACGCTCAGTTGTTCTGCAGTTAACGGCTCAGCGTTTGCTATGCACATGTGTTTGAAGGATCTGCAGTTCTCGGTGACAGTTAACTATCCACAATTCACCAAATCTGTTAGTAAACGAGATGGTGGAGGCTGGGATGACCAAGCTAATCTCCAGTGGTATGCTTCTCTTACATTCCACTACAAGAGCCATGGGTTGATGTATGGCATGACACATGACAGCTACCTTTATAGCGCTGACTGCAGGAATGATCACTTCATCCAGTACACATAGTCTCCACATACCCTGATACGCATCTTCCTGTCCACAGTATCTCATCTCATCTAGCATAATCTTCGAGCAACCACAATCTATAATTGCTTGAGAAGCCTTCAAAAAGTCCCATCCGAGAATGACGTCATGACTACACTCTTGTAAGACGATGAGTTCTAAGGGCTGTGTATGGCCACTTATATCCACACAAATGGTACATCTTCCTGTAGGTTTTACATATTTCCCATTAGCCACCTCCAGCAGAGATGTTTTGTTGTCGATGAATATGGTTTTCTGCAACTGGCAGCCGCACGGGATTAGCCGATCTGTCTAAGGCTCTGCAGTAATGGACTTTGCGGCTGGCCCTGGCGGAGGTTTGAGTCCTCCCTCAGGCATGGGTGTGTGTGTTTGTCCTTAGGATAATTTAGGTTAAGTAGTGTGTAAGCTTAGGGACTAATGACCTTAGGAGTTAAGTCCCATAAGATTTCACACACATTTGAACAAATTTTTGCAACTGGCGACAGTACTTCTCCGAAATGACTGAATATGATGCTCTGGAGTCCACAAGAGCTTGGGCTGGTCGGCCATCCATGAGGATATCGATGTAGTTTCCTATCATTTTTGTAGTGATCGACGGCGGAGGATTTTTCTCTTCAGCGGCATCACCTCCAAGGAAGGTCGCACCCTTTAGTTTTCCAGCTTGCGGCAGCTAGGTGATAGTCCGGAGCTTCTAAGCAGTGATGGAGACTTTGATCGGCGTGTTGGGAAGTGTCATCTCCAGCAGCTAGCTTGCGGCGATGGTGACCTACGTCATCCTGCACCCACATCTTCTTGCTCATCTTCGTCGTCCCGGAGTTGGCGTCGACTAAGATCGGTATGCTGTCTTCTGGCACGGGCGTTGTCAAATATCCGCCGCCTTTCTCGACAATAGCGCGTCACATGTTCCATTTGTCCACAGTGGAAACATACTGGTTGGTTATCCTGGGTCCTCCAGACGTCAATCTTCTTTGGTGCCCAAGCAGGTTCCTCATGCAGCATTGTAGGAACGTAACTTCACTTGAGTCTTGACTTTTTACCATTTTAAAGGGAAATGAAGGACGAGAGATTGGGTTCTATGTCTGTTCCACTTCCTCCCTTATGACCTCTTGAAGCGTCTCTGTTTTTTGCTCGCTGTGCCTTCTGAACTTCCTCTCTCACTATCTGGAGAAGAACACTTGTGAAATCAGTTTCTTCCTCCATCACAGACATCAATATGACAATCTTCATCCTTCATTCGAGGATCCACTATTTTACACAGCTCTGGACACTGTGCCCTGCACTTTAATTTATCTTCAGCCTTGCACCTGGAATACTTCCCAGGTTGTGAACTTTTCCTCATTGTTCTCATATCATTGCTTGGCAGTGCCTTGCAAGTAGAAAAATACGTTAGCCAAACACACGGTGTCATCCCATTTGTTAAATTTGGCTACACGCTCATATACCTTCAGCCACTTGTTTGGATCTTTGCCATTGTCACCAGAGAACCCAGAAGGCTGTCTCTTGTGGTGGCACACAGTTGCTGTCATCGTGATGTTGTCCTCGTCTTCTGTCTCTGATATATTGCAATCTGTTGAATACGGCTCGAACTCGGGTTTCTCGCCACGTAAACGGCAGCTCTCTCGTGGCCTGATGGGAGCCACTGTGGTGTCGATAATTTGCGGTTTCACAAGTTCCAATACCAGTACCTCCACCAGACTAATGTCACATAGAAGAAGGTGTAAGTAGATGAATGACAAACACTAACTTCACTTAACGGAGGTTTATTCAGCACTTGCACATACAAGAGCGCGGAGCGAACTGCCTCCGGCCAGAACGCATATGGTATAAATACAGCTACAGAATGTTCCAGAACAATGATTCTTGCCATTTGTGGATACTTCTAGAATGTACTCGAACCAAGGATAGAAATGAAAATGTTTCAATTCAGGTGAGTTTTGATCTCACGACCCTCCATGCAACAATTTAGTATCATAACCACTACACTACAGCGACTGCACTACTCGTCTTCTTCTGCTACAGTACTATATTTTTGTGGAGTAATGACTGAAATATTAGGCTGAAAATACTGTATATTCACATAAACTGTTAAAATTGTTGCAGCTGTGATATAGAGTATCCAAAGACACTTTTAAAATCTACAGAAACTCTAGAATCCGACAAACTTGTCACCAAAGTCATATAACATACAGTTTAAGAACTGTTACTGTTTAAACATTTATTATTTATAACTACATTAAAATATTTATGAACAAATTAAGGATACATACAGCACACCAATGAAAACGTATTGATGTCAGTTACAGGGTGAGACAGCTTTGTGTTGCAGTTATTGGATATCTAAATTATTAAACAAATTATTATTGATTGTTGTTGAAACAGAGTTCTACAAATTTACACAAATTATTAGCAGCAGCTTGTTCTATTTGCAGTAAAAAACCATGGAGAAATTATTAATTAAAATAGACTGTGTTATAATTATTAATGACAGCCATGTTTCATTTGACCAGTACGGTACTGCAACACTACGTGGAAGTGTCACTCATTTGACTCGAGCTGGGCCATCAGCTCAGTACAAATGTAATTTATATAATTTTTGTTTAAAACTATAACTATTTGAATAATGAACATGATGTAGAAATGCAAGAAATTGAGTATGTTTATTATATATATGTAAATTAAATGGAGTATAAAAAATTGAAAATGTTATGATACTGTGGTGAAGGGAAGCTCGTATATTGTATACAGAGTAGGTCACAAGACTGAGGCTTTTAAATAAGCAGCCAGAGTGAATCTCGAGGCTTTTTGGCTGATGTCATTTTACCAAAGTGCATTGCTGGTGGTTTGTGGTAAGATTGGTGAGAGGTTGGGCAGTCAGAGTGCCACACTTGTTTAGAGTATTTAGTGTTTGTGCTACTTTTGGTTCATTGTAAATTTCAGTTACTGCACTGAAATTTTAAGGCTCTTTGTGCAAATGGTAGTACTTCTGTTAGCGACAGACTCCTATATCAACTGTCTAACTATGGACAGAACTGGTGATTATGATTGTGACTATTTTGCAGTGTGATACTTAATGATAAAAGTAGCACACAGAACACTACCTATCACTCTGCTCGCTACTCATTGTTTTGTTTGTTTTTGTATGTGATTGGAAAACTCTTATCGGTAATAGGATTGCATGGCTGCAGTTGGGACATGATTTCTTTTGGATTCCTTTACTTAAAATAAACACTGCAGGTTGATATTTAATTCAGTGCATTTTGCCAACATTATTTATCCCATGGGATACATTTTCCTACACCATTATTTTATTTTTACATAATAGCTTAGTTATCAAGTTTTACAATTTGACAGATTATTCTGCAAGCCACATGAGATTTGTGATCCAGAATGAGATTTTCACTCTGCAGCGGAGTGTTCGCTGGTGTGAAACTTCCTGGCAGATTAAAACTGTGTGCTGGACCGAGGCTCAAACTCGGAACTTTTGCCTTTCATGGGCAAGTGGTTTACCAACTGAGCTACCCAAGCACGACTCACGCCCCGTCCTCACAGCTTCACTTCTGCCAGTACCTTGTCTCCTACCTTCCAAACTTCACGACTGTGAGTCGTGCTTGGGTGGCTCAGTTGGTAGAGCACTTGCCTGCGAAAGGCAAAGGTCCCGAGTTCGAGTCTCGGTGCGGCACACAGATTTAATCTGCCAGGAATTTTTGAGATTATTGATGTTTGGGCCAAAGGTGACAGTGTAAAATCAAAGCCGTATCGAATGACGAGTCACATGATTTTCTAGGTTGTATGCTTGCCTACCTGGAGCATGGCTATTAGATTTGTTTTCAGACATAGCATACCACCTCAAGTTAAAAGCCACATATATGGCGAGAGATTGGAACGTGTAATGCAACCGGGGACATTGTCGAACACGATGTTCTTAGCATTCCAGGTGTTATCAGGCAGGGGTAGGCATAATGTCGCACAGGCATAGCGACATCCAAATCTTTGAAGCCGGTACATTCACCGAGCAGGATTATTGTGACACTGTACTCCTTCCCCACTTATGTCTTCTCAGGAGTGCGTTCGACCCTGGCTTTGTTTTTATTAATGACAGTGCACAACCACATTAAACTGTGCAGGTAGAGGAGCCTTCAGAATGAGAGGGTGTTCAGCAGATGGATTGGCCTGTCCATTCCCCCAATTTAAATCCTGTCGAGCACATGTGGGGTGTGTCGGGGAGACGTATTGCAGCACATGCACCCGCACCGATGACCTTCCGGCAGTTGTCATCCTTTTCAGGGATGAAATGCCCTACCATGAGAACTCCTTACCAATTTTGTGGCCAATGTTAGACCACATTGCAGAGCATACATACTGTCTGTGGTGATGAGACAGCTTATGAAGAACAATGTCCTGCCATATTTTATGTCCAGGAGACCATCGTAAGTTGCTGTGACTTTGATGTAGTTATTGTCTCCTAATAAATATGTCATTTCTGTTTGTCTGATTGTGTATTTCTTTCACTTATCTTCTGTACTATACTGCAGTAGTTCTTTCTATGTACAATCCACATTTCATTGAGCTATGTTACTTGGCAATGAACGGAATGCAAAAGTAACGTTCACCCTTAAGTTTCCCTTGAAGTGGCACTGCAGGCTAACTGGAATAAGAGAGGTTGTACAGTGTGGAGTGTCTGAAAAGTGAAAGGTGATGGAGGGAGGATGGGAGAGAAGATGGCTGATGATTGGTGGAGGGGGAGAGAGAGAGAGAGAGAGAGAGAGAGAGAGAGAGAGAGAGAGAGAGAGCGCTCCACAACTCTCATACAGTTCAGGCTAACACCTGGCTAGCGGTTGTGCTTAAATTGAAGACATTTGATATGTTACAGTAAAGTGTCTGCACTATTTTTTGTATTTGTAGTTAGCCATTCAGGGTACAGCAGGCTCCTGTCATGCATCCTTTCATTTTTGTAGCGATTGTAATGTGAACATAACCTTGTCAAAATCTGTACGTGTAAGTTGTTGTATGCAGAAGTGCACTGTTTGTCATTGTGGTATTCAACTGAAGACTTGTGTGCTGCAGCTCTCCTCTTTGTTCTGACCTGTGCATCCCTCTTCATCTCTGAAACACTACTGTGACCTACGTCTGTTCAAACCTTCTTATAGTATTCATCCTGAATTGTAACGTGCACTATTAATTAGGTCCTCTTTAGCTTTCTTTTAAGACTAATCAGACTTCTCCATTGACAAATCCTTTGTGTGATTAAGAAAGGTTACACCAAATTTAAAACTTCAATTGAATAATGAATGAAGTCCAAGTTCAATTATTAACTCGTGTATTGTCTTCTCAGACATGCAGAGGTAGGATAAAAATATAGAAACACCAAAACCATAATATGGTGTAGGAAACTGTTGGCACTTAGAACAATTTCTGGTTGTCTCAAAATGGATAAATATAGTTCCTGTACATGTTATGAGGAAATCTTATGCTATTCTTCCTCCAAAATAGTGGCAAGTTCAGGTAACTACGACGACATTGGCTAGTGACCACGCTCTGTTCTCTCCAAAGTAGACCACAATGGCTCAATAATATTGAGATCTGACAACTGTGGTGGTGACAGGAGGTGTGAAAGTTCATCCCGATGCTCACAAAACTGGTCCGGGGCAGCATGAGCTGTATGGACGGGGGCCATGTCGTGGTGGAACACAGAGTCACTGGCGGGGGACGAACATTGTACTGTGGGACGGACCCGATCGGCCATAATGGTCTCACAATCTTCGACAGTAATGTGACCTTTCTCAGTACCTATGGGGTCCTTAGAAAACTGTGATACGGTTTCTCAACACATCACTGGACCCCTGCCATGTTTCGCTGTTGGGATATAATCTATATCAGAAGTTGGAAATAGTGTGCAACAAGACTTATCTGACCCAATGCCTTTCTTCCATTACCCCATAGTCAACCATGTATTACAGTCACTGATAAGTGGTTTGTCAGCCTTTGTGTGTGAAGCACCAGTAGGCTTGCAAGAAGTACATTTAGCTTAACATTGGTAATGTGTACATTCCCACAATCGTCATTTATTTGTTTGTTTTTTGATGACAAGTAACCACTGACTACAGGTCAGTCAGCTGCCAGCCTCCATTGGTGAAGTACCAGAAGACTAGAGAGCCATATGTTTAACTTTTTATGTTTGTTTTCATAGTTTAATTCTCAGGTTACTACTACTAGGACGGGTAGGGTATGTGCGTGCTGTGTGCGGATGCAGGAACAGACAACTGAAGATGCTTATGGACACAGTCGGCCATTTGCGGGATGCCGTGTCGGGGTGCCTCGACAGTGGAGATAATGGCACACTGCACGGAACATGTCAGATGTCACTGGTTTTGCCCATGGGCTCAGCTGTCAAAGACACCTTTTGCCATATCCTATTTGGAGAATACATGCTCACTGCTGGGTGAGAGGAGGCTGGCTCTCTAGCCTCGCCCATTCACCCTACTAGTGGACAGGTAGCTGCTCCTTCAGCAGGGACTGTGCAGGCACACAGGGGCAGGGCTTTACTAGTTATTGGGAGACCCAGTGTTAGGCAAGTTATGGAGTCCCTTAGGAAAATAATGTCCAGGCTAGAAAGAATTCCAGCGTACACTCGGTGTTTTTGCTGGGGGGATCTCTGCCGATATGTGGAGGAGGCCCTGCCTGTGGCTGTCGAGTATGTAGAGTGCAGTAGTCTTCTAGTTGTTGCTCGTGTCGGCACCAGTGAAGCCTTTTGCGTGGTTTTTGAGGCCGTCCTCAGTTCCTACAGGTGGCTGGTGGAGGTGGTGAAAGATGCTGGCCTCATGTGGAGACTGCAAAACTTGCAATTTACAGCATTGTTCCCAGAGTTGATGGGGATTATTTGTTATGGAGCCGAATGGAGGGCCGCAACCGAAGGCTTTGTCGCCTCTGTGATAGTCTCGGCTGCAGTTTTATGGACCTGAATTATCGGGTGGGGATTTGTAGGCTTCTTCGTGATAGGTCAGGCATGCACTACACAAAGGAAGTTGCTTCTCTGCTAGTGTAGTACTTGTGGAGTGCAATGAGGGTTTTATAGGCTACGTGATAGGTTGAGGTACTCTGATGAACTCTTCGGCTGTCAGAATTTTAACAGTATATTGTTGAATTATTCATGATAAAGCTCCTGGACTTACAGACCCCCAGAAAATTTCTCACACTCAAAAGCTCTGAGATATTTAGCAATTCGTGGCATGTTTATCAAAAAGACAGGTGAGCTGTCATAAGAGGGGGAGTGCTCATTGCTGTTGAAAAAACTATTGTGTCTATTGAGGTCAAAGTTGAGTGTGACAGCATAGTTATCTAGTCATACATAACAGGTCTAGATGTCCGCCCCGGTACCTAAGTGGTCAGCATGACAGAATGTCAATCCTTAGGGCCCGGGTTCGATTTCCGGCTGGGTCGGAGATTTTCTCCGCCCGGGTACTGGGTGTTGTGTTGTCATCATCATCATCATCATCATCATCATCATTTCATCTCCATCGTTGCGCAAGTCACCAAAGTGCCACAGTGGCGTCAAATCGAAATACTTGCACAAAGCGAACGGTCTACCCGACGGGAGGCCCTAGTCACATGACAAATAATAACAACAGGTCTAGGTGAAATCAGGTTAACTGTTGGATGCTTTTATCAGCCACCTGATTCTGCTGTGTTAGCTCTAGAGGCATTCAAAGGAAATCCACGGTCAGTAGCATGTAAATATCCAGATTGTAGTTGGAGGCAACATTAACCTACTTCCGAGTAAAGGCTGGGACATTAATGCATCCATTGCGGCAGAGGAGGGTGGGGAGGGGGAGGGGGTGAGGAGAATCACTGTTTGTAGAGACAGACAGTCTTGTGAAGTTCTTTTGAACTACTATGAACAGCTAGTTCAGCACCCACACACAATGGAAATATCTTAGGCCTAGTACCTACAAACAGGCGAGATGTTATTGATAGTGTTAGAATAGAAACAGGTGTTAGTGATAATGATGTCATCATAGTGACAGCAGTTACTAAATTTAATAGTTCCATTAAGAACGCCAGGACAGTGTTTATGCTAGAAAAAGCAGATAAGCAGTTGTTAGCATTCCACTTGGAAAATGAATGGACATCATTTAGTTTATTTAGTATCAGTATGACGGACGTAGAGAAATTGTGGGTAAAGTTTAAAATGATTGTAAATCACACTCTGAGGACTACGTGCCAAGTATGTGGATTAAGGATGGAAAAGATCCTCCATGGTTTATTAAACAAATTCAGGAAAAGCTGAAGAAACAGGGGTTGTTACACTCTTTCAAAAAAGAGGGTGCAGATGTTGACAGGCAAAAATGAGTAGAAATCCATGCATCATTAAGAACAGAAATGCGAAAGATCTTGCTGAGAACCTAGGAAAATTCCGGTTGTACATAAAATCACTAAGTGTGTTGAAAGCTTCTATCCAGTCACTTGTCAGACGTTGTGGTGTGGCAATTGAAGACAGCAAAAGGAAAGCTGAAGTTTCAAATTTCAGATTTAAGAAATGATTCACACAAGAGGATCATACAATCATACCGTCATTTGAATCTCATGCAGACTCTGACATGAGAGCATAGAATTGCCATCTGTGTTGTAGAAAAGCAACTGAAAGAGCTGAAAACAAATAAATCATCTGGTCCAGATCGAATCCCAGTTCAGTGGATTTACGGAGAGTACCCAGTGGTGTTGTCCCCTTACTTAGCTTACATTTATCACAAATCCTCATCCAGCAAAAAGGCTCAAGCAAATGGAAGAAAAGCACAGATGACTACTGTATACAAAAAAGGCAAAAGAACTAACGTGTATAATTACAGACTGATACCTTTAACATCAGTTTGCTACAGAGTTCTTGAACACATTCTTAGTTTGAATATAATACATTTTCTTGAGGCTGAAAAGCTTCTGTCAACAACTCAGCAAGTATTTAGAAACCATCACTCGAGCAAAACTCAGCTTGCAGTTTTCTCACAATATCCTACAAGCCATGGAGGGAGGGGCAACAGGCAGATTCCATGTTCATGTATTTCCGGGAAGCATTCGACGTGGTGCCACACTGCAGATTGTTGACAGAGATCTGAGCGTATGGTTTAGATTCCCAGATATGTACTTGATGTTAAGCATGAATATAATAGAGGGAAACATTCCACGTGGGAAAAATATATCTAAAAACAAAGATGATGAGACTTACCAAACAAAAGTGCTGGCAGGTCGATAGACACACAAACAAACACACAAAATTCAAGCTTTCGCAACAAACGGTTGCTTCGTCAGGAAAGAGGGAAGGAGAGGGAAAGACGAAAGGATGTGGGTTTTAAGGGAGAGGGTAAGGAGTCATTCCAATCCCGGGAGCGGAAAGACTTACCTTAGGGGGAGAAAAGGACAGGTATACACTAGCGCGCGCGCGCGCGCGCGCGCGCTGCGCGCGCGCGCACACACACACACACACACACACACACACACACACACACACACACATATATCCATCCACACATACACAGACACAAGCAGACATTTGTAAAGGCAAAGAGTTTGGGCAGAGATGTCAGTCGAGGCGGAAGTAAAGAGGCAAAGATGTTGTTGAAAGACAGGTTAGGTATGAGCGACGGCAACTTGAAATTAGCGGAGGTTGAGGCCTGGCGGATAACGAGAAGAGAGGATATATTGAAGGGCAAGTTCCCATCTCCGGAGTTCTGACAGGTTGGTGTTAGTGGGAAGTATCCAGATAACCCGGATGGTGTAACACTGTGCCAAGATGTGCTGGCCGTGCACCAAGGCATGTTTAGCCACAGGGTGATCCTCATTACCAACAAACACTGTCTGCCTGTGTCCATTCATGCGAATGGACAGTTTGTTGCTGGTCATTCCCACATAGAAAGCTTCACAGTGTAGGCAGGTCAGTTGGTAAATCACGTGGGTGCTTTCACACGTGGCTCTGCCTTTGATCGTGTACACCTTCTGGGTTACAGGACTGGAGTAGGTGGTGGTGGGAGGGTGCATGGGACAGGTTTTACACCGGGGGTGGTTACAAGCGTAGGAGCCAGAGGGTAGGGAAGGTGGTTTGGGGATTTCATAGGGATGAACTAAGAGGTTACGAAGGTTAGATGGATGGCGGAAAGACACTCTTGGTGGAGTGGGGAGGATTTCATGAAGGATGGATCTCATTTCAGGGCAGGATTTGAGGAAGTCGTATCCCTGCTGGAGAGCCACATTCAGAGTCTGATCCAGTCTGCCCAAACTCTTTGCCTTTACAAATGTCTGCTTGTGTCTGTGTATGTGCGGATGGATATGTGTGTGTGTGTGTGTGTGTGTGTGTGTGTGTGAGAGTGTATACCTGTCCTTTTTTCCCCCTAAGGTAAGTCTTTCCGCTCCCGGGATTGGAATGACTCCTTACCCTCTCCCTTAAAACCCACATCCTTTCGTCTTTCCCTCTCCTTCCCTCTTTCCTGATGAAGCAACCGTTTGTTGCGAAAGCTTGAATTTTGTGTGTATGTTTGTGTTTGTTTGTATGTCTATCGACCTGCCAGCGCTTTTGTTTGGTAAGTCTTATCATCTGTGTTTTTAGGTATATGATGTTAAGCATGTAAGTGATAAAAAGTTCTACAAAGGTTCAAGATTATGTATCAAGTTTGTTGGAAGTCTCTACATGCTCTCATTCTCAGATACTGGATGAAGAAAGTCTGGGTATATGCACACAGTCAGTCACACTGCCTCGAGAAAAACACAGTTTCTCTCTGTGATATATGTGTTATTGTTTAACATAAGATTATTGTATTGTTTGGTATTGTATGGAACTGGGGACCTAGAAAACATGGAGAGGCTTCATCCCCACTGTAGCCCTCAGTGGTACACAACCCCACAACAGGCTCCGGCAGTCCACCCACCCCACTGCCGCCCCACAACACACCCTGGGTTATTGTGCAGTTCAGCCCCAGCACTGTCGTCATGTATGGCTGAACACCATACTGGTGGCGAGGAGGAGGCTTGGGTATTGGAACCAGTGTTGAAGCAGTGGCCATTGCCATAGCTGATGCCCACTGGCAGGGCATCTCCTTGATGGCATGAATCCACAATGGCAATTTCCCAATTGGAAACCCCTCGGTAGGCCTCTGCACAGGTTTGAACTGGCGGTTGTGGCGTGGGAGGTGCTGCTGGACGTCCGCTACTGGACGGATGTGGTGTCGGATTGACATCCATCGGCTCGAGGTCCAGAAACAGTGTTCCGTGACCCCACTCTGATGGATGCTTCTCAGGTTGCATCATCCTGGAAGACCAGGAGTCTGCAGACATGTGAGAAGTGGCAGAACTTTTCAAGCAACAAGGGCGAATTTCATTTAGATGCCACTTCTGCATTCGATCGGGACCTCGAAACATATACCTACTAATTGAATTAGTAATGATGCCGCACTCCCGTGACTTCTTTCTGCCACAGATTTTGTAAAACACAGGTTGGCTAATCTGATATGTTGGCTGACTGGAGTTCGTAGGCACTGACCACAGCAGGGGATGGAACAAATGCAATAGTGTGCGTTGGCGTCAACCGTGTAGCAATTCTGTGGGTGAAGAGCTGTTGCGGGGGCTTGGAGTGATAAGTGGACAAGAAGCAAAGCAAGGCTTGTTCGCGTGGATGATGCAAGCAAAGTTGGTCCATATGCTGTTTGAACATGCGAACAAAACATTCAGCCTCACCATTTGATTGTGGGTAAAATGGTGCTGAGCTGAGATGGCGTATGCCGTTCGCTACACAGAAATCTTAAAATTCTGCAGAGGTGATTTGAGGTCTTTTGTCTGTGATAAGCAATTCAGGCAGACCTTCAGTTCAGAATGTGGACTGAAGTGCTTGCAAAGTGGAGCGAGATGATGTCGATGACATGGGAACAACAAAGGGGAATTTATGCATCAACAACTACTAACCAGTGTGTGTTCCAGTAAGGGCCAACAAAATCGACATGCACACACTGCCAAGGTGCTTCTGCCTTGGCCACTCAAATAAAACATTGTGGAGGGGTAACCTGATGATGTTCCTCACATGCTTGACACTGTTCGGACAGCCTTTCTCCTTGCGCGCTCATGCCAAACCGTGTGCAATGTCTATGTGGCAATTGTTTTGTGTGACCAACACCTCAATGACCTTGATACAGTAAGCTATGTACATGTCTTTGAAGCACTTTCAGTATCACCGCATGCAAATGTCCTGACTCTTTGTGAAGCAAAATGACACCCTGAACAACAGAAAGATCATGTCGACGTGCAAAATGTTGTTGAACAATGGAGCTAACAATAAACTTGATAGAAGATGACCATCCAGTATGAATGAATCGGAGTAAAATTTGCAAATCGGGATCAGAAGTGTCTTGCACTACTTTGCAGTAATCCAGGGGAAACTGCTTGACAATGTCAATTTTTTGTGCATCAGATGCTGCTTCAGAAATGTCGAAGTCAGCATCAGATCCCATAGGTAGATATGAGAGTACGTCTGTGTTCACATTCTTAGAAGTGGGCCGATAAATGATCTCGTGCTGGTAGTGGGAGAGAAGAGGAGCCCAACGTTGCAATTACTGAGCAGTACGAATAGGAATCGATTTGGCTAGATTGAAGAGTGGCTGCAAAGGCTTGTGGCCCGTGACCAAATAGAATTTTCGACCATATAAATACTGGTGAAATTTAGTCACTCTGAAAATGATGGCTAGAGCTTTCTTTTCTATTTGGGAATAGTTCTGCTGACTGTTGTTCAGAAGCTTGGAAGCGTAGGCAATAGGTCTGTCTGATGAACCAACCTGGTGTGACAAAACAGCATTAATTCCACAGGACAATGTGTCCGTGGCCAAAATGACAGGTTTGTTTGGATCGAAATGAACCAAGCATCGATCACAGAGTGGTGATGCTTTCAGTTTCTGAAAGGCTATCTCGCAATCTTGGGACGAAACAAAAGGAACATTTTTGTGGTGGAGACGATGCAGGGTACTGCTATATGAGCTGTGTTAGATATGAAGTGAATGTAATAATGGAACTTCCCTAAGACAGAGGGCAATTCTTTGACATTCTGAGGTGGTTTGAGATCACGTATTTCTTGCAAATGTGCCCATGTCGGATGAACACCTCGAGAATTGATAACATGACCTAAATATTCTATTTATATCAGGAAAGAGAGAGACACTTTTCTTTATTACACTTGAGTCTGGCCTCAGACAGAACTTTAAATAAAATGCACAAGTTGGCAAAATGATCTTTTGCTGTGCGACCAGCAACTACAATATCATCCAGGTAATTTGTACATGGAGGTACAGAAGTAGTCAGCTGTTGTAGGTAGCATTAGAAAATGGCAGGTGCTGATGTGGTACCGAAAGGCAAATGAAGGAACTTGAAAAGCCCTAAATGTGTGTTGGTGACAAACACATTTTGCGAAGATTCATCAAGAGGAGTCTGAAGGTAGGCATCACGGAGGTCAATTTTTGAAAAATAACGACCTGCGCCTAAGTTATCCATGAGTTTGTCAGGGTGAGACAGCGGATAAGTATCCACAACTGCCTGAGGATTGATAGTGGCTTTGAAATCAGCACAAATCAGAATTCTGCCTGATGGTTTGTGAACATAAACTACTGGGGAAGACCACTGACTTGCAGAGTTTGGTGCAATGATGCCCTTTTCTTGCCAGTGAGCCAGTTCTTTTGCATCCTGTTCACAAAGTACAATAGGCACTCCACATGATTTGAAAAAGTGCAGCTTAATATTGTCTTTAAGCGTCTTTTGCACTACAAAGTTATTCGCTTTACCTACACCAGGAGCAAACGACTCTTGAAATTTGTTACAAAGCTTAGCAACACTGTCACTTGAACTGAAATGAGACACAGCTAGCACATTGGCCACAATGTTTAGCCCAAATAAGTCAAGACAAAAATTATTAAAAATTATTAACTGATTGTCTAGTTCATGGCACTTGGAAGCAAACTGTCTTCTGCAGATTGTGATATGTGGCCACAATGTTAGGTGTTTCTGGCCATTGTATGCTGTAAGTGTATTTGTAGATTGACACAGTTTTGGTATGCCTAACAGTTCATAAGTTTCATAGTTTAACAAGGAACTGATGCACCTGTATGTAATTGAAGTTTTACTGTGTGGCCTGCAATCACTAAAGGTACATACAGTTTATTAGAAAGACATTGTACAGGGGAATTAGAAGTCTGAATTAATGCACACAATAGTTCTGTGGGAGCAACCTGTTCTGAATTTACAACATGCACGTGCGTAGCTGGGCACAATATTTTCACATTGTGACCTGGAGATTTTTTTCTTTTTAAGCAAACACTATGTATGTGTCCAGTTCGATGGCAGGAGTAGCAAGTGGCTTGGTAGGATGGGCAATGTTCATGTTTATGTGCCGTATAGCATTGGGGGGCAAGATTTTGTACCACGCTGTCGGTGAGCAAGTGCAGCTTACGCGTAAGCTGTTGATGTGTCACGGCATTCTGTCCACGAGGCTTTTTGTGTGCCGTTAAGTGTGGCTGTTTATGGGACCACGTACCACTAGAGCTATTTCTGCCTTTTTGTTTTACAGCACAAAACTGTCTATAGCAAAATCACAAGAGTCTTGGTGATCAGTGATCCGCAATACCTCCTCAGGAGCAGGATCAGAATAGCTTTGTATGTAGTAGGGAATGTAGCAGAACTGATACTTTGCTCATATACATCCTGCTAATACTATGGCCTCACCTTCTGGGGTCATAAAAGAAAAATCTCAAAACCATCTCCACTCTTCAAAAATGAGCTATTAGAATAATTACCAACAGTTCAAGGCTAACTCTTTCAAAGCAATTATTTCAACAGCTAAATATTCTACCCCTATCATGCCTCTATATACGAAAAAGCATAATTAATGTAAAAAGAAATATTGACAATTTCCAATCCAACTCGAATCTACATACTTACAACACAAGAAAGTGCAATGACATTCATATTAAAAGAGTTAACAAGGCTCTGGCGCAGAAACAAACAAACGTACAAGGAAGTAGATTGTATAACAAACTACCGGTAAAGATAAAAGAAATAAAAAAACTGTCTTCATTTAAAGAAGCAGTATTCAAATTTTTAATGACCAACTGCTATTATAGTGTAAATGAATACCTGGAATAGCTGCATACAAAACAATTAGATTTATGTACTCTGTGCCAATAGTAATTTTTGTCCGGCCCCGGTAGCTGAGTGGTCAGCGTGACAGAATGTCAATCCTAAGGTCCCGGGTTCGATTCCCGGCTGGGTCGGAGATTTTCTCCGCTCAGGGACTGGGTGTTGTGTTGTCCTAATCATCATCATTTCATCCCCATCGACGCGCAGGTCGCCGAAGTGGCGTCAACTCGAAAGACCTGCACCAGGCGAACGGTCTACCCGCCGGGAGGCCCTAGCCACACGACATTTCATTTCATAGTAATTTTTATCTTACTGTTGTTATGATCTAAATAAATATTATGTAAAAAAAATGTTAGAATTATTATGTGTTATATCTAAATATCAACTGTGTATTCCATGTAAAAATTCTTTCTCATACATTAATGTAATTAATCAAGGTTGTACATGCTATTTCAATGTGGTCTGATGTTGTTTATTCTACTATGCACATTTGTATTGTGTAGAGTATGTTCACCATTTATGTATATATACCGGGTGATCAAAAAGTCAGTATAAATATGAAAACTGAATAAATCACAGAATAATGTAGATAGAGAGGTACAAATTGACACACATGCTTGGAATGACATGGGGTTTTATTAGAACCAAAAAAATACAAACGTTCAAATAATGTCAGACAGATGGCGCTTCATCTGATCAGAATAGCAATAATTAGCATAACAAAGTAAGACAAAGCAAAGATGATGATCTTTACAGGAAATGCTCAATATGTCCACCATCATTCCTCAACAATAGCTGTAGTTGAGGTATAATGTTGTGAGCAGCACTGTAAAGCATGTCCGGAGTTATGGTGAGGCATTGGCATCGGATGTTGTCTTTCAGCATCCCTAGATGTCGGTCGATTACGATACACTTGCGACTTCAGGTAACCCCAAAGCCAATAATCGCACAGACTGAGGTCTGGGCGTGACGAAAGTGGCAGCTGAGCACACGATCATCACCAAATGATGCGCGCAAGAGATCTTTCATGCGTCTAGCAATATGGGGTGGAGCGCCATCCTGCATAAACATTGTACATTCCAGCAGGTGTTTATCAGCCAGGCTGGGTATGATGCAATTCTGTAACACGATTGTCATGCGCAGTCACTGACGTTTTGCTGTTCAGCGCCATCTGTCGAACATTTTGTGATTCTCTCTCTCTCTCTCTCTTTTAATTTTATTTTATTTTCTTTTATTTTATTTATTTATTTATTTTTTTTTTTTGTTGTTGATAAAACCCCATGTCATTCCAAGCACGTGTGTCAATTTATACCTCTCTATCTACGTTATTCCGGGGTTTATTAAGTTTTCAAATTTATACTGACTTTTTGATCACCCGATATATACTATGTTTTTTTTGTCGAAATCCATGCAATGTACGTTGTCTCTGGATGAACAAACTACTACTACTACTACTACTACTACTACTACTACTACTATTTCACAATGTGTTCCCTGATTCTGTTGTCTGACACATTTTGTGTGATTGCATCCCTGATCATATAGTCACTGTAATACTGTCCACATTCCCAACAGAACTTGCATTTCTGCGTTGAGCCTTGTAATTCATTCACTCACTGACGGTATGTTTTTCCTGGTTGCTTCTTTAAAACGAAAAAACTAAAACCTCTGCAGCTGCAATGTTGCTATGCTCTTCATAGTATTCATTTAATGCACTGACTGCCTCATGAGGGATGTCTTCAGGCCATGATGTAGGGAAGAGTTTTGTAGAAGTCCTATACACTGATACACCAGCGATGGAAAGGAAGTAAACCTGCAACACAATACCTGATATTTGGTGGGCTGCTAGGGGGCCCTTGTATTGTACAATATACTCCGTCCAGTCTTCTGCGTCCGCGTCAAAGGTGTGATACGGTGGCAGGAACTGTGACATGACTGCATCTGAAATCGAAGGAACGCATTAAGTTCCTGCAGCGACTGTACATCCACATTAGGCAATGGTTTGGTAGGAACAGATACAATTGGCAGATTTTATGGATTTGGAGCCAGAGTCGGTGCAGGCATAAGGACGGTTGCATCATGGGATAGTGAATTATAAATTGTGGTTGGGTAGTGGGTGGGGTTGACATCGTAACTAGTTAGACAATAGCAATGACACAAAAGCAAAAGTTTTGACATACATGAAGTGCTACCACAACTAGAACAAAAAAAATTCTCAAATGTGCAGTGTTGGATTAGGAGAAACAAGGCAAATAAGAACACTTTAAATTTGACGCAAAAGTCACGCCACTGCTTCTGGCTTCTGAAGCTGCCACTTTGTCACCAGTTTTGTAAAGGTCTCGTTGCTACTGCTGTGGAGGCCGAGTTGCCACTGTAGTTTTGGTAGGCCGAGTTCGTGAAATGGCTTGTGGTGCAGTACACCACAATTTCTCCCTGCCACTGTGATACAGCTATGCTCCAGGGTCAGGTAACAAGATAGGAGAATGAAGGTTCTACAACACTCCAACAAATTAGTAACAAATTCACACAAAGTAGTTAAAAAGGTTTACTTATCTTTGTGATTTATTGAATTCTGCAATGCTGCTTGTAATATAACACAAAAAAGGCCCTTAACGGCTAAGTGCAAATAATCGTAGGTAAACTTCACAGTACATAGCAAATGCAGTATACAACAACTGTTTGTTCAGTTCTAAGAGTTCACTAAATGACGTTCTTGTCTAAGTCAGCTGTGGACGATGATGTATAACCGAGTGGGCGAGACCTGCTCTTCTGTCTTCTGAGTAGTCTCCTGTCCATTGTCGTCTGGTCATTGACAGATTGTACTTAGCTGGCAGTCTGCTGAGGCAAAGTCGATATCTTCATCCTCAGCACCACCCGTGGCGCTGATGGAACCCGACCAAGTGGTCTCACACACACACACACACACACACACACACACACACACACGTGCGCGCCCACACACACACACACACACACACACACACACACACACACACACACACTCCTTACTAGGGGCCTTCTGGTCAGACAGTGCCAGTGCTGCTTTTCATCAGGTGTGTTAGGGTGGGGTGGGTGGAGGGGGGGGGGGGGGGAGAAGATGGAGGCACTGAGAGGGGTTTGGTTGGTTGGCTAGCAGCTCGGAGGGACACAGTCTCTTTGGTGGCTAGAAATACAGGACGGAGGGGTGATGAACAGTTGTTGGAGCCAGAGGGGAGTGACATACCGTATTTACTCGAATCTAGGCCGCACTCGAATCTAAGCCGCACCTGAAAAATGAGACTCGAAATCAAGGAAAAAAAAATTTCCCGAATCTAAGCCGCACCTGAAATTTGAGATTTGAAATTCAAGGGGAGAGAAAAGTTTTAGGCCATACCTCCAAATCGAAACAAAGTTGGTCCATTGTAATATGAGACACAATTTAGGTCGAATGAATGACGATTCACCTACAGTACTTTGGTTCGAGTCGTAAGCTTAGCAGTTAAGCTTTACCAGGTAGCCATTGCTATGCGTCAGGCGCTCCGTCCGTATTTATACGGGTAACCTTCCTTTTTCACGTGCTTCGTCTGGTTTGAAGTGATTGCTTATTTTGCCTTGATCTGATAAGTGCCGTTTTCTTTGCTATAGGTGTTTACGTCACTCTAAGCCGAAAATGCATTACTGTACTGTGTCATGCATTGTTTGTCTCATTCTGATAGTGTGCGTTTATGGCCTGTCGCCGCTCGCGGCATGGCTTCCTTTTGTGCGCGCTACCGCCGCTTACAATTAAAAAAAAAAAAGAGAGATGAATCGTCTCATTAGCAAAACAATGGCAGGAGACTGCTATTTGTTGTTACTTACACTGCTGCTTTCTTTGATAATGATCAACAAGAACCAAATAATAGACTGCGTATGATAGAACATGTTTTGAACGAGAGTTAGGCGAACATTTTTCTCCGTTTGAAAATCTTTGCGGCCGCTTCTCTAGTACATCAAATTCTGCACAGAAATTAGAGTAATCTTTGATTTAAAAATCTAGTAAATTGCCGTGCTTCATTTCTGTCTGTATCACTATTAGGCATAAGAATAATACGAATATAAACATGACACGATACGTATATTCTTCCGCGTTTGCTGTTGTCTCACTCTAGTTTCGTAGTTTATTAGGCAGACAGGATTTAAATGAGATAGCAGCAAACACGAAAGAATACATGGCAAAATGTTTATATTCGTATTATTCTTATGGTGAAGAGAATACTGCATGTGCTTCATATTTCATCAGGTTCCTATTAGCAACCATCTCTTCTCACTGGTAGGAAAAAATTCAGAACGTAGAGTTGGCCATATTCACAAACATCCCAAACAGTCTTGCCCGTCGGATTTTCAAAGTACATTGAAATTCTGCTACATTCGAAGATGAACAATATGGAATTTGTATTTACTTCGTTGGATAATGTATGAAAATGCAGTGGTCGAAACTCGGGGCGGAGAAAAAAAGCTCGTCTTCCACCCTTTTTTTAAAATTTATTTACTGACGCAGAGGTTTTGGCGCCAGTATTTATCTTTGTGTCTACAAAGCATGCCTGTGTAGCGCTACATATACATATATTCGACGGCAGAAGTTAGTTGTGGCGGTATCTACCAACATTATTCAGAATTTCCGCTTGCTTTGCACTCAATTCTAAGCCGCAGGCGGTTTTTTGGATTACAAAAACCGGAAAAAAAGTGTGGCTTAGATTCGAGTAAATACGGTACGTCAAAAGTGATGTGAATCGGGAGATGGTGACAGGACAGAGAAGAGGAAATTGTTGGATGGAGGAAGTTCGGGACATTAGGTTACAGGACAATTATGTCAGTGTAGGACGTGTTTCGAGTATAACTGTTCTCTGTTTAGTTCAGAGGATGTGGTGGTGGAGAAAAGGATCCATAGGGCTCAGGTTGTGAAGCAGCCATTGAAATTGAGGCACTGGGTGGTCAGCTTTGTTCTTGGTAACAGCTTGACAGAGATAATTTGCCCTTCTGGACACCTGGTCAGTACTCATTCTGATGTAACGGGCAGTGCAGTATTTGCAGCAGAGTTGGTATACCGTGTGGCTGCTTTCACAGGTGACTTGGCCTCTGATTGGGTAGTATGGGCCTGTGACAGGACTGGAGCAGGAAGTTCTTGGTAGGTGGATTGGCCAGATCTTGCCCTGTGACAAGGGGTTGTGTGTGTGGGTGGCATAGGGATGACCTACGATGGGTGGCATAGGGATAGAGATTGAGTGGGTGATGGAATACCACTGTAGGAGGGGTGGGGAGGCCCTTGGGTAGGACAGTCCTCATTTCAGGACATGATGAGACATAAGCAAAACCTTGACAAGGAAAATGGTTCTCACCATGATCTAAAGGGACATCCTACCCAAGATCCGAAGTAGTATTCACCCTTTTCAGAGCACATAAAAGCATTAAAATGATGTTTTAAGAAGTTTAAGTTTCAAACACCCTCCCTCCCACCTGCCACCCCGAATACTGGAACCTCCTCTCTCTCTCTCTCTCTCTCTCTCTCTCTCTCTCTCTCTCTCTCTCTCTCTCTCTCTCTCTCCTTTACAAATCAGGAGCTGCCTCCAAAAGTGGTGTTCCATTTCCCACCCAATCTCCACACATTCTAGTCCTTTCCTGTGCCACTGCCACCCCCAACCCCTTGCCACAGGGATCGTATCCCTGTGATGGGCCAAGGTGCAAGATCTGCCCAATCCACCCACCCAGCACTTCGTACCCCAGTCCTGTCACACTTTTCCTACCCCATCAGAGACCAGGCCGCTGCGAAAGCAGCCTTGTCAGTTGAGTGGATAAAAATGTAGATTGGTAATGGCAGAAGAAGCATATTTGAAGAAGATAAATTTGTTAACATCGAATATAGATTTAAGTGTTAGAAAGTTTTTTCTGAAGGTGTTTGTATGGAGTGGAGCCATGTATACAAGTGAAAAATGGACAATAAACAGTTTCAACATGAACAGATGATAAACTTTTGGATGTGGTGCTACAGAAAAATGCTGAAGAAAAGATGAGTACCAGGTGTACCGGTATCAAATGAGCATTAAGATACAAATGTGTCGATAGGGAACATTTGTTGTCAACGAGCCTTAATTTTTGTTTGTTTGGTTGATGTGACATCTGTCAAAGATATTTAGTATACATTAAGCCATGGAACAAACAATACCATATGTTTTCATCGTGTTAACAATGTTGAATTTTGTACCAGAAAGTGATGATTTGCGGAAAGCATTAATTTTTTGTTTGAAAAAAAGTGCTGCAGAGCCGCATCGAATGCTTGTCGAGGCATATGGTGATCATGCCCTGTCAGAAGCAATATGCAAAAGATGGTTTCAACGGTTCAGAAATAATGATTTTGATGTAAGAAATGAAGAACATGGAAGACCACCAAAAAAGTTCGAAGATGCCGAATTGCAAGCAATATTGGATGAAGATGATATTTTGAGTCAGAAGCAAATGGCAGCAATGCTAAGTGTTTCACAACAAACAATTTCTGACCGTTTGAAAGCTGTGGGAAAGATCCAAAAGTGTGGGAAATGGGTGACACATGAATTGAATGAAAGACAGATGGAAAACTGAAAAACCATTTGTCAAATTTTGCTTCAAAAGACATGAAAGAAAATCAATTTTGCATCAAATTGTTACTGGCAATGAAAAATGGATTTATTTTAAGAATCCTAAATGGGAAAAATCATGGGTTAATCCAAGACAACCATCAATATCGACTGCAAAACCAGATCAATTCAGCAAGAAGAAAATGCTCTGTGTTTGGTGTGATCAGAAAGGTGTGGTGTATCATGAGCTTCTAAAACCTGGTGAAACTGTGACAAACATTTCTGTTGGCGTGGTGTCCACAAATTGCCAGAAAGGTGGTCAAAATGTAGAGAAAGCAATGGCCAGTACTTTGAATAAAATGTTTTTACTCTTCAATAAAAAATTAGTGTTTCATTTTCACAAAAAAACACTCATTTCATACCGGTACACCTGGTACGTCATGTAACTATACTCCATTCACCATAAGAATAAACCTGATGTAAACAAACAAATGTGATGATTGGCCAGAAGTCGCAGCAGATGAACACTGGTGTTGTTGTGCTCTTGGACGTTGGTTCTGCTTATGTGTTAGATGTATTATTACTAAGTTACATTAAATGAAACTTTAAGATACTCAAATCTGGTAATAGCCATCAACATTTTTCTTAATAATGCTTTAGCTAAATAGTTTTTATATAAAAAATCATGTACAGTCACAGCCTCTGCACTTTTGTGTTCTGATTGTCATGCTGTTAGTATGCAGTATGAAAATGGCTGAGGCTGCTTCCTGTTCCGTAGTGAAACACATGTGTGGAACATGGTTAAAAAGTGCCAAGAAATATGTAGTTCTTAATGTTTTTAATAAATTAACAGAGATAGTCTTTTCTCATTCAATTTGAAATACCTAAATCTCATAATTGTAAAATTTGTCATCCTTTTTATGAATAATGCATGCCTTCTTGTTTCTAGTTACATATTGCACACCAAATTTTCTTTCATTTCAAAGATAAATTCTTAATTATTGATATTTTATGAAAGACTGAAGGTTGCTTAAATAAAGGAACCATAACAGTTTAATTTGTAAGGCAAAAATGAAAAACCAAATATTTTTTATTTGGACTATGTGAAAAACAATCATTTTCACAGCATACAAAAGCTGCATTTTTACTTTTTCACTGTACCATAACAATATGAACCCAACAGAACTGTTCTGTAGCCAATTTAAGGGATTTGGCCAGAAAAACAATAAGACTGTTAAGCTGCCAGACATAATGGAACTAGCAAATGCATGTCACTGCTGAACGCTGGTGGATCATAGAATGGTGCATCATAAAAGAAAAGGAGAAAATGTGGCACCTAGTCGGGTTCATGGATTTTGTTGTTGACCAACTCGTTATCAACATAAGCAGATGATAGGTCCAGAACTGAAACGTATTTCCTGGATTCAGATAGGGAAGGAGCTAAGAGATTACGACAACTAACTGTAATTGATACCTTCAGTGGCTTTGGTATTCAAAAGTATGGTGAATTCCGTGCAGTATGCTTTTGCCTCCCATATAGCTCACTCAGAAAAATTATCCTGTGTTTAAGTTAGGAGTTTTCATCACTCTTGTTCGTAATTAGAATACTATGTCAGGTCAGAATGAAAGCATTTATGCTTTCTGTCTGGTCACCTGAGAAGCGCAGGGTAGTGCTGTAGTTTTGCTGAATATTATTTAATTTTCTTCAAAAATTGAATAACATTTGAAGCTATGTTGTTTCTTTACTCGTCTCTTTTTAACACCTTTTACTGCAACTTCTCACTTCTCTGTTGGAGTGCTGTCCACGTGTAATGAAATCCAATGAAATTCAACCAAACACAGAATAATACGTGGCTTAATGTTTACATCAGGTTTATTCTTATGATGAACAGAGTATAGTGAGGAGGTACAGAAAGGAATTGAGCAGGAATGAAAGTTGTGTCACAACTTGGCTAAAAAAAGGGATTGGTTTTTAGGACACATTCTGAGACAATGAGGGATCACCAGTTTAGTATTGAAGGGAAGTATGGAGGGTAAAAATTTTAGAAGGAGACCAAAAGATGAATAGAGTAAGCTTATTCAGAAGGATTTATGTTGCAGTACTTATTCAGAGATGGAGGTTTGCTCGTAACAGAGTAGAATGGAGAGCTGCATCAGTCCAGCCTTTGTCGAACAGAACACAAAAACAATGATGATCAAACGACTTCTCATCTTCCAACAATTGACTACATTTAATAATACAAATGTATTGTTATCCATGTAATTTAGAAAAAAATTATATCTATAATATTAAATCAATGACATCCCATATATTTTATCCCCATCATCACATCTTCACACTCCCCTCGTCACGTCCGTAAACTCCCCTCGTTATCTCCATACACTCCCCTTGTCGTATCCATGCACTCCCCTCATCACGTTTGTTGTGTTCCCTCGTCACATCCGTGCATTCCCCTCATCCCGTCCATGCACTCCCCTCGTCTCGTCCATACACTCCCCTCGTCCCGTCCGTTCACTCGCCTAGGCACTCGTACACTCCCCTCCCCTTGACGTGTCCATACACTTGCCTTGACGATCGTACACTCGCCTCGGCGCACGTACACTCGCCTCGGCGCTCGTACACTCGCCTCGGCGCATGTACACTCGCCTCGGCGCTCGTACTCTTCCTCACCCCGTCATGTCCGTACACTTGCCTCGGTGCTCGTACACTCCCCTCCCCTCGTCCTGTCCGTACACTTGCCTCGGCACTCGTACACTCCCCTCCCCTCGTCCTGTCTGCCGTACACTCGCCTCGGTGCTTGTACACTCCCCTCGCCTCGTCCTGTCCGTACACTCGCCTTGGTGCTTGTACACTCCCCTCCCCTCCCCTCATCATGTCCATACACTCCCCTCCCCTCATCATGTCCATACACTCCCCTCCCCTCGTCATGTCCATACACTCCCCTTCCATCATTGTGTCTGTACACTTGCCTGGCCACTCATACACTCCCCTCCCCTCACAATGTCCGTACACTTGCCTCGGCACTCGTACACTCCTCTCATCTCACAGTGTCTCGACACATGCCTAGGTGCTCGTACACTGCCGTCCCCTTATTGCATCCGTACACTCACCTTGGCGATCGTACACTACCATCCACTCATCGTGCCGTACACTCACCTCGTCGATCGTACACTCCCATCCCCTCATTGTGTCCGTACACTCACCTCGGCGATCGTATACCACCATCCCCTCATTGCATCCGTACACTCAACTCGGCGATCGTACACTCCCCTCCCCTCATCGCATCCATACACTCCCCTCGGCGATCATACACTTCCCTCCCCTCGTCCTGTCTGTACACTCACCTCGTTGCTTGTACACTCCCCTCCCCTCATCACGTCCATACACACCCCTCCCCTCAGCACATCCATACACTCCCCTCAGCACTCATACACTCCCCTTCCATCATTGTGTCTGTACACTTGCCTTGCCACTCATTGCCTCCCCTCCCCTCACAATGTCCGTACACTTGCCTCGGCACTCGTACACTCCTCTCATCTCACAGCATCTCTACATTCACCTAGGCGCTCGTACACTGCCGTCCCCTCATCGTGTCCATACACTCACCTCGGTGATCGTACACACCCATCCCCTCATCATGTCCGTACACTCACCTCGGTGATCGTACACTCCCATCCCCTCATCACGTCCGTACACTCACCTTGGCGATCGTACACTCCCCTCCCCTCATTGCATCCGTACACTCGCCTCAGTGATCATACACTCCCCTCCCCTCATCACATCTGTACACTCCCCTCAGCGATTGTACACTCCCCTCCCCTCATTGAATCCGTACACTCGCCTCAGTGATCGTACACTCCCCTCCCCTCATCACATCTGTACAATCCCCTCGGCGATCATACACTCCCCTCCCCTCATCGCATCCGTACACTCCCCTCGCCATCCCGTCCGTACACCGCCCTCGCCGTCCCGCCCGTACACTGCCCTCGACGACCCGCCTGTACTCTCACCGCTCCCCACTGCCTCCCTTGTCCCACGTCCCACACACTGCCAGCCGGCTTTCCCTGTACTGCCCACCACCTCCCCCCGGCCCACCAGTCGCGTCACCCCCCATCCTGTCTGCCATCTGCCCCCTATCAAACCTGCTCCCTCCGATCATATTGCTTGCTCCCTGCCCCATCCCCTCATGTACAACCCTGGCATCGGCTCACCTTCCCCTCCCTCTCGCTGCCCTATCCTCTCACTTCCCATCTGGCTCTTACCTTCACCTCTCTTTAAAGTCTATCCAACATCCTTATCCCCTTCATGTCCTGCCCTTTAACCTGCTCCCATCCCCAGGCTCACTTTAGCCCAACCTCCCTCCCTGCGTGGCACGCTGTTCACCTATCCCGGCCTTCAAACTCGCCTCCAACAGCCCGACAATCACCCCCAACAGCTCGTACACTCACCTGCCCCCAGCCCATGGTCTCGCCTCGCCCCCACCCGGCACATGCACTCGCCTCCCGCCCTGGCTATGCACTCTCCTCCCCCCTGGCTGTGCACTCTCCTCCCCCCTGGCTGTGCACTCTCCTCCCCCCTGGCTGTGCACTCTCCTCCCCCCTGGCTGTGCACTCTCCTCCCCCCTGGCTGTGCACTCTCCTCCCCCCTGGCTGTGCACTCTCCTCCCCCCTGGCTGTGCACTCTCCTCCCCCCTGGCTGTGCACTCTCCTCCCCCTGGTGTGCACTCTCCTCCCCCTGGTGTGCACTCTCCCCCCCCCTGGTGTGCACTCTCCTCCCCCCTGGCTGTGCACTCTCCTCCCCCCTGGCTGTGCACTCTCCTCTCCCCCTGGCTGTGCACTCTCCTCTCCCCCTGGCTGTGCACTCTCCTCTCCCCCTGGCTGTGCTCTCTCCTCCCCCTCTGGCTGTGCACTCTCCTCCCCCTCTGGCTGTGCACTCTCCTCCTCCCCCTGGCTGTGCACTCTCCTCCCCCCCATGGCTGTGCACTCTCCTCCCCCCCCCCCAGGGCATGCACTCGCCTCGCCCACCTGCCCGTGCACTCGCCTCGCCCACCTGCCCGTGCACTCGCCTCGCCCACCTGCCCGTGCACTCGCCTCGCCCCCCTGGCCGTGCACTCGCCTCGCCCCCCTGGCCGTGCACTCGCCTCGCCCCCCTGGCCGTGCACTCGCCTCGCCCCCCTGGCCGTGCACTCGCCTCGCCCCCCTGGCCGTGCACTCGCCTCGCCCCCCTGGCCGTGCACTCGCCTCGCCCCCCTGGCCGTGCACTCGCCTCGCCCCCCTGGCCGTGCACTCGCCTCGCCCCCCTGGCCGTGCACTCGCCTCGCCCCCCTGGCCGTGCACTCGCCTCGCCCCCCTGGCCGTGCACTCGCCTCGCCCCCCTGGCCGTGCACTCGCCTCGCCCCCCTGGCCGTGCACTCGCCTCGCCCCCCTGGCCGTGCACTCGCCTCGCCCCCCTGGCCGTGCACTCGCCTCGCCCCCCTGGCCGTGCACTCGCCTCGCCCCCCTGGCCGTGCACTCGCCTCGCCCCCCTGGCCTTGCACCCTCCCCCCCTTGCCGAGCACGCTCCTCCCCCTGGCCGTGCACCCTCCCCCCCCTGGCCGTGCACTCCCACCCCGGCCGTGCACTCCCACTTCAGCCGTGCTCTCCCCCCAACCGTGAACTCCCCCCGGCCGCACACTCCCCCCAACCGTGAACTCCCCCCCGGCCGCGCATTCACCCCACCCTGGCCGCGCACCCCCCGCCCTGGCCGCGCACTCTCCTCCTTCCCCCCCTGGCCGCGCACCCTTCTCCCTCCTAGCCGTGCAACCTCCTCCCCCCTGGCCGTCACCCTCCTCCCCACCTGGCTGTGCACCCTCCTCCTCCCGTGGCTATGCACTCGCCTCCCCTCCCCTCCCCTCCACTCCCCTGGCTGTGCACTCGCCTCGCCCCCCTGGCCGTGCACTCGCCTCGCCCCCCTGGCCGTGCACTCGCCTCGCCCCCCTGGCTGTGCACTCTCCCCCCCCCTGTCGGCACACTCTCCTCCCCCTGTCGGCGCACTCTCCCCCCCCTGGCCGTGCACCCTCACCCCCTGGCCGTGCACCCTCACCCCCTGGCCGTGCACCCTCACCCCCTGGCCGTGCACCCTCACCCCCTGGCCGTGCACCCTCACCCCCTGGCCGTGCACCCTCACCCCCTGGCGGTGCACCCTCACCCACTGGCGGTGCACCCTCACCCCCTGGCGGTGCACCCTCACCCCCTGGCGGTGCACCCTCACCCCCTGGCCGTGCACCCTCCCCCCCTGGCCGTGCACTCTCCCCCCCCTGGCTGTGCACCCTCCTCCCACCTGGCCGTGCACCCTCCTCCTCCCGTGGCCGTGCACTCGCCTCCCCTCCCCTCCCTTCCCCTCCCCTGGCCGTGCACTCGCCTCCCCTCCCTTCCCCTCCCCTGGCCATGCACTCGCCTCCCCTTCCCTCGCCTCCCCTCCCCTGGCCGTGTACTCGCCTCCCCTCCCCTGGCCGTGTACTCGCCGCCCCTCCCATCCCCTGGCCGTGCACTCGCCTCCCCTCCCCTCCCCTCCCCCCCCCCTGGCCGTGCACCCTCCTCCCCCCCTGGCCGTGCGCCCTCGTCCCCCCTGCCCGTGCGCCCTCCTCCCCCCTGCCCGTGCGCCCTCCTCCCCCCTGCCCGTGCGCCCTCCTCCCCCCTGCCCGTGCGCCCTCCTCCCCCCTGCCCGTGCGCCCTCCTCCCCCCTGCCCGTGCGCCCTCCTCCCCCCCTGCCCGTGCGCCCTCCTCCCCCCCTGCCCGTGCGCCCTCCTCCCCCCCTGCCCGTGCGCCCTCCTCCCCCCCTGGCCGTGCGCCCTCCTCCCCCCTGGCCATGCGCTCGCCTCCCCCCCGCGGCCGTGCACTCGCTTCCCCTCCCCTCCCCTCCCTTTTTCTCCCCTTGCCGTGCACTCGCCTCCCCTCCCCTCTCCTCCCCTTGCCGTGCACTCGCCTCCCCTCCCCTCCCCTCTCCTTCCCTGCCCGTGCACTCGCCTCTCCTCCCCTCCCCTCCCCTCCCCTCCCCTCTCCTCCCCTCCCTGCCCGCGCACTCGCCTCCCCTGCCCTCTCCAACACTGCCCGTGCACTCGCCTCCCCTCCCCTCCCCTCCCCTCCCCTCCCTGCCCGCGCACTCGCCCCCCTGCCCTCTCCAACCCTGCCCGTGCAGTCGCCTCCCCTCCCCTCCGCTCCCCTCCCCCCCCTGCCCGCGCACTCGCCTCCTCTCCCCTCACCTCCCCTCCCCTCCCCTCCCCACCCCTCCGCTGGCCGTGCACTCGCCTCCCCTTCCCTCCTCTCCCCTCACCTTCCCTCCCCACCCCAGGCCGTGCACTCGCCTCGCCTCGCCTCGCCTCCCCTCTCCTCCCCTCCCCTCCCCTCCCCTCCCCTCCCCTCCCCTCCCCTCCCCTCCCCTCCTCTCCCCTCCCCTCCCCTCCCCTCCCCTCCCCTCCCCTCCTCTCCCCTCCCCGTGCACTCGCCTCCCTTCACCTCCCCTGGCCGTGCACTCGCCTCCCTTCCCCTCCCCTGGCCGTGCACTCGCCTCCCTTCCCCTCCCCTGGCCGTGCACTCGCCTCCCCTCCCCTGGCCGTACACTCGCCTCCCCTCCCCTCCCCTCCCCACCCCTGGCCGTGCACTCGCCTCCCCTCCTCTCCCCTCCCCTCCACTCCCCTGGCTGTGCACTCGCCTCCCCTCCCCTCCCCTCCCCTCCGCTCCCTTGCCCTGATCGTGCACTCCCCTCCCCTCCCCTCCCATCCCCTCCCCTCCCCTGACCGTGCACTGGCCTCCCCTCCCCTTCCCTGTCCTTGCACTCGCCTCCCCACCCCTCCCCTCCCCTCCCCTCCCCTCCCCTCCCCTGGCCTTGCACTCGCCTCCCCTCCCCTGGCCGTGCATTAGCCTCCCCTCCCCTTCCCTGTCCTTGCACTCGCCTCCCCTCCCCTCCCCTCCCCTCCCCTAACCGTGCCCTCGCCCGCCGCCCTTCCCGTGCACTCGCCTCCCCCCCTCCCCTGCCTACGCATTTCCTCCTCCCCCTCCCCAGCCCATACACTCACCTCCCCCAGCCCTCTAGTCCATCCTCTGCTCTCCTACCCTCTCCAACTGGATCATCTCTTGTCCCTCCTCTCCTGATCTTGTGCTCACTCCTCTCAAATGTATGTCTGAAGCCTATTGTCCAACCGTCTTGAGTCGTTTCCTGCCAACACTATGCAGAAAAGAGAATATGCTGTGATTGTTCAGTAATGTATGCATCCTCTGTTTGTGCGTCGTTCTGTATCCTCAAATTGTAATGGGTTCCGTTCCATTAATCAGCAACTTTTCCTTGTCTCAACAAAGACTCACTTTTTGTTGATAGTTGTGTACTGAAACAGGCAGCCATTGTGCATATGTCTCTTAATATGTGATTGTTCAATTCCAACTATCAAAGTATGTCATTATAAAATGTCTACTTCTGTTACAAACAGGAATTTCAGAAGATTTCTTGGAACTGAATAGCTCAAATGCAGCAACGATAGTGGCACTTAATAGTGATATTCTCCTAGGAAGTTCTGCCAGCCAGTGGCATCAAATCACTGTAAGTATGACAGTTTTTGATATGGAAAGCTATGTGATAGTACATTGATAACAATTTTTTTACAAAATTTTTGTAATATGTTGATGGAAGTTAAAGTTTGTAATTGTATAAATACTACATCAGGTGATAGGGCAATCAGAATGACTATACATGCATATGGTTAGAATAACCTTAACAGAATACTGTGTGCTATATTATCCATGCTGGAACTTGTGAACTCTGTGGCTATTAACAGTTGTTGGTGAATAACACAACCGGCCACCGATTTGTGACTATTTGTGTTATTCACTGACAAGAAAACTTAGTGCCCATTTACATGTCCCTTAAAGAGTGCAACAAAGCAAACGCTGATGCGAAAGGGAAAAATCTGAATGTGATTCGATGGGTTACAAAGCACACATCAGTTACTTCACACACTGAGACCAACCTGTCACTTATGCCTGAAAAAATGGAGGAGCAGATGGGGACAAAGGGGAAGCATGACATATTGTCAGAAACAGTTTGTTTTGTAGGACGAATTCACATTCCTAACTTAATTAAGGATTGGTGAGAGTAATTATCAAGTCGATCTGGGCCTTGTGCAACAGAAATTAACATAGCAGATCAGTGTGATGAGAAAAGCAGTTACTTATTCTAAGAAGTTACTGGCTACTGTAAGATTCCCTGCCAAATCCAAGATGATGCACCATCTTGAGCAATTGGGAGCTTCAACAAAGATACATTTTGTATTTTTTAAGGTAAAAAGTGCCAGTGAAATAAATAGAAAGTTGGTTGCAGCATTAGGAGATAAAGCTCTAAAGTAACAAATTGTACTTAGATAGTACCAGTGTGATCCCTAAAGTTTCTATTATGGGTTAGAATTGGCTGCCCAGGTGGACAAAATGGAAAATTTGTAGTGTGGCACCGAGATGGGGTCTGTGCTTCATTCAGTCCCATTCCACTTTAGTAATGATTATTAAAGAATTGATTTCATGAGCTAATGTGAGCCCAAATTATTTAAATTCAATAAGAGAATGTGACAGGCACCTTTATTGAATATTTTGTTTGTATGTAACTGATATCGTGAGCTGATCTGAGCTTCAGTTATGTATCAGAAGAGCGTTTATGCACGAAAACACTGAGAGCTGACATACATGTCTTTACAGTGTATTCACACTAGAAATTGGTATACAGCTGTCGGGAAGCTTCCAGAAATGTCAGTCGAATAATACTGCCACTGGTTCCTTAGCTTACAGTGGAGATTTTGTGCGAGGACACAGTTGCACTGGCAACATTTTATGCAATATGTGGATCAAATAGAATTGCTGTCAACATTGCTGCAATGTGGCTGCAATACAAAACATTTTAGAGATATGGTCAGGCAGTATTGCTGATGTCGCAGGTATTTGCCAACATACGCGGAGGGGTTTGCCGGAGTTCACCACTGAGGTTCGAGTGTATTTTCTATTGTACTACAATATTGATCTCTGTCATTCCTGTAAATGCTTCCCTCTCACTCTGTAGTTGTTGTTGTTGTTGTTGTTGTTGTGAGTACGATATATACAACAATGGGAAAGCAGACAAACGAGATAAGTATGAATTTCTTCAATGCAAGTCATCTACAACCAAGCTGTGGGATGACAAAAGTAAGGTACACGTGGTCTGAAAAAGAACAGTCGGCAAGCTGTTGGCAATGAGGTTGAATTGTGTTCAATTTTGGTTTTAGCTTCTCATGTGTGTTACTTTGGTCTGGTCAACAAAAATAAAATATACTTAAAAATTGTATTCTTATTTCAAACTTACCTTAATGAAGTCCTTCTGTCCTTCTACAAAAGCATTGCATACTTTTGGTATCAAGAGACTTATTGGTGAATAGTACACTTCGAAAAGATACTTTAGACTTCTGTATGAATCACCAGTAGTTGAAATCAGAAGAGTGGGTGCCAGTCGGGCTGTAACTGGTACATACTCTCTCATACTTGTATCAGTTTTGCCAATTCTCAAACCAGTTGCTCGAATGAGATATTCAGAATCGTGTTTCAACATTCTGGTAAAATTCTAGGTAAAGATATGAGTTTGTGATTTAAATATTCCGTAGCATGTGCTTACTTAAGAAGAATGCATCTTCAAAGTCTGATTTCTCTTGTTGTTTCTAACTTTATTCCTCATGAATGAAAATGATCAGTTATCAAAAATATAATGTAATTGGCAAGTGACGGCAGGAAAAAACGTGTACAAAAGTACTCAAATTTGCAAGATTTCAGATCCAGTGGCTCCTTCTCCTGGCAGAAGGAGTGGAGGCAAAGGGAGAGGGGTTAAGGAAAATGAATAGTGAGTTTCAGGAAATGGGGAACCCAGGGGTCAGGAGAGACTTACTGGACAAAATGAGAAGGAAAGAGTGGTTGTTCAGTTCAAGCAATGAAAAATCCAGAATAGAATAATGACAATATTATGAAACAGATAGGTTGCTACTCACCATTCAGCAGAGATGTTGAGTTGCAGACAGGCACAACACAAAAAACTGCTAAACAATTAAGCTTTCAGCCAAAAGGCCTTTTCCTGAATTGGACAACACGCACACATGCACGCGCGCACACGAGACTACTGGCTCTGGCTGCTGAGACCAAGCAGTGTTCCCTCGGCAGCCTAAGACAGTAATTTTGTGTGTGTGTGTGTGTGTGTGTGTGTGTGTGTGTGTGTGTGTTTTTGTCTAATTCATAAGAACACCTTTTGGCCTAAAGCTTACTTGTTTAGCAGTCTTCTTTTTGTGCTGGTCTGAAACTCAGCATGTCCACTGTATGGCGAGTAGCAATCTATCCTTTTCACAATAATGTGATCATTCAGTTCAATACCTTTATATGAGTTTTATACATTGCTCGGCACTAGTGGCCATATATGTTCTAGCACAAAGAGCAGCAATATGTGTGAGGACATGTCATTGGATAACATTGTCAGGATGTATTGTCAGCAATATGCGAGCTTTGTGGCTCACATAGATGTATGAGGAAAGATTGGAAAGTAATGAACAATAATTTTAATACCAAAAAGTTTAATAGGTAACAAAACAAAAGAAATCTCAAATCAACTTAAATCTTTCACTTACTTTTCTACATATTCACCAACATTCTCAACACATTTCTCCACGAGTGGTATCAGTTTGCGTTTGGATGATATATGGCCACGTAGGGACTGCCAATTTTACTTCCACATTTGTCGCAATGCGTTGGCCGATCAGGAATTTCTTCTTGGGGCTGAGCAGATGAAGGTCCAATGGTGGAAGATCTGGATTGTATGGAGCATGCTGGAGCACCTACCACCAAAATTTGGTAATTTTCTCATGAACAAGAGCAGCAATATCGTGGCGAGAGGGGGGGGGGAGGAGGGGGGGGGGCAAAGCTCTCTTTGAATATAAAGCTCCCTTTGAATATAAAGCTCCCTTTATACTTACAGCAAAAGATCTAATCAAACTAGTAGTCACTCCACATGAAATCGAGGCTATAAGTAGGGTCACCTTCTGAATTTGGTGGGTGGGAGGGAATTACGACTGAGCACTTGACAGAAGCCTGAGCAAGTACTTCATAAAAAATGACATAGCTGAGTATATATTCTGGAGCTAAGGGAAGCCACCCAACTCCTTTGCATTGTTGTACTTGTACTACACCGAGGGCAGCTTCAGCACTGGCAGTTCATTGCAGCAGCAGCTATAGGGCCATTCCTTATTGTCAGAGACAATGCCGCAGTTTGCCTCGCTTGTCACATGAGTTAGCAAAGAAAATCACTGACGGTCTGTGGGCCACTGTAAGTAATGTGCTGTTCTAAGATTTGGCACACTCTGCTTTGGTACTAGGCACAGTCTTAATTGGGGAAGTGCTTTGTTCTTTGTATTGTTTTAGGAAACCACTGCACTTCAAAGTAAATGATTTCCTGTCAAAAGATAAATTTGTTCCAGTTAGCCCGTCTATTTGAATCTTTTCTTAACAAAAGCGAGTGTTTTTCTGTTTACTTGTATTACATAGGCAGCACTTCATGTTCTTGTGCTTTTTGTAAATGAAAACTGGGTAGGTGTTGCAGAATTTTAGCCCTTCAGTCAGTGGGATGGTACGAAATGCCTCAGTAAGTGCATTTAAGTTGAGGCCCAGCAGTACTCTGTCTGGGCACAGCAGAAAGGTGAGGTTAGGTGCTTTAGCCACTCGACCTACCTCACAGGGCAGTGCATGCTATGGTGCAAGTTGTTGCAATTAGAATAGTGAAAATTCCTTACAATTACTACTGCAGAAGGTTCATTACAGTGGACTTCCATATTGCTATATTACCGCTACATACAACTGGACATTGCTTGATAGCTGCAGTGCATTGTTACAGTCTAACTGATTTGCTGTCATTGGTAACTTGAGTGTGATTATTTACATTTATTGGAGAATTGTTTTGGAGATTTACTCATTTCAATATGCAATTTTCTGCTGAGGCGTGCACTGCCTCACGCAGTATGATACTTTTCATCAAGTACAGCAATGTAGGGCTGGAGAGGGTTTGGGATAAATTGCGTTTGTTCTGTACTGCACTTCTCTGAGGGAGAAAGAGGTAGGGGAGGTGATGAGGACCGGTCTGTAGTTGAAAGTTTACATAGTGGAAGGTGCTACCTCTCCCTGTCCTATATAGCACATTATTATTATTATTAAATAATTTGATTGGATAGATATAAAATCTACTCACCAAGCAGCAGCTGAACACACACATAAAAGAAGATTATTATCAGTCAAGCTTTTTCAGGCAGAACGGTTGAAGGGGAAGGAAGAGGGGTGAAGGAAAATGACTGGAGAGGTCTAGAAAAAGGGGTAGATTTTGGGAAAGTCTCCTTTCCTTCTCATCCTATGTGACAAGTCTCCTTTCACCCACGGATTTGTGTGACTTCCCTATAGCACTAGTCCAGGACGTCTCAGCCTATCTTGTCACAGAACCTTCAGAATCTCTGGTTCTGTCCTTCCATTCAACTGAGAACCAAAGGGGCACAATCAGTTCTGGGGACAATACTGCAAATTGTGAACTTTGTTGAAACTCCATACGCAAGGGTGGTCTTCTCAACCTCCTCCTGCCTGACACTGGAATGACCTGAGAATGACATTGGAGCCCAGACGACAGACATCATTTGTTCCAATGTGCGCCACAATCTGCAGTTGGTTGCAACCTGTTCCCTCAGTGGCTGCCGGAATAGCCTCTTCAACATGTTGAATGAGGTCCCCGGGCACACACACTGAGTGTACCTGGCATCCTTTCCTGACATTTCTCTAAGGGCTATCATCATTCACCATACATTTGAATTACCAACGATTAATAGACCCCTACCCTTTCATGCTTGCCTCCTCTTGACATAGGATAAAACAGGTTTCTCCAAAACAGGCTCAGTTTCAATTTCAGTGGAAGACAGTACCTGAAACTTATTGGGTAGGTGGATTGGAACAACACCCTGAGTCCTTCCTGGTCCCCATCCACCCTGTACAGGGTGCCTGGTACCATTATCACAGGTACACGTTCTCAGGAGCTCTTCAACACACTCGTGTGCTCTTCAGCACACAGATTTGCAGCAGCTGCCAATCATTTGACAACAATTAGGGTGATTTCCAGCTGCTTATGAATGTCAACCAACTCATCCCATGTTCGAGAACAGCATTCACAGTAGGACAGCATTTTGGCTGGAGTAATGTATGACAAGGCAGTAAACAAATAACTAAATTAACTCCAATGATTATCTTGTAATCTGTTGAGCTAAAAAGTTGCTAATTTCCTACAAGAATTGAAGCAAATACAGAAAACAAGATTTCTGTAAAGGCAACACAAGAATTTGTGGTAAAAATGACTAGTTTTCTAAAATGTTTTGAGGTTAATTACTGTTGTTAGCAAACTCGAAAACAGAGTTAATTTACAATAAATGCAGACAATATATAGAGCTACTTCTCTTTTAGGGAAAACTACATGTAATACAATATGTTAGAATATCTAGTACAGTAACTAAATCACAAATGCCAATTTCCTACAAATTGCTTGTAGGTTATGCAGAGGACAATGGTAGTGTCTGAAAATTCTCAAAAACGCATATTTATTTGCATTGATATACAATGAAATTCTGGGGTGATGATTTCTTCGGCAGAACTGTAACCCCACATGCTGATTTACTCCAAAATAAGTTTGTATGCAAAACACTCATACTGGTAATTAACAAAAATATAGTTTTGTAAGTGACCAAAAATTCTCAAAAATAACCTGTTTCTCATGTAATGGCATAATGAAATGAGAATGGATGTTTTGAATGAGGATAGGCTTACTGTTCTCAAAAATTTAAAAATGGCACAAATAAGTTTAAGCCTGTAATTGATGGTAACAGTACAACTTTATCGTGGCACACGAGAATTTTCAAAATTTCACAATATATATCACAATGCAAATGAGTGTTGATACAATCAGTGAAACATTATGCAGAAGCAACAGGAACAGTAATTATTAAGTATGATAATTGTAAAAGTATTTGTATGTACCTTATTTCTATTCTTTTGATGATGTTTCTTTTCTGATATCTTCCTCCAGAAATAATTGATCTCATACAAGGGGCTGTGTCACCTCATCATCACCACCACTTTCGTCCAGATTTATGATGTGTGCGGGGCTTGATAAGAAAGGAAATTGACAGGTTTGGGAGCTCCTGGTGGTCAAGCATGTAGAAAAAAGTAGTAGCATTTTTTGCACAGGTCAGGCAAGACGTGAGCCATTTATTTTAGCACAGTTTGTACATTGTGGTTAGTGCAGTAGGAAGAGTACAGAACAGTAGTCAGGGGGTTATGAGATCGAACCTGACATTTAAAATTTTTTATTTTTAATTTTTATGTTGTTTGCACTGCAAATAAACTGAAATAATGCTCAGAATTTATTAACATTTTCCTAAGACATGAAAAGAGAAGACAAAGGAAATTTTGGTATTTGCAAATAAATTTATGTGCAGAGATTTTAATGCATAAATGAGAACTTCTTATACAAAATTAGATCCTTTTATAATTTTTTAGTTGACGTATGCATGCTGGAGTGATACTTATAAAAACAGGGAAAGCATAATTACATAAAAGTTTCTCATGAAAAACAGACCTGGTTTCCATTCATAAAAGTTTCTCTCTCATCACACCGTTTGGCAGCAAACAATGCATAATGCAAAATTTTGCCAAATATTGGGAAGGATAGATAGTGATGTACAATGGAATGTATTTTGAAAAAGTCCTCTTACACTTCAAAATGAAACTACTGCAGTACCAAGTCCAAAACACTTTAATTACAGTCCCTTTTCAAAATGTTATTTGCAGTCCTCATGGACATCGTAAGTACAGCCTTTCCTTCGAAATTTATTTCCAGTCCCAAATTTTCCTTTGCCTTTCCTTTTCATGCATTTTATGAAAACATCAATAAATACAATGTATTTAGCATTATTTAAGTTTATTGCTGTGTAAGTAATGTAAAATTTGAGAATGAAAAAAAAATAAAAAAGTTTCCACATAGACACTTGATACCAAGACCCTAGGATTACTGTTCTCTAACATTCCCACTGCACTGACAACCTCCTGGAAATCACGCTAACATAAAAGCCTTGTGCCTTGCCCAAAGCACACCAAAAATGCTTTTTTTTTTTCTAAATGCCTGACCATCTGGAGCTTCCACTCCTACCTCTTTCATTTCTGGCCAAGCCCTGCATATACCATAATTCTGATCGAAATCGGTAATGATGAGTAGGTATGGTCCCCTTGTTAGCCTGTTCTGTTTCATTTGGTAGAAATTAAAATAAAGTCACTTTTCCATTTCCTATGTTGTTGTTGTTGTTGTTGTTGTTGTTGTTGTTTATGAACCTTCATTTTATTTCCAGATCCAAACTCCTGTTCAAGGAAGCAAGAGAAAATATGTCCTCATGGCCATTAACAGAAGAATATCGCCGCTGAAAATTAATCCGTATTTTGTAAGTAGGCCTTGTCTTTTATATCTCAGTTGTATGTTGACACATTTTTCTTAAACTATTATTGTAGTTAGACACTGTAGCAAACTAATTAGTATATATCAATACATTTTTTTGAAAACATAATATAGTGGGACATATGAAAAGTCTACTCGTGAAGGAGGGTGGGAGAAAACACACATAACTGCTAAGGAAATGCGCAGGCCATCGCAGCCAATGAGTTATTCTCCTGAAAAGGGTTGAAGGGGCAGGAAGAGGTGAGAAGGAAAAGAATTGGCAAGGTTTAGGAAAACCAGAGCCCAGGTCAGAGGCTATACACCAGACAGGATGAGAAGGAAAAGCTTAATGTTGGGACTGCACCAGATGAGATTTGAAAATGTATGAGCTTGGAGGTGGAAGATAGGGTAATAATCAAGACAGAGATAACTAACAAAACAGCATGCAAAAGTTAATAAGAGTGGAAAGCTAATTGCATTGTACATGGGGTCTAGAGATTCGCGATTGGCTGTCACGGATTTTGATAAAAATTTTTTTTAACAAGCACACATGTTCTTAATGAACATTGATAAAATTTCATGATCATTCTGGAGGTATAATCATTTGTTAGACTCGATAGTGCAGCTATCGACAGTGCATCAGTGAGTTTTTAGCAGCTTGGAAACATAATACCTCCAAAACATTTTCTTGAAAGAAACAAAACTAGGTCATCTTGTATAACTTTTTGCACTCCCTTTAGTGAAATAATAATAATAATAAAACATTTCCTGGACAATGTACATTTGGATAATTTGAAGCAAAGTCAGCCAAAAACAATAGATGCTCAAAAAAATGTGGAGCTTAGCTTTTTATATCTCCAGAAGTCACTGCGGGATACCCCTGAGACCTTGCATACTTATCAATACAAGGTATTAGAGTACAAAATTCTGTTTTTCTACTGATTAAAATTGATTACTAGTTGACAATTTTTCAAAAAACTCCAAAACTGCCTTTTTTGGCTCGCTTTTACAAAATAGCCTCCTGCAAACACTGTAAACCATTTTCATTAGAACATTAGAAATGTCATGTTCTAAACCACCTAAAAACTATATTTGGTCTTGCAATGTGACCATATAAGGTTCTACAGAACAGCAACAAAGTGGAGGTGCATTGAAAATGGGCCCATATTCCACTGGTACTGAAATTAAATCTGTCATATTTTATTATGTTCTATAATTGTTTACTACACTCTGGGGAAGGAAATATCAAAAAATCTGCTTGACAAGGAAGTGAGATAAAAGCTGAATATCTTGAAAAATTTCAAAGAAGGAGTGTCTTTTGTGGCAACACATCATAGCGTATTTTAGTTTTTATGCTATAACTATAGAATGAAATTGGTTTTAAGCTTCACAGTTTAACTTGCATTGCCAAGACAGTGGAGACCATTGTAGTAAAATTGTTGCTTGACAGCTGCAATACACGTTGTATAAATAGTACGCAGATTTTATGCCACTGTCACATTGTGTAAATTTTTTGGATTAGATGGATGTTATAGAGAATAATTAGTACTTGTTTTTATTGTATAATGCTATTGTTGTGCTAGTTTAATTATGGTTTAAGGTTTAGCACACTTAGTGTTAGAAACAGTATCAGGAATAGGATAGATTATTACTAATTGTGAAGATAACCCGTTGAGTTGCAGACGGGCACAACCAAAAGACTGTTACACATGCAGGTACTAGCCAAAGCCTTCCTCAGCAAAGAAAACATACATGCATTCACACAAGCAAACACACCTCATGCATACTCAGCCGCCATAACCGGCAGCTCCGATCAGGATGCGATTGTCACGTGAATAGCAATCTGGAGGGGGGCGGGGAAGCGGGAAGAATAGCTGGGTACAGGTGGGATGAGAGAAGAGCACTGTCTGGCAGGGCTCTCAGGGACTAGCGACTGCCAGGTGCAGCTCTGGAGAGGATGTGAGAGAAAAAAGTGGAAAGCAAAAAAGGAGGAGAGCAGAAAAGGAGAACAGCAGAAAAGGAGGGGAACGGAATAGGACTGGAGCAAGGAAGTTGAAAGAACGGACAGGTACGGTGGCAGAGGGCAGCACACAAAGAGGATGAAGGAATGTGAGAGGGGACGAGGTGATAGGGCAAGGGTTGGAAACTGTTGGGTGGAGGGTGTGTGAGCACGATGTTACTGTAGGTTGAGGCTGGGATGATTTCGGGAGCAGAGGATTTATTGTAACGATAACTCTAATCTGTGCACTTCAGGAAAGCTGGTGGTGGAAGGGAGAGGGGGATCCAGATGGCTCAGTTTGTGAGGCAGCCATTGAAATCAAGCATGTTATGTTCCACAGCATTTTGTACCACAGGGTGGTCAACTTTGCATTTGCCCACTGTTTGGCTGTGGCTATTCAGCCTAATAGATAGCAGGTTGGTTGTAATACCACCTATAAACTCTGTCAGAGTGATCCCATCATGGAAATCCAACATAACCTCCAATCCCTGCTGAAGGCCTTAGGTCTTTCTCAGAACCTCTCCCCTCAATCCATTTCCCTCCTCACCCCTGTGATAACCCCCACACTCTCACCTTTTACATGGTCCCCAAAATTCACAAACTCAACAATCTGGATGACCCATTGTAATTGGTTATTGTTTTCCCACAGAAAACATTTCAATCCCCATTCACCAACACGTCCGACCAATTGCCCATAATCTAGCGCCCACTTCAAACATATCAACCATTTCGTTCATCAACCCTCCACCATCCCCACCCCTTTACCTCCTGGTCACTGCTGATGCCACTTTTCTATACACTAACATCCTCCCTGCCCATGGTCTTATTACAATTGAACACCAACTCTTCCAGTGTCCTTCAGACTTCAAACCCACTACCTCATTCCTCATTCACCTAACTAACTCTATTGTAATGCATAACTACTTCTCCTTTGAAGGGAAGGTATACAAACAAATCTGCAGCACAGCCTTGGGCACCCACATGGCACCCTCCTAAGTCAATATGTTTACAGGCCATTTAGAGGAGACCTTCCTAGCTTCCCAGAACCCGAAACCCTTGGCTTGGTTCAAGTTCATTGATGATATCTTCATAATCTGGACTCAAGGCCAAGGCTCCCTATTCTCATGCCTTCACAGCCCCAGCACTTCCTCTCCCACTCATTTCACCTCATACTCCACAACTCGGCATGCCACCTTCTTCACTGTTGGCTCCATCCACACCTCCACCCATATTAAACCCACCAACCAGCTACAATACCTCCATTTTGACAGCAGCTGTCAATCCAATAACAAACATCCCATACAGCCATGCTACCCGGGGATGGCATATCTGCAGTGACAAGAACTCCCTTTCCCAGTTTCCTGGAAGTCTCAAAAAGCCCTTCACAGTTAGGCATTATCACTCACATCTAGTTTATAAACATACCTCCTATGCCACTTCCCACCACACCCTTCCCACCACACTCTTCCCCCCACACTCTTCCCCCCACACTCTTCCCCCCACACTCTTACCCTCCCCCCACTCTTACCCTCCCCCCACACTGTTACTCTCCACGCCACACACTTACCCACCCTCCCACACTCTTACCCTCCCCCCACCCTCTTACCCACCCTCCCACACTCTTACCCTCCCCCCACACTCTTACCCCCCCACACTCTTACCCCCCCCCACACTCTTACCCACTCTCACACACTCTTACCCTACACCTACACTGTTACCCTCCCCCCACACTGTTATCCTCCCACCCACATCGTAACTCTTCCCCACGCACTATCTCCCCCCCACCCTCCTTCTCACCCCTGCACTCTCCCCCACACTCTCCCCCACACTCTCCCCCACACTCTCCCCCCACACTCCCCCCCCACACTCTCCCCCCACACTCCCCCCACACTCTCCCCCCCCCCACACTCTCCCCCCCCACACTCTCCCCCCACACTCTCCCCCCACACTCCCCCCCCACACTCCCCCCCCACACTCCCCTCCACACTCCCCAGGCACACTCCTCCCTCCCCGCCGCACTCCCCAGGCACACTCCTCCCTCCCCGCACTCTTCCCCCCTCCCCGCACCCTTCCACCCTCCCCGCACCGTTCCCCCCTCCCCGCACTTTTCACCATCTGGCCCTCCACACCCCGCACCCATCTCCACTGAACCCCCACACCCTCTCCCTTCCCCAATCTCCCCCTCTCCCACACCCTCCCCCTCTCCCACACCCTCCCCCTCTCCCACACCCTTCCCCTCTCCCACACCCTTGCCCTCTCCCACACCCTCCCCCTCTCCCACACCCTCCCCCTCTCACCCTCCCCCTCTCACCCTCCCCCTCTCACCCTCCCCCTCTCCCACACCCTCCCCCTCTCACCCTCCTCCTCTCCCACACCCTCCCCCTCTCACACTCCCCCTCTCCCACACCCTCCCCCTCACACACTCCCCCTCTCCCACACCCTCCCCCTCTCACCCTCCCCCTCTCCCACACCCTCCCCCTCTCCCACACCCTCCCCCTCTCACCCTCTCATTCTCCCACACACTCCCCACCCCACCTCCTCCCCTCTCCGCTCACGCCCTCCCCACTCACGCCCTCCCCACTCACGCCCTCCCCACTCACGCCCTCCCCACTCTCCCCCATCCCCACTCTCCCCTCCCCACTCTCCCCATCCCCACTCTCCCCATCCCCACTCTCTCCCCTCCCCCTCCCCACTCTCCCCTCCCCACTCTCCCCATCCCCACTCTCTCCCCTCCCCATCCCCACTCTCCCCATCCCCACTCTCCCCATCCCCACTCTCCCCATCCCCACTCTCCCCATCCCCACTCTCCCCTCCCCACTCTCCCCTCCCCACTCTCCCCATCCCCACTCTCCCCTCCCCACTCTCCCCTCCCCACTCTCCCCTCCCCACTCTCCCCATCCCCGCTATCCCCTCCCCACTCTCCCCATCCCCGCTATCCCCTCCCCACTCTCCCCATCCACGCTCTCCCCTCCCCACTCTCCCCATCCCCGCTCTCCCCTCCCCACTCTCCCCATCCCCGCTCTCCCCTCCCCACTCTCCCCATCCCCGCTATCCCCTCCCCACTCTCCCCATCCCCACTCTCCCCATCCCCACTCTCCCCATCCCCACTCCCCCCATCCCCACTCCCTCACTCCCCACTCTCTTCCTCCCCACTCTCCCCCTCCTCCCTCTCCCCCTCCCCACTCTCTTGCCCACACACACTCCCCCCTCGCTCCCCCCCTCGCTCCCCCCCTCGCTCCCCCCACACACACTCCCCCCCACTCACAAACACCTCACTCACAGTCCCCCCACTGACCTCCCCCCTCTCTCCCACACCCTCGCCCCCCCCACTCTCTCCCCCACACCCTCTCCCCCCACTCTCTCCCCCACACCCTCTCCCCCACCCACTCTCCCCCACACCATCTCCCACCACCCACTCTCTCCCCCACACCCTGCCCCCCACTCTCTCCCACCACCCACTCTCTCCCCCACACCCTGCCCCCCACTCTCTCCCCCCTGCCCCCCACTCTCTCCCCCCCTGCCCCCCACTCTCTCCCCCCCTGCCCCCCACTCTCTCCCCCCTGCCCCTCACTCTCCCCCCCACACCCTGCCCCCCACTCTCCCCCCACACCCTGCCCCCCACTATCCTCCCCCCACACCCTGCCCCACACTGTCTCCCCCCCACCCTGCCCCCACTCTCTCCCCCACCCCCACCCACTCTCTCCACCACACCCCCTCTCTCTTCCCCCCACACACTCTTCCCCCACACACTCTTCCCTGCACACACTCTTCCCCGCACACACTCTTCCCCTCACACACTCTTCCCCCCCACACCCTTCCCCGCACACACTCTTCCCCTCACACCCTTCCCCGCACACACTCTTCCCCTCACACACTCTTCCCCCCCACACCCTCACCCCCCACACCCTCACCCCCCACACCCTCACCCCCACACCCTCACCCCCACACCCTCACCCCCACCCCCCACACCCTCACCCCCCACACTCTTCCCCCCACACTCTTCCCCCCCCCACACTCTTCCCCCCCACACTCTTCCCCCTCCACCCCACACTCTTCCCCCTCCACCCCACACTCTTCCCCCTCCACCCCACACTCTTCCCCCCCACACTCTTCCCCCTCCACCCCACACTCTTCCCCCTCCACCCCACACTCTTCCCTCCCACACTCTTCCCCCCACACTCTTCCCCCCACACACTTCCCCCCCCACACACTTCCCCCCCACACTCTTCCCCCCCCACACTCTTCCCCCCCACACTCTTCCCCCCACACTCTTCCCCCCCCACACTCTTCCCCCCCCCCACACTCTTCCCCCCCACACTCTTCCCCCCCCCCACACTCTTCCCCCCCACACTCTTCCCCCCCCCACACTCCTCCCCCCCACTCTCTTCCCCCCACACTCTTCCCCCCCACACTCTTCCCCCCCACACTCTTCCCCCCCCCACACTCTTCCCCCCCACACTCTTCCCCCCCACACTCTTCCCCCCCCACACTCTTCCCCCCACACTCTTCCCCCCACACTCCCCCCCACACTATTCCCCCCACACTCCTCCCCCCCACACACTCTTCCCCCCACACTCCTCCCCCCCACACACTCTTCCCCCCCCTCCCCCCTCCCCCCCACACTCCTCCCCCCCACACACTCTTCCCCCCCCTCCCCCCTCCCCTTCACACCTCCGCCCCCCCCACACCTTTCCGCCCCCCCCACCCACACCCTTCCCCCCACACCCTTCCCCCCCACATCGTTCCCCCCCACACCCTTCCTCCCCACACCCTTCCCCCCCACACTGTTCCCCCCCACACCGTTCCTCCCCACACCCTTCCCCCCCACACCGTTCCCCCCACATCCTTCCTCCCCACATCCTTCCCCCCCACATCCTTCCCCCCCACATCCTTACCCCCACATCCTTCCCCCCCACACTCTTCCCCCCCCCCACACTCTTCCCCCCTCCCACACTCTTCCTCCCCCCCACACACTCTTTTCCCACACACTCTTTTCCCACACACTCTTCCCCCCCCCACATTCTCCCCCCCCCCACATTCTCCCCCCCACATTCTCCCCCCCACATTCTCCCCCCCACATTCTCCCCCCCACACTCTTGCCCCCCCCCACACTCTTGCCCCCCACACTCTTGCCCCCCACACTCTTGCCCCCCACACTCTTGCCCCCCACACTCTTGCCCCCCACACTCTTGCCCCCCACACTCTTGCCCCCCACACTCTTGCCCCCCACACTCTTGCCCCCCACACTCTTGCCCCCCACACTCTTCCCCCCCACACACTCTTGTCCGCCCCACACACTCTTTTCCGCTCCACACTCTTCCCCCCCACACTCTTCCCCCCCACACTCTTCCCCCCCCCCCCCACAATCTTCCCCCCCACACTCTTCCCCCCCACACTCTTCCCCCCCACACTATTCCCCCCCACACTATTCCCCCCCCCACACTTTTCCCCCCCACACTTTTCCCCCCCACACTCTTCCCCCCCACACTCTTGCCCCCCACACTCTTGCCCCCCACACTCTTGCCCCCCACACTCTTGCCCCCCACACTCTTCCCCCCCCCCACACTCTTCCCCCCCCCACACTCTTCCCCCCCCACTCTCTTCCCCCCCACTCTCTTCCCCCCCCCACACACTCTTCCCCCCCCACACTCTTCCCCCCCCCCACACTCTTCCCCCCCCACACTCTTCCCCCCCCCACACTCTTCCCCCCCACACTCTTCCCCCCCCCCACACTCTTCCCCCCCACACTCTCTTCCCCCCCACACACTCTTCCCCGCCCCACACACTCTTCCCCGCCCCACACACTCTTCCCCGCCCCACACACTCTTCCCCGCCCCACACACTCTTGTCCGCCCCACACACTCTTGTCCGCCCCACACACTCTTGTCCGCCCCACACACTCTTGTCCGCCCCACACACTCTTGTCCGCCCCACACTCTTCCCCCCCCCCACACTCTCCCCCCCCACACTCTCCCCCCCACAATCTTCCCCCCCACACTCTTCCCCCCCACACTCTTCCCCCCCACACTCTTCCCCCCCACACTCTTCCCCCCCACACTCTTCCCCCCCACACTCTTCCCCCCCACACTCTTCCCCCCCACACTCTTCCCCCCCCACACTCTTCCCCCCCACACTCTTCCCCCCCCACACTCTTTCCCCCCCACACTCTTTCCCCCCCACACTCTTTCCCCCCCACACTCTTCGCCCCCCACACTCTTCGCCCCCCACACTCTTGCCCCCCCCCCCACACTCTTGCCCACACACACGCTTCCCCCCCACACACTCTTCCCCCCCACACACTCTTCCCCCCCACACACTCTTCCCCCCCACACACTCTTCCCCCCTCCCCCCCACACACTTCCCCCCCACACTCTTCCCCCTCCACACTCTTCCCCCCCACACTCTTCCCCCCCACACTCTTCCCCCCCACACTCTTCCCCCCCCACTCTCTTCCCCCCCACAATCTTTCCCCCCACACTCTTCCCCCCCACACTCTTCCCCCCCACACTCTTCCCCCCCACACTCTTCCCCCCCACACTCTTCCCCCCCACACTCTTCCCCCCCACACTCTTCCCCCCCACACTCTTCCCCCCCACACTCTTCCCCCCCACACTCTTCCCCCACACACTCTTCCCCCCCCCCACACTCTTCCCCCCCCACTCTCTTCCCCCCCCACACTCTTCCCCCCACACACTTCCCCCCCACACTCCCTCCCCCCCCACACTCCCCCCCCACACTCTTCCCCTCCCCCGTACTCCACCCGCACACTCTTGCCCTCCCCCATACTCTCCCCCCACACTCTTCCCCCCCCGTACTCTTCCCGTGCACTCTCCCCCCTGTACTCTCCTCCCCGCACTATCCCCCCCCCCCGCTCTCTTACCCCCCCGCCCCCCTCCACCGCGCTCCTCCCCCCCCCCCCCCGCACTCTCCCCCCAACACTCTCCTCCCAACACTCTCCCCCCAACACTCTCCTCCCCCACACTCCCTCCCCCACACTCTCCCCCCCCACACTCCCTCCCCCACACTCTCCCCCCCCACACTCTCCCCCCCACACTCTCCCCCCCACACTCTGCCCCCCACACTCTCCCCCCACACTCTCCCCCCCACACTCTCCCCCCCCTACACTCTCCCCCCACCCTCTTCTCGCCACACTCTCCCTCCCACCCTCACCGAGTGAGGTGGCGCAGTGGTTAGACACTGGACTCGCATTCGGGTTGGATGACGGTTCAATCCCGTGTCCGGTCATCGTGATTTAGGTTTTCCGTGATTTCCCCAAATCCCTCCAGGCAAATGCTGGGATGGTTCCCTTCAAAGGGTACGGCCGACTTCCTTCCCTGTCCTTCCCTAATCCGATGAGACCGATGACCTCGCTGTCTGGTCTCCTTCCCCAAAAAACAACCAACAACAACAAACAACAGCCCCCACACTCTCCCCCCCACCCTCTTCCCCCCACACTCTCCCCCCCACCCTCTTCCCCCCACACTCTCCCCCCCACCCTCTTCCCCCCACACTCTCCCCCCACCCTCTTCCCCCCACACTCTCCCCCCCACCCTCTTCCCCCCACACTCTCCCCCCCACCCTCTTCCCCCCACACTCTCCCCCCCACCCTCTTCCCCCCCACTCTTCCCCCCACACTCTCCCCCCACCCTCTTCCCCCACCCTCTTCCCCCACACACTCTCCCCTCCACCCTTTTCCCCCCACACTCTCCCCCCCACCACCCTCTTCCCCCCACACTCTCCCCCCCCACCCTCTTCCCCCACACTTCCAATCATCCCACCATCCCCTAGAGCCAGCTACAAAAGGGTGCCACCTTCATCACCCGTAGCACCCCAGACTGGAACAACTGACCCCATCCTTTGTCAGGGCTTTGATTATCTATCGTCATGCCCCAAAAAGTGGGAAATACAACCTAAGATCCTTCTCACCCCTCTAAAGTGATGTTCTGCTGCTCACCAAAACCTCCACATCATTCTAGTCCATCCCTATACCACTAATAATTCCAAACCTTTGCCACAGCAATCATATCCCTGTGGAAGACCTAGGTGCAAAACCTGTCCATTCCGCTCACTGACCACTTCCTGTTCTAGTCTTATTCCATCACAGTCTGGGACGTCTGTGAAAGCAACCATGTTGTGTACCAACTCGGTTGTAAGCACTGTACCACGTTTTATATTGGTATGACTACCAACCTGCTATCTACTAGGAATGAAATACCACTGTCATCTAGTGACCAAAAGTAAAGTTGATCAGACCGTTGCACAAAATACTGTGGAACATAACATGCTTGATTTCAATGGCTGCTTCACAACATGGGCCATCCACCACCAGCTTTTCTGAACTGCGCAGATGGGAGTTATCTTTACAATAAATTCTCTTCTCCTGAAATTATCCCCCCCTTCAACCTAGTGCCCCCACACCCTCCACACAACAGTTTTCGCCCCTTATCCTATCTCCTTGTCCTCTTTGTGTGCTGCCCTCTGCCACCATACCTGTCCGTCCTTTCCCCTCCCCTGCTCCACTTCTTTTCCACTCCTCCTTTTCTGCTTCTCTCTTTTTCTGCTCTCCTCCTTTTCCTTCACTCTGCTTTTCCATTCTCACTCTCCTCCTCTTCTGCTCTCCTCCTCTTCTGCTCTCCTCCTCTTCTGCTCTCCTCCTCTTCTGCTCTCCTCCTCTTCTTCTGCCCCCCTCCTCTTCTTGTGCCCCCCTCCTCTTCTTGTGCCCCCCGCCTCTTCTTGTGCCCCCCTCCTCTTCTTGTGCCCCCCTCCTCTTCTTGTGCCCCCCTCCTCTTCTTGTGCCCCCCTCCTCTTCTTGTGCCCCCCTCCTCTTCTTGTGCCCCCTCCTCTTCTTGTGCCCCCCTCCTCTTCTTGTGCCCCCCTCCTCTTCTTGTGCCCCCCTCCTCTTCTTGTGCCCCCCTCCTCTTCTTGTGCCCCCCTCCTCTTCTTGTGCCCCCCTCCTCTTCTTGTGCCCCCTCCTCTTCTTGTGCCCCCCTCCTCTTCTTGTGCCCCCCTCCTCTTCTTGTGCCCCCCTCCTCTACTTGTGGCCCCCTCCTCTACTTGTGGCCCCCTCCTCTACTTGTGGCCCCCTCGTCTTCTGCTCCCCTCTTATTGTGCCCCCCTCCTCTTCTGCTCTCCTCTTCTTGTGCCCCCCCTCCTCTTCTGCTCTCCTCTTCTTGTGCCCCCCCTCCTCTTCTGCTCTCCTCTTCTTGTGCCCCCCCTCCTCTTCTGCTCTCCTCTTCTTGTGCCCCCCTCCTCTTCTGCTCTCCTCTTCTTGTGCCCCCCCTCCTCTTCTGCTCTCCTCTTCTTGTGCCCCCCTCCTCTTCTGCTCTCCTCTTCTTGTGCCCCCCTCCTCTTCTGCTCTCCTCTTCTTGTGCCCCCCTCCTCTTCTTGTGCCCCCCACCTCTTCTGCTCTCCTCTTCTTGTGCCCCCCTCGTCTTCTGCTCTCCTCTTCTTGTGCCCCCCTCGTCTTCTGCTCTCCTCTTCTTGTGCCCCCCTCGTCTTCTGCTCTCCTCTTCTTGTGCCCCCCTCGTCTTCTGCTCTCCTCTTCTTGTGCCCCCCTCGTCTTCTGCTCTCCTCTTCTTGTGCCCCCCTCGTCTTCTGCTCTCCTCTTCTTGTGCCCCCCTCGTCTTCTGCTCTCCTCTTCTTGTGCCCCCCTCGTCTTCTGCTCTCCTCTTCTTGTGCCCCCCTCGTCTTCTGCTCTCCTCTTCTTGTGCCCCCCTCGTCTTCTGCTCTCCTCTTCTTGTGCCCCCCTCGTCTTCTGCTCTCCTCTTCTTGTGCCCCCCTCGTCTTCTGCTCTCCTCTTCTTGTGCCCCCCTCGTCTTCTGCTCTCCTCTTCTTGTGCCCCCCTCGTCTTCTGCTCTCCTCTTCTTGTGCCCCCCTCGTCTTCTGCTCTCCTCTTCTTGTGCCCCCCTCGTCTTCTGCTCTCCTCTTCTTGTGCCCCCCTCGTCTTCTGCTCTCCTCTTCTTGTGCCCCCCTCGTCTTCTGCTCTCCTCTTCTTGTGCCCCACCCCCCTCCTCTGCTCTCCTCTTCTTGTGCCCCACCCCCCTCCTCTGCTCTCCTCTTCTTGTGCCCCACCCCCCTCCTCTGCTCTCCTCTTCTTGTGCCCCACCCCCCTCCTCTGCTCTCCTCTTCTTGTGCCCCACCCCCCTCCTCTGCTCTCCTCTTCTTGTGCCCCACCCCCCTCCTCTGCTCTCCTCTTCTTGTGCCCCACCCCCCTCCGCTGCTCTCCTCTTCTTGTGCCCCACCCCCCTCCGCTGCTCTCCTCTTCTTGTGCCCCACCCCCCTCCTCTGCTCTCCTCTTCTTGTGCCCCACCCCCCTCCTCTGCTCTCCTCTTCTTGTGCCCCACCCCCCTCCTCTGCTCTCCTCTTCTTGTGCCCCCCCCCCTCTTTTGCTCTCCTCTTCTTGTGCCCCCCCCCTCTTTTGCTCTCCTGTTCTTGTGCCCCCCCCCTCTTTTGCTCTCCTCTTCTTGTGCCCCCCCCCCCTCTTTTGCTCTCCTCTTCTTGTGCCCCCCCCCCCTCTTTTGCTCTCCTCTTCTTGTGGCCACCCCTCTTTTGCTCTCCTCTTCTTGTGGCCACCTCTCTTCTGCTCTCCTCTTCTTGTGCCCCCCCCCCTCTTCTGCTCTCCTCTTCTTGTTATTCCATTTAATTTTTTATTAAAAGCATTTTTTTGAGCTGAATGTGCTACAGAAGTATTAAAACAACAAAAAAGACAACTTACTTTCAGTTTTTCTGACTCAAGCTCATTTCCTAGTGAAATATGGCATCCCGGTTAAGACACAAGTTGAAAATATGGTCACTATTTTTTTTATAAACTTAAATTTGCCATATTTCATGAGAGTACCTTTTCCATTAGACGTTTGCAAGCAAATATAAGTCTGGGCTTCAGTTGTCTAAGTATGATTCCACAATGCATCGTTGTCGGCTGCAGAAAATGACGTGGTTCAGCGTGTTTCTCTCATTTTGGTGTTTCAAATACAGTTTCTTCCAATGTAGTTTCTTCTTTTCAGATAATACAAAAATAATAGTAATATAATTCAAAATTATTTATGACTGCGACCTTCACATTGTTCTTCCATCAACACACACCAAGAGTTAGCTTCCGACTCGGACTGAGTATAGTCAAAGACTACTCCAACGTCAAAGATATTTTACACAATCAATTTCTTTGCTATTCTTCGATACATTTTCTAATAGTAATCAATATGCTTTTACTCTCAAAAAGAGAAGTAAATTAACATATAATAAGACAAATTATAATAAATTCTGACAAAAATATAAGAAAGCATTTTCAATTCAGTATCGACAAATACGGTAAAAAAAATAACATCTCCCAGATCCATTACAACTGCTCCCCAGGGCTTTTGTTGCTATGGACATATACAACAAAATCCCGACCACACTCAGTGATGGATCTGTATTACACAATTAGTACACTAATGATGCAGTCTGATAACCTCTTCCAAATTTGGACTCTTTGAATCTGTGGACTTGTTACTGGCTGTTGTTGCAATGATACTTCCCCATCAATCTCATACACAAAAAAATTCAAGTAAAGAAATTATTTGACATGACAAATATACATGGTATAAAACATACATGAGAAATATTGTAACATACAGATTGAAAATAATAGGAAGGTAAAACTCATTTCCTAGAATAAGATTTAATTTTTTTTAAATATTAATGTTAATTTCATTATGCTTACATATTGTACAGTAAAAATGATACTGGACATATATAGTGTAATGTGTTTTTCTCTATATTTGCCTTTTATATATATATATTTTTTTTAACTTCTGATTTTTTTATATTTTTTTAATTAGTCATGGTTTTTTTTGTATATTTTTTTTCCTTATGATTTTCTTCTTTTAGTACAGCTAAAGATACATCAGTATTATCTAAATTTTTGCAATTGTTTATATACACTTGCCTCTCTACTACAATATTACTACAAGTCACATTTTTATGAAGAGTACTTTTGCTCCCCACAACATCAGTATAAACAACAATAAACTGCTCATATATCATGAGGTTTTATCTAAAATTGGTTTTGAAACTTATACCTTTGCATGCATGTCCTCACATGCATGCCTTCACCCACAGGGAAGAATTAGCTTCCGAAATTAGAAAAATTCAGAAATGCTCACTAGGGAGACTTTTTTTTTGTAAAAAAGTAAAAATAAATCTTTCTCTCATTCTTTGTTACATCAGTGTTTTTTTTTATCAGTTTCAATTAACATGTGACTTCAAATTATTAATTTATACATGCAAATATACATACTTGGTTGTACAGGTAGTTTTGTTCTAACAAGCACATTCCAGTGGAGGACTTTTGTTTTAGATGATAATAGGTTATTTAAATTTTGAAATTATGATTTCTGTTTATACAGTTTTAAAGAGACAACATTCCTAAGACCAAATAATTTCTTTGACTTAGGATACACCAAACGATAAGCATTAGGGTGTGGATTTTCTACGACTTTTTTCATGCTTGAGCAACATTCTGCTTGCAAATGCTATAGTACAATGTATCTTAACTCCATTCTCTACTCTTTCTTGAAATAACTCTGCTCCAAGCCCATAATTACTGCTATCAGTGTTAAAAAAAAATGGTAAATTAAAATCAGGTCTGTGTAATAAGTGTTGCTTCCTCAACTCTTGCTTAATTTTATCAAACTCTTCCTGACAACTTTTATCCCAAACCCAAACAGTGTTTTTCTTAAGTAACTGACTTAAACATGGTGCATTCAGACTCTGATCACTTATATGTTTTCGGTAATAACCGCATAACCCAAAGAACGACTTTAATAGTTTTTTAGTCTTAGGAATAGGAATTTCTGAAATTGCTTTAATTTTTTCTGGATCTGCCAAAATTCCCTTGTCTGTGACAACATGACCCAAAAATTTTATTTCAGAAACTGCAAATTTACATTTCTCTAATTTCAATGTCATCCCCCCTTTTCTAAGTTTTTCACAAACTGACTTCAAAATCAAAAAATGTTCCTCCCAATTCTTTCCTGTAACCAAAATGTCATCTACATAGATTATCAGTTTAGACGCAAGTTCTTGCCCCAGTACATGATCCAAAGCTCTTATAAATTCGGAAACAGAAGAATTTAACCCAAATGGCACAACACAATATTGGTAACTCTTACCATTGTACAAGAAAGCAGTATATTTTCTAGAATTAACCGAAAGTGGTACTTGATGAAAACCCGAAGTTAGATCCAAACTTGACATATATTTTATATCTGTAAATTTATAGAGTAACTCATCAATATTTTCAGGATGGTCTGTCTGTCTGAACAAAATTTTGTTTAAGTGTCTAGAGTCCAAAACCAATCTTACTCCACCATCTTTTTTCGAAACTACTACTAGAGGATTATTATATGCACTGATACTCCTTTCTATTATATTACATCCTTCCATCTTTTTCAGCTCTTTCTCAACAGCAGGTCTTTTTGATATTGCAATAGTGTATGGTTTTATGAAAAATGGTTCATGAGGTTTTACCTGAAGCTCACACTGGTAACCCTTTACCCTACCAGGTATGTCACTAAAAACATCACTGTATTCCCACAGCAGATTTTCTAACTGTTGTTTTTGCTCCCCAGATAAATTTTGTGTTTCTGAAATTTTCAAATTTACCAAATTCCCAAATTCAACTTCATCAGTATCAAATCTATGAATTTCAATATTCTCCAATCTATTTTCTTTTAGTAAATTGATACTGTCAAAATTTCCATTACTCTGATCACCAAGTGTGTTCACAAAATTTGTCTGAATGTATTCCCTTTCACTAGTTTCTATCAAAAGTTTTCTTCCAACCCAATCAAATGCTGTATTTACTTTTACTATCCAATTCATACCCAAAAGAAAATCCTCATTAAATTCCTGAATTACAAAACATCCATGTGTGAACAACTTACCTTCAATTAAAAATGTCACTAAAGCCTGGCTTTTTACCAATTTACTGCTCTTCCCAGTAGCACCTTTTATCTTTACCCCAACAACTAGCATTTCAACATAATCTTTCCCCACTTTCAATTTCTTGCTTAACCTTTCAGATATTCCAGAGATCTCACTTCCTGTATCAATAAAACATTTACCAATCCATGACCCAATTTGAACTTTTATATAAGGACTGCAAAATTGATCACTTTTCTCAGAACTTGTATCCTCATGTAATAAATCACTTTCAATTTCCCCAAACCTATACTTATCAGAATCATATGGTATATCATTATATGTATTATTTGTCACAGTTATAAAATTTGCACAAGACACAAAATTGTCATGAGTACTCTCTATTATCTCAAATAGCCAAGAATTTTCATCCAAATCACATTGTATACTATTGAAGTACTTATCCTTCAGCTTTTCAAAAATAAAATATCTCATCTTTTTCCACCACTCAGGACATACAGTTTCACATACATTAATAAGCATCTTTCTGAAGTTCTTGTCAAAAGAAATAGTTTCACTGTTCAGCCATATATTCATAAGAAATGTGTGTGTATCATTAGTATCTATAAAAGTTTCACTTAGGTTAGAAGTTATACATGTGTCATCGTTATTTGTGTAGTCAGATTCTTTACCAACAACATCAAAATTCACACTTTCACATACATCCAGCTTGTGAGCTTTATTCATCCTGGTAACATCCCTGGGAATTTCTATAATATTCTCACTATTTAATCCATTTTCAACCATGTGTATACCCAACTCCCTATTTAAACTAATGAAATACCTTTCCTCAACATCATCATCAATACCATTACCATCATTATCAACTTTATCAACAACATCATTATCATTACACATATTCAGGTCATACACATTCAAATTATTCCCCAAAATATTATTTCCCCTTTCTAAAGTTACCAGATCCCTTTCACCAACATTTTCATTCTCACAGCATGCATTCTCTCTTTCATTCACACACATCTCTGAACTACTGCAAATTTCATCATCCGACAAAGTGTTTTTCTTTTCTGCCCAAGTGTAAAACTCTGTTAAGTTAAATGAATCACAATTACTTTTATCTACTGTATGTTCTTGTGTATTGAAAATTTTATCTTTATCAATATTATTTTCCTCTTGAAATTTCTTCAATAAGTAACAACTAATGACCTCATGTGACAGCTTAGGTTTGGAACTGACCTGTTTGGGTTTATGATAGTCACATCCATTGGTCCTTTCATCATGCTCACCTTCTGCCTCAACCTTGCGGACCTTCAAGGGGGCGTCTACTCGTTTTTTATTTCCGGTTCCTGTTTGAACTGCTGATTATGGTTCTGCCAATGTCTCTGATCAACATTTCTGATCCCATTCCTATGCCAAACATTACCTGATTGTTCGTAGTTTTTATTGTACTGACCTCTATCAAAATTTCTGTGATTTTGATCCCTAAAGTGTTCTCTATTTTGTTGATTATTAACGCGAAAATGTTGTTCTTGTTTTGGATAAAAATTATGGTCCTTCTTTTCAAAATTGCTATATCCCCCTGAATTTTGACTGACACCATGATAATTGTTTTGTTCCCTTTTTTGAAAGTTGTCATTTCCCCAATTTTGACCATTACCTTTCTGAGTAAACCCACTGTGTGTTCTTGTTGTTACCCTATCCAGCTTTTCAATATAATTGAGAAACTGCTCTACATTACTATCAGGACAATGAACTAAACTCAACTGCATTGCTGATGGCAATCTTCTCTTTAAGGTATCAATTTTGATCAAGTCATCCAAAGGTTTTGTTAAATGAATAAGTTTTTGAAGTTCACTTTTGCAAAATTGTTTCATGTTCCCATCTGATTCCCTATAGTTTCACCCATTCAAAAATTCACTTTTGATTCTAGTTTGTTTAAGATCATCCCAAAATTTTTCCAAAAATTTTGATTCAAATTCTGAAAAGGTCATCCCCAAAGTTACAATCTGGTTTGCCCAAGTCAAAGCTTCCCCTTCCAAGAATTTTTTCACAAATTTAATTTTTATTTCATCTGGTGAGTGAGGTAAAAAACAATCCTTACAATACTGCATAAAATCAACGGGATGTAAGGGTCCATCTACCGAAAAGTGCTTCACTGGAATATTAGATATAAGATTACACGTGTTGACATTGTAATTTTTGCTTTGAAATTCAATGTCAAAACTTTCAATTTTTTCGCTAAGTTCTTTGACAGATTTTTTGTTTTCCAAATCATTGCATTCTACTTTTTCTTCTAGAGTAACCAAACAATTGTCAGTTTCTTGTTGTACATTTTTAACTAAAACTTTTGTATTCTCATCCAAATTTTTAATTTCCCCTTTTATCTCATTAAAATCAATTAAATTTCTTTCCCTATCTACCAGTAACTCATTTTTTACAGTATTAATTTCACCGCTCAATTTAGCATCAATTTCATTTACTTTTGCTTCCACAGATTCAATTTTTTCCTCAACACTGCCAACTCTGTTCGAAAGCTCACCCACTTGGGTATTGACTGCTTGGACTTGCAACAAAATGTTATCAATTTTTTCATCCCAGTAAGTCTTATTGTCGTCAAATGATTGTTTAATTTCTTTCGTGAAATTTACAAGAAAACTTTTTAAATCAAATTGATCGGTTCTTTCTGTTTCATTTGACCTGTCCTGATGTTCGAAGTCTATTAAATTACTACTTTCTACTTTAGGCACAATACTCTCGAAAATCTCATAAGTCATTGTGAAGAACAAAAATTTATACACAACAATACAAAACAAGATAAAAATATTGTTTTAACAAAATACGAGGGTTTCGTGACTTATCTGGAACACTCTTCTACTGTAGCAAAACCACGTTTTCCATCCATGTGATTGTTGACCAAAATTCTTGAAGTATTTTCTTCTGTCGAAAATTATATTTTTTGCCGAAACATTTCTTCTCCAAAACTTTTACTTCCTGATGAACACAAACACTGTAACACACATTCTGAAGAAACTGGTATTAACACACAAAAATTTTCTTCCTCGTAGCACTGTTGAAGATCTCATGAACACAATATCCCGGCTACAGTCCCCAGTTGAAATATGGCATCCCGGTTAAGACACAAGTTGAAAATATGGTCACTATTTTTTTTATAAACTTAAATTTGCCATATTTCGTGACAGTACCTTTTCCATTAGACGTTTGCAAGCAAATATAAGTCTTGGCTTCAGTTGTCTAAGTATGATTCCACAATGCATCGTTGTCGGCTGCAGAAAATGACGTGGTTCAGCGTGTTTCTCTCATTTTGGTGTTTCAAATACAGTTTCTTCCAATGTAGTTTCTTCTTTTCAGATAATACAAAAATAATAGTAATATAATTCAAAATTATTTATGACTGCGACCTTCACATTGTTCTTCCATCAACACACACCAAGAGTTAGCTTCCGACTCGGACTGACTATAGTCAAAGACTACTCCAACGTCAAAGATATTTTACACAATCAATTTCTTTGCTATTCTTCGATACATTTTCTAATAGTAATCAATATGCTTTTACTCTCAAAAAGAGAAGTAAATTAACATATAATAAGACAAATTATAATAAATTCTGACAAAAATATAAGAAAGCATTTTCAATTCAGTATCGACAAATACGGTAAAAAAAATAACATCTCCCAGATCCATTACACTAGTCATCAGGGCATTTGAAATTATCTTCCACAGAGAATGTTAAATGATTGTACAAGATAATAAAAGATGTCAAATTTAATTCGACTACCAGTGGAATATGGGCCCATTTTCAGTGCACCTCCACCATGTTGTTCTTTTCTTAGGGCCTTATATTCTCACATTTCAAAACATTTTTGAAGTGGTTAGAATATGATCTTTCAAGTGACAATGGTTTAGAGTGTTTGAAGGAGAGGCTTTTTTTGTAAAAGTGGGCTAGAAATAACCAGTTTTGGAATTTGTAGAAAATTCACTAATTGTAAATTATGGAAAGCAGTAAGAGAATGAAATTTGCTCTCTAAGACCTTTTATTAGCAAGTTGTAGCATGCAAAGTATCAGGTTCTCGCATCCATTGGCCGTCGTAATTTAATATATATATTATTATTGTTATTATTATTTTTTGATTGTTGCCGACTTACGTGGTGGGCCTTAATAAAAATGATATTTAAGTTGAACAATGTAATAAACTTTTTATATTAATTTCCTTGGCTAGTTAGTTCACCTTAAAGCATAAGATCTTTAGTTATTAATTAAAATTGCGGCCCACACACTCGCGAGAGTATTTTTCTTACCTCCGTTAACCATTGTATTGTAGTCAGAGTCCTGGCTCTGGGTCTCGGCTATGGTACTGAAAATAAGAATCTTAGAGCTAAGTATTTCTGCAACTTCGTGTGGCTGTGGAGAAAAATTAATATTATGCTAATAGCGGGCGAGTTTTCTGCTTCCGCAAATTTTTCATAAGTTAATATCGCCACGTAATGGCGTCGTTGGCTGCATCGGCCGCTGCGATTGTTGAGCTGTGAATTACTTGAATGCTGGTTAATTCAAGGAAGGCGGACATGAAATCGGGATCACCTCTTACAAATTAAAAGTGCACAATAATATTAAATCAGTATATTATATGCTTAACTCATACAAATATGCTTACATTTGTCAACACTCGCACGATGACCATCTATCCACATTCAAGACAAACGAGGAAGTAAGGTCGACTAAAAAATTAACAAAAGAGTGTAACTTGTCGTCTCTTTAGATCATTCTGTCATAAATTATTTCTTTGCAATCTAAACCTACACAGAGAAATTATTATTTTACGGCTACATGATAAAAATTCGGCACTGGGGACGCTATATTGCCCCCCGAAATGTTTATGTCATAAAAAATGTTCTTGTTTTTTGACATAAATATTTCCACTTTCATGTCCACAGTGTCCACACGCAGATTTTTCTTTCACAGTTTGCATATGTCACATCGTTTATTTAAATCATTAAATTACGGAGGTGTGTTGCCCACCACGTGTAATAGAGATGAGGTTCAAGGTATACAACCACGAGTTAGTCCGGAATATTTGAAGTCCCAGGGGTGTCAACTGTTCGCTCCCCATTTGGCGCGGCCGTAGGGAAACCTGGGGAAAACCTCGGCGGAGCGACAGACTAACTGCTTTGGTCACTTTCATTTAATTGTTTCTGGAATGTCATTGGAGTACAGGATGTGCATACAAATATTTTTGTTGCACTATGCAAAAAATGAGGTCATTATAACAATTGATTGCGGTGTCGTCGATGATCTACGCCGCGACGTTTAGCTCGCGACGGCGTCGGTTGGTGTGTTCGGTGCTCGGCGGTCGAGGCGGCTGCGGAGAGGTCAACGCCCGCTCGATGCCAGCGTGTCTCTCGCCGTCGCGGAACGTCAGAATCAGCTGATCGGCTGAACCGTTGGTGATGCGCTTCTGTCGAGCCCAGGCGTGGCGGAGTGGGATGATATCCGCCTCCCGCGCTTGTTGGCAGGAGTCAGCTCAGCTACGCATCTCCGACATAGTAAATGAAACATACACACAACCAACGTAATATTTGTTTCCCGCTGCAGATGGTTACGCTAGTGGGGAAGAAGCATTTATTAGTGCGGCAGTTGTTGTTAAGCTTTCGCCAGTTTCCGAGTGTCAAGCCAGCACTGTCTTGCAGAATACATGACATGGATCTTCTCCCGTGAATGAAGTTTTGATGCGCCACTGTTTCCATTACACGTCAGTTTTTGTCTTGATAAAATTATTTATGTTTTCGCCGCACTCGCAGGCACTGGTGAGTGTCCCGATACGAGCTTAGCACAAACATTCGCCGTTTCTGCGGTCGCTGTTTTGCAACAGTCCACGCATCGCATTCTAATCTCGCATTATTGTGCTCACTGAAACTACAGTCTGTCCCAAAAATATTGACTGTGGGTTCACTTCATGTTAACAGTTTACTTTTATAAGCAAATTCACAGTTTTTCGTGCGTAATATTGGCGTTTGGCGTCCTTACCGCTGTTGAACGTTCAATACTACCACTTCACTGTCCGTATTACAGTTTCACCTTCACAGTTTTTCACACTGCTTGAAGTAACTGTTTCGATTAGTTCACAAACACTAATGTATTTCATTCAATCTGAACTGGATTTTGGCTAGTGCTGGATTTTACCAGTCTCTCGCACTAATTATCTCTTTTCATTTTCCCCGTAGAGTCGTACTTGCCTTCAGTTTTTTTTTTTTTTATTTTGACTATACAATTGTATTTCCGTCTCATCTGAGGTAAGTCCCCATGTCATGTCTGCCCACTCATTGCGTACTTGCCCTCCAGAGCCAGGCTCGACTTTACAAAACTTTGCCTCTCGCATTATCGTACACATTTTATAATCTAGGCCTAGCGTGCAAGTTCCTAGATTAGTGTTTGATTTGTGACTTTTGTTTACACGATAAATTCGTGTAAATCCCTGCCTTAGCAGATGGCAATATATTTTAACAGTGCTAAGCGGTAGTTGCGTTTACTGATTTGCTTTGTACCTTGTCCACAACACATGAGGTACCTTGGGTGATGTACACCCTGCACTCATATTGTTAAGTAAATTATGCTTGAGCATATTTCAAGATCGGTATAGACATAAATATGTGGAACAACATATGCACTATAATATTTAATTTCATAAGTTGCGTTACTACTACAGTTCATAAATATTCATGACACTCTAATGAAAAATTCTGTCATCATTACATGCTATTGAAAAAAAATTTTTTTTTAATATTTTTTTTTAGCATTTTTCAACATGAAATTTTTAAAATATTCTTAAGTCTATGTTCATTTTTTTTCAAAATGCAATTGTTTAAAAATACTATTATTCCTTAACATCTACAAAATTGAATCGCACTAATCTTGTGTGCCTCATTGTCTTTAAATGTTACACTAAAATCTGAACATTTACTCACAAAAAAATATACTATAAACTTAACCTATTATTCATATGTAACAGTTGCTCTACTAAGCTAACTTCTTTAAGTCTTTGTAAGTATTTTTTTCTTATTTCCTTGGTAACTGCCTCCTTATTTGACCACGGGATGATGTAGTTTGCGTGACATAAAGTATCGTGAGGTACCACTTCGATGTTATAGGTGTAGCCCTCGATAACACCGGGTTTTTCCGAAAACACATTCTCATAATCTGTAAGTAGCTGACTCAATTCGTTTTGTTGTGCTTCAGTCAAATGTTCTGACTCCCTGACTTTCATGGCTATCAGTTTCGTTTTTCCTCTTTATCTTCAGTAATAAATTCTTTATAATATGCTTGTCTTGTACTTAAGTCAGAATATAAATTCATTACCTGTATTCCTTCGAATCTCGACTGAAAGTTCCGGCAATATTTACCGTGCACTTCCCGTGTCCTCAACAATGGCAAAATTACACGTCTACCCTCATTCATAAGGCTTACTTCCCCGCACAAGAGGTCGATTTTTGCGTCCCTCTGGCGTAAAAATTCAATCCCCAGGATGCAAGCAACACCTAATCCCTTAACTACTAGGAACGAGCTTTTCATTGCTTCATTTCCTACCGTAAACTCGACTTGCACCTGGTGCTTTATGATATGAGATTGTGCACCTATTGCACCTGTTACACGACAATTCTTCACTGGCAATACTGGTATTCTATTATTTTGACTCAAGTACTTGTAAAAATTTGCACTCATGACATTGGTTGACACACCAGTATCGACTGTTATCTGTATTGGTGCTCCGTACATATCTGCTTGCAATATAGCCTGCACAACACTTTTGTCGGTTCGGTTACACTTCTGCGGTATGTCTACAAGTTCCTTTTCTATTTTTGTTCCTTCATTGTATCTCAGCATACAAAGTTTATGGCTGTCATCCGTGAATGTGCCCTCACTACACCATCCTGCAGCCAACAACGGAGAGCGTGTTGTGGCTGTCTTTAGTTTAACGGATGAGCATTAGTGGGTTGACAGTTGTCTGTCACTTCCACTAACCTCACATTGTGGTTCTGGTTGTTGTTGTTGCTACTGTTGGGTTGGCCGCCCTGCCTCCCCGATGGTGTATTTTGATATTGTGTATGGCTCTGGTTTTGCGGTGGTCGGTTGTAACTCCCTGACTTGTTCTGTGATGGACCTGGGTTGGCGTTCCATTGTGGCGCTGTGTTTTGTTGCCACTGTGGTGTCGGTTCATTACAACCACGCCACTGGTTTCGGTTGTTCCGCCATTGCGGATTGCCGTTACCATTATATCCATTACTCATGCGTCCATCATGATGTCTCTTTCGATTTTGACGATTATAACCATTGCCGTTATAACCATTGCCATTGTTTGTGCCTCGATTCTGTTGCCGGTGCTCTTGCCTATTCCCGTTGTTACTACCGTTACTGTGGCTGCTATTGTAATCGGCTTTTTGTTGATTACAGCCTGCATGGTTCCACTTGTTTTCGGTTTTCATATCTTCGATCAATAAGTCAACAGAATCCACTATTTCCATGAATTGTTCTATATCGTATTCCGGCACATTGATGAAATATCTTTTAATTTAACTGGGCAACTTCAGTTTTATCAATCTGATTATGTCACGATCGGACATTGGCTCGTCCCAGTACCTGGTTTTGTTTATATACTTTTCGAAATATTTGCGTAACGTTCCCATCTTAGGATTGTACATTTCTGGACTGTACAACTCCTTTCGTAGTCTTTCTTGGACACTATCGGACCAGAATTTTTGCAAGAAGGCACCTTCAAACTGTTGCATCGTTAGACATTTTTCGGACACGTCGGTGGCCCACAGTGCCGCGTCACCTTGAATAAAGGAGACCACGAACTGTATTCTTTATCTTTCCGTCCATGTCCTGGGAAACACATTCCTGAAGCTCTTAATAAATACAACAGGGTGGACATTTTGTTTTTCGCTATTGAAGGGTTGAAATGTCCTGTGTTTTATTACATTGTCCTCTTTTTTGCATATCTGATTGCTACATTCTGGGACATTCATCACTTCGTGATGTGCGCTGCACGGTATCGCATGTTGTTCGTGCTCATAATTCGCATTAGGTTGCGGTTGCGCGCTCGCGCCCTGCCTACCGTCAGCGTTATTACAGTAATCAGTACGCGGAGTCGGATTCATGATCTGTCCGCCACTGTTTACATTGCTTTCCAACGCAGACAGTCTCCGCGCGACCTCCTGTTGCCAATTTGGCAACTCCGCTGTCACACGGGATTTGATCTGTGTGAATTCGGCATGTAGTGCAGCCGCGCTAGCGTCAATATTTACACTCGCGGCCGCAGTCGCTTGTTCTACAGCTGTTTTTACGTCGCTTTCAATCTTTGCAGATATCTCGCGATCCTTTACTTCTAGCCATTCATTTAATTCTTTTTCTACTTTTTGAGCTTGCACTTCCAAATATGCGTCAGTACTTTTCCGTGCATCTATCTCCACATTATCCACGCGGTTGGTTAAAGTCTGGACATTGTCTTCAAGCCTAGCCTGCGATATCTGTAATTTCTGCATCTCGCCGGCTAAGCTTTGCACAAGATCGGGGATTTCTCTGCAAGCGTCCCGCATCTCGGCAAGTTCGCTTTGGATCCTATCTAGTTTGGCTTCATTGCGCTGCTCTTGCTCACGTAGCATCCGAGCAAATTTTTCGTCTGTTTGTTTTTCCCTCTGTTCTGACATTCTTTCTTTTTCCCTTTGTTTCTGTTCTCTTTGTTGCTCTTGCTCATAGAGCATCTGAGCCAGTTTCTGATCTCTTTCCCTATCTCTTTCTTCTAACCTGCGCAGAAATTCTGCAAATGGGTCTGCAATCGGTGAGCATACTGGTGCCCCACTTAATCTAGCACTCGATTGGCCCCCCTGCCCAGGCAATGGAGTTGTTACTCTATTCCCATTCTGCTGTGGAGCGTCATTCACCGACCACAGATCCTCGCCCCCCGCTCCGGAAATTATGTTATCCGAGGCGGTGGCTTGGGATTCGTTTACGTATTGCAAATGATCCTCACTTTCCATATTAACAGAATTTTGTTCTTCTGGTACGGATGCTTTAGGTTGTCCTATCTTACCCATACTAAATTCACTTTAAGCCACTGATGAATCTTTAACACTGATACACACACGATTAATTATCCCCTCCAAAAATAAACACATAAATACACAAAACGAATAATTATCCCTCCAAAAATAAACATATAAATTCACAAAACACCGAAGGTATCTCATGTGCACATGGGTTCGATATTCCGCACAGAGCTACACAGGATGCTTGCACAATAGGCCTTACCTTACTTATTTTTCTTTCTCGCAATCCTTTTCTTTTCTACACTGTTTCCTCTCCAGATCTCCTCAGGGTGTGGTTTTGTTGTTGTACATGTAAAAGAATTCATACAAGCATTAATATTTTACAACAATTAGACACATACATAATTACATTCATTACAATAGAATCATATTAATCGAGCCCCACATTGGGCGCCAATCTCGCGTCCGTCGGCCGTCGTAATTTAATATATATATTATTATTGTTATTATTATTTTTGCCGACTTACGTGGTGGGCCTTAATAAAAATGATATTTAAGTTGAACAATGTAATAAACTTTTTATATTAATTTCCTCGGCTAGTCAGTTCACCTTAAAGCATAAGATCTTTAGTTATTAAATTGCGGCCCACACACGCGCGAGAGTATTTTTCTTACCTCCGTTAACCATTGTATTGTAGTCAGAGTCCTGGCTCTGGGTCTCGGCTATGGTACTGAAAATAAGAATCTTAAAGCTAAGTATTTCTGCAACTTCGTGTGGCTGTGGAGAAAAATTATTATGCTAATAGCGGGCGAGTTTTCTGCTTCCGCTAATTTTTCATAAGTTAATATCGCCACGTAATGGCGTCGTTGGCTGCATCGGCCGCTGCGATTGTTGAGCTGTGAATTACTTGAATGCAGGTTAATTCAAGGAAGGCGGACATGAAATCGGGATCACCTCTTACAAATTAAAAGTGCACAATAATATTAAATCAGTATATTATATGCTTAACTCATACAAATATGCTTACATTTGTCAGCACTCGCACGATGACCATCTATCCACATTCAAGACAAAAGAGGAAGTAAGGTCGACTAAAAAATTAACAAAAGAGTGTAACTTGTCATCTCTTTAGATCATTCTGTCATAAATTATTTCTTTGCAATCTAAACCTACACAGAGAAATTATTATTTTACGGCTACATGATAAAAATTTGGCACTGGGGACGCTATAAGGTGTATCCCACAATTGCTTCAGGAGATGCAAAAAGCCAGGAAATCTTTTTTATTATCTTGCTTAAGAGAATGCAAAAATGTGTGTAGGATGGTCTAGCTTTATTTCTTTCAAGAAAATATTGCCAGAAATATTATGCCTCAAAGTTGCCAAAAACTCGAAAGTGTGCTGTTGATAACTGCATTTTGGCATCAAACAAATAACTATACCTGTGGAAGTATTGAAATAATGATTGTAAAACTTTACCAATGTTCCTTAGGAACATGTGCAAACATTCACACAAAATTTCAGCAAAATCCATGATGGTCTTGTGGGAACTTTTTCTAAAGTTAGACCACTTAGCGTAATGGCCTGGCAGGGAAAAATAGATAGTTCAGAAAATAAAAGATTTAGGAAGCTAAAAGTGAGTGAAGAAAGGAATAGTTACTGAGATGAAATGCTGAGGCCAAAGGAATTGACGTATATTAAGGCTAGGTGGGCGACAAGAACTGAGGACACATTGAAACACCAGTTCCCACCTGCAGAGTTGCGAGATACTGGTGTCAGGGGAAAGAATCCAAATGGCAAATGTAATGAAACGGGCCCCAAGGTCACGACTGTCATGCTGTAGAGCAAGCTTGCAACAGAATGATGTGTGTTTCCATTAAACACCCTCTATCTATGCGCATTCATCCTAACTGATAACTTCTGTGGTAGTCATACCAATGTAGAAAGTTGAACATGTTTAAATAACAGCTGGTGCATGAGATGTATTGTTTACCAGGTGTCTCTCCCGTGTATAGTATATGTTTTGCAAGTTGCAGGGCTGATGTAAATGGTGAGTAGGTGTTTTTTGTCTATCCGGTTATATTTTAAAAAATGCTTAGAATGGTTTGCTACTGTCTTTGGCTTGTATACTGAGGTGACAAAGTCATGGGATAGTGATATGCACTTATACAGATGGTGGTAGCACTACATACACAAGGTATAAAAGGGCAGTGCACTGGCAGAACTGTTATTTATATTCAAATGATCATTTGAAAAAGTTTCTGACATAGTTGCAGCTGCACAGTGGGAATTTGAACACAAAATGGTTGTTGGAGACAGATGCAGAGGACATTCTATTTCAGAAATCATTAGGAAATTCAGTATTCCGAGATCCATAGTATCGAGTGTGTGCCACAGATGCCAAATTTCAGATATAACCTCTCACCATGCACAACCCAGTGGCTGACGGCCTCCAGTTAATGACCGAGAGCAGCAGCATTTTTGTAGAGTTGTCAGTGCTAACAGACAAGCAACACTGTGTTAAATTACAGCAGAAATAAATGTGGGAAATATTAATGTATGCGATAGGACAGTGTGGCGAAATTTGTTGTTAATGGGCTATGACAGCAGACGGTGGACACGAGTGCCTCTGCTAACAGCACGACGTTGCCTGCAACGCCTCTCCTGGCCTCGTGACCGTAGATGACTGGAAGACCATGGCCTGGTCAGTCAGTTGGTGAGAGCCAATGGTAGGGCTAGAATGTGGCACAGTCTGCACAAAGCCATGGGCCCAAGTTGTCAACAAGGCACTGTGCAAGCTGGTGGTGGCTTCATAATGGTGTGGTCTGTGTTTACATGGAATAGACTGGGTCCTCTGGTTCAACTGAACCAATCATGATTACATTCAGTTACTTGGAGACCATTTGCAGCCATTCAACAATGGAATTTTTATGGATGATAATGCACCATGTCACCTGGCTGCAATTGTTCGCAGCGAACATGAATCCCGGCAAAGGTTTTGTGACATAATCGAGAGGTCTGTTCGTGCACAAAATCCTACATCAGCAACACTTTCATAATTATGAACAGCTGTAGAGACAGCATGGCTCAATATTTCTGCAGGGGTGCTGCACTATGCCAAGCAAAAGGAGGTCCGACGCGATATTGGGAGGTATCCGATAACTTTTGTCAGCTCAGTGTAGTTCTCTCCCTGATTGTGTGTGAATTTAGTTCTTAGCAGTAGATATGGTCCATATAAGGACACCGGATAGAAAATTTATCAGCCTCAGGAGATATCACATTAATACCCTGTAACACTGAACCTGAAGCCTCGATTTTGTATGGAAGAGAATTTACAAGTTTCTTCTGGTATGCCACATCCATCTGAAACTACTGACTGATGATTAGATCCCCCACAGCTACTAAATTTCAGAGATATTGATTGCTACATTTCACCTTCCATTCCTTATAGTTTCAGACATTATTCACGGGACTGACATTGGGCAATTCAGTTTGCAATCAAGATGTAATATGGTGCCTCAATTTGTCAAACTGGGAATGTACATTTGTGTGTGCAGCCCTCCAACTTGGCTGTCATTGAGATATGAAATTTCACAACATACTCGCCACAAAGATGTAGGAGAATGGGCAACATGTAGTTGACAAGAACATTGAAATAAACATCCTGGTTCTTGTTCACAGTAACCTGACTCTGTGAGTCCAAGCTATGGTATGAGAAAAAAACCCCAAACAATGCAGAACAACCTTTAGTGCAAACTATAGCCTCCACACTTTGAGGGTTAAATGCCTTTGGTGGCATGTGGTGCACCCGGCACCTTGTGTCATTTGAAAAATGACAAAAACACAATTTGACAGACTACACTGAACACTGGTTTTGTGTTGTTTGGCTCATCAGAATGTGCAGCCTTTTGCGCTGCAGTGACCGATGGCATTTTGTGATGTACTCATTTCCAAATGTCAATTTATGTGCAGTTTACAGTTCCTTTTAGTGTTCTCTCAAAAATGGTTGGACAGAGCCCATATTTACTGACAGAAACAGTTCCTGCTAGGTTTGAGACAAATTGTCACTGATAAGGCATGACACTTCTCCAAACTCAGACAATTAGGACATTTTTACAATAACTCTTGTTGAGCTGTGCTACATGGCTGTGAATGGCACACAATTCACTCTGCACTGATACACTGACATATTGGGCAACCTCTGTTGTATTCTCTTTAGCCACTTTTATGTTGTCTCATTGTCTCTGTAGGACTGTACCTTGAGGAGCTAGGAGAGGATGTTGGTTGGTGGCTTGTATCCTTGTTCTATAATGCAAACTGCACGCAGTTAATAACTGGGTTCTTTATTCATAAACAAAGAGCTACTTAACTTAAGTTTCCATGTGCTGTGGTACAAACTCTCTTCTGTATAGTCCACATAGTCTCAATGCTGTTGAAGTAGAAGTCTGCTATGTTCACTATAAGGTTACTGTGTGCTGCCGGTCTCTGTGATAGAGGCTAAGTCTGTGTCTCCATCTCGGTGACACGCTGGAACTCCACGGCATACGGACTCGAACTAACTGGCGTAACAGGCGTGAACTAACTGGCTAAACTGGCCCTCCGGTTTGTGGCGGCGATTCTAAATACTGGCAGCTGAGAGGGCATTGGCGGTGTGTTTCCAGTGAGTCTTGTTGTTGGCCTCTATCGATACTCTCGTAACCTCCATGCCACATGGTGTGCTGGTGCCAGCATATGCCAGCACAACCTCATTCTCAGTGTGGTCAAGGCATGTCCAAACATGATAACTTCTTTCTGCCATTCTTCTGAGTCTCCACATAGAACTGTTTCACTGCTCTGATTCTGTACAGCCAACTGGCCCATATGGATCACTTCACTGCCTTAACTTACACCAGCAGTGGTGTCACATGACTGCCCAGTAGTTGTGACAGTGTGTTCCTTTAAGAGGGTGAGTAACATTTGGCCTGGTCAGGGTCAGTTAAGTCGCTTAAATGTGATGCTAGGCATTGCATAAATAATAATTGTTACAATGCTAAGAGCACAATATTCTTGTAATCAAAACTATAAACATTTACAAGAATGTTGTTTTTGTGCAGTTTTGCAACTTAACACAAATGATACTCACAATTAAGTGGGACTGACAACTTGAGTCTGTAGTATTATTATCACAACTACTCAAAATATGAAAGTGACTAAAATAATTTTGCTTTGCAAACTTAATAACAATATTGTAATCTTTATCCCCTATTTACAGGTGTATGTGAATTTTACCTCATCTGACAATTCCACATAAGGTATTCAGTGTTTTCACAAAGCATTGCTGGCAGATTTTGGGTTGGTCACTAAAATAACTCACCATCACCAAATCGCCTTTCTTCATGTTGTTGTTTTTGTTGTTGAGGTCTTCAGTTGAAGTTCTCCAAGGTAATATGTCCTGTGCAAACCTCTTCATCTCCAGGTAACTACTGCAACACTTCGCCTTTTTGAATCTGCGTACTGTATAAATCCATGGTCTCCTTCTACAGTTTTTAGCCCCCACGCTTCCCTCTAGTACTAAATTGGTGGCCTCTTTGTGTCTCAGAATGTGTCCTACCAACCAATCCCTTCTTCTAGTCAGTTTGTGCCTTAAATTTCTTTGCTCCCCAATTCTGTTCAGTACTTCCTCATAAGTTATTCAGTACTTCCTCATTAGTTATATGTCCCACCCACATGATCTTCAGCATTCTTCTGTAGCACTACATTTCAAAAGCTTCTATTCTCTTAGTGTCGAAACTGTTCGTTGTCCATGTTTCACTGCCATACATGGCTATACTCCATTCAAATACTTTTAGAAAAGACTTCCTGCCACTTAAATCTATACTTGACACTTAAAGCTATACTTGATGTTAAATTTCTCTTCTTCAAACATCCTTTCCCTGTCATTGTCAGTCTACATTTTATATCCTCTCTACTTACCTTCATGTGTTCGCATTCTTCAGAAATGTTTTCTTGCCATTGGCAGTATACATGTTATATCCTCTCTGCTTCCTTCATATGGTCCCATTATTTGCGGTCAGAAATTGTGTTACACAGACAAATATTTATCACTCTTAATGTTCAGTTATTATTCATTTAACAAAGTGACACATACCTTGACCACAGTGCTATGATTAAAGTGGTTTTCATTGCTGGAGTATAGAAAATATTTGCATACTTTGGATCCCTTCCTGTTGATGAAATTTCTCCTGATGAGAAGTGAATCTATGGAAGAGAACAAGAGTTGCATTTGAGTAGAATCTGAGAGGGACATTAACAGGTGTGAACATCTATATTACTAAATTACTAACCCCGTTCATGCCTCATGTTACAGGTTGCCTATCTAACAGCTTACAGGTTTTCATTATCTTATATAATCATTGACAAAATGTAAAAATTTAAAAATACTGTCATAATGTCCTCATTATCAAGTATAATATTATGTTAATCGTTGAACACAGTAAGATGAGTATTACAGTGTGTATATCTTTAGGCAGCATAACTCACCACATACAAATTATCCAGACTGCATTCGTCTACTATTTGAGAATGAGAGTTCTTACTGACTTGCAACAAACTTTACTTATAATTTCAAACCTATAGAAACTTTTTCTTGCTGGCACCATCCAGTGAGGCTTCAGCTCTCAGCTGATACACATCTACAGAGCGACAAGTTTAAGTGTTTCTCTATTCCCGTATTTTCCTCATAGTATATTTACTAAATTTTGTGCATATTTTCTGTTTAAGAGGTTAAATCTCTCGTTTTATAAGTGCAAATTCATTCAATCTGTAGCACAATAGTTGCTCATTTGTTTTGTTCTGAAGACAAGTGACTGTCCGTTGAGCAAGCCAGTCAGTGAGGCTCCATCTCTTGGTTGATACACATCTACTGAGTGGCAAGTTAAGTGTTTATCTTTTCCTGTCTTTTCCTCATAGACTATTTACTAAATTTCAAGTGTGTTTCCATTTAAGAGGTGTAAGTTCGCATTTTGTAATTGTAAATTCATGTAGTTTTCATTTCTTTAGAACAAGCAGCTACATAGCTCATTGAGGCAGTAGTGTCCATTGGTGACATAAGTCAGGAGGGTGGCAAGTTGCATATTATGATTCTGTCTGTTTTTATAGTTTACTTCTTCAGTTAGTCTTGCTAGAATGGGTGGGATGAGTGCATGTAGTGTGCGGACGCAGGGGGAGCTGGCTGCAGTTAGTGGTCAGCTGAATGCACTTTTGGCTACGGTCAGTCACCTTCAGGTTGCTGCCTCAGGAGCCGTGGCGGAGAAGCTGTCACATTGCACGGGACACCTCGGATGTCGTTTGTTTTGCCAACGGGCATTGATACCGAGGCACCTCCTAGTGTACCCGATGCGGTGGATACTCCTTCACAGCAGAACAACTGGTGAGCGGTAACGTGTCTGCATTGCTCGAGGTGGAGGGCCGATGTGGAGACTGTTTGTCTGGCCTCGACCGTCCACCCTGTAAGTGACTGTAAGTGAACGGGTGGCTGCTTTTTCAGTAGGATCTGAGTGGGCATGTGGGGAGAGGAGGGTGGAGAGGGTTTACTAGTTATTAGAAGCTCCACTGTTAGGCGTGTTATGGAGCCCCTTAGGCAGATAGCAATCGGGGCTGGAAAGAGAGCCAGTGTGCACTCAGTATGCCTGCCAAGGGGGCCTCATCTGAGACATGGAGGCGGCCTTGCCTGCAGCTACCGAGCATGCAGAGGGCATCATCTGCAAGTTGTAGCTCCGACAACGCCTGTCACATGAGTTCTGAGCCCATCCTCAGTTTGTACAGGCAGAAGTGGCGAAGACTGATGGCCTCATGCGGGGGCTGCAAGCAGAGCTCGCAATTTGCATGGTTGTTTGCAGAATTTATCGTTGACCTTTAGTTTGGAGGTGAGTGGAGGGTCTCGACTGTGACAGTCTTGGCTGCAGATTTATAGACCTGCATTATCAGTTGGGATTTGTTGAGCTCCCCTTGATAGATCAGGGGTGTACTATACAAAGGAAGCAGCTACTTGGGTAGCAGAGTACTTATGGAGTGTACATGAGGTTTTTTAGGCTAGGCTGTAGTTTAAGGTACTCTAATGAACACTCACCAGTCGATGTGCAGCGAGGGAAGTCAGACTCGATGAGGAAAGTCAGACTGCATTCAGAGTAAAGACACTTTGACAGTCAAAATTTTATCAGTAAATTATCAAAATATTCGTAACTTAAGTTCCCGAGGTTACTGCCCTGCAGGGAAGTTCTCACACTCAAATTATTCTCAGAATTGAGAGCTGACTGAAACCCAAATTGAAAAGCTCTGAGATATTTAGCAAGTCAGTGAACATACACAGGAAAGACAGATTAGAGGCTGTCGGAGGGGAGTGTTCATTGTAGTTGACAAAAATATTGTCTCTGTCGAAGTTGAGTTTAACAGTGAAGCTATCTGGTCACGTATATCAGTTCTAAGTGAAACCAAGTTATATGTTTGATGTTTTTGCCTGTCACCTGTTTCGCCATGACAGTCCTAGAGTCATTTAACGAATGTCTATGGTCAGTAGCACATAAATACCCAGACCGTGCATTACTAGTTGGTGGCGACTTTCACCTACTAAGCGTAGACTGGGATGTCTATGGATTCAATGCAGGGGATACAGACAGACACTCATGTGAAATACTTTTGAACTCTTTTTCTGGAAACTACCTCGAGCAGCTATTTTGACAGCCCAACAATGGAAATATCTTAGACCTTGTAACTACAAATGGGCCGGACCTTATTGACAACATCAGCATAGAAATGGTGATTAGCGATCGTGATGTCATTACAGCAACTATACTTGTGGAAGTTTATAAATCAGGTAGGAAGGCTAGTAGAGTGTGGAGTGTTTCTGCTAGAAAGAGCGATAAGCAGTGTTAGAATCTTACTTAGACAGTGAATCGGCATCACTTAGTTCCAGTAAGATGGACGTAGAGGAATTATGGGCAAAGTTTAAGCATATTGTAAATTATGGTCTAGAGAATTATGTGCCTAGTAAGCATATTAAGGATGGAAAAGACACACATTGGTTTAATAACAAGATTCTGAAAACGCTGAGGAAGCAGATGCTGTTGCACTCTCAAATCAAAAGAGGACGCACAAATGATGACGAGCAAAGGTTATTAGAGATTCGTGCATCTGTGAAAAGATATATGTGCGAAGCATATGACGATTACCACCATCATACCTTAGCAAAAGATCTGGCAGAGAACCTGAAAAAATTCTGGTCCTATGAAAAATTGCCGAGTGGGTCTAAAGCTTCCATGCAGTCCCTTGTTGACCAGTCTGGTGTGGCACTTGAAGATGTGAAACAAAAGCAGAAGTTTTAAATTTCAGGGTGAAGAAATTGTTCGTGCAGGAGAATCATACAAATATACCGTCATTTGACCATCAAACAGACACTCTTATGGGTGACACAGCAATAAGTATTACTGATTTAGAGAAACAAGTGGAGGAGTTGAAAACAAATAAGTCATCAGGTCCAGATGGAATCCCAGTTCCGTTTTTCAAATAGTACTCTACAGCATTGACCCCTCACTTAGCTTTCATTTATCACGAATCTCTCACCCAGCACAAAGTCCCAAGCAGTTGGAAAAATGTGCAGGTTACTCATATATATATATATATAAGAAGAGCAAAAGAACGGACTCACAAAATTACAGGTCTATAATCACTACCATCAATTTGCTGCCGAATACTTGAACATATTCTCACTTCGAAAATAATAAATTTTCTTGACGGCCACAAATCAGCATGGTTTTAGAAACCGTCACTGCGAAACTCAGTTTGCCCTTTTCTCACATGATATACTGTGAACTATGGCTGAAGGGCATTAGGCAGATTCAATATTTCTAGATTTCCAGAAAGCATTTGACACAGTGCCCCATTGCAGGCTATTAAAGAAGGTACGAGCATTTGGAAGGGGTTCACAGATATGTGAGTGGCTTGAAGAAAGTTATAGGACCCAGTATGTTGTCCTTGACAGCAAGTGTTCAGTAGAGACAAGGGTATCATGGTATCATCAGGAGTGTCCGAGGGAAGTGTGATAGGACGGAGCGAGCAGCAATCTGTCGTTATTTGTGATGATAATGTGGTGCATGGTAAGGTGAAAAACTTGAGTGACTGTAGAAGGATACAAGATGATGTAGACAAAATTTCTAGTTGGTGTGATGAATGGCAGCTAGCTCTAAATGTGGGAAGATGTAAGTTAATGCGAATGAATACAGCATTAATAGTGTCCTGCTTGACACAGTCATGTTGTTCAAATATTTGGGCGTAAGGTTGCAAAGCGATATGAAATGGAATGAGCCTATGAGGATAGTGGTAGGACAGACGAATGGTCAGCTTCGGTTCGTTGGAAGAATTCTGGCAAAGTGTGTTCCATCTGTGAAGGCGACCACATATAGAATGCTGGTGTGACCTATTCTTGGGTACCACTCAAGTGCTTGGGATCTGTACCAGGCCGGATTAATAGAAGAAATTGAAGCAATTCAGAGGTGGGCTGCTAGATTTGTTACTGGTAGCTTTGAACGACATGGAAGTGTTATGGAAATGCTTTGGGGACTCAGTTGGAAGTCCATGGAAGAAAGTTGGCATTCTTTTCAAGAAACACTAGAATTGGCATCTCAAGCTGCCTGCAGAAAGATTCTGTTGCCTCCAACATAACATTGCATGCAAGGACCACAAAGATAAGGTACAAGAAATTACAGAGTATTGATGTGGATGTAGATGTAGATCCATAAAATAATGAAAGTAAAAAAGTTTTACTTTTAATACATTTTTGCTGTTCATGCTGTCAGACTTCAGCATCAGGAATGACATTTTAATTTATTACTTCTTTTATACTAACTCTCTTTGCAACACAATTTGCAGGTTCTATCCTCATATACCACTGAATGCGTATGCAAAATTATGTCATTGCACGATATAAAGCTCAGGAAATACAGCATCTTAATCACTGATATACTTCAAAAACTAGCTTTTACTTAAAACAGAGCACATATTACACAGACTGTGGTCATCCAGTGTTTGATAGTGAGAGCACTTAGCAACTTCCAACAGACTTTAAACATAAATAATTTGAGAGTAAACAAGGCCACTCACTGAATACCAGAATCATTGAGTCATTGACAGGCGCACATGAAAGAGAGAGAAATCTTACTAGTCTTAGTCTTTTAGAATTAGGAGCTAGGAAACTCACTCTCTCTCTCTCTCTCTTAGACACACACACACACACACACACACACACACACACACACACACACACACACACACACCTCTGTGCCCCTACAGTGTTGCAGCTGGACACACAATTCCAGGATTGCATTTCAGCAGGTGGCCTTTGGTGAGGTGGGGGTTGTGTCAGATGGGAGGGGGGGTGTAGAGGGGAAGACAGGCAGGAGGGAGGAAGAGGAGTTGGGGATGAGTAGCTAGTGGCTCAGAAGGAGGCGGCAGGTTTGCCGTCTAGGAATGTGGGAGACGAGGGTGACAAATGTGTGGGTTAGGCAAGTGCTACACAGGTACTGGAGCCAGTAAGGTGTGGTGGATTGAAAGGGGGTTTCAGAACAGAAGATGGGAAAACTATTAGATAGAAGGTGTGGTGACAGTGGGTTGTACATAATTACAAACTTTCTCACTTTCACACTTCACTTCGTATATTTAAAACATTAACTAATTTTCAAAGTAATCAGAGGTTCGAAACTGTGTTATACGTGTGAATTTGATTTATAAAAGAATTTGGGGTAATCTTCTGATGGGTACTGTTGTTTATTACTTACACCTTCTCCAATTATCTTCATTGTGACTGGCTGCAGAAATCTTTTCCTCGCCTTTTTGAATATGTTCTCTAGCAGTGTTTATATTCTGACACAGATATAAAATAATTGGACAGGTTGATAATGTAGTCTATTCCAAGGCAGCTTAACACTCACCATTTTTCATTTTGTCAAAACTGTTACAAAAATGTGTGTATCTCTCTCTTTCCATCTGCTCAGTTTGATATCCACCAGGAGGGGACAAAATACATCTGTCTCTCTCTTTCATTTAATTTAAGACAACTGAAAATGAGGGTGGCATAGAGAAAATTGCTCCAGTGAGCACATAATAGACAATAAAGAATACTTGATGAAAAAAGTATTGACAATAATGTTACATAATATCACAAAACTGGACAGAAAGAGTTTTATCACATCTGGGGGAGTTGTGATATTTTACAACCTCAGCTCCTTTATAAATGTTTTCAAAAATATATCGTCAGACAATAATGTATCCATTGAATATTGGAGCACCTAATGCCATAGAACAAAACCCGGCCAGTCGGAGATCAGTTTATTATTAAAAAACCACATTATTGAGACGAGGCTTTGGAATACTTGCAATATCACTTCTTATAAGTTGTTAATTAGAAGGTAACGGTGAAAATATGTGGTTCACTCCCTGATGAAGTTTTTTTTCTTCATACTGATACAAGTTGGACAGTGATATTCTTCATGTCAATTTGATCTGCAGAGTAGACAGCTTTCCAAAGTAGTCCTTTTGTGACGTTACATTCAATAAAATTAATGTAGATAATCTTTCTTGTTGGATAGTTTACTAACATTTGAAATTCATCTGAAGTTAAAGTAATTTTACCTCGTTCCTCATTACTTTCAGCAGTGAAGAAGAGAATTACTACAACCACAGATGAAAATGTAAAGAAATGCTGACTATAGTGCTGTACAGTGGGTGATTACAGATGTGCAAAATAGTCATTGTCCCAAGCTTCTCCCAAATGTAAAGGACAGCAGTCAGTTGCAGAATCCATAATTTAGAGCAGATCTAGATTTTGACTGCAGCATAGGCATCATTCATGTAACCAGAGAGCTACAACATGTCAGAGCATAAACATGTGACAATTGACACTAGCATTTTGTTTCTGGAATGTAAATGCTAGCCTCAGTTATCACATGTTTATGCTCTGATGTGATTTTAGCTATATGGCTCTTCTGGTAAAACACCAATGATGACCGCGCCATAGTCGAAATCTAGAAATGCAGTGAATTACGGATTCTGTGACTGACTGCTGTCCTTCTTTACATCTGAGTATTCAACGGTCACTGTGTACCATCAGGATCCATTGGATTCCAATTTAGTTTAGCATATCGGATGAACATTATGGATTACTGGACAAACTCAAATGCAGGAAAAAGTATTGGAGCAATATTTGAAGTGTTTTAAAAATTATGCAACTATTTTTGTGTGCTATTTAATTACAGTGGATGAGACACATGTCCACGATTACACCGGAGAATAAAACAGCAATAAAAAAATAGTCAAAACTGGTCCTGCATCATTATATGTTATGTGCTTTTATTTGCTCAGAAAATTACTCTGAAAATTTACAGCTAGTGTTTCCTGGAATGAAAAAGGGATTTTTCTCATCAGTTGCCTTGCAAAGAGTAAAACAGCATCTGCTGAATGCTGGGAAATTAATGTAGACTGACTAGATGGTAAAATAGACATGTCAAGTTACAGGCATGCACAATTAAAAAATATATATAGCTTTTGGCCACAGCCTTTGGCAGTAAAAAAAAAAAAAAAAAATAATAATCCAGCATCTTGGGCCAAAATGCAACATCACTTAGGATGCAAGCAGCAGTCTGGAGAGGGTAGGGAAGGGGAAGGGGAAGAGATAGTAGCGTATGGGAGGGGGGGGGGGGGGGACGACAAACGTTATCTGTTGGAGTGTGTAGGCACTAGACTGCCAACAGGCGCAGCATCAAGAGGTCATGAGGCAAGGAGGTGGAGCAAAAAAGGAGCCAAAAAGGAGAGGAGTGGGGAAAGATGGGCAGATGCGTTGGCTGAGGGCTGCAAATAAATAGGGTGGGAGATGAGAATGGGGAAAAGATGACAGAACAGAGGAGGTGGAAACTGTTGGTTGGATTGTGTGGGAACAGAATGTTGCCATAGGTTGAGGCTGGGATAATTACAGGGGTGCAGTTGTCCTTACATCACATTCTCTCCTCCCGTAATTATCCCAGCCTCAATCTATGGTAACATACTGTCCCCCACACCCTCCACCCAACAGTTTTCACCCCCACCGTCCTGTCATCTCCTCCTCATCCTCATCTCCCATCCTGTTTATTTGCAGCTCTTTTGCAATACATCTGCCCTTCTTTTACCGGCTCTCTCCTTTTGTGATCCTTTTCCCCCCACTTCTCTGCCCCACAACCTCTTGACACTGCACCTGTTGGCAGTCTTGACCTTGCACACTCCACTAGACAGAGTTCATCTCTCTCCCCATCCTTACACTACTATCCCTTCCCCTTCCCCCCCTCCAGATTGCTGCCCCATGTAATGTTGAGTTCCACCCCAAGATGCTGGAATTGGTGGTTGTGTATGCATGAGGTGTGCTTGCTTGCTTTTTGTGTGTGTGTGTGTGTGTGTGTGTGTGTGTGTGTGTGTGTGTGTGTGTGTGTGTGTGTGTGTTTTTGTTTGTTTTATTAATGAAGGCTGGGGCTGAAAGCAATGTATGAGTGTCTTTTAATTGTGTCTGTCTGCAACTTGACATATCTTCTTTACGGTAAGTAGCAATCTGTCTTCCTACATTGTTGATATTCCTACCTGGAGTTTCCATTGTTTGATATATGAAAAAATATGTGGGAATTACTTGGCAATGTTGATTGGAATACTCTCTTTCAAATTCTGAAGGTGGCAGGGGTAAAATACAGGGGGCGAAAGGCTATTTACAACTTATACAGAAACCAGATGGCAGTTATAAGAGTCGAGGGGTATGAAAGGGAAGCAGTGGTTGGGAAGGGAGTGAGACAGGGTTGTAGCCTATCCCCGATGTTATTCAATCTGTATATTGAGCAAGCAATAAAGGAAACAAAAGAAAAGTTCGGAGTAGGTATTAAAATCCAAGGAGAAGAAATAAAAACTTTGAGGTTCGCCGATGACATTGTAATTCTGTCAGAGACAGCAAAGGACTTGGAATTGGAAGAGCAGTTGAACGGAATGGACGGTGTCTTGAAAGGAGGATATAAGATGAACATCAACAAAAGCAAAACGAGGATAATGGAATGTAGTCGAATTAAGTCGGGTGATGCTGAGGGAATTAGATTAGGAAATGAGACACTTAAAGTAGTAAAGGAGTTTTGCTACTTGGGGAGCAAAATAACTAATAATGGTTGAAGTAGAGAGGATATAAAATGTAGACTGGCAATGGCAAGGAAAGTGTTTCTGAAGAAGAGAAATTTGTTAACATCGAGTATAGATTTAAGTGTCAGGAAGTCGTTTCTGAAAGTATTCGTATGGAGTGTAGCCATGTATGGAAGTGAAACGTGAACGATAAATAGTTTAGACAAGAAGAGAATAGAAGCTTTCAAAATGTGGTGCTACAGAAAAATGCTGAAGATTAGATGGGTATATCACATAACTAATGAGGAGGTATTGAATAGAATTGGGGAGAAGAGAAGTTTGTGGCACAACTTGACCAGAAGAAGGGATCGGTTGGTAGGACATGTTCTGAGGCATCAACGGATCACCAATTTAGTATTGGAGGGCAGCGTGGAGGGTAAAAATCGTAGGGGGAGACCACAACAACAACAACATTGCCGACAGCGTTTTTCAAATGGTGGACAGTGGAATATTTATCTGTTGTGATGAGTCGTGGACCTACCACTACACGCACGAAACCAAGCAGGCCTCTATAGAGTGGAACCCTGCTGGTTTCCCAATACAAAAAAAATTTATAATGATGCAGTCTGCTAGGAAAGTGCTTGTGACAGTGTTCTGGGATATACATGGTGGGTTACTGGTGGACTTTGCTGAACACAGGACCACTATGAATGCTGCAGTCTACATTAAAACTTTGGTTAAGTTGCGTTGTGCCTTTCGTGACAAACATAACATTAATGCCGAGGGTGTCAAACTTCTTCATGACAGTGCTCTCCCTCATGTTCGTGAGAAAATGACCAAATCTGGATAGGAGATGCTCCAGCATACAGTCTGGAACTTGCAACATCAGACATTCATCTGTTTGATCCCCAGAAGAAAGTCATGGCTGGCCAACACTTTGCAACAGATGCAGAAGTGAAATCAGCAGTCCACAAATGGCTGTGCTCTGACTAGACAGACTTATACAAGCAGGGAACATTGAAACTGGTACCCTGATGGGAGAAATGTGTTGATAGCATTGATAACTATGTAGATAACTGAGTAAGATGTAAGTTCATTTGTGTTTTTTGTTACCTATTAAACTTTTTGCTACTAAAATTATCATGCATTACTTTCTGATTTCCCTCATATACTGAATATGAAGCATTTAAAGTGAAAAAGTAATTTTCACCTTTTTTTGATATAATGTGCCATAACATATATGTAATACATAGCACTACCAAGAGCCAAACATACACTTATATGAAAAGATTACATTCTTGTACAGAAAGAAAAAATTAAAAACAAAACCAACTAATTACTGGGAATGATGGTCAGCAGGACACTCAACACACAGTCCCACATTGTATTTCTTGCATTGGATACCTGCTGATGTCTTAAAGTTCCTTCAGTTCTCCTGAGATCCTGTATTTTCACAATTAGGTGGTTCATTCCATCAAACCAGATTTCATCCACTACAGTAGTGGGGTTTCTTTCTTTGTGCCTTTATCCCGCATCAGCGCAGAGCTGGCATTGTTATTAATGGAGTTGGCACGTACATTTAATGGCTGACTGTCACCACCCTGTTACCCCCAGGACAGAATATGTGTACCTCAATTTCTGCATTTAGTGTTATTCATGTGAGTAAAAGTTTTCTATTTGTCTTTCTAAATTTTTCCCTGTGGCAGTTGATGTTCATCAAGGCTCAGCCTCTCTCCGTTGCTCTTTGTTACCGTAACGGATACTGTAACACGCGACCTACAGAAGTGTGTACTGTGGACTATACGCTGATGACTTGATGCTTGTGGTAGATACCAGGAAGGATCTTGAAACTCAAGTCCAAACGTGGCACAATTGTCTGCGAAGATTAGGCCTCCATTTAAACATCCACAAGACCGTGTACCTCAGAAGAACTCCATCTCCTGGGACTATATAAATTAATTCAACACCTCTCACTGAGGTGGGTACATTTTTATACCTAGGTTTTCGACTACACAATTAAGGCTTTGAGATTGAGGATGAGTGAGCAATAATCAAAGTGGCCTGGATGTGATTCAGAGACACCTCCGGTGTTTGTGATAAGAAGATACCTATCCACCAGAAATCAACAATATACCATACAGTGGTGAGACCAGTTGCATTACATGGTACCGAGTTGTGGGCACTCACTACATGTCAAGAAAATGCAGGTACTGAGGTCATTAGGCTTTTCCGTGCTGCACCATATAAACAATACTACTGTTTGACAACTAGCTGGAGTGGCTCCAATCAGTGTGAGGATCCAGGAATTGGTATTTAATTGGTAAGGGCACATTGCACTTGCACCACCGAGCTCTATCACCACCTCAGCCCATCAGCTCACTGTCAAAGCCCAGATACGCTGTGAAAGACCTACATTAGGGTGGCTAGCCACTACAAATGCAGATATTAGATCAAGAAGCCTAAATCCACAGAAGTGTTAGACCATAACAAATGGTGCTGATTGACCCAGAAAGTGGACCCAGTCCTAACAGGAACACACTTAGAAGAAGGAGAAGAAGAAGAAGAAGAAGACGATTTTCTGAAGTTTCTGTGATTGTGTGCTTATGGGATTTCACTGATACGAGCTACAGGACATGAAAACAAAATAAGACAATTTGTTTACAGACTCTTCTGTTTTCTTTCTTTTTTAGAAAGTCAGGTGCATTGGTGTTATTTAATATGGAAGAAAGGCTGCTTCTGAAAAAGTCTATAATTCCTTGATATAGGAAAAAATTTCATAATTTTTGGAAGTCAGAACAGTTGTCATTTATTCCACTGTACATTGCTTATAATATATTATCTGTGCCACACCATAATAAAAATTCAACTCTTTCGCTCACACATATTTCATTTTCCTTCATTTCAATTTTCATACATTTTCTGTTTTGTGAAACCAGTTATTTAGTTGAGAAAATAAGAATACTCAGTGCCAAAAACTTTTTCCTCAAATGACTCAAATTCAATAACAGTTTATTAACTTCTATTACAAACAATTGCTTTTGTCACCATTTGCTACAATGCAATGAGTTATTTTTACTTTTTTGACTGACAGATAAGGACTAACATTTTCTGTACATCACATTGCTAAGTTTGTTAACAGTGAATAGCTCCTTTATTCCATTTTTACTGTAAACATCATTGGATATATACAACAACAAAATATTTGCTGAGTGACTGTCTGTGGCAGAATATTAAATTTTTTGCGCAATCAGTTTTGGCATCCAGGCCTGTTTGAATGGTTCTGCAATACTTTTACAGAACCACTGCAGAAACATTGGTTGTAAGTTATCAGTAATGGCATAAATTGAGTATCATGAGATACACAGTTGCCTGGGGAAAATATCGTTTCATAATATGTCAGTTGAAGTAAAAACATTGGATGTTTTGGGAAAATGGCCCCCATTCCATCACAGTTGTTAGCTTTCAGCCATGCAAAAGTCTGCCTCAAATGTAGATCACAATTCCTATCAACTCTTGAAACTAAGAAAAATAGACTGAAACTTAAATGATGCAAATATGTTAATATAGGGCTAGTCGATAGTCCTTGGACACCATCATAAATTGGAAGATTAAAGGGAAAATTAAAATGTGATGATGGGAACATAGGTTTGACGTGCGGCCGCAACTTTTGGAGTGAATGTCATTCATGGCCGCCATCTTGAAATCCACCATTTCGTTTTCAAGTCTTTTTTTTTAAATGGGAAGGGGGTGTATGACGCATCAAATAACACTCGATTAAGCTCTGGAATTTAGTGGTGTAATTTGTTTTCGTCTATCTTGTACAGTTTAGAAGTTATTAATGTGGTTGTGGCGACTACAGTTGTGCATTGCACGGGATCGACAACACGTAGAACATGTGTTGTAGCAGTCAGTATTAAGGTAATTTCCCGACTTTGAACATTAATAACCTCTAAACTGTACAATATAGACAAAAACAAATTACGCCACTAAATTCCAGAGCTCAAACGAGTGTTATTTGATGTGTCATACACCCCTGTTCCCATTTTTAAAAAATGACTTTAATCCAAAATGGCGGATTTCAAAATGGCGGCCATGAATGACATTCACTCCAAAAGTTGCGGCCCCACATCAAACCTATTTTCCCATCATCACATTTCAATTTTCCCTTTAATCTTCCAACTTATGAAGGTGTCCAATGACTTCTGACGCGCCCTGTAGATTGAAAATATTAATATTTACCCATTATCATTCAGGTGAAATAAACAACAGTGTTACTGGCAGTAATCTGTGACACTGCTGATTGAGTTTGCGTATACCTAAAACAAACAGACTGTCATGAAATACTTTGGAATGCTTGCAGGCAGAGCACGAAATTATTTGCGCTGTCTTCAAGGTGCCGCTAAAGAGACTTCGTTCAGTAATGATTTGTAAAGGTAATACTGACAAGTGTGAACAGTTTTTAAGTGACCACACACAGTGATATCAAAGTCTTGTGATTGTAGAAGATCGTGTTTATCCATTACAGTGTGAAATGTTTCTCTTTTGACTACAAACACAGTAAAACTCAGATACAGAGTAAAAGTTTACAGGGTATTAGACCAGCATTTTGATGAGACTGGAGATTTTGTAACAGCCATAGATCAATATTCTATGCTCCTCAGAAGGAAGTAGATGCAGCAGTCAATTGACACATACACAAGCAAGAGTCACTATTAATATACCATCACTGTTAATATGTATAATCAACAATGTAGGAAAAGACAGAGTGCTACATACCGTAAAGATGATCTGTCAAGTTGCAGACAGACACAGTTAAAAGACACTCACATACAGCTTTTGGCCACAGTCTTTATCAGTAAATGTGGCACAAAACACCACACACACACACACACACACACACACAGCATCAGGAGGTTGGGGGCAGGGACGTGGGAAAAAAGGCAAAAAATAGAGAGGAGTGGGGAAAGATGGGCAGAAGTGGTGGAGAGAGGGCTGCAAATAAACAAGGTGGGAGATGATAGGACAGAGAGGGGTGGAAACTGTTGGGTGGAGGATGTGGAGATAGTATGTTACTCTAGGTTGAGGCTGGGATAATTTTGGGAGCAGAGTATATGTTGTAAGGATAACTCCCATCTGCACAGTTCAGAAAAGCCGGTGGTGGTATGAAGGGTCCAGATGACTCAGCTGGTGAAGCAGACACTCAAATTGAGTGTGTTACGTTCAGCTGTGTGCTGTGCCACAGGGTGGTGCATTTTGCTCTTGGCCACAGTTTGGTGATGGCTGTTCATCCTGCTGGACAGCTGGTTGGCAGTCATGCAAATATAAAATGCTGTGCAGTGAGAGCAGCAGAGCTGGTATATGACACGGTTGCTTTCACGAAGGTGACGAGGGCCCTGATGGGGTAGATTAAACCTGTGACAGGACTGGAGGAGGAAGTGCTGTGTTGGTGGATTGGAGAGGTTTTGCCCCTGGGTCTGTGAAATGTGTCTCCACAGGCACATGATTCTTGTGTCAAGGGGTTAGGTTTTGGAGTGGCACAGGATGATGTGATGGGTGGGTGGGTGACGGAATACCACTTTAGGAGGGGTGGGAGGTATCTCAGACAGGATGTCTCTCATTTCGGGGCACAATGACAGTTAATAAAAGCCCTGGTGAAGGATGTGGTTCAGTTTTTCTGGTCGGGGGTGGTATTGGTTGATGGAGGGGACACTCCTTTGTGGCTGGTTCTTGGGGTGGTGGGAGGATTGAGGGTGTGAGGGAAATGGCACAGGAGATCTGTTTGCAGACTAGGTCTGGGGATAGTGCCTGTCTGTGAAGGCCTCGGTGAGACCATCAACATACTGAGAAAGGGAGTTTTTGTCACTGCAGATACGTCATCCCCGGGTAGCGAGGCTACATGGGAGGCATTTTTTGGTATGAAAGGGATAACAGATGTCAAGATGTCAAGATCCAGGTATTGTTGGTAGTTGATGGGTATAATGTGGACAGAGGTGCAAATGGAGCCATCAGAGGGGAGGAGGTCAACATGCCCGAAGGTGGCATGCTGGATTGAGGACCACATGAAGCGGATGGGAGAGACTGTATTGAGGTTGTAAAGGAACGAAGATAGGGTGCCGTGGCCCTGAGTGCAGACCATGTAGATATCATTAACAAACCTTAAACAGACTAGGGGTTGGTGTTCTGGGCCTAGGAAGATCTCCTCTTGATGGCCCAAAAAAGGTTGGCATAGGAGGGTGCCGTGCGAGTGCCGATGAGTGTGCCGTGGATTTTTTATATCCGTATGTATCTGCAGTGACAAAAATTCCCTTGCTCAGTAGACTGAGGGTCTTACCGAGGGCTTCACAGACAGGCACTACCCCCCAGACCTAGTCCGCTATATATATGTATAATCAGTCGAGTGGGTAATTTGAAATTTCGGGAGGCTGTTTGTTGATGAGGTTATCAAATGTAGGGAGGTTGCAATGCTGTGAAAAATGGAACAGGAAGACTCTGTGTGTGCATTTGCACATGCTTGCCTGCAAAGGTATTATAAGAATGGTAGAGCAGTATGTTATTGCCTCCTACATACATTTAAACCAGTGGTAACAGTAAAATGAAAGATCTTACACAGAGCCATACTGACTGCAGTTGACACTTCAGAGCTGATTAAAACTGTGTGCCAGGCCGGGCCCCAAACTGGGGACCTTTGTCTATCGGGGGAAAACGTACCGCCACTGGAGCTATCTGACCACGACCACGATCTGCACTCAGGGTGACAAAAGTCGTAGAGTAGCAATATGCACATATACAAATGGCGGTAGTATTGCGTACACGAGGTATAAAAAGGCAGCACATTGGCAGAACCGTCATTTGTACTCAGGTGATTAATGTGAAAAAGTGTGATTATGGCCACATGATGGGAATTTAAACTTGGAATGTGGAATGGTCATAAGCTAGATGCATGGGACATTCCATTTCAGAAATCTTTAGAGAATTCAATATTCCAAAATACGCAGTGTCAAGAGTGTGCTGAGAATACCAAATTTCAGACATTACCTCTCACCACGGACACTGCAGTGGCCAATGGCCATCCTGCAACAATGGAATTTTTATGGATGACAGTGCACCATGTCACTGGGCCACAGTTGTTTGTGGTTCACACAGGGTTGTCAGTGCTGACAGACAAGCAACACTGCATGAAATAACCATAGAAATCAATGTGGGACATATGCAAATGTATCCATTAGGACACTGCAGTAAAATTTGGCATTAATGGGGTATGGCAGCAGACAAATGACGTGTGTGTCTTTGGTAACATCACCTGCACCTGCTCTCTGCTGGGCTCATGACCATATTGCTTGGACCCTAGACGACTGGTAAACCATGGCCTGGTCAGATGAGTCTGAGTTTCATTTGGTAAGAGCTGGTGGTAGGGTTCGAGTGTGGTGCAGACCCCATGAAGCTACGGACCCAAGTTTCAACAAAGAAGAGCACAAGCTGGTGATGACGTCATAATGACCTGGAATGACTCCATCCTTCGGTTACATGGATCATTGACTAGAAATGGTTATATTCAGCTACTGGGAGACCATTTGCAGCCATTCATGGACTACATGTTCACAAACAACAATGGAATTTTTATGGATGACAGTGCACCATGTCACTGGGTCACAGTTGTTTGTGGTTGATTTGAAGAACATTATGACCAGCCATCACCAAACGTGAATCACTTTCAACATTTATGAGACATATTCAAGAGGTCAGTCTGTGCTGAAAATCCTCTAGTGACAGCATTTTCACAATTGTGGGCGGCAGTAGAGGCAGCGTGGCTCAGTATTTCTGCAGAGGACTTTCGACAACTTATTGAGTTAATGCCAAGTCAAGTTGCTGCACTGTCCTGGGAAAAAGAAGGTCTGACTCAATATTAGGAGGTATCTCATGACTTTTGCCACATCAGTGTACTTCAGCCATTACCTTTCCTTGTACCATGCAAACTTCACAGAAGTTCTATTGGATACCTTGCTAGACTAGTGCTGCTGAAAGAAAGAATATTGCAGAGCACTTACTTAGCCAGAGTGTAGGGGATTGTTTCATTTTTTTTATTTTTTATTTTTTTATTTTTATTTTTTTTATTTTTTTTGCCCCCCCAAATATATGCCTCTGATGTGTTTTGTATGTGTGTGTCTGCCACCGCTTGCTAAAAGATTCTTTGTAAAATTTGCGGTACAGTTTCATACTGTTGTGTTTGTAACTGTTCTCATGACTGTACTTTGAACTTCTCTTACAGTTTCGTATGGAAAATAACCGCATAACGTTCTTTGTGAACATGTGTAGTTTGGCATTGAAAACACTTTGCAGGCAAGACCTTAAAGTGCCGTACATCTCCGACAAATTTGTGGAGGTTAGTATCTGGAGTGTAATTTTATTAGTTATTTGTAAATTTAATAACTGACCTTAAATCAGTCCAAGTCTCTCCTTAGTTTGGCTTGGTGACTGGTTTTGCTTAAATAACCAGTTTCGAACAAACATGCCCATGGTGAGGTGAGAGGGTTGGTAACATTGATCAAAGTAACACTTTATAGTATATATTAGTCTATTGTATACAAGAAATATTTCATTTTGGACTGTTTCAAGATCAGTTTTTGTTAGTTGTTTCAATTCCTAGCTACTATGTCTAAAAATTATTGTTTTGGAAATTTATCAGCTGCTAGAAAGAACGGTTAATTTGTAACTCTGAGATGTCATTTTCTGTGAATGTAAGTCCTTCAAAATGGCTTCTTACTGTAACATAAATTACAGATACTTGATTTATGCTGCCACCTTACTATGTTCATTCTGAGTGTAGTGTGAACAGTATTTATTCATTTATTTATTTAACCTGGCAAGATTAGGGCCGTCAGGCCCTCTCTTACATCTAACCAGGCATTCTACTTATTTTACATTCATATGCTTTAGTAGGCATGGTAAACTATATCTAGTGCAAAAAGTGAAATAAACAATTAGAAAGGCACACCTGGAAAAATACATACATATAGAGTTTATATCCGTAGATCATAAGTACTGTTAATTTAGACATTATTGAAGAGACAGATTTTAGATAGAAGTGCTGGCAGCAGGGAGTATGAGGGAGACTCATGGTGAAGGGAGGAGAAGAATAGAGAGACATGATGAAACATAATTAAGGAAATATAAAGGAAAAGAAGATTGTGTGGCTAATAGAGATAGATGAAGAGGAAGGCATCTCAGGAGCAAGATAGGAGACACTAGCTTTGCTATTTGACAGATGAGAGGATTGGCCTTGTACATTAATTTTGTGGAGAACGTTATGAGGATGATAGTAGGAAATGCTTCAACTTCTTCTTAAAAGCAGCAGGAAATTGAATTTTGTGCAAGGTAAGGGGCAGTTTGTTCCAGAGGCGGACAACAGCAACTGAGAAGGAGTTTGCAAAAGTTTTTGTTTTGTGAGTGGGCACAGTTAGGATACCAAATAAGAGTGACCTCGTGTTTCGATTATGATGGCATGACAGGTTTTTAATCTCTGAAGCAAGGTACTGGGGTGCTTGCGCGACGAGGAGTCGGTGAAGTAGACATATAGTGTGGTAGTCACGCAATTTGTCTGTCCGCAGCCACCCTAGCTCGGAGTATGAAGCACTAACATGATCATATCGGCTAATGTTGCAGGTGTAACACACACAGGCATTCATGGTTAGTTCTAGCCGTCTTTTGTTTTCTATACTTGTGCCTTGTTGAATTACATCACAATAGTGGAAGTTCGGTAGAACGAGTGCTTGCACGAGCTGGCATTTCAAGTCCTGCGGAAATATGTTCTGAAACTTTTTGAGAGCATAGAGACAAGCAGACGTCTTTTGGCACACTGCGACTGTATTCTCCGCCCAGTTGAGATGCTCATCCAAAGTTACACCCAAGTTCTTAACTGTTTTCTGATATGGTATTGGAGTACCAGCGAGCAGAATAGGAGGTAGCCGTTCTCGGAAATCTGAACTTATTAATTTCTGATGGGCTATTAAGATTACTTGCGTCGTTTTTGCATTTACTTTAAGCCCCAGGTTTTTCGCCCATGTCACTACTGAAGACAGATCGTCATTCATCTGAGCGATTGCAGTGTTTACATCTTCAGGTCTGACGCTTAGGTAGAGCTGGAGGTCGTCGGCATAGAAATGATATTTACAGGAGGACAGAACCGACGAAATATCATTGATTGACATATAAAGAAAACAAAAGTGGTCCTAAGACTGATCCTTGTGGCACTCCTGAGGAAACATGTTTCCAGGAAGATTTTTCATTTACGCAGACAACACATTGCTGTCTGTCTTTTAAGTAGCTTTCAAACCATCTCATTGCACAATCTGAGAAATTAAGCTGTTGCATTTTTCTGAGCAATATGTCAAAGTTAACAGTGTCAAAAGCTTTGCTGAAGTCCAGTAGCGTTAATATTGTTGCCTTTCGATTGTCAATGGCATATTTCAGGTCATCAGTTACTTTAATTAGAGCAGTGCTTGTGGTGTGATGTTTACGGAAACCGGATTGAAATTTGTCATATGGGCTGAATTCATGCAAATGTTCAGTGATTTGGTCATGAATAATATATTCAAGTGCTTTGGAAACAGCAGGTAGTATGTTAGATTCGGCACAAATACCGCGACTGCACCTGGGCTCTTCAGTAGTTGTGTACTCACCTGATGATGGCCGGACGTCTCTGGGCCGAAATATCGTGGCAGAATGTCGACGGGATCCGGCTGCATACCCGGAAATTATTAGAAGAATTCATTTAATTCGTTAGCTGACACATGAAAAGTAGTTTCCGATTTTGCCTTCCCGACCCCCAAGCTACGGAGATTCTTCCATAGAGTCGTGGGCGTCAGATCGCTGCATACAAGGGAGCAAGCGTGCATGATTTTAGAATTGCGAATGCATTGTTTCACTCTGTTCCATAGCTTTCTATATTCTTCAAAACGCTTGGGTTTCAGATCTGCCTTGAAACGCCTGTGGGCAGCATCCCTATTAATCATCATTTGACATAATTCAGCTGTCAGCCATGGAGCAGGAGATTTTCTTACACGGATTGTGCATACAGGTGCACGTTTGTCATAGAGGGCAGTGAGTTTATCACCAAGTTCATTAATTTTGCCATTGATTGTAGGTTCTCTGATTATTTGATGCCATGAGATTTCTGTGCAATCGGCTGTTAGAGCATCAAGGTCAATACGTTTCATGCTCCTACAAGTTATGTAACGCAATTTGATCCTTGGGGGCTGCACAGAGTAGGCCAGTAATATTACATCGTGTGCTATAAGAGTATGACTGTGCACTGTATGGTGTGTAGGTTGTAATGGAAGAATGTTCATGCTATTGCAACTAAACAGTCTTTGTAGATTTATTGCAGAGGAAGTGTCTCTTAACAGGTCTATGTTCAAGTCACCCATTACGATGACATGTTCGTATTGACACTGAAGTGAATGTAATTCCGACTGGAGGGAAGGAACTCGTTGAGCTTATTTTTGGCGGCTTGTACACAACGCCAGTCAAGAACTTCCGACTTTGTATATTTACTTCAATGAACATGAATTCAAACTCTTTTTCTTCAGCAGGGTTTGACGAACATAAGACTTTCGCTTTGAGATCTGTTCGTATATCCGCGCCGACCCCGCCACCTCGCTTTTTTGATCTGTCTGCCCTAAGAAATGTGTACCCTGGGAGATGAATAGATGCAGAGGATATGTGTGGTTTTAACCACATTTCGGATAAGAGGATTACGTGGTAGTTTAGTTGGTTGAAGAGGAGGCTAAGTTCTTCGTAATGTGCAGGTAAAGACTGGATGTTGCAGTGAGCTGCTAAAAGCTCTGACGCATTCCACTGAGCAGCCTGGAGTAGGGTGGCAGACCAGTTTGTCCCTTTGTTAGGCACTACCTGCCGCGAGGGGCACTGGCCGCTGCTTCCACCAAGTGACATAACATAGGGGTGTCCGAGATTTTGCACGCCCTGTTTGTGACTCCGCGAGTGCCGAAAGAAAGGCGACTGCAAGAGATTTCCTGATGTTGAAGGAGTATAGAAAATGGATTAGTGGTATTCGGTGCAAGGAGAATATGACCAAAATAGTGATGGCTGTGTGTCACTGTGTATCCTATGTCGTAAGAGGAGAAATGTAATTAGCGTATTTGAAACAGCTTAGGGTGGAAATAAAGGAAAGGGGAGTGATTTAAGAGGCTGATGCTGCCAGCAGAGAGAAGTAAGCTTAATAATTAATAGATTATTGTAGGAAATTTACTAAAGTGATACTGGTAGTGATTATCGTAGGAAGCCACACTTGGATTGAAATTTGCTGAAGTGATACTGATAGTGATTTTTGTTATGAACAATTTAAACCGAAGAGATGGGTGATTAATGAACTAAAGGAGAGACTAATAATTGCAATTGAACTATTACAGAATGGAAGAGAATAAATTGAGAAAATGAAAAAAGTATTAGCATTAACTAAAATTAAGTAATGGTTACAGCTACAGATACAAAAAATAGTAAAAAGTTAATACAGTTACAAAAACAGTTAGTTGAAGGTACAAATATGGGCATAATTAAAAAGTTAATACAATTACAAGACTATATCTGAGTATAGGGCTGTTACAATTTGCAGATGGTGTTAAGTTTGCACTTTTGGCTCGAGTAGCTTCACTTAATACTATTCAGTTCTGTCATGTTTGTGACTGTCTTCTTTCCAGCTGCTGTCTTAATGATTACTCTGCCATCCTAAGTCCACACATTCTGAAGACTGAAATGGGATATGGCACTGTTTAAAATCTTTAGCCGTTCGTGTGTTAGATCTTCCCTTATTGTAAGCCCTGTCCTTGCTAACTTCTTCTTCTGGGTAAAGATCTTTGCCCTTTTTCGGTATGAGACAAATTTAATTATTATTGGACAAGGTGTGGTAGCACCTGGTAGTTTTCGTCCCACCCGATGGCTACTGTCAATGTCTTCTTCCTTATTTTCTGCTACTCCAAACAGTCGTACACTATTTCGGCTTTGGTACTGTTCTAGCTCGTCTGTTGCGGCAGATAGTTTCACTTCCAACTCTCGTGCCTTTTTCTCGTATTCAGACACAGACTTTTTTAGTGCTGTAATTTCGGCAGTATTGGCCTCAACAGTTTCACGCATTTTGGCCAATACTGCTGCCGTTACAGTATCTGATATAGTGCCTGCTATCAGATCGAGATTGTTTTCATCGCGAAGCACAGCGTTTACCTCAGAGCAGACCAGCTCCGCTATACCGGGAGCCGCGGCCACACTTTCCGCCAAGAGCGAGCCCGCCGCACCTGCTGCTTCCTCGCTGCTGGACGCCTGCTGTTGACTCTTCTGTTTGCCATTTTCTCGGAGATATTGGCAGAGCACAGAAAAAAAAATAGCACTACTGCACAGAACACTGTTGTTTACACAATTTCCACTTGTACTAGACAACACTACCTGCGAGAACACCTTCGAATTCAACTAAATTTCGCGAGCCGAACTTAACACGTGTTACACTGCAGCCACCATGGCACTCTCTGTGTAATTGCTTTGTAGTACTTCAGAGGCTTACAGACTTAACCTGCACATATATTTAGGTGACTTCAGTCACAGAGGCATTTGACGTGGGGGGTCTAGAGCAAATAGTATATGAGAGACTGTCATTAAACAGTGTGAGAATTAACTATTACAGTAGAACTGACACTACCATGGTGTCTCTGTCTATTGGTAGACCACGTTGATTGATCTTGTGAAGTCTAGCGGAACGTTTTGTGATGGTTTATGTTACAGTCACTCAGCTCAAACATCATAATTTACTGAAATTCAGTGACTGCATTAATTATCTTTTGTTGTAACCATTTCAAGTAGCAGTGAAGGCAGTAACACATGATCACTGATGTAACTCCATAAGAAGAAATCACATTGGTAACTATGGAGGTCACTGAAGAAGAGAAGTGTCACAAAAAGAAGTTAGTCCAATCTGTCACTGGGGTAATATGTCATTGAGGCAGTCACGGAACTCCTGAAAGAAAGTTGGTCGAGCAGCATCTTTTTGCAAAATGAGGTCTCCGCTATCTTTCTGTAACTGTGGCATTAGCTATTGCTGCAGCATACCTTTGTTTGTGACACAAGTCACAGTTTTCTCTGCAAAGAAAAATGGAATCACAAATTAACCCTTGGAGAGATGCTGGTATCCACTGACAAGTGTCATTTTTCTGTACGTCTTGTAGTTTTCACAGAATTGTCTTCTGAAACCTGAGGTACTTACGAATAATCATTGACTTTGCACACCATTGGACAGAAAATATTAATGGTTCAGACAGAAATAAGTAGATATGAGTCACCTCCTCTGTGTCAGATTTCCTTAAGTACAGAGCAGACATTGGGAACCTGACATATTGCAAATACTCGTAATCAGGTTAAAAAGCTGGTACAGTACATTTTCAGGATGAATGCCTTCATAGCAGTGACAGAGTAGTGGAATGTCGCACTTCTTTCATATGAAAAGGAAGCATACGATCACACTGTTATGATGTAAGTACAGTTCTTCACCATTTCAACATGCACTTCAAGATAGTCAGAGTACAATATTGCTAATGATTTCAAACTTGCAGGAAATGGTCTACGCCGAAAGAAGAGAGCACCCTGTTCCTAAAAAGATGTACAAAGTGTAAGTAACATCGAGAATCACGTCGGGAAAGGGGTCCTCCACACTCATTTGTAAACCTTCAGTTAACTTATACCAATGAATCACAGAGTCTTGCATGAGCACTGGAAGTTGTACACTGCCAGCTATTAAAATTGCAGTACCCTGAATGTGACGTGCCACAGATGTCAATCTGGCACAAAGTGCAGTATATACTTATATATACAAGTGATTAGTATTTTGCAAAAAGTAGATAGGAATCATGTATTCTGTACGTAAACCAATATTGCCGAGTGGATTTCTGATTCAGAAATCAGATTTAAATATCAGTTTCCAGAATTAAATTTTCACTCTGCAGTTAAGTGGGATATGAAACTTCCTGGCAGATAAAAACTGTGTGCTAGACCGAGACTCAAACTTGAGACCTTTGCCTTTTGAGGGCAAGTGTTCTACTGATTGAACTTCCCAAGCGCAAGTCACGACCCATCCTCACCACTTTATTTACACCGGTACCTTGTCTCCTACCTTCCAAACTTTTACAGAAGTTCTCCTGTGAAACTTGCGAGACTAGCTCTCTTGGAAGGAAGGATATTGCGGACATATGGCTTAGCGACAACCCGAGGGATGTTTCCAGAATGAAATTTTCACTCTGCAGTTAAGTGTGCGCCAATATGAAACTTGCTAGCAGATTAAAACTGTGTGCCGGACTGAGACTCGAACTTGGGACCTTCGCCTTTCACATGCAAGTGCTCTGCCGACTACAGAATGAAAATTTCATTCTGAAAACATCTGCCTCTCTGTGGCTAAGCCATGTCTCCACATTTTCCTTTCTTCCAGAAGTGCTAGTTCCACAGGTTTCACAGGAGAACTTTTGTAAAATTTGGAAGGTAGGAGACGAGGTACTGCTGGCAGAAGTAAAGCTGTGAGGACAGGTTGTGAGACGTGCTCAGGAATTCAGTCGGTAGAGTGCTTGCCCATGAAAGGCAGAGGTCCCAAGTTTGAGTCCCAGTCCAGCACACAGCTTCAACATGGCAGGAAGTTTAAATATTAGTTGTTTCTGAGAAGATTGTGCTACGCACTTGCAAGAAGGAGAAACATCTACCAGCATATGATTGAATTGGACAGTTGTCAGACCGTAGTGCTGTAGGATATTGGTGTCTGGACAATAACTTTCAAAACCTGTAAGGTGCTAACAAAACTGAAGAGGTCATCCATAATGTCCACCTGTCAGTTTCAACAAAATCTGCGCCAACGGCCTTTGAGAAACGAGGCCCACTTCAGTAAGCTGAAGAATATGTGCATCTATCCTACTGCTTCCTTTAACCTCAGCAGGACTATGAGAGATTCAGATTTGAAAGAGGAGCCAGAGAAGTAGATTCCACGTTACCAAATCTGTTCTCAGCATCCCTTGAGGAAGTCTGCAGATCTATCAACTGAAAAAAGAGGAGGAGGAATGCATATCTGAACCCTACTTCACTTTGCTGAAAACCTCGTACCATTTGCTTCTCTCAGATGAAACTTCGGAAACTGATGGAACAGCATAACAGGAGACACTTAAAAACAGAACTGAAGATCAGCTAAGATAGGACTACAATGATGTGTAATCAGCATGTTGTAAAGAAAATTGTTTGGGTGAATAATGTCATTGTGTAACCAGTTCATGAGTTTTTTTATTTGGGGCAGCTGAATGTGACTGGATTGACATTAAAAGAAATGAACAGAAGATCAGGAATGGAAGGGAAAGCTTTAGTGAAGGAAAGGGTTATCAAAAAGAATGTCAGATATTTACATTCAGTGTGTATTACCAGTTTCATCATACAGAAGTGAAACACTACAGAAATGATTCAAAAACTGAGAGGTGCTCTGTGAGTAATAGATATGTGCTCGATGAGAATTACCACGAGAGGTGAAGCGGTGCAACAAACAAATGGGTAAGGAAACGAGCTAAAGTATCGCTGTAATGGCAGCAAAGTGGAGGTAGCAGGGTATGTGGACAATTGAGAGAATGGTGGCTGGAATAGGGAAATTTTCTGACAAGTTCTGAGAAAGAGAACTAAGATAGTGATGATGATCTAACAGAAGGCACATATAAGACATTAAAAAAATGAAAGTGAATGATGAGGATAGGTGTGGCTGGAGACTGTAAGGCTTTGAGAAGACTGGAATTGGTCTTTAAAAAGTAGTGTACGTCAAACGGCAGGTCTTCAGGCACAGACAGATGCACCAAAGGTAGGAAGCTAGCAGTCTAGACATTTGCACAAAGACTCACGTCAAGTCTGCCAATCTCCATCAGCTATTTTCCACAGTGTATAATACTGCACAGGTGAAACATTTACAGATGGCCACAACTAGCAAACCACAACAGGAAACATGAGTTGCCAGGCTAAAACAACAGTTTATGCACAGTGCAAAATCAGTTTTAATATATAAGTGGTGGCGACATCGGTTGAAGTGTTAAAACTTATGAAGCCACCATACAAAAATGGGGTTCAAGTCCCTGTGTAACAGTATAAGTGACACCTGTTGACACTGAATCATGTTATAAACATTTTGACCAAGTATCCTGACTCATCGTTTGTGCGGCACACACAGTTCTCTTGGCCACTTGGCACTGACGTGGCACAGATTGGTACCTGACAACTCTCTCTTTTCTCCTCAAAAGTGCTGCCACCAGCATTTCACTCATTATCATTCTTGTGAAACACAGTAGGACCTTTATTTGTATGAAGTAATGAGTGCTATGAACAAGGGATCTCAAGCTGGTTTTATATTTCTAAATTCCCAGAATGCTTTTGACAGTGTTCCTCACAACCGGCTACTAAGCAAATCGCATGGTTATGAAGCACTGTCATAGTTGTGTGACTGTATTTATAAGTTCCTGTCAGAAAGGTCACAGTTCGTAGTAATGACGGGAACCTGTTGGGTCAAACAGGAGCGATATCTGGGGTTCCCCAAGGAAGTGTTATGGGTCCCATGCTGCTCTTAATGTACATAAATGATTTAGAAGACAATCTGAGCAGTCCTCTTAGATTGTTTAATAATGTGCTATCATTTACCATCAAGTAATGTCATCAAATTAAAATGATTTACACAAGATATCTGCATGGTATGAAAAGTGGCAGCTGTCCATAACGAATAGGTCCCTCACACAAATGCTGAAACAACATGTTTAAATTTTGGTTACTCGATACATAACATGACTTCAGAGGTTGTCAATTTCACTAAAAACCTAGGGATTATAGTGTGACACGACATTTTAGGATGGCATATCCGTTTGTCAGAAAAGATACAGGACAGGTTTTTTCAAAAATAGGAAATTGCACTTACTAAGTAATGATCCCAGCTCCTATGAAGTAGTCGCCTTGGCTATATATGCCCAGTTGCCAACATTTCTGAAGGACTTGGAAGCAAGCTGAGAAATTTTCAACTGTGATGCTTGTAAGCTCATTTGTCATAGACCATTGCATGCTTATGATATCTTGATGAAGCTTTCCTGTTAGGAGCCTCTTCACTCAAGGAAACAAGAAAAAATTGCAAGGTTAGAGGTTGGGCGAATGTGGCAGATGTGGGATGGCAACAGCAGAATGTCTGGCCAGATATACAGTAACAGATAAAGCAGTAGGGGGTCTTGTATTGCCATGCAGTAAGAACCAGTCGCGAGCATGTCACGAATCATGGCAGCAACATCGAATAGCTTTAGTTCGGTGTTTGACCTGGAGAAACATACTCGTGGTGAACTAATCCTTTACTATCACAGAATGTGATTAACATTGCCTTTATTGTCGAAGGTTGTCATTTGACTTTTTCGAGGCTGGTGATCCAGGACTCTGCCATTCAGCACTTTGATGCTTCATGTAAGGGCCATACTGGTAGCACCAACTTTTCATCCCCAACAATAGTCTTTGACAGAAATGTGGGATCACATCTGGCTTTGCCTGGTAGTTCAGCAGAAATTCTTTGCCTTTCCTCTTTTTGTTCATCTATTAGTGTGTGAGGGATGAGTTTTGCATTAAGTTTCCATTTCCTGAAATCTTCGTGTAAAATCTTACGACACGCATCACGATTCAAATTAAGTTGTTCTGATATAGAACACACACAGTTACATAACGAATTTAAAAGTAACAGTTTCCTTGCAATAACTGTCTTACACGCTCCACATTTACATCAGTATGCGCTGTTGATGGGTGACCAATGTGGTATTATCTCATTCTGAATCTCTGCCTCGACAAAACCTTTCGCGCCACTCTAAAGCACAACTTCTTGAAAGTGCCTCACCTGCATAGCTCGCTTAATCACTGTCCACGTTTCACTAGGGGTTTCTCCCGAGCTTAATGCAGAGCTTAATATTCGCTCTTTGGTCACAATCAGCATCCATTGTGTCACTGTAACTAATACGCCAAGAACCCAAACAGTATGTTGCCAATCAGAGCCCTGTATCCTAGTGAGTTTGTGCAGAAACATGGCCAAGGTCATTTCAAGGATGCACACATACAGGTAACATAAAAACTATCTTTGTTCCTTTTGAGTATTCAAACTCAGAAATAAAAAAACTTATCCTGGAACTTTTCTGACAAAGGGAGTATTTATGGCATATGCCATATATATGAGAGTTTATGTGACGACGAAAGCGGTTTGTTACGTTTAGTAATGAGTGGATGTTGGGACATCTAACTGTGGGAGATATTATTACAATATGTTCAGACGGTAGAACAGCTCGAACCCATCACTTCTGTAATGCGAAGCGGCAACTGAGCATCTGACCTGCTGTATAGGGCCACTTGCTGCTTGGCGGCAGTCTTTGAAGGCGTTTAGAAAACGAGGAGAAAAAGAGGAGAGATCATGGCTGCAGTGGATGCCATGACAAATTACTTTCAGATTCGCTTGTGCAACATATAGTTTACTTCTTGTCTTGATTTTTGCACGAGTTACATACGTATAAAACGATATGTCAATATGTAAACTGTCTGTTATATGAGATTTTGTTACTGTAAAAGAAGGTGTGACTACAGCAAGTTTAAAGTTGAGTTGTTTAGGTCATTCAAGTAGCTCAAAGACAATTAACACTCACTTTCAGCACCCATCCGTGCACAAGGTGATGGCTGGGTGGAACTGACTTGCAAGTCTACCCCAGTGAACACCAAGAAAACACAACCAAAACAAATCTTATCAAATAAAGCTGGTGATGTAAAATATCAGATAGTTGGAGATTACACACAAGAAATGGAATACTGAAGCTATACTAGGTTCCATTTCAGGATTACAATTACAAACTTAAATTGGAAGATTGACATAGAAAATGTCACAGAGATAGCGAACTGAAAACTATTTTATTGCCTGAACCCTTAGAAGATTCGACATCTCTACTAAAGGGACTGCCTACACTACATTTGTCAGTCTTCTTCTTTAGTACTGTTGTGCGATACAGGATCCTTTCGAAGGAGGATGTCGAAAAAGTTCAGAGAAGAGCAGCTCATTTCATATTATCGTGAGATGGGGAGAAAGTGTCACTGTTGCAGTCATTAAAATGAAGGCTTTTTCATTGCAGTGAGATCTTTCACAGAATTTCAAGAGAATTTTGTTCTCTGAATATGAAAATATTTTATCAACCCCCACCTACATAGGTTGAAATCATCGTCATAAAATATGAGAATTGGAGTGTGCTCAGAAAGATTTAGTTCTTCACCACGTGCTGTTAGAGAGTGGAATGAGCGAGAAATAGTCTGAAACTGGTTTTGTGAAACCTCTGCCAAACACTAAGTCTAATGGGAAGTTGTTGTGTAATAAATACAACATTACAGAGACAGAATTGCTAACTAGTACTTAGCTCCAGGAGGGAAAATTCCATTACTGTCAACAGACAATTGCATAACTGTTTCTACATCGTGGAACTGTAAGTTCCCATCCTTGGCAGGACAGAAGGACATAGGTAGGGGAAGGTCACTAAGTTCGTACGGAGGGATTTTGTTCCGAAAGGTTAAAAACCAGCTGTAAAGCTAAATTTTGTTTAATATCAAGCATAACAGTGTAATTGGTGTTCTTTAGATTCACAAGTTGTTGTTGTTGTTGTTGTTGTTGTTGTGGTTTTCAGTCCTGAGACTGGTTTGATGCAGCTCTCCATGCTACTCTATCCTGTGCAAGCTTTTTCATCTCCCAGTACCTACTGCAACCTACATCCTTCTGAATCTGCTTAGTGTATTCATCTCTTAGTCTCCCTCCACGATTTTTACCCTCCACGCTGCCCTCCAATACTAAATTGGTGATCCCTTGATGCCTCAGAACATGTCCTACCAACCGATCCCTTCTTCTGGTCAAGTTGTGCCGCAAACTTCTCCCCAATCCTATTCAATACTTCCTCATTAGTTATGTGATCTACCCATCTAATCTTCAGCATTCTTCTGTAGCACCACATTTCGAAAGCTTCTATTCTCTTCTTGTCCAAACTATTTATCGTCCATGTTTCACTTCCATACATGGCTACACTCCATACAAATACTTTCAGAAATGACTTCCTGACACTTAAATCTGTACTCGATGTTAACAAATTTCTCTTCTTCAGAAACGTTTTCCTTGCCATTGCCAGTCTACATTTTATATCCTCTCTACTTTGACCATCATCAGTTATTTTGCTCCCCAAATAGCAAAACTCCTTTACTACTTTAAGTGTCTCATTTCCTAATCTAATTCCCTCAGCATCACCCGACTTAATTAGATTACATTCCATTATCCTCGTTTTGCTTTTGTTGATGTTCATCTTATATCCTCCTTTCAAGACACTGTCTATTCCATTCAACTGCTCTTCCAAGTCCTTTGCTGTCTCTGACAGAATTACAATGTCATCGGCGAACCTCAAAGTTTTTATTTCTTCTCCATGAATTTTAATACCTACTCCAAATTTTTCTTTTGTTTCCTTTACTGCTTGCTCAATATACAGATTGAACAGCATCGTGGAGAGGCTACAACCCTGTCTTACTCCCTTCCCAACCACTGCTTCCCTTTCATGTCCCTCGACTCTTATAACTGCCATCTGGTTTCTGTACAAATTGTAAATAGCCTTTCGCTCCCTGTATTTTACCCCTGCCACCTTTCGAATTTGAAAGAGAGTATTCCAGTCAACATTGTCAAAAGCTTTCTCTAAGTCTACAAATGCTAGAAACGTAGGTTTGCCTTTCCTTAATCTTTCTTCTAAGATTAGTCGTAAGGTGAGTATTGCCTCACGTGTTCCAGTGTTTCTACGGAATCCAAACTGATCTTCCCCGAGGTCGGCTTCTTCTAGTTTTTCCATTCGTCTGTAAGTAGTATAGTCATTATAACATTTTGTGTTCCTTCTGCTTCATTGATAAAATTGTGCTATTTTAACCCTACAGATTGAAATGACGATCAAACTGTTTAGTAAAAATTTCAATCTATCAGAAGCCCTGAAAGAAATTATTTCCAGAAGGCTGGACAGTCAGAAAAAGTTCTTGGATCTCTCTTGTATAAATGATATTCCTGGTGAGTAAAAGATAAAACGTTTTTAGTTGTATTCATATTCTCTCTCTCTCTCTCTCTCTCTCTCTCTCTCTCTCTCTCTCTCTCTCTCTCTCATGAATTTGTATTAAATTCCAGCATTGTTCTCACTACTCGCTTGTGATTGTTATACTGACTGTGATATTGAGCTTGCAGATTTAAGAAATGTCTATCTGGTCATCCACATAATTGGTCCTGTAACCGTAACTGATCTGAATTCAATGAGCATCAAAGCTCTATAATTTACGTGCCAAACGTTACCCAAAATTTGTTGAAGTTAGAGTCTACAGACTTCAGTGTTCAGTTTAGAGTAGGCTATTCCAGTGCTCTCCACAGGGCTGACGAGCACGTGTCAGCTTGCCTGCACGGAGGAGTGAGTAGTATAGGCTACGGTCCACGTAGCCCTATTGCATGCATTCTATGCATTTGCGAGCCACTCAGCTCGAACAGTAGCATTGCATACACTGTGCCCAGCCCACTCATTGGCCACGTGTCAGTTGTTTTCTTACCCCTCCCCACTCAGCCTGCAGTGCTTTCCAGCTGGAACAGCTCGGTTTAGTGTTATTTTTGTTCTATATTTTTTTACATCCTTGGTGTTTCTGACGTCCTTGTGAACTGGCACTGGCTTTCTGTGCTGTTGGTTTCCTGTATTGCTTCTTCAATGTACAGATTGAATAACATGGGGGATAGGCTCCAACCCTGTCTCACTTCTTTCTCAACCACCGCTTCCCTTTCATATCCTTCAATTTCTATAACTACAGAATGTGTACGTAATTGGTCACACAACCAAGTTAGTTCACGCTGTTGCTGGGATCTTGGTTTGCTTTCATGAGAAATTTGATTTTAAAAGTGTGAAGGTGGGGATGTACATTCTCTTACATGTTGCATTTTCGAAAATTTGTTTATTTTATTTTGGCCAAGAACTGTTGTAACATCTCTCACAGAATACACATTATGAACTGTGTGCGCATAAATTGTGAACAGATTGGAAATATGTTGGAATTCCTGGATACTGTAAAAGCGATATTCGACAGCTTTTAGATATTGAAGAAATTTCATTGTTGTATCAACGGGAACAATCAGTTTTTGAAAATATAATGTAATTGGCTAGATAAAAAACCTACTCTCCAAGCCAGTGGCAGGAGAACACACTTACAAAAGTATCGATATTTGCAAACTTTTGGAGCCAGTGGCTGCCTTCTGTGGCAGATGGCTCGAAGGGGAAGGAAGAGTAGTGAAGGAAAAGCACTGGTAAAGTTTAGGAAATGGCTCGAGTTCACAAAAGCCAACCAGAACCATTGATCAGGGGTTGGCGATGTCTGAGCTTTTGTTACATTTTGAAGTTGGATTGGCAGATTATACCATCATAGGAAACATGAGGGGCAGATAACACTGCAGGATTTTGCAGAATGAGAGAAGGCTGATGGAGTGGAAATTGACAGATGAGGCAAGTACGTCACAGATTATCCAGGTACATTATAAAGAAGTGCCATATTTAAACCAGCTTCAAACTGCAAAAACAGGCCAGATTTCATAACAAAAAGCTATCCCACCTTCTCCTAAACTCTTTCAAAAGCGATTTCTCTCTCTCTCTCTCTCTCTCTTTCTCTCTCTCTCTCTCTCTCTCTCTCTCTCTCTCTCTCTCTCCAGCTACCTCCAGCTACACGACAGCCACACCACCAGCTACCACTCATCTTCTGCAAACCGAGCTTAGCCTACGTACTCAACATCCCGCAGCCTTCACCACTGCTTCCCAGAGCAATGATAACTCATGATCACAAGCACTAACACCTCAGTCCATAGAACTTCTTACCCCACCCAAACCAACCCCCCACCCCCTCCCCCCACCTTTTACCTGCTTTTTAAGACCCACAAACCCAGTTACACTGGTTGTCCCCTAGTTGCTGGCTTCAAAGCACCTGCCAAATGTATATCTGAATTAGTAGATCGACACCTACAATGTATAGTACAAAGACTTCTCTCCTATATTAAAGCCACCAACCATAATCTAAAATTCCCCTCCCCCCCATACCTCACTTGCCACCATTGATGCCCCCTTCCTGTATACCAACATCCCCCATGTACATGTTCTGTCTACTGCTGAACATTTCCTCAGTCAATACACACCTGATTCCAAAGCTACGGTGGCCTTCTTGCTCACCTTAATCCATTTTGTACTTATCAGCAACTACTTTACGTTTAAGGGACAGACGTACAAGCAGATCAGGGGCACGGTCATGGGAACCAGAATGGCTCCTTTCTATACCAGCCTTTTCATGGTTCGCTTGGATAGGGCTTTTCTGGGATTCATAAGGCTTCAGCTATTGGTTTGGTTTACACACATTGATGTCATCTTTACTATATGAACTCATGGTGAGGCTGACCTGTTGTTATTGGAATCTCTAAATACATTCTCTCAATTAAATTTCACATGTTCCTATTCTGAATACTGTGCTACTTTCCTCGATGTTGACCTCTTCTTCACAGAGGGCCAGCTACACACTTCTGTTCCCATTAAACCTACTAACAAACAACAGCACTTACATTCTGACAGTTCCCATCCTTACCATGTCAAATGTTCCCTTCCGTACAGCTCCGGCTTTCAAGACAAACATATTTGTTCATATTCAGACTCTTTACATCATTGCATCACCATTCTCACCTCAACTTTCACTGGACATAATTACTCGACCAGCCTCGCTCAAAAGAAAATTTCCTGGCCGATCGTATCCGGCCCTGGTACTGCTGATACTTAAAAAAACAACAACAACTTAGGAGTACCGGTACACCTCTTGTCCTCAGTATTACTCTGATCTCGAATATATTAATAATCAGTTACTTCGACAAGGCTATGACTTCCTAAAATTGTGCCCTGAAGTGAGATCCATTCTGTCTGACATTTTTCCCACCGCACCTAGAATAGCTTTTCATTGCCCTCCCAATTTCCACAATATCATTGTCGGACCCTATCCTCCTCCTGCACCCATCTCCCTACCCTATGGCTCCTACCTCTGTGACTGTCCCCACTGTAAGACTTGCAATGTGTACCCTCCCACCATCCTCCAAATGTGAAACAACACGTCACGTACTGGCTGTTATATAAACACTGTTTGGCCTTTTACATTGGCGTGAATACCACCAATGATCGGGCAGAGGCTGACAACATACGATTCCCTGTTGCAGAGCATGCTCTACGACATGACAGTCATGGCCTTGCTGACTGTTTCACCACAAGTGTCATCTAGATTCTTCCTCCAGACTCTATTTCTCAGAATATGCAGGCGGGGACTGGCGTTACAACTTGTCCTTGGTTCTCACCACCCATCTGGTCTTAATTTACATTAATTTTTCTGGTTTCAGCATTTGTTCTCAGTAACTATTCCTTTCTTCACTCCGTTTTGATTTTGTATACCTTTTATTTTGTGACCTGTCTGTATAAGTCACCCTGACACAAAGTTGAGGGTGACTTTTCCAAACTGTTCCCATTTCCTAAATCTCACCAGTCTTTCCCTTCATCCATGTTCCTTCCCCTCCCACCGTTCTATTAGAAGTAGCCTTGGGTCTCCAAAAGCTTGCAAATTTCAATACCTTTATCGTGTGTTCTCCTACTACCGTTTGGTGAGTAAATTTTCCATCTATTCATCATACAATTACACAACTGTAGTTATTCTTCATTTTAAAAACTGATTTTTATCAATTTTAAGACCAAATTATCTGTACCAAAATAAAATGCGGTATCTGACAGCAAATCAGATGACACAATTTGACAGATGACACCGCCAAAGGCTTTTGGCTCGGCACAGTAGCACAGATAGTGATATTATATGCAATATGCCCTCCCCACACATTTAGTATCTGGTACGTGGATCCAGAGTCTCCGGGGCTGCATAAGAAGCCCAGTGAATGAGCTGCAGATTCACTTGTTTGTGATCCAGCTGCTTCAAGAATGAAGGTTACTTTTATGCCAGGCAACTTGTTTCAGTTTGATATGAGACTGGATTGTCATTTGCCATTCACTGACAACTATGTGTGGATTCGGTTCTGTGCACCACACTTGGTGCTTCGTGTAAACTGTTCTCGTGCATTGTGTTCGAGAAACAAGACGTGTAACATAGTTTAATATAAGCTGCCATTGCAAATAAGTGTGAGCATTTGTACTGATGTACAGCACTTTAGTGGACCAAAGTTATAATTAACTGACTGTCATCATCTTAAAATTTCTGTTGAAGAATGTAAGTCATTCTGTTGTACTGTAAACAAAACTCTTGCAGAAAATTATTTTTGGTATTTGAACACGTTCTTGTATTGTTAATTTCAGTAATGCGGTGAGCGGTATAAACTATAAGATAGGTCTCTTTTTTTACGTGGCTGCATACAAAATAATAAAGACAACATCAGTAGTCAGTAGTGTCCAAACCCATGGATCTTGAAGCATAAGGGTCATTCTGCCAGGGTGGTTAATGTGTTATGTAACAGTTTGTGATGGCTTTTCATTCTGGTAAAAAAAACCTGAAGATGGTCTTAAAACTAAATGAAATTGTTTGTTAAATGTAAAGAATTAGTGCACCTGTATCTAGTTCCTAATACATTGAAACTGTATTTTGTAGCTACTGCCTCAGAAGTAATAGTGGTAATCTAGATTTGCACAAAGATACATTCACGAGATTTGAAATACGTCAATCCTCACACTCACGATTCTCGTTTCTGCCATCGGTAAGAGGTCCAGGAAATGCTGTACGACCCGACTGAGAACTGGCACATCCTGGACCAGATGCTGAGGGTCGCAGAGGTCGTGGCACCCGGGCTCATAGCCCTTGGGCTTGCAGGGAACGGGATCACTTCACTGACTGCCCTGTGGGAGTTGCTGGCCCATACCAAGTGGAAGTCTCTGCGAACTCTGGATTTGTCGGACAATAAGGCAAGTTTAAATCAGTTAAAGTTTCAAAGTGGCAATCTTTGTATTTCCTCCATTTACTGAACAGCTTAAGCAAGTTTCATCCAAACTGAGATCAGTAAAGTCAGACATAAAGATTAAGACATTCTACAATAGAAGTAAGAGAACAGACTTAACAAGAGTGAAAACTACAGTGCCGCAACCAATACGTGAGACTCGAATGGGCCTTATCCCACCAATTTGTTATATGCGACATGCAAATGATATGTCTCTCATTAAAATTGTGTGCCACACTGGAGCTGGAACCTAAAAACTCACTGTATTCAGAAATCCTTTCTCCCGAGTACGCTACTCCACCAAAGTGCACAGGAGTGTTTCTGTGAAGTAAGATAGAGGTACTGGTGTGTGAGGTTGGGTTGTGCCTTGTGCCCAGATAACTCAGTCAGTCGGAGCATTGTCTATGAAAGACAAAGTTCTAGGCTCTAGTCCCTGTCTGTCATGCACATTTAATCAGTTTCAGAGCACAGAACACTCCACTGCAGAGCAACAGATTCATTCTGAAAATATGCAGCTAATTAGTGCTACAGAACAATCTGCCATCTGTGATTTTGAGGCTTCAATGAGATGTGAAGCTAAAGTGTATAATCTGATTGGACTTTTATTTCCTTGTGCAGAATGTATTTGAAAATTTTGCAAACTCGCCAGGCTCATTTTGTGCATCCACTTACTCGGATCTGCTCCGGATCTCTTCACTCCTGTGTGCACTTCACAGGCAATCGGCGTTAGTCACCAAAAATTGATTACGCCAGTATTACACTACAGTTAAAGAAATAGTTTTTCATAGTTAACTATTGTAATACAGGTTGTGGGAAGTTCTAGAAGAATGTAAATACGTTAGGATTAAAGGAAACCACTCACCAAAAAGCAGAAGCACCAAGTTGCCGATAGGCACACGTGAAAGGAAGAAAACCTTCCAGCTATCGGACTTTCTCCAGGCGAGCACCGAACTGAAACTGTTCCATTGGATTGTCACAGGGTACAGCAGGATTCATGACTGCATCTCTCCTGTCATCCACTGATCCACTGTCCAGTGGTGGCACTCTTTACAGCACCTCAAATGTCGGTTAGTATTTATTACAGAAGTGTGTGGCGTATGAGGAACTGCTCAACCATCGTTCCCCACTCCTTGTATCTCCCTAAGCACAGTTATTGTGCTAGATGGACTGCTGGTAGGTCTTTCCACAAGACAAGTAATTCATTCTGCCAATTTCATGAGATTTTCTTAGTCACTCTCGAACATACTCACCGTCCCTGGCCGTCAGTACCTGAGGTCTTCCTGGTCATTTGTTCGCATTTTTATTTCACAATTGCATTGCTGACAGTCAACTTAGGTAGCTTTAGAAGGATGTAAATGTCCTTGATGGATTTGTTACTTAGGTGACATCCTATGACTAGTCCACATTCAAAGTCACTCTGATCTCGAGAAAGACCATGAACTTTAGACTTGCTTTTTCTTCTGTGCAATGTGCAGTAGCAGGGTGGAGATGGCAAGTTCATATAGCATGTGCAACTCCACAGCCTCTCATTTTTCTCTGGAAGGATTATGTTAATATGCATTTGGGTCTAAATCTGTATCCCTACATTACAAACCACTGTGATGTGCATGGCAGAGGATACTTCCCAGTTGACCACATGTTAGGTTTTCTTCTAGTTTCACCCACGTACGAAATGTGGAAACAAAGAGTGCTGAAATGCCACTGTGCACTCGGTAATTAGTCTGATCTACTCTTCACGGATCCTACAAGAGTAATAGGTCGCAGGCTGTAGCGTTTTCCTAGTCCACACTTAATACTGCTTCTTGAAACTGTAAAAAAGTTTTTCCAAAGTTGTTTGCATTTATCTTAAAGTAATATACCAGGTCATGATTTTCAGCATCACAGTGGTGCTCACATGTGCATGTAACAAACTAGTGACCACTCCTGCTGCCCTTCTTTGTATACACTCAGCATCCCATTTTACTATCCCCTTTATTACTAAATCGCTCTTCCTGAAACAGGTACCAGTTGCAGTGAAGGGCAACAAGAATTCAATTTTCAATATTTTGCGTGGTTACTGATGGAATTTAAAAAATTTAAAAAACTGGCATAATATACTCTTTAAGAGATATAATCTTATGTTAAAGTTTAACACAATAAAACAAGAATCACAGTTAGCAACTGTGTGTTTCTCTTGAGGCAATGTGACTGATGGCTCACAAACACACTGACTTCATTCATTCAGTATCTGAGGATGAAGTTTACATGTAATCTCAAATCCTCAGGGAACACCCCACCCCACCACCATCCACAAAATCATAAAAGGAAAGAAGTTATCACTTACTGAATTTTTGCTCGCTCAATGAAAGACCCGTACGCAAAGACTGGAAAGTCCCACAGGTCACACAGATACTCAAGAAAGGCAGTAGGAATAATCCACAAAATTACAGGCCAATATCGTTAACGTCAATATGCAGCACGATTTTTGAATGTGTACTGTGTTCGAACATTATGAATTACCTCAAAGATAACGGTCTATTGATACACAGTCAACATGGATTTAGAAAGCATCAATCTTGTGAAACGCAAGAAGCTCTTTACTCGCATGAAATGTTGAGTGCTATTGAGAAGGGATTTAAAATTGGTTCTGTTTTTCTAGATTTCTGGAAGGCTTTTGACACTGTAGCTCACAAGTGGTTTGTAATCAGATTGTGTGCTTATGAAATATTGTCTCAGTTATGTGATTGGATTTGTGATTTCTTGTCAGAGAGTTCACAGTTCATAGTAACTGATGGAAAATCATCAGGTAAAACAGAAGTGATTTCTGATGTTCCCCTGGGTAGTGTGATAGTATCTCTGCTGTTCCTTATCTAGATAAATGATTTAGGAGACAATGTGAGCAGCCTTCTTAGGTTGTTTGCAGATGATGCTGTCATTTATCATCTAATAAAGTCGTCAGAAGATCAAAACAAACTGCAAAATGATTTAGAAAAGATACCTGTGTGATGCAAAGATCAGCAATTGACCCTAAATAATGAAATGTGTGAGGTCATCTACTTGAGTGCTAAAAGGAATCCATTAAACTTCAGTTACACAATAATCTAAAGGCCGTAAATTCAACTAAATATCTAGGAATAACAATTATAAACAACTTAAATTGGAAAGAACACACAGAAAATGATTTGGGGAAGGCGCCCCAAAGACTGTGATTTATTGCCAAAACTCTTGGAAGATGTAACAGATTTACTTGAGAGTCTGCCTACACTACACTTGTGCATCCTCTTTTGTAGTACTGCTGTATATTGCAGGATCCTTATCAGATACGATTAACGGAGTACATCGAGAAATGGGGTGGGTGGGGGCGGAGTGGGGGATGGGGGGAGCAGCATCATGGTCATGATACAAAATTTGGGGTGGGCATCATTAAAACAAAGGCATTTCTCGTTACGGCAGGATCTTTTCACAAAATTTTAGTCACCAACTTTTTCCTCCGAATGCTAAAATACTATCTTGATGCCAACCTACATACGGAGAAATGCTCTTCATAATAAAATAAAGGAAATTGGAGCTCACAAGGAAAGATATAGATGCTTCCAGAATGAGATTTTCACTCTGCATCGGAGTGTGCACTAATATGAAACTTCCTGCCAGATTAAAACTGTGTGCCGGACCGAGACTCGAACTCGGGACCTTTGCCTTTCGCAGGCAAGTGCTCTACCAACTGAGCTACCCTAGCACGACTCATGCCCCGTTCTCACAGCTTTACTTCTGCCAGTATCTCGTCTCCTACCTTCCAAAGTTTACAGAAGCTCTCCTGTGAACCTTGCAGAACTAGCACTCCTGAAAGAAAGGATATGCAGAGACATAGCTTAGCCACAGCCTGGGGGATGTTTCCAGAATGGGATTTTCACTCTGCAGCGGAGTGTGCGCTGATATGAAACTTCCTGGTAGATTAAAACTGTGTGCTGGACCGAGACTCAAACTTGGGACCTTTGCCTTTCGCGGGCAAGTGCTCTACCAAGAGGTAGAACACTTGCCCGCAAAAGGCAAAGGTCTCGAGTTTGAGTCTCGGTATGGCACACAGTTTTAATCTGCCAGGAAGTTTCAAAGATATAGATGTTTGTTTTTTCCGCACACTTTTCTACAGTGGTATAGTGGAGAATTATTGCCAGGCACTTACATATGATTTGCAGAGTATCGATGTAGATGTAGATGTAGATGTAGATGTAGATGCTGTTGCTGTTTGTGCACTAAAACTTCAGTATCTGTTTCATAATGAGATCACTTAGCGAATTCCAACAAACGAAGCACAATTTCAAATCTTTCCTATACTTTTTCTTGCTTAGATTCTTAAGAGTCACATATTAACACATTAATTCATTTCTAAAGTAATCAGATATTGATATCGAATCAGAAAATAATCCCAGAAGAATGGACTTTAGGGTAATTCAACCAATACACAAGAAAGGAGACAAGGCCTGCTGTTCAAATTACTGAGGAATTACCCTGCTGAACGTAACCTATAAGATCTTCTCTAGTATTATCTGCAACAGGTTCGTACCGTATGCAGAATAGATTCTGGGGGAGTATCAGTGTCGATTTTGGCCTAATAGATCAACAACAGACCAGATGTTTGTGTTAAGGCAAATACATGAAAAGGCATATGATTATAATATTGAGCTTCATAACCTCTACGTAGACTTCAAGCAGGCCTTTGCTAGTCTCGGTAGAGCACAAATGCTAAATGATTTGCTGCTGCTTGGTATACCATCGAAGTATGTCTCACTTATCCAAGCAACATAAGCTGGTTCCAAGGCTGCAGTGCAAGTGGATGGAGAACTGAGCAATTGGTTTAGCATAAGTAGAGGAGTCAGACAAGGGGACACACTCTCTACAATGCTTTTCAATCTGACTCTTGAAGCACCCATTTGAAGCTTCAGGTATCTGGCTACATAGGCACAAAGTTGACTCAGATAAGCACATATGCTGATGATGTAGCAATTATTAGTAGGAGGAGGATATTACTATAGAGGACAATATGTGAGCTGAAAGAGGCCTTTCTGTAAATGAAACAAAGGCTAAGCACATGAATTTCTCCTAGAAGGAAAATAATAACTTGGATATACTATCAGCAGATGGTTTCAATTTTTGACATATGCAGAACTTTAACTATTTGGGCTCCAGTATTAACAACACAAATTCCATGTCAGCTGAAATAAAACTGCACATCCTAAGTGGTAATAGATGCTTCCACATGTTTAAGAAATTGTTGACCTCTGCAACCATATAAGGTCACGATCAGGCCAGTTGCTACCTACAGATGCAAAACATGGATGGTAACGAGTGTTGATGAGCAACAGCTCAGGATATTTGAACACAGAGTGTTGTGCAAGATCTATGGGGCAGTTCAGGAAGTGGAAGAAGATATAAAATCCAAGGATTGCGGAGAATTGCGCAGGAGAGGGTAGAATGGAGGAAACTGGTTGAGAAGGCTAAAACACACACAGGGTTGTAATTCCATGAGAAGAAGAAGAAGAAGATAATGGAGAATTATTGTGAAGTTAGTTTGACGACTGTTTCATAATGAGAGCACATAGTGCTTTCCAACAAACAAAGCATAATTTCAAATCTTTCCCAAACTTTTTCTTGCTTAGATTCTTAAAAGTCACATATTAACTCATTTCTGAAGTAATCAGATGTCTGAAGCTTTTTTGTATATGGGAGTTAGATTCTTTAAAGAATCTGGGATTTACTGTTTTTAATTTGAGAGATCATGCAACAATTTTGTTTTTTTCTTCCAAAGTTACATCTACAACTGTCGATGACTGCCCAACTGATGAAACTATCTGCATCCTCCCTATAAGTAACCCTCAGTCGAGACACAAATTTCTCTTGATATCCCAAATTGTAGTACTTGCATTAATAAGCATTGGTGTGCTATGACTCCAGGGCTTCTTACAAGTCGAGAAATGTTCCTTCTACCTGATTACTTTGATCCATTTCTTTCAGAATGCCATGTGAGAAAGTGCAAGTTTGGTTTTGCATAGCAAATATTTTCAGAATACCGCATACTGTCTCCGACATTGTTGCAGTTAGTAGAATCAATCCCTGAAATTAAGTTCTGGATCATGTATTGTTACCGTAACCCTTCCATTGGTCTCAAAACCTTTTCCACATAAATTTCCTCAGGTGTGAGGGTGTGGAATATGGTGGTTATTTTGGAAATGCACTTTTAATCCCTCTATTTTGCAACTGCCAGAGCATCTTTGTGGACAAATGTATTGTACTGGAGATAATTATTTTCTCTTTTGTAATTGTACTGGAGAAAATTATTTTCTCTTTTGTAATTATACTGAATAAAATTATTTTATCTTTTGTAATATAGAGAATAGAAAAAGTCGTTATTTTATATGGAGGAAAAATTAAGTCAGACAATTGGTTGCAGCTGATAAGCAGAAATTGAAGGACGATCTGGTTACGAGAGAGAAACAGTTATACAGCCCCATAATGCCCATATTAATTGAAAACAAAGTTATCCAGTCACAAGAACTACCCAATGGTGAGGCGTGGTCCCAGAAACTTACAGCCTTTCTCCTGATTCCAGTCTTATTGCATTTCATTTCATAATTTAGAAGAAAGTAATGCAGATGGCATGAATATAAAAATAACATAAGGCTGTACTGCTCATATCCTCTGTACACACCTGAGGTGTGCTGGATGAAAAAACAAGAAACCGTTCACAACCAAATTCAACTGATTGTGTGCGGTAAGCACAACCATTCTACTTACTGTGAATAGGTGGCATTTAGTGATTTCCTATGTTGTCTTGGACATAAAATATATAAATTCAAAAGAAGTTTTTTCCTTTCAACTGGAAGTATTGTACCTCCCAGGAAATACTTTTTTTTTTTAATGTCACTCTCAAACGAGGGTCTTTTGTTCCCTTCTGATGTTTGAAAGGTATGGATTAGGTGGAAGCTGATAATTACTGAAACTTGAGAAGAAATATGCATCCAGTGGTATTGTGAATGTAAGGGCTAGAGATCCGATGTAAATAGCAGTGTGACGGCAGCAGTATCTCGTAGTCTTTTTGCAGTCCAGTCAGTGAACAGGTTGCTCTCAGCACCTGGCAGTGCTGTCAGTCATTTAAATATATTTGAACAAAATCAAAGATGGGCAATGAACATCACACTGTTCATCTGTAAAGTTGAGGAATTTCAGAAGTCATGTAGAATTGTATTACATTTCATGTATAATGCGTATTACATTGCTAATGTTACATTACACTTCATGTAATGTGCATTCTGTCTAGTATTAGCAAATAAGTAACACTTAACATTTTAACATTACATCAAACTACTACATTTTGTCAATAATGTACCAATAGCATGTTTTTGTTCACAGATAAAGAGCACTGGTACAGTTTCACTACCTTGCACTTTGCAAATCTCGGAAGTATACTTGGATCATAATCCGATATGTCAAATGCATAACAAGGGTCCCTATATTAGGTGAGTGCTGCATTTTGACAACACGAGTTTCATAACATTACTATGTAGTAATGTATCATTTCAAAGTAGGTAATGTGACATTACAGTGACTTTATTAACAGCCTTTTAAAATAATAATGTGGATTAAATTACATGAAAACAATACAGCAGCCAGCCCCCCCTTTTTTATAACAGCATTTATTCAAATGCGTGTTTCAGGTTATTGTCTGTGTGCAGTTGGCATAATACAGTCATCATTCTTCTTTTTCCTGTTCCTTTATCGTACATCTTTGGGATCGGCATGCTTACTATTTGATTTGGCACTGTTAATTTAAGGGGTGGCTAGATTCCCTTCCTGTCACCACCCCATTACACTCCAGTGTGAAATATGTGTACCCAAAACTGTCTGCATGTAGTGTTATCCATGTAAAAATGTGCAAGCTTTTTGTTAATGTCTCTGAATCATGTAACTGAGGAAGAGCTTTTGAACGAGCCTGATATTCACCTATTTGGACATGGAAATCTGTCTATAAATCACATCCGGGTTGACTGGCATGCTGGCCCTTATTGTTAATCCACTGTGTGGATTCGAACCGATGCCAGCACACCTGCCTGAATCCTAGAAGCTGTGTGGTAACATGTGCAGCTATCCAGTCATGTATAACACAGTCAGCATTATTGTGCTTATGATGACTACATTGTAAAAGCTGTGGTTCCACTGTGAAAAACAATTTCCAGACATAAAACTTGTAAATTTACTTAGGTTATAAACAAATGTGTAATGCAACTGTGAGGCGAATTTCACACTGCAGCAGTACGTTGCTGTGGTCTTCACCACTGTCACTGTAAAATGGCTGACTATGTTGAAGGAGCGTTACATTACATGCTACAATTTGGAATCCTCTAGCAGCAAAGGGCTGCAACTTGCGTCAGGAAAGTGTGAAAGTTGACCGAGTGATATGCGTGACTTGTAATAACTCAACTGATATTGAAAACGGAATAAAAAATTAAGACACATTGGTTTCAGCATGCCCTCTTACATTCTATTTGAACCTAATTACTGTAGTCATTCCTTGGCCTCTCTCTACAATTTTTACCCCCAACAGATCTCTCCATTTCCCTGATTATAAACTAAATCTTTTATGGAACTGAAATACAAGAATTAAAATGTTTCGGAAATGTTGATGCATATCTTAACCATCGTCATTTGTCACTGTTCTGGCCTTGATTCCAAAGACTGGTTTGGTGCAGCTCTCCAGACTACTCTACCCTGTGCAACCCTCTTCACCTCTGCATAACTACCGCAACTTACATCCTCCTGAATCTGCTTTCCGTATTCATCACTTTGTTTTCCTGTGTAAATTTTACCTCTCACGTGTCTAACACTAAATTGACAATTCCTTGGTGCCTCAAAATTTGTCCTCTCAACTTCACTCTTCAGTTCAGTTTGTTACTCACACTACCCATCGGGTTTTCAGCATTCTTCTGTATTATAACATTTTGAAAGCTTTTATCCTCTTGTTGCCCACTCTCCTTATTGTCCAAGACTTCTGTTCAAGACTACACACAAGACAAATACTGTAAGAAAAGACATCCTAACACTTAAATGCACGGTAAACATTAACAAATTCCTCTTTTTCAGAACAGTTTTTCTTGCTGTAGCCAGTACGCCTTTATATCCCCTCTACTTCGACCATCTCCTGTTACTTTTCTGCCCAAATAGCAAAAGTCAGATACTACTTTTAGTGTCTCATGTTGTTGTTGTTGTTGTTGTTGTTGTTGTGGTGGTCTTCAGTCCTGAGACTGGTTTGATGCAGCTCTCCATGCTACTCTATCCTGTGCAAGCTTCTTCATCTCCCAGTACCTACTGCAGCCTACATCCTTCTGAATCTGCTTAGTGTATTCATCTCTTGGTCTCCCTCTACAATTTTTACCCTCCACAATGCCCTCCAGTACTAAATTGGTGATCCCTTGATGCCTCAGAACATGTCCCACCAACCGATCCCTTCTTCTAGTCAAGTTGTGCCACAAGCTCCTCTTCTCCCCAATTCTATTCAATACCTCCTCATTAGTTATGTGATCTACCCATCTAATCTTCAGCATTCTTCTGTAGCACCACATTTCGAAAGCTTCTATTCTCTTCTTGTCCAAACTATTTATCGTCCATGTTTCACTTCCATACATGGCTACACTCCATACAAATACTTCCAGAAACGACTTCCTGACACTTAAATCTATACTCGATGTTAACAAATTTCTCTTCTTCAGAAACGCTTTCCTTGCCATTGCCAGTCTACATTTTATATCCTCTCTACTTCGACCATCATCATTTATTTTGCTCCCCAAATAGCAAAACTCCTTTACTACTTTAAGTGTCTCATTTCCTAATCTAATTCCCTCAGCATCACCCGACTTAATTAGATTACATTCCATTATCCTCGTTTTGCTTTTGTTGATGTTCATCTTATATCCTCCTTTCAAGACACTGTCCATTCCATTCAACTGCTCTTCCAAGTCCTTTGCTGTCTCTGACAGAATTACAATGTCATCGGCGAACCTCAAAGTTTTTATTTCTTCTCCATGAATTTTAATACCTACTCCAAATTTTTCTTTTGTTTCCTTTACTGCTTGCTCAATATACAGATTGAACAACATCGGGGAGAGGCTACAACCCTGTCTTACTCCCTTCCCAACCACTGCTTCCCTTTCTTGTCCCTCGACTCTTATAACTGCCATCTGGTTTCTGTACAAATTGTAAATAGCCTTTCGCTCCCTGTATTTTACCCCTGCCACCTTTAGAATTTGAAAGAGAGTATTCCAGTCAACATTGTCAAAAGCTTTCTCTAAGTCTACAAATGCTAGAAACGTAGGTTTGCCTTCCCTTAATCTTTCTTCTAAGATAAGTCGTAGGGTCAGTATTGCCTCACGTGTTCCAACATTTCTACGGAATCCAAATTGATCTTCCCCAAGATCGGATTCTAACAGTTTTTCCATTCATCTGTAAAGAATTCGCATTAGTATTTTGCAGCTGTGAATTATTAAACTGATAGTTCGGTAATTTTCACATCTGTCAACACCTGCTTTCTTTGGTATTGGAATTATTATATTCTTCTAGAAGTCTGAGGGTATTTCACCTGTCTCATACATCTTGCTCACCAGTTTTGTCAGGACTGGCTCTGGCAAGGCTGTTAGTAGTTCTAATGGAATGTTGTCTACTCCTGGGGCCTAGTGTCTCATACTATAGTCTAATTCTCTCCATACCATCTGATTTAATTCAACTACTTTCAACTACATTTGTTTTATGGTGGTTGATATTCAACTTCTAATCTCTTTTTCAAGTCACTATCCATTCTTTTTGAGTGACTTTCTGAGTCCCTGCTGTTGCTTACAGAATTATGTCACCAGCAAACCTCAGAGTTTTTGTTTCTTCATCATGAACTTTAATTCGCTTTCCAGATTTATCCGTGGCTTCCTTTACTGCTTGCTCATTGGGCAGATAGAAAAATATTGTGGATGGGCTACAATATTTTTTTACTCTCTTCTCAACCACTGCTTCCCATTCATGTCCATGGACTGTTTTAACTGCCATCTGGTTTCTGCAGAACTTGTAGGTAACTTTTCACTGCCCATATTGTATCTGTGCTAACTTCAGGATTTGAAAGAGTGTATTCCAGTCAGCATTCTCAAAAGCTTTCTGTAAATTACAAATCTGATAAACTCAGGTTTGTCTTCTTTAACTCCATCTTCTAAGATAAGTCATAGGGTTGGTTTCATCTTGCGAGTTGCTGCATATTTCCGGAACACAAACTGATCTTCCCCAATGTCAGCTTCTACCTTTTTCCACTCTCCTGTAAAAACAGTACTGCCTCTGTACGGAAAAGTGTGTGTGTGTGTAATGTACAAAAAAAGAACTATAGAATAAAAAATAAAAGTAACTGCATGCAATACACATAAATATGTAACTTGAAATATGTGGTAGCAAAGAGACCAGGTATTCTGCAAAGGGCAACTACAGTATTCAAAATTCAATTGGCATGCACATAGTAATGCTGAATATATAATTGTGGTATGCAATTGAAGATGGATGCAAATCTGATATGTGTGTCAGCATAAATGAAGTTGTCAAAAAAGTTACTGTCTGCTGTATTTTTTCAAGTAAAGTAGTGGTAGGGGTATCCTAAAACTGTGAAAATGAAAAGCTGTGTTAAAAATCGACACGTGCACTCACATGTGGAGAAGCATGTCGAAAAGTGCCTTTTAGTGTCAATCACAGGAAGCTGCAGTGTGGGTGAAACCACTTGTCTCAGCATAACACACAGCCTAGTTTTTCAATAAATTGTGAGGAACAGTAACTGAGATAGGCACATGACATCGCGCGAGTTTATGTAACAGAAGCTGTTAATAGTATTTCTTTTCACATCACGTTGCCCCTCCCCCACCTTTTTTAAAAAATAAAAAGGTAAGGGTGGACTGGAAACCGTTGGTGATGCACCAGATGCAGGTCAACAGTAGATGTCTTAAAGCAAATGTGACTGGTGTTTTAGCAAAAAGTGGAATCTGCCTTTGGAATTTGTATTGGAGAAATTGGGACAAAGCTTGCCCTGGAGTCTCACTGTCGCGGAGATTGCCAGAAAAGTATTATCGGATTTTCCAACTTTTTTATAATTTATTTATCACTATATGATAATGTTAGCAATCTATGTAGCAGAAAATTATGTCTTTTATTTCTTCGTTTCTAGTGCCATCAAGACGACCTTTCCCCGTCTTGCAAAATTGGTGAGTGTTTAAAATGTGCATTTGATAATATATTAATTTACAGTAATTGTTTGTTGTGCTTGCTATCTGGTACACTGCCATGTTTTTATAGAATGTGGCACTAAACATCTTACTTAGTGGTAAAGATATGATCAGAGTAAATATGAAACCATTTGCATTTTATTGTAGGTCATAAGGCTTCCCACTACTTAACACTGTGTGACAAGGAGCACTGCCATGTAGGAGGCACCAGTCCTCTGATCAAATTTTACTTTGTTATAAGTTTACTCTGTGTTTTGAGTCTCTCTTGCCATGTCTTGTGTACCTCAGTGCTAACTTATTGCAAGAGGTTTTTGTAAGATCTGCTATAAATCAAATATTTTTAGGGAACTTGACAGTAGCATGTTTTGTATCATTGCTGAACACACAAGCATTTAAGAAAATAAGTGTTCCAATGAAACTGCTGCTTCTGCATAGTTGGTGGTTAAGCACATGATTCAAAACTTTAAGAGTAGAAGCAGAAGGACCAAATCAGAGAATCCATTACAACATGCCCCTTCTGTCTCCAGAACATATTGCCTGTACACCCTCCTGTATCCTAGATACCTTTCTCTCTTCGTAAAGAAACAATAAAGTAAGTTCTGTAAGTCCGAGTTTGTATCTCAGATCATTTCCTTTTGGAGCCATTTTTAAGTATGTGCTCCTTCTTCTCTGGAAAACTCCATGGAAGAAGTGTCCAGTAAGTTTATTACAGACCTCATCGAGACTCTTTTGGTAAAGTATAATGAACGTAGTTCCTCACAGACGAAAGATGTCGCATGTGCTGTAGTCACTCAAGACACAAATGGAATCCACTGGCAGTGACATATAAAACACATATATATACTGTGGAATAATCCAGTTCAAAACTGAATAAAAAAGGCAAGAATATTGTAAAAGAATTGCATCAGTGACATCAATTAACATTTGTTGTGAAGTGTGACATGACATTTTTATGAAATAACACGTCCCACTTCCAGGCTTCCATGTTGACAAAAGATGTTCGTGACATTTGGTAGTGAGCGTTGGGACATCCCTCTGTGGGAGATATTATTATACATTGTGCAGATGGGAGAACATCTTGAACCCATCACTTGAACAAGACAAGACAATGAGTGAGTGTCTCACCCTGCTGTGTGGGGAGCCACTTGTTCCTTGGTGTCATGCTTTGAAGGTTTTTACAAGATAAAAACAAAAAGAGAAAAGGTCATGACTGCATTGGACGCTGTGGCAAATGACTGTCAAACTGGCACGTTTAAAAAAAAAAAAACTTTTTGTCTTGATCTTGCCCAAGTAATACAAAAGGTTTAAAGTTCAGTCATTTACATCATTCACATAGCAAGGAAGAGAATTAACACTCTCTTTCAGCACCTGTCCACACACTAAGGGACTAAGTCTAGTGAAGATTGCTGCAATGTGGTTGGGTGGAAATGACTAGCAAGGCCACCTCAGCAAAAATCAAGAAAGGTGGGCAAAAGAAATTCACTAAATAAATCTATTAACATCGAACATCAAAGGGTTACAGATCAAACACAGGAAATGTAACATTGGTGCCGTACCAGTCGACATTATATTCCATTATGGCAACCAAAGTGCAGGACTTGGATTAGTGTTGCTGGAGAAAGATAGAATAAGAAAATCAGTTGCTGTCAAGGACATGTGGCATCAACAACAGACAGTAAAGAAGAATAAAGTTACACGGTGTAGCCTAATAAATTGAACTACAAAAAGAAAGAAGAAAGAATAGAAGAAGAAGAACTACAAGAAGGAATTGAACTAAAAGAAGAAGAGATACTATCTGAAAGAATAATTTAGGAAGATTGAACAAAACATGGAAGTTTGAGATTATATTTTGTTGTCTGTAGCGATTCCGACGACGACTGTTTTCAAGTCAAATCAGACACTCAAATACTAGAACATTTCACTGCTTGACTAAGATGATTTCCTGTCTCGGGTCGGAGGGCTAAAACTGACTCAGTTGTCCGCAGCGGCGCTACAGCATCTGACAGTCGACATGACAGCGGCTCACCTACACACACTGTCCATGATGCAGGTCACCTACATGCTGCATCAGTTACACAACTGCTGCTCACCAGCATTGCAGCACAGTGAGCTATTTCCATCATCCGGTGAGCATAAACTCAGCCCAGAACTGTGATTTTGTGTGCTTTTTTTGTATTTAAACTCCCAAAGATTTGAATTGGTGTGTAAAAGTAAATAAGAAGTGATGTGACATTATTGAAGTAATTTTTAGAGCCAAATATTTATTTTGGGTCTGTATTGTATGCCTGCAGTCACACAATAAATGGAAGGGACTGTAACAGCCATATTGGCAAAAATAGAGGAGTTTATGAATGAGATTAAGACAGAAGGTATTAAGGTTTATAAGAAACAGTAAAAACAGAATTAAATTCAAACATTAATAAACAAGGAGCTAAGATTTCTATTTTTGAAACGAAATATCAAATTTACCTCAGGATTTACATACTGAATAGATAGAAACTATGACTTAGTACAAAATGAAGTGAATGAGGACTCGAGGCATTAAATGATCAAATCTCAGATATGTGACGACAAGTAGAGGTGTTAGAGCGAGATAAAGAATTTAACAGAACACTGGGTGCTCAGAACACATTGACTAGCTTGGAGGGACAGCTACAGGAATTAATGGAGCAGAAAGTATGAGTAACAGTAGATTGTGCGAGTGCTACACGTAATTCTGTGGAGGACATAGAAGAACACAGAAAAGAGTTTCAATAGTTGTGGAAAGAATTAGAATGTGATTCCAAATACCAGAACAATTTTAAAACGTTTTGTCAGCTCAGTGGAGCCATTAAGAGAGAATTTGGGTGCCTGAGTGAGCTTACCAAAGTGTAAACCTAAGTCTGATATATTTAACTTGTATTGAGTACAGATGAAGATATGAGATTGAAATTTACTGATGGGCATATGGGTACACTTGCTGGTTGAGGTATTTGTATGTGTACAGGATTTAAATTTTGTACTAGTAAGAGTGTAAACATCAGCAAGTATTTAAAAGAAGCTTTAAGCTGTAGACGTGTATTTTTAACTTATTTTGTAAACTATTGTCATTCGTGAAAACCAGTCCTCTTATATCTGAAATTTGATCATCTAGTGTCTAAAGTCCTTATTTACTTTGTTTCTTACTAGGTCACACTGTTCATTTACTTCGGTCTATGATGCCTTGTTATGAGAAGCATTTTGCACAATGTAGGTGGTATGTGTATACTTATAAAGTAGTGAATGGTTTAGCAGAGAAGCAGGAAGAAACTTAAGGTTCTCCTGACCCTGGAGGGGGCTATCATATATCATGTTGAGCAAAATCAAACCATGGAAACCCCAGGTAGGAATATCAGCAATGTAGGAAAAGAGAGAAGACACATTAAGCTGCAAACAGGCACAGGAAAAGACAGATTAATACTCACCATAAAGAAGACATTTAAAGTTGCAGACAGGCACTGCCTGCATCTTAATTTGTCTTCTTTACGGTAAGTGCCAGTCTGTCTTATCCTACATTGTTGATATATTACATTGAGGGCACCTAAAGATCATTACGGATGCAGTGTGCCTTAAGTTAAACTGTCATCAAATGGGAGAAAGCCCTAGGGTTTATTTTAAAGCTGTAGACTGAATTTTTACAATTTACTATATTCATTTTAATTACTTACCTGAGATGAAGTTACCTTTGTATATACATTTGAACTTAGCAGAGTTTAAATATATAATGTAGGAAGTGTTGTTATGTGTTCCATTTGTTTTCAACTGTGGCAGTTGAAAGTTTAGTTGTTAAACAGAGTTGTGGGCTTCACGTAAGAGAGCATGTGTTCGAAGTCAAACTAAATTCTCACAGGCAGAATTGCCCATCTGTGTAATATATATGTTGTGACTCGTCGATCATTCAAAGTGCCGCCATGCAATTACGCACGTCCTATACGTGCGGCGCTGTCTGCCAGCCATGCAGCAGCTGCGCCACCTAAGTGGCCAGCCAGGCAGCGGCCGCTAGACTTGGACTCAGTGCTCATTCAAATGTTACCGTGTTCACATGTATTGCTTGTCAACTTGCTCTGTGAAATATATATGTTGTATCGTTTTGAAATATATGTGTTCAACTTGACGTTAAAATGATTGGTGACGAGGTAGTGGATTTTTTCCTTTTCACCGTTGACCCACAGGTTTCCATGGCTACTGTCGAGCAACTATTGCAAGATCTCATTGAACAGCAAACGCTTCTAACATCAGCGATTCGCAATTTCGTTGTGACATCAAATGCGGAGCGTTTCTCGTTGTTGGCTATACCTCCTTTTCCTCCTTATGACGAGACGGCAGAAGACTGGTGTGATTATGAAAAACGTCTTCGACAGCACTTCTTGGAATTTCATGTCACGGATGAACAAACATGTAAGTCTCTGTTCCTATCCTGGATTTCACCTCAAATGTATCGGTTGTTGTCGCAATTGGCTCCTTTGAAAGATTCTGCGTCTTTGTCCATTGCTGAAATGTGCTCACTTCTGTCTGTCTATTTTCAAAAGCAAACGCATGTGGTAGCCTCTCGTGTTGCCTTTTATCATTGTCAATAACAACTTCATCAATCCCATCGCACTTGGGCTGCTGAACTTCATGGCCTCAGTCGAAAGTATTAATTTGTTACTGACATTCACAAAGAATCCTATGCCGATGCCATGGCATGGGATGCTATTATCCAGTCGGCGCCCGACAAAGAAGTTCGGCAACGTGCCCTTCAGTTGGCAAATCCGACTCGAGATGAAGTCCTCTCCATCGCGCAGTCTTTTGAAATTTCTTGCGCTGCTGGGGCGCAGATAGAGGCGTGGGGTGATGTCGGGGAAATACAACCTCTGTGCACTGTTGACGCCGCGTGCGGCGCGTCCCCCCGGCCGATGTGGCCGCAGTGCACTCCCACACGCAGCCTCAGCCTAGCCGTAAACAATCCACTAAGAAACGGCAGTAAAACCCCCGGCAACTTCCTTCATGTCTGCGGTGTTTTACGAAACATTCACGCGAGGATTGTCCCCAACGTTGGGCTGTGTGTCACAATTTCAAAAAAGAAAGGTCATGTGTCTTCCATTTGCAAATCCAACCGCATACATGATCTTCATGAACATGACTCTGATTCTGTGTTGTCTGTCAATTGCACTTCTTCCCTTTCAGGGAAGTTATTCCTCACTGTCCAAATCCTTGGTCGAGATGTTCGCATTCAGGTGGATACCGGTTCTGCTGCCACTATCATTAATTCTCAGACGTATCTTCAGTTGGGTCCTCCACTCCTGTCACCTGTCACTCGGCAATTACGGGCATACAATAAACAGAAGATTTCTCTCTTGGGACAATTTAATGCTGAGGTATCTTACAAATACGTCGTTTGAACTGTTCCCATATTTGTGGTTGACCAGAGTAATGCAGAGAATCTTTTTGGTTTCGATGTCTTTCGCGTTTTTGGGTTCTCCATAGATGACTCTGTCAATATTGTCTCTGATGCTATTCCTTATGCTCAGTTGGATATCTTGTCGACGACATTTTCGTCCCTTTTTTCTCCTGGGTTAGGCTGTGCAAACGACTTTGAAGCTCACATCATGCTCAAACCCACTGCTCGGCCAAAATTTTTTCAGGCTTGGCCCATTCCTGTAGCCCTTCGTGATCGGGTAAAACGGGAGCTGGTTCGTCTCACTACTTCAGGGGTCTTGCTTCCTGTCACTTCCAGTGAGTGGTCCTCTCCTGTTGTTGTCGTTGCTAAGCCAAATGGTGATATTCGCCTCTGTGGTGATTTCAAAGCCACTGTAAATGCTGAATGCCTCATCGACACTTATCCTATGCCCCGACCTGAAGAATTGTTCACTAAACTTGCTGGAGGCCAGTATTTTTCTAAAATTGACCTGTCAGAAGCTTATTATCAACTTCCTCTCGGCAGTTTCTGGTCCTTAACACGCCTTTCGGCCTCTATCAATACCAACGCTTGCCATTCGGGGTTGCTAGCGTGCCTGCTCTCTTTCAGCGATTCTTGGAACAATTATTGGTCCCTGTCCCTGGGTGTATAAATTACATGGACGACATTGTTGTCACTGGCTCCACCACTGAAGAACATCTTCAAAATCTCCGCACACTTTTTCATGTCTTACAGACTGCCGGTCTTGAGTGTAATCTTCAGAAATCACAATTTTTTCAGGCCTCTATCACGTACTTGGGGTTTCAACTCTCTCAGGATGGTATTCGTCCACTTCAGCAAACTGTCGCTGCGATCGATGCCCTTCCTCGCCCTACATCTGTTAAGGAACTGCAGGCCTTCTTGGGGAAAATAGCATACTATCACAAGTTTTTACCGTCTGCGGCTTCGGTGGCTCAGCTGTTGCATCGCTTGTTGCATAAAAACGTGCCTTTTCACTGGTCCACGTCATGCGATGCGGCTTTCCAGAAATTGAAGACTATGCTGAAACAGGTCCCGTGCCTGGCTACTTATCGACCTGGCCAACATCGTGTTCTTGCCACGGACGCCTCTCAATACGGGGTCGGTGCAGTCCTTGCGCACCGTTTTTCTGATGGTTCGGAACAACCCATTGCTTATGCCTCCAAAACGCTCACAGATGCCCAACAAAAGTATGCTCAAATTGAAAAAGAAGCTTTGGCCATTATGTATGCTCTTCATAAGTTTGGTGTTTTTCTCTATGGCTCCAAATTTCATCTTGTTCGGATCACAAACCACTTGTTTCCTTGTTTCATCCATCAACGTCACTTCCCGAAAAGGCTGCACACCGCCTCCAGCGTTGGGCTCTTTACTTGTCTCGTTTCAATTATGAGACTCATTTCCGGCCGACGGCTCAACATGCGAATGCTGATGCTCTGTCTTGCCTTCCCATGGGTCCTGATCTGGCATTTGATAGGGATGAATTTTTGTGTTCCCACCTGCATGTTGCCGAGCAGCGGGTTGTGGACGGGTTCCCCATCACCGGGCACTGGCTGGCGGCTGCTACGGGTTCTGACCCTACCGTCTCCTGGGTTTTACGCTGTATTCAGAAGGGCTGGCCAGATCGCCCATCTGCTAAGACTTCTGATCCGTTGCAGAACTACTACTCTTTGCGCTACCGCCTCACGGCTAGGGATGGGGTTATCCTCCTTTCCACTGACAATGCTTCGCCGCGTGTTGTGGTACCTGCGTCTTTGCTTGCTTCGGTCTTGCGCCTCCTTCACCAGGGGCACTGGGGTGTGTCTCGCACAAAATCTCTGGCGCGCCGTTATGTGTACTGGACTGGCATCGACTCTGAAATAGCTCACATGGTCGCTGCCTGTTTCCCTTGTGTGTCACAGGCTGCTGCCCCGAAGTCATCTTTGTCACCGTGGCCTTCGCCTGAGAAGCCCTGAGAGCGCATTCATGCTGACTTCGCGGTACTTATTGGCTCCTCGTAATTGACGCCTACTCTAACTTTCCTTTCATTGTCCGTTGCACGTCGCCTACCACTGCGGCAACCACAAGTGCTCTCGCCCGCATTTTTTCTTTGGAATGCCTTCCCTCTACTCTCGTTACTGATAATGGTCCGCAATTTGCCTCTTCCGAATTTGCGGATTTTTGTGCTCGTCACGGCGTTATGCATGTCACAACCCCACCATTCCATCCACAATCGAATGGTGAGGCTGAACGACTGGTCCGCACATTTAAGGCTCAGATGGCGATACTTCTGACTTCTTCTGCTGCTGATGATGCGCTTCTCCAGTTTCTGGTGTCTTACCGTTTCACCCCCATGGGCGAGCACAGCCTGGCTGAGCTCTTACATGGCCGACAGCCCCACACGCTACTTCATCTTCTGCGGCCTTCCACCTCACGGCCGCGGGTGCCTTCGCTTGGCCAGTTCGCCGCTGACGACCTTGTCTGGGTACGGGGATATGGCAGGCGGCCAAAATGAAGTCCGGGCCGCATCTTACGACACCGTGGCCGACACCTGTATGAAATCCAGACGGACACTGGTGTTGCAGTGCGTCATTCGGACCAGATGCGGCCTCGTGTGCCGGCAACGCCTGTTCCAAATGCCGCTACACCACCTTCGGCTCTATCTGACACTCGGGATCTTGGCATCTCTCATTACTCACACCGCAGCCCTCTCACCATCATATCGGTGCCAGCACAAGAACGGACGCCACCAGGAGACGTGCCCATGCAGGAACCGGATGACCATCATCTGTCGGAGCCAATCTACTCGTCTCCTTCTCTACAGACGCCGACACATCACCCATATCTCCTGTTATATCAACTGGACTTGCTGCAATGCGCAGATTGGTGCACGGGGCTCCAGCAGATTCGACCCCTACGTCTCCTGTCATCTCGACCCGTTATCATCGGGGACACTTCCGTCCGTACGGGAAGCCTCCTCCTCGAGACTTTACAGCCAGTCAAACGATGCCTATGGACGTTAGCCATCTCCAGGCCACATCCATCAAGACCAGTGCAACAATTTCAAAGGGGGAAAAAGTGTTGTGACTCGCCAATCATTCAAAGTGCCGCCGCGCAATTACGCGCATCCTATATGTGTGGCGCTGTCTGCCAGCCATGCAGCAGCTGCGCCACATAAGCGGTCAGCCAGGCAGCGGCCGCTAGACTTGGACTCAGTGCTCATTCGAATGTTACCGTGTTCACATGTATTGCTTGCCAACTTGCTCTGTGAAATGTATGTGTTGTATCGTTTTGAAATATATGTGTTCAACTTGACGTTAAAACAATATATCATTGTCACTTTATTGGAGTTGCCTATTAAATGAATACTAAACAAGTTATTGTTAAAAATATGTTACCAAAGTCAAATAAATGTAGGGAAGAGGAAGGTAAACTATTCCGTAAATGTGATTTTGATGTGCTAACATGTTGTGAGCAGCCATAACTTTGTATTGAAGAGGAGGAAACTAGAATGTAGAGTTGTTCCTGGATGAACTCCTGTTGTGGATACTTATATAAAATGATCTAAGGATGTGAAGGGATGAGAGATTAAGAGAAGATATAACATCTTACTCATCTGCTCCTTGGAGTTTTGAAAACAGAATGTGTTCTTGCTAGGAAAGTTTAAAATATTTAAAATTAGAGCAATAATATTTTAAGGTAGCACAGAGTAGTGAAGAGTTTACAGATGTTATTGCACTGTACTAAAATGAGTGGTCTAGAAAATAGTAATAAAAGTGATAAATTTATGTAATACCAGCACTCGGGTATCAAATAAAAAGAAGTATAGGCATGAATGTAAATTTAGAGGAGTGTGGAAATGCAAGTGTATAGTGGCCAGGAAGAGATGGAAAAGTGAGTGCTTTTGATGCAGTGTACTAAGTATAATGAATTTGTTGGAGAGTGAAGGGTAGGCGGACACATGGAAGAGATGACCTACACCTAGGTGTGATGAATCCACAGGAGGAATGACTTGATGACTTGAACTTGGTGAGCGGGGAGGGGGGGGGGAGGTGTTTGTAAGAGTACACTGCCATCTTAAATGGAAAGGTAATTAAGAAGTATCTGCCTGCAGAAGGTGGTGTAGAAGCAAGTAACTGTTGTTACCATTCATGAAATATTCTCCAAACTTGTACATTGTAAAGAGACTTAACCTGGTTATTGTCAAAGGAGGCGTGCTTGACTTTATGAATGTTTGGGATTTGCAGTCAGCAATCGCAGACTGAGTTTACAGATCAGCCTGTAGCTCCTTGGGTGCATAAAAGTAGGTATGTATCTAGTGTATGCATTTATTGAGTTGGAGTGAAGTACCACTGGCTGCCTTTGTTGTACAAAAGAGACACAGTATGCGATCATGAATATAAGCTGACAAAGCAAAAGGAATCTTGCAGAATATTTCACATTCCTTGAATTAGCACGATTACATTATTATATGTAGAATGAAGATATTATCTAAGGTGAATGGAAGTAATCCACATACCTTGTATTGGAGTAAGGTAAGGTAATGAGAATAGGTTTCATAGGGTATTTTGACATGTACAGTGGTCCGGACTACACAGAGGATTGGCTAAACTAACTGATGACATTAAGTTGTTGGTACATTAAAAGTTGGATGGCTTAGCAAGAAAGATAGTCTTCTTGATATAGAGAAATATAATCTATATGAACCAACCTAAAGATAAAGTAAAAAGTAATTTCAGGATATAATGATTGAAGTGGAGAGCAGGCCTCTTTTTGTTTCTTAAAGGGAAAGTTTTTATATGTGGAAATGATTACAGTCTAAAATCAAAATCCACGATGGAATGTAACAATATTATGAGAAGGAAAGTTGCTACTCACCACATAACGGAGATGCTCAGCCACAGATAGGCACAACAAAAAGATTTTCACACTTACAGCTTTCGGCCAATGGGCTTTGTCAACAATAGACTCACATACGCATGCACACACTCATGCAAATGCAACCCATAACACACGACTGTGTCGTGTGCACAGAGAAATGTTAACTGATTTTGTGGATATTCTGACAAATATGAAACTATTTTCTTAAATACAATGTGACTGATAAACATGAGGAGGAGCTATTCTAAACCGTACTCTGATTAATAAAGACAGAACTAAAAGGTATGAAGATTTCATGTTTTTCTCTGTGGTACCAAATTCCACCGGGTGCCAATCATAAATCATTGATTTAGTTATTCAGTCTTTCTGAATTGTTACCAGATAAAGCGGCACATCATGTTCAACAGTTGGGTTATTTTCTTGTCATGTCACAACTATGAGATTCATTTCCGACCTACGATCAACAAGCAAATTCTGATGCTCTGTCCTGCCTGCCAGCTGGTCCGGACCCAGGATTTGATCATGAGGAATTGCTTTGTTTTCACATTGATGTCACTGCACAACAGGCAGTTGATGGTTTTCGTGTTAACTAGCACACAGATCGTGGAGGCTGTTGCTTCAGACCCTGTTTTGTAGAACATCATAACTTTCGTACAACTTGGTTGGCTGGCTGGATGCACCACATTATCGTACACCTAACCTCTGTGTTCATCCCATCTTTCGACATCGATTCTCTGTTGTGGATGGTGTTCTGCTCTTATGTATGGAACACGCAGCCCCTCGGGTAGTGATCCCCCAGTGCATTGTTTAGATGTTCTCTGTTTATTACATGCAGATCATTGGGGTGTATCACACACTAAAGCATTGACCCGTCGACATGGGCTTTGCCCGGACTTGGACAGAGACGTTGCCTGCTTGGGTGCCTCCTGTTCACAATGTGCGGCGCACCAGGCAGCTCTCAGGCACCTTTGTCCCCATGGCCCACACCATTACATGCATGGGGCTGTATACACTCACTGGCCCATTTCTCAACACTTATTGGCTGCTGGTTGTTGACGCACATTCTTGTGTTCAATGTGTCGTTCGTTGTCTTTCCACATCCACAACTGCCAGCATCGGAGCCTTGTTCAAAATTTTTTCACTCAAAGGCTTAACCACAACATATGTATCTGATAATGGTACACAATTTTCATCGCCAAATGTGCGGAAGTATTATGTTGTCCGCAGAGGGCACCTGTCGTGTGTATGTTTGTGTGTGTGTGTGTGTGTGTGTGTGTGTGTGTGTATGTGAGAGAGAGAGAGAGAGAGAGAGAGAGAGAGAATGCTAGCCGAGCTATGTTCAACCACAGTTCTCAATGTGTATTGTCACAGCTTATTGTTTTTTCCTTCTGGATGTTACTTAAATACTGTGTTCAAGTTGTTAATGCTTCCGTGGCATAAAGTTGTGTTCAGTCTATTGGTCGTGTTGTCCTTACACCTAATTACAACATAAATATATGACAGCATAAAGAAAATGATAAAGCATCGATAAATTAAAATTGTCTGTCACTTGCTCCTACACAAAATTCATATTGTATACATCCTTACTTAATAAGTATGAAATCTAAGGCTGTTCCGTTATAGCGGAGTTGTCATTCTGTCCTCATGCTTGGCTTGCATCCTCCAGTTACTTTCCACATTCCACTGGGATGTCCAGAATGAAAGGACTTGTGTTTCAGGAGAGCATAGAAATGATGCAAAACCAGTTGGCTCCTTTGCAGCATTTCTGAACCTGGCTTAAACCCAGACAAACATGCCCTAGAAACTGCATCTGACGGTGGCTCCCAGTTTATAGCCTCCACATTCAGACACTTCTGCCAGCTCAGTGGTGCGAACACCTGACCGTTGGCCCCTTTCTGCCTGGGGGAGCAGAGATCGAGACATTTGAGATGCAATTGTGGAAGACTGTGCAAATTATGTCCTCTGAGGAAGTTCTCAATAGCTTATTTCACTTGTCTTGACCCAGCACCATTAATTGACCTAGCCCTTCTGCAGTTGTTCACAGGTGCAGACCCCTTCCATTATTTGACCTTCTGCATCTGACTGTGAGCTCAGAGCCTCTGGTCATGTGCACCGTACTATCGTGTGGGCATCCCGAATCTGGGTTCACACCATTGGCCGATCCACTGGGTGGATTTGAGGTGATATGACAAGCAACAGGCATTCCCTGCTTCCAAAGTTTAGACTGAATGGGAATGTTGGACACAGCTGCAGACAAGATCCCTCCCTTCCCCCCCTCCCACCCACCCCCCCCCCCCCCCCCACCTCATCAAACTTGGTGAGCAATCGACAGACACAGTCCTACTGCCAGGCATATCCGTAGCCCAATTGGCAGGCATAAGGCCACCCTGACCCCACCTCCACTGACAACAGGGCTCTACCTGCAGTGGCTGTATAATTTTTGGCCCTGCCACTGGCTGAACAGTCTGCAAAAGGAATGAGTGCCAATGGAGACGGGAACCCTGCCCAGTGTCCCGGCCTCTCAGCACCCACCCTTCTGGATGAGGGCTCAAATGACATTATAACCTGCTGTTTACTACTCTGGCCTAACCACAGTACAGGCTGTTCCAAAATGAATGAAGAGATCTTGAAAAAGTGCTACCGAAAAAAAGGTCAAGATAATGCAACAATTAAATGTCAAATTGAAGAGAGAGAGATAAAATTTTCTTCATATCTTAAGAAGTTTAAATGTGAGCTCTATTTCTTGCTCTGCAGGCATCAAAACAATGCTCGATTTGTTGCCGTATGTTTTGTAGGATCTCTGGCGCTACAGTGGTGATGCCTGTCAAAATTCGCTCTGGTAAATGTCTTATATTTCAAATTTTTTCTGCATTGGCAGTGTTCTGTATGTTGCCCCAGAAAAGAAGAAAGAAGGGGGTAAGATCAGGACTTCTTGGAGGCCAGGGAAATGGCACATTCCTGCGAATCCAACCATTTGGAAATCTGTTGTTCCAGTTTTGAGTTCCAGTCTGGTACACAATGTTAATCTGCCAGAAAGTTTCATATCAGCAGGAGACAAGATGTAAGTGTTTGTTATGACTGATAGAAAAATATTGGACAAATAATTTAGTAAACCTCTGTATTTATTTATCTGTTAACAATGGAACTGTCAATTTGTGAATCCTCATGCTTTTATGCTAGGCCAAACTCATACTGTTTATCTGGATGGTTTCAGATTTTTCTTGAGGTTCTGTTACATTCCGGAAATACTTAAAAAAAACATGAAACTAATAATAAATGCATTATTTTCATTGTAGCTTCCACATTGTCACATCGTTCAAAAAACCTCTCTTGATTTGGAGGGTTTTGTGTGAAGAAATTTTTTTTTTAAAAAAATATCCTCAGATATACAACTCCTGTAAAATTCTTAGATTTTTTGAGATTGATGCTTTTAAGATGAAAAATTATAACACAGTTGCAATAAAGATACTTGACACAGAAGTTAAAACTTAAAACATTGTTAGAGCTTGTTACACTGAAAAATTTAATATCTCTTTTTCAGAGAATGTAAGAGAAATTGGGATTGTCAATTTTTGAAAAAAAAAAAAGGAATTCAAATAAAAAGATTAGGTGACTACATAAAAAGAATGGGGGCAATATTTTAAACCTGAAGATACAGTTTTGTCACTGAGTGGGTTGGCACAGAGGTTAGCATACTGGACTCACATTCGGCAGGGGGGCGGTTCAAACTCACATCAGGATCCATAAACCGCTTCAGGCAAATTCCGGGATGGTTCCTCTGAAAGGGCACAGCTGATTTCCTTCCCCATTCTTCCCTAATCCAAACTTGTGTTCCATCTCTAATGACCTCATTGTTGATAGGACATGAAACATTTATCTCCCCCACCTACACTGTTTATCAGAATATTTTCATCTTTCAAATAATATAAAAGGCAATAAAATACCTTTCTCCATTCCAGAGAAAGCGTGTTTTAATGTTTAATATATGGAAAAATGTCAACATTTTTCCATCTGTGTACCAGGAATCTGCTTTGGATTAGACAGTATGATGCAGCTTTCTTACTAACACCCATCCCCCCCCGCCCCCCTGACACAAGCATGCGCACCCACACACACACACACACACACACACACACACACTCACTCCCCTATGCCTGAATTAATGTAGACTATACAGCAAATAAACCTCTGCAACAATAGTGTATGCAGTTTGTGTTTATTTTCCATTGTGTTTGCAAATTCTTGATATTACTCAAAAATATGTGGTAATATGTTTGTAGAAAGCATATGCAAGAATCACGTCTGAAATGGGTCTATAGTAAATGTCAAGAAATTTTTGATTTTGACACAAAGTTTACAGCTCCAATGGAATCATAACTTTAACCTCCAACATGGCTTAATCATTCTTTCTTTTGTTCATTGATTGAGCTTGGTGCAAAGCTGATGTTTTCAGTCACAAGAGAGAAGGTGGTGCTCTGTCCAGCTGACTTTAATCTTAATCATTTATTTAAGACTGCTTTAAAATTTTTGGAAAAAAAAGTTTTTCCTTCCTCAAAGGACTGTTGCTTCCTGTATGCAATCAAATATCTTTATAAATTTGTTTTTAATTATATTGGAAAGTGTAGGATGTTGCTTGTAAGAAATTAAACCCTTCCATTACCTTCCATAATACTTTGTATGTAAATAACTGTAAATGTATGTGTATCTTTTATGGAAAGTGAACCAACATAGTCCGCATGAAATTTTTTTGTAATTTGTGGTGACTGAAGGAAAAAAAATGGTATTAGGTTTGTACTGTCTGGCTGCTCATAATTCTTTTACAACCCCCCACATCATCATCATCATCATCATCAGCTTTGAGTATCTGATGTTTGGTGACTACATTGATGGTTCAATCCAGAGACAGTGTGGTCTTCCCAATGGTTGATATTGTAGCACTCTGCCTGGCAGCATATTCTCTAGCATCCTCAGAACATACTGGTGTCATTTAGATTGGTGAATTTGTACATTATGTACCATTTCTTTTATGTACCATAGTTTCCTGTGTATTCACTTCTCACTCTGTCCCACATTTCATAGAGAATGTAAAAGTTTCATTTGTGCCATGTTTCTGCTGGTTCAAAGTCTGACATTCATTCCCCTGTAGAACAGCTATTTTTGATGTGACATTGTGAAATCTGTATTGTTTCTTCCCCCATTTTTTTATCAAAATTTCTTTGTAATTTGCCTACATAACACCACTCTTCAAGTGTGGAAGCTAGCATCTGAATGCAGCTAATGCCTGACTGTGAGCAGCACTGCCAGTTTGTGTGTGTGGACTCTTGGTGCTCATACATGGCTTTTGGAAATCAGTGTTGCTTCAGAAATCTTGTCAGTTACAGGATTAATCATATGTTAGTCGCACACTGTTGTAGACATTCTCAGTATTCATGTTCCACGACTCTTCTGCCATGAGAATAGCTGTGAGAGGTCTCTCAGTTAATAGGTGGCCACTCAATGTTCCTCCATTTTTATTTGAAATTATGTTCTACCTTTTCCCAAGCTACTTTCAGATTTATGAAGATGTATCCATGCTGATTTCCACCCTGTAGATGAAGGCCAAAAATCTCTCATACGGCAAGGACCTAATAATCATGCTGTTGTGTTTTGAGGTTTAATTATTGTAGAGTATTTGAAATGTCAAAAAATGTAGTGTGATGTAGTTAGAAAGTGTATGTTTTAGTGTAGCATTTGTAATTGAATATTTCTTATGTTGTGTTAAGGATGGGACTTACCTACACACCTCAGCATGCATACCTTACTGGAAGCCGAATTTCATTGTGAATGGTGCTGGTGATCCGGGTGAATTTGCTGACCAGTTCATCGAGCACTTTTTCACACTCTATGATGACAGCGATCGAATGAAACTCCGTGGATTGTACCACAAGAATGCTTACTTCTCATTGTGCTGTTTGTGTTTGGATGCACAAATGACAACTCCAAATGCAAGGTAAGCTGCCCCCCCCCCCTCTCTCTCACTCTCTCTCTCTCTCTCTCTCTCTCTCTCTCTCTCTCTCTCTCTCTCTCTCTTTCTCAACCCATGGTAAGCAACCAAAAAAAATAAATACATAAAATTAAAGAAATTTTTGCATTATTGTCTCTCTTATTGAAAAACAAAGAACTGAGACTGTTGTGAAATACTCCAGTAACAGAGTTCTCCATACATGATTCTGATAGGGCAAGAACTGTGAATGCTTTATGTGAGGAACTATCCAAGAATTTCCTGAAGTGACTTAGGAAAACCACAGAAACCAGAAATTTGAATGACCAGGTATGAGTCAATGCCTTAACCACTGCAGGACATCACGGTGGGTGTTTATTTTATTTTTTAGGAAGGAGGCTGAGTATAATAGTTTCAATACAAGAAACCGCAAGATTATAATTTTCACATGAATGCATGAAGGTGGTGATATTCAAGGTAATACTTTTAAAACATCGTTGATTGTGCTAAAATAGTCCAGTCCCTCTGGTTTCATTTGGTGTCGATTTCCATCTCATCCTTTATTGATTAGTGACTGACTTATTCCCATTATGAAAGTGTCTGTGGCTTTGTCAAATCTTGCATTTCCATTATTTTCCTTGTTTTTTATATTACTTTTCTTTTTCCAGAAGGTCTTTGCAAAAATTCTGGACACTGTGAAATTTTAGACAAAATATATTACTTCATAATACACTACTGGCCATTAAAATTGCTACACCATGAAGATGATGTGCTACAGACGTGAAATTTAACCGACAGGGAGAAGATGCTGTAATATGCAAATGATTAGCTTTTCAGAGCATTCACGCAACGTTGGCGCTGGTGGCGACACCGACAACGTGCTGCTGGTGGCGACACCTACAACGTGGTGACATGAGGAAAGTTTCCAACTGATTTCTCATACACAAACAGCAGTTGACCAGCATTGCCTGGAGAAACGTTGTTGTGATGCCTTGTGTAAGGAGGAGAAATGCGTACAATCACATTTCCGACTTTGATAAAGGAATTGTAGCCTATCAGGATTGCGGTTTATCGTATCACGACATTACTGCTCGCGTTGGTCGAGATCCAATGACTGTTAGCAGATTATGGAATCGGTGGGTTCTGGAGGGTAATATGTAACGCTGTGCTGGATCCCAACAACCTCGTATCACTAGCAGTCAAGATGACAGGCATCTTATCTGCATGGCTGTAACGGATCGTGCAGCCACATCTCGATCCCTGAGTCAACAGACGGGGACATTTGCAAGATAACAACCATCTGCACAAACAGTTCGACGATGTTTGCAGCAGCATGGACCATCAACTCGGAGACCGTGGCTGCAGTTACCCTTGACGCTGCATCACAGACAGGAGCGCCTGCAATGGTGTGCTCAACGATGAACCTGGAATGGCAAAACGTCATTTTTTCTGATTAATCCAGGTTCTGTTTACTGCATCATGATGGCCGCATCCGCGTTTGGCGACATCGCGGTGGACGCATATTGGAAGCATGTATTTGTCATCACCATACTGGCGTATCACCTGGCGTGATGGAATGGGGTGCCATTGGTTACATGTCTCGGTCACCTCTTGTTCGCATTGACAGCACTTTGAACAGTGGACATTACATTTCAGATGTATTACGACCCGCGGCTCTACCCTTCATTCGATCCCTGCAAAACCCTACATTTCAGCAGGATAATCCACGACCGCATGTTGCAGGCTCTGTACGGGCCTTTCTGGATACAGAAAATGTTCGACTGCTGCCCTGCCCAGCACATTCTCCGGATCTCTCACCAACTGAAAACGTCTGGTCAATGGTGGCTGAGCAACTGGCTCGTCACAATACGCCAGTCACTACTCACGATGAACTGTGGTATCGTGTTGAAGCTGCACAGGAAGCTGTACCTGTACACGCTATCCAAGCTCTGTTTGACTCAATGCCCAGGCGTATCAAGGCCGCTATTACTGCCAGAGGTGGTTGTTCTGGGCACTGATTTCTCAGGACCTATGCACCCAAATTGCGTGAAAATGTAATCACATGTCAGTTCTAGTATAACATATTTGTCCAATGAATACCTGTTTATCATTTGCATTTCTTCTTGGTGTAGCAATTTTAATGGCCAGTAGTGTATATACTTGGGAAATTGGTGTGATTATGGCATCTCATTGTATAAAATGAAAGCAATCTTTTGCATGCAGTATCAGTTCTTTTTTCATCCACATACTGTGGCAATTATCACCTCTTCAGGAGATTAGTAGCTGTTGTGGTCAGCTGTCCAAAGATTAGTTTAATGTTGTTCATCAGGTTAGTGCACTTTGTGCGGGACTTTTTATCTCTGTGTAACCAATGCAATCTACTCGGCATAGAGTGTGGTACTGAAGGTGGCATGAAGGACATAGGAGCAGAAGCAGCTTTCTCTCAAATGGGGTTTGTTGTGGTTGTGCAGTGCTATGGCCAACCTTAGGTTAACATAGCTGTCAGCTGTGTAGAAGCGAGTGGATTGTTTTCGACTGAAACAAAGTCTTGTATATGTACTGCACCTGTTGCTGCAATTGGGAGATGGTGATACACAACTCGATGCCTGCACCTGAATTGGAGGGGAAGGACAGATTGACTGAGTAGCTTGCAGAGAGTTTAAGGGGGGGGGGGGGGGCACAAGCCCACTAAGTAAAATGCCAGTCCCTACTGCAGTCAGAGGGGCTCATATTATAGGTTATTCTCAGTTGCAAATACAACCAACCAGCAGCTGTGTAAGGAAATGACGACAATGAAAATTTGTGGCAGACTGAGACTCAAAACTGGATTTCTTACTTTATGCAAGTGATCTCCTTATCTGCGTTGGCTATGCGTGCACAACTCACAGCCAGACCTAAACTTCCATATGGCATCGTTTCTGCATTACTACCTGCAACTGTACACACGTTATGTAGTTCCCAAACAGGGGATGACATTTTATGAATCCCACAACGAGTCTACAACAGCCGCTGTGAATTGCAGCTGTGAGTCATCAACCTGCAACAACAGCAGTGTCTGTAGCGCACTCATTTGTAGCGACACAGCGTGACCTACACACTGAGCCAGCTTTCTGTCAAAATCTATTTGTGGCAAGATTCTGGTGAGCTGTATAAAATCCGAATTCATTAGTTTAAAAAAAAAATGAAAAAGTGTAGTGGTGCTTATGTTGTGGGGGTAAACTGCAAGTGGTTTTACAAGCAGAGTTTTTGGGCATACTAGAGTGTCATGACTAGCTGTGTGGCAGTATTAAGCTGAGTTTAATTTAACATGTGTTATTGTAGACATTGTATGCTGCGGTGATGAGAAGAATGGATGCAGATGTTCCATACAAAATCAGGATGTGACTATTGAGAAAATAAAATCAGTATTTAGAAATGAAATAAAAATGACAAAATACAACACTGACAGCAGATCAGTGAGTCACGTAATGAAAAGCAAGAAATCCAAATGTAACATACTGCAGTTATAGAAGACGCTTTCCACCTTACCAGAGGACCTAAATTTGGAAATATTGAAACTACTGAAACATTACGATTTAGTTCGAACTGAAGACAATGAGCAGTTAGAGATGTGAACAGGGACTTGAAAAATTTGAAAGAATTAGTTAAGCAGAAAATTAACAAAATAAACAAACAAATTTTAGGGTCTCTAGTAAGGATAACCACATTGGAACAAAGCAAAGATTCAGATGTAGCCACTATTCCAGGCTCCTCACATGCTAATTTGGAGGAGCGTGTAGTTGACTTAGTCAGTAATAAAGCACAGGAATGAACTGAATTGTCTTTAGATACACTTACATTCTAATGCAGAAAACACAGAACAGAGAGTGAACTACAGAAAATTTGTGACAAATTAACTAAGGTTAAGGAGGATTTAATAAAAGAAAAGTGTAGTGGAGACAGTGGACTGTCAGCTGAGAAGATAGGGGAGATGCAGCTAGGAAATGGAATTAGTCTATGCAAACAATTTCCTAAATTTAAACCAGATGGGGAGTTTCATCCTACATATTTTTTTGTTAACAGTATTTAATAAATCTGTACACAAGTGATGGGATGATTCAAAGAGGATTTATTTCACACCAAGTTATTTAGAGGGTGGCGCAGTAGAGTGGGGAACTGCTTTCAGCTTTAGATTTCTGTATTGCAGTCTCTTAATTCAATTCGTACCTTCTTTAGAACTGTAATTACTCTTAACTATCCTATATTTCACAATTGATGCAGTGATGCATTACTACCTGGCAAACAGTAGAAATTAACAAATTTTAGCCGGAAATTACAGAGTGATTAACTTTCTCTACTTGGAGGGCCTTCATGAAGAACGAGTGATTGTAGGAAACTGAAATTTTTTTGAAACATTCTAAGGACATGTGGGAAAGAAATAACAAATACACATTCTAATTTCCCCACAAGAGGGTAACATTTGTTAATTGCATACCACGTTTATGTTCCAGGTTACAAATATTGCTCATTGTGGCAAATACCTGCATCTGCGACAGCCTGGAACTCCAGTAGAGATATCATTTCACTATTGCCCATAGTGAAGTTCGGTGGCAGGAGGAACAAGACTTCTGGTCAGGTGACTACAGGGTTATAAACACAAAGTCAAATAGGCGTAATGCAGGACTAGGTTTAATATTGAATAGGAAAATAGGAATGCGGGTAAGCTACTACAAACAGCATAGTGAACACATTATTGTGGCCAAGATAGATACGAAGCCCACACCTACTACAGTAGTACAAGTTTATATGCCAACTAGCTCTGCAGATGACGAAGAAATTGAAGAAATGTATGATGAAATAAAAGAAATTATTCAGATAGTGAAGGGAGACGAAAATTTAATAATCATGGGTGACTGGAATTCGAGTGTAGGAAAAGGGAGAGAAGGAAACGTTGTAGGTGAATATGGATTGGGGCTAAGAAATGAAAGAGGAAGCCACCTGGTAGAATTTTGCACAGAGCACAACTTAATCATAGCTAACACTTGGTTTAAGAATCATGATAGAAGGTTGTATACATGGAAGAACCCTGGAGATACTAAAAGGTATCAGATAGATTATACAATGGTAAGACAGAGATTTAGGAACCAGGTTTTAAATTGTAAGACATTTCCAGTGGCAAATGTGGACTCTGACCACAATCTATTGGTTATGAACTGTAGATTAAAACTGAAGAAACTGCAAAAAGGTGGGAATTTAAGGAGATGGGACCTGGATAAACTGAAAGAACCAGAGGTTGTACAGAGTTTCAGGGAGAGCATAAGGGAACAATTGACAGGAATGGGGGAAAGAAATACAGTAGAAGAAGAATGGGTAGCTTTGAGGGATGAAGTAGTGAAGGCAGCAGAGGATCAAGTAGGTAAAAAGACGAGGGCTAGTAGAAATCCTAGGGTAACAGAAGAAATATTGAATTTAATTGATGAAAGGAGAAAATATAAAAATGCAGTAAATGAAGCAGGCAAAAAGGAATACAAATGTCTCAAAAATGAGATCGACAGGAAGTGCAAAATGGCTAAGCAGGGTTGGCTAGAGGCTTATCTCACTAGCGGTAAGATAGATACTGCCTACAGGAAAATTAAAGAGACCTTTGGAGATAAGAGAACCACTTGTATGGACATCAAGAGCTCAGATGGAAACCCAGTTCTAAGCAAAGAAGGGAAAGCAGAAAGGTGGAAGGAGTATATAGAGGGTCTATACAAGGGCGATGTACTTGAGGACAATATTATGGAAATGGAAGAGGATGTAGATGAAGATGAAATGGGAGATACGATACTGCGTGAAGAGTTTGACAGAGCACTGAAAGATCTGAGTCAAAACAAAGCCCCCGGAGTAGACAACATTCCATTGGAACTACTGATGGCCTTGGGAGAGCCAGTCCTGACAAAACTCTACCATCTGGTGAGCAAGATGTATGAAACAGGTGAAATACCCTCAGACTTCAAGAAGAATATAATAATTCCAATCCCAAAGAAAGCAGGTGTTGACAGATGTGAAAATTACCGAACAATCAGTTTAATAAGCCACAGCTGCAAAATACTAACACGAATTCTTTACAGACGAATGGAAAAACTAGTAGAAGCAGACCTCGGGGAAGATCAGTTTGGATTCCGTAGAAATACTGGAACACGTGAGGCAATACTGACCTTACGACTTATCTTAGAAGAAAGATTAAGGAAAGGCAAACCTACGTTTCTAGCATTTGTAGACTTAGAGAAAGCTTTTGACAATGTTCACTGGAATACTCTCTTTCAAATTCTAAAGGTTGCAGGGATAAAATACAGGGAGCGAAAGGCTATTTACAGTTTGTACAGAAACCAGAGGGCAGTTATAAGAGTCGAGGGGCATGAAAGGAAAGCAGCGGTTGGGAAGGGAGTAAGACAGGGTTGTAGCCTCTCCCCGATGTTATTCAATCTGTATATTGAGCAAGCAGTAAAGGAAACAAAAGAAAAATTCGGAGTAGGTATTAAAATCCATGGAGAAGAAATAAAAACTTTGAGGTTCGCCGATGAGATTGTAATTCTGTCAGAGACAGCAAAGGACTTGGAAGAGCAGTTGAACGGAATGGATGGTGCCTTGAAGGGAGGATATAAGATGAACATCAACAAAAGCAAAACGAGGATAATGGAATGTAGTTGAATTAAGTCGGGTGATGTTGAGGGTATTAGATTAGGAAATGAGACACTTAAAGTAGTAAAGGAGTTTTGCTATTTGGGGAGCAAAATAACTGATGATGGTTGAAGTAGAGAGGATATAAAATGTAGACTGGCAATGGCAAGGAAAGCGTTTCTGAAGAAGAGAAATTTGTTGACATCGAGTATAGATTTAAGTGTCAGGAAGTCATTTCTGAAAGTATTTGTATGGAGTGTAGCCATGTATGGAAGTGAAACATGGACGGTAAATAGTTTGGACAAGAAGAGAATAGAAGCTTTCGAAATGTGGTGCTACAGAAGAATGCTGAAGATTAGATGGGTAGATCACATAACTAATGAGGAAGTATTGAATAGGATTGGGGAGAAGAGAAGTTTGTGGCACAACTTGACCAGAAGAAGGGATCGGTTGGTAGGACATGTTCTGAGGCATCAACGGATCACCAATTTAGTATTGGAGGGCAGCGTGGAGGGTAAAAATCGTAGGGGGAGACCACAACAACAACAACATTGCCGACAGCGTTTTTCAAATGGTGGACAGTGGAATATTTATCTGTTGTGATGCTGCCAATGAACAGCTTAAAGATTACACATCGTGCCCAGCATTCTCAGCTATGGGAACAGTAACTTCTTCAACAATTTGTGGTGCAGTTGGCTGTCTGCCTCTTCCTGGAGCAATCCCGAACTGCCAGTTAATTCGAAATTCTGAATCATGTTCTCCAGTCCCGGTGCGTAAACAGGATCTCTCCATATTCCTTCAGTGCATTGATACTCATGAAGAGCAGCAGCATTATTGCCGTTGTTTTGATAAATCCGCTTTATGAGTAAAAGCTTGCTGACCTTGTCCAGAGCCATGTTGACCTTTTGCAGCTGTAATGCACACTGATGCTACCTACATCAGAGTACTAGCACCGGCTCCTAACGGCAAGTTGTGTCACTAATACTACTAACAATGCATATCCTGCAGCACACTGTCTGAACATCATTCCTACCCATACCCTCAGGTAGCAAAAGCTTAATTATAACCATGCTGTAGACTGTAGAACCTAGGTGAGTTATTTTTTCTGTGCAAGTGGTGGTGGGTGTTAGCTCCATCACTTTTGGAAGGGGGAATCAAAGAGGATAAACTCTTAGCTATGAGAAAAATATAAAGATAATGGGCTAACATCCAGGTATGACTACTGAAGCTAAAAGAGGAGGGCATTTGATGAAATACAAAGTTTAGAGTTACAGGAGTGAGTGACTGTGCAGAGGAGTAAAATAAGTACAGTACATGAGACAGATTGAAAACCTACTATGAATACGGCCTATGGTAGGAGTAGCTTATCTCAATATACATGTATGAAGGAGAAAGTAGAGTTATAAATGCTGTTAACACGATGTTGTACTTTAATTTGTGTGTAAGTATGTATGGTGTGTGGGAAAGAAGGAAAAGGAAGATACACTATTACTGTGGAAAGATGTGTATCTTGATGGTTACTACGTTTGAAAAGTCTGTGCAAAAATAAAAACTACTTACGTGTTTGGGGTAAACCTTTTTTATTTTTCGACATAGTCTCCTTTGAGACTTATACACTTTGTCCAATACTGTTCTAATTTGTTGATCCCCTCTGAATATTAGGAATTGTCCAAGTCTGCAAAATATCTATTAGTTGCTGCAATCACCTCCTCGTTTGAAAAAAATCTTTGTCTCACCAGCCATTTCTTCAAATTGGGGAACAAATAGTAGTCCGAGGGAGCCAAGTCTAGAGAATAGGGGGGATGTGAAACGAATTGGAATCCTATTTCCATTAATTTTGCGACCACAGCTGCTGAGGTGTGTGCTGGTGCGTTTTCGTGATGGAAAAGGACTTTTTTGCAGTCCAATCGCCAGCATTTTCCTTGCAGCTCGGTTTTCAAACGGTCCAATAACGATGAATAATATGCACCTGTAATAGTTTCACCCTTTCCCATTTAGTTGATGAGGATTATCCCTTGCGAATCCCAAAAGACAGTCGCCATAACCTTTCCGGCTGAAGCAATGGTCTTCACCTTTTTTGGTGCAGATTCTCCCTTGGTAAACCATTGTTTAGATTGTTATTTGGTCTCAGTAGTATAATAATGTAACCACGTTTGATTCACAGTGATGAAATGACGCTTAAAGTCCTGCAGATTCTTCCTGAACAGCTGCAAACCATTCTTGCAACACTTCACACGATTCCATTTTTGGTCAAGTGTGAGCAATCGTGGAACCCATCTTGCCGATAGATTTCTCGTGTCCAAATGTTTATGAAAAACATTATGTACCCATATATTTGAGATGCCCACAGTACTAGCAATCTCATGCACCTTACCTTTTCTGTCATCCATCACCATATCAATGATTTCTGGAGTTGTAACCTCCACAGGGCGTCCAGAAAGTTCAACATCACTTGTGCCCATATGACCACTCCGAAAATTTTGAAACCACTTATAAACTGTTGTAATCGAAGGTGCACAGTCACCGTAATGCTTATAAAGCTTCTCTTTAGTCTCCTGAGGTGTTTTGCCTTTCATAAAGTAGTCACAATCACTTGACTTCCTTGATTCACACGAATGCCAAACACAAAGAAATAGACCAATATGGCTGAAACTTGGTGTGCGTTCTTTCCAAAGATGCTACTAACTGAACATGACCTCGATACGCACCAGTGGTGCCATTTCTCGGACTTTGCATGGACTTTTCAAATGCCCATTGTACTTTCATTGATACTGTTGGTTTCAAGGTTTCTCTAAAGTTGCAGAGTAGTTGAATTTGCCTGAGTTTGTTGATGTGTTCCATATACCCATTTGAAGATGACATAATAAAGAAGTGAACTTTTCATGCTATTCTTCAGGTTTGGAAAAATAGGTAACTGACTATAGAATGCCCAACAATAATGGTTCTTAACCATTCAAAGTGTGTAACTCCTCTTTCTCGGTGGCAGTTTTATGAATGCTGAAAATGTCTGATGATGAAACTGCCATATAATAATGGATGTGGTGTTCTCTGTAACAACTACACAGGGCAATATCCGAGTATAGCTCCATATTTTGTAGTCTCATATACTCTTCTTAGAGGAATCCCCTTTTTTTTTCTTTTTAATTTTTATTTGAGATGGTAAATGATATCGTTAGGTTTATAAGAGTTTTCTATGGGAAGTTTTGGGTAATTTAGTCCATGGAATTTGTTTAATTTGAATGTAGAGTTTACAAAGGCATACGTGATTACTGCGTCATGTTGCTACCTTCTTCACTTGGCTTCAGTAGTAAGATGTTTAGGACTAGTTTTTGGGAACTGTATGGGTGAAACTGGGGAAGATTGTTGTGTAGGGTATGCCAAACATCTTCATTCTCCAGCTCCTTGGCAAAGAAGCTGTTAGGAAGGGAATTGTGGGCTGGAGGGAGTGGGGGAGAGGGAGTATCAGTCTTTGGGGTCTATTTATTAAAACCTTTATTCACAGGCTTGCCTAGGGCGTAGCAGTACAGTGATTCCCGAAAATATTATGAGGATGGCTGGAAAAGCCTGAATCCTGCAAGAAATATCTTTGATTAGATGAAACATGGACGATTAGACTAAATGGCTACTGGACTGTAGATCCTGGTAATGATGAGTAGTTCATTAGATAAAACAAAGAAACATTGTAAAACAGTTTAATGAGCAATGTTGGTATGAAATATTTGTTAACCAAGATCCTGTATCAACATCTGCATCTACATATATACTCTGCAAGCCACCATATGTGCATGGCAAAAGGCACCCTGTACCACTACTATGTAGTCAAATCTGTTCCATTCACAAATAGTCAACTCAGAAACAGAGTGAGGGAAAAATTACTATCTATATGCCTCTGTGCGAGCCATGGTGGCCTTACATAAAATTTACATTGACAGCAGTAGAATGATTCTGCAGTCAGCCTGAAATGCCAATTCTCTACATTTTGTCACTGTGATCCTCGAAAAGAAAGTTGCATTCACTCCTGTGATTTCCATTTGAGTTCTCAAAGCATTTCCATAATACTTGTAACCTACCAGTTACTTGTAACCTACCAGTTACAAACCTAACAGTCCACCTCTGAATTGCTTTGATGTCTTCCTTTAGTGTGGACTCCAAACATTTGGACAGTACCCAGCAATGGGTTGCACTAGTGTCCTTTATGCAGTCGCCTTTACAGATGAACCACACTTCCCGAAAATTCTTGCAATAAACCAAAGTCGACCATTCGCCTTACTGCAATACTTACATGCTCATTCCATTTCATACTGCTGTGCAACATTATATCTAGATATTTAATGGGCATGACTGTATTAGGCAGCACACTACTAATGCTGTGTTTGAACACACACTACTAATGCTGTATTCGAATACCGTTGGTTTGTTTTTCCTACTTACTTGTGTTAACTTACATTTTTCTACATTTAGAGCTAGCTATCATTCATCTCTAAGTCAAGTTGTATCCTCCTACAGTCACTCAACAACGGCACCTTCCCATACGTCACAGCATCATCAGCAAACGGCTGCAGACTGCTGCTTACCCTGTCCGCCAGATCATATATGTGTACAGAAAATATCAGCGGTCCTATCACACCTCCCTGGTGCTCTCCTGATGATACCCTTGTCTCTAGTGAACACTCGCTGTCGAGAACGACAGACGGGGTACCTTATGTAAGAAATCAAGCCACTTGCCCATCTGGGAACATATTCCGTATACTCGTACATTCATTATCAGTTTTCAGTGTGGCTTGAGTCAATTATTTTTCAGAAACTAGGAATGTATAGTCATCCTGTTGCCCTTCAATCATAGTCCACACAATATCATGTGAGAAAAGGGCAAGCTGAGTTTCACACGAGCAATGCTTTCTAAAGCTGTGCTGATTTGTGGGTAGAAGCTTTTCCCTCTCAAAGAAATTTATTTTATCAGAACTGAGAAGATGTTCAAGGATTCTACAACAAACTGAAGTTAAAGATACTGGTCTGTAATTTTGCAGGTCCATTCTTTTATGCTTATTATATACAGAAGTCCCCTGCACTTTTTTTTTCAGTCACTTGGAACTTTGCACTGGGTGAGAGATTTGCAATAAATATAAGCTAAGTAATGGGCCACTGCCATAGAGTACTCTGTGCAAAAAACCGAATTGGGATTCCATTAGGATCTGGCTACTTATTTCCTTTCTACTCCTTATTTCTCTACACCAAGGACGCTTATTACTATGTCCTGTGTGAACTTTTCTTAAATGTGAAATTTAAAACTTCAGCTTTACTTATGTTACCTTTTATTGCCTCAACAGATTGGTCAACAATTGACTGGATAGAAGCTGCAGACCCACTTAATGATTTTACGTAGTGGCAAGATCTGTTGCTAAAGTATTACAGTGACAGTTGTCCTAAGCTTCACGCATCGATCTTTTTGCAGATGCATGAATTTCTGTTAACTTTTGCCTGTTGTCCTTTGCGCATTTTGTTTTGAACCATTGCGCATTCTGTTTTTGACTGAGACTGCAACAGCTTTTGCCTCCTATGTATCTTTTTCGAATTTTGTTGTTAGACCGTGATCGAGCAGGGTAGTGCAGTGGTTAGCACACTGGACTTGCATTTGGGAGGACAGCACTTCAAATCCGAGTCCGGCCATCCTGATTTAGATTTTCCGTTATTTCCCCAAATCGCTCAAGGCAAATGCCACAGTGATTCCTTCGAAAGGGCACGGCCAGTTTGCTTCTCCGTCCTTCCACAATCCAAGCTTGTGTTCCTTCTCTAATGCCCTTGTTGTCAACGGGATACTAAACACTAATCTCCTCCTCTGTTAAACTGTGGTGAGTCTTTTCCATCCTTTATCCACTTACTTGGCACATGCTTCTCCAGAGTATGATGTGCAATCCATTTAATCTTTACCTATAATTGCTCTATGTCCATCATACTGGAGCTAAATGATGTCAGTTCATTGTTTAAGTGGGGTGCTAACAACTGTCTCTCTGCTCTTTCTAGCAGAAATACTCTCCATAGTAAAAGAATAAGTACTTGGCAGAAATGTTGAGAAATTTAATCAAAGTGAAGTAGAGACAAATACATGCCTATGATTGGTAATTTATTTGTATTACTATTCATTGTGGGACATTCAGTGTATAATAAAATGAATAAGCATATTTGTTACAAGTTAGATACAATTACAGCTGTGATTATACATCATATAGACATTAGATATCGTTGCGGCCACATGTAGTAAGCATTGATTCACGCAGTGGAGGAGAATGGCAAAACAGAGGCATGCCGGTGACCGAGGCATTGCGAAGGAGGCAAGCACAGATAGCCTTGCTGACAGCAGCAGTCTACCAACAGGCTGATGCAAGGATGCACACAGACCGAGCGAAGCCTGGAGAGTGCTGAGTAAGGGGAAGGGCCAGCACGCTAAGTTATGCTGCAATATACTGCGGGAGTAATAACAAAAAGCTACCACCGAGGGGATAAAAACGACCTCCTGCTGGATATAAATAGTGGAGCGCAGGCAGCAACAGACAGAAGCCATTGGGAAGCTGTTCGGATCTGAGGACAGACATGATCCATGTCGGAATGTTCAATCTTCCTAGGTGATGATTCCAGAAGTCTGTTCCAGCTTGCAGGAGTCATCCATTCGCCATCAGATGTCAACTTCAGCTCTGGAGGTTGGGCCGAGTTCGGTTGGCACCATGGCTGACTAACTACAGTGAGAACTTTCAGCAGGACTGGCTGCAGCAAGGCCTTGGTCACAGGGGACTGACGCCCGGACTTCTCGGCAACCCGGCCCCACGGCGCGTGGTCCGCCCGTGACGGGACCTTGCGGACATCGCGACTAACGGCTTCCCAGCCACTGGTGCAGCAGGCATCAGCAGCTGACCTCACAGCGACGCGGCTCCGTGGGCGTGCCCGTACTGGGTTGACGAGTTCGTCTCAACCACAGGGCATCCTGGCTTCAGCGGAGCACTGGTGGCCTGAGGCTCCCGAGTGCAATCAGCGGCGCGGAGGGATCCGCAGGGCTGGGCAGCGACATCGAGGGAGAAATTGTAAAGAAAGTTCAATAAATAATTGTAAAACTCCACGCCGCCTCAGTCTTTGGCACAGCCACTGTGTCTGCTGCTAACAAGTGGTGCCAGAACTGTAACAAGTGGAACAATCGGACACGGACCACTGCGTGAAGCAAGTGGCAGCTCCTGATCAGATTTTACTTCGCCACTCAATATCATGTTCCTAAATCTTGAGAAAACACACTATAATCATTGATATATGTGTTATGTGTGTTCTTTTGGCCATGTGAGAAAGAAGAGACACGTCACATATATAAATAAATATAGTGTGTTTTCTCAAAATTTGGGGAGAGACCAATTTCAAGAATGCTATGCCCTGCTGGTTTTTTCTGACATGTTCTAGAGAACAGACAACACACATTCATAAATATATGAGTTGATGGCTATTAAGATCACTCCCATGCAGGTCACATTCTGTCCCAAATTTTTGTGATAATCAGTGTGAGGTGGACAGGAACCATGCTTGGGTGGCCAAAATGGTTAAGGCAACTGCTCACGTAAAACGGAAAATTTGGTTTTGAGAACCAGTCCAGCACAAACTTTCACTTGTAGCCACAGAATTCATTTCAGTGCTCGATTGTGGCCATATTTAGCAAACAGAGTCATACCAAGAATTAATGTAGCAATTGAACAGCAGTCAGTAAACAGAGTAAAATGCTCCAAACTCGTGGGTGAACTTACTAATGAAAAATAGTGGACTAGAATTATTCCCAGAGTACTACAGCTTGTATGCTAGGAATGTTTCTGTGACATGGGCACAACCAATTTCCTACCCTAAACTGAGCTTGTAGTCTGTCTTCAATCAACTTGTCAACAGAATGCTAAACACTTCCTTCTCTCCAAACCAGAATCACTCAATTCTTCTTCCAAGACTTTGTAAATTTTGTACTTGTTCAACAAAAGTGGTGTAAGAGGGCATGCTAAAGAGTAATGTCCAAATTTTTTTGTGAAAATTCTTAAAGCTTTAAATAAAACAAATACTTCATTTGACGTGATGTTTCACGGCTCTCACATGCTCAATTCTGACAGTACTAGGCATCAATGGTGCTTAGTGCAGCCATTTAGAGGAACCTGTGTTAACTCAGTGTCAAACTGTTGCAACTGTGTTGAAACAAATGTTAGAATTATTACATTCAAGTTTGCGCATGTGCAATGGCTAATTCTTCACATTCAGTTCTTCCTGAGTAAGAGATTTTACAGCATTCGGTTTAGGGAATCTCTAAGTGACTATTATAGAGACAGTGATGATGATGATGATGATGATGATGAGAGTGGTTCATTTATTAACAATTCTAGTGAAGATGACAATGAAAACCTTGAAAATGTGCATTTTTCTGGTGATTCAGCAGAAGATTCGAAGCAAATGTGGAGTGAAAATGATTCTGAAGTTACAGATTCTTCTTTTGATGATTCAAAGTGTGGTTTTATCACTGAAACTGGTAATGTTCCATTATCGCCAGTTGGTTTCTTTCTGTTAATTTTTACAGACAACCTATTTCAACAAATAGCAGACCAAACAAACACAAGTAGCAGACCAAACAAACAGGTATGCTATAGCAAAAATATGTAAAGTGACACCATTTCCACAATGTTCTGCATGATGGGATTGGAGAAACGTTACCAAGGAAGAAATGAAATGCTCCCATGATGTGCTACTAAATATGACATTACCAAAAGTGTAAGAACTTGCAAGACTTTTTTTCAAGAGAATGGTTACAATTATCTGACTTCTTTTCAGCCTGTTTTACTTGTAGACAATATATGAAAACTTTCTGGGCACTTCATGTTTCTAATCCAGAGAGTGCTACACACATCAAAACTCAGGTTCAGTCACATCTGAATAAAGTAAAGAATGTGTCGGATTACTTGTCGGGCAAGTTTCTCGAAATTTATCAAACAGTTATATTTGCAGTTTGATACCCTTTTTTGACACAGTAACACCATAGTCGTTGATTTGTCAGACTTGAATTTTTCTGAGGGAATAGTTCTTCAATTGATAGCTAATATCAGAAATGCTAAAGGGAAATGAGAGTCTCACTCGTACACTGGCCATTTTTATACAGTTGTTGCATTAGATGATGAACTTTTGAAACAAAATGTGCATCTCACATGAGCGGTCCAGGCCAGCCACAAAAACCTTCCAGCTGCACTCAAGAAACAAGTTCTGCATCTGAAGAACCATCCACAATAACAAAATTATGGTTCTGGCACGGCAAAATAAACAAACTGTTCTAATGCTTTCTACAAAAGGGAAGAAACAGTGAAACCAAATGTGATTATTGATATATGTCAGAGATGGGTGCAGTATATCAATCTGACATTTTATTTCCAGTTACGATTCTCTAATGAAAGATCTGAAATGGTGGCGAAAACTGTACTTCTGGTTGTGGGAAATAGGACTTGTAAACAGCTATTTGCTATACAAGAATCACCGCAAGAAAAACAACTTAAAAAACTGTCTCACAGAGTATTCTGTAAAAGTTTTGTAAGATACTCGATTGGTGAAGAGCCAACAGCCTTGCCACAGTGGTAACACTGGTACCCATCCGATCGCCGAAGTTAAGCACTGCCAGGTTGGGCTAGCACTTTGATGGGTGACCATCTGGTGTGCCGTGTTCTGTTGCTGAGCAGGGTGCACGCAGCCATTATGAGGCAAACTGAGGAGCTACTCGATTGAGAAGTAGCGGCTTAGGTCTCATAAACTGTCATACGGCTTGGGGAGCGGAGTGCTGGTCACGTGCCCCTCCACATCCACATCCACATCCACATCCACTGACGCCTGTGAGCTGAGAATGACACAGCGGCCGGTCGGTACCATTGGGCCTTCGTGGCATATTCGGGCAGAGTTAAGTATTTTTTTGTTGGTGAAGAAATAAATCCAGGGTAGAAACGGGCATGTCGTTCAACTTCTGATGGTGAAGAATGCTTTACTGGACAGTTGCACATTATCAACAAGCTTCCTGGGAACAAGCATAAGGATTGTGCAGTGTGTTCAGACAGAAAAAAGAAAAGTGTGAAACACTGTTTTGCTGTGAAACATGCAGACAAAACCCAGCTCTTCATCCTGATGATGGTTTCAAAAAATATCGTACACTGAAAAGTTTTGTACTGTAATAGTTTTGGAAATATATTTGAATGAAAGTGTACTTTTTGTTTTAATGTATATCCAACCTGTTGGACAGTGACCTCATTGTTTCCACAGAGAGACTGTACTATTCTCTGTAGCACGCTCGCTGCCCAGATAATGGCAATTTACATAAGAATGTGCCGAGCCACTCTGTGTCTGCCTTATGGAGTGCAAAGGGCTAATAATTTACAAGACATCACTGTGTTCATCATGCATTTTTTTTGTGGTGTCACCGCCAGACACCACACTTGCTAGGTGGTAGCTTAAATCGGCCGCGGTCCATTTAGTACATGTCGGACCCGCGTGTCGCCACTGTGTGATCGCAGACCTAGCGCCACCACAAGGCAGGTCTCGATATACGATAGAGCACTCGCCCCAGTTGTACGGACGACATTGCTAGCGACAATACGGACGAAGCCTTCCTCTCATTTGCCGAGAGACAGTTAGAATAGCCTTCTGCTAAGTCCATGGCTACGACCTAGCAAGGCGCCAATTGTAACAGTGCATGTATCTTACGAGTCTCATTTGTATAGCCAAGAGAGATGTATCACAAGGAGTAAATAAAGTTAAGTATATTCCCAAAGCTACGTATTTTCTTGATAGCAGTCATAACGTATCTTGTTCCAGAATTCACGCCTGTCTGCGTTAGATAGCGTGCCTATCGGCCCCCTCAAAATAACACTGTGTCGGCACTTCTGTCGACACATCATTTGGCGACGAGTAAAGTGTTCTTTCTGATTGCTTACATTTATTTGTGTCATGGCTTCGCCACAATCTCCAGATGTACTGTCCGAATTTTATCGCTTGCAGAATCAGCAGACGCAGGCGTTATTGGATGCCCTTGGACAGCTCGTCCAGGGTCAACGTGCCATTCAAACCGATGCGGCAGCCGCCGCTTCACCGCTACCGCAGCCACAACTCGCAGTTGCACCGCCTTTTAGGAACTACGACCTGGCGCACGAGTCGTGGACCGAATGGTCCCGCCAGTTCGCCTTTCACCTAGCCGCCTACAGAATTCAAGGTAATGAGCGGCAGCCGTTTTTGCTTTCTTGTGTCGGTGTGTCCACCTACCGTGTGATAGTGAAATTGTTTCCCCGACGCGACGTAGCAACTCTGTCCTACGATGAGATTTTGTCTGCTTTAGATGCCTATTTCAAAGAAACAGTTAATGTGGTTGCAAAACGGTATACGTTTTTTCGTACAAAACGTACGGCCGGTCAAACTAATAGGGAGTGGGTAGCAACATTGCAAGGACTTACTAGGGACTGTGCCTTTGACTGTGACTGTGGCCTTTCTTCTTCAGATACAATGGTGCGTGATGCAATTGCACAGAACGTTTCTGATGTTCGCATACGGGAGCAAATTTTGAAACTAGTAAATCCCTCCCTTCAACAAGTGATAGACATATTGGATAGACAAGACACACTTGACTGTGCTCAGGAATCTTTTGAAACTTCGCCAGCCGTGTGTAACATTAACCGGCCCGCTGGACGCGCTGCACGGACCTGTAAACTGCCCTCGCGCACGTCCACGCAGCTGCCGCCGCGCGCTAAGCCAGGTGTGCCGCGCCTGCACACAAAGGCAGTGAAATCATGCCCGCGGTGTGCTACTAGACATTCGCGTGAACATTGCCCGTCACGCCAAGCTATTTGCTTTTTCTGCAATAAGAAAGGACATGTTCAAAGTGTTTGCCAGAAAAAGCTCAGATCAGACAATCACAATCATTCCAGGCCCTTTGCTTCGCGCCGGAATCGAACCAAGGACACTCAGGATCGTGGACCTTCGCCCATGGACATTCATGTCGTTAATTCCACTTCGTCCAGTGACACTTTCTCTAACGGTGACTGTGTTCGTCCCACAAACAGTGTGCGTCGACGTCGCCGGAAATCACGTCAATTAGCAAGTGATTCTGTACCAGTGTCTGTTCACGTTGCACAAGACAGTCGCTCTTGTCGTCAGCAGGACAATAAACTTTTTGTAGATTTGGACTTTAATGGCAAGGTCATACCATTCCAGCTCGATACCGGAGCTGCAGTTTCATTGCTCAATCACGACACGTACAAACAACTGGGCAAACCTCCGTTGCGTTCCGCAAATGTTAAGCTAACCACATATTCAGGACAGAAAATTCCTGTGTTAGGACAGTGCAGCCTTCTTGCAACATACAAGGGACAAACGAAACTTGTGTCATTTTACGTTCTTCGTTCTTCTACTGCAGTGAACTTGTTTGGTTTAGATTTATTTCAGTTGTTTAACATGTCTATTGTAAATCAGGTCCTATCAGTGAATCAAACTGTGCCTTCAGACAGTGTTTCTCGTCTATGTGACGAATTTGCAGACATTTTTGCACCGGGCTTAGGTTGCGCTAAAAACTATGAAGCACATTTGGAACTGAAAGTAAATGCGCAACCGAAATTTTTCAGAGCGCGCAATGTTCCCCACGCATTGCGTGATGAGGTCACAAGAACGTTAAACGATCTCGAATCACAAGGTGTAATTGAACGTGTGCAAGCTTCTCTCTGGGCCTCACCCTTAGTAATTTTGCCAAAACCTTCCGGAAAATTGAGACTTTGCGTGGACTTCAAGGCCACAGTGAATCCACAACTAGTGACTGCTACTTTTCCTTTGCCCCGCCCGGAAGATCTTTTTGCTAAACTGTGCCCAGGAAAATATTTTTCAAAGTTGGACCTAGCCGATGCGTACTTGCAAATACCGGTGGACGACAAATCCCAGCGCGTGTTGGTGGTTAACACGCATCTTGGATTGTACCGATTCAAAAGACTGCCATTTGGGTGTGCATCCGCCCCTGCATTGTTTCAGCAATATTTACAAACTATTTGTGCGTCGGTCCCTACTGCAGCAAACTATCTGGACGATATAGTGATCTCCGGACAGATGGAAGAAGATCATCTTGCGAACCTACGAACATTATTTCAGGTCTTGCGACAAAATGGTCTTCGCTTGAGGAAGGACAAATGTTTGTTTTTTGCTCGTGACTTACCATACCTGGCACATGTCATTAATGCCCAAGGCATACATCCGAGTCCAGAGCACCTCCGTGCCATACAAGAATTGCCTTCCCCTCAAAATGTGAAGCAGCTACAGAGTGTGTTGGGTAAAATTAACTATTATCATAAATATGTGCGCAATGCCTCTTCCATTTCAGCTCCGCTTCATCGCTTACGCCGTAAAGGTGTTCCGTTCGTCTGGACGACGGAATGCGAACGCGCCTTTCGCCAGTTGAAATCGGCGTTGCTTTCTAATACTTGCCTCACGCCTTTCGATCCCCAGAAACCCCTTTTGTTGATGGTAGATGCATCGGATTTCGGGATCGGTGCTGTGCTTGCGCACAAAGTTGGCTCCCATGATCGCCCTATTGCCTTTGCGTCCAAATTGCTCTCGTCTGCGCAAAGAAATTACTCGCAGATAGAGAAAGAAGCTTTGGCTCTCGTGTTTGGTGTTACTAAGTTCCATGATTTCTTGTATGGTCGTCACTTCACCATCATCACGGACCACAAACCTTTGACATCGCTTTTTCATCCGACCAAGCCTGTACCTCCACGTACAGCGCAGAAATTCATTCGCTGGTCTATTTTCCTCTCGCAGTACCGCTACGATATCTTGTATCGGTCCACTGCTAAGCACGGAAACGCCGATGCGTTTTCCCGTTTGCCTGTTGCTGAGGATAAAGCATTCGATTCTTCCGAACTTGCTTGCATGTTCATTGATTCGGAAACCAATGAAGTGGTCGAATCGTTTCCGATTGATTTTCGTCGTGTAGCTACAGCCACAGCTGCTGACCCTCTCCTTGCTACTGTTTTGCGTTTTGTTGCTACGCAATGGCCTTTGTCAAAGTCTCGGATCGAGGATCCGTTGGTTCGCAGATTTTTTGCTCACAGGGAGAGACTTTTTGTTCGACGTGGTGTTTTGTTGTTGCATTCTGATAATGATCAGTCCAGAGTCGTGGTCCCATGTTCGTTACAGTCCTCTGTTTTACGGCTTCTTCACCACGGACATTGGGGTATAGTGCGAACGAAACAACTTGCTCGTCAGCACTGTACTTGGTTCGGAATCGATGCTGCGATTACGAATATGTGTTCTTCTTGCATGGCGTGTGCCGAACAACAATCCGCACCACCGCGGAAAGTCTTTGCATGGCCAAAAGCCACTTCCCCTTGGCAACGCTTGCACATTGATTTTGCTGGTCCATTCTGGAATGCTCGATGGTTGGTTCTGGTCGATGCCTTCAGTAACTTTCCTTTTGTTGTCCGGATGTCTTCCACGACGTCCTCCGCCACCATCCAAGCGTTGTCTGCTATCTTTTGCATTGAAGGTCTTCCGCAGACTATTGTTTCCGACAATGGCCCACAATTCATGTCCGCAGAATTTCAGTCATTCTGCCAGGCCAATGGTATTCAACATCTGACATCCGCGCCGTTTTCGCCTCAGTCAAACGGTGCCGCTGCACGATTGGTCCGGACTTTCAAGTCACAGATGTTGAAATTGAAAGAGTCGCAATCTCGGGAGGACGCATTGTTGCTCTTTTTGTCTTCGTATCGCTCTCAGCCCCGAGATGGTCGCTCGCCGGCTGAGTTGCTCCACGGTCGTCCTCATCGCACCTTGATGTCTTTGCTGCATCCGCCGCATCAGGTTCCTGTGCAGCGGCGGACTCCTGCTTTTGCTCCAGGCGACGTTGTATTTTATCGCAACTATCGAGGTTCATGGCGTTGGCTCGCAGGGCGCATTCTTCGCTGCCTCGGCCGCGCGATGTATTTGGTTTTGGGGGCCTCTGGTGAGGTGCGTCGGCATCTCAATCAGCTGCGCCTCTGTCGTCGCACGAGTTCTGCCGCTCCCCATCTGCTTTCAGTTACGGTGCCGTCCGGTCAGCGCCCTGGGGACCCATCTACTGGCTCGCCTCGTCCCCAGGTGTTACCGACGATGCCTTCCATTTTGCCCCATGGCGACGCGCCGCAGCAGCAGCAGCCGCCGCCGCCTGTTCTCCCGCCGGCGCTGCCCGCATTCGACGCTTCGCTGCAGCCGCCAAGCGCCTCCCTGGGTCACGCACCGCCGATCGCTTCCCGTGACCAGCTGTCCTCCGCCATGGAACTCTTGCCCGCTCCGGACCACATGGCGTCTTCGCGCGTCGGGTACCCCAACGCAATGGAGGTCGACCTTTCGGCCCCTCCTGTCTCATTACGGGCGCATACCCCGCATGTTGACGTGCACCCTGGACTAGGTTTTCAGGCGTTTCCTAGATCCCCTCGGACCGAATGGCCGGGTGCGGGTGGCACAGCCTCGCCTGTTGTTAGGCCCCTCCTGTCTCATTACGGGCGCATACCCCGCATGTTGACGTGCACCCTGGACTAGGTTTTCAGGCGTTTCCTAGATCCCCTCGGACCGAATGGCCGGGTGCGGGTGGCACAGCCTCGCCTGTTGTTAGGCTCCCCACCTCATCGCATACGTCAACATGGGGTCTTCCCCACGGCGGGCGGAAGCCTTATCACACGACCGTTCGCCGATTTGCGGGGGAGGAATGTGGTGTCACCGCCAGACACCACACTTGCTAGGTGGTAGCTTAAATCGGCCGCGATCCATTTAGTACATGTCGGACCCGCGTGTCGCCACTGTGAGATCGCAGACCTAGCGCCACCACAAGGCAGGTCTCGATATACGATAGAGCACTCGCCCCAGTTGTACGGACGACATTGCTAGCAACAATACGGACGAAGCCTTCCTCTCATTTGCCGAGAGACAGTTAGAATAGCCTTCTGCTAAGTCCATGGCTATGACCTAGCAAGGCGCCAATTGTAACAGTGCATGTATCTTACGAGTCTCATTTGTATAGCCAAGAGAGATGTATCACAAGGAGTAAATAAAGTTAAGTATATTCCCAAAGCTACGTATTTTCTTGATAGCAGTCATAACGTATCTTGTTCCAGAATTCACACCCGTCTGCGTTAGATAGCGTGCCTATCGGCCCCCTCAAAATAACACTGTGTCGGCACTTCTGTCGACACATCATTTTTCAGATAAATTAACAATAAACTTAAACTTATGTGCTTTATGTATAACATATGGAGTATACTAGAACGCAGAGTGTCATCCATCCACTCCCCGTCATAAAATAACTGCATCGTCCACTTCTTCGCCATCTCTCATGAGAATTCCATTGATAGTTGGAGGGCATCAATCAGACTCAGATTTACTTGCAAGTTAATTGTGTCTGCTGGCCAGCTGCACTCGAATCACACCAACATTCCCATTATATCTTCCATCTGGTTTGTGGTTTGTTCATCTGCCCATTGTGATTGTACTGTATGTAACTGTGCAGAGTGCACTAGTCAGGAACCTACTGTATGTAGATGAGAGTACCTGAGAAAGAGCTTTCGACAGGCATTTACACAGGATAGAGCAGAGGAGCCTGCTTATTTAAAAATTCAGTTTCAAAAAAAGTAATACCAATATTTATTTAATTATGTGAACAACATCAAGTACAAAATTTAAATTTTATATTTACACAGTTTTGAAGATGATACCAGGCTGATGGCATCCATTATTCTCAATACACTGCATTAATTGAACTCAGAAGTTTGGTTCAACTCTTTCCAGCACATTGACAGGTGTGTTGGTGACAGCTTGATGAAACTTCTAAATCATGTGCACATAATGTTCAAAAGTCACCGAAACTGCCCTTTTTTTTTTTTTTTTTTTTTTTTTTTTTCAAAAAACCATGGACCAATTATTCCAACTCGTGATAGTGCACACCAAACAGTTACCTGTTGTGAATGTAAGGGATGCTGAAGAAGTTGTCAGGGGTTATCAGGACGCAAGAAGCACACGTTATGCTTATTTACAGATCCCGAAAGATGGATGTGAGCCTCATCACTGAAGAAAACAAGTGTCATGAGACATGCCAAGAAGTGCCTACTGTGCATATTCTTGAGCAACAAAATTGAGCTGATTAAGTTCCACTGCCAAAACAAGGGATGAAATTTTAGTTCTTCCTGAAGGATTTGCCTCACAGAATGATCAGACAGTACAACAGTATTTGCACATTTGCAGGCAGAGCATTGAGAGAATCGCAGTGTGTCAATGTTTTGGGGTGATCTTACTGCTCATGGAAGCCCCAGGTTTTTGTTGGTGGTGGTGTGCTTTTTATTTATTTATTTATTTATTCATTCATTCATTCATTCAGTTTCCCTTAAGCTGTTTGCCCACTAAACAATCAACTGTTGTCCAGGAAAATGCCCACAGGGCGCAGTATTGAAATGGTTGCGGATGCCGCATTACATGGCAACGATTGAACAACTATTAGAAAAGTGTGCCTCAACCGCGAATGTGCTTGCTACCTTTGTCCACTCCATGATGCTAACTAAACTGAAAGGAGCTACAACTTTATGCCCTGTCCCCCCAAATGTGCCTACCCCAATCCTCCTCAAAAAAATCATCACTTCGAGATGCCAAATTCAAATAAGCAAGTTGTTTTTCTCCACTTTGTATGTTGCACAAAATTGTTGAGGCTTTTGTGGCCACTTGTTGATGAACTGCCTGTCAGCTTTTGTCTTGGGATCTTCATCTGACTGCCAACTAGTGGTTGGCAGTCAGGGGTTCACTGTTTGTTGCTGGTGGCAGACTGGTGGAGAAACTGGCTGGGGTGAAACACCTGCTGTCTATGATTGATCACATAGTAAAATTCGCCTGTACACAGATTCTCACTGTGGAGAAGAGCATCTCTGCCTGCTTGTTCAGGGAAATCTTAGAAATTCACAAAAGTGACAGTAGTTTCAACAAAAAATAAGAAAGACTTGAAGTAAATATCTCGTGGAAACCCGTGGATGCAGTGAATGATCATTGCAGGTACTCAGGGAAAAACCACAGTGCTAATGACCAAAGGAAACCCACAACATTGGTACAAGAGGTATGTGTAGTCTCCAGCCGCAGACTCTTTTTCCCGTACATACTGGTAATGGAGGATGAAGGTTTGATATTGCCAGCCAGCCACTTGTGCTAGTGAAACGTCATTAAACAATTGTTGGCTCAAGGTCCCCAGAGAGGCAATATGTTGCTTAAACACTCATGTTCAGAAAAAACAGAACACCTCAAACGACTAGAGACAGGGCATTCATAGTCACAGGACATACTTGTATATGTTCTGCAGAAATGATTAGCATTTGAACAATGTTGGTTTATGGCTCAAGGTCAACATCGATATCACGGCATACCACCACCCAACAGGAAAATGTGCCTGCGGCTCTCATTGTCACTATAAACTAAAGGTAACGGATCAGTGTGACTCGAGCAGATGAGCAGGATGTCTCACAGACATCTACACAAACTGTACCATCAAATCAGTGAGTTTGAAAAAGGGTGCATTATTACCATGAGAGAATGTGACGACTCCACCCAGGACTTGCTGCTTGTGTAAGACCAAGTGTTTCGGCATTGTAAACGGGTGTGTGCAGCATGGTTCATGGATGACCATAGAACACAACGAGATGGGTCAGGTTGCACAACCCACACCAACCCCCCTCCTGGTGGACTCTCACCACTCTTTATTATTTCATCAGATTCCAGCAGATGTTAATTTAAAGATGATGATATTTCCCATTTATATCCTGTTATTTCTGTAGATTGTGGGTTGTGCTCTTTGCTGTGAGATTGTATGAGGCATGCACTAAAATTAAGTGTAAGAAATTGTTTAAAAATTGAAAAGGCGATAAACATTTAGATATTCACTGACTCACATAACAATCTATTTCTCTTTGCATTCTCTTTCGTTCTCAATGTACTTTGTGAACCAAGAGATGAACTTTGTGAAACCTTCATCAAAAGTCTCCTGCCACCTCTTTGACCTATTTTATGATGGCATTCTAGACCTCACATCGTCCATCCGTAAGCAACTTCAGTGAGATGAAAATCTGAAGGTGCCAGATCGGAGCAGTCTAGTCATCGCAACAAGTCATTTCTTCGCTTTGCCATCTCATCAGTCATGCTTCAGGAACGCTCACTATTTCATTCAGCCTTCTGCCTACTTTAAACTCACAATAATACATTTACACATTAGTATGATTCATTGAAAATCTAGAATGGAGAATATCCTGTTGTTGTAAGAAACTGAATTATCCTCCTCAACTTGTGGTTAGAGAGATCTATAACCAAGACACTCATTTCAACACTGCATCACAACAAGAATTTTCATCTGATAGAGACAAATGAGTGAACATTCTATTGCCAAAGCCTTGCCGTTGAAAGCAGTGCTGCCAACTTTGTCAAAAAATTGCTTTAAGCATAGGAGACTCGGCACATTTCCTTTCTGGACATGCATCATACCATTCCTTCTTAATGCAGTAAATACTCATACTCCCAAACATCCCAGTACCTGTCTGAACCTCAGAACAAAATAAGCTGAGAAATGGCAAGTGTGTCAAAAGAATTGAGCACCCTACACTTCTGTATTGCAGAAACTGACACATGGCCTCTCAGTTTTCCACATAGCAATCAGAGTGTTAAGAAGTTGGATTCTTATAGTGACAGTGCACTACATCTGCATATTAGATTTGTGGCTGGCAACAGGACCTTGCTTAAATAGAACAGCAGCAGTCAGTTGGTAAACTAAACACAATGCAGTGAAACAACCTTAATGTTGATGTTGTGGGTACATTCTGAGACACTGTTCAAAAAAGTATGTAGGACTCTATAGGCTTGCAGAAGAGTAGAAAATTATAGTGAGAAATTAAAGTTTTTGAAACCCTTTTTTTCAGTTAAAAAAAAACTTCTTTTATTCCTACTGGGATAATTTAGATTCAAATAATTGTATTGTGGATATGTAATTCATTGAAGTGAATGAAATAATCATTGGCCCAGGTCATAATAAAAACATATCATGATTGTTACAATAAAATTACTAGAAAGTACAGAATTTAGTCATGTAAAAAAATATGTAGGCCGCTGTTTGTGATCTAGCCATACTGATTGGGTTATTCCTTGCTTTTCACAAATCATCCCAGACAAAGGCTGATTCTTTATTTGTTATTGTTTTTGTTCTTATTCTTATAATTTAGAAATTTGAGAGTTGCACAGCTGATTAGTCTTACTAATTAAAATGGGCTTTATAAGTTTATGGGTTATTCTGTGCACATTTTTCAGCAACATAGAGGTCCATTTGAATAAAAATAAAATGAAAGTAATGTGAATCAGAGTTTATCTTCAATAATTTTGTGCAATAGATTTGTTATGTGCCCCCATTGCTTGCAATTACAGTGCTCAATTAACTACTATTTTAAGCCCATGTTGCCATCAGATGATCAAACTAGCTGGGGCATCTATTTCTGAAATGAAGCAAGTTTTCCTTGGTTCCAGATTGTCTGCTTACTTGGGTGAGTCCCGAAATCTGTTACGTTGCTCCAACATGAAGAACGTGAGGGCTGCACTAACGCAAGGCTCAGAGGAGATCCTCGAAAGATTATCAAACCTACCCAATACACAGCATGATCCCTGCACCTTCGCTGTGGATCTTACAGTGCACACGGTGAGTTACTCAGCTCCACTTACTTGTTTATACACGATCATGCCTCCTTTTGTTCTTGTACTCTTGGGAAGTATGGCACATACACACACACACACACACACACACACACAGAGAGAGAGAGAGAGAGAGAGAGAGAGAGAGAGAGAGAGAGAGAGGTGGGGGTGGGAGTACCTATCAGTACTTGACTGCATCCCACCCCCCCCCCCCTCTCTCTCTCTCTCTCTCTCTCTCTCTCTCTCTCTTTTTTTTTTTTTTTTTTTGCAACTCTATAGAATCTAGGATTCTTGCAAATTATTACTTTTTCCAATTATTACGGATTTTTGTATTTTAATCACTCTTCAAAACTTTCTCCAGTAAAACTTATTTTGTACACTCCAAATAGTTTACGAGATAAAGCAGATTAATAAGTGAAAGCTGTTTTGTTAATTGCACCCCTCCTTTGAACTTGTGTGAAATTAGTAATAATAATGAAGTAATCTCAGGATGCTGCGAAATAACTGAAGACAGTATCTTATGCTCTGAGGCCATTGGACAGGCTAGTTGGTGGCTACAATGATAACTACTTCTTCCACAGTACAACAGAAATTTAACCCCATTTAAATTATGTGCCATGATACTTAACCATTTCCTAAGCTTATGTTCATCAATTCTAGCTACAGTTACTATCATTGGAACAGGTTTCAACAACTGTTGATTCCTATGTTTCACTGTGTAAATATGTAAAACAGTAAGACAGGAACTGTATACTCTATTGCAACTTTTTTAGCTGTTCGGTGTTTGAAACTATTTCATAATGTGCTAGGAGTGTCGTATCTCTGTACAGAGCTCGTGGTAAAGAATTGTCTGTACTTACAAAGTTGAAGAAAAACTCTTAGAGGGGTGAGAGATTACTATATGATCATGGAGTAGAGAAATAACAACAAGCCGTTAACCATTTTCTCAAGTCTTAACGAAAGAGGTCATGTAAAATGTACAAAATATAAACAGTCAGTCACTGGCATGAGTAATGTGATCAGATGAGTTTACTTAAGTACTGTTTCCAACCACAAAATGTGTCTTATATGTGGAGATAACCAAAGAAAGTGTACAATCCAGAAAGATTTCTTCCAACTGTGAAAGCATCATGGTGGCTGTGGTGGTGGTTGAGTAGTCGTTTAGATGATCACATTGTGGTTTTCAGCTAGCCATAAGACTGCATTGAAAGGGTAAGTGGTGTGTGAAACCCTTGTGGTGGCAACATTCATTCAGTGGTGCAGTTGGTACTATATTTTTCATGCCCCTTACATATCTGCACCATATGTATCATGTGAAAGCTCATTCTCTGGAACATATATGCCTCTAAAATGTTCTCTGGTAAATTAACTGAGACTAAATGATAAAGATGTTATTTTATCCCATATACAGTTATTATAATGACTGTGACAATAAAAATGGAGAAAAACCACCTTACAAACTGAAATATCAAAACGTAAACTTGCCCTGTAATATTTGTGAATGCTATGGGAATGGGTGGGTGATATTGTTACACATACTGTTTACTGTGCACTGTATGTGGTGTACAGAATACACATGTAGGCTACTGTAGATATAGGCTTGGTGTATTTTTGATGAGCTACACTTAGGGTTTGTCATTTTTCTAAAGCTTAATAACCATTTAATGATGAAAATTCTGTGAAAAATTCTGTGTTCTTTCTCCCTCAGCCAAAGTTCACCATACTGACAGTAACAGGTGTGTTCCGTGACATGACCAAAGAGAAAAGTTCTCACAGACATTTCTCACGCACTTTTGTCCTTAAGGGTCAAGAAAATGAAGAATATCAAATTACTAATGATATCTTGTATATCTCAAATGCAAGTACACGAGAGGCAGAGGTAAGTGTGTGACACAAAATAATCTGTGTGTGTGTGTGTGTGTGTGTGTGTGTGTGTGTGTCCGTCCATCACTGTTTTTTTATTATTATTATTATTATTATTTTTATTATTATTCCAATCATACAGTGACAAGCGGATATAATATATAAATATATTAACTTCAGCTTCTAAAGTGATATTGATGTCTCAAGACTGTCGACCATTTAAAAAATGTGCAAATGAGTTAGTAAACAATTTTAACAAACCTATTTGTCCTATTCTTAACTCTGCATTGTCACAAAAATGTGCCCAGATCCACACTTTCTAGGCCTACATTTGTGTGACTCCTGTTGTGTCCTGCAGATGGCAGGAAATAACTAACATTCAATTGGAACACACTTTATTAGAATTGAAGGGAAAATGCCTTCTCAGCATTTAAAAAAAAAGGGGGGGGGGGGGGGGGGCACAACTCTGTGGTAGCAAAACATATAAGGATACAAGACAATGGAAAAAAATACTGACCAAAACTAGTCTACAAAATACAATGTGCTACTACAAGATTACGGCGAGTGAATACAAGGCTAGGGCCTGCATAAGTACTGGCTGGAGCTGTTCCTAGCAGTTCATAAACACTGTGGGTCTGACGGTCTAGGCGTGCTTGAAAAGCCGGGTCGACGGAGTCCTACATCAGTCATATGAGTTCCGATTCATGGAACACTGCCACATGTTGTCTGGCGAAGAGTTCCGTGTTTGTTTTGAAAGTCTGTTACTGTTTCTGTCCACTGGCAATGTTTCTCTCCGTGCTGCTGAAAGGGGGTTAGCAACCCATCTTGCGTGTCAGTTCTGTAGGTCCTCTAACAATAAGCGGCTGCTACATTTCACCCTGTGGGGAAAAAAATGCACAGCACCACAAACGTCCATAGGAATAGGGGTATCCTGATCAATGTCCATGGGCTCATGGCCGGCAGGGGCAGGAGGCAGTGACACAGCTGGGGGAGCTGGCAGCGGAGGCAGCAGCTGAGGCAGAGGCAGAGGCAAAAGCGGAGGTTCCACCACAGTGTGGTTGGCAATTGTCACTGGCAGCTCCTCCGGGGCATCGTGGTCCACCAGAAAGGGGTGGAGCTGGTTGAGGTGCCAGCGGGCGGCGGAACCGTCGGCCCACTGGAGAGACACAATCGCCCGGCCGCAGAGCTCGGTGATGACGACAGGCACCCAGTGGATGAGAAAAGGTCCGTGCCCAGACCTCCTGCCCAACTTGAAAGAAGTGCTTTGGCATGCGGGTGGAAGGGTGAGAAGCCTCGGGAACCAGGACAGATAAGGGGGAGCGGAATGGTCGACCATGAAGTATCTCTGCTGGACTTGTACCAGCCTGGGGTCAGTGCAGTACATAGTCAAGAAACGAAGCACGGCCTCCTCCAGCGGGTGATGGCACAGCAGCTTATCGAGCTGGGTCTTGAATTTCCACACAAAACATTCTGCCTGGCCATTTGATGCAGGGTGAAATGGGGCGGTATGGACTAGGGAAATATCATTGGCAGTACAGAATTGCTTAAACTCGGTCAGAGTAAACATTGGACCATTATCCATAACAATCATTTTGGGGATTCCCTCAACGGCAAAGAGGCGCCGGAGAATTTTGATAGTTTCAGCAGAAGTGGTGTTCATCATGCTGGAGACATAAGTGTATCCCGACCTGGAGTCGATCAGTATGAGCCATTGGGAACCATGAAATGGCCCTGCGAAATCCAAATGGATACGTTCCCACGGAGCGGCAGCATCCGGCCACGAAAAATACTGGCTTGGGGGTGCTGTGTGAAGTGTTTGGCACGTGGTACAGGCTGGCAAGAGGGAGGCAATGTCTTTATCCATACCACGCCAGTAAAGGTGTCAGCAGGCCAGCTGTTTGGTGAGGATGATGTCTCAATAGCCAGTGTGGAGAAGGTCAAGGACACGGCAGCGCAATGCATGTGGCATGACCACCCGGGGAATGTCAGAATCACTATGCAAAAAGATAACGCCCCTGCGGATAAAGAGACTGTGCCGATGATCTCAAAAGTGCTGGACCTCTGTATTGTGGGTGCTATGACGGCTGGTTGGCCAACCTGCAGTGATTTGGCAGCAAAGAGCTTGCAGAGTCTGATCCTGAGCAGTAGCCCACCGGACTGAATCGAAATCCAACGGAAGCGCGTCCAGAGCCGGGTCCATGTGGAAACAAACCGAGGGGGAAGCATCAAACTCACAGACCGCCCTTGCAGACAGACAGGACAGAAAACCAGCATTTGCAAGCCATTCAGTCGAACGTAGCCAGGAAGAGCATCCAGTGCTGTAGGTGGTGTGCCGTCCAGGTGGGCTCTGCAGCACCCGGGTGAAACAAAGAAACCAAAGGTTTGTTATCGGTCTGCAGCATGAAATGTCAACCATACACAAAATTGTAGAACTTAGTCAGTACAAAAACCAGTGCCAAAGCTTCCTTTTCAATGTGACTATAGTTGGTTTGAATGTCGATCAATTTTTTGGATGTGAAAACCACCGGCCTCTCAACACTGTCGACCACTTGTGACGGGACTGCACCCAGGCCATAGTCTGAGGCATGGGTGGTGACGATGAGGGGCAGGGAAGGATTGTAAGTGGCCAGACAAGGAGGGTGGGAGAGAGCTGACTTGAGACATGTGAAAGCCAGCTCACGTGCCATGTCCCAACCCAACATGCACCCTTGTGCAATAACCCAGTCAGGGGTGCCAAAATCTCTGTGGCGTAGGGTATAAAATGCCTATAATAGTTGATTTGACCGAAGACGGAGTGCAGTTGGTTCACGTTGGTCGGAGGAGACAGGTTTTGAATCACCTTAACATACTCCTTAGAGACGTGTAGGCTGCGAACCCGAGATAGCTGACATCTCGCACAAAAAAGCCACACTTTTCTTTCCGGCAACACAGGTTAGCCTCAGAAAAAACATGAAACAGTCGGTCCAGCTTGTCCACAAAGTCCACTGTGGACGAGACACTGACGATGACATCATCCAGATAATTGGCCACCCCAGGCACCTTGCTTGTGAGGCGTTCCAAATAACATTGGAAAATGGCAGGAGTGCTGGCAATGCCAAATGGGAGGCGGTTGTACTGGAAAAGACCACACTGGGTGTTGACGACTAGGATCTGCTGCGATTCCTCGTCCAAAAGCAGCTGCAAATAAGCATCGCGCAAATGAATTTTGGCGAAAACGGTCGAGCCCACAGACATTGAGTATGTCATCCACTGATGGGACAGGATAGGCATCGATGACAGAATGAGAATTGACCGTGAAAACAGTCGAGCCCGCAAGACGTGTGAGTATGTCATCCACCGAAGGGGCAGGATAGGCATCGACGATGGACTAAGAATTGACCGTGACCTTAACATCACCGCAGATACGTAAAGCACCATTTGGCTTCTCGACTATCGTGACAGGCGTCGCCCAGTGACTGTGTGCGATGGGAGAAAGAATGCCTTCATCCTGTAAGTGGCGAAGTTCCACCTGGAGCCTGCCTCGGAAAGCAAATGGGTCCAGGTGGGCCTTAAAAAAGAGGAACGTGCAGTGAAACCCTTCACGCCTAGTGTGGAGGATGAGAACAACGAGTCATATTTTCTGAGCAATGGGGCGAAGTGGGTATCTGATGAGGGAATCGACACAGCTTATATCGCATCTTGCACTGATAAACCCAGATGGCCAAAAATGTCCACACCCAGAGGATTAGTATCTCCAGGGGAAACTGAACAGTGAAGAAATGACCACTGTAAGAGATTTGTGTGGAAAAAATGCCATTTACGGATATAAAGTGATTACTGAAACTGCACAAGGTGCAAGTGTACGGGGATGAAGCCGGTCAGCCCAAATGTTCGTATGTGGCATCATCCGCAATAGAGACGGATGATGCCGTGTCAATTTGGAAGACCACCGTAATATGCTTAACCTCCAAGGTAATGAGAAAACAGGCACCCAGCTGGGGAATGATGAAGAATACTTGGCCGACAACGGAATTCGAGGCTTCCAGATCCTAAGGTGATGATTCTTGACGAGCCTGTGCATCTGCAGGAAGCGTGGCATCGACAAAATGTTTTTGTGGAACCTGACACACCGAGGCAATACGGTCCGTTCGGCTGCAAGCCGTGCATCTTGCTCGCCAATGTGGACAATCTGACTGTTGGTGAGTCTGGAAACAGTCCGGACAGTGTGGAAGTCGGGTGAAAGACTTCCTGTCACAGAGTGGGTCAACAGGTGAACAAGGCTCCCGCTCAGCGTTAGGCAACTGACAAGCTGCAAAAATAGCTGGACGCGGTGGTTGTAGCTGGTGAGAATGGTCGGCAGACAGGTGTTGAGGGACGGGTCCATTACCTTCAAAATATCAGCCCGAAGACCCTCGTCTGGTGCATGAAACATCACCATACCGAGCGGGGTGGCGCAGTGGTTAGACACTGGACTCGCATTCGGGAGGACGACGGTTCAATCCCGCGTCCGGCCATCCTGATTTAGGTTTTCCGTGATTTCCCTAAATCACTCCAGGCAAATGCCGGGATGGTTCCTCTGAAAGGGCACGGCCAACTTCCTTCCCGATCCTTCCCTAATCCAATGAGACCGATGACCACGCTGTCTGGTCTCCTTCCCCAAACCAACCAACCAACCATCACCATATCACGAATCAATGAAGAGGCGTAAGACTGCTTGCAGACGACGTTGGTGCACCGGAATTTACAATCGCGGGAGAGACCCGATAAGTCTGACTTGGAGACTTTCAACAAGAAAAATAAGTCTGACAGGCAGAGGTGATGTGTGTTTTTGAGTCAAAGTACTCAAAAACGCAACCCTTAATGGGAGTAAATGAGAGATATCAAGAGGACTGCTCAGGGTTCAATTGTTGAATTAACGCAGCCCTTAATGGGAGTAAATGAGAGATATCGAGGGGACTGCTCACGGTTCAATTGCGGAACTAAACAATACACCTGTGGACTGACTGTCACTAAAAAAATAGCCCAACTTTGATTTTCGTTGTGGATCCCATGTGCCAGTAAATGTTGTTCCAACCATTCGACATAATTTGACCACGGTTCGACAGACCATCGAAAGCCGGAAACTTCAGTGTAGCCACGTGCAACGTGTTCAGTTTACCTGCTATGGAATCGACCCTATGGGCTACTTCTTGCAACACTGGTGAGTGAGAGCAAATTTCTGAATGCGTGAACGTTACCTGAATCTGCTGTAGAGTTTCCAACAAAGACTGAAGAAGCTCCTCAGAGGAGGCCATTCCATTCGAAAATGAATGATCCTCGTCATCAATAACTGTTGTGTCCTGTGGTCGGTAGGAAAGAACTAACAGTCAATTTGAACACACTTCATTAAATTAAAGGGAAAATGCCTTCTTGGCATACACTAAATTTAAATGCAGAAAAAAAAAACATACACACAACTCTGTGGTAGCAAAATAGATGAGACAATGGAAGAAGATACTGACCAAAGCTACTCTACAAACTACAAAGTGCTACTGCAAGACTACAGCATGTCAATACAAGGCTAGGGCTGGCGTAAGTACTGGTCTGAGCTGTTCCTAGGGGTTGGTAAACACTGCCTGTCTGACAGTGTAGGTGTTGGTGAAGTGCTACATCAGTCATATCAGTTCCGATTGGTGGAACACTGTCACATATTGTCTGGTGAAGTAGTTCCATGTTTATTTTGAAAGTCTGGTACTGTTTCTGTCTGCTGGAGATGTTTCTCTCCACCCTACAACCCATCTTGCGTGTCATTTATGCGGGCCCTCTAGCAATAAGGGGCTGCTATGACAGTTCCACTATCTGCTTAAAAGCAGCACATTCTGCAAAGGAACTGTTAATTGGCAAACCTACACTCATGCTCATAAATTAAGGATAATTGCAGAATGTGGTGCCACATAATGTGGCACTACAGAAAACTGGCGCTAATAGCATAGGCACATAGGGAACACACGACACAGATCTGTAAGTCCACAGTATTGGTGATAAGTTGAGAAAACCGTCTCGAAACACATGTGCCACAAAACGCCACTGTTTTCTGCGCATATACCCTGACATCAATAATACGAGGTATGATCACCATGCACACATACACAGGTCACACAACGTGTTGGCATACTCTGGATTAGGTGGTCGAGCAGCTGCTGGGGTTTAGCCTCCCACTTTCGCACCAGTGTCTGTCGGAACTCCTGAAGTGTCCTAAGGGTTTGAAGACATGCAGCGATATGTCGACCGAGAGCATCGCAGACGTGCTCAATGGGGTGTAGGTCAGGAGAACAGGCAGGCCACTCCATTCGCCTGATATCTTCTGTTTCAAGGTACTCCTCCAAGATGGCAGCTCGGTGGGACCATGCGTTATCATCCATCAGGAGGAAGGTGGGACCCACTGCACCCCTAAAAAGGCAGACATACTGGTGCAAAATGACGTCCCGATACACCTGACCTGTTACAGTTCCTCTGTCAAAGACATGCAGGGGTGTATGTGCACCAATCATAATCCCACCCGACACCATCAAACCACGACCTCCATACAGGTTCCTTTCAAGGACATTAAGGGGTTGGTATCTGGTTCCTGGCTCACGCCATTTGAAAACCTGGTGAGAATCACTGTTCAGACTCTACCTGGACTCATCCGTGGCCATAACCTGGGACCACTGTTCCAATGACCGTGTACTGTGTTCTTGACACCAGGCTTTACAGGCTCTCCTGTGACCAAGGGTCAGTGGAATGCACCTTGCAGGTCTCCGGGCAAATAAATCATGTCTGTTCAGTCGTCTGTAGACTGTGTGTCTGGAGACAACTGTTGCAGTTCCTGCGGTAAGGTCCCGAGCAAGGCTACCTGCAGTACTCCGTGGCCGTCTGCAAGCACTGATGGTGAGATATTGGTCTTCTTGTGGTGTTGTACACTGTGGACGTCCCCTACTGTAGCAACTGGACACGTTTCCTGTCTGCTGGAATCGTTGCTATAATCTTGAGATCACACTTTGCGGCACACGGAGGGCCCGTGCTACGACTTGCTGTGTTTGACCAGCCTCCAGTCGCCCCAGCGTTCTACTCCTCATAATGTCATCAATATGTGATCTTTGAGCCATTTTCAATACATGGTCACCATTAGCATGTCTCAAAATGTGTGCACACGTACTCGCTGCACCGTACTCTGAGATGCACCAACACACCTCTGTGTATGTGGACTGCTGCCAGCACCACCGTGCAACATCTGCAGGTCAGATGCACTGCATGGTCATACCCTGAGGTGATTTAAACCCGCAGACTGCCCATCAGAGCATTGTTTCACCATGTATCAGCATTATCCTTAATTTATGAGCATGAGTGTACATCACTTAAATACGTTTTGATTTGTCACGTGCCTTGCATTTATCCACAAGATGGACATAAAAAATAACAGTTCTGACACTGATCACACCCTGAAGCAGCACGATTGACTTCAGAGAGGTTCCAAGCCCAACAACTACAATAGAAACATTCACTGCTGCCTGACTTCTTGCAACATCCTCAGCAATTTTAAAAAAAGAAAAAGCATTGATAACAGCTTGGAAATATGAAGCTTTGAAAGCTAAACCAAAATCAGTTTCCAGAGAATCAATATACACTCCTGGAAATTGAAATAAGAACACCGTGAATTCATTGTCCCAGGAAGGGGAAACTTTATTGACACATTCCTGGGGTCAGATACATCACATGATCACACTGACAGAACCACAGGCACATAGACACAGGCAACAGAGCATGCACAATGTCAGCACTAGTACAGTGTATATCCACCTTTCGCAGCAATGCAGGCTGCTATTCTCCCATGGAGACGATCGTAGAGATGCTGGATGTAGTCCTGTGGAACGGCTTGCCATGCCATTTCCACCTGGCGCCTCAGTTGGACCAGCGTTCGTGCTGGACATGCAGACCACGTGAGACGACGCTTCATTCAGTCCCAAACATGCTCAATGGGGGACAGGTCCGGAGATCTTGCTGGCCAGGGTAGTTGACTTACACCTTCTAGAGCACGTTGGGTGGCACGGGATATATGCGGACGTGCATTGTCCTGTTGGAACAGCAAGTTCCCTTGCCGGTCTAGGAATGGTAGAACGATGGGTTCGATGACGGTTTGGATGTACTGTGTTCTATTCAGTGTCCCCTCGACGATCACCAGTGGTGTACGGCCAGTGTAGGAGATCGCTCCCCACACCATGAGGCCGGGTGTTGGCCCTGTGTGCCTCGGTCGTATGCAGTCCTGATTGTGGCGCTCACCTGCACGGCGCCAAACACGCATACGACCATCATTGGCACCAAGGCAGAAGCGACTCTCATCGCTGAAGACGACACGTCTCCATTCGTCCCTCCATTCACGCCTGTCACGACACCACTGGAGGCGGGCTGCACGATGTTGGGGCGTGAGCGGAAGACGGCCTAACGGTGTGCAGGACCGTAGCCCTGCTTCATGGAGACGGTTGCGAATGGTCCTCGCCGATACCCCAGGAGCAACAGTGTCCCTAATTCGCTGGGAAATGGCGGTGCGGTCCCCTACGGCACTGCGTAGGATCCTACTGTCTTGGCGTGCATCCGTGCGTCGCTGCGGTCTGGTCCCAGGTCGACGGGCACGTGCACCTTCCGCCGACCACTGGCGACAACATCGATGTACTGTGGAGACCTCATGCCCCACGTGTTGAGCAATTCGGCGGTACGTCCACCCGGCCTCCCGCATGCCCACTATACGCCCTCGCTCAAAGTCCGTCAACTGCACATACGGTTCACGTCCACGCTGTCGCGGCATGCTACCAGTGTTAAAGACTGCGATGGAGCTCCGTATGCCACGGCAAACTGGCTGACACTGATGGCGGCGGTGCACAAATGCTGCGCAGCTAGCGCCATTCGATGGCCAACACCGCAGTTCCTGGTGTGTCCGCTGTGCCGTGCGTGTGATCATTGCTTGTACAGCCCTCTCGCAGTGTCCGGAGCAAGTATGGTGGGTCTGACACACCGGTGTCAATGTGTTCTTTTTTCCATTTCCAGGAGTGTAGTTCAATCTTACTTTAATAAACTATTTCAAGGAAGCAGCACTTCCTCTAGCTAACTATTAGCTCCTTTATCTTACTCAAAACTGCAGTTGAATAATAATACCAGCAGCTGTGCTGAAATGTTGAAGGCTGTCTGTCAAACTTGTGGAACTCTCTGGCTCTGTGTTCTGCTGAACCTGCTAACCAATCTCCTATTTCATGAGTTCTGAGCAACTCTCCAAATTTCTTAGGCATTTACCGTTAGGCTGCAGAAGCATTGTCTTGTTTCTCACTCACAAGCATCCTCACCAGTCCAGCTCCTCTACAGCTCATAAGCCATGGTCTAGTTATCACTGTTTCCTAGCAGAATCACTTGTGGCCCAATTTTACAAAATGAATGATCAAAATAGTTTATCTGAGATCACTGTAAACCATACAAATATTGGTGCTGTGAACATTTCTTTAATGACTGTGCAGTTTGGAATGTCTTCTGGAAATCTTGGTGGATTTGCTTCTGCTTTGACAACTACAGTGGTCTTTCACCCCACACTTGAGGTATATAAAATTACTCACCCGAATGAAATCTGCAGTGATTAATTACTCTGAGTAAGTATAGATTTGTTTTTGGAGAGGGTCCACCTTTTTATTTTATTTTTATTCCCTAGACATGTTTTGCTGAAGTTTCAGTGTCATCAGCAGGTTTTTTGTTAACTTCTTGTTACCACATGCTGTGAACTTCCTGGATTTTATGTAGAAAATGCTGCATTTTGGATTTGGCCTAACTAAATTGTACAGGTTCTTCACTTTCTATCTGGTGGAACATATGTACTGAAAAATTAAGAATTGATTATTATGTGGCTAGACTAATGTTCTCAACCATGGTAAGATTTTTGAAATAGCTATTCTGTTCTGTTTCTGAAAAGGAATTAAAAATACAGTCCTAGTCTCATTAAAAATACCCTGTGTGCGATTCACAGTTCTATCAGATTTTGTCATTAGTTGGACAGTTATTTTTATGTAACATTTGCTAAAGAAATTGTCAGATACTACATTTTAATTTGGCACCTTGAAGTACATGTAATATTTGAGACTTTATGTTTTATGTATAGACAATTAGTAGTACAAGCTAAGTTTTAATTTTTTCGGCCATTCTTTTGTATAATCTGTTTCAAGCAAATCCACAATACTCAAATTTCTGCACATAACAAAAAGTGGTTTACTGTCTGAGCCTCGCCTTGGACCCATGTTGGATCTTTGGCAATGATACAATTCACCAGCTCTCTCTTCATTCACCAACAGTCTTTGGAAAATTTCAAAGTCTGATAGTTGCTGAGTTGCATCATCAATCAGCGTAGTTTCCTTGTCTGTCAATATCACTTCCAGACGTCAGCGTCAAGTGTCTGTAGCTATGAAAAATGTCTTTTGCTGTTTAAGGGTTATACTTAGCTGTAGAAATTAGTGGATTGCTAAGTCAGTAGTTTTATGGAAACTCCTTGCTTCCTTCGTGATATTTCCACGCATATGTGATGGGGAGGGCCTATTTATGGTAGCACTGGATGCCACAGTGTAGGTGTAACTGTAAGATTATCCACGTCACTTTGTTGAGCTGTACATCAATCAGGACACATGCATTTTACTCATCCTGATAGGTGCACAATATTCACCAACATCACAACTAATGTCAAAGTTGAGATTCTGAGGGGCTTTAGCAGTACTACTGCATGTGGCTAGTGCAGCTTTCATTATTAGTTGAGGGTGCACAAGATATATATTTTTGAAAATTTGTGTCAATATTTTATGTATTTTACAATATTTCCAAGGAAGAAATTTTTGATGTGGTAAAAGTCTTGCATTTATTACACTGCTAACTAATTTTGGATGAGCTTTATTTATAGTAAGTTTCTTACATTTATTTACTTCTGTTCATTTGTCCCATGTCATTGAAGCTTCTCTTCAAGCTGGGATACGTTGAACATGATGTATGACTAACTGAACGGCTAACTGTGTTATCAGATGATATGTGTGTTTTTTACAGGAGGCATTCAGGTTTGTAAGACCATCTAGAAAAATAAAGAAAAACCGATTGATGCCTAATTTGTCAGAATGTGAGAAGGAATCCATGGCCGAAATGGTTCAGCAACTGACTAGTATGTCAGCTCCATGGTCACGAAAGTACGTACCATTAATTTACATCATATTATGTATAACTCATTGACAGTGGGGGAAATATTATCACAAATACAATATTTTCTGCCTCTGTTGGCAAAGTTGTTGATAGGCACCCCTACAGTGGTGGTGGCAGTGGTTTGGAGGCAGCCTGTTCAGATCAAGGTATCTTTGTGAGTGGTTGCAAATGGACAGAGACACGAAGTTTCTGTTTTGCTATTGTCATCAAAAACACAAACATTACACTGGGCTAGAAATGTACTCATTGTACAGGTTACATGTGAGCCACAGTGTCTTTCAGTGGAAAGTCTTGCACCAGGCAGAGAAAGTAAGCTTGATTATTCAACAAACAAAGTTAACCATAAAACACTTAAGGAATGTTCATATTCTCTGTATTACTTTGATAAGCACAAAGTTGGGATACATGGTGACAGGTGATTTTTATTTTATTATTTGTTCTGGCCATAAGACATTAACATAAAATTAACATCTTTCCCAATATACCTAACATATGCTGTTATAGTAAGCTACCTAATGTAGGCACTTCACATTAGATGTCATACACGATTTGCCTTAGGATCATCGAGTAAGAAAGGAAAACATCATCAGTTTGTTCAGCAAAAAAATATTAAAGTGTTATATAGCATGTTATTTTTTCTGTTGGGGAGGGTGCAGGTGGGGGCACTCACATTCTAAATGAAGCCTGTCACCCATGTTATTCAGTCTGTACATTCAGCCAGCAGAAAAGGAACCAAGGAGAAATTTGGAAAGTGTATTTAAGTTCAGAGACAAGAAATAAAAACTTTACAGTTTGCTGATGACCTTGTAATTCATATCAACATCTTAAATATTATACAATATTTGCAAGGAATAAATTTTCATGAAGCAAAAGTCTTGCATTTATAACAGTGTTTACTAATTTGGGATGAGCATTGCTTATAGTATGTAAGTTTCTAACATTTATGTACTTCTCTTAATTCATTCAACATCCTAGTAGATTCTCCTTCAGTGTGGGACATGTAGCACATGATGTATTTCTAAAGGAGTAGCAAAGGACTCAGAAGGGGAATTGAATGGAATGGGTAAAGAGGTTACAGTATGAACATAAATCATAGTAAAAAGAGTGTGATGTTCTCAGGTTAAGCCTTGCTGTGCTCAGCTGATTAGAGTTGGAAATAAGATGGGTTGTGCTGTTATGGCACCAAATTGACTTATGATGGCTGAAGTAGATAGGATATAAAATTTAGACTCACAATAGTAAGAAATGCATTCACATAAGTGTTTGGAGGGCAACCTAATATGGTGGTAAATAGGTGGTAAATCATTGGAAGCAGTAACGACCGTAAAATACTTAGGAGTTACTATCCGGAGCGATCTGAAGTGGAATGATCACATAAAACAAATAGTGGGAAAAGCAAGCGCCAGGTTGAGATTCATAGGAAGAATTCTAAGAAAATGTGACTCATCGACGAAAGAAGTAGCTTACAAAACGCTTGTTCGTCCGATTCTTGAGTATTGCTCATCAGTATGGGACCCTTACCAGGTTGGATTAATAGAAGAGATAGACATGATCCAGCGAAAAGCAGCGCGATTCGTCATGGGGACATTTAGTCAGCGCGAGAGCGTTACGGAGATGCTGAACAAGCTCCAGTGGCGGACACTTCAAGAAAGGCGTTACGCAATACGGAGAGGTTTATTATCGAAATTACGAGAGAGCACATTCCGGGAAGAGATGGGCAACATATTACTACCGCCCACATATATCTCGCGTAATGATCACAACGAAAAGATCCGAGAAATTAGAGCAAATACGGAGACTTACAAGCAGTCGTTCTTCCCACGCACAATTCGTGAATGGAACAGGGAAGGGGGGATCAGATAGTGGTACAATAAGTACCCTCCGCCACACACCGTAAGGTGGCTCGCGGAGTATAGATGTAGATGAAGTGATACATAGCCAATAAAGAGTGCAGACGAGAATGGAATAAAAGCTGGTGTTACAAAAGAACGCTGAAGATTAAATGGGCAGATCAAATAAATAACAAAGAGGTACTGAATTAAACTGGGGTGAAAAGACTCTTATGGCACAATTGGATGAAAAGCAGGCACCAATTGATAGGGTGCGTCGAGGAATAGTCAGTTTGGAAAGGGAAAGAAGTGTGTGTGTGTGTGTGTGTGTGTGTGTGTGTGTGTGTGTGTGTGTGTGTGTGTGTGTGTGTGTGTTCATAACTGCAGAGGTAAACTAAGGCTTCACCACTGTAAGCAGATTCAAGAGTATGTAGGTTGCTGGTGTTATGCAGACATGAAAACCCGTGCACATGTCACTGAATTAAAAAACATATTTTCTATGAAGTGTAAATCTGTTGCTTTGTCAAGATTAACTGTAGCCTAATGATACTTAACATCCAAAGAATTTAGCACTATTTAGCACTAGTGCTATTTTACATTCATAGATGTTCTTTTCAAATGAGTTTACCAATGTTAAAAAAATATTTTTTTATGGAATTCGTAGATTAGGCTTTAAACTTGTATTATGGGATACAATGTCCAGCTAAGGTAGGCAGAGCAGAGATGTCAACACACAGCCTCCTGACACACTTGTTTAATGCCATCGAGAGCTCTCCCTCAGATGGCCTCGACTGTGGCATGTAAGAGTAATAAGATTAGGGTGTTAACTGCATTAGTATTGAGACTGGTGGGCAAAGGTTTCAGATTATGTAAAAGTTGCATAGGATGTGTAAAATGAATTTGTATGTCGAAGCAATTTTCAGGTCAGTATTCAACACAATTTATACAGATGATTATCCTTGCTGAGTTAGTAACTAATTCTGGAACTAGGTGAAAGAACAACTGTAAAGTGTTTTATGTTTCTACTGTGAGTCTGGAACACTACCAGCAAGATTTTTTAAAGTACAATAGTTGCCAATTAGGGAAATGCGAAGGAACATCATGATTAGCAGCAGTCCTGAAGCATGTGGTAATAAACTTTGTTAAATGTTAAGAATAAACATCATTTAGAATCTGTTTCCGGATTTAGGAAAGAATAAAGATTGACACTATGAACTATGTTGAAACGAAAAGAATCCAGGTGCACAGAGAAAACATTCCTTGGTGTAGGAAAAGCTTTCGAAGGAGGATAGTTGAAGGTACAGGCAGTTTCTGAAAAATTGGTCTTATTATACAAGACTTTATCTTCTGCTTGAATGAAGATAGAGACTTGGAGGAAATTTTAACTTAGGCATCAAAACTAAAAGTTTACCTCAACCTTAATTATTAGTTGCCTATTTATGTGGTTGGCGGTTGAGGTCTGGCTGGTACTGGCTAGCTCCCAGTTCAGCCCTCAGTGTGTATCGCAGTAGACTAATGTGGGACCTCTCAATCAAATGGGCACGTAAAACACCATTTTAAAAATCATTTTTCTCATACCGAGAAACAATCCAGCACTTTCCATCAACACTGGGAAAGAATAAAGATATTGTACAATCTGAAACTGGACAGAATCAGGGTTGAAAGTGTGCAAAATTAATGTCAGAGGGATATTGGAAACAAAGAGTACAGTGCTTTCAATAGACCTAACTGTGAGAAAGCTTTATGTAAGGTATGTGTTGAAAGTGATAAAGTGAATACCTAATCAGTGTTTGGACCATTTTATGCAGATCTATCTGATTTTATGCACCGCAAATGAAGCAGCAATCTATGTAATTTTAACCTGATGGATCTTCAGTGAAAAAGACTGTGTTTGAATGGCTGTGGCTAGTGAAAGAGTTTCCTTGCAAAGGTTATAATATACTAAGAAGTATTCCGCATGAAATGTGTGAAAACATACCTAAGAAGAGCCCTAAATTAAAAGGGGGAGGGAGATCTCATCACAAGATAATTCACTGACACTCAAAAACGCTTTGGGAATATGAAAAGTGAAGTATTAATATAGTAAGAAAGGTTCTGGTAGATTGTAAATATTTAGGAATAAAGGAGCCCAGTCACCACATAGTAGAAGCAGCGGTGAGTCGTCAACGGGAAGACACAAAAGAAAAAAACACACACACACAACTGCATTCTTACGCTTTTTGCTGCCTGAAGACACGATGCCAAAATTGCATTTGAAAGGCAATCTCAGTACTGTGTGTTCAGCCGGCGCGCGCCCACACACACACACACACACACACACACACACACACACACACACACACACACACACACACACAGAGAGAGAGAGAGAGAGAGAGAGAGAGAGAGAGAGAGAGAGAGAGTGGGTGGGAGAGTTAGTTTTGTGTGTGTACACACTTTAACTCGACAGAAAGATGAAATGTGACAAGGTGTTTCTGTGTCTGTTGATGTTTCAGTACTTCAGTTATTTGTTGAATGGTCTCCTTTACTCCTAAACATTTACACAAGTGAATCATTTATTATTGCCCATTCACCAGGTGGAGCACTTTCCAACTTCAGCATAACATCTCAGTGGTGGAAGCCAATCACTAGACAGAGTGCATTGCCTTAGGGAAGAACTACATTGAAAAGTCAGTACGTTTTTACCTAGAAACACAATTTCCCTGCAAATCTGAGAACTTTTCACCTTGCCCTCTTATGACTGATGAGGACTGAGTGCTGTGCTTCATTCCAATGTGGCAGCTATGAATATTACTTGCTCCATTTTGCATTTAGCCATTCTTGAGTATGTCTGTTGAAATTTAATTTTGATCTGCTTTCATCCTGTAGCGACTTTGATGTTTTTCAACCTTGTTTGGATTTGCTTGACTTTAGAAAGTAATGCTTCCTGTTTTCTCAGATGCCTGGAGGATACTGATTGGGATTTGAAGGAAGCCCTCGAAATTTTTGTGGAACTTTATGAGACAAGCAAAATTCCAAAATCGGCATTCGTCAACTCAATATAAGACAGTAAAGTTACTCAGCTCTACAAAAACAATCAAGTGCTGTGTGCATGTGTTGTTGACTATACAACGAAAGCAAGTACGTGTGAAAAAACATTGTTGTGACTGCGAGTGTGTGTGTATTTCGAGGTATGCAGAAGTTTGGGTGTTGGGTGGCAGTTATGTGTGGCATACACACTCTAAATACAACCATTCCAGTGTGGGTTATACACTAAGCTGTCTGTATGCTTGTAATTTTCAGTAATGGGTAAATTAGGAGGAAAAAGTGGACACTTGGTCTGTAATGGTGAGTCCTTAAGCTACAACTCTTTAGGAAAACGTAATTTCACAATTCTGGTATATAATGTGGAAGTGGCAAGTGTTAGTGTGAACATTGATTGGTTTTTTTACTCACATTCATAGTATATGAATGTGTGTGTAACATATTCCAGTGCTCTCATCTCAAGTTCGTAAGAATATATTTGGGAAATCCTTTAAAAAAAACTTGATTTCCCAGTTTTTTGAGTTATGTTTGTGCTGTACTATCTGTGTGTAAACACTCTCTCTCTCTCTCTCTCTCTCTCTCTCTCTCTCTCTCTCTCTCTCTCTGTCTTTCCACACATCCTGCATAATTTATCCAATATTTCTGAGCAATGTCATTCACGGAGCAGAGAGATAATTTTGCGAATAAAGTTCACTTAACACTAATGAACCGAAACACTGACCACTGTCCAGCATGAAATCAAATGCTGCCTGGTGGTGGTGCGGACACATGACATGGTAAGAAATGTATCAAGTGTATATGAGGCATGATCAGAAAGTGATGGGAATATATTTTTTTTTCCTTAAAGATTCTTTATTTATTCGTGAACATCAACATTGTCTCTTTGAAGGTAAACCTCTTCTGATACCATACACTTGTAGCAGCACTTTTATCAATCCTGGAAGCACTTCTGGAACTCACTTTTTGTTATGGTGTTTAGCTCCTTCAGTGACTGTGTTTTTGTCTCATCAATAGTGGCAAAATGATGTCCTGTTATGGTTCTTTTCAGCCTCAGGAATAGAAAGAAGTCACAAGGAACCATGTCTGGCAAATGCAGTGGCTAAAGCAATGTAACACTTTTGTTTTCTTCCAAGAAAATCATAAACAAACATTGAGGTGTGAATGGGAGCATTACTGTGATGTAATTTCCTCAAATGGTTTTGCAAAATTCTCATTTTTTTTTTTTTTTTTTTTTTGTTACAGGCAAATGGCACATAACTTCCACATAGTATTCCTTATTGATCATACAGCCATAAGACAGTAACTCCTGATGCACTGTCCATTTGTAATGGAAGAAAACTGTGAAAAGAACCTTCACATGTGATCGAACTTGTCGAATTGTTTTCAGTCTTGGCTCTTCGGGCAGTTTCCATTGGGACAACTGAGCCTCAGTTTAGATGTCATACCTCTATAGCCATGTTTAGTCACCAGTTATAGCCTTTGTTAGAAGTTCTGGATCATTGTCAGACTCATTGACCAAGTCCTGAGCAATGTCTGTGCAACATTGTTTTTGGTGAAAATTCAACAATTTCACAACAAACTTTGCTCTACATGTTTCATGCCCAAAAAATCTGAAAAATTGCTTTACATGAGTCAAAGGATGTGCCGACATCATCAGCAACCTCTCTGATTGTGATTTTCCAGAATATTCTTTACTTTGTCCATATTGTCACCAGTAATTGATGTGTTAGGGCGTCCAGGCTGATCATTGCCTTCAACATCATTTCGACCCTCTTTGAAATGTTTATACCACCTGTAAACTATTGTCTTACTCATAGTATATTTGCCAAAAGCCACAGTCAACATTTTGAATGTGTCTTGCACTTTATTCCTTTTTTTGAGCAAATTGTACTGCAAGTTTTAGAGTGTACTAATGCAATAGCCCCATACTTAAAAAGTGGCTTGTAGGGAAATAATGTGCTTATGGAGTATTGACTCAGTTATGTGACCTGATTCATGATTTGCTCTAAGAGTGGTCACAGTTCATATTAATTGGAGGAAAGTCATCAAGTAAAACAGAAGTTATTTCAGGTGTTTCCCAAGGTAGTGTTATAGACCCTCTGATGTTTTTTATCTATATAAATGATTTAGGAAAAATCTGAGCAGCCATCTCAGGTTGTTTGCAGATGATACTACCGATTATCGCCTAGTATGTTTGCAGATGATACTACCGATTATCGTCTAGTAAAGTCACCAGGCGATCAAAACGAATTGCAAAATGACTTATAAAAGATATGTGTATGCAACTGACCCTAAATAATGAAAAGTGTGAGGTCATCCACATGAATGCTAAGAGGACTCTGTTAAACTTCGGTTACACGATAAATCAGTCAAATCTAAAGGTAATAAATTCAACTAAATACCTAGCAATTACATTTATGAACAACTTAAATAGGAAAGAACACATACAAAATGTTGTGGGGAAGGAAAACCAAAGACTGCGTTTTATTGGCAGAACACTTAGAAAATGTTACAGATCTAAAGAGATTGCCTCCACTACACTTGTCAGTCCTCTTTTAGAGTACTGCTGCAGGGTCTGGGATCCTTACCAGATAGGATTAACGAAGGACATTGAGAAAGTTCAAAGAAGAGCAGCACATTTTGTATTATCGCGAAATAAGGGAGAGAATGCCACTGACGTGATACAGTGTTTGGGCTCGACATCATTAAAACAAAGATGTTTTTTGTTATGTTGGAATCTTCTCACAAAATTTCAATCACCAACTTTGTCCTCCGAATGCAAAAAAATTTTGCTGATGCCAACCTACATAGGGAGAAACAATCATTGTAATAAAATAAGAGAAATCAGAGCTCATGACGAAAGATAGAGAGAACCCCCCCCCCCCCTTCTTCTTCTTCTTCCGGCGCACTGCTCGAGATTGGAATAATAGAGAATTATTGTGAAGGTGGTTCTATGAACCCTATGCCGGGGGCACTTAAGTGTCATTTGCAGGTAATTGATGTAGATGTAGATGCAGATCCATCTTTTTCGAAAGTAAAAGTTCGCTGGGCACTCAAAAATACATGTAATCTTTTTAACTGACAACAATAAACTGAAAATTCAAAACAGCTGAAAATGCATAGATACATCAAGAACACATGTACCAACAAGATAAAAAAGAATTTGAAAATAGGATGTATAAAGCCTGTGAAATTAAAAGATTCCCATTGCTTTTTGATCATATCTTGTAAGTGGAACAGAGCCGAATGGGGAGATATACACACATAAGCAACTTTAACAAAGAACAAGTTGTTATGGCCAGGCACCTTCTAATGAGCATAACAGAAACAGCAAAGCTGTTTGCTTGCTACTGTTGTGAGCCTGTGTGGACAGTGGTTGAATGACAGTGAAATGAGGAGTAGGTGAAAAACTGTAGGATGTGTGTGCCTCATTTCAGAACGTGGAGGTCAGAAGCTTGCCCACCTCTGTAAAACAGGACCGGCTGCAATCTGTAGGAGATCTGATGACCGAGTTCAGTGCTGGAGCAGGCACAAGTGGTTCGGAACATTCTGTTCAGTGCGCATTGTCAAATATGAACCTCTGCAGCAGACGACATCTCCATATTTACCTGACGATTACAGTGGGAACGGGACCATCGAGATTGAACAGTTGTAAACAAAAGTTTTTTATTTTCAGACAGAGAGCGCAGTACAGATGTGTAAGATTTTAGACTAACTGGTCAAATAATACCTGGACCATAAACCGATAAACATTCTAAGACAAAAAGGAAAGAGATGCACCATGAAAGAATTATCTGAATGGGGTGGAAATTGGTAAAAGTGATGTTCATGTACAGACAAACCAACAATTACAATTTCAGAAAAATTTGATGATTTATTTTAAAGGGAGAACATCACAAACCAACAAGTCAATAATGCATTGACCCACATCTGACCCTTATGCAAGCAGTTATTTTGGCTTGGCTTTGATTGATAGAGTTGGTTGATGTCCTCCTGAGGGCTGTAGTGCCAAATTCTGTCCAATTGACATGTCAGACCATCAAAATCCTGAGGTGGTTGGAGGTCCCTGCCCTTAATGCTCAGAAAGTTCTCAATTGGAGACGGACCTGTTGTCCTTGCTGGCCAAGAAAGTGTTTGGCAAGCACCAAGACGAGCAGTAAAAACTCTCACTGTGTCAGACAGGCATTATTTGCTGAAATATAAGCCCAGGATGGCTTGCCAGGAACGGCAGCAAAATGTGGTGTAGAATCTCGTCGACATACTACTATGCTATAAGAGTGCTACGGGTGATAACCAAAGGTGTCCTGCTATGGGAAGAAGTTGCACCCAGACCATCATTCCTTGTTGTCATCTCCAGACACATCTGCGCCGGTCATCAGGGCTCAGTTCGAATGGGGCTCATCACTGAAGACAATTCTACTCCAGTCAGTGGGATTTCAGGCTGAAAACTATCTGGAGATGCCCTGAATAATGGTGGGGTACCAACCTCACTGTTGCCTGCCATACTTTTCTTTCCATTGCAGGACATCTGTGGTTGTTACCCGCAGCACCCTTACACCACAGGGACAATATTCTGTGCCCCATTTTATTGCCCTTCATGGCAAGCTATCCTAGGCTTACATTTCAGGCAGACAATGCCTGTCCACACAGGGTGGGAGTTTCCACTGCATGTCTTTAAGCTTGCTAAACCCTACCTTGGCCAGCAATGTCACCAGATCTCTCCCTAATTAGACATGGGCAAAACTGTTCTTTTCAGAGTTTGGATCAGAACTGGCCATTCACTGGAATGAACCAATTCTTTTTCGTGATTAGCCACTCACCGTTCACTCACAAAAATAAGTAAAAGGAAGGTACATTGCCTTTTTAATTCAGCCACTAAACCTGTATTTTTTTCTGATTTGGCCCTATTTTGAAAGAACATATAAAGAGGAGCAATAATTTTGTGTTACATCCCTAGTAATTTTCAGATACAACAGTTTTAAAATTCATCTGCTGCAAAAGTTATAAATATTATAACAAAATAATAAATATTTTTTATCAAGTGGAAAAATTTTAAGAATGAAGACTGATTCTTGTTATATTTTGATATTTTTATTGGAAAAATACTATATAAGCATTATAACAACTGTAATTGAAGTGTATCTGCATTTTCCTGGTTGTGACTTGCTAGAAGTTGACTAATAGTTTCACTGTACTCCTACCAGATCGAAGAAGTCTCGTGTGTAATTGTGGTAACTGGTAGAGACATGAGCTCTGTTTTTTCTTACTGAACAACCAACACTTTCATTTCTGCAACAGCCATCATGTTGCAGTTCTGAAATGTTTTGTCATCTGAAAATCCTTGCCTTTGAATCGGGAGTCAAGTAATGCTGCCTGGCTGACCATTTTGTTGCTGGAAATAACACCAAACCACTCTGGTAACCCTTAAGTAAATTATCAGCCAGTGAGTTTGTTTCTTGAGGATACTCTTTTTTTGTTGCTATTTCATTAATCTTGGCAAGATATTCATTACTGAAACTGAGACTGTTTCGTGTGAGGGCACCTCTTCGGTTACGTCATCAAAAATGTTCAGAATCTGTAAACCCTGTTGCATTATCTCCCAGCCTGTATCTTTTAAGTTTAAGGTGACAGATTTTCCACCTAAAATCGTGAGGTAAGAAATTATGAGATCTTTATTTAAAGTGAATCTTTTCAACATTTTGTAAGTAGTTCCATCTGGTTGAGACATCTTGTTTTAATTTCAGTTGGTCTTTAAATTTTCTTACATTTCAGAAAGTTTGCTTGAAACAAAGGGTTTCTCCTTAAGAAACACAAAAACTCATTTGAGCTCATCAACAGGCCTCTGTATGGACTTATAAATTTGTGTTGTGCAGTGGGATTTAAAGAATGTGCAAAGCATGGGATATATGTAAATTTAAAAGCATGGTAGTTAATTTAATATTTGACACATTTTCTGTTATTATGAAAGTGATTTTAAAATTGATATTGTGTTTGGATAACAGGCTTTATTGAGTTTGAGATGTTTTCTGCAATCTGTCTGTCTTCGAATTATGAGAACTCTAAAAGATACGACTTTAGTTCACGCTTCTCAAACTAATGTTACTTGCACTCATCCACGCATCAGATGTACAGCAGACTACCTTTTCGGTGGCCAAAAATTTTTAATTTACACTGCAAATCATTTTTAAAAACTGTACATCTAATGGCATACATTTACTTAATGTGAACAGCTTTATAATATTTAAAAAAATACCTATTGGTTGTTGTAAATGAAAAGCACTTGAGGGTGAGGGCTCCACAAAGGAGATAAATCAGGACTTGGTCCAGAATCTGACAACACTGATGGGCTGGATAGTGCTTGAGACTCAGTTTGCCTTATTGGGAGGATACCTTCACCCGAGGTGGAAGCAGAGAGGGAGGATAGTTCACGAGAAATGATTTCTCGAATTTCTGCATCAATTGATGACAATCTCGATCGGGTTTGTGACGACCCACATTGTTCCAGGGGTACTGAAGACTATTTCGATTTTATGAGACTCTTCAGGTTTTATGGCAAGCCAGATGCCACGACAATTATCTGCTGACAGTTAGCGGCACTTCCCTTTTTCTTCCATTTTGGTAAAATGGTACTGAACATCACTCATAATTCTTCTAGGTGAAGGCATTGTGGATAACATATTGTTGTGTAGCACTGAAAGTACACTGGTAAAGTTAAAACATTTGTTATTAACATAGCCATTCTACATTGTAAAAGCTTAAAGTGAGAACAAATATACATGCAGCACATAGTATAATCAGAAGTTATAGAGTAGGATGTAGGAATTTGTGATCTGCGAAACCTAGACCGACAGTCGTGAAGTTTGTATCATAGACAAAAAGGTCTGTAACAGTCATGGTGATTAAGAAACTCATGAAGACAAGCCTGACAATATTCGAGGATTTCACTGCTGAAGGATAAAAATTTTGAATCGTGCGATACCCGAATTTGGGCTACACAGGATGTGAACAAGTGATGACAGGACAATGGTGCAGATAAAGACTGGAGAGAAACAGTGCAAATGAACTCTAAAGTCCGTACTTTAGGGACTACGAACTTGTCCTCTCGTGCAGCCATTATTTCTACCAGTGTGTTTGTATTTTTACTGTAGAACATAGTTGGCCATCACTTTCAACTCATTTCAACAAATTCCACCATATATTTCAGAATATCAACAACCATGTCTTTCTTCTAATGAACTTGGACACTTGGCTCAAGCCAAGTGTTCTCTCCAGTTCGCTAAATATAGACTCCACTGTCCTAAGGCATCACAGAAGTAACAGATGAGAAGGCGGAGCAATGGCATACAAACACTTTGACTTATTACCAACCATGCTACTCACATCCAATACTATTGAAGACAAACAAGACAAATATATGTTTGTCAATATCAAATCCCTTGAAAAAAAAAAAAAAAGAAAAGAAAAAATTGCCTAATGTGCGTCCTCTACAGATCTTTGAAAGTAGGCAGGATTGCCTGTTTCAAAATGGACCTTTCAGAATTTAATTTGACTCAGGATCGCACAAATAATGCTAGGAACACTAACATAAATATTTTGCCCCTTCACTGTGAAATTCAATTGTGTAATTTCTTCTTCAAATTTCAGCTTGCACTTACCCATAATGCAGCCTATAGTCAGGCCCTCAAACCAAAGAAATTCATACCTGTAATATCAGCTCACAACATAATTACCAAACTAACTCTGTTACATAATAAATATGCTCCACCAAAGACAGGAAACCTGAAGGGAAAACCTGCACCTTGGCTAATGGAAGAGCTAAAACAGTCCACGAATGTCGGAGTCATTGCACATCAGACTCTCGAACGACCTCCTAAACTTGAAAATAAAATTGATTACATGCAGAAAGCAAACAGAGAGGAACGATAACTAAGACGTGTCAATACATTAATCTAAAACATAAAGACCAGATGCTCTATGGAAAACTTGTGTGATCTAGGGAAGAGTAAGCAAAGTAGAAGCTGCAGCTGATTTCATTGTCCCAACCAAGGAACTAAACCAGTACTTTAGAGTACTTCGTTGAACTGTAAACAAAACATGGTCTTACTGATTATTTCACAGAGGTAAATGATGGTAATTGCAAAAAAAATTCTTTCTTGAGCCGACAACGCTGTCGAAAAATCCTTCAGCTCAGCATTTACTGTACAGGATGGCATTGCAGTCCAAATACTCAAGCTTATTGTTGATCCACTACTGCTCATAATAACTACTGCTCCCTAGACCTTGAAGCTCTTTCCTGGACAACACAGTAGATACCCTCAGTCCCATCAGAATAGAAGCACTAGAGATCCGATTGCTAAGAAGAGTAGCTGGGTACATTCTGTCTGAGGGGGGAGTGAATGTAGACATAAGAAAAGAACTGAGAGTGAAAAACTTAAGTGAGCAGATTAAAGAATACAGAAACAACTAGAAGGGTTATGTCAAAAGAATGGAAGACAAAAGATTACCAAAATTGTTGATAATTATTTCTCAATGCACAGCAGATATTTAGGAAGCCCGAGGAAAATCAACAACTTCAGCCAAGAAAGAGTAACAGGCAAATGCCTACTATGTGCAGAGAGCAGAAGAAGAGATATCATTTTAAAAATATTATGATTTTGTAAGTAACTGTGATTTTAATATGTTTTGTAATTACATCTGGTCTGATGTAAGAGGACTCCTGAGGGCATTAATCTGTTCAGGTTAAATGAATAAATAAAAAAATAAACATAATATACAGGTTGTGACAGGATGAATGGTCAGTGTTCTGGGATATGACAGGAATGACCAATTGAAGCAAAAAAAACTTCATGTGGACATATGCGCTCTTCTAAATGGTTTCCAAGATAGAACACATTTAATGTATATTGTTACTTATTTTCTTTATTATTCAGTACATTGTCATTGTTTACAATGTAGCATTAGCATAACAGTGCAGACGAATTATTTGATGTAGGACACTTGGTTTATCAGGTCAAGAAACTACCTCAAATTGGCTTACCTACAACTCAAACAAGTGCACTGTGCAAGAATTTCCATATTTTCTCGCTCTCTCCACGCAACCTAAAAGTCCTTGAGAAAAAATGAATAGGACCCTTTTAAAAGGAAATTTAATGTAGTTTAATTTTGTACTGCGACAAGTTTTCATTAGAGGTTGCAGATTTCATGTTATTCAAGAAAAAGGAGCTTTAAATATGTTTTGTCTCAGAAACTATTTGGAATAGGGCGTATGTCCATGTTCAGTTTTTTTGCTTCAAATGATTGTTCCTGTCATATCTCCGAATATTGACCATTAATCTTGAGACAACCTGTATACATGGACTATCGTGTATGTTAAAATAACCGTTACATTCAGTATCTCACCCATAAAAAAAAAAAAAAAAAAGAAGAAGGGGCTATTGACAAACCAACAAAAGCAACTATAGAGACAACAGACATAGAAGAAGGCATAATAGTAAACCTAATAAGAACACTTACACAACAAAAAACCGAAGAGCAACAACACAACACAAGATGATGACGATTAGAGCAGGTCAAGTAAGGATATAAAGAATTAAGAGCTGAACTCGGATGGAGAAGTGCTCAGTCATGAAAGTGAGTTGCAAGCTGTTTCGCTGTGCCCAGAACACAGAGAACAGACTGACACCTCAAGTCATCGTGTGGTCTGCTCCGTGCTATTATGGTTACGAGAGGTAGTTTCCTTCATGGGGAGCAGTGAGCTAATGAGCTACCATGCAATCTGATCCCTGAGACTGGGGAGCAGTGAGCTAGTGAGAGATCCTACGGTCCGATCGGTGAGAGTGGTGGGGAGCGCTGAGCTGTTGGGTGGGGAGTGATGCCTGGATCGCTTTGCAACAGGCTCCGACCACGCGGTGGCTGAAGGCCGCAGCATTTTATGATTGCTGGCAACACATTATGAGTGCAATGCTAAGTCAAAGGATAAAAAGTAGCAACTTGCTCAAAAGCATGTAAACGTTTATTGAGCATCTGAAGTAAATTGATATTCTTTTGAAATCAAGAACAGACACATGCCAGAGGTGTTTTCTGCATTAATGTATCATTCTGAAGACCTCGACTTTTGTTTGCCTCGGTAGCTGTGTGGACAGCGCGGTGAATTGAAAATGGAAGTTCCTAGGTTCGATTCCCAGAAAAGTCAAGAAATTTTTGTTCCACCCACAGACTGGGTGTTACGTTGTGCTTTCATAATGCCATAATTAGTATTACTATTGAAATGGCTGAATGGATACTGCCCGACAGCCAACAAATTGGAAAGAAACGGAGCGTTCTTTATTTTCTGTTTTCATAGATGAGAAAAACTTCATGTATTAATAGGGTTTGCAAATCCACATTGCCACATGGTCTATAACACATTTTTTTTGTAGCTTGGGAAACGTTTTCTTTCTTAAGGATGTGATGTGGGACACCATTGCAGCAGCCCGCTGCAGAATTTTCTTCCCACTCATTGCAGCCACCAGAAATGCATTTAGTAATCAGATGAGCTACCATTCATTTTTTCTGAATCATCCATTATCCACTAGAAAGATCTGACTCTTCGAATCAATTCAGGAGCAGAGTGCCTATCTCTATCCCTGATTCAGAACGTTTGGAGCATTTCTCTGTATGTGTACATCACATCTACCAATTTCCATCCCATTCACATTATTCTTCCGTGGTGCGTCTTTTTTCTTTTTTTTTCCTTTGGTGCATTAGCTAGTTGTGATATTGCATACTGTTAATTATTTGTTCCTGTTTATAGTCAAAAATGTATTGGTAGTCTGTTTGTGATTATTTTAGGTCAAAATCATTTTGTATTGACTTTTTGCAGCTGTCTTTTTTAACTGCCAGTTATATACTGATTAGGAATTATATAGATACGCCATATTTGTTGACATGGAGTAGCAGACTATACGGTCTATGGTCATTCCTGACCACAGTCTTTAATCCTTGATGATCATATATTTTTGTGAGTTTTGTTTTAAACTATCTCTGGCACTCAGCCATGATATAAGATGTAACCTGACAATTATGTCTATCATATTTCAAGTTTCTGATCAGGATTTACTGACATAAGTTGCCATAATGATTACCAAATATTGTGTGAATGAACATGGGCAAGTTTATTGTGAGGTGCCATTGTACTTATACAAATGTATGAATCATCAATGTCCAGCATTGTAAGTAACCTTCCAACTATCAGTTTTCAGAACATTTTTATGTATTTGTCTGTCTATTGTACATTGGGTTTATTGCATCGTTACAGCCCTCCAAGATCATGGTTCTGTGAAGCAAAACCAGTAGAGGAATAAATTAGTATTGGTACAGCTAGTGGTTTACAGTGCATTATTTCAAATGGAAATGTGTCACCTGGTCAAAAGAATCACATTTCTCATTACACCACTTCCACGATCGTGTCCAGATGCACCGTCGAACAGGCAAATGGCTGCTCGAAATCTGCATCACACTACGGTTGGAGGTGGGGACAGTATTACACTACAGCAGACATTCATCTGGGCTTCCACGGGATGAACAGCAGTAGTTGAAGGCACCACAACTGTGGACTGCATGAACATTGTTGCAGATAATACGCACCCACCTGTATTTGATGTCTTTCCTGGCATTGCTGGCACGTTCTGACAGGATTATTGTTTGTATTTTGAGGTCAGAATTGTGCTATAGTGGTTTGAGGAGCAGGATAGTGAACTCGTGCTGACATCTCGGGCACCAAATTCACCCGATCTGCACCCGATGGAACACATGTGGGACAGTATGGGGCCCCAGCCGTGACAACAAACTACCAGCATAGACATCTGGTGCCACGAACCTCCAGCAACCTACCTGTGACTCATCGAATCTGTGCTGCACACAATTCCTGCCATACTGAATTTAAAGGTTGACCAATGATACACTATTAACCCTAATGATGCCTAGGCATTTTCCTTAACGTGCATCGCCGTGAGGAGGGGGGGGGGGGGGGGGGGGGGGAGTATACCCTAAAAAGAAAATTTCTTGAAACATTCGTTAATTGTTGTTGAGTTATATTAACAACATACTTTTTAAAGAGGTACTTGTGTGAAATCAGGGTCCAGAATCTGAAAATACCTTTTAGCACACTCTTAGCAATATCAACTTGGTTTCAATAATGTGCACTACCAACTTTGTGACCAACATAAAAAATGTAGTTTTATTAATGTTGTTCACTTTTACTCTAAATATACTTTTTATAGAGATATTGATACGTAAGTATGGCCCTGAGCCTGGAAATATTGAATACGACCTTCATGGGGGAAACTGAATTACCTATCAAGAATTTTTGTGTTAAGTTTAACTGAAAAATTTAAAATATGTATGGAATATGGTAGAAGAATTCATTAAGAACAGTAAATATTTTTTCAAAATTTTAAAATAATTTTGTAGAAACTGACTGTATTACAATATTTTCAAAATGTGGGCAATGCCTCTGGTGTTCCGATGATTAAGCAGGTGATCACAGTATATTGGTTCACTGGTGTATGTCACTATAAAATATGTTTAGTATTGTTTGGGACAGTACAGTTATTATTGCCAAACATGAGTAAATAGAAGCTCATAGGATGTACAGCTGAAGCCCCGGGCAGGGTGAGTATATATCCGAGTGAGAGTGAAGTGTGGCCACTTGATAGCTCGTCTGGATGTCATCTTGCAGCAGTTGGTGATAAACTATAATCTAAGATTATTAAACTTATAGGAAATGTTTTTCTTTATCTATATGTGAAAAGAGTTTTTTTTATGAAGTCCTTATCTAGCTTGAATACGAGTTCTTTTATATCTCCAAGGCATCTTTATTTAGGAAGACACTTGCAAACTTCCCTTGTTCTAACTGTGTGTTTCACAGCAAAAACGGCCATGCTTGGATAATGCAAACAGCCAGAAAGTGAACTTTACATAGGAATAAGTACAGCTACAGATTAAAGTTGAAATGTACAATATGTGTAGCGTCACATCTTGTGATGTATAATGCGTCAGTAATGGTCCATTTGCATGTATTTTACAGTTGCTTTAGGTTATAAACTTTACCTTCTGGCTCTAGGAAGCAGTTCCAGAAGTACTGTGGCCCAGATATCTTAGCTTCAGGCTCCTTTCTCTCGTTCAATCCCGTCTCCGGCCATCCTGATTTAGGTTTTCCGTGATTTCCCTAAATCGCTTCAGGCAAATGCCGGGATGGTTCCTTTGAAAGGGCACAGCCGATTTCCTTCCCCATCCTTCCCTCACCCGAGCTTGCGCTCCGTCTCTAATGACCTCGTTGTCGACGGGACGTTAAACACTAATCTCCTCCTCCTCCTCTCCTTTCTCTCCCATTGCAAATGCCTGTGTCAGCCGGGAAAGTAAATAAAGATGCCAACTACTGCTGAATGATTTGGAACTCTTTCTTTGCTATACATGCATCCACTTTGCGTTTCAAGCGAATAACAACTACATTGATTTTTTACAACCAAAGATTTTGTTTTATTTGCAGGACACTTAGAAAATGTGGACATCATTAAAACAAAGGCATTTTTCGGAATATTCTCACAGAATTTCAGTCACCAACTTTCTCCTCCGAGTGCTAAAAAATTTGGTGATACTGACCTACATAGGGAGAAATAATCACCATAATAAAATAAGGGAAACCAGAGCTTGCATGGAAAGATATAGATGTTCGCTTTTTCTGTGCGCTGTTCGAGATTGGAATAATAGAGAACTATTGTGAACCCTCTGTCTGGCAGGCACTTAAATGTGATTTGCAGAGTATCCATATAGATGTAGATGTACAATTGGTTGTATTCCAAATTATAAAACATTTGCCTTGTATAATGTCTCTTGTATACTCTGGCTGTCAACCATTACCAACTCACCTTCTTAGAGCTGTCAACCAAGTCTCCCATTCTCTGGGGGTTCCATGGATCTGAGTATATCTTATAGGTGCGACATAAACTGCACGGAATAATCTCTTGTTGCAGCGAGTTCCGCAATGCGCCATAATATTGCCACCCACTACCATTTCACAGAGACGCTATATTCCCACAGCACACAGTATGTGTATAAACCAAATAAAATTTCTGCACACAGAAGGTGGGTCACAATTTGTCAGATTGAAAAGGTAAGGTGTAACACATCACTTTAAGTCAAATTGATCTGTTACACAAACTAAATCAATGTTAACTAATTTTCAACTCACATCTTCAATAAGTCACACTAATAATACCAAAAAGTTTTACTTCATAACACCTTACTTTATAGTGAATTAGTTTTAAACAATCTTTGACCATCTTACCTTGTTTTCAGAGCCATATGTTCATGTACTTACATGAGCCTGTGGATTTAACTTGCAAATTTGTGTTGTTGTTGTGGTCTTCAGTCCTGAGACTGGTTTGATGCAGCTCTCCATGCTACCCTATCCTGTGCATGCTTCTTCATCTCCCAGTACTTACTGCAACCTACATCCTTCTGAATCTGCTTAGTGTGTTCATCTCTTGGTCTCCCTCTACGATTTTTACCCTCCACGCTGCCCTCCGATGCTAAATTTGTGATCCCTTGATGCCTCAGAACATGTCCTACTAACCGGTCCCTTCTTTTTGTCAAGTTGTGCCACAAACTCCTCTTCTTCCCAATTCTATTCAATACTTCATCATTAGTTATGTGATCTACCCATCTAATCTTCAGCATTCTTCTGTAGCACCACATTTCAAAAGCTTCTATTCTCTTCTTGTCAAAACTATTTATTGTCCATGTTTCACTTCCATACATGACTACACTCCATACAAATACTTTCAGAAACGACTTCCCGACACTTATATCTATTTTCGATGTTAACAAATATCTCTTCTTCAGAAACGCTTTCCTTGCCATTGCCAGTCTACATTTGATATCCTCTCTACTTCGACTATCATCCATTATTTTGCTCCCCAAATAGCAAAATTCCTTTACTACTTTAAGTGCCTCATTTCCTAATCTAATTCCCTCAGCATCACCTGACTTAATTCGACTACATTCCATTATCCTCGTTTTGCTTTTGTTGATGTTCATCTTATATCCTCCTTTCAAGACACTGTCCATTCCGTTCAACTGCTCTTCCAAGTCCTTTGCTGTCTCTGACAGAATTACAATCTCATCGGCGAACCTCAAAGTTTTTATTTCTTCTCCATGGATTTTAATACCTACTCCGAATTTTTCTTTTGTTTCCTTTACTGCTTGCTCAATATACAGATTGAATAACATCGGGGAGAGGCTACAACGCTGTCTCACTCCCTTCCCAACCACTGCTTCCCTTTCATGCCCCTCGACTCTTATAACTGCCATCTGGTTTCTGTACAAACTGTAAATAGCCTTTCGCTCCCTGTATTTTACCCCTACCACCTTTAGAATTTGAAAGAGAGTATTCCAATCAACATTGTCAAAAGCTTTCTCTAAGTCTACAAATGCTACAAACGTAGGTTTGCCTTTCCTTAATCTTTCTTCTAAGATAAGTCCTAAGGTCAGTATTGCCTCACGTATTCCAGTATTTTTACGGAATCCAAATTGATCTTCCCTGAGGTCGGCTTCTACCAGTTTTTCCATTCGTCTGTAAAGAATTCGTGTTAGTATTTTGCAGCTGTGACTTATTAAACTGATAGTTCGATAATTTTCACATCTGTCAACAACTGCTTTCTTTGGAATTTGAATTATTATATTCTTCTTGAAGTCTGAGGGTATTTCACCTGTCTCATACATCTTGCTCACCAGATGGCAGAGTTTTGTCAGGACTTGCTCTTCCAAGGCCGTTAGTAGTTCCAATGGAATGTTGTCTACTCCCGGGGCCTTGTTTCGACTCAGGTCTTTCAGTGCTCTGTCGAACTCTTCACGCAGTATCATATCTCCCATTTCATCTTCATCTACATCCTCTTCCATTTCTATAATATTCTCAAGTACATCACCCTTGTATAGACCCTCTATATACTCCTTCCACCTTTCTGCTTTCCCTTCTTTGCTTAGAACTTGGTTTCCATCTGAGCTCTTGATAGTCATAAAGTGGTTCTCTTTTCTCCAAAGGTTTCTTTAATTTTCCTGTAGGCAGTATCTATCTTACCCCTCATGAGATAAGCCTCTACATCCTTACATTTGTCCTCTAGCCATCCCTGCTTAGCCATTTTGCACTTTCTGTCGATCTCATTTTTGAGACGTTTGTATTCCTTTTTGCCTGCTTCATTTAGTGCATTTTTATATTTTCTCCTTTCATCAATTAAATTCAATATTTCTTCTGTTACCCAACGATTTCTACTAGCCCTCGTCTTCTTACCTATTTGATCCTCTGCTGCCTTCACTACTTCATCCCTTAAAGCTACCTATTCTTCTTCTACTGTACTTCTTTCCCCCATTCCTGTCAATTGTTCCCTTATGCTCTCCCTGAACCTCTGGTTCTTACAGTTTATCCAGGTCCCATCTCCTTAAATTCCCACCTTTTTGCAGTTTCTTCAGTTTTAATCCACAGTTCATAACCAATAGATTGTGGTCAGAGTCCACATCTGCCCCTGGAAATGTCTTACAATTTAAAACCTGGTTCCTAAATCTCTGTCTTACCATTATATAATCTATCTGAAACCTGTCAGTATCTCCAGGCTTCTTCCATGTATACAACCTTCTTTTATGATTCTTGAACCAAGTGTTAGCTATTTAGCTATGATTAAGTTGTGCACTGTGCAAAACTCTATCAGGCGGCTTCCTGTTTCATTTCTTAGCCCCAATCCATATTCACCTACTTGCAAATTTAGTAAGAAAAATTCTATTTTCACACTACTATTCTTCACACTGTGTGGTTTAAGTTTTGTATCAGGAATGTGTGTTCTATACACACACTATATAGTTCATCAAATACATTCCGGTTTCAACTCCTAAATGTTACCCTGGTTACTCATGAAAGAGGGTGATTCCACAGAATAAAAAACTAATCTTGTCATTCAGGTTGTTTAAAGTCACTAGCACATTGAAAATGCAAAAAGGAATAATCGTGTTAAAAGTAAAGACCCTCCCATAAGGACATTTATGAACCCAACCATGTAATTCAGCACTGTTATCCACATTGTATAAAACCCATACTTTCATCAAAACTGTATAAAATCCTCTATTCCTAGCATGTAACCAAGATTATGGTTAGCTAATAAGCCAGAACACATGCATTTCGCCATTCAGATGTGTATATTCATAAATTTGTGCCTCTCTTTGACACTTTATAGATTCAACAACTATTCATGGTTACACTATGGTTGGAAGTGACCCAAGTCTTACATGCATGACATTACTTACATAACCAAATCATTCTCTTGAGGAGTTACAGGCCATAAGAAACTTGCAATCCTTTTTGCCCCTTACGCATTGCTCATGTTCCCTGTGCCTTATGTGAACAACAAAGCTCTGGCACACATGTCCTCATTCATTCATTTTGTCAAACATGAACTTCACTGTTAAACAGGCTGCTTAATGCAGGGAAATACTTCCTATATTATCCTATTTTGCTACACCAATAATGGTCCTTTATCTCCTTCCTCTTTCATTATGATATAGGTCCTCCCTCTATGAGGTTCACCTAACCAATTTATATTGAGGTGCATTACCTTGTACATCATGAAGTTCTTTCTCTTCCGTCACTTTTTTTCTTCTCAAGGTACGTTACTCCCTTTTTAGCTAGAACTTACTTCTGGACTGCCTAGCTTGCCATCGTACTCTACCCCAAGTTCACTTCATTACAGACTTATACTTGTGCATTATCCTTGCACTGCACTGCAAATAAATAATAATAATGATTATAAAACATCCAACATTCCACATAACACCTTCACACTATGTTTTTTCCCCTTCTTTTTTTTCCTTTTCTAGAAAAACTTGCCCCAAAGCTACACATTGCACAATACTAACACCTCTTCCTCTTTCTGAACTCAAAATCTCTCTCATTATAGAGGGATAGCAAATGGAAAGTTGTGATACAGAAAATGGCCTAGAGGTCACCAGTGGTGTGTGTGTGTGTGTGTGTGTGTGTGTGTGTGTGTGTGTGTGTGAAATGTTATGAAACAATGTGTGTATAGTGTGTGCAGAGACTGATCATGAGATATGAGTGGACAGTGTGGCATCACATTATTAAATAAGGAGTAAATCTAATGATTGTCTGTAACTAGAAGTCTGCAAATTTATGTGTATACAAATTAGCTTATTTTAAATTTTTCTAAACTTGCAAATACTTTGTTATGTCCTATATCCTTGTAAAAAGAGATCTACGTATGGATAAAGCTACTACTACTACTACTACTACTACTAATACTACCACCACTACTGTGAATACCTAGATGTTAACTGATCACCTACTTCCCAATGTGGGTAACCACCTTCTTCTTCCCCCCTCCCCACCTCCCACCCCCCCACCCACCCAGCCACCCACCCAGCTGAATGTGACTGTGCTAACGTCTAGCACTTGTAACTGTTGTTGAATAGATATTGTTGACTGTACTATTTATTATCTATGATGTAGGTTTTTTTTACTTTCCTCACACCAATGGTATAGCCAAGTTTTTGTCAAAAGGTTGGGAGGGGGTCTCAATTTGTTAAAGAGGACTTTAGGAAGGCTCATGTTTTTCAACCATTCTGAAAACACTTTTTTTTATGTACATAATTTGCTTTCGCGAGGCCTTCATGCAAATAATATTTGATCTGTAAAATATTTCATTCTCTCTCTCTTTCTCTCTCAGTGTGTGTGTGTGTGTGTGTGTGTGTGTGTGTGTGTGTGTGTGTGTGTAACTCATACAGACCTACAATTTTATTTCGATATTGATGAAATTTTGAACACTTTACTGTGAAACAAGAGGAAGATCACTGTTTACATAAGTTTCCGTAATCTGACTGTAAACATGTATGTATGTAATATACCGGGTGTTTATAAATGAATATCGGGGTTTTAACGCTTTATAATATTTATTATATTAAACTTGAAGTTATAAATGATATGTCAAATGAAAGAGCAACTCAAACAGTTTTATCAAGCCGAGTTCTTCCCAAACATTGATAAGTGCGTCTTCAGTGATTGTAGCAACAGCTGCTTCATTTTGGTTTCTGAAGGTAGGTCTGCTGGTAGCAGAGGCACGTACACACGATCCTCGATGAAGCCCTAAAGGAAAAAATCACATGGCGTTAGGTCGGGTGAGCGTGCAGGCCATGCAAAGCAAGCCCTGTCATTGAGCCCCTTGTGGCCTATCCAGCGCTTGGGTACAGTGAAGTTCAACCAATTGCGTACTCGCTATGCCACTGAGGTGGCGCACCATCTTGCTGGAAAATTAAGTTCTCTGGCTCATCTTCTTTCAACAGAGGGAAGAGCCATTGCTCTAGTGTATCAAGGAAAGAAGTGACAGTTACAGTAGGTTCACATAAAAAAGACCCATATACTTTCCGCCGGGATACGGCACAAAAAACAGTCACTTTAGGGGAATATCGTTACATTTGTACCACCTCATGATGATTTTCTGAACCCCAGATGCACACATTGTGAGTGTTAACATGTCCACTAAGGTGAAAGGTCGATTCATCACTGAAGACGACATGATCCAGAAAATCTTCATCGTCATGAAACGACAACATTTTGTTTCTGAAGTTGGCACGTAATCCATGGTCTGCCGGCTTTAGAGCCTGTAATATCTGTAAACGGTAAGAACGTAGTTGTACGCATTTTCTTAAAATTTTCCAAACAGTCGACAGGGGAACTTGTAATCCACGACTAGCCTTCCGGACTGATTTCTTTGGGCTACGAGTGAACGACTCTCTCACTCGCTCAACAGTCTCTTCACTAACTCCTGGTCGTCCTGTGCTCTTCCCTTTACAAAGGCAGCTGGTATCTTCAAATTGATGATACCATCTACGAATGTTGTTATCACTTGGAGGATCACAACCGAACTACAGCCGGAACGCACTTTTCCACAGTAACTACAGATTTGGTCTTTGCAAACTACCGCTGTCTAGCGAATTGCGCATGCGCACTGGTGCCAAACAAAACTGTTTGAGTTGCTCTTTCATTTGACATACAGGAGATTAGATTAGATTAGTTTTTCGTTCCATAGATCCATGCTGAGGAGATCCTCGTGGATGTGGAACATGTCAACTTTTTTTAGCTGAAATAACAATACTAATAGTATGTATATATACAATACATCATTTGTTTCTATTAAAAAATTCGTCAGTGGAGTAGAAGGAGTTGGCCACTAGTAAGTCTTTCAGGCTCCTTTTAAATTGATCTTTATTTGTAACTAAATTTTTTATGTTTGCTGGCAAATTATTGAAGATGAGTGTTCCTGAGTAGTGGACCCCTTTTTGAACTAAAGTAAGTGCTTTTAAATCTTTGTGCAGATCATTTTTGTTCCTGGTATTGTATGTAGGAACTGAGCTGTTTGTTGGAAAAAGAGTTACAAAGCTACACAAGAAAGATCTCTCCGTCAGAGCTATTGTGAATTATAGAAATGCTCCCAGTTACCCACTTGCAAGATGCATGTTGAAAATCTTATCACAAAACTACAGATTATAAGAAGACAGGACTATAAGTAACACCACACAATTTATTCAGTACATAAAAGACACAACCACCCTCCTGTCATTTGATGTAGGGAATATGTATTCCAATATACCAATAGCTGAAACAATAAACATTGCAGAACAAAATCTTAAAACACACACTTCCATATGAATACATCCAAGAAACAGTCAGGCTTCTAGAGCTAATAACAGAACAGAATTATTTTCAGTTCAATAATGAATTCTGTTTACAAAGGGAAGGATAACCAATGGGATCTCCAGTGTCCAGAACCATAGCAAACATATTTATGAACCATGTAGAACAGATTATATTTAACAAAATAATGCCAAATAGGTACAACATTCTATACTGGATTAGATATATGGTTGATACCTTGTGCCTGATAGACAAACCAAACTATAAAATTGACCAATTACACACAGACATAAATTCTGTTCATGATGGGATACATTTTACAATAGGGAAACAGCAAAATAGTTAAATTTCTTGGACATCACCATAAAGGTTCAAAACAATCAACACACATTTGTCATACACCGAAAACCGACAGCAACAGATGCAATTATCCATGAGACTTCACAACACCCCAATTATCAAAAGCAGGCAGCTCTTAGATACATGCTCCACAGACTAAACACAGTGCCATTAGATACAGACAGTTACAAAAAAGAAATTAATACTATAATACAAATAGCCACAAACAATGGATACAAAGAGAACTTAGTAACAAAGCTGAACAAGAAACAGAAAAGAACAAACACCCAGCTGTCACCAACACAAGGACGAAATCACACACGAACAAATACACAAAAGACAAGACTAGAAACAACACAAAGCGTGAAAGAACAGAAAGTAAAACATGGTACACAATGGCATACAACCACATTCACACACACAGAAGATCCCATATTTTCAAAAAACAAGGCATAAAAATAGCACACCAAACCAACAACTCAATTCAGAAATATTTCCCAAAAACAATAGGAGAAACTGATCGGCATCAGAAATCAGGAATATACCAACTGAAATGCAATACATGTGATGGAAGATACATAGATCAAACCATGAGGGCATTTGACACCAGATACAAAGAACATGTAAGATCATGGAAGTATAGGACAAATAATTCATCTTTTGCAGAACACTTACAACACCAACACCAACATAAAATTACAACCAGAGACACTGACATGGAAATCATAAGGATAAACAACAACAAAAAACAGCTCCTCACCTTACGAAAAAACTACAGCATCCAAAAAACAACAACAGAAAAGAAACAACTCATAAATGATCAGACCAACTTGTCAAACCACACACTCTTTAAACTGATTGACCACTTAATATAATATTAAAAGTACAAATATAACTACCGGCTCCATTTACCACTACTATTTTCCTCCCAGATTTGTCCCATAATTATTGTCCAGGCCATCCCTGTTGTTCCTCCCCACGCCCCTTTGGGAAAAAAACACCACCCCTCTCACATCTCTACCTACATACAAGGCAATTTCTCTCTCTCTCTCTCTCTCTCTCTCTCTCTCTCTCTCTCTCTCTCTCTCTCTCACACACACACACACACACACACACACACACAAAATCATTTCATAGGTTGGAGACACTCATAACATGAAAGAAAACAAATGGATAGGCATGAAAACTGTAGCAGTGATAAATGAAAAGTCAATTATAAATAGTGCAGCACAGGAAACAATGCAAGATGCCAAAAACTACAGACGTGAAATGAAACCTGTCGACGTCAACCACTGTTAGCAAGAGGGGAAGGTACAGACCAACTCATAAAGAAACACTGTAGGTAGCTTACAGACCAACTCATAAAGAAAACGCTGTTTTTAACCTAAAAGAATCAAATAAATGTACAAACGTGTGTATCCAATTTACAGAATACCACAGAGGATGCTTTTAAATAAAAGTGAAACGCGTCTGGTGTAGTTCTTTTTAATTACATTGCAGTCAGTTCAACACAGATAACCTATAATAACAGATGTTAACAGCTGCTGTGGAATATGGCCACACAAGCATACGTATTATCTTTCAGTTCCACATGTTAACTAGGTCGTGAGTAATTTCATGCTGGTGGTAGGAGGTCCGGGCTTCCCCCTTGATTTCATCCTTGCTCATATATGTTTTTACTGGTGGGTTGCATATGAAAAGGGTTCAAGGTATATTTAAATGATTTTCAATACTCAATAGTTTTCTACTTCATTTCTTCTCTTCCCACATGTTTATCTATTCATGGTTATAAATTTTTTTTTAACTTGATGGTTGAAGGAAGCCACAAATAGGATAGCATGTACAACTGCAACAGCTACTCTGCCCAGGTGACAAATTCACTTGACATTTTAGTGCGTTTGTGTAGAATCTACACTTACATCTTTAAGTGAATTTGACATCGTTCTTTTCATAACAAATGATTCCAGTAAAAACAATCTCATGTCTCCTAAACTTAATCTCGTGAAAGTATTAAATAGTTCATCCAGAATTGTACTAAAATTACTATGGTGGTAAAAGTAAGCAGACAAATTAAATCTCCAGTCACTATGAAACTAACGACAAAATTCTGTCAAGTGTTCCATCAGTTTAACTGTAAACTTGCATCAGAATTAAATAATTCTTCCCAAGTCTACTTATTAGCAGCTAATTTTGGAGAAAAATGTATGTGGACAGTCATTTCAACTTTTGATTCAACTCTTAGTTCTCCTATGTCTCTAACTTTTTCCTCCAAATCAACAAAGATAGATCCTGTGCTGATTTTCACCTGGTTGGGCTGCTAGGTGGTACTAGCACCTATTCAAGTAAGAGAGCTCGTGTAGTCAATACTCCTGACTCAGGAGTAAATTGTAAAATTGGATCTAGTAACAGAACACATGCTGTCAATCGGATTTTGTTTTTAACAGTAAAAACGAAAGGGGGCAGCTTCGAGAAGGTTTCGCCTTTCTATATACAGAAAGGATTAGAAGGTGTTGCTGGCAGTTTTAATCAAGTTAAAGTAATGGGATGCTGTTGGTGGAAACATCTAGTTCTCACCAAGTTAATAACTTCCAAAAAATTCAGTGCCTTGGGGAACAAGCCAGAGAAACTGAGCTACACACCAATTAGAATTATAGCAAAGGTGTTGTGAATTGCAAGGACCTGGTGGAGTACCAGGTGGACATTCCCAAGGAAGAATTGAAAGATAAGTGGGCTCCTGAAAGTATAGTCAATGTGCAAAATATCAAGACGAAGGTGGATGAGATCTTGTAAAGTCCAACTCCTTTATCCTGATATTTAATAACATGAAACTACCTACATTCGTTAAGGCAGGTTTCCTTCCCTTAAGTGAGTGGCCTTGTGTCCCCAACCCAATGCGCTGTTTTAAATGCCAGCACTAGGGCATACTACTCTTGGGTGTCATGGAGAAGCCACTTGTGGCAAACGTGGTAAGGCCACCCATGTAGGAGTCGCTTGTATGTCTCCTTTGAGGTATGGAACTGCTTTGGAGCTCACCCTGTCTGGAGTCGGGACTGCAACGTATATTCTGTAGAACTAAAGATACAAAAGCTTAACACTACAAAGTGCATCCCATATAATGAGGCCAAAAAGTTGTATAAAGTCATGCTGTGCCCAATGTTCGCTACCTCCTTTGTTTCGGCCCTTAAACATCAATGATACTACACAAACAGAGGTAGCTAGTGTCAGCACTAGTACCTGTGTTTGTCCATGCACTTGTGCTGCTGTAGTTATCTCGAAACCTCTCTCTCCCCACAGAATTTCAGAAAAAGCCGTGGTTGCTGACATTGTGACGTTTCCCTGCCCCTCCAAACATTCAGTATGGGACGCTGTCCTCTGCTACCACAACGACAGCCACAGTTGTGCCTGGGGCAAAGCGTTCACCACTGATGGCATCGGGAAGTAAACGGTCAGACAATGTCAACATTACCCTCTCTGATGTCTCTCTCGATTCTTCTTTAGAAGTGATGGACCTTGATGTTGGACTGGGGTAATCATCTTCCCCAAGACTGAGTCTCTTCCCATTGCAGACTCCCCTCCTTGGCAGAAAGTCATGATGAAAGTGCTACTCCCATAATAAATGGCTCCCATCCTACAGTGGAACATTAATGTGTGCAGGACACATGTGGAAGAACTGAAATTGCTATCCCCTAAACGGCCCTTGTGGTTGTGTTTGTGTGTAATGCATTTTGAAACGTCAGATGCCCCTGTCATAAGGGGCTACACACTCTGTTGCAAGGATGACCTGGTTGTGGAAAGGGTCAAAGGAAGGGTCACTCTGTTTGTCAATAATGTACACCACTCCTCTGCTCTCCCCCTCTCTACTGACCTGCAAGTGGTCGCTTTGCAGTCCATGCATGTCAGAGTTTATTCGCTACATTTACCTGCATGTGATGCGATTGACTCTGAGGCTCTAACACATCTTATATAACGACTCCTCCAATCATTTCTCCTACTGGGAGACTTCAATGCTCATCACACATTGTGGGATTCAACATCTACTTACCCTAAGGGACAGGTTTTGAGGAGCCTCATAACATCACACAAACTGTGCACTTTCATCACAGGCATTCCCACTCATTTCTGTGCTGCTACAGGGTCATTCTCAGCCATTGACCTCTCTTTCTGCTCTTGCGGCTTCTGCTCAGTGGGAAGTCATTGACGACCTTCATTCCAGTGCCCACTTCCCACTCCGCAGTCATCCCCTGGATGGAGCATTAATTTCACAGAATCCACCAAAATGAATGGTCAGCAGGACTAACTGGACACTGTTCAGCCAGCTAGCTGTATTTGAACACCATGGAAGCATCCAGTAATGGGTGGACTGCATCTCACAAGTGATTCATGTCACTGACTTATCAATCCCAATGTCCTCAGGTCATCTTGGGAGGCAGCCTGTTGATTGGTGGACCAGTGAGAGCTGCTTAACGATTTGGAACAGTTGTACAGCTCATCAATGGTTTAAGTACAGCTCAACAGCAGACAATGTCACAGCCTTTTCGGTTAGAAGTGCCATGGCTTCATGCGTAATTAAGGAAAGAAGAAAAGATCATGTCAAGCGTTCTTGGACTGTATCAATCATTTCACTTGTTCCACAGAAGTATAGGAAGCCATCAGGAGGATTTCCAGTAAACACGTTTGTTTACCAATAGCAGTGGTGCTGAAACATTGGTGTCTCCAAACAGCGCTCAGAAATATCACTCAGATAATGGCAGCATTTTTTTTGCAGTGACTGCTGCTGATGCCATCCAGGATCTACTGCTTTGCCGCTACTGTACGACTGCAGAGGGGGGCAAGTTAGACTTCTGATACCACAATACTGAGTCTTATAACTTCCCCTTCTCAATGTGCGAGCTGGAATCGACCCTGTCTGAGACTCATGATACTGCACCCAGTCACAACCAATCAAGTACTGCTTTGCCGTCAGCATCAAAGGAAATCCTCCTCAAATCTTTTAATCTTATGTAGCAGACCGGCGGAAGGAAGACAATTCTGACACCTCTCCTCAAACAAGGAAAGGACCACATGTGTCCCAGTAGTTACAGGAGTATCGCCTTAACGAGCTGTGCAGGAAAGACCCTGGAACAAATGGTTAACTGTCGTTTGGTCTGGTTGTTGGAGATCAGGCAGCCACGCGGTGTAGCCATATGGTCTGGGGCGCCTTGTTCATGGTTCGCGTGGCTCCCCACGTCAGAGGTTTGAGTCTTCCCTCAGGCTTGAGTGTATGTGTGTTGACCTTAGCGTAAGTTACTTTAATTAGTGTGTAAGCCTAGGGACTGATGACCTCAGTAGTTTGGTTCCATGGAACCTTACCACAAATTTCCAAATCAAGCAATTCCTTAACAGCTCTCAGTGTGGATTCCAGAGAATTCGGTCCACTTTCGACAAACGGACCCAGCTATAGGTGACTATTCAGCAGGCCTTCCAATGTAACCACCACTGCATCAGCCTATTCTTTGATACCAGTAAGGCATATGATACCATTTGGAGGCATAATAATCTTGCACCACAATTGCATCAATGGAGGTTTTGTGGCCACCTCCTCAACTTCATATGGTCTTCCTGTCTAATTTATGTCCAGAGTTGGTGACATGCTGTTGGATCGTTTGGGGGCGTCCATTAATTACATGCGGCACATAGGGTGGGGGAGGGGGTCTAGTTGAATCTCAGCCAATCTCACATGAGGGAGAGGGACCGCTCAGCAAACATGTAATTTTCTTTCTGCAAGAAGCAGTGTAAAATGGAGAGAAAACTGTGTTAAATTATGTATTACATATTTCTCCACTAAAATATGACTAATTCCTACACAATAATATTTATTACCGTTATGAGAACACCATAAAGCAGCACAGTAGCTCCTCAGCAAAACGTGCGGCTCAACGAAAGCTGCAGAGTGCGAACTGGGTGGCAGTGCCACTTGGGCAGGTCCCAACTAACTGTTTTTACACTCGTAAATGTTTCGTCACTCGACAGCTCGGTTAACGCTGTCAGTCATTCACAATGAGTTACAATGATTATTATGTTGCATATGCGAAAAGACACGCCTACAAGACGAAGAAGTGCTGGCAGGAAGAAGTGAAAAAGTTATCGAAAGCAGCTAAACAGAAGTTCCCAAAAAAGAAAGACTTGGTGCTGCACATTCAGCATTAGATCCAACAGCTCCTGAAAGAAGCGATAGAGAGAGAAGTCTGGACTACTCTGGCATTCCTTAATAACGTAGGCTTTCGATTTTATAGACAAGACATCTCACGATCACAATACGGAGGCAGAATACTGAAGCACTTTTCGCATGAGTTATCGCCACCGACAGTTCGTCTGTGAAAACAGATTTGCACAACACACACAGCCCACAAAAACATCGTCTTTAAAAGGTCGACTCCAATCACAGATTTATGGATTTTGTTCTCATTCTTTTCGGTATTTCTGGTTTCTGTGTAGCAGTTTCATTGAGCTTTCGCCCCTCTTTTTTCCCAGCTTTTTTCCCCCAGCTTTTTCTCTTGTCTATTTCTTTATCACTGTCGCTTTCAGGGTCACATATTTTGTTTTAAAAAAAACTTCAATCCTAATTTTAAGCCATAATACCTGTACAGAAACACACGATTGGTAACCAGACTGAAAGTGTTAACGCACTAACGAAAGGCACGACGCCACAGCAGCTGACTTGAACTGTTTAATAATATTGGCTTAAGTCTCCTCGAAACTGTTATTGCTACAATATCGTAGCGGAGTAGCAGCAAGAACTCCATTCTTGAACTTGAGCAGGGGGGCGGCTGCAGTCTTGGTTTTCGTAAATTTCTTTGTTAAAATCAAAAATTAATAGATACTGGCAAAAATAAAAAACAATGGTGAAATTCTTGAGTGAGATATGCTGGAAATACAGCTACAACATATCAGCGTATATTTACACTATTGGCCATTAAAATTGCTACTCCACGAAGATGACGTGCTACAGAAGCGAAATTTAACCGACAGGAAGAAGATGCTGTGATATGCAAATAATTCCAACCGATTTCTCATACACAAACAGCAGTTGACCGGCGTTGCCTGGTGAAATGTTGTTGTGAAGCCTCGTGTAAGGAAAAAGGTCGGATTGTAGCCTATCGCGATTGCGGTTTATCGTATCGCGACATTGTTGCTTGCGTTGTCGAGATCCAGTGACTGTTAGCAGAATATGGAAGCAGTGGGTTCAGGAGGGTAATACGGAACGCCGTGCTGGATCCCAACGGCCTCGTATCACTAGCAGTCGAGATGACAGGCATCTTATCCGCATGACTGTAACGGATCGTGCAGCCACGTCTCGATCCCTGAGTCAATAGATGGGGACGTTTGCAAGACAAAAACCATCAGCACGAACAGTTCGACGACGTTTGCAGCAGCATGGACTATCAGCTCGGAGACCGTGGCTGCGGACGTGCGTCTCGCGGGCCCCAAGGAATCGCTTCATGACGTCATCAGAAAGGCTGAAGGCGTGACAGTGCTGCCTCGTGACTAGACCTGTAAACAACTCTGTTGACGTAAGTGACGTCACATGTTGGCTACAGCATTTACACCATGGAGGTAAGAATTACCTCCATGGTTTATACAGACCTGCCTTCAGCTGTTGTTTTGGAATGTCAAAGCAATCCAGATTGTTTGAATGAACCTTCCGTTAACAGAATAAAATGTAGAAAGAAGGTTTAAATGCGAATAATCTGGATTATGGTGACATGATAAATCCGCTGCGTAGTCAAAGTTACATATTAGAGTCGTACGTAATTGATTGAAGCCAACTGATTACAAATTATTGGTCGAAAGGCAGAATGATTTATAGCATAACACATATTACACATTGCGGACAATGTGTCTAAATGTTTTTAACGCATTAACTGCAGCTTACTAATGTAGGCTAACTACCACTGAGACGTTTGAGCACGAATTTGTCTTGGAACCCATACCAGGAGTAGCAAATGCTGAAAAACGAATCAAATATGGTAAAGGATGCTTAGTGGAACGCCCATTGCATTTTTCCAGTTTGTGTACGATATCTGTACGTAATATGCATCAAAACGCGTCGGATGCTTGTTCATTTTCTAATATATCTTTTTTGGGGATGACCTAGTAGTTTTATTTTTTTATTATGAGAAATGCGTTAAATGTGGGAAAGTGCATTTAAATATGCCGCAAACAAATATTAGGCAAAGACACACGTCTGTCTGTTACCACAACCTTTATTTCTCATTCGCTGTGTTCCACAACTGCCAACAAAATTATCGCTTTTCAACCTAATGTAGACCTCAGACTATGCTACAAATAAAGTTATTACTCCAGTCAAGGTTTCTAGAGAAAAGGGGGGGAGGGAGCAAAATCCAGTATAGTGCTCTAGCCCAGATATGTGCTCTTGCCATGTGTGTGTTACCGATATGCTTAAATTTTGATCGTTGTTTTCCTGTAAACAAACAGCTATATGCCAATCACATCTTCCTGTATGTAGTTTCTCAAAAATCCAGTTTATGTGATCTTAAGATAAAAAGAGCTCAATGAGGGAATATTAATAGATCCAAGCAGTAAGCCTACTGACATCTCCAAATTGTAAGACTGCTATAGATGCAAGTCACTGATTGTCAGAGTATATCAGTGGGACAAAACATTTGAAGTAAATCACAAAGCTTAGGTTAGTTCAACTATTACTTCTTAATGTAGTAGGCAGTCACAATTTTCTTCCATATTTTGATGTACATACACTCCTGGAAATTGAAATAAGAACACCGTGAATTCATTGTCCCAGGAAGGGGAAACTTTATTGACACATTCCTGGGGTCAGATACATCACATGATCACACTGACAGAACCACAGGCACATAGACACAGGCAACAGAGCATGCACAATGTCGGCACTAGTACAATGTATATCCACCTTTCGCAGCAATGCAGGCTGCTATTCTCCCATGGAGACGATCGTAGAGATACTGGATGTAGTCCTGTGGAACGGCTTGCCATGCCATTTCCACCTGGCGCCTCAGTTGGACCAGCGTTCGTGCTGGACGTGCAGACCGCGTGAGACGACGCTTCATCCAGTCTGAAACATGCTCAATGGGGGACAGATCCGGAGATCTTGCTGGCCAGGGTAGTTGACTTACACCTTCTAGAGCACGTTGGGTGGCACGGGATACATGCGGACGTGCATTGTCCTGTTGGAACAGCAAGTTCCCTTGCCGGTCAAGGAATGGTAGAATGATGGGTTCGATGACGGTTTGGATGTACCGTGCACTATTCAGTGTCCCCTCGACGATCAGCAGTGGTGTACGGCCAGTGTAGGAGATCGCTCCCCACACCATGATGCCGGGTGTTGGCCCTGTGTGCCTCGGTCGTATGCAGTCCTGATTGTGGCGCTCACCTGCACGGCGCCAAACACGCATACGACCATCATTGGCACCAAGGCAGAAGCGACTCTCATCGCTGAAGATGACACGTCTCCATTCGTCCCTCCATTCACGCCTGTCGCGACACCACTGGAGGCGGGCTGCACGATTTTGGGGCGTGAGCGGAAGACGGCCTAACGGTGTGCGGGACCGTAGCCCAGCTTCATGGAGACGGTTGCGAATGGTCCTCGCCGATACCCCAGGAGCAACAGTGCCCCTAATTTGCTGGGAAGTGGTGGTGCGGTCCCCTACGGCACTGCGTAGGATCCTACGGTCTTGACGTGCATCCGTGCGTCGCTGCGGTCCGGTCCCAGGTCGACGGGCACGTGCACCTTCCGCCGACCACTGGCGAAAACATCGATGTACTGTGGAGACCTCACGCCCCATGTGTTGAGCAGTTCGGCGGTACGTCCACCTGGCCTCCCGCATGCCCACTATACGCCCTTGCTCAAAGTCCGTCAACTGCACATACGGTTCACGTCCACGCTGTCGCGGCATGCTACCAGTGTTAAAGACTGCGATGGAGCTCCGTATGCCACGGCAAACTGGCTGACACTGACGGCGGCAGTGCACAAATGCTGCGCAGCTAGCGCCATTCGACGGCCAACACCGCGGTTCCTGGTGTGTCAGCTGTGCCGTGCGTGTGATCATTGCTTGTACAGCCCTCTCGCAGTGTCCGGAGCAAGTATGGTGGGTCTGACACACCGGTGTCAATGTGTTCTTTTTTCCATTTCCAGGAGTGTACATACTACACAAGCAACCAAATGGTACCTGGTGGAGAGTAACTTGTACCACTACAAATCATTTTCTTTCCCGTTCCACTCGCAAATAGAGAGAGGGAAGAAATGCTGTCTATCATCCGAGCCCTGATTTCTCATGCCTTCTAAATTTTCTCAATAGTGTTATACAAAATAATACTCGCACACAGTTTGAAACTACTGGTACCCTATCTATCATCCAGCCTCTGAGTTTCTTCAATGTGTTGCTTAAATCTGACCTGGATCTCAAATTTTTGGAGCAGTACTCATGAATGTGTCACATAAGTATTCTATACGGGTGGTCTAAGTGATCTTCCCCTCATTTCCAATCACTAAACATATTCATCTTCCCAGAGGAAGGAAGTATTGACCCTGAAAGCTAGAAATGGTTTTTTTTATTCAAGTGCTGTTTTTCTCTCATACTTCGTGCAAAGCATTTCAGAATTTTACAATGAGTACTGACAGCCCGACATATAATGGTAACATTAAAACACTGTTAATTTGAACCTTAGTGTTAACTAGCATATGCATCCTTGAGGAGAGGCTAATAAAATAATTATTTTACTCTGTATTTTTTTAATATCTTAGGATTTTCAGTTTTCTGCTTGATGTCTAGCAGCAACCTGTTAAAGACTTTTGATCAGAATTTGAAATTTCATTCTGAATCGTAGGCAGGGATGTATAGTCTACATGGACATTGTTTTTCCTTCCAATATTTTGCCAGTTCATTTCACTGAACAGAGTAAAATTACCCCTATTATGAACAACAAATACTATTAGGGAGTAAATATGTTGACATGTAAATGAAAGACTCCGAAGGCCCTGAAGAGACTTCTGTAAGAAGCTGCACTATCGATTTTACACAATAATTTTACTCACATGGATCAAAAGTTCTGTTAACTTGCCATATCAGATTTGAATGATATCGCTAGCTTTTCATAACAGCCTCCATCACCATCACCAGTAATGGTACTGGTATGTAATGGTATGGTGTACTTTAACAGCCCATTAAAAGTGTTTCAATTGAATTGATTCTGCATTATTTCTCTTCCACATGTCCTTGTCATTGATGCTACCAAATTATGTTCTTGTACGGTAATTAGTTTCCATGTTATAACATGTTAAATATAGAAAGTTTAACTGTAACCAAGCAGTAGTTTTCTTTGATGACAATATCAGTTCCAGTGCCCAACTGAATTTCAAAATCTCTCTTGTGGGGTGAAAATCTGTTACTGCTGCTATCTTGTGCTGACAATGAGATGACTTTCATAGAAATACTGAATTATTTCATTTGTAATACAGTTTCATAGCTTTTGTAGTTGCTCATGATCTTTACACTTGCATGCAATGGGTGTAGCATCAGCATACAGAACGATCCTTGAATTTGAGGAGCAGTATTTTGTCATTTACACAAATCAACAAAAGAAATTGTCCCAGTACAAAGTCCTGGGAACCCTGTATTACCTATCAGTAATGTTAGATCTATGAAGAAATTGATGCACTGGATGTGAAGTGCACAGTTTAGTCTACCCAGCAGGTGTTCCAGAAGATGGCCCTGCACTGTTCTATACCATCATGAACATACCTATACATTAGTGATATATTCACCACTGACAGAAAATTGAATAATCACATTTTTGCTTCAAGTTTCTGAAATGGCAGTTGATGAGATCATATCTGAAGAGACAGCTATCAACCCACACTTTCAGCATGAGGTAGGACTAGCAATTACCAGAATTCTAAAATGTGGATCTTGTAAACCTAGAGTTGCTCTAGGAAAACAAGTAAGATGTGACACGTGTCCAACTCAAAGACGAGAAAATAAAAGGTTACTGTATTAGATATAGCACACAAATATGCAGTGAATAAGAAGTGTGAAATGACTGCGTTCGCCGGCCGGGGTGGCCGAGCGGTTCTAGACGCTACAGTCTGGAATGGCGCTACCACTACGGTTGCAGGTTCGAATCCCGCCTTGGGCATGTATGTGTGTGATGACCTTAGGTTAGTTATGTTTACGTAGTTCTAAGTTCTAGGGGACTGATGACCTCAGAAGTTAAATCCCATAGTGCTCAGAGCCATTTGAACCAACCGTTTTTTGACTGTGTTCATAGCTATGTAGACTTGTTTAATTCCTGGTTTAAGTAATTCACATTATTTCATTGCTGTGTTTCCTGCTGCCATCCATTAATACCAGAATGTCAACAACTACTTTGTTACTTTAAAATCTTCAACATGTTCACTGTGGCTGACACAAAGGTCAATAAGAGCTACTAGCCACGAGCTTTTAAGTGTCAGCCACAATGAATGTGCAAAACAAGGAAATTTTTGCAATTTAATTTAAAGTCCTATTCATCTTCCTTTTTCAGGCTTGTTTATTTTTAAATATTAAAACTGATGACAGTTTCATTACAAGACTCCTAATTTTGAAATCTGGATGACATCATCCCAGCACTGCAACAAAATGTGCACCATACACAACAGATTCAATGCAATCTCTCCTCTCCACAAATTTGCACCTCAGATGTGTTATATGTCATACGTCATATAATACTACAGTTAATTTTTCATGTATCTGAGCAAAACGAGTTATTGTGTGTCCATGTTTATCTCATCTAGGCATTGCATCTTTCCCTTAACTTTAGTGTGCTTGGCAATAAAATTTGTATGAAAAGTTTTCTGTGTAAATTACCTATTCTACACCTACAGCTAATGCTTGTGTAACCCAGTGTCAATATAATTGTCAGGTTTGGTTTGAAAGGTTTTCTTGAAATATATTCCCACAAAAATTTTTAAGTATCTATTCTCAGTTGCAAAATATATTACACACTGTCAGTGCCATTTCAATGCAAAAATTTTAAATCATGCTGGGGAATATACCAATAACACATTTCCAGCATACCTCAGAAAATTAATTTTAGTTGCTTCAACCAATGACAATTACGGACCAAGTCTTGCACTGCCCTGTTTTGTGTATTAACCTGTTGGCTGGCATGAAGGTGCTGGTGGTCACAGCTGGTGGTCAAAGCAGATTGCTCTGCTGGGGCCAGCAGTGATCTCATGGTAACAACCAGGTATCAGCAATTTTACACTTTAATCTTAGTGAGGAAAAACATTTACTTATATTTGATATCCCTTACCATTTCCAGACGATTTTTCGGTTTGCGGTATTTTTATTTAAATATCTTACAAAACCAAATGATTAAATGACTATAAAGTTATTCATGAATTCAGTTTTAGATACATATTTAACATAAGATATTTAACTGTGTAAGGGATAATTCCTGAAACAGTAATTAGCATTCTAGCTGTATCTTTTTAGCCAAGGCTGTACAGATGCATATACTTCACACTAGTTCCTAAATGACTGCTTAACACATTGACTACCATGCTGCTGACAGCAGAGCAGCACACTTAATGCTGTATGCCAGACCTGGTGGTGAAACATCTATTACTAATCATGTCAGGGCCAGGAAATGCAGAAGATAATCTGTCAGGGAGTACTATAATCTAATAATGTAAAATTATAACTACAAAGGCCATTTCCAATTATGTCTACCAAGCAAATTATGCTTTGAGTCAGTGATTTCTTTTGCCATAACTGAATAGTGAACACGCATGCCAGAGGATGGTGAATATTTATACTTTGCCTGTGAGAAGCAGCTATGCACATAATCCAATTTATGTTGAAATTATCACCTGGGTATTTTAATTAAATTTGCTCTACTATAAGCAACATGATAAATGAATCAAAAGAAAGACACACACAGAATTAATTTCTTTATTAACGATGCTCGGATTTCCACATCACCAAAGAGGTACCAAGCTGGATGCGTTACTCATTTTTTTACATGGCGAGTTTCCCTAGTACGCCTATAAACCATGAAACAGACAAAAAAGCTACTTCTCGTTGTTTTCTCTTCCTTGGACTTTCACTTCTGAAACTCTGAAACATCCATTACAAAAACACATTACACCACTCACAAATCTGGATTCAGTCACTGCAATTCATATCTATTTTACTGTCAAAAATACTGACTATGATCAATGATTAATTGTGAACATTCAAAAGTTTTCAAATGTGCAGGTTACTGAAGTTAGAATACAGTTACTACACAATTTTTGATCAGGAAAAAATATCGAAGCCATTTGTTATGAGAATACGCCGTTACCACAAATAATCCACATAGATGCATTGAAAGAAACTTTACTGGGCAACATAATGCATCAGAATACTATCTGCACAAAGAATGAAATTTCTGTAGATTTACCATACATTTTACTTTTCTTGCGCATGATAAGATTACTAATGGAAGTTACTACCGTCCATTGTCTGGAATATAAACTATCCTTTCTCCTCTGCGAACATGTGCTTTTGCAGCAAGTATTATCAATTTTTTCCGTGATTGAAAAGCTTTAACGCACACAAATCCCGCCATCATACACAAATCCACAAGGCATCAGCATGTCATGCTCAAAGAATATCCGCGTTTCGAAAACTACCAGCGATATTGGCTAGCATGAGAGACGACATCATGCCATGATATGACATCATGATTCCTCGGGGCCCGCGAGACGCTTCTGTGGCTGCGGTTACCCTTGACGCTGCATCACAGACAGGAGCGCCTGTGATGGTGTACTCAACGACGAACCTGGAATGGCATAACGTCATTTTTTCGGATGAATCCAGGTTCTGTTTACAGCATCATGATGGTCGCATTCGTGTTTGGCGACATTGCGGTGAACGCACATTGGAAGCGTGTATTCGTCATCTTCATACTGGTGTATCACCCGGCGTGATGGTATGGGGTGCCATTGGTTACACGTCTCGGTCACCTCTTGTTCGCATTGATGGCACTTTGAACTGTGGACGTTACATTTCAGATGTGTTACAACCCGCGGCTCTACCCTTCATTCGATCCCTGCAAAACCCTACATTTCAGCAGGATAATGCACGACCGCATGTTGCAGGTCCTGTACGGGCCTTTCTGGATACAGAAAATGTTCGACTGCTGCCCTGGCCAGCACATTCTCCAGATCTCTCACCAACTGAAAACGTCTGGTCAATGGTGGCCGAGCAACTGGCTCGTCACAATATGCCAATATACCACTCTTGATGAACTGTGGTATTGTGTTGAAGCTGCATGGGCAGCTGTACCTACATACGCCATTCAAGCTCTGTTTGCCTCAATGCCCTGGCGTATCAAGGCCGTTATTACGGCCAGAGGTGGTGGTTCTGGGTACTGATTTCTCAGGATCTATGCACCCAAACTGCATGATAATGTAATCACATGTCAGTTCTAGTATAAAATATTTGTTGAATGAATACCCGTTTATCATATGCATTTCTTCTTGTTGTAGCAATTTTAATGGCCAGTAGTGTAGATTGATTGCATATACTGCAATGCAGTGAAGCACAGATTAACGTACTTATGCTAAATGAAAGGAGTCTACTGGGGGACATTTGTATGTGGCACCCAAACATGATTTTATAAACGATGTATGTCTTTGATAAGCTTTATATCGCTGACTGTGTAAGACCGCAGATCCAGAGATACTGCTTCTGGTCTGAGATTATTATAGTGTTGGAGGAAGAAAGCACTTGGCACACAGTTGTAGGTAACTGTCTGTGAGTAAAACACGATGGAGTAAGCTGTGTGAATCCACCAAGTGTTAGATTAATTTAGGTATCTCAGTATTGTTGAATTTGGAAGCAGGAGTCTTCATGCCAGCAACGTAAAGGTGTTAAATAATAATGATTTTTGTTTTTGCCAGTGTGTTAGTATAGATGAGTTGGCTGATAATTTGTAATTGTTGAGTAACCCCAGAATGTATGTAAACTGTTTTGATAAAAATCCTAGTTAAATATTTCACTTGTGTAATGCTTCTAAGATTTGTTAACAGAGCTATATGTAATTTGATGATTTGCATTTATGTTGGATTAGTAAGGTTAGATAATACTTTATGTTTAAATATCATTGTTTGTGAATCAGTTGTGAGTAATGTAACTTCAATTGTCTGATATTTTTTTAAAAGACAAACTTAACTTGCGATATAATTTTGCTTAAAAAAAAAAATCAGCATTAGTAATTCACCACAGTCACTACCGCCTCACTGTCCAGGGCACATGTTTTTCAAAGAAGTTGGATTCTGTTAAATGTTCTCGTTTATCAGACAAAAGGACTTCATTTGCATTTCAAAGTAATACCACCAGCATTACACATCGCTGAACCTCTAGTTAGCATATTTATATTTTTTTGTGAGAGACCAGAATATATTCCGTTACTCCATTGCTGCTGTAGAGGTAAGACAGTTTAATTAGATTTGAACTGGGCCATATGATGCATTACCTAAAGGGCTGAATGTATTTTGCAGTGACTCTACTTCTCTAATGTATTGGGAGTTGCATTGCTGAATCAGTACGTATAAAATTTTGCTGACAATAACACAGAGTAAGCACACCACTTGCACTTACAACACGCTACATAATAATTCGAATTCAGTACCTATTCCACAGTTCAGACATTCATCCAACATAATCGTAATGTTTTCTTATTTATAGAACGTGACACTTCCACTCAAAGTAATCATAAGGCTTTTATTTTTTTTAAAGAACGTTACATAAAAATACACATTTTTAAAACTCTCACGTGAGATTAGGGGGGAAGGGTGAGGGCGAAAAAACGTCAAAATCGCCTCATACACTCAATGGATGCCTCTTTTTGAGCAGGAGAATGGTGGTTCCCAGAATAGTGTTTTAATTGTTAATGCCTTTGCCATAGCCATAAATGGTATTACATCTATGGTAACGAGTCCTGTGGTCCTTATTTGTGGGCGATTTTGCTGTTTCTGTTCCTCCTCCAGTGTTGCAACCGTGATTTGTCAGTTGCAGCTCACAGTGCAGCAGTTAGAGGAGTGAGCTGCAAAGATGGATTTTCAGTTCTCTGTGGATCAGTGTGTTTGTGTGTTAATTTTAACCATTCTCTTCTTATTTTTAATTTACCTGACTTGCATGAGAGGGACACCATTCTACATTTTAAAGCCTCAGTGAGCTTTCTGTGCCTCATCTTTTACTCCAAACTGTCATGGTTACCATACCTATAAGGCCTGAAAGCCAGAACTCAGAACACACTGAATATTGTAAAATGCCTTAGCCACAGGTACTGGGGAGCAGACTGGGGGCGTCTGCCCTTGTTTTATAGGGCTTTTGTGCCTTCACAGCTAGACTATGGATGAACAGAGTATGGGCCAGCGAGGCCTTCTTACCTAAGGATTATTGACACCATCCAGAGTGAAGGGCTTAGGCTGGCCGCATGTATTTACAGGACCAGCATCGTACCCAATTGCTGTGCTGAGACAGGGGAACCACTGTTCACCATCCAGTGGCAGCTCTTCATGGTGCATCAAGCATGTTACTAACAGCTCCATCTTCACCCGCATACCATAATTTTCCTTGTCCGCCTTTAAAACGCCTTTCCTCCAATCATTCACAAGAAACAACGCCGTGTCAGATCTGCATGTGGCGTATGCTGGAGTAACTTGGTGTGGACCACATACAGCTCCAAATCCAGGGCTTTAACCGTTTGCCACCTTGGCTACTGCATAGGCCCTGAGCATTTTTAGATTAATTGTAGTACAGGAAAGATTGTACTCCTATATGTGTATTTAACGCATTTTTTCTCCTATTTTAACGGAGCACCACATCTGTACAGCTGTCTTTATGGATGATTTGAAACAGAGGGACTCTTGGTTGCTCTGTTGTTTTCCCTGATCATGGCCTCAAGGTCTGACTCCCTTAAGACTTTACTGTCTTCAACAAGGAATTACATGCGATCTTGCGGGCACTGGAGCAGATTAGAATTGTTAAATTCCTTGTCAGTTCCGATTTTCTGATTGCCCTTCACTCTCTACAGCACCTATACTCAACAGATAAAGCAGTCTAGAATATACAGGACACCCTTCTACAACTACAGCACCTGGGGGTGGAGGTGTCTTTCTGCTGGGTACCAGGACTCATAGGTATCACAGGGAATGAAAGGACAGATGTAGCAGCCAAGGAGGCATGTCAGGATGCTGTTAGTTCGATGCATCACCGCAATGCATGCTGTCACCTCACTGTTGAGATACAGAGTATTGCGTCAGTGGGAGGAAGAGTAGCTGGAATTGCCAGACAATAAGCTCCACATTTTAAAGCCCACTATGCGGCCGTGGAGTACCTCATTCCAGCCATATTGACTGGACGAGAGTTTCCTTCATCTTCACATAGACCACAGCACTTTGACGCTTGGCTTCTAGCTCCAGCAGTGAGATGACCCTCCAGTGTGTGGTGCTTGTGGCATACAGATCAGCGTGCGTCACATTTTATTGGATTGTGCTGTATTTTCCAACCAGCAGGCTGCAGCAGATTTGCTATTTGATCTGTCATCCATTTTAAGTAACATTCAAATAAATGTGGTCAGAGTGTTTTTTGTAAGTGGTCAGCCAGTCACATTTCCTTGCGCTTTCCTTTCAGATATTCTGTTGTTTTACTTCCATTTTATCCCATGTATAGTACTTTTCACCCTTTCTCCATTGCCTTAGGGCGTGTGCGTTGGAGTTGTTGTATGGGTCAATGCAAGTGAGGTGAGAGTGAGTGAATGAGTGTCGCTTGATAGGTTTTCTCCTCAGTGTGTTATAACAATTTTCGTAACTTTATCCACATTCGATTATTTTAATAGGCGTAAGGGCGCTGACAACTTCGGCATTGAGCGTCTTTTAGCTCCAAACGTCCACAACATTACAGTAGCTCTTATTGCCAGGAATCTTGTCACCATCAGCTGCTCATGTGGAGAAACTGCTTTCCTCATACAAGGTTTTTTTTTTTTTTGTATTGTACTAGGAGCTATGAGTGAAAAAAGATATATGTTTCTACATTCATCCTGAAATAATTACCTCAATCGTCGAGTTTATGCTGCAAGTTGTGAAGTAAATCTAGATGTGAAAACTGCCAGCCGGCCGGAGTGGCCATGCGTTTCTAGGCGCTGCAGTCTGGAACCGCGCGACCGCTACGGTCGCAGGTTCGAATCCTGCCTCGGGCATGGATGTGTGTGGTGTCCTTAGGTTAGTTAGGTTTAATTAGTTCTAAGTTCTAGGCGACTGATGACCTCAGAAGTTAAGTCGCATAGTGCTCAGAGCCATTTGAACCATTTGAAAACTGCCTTTACTTTAGCAGTCACAGTGTAGACTTTTTTTTTTTTTTTTTTTTTTTTTTTTTTTTTTTTTTTTTTTTTTTTTTTTTAACACAAGTGTGACACAGACCATAATAGAAATTTCCTCCATTTCTTCTTTGAGATTATCGTACAAGAGTATAGTGGCTTGCCAATGACATTTCTTTTCTACACCAAGAGGTGATGAGCGAGCAGTGTATTGGAACTTTTGTCATGTGAACATACCAAATTTGCAATGATCTATTTCATGCATAGACATTTGCACAGATATCTGTGCAGACAGGTCGTTGCATGTGTAGGAGTCTTAACGCAACATAGTGAGTGAATTGCTACACTGCTGTTGTTGCTGTGGCTGTCACTTAGTCTGCTATTACACTACCATATTTCTTTGTCAGAGTTGATATGTCAATTATTTATGTCAAAGAAATTTGTCGTGTAATTGGGAACTTTGTAAAATCTCGCCTGTCGTCAAATAAATATGATCAAATCTAGGGCCATTCTGTAGATTTGATCATAAAAGTCGTTCATCTTGTGTTCACTGCAATGTTCAATGCACTGCACTTCGAACACTGGCAGCACCACTGGTAATTGACGTTTCTGTAGTGTAGTTTGTAGAGGTGGGCCAAACGGTTATTCTGGAGTAACCGTTATCACAGTTCCAGTTATTCTCTGATAACCGTTATTGTTAACGGTTATTAATAACTGCCAAGTTATTTTTCGCTAGCGAATACCGAATACTCCGAGAGTTAAATAACGACATAGTTGGAATACATCAGTTTAGTTATCAGTATAATTGCGAGTAGTGTGAAATGGCAGGAATGTCGTATGAATCGTATCATAACCTTAGCTTATTAACACCGGGTACATTTTAGTTGATGTTAGAACGATTATTAGTGTTTAATATTATATGATTGTAGGTTATCGGTCGGTATTAGAAATATTATCTTCGCAGCTGCATCAGAAATTACGCGGAACTTCGCCACAGCACTGTTTAAGTAAAATGTTAACAACGTGCGTTTTTAAGTATGAAGTAATATGTAAACTGAGTACTGTAGGTTAAATTCGAAGCTTAATTTCTTGTGCTGCTCACATAATAGAATAAAGTGTACAGCCTTGTAATACAACAAAAAATCTACGTAATGTGACAGATTTGTTTACTCCTGTGCTGTAAAAGATTGTCCTATTGGGGAAAGTGTGAGTACGCTAATCCAAGTTTAATGTGAGATTTGGAAACTGCTCGATTTCTCCAGCTACAGCATGTTTATAACATATGAAGACATGCAGATCGAAAAGGTTGTCAGTGTTACATTTATGGGACTACAACTCGATAATAAATTCAGTTGGGAAGGGCATACCACATTTTTTCACTCTATTATTTCATAAGGGCGCATATTCTGTGGTAACTCATCAAACGTAGCAAAAGTTTTTTGCATGTAAAAGCGTGTAATAAAAATCGTTTGTGGTATAAATTCAAAAACATCATGTAGGAACCTGTTCAAGGAACTTTGTATTCTAACCACCGCTTCCTAGTACATTTATCCCTTAATGAAATTTGTTACAAGTATTTCCAACCAATAGCTCAATACATAATATCAGTACCATACTAGAAATAGGAACAGCAATCTACATCTTGGTCCAAAAGGGATCCAATATTCAGAAACATGCATTTTCAATAAACTGCCAGCAAGTCAGCAACCATTAAAAACTTGGTTTCAGATAAAGCATGGTTTACAGTGTGTTTGAAAGACTTTTTGATACAGAAGTGTCTGATTCCACCCGTCATCAATATGCCGGAAATGGCTATTTTAAGTGTGTCCATGACGTCACTACACACACACACACACACACACACACACACACACACACGGCAACAAACATGAAGATACAGTAACATCAAACACCAAAAATACAATCAAACCAACGGGACAACTGTGGGAAGTTGGGGGTTTTAGGGTGAGGACAAGCTAGTAAAAAAAAACACACCATGATCCCAAAACACAAAATGAAGAACAAAAAGAAAAAAAATACAGCATTCTGCTACACCAACAAAAATCTGCAGGAATCGGACACTTCCCTTGAACACTATAAATCAACCATAGGTGACCATACCAAAACACCAATACCCACAAACTAAAAGCACGAAAATTGGAATCGGACATTTCCCTTGACCTACATAGGTAAACCTCAGATGACGATAGCAAAACATCAACACGTACAACTATGAAAATGGGAATTGGTCATTTCCGGTGACCTATATAGGTCCACCACAGCTACTGATGCCAAAAAATCAACACCTACAACTGCGAAAAATAAAACCACAATCCCAAAAGTCCACAAATCAATCATCCCTACATAAATTAAATCACATTCAATACTCCATAAACACACAAAACATCACAGCTAGAAGAAAAAAAAAATTAATTACCACCAGCAAATTCCGGCACTGCAAACTCAACAACACTTTTTTACGTCGAAGCAGACGGATGGAATCATACGCTTCCATTGACCCCTCCTTCTACTCTGTAGATGAATATCGTAACAGAGACTGATAGACCAGCTTAGGTAAAAATTCTGCTATATTTCAGTTTTGACAGCACTTGGTTGCAACAGTCAAGATCGGGTATTCTGTGTCTGATAAATGTATTAAAAGTGCGTAACTGTGTTTTATTCTGACAGTGTATCAATTCTGTATATATTAGCAGTTACTGTAATATATTCACATATTTTGACAATCTCCTGACAAATGATGAGGATAATAATTATTATATTCAACTGTATGATGTTATTCTTCCTGACATGATATTTGTCATTCGCGATGGCCAGCGGCTATTTCCGAAGAAGTACGTAAATATTTGTTCGCTCCAGTAACTATCGTCTCTGAAATATCACCGGGGTCTAAGACTGGAGTCACTGTATCAGCAACACAGACACACAGTTATTCCGTTACCAACTTCCAGGTTACCTGTAATGGTCGCCCGATAACTGCCAGAGAGTGGTCGCCCGATAACTGCCAGAGAGCGAGAACTGTGAGCCAATAATTTATACTACCCGTCCAAGCTAAATTGACATATGAGGCGGTGGCTTAAGGGAACGACCGTACTTGTTAATGCCTGTACTACAGCTCCTATCAGCCACTGCTCGGACATTAACTTTATTTAATTGTTTGTGCGAAAAGTAACAAAGACGCACGATATAGTACACAGTTCTTATCAACAGATGGCGCGCAGTCTCTCAGTTATTCCCATGGCCTATAGAACGCCTACCAAATGGTCTACCCTCTCCCTAGTTCCCAGCCAGATCTCCGATGAGTTGACGGAAAGCGTAGTACGATCTTCGGTCAACAGATGGCGCGAGGCACTGTTGACATTAGGCAGTTATTGAAATAACTGCCTGTATCAGAGGAACGGTTATCGCAGTAACCGTTACTTCTCAGTAACCGGTTATTTTTATCAGTTACGTTATTTTTTGCCACCCCTAGTTGTTTGTAAACATGGCTTCAAAGTTGGTGTGTTTATTAAAAAAGAAACTTGCTTCGACTAGGATGGAGGTGAGCAAGGGGTACTGAGCATGCTGTTAATTGTGTGTTGATGGGTAAGTGGAAAAAGCTGCAGCGTCTTCATGTCCACAACCACAGCTACCGCCGTCCGCCCGCTTAGCTGGGTGGTAATGTGCTTGCCTCCCATGCAGTAGACCTGAATTCGATTCCCGGCTGGGTTGGAGATTTTCTCCGCTCGTGGACTGGGTGTTGTGTTGTCGTCATCATCGTTTCATCTTTATCATCGGTCGCAAGTCGCCCAATGTGGCGCCGACTGAGTTAAGACTTGCACTTGGCGGCCGAAACCGAATGGGGCCTCCCAGCCAACCATTCATACGATCATTTCATTTATTACATCTACAGCAATCGGCCTCTACATCTGGAAACAATCAGGCAGCTTTTCAGCAAACTGGAATAGAGGACGTGGTCATACTCTAAAATAAAAAAATTCTTTTTTAGGTTTTTTTTCTACTTTGTCTATTTTTGAACTCTGGATGCCAGAAGTTAAGAAGCGCTTCATCTGTTTCGTACTTTTTATTGATTTTTTAGTTGTTGGAACACTAATTCCGTTAATTAAATTATTCAAAAATAAAAATAGTTCTTATTGCAATGTAATGAACATTTATTTACCTTCTCATATTCCCCCTTCAGTGCTTTATGAATCGCTTCACACGTTTCTAGAATTAGTTTAGTTAATGTGCAATGTGATATCCGAGTGCTGTGTTGTAAACTAGAGTAGCTCCCTCTGTATCAGGAAATCGCAGTGTCATAATTTGCCTGTCTTCTGCGCGTATAGCATCTCTCAAGAGAGTGTTCTGTTTGGTAATATGAGAAGCCACTTTACTGAGCCAATACTTATCATCAATTCGTAAGTAATTTATCTATTAAGATTTGACTTGCTCTACTTGCAGCTCTCATAACGAATACACTTCATTCTGGAAACATCCCCCAGGCTGTGGCTAAGCCATGTCTCCGCAATATCCTTTCTTTCAGGAGTGCTAGTTCTGCTAGGTTCGTAGGAGAGCTTCTGTAAACTTTGGAAGGTAGGAGACGAGATACTGGCAGAAGTAAGGCTGTGAGGACGGGGCGTGAGTCGTGCTTGGGTAGCTCAGATGGTAGGGCACTTGACCGCGAAAGGCAAAGGTCCCGAGTTCGAGTCTCGGTTCGGCACACAGTTTTAATCTGCCAGGAAGTTTCATATCAGCACACACTCCGCTGCAGAGTGAAAATCTCATTCTGAAGACAGCTGTAGTTGCATTTGAGAGAATTCTTAAGTTTTGGATTCCATTAAAACAATTTCTTGATGCCAAAGACATGACTCCTATAATAATTTCAGATTTTTTTCAGTAGCTCGTTCAGTGAAATTTATTTCATATTTCTGCAGTCAGACTTGGTTCTGTTTGTAAAAATATAAAAAGTATGGACAGAATAAAGTCTCATTAATTGAAATAAGAAATGTATCCATCGACAATAAAAAAATGTCTGAATGGAAGGAAGACTGTGCATTTTATTGGTATAAAAAACAAGATGAATTTTAATAAATCAAGGAATGAAATCCATAACCAATAAATAATCTGATTTCGAAATCTGAAGAAGTGCCAATAGCTTTTTATAACATAACATTTGATTACTTAGAGAAATGGGCTATTTCTTTTAAAAAATCAAGTATTTGAATGGAAGGTGGGGCATGATTGAAAAAGCAATTATATATCTGACTAAAAGTGGTGTGAATATTTCAGATGACAATTTTTTTCAAGAATATATGTATCTGAAGAGCTTTTAAAAACGAAGTGTGACTGGGAAGAATGCAAGTCTAAACAGTCACTGGAAGCAAGGTAGATTTACTTTCTTAAGGAAAACGAAAATCCTGAACACAAATGTCAATTGCTAAAATTACGCATGTATTTGTTTTCTATTCCCACACACATCATCACTGTGGAAAGAGCATTTTCACTAATGTCGGCCCAGTTGACTGATGAAAAAATTGACTGCTGCCAGGGACTGTGGAATCAATCTTATGGTGCCAGTTGAACTATAAGTTGAGGTTTGCTTGGAGTTTTATAATTACATAAAGGAAAAGAAATCGATGGAAAAGGTGAAGTCTTCCGAAAAGTGTGGTGTACCAACTACTTCTGCCCAATAAGTTCCATGTAATTGTGTTCTAAATAAAAAGTAATCATATTAAATAAATGTTTTACTTCATTTCTATATTTCAATCTCAGATTGTTCCGACGAGGTCCCAGCTAGATTTGGCAACCCTATTTTTGATGAAGGAGAATTAGCCCTAGCCAATGCATCTGTGGCATGACCTTCAGGACACCCCTGTCGTTCAACTAAGGCCTACAGGAAAGACAGGCCACAGGGTGTGCAACAGAAAGGTAAGCCCGAGCTCACTCGCTCACTCAGCTCAGCAAACGAAATGTGTTTCTAAACCTGTTAACACATATTTGGATATTTATGTACAAATGAGAATTACATATTGAACTAAAATTTTGCAGTATTATGTATGTAATATTAATGCTTGATTTAAATGACAACAGCTTGTTTACAGTGTTCATCCTCTATTGCTTAATACTCCTAATTTCATACAAGATTTAGTGCCTCATGCAAAAATAATCATTTTGACATGATTTTAGTTTTATTGCACTTAGTACAGCCATGGCAAACTAGAAGTAGGCCTATGAACTTCCAATCACTGAATAATCAGTAAGACTCAATTATAGCAGATACCAGCTGATGATGCAATTATTGTTTGTGTAAAAATACCCAGTTACGAGTTAATGTAAACTTAGAACATATTCTGAGCTCAAACATAATGAGACATCTTGAACAGAATGACCTTCTCAATGCCAACCAGCGTGGATTTCGAAAACATCGATCATGTGAAACCCAACTCGCACTTCTCTCATATGACATACTGAAAGCTTTGGATCAAGGCAGTCAGGTAGATGCAGTGTTTTTTGGTTTCTGAAAAGCATTTGACTCAGTATTGCACCAACACTTATTGTCAAAAGTACGATTATACCGGATATCAAGTGAAATTTGTGAAAAGATTGAGGACTTTTTGGTAGGGGGGACACAGCATGTGATCTTGGATGGAGAGTCATCAATAGTAAAATCAGGCATTTTGCAGTTGATACTGTTATCTACAATGAAGTGCTACCTGAAAGAAACTGCAATTTATATTGAGTCAGATCTTGATAAGATTTCGAAGTGTTGTAGAGATTGGCAACTTTCTCTAAATGTTTCGAAATGTAAAATTGTGCACTTCACAAAGCGAAAGAACGTAGTATCCTATGACTATCAATAAATCACTGTTGCAATTGGCCAGCTCTTACAAATACTTGACCATAGCACTTTGTAGGTATATGAAGTGGAATGATCACATAGGTTCAGCTGTGGGTAAAGCAGCTGGTAGACTTCAGTTTATTGTTAGAATACTAGAGAAGTGCAGTCAGTTTACAAATGATATTGCTGACAAATCACTCGTGCGACAGGTTTTAGAACATTACTCAAGTGTGTGGGACCTGTAACAGACTGGACAAACAGGGGGTATTGAATGTGTGCAAAGAAGGGTACCATGTATCATTACAGGTTTGTTTAATCCATGGGAGAGTGTCACTGAGATACTGAAGGAATTAAATTGGAAGACTTTTAAAGACAGGCAAACTATCCCAAGAAAGTCTATTAACAAAGTTTCAAGAATCACCTTTAAATCATTACTCTAGGAATATACCACAACCCCTTACATATCATTCACATAGGGATCTTGAGGAATAATTACTGCTTGCATAGAGGCATTCAAAGAATCATTCCTCCCGAATTCCATACGTGAATAGAATAGGAAGAAACCCTAATAACTGGTACATGCACCTCACGGTGGTTTGCAGGGTATAGATATAAATGTAGATGTAACAGGTTTATTAATTCAGTTTGTCTACTGAGCTGAGCAAGCAAGGAACTCAGGCCTAGCATGGAGATATATGTGCCATGGCCTGTCTTTCTCATGGACCTTGCGTTTGACAATGGGCATTAATTTCCTTACACTGAAGCCAAGTTCTGTGCCACAACAGCGCTGTGCAGCCCAACAGTAACTGTGGGCACTGTAATATTCATTTTACATGTGAATCACATCAAACAGAATATATGGTGTTTCCAGAAAGTAATGTGTTGCATTTTTTTGTGCATCGACAATAATTCGAGAGCGGCTGGACTGGTTGGGGAGGGTGGGGTTGGAAGACCCTTAGCTTTCCACCAGTAGGCTGCTCATTTGTCTCCGTTCTCTTAGAGGTTAAGGGCAGCTTCTTCTCTGAACCTCTGAGTAGTGGTCACGTTGAACTTACAATGAAGGAAACTTTAGAGCAACGCTATGTGATAACAATTTGCGTGAAGCTCAAAAAAGACCCACTGAAAGCATTTGGAATGCTTAAGGAAGCCCTTGGGGACGACTGCCTTTCCAGATCGCAGTTGAATTGGTGGCACAAGATGTTTAGAGAAGGTCAGGAAGAGGTCACTGACGAGATCGCGGAGGATGCCCGTCAACAATGCGAGCAGATGACTATGTGAATTGTGTGCACCATTTACTGATTAAAGACCGACGAATGAGTATATGGTTGAAGTCAGTATTACTGGACTTGCTGAAAATGGTTTTCATTAGATTGTATCAGAAGACTGACCTTGTAGAACGTTTTCATAAAACTTGTGCTGAGAGTTTTGACCAATGTGCAAAAGCAGCAGATGTGGGAGTGTGTGGAGAGTGCAAGCAACTCTGTGAAGATTATCCAAATTTCTCACACAACATGATCACTTGGGATAAGTCATAGGTCTTTCAGTGGCTGTGATCGCCATTCCACCTTAAAGACACTCATTGCTCCTTGGATCGACATTGCATGCAAATAAAGTTACAGATCCATACAATATTTGTGCTCTCCTATAGTGAACCACATCCAGCAGGTAGGTTAAAGTGGTGGGTAATGGGGGAGAGTGGATGCTACTTAACATTGGAGCTGGTTTGCTTACACATAGTGATTCCTGAGTGGAAAGCCACTGTGTTCAAAATTTATTTTAACACAAAAGCAAATGGTACATACATTGTTACTTGAGCAACACAGGAAAAGACATTGCCAATTAAAATATTTCTTTTCAATAAAACCAAGGATATTCATTTTTAATTCCAGAGAACAGTACAATTAGAGTTCTGATGTTAGAAAATACGATTCTAATTAAATCTGTGGTTGTATTACATTTCTTAACTCAAGTGAATTCTGGGCAGTTACTCTTTTCTCAAAAGAATCTAAGTGCATTAATTCCATGTAACCCTACAAATTTCATTACCCCCAATGGCCATGACTGGCCAGTAAAGCAGATAAATTCAAAAGTAAAAGAAAAAATTATATAACATTGAATAAGTGACTATTACTGACCAATAAACAATAGAAAACATAACTAACTGAGGTAACACCTGTGACAACATAGTAGGATCAACGTATGATAGTACAAACTGTATTAAGCAAGAGTCGCCATGAATAGAATGAATTAGAATAAATGTTCAGGAAAAATATCATAGCATTAAGCAAGCAGCCATAACTGACCAATAAAACAGTTGGATCAAATATTTAAAGAAAATATGAGGGTGTGCAGATTATTAAGGATTGGTATGGTACAGACCTTCTGTTACCATCCTAAATCAAATGGAACACTGAACTATAACGGATTTCCTGAGATGCTATATCAATAGAGCTAAATCAAACTGGGATGAATGGCTTCAATTTGTGGTATTTGTATAGAACACCACAACCCACAATACCACGAATTATACAACACATGTTGTTTCTTTGGAGAGTATGAAACATATTGGGTATGTTGCAAAGAGATTGCGTAGGTGTTATGTCTAATTATGATGATTAAATACTGAAACTGAAGGACAAAATGTGACATGTGCACCAGTATGCCAGGCGTTATAATAAACAGTGTAAAAAGAAGAATAAAGAGTACCATCCTAGAAACTAGAATCTGAAAGATTTAAGTTCTATTTATGATGAAAGCATCAGACAGGGCAGAAGCCATAAGCTAGACACATAGTGGTGTAGCAAAAAGGACAAAAAGCCCAAACATACTCATTTGTTCAATGAGAATAAAATACTAAAATTGCATGCCAACATGTTAAAGGAGTTCTACTGAAATAGAGCTATTTCTTGAATTTCAGATAAGTTAAACTGGTGGGATTTTATTATACAGAAGTTTCCTTAATCACCAGGCTTATATTATGATAGTATTTGCAAGGTATAAATCTACAGTGTGATGTGGAAAATCGTCAGTTATATCAATCCAGGAAAACTTGGAAAAACTGATGAGACAGAGATACTGTCACTTCTATCCATAGGATATTGTAAACAAAAGTTAACAAGTTTGGAACTCAGCAAGGTGTCTTAAGAGACAGTCTCCATTCCTTCCAAACTAATTATGTAAGTGTAGACCACATATGGCTCAAATTCAAATATACAGTATCGACAGCAATAGATAGATTCATACCACATAAGTTAATAAGAGAGAGGACTGATCCACCATGGTACACAAAACACGTCACAATCCTGTTGCAGAAGCAACGAAAAAAGCATGCCAAATTCAGAAGAACGCAAAATCCCCAAGCCTGCCTAAGTTTCACAGAAGCTCGACATTTATAGCGGACGTCAATGCGAGATGCTTTTAATAATTTCCACAATGAAACATTGTCTCAGAATATGATAGAAAACCCAAAGAGATTATGGTCGTATGTAAAGTACACCAGTGGCAAAAAACAGTCAAAACCGTCATTGCACGATAGCAATGTAAATGTTACCAATGATGGTGCCACTAAAGTGGAGTTATGTAAAACTGTATTTAATAACTCCTTCATGAAAGAAGATGAAGTAAATATTCCAGAATTCGAAACCAGAACAGCTGTTAGCATGAGTGACATAAAAGTAGATATCGCTCACTTGACTAAAGGTCTGTTCCTAAAGACTGGAAAGTAGCACAGATCACACCAATATTCAAGAAATGAAATAGGAGTAACCCATTGAATTACAGACCCATATCACTGACCTCAATTTGCAGTAGGATTTTGGATTATATAATGTACTCGAACATTATGAATCACCTTGAAGAAAATGACTTATTGATACATAACCAACATGGATACAGAAAATATTGTTCTTGTGCAACACAGCTAGCTCTTTCTTCCCCTAAAGTGATGAGTGCTGTCGACAAGGGATCTCAGATTGATTCCATATTCCTAGATTTCCAGAAGGCTTTTGATACCGTTCCTCACAAGTGACTATTAATCAAATTGGGTGCATATGGAGTATTGTCTCAGTTGTGTGACTGGATTCGTGATTTCCTCTCATAGAGGTCACAGTTCGTAGTGATAGCCAGTAAATCATCGAGTAGAGAAGAATTGATATCAGGCGTTCCACAAGGTAGTCTCATAGGCCCTCAGCTGTTCCTCATTTATATAAATGATGTAGGTGATAATCTGAGCAGCCCCCTTGGTTTGTTTGCAGATGACGCTGTAATCTACCGTCTAGTAAAATCATCACACAATCAATTCCAATTACAAAATGATCTAGAGAGAATTTCTGTGTGGTGCGAAAAGTGGCAATTAGCACTAAACAATGGAAAGTGCAGGTCATTCACATGGGTACTAAAAGAAATCCGATAAATTTTGGGTATGCGATAAATCGCGCCAATCTAACAGCTGGCAATTCGACAAAATACCTAGGAATTACAATTACGAACAACTTAAATTGGAAAGACCACATAGATAATATTGTGGGGAAGGCGAAACAAAAACTGTGCTTTGTTGGCAGAACACTTAGAAGATGCGTCAAACCCACTAAAGAGACAGCCTACATTACACTTGTCTGTCCTCTGCTGGAATATTGCTGCGAAGTATGGGATCCTTACCCCGTAGGATTGACGGAGGACATCAAAAAATTGCAAAGAAGGGCAGCTCGTATCGTGTTATCGCGCAACAGAGGTGAGAGTGTTACCGATATGATACGCGAGTGTGGGTGGCGGTGACTGAAACATAGGCGGTTTTCTTTGCAGCGAGATCTATTTACCAAATTTCAATCACCAACTTTCTCTTCCGAATGCGAAAATATTTTGTTGACACCCACCTACATAGGGAGAAATGATCATCATCATAAAATACGAGAAATCAGAGCTCAAACGGAAAGATTTAGGTGTTCCTTTTTCCCGCCCCCCATTCGAGAGCGGAATGGTAGAGAAGTAGTATGAAAATGATTTGATGAACCCTCTGCCAGGCACGTAAGTGTGAATTGCAGAGTAAACATGTAGATGTAGATTGTTTTCAGTATATGTTATGGTGATTGGCGTATATGCCATAGTCTAATAAAACATTCTTGGTTGTGTTGTTGTCCAAATTACAACACAAGTAACGACAAGTGTGGGATTGTTCTCCGCACTGTTTTCAGTCTCCGGTTGGTCCTCCGATGTGTCTGCGATGTCTAACAGTGCTACTGACGCGCTGGTTGATCAGCAAAGGGTTCTTACTGCGGCGTTGCAGCATCTCAGCCGACAGCAGGAGGCGTTTGCCACAGTGCAACCAATCAAATCCAGGTATTGGAAACGATTGCCTCTATTTTCGCTAGTTCGTGTCTATCTCAGTCTGCGTCGCCTGCCATCTCACCCCTTCCACCTCCTGTTTTGCCTGTCGCTACCCAGTCATTTATCTCCCACCATTTCCAGCTGCAGTGAGTCTGCCAAAGAATGGGAAACTTACGAAAAAAGCATTTTCATTCTTTTGGATTGACTGATGTTACCTTACGCCATGCTTTCTTTGTTGTTGCTTCGGATGTATCAACTCCGTTGCTGGCCCTCCTGCAGCATCTGTCTTCACTCTCTTATAATAAACATGTGTGAACTTCTTTCGAAGTACTCTTGTAAACGGACGCTTGTCATTGTCGCTTGAGATGAGTTCTACCAGTGTTGCAAGAAACCGAAACATTCTTATAATACTTGGGCAGCTAGCTTCACGGTTTAAGTCATTGTTGTCACTTTGTCACTGACATACATAAGGAGTCACAAGCCTCCCTGCTCACGTTCAAGCATACACACGCTTGAACTCTTGCGCAATCATGCCATCTGCTTGTACAGTCCTGACGATTGCGCACATTTATCCTACACACTCTCATTTTGTCCGCACTGTTTTCAGTCTCTGGTTGGTCCTCCGATGTGTCTACGATGTTGTGTGGGACGCCATTTACGAAAGAGAACTAATCTAAGACACGTGCAGCATGACGCGATTGGCGCCGATGTTTCACGTACGTCAGGCATTCGAAACGGCTCGTCGCGTATGCTTCCGTTCACGTTATGTGTTTATGTGTTCCGAACTCGTCGGGGTCACCAGCAACGTTGCGTATTTGCAATGTATGGGACAGTACACTTATAAAACGACTTATACAGATAGTATACAAAATATTTTATTTGAGACTAAGGAATCACTAACAACTACAAAAAGTAAACACATATTTCTGAACTTATCACTGAACATAAATACTTCGAACATTGTGTGATGTCACAACAATCATCGTTGCAACATCTGATCACCACACATAACTTATAAAACTTGGTTCCTGCTATGTAAGGTAGTACGTTTATTTATTTATTAATTTATTTTTTTAGCCATCCGTGGACATTTTAAAATGAATGAATGTTGTCAGTTTGTGTACATTGATATATTTATACAGTTTGCTGTTACATGTAGTTATACATTTACAAAGCTTATCAAAACGTTACATATAGTTAAATATTGTGAAACAAAAGTTATTTACAATCATTTTGAACTAAGGAGTTCACTTATAGTGTAAAAGAAGTGTTCCTGCAATAACATTTTAAGATGTTTCCTAAAGCGGTACATGTTATCCGTTTCTTTTATTTTCTGTGGCACTTTATTATGTAGTTTTACACCTTCATACAAGCTATTTTGAGTCTTATGTTTATTCTTCCTGTCTAGGTGAAGACAGTGACTTGTACTATAGTTATGAAAACTGCTATTAGTGCTATAATTTTCTATGTTTTTCTTGATGTACACTATGGTTTGGCATATAAATTCACAAGGAACAGTTGGAATTTCTAACGTTTTGAAAAGTTCTCTGCAGTGGGCCCGCTTACTGCTTTCTGTTATGTTTCTTACTGCCCTCTTTTGCATTTTAAATACAGTTTGTAAATTCTGAGCACTGTTTCCCTAGAAAATAATACCATAACTGATTACTGAATGAACATAACTAAAGTATACAATTCTCAAACATTCAGTACTGCATTATGATACAAGGATTCTAAGTGCATAACATGTTGTGGATATCTTTTTCGAGAGTTTCATAGCATGTTCATTCCACTTCATTTGGCTGTCAGTGTGCAACCCTAAGAATTTAGTTGTAGGTACATCATCTATGGAGATGTTATCTAGTTTTAAATTTAAGGGACTCTGTTTTCTGTTCCTTGTAAAGCATATTGTATTTGTTTTCTTTATGTTGAGAGTTATTTTGTTTTCTTGAGACCATTTGTGAAAATCCCTCAGCACTTCAGTAGAATTTTCCAGCATTTGTGCTGGTGTCGTCCTGGTGATTACTATGTTGCAACAATACTGGGCCCAGTACACCTCCTTGAGGGACCCCAATATTGTGGATTAGATCTATGTTTCTCAATGTACTTTGATCCACTGGAGACATGTGTGATCTCTACTGACTGTACTCTGTTTTCTAGATATGAACGAAACCATTTGAGAACCGCTCCCCTTACTCCTAGTGCCTCTAACTTGTGTGACAGGTTCTGGTAGTCAACTGTATCAAATGCCTTAGACAGGTCTGGGAAAAGGCCATTTACATAGCTGTTCTCATCTAGTGCTCCTAAAACTGTTTTTTTAAATTGTGCTGTTGCAAATTCTGTACCTCTACCAGGCCAAAACCATGCTGGTCATTGCAGAGGAGGTTGAATTTACGTAGATAGCTCATCTGAGACAGTTGTAAAATTACCTCTAGGGCCATTTTAATTGTTTCACATTTTAATTTTACTTTACTACACTTTGTATAGCTAGTTTTTCTGTTTTGTCGACAACTTAGACAGTTGTAAAATTACCTCTAGGGCCATTTTAATCGTTTCGCATTTCATGTTTACTTTACTACACGTTGCATAACTAGTTTTTTTATTTTATCAACATTCTTCACATGGCGGGAGAGGTATCGAATGATAACGTGATTTGATTAGTTCTAGTGCTTTCTCTGGTGCTTTTCAGAGATGAGAGAAGGCTTCTGTGCGTTTTCGTTTACTGCGTTGGCGACACTGCTAACACCAAAAATCTTTGTTGATTCTGTTTTGAATATTGTGTTTATGGTTGGTGTGTGTGTGTGTGTTTTTGGTAAGAGTTAATTGGAGGCCAGGATAAGTCTATTACTGAAATCGTGGCCCGGAAGAAACCCCATACATCCTACTTTCCATTTCCGGTGAGTCTCACAGGGTGTTTATTTAGGGAAAGTTATGTAATTTTTAATGTTAATATCAGTTTGTAGGTACTTTTTCATTTCGAATTTAATACGACAGCGCTCTCGGGCGTTGAATGGCAGTGTAAATAATAAATTCCCGGGTGTGAGAAAACATATGGGGAAACAAGATAAGTTGCCCAATTTGTAACTAAAATAGATCAATCGACTAATATAGCCATTTCTAATAGTGTCATTGCCGTTGGTTAATTAGAAAAGATTTTTGAAATTTCCATTTGCACGTGCGATACAAATTAATGGTATATTATCTCGTAAACAAAATTGAAACATGATAGAAATGATTACCGACGTTGTCAAACGTATAACAGTTGTTGTTGTTGACTTCAGCCCAGAGACTGGTTTGATGCAGCTCTCGATGCTACTGTATCCTGTGCAAGCTTCTTCATGTCCCAGTACGTACTACAACTTACATCCTTCTGAATCTGTTTAGTGTATTCATCTCTAGGTCTCCCTCTACGATTTTTACCCTCCGCACTGCCCTCCACCACTAAATTGGTGATCCCTTGATGCCTCAGAATATGTCCTACCAACCGATCCCTTCTTCTAGTCAAGTTATGCCACAAATTCCTCTTCTCCCCAGTTTTATTCAATACCTCCTCATTAGTTACGTGATCTACCCATCTAACCTTCAGCATTCTTCTGTAGCACCTCATTTCGAAAAATTCTATTCTCTTTCTGTCTAAACTATTTATCGTCCATGTTTCACTTCCATACTTGGCTACACTCCATACAAATACTTTCAGAAACGACTTCCTGACACTTAAATCTATACTCAATGTTAACAAATTTCTCTTCTTCAGAAATGCTTTCCTTGCCATTGCCAGTCTACATTTTATATCCTCTCTACTTTGACCATCATCAGTTATTTTGCTCCCCAAATAGCAAAACTCCTTTACTGCTTTGTGTGTCTCATTTCCTAATCTAATTCCCTCAACATCACCCTACTTAATTCGACTACATTCCATTATCCTCATTTTAGTTTTTATTTCTTCTCCATGGATTTTAATTCCTACTCTGAATTTTTCTTTTGTTTCGTTTACTGCTTGCTCAATGTTCAGATTGAATATCATTGGGGATAGGTACGAACCTGTCTCACTCCCTTCCCAACCACTGCTTCCCTTTCATGCCCCTCGACTCTTATAACTGCCATCTGGTTTCTGTACAAATTGTGAATAGCCTTTCGCTCCCTGTGTTTTACTGCTGCCACCTTTAGAATTTGAAAGAGAGTATTCTAGTCAACATTGTCAGAAGCTTTCTCTAAGTGTACAAATGCTAGAAACGTAGGTTTGCCTTTCCTTAATCTATTTTCTAAGATATGTTGTAGGGTCAGTATTGCCTCATATGTTCCAACATTTCTACAGAATCCAAACTGACCTTCCCCAAGGTCGGCTTCTACCAGTTTTTCCATTCGTCTGTCAAGAATTCGCGTTAGTATTTTGCAGCTGTGACTTATTAAACTGATAGTTCAGTAATTTTCACATCTGTCAACACCTGCTTTCTTTGGAATTTGAATTATTATATTCTTCTTGAAGTCTGAGGGAATTTCGCCTGTCTCATACATCTTGCTCACTAGATGGTAGAGTTTTGTCAGAACTGGCTCTCCCAAGGCTATCAGTAGTTCTAATGGAATGTTGTCTACTCCCGGGGCCTTGTTTCCACTTAGGTCTTTCAGTGCTCTGTCAAACTCTTCACGCAGTATCATATCTCCCATTTCATCTTCAGCTACCTCCTCTTCCATTTCCATAATATTGTCCTCAAGAACATCGCCCTTGTATAGACCCTCTATATACTACTTCCACCTTTCTGTTTTCCCCTCTTTGCTTAGAACTGGGTTTCCATCTGAGTTCTTGATATTGATGCAAGTGTTTGTCATTTCTCCAAAGGTTTCTTTAATTTTCTTGTATGCAGTATCTATCTTACCCCTAGTGATATACGCCTCTACCTCCTTACATTTGTCCTCTAGCGATCCCTGCTTAGCCGTTTTTGAGACATTTGTATTATTTTTTGCCTGCTTCGTTTACTGCATTTTTATATTTTCTCCTTTCCTCAATCAAATTCAGTATCTCTTCTGTTACTCAAGGATTTCTATTAGCCCTCGTCTTTTTACCTACTTGGTCCTCTGCTGTCTTCACTATGTCATCTCTCAAAGCTACGCATTCTTCTTCACCTGTATTTCTTTCCCCCATTCTTGTCAATCGTTCCATAATGCTCTCCCTGAAACTCTCTACATGATTTCAACTTCTATACTATCATCAGCGAAATAATGCTGGATACGTGACAACGAAATCGATCCTTCGAACTGTTTTGATTACTGACGTTTGTTTGTAATGTGTATTAACAAATTACCGCGTAGTTAAGTTCTATGACATGTATACACCTTCTCGTAATCTGTTGGGTTGCATTGTCTGATTTTCACGTTGGAATGTTCAAGAGCAGCGTATGTTGAAAATTGGTTAACGCACTGTATTTTTCATTCTGGCTTTTGATTTCCAACAAATTATTCAGATAAGAACTTTGTTTTCTGCTTCAGGTGGTGAGCAACATTTCTTGGTCATGGATCGGAAATATAATCAGTGAGTATTGATTTCAACATAATTCTTTAAGGAATACCAATTTTATTTGCAGTAAAAGTTATATTTCTTATAAAAACAGAAGCAATCATTTTGCAGTAGGCCTATTACATATGGCACTAGTTCTAAGAGTTGTCATTTGCATTGTGGTGTTAACAAAGAAGTAATTTGACTTATGAGTGTCAATGGAAGAAGTGATAACAGTACTGACACACAAGAAAATTGTGTGTGGTTTATGTTAATTGCTGTATTGATGGGCCATTCCGAGCCTTGCTGCAATATTAAAGAATCTGCCAGATGTGTATTGTAAGCCACTTCTTTTGTGGATGTATAACATTTCCTTAAGTTTCCTCCAGTTGATCTCACCCTAACATTTGCTTTTCCTACAATTTGTTTTATGTGGTCAAGGACAATCTGCTGAGTTCTTGAAGGCCCTGGAACTAATCAAAATGTGACCCAACACTTAGTAGGCTCGTATTTATTTCATTATACAACAGTACAAAACTGTATTTAATGCCTTTTGGAAGTCTGGAATGTGGGTTCATCGGGGGCACAATTGTAGTTGGCGCACTGAATTTCATAGGTGAAGAGTGTGAGGTGAGTGCAGTATCACTGTGTCCAAGTTGATTTTTACAAAGGAAATTATCACTGTCCAAATATCATATAATGTGAGAACATAAAACATGTTGCATAAGGGTCAGTCCAAATGAAATTGTCCAATAAAAATTAAGTTGCTTGCTTGACCATTTTTAAGTACTTTGATTTTTTTATATGTGATTACGGTGTAACTGAGAAGTTCATAGTAGTTTTTTTTTTAAATTTTACCTTTCATCTTTACTGAATGGCAGCCATTTTTGTTTGTAAGCACATGATGATGATTCAGTTTAGAGACAGCAAAAATATGAATATCACTGCACTGGGTTAAGTTACAACATTGCAATTGACATGATTGTTTTTAAAAAAGTGACCTCTACAACATTCTCTATTGCACAAAATACCCTAAATTAAAAAATAACCAGTCAAAATGACTTCCGAAGTTTGGTGTCCAAATTTTCAAAAATCCACTTTTTCGGCCAAAAAATAACAAACAAGGTGTGATTTGTGAGAGTCTGCTTTTTTTTATAATTAGATATCATACACTGCCAGCCTCGTATAGAGAAAGAACACTTACAAATATCCCCTTAATTTTTTATGAATTTTTGAAATTTGAAAATTTTCATTTTTTGTAAAGTTTGGGGCTAGTTATCTCAGGTGGGACTGAATATAAAAATATGATTTTTGCACAGTTTGTACACCTATGTGATAACAACATACTTTGAAAATTTTGACATTGATATCTAACTGTGAACAAAGATATGAATTTTTGAAATTGAGGAGATAATTTACATTACCCTAAAACTGATCTTATGCCTGTTGCCTATTCATGTGTGATATTGGCAGGATATAATCAATTATTATTGAAGTAAGGTACTGAATTATATTTAAAAAAGTAGAAACATCACTGAAATTAACGCATATATTATTTTGACATACTTAAAATAAAGATTTTCAGTTAACATCCTTCAAGATGCAACTGCTCCTAAACCTTGTGGTGAACGTTAAGAACACTTATTTCTACAGACAGCTTTTGTGATATAGAATGAGACCTCCCAGTTGCTGTGGTAAGGTCAAGCACTGAAAGTTTCCTTAAAACGTTTTTCATTGGTATCCAAACTTTGTCACTAGTAGATTTCTTGAGTGATGTTCTTGGGCCAGCAGGATGGTATAAATGTACAAAAACATCATTGTTTTCCAAACTTATTATTTCAACCTCTGCAAGCCACCACTGTCCATCATACACACATGCCACTATTTCATTCAACGTTAGCAACAAAGATGTAATTTTACTGACACAATGATTCTCATAAATTTCAGTTTCTTATGTTACATTGCATCGAACTAAGTTTTCTGCAATGCCAAGGAATTGTGGAAACGCCTTGTTCCTTTTATTGCTATAGGCCCTTCAGTTTTCAAATATGGTTTGAAGGTTGTTTTCATATGCAGAACCACTTCTTTCCTGATCAGAAAATAGGTAATGCCTTTAATATTATCCTTGCAGAAGACATACATGTGCTGGACTGTGATAATTTGGTCTGTGGTTGGTCTTTGTAGGCTGGCTTTACTTACTTCACGTTTTGTTGTACCTCCTACTCCATCACATGCATTTTTACCATGGCAAGATTCAAATAATTGCCACTCTGCCTCCAACCCAAAGTCTACTTTGTGGTTGCACAAATTTGAAAAATTCTTTTTGTTCCAATACTGACTACCACTTCCATTTGAAAAGTATATCAGCTTCTCAACCTTGGGAAATTTTCTTTTATCTAATTTTTTACATACTTTTGAAAAACATGTACAGCCAAAGCATTGTGCTCCAAGTAGTGACTTAGAATGCAAAGTGAAGAACTACACACCTCATCTTTCTCATTTTTAAAGTAGGTAATAAATGAATGCACTGTTGCCTAGTCATCGACCCAGTGGGACCCTTGTATTGCTTCCTGAATCACAAATGTAAAATTTTCTGCAAAATCAGCTAGCACTATGCATTCAGTTGCATGAAGTTGTGCTTTTTTGTCCTTCAAAAACTTACTTTGGATTTTAGAAACATAGTGGTGACTTTTGAGTTTTTGTAAGTTATCAGTTAAAGATTCCAAGCACTCTTCCTGAGATTTAACCACTATTATCATTTCTGCCCTGTCAATTGTGACCCACTGTTTGAAAGTAATACTGTCTGGCATTTCCTCATCATAGTCGTGAAACAATTCAATAACAGTTTCCTTACCAGGCCATTTATTACAGAAACTCATCATGCAGTCATAACTGTTAGCGTCACAGACCATTAAATGTAGTAACTCTCTGTAGTTAAGATCACTGAGTTTTGCACCTGCAATCATCAGTTTGACATTTTGATGATATAACCAAACACATACAGAGTGTGTCCCTGGGGATCCAGCCAAAATACACCACGTAGGGCGGAGGTCGCAAAATTTTGACCTTCCAATTGTGTGTTCAGGATGAGAATTTCTGCTTTGTTACTTTAACTCCATTTATAACAGCTTTTTCCTATCCTTTCAACCTGGGCACATTCTACTGTTTTCATCATCTTCAAAAAACTGCTGGATCTTTTGAATTGTTTCTTCACTTATAGCTACTCCTTTCTTCTTTTCTGAAATTGGAAGAATGCCTTGCTCTTTCACTAATTTTTGGGTTAGTTTAACCAAATTATGAGAAACGTTGAATTCATTATCTATTTTTTTCTCTTGACCATGAGTCAGGGAGCAAATTTAAATTTTGACTTTGTCCTCTTTAGATGTCACTGAAAATTTAGTTTTTAATTTCTCTATTAAGCTCAAATATTCGGTGTCAGATGATGCTGGTGGTAGGTTTTCTTCTTCTTTAGAAATAATGTTGGTATCTGTATTATCAAAGCACGATTCCAAGTCTTTTCTGATTTTGTCTGAAATTTGTTGTACCTTATTTTGAATAACTGCTTTTCTTTTTCTGCTACTTAATTTTATTATTTTGGAAGCAGGAGATACATCTAACTTAGAACAAGCAAAATCCAATATGCCAAGCGCTTCCTCATTAGGAATATAAGTGTCATTAACAACATTACATGATTCTGGTTCTGGATTCAATACAAATATTTTTGAGTAATAATGTGCGCACAGGGAATTTGCAGGAATCACATTACGTTTCACTTGGGAAGCTGGGCTAACTCTCACATAATAAGGACAAATGTTCAAGTTTTATTTCCCTCAAACCTTTAGTAATAGGCTTTTTATGAACTTTAAGTGGATCACAGCACTTTCTTCCAAAAATGTAGTTGTACTTCAGAATATATTTCTTCTCATGATACTCACACATGATGTTACAGAAGAACTTACTAGAAATTTAAACAAAGTTTGTCTATTTTTTTTATAACTTCATCAAAGTCATTGACATTTTTCAAGTTTTTTGAAACTGAACTGTAAACTGTTTTGTGACACACATAACTTGCTATCTGTCCAACCGAGCACTGTTCATCCATGTTATTGCATTCCAGTCAATCTCTCAAAATTAATTACAAATTGCACACAGACAAAGCACATAACACATTCTACACTCTGGATGAAGTATGTACATCCACTCTAACACAGGTTTCAGAACAGACTGACTACAACAATGCCACACCCAGCAATAATGTACTTCTGCAATGCCACACTCAGCAATAATGTACTTCTTTATTGACAATAGACCTCAACATAAATGGGCCTTTTTTTTACCGTAGAACAAAAGCAAAAGCTCGGATTGTTAAGTATTGCATTATTAAAAATAAATAAACTAAATGAATATTGGGTGATAGAATAAACTAATTATATGTCACAATTAAATTTTATTACAATGAAACAATAAACCATTTAAATAGGCAACAGCCATAAGATCAGTAGTAGAGTAATGTGAATTATTTCTTTATTTTCAAAAATTCATATCTTTGTTCACAGTCAGATATCAATGTTGAAATTTTTGCAGTACGTTGCTATCATGTAGGTGCACAAACTGTGCAAAAATCAAATTTTTATATTCAGTCCCACCTTAGATAACGAACCCCAAACTTAACAAAACTGAAAATTTTCAAATTTCAAAAATTCATAAATAATTAAGGAAACATTTGTAAGTGTTCTTGCTGTATATGAGGCTAGTAGTGTATGATATCTAACTACAGGAAAAAAATAGATTCTCATAAATCACTCCTTGTTTTTGTTATTTTTGGGCCTAAGAAGTGGAGTTTTGAAAATTTGGGTGCCAAACTTTGGAGGTCATTTTGACTGGTTATTTTTTTAATTTAGGGTATTATGTGTAATAGACAATGTTGTAGAGGACCCTTTTCTAAAAACAATCATGTCAATTGTAATGTTGTAACTTAACCCAGTGTAGAGAGATTAAAATTTTCGTTAATGTCTCCAGACTGAAAAATCGTTGCGCACCTACAAATAAAAATGGCTGACATCCAGTAAAGGTGCAAGATAAATTATTTTAAAAAAACTGTTTTGAACTTCTCAAGCATAGGGCAATCACATATAAAAAAATTAAAATATTTAAAAATGGTCAAGCAACCATCGCTGGACCACTTCATATGGATTGACCCATAATTCTACAAAATACTGATATCTCAGCAGTATCAGTTTGTAATTATGTGCATTTGTTGGATGACCCCCATGAAAACAGGAATGACCAGCAACTTTTTCCAGTGGCTTGGTACCCTCTGTTTCTATGATCCACAAGCCTTTCCACTGTTGAACATATTTAGTTTATTTTCTGTTCTGCAATCTCTTAGCTCAGTTATACGATTTCAACTTTCATCCGGTTGTTCAAAGAAGAAATTGAATTATGACCTCCCACAATTAAACCGTTTTTGATCCTAATTTCAGTTTTCTCTCTGTCATTGTTTTTGTGTCACTATGTTCACTGAACAACTGAATAGATGATTTTGATCAGCTTGTTGCCTTTTTGTAGGAACAAAATTTCTTAAATTTTTAATCAGGTTACTTTACAAACTTTTGAAATTGATTGACTTCTCTCCTTATGCTCATTTTTTTCCCTTCAGTTAGTTTTTGTCAATTAGGTTTTGACTTTTCTTAAATCTTGGACTCAACTCTGTTTGTCGTCATAGCTATTGAACCACAATGGGTCATTCCCATTCCTCATAACCTTCCCGCAGCACGTACAAGTCTAAGGCTCGTCGTGCAATGCTTTTGAATTTGACGCATTTTTGCTCCACATCTTCAAGCCTAGACCTGAATGTTTGGTGTTGACTACTCAGATACTCTGCAGTTTGCCTCATGTCATTCTTCTTAAGAAAAATTTTTTCCTATCTTTAATCAGCGTTGTGGGTAAAATCTTCTCAGGTATTGTTGAAAGGAAAGTGCGAGTATTAGTTGAGGAGCAATTGGATGAAAATCAGTGTGGGTTTAGGCCTCTTAGAGGTTGTCAGGACCAGATCTTTAGCTTACGACAAATAATGGAGAAGTGTTATGAGTGGAACAGGGAATTGTATCTATGCTTTATAGATCTAGAAAAGGCATATGACCGGGTTCCTAGGAGGAAGTTATTGTCTGTTCTACGAGATTATGGAATAGGAGGCAAACTTTTGCAAGCAGTTAAAGGTCTTTACATGGATAGTCAGGCAGCAGTTAGAGTTGACGGTAAACTGAGTTCATGGTTCAGAGCAGTTTCAGGGGTAAGACAAGGCTGCAACCTGTCTCCACTGTTGTTCATATTATTTATGGATCATATGTTGAAAACAATAGACTGGCTGGGTGAGATTAAGGTATGTGAACACAAAATAAGCAGTCTTGCATATGCGGATGACTTAGTTGTGATGGCAGATTCGATTGAAAGTTTGCAGAGTAATATTTCAGAGCTAGATCAGAAATGTATGGACTATGGTATGAAGATTAGCATCTCCAAAACGAAAGTAATGTCAGTGGGAAAGAAATATAAACGGATTGAGTGCCAAATAGGAGGAACAAAGTTAGAACAGGTGGACGGTTTCAAGTACTTAGGATGCATATTCTCACAGGATGGCAACATAATGGAAGAACTGGAAGCGAGGTGTAGCAAGGCTAATGCAGTGAGCGCTCAGCTACGATCTACTCTCTTCTGCAAGAAGGAAGTCAGTACCAAGACTAAGTTATCTGTGCACCGTTCAATCTTTCGACCAACTTTGTTGTATGGGAGCGAAAGCTGGGTGGATTCAGGTTACCTTATCAATAAGGTTGAGGTTACGGATATGGAAGTAGCTAGGATGATTGCAGGTACTAGTAGATGGGAACAATGGCAGGAGGGTGTCCTCAATGAGGAAATCAAAGAAAAACTGGGAATGAACTCTATAGATGTAGCAGTCATGGCGAACAGGCTTAGTTGGTGGGGTCATGTTACACGCATGGGAGAAGCAAGGTTACCCAAGAGACTCATGGGTTCAGCAGTAGAGGGTAGGAGGAGTCGGGGCAGACCAAGGAGAAGGTACCTGGATTCAGTTAAGAATGATTTTGAAGCAATAGGTTTAACATCAGAAGAGGCACCAATGTTAGCACTGAATAGGGGATCATGGAGGAATTTTATAAGGGGGGCTATGCTCCAGACTGAACGCTGAAAGGCATAATCAGTCTTAAATGATGATGATGATTTCGTAAAGCCTTTATAATATCAATTTAATTGATATTATCACTCATAATGTCATCTACATTAACTGATTCAGAAAGTTGGAGTCTATTAGTTTTTAGTATGTCTGAGGCATTGCCCACATGAGTCTGTTTTCCATTGGCTTAAAAGTCATTTTTAGACAACACATTCAAAACAATGTCACTCAAATCCCTGTGCTTGGCACCAGTTTTAATCACATGACATTCCCACTCTGTATATGGCAAATTGCAGTCTCCCACTATGACGCCAGCATGAACAGCAAAGTTAATCATAGTATTCTTCAAGTCACTCTGAAGTGATCTGACACTACTACACCTGATGGAGGTGGTCTGTAAAAGCATTCAGTGACCATATTCGACCCACCTTTGATGCTTAACTTCACTCAATTTTTTTCACTTTCCTGTAATATCCTCAGTAGATGTTATAGAGTTCTTGACAGCAATTAATATGCTGCCACTATCAGTATATAACCTGTCCGTGCAGTATATATTCCCATCTGAATTCAGGATTTTGCTGCTCGTCAATACAGATTTCATGTCGATTTCATTTCTTGATATTATGTGGGAATTATTACCTTGGTTCTGGGAGCTTAGCATGGACGTTCCTGCAGAATATCATGTTAACAGTTCCTCATTTTGATGTGCAAGGACAAAAGGTCTTACCTGAGATAATGTAACTGATAAATATTTGATTCCGGCAGGCAGTTCGTCATTGACCCTGAGCAGGTTTTCTTCTAACTTAAAAATCCATGTGTGTATGCCACCTATATTCTGCTATCCAGGTAGCCATTTCCGTTGTGCAGTGCACCACTGACATATTAAAAGGGGCTTTCCCATTCTCTACCTGATAGTGGAAGTCAAAAAAGTTGCATGGAAAAAATGAAAATGATCGTATGGCACTGTTGGCCGGGAGACCCCATTCAGGGGAGTTCGGCCACCATATTGCAAGTCCTTTTTAGGTGACGCCACATCAGTGACTTGCGAGTCAATTATGATAAAAATGATGATGAAGGAAACACAACACCCAGTCCCCTACCGGGAATCGAACCCGGGCACCCTGCGTGGTAGGCAGTAACGCTACAGCTACGCTACGGAGACAGACAAAAGTTGCATTCTAGATTGTCACAGAATCATCTGAGTGTGTGGTTTAGACCTTCTGCTCAGCTGCAAAGTAGAAGACTGTGATCAATTCCGAGTATTGTGCTGCAGATAATGAGAACTGCATTTGCACCCAGTGTGTGATGCTAGCTGCCTTCATCAATACAGCCGGCTATCTCAAGTGTCTGAGAATGAGTTCAGGTGCCAGGCATCATTTGTGCTGACATGAGCTGCATTTAGCATCCAGTTGCACCCACAGCATTCAGTGGTCACCAGCAAAGTCTCCTATAGAGTGTCTTGGATGATACCTCCAAGCAGACAAACCTAGTGCACACTGGCATTCTTTCCCAACCAGCCTCTTGTTTCCCTGAGGTGCTCCATTACCTGCCTAATGTGGGAGCTCCTGATGATGAACACACCCACGTTTCCCTGAGGTGTTCCATTACCTGCCTAATGTGGGAGCTCCTGATGATGAACACACCCATCCTCTGTGATTTTCTGGGTTCAGCAGCATCTCATACCTCTTGGTAAAGACCGAGCGAGGTGGCGCAGTGGTTAGACACCGGACTTGCATTCGGGAGGACGATGGTTCAATCCTGTGTCCGGCCATCCTGATTTAGGTTTTCCGTGATTTCCCTAAATCGCTCCAGGTGAATGTCAGGATGGTTCCTTCCAAAGGGCACGGCTGACTTCCTTCCCCGTGCTTCCCTGATCCGATGAGACCGATGACCTCGCTGTCTGGTCTCCTTCCCCAAACAACCCAACCCTCTTGATAAAGCATAAGTGGGTAGCTCCACTACCAGTTCCCATATTCGCTTTCCAGCGAGAGATACGTGATCCGTACACTGTTCGCCAGTCACCAGCTAATAGCAATGATAGCAACAGTCCTTGCTGGACTGCAGCTTTTGATCTGAAATGGCTTAGTTTGGCCATAACTGACAAGAAAAGTTAGATAGAAACATGATCTAACTGCTTTGTTCATAAAATTAATAACAACGTTGCCCTATTCATATGTTATGTTAGTTTTTTTTATCAACAAGCACCTACCCCATTGGTATTTATTAGGGATAATTGGCCAGTTAAGTTGCCTGTGTGTTTCACATCCAATTTGAGAATTTTAGAATTAGAAAGGATCTGCATTCAAAAAAGATGTTTTGTCCTTACAAGTCATTGGATTATCAAACGAAACTGGATCATTTCTTGTTTCCAGAAAGTAATATGTTGTTGTTGTGGTCTTCAGTCCTGAGACTGGTTTGATGCAGATCTCCATGCTACTCTATCCTGTGCAAGCTTCTTCATCTCCCAGTACCTACTGCAACCTACATCCTTCTGAATCTGCTTAGTGTATTGATCCCTTGGTCTCCCTCTGCGATTTTTACCCTCCACGCTGCCCTCCAATGCTAAATTTGTGATCCCTTGATGCCTCAAAACATGTCCTACCAACAGATCCCTTCTTCTAGTCAAGTTGTGCCACAAACTTCTCTTCTCCCCAATCCTATTCAATACATCCTCATTAGTTACGTGATCTACCCACCTTATCTTCAGCATTCTTCTGTAGCACCACATTTCGAAAGCTTCTATTCTCTTCTTGTCCAAACTGGTTATCGTCCATGTTTCACTTCCATACATGGCTACACTCCATACAAATACTTTCAGAAACGACTTCCTGACACTTAAAGTAATATTGTATTCAAAATTTGGTGCGGTGGAAATAAGGCAATGGCTGTCTCGGAAAATGTTCTGGGGCCATATATTCAAGGTGGTGCCATAGGCAAGCATTATAAAGCCTTTTCTTTCTCTGTGCCCTCAGATGCTTCAAATTGAGGAAAACTTTTCCTTACACAGTTCAGTATTTTGCTGTTTACCAAGGGATATGTCGGAGATATCTAGATTTCTATGAAGACTCACGAGAAACTCATCTGGATCAAGTATGTGCATTCAGTGCTGATAGTACTCCAGTGAACTGTAGCAAAAACATTTGGTTTTTGTCTTACTGAAAAATAAAAATCTATCTACAACTTTTGTAGCCCTGTCTTCCTCAGTTGCGTGTAATATTTTGGTATATTTATAATTTTTACTTAGGGACCGTCTGACAGCAACTGTATAAAACACAATTTTAGTGCCATGCATGTTTCACCTTTATTTTCTGCAAGGCGTCATCAGTGGTAGATTGCGTGGGCGATTTCCTACATATTACGCTCCTGTTGCATTTTTGGCGTTGTTCTTCTTCTTATAAATGCCGATTTGCGGTTTTTTCCCCACATTTCACAGCACTATGAACTGAACACTTGTTTCGATGCAATGTTTTGGTTTCTGTTGCTGACTGTCAGGCATGGCACTAAAGTTGTGCTTTATTCAGTTGCTGTCAGACGGTCCATAAGTAAAAATTATTAATATACTGTAAAAATCCATCTGTTTTGAGAGCTAACTGCAACAGTTATGCCATAAGTACTACTGTAAAACTTGGTCTCGAAACATTTCATTATGATGTAGAGACATTAGTTCTCAAAATCGTCAGTGAATTTGGTACCTCTGCATCAAATATTCAGTCACTGAGAGAATTTTCAGAGCTTGTGGAGCTAGAGTTTAAGGAAATATTACGAGACATCCATACAAGATGGCTCTCGCTATGTCCTGCAGTTGCCAAAATTGTCTACTGCTGGCCTGCCATCAAATCATATTTTATTTCAAAGGGCAAGGAAGACGATAAATAGTTTGGACAAGAAGAGAATAGAAGCTTTCGAAATGTGGTGCTACAGAAGAATGCTGAAGATTAGATGGGTAGATCACATAACTAATGAGGAAGTATTGAATAGGATTGGGGAGAAGAGAAGTTTGTGGCACAACTTGACCAGAAGAAGGGATCGGTTGGTAGGACATGTTCTGAGGCATCAAGGGATCACCAATTTAGTATTGGAGGGCAGCGTGGAGGGTAAAAATTGTAGAGGGAGACCAAGAGATGAATACACTAAGCAGATTCAGAAGGATGTAGGTTGCAGTAGGTACTGGGAGATGAAAAAGCTTGCACAGGATAGAGTAGCATGGAGAGCTGCATCAAACCAGTCTCAGGACTGAAGACCACAACAACAACAACAACAACAAGGAAGATTGTTCAAGATGAATTTGGCAGTTTGCATCATCAAATGGGGAGCACGATGCTTAAGAAACTGAACATTCACTTCATGAATACTATCTACATTTTCTGTTGCGTATTTTGTCCCTGTTTGAAACTGCTGTTAGAAAAGTAGAAAATGGCTTAGTTACTTCTGTTGAGTTGGACGTTTTATTTTTGTGTTAACACAGTATTAAAACTTAATTTTTGATATGTTTGGAAGTTATAGGTACAACTTTGTTGTATTACTTATGATACTTGTAGTAAACTATGAGCATGTTCATCGTTCTGTATGATCGAGAAGTTCTCCAGCCCAGTGTTTCCAGAATGGTGGCACCCTAGGTGTACTTCTTGTAAAGTTGAAGTTTAATAGTGTTTCATTTAGCATAATGTTTCCATTACTGCTACTGTGTTTTAATCCATAACTGCTTTCTTAAGTCTCATGATACATTTATCCTTAACAGTTCTAATGTTAAAATCAATAACTGGCGTTCTGACATAAATTTCCTCTAAATGATGTCATGGCATTCTACAATGTTTGTTATTCACAGAAAACAGTTTTATGATCATAAAACCACAGAAGATCTTAAGTATGTTATATTCTGTGTGCCAACCTTAACCAATCGCCTTCCAACCTACTAATAATCTCTCTAATTTCAGCTTATATTAAATATTTATGAACTTTTACTGATGACAGTAATTTATGTTGTGCTGTAAGGTGTTTTTTAAAAAAAGAAAAAAAAAAGAAATTTTTACACATTGTTTTGTAAAATAATACCTTTTTGTAAAACATTGTAAAGTGATTTCCAAATTTACTGATGAAATTGTTTTATATGCTGTAACAGTGAATATTGTGGTTGTAAACAAAAACAAACTGTGCGTGTACCACGTACCTAGCGCAGCCTAGCGGTTTAGTCCACTTGGCTTTAATTTTACTTTGGTAGCAGTTCGCACTTGTCTCGTGATTGAGATATGACTGACATAACACTAGTAAGCTAGGAAGCCATATTCTAGTCATTGTACTATCTCTTATCATCGGTTTTGTGTTGGCCTTTGAAAATGACAGAAATTTGAAATATGTAAGGTCATTGGAAAATTAAAAGTATGGTCAAGACATAAGTAAAGTTATTAAAAGTGCATCCAAATGGCCTTGACATCTCACAGCATTTTCATGCAAACTGGAGCTAATCCAAGAGACATGCATGAATGGACAATGTCGCTGTGCAGAAGTAAACCACTTTAATCAGCTCACTTCATTGTACTCCCTCCTATAATCACAAAATATTTCTCTTGTAACCCACTAATACATCAAAATCAGCAAACAAAACAATGATTTCAATTTTGGTGCTAGAAATTCATTGCCTGTCTTCCCGCCCCGCATTGGTTATGTCAAAGAATCATCCCTTTTGCTATGCGAACCAACTTGTTACTAACGTCAGAGCAGTAGATAAGCACCACCATGACTGCCACTGTCTCTGATCTAGACTGTAGCCAAACCAAACAGGTAAACCTTAATGAATTATTGTGGATCACTGGGATATATTTCTCGTGATAGTTTCAACCCTTTATTATCACACATCCTTTAACTACTATTCATGCTTTGAATCTAAAAATGGCTCGTTGGAGATTGTTTTGAATTATGAAAATACATTGGGTGTCTATTGGGTTTATATCTGAAGGTAAAATTGACTGATTTTGAGCAAACGATTGGAGTTATTCTTCAATTGCCTGAAACCATCTGTACTGTTCTTTATATCTTCCTTCTGATGATGACAGATCTGAATTCTCTGTGTTTTTAGAGTAATGGACCATGTAATCATTCATCCTTATCGTTTTTGGAACTTTTTATGATCTTCTGAACATTTGAATATGTTATGAAGATGCAAAATTTTTATTTGTGTCTGATAAATTTAGATCTTCTGAACGTAATTTATAGAATAAAATAATATCTTTGTTTCTCATTATTCTCATCAACAGTATTATGAAAAGGATAATTTGCCTCTCACCATAAAGGTGACACATTGAGTTGCACACAGGCACAAGAAAAAGACTGTTACACATTGAGCTTTTAGCCAAAGCCTTCTTCAGATAGAAAACACACACATATTCACACAAGCAAGCACACCTTACGTGTCTAAAGGCTTTGGAGTGGTTAGTTGAAGAAGCATCAAAATTTCTAGTCAATATTTAATATTATTTTGGCAGTTGGCCTATTCCGTGGGAAGAACCTGAACAAATGTGGTAGTTCAATTTTCCGCATCACAAGTTTTTGAGGCATGCAGCTACTAGGTGGCTTACTTTAGGACCTTCAGCCAGTAGGATTTTGGAACATTTGGATGGTATTCAATATTACATTCTTAAGCATGTAACTCAAAAAAAAAAAAAACAATTTTGCTAGTAAAATGCTATTGTGAACGCTTTTTAAAAAAAAAACATCAATGACAGCAGAACTTGATTTGCAGTAACTTCATACGACATTTTCGAAGCCAAATGCTTATGATTCACAAGCTTCATCCATAAACAGAAAATGTACTTCAAATCTTTTTGGCTTGTGTTTTGAAGGTTTCAGCTTTGAGAAAAATTGGGACTATTTCTGAAGGTCTTCGTAATGATTTCTTTAGAGTGAATAATCTGCTAGCTCTTGAACAACTAGTTGTTTGTGGGCAAGTGACTGAAGAGCATAGTAGACTGGAAGAGCAGGACAAGTTGTTGTTTCTAAAAGATGCCCAAAAACATTAAATTGCAGCTTGCAGAAGTGATTGAAAAACATATTTATCAAGTGCACCAATGAAACATTTTAGGTTTTTAGACCCCAAAGTAAGAATAAAGAGAAGAAGCTGCAGTGATATGTTAAAGATTGCAAAAAGAATGCCATTTGATGTCCAGCAAGATTACTTATTAGATGAATGGAAGGTTCTACAGTTTGAAAAAGATGGTCCGTCTTTAGACAACATAGATATTGACAATTACTAGCAGCAGCAGGTCTCAGAAAGACTCATCATACATAGAGTGGAAGTAACCAAACTTCCAAATTTGTTAAGGGTTCTCTCTTCCACTGTCCGATGGAGATGTGGGCATAGAGAGAAGATATTCCATTTTGAAGCACACATTAAGATAAGACAAGGCAGTGATGATCAGAAGATTTGCAAGCAGTATTTTGACAGTGAGGCATTTTTGGGACAATTCCCCCATTTTTCTTTCTGTGACCATTGGCTGACAGCTCATTAAGTATGTATATCAAGCACATGCAAATTATTATACTGCTTATTAGGAAGAATGTGAAAGGAAAATCTAGAAGTGTAGATTAAAAAGGTGAATAACATGAAAAATCAATTGACTGTGAGGCAGCTGCTCTGAAAGAATGAAAAAATAACTTGAACTGTCTAAAGAGGCTGGATACGAGCTCTTGGAAGTTTCAGCTATACTAAAGAAAACACTGAAAATGATTTAAAGGTGACAAAATTGGCCCAGCATGTACTTGAGGGTGTACAGTTTGTGAAAATAGAAGAAAGGGCAAATGAAAGGAAGGTAGAAACCAATCAGAAAAATCAGGAAAAACAAAATCTAATATGATTACATCATTTCTTTCTCTGATTCCTGAGAAACAGTAATCCAAAAATAATTTGTTGATCTTTTTCCAGCATTGAAGTGCAGAAAATCATTAGTTGTAAAAACATAATGTAGATTTGGTTTGTGAACTACTATTACAAGTATTGAATCATCAATATCAAATTACCGATGGTTAAAGGTTAATAAATCTGTGTGAAGGGAAAGATGGCAACACCACATCCAGGATCATAATAAGAGATTTATTATAGTCTTAATTGGCCATTTTGGTAGGAGATTATCAAAAATGCTATTTTGTCATCTTTCTCACCTTTTCCAAGTGCCACCCTGGTTCCTTGCTGTGACTGCGGCAAATACACAGTAGTATGGCTGGCTCATTTCTTCGCAGATATTCAAACCGGCAATATATCACAATAATTAAAATGGTCTAGGATAATCTCTTTATTAAAATCTGGGAAACCAGTTGATAGCCCTGAGCTACAGACTCTGCTATCTGTGATCTACAAGCTACTGGAACAAATTATCCATAATAGAATTAATACAAGATTACTTGAAGCAATCTAGGTCAAACAAGCAGGCTTCCAGCCAAAATGAAGCTGCACATATCAAGTTCTGTCATTCATGACCTACATGGAGGCAGGATGTCAAAGAAAGCTTAAAACTGCAGCTGCATTCATTGGCTTATCAGCAGCGTCTGACGCAGTGTGGCGAGAAGGCGTGATATGTGAGATTCTTCACATAACTCCTTGCAGACCAACCACTTGCCTAATCAACAGTGTGTTAAATGATCAACTGTTCCAAATACTCATGAGAGTCAATGCCAGCTTGTCAAGAAAATTAAAAAAAAAAAACATTCTACCACAGGGATCAGTCATTGCTCGACTTCTCTTCAACTTGTACGTTGCAGACTTGCCAAAACAAAACTGAGGAAGTTTGGTTAACCTGATGACTGGGTGCATTCAACTTTAATTGAACAGTCAGAAGAAATCCTAAGGGAGGACCTAGATGCAGTGGTAAAATATCTTTGCGAAGGGAGACAGCAACCAAATGCCACCAAAATAGAGGCTTCCTGTTTATGCATAAATAAGAAACTTGCCAGAACAAAACCTTGACATACAATTTGAAAACATTACATTCACTCGTAATAAAATACCAAAGTACCTGGGGGTAACTCTTGATAGAAGTCTGTCTTTCGGAGAGAATCTAATAAAAACAGCTGAAAAACTGAAAACAACAAACAGTGTTACTCAAAAGCTATGTGGTACAACAAGGGGAGCATCAGCATCTGCACTTCATTCTTTTGCTGTGGGACTTGGCTTCTCAAGTGCCCATATTGTGCCCCAGTTTGGCTAAGCAGCACATATGCACAAAAGATAGATGTTCAGCTAAATAATACCGTGAGAATGACTGCTGGCATTTTTAAATAAACACCTACAGATTGGCTGCCAGCACTAAGCCACATTCCACCAACTCAGTTACGTCACTTGAATGCTCTAACAAATAAGTACAAAGAGGTAATGGATAATAAAAAAATCTATCAATCCATCAAGGTGTGGATGATGCAAACTGTAACAGACACTGCTGTAGATGACCACTGACAATAATGGCAAGGGTTGCTGTGGAAGATGAGTTCAACATTACTAATGGGTAGACTGAATGAAGAATGGACTGGACAACAAAATAATAATATGCTGTGTATCACCCAAAAATTACAGGTATTTGACTTGCCACACAAAACGTGGGCAATGCTAAACAGAATTAGTACCCAACACGGCAGATGTGTACAGTTTTTATGCAAATGGGGTAAGCAGCCATCCCCGCTTTGTGATTGCAGAGAACCAAAGACCATCAGGCACATTACAGAATAATACACCGCAAGAGTGGAGGATGGTGGACTAGAAGATTTCCTAGTGGTGACTCCAAAGTCAATAGATTACGTAAATGCCCTAGATGTTTGTTTATAAGATTTTATATTGTAAATAATATGTTCTACACACACTGTATTTTTTTTCCAGTGTGTCAAAAACCCATGCAATAAACAAACACATATGCCATGGCAGTGACGGGTTCATGTCCCATTTATCACTTCTTACACATTTTTTACTACGTCTAGTGGAGATGGCGAACTGTTGATGACTCGTATTGTCTTGGATCCTGATACTTATTGACCATACATGCAGAAACATGAAAATTATTATGCTCAAGCAGAATTTTTGAAAAGAGAACATTTTTGTATTACATACACTTACTTAACAGTTAAATTCATCAATATTTTGTGTGCATGCCATTCACCTTTATTAACAATTCAGTTCTCTTTCACATGCTTTCTATTGAAACTGGACAAAAATTTTCAATACGGCATCACAGTGCTATAATTGTGTAAACATCTCCATAAGACACATGTTAAGGGTCAATAATTTAGTCATTGACAGGCACCACAAGAGAAAGAAAACTTGATAGCTTTCAAAATAAATCCTTGATGTGCCAGAGTCCACACACACACACACACACACACACACACACACACACACACACACACACACACTTTTCTATCCTTATGTTGTGATGGCACATATACGGATACAGTTGTGTGCATGTGTGCTCGTGTGTTGGAATGGAATATGCGATAGGTGATGTTACATTACGATGTTGTAAGGAGGTTGGCAATTAAGTAATGTCTTGCAGTTGCCATAGTTTGCTTTGTAACTGCCGCTTGGCTGGCTATGAACAGATCCTCAGGCGTCAGACTGCGTTCTTGAAGCTACTCTGCTCGTAACAGCTGAAAAGTAGGCTCAAATTTCCAAATACTGCTCAATGAACTCAACACGTCTTCTTCTTGTACACGCATATAGTGTACCTCTGTTATAATTTTTCATTCCATATTATGTGCATCTCGGAATCAGATATTATAATTGCTCTTGATAGAGTTTCATCTATCTTATCAGCTCGCTGTCTCTTAGCCAAACTGGATTTCCTTGTCTCCCGTGACATTAGTGGAATTGTTACGAGCTCCAAGTCTCTCAGGTCCACCGTGAGTCTCCTAGGCAGAACGCCAGCAACAGGGAATAATTTCCTAAACAGCAAGTGTCACAAAGGGAAGTCAGCCTCACTCACATCAGGTGCACAAGAAAACAGAAAATTTCCCGCACAATATGCAGCTACATACTGACTACTAAACCACTAATAAAAACACTTACTAGAAGTTACGATCAACCTTTGTTGGTTGGAAGGACTGGTTTCGCAAAATAGAGCTTTGATGATATTTATGACAATATTAGTGACCGGAATATCTTGTGATTGCGGTTTCAGCAAATCAAAAATGACAAAAACTACTTACTATCAATAGAATGTGAAACGACTGCTAAATTTGGCTTTGATGACATAATTGAAAAGTTTGCTTCACCCAAAGCAAGGAATTGCAAAGTAAAATTATAATAAAAACACGATTCCATGAAAGGTGTATTTTCCCAACTCCACTTGTTATTATGCATCATACTAAAACCAATGTGCAGTTGCTCTCAGAAATGATTAAATGTATATTTTGTTTTACTTTCAACTGTTTTAGACAAGTTTATACAACTTGTAATTTATATACTGCAATAATACATTTAATTTGTTGTTCACAGTATATTATATCAATCTGGTTTGGTTAAGCAGTATTATTAAACCTAATTACAAAAGTGTACGATTTGCTGAATCTCTGTATAAAAATTGCTGAAAGGGTTATTTACAGGTGGCAGGGGTGTAGTGAGTTTTCTGTGAACATTGGAGGCACAGATGGGTACTTTATACTTTTACATGCTGGTCCTGAAATGTTGATGGTGCCTCCCTTATGTCTTTGAGAGTTTGGATGGGTCTTCATTCAATTTTTCAACTCAATTTAATCTTTTGTCCACATTTTCCTTGTGGAACAAAATGATAGTCTTCCTCATTATTTAATATCTGACTTTCACACTATTTGGGTATTTGCACCCTTTTGCTGTCTCTCTCTCTCTCTCTCTCTCTCTCTCTCTCTCTCTCTCTGAACAGCATATTTCTCGTTATAAGACATTTGCAGAATCAAGTTTTGCAGGGGAAAGGTCACTTTTCAGTCAACAATCTCAAAAATTTATATGTGCAATAGAATAGCCCCTGAATGTTAATACATATATATGAAATACTGATAAATGCTTTTGAGTTGTTTAAACTTGCTTGACTTCTGTAACACATAGATTACATTTTTAGTGAAAGAAATACATGTAAGAAACTATTTATAATGCATCAAAGAACACTTGACAAACAATTGAATTGGTCAAGCTGTGTTAGTAATGCTGTTTCATAGCAAAAGTAATAAATTCATCAAAGCAATGAAGTACAAAGACTTTATAAACATTTTAGAAGGCAAGAAGTATATAATGCCGTAAAGCTATACCATTTTGGAGTGAAGAAAAATAGCAACTCCCTAAATTTTCACTTTGGGTCTAAAAATATTTCACATCTCAGTAAGTCTAGTGTTATCCATATGAAATTACATTGTCAAACAATTGAAACTTCAGGTAGCAATATCAACAATGCACGAAAAGACAGATTGCTACTTACCTTAAAGAAGACATGTCAAGTTGCAGACAGTCACAATTAAAATACACATATAGCTTTCAGCCACAGCCTTCATCAGTGAAAAACACACACACACACACACACACACACACACACACACACACACACACACCACCGTCTTGGGAGCTGGTGGTTGTGTGTGTGAGAGGTGTGTGCTTGCTTGCTTACTTGCTTGCTTTTGTGTGTGTGTGTGTGTGTGTGTGTGTGTGTGTGTGTGTGTGTGTGTGTTTCACTGACGAAGGCTGTGGTTGAAAGCTATATGTAAGTGTCTTATTTGTCTGCAACTTGACATGTCTTCTTTATGGTAAGTAGCAATCTGTCTTTTCCTACATTGTTGAAATTACATGGTCAATTATGCTAGTTTTTTGTTTTTTTTTCATTTGCTTGTTTTTGTCTTAGTTTATGTATCTTAAGTTACGTTTTTCAGTTTTCTAAATTTCACTATTTTTTCTTTGCATGTAAACTTTTATTCTTGTTAAGGTTGTGCTGAATTGTTGGTTTTTGCTGTGATGATGACTGTGTTGTTAGTGACATTATACATTTTTGGTTGTTTCTTTTATTTCCATTAGATTTATGATGTCATTGTATTGCTGGTGCTGTATTGCATTCTTTACTAATTCCTAACTTTATGTTCCTAATAAATGGAGTTCTCCTCTATTAGCCTGCTATGATATTCAGTTCAGCAATGTGTATTGTGGGCTATAATGATACACAAAGAATAACTGGACTTTACAACAGTGATGGAGCATCTCTGGTGTATGGTCAGTGCAGCATACATCTGACCCACTCACTGCTCAAAATATTGACTCTTCCTTCCATATCATGTGACTGTGTACTACAATTTAATATGACTACAATTTAATATGAGGCAGTGCTGTCAGTCACATAAACTTACCCCAACACTTGATTCGTAAAGAGCACCAGAATACTATTTTGGTCAGTGTCAGATGTCTCAGGTCTCATCTCATGAAACACTCCAGTGAACACCCTCTGCGTGTATCTATTCTGTCAACATGACAGAAACAGTACTGTAAATATTTTTTGAAAGAGAGAAAATATGTTTGAAGTGTCTCAGGAAACACACCTATTATATTTTCATCCTCAGTAGTAACTGAGATATCTTTAAGTTTAAGTGTACTGTTAAGAATGGAAAGGTATATTGACTCTGCACCAATTCCTTCTTTTGTGTCCTCTCGTTTATTTTTGTAACCAAACCATGCAACAAGGCATACAAACTATCAAATGTTCCTCAGTCCTGTGTGGCTATGTTCGGTGGACTTTGCTAGCATTTCTTTCCTTGTCAAAGTTAATCATTTAGGCTTATTTATTATACTGATTTCCATTGTCAGCAAAAGGAGCTATTCCAGCGCCATGAATAAGAGAGAGAAGGTCCTTTATACATTACCAGGATAAGAGCAGACTGAGTGTCAATCACTGTGCTACACTTGCAATGATTATTCCCCATTCTGAAGATTGGGTTTCATTCTATACACTCTCTGAGCTCCTCAATGCAACCCACTGCATCATTTTAGTTAGAGACAATGAAAACAAGTTACCAGTAAGATCTCTAGGAGAATATTGTGAAATGCACATTTGAATGCTTTTAATGAGTCACAGAAAATACCAGTTGACAATATTTTGTCATTTAAATTTTGTAGAATCTTATTTCTGAAATGCAAAATAGCATGTTCTTTGGAGACACCCTTTTGAAATTGAAATTGAGGCTGATTGAGTTTATTGTTTAGAGAGGAGTGTGTTACAGTTCACACGTACTGACTACCTTCAAGGAGGAGGTAAGAAGAGTGCGTGGTAGTTGTTAATAATCTGTCGTATTATCTTTCTTGTAAATGGTTCTCACTGATACGTATTTCAACCTGTGCGGAAATACCCCTGTGATAGGGATGTGACACATACGAGTTGTGATCAAAAAGTAATGCAACTTTCTTAATTTTATGGGCTTCATATATTGGATTTTCAATTTATTATTATTATTATTATTATTATTTTTCTGTTGGTACACATGTTCCCAACACATGTTTGCACTTTCAGTTATTTTGAATATTTAGTTTACTGTTTAGAGTTGATAAGGTTATACGTGTTTGCAAGGGCTTTGTGAATTTTTTCTTTTGAAAAAGATAGATAAAAGAAATTTCACTAAACTCTGCTTCAAAAATGGAAGAAAAGTGCAGCAGCACATTAGAAATGTTGACTGTGGCTTTTCGCAAATGTACTACAAGTAAGACGATATTTTAAGAGTGGTGTAAACATTTCAAAGAGTGTCGAGAAGATGTCGGAAATGATGACCGCCCTGGACACCCTAGCACGTCAATTGCTGATGACGTGGTGGTAGAAGTAAAGAAAATGGTTCTAGAAAATTGCCGAATCATCATTGGAGAGGTTGCTGATGATGTCAGCGTATCCTTTAGCTCGTGCCAAGCAATTTTTTTAGCTGTTTTGGGCATGAAACTTGTAGTGGCAAAGTTTGTTCCGAAATTGTTGGATTTCGACCAGAAATGACGTCGCATAAACATCTCTCACGAATTGCCGAATGAAGTTGCCAATGATTCAGAACTTCTAAAGAATGTTATAACAGGTGACGAAATGTGGGTATACATGCTGAAACTGAGATCCAATCGTCCAGTGGAAACTGCCTGAAGAGCCAAGGCCTAAAAAAATTCGATCAATTATGAAGGTTGTTCTCACTGTTTTCATTGATTACAATGGGTTAGTGCATCATGAATTCCTGCCTTACAGTAGTATGATCGATAAGAATTACTACCTGGAAGTTATGTGCCATTTGTGTGTAACAATCTGAAGAAAACAACCAGAATTGTGGCAACACCACTTGTGGATGTTGCTTCTCGATAATCTTCCCGCTCACACCTCGATGCTTGTTCCTCATTTTATGGCAAAAAATAAAACCGTAACATTGCCTCAGCCACTGTAATCACGTAACATGGTCCCCTGGGACTTCTTTCTTTTCCCGGTGGGTGAGGAGAACTGTGAAAGGACGTCATTGTGCAACTGTTGATGAGGTAAAAACAGAATCATTGTAGGAGCTGAACACCATAACAGAAAGTGAGTTCCAGAAATTGTTTCTAGATTGGAAAAAGTGCTGGCACAAGTACATTATATCAGAGATGGATTAGTTACGATGGAACATAGTCGATGTTGATGAACAAATAAGGTTCTTTAAGGAAAAATTTCTCTTTTCTGTTTGATCATATCATGTACGTGACAGAATAAATTGAATATTATTGAAGAACTGTAATGTTTAGAATCTCTCTGGCATCTCAACTGGCCACTCAGTGCCCCGAATATACTCCTATAGTAAATTGATTGTACATTCTGTTTTTCTGGTATTTTAAGCCTTGTTTGTTGATTTAATGTCTCGTTTGTTGTTTTTAGCCGGCTGCTGACCCACGTCCACCTCATCCCTGAGCCGATTATAGACAGAGGGCAGGTACAATACGGTTCTCCGGCCCCAGCAAAACGACGTGTGGTGCAGCAGCAGCAGCCACAGATGCGTGAGGTGCGTCCGCGTCTGCTGCTGCATACTTCTGAGGTGCATCCACGTCTGCTGCTGCGTACACCTGAGGCGCGGACGATTCCGCTGCAGACGTCTGAGGCCGAGGCGCCTCTACTGCAGAAACCTAAGCCGCGGCGGCCTCTGCTGCAGATGCCTGAGATGCGGCCGCCTCTGTTGCAAACACCTGATGCACGGCGGCCTCTGCTGCATACGCTTGAGGTGCAGCCCCTTGTGTTGCAAACACCTGATGTGCGGCTGCCTCTGCTGCAGACGCCTGAGGCACAGGCACCTCTGCTGCAAACACTTCAGGTGCGGTCACCTCTGCTGCAAACACCTGAAGTGCGTCCGCCTCTTCTCCAAACGCCTGATGTGCGGGAACCTCTGCTGCAGACGCCTGATGTGCGGGAGCCTCTGCTGCAGACACCTGATGTGCGGGAGCCTCTGCTGCAGGCACCTGATGTGCGGGAGCCTCTGCTGCAGGCACCTGAGGTGCGGGAGCCTCTGCTGCAGACACCTGAGGTGCGGCAGCCTCTGCTGCAGACACCTGAGGTGCGGCAGCCTCTGCTGCAGACACCTGAGGTGCGGCAGCCTCTGCTGCAGACACCTGAGGTGCGGCAGCCTCTGCTGCAGACACCTGAGGTGCGGCAGCCTCTGCTGCAGACACCTGAGGTGCGGCAGCCTCTGCTGCAGACACCTGAGGTGCGGGAGCCTCTGCTGCAGACACCTGATGTGCGGGAGCCTCTGCTGCAGGCGCCTGATGCGTGGCCGCCTCTGCTGGAGACGCCTGAGGTGCGGGAACCTCTGCTGCAGCCACCTGAGGCACGGCTGCCTCTGCTGCAGAAGCCTGATTTGCGGCCGCCTCTGCTGCAGGCGCCGGATGCGCGGCCGCCTCTGCTGGAGACGCCGGATGCGCGGCCGCCTCTGCTGGAGACGCCGGATGCGCGGCCGCCTCTGCTGGAGACGCCGGATGCGCGGCCGCCTCTGCTGGAGACGCCGGATGCGCGGCCGCCTCTGCTGGAGACGCCGGATGCGCGGCCGCCTCTGCTGGAGACGCCGGATGCGCGGCCGCCTCTGCTGGAGACGCCGGATGCGCGGCCGCCTCTGCTGGAGACGCCGGATGCGCGGCCGCCTCTGCTGGAGGCGCCGGATGCGCGGCCGCCTCTGCTGGAGGCGCCGGATGCGCGGCCGCCTCTGCTGGAGGCGCCGGATGCGCGGCCGCATCTGCTGGAGGCGCCGGATGCGCGGCCGCATCTGCTGGAGGCGCCGGATGCGCGGCCGCATCTGCTGGAGGCGCCGGATGCGCGGCCGCATCTGCTGGAGGCGCCTGATGCGCGGCCGCATCTGCTGCAGGCGCCTGATGCGCGGCCGCATCTGCTGCAGGCGCCTGATGCGCGGCCGCATCTGCTGCAGGCGCCTGATGCGCGGCCGCATCTGCTGGAGACGCCTGATGCGCGGCCGCATCTGCTGGAGACGCCTGATGCGCGGCCGCCTCTGCTGCAGACGCCTGATGCGAGGTCACGTCTGCTGCAAACACCTGAGGTTCATTCACCTCTCTTGCGAACGCCTGATGCGCGGCCGGCTCTGCAGCAGATATTTAAGGCGCGGCCGTCTCTGCTGCGGACGCAGCTGCTGGTGCAGCAGAGTCAACATCCGTCCATGACACAGGGCCCTGTGGCATCTGTAGCTACGCCGAAAGTGACGAGCACAGTCACAGAGGCTGGTAAGTGAATTCTTCATGAGGAGAGTGTTGTTAGATACAATAGCTCTTATCACAGTTGTTGCTTTGTTGCTTCTTATTTATTTCTTTTTAGACTAGTGGAGTTTGCTATTTCTGGTAACAGAAAATCGACTTCTACATCTCTACCCAACAAAACCACCTTACAATGTGTGGCAGGGGGTACTTTGTGCACCACTGTTACTTTCCCCTTTTTGTATTCCAGTCATGGATGGTTTGCGGATAAGCCTCTGTGTGAGCTCCAATCTCTCTAATTTTATTGTTGTGGTCTTTTTTTGAGATACATGTAGGAAGAAGTGACATACAGTTGACCTTTCTAGGGACATAAGCTCCCAGAGTTTTAAAAGTGAACCACACTTTGATGTAGAATGCCTCCCTTCGTTGTCTGCCATTGGAGCTGGCTGTGAGTGTCTGTGATCCTATCGTGCTTACTAAATGAATCCGTAACGAAATGTGCTGCTGTTCTTTGGATCTTCTCAGTTTCATCTGTCAGTTTTATCTGGTACAGATCTCAAACTAATGAGTAGTATTCCAGTATTGGCAGAACTAGGGTTCTGAAAGCTGCCACCTTTGTGGGAGGGCTACACTTTCTTTGAGGTTCTTCCAACAATTCTGTCCCACATCTGCTTAATTGCGATTAGTTCCACTTCTCACTCCGTACACATTCTCCTAGATATTTTACAGATGTGACTGCTTCCAGTGATTGCTCTGCAGTTGTACGATTGTACAATAAAGGACCAACTGCCGATCACCACACTGAGCGTCGATCACTACTGCCCTCCCGAATTTTGCTACAATTTTCTAGCTTTGCTATTTCTCTGTATACGACAGCATCATCAACAAAAATTCTAACCGAACTTTTGACATTATCTGCTAGGTCATTTATAGATTTTTATTGTGTAAGCTTCTGGTCTATTTTGGATCCCTCATAGGTCTCTTACATCTTTTGCTACCCCAGTCATTCAGATGACTATCTGGTGCTCTAAACCAGAGGTTCCCAACAAAATTTTCTCGAGGACCCCATCATCGAGCATGATTGGTACCGTGTCATATCACGGTATCGAGTACCTAAAAAAGCCAAATTAAGAGTCTTTTATATGTTTTCTAGTTTTGGTACTTAGAAAAAACATTGACGTATTTATTATTGAAAAAATATTGAGCTTAAACTTTTTCAATTTAGCCATCATTGTTATTGTTAAATTTTTGATTATTGCTCAAAATCTTTGGCTTCAGATCTGGGTGTTTAGTATAACAAACTCCTTAAAAAAATAAAAATTGAGTATGAACTGAAAATGACAGAAAAAATTAAAACTGAGTGTATTGGTGTTTCAAGTGTACTACACTTGAGGTTGCTTTGAGTAGAAATGTGTGAAAAATAAGAAAACACTAATTTCATTCAAGGTATTATTTATTTGAAAAAATACAGTTACAACAGAGTACTCCATCAGTATACAGTTAGTTTTAATTTTCAGTTCTTAATGAGATGAGTTCAGTCTGACCTTTGAGTCCATTATTTCTGAAATATTAGGTTCCAAACTTGAAACTTTCACTCTGTCCATTATTTCTAAAATATTAGGTTCCAAACTTGAAACTTTCACTCTGAAATCCGACTGCATGTCGAGCCGATTCCTATATTTGTTTTTCATGAAACACATGGAAGAAAATGCTTGCTCACACCAATATGTGGTTGCAAATGGAAGGACCTTTTCCTTGCCTGATCTCCAAGTTTCTTGTAGTCCTTGCGTGCTGATGCCCAGAAGTCTGTAATTTTATCACCGATGAAAATGTTTATCATCGTACCACAGCTGGACAGATCCACAAGTTGATCTTGCTCTTCTTCAGTGAGGCCTTGGATTTTGTCTATTTCTTCACAGCTGAAGGGATTTCGAATCCCTCTGTCGTCAGGGTCAGGTTCAGGGAAATACTCTCTAAAAGTTGTGGCTAGGCTGCATAGATACTCGGCTACATTGATCTTGATCTGGTCAGGCAAACTCTCCCCTTATGACTCCAAGAATTGTTTTAAAGTAGAAAAGTTAGTTAGTGACTCATTTTCTATCCTTGATGCCCAGATCTGACACTTATTGACCATAGCACTAATTTTATCCTCAACTTTGAACATGTCTACATTTTTTCCTTGTAAACTCAAGTTTAACACATTCAATTGTTCAAACACATCAGTTAAGTACGCAACTGAGCAAAGCCAAGAGAAGTTAGTGAGAAGATCCGCGTACTTTGTGTCAAGAAGGAAGACACTAACCTTGTCTCTAAGTTCAGAAAATCTTGACTAGATCCTACCTCAAGAAAGCCATCTTACTTCCGTATGAATAAGAAGTTGCTCACGCTCACTGCCGATCTCTTTACACAACAAAGACAATAATCTGTATTGCAGATGTCAAGTTTTAATGTAGTTGATGATTTGAACTTCTTTGTTAAGTATTTTTTGCAAAGGTTCAGGCAATCTTTTGGCTACTAAGGCTTCATGATGGATACTACAGTGAGTCCATTTCACCTCAGGGGCTACTGCTTTGATACAAGCTAGAAGTCCTGTTTTTGCTTGACTGCCACAATTCTATGATCTGAGCACACTTTCATGTCCTTGTCTTTCTCTTTCAACTTTTGCATTTAAATCCCCAATAACTATCACACTGTTTCCTCACATCTGTTTCTGCTTTCCCTTCCACTTCTTTTAACCCATCACTCACTACTACTCCCATTCCATTTCTCCTTCCATCGTCATTTACTTCCCAGTTTAATTGATAGCCTTACTTCAATTCCCTCCCTGCCCCTCCTTTCCATCTTGTATCTGTGAACCACAACAAATCCAGATTTCTTCCTTATTTCCAACTTTTCCTGGTAGTATTCATGTAATTGTCTTAATTATGTGACCTTGGTAATCAGCATATAAATTTAGATATTGTGTGACAACCGTTGGCAATGTGCTTTGCATCCAACTTTGTGTGTTACCACTATCACATAATTAAATGATTATATTAATACTAACTGCAATACCTGTGTTGCGCAGGTCAGTATATATCACACAGTTGATGGCATGAGGACTGTTGCCCCTATCATTCCATTAAATTTACAATATGGTATACTAAATTAATTAATCAACAATGCAATAAAATATAACTATTTAAGTAAACAGATCAGATAGTGTTCACCTTCCCAAAATATCAACAGATACCGTAGTGCAACGTGTTCCAGCAATATGTTGCAGTTCATTGCTTCGGCGTCGAATAATGTTATCATGATGGCTATATTTGTTATCTACTACTACTACTACTACTACTCCTGCTGCTGCTGCTGCTACTGCTGCAACTTCATTGACCTGAAGCACAATAATCCTTAGTTCATGCTCATCAGTTGGTCTTTTGTTGGCCCAAGTGATGATCTTAATAGTTGTTTGTGGTTATGGAATATGCATTGTAACTCCAGAACAGTTTCTCATTGGAGACTCTGAATGTGAGTACAACACTTATCTATGTTGAGTTTTTGATCACCAACAAAATGTATTTGTACGAATTTCAGTGTTTCATTTGGTATGGTCATTATAGAGCATATTCGGTGATAAATTTACTCTTGGACTTTAAAACTAGTATGCAATTTTCTCCATTGTATATTTATGTAGCCCTGAACAATTCCATCTGAAGGGAATAATTATATTGATGTATATGTGATAGAAAATATTTTGATTCTGGAAGTGTTCTGATCATATAAACAAATAGTTCTGATGGTGGCACTTGTGGTGTTGGTAATTTGTCTGTACCACTCATACTGCATACGCATAAATTTTTTTGCACAGTAGTACTTGCATGTCTTGTCCATCTTTCCAATAATGATATTTGGATGTTCATTGTATTTTTTCATGGAATCATAATAGAATGCCTCAAGTTCTAAATTGCAGTTTCTACGTACTGTAACTCCTAGATGTTCACGTAGTGTGTCCATTAGTTCTCTATTTTGTTTATTTCGCGTTTCATTGTTTCAAACTGAATTTATTCTAATTCTTGTCCCTCTGTTGATGTTTACTTTTTGTTCCCTTATTTATTGCACTCCTTTTTAGAATTTTTCTAAAAACTCTCTCTCTCTCTCTCTCTCTCTCTCTCTCTCTCTCTCTCTCTCTCTCTCTCTCTCTCTGTGTCTCTCTCATTTCTTTTTCTCTTTCTTTGTATTCAGTTTACCATTTGAATATTCACTTTTTTTAAACTTACTTTACCATTGGAGCATTCACTTTTTACTTTCTGGTATTTTTCTCTTTGATCCTCTCTTGAATGTTGTCAAAATTTGACTGACAAAAACAAGCTGAACTGCAACTTATATTGACAATCAAAATTTGATATATTCAATTTTGATATTCTACAGCATCAGATATATTTGGTTTCAGATATTGAAGAAATTTCATGAGAATTTAACCTTACACATCTTCAATATTAGAAATCTAAATTTTTTTAAATGTTTTAGAATTTTCTGTGAGAGTAAATTTTGTAATGTGCTAGAAAATTCGAAAACAATTTTTTAGATGCAATTCATAAATACAATGTGTGAGAAAAAATATTTTTGCCACACACAAGCAATCACCCAGTGTGACCAAACTCCCTTACTAACACCAGGAGACAGGGGGCTATCTACCATCACCACTGCGAGTGAGAGGTTGTGGGTGGAGGAAAGTTCTCTCTTCATGTACACACACACTTGCCTCTTACACATATTTTAGTGGAGAAACTCGATATTGCCCAGGTATTTATTTATAGCTGTATGTCCGTGCCCCTACTATGCAGAAACTGATCTTGTGTTTAATGTTTCTGATGTCATCTCTTCTGAGCTATGTGCGGTATAACGATATAATTTTGTATGTACAGTCCTCAGTGTATGGGAGAGGACAGACACCAACAACAAAGGACCTTACGAAGAACAACAAGATAGAAACAACAGAGTCACAAGAACCTAACTAATCAACCACATCCACTCGTACATGGAACAAGAACGTAAATATGCTATCTGAAGTGAGCTATTGATAGATGCACGACAAGGTTAGACTGACTGGCAGAGCAAGAGGCATGTACTTAAAGACATGATCGAGGACGCCGCTATTGGCCACTGGGACCATGTGTTCCACCGTTGCACTCTCACATTAAATATGGGCCAGGAGGCATGCGCTTTCACAGCTTACAGTGCGACGGTGCAGAGACCTCTAGGGGTCTTCACCGAGCGAGGTGGCGCAGTGGTTAGACACTGGACTCGCATTCGGGAGGACGACGGTTCAATCCCGCGTCCGGCCATCCTGATTTAGGTTTTCTGTGATTTCCCTAAATCGCTCCAGGCAAATGCCGGGATGGTTCCTTTCAAAGGGCACGGCCGACTTCCTTCCCCGTCCTTCCCTAATCCGATGAGACCGATGACCTCGCTGTCTGGTCTCCTTCCCCGAAACAACCAACCAACCATCTAGGGGTCTTCGACGTCCGTGCCGTTTGGCGTGGATTCAAAAACTGCAGCGTGCAGTACCAGAGAACTTATTTTCGTGCAACCATCCATTTATATAATAAGTATTGGTATTGATTATTAGCAAACATCATTGGGGGTGTTCCGTTTATTTTGAGCGCCCTAAATAACTTTTTATCGGGAAGGAAAACAGAAAATATATTGAGCAATGTTGTTTAAGTACAGGATGGTCTTTGAGCAAATGCCTTTCTTGACAAAATAATTTAATTAAATAGATAAAAAATCTACTCACCAAGTGCCAGCACAACACACACATAAGAGAAGGTTGTAATTAGGCAAGCTTTCGGAACCAGTGGCTCCTTCTTCAGGCAGAAGGGTTGAAGGGGAAGGAAGAGGCATGAAGGAAAAAGACTAGGACTAAAGAGATGTAAAAAAGTGGTAGATTTCACTACCGAGGGTCAGGGGTGACTTACCACGCAGAATGAGAAGGAAAGACTGATTGTTGGGGACTGCATTGGACAAGATTTGAAAGCCTGAGCAATTAAAGGTGGAAGACAGGGTAATATGCAAGACAAATATTACTGCTTAAACATCATGCACGAGTTAATAAGAGTGAAAAGCTAAGTGCATTGTACGTATCAAGAGGTGGGAGGGAGCTATGAAAAATAGACGGGTAAGACAATGAAGGATGTAGAACACTAAAATGGAATGAAGGAAAGAGTAGTTGCTGTGAAGAAATGCAAGAAATTAATGTAAATTAAGGCCAGATGGGTGGTGAGAACCATGGATATGTTGTAGCATTAGTCCCCACCTGTGGAGTTCTGAGAAACTGCTGTCTGGGGGAAGAATCCAGATGGTACGTGTGGTGAAACAGGTACCAAGTTCAGGATTGTCACGTTGTAGAGCACGCTTTCCAACAGGATTTTGTGTGGTGCCATTATACACCCTCTGCCTATGCCCCCATCCTATTTGATAATTTGGTGGTAGTCATGCCGATGTAAAAGCCCAAACAGTGTTTACATAACAGCTAGTATATGACACGTGTCGTTTCACAGGTGGTTCTCTCTTTGATAGTTTATATTTTGCCAGTTACAGGGCTGCCACAGACGGTGGTAGGAGGGTGCGTAGGGCAAGGCCTGCAGTGGGATGATCACAGGGGTAGGATACATAAGGTAGGGAGATGGGAGCCAAAGAAGCCTAGGGTCTAACAAGAATATTGTGGAGATTGGGAGGGTGATGAAAAGTTATTCTAGGTGTGGCGGTCAAAATTTCAGACAGAATGGATCTCATTTCAGGGATTGATTTTAGGAAGTAACGGCCTGTCGAAGTAGCTGATTAAAACATTCCAGACTGGATAATACTGAGTCACCGGTGGTGTGCACTGTAGTTGTTTTTTTCCGGATTCTATGGATTGCCCACTCATTACCTCTTATTAACCATTGTCTGTAAAGTACTGTTGATTACTCCAGAAAACAACATTGTTCCACCTTTTAACATCAGCATGACTACCATCAAATTATCAATTAGGATGAATGGGCATAGGCAGAGGGTGTATACTGGCAACACCCATATCCTGTTGGAGAGCATGCTCTACAACGTGACAGTTGTGACCTCTGTGCCTGTCTTTCAGCTCCAAGGAAATTATAATTTTTGTCACCAAATGTGTTTTGTTTTATTGAAATAAAATAACATCAGTATTCTCAATGAAACACACATACCGTTTGGTTTACTTTCTCCATCTAAATAGTGTTCATTACAAAAGATGTTGATGTTAGTACTTAAGATTTTTGCTTACATGTTTAGAAATACAGAAGTCCCTACGATTTTTTGTCAACCTATGTCTTTTCTCATCCTTTAGAGCTCAAAATTTTCAGGGAAAAATGCTAAAACTTATCTGGATATCAGGGAAATATCAGGGCAATTCACTTGGGGGAACTTGTGGTAGCCCTGAACTTCTTCATTTGCTGAACTTGACAGCGAATAAAAAGAAACAGAAGGAAAATGCACACTGGTCAGTCAACCATCTTCAGTGGAAGGCTTGTGTGAGTATGACGATTGCATTGGTTTCGTTTGACACTTGCCATTTCTTGAAGTGACACTTTGTGTACAGTTGCTCTGTCCGAGTAGTATTATGCCTACTTTTGACCCCAATAAAAGGAAAATGATGATGAAGATGCATTTTTTATTTGAGGATATTGTGAATGAGAAAACATTATTGAAATAACTAGTCTGCTAACGTACGTTCTCCATAGATGAGTAACATATCTACCTTCAGTTCGACAGTGTACTTTGTACTTGCACAAATCTTCCACTGAAGATGATTTGGAGAGTGAGTGGTGTGCATTTTTGCTGTGCTTCCATTCGTTTGCTGTCAACTCCAGCAAGTGGGAACATCATGTTACCTTGGGTACTGTGACGTCAACTGCCCAGACAGCAGAGTTTAAATTATTTTTTTATGTTATTTTTACAAATCTGTCTTTCATATGTGTTAATCCAGGGTAACCTCTATTGTTAATGAGTGTACATCGCTGATCTTTTCTTTTGTCATCAGCATTAGTTTGTTTTTAACATGGATACGGGAGTGTCTATATCCTGGTTAGCATTTCTTGAAGTTAGATTAATATTGAGCTGATCAGCTCTCATTATTCTAATACTAAAAGTAATAGAGTAAAGCAGTGCAGATTATCCACTGACTTGTGGAATCAATGTTATGTGATTGTATTATGGCATATGAGTCATTTACATGTGAATAAAAACAAAGGTAAATCTATTTGTGAATCCGTTGGTAGTCATTGAACCATCAATTGATGATTATTACTGCACTGTAGTTGACTGGAGTGAGAAGTTACACAGGGTGGAGTGAGTGAAAGAATGTGGAGGGAAGATCTGAGGGAAGGACGGCTGACAATTGGATGGAATATGGGGTGGGGGAGGGGGGGAGGAAGAGAGAGAGAGAGAGAGAGAGAGAGAGAGAGAGAGTGCATGGCCACTCTGGCACATGTCTCACATGTCTTCATGGAGGAGTGAAATGGGATGGGGAAGTCGAACAGAGAAAGAGAGTGTGAACAGGAGCATGTGAGTGCAGAAAGAGTGAAATGGGGGTTGGGTGGGCAGGTGCTGAAGTGTTTCATAGTGGCTTGGGTTGCGCGTTGGTTTGTTATACTTGACCACACCTAAACAAGTTACCACCCGAACATACAATGAATGTTGTTTGCTGAATATTGGATCACTCTTAAGTATTATTATTCAGGGTCCAGCTAGTCTGTGCCCTGAATCTGTGTGCCTTCTTCATCCAGGTTGGCTCAGACGTCACCTCCTTACAGGCTGCAGATAAAGGTGCTGAAAATTGACTTTTCATTTTCATTCACTCCACCACATAAATAAGGAGTGAGATGCAATTCACCTTCTTATATTATCTTCAAAATTACAACTCAATACATGATAAATGAGTACAGCTACTGTCTCGTATGCTACCTCTGTGTATTATGTACATAAAATATCCCTCTGTGTATTATGTACATAAAATATCTGATATTCAACTTGATAATTAACAATTACAACATGCTTATTATCTTTGACATTTTGCATTCTTAGATTTCATGGAGCTCTTTCTTCCACACCGCCCGCTCCAAGGAACTCGTGTCTCCACCTCAGCAGGTCTGACTGCTACCCACTTCTGTACAGTCACTGAATCGTTAGCTCTGGAAACAGCACCTATGATTTAAAACACCTTCCAGCAGTGGGGTGTTTACCATTTATCCACTACGCTGTCACATACATCTTTTCTTTGACGTACATAGTTAAGGATGTGATACCTCTCATTCAAGGTATGGGATGTATCACTGCATATCCCTCCACTAAGAGAAAAGATGTCATGACCACACATTCAACTTTAATTATTTTACAAGTGTTACATAAATACATACATTAGCTTCATATTACTTTCAGTTTTTCTTGAAGTTTACCATTGCAGTAAGTATTTCTACATCTACATCTACATATATACTCCACTAGCCACCAAGCGGTGTGTGGCAGAGGGCACAATTCACGCCAAAGTCATATCCCCCCCCCCCCCCCCCCTTCTGTCCCACTTGCGGATCGCACTCTTTGAATGGTGATCGTTTCGCGATTTGAAAGTTGGTGGTAATAATATATGCTCTACATCCTCAGTGACGATCAGATTTCAGAATTTAGTGAGCAGCCCCTCCGTTTAGCGCGCCATCTATCTGCAAGAGTGTCCCACTTCAAACTTTCTATTAGATTTGTAACACTCTCACGATGGCTAAATGTACCAATCACGAATCTTGCCGCTCTTCTCTGGACTTTGAAAAAAATCTCTTGAATCACACCCAACTGGTTAGGGTCCCATATAGACGAACAATACTGTAAGACTGGATGAACTAACGTATTGTAAGCTATTTCCTTTGTTGAAGGATTTCATCACTTCAGGATTCTACCAATAAACAACAATCTAGAATTTGCCTTACCCATTACTTGTGTAGTCTGATCATTCCATTTGAGATCATTTCGAATAGTCACACCCAGATACTTGACGGATACTACCGCTTTCAAAGACTTGACATTTATTTTGTATTTGTACATTAATGGGGATTTTCGCCTTGTTATACGCAGTTGGCTACACTTACTAATATTGAGAGATAACTGCCTGTCATTACACCACACATTAATTTTCTGCAAATCCTCATTGATTTGTTCACAACTTTCATGTGATACTACTTTCTGTAGACTACAGCATCATCAGCAAACAGTCTAATGCCACTGTCAGTACCATCAACCAGATCGTTTATGTAAATTGTAAAAAGCAGCGGACCTATTACACTGCCCTGGGGCGCACCTGAAGTTACTCTTGTTTCTGTTGAAGTCACCCGGTTCAGGACGACATACTGTTATCTGTTCTGTTAGAAAACTTTCTGTCCAACTGCATATGTCATAGGATAGACCGTAAGTGCGCACTTTTTGGAGCAAGCGACAGTGCGGAACTGAGTCAAACACCTTTCGAAAGTCTAGAAATATGGCATCAACCTGGGAGCCGGTATCTAGAACTTGTTCTACATCATGCACAAAGAGGGCCAGCTGTGCCTCGCATGACCGCTGTTTCCTAAAACTGTGCTGGTTTCTGCAGATGGGCTTCTCAGAGTCAAGAAAGGTCATTATGTCTGAACACAAAATATGTTCCATGATTCTACTACAAATTGATGTCAGTGAAATTGGCCGGTAATTTTGAGCATCCAATTATCTACCCTTGTTATAGATTACTATGACCAGGGCCTTCTTCCAGTCACATGGAACGTCCCACTGTTCCAATGATCTCTGATAGATGATGGATAAGAATGGTGCTATACTTCTAGCATAGTCAACATATAGTCTTATGGGGATACCGTCTGGGCCAGATGCCTTCCTGGCGTCTAAGGATCTTAACTGTTTTACAATCCCAGATACACTAAACACTATATCAGCCATCCTTGCGTTTGTTCGATAATTGAAAGGGGGAATGGTGCTGCAGTCCTCTACTGTAAACAAGTTTTTGAAAGCTAGGTTTAGAATTTCGGCCTTGTGTTTATCATCATCGGTTACATTACCCATACTGTCAGCAAGAGAAGGTATTGAATTGTTTGTAGCGTTCATAGATTTTACGTGCGACCAAAACTTTTTGGGGTTATTTTTAGAATCTGCAGATAAAATATTGCTTTCAAATTCATCAAAAAAAATCTCTCATTGTCCTTCTGACAGCTGCTTTCATTTCGTGTAATTTCTGTTTGTCAGCGGGGCAGTGACTACGTTTAAAATGACTGTGCATAATTCTCTGCTTTCTCAGCATTTTCCTAATATGTTTGTTGTACCAAGGTGGATACTTTCTCTCCCCTATATTTTTGCTGGGCACATACTTCTCTAGCACATGGTGGACAATACCCTTAAATTCCGACCAAAGATGCTCAGTATCTTGCGTCCCGTAATGAATGCTTGGAGCTCAACTGACATAGAAGCCACAACAACATTATGGTTGCTAATACGTTCCCATCTTGAGTTGGTTTTCTAACCAATAACTCAAGGTTGTATGTTGAGAGCGCTCCTAGAATAACTTCACACGAATCTTTGCTTCTGCCTCCTATGATAAACGTATAATTTTCCCAGTCAATGGATATCAGATTAAAGTCTCCACCTATAACTAATGGATAATTTGGATATTTATTTCCGATGTACTCAAGACTTTCCCTGAAACGTTCTGCGATGTTTGTTGCGGACTCTGGTGGTCCATAAAAACATCCTAATACAATGGTCAATCCTTGTCTGATTGACAACTTTATCCAGACTATTTCACAGTCCGACCCGTTGTCGATCTCAACTGTGTTTAAACAGCTTTTAACTGCAATGAACATGCCACCTCCCATAGCATCAGTCCTATCCTTCCTAAACATTGTCCAATCTGAGTTCAAAATTTCACTGCTTTTTATGTTTGGTTTCAACCAGCTTTCAGTACCTAATACAATATTGGCATTGCTACTGTTTGTTTCGGAGAGTAACTTGGGGATCCTGCTACAGACACTTCGACAATTTACTAACACGAGATTAAGCTTATTTAAATCCTTTGGAATGACCTGTTTCGGCGAAATAACAATTTTTACAGTTGGCACACCCACATCAGTTACATGAACTGGTAATTTTTCAGGCCAACGGTTTGTTTCCCATGGGGAGGAACCTAATCTAAAAAAAAAAAACCATGGGCACACCGCAAGTACTGTGCTACCCATGTAGCTGCTTTCTTAGTGTTTTGTTTTTCGATTGACGCGTATTTCATTATACCTTATCACAAAAATCTATTTCTCTCTCGGGGAAGGTAAATATCTGTACTTCTAGGATCAAATGTCAGAGCACTCTGGGATTACATTGTGTCCTCAGAAACAGGTAAATTACTTGACTTCAATAATTTTATTTAATCAGTCAGGAGGAAAAGCTCCCTTATCCAGGGTCTCTACCCTTCCAGGGATTAGGTACTCTTTCCTATAACTTTGTACCCTCGCTAATGCGATGTACCTCATTTCCCATAAAGTTGTCGGGGTCCTTCCTTTCTCAGGTCCACCTGAACCTGTTATAAGTTCCCTTCTCTGGGGCAGCTCACCCATAAACTCCTACAAAGTGGTTGAGGTCATCCCTTCCCTGGGTCGAGCCAAAGCTGGTATAAGTTCCTTACCCATAAACTCCCATTAAGTGCATCATGTAGCTTCTTTACTATTATTTTGTGTACTCCAGTACTTCTCCCTTCTGTTTTTCTTTTTCCTATCTCTACATCCCCCACCAGGAAACCCTACAGACTCCTGATTTTCCCTGTACAGTTCTCCTACCTGGCTGTTCTTCCTATCACTACTCTCTTCCAAAGCCCTTTCCCTTCTACATGTTAGCTTGTCGCTCTTATCTTTGGATTGTTCTGACACCTGGTCCCTTTATTCCTCTTTGTTCCTATAATGTTTCCCACATCTGCTTGAGATTGTGTGCATGGTTGTACCCTGTTTGCATGTGTGTGTGGCTTGTAATGCTTGCAAATCCCACACCTCCCCTATAAAATGAACACACACACCCATCCACAATCATTAAATATAAAAGTTAAAAAATTACCTAATTCATATTGTTCAGAGTAAAAACCAATGCTTGACTGGGCTTCTAGTCAGATGCTCTGTTGTTTAAATTTCTTTACTGTCTGTACATTGTATAGTCCTTTTTCTTTTCCCATAGTTGACTCTACTAGAAATAATGCCTGTGGGTGAGAAACTCGCTCAACTCTGTAGGGTCCAGCATACTTACGAAAAAATTCACTGGTCTCATCCTTAATATTTGAGCTCACATGATGATCAGTAGTTAACATTAGGCCTCCAATATTAAACTGTGGTACTTGCGCTTTCTCATTGTACCGTTGGACTCGTAGATCTACACTGTGTGTTAGGCTTTTTGTTCCTTGCTGTTGTATTTCTTCTTTTTGGCAAGGTTTTGTGTTTTGGCCAACTAAATAATTTCAACAAAGGTTCTCCAATAAACCGTTTCTCCGTTATTTATATAGGTGATAGGCCTATAGTTAGGTGTTGCAGTTCGTTAATAATCATTTAATCATTTGAAACTGGAATCAATTGTGCGCAATCTGTACATTGCTTTGATCGACTGGTTCTATGAAGTTGAGCAATTTCCTTCATTATTCGTTCACAAGGGCTGCTTTGCGGATGTTATTTTCAAATATCATTGTGCTTAACATTTTTCCCACCGTAAAAATTCTTTAAAGGCTTGGCTGGTAAACTGTGGTCCATTGTCTGTCAATACCCTACGAGGTTTTCCTACATCATTGAAATGTTCCTTTAAACACCTAATTACTGTTTCAGTATTAACTTGTATGGTTGGATAGAGCATAAAGTACTTTGACCAACACTCTACCATACAAATATGATATTCACTCCTCCCCTCTTGGTGGGTAGTTGACAAAAGAAGTCCGCTGCTGTAAGGCCACGCAATCCCTTGGATATTATCAGGTACAGCTTATACAACACTACTTGATTATTGTCTTTCATCCTTTGATCTACTTCATAAGATCTTATTATTGATAATACTTTTTGACCTAAGTTTTTAAAGTAGTAAATTTTAATCGTGTGTTTTATACATCTGCGTACTCCAGAATGTCCATACCCTCTGTGAATAAAATTAACTTGAACTTCACTGTTTGTGGTATACCAATCTCCATTTTAGTATAACTTTCTTGACTCTTCAAAATAACTCATTCTTTTGGACAGTCCAGTCTGACAAGTCCAGTGGGGTGTAAATATTTAGATTGTGTTAAATGCCACTCTGTATACTATTTAAAACTTCCCCACGAAGTATTGTAGTGCGTTGGATCGAGTGATTCTAAAGTTAATTTTTCCCGTATTGTTTGTGACCAGTATTTACGTTTAAATTTATCTTGAAACTCCTTCCATAAAGTAAATTATTTTGAGTGAGCATTCCTTCACTGGGCAGCATCGCCTACTAGATAACTTAATGCAAAATTTATTTCCCGAGAATCCTCACATTTGTGAGGTAAAGATGTCAGAAAACTCATAAGAAGTATGTTGGGTGTACATCTCAGTCTGATTTAAACTTAGGGAAATGCTTCTATAGATTCATGCTACTGCCTAATTGTAGTTCTTCTAAAAAACTATTTGTATCTAATGATTTTCCTCTGCACTGACTTTCTGTGATTTATTGTCACGTTTTAACTAACTCATCCCACAATCGTTTAAATTTATTCTTTGGATGAGTTACTTCATCCGTGTAAAGCTGTATGCTGTTCAAATTTCGTGCACTCTCTTGAAATGTTTGATGTACTAAGGCCTGTACTTTCTCCTCCAAACCCATAAAGATATCATTTGAAGAAATGGAATCTCTGTTCTCCCTCCTTTGCTCTTAAAGTTCAGTATGATTTTGCACATCTGAGATGTGATCTTTTACAAGTTTACACTCTTTTACTGCAAATTCTTGCAAACTATCTACATCAGTATGAATTTCGCTAATATGTTCTTGAATTTCGTTATGTACAAGGTCACATTGTTGAAAAATTTCAGTATGAATTTTGTTTTTAAAAACATTTATGATCTGGTGTATTCGCTAAACACTCCTCCAAATACTCAAGTTTCTCATCAAATCAAGCAAATCTGTCATTATTATCGGTAAGTACCTTTTCCTTAGATGACTGTACTTTATTATTAACGTCTAAACTGATTTTGTATCTGCTTAGTAAATTCATCAGATATTCCCAAAATTATATCTAAATTCATTTCTCATGTCGTGGTCATCTTTCTTGTAATGACAGGCATAAACAAATATTTTATTTCTCATATCAGTATGCTTACTGTCTATATTGAGGGTTTTAATTTTAAAATTAATTCTATTTGACACTGTCTTATTGTATCACTCACAACACATACAACTTCTTAAATTGTTTGCAAGCACAGCTCACCGTTAATTTTATAGTGCATGCTGGCGACATACTGCACGTCGGCAGCTAGTTGCTCAGGGCTGTGTGTTGCCGATGTGCTGCGTGTGGTCTGCAATCTGTGGATGGCTGCATGCTGCTAATGAACTGCATGTAGGCTGCAATGTGTCAACGGCTATGAGTGCGCTGCTGTCTTTTGATGACTGCTTGTAGAGCACGCACTGTCCTTGGGTGAATACTGTTTCGTTTCTCCCCCAACAGAGTTCTTCTTGCATTTTCACCCAATTGTATTATTTGTGTCTGATTCAGTTTGATGTCGGTACTGTATACAACAGAGGTTCCCAAACTGGGGGCCCGCCCCCCGGGGGTGGGGTGGGGGGGGGGTGGGGGGGGAGGGGGGGGGGCGTGATGATGTTGCAAGGGGGCGCGGGTGGAGTTAGCGATAAAAACCTAATATTTCTTTTTAATATCGATATTTTAATAAAAACGAATGTGCAGGTATTAATGATAGATTATGGTGCTAAATGCAATCGTTTGGCGTCCCACTTCCCGCAATCCTATCTCAATAACCTATCCTAGAACTTACAGCTTTTGAAGAACACGTTTAGAATGTCACACACAGGAACTCTCACAGTTATGAAGACAATATGCGTTAATTCTAATATATCAGATTTGTAAGCAACTTACTTCTGACAATTGGAAAACAGAAATGTCAGGTATTAAACTGTTCCGTAAATTTGTACACATGAACTGAATGTAATCATGTTATAACTTTAGCCGTAGTAGCCTATGTTCATCAGAATAATAATTACTTATACTGCGTAACTGCAAAAATGTTGTTTTATTACCCTGTCAACCCGCGGATTCCCATGTTATGCGATTACAGTGATTTTAATAGACTGTATACACTTCAAATGAACTGGCGGGTTCGTAATTTGGACGCCAGGGTTATGCCCTTTGTCACCAGAAAAATGTGCACGACGTGAATGCGGAACAAGTACAAGTGTTTGTTCTGAGCAGAGTACTTCATGCTGTTCTGGAAACACTGTCGTGACTCCTAACAGTGAAACATAATCCAGCTAGGTAGACAATGAAGTCCATTAGTGAGGCTATTTTTTTTTTTTTTTTTTTCCGAACAGTCAGTACTACAGCTCTTTCATTCGGATAATTTATCTGACAAAACAGTTATTTTTCTTCTGCCTTTTTGAAATACGGCATAATTTCGTTTGAAATTAGTGTAAGTTCTTTGCTGCGACAATGGCTTCTTTTGGTACGAGTACAGAGATAACTGCTTGGCACGGTGCACAGTTTCCAGCGATGTGTGAGGTGTATCCATGACCTTACTTAATTACTGGGAAATTTGACAACCAATTCATTGATGTTATCTCAAAACTTATAACGTTTCATTTATAAGTAACGAAAGATAAGGGTACAAAAATGATTTTCGCATAAAACCCCAGGCTGCACTGCTCAGAACAGCACCGCAGAACAGGTAGCAAATTCTGAAGGTGCCTGTGGGCTGTTTCCGTCGTAATCCGGGAAAAGCCCGTTTCTCCCAGCAAGAGCCCTGCTCGGCCACCAGGTTGCAGACAGACAGTGCACTGACTACCTGCGCTGCGGCTGGGCTTCCCCGTTCTTTGCCCCACTCCTCACAGGCAATCATCTGAGGTGCCGACGGACGACAGTAGCTTTTCTTTATTTCAGTCGGTTGCTTGCAGTTGTTGACATATCTGATGTATTGGATTTTGCTGAAATCGCGTTGAATCTTTCACAGTTGTGCCTCAGTAAAATCAGTGTTAGTGCGAAATTATACTGTTAACTTCTTGTTTTCTTTTCACTTCACCATGAGTGTCGTGAAAAAACGTAAATACAATGATGATTATATCAAATACAAAAAAATGGTGTTGACCAGCCGCAATGTGTTATTTGCTATGAGGTATTGAGCAATGATTCCATGAGACCTTCTTGTCTGGAACGCCATTTGTGGGCAAAGCATGGTGCATTGAAAGAGAAGCCGAAGGAATTTTTCGCTGCAAAATGTGATAATTTGAGACGAATGAAGTTGGACACTGCTGGATCCTTCGCTCAGACATCAGAAAAGGTACTGGAAGCCTCGTATGAGTTATCGCTCCTTATTTCATGGAGCAAGAAAAGTCATATTATCAGAGAGACACTAGTCAAACTCTGTTTGTTGAAAGCTGCTGATATTGTTCTTGGGTCAGAAAGTAAACAAAAACTTTCACAAATACCGCTTTCTGGCAATACTGTGAAACGTCGGATTGATGATATGGCTGAAGACATACAAAATCAATCAGTTACGGCCGTCAAACAATTGCAGTTTTTCGCAATACAGTTAGACGAGAGTACCGATGTTGCGAAATGTTGCCAACTGCTAGCTTTCGTTCGCTATATAGAAAATGAAGCAATTAAAGAAGAGCTGCTGTTTTCTGCAAACACAACTTCAAAAGAAATTCATATAATGGCAGCCGTCTCTGAATTCTTTTGTAAAAATCAGTTATAATGGCAGAAACTGGTAGGCGTATGCACACATGGTGCCCCATCAATGCTTGGATGTCGCTAAGGATTTGTGCATATGGTCAGAGAAAAAAACCCCAGTGTTACTGCTATCCACTGTGTAATACACCGTCAAGCATTGGCAGCTAAGACACTTCCAAAGGAACTCAATGATGTCTTGAAATTGTGCATCAAAATCGTGAATCATATTAAAAAGAGTGCGTTAAATTCCAGGTTATTTACGGCTGTTTGTGAAGACTTGGGAGCAGAGTATAAAACACTTTTATTTCATAAAGAAGTACGCTGGCTCTCAGAAGGAAATATGCTAGGAAAATTATTTGAACTTCGAGACGAAGTGATGCAGTTTTTGGAAAATAACAAACAAACTGAATTGTATGTGAAATTTAGAAAGCCTGGTGTTCATGTTGCATTGACTTATCTGTCAGATATTTTCGAATCTTTAAACATATTGAATTTGAAATTACAAGGTGGAGAGTAAAACATAGTTTTTCATCGGGATGCCATCAAAGCGTTTACTGATAAGTTACAACTATGGAAACGTAAAATTTTAGCCTGCAGTTATTCCTGCTTTCCCAGATTTATTTGGAATCCTGGAAGAAGCCCGATTTCAAAGCAATTTTAAGGATACTGATACTAAGAGTAAAATATCGAACCATTTGCAGCACCTCATTGATGAATTCGAACGATACTTCCCTAACAGGTGTGATGATAAAATTTATTATAGGTTAGCGACGGACCCATTTCACGTTGATGTGGATGTGTTGTCAGATGGACTACAAGAGGAAGTCTTAGGAATTAAAAATGATTTTGCAGCGAAGTATGACTTTGAGAAGATGGATAAGCCTTTATTTTGGGTGAAATATCTCACGGTGTATCCCAGCACAGTAGAACAAGCACTGAAACTGTATTTACCATTTTCAAGCACTTATTTGTGCGAAACAGCATTTTCAGCGGTAGTGGCATTATAAAATAAGCTTAGAAGCAAACTCAGTATTGCCAATGATTTACATTGTGCAGTTTCTACTATTCTGCCATGAATTCAAAATCTTGTAAAAAATATGCAAACTCATCCTTCACATTGATTTATTTGTTTGTTTCTTGCCATATGTGTGTGGAAATAATATTTTTATGATAAATACGTCACATTATAAGAGAACTTGTTATTTTCCTCCTAACTATCCTTACATGTAGGTAATACTGTAAAATTATAGAAAACTATTTCGAAGAAACAATATAAAATAAACATAGTGAATCTGATTTAAATATAAATACTGCATGTGATCCTTATGGATTCTGATATTACGTGTGGTATGTTATTCGAACTACTAATAGTATTTCTTCTGGATGAAGACAGCGAAAGTTTATCCTAGATATGGCAGGCGAAGAGTAGTGCTAAAATCGTATAATGGTGAAGAAATTGTGTGCAGCATGGGAATGTAATCAAGGTAAGGAAGTTGTTTTATTCATATTTTTTAAAGTTCTGTGTAGTCTGCAAAATTATTTCGTAAAACTTATTTTTTTTTGGTCTGGTTCTGGGAACTGGGCCTTTGTCACCGTTCGGTAACTGTCGTCGTTGACATAAATGCCAACCCATGCGCAATGACAATGGGGAGCGCTATAGGCGTACAAATCAGTGATGTTCGTTAACACCATGACTGAGTGACTATTTTTGATAATGAGTGAAAGTAATAAGCTACACTCAACTTAAAATAATGGCCTGCATCCACTAATCTGCAAAGGTCACGAATATTTTTCCTTGTTTACCAAGGACTTTCTTTACTTTAGGAGTGGATTATAATCACTAGACTAGACTGATGACGTAATAACTGCGACTCGATACATTAACAGCCCACCATGTTACATGACGTCACCATCACAAATTTTTCAATAGTTTCTTGATAATTAATAAAAATCTCTCTATTTTGTTAGGGGGGACACGGAAGTTTTCTTTTCGTCAGAAGGGGGGCGTGACAAACAAAAGTTTGGGAACCTCTGGTATAGAACATCTTGTTGTATTGTCGTTGCCCTTGGCAACACGTTTTCTCCTTGGTGCTTCCTTACGAAATTTTTTTGAGATTTGAGTTTTTTGTTATACTTTATCTGCCTTGTAGCTGCAAGATCGCCACGTGAAGTGTTCAAGTTGGTTTGAACTGTGTTGTAGTTTGTTATATAGTTTGTTGTACTTCACCTCAAGCACTAAACACCTAAATAAGTTGCTACCTGAATACTCATTTTATTTACAATGAAAGTTGTTTACTGAATATTTGGCCACCCGTAAGTATTATTAATTAGGGTCCAGCTAGTCTGTGCTCTGAATCTGTGTGCCTTCTTCCTCCAACTTGGCTCAGACTTCACGTCATTACAGGCTGAAGATAAACTTGCTGAAAATTAATTTCTCATTTTCATTCACTCCAACACATAAATAAGAAGTGAGATGCAATTCACCTTTTTATATAATCTTCAAAACTACAACTCTGTACATGATAAATGAGGACAGCTACCAAATTGTTTACTGCCTCTATGTACTACATGCATAACAGATCTGATACTGAACATGATAGTTAACAATTACTATACATTTATTATCTTTGACATTTTGCATTCTTAGATTTCATGGTGCTCTTTCTTCCACAGCGCCCACTCCATGGAACTCGCATCTCCACCTCTCTGAGTGCTACCCACTTCTGTACAGTTCCGGATCATTAGCTCTGGCATCAGCATCGGCAATTTAAAACACCTCCCAACATTGGGGTGCTCACCACTTATCAACTACTCTGTCATGAGCATTTTTGCTCTGACATATGACTGGAATGCATCTCTACAGGGTGCATGGTAGGGGCTGGAGGAGATTGTGGCCAGGAGGACGACAGGTTTGGAAGATGTGTTGTGAGAACAATTATCATGTTTACTGTCTGGGGATGGGGTTTGAAAAGACCATTGAAGTTGTGCATGATGAGCCCTGCAATATGCTCTGCAATTGTGGCACCAACTCGGCTCTCTACCACAATTTAGCAGTGGCTGTTCCTCTGTGTACAGCTGCCAGGTGGTCGTGTCCACATTAAAGATAGTGTTGAAGTTATGGTGGAGTGTACACGCAGTTTGCATTATTTATAGCAGCCTATTCAGGGCACCACAAGTCTTTTCTTGAGTCCTCTTTATTTTTGTCACAGTTGCAACATGAACACTTCATCGTCAACATCTGAACTTGTAAATTATGTAATACAGAGGTGCACCATTTGTTATTCATTCCGAAGACTTGTTTGAACCTTCTTACAGTATTCATGCTGCTCTGTAATGTGCAATATTGATTGGATCCTCTTTAGCTTTATTCTTGACTGTGATATCTTATAAGGCTAACCAGACTTCTTCTTTGCCAAATCTTGCTTGTAATTAAGGAAAGTTACACCACATTTTAAGTTTCAACCAAATGAAGTATGAAGTCCAAGTTGAACTAATAACTTGTATATTGTCTTCAATTGCACCACATCAGTACCTCCCACCAGTATTTCTAATCAGCTGTCAAATAAATCTCAAAGAACATTTCATTTGTTTCTCCTAACCTAATGTCCATTGCTTGTATATTCATTCAAAGGAACTCGATACATCTTCAAAATGGGCTGGCAATTTGATGAAGTTCAATTTTCTCATCCAAACAGGTATTCCCTCTGGTGAAATTGCTGCGATTGCCAAACTGTTTTGAATACTTATATCGTCCATTACCGTAGCTCGGCATGTGCAAATAAAAATATCTACCTCCCCCCCCCCCCCCCCCCCCCATCCCTCCCAGCCCCCAAAACAAAACACGCGTGCTTACACACACACACACACACACACACACACACACACACACACACACACACGCACACGCACACAAGTACCTGTAGCTTCACTTTTAATAGCTTAACTTTTTAGTTCTAAGTATCATTCAGTGATAAGAAGATCCAGAGACACAGGTCACTCCTTCGGAGTGGTATGTATCCCCTCATACCCCCATATTGTCCAGTAATGGCATCACAAAGAAAGCCCGTTGTTTGCAAAAAATGAGGTAGAAGGATTTATTTTTTTATCTTGTGTATATAGTTGAGAGTTTGTTGAATCCAAATTTTCGACCTCCAGAACCCTCGGGACAACATTTTTGCGGCCAAAAAACCAACATATTTTGGCACTTTTTTCAGGTTTTTGCCCTCTACTCAGAAACTGTGCATCCTACTGAAACGTTGCCCTTACCAAAATGAAAGAGCATTAAATTTTTGCATCGAATGACCTACTTAAACATCAAAATCGGTGCAACCATTTGGCCGTAATCAGTTGTCAAAGTTAGTTCGTTTTTACTAGCTTAGCTAAAAAAGTCGACTCCAACCCCTGTAACTCAAAAATTACTATTACAAATGAAAAATGACAAATTATCAAAGACGTAGTGCATGGAATTTTGTGCTACAAAAGAAACTTGTTTTTCAGTTTTAGGCACTATTAAGCGTTAATGCACTTGAAAGTCAAAGTAGTTCGATTTTGTTGTTTTTTTGTAAGTCAAAGTTATTCTGTTAAATGAAATTTCCGATGGGAAGACATAAATCTGTCCCACCTTCAGGTACATAGATCTCCCTCGATTGACATGTTGTGGTGTGTTTCATATGTGATGGAAATTTGGCAGCTAGTGATGTGGTTAAAGTGAAACAGAAAGAACAGGAAACACTACTACAATCCAGTAAGGATAGAAAGTCGCAGCACATCATAAGGCATTAACCAGTCTGGCTGTAATTGAAGTGCACAGTGCTTGTCAGAAGTAGTACAGTAACCCAAAACTGATTAGATCGTCTTTGGCCAAAGGCTCTTCACAGTCAGTGTTGAATCTTCGATCATACAGGAAGATATTTTATGTTAATAAACACTGCTTTTATTGTGGTGAGCAAATTGGGAGAAATTTAGCAAACTTCCCAATGCAAATCAAAATATTGTTCATAAAGTGATGAAACTTGAATTAACAGATACTGTCATTGGAACTGCTGAAGGGTGAAATGATGACTGGGCTCACGAATTGTTGGAACGTATCCGTGATCAGAACCTTTGTACTAAAAATGCTCAATATCATATTTTTTGTCATAGGGATTTTTATTGACCAATCAGGTCTGGAAGAAAACAAGGAAGTCATAGATCCACATAGTTAGATGACGCAATGGACATGATTTCTTCCTAGATTGCACAACCTGAGTATTCTAACATAATCAGTGAAAGTTTCATCCAGCCAATTTTAACATCTGCATGGTTGACCGGGTGAATACTATCCATTCCATGGGAGAAACCATGGCAGTCTCTCCCTGCACAGCTGCACAGTCTGACAAGAACATTGATCAGGAAAGAAGACGTTCAGCTTCTGAATTTTTGTCTACCCAGGTCTTGTGAGAGATCTCCTTTTTTAAAGACACCAGGTTCTTCATCAGGTATAATTTTTTATAAAGATACAAATGCTGCCGACACACAGGAGACATTTCTCGTAAATAGCAGCAATGAGAACCACTTGATTTGTGTATTCATGAGGAAATTTGAGGATGGAGGTACTCACATCCGACAGGCAGTAGAAAATGTGGTTTCCTTAGTTTTGGAAACAGCTATTTCCCAAGTTGCTGAGCCTGACAGTGCAGCAATCATAAGTGAGGACATTGGCGTGCTTGTTCTCCTAAGGATTCGAGGAAACAACTGCAACAACATGTAATTCCATAAACTGAGAAGAGGGAAATCAGCATGAGTATGGTACTCCAGTAATTCTTTCAATTTCAATCCTGCATTTGCCTTTGCAGGATGATACCACATCCTCTCTTTTCTGACCAATGAACGGAGAAATTACTAAACCTTATGGAGCAACAGCCACACCTCAATGTGCAGGGTGCTGAATTTCTTAAACCTTCAGTCTCTCACGGCTTAATAGCACAGGCAGGAGAAAAGCTGATGTTAGCACTGTACGCGAATTCCATCTGCGCAACTTTGGATGAGCTCAGGTATGAGCTTTTTATAAAGTCCGCTCTGAGAAAATCTTTCAAACATGAAAGACTGCCGCCAACATTGGGCACAGCAAGGTGGTGCTCACTGCGATCCCACCATTACGTAAAATCTTGGGTGGGGAAGACAACTGGGGCTGGAGGAAAAACTTATCAGGCTTGTTTCCCGTGGCAACGTGAAAGATGCAGCACCACACATGCTACTGAAGATGGTTTCCTGTGCATGCAAAACAGGATGCACAGCAGTATGTGGATGTTGCAAATGTGGACTGAACTTCTCCTCGACATGCAATCACTGTTGTGTCTTATCTTGCAAGTATGGCCCAGAAATTGGGCTCAACAGTGCTGACGAAGAGATAGAAGATATTTTGCTGGACAAGGAAGTTAGCGAAGGTGTTGCAATGGATCCTGAAGATCAGATGCTGGACTGGGACTTGCCACAGTCACCTGAACAACCTTGATGAATTTGAAATTTGGTAAAATGTTAGCCTCTGGCATTTAAATTGTTTTTCCTGTGTTGGCATACCCTTTTATTTGTTCATTTGTACAAATTTTTATATTTCCCATACATAAATACTTATTGACCATTACTATGTACTTGTTTTTCATTTTAACAACCCACTCTTACAATTTAATGCATGGATAAAAATGAATAAAAATACACTTGAATGAAGAAAATTAGAAAGATATATATAGGGAACACACATGTGCTAATTAGAGAGCTGTCTTCCCACCAGAAATTTCACTTCATTGAGTAACTTTGACAACAAAATGGAATTACTTTGTCTTTCAAATGTATGAATGCTTAATAGAGCATAAAAGTGAAAACGGGACGATTTTTTAACACGCAATTTCATACTATACATCTTTGTTAACTTGACATTTTTCATTTGGAACAGCCGTTTTCGAGTTACATGCGCTGGAGCCGACTTTTTAGTCAAGTTGGTACAAATGAACTAGCTGCCAACTGATTATGGCCAAATGACTGTACTGAGTTTGACATTTAAGTAGCTCATCTGATGCAAAATTTAATGCTCTATCATTTTCGTAACAGTAACAATTTCAGTAGGATGCATAGTTTCTGAGTAATAGGTGAAAACTTGAAAAAAGTCACAATTTCTTGGTTTTTTGGCCACAAAAAGTTGTCCCAAGGGTTTTGGAGGTTTGAAAACTTGGATTCAACACACTCTCAACCATACACACAAGATAAAAAAATAAAATCTTTTTCCCTGTTTATTGCAAGCTAAAAGTATCTTGTTACTGGACTAATATTAAATGAATGATCTCGTGGAGACATTTATGTGCTCTTATTTGCTATATAGGTGCTGTACCATCTTTTCCTATTTGCAGTAAGGTCTTTCAGTACACCTCCACACAGAAAATTCATGCTATCTTACCCATGTTATAATGGTAATGGTGGTGGTATGCTTTACATTGTCATGTGACCTTTTGAAAATTAATAACCTTTACAGTGTAATTAGGGTAATGTGCCCTTACAAAGATTTTTTTTTGGGGTAGGGCAAATGATAAGAAATTAATGACATCTATATCATAGTTAAAGTAATGTGATAATTTCCAAAAAGTTGAGGGATTAGTGATTTTGATTATTACAGATAAACTTCAGGAGGAAATGGGCCCTTGGGCAGAATATGTTAGGTTAAAATTTTGCTTCTTGCTATAATTTTTTTTTACCATGGTCTTGTACATAACGAGTTGCCAGGCCCAATACTTCACAGCTTATCATGTGGAAGGTACACATCGAAATAGCTACCCTGAAATGTCTCTCATAAGTGTAAACAAAGTTAGCTTTCCATTGAATGATGAGTGGGGGAAAATGAATGTGCAAGAAAATAGTTTTCATCCTGTTTGCTTGCTGAAGAAGATTTCTGCACTTTCCCAGTATTGATGATGGACACTGGCTGATGCACTGTGAAGGCGTATCATGACAGGAAGGAAATACATCAGTCTTCCAGTAAAACAAACCTACACACAAGAGAGAGAGAGAGAGAGAGAATGAGCACGAATAATTCTGTAGCAGTTCTTTTTTTCCTTTCCATTCTTCCAACACTGCCATCCCGCCTCTTTGCCCCCCCCCCCCCCTTTCCCTAGAAGAAAAATGTGGGAGGGGGGAGGAGAGAAGAAAACATTTCGCACCAAGGATTGAAGTTAGTTGGTGTGTATGCTTCATGACTTATTATACTTTGTTCACAATGTCACAATGAAATCTATTGTATCTAAAATAGCAGTTAAGTTTTGTGAACGCTTTTTCACTCTGTCAAAGAGTAAAATATATTTCAAGAAGTGTGATTCAAACCCAGTGGCTCAAAGTTGACCATGAACTGAATGAAAGCCTTATGCCACTTGCTCTGTACCACAGTTAGCGAAACACCCTTTCATTCTCAAGTATACCGGAAATGTAGAAAAAGAGTAACTTTTTTATTTAATTGACACTGTTAATTTGCTCGCTCTGCAGTCTCCTTGTTAGACTAGTATTTTTTTTGTCAATAAATGTAAGTCTTCCATATGTTCACTTGTTTGATGGCATAGGTCTTATATAAATTGATAACACTTAACATTTTTACTAGCAGCTAATTACGAGTACATACAGTTCTGTAGCAGAACAAGGCTTGTGTATACCCCATTTCAGTTGTTTCTCTGTAAGCTATAGAATATTGCACTTAAAAAAAATGGTAGTTTTGGGGTGTATCCAGGAGAACAATAATTCCTCTTTCAATATTTTATCTGTGAGCATTTCAGTCACCAGCAAAGTAAGACAATAACTGAGCTCCTGAGTCACCAAGTGTACATGTTTACGTATTGGTATGCCAGACCATATGATTGAAAGCAATACTGTTGCGAAGAACACAATCTCTATGGTAGTTGTTTTCTGAAGAAAAACAATGAATGACATTTTTAGAAGTGTGGAATTTCACTCCAATTTTACCATAACTACACCAAAAACATATTTTATAGAGTGTTAGAACTTTTTGCTGCTATTAATATGCCATCAGGATAAGTTGCTATGTCAGGAAACAGCTGGAAGCGTGTGGAAGTATTATATTGATATAGTACAGAAGGTTACCCTATTACTTGATTTTACAAAGCCCGTACTTTGTTCGATCGCTTAGTTCACACACAAATAGCATTAATTTCGTATCTCATTAAATTACCATATGCCATTAGAAAGTTGAATGTGGAAGTTGCTAACATCATGTTCATTGCAACAACCCTATCACCTCCTCCCAGCCCCCTTTTTTCTGGAAACCCCATTTCCTCATTTCATTCCATCCCTTACCTTCCCTTATCCCATCCACTTCCTTTCCTGTCCTGTTCGTTCCATCCATCCCCTCGTGAGGCCGTTACCTCCCCTTGTGTCAACCCCCCATTCCCTCCCCTTGTGTCGCCCCCCTGTTCCCTCCCCTTGTGTCGCCCCCCTGTTCCCTCCCCTTGTGTCGCCCCCCTGTTCCCTCCCCTTGTGTCGCCCCCCTGTTCCCTCCCCTTGTGTCGCCCCCCTGTTCCCTCCCCTTGTGTCGCCCCCCGTTCTCTCCTCGTGTCGATCCCCCCCCTCGTGTCTCCCATTCCCTCCCATCGTGTCGCCCGTTCCCTCCCCTCGTGTTGCCTGTTCCCTCCCCTTTTGCTCCCCATCCCTTTGCCTCTCCGCCCCTCCCTCTCGTGGCCTATGTGCCCCTCCTGTGGCCTCTGTGCCCCTCCCGGGACCCCTCCTGTGGCCCCCTCCCCCAGCCGCTCCACAACCACACCTGTACGCTCCGATCCCCCCCCCCCCCCCCCTCCACACCAAACCCTGCGGCTGCTTTTCCGTGCTTTTGTTCTACGCTCAACCCTTTTCCTCTCTTTTTGGACCTCCCCATGCCATTCCTCCCCTCACTTCACACCAACATTTGCCTCTGCTCCCCTCCCCTCCCTTCTCATCAGCCTTTGCACCAACTTCCTTCACTCTGCACTACCTCCCATCCCTTTGCTCGACCGTCTCTCCTTCTTTGCCACCTTCCCTATGTCTGCACCACCACCACCCCTCCCACTGCAACACTTTTCCCCCTCTGCACCACCTCCATTTCTCCCCCTCATCTGTGAAACTTGTCCCCTCTGTGTCACCACCCTCCCTGCACCACCATCCCCCTCTGCGCCACAACCACCTTCTGCGCCACACTCCTCTTCACCATCTCCCCCTTCTGTACCAACTCCCACCTCATGTCCTCTCCACTACCTCCAACCTTCTGCACCACCATCCCCCTCTGCCACCACACCCCCTCTACACCCCATCTAAACCACATCCCCTCCCTGTGTGCCACCTGTTGCCCTCTGTGGCACCTCTCTCCACCCTCTATGCCCCTTCTTCCCCCTCTGTGCTACCTCCCCTCCCTCCGTGCCACCTCTTCTCCACCTCTATGCCACGTCCGCTCCACCTCTGTGCTAGCTCCTCTCCCTTTGTGCCCCCTGCCCTGTTTTTGCATCCCCCTTAGTGCCTCCTCCCCTCCCTCTGTGCTGCCCTAAGCTCCTCCTCCCCTCCCTCTGTGCTGCCATTTGTGTCTCGTTCCCTCCCTCTGTGCCACCATTTTGCCTCTATTATTTCAACCTCCTCCCCTCCTTTCAAGACGTCCTTTGCGCCTCCTCCTCTGCTATCACGACACCCTTTGCTCCTCCTCCCCTCCTTACATAATTCCTTGTCTGTCACTTCCCGTCTTGTTGCCCACTACTCCGACAATGCACTTCCTCCCCTCGTGCCACCCTTTGCTCCCCTCGCACCTCTCTTTGCTCCTTCTCCCTTCGCACTACCCTTTGTGCGTCTTCCCCTCACGCCATACTTTGTGTCTCCTCCCCTCCTTTCGTGGCACTATTTGTGCCTGTGCCCCGCCATACGCATCTTATTCACCGCCCCGCCATTTGCCCCTTATCCCCAACGACGTCTGTGGCCCTTATCCCCTGCACTGCCCTTTGCTCCTTATCCCCTGCACCTCCTATTGCCCCTTATCTCCTGTGCCACCCTTTGACCCACCCTTTGGCCCTTATCCCCTGTGCCACCCTTTACCTTTACCTCCCGTGCTGCCCTTTTCCCCAACTTTTGCCCATTATCCCCCACACTGCCTATAGCCCCTTATCTCCCGCACCACCATTTGCCTCCCTTTCCCTCAGATCCCCTCCTCTTCCACCTTCATTTGCCTCAGAGCCCTTCCACTTCCCATTGCTTTCGGCTCCCCTCCCTTTCCACCTCTTTTTGCCTCAACTCCCCTCCCCTCCCCTCCCTTTCCACCTCTCTTTGCCTCGGCTCCCCTCCCCTCCCTTTCCACCTCTCTTTGCCTCGGCTCCCCTCCCCTCCCTTTCCACCTCTCTTTGCCTCGGCTCCCCTCCCCTCCCTTTCCACCTCTCTTTGCCTCGGCCCCCTCCCCTTCCACCTCTCTTTGCCTCGGCCCCCCTCCCCTCCCTTACCACCTCTCTTTGCCTCGGCCCCCCTCCCATCCCTTTCCACCTCTCTTTGCCTCGGCTCCCCTCCCCTCCCTTTCCACCTCTCTTTGCCTCGGCCTCCCGCCCACCTCTCTTTGCCTCAGCTCCCCTCCCCTCCCTTTCCACCTCTCTTTGCCTCGGCCCCCCCCACCTCTCTTTGCCACGGCCCCCCTCCCACCTCTCTTTGCCTCGGCCCCCCTCCCACCTCTCTTTGCCTCGGCCCCCCTCCCACCTCTCTTTGCCTCGGCCCACCTCCCACCTCTCTTTGCCTCGGCCCCCCTCCCACCTCTCTTTGCCTCGGCTCCCCTTCCCTCCCTTTCCACCTCTCTTTGCCTCGGTCCCCCTCCCCTCCCTTTCCACCTCTTTTTGCCTCGGCCCCCCTCCCCTTCCACCTCTATTTGCCTCGGCCCCCCTCCCCTTCCACCTCTATTTGCCTTGGCCCCCCTCCCCTTCCACCTCCATTTGCCTCGGCTCCCCTCCCCTTCCACCTCCATTTGCCTCGGCTCCCCTCCCCTTCCACCTCCATTTGCCTCGGCTCCCCTCCCCTTCCACCTCCATTTGCCTCGGCCCCCTCCCCTTCCACCTCCATTTGCCTCGGCCCCCAACCCCTTCCACCTCCATTTGCCTCGGCCCCCCACCCCTTCCACCTCCATTTGCCTCGGCCCCCCACCCCTTCCACCTCCATTTGCCTCGGCCCCCCACCCCTTCCACCTCCATTTGCCTCGGCCCCCCACCCCTTCCACCTCCATTTGCCTCGGCCCCCCACCCCTTCCACCTCCATTTGCCTCGGCCCCCCACCCCTTCCACCTCCATTTGCCTCGGCCCCCCACCCCTTCCACCACCATTTGCCTCGGCCCCCCTCCCCTTCCACCTCCATTTGCCTCGGCCCCCCTCCCCTTCCACCTCCATTTGCCTCGGCCCCCCTCCCCTTCCACCTCCATTTGCCTCGGCCCCCCTCCCCTCCCACCTCCATTTGCCTCGGCCCCCCTCCCCTTCCACCTCCATTTGCCTCGGCCCCCCTCCCCTTCCACCTCCATTTGCCTCGGCCCCCCTCCCCTTCCACCTCCATTTGCCTCGGCCCCCCTCCCCTTCCACATCCATTTGCCACGGCCCCCCTCCCCTTCCACCTCCCTTTGCCTCGGCCCCCCACCCCTTCCACCTCCCTTTGCCTCGGCCCCCCACCCCTTCCACCTCCCTTTGCCTCGGCCCCCCACCCCTTCCACCTCCCTTTGCCTCGGCCCCCCTCACCTTCCACCTCCCTTTGCCTCGGCCCCCCTCCCCATCCACCTCCCTTTGCCTCGGCCCCCCTCCCCTTCCACCTCCATTTGCCTCGGCCCCCCTCCCCTTCCACCTCCATTTGCCTCGGCCCCCCTCCCCTTCCACCTCCATTTGCCACGGCCCCCCTCCCCTTCCACCTCCATTTGCCTCGGCCCCCCTCCCCTTCCACCTCCATTTGCCTCGGCCCCCCTCCCCTTCCACCTCCATTTGCCTCGGCCCCCCTCCCCTTCCACCTCCATTTGCCTCGGCCTCCCTCCCCTTCCACCTCCATTTGCCTCGGCCCCCCTCCCCTTCCACCTCCCTTTGCCTCGGCCCCCCTCCCCTTCCACCTCCCTTTGCCTCGGCCCCCCTCCCCTTCCACCTCCCTTTGCCTCGGCCCCCCTCCCCTTCCACCTCCCTTTGCCTCGGCCCCCCTCCCCTTCCACCTCCATTTGCCTCGGCGCCCCTCCCCTTCCACCTCCCTTTGCCACGGCCCCCCTCCCCTTCCACCTCCCTTTGCCTCGGCCCCCCTCCCCTTCCACCTCCCTTTGCCTCGGCCCCCCTCCCCTTCCACCTCCCTTTGCCTCGGCCCCCCTCCCCTTCCACCTCCCTTTGCCTCGGCCCCCCTCCCCTCCCACCTCCCTTTGCCTCGGCCCCCCTCCCCTTCCACCTCCCTTTGCCTCGGCCCCCCTCCCCTTCCACCTCCCTTTGCCTCGGCCCCCCTCCCCTTCCACCTCCCTTTGCCTCGGCCCCCCTCCCCTTCCACCTCCCTTTGCCTCGGCCCCCCTCCCCTTCCACCTCCCTTTGCCTCGGCCCCCCTCCCCTTCCACCTCCCTTTGCCTCGGCCCCCCTCCCCTTCCACCTCCCTTTGCCTCGGCCCCCCTCCCCTTCCACCTCCCTTTGCCTCGGCCCCCCTCCCCTTCCACCTACCTTTGCCTCGGCCCCCCTCCCCTTCCACCTACCTTTGCCTCGGCCCCCCTCCCCTTCCACCTCCCTTTGCCTCGGCCCCCCTCCCCTTCCACCTCCCTTTGCCTCGGCCCCCCTCCCCTTCCACCTCCCTTTGCCTCGGCCCCCCTCCCCTTCCACCTCCCTTTGCCTCGGCCCCCCTCCCCTTCCACCTCCCTTTGCCTCGGCCCCCCTCCCCTTCCACCTACCTTTGCCTCGGCCCCCCTCCCCTTCCACCTCCCTTTGCCTCGGCCCCCCTCCCCTTCCACCTCCCTTTGCCTCGGCCCCCCTCCCCTTCCACCTCCCTTTGCCTCGGCCCCCCTCCGCTTCCACCTCCCTTTGCCTCGGCCCCCTCCCCTTCCACCTCCCTTTGCCTCGGCCCCCTCCCCTTCCACCTCCCTTTGCCTCGGCCCCCCTCCCCTTCCACCTCCCTTTGCCTCGGCCCCCCTCCCCTTCCACCTCCCTTTGCCTCGGCCCCCCTCCCCTTCCACCTCCCTTTGCCTCGGCCCCCATCCCCTTCCACCTCCCTTTGCCTCGGCCCCCCTCCCCTTCCACCTCCCTTTGCCTCGGCCCCCCTCCCCTTCCACCTCCGTTTGCCTCGGCCCCCCTCCCCTTCCACCTCCCTTTGCCCCGGCCCCCCTCCCGTTCCACCTCCCTTTGCCCCGGCCCCCCTCCCGTTCCACCTCCCTTTGCCCCGGCCCCCCTCCCGTTCCACCTCCCTTTTGCCCCGGCCCCCCTCCCGTTCCACCTCCCTTTTGCCCCGGCCCCCCTCCCGTTCCACCCCCCCTTTTGCCCCGGCCCCCCTCCCGTTCCACCTCCCTTTTGCCCCGGCCCCCCTCCAGTTCCACCTCCCTTTTGCCCCGGCCCCCCACCCGTTCCACCTCCCTTTTGCCCCGGCCCCCCTCCCGTTCCACCTCCCTTTTGCCCCGGCCCCCCTCCCGTTCCACCTCCCTTTTGCCCCGGCCCCCCTCCCGTTCCACCTCCCTTTGCCCCGGCCCCCCTCCCGTTCCACCTCCCTTTGCCCCGGCCCCCCTCCCGTTCCACCTCCCTTTGCCCCGGCCCCCCTCCCCTTCAACCTCCCTTTGCCCCGGTCCCCCTCCCCTTCAACCTCCCTTTGCCCCGGCCCCCCTCGCCTTCCACCTCCCTTTGCCCCGGCCCCCCTCGCCTTCCACCTCCCTTCGCCCCGGCCCCCCTCGCCTTCCACCTCCCTTTGCCCCGGCCCCCCCGCCTTCCACCTCCCTTTGCCCCGGCCCCCCCGCCTTCCACCTCCCTTTGCCCCGGCCCCCCCGCCTTCCACCTTCCTTTGCCCCGGCACCCCTCGCCTTCCACCTCCCTTTGCCCCGGCCCCCCTCGCCTTCCACCTCCCTTTGCCCTGGCCCCCCTCGCCTTCCACCTCCCTTTGCCTCGGCCCCCCTCGCCTTCCACCTCCCTTTGCCTCGGCCCCCCTCGCCTTCCACCTCCCTTTGCCTCGGCCCCCCTCGCCTTCCACCTCCCTTTGCCTCGGCCCCCCTCGCCTTCCACCTCCCTTTGCCTCGGCCCCCCTCGCCTTCCACCTCCCTTTGCCTCGGCCCCCCTCGCCTTCCACCTCCCTTTGCCTCGGCCCCCCTCGCCTTCCACCTCCCTTTGCCTCGGCCCCCCTCGCCTTCCACCTCCCTTTGCCTCGGCCCACCTCCCCTTCCACCTCCCTTTGCCTCGGCCCCCCTCCCCTTCCACCTCCCTTTGCCTCGGCCCCCCTCCCCTTCCACCTCCCTTTGCCTCGGCCCCCCTCCCCTTCCACCTCCCTTTGCCTCGGCCCCCCTCCCCTTCCACCTACCTTTGCCTCGGCCCCCCTCCCCTTCCACCTCCCTTTGCCTCGGCCCCCCTCCCCTTCCACCTACCTTTGCCTCGGCCCCCCTCCCCTTCCACCTCCCTTTGCCTCGGCCCCCCTCCCCTTCCACCTCCCTTTGCCTCGGCCCCCCTCCCCTTCCACCTCCCTTTGCCTCGGCCCCCCTCCCCTTCCACCTCCCTTTGCCTCGGCCCCCCTCCCCTTCCACCTCCCTTTGCCCCGGCCCCCCTCCCGTTCCACCTCCCTTTGCCCCGGCCCCCCTCCCGTTCCACCTCCCTTTTGCCCCGGCCCCCCTCCCGTTCCACCTCCCTTTTGCCCCGGCCCCCCTCCCGTTCCACCTCCCTTTTGCCCCGGCCCCCCTCCAGTTCCACCTCCCTTTTGCCCGGCCCCCCACCCGTTCCACCTCCCTTTGGCCCCGGCCCCCCTCCCGTTCCACCTCCCTTTTGCCCCGGCCCCCCTCCCGTTCCACCTCCCTTTGCCCCTGCCCCCCTCCCGTTCCACCTCCCTTTGCCCCGGCCCCCCTCCCGTTCCACCTCCCTTTGCCCCGGCCCCCCTCCCCTTCAACCTCCCTTTGCCCCGGTCCCCCTCCCCTTCAACCTCCCTTTGCCCCGGCCCCCCTCGCCTTCCACCTCCCTTTGCCCCGGCCCCCCTCGCCTTCCACCTCCCTTTGCCCCGGCCCCCCTCGCCTTCCACCTCCCTTTGCCCCGGCCCCCCTCGCCTTCCACCTCCCTTCGCCCCGGCCCCCCTCGCCTTCCACCTCCCTTCGCCCCGGCCCCCCTCGCCTTCCACCTCCCTTTGCCCCGGCCCCCCTCGCCTTCCACCTCCCTTTGCCCCGGCCCCCCCGCCTTCCACCTCCCTTTGCCCCGGCCCCCCCGCCTTCCACCTCCCTTTGCCCCGGCCCCCCCGCCTTCCACCTCCCTTTGCCCCGGCACCCCCGCCTTCCACCTCCCTTTGCCCCGGCCCCCCTCGCCTTCCACCTCCCTTTGCCCCGGCCCCCCTCGCCTTCCACCTCCCTTTGCCTCGGCCCCCCTCGCCTTCCACCTCCCTTTGCCTCGGCCCCCCTCGCCTTCCACCTCCCTTTGCCTCGGCCCCCCTCGCCTTCCACCTCCCTTTGCCTCGGCCCCCCTCGCCTTCCACCTCCCTTTGCCTCGGCCCCCCTCGCCTTCCACCTCCCTTTGCCTCGGCCCCCCTCGCCTTCCACCTCCCTTTGCCTCGGCCCCCCTCGCCTTCCACCTCCCTTTGCCTCGGCCCCCCTCGCCTTCCACCTCCCTTTGCCTCGGCCCCCCTCGCCTTCCACCTCCCTTTGCCTCGGCCCCCCTCGCCTTCCACCTCCCTTTGCCTCGGCCCCCCTCGCCTTCCACCTCCCTTTGCCTCGGCCCCCCTCGCCTTCCACCTCCCTTTGCCTCGGCCCCCCTCGCCTTCCACCTCCCTTTGCCTCGGCCCCCCTCGCCTTCCACCTCCCTTTGCCTCGGCCCCCCTCGCCTTCCACCCCCCTTTGCCTCGGCCCCCCTCGCCTTCCACCCCCCTTTGCCTCGGCCCCCCTCGCCTTCCACCCCCCTTTGCCTCGGCCCCCCTCGCCTTCCACCACCCTTTGCCTCGGACCCCCTCGCCTTCCACCACCCTTTGCCTCGGACCCCCTCCCCTTCCCCCCCCTTTGCCTCGGACACCCTCCCCTTCCCCCCCCTTTGCCTCGGACACCCTCCCCTTCCCCCCCCTTTGCCTCGGACACCCTCCCCTTCCCCCCCCTTTGCCTCGGACACCCTCCCCTTCCCCCCCCTTTGCCTCGGACACCCTCCCCTTCCACCCCCCTTTGCCTCGGCTTCCCTCCCCTTCCACCCCCCTTTGCCTCGGCCCCCTCCCCTTCCACCCCCCTTTGCCTCGGCCCCCTCCCCTTCCACCCCCCTTTGCCTCGGCCCCCCTCCCCTTCAACCCCCCTTTGCCTCGGCCCCCCTCCCCTTCCACCCCCCTTTGCCTCGGCCCCCCTCCCGTTCCACCCCCCTTTGCCTCGGCCCCCCTCCCCTTCCACCCCCCTATGCCTCGGCCCCCCTCCCCTTCCACCCCTCTTTGCCTGTGGTCCCCTCCCTTTGTCCCATTGATGATGGGAGGGAAGGGGAACCTGGATATTACTTCAGAAAAGATTTGTTTTATTCGATAAATACTCATTTCAGACTTAATTGAGGGTGAACAAGGATAATTACCGGCTCTAGCTGGACCTTGTGTAATAGAAATTACTATAGCAGGACACTGTGATGAGGAAAGCAATTACTTCTTCCAAGAAATTATCCACTATTCTAAGATTCCGTGCCACTGGTGGATTGAAATCAGTGAAGAAACTATACTTTCGGTACATAAACGTTCTCACTGCCAGTGCCTTTTTTTTGAGGTGCTAGTGATTTTGTCTTTTTTTGGCAGTACTGTGGATGCAGTGTCATTCTTTTCTTTTTAGTTTTGTTCACATTGTCGGCGGCCTCCAGTCTTTTAATGTACAGCATGTTTCGTTAAATGTTGTATCATCTTTGTTTCTGTTTTGCTGATGTTTACTTGTGATGTCAGAAAGACATAGCTCCAGTTCATATTGTTTAATTAAATTACTCATACAAGTTGCCATATTTTACCTTCATTCTGCTCAAAATCCCTTCGTCATTGAGTCACAGGAGCTATAGAGGGCACATCTGCAGACTTCTTTCCCCCTTGAAAGCACACCTGTGCCTGAATGCTTCGACTTCTATTTGCAACATTCACATATCACCCTACGTGCTTTCATTTATGTGTGCAGGCTTGCCTTCGGTTTGGTGCAACATGAAGTTGCAGGATGGGGGGTAGTGACTTTAGGCGGTCTGCACAACTTATGCAGACTCTTGTTGTGAGCTAAAAGGTTATGCATATTCTTGATTAATTTTGTTAATTAATGGAGAGTTGCTTGCTGCATTAGCAGATAAGACCCTATTGCAGGACGCTTTATGTAGGTGACACCAGTGTGTGCAGTCAAGCCTCAATTATGAACCAAAGTTTGCTGCCCAGTATATTGTATGGGAGTGTGTAGCGTAGCAATGAGATGGGGGGGTCCGTGCTTCATTCAGCGTTATTCCACTTTCGTAATGACTATTGAATAATTATATCATGAGCCAACATGAGCTTGAATTATTAAACTTAAAACAAATGAGTTCTTAGACACGTAATTGAATATTTTGTTTGCACATAATTGATTATGCGTGAAAGCATTGAAAACTGACGTGACCAACTTTACAGTGTCCTCACATCATAAATGGGTATATAGCAGTGGGGAAGCTTCCGGGTGCGTTTTTGGAATAATGCTGCCACTGGTTTCTTAGCTTGCAATGTAGATTTTGTGTGTAGACACCTGTTTCCTGCAAGAATGGGCTTGGCAGTTTTACCCAAATGGGTGGGGGGATGTAAAGTGGTGCAAAGCATTATTATACGTTACACCTGCTTTTCTTAAAGATGCATTTACACTGGTCATGTTTTACTCCAGTATTTGGGTGCAGTATTGTTGCTTTCAAAATTACTTCTATACTATGTGATCAAAAGTATCCGGGCACCTGGCTGAAAATGACTTAATGCTGGAATTCAATATTGTGTTGGCCCATCCCCTTAGCCTTGATGACAGCTTCCACTCTCGCTGGCATACATTCAGTCAGGTGCTGGCAGGTTTGTTGGGGAATGGCAGCCCATTCTTCACGGAATGGTGCACTGAGGAGAGGTATCGATGTCAGTCGGTGAGGCCTGGCACGAAGTCAGCGTTCCGAAACATCCCAAAGGTGTTCTGTAGGATTCAGGTCAGGACTCTGTGTAGGCCAGTCCATTACAGGGATGTTATTGTCGTGTAACCACTTCTCCACTGGCTGTGCGTTATGAACAGGTGGTCGATCTTGTTGAAACATACAGTCGCCATCCCTGAATTGCTTTTCAACAGTGGGAAACAAGAAGGTGCTTAAAACATCAATGTAGGCCTGTGCTGTGACATTGCCATGCAAAACAACAAGGGGTGCAAGGCCCCTCCAGGAAAAACATGACCATACCACTGCCTCCGAATTTTACTGTTGGCACTACACACACTGGCTGATGACATTCACTGGGCATTCGCCATACCGACATTCTGCCATCGGATCACCAAATTGTGTACTGTGATTTGTCACTCCACACAATGTTTTTCCAGTTTCAATCGTCCAATGTTGGCAACGAGGACTAATGTCTGTAGTGGAAAGTTTTTCACTTAGTGGATGATGTGACCTCTTCCATCATCATGCTCCCTTATTGTTGTTTTATTATTGTTATTATCATCATCATCTTCTTCTTCTTTGTATTAATGACATAGCAAAATTCAATTTCTGTACAGTCCTTGTTCTTTCTTTTTCATTCATTGCTCATTCATCTTGTCACCATATTACCTTTTTCGTTTTTCTGTCTTTGTGGTTCTTCTTTTTTCCTGCCTCAATCCCCTTGAAAATAAAGTACGTGAGTTGTAAAAGTGTTGCTGTCTGTTATTTCTAGCATTTTAATGGCTTTACTTTACTGTTCTTTTCTTATTTATGTTATCCAGGCTATTCTTGATATCTCATTCCAGAAATAGTTGTCCTCTTAGCCTATTGCGTTTCATGTGGTAGAAACATCCAAAAGGAGATATTTTCACTTTCCTATTTCATATGTTGTTGTTGTTGTTGTTGTTGTTACTTGAAGCTTTATATATTTTATTTCCAGATCAAAACCCAAGTTCTAGAAAGCAGCAGAAAATTTGTCATCATGGCCATCAACAAACAAATATTGCCGCTGAAACTTATTCCCCATTTTGTAAGTAGATCTAATTTATTTCACATTAGTACATTGACACATTTTTCTTAAGCTGAAATTATAGTTAGTCTATGGATCAAACTATTTAGAATACTTTTCTGCTTTCTGTAGCTAATATTTCTCACAATGACTATGTGATAGTTTAGTTCTTAGTGGTACATATGTTCCATATAAGCGCACCAGATAGAAAATTTGTCAGTCTTAGGAGATATTATATTAATGCTGTTTAATACTGATCCTCTGTCGTCAATAATGGGATTGAAGAGAATCCACAAGTTTCTTCAGGTAGTACATCCAGCTGAAACTACTGAATAATGATTAGATCCTCTACAGATACCAAATTGCAGGGATATTGATTGCTATGTTTCACCTTCTGTTCCAGATAATCCTAGACATATTGTAAGGGGTCAAGATTGGCATATATAATGAGTCTGTTGAGGTGTACTGAGGTGCCCAAGTTTGTCAAACTAGGAATGCTTGTGCAGCCCAGGGAACTCGGCTGTTGTAATCTTAGAAGATAGGAGTTATTACAGCATATTCATTATGGAGATGTAGGAGAAAGGGGAACATTTAGTCATCAAGAATGTCAAAATGGACGACCTGGCTCTCATTTGCTGTGATACAGGCGAGTGAGCCCAGGCTTTGGCACAAAAAGCACCTCCGAAACATCACAGAATCATGCCTGTCCTGAGAAACTGCTGGGTCAAATGTCTGTAAGGACCTTCAGAACACTCAACACCTCGTATTTTTTGCAAAGAATCAAAATTGTGACTCGTCGGACTATACTACGTGTCTCCAGTAAGATTCTGTCTTGTTTCAGAGTTGTTCGGTACACTGAAGATGCACAGCTTTATGTGCCGCTCTGAGGAATGGCCTCGTGTGAAGTACCCACCTCCAGAACTCCACTGCGTGCAGTTCTCTCATCCACACGAAACTGGTCGAGAAGAGCCCGCATTTGCTGATAGCAGGTCTTGTCCGGTTTGAAACCAGTTGTCACTGGTGAGGCATGACACTGCTCATGAGCCACATTACAGGGCTGTGAGAGGTTCACTGTTCCTTCATACAGTTCCTATTGGTACGCCAACAGACTGAGCGACTGGATTTGCAGTGTGGTCACGACACATCCAAACACGATGGCTCCTTTACGCCATTCTTCTGAGTCTGCGAGTAGACCTGTCTTACTCCTCTAACTAGCACAAACTCACCACTTCACTGCCAGAACTTTTGTCAGCAGTGGAGTGTCAAACAATTGCCGGGTAGCTGTGATTGTGAGTTCCTTTGATGGGGGAACTAACATTTGATGCAGTCAAGTTCAGTTAAGTCACCCGGATTTGAAATTAGGCATTGTATAGTGTTTGAATAATAATGGTTACAATGCTAAAATCACGGTGTTCTTACAATCATATGGGAAGCTATAAACATTTACGAGGGTGTCATGTTCGGCAATTTTACAATGTGTAACAATAATGGCTGCAAGCTTTAAGAAGGATTTACAACTTGAGCCTACAGTAGTCTTTTAACAAATGTTCAAAATATGAAAGCATTTGCTTTGCAAACTTAATAACATTATGACAATATTTATCCTCTATTTTCAAATATATAGGAATTTCTACATTATCTAACTATTATATATAAGATATTCAGTGTTCTTGCTGACGCATTACAGGCAAATTTTGGGATGGTCACAAAAATAACTCATAATGACCATCACCTTCCTTCATATGTTCTCATTGCTTGTAATCTGAAATGCTATTACGCAGACACATATGTATCACTCGTAGTGTTTGTTTATTGTTCACTTAACATAGTGACATGTTCCTCTACCACAGCATCGTGATTACAGTGGTTTTCCTTTACAGACTTGGGATTTCTTCCTGCTGAAACTTCTCCTTATGAGAAGTGAATCTACAGATTCAGAAAAAGAGCCCCATTTAGTAGAATGTGAGAGGAACATCGAAAGGTGTGAGCATCTCTGTTACTAATTACTAAACGGCTAACCCAGCCAATGCTGCATGTCACAATTGCAGGTTGCGTATTAAACAGCTTACAGGAACAACAAAAATGTGTTTTTCAGTATTTTTTGGACAAATGTAAAAACTTAAATTGCTATGTAATGTACTCATTATGAGACATAGTCTTACGTTGAAGATTTAACATTGTAAGACTAGTATTACAGTTATAAACTCTGTGTGTGTGTGTGTGTGTGTGTGTGTGTGTGTGTGTGTGTGTGTGTGTGTGTGTGTTGAGGCAGCATAACTCACTGCACGCAAATTACCCATACTCTGTGTGTGTGTGTGTGTGTGTGTGTGTGTGTGTGTGTGTGTGTGTGTGTGTGTGTGGAGGCAGCATAACTCACTGCACGCAAATTACCCATACTCTGTTCATCCAGTATTTGAGATGAGAACACTTAGTGACTTACAACAAACTTTACTCATAATTTCAAATCTACATGAACCTTTTCCTCACTGATGTTGTTGTTGTTGTTGTTGTTGTCTTCAGTCCTGAGACTGGTTTGATACCCTCCACAAAACAATGAAAGCAAAAAAGATTTTTATTTACTACATTTTTGCAGTTCCTGCAGTGAAACTGCCTCTTAACAGCATTAAACTTAATTAATTTATTACTGCTTTACTACTAACCTTCTTTGCAACACATTTTGAGTTCAGTATCCACATATATCACCGAATGTACCTGTAAAATTATATCATTGTATGACGTAATTCATGAGGTATGACGCCATAAGCATTTAGATGCATGAAAAACTAGCTGTTGTTTAAAACAGATTCCAAATTACCCATACTATACTTATCCAGTGATTAATAATGAGAGAACTTAATGACTTCCAACAAACTTTAACCTTAATAAATCAATCAAAAAAAGTTAAGCACGTAATTGGTTCTCGTATCTTGAAATAACATAGATGTCTTATACTGTATTTTTTGTTAATACAGAATATTGCACAAAGAAAAACTACACTATATGTTCGTTTTGAATCAGTTATGAAGTGAAAAAGGAACATTATTTGAGGCCGGCCGCGGTGGTCTAGCGGTTCTAGGCGCTTCAGTCTGGAACCGCGCGACCGCTACGGTCGCAGGTTCGAATCCTGCCTCGGGCATGGATGTGTGTGATGTCCTTAGGTTAGTTAGGTTTAAGTAGTTCTAAGTTCTAGGGGACTTATGACCACAGCAGTTGAGTCCCATAGTGCTCAGAGCCATCAACATTATTTGAAAAAACAAAAAATTGCGATGTCCCACAGCATCAAAAAACAGTGCACTGTGTAGTAATGTGCAAGTCCTCCACAAACTTTCAGGCACTCTCAAATGCAATGGGACATGCTCAGTACCAACTCCTTGCAGGCCTTTGAGACATATTTTCCCACTCAGTGGCAGCATTTCTGAGAGCTTCAATCGTTAATGGAGGATGTTGATGACTAGAAATTGCTGTTTTGAGCAAGCTCTCTGCATGCTCTATGCAATTCGTATCCTGTGAGCGTGCTGGCAAATCCATTCTTCGGATCCCACGTCCTCTCCGAAACCGACACAAACTGCGAGCACGATGAGATCGGGCGTTATCATCTTGTAGAGTAAACCCTTCCCCTACAGTCTCTGCAAAACCACTGATTATGGATCGGAAAATGTTGTTTTCAACGCGACTGAGCCACCAGATTGTTGGTGACGTTCCACAATTGCTGAGGTATAATTATGTTCCCCTGTTCACCTCCGTATGCAAGCAGAGTTATCGTCAAGGTGCAAGTCCATTTGCACATCGTCTGTGAACAGCATTTTGGTCCAATGGTCTCGTGTCCAACATTCATGTGCCCTAAGCCCTCTTACACGAATACTCCTGTGATGTGGACGGAGTGGTGGAGTCTTGAAAGATCCTTGACCATACAGCCCCCTACAGGGAAGTCTGCTGCACACAGTTTGGGTACTTGCGGTAACCACTGTGGCTTCTCGAAACTTGTGGCGCAGTGTAGTCGCTGTCTTTGTAGGGTGTGTCTGTGCACATTTCATTATGTACTGGTCCTGAGCTGCTGTAGTTTTGTGTGGACAGCCTTCGTGATGCTGATCCGCTATTGAATGTGTTTCCTGAAACTTCCTCCACAGTCTGGAGACAACACTTCGATTAATGTGAAAAATATGGGACATACAATGCCGGCATTGCATTTCAGTAGGTGGACTATGGTGAGGTTGGGTTATGTCATTTGTGGGGGGGGGGGGGGGGGGGTAGGCGAAGACAGGAAGAGGGGCTGGCAGGAAGAGGGGCTGGGGAAGAATAGCTAGTGGCTCAGAGGGAGGCAGCAGGTTTGCCAACTATGAATGTGGGGGAGAGGAGTGCTAGGTGTGCAGGCTATAGTTGAGACAGCATAAGAAGATCTCTGACAGCTCACAACGCCGTTGCTGGCACTCGTCAGCGAAACACTAATGGCAACGGGCACAAATGGTAGCTGTGTACAAAGTTCTGACAACAATGAAGCATTGCTGTAGAGACATTTACAAAATTGCATTACGTAATTGGTTCACTTAGGCCCACAAAGCTAGTGCGCCCTGCCCGCTGCAGTCAGGGATCAACTATAGGCACATGATGCGTGGGTGCCGGAGCCGGTGAGGTGCACCGGTGATGTGGGGGCATAGTTTGGTAGGGGGTGTCAGAACAGAAGGAGGGGAAATTATTTGATACAGGGTGTGGGGACAGTGGGTTAAACGTAATTCCATACTTTTTCTTGCTTAGGTGCTTAATGTAAGATATTTAAAAATTAACTCATTTGTAAAATAATCATAAGTTTGAAGCTGTGTTATACGTGGGAGTTTGATTAGTAAAAGAATCAGGGACTTAGTGGTAATGTACTGATGGGTACTGTTGTTTATTGCTTATACCATCTCGTATCATTTTTAGTACAACTGGCTGAAGAAATCTTTCCTGTGCCTTGTCTCATATGCTCTCTGTTAGTGTTTGTCATGTAACACAAATATAAAATAGCTGAACAGGGTGATAATGTTGTCCACACCAAGAAGGGTTAACGCTCATTGGTTTTCATTTTGTCAAAACTGGTACAAAAATTTTAGCACACGCTGTTTGCGGCCCCTCTGTTTGACATCCACTGGGAGGAGACAAAATACATCTGCCTCTCTCTTTTTCTCATTTAATTTAGAATAACTGGAAATGAAATGGCAACAGAGATAAAATTCCTTAAGTGAGCACCTAATTGATGATAAAGAATACTTGATGAGAAAAATAAAGATGATAATTTTATGTCATACCCCAAAACTAAACAGAAAGAGCTACGTCACAGCCAGGGGAGTTGTGATGTGTTACAACCTCGCCTGCTTTTGGGTATGTTTTCATATGTATATTGTGAGGCAATAATGTATCCACTGAATATTACAAGCATCTGATGCCCTAGAACAAAACCCAGCCAGTAGGATACCATTTTATTATTCAAAAATCACATTATTGAGATGAGGCTTTTGAGTACTGCAAATGTTACTTCAGGTAAAGTTGGGAAGTCCTGTTGTTCAGTGTAAATTTGATCTGCAGAGTAGGCAGCTTTTGTAGGTAGTCATTTTGTGCTATTTCATTCAAAAGATTAATGTAGATAACTTTTTTGTTGGATGGTTTATTGCCGCTGGAAATTCGTCCAAAGATGAAGTAGTTTTGCCTCATTCCTCATTATTTTCAATAGTGAAGAAAGGAATGCAGATGTGTCCATGAATCTTTTGAAGATATTGTATTGGATGATGTCCCAAAACTACAATTACAGATGAAAACATAAAAAAAGCTGAGTACTGTATTCTACAATGGATGATTATGAATGTCCAACGTATTCATCACCTTAAGCATATTCAATGAAGATTGCGGATTGCTGAACAACATCAAAAATCAGAATAAAGTATCAGGGCAATATCTGAAGTGTTTTAAAAAAAATGTAAGTTTTTTTGGTGCTGTTTAGTTACTGTGGATGAGACAAGAGTCCACAGTTTCAACCTAGAAGAAAACAGCCATAAAAAAAGGGGGTTGAGGTCCACTCTGCACCACAAAATGTGATGCCACATTCATTTGCTTGGAAAATTTACAGCTAGCATTTACTGGGATGCAAAAGGGATTTCTGTCCTCAATTGCCCCACAAAGAGTAAAATAGCATCTGTTGAATGCTGTGAAATTATCGTAGACTGACTAGATGGGAAAAAAAAGTATGTGAGAAGAGAGTTGGATCTCAAAAGGAGAAGACAATCTTTCATCGGGACAATCTTGTTACCCTCAGAGGTGTTCTACAGTGGAAAACTGAATGGCATTAGAAACAGGCTTGTGTCATTTACCAGATTTTGCTCCTCTGTTTTCCACCTACTCCTGCATCTAAAGATATTTATGGTTGAAAATGTTGAGAGCCAGTGGAATGCAGCTATAGATGCCTATTTGTAGACCTTGCAGAATCACACTTAAAGCATGAAATGAACTCATCAAAACATATGACATAATACTCTGACCTCTGAATGCATCTCTTAACATTTCACCGTGCACCTGTATTGCTCAGTGGTCTTGTGACATTATGAGTACCATCTGTTAAACAAATAAAATTATAAATATGAATATAATAGAGGGAAACATTCCACGTGGGAAAAATATATCTAAAAACAAAGATGATGTGATTTACCAAACAAAAGTTTGGTAAGGTAAGTCTTTCCGCTCCCGGGATTGGAATGACTCCTTACCCTCTCCCTTAAAACCCACATCCTTTCGTCTTTCCTCTCCTTCCCTCTTTCCTGATGAAGCAACCGTTGGTTGCGAAAGCTTGAATTTTGTGTGTATGTTTGTGTTTGTTTGTGTGTCTATCGACCTGCCAGCACTTTCGTTTGGTAAGTCACATCATCTTTGTTTTTAGATATATAAAATTATAAATAACTACACATGGGCCAGAAACTGGTGCAAAACATTTTCCTTCTTGAAATTAGGGTTCATAGAGTTTATTTGAAGAACTTGGTAACTGCAGTATTAAATGAGTGTAAGTGGGTGGAGACAATACAGCTACAGTGTTAATCAGTTAGCGCCAAATTAATTTTTGTTAAATTTTTTTTATGTTTACTACTTTTACCTTGTTTGTTATATTGAAAAAGAAGCATTTAAAGTGAAGAAAGTTAATTTTTTACCATTCTTGTTTTAATAAAATATATTATACCATGTACGTAATGCTAAGCACAATTGAGAACAAAATGTACATTCATATGAAATGATTACACATTCTTGTACTGAAAGAAACAAATTAAACATGAGTGCACAGTACAAATCAAAAACAAAAACAACTAATTATTTGTGGTGATCAGAAGCAAAACACTCAATATACAGGTATAGTCTCACATTATACTTCTTGCACTTGGTACTTGCTGATTTCTTACATCCCCTTCTTCTGAGTTCCTTTATTTTCATAATCAGGTGCTTCATTCCATGAAACTGGAGCTAGTGGACTTGTATTCTGTGTGGATGGAGGATCCAGGAACTTCAATGTGTTTCCTTGACCACTAAGAGTTTCTTTTAACATTAATTATTGGGTTCAGAACAGTTGTATTTGATTCTGTAGAAACAGTGAAATTGTCCTGCTATTTACACAACAACAGACCACGTTCTTTTCGTTTAGCAGAATGGATAGCACCTTTTTGTCTTTCTCTATTTCCTTCTTATTTGGAAGGGGACAATGTTGGGGGATACAGTTTTCCCTTAAAGTCCTGATGTCACCAAAATCTTGTTCCCTAAGCAAAATTGGCATAGCAGTAGGCATAGTAGAATAATTAGCACGTGTCCACGTGCGACCAATTCTCGAGTACCGTTCGTCAGCCTGGAGGCTGTCCTGAGTTAGATTGACAGATGAGAGAAGACATAAAAAGTTGACCCGCAAAGTTCATTACAAGTTTGTTCGGTCAGCATAAGATACAGAAATGTTCAACAAACTGCAGTGTGAAGCAGTAATAGAAAGACATTGTGCATTATGGGCAGCTGTACTTACAAAATTCCAAAAGCTCACATTTTAAAATGGGTCACAAAATGTACTAATTTCTCTGACATTCATTCCCACAGAATGGTAAGTGTTAAAAATGATGCAGGTACACAACAAACTCCTAACCACACACTGTACAGAGTAGATGTAGACATGTAGGCAAAAGCTCACCATATACATGAATGTGTGTGGGCAGAATTGCACCATGAATTGTTGTAAGTAAGGAGAAGTTTCCCGACGTAAGAAATCTAACTACTGGATGATGTTGCAGCCCTCTGACAGAAATATTGGCATCTAAGAATGTAACTGGAGTGAACACCTTCACTGGCTTTGAGTGTGCTGTGAAATTCCTGCAGTGGCAATCATACACAGATTTTATCTCAGTGTCACTTAGCTGCGAGCTCCCAGTCCAGTTATGAGCAGCTCAGTGTGTTGAGTAAAGTAGTTTCCGAGCAGGAAAGAGTCACGCAAAGTTCCCTGCAGGTGTATGAACAGAAGCAGAAATGTCTGGCAGTCAAACTCTGCTACTGTACTGAGCTAGGGCATAAAATGCTCAGTGGCACAGGTATGGTCCATAAACTTCTGTTTGCAGTCAATGTAACAAGGAAAATCCACACAAGCATGTACTGGGAACTTAACTAAACTTAAGTTTCCGAGTTATCAACAGCAGGATGTAAATTTCACTCGAATGCACGGGATAACATGAAAATACTCCTTGGCATGCTGAATTAGAAACCTTATTGCTTTTATCTTAAATCCAGTACACAAAAGTAAGGTCTGAGCAGAAGTCCTGCATAAATGTCTGGTGGTTTCTTGTGGTTTATTTTACTATTTATAAAAAGACTAGCTCAGCAATGTTGCACACACTTAATTTTTCATTATATAAATAATAATTTATTTTGCGTCATAAAACATTAAATTAACATGCATTTTAGCACGCTTTGCATAATTTACGTAAATTGGCTGATAGGGTCATTAATTTTAAATTTTTATATCATGTAAGATACTTCACTTGTGGATGAGACCTATCATTTGGGGACAAAAAACCACACATTGTGCTGGGAGATGTCAGATGAGGGTTCTGTGTGGAGAGACAGTACAGAGAACATGTGTTTCATTTCTGGGTGCTGGCCAGCAACGCAGTCGAAAGTCCTAAGTTTTGCGAGAGATGTCGATGTTGAACTCAGATGCTTTCGCGAAAGATTTTATGTTGTGAACTTTAACGTTTTTGTCAGGTGTCTTGACAGAATGGAGTAATAGGTATAGGAAATGAATTATGTTCTTTATTTAGTGGTGTTGAGTCAAGTATTGAGAACACTGGCTAGTAATTACATTGCTATCTCAAGGGATTTTTTTTCTTTTTTTTAATAAACATTTTTATTTAAAACTGCAAACTATAGTGTCATCTAGTTTACTCCATTAGCAGCCAGCATTACATTATGGTACATATGACAGGACTGGACTTTCACTGATCTCTTGCAAAACAATGAGCTTCTGTAATCTTGTTACACCTGTTTAAGGCCTGTAGAAGATATTTTCTTTCATTCCTGTGTTATTAGTTGTGAGAAGCTGTCTATTACGGAGACTAATTGCCAACCCCCTGTGGGTTCGGGTGTTAGAATAGGCCCGCGGTATTCCTGCCTGTCGTAAGAGGCGACTAAAAGGAGTCTCAAATGTTTCGGCCTTATGTGATGGTCCCCTCTCGGGTTTGACCTCCATCTTTCTAAATTATTCCGAAGAGCAAGCCACTGGGGGAAGGGCGCCTTACATGGTGCATTGTATCCGTCGTGCAATTAGACCTTTAGCCGTCTTTCTCGTCGTTGCAATGGTGTCCCGCTCGTTTTCGATCTCTTGGGCGATTACCACGCTGCACTCTGCAGTGTTTCTTTTAACTGCGACGACGACCTTGGCCATTTTTGCACCTAAGATCCAGCACGGTAGCCAGTCCGTTGTGGTGGGGCCGCCATGTACCCTCTTGGTTGTAGCCCCCTGACAACACAGGGATCGCTCTACTGATGCCTGCGCCGTTAACTCCCCACGTATGCCAAGGAGTAGATGCCCATCGCCCTGGGGCATCGGGACTCCCGGCAATGGCCATCCTGCCAGGTGGCCTTTGCTGTGGCTGGGTGGCGCCCGTGGGGAGGGCCCTTGGTCGGAGTAGGTGGCATCAGGGCGGATGACCCGCAATGAAGCGTGGTACATCATCTCTCGCTGGCGGCCAGCCGTCAGCAGTCTCTAAGCGTTCCAAAGCTCACTTTAAGGCTAATTTGTATGACCCTAAATCGTTCCCCTCCCTGGCCACACCATGGGAGGAACGAAAGGCTGTGAATGAGAGCGAAAGATACTCGCCCCGGTATCTCGTCTGTACCAGAGCTGACGGGGATTCGTTTGTGTCTGTGAAGCCTCAGTTCTTTGTCGAACATTTAGAGGACAAGTTCGGGGAGGTGGAGGGCTTGTCCAAGATGCGGTCTGGATCGGTGTTGATAAAAACGGCATCCTCTGCCCAGTCACGAGCCTTGCTGGCTTGTACGAAGTTGGGGGATGTGTCTGTTACTATCACCCCACATAACAGCTTAAATATGGTCCAGGGAATTATTTTTCACCGCGATCTCCTTTTACAGTCCGATGACGAGCTGCGCACCAACTTGGAGCGCCGAGGTGTCCATTTCGTCCGGCGCGTCCACCGGGGTCCGAGGGATCGTCAAGTTGCCACCGGTGCCTTCATCTTGGCCTTCGAGGGTGACACGTTACCTGAGAAGGTCAAGGTGATGGTGTACCGTTGTGATGTCAAGCCGTATATCCCTCCCCCGATGCGGTGCTTCAAGTGTTGGAAGTTCGGCCACATGTCTTCACGCTGTGCTTCCGACCTCGTCTGTCGCGATTGCGGTCGACCTTCCCATCCTGATCATCCCTGTGTGCCGCCTCCAATCTGTGTGAACTGTGGTGCGCACCATCCGCCTTGCTCGCCAGACTGTCCGATTCTGCAGAAGGAGTGGAAGATCATGGAAATCAAGACTCTCAACCGCCTGATGTACACTGAGGCGAAGCGGAAATATGATCGGCTTCATCCAGTGCGCATGACAGCTTCTTATGCCGCAACTGTCACTCCTCCTACAATTCCATCCACTCCAGTCAGCTCTCAGAGTCGAAGTCCCACACCTGCCCCCTTGATGGTGGGGGGCACTAAACCTCCTGTTGCTCCTGCTCCATCTACTTCAGGAGCAACACCCCCCCCAACCATCGGGGACATCAGTCCCCCCTTCCCAGCTGGAGAAGCGTAAGACTTCTTCGGCTACTCTCGTAAGAAAGGGGTCCCTTGGGGACCTCCCTTCGCACGTTCCGACCGGTTCCAAAGCCGACAGCCACAAGTGGCTCAAACAACCGCCAGTCCCTGGTCGTCGAGACACACGGTCATCGTCTGTCCCTGAGACTGACCCAGTGACGCCCTCCCAGCCTGAACCACCCAAGGCGCAGTGCGAGAAGCAGAAGAAGAAGAGACTCCCCAAGGCTACCGACATTGCGGTGGCACCCATTCCACCGCTTCCTACAAGCTCTGCGTCTGAGGATGAGGTGGAGATTCTGGCGTCCACTGAGGACATGGATCTCGCCAGTCCCTCGGATGCAATAGATAGCTGTTGTCCAGGTGGTGACTCAGTAGCAGCAGGGGCCCCGGAGGCGTAATCTGCCTCCCCAATCCCTTCACGCCTTTCCCATCCATGGCTAATACCATCCTCCAGTGGAACTGCAGCGGTTTCTTCCACCATCTAGCTGAGCTCCGCCAACTTATCAGCCGTCATCCTTTCCTTTGCATTGCTCTGCAGGAAACTTGGTTTCCAGCAATGCGAACCCCCGCCCTCCGTGGCTATCGGGGTTATTTTAAGAACCGGGCAGCTTATGAAAGGGTGTCTGGTGGCGTCTGCATATATGTCCTTAACTCTCTTCACAGTGAGTTTGTACCTCTACAAACAGCTTTAGAGGCTGTCGCTGTTCGGGTGTGGACGCCACAGGCTATTACCGTCTGCAGTATTTACCTTCCACCTGATGGTGCTGTCGCGCAGCATGTCCTGGCTGCTCTGATAGCCCAACTGCCGCCACCTTTTTTGCTGCTGGGCGATTTCAATGCCCACAACCCTCTATGGGGTGGGCCTGTCTCCGATGACCGCGGTCGGGCCGTGAAGCATGTGTTGGCTCAGCTCGACCTTAGCCTCTTGAACACCGGTGCTCCCACGCATTTCAGTGTGGCCCATGGCTCGTTCTCGGCCATCGATCTCTCTATTTGCAGCCCTGGACTTGTCCCATCCCTCCACTGGAGAGTGCATCCTGACCTGTGTGGTAGTGACCATTTTCCCATCTATTTGTCACTGCCCCAGTGTCATTCTTCTGGGCGCTTGCCCTGCTGGGCTCTCCACAGGGCTGACTGGCCGGCTTTTACTTCCGCTGCAACCATTGAGTCTCCCCCACAGGGTGACATTGACGAGGTGGTGCGTGTTTTAACCACGTCCATCATTTCAGCGGCCGAGGCTGCCATCCCCCGTTCTTCTGGCCACCCTCGGAGGAGGGCTGTACCCTGGTGGTCGCCGGAGGTTGCTGAGGCTATTCGCGACCGTCGGCGGGCTCTCCAGCGTCATAGGCGGCACCCGTCTCTTGAGACCCTCATCACCTTTAAGAGGCTCCGTGCCTTCGCCCGTCGTCTTATTGCACGGCGTAAGCAGGAGTGCTGGGATAGATATGTCTCATCCTTGGGCTCCCATGTCTCCCCCTCGCTCGTGGGGTCCCGGATCCGGCGGATTTACGGATACCAGACCCCTATGGGTGTCCCTGGACTCTCCTTGGACGGCGCTGTCTGCACGGACGCTGCCGCCATTGCTGAACGGCTTGCCGCGCACTTTACTCAGAGCTCTGTGACTACATCCTATCCCCCCGCCTTTCGCTCTCTAAAGGAGCGAGCCGAGCAGACGCCGTTCTCATTCCACACGCGTCGTTCTGAAACATACAATGCTCCTTTCAGCGAGAGGGAATTCCTCGCTGCCCTCGCCGATTGCCCTGATACAGCACCAGGCCCAGACTGCATCCACGCGCAGATGCTGAAGCATCTCTCCAGGGACTGCCAGAGACACATTCTCGCGATATTTAATCGCATTTGGAGCGAAGGCGTGTTCCCGTCGCAATGGCGAGAGGGTGTTATTGTCCCCATCTTGAAGCCCGGTGCGGACCCACAGGCGGTGGGCAGCTATCGTCCCATTACCCTCACCAACGTTTTGTGCAAATTGCTCGAACGTATGGTGGGGCGGCGTTTGTGTTGGGTCCTTGAGTCGCGCAGTCTCCTCTCTCCATCCCAGGGTGGCTTTCGTCGGGGCCGGTCTGCCACGGACAATTTGGTGCGGCTGGAATCTGCAGTCCGTACGGCCTTTGCCCGACGTCAGCATCTCGTTGCTGTATTTTTCGATCTGTGGAAGGCGTATGACACCACATGGCGGCATCACATCCTCGCCACGTTGCATGAGTGGGGTCTTCGTGGTCGGCTCCCGGCTTTTCTTCAAACCTTTTTATTGTGCCGCTCTTTCCGGGTGCAAGTCGGTGCCACCTCTAGTTCATCTTATATACAGGAAAATGGGGTCCCGCAGGGCTCAGTGTTGAGCGTCTCCTTATTTCTGGTGGCCATTAATGGTCTGGCTGCAGCAGTGGGGTCGTCGGTGTCTCCTTCTTTGTATGCCGACGACTTCTGCATCTCATTTACCTCCATGACTACGGGAGTCGCCGACCGCAGGGGGGGGGGGGCAGTCTCCTTCCCCTTGGGGTTTTATCTGCTCTGCGACTTTGTCTCGCTTGTTTTTGGAATGGGGGACTGATGACCTTAGCTGTTTAGTCCCCCTTAAACATCCCAACAACCACCAACCACCACTAATTGCCAGTTGCATTACATTTACTTCTTGTTCTTCTTTCAGTCTGAATCTGGTCACACAATGGATTTAGATTTAGTATAACTATTAAAATAATGTTCTGTTGGGTTCAAGAACTGTAAATTGTTCCTTAAACTACCAGTCACACATCTTTTATTTAAATTTAATCAGTATTATTTGTGTCATACAGACACATGCTAATTCTTGAGCTTTACACAAAAGTAATGCTAAGCAGTAATTAGAGCACTTGAATAATGTTTTGTGCACGAATTACACTTTCTTACTTCCTTAAGATTCTTTCAATAAATCTCTGTCTGGCATCTGCCTTTCCATGTCTAGATTTGTCCAGTCAGTCCACTTTAAAACTCACAGACATAATCTCCTAGATATTCAAATATGTCTATTCAATTCTTTTTCTGTATCAGGTGTTCCAGTCTCGTTATTAATTTGCTACAACTGTCATATAATTGTGTATTTGATAATTTCACATCTCCAGCTGAGCAATTTTAAGAAGAAGAGTGGTAGTACAGACTCTACCCGTGTACACAAATCAGAAATCCATTGGAACCAAAAGCACTTTTCAAGGATTATACATATAGAGAAACATTTCATTTTGTGTTTCTGTCAACATTTTGTTCTCAAAACAAATCTTGTGCAATCTACGGTAAATTGTGTGAGGGTCATTTTTAAAGTGAGAACCTATTTGCAATAGAGTAAGAGAAACTTTATTTGTGAAAGAAGATTGTATCACAAACTACAGTGAGCACATTTTCCTTTTTTCAATTTAGTCATCAAAGAACATTTAAACATTTGTCAAGCCATTTGCACCAGCTTTTGGATCCAAGCATCAAAGAATGCTGCTGCCTGACCGTCAAACCAGTTAGCAACAATTTTTTTCATTGTGTAATAATTTTCCAAGTGCTTTCCATCAAGAAATTCCTTCAGTTTTGGATTTTGGAAACAGATGAAAATCTGATGGTGCTAAGTCAGGGTGGTATGGCAGATGAACCAGTAATTCCCAATGAAACTTGTGCAGTCATGTCTTTATTCTTGCCGCAACATGAGGCCGAGCATTGTCATGAAGCAGAATGACACAGCTAGAGAGCAGTCCCTGCTGGTGATTTTGAACAGCGTGCGCCTAAGCTTTAATAATGTTTCAAAGTTCGTATTAGTATTTATAGTCATTTCCCTTGGCAAAAAGTCTAACAGAGGGATGCCTTTCTGGTCCCAAAACACCATGGCGATGATTTTCCATGTTGAAGATTCTCGTTTGAATTTTCATGGTTTCATTGGGGAGTTTGAATGATGCCACTCACTGTATTGATGGTTATTCTCTGGAGTGTAGTGCGCAATCCATGTTTCATCACTGGTTACAGTGTGACTCAAGAACTCATCACCTTCCGTGTAATAGCACTCCAAAATGGACAAAGAATGTGCCATTCACTTTGTTTTAGGTTCTTCTGTTAACATTTTTTCATCTTGCACAACTTTTTGGTAGTGAATTTTGTTGATAACAGTGTGATAAGCTACTGATCGTGAAACTTGTGGAAATATCTGATGCTGTTCGTCAGTATAAAAGGGTCTATTTTAGCGAATTGCCTCATCAACTTTTTGTGTCGAGCCTTCATTCATGGCTGTAGGCCATCCAGATTGTACTTCATCATGAACATTTGTCCTTTCTTCATTAAACAGCCTACACTATTGAAATGTGGGACTTAGGGAAAGCAGGAAAAGGTGTGGGCGGGGCCTAATTAGTTACTGTTGGTTGCACAGTAAACACACTTTATTTTAGGAAATAAGTTTTTTAAAACAATCATTTGAAAAAGATTGACTGTAACACAAGCTACACTGATGGCTGAAGGCCTTATAAAGAAAGAATTCAAAATTATTTGTCGGCTGAAGGCCAAAAGCAATACTTCAGAACAATTAACGACTGAAGGCCTGAATTTCACATGAGGAAGACAATTATACGTCAAAGATACCAAAATAATTTTTAAAACAATCATTAAAAAATGACTGTAACACAAACTACGCTGACGGCTGAAGGCTTTATTATGCAAGAATTCAAATTATTTGTCGGCTGAAGGCCACAAGCAATAGGAATAATTTAAACAAATATTATTTTTAAACAATTGACACAATCAGACCAAATAAAAAGGGGAGTGATCCACAGAGAGTGATCCAAGGATCGATCTGAGAAAAGTCCCTACAGCTGCATAAGCAGCGAGACAGGCAGCCAAGAGTTACGCTCAGCTAACAGGATGGCAACTCAAACTAGGGACAGTTTAAACGCCAATCAATTCTCTTACTAACTCAACCTAATGTGTGATAACCAGTACAATGATGGAATAATTCAAGCGAGGACGAAGTGACACACAGCACTGCGTCTTCAGAATCCACTGTTTAAAACATCGGAAGGCAGAAGGAGCCACTACACCCAAGGTAGACAAAACAAACCACAATCCACACTGCAATCAAGGAGGCTGTCGAACTACACTTCATGCTGGACAGCATCGGCAAGGTGAGGAAAAGTACACTGCCACAAAAGTACACTAACCTCCAGGGCAGGTAACTGGGGCGTTAGCGGCCACTAGGCAGGAAAATACCACTGGTTGCACTTCACTAAATAATAACACAAAATTCAAAACTAATAACAGGCGGTGGAAGACAGCTAATAGATTCCACCAACTCAACACGCTCTACTTGCTGCTGTTCATCTCACGGCGACCCTTGAGCAGCAACACACGAACAAATGGCGTGATCACAAAATAGTGGAGGTTTCACTACTGGATTAATGTTCACTCAACTCAATGCTGGGTCCGGTGGACAATGGGGTTGTGGCCCTCATAACTACAGCCCCTCGATCCTGCAATGCCAGCTTGCCACCAGCGGTCCCAGCATGTCCTCAAGCTGCCTAACCTCTCTGCTCCTCCGTCCCAACTGAACTACCAATGCACATGACCCGGAAAACACTTCATGTCCTTCCAAAGATAGCACTGGTAATAGATATCAATAAACACTGCTGCTGCCCCTCACGGACAGACAACACTAGCATACGGAGTGGTGCCAGTAAACAGAAGAAGAAAACAAGACGCCACGATCCCTATTACACGATGCCAACCTACCAACGGTACCAACGCGAGCCGCACACAGATCAACCCCCTCCCCTGAAACACCAGTCCGGGGGTAACCCAGCAAGTGCAAGTGGCCTAACCAAACTTGATTTGATTAAGATGGACCCGGTATTGCTTACCGGTGTGATTGTCTTTAACCAGAAGATTAACTGGGCCTAAGATACGCATAATAGTACAGGGACCCAGGAAACGGGGTGAACTTACCAAGGTTTCTAATACGCACCTCCCTCCCGGGAAAATCACAGACACACACCTGGTGTCCTGGTTTACTCCTAAAGACTCATTGATTACCTCCTTGGCACGTCCCACTCTTTTACACAAAATACTCTTCCTGACAATGAGTTCATCCAAATGCTCACCCACTGAAAGCCGTTTCTTAACCGGCCCCCAAGTGGGGTCCTGATCCTGGTGGTTGGCAATGTCACTAAACAAATGAGGAATATTGCCTAACATGATGCAACTAAGATTGCATGCTGCAGCTTCTTGGGTGTCCTCATTAGATGGTTGTTCAGTAAATACACGGTTAAGGACATCTGCGAACGCATTCTCGGTGCCTCTAATTATTCTTCACCTCGAATTGAAATGCTGAAATGCGTACTGCCCACCTGGCGATACAGCCAGTTTTATGTGGCCTTGCTAGCACACAGCTCAATGCTTGATTGTCAGTTTCTAGCTGAAATAGCGATACTTCTCCATCGTGAACAAGACAGCCAATGCCTCACATTCGTAAACAGAATATTTAAGTTTGGTACTGGTCAACCGGCGAGTCGCGTACGCTAATGGCTGCCTTTGACCCTCAGACTCCTGTAGAGGATGGCCGAAATACCCGCCCTAGACGCATCAGTTTGTACAATAAATTTTTTATTAAAATCGGGCACCCTAGAATGGGAGGGTTGGCTATAGCTGTCTTAATGTGCTCAAATGTGGCCTCTTGGGCAGGCCCCCATTCAAAACACACACCCCTTTTTGATGCAGTTCATTTAAAGGAGCTGCCAACTGAGCAAAATTAGGGACAAAATGTCTAAAATAATTTGCCACACCTACGTACCTAACAATCCCATGTTTATCAGCAGGCAGCGGAAGAGCTCTCAAATCCTTAGTCAGCTCCTGGTCAGTGGGAACGTTCTTGCCTCATACTAAGGATATCTGCTGCCTGGCTAATGTCAACTTACTGGGTTTAACAGTCAAACCGGCCCCTTGCAGATTAGCAATGACTTGCTGGATATGTTCCAAATGCTCCTGAAATGAACAGCTATGGATCACCCAGTTGTCCAAGTAATTATAAACACAGACTAATTTCAAGTCTCCAAGAATATTATCCAGCAAACGAGTGAGAATGGCTGCGCCAGTAGCCAAACCAAAGGGAACCATGTTAAACTCAGATTCCAATCAGTACAAAATGCTGTAGCGTATTTACATTCTTCGGCTAAGGAAATCTGATAAAATAGGCTCGATTCAGATCGAGCACAGTGAACCAATTAGTGCTGGCAAACCAAGTAAAAGAGTTATGAAGATCAGGTAAAGGAACAGAGTCGAAGACAACTATGGTGTTCAGGCGCCAGTAGTCAACAACAGGCCGAAAATCTTGCCCCAGATCCTTAGGAGCAGGGAATATGGGGGAAGCATAAGCATATGTAGAAGGCATAATAACACCTTGCTCGAGCATCTTAGAGATCTTTCCTCTTAGTATCTTTGTCTTAGGCAGTGAGTGACGATATGGGCTCTGCATGACGGGAATATGGTCAGACAGATGAATATGGTATTCAGGAAAATTAGTAACCCCCAGTCGATCGCAGAGAAGCTCGGGGAACCTCTGTAACAAATCTCCAAGTTCAAAGGCCTGCTGTGAGACAGATGAGAAGATCAGACTCATTAACCTTTCCATCAACAGCCAGCATGCCGGCATTTCGATGCACCTTATGCTGGGCACATTCACAGAACCCAAACTTCTGAGCAGAAGCGAACTTAAAGAAGAAGGTGTTTCCAGAATAATCCAAGACAATACCAGTTTTACTGATAAAATCACATTCCAAAATCAAATCAGCCGGCAGCTTCTTAACCAAGGCCAAAGGGCCAGGAGAAATCCCCAAACGAGATACTCCCTCAGACCCAACCATGCAGAGGCAACACCTGGCCATTGGCAACCCGACATCTCTGCACCGAAGAAGGGACCGACTTAAGTCTCGTAAGATGACCAAATTCAAGAAACCATTCCAAGCTCAACAACGAAAAGGAGCTACCAGAATCCAAAAGGGCACAAATAGGTTCACCACCTACTGGAGAACAAATATAAAGCAGGGGAGGTGATGATCGAGCAACGACATGGGCACCCCAAGGTTTAAAGGCTCGATCCTGAGGTCACTGCCCAGCCCAGTGTCATTTATTATCTGGGTGCATGTGCTTGAACGCAAGAACGAACTAAATGACCTGTCTGACCGCACCTGAAGCAACGCCGTGGTTCCCTTTTAGCAAACTCAGCTGATGTAAATAACCTGGAGTTGTCCTTGATAATGCCCATTGGGTGAATCTTAACTTCATGGTATGGATTGTCCGCGAGCGGTAACGCAGATATCGCTACAGCTGCAGCACAAAGTTCTTCCCAGTTGGAGGGACGACCACAAAAAACAAAGTGCGACTTATCTGCTGCTTGCATTCCCCCCAGAACAATAGAAACTAACTTGTGTTCTGGCAAGTCGACTAACAAGGCCAAGAAGGCCGTCTTGACTCTGTCCACATATTGCTGTAACTCCTCTTTATCTTACTGTAACTGCCAAATATAGCGACACTTGAGCTGTTTGCGAAATCTCATGGCCAATCTTTCGTTAATTACAAGCTCCCTCAACCACCACAAGGAAAACCCCTCTGTCATGCTCTGGAATGAGGGTCCTCAATTCCCCTCTAGCTAACTGATACAATAGCAACAAAACTACTTGATGCAAAACACTAAAGGCATCAGGGTGTTGCTCAAGGCGAACGAACAACCATAATAACCTTTCAATTTGCTCGAGTTGGTCTATCACTACTTCTGTGATGTCCCAAAAGAGATGCACCAGAGGATTAGGCAATTTAGCAAACACTGCATCTAATCTCTCGGTAGACATAAGTGCATCATTCCCAGGCTGGCTCACGCACCCCCCTAAAGACAGCAAGTCCTGCTCCCCAGTTCTCTTCCCATCAAGCTCTAAACATGTAATCTTAAACTGCAATTCATTAATCAAGGACCCCAATTGAGCAGTTGATTCCTTATAACGATCCTCTAACTTTAATGTCCTTAAATCCACTATCTGGTTGGATAAATGTACTAACTGTGCCCACCCTCTCTCTGACTGAGTGCCACTAGGTTGAGTGTCTTCCAACAAGCTAATGGTGTCCTCAAGGCCCCTAACAGCCTTACACAAAAACTCAATGGCTGTTTCTGTCTCACCCACAACATCTGGCGTGACGTCAACCAGCTGAAGAATGGTAGCACGCAAACGGGCGGCTAAGTCTGAGACACTACCGTCAATAGGTTGGCAACTTATCGCCAGCTCATAAATGAGGTGGTCCTTCCTCAACAGGCCGATACCGGGGCACTGCCTGAGCACCATTAGAATTGCTCACCTGAAACAACCAAATAGCAAAGACAAAAATCGTGTAAAACTGATACAGTTAAAATTTGAACCAACGGTAACTATAATGGCATTATTACAATAGTAACCATGCTCTGCTGCCACTGAAATGTGGGACTTAGGGAAGGCAGGTTATGGTATGGACGGGGCCTAATCAGTTACTGTTGGTTGCAAAGTAAACACACACACTTTATTTAAGGAAATAATTTCTTAAAAACAGTCATTTTAAAAAAAGTGACTGAAACACAAGCTACACTGACGGCTGAAGGCTTTATTAAGAAAGAATTCAAATTATTTGTCGGCTGAAGGCCACAAGCAATAGGAATAATTTAAACAAATATTATTTTTAAACAATTGACACAATCAGACCAAATAAAAAAGGGAGTGGTCCACAGACAGTGCTCCAGGGATCGACCTGAGACAAGTCTCTACAGCTGCGTAAGCGGTGAGACAGGCAGCCAAGAGTTACGCTCACCTAACAGGATGGCAACTCAATATAGGAACAGTTTAAACGCCGATCAATCCTCTTACCAACTCCACCTAACGTGTGATAACCAGTACAACAATGGAATAATTCAAGCGAGGGCGAAGTAACGCACAGCACTGCGTCTTCAGAATCCAGTGTTTATGATATCGAAAGGCAGAAGGAACTGCTATAACCAAGGTAGACAAAAGAAACCACAATCCACACTGCAATCAAGGAGGCTGTCGAACTACATGTCATGCTGGACAGCATTGGCAAGACGAGGAAAAGTACACTGCCACAAAAATTACGCTAATCTCCAGGGCAGGTAAGTGGGGCGTTAGCGCCCACTAGGCAGTAAAATACCACTGGTTGCACTTCACCAAATAATAACATAAAATTCAAAACTAATAACAGGCAGTGGAAGGCGGCTAATAGATTCTGCCAACTCGATACACTCCACTTGCTACTGTTCATCTCACGGCGACTTTTGAGCAGCAGCACACGAACAAATGGCATGATCACAAAATAGTGGAGTTTTCACTACTGGATTAATGTTCACTCAACTCAACGTGCTGGGTTGGAATGTGAAAATTTTGTGCAGGTTGGTAAGTCACCCGTAGACTGAAACACTAGAGCCTTCGGGATACCAATTAGAGCTGTACTCCGAGGAAGCCACACGGACCTCTGCTACGCAGAGCTAAGTGACATTTCTAGGTGCAGCCATAAGACTAGCCACTACCTATTTGAAAAACATCGCATGATATCACATATCAACAGTTCCAAAAACATTGACCAGCTCTATTTAAATCTGCGTGGGAAATATGAGAACTGCATTCTGATAATTTAAATTCTGTATTACGTTATTCAGAAATTTATTTTAATATATATTTTAGGGTGGCTCTGCCTCAGAACCTTAAATTATGAGTGACACCTGCTATGGAGATGTTTGTAAGTATCCTTGACAACAGGCTCTGATACATACACCAGCTCTCAATAAATCAATGTTGCTGTGTGAAGGGATATGGCATGATAGACGCAATATTAGCTGTGCGCCAGCTGATAGAGAAATTTTGTGCAAAAAAGGAGGTCATTACATCTTGCTTTTCTCAATATTGAGAAGGCATTCGATTGAGTACAATTTCAGGTGATTCGGTATACTCTTCGTGATCATAAGCTTGATAAAATTGCTGTATAATAGCACCAGGCAGGTGTGGTGGTTTGCAGGACTGAGTGACAACTTCTCTGTCTCTGTTGCTTTTTGTTATCGTAATGGATATCGTCATGTGAAGCCTACAGAATTGTGTACCACGCATAGAGCTATGTGCTGACAATTTGATGCTTGCAGTTGATACCAGGAAAGATCTCAAAACTAGAGTCCAAATGGGGCAGGATCATCTGTAAAGATTGGACCTCTATTTGAACAGCAACAAGACTGAGTACCTTGGAATGACTCCATCTCTGGGAACTGTAAAAATTAATTGAGCTCCTCTCACTGAGGTAGATGTTTTGATGCCAATATTCTCGACAACAGTGTTAAGACGATGTGGAGGAGGACTGGTGAGCAAGAACCGTAGTGACCTGGAAGTGATTCGGAGACATCACTGGTGGTGTTTATGATAAGATATGTACCCACCTAAAATCAATGATATACCACTCGATGGTGAGGCCAGTTGTATTATGTGGTATCAAGTGTTTGCCCACACTTAAAAGTGCTGAGCACTTATTACACGTTGTGGAAATGCGGATGCCGAAAAGGTCATTAGGCATTTCTGTGCCCAACTGTATAAACAATATGGTGATTTGACATCTAGCTGGAGTGGCCCCAATCAGTGTGAAGATGCAGGAATGAAGATTGAGTTTGTATGGGCACACTGCACATGAACCACCCAGCTCAGTCATCATCTCAGCCCATCGGCTCACTGTTGAAGGCCAGAGACAGCATGGAATCCTAAATTATGGTGGCTGGCACTGTAAATTTGGATATTAGATTAAGATGCCTAAATCCACAGAAAGCATTAGATCAGAACAAATGGCATGCTTCATCTCAAAAAGCCTATCCTGCCCCAACAGGGAGGTGTTGGGAAGAAGAGGAAGAAGAAGAATGTTTTCTGAAGTTTCAGTGAATGTGTGTGCATTGGACTTCATTGGTACACTCATGTTCAGAAAAAACAGAATGACTAGAGATAGGATGTTAATATTCACAGGACTTGTACATTAGTATGTTCTGCAGAAACGATAGCATTTGAACCATGCCGGCCCATGGGTTCCAGGTCAACATCGATATCATGGCACAACACCACATACTAGTAAAATGTGCCTGTGGCTCCCATTGTTGCCATAAAGCGAAGCTGATGATTGGATCGATGTGACTCGAACAGACGTCCAGGATGTCTCGCAAAAGTATGCACAAACGTATCGTCAATTCAGTGAGATTGAAAGAGGGTGCATTATCGGCATGAGATAATGTGATGCTGCTTGTGTGGGACGAAACATTTTGGCAGTGCAATGGGTGTGCTCAGAATGGTTCACGGAAGGCCATAGAACACGATGAGATGGGTCAGGTCCCACCACCCAGACCACCACCAGTCAAGATCGACGCTTCAACCAAATGGCATTGTAGGACAGATCCGTGTCTTCCTTGGCTCTGGCACAACAGTGGATCAGTGTAACACATTGTACACTATCGGTATGACAGTCCGCCGCTGTCTGTTGCAGCATGGGTTACGTGCACGTCATCCAATTCTTTGCCCACCTTTGATGAATGTGCAGAAACATTCTAGGTGGCAGTGGTGAATGGAATGGCGTCCCTGCGGTCAGGAATTGTATCAGATAGTATTTTTGGACAAATACACATTCAGTTTGTTTGAAAATGATGGCTGCAATTTGGTTCACCACAGATGGGGAGTGGCATCACAGAGACTGCATTCGCAAAGGACATGCGGCGCCAACTCGAGGCCTTATGAGGTGGGGTGCTGTTGGGCACAACTGGATATCACAGTTGGTGCGTGTCCATGGCATTGTGACCAGTGTAACCCCTTGCGACCTGCAACCGTACCCTTCCTGCATGACGCCCCAGACACAATTTTTCAGTAAGACAATGTATGACCACATGTTGCTGCACGAACACGTGCTTGCTTGATGTCACAGGACTTGAGCCTTTTGCCCTGGCCCACCAGACTTGTCGGCAATTGAAAATTTGAGGGATATGGCAAAACGACAGGTGCAACGCTGTGACCCAGTGCCCACCACACTTGTAGCCAGGGAATGCAGTGTGGATGGCTACACCATAGGATGCCATTTGCGCCTTATGTGCATTGATGCCATCATGTGTGGAACAAGTGATGAGGGCCCACGGCAGATGCTGTGCCTTCTAGGCAACAGGCAACTGAACCAAGTAGACTAGAATGCTAATCATTTCTGCAGAACATACTAACGTGCATGTCCTGTGAATATAAATGTCCTATCTCTAGTCATTCAAGATGTTCCGTTTTTTTCTGAACATGAGTGTACAAGCTGCAGGACATCAAAAACATAAGGAATTTGTCTCTAAAACAAATTGTCTTGAATGTGTTATAGTTTCTTTTGCTCTTTTTACTTTTTAGAATAGCAGGTTCATTCATGTTATTTGGTATGAAAGAACAACTATGTCCGAGAACATCTAATCCCTTGAAGTAAAAAAAAATATTTTCTAATTTTTATGAGTCGAAACAGTTGCCATTAATTCTACGGTAAATTGCTTATAACATATTCCCTGCATCATGGTAAAAATTCAACTCTCTCATTTTCCTTCATTTCAATTTTCATACATTTTTCATTTTGTGAAATGAATAATTTTATTGGGAATATAAGACCACTCAGTGCTAAAATATTTTTCCTCAAATTTAATCATAGTTTATAAATTTATATTACAAACAATTGCTTACTTCACCATTTTCTGCAATACGGTGAGTGATTTTGTGTTTTTTTGTCCGACAGATAAGGACTAACATTTTCTTACATCACATTACAAAGCTTGTTAACAGTGAATAATTATTTTTTTTCCCGTTTCCTTTTTACAATACAGAACATGGGATAAATGAAACAACTAAATGTTTGCTGCCTGACTGTCTATAGTACAATATTAAATTTATTCCACTATCCATTTTGGCCAGCAGGCATGTTTTAATGGTTTTCCAATACCACTGCGGAACCATTGGCTGCAGGTTAAAATCAGTAGTCACATGAACTGAATATCATAACACAGACAGTTTCCTGGTGAAAATCTTGTTATTTAATAAACACAATATTACTCTTGTGTCAGTCGAAGTAGAAACACTGGGTATCTCAAGAAGTGGCCCCAATTTTTTGTGGATGCTGGATTTTGGCCTGGCAAGGGTCCAACTCAAATGAATGTGATGCTGTGCCTTGTCACAATTCTTATCAACTCCATGTAAAACAAAGGAAAATATGTTGAAACATAAATGTAACAAATATTTTAAAATATTGAAAATTTTGATATTTACCCGTCATCACTCAGGTGGAATAGACAGCAGTGTTACTGGCAGTAATTTGTGACACTGGAGATTGAGTTTGGTTGTGTCTCAAACAAAGAGGAAGACAGGATATAATTTTGTGCTGCTGACACATATATCATGAAATTACTCGTGTTGTCCAAGTTTGATTCCATTAGAACAGTTGTGTGCAGCAACTGTGGTACATTTCAAACGAGGAAAGGGAATCCAACAATCGGTCACAAATCCAATGTGTATTTTATTGCAGATCTAGGTTTCAGCTATCGAATAGGTACTGTCAGTGCTAAAAAAAAAAAAAAAAAAAAATAGAAGAAAACATACAGGAATCAGTGATCGAAAAATGTAAAATGAAACCTCATTGTAAAGTACTGTGACAACATATTTGGTAACATACCATTTAAACCAAGATCTGTAGACACAACAAGCATGTGACAACATACGGCATCATATGGTTTTAACGTGTACATAGCCAGATACTAAATGAAACTGTTGTTTACAGAGCAGTACAAGCAGCCACAGCTTATGTCATTCAGGGGGAGCAGTGGCCTATATACCACTAATATCGACACAGAATTACCAATTCAATTTGTATATAAAATCGATATTAAAATTTAAAAACTGAAAACCAAGTAACCTATATTACAATTAAAATTTTTTGGTATTTTTTATATAAACCAAACTACATGTTAAAATGTTACAGATAACATTGAATTAGAGGAAAAATATTAATTCACTGAATAAATGCGGAAAATGATTGAAAATACTGTAAAACTTTTTTCATGAATGTTATACCTTGATTAAAGCTTAGAGTAACCAGTACACTCCCTGATTATCATTACAGTGCCATCTATTAAAATAATGTACCTACATTAATTAATGTAATAATGTCATTTGAACTGCAGTGCCTTAATTTTAGAAAAGAAAATATTTCAGGGTTGCCACAAGTTCTGAAAATTGGGGACTTTCAAACTTGTCAGAGAAATTTGAAGGAGAAAGGGGGGGGGGGGGGGGGGCGATGAGACATTTTATATATTCTAGTACATTTTTGCACTTTGAAAGTAGTTCATAATTATATAGTATGGACTATAAGAAGAAGAAAATTGTACCAGTCGCTGGGGGTTTGTACACTACGTACTCGTATATTTTTCGAAAGAAAAATCACACAATACCTGTAAAATGAGATGATTGTGTGGCATTGATGGTCAGGAGGCCCCTTCCGGGGAAGTTCAGCTGTCAGGTTTCAAGCCTTCGTTCAGGTGATGCCATATTAGGCAACTTGCATGTCAGTGATCATGAAATGATGATGGCAGCACAACACCCAGTCCACGAGCAGAGAAAATCTCCAACCTGGCTGGGAATCGAACTCGGGCCGGCTGCGTGGTAGGCAAGCACGTTACCACTCAGCTAAGCAGGCAGACACACAATTCCTCTAATAATAGACATAACACAGTGGGTAATAACTGACAATAATGAATGTAGCAGAATCAATATTTTATTGGTTGTCACCTGTAGTGTTGGTTTACACAACTCTTCCCCACCTCATACAGTTCTTTCAGGAGACCTACTTTTTTCTGAGGTTATTTCTGATATCAGTGAAGATATTTTAAATCCGACTTGTGACTCCAAGGAAATGCATATTTTTGTCATCAAATGTGTTTCGTTATATTAAAATAAAATAACATCAGTGGTGTTAATGAAACACACATACTATTTGGCTTGCTTTCTCCATCTAAAAACAGTGCATTACAAAAGATGTTGATGTTAGTTGTTAAGATGTTTGCTCACATTTAAAAATACAGAACTCCTTACATTTTTTTGTCAACCTACATCTTTACTCAACCTTGAGCTCTCAAAATTTTCAGGAAAAAATGTTAAAACTTGTCTGGAAATCAGTAAATTTTGCTTGTGGAAACTTGTGTCAATCCTGGATTTACACATAGTGCCTAGTGAACTAGTAAGAGGTTAACTCAAAATGTATTGGATGAAATTGGCATTAAAAACATAACACACAAAATAACAGGAAAAAATTATAAAATAGACAACACCCTCAAGTAGTAATAAATTTTGTTCTTACTTGGTGAATTCCTAGGCGTTGTAGAAAAAGGAGAATTGTTAGGCATGCTACACCCACCCTGAGACTGTAGCAGAGGCATTACCTGTACAAGTATGCCATCAGTAGCTGCCCCTCAATCGAATCTGGCAGAAAAGTTGGTGGTTGAAAGTAAGCTATTGTCAATAATTTAGACTGCACCAGATTTTCAGTTCAAACATTTTATTTGTACTGAGATGTTGAATGAACTGCTGTTTATGTCCAGATTGAGTTTCGTGTATTATAATTAACAGTACAGGTAACTGGATAGCAACATACTGCATTCAACTGATGTCCAATAGTACGATGTTATAGTGCAGCAACCTATTACCAATGGAACTGTTCGCAAAAGTTCACATGCAGTAAACGTACACAGTGAACACAGTCATTGAATAAAGTTCTAAAATCACTGTCCTTGAAGTCTAACTATCATATCAATATGAAAATGATGTTCACAGCAAGTAACTCTGGGAAGTAATACTGTTGATATTCTTATCCTATTGTATGAATTAGCGTTATCTATTATTAGAAGATTAACACAGTTCACAAAAATAATTACAAGTTCATAGTTGAGCATTAAAAACAGTCATTGAATTGTGGAACGAACTCTCGGAAACGAAATTTAGATAAATCCCAATGCATTTTCCAACTTGTGATTTGCAGATGAAACTTCAAATGTGGTACATTTCACCTTATCGGAGGGCCATAGGTCCTACTCCTTTCAAACTCATCACAGATTGATCTAAAATGGCTTCCTACAAGCTTCTAATGTAGATTTACAGTAATTAGACCTGCCCTTATCTATTGTTGTTTACTGGATTCTCATACATTACAATTAAAGATTTACATTTCCGTGTAACTGAAGAGTGGAAGAAGATTCATTTGAATGTGAACTTCCAGATGTAATGATAATTTCTGTTAAATTACACTGACTACTTTACCTATATATGCAATTTTATTTCACTAACAATGTTTTTGGTAAGGAATCTAATCACTCTGAAACTAAATGAGTACAAGAGTTGCTAACATGTTTTCACCATTGGTTGTGAGACTACTTTGCTTATTTATATATCTTTTTCATCTACTTTACCAGGAAGTCAGTAATCAGGTGTATGTTTAAAAGTGAAAAGTGATAAAGAAATTTGAATTTACTGATGTTTCATAATTAGCATGTTTATTAGGTAAACTAATTACACTTATGGATTCTAAATAACAAAAACTAACAGATACTAAAGTTAAGTTGGCTGAGCCCTGAGTTAATATTCAAGATTGTTGGTACTGTGCACATGTCATATAAATTATAATATTGAAGATATTTGCAAAACAATAGGGGGGAGGGCGGGGGAGAAACATACCTGGTGGAAAGGATCCACCTGCTATGTTACAGGTCATAATGCCTTCTGCCTACAAGTAGGTGGCCATCAAAAAGCTCCCAAAAATCGTTGCTTCTCTTCACCACCTGCTTGTTGAGATGACTTCCCATGGCAAAAAAATCTCAGTGTGTTCCAGGAGGTGTATAAATCTGCACATTTCAGCTTTGTTACAGCAAGGACGGAACACCATGTGGGCAGCGAAGCTAAATTTTTCAACTATATCTCACCTATCCAAGGCCATGTATTCATCAAGCCTAATTTCAAGTCGTCTTCCTTTCTGACCCCCATAACAGGAATAAGTGTCTGTACATTTAATTTTATTCACGCCTGATTTGCGATAAAAACTTCTTCTGTCAATACTGTTAGTTAAAAAATGCCCAGGGTTATTTATAGTTGAGAATGAAACCATATTTTAGATTTCCTAAAAATTGATGCTACTCTTGAACTAATTTTTCTGTGATATGGCGAACAAATTTATTTATCCAGAATGAGATTTTCACTGTGCAGCAGAGTGTGTGCTGATATAAAACTTCCTGGCAGATTAAAACTGTGTGCCGGACCGTGACTCGAACTCGGGACCTTTGCTTTCGCGGGCAAGTGCTCTACCAACTGAGCTATCCAAGCACGACTCACGCCACGTCCTCACAACTTTACTTCTGCCAGTACCTTGCCTCCTAACTTCCAAACTGGAAGTGTTTGTCTAGGTGGAAATAGTTCTCTTTATATAAATTTAGCTTTTCACTTAGTTTTTTCTGTGCTACGGAGGTTATGTCCCTACCAATTCTTATAGTCTTATGTTCATCAAAAGTTAGTTATATGTTCAGATTTTTCCTCTATAATCGCTGAGTTTTTTTTTGACAGCTTTCATAATGATGGTCTCTTCATCATTGTTATCGAACCTGTCGACTATCGCCTTTTCATTACAATTATTAATTAGAGGGTCTAATACATTCACTATTAACAATGCTACTACAGTCCTACTTTGTTCAATCTTTTAAGACTTTTGAGTGTCAATTGCATACTTCACATTCACAATAGTAGCTTTTATGACTGTACCATTAATTTTAGTACTCTAATTATATTTCAAAACTTTGCTTAAAATCATTTTTCCCTGTTCACTGAAGCTAATGTTTGTCAGATTTACACTTTCTGATAAAAACTAAATTTCTGTTCACTACCTGTATTAAAACCCACAGAGTGCCCCATCAACTTTCAAATTTTACGATCATGTTTTAGTGTTGTTTCACTAGCTACTTTGTTAAGATTGTCCCTTAAAAAAAAAAAAAAGATGAAGATTAAAAATGAAACATTAAAAAAGTTAAAAGCTCTGCTAACATTAAAGAAGCTAAAAGCTCTGCTATCTCAAAATGTTATCTATACAACTCATAACAATTTTCTTTCTCTTTTGATGAACAAGTCCCTTATTTCACTTCTCATAATCACAACCTCACATTTTCGTGTACACTTTAGCACTTTTTCAGTCCTTAACCTGCTGTGAAACCTGGCTTGTATGTACCTGGGTGTGACTTTCTTTGCAATGCATAGTTTATTGAATATGATGTTCTGGATGATATTAGCAAACCTGATCCTAAGACTCTTATATTTGTAATATGTTTCACATGCTCAATATGACAGAATTTTTGCCAACTTTGATTCCATTGGAACGGTTGTGTGCAATGCCTGTGGTACTTGTACATTTCAAAAGCCTTAATTAGAATCTGGCTGTGTACATGTTAAAGTCATGTAGCAATGCGTTGTCACAAGCTTGTTGAGTATGGTGTGACTCCATTTCAATCATTTGGTACCTAATACGTTGTCACTACTATTGTGCAATGTGGTTTTAGTTTAAATTTTTCAATTACTGATTCATGTATATTTTCATGAATTTTTTAGCACAGCGTGGTTTTTGTGTGTGTGTGTGTATGTGTGTGTGTGTGTGTGTGTGTGTGTGTGTGTGCGCACGCGCGCTCAAAACTACCGACAGAGCTATCCAAGCCTGAGTCACAACCTGACCTTATAGCTTTACTTCCACCACTACTGCTTCTCGCACCTTCCATACTTCACAGAAGTTACACTCCATACCTTGCAAGATGAGCACTGCCGGAAGAAAGAATGTTGTGGAGAAATGGCTCAGCCACATTCTAGGGGATTGTTTAAAAAAAAATTCCTCTGCAGCAGAGTGTGCACCGTCGAAACTTGCTGGTGGATACCTCAAATGGTAGAGGACTTTCCTGTGAAAAGTAAAGGCCACAGATGCAAGTTCTGGTCCAGTAGTCAGTTTTAATCTGCGAGGAAGTTTCAAATCGGCACACACTCCGCTCTGCAGAGTGAAATTTCATTCTGGCTGACAGCAGTTCTTTCTGTGCACTGTGAACTCTCTGCCACACAGTGCAAGATAGCTTTCTGAGTATAAATGTAGATGTACATAGTATTTTCAGAAATAATAATAGATTGAGTTTTAATATTAGCTGTGTATTTTTCATCTATTACTGTACCATTCACATACATTGTCTGTGTGAACTGATTATTGCTTGTATTTCAGTCCAGTTAAGAAATGGAAACAACAATAAGCAGGTGGATTGAACTCATCTAGGGGTGAGAAGTCATGTACCCACATGATGTGTACCACAAATCCAGTTTCAGCTCACCGCAGGTCTGGGAAGGAAGTTTTAGAGTACTGCAGAGGTAAATTCGAGAGTATGGGGAAGTTAACACAGAAGTGAACTCTGGCAAAGTGTCTGTCACTGACTCATTCCTTTACCATTTGCAGAACAAATTCGTCTCCTTTTTAAGGTTTTGCAAATCACCACTATGTAGTGCTGTTGAGATGTGACATGACTATGGTTTAAAACTTCTCGTTTTTAATGTTGAAACAATGGAAACTTTGAATTTGCCTGATTACTTTGTTTACAGTGAGTGTTTAACAAAATTGTGTAGACAAAAAGTGTAAAAGTTTTTGCTGAATTTTCTTTAAAGACTTGCATAAAAGCCTAACTCTACAGTGATACCTCAAATTGCTTTGTTCAACTTTTTGTAATCGATTGCTTTCAGAAAAAATATCTGTTCCCTGTGGGTGTTGCGCAGTACGATCGAAGCTTAAAAATGAGACTCGCGTCAGTTAGCGAAATAAATTGCTAAAAAATTTTGACTTGGGAAAGGAAAAATTCATAAGCAACCATGTAGCAGGAGGCTCATCTCACTTATACAAGGGCCGTCTGAAAAGCTCTGAGCCTGATAGTGAATATGACAGTTTATGCTATCAAAGAGTATATTTCATCCAGCATTGTTAGTTTGCTGCTATCCCCTCTCTGTAGTGTTCTTCCAGAGTGCTGCAAAGTATCCATGTAAAGCCACAGTGGCTTCTCCATTGGATAGAAAGACCTGACCAGTGAGGAATGTCTTCAGTTTTGAGAACAGATGGAAGTTTGAGGTAGCCAAATCTGGGGAATATGGTGGATGTTCCAGCACTTGATAGAACAAATCCTGCAATTTCCCCATTGGCAAGACCCTTTCATGGGCAGGTGCGTTGTCCTGATGGAAGATGATTTTTTTTTCTTCTTTAGGCTGTTTGTTTTCACAACTGCTTGCATCCAATATTGTGAGAAGTTGAGTGCAGTATTCTCCAGTTATGGTTTTACATTTTTCAAGACAGACAATCAATAAAATTCCTTTTGCATTCCAGAACACCAACACTATGACCTTTCCCTCCGATGGCTGTGTCCTTGCCATCTTTGTAGCTTGCATTCACTGTATAGTCTGCTGTTTGGATGTGGGTGTGTAGTGGTAAAGCCATTTTTCATCCACTGTCTTGACTGTTAACACAAAAAGTCACTTCTGTTTTTCTTAAAATGCACCATGCACTTTTCAGAAAGTGTAATGTGAATGCAATTTTGATCCTCAGTGAGCAAATGTGGCACCCATCTTGCACAAAGGTTTCTCATATTCAGTTCCTAGTGGAAGATGTGACCATCACATTCCTTTGATATCCCTAGAGCATTAGCAATTTCAATCGCCTTTATACGCCGGTCTTCCAAAATCATACCATGGACTTTGTCATTGATTTCTGGTGCATTTGCAGTTTTTGGACGTCTTCCTTGTGAATTATCTTGGACACTTTCAAGGCCGTGTTTAAACTCTGCAGCCCATTTCTTCACAGTGGAAATTGAAGGTACAGAGCCGTTATGCATATTTACAAGCCACAAATGAATTTTGGTCAGTGTTACTCCTTCTTTTATGAATAAGTTAATCACTGTACAATTTTCAATTTTTTCCATTTTCAACACCACACACACCACAACTACTTCAAACGACCGCCTACAGTCAACTTGCAATGTTACATGGCGTCTGTAACATGTGTACCAACATAAGGGGGAAAATATCACGCAAGTAGTGCTGTGATCTCTGGGTGAGGCTGAGAACTTTTTAGTCAGCCGTCATATTTGTATGAGCTGGAAAGTATGCAGCAGTCAAGTTTGTCCTAATAAAAGTAACAAAAGTAGTTTCTTGGTGAAGCACTTCCGAGAGAGAGACGACTCATTTCTCTAGTCATACTGGGCTACGTTGACATTTCTTTAGAGGACAAAAGTTAACACTGAATGGTATACAACAATATTGTTTGTCGTCAGTTAAAATAGGGAAAACCACCTAAAATGTTGCATCATTCTTTATCACGGAAATGCCATCTGACTCAAAATGTCAAATAGTTGATTATTTGACAGAGAAAAACATCAGATTTACATCTCTTTAGTTGTATTATGACCTAAAAAGTTATTTTTGTTTGTTTTATGTAAGTAAAAAATTACGTGGACAGTGATTTCCATCTACTCAGAAAGCTATTGAATCCTCCCAAACCACATTATCAAAGATATCAACATCAGAGAGGAAAAAAGTTTCCATAATTGGATCGAACAAATGCAAAGCTGCATAAATTTTATAGACACGTATTTTGAGCAACAATAGAATGATTTGTACAAAAAAATGTTCTTTTTCAACTGTTTTTTATAAATACATAAAAGGCAGCCATTGTAGTAAGTGTTGTCAAATATATGCCTCTGATTTGTTTCATATGTGTGTGTCTGTCTGCCACTGCTTGCTAAAAGATTCTTTGTAAATTTTGCGGAACAGTTTTGTACTGTTCTGTTTGCAACTACACTCATGTTTATACTCTGAACTTCTCTTACAGTTTAGTGTGGAAAATAACCACATAATGTTCTTTGTGAACATGTGTGCTGTGGAACTGAAAACACTCAGCAAGCAAGATCTTAAAGTGCCGTACATCTCCAACAGTTTTGTAGAGGTTAGTTTCTGCTGAGTAATTTTGTCACCTATTTGTAAATTTAATGACTGGCCTTAAAACAGGCAAAGTTACTTTTTAGCTATACTTATTGTGTGGTTTTGCTTATATAACCAACTTTGGACCAAAATTTCCATGGTGAGGTAAGAGGGTTGGCAACATTACTGAAGTAATACCTTGTACTAGGGCTAGGCATTAGTCGATTGTGAAGGGTAAACAACTCATTTGTTTATTTTGGGCTGTTTTAGTATCAGTTTTTGTTAATTAGTTGTTTTAGTTCCTTAGTTACTATGTGAAAATTATTGTTTTGGAAATTTATCAACTGCCAGAAGGAACTGTTAATTGTAAACTTTGAGAAGCCATTCTCTGTGAATCTGGGTCTTCGGTACAGCTTTTTATTGTAACATAAATTATTGATACTTGATTTATGTGCCACCTTTACAGTCACCATGCAGTGTTAGTTCCAAGTGTAGTGTGCCCAGTATCAGGCATGTTTTGTTTTCTGTTTAATTACTTTGTAGTGCTTCAGAGTCTTTTAGACTTAACCTGCACATTGATACAAAACATTGGTGGAATAGGTATTCGAAAGCCCCACATTTTGAGGTGACTTCAGTCTCATAGGCTTTTGTTTTGGGGCCTAGAGCAAATAGTATGCAAGAGACTGTCATTAACAGGTGTGAGGATTATCCATTCTGATAGAACAGAGATTATCACAATCTACCTGTCCATTGGTAGGGAACATTGATTGACCTTGTGAAGTCTCGCAGCATACTGTGTGATAGGTTATGTTTCAGTAACTTGGTTAAGTTAAAGTAACTTGGCTTGTACAGCATAACTGTGGTGTATGCGTCCTGCGACAGCCGGGAAATCGAGGATAAATGCAGTAATTTTTCCATCTGGGGAAAAACCTGGGAATTTTGGGATTCTAGGAATTTTTCATTGTTTTAATTTTCAATTAAATATTTGTAATTTTGACTGGCAAGAACCAATACTCTAACAAAGAATTTTCAGTTTAGCTCACAACTGCAGAATAATGCTGCAGCAACAAAACATAATTGTGAGAAAAACACCAAAATAAAACTTAAACTGCAAAGAAAATGCCTCACAACAAAAAACAGAGTGCACACACAAGTGTCTGCTAACAACAAAACATGCCAAAGGCTTTAGGATGAAGACTGTGCAATATTTCATAACAACAAACTGCTTTGTATGAACGTGATGTCACAGCTGTTTACATTTTTAACAGGTCACGGGAAAGGTATTGCGAGTGGTGGTTTGAGAACTGTTACTTTCAAAGCAAATTTCCTTTTATGGGAGATGGATTACGTGTGCCGAATTTCTTAAATCGCGGAACATTTGACTCTAATTTGAAACTTAACAATTTGAGGACCAGCCACTTTGAAAAATTTTGGGCAAGGAGACCAAACATTTATATCATTAATCATCTTGTGGTGCTGCAATTCTTCTTATGTCCATGCTGGCTATGAAAATAGGTCGAGGAATTCCACCTTATGCAAGACATCTCTTCAGTTTTGTTTTACCCAGACATGTTTCAGCACTTTTTGTGCAATCTTCAGTGGGTTATTTTATTTTCTTACTGTGAAATTGTTGTTACATATTAACATTTACAGAAACTTTTGGTGCAAAATATTTACAATTGTGAATGAATAATTGTTGTAAAATATTATACATTATTTGTTTACAGTTAACAGTTGATATATGTATTAACAACCTCATGTATTGTATGTTGTTTATTACATCGTGTCTAAAGTTCTAGTTATAGCTTGATTGGCAAAAGAGTGGACGTATGCATTAGTAGTTTACATACCTTACATGAAGCTATTGGGTATTTATGTTGGTAGCTAGTCTGGGCACACAATCACTGCAAATAATGTTTAATATTTTACAACAATTATTCATTCACAATTGTAAATATTTTGTATCAAAAGTTTCTCTAAATGTTAATATGTAATAACAATTTTAAACTAAGAATATAAAATAGCCCACTGAAGATAGCATGAAAAAGTGCTGAAATATGGATAAAACAAAACTGTAAAGGTGTTTTGCATAAGGCAGAATTCCTCGTCCTATTTATATCACTATTTACAATTTTAGTGGCACATTTCTGTTTGATGTATCTTAAAGGGCAACACACACAAAAAAGACCAGTATTATATATGAAAGCTATACTTTTCTAGTAGCTATACAACATCTATATTAATTTAAACTATTAACTTTTCCTATTTGAGTGTTTGTGCTACTTAACAGTGATGTCGCTGTCAGCTGTCTACATCATGAGTCTTATGCTCTGAATATCTGCTGTCATTTGCTGTCGAGATTATGTGATATGAGCTATGATTGGCTGACAAAAGTGCATTGCAGTCTTGGTTTCAAAGCTTTGGAATAACATGCTGTGTTTGGTGAAATTCGTGTTTTTACTTTTGTAATATGAAAATAAGCAGCATACAAGTTCCTGCTCATCAAAGTTCTTTCTGAAACACGTTTTTTTTCCGTTTCTGGGTTTCGTTTCTTAAAGTGCTGGGAAGTTCTATGCCAGTATATAAAACATTTATCATTCAAAGGATTGGTAAGTTTTACAATTAGGAGGGAAAGTGTACAGTCACTTACCATGGAGAAAGTGTATTTTCATCTGGGAAAAAGTGTATTTTTACTCAGGAAAATATGATTTTTCACTTGGGAAAATGTGTATTTTCACCCAGGGAAAAGTGTATTTTTAACTGGGAAATCCGCGAATGTTTTTTTCCTTGTCTGCGTAAACACTCTCCGATGACCTACTGAAAGTTAGTGACTGTATTAATTATGTTTTGTCGAAGCTCTCCAAAAATTAAGTGGTAGTGGAGGAAGGAACACACAGTCATTGACACAACCCCATAAGAAGAACTGAATGACAATAAAAAGTGAGTCGGATCCAATACTGAGGCAGTCTGGCATTGAGGTAATCAAGAACATCTGAAAGAAAGTGTGGTGGGGCACCGTCTTGTTGTGAAATGAATTCTCCACTCTATTTCTGTAATTGTGGTATTAGCCATTGTGGCAGCATACCTTTGTACTTGACACCAGGCAGGGCAGACATCATTTTAGCAGTGACAAAGTAATGGAATGTTGTGCATCTTTCACAGGTAAAAGGGGCGTACGATCGCTCTGTGAAATAATTTAACATTTCGACACAGCACTTCACAATAATCACAATACGATACTCCTAAGAATTACAAACCTTTGAGAAATGGCCTATGCTAAAAGAAGAGAGCACCCTATCCCTTGAAAAGTGTGCAGAGTGTAATAGGTAACATTGAGAAACACATCGGCAAATGGTTCCTCCGCACTTCTGTGTGAACCTTCAGTTCACTTGTACTGACGAATCGCAGAGATATTTTGAAGGCGACATGCCACAAATGCCCATTTTTCACGTAGATATACAGGTGATTAGTATTTTGCAGAAAGTAGATAAGAGCTATGTCTTCTACATTCTGTATGTGAAGAATTATTACTCAGTGGATTTCACATTCAGAAATCATATTTGAATGTCAGTTGTTTCTGAGAAGATTGTGTTATTTGCTTGTAAGAAGGAAAAAGTCTACCAGCACAGACCTGAATTGGACAGCAGCCAGACCGTGGCGTATTTAGACAGCAGTTTATGGTTTTGTGATATTGCTGCTCGTGTCATCGTAGAGGCTACAGTCACATAATTGACATTCCGTCTTTCATAGTTGAAAGTTGGTGACCCATCACACAATCCTCGTGACAGTCTGTCTCCATTTTTCCCAGTGTTTTGCATCTCAGAGTAGCTGGTCCCTTGTTTGGTGCATCTTCTCCTTTACCTGGTCCGTCCGTCATCTCAGTGGTCTTCCTTACAATGTTTTCCCTTCGACTTTGCCTCAGATGATCATTTTTTCCACGATGTCCTCCTGTTGTCAAACTATGTGACTGAAGAACTGCATTGGAAACAAGTGCGGGACAGCCTCTTTTCCACTGACTTGGAAGGTGGGGGTGGGGGGAAGGTACTTGTGCTCTCAACCCCTTGCTCCAGTACTCAGAAATAGGCACCTCGTCCCCACCCACCCTCCCTTTGCCCACAGGCATGCGTTTCTTTCCTTTTTTGTCCCCCTTTACTGGGAAATCTGTTAATATTGCATGTACATTGTTACATGACAGTATGTAATGATTTGGTACAGGAAAAATGCCAGTTTGATGAGCTATTGCAAGTTGATCTATGCTACTGCTCCATGTGATGAGCTGTCTTGGTTGCCCCTGAATCTGTACTAATCGCACTCTTTTACGGAGGCCCACCGGGGCAGAATCTTCCAGTCGTCTTGTAGTGCATTGACTGCTCGGACGAGCCTCACCTCCCCCCACAGGGCAGCCATCTCATAGCTTATAAAAGAAAGGTTCACGAGTCACAGAAGTGACTTAAAAGTTGATGGCGAGTCAGTAGAAGAATAAGTTACTCGTAAAGCCTCTTCACTCACTTTTGTAAATAATATTGATGTAGCTAATGTTGGTGGCAACTGTAAGTATTCTGGAGTGGCCCAAAGTTGGCCAAGTTCCACAGATCAGAGAGGGGCCGAGCAAAAGTGTGCAATTAGTGTGTCTAAACCTCTTATCGTGTAACGTGTGTGCACTATTACGGCACTGCACCAATACAGTACACAGTGGACAGTGTGTGTGGTCACTTAGTTTTACTGCAGCTTGGAATTTAACATCCATTTTCTGTAGGTGGACTAAGTCAATATGGTTCGTTACTTCCACAGATGATCTGTCACCTCGATGATATCCAAATAGAATGTTAGAACAGAATGCTGTTCACATTATATCTCTTCAGCTGTTTATCAGATGTTGATGTTACTGCCTGTCCATCTGTTCCTCTATTTCCGAGACATTGCCAAGCCGTGACGGCAAAGCTTAAGCAACGCCTTTACAGCAGGTGGAGGTGTTCAATTGCTTCCATGCCTTAGAGACATTCTGTGCTTGTACGCACTTCCCCAGATCTGTGTGTACGTCAATCTGTAGCATGCACAATGGGAAATTCTCTACATACTAATTACCTAAATAACGTTTTTACACAAACATCTTTCATCTGCTTGCAAGGAAGAAGTGAAACTTGTTATTGTCGATGAACGACATGTTCCACCACAGGCTCAGTTGAATTATTTGTCAGTCTCTTGTCCCTTACTGGAGAGTTTAAAGTGGATGAGTTTTTAATTAGGAAGAAATGTGTTGATGTGTAACACCAACTGCAGTGTTAGTGGTGCTTTTTTGGAAAAAGAAGACAAAGGTATTGACAAAAGTAACAAAAACACAGTTCCAGGAAAAATCATCGCATTTATCAGCCCCCTTGGAGTCAGCAGATTGTGTAACTTGGTAACGATAAACTAAAAGATGTTATTTTTGTTAAATTTGCGAACAGAAATGTGAAGGAAATCTTTTCAGTTTTCTCACAAAATAGAAAATCTGAGGAAGCTGGTTTTTTGGACTGGAGGGAAGGGTAGAAAAGCTTAAAGTGTGTGAAACATCAGGCTGCCACAGAGAGTCTGTCCAGAAATTCAAATCCCTAAAACCAAATTTGAATGTATTCAGTCAGATTTCAAAGGAGAAGCTGCCATAAATGAAAGAAAACCAAACTTGTTTACTAAAAATCACGTCTTCTCTCCATTACTTAGCAGTTTGAGGGAACAAGTGACTTTGTCAATTTGTTACACCTACAATGTGAAGATGAGAAGGTACTTTTAACATGACTACAGTGTGGAACTTATAAATGGGACATCCTATGAGAGAGAGCAGTTTAGTGCTTGTATAAAATTTGTTGATGCTTTGTTAGAGATAGGGGTTGTGGCAGATATGGGTGCCAAGGACTAGATGGGTGCTTAGACAGAAAGCAGAAATGGTTAGCAGCACACGTAATCTGAATGGCATGATAATTTTACTTAACTCAAACACCAAGTCCGAGAAAGAGTCAGTTAATCAGAAGGTAAGCATCATAAATGATCAAACCACAAAAACGCTACTATAAACTGTGAGGCTTCAGCTGTCTCTGCTCGTAGGCTTCTAGGAAACTGGTCTGGCCTCGGGTATCTCGATAGTAAAAGGGAAAGACAGATGGAAAGTTTCTGGTACGTTATAAAGAGTTTTCAAAATGAATATCAGATGTTCACTTTCAGTTCCAGCTTAACAGCTGTGAGACACAAGCAGAAAGAAACGGAGGTGGCACAGGATATGTGGACAATTGAGAGGATGGTAGTTGGAACAGTGAAGGTTTTTCCTGGATTCCAAGAGAGAGGTAACAATTACCTTATGGAATATATGTAGACGACATTAGAAAATGTACAGGAACAATGGGGATGCATATGGCTGAAGATCGTAATGCGTGGAGAAAACTCGAGTTGGTCTTTACAAAGTAGTGGATGTCAAATGAGAGGGATACATCTAATGATTTGATCTTAGAAAGGATATTTTCCTCAAATTTTTATCACACATTTCATTCAAATGATTTTGCCATTATTATTTTGCTAAGATGTGTAGTTATGTCTCCAAGCACAGATAGAGTCCGCGAATGTGAGAATCCTGCAGCCTAGACATCAGCACGCACGAAAACTAGTACAAAGTCCGCCAGTCTTGTTACCTATCTTCCCCAGTCTATAATACTACACAGGTGAAACGGTTACAAGTAACACAAGTTCTCGGGATAAAACAACCATTTATTGCACACTACAAAATCAATTTTAATGTATTAACAGTGGGAACATCGATCAAAGTCCTCATACTTGTAAAGCCGTTGCACGATAATGGGGCTCAAGTCTGTGTGTAATAGTATAAATGACACTTTCTGCTAACACTGAATCACGCTATAAATGTTTCGACTAAGTGTGACTATAAATGTTTCGACTAAGTGTGACTGACTCACACTCGTGCGGCACTTGCATTTCTCTCGGCCACTGCCTGTCTTGCATTGCCAACTGCATTTCACACCTTCACCAGAGGACTATATTCCAAGCGTTTGCCTTGAAGAAAATGATCGGTTGATACGTAACAATTGTGGACTAATAAAACATTGTTCTTATGAAACACAGCTGACTCTTTATTCATTTGAAGTAATGGGTGCAATCAGCAGGGGATCTCAAGTTAATTCCATATTTCTAGATTTCTAGTAGGCATTTGACAATGTTCCTTACAAGCGGCTTCTAAGCAAATCGTCTCAGTTGTGTGACTAGATTCATTGTTTCCTGTCAGAAATGTCACAGTTTTTAGTAATTGACAGGAACTCGTTGAGTCAAATAGAAGTGGTATCAGGGGTTTCCCAAGGAAGTGTTAAAAGTCCCATGCTGCTCTGAATCTACATAAATTATTTAGGAAACAATATGAGCAGTCTTCTTAGACTGTTTGCACTGATGTTTCCCGTGTAGTAATGTCATCAGATCAAAACAAATTGCAAGATGATTTAGACATGATATTTTTATGATGTGAAAACTGGCAGTTGGCTGTAAATGATAGGTTCTCCACACAAATACTGAAACAGTTCCATTAAATTGTGGTTACTTGATCAATAACACAAATTTAAAGGTCATCAATTTGACTAAATACCTAGAAATTATAATTACAAAAAGCTTAAATTGGAACAGTTATGGGGAAAGCAAACTGAGGACTGTATTTTATTTCGTGAACCCTTAGAAGATGCAACAAATCTACGGCGACACCGCCTGAACGACACTTGTCGGTCTTCTTCCGGAGAATTACGGAGCAATAAAGGGTCTTTGCAAGGTAGGATCAACGGAAGACATCAAAAAACTTCAAAAGAGGGAAGCTTGTTTTGTATTATCACGGAATAGGGGAGAAACTGCCACTAATACGATATGTAATTTGTGGTTGCAGCTGATAAAACAAAGGCCTTTTTGTTGCAGGGAGATCTTTTCACATAATTAGTCACCAACTTTCTCCTCTGAAGCAGAAGTGTTTTATTGACTCAACCAACATAGATAGAAAGCATCATAATAAAATAAGAGAAATCAGAGTGTGCACAGAAAGATTTAGGTGTTCATCTTTCCCTCTGATATTGGAGAATGGAATAGACGAGAAATAGTCCAAAACTGATTCTGTGAACCCTCTGCCAAATACTAAGTGTTATGGGGAGTTGTCATGTCATAACTGCAACATTACAGAGATGGAATTGCCAACCAGTACTTAGCTACAGGAGGGATAATTGCAGCACTGATGATAGACACATTCAAAAGTAAAATAGCTGTTCCTTTCCCTGGCAGGACAGAAGGGCACAGGTAGGGGAGGGTTAAGCTGGAAGGGCAGCCCACCCAGGCCCCTCTATCACTTTGTTTGTATGGTAGAATTTTGTTCTGGAAAGTAAAAACCAGCTGTGAAGCTAAATTTTGTATATTCTCAAGTGTAGTAATACCATTGAATTTTTTGGATTCATAAGTAGTATATTCAATGAAATGTTTTGTGATAATTCTGCCTGATTGACAGAATTGTACCTTTTTAACCCCTATAGATTGAAATGACAGTCAAACTGTTTCATAAAGATTTCAACCTATCAGAAGCTCTGAAAGAAACTGTTTCAAGAAGGCTAGACAGTCAGAAAAAGTTCTTGGATCTCTCTTATATAAACAATATTCTTGGTGACTAAAAGATAACTCCCTTGGTTGTATGCGTGTTCGTTCTCTCTCTCTCTCTCTCTGACTCACTCACACACACACACACACACACACACACACACACACACACACACACTACTCACTTGTGATTGTTGGACTGACTGTGATACCGAACTCACAGATCTAAGAAATCCATATCTTGTCCATCACGTCTCTCCTGCATTGTTATTTCTGTAACAATAATTCATCTTAAGAGGTTTTTCAAGTCTAGAGGTCCGATTTTCTACCTCATTTTCAACTTTTTTTTTAAAGGTGGTATCAAAAGATAAGTCAAGCAGTTCATTTTATTCACCTATCTTCTAGCTGCATTAAAAAATTTTTTTGGCCAAAAATATTAAGGGATTATTAAACAAAATGGTGCTGAAGATTGCAATGCACACTGTGAACTGGTAGGTGGATGGACCTGGTTCAGATAATTGGGTGGCCAGAAAAGATCAGATCAAAAAATTATTAAAATATATGAGCGTAGCTATGGTCAGAACCTCAGAAACTATGGTCAGAATCTCATGAAAGTGAAAAAATGTCTTTTTTTGAAAGAAAAGTAAAAAAAATCTAGTTTTTCGGATATTCAAACACATAAAAAGATGAAAATTGTTTTAGTTTTAGAGGTTCCAACCATAGCCAGTTCAATCCTCTACAAAAATAGTTGTGCAACATCAAAATTGGTTGAGTAGTTTTGCCGCAATTAAAAAAAAAATACTTTTGGAAAATTGCGTTTAAGGTTTTGGATATGATATTTGTCAGTTTTTTATAGCTTACCATCAGCCTGCGATGCGTGGAGCATACACTACACCTTCCTTGAGCTCGTAAATCTAGTTTGCATGCACTGCTTTCTCACAGGCTGCAGATCAGGCTTCTTTACGGGCCATAGATGTGCAGTGCTCTGAGCATCCAAGGCAGTCCACATTGTGCCTTCTGCAAAATTTGAATTCCGTGTTGCCAAGTTGAATACCCAGGACATTCATTGTCTGTGCAGTTCCCATGAAGCTGTTGTCAAAGATAACTGTAGCCAAATTGTTTGCAGTTTCGACTACATCTTTACCAGAATATATGCATTTTGGAGAAAATGTCCAAATCAATGAATTTATCAACTTAGAGTTTTGAGTGTTTGCTCCAACACATCTATCCAGCAAATTGTCATTTGATAGGTCTTTGTATACAGATCTGATTGCCTCCTGAACATTTTCATCTAGTGGTGATTTGTGCATGTAAGTCTTCAATGTCCCATCTTTTCCAATCTTCTTCCAATCATACAAGCTCTCACAGCAATTCTCATGCCGAGGTTCATCGTCTATTGAAGTCTTGTGGTAGAATGTTGCCCATACTGCTAGAAAGCGATATGGGCAACCTTCTACCACAGAACTGCCAGTCCAATGATCGTGTGTTTTGGCTGTATGAAACAGTTTACAGGCAAAGCGATTTTGCCCACATATTCTCCATAATATCAAAATATGCAATAAAAATAATCAATTTTTTGAAACTTCTAGACCAGAAAACCCCCTTGACTCACTTAGCAACAAAGCTCTATAATTTACTGGCCAAATGTTATCTGAACTTTGCTGAAGTTAGAGCGACCACAGACTGCAGTGGCCAGTTTGAAGTGGGTCGTTCCGTCACCATCTCACGGGGCTGCTGTCTGCCTGTTAGCTTGCCTGCATTTAGATGCATGTAGTGTAGGCTACCCACCATGCAGTGCTACTGCACTCATTCTGCACACATACGAGCCACTCAGCCACTGCAGCATGCAGATGCTTGCCCTCAGCTACAGCTAAATTGCCAGCTTAATTAATGTGGAAGAGATTTCAGGTGACTTAAACAATGAATAAGATGAGTTCGTAAGAAGTTTGAAGGTTCGTTACTGACAGCGTGTCAGTGTTGCAGCAGTCTTAGTGCTTATTGAGGAAGGGGAGTTCAGTTGACTGTTTTATTTCTAGTCGGTTAAACAAGGACTGAACTATCATGTAGTACATTATTCTTTTCAGTAGATGAATAGGATGAAAACAAATCATCAGAAGAGCCTGGAAGAGCAAAAATTACTGTGTGTCGCTTCAGTTGCAGAGGTTAGTGTGTAGAGGGCGACTGCCACTTCTTGCCATCTGAACACAGAAAAAAATTCTTTTCATAAATCCTCTGTTGAATTGTGCTGAGGTTTCCGTAACAGATAAGGGAACTAGAGAGCTGAAAGCCAAATCTCTACACATAACAAAAAATAGGGGAGGAAAAGTAGTAAAAATGAACTGAAACATCAGGCAATGTAGAGTTATGGAAGGCCGGTGTCAGTAGTTGATAGCTGATATTTATCTGATGTTGATTTTCAAGTGCATTTTCTGAAAAAGCTGAGAGTTATGGAGCACTACAACATCAAACAACTACCAGGTTGTAGCTTCTGTACTGACGCTGGTACTTGCGTCTTTTGGAAGACTAAGCATTTTGAAGTTGCAGGTGTTTAGACATTGCCAGTCTGATCTTGTATCAGAATCAATAAAAGCGTTCCATAAATGTAAATGATGAACATCTGTAACTTCTGTTGAATTGTCATGCTAAATTACTTGTAATACTGTGTTGATAATTACCACATTACGTTCATCTACAGGCAATTGAATAATACCAATTTTATTGTACCAGAAGCCTTTTTCCTTTATTTTTTGAAGGCTTCATCATTGGTTTGAAATATATGCATGTCTTGGTAAAATTGTTGTTTGCTAAAGCACAATCGGTTTCATGGCCAAAAACCACATCATCAGGTGCAGCATATATGGTAAAAACCAAAGTACAGTGTCACCACATTTTGTGGATGTTAAAATTAATAAAGGAATTCTAAAATACATTCACAAAGTTAAAACATGATAGGCATACCCAGCCCCATTGCTCCTAGTCAAAATTTACTGTTCAGTGAATATCGTCAATACTATTACAAGTAAAATATAATGTTGGCATTCTCCATTCTTTAAAATTTGCCTGCATCTAGAAGAAAAAAGAAAAATACTTTATAATGAGTGGTTGCTAAAAGTTTTTAAAATGGGGCTGGATTGGTGATAAAAAAAATATCACTGCTAATATGATCAACTGCAACACTATGGAAATTACGATGTGGAAAGCATTGGGTGGCAGTGTGAAGGCAGTGCAGCTCAATGCAGGGCAACACAAAAGCGGCCTGCATAAATGACAAAGAGGGACTAGGTGGCTGGCGGAACGAAAGCTACCCATGTGGACTGTGTGACGTCATATACTCATGACTGTGATCGCTGGGTCACTAACTTTACAAGTGAGAATAACACAGAATTTTATTATGTACTATTACCTATTGTGCAATCAATCAAAATTCGTCAGAATACTATGGTGCTTCAATTCCAGTTGGTTATTCAGTATGAACTGTGTGTTTTCGTTTTTATGTCTAATAATTTCTGCTTCCTCTAATATATTTAAAATACAGCTTTTTTCTGTTTTATGTAGTATTTTTAAATTTTCTGAAGGGCTTGTGATGCTGTGCCCCTCTTTGCGAAAGTGCGCTGTATCGTATTTAAAATAACCTACTGGTTTGCCCTATATATTTCTTAGGGTAATCATTGCATGTAATGCAATACACACTTGCATCATTACATTTATTTACCACAGCTTTTTCCTTGTGCCTGAGTTTTCTGCCTGGATCCAAAAAAGTAAAATACGCTAGAATAATGTTTTTAGATCTTGTACGTCTGCCAATTTTTTTGGATGTTGCACCCATCTAAGCTATTCTAGAAAAAGCCAAGGTTCCTTTGTCTGCTCGGCTGGTCCAAGCATTATAAGGAAAATACTGTGGTAAATAATTAAGTGGGTGTATACTGCATTACATTCAGTGATTGTCCTAAGAAATATATAAACCAAAGTGGTAGGTCATTTCAAATAAGATGTCAGAAACACCTTATTTTAAATAACTCACAATCTGCATTAACAATGCATATTTGCAAAGAGGGGCACAGCATCAAAAGAATTTCAGAAAATTTATAAATACTTCATAAAAAAGAAAAAGACATATTCTGAATATGTTACAGGAAGAAGAAAATTTTAGATATAAAAACAAAAACACACAATTTACATTGAATAACCAATTGTAATGAAAGTACCATAGCATTCTGCACGATTTTAATTGTTTATGCGATTAGGTGTTAGTATTCTCACTTCTAAAGATGGGACCAGGGCCCAGCAATCCTAGTCATGAGTATATGAAATCATGCTGCCCACATGAATAGCTTCCTTTCTGCCAGCCAGTTGGTCTCTCTTTGTTGTTGTTACAGGCTGCTTTTGCCCTGTCCTGCACTGAGCTGCTCTGCCGTCACATTAGTAACACACTGCCACGTGATACTTCCCACATGTCCGCCCCGGTAGCTGAGTGGTCAGCGTGACAGACTGTCAATCCTAAGGGCCCGGGTTCGATTCCCGGCTGGGTCGGAAATTTTCTCCGCTCAGGGACTGGGTGTTGTGTTGTCCTAATCATCATCATTTCATCCCCATCGACGCGCAGGTCGCCGAAGTGGCGTCAAATCGAAAGACCTGCACCAGGCGAATGGTCTACCCGACGGGAGGCCCTAGCCACACAACATTTCCATTTACTTCCCACATAGCAATTTGCGTAGTGCCACGACTAATTATGTTATCAGAGACAACTTTTTATTGCCAATCCGGAACCATCTGCTCAATATAAAATATTTTTCCTTTTTTCTTGTTAGAGAGCAGGCAAATTTTAAAGAATGGAGGACGTCTTGTTTATATTTTGCTTACTGTAGTATTGACGATATTCACTGAATAGTAAATTTTGACTAGTAGTGATGGGTATGCCTATCACCTCTTATTTTTGTGAGTGTATTTTGCACATTCCTTTATTAAGTTTTATATCCATAAAATGCGGTGACATTGGACTTTGCTTTCTACCATGTATGTTGCACCTGATGATGTGCGTTTAGGCCATTAAACCGGTTGTGTTAACAGACAACTATTTTACCAGTTGTTAGGAAGAACTCCACTAACATCATGCATTTCAACAGCTGTGGTTGTCCAGAACATAAAATAATTTGTGATATGTGCATCTGTATGTGTACCACTTTGCTTTGCATTCTAGGCATTGTACTTTCAGATTAGAAACATTTGTAGCAGTTTCTGATATTATATAATGTAATAATGATTGGAATTTGTACAGTAGTCTGGAACAATATGAAAAAAAATGTGTGTTCATACTCTCAGTGCTGTGCCAGTGAAAGCTCGAAAGACTGGAAGCGGAACAGCAGCTTTAAAGACAGAAAATGAGCTCATATTTAGAGCAGCATTACTGTATTATACAAAATCATAGAGTGCCAGCACTGCGTCTGATCTGGAAGTAGAGTGTCTAGTATGTAAAACAAATTGCTATACTCGTGAATATGGATATATTTCAGGACACTGAATATGCCTTTAAAAAAATAAAGACAAAAGGTGTACAGTGTGATAAGATTGGTTTTATTTAGTGTACACAATGGACATAACCAGAAAACTATCACCTTAATAGTAAGATCTTTAATCTTATATTTTAAGATTGTATGTGTAATAACTTCAAGTTGAACAAATATATTTCAAGGAAGACGCAAAGCATGAAAGTCACAGATCAAGTAAACAGAGTGAGACATGTATACACTTTAACAGTCAAATCGTAACTGAGTCCAAGTCTAGCAGCCGCTGGCCGCTTAGGTGGCACTGTTGCTGCATGGCTGGCAGACAGCGCCGCATGTAGAGGATGTGCGTAACTGCGCGGCGGCACTTTGAAGGATCGGCGAGTCACAACACTTTTTTGCACAGGTCTCAATGGAGGTGACCTGTAGATTGCTAACTTCCATAGATGTTGTTTGACTGTCCGTAAAGTCTCGAGGAGGCGACTTCCCGTACGGACGGAAGTGTCCCCGATGATAACGGGCCGAGATGACAGGAGACGTGGGGGTCAAATCTGCTGGGGCCCCGTGCACCAATCTGCCCATTGCGGTAAGTCCGGTTGTTATAACAGGAGACATGGGCGGATGTATCAGCGTCCATAGGAGGAGGAGGCGAGTGGAGTTGCTCCGACAGATGATGGTCATCTGGTTCCTGCATGGGCACGTCTCCTGGTGGCGTCAGTCCTTGTGCTGGCACTGATATGATGGTTAGAGGACTGCGTTGTGAGTAATGAGAGATGAGAGATTCCAGTATCCTGAGCGTCAGGTAGAGCCGAAGGTGGTGTAGCGGCATCCGAAACAGGTGTTTCCAGCACACAAGGCCGAAGCTGGTCCGAATGACGCACTGCAACACCCATGTCTGAACCGGCCAACCGAAGGCACCCGCGGCCGTGAGGTGGAAGGCCACAGAAAATGAAGTAGCATGCGGGTCTGTCGGCCATGTAGGAGCTCAGCCGGGCTGTGGTTGCCCATGGAGGTGAAATGGTAAGAAGCCAGAAATTGGAGAAGCGTATCATCAGCAGAAGAAGTCAGGAGTTTCCTCATCTGAGCCTTAAATGTGCGGACCAGTCGTTCAGCCTGTGGATGGAACGGAGGGGACTTGACATGCATGATGCCGTGATGGGCACAAAAATCCACAAAATCGGAAGAGGCAAATTGCGGACCATTATCAGTAACAAGAGTAGAGGGAAGGCCTTCCAGAGAGAAAATGCGGGCTAGAGCATTGGTGGTGGCCGCGGTGGTAGGCGACGTGCAACACAATGAAAGGAAAGTTAGAGTAGGCATCAATAACGAGAAGCCAATAAGTACCTGAAAAAGGTCCTGCAAAGTCAGCATGAATACACTCCCAGGGCTTCTCAGGCAAAGGCCATGGTGACAATGATGACTTCGGGGCGGCGGCCTGTGATGCACAAGGGCCGTAGGCAGCGACAGTGTATGTGATTTCAGAGTCGATGCCGGGTCAGTACACATGACAGCGCGTCAGAGATTTTGTGCGAGAGACACCCCAGTGCCCTTGGTGAAGGAGGCGCAGAACTGAAGCACGCAGAGACGCAGGTACCACAACACACGGCAAAGCATTTTCGGTGGAAAGGAGGATAACACCATCCCTAGCCGTGAGGCGGTAACGCAAAGCATAGTAGTTTCGCAACGGATCAGAAGTCTTAGCAGATGGACGATCTGGCCAACCCTTCTGAATACAGCGTAAAACCCGGGAGAGGGTAGGGTCAGAACCCGTAGCAGCCGCCAGCCCGTCCCCGGTGATGGGGAACCCGTCCACAACCCTCTGCTCACAACATCCAGGTGGAAACACAAAAGTTCGTCCCTATCGAATGCCAGATCAGGACCCATGGGAAGACGAGACAGTGCATCAGCATTCGCATGTAGAGCCGTCGGCCGGAAATGAATCTCATAATTGAAACAAGACAAGTAAAGAGCCCAACGCTGGAGGCGGTGTGCAGCCTTGTCGGGAAGTGATGTTGATGGATGAAACAAGTGGTTTGTGATCCGTAGCAAGATGAAATTTGGATCCATAGAGAAAAACACCAAACTTATGAAGAGCATAAATAATGGCCAAAGCTTCTTTTTCAAATTGAGAATACTTTTGTTGGGCATCTGTGAGCGTTTTGGAGGCATAAGCAATGGGTTGTTCAGAACCGTCAGAAAAACGGTGCGCAAGGACTGCACCGACCCCGTATTGAGAGGCGTCCGTGGCAAGACCAAGATGTTGGCCAGGTCGATAAGTAGCCAGGCACGGGGCCTATTTCAGCATAGTCTTCAATTTCCGGAAAGCCGCATCGTATGATACGGACCAGTGAAAAGGCACGTTTTTATGCAACAGGCGGTGCAACGGCTGAGCCACCGAAGCAGCAGACAGTAAAAACTTGTGATAGTATGCTATTTTCTCCAAGAAGGCCTGCAGTTCCTTAACAGATGTAGGGCAAGGAAGGGCATGGATCGCATGCTGGAGCAGACAAATACCATCCCGAGAGATGAAACCCCAAGTACGTGATAGATGCCTGAAAAAATTTTGATTTCTGAAGATTACACTTAAGACCGGCAGTCTGTAAGACATGAAAAAGTGTGCGGAGATTTTGAAGATGTTCATCAGTGTTGGAGCCAGTGACAACAATGTCGTCCTGGTAATTTATACACCCAGGGACAGGGAGCAATAATTGTTCCAAGAATCGCTCAAAGAGAGCAGGCACGCTAGCAACCCCGAATGGCAAACGTTGGTATTGATGGAGGCCGAAAGGTGTGTTAAGGACCAGACACTGCTGGGAAGCAGCGTTGAGAGGAAGTTGATGATAAGCTTCTGACAGGTCAAGTTTAGAAAAATACTGGCCTCCAGCAAGTTTAGTGAGCAATTCTTCAGGTTGAGGCATAGGGTAAGTGTCGATAAGGCATTGAGCATTTACAGTGGCTTGGAAATCACCAAAGAGACGAATATCACCATTTGCCTTAGCAATGACAATGACAGGAGAGGACCACTCACTGGAAGTGACAGGAAGCAAGACCCCTGAACCAGTGAGACGATCCAGCTCCCGTTTGTCCTGATCACGAAGGACCACAGGAATGGGCCAGGCCCGAAGAAACTTAGGCCAAGCAGTGGGTTTGAGTGTGATATGAGCTTCAAAGTCGTTTGCACGGCCTAACCCAGGAGAGAAAAGGGACGAAAATGTCGTCGATAAGGAATCCAATTGAGCATAAGGAATAGCATCAGAGACAACATTGACAGAGTCATCTATGGAGAACCCAAAAACGTGAAAGGCATCGAAACCAAAAAGATTCTCTGCGTTACTAAGGTCGGCCACAAATATGGGAACAGTGCGAACGACAGATTTGTAAGATACCTCAGCATCAAATTGTCCCAAGAGAGAAATCTTCTGTTTATTGTACGTCCGTAATTGCCGAGTGACAGGTGACAGGAATGGAGAACCCAACTGAAGATACGTCTGAGAATTAATTATAGTGGCAGCAGAACCGGTATCCACCTGAATGCGAACATCTCGACCAAGGATTTGGACAGTGAGGAATAACTTCCCTGAAAGGGAAGAAGTGCAATTGACAGACAACACAGAATCAGAATCAACATCATGTTCATGAACATCATGTATGCGGTCGGATTTGCAAACGGATGACACATGACCCTTTTTTTTTTTTTGCATTTCTGACACACGGCCCAACGTTGTGGACAATCTTCTCGTGAATGTTTCGCAAAACACTGCGGACATGAAGGAAGTTGCCGTGGGTTTTGCTGCAGTTTCTTAGAGGTTTGTTTACGGTGAGGCCAATGCTGTGCTTGGGAGCGTACTGCAGCCACGTCAGCCAGCGGGGACACGCCACATGCTTCGTCAACATCGCACATAGGTTGTATATCCCCGACGTCGCCCCATGCCTCTATTTGCGCACCAGCGGCGCGAGAAATTTCAAAAGACTGAGCAATGGATAGGACGTCATCTAAAGTTGGATTTGCCAACTGAAGGGCATGTTGCCTAACTTCTTTGACAAGCGCCGATCGGATAATAGCATCCTGTACCATGGAATCGGCGTAGGATTCTTTGTGAACTTCAGTAACAAATTGACACTTTCTACTGAGGCCGTGAAGTTCAGCAGCCCAAGCGCGATAGGATTGATTCGGTTGTTTTTGACAATGATAAAAGGCAACACGAGAGGCTACTACCATATGCGTTTGCTTTTGAAAATAGACGGACAGAAGTGAGCACATTTCAGCAAAGGACAAAGACGCAGGATCTTTCAAAGGAGCCAGTTGCGACAACAACCGATACATTTGAGGTGAAATCCATGAAAGGAACAGAGACTTACACGTTTGTTCGTCCACGACATGAAATGCCAAGAAGTGCTGTCGAAGACGTTTTTCGTAATCAGACCAGTCTTCCGCCGTCTCGTCGTAAGGAAGAAAAGTAGGTAGAGACAATGACGAGAGACGCCCCACATTTGATGCTGCGACAAAATCACGAATCGCATTTGTGAGAAGCGTTTGCTGTTCTATGAGACCTTGCAATAGTTGCTCTAAAGTAGCCATGGAAACACATGGGTCAACGATGGAAAAGAAAAATCACTACCTCGTTGCCAATTGTAATAACTTCTAGTTGAACAGATATATTTCAAGGAAGATACAATACATGAAAGTCATAGATTAAGTAAACAGAGTGAGACGTGTATACACATTAACAGTCAAATCGTAACTGAGTCCAAGTTTAGCGGCCGCTGGCTGGCTGGCCGCTTAGGTGGCGCTGCTGCTGCATGGCTGGCAGACAGCGCCGCATGTAGAGGACGCGCGTAACTGCGAGTCACAACAGTATGTTATATGAATATAGACAGTTTTTATAATTTTGTAATACATTTTTTTAAAATTTTGGAGTATCTGTAAGATTGCTTTTCTTCATTCCTGACAGTCTCAGGTATTACTATTAATAGGTGATTAATACTCTGAAAAAAAATTAACTCTTTGATTATGAGCAAAGCAAAATTTTAATTTGAATAATATTTTTAAAAATATAGTTACAGTCTAGTAGAGACTTGTAAACGCTAGTAAGTACCCAGAAAGAATCTGGAAGGTAGGAGATGTACTGGCACAAGTAAGCTGTGAGGGTAGGTTGTGAGCCATGATCAGACAGCTCAGTCAGTAGGACACCTGCCTGTGAAATGCACAAGTCCAAGTTAGAGTCCTGGTCCAGCACAAAGTTTTGAAATGGCAGGAAGTTTCACTCGAAAGCCTGTCTGTAAGAAAATAATATTCCATACATTTAATCAGATACTGCAAAACCAATGGTTATCCATGCAGTATTCAACAAGCCATTTCCTACTGGTATTACAATTGGTTGCTCATTTTGCATACTCCCAATAAATAGAGCCCTAGGGCTATATAGCACAGGCCAAAGAAGTATTTATTTTACAGAAGAGTACAGTAATAATACCACGTAATGTTGACAGCCGAACATCTTGCAGAAGCCTCTTCAGGGATGTTAAGGTTCTTACACGTAAGTGCCAATACACATCTCTCGAAGCTATTTATAGTGGATTTAGGATGCAGTGGCACTTCGCAACCACAGTACTAGATTAAAAGTAAATTACTTGTAGAGTATGAATCCCTACCTGTGATTGAGAATGGAGTTTTATACTTTTATGTAAAAAAAAAAAAAAAAAAAAGTATAACAGGCTCATGGTGGACATTTGGCAGGAAATCGAATATCCCCGGATCTTCAGAAACAAGGTAACGAAGTAATCTATTCATTAAAAGGGGATGGAATGGCTAGCTTCTGAATGGATATTCTAAATTCTTAGACACGCGTATAAGTAGAGAAACAAAAATTCTTGGCTTTCAGAACTGTTAGTTTATTCCAGCAGGAGAAAAGAGACTTAGATATGAGGGCAGGTCAGTCAGACAGCAGGATAAGGACATGGGGAGACAAACATGCTGGGGAAGTTGTCAGAGAGAGTGGGAGGTTCAAGGTCTCACTGTTTACACACTCCTGTTCAGAAAAAATAGAACATCTTGAACAACAAGAGATAGGATGTTGATATTCACAGTGTTCTGCAGAAATGATTAGCACTCCCGCCACCTCAGTTCAGAATGTGTCCTGTTGCCTAGTGGGCACGTAGTCCACCATGGTCCCTGATAACTTATCCATGCGTGATGGCATTGATGCGTATAAGGATGTGTACGACACGTTACACTGTTCCATAGAGCCGAGGAGAACGCAGGTCTGTCCTGCGATGCCATTCAGAGGAAGTGTCAATTTTCTCGAGGGATGGTGTGGTTGGTGCAACCTGATACATCTCATCATGGATGAATCACATTCTCTCATTCCAATGATACACCCTCTTTGAAACTCACTGATTTGATGGTACAGTTCGTACATATGTCTGTGAGGCATCCTGTACGTCTGCTCAAGTCACATTGATCCATTACCTTCAGTTTATATCGACATCGAGAGTCGCAGGCACGTTTCACCAATAGATGGTGTTGCTCTGCTATATTGATGTTGACCTCGAACCCACGAGCCGATGTTGTTCAAATGCTAATCAGTACTGCAGAACATACTAATGTACATGTCCTGTGAATATGAATGTTCTACTTCTAGTCATTCAAGGTTGGTTGTGGTTTTATTTATTTTAAAGCATGAGTGTATATGTCTGTCAGCAGCAATTAGAATGTCATGTTGTTGTGGTCTTCAGTCCTGAGACTGGTTTGATGCAGCTCTCCATGCTACTCTATCCTGTGCAAGCTTTTTCATCTCCCAGTACCTACTGCAACCTACATCCTTCTGAATCTGCTTAGTGTATTCATCTCTTGGTCTCCCTCTACAATTTTTACCCTCCACGCTGCCCTCCAATACTAAATTGGTGATCCCTTGATGCCTCAGAACATGTCCTACCAACCGATCCCTTCTTCTGGTCAAGTTGTGCCACAAACTTCTCTTCTCCCCAATCCTATTCAATACTTCCTCATTAGTTATGTGATCTACCCATCTAATCTTCAGCATTCTTCTGTAGCACTACATTTCAAAAGCTTCTATTCTCTTCTTGTCCAAACTATTTATTGTCCATGTTTCACTTCCATACATGGCGACACTCCATACAAATGCTTTCAGAAATGACTTCCTGACACTTAAATCAATACTGGATGTTAACAAATTTCTCTTCTTCAGAAACGCTTTCCTTGCCATTGCCAGCCTACATTTTATATCCTCTCTACTTCGACCATCATCAGTTATTTTGCTTCCCAAATAGCAAAACTCCTTTACTACTTTAAGTGCCTCATTTCCTAATCTAATTCCCTCAGCATCACCCGACTTAATTCGACTACATTCCATTATCCTTGTTTTGCTTTTGTTGATGTTCATCTTATATCCTCCTTTCAAGACACTGTCCATTCCATTCAACTGCTCTTCCAAGTCCTTTGCTGTCTCTGACAGAATTACAATGTCATCAGCGAACCTCAAAGTTTTTATTTCTTCTCCATGAATTTTAATACCTACTCCGAATTTTTCTTTTGTTTCCTTTACTGCTTGCTCAATATACAGATTGAACAACATCGGGGAGAGGCTACAACCCTGTCTTACTCCCTTCCCAACCACTGCTTCCCTTTCATGTCCCTCGACTCTTATAACTGCCATCTGGTTTCTGTACAAATTGTAAATAGCCTTTCGCTCCCTGTATTTTACCCCTGCCACCTTTAGAATTTGAAAGAGAGTATTCCAGTCAACATTGTCAAAAGCTTTCTCTAAATCTACAAATGCTAGAAACGTAGGTTTGCCTTTCCTTAATCTTTCTTCTAAGATAAGTCGTAAGGTCAGTATTGCCTCACGTGTTCCAGTGTTTCTATGGAATCCAAACTGATCTTCCCCGAGGTTGGCTTCTACTAGTTTTTCCATTCGTCTGTAAAGAATTCGTGTTAGTATTTTGCAGCTGTGACTTATTAAGCTGATAGTTCGGTAATTTTCACATCTGTCAACACCTGCTTTCTTTGGGATTGGAATTATTATATTCTTCTTGAAGTCTGAGGGTATTTCGCCTGTTTCATACATCTTGCTCACCAGATGGTAGAGTTTTGTCATGACTGGCTCTCCCACGGCCGTCAGTAGTTCCAATGGAATATTGTCTACTCCGGGGGCCTTGTTTCGACTCAGGTCTTTCAGTGCTCTGTCAAACTCTTCATGCAGTATCATATCTCCCATTTCATCTTCATCTACATCCTCTTCCATTTCCATAATATTGTCCTCAAGTACATCGCCCTTGTATAGACCCTCTATATACTCCTTCCACCTTTCTGCTTTCCCTTCTTTGCTTAGAACTGGGTTTCCATCTGAGCTCTTGATATTCATACAAGTCGTTCTCTTATCTCCAAAGGTCTCTTTAATTTTCCTGTAGGCGGTATCTATCTTACCCCTAGTGAGATAGGCCTCTACATCCTTACATTTGTCCTCTAGCCATCCCTGCTTAGCCATTTTGCACTTCCTGTCGATCTCATTTTTGAGACGTTTGTATTCCTTTTTGCCTGCTTCATTTACTGCATTTTTATATTTTCTCCTTTCATCAATTAAATTCAATATTTCTTCTGTTACCCAAGGATTTCTACTAGCCCTCGTCTTTTTACTTACTTGATCCTCTGCTGCCTTCACTACTTCATCCCTCAAAGCTACCCATTCTTCTTCTACTGTATTTATTTCCCCCATTCCTGTCAATTGCTCCCTTATGCTCTCCCTGAATCTCTGTACAACCTCTGGTTCTTTTAGTTTATCCAGGTCCCATCTCCTTAAATTCCCACCTTTTTGCAGTTTCTTCAGTTTTAATCTACAGGTCATAACCAATAGATTGTGGTCAGAGTCCACATCTGCCCCTGGAAATGTCTTATAATTTAAAACCTGGTTCCTAAATCTCTGTCTTACCATTATATAATCTATCTGATACCTTTTAGTATCTCCAGGGTTCTTCCATGTATACAACCTTCTTTCATGATTCTTAAACCAAGTGTTAGTTATGATTATGTTGTGCTCTGTGCAAAATTCTACAAGGCGGCTTCCTCTTTCATTTCTGTCCCCCAATCCATATTCACCTACTATGTTTCCTTCTCTCCCTTTTCCTACACTCGAATTCCAGTCACCCATGACTATTAAGTTTTCGTCTCCCTTCACTATCTGAATAATTTCTTTTATTTCATCATACATTTCTTCAATTTCTTCGTCATCTGCAGAGCTAGTTGGCATATAAACTTGTACTACTGTAGTAGGTGTGGGCGTCATATCTATCTTGGCCACAATAATGCGTTCACTATGCTGTTTGTAGTAGCTTACCCGCATTCCTATTTTCCTATTCATTATTAAACCTACTCCTGCATTACCCCTATTTGATTTTGTGTTTATAACCCTGTAGTCACCTGACCAGAAGTCTTGTTCCTCCTGCCACCGAACTTCACTAATTCCCACTATATCTAACTTCAACCTATCCATTTCCCTTTTTAAATTTTCTAACCTACCTGCCCGATTAAGGGATCTGACATTCCACGCTCCGATCCGTAGAACGCCAGTTTTCTTTCTCCTGATAACGACATCCTCTTGAGTAGTCCCCGCCCGGAGATCCGAATGGGGGACTATTTTACCTCCGGAATATTTTACCCAAGAGGACGCCATCATCATGTAATCATACAGTAAAGCTGCATGCCCTCGGGAAAAATTACAGCTGTGGTTTCCCCTTGCTTTCAGCCGTTCGCAGTACCAGCACAGCAAGGCCATTTTGGTTATTGTTACAAGGCCAGATCAGTCAATCATCCAGACTGTTGCCCTTGCAACTACTGAAAAGGCTGCTGCCCCTCTTCAGGAACCACACGTTTGTCTGGCCTCTCAACAGATACCCCTCCGTTGTGGTTGCACCTACGGTACGGCTATCTGTATCGCTGAGGCACGCAAGCCTCCCCACCAACGGCAAGGTCCATGGTTCATGGGGAGGTAGAATGTCATATCCTGAGGGTAATGACTATCCAACTATTCTGTCTCAAGAGAATTTTTATTTTTACACAGAGTGCCTTATTACAGTCTGTCCAAAATTAGTTCAATATTGACAGTTTTGTAGGAGCACATACAGGAACAGAGCAGCCCTCACAGAACAGTTGCATAGTATTGCTTTCATTTAACCTCACTTGATCTGGGAAAACCCTTAAATGTACAAATATGGAAGTGGCTCCGTGTTTCCATTTTATTTTTATTTTTGGCAACAAGTTAAGGCAGTGATGTTGTCATACCTTCAGTCTAGAGACTGGGTTACTTGATGCAGCTATCCGAACTAGTCTATACTGTGTGAGACTCATCGTCTCTGCCTAACGACCAGTGTACGTTGGAATGTTATGTGGCTTATTTTGCTATTGTGAACTGTTGAAACAGTCCAGTAGTTGATCTGCAGCTTATGTATTTTACAGGATTTTCCAATTCTCTTATGTTCTCTGTTGGTCACTGTATAATATCGATGGTACACTGTCCCTGCTATGTCTTTCTCTCAGACCGTGAACCAGTTTCTCCCCTGTGGACTTTGATCCGCTGTGTCAGTGACAGATAAAAAGATTTTTTCTTTCTATCCGGTGGAATAATACACTGAGGGAAGTTGAACTCAGTGTATTTCCTGTAACATACAATGCTAACTTCTAACTGATTGATGACATAGGTGTAAAATTCTGCCAAGATGTTTGAATGAATGCACCTCATAAGAGTGTCTACTTATTTTTACAATAAAATCTTAACATCAGTAATCATTTGCGATGATTTCTTTGATGTCATGGAAGTCCAATGCGGTCCATTCCCTTCATTTGCAACCCCGTGGAACGAACGACTCCACCCGCCAGGTAGAAGCACCAGTCAGTCGCCCTCGTTAACACAGGATTGATGCAACTTCGATCTGCACAATCAGTCAAAAACCTCCCAAAGTGGAGTGCTTTCTACTTAGTAACTACCTTAACTCACGAACATCTTTTGTCGGCTAGTGGATATCAAGGATGTCAAACATCTCATTCTGTAAATGACATATTACACCTCAACATCCATTTGAGCCTGCTTCTCATGTTCGGATCTCAGTCTCCCCTCACACTTTCTTCCATTGCCGAACTGACAATTCCTTTGTGCCTCAGGATGTGTCCTGTCAACCGATCCCTTCTTTTGATCAGGTTGTGCCATAAATTTCTATTTTCCCAGTTTGATTCAGTACCACCCTGTTTGTTATTTGATCCGCCCATCTAATTCTCAACATTCTTATGTAGCATCACATTTCAAAAATGTGTATTCTCTTCTCATCTGAGTGATTTATTGTCATGTTTCACATCCGTATAAGTCTACATTTCCCCTGCATTTTAGATAAATACCTTCAGAAAATAAATCTTAACACGTACTTTTATGTTTTATGTTAACAAATTTCTGTTCTCCAGATCTACTGCTTTTAGTGTTTCATTTCCTAATCTAGTTCCCTCAGCATCACCTGATTTAATTCCGCTACTTTCCATTACCTCTGTTTTATTTTTGCTGATGTTTGTCTTGTAATCTCTTATCGAGACACTATCTGTTGCATTCAACATCTCTTTCAAGTCCATTTCCACCTGTGATGGAATTATATCATCAGCAGGCCTTACAAGTTTTATTTCTTCTCCTTGAACTTTAATTCATTTTCCAAATTTCTCTATGGTTTCTGTTGCAGTTTGTTCAGTGTGCAGAGTGATTAACATCATGGATAGGCTAAAACCCTGTCTCACTCCCTTCTCAACCACTGCTTTTGTTGCAAGTCCTTTCATTATTATAACTGCAGTGTGGTATCTCTGCAAGTTGTAAACAACTTTTCGCTCTCCGCATTTTATCCTTCCTGCCAACAGAGTTTCAGAGTTTAGCCCAGTGCACTTTGTCAAAACTTTCTCTAAATCTACAAATGCAGGTTTGCCTTTCCTCAACCTATCTTCAAGAATAAGTTGTAGAGGGATTATTGCCTCACATGTTCCTGTATGTCCCTGTAATCCAAACTGATCTTCCCTGATGGTGGCTTCTTCTAGTTTTTCATTCTTCTGTAAATAATTCTTGTCAGTATGTTGCTGCTATGATTTATTTAACTCCTAGTCCACTGGTACTCACACCTGTCGTCTTTGGAACTGGAATTATTACATTCTTCCTGAAGCCTTATGGTACTTCCCCTGTCTCATATATCTTGCACACATGATGGAATAATTTCCTGAAACGTGGCTTCCCGAAGGATCTCAACAATTCTGAGGCAATGTCGTCTGCTCCATGGACCTTGTTTCTACATATGAGGTGTGATCAAAAAGTAACGAAATTTCTGTGTTTCATGAAGAGTCTCAATTTTTCATCACCAACAACTTTGTCTCCTTCAAAGTAGTCCGTCCCCCTCAGATATAATTCACTTGTGCCAGCACTTTTTCCAGTGTTGGAGCATTTCTGGAAGTCGCGTTTCATTGTGATGTTCAGCCCCTTCAAGGTGGGATTCCTATGCAGCGTCTGACGCATGCAGCCACCGTTATGCCTCTGTCGCACTGTACTGCTACAGATGGTGTTAAACGGGACTGTGCAGCTGATGATACGGCTGCGGCTCAGCCGGTTGAGAGCAGTCGAGATGCAGCTGCAAAGGAAAACATGACAGCATGTCAGAGGTAAAAGTACTGTTCACGGTGGTGGAAGATGAGAAACTGGTAGAAATGGTTTCTAAATTTCCTTGTATCTATGATGTATCGTTACTAGTATACAAGTACCAAACTGTGAAGGATAATGCTTGGAGAGAGATAGCGAAATTCGTGGAAAGAACAAGTTCGAAAAGTACTATATATTTTCTGTTTATTCATAATGTTTAGTACTTAGTTGTCAGGCAAATAATTCATATTGTAATAAACAAGAATAAGTAGCATTGTCCCACATAATATTCAGTTATTATTATAATAATAATGAAGTGTACACAAAGTGAATACCAAAACCTGATGTATAACCGAGCGAGGTGGCGCAGTGGTTAGACACTGGACTCGCATTCGGGAGGACGACGGTTTGATCCCGCATCCGGCCATCGTGATTTAGGTTTTCCGTGATTTCCTAAATCGCTCCAGGCAAATGCCAGGATGGTTCTTTTCAAAGGGCACGGCCGACTTCCTTCCCCATCCTTCCCTAATCCGATGAGACCGATGACCTCGCTGTCTGGTCTCCTTCCCCAAACAACCCAACCCTGATGTATATTATAAAAATTCAATTTATTTTAATGTGCATACAAATTTTTAAAGATTAGGGAGCTCAAAGCTTACTGAGTTCTGATAACGTGATCACTTTTCCACAGCGTTATCCTTGCATCCGCACGGCTGTTGAAGTATTCTGTAAATGAATCTTGCACAGAAAATCCATCAGCATGTGCATAACCGCCACTCCTTGCTAATGGTCCAAGATTTTCAGTAGGCAGCGTTTCACTTCTGTTTAATTCAAAATAACGCTCATTAACTTTCTCTAAGAATGCATGTCTAAGTAAATTGTGTAAACAATAAGCAACAGTCATCAAATTATCAGTCGTTTCTGGCTTCAGACTGATCGGCGAATAAAATATGTGAAATACTTGACTTAACAGAGCGAAGGCATTTTCAGAAACTCTATGAGCTCGTGAAAGATAGTAGTTAAAAATAGCTTTCTTTTGGTCAGTACTAGCAGCTCAATAAGAGAAAGGTTTTATCATGTTTGGATGTAATCAAAATGCCTCGTCGCCTACAAAAACGTGGCGCTACTATGCCCGAATCCGGCAGCTTAGTAGGTGGAAGAAACATCTTACCACTTGAAAACAGTTTCCCAATATTACTTTTATCAAAAATTATACTGTAACCTTCTTTCCCATATGACCCGACATAAATGAAAATGAACTTTTAGTTCGCATCAACCACAGCAAGAAGGATGGTAGAAAAAAAATGTTTGTAGTTGTAATACAATGAGCTTGACAGTGCAGGGGAAAAAATTTGCACAGTTAGGAAATTGCCATTTTTCTTCAAATTCCTTATATTTTGATTTCAACTGGTCAGATGACATCGGTGGCAAAAGGATTGGCAGTAACATCTTATGTAGAACTGATAGCACAACTTGTATGATTTTACTGATGTAAGGAGATATTCTGAATGCAGATGCCAGTGATCTGAATGTTTCCCCCTTGCCATAAACCTAAAAACAAAATAAAAATAAGATAGATGTAACTTTAAAAATTATTATTATTTTTACGTCTAACGAATATTAAGGTACTTAATTATTTGACGGTATTGTGTTTTATAGTTGAAGACAGCAGAGAAAAGGAAAAGTACTGGAAGTTCTGCTTCCAGTAAAGGAAATAATTGGTCACTGGCTGATATGTTAACATTTTTAAACAATGGATCACAAGTGAGTGTAAGTTGCCATACAATTTGCCTGTTTACATTATTTTTTATTCTGTTTAATTTTATTATTGACACTGAATTACCTGTATTTTTGTAATAGATTTCACAGAAGTACATCCAACGTTGAGGCAGATGAAGTGCAAAGCCCACAATATGATGGTGAACTGAGTAACAGAGAGGTGTGCCAGACATTGCCAACTTTGTCAGAAAAAGAAATTTTTTTCTGAAGACGTGGAAGACATCGCATCATTCAGACCACCCAGGGAAAGGTCACAACAAAATGAAAAAAAAAAATCATGGAGTTGATGAATTCTAAGCAGGCCAAGAGAGAAACCATAATGAAAAGGCTGCCTGCAGCGTAAAAAAATTGAATCACAATTTGATCAATGAAGTCAAATTGAGATCCTTGCAGATGCTTATTGATTTGGAGAATCACAGTTAATTTGAATACTACTCTTCCATGTGCCTTTCATCTCCAAGTAGTTTTTCATACTCAACAACTCCAACACATTGCCAACTTTGTCAGAAAAAGAAATTTTTTTTTTCTGAAGACGTGGAGGACATCGCATCATTCAGACCACCACAGAGACCGAAACGCCAGCTTATTAATGCATTTAATGTTGCAGTAAGTGTTAATTTCATATTTTTGTATTGTGCAATTTTCATTTTTTACACTGTGTGCATTATTAATAAAGCAGTAACACATTAACAAATTTTATTGTACATACCTCAATGTTAAAGCTAGTTTTTTTATCTGGTGTTGTAGGGTACGGATATCTGGGAGACGAATCCTTCCCGATATCTTCTTTGACAATATTGAGAACATAGTTAAACTGCGCTATGTTCAACCTGAAATACTCTCTAAATTTCTGGTCATTTTTTAACAAGTGCTGATTGATGAGTTGTTCGAAACAGCCTTCCTCTGTTCTTGTGAGGTAAATTGGATGTGTTTCAGCATTTCCCTCACATAGCTGAAGCTGAATTTCATCTCCAACGTCTTCTAACATTAGATAAAACAACAAATCGCACTCACTCATCCTTTCGGCACAGACACAGCAGACCAACTAAACACTGTGCGACCGCCACTCTGTAGGAATCGCCAACTATGCGTCAGACGCGGCATAGGAATTCCACCTTCAGCAAGCCTGTTTTTACCTTGCCAGTGGTGACAAAACAATGTCCTTTCATGGTTCAGTCTCAGGAATAGAAAGAAGTCACTGGGGGCCATGTCCAGCAAATACGGTCGCTGAGGCAATATAACGCTTCTGTTTTTTGCCAAAAATCATGAACAAGCATTGAGGCATGAGCGGGAGCATTATTGTGATGCAATTTTGGTGAGTGGTGTTGCCACAATTCTGGTCCCATTCTTTTCTAGGTAGTATTTCTTATTGAGTGTATGACCTTAAGACAGGGACGCGTGAAGTCCTATCCCATTGTAATTGAAGAAAACCATGAGAAGAACCTTCACATGGGATCAAACTTATCGAATTTTTTTTTTTCAGTCTTGGCTCTTCAGGCAGTTTCCATCGGGACGATTGGGCCTCGGTTTTGATGTCATACCAACATACCCATGTTCTGTCAGCTGTTATAACCTTCTTTAGGAGTTCTGGATAATTGTTAACTTCTAGTAGTTCTTGAGTGATGTCTGTGTGACATCATTTTTTATCATGATTTAACAATTTTGGATCAGATTTTGCTGCTACATGTTTCATGCCCAAAACATCTGATAAAATTGCTTGGCATGAGCCCAAGGATATGCCAGCATCATCAGCACCGTTTCTGATGGTGATTCAGCAGTTTCCTAGATCTTCTCCGACCTCTTTGAAACATTTATACCACTTGCAAACACTTGTCTCACTCCCACTAGACTTGCCAAAAGCTACAGTTGACGTTTCACATGTAATCCTGTATTTTATTCAATTTTTCAAACAAAATTTAATACAAATTGTTTGATCCGTATTTTTCGAAAGTAAAAAGTTTGCCAAACACTCGAAAACATGTGTAACCTTTTCGACTGTCAACAATAAACTAAATACTCAAAACAGCTGAAAATGCAAACATGCGTGTGGAATGTGTAGACCCTCAAGATTTAAAAAAAGAAATGGAAAAATCAGATGTATAAAACCTGCAAAATTAAAAAATTCCTTGCTACTTTTTGTACACACCTCATACTTCTTTTAGTGCTGTGTCAAATTCTGCTTGCCGTATCATATCTCCTGTATCATCTTCATTGATGTCCTCTTCCCTTTGTATAATATTGCCTAAAGTTCATCCCTTTTTTTTTACCCTTCCATATACTTCTTCCAGCTTTTCCTTCTTTGCTAAGCACTGGCTTGCTACCTGAGCTCTTGATATTTATAGAGCTGCTTCTTATTTCTTGAAATGTCTCTTTAATTTTCCTGTTAGTGGCATATATTTCTTCCTTATTTATTCATGCTTCTACATCTTGCATTTATCCTTAAGCCATTCCTGTGTGCCATTTTTCAGTTCTCTTAGTATAATTTTTTAGGCATCATTATTTCCTGTGGCCCATTCTATGTGCTGCATTTTCATGTTTTCTTCATTTGTCAATCAAATGCAATATCTCCTATGTTATCCACGCATTGTTATTGTGCCTCGTCTTTCTGCCTATGTCATCCTCTGCTGCCTACTCTATTGGAGTTCTCACAGCTACCTATTTGTTTTCTATTTTATTTCTTCCCCCACTTCAGTCCACTGTTGCCTAATGCTTCCTCTGAAATTCTCAACATCATCTTGTTCCTGAAATTTATCCAGTTTCCATCTCATTAGTTTCCTACCTTTTTGCCATTTCTTCAGTTTTAATCTGCAGCTCATAACCAGTAAATTGTGGTGATAGTCCACTTCTGCTCCTTGAAATGTCTTGTTGTTTAAATCTGGTTCTGAAGTCTCGGTCCTCATTATTCGGATGTAATGTACAAAAAAGAGAGAAAGAAGTACTGTAATGAGGCAGAAAGTGAATTCTTTATTATTATTGAAAAACATAGTCAATCCGAAATTGATGTCCGACCAGGAATCAGGATGCTTCAATTGCGTACACACCTACACAATGTCTTAAACTCAAGAGGGAACACAGCAGATAAGCGTAACAGAAATCCAAAAGATGTTTTTATCCATATGGGAACAAATTTGCTTCGAAACAACAGTGGGGAAGAAATTGTAAATCACACAAGGAACCTCATCTGAATGGCCAGAAGGCTCTACTCAAATTCCAGAATAATAATAAGTGGCATTGTGTACAGGAGATTGGTGAGTGATAGCTATGTGCAGAGAATAAATGGCAATATTAAAGAACATTGCAATAAACTGGAAGTCATTTTCATTGATCCCAACAAATTTCTAAGTGCAAAGTGTCTTGCCAAAGATGGTCTACATCTGAATAGATTGGGCTCAAAAGTATTCAGTAAGATGTTCATAGGTACTTGCCAGGTAATAAAAAATAATGGAACTGAAAAGTAGTGGTGTGGTGAAAACATTTGTGTAGCATTAAGTAAGACAAAACCAAACCATTATCTGGCAAGAGATGTGCTAAAGCCCATAACAAATAGTCAAAGTAGATATTTTATCCCCTTGTATATAAATGAAACTGATGCTTCAAACAATAAAAGCTCCAAAATAGACGAAATGGAAATCATTCTGTCAGAATACATGAGTCCCTATGTAACTTGCTTCTCCTGCAAAAGATACTTGCTAATCTGAAGTTACCTATTTTGTTTAAAATTTTAATTGCGTCCTCAGTAAACCAGTGCTCATTTAAACAAACAACTCTAATATTTGCACATTTTATCAGAATGTTTGTTTAAATTCATTCAATAAAATAAATTCATTCAATAAAAACATTCTGACAGAATGTGCAAATATTAGAGTTGTTTGTTTAAATGAGCCTGGTTTACTGAGGACACAGTTAAAATTTTAAGCAAAATAGGGAACTTCAGATTAGCAAGTAGCTTTCGTAGAAGGAACAAGTCACATGGAGACTCATGTACACTTCCACATAGTGATATAAAGTATGAGACCAGAAACTGTTTTAATTATTTAAATGAAGAATGTGTGTTTGACAGCTGTTGTATAGAAATAGTGGACTCACTAGCAAATGTTATAATAATCTCAGTATACAGAATTCCAGGGACGTCAACAACAGAACTATTCTTATCGAAGCTTCAAATTACACTAGAAGACCTTTGCAGAGAGAGAGAGAGAGAGAGAGAGAGAGAGAGAGAGAGACGAAAAAATTGTAATAGGATCACATGTATAGTAGCTATGCTTCAAGATTAACTGAATTAGTAAAGAAAAATGGTTTCAAATTGAATTTCTTTGAATCTATCAGAGACAATGGGCAATCAGCAACCTGTATTGACTTCTAACTCATTATGTGTATGAAAATGTGTATAAATTTTGTGTAGATCTAGGTATTTCAGATCATTGTGCATTGTTCATTGGGCTGCCACAGTCAGACAGGAACGTTTCACCTAATGAGAACCCATGTGATCAGGAACTTTAGCAAAGAAAACTTGCTAACATTTTGTGAGAATCCAAACGAGAAAATGTGGTCTTTTGAGCATTGTAACTCAAGTGATAAAAACTTTGATAAATTCTGAAATAGTTTTCTTGGTGCCTTTAATGAAACATTTCCACCTAGACTCTGCAGCAACAAAATAACAAATAAATTAAAGTGGGTTACTCAGGGTATAAAAATTTCCAGTGTAAAGAAAAGGCAACAGCACAGAGAACTAAAATATAATAAAGATATTAATTTCATTGAATATGTTAAGACACTATAAAACCATATTTAAAAGAGTTGTCAAGGCAGCAAAACAACTGGCAAATAGCAGGCTGCTTTTAAATCATAAAAATAAGACAAAGGCTGTGTGGCCAGTCATAAAATATGAGTTATGTGTTAAAGCCTGTTACCAAGAAATTTCAAATATTGACATTGAAGGAAATACTATTGTAAGTCTAACTCAGATTCCAGAGTACTTTAATGAATTCTTTATAAATGTAGCAATGCCTGATGTAGGTGTAACAGATTATCACAACAAAGTAAATCCCTTTGGCCTGGTTGAAAACTCTGAAAACTTTACAAAATTCTTAAAATTTTCGGTGGAGGATGTAGAAAACGCTATTCTAAGCTTAAGAAACAAAAAACCTGCAGGTTGGGATGGAATACCCACCAAAGCTATTAAAGTGGTAGACAATGAAATTGCAAACCCATCAGCTCAGCTGGGCTGGGCTGTTTCCCAGAGGTAGTGAAATATGCTGAAGTCAGACTACTCTTCAAGAAGAGATCAAGAGAGATCATGGGAAATTATCATCTTAGCTCGATTCTCCCAGTCATATCTAAAATATTTGAAAAAACTTGCTGTTGCAAAAATCCAAAACTTCATTGCAAAATATTCTGTTATTCTAAACAATTGATTTGGTTTTCAGCAGGGGGAAAAACCTTGGATGCGGTGAACAGTTTCACTGAGGAAATAAGTACATCATTAGACAAGAGAAATAAGGTGGTAGGAATTTTCTGCTACCTCACAAAGGCATTTGATTCTATACACCATGCATTGCTTGTTTACAAACTTGAAAAGTATGGCATTAGTGGCAGTGCCCTACAGTGGCTTAAGTCCTGCTTATCAAACAGAAAGCGAAGAGTTAGCATCTCTTCATTTGGCACATATTTTTCTGACTGGAAAAAAATATCACGGGGTGTTCCACAATTTTACATATAGCTTGTGTCAATTACGAGCCCTCTGCTTCTACATGTGTGTCCACAGTAAAGTACGAGTTTTAATTATGTTCACCTGAAGGTGGCCAGAAAGAGTGGGTGCCAATAATGTCAAGCAAAAAAATGTGTCTGAATGCAGGGTATTTAACATGTGGTGGACAAATAAGTACTTTTTTATACCATACAGTGATAAAGTACAGTACTTCATTTGACATGTTGTGAATCAATCTCAGTTGTGAAAGAATATAATACCCGACATCATTTTGAATTGAAACGTGCTGATAGACGAACCTGTATGATAACGAGAGGAACTTCAAGGCGTGAAATTTCCTAAAATCTGTGTCCAGTCAACAGCAATTTTTCAAGAAAGCAGAGACAGAGAGTGAAGTGGCTACAAAAGTAAGCTGCTTAATTTCTAAAGAAATTGCTGCTGCGGGATAACCTTACACAGAAAGGTTTCTTAAAAAGTGCACGATGATCACTGTGTGAGAACTATGTCCAGAAGAAAATCAAATTTTTGAAAGCATAATCTTGTTCAGGATGACACTTCAAAGAAGAGTGCACGATATCTCTGCCAACCTTCACAGCCAGTGAAGAAATAAAACTGAAGAAGTCAAGTACTGGTAAATGATACTGCACAGCTTTTAGTTTTAATTCATGGTGTTGATAACAATTTCAGTATCATAGAAGAACCAGCAGGATTGTATTCCAGGAAAGGCCGAACAACCGGTGGAGACGTGTCTAACAGTAGTGAAAGAAGGCATCATGATGAAACTGGGTTTGACTTTTGAAAATATTGTGGCCATTTGCACTGATGGCACACCTGCTCTACGTATGGAAAGAAGATTGGTGTGGTATCATTGCTGGAAAAACAATAAGCAAATTACACTGTATTGTTCATCATCAAGTGTTATGCAAAAAAGTTCTTGGATACAATTGTATCATGGCAGCTGTGGTTTCTGTTCTAAACTACATCCAATCAAGAGGGCTTAAACACTTAACATTTCATGTATTTCTTGAAGAAACAGTGGGCACAAAATTCGCGGATTTATTGTATCAGATAGATGTTTGTTGGCTAAGTCGTGAGAAAGTATTGCAGCTCTTTTTTGCGCTTAGATGGGATAAACCAATGATATGAAAAACGATCCAAAGGACTTTCCTCGATTGAAAAATGAAGATTGGATCAATGACTTATGTTTTTCTCTGATACAATGGCTCACTGAAACGAGCTAAACTCGAAATTACAGGTAAGTCACTGGCAGCAGTATGTGCCTTCAAAATGAATCCTGCTCTCCAAAAGCCAACTGTTGAAAGGAAACATGATCAATTTTCCTAATTGCAAAACAATTCCTTCAGATAAACATTGATAAATTACTTAAAGAATTTGACAAGAGGTTCGCATTGTCAAAAGAGGAGCCAATCATTCGAAGTTGCAGAAGATCCTTTTTCTGTCATCCCAGGAAAGCTAACTGTGGACTTACAGCTGGAGTTCACAGGGCCGCGTGGGATTAGCCGAGTGGTCTAAGGCGCTGTAGTCATGGACTGTGCAGCTAGTCCCGGCGGAGGTTCGAGTCCTCCCTCGGGCATGGGTGTTTGTCCTTAGGATAATTTAGGTTAAGTAGTGTGTAAGCTTAGGGAATGATGACCTTAGCAGTTAAGTCCCATAAGATTTCACACACATTTGAACATTTTTGAGTTCACAGGAAATCAGTGTTCTCCAATCTATAAAAACAAGCATAGAGAATGTGGTCTTCTTGATTTCTATAAAAGCTTGGACAAAAATAAATGCAATAGCCTGAGAGATACAGCAATAAAAACATTCAGCATGTTTTGGCAGCATTTACATACGTGAACAAACAGTCTCCGTTCTGAACTTAAATGAAAGCAGATTTCGCTCTTGTTTAGCTGACAAACATTTAAAACACATACTAAAAACTTTAATGTCAGATACGACTTCAGCCTCTGGAAAATGTGTGGCTGACATATCTCACTTTAAAGCTTTGTTTCAAGCTATACTGTTTTCATAAGTAATACATCTGGAAAGACGATGCTGATTTTGATCTAATGGCATATGCCACCTGCGGAATGGTAAGTGTACTGAAAATGGCTTCAGTGTCATCCGCCAACAGGTAGTGTAGTGGCAAAGCTGCCAGAGTGTCATCTGTGTCTACCTTTTAATACAGAATGCTGACAGCCAGAAGGCTCAGTGTGATGCAGATGTGTGAAGCAAGTAGGCAACTGTGGCACAGAGACGCACTTGTGCATCCTACAGCCAACTGAGTTAGGTTGAAAGGGGTCAAATTGTGGCCTACCGAGTAATGGAATGGCCTTTTCAGAGAATTGTCACATAAGTTGGATGTGCTATGTCTATAACGATACTGGTATCAGTGGTCACACGAACATTCTTACACATGTAGATGAGGTTCTGGACATCCACGTAGCACACACCTGCCAAAATCATTGTATTGTAAGGGCAGCAGTGGCAGTTCATACACAGCAAAGATACAGCGGCTTTTGAGCTCAGACATACTGACACAGACTGTTGCGAACCAGTTATTAGCAATGGGATTACGGGCACGCACACCTCTAGCCCGTCTTCCACTTGTGCCACAGCATCGACATACGTGGCTCAACTGGTGCCATAAGAGGATCTTTTGGAAGGTGGAATGGCACACCACTGTCTTTGGTGATGAAAGCAGATTCTGCCCGCATGCGAGTGACGGTCTTTTGTGTGTACGGCGTAGACCTAGTGAGCTCTGTCTCATAGGTGCATTCATCCAAAACACACTGGGCTTATGACCTGTGGTCCTTCACCTTTGGTGTGCCTGGAGGCCTCACCGACCAGGGCTCGGTACGTGCTGAGGGCTCACTAACCAGCACTCGGTACGTACCGACCAGGGCTCGGTACGTGCTGAGGGCTCACTAACCAGCACTAAAATTTGTGGTTGAAATACTGCTTATGGCTGGTATATTGCTCATCTGAGAGGAAAGAGAAGTCATTACTGTGGTATGCTGGCCCCCACTCACCCTTAATTTATGAGGGGCTTCTTGACACCATCTTCCTCCTCACACCTGGAATTCTCAGGGAATTCCCCCCCCCCCCCCTCTCCCCCCCCCCTCTCCCCCCCCCCCCTCACTCGCCCGCTCCAAGTTTAAGTAGCCACCCCCTGTTGACAGAGCACTGAAAGACCTAAGTTAAAAGACCTCTAGAGTAGTCGACATTCTGCCAGAACTATGCCGGTCTTGAGAGAGTCAGCCGTGACTAAACTATTCCATCTGGTGTGCAAGATGTATGAGAAGGTGAAATACCACCAGAGAACAGAGGTTCACACTTTTTTATTGATGGTGGGCTGGTTCAGAAGTTGGCTGTGGTGGGGCGCCTGCTGTGTGACACCGGACACACAATAAAATTCCCCAACACGTGGGTTCACACTGTGAAGAAGAGCATCTTTGCCCATTGTTCAGGAAAGCTGTAGTACTTCACAAAACTGGCAATAGTTTCAATGAAAAATAAGAGAAACTCGAAGTAAAAGGACTTGCTGCAATGAGTGACAATTGCAGGGACTGAGAAATCAGAGCAGAGATCAGAGAAAACCATCAGACATTGGTGCAACACATACGTATAATCTCCATCCACAATATCTACTCCCGTTCCCCACTGGCAGTGGAGGATTGAAACGTCTGAAAAACTGTTAGGCAAATGTCAGCCCAAGATCATGAGACAAAACCTGAGAGGCAATTTATCATTTATACGTTAGTTTCATTGTTTCAAGAGGTATGAAATCCTGAAGAAGGTGAACATGCAACTATAGCTTTTGCACGCGGGAGCCCGAATAAGCATGAACTGAGTGGACACCATCACTGAAAAGGATTATTAGCCTCAGTATTGAGTTTGCCTAAGTTTCAGATGCTCATTCGGGGTCGAAGATTGTGGTTTACACTGCTCACCGAGTGTTGTCTTTCCATATGGTAGGTACGATAGGCAATAATGTCTCTATCAACAAAACTTTCAAGTCCAGGAACGCTAGGTACATCTGTACCTCCACGTACAATGGCTACAGTGAGCCAACCATTACCATGATCGAAAGTATCGTTAATGTCAATACTAAAATTAAGTCTGCAACCACAGAGAACACAAGGTCCGTCGACAAGTGCAGTAGCAGCAACACTCTTAACTGGTATGTGGTTGGTTCTTCTTGTCTCCAGCTGTTGTGGCGAACTCGATGTTCTCGATGGTTTTATACACTGTCTGTTTAGAACGGCGACGAAGTTTAGAACGGCGACGAATTCTCCTGTAAGGCATCGTGGCGGCGTTCAATGCAGTTGCCTGTGCAGCAGCAGCAGTGCGAATGAGCCTCTGCGCGGCTCTCGCTCGCTTATATAGTATATGCAGTAGCTTGGACTTAGAAAATTTTCACAGTGCCAGTGGAACGTTATCCCGTACGCGCACACCGGGTTGTTGTAGGGTGTGCGCGTCCGCTGGCGCGCCGCCATGATTGCATAAGCCAGCCGCAGCTGCGCGAGGTCGGCAAGGTCAGGCGATAAGTCTATTAATAGAACAAAACTGTTGCCTCCCTGAGCCCCCAGGTTCGTGATGTACCCGTGTCCGGTTAATGGTTCTAAACAGACAGTTTATAAAACCATCGAGAACATTGAGTTCGCCACAACAGCTGGAGACAAGAAGAACCGCATACCATTTAAGAGTGTTGCTGCTACTGCACTTGTTGATGGACCTTGTGTTTTCTGTGGTTGCAGACTTAATTTTAGTATTGACATTAACGATACTTTCGATCATGGTAATGGTTGGCTCACTGTAACCATTGTACGTGGAGGTACAGGTGTACCTAGTGTTCCTGGACTTGAAAGTTTTGTTGATAGAGACATTATTGCCTATCGTACCTACCATATGGCAGAACTTGCTAATACGGACTTTGGTAAATCTGCTTATGTGTCTCCTTCTGTGCTCGGTGCTCTTCTGCAGGAATTCAAAATACAAAGAAATTATGTAAAGGTGTCACAGAATGTGGTATCCAATGCTCTATCCAAATTACCCCTGCTGTGAACGACTTAACCAGGAGGCCCGGGAGTGATATCTGCCATAAATATCCAATCAGTTGGTTACACTAAGAATGAAGTACGTTACTCTGCATGAAAAATAAAAAAGATATTTGTGAGATATTTGTGGCTAGCAAACGAGGTATACTAACTGTAAAAGAAATGAGTAGTGTATCAAGAATCTTTGTTTTGGAGCGTCAACAGAGATTCAGCATTTTGGAAACTACATAGTTTCCTTAGAATGCAGAAGAGTACCTCGTTTGATTCTTACTTGAAGGATATGGGAACTTTAAAGTTAATAAATATATTACACATATGATTAAATTTTATTATAAAAACTTAAGTCAAACAGTTAAGAACACTTTCAACACCTGTGACTTGTGACAAAAGATAAAAGAAAATAGTAGTTGAGTACCATATAAGCTATATTCTGTAATACCTATAGCATTACGTGATCTCACAGCAGCTGGCTACTATGGTCCTTTACCAAAGGGAAGAGAGGAGTAACTTATATTGTAAACCTATTGGAATCTGGATTACCAGGTATTTTATTTATCACAAATCAACTTATGTTTTATTTTCATTCTTGGAGAGCTTGGTTACTCCTCAACGATCAAGTTGCGACGTCAAAATATAAAAGGCCCCGCACACAGCAGGTGAAGCTATTTTCCTGTCATCACACCTTGACCAACATAATATTTGTTTCCACTTTTAATAGTAGTCAATCATCACAATTATGAGGAAAATCCCAAAAGTAAGGTCTCCAGCATTTTCACTTATACAACCAACGATTTATTTTCTATAAAAATAATTACATAATTTTAAAGGCGGAAGCACGCTTTATTTTTCTACATAATGGCCATTTTGGTCGATGCTTTTTGGAGATGCTGAGGCAGTTTTACAAATTCCATGTCACACCAGCTTGCTGCCATGGCTTTCAGAAAGTATTGAACCTTGTTGTCGGCAGTGAAGAACCACTGTGCAGACAAACATTCCTTCAACGTGGATAACAGGTAGTAGTCCCAGTACCATGTCCAGACTGAACGGAGGTGAGGTTCCAACCAGAGTTTTGCAGGAGATTGACTGTTAGATGAGCAACGAGAAGAGAAGAGTAAGAACTATTGAAATGTGGTGTTACAGAAGAATGCTGAAGATTAGATGGGTAGATCAGAAAACCAATGAAGAAAGAGGTACTGAATCGAGTCTGTGAGAGAAGATTTAAAAATATGTATGCAGGTTGCAGTAATTATCCAGAACCAAAGACGTTCATGGGATAGACCAGCTGGGAGACTGCATCAAATTAATTTTTGAACTGTAGACTACAACAACTTTATCGTCATTTGTCGTATCTGCACTAATAACCTGCGACGCCGAACATACAAGCTAATTCTCAAGTGCCTTGAAACATTTCATGTCTCTCCAAAAGGGGAATCATGCCAATTGTATTTAATCTTTCAGAAATAGTATACCAGGGACAAATATGACACTGTATTTTATTTTCAGAAACATCCAGTTTATTTCCAGGCCAATTATTTCATCTTCATTGCCACAATATGTGTATTAGAATTGCATTTAGTGCAGTTATTTCTGACTGGTGCCAAACAAATGACCATATTCTCCCCATGTGTTGTTTCTATTGCAGAATTGCCAGACTGTACCTACACTATTCGCTGTGAATAGAAGGCCTCAGTTCACAATTGCCTTCTGCGAGACATCGAAGTCTAGTGAATGTTATTGAGCTCGAACATGTGATATTAAAAGCACACTTCCATTCCCGAGTTTCTCACAAGGCATGCTTTACAAGATGTGCACTGGGAAATCCTCAAGGTTCTAGAGACATGTACTATCACTTCTCATCCCTAGTATTTTAGCAATATGACACACATTTCTGTCTGTATGGTTGGTCCTAGAAATGGAATCTGTGCATCATGATAGTCCTATCTGGAATCATTAACACCACTTCCTTATCTCAATGGACATAAGGAGGTACAGAACAGCTAAGTAGTTTTCACATGTTGTCAAGCACTGATAAATAGTTACGTGAGAGTGAAGGCACCCATAGTTGCTTTACAAATCAGGGCTGACAGCGTAATCTGTGTGTTCACTGTGTGGGATTTAAACACCACCTTCCATAGTATTTGGAGACACAAATGAGAGTTACATAAGCAAGGTGTATATGCTTCGGGAAAAACCCGTGAATTTTTTTTATCTGGGAGAAAACTGTGAATTTTTCATTGTTTTAGTCTTGATTTAAATTTTTGTAATTTTGACTGGCAAGAAATAATAAACACCAAAATGTGTCAAAGGTTTTGGGACGAAGACTATGGAATACTTCACAACAGCAAACTGCTTCCAACTTAAGTTCGTCTTGAGCAGTTGACAGCAGGCTCATGCACAGTTGAGTTGCTTATGGGCAATGCCCTCTCCCGCTTCTGGCTACTTGAAGTGTGGCTGCAACGGTAACAAGAAGCATTAATGCATGGTACACACAAAAATTTTTCTGGCGAGCCCAAGCTGGCAGATTCACGGCATGCGCAAAGCTGTCTGGGTTTTAATTGGGAGGGGGATAGCGACCTGTGTTTACGATTAGTGATTTTGCTGTTTCCTGATGTCCTATTTCCTCTTCATTTACAGTTCACATGTCATATGAAAACAAAATGGATTTCTGTAAAACGTCTTCCATTCAGAGGACTGATGTTTTTATAGCTTCGAGGGAAAGCACACTGTCGCTTATCATGGAAAAAGTGATTTTTTAACCGGGAGATCCGGGAAAAATCTGAGAATTTTTTTTCTTGTCCACGTATACAACCTGATAAGATACAATTCATTTCTCTGCTGGTTACCTTAATACTACTGTCTACCCTTCCTTTTCCCTGAAGTAATACGGGGTGTTCAAAAAGTCGCTAAGGAGTGCCGTATGATTGTTCGCCTGTCTGGTTTTTTCAACAAAACAATAAAAGCACGATACTGCTGTGATATTCTGTACCCATTCATAGGAAAAACTGGGTTAAGTGCAATAGTGGACACTTATTTTCAACAAGATGGTGTAACCGAGCATATAGCTCGCGTTTCAATGTCACTGCTTGCCGATGTTTTTGGTGACCGCATAATTTCACAGGGACTTAGGCCTCCACGATCGCCTGACCTAACACCACCAAACTTTCTTCTGGGGTGTAGCAAAAGCAACTGCCTATAAAAACTGTCCAAAATCCATCGATGAATTGAAAACTGCAATATCCACTTTCACTGCTTCTGTTACAGAAGAAATGAACCAACTTGTGTTTGGAAACATGATTAGACGAATTGAATTGTGTATTCAACAACAGGGGGGACACTTTCAACATTTAATGTGAAAATCTGTAAGTAAAAATAAATATTCAATAAATTAATAACTTGTATTTCACTGAGTTTCATTTCGGTATATTCACTGTGGCATACGGCATGCGTAGCTATCATGCGGCACTGCGGAGAGACTTTTTGAACACCCCGTATGTTTCTTGCAGAGATAGTGTGTCATCATTACTGTAGTAGCACTGAATGTTTTAATAAACAGTAATAAAACAAAAACTGAAGTAAGGAAATTTGAACAGCACTACATAAACTATAACAGAAGGTACCAGAAATATGACAATATTTAAAGGCAACACAAGAAAAATTTCATCAAGTCAGTACTAATTTCACACATTCCTATGAAAGAAGTTCCCTACTTTTGATCAAAAAACAAAACACACACATGCATCCACAACTGTAACAAGCAGATAAATTCTGGAAATGAGGAATAAAATTCCAGCCTGCAACATCAAACTGTTGTTGGGGGCTTCAGTGCACAAATTGGTAAAGATAAGAAATTTAGGACCATAGTGGGAATATATCCAGCACACAAAAAAGCAGACAGCATTGGCGAAAGTCAATCTTTTGCCATATCTTTAAACTAAAAATAATTTGTCACACTACTGCACTAGTGTTTTAACTAGTCGTGTGATGCTAGCAATGTCACTCTCAGCTACATTTGAGTCAAATACAAGATGATGATGATGATGATGATGATGATGATAGAAAAAAAAATTGGTCGATGCATGCTTTGCATCTGTTGAATCGAGCTGGCAAAACTACAGAGCATAGAAAGGAACTTAAGGCACTTGTTTTTGGAATTGAATACATACAGATGACAATTCACAATAATTACACATCATGTGGCTTTACAATGGCTATTGAGTTTAAAAGATTCCACAGCAGCAGATCTGGTAGATCAGCTTTAAAACTCGGTGAACATTACGTAGTCAAACGCAAGCCTGGCACGTTAAACCACAGTGAAGATCCCTCGAGTAGGAAAATTAAGGTTCCACAAGGACACGATGTGCTTATTAAGGAATTAAAAACGGCATAAGAATCTGATTCCAAGAACAAGAAATTAGCTACATCGCCATATTTTATTACACGAGATGATTTTCTATAAAAAATGCTTCTTGGAAGATGGATAGTAGTTCCAAAGGTAATCCTCAAGTACATACTGCAACGTTGTGACGATAGCATACACATGTGTCACAATTAAAAAAGGAAATTGTGCATGGCAGCCCATTAACAATGGCCGCAATGAAAATAAGTAGATTACATTCAAAACTCTGTAAGACCAAATGTACCTCTGCAAGCTCTACCTGAGACAGCAGGACCTTTTGAAATTGTAGCACTTGATATCATGAAACAGTTTCTCATAATGGCGCAAAATAACATACGTTTTATCTGTTATTGTCCAGTTCTCTCACTATGTTCTTATAATATCGACTGAATACATTACTGCAGAGACACTTGCGAAAGTTTTTGTCACTCGTTTAGTACTACAATTTGGGGCTCCACAGGCCATTATAAGAGATCTAAGGACAAACTATGTCCAATCTTGTGGTACAGGTATTCCAACTACATTGCTGAGGGAAAAAACTTTTGGAGGTTTCCAGTTCACTCAAGATTTATTGTTGCAACAGTGTGTATGGAATACATGAATGTACATTTACAGGTCAATAGCATAAGCGGTTCTGAGGTATCAGATATCGACCCATGCTGAACCCATATTAGCACATGGTGTAGCCTCCACAGGCAGCAATACATGCGTTGACTCTGGCAACCAATCGATTGTACAGATGGCGAATATTGTCCTGCGATACGTTATGCCACACCTGCTCACGTAGTTCTGTAAGAGCTGTTGGTTGACAAGTCACACGAATTACTTCTCGCCCCATCATATCTCACAAGTGCTGGATTGGAGACATGCCGGAGATTGTGTTGGCCAAGGAAGTTACTGCATGTCTTGCAGAGTAGGTCGAGTTTCACAGGCAGAGTGTGAGTGAGCATTATCCTGTTGGAAAAACAAATCGCCTTCCAGTTGCAAGAACAGGTATAATAACATTCTGCACATACCGAGCACTATTTAGTGTCCCCTCCAGAAACAGCAAAGGTGAATGGTAGTTGTAGCTTATCACACCCCAGACCATAATGCCTGGAATGTAGCCAGTGTGTCTCGGATGAATCCACTGTACAAGACAGCACTCACCAGTCAATGTCGTCTCTACGAGACAGCACTCGCCAGTCAATGTCGTCTCTACGAGACAGCACTCGCCAGTCAATGTCGTCTCTACGAGACAGCGCTCACCAGTCAATGCCGTACATCCAAATGACTATCACTTGTGTGCAGGAAGAATCTGCTTTCATTGCTGAAGACCACAGTGCACTATTTCACTTCCAAGTGATCCAGTCGAGTCGTGCATGTCTGTGCTATGGTGTGAGTGGAAGGTGGGCTAGGGGTGTGCTAGTCCCATATCTAACAACTGGTTCGTAACAGTGTGTGTTGACTTGTCTGTGCTCACATGGCCTTTTATCTGTGCAAAGGTACGATCTGCCCTTGCCACCCTTACAATCACTATCCTGGCACATGACTGTGCTGCATGGATGTCCAGAACATTGTCTACAGGTGCGAGAATGTTCACATGACCACTGATACCAGCATCATTGCATAACTGACGCAGCTTGTGTGCCAGTTCTCTGAAAGAACCATCTCGCCACTCAGAAGGCCACAATTTGACCCCTTTCAAACTCACTCAGTTGGCTGTAGGAAGCACGAGTGTGTCTCTCTGGCATGGCTGCCTGCTTGCTTCACACGTTTGCATCACACTGAGCCATCTGGCTGTGAGTCTTCCCTATTAAAAGGTAGAAACAAATGGCCGTCTGGTAGCTATGCCACTATGCTATATGTTGGTGGACGATGTCGAAACCATTACCAGTACATCAACGATCACCCATAAAGAAGTAGAGAACTATGCAATTTCACCCTAACAGTAATGGCAGGATTGACTGCTTCCATAAAACCGTAGTTAAAATGTGGTCATGTTACATGAATAGTTCACACTCAGAGGGGGATCATCTGTTGTCATAATTCCATCATACAGTGCCAAGATAATGAAACAACAGGATTGACACCCTATGACGTCATTTATGGTTGCAAAATGCCTTCCCCTTTTGATATCGAGATGTTACCACCTAAAATAAATTCCAGCAAACTGAAGCACTTGGCTAAAAGATTAAAGTTTATATGGAAGAGAGTTCTGCAGAACAGTGCAGCTCCAATGTGGAGACAGCAACTCTGTATTTGAAAGAATGGTGGAATGCTGCTATATCAAATACAAGATTACACTATATGACGATAAACTGTCTTGAATGTGTGCAGAACTCAGAAATTTACAGTCTGTTAATTAAGATCAGTAGACAAATGTATGTGACAACTAACTAAAACATAGGCATACATCATATGTGAACAAAATAAAAATGCAATTTCAACTAATAATACATCCACAACATCGATTATTGCTTGGTATCTCTGAGACATGATTGAAACCAAGTTTTCTGCATATTTATGTGGAAGAGACCTCAAAATGCTTCAAATTTGCCTTGACAGCTGTTTCAAAGTGAATTTTGCTTGTGCTTGACACAGTGTTAAGGATGGGTTTCCTGAAGAAAGGTTAATAATTATTTTTTCCACTTTTGGAGTCACTTTACCAATTCAGCCATACTCTTTAAAGTCATGCACATTTTAAACCAATTTATAGCATGTTACCCACTTTTGTACAAACTACTTTGATTTCCCCACATATTCAGATGCAGCAGCATGGCTCATTTTCTGACCTTTGTGGTAGCTATAGAAAAAAAAACAGCCTCAAAATCCGATATATTAGCTGCACTAATGTCTTCTTGTGTATCTCAGTCAAAAATTCAAAGTAAACTAATGTTTCATGGATAGTGCATGAAGGACAAAGATTCCCTCCATTAGGGTGTGAAAGAACTAAGGCAATATCTTTTACCATCTGTGTGTAATGCTGACCATGCTCTTACTTAACAGAGTTTACACGCCCCTGGGACAGATGGTTTCAGATTGTACATTTCAGGTCACCTGTCACTGTCAAATTACAGCTCCCAGATTGAAATATTGTTCGTTTTGATTGCTTAACCAAGTATAAGGGTAGCAATATATCATCCCCTCGCAGTGGCTACAGCTACCGGTAAGCTCAGGAAGTATCCTTCAGTACAAAAGACAATGTGCAGCAAAACTGTTACACAGCAACCGACAAGTTTCTGGCACTACAATTTATGTTCTGCCACTCTGTGCAATTTATGGTCAAGGGATTAAGAACAAACCATATCTTAGGCAGGATATGATGTAAGTATTTTCTATGTCACTCTACTGATTACCCAGATTGTTGATTCTTTTGTGTGTTTTCACTGCATCAGGCGCCCAATTAGCTAGAAAATTTGCTTAAGTGTTGCATGTATGCCATTGTTATAAAGTTACCTCTGTACCTTAATGATTTTAAGCAAGTGTGTTTGATGTTACAGAGAACTTATTCCCCACTGATCTGGTCAATACGAGCAACAGCCTCTCCATTGTCAACATCTGGCATCCATCACACCACCTCAGTCACAAAGCTGATGCCTTATCACCATTGGTCCCCTCTTTATGTTGCAATGTAGCTCTCTGTGGTTTAAACTCTGTTCTGTATAACCAGCAGGCCCCTGTGTTACTGCTCTTACATTGTAAGTTAGACGCGCCCCATTATTCCAAAATTAATCAATACACCCTTTTCAGCCTTGCTTCACTCTTCTGCTTATTCCTCTATATTTTTTTATTCGCCTATTGAATGGTTCTGTCATTTGCTTGCATTATTTTGCTAAGTTGAGACATTGTTGCTACACCTGTTTCACCATTGTCTGGTACGAAGACTTGTTCAAAGTGTCTGAAACCTGAAAACTTGCATTATAAAAGCACAATTCACAAGCTGCCATTGTGGAAAAAGCTGCAGTATTGTTTTGAAGAAATCAGCAGAAAGAAGATCCTGCTCTCCAGTGGACCGAACCATCTGTTGTCCAATAGCATTGAATAAACTCAACCCAGCATCAACCGGCCTCCAACATCGGCGACACAATTCAGCATATTTACTCACACATGAGGAAACAGTTCAGTGTCCTGTTGACTTCGTTTCACCTTGGATCACAATGAAGACTGTTTATCCTCATATGCAACAAATTCGATGGTCACCACCTGGTTGCTATCTCATTACGAACTCCACGATATCATAAATCAAGATATGAACTATTTTCCACATACTACAAACCTTATTTTACAACACAAACTTCGTTCATGTCCAAGGGGATATATTAGTGTCGGTCAGATTTTAATTCCTCCAAAATTCTTGCTCCATATCCTTATGAATATCTCAACAAAACCATGCTCCCCTCTTCCAATGATAGGCGAATATGGATTGGGGGGTAAGAAATGAAAGAGGAAGCCGCCTGGTAGAATTTTGCACAGAGCATAACTTAATCATAGCTAACATTTGGTTCAAGAATCATGAAAGAAGGTTGTATACATGGAAGAACCGTGGAGATACTAAAAGGTATCAGATAGATTATATAATGGTAAGACAGAGATTTAGGAACCAGGTTTTAAATTGTAAGACATTTCCAGGGGCAGATGTGGACTCTGACCACAATCTATTGGTTATGAACTGTAGATTAAAACTGAAGAAACTGCAAAAAGGTGGGAATTTAAGGAGATGGGACCTGGATAAACTGAAAGAACCAGAGGTTGTACAGAGTTTCAGGGAGAGCATAAGGGAACAATTGACAGGAATGGGTGAAAGAAATACAGTAGAAGAAGAATGGGTAGCTTTGAGGGATGAAGTAGTGAAGGCAGCAGAGGATCAAGTAGGTAAAAAGACGGGGGCTAGTAGAAATCCTTGGGTAACAGAAGGAATATTGAATTTAATTGATGAAAGGAGAAAATATAAAAATGCAGTAAATGAAGCAGGCAAAAAGGAATATAAACGTCTCAGAAATGAGATCGACAGGAAGTGCAAAATGGCTAAGCAGGGATGGGTAGAGGACAAATGTAAGGATGTAGGGGCTTATCTCACTAGGGGCAAGATAGATACTGCCCACAGGAAAATTAAAGAGACCTTTGGAGAAAAGAGAACCACTTGCATGAATATCAAGAGCTCAGATGGAAATCCAGTTCTAAGCAAAGAAGGAAAAGCAGAATGGTGGAAGGAGTATATACAGGGTCTATACAAGGGTGATGTACTTGAGGACAATATTATGGAAATGGAAGAGGACATAGGTGAAGCTGAAATGGGAGATACGATACTGCGTGAAGGGTTTGACAGAGCACTGAAAGACCTGAGTCGAAACAAGGCCCCCGGAGTAGACAATATTCCATTGGAACTACTGACGGACTTGGGAGAGCCAGTCCTGACAAAACTCTACCATCTCATGAGCAAGATGTATGAGACAGGCGAAATACCCTCAGACTTCAAGAAGAATATAATAATTCCAATCCCAAAGAAAGCAGGTGTTGACAGATGTGAAAATTACCGAACACACAGCTGCAAAATACTAACGCGGATTCTTTACAGACGAATGGAAAAACTGGTGGAAGCCGAGCTCAGCGAAGATCAGTTTGGATTCCGTAGAAACGTTGGAACACAGCAGGCAATACTGACCTTACGACTTATCTTAGAAGAAAGATTAAGGAAAGGCAAACTTACGTTTCTAGCATTTGTAGACTTAGAGAAAGCTTTTGACAATGCTGACTGGAATACTCTCTTTCAAATTCTAAAGGTGGCAGGGGTAAAATACAGGGAGCGAAAGGCTATTTACAATTTGTACAGAAACCAGATGGCAGTTATAAGAGACGAGGGACATGAAAGGGAAGCAGTGGTTTTGAAGGGAGTGAGACAGGGTTGTAGCCTCTTCCCGATGTTATTCAATCTGTATATTGAGCAAGCAGTAAAGGAAACAAAAGAAAAATTCGGAGTAGGAATTAAAATCCATGGAGAAGAAATAAAAACTTTGAGGTTCGCTGATGACATTGTAATTCTGTCAGAGACAGCAAAGGACTTTGAAGAGCAGTTGAACGGAATGGGCCGTGTCTTGAAAGGAGGATATAAGATGAACATCAACAAAAGCAAAATGAGGATAATGGAATGTAGTCGAATTAAGTAGGGTGATGCTGAGAGAATTAGATTAGGAAATGAGACACTTAAAGTAGTAATGGAGTTTTGCTATTTGGGGAGCAAAATAACTGACGATGGTCGAAGTAGAGAGGATATAAAATGTAGACTGGCAATGGTAAGGAAAGCGTTTCTGAAGAAGAGAAATTTGTTAACATCGAGTATAAATTTAAGTGACAGGAAGCCGTTTCTGAAAGTATTTGTATGGAGTGTAGCCATGTATGGAAGTGAAACATGGACTATAAATAGTTTGGACAAGAAGAGAATAGAAGCTTTCGAAATGTGGTGCTACAGAAGAATGCTGAAGATTAGATGGGTAGATCACATAACTAATGAGGAGGTATTGAATAGGATTAGGGAGGAGTTTGTGGCACAACTTGACTAAAAGAAGGGACAGGTTGGTAGGACATGTTCTGAGGCATCAGGGGATCACAAATTTAGCACTGGAGGGCAGCATAGAGGGTAAAAATTGTAGAGAGAGACCAAGAGATGAATACACTAAGCAAATTCAGAGGAATGTAGGTTGCAGTAAGTACTGGGAGATGAAGAAGCTTGCACAGGGTAGAGTAGCATGGAGAGCTGCATCAAACCAGCCTCAGGACTGAAGACCACAACAACAACCACCACCCCACTTCTATCATCACACCACTGTATTATAACTGCATTACTGTGAAGTTGACTCAAGATTGCTCCAAAGTTATTCTTCACTTGCTGATACCCATCTGCTGACTGAATTGTAAATTACAAGGCTATATACTTTACACCTTCCCCATTCCCTGGAAATTTGCTCTCAAGTATATAGCTTGGCAAAACAAGGACTACTTAATTACCAGCAATTAATGGAGGTATTCAGCTTTGTCTGCTGGAGAGTTACAGACTTGCCGGTATAGCTCATACTATATTTGCACCGATTTAACTTTATACGCCAACACCTCTCTTTGAGAAATTTCTATTTTATTAGCATAAACTAAACAATTGATGTGACCCAGCCTTAATCCAACCTTATACACTGTGCCATACCCCACATTCTGGTTTGTGACCTGTGATGATTGGAATTACACTCCACAGACATGTACAGGGTAGTGTCAAATAATAGTGAACTTCTTTTCAAAGTATCCCATTCCAATAGCCTGGGAACTGAGATTCAGTATTTTACACAACTAAACGAAACTTTGAAAGCCAGTATTGAACCATTCCTGTTATTTATTTCAGAATTTGAGTTTTCTCTCCCCCCCCCCCCCCCCCCTCTCTCTTTCTTTCCAGATACTAACAACACCAAATTGCTCAGGTCCTCCAATCAGTTGGCTGCACAGGAACAGCAACAAGTCACACTAGACCGAGCTGAAACCCATATTACACCATTCCACCAGCATCATATCTTACTTGTTTCCACAGTGATTCTGCCCTGCTTGGTCTTTTTTGTACTGAGTGTGACTATATACTGCTGTTCAGCCAGCAGTTTGTATAGAGAAATGCATACAGCTAATCACGTGTCTTGGCCTAGTTGCCGTGGATTGTAACAAGATGAAGCACAAAAATTAATGACGATTTTTATTTTTCCAGTTGTCATGAACTGTAATTTTGTAATCCCACCTAGAATGGTTTACTTTAATTAAAACTATTATTTTCTATGTGTCTTATGAACCGTTTACTTTTGGGACTGTTTCAAACAGTAGTTTTTTATCATCGTGTTTATTTTTTAATATGATGTTTTAATTGACACGAGTTATTTTTACAATCTTCCTAACTGAACTTAATTACCTTGCTTTCATGATCAGTAAAATTGGGTCAAACGAATCACCATCTGGTGTTTGTTGTAAATTATTTATTATTTGTTTATAATACACATCACTGCATTGTTAATATACTATATTTTCATTTTTGCAACTTTTCTTTGTTCAATTAAATAGTTATAATAGTACTTAGAGGACATAAACAGTGGTGATAACAAACTTGAAGTAAATGAATCATTTCTCCCTTATCAAATTTAAAACAAATTGTTGTGTCAAAATTCCATTCCATGATTTTGATCTGCCTTATTGTCAGGATAGTAACTAAATGGTGCATCCCAGTGGTTACCCAGTCACAATAAGGATGTTAGACACTGCATGCCATTTTGTCTTTGAAACACTGACAAGAGTCTGATGAGGAGGCCTTTCAACATCACACACCTCATTCTGCCTGGAGTAGTGCTGCAACTGGATGTGGCATGGACTCAACAAGTCGTTGGAAGTCTCCTGTAGAAATACTGAGCCATGCTGCCTCTCTAGTCGCCCATAATTGGGAAAGCATTAGCTGTGTGGGATTTTGTGCACGAAATGACCGCTTGATTGACCTGTCAATTTTCGATGGGATTCATGTCGGGTGATCTGTGTGGCCAGATAATTCGCTCAAATTTTCTAGAATGTGACATGTTGTATTGTCATCTGTAAAAATTACAGCATCATTTGGTCACCACATTGCAGAAGATAATCATTTGCTGTCAATGATCAGTTCAGTTGGATCAGAGGACCCAGTCCACCCCATGTAAACAGACCCGAAGTTACTTTTACATCTGACAATGACTGTCCAACCAAGATAATATGCTGTATTCTTCCTACCAAAAATTCCTCAATCCAGTGTCAAATTTCATTTGATGCCCCGTATGATAGTACTTCTGAGAATAAGCTATTTAGTAATCAAGAAGCAGTGTTTTTGCCTGCCTGCCTTCATCCAAAGCTTTCAGTATGTAATGTGATAAAAGTATAAGTTGGGTTTCACATAATCGATGTTTTTAGAATGCATGCTAGTTGGCGTTGAGCAGGTCATTCCGTTCCAAATACCTCATTATGATCGAGCTCAGTATATATTCTAATTCTACAACAACTCAGTGTTAAGGATATTGGATGGTAGTTTTGTGGATCACTTGTACTATTATCCTCCTTGTAGACAGGTGTGACCCGTGCTGCCCCCCACTCCCCCATTCCAAGAACTGGGCAAGTTTTTTTGTTTGAGGGATCTATGATAAATTATAGTTACAAGAGGGGCTAACTCACCCACAAATTCAGTATAGCACCCGATAGGGATCCCATTGGACCCTAGAGCTTTGTTCAGTTGTACCGATTTCAGCTGTTTCTCAACACCACTGGCACTAATACTTATTTCATTCATTCCTTCAGTGGTATGAGGATTAAATTGGGGCAATTCTCATAGAAAATGCCAGCATTGTAGCACTCACGGTTCTAAGAAGAGAAGGGTATCGCCTGAGCTGCCTCTGCTCATTTCTGATCGAGGAAGGCAGCATGATAGTGGGAAGTGTTCGAAACGTCTGCAAAATGGTGGCCCAAGGTGTTGGAGATAGCAATACGATCCACGATAACATCATCTGCTACTGTCAGGCTGGAAATTGGCGAATGGATCTTGGTCCCAGAGAGCCGTCGGAAGTCAGCCCACACGACAGAGGAAGGGGTGGAACTGTTAAAAGAACTAGTGAATTAAATCCAGCTAGCTTTTTTGCTATCCCAAAGAACACGACGTCACTTTGCACGCACCAGTTTATAATGAATGTCGGTTGCCATCATAGGATGATGGTTAAAAATGTGGAGTGCACGTCTCCTTGACCAAATTGTGTCGCGGCTCTCCTCAGTCCACCAAGGGACTGGGACACATTGTGGTAAAGAGCAAGTGAGAGGAATGGAACATTCTGCAGCAGTAAGGATAATGTTAGTGAGATATTCCACCTGGTTATCACAACTGGGGAAATCTTGTTCTTCGAAGGTCGCCAAGGTGGAGTAAAGCTGCCATTTGGGTGTGCATGCAGGTGAGGTAGGAGTCAGCACATGACAAATGGTCGCTCAACAAGGCATCAGAAAGAATGAACCACTCAAGATGATCGGCAAGCTGGTTAGTGCAGAAGGATAGGTCCAAATGGGAATAGGTGTGTGAGGAGTCTGAAAGGAAAGTGGGTGCTCCAGTGTTAAGGCAGAAGAGGTGGAGTTGATGAAGATCAGCCAAGAGGGCACCTCTCTGAGAGGTCCTGGGAGAACCCCAAAGGGGATGCTGTGTGTTAAAAGTATCCGAGTAGCAGAAATGGGGTAGGTAGCTGGCCAATAAGCTGAAGGAAGTCTGCCCTGGTGACATCGAATGATGGAGGGTCATAATAGGGAAAAAGGCAGGTGGGGAAGGAAAAGACGAACTGCAACAGCTTGAAGATGGGTAGTCAGGGAGATGGGTTGACTATGAATGTCATCCCCTATGAGCAGCACGGTGCCCCCCTGAGATGGAATGCTGACCTTAGGGGGAAGGTCAAAACAAATCGGGAAGAAATGTGGAAGCTCAAAGCAGTCCTGAGGACGCAATTTTGTTTCGCGAAGGCAGAGTACAAGGCGATGCTGCGATACTAAAAGCAGCTGTAAATCCTCTTTGTGGGACCACAGGTCACAAATGTTCTACCGGAGGAGAGTCATGACGAGGAAGAGATGTAGGGGTGTCACCTCAACAGCTGCTGAGTGACAGCCTGTGAAGAGTCACTGCTGCAAGGCACAGAAGCAGGAGGAGCCTGCTCCATGGGGTCCACAGAAGCCTCGGCTTGCTTGTGCTGTTGGTCTGTGGAGTCCTACTCAGAAAAACAGTTAGTGGTGGGCACCAGTGACACGGATACCAGCCAGGCTAAGGTATCACGTGGCAACACTGTCGAAAAGGATCTTTGAGTCGGTGAAGGAGAAGACAGTTTGCCTTTGGTGGGCTTCTTTGAGCCTTTCTGGTTAGCAGAGGAAGATTCAGGTGTTGTTTGGCTGGAGGGATGTAGGAAGTCTTCACGGTAGTACTCCTTCTGTCTTTTCCGACCTACCTGTTGTGTAGCTGGTGGCTTTGCCCCTTGAGGCAAGAATCTGATGGCTTGTTGCACAGCTGGACAGGGGGGGGGGGGGGGGGGTGTTAGTGATGCTACCTTGACACTGGACGATTTCACAACCTCAGAGCTGAATTTGAGGTCGCATGTCTGAGTGGGCATGTCCTTCATGGAGCGAGAGGTAGCAAGAACAGAACAAGTGCCAGACGGGAGAACGCAGGGTTTGTGACTACTAGCCAATAACTTGTGAGTGAGTGGGTAAGGCACTTTTTCCTTTACCCAAATCTCTTGGACAGCCCACTCATCAAGATACATGGGACAAACCTGTGAAGATTCGGCATGACTGCCATTGCAGTTGATACAGCAGGGAGGAGGAGACGGACAATCGCCCTTGTGCGCATTGCTATCACAGGTTACACTTGTGGCTGGGTGTCGACTAGACGTTCTAGAGTGGTTGAAACGATGACACTGGTAGCAGTGCATCGGGTTCAGAATGTACGACTGGACTGTGATAATTTCATAGTCTGCTTTGATGTTGGACGGAAGCACCACTCTATCAAAGGTGAGAAAAAGAGTGTGGTTGGTTACTAAGGAGGAATCTACCTTTTTCATCACCCAATGGATGGCAGTGACACACTGATCAGAGAGGTAAGATTGGATTTCGGCCTCTGTTAGACCTTTGAGCAGCCTAGTGTAAATAACACCACGGGAAGAATTCGAAGTTCTATGGGCATCAACACGAACAGGTTAGCCATGGAGAAGTGCGAGCATTTGTTGTGCTTGAAAATCAGAAGTAGTCTCCGAAAGCAAAGTGCTATTCTATAAACAAGAGCAGGATTTCACAGGGCTGGCAACTGCATCAACACCTTTCCAGCTAATAACAGATTTACCGAGGCAAAGGACTGACCGTCTTCAGTAAGTGAGACCATGAGGAACCATGGTGCCTTTGAATCATTAGCCTCATTACATTAATGTTCCGTAGTTGTTGATTATGAAGATGATTGGCTCATTGTGAGAAAATCTCCCACTATTGCCAGCGTCTCCAATGGCGTGCTCCTTCCAACTGGGGGCCCACTTAACAAGGGGGTGCACCTGCCTTAGGTGATTGTTCACACCTCAGGTCTCACCTCCTGAACACCTGGGCCTGGCCTGTACCAAGGGGTATGTGTGAACCCTACCTGTCAATTACGCGTTACCCAATCACCTCTTACGCATCAGACACGTAGGCCGGCTTTCAGGAGGGCACAAGGAGGAAGAAGAAAAAGAGGAACCTCAAATGCTGAAGCAGAGGAACGAGAGGAGACTGTAGTCAAGATAAATTGCGTAAGAGAGAAGACTCAGTACAAAATATTAGTAAAACACATACAGGAGGAATGGCTTTGCGAAAAGCCTAGTGAGATCACTAGAAAGTAAGGTAATAGAAAATCTGTGTTTGAAACAGCCGCATGAAAGTTAAACAGCCTACAGAGAAACTTTTATGTAGAAATGGATAACAAGAAAGGTCAGTGGCTGTGCTTATAATTTTTAAGGTGTAGTGGACCCATTTTATGCATGGAAATATGGGGGGTAGAAGGACCCGTAGGAAGGACGGTCTTACCCATGGTCTGGTGGAACCATAGGAGGAATGATATGTACCATTTTTGTATGGAGGTATAAAGGAAGGGACACTCACATTGCAAAGAGGACAGTATATGTACACAGTGTCTGCCCAAAGAATGAGGTGTAAATGTGGCTACTACAAGGATAGTAAGCTATTATGTGACAATGAGTCACGCTAATGAAGTACACTCTAAAACAGTCAAAAGTAAATAAACTTACCTGAGAAGTAATTGATGTTTTAAATGGTGTTTCCATACATGTTGACTTACTACACATCTGAGATTTGAAGTCATGAAAAGTAGTATAGAATGAAGTATCGGCATGTAGCTCCTTATGGTAGACTGTTAAAATCTTAGCACCTGATTGATTATAATAAGTACTTTGCATGCATGTTTTAACATATCCCTGCTTACTGGCACAATCAAATTTAGGAAAAAATATTTGTTACCAAAATATATATAATGCAGTTAAGAAAATTTTGCCTCAGAAAAGATACATCACAAAAGTGGTGGCGCAATTTGGGTACTAGTTAAACACACATCACAAAATTTAGTATTACTTACTTCACTTTCATCAGCTTCAGTAGCTTACTTCTACCATCGTGGTTTTGATGTCCTCCTGATGTATATCAGGCCCTAGTGTGTGTTTTACATCATCATTGTTTGAAAGCATTGACCAGAAAAATATATCAAATTGATTTTCATGCACAAAGTGGCAAAAAGTATGAAATCAGACTACATAGAAGAATAATACAAATGTTTGACTTTGTATGTACGTAATGGTGAAGCGACCTGACCTGATAAGCTATTGGCTGTTTTGCTTGCAAACAATGTGTGCAAAAATGTTAAAAACTCTTACACCAGATTAAAATATACGGTTCCATATGACTCTACAAATGACTACAGACATATTTATAAGAAAATTAACTTATTATTATTTTAAAAAGTGAATAACATTTAGATATAATTTTTGCACAATCTGTAGCATTACATTTACCTTTCACAACACAGATCTCATATGGTGTTTTAATTTTGTCACATAAAGATAACAAATGAAATTTAGTACAATTTTGTATTTACAAGGTTTGTTTCATGATAATAAGGTATGAGCAGAATAAATAGTTATTGAAAAAAATGCCAAAGGAATGATAAAGGAAACACCATCACATTGAAATAAATATTTACTGTTATTTGAAACAGATTATATTAAGAAAGAGAGAAAAGACAAAAGGGGTGTGATACTTCTTTCCCAATAAACCTTGAACACTGGAAAATACTTATATAAAAATGGAAAGGCAAGCTATAAGACTTAACCATGATAAACTGAACAGTTATAGAGTAAAAATAAATGACTAAGCTGAGAAACATGCTTGTTCTGATGAGACTAAGTTCAGTGAAAATAATCTTTGTTGAAACTTTTAGAGTAGAAAAAAATGTTAATGTTCATCTTTCATTTAAGTGGTGGAATCTGTAGCATAACATGAGATTCTTCAGAATAACATGTTCCACTATTACTTCTTAGGCTGATGAAAGATGTTCATTGGTGTTAAAAAGGTATTCTAAGGTGTGAGTAAGTGTGGGACAGCCGACTGTGTGCACCCTTTGTTGTGTATCTACCAGAGTTGGGTAAAAGAGGAGTGAACTCCAAACATCAGCAAGGCATGGCGGCGATCACGCATCTTCACCTGCTGTGGAGGCCTGTTCGTGCTTTGAAGTTGCGGCTTGGCACTGCCTTGGAACTTTAGGAGGAACGGAGCGCAGGCGACAATGGCCACGTCCAGAAAAAGGAGAGATAATCTGTAATCTTTTAACTATTCTGTCATAACATGACTGAACGAAAACTTTTGTTGTAAGTCTGACTATGCGAGGGTACAGGTATATGTATACCCACAACTGTATGTGTTTTATGGAAGAAGCAGAATATTTTGTTATAAGTGGATATGTCATTTCATAGTGAGTTGGAGTAGTTGTGTGCTCTCTTTCAGTCCTCGACCTTCTGCAAACAGAAATGGAATCCCACGATCAGAAACAGCAGCACTGCATAGCAGGTCCATTGCAATGAGAAACTACGAAAAGATGACAGTCAAGAGTAAAGACAGTAAGATTTATTATGAATAACATCAGGGTGACACATCGCAAATAACTTTGGCTGGAGCAATTTTACCGCAAAAATCCACTATTGTTTCACTTCAAACAACAATCAGCTGGTTCACACCAGAATAGGTCAAATGTGTCGTCAACAAAGTTGTCCTGCCAATCAAATCACGCTGTGGGATCACCCAATTTTTATGAGACTGAGGGCTCACGGAGCCACATCCTAAAAATGTCGCTTCCTCCTGTTCTGAGCTGCCCCCAGAGCAGATGGTTAAATGGCTTAGCTTTCTCACCTCTGCAATTCCCTTCTCCTCCTAGATGGATCTGGGGCTACTGGAGGTACCTTCTCTCGTTCCATTAGTGATTCTCACCCTGTAATCTCCCCACCCCCACAAGAAAATAAACTGATACAGTTTTAGTTACAATCCCACACTGGTCTTCAGTCCTAACTACATCCCCAAAGGATTTACTCAATTGAGTCAGCATAGTGCAGTCTAGTGTATGCAATAATGTTGAATAGCCAGTGCATGAGAGAGAAGTAGTGCCTCTTCTGGCTTTCATAACATTGAACACAGTTTAGGTGCATTAGAATGAAGCATTCTGCCTACACATACTGTGTTAGGAGACAGTCGTGCCATACTGTACATGATAGGCAGCTAAGGTGGCCCATACAGCACACCAAACTGTCGGGCTGAGACTGCATCTTCTGTAGAAAGACTACAGTAACAGCACCAAAACTGGAAATTTCCACTTAGAGTCTTGCCAGTAGGCTTTACATGACAGAGCCTTTGAACTCTTCTGCAAATTAGGACTGATCTACAGAGCTGAGATGCCACATTAACTAATGTAGTGCACGACTGTCAGCATATGGTGTTGACAGAAAACAACTGTGGCAGATCCAAGCAATTTTGAACTATTCTGTCTTATCACAAAAGGTAGGCCAATGTGAACTGTGAGGAAGGTTATTAATTTTCATCATTCTAGTGGTCTGTAAATGCCAAGTTTGTGTAGCTGCTCAACTGTACCAAAGTAACCTAGTACCTAAAAGCAGCACTGCGAGGTGCTCCCAGGCTCTCAACACAAGTAACCTTTATTACTTGAATTTTTACAAAGAAGCCACCCATTTCATCCACCGCCTTTCAGTCAATATGATAACAATCGTCCAGTTCATGATGGAGTAGGCTGAAGTGACACCATCAAAGCCCTCCCGCCAATCAAATCACACAGCAGGATCACCTGACTTGCGAGACAGAGATCTCAGAGTCACGCCCAAAAAACCTCTCTCTCTCCTATTTTGAGCTGCCACTATAGCAGACACTAAGTGGGTCAGGTACTTTACCTTGGCATTTTTCCTTCTCCTCTGAGATGGGTCTGGCTTAATGGATTTATCTTCTCTCATCTCCTTGGCAATCCTCATCACGTAACCCCATTAGCAAATAAATTGATGCAGCTTCTTTTCCTAAACTTGAGTTCTGCATATTAATTACAAGCCCAAAGCACTTTCCAATCCTGACTACACTTCTGAGGGGTTTCTGGCAACTTTGCAAAGAATAACGAAAAATAATGTCATAGTAATAGACCCGCCTGGTTCATCAATGAGATAGGTGCTGACAAAATGATGTAACTGATGCATTGCACTTGACCTGATCACATGATACATGCCATGGATTGCATCTGAATGCTTCAGGTAAAACATTATCTGCTCTGGTGATTATTATAAGTATCCAGTCTGACCAAACAGTATTTACTCCAACCCACTGATTTACAATGTGGTCTCTTGGCCTTTTTAAGGTAGAAGGCAGTGCTCCGGATCTTAAAATGGATATTCTTTACATCTTCCATCAAAGGGTCACTGACATGTTGCCCATTGGTGCTTGGCTCGGGGTCTTTGTCCCTTAGTTATTAACGGTATTTTCCGACATTCCTTCAGCGCAAATGCTTAGAACTGACAAAAATTCATGCAACATTTTACCAGCGACAATGGAGACTGACTCTGTGACAATTCCAGCCACTTGTGACGGCCTAGCATCAGAAAAACTAGTTGGCGACTGTCTGCCGAAGTTTCCGAGATGAGTGTAGAGGCAACATGCTAAGATGATTTATTTTGTCAGCGTATTCTACAACCTTGCCAATGCCTTTTACTGTGCGAATTATGTAATTCTACTTTGGAGACCCAATTGTTATGGCATGAACAGCATCCCTCTTACATAGGTGGAATCTTCCATTCAAAGCAGAATGCAAAGGATCTCACTGAAAAACTGTGCCACAGGCACAAATCTAATCACTTAATGGGGAACCTTATGTGGAGTCCAGTGAAAAGAGAGAGAACTCAGGTGGTAGCTTATGTGAAGCTTGGCTTGCCCTTTTCTTGCACAATGTCCTGTGAACCACTGAAGTAGGGCAGGTGGACAGATTGCATATTTCTATATTTCCAGAAAGAATTTGACACGGTGCCACACTGCAGACTGTTAATGAAGCAGTGCCCCAGGCAAGTGTGACAGGACCGCATGTTCTCTATATACATAAACGATCTGATGGCTAGGCCGAGCAGCAATCTGTGACTGTTTGCCGATGACGCTCTAGTACGTAAATGGGAGGTGTCGTCTTCTAGTGACCGTACGATGATACAGGATGGCTTCGAAAAAAATTCTATTTGGTGTGATGGATGGCAGCTTTGCTTTATAAGTGTAGAAGTGTAGGTTAATACAGATGAGAATGAAAAACAATCCTGTATTGTTCAAATACAGTGTCAGTTTTGTGCTGCTTCGCAGTACATCGATTAAGAATCTAGGCATAAATGCAAAACAGAATGAGCATGTATGGTCAATGTTAGAAATGGCAAATGGTCAACCTCAGTTTATTGGCAGAATTCTAGGAAAGTGTAGAAGATCTACGAAGGGGATCACATACAAAACACTTGTGCAACCCTTGTTTTAGTACTACTTGAATGATTGGGATTTCAAAAAAATAGAAAAGGGAGGGGGAGGGGGGCAACCCCTGGAGGGAAGAAGACATTCTGTTCATGAAACAGTATTAGGATAGTTTAGAGAACTGGCATTTGCCACAGTCTGCACAATACCTCTACTGCTACAAACTTACATCTCACTTAAGAACAGGGAACAAAAGAAACAAGAGTTAATATGAAAGAATATAGGCAGTATCTTTCCCCTTGCTCCAATTGTGAGTGGAATGTGAGAGGAATGATTAGCAGTGGTACTGGGAACCCTCTGTCACACAGGCAACTCTCTGTCATGTTTGTAAGGTAGCCTGCAGAATATGTATGTAGATTTAGATAGGTAAACAGACCTACAATGGTTCACAGTGAACAATCTAAATCTTAATCATACAGATATCTATATTATGCCATTTCAAACAAGCAAAACTCACCAACTAACATCAGAAACTGGCATTCATGGTTTGACAATGAGTGATTCTCTGTGTGAAAAATTCTTTGGAGTACAGATAGATAAGTGAAAATCGAGCCAACACATGGATAAATTAACTCTGCACAATTTAGTATGTTTGGATCTTAGAAGTATTTTTGGTTGTCTTCATCTACAGACAAGAGTACTGGTTTAATTTCCATATTTTGGATCCCTGTTGTACAATGGGGCAATGCACATCATCATAATCATCCAATTCAATCACTTGGTGATGTGGCCTCTCTCTGTCAGTGAGGACCCCTTATAGGTTCTTCCATTTCTGTTGATCTTGAGCTTCCTGTTGCCAATTCAATCCAGCTGCCTTTCTTAATTATCTCTTCCATCTGAGCAGTGGTCTTTCCCTTGGTCTTTTGTGGTAAATTGGACTCCAATCTAGTACTTGTTTTCACCACCAGGCATCTTTTATTTAAGCGATATGATCAATGCAATGCCATTTCAAGGTACACACTCTTTCCATGCCACTGACCTTTGCTGTCCATCTATGCATCTATAGTAAATAAAGTATTAATTCATCAGATATGAGGAGTAAGAAAATTGTCAGTTGCTGCAAGTACTAAAATTTGTTGCTTCAATCATCACTTTAATTCAGTAATTTTTATAATTGCTGTACACCTTAAAAGGAGCTTAGGAGTACAAGAGTCAGTTCCACCATGACTTTACGATCTGCCTACGATATATAAGGTACAGGTTCCAATTCGCCCCACTGTAATAGGGGAGTCCCAACATATCACCTAGCGAAACATTTGGCTTCTCTTCTGAGCCCTTTGGTAGGAAAATGTGAACACCATACTTGAAATTCAGAATACTTTATACAGTGACTGAAGAATTTGAGTCTTGAACCAACTGACATTTTAGTGAGTTTCAATGTAGTCTCTCTGTTCACACATCTCCTGTGGATTCACTACAACTCATAGGAGCTAAGCTGGAGGAGGACATCTTACATTTCTTCAAACACGCGATTACCTCGACTTACTTTAACAAACAATATCTTGAGAAAACTGACAGTGTTGCTATAGGTAATCCATTGTCTCCCTAAATGTTCTGGAGATACATGGAGGACACCCTTGTGCTATGGAATTTAGGACAGCTAATCTTACTTCAGTTCTGGAACACCATAACTCCCTCCATCCGTGCAGTTGCTTCACCATGAAAGTAGAGAAAGTGGAGACCTCCCATTTTTAGATGTATTGATCCATAGAAAAGAAGATAGTTCCCTGGATCACAGTGTGTTCTGTAAACCAAGTCACACTGAAATACACTCCTGGAAATGGAAAAAAGAACACATTGACACCGGTGTGTCAGACCCACCATACTTGCTCCGGACACTGCGAGAGGGCTGTACAAGCAATGATCACACGCACGGCACAGCGGACACACCAGGAACCGCGGTGTTGGCCGTCGAATGGCGCTAGCTGCGCAGCATTTGTGCACCGCCGCCGTCAGTGTCAGCCAGTTTGCCGTGGCATACGGAGCTCCATCGCAGTCTTTAACACTGGTAGCATGCCGCGACAGCGTGGACGTGAACCGTATGTGCAGTTGACGGACTTTGAGCGAGGGCGTATAGTGGGCATGCGGGAAGCCGGGTGGACGTACCGCCGAATTGCTCAACACGTGGGGCGTGAGGTCTCCACAGTACATCGATGTTGTCGCCAGTGGTCGGCGGAAGGTGCACGTGCCCGTCGACCTGGGACCGGACTGCAGCGACGCACGGATGCACGCCAAGACCGTAGGATCCTACGCAGTGCCGTAGGGGACTGCACCGCCACTTCCCAGCAAATTAGGGACACTGTTGCTCCTGGGGTATCGGCGAGGACCATTCGCAACCGTCTCCATGAAGCTGGGCTACGGTCCCGCACACCGTTAGGCCGTCTTCCGCTCACGCCCCAACATCGTGCAGCCCGCCTCCAGTGGTGTCGCGACAGGCGTGAATGGAGGGACGAATGGAGACGTGTCATCTTCAGCGATGAGAGTCGCTTCTGCCTTGGTGCCAATGATGGTCGTATGCGTGTTTGGCGCCGTGCAGGTGAGCGCCACAATCAGGACTGCATACGACCGAGGCACACAGGGCCAACACCCGGCATCATGGTGTGGGGAGCGATCTCCTACACTGGCCGTACACCACTGGTGATCGTCGAGGGGACACTGAATAGTGCACGGTACATCCAAACTGTCATTGAACCCATCGTTCTACCATTCCTAGACCGGCAAGGGAACTTGCTGTTCCAACAGGACAATGCACGTCCGCATGTATCCCGTGCCACCCAACGTGCTCTAGAAGGTGTAAGTCAACTACCCTGGCCAGCAAGATCTCCGGATCTGTCCCCCATTGAGCATGTTTGGGACTGGATGAAGCGTCGTCTCACGCGGTCTGCACGTCCAGCACGAACGGTGGTCCAACTGAGGCGCCAGGTGGAAATGGCATGGCAAGCCGTTCCACAGGACTACATCCAGCATCTCTACAATCGTCTCCATGGGAGAATAGCAGCCTGCATTGCTGTGAAAGGTGGATATACACTGTACTAGTGCCGACATTGTGTATGCTCTGTTGCCTGTGTCTATGTGCCTGTGGTTCTGTCAGTGTGATCATGTGATGTATCTGACCCCAGGAATGTGCCAATAAAGTTTCCCCTTCCTGGGACAATGAATTCACGGTGTTCTTATTTCAATTTCCAGGAGTGTATATCTACAAGCTGCAACTGCCCATCTCAACACAGTGTTGTATTATGGAACTTTGTTCATAGGCTAGAATTTTCTCGGATTGTGAGAGCTTATCAGCAGAGCTTGTTTACAATATACATAAATGACTTAGTTGACAACATCGGTAGCTCCGTGAGGCTATTTGCAGATGACACGGTTGTCTACAAGAAAGTAGCAACATCAGAAGACTCGTACGTACTCCAGGAAGACCTGCAGAGGATTAATGCATGGTACGACAGTTGGCAGCTTTCCCTAAACGTAGATAAATGTAATATAATGCGCATACATAGGGGCAGAAATCCATTCCAGTACAATTATGCCATAGGTGGTAAATCATTGGAAGCGGTAACGACCGTAAAATACTTAGGAGTTACTATCCGGAGCGATCTGAAGTGGAATGATCACATAAAACAAATAGTGGGAAAAGCAGGCGCCAGGTTGAGATTCATAGGAAGAATTCTAAGAAAATGTGACTCATCGACGAAAGAAGTAGCTTACAAAACGCTTGTTCGTCCGATTCTTGAGTATTGCTCATCAGTATGGGACCCTTACCAGGTTGGATTAATAGAAGAGATAGAAATGATCCAGCGAAAAGCAGCGCGATTCGTCATGGGGACATTTAGTCAGCGCGAGAGCGTTACGGAGATGCTGAACAAGCTCCAGTGGCGGACACTTCAAGAAAGGCGTTACGCAATACGGAGAGGTTTATTATCGAAATTACGAGAGAGCACATTCCGGGAAGAGATGGGCAACATATTACTACCGCCCACATATATCTCGCGTAATGATCACAACGAAAAGATCCGAGAAATTAGAGCAAATACGGAGACTTACAAGCAGTCGTTCTTCCCACGCACAATTCGTGAATGGAACAGGGAAGGGGGGATCAAATAGTGGTACAATAAGTACCCTTCGCCACACACCGTAAGGTGGCTCGCGGAGTATAGATGTAGATGTAGATGTAGAGCTTAGCCACCTTCGTTCTGGGTTTGTACAGAATGAATGTTCTGATAAGCAGATTCAAAATGTATTTCAACCATCACGCACTAAACTTCAAGAACAGCCAGAAGAAATCAAGAACTTCACAAGAACGGTTTCCCCATCTTGTGTTGGTGGCATGTCATTTGAGATTAGCAGGCTAGTTAAGAAAATCATATAAAATTTGTCTTCTGCCCTGCTGTGCTGGATTCTATTAAAGACAAACTAGGTCTGAGGAGTCCAGAAATATTAAAATCCCATGCCAGTGTGGGAAATCATACACTGGGCCAAATGTGTCAGACCTGTAAAGATAGATGTGATTAACATAGACATCACACCAGATTAGGTCAGCCAGGAAAGTCTGCAGTTGCTGAACACAGTCTTGACACAGGACATAGCATGAACTATGGAGACACAAAGAGCCTTTCGGCTGCCTTCACGTACTGAGACTCCATCAGTAATGAAGTTGAAATATGTGTAACTAATGACCTGATTAATAGACACACGGGATTTTATCAACTGCAAATGAACAAATCCGACAAATCAACTTAGTTGGGGAGTCAAAGTCGAGACACTTAAATTGTGCACCAACACACAGCCCCTGCACGCACTGGGTCACAATTTGCAGACATGCAAAGACTGTGGCCCATTTCATCGATTTGGGGCTCTGGATGTCGAAGTCCTCTACGAATCATCTACACTAAAGTTATAGCCACACATCGTTTGACTTTTCTAGCCAACCAGCACATATATTGGCGAGCAACGTGTCAGTAAGCACCTGAAGGTGATGAGCAGCTCTCTCATTGAAACACTGCAGCTTTTCCAACACTGTCCAATGCGACACCTGTGAACCACTGAAGAAGTGACATTGGAAAAGTTTCGCGTAACATGGGACAAATAAAGCCACGATATAACCTGAAAATGAGCACTATGGAACTGAAAAGTTTTACTTTATCTAAATGCATGATATTTAAAATTGAAAGCATCAATGGAACAGGAGCTATGCACCTGATAAACAAAAACCTCTGACAATGCAACTCTGGAAAACTACTCAGGCAAGTAATTTTAGAATGGAAAATATGTTTTGAAAATAATTTTAATCCACTGTGAAAAAGAATTACAAAAACGGGGATAGGACAACTGGGTGAAAGCACAACAATTTTGGTATCAGTTACACTGTGAATCAACTTGCACGGTATGTTAATGGGCAAGATTATCATTAAATAATTAAAGAGAGTAGGTTTTGCAATTAAAACTTTACGATAAAATTTATGCAGTCAAAGAGAATCCTTTAAAATTATTTACTGCATTGTAGTTTGCTTCACTTCAAGATGTTAAATCTTGCATTAATTCGCTATGAACATCAACTGAATCAGATTCACTAAAATCATTAGAAAAGATTAATGAGGATGAAATCAATGAAGAAGTAGTGACACGAAATGATGTCAGTCGAAACCAGTCAGAAAAGCTGAACATGCAATAGGTGGAAACATTGATCACAATAAAAGTGTATATACACGTGTTTAAGGCAGCTCCTTATAAAAAACAGGATATTTAAGTTCATGCCTGAGTATGGCACTAACTTTCTTTTAACCACGACATTCTCTTTTCACACAATATTAGCAGAATATTAAAAAAACAGTGCTGCACATGTTATCCCTGCATTTAGCCATATTTGTAATTTTACCTTTAGGAATGGTCTGTTTCTTAAACAATTAAAGACTTAATAGTAAAGCCGCTTTATAAAAAAGGAGAAAGGGATAATGTAGACAATTTTAGACCCATTTCTACGCCATCAGTGTGTGCAAATGTTATTGAAAAGGTCGTGTATGTAAGGACAATTGATCATTTTATATTGCACAATTTGCAATCAAATGTACAGTTTGGCTTTAGAAGTCATTTAGCAACTGAAAATGTTACATTCTCTCTTCTCTATGAGGTACTGGAGGAGTTAAACAAAAGATTACGAACACTAGGCATATTTTTTGATTTAACTAAGGCGTTTGATTGTGTTGATCAAAAATTATTGCTCCAGAAGTTGGACCATTATGGAATAAGGGGAGTAGCTCACAGTTGGTTCACCTCTTATTTTAACAACCGACAGCAAGAGGTCATTATTCATGTTCCTTATTTATATAAATGATATGTCCTCTAGTATTATGAGTGATTCTAAAATATTTATGTTTGCTGATGGCACTAGCTCGATAGTAAAGGATGTTGTGTACAACATTGGCTCTGTTTCAAATAGTGCAGTTCATGACCTAAGTTCATGTCTTGTAGAAAATGAACAGTAAATCACAGTAAGACTCAGTTTTTACAGTTTCTAACACACAATTCAACAAAACCTGATGTTTTAATTTCAAAGAATGGGCATATGATTAGTGAAACTGAACAGTTCAAATTTATAGGTGTTCAAATATATTAAAAACAAAGATTCCATGACTTACCAAACGGGAAAGCGCTGGTAGATAGGCACAATAAAAAACACACAAACTCACACACAAAATTTCAAGCTTTCGCAAGCCACGGATGCTTCGTCAGGAAAGAGGAAAGGAGAGGGAAAGATGAAGGGATGTGGGTTTTAAGGGAGAGGGTAAGGAGCCATTCCAATCCCGGGAGTGGAAAGACTTACCTTAGGGGGAAAAAAGGACAGGTATACACTCGCGCGCGCGCGCACACACACACATATCAATCCACACATATACAGATATATACAAATGTCTGCTTGTGTCTGTATGTGCAGTTGGATAGGGGTGTGTGTGCGAGTGTATACCTGTCCTTTTTTCCCCCTAAGGTAAGTCTTTCCGCTCCCGAGCTTGGAATGACTCCTTACCCTCTCCCTTAAAACCCACATCCTTTCGTCTTTCCCTCTCCTTCCCTCTTTCCTGATGAAGCAACCGTTGGTTGCGAAAGTTTGAATTTTGTGTGTATGTTTGTTTGTGTTTGTGTGTCTATCGACCTGCCAGTGCTTTCATTTGGTAAGTCACATCATCTTTGATTTTAGAGATATATATACACACATATACAAGTGTCTGTATATGTGTGGATGGATGTGTGTGTGTGTGTGTGTGTGTGTGTGTGTGTGTGTGTGTGTGTGTACCTGTCCTTTTTTCCCCCTAAGGTAAGTCTTTCCGCTCCTGGGATTGGAATGACTCCTTACCCTCTCCCTTAAAACCCACATCCTTTCATCTTTCTCTCTCCTTCCCTCTTTCCTGACGAAGCAGCCGTGGGTTGCGAAAGCTTGAAATTTTGTGTGTGTGTTTGTGTGTTTTTTTACTGTGCCTATCTACCAGCGCTTTCCCATTTGGTAAGTCATGGAATCTTTGTTTTTAATATATTTTTCCCATGTGGAATGTTTCTTTCTATTTTATTTATAGGTGTTCAGATAGATAGTAAACTGCCATGGAAAGCCCACATTCAGGATCTTGTTCAAAGACTTAATGCTGCCATTTTTACTATTCGAAAAGTATCTGAAATGAGTAATCCTTTGACACGAAAATTGGTCTACTTTGCTTATTTTCATTTGCTTATGTCATACGGTATTATATTTTGAGGTAACTCTTCCCATTCTAAAAAGATATTTTTGGCTCGGAAATGGGCAGTTCGAGCAATAAGTGGTGTAAGTTCACGAACCTCTTGTTGACCCCTGTTCACGAGTATTGGTATTTTGACATTGGCCTCTCATCAAAACTGACCTCTCAATATATATACATTCCTTACTGTTATTTCTTGTTAACAATATTAGCCTATTCCCAAGAATGAGCAACTTTCACTCAGTTAATACTAGGCAGAATCAAATCTGCATTTGGATCGAATTTCCTTAACTCTTGCGCAGAAAGGTGTGCAGTACACTGCTGCATACATTTTCAATAAGCTCCCACCCGAATTCAAAAATCTTAGCTGTAATACATGCGCATTCAAATCGAAACTGAAGAATTTCCTCGTAGGTCACTCCTATTCTGTTGAGAAGTTCCTTGAAAAATTAAGCTGATTCTTGTTGTATTGTTGATTGCATTTAATTAAACTTATGGATTGACTTTTTTGGGATTCATAAACATTTTATTTTAATCTGTTATTACTTTTATGATGTAATTTCATGAACTGACACGTTCCATGACCTTGGAGATATGCTCCTCAACTTGGTCCTATGGAACTTTTTGACATGTAAATAAATAAATAAGACTAGATATTTCCCCAAACATAAATGAATCCCAAACTTTTTTTTCCGTGTGTGTGTGTGTGTGTGTCATGATGTTGATGTGCTCACTGTTGCATTATACTTTATATCACTAGCTCACTGGATACCACAAGGAGCAAACAGCATATATGTTAGTAGTGCCTAACTTAGCAAAAGGCATTCCTTCCCTAGTAATTGTGCATTCACAATTAATAAATTAACAAAGAACAGCTTACATTTCACTTTATTTTTTTAGGAAAGGCATAACATACAGCAACTTTAAAAAGTCTTTAATAAGGAAGAAATGTTGAGAACTGTGCATATATGTCTTGCAAAGGCTACATTAAAATACCTCATGTTGCTGCTGTGGTACAACCTTGTTTCTATAGCTCTCATTTATCCCTATTAGCTCTTGTTGAAAATTTTACTCTCATTTCCTACATTAAACAATCTTTAAATACAGTGGTGAGCATACAATTTTCAGTAAATTTGTCTGAGGAGGTTGAAGTGATTTTCTATAAATCTGTGGACAAATACAGATGCTCTGATGTAGATATGGGAAATGTCGGTTGGTACCTGTGGTACCACGACAGATAAAGAAGCTGCAGCAGGGGGTAAGGGAGGTAGCGCACATTGTGCGTACCACTGCAGCTCAACTCCACTGCAGCTCAACAAGTCAATCAAAAGTACCACTAAGAGAGTAGTATTTGCTTTTCAACAAACTGTAAATTTTGTTACCTAAATAATTTTAAATCAGAAAGAAGCATATGTTTTCCCATGGTAAGCCTTGGAATTGAAATTAATGGATACTATCTTTGATAGATATTGTAAGATGAACACAAATAAAAGAAAAAGAATAAGGGAATGCATTCTATTTAAATTAGATGATGCAGGGAGAGTTAGATTCAGAAATGAAATGGTAAAAAAGCTGGCAAGTTTTGCTGTCTGGCTTATGAAATAACTGACAATTGACTGACATAGCAAGAAAACATTCCCCGAGAAACATTTAATATACATTTAATGGTGTGCAGTGTGAAGAATAGCCTTGTACAAAAGTGAAACATGTTACAAAAAATGTTACAGAAGAATGTTCAAGACTGATGGGCAGATTGAATAACTAATGATGAGATAGTCAATCATATAATTAATGAAGTAGTAATCAAATGAAACAGGTACAACAAAAACTTATGGCACAACTTGACTAAAGGAAGGGATCAGCTGACAGGACACATCCTGAGGCATCAGAAATGTCAAATTGGTAATCAATAACAGTGTGAGAGAGAAAAACTGTATAGAGAGAGACAGTTTTGACATCAATATGTAGGCTCAAATGCATGTAGGTTGCAGTCCAGCCAAAAAAAAAAAAAAAAACATGCACAGGTTTAGATTAACAGTGAGAGCAGTGTCAAAGTTTTCGACCTGAGGACCACAACATTATGATTCATATTACCACATTCTCCTGTGCCCCCCCCCCCCCCCCCCCCACACACACACACACACACACACACACACACACACACACTCGCTCGCTCTCTCTCTCTCTGCATCTCTTCCTTATGTATGAACTTCACTTCTTTCTGTGTGAGCAACACCTGTATCTACGAGGTCTGCTTGTCAGCACTGTCCACATTTCTTATTTCTGTACCTACAGACGTCTGCTTGTCATCCTCCTCCTGGTTTTTCATTTCTGTATCTGCAGTGGTCTGTTCGTCATTCTCCTCCACATTTTTCATTTCTGTATCTGCTGTGGTCTGCTCGTCATTCTCCTCCTCATTAATCATTTCTGTGTCTACGGAGGGCTGCTCGTCATCCTCCTGATCTTTCATCTCTGTATCGGCAGAGGTCTGCTTGTCATCTTCCTCATTTTCGATTTCTGTATCTGCAGAGGCCTGCTTGCTATCCTCCTCATCATTTAAGATAACTAACTCGACATTGCCTAATCCAAGGTACACTTTATTGTTCAAGGCCCTGATTGCTTCGAGACTCTGGTTGTCGATTACGTAGACCAGAGTCTGGCCTGAATCTTCCGATTTCGCACTGACGTTCTTCCACATGTTGGTCTCGAGGGTCTTGTTTTGAGTGCTGAGCATCTGCAAGATCTTTTTGGGATCAGTCTTGGCAAACAATTTTGGTGTCTTGAGTAGCACCTTCGTCCCCTGTGAGACCTCTCCTTTAGGCTTTACGCAGAGCTTTCCGCTCTCCCACGGCTCCAACTGGGGTACAATTCTCTCTAGCCACCGTTTTGTCTGTTCGTTGGCACACGACATGACGAGCATGCCCTTCACTGTGTACGTACCATAAAACTGTGGAAAACAGCCATCCTCTAGAGGTTCGAGGGCATCTATAAGTACATCTTGGATTTTCTCTATTTCATTTTCAGTACACTTACGCTCAGGATCTGGCATTACTGACATCTTCTGTTTGTACAATGTCCCATCTTCTGCATCGGCTGACGAATTCTCATCTTTCCGTAGCTGCTTTTGTCTTTGTCTCTGAATAGAACTTGCATCGTATTGTATTCCTTTAGCAGCTAGTTTCAGTTTGAGAGACTCTAATTTCTTCCGAGGTGATACAGCTCTCGTTGCTTGGGCCTTCTTCACTACTCTTCCTGAAGACAAGTGTCCGCCACCTAGATTTGAAAGAACAAGAGATTATATTCAGATTATTTACAAAGCAGATTTGAAAGAACAAGAGAACAGCCACATCTGGAAGTACAAGGTGTGTTCTTTAAGTAAGTAAATACTTTTGGAGTAAAGGAGACCACTTACCAAACAGCAGAAGTGTTGAGTTGCCGATAGGCACACACACCAGGAAAGAAAACTGGCTACCATTTTGAGTACTATTTTTTTGAGTTAGCGTACACACACACACACACACACACACACACACACACACACACACACACACACACACGCACGCACGCCTATGCCCCTACATGCCACTGGCTGGACACACTGTGCTCCATTTTGGCAGGTGGACTAGTCTGTCGTGAGTTTTGTGTCGGGTGGGTTGTATAAAGGAAGAGAAAGAGTTGGATGGCAGGGTAAGGGGTTAGCAGTGAGGGGTGAGTGGCTAGCTGCTAGCTAGGAGACAGCCGATTTGCTGGGTAGGAATGACGGAGGGACGGGAGTGGCAGGAGCATGGAATAAGCACTAGATGCACCACTGTCCCAACTGGTCGGAAGCAGTGGTGTCAGAATGTGAATTTGGAAGTGAGTGACAGGATGTTGGAAGCAGTGACTGTTGGGGGACAGTGGGTTACCAGAGTTTAAGACCAGGGCAATTATGGGAGTGAGGGATGTATTGGAAGGTTAACTCGCATCTGCGTAGTTCGGAGAAGCTGGTGGTGAAGGGAAGGATCCAGATGGCCTCAGGCTGTGAAGTAGTCATTGAAATTGAGCATATTACGTTTAACTGCATGTCCTGCCTCCTGGTGGTCAACTTTTTGGGGTAGAAGGCAGGGCAACTAACAACATGTAGGTACTGTTGATGTTTAGTTTATTTAATGTGGACAGATGTGTGGATGGAGCCGTCAGAGAGATGAAGGTCAATGTCAAGCAATTTGACACCTAGGGTTAAAGGAGGGCCAAGTGAAGTGGGAGGGACACAAGGAATCGAGGTTGTGAAGGAATGAGAATATGGTGTCTTGGCCTTCAGTCAAGATGGTGAAGATATCATCCTGGAATGGAACATCTGAACATATCCTTCAACAGGGATTACGAGTTCTTATCATGCCCTGCAATGAGGGACATCCTTTGCAAGATCCTCCCCACCCTTCCTCAAGTGGTGTTGCATCACCCACCCACCCAACCTACATAACATCCTAGTCCACTCCACTCCCAACTCCTTGGCTGGTTGGTTTGTTTGGGGCACGGGACCAAACAGCAAGGTCATCACGCCCAATGGATTAAAAAAGGAAGGTGGCCGTGCCTTTGAAAGGAGCATCCTGGCCTTAGCCTCAAGTGATTTAGTGAAATCATGGATAACCTTAATCAAGATGGCTGGATGTGGGTTTGAACCATCATCCTCCTGAATGCGAGTCTAGTGTGCTAACTGCTGCGCCACCTCACTCGGTCCCAACCCCTTGCCCCATGGATCGCATCCCTGTGGAAGACCAACATGCAAGATCTGTCCAATCCACGCACCCAGCACTCTTTATTCCAGTCTTGTCACAGGATTATCTTACCTCACCTGTGAAAGCAGCCATGTAATATACCACCTCAGCTGCAAACACTCCACAGCTCTTTATGATGGTAAGATTACTGACCAGCTGTCCACGAGGATGGCACAAAATGCTGCTAAGCATACCATTCTCAATTTCAATTGATGCTTCACAACCTGAGGCCTCTGCATCCCCCCCCCCCTCTCTCTCTCTCTCTCTCTCTCTCTCTCTCTCTCTCTCTAACACACACACACACACACATACACTACCTACCCACTTCCAACACAACCCACACCACTTATCAAAATGCAGCATTGTGTGACTGTGTGTCCAGTCAGTGCCATGTAGGGGAATAGGCATGTGCATGTGGGCACGCCCACTCATTGGCTTGCTGACTAGCATGCACATAAAGAAAGAAAACTTTCTAGCTTTTGGAAAATCCTCTTTTGAGCTAGGGACACGTGCACGAGCGCACACACGCCCACACCCATGCGCACGCACACACACAATGTGTGCACTCTAGTTCAAAAGAGAAGTCTCCCAAAGCTATCAAGTTTTCTTTATGTGAGTTTCTGTCGATGACTCAACGCTTCTGTTTTTTGGTGAGTGGTCTCCTTTAATCCAGACATATTTACATTCTATCAGAACTTTTTTAAAAAAGAAAAAAGTAAGTAAGTAATATCTTTATATTAAAAACACAGGTGCATTTAACATATTATTATTGCTACATGGAAGCCTTAAACTTAGGCTGCTTTTCAACACATGTTACGCCAATATTAAAGCTTCTGGAGTTGAAAGCCTCCTACACACAGCACCATCATTCACGTACAGCCTTAATGATCATCTGAAATTATTCATGGGGTAATTTATACACACTGTAAACACAAACTGTAAAAGTTCTATGGTACTCCCCTGAGGTGCTCCCAAACTGTTTTTCTGCTTCTCAAATTTTTTTTCTCCTTCTCAGATGGGCTAACTACAAACAATGTGCCAATTTCTATTTCTTATTCATTGTTCTTTTCCTTTCTTCCAGTCCCTTCATTTTTTCCCTATGTTTTTTCTTCCCATCTTCTGACTACTACAGACCAATTTTTTCCATTCTCCTGCCTTGAAATCCTTCCGTATTCAATACTCTTTGCCTAAACTCTTTTTACTTTGTGGATCCAGTCTGTTGTTGACTTGAATATTTGAAGCTCTTTTTGGTTAATCTATTTTTTTCATTTGTTATAGTGCCCAAAAAATACCAGTCTTCTTTTTTCTCATTATTTCTGATTAGTTTTCTATGTTTGATGAATTTCATCTTACTTCATTATTTCCAATCTTCCATAGTTCTTTGTGGACCTAATAATTTCCTAGCGATTTGCCTTTCCCGTATTTCTAATTTATCTAAATTACACTTAAAAGCTAGACATCCACTTGCATACAAAAATTATGGTTTCACTACTGCACTGTAATGCCTCATTTTTGCATTTTTAGACATGCATTTTTTACTGTAAAAATTATACCACATGCGCTTCACATTTTATGTATTCTTTCCTCTGTAGCAGCCTTATTCAAATCATTTTCTTGGATTATCTCCCAAAGATATTTAAATTTTTTAGCCTTCCATATTTGGCCAATAACTGTTTTCAGAAATTTCTGTTCATTTTTAATGTTTCTTAAATGTTTTTTCCACAGAAAATCTTAAGCCAAACCTACAGGTTATTTCTTCTAAAAGATTATTTGTATCACAGCAGATGACACATTTTCAGAAACTGTAGCAATGTCTTCTGCAAATGTGAGACAGTCAAATCAAACGTCTATGTTTCCTCTGTCCAATTTTATTGGTGAAATCTTATACCCATTCAGTTTTTCATTTCAAATTCTCACTACTTTTCCTACACCACAATGAAAAAGAATTGGGAACAGATGATCACTTTGCTGTACACTTGTCTTTATTTCAAAGGGCTCAGATATTCCTTTCATAAATTTCACCAGTGGTGGCCAGTTATGGCATGCTAACATGCTGTAGCAAACTATAAGTATTGCACTAAAATTATGCCATTTCTCTCTGAATGCGAGCTGGAAATCACATTAAAATTACACCATCTCTCTTCAAATGCATGTTGGTATGCAAATAAAATGAACGAAAACAAGTTTTGCTGTGCTCTCTCTATGACAACTAGAAACCAGTGTCAAGTGCTATGATCAATTCTGAGTAGGGACACAGCTGCCTGTGAATGCTCTGACGTGACATCATCCCTTCCGGCACTATGAGTGCTACTTTTCCACAGCACCAGGTTCAGTATTATTATTATTATTATTATTATTGAAAGTGCACATAAGATACTGTGCAGGCATACAGTATGAGGATTTTTTGAGGAGCAGCTTACATAACGGCTCCTTGGCCAAGTGGTGAAGTGCACTAACTGCCAATTCATCAGCTCGGGTTTGCAGCCCACTGCTGCCATAATTTTTTTTATCATTTTACTTTATTTGTCCCAATGTTAAACTATTAATTATAAATTTTAAATATATTTAAAAAGTTCAATTCATATAAGTAAAATTAATATATTCAGTTTAGTTGTGATTACTGCCCTTGTAAGTCAAAAGGCTATAAACGGTGACAAAAAAAAAAGAAGGCAACGAAATAAATCTCGGGTGAACAGCCTGGTATGAGTGTGCATAGGACACAATATTTCGGCACTCAACCATGTTGCCATCATCAGGTGTGCTGATGTACCGACGGTGGGCCGGCGCCATGTATATATAGGACAATCCCCCTCCTGCTCCTTCCTCAGGCATTTCCTATCAGTCGGTGCGGTCCGCACCCCAGGTACAGCGTCCGTTCTCCCGCAATCTGGGCGCTGCGTCCTAGGTCTTCTCGTTCAGGAGGGTCTGTCGGCACTGCTCTCATTATTCTGCCCTCCTCCCCCGAAGCCGGTACACTCTGGGGAATATCCTTTTCCTTTTTAATCCAGGTGATCGCGGGTTCCCACACCTTGCTAAGTATGTAACCGCTGTCACGATTTAGTTGTGGCTCCCTTACTCTGAGCTCTATGACTTCTTTGATGACCCAGTCCCAGTATTCGTAAGTCTGTGTCAGGACTTTGGTTTGGTCATAATCCATGCTGTGGAGTTCCGACAGGCAATGCTCAGCGATTGCCGACTTACTAGGCTGTTGCAGTCTAATGTGCCGTTGATGTTCTCGGCATCGGCCCTCAATGGTACGAATGGTCTGCCCTATGTATACACTACTGCATTGGCGAGGTATCTGATCAACCCCTGATTTACGTAGCCCAAGGCTGTCCTTGACACCACCAAGAAGGATCTTGGTTTTGCTTGGAGGATGGAAGATGGTTTTTCACTTGGTGTTTACGAAAAATGCATCCAATTTTTCCAGATAAGGCCCCACAAAACAGAATAATAGCCAAGGCCGCCGCCTCCTGAGGTTCTCCCTCAGTTTTTGCCGACGCTGCAGGTGTGGGATGTAGAGCCTTCCGAATTTGCCCTTCCTTGTATCCGTTCCTCCGAAACACGGTCTTCAGATGGTCCAATTCTTGTTGGAGACTGCCCGTGTTGGAGATGGCGTGAGCTCCGTGTACAAGAGTTTTGAGCACGTCATTCTTTTGTGCCGGGTGGTGGCAGCTATCCGCATGTAGGCACAAATCGGTGTGCGTCTTCTTCCTATACACACTGTGGCCCAAAGTGCCTTTAGCTCGTCTTCTAATCAAAACATCTAGGAAATGGAGCGTCCCATCCATTTCGATCTCCATGGTGAACTTAATATTCTCGTGTCTGGAGTTGAGATGTGTGAGGAAGTCTGCCAATTTATCTCTTCCATGTGGCCTGATAACGAAGGTATCATCCACATATCTGAAGAAACAGGTGGGTTTTAGATGTGCTGATTCAAGAGCTTTGCAGTGGGGGACAGTGAAGTACTGCTAGTGGGAGTGTGCAGGAACAAGCTGGACAGAAGGGCACCTAGGTGCAGTGACAAGTCAGGAGGTTAGATGGAGGGCAGGGCAGAGAGGGGGGTAGCAGAAAAGTAAAAAGACTTGGTGCATTGGTGGAATAGAGGGCTGTGTAGTACTGGAATGGGAACAGGGAAGGGGCTAGATGGGTAAGGACAATGACTAACAAAGGGTGAGGCCAGAGGGGGTTATGGGAACATGGGATATATTTCATTGAAAGTTTCCACCTGCACAATTCAGAAAGGCTGGTATTGGTGGGAAGGATCCAGACAGCACAGACTGTGAAGCAGTCACTGAAATGAGGAATGCTGTGTTGGGCGATATACTTAGCAACCGGATGGTCCAGTTGTTTCTTGGCCACAGTTTGCCAGTGGCCATTCATGCGGACAGACGACTTGTGGATTGTCATGCCCACATAGAATACAGTTCAGTGGTTGCAGCTTAGTTTGTAGATCACATGACTGGGTTCACACGTAGCCCTGGCTTTGATGAGATAGGTGATGTTTGTGACTGGAGTGGAATAGGTGGTGGTGGGAGGATGTATGGGACAGGTCTTGCATCAAGTTCTATTACAGGGATATGAGCCATAAGGGAAGAGGTTGGGAGCAGGGGTTGTGTAAAGATGGATGGGGATATTGTGTAGGTTTGGTGGGCAGCAGGATACTACTGTGGTGGGGGGGGGGGGGGGGGGGGGGTGGAAAGAATAGTGGGTAGTACATTTCTCGTTTTGGGGCACAATGAGAGGTAGTCAAAACCTTGGCGAAGAATGTAATTCAGTTGCTCCAGTCCTGGTTGGTAGTGAGTCACGAGGGGAATGCTCCTATGTGGCTGGATGGTGGGACTTTGGCAGATGGTGGATGACTGGAAAGATAAGGCACGGAAGACTTGTTTTTGTACAAGGTTGGGAGGGTAATTACGATCTGTAAAGGCCTCAGTGAGATCCTCAGTATATTTTGAGAGGGACCAATCATCACTACAGATGCAATGGCCACAGGTTACTATGCAGTATGGAACGGACTTCTTGGTATGGCATGGGTGGCAACTGTCGAAGTGGAGGTATTGTGGTGGACGGTAAGTTTGATATGGACAGAGGTACTAATGTAGCCGTCTTTAAGGTGGATGTCAACACTGAGGAAGGTGCCTTGTTGGGTTGAGTATGAGTAGGTAAAGTGAATGGGAGAGATGGTGTTGAGGTTGTGGAGGAATGTGAATAGGGTGTCCTCACCCTTGTCCAGCTCACGAAGATGTCATCAATGAATTTGAGCCAGGTGTAGGGTTCGGGATACTGGGTGTTTAGGAAGGATTCCTCTAGATGGCCCATGAACATGTTGACATAGGATGGTGCCATGCAGGTGCCCATAGCCATACCCCAGATTTGTTTGTAGGTAATGCTCTCAAAGGAAACGTAATTATGGGTAATGATATAGTTGGTCGAGGCAACTAGGAACCAGGTTGTTGGTTTGGAATCTGTCAGGTATTGGGAAAGGTAGTGGTTCAATAGCAGTAAGGCCATGGGCATTCGGGATGTTAGTGTAAAAGGAGGTGGCATTAATAGTGACAAGCAGGTGTACTGTGTGGTAAAGGAACAGGAACTGTGGAGAGTTGGTGGATGAAATGCTTGGTATCTTTTATATAGGAGGATAGGTTGCAGGTAATAGGCTGAACGTGTTGATCTATCAGAGCAGAGATTCTCTCAGTGGGGAACAGTAACTGCCTGCAAAGGGGCAATCCTGGTTGGTTGGGTTAATGGACTTAAGGAAGCATTTAAGAGGTAGGAGTACAAGGAGTGGTAGGGGTGAGGAGAGAGACAGACTCCGGGCAGAGGTTCTGGAATGGGCCTTCTGGATTTCTGGAAAGGGGTCACTGGCAGGGTTTGTAGGTGGATGAATCTGAGAGCTGGCAGAGTCCTTCTGCCAGGTAATCCTTGCGGTTCAAAACAACAATGGTGGAGCCTTTGATAGCTGGTAGGATTATAAGGTTTGAAAAAAGTTTTTGGGTGGTGGATTGTGGTTTTTCTTGTGGATATACAGTTAGTTTGCATGTTGAGGGATTTGGGGAATGATGGTGAGCCAAGGTTCGACATTAAGAAATTCTGGGAAGTTAGGGGGGGAGTCTGTGGGCGGGGGATCACAGTTGGATGGAGGAGTGAACTGATTCAGGGAGGGTTCAACATTGGTCTTTAGTTCAGTTTGGTTGGTAGGGTTGGTAGTGAAAAAGTGTTTCCACAGTACGGACCAGGAGAAGGAGAGAAGGTCTTTAACAAGTTCTGCATGACTGAACTTGAGTGGGACAAAAGAGGAGGCCTTTGGGAAGGACTGATACTTCTGCGGGGCTAAAGCTGTTGAATGATAGTTTCATGACTATGTTTCAAGTCTGTTTAGGTTCTGGATTCTGTGTAGAGATGGGGGAGTGTTTTTGATGGTGGGGAAACGTAGTTGGTCTGCGAGACAGTGTTTGTCAACTTTGAGAGGACGTGGGGCAGGTTTAGAGGTTGTTGCAAGGGTGGTGGACAATGATAGTCCAAGGTTGGAGTAGGAAATGAGCAGGATAAAAGAGTTTTTCAGGTGGCGTCCTCCTCCAGGAACTAAAGCAAGATGAACAATGCCACTTCAAAAAACTCTCCACCCCGCTCATTTCCTACTCCACCCTTGGACTACCACTATCCACCACCTCTCCAACAACCTCCAAATCTCCCCCTCACCCCTCGTAGCTGATAAACCCTGCCTCTCAGACCTACTATATTTACCTTACCCTCAAAAATTCCCTCCCACCACAAAACACAACACAGAACCTAAACAGATTTGAAACAGTCATGAACCTTTCCTCCAAAGCCTTAGCCCCACAGAAGTATCAGTCCTTTCCAAAGGCTACACATTTTGTTCCACTTCAAAATTCACTCATGCAGGACTTGTTACAGATCTTCTCTCCTTTTCCCAGTCCCTAAAGTGGAAACACATTCTCCACCAACTCTACCAATCAAACTGAACTAAAGACCAATGTTGAACCCTGCCTGACTCAGTTCACCCCTCTATCCAACCGTGATCCACCTCCACTGCCCCCAAACCACCTCCTCTTAACTTTCCAGCATTTCTTAACCTCAAACCTTGCCTCACCATCATCCCCCAAATCCCTCAGCATGCAAACTAACCTTACATCTGCAGGAAGAACCACAAACCACCAACTAAAAACTTAACATGACCTTACAATCTTACCTGCTTACAAAAGCTTCACCACTGTTGTTTTGAACTGCCAAGGATTACCTGGCAGAATGACTCCGCCAGTTGTCAGATTTATCCACCTACAAACACTGCACGGTCACAGCGTTCCAGAAACCCACCAGGATCTCCAGTCTCTCCTCAAATGCTTAGGTCCATCCCAGGACCACTCCCCAGAACCATCTCTCTCCTCACCCCTATGACTCCCCAACACTCCTACCTTCTGCATCCACCCTAAAGTCCATAAACCCAACCACCCAGGACGCCCCACTGTGGTGGGTTACTGTGCCTGCACTGAGAGAATCTCTGCTCTTCTAGACCTTCACCCTATTACCCGCAATCTACCCTCCTATATAAAAGATACCAACCATTTCATCCACTGATTCTCCACAGTACCTGTTCCTTTACCATACAATGTCCTTGCTCATCACTGTTGATGCCACCTCCCTTTACATTAACATCTCTAGTGCCCAAGGCCTTATAGCTATTGAACACTACCTTCCCCAATGCCGAATGGACTCCAAACCAACAACCTCCTTCCCAGTCACCATGACCAACTATATCATCACCCACAATTAGTTCTCCTTTGAAGGCATTACCTACAAATGAATCGGGTTATGGCTATGGGCACCCACATGGCACTATAGTATGTTAACCTATTCATGGGCCATCTACAGAAATATTTCCTAAACACCCAGATTCCCAAACACCTCACCAAATTCAATGACGACACCTCCGTGATCTATATCGAGGGTGAAAACACCCTATCCACATTCCTCCACAACCTCAACAACTTCTCCCCAATTTGCTTTACCTACTCATACTCAATCCAACAAGCCACTGTCCTCAATATTGACCTCCACCTCAAAGATGATACTGGTGAATTATTAAGACAGATTTTCCCAGAATAGATTTTGCCATTTGGGAAGAAATTCAACTTGACCAGACAATGCTTTGAGGAGGTCACTCTGTGTAATGATAGCAAATCCTAAGGAAGAAATTAATGTGTATATTGAGAAGCTCTTGTCTGTGTAAGACCATATGCTTGCTGAGTTTCACACAGTAGCCTAAAAAATTTTGATGACAAAGGTTATAAACTCTATAAGTAACACTATAAATATTTCTTGAAGCCCTTCATATCTAAAAGTAATATTATATTTAATGTTGAAATATTTCAAAAAATGTTCAATATGAACTGGCAACAAATAATACAAATTTAAAGATACTGTTTTGAAAATATTACTGTTTTTTAATATTTTTCCTGAAATCTGGTACAAGAAGACTCTTCTTACCTCTTGCGCCTCGGAGTTTTAAGCCTGAAGGTCGAAACACTCCTCTGCCTCTTCCTGCTGGTCCACTGCAGAAAAAAAAGAGATAGAGAATTCACATTTAAGTACTGAGTGAGAATGAGTATCAGTGCAATTAATTCTTGTAACACATGTGGTTAAGAATGGCAATACTAACCCAAAATTGAAATGTGAAGAACAGCTACATTCGTCAACATACAGAATTGGTATATCATACAATGGAAAATCTGAGATGGAAGCTGACAATATCTAAATGCCTTCTTTCAATGTCTCTATCTGTAACTCAAATCCTCCTGTGTGTGGTGGGTGTCATAGAAAAAGATTCAAGTTTCAAGTCCTAAGAACGGTAAAAGCATTATTCAAATGAAAAAACATAAAATAGAAGGAGAAAAGGTCGCTACTGCATCTTAAATCTGCACTGAATAATCACAATCTGAGTCTGCAGCATCTTGTTATGATGTGGAAAGAAAACATTTTCTCAGTGAATATCTATGTCTATCTACAGCTATATTCTGCAAACCACTGCTAAGTGCATGGCAGAGGGTACATTTCATTGTACCAATTATTAGGGTTTCATCCTGTTCCATTTACACATGGAGTGCAGGAAGAATAATTGATCGAATGCTTCCTTGTGTGTTGTAATTATTCAAATCTTGCCCTCACGATCCCTATGTGAGCAATACATAGGGGGTCGCAGTACATGCCTACAGTCACGATTTAAAGGCGGTTCTCGAAACTCTTGGGATAGTTTACATCTATGTGCAAGAGTCTGCTAGTTAAGTTTCTTCAGCGTCTCTGTGACACTCTCCCACAGATCAAACAAACCTGTGACCATTTGTGCTGCCCTTCTCTGTATACGTTCAATATTCCCTGTTAGTCCTCTTTGGTACAGGTCCCCAATATCTAACTGACTGCCCTGATCCAAAGCTTTCAGTATGGCACGTGAGAAAAGTAAGAGTTGGGTTTCACATGATCGATGTTTACGGAATCCATGCTGGTTGTCACAGAGGAGGTCATTCTGCTCAAGATATCAATGTCAAATGTACTGGCTAAATGGTGACCATTCTTGGAACGAAAGACAGACAGAGACAGACACACACACACACACACACACACTTCAGAAATTCTCTACTGAACAGAAGCTGTCACGAGAAAATGATTTCCATTTATTTTTGTGTAATAATTTACTGATGAAGAGGATAAATATTTCGCTGCATAATCTTCCCCAACCTATGCCACAGTCAGGCTTTACAATTATCAGTTTGCTGCACTAAAGCCTGATGACACAGCGTCGTCTGTGTTGTTGCTTCTTCTTTATACCAAATGCGCATACTACTCACTCACAGAAGGGCAGCTGATTCAGTAGCTACAGAGTAGTGGAAAAAAATTCATCTCACCGGCATAACTGAAATATTTATTAGTAGTGGCTCTGCTGTAGGACACAGCTATTGTCCCATTACCATTCTAATAGTATATATTACAGGAGTGTCCTTAGCCACAATACAGTATTCCAGTGAATTAGCAACTTTCTAGAAAATGCCTCTGGTCTGGTCTTGTAACAAGTGTACAAAGATTGCTTAATGTTGAGACAGACAGGAATACATCAATAACATTCACTCTGCACTCCATTTGAAAATGTGTCACTGCCATTTGTGTAACCCACTACAGTGTTATGTTCTCAGAACCCTACAGAAGGATCTGAAAAACAGCTATGCCAAAAGAACTCTGAGACTGTGACAAAACCAAATCCAATGCAATCTCTGACTGCCCTGAAAGAACTGTCCGAAAACAGGGTCCTAATAATAGGTGACAAAGTACATTTCCACATATTAGGGGAGGCAAGCGAAATGTTTGCTAATGGTGAGACTCAAATCCCCTAGTGCTCCAGGTGTGTCCTCTTCACAGTCCCCATGGCACAGTCTGGTGGAATATGACAAAGTAGGCTTCCTTTCCACTGTTCACGCATGTCAATATGCATACAAAACACTGTGCTGCTGTCATACTTGTTGCTGGAGAATATGGTTTCTCTAAGACTGATGTACAGCACATACTGCCAAGGTGTCTTGACAAGCTTTTCCCAGGGAAAGTGAACAGGATAATCTGTAACCTGGACACATTGTGGGCATATGTGGTTATTTCAATTTCGGAAATGTGTATCAGCTATATCAGAAATAAAGGATGGAATATTAGGATTTAATGCTCCATTCATTATATCCATTGCGGACGATGAACTGCAACTGTGATTTAAATTTGTAGTTTATGTAGATATATTATATGTCCAGTCTCTTTTTATATTGACATGATTTTATGTACCATTAACTAATGTCTGAGATACTACAGGCTCAGCTTCTGGTGGAGGTCTTACAAGTACACTATTTTCTGGACCACACCAGATGCTACAATCACACTGTAGTGGGAGCAGTGATGTGACATCTATTGAACAAAGTAGAAGAAGTCTGGTCGAGTTTTATAAGTACTGATTTAAAAAAAAAAAGTAAGCGTGGGCTCTAAAATGCATAACTTAAGAGGTATGAGCACTTGTTCATCTTTGGTACCATGAAACAGGTCTCTTCCACTGCAAAGCCTTTGCTTTTCACATTTTAGGGGAGGAAGCTTCAAATCAAACAAGGAAAAAATGTCTGATAAACATGGGAGTCTAAAAGAGCTATGAGCACCTTTTACCTTCACTAGTGTGAAACACATCTTTTCTACTCAACAATTGCTCATAGCTCTTGAGGTATTCATTTTAGAGCCCATGCTTACTAGATATTTTTCCTTGTTTTTGTCCATACTACCTCCTTCCATAATATGAAAAGCAAAGAGCTTGCAGTAGAAGAGATGAACTAGTCCCTAAAATTTGTCTTTTTTTTTTGGGGGGGGGGGGGGGGGGGCATACTATACACAGACTCGGTACAGTTTTGGCTGTAAGGAATATTTCACAAGTTCGACAGGTCACCTTTGTGGTCAAGCACATGAAACAAGCTGTAGTGGATGTAAGAGCACTGTTAGAAATCTCTGCTATGCTAATACACAAATCATTAAAGTTTTGCATCACCTCAGTTCTGAGAGTTCCAGAACCTGTACAGGAAATTGGAATAGAGATCAACATAAACATCATTTCTGCCATTTTTAATGCTCATGAAAACCACACATTGCATATTGTACCACACCCACTTATTTCATTTCATATTGTACCACAATACAGCGAGACCTTCAGAGGTGGTAGTCCACAATGCTCTACGCACCATTACCTCTAATATGCAGTAGCACATCCTCTTGCATTGATACATGCCTGTATTCATCGTAGCATACTATACACAAGTTCATCAAGGCACACTGTTGGTCCAGATTGTCCCACCCCTCAAGGCGATTCGGCGTAGATCCCTCAGAATGGTTGGTGGGTCACATCGTCCATAAACAGTCCGTTTTAATCTATTTCAGGCATATTCTATAGGGTTTGTGTCTGGAGAACATGCTGGCCTCTCTAGTCGAGTGATGTCATTATCCTGAAGGAAGTCATTCACAAAATGTGCACAATGGGGGTGCGAATGAAGACAAATGCCTCACCAATATGCTGCCAATATGGTTGCACTATTGGTCGGAGGATGGCATTCACGTATCGTACAGCCATTACGGTGCCTTCCATGCCCACCAGCAGCATACATTGGCCCCACATAATGCCACTCCAAAACAACAGGGAACCTCCACCTCGTTGCATTCGCTGGTCTGTGTACGTAAGGCGTTCAGCCTGGCGGGGTTGCCTCCAAACACATCTCCAACAATTGTCTGGTTGAAAGCATATGGGATACCCACTGGTGAAGAGAACGTGATGCCAATCCTGAGCGGTCCATTTGGCATGTTGTTGGGCCCATCTATACCACGTTGTATGGTGTTGTGGTTGCAAAGATGGGCCTCGCCATGGACATTGTGAGTGAAGTTGCGCATCATGCAGCCTTTTGTGCACAGTCTGAGTCATAACACGACGTCCTGTGACTGAACAAAAAGCATTATTCAACATGGTGGCATTGCTGTCAGCATTCCTCCAAGCCATAATCCGTAGATAGTGGTCATTCACTGCAGAAGTAGCCCTTGGCGGCCTGATCAAGGCATGTTGTCGACAGTTCCTGTCTCTCTGTATCTCCTCCAAGTCAGAACAAAATCACTTTGGTTCTTCGAGACACCTGGACACTTCCCTTGTTGAGAGCCCTTTCTGACACAAAGTAACAATGCGGACGCGATCAAACCGCAGTATTGACCATCAAAACCGCAGTATTGACCATCTAGGCAAGGTTGAACTACAGACAACACGAGCCGTGTACCTCGTTGCTGGTGGAATGAGGGAACTGATTGACTGTCAGATCCCGTCCGTCTAATAGGCACTGCTCATGCATGGTTGTTTACATCTTTGGGTGGGTTTAGTGACATCTCTGAATAATCAAAGGAACTGTGCCTGTGATTCAGTATCCACAGTCCATGTCTATCTTCAGGAGTTATGGGAAGCGAGGTGATGCCAAACTTTTTTTGATGTGTGTATTATGATTTTATTATTGAAGGGTTTGTAGTGCTTGTACAATGATATTCAACTTAGAATGAAATTTTCACTCAACAGCGGAGTGTGCGCTGATATGAAACTTCCTGGCAGATTAACACTGTGTGCCGGACCGAGACACGAACTCGGGACCTTTGCCTTTTGCAGGCAAGTGCTCTACCAACTGAGCTACCCAAGAACGACTCATGCCCCATTCTCAAAGCTTTAATTCTGCCAGTACCTCGTCTCCTACCTTCCAAACTTCACTTATGTATTACAGTGCTGACAACTTGGTGTCACAGCCAAGCTATGGAATGTCTGTTAGAAGTACTCTGTTTTCATCTCGATCACTAGTGCCACCTCAAAAATACACACTGTACCTGCTAATGGGGACTGTATCAACTGGCTTTATAATGTCTAGTGACAAATATCAGAAAGTTCTATTAATATTGTTTCCTCGGTGGTGATGGTCAGGTGGATTACATAACAGCAAGGAGTGTTACAACTTTATTACGTTTCAGTAGAGACACGATAATGTGGTGCCACAGAAGAATGCTGGAGGGACAGGAGAGCATCACTGAATGATTGGCCTGATAGAAGGGAGAGACTGATAGGACAATCCTGAGGCACCAACAAACAGTTAATCTGATAATGGAGGGTACTACAATGGGTAAAAATTGTGGAGAGAGACCAAGGCTCGACTACAGTAAGAAGGTTCAAACAGGTGTAGGCTGGAGTAATTGTACACTGGGTGCACTGCAGTGCAGAGCTGCAACAAAACAGTCTTTGGACTGTGGACTGTCATAACAGCAAACCTGTCACACAAAAAAGTGTTACCATTTAATAATCATCGTAACACATCATCATAATTATGTTACTGTCAGTTACTCCTATGTTAAGACAAGATACTGGCACGTCTTCCCTGCAAACGCATCCTACAGAATAACGAAATCCTCTTTCCCTCGTTCACACTCATACACTGGGCAGTATCACTTTCTGGATTACTGTAACATTATTTTGAATCTTACAGAGCATAATGTGTCACTGAGATCTATGACACCTAGGTTACAAGGTGACACTGAATACAATCCAGAAATACTCTTTCACTGCTAAGTGGTACACTACATAATTGCCACTGCAGTTCAAGAACCACTAGTTATTTTACATGATGCTGTCCTTAACTATATCCCGCTATTTGTAATGCTAATTGTGTTGAATTCTGCTGCACATAAATCAACCCCTATCATTTTTACCATTAGGCGATTTGATGAGTGTTGGGACTGTAATCCAAATACACTCCTGGAAATTGAAATAAGAACACCGTGAATTCATTGTCCCAGGAAGGGGAAACTTTATTGACACATTCCTGGGGTCAGATACATCACATGATCACACTGACAGAACCACAGGCACATAGACACAGGCAACAGAGCATCCACAATGTCGGCACTAGTACAGTGTATATCCACCTTTCGCAGCAATGCAGGCTGCTATTCTCCCATGGAGACGATCGTAGAGATGCTAGATGTAGTCCTGTGGAACGGCTTGCCATGCCATTTCCACCTGGCGCCTCAGTTGGACCAGCGTTCGTGCTGGACGTGCAGACCGCGTGAGACGACGCTTCATCCAGTCCCAAACATGCTCAATGGGGGACAGATCCGGAGATCTTGCTGGCCAGGGTAGTTGGCTTACACCTTCTAGAGCACGTTGGGTGGCACGGGATACATGCGGACGTGCATTGTCCTGTTGGAACAGCAAGTTCCCTTGCCGGTCTAGGAATGGTAGAACGATGGGTTCGATGACGGTTTGGATGTACCGTGCACTATTCAGTGTCCCCTCGACGATCACCAGTGGTGTACGGCCAGTGTAGGAGATCGCTCCCCACACCATGATGCCGGGTGTTGGCCCTGTGTGCCTCGGTCGTATGCAGTCCTGATTGTGGCGCTCACCTGCACGGCGCCAAACACGCATACGACCATCATTGGCACCAAGGCAGAAGCGACTCTCATCGCTGAAGACGACACGTCTCCATTCGTCCCTCCATTCACGCCTGTCGCGACACCACTGGAGGCGGGCTGCACGATGTTGGGGCGTGAGCGGAAGACGGCCTAACGGTGTGCGGGACCGTAGCCCAGCTTCATGGAGACGGTTGCGAATGGTCCTCACCGATACCCCAGGAGCAACAGTGTCCCTAATTTGCTGGGAAGTGGCGATGCGGTCCCCTACGGCACTGCGTAGGATCCTACGGTCTTGGCGTGCATCCGTGCGTCGCTGCGGTCCGGTCCCAGGTCGACGGGCACGTGCACCTTCCGCCGACCACTGGCGACAACATCGATGTACTGTGGAGACCTCACGCCCCACGTGTTGAGCAATTCGGCGGTACGTCCACCCGGCCTCCCGCATGCCCACTATACGCCCTCGCTCAAAGTCCGTCAACTGCACATACGGTTCACGTCCACGCTGTCGCGGCATGCTACCAGTGTTAAAGACTGCGATGGAGCTCCGTATGCCACGGAAAACTGGCTGACACTGACGGCGGCGGTGCACAAATGCTGCGCAGCTAGCGCCATTCGACGGCCAACACCGCGGTTCCTGGTGTGTCCGCTGTGCCGTGCGTGTGATCATTGCTTGTACAGCCCTCTCGCAGTGTCCGGAGCAAGTATGGTGGGTCTGACACACCGGTGTCAATGTGTTCTTTTTTCCATTTCCAGGAGTGTGTGTTTATTCTTTGGAATTAGCAATCAGTGGATGTTTTGTATTTTGTAATTTAACTATGTTACACATGTTAAGCGTTTCAAAAAATATGTTGAAAAAGGCCTCACAGCGAAAACATTCAATCGTCATCATAATCTACAGTCCACAGCCCCTGGCTGGGTCTATCTGGAACACAGGCCTCTCCATCATATCATATCCCCACACCATGTTTCCCTCTCCACACTGTCCAGTCTTCTCATCTCTTCTTCACACATTCCTTCACCCAATGACCCATCTGCCTCTCCATTTCTTTCCGCCTCTGGCTTGCTATTGTCATTTCACGAGCCTGTCCCTGTATTCTGTTAACTTCTACTCTCTTAACATGGATGTACCACCTTAATTTTACCTTTTATATTGTCTCTTGCTAAGGGTTCTCCTTCATTATTTCTCTCACCGCCTCATTCCTTACTCTATCCGTACCAGCAAATCCTACCCTGCCTTTTCTTCATTACACATGTTTCAGATACTTATGTATTGGAGTGTAATATAGTTGGTATAAGATTTGCATTTTCCGCTCTGCAGGAATCCGAGTGCTTACCTTCCCATTTCACTTATCTCTTTATTTTAAACACAAACTTCTGTTATGCTCTCCAGGTACTTGAAACTCTTCCCTTTCTTTAGCACTTGCCCTCTAAACATTTCAGTAATTAAAATCCACTTTCAAATAATATTTTGTATGTAGTGTATTATATTGTAGGTAAAATATTTGTTTTGCATTTTAATATTTGTTTGTGGTACTCTTTGGGCAGCAAGTGGCGGTTAGAGTTTGCCGCAGATGCCCTTACATCACAGCAGGCATGGTACGCAGCTTCCGACACTGCACAGACCGCTTATGGGAAGCCTCGGATTGAGCGACCATAGGATTTTTGTCAGTGACGATGTTCTTCAACAATATACTTGTGAATACTTCTGTAAAATACCAGAAGATCATTTTATTAGTGTGAACGATCTCTCCATTAAGATTGGATACCTGTACATTGTTATATAATAAATCTTCACAGTTATTTCAAGAGTATAAATTGAAGATAAATTAATAAGTAGTACACTGAAATTAAACCTACATCAAGAATGTTTTACAATTTTGCCTCCCAGAACCCCCTCATCTTGCTTGAACCCATATTTTTTTCACGCTGTCAGTCAAAACCAGTCAATAACAAAAGCAAAGTAAAGGGATATTTTGACCTATACAACAGCTGCCAGTGTGGCAGAAAGTAATTGACAACATAGTTTGTGGTGACTGAACCATATTGCATCTACTTTATCAAAATGTTAACTTTCATTGCATACTGTTGCTATTCTCATTTGCAAAATGTCTAGTACTGCTGATATAGAATTAATAATTCCTTCCATGGGGGAGGAGGGGAAGGAATAGCTTGAAGCAGGTCAAAACAGAAAGGTAGTCAAACAAATGTCTTCATATATGAGGTGTTCCAATTACTTTGCAACCTTATAGTTAATCCCAGAAGAAAAGAAATCTTGTCTGTAAAGCAGACTACAACAGCAAAGGCATGTATTATTTAATTAGATTTCTGGCCCAGTACATACAATTTTTAACAGTGACTTGTTTCAAAAGCTTGCATTCATTTTCAAACCATTACCTACATAAGAAAATAAAATATTAATAAAAAACAAAAATTTCAAATGTTAAAATAAATAAATTGTTTTCTAACATTTTGTATGCACAGGTAGCAATAGAGCAATACATCAATTATAACATACCGGCCTCTCTAATGTTTGATTGTAACATAATTCCAGTGGCGCATTCAAAGATATTGTCCATACTGCTTGTCACAAAAATAATAGTAATTAGGAGAACCCGGCAGGTGCCTTCAGTTGTTTAGTATGTATTTGTGCATGCTATCTTCATTACAAATCAGCCCGAGCAACAAGACATTGCACATGCAAAAATGTGAGGGTTGTTTCATTCCAAACAGAGCACAAAATACTTAGGGACGCTTGGGGAAGCCGGTGATCAAGAAACTAATTTTCAATATCACAGGAAAGATTAACAGAAGAACTGCCACTGACTTTGATGACTTATAGAAGAAAATCATTTGTCAAACTGTATCGGAATGTTTAGACTGGGGCTCCTGGGTAATGAGAAAGTTGAATGTTATCACCTCTCAAAAACCATTCTGTTACTGACATCTGAGTCTGAGAAGCAAGCACATCTGCAGCAGTCGAGTAGTAAACACCAATATCTGTGTGTGTGTGTGTGTGTGTGTGTGTGTGTGTGTGTGTGTGTGAGGGGGAGGGGTGCCACCTTCAACATTTTGGATTGGCTAATTTCTGAGGCCAACAGTGGCAATGATTACATTTTCTGCCTTTATGACAGTTCCTCTAAACAAACAACACTTAACAGTGGACTCAGGAACATGTAATATGCATAAAACCTGACAGAATTCTCAAATTTGTGTACTCTTACAATTGTATCACCATTTGAACTCGACACACTCTGTCAACTCAGTTACCTTCAAAATACATCAGTCATGGTGCTATATTTGGTTCTTATTTATACTGTTGGTGCATAAGTTCATAGCATTTTTGGTTTGCATGTTGATATTCCAGTTGCTATGGGTTTATTTATCAATTGTCATTTTTTATCTGTAGTTCACTGTTGCCATTTGAGTTTACATACTGTCACTTTGTCATTTGGAGACAGATTTCCAACATATTCTTCTGTGCGAGTTCAACAGAGAAGTGACAGCAGCGGAGGTAGCCTAAAACATTTGCACTTTGTGTATAATGCTACTGGCAAGCACAGCAAGAAAATGGTTCTCTCATTTTAAGGAGGCTTACTTTGACATTAGTTTAAATGCATTAATCCACAATGGTCCACGTCATTGTACTTGAGAACTGCCAAATGTGATAAACTGCATGCAATGCGGAAGGTTCAGAAATCAGGTGTACGGGTACCGCATGCTCTAAGCCAAAATCACAAAAATCAGTGGGTGGCCAAATGTGCGTCTCTGCCTGCTCATCATTAGTTGGTTCATGAAAGCACTGAACATTCCTGTTGTATATTGTTACTTGTGATGACAAATGGTCTCTTTATGCCAACATAAGGAAAAGAAAGGAATGGCTGAGCAAAGCAGCAACTCCCCACACAAAGACCTGTGTGCGCCCACAAAAGATAATGTTATGCATCTGGTGGAACAGAGATGGCGTAGTACACCACAAACTGCTTCCCTGAGGCCTGTTGTCAACAACTGAGATGTTTTGCAGATGCAATCCAAGAACAGTGACCCACGAAGACTATGCGAGGTGACAAAAAACACTATGGGAGTTGTGTTGGGAAGTCATACCATACCCACATAATTCACGTTATCTTGTGCCCTCAGATTTTCACCTTTTCTGCTCCCTACCAAACAAACTTCAAATAACTTCCTTACCAGATAAAATGCTCTTTGACCATGGCTCGACGAGTTCCTCATCTCAAAATCACATGATTTCTACAATCGAGGAATCGGAAAGTTACTCCATTGTTGGCAGACTGTTATAAATAGTGAAGGAGAATATATTATTGATGACTTAAGTATCTGTTATGTGTATCTATTGTGTATGTTAAACTTATGAGAAAATGGTACAAACTTATACACCAAACTAAAATAACCCTGCTGTTACACTGAGGACTGTCACTCCGGCCGTATAGTGCACATCCGAAACTTAATCAATTGCTGTCAGTCAGTTACAATGAGAACTAAATTTTCCTGTGCATCAATGTTCTACTTTAAACAAACTGTGCTCCTAAATTGATGACAAATAACACAGTCCCACTGTTGTAATGTATGAAGTACTGCACTACCATTTTCTCTGTCAATGAAGAGGCAATAACGGCACTGTGAATAAAAAAGCTCTCCACTTAGTGGTAAACACAGCACGTATAGAGTTACCTACATTGTTTCAGCAAAGGGAGCATCTAGAATCCCATAATACTTACTTCGTCAATCTTCTGTCTCTAAACATGACTGTGTAAATCACCACAGCACCTGAAATAAGTGAAGAGCAATTATAAACTGAGTATTACATATCACAGTAATAATACAAACCACAGGTTGCTTTACAGTTTCACATAACAGCAAACGAGCTGCCATCTGACCAGGACACAGTAACATAGTTCCACACTAGTACTACTACAAGCTCTCACACACATTAATTATTTGTCTTCAACAGTACTCGACGTCTAAAGTTTTTTCGTTTGTTGCTGTATGGTACAAGAATAATGGTAACAGACTAAGGTCACGTAGTGAATAATGTAGTAAATCACATTCTGGAGAGTAGACTTTTCCAGTCCACTATTAATAAGCTAATTCTTAATAACAACAAAACACAGTAGTTCAATCCGCCCCACACTGACATTCAATTCCATCACCAACCCAGATTTCAGGGACTGGCAGTCAATGGTAATCTGTCACAGAGTACATACATTCTTCATCTTTTGCAGGAGCTTAATACAGTTACAGGAAGTAGTGACGAATATGATACAACTCGTCAGCTTTGGCCATTGAAGCTAATCGACAAGACAACTATTTTTTGGCACTATGTAACCTCTGTATATTTTAAACTAGCAAAGATCCTCGAGGGAATATGAGGATTTTGGACAATGAAGTTCTTGTTAATTCCTTGAAAGTTACTGAAAGCTTGAACATATCAAACTACTGTCCAAAAATAAGTGTTTTCAGCACGGGCAAAAATATAACTATAGAATACGTTAAAATTATTCACACATATTAGTAATCTCTCATTCTATAACTTCACAAACCGATTATTCCACCCTACTTCCCTGGTGTTTTTACTGGAGCACTTTAAATGGTAACTTATTCTCTGTCTTTCTACTTACGTGGTCATGCTATTTAGATTGGTATGTTTGTACGCCATCAATCACTTTTTCTATATGCCATTGTTCTGAATCTATCCCTCAGAACAATGCCCCGTAGATTGTGTCAAAATCTCATCTGTGTGCTGTTTATTCTGGCTTTAGAGAAGAGTCCAATATTCAGTGCCACATACAAGAACTGTTTTCACTATCATATTGCCAAATCTGAGGTATTTCTTACCTTACTTCATTCGGTATTTCTTACCGTACATCGAATGTCTATCACAGTTTCTTTTTAATTTTCCAATGAAGTTATCACAATTTGTTAAATTCACCTCTATGTGTCTGTCTGGTTTACAAAATGCATCATATGTCTACCCAAATATATAAGGTTTGCGAGATGTTCTGTTGTTTTGTTACTGACTGAAAATTTCACTCTTTACCTTTTTTCTGTTGCAGCCATTGCCCTTGTTCCACTTTTTAAAATTTACATGTGGTACATTTCAGCATGTTTCAAAATTTGCAAGTTTTAGGATCATCTTTACTCTCAGCTATTAAAGTTCGATTAAAATAACTTTGCAACTGACATTTCAGTCGGTCGAGTGGTAGAGACTAACCGTCTGCCAGTCACAGCTGTTTCTCAGGCTCCGTGGGCTCGCCGTGTCGACTAGGTACATGTACAGCCTCACCGAGTGGTGCAAGATTACACGGGTAGAGGGGGAGCCAAACTTGGGGTGATTCGTATCGATTGCACAAGAAAAGTGGAATGCCACGTACTAGCCAGCAACACTGCCTTACCCTGCCAATGGTATTTGCCAATTACAAAGTTATTGGAGGTAATAAGTCATCAGCGCCAACCTCTTCTTCTCGAAGCAGCACTTGCACCCACCATTTTCAGTTATTTATTGATGTATGCCAATCTCTGTCTTACCTCCACAGTTTCTACCCTCTACAGCTCCCTACTTGCTGTCAGTGTTTTCCTCGTGTACCCTTCCTCGAAGATTATGTGGAGAACCTTATCGTTCCTTATCTTCACAGTCGAGTCACTCCATGTCAAATCAACACACTTTAAATAAAAATTTTACCTCACCCTCTTAGATTTTGCTGAAAGTTAGTATACTTATAGTGGGTGCTGAAACTAAGAAAAATACCAAATTTCAATTTTTTACCTCAAACCATTCCTGAAATATGGTCATGTAAACTTTTCAAAAACTGGCCAAAAATGTGTGAACGGACTTTTTTACAAAATTGCCCTAGGAGCTGCCTTAATTGAGCTAGAGAACTGGGAAAGGTGTCATTTTGCAGCATTTTTCATGCTCTTTCCGGTGATAGACAAAAAACATAGCTTCTAATTAATAACCTTTTTCAAAATGGTAATTAATATTTTGATTTAATTTTTTTACAAAAAGTACAGAGATGAAAATTTTCAAAATATTTCCATAACTACTTCATACTGTTGTAAATCACATGGCAAAATATAAATGTGGGATGATGATGGGTTCATTGTTAAAAAAAAAATTATTCTGTACTCTTGTTTTTCACTAACCGCCCTAGTTTGACCAAACTGACCTTTAAGGTAGTACGTCAGTAGAGGACCGTATACATAGGGCTTGATGTCTGTACAATAATTCAGAGACTGGAGCCATTGTTGAGATGATGTAGTCTGCATTGTTACCTTCTAAGGCTTTGTGTGCCTACAGCATTATTGTGCACTGTGGTTTTAGTGCAAATCAATTGTTACCTCTGTGTTGACCAGTCTGTATCTATTATATTTAATAGTTCATTTTCAAGTAAATCTATACATTGAAGGGCAGTTTATAAGTGGTTTTTGTATAAACATGGAACCAAGTAAAAAGTGCAGTGCTGTAAGAGTGCAGTGTTGTAATCCACTGAAGAAGTCAAATCATTTTATTAGAGACAGAAAAAAACTGAGAAATGCCACAACACGGATGCCCAAATTATTTTCTCGAATACCAAGTGGTGCCAAGATTTGTGATAAATGTAGGAAAGACGTAACCAAATTGAAAAATACACCAGAGTCCATCAGTGATGAAAGTGTTGAAGAAGAATCTTCTGGATCAGAGATAATCACCCGAGACCAAGACCCTGACTTCACTCCAACTTCAGTAGCTGTTAAAACATTTAACACAACACTTCAAGAACTAGGTGAGTCCCCAATTGACAAGAGAAAACTAACATCTAGGCATTACGCCAAATCAAAAGTGAAGAAAATCTCATCAATGACTCGTAAACTTTTTGTTGCTCCTGAAACTTCTTCGTCAGATACTGATACTGATGAATCCGTTCTTGAAAATCTTAAAAGAAACTTTAAAAATTCTATAAGTAGAGCAAAAAAAACTAATTATTGTTACAAGTTTACCTGAAAAGTGAAGTGTCAGGAAAATAATGAGGGAATTTAATGCTCCTAATTACATTGTTCGGCAGCCCAAAAAAATTTTGAAAAAGAAAGGATTCATGGAAGGTCCAAACCCAAAACCATGGAAGTGTTTACCAACAAAAACGGTCAGAACTGCAAATTCATTTTATGAAAATGATGAAGTTAGCAGGGCAATGCCAGGTATTAAACATTGTGTGATTATTACAGAAACAAAACAAAAATATTAAAAAGACTTATTTTGTGTAACCTTAAAGAAGCTTACGAGCATTTTAAAGACAAGTTTCCTAACATAAAAATAAGTTTCTCTAAATTTGCTGAGTTGAGACCAAAACACTGTGTATTAGCTGGCCGGAGTGGCACACACACTGCCTGTGTGTGCACAACTCACCAAAACATAAAATTAATGATAGAAAATGCCAAACTAAATACAGTAACAAACAGCAGCTTAAACAATTATAAGCAGTGCATTGCAAAACTGCTTTACAACCCATCATCAGTTGATTGCAACATGGGAAACCGTGAATACTGCCCAGGAGAAACTGCCATATGTAAAATTTTAAAAGACTCTTTTCATGAAAACTTAATTGAACAAGTTCAGTTCTGACACTGGATGTCAGTTGACCGATGTAATCTGGAAATTGTTCAGAAAACTTCTGAAGAATTCATAGATTTATTTTGTAGTAAGATGTCGACTGATTCGGCATGACTTCATTGCCAAGCAACAACGAACATTCCTTAACTCCACAAGAGAAAACCTTATGGAATCTGAATTTGTTGTCATATCTGATTTTTCAGAAAATTATAGTATAGTTCTACAGGATGAAGCTCAGAGTTTCCACTGGACAAGACAACAGATTACCATTCATCCTTCTGTTATATATTACAAACAGGAAGACAAAATTGAGCATATGAGCTCTGTCATTGTTTCTGATTGCCTGGAGCACAATACAACTGCAGTTTACACCTTTCAAAAGAAGCTAATTTCATATCTAACAAATAAATTTCAATAGATTCCAAAAAAAAGATGCTATTATTCTGACGGTTCTGCCACTCAGTATAAAAATAAGAAAAACTTCCTGAACCTTTGCCTTCATGAGGAAGACTTCAACATAAAAGCTGAGTGACACTTTTCAGCCACAGCACATGGGAAAGGGCCTTGTGATGGAGTAGGGGGTTCAGTAAAGAGACTGGCAGCTCGTGCAAGTTTGCAAAGGCCATACCAAAATCAGATCCAAACTGCATGAGATCTATTTGAATGTGCAGTAGATAATATCACAATTTTTGATTTTGCATATTCCATTCAAGAAGACTACGCTGCTTCAGAAATATTCTTAAAAATCCGACTTGAAGAGGCATTTACAATCAAAGGAACACAGCAATTTCACGCTTTCATTCCCAACACTACATCAAAATTAATAGTCAAATACTTCTCAGGTGATATGCAGAGTTGGGAGAGGGAAGTAACTACATCACCAGACAAACTGAAGTTACAAGATGTATCAGGCTATGTCACCACTGTATATGGCAGTCACCACTGTATATGGCAGAAACTGGTGGCTTGGGTACATTTTAGAAAAAAACGAAGATCGTAGTGAAGTGAAAATAACTTTTCTTCATCCATGTGGACGAGCTAAGTCATTCTCTTGTCCTGCATGTGCAGATGTCCTGTGGGTGTCAGTTGTGGATGTTCTCACAAAAGTGAATCCATTTACTCCGACAGGGAGAACATACATTCTTAATGAAAGTGATGTGAACCAAACCCAGTCAGCTTTATTAAAATGTAATAAGTGAAGTTCCAAGACAATTTATTGGGAAACTGCTTTCAACTCAAAACTTAATTTTTGTCTCAGGTTAGTGTTAATGTATATTTTATAGAAAGTTGTTTCAAAATTATTGTTAGTACCTATTGTGTTAAATTTAGCTATGTAAAGATACCTGTTACTCAAAAACAAGCATTACATATTTAATTTGTTTAATAGTTCCATTTCAAACATCATGGACCAGAACTATTATGTAAATACTTGTACTTATTCATACTTTATTTCAGTCTGTAGTTAAATGCTCAATTTCTTGTTTTTGTTATATCGGTTAATATACTGTTAGTGAAGTATGAAATTAAAATAAGCAATCAACTTAATTATAAAATATGCTGATTAGTTTTGGTTTAATAAGGTGATGTTTTGATATTTCTAATACTTTTTTTACTTACCTTTCAGTATATTTTAAAGAAATTCCTGTTTGTTAAAGGTCAATTTGATCAAATTAGGGCTGTTAGTGAAAAACAAGAGTCTGGAACAATTTTTTTAACAATGAACCCATCATCATCCCACATTTATATTTTGCCATGTGATTTACAACAGTATGAAGTAGTTATGGAAATATTTTGCAAATTTTCAATTATGTACTTTTTGTAAAAAAATTAAATCAAAATATTAATTAGTACTTTGGAAAAGGTTATTAATTAGAAGCTATGTTTTGTTGTACATCCCTGGAAAGAGCATGCAAAATGCTGCAAAATGACACCTTTCCCAGTTCTCTAGCTCAATTAGGGCAGCTCCTAGGACAATTTAAAAAAAGTCCGTTCACACATTTTTGGCTGGTTTTTGAAAAGTTTACATAGCCATATTTCAGGAATGGTTTGAGATAAAAAATTGAAATTTGGTATTTTTCTTAGTCTCAGTGCCCACTCAGTGCCCACTGTAAGTATACCAACTTTCAGCAAAATCTAAGAGGGTGAGGTAAAATAGGTGTGTTGATTTGACATGGAATGACTCAGTCCACCCAGTTTTCAACATCCTTTTATAGTACTAGGTCCCAAATTCTTCAATTCTCTTCTTTCCCAGTTTTCGCACAGTCCACAATTTACTACTGTACATTGATAAACTCAAAAGGTAGCAGAGATACAACACAAAGAGCATAAAATTAACTTACAACTTGAACTTGTAACAAACCAGAATGCAGCTGAAAGAGTTGCGGGACAAGAAAGGGAATCAGTGATGATGAAGTTAGCAAAACAGAGTTGCAGCCTATCCCTAGTGCTATTCAGTCTGCACACTGAGCAAGCGATAAGGAAACTGAAGAGAAATTTGGAAAGGGAACTGAAGTTCAGAGACAAGAAATAAAAATGAAACTTCCTGGCACATTAAAAATGTGTGCTGGACTGAGACTCAAACTCGAGGCCTCTGCTTAAGTGGGCAAGTAATCTACCAACTGAGCTTCTCGAGCAGGGCTGGGTAGCTCAGTCGGAAGAACACTTGCCCACGAAAGGCACAGGTCCCAAGTTCGAGTCTCCATCTGGTACAGTTTTAATCTGCCAGAAAGTTTCAAATTGGCACGCACACTGCTGCAAGGTGTAAAATTTATTCTGGAAACATCCCTGGACTGTGGCCAAGCTGTGTCTCCACAATAACCTTTCTTCCTGGAGTCCCAATCTTGCAAGTTTTGCAAGAGAACTTCTGTGAAGTTTGGAATTTACGAGATGAAGTACTCGTGGAAGTAAAGCTGTGAGGACAGGTTGTGAGTCACGCTCGGGTAACTCAGTCAGTAGTGTACTTGCCCGTGAAAGGCAAAGGTCTTGAGTTCGAGTCTTGGTCCAGCACAGAAGTTTAATCTGCCGAGAAATTTCGTACCAGCGCACACTCCACTACAGAGTGAAAAATTCATTCTGCCAAGAAATAAAACTTTGCAGTAATCCTCTCAGAGATGGCAAGGACTGAGAAGTTGAACAGAATGGATAAAGAGGGTTCAACAAGTGTAAATAACAGAATGGATAAAGAGGGTTCAACAAGTGTAAATAAAAGTAAAAAGATTGTAACTTTGTCAAATTAAGGGGTTTCGTTTGGATGGTATAAAATGCATACTGGCAACACTTAAAAAAAAAAGGCTTTCCTAGAAGTGGCTGTATGGAATACAGCCTTATAAGGATGTCAAATGTGGTCAATAAAAAGTACAGACAAGAAGAGAATAGAAGCTTTTGCAATGTGGTACTACAGATGAATTCTGAAGATGAGATGGGTAGATCATGTAAACAATAAGGAGGTACTGAACTGATTTGGGGAGAAAGACGTTTACAGCACAGCTTCACTGAAAAGATAAAACAATGGCAATGCAATCTAGTTTTGTTAAATCATGTATGCTGAAGGAGTAGATCAGGAAATGAGCCAGTAAAAGTAACAGATGAGTTGTTCTATTTGGGCATCAAAATAACTGGAATTGGCTAAAGCGGACAAGGATATAAAATGAAGACTATAAAATGCAGACTATAAAATGCAGACTATAAAATGCAGAATGTGTTAATGTGTAATATATATGAAATGTTCAGAAGTTTTTTCAAAGCTATTTGTCTGGATTGTAGCCTCGAACGGAATTGAAACATAGATAATATGCAGTTCGGTCGAGAAGAGAATGGAATGGAAGATTTTGAAATGTGGTGAGGCTGAAGATTAGATGAGTAGAACAAATAACTAATAAGGAAGTATTGAATCAAACGCGGGAAAAGAAATATATGGTAAAACACTGTAAAAAGAAGGGACTGGTTTATAAGACACCTGCTGGGGAATCAGGGAATAGTGAATTTGGTAATGGAGGGAAGTGTGGTAGGCGAAAATTGTGGAGGGAGACCAAGACACAAGCACATTACACCACGTCAATTGGATGTAGGCTGTGGTAGTTATTCGGAGACAAAGACACTCGCACATAATAGACTCGTGTGGAGAGTTGAAAAAAGTAAGTTACTAGGATCATACACGGTGTCTACTGATTCACACGTGCCTCTAATTCACATCCTGTAGGTTCTTACACTGTCCTCACTGCACATCTGCCCACTTGTGGTTCATAATATCACATTACTTAAGCAAACACAAGTTCGAGGAGTGATATGCATGGTGTCAGCATGTTTTAACCACTGGTTAAAAGGGCACATAACCCTGTACAGCGTACATTTTGCACCGGATTGCGCAAAGTGGAGACAGTCATGGCAAAGCAGAAGTTTTCAAACCCATTTCACTCGAGATATACTGGGAACCATGGACGCAAAACAAAGGCAGATTCTGTGATACTAGGTAAAAGGAAAGTGTTTATCATACACCACACAGAAGACTATTAAATGTCCAGGTATATTGAATAGGTTTTGAGATATGTGGTCCGATCATAGACTCTCCGTATAGTGCGGCACAGTGTGTTGCCACGGCTAGCAATTGTTTGTCACAGACACAGCTAACGTTAGGAGTGCCCCAGGGAGGTGTGATGGGACTGCTCCTGTTTTTTATGTTTGTTGCAGCTCTCTCGAATACAGTGGCCGGCAATCTGGCACAGTTTGCTGACGACGCTGTTGTGTACGGCGAAAGTGTTGTCGAGTGACTGCAGGGCAATTTTGGATAGCTCGGACAAAATTTCTATTTGATGCCACGAATGGAGGCTCACTTTAAATTTGGTAAAATGCAATTCATCAGAGATGGCTAGGAGAAACTTTCCTGTGGTGTTCGACTTTTAACGGCATCTCACTTGAGTTAGTTACTTCAATTAAACATCTAGGTGTAACATTCTGACGCAGCAAGTAATGGAGTTAATACGTAATAGAGTCAGTTGTAACAAATGCAAACAGCTGACAATTTATCAGTTGATTTCGGGAAAACTGTAGCACATGTAAAATGTGACAGCACATAATGACCGGATGATTCTTTCTCGAGTACTTCGAGTGTTCGGTACCCCTATTCAATATCGTTAAAGAAGAAGTTAATACAATTTTGAGGTACTTAGATTTTTATTGTTCTATCAGTAGGAGTGTGTTACAGAAATGCACCATGAGCTAAGTTGGAAATCTTTGGAGGGAAGAGGTCTTTCTTTTGACAAAATACTGCTGAGGAAGTTTTGAGAATCAGTATTTGTGACAGATTACAGACTGATTCTACTGTATCCAACTTTCACCTCACATTTATACAAGATAGAGATTAGGGCATATAAAGAGGCATGTGATGTGAAATGTAAACTTATGCAATAACTCGTTCTACCCGACCCCCACTACTGCATGTAACAGTAATGATAATTTTGTGTGGCTCTACTGAAATGTAATCCAACGTGTCATGAGTAGTAAGAGCTCTAAACAGTTACAACTACAGATGCTTGTGTGTATTATGACTGCAATATCCGTCTACCATCTCAGTACATCAAACATCTATGGCTAGTCAGGTCGATTGTGGCTAGACAGTTTACGTGATTACCACACACGGTACCTACTTCACTGGCTCCTCGGAGCACATACAGCCCACACATTGCAGCAGAGATTATGTACATCTCATCATAATCAAAAAACAAAGTCTCACTTACCTATTACCCTAGCTCTGCCCATCCATAAAAGGAAAAAATTTGCAAACTACTACTCTGTCACTCCTGTCTGCCTCTGGAACAGACTACCCTGCACTTTGCACACAATACAATGTTCTGCTGCTTGCTTTAAGATGAAGCTGAAACACTTCCATCACTCTCATTGGTTGGCTGGTTGGATTGGAGAAGGGACCAAACTACGCAATCATCAGTCCCTCCGACCTGGGAATAACTAAAACCGATAAAACCTCCCACTATAAGAGGGAGCTACAATGGCCATAAAAATTACAAACTATTGACAGAGAAGGAAGGAAGAAGGCAGAAGAAGAGAGGAGGGAAACATAGACACTCGAGATAAAACAGACACCATAATGAAAGGAGTGGGAAGGCAGAGGGTGGGGGTGAACCACCAAGCCCAGTCGAGGCCAGTCCAATTGGGGTGAAGGGGAGAGCAAGATGGCCTGCCATCCCCTCCACCCACCGATAAGGTTAAATAAAGCGATAAAAACTGCCATCATGAAGAAATTGTAAAACTAGATCAGCTGCTGAGGCAGCTAATGCCAGGGGTTGCGAGTCACGAAAGCTAAAAGTCCGTCGCTGGGCGGCTAAGTTGGGACAGTCCAGTAAGAGGTGAACCACAGTCAACATTGATCCACGACAACAGAGGGGGGTGGGGGGGGGGGGGAGGTCCTCACGACAGAGGAGATAACCGTGAGTCAGCCAAGTATGGCCTATGCAGAGCCGGCAAAGGACGACAGAGATCTTGCAAGAGGCCCATAAAGGAGGACCGCACCATAGCTGTAGAATCATTTATAGCCCTAAGCTTGTTCTGCATTCCAAAGTCCCAAAACCTGACGACGTAATGCCGAGCGAAGGTCTATTTCTGAAATGCCAATAGCAATACATGGCCTGTTAGTAGCCAATTTAGTCAGTCAATCGGAAAGTTCATTGCCAGGGATCCCAACATGGCCTGGGGTCCAAATGAAAACCACTGAGCATCCACATTGATCAAGTCCTGGATAGCTATGACCGAATGGGTAGAGAGGGACGCACTGGCTGATAGCTTGCAAATTGCTCAAGGAGTCACTAAAGATAGTGAAGGACTGTCCTGAGCAGAAGTGGACGCGGTCCAGTGCGCGTAAGAGCGCTACCAATTCTGTAGTAAAAATACTACAGCCATCTGACAAGGAACGAAGTTATGTGTGTCTCACATAGGTGTAAACATAACCAGTGTAATCAACAACCATGGAGCCATCAGTATAAATCACTTCTGAACCCTGGAATGAACTGAGGAGGCAGTAGAATTGGTGGTGAAGGGCCTCCAGAGGGACAGAATCTTTTGAACTGATGGAGAGATAAAGACAGAGCTGCGGCCAAGAGACGCACCACAGAGGGGTATGTGCGAGAGTAGAGAAAAGAGGCGGTAAAGGGAAGTGCTGGAGCTCAGAAAAGAGTGACTGAATGCGGGCAGCCATGGTAAGTCCACATAGTGGCTGCCGCCACGGGAGGCTGATCTCCGTGTCTGGATCAAGGAGACCATAATTAGGGTGCTTTGAGGTGCAGCGAATGTGGAGCACATAAGATATCAGCTGGTGTTGGCGCAAAACTCGCAGCACTGGAATCCCCACCTCTGCGAGAAGGCTAATCACGCGGCTAGTTCGGAAGGCACGAGTCGCAAATCGTACCCCACGATGCTGGATGGGGTCTAGTATCTGCAATGTCGAAGGTGATGCAGAACCACAGACAGGACTCCCATAGTCTAACCGAGACTGGACCAGCACTTTGTACAAACGCAGTAGAATAGAGCGGTCTGCACACCAGGTGGTATTGCACAGACACGTAAGAACAATGAGAAGCAACCAGCACTCCAGGTGGACCAAATTATCCACCATAGAGCGGCCACAGCGAAAAACACCGAGTCGATGACAAAAGGTTGCGGTATTTAAGAATCCAAAACAGCCGCTGACTCACCAGTCGTTCAAGGAGCTTGCAGAGGGTGTTGGTAAGGCTAATTGGACAGTAGCTATCCAACTGAAGAGGTGGCTTCCCAGGCTTCAACACCGGAATACAATGCTTTCCCGCCACTGGGTAGGAAACACCCCCTCGCTCCACAGACAGTTGAAAAGGGTTAATATACAACGGTGGCCAGCCAACGATAAGTGTTGGAGCATTTGGATATGTATCTGCTCCGGTCCAGGACCTGTGTCGGGACAAAGGGCGAGGTTGCTGGAGAATTCCCACTCGCTATATGGGGCATTATAAGGCTTCAAGCAGCGAGAAACGGAAGACAAAAGGCAGTCGTTCCGAGCACTCTTTCAGGTGGAGGAACGTGGACGGACACTGAGTCGATGCAGAGGCTTGGGCTAAGTGTTGAGCGAAATGCTCTGCGACAAAGTCCGGATGGGTAAGGACAACACCAGGCACAGAAATTCCTGAAACGCCGGTGGGAGGACAATGACCAAAAATTCATCTGAGTTTCGCACAAACTTGTGAAGAAGGGGTGTGCAGTCCTATGGCAGCCACATATCGTTCCCAGCAAATCCCAGGTGGGGATTCCAGTGCTGCGAGTTTTGCGCCAACAACAGCTGATATCTTATGTGCAAATCCGTTGCCGAAATTTGATTAGGTAACTGGTCCGGGTGTAGAACCGTTTAAAGACCAGAAGGAGGCAGTAGAAGGGTGCCGCTTGAAGTGTTGAAGAGCACGGTGGCAGTCTTTTATGGTCATAGCAATTGCCGGAGTCCACCAAGGGACCATCTTCTGACGGGGGGGGGGGAACCCAAGGAAGAAGAGATGGCTGAAACAGCTGCGGAAAGGATGGCAGCAGTAGACTCATCAATACCGCTATGTGATAGAATAGGGGGGATGGTAGCAGAGGAGAAGGCACCCCAATCAGTTTTAGAGAAGACCCACCTGGGAGGGTGACAGAGCGAGATACACTGAAGGAAGATCAAAACAATCAGGCAATGATCGCTGTCATGTAAGTTGTCATGGACACCCCACTGAATGGAAGGAAGAAGGCCGGGACTGCAGATGGAGAGGTCATGTGCTACACTCAAGTGTGTGGGAGTGCTGGTGTTTAGTAGACAGAGGTCAAGCCCTGCCAGAACAGCTTCAACCATCCTACCTCAAAAAGGGTTGTGGGCATTAAAGTCCCCTAGAAGCAGAAAGGGAGAAGGGTGTTGTTGAAGAAGGGTGGTTAGGGCAAGGGATGTGGGTGGCCTGTCAGGCGGGAGGTAGAGATTACAGACTGTGATTGGAGTGGCCAGATGGACCCCTAGAGCAATTGCTTCTGGAGAGGTAAGGAGGGAAACCCATTTACTAACAATATCCTTGTGGACGAAGGTGCAAACACCACCTGAAGCCCACAACAGGCCAATTCGGTTCCAACAGAAAGCATGGAACCCACAAAGGGAGGGTGAGTAAGAATTGACAAAATGGGTCTCCTGAAGAGCAATGCAAGCAGCAGAGTAGGAGGAAAGAAGGGGTACCTCAGGAGGTACTGGAGGGGCTTTGACCCTGTTCTTGTGTTTCTGGTTCTTGTCTTGTGATGGAAGAGAACGGCAGACTGCAACAAAGTCGGGCATGGAATTACACCTGGCAATCTCGGCGGCCACCAGCTGCAGATCGCGCGGCTGATGTGGAGCTGCAAATTGCTTTCACGGGGATGCCGGGAAGAGGAGTCCCGGGAGGGAGCTCCAGTACCGGCAGCTGCCAAAGAAGGGGAGCACTTCTCTGGCAGGGGAGGGAGAGCAACACCCGAAGGGCTGGGTATGAGTGCTGATGGGGAGGGGGAGTGGGGGAGTGGGGGAGTGAGAGTGAGGGTGAGGTGAAAGGTGTGGGGCGAATGGGGTGGGGCTGGGAAGAGGAGAGGGAATGGACATAATTGAAGCAAAGGCAGAAGTTATAGACACGGGATGGAGCCGGTCATACTTTTGACATGCCTCGGTGTAGGTATGTCGATCCAAGGTCTCGTACTCTTGAATCCGTTGTTCTTTCACTTACACCCGGCATGCTGGCGAGCGTAGAGGATGCTGCGCATTACAATTTACACACACTGGTGGGGGAGCACAGGCACTCCCCTCATAGAGGGGGTACCCACAGTAACAGCAGAGTGGATCATTGGTGCAGCGGGAAGACGTGTCCAAAACGTAAGCATTTAAAAGGCTTGGTCATGGCAAAACTGTTGCCATCTGTCCTGGTACAAACCAGGTACCGAGGGAAAGGTTTCCACCCAAGCCGGCGAGCTTGACCCTCCTCCCAGGGGGCCAGGGAGGGGAAGGCAGAAAGATCAGAAGGAGGAGTGTCAAGTCTTCTAGCACTTTAAGAGACAGCCACAGAATGGCCAGGATGTTGAAGCTTTTCTCGCTTCATGTGCAAGGCGTCTGCCCTAGTACCACCCACTCCGACCAGGAGCTCACCCCGTGGGCACCACCCAGCCACAGCGAGGGCCGTCTGGCGTGGCGGCCATTGCCAGGAGTTCTGATGCCCCCAAGTGACGAGCATCGACTCCTTGGCATAAAAGAGGCGTCAACAGCTCAGGTACTAGCAGTGTGATCCCTGTGTTGTCAGGGGGCTCAGTCAAGTGGGTAGTTAACAGCCCCCCCCCCCCCCCCCCCCACACACGGACTGGCTACCGTGCTGGTGACCTAGCAGGAAGGGGGCCACGATGCAAGGGGAAAAGGGAGGGGAGGGGGAGAGGAGCCTGCACCATGGAAACTAGGTTGGGAGTTAATCCCCAAATGGCTCACACTGAATGGAAAACGTCGGAAATGGAGTTCAAACCCCGAGGGGACCAAAAACGCCAAAAAGGAGATGGAAACAGCAAACTAAACAATAGCACATACCAAAACAAAGTTGGGAGGATAGCCAGGTGCATATAAAGAAGTCCACCAAGGGGGAAAGGAGGGGCCAGGTATAAAGGAGCAAGGACAGGGAAGGAGAGGAACAGGGATGGTAATGCAGTCTGGAAAAAGGAAGGAGACTGCAATAGCTTGGGGCCCCGTGCGTGCCACACATGCATCACACTCTTAATGTTTCCCCAGAAATTAACGTATATGGTCAGTTTTCCCTCTGTCACTATTCTGCCCTTCACTCACGAATATTATTGTTGTCTTCATAATTTAAAACTACCTTCCTGCCCTGTAGTAATTACTAGATGCTTTACAAACAAGTCTGTGTTCCCGACAACCGCAGTTGTGGTAATACGTCTTGCAAACAGAACACCGCTTACAGCTGTATAATGCTCTTTAATGGGAAACAACCGGATCCATGGTTTATTCCAGAAAAATTTCAAAGCTCCTCTAATGAAAGTGATTGACAAACTGAAACAAGCTATGGACAAACAAGAGGTGACTATTGTGCACTTTTTGGATTTCAGCAAAGCTTTCGACACTGTCTACTTCGGTATTCTACCCGCTAAACTCAAAAGTCAACAGTGTGTAATGATAGGAACAAAGAGGTCACAATGGAGGAATGTAGTATAGGGCCCATTACTTTCCTCATTTTATGTTAATTATGTGTTGGCTATCATCCCCCATTGCAAATATCATTTATAAGGTGACAACACTCAGTTATACTTAAGTATGAGCTCAATAAATCCACACACAGCCATCCAGAACATAAATACTGACCTACTTCCTTTATCAGAAAGGGCACAGAACATTAGGTTTGAAAAGTAACCATTCTAAAATGCAAGTAATCTTACAAGGAGAGGAAGCTACTCGTCATAGCCAAATTCGTCCAAATTCATGGAACATGTAGGGCATGGTGAGACATGAAAATGCCCAAAGTGGGAACTTCAGATGGCCAAGCATTTAGGAAATAAAAGGAATTTTGATACAGATCTATGACCATGTGCATGTAATCAATTGTCCCGGCAACACGATAATACACTGCGTGTCTCACAATAAGGCGTACACGCTCCTCAACACAAGAGCATAGAAGGGAGCCGAAGAATTTTTCCTCTCACCCCCCCCCCCCCCAAATCCCTAACTACTACTTGCATGTCTCCCACCCCATCTCTCTTATTTTTAACTGTAGGTAGAATGACATCATGAACAAAATTCAATACATGTACAGCAGGAGGAACACAACAAAAATACACAAGGAGTTCTTGGGTACTGAATTTGGCCGGAGCAAGACAGCTAAAATTAGATAGAATACCACAATGTCACAACTAAATCTGGCTATTAAGTGTGTGCTGAGGATAGAGTCTAATGTTGTGCATAATTTCCACTTTCCTTACCTATGCAAAATTTTGTGTGGGCATGCAAGTGTGCACACAGGTATTACATAAGCAAACACCTATTCCTTGCATAAATGCTTGAAGTCTACTTATTTATACTAAGGAAATCTAACACATTAAAATGAATACAACAATAGGAATGCCATTCAAATATGAGCACCCTGAGATCACTCAGTTATGTTCTGATAACTGCAAGCAACTGGTTTTCTCAAGTACTTCCACACTAATTTTCAGATGGTTGCCACTAATTATGCCCCAGCTGATACCATACCATTTTTCTGTCCATTACTAATACTTTTAAAAACAAAGCAAATCCTTATGCAGCATGCTTCCTATTATTATTTTAATTCTAACAATGCAGGAAAATACAGAGTGCTACACACACACACACACACACACACACACACACACACACACACACACACACACACTTCATTGTTCCTTTTCACCAACCTTTCTGTACATTTTTAATGTATTTGTGTGTATTTTTACATATTTTTTATGTATCTGTGCATGTTTTTACATATCTGTGTGTATTTTTGTGTATTTGTGCATGTTTCTGTAAGTCTTTTCATATTTTATATGCATGTTTATGCATCTCTCACAACCATCAAATCAACACCTATTTTCCACATTTCTGCGTCATCCCATTTCCTTTATGCCATTCCTGGCACATTGGACCCTTGCTCCCTCTTTCTACACCCATTCTGAAAAATTTCCCTTTTCCTGGCTAAAAGCCAGCCCCACATCCTGTTTTTCTCCCCCCCCCCCCCCTCCCAATTTCACAATGACATACACCTTTTCAGATTCTGCCAATCCCTATCCCTCAAAACCTGGTATTGCAAAAACACATCTCCAAGGCACAGGCATCTCAGAACCCCCTCTGTTCCCTCTGCAGAATACCACTACTCTACAATCACTACTCCATACATCACATCTCTGAAATGGAATCTCTTGCTCTCCAGCACTTGGAGGAGCATTCCAGACAAGACACCACCTCTATAAGTTATCCTACCTGCTGACATCCCACTGCTGTCTCCACGCACCACTGTCCAACCCCTATCATACCCACACTCTTCCCCCTTGTCCACCCCTCATTGCAGCTAAACCCTGCCTAGCTGACCTTTTCAACTTGCCCCATCCCCCTAAACTCCCTACCAACTCTCTATCAAAACCAAAACATTCCTGTAACATTGTCGCTAACCTTTCCACACAAGCTTCAGCTCCACAGAAGTTTCAGTCGTGTCCAAAGACCTTACCTTTAGCCCTACAGCCAAATTTAACCATGCTGGACTTATCAAAGACCTACTCTCCTTCTTCTAATCCCTGCAACATCCAAATTCCAACATTGAACCTTGCCTCTTCCATTTCACACCACCATCCAACCATGACCCCCCCCCCCCCCCCACCTAACCACCCACTGGTCACCTTCTAGGAATTCATTACTTTCAACCTAGCCTCACCATCCTTCCCCAGGTCCCTTCCTCAGAACATCAACCTTTCAGTAGAAGAAAGAACAGCCATACACAACCTCAGAACAAATCCTGACCTAATCATCATACCTGCAGACAAGGGTTCCACAACTGTTGTTATGAATCACAAAGACTACCCAGCAGAAGCCCTCCACCAATTACCTGACTCCGACACCAATAAACTCTGCCAGGGTGATTGATCCCAACCCAGAAGTCCAATACAAACTCCAATCCCTAATTAAAGCCTTAGACCCTTTCCACAATATCTCCCCTGAATCCAATTCGCTCCTCATCCCTATGACACCCAGCACACCTACCTTCTACATGCTCCCCAAAATCCACAAAATCAACAATCCTGGACGCCCCATTATGGCTGGTTATTGTGCCCCCACTGGAAGAATTTCAGCGCTTGTTGTCTAACACCTCCAACCAATTGCCCGTAATCCAGACTCCCATGTCAGACGCCAATCGCTTTGTATGCCATTTCTCCACCATCCCCACTCCTTTACCTCCTGGATCCCTACTCATCACTGTTGACGCTCCTTCCCTATACACTAACATCCCTCATGCCCGTGGGCTTATCGCTATTGAACACTATCTTCCCCAACGTCCTTTGCACCTTTTTATGGGCTATCTAGAGGAGACCTTCCTAGCCTCCCAAAACACCCAACCCCTAGTCTGGTTCAGGTTTATTGATGATGTCTTCATGATCTGGACTCAGGGCCAAGGCACCCTATCTCCGTTAATTCACAATTCAACATCTTCTCTCCCATCTGCTTCACGTGGTCCTCCTAAACCCAGCATATCCTAGATGTTGACCTCCTCCTCTCTGATAGCTCCATCCACACCTCTGACCACATTAAACCCACCAAACACCACCAGTACCTGCACTTTGACAGCTATCATCTCTTTCACTTCTAAAAATCCCTTTTCTACAGCCTAGCCACCTGGGGATTTCATATCTGCAGAGACAAAAACTCCCTTGCTCAGAATGCTGTGGGCCTCGGCAAAAAGGCCTTTACAGAGAGGCACTATGCCCAAGACCTAGCCTGCAAACAGATCTCCCATGCCATTTCTCCTCACACCCCCAATCCTCCCGTTACCCCCAAGAAAAAGCCACAAAGCAGTGTCCCCTTGTCACCCCGGACTGGAACAATAGAACCACATCCTTCACCAGGGCTCTGATTATCTATCATCATGATCTGAAATGAGGGACATTCTATCTGAGACTTCCCACCCCTCCTACAGTGGTGTGCAATCAGCCACCCAACCACAACAACATCCTAGTCATCCCTATGCCTCTCCCAATACCAACCCCTTGCCGCAAGAATCATATTCCTGTGGAAGACCCAGATGCAAAGCCTGCCCAATCTAACCATTCAGCATTTCCTATTCCACCCTGTCACAGGTTTATTCTACCCAATCAGGGGCTGGGACACCTGTGGAAGCAGGCATGTCATTTACCAGCTCAGCTGCAATCACTGCACAGCTTTTGCGCAGCTTTTTATGTTGGTATGACTACCAACCAGATGTCCACCAGGATGAGTGGCCACCACCAAACTTTGGCCACGAACAAAGTAGACAACCCTGTGGTGCAACATGCAGCTGGACATAATTTATTTCAATGGCTGCTTCTACCCAAGCCATCTGGACCATTCCCGCCACCACCAGTTTTTCTGAACTGTGCAGATGGGAGTTATCCTCACAACACATTCTCCATTTCTGTAATTATCCTGGCCTCAACCTACGGTAACATATTGTCCCCACATCGTGCACCCAACTGTTTCCACCCCTGCTGTCATATCATCTCCAATCCATTCTCATCTCCCACCCAGTTTATTTGCAGTCCTCTGCCAATGCACCTGCCTGTCTTTCCCCACTCCTCTCCTTTTTTGCTCCTATAATATAATAATAATAGATTTTTTTAAATGCAAATCATTATTTATGAACTACTAATGTATTTTTTAAAGCTGCTTCTATGAAAATTGGTATATGACATCTCTGTTACAAATTTAAAAAAAAAGTATTTCAGTGTTTTCAGAAATTCTGACCCCTGAGGGGTTGAAATAGGGGATAAAATGTTTTAAAAAATATTTCACTGCGAGGGCAATGCTAAATCTATGAAAATTTGAATTTGGCTTCTCAGTCAGACACAAAAAAATACATATTTCACTGTTTTTGGAAATTCAACCCCTATTGTGGTGAAACAGATGATGAAAGCTTTTATGGAAATATTTCATTATACAAGCATTTTTGAGATTGAATTTATGAACATTTGAATTTGGCTTCTCTGTTAGAAATAAAAAATACCCATTCCACTGTTTTTGGAACTTCTACTCCCAAGGAGGTGAAACGGAGAATGAAATATTTTGTGAAAATATTCCATTACGTAGGTATTTTAAAGCTAAATCTCTGAAAATCGGTATTTGGCTTCTCAGTTGGAAATGAGAAAATACGTGTTCCACAGATTCTTGGAATTTCAACCCCCATGTGGGTGAAACAGAGCGAGACTGGTTCACTGGTTCATCATCGCCCATCGCAAACTGCTAAGGATAGAAACTTAAGTTTAATGAGGGTGCGGATCTTGTATTGCAGGCACTGTTTAAGAAAGAGTTGTTCAAAATTCCACTCCTAAGGGGGTGAAGTAGTGGATGAAAAGCTTTTTGAAAACATATCACTATTAAGTCAATTTTGGGGCTACAACCACGAAAATTGGTATTTGGTTTCTCAGTAAGAAATTTAAAAAAATGTGTGTTCCACCACTTTTGGAAATTCAACCCCTAAGGAGGTGAAATAGGGGATGAAAACTTTTTAAAAAATTTTTGTTATATTAGAAAATTTTTGTAGCTAAATCTGTGTAAATTGGTATTTCATTTGTGTTAGATATGTAGTAATAAGTTATGGGATGGACGTTTCTATGGAAATATCATGAAGAGAAAAAAATTACATGACTAACAAAAACCTTTGACTTCAGCTACCAGAATAGTTTTTTGGTTAGAAGTACATTTAGAACAGACCAGTCTTCTATGGCCTTAATTAGCGTGCAAAGTTCAGAAGGTGTTGCAATTTGTGAACAACATAAAAATTTTATTAAAGGAAACCAAAAAAAATCTTTGCAGATCATACAGTCTACATGAGCGAAGCAACAGGCACTAAGCTAGTTTGTAAATAAGAAATCTGTAAACAGCTAGCATGTAGCCATTTTCTTTCTTTATATGAGGTCTATGTTTGTTCTGTTGACATATTCAAAATCATAACATTTATTGGAGTATGATCTATGGAACAAGTAGATAAGAGAACCAAACTCCGGGGGTTAAGTTGGCGCTGTTCCAAAAGTTCCCAACAGAACGTTAGCAAAACCAGTGTCTGCCTCACTGTATGAGAATGGGCTTTGTCATCCACGAGAATAATGCCTGCTATCAGGAGTCCAGGTCGTCTGTGGCGTACAGCTTGTTGCACTTCCCACGGAATGGTACAAGAATTTATGACATTATGGGACCCTTCGTGAGGCTGGAATTTTTCACAATATGACACACTACACAGCCTAAGAGACTATGAAACTGTCTCAAATTTTATCTTTGCTGGGAAGGAGGGCTTATTTCATTCCACAGAGGAGTGTTACAAATCAGGTTGGTAGTGGTGGACCCGTGACTCGTCCCCTAAAATGATCAGTGTTATAAAATCATTTCCTTCACTGCAACATGATGTGCTACACAGATAGTTCACAAATGAAACAGAGTGGGCTATGATTGAAAAGCAGGAAACTTTTTGTAAAGTAAATTTGTAAATTTTTGTAAATTCAACCACATATGAATGATGCAGTAAGTGGTTCCACATGAAAAATATAGGGCAGGTACAGTATCATTGTCATATGACGATCTTCATGGATCATTTCCTTCACGCTTTACAATAAATCATCACAGGAAAATTCCACAGGGTGATCATGACACTCCTAATTTGTGATTCTTTCTTGTACTTTGTTCAATTCCTGTATACGATGGAAGAAAGCCACCGGTGAAATCAGTCGTGGACTGGCTCTCTTCCATCTGATATGTGCTACCCCATTCCTGAAATGAACTTGTGTGAAATAAAAATTTTCTGCTACCTTAATCATCAGTATGTTGTCGAGTAACCTTATCTAACAGGGGCACTACTAAATGGTTTACAATAGTAATTATTTGTGCATTATTTATTAATGAACATGAGTCAATGAACACAGGATCTCTCAACATACTCCCAACTGATGTCAGTACACCACTGCCACCTTCCTGGAAACTTCATTATTGTGTCACGGAATCAATGTTTGGGAGTACTAAGCACCCACTCAAGACAGTTGCCTGTAAGACTTCTTCATTAGCCCACAGCACATCCTTTGTATTATCGAATCAAGCACACCCAGATGGAACAAGACCCAGTGAATAATGGTGGGTGTGACACAAGAATGAGCCCCAGTAATGTCAACTTTGCTCATTATTCAAGTGCTGATGGTAATTATCTGCCCCATAAACAGGAGCTTCTTGACCACACACTGCTGTTAAACATTCATGAATCTATTGTTCTGACTACTTCCTTGCAGAAAAACCATGCAGCCCTCTTTGTCCAAGATACTCACCTCGTATCTCATCCATTCTCTACTTAATAAAAAACTGGTGCTGTCCTTTCGCTGTACTCACTGTTCACAACTGCCATCTAGCATTTGCATGGTGTTCTAGAATCACTTCTTATTTCTGAACACCCCTCATATGATACAATGTCAGCTCAATGACATGTATCCTGATTGGTATTATAATGTTCCCAAAATACAATGCACAATATTACTTGGTTAGAAAATATATCTACAACAACTGTTACAGTGTATCTTGTGGGTTGGCATGGCTGATAAATGAAGTTTCAGGTCTATGTACAATTCAAACTCCCTGCCTAAATTTTTCCATAAGTGATTCTAGATTTCCAGATGGATGGCTTTTGACACTTTTCCTCACAAGCAGCTTGTAACCAAATTGCGTGCTTATGGAATATCGTCTCATTATGTAACTGGATTCACGATTTCCTGTCAGATGGGCCACAGTTCATAGTAACTGAAAGAAAGTCATTGAGTAAAACAGAAGTGATCTCTGGAATTCCCCAAGGTAGTGTTATAGGCCCTCTGCTGTTCCTTATCTATATAAATGATTTAGGAGACAACCTGAGAAGCCGTCTTTGGTTATTTGCAGATGTTCACATTTATCATCTTGTAAAGTAATCAGATCAAATCAAACTGTAAAACAATTTAGAAAAGATATTTGTAAGGTGCAACTAACTCTAAATAATGAAAAGTGTGATGTCATCCACAAAAGTGCTAAAAGGAATCCGTTAAATTTCAGTTAGGACCTACATGATAAATCAGTCAAAGCTAAAGGCCATAAACTACATACCTAGGAATTACAATTAGAAACAATTTAAATTGAAAAGAACACTTGCAAAATGTTGTGGCAAAGGCGAACAAAAGCCTGTGATTTATTGGCAAAACACAACAGCTCTAATAGAGAGACTGCCTACACTATGCTTTTTCCATCCTCTTCCAGAGTACTGTTGCACATTGTGGGATCTTTACCAGACAGAATTAAAGGAGTAAATCAAGAAAGTTCAAAGAAGAGCAGCACATTTTGTATTATCGAGAAATAGGGGAGAGAGTGTCACGGACATGATGCAGGATTTGGGATGAACATCATTAAAACAAAGGTGATTCTCATTGTGATAGGTGTTCTCACAAAATTTCAACTGCCAACTTTCTCTTCCAAATGCGAAAATATTTTGTTGATCCTGACCTACATAGGGAGAAATGATCATCATAACGAAATAACAGAAATCGACAAAATAAGGCAAGTCAGAACTCGCACAGAGAGACATTGGTGTTCATTTTTTCTGCATGCTGAGAGTGAAATAATAGAGAATTATTGTGAAGGTAGTTCGATGAACCCTCTGCCAGGCATTTAAGTGTGATTTTCGAGTTAATAAACATACCCATTCAGCCATGTAGATCCCGCTGTTTGAGTAAACAGTTAATGTTTCATTCTTGATCGCCATTACACGTGTGGTAAAATGGACTTTTTACTGTGCCATACAATGTGTTAGCCTACAGTTTCTTCTCGTTCTATTTATAGATGGAGCATTGAAATAATGACTACATCTCTGATTGTGTGAGTCGCATTTAGCATCATTTTGTCTTCTTTGTGTATCTCGGCATGAATCTATGGTGCCGATGGATAAATGAGGCACTCATGGCTACACAATGGTAAGCCACACACTGAGAAATATTGAGATTTATACACTTTTCGTATCTAATGGAGGATGGCAAGCCACTGGTGGAGTATTATTTGAAGAAATTACATGATCGCAACACACACACACACACTGTTGTTTTGTATTGCACTAAGAAACAACACATCATTTTTGAGCTTTCGTATGCAAAATGGCATCTTGCACAGGAGTCATTTATATGAAAATATGCATTGTGAAGCTGATATGGGAACCCATCATTTTGAGAGTGAATTCACTTGCGATATTGCATCATCATCAGAGGTAAAGCAACAACAAAATGCATTTAAGACTATTATGGCTTATCATGACAGTGCCTTACATTAAATAATACTATTATCTAATGGAACAATAAACTATGGGACAAATTCTTAGATATTTATCTGGAGTTCATTAACCATAAATGATTGTTTTTCTTGTGATGGCATCACTAGGTGTCTACTAGGGTCGAGGCCCCAGTTATGGCCACATTAAGGGCAATTCGAGATACACCACATTTTTAGTATAGGAAGAAAGTATACGAATTACTTAAAAAAATTGTATCTATTGCTTCAAAGTCTACACATTACAACCATGTAAAAACAAATATTCTAAGTTATTTAACAAAAGCAGAAAAAAATATTGAAAAATAAATGGCGCATTTCCCCAGTTTTGGCCATGTTAACCCCACCTATGGCCAGTTGTTTCCCCACTTATGGCCACTTCATATTATAATAAAACTATGGCTAAAATAATTGTCAATCCATGTGCCAGAAAGTAATTTCTGCTTTATACAAGTATATAAGACAACAGACAACAAACATACATCAAATAGGTAAAAGGTACAGAAACTGAATGAACAGAAAAAAAAATTCGTTAGGCAAAGAATTGTCCCAGTAATTACTTAAATCAATTTCCACACAAGTTTATTTCTCACGAGTATCAATGGAACCAGGGAACTTTGTTTTTAATGAACGTCCTTCTTGCATCAAGACTGGATCTGGCAGTTTCCCTATAATATCTTCACCCGTTATAGTCGAAACATCATTTGCAATGTATTCGAAACAAGTTTTCTGAACATTAGAACTTTTTAAGCACTGAATTTCATACTCAGAGTCAGAAAGCACTTTCAAAATTACAGATACATACTTAAAAATTGCAGGTCTTGTTCTTCTATTTCCTGCTAAACTAAATTTTACCAAAATAAAGTCCCCTACTTTCAAATTCTCACTCGAAGATAGTTTCACATTTTCTGGTATTTCATCTTCATCTCCTTCTACACAGTCATCGAAACTGCTTCCATTGTCCGTCCATTCTCGTTCCTCGGAAGAACTTGTTGGCCTATCACTTAACTCTTGTCTGTTTCTTGTTTTCCCCATTTTTACGTGTGAGAATGCCAAGTGCTGCTCTTTGGACTTTAATTCCTTCATAGCTTTTCTCTTCCTTTTTTCCTGCTCCTTCTCCTGCTTCTCTTTTTCCTTCAGTTCATGATATTCCACCCACTTGTCACTAGTCACAACAGTGGGTGTATGTTCTTTCTTTCTCTTTGTGCCTCGTTGTTTAGGTTCTGGCCAAGTGATGACACATTCAAAAACTGTTGCTAATGATTTTGGTGGTGTTACTTGGATACACACTGAAGATGGACTATGGTTGGATATTGGAGTAACTGAATTATGTGAAATACTGTAGGGGTTGTTGATATATCTGCAGGAATAAGACTGTTGGTGGGTGTTGAAGGAATATCTGAATTGCGTGTTGAAAATATGTCAATATTATCAACATTTTGATTAAGTCTGTCTGCGTTTTGTGAAACATTCTCTGCTTGATTATCTTCAGAGGGAGGCGCTATGCTATCTGTCAGAATGTCATCAGTGTTACCACTAGCACCATGCATTTCAACCTCATCAGCTATTTTTCTCCAGAACTTGAAAAGTAATAATGCTTCTTGATTTCCTTCCCACTCATGATTGCTTCTCTTGGTTGCTCTGAACTCATCTAGAAGGACAGGATCAATTTGCTTTTCTATGTATGAGAAATGTCTCTGAAGTTCCTCATTTGTCTGAACTGTGGTTGAGGCTGGTATACTACGAACAACTATCTTGCTGTAATCTACATTGTTCACATTAAATGGAAACAGACCAGTGGCCCTGAAACCAGCACGAATATTTGCCACCATTTTAGGTTCTGTAATAATTTGTGACAGAACAGAAGGTACATCAGATTTTGAAATTTCAGTGCCATTATTTTCAAAACGCCATTTCTGAACAATCTTCTTCCACATTTTTTTCATAGGTCCAAAGACAGCTACATCTAATGGTTGCAAGATGTGTGTAGAATTGAGATGGAGAGCAACTAGAATGATCTGATTTTCCCTACAATATCGGCTCAAATGAAGTGTCAAATGAGAGCAGTGCCCATCTAAAAATATTACTACAGGCCGGGGAATTTCAGCTTCTTTCAAGAACGGATCAAATACATTTGTTATATACTCAAAAAAACTTTCACCTGTCATCCACCCATTTTCTGTTTTTCCAATGCCCCAGTTTGGAGGAGCTGCTTTCACCAATGATGCTGGAATCCTTGCATATTTGAACAGTGTTAAGGGAGGAGCAAATTTTCCAGCAGCATTCACTGCAAACAATGTAGTAACGTTATCTTTGTCAGAGTTACATGACTCTTCATAAACATGATGGCCACGAGGACCTATGATTAATTCCCCTTTAGGAGCCAGAAAAAAAGAAGTTTCATCCATATTAAAAATTCTGTTTGGGTCATTTAACACATCCATATCATTTAAAGTGATGGATACTTCATGAAACCAGTTTCTTATTTTCTCTTCTGTAACAGAACCTCTAGACCTATTGACATATTCTGCATGTTTTTGTGACAGAACCTTGTGCCTCTTAAGAAATCCATAATACCACTTTTTTCCAGGTCGATTGTTGGTAAATGTTGCCTTACAACTTTCCATATCTGCATTCTCAATAAGTTTGTGCACAGATGCACAGAGATTTTCTTTAGTAACTGGAAATCCCATGCTAGAACAGTCCAAAACCCAGTCCACCAATTTTTTTTCAATTTGTTCTCCTAAGACAGAACGTGGACCACAGTGCCCTGTAGATTCTTTTGGAGATACACCAGAAATTTTGTTTCTTAATGTTGTCCTTGGAACTTTGTACAACTTGCTTGCAGTAGCAACCTTCATTCCCTCATCAATAGCCTTTAGAGCATCTTTAACTTTGCTGGGAGAATACTGAAACTTCTTATTCTTTGGTTGACTCATTTTTCCTATAAATAATGCACAAAGATTTAGTTAAAGAATGTTGCATATTTGAATAGTGCCTATTGCATATTTTGTATCTTACAAGCATAGGTAAATTAGTATGATATGCCAAGACAATACTAACAATGAGGTATATATTGATATAAAAATACCAAAAATATTTTAATAAGCCTATTTAAATAAAATTAGCCTAGTGTAATGTAGGACAGAACACTAATATTGATGTTTTTGTATCAGTTTTTAGAAGTGGCCAAAACAGGATACATATATGTCTCCACTTATGGCCACATGCGTGGCCATAACACGGAACCAGGGCTAAATATGGATCTGTTAATGGCCACATACTTTTGATAACATGTTTTTAGGCTGAGCGATATAAAACTTAAAAGAAATGAAAATATAACGTCTTATCTTACCTCTGAACAGATTAACTTTCTTCTGATGTTTTATTTAAACATGTAAAATACAAAAAAACAGATCATGTGTTGCTTAAAGAAAACTTCTGCAAAACCCAGCTTCTGCAACACTGATCATTTCACAAAATGGTGTCTCCAAACAAAAACAGACAAAAGAATTATTATGTAGACAAATGAAGAGAGCCTTTCACAAAGTTTATAATAATCTATAGTAGAACTGGCTGGTATTCCAGAGAAGCTTAAAAATTAACCTTTGACATCAAGGTGGCCGTAAGTGGGGTAGTGGCCAAAACTAGAGCCTTCACCCTATATGTTTTACTGAGGCTCGCCATTACATTGCTGCTAAATTGCTGTACTGTTCAGTGAAGTTTTGTAGGTTCATGCTATTAGTATTTCTTCTTTTTTCCCAGTAAGGAGGCAGAGTTAGCTCCTAACACAACAGAAAGAAAGATAGTTAACAGATGAACAACCTATTAACTTTTCAGAAACCAGAGTGTTCAAATTTTTTGCCTCAAATCCTCATACAATTTTGCTGAAACACGCTGTTTGTGGAGAATTACGTGAAATTAATTTCAAGAATGGTGGTCATCCTACACAGTAATCATCGATTACAACCTTAACACCAAAAAATCATTGTCCTATTCTATACAGCCTAATCCATAGACGTACAGACTTGCAGTTCATCATGGATATTTTTTTACTCCTGACTCAGTATGAAGCCACAGAGCAGACAGATGAACCTGAATTAATTGATGGTCATATCTTAGATTACACCGAGAGCAATGTGAATAGTTCTCAGTGAAGCTAAACATTGGTGCTGAAACTTTGGTGATGTACCATGACATGGCACAAAATTATATGTATTCCTTGTATTTAATACTGTTTTTCACTACACGCAGTAGCTAAGTAAAAATGTTCTCCTCATGTCACAAAAATACCTTAATGTTTATTGTAGGTTAAAACACAATAAACGTATCTCTCATATCCATCATCTGATTTACAAAATTATTTTAATCTTCATGTCTCGTAAAATTACTTAAGTGATTCACCGTTATCGAGCCTCAAGCAGTTCCAATGTAGTTTTCCCTCTGAAATTAATTTCTTTGAATTTTTTCATAAGACTTTTTGAACAAAGTCTACAACAGGGCAGTGGCAGTCAGCTCTTTTTCCCTACGATAGATACATTGGCAATGTGTGGGTTCTGCATAGTCAATGAGAGGATAGCTTTGTGTAACTAACGAGAGGCAAGGCATGTGGCTTATATTTTGAGCACCAAAACTGAAACTATCCGACGCTCTTTGCTGATAAGGAAGGACGAATAAGGTTTCATGTTTCATTATAAATTGAGACAAGTAGATTAGGAGTGGCTGGGAAATGAAATTAGTCACATCCTATTTAGTGGAAACATCCTAGCTTTAACCTATCCTAGCTTTAACCTATCATGATTGAGGGAAAACTGTGGAGAACCTCAATCCAGATTTCTCCAAGCAGAGATTTTAATTTCCATCCTCCTAAATGAAATCTCGGTATCAAACACTGCACCACCTCTTTCAGTCACAGGCTATCTGCAATTTGGCATTATTTTCTTATATAGTCTCCAGTTTGCTTGATAATTATGGCTGTGAATTCTACTGAATGGAACTTTTTGAACAACTTACACAAACAGTGAAGTAGCAGGCTTCATAATTTATCACAAAAACACAAAGGGGATATAAGCCTTGCAGATTGCAGATGTCCTAGTAACAGGATGTCCAGTACATGGGGGGCCATTGTATGCTGGTAATAAAATGAAGATGGAAATCATTGTGGAGCTGGGCTTCTAAGAACAGTACAGAAATGAATTAAAACATGATGGAATGGTACAATATTATGACACCCACACAACCTCAACCTCTGGCAGTTAAAAAAATACACATATGTAACATACACACAGGATTAAGTGTGGATGGTGCAGGAAATCGGCCATGGCCTTATCAATGGAACCATCACAGCAGAAATATTAGCAACAAGGGAAAAATCATAGAACCTCATGTGAGGATAGCCAGAATATGAAACTCACTTCTCCCAAATCAGATTTCAGAGGATCTTCACAGAAATTCTAAATTTAATGATTTAGAGTAGTGTACAATTAGAATTACAACTGGAATACAGTAATGTAATTTCCTGTACTGCACATAAATTTCCATGTACACTCCAATTTCTTTCCACATCCCAGAGACCAGTCTCCTTGGAATATAGCTTTTTTTTACAAACCTTACTTCAGATGATTTCACTGTATAGTATCGCACTTTTCCGCAACACAATACAATACATATATAGTCCAAACAGACTTTATTAGCAACGTGCCTCCGTAGCGGTCGCGCGGTTCCAGACTGTAGCGCCTAGAAACGCTCGGCCAACCCGGCCGGCAACTATTTAGTAATCTTGAAGAAAACCAGGAACAGGATGTTGAATTGGGTTCCATCAAACAACGGATTAGGTTGGGTGAGCTAGTCGGAGGTTACAGCTTGAGGAAAGGTAGTCTGTGTAAGGCAGTGGGTCGAGAGCGCCACACCCGAATTTGTCTGCCACAAATATTAATCCAGCCTATATTCCAATATTATCATTGCTTACATGATGTTTGTGGCAGGTGTGGTAACACACGTAAATATTACAAAACCACTTGCGTGAATATAAGTACGTAGGGTAACTTAAAGGTATAATGAAAAGGATCGTGCGCAATTTTAGAAGTGTGAATAGCAGTCTTCGAAAATTTTGACAAAACACACTAAAGGAGCTATCATTCATTTGTTCTACTGCTGTTCTATTATTACGTACGGGTTTGTCTACTCTAATGTGCTTATGGCCTTCGCTGATCTGTTACATTTATTATACGGCAAACGACTTCAAGAAGAATCTTCTCTACATTACATTATATTACAAAATACTTAACTCTAGCACCATAAACATTATTTTCAAATGAATGAGCTTACGTTTTTCTTCACAAGTGCCTTAATTCATGCACTTGTGAGTTACAGATTAGCTTATTGACTATATTATGAATTTATTACCACTCACTAAACCATAACTTTTGTTTTCCGCCCCTACACATCATTTGAAACCAATACCAACAAAGATGTTCATTTGCCGGTAACCAGACATTCCTCACTTGTGTCTAGGGACAGCAAATCTTGGTGCTGATCGGACACTCTCGAGTCTCCCAATCGTAGCGCTTCTTCATGATAGTGATAGCTTACGGAAGTCTTCTTTGCACTTTCGCTTTTTTTTTATTATGCTTTAGTTTACGTTAGTACAACTCTCGTTGGAAAAATGTAAAAATATAGTTGCAATTTGTGCTCCGCAACATCTGACAGTAATAAAGCTTACATCGCCAAATTGCTCAGGTTACAACCTTCATAATCAAAATTTCCATAAAATTAACTATCCTATCACAAGGCGGTGTGAGATCCGACACGTCTTGTGTGTATTCATTCGTAGAGGAAACAGCGTTAGTTTGTGTTAGTGAGGGGCTAAACTGCGATTTTCCGATATCAGTGATTTCTGTGAATGCTACTTTTCAGTATCTGTTATTCTTAACTGTGATTTGTCGCAGTTAAGAGTCGCAGTTAAGGAACCTAAGTCGCGTATCCCTCCGCCACTGCTATCTCTGCTACTTCCGCGATTTCTGCGACTTCTGCGATTTCTGTGACTTCTGCTACTTCTGCGATTTCTGTGACTCCTGCGATTTCTGCGACGTACCACCGTATGAAAAAGTTACATCTGTCCACACAGAAAATTGCATCTCAACAAACCTGTCATTGGTAAGTATGTTTTACGTTTATTCTTCCGGTGGCTTTAATTTTGTATTAAAGAAACAACTGTGAAAATATTAATAGTGTAATTAATATGTAAGTAGCCGCACAGTACCGTAATAGTTCGTGTTTAGAAAATGAATTCTAACATATTGTTATGTTCATAGGTACCTGAACTACATTTCAATCACTCAGTAAAGTGATAATTAAAAATATCATTGTCAACAGATCTGAAGAAATTGCCAGTCTTTAGACCGTTTTCGTCAGACGAGAGGTTAGTTTCTAAGCGTTTTGATTGACTTAATTACGTCAGTGAGATCGTTCTTGCGAATGTGATATAGCAAATATTAGCAATCTACTCTGTCAATTATATTGCTAGTAATTAGTGACAGCAAAAATTGTTTAATAATCCTTGTGTTTTTGCAGACGCAGTTCTGACTGATTATTGGTTGCTGTACATGTCTATCCACATCAAGGCTGTTGAGAGAGACTCGTGAAGATTCAAGACAGCTCTTAGAGGACTTGCAGTTTAAAAGTGAAATAATTATGAAATAAGTGTGTGACTGATTAAAGTGTTTTATTGAAGTTGTTGTGCGATTTTAAAGGAATAATAAATGTTAAATACATTGAGTGAATAATAAAAATCTCATTTTCCACATGTTAAGCCGTCCTATACCCGTAATTTTCCGCCACTTATTTATTGGTAAACACTTGGAGAGTGACATGCCGCCCCCACCCCCTTACTCCACAATCTTGGTGTGACACTGACCTGTAACATATCCCGAAGTCTACAATATGCATTTTGAGGTTGTTGATATGAAAGTGGGAAGTACAGATCTTCCAGTTAAATCAGGAATAGCTTAAGTGCATTACTTGAAAGTCACACAGGAAAAGCTTACTTATGTAGGTGGTAGTAGTGTCGGCAAAAAGTTCTTGTGTGTGAAGTTGCCATGTAGAACACCAGGTGTAAAACTTTTCTCCCGAGTCTTGAACTGTGTCGGAACAAAAGTGAGGCATTCATATGACTGTTTTCATTTCTCTACACTTATACAGATGTCTGAGTTCTGCTGTGTTAACATTGCAAAGTCCTGTAGGCATGTGGAGTATTAACCAAAACTGTCATATTGGAAGCAGAATCAAACACATTTGTTACGTTACTTGATATTTTCAGGAGAAAAAGGCAATGTTGCTTCTTATTAATATAATACATTCAGAGTCACAGCAGTATTTGACCAACCATGCTGAATGTGCATGTCGTCATATAATATGAAGGGCTTATTTCAATAGTGGTACAAGTCCATTACCTACACTTTTCTGTCTATAATGCTTCTGAAATTAGTGATCCAAACAAACGTAAATAAAGGTTCATCTCTAGCAAGAAGCCATATGCTTGAATATTTCTGGTGTCTCAACTGCAGATTTTTCAGCACTCATTTAACTTTACGACTCTATATCTCAAAATTAACAAAAATGGACTTGTACCACTATTGAAATAAGCCCTTCATATGCACACACAGCGCATCGATCTCGTGAGACACAAGGCTCTCATAACGAAGTACGTACGTCGGTCAACAGATGACACTAGGCAAAGTATGTTAACTGCGCTTTTTAGTTGCTACTTGCGACTCTTAGTTGCGATTTGTCACAGAAATCGCAGTTGGACTCGGTAGCGAATAGCGTAGTATGAACTTTGCTCAACAGATGGCAGTGCTAACTGCGCTTTTTAGTTGCTACTTGCGACTCGTAGTTGCGACTTGTCACGGAAATCGCAGTTATACTCCATAGCGTACCGCAGAGATGGGCGTAGTACGAACTTTGACCCACAGATGGCACTGTTAACCGCGCTTTCTAGTTGCTACTTGCGACTCTTAGTTGCGACTTGTCACGGAAATCGCAGTTAGACTCCATAGCGTACCGCAGAGGTGGACGTAGTACGAACTTTGGCCAACAGATGCTACTGTTAACCGCGCTTTTTAGTTGCTAATTGCGACTCTTAGTTGCGACTTGTCACGGAAATCGCAGTTAGACTCCATTGCGTACCGCAGAGATGGACGTAGTACGAACTTCGGCCAACAGATGCCACTTTTAACCGCGCTTTTTAGTTGCTACTTGCGACTCTTAGTTGCGACTTGTCACTGAAATCGCAGAAAGCAGTGCTAAATTCGACCAATAGATGGCTCACGTCTTTGAATGTGAAATACTACTTGCGACTGCTAACTGTGACTGAAATCGCAGTTAGATTCTGTAAAGTTGCTACTGTGATATCTGTGACTTATCAGTCACTGCGATTTCTAACAGATACGCGATTTCCTGCCCACCACTAGTTTGTGTTATATACCGCATGTAACTTATATGAACCTACAAGCTCATCTATACGAGGAAAAAGTTTTTTTTAGCTATGTGTCATATACGACACGGCCTTGTGACATGTGTCCTGATATCCACTCTGTGGCGGGAAAGTTAACAACAATACTTACAAATGATCGTTACCTTTTTTCTTTATTTTACGAGAGAGAAACTCAGCTAAAGAGCTAAGGAATGCATCTTCTTATTTAACCCTCAGATCATTATTACAGATTACATTTCAACATCATTCTTTCTAACTTTTAATGGCGAGCGCCTCAGATGTTGCCATCACAGAATTTTATGGAAAGAATGATGTTGTCATAACGTTCTTCTACTCTCATACCAAATATCAGGCTCCACATATGTGAAATTTATACCAAATTTCATTAAAATCGAAACTGATGAAATAATAAATTTATTGATTTGAAAAATACGATATAGACTGTGTCGTCTGATGTATGTACAATTTAAATATCTCATTTCTATGACGTAGCCTTCATAAGTTTACCAATCGTATCAAACAAACACACTGACATTACTTTGTTATGGTTTGTTGTTGTGGTCTTCAGTCCTGAGACTGGTTTGATGCAGCTCTCCACGCTACTCTATCCTGAGCAAGCTTCTTCATCTCACAGTCCCTACTGCAATCTACATCCTTCTGAATCTGCCTAGTGTATTCCTCTCTTGGTCTCCCTCAACGATTTTTACCCTCCACACTGCCCTCCGGTACTACATTGGTGATCCCTTGATGCCTCAGAACATGTCCTACCAACCGAACCCTTCTTCTGGTCAAGTTGTGCCACAAATTCCTCTTCTCGCTTCTTCCCAATTCTATGCAATACCTTCTCATTAGTTACGTGATCCACCCATCTAATCTTCAGTATTTTCTGTAGCACCACATTTCGAAAGCTTCTATTCTCCTCTTGTCGAAACTATTTATCGTCCATGTCTCACTTCCATACATGGCTACACTTCATACAAATACTTTCAGAAACGGCTTCCTGAAACCCAAATCTATCCTCGATGTTAACAAATTTCTCTTCTTCAGAAACGATTTCCTTGCCATTGCCAGTCTACATTTTATATCCTCTCTACTTCGACCATCATCAGTTATTTTGCTTCCCAAATAGCAAAACTCCTTTACTACTTTAAGTGTCTCATTTCCTAATCTAATTCCCTCAGCATCACCCGACTTAATTCGACTACATTCCATTATAATTGTTTTGCTTTTGTTGCTGTTCATCTTATATCCTCCTTTCAAGACACTGTCCATTCCGTTCAACTGCTCTTCCAAGTCCTTTGCTGTCTCTGACAGAATTACAATGTCATCGGCGAACCTTAAAGTTTTTATTTCTTCTCCATGGATTTTAACACCTACTCCAAATTTTTCTTTTGTTTCCTTTACTGCTTGCTCTCTATACAGATTGAATAACATCGGGGAGAGGCTACAACCCTGTCTCACTTCCTTCCCAACCACTGCTTCTGTTTCATGTCCCTCAACTCTTATAACTGCGATCTGGTTTCGGTACAAATTGTTAATAGCCTTTCGCTCCCTGTATTTTACTCCAGCCACCTTCAGAATTTGAGAGAGAGTATTCCAGTCAACATTCTCAAAAGCTTTCTCTAAGTGTGCAAATGCTAGAAACGTAGGCTTGCCTTTTCTTAATCTACCTTCGAAAATAAGTCGTAGGGTCAGTATTGCCTCACGTGACCCCATATTTCTACGGAATCCAAACTGATCTTCCCCAAGGTCAGCTTCTACCAGTTTTTCCATTTGTCTGTAAAGAATTCGCATTAGTATTATGCAGCCGTGACTTTTTAAACTGATAGTTCGGTAATTTTCACATCTGTCAACGCCTGCTTTCTTTGGGATTGGAATTATTATATTCTTCTTGAAGTCTGAGGGTATTTCACCTGTCTCATACATCTTGTTTACCAGATGGTAGAGTTTTGTCAGGACTGGCTCTCCCAAGGCTGTCAGTAGTTCTAATGGAATGTTGTCTACTCCCGGAGCCTTGTTTAGACTCAGGTCTTTCAGTGCTCTGTCAAACTCTTCACGCAGTATCATATCTCCCATTTCATCTTCATCTACATCCTCTTCCATTTCCATAATATTGTCCTCAAGTACATCGCCCTTGTATAGACCCTCTATATACTCTTTCCACCTTTCTGCTTTCCCTTCTTTGCTTAGAACTGGGTTTCCATCTGAGCTCTTGATATTCATACTAGTCGTTCTCTTATCTCCAAAGGTCTCTTTAATTTTCCTGTAGGCAGTATCTATCTTACCTCTAGTGAGATAAGCCTCTATATCCTTACATTTGTCCTCTAGCCATGCCTGCTTAGCCATTTTGCACTTACTGCTGATCTCATTTTTGAAACGTTTGTATTCCTTTTTGCCTGCTTCATTTACTGCATTTTTATATTTTCTCCTTTCGTCAATTAAATTCAATATTTCTTCTGTCACCCAAGGATTTCTATTAGCCCTCGTCTTTTTACTTACTTGATCCTCTGCTGCCTTCGCTACCTCATCCCTCAAAGCTACCCATTCTTCTTCTACTGTATTTCTTTCCCCGTTCTTGTCAATTGTTCCCTTATGCTCTCCCTGAAACTCTGTGCAACCTCTGGTTTAGTCAGTGTATCCAGGTCCCATCTCCTTAAATTCCCACCTTTTTGCAGTTTCTTCAGTTTTAATCTACAGTTCATAACCAATAGATTGTGGTCAGAGTCCACATCTGCCCCTGGAAATGTCCTACAATTTAAAACCTGGTTCCTAAATCTCTGTCTTACCATTATATAATCTATCTGATACCTTTTAGTATCTCCAGGGTTCTTCCACGTATACAACCTTCTTTGATGGTTCTTGAACCAAGTGTTAGCTATGATTAAGTTATGCTCTGAGCAAAATTCTACCAGGCGGCTTCCTCTTTCATTTCTTACCCCCAATCCATATTCACTTACTATGTTTCCTTCTCTCCCTTTTCCTACTACTGAATTCCAGTCACCCATGACTATTAAATTTTTGTCTCCCTTCACTATCTGAATAATTTCTTTTATTTCATCATACATTTCTTCAATTTCTTCATCATCTGCAGAGCTAGTTGGCATATAGACTTGTACTACTGTCGTAGGTGTGGGCTTCATGTCTATCTTGGCCACAACAATGCGTTCGCTGTGCTGTTTTTCGCAGCTTACCCACATTCCTATTGTTTTATTCATTATTAAACCTACTCCTGCATTACCCCTATTTGATTTTGTGTTTATAACCCTGTATTCACCTGACCAGAAGTCTTGTTCCTCCTGGCACCGAACTTCACTAATTCCCACTATATCCAACTTTAACCTATCCATTTCCCTTTTTAAATTTTCTAACCTACCTGCCCGATTAAGGGATCTGACATTCCACGCTCCGATCCGTAGAACACCAGTTTTCCTTCTCCTGATAACGACGTCCTCTTGAGTAGTCCCCGCCCGAATGTGGGACTATTTTACCTCTGGAATATTTTACCCAAGAGAACGCCATTATCATTTATCCATACAGTAAAGCTACATGCCCTCGGGAAAAATTACGGCCATAGTTTCCCCTTGCTTTCAGCCGTTCGCAGTACCAGCACAGCAAGGCCGTTTTGATTAGTGTCACAAGGCCAGATCAGACAATCATCCAGACTGTTGCCCCTGCAACTACTGAAAAGGCTGCTGCCCCTCTTCAGGAACCACACATTTGTCTGGCCTCTCAACAGATACCCCTCCGTTGTGGTTGCGCCTATGGTACGGCTATCTGTATCGCTGAGGCACGCAAGCCTGCCCACCAGCAGCAAGGTCTGTGGTTCATGGCAGGGTTATGGTTCTCACCATTAAAAACGTGCTTTGACAATTTGCTTTATTTTTTGACTAATTGTCATTAACAAATGACAAATTTCATTTGGTTTTTTTTATCAGCAAAAACAGTAATGACAATCAGATTGCACAGCAGTTTTTATTCTTAATTCTCCCTGTTGTATTGTGCTAACGTAGTTTTCTCAATAATCCTGAACTCTAGCAAAACAGTTTGCATTTTATTACCAATTTCTGAATTCGAAACACCTTTAAGAAGAAAATTGCCTAGATCACTACTACGGAATATGCACTATAAAACAGTTTGCATGGTTTTAAAAATATTTCACATTGAAAGGTGGCTACACTGAGTCACAGCACCAGAGATTGCGCCAAAGATTATTACTCCACCGCCTCCACTGGTGCATTTACCATAGCCTTTATGGCGGCAGACGGTGAAAGCACAGTGGTGAAAGCTTGACAGTTTACGCTTGGCAGTCGCTGTTACTTTCGGCTGAGTCTTGTGTGTACTGTTCGGTTTGGGGAAGGAGACCAGACAGCGAGGTCATCGGTCTCATCGGATTAGGGAAGGACGGGGAAGGAAGTCGGCCGTGCCCTTTGAAAGGAACCATCCCGGCATTTGCCTGGAGCGATTTAGGGAAATCACGGAAAACTTAAATCAGGATGGCCGGACGCGGGATTGAACCGTCGTCCTCCCGAATGCGAGTCCAGTGTCTAACCACTGCCCCACCTCGCTCGGTGTGTACTGTTCGTTCCTTCGATGTTTTTGTTGTTGTTACCATGTTGTTATTGTTTGATCTGGTTCTCATTAGAAATATGGAGCAATACAATTGCAATTTGTGCATTGCAACATGTAGCAACAACAGAAACTTATATCACCACATCCGCTGCAAGCACCTGGTTGCTGTTGGTAAAAAAATTTACGTGTGTTTGGTGCGAGTATTCCACTCCCAGAGCAGATTCTCTAAAGCGCCATGAGAATGCTGTACATAAAACAGAATGCAAAAATATAGTACTGTGTGCTTTATGTGACTTTGGCAGCTCAAATAGAAACAGAATGCTTCAACATTATTTATTGCTCCATGGTCTAGTTATCCGCGAAGAAAATCATGAATTTTGTGATCAAAGTAAATTTTATGAATGGAAATGTGAATTAGAAAATATACTGTGAGTGAATTTGTACATGATGAGGACAATGTAATAAAAGTGCGGATGGAAGCAGTAAGTTATATTTTAAGTGCCACCGTGGTGGAAATTACAAACCCCATGGAAGCAATGAGTGTCACTTAAAACTAATGGACAGTAATAAAACTGGTGGTCACTGCCCATCTAGAATGGATGTGACACTTTATCAATCAGCCCAAATGAAAGTTATCTTTTGTAGCACACATGTGGGTCATCAGCAGGAGATGGGCCGGTTGAGGCTTACGAAATTTGAAAGAGAGGAAATAGCAAAGAAAATTGCTATGAAAATTCCATTTGACCACATTCTCGACTCCCTTAGATATCCGACTGAAGATAGTGGTTTGCAGCGTCATAACTTGCTGTCAAGAAAAGATAACCACAATGTAGCACAAAGTTACAACCTGAAGGCTGAAGCTATAAGACATAAAAACGATTGTACTAGTGTGGAATCGTGGGTGAGGGAGATGCAGGAAACAGGATCTGTTGTCCAGTACTACAAACCACAAGGTGTTGCATCACAAGAATACAATCTGCAAAATGAAGATTTCATTTTAATAATAATGAACGAAGCTCAAAAAGATATGTTGGTGAAATTTGGAGGTAACTGTGTTTGTATGGACAGCACCCATGGTTTAAATGACTATGGGTTTGAATTGACAACTTTACTGGTGTAAGACAAATTATGGCAGGGATTTCCATGTTCGTTCATGTTTTCTAATAGAGGAGATCTTCCAGTTATGGAAGTTTTTTTAAGTGTCATAAGAAACACACTGCAAGTCCCAGTACATACAAATGTGTTGATGTCTTACATGGCAGATGTATTTTTCAATGCCTGGTGCAAAATAATGACTCTACCCAAGCACAGATTGTTCTGTTCATGGCATGTTGACCCTATCTGTGTAGGGTAAAGGGACAAGAAAATCAATTGCAAGTGTATAAGCTAAGTAGAACATTAATGGAGCACAACAACCGAGAAAGTTTTCAGGGAATTTTGGAAGAGGCTATACACTACATGTAAACAGAACCAGGCCTTTCGGAATTTGGGATGTATTTTGAAAAAACCCACAAGACCACATCTGCAAATTGGGCATATTGTTACCGACAGCACAACACCCCAAACACCAACACGCACTGAGAAAGAATGCGTGGTGTGATCAAACACACACATTTGAAGGGAAAGAAGCCCAAGTGACTGGATGTGGCCATCCACACACTTATGCACTACTTGCGAGACAAGTTAGGTGATAGGTTGATTCATTTGAATAAAGGAAAACTGGAAAACTGACCACCAAATTATCAACCATAAGGCAACAGCATCTATCATCAGAGCAGTTGAAACCTGAAAATGTTATTTGTGGAGATAGAGCGTGGGAAGTGGTATCAGCAAACAATGAGGAGACATACATTGTAAAAAAAATTGCAAGGCAGTCTATGCAAATGTGAGCTATGTTGCTCTGACTGTAAAGATTGGATTCATGAATACATCTGTAGTTGTGTTGATACAGCTATCAAGTTCAACATGTGCAAACATATTCATTTAGTTTGCACATTTACAGCTGAAAAAGTTGATAGCAAACCTGAGTCCTCAGACACTGACTTGATTGTCTGTGAGCCAGGTAGTGGCAATAATCAGGACATCATAGTAAAGGAGCTGCAAAACCCTGTCACATCGAGACACTTTAAAAGCCAGAAACACAAGCGAGAAAAGCTTTTGCAACAGTTTAATCTATGTTTGAATGAAGCCACATCTGAAGAGGCATGTGAAGTCATCAGCAAATGTCCGTCCTCTCTGATGCCCACTCTTCAAGCTATGCAATCTACATCAACTAAATTACCTTCCCTTTCATCAAACAAAGTTTCTCAATTTGCCTCAGAAAAGGTTTGCGGCCACCAAAAGGAAACGGGAAACAATGTGTGTGCCAATCATGAAGCCTGACATCTCGGAAAGAAGAAATATTGTCACTGGACTATTACCAACACATCAAGATAAGGATTGAGCAGTGACTGTTATACACTTTGCAGGAGCCTTCGATGTTGAGACTTGGAATGAAGACTATACACAGTTCATGAGTCAATGGTTGGAACCCTGTTATTCTTGAATTGATTTATTGTTCTGTTTTCATCTACAGCTGCACAATGTGCAAGAGATATTTGGATTTTTATGTTAATATTAACAGTTTTACATATAATATACCTTTGTACATAATAACACACACTAATAAATGATGAGTACTTAAATAAATGTTGTTACGCTATATACAGAGAGAGACTACTGAATGAGACTACATTGGGTTAACATAGAAAAATTTATATTTGTAGGTATTCGTTTACTGTGTAAAAGCAGTGATCAACCAAGTACGACTTCAATTTAGATTTGAAGTGACCAATGTTTTGTATGTGTTTAATGGTATCTGGTAAGGCTTTGTATAGTTTGATACTAGGATGGATAAGACCATTTTGAAATAACTTTGTGTTGGTGCTTTGAACATGTACATCCAATTTTTGTCCTGTATCATAGCTGTGTATTGTGTGATTTTGAGTGATGAGTGGTCTTTTTGTATATAAGTTTTGCTTTAAATACATTATATTTTCAAGTATATATATGCAAGGAAGTGGCAAGGCCGTCCTTTTTTGAAACAATGGTCTACATGATTTGCAATTATCTACTCCTTCCATTATACTTACAATTTTTATTTTTTTTATTTTGAATGTTTTGATGGCCGGCCGGTGTGGCCAAGCGGTTCTAGGCACTTCAGTCTGGAACCGCGCAAGCGCTACGGTTGCAGGTTCGAACCCAGCCTCGGGCACGGATGTGTGCGATGTCCTTAGGTTAGTTAGGTTTAAGTAGTTCTAAGTTCTAGGGGGCTGATGACCTCAGATGTTAAGTCCCATAGTGCTCAGAACCATTTGAGCCATTTTGAATGTTTTGATGGCATCTCCAGAATTTCCCCAGAACATAATCCCGTACCAGAGGTGAGGGTGTACAACTGCATAATATACACACTGAAGAGTGTTGTGGCTGGTACAATTTTTTAACGTATGTAACACAAAACAAGAAGTACTTAATTTTTTGCACATTTGCTCAATACGTGCTTTCCATTTCAAGTTGTATTGTAGATGAAGTCCAAGAAATTTGGTACAGGCTGTTTTGGCAATTGTCTGTCAATATAGCTCTAGATTGGGTGATATCAGATTTTTTGTTTGTGTTGTGTGTATATTGTGTCTACAGATTTTCCAGTGTTTAAGTCATTGTCATCAAAATAAGATGTTAGCCTGTCAGTGGCTTCTCTTATGTTTTTTATAAAAACACATAAAACATATTTTTTAATTGACTGGTATACTGAAGTTTTTCTCATATTTTGGAGATGAGGAGCAAGATCAATCACCTCCTTAGCCTCTCCATTTCTGATTGCTGAAATACATATCAAAAGGTGAGTAATTCTTTGTTCTATTATATATACTGATACATATCTGCAAATTTTTACAGCACTCTTGGAGGGTTTTTAAAGAGGCACTTCATACGTAAATGGACTGGGGAAATAATCTAATAATCAGTACAGAGGGCATAACCTCTGTCATACAGTTCACTGGTTCGCAAAGTATGGAAGAATGAAAATCAGCTGAGAAGCTACTGAGTATAGATTTGTTTTATCTGCATTGCCACACTTCTGATATATTTCAAGATCATTCTCCTTTAATATAATTGTGGATTTATCAAATGTTGCCATTAAAGAATCATGTTGACAATGATATACCCATATACCAAACTTCTTGTCATGCAGTTCAAGCCAAATTTCATCTAAATGGTAACTGATGAAATTTTAATAGACATTTGAACAATCTGATACAGAATGTCTTATGTGCAATTTAAATTGCATATCTGAAGCAATTAAGATAACAAATCTTATCAAAGAAAGATACTATATTCTACTTCACCATGGTTCTAAACACATAAAAATTGTGCTTTGATGGTTTCCTTTACTTTTTTAAAGCCTTTATCATTAAGAACAATGATTTTCATTTGCTTTTTCTTTATCATAAAAAAACGCAAATGTCAATCAGAGCGCACAGGCAATTAATGTTGTGAACTCGCACTGTTACACTAAAGTACTTGTAAATTCCTGTAAACAACAGTTTGCACTTAACTAGCAATTTCTTAACCTGAAATATCCTTAGCGAGTAAATTTCCTATGTCACTACTACTGATAGCACAATTTTTAAAATATTTCGAGTACCAACAGGTAATGTATAGATCTTACTCTAATAATAGGCTCATTACGCTAATTACCTTATTTCATAAAGCCTATCAGCTGTTTCTGACTCTTCAGTTCAGTGCAACATATTAATAAATACTTCACCTCAGGCTTATGAAATAGCAATGTCGAAAAGGCTTCCTTCGAATCAGGTTTTAAATTTAGGACATTTCGAGAAAAGCAGACGCTAGGATGGCAATTGAGGTGTGAATAAGATCATACTATCTGATTAAAACTTGAAAAAAATAAAAAAAAAATATGAAATCACTCAAATGTTTTGTGAAATGATTTATTATCTAAAAGTAAGAAATAAATAGATTAAAGATACATCTGACATGCCACGAATGATGCATGACTTCATGTACAGCAAATGAGGCACATCAAATGTACTTTGGGCACACCTGACAAATATACTTTGACATGCAATGTAAAAACTATGGATATAACTTTGTAGATAGAACATATGATAAGGAGTATAACGTAAAGAGTTAAAAAAAAGTTTTGAAAATGATCGGTCTCGAACCAGAGCGTCACTTTCAGGTGCACAAGTCACAGACGCTACCCCTACGCTGTGTGTCATGGGAGACGTGGGCTTACATTTTTGTACTTTCACAGTTAAGCGGTCTTAGATATCTGTCGGCTATTTAGAGTTTGTGGTCAGATAATAAATGCATGTCTTCACTTCACTGATGAAATAGTCAAAACGTTTTGGCGAGAGCTCGTCGTCTGCAGACCCGAAGTCTGTCGAACCAAAGTTAGCCGAGTTCACCTCATCGGCTCCACAATTTGTAGTCGCCAGACAAACCAAAGACTGCGATTCATTGGCAGAACTCTTAGAAGGTACAACAGATCTTCTAAAGAGACAGCTTAGACTATGCTTGTCCGCCCTCTTCTGGAGTATTGCTGTGCGGTGTGGGATTCGCATAAGGTGGGACCGGCGGATGACATCAAAAATGTTCAAAGAAGGGCGGCTCATTTTGTACTATCGCGAAATAGGGGAGATAGTGCACAGCCGTGATACAAGAATTGGAGTGGCAATCATTAAAACACAGCCGTGTTTCGTTGCGATGGGACCTTTTCATGAAATTTCAATCACCAGTTTTCTCTTCCAATTGCGAAAACATTCTGTTGGCACCCTCCTACATAGGGAGAAATGATCATCACAATAAAATAAGAGAAATCAGGGCTCGCACAGAAAAATTTAAGTGCTCATTTTTCCTGCGCTTTCGAGAGTGGCACAGTAGAGAGACAGTTTGAAGGTGGTTCAGAGAACCCTCTGCCAGGCACTTTATTGTGAATAGCAAAGTACTCGCGTAGAGGTATGTAAAAGTTTAATTTTGATTCTACTTTTACCCTCCAGTGATTTTGATGTCACTCATCTTGTTTGGATTTCCAAGACTTCAGAAAGTAATACTACTTGTTTGCTCAGGTGCCTGGAGGACACTGACTATAATTTGAAGGGAGCCCTCAAAAATTTTTACGAAGCTTGGAGAGGAGTAAAATTCCAGAATCAGCATTCATCAACTCAAAATAGTGTTCAGAAAACTAACTAAATTCTAAGAGAAGGCTATGTCATAGTGTTGTGTACACATTGACTGTTATTTTAGTCAAGTGCCTGTAAATAATCATTGCAGTTGTTATTTTGTGTGTGTGTCAGTTAACGTCAAGGTATACAGAAGTTTGTGTTGAATGGGCTACATGTGGTGTACGCTAGATACATCAGAACGATTCCAGTGTGGGTTATAAATTAAACTCTTTGTATGCTCGTAATTTCTGATAATGGCAGAGGAGGAGGAAAGAATTCCCACATGTCTTTAACAGTGAGTCTTTAAGCCATATTATGTAGATCGTGCTTCTTTTATATTATGCGCAAACTCATTTTCCCAATATGTGTAACACATTCCAGTGCTCTCACATTATGTTCTCCCTTGGAATATATTTCATAAAAAATATTTATATGCCAGTGTTTGTGCCATTATATGCTGTTAACTGTGTGTAAATATTTTATTCATTCTCTACATCTTGCGTTATTTGTCCAGTATTTCCTGGCAAATGTTATTTAGCTACCAGATGGAATTTTGCTAATAAAGTGCACTTACACTGACAGTCAAAATGTTATGACACTCCCACTTCAAGATCAAATGTCTCCCGCTGGTGTTGCGGGCACATGCTGCTGCACTACGGGAACCTATATGAGTCAAGCAGAGACGACTGGAGAATCATTCGTGAGACGATATGGGCCACAAATGGGGTACACCACTGACATAATCGACAGCAACATAGGGCAGATTGTTACAGCACCTGGAAACGAGCACCTCATAAGTGGTGAAATGGGTTAGCTTGTCACGTGCTACCGTCGTTAGCATCCTGTACATTGGATCTGACACCAGATGGCAATGCGGGTGCACACATGAGTGTTTCGAAGCACATCACGGAACACATCACTGCAGCAGACAAATCCTACGCATTCCCTTGTGGACGATTACAATTGCAGTGGGCTGCACAAAATGAGCCATGCGTGATGGATACAGTCCAGTTGTGACCGTATTGTGCTCTGAGAGATGTTCACCTGGGCTTGTTAACTGAAGGTACTACAGCACAAACCTGTGGACTGGGTGATATGGCATCTTCCATCAGGATAACTGTACTTGCTGTGAGGCCAGAATTGTGCTACAGAGGTCTGAGCAGCATCCTGTTGTTTTGGCCATCAAATTTATTTGATCTGAACGTGACATAACACATCTGGAATGCTATCAAGTGGCATCTCAGTGACCACAAACCACCAACCTGTACTTTATGGGAACAGCATGACCTGTGCACAGACACGTTGTGACAGATACCTCCAGAAACCTACCGAGGACTTGTCAAATTTGTGTCACACAGAACTGTATTTCAAAGGTCTACTGACACACTATTAAGCAGGGGGCCAGAATGTGTTTGATCAGCAGCGTGTCATTATAAAATAGTTTTTGAATTAATTGGGACAACACAGTAATAACAGCCAAGAATGAATAAATAGAGGCTCAGAGGACGTGCAACAAAAGTCCTGGGCCTTGTAGTGGCATTTCTGTGTATATACCAGAGAGAGAGCGCGCGCGAGAGAGAGAGAGAGAGAGAGAGAGAGAGAGAGAGAGAGAGAGAGAGAGAGAGAGGGGGGGGGGGGGGGGGGGGGGGGAGGTAATGAAGTGCGACCACGTAATTTCTTGTCCAGACATCATCTGCTTGCACCCAGTCCATCTTGTGGCAATTATTGACAGACTATTTAAAATTATTAAATTAAAAGAAATTGTTTTCCTCCATTTAAATATGAACAAAGGTTTTTGATGAAGCCATTATCTAGGCTGAATGCAAATTATTTTATCTCTGCAAGTTGCCATTATTAGTGAGGCACTAACAAAAAATTGTAGCAGCACATCTCTGTCCAGAGGATGGACTTATCCATCAAAGATAAGTGGGGAAGAATGGAAGGTAATGCAAGTAATTCAGAAAGAAGTTAACTGGGATTTCAGTAATTTGTTGTGGAACATGAAATACCAAATGTTGACATTCATAACAAGGACAGAGCTAAAGTTATAAGTAGGAGTACCAGCCAATCTTCAGGAAGCGTGCAATGGCGAGTCATGAAGAACTCTACTGGCAATCAGGTTGGGAGACCATACACACAATGAACATTCTTTTAGGAGTGTTATTTTAATCAGTGAAGAACTTCTCTCAGTAAGCAAATAAAAACAGCTCACAACTGAAGCTGTATACTTGTCACCTCATTTTTCAATGGTACACACAAAAACTGTAGAGAACCTTACATTTACAACACAAATTGCTTGTAAATGAAAGTGATGTTTTCAATCACATCTCTCTTCCTTTGGCTTGGACAATGTTTGGTTAATGTGAAGAAAGTCAATTTGCACTAAGTTTCGGAGTCCATGTATAGGCAGGAGGAAGGCAAGGGAATACCACCTCCACACCGCTGAGTGGAGGACAACTTTTTAGATTTTTTTTTTTTATTTTCATCTATTGTATGTAATGTTTGTGAATCAGGGCAGGGTGTAATTAAATGACTTGCAACCCCTTCCCCCCTCCCCCTTGTGTATACGAAATATGTCTCCTTCATTCCTGTTTTTGCTGTTCATATCTTTTATATGAACGTGTGGTGTCTGTTCTTTTGGACATGTCCGAAAGAACAGACACCATGCAGGATCTACAACTGTTGTGTAAATTGAAGGGGATCACCGCTGTCAGTTGCAGTGGGACATTATGTGGAATCAGTGGCGATGAGTGAAAATGTGTACTGGACCGGGATCTGAACCTTGGATCTCCTGCTTACTATCTTGGGACACCTCACAACCTTTCCACATTCCCACTGAGCACCACCTATGCACAGTTCCTGCCCATTTCCTCCATTCCCTGAAGTGTAAGCGTGTGTGTGTGTGTGTGTGTGTGTGTGTGTGTGTGTGTGTGTGTGTGTGTGTGTGTGTGTGTGGGCGCGCGCGCGCGTGCACGCTCATGTTTGCACAGTTTACTTCTTAAATAATTTATGGTCGGCATTCTCCAAGTTTATTACTTTCACAGTTCTGCCATGCAGTGCCACGGTATCATGCTGTTGGACTTCTTCACCTTGTTGTGATGAGCAGGAGCTAAAATACAGCTTTGATCTATTTAAGCTATTAAATAACAAATATGCTTCTGTGTGAGCTTGTCTTTATTTACAACCAAGTCTTAATTTGCAGTGAACAGGTCTTTCAAAGTATATAGCTCTCGGTAAGTCACAACACGTGCGTGTAATGCATCTACACAGATTTCTAAACCAGGAATGATGGTTCTCATGTCTCATCAACTGTTCTGCCGGTTACATTCTTGCCAATGCCTCCTTTTCTTTGAAACTTCTAAGGCAACCCCAAAGCATAATTGAGCCTCCACAGCATGTGGAGATGTGCAGTTGCCGTTGTGCCTTGCCAGGGTCCAGAGCTGGCGTCTGTCATGTCCTACCTGTTTATATGCCAAACCAAAGGGTGTACAGTGGGATGTTCCACACTTAAAACTACATAAATTATGTTTTCGGTTACCACCAACATCTTTCATTGGTCTAAGAGGATAGATAAAGGTGGAAACCATTATTCCGCCCAATCCCATGTTGACGTCACAGATCCTACCTCTTCGACGAAAGATGTTATGGGACTTAATTAGTCATAATATCGCATAACAAAAATTATTCTTTAAATAATATGTTTCTTATTATTTCCATCTTTAAATTCCCATGTAAATAGAAGCCAGTCGTATCTCTGAAAATGAATCGCCATCAAGTAATAATTCAGTCTGGTCAGGCAAAGTATAGGGTTACATTGAATGTACTTTCTTCTAATGTTTCCGTAAATGTTCAACCAATCCTTTGTTTGTTTCATTTTAAATTATAATAAATACACTTTTTCATTTTGTATTTTATTGGTCCCTCTGTATGGGATTCCTCTGGATATTGTTTCCTTTTAGTAATGAAGAGTACTAGAAATAGAGGAATGACTATATTATGGTTACGCCAATGTGACTGCATTCTCTTTACTTTGAACTTATAGATTACAAGAACATAACATGGATGCAAAGAGCCATCAATGCCCAGGTAAGTCTATTTGCTTCTAACTATTTTGGAGGACATTCCAATAGCGTGACTCTGCAGTCACTGTGCAGCTTCCTATCTCTGTAAGAGCTGTGCTTACACTTTGTTCTATGGGCAGATTCTGCGTAAATACCTTTTCAGCTCTACAATGCAAGTGTCCCTCTATTCACCCTTCTACATTAAGAAAAGTGGTTCACATCATTCCTTCTACGGATTCACCTGGGCTGGGCATAGACCACTTGCCTAATGTTCACCTCTGTAAATACCTGCAACAAATTCAGCCACATCCCATCTTAAATATTTAACAGCACACACAGCCTCTGATGCTTATCTTTACATCTCCCCGTGACAAGGTTTCACAGTAGCATACCGACGTTACTCCAACATATGTTTCCTGTTTTCACCTTTTATAACTTCTACTTATGTTTCATACAATGTTATACATTACCTTCCCATAAGCACCATTCACTAATTACTGTTTTCATGAATTCATAGTTAATATTCATTTCTTGGGATGATTGCTTACACTGTACCCCTTCCCTATTTTTGTGGTGTGTGTAATATGTCCACATATACAATAAATCATAAATGACTTTACATCATTTACTAAAGTAGTAATGGATTCTGTTGATAACAAAGGTAGGATACTGAAACATATATTCAAGTTAATGACCACAGGAGAGAAAGAGAAGAAAAAAACTGCTCAAGGAAAAATGAAAGTTTGAAGCAGCTGCCTTGGAACCTGGCAGCTGCCAATCGATTAATCTGCAAAGGTGGTAGGTTCTCCAGAGGGTTTCAATTTCATTAACTCGTCAATATTATACAAACATTTCTTGATCCATTCTGTGATCTGCCAGAAACGAAGGGTAAAAAAAAAAAGTGTGTGTTTCTTTTATGTTTACATTATGATAATGCTACGTAATCAATATACTCCAGAGACTTCCTAGTGCTCATGCATTATGCTCAAAGCTCAAGTGATTGCTTAAACCCAATAAACACCTCCATTAGTAATCAAACTTTCCTGACACACACACACACACACACACACACACACACACACACAGCATTCAGAGCTTAATTTCTTTTCCGAATATTCATTACCATTCAAATATTTTTCATAATCGGGCTTACACTCGTTGTATACTTTAGTACACTCACTAGGACACCGAAATTCTTTTTTGTTTGCTATATAGCCCTGGTACATTCAATTTTTTCCTTTACTTCCTGTTCACCTAACTCATGTCAACTTCCCTCCAAACTAAATGAAATGTTTGAAGCACCAATTATTTCATTAAATTATTTACTTTGTTCAAATGCCTGTACTCCGCCTCATATGTCTGAATTTGACTAATTAACTACTTAGCTTCACTGTGTACCTCTGTAAACTGTTCTTTCACTACATTTCTTAAGGGGTTACCCTGTTTATTTAGTTCAGTTTGTAACTTCTTAGAAACAATAATATTAAATTTGCCTATCATAGAAATCTATTTTAATAGCTACCTCCTTCCCTTGCGTTTTTAAATCTGTAACACTATTAGACAACTCTGCTTTAAAGGTTTTAATATAATTTAACAACTCTTGTTTAGTGGCTGTAATACTATTTGATAATTTTTTAATTTCTCCGCTCAGACTTTCATGAGAGCCCTTAACTCTTCCATTTTGTGTGTAGCAACTGGCATATAGTAATGACAGCAATATATTCCCTTCATAGCATTGAAATACTATTTCTCTATTTTGACACCAACTCACAAAAGTAGAGAAATGTATACCTAAAAATCTTCATAACTGAACTATTAAAAAAAAATCAGTTTGATGCTGTTTACAGCTCACTTTATCAGGTGCACTGCTAGCCAAAGTGTCTCACATGTACTGCACGATGTTACCGTAAGCTGCTGTATAGCCAGCTGATCGACCACTGCACTGTGAAGTGAAGCTGTGCTGTCGTGCTGGTCGGCTGCCACAGGTATGCTCTCCGCGATCGCTGTTGCTACTGTAATCTTGAAGTCACAGTGTAAATTTCTTTTGTGTCACCTATGAGAGTCTTCTTCACATACGTGCCAAAGGTTACTTAAGTATGTGAATATATATTGCTGTTGACCTCGTTGATACTGTCAACAACTATTCTTTAATCAATTCTTGATAGCAGTCAGTGCTTCTTCTGTTTTAAAACAAAATATACTTAAAATGATGGAAAGTCCAGATTGGAATACCAGAAATTGTGAAAACGATAGATTGTTACTCACCGTAGATTGAGACGTCGAGTTGCAGATGCGCACAACAAAAAGACTGTTACATACTGAGTTTTTGACCAAACCCTGCTTCAGGAAGGAAAGGAAAACACACCCACTCACACAACCAGGCACACTTCACACACACACACACACGACTGCTCTCTTTGGCCACTCTGGACAGACTGCAACTGTTGCGTTGAACGAATGCAGCAATCTTGAGTAGGGCAGGGAATGGGGACGGGTAGCAGGGTACGGGTGGGGTGGAGTAGAGGGCTGTCTGGCAGAGCGTGCAGAGACTGGAACGTGGCAGGACAAAGCTCTCAGGTGCAGTAATGTCTGGAGGTTGTGGAGGAGGAGGCAGGGGAACGGGGAGTAGAAAAAAAGAGAGGAGCATCCTTGGGAGAAAACTGGTGGGTGAGTTGGCATGGGTCATGAACTGAGAGGAGGCGATACAACAGAGAGGGAAGGAACTAGTGGGTGGAGAGTGTGGGGACAGTAGGTTATCGTAAATTGTGGTTCATATAACTTAGAGAGTGGAGAAAGTGTTGTAAGCATATTAGCTGGCAACTTTGCCCTGCCACCTTGTAGCCCAGTACCACTCACCCAGACAGCACTCTTCTCTCTCCCCACGCACACCCTACTATCCTTTCCCCTTCCCTGCCCCACTCGAGATTGCTGCATTCGTTCAGCACAACAGTTGCAGCCTGCTCAGAGTGGCCCGAGATACCATATTCTTTTCTGCAGAAGGGTTTGGCCGAAAGCTTAGCATGGAGCACTCTTTTAGTTGGCCCCGTTTACAACTCAATATGTCATGTTTACGGTGAGTAGCAATTTGTCCTTTGCAAAATAAACTTACTTCTTCTTGATAATTTGATTTAAATTTAGGCCCGCTTATATCCTATCTTCTCCTCATATTTCATATATCATGAATGCTCTCTTCTTATAGTACCTCTAATTGGCATCCAGTCGTGGTCGCAAAATGGAGTGTAACAGGGTGGGACCTGTCATCCTGATGTGTGTGTGTTTACTTTACTTCTTAAATAATTACCGTTGTGTTTGCTTTACTTCTTAAATAATTACCGTTGTGTTTGCTTTACTTCTTAAATAATTACCGTTTTGAAGTTGATTACTTTCATGTCCTGCTATGCAATGTCATAGAGGCATGCTGTTGGACTTCTCCAGCTTGCTGCAATGTGCGGGTGCTAAAAGAAAGCTTCAGTTTATGCAACATACTAAATGATGAATGCACTTCTGCAAGAACTCTTCTGTATTTAAAATGAAGTCTTAATGCTTTACAACCGTAAACACTATTTGCAGTGAACTTATCTTTGGTAATTATAGCTCTAAGTCACATGTGTCTGTAATGCTTGTACATTGATTGCTAAATCAGAAGTGACAGTTCTCCAGTCTGACCTTCGACTGTTCCGTTGTTTACATTCTTGCCAGCATCTCCTTGCCTACTCCTCTTTGAGAGTGCCAAGCCATGATGCCAAAGCATATGCAAACCTCCACAGTAGGTGGGGACGTGTGAGCACTGTCACACCTAGGTGAATTCTGGAGCTGGCGGCTTTCACATCCTATCTGTGTATGTGTTAAACCAAAGTGCTCACAGTGCGATGTCCCACTCTTAATACTATATAAATTACATTTTCAGTTACCACAAACATCTTCTGTTGGCCTAAGAGATTAAAGATGGAACAGGTTACATCGTAGAATCCTATGTTACACAACATGTCTCACTTAATGAGTTGGTGAAATCTGTATCTTGCATGAGCTGTCATATTTGGGGACCAATAAATACTCACTCTTCATTCTTTGCACTGCTGATATTGCAAATCTTTGACTTCACGTGTGTAAAAGTTTAACCTTTTCTATATATATACTAAGATGGTATCTGTTCTTTTGGACATGTCCGAAAGAACAGATACCATCGGTGACCATATAGCTCGTTAGAATGAAATTACAATGAAATGAACACCTTTAGCTGCTTACAGGTGATGACATACGTCAATGGGGACAGATGAAAATATGTGCCCCGACGGGGACTCGAACCTGGGATGTCCTGCTTACATGGCAGACGCTCTATCCATCTGAGCCACCGAGGACACAGAGGATAGCGCGACTGCAGGGATTTATCTCTGGCATACCTCCTGTGAAACCTCATTCTCAATGTATTGTCCTGCACTACATTCGTAGTGCCCCTGCCCATTATATTCATTACTCGCGGTGCGTTGCATTCCCGTCAGAGTTCGGGCACTGTTTGTGCATTCGCACAGAAGAAGAAGATGGTCAAGTGGCCGGTGAGCCTTAACTATATATATACTAAGATGGTATCTGTTCTTTCAGACATGTCCGAATCGGCAACGCACCGCGAGTAATGAGTATAATGGGCGCGGGCACTACGAATGTAGTGCGGGACAATACGTTGAGAATGTGGGTTTCGCGGGAGGCGTGCCAGAGATAAATCCCTGCAGTCGCGCTATCCTCTGTGTCCTCGGTGGTTCAGATGGATAGAGCGTCTGCCATGTAAGCAGGACATCCCGGGTTCGAGTCCCGGTCGGGGCACACATTTTCACGTGTCCCCGTTGACGTATGTCATTGCCTGTAAGCAGCTAAGGGTGTTCATTTCATTGTAATTTAACCTTTTCTGTCCAGCACTTTTACAAATATTGTCATTAAGCCCATTTTAATATGTGGGAGTGGGTGATATACATCTTCAGAGTTTACTTGCAACTCATTTGCTTGGAATGTAGGTGTTTCATTTAGGCCACTCTTAACGTACATAATGTTCCTTCTCGTAGCGATTGTCCCATTCACACAGAAAGCAGCAGTACTTTGAGTAACTTGATTGCAAATCGGTCAGTAGCCACATTACTTTTGGATCTACACACAATTTCCTGTCACACATATCATAATTTAATTTCTTAACTATCTTCTTGTTAATAAAGTATCTCACGCGAAATGAGGGATATTTATAACAATTATGAAGGAGGACTGCCTCTAAACCTCAAACCATTGATGTGACTACAGTACACAAACTAGTTAAAGGAAGATAGAAAGGTTTCCAATTCACTTTGGAGCCTCCTACATCGAGTCATTATACCGTCCTGAGTGAGCAAATTCCATCCTCGTAATTGTGAACCCAGTAACTGAGATTTTGCCTGTGAGGGATTAAAAGCTCTACAGACGTGGTTAAGTTCTTGCTGCGCAATGTGATAAAGTGGTGATTGTGGTGGTAGATACTCTTGATCTGGACCAACACATGCTGTGCTGGTTGATGCTGCTGTTTCATTGCCACTGCTGTCAGATACTATCTCTATACGTTGTTCATCAATGGTCCAATCGCTTGGGGGTTTAGGAGGTGGAGAAGCAGCATGAGGAATTGGCTGCTTAGCTGAGGGGCAGCATACTCTTTCACTTTGGACAAACAAAAATAGCAATCAGTGGCATGATTACTGAGGTTGTTTTAACATTGCCTCAACATTCTGTACAGAAGTTTCTAACAGAATATACTCTACTTCACATAAGCTTAACACACAATACAGTAATAATTGCCCTTACTGTGTTGCACCCATACTCTTGCTTCAAAATTGCATGAATACTCATCGCAGAAGGCAGGGTTGTGAATTCTGCTTACAATTGTTAAAACTAGATCACAACACAGAGAAGAATGTTTTCCTGTTGTATGTAAATTGAAACTTCAAGCATATTTCCGTAACAGAGAAAAAGTTGATAACCAGAAGAAACTGTACACGATGGAGGAAAACTCTAATTACATTTGAATTCTGTACTCGAAAAACGGTCATTATCACCTATTTTCATGCAGAGGGAAAAAATTGTGTTGTGCAGTGTTATTAAACTATTCATATTGTATAGGGATGGGAATTTATCCTCGCCTAACAAATTCAGAAAGCAACTGAATGTTGAACAGTGCTTCAATCTCGAATTGCTATGAAAGTTGACTTACTGTTAAGTGTAACAATTACTCCCAAGGAGCACGGTAACACGATATTCACATTACTTGGCAGTAATTTGATATGTGGCTTTAACACATTGCTAGTGCTACATCCTATGCAGAACTCAGCTGGGAACCTCTACCCCAGTTGACAAATCATTGACTCCTATCTCCACTCCTCTTCGATTATCGAGTCACAGAACCCGTTCACCTGGCACGACACTTCTGTCCCAAATCAAACATATGACCTTCGTTGAGGCTGTGCTCTGCCACTGCAGATTTGTCCCTCTGGCCAAGGCAAACGCTTCTCACACGTTCTGAGGAGCACTGTGAATTACACTGTTGTGCCTGGCTGATATATCACCAGGCACACTTGCAACTAGTGATGTAGACTCTGGATCTCTGTAGCTCTAGTTTGTGTTTTATTGAGCCAAGCAAATTTTTGATTTTGGCCAATGAGCAGAAAATGGTTTTAATGTTGCTCTTCTCCAGTACCCTGGCAATCTTAGCCATGGGTGGCCTAGCATACAGAAGGAACTAATGGCACACTGAGACATCTGTCTATAGACAAAAAGGCACACATGGACCTATGTCTAAACACCAGTAGCTGCCACCATCCAGCTCAATAATCTGTGCTCATTACCCTGGTGCACAGAGCACGATACACACGTGACATGGAGTCTACCCCCGGAGTTGCAGTATCTGAGGGCAACCTTTCTCAAGAACAGATGCTTGGAGACACACATGAGATGCACTCTCCAGCTGAGCAAGAAGAAGAAAGACAACAATCTGGAAGAAGACAAAGTGTCTGGCATTCCTTCTATATGCTGGGTTTCCCATGGCTGAGGTCGCCAGATTAGTAGAGAACAACTACATTAAAAGCATTTTCCACTCATTGGTCAAGATCAAAAATATGCCTGGGAGCTTGGCTCAATGAAAGACAAACTAGGACTACAGCATCAGTTGTGAGTGTGGCAAGCAATATATTGGCCAGACACATTTTGCAGTATCACTCAGTACACAAGAGACATTCACCCTGGCCAGACAGACAAATCTGCAGTGGCAGAGCACAGCCTTAACGAAGGTCGTATGTTTGGTTTTGAGCAGACAGATGTGCTGGACAAATGGGTTCTGGGACTCGATCATCAGACAGACAATGGAGACTGGGGTACATTATGATATTGTCAAGTGGGATACAGGTTTCCACTGAGCTCTGCATGCGACATAGCACTAGCAATAATACTTTAAGAGTACTCTGATGTGAAAGCAGCAAAGGCAGCAAATGTAATACACACGAATCCCCGGGATGCAACACCCAGACCCTTCAACATGACAGGAGTTAGCTCCCCACCCCTCCCTCCTCCTACAATTCCTCCCAAACCACCATTGGTGACACCCCTTCCAGAGGACAATTGGCCCAGCTATTGCAGATGAGCCTGCAGTCCAGCATCTATAAAGATACAAACTGGACACAAATCCAACACTTCGGCTGAAGATAACAAGAAGGAAACTTGATGAAACATTGCCACTGAACACCAACTTGAGTCAGATAATAACTCGGGAAGACTTTATCATCAAAATTTGCTGAGAAAGCCTGCATTCCCATGTAAAATTCAATCTAAGTTACTGCATGATTTAATCACTTGAATTAGTGAAACAAAACCATATGTTTCAAAGTACTTACTGTATATATAAATGGACAACTGCATAAAGTTTTATCTTATTTCGTGTGCCTCATAGCAGTGCGGGTAAGCTACCACAAACAGCATAGTGAACGCATTATTGTGGCCAAGATAGACACAAAGCCCATGCCTACTACAGTAGTACAAGTTTATATGCCAACTAGCTCTGCAGATGATGAAGAAATTGATGAAATGTATGATGAGATAAAAGAAATTATTCAGGTAGTGAAGGGAGACGAAAATTTAATAGTCATGGGTGACTGGAATTCGACAGTAGGAAAAGGAAGAGAAGGAAACGTAGAAGGTGAATATGGACTGGGGCTAAGAAACGCAAGAGGAAGCCGGCTAGTCGAATTTTGCACAGAGCATAACTTAATCATAGCTAACACTTGGTTCAAGAATCATGAAAGAAGGTTGTATACCTGGAAGAACCCTGGAGATACTAGAAGGTTTCAGATAGATTATATAATAGTAAGACAGCGATTTAGGAACCAGATTTTAAATTGTAAGACATTTCCGGGGGCAGATGTGGACTCTGACCACAATCTATTGGTTATGAACTGTAGATTAAAACCGAAGAAACTGCAAAAAAGGTGGGAAGTTAAGGAGATGGGACCTGGATAAACTGAAAGAACCAGAGGTTGTACAGAGTTTCAGGGAGAGCATAAGGGAACAATTGACAGGAATGGGGGAAAGAAATACAGTAGACGAAGAGTGGGTAGATTTGAGGAATGAAATAGTGAAGGCAGCAGAGGATCAAGTAGGTAAAAAGATGAGGGCTAGTAGAAATCCTTGGGTAACAGAAGAGATACTGAATTTAATTGATGAAAGGAGAAAATATAAAAATGCAGTAAATGAAGCAGGCAAAAAATAATACAAACGTCTCAAAAATGGCTAAGCAGGGATCGCTAGAGGACAAATGTAAGGATGTGGAGGCGTATATCACTAGGGGTAAGATAGATACTGCGTACAGAAAAATTAAAGAAACCTTTGGAGAAAAGAGAACCACTTGCATGAATATCAAGAACTCAGATGGAAACCCAATTCTAAGCAAAGAGGGGAAAACAGAAAGGTGGAAGGAGTATATAGAGGGTCTATACAAGGGCGATGTTCTTGAGGACAATATTATGGAAATGGAAGAGGAGGTAGCTGAAGATGAAATGGGAGATATGATACTGCGTGAAGAGTTTGACAGAGCACTGAAAGACCTAAGTGGAAACAAGGCCCCGGGAGTAGACAACATTCCATTAGAACTACTGATAGCCTTGGGAGAGCCAGTTCTGACAAAACTCTACTATCTAGTGAGCAAGATGTATGAGACAGGCGAAATTCCCTCAGACTTCAAGAAGAAAATAATAATTCCAACCCCAAAGGAAGCAGGTGTTGACAGATGTGAAAATTACTGAACTATCAGTTTAATAAGTCACAGCTGCAAAATAATAACGCAAATTCTTTACAGAAGAATGGAAAAACTGGTAGAAGTCGACCTCGGGGAAGATCAAGTTTGGATTCCGTAGAAATGTTGGAACACGTGAGGCAATACTGACCCTACGACTTATCTTAGAAGAAAGATTAAGAAAAGGCAAACCTACGTTTCTAGCATTTGTAGAGTTAGAGAAAGCTTTGTTGACTGGAATACTCTCTTTCAAATTCTGAAGGTGGCAGGGGTAAAATACAGGGAGCGAAAGGCTATTTACAATTTGTACAGAAAGCAGATGGCAGTTATAAGATTAGAGGGACATGAAAGGGAAGCAGTGGTTGGGAAGGGAGTGAGACAGGGTTGTACCCTCTCCCCAATGCTATTCAATCTGTATATTGAGCAAGCAGTAAAGGAAACAAAAGAAAAGTTCGGAGTAGGTATTAAAATCCATGGAGAAGAAATAAAAACTTTGAGGTTCGCCAATGACATTGTAATTCTGTCAGAGACAGCAAAAGACTTGGAAGAGCAGTTGAACGGAATGGACAGTGTCTTGAAAGGAGGGTATAAGATGAACATCAACAAATGCAAAACAAGGATAATGGAATGTAGTCGAATTAAGTCGGGTGATGCTGAGGGAATTAGATTAGGAAATGAGACACTTAAAGTAGTAAAGGAGTTTTGCTATTTCGGAAGCAAAATAACTGATGATGGTCGAAGTAGAGAGGATATAAAATGTAGACTGGAATGGCAAGGAAATCGTTTCTGAAGAAGAGAAATTTGTTAACATCGAGTATAGATTTGGGTTTCAGGAAGTCGTTTCTGAAAGTATTTGTATGGAGTGTAGCCATGTATGGAAGTGAGACATGGACAATAAATAGTTTAGACAAGAGGAGAATAGAAGCTTTCAAAATGTGGTGCTACAGAAGAATACTGAAGATTAGATGGGTGGATCACATAACTAATGAGGGGGTATTGAATAGAATTGGGAAGAAGGGAGAAGAGGAATTTGTGGCACAACTTGACCAGAAGAAGGGATCGGTTGGTAGGACATGTTCTGAGGTATCAAGGGATCACCAATTTAGTACCGGAGGGCAGTGTGGAGGGTAAAAATCGTAGAGGGAGACCAAGAAATGAATACACTAAGCAGATTCAGAAGGGTGTACGCTGCAGTAGGTACTGGGAGATGAAGAAGCTTGCACAGGATAGAGTAGCATGGAGAACTGCATCAAACCAGTCTCAGGACTCAAGACCACAACAACTTGAGTAAAATGAAGACTACAGTGTCCACAGTTTGTGGACATTATTGTTAGCGCAACAAATTGATTCCTACACAAGTTTCAAAGCCATAAAATCTGGATGTCCGAATGCTTTTTACACTCAATGTCCATGAAGATAAAATATGAGGTAGTAAGTTAGGAAGTAATTAGGTAAGACTACTACAAAGAAAACTGACTAAATACATAACTCTAATACTTACGATGACATAACCAAATAGTTTAATCACTGATGCACATATAAAATTGTTCTGACATCAGAAAATGGAATAACGTATATAAGCCTGCTGTAATTAAACTGTGGCCTCTCAAAAGGCTATGGCAGACTTCATCACTGGCTGCACAGTAATTGCTGAAAATGACTTCAGTACTACTACTGTAACTATTTTCAAATAATATACAAAGACTACTTATAGTTATAACCCATATATTGTCCATAAACATACAGGGTGTCCAAACCTTTTGGCTCAAATTGAGACAGGGGATCAATGGTCGGAAATGCACATTTGTCGCATTATGGACATGCACAGCGTACTCTGCTTCACAAGAAATTGGCTCATAGTAATTGTTTAAAGTGATAACCACCAGTCTCAATGAATGTGTTGCAATGGTGCCTGCAGTTCTGCCACACTCCCGTAAATATCCCAGGAGTCTGCTGTACACTGGAACAGGCAGCAGTTCATAAACAGCGTACACTCCTGACCAGGTAAACTGCACACAATGTAGATCACAGTGTGTGTGTCATGTGACGACAACACGCATTGCACCGGCTCATTAACCTGTGCCGCATGCACATCACTATCCCTAGTGTCAACTGTCAGTTGCATCAGACAGGTTGTCCTGTGTCTATGAAAAGATGTGTTACTGCGTACAGAGAATGACGTGCAGTCAAAGACGGAATATTATTCACTGTAGTAGTACAGGGTAGCTTCTGCCATGCACAGTACGGTGGCTTGTGGAGCATCGATGTAGATGTAGATCACGAGAGTTGGCAGGCATTCATTTAACGTGTGGTGTGTCAGGATGTAGTGCCTGTAAAGCAGCATGAATGTACAGATAATGCTTTCCTAACGGGCGTCATCCTAATTGGAGGAAGTTTATCTCTGTGGCTACCAACTTACGAGAGACGTGATCACTCACGTCACAGAGAACCGACCAAGGTTCCTGCCAAAGATATGTCCCAACACCACACTTTGAGGTGGTGGCATTGGATTGTGTGGCTGACCACTCAGCCGTAAGCACCTGTCAACTTGCCTCTGAAACACACACCCCGAAGGATACAGTGTGGAGAGTAATGGTGAGATAGGTATTACATCTATCACAAAAAACATGTGCAAGCACTGGGACCAAAGGATTTTGAGCCTCGCCGCATTCACTTCTGCCAGTGGGTTATCCACTGCAGTGCTGAGCTACATACAGTTTGTATTGTTCACGCATGAGGCCTCATTCATTCATGATGGTGTTTTCAATAGCCACAGCAGTGATGTCTGGAGTGAGGAAACTCCCTGTGTCACCCTTATCGGTGGCCACCAGCAACAATTCTCTGTCAATTTATAGGTGGGCTTTGTCCAGGGTCAGCAAACAGGACCAGGTTTGCTGCCTGCCCATTTGACTGGTCCATGTTACCTGGTATTTCTGCAAGATGTGCTGCCACAGTTCTTGGAGACTGTATCCCTTGTTGACCATGAAACGATGGGGTTTCAGCATGACAGTGCACCAACCCACTGCAATGTTAATGATGTCCAAGAGCACCTGAACAACACTTATCATTGTTGGATTGGTATGGGAGGTCCTATCCCATGGCCAGTGTGATTGCCAATCTCTCACCTCTGGTCTTTTTCCTCTGGGGTTATGTCAAGACTTGTTGTATGAAACCTCCGTAGAAAAGGATGAAGACCTTCTCGGTAGGGTCCAATCTGCCTGTCAACTGGTACAACAGACAGCAGGGATCTTTAAGAGTGTGCGGCAGAACTGCAGGTGTTGTTGCAATACATGCACTGAGACTGGTGGTCGCCCCCTTGAACAATAACTAGAGCTGTGTCCATAAAACAAATATGCATTTCTGACCACTGGTTCCCTATCTCAATATAACAAGTTGTGGACCCAAATATCACCTGTTGCAGATTGATCCAAATGGTTTCAGGCAGCCTGTAACCATCATTAACTGGATAACATCAGACTTCTGTCAAATCATATGTCCAATTCGAAATCTTCACATAGAACAAGTGACATTTCTTAAATCAACATATCTATTGTCAAAATTATGCAGACTTTGGTACTTCTGCAAAGTAGGGCCTCTCACAAAGTTGGCGTGATCACTGTCCCATCTCAAAGATACTCGTCGATCCTCACAGTGAATCTCCACTGAAAATAAAATCTGCACAATATTTGTGCTTTCCTATACAATAACATTTCATGGTTTTCATTCATCGGCAACAAGACATAGGGATACATATTGCTCCTGTGGAGTGGTATGTGACACGGCACACGTGGTGAGGTATTTTAAAAAATGTATTCATTATACTGAGAGGAGAAAAATTTAATTGTGATGGGAGTAGTAGAAAAGGACAAACAGTAATGCATGGAATGGGTGAAAGGAATGGAAGAGTGATCTACCAGCTGGAGTTTGCACGATATTAAACTACAAAATCTTCCTAGGATCAGAGGGGTCTTGAATAAGTTTCACATGGAGCACTGGGCAATGATGGAAATGGGGGAAAAGAGTGTAATGGAAGACGGATGGGTACATTTGAGAGCTAAAACTGTGGAGGCAGCACAGGACAAAAGAGGCAAAAAGATAATGTCCACTAAAAGTCCTCAGATAGCACTGTCCACAATCTACATATCTTAAAACAGTTAAATCCAGGCTAGAATAATGGCAGTATTATGGAAAGTATAGATTGCTACTCATTATATAGGGGATGTGTTGAGTCGCAGACAGGCACACTTCTAAAGTAGAGCCCCCCCCCCCCCCCCCACACACACACACACACACACACACATTCATATATGACTGGGTGCATTACAGGGATGTGGTGGCGACAGGGTACAGCAGCTAGGTGCAGTCAGGAGTAAGACGATGTTTGGGGGGGGGGGGGGGGGGAGGCAGAAAAGGAGAGTACTAGAGGAAGGGTAAAATGACTACAGGTGTGTGTTGGAACAGATGGCTGTGTAGTGCTGGAGTGGGAGCAGGGAAGGGGATAGATGAGTGAAGGACAGGAACTAGCAAAGGTGGAGACCAGGGTGGTTATGGGAATGTAGGATATATTGCAGGGAGAGTTCTCACCTGCACAATCCAGGTAAGCTGGTGTTCATAGGAAGAATCCAGATGGTATACGCAGTGAAGGAGTCATTGAAGTGAAGGCAGCATTCTCTGCAACTGGGTGATCCAGCTGTCTCTTCGCCACAATTTGTTGGTGGCCATTTATGAGGACAGACAGCTTTTTCGTTGTCATGCCCATGTAGAATACAGCACAGTGATAGCAGCTTAGCGTGTAGATCACATGACTGCTTTTACAGGCAGCCCTTGTGACCAGTTTGGGGCAGGTGGTGGGAGGATGTATGACCCATGTTTTTCATATAGGTCTATTACAGGGATACAAACCATGAGGCAAGGGGTTGAGAGCAGGGGTGGAGTACGGATGGACGAGTATATTGTGTAGTTTTGGTGGGTGGTGGAGTACCACTATGGGAGGGGTGGAAGGATTGTGGGTGGGACATTCATCATTTGGGCACATGAGAGGTGGAGAATGTGATTCAGTTGTTCCATTCCTGGGTGGTACTGAGACATCAGGAGAATGCTCCTTTGTGGCCAGACAGTGGAACTTGGGGAGGTGGTAGGTGACTGGAGAGATAAGGCATGGGAGATATGTTTATGTACAAGGTTGGGAGACTAATATCAGTCTGTGAAGACCTCAGTGAGATCCTTGCTATATTTGGAGGAGGACTGCTCGTCACTACGCAATATGCAAGGCTACAGGTGACTAGGCTGGTGGAATGGATGGCATCTGTTGAAGTGGAGATATTGTTGGTGGTTGGCTGGTTTGACATTGACGGACATACCGATGAAGCCGTCTTTGAGGTGGAGGTCAGCATCAAGGAAGGTGGCTTCTTGGGTTGAGGGAAACCAGTTGAAGTGAATAGAGAGAAGGTGTTGAGATTCTGGAGGAATGAGGATAAGATGTCTTCACTCTTGATCCACATCATGAAGATTTCATCAGTGAATCTGAACCAGGTGAGGAGTTTTGCAATTCTGAGTGGTCCGGAAGGATGTCTCAAGGTGGCCCATGAATAAGTTGGCATAGGATGGTGCAATGTGGGTGTCCATTGCCATACCATGGAGTTGTTTGTAGGAGATGCCTTCAAAGGTGAAGTAATTTTGGGTGAAGGTGTAGTTGGTCATGGTAACCAGGAAGGAGAGTGTAGGTTTGGAATCCGTTGAGCATTGGGAAAGGTAGAACTCAATACTGGCAAGACCATGGGCATTAGGGATGTTAGTGTATAGGGAGGGGCCATCAATTATGATGAGCATAGCACAGTGTCTAAAGGAACAAGAACTGTGGAGAGTCAGTGGAGGAAATGGTTGGTATCTTTTACATAGGAGGTTAGGTTATGGTGATAGGGAAAAGGTGTTGGTCTATGAGAGCAGAGATTCTCTCAGTGAGGGCACAATAACCAGCCACACAGGGGTGTCCTGGGTTGTTGCGCTTATGGAATTTAGGAAGTATGTACAAGGTAGGAGTATGGGGTGTGGTGGTTGGGGTAGGAGGGAGGGAGGGAGGGAGGGAGGGAGGGAGAGGTGGAGAGAGAGAGAGAGAGAGAGAGAGAGAGAGAGAGAGAGAGAGAGAGGCAGGCTCATAGGAGAGGTTCTGGGAGGGGCCTAAGAATTTGAGGATAGACTCAAGACCCTGTTGGATTTCTGGAACAGGGTCACTGTGGCGGGGTTTGTAGGTGAACGAATCTGACGGCTGGGAGAGTCGTTCTGCCAGGTAATCCCTGCAGTTCAAAACCACAGTGGTTGAACCTTAGTCAGCAAGTAGGATTATAAGGTCAGGATCAGTTTTTAGGGATGGTGGATTGTGGTTCTTTCTGTTCTTCAATGTTGCGGGAATTGGGGAAATGATATTGAGACAAATTGAGAAATTCTGGAATGTTAACAGGGGTGATTTTGTAGCAGGTGGGGTGGATTGCAGTTGGATGGAGGAGTGAAATGACTCAGACAGAGTTCAACATTGGTTTGTTTTGAGTCTGATTGGTAAGGTTAGTGGCATAAAAAATTTTTCCAATATAAGGTTTGGGAGAAGGGGTAAAAGTCTGTAACAAGTCCCACTTGATTGAATTTGGGAGTGGGGCAAAAGGTAAGATCTTTGGAAAGGATTGGTACTTCTGTCGCACTAAGGCTTTTGGAGGAAAGGTTCATGACTGTTGTTTGGGTCTGTTTAAGTTCTGGATTCTCTATGGTGTGGGGAGGGAGCTTCTGAGGATGTGGTAAATGTTACACGTCTGCAAGGCAGGGTTTGTCGGCTATGATGGGATGTGAGGGAGGTTTAAAGTCTGTTGTAGAGGTGGTGGATAGTGGTTGTGCATGCTGCTCTAGTTCCTAGAGGGCAAGAGTTTCAGTGTTGGATGTAGGCATTGCACGGCAGAAGAATTTTATGGATAGAGAGGAATTATTGCAAGGAGGTTTGGGCCTGATTTACATGGTTTTGGAGGACTAGGTTGGTGAGGACTAAGGACTGGTAGAAACCAAACAGATGGAGGTCATTGTGGAAAGAGGGGTTGCAGCTGGGGATGGGTAATTTGATGGTAAGCCATTTCGTGGGCTTCCATGAGGCAGGCAACAGCACAGGAACAGTATGCAGGACTGGGTTCTGGCTACGTATAAGGTAACTTTCCTGTGTCTTCGTGCAGATGGAAGAAGCAGTGATCCATGGTATGATGGATAAAAAGCATAAAAATATGTAAGAACACCTACGAAAAAACTTGTAAAATACATAAAAACAACATAAAACTGCCACCTATTCCATACCATGAAGTCACTTTCGTACAACCTAGCACGCCTGGCTGTTGCAACTGTAGCAAATAGCAGTCCCGCCCCAAATATAGCAAGGATCTCACCAAGGCCTTTGCAGACAGAAATTACCTTCCCAACATTGTACAGAAACAGATCTCCCGTGCCTTATTTCCCCTGTCATTCACACCTCCCAAAGTTCCACTGTCACCACAAAGGAGCAATCCCCTCATGGCTCAGTACCATCTATGACCAAAACAACTGAATCAGGTACTCCATCAGGGTTTTGACTACCTCTTGTTGTGCCCTGAAAAGAGGAATATCCTGCCCACCTCCCACAGTGGTATTCCGCCACCTGTTGAAACTACACAATATCCTTGTCCATCACTATTCCACCCTGCTCCCAACCCTTTGCCTCAGGGCTCATATCCATGCAACAGCCCTAGATGCAAAGCCTCTCCCATACATTCTCCCACCACCACCACCACCACCACCACCACCACCACCTACTCCAGTCCAGCCACAAGCATCACCTATACAATCGAAGGCAAGGCTACCTGTTAAAGCAGTCATGCGATCTACAAGCTAAGCTGCAACCATTGTACTGCATTCTATGTGGCACGACAACCAACAAACTGTCTGTCCGCATAAATGCCCGTCAACAAACTGTCATCAAGAAACAGCTTGACCACACAGTTGTTGAGCATTGCTCCACCTAGGCATTTCCATTATTGATTAACATCTAGTCAGTTTTACACAAAATTCCGAACTATGAATTTGGACACTGTACACAAATAATAGCAATGTTTTTAAGCACTTTGCGTCAGCATTTGTAATCCTTCTGAACCACAAATCATGAAAAATTTCTGAACATCTTTGTATGCAAAAACTTCTAATGTAAAACAACGATAATCATCTCTACTCACCTATTTCACCTTTGTGCACATCTAGTTCAATTGGAGGAAGTTGGAGATTTCACCTAAAATGACATGAAACTTCTGCCCACAGAAAAGCTGCTCCATAATGAACAGTAGGTCTGTCTGTCTTCGCTGTCACTATTAATTACACTGAAAAAGTTATAAGTAAGGCCCATACTGCATTGTATTTGTACTAATGCTTATGATGAGTGTGTCATCAAGAAGTTCGAGGTAACATTATAAAAGAGAGAAAGTGTGAGGAAGCAATGAATGAGCTGGAAAGATTCATGCAATTTGACTTGACGTGTTCAAGCACAGGTGGTTCAGCTTGGCGGGGGAGAGCATGGGGCCTTGTAATGGTTTTATTTTGAGCAGCTACTGCACAAGAGAGTAGCTGTCAACTCCTTCATTGCATCTTCTGACTTTAAACTGTCTCAGGTGCATCAGAATGAAGTTCACTCTCCTTGCACATACTGTAATAGGAGACACACAACAGCTAAGAGTCAACTGATGTGGCCCACAGGATGCACCAAACATTTGTTGGTGAGAATGTGTGTCTCCTGCACACAATAGCAGCAACAATAATGAAAATTTCCATTCAGCAGACTTAACATGACAGAGACTATAAGTTCATCTGCAAATGTGGAGGGGGGTCTACAGAAGTGAGGTGTGATGCTATACTCAACTGTCTATTGCATGATTCTGTCAGCATACAAATATGGTGATGGCAAAATACAACAACTGAGACAGATCCATAAAATCTGAATCGGGATGTCTCTTATCACAAGAGGGAGGTCAATAGGAACTGGGAGAGATATAACAACTTCTGGTCATCCTGGTGGTCAGTAAACGTTGAGTTTGTGAACCTGCCCAACAGTGCACCAAAGAAGTCTAGGAGCAAAAAAATGCACTGTGAGGTTCCTGGAACTTATGCAAACATAGCCAAAAATATTTCATGGTGACAGATCCATCTGCGTCATCAATCAGCTGGGTGCTCACAAAGGAAGGTTAAAGATGAATCACATTTTACCTGGTAGCATCATCTACATCTACATCTACATGACTACTCTGCAATTCACATTTAAGTGCTTGGCAGAGGGTTCGTCGAACCACAATCATACTATCTCTCTACCATTCCACTCCCGAACAGCGCACGGGAAAAACGAACACCTAAACCTTTCTGTTCAAGCTCTGATTTCTCTTATTTTATTTTGATGATCATTCCTACCTATGTAGGTTGGGCTCAACAAAATATTTTCGCATTCGGAAGAGAAAGTTGGTGACTGAAATTTCGTAAATAGATCTCGCAGCGACGAAAAATGTCTTTGCTGTAATGACTTTCATCCCAATTCGCATATCATATCTGCCACACTCTCTCCCCTACTACGTGATAATACAAAACGAGCTGCCCTTTTTTGCACCCTTTCGATGTCCTCCGTCAATCACACCTGGTAAGGATCCCACACCGCGCATCAATATTTTAACAGAGGTCGAACGAGTGTAGTGTAAGCTGTCTCTTTAGTGGACTTGTTGCATCTTGTAAGTGTCCTGCCAATGAAACGCAACCTTTGGCTCGCCTTCCCCACAATATTATCTATGTGGTCTTTCCAACTGAAGTTGTTTGTAATTTTAACACCCAGGTACTTAGTTGAATTGACAGCCTTGAGAATTTTATTATTTATCGAGTAATCGAATTCCAACGGATTTCTTTTGGAACTCATGTGGATCACCTCACACTTTTCGTTATTTAGCATCAACTGCCACCTGCCACACCATACAGCAATCTTTTCTAAATCGCTTTGCAACTGATACTGGTCTTCGGATGACCTTACTAGACGGTAAATTACAGCATCATCTGCGAACAACCTAAGAGAACTGATCAGATTGTCACCCAGTTCATTTATATAGATCAGAAGCAGCAGAGGTCCCAGGACGCTTCCCTGGGGAACACCTGATATCACTTCAGTTTTACTCGATGATTTGCCATTTGCCGTCTATTACTACGAACTGCGACCTTCCTGACAGGAAATCACGAATCCAGTCGCACAACTGAGACGATACCCCATAGGCCCGCAGCTTGATTAGAAGTCGCTTGTGAGGAACGGTGTCAAAAGCTTTCCGGAAATCTAGAAATACGGAATCAACTTGAGATCCCCTGTCGATAGCGGCCATTACTTCGTGCGAATAAAGAGCTAGCTGCGTTGCACAAGAACGATGTTTTCTGAAACCATGCTGATTACGTATCAATAGATCGTTCCCTTCGAGGTGATTCATAATATTTGAATACAGTATATGCTCCAAAACCCTACTGCAAACCGACGTCAATGATATAGGTCTGTAGTTCGATGGATTACTCCTACTACCCTTCTTAAACACTGGTGCGACCTGCGCAATTTTCCAATCTGTGGGTACAGATCTATCGGTGAGCGAGCGGTTGTATACGAGTGCTAAGTAGGGAGCTACTGTATCAGCGTAATCTGAAAGGAACCTAATCGGTATACAATCTGGACCTGAAGACTTGCCCGTATCAAGCGATTTGAGTTGCTTCGCAACCCCTAAGGTATCTAATTCTAAGAAACTCATGCTAGCAGCTGTTTGTGTTTCAAATTCTGGAATATTCCATTCATCTTCCCTGGTGAAGGAATTTCAGAAAACTGCGTTCGATAATTCCGCTTTTGCGGCACAGTCATCGGTAACGGTACCATCGGCACTGCGCAGCGAAGGTATTGACTGCGTCTTGCCGCTTGTGTACTTTACATACGACCAGAATTTCTTCGGATTTTCTAACAAATTTCGAGACAATGTTTCGTTGTGGATCCTATTAAAGGCATCTCGCATTGAAGTCCGTGCCAAATTTCACGCGTCTGTAAATTTTAGCCAATCTTCGGGATTTCGCGTTCTTCTGAACTTCGCATGCTTTTTCCGTTGCCTCTGCAACAAAGTTCGGACCTGTTTTGTGTACCATGGGGGATCGGTTCCATCTCTTACCAGTTTATGAGGTATGAATCTCTCAATTGCTGTTGCTACTATATCTTTGAATTTGAGCCACATCTCGTCTACATTTGCATAGTCAGTTCGGAAGGAATGGAGATTGTCTCTTAGGAAGGCTTCTAATGACACTTTATCCGCTTTTTTAAACAAAATTATTTTGCGTTTGTTTCTGGTGGATTTGGAAGAAACGGTATTGAGCCTAGCTACAACGACCTTGTGATCACTAATCCCTGTACCAGTCGTGATGCTCTCTATCAGCTCTGGATTGTTTGTGGCTAATAGGTCAAGTGTGTTTTCACAACCATTTACAATTCGCATGGGTTCGTGGACTAACTGCTCGAAATAATTTTTGGAGGAAGCATTTAGGACAATCTCGGAAGATGTTTTCTGCCTACCACTGGTTTTGAACAAGTATTTTTGTCAACATATCGAGGGAAGGTTGAAGTCCCCACCAACTATAACCATATGAGTAGGGTATTTATTTGTTACAAGACTCAAATTTTCTCTGAACTGTTCCGCAACTATATCATCGGAGTCTGGGGGTCGGTAGAAGGAGCCAATTATTAACTTAGTTCGGCTGTTAAGTATAGCCTCCACCTATACCAATTCGCACGGAGTATCTACTTCGACTTCACTAGAAGATAAACCACTACTGACAGACACAAACACTCCACCACCAATTCTGCCTAATCTACCTTTCCTGAACACCGTCTGAGACTTCGTAAAAATTTCTGCAGAACTTATTTCAGGCTTTAGCCAGCTTTCTGTACCTATAACAATTTCAACTTCTGTGCTTCCTATTAGCGCTTGAAGCTCAGGGACTTTCCCAGCACAACTACAACAATTTACAACTACAATTCCGACTGTTCCTTGATCCAAGCACGTCCTGTATTTGCCACGCACCCTTTGAGATTGCAGCCCACCCCGTACTTTCCCGAGGCCTTCTAACCTAAAAATCCGCCCCGTCCACGCCACACAGCCTCTGCTACCCGTGTAGCCGCCAGCTGAGTGTAGTGAACTCCTGACCTATTCAGCGGAACCCGAAACCCCACCACCCTATGGTGCAAGTCAAGGAATCTGCATCCAACACGGTCGCAAAACCGTCTGAGCCTCTGATTCAGACCCTCCACCCGGCTCTGCACCAAAGGTCCGCAGTCAGTTCTGTCGATGATGCTGCAGATGGTGAGCTCTACCTTCATCTTGTAAGCAAGACCGGCAGCCTTCACCAAATCAGATAGCCGCTGGAATCCAGAGAGAATTTCCTCAGATCCAAAGCGACACATGTCATTAGTGCCGACATGTGCCACCACCTGCAGCTGGCTGCACCCTATGCTCTTCATGGCATCCAGAAGGACCCTTTCCACATCAGGAATGACTCCACCCGGAATGCACACTGAGTGCACACTGGATTTCTTCCCTTCCTTAGCCGCCATATCCCTAAGGGGCCCCATTACGCGCCTAACATTGGAGCTCCCAACTACCAATTAGCCCACCCTCTGTGATTGCCCGGACCTTGAAGACTGAGAATCATCCTCTGAAACAGGGCAGGCAGCTGCATCTGGCTCAGTCAGAGACAGTGCCTCAAACCTGTTTGTCAGACGCACCGGGGAGGCTTTCTGATCAGCCTCCGGGGACGTCTTTCGCTGCCTGCCACGCCTTGGAACGACCTCCCAATCAACCAAAGGCGAGGGCTCAGCCTCACTGCGGGCAGCAACCTGAGCAACCACAGCGGCAGACCGATCTGGGGACAGACGGGACGAGGTTGACATCCCGGTGATACCCAAGTCCGGCTCCCCACAGTGGTGCCCATTGGCAACAGCCTCAAGCTGCGCGACCGAAGTCAGTGCCGCTTGCAGCTATGAGCGAAGGGATGCCAACTCAGCCCTCATCCGAACACAGCAATCACAGTCCCTGTCCATTCTAATCGATGTTGAACAACAGTTACTGAAACACGAGTCAGTGCCTAGATAAAGGGAACACGCAAAGAATGTATTAACTAACCTGTACAAATGCCTAACGACTGCGCTACAATCTGCCTGAATTTACGATTACAGTAACTAAGACTCGAAATTACTCCTCCTATACGAAACTCACACGCAATTTAAGTAAGAATCTACGAAGTAAACACTAAAGCGCGATGCTACAACTCTCAAATACTATAATACGCGCGAAATTTATGAATTAAACAATGCAAGTACCCAAAAACACGCAAAGAAATTAAGAATTAAACTATGTAACAAATAAGTAAGCTAGGGATATACGACTTGCTGCTGCAGCTGCTTATCCAACGGCGGCAGGGAGCACAGCATTGCTTGAATATAAATGCTCCTGGTAAGACATTATGTGTACGGTGATTCCCATTGTGGTTCCTAGGTCTTTCTAATGTGAGAGGTTCCTAGGTCTTTCTAATGTGAGACACTGCTCTGGGTCTTGAAGGACATCCATTTATGTTTTCTATAAAAACATCATTGACGTGTTGCCTGTTGGTGCTCATCTCAGGATATTCGGCTGCTGGTTGGTTAGTGTTTTTCTGACTTTACGTCAGCTCGAGTGGCTAGCACACTCAGATTCACCCTGCATTCTGCCAACACCAATGGAGAGCGACTTTTCACAATGTTAGCCACTGGTAAGCTAAACCATTTAATGTCTGGTCCTCAAAGATACTGAGATGAAAGCTATAGGCTACACAGCAGGAAAAAGTATCCAGTTGCTTTATTCTGTGGCCTCCTCAATGCCGTTCACTGTAGAATCACATAATTCTACTTATCAGACTAAACCGTTATGCCATTAATAGCATCCACCTTACATGTCTCGAGTTCCATCTCCAAAACAGCCGGAATGACCTGTATTTGCACACTGCCACACTGCAGACTGTTAATGAAATTCCAAGCATACGTTTAGGTGCTCAGAAATAAGAGTGGTTTGAAGACCTTTAGTACCTTGAAGACTTTTTAAGTAGAAGAACTCAATACATTGTCCAGTATTGTGAATGTTCACCAGAGACAAAGGTGTCATCAGAAGTGCCGCCCAAACGGTGATGGGACGACTCTTTTTCTCTATATATGTAAATGATCTATGGGATAGGGTGAGCAGCAATCTGAGACACTATGCTGATGGCATTGTAGCTTATGAAAGTGTTGTTGTTGAGTGACAGAGGATGACTTGGACAAAATATCTTTTGGTGTGATGAATTGCATATTGCTCTTAAAATAGAAAAACGTAAGTTAATACAGATGAGTAGGAAAAACAGTCGCAGAATTTTCAAATACCTAGATTAAATATCTAGGAATAAAGCTGCAAAATATATGAAATGGAATGAGCGTGAAAGGCCTATTGTAAGGAGGGTGAATGGTCAACTTTGGTTTATTAGGAGAATATTAGGGAAGTGTAGTGCATCTATGAAGAAGACCACACACATAACACTTGTGTGACCCATTCTTGAGTACTGCTTGAGTGTTTGAGATGCTGCCAGGTCAGATTAAAGGAAGGCAAGGGAGCAATTTATAAGTATGCTGCTCTATTTGTTACCAATAAGGTTGATCAACACTTATTACGGAAATGCTCTGTGAACTGAGTCTCCGAAGACAAGATGACATTCACTCTGCTAGACAATATTGAGAAAATTTAGAGAACTGACATTTGCCATCTGTAGATGTAGATAGCAAAACAGGCCTACAAGTGATTCACTGCAAAAAAGTTTAAATCTTACTGACAACACAAAGATCTAGATTACACAATTTAAAACAAGTGAGTCATCTTCTGGCACCACAGATAGGCATTCACAGTAAAGTGCTGTATGTGAAATTCTTTGGGATCCAGTTGGATAACAAGTTGAAATGGATTCAACATGCGAATAAGATAACCAAGAAGCCCAGTTTAACATCTTTGGATCTTAGAAGTATGTCTTGTTGTCTTTATTGAATGGTACCAGCTTATTTTGCGTATTTGTGGCTCCCTGTTGTATTAAGGAATAATCTTCTGGGGTAATGCATCTAAAGTAAATAAAGTATTTATTCAGCAAAAGTGAGCAGTAAGAAAATTCCACATAGGTGTTTGTAAGTAAGTAGCTAGGGACTCTTACATGAATTTCCCAATATTTTACTCTATAATGTCTTTTGTTGCCACAAATACTAAAATGTGTTCTTCAGTCATGGCTATTTATCTGTGTTCTTTATTTTCTGCCTATCAGTTTTAAATAAAAGTACTTTGACATCACTTAAATGCAGTAATTCTAATGGTGCTATGATATACTCTCAAAATGATCACTGTTAAATTGCAATATTCTACTATATTTACAGGTTTGAAAGTTGAAAGCCTCAATGTGCTGAGGGGGGAGGGGGGAAGCACCTCAACAGGGGCTGCAGCTGAATAGTGAAAACCTCTAGCAATGTGGCTTGGGTGAACTATCCAGGCAAGTAATTGCTGAACAGAAAATGTTTTGAGATCTTTAATCTTATTTTTCACCTTCTCAGAATACGGCAAGAACTGGATGCAGTACTAGTTTCCACTGTCAATATCTTACAAGAATCCTCACCAATCAGATATGTTATGGACAGCAGTTACAAAAAAGTACAACTGGGTAAAAGCTCAACAATGTTGGTATCAGCCTTGCTGTGGATCAACTTGTAAGGCGTACTAATGGGCACAAATATTATGAATAAAAATAAAGTGTTTGGGATTTTCAATTAAAACTTCATGTTAAAGTTTATTTAGTAAAAGCAAATCCTTTAAAACTGTATTTACTCCATAGAAATTTGGCTTACTACTACGTGCTTTATCGTGTGTTAAGTTTCATGTGGATATCAATTGAATTACATTCACTGAAATGGAGCAATAAGGACGAAATCAATGAAGAAGCAATGCCATGAAATGAGGTCTGTGACAACCAGTCAGACATGCTGAACCCAAATAGGAAAAAAATCATCATCAATGCTGTGAAAGTGGGTGCATACTCACACAGCTTATTGGTTAAAGCAGCTGCTTGTGAAAATAGGGAAATTTTGGTTCATGTCTCAGTCTGGCACAAATTTTCATATGCCATGAAATTCTTTTCACAGAGCTGACATCTTCCCAAACAAGGATTAATCTTAGATCCCCTTTTTTTTTTTTTTTTTTTTTTTTTTTTTTTTGATATGCTCGCTCTTGTGTCACACTTTATATCACTAGGTCATTAGTAATCGCAAAAAGAAAACAGCACATATGTTAGTAGTGCATAGCTTACAAAAAGGCATCGTTCACTAGTAATCATGCATTTCCAAATAATAAACAAAGAACAACTAACACTTCACTTTATTTGTCAGGAAATACGACTACTTTAAAAAGTCTATAATAAGGAAGAAATGTTCAAAATTGTGAAGACCTATCATATAAAGACTACATTAAAGTATCTCATGTTACATCCTCCTTTGTCCAGCCTTCATTTATCCCAATTAATTTCTGATGAACATTTTACTTTCATTTCTTAGATTAAACAACTTTTAAATGCAGTGGCGTGTTTACAACTTTCAGTGAATTTGTCTGAGAAGGTTGAAGGCGATTTTTTATAATGTATGAACAATTAAATGGATGCTCTGATGTAGGTATTGAAAACATCAGTCGGTGCCTGTCCACTGGAAAAATACAAGTACAAAGAAGCTGCATATGGAGCAAAGGAGGCAGCATACCTCGGCACTCCACTGCAGCTCCACAAGTCTTTCGAAAAAGTACCGCAAAGACAATAGTTTTTGTTTTTCGACAAGCTGTAAATTTTGTTTGTTACATAATTTTAAATCAAAATTAACCACATGTTTTCTCATCATAAGCCTTGGAAGATTACTTGAAAGGAGTGAATGATTAATTTGAAACAGGTTATAAGATGAACATAAATAAAAGAAAAATATGGGTCAGGGAGTATATTCTATTTAAATTGAGTGATGTTGGGGGAATTGGGCTAGGAAGTGAGATGTTAAAATTGGCTAAGTTTTGCTATTTGGGTGATAAAAGAACTGATAATTGACTGGCAAATCAAGAAAAGCTTCCTGTGAAAGAGAAATATATTAACATTTAATATAAATTTAAGGGTTTGGAGTATAGAGAGTAACCTTATATGAATGTGAAACATGGACATTAAATGGTAGGGGAAAAAAAAAACTTTTCACATGTTACAGAAGGATGTTGAACATCTAATGGGCAGGATGGATAATTGAGGATGTATTGTATCAAATGGAAATGTATGGCTCAACTTGAGTAAAGGAAGGGATCAATTGACAAGACAAAACCTGATTCATCAAGGACTCATCAACTTGATGCTGGAGGGGAGTGTGAGAGTTAGAAGTTGTGCAGGAAGACTGAGGCTCGATCATGGTAAGCAGGTAGTTACAAAGACATTTGCACAGGGCAGACTAACAAAAGGGCAGTATCAAGCGAGTTTCTGGCTCGAAGGCTACAACTTTATTATTCATTTTACCACATTCTCCTGTATTTTTAGGCTTACTTTTGATCCCACATAGTCCAAATTAACAAGATTGTACTGTAGCTGGAAGCAGGTCCAGCCCTAGCCACAGAAATTTTAAGCACAGACATTGTCCTCCTCATTGCACTACAGAAGGAAAACGAATCTGCTCAATTTGAACAACACTAGTCTAAATATTTGGGCCTCCTTCTTCAATATGAACTTCAATGCACTTCAGTTCTGTGAGAGTCACATATGTATCTAGGTGGTCTGCTTGTCAGCTTCCGCCTTGTTTTTCATGTCTGTATCTACACATGTCTCTTTGTCAGCTTCCTCTTGATTTTTCATGTCTGTGTCTACAGACGTCTGCTTGGCAGCTTCCTCCTGATTTTTCATGTCTGTATCTGAAGGTGTCTGCTTGGCCACTTCCTCCTCATTTTTCATGTCTGCATCTACAGACATCTGCATGGCATCTCCTTCCTTGTTTTTCATGTCTGTATCTCCAGAGGTCTGCTTGTCACTCTCTTCCTCATTTTTCTCATCTGTATCTGCAGAGGTCTGCTTGCCATCCTCCTCATTTACGATAACTAAATCCACATTGCCTAATCCGAGGTAAACTTTATTGTCCAAGGCCCGGATGGCTTCGAGAGACTGGTCATCAACCATGAAGACTAGAGTCTGGCCTGTAGCTTCAGAAGTCACACTGACATTCTTCCAAAGGCTTGTATCGAGGGTTTTGTTTTGAGTGCCAAGCATCTGCAAGATTTTTTTTGGCTCTGTCTTGGCAAACAACTTTGGCGTCTTGAGTAGCACCTTAGTTCCTTGTGCGACCTCCCCTTTAGGCTTTACTAGGAGCTTTGCACCCTTCCACGGCTTCAAGTCTGGCACAATTCTCTCTAGCCAGAGTTTTGTCTGCTCGTTGGCACAAGACATAACGAGCGCACCCTTCGCCACGGAAGTCCCGTAAAACTGTGGAAAATACCCATCCTCTAGAGGTTCAAGAGCATCTAGGAGTGCTTCTTTGATTTGGGCTATTTCCTTTTCCTCTAATTTTCGATCGGGATCTAGTGTTATCAACATCCTCTGTCTGTACCCCACAAAATCTTCTGCAACAGCCCGTGGATTTACAGCTGTCTGTACCTGCTTTTGTTCTTTCAGTTTGTTCTTCTTATTAATATTGTAAGGCACATCAACAAATCGTCTTCCTTTGGTAGGCCAGGGCCCAATACCTAGAATTGGAAAAGCAAAAGAAACATATGATTATAATCAGATAAAAAAAATTCTATTACTTGACAAAGCTAATCATAGTCCCAGCCATATCATTAACTATGAGGTGTGTTTTGTAAGTAAGTCTTGTCCTCATTAAAAAAAAAAAAAGTGCATTTACAAAATTCTTATTACACAAAAGCCCAAACCTTAGCCTACCTTTCAATACAATTTATACCAATATTAAGGCTTCTTTCTGGTGTTCCAAGCTTCCTACTAGACAACAGCAGCATCTGCAGACAGCCTCACAGATCTTCCAACATTATACACAGGACCATTTATAGAGTTAGTAACAGTAACTACAATACTCCCTTGGCGTGCTCCTGAAATTACATTTAGAGCTGTTGATTTTGCTGAGTTATGTATGCTACGAAGTCCTGAAGTCAGTCACAAATCTGGTTCGATACTCTGTAAGTTCAGATTTTGTTTGTTACACAACAATACAAAAGTAAAAAATACAGCAGCAACATCGATGCCTTTGTCTATGGTGCTGTGGACTTCCTGAGTTGCATGTGGCCTCTGTATGCAGATGCTGTGTTGATTTTAATAGACATTGTCATTATTCAAAAAGACCATAATTCGTGTATTAAACATATTTCATAATTCCACAATAGATCAATAGCAGCAATAACTTTCCAAAATTATGTGCACCTGCCTGGTGATCCTTCTTGTGAAATGGGAATGGCCTGCATTTTCAAGCCTATGTCACAGCCACTTCAATTATTAAACAGATCTTCCCACAACGGATTCTGCCATTTCAGAAGAAATTTGACTTGACCAGGCAATACTATATGGGGTCACTTGCAGGAGTAAGTTATAGCAAATGATAAGGAAGGAACATGCATTACTGTAAATATTGAGGAACTCCTGTCTGTGCAAGATACTTTGCTTGCAGAACTTCACACAGTAGACCAAAAAATCACTGTGACATATATAACAAAGGATGCACACACTACAAGCAAAACTGTAAAAATTTCTTGAAGTCCTTCACATCTGAAAGTAGTTGTATCAACATTTAGTGTTGAAATAGTTCAAAAACTTTTCAGTATGAACAGGCAACAAATGTTACAAATTTATTAGTAGTATTTTGAGAACATTACAGTTTTTGAACGTTTTTCTGAAATGTGTTACAATACAACTCCTCTTACCTCCTGCACCTCGGGGTTTTAAGCCTAAGGGTCGATATGCCCCTCTGCCTCTTCCTGCTGGTCCTCTGTAGAAAAAAAAAAAGAATTCACGTTTAAGTACTGACCACAAATGAGTCACAAAACAATTAGGTCTTGTAACACCGGTGGTTACAAATGAAAATTATAACCCAGAAATCAAATGTGCGGGACAACTACATTCATCAACATACAGAACAATTGATTTCCCACTCATTAAACAATGGAAGATCCAAGATGAAAGCTTACACTCTCTAATGGCCTTCTTTCAATGTTCCCGTCGGCCACTCAGTGCCTTCTCTATGTGGTAGCAATCTATCCAACTGAATATCAATTCTCCCCAGTCACGAGAAACGCTATTTCCATTTATTTTTATTGTGTATATGCACTTTTAATTCACTGGTGAGATGTACAAATATTGTGCTCCACTATTTTCTCCCTCCTGTGGTGAAGGCAGGCTTAGTAAGGGATATTGCAGCTAGTTTTTACTTGTGTTATATTTACGAATGGAATCATTTTTTGTAAAATCACCAACCCATCAAACACTCATTGTCAAGCAGGTTGTCTTGCTATGCGGTGGTGACTGCACAACCTGATGCAAGAGGAACACCGCTTGCCACGCTGATAAAACAGTCACAGGTGGAGCAACTTCTATCCTTCCATTTCATGTCAGCATTTCCTTTCTTTCCTACACTGCTTCTTATCAGTCATTATCTGTTGGCTGTTTTCAAAAAATGTGTCCCGCTGTGGGCTAATGATCTCCAGGATGAAGGGTCAAGGATTGAGTTGTTAATATTACTTTGACAACATCTTCATGTTAGCCTTAATTGCATCCTTAACTCATTTCCTCTGATCTCCTAGACCAGCATCTACTCACAATTAACTCAAAGTAAAACACTTGTTTAGGAACATGGACTACATTCCATACCCATCATAACTAGCACCTGAAAAGTGCCACTTCTATGCCGGTTGTATGTGCCAGTTATAGGATGCTAACATTTGTGTGACTGTCTTGCTATATTACACTATGTCTCTTTGAATTAACAACACTGCCTGTCTAACGCCACTTTCTCACTAGATCCTGAATCGTTGATTTTGCAAGAATATTACTTGCAGGAAAAGTGCCATGAACATCTTTAATGGATTCAGACCACACATATTCTTCAACAACGAACACACGTTCTTCAATGGAGTAAGGCATGACAATGAAGTACACGGTTTATTACGACTACTTTTCGTATGAACTGCTCACACACTACTGCTGTTAAAAGGGGGCAAAGGAACTGACAAGCTAGTAATGCTACGCACGCACGTCGACATTCCGGTTCGGGCCGGTTTTCTGTGTGCCACTCTGCAGTATATTGCTACAAACATCAGCTTGAAACTTTGTTAAGTCGACTTTCTCATGATATTTCTCATCTATCTTCAAGTACCAGTTCAGTTTTATCAGCCTCACTGTGGCACTCTCCACAGGTGAAACAAACCTGTGGGCTTTCGTGCTGCCCTCCTTTGTGTACATTCAATATCCCCTATAAGTCACACTCGCTAAGAGTCCCACACATTCAATGGTGCTGTTTTATATCCTTACATATTGTTACACACAGGTACTTGCATGAATTGACCATTTCCTGAACATTTAAAGCAAGTCGTCAATCTTTGCACAACTTTGGAATCTCTTCAAGACACGACTGAATATTTCTGCACTTGTTTTCAGACAATACTTCATTTCAAATAACTGTATCATTTACAAAAATTCTGAGGTTACTTTGCTACTGCCTGCAAGATCATTAAAACATAACACAAACAGCAAAGAAACTCAACACACTTATGCAAAGACAAACAGATTTGCTCATGATGGAGCAGACTGGACAGGTGCAACAAGATGTCAATGACAACACTGAACAGCACGAAAGTCAGGACAAAATTGCAACTTTTGTACTGAAGTGTTGTTTGATTGCTGAGTCAGCTTTACCTTTATATGCATACTGCTGCTATTTTCATTTGACTTAGCCATTTGCCTTCAGGGGGCCAAATGTGTAGTATTGCTGACATACACACATGAAAGGAGACACTTCTTAGCTTTCATAACTAATGGTTCCATCCCCAGAGAGGATGGAGGTATTCATTGGGAAAGGTTAAACAAGAAGGCCATATCACTCAAACATCAGGGTGAGAGAGACAGTACTGTCAAACAATTCTGTCTCATAATTATAACTTTTCTCTACAAAAGTTTCCTTCGATTCAGTTACAAGTTGCACAGAGTCATTCATTCAAGAATTAATATACATACAAATTTCTTCACAACTTTAAAGTGATTCCAGATGAGAAGGAGTCTTTTCTGAAAAGAAGACCACAAAAACAAAATTATCTGGTGTTTAAATCTGAAAAGTGCAGAAGCTTGGCAAATGGAAGCCCAAGTTCCAACTTCACGTTAATGGAAGAAGAACTGTCGCTGACTTTACAGACTTATAGAATAACTTAGTTCATTGTACTGTATAGAAATTTTATAGTCACAACTTCTGAGAAGTAAGAAGAATGAGAAAGTCGAACATTATACTGCTTGACATATTGTTCTGTCACTGACATCTGTACTCAATGTGACACGAGTCTGCTGCACTGCAATAGTTAGCAACAATATGTGTGTGTTATTAATGTGCACTTTAAAAGTTCCCAATTTGTTAATTTTGTAGGCTAATCATAGCAATGATTCCACATTATGTGGTTTTTTTTTTTATGTTTCCTTCGCACAACATTTTTACCAGTGTTTTCAGGAATATTTATTCAGTATAAAATCAAACACAATTCTCGAATTTGTAAATGCCTACAATCAAACCCCTATCTCAACAGGCTTAGATCTGTTTCTCAACGAAGTCTGCTCGAAGACATGTCAATGGCGATGTCACTTTTGTTCAGATTTATATAACCTTGCTGTCACACAGCGCACAGTCAGAGGAGCCATATAGTAAACATCCAAAGGTTAATCAGCTGCTGTCACTGAATTACAATGAGAAATAAAGTTTCTATTAAATTTTGAAACAGCAACACTCCTTTGCAAACAATTGCAAACAATCTGTGTATCTAAATCAACAAGAAATAACACTTCCCACTGCTGTAACAAAGAAGCAATAACAGACTGATTAAAATGGCTCTCTGCATAGTGGTAAAGATAACACATGTGCACTGAGATGAAAAAATTCGTGGGATGCCTCCTATTATTGCGCGGGACCTCCTCTTGCCCAGCATAGTGCAGCAACCCATTTTCGCATGGACTCAACAAATCATTGGAAGTCCTCTACAGAAATATTGAGCCATGCTGTGTCTATAGCAGGCCATAATTGCAGAAGTGCTATTGGTGCAGGATTTTGTGCACGAACTGACCTCTCGATTATTTTTCATAAATGTTTGACGGGATCTGGGTGGCCAAATCATTCACTCAAATTGTCCAGAATGTTCTTCAAACTAGTCACATATAATTGTAGCCCGGTGACATGGCACATTGTCAGCCACAGAAATTTGATCAAGTCCATGACTGGCAGCAGATGGTCTCCAAATAGCCGAGCACAATCATTTTCAGTCAATGACCCAGTCAATTCCGTGCAAACATAGCCCATACTATTACAAAGCCACCACCAGCCTACACAGTGCCTTGTTGACAACCTGGGTTCGTGGTTTCGTGGGGTCTGTGCCACACTCATACTCTACCATCAACTCTTACTAACTGAAATTGGGAATCATCTGACCAAGCCACAGTTTTCCAGTCATCTAGACTCCAACTGAGACGGGCACAAAGCCAGGAGGGGAGCCGCAGGCGACGCTGTGCTGTTAGCAAAGGCACTTGCGTCGGTTGTCAGCTGCAATAGCACATTAACGGCAAATTCTGCCACACTGTCCTAACAGATCCATTCGTCATACATCCGACATTGATTTCTGCAGTTATTTCATGCAACGTTACTCGTATGTTAGCAATTACAACTCTACGCAAATGCTGCTGTTCTAGGGTGTTAAATGAAGGTCACTGGCCACTCCATTGTCTCTGGTGAGAGGTAATGCCTGAAATTTGGTATTCTCAGCACACTCTTGACACTGTGGATGTCAGAAAACTGAAGTCCCTAACAATTTTCCCCTCCCCCCATGAATCATGGACCTTGCCGTTGGTGTGGAGGCTTGCGTGCCTCAACGATACAGATAGCCGTACCGTAGGTGCAACCACAACGGAGGGGTATCTGTTGAGAGGCCAGACAAACGTATGGTTCCTGAAGAGGGGCACAGCAGCATTTTCAGTAGTTGCAGGGGCAACAGTCTGGATGATTGACTGATCTGGCCTTTTAACACTAACCAAAATGGCCTTGCTGTTCTGGTACTGCGAAAGGCTGAAAGCAAGGGGAAACTACAGCTGTAATTTTTCCCGAGGGCATGCAGCTTTACTGTATGATTAAATGATGATGGCGTCCTCTTGGGTAAAATATTCCAGAGGTAAAATAGTCCCCCATTCGGATCTCCAGGCGGGGACTACTCAAGAGGATGTCATTATCAGGAGAAAGAAAACTGGCATTCTACGGATCGGAATGTGGAATGTCAGATCCCTTAATTGGGCAGGTAGGTTAGAAAATTTAAAAAGGGAAATGGATAGGTTAAAGTTAGATATAGTGGGAATTAGTGAAGTTCGGTGGCAAGAGGAACAAGACTTTTGGTCAGGTAAATACAGGGTTATAAATACAAAATCAAATAGGGGTAATGCAGGAGTAGGTTTAATAATGAACAAAAATATAGGAGTACGGGTAAGCTACTACAAACAGCATAGTGAACGCATTATTGTGGCCAAGATAGACGAGAAGCCCACGCCTACTGCAGTAGTACAAGTTTATATGCCAATTAGCTCTGCAGATGATGAAGAAATTGATGAAATGTATGATGAGATAAAATAAATTATTCAGGTAGTGAAGGGAGACGAAAATTTAATAGTCATGGGTGACTGGAATTCAAAGTAGGAAAAGAGAGAGAAGGAAACATAGTAGGTGAATATGGATTGGGGGACAGAAATGAAAGAGGAAGCCGCCTGGTAGAATTTTGTGCAGAGCATAACTTAATAATAGCTAACACTTGGTTCAAGAATCATGAAAGAAGGTTGTATACATGGAAGAACCCTGGAGATACTAAAAGGTATCAGATTGATTATATAATGGTAAGACAGAGATTTAGGAACCAGGTTTTAAATTTTAAGACATTTCCAGGGGCAGATGTGGACTCTGACCACAATCTATTGGTTATGAACTGTAGATTAAAACTGAAGAAACTGCAAAAAGGTGGGAATTTAAGGAGATGGGACCTGGATAAACTGAAAGAACCAGAGGTTGTACAGAGTTTCAGGGAGAGCATAAGGGAACGATTGACAGGAATGGGGGAAAGAAATACAGTAGAAGAAGAATGGGTAGCTTTGAGGGATGAAATAGTGAAGGCAGCAGAGGATCAAATAGGTAAAAAGACGAGGGCTAGTAGAAACCCTTGGGTAACAGAAGAAATATTGAATTTAATTGATGAAAGGAGAAAATATAAAAATGCAGTAAATGAAGCAGGCAAAAAGGAATACAAACTTCTCAAAAACGATATCGACAGGAAGTGCAAAATGGCTAAACAGACATGGCTAGAGGACAAATTTAAGGATGTAGAGGCTTATCTCACTAGAGGTAAGATAGATACTGCCTACAGGAAAATTAAAGAGACCTTTGGAGAAAGGAGAACCACTTGCCTGAATATCAAGAGCTTTGATGGAAACCCAGTTCTAAGCAAAGAAGGGAAAGCAGAAAGGTGGAAGGAGTATATAGAGGGTCTATACAAGGGCGATGTACTTGAGGACAATATTATGGAAATGGAAGAGGATGAAGATGAAATGGGAGATATGATACTGCGTGAAGAGTTTGACAGAGCACTGAACGACCTGAGTCAAAACAAGGCCCCAGGAGTAGACAACATTTCATTAGAACTACTGACGGCGTTGGGAGAGCCAGTCCTGACAAAACTCTACCATCTGGTGAGCAAGATGTACGAGACAGGCGAAATACCCTCAGACTTCAAGAAGAATATAATAATTCCAATCCCAAAGAAAGAAGGTATTGACAGATGTGAAAACTACCGAACTATCAGTTTAATAAGTCACAGCTACAAAATACTAATGCGAATTCTTTACAGATGAATGGAAAAACTGATAGAAGCCAACCATGGGGAAGATCAATTTGGATTCCGTAGAAATGTTGGAACACGTGAGGGAATACTGACCTTACGACTTATCTTAGAAGAAAGATTAAGGAAAGGTAAACCTATGTTTCTAGCATTTGTAGACTTACAGAAAGCTTTTGACAATGTTGACTGGAGTACTCTCTTTCAAATTCTAAAGGTGGCAGGGGTAAAATACAGGGAGCGAAAGACTATTTACAATTTGTACAAAAAGCAGATGGCAGTTATAAGAGTTGAGGGGAATGAAAGGCTAGCAATCGTTGGGAAAGGAGTGAGACAGGGTTGTAGCCTCTCCCCGATGTTATTCAATCTGTATATTGAGCAAGCAGTAAAGGAAACAAAAGAAAAATTCGGAGTAGGTATTAAAATTCATGGAGAAGAAATAAAAACTTTGAGGTTCACTGATGACATTGTAATTCTGTCAGAGACAGCAAAGGACTTGGAAGAGCAGTTGAACGGAATGGACAGTGTCTTGAAAAGAGGGTATAAGATGATCATCAACAAAAGCAAAACGAGGATAATGGAATGTAATCGAATTAAGTCGGGTGATGCTGAGGGAATTAGATTAGGAAATGAGACACTTAAAGTAGTAAAAGAGTTTTGCTATTTGGGGAGCAAAATAACTGATGATGGTCGAAGTAGAGAGGATATAAAATGTAGACTGACAATGGGAAGGAAAGCGTTTCTGAAGAAGAAAAAATTGTTAACATCTAGTATAGATTTAAGTGTCAGGAAGTCGCTTCTGAAAGTATTTGTATGGGGTGTAGCCATGTGTGGAAATGAAACGTGGACGATAAATAGTTTGGACAAGAAGAGAATAGAAGCTTTTGAAATGTGGTGCTACAGAAGAATGCTGAAGATTAGATGGGTAGATCACATAACTAATGAGGAGGTATTGAACAGGATTGGGGAGAAGAGGAGCTTGTGGCACAACTTGACTAGAAGAAGGGATCGGTTGGTAGGATATGTTCTGAGACATCGAGGGATCATCAATTTAGTATTGGAGGGTCGCGTGGAGGGTAAATATCGTAGAGGGAGACCAAGAGATGAATACACTAAGCAGATTCAGAAGGATGTAGGTGCAGTAGGTACTGGGAGATGAAGAAGCTTGCACAGGATAGAGTAGCATGGAGAGCTGCATCAAACCAGTCTCAGGACTGAAGACCACAACAAGAACAACAACAACAACAACAACAACTAATTTCGAAATTGAATGTCCCACAGGTCTAGCTCGAACTACCATCTCATGTTGAAAGTTTGTTAATTCCCATTGTGCAGCCATAATCATGTTGGAAACCTTTAGGCATGAATCACCTGAGTACACACGACAGCTCCGCCAAACCACTGCCTTTTAAATGCTCGTGTACATGATACTACTGCCGTCTGTATATCTGTGTATCACTATTCCATGATTTTTGTCACCTCAGAGTATAGTTACACATATATTAATTCAGCAAAGAGGGCAATTAGAACTACATAAAATACTTACCTTGATGGCTTCCTGTCTCGAAACATGGTTGTTTAAATCTTCACAGCAGCTGAAATTAATAAAAGAACAACTATGAGTTGAGGATTACGTATCACAGTAAAAATACAAGCCACAGGTTGCTTAACAGTTTCATATAACAGAAATAAGCTACCCATTGGTATGTTGATAGACACACAAATAAACACAAACACACACACAAAATTCAAGCTTTCGCAACCCACGGTTGCTTCATCAGGAAAGAAGGAAGGAGAGGGAAAGACGAAAGGATGTGTGTGTCTATTCTGTGAAACATATTATAAACTTCAAAAATCAGACTAGAGTGCAGAAATAACGGTTTTCAACTGATGTAAAACTATATCTACGCATCACACCACCATCACGCACATAAGTAGCACTGAGTATGCTCCCAATCTGTGACTACTCAAAGTGATCATTCCATTGACGCTGTGGTCTTCTTAAACTTCTCCTTTCTTGGAATTTTTAGTGGAACTTATTCTTCATCCACCTACTACCATGGTGTTGCAATTTAGATTGGTATGTTTCCACACCATACACTAAATGTCATGGTTAACACTGTCCATCAAAGCTACAACACTTAAGGAGTGCAAAAATCTCATCTGTGTGCTGTTTATTCTCATGTTATAATTCTGAAGAAGAATTTAACATTCACTGCCAAGTAGAACAGTTTGCTTTCATATTACATTATTAAATATGATTTGTTTTTCTTACCTCCAATGTTCACCAAAGTTTCTTTTGACTATTCCAAGTAGTTTACTACAATTGGTTAAATTTAAATAAAGAAGAACAGCCATGACATGGAAATGAATAAAGAAGATGGGAAGGACCTTTCAGTTGACTAAGGATGTCTACAATCATCTCTCAAACAGTTACAGCACTACGTTACAGTAAGAAAATCAGAATGTTTATACACATCCGCATGCCTGAATTTGACTACACCAGGAAAAATAGAAAACATGGAACAGAAAGAAATGAAAATTCTGAGAAAATAATAGGGAAAGTAAAACACAACAGTGAATACCGAAACAGGAGTAATGAAGATCTGTATAAGAAAACTGAACAACTAAATGCCACAATGAGAAAACGTAGACAGATGTTTTACAGCCATCTGGTTTCGAGGAATGAAAACAGGTCGCACAAGAAAATTTTTGAACATGTCCGTTGCAAAAAAATCTCTCTGGTGCAAGTAGCTCCACGAAATCAGAAGTGAACATTTAAGAACACGAAATTGCAAACAATGATATGTTTTGAAAAAAGGTTTTATTTTCCCAGCTCCAGAGAAAACCAAAAAAGACAGTTGGAACAAAGTGGTCAGAAGGCAGGAAACACCAGTATTCTGATCAAATGAAAAATTACTGGAAACCCTGAAGTTAAATCAGAAGTAGTTATTCACATGGTCCAAAGGAGGCCCAAGTGAAGTGATGACAAACTTAATTTAATAAATGTTACTCTGTGTCTGTTTGGTTTCCAACACGTGGTTGCCCAAATGTATTCAAAAAAAATTGACAAATATCAAAGCAAGGAAAAAGTCCAGATGCATAAGATGCATACCTTAAGAGACATGAGCACTAGTTTATCTTCGATACTGTGAAACACATCTCTTCTACTGTAAGCTCCATGTTTTCCAATAAACATGGGCTCTAAAATGATTACTCTAAGTGCTTACCTTATCTTAAGAGCTATAAGCATTTTTTCAATAGAAGAGATACATGTCACAGTAGCAAAAATAAACAAGTGCTTGCAGCTCTTAAGGTATACATTTTAGAGCCCATGTTAATGGACTTTTTTTCCTTGTTTTGATGAGTGCTACTACCTCTCAAAATATTCAACATATCATAATATAACACACTAAAATGGATGTAACAGTAGAAACATTGTTCAAAAATGCATTGTCATTAAGAAGATGATGTGGGCTCCTACATATTAGATGTCCAAGGGTTTCTCAAGTCTTTCCAGGCAAATTTGAGAACAGTTGCTACTAATTAGGCCATCGTTGACAGCTTCACATTTTCTTGCCCCTTACTAATACTTCTAAAACAAAACAAGTCCTCATATGGTATGCTTACTATCAATATTTTAATTCTGAAATTCCTTAGTGCCATTTTGGATAAAATAATTCTGGGTATTGGACTGCATCATGGTAACTACTAAAACAGCTAAATTATTGATGTTTCCACCGACTTTGTGCGGTCCTCTTCAGGGCGGTTCACTGCTGTATAGTGGTGTAAGTCTTGCTTATAGACTTGTCATTTTTGGTTACCTGGTGACTATCGATCTTGTATATCCAAGATGTCACTGGAAAATTTGAAAAGGTCGTTATGGATGGGTGGCTGTACAGTGTGCTACTGCCTGGTGGCTGACTGGAAGGCAACTGTGTTTTCCAACTGGCAGTGCCACTTAACCTGAGTTTGGCAGCGCAGATGTCTGCCACGAGAGAACTAGCGTGAGGTCTTAATGCCTTGCTTCACCATTGCTGGATACATCTGGGGTGCACACACGTACATCTAACACGAATCTCTTTCAAGCAGCTGGTAATATTAACCATAGCCTCACAGTATATTTATACAAGTGTGGAATTTGTTATCAACAATCGATCCGAGTTTGAGAAGAAAAATCATCTTTTTCATCATTTAATGAATCTAAGTTTTATACAGAAAGGAATGAAATATGAAGGTATAAAACTCCAACAGTCCATCCATGGAAATATAATTCCAGACAGATACCAGCAGCTGTTTTCAAATATCAATTGATGTCCTTGACAACTCCTAAGCCGTAGAGGAACTCTTAAACAGAAATAGTCATTTTTTCAAAAAACCTGTAAATGGCCAGCATGGAGTACATGTTCATCCAGTTTCTACATCTAAATCAATACTCCACAAGTCACTTGATGGTGTATGGCAGAGGGTACTTCTGGTACCATTAACTGAGCCTCCCTTCCCAGTTAAACTCGCAAAGGGCATGTGGGAAGAATGACTATTGGTAAGCTTATGTATTAGGTCTAATTTCTTGAATTTTCTGATTACAGTCTCTTTTTTCTATCAGTCCTACCTAAAATGGTCACAGACTGATGAACAATACTCATCTAACAAGGGCCTTATTAGCCGCTTCTTTTGGGAAAGAGTTACATTTGCTTAAGATTCTTCATACGAATCCCAGTCTGGCATCTGCTTTTCCTACTATTTGTTTTATATGGTCACTACATTTATGGTCACTCTGTATAGTTTCCTAGATGTTTTATGGTAGATATTGTTTCCAGCAATTTGTCATCAATATCGTAGATGTACAGCAGTGGATTTCTTTCCCATGTTACATTTATTTACATTCACGGTCAAGTGCAAGAGACTGCACCAGACACTTCTGTAGTTCATTCTGCAAATCGATGTCTTCTGGCATTGCTACTTTCTTACAGAAAAGTACATTATTTGCGAACAGTCTTAAAGAACTTTCAATGCTTCCTACTACGTCACTTATATATACGCTTCCTTAGGGTATTCTGCAAATCACATCTACATCTGTCAAGTGACATGTTGAGTTCTATCTGCAAGGAAGTCAGCTCATACTTTTTCCACTAGACAGCATTGCATGATGATGCCAAATGCCTTTGTCAAGGAATACAGCATCAACATGAACACTATTGTCTACAGTGCTCTGGATCTCATGGAGGAACTGAGCAAACTAAGTTTTGCAGGATCTCTGTTTGCAGCATCAATGCTGACTTTTACAGAGGAAATTTTTGTAACAAAATTACAAAAAGTCATAATTCCCGAGCATAAAACGTGTTCCATAATTCTACTACTGTTTGCTGTCAACAATGTAGGCCTATAATTATGTGCATCTGCAGCATGACCCTTCTTGAAAACGGCAATGACCTGCATTTATTTCCATTTGCTAGGTTTCCTTCATTACTCCAGTGAACTATGATAGACTGTTGCTACAAGCTGTAGATTGTAAAATGAAAGCACAATTTGAGCAGCAATATTGCATCAAACAGCGATATTGCATCGAATTTTGTGAACAACTCGATGATTCCAAACTGGAAACGATTCACAAGATTCAATAGGCTTTTGGGGAGAAAGCTATTGGGAACTCACAGATAAAGGAGTGATCCAAGGTACAATTTCTTCAAAGACAGCCACATATCAGAGGGCAGTGAATCAGGTACGTCCTCAACAAGCCAAAATGACAATATGTGTGGGCTCTGGTTACGGACGACTATCGTATCACAGTACTAAAACTTGTGAAGGAAGTAGGGTAAACTCTGGACTGCTACATTCAATTTTGATTGACAATTTGTGCATGACAGAAATCACACAGGGCATGATGGACAATCCAAACAGTAATCCACCTTTCTGAACACTGATCACAGGCAATGAGAATTGCTTGTTTTGTTTTGCTTTAGGGCGCAAAAACAACTAGAGTCATATGTGCCCATGTCAGAACTGTAGAACATGAAGATGAAAAAGGAGTTAAAAACGGCTAAGCATTAAGCCCGATTGACGAAAGGAAATACGGCTAAAAACAGTGACATGGAGAAATGTCAATAAAATACACCCTAGAGCCAAAAGAGGTTCTGAACTAAAAGTTACAAGTCCTTTGCCATACTGCTACAATGGATAAAAAGTAAAACATATTTGACAGCTCATGCATTGTTTCCTAAAATGGCTGATAACTCACATGGCAAACACAAATGAGAGAACAAATGGTTAAAGAAAGGGCATTCTGTCAGGGAATGCTGAACTGTCAGAGGTTGAGGGCAATAAGTACAAAGTGTGAGGGATCATCACTTAACAAATGGCACTGGCTAAAAAGGCAGTGCCCAACACGCAACCTAGTTAAAATGATCTCCTCACGGTGAGACGGCCCAGTCAAGATTGGCCAAGCCACTGGGAGAGGTTTAATTCCCCGTAGCTTGTTCCCACGAGGGGAAGACCAGTGGTGATTCCACAATGACACCACCTGCTGACAGACGGTGACAGAGAGATCATCGCAGGGAGTGGAAGGATTAGCAGGCTGAGGTAAGAGGACAGCAGCCTTGGTAGCAGCACCAGCAACCTCCTTTACCGTCAGACCGACGTGACCAGGCGTCCTAATAAACATCACACCAGCTCCATCAAGAGTGAGCAAGTGAAAGCTTATTTGGAACCGTTGCACTAAGGGATGGATGGTGTACAGCACACAGAGGCTCTGAAGGGCACAGAGAGTCAAGAGCAGATGACACAATTGGAAAGCCTGTGTTGCCGAATGTACTGAGTGGCGTGATAAAGGTCAAAGAGCTCCACTGTAAATACTGAACTATGTTCCAGAAGCTGATACTGAAAAACATTGATGCTAATGACAAGGGCACACCTGACACCACAGTCACTACAAGAGCCATCAGTGTACACACAGGTACTGTCGCGAAGTTCCGTGTGAAGGTCATGAAACTTATGGTGATAGAGCAGTCTGGATTTGTGTCCTTAGGAAGCGAATGAAGTCCCATGTGAACATAGGCCGCCGCACGAAGGCAAAGCGGTGGAGAGTTCACACCCATTGGGAAAGTGGTAGGTATCATGAAGTAAGCTGCCGGAGCAATAGCTGAAAGTGAACTGCCGGGGGTAATAAAGAAGTTGCCAGAGCAATAGCCGAAAGTGAACTCCAGGAGGTAATAAAGAAGAGGGACGTGCCCCACACTGGTGATCAAAGGAGTCACTGAAGAAGGAGGCATAGGATAGCATGGTAGACAAATAGAATATCACAACAACCTTGGGCACTCCTGACAATACCCTCGTCTACGATGAACACCCACCATCAAGGACAACATAGTGAGTTCTATTACTAAAGAAGTCTTTCAGCCACTCAAATATCTGGGAACCTATTCCATATGCTCGTACCTTCATTAAGTGTCTCCACTGTGTTGAATGCTCTCTGGAAACCTAGAAATATGGAATCTGCCTGTTGCCCTTCATCCATTCTTCACAGTATATCATGTGAGAAAATGGCAAGCAGAGTTTTGCAAGAGCGATGCTCCCTAAAACTGTGCCGATTCATGTACATGAGGGTCTCAGGATCTAAAGATTTTATTTTATTTGAACATAGAATATGTTCAAGGATTCTGCAGCAAACTGATGTTAGGTACATTGATCTGTAATTTAGCTGGTCCATTTTTTATTCTTCTAGTATAGAGGAGCCACCTGTGCATTTTTCAAGTCGCTTGGGACTTTGTGTGGGGTGAGAGATTCACGATAAATGCACGATAATGAAACCTGTAGGGTACTCTTTGTAAAACAGAATTATTTCTGTTTATGCGGATTCTACATTCAATATAACAAGTCACTATCCAACTGACAAAAACATGTTTATCCCATTGCAGACTTGTTTAACTTTTTTTTACTTGTGCATTTTCTTGGACATGCATCAGTGTAGCACAGAACTGAAAGCTTTTCATAAGTCTAGGCATATAAAAGTATACTTACCAACAGTTACCTGTATCAAATGCTATTAGATTATACTATTTTAAGAGTGCAAATTGGGTTTGGCATGACTATAACATGCAGTTTTCAACTGCTATTACATCTCTAGACATGGAGTAATTGATTAGTACAAGGATGCAAAATAAAATAAAATATGTGTTGGCTGCGTGTTTTGTTCAGGGCGTTGCAAAGCTATTAGGGTTTTTCATCCAGTCGACTGTACTGGGTGTGTCAAAATTGCGAGCGTGATAAATTTAAAAATTAACGTTTCTTGCAGACTGTGTAGTGACTGACGCCATCCTCAGTTATGTGAAGGATATAAAGGCAAAAACTAGCTACCATACAGAGCCATACTAGTTAACTTCACTTCACTTCACAAGAACCATGCTTCTCATTGTAGTTTGCTGAGCTTTTCCACAACACACTTCTTAAATGCTTAAAATGGACTTTTATAAGCAAAGCAATGCGTCAAAAACGTAAACATTAAGAAAAACTTCCACAAATTCAAATGTTTGCTCGATGCATTAAAAGTACAATGCAAAAGTTTAATACAGAATTGTTTTTGAGTGCACACACACACACACACACACACACACACACACACACACACACAATACGAGATCACAATACAAAATGAGAGAAATGGTTCAAATGACTCTGAGCACTATGGGACTCAACATCTGAGGTAATCAGTGCCCTAGAACTTAGAACTACTTAAATCTAACTAACCGAAGGAAATCACACACATCCATGACCGAGGCTGGATTCGAACCTGCGACCTTAGCGGTCTCGCGGTTCCAGACAAGCGCCTAGAACCGCTCGGCCAGAATGAGAAATACTTAGCTATATTATTATTTTTTTTTCAAATGAAAAAAAAACTCACTTTTAAAAAATATTCACACTCTTCTTAATTCTGACAGCAGCGAACTTAGTAGCAGATCAAAACATTACCAATCAACTAACTGAAACACGTTTTTCGCCAACACACAATTTCAGTAAACAAAATACTGATCACTGAAATAGAAGTTCACTGCCGCTAACGAGACATTCCACTTCCCTGTTTCAAGTCAGTGATTACAGCACAATTTTCAATGCAGCACCACTGGCGCACAGCTGCAATCTGCGCAAACCTGGAAGTCAGAGGAAAGTTATTCATCTAGATACATAAATCGCCAAGCACTAGGATGAAAGAGAATTAAAATCAACACTCTATGGATAGATGATTCTCTTTATTCCGCTGATGTCGCAACTCAGAAAATTTCGCGCGAATCCTACAATCAATCGCCGGCCAATTCAAATTTTTCGTGACCCTCTTTGGCTGGTCAAAAACCATGTGACCTTCATGCTGTCCTCCTTCGTACGCGTGCAATATCTTACTGCTGTTCCTATTAGTTACAGGTTCCACAAACATGAACAATAATCTAGGATGAGTTCCTCGAGAGTTTTGTTAACAATCTCCTTTCGTAGAATTATTTTATTTTTCAACAGTCCTACCGATAAATCGAAGTTAATCACCTGCTTTACCTACGGCTGAGCCTGTGTGATCAGTCCATTTCATGTTCTCACATGTTGTTATGCGCTTTGTGAAATGAATAATTTTACATTTCTGACAATTTAAAGGAAGTTACCGATACTCTCATCACTTTGAAGTGTTATCAATCTCTGACTAGGTATTTGTGTGACTTTTCCAGAGACTGCTTCATTATAGATAACTGGATCATCTGACATAAATCTGAGATTATTATTAATATTACGTGCAAGTTCATTAATATACAACACGAAGAGCAAGGGCCCCAACGCATTTCCTAGGACATGCTTGAAACAACTTCCACAACTTTCGTTGATCCTCCATCCTAGTTAACATACCGTGTCCTGACTACCTAGAAAATAAAGCTGACACTCTTGCTTCCCACAAAGGAATAACACTATCATCATAGGGACAACAACAGGTTAGTGATAGAAGTAAGTGAGAACTGTTTGCAGCTGTTACGATAAATGAAGTCTGTTTACAGATTGGACAAGATTATAATAAGAGAAACAGGGTTGCGTGTTCTCTGATTCCTTCCTATCATTGTCATCTAAATTCAGTCGAATGGAAATGGAATGTAACGAAACAGGATAAAATTATTTGCGATAAATATCAAGTGTATTTCGCTGGAAGCTTCCAAGAAACAGATATGAAGCAGCAACCAAGTGAGGTGGCGCATTGGACAGCACATGGGGCATGCACTTGGAGGACAAAGGTTCAAACCTGCATCCAGCCATCCTGGTTTTTGTTTTCAGTGATTCCTCTAAATCACTTCAGGCAAATGCCAGCATGGTTCCTTTGAAATGGCATGGCCGATTTCCTTCCCAATCCTTCCATAATCCCAGCTTGTGCTCCACTCTAATGACCTCGTTGTCGAAAAACCATAAATACTAATCTCCTTTTTTCTCTTATAAAGCAGCGTAAAAGAAGTAACTGTAGAAAATGGAGCGAAGCATGTGAATGAGGTAAAATTTTGACTGGGACTTATGCGATGTGATGCTTAAATATGGCAGGAATATGATAAAGTTTTAATACCAGTTGTGCTTAAAAGCCTGGATGTCCAGTGGTAAATTTACGTCAAGCATTTAATATAAGCGCTTATCACATGGTCAGATTGATTGAAACCATTACATTTGTAACACCAAACACTGAAAGTGATCAAGTAGCGTCAAACAGAATAGCTATGGTGAAAGGTGAAAGCTGTGTGTAGTGTGGTTCATGAGACAAAGTCCGATACCGAAGGCACCCACAGCACACATCTAGAATCGTTTGTTTATGTACATAGAAAATCAGCGTCATGCTAAAATCTTCAACTAAATAAGTACATACTTTCTAAAGTGGCAGTATGTTCTTAAACAGTGCGACAGGAATACCATTCAAGCATTCAGCAATTCCTTATAAACACTAATTTCTAACAGAGTAACACACCATCATTTGATGTGACGAAATAGATTAAAAACTATTGATACTAAGAGTGTGAACTTGATGAACCGAAGTTCATATTACTGCAGAACAGTCAATACTGTAAAAATACTTTTTTATTTTGGTATAATGATCATAATATTTTGCTTTAGACTTCGAGTGAAATATTACGGTGATATGGAAATTTATTTTTGAATTCAGAGGTTTAAAACTATTCTTGTCCCTCATTAAAATTTTATGTACAGTAAATATAACAGTGTTTGTATTGTCGCCATCTTTGACTGTTCTGCACAGTAGTACAATGTTTGGTTACAAATTAAGTTCCACACTTGTAAAATAAACGTATATTTCCAGCACCTGTGACCTCTGTGACCTACCAGAATCTCGACTAACTCTTTGAGGGGCAGGTAAACACCACTAAAATTTACCCTAGTGCGGCAAGAAAAATTATTGGCAAATTTCATTTTTTTTTACTATTTTATACATTGAGTTTGTAAAAATTCACTTAAACGACAGCAAAATATTAACATTAAATGTGGTCACTACAGGTAACCACAACCCCATTACAGTATACAAATTCGATATTTGGTGGTTGAACTTTGAAATAACTAGTTTTTAATTTTCGTGGTATCTCTTGAAACAGTTCTTGCCTGCTCTCAGACACAAAGGTACTTTGCACACTGAACACATCCACACTGTTCACACTGGATTTTTCTTTGAACTGCAAACTGCGCATCTTCTAGATGATGGGTGAATTGGTTGATGTTTACTGCTTTAGTGGCGAATACTCGTCTGTGTATGGTTTGTGTGATTTGATCTGGGTTGCTATACTACTTTGGGATACAGAAGCAAAATTAGCTGCCACTGAAACTATTTTTGGAACCTACAAGATTTTGTACACCTCTTGATGGTAGTCTTCATTGGAGAACTGCTCCATTTCGATTTCTTTGCGCATAATGAAGGCGTTTGTCACACTGCAGTCTAAAGAGTGAAAAAAACTCTCATCCACCATTTCTTGCTTCTTCTGTCAATAGCATAGTCTGACTTTAGTCGATCAAAATTATCCATATACTGTAGTTCATACTGGTATTGTAGTCTTTCAATACAATTGGACAAGTGATATTGGTTAGTGTTCCATCTTTCAATTTTCGAGTTGCTGTGGACACATCTTATGGTGAATGACATGTAGAAATCAAGTTGACTGCCCTGTTATCTTTCCATCTATAGATTATTATTGCATCATTGCTTATTTCGTAATCGAATTCCCCTCTTTCCAGTTCCTTTTCCTCCTTGAGTTTTGGCATATTTCTCCTTCTGGGATTTATTGTTCCACAAGAGTACACACCATTGGATTTTAGGTGCTTGAACAGATCATATGATGTAAAACAATTGTCCATGAAAATAATATGATTCTTTCCAAGAAGACCAATGGTTAAATTTAGAACCAATTTCGATCCTAGACCCACTACTGGAGAGTGTGAAGCTTTTCCTGTATAAACGTCAAATTTAAGGTTGCATGGCGACTGATCACATAACATCCATACTTTGTACCCTCTTTTTATAGGTTTGTCCCTCATATATTGTTTGAGAGATGATTTGCCTTTGAATTTAACCATTGCTTCATCAATAGCAAAGTTTTTGATGTGGTTTATAGCAATCCTGGAATTCGCCGTTCAAATGGTCTAGAAATGGACGTAATTTGTACAGTTTATCATAATTCTGACTGTTTCTGTCGGGAGCGACCGAATTATCATTGAGGTGTAAGATACTCAGTAGCCAACTTTCCGACTTGGAGTAACAACAATCAGAGAAATTGTAAGAACACTATGTTCATCAATGTTACATGTTAAAAGAGCATGTAAAAGAATAAAACATTAATTCAATGTTTTAATTTTCAACATATTATATAATATTAATTTTATGTGTTTTAATTTTCAACATAATGTTAATTATGTATGTTTGACAGAAATTTGTAATATTCTGCTGTGCTTATTGTGGACAGTATTATGACAATTCCTACATCATGTAAATGATGAAAAAGATGATAATAAACGAAATGAAAAAAAAATTGAAATCTGGATTATCATAAAAGATGAATGTTTGCCAGAACCTACCAAAACGACTGGCTGCAAATAGCAAAAGATTTTGAAACTAAGGCCAATTTCCCAAACTGTTTCAGTGCCATTGGCGGAAAGCATGTGTGACTGGTGAAACCAGCAAACAGTGCATCAATGTTCTTTGACTATAAGAAATATTTCTCTATTGTATTATTGGCTGTTTGTGATGCAAACCACAAATTTGTCGCTGTAGATGTGGGATCACATGGTAAATGTGCTGACTCAACGATATTTCAACAATCAGTGTTCTATAAGCGAATACTGCCTAATAACTTGGACATTCTGGAAGAATAACACATATATGAGACATAAACAAACGCCAGTGCCCTATGTATTTGTTGCTGACGACGCATTTTCGCAGTCACACAGAATTATGTGTCCGTACGTAGGTCTGCGACTTGATACTATAAAAAAGTACTCAGCTATCGTCATTCTCGAGCATGACGTTTCATAAAGTATATGTTCGGGATAATGGCATATAAATCGAGGATCTTTTACGGGCCCCTGAATGTGGACGTTGACTTCGCCATAGACATTGTTAAGGTGTGTAATACTCTACACAACTATGTACGAAAGAGTGATGGTGTTCAATATTTAGACCCATTGTATGGATATCTTTTAGTTCATGACGATATTCGCAACGAATATGTACGTGTGCGAGCAGTTCACACTACAGAAACATTTTTGCCAATTACTTTGTACGTGAAGACGCTCTTCCATGGCAGTAGGATTACATTTATTAAAGTCTGAATTATATGTACAGTCTTAGACATAAAAACTGACTACCGGCTGGGCGCCACAGAGACTCAGTTCGAGTCGTGCACTTAAGGTGACCATCACAACGAATATGTACGTGTGCAACCAGTTCACACTACAGAAACATTTTTGCTGATTACTTTGTACATGAAGACGATCTGCCATGGCAGTAGGATTACATTTATTAAAGTCTGAATTATATGTACAGTCTTAGACATGAAAACTGACTACCGGCTGGGCGCCACAGAGACTCAGTTCGAGTCGTGCACTTAAGGTGACCAATATAACTGACTGCCCTTGACAAAGCTAAGTCCGGCCATCTGCACTATCTGGCAACACTGTAAGATCAGGAAGTACCAGGAGGACATGTTGTCTACTTTTGAAGTTCTAGTTATAATCTTGCAGTTAAGCATTGGATTTTGCATATTTGAAAACCATGAACTACGGTTAAGCGTTGTAAAATTAGGTCGAAATTGGAAAAAGATCAATATTTACTTTTGGTATAACAGAGGGGTGAATGCAGAGGAGGCAGCTCGAAAGATTTGAACTGTGCGTGGAGTGAGTACTTTTGGGAAAAATACTCCAAAAAAAGATATTCTTGTTCCAACAAAAATCGTTCGTTCAGGCATGAATGATTTTCCTCTTTAAGGAACTCTTGACTGTTGATATAAGTGATGGATTAACATTTCACCATCATGCGACACTTGCATTCATGGTTCAGAAGTCTGGTGTAGGAGTACTGCATGCTGTAATTCGAAACAACAAAAATCAACGGAGATGCTATTATTGGAATTATTCTTGAACATCAGGTCACTCATTGTACATACCTACACTATACTGTTACTGGTGATGAGTTAGCCTTTATCGTTAACTTCCTAAGAAGAAATGAAAGGCTGAGCCCCACCAAAAGACGTAAACTCGAGCAAAGAGTAGTGTGAACATAATATTTTTCATCTGATAGCTCCAAAAGTGCGTTTAATACTACGAATTCTTCCCCAAGGATGTGTTCATCACAGCTGGAGTTGTTGCCAACACCTGAGACATCTTTTGGTCACAGTGTAAGAAAATCGACCGACAAAATTACATCTGTGTGCTACAGCATGATAACGCACTCTTTTCATTTGAGAAACAAAACTATTCAGGTGATTGATAGGGAAGTCATCTCTCAGGTACTTGTCCCTCTCCTCGTATACCCATAAAATATTACCTTTCTCGCTCTTGATCCATCAATCGTCAAGGCATTTCATTTCTAGACAAAAATGCTCTTCAAACTACATTGGTTTAAAGACATCGCTAGAACTAGTAGGTTTCTACAGGCATTGAATTTGTAAACTACTTAAGCATTGTCAGATTGTTTTAGATATCGTGAAAGAATATACTGTTGCCGATTGATTTCTCGTTGATGATTACTGTTGTGTTCAATAAACTAATGGAAAACGCAAATACAATATTCACTGTAATAATACAAATTAAATTCAACTTACTACAGAAACATCACGACGGAAGTCTATTTTAATAAATCATTAAGTGTCTGTAAGACGATTGTGTCTATTTTCACACGAATTAGTAGGATATTACCACAGTCTAACATAACAGTCGCGACACTCACTGCTGTAAAAGTTGTTGCCGTTTGACAGATGGAGCGACACTAGCGCTCCAAGCGGCGGGTAAGGTGAACGTCAGACACGTCGTAAGCATAATGTTTGTTTGCATCCATTTCCTACGTAATTTCCGAATTATTCGAGTTAGTTTCTTGCCTCCAAGAGTTTATGTAGTATCATAAGGCATATATGTTTCTAAAAATGATTCTAAAACAAGCGCAAGTGTGGACAAAAACCATGAATAGTGTGGCAAGCTACAACACATTCGTGAAGAAACACCGTGACATTGGGCAGAATTGCAGCTTACCGCGTTGATATCAAAAGAATATAAATACACAGATTCACATGTAAGAAGCACAGACATGCAAAAGCGATGGACAGCTCGTTTATCGTTCTGTGGGCCTACTGTGTTTGTCATTGTCGCCTGTTGCCACAAGTACGACCTTCATCTTTATATTATTCTAAGCAACTGACAAATAGTGGGAGAAATATGCTGAAAACATTATAATGAGCTGATTACATTACATTTCACGAAAAATCAAATATTTGAATAATTTTCAAACAATCTGTCTGTAGGCACTTTCCTTGTCCCATGACAGTTTCACTCGAAGTCTAGCGATCTGCACATTCTGACACGTCACACGCTTTTGTAAGACACGAACAGCTGCACTTAATCTAACCACTTCATCGTCAAAGCAGGTCTGTGTTGACGATTCTCACGAATCTGGCACTAATACATGGAGAGTTGAACTGGCTGCTTCTGTGTCATAGAACTGTTTTACAGCTTTAGATTGACTGTCGAATCTTTGTGGCAGTTTCCTCTTCATCGTCAGTTGAGGTGGCTTATTTGGAATGTCAAACAGTGTGGGTACTGCATTTCACGCGAGTTTGTTATTGTCTGCGTCCATGAACTGGTTTTGTTCGAAATGTAGCGAACAAAACCTAATATTATTATACAGGTAAACCGGGTCTTTCTTCATAAGGTCTTCTCGTCTGCTATTAACTAGCCATATTTTTGCTCCTAAAACGAAACATTCATCATTTATACACATACATTTGCAAGTGAATCATGACGATACAGTTTAGTAACATGGTGGTATATACCTCTCAGGATCCTTAGGAAACCTAAAAAAGACGGCTGTGGTGTCTTCTGCCTATTGCTGCTGCAATTTATTGCGCTACAAACGCTCCCGATCGTAAAAACCATTGTATAAATCAAAATAAACAATCACTATTCGCTTTCACGATCGCGCCGAACTCACAGTTCAACCTACCAGCCGCTTGGAGCGCTGCTGGCGCTGAAGGCAACAAAATCGAGGCGAAGTGTCGCGACTGTTGTGTTAGACTGTGATATTACCGACTTTTGATTTCGAAAAGGTCTGTATTTACTTCAAGCTCTGTATTATACTCAAGTATTATGAAAATGTAGAGTTTATAGATGAAATTATGGATTCACAACAACAAAAAATATGTCGGCAGAAAACAAAAGTGGCATTATGAATTTTGCAGTACCATAAGGTTTTCACTCTGACACTAACTGTAAGGGGTACTGAAAGTAGCGAGACGAATTTTACTCGAGTGTTGTCTTACGATTCCCTTATTGAGTTTTTACCTGTCTGCTTGTAGCTCTGCTACAAAAGAATTAAAAATATGGCTTTCAGCGAGTCTCGAAAGACTAACGAAAGCAGCTTGCACCTGATAGGCAAGCACGTTACCTCAGAGCTGGTTTTTTCCTAAAGTTGGTAGACTTCATTTTGAGGTTGAATTGTCGGCAAATGTCAGTCAGAAGTGTGCTGTTGGCGTTAGTGTTGGCGTTAGTGTTTCAGTGTGCTGAATTTTTACCTATGATTTTTCTATAATGTTTTGTGTCCCAAATAGAGCGTTGAAGTCTCTCATTAGGATTTTCACATCATCTTGGTGAATTTTGCTCGTGGTTTTTTTTGAGTGTGTACCAGAATTTTTCGTTATTTTCAGAGTTTTTCTTATTTTCGATGTCGGTGGGGGTGTGTGCATCGATGAGTGTACATTTTTTATTGGGGCTCTGAATGTGCATAGTCATAAGCCGATTGTTGATGAGTGTGATTTCTTTGACAGAGTTGATGATGGATCTGTGTACGAGAAATGCCATGCTGAAGATTGGTGAGCCTTTCGCTACCTGTTGTTGTGTTTTGCGCTTGAAGATGGGATAGTTTCTGTAATGCAGGGTTTCATTGTCAATTAGTCATATTTCTTGAAGAGTAAGGATGAGAATATTTTTTTTGTCAGTCGATTTCTTATGTGAGATTATTTAGTTTTCCTGTTTGGATCAATGTCTTGATATTTACTGTTCCAATGAATGTTTTCTGCTTGTAGGAAGGTTCATCAGAGATATCCGATATTCACTGCCATGCTAGCCTGGACTCTCCAAAATCCGAAAAATCCCGTTGCCGCCTGTCGACAGGCGGGTTGTGTACCACCTGGGGTAAAGTTGACTTCACTTGTACAATTCATGTATGCTTGTTTTTCATTAGTTTGTTCTGTGTGACACCAGGACCAAATAGGACCAGAGGTTGTTGAAGCTTTTGGTATCAAATATTTTCAGCCGAGCTCATTGGCCCGAAAGAATAAAGTGAAGCAATGGCTTTTCCTTCGAATTTCGAAGCTAAAGCTTCGGAATTTATGAATAAAATGTGAAGCAAGAGCTTTTGCTTGTGGGAACAAAAATAAAAATGAAAGCTTTTGCTTTCCCCTTGAGCTCTTGCTTCGGTATTAGATGAACTGAAAGAATAAAGAGAAGCCATTGCTTCATTCTGGAAGCATTGCTTCTAAAACGTAAAGGCTGGTCAGTAGCAGGCTCACGTTTGCAGAGCGCAGATATGGCTCAAATAGCAACACGTTTACGCCGCGAAAAATGCTACAGACCCCGTCGATGTCCACCTGGAGAGCATTATAAAACACTGTATCGTTTCAACGAAGAAAATGTTAAGTGGATTGCAAAGCATTTTCTGACAGAGACAGAGGAAAGAATAGGTGGAGCACTATCGTCGGAACAGAAGAGGGAGATTTTCCTTCGGTATATAGCTGATCCAGGGTTCGAGTCTGGAACAGCAGAAGAAATGGGAATTCATCAAACTACAGTGAGTAAAACAGTGAGCAGTGTTTCTAAAAAGGTAATGGGAAAAGCTGATTTGTGGATCAATTTTCCGTCACCAACACATGATATTACTGTGGCTAAAAATGAGTGGTTACAAAAATGTAAATTTCCAAGTGCTATTAGTGTAATTGACTGTACACATGTGCGAATTCCGTAACCTGTGCAGTTTGGCGACGAATATATCAACAGAAAGAGTTTTGCTAGTATAAATGTGCAGGCAACATGCTATGTGAAGGAACAGTTCACGAGTGTTGAGGCTAGCCGGGCTGGATCAGTACATGACAATCGAATATGGAGAAATTCAAGTGTCTGGAAAGTGCTGAGTGAATGTAAGAACACTGTTCTTTTTGGTGATGAAGGGTATGTCCTAGAGTCCCGGCTAATGGCCCCCTTTCGTAATCCAACTGAGGACAGTCACAAATCATTGAATAACCTTTTAAAAAAAGAAGGAGTTGTGATAGAGCGTTGCTTTGGTCAGCTGAAGAGGTGGTTTCCTGTTTTGACATATACATGTAGAGTTGCCTTACCAAATGTTCCAACAGTAATAACCTGCTGCTTTATACTGCATAATGTTGCAAAACATCTACAAGATGAAGATTTTGAAGACACAGCACAGGATTTACATGAAGATGGCGATAATGAGGAGGAGAGCCTTTAACTGAAGCGGATGTTCTTCGGAGAGGATGTCAAAGAAGACAAGAAATTGCAGCTCTAGTACAAAATGCAGGATTTTGAATTTTTTATTTATGAAAAGATACAAAATTACTGATCGTCTACAACAAAAGGAATAACACAGTCTACAGAACGGTATATACATTAAAACTATTTTCATTTTCCTCCTGTTGCAAATTGTTTACATTATTTATCTTTATATTAAGAAAGTTCATTAACATAGCTTCTTTTTCCATTTGCAGTCGAGTGAGCTTCAGTTGCTCCAGCACCACCAGCCTATGTAATTCTGTGGTACTGAGCATCTTCGTCTCGTCTGATTCTGACAATGCTCCTTTCTTCAAGGGTGGTGGCCTTGCATATGGACTTGCTGTAGACAAAGAGGATGGTGGACCAGCACGAGTTGTAACATATGTTCCTAGAAACACACGTGTATGCCAGAGATGCATACAACGTAGAACTTAACGCGTGTTTGCATTTTTATGAAGATTTACTTTACAAAGATAGCCGGCCATAGTGGCCGAGCAGGTCTATGTGCTACAGTCTGGAGCCGCGCGACCGCTACGGTCACAGGTTCGAATCCTGCCTCGGGCATGGATGTGTGTGTTGTCCTTAAGTTAGTTAGGTTTAAGTAGTTCTACGTTCTAGGGGACTGATGACCTCAGCAGTTAAGTCCCATAGTGCTCAGAGCCATTTGAACCAACTTTACAAAGATAACAGCAGAAACTTTCCTTCGCAAAGGGTTACGAAATGTTGACGGCCCAAGTTAACTCTAGCCATGGCACTTAATGAAACTGAATAGCAAACATGGCTCTTACATATCATATTACTGCTAGCACCACTAATAACAGTAATAGTAGTACTTACGATACAGTAATAAGAACATTTCGCTACTCTCGCGAAAAACAAACTTCCGCTATTATCTTTATAAGTAGCAGTAATTAATTTTGTTTGACTAACAAAAACTAGAACTGAATCTTACCAGATGAGTTTGAGTGCTCTACTGGCGACAGTATAGATATGGATGGTGCAACCCCTAGTGTCACAGCCCCTGAAAGTTAACGATTTGAAAAAATAAATAAATATTAACATCACACGAACTCATAATTTATCTTACCTCGTATCTGGTTCATTGTAGGACCCCTATCTCCTTGTAGCAAGCTGTAAAACTTTTTCTCCCAAACATTTAAAACAGTCGGTTTATTTGCCGTTCTGTTCTTATCCGTTTTCCTTTTAAGTCTCGTTTTCATGTTACTAACTTTCTTTAGCAATTGTTTCCTGTCAATTTTAATGCCAGTATTAGTTTCAAATGAATGTACAACATTTAGAATTGCTTCTTCTTTCTTTCTTTTTGCTTCTGGAAGTTGTGACTTCTCTAATAACTCAGGATGATTTTCTAAAGCCGTGACTAAAAAACAACATTGTACTTTCAGCACATACCAAGCTTTCATCTGAATCGGACATCTTCAGTCTATAAGTGACAGTACTCAATGAAAATAAATGAAGTGAAATGCAGTCACATGGCAAAGAAAACAGTGATGAAGCCTGCTCTTGCTCAACAATGGTTCGCTGACAATGCGTACCAAGCAGGCGGCTAGGAGCTTTTGCTACTGTGTTAGAAGTAAAAAGTAGAGAGGAAAAGCAAAAGGTTATTTTTAGCATCAGAAGCTAATGCTTCTGCTTTTACTTTTTGCTTCCAAGTGAATGCTCTTATTTCTACCTTTTGCTCCAAGCCTGTGCTTCAGTTTTATTCATACAGCCCAATGAGCCAACAGATGGTGACAAGAGTGCTGGTGATTTTCAATCAGACGTGTCCGGATTTTGGGTTCAACAGGTTGAATAACTGTTGAGGATTGTGTTAGTATTTGGTCCACCCCAAGTATATGATTTCCTTGGGACCACCCATATCTGGGAGGCTTTCCATCTGGAGAGGCACTTGGAGGAGGATCTAACAACCTCACAAGGGATTATTACTATTCTGTCATCAGCAAATCCGATATGGTGTATCTTCCCACCACTGAAATAGGTGTGTATTGTTCGATTCAATATTTGCATCACATAAATATGGGCTATAATTACATTACATTGCTGCTAGTAGACATATTCCTCACATTTTCTTAGACAGTTGCTGCCTGTCACTCCATCAAAGGAATTTATGTGTGCAGCATTGTTGCAATACAGACATTCAAATTACCTGATTTCTGTAATTTCAGTTCGATACCAGATCGTCTATGACTGTACATGTTGTGTTAATATAGATAAATAAAAGTAATAGAATTTACACAGTGTGTTTTGTTCCTGTGGTGTTGCACATTCTCTGCCCTCAAACATTATAGTCACTTCCTCCCACATTCTCTTTTTTCACATCATTGTCAGCGTGTTCTTCAGGTGAAAAGTCCCACAAAGGAGGACTCTCCCTTTATAATAAATTTCTCTGTATCAAAGTTCAGATGACAGAAAGACCCTTCTGCAGACACGCAGCAGCAAACAAATAATAAAATGTGAAGTATCTCCACAGCTGGAACCGCACTGACGGCTGGCCGCACACTGGCAGTGGAAAGTGCGCAGTGCCCCATTCAGCTGCGTGTAACATTGGCCGCAGAGGCGCGCTGGCTGGAGGCTGGCCGCAACCGGCTCAGTGCGTGGCACCTTTCCATGCAAACCCGGTCGCATCCGGCCAGCCGCAGGTCTGGCCGTGGCCTCACTGGTGCGTTATTGCCCTTACTTCCGATTTTAAGTCACTGACTGAATTTCTATATATGCATCCCTTCATCACCACCCTTATATGAACTTTAGTATTTCCTCATGCCAGAATTGTAAGTGTTACTTACCAGACTCTCAAGATGGCGAGAAATGAAATTATTTGCACAGTAGTTGCGCAGCTTTTAGTTTTAGAGATTACAGTGACGTAGAGATTACAGTGACGTTGACGAAGATAAAACGGACCAACAGTTGTTGGATATGAAAGTAGCCATTTCGCAGGAAAGGTTTGGGAATATCAAATAACCTAATAAGGGAGATATTTGACGAGAATGACGTATCGTTCGAAAATCATTTTCGAATGAGTAAAATCAATTTTGAAATCTTTTTGAGCCATATATCTGGCTTCGTAAAATAGACTACTACAAGCATGCGAGATGGTGTGCCAACCCATTTTAACTTGTAAGTAAAATTGAAAAAAACTGGCAACTGGAATCACTGCAATATATGTATTGCATTCCAAAGAGCACCATTTCTAAATTCTTATTTTTTCTACAATACACTTAAGGTACATCGGAAAGTAAGGTTCTTTGTCTCAACAGTTCAGCTTTCTTTTTATTTTCAGAGTTAGTCAAGGATCTCACAAGTGCTGTAAATATATGTTTGTTTTATTGGTACGGTATTGTACTTAATCAGACATTGCATGACTATGTCGCACACTCATTACTCAGTCATTGTGCCAATATGAACACTGATACATTTACATAGGAGTTTAATGTGGGTCAAGAGTAGTTTTAAATCTCTAAAGGCACAAATACATTTCCATTTCATGGTAACATTTACACTTAAAGACTAAAGCGCTATAGTTAATCTGAAATAACAAAATACTTTTACAATATTCACTGTTCTGCAGTAATATGAACCTCATCAAGTTTACACACTCAGTTCCATACTTTTGAATCCATTTCGTCACTTCATATAATGGTGTGTTACTCTGTTACAAATAAGTGATTATAAGGAGTTGCTGAGTGTTTGAATGATTTTCCTATCGATCTTATGTGACTTAACTGCTAAGGTCATCAGTCCCTAAGCTTGCACACTACTCAACCTAAATTATCCTAAAGTCAAACACACACACACACACACACACACACACCCATGCCCAAGGGAGGACGCGAACCTCCGCCGGAACCAGCCGCACGGTCCATGACTGCAGCCCCTAAGACCGCTCGGCTAATCCCGCGCAGCTCGCTCTTTTTAAGAACATCTTGTCACTTAGCTGAGGATTAAGCAAATCATTTTGGCATGACCCTATCTTCTCACGTGCATAAACAAGCAATTGTCAGTCTGTATTGTTGAACAAACCAGAGCAGAATGAGCTTAAACTCGCACGCGATGGTGAGGGAAGTGACGTGGAAGAGAGCAGAACACTTTTCAACTTTCCTAATTTACGTGTAAGTTGGCGTGACAATATGCAAGTAGAGCGTTTTCACATGTGAAATGATTTACACAAGTGGTGGTAGGGGGCACAAATGTAAGAAATTCATACCTGTGGGAGCAACATAGGAGCAAAGATCGATTCTGAAAGCGAAATCTTGTTGCTGAAGCCGCAATTTCAGAATCGACATTGCTGCATTTAATCAGAAATGGTATTTGGAGACCAGTTTACTAAAACCGGGTATGGGAGTCCTTGTAAACATAATGATACTGAGATCTACCAATACTTAGTTGTTTTCTATAAAAGGCCCGCCCCATTAGTAGATTCTCAAAGCCACAACTACCATGGATATGCTTATCTTCTAGTAGCTGGTTTTTTTAAGGCTGCAGCTCCCAGCTTCATCTTATAAATAACAAACAAAAATTTTGCATGATATTTATTATCACTGAGAACAAAAGAAAGAGAAAGTATATTCCTCCCCTTCAACACATCATCATCATCGGTGGTGTTACCATTCTATTTACTGGAATTGAACTGTCAACCTGTTGCTCTCACGGCTGTGTTGGGAACAGGTGTAACTCATTATACACCCTCCATCGCTGTCCACAGTTTTCCAACTTCTGCTGAGGCAGCTTCTTTAGTATGGTGCCTTGTGACGTCACTCTTATGGCTTCCACCAAATCCTGTGTCAGATTTTCAAGGTGTCTTATTTATCAAATAATCATTTGTACAACTACAAATTATACTGAAGGCCTATTTTCAGTATGATGAGTAGATCAAACTATTGTTTGGTGGCCCTCATAGAGTGGCTGCTCTGTTTGCATGAAAATATATTTTATAATGTACTGATTGAATTAGGTTAACGAGGGATAGGACTGAAAACATACAAAAATGATTGATTGATTGATTGCTTAATTGAGAGGAGTTATGGGGGACCAAATGGCAAGGTCATCAGTCCTGTGATTCTGAAGTTAGTCACAGAAGAAAGAGGGTTCGCTAAAAGTGCATGGATCCAGTCAGGGGAGTGAAATTATAAAATAATGAACATTAAACACAAACAGTAAAGGCATAAAAGATGAGACCAAATCTAAAACCAGGAAAAAAGGGGATGGTCATGGGGTCACAGGTCGACAAGACTGTAAGAGAAGTCCCAACCACAACCAACCTGCCCCTGCTCCGAGGCTAAAGTAGAACCTTATACCTGGAAATAAAAACCAGTTTTACAGAGGAAACTGAGGACCAGTTCAACCATCCATGGATCGTCTTCTAATATTAATTTTAAGGAATCGGGAAGAGCAATACTTAACACGAAGGGCCGAAAGAAGGGGACATTCCATCAATATGTGAGATATCGTCAGTCTGGCTCCACAACCACATTGTGGGGTGGGTTGTGACATAGGAGGAAACAATGGGTGAGCCGGGTACGACCAATGCATAAATGGCAAAAAACAGTGGACTCCTTCCTAGAGGAGTGGAAGGAAGAGCACAAAAATGTTGTAGACTCCTTGAGTTTATTACTGCGAGCAGTAGCACTCCAGATGGTGTTCCACTTTTGGTCAAAGAGAGATTGGACATAGATCCTTATATCCGCAGCTAGAATCATGAAAGGAAATGTGGGCAGTATCTGCTTCTGTAATGAAACGGTCAGTCAGTTCATTCCCTGGGATGCCCACATGACTTGGGACCCAGAGAAAGACGACTGAACAGGCGGCATGCTCAAGGGCAGAGAGGAGGTCGTGGATAGTGGAGACCAAAAGGTGACGAGAGTAGCATCAGTCAATAGCCTGCAGGCTGCTCATGGAGTCTGAACAAATTAAAATACTGTGCAGGGAGGCCTGAGAAACAAAAAAGACGACCCTGTGAATGGTTAGAAGCTCTGCTGCTTACACACTACATGATCCCAGCAATAAATGGTGTTCAAAGCCAGTTAGAGATGTGAAAGCGTATCCCACCTTATCGACTGTCCTAGTAACATCAGTGTAAAAGATAGTGGCATCCTGGAACTCTGCAAGGATGGCACATTTAAGATGCTGGAAAACCAAGGAGCGACTGAAATATTAGGATCCTAGAATAGAGCGGTCCTAATCTCTGGTCTGAGCACCATCCAATTGGGTGAAGGGCGGAGGGGGGTGGCGGTGTATGGGAGGAAAGATATGGAGTGCAGTCCAGTGAGTGGAGGTCCGACAGAGGGAAGTGAGACGCATGCCAATTGGCAATCCCACCCATGGATGGGGAGACGTCCCTCTTTGGCAAAGAGCACAGGGTACACAGGATGGTCAGGGAATGGGCGAATGGTGATTGCATAAGAAACAAGGACATGGCTCCGTCGTATGTGTAGAGGGGGAATCTCTAGCTCTGTGAGGAGACTATCAACGAGACTAGTGTGAAAGGCACCAATAGCCAGATGCACCTCACAATGATGGACAGGGTCAAGCAGTTTTGAAGTGGAAGGAACTGCTGAGCCATAAAACTGACTACAATAATCTAATTGGGACAAGGCCAGAGCACGGTAAAGATGGAGAAGAGTGGAATTGTCTGCACCTCAAGATGTGTGGGCTAGGAGACGGAGAACATTAAACTTCCGCATACATGTAGTCATTAGGTGGCGAATGTGGGGCAACCATGTCAGCTTGTTATCAAAAATAAAGCCGAAGAAATGGGACTGTGTTACAACATTGAGGTGCTGGTCGCCTAAATAAAGTCTGGTTTGGGGTGTACTGTAGGTCGAAGACAAAAATGCATAACCAACGTTTTGGAGGGAGAAAACTGGAAGAAATGCCCATGCAGAGGCCTGTCAGATGGCGTCTTGGAGCCAACGCTCAGCAGATGCTACCAAGTGGGAGCTGCACCAGATGCAAAAATCATCGATGTACAACGCCAAGGTAACCAGAGGTCCAACAGAGGTCACAAGCCCATTGATGGCAATGAGGAAAAGTGTGACACTTAGTACAGAACCCTGTGGGTTACCGTTCTCCTGAATCTGAACGGCGCTGAGTGAAGTGCTAACTCGAACCTGGAAGAGCCGGTGAGATATCTGGGGAATATGCAAGTGTTGGATCATCTCGTTGTGGATGGAATACGGGCCCAGGGCCATGTCTCAGGAGTAAGTAAGAGCCTGCAACAATTCCCATTCAGTGAAGCTTGCATTATAGGGCTCAACATGTTGCGGGATGAAACAGAGAGGGGTCTGTTCAACTCTGTGTTTCTGCTGGAGAAAGGTACTCTACGGCATTGGTCCCTTTCCTAGTTGGAATTCATAGCGAATCTCTTCCCCAGTGCAAAATCCCAAGCAATTGGAAAAAAGCTCAGGTGACTCATGTATATAAGAAGGCCACATGAACAGACCTGCAAAATTACAGACCAATAACCGTTAACACCAGTCTGTGGTAGAATCCCTGAACATATTCTCAGTTTGAATATAATAAACTTTCTTCAGACTGAGAAGCTTATGTCCAGGAATCAGCGCGGTTTTAGAAAGCATTGCTCATGCGAAACTCAGCTTGCCCTTTTCCCACAACATACTGTGAACTATGGATGAAGAGCAACAGGCAGATTCCATATTTCTAGATGACTGGAAAAAATTTGACATGATGCCCCACTGCAAACTGTTAACACAGGTTCAAGCACATGGAATAGGTTTCCAGATATGCAAGTGGCTCAAAAACTTCTTAAGTAATAGAACCGATTACATTGTGCTCTAAGGCAAGTGTTCATCAGAGACAAAGGTATCATAAGGAGTGCCCTAGGGAAGTGTCATAGGACCTCTGTTATTCTCTACATACATAAATGATCTGGCAGACAGAGTGAACAGCAATCTGTGATTGTATGCTGACGATGCTGTGGTGTATGGTATGGTGTCAATGTTGAGTGACTGTAGGAGAATACAAGATGACTTACAAAAATTTCTAGTTGGTGTGATGAATAGCAGCTAGCTCTAAATGTGAAAAAATGTGTAAGATAATGCAGGTGAGTAGGAAAAACAAATTAATAATCTTGGGATACAGCATTAGTAGTGTCCTTCTTGACACAGACATGTCATTTCAATATCTGGGTGCAATATCACAAAGTGGCAACGGCCTTGCCGCAGTGGATACACCGGTTCCCGTGAGATCACCGAACGCGCTGTTGGGCGTGGCCGACACTCGGATGGGTGACCATCCAGGCCGCCATGCATTGTCACCATTTTTCAGGGTGGACTCCGCCTTGTGATGCTACTTGAGGAGCTACGTGACCGAATAGTAGCGGCTCCGGTCAAAGAAAACCATCTTAACGACTGGGAGAGCGGTGTGCTGACCACACGCCCCTCCTATCCGCACCCTCACCTGAGGATGACATGGCGGTTGGATGGTCCCGATGGGCCACTTGTGGCCTGAAGACGGAGTGCTTAATATCACAAAGCAATATGAAATGGAATGAGGATGTGAGGATTATGGTAGGGAAGGTGAATGGTTGACTACTTTACTGGGAGTATTTTGGGAAAGTGTGGTTCATCTGTAAATTAGACCACGTACAGGACACTTGTGCGACCTACTCTTGAGTACTGTTCAAGTGTTTGGGATCCATACCAGGTTGGAGTAAAGAAAGACTTCTAAGCAATTCAGAGGCAGGCTGCTAGATTTGTTACTGGTAGAGTCGAGTAACATGTGGTGTCACCGCCAGACACCACACTTGCTAGGTGGTAGCCTTTAAATCGGCCGCGGTCCGTTAGTATACGTCGGACCCGCGTGTTGCCACTGTCAGTGATTGCAGACCGAGCGCCGCCACACGGCAGGTCTAGAGAGACTTCCTAGCACTCGCCCCAGTTGTACAGCCGACTTTGCTAGCAATGGTTCACTGACAAAATACGCTCTCATTTGCCGAGACGATAGTTAGCATAGCCTTCAGCTACGTCATTTGCTACGACCTAGCAAGGCGCCATTACCAGTTACGATTGATGCTGTAAAACATGTACCGTCAAGAGCGATGTTCACCAATTATGGATTAAAGTTAAGTATTCCAGCAGCTACGTATGTTTTTTGCTAGTCTCATTTCCTTGACCTGTTCCAGAGCTCACGCCAGCCTGCATGAGCTAAAACGCGTGCCTTTCGGCTTCCTCTCATAGTGGGTTGGCTGTCTTGCCAATCCACAACATAACATGCAAGTGTTATGGAGATGCTTTGGGAACTCAAATAGGAATCCTTGGAAGAAAGGCAAAAGTCTTTTCAAGAAACACCAATGGCAAAATTTAGAGAACCGGTATTCGAAGCTGTCACTGTTTACAGTGCAGCAGCTGGTGGAGACTGCGAATTCACTCCTGTATCTGGGTGCTGTGTTGACAGAAGGTTGTGCAGCTGTAGAAAATGTGAATAACTGCGTAAAGAAAGCAGCTTCTGCCTTCATAAAATTGTAGCCGATACGCAGATACAGGAACATCACATGCAAAACTAAAATTCATATTTTTAACACAGGTATAAACCAGTGAAAGTTGAAAAGTAAAGATGATATCATCATATTTACACAGCTTCTGACACATCATAAATATTTGGTGGCCATAAAAAAATAAATTAGGAGGATCTATGGAGAAAACAAACCAGATACCATAGAGGGACAAATACATGAGAGAAAGCAGAGAAGACTGTGACACACATTGAGAAAGCACAACTGAGGAATTGAGATAAAGGCATTCAATGGAATCCCCAGGGAATGAGGACGAGGGACAGGCCTGGATGAACATGAAAGAGGGTGGTGGAAGGCAAAATAAAGAATGTACATCAGACTCAGGGGGAATTGAGAGAAATTGCCAAAGACAGAAGTGAATGGTGAGCAGTCCTGGATGACCTATGACCTGATAGGTGCCAAAGGTATTAAGAAAGTCATCTGTGGGGTCCAGCATGCATCAGTATTGGCCCCATTCTTGTTCTTCAGCTACACAAATAACATTACAAAGACAAAGGGCAGTTTAGAAATTATAATATTTGCTCATGACATAAGCATAAGAGGTGCGGCTATAAAATAATGGGACTATTGCTGTAGCATATGTTGCTTCGAAAACGTGTATATTTATGTATTTTCACCTTCAATATACTCCTCTCCTCTATCCCTACAACACAACATGCAAATTTTCCATTGATGGGAACAGTGCTGGAAGTCTTCTTTTGTAAGCTCCTTGATCTGCTTTTTCTTTCACTGCTTTAACAGACTAATATCTTGTTTCCTTTAATGCAGATTATACCTTGGGGAATAGAGAAAAGTCACATGGTGGTAGATCAGGTGAATAAGGTCGGTGGTCTACTACTGGGATGCTGTACTTCACTAGAAACCTCTTAATAGACAGTGCGGTATTAGCCTGTGAATTGTTTTGATGCAAACCCATGACTTGTTCTTCCACAATTTGGGTCCTTTCTTCTTACTTTCTCATGGAGTTGAGCAAGAAACTCAAAATAGTAATGTCAATTAATAGTCTGAACTTTGGGAACCCAGTGAAGATAAACAATTCCATGAATATCGAAAGAAACTATCACCAGCACTTTGAATCTTGATTTGCTCATTTGAGCTTTTTTGGCTCTCAGTGAAGTTGGCTCCTTCCAAAGCATGGCCTGGCACTTAGCTTCTGGATCATAATTGAAAAACCAAGATTCATCACGTTATCACTCTTTCCAAGAAATATGGATCTTTTTTAATGGTATTCACAGCGTCAGTATAAACATTTTCATGAGCTAGCACCAGTATCGCACACATTTTTCTCAAGTTGTATTGGTTATGGAAAATTTGCCTTAAGCATCCTTTGAGAGTTCCTATAGTTTCAACAATTGATCATATACTCAACTGCTGGTCACATCAAACCTGATTCCCTACTTATTTGATATTTCCTTCCATTTTTGATGTTGAAGGCTGTCCAGGGCATGATTCATTTTCACTGTCTTCTCAGCCATTTCGGAAACGCTTGAACCTCTCAAAAACTTATGCACGTGATAAGCAGTCTTCGTCATCCTCTTTTTTTTAGTAACAGATTTCAGCTGCAGTTTTTCCAATTTTCATGTGAAACTTGGACAATTTGTTGCTCTGTTATTACACTTATTTTTCCAACAAAACAAAATAGCAGCTCTTACAAAAATGAAGACCATGGCCACATCGATTTGCCTACAGACACTGGGGATCCTGCATTTGATTGAGAAAGCTTCACACTTCACAGTTACCAGTTGTTCATCTTTGGCATACACATACTTACTCTGTGACAGAGTCAATCACATTGCAGCCATTCCTCACACTAATCAAGGGTCTAAACGTGATCTAAAGAGAGGCAAGACAAGTGATAGCTCGTGTGAAGCTCAGCTTACCCTACATTATTCTGCAAACCACTGAACTGCAGGCAGATTGCTTATTGCTGCATTTCCAGAAAGCATGTGACACAGTGCCGCAATACAGACTGTTAGTGAAGGAGTGTCCCACATAATTGTGATAGAACCGCTCTTGTTCACTATATACATAAATGATCTGATAGACAGGGTGAGCAGCAATCTGTGAGTATTTGTTGACGATGCTGTAATGTAAGGAATAGTGTAGTTGTTGGGTGACTGCAGGACTATACATGATGGTGACCTGGACAAAACCTCTACCTGGTGTGATGAATGGCAGTATGCTCTAAAAGTAGAAAAATATAGGTTAATGCAAACGAACAGGAAAGAAAAGCCTGTAGTGTTCGAACACGGTGTTGGTGGCGTGCTGCCTGGCAATCACATCAAGTAAACATGAGGGTTGTCCGTAAAATAAGGTTCCCATGGAGCTACAGTCCTGAAAAGTGCTGTTATGGTGGATCCCACGATTCTATAGTGTACCTTGGTTCCCCCACTCCAAATCACCTCCCTAGTGACCTGACTGTGAAGCTCAGTCTTGGCTTGACAGCCATACGTGATGGATCTCCCACTCGCTTCGCCCGCCAGGTGTGAGCTGTGCTCAGTGATCCGTTTCCTGTCTGCAAAAAACATTGCACCAGCAGATATCCATTCCCAGCTATGCAAAATCTATGGAGACAAGTGTATGAGCGTACAACACGTGTGCAAATGGTGCAGAGAGTTCAAGAACGGGCGTACCGACGTCCACGATGAGGAGAGTTCCGGACAACCATCTGTTTCTGATGAAAGAATTGCAAAATTGGAGCAATGGTGCTCTCAGATCGAAGAGTGACGGTTCGTGAGCTCTCCGGAATGATCCCTGATGTCAGCAAAACCTCTATTGACAAGATTTTGTTGGAGCATTTAGGGTATGCTAAGGTTTGCGCGAGATGGGTGCCAAGAATGTTGACCGAAGGCCACAAACATCAATGCGTTGAAGCAGCCCAAGAACTTCTTCAAGATCACGGAACTCATGGCGAGGAATACTTCGACTCCATTGTCACTGTAGATGAGACTTGGGTGCAATACTGCACACTTGAAACCAAAGAACAGTCCAATCAATGGAAGCACCCAGAGTCGCCGAGATCGCAAAAATTCAAACGAACGCAAAGTGTCAGCAAAGTGATGGCAACAGTGTTTTGGGACCGAAAGGGGGTATTGTTGTGTGAGTTCTTGCCCAGTGGTACAAAAATCAACACTGCTGGGTACTGTGAGACACTGCAAAATTTGCACCGAGCAATTACAAACAAGAGGGGTATGCTGTCGTCCAAGGGGGTGCGTTTGCATAAGGATAACGCTCGACTGCACACAGCTAAAGCCACCAATGAGCTCATCACAAAATTTGGATGGGGTATTGTCTAACACCCACCCTACAGCCCGGACATAGCCCCAAGTGACTACCATCTCTTCCCTGACATGAAGAAACATCTGGGTGGAACACATCTTGGCAACAGAGAAGAGCTGAAAGAAGCGGTTCTCAGGTATTTGTGTGGCTTGGTGGCAGATTTTTTTGACTTGAGCATTCAAAAGCTCGTACACCACTTGCAAAATGTATTGACATTCAGTGGCGACTATGTAGAAAAACAGATTAAATTCCGAACTTTCCAAAAATGTACGCATTCATGAAATAAACATGTTTTACACTGTGGAAAAAAAAAAAAAAACAAAACTGGGCACCTTATTTTATGGACACCCCTCATATGTAGGTGCAATGCTGCAAATGAACACGAAATGGAACGAGCATGTACGGTAAGCAACATGGAGGGGGCTGGGGGGAGGGGGGAAGAAGGAACAATGGTCAACCTTCATTTATTGGGGGATTTCTCAGAAAGTGTAGCATATCTATAAAGAAGCTCATGTAAAGAACACTAGTGCGACCAGTTCTTGAGTACTGCTCAAGTTTGTGGGATCCTCCACAGGCTCATTTAAAAGAAAACATTAAAGAAATTCAAAAGCATGCTGCTATTATTTGTTATTGGTAGATTTGATCAACATCAAGTATTATGGAAATGCTCTAGGAACTCAAATGGAAATACCTGAAGGGTAGAAGAGATTTTCGTGAAATGTTGTTGGGGAAGTTAAGAGAACTTGCATCTGTGACAACCCGCAAATTGATTCTACTGCCACAAATGTACATCTCATTTGAAGACCATGAAAACAAGAAGTACACGCTTGTATGGAGACATATAGATTTGACCCTCACTTCCTTGTGAGTGGACCAGGAAAGAGGTTGACTACCACGGTACAAGATATCCTCCACCATGCACTGTATGGTGGGTTGTGGAGTATATATGTAGATATAGATAGCTAAACTGGCCTACAAGTGATTCACACAATCAATTTAACTCTTAGTCATGTATAGATTTGGATTACTCAATTTCAAATAAGCAGAAGCCAGTCACTTACTACCCCAGATCTAGGTTTTAATGGTCTTACACTGATGAAGCACTGCGTGAAATTTTTCGGGGTCCATTTTGATAAAAAGTTAAACTGTTGTCAACATATGGATAAATTAATTACATTCAGTTTAGCATGTTTTGATCTTAGAAGTATCTGGTTGTCTTTACATAAAGACAAGGTACTGGCTTATTTTGCGTATTTTTGGCTCTCTGTTGTATTATGAAACAATCTTCTGGGACAATGCATCCAAACTAAATAAATTATTTATTCAGCAGAACTGGAGTAAGAAAGTTATGCAGAGGCTTTTAGTATTTTGGGTCTTACATTAATTCTCCATTACATTTATTTTTTAATGGTTTTTGTTGCTGCAAATACTAAATTTTGTTGTTTTCATGATGGATTTATTTGCTTCCTTCCTGTTGATTTTAACAGAATTGTCTTGACACCACTTAAATTCAGTAAATCTAATAATCCACTACGTTCCCTGCAAAAGAGCACAGTGAAGTTGCAATATTCCACTGTACTTCCTCTGTCAGAAAAGTTCCAGGACAGTTTTTTTTTTTATTTCTTAGTTTGTAGTACTAAAAAGGAGCGAATGTTGTTTTTTATGTTACATGGTATGTGTGCATCCTTGAAATGACCTCGGCCACGTTTATGTACAAACACACAAGGTAGCAGGGCTTTGCTTAGGAACACACTGTTCGGGTTCTTGGCACATTAGTTTAGGCGACACAATGGATGCTGACTATGAGCTAAGAGTGAACATTAAGTTCACTGTTTAGCTCAGGAACACCGCTAGTGAAATGTGGACAATGATTAAGCAAGCATACGCAGGCGAGGCACTTTTGAGCGGTCAGATTTACAAATGGCACAAAAGGTTTTCCAATGGCAGAAATTCAGTGCAAGGCGACCCCAGAGCAGGTGGCCAGTCTACGGCACTTACCAATGCAAACATGGAGGGTGTAAACAAGTTTCTGAAAGAAGACCATCATGTAATTGTGTCTGTGATATCAGGAGAATGTAATCTGAACCATGATGTATGTTATAAGACTTTACGCGAAGATTTAAGGAAATGGAAACTTAATGCAAAACTCATCACTCACACATTAACAGATGAACAGAAAGAGGGGAGACTACGAATATCTGCTGAATTACTGTATAGAGTCAGACGTGATCCCACATTTTTGTCAAGATTATTGCTGGGGCTGAAAGTGGGTGCTACCAGTATGACATTCACACAAAGCATCAAAATGCTGAATGATGGAGTTCCAGATCACCAGCATCGAAGAAAGTCACACGGCAACCTTTGTGAACACAATGTTGATCCGATCCTTACATAATAAATGATTACTTCACCATGAATATGTTCCTCCAGGTGAAACAGTGAACCAAACTATTTACATCGAAGCCTTGAAACGTTTGCGACAAGCAATTCGATGTTGCCACTCTGATTTGCAGCTCTCTCAGCACTGGTTCTTACTGCACGACAATGTAAGACCCCCATAGTGCTTTATTGTAATCGAGTATCTGGACAGACATTATGTTACTGCCATCTCACATCCGCCATATTCGCCTGACCTCTCGCCTTGTGATTTTTCTTGCTTCCATGAGGGAAGAATCACAAAGAAAAGCTACATTAAGATATCACAGACATTCAACAGGCTGTGACAAATGAGGCTGAAGGCATCACAGTTGAAAATTTCCCTGCTTGCTTCCATGACTTCCAGAAACATTGGCAACTGTGTATAGATAGCCAAGGGGACTACTTAGATAGAAACAAGGATCATTACTTAATAAGTGCAATTTTCTGTTTTTTTAATACTGTCCTGGAACTTCTGTGACACGGAGTATTCATATGTTCGATATTTAGACTGGAAGGCATCAGTGTGTTGCAAGAAACTGAACCCGAACTGTGCATCTGTATAGCAAAAATGTCTGGCAATTCAACCCTGACAAATTACCCAGGCAAGTAATTGTAGAACAAAAACCATGTTTTGAGGAGGACTGTAACACATTTATCCCTTCTCAGAAAAAGCAAGAAGTGGATGCAGTGCTAGTTTTCACCGTCAATAATTTGTAAGAATCGTCACAAATCAAACACAGGAACAAGAACTGCAAATAGGGATATAGGTCAACTGGGTAAAATCACAACAACGTTGGTATTAGTCACACTGGGAATAAACTTGCATTGTATATTAATGGGCAAGATTATTAAATAATTAAAGCACATTGGTTTTGCAATTAAAACATAATGATAAAATTTATGCAGTCCAAGCCAGTTCTTTAAAACTGCATTTATTGCATTGCAATTTGCCACACTGCAAGAGGCTCCATCTCTTGTTAGTTACACATGTATATCAATCAAATTATGGTCACTGAAATGAAAAGAATGGATCAATGGCAATGGAATCAATGAAGACGGAATGACATGAAATGATGTCAATGAAAACCAGTCAAAAATGCTAGACACGCAATTGGCAAAAAGACCAGGGACGGTGAAAGTGAAAGTCTGAGTCCCATGTGGACGTATACTCAGGTAGCCTGGGGGTTATGGCAGCTGCTCATGAAAAGCAGGAAACTTCAGTTCGTGTCTCAGTCTGGCACAAATCGTTGCTAGGCAATGAAAACCTAATGTAGACAATTATGCCACATAGCCTGTTGAAACCTTCCTTCTTAGCGTTGTACAGTGTCGCCATCTATCGGCAATAATGAAAAACTCACATCTGTAGTGATATGTAGTTTGTGCTGTAAACCTCGCATCTCCGGTAATCGCCATTGTTAGTGCGCAGGGCGAACACGTGCTCCGAGATTAAAATGTTTTTTGATGTGACAGTAACCTTTCTGTCTGACAAACCCAACACTGCTTTATTGCTACAGGTACACATTAGTATTTCCAGGTATTTGTGTATTGAATTTTAATATACAGACTTAATAATGACCTTGTTAAATACAATGTTGATTTACGAGTTTTTCATCACGCGTAAAGCTGACAGCACTCAGTACATACGAGGTTTTAATTTTAGAACTTAACAGAATCCTATACATTCTACAGTAACTACTTTGTTTCCAGCTATTGGTAAAAAGAGTAAATTCACTCCTCACCTTGTGAAACAAGCCGACAATGGGTCATATCGTATAAAATCACCGGAAGAAGATTCTAGTCAGGTTCCTCCTTGTCCTGCACCAAAAGAAAGAGTAGACCTACAAAATGAAGGTAAACCGTAGTTTATATTGTTGTAACTTCAAGTAAGATCCTTGTTTGAAATTGAGGTGATTAAATTATTTAAATATTATTGATGACATTATTGTTTACACTATGGATAATGCAGAAAAAGAAGCCAATACAGAGGCGAATTCCACTTCTAAGTTTGAAAGTCTTTTCGAACACAGCAGCAAGGATGATATCTTCAGTGGCAGTAGTGATGTTTATGACCCCGATAAAAACAAAAATGACCATAGCAGTAACAACAGCACGAAAGATGACAATGACGAAGTTGATGTGGGAGTAAAAAGTACTAAGCAGCACTGTAAAAGGAAAAGCAATCAACCACTTCAAAGTTAGCAGAAAGAAAAATGTATGAGGGTACAGGATTATTTAGGCAAAATGATGAGTTTGGCAAAAAAAGTCCAACAATGAGCAGAAGTAGGAGGGAAATGAAACCACGATGTACTTGTAAACATTCTTCCTTAAATAGGAACAGGACTTGCAAGGATATTACCGAAGAGCACAGACAGCTAATATTTAATAATTTCTGGCAGGATATGTCTTAGGGTGAAAGAAAAATTTTTGTTAGAAGCCATGTCTACTACGTTCCAGTTAAAAGACGCAGAAATAATTCAGAATCTAATAAATCTCACTGCTATAGCACACTACATTACAATTTTGTAATAGAAGGACACAGAAATCTGTCTGCAAGACTATGTTTCTGAATACTTTGTGCTTAGGTGAATGGAGTGTCAGAACAGGGGCATCTAGTGCATCAGGAAGAACGCTTGCAGAAGGGCCTCAAATGCAGGAGAGACCAACGAAAGTTTCAGGTGGACGACAATCAGCATCAGATTTTTTTGCACAGTTGCCAAAACTGGAATCGCATTACTGGCGTCATTCTTCCACAAAACTCTACTTGGAACCTAACTGGCAGAGTTAATCAGAACTACATAGGAAATACATAGAATTTTGCAAGGAAAGAGGACAAATCCCAGCTGCTTACAAACAATTCTGCAAGGTATTCGACGAAAATAATCTTACCCTATTTTCGCCTAAAAAGGACCAGTGCGATCTTTGTTGTTCTCACTAGACAGGAAATCTCTCAGACAATGATTACTCTTTGCATATGGCCCGAAAAACTGAGGCAAGGGAAGCGAAAAATAGTGATAAATTAGGACCAGCTAGAGTGTTTACTATGGACCTTCAAGCACTTCTGCTTTCTCCGAGACTAAAAGCATCTGCACTGTACTATAAAAGCAAACTAAAGGTCCACAACTTTACCATCTATGATTTAAAAAGTAATGATGGTTATTGTTACCTTTGGCGCGAGAGAAGGTGGACCAACAGCTTAGGAATTTGCCAGTACACTCACACATTTTATAGAAACATTCAGAAGCTATTTTATATAGTGACGGATGCACGTACCAGAATTGAAACTCAGTCATGAGTAATGCACAGGCTTATCTTGCCAATCAGAAACACATTACAATAGTGCAAAAATTTCTGGAGAAAGGTCACACTCAAATGGAGTGTAATTCTATGTACTCCACCATAGAAAGGAAGTTAAAAAGCAGACCATTTATACTCCTGCTGCTTATGTAGGAGTTTGTACTAACGCAAGACAAAGTCCTAGACCTTATGTTGTCAATTATTTGGACCACACATTTTTCAAGTCCTATGATAAACTCACGTTTTATTTGTCTATTCGGCCAGGATCCAAAATTGGGGATCCAACAGTGACTGATATCTGGTGTCTTAAGTACGATCCCTCTGGAATAATGGTACATAAATTGAAATTCAGCAATACATGGGAACCACTTCCAAGAAGGATGTCAAACATACCCAGCTCATTTACAGTGCCCCCTCTCTACAGTTCACCACTAAAGATCAGTGCAGAAAAGTTTACGCATTTGCAACAACTAAAGCTGGTCCTTCCTAAGGATATGCATTCATTTTATGACACACTGCCTCACATTTGTAATGAGAGAACTTGTCTGTGCCTAGAAAAATGCAGCCGAAAATAAACTTGTTTACAGCCACCTATGACTGTGATAGTAGCAGTAATAGTAACAATAATAAATGTTAATAAACTGCACAGATGTTTACAGTAATAAAAGTTTAATTAAAGCTAACAACATTGTTTCTATGTTTTTTAAACACTGTAATTTATTAACATCCAGATTCTAATATTTTGATCAATATCTGTAACAATTTATCCATACAGATGTTTCATAATACACATATAACGCAAAGTTTAAGTAAATATTTTTTAAAACAAATGAAACATTCATTCATTTCAGTTCTTAACCGTGCACTTGTTACATGCCTCTTATCTCCATCACTACCAAAAAAATAACTGTGAAAACCTCGTAACTCCAAAAACCGGCAGACAATTTGAAGTGCATAATAAAGTCTTATGTACCAATGACCACATCCATATTGTGTTGCAGAAACCACTACATTTGACTAATCAGGTCCCCATGTGATTTCTATAATCAGTTTTGTGTTTCTCCTGTAAAATTTGACCAATTTGAGTTACGAGGTTTTCATTGCCTAGCGAAGAAATTTGCCTTGGTTTATTTTTCACAAACTCAACATTTTCCCAAGCAGAAATTAATCTCAGAGCCCCCAACCCACTGCTCTCTGTTGCATTATGCTATCAGGACCACTGGATACCACAAACTGCATGCAGCACAGACGTTAGCGGTGCATAACTTACTGAGAGGCTTTTCCTCAATGGTAACTGTGCATTTGCAATTAACAAACGAATAAAGAAAAACTTGCATTTCACTTTATTTTTTTTGGAAAGACATAACGTACAGTGCCTTGGAAAGTTTGTAATAAGGAGGAAATGTTGAGAATTGTGCACATCTGTCACATAACAGCTACACTGAAATATAACATGTCGCTGCTACAATACAACGTCGTTTTTATAGCTCTCACCTACTCCTATTAGTTCTTCATGAAAATTTTATTTTCATTCCTTACGTTAAATGACTTTTAAATACAATGCAGAGTATGCAATTTGCAGAAACTGTGTTTGATCTGGCTCAGGTGATTTTCTATAAACATATAACACATAAATGGAAGCTGTGAGATAGGTATGGAAAACATCAGTGGGTGCTTGTGGTACTGCGACAGACAAAGTGCAACAGGGGGCGAGGGAGGCAGCACACACTGTGGCATACATTTTAAAAAAAAAAGTACCAGTAAGAGGACAGTTTTTGTTTTTCAACAAACTGTAAAATCTTGTTTGTTACATAGTTTTACATCAGAATGAACCATACAGTATGTTTTGTTATTATAAGCCTTGAAAGATCAGTTGATAGTATGGATAATGCCTTTGAAATAGATTATAAGTGGAACATAAATAAAAGGTAAAGATGCATAAGGCAGTGCATTTCCTTTACAATAGGTGATGCTGGGGGAAATCAGACTAGGAAATGAAATGCTAAAAGCAGCCAAATTTTGCTATTTAGGCAGGAAAATAACTGACAGCTGACTGACAAAGCAAGAAAAGCTTCCCTGGCAAAGAGAAATATGTTAACATATCACATAAATTTAAGGGTAAAGGGTGCAGAGAGTAGCCTTATATCACAGTGAAATGAGGGCAATAACAGTACAGATAAAAAGTTAATACAAGCTTTAGAAATGTAGTGTGACAAATTAATGCTGAAGATCTAATGGACAGAATGAAAAATCAATGAAGAGGTATTGACTCTAGTCAGGAATGACAGAAAATTATGGCACAATTCGACTAATGGAAGAGATCAGTGAAATCAGTGAACAGCACACGTCCTGAGGCGTCTAACAATAGTCAACTCGGTAACTGAGGAAAGTGTGAGAGATAAAAACTGTAGAGGGAGACTCAGGCTCGACAACAGTGAGTAGAATCAAATGCATATAGGTTGCAGTAGTTACACAACAATAAAAGGACTCGCTCAGGATAGACTAATATGGGGAGAGGCACCGAGTGAGTTTCTGGCCTGAAGACCACAACAACATTATTTGTATTACCACATTCTCCTGGTTTGTAGGCTTACTTCTGGCCTCACACAGTCCAAATAAACAAGGTTGCACTGTAGCTAGAAGCAGCTCGAGCACACGCACTGTCCTCCTCGGTACACTGTACGAGGACACTGAATTCACATGAAGTTCTCTCCGGATCTGCTGTATTCGAGCAACAATTGTCTAAATGTTTGTGGCTGCTTCTCAAATACGAACATCACAACACTTCAGATTTTTCTGCAGGAGCCGTGTCGGTATCTACGGAGGTGTCCTTGCCATCTTCCGCCTCAATTTTCACGTCTGCATCTACAGAGGGCTGCTTGCTGTCCTCCTCATCTAAGATAACTAACTCGACATTGCCTAATCCGAGATATGCTTTATTCTTCAAGGCTCGGATGGCTTCGAGACTCCGATTGTCAACTACGTAGACCAGAGTCTGGCCTGACGAATCGGATTTCGCACTCACGTTCCTCCACGTCCTGGTCTCTAGAGTCTTGTTTTGAGTGCTGAGCATCAGCAAGATTTTTTTAGGGTCTGTCTTGGCAAACAACTTTGGTGTCTTAAATAGTACCTTAGTCCCTCGTGCCACTTCCCCTTTAGGCTTTACGCAGAGCTTCGCACCATCCCACGGCTTCAGCAGGGGCACAGTTCTCTCCAGCCACTGCTTTGTCTGCTCGTTGGCACACGTAAGGATGAGAACACCCTGCGAATTGTTCGAATTGTAAAACTGTGGAAAACACCCGTCCTCGAGAGGTTCAAGAGCGTCTACGAGTGCTTCTCTGATTTTTTCAATTTCACGTGCTGAACATTTTCGCTCCGACTCTGGTGTTATCAACATATTCTGTTTGTACAGCGCTTCATCTTCAGTCTCCTCTCCCCCTGCAACTGTTGGCATACTGTCGGCTTTCGGAACCTGCTTTTGTACTTTCGACGTATTCTTGTTCTTAACTGCGTGTCGTCTGTCGGATCTTATTTCTCTAGCAGCTAATCTCAATTTTTGAGACTCGAGTTTCCGGTCTGAAGCAGATTTCTTCACTTGTGTCTTCCCTACTCTTCCTGAAGATGAGTGCCCAGCACCTATAGAAAGAACAAAAAATTATAATCAGATTACCTACACAGCAAACTGTAGTCCCAGGAATATCAGGAACTACAACTTGTGTTTGTTAAATAAATGCCATTTTTATACTAGGAAAGGTGAATGCATTTGAAATAAATTATTGTATGTGAAAGCTTAAACCTTACTATACTTTTCACTAAAATTTCCACCCATAGTAAGACTTTTTAAGTTTCAAGCTTCCTACAGATGACAGTATCATCCACAAACATCCTACAGATCTTATGACATTATTTGCAGAATCATTTACTTGAGGTGCTTAAATTCCTTAGTCATTATTCTTTTCTTCCTATCCTCCTCCACTTTCTCACTGTTTTTTCCTTCCTTTCTTCTGACCATTTCAGATCAACTCTTTCACTCTCCTACCTCAGAATCCATTCATATTTACTCTTTGCCTAAATACTTTTTTACTTCTGGTCCAACTTCTTGTTTAGTTCTTACCCACAAATATTTCAAGATCTTTTTGGTTAATCCACTGTCTTGCATTTGATACAAATGTCCAAAAAAATATCATTTTTCTTTTTATCTTTTTTTGTTTTCTATGCTTTGACGAATTTCAGCTTACTTCATAATTTCCAGCCTTCCATGGGACTAATAAAGGATGTCCAGCAAAGGAGCCCCCAGTTTTTAATATTTCAAAAACTAAGATTGGCAGACGAGTGAATGAACAGTACATTTATTGTGAAAGTGGCAAGACTGTGAGACAGAAGTTCTGAAATAGTTTGAGAAGCTGATAACAGATGGTGTTGTAATCACACGACATACTGTTTATAAATAATACACTGCACTCAGCGTGATCAGTTCCACCATTGAAACATGAAAGGAGGTTAGTGTACACAAGGTAGAGGTTGAAATTGTATATTCCATTCAACGACGAGTTTTCTGGTACTGGATACCACAGTTTAGAACACAGTCCTACAGCAATAAAGTGTAGTTTTCAAAGATGATTAATATTCCAAAACTATACACAAGCTCTTGCCAAATTGCAACCAACAGGTGGACTGGTTGACACTCTAGCTGGGAATGTTGACTCCTAGCAAACTGTAGTTACCCCTGAAAATATTGCCATGGTTTCTGGAATTATTCAGCGCAATCCATCCAAAGAGTTGCAGCAGAAGGTCTGAAGTGTTCCAGCATGCAGAAAATACTGAGACCGAGCCTACACACACTTCCGTTCAAAATCCAAAGCCATCAGGCCACACCAGTATGAGATGGGCAACAGAGGGATGGCTTTGTGAACCGAATTCTCACACCGATTGATATCGAAGAATTTGATGTTGGCTGCATGTGGTTCACAGATGAAGCACACTTCCACCTGAATGAAGTCTTGAAGGAAAAAACTAGTTATTTTGAGGTTCCAAATATCTCCATTTGTGTGAAGCAAAACCACTGTATTCTCCCAAAGTTACTGTTTGGCTTGTGGTATGGAGCAGAGGCATTGATGGCACTTTTTTCATGCGAGTTGCAGCTAGTGAATGTCACGTTACAACTTTGCATAAGTTTACTGTCATAGAGCTAGGATCAACTAGGCACCGAGAGGTTCACGCAATATAGGGCCAGATTACATCGCACCAAACAGGTGTTTCGCTTTCTTGATGAAAAAATGAAATGAAATGTCGTGTGGCTAGGGCCTTCTGTTGGGTAGACCGTTCACCTGGTGCAGGTCTTTTAATTTGGCGCCACTTCGGCGACCTGCGCGTCGATGGGGATGAATACTTCACAAATTGAGTCACTGTGTCGGATTATTATACATTTACTGGCCAGGGATGGGTTAGCTTCCATATGTGCCCAATGTTACACCTTTGGACTACTTTTTGTGGGACACATTGAAAGAAACTATCTATAGGAACCACCCCACCACACTCTAAGAGCTAGAATTGGCGGTCTGCTTGGCATCTGAATCCATTTTTCATTTGCACTGTTATGTCCTAGCCAGTAATGCCACCCGAGCCCGCTGCCAAAAGGTTGGCAGCATCAAAGTCCGGACGCCGTCCGCATAAGCAGCGCCAGCGAGACAGCAAATCGCCGCAAGTCTGCGCGCGCCACCGCTGGCTTCTTGCTTCTTAAGCGCTGGAGTCGCGAGCGCTAGGACAGTTCTGTATTCGCCGCTCAGTTGTATACTCGCCACCGAATTGTGTACTTACTAGTCAGTTGTGTGTTCATCGCAGCAGAGTTGTTGTTTGTCGTCAGCCGACGCTGACCTAGCCGCTCCGACTCGAACTAGACAGATTTCTGTAGACACTGAGCTCATTACTGTGTTTCTGTATCTTCATTAAATAAAGATAAGTACCGACTTTTATTTAATCAGCGTGTTTGGGGCTTCATCTTTCTGTTTACTGTTCCAGCGGACCGGTCGGCCCGCTATTAAAAGTGTGGCGGTGACTTCGTAAGCCATTTCTACAGCCAAGTGTTTGTTGCTACGAACACCGCCACAAAATGCACCATCTCCGGTCTACAAGTGGTGGAGATTTTGAAATGATTGTGATGCAATTTCAAGGTCTGTTTGCATAGTACGAGTTTAATTATGCACATTGACACTGTAAGAACTACACAGCGTACAGCACCATCTGTTAGCAGCTTTCGAGCTATTTCAAAACATTATGTATAAAATTCTTACAGCTTTCGAACAAAACAAACCATTTGTTGCATTCTTCTGTCGATCTTAGGTTTCGAGATATTTAATGTTGAAATCAGGGACTTCTTCGCTGGACACCATGTATTTTCCTAATCATTTGCATTTCTAATGTTTCTTGTTTATCTAAATTATAGTTTAACGCTACGCATTCCCTTCCATATAGACGTTGTGGTTTCACTACTGTATTGTGATCCCTTATTTTAGCAATTTTAGACAGGCATCTTTTGCTATAAAAATCTTTAGTTATTCCGTATGACCCACCCATGTGTTTTTCCTCTCTAGCAGCTTTTTCCAAGTCATTTTCTCGGATCATCTCCTCAAGATATTTAAATTTTTTAACCTTATCTTTTTGGCCAATATCTATTTTCAAAAGTTTTGGTGAGTTTTTAATAATTGTTACAAATCCATTCGTTACTGGTGAAATCTTATATTCCTTCAGTTTATTATTCCAAATTCTCACGGTCTTTTCTAGAACATGATTAAAAGGAATGGGGGTTAGGCATAACCTTGCCATACATTTGTTTATTTCGATGGACTGACGCATATCTCTCATAAATTTAACTTCAGATACTGCATCTGTGTTTCATGAAACAGATTTGCCAATTTAAACTATTTAAACTTTACACCAAATTCTTGGATTATTTTCTCCATTAAACAAATCAAAGGCCTTTTTGAAGTCCACAACCATTACTACAGTGTCTTCTGAATTCAGTAATCTGTGGTGAATGACTGGCCTTAGAATAAATATTTGTACAGAAGAGGCTCTGTCATTCTAAAACCACCTTGATATCTTGACAAAATGACTCTCCAGTGCTGTGTCTACTTCGTTTTGTACAATCTCTGAAAATAGTTCCCACACAACTGGTATAAAAGAAATTTCTCTGTTGTTGTTAACATCTTGTTTATTGCCTTCTTACGCAGTGGAAGTATTGAGGCTATCTTTTATTTCTGGTAGAGATAATTTCAAAATTCCTGAAATTACTTTTAGACCTGTTGATTGTGTTGAGTTCTATATGCTAAGAAATCCTGAACTCGGTCAGAAATCTGGTTCAATAATAAGTAAGCGATCTCTGTTTGCAGAGTCCATGTTGATTTTTATAGAGGGGACTTTTTTTTCTCCAAAAAGGCCACTATGCATGTATTAAACATGCACATTGATAGCACCAATGTATGTCTAAAATTATGTGCCTATGTCTGACAATCCTTTTTGAAAATGGATGTGGTCTGCACTTTTTCCAATCTCACAACTACTTATTTCCCACAGTACATTCTGCAGTCTAGGAAGACTACATAATACTGTGTGGCTGTCACTCACAGGAGTAAATGACAGAAAATGTTAAAGATGAAACACTATATTACAGTAAACAATGAGAAGTTTCTGTGTGTGGAAGAACACAGGCAAACTTATAAATATCTCTTGAAGCACTTCATATATCAAAGTAATATTAAAAACATTATAGTTTTTGAACATTTTCCCTGAAATCTGTTACAATGAGACCCCTCTTACCTCCAGAGCCTCGCAATTTTGGGCTCGAAGACCGATGCTTTTCTCTATCCCTTCCTGCTGGTACTCTGTAGAAGAAATAATTCACCATCATAACTGAGTCACAATACAATTGATTCTAGTAACAAAGCTGCTTAAGAATGAAAACTGTAACCCAAAATTCCAACAGGCTGAACAAACGTATTCTTCAACACACAGAACAACTGATTTCTGAAGCTTATAATACCCAACAGATATCTTTCAGTGTTCCCATCTATCACTCAGAGTCTTCTCTGTGTGGTGAGTAGCAATCTATCCAATTTCATATCAATTTTTCACATGACATGGAAGCAGGTTCAAACTGTATCACATCTTAAGAAAGGTAAAAGCATTACACATATTAAAAAAAAAAAAGTGGAAGAAGAAAGGAGGTCACTACTCAATGTTAAATCTGTACTGAATAATCACAATTCAGTTTTGCAGAATACTGCTGTCACATGGAAATAAAACATTTCATCAGTGACTATACTGCTAAATAGCTACTATTCTTCGAAACACCTATTCTTTGAACACACACACACACACACACACACACACACACACACACAAAAATGCTTCAGAAATTATACAAGACAGGATCTGTAACAGAAAACTATTTCACTTTGCTTTTATTGTACCCATAATTAACTTGTGAGTGGGACAAATATTTTGCTGCATGATTTTCCCTCTTCTGTATCAAAGTAAACGGTTCTCAGTCTGCAGCCCTAAAGCCTTGTAACAGTGACACATGTTTTGTTTCTTCCTTTTCTTCTTTTCTTACTACATGCTCATACTATACACTTGCAGAAGGGGAGCTGATTTAGTAGCGACTAAATTCCTCACACAATCATAATCATTAGTTATAATAGAGGGAAACATTCCACGTAGGAAAAATATATCTAAAAACAAAGATGATGTGACTTACCAAATGAAAGTGCTGGCAGGTCGACAGACACACAAACAAACACAAACATACACACAAAATTCAAGCTTTCGCAACAAACTGTTGCCTCATCAGGAAAGAGGGAAGGAGAGGGAAAGACGAAAGGATGTGGGTTTTAAGGGAGAGGGTAAGGAGTCATTCCAATCCCGGGAGCGGAAAGACTTACCTTAGGGGGAAAAAAGGACGGATATACACTCGCGCGCACACACACACACACACACACACACACACACACACACATCTATTTGGTGGATGGATATGTGTGTGTGTGCGCGAGTGTATACCCGTCCTTTTTTCCCCCTAAGGTAAGTCTTTCCGCTCCCAGGATTGGAATGACTCCTTACCCTCTCCCTTAAAACTCACATCCTTTTGTCTTTCCCTCTCCTTCCCTCTTTCCTGATGAGGCAACAGTTTGTTGCGAAAGCTTGAATTTTGTTTGTATGTTTGTGTTTGTTTGTTTGTGTGTCTGTCGACCTGCCAGCACTTTCATTTGGTAAGTCACATCATCTTTGTTTTTATATATATATATATATCCCTGCTGGAGACTGAATGTGGCTCTCCAGCAGGGATACGACTTCCTCAAATCCTGCCCTGAAATGAGATCCATCCTTCATGAAATCCTCCCCACTCCACCAAGAGTGTCTTTCCGCCGTCCACCTAACCTTTGTAACCTCTTAGTTCATCCCTATGAAATCCCCAAACCACCTTCCCTACCTCTGGCTCCTACCCTTGTAACCGTCCCCGGTGTAAAACCTGTCCCATGCACCCTCCCACCACCACCACCTACTCCAGTCCTGTAACCCGGAAGGTGTACACGATCAAAGGCAGAGCCACGTGTGAAAGCACTCACGTGATTTACCAACCGACCTGCCTACACTGTGAAGCTTTCTATGTGGGAATGACCAGCAACAAACTGTCCATTTGCATGAATGGACACAGGCAGACAGTGTTTGTTGGTAATGAGGATCACCCTGTGGCTAAACATGCCTTGGTGCACGGCCAGCACATCTTGGCACAGTGTTACACCGTCCGGGTTATCTGGATACTTCCCACTAACACCAACCTGTCATAACTCCGGAGATGGGAACTTGCCCTTCAGTATATCCTCTCTTCTCGTTACCCGCCAAGCCTCAACCTCCGCTAATTTCAAGTTGCCGCCACTCATACCTCACCTGTCTTTCAAAAACATCTTTGCCTCTTTACTTCCGGCTCGACTGACATCTCTGCCCAAACTCTTTGCCTTTACAAATGTCTGCTTGTGTCTGTGTATGTGCGGATGGATGTGTGTGTGTGTGTGTGCGCGCGCGAGTGTATACCTGTCCTTTTTTCCCCAAGGTAAGTCTTTCCGCTCCCGGGATTGGAATGACTCCTTACCCTCTCCCTTAAAACCCACATCCTTTCGTCTTTCCCTCTCCTTCCCTCTTTCCTGATGAAGCAACTGTTTGTTGCGAAAGCTTGATTTTTGTGTGTATGTTTGTGTGTCTATCGAACTGCCACGCTTTTGTTTGGTAAGTCTCATCATCTTTGTTTTCAGATATATTTTTCCCATGTGGAATGTTTCCCTCTATATATATGATATGGTTATAATAGAGGGAAACATTCCACGTAGGAAAAATATATCTAAAAACAAAGATGATGTGACTTACCAAATGAAAGTGCTGGCAGGTCGATAGACACACAAACAAACACAAACATACACACAAAATTCAAGCTTATATATATAACGGGTTTCTGTTGCAACTTAGCCATTGTCCCATTACCATTCCAATATTGCACATTACGGTCATGTCCCTAGCCACAATAATGTACTCCAGTGAATTAGGAACTTCTGAGAAAATGCCTCTGTTCATAAGAAATGATCACCTAGTCTTGTGAAATGTGTACAAAGCCCACATAATTTTGAGAAACAGAGGAATATATCAACAAGACGCCCTCCACATTCCATTAGAAACTGTGTTACTGCCATATGAGTAACTCACCATAGTGTTCTGTTGCCAGAATCCTGCAGAACGGTTTCAACAACTTTTGCGCAGAAAGATCTCAGAGACTGACAAAGCCAAACACACTGAATTCTGTAGAACTGCCCTCAATGAACTGCCCAGTGACATGTCCTAAGCACATTTCCACGTAGGTGATAGGGCAAACAATTAAAATGTTTTTTAATGGTCACACTCAAATCCCCTAGTGCTCCACATGTGTCCTCTTCACATGTGTTTCCACACAGCGCTGTCTGGTGTGGTATGGCAAACTATGCTTTCTTTCCACTGTTAGTTCTTTTTGATATGTTCTCAAAAAATGAGGGGCCCAGTGGAAAAGGGGTACATGTCACCTGTGAAGTGATTTTGGTAGAGGAAGACAGCTGATGCCATCTAGTATCGTAGGTAAGAACTTCTAGAACAGTGGGATGTGCCCGTTCCTTTAAAGAGAACATATTATATTTGCTATTATTCAGGACTGACACATTCCCAGTGGAAAAGAAGCCCATGCAAATAGTATCTCTGTGTCTCATGAGTCGATTCGTCTCACTGGTTGACTTTGTTTCAGAAAGCCAATCAGAAAACATTTCTCAAAAGTTGTCTTGCTATTAATGTTACTCATGAAGAAAATGCAACAGTACATGTAAAAAAAAAAAAAAAAAAAAAAAAAAAAAGAGAATCCATAAAGAAAATGAATGGAAATATAATGAAAGGAAGAGGTTAAGAAACAATGGAAAAGAATATAAATCCCAAAAAAATAAGATTTTGCCCGAGACTGCAAGACTAGTTTCTGCGAATACTCAACATTGAATGAAGAACAGAAGGAGGCTATATTTATTGAGTTTAATCGGTTGGGAGATTATAATAAGCAAAATGCTTATTTATTTGGATTAGTAGGGCCTAATAAGAGCAAAAAGTGTATTCAAAGAAGAGAAAGGTTTCAACAGTAAGCCAGATGAAGGTATCTTTCAGGTATTTTATTTGACACTCCAATTACTGAGGTTGAAGTGTGTAGGACTGCATTTTTAGCTGTTTGTGCCATTTCTGTTAAATGTTTGAGGGCTGTCCATAGCAATGAAGAATATGACACAGTGTCATGAATCTACAACACCTGTATCTGTACATACACCTAGACAGTATATAAGAGGCAAGCATTCTAACAGACCTCATGCCAATGACAACAAGAGAAAAAATAATGTTAGAAATCACATCAAAATGTTTCCAAGGTACACATCACATTATAGTAGAATGCAGAATGAGAAGAAGTCCAACATAAACTCTGTTCACTCGATTGCTGGAATGTACCGTTTGTGTTGTGAAGATCTTAAAAATACAGATGAAGTCCCAGTGAAACAACATGTGTATAAAACCATTTTCAACTTGGAATATAATGTTAGTTTTAAATTGCCGTCGAATGATACATGTCGTATTTGTGATTCTTATAAAGCATGTAATAAAACCGAAACCACAGACATCAAACTACACCTTGAGAAAGCTGAAGCTGCAAATAGTGCTCTGAAAAGTGCCTCAAAACAGGATGGTAGTGATCACTCATTTTGTGCATGGGCTTATAACAAGCACTGCCAACACCATATATTTCGACGGAAACAGTTTTTTTATAAGAAACAACTTTGGACATATAATTTGTGTATTCACCATCATAGTGATAAGAAGGCAATGATATGTGTCTCTTCTGAGAATGTTGCATCTAGAGGGGCTGAAGAAGTAGCTAGTTGTGATTTAAAGGCTTTAAACATGATGAAGGAAGAACGTCATCAAAGGCACATCATTTATTCTGATTTGTGTGTTGGACAAAATAAAAGCTATATTATCCTAGGTCTGTGTTTAATGATGTGCCATGTAAGGATGTCAAGGATTTCATTTTCTGTACTTCAAATTGTAATGAAGTGGCCTAATGTTTAATAGTATTTGTAAAACACCATCCAGTTACTGTAACAAAAGTTTGTTTCACAGCAGGAGTTCACATTACTATACAAAATCAGTTTCCTTAATTCCCATTTTCAGACACAACATACTCCAGTGGCATGTGCCCTTTTTCCACTGGGCCCCTCAAATGTGCTGTTGTGATCTGTCAACAATTGTGCTGTTGTGATACCTCTTGCTGGGGAATACAGTTCCAATAATATTGATTTACAGAAATACTGCCAAGGTGTCTGCAGCACTTGACAAGCTGTTTCCAGAGCAAGTGAATGGGGCTTCATTATGAACACCACTTGCAGAATAAAGAAACCTTTATTCTTTCCCTTCTTCCCATTCATAGTTACTTAGTTTCATGTTCCATTGATAATTTTGTGAGATAGATTGTAATGATGTAGAATGAGTCATTTTACATTCACAGCACAAATTAATTTTCACATATGGTTACAACATTCTGAACATTTGTAAGTTTTTTTATATTACGAAAAGAAAAAAATGATAACAGAAGTGAGTTAGTAATTCCAACCCACCACCTTTTTAAACACTACAGTAATAGAAATTCTTCTTTCTCAGTTTGTTTTCAAATTTTTTATTTTTATTTATTTATTTATTTTTGCTGTGTGTCAGACTTTTGTTATCACTGGGTGAGTGATTAAAAATTTTTGTTGCAGCACTGAGCACCCTTTTTCGTGCTAAATACAACCTTAATGTGGTGTAATGAATGTCTTTTCTTTCTAGTATTATAATTATGTACATCGTTGCTCCTTTTGAGCTGTAGTGGATAATTTACAACAAACTTCATGAGAAAATAAATATACTGTGAAGCAGGAGACACAATCCTTAACTCCTTAAACTGATGTATACAAGATTATTGTGCTTGATCACCACATATTATCCTTACAGCACATTTTGGTCAATGAAGACTTTCTTTCTTAAAGACGAGTTACCCCAGAACATTATGTCACATGATGTTATTGAACAAAAGTTACAAAAAATGTCAATTTCCTGATTGTCTCTGTGCAAGATTTGCAATGATTCTACATGCAAATGTGTCTGAACTAAGTTGTTTTAGGAGTTACAAAAGGCGATTTCTCCAATTTAAATTCTCATCAATATGGACACCTAAGAATTTTGGCGTTCCCACCCCACCTATTATTTTCTTGTCATGTGTTACATTTTCATTGGTGCAGTTCCCCCTAAACGTACAGAACTGAATATATTGTGTTTTTTTCTTTCTGTCTTCTTTTTTCTTTTTTTAAATTGAGGGTGAGACCATTCACAGAAAACCAGTCAGTGATACTTTCAAGAACTCTGTTTACCATGTCTTCTGTTTCTGAATGTATGCTTGGATTGATTATAATACTAGCGTCATCTGCACAAACAACTAATTCTGCTTGTTGTATATTAGACAGAAGACCGTTTACATATATGAGGAACAACAGTGGACCTAAGATTGAGCCAAGGTTGGGGAATCCCATACGTCATTTCTCCCCAGTCAGAATTATGTTCTCAGACTATATTACCAAGTACAACTTTCTGCACTCCCTTGATTAGATATGACATCCATTGGTTGACTGTACCATAAACCCATAAAGCTTCAATTTATCTAGGAGAATGCTGTGATTCACACAGTCAAATGCCTTAAATAGTTCACAAAAAATACCAAAAAGTGTTATTTTGTTATTTAATGCTTGTAAAATTTGGTGAGCGAACATGTACATGGCATTCTCAGTAGAGCAACCCTTCTGAAATCCAAACTGTGATTTGCTTAAGATATTATTGTTGCTAAGGTGAGATATTGTTCAAGAATACATCACCTTCTCAAAAATTTTGGAAAATGATATCAAGAGTGAAACAGGTCAGTGGTTATTGACATCCCTCTTATCACCTTTCTTAAAGTGGGGCTTGTTGTTGTTGTGGTCTTCAGCCCTGAGACTGGTTTGATGCAGCTCTCCATGCTACTGTATCCTGTGCAAGCTTCTTCATATCCCAGTACCTACTGCAACCTACATCCTTCTGAATCTGCTTAGTGTATTTATCTCTCGGTCTCCCTCTACAATTTTTACCCTCCACGCTGCCCTCCAATACTAAGTTGGTGAGTGGGGCTTAACAACAGCATATTCCAATCTCACTGGAAAAGTGCCTTGAGTTAGTGATGCATTACATATTTCAGATAAGACTGGGCTTACTGTGTGCAAACAAATATTTAGTACACTGTTGGAAACACAATTAAAACCAGATGAGCTTTTATTTTTGAGTCACTCAATAATTTTTTAATTTCAGAAAGATAAGCTAGTGACACATTCATATCACTGAATTTTATGAAAGTTGCATCTTCAACATACTGCCATGATTTTTCTCTTGAACTGTTTGTCCTCATGCTTTCTATTTTTAACTGTGAATAGGCCATCTGAGGACCACGTTCAAATTTCAATTCTTCATTATTTGTTCTTTTCTTTTCTTCCAATATCTGTTCACTGTGTTTCTTCTTTGTTTTCAAATCATTCTGAACCAGTCTTTTTAGCTACCCTGCCTTGGAGTCCTTCCATTTTCAATACTTTTTTCTGAAACACTTCTCTGTTGTTTATATCTTCTGGTTTTGTGTCATTTCTTTCTAAATCCATTTTTACTTCATTGGTATAGCTTCTTGTGGACTTCTTACCTCACAAATATTTGAAAATATTATTAGTTACCTACTGTCTTGCATTTGAAATAAATGTCCAAAAAACACGGGTCTTCTTCTTCTCATTACATTTGAAATATTTTGCTATATTTCAGGATTACTCCACAATTTCCAGCTTCCTGCTGTGTTGTATCCTAATGTTTTCCTTATAATACACCTTTCTAGTAGTGCTAATTTATCTACATTATAGTTTAATGCCAGGCATTCACTTGCATATAGGCATTCTGGCTCCACTACTGTGTTGTAATGTTTTATTTTTGCATTTCTGGATAGGCACTTTTTGTTGTAGAGGTCTTTGGTGATACCATATACTTTCTCCATTTAATGCTCTCTTTCCTCTATTGCAGATTTTTTCCAGAGCATTTTTTGGATTATCTCCCTTAGATGTTTGAATTTTTTTTACCCTTTCTATTTGTCCTTAACGTTTGTTAAAAATTTTGTTTTTTTCTGCAGGAATTCTTAAGCCACTTCTGCTTGCTATTTCTTCCAGGAGATTTATGTGGTATAGCAGATGCCACATCTTTGGAAAGTATGGCAGAATCATCTGCAAATGCAAGACAGTTGATTTCGATCTTTTTACTCTCTCTTCCTAATGTTATTGGCAAAATGTTGAGTTCAATAACTTTTTTGTTCCAAATTCTCACTGTTATCTCTAATACACTATTAAAAAGAATTGTATATAGGGCATCACCTTGTCATACATCTGTTTTTATTTTAAAAGACTGAAATTTCTTCCATAAATTTTACTTTACAGATTGTATCTGTACGCGCAGATTAGGTTTGCCAGTTTAGGCTTTACACAAAATTCTCAAATCATTTTATCTATAGTTTCTCTGTCAACAGAATCAAAAGCCTTTTTGAAATCCACAAGCATAACTACAATGCCCTTTGAATTAAGTAATCTGTGGCAAATTACTGCATTGAGATTAAATATTTGTTCTGAGTATGACCTTCCATTCCTAAATCCACCTTGATATTCACTTAAATGACTGTCTTGTGTTGTTTCTATTCTTCTTAATAAAATCCTGGAAAATGCTTTATACACCACTGGCAGTAAAGAGATTCCTCTGTAGTTATTTACATCCTGTTTATTACCTTTTTTATGGAGTGGGTGTATCAAGGTAACTTTCCATTCCTCTGAGACTTTCTCTGTTTTCCACATTTCTTCAAAGAGTAAACTTAACTCATTTGCTATATTGGGCAAGGTCCAGTTTAAAAGTTCAGCTGTAATAAAATCTTCTCCAGTAGCATTGTTGTTTTGAGGGTTTTAACTACTTCTTTAATTTCTTCTATAGTTGGTGGTAAATCTTCCTCCAAATGATTATTAAATGCGCCTGGTGCCAGTGACTCATCATTTATGCCCCTTCCATTCCATTCAATAGGGATGTTATCCTGTTCTGTGCCTAGTTGTCCTGTCTCTCGTTTCGCTACATTACTTATAGCCTTAAGACTCTTGTCAGAATAACTGATTTCTGACATTATGTGCAAGTTCCTTGACTTTTTTATAGCATTTCTTAGTAATTTTGAGTTGTCTTTGTAGTGTGCAACTACCACTGGATCCCTACTTGTTTTTGGCAAAAGATACACTTCTCTTTTCCTTTCACAAGATTCTTTAAACCCTCTAGTGATCCATGGTTTTTAACATGATTTTTTACTGTCCTTTCTGACTAGCTTATGCAGAAAACTATTTTCAGATAATGATATGAATTTATCCTGAAATAGATTAAATTTTAGCACTTGGTTCATTACAAATTTCATCCCAGAACATCTGCAAACTATTCTTAAAAGCATTTGTCCTGGAGTCATTAATTATTCTAATTGATTTACACTTAGGAGTATCCATAGTGTACGCCACTATGTTATTTATCCTAACTAACTGTCTTTATCCACCCGTGTTGGAAAGTTAATTCCCAAGATCAAACTGTAGGATCCAAAGTACGGTTTCCATATCATTTTTTCCCATCAGAATCCTTTACAAAATCAACATTGAAGTCACCACAGACTACTAACTGCTTGCTGCTGTCCGACAGATAATACAGCGAGGACTCCAGATTCGTCATAAACAGTTCAAAATTTCCTAGTGGGGATCTATATACAGTTACAATTAAAAATGAATTATTTTTAAGTATTAATTTACAAACACACATTTCTATGTACTGATCACTACAAAATCTACTTGTCTCAATGTTTGTGAACTTGTGTTCTGCCTTAATATAAGTAAAGACTCCTCCTTTCCTGCATGAGTAAGCTGCTATAGTGTAATCTTTTATGTGTAACTTATCCAACCCTGTGGTTATGTAGTGCTCAGGTTGTCTACCTTTTCAGAGTTCTCTAAATATTCTTCCACATCTTTCAAAACATGGTGCTTGAATCCTCATTCTAATCTAAAAAAAGGTTCCTCTCAAACACCAGCAACCTTGAGGACAGTCCCAGAAGAGAAGATATCTTGTCTTCACAGCAAATGTCACTACAAACAGAGAAGAAAATACATATAGGAACACAGGGAATGGAAACCTGTCATCAAGGAACTAAGTTTCAGTCTCACAGGAAAGAAACAGATGAAGAATTATCACCGATTTGGACAACCTACAAAAGAATGCTATTCATCACACTGCGTCAAAATTTGAAGATTGTGGCTTCTTGGTAGTGAGAAGAATTAGAAGTCAAGCAATTATCACCTCTCAACAGATAATTCTGTTGCTGACCTCTGTATCTGAGATGTGAAGCAAGTCTACAGGTCTCCAACAGTTAACAGTAGCGTGTGTGTGTGTGTGTGTGTGTGTGTGTGTGTGTGTGTGTGTGTGTGACATTTCCTCTGCACAACATAGCTAACAGTGGACTCAGGAATATGTAGTATGTGTTAAAACTGACAGAATTCTCAAATTTGTGTACACTTACATGGAGACTGCACAACAATTAGATATTTGTAATTGTTTACATTTATAGTATGTGAAATAAAGAACTCAAATATCAACCAGCAAAAGCAATTCGGTGTAACTCTAAAAAATTCTCAAGAAAATCAAACTTGAAATTTTCCGAGCATCTTTATTTAATCCGTAATTCGTGGCCTAACTTGCAGATGGGCCACATTGCTCTGTGGTATAATGTTCACCCGTGACATGATGGCCAGGGTCTGATTCCCAGCTGCTGCAAATTTTCAAACACTGGTGCATGTTCTATGAGCATTTCTGTGAAATGTTAAATACATAATGATGAAAAAAATTAATCTGTAATTTTTTGTTAACAATTTTTTTTTATAATAGAGTGATAATTAAGAATTTATATTTTGTGTGTAAAATGTATTTAGAAATGACAAGCTGTTGATTTTTTTAAATAAAAAATTGACAATTAGATGTGTGTTAATTAGCATACATTGGATGAAGTTTATATTTAAATGATGTAGGTATTAGATCTGAGCAGGGAAAAAGACCAAAACGAAATCTGAACCAGAACCTACAAGTACTGTGCACCACCAATTTTCTTTTTTTCCCCATCTTTACAGATTTTATGCTTCAAGGAAATGCCCACAGAACACACAAAATTGTTAAAAAAACTTGCAACAGCTGAGAATAGAACCTGAGCCACCCAGATTGTAGGCAAGCTTTCTACTACAGAGCCATGTTATCCATCAACAGACTCTGCCATGAATTACTGAATTTCAAAGTCGATTTTCTCTAGAAATGTTGAGAGTTGCATCAAACTGCTTTGGATGATTAGTTTCTTAGTTATGAACTTCATGTACCATAAATTAAAAAAAAAATACAAAAATCTGATTGTTGTGTGGTCTCCTTGCTAGTACTGTGACCCCATCTGTACTCGCTCAGTTCTCTTGCTACTCAGTCTACTCAAACACAAGTAGGTAGAGGTACCATATTTTGCTCGCATTTATTTAACCCTGTTGTCACCCAGAGAACATTCAGTCTGGCCGTATAGTGCACATCCGAAATTTAGTCAGTTGCTGTCTATGAGTTACAATGAGAGTCAAGTTCTTCATTACATGTTGAAACAGCATCATTCATTTGAAAACAATCTGTACACCTACAAATAAAATATTCCTGTTGCTGTCATGTGCGAAGTACTAGAATCTACAATATTATTTTCTCAATTAACAAAGAAGCAGTAATGGAGTGATTGGAAAAATTCTCCATGTAATGGCAAACACAACATGTGTATAACTATTCATATTAGTTAAGCTGAGGGAGTGTTTAGAACAATATAAAATACTTACCTTGCCATTTTTCTGTCTTGAGACATAACCATGCACATCACCGCATCATCTGAAATCGGTAAAAGAACAATTATGAGTTGAGGATTATATATTGCAGTAATACTACAAACCACAGGTAGCTTTACAGTTTCACACAACAGAAAACGAGCTGCTACCTGACTGATAAACAGTAACTTAGTTTGAAAAAGAGCTCACTTCTAGGCCTATTACACATTAATGATTTGCTTCAAAATAGCAGACTGCTAAAGTTGTTTTGTTTGTTTCTGTACGATATAATAGTAATGGTTACATGCTCAGGTCAGGGAGTGAATAATGAAGTCAATCATATCCTGGAGAGTATATATATATATTCAAGCTTTCGCAACAAACGGTTGCTTCATCAGGAAAGAGGGAAGGAGAGGGAAAGACAAAAGGACGTGGGTTTTAAGGGAGAGGGTAAGGAGTCATTCCAATCCTGGGAGTGCAAAGACTTACCTTAGGGGGGAAAAAAGGACAGGTATACACTCGCATACACACACATATCCATCCGCACATATGGGCAGAGATGTCGGTCGAGGCGGAAGTACAAAGGCAAAGATGTTGTTGAATGACAGGTGAGGTATGAGTGGCGGCAACTTGAAATTAGCGGAGGTTGAGGCCTCGCGGGTAACGAGAAGAGAGGATATACTGAAGGGCAAGTTCCCATCTCCGGAGTTATGACAGGTTGGTGTTAGTGGGAAGTATCCAGATAACCCGGACGGTGTAACACTGAGACAAGATGTGCTGGCCGTGCACCAAGGCAGGTTTAGCCACAGGGTGATCCTCATTACCAACAAACACTGTCTGCCTGTGTCCATTCATGCGAATGGACAGTTTGTTGTTGGTTATTCCCACATAGAATGCGTCACAGTGTAGGCAGGTCAGTTGGTAAATCACGTGGGTGCTTTCACACGTGGCTCTGCCTTTGATCGTGTACACCTTCCGGGTTACAGGACTCGAGTAGGTGGTGGTGGGAGGGTTACAAGGGTAGGAGCAAGAGGGTAGGGAAGGTGGTTTGGGGATTTCATAGGGATGAACTAAGAGGTTACAAAGGTTAGGTGGATGGCGGAAAGACACTCTTGGTGGAGTGGGGAGGATTTCATGAAGGATGGATCTCATTTCAGGGCAGGATTTGAGGAAGTCGTATCCCTGCTGGAGAGCCACATTCAGAGTCCGATCCAGTCCCGGAAAGTATCCTGTCACAAGTGGGGCACTTTTGGGGTTCTTCTGTGGGAGGTTCTGGGTTTGAGGGGATGAGGAAGTGGCTCTGGTTATTTGTTTCTGTAAGGTCGGGAGGGTAGTTGCGGGATGCGAAAGCTGTTTTCAGGTTGTTGGTGTAATGGTTCAAGGATTCCGGACTGGAGCAGATTCGTTTGCCACGAAGACCTAGGCTGTAGGGAAGGGACCGTTTGATGTGGAATGGGAGGCAGCTGTCATAATGAAGGTACTGTTGTTTGTTGGTGGGTTTGATGTGGACGGATGTGTGAAGCTGGCCATTGGACAGATGGAGGTCAACGTCAAGGAAAGTGGCATGGAATATGGAGTAGGACCAGGTGAATCTGATGGAACCAAAGGAGTTGAGGTCGGAGAGGAAATTCTGGAGTTGTTCTTCACTGTGAGTCCAGATCATGAAGATGTCATCAATAAATCTGTACCAAATTTTGGGTTGGCAGGCCTGGGTAACCAAGAAGGCTTCCTCTAAGCGACCCATTAATAGGTTGGCGTACGAGGGGGCCATCCTGGTACCCATGGCTGTTCCCTTTAATTGTTGGTATGTCTGGCCTTCGAAAGTGAAGAAGTTGTGGGTCAGGATGAAGCTGGCTAAGGTAATGAGGAAAGAGGTTTTAGGTAGGGTGGCAGGTGATCGGCGTGAAAGGAAGTGCGCCATCGCAGCAAGGCCCTGGACGTGTGGAATATTTGTGTATAAGGAAGTGGCATCAATGGTTACAAGAATGGTTTCCGGGGGTAACAGATTGGGTAAGGATTCCAGGCGTTCGAGAAAGTGGTTAGTGTCTTTGATGAAGGCTGGGAGACTGCATGTAATGGGTTGAAGGTGTTGATCTACGTAGGCAGAGATACGTTCTGTGGGGGCTTGGTAACCAGCTACAATGGGGCGGCCGGGATGATTGGGTTTGTGAATTTTAGGAAGAAGGTAGGTGTGCGGGGTGTTGGTGGGGTCAGGCGGTTGATGGAGTCAGGTGAAAGGTTTTGTAGGGTGCCTAAGGTTCTGAGGAATGGGATACCTTGGCAAACTTTGTATGTAGTGTTGTCTGAAAGCTGACGCAGTCCCTCAGCCACATACTCCCGACGATCAAGTACCACGGTCGTGGAACCCTTGTCCACCGGAAGAATGAAGATGGATCGGTCAGCCTTCAGATCACGGATAGCCTGGGCTTCAGCAGTGGTGATGTTGGGAGTAGGATTAAGGTTTTATAAGAAGGTTTGAGAGGCAAGGCTGGAAATGAGAAATTCCTTGAAGCTTTGGAGAAGGTGATTTTGAGGAAGAGGAGGTGGGTCTCGCTGTGACGGAGGGCGGAACTGTTCCAGTCAGGGTTCAATTTGGATAGTGTCTTGGGGAGTTGGATCATTAGGAGTAGGATTAGGATCATTTTTCTTCGGGGCAAAGTGATATTTCCAGCAGAGACTACGAGTGTAGGACAGTAAATCTTTGACGAGGGCTGTTTGATTGAATCTGGGAGTGAGGCTGAAGGTGAGGCCTTTGGATAGGACAGAGGTTTCAGATTGGGAGAGAGGTTTGGAGGAAAGGTTAACTACTGAATTAGGGTGTTGTGGTTCCAGATTGTGTTGATTGGAATTTTGAGGTTTTGGAGGGAGTGGAGCTGGAAGTGGGAGATTGAGTAGATGGGAGAGAGTGGGTCTGTGTTCAATGAGAGGAGGTTGAGGTTTGCTGGAAAGGTTGTGAAGGGTGAGTGAGTTGCCTTTCCGGAGGTGGGAAACCAGGAGATTGGATAGTTTTTTGAGGTGGAGGGTGGCATGCTGTTCTAATTTGCGGTTGGCCTGTAGGAGAATGCTCTGAACAGCCGGTGTGGATGTGGGAGAGGAAAGATTGAGGACTTTTATTAAGGATAGGAGTTGACGGGTGTGTTCATTGGCTGAGTTGATGTGTAGGTGAAGGATTAGGTGGGTGAGGGCAATGGATTGTTCAGTTTGGAACTGGTATAGGGACTGATGGAAAGAAGGGTTACAGCCAGAGATGGGAACTTTAAGTGTGAGACCTTTGGGGGTAATGCCAAATGTCAGACAAGCCTGGGAAAATAAAATATGGGAGCGTAATCTGGCTAGGGCGAAGGCATGTTTGCGGAGGGAATGTAAATAAAACTTAATGGGGTCGTTGTGGGGATGTTGTGAGGGTGACATGGTATTAGAAGGTGGAAAGTGTAACATGAGGCTGAAATGAAAATGAAAATAAAAATATATGGGGAGAGATAAAGGTGAACTAGAAAGCAACTGGAGATCTGGTGTGAAAAAAGGGGAAAAAGTGTTGGTAAAAGCTGAGCTATGTTGATCCTGTGGTGAACTTGGGTTGGTAAACAACGATGTGCAGAAAGGTTAGGTGGTTGTGTTGCCGCCAAAACACGTTAAAGGGTGGAGAAATTCGGGAAAATTTCGAAAAAACTGCGTGTAAATGTATTAAAAGGAGTGGTTTTGTGGTGGCAGATTATGAAAATGAGGCTAACAATTGTCTGACGAAGAAATAATGACGTTAAAACCTGTGGGAAGCGGCTAAAAATGATCAGTGATGTGGGAAAAACGGAAATGGAAATAAAGCGAAAGTTATTAGAACTAGCCGAAATGGTTGTTTAATAGGTGAAAGGAACTGTTTGTGAACTGGAAACGGTGGATTTTATAGCAGCGGTAGTGTTGAAAGCAGAAAAAATTTTTTTTTTGGTTATGGTTTGGAAGTGGGTTACGTATTATTGAGTATATATAGGCGGGATAAAACTGTATGGTAGATTATGGTAAAAGGGAGAAGGTGAATACAAAGTGAAACTACTTGCAAAAACAGAAAGAGAAAATAAGATGACAGAAAAGATTTCGAAATGCAACAGTGACAATAGCAAACGTAATTGTTGGGTTCAAATTAATGATATGAATATTATAGAGGGAAACATTCCACGTGGGAAAAATATATCGAAAAACAAAGATGATGTGACTTAACAAACGAAAGCGCTGGCAGGTTGATAGGCACACAAACACAAACATACACACAAAATTCAAGCTTTCGCAACCAACGGTTGCTACATCAGGAAAGAGTGAAGGAGAGGGAAAGACGAAAGGATGTGGGTTTTAAGGGAGAGGGTAAGGAGTCATTCCAATCCCGAGAGCGCAAAAACTTACCTTAGGGGGGGGAAAGGACAGGTATACACTCGCATACACACACATATCCATCCGCACATACACAGACACAAGCAGACATTTGTAAAGGCAAAGAGTCGCTGACTAGAGCGGAGCGCTCGCTGCTGTTGCTGCCGTCGCTGCTGTACGTTCGAGATGCCGCCCAAGATTAGCGGGAAGGCCGCCAAGAAGGCTGGCAAGGCGCAGAAGAACATTTCGAAGGGCGACAAGAAGAAGAAGCGCAAGAGGATGGAGAGCTATGCCATCTACATCTACAAGGTGCTGAAGCAGGTGCACCCTGGCACGGGCATCTCGTCGAAGGCGATGAGCATGGTTAACAGCTTCGTGAACGACATTTTCAAGCACATTGCGGCCGAGGCGTCTCGCCTGGCGCACTACAACAAGCGCTCGACCATCACGTCCCGCGAGATCCAGACCGCCGTGCGGTTCTTGCTGCTTGACGAGCTGGCCAAGCACGCCGTGAGCAAGGGCACGAAGGCGGTGACCAAGTACACGATCTCCAAGTAAGGAGGTGGCTCTGGAAGGAAGGAGAAGGCCCCTCCGTTGCCGCCGGAGCGTTGTGGCGTAGGCGGGGAGGAGGCGAGAGCGGTGAACACAGTGCATAATAACAAAAAAAATCCTAGGCTAACGTTCTGTTCCATCAGTGATGGATTTCTGACACATGGCAAGCTCTTGTAGAATATACACATTCACCACCTTTTACACCCGCTGAATGCAGTTACTGCAAGTAGCAATGAATACAATACAACAATGTAACTATCGGCACTACATAACCACTGCGATGACTATGACATCATACAATCACATATATATTTAACTGTCAAAGAACGCCTCGAGGGTATATAGGGGATTTTGGCAGGAATATTCTTGTGGTGGTTGTTGGGATGTTTAAGGGGGACTAAACAGCGAAGGTCATCAGTCCCCCATTCCAAAATCAGGCGAGCCGAAAAACTACGGAGCAGGTAAAAACCAAAGGGGGAGGAGACGTCCCTCCAGGCGCTAAAAGAACACAAATGCAGCAACAAAAACTACAGACAAGAACAGGACAGAGGAACACCAGACAGAAAGAAACAGAAGAAAGGAAGATGGCCGGAGACTGGTTGACTGACCACGAGAACAAAAAAAGGGAAAGAGTCAACCATCTCACGACACACCAGAACAGCAACAGACACAAGGACAAAAGACACAGAAAGGGAAAGGTGCAGGACCTCCCTAAATCGAACCATAAAACGGACTACCACGGATAAAATTTAAAACGTCATCAGCCATGGAGGCATCATCGGATAAAACCAAAGCCAAAGTGCCCGGGAGATTAAAAGATTGCCGGAGTGTGCGCAATAGAGGACACTCCAGCAAAATGTGGCTGACCGTCAGCCGGGACCCACACCGACACAGGGGGGGATCCTCCTGACGCAACAGATGGCCGTGCGTCAGGTACGTATGGCCGATGCGCAGCCGACACAGGACCACCGAGTCCCTGCGAGAAGCCCGCAGGGAGGAACGCCACACAGCGGTCGTCTCCTTGACAGCCCGCAGTTTATTCGGGGCTGTCATGCCACGCCACTCAGCAGCCCACATCCCAAGTACCTTACGGCGCAACACCAGCTGCTGGTCGCGAGCCGTAAGGCCGATCTCCAAAGCTGGGGCGTCTATCGCCCCTTTGGCCAGCCTGTCAACACGTTCGTTCCCCGGGATGCCAACGTGACCTGGCGTCCAAACAAAAACCACCGAACGACCAGAGTGGGTAATGGTGGAAACAGACTCCCGAATAGAGGACACCAGAGGAGAAGAGGGATAGCAGCGGTCAATGGCCTGGAGGCTGCTCAGGGAGTCACTGCAGATGACGACGGACGCACCTGAGCAGGAACGCATATGCTCAAGAGCGCGCAAGATGGCCACCAGCTCTGCAGTAAAAATACTGCAGCCAGCCGGCAAGGAGCGTTGCTCAACATGGGCAGCGTGAGCAAAAGCGTAGGCAGTGCGACCATCAACTAGGGAACCATCAGTGTAGACAGGCTCACAGTCCGGAAATGATTCGAGGAGCGCAAGAAAACGGCGACGGAGGGCCACAGGCGGAACCGAGTCCTTAGGTCCCTGTGCCAAATCCAGACGGACGGACGGCCGGGACAAACACCAGGGAGGCGTAGGTGTACGGACCCGGAAGGGAGGCAGAAGAGGGAATGACCCCAGTTCGGACAGCAGGGACTGGACACGGACAGCGACGGAAAGCCCAGACCTAGGTCGCCGTTCGGGCAGATGGACGACCATGGCAGGGAAAAGCAGGCGACGATTGGGATGGCCTGGCGAGCAATGTACGTGGACAGCATAGTCGGCGAGCAGACGATGGCAGCGAATCTGCAGCGGGGGAAGCCCGGCCTCCACCAGTAGACTATCCACGGGGCTGGTGCGAAAAGCGCCAGTTGCAAGCCGAACCCCACAGTGGTGTATGGGGTCTAACAACTTCAACAGTGAGGGGGACGCAGACCCATAGGCCAGGCTCCCATAATCAAGCCGGGACCGCACAAAGGCCCTGTACAACCGCAGCAGCGTGCAGCGATCTGCACCCCAAGACGTGTGGCTAAGGCAGCGGAGGGCGTTGAGGTGCCGCCAGCATTTTTGCTTCAGCTGAGTAACATGAGGAACCCATGTGAGTCGGGCATCAAACACGAGTCCCAAGAAGCGGCAAGTGTCCACCACTTCAAGCAGGTGGCCGTCGAGGTAAAGTTCAGGATGAGGGTGGACCGTCCGACGCCTGCAGAAGTGCATAACTCGAGTCTTGGGTGCAGAGAACTGAAAACCGTGAGTCAGAGCCCATGATGCTGCCTTGCGAATGGCGACTTGCAGCCTGCGGTCGGCGACTCCCGTAGTTGTGGAGCTAAATGAGATGCAGAAGTCGTCGGCATACAAAGAAGGAGACACCGACGACCTCACTGCTGCAGCCAGACCATTAATGGCCACCAGAAATAAGGAGACGCTCAACACTGAGCCCTGCGGGACCCCATTTTCCTGTATATAAGATGAACTAGAGGTGGCACCGACTTGCACCCGGAAAGAGCGGCGCAATAAAAAGCTTTGAAGAAAAGCCGGGAGCTGACCACGAAGACCCCACTCATGCAACGTGGCGAGGATGTGATGCCTCCATGTTGTGTCATACGCCTTCCGCAGATCGAAAAATACAGCAACGAGATGCTGACGTCGGGCAAAGGCCGTACGGACAGCAGATTCCAGCCGCACCAAATTGTCCACTGCAGACCGGCCCCGACGGAAGCCACCCTGGGATGAAGCGAGGAGACCGCGCGACTCAAGGACCCAACACAAACGCCGCCCCACCATACGTTCGAGCAATTTGCACAAAACGTTGGTGAGGGTAATGGGACGATAGCTGTCCACCGCCAGTGGGTCCGCACCGGGCTTCAAGATGGGGACAACAACACCCTCTCGCCATTGCGACGGGATCACGCCTTCACTCCAAATGCGATTAAAGATCGCGAGAATGTGTCTCTGGCTGTCCCTGGAGAGATGCTTCAGCATCTGCGCGTGGATGCAGTCTGGGCCTGGTGCTGTATCAGGGCAATCGGCGAGGGCAGCGAGGAATTCCCTCTCGCTGAAAGGAGCATTGTATGTTTCAGAACGACGCGTGTGGAATGAGAACGGCGTCCGCTCGGCTCGCTCCTTGAGAGAGCGAAAGGCGGGGGGATAAGATGCAGTCGCAGAGCTCTGAGCAAAGTGCGCGGCAAGCCATTCAGCAATGGCGGCAGCATCCATGCAGACAGCGCCGTCCAAGGAGAGCCCAGGGACACCCATAGGGGTCTGGTATCCATAAATCCGCCGGATCTGGGACCACACGAGTGAGGGGGAGACATGGGAGCCCAAGGATGAGACATACCTCTCCCAGCACTCCTGCTTACGCCGTGCAATAAGACGACGGGCGAAGGCACGGAGCCTCTTAAAGGCGATGAGGGTCTCCAGAGACGGGTGCCGCCTATGACGCTGAAGAGCCCGCCTACGGTCGCGAATAGCCTCAGCAATCTCCAGCGACCACCAGGGGACAGCCTTCCTCCGAGGGAGGCCAGAAGAACGGGGGATGGAAGCCTCGGCCGCTGAAATGATGGACATGGTTAAAACACGGACCACCTCGTCAATGTCACCCTGTGAGGGAGACTCTATGGTTGCCGCAGAAGTAAAACCCGGCCAGTCAGCCCTGAGGAGAGCCCAGCGAGGCAGGCGCCCAGAAGAATGACACTGGGGCAGTGACAAATAGATGGGAAAATGGTCACTACCACACAGGTCAGGATGCACTCTCCAGTGGAGGGATGGGACAAGTCCAGGGCTGCAAATAGAGAGATCGACGGCCGAGAACGAGCCATGGGCAACACTGAAATGCGTGGGAGCACCGGTATTCAAGAGGCTAAGGTCGAGCTGAGCCAACACATGCTCCACGGCCCGACCATGGTCATCGGAGACAGTCCCACCCCATAGAGGGTTGTGGGCATTAAAATCGCCCAGAAGCAGCAAAGGTGGCGGGAGTTGAGCCAGCAGTGCAGCCAAGACATGTCGGGGGAGCTCCCCATCCGGAGGAATGTAAACAGAGCAAACAGTAATAGCCGGCGAGAGCTCAACCCTGACAGCGACTGCCTCTAAAGGCGTCTGAAGGGGTACCGGCGAGCTACAAACAGAGTGGTGAACAAAAAGACAAACCCCACCCGACGCTCGTTGACAGGCAGCGCGGTTCTTATAGTATCCCCGATAACCGCGAAGGGCGGGGGTCCGCAGTGCCGGAAACCAAGTTTCCTGCAGAGCAATGCAGAGAACAGGGGAATCACTCAGAAGCATCCGGAGCTCAGGCAGGTGGCGGAAATAACCACCGCAGTTCCACTGGAGAATGGAAGCAGGAAGGGACTGGGAGGGCGTGAATGCGACTAAGAGGCAGACAGCGCCTCAGAGCCAACTGCCGCCACCGGGGGAGAGGCAGCTGAGTCCATAGGAGAGGCCCCCAAGGGTTCCGTGAGGGCGAGATCCGCGGCAGAGGCGAGGATCTCCACCTCATCCCCGGAGCCAGGACTATGTACAGCAGGCGGTGCTGAAACTGCCGGAACGTCCTTCTTCTTGGACACATGCCGTTCCTTCTTCTCACGTCGGCCCTTAGGGTGAGAGGGCTGGGAGAGCTTCTCTGAAGGAGCGTCGGAGGCTGACGACGACGCAGAAGCCCTACGACCAGCAGGTGGCGGAACCTTCAGCCACTGGCTGACATCTGGCTGGGAAGGAGAAGAAACGGAGGAAGGGAGAACCCCGAGGGACCCCTTCCGCAAGAGAGGAACCGGCGGAGGCAACGCTGGCGGAGAAGGAGGGGGAGGGATCGAGCCTCCCGGTTGTGGAGCAGATGTCACTCCCGAAGTAAGCGTGGGGGGAGCGACAGAAGAGGGTTTGCCCCCAACTGCTAAGGGGGCAACAGAGGAAGGCTTGCCCCCAGGCACGAGGGGGGCAGACAGAGATACATGGCCCCGAGGGCCCACTGAAGGCGGCACAGATGAGGCGACAACCGTCGCTCGCGTGGGCGACGATAACGTGGCTGCAGCATAAGATGTTCGAAGGGAAGCAGGATACAACCTTTCATATTTCTGTTTAGCCTCTCGATAAGTAAGCCGGTCCAGGGTCTTAAATTCCATTATCTTCCGCTCCTTATGAAGAACGGGGCAATCCGGCGAGCATGGAGAGTGGTGCTCCCCACAGTTGACACATACAGGCGGAGGCGCACATGGAGAATCAGGATGAGAGGGGCGTCCGCAATCTCAACATGTAGCGCCGGATGGGCAACGGGAGGACATATGCCCAAACTTCCAGCAATGGAAGCACCGCATCGGGGGAGGCACGTATGGCTTGACGTCGCAACGGTAAACCATCACCTTGACCTTCTCGGGCAAGACATCACCCTTGAAGGCCAAGATAAAGGCACCGGTGGCCACCCTGTTTGTCTTGGGTCCTCGATGGACACGACGGACAAAATGCACACCACGTCGTTCCAAGTCGGCTCTCAGCTCGTCATCGGATTGCAACAAGAGGTCACGATGGTAAATAATCCCCTGGACCATATTTAAGCTACTGTGGGGAGTGACGGTAACAGGGACGTCACCCAGCTTATCACACAAGAGCAACGCTCATGACTGGGCTGGGGAGGACGTCTTGAGGAGGATGGACCCATTCCTCATTTTTGACAACCCTGCCACTTCCCCAAACTTATCCTCCAGGTGTTCCACAAAAAACATAGGCTTCGTCGGAAGAAAGGAGTCACCATCAGTCCTGCTGCAGACAAGGTATTGCGGTACGTAAGGCTCCCGCTTGGCACTAGATCGGCGTCCCTCCCATGGCACAGCCAACGAGGGGAACGTCTGAGGGTCATATTGCGCAGCATCGAAGTCGACTCTACCTCGCTTAGAGACGCTGGTGGCCGTGCGACCACCAGCTTGGTGTGATTTATTGCGCTTCATTGCGCCACATCCGCCCAGATGCCACCTACTCCAAACGAGGGCTCTCCCCAAGGGCGCCACCCAGCCAAAGCAACGGGTACCTGGCCGATATCCCGTTGCCCGGAGTCCCCGTGCCCCAGACAAGATGGGCACATACTCCTTGGCATGCATGGGGAGGAAACAGCTCTGGCATCTGTAGTGCGATCCCTGCGTGGTCAGGGGGCTACCACCAAGAGGGTACATGACGACCCCACCACAACGGACTGGCTACCGTGCTGGATTTTAGGTGTTGAAAGGGTCCACAGTTGTCGTGGGCGCTAAGAAGAAGAGTGTGCAGAAGGCGAGAAGGAGACAACCCAGAAGATGTTGGGCGTAGTCCCCCCCCACACGACAACAGGTAACATGCAAGATGGTGGAGCAAGATGGACCAATAGAAAAACACCACGTAAGGTGTCCTTCCCCAAATGGCACGCACTAACAATGGAAATTTGGAAAAAAAATAGGTCAAACCCAAGAGGGGACCATCACAGAAGGCCGAAACGTTTGAGACTCCTTTTAGTCGCCTCTTACGACAGGCAGGAATACCGCGGGCCTATTCTTACCCCCGAACCCGCAGGGGGGAAATATTCTTGTAATTAATTCCTTGAAACACTGTAAAACTTTGAAAATACTAGACCAAAGTGCAAAAAATACATCAATAAATAAGTACAGAATTCAGCACAATTATTACCATCCCTCACATATTAGCAGTACTAGGTGTGTTCCCACTGTATGACGACTCAAACTGATCATTCGAATGATGCAGTAGTCTTCCAAAATCCTTCCTCTCCTAGAGTACTTATGACAGCTCTCTTTCTTTCCTTTTGACACAGTGGTGCAACTGTTTTCACTTTGTCCCTCAAATCTACACTACTTAGGAAACTTAAGAACCTCACCCGTGTGCTGTTCATTCTGCCTTTATAATTTTGAAGGGGAGTCTCAACATTCTCAGCCAAGTGGAAGAGTTGGTTTTGCCATCACATTGAAATCTGACTTGTATTTCTTTCCTCTCCTCTACCAAAGCTGCCTTCAATTTTCCAATTAATTTATTATAATTTGTTAAGGGGACCACACTGCGGTTCAGGTCGAAAAAAATCTATTTTTGGTTTTCATCACATTTCGATAGATTAAGGTTTTATTTAAGTACTCTGAAAAGGATTTTGCTGAATTTTTTTTTTTTTCGAGCATTTGAAGAACATTTTCCTACCATGTGTGTTTATGTGCCACACCCACTTTTCTGTCACCCACTTTTCTGCATATATTTTATATCTTTATATCCCAACATTGCATGTTAGGGATTATTTTTTTTTTTCTTTTACTCCCAAGTGTGTTGGCTATCCTTGGATTGCAACGGTCGGTATGCTTTTGTTTCTGCTGTTTGTAAACAACACATTTTCAAACACACGGTTAGTTTTGTTCATGTGTGATTGCGAGTAGTTGTTGCAGAAAACTTGCAGGTATACTATGGGCAGGCAAATAGCAGAAATAAAGAAAATCTGGAGGCAATGCAGAGAGATGTTTGGGCCAAATTCTTCCATAAGTCCTCTACTGATGATAAGCCATGTCATACATTGTGATCATCAGGAGAAAATTCGTTGTGCAAATATAATAGGGCTCAGGCAACTGGAGAATCTTAATCTCACACGCATTCTCTTCCTGCTGCTGTTATTACAGCAATTAAACCTATTTTCAGAGACTTGGCTCATCCGACCTTCTAATGTCTGCATGGGCAGACACAGAACCCAAATAAATGTTTCAACAGCATAATTTGGAACCACCTTCCTAAAACTGTATTTGTAGGCATGCATACAATGAAACTAGGAGTTCATGATGCTGTTTTTACATTCAATTGTGGTAATATTGGAAAGCGTTGGGTATTGAAAAAGCTGGGAATTAATCCTGGTGAAAATATGATCACTGGGCTGCAAGACTGCGATAAAATGAGGATAGCCGATGCAGACAGGTCTGCATCTAATACGGTCAAGAAAGCAAGACAAACATCCAGAAAGGTAAAAAAGAAGCTGGAAGACCTGCTAGAGGTCAAAGAAGGGCCATCATATGCAGCAGGACAGTTTTAATTAACTGTAAGTAACAAATTTCAAAAGTTTTTTCTTTAAAGTCAATTTCCCCCAAACTAAAATTTTCAGTACACATGTCCCACTATACTAGAAACTATCACAGATAAATGAGTGAAATATTCAGAGATTTTGCATAACATAAAAAGCCGCCTCTGGTACTACATTCATTAATATTCCCCCATTAGGAAGTTCACAAAAATATTTTCTGCAGAAAAAACTTAATATTTTTTTGTTAATAAATTTAAAAAAAGTATTTCTTAAAAACTACAAAATAGATAGAGTAGATTTTAATAAAGTTGACTCTGTTAGCGTCATGTAACATACAGTAAAAATATTAGGGTCCTGCATCAAATAGTATTTTCAGAAATGGGTCAAATACTTGCCTAAATTAACATGGCTTAGATAGGCAGGATGTGTTCCCCTTAAATTCCACTCTGTGTCTGCTGGGCCCACAAAGTGCAAAATATGGCTACACAAATAAAGATATAAAGTTTGTTACTTGTTCTATTGTTTCATCATTGCTTGAAATTTTCACTCAACAGATTTTCGCTCCAGTTACAGCCACTGTCTTTGTTTTACCATCCACGATTTCCATGTTGTACATTTCAGAACGTTTCAGAGTTTTTATGCCAAGCTGTAGAATCATCTTTACTTTCCACTACTAAGGTTCAGTTAAAACAACTTTGCAGCTGTGGTATCTCAGGTTTTCTCAGTGTGACTGATCCATGACATGTTTCCAGGGGTTACATATAACGAAAAAACTCGTTTTAACACCTGAATGAAGCAGCTAGGATTGTTGTTGAGATATTGTGCACAAAATGAAAAAAACAACAACTCAGCAGAACACTGGGAACCACATGATTTACTTTGAAATTTACTTTCAGATGAGCTGAGTGATAAGAGATCAGCCAGTCACAACCTTTCTCAGTCTCCGTGTAACCACTGTGTTGAGTAGTTACATGTAGAGTCTCACCAGGGGAGACGTGTAATATGGGTTGGAGAGGGAAAAGTGGAACACAGAGTGATTCATACTGATTGCACAGACCATGTACTAGCAAGCAATACTGCCTGCCCCCACCATAGAAATTTGACAATAGCAATGTTACACTATCCAAGTCAATAGGTCACCAGCTTATGACAATGTTGACTGGAATACACTGAAATTTTGTATGTAGCATATGAACAATACACAGGACAAAAGGTTATTTACAACTTGTACAGAAACCAGACTCCAGTTATAAGGGTTGAGGGATCCAAAAGAGAACTGGTGATCGAGAAGGGAATAAGACAGAGTTGTAACCTATCCCAGTGTTATTCAACCTGTATAGTGAGTAAGCTGATAAAGAAAACTAAGGAGAAATTTAGAAAGGGAAATAAAGTTCAAAGAAATAAAATCTTTGAGGTTTGCCAATGACACCGTAATTCTGTCAGAGAGCAGCGATCTTTGAAAAACAGATGAACCAACTGCACAGAATGTACTTGTAGTTGTATTAAATCTGCTAATGTTGAAGAAATTAGGTCAGGAAATGAAGCAGTAGAAGTAGTAAATGAGGGGTTTTTTTTTTTTTGTGGAAAAAAAAAAGACGACATAAAAAGCAGAGTGGTTATAGCACAAAAAGTGTTACTGAAAAAGGAGGAATTGGTTAATATCTAATACAATTGTAAATGTTCAGAAGTATTTTTTGAAGGTATTCATCTGTACGGAAGTAAAACATGGATGATAAACTATTCAGGTGTGAAGAGAATATAAGATTTCGAAATGTGGTGCTACAGAAAATCTTGAAGATTAGTTGGGCAAAAGAGTTAATTAAAATGAGGAAGCACTGTATCACAGTTGGGGAAAAGAGAAACTTGTGGCACAATAGGACTAAAAGAAGAGATTCTTTGACAGAAAACATCCTGAGGCATGGGGGGAAAAGTGAGAGGTAAAAATTGTGCTGGGAGACCTAGACACGAATGTGGTCAGCTGGTTCAAACAGGTGTCAGCTGCAGTAGCTATGCAGAGCCAAAGATGTTTGCACAGGATAGATTTCCGTGGACACTCGAATCAAACATCTTCAGACTGAAGACCACAACACCAAAACAGGTAATCTGTGAGATAATATTTTCAAATTGAAAGAATATTTTCAGTCTGGAAGTGAGCCACTAAGGTCATATGTGGTGTCAATTGACTCACACTTGCCACTAATTCACAACCTGTAGATTCTTACATTGACATCACAGCACATTTGCTCCTTTGTGCCATTTGTGGTTCACGAAATCAACTTATTTAAGCAAATTCAAGTAAGAGTAGTAGTCTCTGTAGTGCCAGTACATTTTAACCACTGTTTGAAAAATCATGCAATCCTCTGCAGCATACATTTTGAACTGGCTTATGCAAAGTGGAGGCTGTCGTGAAAAACCAGAGGTTTTGAAACCCTTTTCACACAGAATCTACTGTGAACCACAGACACAGGAAAAAAAGGCAGATTCTATATTACTAGAAGTCTGAAAAGCATTAGACATGCATACTATTTGTCAAAAGTTTCCGCTCACCAGTCTGATTTATAGTTTTGTGGTTAAAACAGGAATTTTGTTTTTAATATTCTATCGTATCCCCATTCTGATAATAAAACAATAAACATGTAAAGATTAAGTGCCTCTGTTGCTTATTTGACTGGTTGTTCGCCCACACAGACATTGATGTGTATCCACAACAACACTGATGTGCCTTTACGTAAGATGGTTCCATTCAAGTAGGCCTCATTCCTTCAGCCAGCTGCGTAGCAATCAATTCACATTAGTTTACAGTACAATGTGTGCATCTAGCAGTGTGCTTGTATACCCAAACAGTATCAGAGCGTATTACCTCCTAACAGGAGAAGCACTAGATCTGAATTGAAAAATGTGCATTAGGAAGGCCATTATAGAAAGACAACAGCAACAACAGTTGACGTAGCCCAATCTACAATGGTGTACACGCTGTTGCAGTTCGAGCAAACTGGTACTGAAGCGAGTGTGTCGCAATCTGGAAGACCTCCAAGTAACATCGTACAGGGAAGATCAGTTCATATGTGCAAAGAGTAAATGTCAAGAGGCCTCGTACTGCACCTGAAATTCACAAGAAGAGCTGGTAGCTCCAATTTCTGTCTCAACAGTGCAATGCTGTCACCATGAACAACGTTTAAAGCGGTGTACAGTAACAAAAAAACCTTTATTATGCAAACAGAATAACACGAAAGGATTGCAATGGGCACAGCAACATAAAACTTAAGAGTACGCAGCAATGGTAAAAGGTGTTATTCATGGATGAATCTAAGTCTGAAGTATTTGAAAGGCATGTTGAACGTTTGTTCACTGACTTTGTGGTGAACGTATGAGGAGTAGTGTGTGACGTCAATCGTGAAGCGTGGTGGAGGGTTGGTCATGGTGTGGGGATAACGTGGCTGATAAAGTCCATAGTCTAATGAGAATTAATGGAACCTTAAAGAAGAAAAGACATCACGGGGTACTGATCAACAATGCAGTTCCACCTAGCAAGAGAGTTATTACTTGTGGTTTATTATGCAGCAGGACAACAATACCAAACATGCTTCTAAATTGTGCAGAGGGTATGTCAGTAGAAAAGACAAATGTAGGGAACTGAAGAGCATGATTTGGTGAAGTCAGTCACCTGACTTGATCCCATTTAACTCTTAAGGGATGAACTTGATGGGGAGATGAGAAAACAGAAGTCATTTTATGTTGAAGGTCTGTGGAATAATTTATAGATGCGTTGGGCTCCAATATCTGCAAAAACACTGCAAAATCTTATCTCCAGAATGCCAACAGTTTGTGCAACTGTTCTGAGGGGAAAGGATGGATGCGTAGAAGTGATTAAAATCTAAACCATTACTTAATGATAGAGAGATAAAATATTTATTTTGTTGGTCTGTTTAGTGCTTATGACAAGTTTGTACATTGAAACAAAGTATATAGGTTTTTTCATGGTGATGGAAAACTTTTGTCTGGTAGTGTAATACACTGTAGACTGTTAAAAGATCAAGTCATATGGAATAGTTTCTTAAATATGTGGTCTGATCATATAATCTTTGAACAATACAAGCCAGTGTGCAGCCCCGGACAGAAAATGTTCATCAGAGACAAAGGCAATGTCAGAAGTGTCCTTGGTAGGTGTTCTCCATGTCCAAATAGATCTGACGAATAGTACAGCCAGCGATCTGACATTCTTTGATGACACTGGTGTGTATGGGAAAAGTGCAGGGCCTTTCAGGATGACTTGGACAAAATTTCTGTTTTATGCAATGAATGGCAGCTTCCCATAAATCTGGTTAGATGGTTTAATGATTAAAGGGATGAAACTATGAGGTAATCTGCCCTCCTACCTGGAACGGATAAGTCAACAAAATTACACAGCAAAGAAGGGCCTAGTGCATGGAACCCAATAAAAGAAAACTCCAGGTCTACCAAATGTCAAAGCCTAGAGAAAAGAACAAGGAAGAATAAAAGGGCGGAAGGAAGAAAGGTGCCCCGTTCATGGAGCTGCAGAGGTCTCCCAAAGGGGACATACCCCATCACTAACTAGAGGTACCCCAACCAACAATACTCAGAAAAGAGTAGTGATATGTACAGAGTGAGAGAAGCATAGGAAAACGGGAAACACCAAGTGAAACAGAACATGCGAGAAGGAGGAAGAAGAGCAAAAGAGCCAGTAGGGTGAGGGCTGAGGCACACCACCGAGCCCAAACAGCCACTGCCCAAATGGGGCAGAGGGAGCAACAGGACATCCTGCCAACCCCTCAATGGGCCAACAAGGCTGAAGTGCCCTCGCTTAGTGACAGAAACTTCTTTCAAGAACAAACTGTAAAACCAGGTGAACCACTGAGGCATCATCCATCAACACCAGAGATGGCGAGTCAGGAAGATTACGAGCCCACTGCAGGGTGCCTAGATCAGGACGGTCCAGCAAAATGTGGACCATTGTCAAAAGGACAGTATGACAATGGGGCGGATCCTTGTGATCGAGCAGGTGACCATGAGTCAGCCAAGTACGCTCAACGTGGAGCTGGCACAGGACGATGGAGTCCTTGTGAGAAGCCGGCATGGAAGCTCTCCACAAATTCATGGTCTCCTTTTTCACCCATAATTTGTTCCACAAAGTAAGAGTGTGCCATTCCGTATCCCATATCTTTGGAACTTGACAGTGTAACACCAACTGAAGGTCCGATTCCGGAATACTGATACCAAGAGGCAACTTGCTAGTAGCTAATTTGGCAATCCTTTCATTTCCTGGGATCCCAACGAGACCTGGTGTCCAGACAAAGACCACTGGGCATCCACATAGTATAATGGAAAAAAAGGGAACCCTGGATAGTCCTGACCAAAGAGATGGTAAGGGCAACATTGGTCAAGACATTGTAAACCGCTCAAAGAGACATGACAGATGAGGAAGAACTCACAAGTGCAGGAACAGATATGCTCAAGAAGCAACATAAATGGCTACCAGCTACACAGTGAAAACACTGCAGCCATCTGGCAAGGAGGGGTGTTTATTACACAGTGCATGAACACAAGCAAAGCCAGTATGATTGGCAACCACTAAACCATCAGTATAAACTACTTCTGAACCTCAAAACGTGCTGAGAGTGGAGAATTGGTGGCAGAGGGACTCAGGATGAGCCGAGTTTTTCAGACCTTGTGACTGAACTGTGAATGAGAGATGCAACACAGAGTTGTATGTGAACAATTCCAAAGAAGTGGTAGAAGAGAAAGCTGGAGTTCAGAAAAAGTGGACCAGATGCAGATGGTGTTTGTAACCCCAGACCCAGGCTAGCATTGTGAGAGGTGGATCTCCTTATCTGGAAAGAGGAGACGATAGCTGGGTGCTCTGGGGAGCAGTGGACACATACGCAAAAGTGATCAACTGTTCGTGGTGCAGAACCCACAATGGTTGAACCCCTACCTCCACTAGGAGGCTGGCCATTGGGCTAGTCGAAAAGGCATGAGTTGCCAGTCATAACCCACAATGGTGTATCAGGTCCAGCATCTGTAACATTGAAGGTGGCACCGAGCTGTATACAAGACTCCTGTAACTTGGATGGGACTTGGCCAATGGCATGTAGAGGTGTATCAGAGTAGAACAATCTGCACCCAGCTGGTGTTGCTGAGGCTTCGAAGAGCATAGAGGTTTGACCAACATGTCAATTTTTGTTAACAAAGATGGGGAAGCCATGCAACTGGGCATCAGGGACCAGTCCCAAAAATAATGAGAATTCACCCTTTCAGGGCCTTAGAGGTACAGATCTAGATGGGTTTGGACTACAGCACTGACAGGAATGCAACCATAATATTGGCAGCCAAAAAATGGAAGCCATGAGTGAGAGCCCAAGACTGCACACGGTATATTTGACACTGCAGTCTGTGTTCAGCAACACTCATTACAGATGAACAAAAAGTAAATGCAGAAGTCATCAGTATACAAAGAGGGTGACACTGTAGGTTCTGCAGCTGCCACCAGACAATTGATAGCCACAAAACAGAGTAGGATATTCAAAACAGAACCCTGCAGAACTTCATTCTATTGCAGATGCAAGGCGCTAAGTGAGCTGCCAATCTGTACCTGAAAAGTGTGACATGAAAGAATAAAAATCAGGAATGGGCCACAGAGGTTTCACTCATGTATGGGTGGGAAGGATGTGGTGGTGGTGTGTGGTATCACAAGCTTTATGAAGATTGCAGAAGACTGCAACAAGATACTAACACCAGGCAAAATCCATTCAGATAGCAGACTCCATGTGGCTAAATTATCTGCAGTAAATGGCCTCAGCAAAAACCACCATGGGTTCAAGCCAAAAGGTCCCAGGATTCAAAGATACTTTCAAGTAACTTGCAGAGGACATTTCTTAAACTGATCAGATGATAGCTGTTCATCTGAAGAGGTGATTTACCGGATTTAAAAACTGGAATAATACACCTTCTTGCCTCTGGGAAGGCAATTTCCCCACACTCCAGAGATGGTTAAGAAGGGCAAGTATATGACATCGGCTAACCACTGGTAAGTGTTGAAGCACTTGATTTTGCACCCAACCTGGTCCAGGAGCTATGTTGGGGCAGAGAGCAAGGATGCTGCTGAATTCCCACTTGCTAAATGAAGTGTTAGAAGGCTCCAGGTGGGAGAGAACCAAAGATAATGGGAGTTATTTCAGATAGTGTTTAAGAAGGCGTAATGCAGACAGACAGTAAATGACACTGAGGCCTGGGTGAAATGCCACAAAATGCACAACGATTGGGTCTGGGCTGGTGGTGATAACACTATTCAGATAAATTCCCGGGACACCTGTAGGAATATGGCAGCCAAAAATGTACCCGATGTCTGTCCATACATCAAAGAGCAAGTGTGCGGCCCTATGGCGGCAACATACTGTTCCAACAAATTTGTTTATGGCATTTAAGAAAATAATGAGCCTGAGCATGAGACCATTTAAAGGCTAGGGGTCGGTCGAGAGATGGATACCATTTCTAGCATTGGAGGCACGACAGCAGTCTTTACTAACTGCAGTAATTTTGGGGGTTAACCAAGGGACAGTCTTCCGCTGAGGAAGAAGGACTTGTTGAAGCAGCTGCCAAAAGGATGGCAATGGTCATACCCTGTACGGACTCATCAGTGCTGTCGTATGGTGGAACTGTGGAAATGGCAGCCAAGGAAAAGGCATCCCAATTATAATGTCATGAACTCCCCACTGAATGGAGGGAGGAATCCAGGGCTACAGATGGAAAGATCAATGGCTGAGAAAGTGCCACATGCCACACTAATGTCTGTGGTGGTTCCAGTGTTGAGGAGGTTATGAGCATTAAAATCCCCAAGGAGAAGGAAGGGAGGCAGCTGTCGAAGGAGGGCAAGAGGAGCTGGAAGCATAGGCCAGTCTGGGGAGAGATAAAGATTACATATCATTACTGCAGAGTCTAAATGGATCTGAATGGCCACTGCTTCCAAAGCAGTATGAAGAGGAACCCACTAACTAACAATGTCCAACTCAAAGTAACAGGATTCTTGTCCTGGAGACGCCAAGAATGGGGATTCATAGAGGGAGCCCAGTGCCTGGCTGAGGAGAAGGGGCAGCTTCACGAGGGGAGGGAACTGGAACTTCCAGGGAGGAGGAAAGAGGAGGGATAGGAAGGAGGTAAGGAGGAAAGGACACAACTGAAGCAAAGGTAGATGTTAAAGATACTGGGTGGAGACAGTCGAATTTCTGCTGGGCCTCAGAGTGGAATAGATGCTCGAGAGTGTTGAATTGCTGAACAGTTCACACACTTGGGCAGTGGGGTGCAAGGAATCTCCACATGGAGAGGGCAGCTGCTATCACTACAATAAATATGATTCACATCACATTACGAAGACGTGACCAAAACTGAGACACCAGAAACAGGACGTGGGAGGTGCTTCATGTTCCAATGATAAACCATTGGCTTTTTCAGAAAGGGTATCCCTCTCAAAAGCCAAGATGAAAGCACTGTTATCAATGCAATTGTCCTTATGACCTCTCTGGACTAGCTAGATGAAATGAATGGTATACGGTGTCAGATTAGTCCTGAGTTCCTCATCAGATTGTAGATGAGGTTCCTGTGGAAGATAATGTCCTGGGTAACATTTAAGGAATGTTGAGGAGTAATGCTCACTGGCAAGTGTCCTAAGTGCTCACAAGAACAAAGGGAAGCCAACTGACTGGAAGAGGGGGTCTTAATCAGTAAGAAAACAGATTGTATCTTATGGAGTGAGTGAACTTCACCAAACTTATTTTCAACGTGTTCTTTTAAAAAAATAAATAAATAAATAAAATAAAAAAATATTGCAGTTTGGCAGCGGTGAGACTCTCCCCTTCTGTCCTGAAACAAACCAAATAATGGGGAAAGGATTTTGTCCCAAACTGTCATATCTAGGCCTCCTTCCAGGAGGTGGCCAGGGAGCTGAAGGCCGAGGAAGCAGAGAGAGAACATCTAGAAGTGTTGATCTTAACATGGTTTATGTACTGAGCGTCTCCCCTGGTATCAGCCACTTCAATCAGGAGCTCGCCTCATGAACACCACCCAGCTGCAGCAAGGGCCGCCTGGCAAGATGGTCATTGCTGGGAGTTCCGATGCCCCAAAAAAATGAGTAACTACTCCTAGTCATACACGAGGCAGTGACAGCTCAGGTACCACAAATGTGACTCCTGTGTTGCAAGGGGCTCAGGCAGATGGGTACCTAACAGCCCCAACACACAGACTGCTGTGCTGGTGACCTAGCTGGCCCCAAATGCTGACACTGTGGAAACAACTCAGAAAGGGAGGTCAATCCCCAGAGGACCAGAAAAAGCAGGAAAAAAAGGGGGAGAGTGGAGATACAAAACAAGACCATAAAGAAACAGTGCAACTGAAGGAATAGCTGGGTCATCATAAAGGAAAACACTGAGTAGAAAGATGGGACACAGGAGGAGGATGAGCCAGGGTGGGAAGAAGAGGGTATGAGGAAGGGAATTCAGTCTGACAGAGAAGAGAGGCTGAAACAGCTTGGGGCCCCGTGCGCACCAAAAACGTTCCCTCAAAAGAGCTGTGAACCTCCTAGGGGACGAGTAAATTGTGTTCAGAGTCCATGTCTGCCACTGGAAATGTCTTAAAATTTAAAATCTGATTCTGAAATCTCCGTCTTACCACTATATAATCATTCAAGTGTCTTCCATGTATGTAGCCTTCTTCCATCAATCTTAAATGAAGTGTTAGCGATGATTAAATTATGCTCTGCGCAAAATTTTACCAGGCGACTTCTTCTTTCTTTCCTTTCCCAAAATTTTACCAGGCGACTTCCTCTTTCCTTTCCCACAGTCAATATCCTTCCTTCTCTTCCTTTTCGTAATATCAAATTCCAGTACCCCACCACAATAAAATTTTCGTCTTCCTTAACTATATGAATAATTTCCTTTATCTCATCATACAATTCTTTAATCTCTCCGTCATCTGCAGAGCTAGTTGGCATATAATATTGTACTAGTGTGGTGGGTGTGGGCTTCATGTTCATCTTGGCTACAACAATGTATTCACTACGCTATTCATAGTAGCTTACCTGCATTCCTAATTTCTTATTCGTTATTAAACTACTCCTGCTTTACCCCTATTTCATTCTGTATTTTATACTCCTGTATTCACCTCACCATAAGTCCTGTTCCTCCTGCCACCAAACTTCACAAATACCCACTATATCTACCCTTTCCAGGCCTGTTTTTAAATTTTCTAACATACCTAACTGATTAAGGGATCTAACATTCCATGCTTCGATCAGCAAAATGCAAGTTTAGTTTGCTTTGAGTAGTCACACCCGGAAATACGAATTGGGGACTATTTTACCTGTGAAATATTTTACCTAAGAGGATGCCATCATCATTTAACCATATAGCACAGCTGCATGGCTTCAGGAAAAATTACGACTGTAGTTTCACCTTGCTTTCAGCAGTTCGTAGTACCAGCACAACATGGCTAGTTTGGTTGATGTTACTAGATCAGATCAGTCAATAATCTAGACAGTTGCCCCTAGAACAACTGAAAAGACTGCTGCCCCTCTTCAGGAACCACACATTTGTCTGGCCTCGCAACAAATATCCCACTGTTGTGATTGCACCTATGGTACAGCTATCTGTATTATTGCTAAGGCACGTAAACCAACCCACCAATAGTGAGGGGGTAATAGGTTTAGCCATAGCATAGCTTCTTGTTAATATTAGAACAACATTTAATTCATTTTTTACTAGAGAATCTAATGCTCTAAGGTAAATTCAGAAAACTTATAGACAATGGACAAGTCTCTGACTGATGTTTTGATGCATACTATGTAAATCAAACAAACAATGGAAAATCTAGGATGGAATAACAATATTACGAAAAGAATAGATCGCTACTCACCGTACAGAAAAAATGCTGAGTTGCAGTCAGGCACAATGAGAAGGCTGGGACACATTTTAGCTTTAACTTAAAAAGGTCTTCTTCTGAAGTAGAAAACACACATACATTCAAGATCTATACAAGCACATTGTGTACACACATGCCCACTATATCTGGCTGTCCTGTCCAGATTGATTCGGAATCGTGCATGACTGGAGCACCAATCCGGTGATGGGGTTAAGCAGGGGGGCACGGGGCAGGTAGCAGGAAGGGTATACAGGCAGGGTGGCGTGGGGGAAGGTATAGAGCTGCCTGTGGGATGGTGCAGCAAGATGGTGAGAACAGGGTGGGGCTACTAGGTGCAGTCGGGGTTCTGTGGAACAGGGATAAGATAAGTACAGAAGGGGAATGCTCCAGATTGTGCAGGCTGCGAAGTAGTCACCGAAGTGAAGCACATTACATCAGACAGCAACTAGGTGGTCCAGCTGTCTCTTAGCCACAGTCTGTTTGTGGCCATTCATGCGAACAGACAGCTTGTTTGTTGTCATGGTTGCAGTTCAGTTTGTAGATCAATGATTACTTCCACAGGTAGCCCCGCCCTTTGATGGGATAGGAGATGCTTATGACTGGTCAGGAGTAGGTGGTGGTAGGAGGATGTATGGGATCTGCATCAAGATCTGTTGCAGGGAGATGAGGCAAGGGGTTGGGGCATGGGTGGAGTACGGGTATTCCACTACCCAGTAAACCTATGTAATATCCTCATCCATCTCTACAGCACCTCTGTTCCTAACTCGTTGCCTCATGGCTCATATGCCTGCAAAAGACCTAGATGCAAGATCTGTCCCATACATCCTCCCACCACCTCCGGTCACAAGCATCATCTATCCCTGTGAAAGCAGTGAGTTACCAACTACACTGCAAACACCGTGCAGCTTTCTATGTGGGCATGATGAGTACAAGCTGCCTGTCCAAATCAATGGTCACTGACAAAGTGTGGCCTAGAGACAGCTGTACTACCCAGTTGTTGAACATGCTAGTTAATACAATGTGTTTCACTTCAATGACTGCTTCATAGCCTGCCCCATCTGGATCCTTACTACCGACACCAGCTTTTCTGAATTGCACAGGCGGGAATTCTTCCTGCAATATATTCTATGTTTTTGTAACCGTCCTGGCCTCAACCTTCACTAGACCCACTTACCTATCCCCCTCCTTGCTCCTGCACTATACAGCCTTCTATTTGACCAATATAGCCACTAATCCTCTTCTCTTCTCTCCTTTTCTGCTCCCCTCCCCTCGAACCCCCCTCCCTCACTGGGCCCCACCACCAAACTTCAAGACTGCACCTAGCAGCCCTACATTGGCCCTGCTCATTCCCACAAGCAGCTCCACCCTGCTATTCCCCCTCCCCCACCCCATGCTGCCTCCGTATCCCCACCACCAGATTGCTACATTCATCAGCAATGGTTATGACTCAGTCTGGCTACAGCTGCTGGAGACAGTGGTTATGCATGTGATGTCTGTTGTGCTTGTATAAATTTATTTATTTATTTATTTTTACTTCTGGAGGCCTTTTGACCGAAAGCTAAAACATATGGCAGACTTTTTGTTGTGTCTGCTTGTGACTCAGTGTTTCTCTATATGGTGAGTAGCAATCTAAGCCTTTTCACTATAATGTTATGCAAATAAATCACACATATAAGTGCAAGGAGGTTCAACTACGTAACTCCGACCTTACCTACCTGATCCAAACCCATACAAGCTGCTGACACAACTGCTCTCATTCAGTCACCTTACAGAGAGTACTGCCAACATTGCTCTGCTGAGGCCAATGACCATTCTTATTTTTTGCCTCTTTTTCAGTATTGATCATTTCCAATTTCTGAGTATTTCGGCTACATTGTTCCTCACACCAAAGTGGTCTATGACTATTTGAGCTATCCGTGCTGGTGTATGCCCACTGTCCCCCGTTACCTTGGTTGATGTTATACTCACACTTGAGCTGTACTCCACTATGGGCTACAGTTTTCCAGTATAATACCAACGAGTCACGACATGCCATTTCTTTTGCCTAAAACTGAGTTTATGTGATCATTCCACACATTTCTCCCAGGTTTTTTCTAACATTATTCACTTCCAGTCTATGTCTTAAATTTTTACACATTTGGAGCCCATCTATAAACTGGATGGATAGTACAGAATTTTTGTTTTCATAGATAACCATTTCATCATCAAAAGGTGGAACTGCAGCCAATGCTATTCACTAGGACACTTATTTATAACTGGAGTCATCATGATCACATCACTCAAAGCTATTTCTGTGCATGTGGGCTCTACAGTCAGGAACACCTCCACTCGATTGCAGACTTGCCGAAATCTTTTGCATTACTGTAGTGCACTTTCTTGGACATACGTCACTAACACTCCATTGAGACCTTTTCAAATGTCTAGACAAAATTAAAAACCTTACCAATTGTTACTTGTATCGAATGCTAAATTAGATTATCCCATTTGAAGAGTACAACTGGATTTGGCACGACTATTTTCAAATGCTTATTCGTCACTGGACATGAAATAGTTGATAAGGGAAAGTATGAGAAAACAAATGTGTTTTGTTACGTAAACTGCATCACTGTTTGGGTTTTTCATCAAGTGGACTGGATGGAGGAGATCAGAGGAATTCAGAGTGATAAATTTAAAAATTAATATTTCTTACAGATTGTGAAATGTTGATGCTACTTTCAGGTATGTGAGAATTATAAGGGAAAAATAAATAACCATACTAAGATATACTACTTATTTCCCCTTCATTTCACCAACAATTATATCTATGTTTCTCACTGTAGTTCCTAAGCATTTCCACAACACACTACATTATATTTGAAATGGACTTTTACAAGCATAGCAGTGCGCCTCTAAAGTTCCTATAGTATTTTTTTTTATTATTATTATTTTACAAGATGCTCGTCACTGGTGCCCGATACAAAAAGTAATTGTAACAGAAATAATTGCATCAATTTAAGAGCGTTCAGTACTTCGAAAGTAAAATACAAAGACTGTACGAAAATTCTGTAGTGTGAATTGCAGTCATTGAAAACTGCGACGTAATACAAAAGGTAAAGGGGTTCATGATCCATTTGTTTCATCGTTGTTATGCTATTACACAGTAGATTGCCTTCTTTACTATTGTCATGCCTTCCTCTGACCACTTAAATATTCGATACAGTAAACAGCAGTTAACCGATTCGTTTGAAAAATTGATTCAACACTGGCGAATTAACGAGAAAACTTACGTTTTCTGAAAGCTTCAACACTCGCCTAAATTCAAGCATTTGTGGATTAAGGCAGACCAAAACTTATCACCACTCGTTTTCCCACACGAATTTTCCGCCACTTATAAACTATATGATCATCTATATCAAAACAACACGATGATCTTTGGTTAAGGCCCGTCTATACGTAACAATCTGTCTGCGCAAGTCTTTATGCACATACCATCTGCGCAGACAGATCGTTACGTGCGCATGACGGAGTATATATTTCTACTATATGGTGTGAATAAGCGACTTATGCTGCTAAATGAATTTTGAAATGGCAGATACACGTCAGAGTTCATTGCCGAATTTAACTAAATACGTAGGAGTCATACATGTTTATACAAAACTAAGAGCAGGGGATACAGCAATGTAGATACGAACGCAGCTACGTATAATTCGTTAATTAACTAATTTAATAGAGAAATTACAAGCAGGTGACTCTATGGCAAACAGGTAAACTTAATAATAATAGTAATAATAAGGCCAAAATTCCTTGATGACTGTCTACTGCAAAGAACAGAACAAAGTAACGAAATCTTTCGATCTAGCGCCAATGGATTGCTAGCATACCTCACGTTACGGTCCCATGCCATAAACTTGTGACAGTGTAGGGGGAAAAAAGTGGCGGTAAGTCCTATTCGTTGCGGATTAGAGGAGAACTGCAAAACTGACGTAAACCATCCCGAGAAAGACTATTAACAAAGTTTCAAGAAGAGAATTTAAACGATTAATCTAGGGATACACTACAACCCCCTACTTATCGCTCACACGGAGATCGTGAGGATAAGATTAGAATAATTACTGCACAGAGACATTCAAATAATCATTCTTCCCACGCTCCATATGTGAATGGAATTGGAAGTCCTAATAACTGGTACACTGGGACGTACCGTCTGCCATGCACCTCACGGTGGTTTGCAGAGTATAGATGTAGATAAAGATGTAAAATTCACTACCGTAACACTAGAAGCGAGACTCTCCAGATAGCTTATGAATCACCATCTGGAGTTCAGAATGAAGTCTGATATTCTGATCCACAAATCTTTAACAGGTTGGTGGTAGCCTCTGGGCAAGACAGTGAAAATCCCAACTCAGAAACAAACTAAACTGCAGCCCATTGGTAACAAACATATTGTTTAAGAATATACTGTGTTTCAAACGAGTTTAAAACTGTAAAAATATTATATGTATCTCGTACACTTGAAAAACAATACTTCATCTAAATCTCCATCTGCAATATGTGAACAACTGTGAAGTGCATGGCAGAGGGTACGTCCCACAGTACCAGTTATTAGGGCTTTCTCTCCCATTCCATTCACATATGGGACGAGAGAAGAATGTTTATTTAAATGTCTCTGTTCGTGCTGTGATTAATCTTATCCTCCTGATCTCTATGGGAGCGATCTGTAGGGCGTTAAAGTATATGCTTAGAGTCGACATTTAAAGCCAGTTCTAGAAATTTTGTTAATAGTAGACTTTCTCGGGAAAGTTTCAAGGCTCTTTCTGTACAGTTCTTTGATCATCTCTGTACCATTCTCTACATACGTTCAATGTCTCACCTAGCCCCATTTGGTATCAGCCCCACACACATGAGCAACAGTCTATGGTGGTTCACACGAGTGATTTGTAACTCCTTTGAAGACTGATTGCATTTACCCAGTATTCTAGAAATAAACTGAAGTCTGCTATATTGTTTACCCACAACTGAAACTATGTGATATTTCTACTTTATGCTTCTCGCAAGTGTCACACCAAGACATTTGCATGACTTTACAGATTAAAACTGTGTCTCATTGATTTTATATTCATAGGTTACTATGTTTTTTTTCGTTTTGTGAAGTGTACAGTTTTACAATTCTTAACATTCAAAGCAAGTTGCCAATCTTTACATCGCTTTGAAATCTTATCCAGGTCTGACTGAATATTTGCACAGCTTCTTTCACATTGTACTTCATTACAGATAACAGCGTCATCTGCAAAAAGTCTGATGTTACTATCAATGTTGTCCACAAGATCATTTATATAAAACGTGAACAACAAGGAACCCAACACACATGTGGTAAATCTGAAGTTACGTTACATCTGTCGATGATTCTCCTTCCAAGATAACATCCTGTGTCCTCCCTATCAAGAAATCTCCACTATAGCCTGCTGCTTTACTTGTCTTCATGGAATCATCCTTCAGGTCAGCGCAAATAGCTTCACATGTGTTATGCTTGATTTCACTCTTTGTTTGTTCCAAAATTGCCGTATAAAATTCTAGATCCTTGTAGTCCCTTCTTGTTGCCAGAAATCTTAATGTCATCATCAGCCACTCAAGCGAAGAAACTGCTCTCCTCAGACAAGTATTTTTCTGTGTTACACTTGGAGTTATAAGTGTCAAAATATAATTTTTCGTTTACAAACGCATCCGTAAATTATCGTGCCAGTTGACAGATTCACACAGCAACTCGTGAAGTAAATATATGTGCGAAAACTGCCTTCACTTAAGCAGCCACTGTCCAAAACATTGGAGCTTGTGCAGTGTGACCACTTAAACATCAACTGCATGCACAGAAATTTGCGCAGATATCTACGCAGACAGATCACTGCGTGTGGACGGGGCTTTTATCAACCGAATGAACTGTATCGATATAGTCTATTTACCAAGTTTAATTTAAAGTAAATCTAGGAAAAACTCATGTAAGACACTTATAAGCCGAACGAGTGCCGTCCTTGAAGCAAGATCGAAAGATTACATAATATGAATAGCTTTTGGTGCGCTAACTGTGAACAACGGACCTCTAGGGGAGGGAGGAGATCCCTCCGCCGATGATTAGTTACGTATTCACGATTTACAGAGTACTGAGGTTCTTCTGAGTAAGAGTACGGAGGTCGATGAAATGACGAGACTGGCGTCAAAATGGAGTCTGTAATGGAACGAAGAAAAAAATGAAAAGAGGATAGCGATTACCATTCAACAACAACAAATAAAGGAAGTAACCAATCAGATGTGGCTCAATACATGTATGTCTGATCGTTATTCTTTAAATAAAAGAATAACTTCCCTCGCTCAAAAAAGGGAATTTGGAGACATTGTTGGGGCTGATTTAGTTAGCGATCAGCAGCTGCAAGATGCACAAACCATTCAGAGGCAAACTAAAGCTCAACCAAACTGGAATATAATCTATGAACAGAATAAAAGCAATAGGTATCGCCACATGGTGTACCCGAGTGGTCTAAGACACCTTCGCATGGTTCGTGCGGCTCCCCACATTGGAGGTTTGAGTCTTGCCTCAGGCATGGGTGTGTGTGTTGTCCTTAGCGTAAGTTAAAGTTAGACTAAGTAGTGCATAAGCCTAGGGACCGATGACCTCAGCAGTCTGGTCCCATAGGAACTTACCACAAATTTCCAATAGGTATCATATTGATGCAGTTGGTCCTTCTTATGCGTTTGTAGAGGTAATGAATGACAGCAACGGTAAATACCACCCTATGGATTTGGGAAAATTAATGTTCACCACAGACTTAGAATTTAAAAGTAAAATCATGAAATGACCTATCAATGAGGGAGGCAACCAGCGCATTTGTGGAAGAAGACCCTCTAAAACACAAACAGTTGGGACTATCAAGCCACAGGACTCACCCCCAGCGAGTTGTAAGAAATATAAATAGCAATCTGTTGGAAATACAGCTGTAGGAAGTTATTCAGACTAGAATCTCTGTTATGCACGAAAATAGTATGACCAAAAGCATAAATTACTTGGATGCAATGAGCAACATATCTTGACAAACATGTGTTGGCACCTTCTCATCACATTTGCTGCCAGATTGTATTACAATATATGGCATGGGAGCTATGCTACCACGTAAGTAATCAGTGCCAGTTAGAGGTTCGTTGTAATACATGTGGAGATGATAATGAGGCAACACAATCTACAAGTCAAACAACAAGCTGTGTCCATAGCAAAGGGAATCACTCATCTAAGGAGAAAACCTGTCCAAAGCGCTTAAACATAAGGAGCTTAAAAATATCAGCTACCCTCAAAATTCCATTAAAGAAAGCTGAAGAAGTAGAAATCAGAGATCATATGCTGCAGTGGTAGTGAACCATGGTAATAGTAAACTGAATTGGGGAAGGAATTTTCTCTCACACAAAACACACAACACAGATTCACAACAATTTTACACCTAACAGACCAAAACCTAGAAAGCGTATCCCATCTTCAATACCCTCTTTGTGAACATAAATGTGCCAGAATCTTCAATTACAGAGAATCCTTATGCATCATGTCCACATGCTCCAACGAGACATGTTTGGTCAACTTCATGGAGGGGATAACAAGAAGACAGTTTTGATCTAAAAGCAAGTGACTGGAATATTAAATAATAATAATAATAATAATAATAATAATAATGTGGAACATGCAGATATAAAAAAAGGAAAATTGGGTCATAATGAGCAGAAGCAGCTTCTCGTCTCATGATCGCCCTTAACACTGTATATTACAATGGAATACGAGGTCAAAAATATCGAACAGGGGAATCCTGGAAAAAGAACTGATTAAACACAATATCACGATTGCAGGTCTCAACAAAACTTCATGCCAGCTACAAACATGAGTTAATTTCATAGGATTTAATTTAGTAACCTTAGATAGCCCAGGTGACAAAGGAGGAGCGCTTCTATTAATTAAGAACACCATCAGCTACAACCAAATACACTCCTGGAAATGGAAAAAAGAACACATTGACACCGGTGTGTCAGACCCACCATACTTGCTCCGGACACTGCGAGAGGGCTGTACAAGCAATGATCACACGCACGGCACAGCGGACACACCAGGAACCGCGGTGTTGGCCGTCGAATGGCGCTAGCTGCGCAGCATTTGTGCACCGCCGCCGTCAGTGTCAGCCAGTTTGCCGTGGCATACGGAGCTCCATCGCAGTCTTTAACACTGGTAGCATGCCGCGACATCGTGGACGTGAACCGTTTGTGCAGTTGACGGACTTTGAGCGAGGGCGTATAGTGGGCATGCGGGAGGCCGGGTGGACGTACCGCCGAATTGCTCAACACGTGGGGTGTGAGGTCTCCACAGTACATCGATGTTGTCGCCAGTGGTCGGCGGAAGGTGCACGTGCCCGTCGACCTGGGACCGGACCGCAGCGACGCACGGATGCACGCCAAGACCGTAGGATCCTACGCAGTGCCGTAGGGGACCGCACCTCCACTTCCCAGCAAATTAGGGACACTGTTGCTCCTGGGGTATCGGTGAGGACCATTCGCAACCGTCTCCATGAAGCTGGGCTACGGTCCCGCACACCGTTAGGCCGTCTTCCGCTCACGCCCCAACATCGTGCAGCCCGCCTCCAGTGGTGTCGCGACAGGCGTGAATGGAGGGACGAATGGAGACGTGTCGTCTTCAGCGATGAGAGTCGCTTCTGCCTTGGTGCCAATGATGGTCGTATGCTTGTTTGGCGCCGTGCAGGTGAGCGCCACAATCAGGACTGCATACGACCGAGGCACACAGGGCCAACACCCAGCATCATGGTGTGGGGAGCGATCTCCTACACTGGCCGTACACCACTGGTGATCGTCGAGGGGACACTGAATAGTGCACGGTACATCCAAACCGTCATCGAACCCATCGTTCTACCATTCCTAGACCGGCAAGGGAACTTGCTGTTCCAACAGGACAATGCATGTCCGCATGTATCCTGTGCCACCCAACGTGCTCTAGAAGGTGTAAGTCAACTACCCTGGCCAGCAAGATCTCCGGATCTGTCCCCCATTGAGCATGTTTGGGACTGGATGAAGCGTCGTCTCACGCGGTCTGCACGTCCAGCACGAACGCTGGTCCAACTGAGGCACCAGGTGGAAATGGCATGGCAAGCCGTTCCACAGGACTACATCCAGCATCTCTACGATCGTCTCCATGGGAGAATAGCAGCCTGCATTGCTGCGAAAGGTGGATATACACTGTACTAGTGCCGACATTGTGCATGCTCTGTTGCCTGTGTCTATGTGCCTGTGGTTCTGTCAGTGTGATCATGTAATGTATCTGACCCCAGGAATGTGTCAATAAAGTTTCCCCTTCCTGGGACAATGAATTCACTGTGTTCTTGTTTCAGTTTCCAGGAGTGTATAATTAAACTTTAACAATAAAGCTTTTCAAGTGGCAGTTGCAAAAAGAAGCACTGAATGGCAACTTCAGTATCAAACCTTGAACAAGTCTGTAAGCAGCAACTGTAAAGCTATAGTGTTGGGAAGGATGAAAAAGTCAGGCAACCTTCTGCAAAAGATAATTCGATAATTACAGAAACCTAGGTCTGGGGTTCTAATGAACCTTTGTCATGCAACTGGTTGACTGAATGTTTTTCATCCTTTCCAAGAAATTCTGTATAATGTCTATAAATACAATCCATCTAGGACAATGACCAGTAGCAATATCTGGCATCAATTTTTTATGCAACTTCATCTCTTCTTCCTTATCATATCACAGTACTCGGGGCAATGTCCTTAACGACCCAGAATGCCTCTTTAGAGCAATCAAAGATCTACATTGGTCTTCTGAACGACAGATCTCCACCAATGATACATTCTCTCTTTAAATGATTGTCTGCGGCAGACTTGAGTCTATTGTAGCCTGATTTCTATAAAATTTCTGAGTGGTGGATCTGAAGGTATTCTATGAGATCAGACAATTATCACATTGAAATAGTATTCGACCATGAGATAAGTAGAAAAGAGATATTATTTAAACAGCCCATGAAAAACGAAGGACACCTTCTGGGAAAAATATCAAAAAATCACATAGGAAATACTTAGGAAACAAGACATCGGCATGGACACCAAGGGAAGCTTACACCACACTTTTGTCACTTATGAATCTAGCGTTCAGAAACTCATTATCCCAGTGAAGAAAAAAGAATTTTATTCTGCGAATTTCGGGTAGGGGACTGTCTGCCAGCTAAATGAAGGTAAGTTCTAGCTAAATATTGTAGGGAATAGATGCTGGACAATTCCTAGAAGAATAGATGCAAATTCTAGGAGATTTTTGAAGGAAAGGAAACAGGAGACTTGGGTAAGTACTGTAGTAGCTTGAATAAGATCTCTCAGTGTTTCAGAGGTCTGTAAGGCAGCTAAATTTCTGAAATGTCTTAATGCAGTTGGTTGTCAAATAATAGATTCCATGTGCTTAGAAGAATTTCTGATTAATGGGGCTTTTCCATCTTTACCTGAAGCCCCCATGGCTATTCCGCCCAAAACGGGTTACAATCATCCTCCAGTAGCTCCGTTCACCAGGCATGAGTAGTTATGAAAAATTCTATAAATACTTTTGTATATTATTATATGATCAGAAACTTACCACCAGATTCTTTGGATCTACTTCTTTGGACATTCAATGAAATGTGGGAAAGATGGGAAGTTACGGAGGAATGGACTACACTAATCATCATGACTAAAACCTGGCAAAGTCGCAAAATTCATACATCAAATAGACTAATTGCCTTCTCCTCTTGTGTGGCGGAAAACTTGAAAGACTTGTCAAAAGTCGTATTGAGCTATGGCTGGAAACTAATGAATTACTGCTTTGATCCTTCATTAAAGGTCGACGAACAATGATCAACATAAAAATTCTGTGCACAGACATATCTCAGCTTACCAAGAAAAGAAGTTCTTAATATCATTATTCTCAGACGCCACATTAGCTCATGACAATGTCCATGTCCTTATCATTTTAGAAAAGCTGAGGAGAATTGGACTTCCAGTCAGCTGGATGTATAGCATTAGTACTTCCCTTGTGAAGAGAACGACTTATATATATAAGTTATCAGAATCAGTTTATAGTTCCTTTCGTCCTATCTAAAGATTTATATCAGAGTGTAGTCCTTAGCCCTTTATTATACAGAATTTAGTTTAGGGATCTCCAAGAAATTCTTGCATGTAATGTTCAAATACGGCAGTATGCTGATGATATATGTTTATACTCATCTGGTTCCATCGAGGATTCCGCAGTTGGCAATCTGATTGACTCAGTAATTGAAGTGGACGATTGGTTAAATGGAAACGACCTTGAAATCCCTTCTGTGAAGTCTTCAGTCATTATTTTCTCAAGATGACATGTGAATCACAATGAAGTTTACACAAGGAATTATTCAATTCTTGTTAAACTGTCAGTCAAGGTAATGAGAATATGGTGCAATTGCAGACTCAATTGGATTACTCACTTCATGTCCATTTTCAGTACTTGTCTCCCTGTCATGATAAGATATTTAACCAGAGTCTGGTGGTCTGCCAACCCAAAATTTTATTGATCACCTATCAGACATTAATTAGGACCAGGATCGAGTATGGTTGCATTGTATACAGGTCTCTTAGCGTAAAGAATATCTGTAAATTAGGTAGCTTGCAGTACAGCTGTATCTGGACTTATCGTGGGACGAAGATGTCAAGTCCTACAAACGTACTATTAATAGGACAACTGGAAATGCCTCTTCATTTCAGCTGATAACGATTTGGCAGCAAATATACGTTGGAAAGCATAGCTCTAACGACTCATTCTGTCGTGAATAAATGTGGAATGCTACACACTCCTCTTGATAACAAAACATATATCGATCTCAAGAACTTTTAGAAGATTTCAGATGTTAGAAGAGCTAAACAAGACTATAATAATAACGAGAAGATTTCCTATGTCTGGCAAACTTTTCCACTTTGGAGGGTACCCTCACGATCGTTTTACTTTAATTCAATCCTCACTTTAAATTAGCGACAAAATGCGTAAAAAAGAGATATGAAATTTATGGCTTAACAGTTCTACTATGACTATTGATTGTCGAGCAACAGGTCTTATATCTTGTCTATCTCTTCAGTTAATATGGTTTCGTTAAACAGGTCGGGTTAGAGCGTCTGTTTTTCGTAGTGACAAGACACATTCTGCGCCACCTGATTGCCGATTGTCTCTACTGCCTTTTGGTGTCAAGTATAGTTGTTCCCCTACAACCTCTGCACATGTTGCTCTCCAGTGTTGTCTTTGAATTTAGTGTACACACTGACAGGAACCTTAATTTGCTAGCCAGAACGTATGTGTGTGAAAAATGGAACGAAGCTCTCAAAATGATTCAAATGGCTCTGAGCACTATGGGACTTAACTTCTGAGGTCATCAGTCCCCCTAGACCTTAGAACTACTTAAACCTACCTAACATAAGGACATCGCACACATCCATGCCCGAGGCCGGATTCGAACCTGCTATCGTAGCGGTCGCACGGTTCCAGACTGTAGCGTCTAGAACCGCTCGGCCACTCCGGCCGGCTGAACGAAGCTCTCCATACATACAATGGTGGCTTAAGAATCGCAATCGCACCAGAAAGTAACACTGGGTATTCTTTCTTGTATCACTACGAACTAAGCTCCCATCTTCAGCCTCTTCTTATGCAGCGGCAGCAGTTGCAGTTATGAAGACCATCAACCACTCTTTAAATCTGAAAGACGAAAAGATTTGGTTATTTCTGATTAAAAAAGCATTCTCAGTGACAAAAATAACAAAGCAGTTATCTCTTGTGGCCTCTTATAGTAACTATTTTGTATAGTCAGGCGGCTGTACCGAAAACAGAGCAGAGAACCTACAAAGTTATGTTATGTGGGTTGCACAGAAATCAGGCGAAACGCAATGCAGGTCATTCGGATACTTTTCAGCACGAAAGTACATCACACCTATCAACCACTTTCTCTCATTCGAATAATTCCTTCGTGGTGCGCCTTTTTTAAATGCATATTGGAGTAATGTAGTACGGCAAGACTTGGTCTCTGAATGTGACTTCTGGTTTGTAATTTGCCTGTCTGTTGCGTAGGTGAAGAGTCAGGGAACGTACTGCATTCTTCATAGCACCACTCAACAGTGGCGATGACGGTGAAATCCCAGAATTCAAGATCGCATGGTAGTCGTTCATGCTGCGCACTGGAGTAATCAGATGTGCCGTACTGTATGGGCCTTCCCGTACTTGAGAGTTAAGAAAATTTTCCCTTTTGAACACGGCATGGGGCGCTCAAACCTCTTATTTATCGTTTTCGCGCTAATTTAACTTATTCGTGTAACTCATTTGTCGAAATTACGTCAATGTTAGGCCTGTATGTTGCTGATCAATATACCGAAGTATACACGATCAATATTACTGCTCAGTAATATTGTGCAATATTACTGAAGTTCTCCCTAGACGGCTCAATAACAATGGGCAACAGTACTGTGCAATATTTACTCTGGTTCTGGATGTTGGACGATCAAGACGCTGATGCTGTGCCAGTCATTCTATTTTTGTGGCAAGCAGAAAAAAATTGGTGTAATGTTGAGTCAAAGACCCATTCACATGAACTTGTTGCTAGGATTGTGGTTGAATGAAAAAAAAACAAGATTATCATAACTTTTTAGGCGTTGTTGGCCCTACATTTGAAGCATAACTGGAAACGCTTGATCAGCTTAGGCATCCACAAGTGAAGGTGGGGAGGGAGGGGGGGGGGGCAAGAGGTACACTAAAAACTTAACTCCTCCTGAACAGGCCACGATGGCCTAACCTAACCTAACCTAACCTAACCTAACGGCGACCGGCCGCCGTATCATCCTCAGACCATTAGCGTCACTGGATGCGGATATGGAGGAGCATGCAGTCAGCACACTGCTCTCCCGGCCGTATCTCGGTTTCCGAGACTGGAGCCGCTACTTTTCAATCAAGTAGCTCCTCACTTTGCCTCCCGCTTGCCAACAGCGCTCGGCAGACTGGATGGTCACCCATTCAAGTGCTAGCCCAGCCCAACAGCGCTTAACTTCGGTGATCTAACGGGAACCGGGGTTACCACTGCGGCAAGGCCGTTGGCCCAAGAGGTGCACTCCCCCCCCCCCCCCCCCTTCCTTGAAATCTGCCAACTCCCCGGAAATCTGAAGTACAGAGTTTTTATTCATTAGCCGGCCGCGGTGGTCTAGCGGTTCTAGGCGCGCAGTGCGGAACCGCGCGACTGCTGCGGTCGCAGGTTCGAATCCTGCCTCGGGCATGGATGTGTGTGATGTCCTTAGGTTAGTTAGGTTTAAGTAGTTCTAAGTTCTAGGGGACTGATGACCACAGAAGTTAAGTCCCATAGTGCTCAGAGCCATTTGACCCATTTTTTTAATCATTACAAAATTTTGTTAGCTTCTACAAGTGATTTCCCGTGATTCCGCTAAACATCTCGTTTAGCCAAATGAAGTGTAAATGGCTGATCGCTGCGAGACAATACTTTGCTTTATGAAATTTCCGTGTAACTTATGTTCGTTTGCTGGATTTAAGTGTCAAAGTGAGTTAACTATAACAAGTATGGAGAGGATAACCGTCCACTCTCTCGCATAAGGTTGTTGTTGTTGTGGTCTTCAGTCCTGAGACTGGTTTATGCAGCTCTCCATGCTACCCTATCCTGTGCAAGTTTCTTCATCTCCCAGTACCTACTGCAACCTACATCCTTCTGAATCTGCTTAGTGTATTCATCTCTTGGTCTCCCTCTGCGATTTTTACCCTCCACCCTGCCCTCCAATGCTAAATTTGAGATCCCTTGATGCCTCAGAACATGTCCTACCAACCGGTCCCTTCTTCTCGTCACGTTGTGCCACAAACTCCTCTTCTCCCCAATTCTATTCAATACCTCCTCATTAGTTATGTGATCTACCCATCTAATCTTCAGCATTCTTCTGTAGCACCACATTTCGAAAGCTTCTATTCTCTTCTTGTCCAAACTATTTGTCGTCCACGTTTCACTTCCATACATGGCTACACTCCATACAAATACTTTCAGAAACGACTTCCTGACACTTAAATCTGTACCCGATGTTAACAAATTTCTCTTCTTCAGAAACGCTTTCCTTGCCCTTGCCATTGCCATTTTATATCCTCTCTAATTCGACCATCATCAGTTATTTTGCTGCCCAAATAGCAGAACTCCTTTACTACCTTAAGTGTCTCATTTCCTAATCTTATTCCCTCAGCATCACCCGACTTAATTGACTACATTCCATTGTCCTCGTTTTGCTTTTGTTGATGTTCATCTTATATCCTCCTTTCAATACAATGTCCATTCCATTCAACTGCTCTTCCAAGTCCTTTGCTGTCTCTGATAGAATTACAATGTCATCGGCGAACCTCAAAGTTTTTATTTCTTCTCCATGGATTTTAATACCTACTCCGAATTTTTCTTTTGTTTCCTTTACTGCTTGCTCAATGTACAGATTGAATAATATTGGGGAGAGGCTACAGCCCTGTTTCACTCCCTTCCCAACCACTGCTTCCCTTTCATGTCCCTCGACTCTTATAACTGCCATCTGGTTTCTGTACAAATTGAAAATAGCCTTTCGCTCCCTGTATTTTACTCCTGCCACCTTTAGCATTTGGAAGAGAGCCAACATTGTCAAAAGCTTTCTCTAAGTCTACAAATGCCTTTTCTTAATCTTTCTTCTAAGATAAGTCGTAAGGTCAGTATTGCCTCACGTGTTCCAATATTTCTACGGAATCCAAACAGATCTTCCCCGATGTCGGCTTCTACCAGTTTTTCCATTCGTCTGTAAAGAATTCGTGTTAGTATTTTGCAGCTGTGACTTATTAAACTGATAGTTCGGTAATTTTCACATCTGTCAACACCTGCTTTCTTTGGGATTGGAATTATTATATTCTTCTTGAAGTCTGAGGGTATTTCGCCTGTCTCATACATCTTGCTCACCAGATGGTAGAGTTTTGTCAGGACCGGCTCTCACAACGCCGTCAGTAGTTCTAATGGAATGTTGTCTACTCCCGGGGCCTTGTTTCAGCTCAGGTCTTTCAGTGCTCTGTCAAACTCTTCACACAGTGTCGTATCTCCCATTTCATCTTCATCTACATTCTCTTCCATTTCTATAATATTGTCCTCAAGTACATCGCCCTTGTATGGACCCTCTATATACTCCTTCCATCTTTCTGCTTTCCCTTTTGGTTAGAATTGGGTTTCCATCTGAGCTCTTGATATGCCTACAAGTGGTTCTCTTTTCTCCAAAGGTTTCTTTAATTTTCCTGTTGGCAGTATCTATCTTACCCCTAGTGAGATAAGCCTCTACATCCTTACATTTGTCCTCTAGCCATCCCTGCTTAGCCATTTTGCACTTCCTGTCGATCTCATTTTTGAGACGTTTGTATTCCTTTTTGCCTGCTTCATTTACTGTATGTTTATATTTTCTCCTTTCATCAATTAAATTCAATTTTGCTTCTGTTACCCAAGGATTTCTACTAGCCCTCGTCTTTTGACCTACTTGATCCTCTGCTGCCTTCACTACTTCATCCCTCAGAGCTACCCATTCTTCTTCTACCGTACTTCTTTCCCCCACTGCTGTCAATTGTTCCCTTATGCTCTCCCTGAAATTCTTTACAACCTCTCGTGTAGTCAGTTTATCCAGGTCCCATCTCCTCTAATTCCCACCTTTTTGCAGTTTCTTCAAATTTAATTTGCAGTTCATAACCAATAGATTGTGGTCCGAGTCCACATCTGCTCCTGGAAATGTCTTACAATTTAAAACCTGGTTCCTAAATCTCTGTCTTACCATTATATAATCAATCTGATACCTTTTAGTACCTCCGGGATTCTTCCATGTATACAACCTTCTTTTATGATTCTTGAACCAAATGTTAGCTATGATTAAGTTATGCTCTGTGCAAAATTCTACTAGGCGGCTTCCTCTTTCATTTCTTAGCCCTAATCCATATTCACCTAATACGTTTCCTTCTCTTCCTTTTCCGGCTCTCGAATTCCAGTCACCCATGACTATCAAATTTTCGTCTCCCTTCACTACCTGAATAATTTCTTTTATCTCATCATACATTTCATCAATTTCTTCATCATCTGCAGAGCTAGTTGGCATATAAACTTGTTCTACCGTAGTAGGCATGGACTTCGTGTCTATCTTGGCCACAATAATGCATTCAGTATGCTGTTTGTAGTAGCTTACCCGCAAGCCTATTTTTTTATTCATTATTAAACCTACTCCTGCATTACCTCTATTTGATTTTGTATTTATAACCCTGTATTCACCTGACCAAAAGTCTTGTTCCTCCTGCCACCGAACTTCACCAATTCCCACTATACCTAACTTTAACCTATCCATTTCCGTTTTTAAATTTTCTAACCTACCTGCTCGATTATGGGATCTGACATTCCACGCTCCGATCCGTAGAACGCCAGTTTTCTTTCTCCTGATAACAACGTCCTCTTGAGTAGTCCCCGCCCGTAGATCCGAATGGGGGACTATTTTATCTCCGGAATATTTTACCCAAGAGGACGCCATCATCATTTAACCATACAGTAAAGTTGCATGCCCTCTGGAAAAATTACGGCTGTAGTTTCCCCTTGCTTTCAGCCGTTCGCGGTACCAGCACAGCAAGGCCGTTTTGGTTATTGTTACAAGGCCAGATCAGTCAATCATCCAGACTGTTGCCCCTGCAACTACTGAAAAGGCTGCTGCCCCTCTTCAGGAACCACACGTTCGTCTGGCCTCTCAACAGATACCACTCCATTGTAGTCGCACCTACGGTACGGCCATCTGTATGCCACCAACGGCAAGGTCCATGGTTCATAAGGTTTAGTTCTTATTAATGCATGTGTGTCCATTGCTTATCCGAATATAATCCTTTAGTACATGTAGTATTGCTTGACACGAGTGGTAACGTGCTTGCTTCCCATGCAGCAGGCCCGTGTTCTATTCCCCGCCGGGTTAGAGATTTTTCTCCGCTCGTGGACTGGGTATTGTGTTGTCGTTATCATCATTTCATCCTCATTATCGGCACGCAAGTCGCCCAATGTGGCGTCGACTGAAATAAGAGTTGCACTTGGCGGACGAACTTCTCCGAGTGGGATCTCCCAGTCAATAATGCCATACGATCACTTCATTTTCAAATACATGGTTACTACACTGTCCAGTCACATTAATGTGACCAACTTGTCCGCTCCTGGTAACTGAGTCGTCAGTGCGACAGAATGTCAATCCTAAAGCCGTCGGCAGATGGACCGTGCATCCGAACGTTGAGCGTGCCGAGTTCCTGACGTCATAGTGTGGAGTTGCACGTTCGGGAGTCTTTCCGAATGTGCAGAGCAATATCTGGCATGTCAGATATTCTGAGCGTGCGTCTGAGCGTTGACCAATGACATGGCATAACGCCTTCTACGTCACACGCACGCCATCTCCCTTCAGTACAGAGTTGTGAGGCGCCATATTGGCATTCATTTCAAGCCTATACGTATATATGCCGTTTCTGAGCACCAGCAAATTGAGAATCACTGGAAAACCCGTTGTTAGTAGTGTGATTCGTTCCAATAAAATAATAAACATCATATTCGTGGCAAAAGAATTATTGTAACTTGTGTTATGAGAGTAGGCTATTTGAAGGCGCGACACACTGAAAATCCACGCAAAACGCATTGTTCTTGGTACAATTTGTTATAATTAAATTTCAATTAGTAACATAATTATCTGCGATTAACGTTTATAGCAATGGCTAACATAATATGATTAAGTATAGCGACTGCGTTGTTGGTTTAGCGTAATGAGTAGCCTCTGTGTCGAGCAATGAGTTTTTGTTGGGGCGGTGGTTCGCGTCCTAACGCTTCCAAATTACTTTTTCCTAACATTCGTGTTTTTATTAGGTTCTGATACTTTATTATAAGTTTAATACACGTATATGCTATAATGTTTGTGTTATGTAAATATAAATTCACCTTTTTTTGAGGGGTGACTGTTCGATTGGCTTAATCTACAGGACAGCTCCCACTACTTGTATAAAGATATTTTGCTCCATTTTCTTTTACACTTTGTAATTCACATGTTGCAAAGATTCTGCCACTGAGTAGGAACGGTGATCAAGTAAGATTGACCTTGGAGTTTTACTAAAATGTGGAAATTATGAAATAATATTTATCTTACGCTGAAAAGTGTTCCAAATTTGTACCGCGATGTTTGTAATGGAACTTTTATAAGCCTGTGTCCTTATTGATTGGACATGGTACTTTCCTTTTCATGGACGATGGAGGAAATGTGCGTTTTAATAGAGCTAACGTGGGAATTTTACGCGCGCCCGTTGAGTAAACCGTGTGATTTAGTAAATAGAAACATTCCTCAACTGCCGGCCGCGGTGGTCTAGCGGTTCTAGGCGCGCAGTCCGGAACCGCGCGACTGCTACGGTAGCAGGTTCGAATCCTTCCTCGGACATGGATGTGTGTAATGTCCTTAGGTTAGTTAGGTTTAAGTAGTTCTAAGTTCTAGGGGACTGATGACCACGTTGGGGCCCACGTACCGTGTGCACTAGTCGCATCGTTCCTGAGGGTTCAGCAGCACGTTGAACATGGCTCGCTCAACGGTAATGTTCGACAGCACTGTCCGTGTGCTGACGGCTTAAGGGCCCGGGTTCGATTCCCGGTTGGGTCGGAGATTTTCTCCACTCAGGGACTGAGCGTTGTGTTCTAATCATCATCATTTCATCCCATCGACGCGCAAGTCGCCGAAGGGGCGTCAACTCGAAAGACTTGCACCCGACGAACGGTCTACCCGACGGGAGGCCCTAGTCACACGACATATTACACTCCTGGAAATGGAAAAAAGAACACATTGACACCGGTGTGTCAGACCCACCATACTTGCTCCGGACACTGCGAGAGGGCTGTACAAGCAATGATCACACGCACGGCACAGCGGACACACCAGGAACCGCGGTGTTGGCTGTCGAATGGCGCTACCTGCACAGCATTTGTGCACCGCCGCCGTCAATGTCAGCCAGTTTGCCGTGGCATACGGAGCTCCATCGCAGTCTTTAACACTGGTAGCATGCCGCGACAGCGTGGACGTGAACCGTATGTGCAGTTGACGGACTTTGAGCGAGGGCGTATAGTGGGCATGCGGGAGGCCGGGTGGACGTACCGCCGAATTGCTCAACACGGGGGGCGTGAGGTCTCCACAGTACATCGATGTTGTCGCCAGTGGTCGGCGGAAGGTGCACGTGCCCGTCGACCTGGGACCGGAGCGCAGCGACGCACGGATGCACGCCAAGACCGTAGGATCCTACGCAGTGCCGTAGAGGACCGCACCGCCACTTCCCAGCAAATTAGGGACACTGTTGCTCCTGGGGTATCGGCGAGGACCATTCGCAACCGTCTCCATGAAGCTGGGCTACGGTCCCGCACACCGTTAGGCCGTCTTCCGCTCACGCCCCAACATCGTGCAGCCCGCCTCCAGTGGTGTCGCGACAGGTGTGAATGGAGGGACGAATGGAGACGTGTCGTCTTCAGCGATGAGAGTCGCTTCTGCCTTGGTGCCAATGATGTTCGTATGCGTGTTTGGCGCCGTGCAGGTGAGCGCCACAATCAGGACTGCATACGACCGAGGCACACAGGGCCAACACCCGGCATCATGGTGTGGGGAGCGATCTCCTACACTGGCCGTACACCACTGGTGATCGTCGAGGGGACACTGAATAGTGCACGGTACATCCAAACCGTCATCGAACCCATCGTTCTACCATTCCTAGACCGGCAAGGGAACTTGCTGTTCCAACAGGACAATGCATGTCCGCATGTATCCCGTGCCACCCAACGTGCTCTAGAAGGTGTAAGTCAACTACCCTGGCCAGCAAGATCTCCGGATCTGTCCCCCATTGAGCATGTTTGGGACTGGATGAAGCGTCGTCTCACGCGGTCTGCACGTCCAGCACGAACGCTGGTCCAACTGAGGCGCCAGGTGGAAATGGCATGGCAAGCCGCTCCACAGGACTACATCCAGCATCTCTACGATCGTCTCCATGGGAGAATAGCAGCCTGCATTGCTGTGAAAGGTGGATATACACTGTACTAGTGCCGACATTGTGCATGCTCTGTTGCCTGTGTCTATGTGCCTGTGGTTCTGTCAGTGTGATCATGTGATGTATCTGACCCCAGGAATGTGTCAATAAAGTTTCCCCTTCCTGGGACAATGAATTCACGGTGTTCTTATTTCAATTTCCAGGAGTGTATTTAATGTGACCACCTGTCAAAAGCCTGGATAACCACCTTTTACAGCGTCGGCCGCTGCGAAACGTGCAGAAAGAGAGTCAATTAGGTTCTGGAAGATACTGACGGATTTGGAGCCATGCGGACTCCAGTGCTATGGCCAGCTGCGCTAGGTTTGTCAGTTAATGATACATGGGACGAGCTGTCCGATCGGTGTGATACCACAGACTCTCGGTCGGAATTAAATCTGGGGAGTTTATTGGCCAGAGGTTCAAAATGGTTCAAATGGCTCTGAGCACTATTGGACTTAACATCTGAGGTCATCAGTCCCCTGGAAATTGGAACTACACTACCGGCCATTAAAATTGCTACACCACGAAGATGACGTGCTACAGACGCGAAATTTAACCGACAAGAAGAAGATGCAGTGATATGCAAATGATTAGCTTTTCAGAGCATTCACACAAGGCTGGCGCCGCTGGCGACACCTACAATGTGCTGACATGAGGAAAGTTTCCAACCGATTTCTCATACAGAAACAGCAGTTGACCGGCGTTGCCTGGTGAAACGTTGTTGTGATGCCTCGTGTAAAGAGGAGAAATGCATACCATCACGTTTCCGACTTTGATAAAGATCGGATTGTAGCCTATCACAATTGCGGTTTATCGTATCGCGACTTTGCTGCTCGCGTTGGTCGAGATCCAATGACTGTTAGCAGAATATGGAATCGACGGGTTCAGGAGGGTAATACGGAACGCTGTGCTGGATCCCAACGGCCTCGTGTCACTAGCACTCGAGATGACAGGCATCTTATCCGCATGGCTGTAACGGACCGTGCAGTTACGCCTCTACCCATGAGTCAACAGATGGGGACGATTGCAAGACAACAACCATCTCCATGAACAGTTCGACGACGTTTGCAGGAGCTTGGACTATCATCTCGAAGACCATGGCTGCAGTTACTCTTGACGCTGCATCACAGACAGGAGCGCCTGCGATGGTGTACTCAACGACGAACCTGGGTGCACGAATGGCAAAACGTCATTTTCTCGGATGAATCCAAGTTCTGTTTACAATATCATGATGGTCGTATCCGTGTTTGGCGACATCGCGGTGAACTCACGTTGGAAACGTGTATTCGTCATCGCCATACTGGCGTATCACCCGGCGTGATGGTATGGGGTGCCACTGGGTACACGTCTCGGTCACCTCTTGTTCGCATTGAGGGCACTTTGAACAGAGGACGTTACATTTCAGATGTGTTACGACCCGTGGCTCTACCCTTCATTCGAGCCCTGTGAAACCCTACATTTCAGCAGGTTAATGCACGACCGCATGTTGCAGGTCCCGTACGGGCATTTCTGGATACAGAAAATGTTCGACTGCTGCCCTGGCCAGCACATTCTCCAGATCTCTCACCAATTGAAAACGTCTGGTCAATGGTGGCCGAACAACTGGCTCGTCACAATAGGCCAGTCACTACTCTTGATGAACTGTGGTATCGCGTTGAAGCTGCATGGGCAGCTGTAGCTGTACACGCCATCCAAGCTCTGTTTGACTCAATGCCCAGGCGTATCAAGGCCGTTACTACGGCCAGAGGGTGTTGTTCTGGGTACTGATTTCTCAGGATCTATGCACCCAAATTGCGTCAAAATGTAATTACATGTCAGTTCTAGTATAATATGTTTGTTCAATGAATACCCGTTTATTATCTGCGTTTCTTCTTGGTGTAGTAATTTTAATGGCCAGTAGTGTACTTAAACCTAACTAACCTAAGGACATCACACACAGCCATGCCTGAGGCAGGATTCGAACCTACGACCTTAGCGGTCGCGAGGTTCCAGACTGAAGCGCCTAGAACTGCTCGGCCACAACGGCCGGCTACTGGCCAGGGGAGTTCAGCAAACTCATCTTGATGCTCTTTGAACCACGCACATGCGCTGTGAGGTGTGTGGCATGTTGCGTTGTCCTGCTGGTAGATGCCATCGTGTCGATGAAAAACAGAGTGCATTTAGGGGTGGACAGTCCCCAAGGACAGAACTATGCTTGTGTTAATCAAAATATCCACGGGTGTACTGCCGGTCTACAGTGTCCAACGGGCACAATATTTCAGCGATCATACATGTCGCTCTCATCAGGTGAACTGACGGACTGAGCTCCTGTGAACCAGCCGACACGGAGATACGTACGCCATGGCTGCTCAGAGGGAAGTGGATTCGGTCGCGGCGGCGGCAGATTTAAATACCCTCCGCCCTCGGCGCGCTCCCTCCGCCGTCCGCGCCCCGCGCCACGGTCGCGCGGTGGAACAGATTGCGACGGTGTCTGAGATGACGTCGGAGTGATAGCTCTGTCCGCAGTGGTCGCCACAACTATACGTTTGCTCGATTTACTCTCGATTAACCCAATCGCTGGTTCCCAAGCCTTGCTAAGATTATAGCCACAGCCACGGTTTATGTGGTCGTCATTGGTGCGAATTTCGATGGCCTCTCTAACAACGCTCTCCCAGTATCTGCACGTCTGTACCAGAATCCTCGTGCGTTCATACTGCATAGCGTGATTTTCCGACAAACAGTGTTCAGCGACCGCCGACCTGCTCGGATACATCAGTCGAGTGTGCCTCTGGTGTTCACGGCATCGATCCTCGACGGTACGCAGCGTCTGACCAATATACGACTTGCCACATTGACACAGAATCTGGTACACGCCGGTCTTCCTCAAGCCGAGGTCATCTTTGGCGCTCCCCACCAGTGCACGAATTTTATTCGGAGGACAAAACAGTTCCGACTCGGTGTTTCTTCAAAATGTGGGCGATTTTCCCCGAGAGTGCGCCCGTATATGGAATAAACGCAATGCCTACCTCCTCCCTCGTGATTTCATCCATCTCCACAGGTTGTGCTGTAGCGGTTGGGTGGAGAGCACGTTGAATCCCATTTTTTCGAAATACAGTTCTCAGAGGTTCCAATTCCTGGGGTAGACTCTCTGCGTCAGAGATAGTGAGCGCACTGTGTACTAGAGTTTTAAGTACCCCATTCCTCTGTGAAGGGTGGTGGCAGCTATCTGCGCGCAAATACAGATCAGTGTGCGTTGTCTTCCGATACACCCCATGACCTAGGGTGCCGTCAGCCCTTCTCTTGACCAAGACGTTAAGAAAAGGTAATTTACCCTCCGTTTCAGTCTCCACAGTGAATTTGATGTTGGGATGTATGGAAAACGGAAAAAGCAAGTAAGTTTCCTTTCGGATGACGACAGGGCTTCCTCTTCGAGGCCGGCGTGTACCAGATTCCGTGTCAATGTGGCAAGTCGTATATTGGTCGGACGTTGCGTACCGTCGAGGATCGATGCCGTGAACACCATAGGCACACTCGACTGATGTATCCGAGCAAGTCGGCGGTCGCTGAACAATGTTTGTCGGAAAATCACGCTATGGAGTATGAACGCACGAGGATTCTGGCACAAACGTCCAGATACTGGGACAGCGTTGTTAGAGAGGCCATCGAAATTCGCACCAATGGCGACCTCATAAACCGTGACTGTGGCTATAATCTCAGCAAGGCTTGGGAACCAGCGATTGGGTTAATCAAGAGTAAATCGAGCAAACGTATAGTTGTGACGACCACGGCGGGCAGAGCCATCACTCCGACGTCATCTCAGACGCCGTCGCAATCTGTTCCACCGCGCGACCGTGGCGCGGGGCGCGGACGGCGGAGGGAGCGTGCCGCGGGCGGAGGGTATTTAAATCTGCCGCCGCCGCGACCGAACCTAGTTCCCTCTGAGCAGCCATAGCATACGGATCTCCGTGCCGTCACGTTCACAGGAGCTCAATCCGTCAGTTCACCTGATGATGGCGACATGTATGATCGCCGAAATATTGTGCCCGTTGGACTCTGTAGACCGGCAGCCACTCAGCGCACGTCCAGTTGAGGTGCTGTGTCCAAATTCCAGCCTCCGTCGCCTGCAGGCGCCCATACGCAACAAGGTTCGCTGAGCAGCCGTTGAGGAGACACGGTCGGAAGCCCGTTAGCTCATCCGGGCGGTCAGTTGCTCAAAAGTTGTACGTTTATTCGCCAGTATGCGTCTCTACATCCGTGGTGCACCACTGTTGCCTCGGCGGCAGTTTTGGATAGTGTCATTTTACCATGCACGGGTAGTGCAACCACAGCGACACGCGATCAGTTTACAGACAGCCGTTTCGGATATTTCCACACCTGGCCCGAAAGTCAATGATCGCGCCCTTTTGGCCGTCAGATGCATCTCTCCTATCTCGCATTACAACGACAGCACCGTTTCCCGCGCCCTCCCAAAGTGCTTTGTATACACTCCACTGCTAGTGCTGCCACCTGCTGACTGAGTGGTTATAGCCCATGTTGAACATAGGTGGTTCTCACATTTATGTGACTGGACTGTGTATAAATGGTCATTCGTTTTTAAATTTCTGCACTTTCCAAAGTAGTACATGTACAAATATTGGAGGTATGAATTAAACAACGCCTTCAGTCACAATTTTTTCGTGTTTTATTAACTACACGATGCATTTCGGACCCTGTAGGTCCATCGTCAGGTGTAATTTGTCTTAATACATGTTTTATTTCTTCTCCTGAATGAGGTGAAATGCATATTCCTGTCACGAAAAGGTTTAATGTTAGGTTATGAATTTCGTAAGTCGAATGCAGAAAGTATGTGCAAAATAGTGGAAAATGAACAGTGTAAACTTACCACATATCCAAGGAAAGCATTTTTAACGTTTTAGTACCGGCAAACATTCTTTTCTCCGTCGTTTTAGTACATGTCATTTCAAAAAATGGCTCTGAGCACTATGTGACTTAACTTCTGAACTTAGAACTAACCTAAGGACATCACACACATCCATGCCCGAGGCAGGATTCGAACCTGCGGCCGTAGCGGTCGCGCGGTTCCAGACTGAAGCGCCTAGAAACGCTCGACCACCACGGCCGGCCATGCCACTTCATTCAAGATGTACATTTGCACACACATGTTTATAAACATAAATACATAACCTCATTAAACCTTTTCGTGACAGGAATATTCATTTCACGTCATTCCGGAGAAGAAATAAAACATGTATTAAGACAAAAAAGACGATGGACCCACAGGGTCCGAAATGCATCGTGTAGTTAATAAAACACGAGAAAGTTGTAACTGAAGGAGTTGCTTAATTCATACCTCCAATGTTTTGAATACAGTCACGTTTTAAGCTGCAAAATATGGATAAAATTAAAATGTACAAATATGATTGTTGCATGAATAAAACCGTAAACTCACTTTGTTTGCATTATGGCTCAAAAATGGCTCTGAGCACTATGGGACTTAACTTCTAAGGTCATCAGTCCCCTAGAACTGAGAACTATTTACCTAACTAACCTAAGGACATCACACACATCCATGCCCGAGGCAGGATTCGAACCTGCGACCGTAGCGGCCACGCGGTTCCAGACTGTAGCGCCTTTAACCGCTCGGCCACACCGGCCGGCTTTGCATTATGCCCACTAGCGGGCGTTACGAGTGCAGTGATTCGACAAAGTGACGACAAGCAAGAAAAGAGTTTTTGTGTGTTGGAATGTGCGAGATGTTATCTGTTTCAGCAGAGCAGCCTGCATTCAGAAGGAATTATGGAAAAGACTCGCCATGTAAACAGAGCACTGTTTCGCAATTTAGAGACACAGTTGATGTTAATAAAGGGAAAAGTATCGTTCGACCTAGTGTGTCAGATGCAGCCGTGGAGAGGGCGAAGGAAAGATTTGTATGCAGTCCAAAAAGACCAGCAGGTCGAGCGTGAAGAGGGCGGAGGAAAGTTTTGTATGTGTTATTGTGGAAGTGGAAGATTAAGGAAGGTAAGCATTCCCTAGTGGATGCACTCCATCACTAAAATGATCAGTGAGAGCATACCATGAACTGAAAAAAACACGTCCGCTAGTGAAGGTGAACCATCACTGTACTCGGCTAGGGAACAATGCTACCACGGCATCAGCATGAATGTAATTGTCATCAGCTCGTTATTGTTATGTTATACAGCAGTGCAGTTATGGTTGACAGCAGTGCAGTTACGGTTTACAGCAGTGCAGTTATGGTTCACATCAGCGCAGCTATGGTTAAATGAGTGAAGTTCTACTAACATCTTAGAGTGGAACGGGGAAATCTCAGTTCTAACTCTGTCTTCATGGACAGAGGAAAGTACAAGTCACTTACCAGCAAGGCTAAATCACTAAAATCTGGACGAAAGAGGGACGGCAACGACTACCAGTTTTTGAAGAGATATAAAGTGCTGGAAGTAAATGGAGTGACCGAATTAATACAACCTGTAAATGAGGAAGGTAAGATTAACTACTATGTTTGTGATGAAGAACTGTACGATATTCTGCCTGATGCTCATGTAATGACTGGCTACGGTGGACGCGACCGAATGATGAAATGTATGAAGTCAAAGTTCTGTAATATAACATAGAGAGATGTACAAATTTAACTTAGTTTGTGAGCCTTGTTTACAAAATCAAAAAGGTCAGAAAAAAGGAATAGTAGTTCAAAATGGCCCTAAGCACTATGGGACTTAATATCTGAGGTCATCAGACCCCTAGACTTAGATCTACTGGGTGATCAAAAAGTCAGTACGAATTCGAAAACTGAATAAATCACGGAATAATGTAGATAGAGAAATACAAATTGACACACATGCTTGGAATGACATGGGGTTTTACTAGAACCAAAAAAATACAAAAGTTCACCAAATGTCCGACAGATGGCGCTTCATCTGATCAGAATAGCAATAATTAGCATAACAAAGTAAGACAAAGCAAAGATGATGTTCTTCACAGGAAATGCTCAATATGTCCACCATCAGTCCTCAACAATAGCTGTAGTCGAGGAATAATGTTGTGAACAGCACTGTAAAGCATTACTGGAGTTATGGTGAGGCATTGGCGTCGGATGTTGTCTTTCAGCATCCCTAGAAATGTAGGTCGATCACGATACACTTACGACCTCAGGTAACCCCAAAGCCAATAATCGCACGGACTGAGGTCTGGGGACCTGGAAGGCCAAGCATGACGAAAGTGGCGGCTGAGCACACGATCATCAACAAACGACGCGCGCAAGAGATCTTTCACGCGTCTAGCAATATGGGGTGGAGCGCCATCCTGCATAAACGTCGTACGTTCCAGCAGTTGTTTATCAGTCAGGCTGTTGATGATGCGATTCTGTAACATATCGGCGTACCTCTCACCCGCCACGGTAACAGTTTTGCTATCCACCGCCATCTGTCGGACATTTTGTGAACTGTTTTTTTTTTTTTTGTTCTAATAAAACCCCATGTCATTCCAAGCATGTGTGTCAATTTTTACCTTCTATCTACATTATTCCGTGGTTTATTAAGTTTTCAAATTTATACTGACTTTTTGATCACCCCGTACTTTAACCTAACTAACCTAAGGACATCACACACATCCATGCCCAGGGCAGGATTCAAAGCTGCGACCGTAGCAGCAGCGCGGTTCCGGACTGAAGCGCCTAGAACCGCTCGGTTACAGCAGCCGGCAGGATTAGTAGTGAAGCCAATGCTGTTCAAGGAGCTAAATTCCAGATGTCAAGTTGATCTCATCGACTTCCAGTCGCAACCAGATGGAGATTACTAATTCGTAATGGTTTATCAGGACCACCTCACTAAATTCGTCGTTCTCAGGCCACTGAAGTCCAAAACAGCTGAAGAGGTATACGATAACGTTATTGGCATTTTTATGTTGTTAGGCGCTCCTCAGTGTTACAGTCTGACAATGGTAGAGAGTTCGTTAGCAAAATAATGAGCAGCTTAACTGGACTATGGCGCAATTGTAAGTTGGTCCACGGTAAACCAAGACACAGTCAGAGACAAGGCACCGTAGAACGAACAAATCAAGACACAGAAAATATGCTAACTACATGGATGCAGGAGCATAATACCACGGACTGGAGCCGTGCATTGAGATTTGTGCAGTTAATGAAGAATAGCACTGTACATTTTGGAATTAAAAGATCTCCATAAGAAGCGATGTTTGGTTGCTCTCCTAAACAAGGTTTGTCTTCAACAAGTTTACCTCCTGAAGCACTGATGAACGTTCACTCTGAGGATGACCTGGAAAATATAATTAATCAAGTGAGTGTCAGCAGTGAGACATGGACGGAAACGCTGCAGGATAATCATCACAGTAAATCTACGTTGCAAGAGGAAAACATACTAACAGGAACAGAGGTTGAGAACAGAGACAAAGAAAGTATTCCTGACAGTAATGACTACTGCCTGACTGATTTAGACGAGTCAACTCGTGGCATTAAAAAATACAGAACTGAAGCGTGCAAGTGGTTAGAAAAACAAGCGCAAAGAATGCGGCAGTGTTCCGAGCGCTGCTTTTGAATGGTTCGAATGGCTCTGAGCACTATGGGACTCAACATCTTAGGTCATAAGCCCCCTAGAACTTAGAACTACTTAAACCTAACTAACCTAAGGACATCACACACACCCATGCCCGAGTTAGGATTCGAACCTGCGACCGTAGCAGTCCCGTGGTTCCGGACTGCAGCGCCAGAACCGCACGGCCACCGCGGCCGGCAGCGCTGCTTTTCAACAATAGAGAAGGGACCACCCTTAGCCTTGATGACAGCTTCCACTCTCACAGGCATAATTTCAATCGGGTGCTGGAAGGTTTCTTACGGAATGGCAGCCCATTCTTCACGGAGTGCTGCTCTGAGGAGAGGTATCAAAGTCGGTCAGTGAGCCCTGGCACAAAGTCGGCATTCCAAAACATCCAAAATGTGTTTTATGGGATTCAGGTCAGGACACTGTGCAGGCCATTCATTTACAGGGATCAGATTAAGAGCAGCCGACCAGTTGCAAAGGATAAAGTAATCTTTACCTAGGTTTCAATAGATATAAATCTATCTTCTTCAGAAGACGGCCTGGGTACAATGAACATCGTAAATTATACTAAGGTATGAAACATGAGTCAAGTTTTTTTTTTTTCTTTATTGTATTTCAATTCCCCATCGGGGCGGGCTGGCAGCAGCATATGCGCTGCTCTTCAGCCGAAAGACATAGAACAAAACAATAGAAGACATTTAAAAACAGCAAAGGAGAGAAGAAGGCGAACATAGATATAAAAAAGGGGAGAACATCATGGAAGGCAATAGACAAAAAACGGGGTGACTGTAAAATGGAGATAAAAAACTGTTTAAAAGTAGCACACACAAAAAGCCACACACTGCGACGATTAAAAGAACACAAGGCACAGTATGACTGGAGCATAAAGGTGTTGACGGATGGCATAGCACACAACGTAACACTGATGGCGAACCTCAAGGCAGTACACAATTAAAATCACACCTCTTGACGCACACGAGAAACAGCACTAAACACAACACTGACGTGGCACACCGATGATGATCAATACAGAGGATCTGCCAGGTTCAAGGAGATGAGGGAGACCTGAAGAAGGGAGGGAGGGGAAGAGATGGGGGAGGGGAATGGGGGGCGTGCGGAAGAGGGCCAGGTAGGGAGGGATGTGGGAAGGAGAGAGGGAAGTATGGGGTGCAGGGTCTCAGGGGAGGGGGGGATGGAGGAAAATCCGCTCTGGGAGAAGGAGGAAAGAGGAGAAGGGGGCCCTGGGGAGGGGGGGGGGGAACAAGGCCGGGTTATAGTTGGAAGGAAGGGTATATGTCACGGCGAAGTTCGTCATCCGGGAGGGGGAGGCGTTGGAAATTGCCCTGATGAAGGAGATGGAGGGTGTGGAGGTGGAGAGAGGGAGGGATACAGCGATAGAGGCGCGGCAACGGGAGGGGGGTGGAGAGGAAGGAGGAAACCAGAGGGTGGGGGGGATCAACCCTGCGAACAATGTAAAGGATGCGGAGATGTTGGAGGAACAAGAGGAGGTGGGGGAAGGGGATCAATTCATACAGGAGCCGTGTGGGGGAAGGAAGGCGGATACGGAAGGCAAGGCGGAGCGCATGGCGTTCAAGGATTTGGAGGGCCTTGTAAAAGCGGGTGGGGGCGGAGATCCAGGCGACGCTGGCATAACAGAGGATAGGACGGATGAGGGATTTGTAGGTGTGGAGGATGATAGAAGGATGCAATCCCCATGTCCGGCCGGACAGGAGTTTCAGCAGGCGGAGGCGGGAATGGGCTTTCTGCTGGATGGTCAGGAGATGAGGGGTCCAGGTGAGGTGGCGGTCAAGGGTGAGGCCAAGGTATTTCAGGGTGGGGGTGGGTTGGATAGGACGACCATAAAGGGTGAGGTAGAAATCATGGAGGCGAAAGGAGCGAGTGGTGCGGCCTATGATGATTGCCTGGGTTTTGGAGGGGTTGAGACGGAGGAGCCACTGGTTACACCAAGTGGTGAACTGGTTAAGGTGGGTTTGGAGGGTACGTTGAGACCGTTGAAGGGTAGGATAGAGAGCCAGGAAGGCGGTGTCATCAGGATATTGGAGAAGGTGGACTGGTGGGGGTGGCTTGGGCATATCAGCTGTATACAAGAGATAAAGGAGAGGGGAGAGGACAGAACCCTGGGGGACGCCAGCCGTGGGATAAAAGATACGGGAGTTGGTGTTGTGGAGGGTGACATAGGAAGGATGGTGCGAGAGGAAGGAAGCGACCAGATGGACAAAATTGATAGGCAGGGCGTAGGTTTGGAGTTTAAAGAAGAGACCGGGATGCCATACACAGTCATAGGCATTTTGGAGGTCAAGGGAAACAAAAATGGCGGAGCGACGGGAGTTGAGCTGGAGGGACAGAAGGTGAACAAGGTTGAGGAGTTGGTCGTCAGCAGAGAAGGAGGGTCGGAAGCCACACTGGGTAAGGGGGAGGAGGTGGTGTTGAGCAAGGTGCCGATTGATACGGTGGGAGAGGATGGATTCAAAGACCTTACTGAAGACGAAGGTGAGGCAGATGGGACGATAGGAAGAGGTGGAAGAAGGGGGTTTGTTGGGTTTGAGGAATAGGAGGACGCGGGAGGTCTTCCACAGGTCAGGGTAGAAGCCAGTAGAGAGGATGACATTATAGAGATGGGCGAGGACAGTTAGCAAGGAATATGGGCTTTCTCGAAGGTGACGGTAGGTGACACAGTCGTGACCAGGGTCCGTGTTGCGTTTGGACTGGAGGAGAAGTTTAATGTCTTGTGCTGTGATGGGAGTGTTGACGTTGGAGGGGGGCAACTGCCCCAAGTACTGGAGACTAGGAGCAAGTGGAGCGACTGAGGTATCAGCACGTTCCATGACGGTGGGGAAAAGCGAATAATCAAAGTGGGGATCATCAGGGATGGAGAAGACCTCGGAAAGGTGGGAAGCGAAGTGGTTGGCCTTACTGAGGGTGTCTGGAATGGGGCGATCGTTATGGAGAAGGGGGTAGTGGGGAGCGGAAAGGGAATCAGTAAGACGATGGAAGGCGGACCAGTACTTGGAGGAGTTGATAGGGAGGGTGGCATTGAGTCGTGTGCAGGTCTGGCGCCAGTCCTGGCGTTTCGTTGCTGTAATAAGGTAACGGATGTGTCGCTTTATTTGCCGGTGGCGGTGGAGTGTATCCCTGTCACGAGTGCGGAGGAAGGAGCGATAGAGGCGGCGGGATTCACGGAGGAGGAGGGCAGCCCGCGGAGGGAGAGTGGGACGGTGTGGGTGGATGGTTTTAGTAGGAACATGGGCCTCCACGGCGTCAGTAATTACCGTCTGAAGGAAGGACGAGGCGCGGATGATGTCGTCAGGATAGCGATAGGTAAGAGGGTGGCTTTCGACCCATGAGTCAATTTTTTTTTTTTTTTTTTTTTTACTTTATTGTAATTTTGATACCTGAACAACCAGGTAGGGTGGCAGCAGCACAATACGCCGCTCTTCAGCCGAAGAGAGTACAAGGAGATAAACAAAGAAGAGACATCACTTAGAAAAACTGCGGGAAAAAACAGGAGACACAAGAACATAAAAGCACAAGAAGCCGTTCACACTTGATGACAATCCACACTACGAACTGGAGACCCGACGCACAAACACTGAAGAAGACGATGGCACTGGTGAACAATGGAGCGTGACGGCGAAACTGAACACTAAACATGACGGCACACACGATACACTGATGGCGGTGATCTCCGGCGCGCGAAAGTCCACTGAGCGTGTGCGAGTCCGGGGACCTGCCAAGAGAGGAACAGGGGTGAGGAGGGGGAGAGGGGAGGAAAAGAGGATGCCACGGCTTAGGAGATGGGGACAGGAGGATAGGGACAGGGGAGGGGAGGCCTGGGGGACGAGGGGAGAGAAAAGGAGGAGGGAGGGAAAAGGGAGAGAAGGGAGGGAGGGTGCCCAGAGGAGTAAGTACAGGAGGAGGGTGGGAGGATCAAAGTTGGTAGGAGGGGTAGATGGAGGGGAGGAGGGCATCATCAGGGAGAGGGAGCTGGCGGAAGCCACCCTGGGAGAGGGTAAGCGAGTGAGGAGGATCAATTTTACGGGAGGTGTACAGGATCCGTATCCTTTCAAGGAAAAGGAGGAGGTGGGGGAAGGGGATGAGATCGTACAGGATCCGCGTGGGGGAGGGGAGACGGATGCGATAGGCGAGGCGGAGAGCATGGCGTTCAAGGATTTGGAGGGATTTATAAAAGGGAGGGGAGGGGCGGAGATCCAAGCCGGATGGGCATAACAAAGGATAGGGCAGATGAGGGATTTATAGGTGTGGATGATGGTGGAGGGGTCCAGACCCCACGTACGGCCGGAAAGGAGCTTGAGGAGACGGAGGCGGGAACGTGCCTTGGCTTGGATTGTCTGGAGATGGGGAGTCCAGGAGAGGCGACGGTCGAGGGTGACGCCAAGGTACTTAAGGGTGGGAGTGAGGGCGATAGGATGGCCATAGATGGTGATGTAGAAATCATGGAGGCGGAAGGAAAGGGTGGTTTTGCCTACAATGATCGCCTGGGTTTTGGAGGGATTGACCTTGAGCAACCACTGGGTGCACCAAGCGGTGAACTGGTCAAGATGGGATTGGAGAAGGCGTTGGGAGCGCTGCAGGGTGGGGGCAAAGGCAAGGAAGGCGGTATCATCGGCAAACTGGAGAAGGTGGACGGGGGCTGGCGGCGGCGGCATGTCCGCCGTATACAAAAGGTACAGAAGGGGGAGAGGACGGAGCCTTGGGGCACACCGGCAGAGGGGAAAAAGGTGTAGGAATCTGCGATATGGATGGTGACATAGGAAGGACGGCGGGAGAGAAAGGAGCCGATCAGACGGACGTAGTTAATGGGAAGGGCGAAGGTTTGGAGCTTGAAGAGGAGACCGGAATGCCATACGCGGTCATAGGCACGTTCGAGGTCCAGGGAGAGGAAGATTGCGGAGCGACGCGAATGAAGCTGTTCAGAAAGGAGATGAGTGAGGTGAAGGAGAAGGTCGTCGGAAGAGAAGGACGGCCGAAAGCCACACTGGGTAACGGGAAGGAGGCGGTGCTGGCGGAGATGCTGGTGGATGCGTCGGGTGAGGATAGATTCCAGGACCTTGCTGAAGACCGAGGTAAGGCAGATGGGACGGTAGCAGGAGACGGCGGGCGGCGGTTTGCCAGGTTTAAGGAACATGAGGATACGGGAGGTTTTCCACAGGTCGGGGTAGTAACCGGTGGACAGGACTACATTGTAGAGCCTGGCCAGGGTGGAGAGGAAAGAGACAGGAGCTTCACGAAGGTGACGGTAGGTGACACGATCGTGACCAGGAGCGGTGTTGCGTTTTGTGCGGAGTGTAGCAATGAGATCCTGTGTAGTGATAGGGGCATTGAGTTCTGTGTGTGCAATGTTGTCCAAGTACTGGAAACCAGGAGCGAGGGGAGGGGAAGAGGTGTCAGTTCGATCGCGGATATCCGGGAAGAGGGAGTAATCGAACTGGGGATCATCGGGGATGGAAAATACATCGGAGAGGTAGGAGGCAAAGTGATTGGCCTTACTAAGGGAGTCAGGGAAAGGGTGATCATCATGGAGAAGAGGATAATAGGGGGAGGGTTTAGTTCCGGTAAGGCGACGGAAGGCTGACCAGAACTTGGACGAGTTGATTGGTAGGGTAGCATTTAAACGGGTGCATGTCTGCCGCCAGTCCCGGCGTTTCTTAGCCGCGAGCAAATTACGAATGTGTCGCTGGAGTTGCCGGTGGCGTCGTAGTGTGTCCGGGTCACGCGTGCGAGGAAGGCACGGTAGAGACGATGGGATTCACGGAGGAGGAGAACGGCCTGTGGGGGTAAGGTAGGACGGTGGGGGTGGATGGCGACAGTAGGAACGTGGGCCTCCACAGCCTCAGACAAGGTCTGCTGGTGAAAGGAGGCGGCTTGGGTGACATCGTCAGGGTGGTGGTAGGTGAGAGGGTGGCTATCGACCTGGGTGGAAAGGGTATCCCGGTAGGCATTCCAGTCGGCTCGGGAATAGTCGTGGACATACTTAGGGGGAGGGTCAGTACGAGGGTCGGGGTGAGGGCGACAACCGTCTGAAACGGTGAGGAGGACAGGGAGATGGTCGCTAGCAATAGGCTCCAGGACATCCACCGTGATGCGGCCAAGGAGGTTGGGGGAGGAGAGGATAACATCAGGAGTGGAGTTGGATTCAGGACGGGTGTGCTGGGGGATGGGAATGAGGTCGCCTTGAAGGGAGGAGTGGAACCGATGCCACCGCCGTAACTGGGTGGCGGAACGACTATGGATGTTGAGGTCGACGGCGATCACGTAGGAGGAGAAGGTACGGTCAATGTGGGAGAGGAAGTCGAAGGGAAGAGGGGCGTTGGGGCGGACATAGATGGTGGCGCAGGTAACGGTAAGGCCAGGGAAGAAGAGACTAAGGATCAGGTGTTCGGTGGGGTCGGGAAGGAGAGGTTGGAGCCGAACGGGGATCTGGTGATGGTGCCCAATGGCAACTCCGCCACGCGCAATTGGGAGGGGATTGTCGGAGCGGTGGAGGAGGTAGGGCAAAGTGTGGACGGTGTGGTGGGGTTGGAGGAAGGTTTCATTTAGGAGGAAGGCGTCCACGCGGTGGGTGGCAAGGGTATGGAGAAAGAGGTTCTTGTTGGTGGGAAGGGAGCGGATGTTGTTGAAAAGGATACAGTGCTGTCGCGCCATGATAGGGATTTAAACGAGGGTGTCAAGACGGGAGAAGGTGAAATGGGCCTGGTTGTTGGAGTAGGTGGCGTACATTTTGAGGTGGAAAACGGATCGGGCATCGAGGGAGATCTGTTGGAGGGTGTGTGGGCGCTGAAAAGGATGTACATTCTGCAGGACAATGGTGAGGAATCGGATGATGTCCTCAGCGGTAGGGGGTGGGCGAAGGGAGTTGCCGGGAGGGGCGGGGGCGTCCAGAGGGCGGACAGGAACGGTGAGTTCAGGAGTGGTTGGAGGGGGTCGGGCCTTACACTTCTGGGAGTAGGTGGGATGAGGGAGGTCACAGGTATTACAGGAGGGGGGGGACTGGAGATTGGGGCACTGCCAAAAAAGTGGGCTTGCCTACAGTGCGGGCAGGTGGGGGCCTCCTGGCGCTCAGATGTTGGGTGCGCATTATATCGCAAGCACCTTTGGCAGCAGAGGGATTGAGGAGGGGAACGGGAGGGGTCAACTTTATGATGCTGGTTAAAAAGGAGGGCACCCTCCTTCAGGAGACGGTCTATGGAGGGGGCGTGCTCAGAAAAAACGCGCATAAGGCGGGTGGGGCCGGCAGCGTTATGGATCCGGCGAACCGCACGCACCTCCAGATGGGGATGGGCCTGAAGCTCCGCCAACACCTCCTCCTCCGTGATCACTGGACTGAGCCGAGTGATCACGGCGGTGAGAGTCGGCGGGCGACGCGGAGGTTGGGGTTGGCGGGAGGGAGGTGGCGATGGAGCAGGGGTGAGAGAGGCATGAGGGCCAAAGCGGGTGATAGGGATGCGGGAAAGGATGTCCGTGTGGAGGGTAGGGCTGGAGGAGGAGAGGAGTACCGAATCACGGCGAGGAGTGAGGAGGGACATGGGGGCACCAGGACAATTCTGGCGAAGGAAGAGGGTGAGGTTCCGGGCTTCAAGGAGGGAGGGATCCGGACGGGAGAGGAGGTAGCGGTAGGAGGAGGGGGTAGAGGAGGAGGAGGAGGAGGAGGGGGCAGGGACGGGCGGGGAGACATCCATGGCATCAGGGGTGGGGGAAGGAGGACGAGGCGGAGCCTTTTTGGGAGCAGACGAGACAGGAGTGCCACTGGGGCGCTTGACGGCGGCGGAGGAGGTGTGGGGGATGGGAACAACTGGAATGTGGCGGGGAGTGGCAGGTCCCGGGGCTGGAGTCGGCGCCGGAGATGAGGACGGCGACGGTGAAGGCGAAGGCGACGGCGTCGATGACGATGACAGTGGCAGTGGCGGCGGTGATGGCGAAGGTGACGGGGAGAGCTGGGCGTGGGCAGTGGCCCGACGGGCCACCACCCGAGCCGGAGCTGCAGTGACAGGCTGGGGGAGTGAGGGGAAGGGATCAGAACGAGAGGAGCGGGAGGAAGAAGCGGGAGAGGGGGCGACAAAGATAGAGGGTGAAAGGAGAGTGAGGAGAGGTGGAATGGAAGGAGGGGGTTGGGACTGGGCACACCAAGTTATAGTGGTGGAGGCGGCGGAAGGGGAGGTATAGACAATGGCGGTGGTGGTAGTAGTGACAGTGGTGGTGGGAGCGGACATGACGGGATAGAGAAACAAGAACGAACAGAACGAAGAGGAAAGGACAGAAACTGGGGACAGACAAAGACGAAGACGGATGAAGACGAAGACGGCCGTAGACCAGGGTCAGGACGGCGGCGATGGCGGCGACCAGGCGGCACCGGATGGCGGCGGCGGCGGACACCGGATGGCGGCGGCGGGCACCGGCGGCGGCGGCGGCGAGCCCCGGCAGGCGGCGACGACGGCGGCTAGCCCCGGCAGGCGGCGGCGGCGGCGGCGGCGGCGGCGAGGACCGGAAGGCGGCGACCAAGCGGCGGCGGCGGCGGCGGCGGCGGCGAGCACCGGCAGGCAGTATGGACGGCAAGCAGACGACACGGCAGGGAAACGGCGGGGATCTTCCACGTCGAAGGTGCACCCTGAGAGTAGCCCAGGCAGTGAAACTCTTCGATGAAGAAGAGAGGGAATCCAACCCTCGAATGCATGAGTCAAGTTTTTTTTTTTTTTTACTTTATTGTTATTTTAAAACCTGTACAACAGGCAGACTGTCAGCAGCACACTACGCTGCTCTTCATCCATAGAAGTCACAAGCAGCAAAAACAGTGAGAAGACACATAAGTCACAGAGCGGTGGGCAATAAAACAGGAGACACATAGAGACAATCACGAAGCCGTTTACACTCGTCGATAATCCACACTACTAGCTGATGAGACGACGCACAACCATTGAAGATGATGATGGCACTGGTGAACGATGGAGGGGGCGGTGAACACTAAACACTAAACACTAAACACACAAAACACTGATGGCGGCGACCTCCGGCGCGCGAATGTCCACGTAACGTGTGCGAGTCCGGGGACCTGCCAAGAGGGTTAGAGGGGGGAGGTGGGGGAGAGGGGAGAAAAAGGATGCCAATGGCTGAGGAGTCGGGGGCAGGAGGAGAGGAACAGGGGAGGGGAGGCCCGGGGGAGGAGGGGGGGGGGGAGAAAAGGAGGAGGGAGGGAAAAGGGAGAGGAGGGATCATGAGTCAAGTTTTTCTTTTTTTTTCTTTATTGTGATTTTAACACCTTATACAAAGGCGGGCTGGCAGCAGCACAATACGCCGCTCTTCAGCCTTGAGTGTTACAACAAGTAGTACATAAAGGTGGCACAGAGTAGACAGTAATAACGGTGGGCAAAAAAAATGTAGACACTAAAAAGCGAAAAAAAACATGTAGCCGTTCACGCTGGACGAGAAACATCACTAACACTGGGCGACACGATGCACAGAACATGGATGATGGCGACGGCACGTGACGGTGGGGGCGTGACGGCGAACAACACTACACACAAACGAAGGCACACACACGAAACACTGACGGCGATGATCTCCGGCGCGCGAATGTTCACTGAGCGTGTACGAATCCGGGGACCTGCCAAGAGAGGAGGTGGAGGAGGAGGAATGGGAAGGGGAATGGGAGAGGGGGGAGCAGAGATGCCATGGGCAAAGGAGAGAGGGGGAGGGAGGAAGGGGGAGGGGAAGCCCGGTGGAGAGGGGAGGAGGGAGGGAGGAAAGGAAAGAGGAGGGAAGGGAAGGGAGGGAGGGTGCCTAAAGGAGAGGACATAGGAGGTGGGGGGGAGGATCAAAGTTGATAAGAGGGGTAGATGGAGGGGACGAGGACATCATCAGGGAGGGGGAGCTGGCGGTAGCCACCTCGGGAGAGGGTAAGGAGGGTGGAGAGATGGAGACCGGGTGGGACGTGGGAATACAGGCGCGGCAGCGGGCGGAGGTGGGAGAGGATCGGGGAAATGAGCGGGTGAGGAGGATCGAGAATACGTGAGGTGTACAGGATACGTATCCTTTCAAGGAAAAGGAGGAGGTGGGGGAAGGGGATGAGATCATACAGGATCCGCGTGGGGGAGGGGAGACGGATGCGATAGGCAAGGCGGAGAGCATGGCGTTCAAGGATTTGGAGGGATTTATAGAAGGTAGGGGGGGCGGAGATCCAGGCTGGATGGGCGTAACAAAGGATAGGGTGGATGAGGGATTTATAGGTGTGGAGGATTGGGGAGGGGTCCAGACCCCACGTGCGGCCGGAAAGGAGCTTGAGGAGACGGTGTCGGCAACGTGCCTTGGCTTGGATTGTCTGGAGATGGGGAGTCCAGGAGAGGCGACGGTCGAGGGTGACGCCAAGGTACTTGAGGGTGGGAGAGGGCGATAGGACGGTCATAGACGGTGAGATAGAAATCAAGGAGGCGGAAGAAAGGGGTGGTTCTGCCTACAATGATCGCCTGGGTTTTGGAGGGATTGACCTTGAGCAACCACTGGTTGCACCAAGCGGTGAACCGGTCAAGATGGGATTGGAGAAGGCGTTGGGAGCGCTGGAGGGTGGGGGCAAGGGCAAGGAGGGCGGTGTCATCGGCAAAGTGGAGAAGGTGGACGGGGGGTGACGGCGGCGGCATGTCCGCCGTGTACAACAGGTACAGAAGGGGGGAGAGGACGGAGCCTTGGGGCACACCGGCGGAGGGGAAAAAGGTGTAGGAATCGGTGTTATGGATGGTGACATAGGAAGGACGGCGGGAGAGAAAGGAGCCGATCAGACGGACGTAGTTAATGGGAAGGGCGAAGGTTTGGAGCTTGAAGAGGAGACCGGAATGCCATACGCGGTCATATGCACGTTCGAGGTCCAGGGAGAGGAAGATTGCGGAGCGGCGGGAATTGAGCTGTTCGGAAAGGAGATGAATGAGGTGAAGGAGAAGGTCGTCGGAAGAGAAGGACGGCCGAAAGCCACACTGGGTGACGGGAAGGAGGCAGTGCTGGCGGAGATGCTGGTGGATGCGACGGGTGAGGATAGATTCCAGGACCTTGCTGAAGACCGAGGTAAGGCTGATGGGACGGTAGGAGGAGATGGCGGACGGCGGTTTGCCAGGTTTAAGGAACATGAGGATACGGGAGGTTTTCCACAGGTCGGGGTAGTAACCGGTGGACAGGACTACATTGTAGGGCCTGGCCAGGGTGGAGAGGAAAGAGACAGGAGCTTCACGAAGGTGACGGTAGGTGGCACGATCGTGACCAGGAGCGGTGTTGCGTTTCGTGCGGAGTGTAACAATGAGATCCTGTGTAGTGATAGGGGCATTGAGTTCCGTGTGTGTAATGTTGTCCAAGTACTGGAAACCAGGAGCGAGGGGAGGGACAGAGGTGTCAGTTCGATCGCGGATATCCGGGAAGAGGGAGTAATCGAAACGGGGATCGTCGGGGATGGAGAAGACATCGGAGAGGTAGGAGGCAAAGTGATTGGCCTTACTAAGGGTGTCAGGGAAGGGGTGATCATCGTGGAGAAGAGGATAGTAGGGGGAGGGTTTAGTTCCGGTAAGGCGACGAAAGGCCGTCCAGAACTTGGACGAGTTGATTGGTAGGGTTGCATTTAAACGGGTGCATGTCTGTCGCCAGTCCCGGCGTTTCTTAGCGGCGAGCAAATTACGAACGTGTCGCTGGAGTTGCCGGTGGTGTCGTAGTGTGTCCGGGTCACGCGTGCGGAGTAAGGCACGGTAGAGACGACGGGATTCACGGAGGAGGAGAACGGCCTGTGGGGGTAAGGTAGGACGGTGGGGGTGGATGGCGACAGTAGGAACGTGGGCCTCCACGGCCTCAGACAAGGTCTGCTGGAGAAAGGAGGCGGCATGGGTGACATCGTCAGGGTGGTGGTAGGTGAGAGGGTGGCTATCGACCTGGGAGGAAAGGGTATCCCGGTAGGCATTCCAGTCGGCTCGGGAATAGTCGTGGACATACTTAGGGGGAGGGTCAGTACGAGGGTCGGGGCGAGGGCGACGACCGTCTGAAACGGTGAGGAGGACAGGGAGATGGTCGCTACCAATAGGCTCCAGGACATCCACCGTTATGCGGCCAAGGAGGTTGGGGGAGGAGAGGATAACATCAGGAGTGGAGTTGGATTCAGGACGGGTATGCTGGGGGATGGGGACGAGGTCAGCTTGAAGTGTGGAGAGGAACCGATGCCATCGCCGTAACTGGGCAGCGGAACGACTATGGATGTTGAGGTCGGCGGCGATCACGTAGGAGGAAAACGTACGATCGACGTGGGAGAGGAAGTCGAAGGGAATAGGAGCGTTGGGGCGGACATAGATGGTGGAGCAGGTAACGGTAAGGCCGGGGAAGAAGAGACTAAGGATCAGGTGTTCGGTGGGGTCGGGAAGGAGAGGTTGGAGCCGAACGGGGATCTGGCGGTGGTGACCAATGGCAACTCCGCCACGCGCAAGTGGGAGGGGATTATCGGAGCGGTGGAGGAGGTAGGGCGAAGTGTGAATGGTGTGGTGGGGTTGGAGGAAGGTTTCATTAAGGAGGAAGGCATCCACGCGGTGGGTGGCAAGGGTGTGCAGGAAGAGGTTCCTGTTGGCGGGTAGGGAGCGGATGTTGTTGAAAAGGATACGTTGCTGTCGCGCCATGATAGGGATTTAGACGAGGGTGTCGAGGCGGGAGAAGGTGAAATGGGCCTGGTTGTTGGAGTAGGTGGCGTACATCTTGAGTTGGAATATGGAACGGGCGGCGAGGGAGATCAGTTGGAGGGTGTGTGGGCGCTGAAAGGGATGAACATTCTGGAGGACGATGGTAAGGAACCTGATGATGTCCTCAGCGGTGGGGGGGGGGGACGAAGGGAATTGCCAGGAGGGGTGGGGGCGTCCAGGGGACGGACAGGGACGGTGAGTTCAGGAGTGGTTGGAGGGGGTCGGGCTTTACACTTTTGGGAGTAGGTGGGATGGGGGAGATTGCAGGTATTGCAGGAAGGAGGGGATTGGAGGTTAGGGCACTGCCTGAGGAAGTGCGCTTGCCGACAATGCGGGCAGGTGGGGGCCCAAATGAGTCAAGTTTTTTTTTTTACTTTATTGTTATTTTAAAACGTGTACAACAGGCAGGCTGTCAGCAGCACACTACGCTGCTCTTCAGCCATAGAGGACACAAGCAGCAAAAACAGTGAGAAGACACATAAGTCACAGAGCGGTGGGCAATAAAACAGGAGACACATAGAGACAATCACGGAGCCGTTCACACTCGTCGATAATCCACACTGCTAGCTGATGAGACGACGCACAACCACTGAAGATGATGATGGCACTGGTGAACGATGGAGGGGACGGTGAACACTAAACACTAAACACTAAACACACAAAACACTGATGGCGGCGACCTCCGGCGCGCGAATGTCCACGTAACGTGTGCGAGTCCGGGGACCTGCCAAGAGGGATAGAAGGGGGAGGTGGGGGAGAGGGGAGAAAAAGGAAGCCAATGGCTGAGGGGTCGGGGGCAGGAGGAGAGGAACAGGGGAGGGGGGGCCTGGGTGAGGAGGGGGGGAGAAAAGGAGGAGGGAGGGATAAGGGAGAGGAGGGAGGGAGGGTGCACGGAGGAGTAAGTACAGGAGGAGGGCGGGAGGATCAAAGTTGGTAGGAGGGGTAGATGAAAGGGAGGAGGGCATCATCAGGGAGGGGGAGCTGGCGGAAGCCACCTTGGGAGAGGGTAAGGAGGGTGGAGAGGTGGAGACCAGGTGGGACGTGCGAATATAGGCGCGGCAGCGGGCGGGGGTGGGAGAGGATCGGGGAGACGAGCGGGTGAGGAGGATCGAGTTTGCGGGAGGTGTACAGGATCCGTATCCTTTCAAGGAAAAGGAGGAGGTGGGGAAAGGGGATGAGATCGTAGAGAATCCGCGTGGGGGAAGGGAGACGGATGCGATAGGCGAGGCGGAGAGCATGGCGTTCAAGGATTTGGAGGGATTTATAAAAGGTAGGGGGAGCGGAGATCCGTGCTGGATGGGCATAACAAAGGATAGGGCGGATGAGGGATTTATAGGTGTGGAGGATGGTGGAGGGGTCCAGACCCCACGTACGGCCGGAAAGGAGCTTGAGGAGACGGAGGCGGGAACGTGCCTTGGCTTGGATTGTCTGGAGATGGGGAGTCCAGGAGAGGCGACGATCGAGGGTGACGCCAAGGTACTTAAGGGTGGGAGTGAGGGCGATGGGACGGCCATAGACGGTGAGATAGAAATCAAGGAGGCGGAAGGAAGGGGTGGTTTTGCCTACAATGATCGTCTGGGTTTTGGAAGGATTGACCTTGAGCAACCACTGGTTGCACCAAGCAGTGAACCGGTCAAGATGGGATTGGAGAAGGCGTTGGGAGCGCTGTAGGGTGGGGGCAAGGGCAAGGAAGGCGGTGTCATCGGCAAACTGGAGAAGGTGGACGGGGGGTGACGGCGGCGGCATGTCCGCCGTGTACAACATGTACAGAAGGGGGGAGAGGACGGCGCCTTCAGGCACACCGGCGGAGGGGAAAAAGGTGTAGGAATCGGTGTTATGGATGGTGACATAGGAAGGACGGCGGGAGAGAAAGGAGCCGATCAGACGGACGTAGTTAACGGGAAGGGCGAAGGTTTGGAGCTTGAAGAGGAGACCGGAATGCCATACGCGGTCATATGCACGTTCGAGGTCCAGGGAGAGGAAGATTGCGGTGCGGCGGGAATTAAGCTGTTCAGAAAGGAGATGAGTGAGGTGAAGGAGAAGGTCGTCGGAAGAGAAGGACGGCCGAAAGCCACACTGGGTGACGGGAAGGAGGCGGTGCTGGCGGAGATGCTGGTGGATGCGACGGGTGAGGATAGATTCCAGGACCTTGCTGAAGACCGAGGTAAGGCTGATGGGACGGTAGGAGGAGACGGCGGACGGCGGTTTGCCAGGTTTAAGGAACATGAGGATACGGGAGGTTTTCCACAGGTCGGGGTAGTAACCGGTGGACAGGACTACATTGTAGAGCCTGGCCAGGGTGGAGAGGAAAGAGACAGGAGCTTCACGAAGGTGACGGTAGGTGACACGATCGTGACCAGGAGCGGTGTTGCGTTTGGTGCGGAGTGTAACAATGAGATCCTGTGTAGTGATAGGGGCATTGAGTTCCGTGTGTGTAATGTTGTCCAAGTACTGGAAACCAGGAGCGAGGGGAGGGACAGAGGTGTCAGTTCGATCGCGGATATCCGGGAAGAGGGAGTAATCGAACTGGGGATCGTCGGGGATGGAGAAGACATCGGAGAGGTAGGAGGCAAAGTGATTGGCCTTACTAAGGGTGTCAGGGAAGGGGTGATCATCGTGGAGAAGAGGATAGTAGGGGGAGGGTTTAGTTCCGGTAAGGCGACGGAAGGCCGTCCAGAACTTGGACGAGTTGATTGGTAGGGTTGCATTTAAATGGGTGCATGTCTGTCGCCAGTCTCGGCGTTTCTTAGCCGCAAGTAAATTACGAACGTGTCGCTGGAGTTGCCAGTGGCGTCGTAGTGTGTCCGGGTCACGCGTGCGGAGGAAGGCACGGTAGAGACGACGGGATTCACGGAGGAGGAGAACGGCCTGTGGGGGTAAGGTAGGACGGTGGGGGTGGATGGCGACAGTAGGAACGTGGGCCTCCACGGCCTCAGACAACGTCTGCTGGAGAAAGGAGGCGGCATGGGTGACATCGTCAGGGTGGTGGTAGGTGAGAGGGTGGCTATCGACCTGGGTGGAAAGGGAATCCCGGTAGGCATTCCAATCGGCTCGGGAATAGTCGCGGACATACTGAGGGGGAGGGTCAGTACGAGGGTCGGGGCGAGGGCGACGACCGTCTGAAACGGTGAGGAGGACAGGGAGATGGTCGCTACCAATAGGCTCCAGGACATCCACCGTTATGTGGCCAAGGAGGTTGGGGGAGGAGAGGATAACATCAGGAGTGGAGTTGGATTCAGGACGGGTATGCCGGGGGATGGGGACGAGGTCACCTTGAAGGGTGGAGAGGAACCGATGCCATCGCCGTAACTGGGCAGCGGAACGACTATGGATGTTGAGGTCGGCGGCGATCACGTAGGAGGAAAAGGTACGATCGACGTGGGAGAGGAAGTCGAAGGGAATAGGAGCGTTGGGGCGGACATAGATGGTGGCGCAGGTAACGGTATGGCCGGGGAAGAAGAGACTAAGGATCAGGTGTTCGGTGGGGTCGGGAAGGAGAGGTTGGAGCCGAACGGGGATCTGGCGGTGGTGACCAATGGCAACTCCGCCACGCGCAAGTGGGAGGGGATTATCGGAGCGGTGGAGGAGGTAGGGCGAAGTGTGAATGGTGTGGTGGGGTTGGAGGAAGGTTTCATTAAGGAGGAAGGCATCCACGCGGTGGGTGGCAAGGGTGTGCAGGAAGAGGTTCCTGTTGGCGGGTAGGGAGCGGATGTTGTTGAAAAGGATACGTTGCTGTCGCGCCATGATAGGGATTTAGACGAGGGTGTCGAGGCGGGAGAAGGTGAAATGGGCCTGGTTGTTGGAGTAGGTGGCGTACATCTTGAGTTGGAATATGGAACGGGCGGCGAGGGAGATCTGTTGGAGGGTGTGTGGGCGCTGAAAGGGATGAACATTCTGGAGGACGATGGTAAGGAACCTGATGATGTCCTCAGCGGTGGGGGGGGGGGGGGACGAAGGGAATTGCCAGGAGGGGTGGGGGCGTCCAGGGGACGGACAGGGACGGTGAGTTCAGGAGTGGTTGGAGGGGGTCGGGCTTTACACTTTTGGGAGTAGGTGGGATGGGGGAGATTGCAGGTATTGCAGGAAGGAGGGGATTGGAGGTTAGGGCACTGCCTGAGGAAGTGCGCTTGCCGACATTGCGGGCAGGTGGGGGCCCAAATGAGTCAAGAATAAAGTTTAACATATATTAGGAAAATATTGTATTACAAGATGTGGGAAGGATCCCTGGTACTTACAGTATTATAATAACATGAAGCGATATGTCCTTATCGTTTTTACAAACATCTGCATAGTTTCATTAGTCAAATAAAATATAGCCCTAAGAACAGGCTTTGTCAGACAAATAAAATAGGTATATGGAAGTTGGAGAGCGCATAAGCGACTGAGTAAAATCGGCCAGCGTAGTAGCACTGCGGCCAGGGCAGGTGGCGCTCAGGTCGCGAACTATGTGCCGATTGGCGTACTGAAGTAACATTTGAAATACCAATATTAAATGCGTTCTTAAATAGAGTGACAATAAATAAAATGGAAATCATTTAACACTCCCGTTATGACATTGTGGGAGGTATAGGAACAATAACGTAGATACATACATCAAAAAGACAGGTGGCACTTCCGCCGTGAGTTACATGCAGTGGCCTATGCAGCCAGAATATAAAAGTTATATTACCATGTTAGTGAACCACATAGAACGTATATAAGTCAAAACTTTAAGAACAATCAGTAATGGCTCTTAAGACATAAATTACGAAACCTGGTCCACAATCCAGTTACTACATATTTTAGAATAAGAGAAAATTACATGAGGGCCGCTGTAGTGGCAGCCATACATCATGAGAAAAACACATTATATAAAAGGTAGTGAACTGAAAGACTTGAAACACACATTCGAGGGTTGGATTCCCTCTCTTCTTCATCGAAGAGTTTCACTGCCTGGGCTACTCTCAGGGTGCACCTTCGACGTGGAAGTTCCCTGCCGTGTCGTCTGCTTGCCGTCCATACTGCCTGCCGGTGCTCGCCGCCGCCGCTTGGTCGCCGCCTTCCGGTCCTCGCCGCCGCCGCCGCCGCCGCCGTCGCCGCCTGCCGGGTCTCGCCCCCCCCGCCTGGTCGCCGCCTGCCGGTGCTCGCCGCCTCCGCCGCCGCCGCCGCCGCCGCCGCCGCCTGCCGGGGCTCGCCGCCGCCGCCGCCGCCAGCCGGTGCCCGCCGCCGCCGCCGGTGCCCGTCGCCGCCGCCGCCATCCGGTGCCGCCTGGTCGCCGCCATCGCCGCCGTCCTGACCCTGGTCTACGGCCGTCTTCGTCTTCATCCGTCTTCGTCTTTGTCTTTGTCTGTCCCCAGTTTCTGTCCTTTCCTCTTCGTTCTGTTCGTTCTTGTTTCTCTCTCCCGTCATGTCCGCCACCACTACCACTGTCACTACTACCACCACCGCCATTGTCTATACCTCCCCTTCCGCCGCCTCCACCACTATAACTTGGTGTGCCCAGTCCCACCCCCCTCCTTCCATTCCGCCTCTCCTCACTCTCCCTTCACCCTCTATCTTTGTCGCCCCCTCTCCCGCTTCTTCCTCCCGTTCCTCTCGTTCTGATCCCTTCCCCCCACTCCCCCAGCCTGTCACTGCAGCTGCGGCTCGGGTGGTGGCCCGTCGGGCCACTGCCCACGCCCAGCTCTCCCCGTCACCTTCGCCATCACCACCGCCACTGCCACCATCATCGTCATCGCCCCCGTCGCCTTCGCCTTCACCGTCACCGTCACCATCTCCGGCGCCGACTCCGGCCCCGGGACCCTGCCCCTCCCCGCCACCGTCCCGTTGTTCCCGTCCCCCACACCTCCTCCTCCGCCGTCAAGCGCCCCTGTGGCACTCCTGCTTCCTCTGCTTCCAAAAAGGCTGCGCCTCGTCCTCCTTCCCCCACCCATGATGCCATGGAAGTCTCCGCGCCTGTCCCTGCCCCCTCATCCTCCTCCTCTCTCCCTTCCTCCTACCGCTACCTCCTCTCCCGTCCTGATCCTTCTCTCCTTGAAGCCCGGAACCTCACCCTCTTCCTTCGCCAGCATTGTCCTGGTGCCCCCATCTCCCTCCCCACTCCTCGCCGCGATTCGGTCCTCATCTCCTCCCCCAGCCCAACCCTCCACACCTACCTCCTTTCCCGCATCCCTGTCACCCGCTTTGGCCCTCATGCCCCTCTCACCCCTGCTCCTTCACCACCTCTCTCCCGCCAACCCCAACCTCCGCGTCGCCCGCCAACTCTCACCGCCGTGATCACTCGGCTTAGTCCAGTGATCACGGAGGAGGAGGTGTTGGCGGAGCTCCAGGCGCATCCCCATTTGGAGGTGCGTGCGGTTCGCCGCATACATAACGCTGACGGCCCCACCCGCCTTATGCGGGTTTTTTCTGAGCACGCCCCCTCCATTGACCGTCTCCTGAAGGAAGGTGCCCTCCTTTTTAACCAGCGGTACAAGGTCGACCCCTCCCGTTCCCCTCCTCAATCCCTGCGATGCCAGAGGTGTCTGCGCTATAACGCGCACCCCACAGCTGAGTGCCGCGAGGTCCCCCACCTGCCCCGCATTGTCGGCAAGCGCACTTCCTCAGGCAGTGCCCTAACCTCCAATCCCCTCCTTCCTGCAATACCTGCAATCTCCCCCATCCCACCTACTCCCAAAAGTGTAAAGCCCGACCCCCTCCAACCACTCCTGAACTCACCATCCCTGTCCGTCCCCTGGACGCCCCCCACCCCTCCTGGCAATTCCCTTCGTCCCCCCCCCCACCGCTGAGGACATCATCAGGTTCCTTACCATCGTCCTCCAGAATGTTCATCCCTTTCAGCGCCCACACACCCTCCAACAGATCTCCCTCGCCGCCCGTTCCATATTCCAACTCAAGATGTACGCCACCTACTCCAACAACCAGGCCCATTTCACCTTCTCCCGCCTCGACACCCTCGTCTAAATCCCTATCATGGCGCGACAGCAACGTATCCTTTTCAACAACATCCGCTCCCTACCCGCCAACAGGAACCTCTTCCTGCACACCCTTGCCACCCACCGCGTGGATGCCTTCCTCCTTAATGAAACCTTCCTCCAACCCCACCACACCATTCACACTTCGCCCTACCTCCTCCACCGCTCCGATAATCCCCTCCCAATTGCGCGTGGCGGAGTTGCCATTGGTCACCACCGCCAGATCCCCGTTCGGCTCCGACCTCTCCTTCCCGACCCCACCGAACACCTGATCCTTAGTCTCTTCTTCCCCGGCCTTACCGTTACCTGCGCCACCATCTATGTCCGCCCCAACGCTCCTATTCCCTTCGACTTCCTCTCCCACGTCGATCGTACGTTTTCCTCCTACGTGATCGCCGCCGACCTCAACATCCATAGTCGTTCCGCTGCCCAGTTACGGCGATGGCATCGGTTCCTCTCCACCCTTCAAGGTGACCTCGTCCCCATCCCCCGGCATACCCATCCTGAATCCAACTCCACTCCTGATGTTATCCTCTCCTCCCCCAACCTCCTTGGCCACATAACGGTGGATGTCCTGGAGCCTATTGGTAGCGACCATCTCCCTGTCCTCCTCACCGTTTCAGACGGTCGTCGCCCTCGCCCCGACCCTCGTACTGACCCTCCCCCTAAGTATGTCCACGACTATTCCCGAGCCGACTGGAATGCCTACCGGGATACCCTTTCCTCCCAGGTCGATAGCCACCCTCTCACCTACCACCACCCTGACGATGTCACCCATGCCGCCTCCTTTCTCCAGCAGACCTTGTCTGAGGCCGTGGAGGCCCACGTTCCTACTGTCGCCATCCACCCCCACCGTCCTACCTTACCCCCACAGGCCGTTCTCCTCCTCCGTGAATCCCGTCGTCTCTACCGTGCCTTCCTCCGCACGCGTGACCCGGACACACTACGACGCCACCGGCAACTCCAGCGACATGTTCGTAATTTGCTCGCGGCTAAGAAACGCCGGGGACTGGCGACAGACATGCACCCGTTTAAATGCAACCCTACCAATCAACTCGTCCAAGTTCTGGTCAGCCTTCCGTCGCCTTACCGGAACTAAACCCTCCCCCTACTACCCTCTTCTCCACGATGATCACCCCTTCCCTGACACCCTTAGTAAGGCCAATCACTTTGCCTCCTACCTCTCCGATGTCTTCTCCATCCCCGACGATACCCAGTTCGATTACTCCCTCTTCCCGGATATCCGCGATCGAACTGACGCCTCTGTCCCTCCCCTCGCTCCTGGTTTCCAGTACTTGGACAACATTACACACACGGAACTCAATGCCCTATCAGTACACAGGATCTCATTGTTACACTCCGCACCAAACGCAACACCGCTCCTGGTCACGATCGTGTCACCCACCGTCACCTTCGTGAAGCTCCTGTCTCTTTCCTCTCCACCCTGGCCAGGCTCTACAATGTAGTCCTGTCCACCGGTTACTACCCCGACCTGTGGAAAACCTCCCGTATCCTCATGTTCCTTAAACCTGACAAACCGCCGTCCGCCGTCTCCTCCTACCGTCCCATCAGCCTACCTCGGTCTTCAGCAAGGTCCTGGAATCTATCCTCAACCCCGTCGCATCCACCAGCATCTCCGCCAGCACCGCCTCCTTCCCGTCACCCAGTGTGGCTTTCGGCCATCCTTCTCTTCCGACGACCTTCTCCTTCACCTCACTCATCTCCTTTCCGAACAGCTTAATTCCCGCCGCTCCGCAATCTTCCTCTCCCTGGACCTCGAACGTGCATATGACCGCGTATGGCATACCGGTCTCCTCTTCAAGCTCCAAACCTTCGCCCTTCCCATTAACTACGTCCGTCTGATCGGCTCCTTTCTCTCCCGCCGTCCTTCCTATGTCACCATCCATGACACCGATTCCTACACTTTGTTTCCCCTCCGCCGGTGTGCCCCAAGGCTCCGTCCTCTCCCCCCTTCTGTACCTGTTGTACACGGCGGACATGCCGCCGCCGTCACCCCCCGTCCACCTTCTCCAGTTTGCCGATGACACCGCCCTCCTTGCCCTTGCCCCCACCCTACAGCGCTCCCAACGCCTTCTCCAATCCCATCTTGACCGGTTCACCGCTTGGTGCAACCAGTGGTTGCTCAAGGTCAATCCCTCCAAAACCCAGGCGATCATTGTGGGCAAAACCACCCCTTCCTTCCGCCTCCTTGATTTCTATCTCACCGTCTATGGCCGTCCTATCGACCTCACTCCCACCCTTAAGTACCTTGGCGTCACCCTCGACCGTCGCCTCTCCTGGACTCCCCATCTCCAGACAATCCAAGCCAAGGCACGTTCCCGACTCCGTCTCCTCAAGCTCCTTTCCGGCCGCACGTGGGGTCTGGGCCCCTCCACCATCCTCCACACCTATAAATCCCTCATCCGCCCTATCCTTTGTTACGCCCATCCAGCCTGGATCTCCGCCCCCCCTACCTTCTATAAATCCCTCCAAATCCTTGAACGCCATGCTCTCCGCCTTGCCTATCGCATCCGTCTCCCCTCCCCCACGCGGATCCTGTATGATCTCATCCCCTTCCCCCACCTCCTCCTTTTCCTTGAAAGGATACGTATACTGTACACCTCACATAAACTTGATCCTCCTCACCCGCTCGTTTCCCCGATCCTCTCCCACCCCCGCCCGCTGCCGTGCCTGTATTCCCACGTCCCACCCGGTCTCCATCTCTCCACCCTCCTTACCCTCTCCCAAGGTGGCTTCCGCCAGCTCCCCCTCCCTGATGATGTCCTCGTCCCCTCCATCTACCCCTCTTATCAACTTTGATCCTCCCCCCCTACCTCCTATGTCCTCTCCTTTAGCACCCTCCCTCCCTCACTTCCCTTCCCTCCTCTTTCCTATCCCCCCTCCCTCCTCCCCTCTCCACCGGGCTTCCCCTCCCCCTTCCTCCCTCCCCCTCTCTCCTTTGCCCATGGCATCTCTGCTCCCCCCTCTCCCATTCCCCTTCCCATTCCTCCTCCTCCACCTCCTCTCTTGGCAGGTCCCCAGACTCGTACACGCTCAGTGAACATTCGCGCGCCGGAGATCATCGCCGTCAGTGTTTCGTGTGTGTGCCTTCGTTTGTGTGTAGTGTTGTTCGCCGTCACGCCCCAACGTTCACGTGCCGTCGCCATCATCCATGTTCTGTGCATCGTGTCGCCCAGTGTTAGTGATGTTTCTCGTCCAGCGTGAACGGCTACATGTTTTTTCGATTTTTAGTGTCTACATTTTTTTTTTGCTCACCGTTATTACTGTCTACTCTGTGCCACCTTTATGTACTACTTGTTGTAACACTCAAGGCTGAAGAGCGGCGTATTGTGCTGCTGCCAGCCCGCCTTTGTATAAGGTGTTAAAATCACAATAAAGAAAAAAAAAAAAAAAACTTGATTCACATCTAGAGGGTTGGATCCCCTCCTTCGAAAGCGTCAGATTGCAAAGCCTGGGCTACTCTCAGGGTGGAATCTCCGTCTTCGAAGATTGTGTGTGTCTGTCTGTCTGCCTGTCTGTCTGCCCGCTGCTGTTGCTGATCGTTCGTCCGTCCGTCCGTCCGTCCGTCCGTTCGCCTGCTGGCTGTCCATCGCCGTCGTCGCAACCGCCGCCGCCGCCGCCGCCGCCGCCGCCTGCTGTTCGTCCGCCGACGCCGACGCCACCTGCTGTTCGCCGCTGCCCATCGCCGACGCCGACGCCGCCTGCTGCACGTCCGTCTGTCCGTCGCCGTTCGTCTGCAATGAGTACTCCCACCTCCACCGTCATCTACACCTCCCCCTCCCCCTCTCCCTCTCCCACAGTCACTTCCTGGAGTGCCGCCTCTGGCCCCCCTCCTTCCACCTCCCCTTCCCTTCCTCCACTTACCCACCCCCCTTTCCCATCCCCTGCTGTATACCCACACCTCTACACCCTTCCTCCAGCCTCCACACCCTACACAGCTCCCACTACTACCCCCGCCCTCACGTACGCCTCTGTTGCCGCCTCTGCTGCCGCCCCTCAGGTGGTTGGCTTCCCCTCTCTCACCGACCCCGTCGCGTCGTCTTCTGCATCTCCCGCACGCATCACGTTGCGCCGAGCCACCATCGCCACCACTGAACCAGCTGCTTCTCCCGGTGCCTCCACTACGCCACAGGGATCTGCCACCCGCCACCTCCCTCTCCTCCCCGTCCTTCTCCCCTCCTCCCAGCCTCCAGTCTCCAAAAAACCCCAAAAGCGCGTCCTTACCGACTCTGCTCCCGCCACTTCCCACAAAAAATCAACGCCACCTCCCCCTCCCCCTGCCGTCACCATGGTCACCACCCCTCCTCCTGCCACCCCTACCTTGGCCCCCACCCTCCACACCTTTGTCCTGTCAACTCCCGATCCTAAGTTCCTCGACGCTCGTACCCTCACCAAGGAAATACGAAAGTACTTACCTGGTGCTCCCATCTCCCAACTCATTCCCCGCAGGGACTCAGTCCTTATCAAGTCCCCGTCCCCATCATTTCACACAGACTTCCTGCGAAAACTCCCACGAGTTATGTTTGGCCCCCACGCCTCTCTGACACCCTTCCTTTCCGCTTCCACTCCTCGTCAGCCCCAGCCTCCCCGCCGCCCCCCCACCTACACCGCTGTGATCACCAAGCTCAGCCCGGTGATCACAGAGGATGAAGTGTTGGTAGAACTGAACTCCCACCCGGACTTGGAAATCCGCTCTGCCCGCCGTATCCACAATGCCTCTGGTCCCACCTACCTCATGCAGATATTCTCAGAGTCCGCCCCGTCCATAGACCATCTCCTCACCCAGGGTGCCCTGATATACCACCGTCGCCACCCTGTTGAATCCTCCAAATCCCCTCCCCAATCCTACCGTTGCCAACGGTGCCTGATGTACAATGACCACCTGACTCCCAACTGCAAAACCCCCCCCCCCCCACCTGTCCCCATTGCAAGGCCTCCCACTTTCTCAAGAACTGCCCCAACCTCGCTGCTCCTCCTTCCTGTAATACCTGCAATGGCCCCCATCCCACATACTCCCACAAGTGTAAAGCTAAACCCCCTCCAGCCACCCCTGAACTTACAGTCCCAGTTCGTCCCGTCGATCCTCCTGTCCATCCTAACAATTCCCTCTGTCCACCCCCCACGGCCGAGGACATCATCCGGTTCATTACCGTTGTACTCCAAAACATTCACCCTTTTCAGCGCCCGCACACCTTCCAACAAATAGCCCTTGCTGCTCGCTCTGTTTTCCACCTGAACACCTTCGCCACTTACTCCCACAACCAAGCCCACTTCACCTTCACCCGCCTCAACACCCTAGTTTAAGTCTCTTCCCTTCCCTCTCTTCCCCCCCTCCTTCCCGTCATGGTGCGCCATGAGTCTCGCATCCTCTTCCAGAACATTCGCTCCTTCACTCCAACAAATACCTCCTCATGCACACCCTCTCCCACCACCAGGTCGACACCTTCCTCTTGAACGAAACCTTTCTCCGGCCCCACCATTCTATCCGCACCTCCCCCTATATCCTCCACCGCACTGATGCTCCTGGTCCTCGTGCGCAGGGTGGAGTCGCGATTGGCCACCTTAAGCATATCCCCGTCGAGCCACAACCTCTCCTCAATGACCCCACTGAACACCTTATCCTTAGCGTCTTCTTCCCCTCCCTCACCATTACCTGTGCCACCATCTATGTCCGCTCCTCTGCTCCTCTTCCTTATGACTTCATCTCACACATTGACCACACCTTTTCCACCTATGTGATTGCCGCCGACCTCAACATCCATAGCCGCACTCCTGCTGCCCTTCGGCGGTGGCATCAGTTCCTCTCCACAATCCAGGGTGACCTTGTTCCCATTCCCCAGCACACCCGACCCGAAAGTAACACCACCCCCGATGTTGTCATTGCCTCCGCCAACCTCCTTGGGCGTATCACTGTCGCCGTCCTTGACCCCACAGGTAGCGATCACCTCCCTGTCCTTCTCACCATAACGTCTGCAAACCGCCCCACTCCGGCTCCGCAACCTGCACCCCCTCCCAAGGTCGTCCATGACTATCGCCGTGCCAACTGGGATGCCTACCGGGACTCCATCTCCACCCAGGTCGAAAGCCACCCTCTTACCTATCGCCATCCTGACGACATCATCCACGCCTCGTCCTTCCTTCAGACGGTAATTACTGACGCCGTGGAGGCCCATGTTCCTACTAAAACCATCCACCCACACCGTCCCACTCTCCCTCCGCGGGCTGTCCTCCTCCTCCGTGAATCCCGCCGCCTCTATCGCTCCTTCCTCCGCACTCGTGACAGGGATACACTCCAACGCCACCGGCAAATACAGCGACACGTACGGAACATTATTACAGCAACGAAACGCCGGGACTGGCGCCAGACCTGCACACGACTCAATGCCACCCTCCCTATCAACTCCTCCAAGTACTGGTCCGCCTTCCATCGTCTTACTGGTTCCCTTTCCACTCCCCACTACCCCCTTCTCCATAACGATCGCCCCCTTCCAGACAACCTCAGTAAGGCCAACCACTTCGCTTCCCACCTTTCCGAGGTCTTCTCCATCCCCGATGATCCCCACTTTGATTATTCTCTTTTCCCCACCGTCATGGAACGTGCTGATACCTCAGTCGCTCCACTTGCTCCTAGTCTCCAGTACTTGGGGCAGTTGCCCCCCTCCGACGTCAACACTCCCATCACAGCACAAGACATTAAACTTCTCCTCCAGTCCAAACGCAACACGGCCCCTGGTCACAACTGTGTAACCTACCGTCACCTTCGAGAAAGCCCCTATTCCTTCCTAACTGTCCTCGCCCATCTCTATAATGTCATCCTCTCTACTGGCTTCTACCCTGACCTGTGGAAGACCTCCCGCATCCTCCTCTTCCTCAAACCCAACAAACCCCCTTCTGCCGCCTCTTTCTATCGTCCCATCTGCCTCACCTCCGTCTTCAGTAAGGTCCTTGAATCCATCCCCTCCCACCGTATCCATCGGCACCTTGCTCAACACCACCTCCTCCCCCTTACCCAGTGCGGCTTCCGACCCTCCTTCTCTGCTGAAGACCAACTCCTCAACCTCGTTCACCTTCTGTCCCTCCAGCTCAACTCCCGTCGCTCCGCCATTTTTATTTCCCTTGACCTCCAAAATGCCTATGACCGTGTATGGCATCCCGGTCTCCTCTTTAAACTCCTAACCTACGCCCTGCCTATCAATTTTGTCCGTCTGGTCGCTTCCTTCCTCTCGCACCGTCCTTCCTATGTCACCCTTCACAACACCAACTCCCGTATCTTTTATCCCACGGCTGGCGTCCCTCAGGGTTCTGTCCTCTCTCCTCTCATTTATCTCTTGTATACAGCTGATATGCCCAAGCCACCCCCACCAGTTCACCTTCTCCAATATGCTGATGACACCGCCTTCCTGGCTCTCTATCCTACCCTTCAACGGTCTCAATGTACCCTCCAAACCCACCTTAACCAGTTCACCACTTGGTGTAACCAGTGGCTCCTCCGTCTCAACCCCTCCAAAACCCAGGCAATCATCATAGGCCGTACCACTCGGTCCTTTCGCCTCCAAGATTTCTACCTCACCCTTTATGGTCGTCCTATCCAACTCACCCCCACCCTGAAATACCTTGGCCTCACCCTTGACCGACACCTCACCTGGACCCCTCATCTCCTGACCATCCAGCAGAAAGCCCATTCCCGCCTCCGCCTGCTGAAACTCCTGTCCCGCCGGACATGGGGATTGCATCCTTCTACCATCCTCCACACCTACAAATCCCTCATCCGTCCTATCCTCTGTTATGCCAGCGTCGCCGGGATCTCCGCCCCCACCAGCTTTTACAAGGCTCTCCAAATCCTTGAACGCCATGCGCTCCACCTTGCCTTCCGTATCCGCCTTCCTTCCCCCACACGGCTCCTGTATGAACTGATCCCCTTCCCCCACCTACTCTTGTTCCTCCAACATCTCCGCATCCTTTACATTATTCGCAGGGTTGATCCCCCCACCCTCTGGTTTCCTCCTTCCTCTCCACCCCCCGCCCGTTGCCGCGCCTCTATCGCTGTATCCCTCCCTCTCTCCACCTCCACACCCTCCATCTCCTTCATCAGGGCAATTTCCAACGCCTCCCCCTCCCGGATGACGAACTTCGCCGTGACATATACCCTTCCTTCCAACTATAACCCGGCCTTGTTCCCCCCCCCCCCCCCTCCCCAGGGCCCCCTTCTCCTCTTTCCTCCTTCTCCCAGAGCGGATTTTCCTCCATCCCCCCCTCCCCTGAGACCCTGCACCCCATACTTGCCTCACTCCTTCCCACATCCCTCCCTACCTGGCCCTCTTCCGAGCGCCCCTCATTCCCCTGCCCCATCTCTTCCCCTCCCTCCCTTCTTCAGGTCTCCCTCATCTCCTTGAACCTGGCAGATCCTCTGTATTGATCATCATCAGTGTGCCTCGTCAGTGTTGTGTTTCGTGCTGTTTCTCGTGTGCGTCAAGAGGTGTGATTTTAATTGTGTACTGCCTTGAGGTTCGCCGTCAGTGTTACGTTGTGTGCTATGCCATCCGTCAACACCTTTATCCTCCAGTCATACTGAGCCTTGTGTTCTTTTAATCGTCGCAGTGTGTGGCTTTTTGTGTGTGCTACTTTCAAACAGTTTTTTATCTCCATTTTACAGTCACCCCGTTTTTTTGTATATTGCCTTCCATGATTTTCTCCCTTTTTTATATCTATGTTCGCCTTCTTCTCTCCTTTGCTGTTTTTAAATGTCTTCTATTGTTTTGTTCTATGTCTTTCGGCTGAAGAGCAGCGCATATGCTGCTGCCAGCCCGCCCCGATGGGGAATTGAAATACAATAAAGAAAAAAAAATCTTGACTCATGTTTCATACCTTAATAAATTACGATGTTCATTGCCCTAGGCCGTCTTCTGAAGAAGATAGATTTATATCTATTGAAACCTAGGTAAAGATTACTTTATCCTTTGCAACTGGTCGGCTGCTCTTAATCTGATTACGTGGAACCGTTGCTGTTGCGCAGCTATGTTTAAAGTACTGGAATTTACAGGGATGTTATTGTCGTGTAACCACTCCGCCACAGGCCGTGCATTATGAACAGGTGCTCGATCGTCTTGAAAGATGCAATCGCCATCCCCGAATTGCTATTCAACACTGGGAAGGAAGAAGGTGCTTAAAACATCAATGTAGGCCTGTGCTATGATAGTGCCACGCAAAATAACAATGGGTACAAGCCCCCTCCATAACGCCACAGCCTCCGAATTTTACTGTTGGCACTACACACACTGGCAGATGACGTTCACCAGTCATTCGCCATACCCACACCCTGCCATCGGATCGTCACATTGTGTACCGTGATTCGTCACTCCACACAACGTTTTTTCACTGTTCAATCGTCCAATTCTTACACTCCTTACACCAAGCGAGGCGTCGTTTGGCATTTAACAGCGTTATGTGTTGCTTATGAGCAGCCGCTCGACCATGAAATCCAAGTTTTCTCACCTCCCACCTAACTGTTATAGTACTTGCAGTGGATCCTGATGCAGTTTGGAATTCCTGTGTGATGGTCTGCATAGATATCTGCCTATTACACATTACGACCCTCTTCAACTGTCGGCGGTCTATGTCAGTCAAGAGATGAGGGTGGCCTGTACGCTTTTGTGCTGTACGTGTCCCTTCACGTTTCCACTTTACTATCACATCGGAAACAGTGGACCTGTGTATGTTTAGGAGTGTGGAAATCTCGCGTACAGTCATATGACAGAAGTGACACCCAATCACCTGACCACGTTCTAAGTCCGTGAGTTCCCCGGAGTCCCTATTGTCTAATGACTACTGGGTCACTGATATGGAGCACCTGGTAGTAGGTGGCAGCACAGTGCACTTAATATGAAAAACGTATGTTTTTGGGGGTGCGCTCATACTGTTGATGACATAGTGTAGCTTTTAAAAAATAATTCCCTTTTTTTTGGTTTCCCCATCGTGTAGCTGCATGTATTTTGAGATGAATTTGCATTTGTAAAATTTAAGTCTCCTAAAGAACAGCTTGTAGGAAGGTGTCGTAACGTAACAAATAAGCGCCGACTTGACGAAATTGTGTCTCTCATTGTAATTCTTTTGCTCATGGATATTCGGAAGTCCGCAGAAATTTATCTGGAATGGAGGGGAGGGGGGGGGGGAGGACACTAAAAATTTCATTTTTTAAATAAGTAAGTTGGACAGTTTCAAAATACACACATTTATAAAATTTTAAAGCACTTTTATTCTTAATTTTGCATTAATTAATTTTTTTAAAAATCTTCCTTCCTGTCTGGAAAGTACTCTTCCCTTATTTTGTGAGCAAAAAACCATATGATTCATTCGTAATATTTCTATTTTTGTACTCATCTGCCCTAGCATGCCACAGCGCCGGCTTTGATTTATACATTTCGATGCACTCTAATAGAAACGCCCTTTCGTCTTGTTTTGAACTCATTTTCAACAACAAGAACGACAACAATAATAATAACGAACAGCGAACGCAAAGATGCCCAAAGATTGCAGCACGCGAGAGACTGACAACGGTATTGTAGCACTACCATGCAGCGCAATGTATTTCAAAAGTTTTTGATGTGCTCAATATTATTGCGCAACCTCTCAGTATAACCATCAAACACACAATATTTTTGCACATCCTGAAGTGTCAACAATATTGACCGTTTGTCGTTGTCATGGGACGGTAATCTCACTTCTCGTTTATTACTAGATAGTGCATTTAAGTTTCAATTTGCCTCATTTAAATTACAGGCTAGGCCGACTGTGAAAGTAACTTAAATAATTCAGTGTCTGAATTAACAAACAACACGGCACAGTTTGAAAAGTTGCGACAACAATGAACTACGGTTTATATAAACGAGCCACTAGTAACTGCAGGTCCTAACCAACGGTAAGTACTTGTAAACAACAGATGTCAATAGTCAAGAGTCGATATTAGTTGTTTGTTGTACGAATACGATTGACATAGACGACTAAATTGCTATTCCGGAACACGAACCAGTTGCAGGTTAAATAACTAATCGCTTCTAGGGGCAACAAAAATTACATTTTCAATCTCTCGTGCCATTATTGACGAATTAAAAAATTTAAAATGCTGCCATAATTTATTCATGAAGAGGTATGATCTTATATTAAAAGTTTAACACAGTAAGACAGCTATTACAGGTAGAAAATGTGTTTGTCTTGACGCTGAGGTAACTGACGGCATGCAAATACCCTGACTTTATTCAACTAGTATTTAAGAATGAGAGCACTTCACAACTTAACAACAAACTTTACATATAATTTCAAATTCTTACTAAACTTTTTCTCGCTGACATCCCCCACAAAAATGCTGAATCAGAAAAGTTTATCGTTTAGTACCTGCAGTAAAATTGCCACACCAGACATGAAGTTTATTACTTCTTTACCAGTAACTCTATTCACAAGACATTTTGCAGACCATCTCCACCTATACCATTGAATGTAGCCGCAAAATTTTGTCATTGTACGAGACGAAGTTCAGGGGATATAACGTCATAAACGTTGAGCTACGTGATAAACTATCTTTTGCTTAAAATGAAGGGCAAGTGATCCAGACTATATTCATGCAATGTTTCATAAAGAGAGCGCTAGTGACTTCCAAGATACTCATCTGTCCTAAAATTCCACAACGCCGGCTTTGATTTATGCATTTCGATGCACTCTAATAAAAACGCTCTTTTGGAAGGTAGGAGACGAGGTACTGGCAGAAGTAAAGCTATGAGGACGGGGCGTGAGTCGTGCTCGGGTAGCTCAGTTGGTAGAGCACTTGCCCGCGAAAGGCAAAGGACCCGAGTTCGAGTCTTAAGTCCGGCACACAGTTTTAATCTGCCAGGAAGTTTCATACTTTAAGGGCTTCCGAAAGCCCTGTCTTTCCAATGTTAAAATAGCAATTATAAATTACATGTTTTCTCAGAAAGTATTTGAGCTAGGAAGTTGAAATTTTTGAAGTTTATTTATTGGCGTAAAGGCTGCAACTTAACACAGGAAGTTTTAAAAATTTGAATTCAGTTGTTAGATTTTAATTTTTTCTGTTGTAATGAAAATTCACTACGTAGTTTTTGTGCCATTTTTTGTCTATAATTCGACAGTATACAGGTTTCTGGAAAAGGGTGTGTTAAGTTACGTATAAGGGACTATGTAACACTCCCCGAAAATTTTAAGCAAATTGGTTTGGTAGATCCTGAGAAAACACGAAATTTTGTATGAAAAAATAAAACTTTCGGGAATCGAGCTACAAAGTTTGGATTACTTGTCTAGTGCATACCAGGTCCATAGGATGGATTATCTTCATCTTCTGCAAACTCGTACTCCAGCTTCATCTTTGTCCTCCTTTTTACTCTGGCTTGTATTTCTAGGCTATTTACAGTCCTGTCAGCAGCACGAAGATGTTCCTTGTCTAAAGCAAGCTTCGTTCGTAACATGTTGAAACCTATCTTCATTCCCATATTTCGAAATACTTTGCACTTTACAGCGTTGCCACCATTGAAACTAGTAACAGCATCATACACACCAAAATGAAATGTTTCCATTCCAGCAAACACAGCCTCGGGGATTCTTGACGATATAACACTTTCATTGGGGTTTTGAGTTTTTCCATGAACACATTTTTTCAACAGTTCAGGTGCTGCTAAGTGTCTGAAAATCGGTTATTTTGTAACACATATTTTTCTCTCAAGTCTTTAAAATGCACATGATGAGCATGTAGATTCATCAGTACAACATTTGACAGCAGTTTAACAGCGACACAGTGGGTCATGTCCAAGCATAACATATTTCAAAAATAATCTAAAAATAGTTGTTGCCTTCTGAACTGAATAAATTATATGTCAATAGAAAGGGGAAAGTCTTCAGATTTTTGAAATGTAAAAAAGTAAAACTTGAGTATCTCATTATTTTGAACCTTTCTGGGGCCCCTTAAACATAGCTTCCAACATTTCCTAAACTTTTTCTCGCTTTTATGTTTAAAGTCAAATATTTAATAATTAACTCATTTCTAAAGTAATCAGACATTTGAAACTGTTTTACTTGTGCCAGTTGGATTCTTTAAAAAACTGGGTGTTTACTGGTTTTACAATAAAGAGATTAACTTGAAGTTTTCTTGTTACGACGTTGTGCATGTCGTTCCCTTAATAGAAAGACAGTTTATGGATGTAAAAATTTGAAGGTATCATTGGTGTCCGGCATCAGGTTGTTGTGGAAGTCGCCAATCCTACCACGACTGTGAAACCAGAGAACTAAATCTCTACGGATACTTTTACTACACTACTGCCCATTAAAATTGCTACACCACGAAGATGACGTGCTACAGACGCGAAATTTAACCGACAGGAAGAAGATGCAGTGATATGCAAATGATTAGCTTTTCAGAGCATTCACACAAGGTTGGCGCCGCTGGCGACACCTACAACGTGCTAAGGAAAGTATCCAACCGATTTCTCATACACAAACAGTATTTGACCGGCGTTGCCTGGTGAAACGTTGTTGTGATGCCTCATGTAAGGAGGAGAAATGCGTACCATCACGTTTCCGACTTTGATGAAGATCGGATTGTAGCCTATCGCGATTGCGGTTTATCTTATCGCGACATTGCTGCTCGCGTTGGTCGAGATCCAATTATTGTTAGCAGAATATGGAATCGGTTGGTTCAGGAGGGTAATACGGAACGCCGTGCTGGATCCCAACGGCCTCGTATCACTAGCAGTCGAGATGACAGGCAACTTATCCGCATGGCTGTAACGGATCGTGCAGCCACGTCTCGATCCCTGAGTCAACAGATGGGGACGTTTGCAAGACAACAACCATCTGCGCGAACAGTTCGACGACGTTTGTAGCAGCACGGACTATCAGCTTGGAGACCGTGGCTGCGGTTACCCTTGACACTGCATCACAGACAGGAGCGCCTGCGATGGTGTACTCAACGACGAACCTGGGTGCGCGGATGACAAAACGTCATTTTTTCGGATGAATCCAGGTTCTGTTTACAGCATCATGACGGTCGCATCCGTGTTTGGCGACATCGCGGTGAACGCACATTGGAAGCGTGTATTTCTTCATCGCCAGACTGGCGTATTACCCGGCGTGATGATATGGGGTGCCACTGGTTACACGTCTCGGTCACCTCTTGTTCGCATTGACGGCACTTTGAACAGGGGACGTTACATTTCAGATGTGTTACGACCCGTGGCTCTACCCTTCATTCGATCCCTGCGGAACACTACATTTCAGCAGGATAATGCACGACCGCATGTTGCAGGTCCTGTACGGGCCTTTCTGGATACAGAAAATGTTTGACTGCTGCCCTAGCCAGCACTTTCTCCAGATCTCTCACCAACTGAAAACGTCTGGTCAATGGTGGCCGAGCAACTGGCTCGTCACAATACGCCAGTTACTACTCTTGATGAACTGTGGTATCGTGTTGAAGCTGCATGGGCAGCTGTAGCTGTACACGCCATCCAAGCTCTGTTTGACTCAATACCCACGCGTATCGAGGCCGTTATTACGGCCAGAGGTGGTTGTTCTGGGTACTGATTTCTCAGGATCTATGCACCCAAATTACGTGAAAATGTAATCACATGTCAGTTCTAGTATATTTGTCCAATGAATACCCGTTTATCATCTGCATTTCTTCTTGGTGTAGCAATTTTAATTGCCAGTGGTGTACTAACCATTCACGGCTGAAACAGCAAAGGGGGTAAATCACAGTGGTACGTAAAGTACTCTCCGCCACACCCCGTAAGATGGCTTTGCGGAGTATAGATCTAGATATAAATGAGTCGGTGGCTGTACGTCTACTGACTACGGATGCTAGGCCTTCAATACATTCAAGCGGCGACAAGTGCCTGTGCCATGCGGGGTCGACGAGAACGTCTGAGTGGAGTGAATTTTGATGACGTCTAAGTCCGAGAATGTCGGGCACGCCTTGTGTGCTGCCATGTCCATATCTGGTGCTAATGTCCCTGTCAACAGAGCCCGCTTTGTGCTGCAAGGCGAGGACTGTGAGAAGGCAGCCGAATGGCCGGATATCAGCGAGGAATGCTCACTTTTTGCTTTGCAGTGCAGAGGCGTCCGCGATATCGCGTTTGGCGGGGCTCGACGCTCGTACTTGCCAATGGCAGGCTTGCGAACAATTCGAGTCTGACTTCATACCGATAAGAGAACAGAAAAACTGAGAGCCACAGACACTTATTCCTAGCGCGCCAGTGTGGATGCTTCATAGCTAAATTTCTGTCGACATATGGTGTGCTAAGCTGGCAAAGCCCACAACAACTACAGATACCTTGATTTTGTCTGCCTTATTAAATTACCTCTAAGTGCTAGGAAATAAATTCAGAACCAGTCTACGCAGTTGAAAAGTAAAGAAACAGATTCTGCTCAAGAATTTCAAAAGTGTGTGACTAACGACCTGCCGTCAATGTGGATAAATTTTCTTTCTTTCAAGTGTTGTGTTATCTGACGAGCACTAACATGCTTCAGAACCATAACAAACCGTTAGTATTGATTTCTGCTCTCCCAGTTCCTGAAAATATGACCAATTAAGAAAACATTAATATATTAACAGAATCTTCCGTCGGTTCTTGGTAGAACGACATTATAATAAATGAAAAGCACCAGTTTGCTTTTGTTCTACAGTAATACTTTTATTGTTAACCGGTTTTCGGCTTACAAGGCCATCTTCAGACATTTACTGAGTATTATCACAAAAGAAGTTAAATGTTAGCAGACAACATTGGAAGAGAAGTAATACATCTAGACTGAAGTAGAAACATACAGTAAGTAACATCTTTGCAATGAAAAAGTTCCTTATGTATTCTGTATTTACATTGATAACTGTCTCTTCTTTTAATTTGTTGTGTATCACTCTCCATGTTTCATACCTCCTGATGCAGCCTTGTCTAGTACTAATTTTATTTTATTTTATTAGTTTTGTTTATTAATAGAAACTGTTACGTAGGCATGCTATCCCTATTTTGTGCTAAAGGTTTACCTGCCTACTCCATTGTTATTTATGCGCAGTTTTCTCTTCCAATGTTATCTGCTAACATTTAATTTCTTTGGTGATAATACTCAGTAAATGTCTGAAGATGGCCTTGTAAGCCGAAAACCGGTTAACCACCTTCAGAGGTGATGGTCCAGATTGCTGTACACACCGGTGCCTCTAATACCCAGTAGCACGTCCTCTTGCACTGATGCATGCCTGTGTTCGTCGTGGCATACTATCTACAAAAGCAAACTGGTGCTTTTCATTTATTAAAACATTAATAAGTAAAGAAAACTGCAAACTATGACGGCAATTTTGCTAATGTCTTAAAACAAATGTAAAGAAGCAAAAAGAGAAGAGAAATATAAATTATGAAGACTCTTTATTGGTAAGGCCCCGTACAATCAGTTCTACAAGAAAGTGTACGCCACAATTTTAAATGTAACGTCCGCAGCGACATATCTGATAATGGTCTCGAATCTGTACTCAGTGCGCTTTCGCACAGTATATAGATAAACAGTGTGACAGTTGAATGTTTTGTTTTGCCGGTTGCAGTTTTGGCTGTTTGCACTTATTTACAGCCAATTTAAACGCTGAAAAAATGTGCACTATTGATCAAAATACCTTCTGAGGTCCGTTAGTAGGCTACACACATCAAAAAAAGTTTTGCATCACCTCGGTTCCGAGAGTTCTGGAACCTGTACAGAAAATTGGAATAGATATCAACATAAACATCATTTCCGACCTTTTTATTGCTCATGAAAACCACACATTGCATGTTGTACCACCATACAGCGAGACCTTCGGAGGTGGTGGTCCAGATTCCAGTACACACCGGTACCTCTAATACCCATTAGGACGTCCTCTGTATCCGTCATGGCATACTATCTACAAGTTCATCAAGGCACTGTTGGTCAAGATTGCCCCACTCCTCAACGGAGATTCGCGTAGATCCCCAGAATGATTGGTGGGTCACGTTGTCCATAAGCAGCCCTTTTCAATCTATCTCAGGCATTGTCGATAGGGTTCATGTCTGGAGAACATGCTGGCCACTCTAGTCGAGTGATGTCGTTATCCTGAAGGAAGTAATTCACAAGATCTACACGATGGGGACGCGAATTGTCGTCCATGAACCCGCCCGGGGTGGCCGTGCGGTTCTAGGCGCTGCAGTCTGGAACCGCGCGACTGCTACGGTCGCAGGTTCGAATCCTGCCTCGGGCATGGATGTGTGTGATGTCCTTAGGTTAGGTTTAAGTAGTACTAAGTTCTAGGGGACTGATGAACTCAGATGTTAAGTCCCATAGTGCTCAGAGCCATTTCAACCATTTTTTGTCGTCCATGAAGACGAATGCCTCGCCAATATGCTGCCGATATGGTTGCACTATCGGTCGAAGGAAGGCATTCACGTATCGTACAGCCATTACGGCGCTTTCCATGACCACCAGCGCCATACGTCGGCCCCTGTTGTTGGGTCCATCTGTACCGCGCTGCATGGTATTTCAGTTGCAAAGATGGACCTCACCATGGACGTCGGGAGTGAAGTTGCGCTTCATGCAGCCTATTGCGCACAGTTTGAGTCGTAACACGACGTCCTGTGGCTGCACGAAAAGCATTATTCAACACAGTGGGGTTGCTGCTAGGGTTCCTTCGAGCCAAAATCCGTAGGTAGCGGTCATTCACTGCAGTAATAACCCTTGGGAGGCCTGAGCGAGGCGTGTCATCGAAAGTTCCTGTCTCTCTGTATCTCCTCAATGTCCGAACAACATCGCTTTGGTTCACTCCGAGACGCATGAACACTTCCTTTGTTGAGAGTCCTAGCTGGCACAGAGTAACTTTGCGGATGCGATAGAACAGCGGTATAGACCGTCTAGGCATGGTTGAACTATAGAAAACTCGAGCCATGTACCTTCTTCCTGGTGTAATGATTAGAACTGATAGGCTGTCGGACCCCCTCCGTCTAATAGACGCTGCTCATGCATATTTAGGCGGGTTTAGTGACATCTCTGAACAGTCAAAGGGACTGTGTCTGTGATACAATATTCACAGTCTACATCTGTCTTCAGGAGTTCTGGGAACTGGGGTGATGCAAAACTTTTTTTGGGAAACTGGATGCTTCAAGAGGATAATGGCCCGAAACATCGCAGCCGTCTACGTACAACGTGGAAACAAAACAATGGGGTGCCCACGATGGATTGGCCTGCCATGTCTCCGGATGCAAATCCTATCGAAAATGTTTGGTAGTGTATTAAAATGAAGCTTAAAGGAAAACCAATATGTACTTTGAAGCAGCTGACATATAAAATCAGGACGATATGGAGATCGTTACCGAGAGAATATGCGGAAAGTCTCGTGAAAAGCATGCCTAGCAATAACAAGTATTTTCATGTAAACATTTATTTATAAGAGTGTCTTTTATTTGATACAGATAATGGCGTACACTTTCTTGTGGAATTGACTGTATACTGTCCGACTAAAGGTACCTGGACATCTATTGGTGGACACTGATAGTCACCCTTCGCCTTTATGACGGCTTGAATTCTGCTAGGACATTTTCAGCTAGTTTTCTGAATGTCTGTGGAGGAATGACGGTCCATTCGTCCTCCAAAGAAGAACTAGAAAAGGTGGAGTTGTTGAACGGCGGTGGTCCGGAGCGAAGTCGACGTTCTAGTTCATTTGAGAGGTATTCCATTGGGTTCAGGTGGCGACTCTGGGCACGCCAGTCCATTTCAGGAACGCTATCATTACAAAATCAGTGAAAAACCAGTCCAGTTTGCGATTATTTTATTAAAATGACCGGTTTCGGCCTAGTCTTGGGCTATCTTCAGACAGCACTGTGCAACATAAAAAACGTGTTAGTTACATAAAGAAGGCAGTGACTTAAAATAAAGTAATTTATACATATTAAAATCGAAGAGCCATTTACCCATCGGCTGAAACTGACGATGCATAGAACATTCAATCGACCTCAGTCGCTTAAACTGCTCCTGTTGGCTGGGCAGCATTGCGTTATATAGATATGGTGAGGGAGTGGTTGTGCTATATGACGTCAATATCAGCCAATGACGAACGATTTACATAAATTACACATCATTTGAAGGAGAAGTTTATCTGAAAGTGAATAATTATAAAACGTAGTGCCTACAGGACAGAACAGAATGTAATAAGCTTACTTAGAAATTATTTCTCATATTTCTTGGACGAGGCTCGTTCAATAAGTAATGGCCCAAATTTCTTTTCTCAGATTATAATTATCGTTAAGAGTCAGAATTTGATGACAATATACATCAACAACTCTTGTCCATGTCCTATTTTTCTGCGTAGTCTCCATCACGGTTTATGGCCGTACATCAGCGTTGTGGTAGAGCATGTATTCCCTGCAAGTAAAAGCTCTTGTCCTGAAGGCGTAGTCTTTTTGTTTCCGGCGCAAAGTGGCGCATCCAGCTTCGCACCCCGTAACGATCCGCAACAAAGGCCTCTCCGTCTGTTTCAAAACGCTCCAACAATTCGGACGAAATAGCCTTTCTTTGTATCATGTGACCTGCTGTGGGGATTCGTGGAGCCCATCGTGAGCACCTCTTTGTGTATTCGAGGGTTTCGATCATTGCAGATGCACTTCCAGTGCTGACCGACAACTGTACAGCCAGTTGTCGAACTGTGATGCGCCGGTCGGCACGAATAATGGCATTCACACGATTCAGCATGTCTGGAACAGCGGCTGTGGCAGGACGTCCCGAGCGTGGCTGATCATGGAGCTCTGTTTCTGCATTTCCTGAGGCTGTAAATTTCTTTACCCATCGTCCAATTGTACTCCTATCAACTGCAGCAGCGCCATACACTGCACACGAACGTTTATGGATGTTCACCGCGGTTTCTCCTTTTACACACAAGAATTCAATAACAGCACGCCGCTTGTTACGTGTGTCGTACGTAGACTCCATTTTGGCGCAGTACTACGGCTCTGCCATCTGCCAGAACGGGTCGAAAGTTCACGGGCGCATAGAACAAACATCAGATGTGAAGCACCAACGAGGACGCTTTTCTATGTATATTAAAGGCTTTTTTAAAAAATGTGGGGCTTTACTTGTTGACGACTCTCGTAGTACCCTCTGGCGAAAATAATTTATTTAACTAGTATAAAATATCCATAGGATCGGCTATTTAATCAGTAAAGTGCGTGTATAGAACAAACAAACGGATAGAGGTAAAATGATCATAGTCTATGATAATTACGTAGTAATTACAGTGTGTTCTGAATAATACGAAATTTAGTAGAACATTGGCGCACTCTTCTGGCATGAACTTGCTATCTACAGTCGCCGTTGCCATGGAGACGTCGTAGTAAGATGCCGAGCAAGCATCAAAGATCTACATAATGGACGCCCTGAGTTACCATAAAGACTGAGGTCGATCGCAGCTATAAAAGATAATCGGGATGATGTCTTAAAGTGGAACCAGTACAATTTTTCCTAGAAGATGTCAGCAAAGTGGAACCAGTACAATTTTTGCTAGAAGATGTCAGCAAAACACGAGTCATACTAGTAATACAGGCCTGTTTTACAAAAGAACAGTAAATGGAAGCCAATAACTTCCTGTAACGTGTACGTTTTCTATGTTTCACAGCGCTGTCTGAAGATGGCCTAAGACTAGGCAGAAACCGGTGATTTTAATAAAATAACCATGGCGATAGACTGCTTTTTCACTGATTATATATAGCTTACAAGAACGCTGATTCCCAAAAGTGTTACCAAAATTTTTGAATGTTATCGTTCTCCACAAACCATCGCCGCTTTATGCGGGTTACACTGACATGCTGATGCAAACCATCCTCCCCTCCAAACTGAATGTTGACAACAGTGGTGTAAAATGTGTTCGTATCCTTCCTCATTCACCGTTTTCTTATGCGCATTGCTGTTACCACACACTGACCACGATGTGGTCTAGTGGTTAGCGTTGCTGCCTCTGGATCACGGGGTCCTGGGTTCGATTCCCGGCCGGGTTGGGGATTTTCTTTGTCTGGGAACTGGGTGTTTGTGTTATCCTCATCATTTCATCCTCATCATCATCATTCGTGGCAGTGACTAGATTGGTCTGTGTACAAATTGGGACTTTGTACGGGTGCTGATGAACGCGCACTTGAGGGCTCCACAAACGGAACAACGATAAACTTTCCATCCGTAACACCATCCGTTCCATACTTCACTGTAGGCACTACACGTGTCGGCGGGTACGTCCCCGGGCATTTTCCAAACACATACTCTTCCATCGGATTGGCACAGTGTATAACGCCGATCAGTCCCTCGTTTTCAGCCATCTGTCCAGTGATGGTGGTCTTTACGTCAGCTCAAGCATCGCTTGGAACTGGCTACGGAAATGCCTGGCTTATGAGGAGCTCTTCGATCTCATTCTTTTAACTCCCTACGCACAGTAATTGTACTAGCTGACTGCTGGCAGCACTCTCTCAGATTTCGTGCGAGTTTTTACGACCACCGTCCGCAGTGTTCGACGGCTCCTGTGCGTCACTACACGAAGCCTTGAGAGGTTCCATGCCATCTTTTGCATGTCTCCTCTCATTTTCATCAATTTTATTAATGTTCTATGTCATTGCACGGTAGTAACAGACCGAATAAAGTTATCGTAATGAGAGTACTTGTACTGAGAGCTCAAAAAAATACTTGTCACTTGATTCCTAACCATGTTCGGCCGGCCGCGGTGGCCGAGCGGTTCTAGGCGCTCCAGTCTGGAACCGCACTACTGCTACGGTCGCAGGTTCGAATCCTGCCTCGGGCATGGATGTGTGTGATGTCCTTAGGTTAGTTAGGTTTAAGTAGTTCTAAGTTCTAGGGGACTGATGACCTCAGATGTTAAGTGCCATAGTGCTCAGAGCCATTTGAACCTAAACATGTTGGGTTACTTCCCTGTGTGGCCTGTGCGAGGCGAGCATCGGAGGACGCAGCACACGGCATTTCCTGTTGGGGGCTGCGCTTCCCAGAATTCTGAGGGGTTTGTTGTGCACCTGCCGGAACGACTGACGTCCGTCGAGTTTCGTGTATTGTATGCAGGGCGAAACGACCTACGAGACGCCTGAGTGTCGCCGCAGTTTATGGGTTTACTATTCCGGCGCGTCTGGATCGAAGATTCCTGGCACCGACTGACTGCATTGTCCTCTTGATTCTGAGAATACTTGTGGACCGCGCCCTACTGGGTGCGACTGTCTGGGGCCGGATGGCCGGTGGTCTAGGCAGGTTGTTTTCGTAGCCGGTCAAACGGCAGAGGCGTGATCGGTCAACTTAAACTGAGGTCAGTTGACATCATAAAGCCCTGCTCGAAATTGGAGGGAACAGTCGCTATTGGCGCGAATGATGATCTGAGACAGTATGAGGGAATTTTGGAATCAGAACTGAACGCTGATTCGCGGTTTTCGAGGAGAGTAGGGAGTAGAGCAACGTTGGCTTCGCTCTTGCGTTGCGCAGGCAGGAGATTCGGGATCTGATCTTCGTCGGAGATGGACGGTCTTGCGACTTGGTCGCTCTTTTTCGGAAGAACTTCGAATTCTTCGGACAGCCTTCGAGGCCAGGGGTTGACACAGAGTTGCTGCACGGCAGAAGTCGGCGCCTACAACATCAGGACGCTGCTTACCGATGACGTGCTGCAGATTTCAGTACTGATACAGTATTTTGCGGCTCCGGCATTGTAGGACCTTATCAATTTTATACTGAATCTCTCAGCAGCACCAGAGCTCGCTTTACTACAAGTCCACCTTGCTTGTTCCTCCATGTGATCCCATTTGAGCTCTCACTACTAATTGCCATACTGCTATATAGACGGGAGATTAATCTTTGATTCATTAGGACCTCTAGTCATTATCGTCAATCTATTGCATCACAGAGAGTAGGAGACCCTCATTCTCGAGCCAACAATTATTTTAGTATACCCTGTCCTTTAACCTACTGTTTGTGTCGATAATCAAGTGCATTTATGTTCTGATGTATAATAAATCTCACTGTAATATTAAATCCGCTTATCATTTTGTAGATATATGCAGAATCCCATTTCCTGTTGTTTATTATGATAAAGTTCTTTTTTTCTGAGTAGATTACGATTTTTAATTAAATTATTGTGAGTGTGCACTCCTTATTTTACCAACTAGCAGGGTCCACCACCATTTTCGTACGTTACCGTTGTGCGCATAATTAATTAGGTTGTAGGGAAGGAGGGGGTTGAGTGCATGTCTCGTTCTCCTGCAAAATTCGTCTGAATTAATGAGGTACAAACTCTTCTCCACCCCGGCACCTCGCAGCCTACCTGGTCTCGGTTTAACTGTGTTCGTTCCTTTATGCTTAGACTTCAGAATCAGATCACCAGCAGTCGACTTGTACACCTTTAGAAACGTAATAAAATATACCTGAAGGATCTGTTAGTCAGGTGAAATCCAACGACTAGTCACGAAGTCACTGAGCTCTCCTAAACCGATCCTTTCTGCTGCTAATGTTTCTGTACCGACGACGCAGTACTCCTCGCGTCCTTTTATACTGTCTGGTCCGTCTCTTGTAACATCTACTGGCTAATTACTCGTTATACAGGGATGTCAGAAACACCCTGGACAGCTTGTAAGGGTGTTGCAAGGTAGGTTGTGCTGAGAAATGACTATTGCCAAAGAAATTCCATCGTTGCATCGTTTCCGACTTGATTAGTGGTGAACTTAGGCAATCAGGGCGCGTCGCTCGTCTGTAGGAATCAGCATGGGTTTCGAAAAAGACGATCGTGTGAAACCCAGCTCGCGCTATTCGTCCACGAGACTCAGAGGGCCATAGACACGGGTTCCCAGTTAGATGCCGTGTTTCTTGACTTCTGCAAGGCGTTTGATACAGTTCCCCACAGTCGTTTAATGAACAAAGCAAGAGCATATGGACTACTAGGCCAATTGTGTGATTGGATTCAAGAGTTCCTAGATAACGCAGCCTGTCATTCTCAATGGAGAAAAGTCTTCCGAAGTAAGAGTGATTTCAGGTGTGCCGCAGGGGAGTGTCGTAGGACGTTGCTATTCACAATATATATAAATGACGTTGTGGATAACATCGAAAGTTCACTGAGGCTTTTTGCGGATGATGCTGTAGTATATCGACAGGTTGTAACAATGGAAAATTGTACTGAAATGCAGGAGGATCTGCAACGAATTGACGCATGGTGCAGGGAATGGCAATTGAATCTCAATATAGACAAGTGTAATGTGCTGCGAATACATAGAAAGAAAGATCCTCTATCATTTAGCTACAATATAGTAGGTCAGCAACTGGAAGCAGTTATTTCCATAAATTATCCGGGAGTAGGCATTAGGAGTGATTTAAAATGGAATGACCATATAAAATTAATCGTCGGTAAAGCAGATGCCAGACTGAGATTAATTGGAAAAATCCTAAGGAACTGCAATCCGAAAACATGGGAAGTAGGTTACAGTACACTTGTTCGGCCACTGTTTGAATATTGCTCACTGGTGTGGGATCCGTACCAGATAGGTTTGATAGAAGAGATAGAGAAGATCCAACGGAGAGCAGCGCGCTTCGCTACTCCTGTAGTAATGGCGAAAGCGTTGCGGAGATGATAGATAAACTCTGCAGGAGAGACGCTCAGTAGCTCGTTACGGGCTTTTGTTGAAGTTTCGAGAACATACCTTCACCGAGGAGTCAAGCAGTATATTGCTCCCCCCCCCCCCCCCCCCCCCCACGTATATCTCGCGAAGAGATAATGAGAATAAATTCAGAGAGATTAGAGCCCACGCAGAGGCATATCGACAATCTTTCTTTCCACGAACAATACCAGACTGGAATAGAAGCGAGAACCGACAGAGGTACTCAAAGTACCCTCCGCCACACACTGTCAGGTGGCTTGTGGAGTATGGATGTAGATGTAGATATAGATGTAGAAGTCAGGTAGTCTGCCAGAGACGGTGTTGCCACATGTATTTGCGTTTGGTTTCCTAAAACCGAACAAGAGAGCGATATAAAAACTGGACAAGGGATAGAAGTAAATATCTAATGCGAACCAAAGTCTGAGCAGTCTCGCGCACTGTCACCTGTGGTATGAGAGCATCTGACGGTAAGTGGTGTAATCATATGGCGAACGCTCGCGATAAGAGGGAAATTCGAGTCCCGGTTCAGCACAAACTTTTATTGTCGTCATCGCATTAAACAGGCGAAGGTTGTCCTCTTTCGTCACTGCAAATACATTTCTTGTATTTCAGAACGGTTGTAGTACTGATGAATAACAAAAACACTGAATATTTTATTTATCTGCCATTACAGGGCAAGCGAGTTTCAATTAAAATGTCTCCCCTATACCGGAATATACACTGAGGCGCCAAAGAAACTGGTATAGGTATGCATATTCAAGTACAGAGATATGTAAACAGGCAGGATACGGCGCTGCGGTCGGCGACGCCTATATAAGACAAGAAGTCTCTGGCGCATTTGTTAGATCGGTTACTGCTGCTACAATGGCAGGTTATCAACATTTAGGTGAGTCTGAACGTGGTGTTATAGTCGTCACACGAGCGATGGGCCACAGCATCTCCGAGGTAGCGATGAAGTGGAGATTTTACAGTACGACCACTTCACGAGTATACCGTGAATATCAGGAATCCGGCAAAACATCAAATCTCGGACATCGCTGCGGCCAGAAAAACGTCCTGCACTAACGAGACCGACGACAACTGAAGAGAAACGTTCAACGTGACAGAGGTGCAACCCTTCTGCAAATTGCTGCAGATTTCAATGCTGGGCCATCAACAAGTGTCAGCGTGCGAACCATTCAACGAAACATCATCGATATGGGCTTCCGGAGTCGAAGGCCCACTCCTGTGCCCATGATGACTGCACCAGATAAAGCTTTACGCCTCGCCTGGGCCCGTCAACACCGAAATTGGACTGTTGATGTCTGGAAACATGTTGCCTGGTCGGACGAGTCTCGTTTCAAATTGTAGCGAGCGGATGGACGTGTACGGGTATGGAGACTACGCCATGAATCCATGGACCCTGTATGTTAGCAGGGGACCGTTCAAGCTGGTGGAGGCTCTGTAATGGTGTGGGGCGTGTGCAGTTGGAGTGATATGGGACCCCTGACACATCTAGATACGACTCTCCTACGGATTTATGGACAGCCCTGCTGGATTCATGGTGTCAGTTCCCTCTAAGGCTACTTCAGAGTCCATGCCACATCGAGTTGCGGCACTGGTGCGTGCTTGCGGGGGCACTATACGGTATTACCAAGGTGTACGGGTTCATTTGGCTTTTGGTGTACATAATAGATGTACAAGCGCAGGTTGTCGACACTTCGTTGACGACACATGGAAGTTTGGTTCTGGTCCTGAAGCGTGCTCGGATAGCCAAATGGTAAGGCGACCACTGGCGATAAGCGGGAAATCTGGGTTCGAGTCCCGGTTCGGCACAAGTTTCACACTGTCGTCATTCCTTTATACAACTGTTTGTTGTTCATATTCGCAATTGCGAATACATTTAATGTAACTTTCTATACTGGTGTGCGGATACTTTTGGCGAGTGTGTATCTTGCACACCAGCTGGAATCATTTTTTTAGGCTAGTCCTACTAAGGATCTCAACAACTCTCAGGCAGGTATAATTCTGAGAAAAGAACGGTGAAAAATCGATTAAGATGACTGATTACAGTTATTTGGGAAATTCGATGGCAATTCGTAACGGTCACGGCTAGGCGTAACCTGGATCGTCATTATGACGGTGCGCCATTTCCTTGACGGCTGGCTTCGCCGGCTTACCTTGTGGCAGCGGGACAAGAGCCGGTCGGTCGCTCGGGCACCCACTACAGGGTCAGCAGGGCTGGTGGCAGATAGCTGGTTATCGAGCGCTTCGCAGTTATCGGCTCGGCTCGTGCCTGAACTATGGGGAACACGGCCTCTGCGACACAGACTGGCCGACAGCGACGGCTTTAGTGTGCGGTGTGGAGCACAATCGCGGAAAAGAGGGCAGTGGAAGGCGCATGGAGAGAAACCAATGGGCATGACAACCATCGAACGCCAGCTGTGATGTTCACTACTCATTCATGGTATCAGATTAACCAAGGACCATATTCAAGGCGCCAAGTTAGCTTTCTCCAAATATCGCTTAATGTCTTCCCTACCTACCACTGACTCATTTGCCTTAAAAAACTACCCCCTCATTAATTTAGCTGCTTCATTTTGTTATGTTCTCGATTTCCTTTTTACTTGCAACAATTTCTTGTGGCCGCTTTTCTACGCCAAATCAATATGCCACTTAATCTTTGGAAAAGTTGTACAGTTTCCCTTATCAGTCTGCCCCGGCTCATTCCTTCACCAAAGAAGTAGATATTCCAGAATTCGAATCAAGAACTGCCGCAAACATGAGTAACTTAAAACTAGATATTCTCGGTGTGGCGAAGCAACTCGTATTACTTAATAAAGGCAACTTTTCCGGTCCACACTGCATACCAGTTAGGTACCTTTCAGGGTATGCTGATGTAATAGCTGCACATTTAGCAATAGCATACAATCTCTCGATTGACGAAAGAGCCGTGCTTAAAGACTGGGAAGTCGCACAGCCCACACCTGTACGCAAGAAATGAAACAGGAGTAATGCGCTGAATTACAGACCCATGTCACTGACGTCGATTTGCAGATTTGGAACATGTACTACGTTCGAACATTATGAATTACGAAACTTCCCGGCAGATTAAAACTGTGCGCTGGATCGAGACTCGAACTCGGGGACCTTTGCCATTCGCGGGCAAGTGGTCTACCAGCTCAGCTATCCAAAGACGACTGAAGCACCATCCTCACAGCTTTACTTCTTCCAGTGCCTCGCCTCCTACGACGTATTGCCAGAAGTAAAGCTGTGAGGAAGTGGCGTGTGTCGTGCTTGGGTAGCTCAGGTGCTAGAGCACTTCCCGCTAAAGGCTAAGGTCCAGAGTTCGAGTCTCGGTCCGGCACAGAGTTTTAATCTGCCAGGAAGTTTTTTCATATCAGCGCACACTCGTCTGCAGAGTGAAAATTTCATTCTGCATTATCAGTTACCTCGAAGAAAACGATCTATTGACACATAGCACGGATTAAAAAAAAATATCGCTCTTGTACAGCACAACTAGCTCTTTATTCTCACGAAATGAGGAGTGTTATAGACAGAGGACCTCAAACTGATGCCACATGTCTATACTTCCAAAAGGTTTTTGATACCGTTTCTCACAAGCAGCTTCTAACCAAATTGAGTGCCTATGGAGTACCGTTTCAGTTCTCCGACTGGATTCGTGATTTCCAGTCAGATAAATGACGGAGTCATCGAGTAAAACAGGATTGATATCTGACGTTCCCTAGGGAAGTGTTATAGGCCTTCTGCAGTTCGTAATATATACAAACGATTTAGGAGAAAATCTGAGGACCCTTTTATTTTTTTGTAGATGATGCCGTCATTTACTGTCTCAAAAAGCCACCAGAAGATCGAAATCAGCTGCAAAATGATTGAGACAAAATATCTGAATGGAGTAAAAAGTGGCAATTGACTTTAAATAATGAAAAGTATGAAGTCATCAACATGAGTACCAAAAGGAATCCATCAAATTTAGGTTACACGATAAACCACACAAATCTAAGGGCCGTCAGTTCGATTGAATACCTTGGAATCCAATTACAAAGAACTGAAATTTGAACGACCAAACAGATACAGTTATGCTGAAGGCGAACCAAAAACTGCGTTTTATTGGTAGAACAGTTAGAAGATGAACAGATCCACTACAGAGTCTGTCTACACTACGCTTGTTGGCCTTCTTCTGGAGTACTGGTGCACAATATGGGATCCACACAGTTCAAGAATCACAAGACAAGGATGTATACTTGTAAAAGACCGGGAGATACTGGAAGATAGCAGTTAGATTACATCATAGTTAGTCAGAGATTCCGAAATCAGACATTCGATTGATAGCCGGACCCAGGAGTAGATGTAGACCCACATCACATGTTTAAGAGACTAGTGACGAAGAATCAGTGCGCAAAGAACTGACACTCAGAAGTACTTAGCAGTGAAGAGACACGCTTGAAGTTCTCTGAGGCTATAGATACTGCGATAACGAATAACTCAGCAGGTAGCTCAGTTGAAGTGGAATGGACATCTCTAAAAAAGATAATCTAAAAAAGATAATGGAACGAAAGACATAGGTACAACGAAAATAACTGTGAACAAACGTTGGGTAACAGAAGTAACACTTCAGTTGATTGATGAAAGAAGGAATTACAAAAATGTTCAGGGAAATTCAGGAATACAGAAATACTCTTAGGAATGAAATGAATAGAAAATGCGCTGAAGCTAGGGTGAAATGGCTACATGAAAAATTTGAAAACATCGAAAAAAAATGATTGTCAGAAGGACTGAATCAGCAGACAGAAGAGTCAAAACAACCTTCGGTGACGTTAAAAGCAATGGCGGTAACGTTAAGAGTGCGGTGATTATTCTGCTGTTAAATGCAGAGGAGAGAGCGGATCGATGGAGAGACTACATTGAAGGCCTCTGTGAGGGGGAGGATTCTCTGATGACGTGATGGAGGAAGAAACAGGTGTCGACAGGGAAGAGACAGGGGATCGAATATTAGGATCAGAACTTAGATCATCAGTCCCTAGACTTACACACTACTTAAACTAATGTTAAGAACAACACACACACCCATGCCCGAGGGAGGAATCGAACCTCCGGCGAAAGGGACCGCGCAGTCCGTGACAAGGCGCCTCTAACCGCGCGGCCACTCCGCGAGGTAGAATTTAAAAGAGCTTTGGACGACTGAAGATCAAATAAGGCAGAAGGGATGGAGAACACTACATCGCAGTTTCTAAAACTGTTGGGGGAAGTGACAACAAAACGACTATTGACGTTGGTGTGCAGAATGTATGGGATTGGCGATATGCCATCAGAGTTTCGGAAAAACATCATCGACACATTTGCTCGGATAGGAAGAGCTGACAAGTTCGATAATTATCGCACACTCAGACAGTCAGTTTAACAGCTCATGCATCCAATTTGCTGACAAGAATAATATACGGAAGAATGGAAAAGGAAAGTTAGGATCTGTTAGATGACGATCAGTTTGTCTTTAGGAGAGGTAAAGGGACAGGGAGGCAGTTTTGATCTTACAGTTGATAATGGGAGCAAGACTAAAGAACAGTCAAGCCATGTTCTTAGGATTTGTCGACCTGGAAAAAGCATCCGACACTCTCAAATGATGCGAGATGTTCGAAATTCTGAAAAAAATAGGAATAAGGCGTAGGGAAAGACGGGTAATTTGTAGTAAGTACAAGAACCAAGAAGGAACAATAAGACTGGATGACCAAGAACGAAGTGTACGGATTAAAAAGGATGTGGTACAGAGATGCAGCCTCTCCGCGCTGCTGTTAAATCTATACATCAAGGAAGCTATGATGGAAACAAAAGAAAGGTTCAAAGGTGGAATTAAAATTCAGAGTGAAAGGTTTTCAGTGATAAGATGCGCTGATGGCATTACTATCCCCAGTAAAAGTGTAGATGAATTACAGGATCTGTTGAATTGAATGAATAGTCTAATGTGTACAGAATATGGATTAAGGGTAAAACAAAGAAAGACGAATGTAATGAGGAGTAGCAGAAACGAGAACAGCGAGAAACTTAACATAAGGATTGAGAATCACGAAGTAGATGAAGTTAAAGAATTGTACTACCTAGGCAGCAAAATAATCCGTGACAGCCGGAGCAAGGAGGACTTCAAAAGCGGGCTAGCACTGGCAAAAAGAAGGCTACTACTGTGAGACATAAGGGTTAATTTGAGGAAGAAATTTCTGAGGATGAACGTTTAGAGCACAGTACAGACGGTAGCGAAGCACGGATTGTGGGAAAACCGAAACAGAAGATAATCGAAGAATCTGAAATGTTGAGAATCAAGCGGATGCAGTGTTACGTGGCTTTATGCTTAATTATAGAGTTACTGTTTCATCCGTTGATTTGTTTTCACCACGTAACGGCCGCGGTTTACGTCCTTCTTCGTTGCTGAGCGATGTATCACTTTTCGTTCTGACGTCGCAACTCTTCCTTTCCTATATCTTTACTACTTTTTGTCTATATAAATGACGAACTATTGGTTTTGCCGTTTAACACCTTTTTAATAACTGTGGAAGTATTACAGGCATCTGGTCCCACCTAATGTGTCACCCGCTTACACGTTTTACACGAACCTTTCCAGACTCGATCGATCTGTTTACAAAGAGAAAGCAGAATATCTCTTCCTTCGACGTTGTCCAACAACGACCTAGGAAGCTCGACGCCCTCGCGACCCAGGCTCTTCCACGGCTGGCGGTAGTTTGCAGCATTCGTTTTATTCCTCGCCCACTTGCCTCTACGTCGAACTTTCGTGGTGATCGTTGGGCAACGTCTTCCACGTTATCTGCAACATAAATAAACTTACTTCCCACAGTATTTCTGAAAACCCAAAAACAAACTTGTTGTTGTTGTTGTGGTCTTCAGTCCTGAGACTGGTTTGATGCAGCTCTCCATGCTAATCTATCCTGTGCAAGCTCCTTCATCTCCAAGTACCTACTGCAGCCTACATCCTTCTGAATATGATTAGTGTATTCATCTCTTGGTCTCCCTCTACGATATTTACCCTCCACGCTGCCCTCCAATGCTAAATTTTTGATCCCTTGATGCCTCAGAACATGTCCTACCAACCGATCCCTTCTTCTAGTCAAGTTGTGCCACAAACTTCTCTTCTCCCCAATCCTATTCAATACCTCCTCATTAGTTATGTGATCTACCCACCTAATCTTCAACATTCTTCTGTAGCACCACATTTCGAAAGCTTCTATTCTCTTCTTGTACAAACTATTTATTGTCCATGTTTCACTTCCATACATGGCTGCACTCCATACAAATACTTTCAGAAACGACTTCCTGACACTTAAATCATTACTCGATGTTAACAAATTTCTCTTCTTCAGAAACGCTTTCCTTGCCATTGCCAGTCTACAACAAACTTAAAGAACATAATAATAATAACTGTTCTTACAATTTTTCGTATAAGTCTTGGTAGATTTAATGAGGGGTGGGACAGGCCTAAGCCTTGTGACACCACACGGACTAATAAGGTAAGGAATGAAGAAGTTCTCCGCAGAATCGGCGACGAAAGTGAAACGTCCCCTTTTGAAAAATTGTACATGACTGTGCTTAAACTGACACACAATATTTTTTAGCGCAACGCAATCTCACTTTCAAAAATCTCTGCAAAAGAATGGCCCTGACTAACATTAACTTATACCTTTCACAAATCACTTACCTCACAAAAATCTTCGTTACTCGAACTACTGCAATACAGCGAGCGCCACTACTGCCAGCTAAATAAAAGAATCAAACTACTGAAGGCACTAACTACTGATAGGCATAGTTAGCAAATGAAAGATTTTAATAGAGAACAAACAATGTATTTACCTTAATAGTCATAATATATATAGTAGTTCAGGACAAATTTCAAAACTCCGCCATCTCTTTCCCCACATCCACCACTGCTGGCGGCTCACCTCCAACTGCGCAACGCTACGCGCTGTTAACATCCAGCTGCCGAACACTACAATGGCGAGTATTACAACAATGCCAACCAGCCACAGACTGCACACAGCACAGCCAGTGATTTTCATACAGAGCACTACGTAACATTGCCAATAAGAAAACATAAACAGCCTACTTACATAGCCCCCATGCTCCCCACAAAAAATTTTACAAATTGTTTTGGGCAGTGGCCAATAATGATTTGATAAAATTTTTCATAATTACAATAACAAATATATCAAATACACACACTTATTGATAAAATGTTGGTCAAAAGCTAAAATTTTCTCACAGTCCATAAAGATAGTCCTGATCATTCATCACAGTAAAATTGCAGTTTTTTTTCTCAAAGTCTGAGCAGTAAAAGAAAATGCACACGGAAGTAGTGGATTTCCATGCAGTCTTGAAGAAGTAGTGTTGCCCTTCCAACGGAAAGACAGTGCTGACTCTTGACATGCAGACAGGTAATGGTCCACAACAGAGCAAACCCACCACAGAGTCAGTCGAAGTTTTGAAGAATATTGGTAGGTAGGTCGTCACAGAGCAGACCCATTGTAGTCCTGGTAGAGATTACGGTATTGGTGGGCCACCAGAGGTGCAGACCCACTGCAGTCCTTGTAGAGATAATGGTACTGGTGAGTCAGCAAAGACGCAGACCCACTGTAGTCCTTGTAGAAATAATGGTATTGGTGGGTCATCAAAGGTGCAGACCCACTGTAGTCCTTGTAGAGACGGCCAGCAGCCATCTGTTGCAAATGTGCAGGTGCACAATCACCATCGAAGAGTCTTGCGGACAATATAGCAAGTCCATAAACCACCACTTGTGCACTCACAAAGTTTTTTAATTGTCCTTAGAACCAGCAATGCTGAATTATTAACACACGTGAAAACACTAACAGTCCCTACTTCTCACATGTTGTCCATATACTATGACCAACAGAAACGTGTGCAGTGAAATGGAACTTACAAGTTAATAATATGATGAACTGGTGTCAATTACAATTATATAACATAAGAATACAATTACAAAGGTACAAAATACATCATTAAAGAACATAACAATACAGATAACATTTGTAGTAACACAGGCTTTACAAAATAATAGAAATAAACATATACATCAATGTTACAAAAATAATGACATAAGTACATACATAAAGATCAGAATAACTTTTGAAAGATCACCTTCACATATGAGCAACAAAACAGAATAAATAATGCCTCAACATCTTTACAAAGTAGATAACATAGTATTAGAAAAATTCTACAACATGGCTCTCATCAGCTAAACACATAAAGACAGGAAAAACACAAATACACAAGGGTACACAAACATATAGAGGGATGACACAAAAGGAAAGGACAGGGTTTGTTTTACTGCAGTATTTTGCATGGAGATCTCCCTTTGTTCATCATTATTCCCAAAAGTACTATCTAAGCCTGCTTTCTGTATTCTGTTCACATCCTCTTTCAAAATAGTTTTTCTCCACTGTACACTACTTTTATTTGGCCAAACCATTTTCTTATATCTTCTCAATGCATTTCTTCCAATTCATCATAGTTAGTTCCTTATATAGTCTACCCCATCTTAAGCTAACTTAAATCTACTGAGCTCAGATGCTAAACTAAGGGACGAGGCAATGCAGCAGTACAAAACAGTTAACACAAACAGCAATGACAAAATATTCAAATTGGCAAAGCAATTGCAATATTGCAACTAATATAAGGCACTGTACAGCAAACAAGAAAATTAATTCGTAGTAAAACTGGCTTAAAAGAGTAATACAAAGTGAAATTTAGTAACACTATGTCTGGCAAACAGCAGATATCTAAACATGACATAGCTCAAGCAGAAAAAAATATTACACTAAAAATGGCCATGTCTAATACCTATGTCACATCTTAACACTAGAGTGATGCATCATGAGAACTTACACTAGCAGATAAGTTACCAAATCGTAAAGAAATTATTTATGCAATTCCTGTGAAGGGAAATGTCTATTTATGTGCCCTCGTTTTCTTGGAAGTAGATCATAAATTTCTTATTGACTGGATCTGTAGGCATAAAATAACTATATTAGTACATATATTAAATTTTATTTTAACCAATGCTGCAGTGCAGCTAGAAACTAGATATTAAAGAAAATGAGCAAATATGTACAAAGGAAAGCATGAAACATCATTCATTAGCCATATGGCATTTCATAAGGTAGTAAAAAATTCTCTCAATTCTCGAGAAAGACACTTGTCATAATCAGGTGTGCAGATGTAAGTATCTTTCCAAGTAATGAGCGTGTCGTATTTGCGATGCTTTCTACAAAGGAATGTCAATAGCGAGGATAATGGCCTCTTTTTTTTTTCTACACCTAATGGCTTTCTTTTGTCGGACGACTACCTCTCAGCTGGGCGCCCAAAACGCATTACGCCAAGGTCACTTACCTTTCTTGCTGAAATATTTACGACGGCAGTTTCCGCCACAGTGACAGTCTCATATAAAAATATTTCACAGGTCGAGAATTTGCGTTACAAATGTGTAGAAACAAAATCCTATGAATATAACAGTGTTCAAAAAGTTTTCGTCGGCATTGTGATACATTCACGCATTTACACACATTTCATAACTCTTAAAGTACGATTCTTGGTTTCCAACATCCTTTTCCACAAATCAGAGTCCCTAACCCCTACTCATTATTCCTTAGCTTATTATACATATGCATATTCGTCGACACTTCTTCAATATTTCATCATAAGAAATACGTAGCATAATCAAACTCCTCATATACGGTATCATCATCTTATTGATCATAAACATACCTCAGCAGCATAATACACATCGTCGTCGTAATAACATCATAACATCTCAGTCAATTCTCAAAATCGTCGTAGCTTCCTCCAGTAATTTCAAAACCTAAAAAAATTCTCTGCTCATGTCAAAAGTGTCATCTGCCTCAAACGTACTTTAAAAATCGTGATCCCATACCAAATATATCATTCAAAGCTCTCATAATATCACAATGGTTACGAAAAAATATGAACAGTTTACAAAGTACAGACAAAATACAGTTTCATAAGTGTGAAGTTATCCAACTGTGTAATTGCGTAAACATCTGTCACTGACGTAGTAAAAAGAATGTTTGTTTCTCTGTCAAATAATCAGATAGCTGTGTAATTCTGTCTTAGAGAAATATGGTACCGATGTGTAAAGTTGTATAAGCAAATACCATATTAGCTAGGGCTCCTTGTGCTTGCCAAACATATGGTACACAAAGTAGGCGTGTAGCCCCCTGAGGGTTAATGTAATTATACCCTCAGGTGTTACAGATTATAGCAATGGAATGAAATGTGTCACGGAAAACCTTTGTATCATTGTACTCCAAATATCTTTAAAAATAAATATTTTAAGTACAAAATTAATCACTCAAATACGTGTCCTGTAGCGCTAAATGTGCGTCTTGTTGCAACATAATCTCTGTGGAAATGTCGTAGTTATCGTCCTCTGAAAGCTAAGTTCTGCTGAAGTCAATGTACTTACCTCATGATACACAAAAGTGAAATGCTTTGCGTATAGATATCTTAGTTATTACGCTTATTGCCATGATGAAGAAAGTACTGTGCTGTAACGTATTGTTGTGCTACGGAAAAGGCTGTCTCACAAAAGTTACTACTAAAACGTGTTTTACATTCCAGAAGAATTCAGAAAAACTGTGCAGATATAAAACAGAAACACCGCAATAGCAACATTGTAAATTGTCACTCATTAGTAGCGTCGTGATAAAATCGTGTAGCTGTCACATAAACTAACCCCTGTGTCATCTGGTATCTCACTGAAAGTACTTTAAATACAGAATGTATTTTCAAGTAAACCAAAATGTTGCATTAAAATCTCATTAGTAGTACTGGTAAATGTTCTAAGTATGTAAGCCTTATAATCGTTACATAATCGTGCAACTAACAAGCAAGAATGTACACACACAATAACACTGTGACGTCTGTTCACTATAACAATGCATTCGTAATTTCTGTTTAAATAAGTTCTCTTGGTTCTTGATTGGATATTTAACTTCAAACATTGTTGTATGTTAACAGATTCTAAGTCTGACAATGCATACTAGAAATGTGAAGTGACACGTTTTATGGCAAAGACAAAGTTAAAAAGCAGATTATCTTTCAATAAACGGTTTTACATGTGAAATGTGGTGTAAACCTTTATTCTTCCTAGTGCACAGAGTTTCAACTTCAAAGCAATTATCATGTTGTATACATCGGTAAAGAATGCTAAAATTTTTCTCAAGGCTAACGTCTTATGTTATTTTTCTCGGAGCTAGCGGGCGCACACGGCTGCCTGCTGTGCGAGTCATTGTCTGTCTCTTTGTTGGCGCGCGCCGTTATTGGGATTAGGAGACCTAACTTCTACAAATTCACTCTGAAGAGAAGGCCCTGCCCTGTTTGAATCCCGCCAGTTCTGATGCAATTCAGGTCTGTCGTTACGATCATATCGTCTGTCGTCATGTCGCTAGATTCCATAGTTTCTTTCTTGTCGGTCACATGGTGGAGAATTTCTCCCTGAATCGTAACTGCGCGCTGGACCGTTGCGTCTAAAGTTATTCTGTCTCCCTTGATAATAATTATTTTGGTTCCCATATTGTCTGTTTCTCTGATTGTCTCTGTGATAGTCATTACCGCGGAGAGGTGATCTTTCCCTGTAATTATTACTACTTTGCCAACGGTTGTCATACGGGTGGTGTCTGCTTCGGTCACGATTTATGTTGAAAGAATAGCCTTATTGTATATTATTTCTGTCACCGCGGAATTGTGATGGATGTGATCTGTAATTGTTGTGCTCCTGTTTCCGCGTTCCCCGATTGTCAGTGTCAATTTCCAGTTCTTGTAACAGTCCCTGAAAAGCCTCAATGTCTTCTTTGCAACGTCCTGCTAAAATAATATGTCGTAAATGTTCAGGTAATTTGATTAAGCAAAAGTGGATGAGTTCTGAGGGGCTGTATGGGTTTGTCAGGTACTGATTCTTGTGCAACATGTCTTCAAAATATTTCACAAGACTGGAAAATTCAGATTGTTCGAAATGTTTCATCATTATGATGCTATGTTTTACTCGGTCTTGTGTAGCTTGAGACCAATATGCTGAGAGGAAGGCATGGTAAAATTCTCCTTCACTGTGACAATCGTGAATGACCGATCGCATTCTTACAGCTGGTTCATTCTCCAAGTAGCCACACATAAATTCTAATCTGTGTTCTAACGACCAGTTGGGAGGAAAACAATGAGAGAATTGATGGAGCCATGCTTGTGGATGAATGTCGTTGCCAGAATTCTTAAATGTTTTGAATTTATGTGTAGTAATGAACAGCTTATAGTCAAAATCATCATGTCGGCGAGTAGCATATCGGTCATTGTTAGGTCGTGTCGGCCGTTCAATCTCAAAATTCGGTGCAATTGCCAATTTCTTTCATAACTTCCGAAATGCCCTGTGTTATTATTTTGCGGCTTTTCCGTATTTCTAAGTCCCTCTTCCCATGTTGGAGCGCGAGTGTCCTCTGAAATTTGTAATTTTTGTATTACTTGTGACAACTGATCTTGTACGTCCCGAATTTCTCTTTTGCACTGTATATTGATTTGATTTTGATTGAATTTCCTAATTTGTTCACACTCTTCTGTGTCATTAAAGGCTACCGGTTTTGTGTCATTCAGATTATCATCTACCTTTGTAGATAAATTAGTGAACTGATCCGAAAGTTCGGCTACTTTCTCCGATAGTGTACTTATTTCCTCAGTGTGTTTTTCTGAACCAAGTTTCAGAGTATCTACTGTGTCCTTTAAGTTTTCCTGAGTTTTTGCAAGTTGCGTAACCGAATCGGTAGATGCAACTGAGTCAAATTTAGCTTGCAATGTCTCATGATTTTCATGAACAATAGTTTGCAGTTCTTTTATGGCTGCTTCGTGATTCTGTAATGCATTTTCATGCAGCGAAAAAATAGGTTGAAAGTGCTCACAAATTTGTGTTTTTACGTCATTACAGACTGTTTGATTCGATTCAATGTTATGTAACTCAGTAGTTAAATCTTCACGTGTTTGCTCAAGCGTGGTGTGAAGATTTTGTTCCATTGCGTCTAACTGTTGCTGTGTTTGTCTCTGGTGTTGTTCCATTGTGTCTAACTTTTGAAGATTTTGTTCCATTGTGTCTAACTTTTTAAGATTTTGTTCCACTGTGTCTAACTTCTTAAGATTTTGTCCCATTTGTCTCTGATTTTGTTCCATTTGTTGCATTAATTGTAATAGCAATGCACTGGTGTCGTTCCATTGTGTCTAACTTTTGAAGATTTTGTTCCATTGTGTCTAACTTTTTAAGATTTTGTTCCACTGTGTCTAACTTCTTAAGATTTTGTCCCATTTGTCTCTGATTTTGTTCCATTTGTTGCATTAATTGTAATAGCAATGCACTGGTGTCTGAAACATTCCTCAGTGCTATTCGGCAATGCATTTGAACCGGCAATATTCGCAGTTTGAAAAGCAGAAAATGTGTCTTGACTTATTTGAGAAAAGGGTGAGGAAGCAAAACCTGAATCTACAGTATTTGCAAGATTGTGTCCTGTCATTTCGGATTCCTGAGGCAAGCTGTTGCCGACCGATCGATCGATAATGCTTCCCTGTTCACTAATTGTTTCACTGTCTACACCATTGTTTGCAGCCCGCTCCATTTCCCTATGTACAATTACCAAATTACTACTTTGAACATTAGTTAATTCATTACTCGGTGGCGCTAACACACTGCTTTCGTCTTCACTGTCATTTCTCAGTTTACTTTGGAGCCTAGTATTACGTTTTTCACACGCCATTATTGTCACAATATTTCACACGATAACACAGAAAAACACAATTTGAAGAGCAACAATAAGAGAACACATTAACATAGTGCTGAAAATAATATCTCGTTAATTGCAAGCGCAGCTGCGAAATACTTGGTGCAAATCTACATGCATGCCACAACTGTTTTACTGTACAACAATGAAAGACTGCACCTACAAAGGAAATTCTCTCTACAATTACGCACTAGCAATAAACAATAGCTACACTAATTACACAAACTACAAGAAAAAATCAGAAGATTCCAGTGAGGTATCCTGGCAGGGTCGCCATATGAAACGTCCCCTTTTGAAAAATTGTACGTGACTGTGCTTAAACTGACACACAATATTTTTTAGCGCAACGCAATCTGACTTTCAAAAATCTCTGCAAAAGAATAGCCCTGACTAACATTAACTTATACCTTTCACAAATCACTTACCTCACAAAAATCTTCGTTACTTGAACTACTGCAATACAGCGAGCGCCACTACTGCCAGCTAAATAAAAGACTCAAACTACTGAAGGCACTAACTACTGATAGGCATAGTTAGCAAATGAAAGATTTTAATAGAGAACAAACAATGTATTTACCTTAATAGTCGTAATATATATAGCAGTTCATGACAAATTTCAAAACTCCGCCATCTCTTTCCCCACATCCACCACTGTTGGCGGCTCACCTCCAACTGCGCAACGCTACGCACTGTTAACATCCAGCTGCCGAACACTGCAATGGCGAGTTTTACAACAATGCCAACCAGCCACAGACAGCACACAACACAGCCAGTGGTTTTCATACAGAGCGCTACGTAACATTGCCAATAAGAAAACATAAACAGCCTACTTACAAAAGGAATATATGGAAATCACTGACAAGAAGCAGGGGCAGGATGATAGGATATGTGTTAAGACATCAGGGGATAACTTCCATGATGCTAGAGGAAGCTGTAGACGGTAAAAACTGTAGAAGAAGGCAGCAGTTTTAATGCATCCAGCATATAATTCAGGACGTATGTTGCAAGTGCTACTCTGAGGTGAAGAGGTCGACACAGCATACGAATTCGTGCCTGGCCGCATCAAACCAGTCAGAATACGGATGACTCAAACGACAGCTGTCTTGACATGCAAGTGCGTTTCATTGGGCAGCTCTCTGTGATATGGTTTCACATCTGTCATGAAGTAGAAAAGACAGCGCTTAGTATTATAACTTGAGGCAGGTACGGAGGTTTGGTCGCGGGTAGCTGAATTGGTCACTTTTCTCCTTCTAGTGCTGCGGTGAGGACTTTTTTTTCCCAGACCTTTTCCTCCGCTGTTTGGCGACGCTGATTGAGCCGTCCTCGGGCCTGCCCCGTGGCGCCGCCCCCTCCCAGCTCCCAGGTCGCAGCCTGGGCAGGTCGCACTTGCCGATCGATCCCCAGCCAGCAGCCCAGCAGCCGGGCGGCCCCGCCCCGCACCGTGCAGCAGCGACGCAGCGTCGACGCCCTGCAGCCGCCGCCCACGCTGCCCCTCGCTGCCGCCCGACAAATAATGGAATCCTGCCGAACAAATAAAACATACACTCTGGACAAAAGCTCACGCAGGCATTCTGCACAATGAGACAGTACGGCAGTGGCCCCTTGCTCAGCTCGCGTTTATCGCGAATCCTTCGCTCTGCGCAGAGTAAAAAGCCGCCCCGTTGTTTACTGCTTATGTAAAAATCCCCAGTTAATTTCATCGGCAGGTCGAACTTAACATGGATATTTCGTAACCGCGAAATTCTTATTGAGCAAATACACTACTGGCCATTAAAATTACTGCACCAACAAGAAATGCAGATGATAAAAGGGTATTCATTAGACAAATATATTATACTAGAACTGACATGTGATTACATTTTCACGCAATTTGGGTGCGTAGATCCTGAGAAATCAGTACCCATAACAACCTCCTCTGGCCGTAATAACGGCCTCGATACGCCTGGGCATTGAGCCAAACAGAGCTTCGATGACGTGTACAGGTACAGCTGCCCATGCAGCTTCAATACGATACCACAGTTCATCAACAGTAGAGACTGGCGTATTGTGACTAGCCAGTTTCTCCGCAACCATTGACCAGACGTTTTCAATTGGTGACAGATTTGGAAAATGTGTTGGCCAGGACAGCAGTCGAACATTTTGTGTATCCAGAAAGGCTCGTACGGGACCTGCAACATGCGGTCGTGCATTATCCTGCTGAAATGTAGGGTTTCGCAGGGATCGAATGAAGGGTAGAGTCACGGGTCGTAACACATCTGAAATGTAACGTCCACTGTTCAAAGTGCCGTCAATGCGAACAAGAGGTGACCGAGACGTGTAACCAATGGCCCCCATACCATCACGCCGGGTGATACGCCAGTATGGCGATGACGAATACACGCTTCCAATGTGCGTTCACCGCGATGTCGCCAAACACGGATGCGACCATCATGATGCTGGAAACAGAATCTGGATTCATCCGAAAAAATGACGTTTTGCCATTCATGCACCAATGTTCGTACACCATCGCAGGCGCTCCTGTCTGTGATGCAGCGTCAAGGGAAACCGCAGCCACGGTCTCCGAGCTGATAGTCCATGCTGCTGCAGACGTCGTCGAACAGTTCGTGCAAATGATGGTTGTCTTGCAAACGCCCCCATCGGTTGACTCAGGGATCGAGACGTGGCTGCACGGTCCGTTACAGCCATGCGGATAAGATACCCGTCATCTCGACTGCTAGTCATACGAGGCCGTTGGGATCCAGCACGGAGTTCCGTATTACCCTCCCGAACCCACCGATTCCATATTCTGCCAACAGTCATTGGTTCTCGACCAACGCGAGCAGCAATGTCGCGATACGATAAACCGCAATCGCGATAGGCTACAATCCGACCTTTATCAAAGTCGGAAACTTGATGGTACGCATTTCTCCTCCTTACACGAGGCATCACAACAACGTTTCACCAGGCAACGCCGGTCAACTGCTGTTTGTGTATGAGAAATCGGTTGGAAACTTTCCACATGTCAGCACGTTGTAGGTGTCGCCACCGGCGCCAACCTTATTGAATGCTCTGAAAAGCTAATCATTTGCATATCACAGCATCTTCTTCCTGTCGGTTAAATTTCGCGTCTGTAGCACGTCATCTTCGTGGTGTAGCAATTTTAATGGCCAGTAGTGTATACACTGAGGTGGCCAAGTCACGGGATAGCGATATGCACATATGCAGATGGCGTGCAGAAGGTATAAAAAGGCAGTGCATTGGCGGAGAGATAATTTAAACTCAGGTGATTCACGTGAAAAGGTTTCCGACATATTTACGGCCGCACAACGGGAATTAATAGACGCTGAACGTGGACTGCTAGATGGAGCTAGCTACGTGGGTCATTCCATATTGGAAATCGCTGAGGAATTTAATATTCGGAGTTCCACAGTGTCAAGAGTGTACTGAGAACACCGAATTTCAGATATTACCTGTCACTACGGACAACGCAGTGGCCGACAGCCTTCACTTAACGACCGAGAGCTGTGCCGTCTGCGTAGATGGTTAAAATGGTTCAAATGGCTCTAAGAACTATGGGACTTAACATCTGAGGTAATCTGTCCCCTAGACTTAGAACTACTTAAACCTAACTAACCTAAGGACATTACACACATCCGTGCCCGAGGTAGGATTCCAACCTGCGACCGTAGCGGTCGCGCGGTTCCAAACTGAAGCGGCTAGATTATTTTTCCTCAATTAGTAGTATTAATGCGACGGAGGTTACAGGTTCCTCACATAGTCCACCCACTACACGCATATGCTGTGCTTTATCCCGTATATCGCTGATAACAAAAGTGAGACATATACGTAACAAAAGCTAAATACCTCAAGAAAATGTCATCTCGCAGCAGCAGCAGCAGCGCGGTTCCGGACTGAAGCGCCTAGAACCGCTCCGCCACAGCAGCCGTCTCGTCTGCGTAGAATTGCCAGTGATAGCAAACAAGCAACAATGCTTGAAGTTACCACAGAAATCAACGTGGGACGAACGACGAACGAATTCGTTAGGACAGTGCTGCGAAATCTGGCGTTTATGGCAGCAAGCGATGAAAGCGAATGGCTTTTCTAACAGCACGACGTCGCCTGCAGCGCCTCTGCTGGGCTCGTGACCATATCAACTGGACCCCAGATGACTGGAAAACCGTGGTCTGGTCAAATGAGTCACGACGCCAGTTGACAAGAGCAGATGGTAGGAATCGACTGTGACGTAGGCAGTACGAAGCCACAGACCCGAGTTGTCAACAACTCATTGTGCAAGATGATGGTGTCTGCATGGTGGTGTGGACTGTGTTAACAAGCAATAGACTAGGTGCTCTGGTTCAACTGAACCAATTATTGACTGGAAACTGGTATGTTCGGTTACTTCGAGACAATTTGCAACCATTCAACGATGGAATTATTGTAGATGACCATGCCCCATGTCCCCCACAATTGTTCTCGACTGTTTTGAAGATTATACTGGATAGTTTGAATTAATCATTTGGGTACCCGTATCGTCCGACATGAACCCCATCGAACCCGTATGGGACATAATCTTCCTCCTTTCTCTTCTCCCTCTTCATCTATCTCTATTAACCACGCTATGTTCTTTTCCTTTATATTTCCTTAGTTATGGTACATCATGTCTCTATTCTTCTCCTCGCTTCACCACCAGTCTCCCTCATACTCCCTGCTGCTAGCACTCCTATCTAAAATCTGTCTCTTTTATAATGTCTAATTATAACAGTACTTATCATCTACGAATATAAACTCTATACGTATGTATTTTTTCAAGCGTGCCTTTGTAATCGTTTATTTCACTTTTTGTACTAGATATAATTTAACATGCCTACTAAAACCTACGAAAGTAAAATAAGTAGAATGCCTGGTTAGGTGTAAGAGAGGTTAAATAAATAAATAAATAAATAAACAATCGAGAGGTCAGTTCGTCCACAAGCTCCTGCACTGGGATCTCTTTGGCACTTATAGATTGCTATAGAGTCAGAACGGCTCAGTATTTCTCCAGGAAACTTCCAAAGGATTGTTAAGTCCACCTCTTCCCGAACTGCTGCGCTACGCCGAGCAAAAGGAATTTCGACACGACATTAGGAGGTATCCCATGACGTTTGTCACCTGAGTGTGGCGCTTAATATCGTCTCCTTGACCCTGCCTGGCAAATCGTTTCAAGTTCTATAAGCTTTAAGTGAATTGTTAGCCCTAGTTTCTATCTCAAGGAAAGGCGCACAGCGGAGATCCAACTACTGAAGTTCACTTTACTAAATATTTCTCTCTTACAGGATACGCGACATTAGAGGTCACAGAAGGACGGAAACTGTGCTGGTATCCACATTGCAGAAATGTTTGACGAACTAAATAGCTCCATGAAACACATTTATTCACGAATTTGGAGTGTACTCCTGAACATGTAAAAAAACTAATACTATGTTTCCTTACAGCCAGCCGGTGTGGCCGAGCGGTTCTAGGCGCTTCAGTCCGGAACCGCGCGACTGCTACGGCCGCAGGTTTGAATCCTGCCTCGGGCATGGATGTGTGTGATGTTCTTCTAAGTTCTAGGGGACTGCTGACCTCAGATGTTAAGTCCCATAGTGCTCAGAGCCACCTGAACCATTATTTTTGGTTCCTTACAAACAAATAGTAATAATTTAACGATCATTATTTATCAACGTCTGGGTTGGTTAAGGAACGCAACACGGACGCGCAGTTTTTCACACACGAGGATTCAAGCTCACAGAGTATTCGAAAGCAAAGTTCACTGCATCGTTAAAGCTAGGTTGTCAAGATTAAAGTTAACTGAGCACACGATGGGTAAAGTGAATCGAGTCCGATTGAATAACAAGTTCCGTTTTATCAGAATCTAAGTAAAACGGTAACGGAGGTATCACTCGCGACAATCCCGCACTGCTCCTAACCATAGATGTTAATTTTATAGAAAATCCTAATCCAAAACTGATCTAACTCCCGTCCAAAAATCACCATTAACGTGCGCACAGGAGTAACACGTCATACTCACTTAAGCACGAAATAGCGGCTTTCAATTGCCACTCGTATGGTCCACGCCCAAGTAACTTATGTCCTAAATCCAACCGGCCTCGTCTCTGCGTAAAGAGGCAGAACAAGCATGGAGGAGGTGGACTGGCCTGTCACCACGATGAATTTTCCTGTTTCAGAAGACGTGAGGGACAAAACATGGCAAAAATTTCCACTTATTACACTTCAGACGAAATGAGGCAGAAGTGAAAGATAACATTGCATCGGAATTTCTAAAACCACTGGAGGAAGTGGCAACTAAATGAGTATTGACGTTGGTGTGTAGAATGTATGAGACAGGCGGTATAGCATCAGACTTTCGGAGACACGTTACCCATACAGTTCCGAGGATAACAAAAGCCGACAAGTGCGAGAATTATCGCACAGTCAGCTTAACAGCTCATGCACACAGGTTTCCGAAAAGGATAATATACAGAAAGATTGAAAATAAAATTGAGGATCTGTTAGACGAGGATCAGTTTGGCTTTTAGGAAAGGTAGAGGCTCCAGAGAGGTAGTTTCCACATTGCGGTTGGTAATGGAAACAAGCCTGAAGAAATATCAAGACCCGTTCATAAGAATTGTCGATCTAGAAGAATGTAAGTAAGTGATAGGATGTGTCGTAACTTCCCTGTAAACGTATCAAATTAATGTAATCTGTAATCATAGGAAGTAAGAACGTTGTTGGTCGAGTAACTGGGTAGCTAGAGACCAAATAATTACAATTAAAATATTTTGTAAAGTTTTTATATTTTATACGACATAATAATACGAGCATTTCTCAACGCTGTGACTGGATCCGACCAGGCGGTGTACATTTTCAGACTGTCGACAGACAAAATGAGGAGGCAATAAATCGTTATAGAATCTATAAAATCTTCTAAGTAACTATGTAATGACAGTAAAAATGCTACTATACTTGATGTAATTTCATTAATATAATCTTATTTAGTTTATGTTATACATTTTATACATTCCGTAATCATGAATGGAAAACACGATCTGGATAACAACTCTTTTTTTTTTTTTTTTTTTTTTTTTTTTTTAAGTTAAGGATGGCTTATTTCGATCTGACTAGCAGATCATCTTCAGATCTATGTTGAGAAAAGGAATAAAGAAGAGCGAATCAAACAATATAAATTATATGCTTTTTGTTAGTTTCCCATTTTCCGTCTTAAGAAGTGTATAAACAATCACGAAAGGTACAAGGTATTATCTACTGTGGGATTGTTTGAGTTATATTTTCACTTTTACCTGGTAACATATAATACATACTGAAATGTACTACGTTATCGTATTTTTTGTTCTAATAATTCCTTTTAATTTTCTATGGAAGAATTTCCTTTACACTGTATCAATGTACCGGCCACTAGCTTGCGCGTTTGTGATGTGATTCACTATGCAGTTTTCTCCGTTTGCATCTTCTGTATGTTTTATGTTAGTGTTATTTAATTCTTAGCAGTACTGACAAACTGCACCTTGCAGTACCAGAACCTGGTATGAATAAGATCAAGATGTTTTAATGTTATCTGAAGCTCTCCTCAGGGTATTATTTGCAGTGTTATGTAATTTTTTGCATGTGTGCCGGTTTTTTTCCTTTTTCCCAACTTAAATGTCAAGACGGACTGCCTGTCAAATCGAAGCTGGTCATCATTAATGTTAATTTAAAAACAAAAACGGTCAAGTGCTTTGTGAAACGATTTGTCTAAAAACGAGAAATAAAACAGATTATAGGAAACATTTGACGCGACTTTGAATGATGCTCGAAATCATGAACAGCAAATATCCTTTAGTGCTATTTAAAATTTTAATACTCTGAGTTAAACGTTGAACTTCAAATTCTCAATCGGAATCTCATTTGCTGTTCGTGGTCTCGAGCATGTTTCTAAAGCGCGTCGAATTTTATTTCTTACTTTTAGAGAACTCATTCCACAAAATATTTGTCAGTGTTTTTAAGTTTTCTAGTTCTGTACAGAAAGTGTGAACTATTACGTACTTTAACTTCGATCGGCACAGTATTGATTTCTTAATTACCCTAATTACTTTCAAACAATTAAGTATAGTTCGCAAAACTAGACCTTACACTGGTCGCCTTGATTCCCTATTTGCCCATTTCGCACTCTTCGTTTGTCTTTGAAAATTCCGACAAAAAAATCAGTTGTGTAATTTATAGGGAGTCTTTGGAAAACAAGCGATCTACACAGTGTTTTTTTTATTCATTTTACCAATGGAGATCATAGTTTTCCTGAGACATGCCTTCAAATATTATCATCATCAACATCATGATCATCAACGTCATCATCATCATCAGTGTTCTGCTCTAGGGCAGGTCTTCACGTGTACCTCTCCATGCAGTCGTATCATTTGCTACCCTTTTCGCTTTCTTATAATTGTTTTCTATCCTTATACTACACACCATCTGGTGTCTTCTGTGTCTTCTTCTTCTTCCGTTCACCGTTCCTTCCACAGCATTCATCAGTAAAAAATCTCTCCTCATCCAATGTGGAAGCCAATTGTTTCCTCTTACTGATTACGATTAAAATTTCTCTCTCTTCGCCAACCCTCCACTTTGTCTATCCATTTTATCCATTCCGTGCTCTTCGAAATCCACGTCTCAAACGCTTCTATTCTTCTTTCTTCCTCTTTCCTCAGTGTCCATGTTTCAGCTCCGTACAATGCCACTTTCCATGTCAAGCACTTCGCCAGTCACTTCCTCAGGTCCCTGTCCATGCACCTACATCTACATCTACAAACACACTCCGCAATCCACCATACGGTGCGTGCGGAGGGTACCTTGTACCACAACTAGTATCTTCTCTCCCTGTTCCACTCCCAAACAGAACGAGGGAAAAATGACTGCCTATATGCCTCTGTACGAGCCCTAATCTCTCTTATCTTATCTTTGTGGTCTTTCCGCGAAATGTAAGTTGGTGGCAGTAAAATTGTACTGCAGTCAACAAAAAAAAAAAAAAAAAAAAATGACGCACTGTTCATGGAAATTAAATGAGTGGTTATCTTTCATATCTTACATGATACAAACACACGATCATTCACAGTGCCTTAACTTGTTTCGGCCAGCCACTTGTTATCTTCAGACAGGAGTGCGGGGTGGTGGTTGGAGGATAAAATGTATTCTATTCACGGATGATACAGTGTTATTGGTAGAGATAGAAGGAACTATGACTGGAATGTTAAAAGAACTACATAGAAACCTCCTCTTCTTATGCTACCTTGGCAATTGCTATATGTGTTTTACCTTCTAATTACATCTCATGTCGTCCGTAACAATGATTCTCAGACATCTGAAAGCATTAAGTTGTTCTATATCTTCCTGTGCTAGCTTTATACTTGTCCTTACTTTTCTTGCACTTATCAGCATGTATTTTGTCTTTTTCTTATTAATTCTCACTCCGAATTCCTGACAGGTCTTTTTTAGTTCTTTTAACATTCCATAGTTCCTTCTATCTCCACCAATAACACTGTATCATCCGTGAATAGAATACGTTCTGTCCTCCACCCACCACCCCGCACTCCTGCCCGAAGATAATAAATGGCTGGCCGAAACAAGTTAAGGCACTGTGAATGATCGTGCGTTTGTATCATGTAAGATATGAAAGATAACCACTCATTTAATTTCCAAGAACAGTGCGTCATCTTTTTCCAATGAGAGGCATCAGTGAATGGCTAATATGTGGTACGGGAAGGAAGTGTGTAGGGGGTGGGGGGAGGAGAGAGAGGTAAAATTGTACAGGGAGGCAAGTATTTATTATAGTAATTATAGTGCTCGAGTTCAACGCAGTAGCTATACACAAATGAAGATACTTTCACACGATAGCCTGGCGTGGAGAGCTGCATCAAGGCACTAACTGGTGTACCGTGCCTGCTCATTGCTAGGTGTGACCTCAAGCCGTGCCCTGGTGTGCTAGGCTCGCACAAACACACACAAACACACACACACACATACACGAGGCGGCCCGGCCGCGAGCAGTGGGCGTGTAGCAGCGCCCATCGATCCGGCCTGCCGGTCGCGGACTGTTTGTGTGGCGGGGCGGCCTACCCCTACCTCTGCAGGCGCTCGCTGTGTACACTGCCGAGCACGCTATAATACAGCGTCACAAAGTGAGTTCTCGTTTGAAGCTCCTCCTGCTCGTCCATCGCAGAAAGTGCATTAGTTTATTGCCCGTCTCGGGAGCTGTCGAAACATGATCGCTTGTGTCATATTTTTTGCGTTCCCGTTGATTGACTGAATATTCTCTGTCTCTTTCAACTGTTACACTCTATTTTGTATGAGGTACAACCTTCGACATCTTGAACAATACTTGCTTAGCTGCTCTTACCATAAATTCATTTAACGACCGGTTTCGTAGGTTAGATCTGTTAAATTAGAAAAACCGTTCGCTAGAATCGTGATCTATTTTTCACTACTGGCCATTAAAATTGCTACACCAAGAAGAAATGCAGGTGATAAACGCGTATTAATTCGACAAATATATTATACTAGAACTGACATGTGATTACATTTTCACGCAGTTTGCATGGATAGATCCTGAGAAATCAGTACCCTGAACAACCACCTCTGGCCGTAATAACGGCCTTCATACGCCTGGGCATTGAGTCAAGCAGAGCTCGGATGGCGTGTACAGGTACAGCTGCCCATGAAGCTTTAACACGATACCACAGTTCAGCAAGAGTAGTGACTGGCGTATTGTGACGAGCCAGTTGCTCGGCCACCATTGACTAGGCGTTTTCAGTTGGTGAGAGATATGGAGAATGTGCTGGCCAGGGCAGCAGTCGAACCTTTTCTGCATCCAGAAAGGCCCGTACAAGACCTGCAACATGCGGTCGTGCATTATCCTGCTGAAATGTAGGGTTTCGCAGGGATCGAATGAAGGGTAGAGTCACGGGTCGTAACACATCTGAAATGTAACGTCCACTGTTCACAGTGCCATCAATGGAACAAGAGGTGACCGAGGCGTGTAACCAATGGCACCCCATACCATCGCACTGGGTGATGCGCCAGTATGGCGAAGACGAATACACGCTTCCAATGTGCGTTCACCGCGATGTCGCCAAACATGGATGCGACCATCATGATGCTGTAAATAGAACCTGGATACATCGGAAAAAATGGCGTTTTGTCATTCGCGCACCCAGGTTCGTCGTTGAGTACACCATCGCAGGCGCTCCTGTCTGTGATGCAGCGTTAGGGATAACCGCAGCCATGGTCTCCGAGCTGGTAGTCCGTGCTGCTGCAGATGTCGTCGAACTGTTGGTGCTGATGGTTGTTGTCTTGCAAACGTCCCCATCTGTTGACTCGGGGATCGAGACGTGGCTGCACGATCCATTACAGCCATGGGAATAAGATGCCTGTCATCTCGACTGCTAGTGATACTAGGCCTTTGGGATCGAGCACGGCGTTCCGTATTACCCTCCTGAACCCAACGATTCCATATTCTGCTAACAGTCATTGGATCTCGACCAACGCGAGCAGCAATGTCGCGATACGATAAACCGCAATCGCGACAGGCTACAATCCGACCTTTATCAAAGTCGGAAACGTGATGGTACGCATTTCTCCTCCTTATACGAGGCATCACTACAACGTTTCACCAGGTAACGCCTGTCAACTGCTGTTTGTGTACGAGAAATCGGTTGGAAACTTTCCTCATGTCAGCACGTTGTAGGCGTCCGCACCGGCGCCAACCTTGTTGAATGCTCTGAAAAGCTAATCTTTTCCGCAACACAGCATCTTCTTCCTGTCGGTTAACTTTCGCGTCTGTGGCACGTCATCTTTGTGGTGTAGCAATTTTAATGGCCAGTGTGTAGTTACAACCGATAGTGAGAAAAAGGGCAAATTATTTACATGTTAAATCATGACATTAAACTTGTGACATGGACGAGACCGAACGTTCCTTTTCTACGAATAAATGACGCAATTAGCGATTCTTCAGGTAAGCAGAGACTATGGTTCCACGATTTCTCAAGCGTGCTATGAATCCGGAAAGACCGCACGTAAATGGTTAACCATTAGATCCAGGGTCACAATCCATAAAAAGTGCCATAAATACGGGTACAGCAGACCATGATGCATGGAGATGCAGGCGAGAGAGTGCCCAGTTAAGGACTAATTTAACAGATTTAATGTGGCTTCTAAGCCACGAAACCGGTTGTTAAATAAATTACTTACAAGAGCAGCCAAGTCGTCATCATTCAAGATGTCTCTCCACGGTATCAATGACCGTGAAAGTAACACATTTCGCCGGTACGAATCGCAGGAAGGTACAACAACGTGAAATAATTCATCTACGACATAAATTGACTTTGTTCGTTTTCTGTAGGTTCCTATGACATACGTGCGATTACGGAGAAAGGTAAAACTGGGCCCTCCAGCGAGTTAAATTATTAACCCCCTCACTCACTTCCTCACACACTCCCCCCTTCAGTCACCCTCACACAATTATGAATAAAAGACTGTAAGGCTGATTGAGCAACAAGTTGATAAACGTTTCCATGAAATGGAGGACACTAAATAAAACCGCAACATATTGACATAGTCATTGACACGTTAACAATTTTTTTGTCTGGTAGTGTATATCAAGTGAACAGACACAGAACCATGACAGAAATTGGAAGATAGTAAAATAGCAATGGACAAAGAACATTTGAAGTAACATAAAAGGAGAATCTATATATATCATTTGCTGTTTTATCTTCTTAAACTTCTGCCATGGTTAGGCGTCCATTCACTTGACGAAGTCTGCCTTAATAAATAAAAAAAAAGTGTTTGTCAATAACTACGTCAGAATGTTGCGGTTTTAATATAGTGTACTAAGTTTCAAAGATTCCGCGTGGATACGCTCATAGGCTTGTTGCGCAATCAGCCTTACGATCTTGACATTTATTCATAATGGTGTGAGGGTGAGTGAAGGGAAGGAAGGAGGATGTGGGAAAGCGGGGGGGGGGGGGGATTGGTTACTTAACTCGAGGGAAGCGCTACTTTTTATGTATGTTTTTTCCCGTAGTGCACCACTGCGCTATTCGCCCAAGTCTTGTTTCATTTATTTTGACAACTTTATTTCTTCAGGGGTTTGATTTTTCTGTCTGTTTAAATCTTTACCTAAGATCTACAAAAATATTTTAAAAAATTTAAAAATTTGAATTTAAATTTTTTTAAAACATTCTTATAGTATCATATGTATTACATGGCATCTTTTCCTTCTTATGTAGTTCACCTGAGGATGCTGTTTTAATGCATCGAAATAGGTGTTGATAATAGAGCTGCCCGGCCCACATTACAAAGTTCCGTATTTCATCCTAGAGTTGTGGACAGGGAGCGGGTGGTAGGGTGCGAATACCGTGACACGTCAGTATATCTCTGTAAAGCGTGAAGGAATTTCTACCAAAACTGGCACACGCATCACTTACCGTCTGGAAAAATTTATCATGTGAGTAAGACACCCTAGAACACCTGTGGCTGAGGATCTGGGGAGAAAATACGTGACGCAAAAGCATAAATCAGGAACGCCTGGAGCAGTTTCAGACAAAATTGATATACATGTGACTCATTATCTGCATAAAATTGTTGCGAGAATTAGATACGCCTACAAACGCTGGGGGTGGGGGTGCGATGTGAAAGGGTGACACGTAGAAGCGTCGACAAACAACCTGTCGGTATTTCCTTCCCGTAATTAGTTGACTTGCAGTACTATCGCTTGCGTTGTTTAGTGCATCTACCCTGACGTGTTCTGGGACCAGAGATCACGCCGCACGTCTCAGCACCATGTCCTCTCTGGAGTCGCACAGCGTGAAACAGCGGAGAATCACAGTTGCCACCAATAGCCCTTTTTCTCAAACGACAATCACTCGGACAGCACTCCGTCTTCAGGCCGCAAGTGGCCCATTGGGACCATCCGACCGCCGTGTCATCTTCAGTGGCATGTGGTCAGCACACCGCTCTCCCGGTCGTTATGATGGTTTTCTTTGACTGGAGCCGCTACTATTAGTTTGAGTAGCTCCTCAATTGGCATCACGAGGCTGAGTGCACCCCGAAGAATGGCAACAGTGCATAGCGACCCGGATGCTCACCCATCCAAGTTCCGGCCACGCCCGACAGCGCTTAACTTCGGTGATCTGACGGAAGCCGGTGTATCCACTGCGGCAAGACCGTTGCCCACTCGGACAGACGATTTCAAATTTAATTTAATGCCGAAAAAAATTATCTTTCACTTATTTTGTTCACGCAAATGAACCTATTTTGTTTATGTGTACTTACTTAGAAAGAAAAAGAGGCATTGCAATGCATTCTGGACATAGGTAGTACTTTATGAAAAACGTGTGTCCTTTTTTCTCTTAAATTCGAAGATCTGTACTTCTCTAACATGTTGTCTTCTTGCTTCTGAGGCCTCTCTTTCGTAGCCGTACTTTTACAAATAATATGGGGGTAATGCCTTCCCTTGAGACAGTAATAAGAGTCTTATTTGGAAGAGAAGCGTTTCTCTTTATGTACAGCGTCTTCAGTGGTCAATTTTTTGGCTCCTGCATTATTAACCCCAGAGCATTAAAGAGCGGAAAATGTTATATTGGTACAAAACTATCGCAAATTGTACTATTTCAAATTTTATTCAAAGGAAGTCGTAATTTGTAGGCTTTAGACTAGTTAGTTACTGTTGTTAGATCTCCAGTGGCGTGCTATATACAAAATAAGTAGAAAAAGTCTTGTTTTATACCCTATAATGGTAGTTTTACTGCTCAAAATGTTAGCCGAAAAGAAGCCATAATTTATCTTATCCGTTACCGATAGTTACAGATCATTATGATTATTATAACAACTAGAGTATTTTACACACAAAATGACTAGAGAGTCCTGTTTTACATACTGTTATACAATCTAAGAAAGACGTAGCTCAGTCTTCCACGGTCTTCTGATTTCTCGTTTTACCCATTTGCTGCTTCAAAGTCTTCCTCTTCATTAAATGCTCCATTCTCTGTGCCTCTATCAGCTACTTCAAGCAAATCACCCAGTACCTTAGTGTTAAAAATCAAACTCAACACCATTCATATTGTGCAAATTAAAAGACGAGATTGGCACTGAAGAGGGACAATGTGATATAAACTAACATTCTTCTAACTGCGAATGCTTGATAAGATGCCACACTAACGTAAATTATATGGGATAAAATAAATATGACAAGTATCAGAGAACAGGCACGCCATTACTAAACATTCACTAATATTTAGAACAGGAACACCTGTGTCGGCAGACCGCCCAAGGTGAGTTGATAAATAATTCGGTCATTGTTAAGGACAATGTTTGCCATGGAGGTACTCAAGAGCACGTGTCGTTTATGTGCCCATATTGGCGGAACTGCGAAGGGTCACCAACTGCAATTTTAGAGTTAGCCGCTTTAGTTGCTAATAGGACCTTCATTAAGTCCACGAGCGATTATGGGCTATCCATTCAGGTTATTTTTAAGTGGATCTGAAAATGCCATTGTTAATGCATAATGTGGGTGTTCGGAAATTCCTGTTACGAACTTCTGGGACTAGTAGAGGGGAGAGAGTTCATAATATTTTGAACAGGAACCCATGTATGGAAACGTACCGTTTCCGTTCTAAGACGGTTTCACTTCAGATGTTTACCTCACCCACTTCTGCTTGAGGAATTGAATTAGACGTGACGCAGTACTGTTATAAGGTAACAATTCGAAAGGAAACACAACGCAACATACTTTATCACTTAAGAACATCTTTTGTATTAAAATATTAGATGTTTACATTATTCCTAAACAAAAGAAGAACCTAGCGTACTGTACGCACTGAACAGAACTGATGCATTTTAACAGAGGCTCGATGTGGCGATCAGAGTCGCTGTTACAGACATAGTACCTACAAAGCACACACACTCTCCATATCACCTGGTGTATCTTGAATTTTTAGTGAAGCGGCAACAACTCGTCACAGCAGATCTTCCTCTGTCTCTATAGGAGTCTCTTAAAATAAACTCTTCATACGATCCCACTAGAAATAGTCCACAGGACTTAAATCCTGTCTACCTTATTGCATACCAGGACAAGCAACTCAGACTTTTTTCTTTCCCGCAGTAGACGTGAACGTAATACACATCTGAAATGAAATCGTAATAGAACGGAAACGGTACGTTTTCGGACCTGGGGTCCTATTCAGAATACGAGGGTTGGAAAGTTAATAGTGGCAACTATTTATTTACAACTCGTACAAAATAGATACGTGTTTCAAAGTTTTACTGACCTTCAAAGTAATTGTGTATAACCCGTTTCCAGCTATGTGGAAGTCGTAGGATGCTCTTAGCAGTGCCGGTTGTGTTGACAGTTCGAGGGGCGCGGTCTATTGCCCGACTAATTTGTACCAGTTATGAAGCGCATGCCGTGAAGTGTTTCCTTCAGTTTAGAAATCGAGTTGAACTCACGACGGCTTAAGTCAGGGGAGTGCAGCAGGTGGTATAGCACTTAGCAGTCCTATCAGTCAAACAAATCAGTAACAGCTTGCACTGTACGTGCTTGAGCTTTATCCTGAAAAATGATGGTCAAGTCCTGCAGAAAGTGTCACCACTTCTGTCTCTATGCTGTTCATTTTTGGAACACAACCTACGACCAGCTTAGAGACAGAAGTGATACTTTCTGCAGGACATGACCATCTTTTTGCAGGACAAAGCTCAAGCACATACAGTGCAATCTGTTACTGATTTGTTTGACTGATGGGGCTGCTAAGTGCTATACCATCTACTGCACTCGCCTGTCTTAAGCCGTCGTGAGTCCAACTCGATTTCTAAACTGAAGGAAACACTTCACGGCATTCGCCTCATAACTGCTTCAAATTCGTCAGGCAATAGACCGCGCCGCTCGAACTGTCAACACAACTGGCACTGCTACGAGTATCCTACGACTTCCACATCGCTGGCAACGGGTTATACACTACGCTGGTGACTACGTTGAAGGTCAGCAAAACTTTCCTCGTATCATGTACCCACTCCCCTCGATAAGTTCCAGAAGATTGTAACAGGAATTTCCGAACACACTGTATAAATATTTGACACGACAGTAGATGAAAAACGAAGCTTATACACCGAAGAGCCAAAGAAACTGGTACACCTACCTAATATCGTGTAGGACCCCCGCGAGCACGCAAAAGTGCCGCAGCATGACGTGGCATGACTAACGTCTAAAGTAGTGCTGGAGGGAATTGACACCGTGAATCTTGCAGGGTTGTCCATAAATCTGTAAGCGTACGAGGGGGTGGAGACCTCTTCTGAACAGTACGTTGCAAGGCATCCCAGATATGCTCAATAATATTCATGTCTGGGGAGTTTGGTGGCCAGTGGAAGTGTTTACACTCAGAAGAATATTCCTGGAGCCACTCTGTAGCAATTCTGGACATGTGGGGTCCGTCCGAATGCGCAATGGACATGAATGGATGCAGGTGATCAGACAGGATGCTTACGTACGTGCCTCCTGTCAGAGTCGTATCTAGACGTATCAGGGATCCCGTATCATTGCAACTACACATGCCCCACACCATTACAGAGCCTCCACCAGCTTGAACAGTCCTCTGCTGACATGCAGGGTTCATGGATTCAAGAAGTTGTCTCCATACCCGTACACGTCCATTCGCTCGATACAATTTGAAACGATGGCTCCTCAACGTGAACTAGCAAGAAGTGACGTCATAAAACACGTTGAGCGCCACGTCAACGTTTGCCGAGTCGTCCCGTTTGCCGACGACTTTAGGCTGCGGTCACAGTGGCACCGACATCGGTGGATTCCGCCGACGGCCGAAGTCAGCCGATCCTATAAAATCGTTACATCAGCTCGCGCGTGGTCACAATGCAGCCTATCTCACCGCCCGAATGTACAGACTTCGGACGACAATCGGTGGAATTCCAAACAGTTTGTTTTCTTCGGTCGAATCGGTGACAGTCTCACACACGAAATATGAACTGATAAATTTGGTGGCATTCTGAGGCTAAATAATATCATAATCCGGATATACGAGATTATACCGTTTATAACAATAGCATATAAAACCATTCCGAGATTCATTTTGTCCGATTCTCCGATTGCAGTACAACGTCAAAAAGACAACTACAATGTGAGAGAGGCAGAAAATCACACATGCAAACATCACGAAAAATATTAATGCAAACACACGCTTTTAGAAATGGGTATAAATTCTCGAAACGCGTTATGCTAAACTTGAAAAAGTAAGTAACTGGTGCAGTTTTTCATTATTTAAATCACGAATTATTTTTACTCTTACTGGTGTTTTTATGCCTGCGGGGTGGTAATTCTGCTTGCCTTGCAAACTTGGTGTACGTGTTTCCAGTGTTGAGTGCTTTAGGTGTTCAGAGTATCGCGTTCTAAAATTTGTGTTTATCTTCCACACATATGCTGAACGACAGATATTGGATGTCAGTTGACATATATTTTGCTGAACTTATTTGATGTTGTGCAGAGTGTCTGTAATCGTGACTCACCAAGTCACCACGAACTATCTCAACCATGTAACAGAACGTTCTTTTCTTCATCTCATACATTCATAAAAACTTGTCTTATTATTCCAGTGACTGGGACGGAGTGTACAGTACTCGCCACGTTCTTTTAGAGTCAGATGTAGCTCATTCACATGTATTCGGAGTCTTTTTAATAGTAAAAGAGAAGGAGATCGGAGGTACTCTCGCCAAGTACTCTGACCAAGCTGTCGGTCGATGTTATCGGGAGCTCTCTGGCGATTATGTCGCCATTCTCAACACAGCCTGAGTGTGCATATGTTGTCGATCGTCTTTTCCTGGAATTTACTCAACTGGGCAGAAAGTTCTATTTCTTCATACACGTCCAAATAATGTATCCCTTGAAACTTCCTGGCAGATTAAAACTGTGTGCCGGATCGAGACTCGAACTCGGGACCTTTGCCTTTCGCGGGCAAGTGCTCTACCGACTGAGCTACCCAAGCACAACTCACGCCCCGTCCTCACAGCTTTACTTCTGCCAGTACCTCGTCTCCTTCCTTCCAAACTTTACAGAAGCTCTCCTGCGAACCCTGCAGAACTAGCACTCCTGAAAGAAAGGATATTGCGGAGACATGGCTTAGCTTCTGTAAAGTTTGGAAGGTAGGAGACGAGGTGCTGGCAGAAGTAAAGCTGTGAGGACGGGGCCTGAGTCGTGCTTAGGTAGCTCATTCGGTAGAGCACTTGCCAGCGAAAGTCAAAGGTCCCGAGTTCGAGTCTCGATCCGGCACACAGTTTTAATCTGCCAGGAAGTTTCATATCAGCGCATACTCCGCTGCAGAGTGAAAAGCTCGTTCTGGAATGTATCCCCTGTTCATTGTATGAAGAATTTCTGAGATTGTCTTCAGTACTGTGTACCATGAGTCTACCTTGTATGAAGTGAATTGCGCAGGTGGATTTACATCTCTTAAAAAAAAAAAAAAAAAAAAATCGCGTGTTCTTTGCACCGCGTTTTAAATTTCTTTCCCATTCGCCGAATTTGCTAGTGTTACAATCAGAGTAGTAAATTTTGTATATACCACTGTTATAGTATAAGTTACTGTTGCAAAATTACTAGACTATCATAAGTAAGCGCAGACTATGGTAATTTTCTAGCAACTTTGGTCATTTAAGGTGGTACCCACATTGCCTGCACATAATGTGTGTTACATACTTTTCGTGCGTTACCTAATAAGTACCGCTTTCTTTATGTTCGCGATAAGTGTCTTACTATACTGAAGAACCAAAGCAACTGGTACACTTGCTTTATATCGTGTAGGGCACCCCGTGAGTACGCAGAAGTGCCGCAACACGACGTCGTATGGACTCGACTAATGTCTGAAGCAGGGCTGAAGGGAACTGCCACCATGAAACCTGGAGGGCTGTTCATAAATCCATAAGCGTACGAGAGGGTGGAAATCTCATCTGAGCTGCACGTTGCAAGGCATCCCAGATATGCTCATGTCTGGGGAGTTTGGTGGCCACAGGAAGAGGGTTCCTGGAGCTACTCTGTAGCAACTCCGGACGCGTAGGGTGTCACATTGTCCTGCTGGAACTGCTCAACTCCGTCGGAATAAACAACGGACATGAATGGATGCAGGTGATCAGACAGGATGCTTACATACGTGTCATCTGTCAGAGTTGTATCTAGACGTATTAGGGGTCCCATATCAGTCCAACTGCACACGCCCCACACCATTACAGAGCCTCCACCAGCTTGAACAGTCCCCTGCTGACATGGAGGGTTCATGGATTCAAGAAGTTGTCTCCATACCCGTACACGTCCATCCGCTAGATACAATTTGAAACGAGACTCGTCCGACCAATCAACATGTTTCCAGTCACCAACAGTCCAATTTCGGTGTTGACGGGCCCAGGCGAGGCCTAAAGCTTTGTGTCGTGCAGTCGTCAAGGGTACACGAGAGGGCCTTCAGCTGCTAAAACCAGCACGAGGACACTTGTTGATGGCCCAGAATTGAAATCTGCAAAAATTTGCGGAAGGGTTGCACTTCTGTCTCGCTGAAAGATTCTCTTCAGTCGTCGTTGGTCCCGTTCTTGCAGGATCTTTTTCCAGACACAGCGATGTCGGAGATTTGATGTTTTACCGAATTCTTGATATTCACAGTACACTCGTGAAATGGTTGTACAGGATAATCCCCACTTTATCGCCACCTTGGAGATGCTGTGTTCCATCGCTCGTGCGCCGGCTGCAACACCACGTTCAAACTCACTTAAATCTTGATAACCTGCCAACCGACCTAATAACTGGGCCAGAGACTTGTCTTATATAGGCGTTGCCGACCGCAGCGCCGTATTCTGCTTGTTTACATACCACTATATTTGAATACTCATGCCTATACCAGTTTCTTTGGCGCTTCAGTGTAGATTCCCCTAAAAACCGGAAGTGGTGAAGCACCTAGAAAATGAGTGAAGATATATAAAGGGACACGTAACCTACGGAACATTTTTGTTCTACTTAGCCATCTTTCTGTCTGTTCATTAAAAATAAACAGTATTTATAGTAAAATTGAGACTGTCAACGCTTAATTCAACTTTTATTCTAAAGTTGTTGATTTGTAACGTGAAACAGAGGATTGTTGTAATAAAAATTAAGAAAAGAGTACAGATTTATTACGTAGCACTAGAAAACTCAATTTTCTCGACAAAAATCTAGAATAATAAAAAAAAAACACATCACACTGGCGGAATGTTACGTGATACCACGTCCTCACAGCTTTAATTCCGCCAGTACCTCGTCTCCTACCTTCCAGAGAGGTACTGGCGGAATTAAAGCTGTGAGGACGGGGCGTGAGTCGTGCTTGGGTAGCTCAGTCGGTAGAGCACTTGCCCGCGAAAGGCAAAGGTCCCGAGTTCGAGTCTCGGTCCGGCACACAGTTTTAATCTGCCAAGAAGTTTCATATCAGCGCACACTCCACTGTAGAGTGAAAATTTCATTCCAGAAACATCTCCCAGGCTGTGGCTAAGCCATGTCTCCTCAATATCCTTTCTTACAGGAGTGCTAGTTCTGCATGGTTCGCAGGAGAACTTCCGTGAAGTTTGGAAGGTAGGAGACGAGGTACTGGCGAAATTACAGCTGTGAGGACGGGGAGTGAGTCGTGCTTGGGTAGCTCAGTCGGTAGAGCACTTGCCCGCCAAAGGCAAAGGTCCCGAGTTCGAGTCTCGGTCCGGCACACAGTTTTAATCTGCCAAGAAGTTTCAACATTTGCATTTATTAATACAACAGGAAACTCTTACCTTTGATCATGATTGGTAACGTACCATTGAGTACAAACTAGCATCAAAATTATATATTTTTTATGTTTGTACTTGCATCAAAAGTAATTGTTTTGATTATATAAAAGCGCAGAAATTATGGTTGGGTTGGGTTGATTTTGGGGAAGGAGACCAGACAGCGAGGTCGTCGGTCTCATAGTATTGGGGAAGGACATGGAAGGAAATCGGCCGTGCCATTTCAAAGGAACCATCACGGCGTTTGCCTGGAGCGATTTAGGGAGATCACGGAAAACCTAAATCAGGATGGCCGGAAGCAGGATTGAACCGTCGTCCTCCCGAATGCGAGTCCAGTGTGAAGTTACGTGATCAACTAATTTTTGTTACTCACAGAATACAGTTTACATTCTGTAATGATACAAAATACACAATGGAATAAAACCAAACTGTGCTAACACTGAATGATGTCCTGTTCTAACTATGTACAAAACAAACAGCTAAACAAAAAAAAGAGAAGTTGTCGGTTCCCAGTTTCTATCTTACACATTCATTTATGTTTCTCATCCTGCCAGAGAACCAATACTGCCGGCAATCCTGCCATTTACTACGTCATTTATGTAGTGTGCCACAACCACCGAACCGTAATTTCGGTAGGGTGCAACTCTAGCATAAGTCTTACGTTACGGTAAAGTCGTATATTAAAAGACGTAACAATGGATGTTTACAGTGATCTCATACTTACGGCCGTATCATGCGTACAGCTGACAAATAAGTATTAACATGAAAATAAAAAAAGAACACACAGCCCGAATTAACGACAACATAGCTTGAGCCAAGATTTGATGAAGGAAGCTGTGTTCATTTGCCTCTAAACAAAACCTTCACTTTTCATGGAATTACCCGTTAGATTTACACGCGATGTACCATATACATTAAATTTTTAAAAAGACTGCTGTAGAAAGGAATCAGTAGTGATTGTTTTTTATGTAGTTCCTCTTTTTGTGTCAATTGATTCCTGTTAGAATTCGAAAATTACAGATTTCATCAACTACCATGCTGTGATGGTCGTCATTTTGGGTCATATTTCGCAATTAGCTACATTCTTTTACTGATCCATCAGCATGTAGTGACAGTTTAAGGAGTCTGTTGACTGCAGAAACAAAGAAAGGATGGTATGATACGGCAGGAAAAATGACGTTGGATGATGTAGGCTTGTGACTGATGCCAGGAACATGTCTATGTTGATTCAAGGCAACTGGAAAAAATAATTTATTCTCCAAAATGATTCACGGAAGCATCTGTTAGTGTATTATCCAACGAAGGTCTCATAGCTCATCCATCGTTCTGTAGGTAGTTTCCACTAATTCGATAATTTCAATAATTGCCCCTGGGTGCGTTAGCAAATTGTTTTTAATTACTACTAACGTTTAGTTTCTAGAAACATTAATATAGTACTTGCTATGTCGAGAAAAGCGAACCTTGCATTAGCAAGAATACAGGTAGGGTCGATGTCTGATCACTCCTGCGTGTTCGTAACTGTTCTTAACAGTAATTCTTTAGAAAGGCATACTGATCTATTAGTAGTTTACTGAATTTTTCTCCAGTAAGTAGCTAGATTTATCTATAACGTTAACTATTGGCCTAGGAGCATTGTTCTCGTGTGTTATAATCTACATTATTTCCACCTGTTCTTCTACACACACCTAAAAATCGAACGCCTACATCTACAAGAACGCATAGAAATAATGTAGGACTCAAAAAATTGCCCCGTACGAGATGGTTTAAATGAAACGAATTGCATCTTGTCCAAATAAGGCTTTCATTATGGTAGCAAGACACGGTATAACTCTTATCTATGTTTGTCGGTGATACAGATAAAAGAAGACTTCCCAGTAAGAGTAACATTTTCCTTTCGCAGAAATATCACGTAACTAGTCAGTTAAGTTAATTGCCTCTCGTTCCTACGAAACATTGCAAATAATTTCTCTTCCATATTAAATTTCGTAAGACTTTGCATCATTCATTTAATGCAATATTTTTTCCTCTTGCTTTTCGGTGTTATAATTTCAGTTTCTTGGAATAAATAAATATCTTTCACAAGAATTTGTACATTCTGTTTAAAAATTTTTTGATTGTGAGCATACAGGTTCTTTACCACAGTTTTATCATCTTTTCTGTAGTCATCGCTGACTAGCTTCAATATAATATAAACTTAAACTCTCTTTAGACAGATATGCAATTACTGACAAAAAAATGGTTCAAATGGCTCTGAGCACTATGGGACTTAACTGCTGAGGTCATCAGTCCCCTAGAACTTAGAACTACTTAAACCTAACTAACCTAAGGACAGCATACACATCCATGCCCGAGGCAGGATTCGAACCTGCGACCGTAGCGGTCGCCCGGTTCAAGACTGTAGCGCCTAGAACCGCTCGGCGATTACCGACATTTTCGTCACATTACAGAGTTGGTTTACAACAACAGGTATTACTTCATTCTTCCTTTTAGAATAAAAGTCATAGGAAATCTTGATAATGCAACTGCCATCTTCTCGCGGTCGCTGACAGCCAAACGATTATAGCGCATTGTCTCGCTTCCCGTTAACTCCACGTCAGACAAAGCAAAATACATGGACGTGAATGTATTGAAGTATGGAAATCGTACACGTATTAAAATATTGAAACGTGAATATTCACCTGCCGTCGTTCAAGCGAGATAGCCAACCGTCTTACAATCAGTAGTTAGTATGACCACAGAATTGACAGAGCAGGCAACATACGCGGGCATATACTCGTATACGACAAGTCGTGCATCTCCGGGCTTTCCTTCAGCGTCAGCTTTAAAAATCCGAGACTGCATGACCACATATTCGTGATCGGTCTCATGAGGACAGTTTAACACTTTTACACCTGAATTTTTTCTGGAGGAACGAAAATTTTTAATTATGTGGTAATGATCTTAGGTGATTTTTTAAATGATTTTAGAAGCAAAATTTATTCAATAATATGTACCCATTTTCAAAATATACTTTGTACATTTGTCTTCATTTTATGGACTAAAATAAGTAATTAGGAAATATTCTCTGTTGTAATAAACAATAAAATGATCATTCAATAATTGCCATGTAAAATAACAATAACAATATTCAATTACACGAGCGTGTATTCTGGTGATCACGTGGTGCTGCGCATTGCTGCATTGACTTGGTGATATTTTCTTAGTATGGCCAACAGTTGGCAGCACTTACGCATGATGAAAAGGTTGAACATTCACAAATGTGTACCTCAGTTTTCCATAGGGAAAAATAGTTGTGTTGCAGCTAGGACATAGTAGAAGTTAACGTACACAACTGTAGCGAGAGGATCTGAAAGAGTTAAAACATAGGTCCTCATGTTACCGGCTAGTTTCCGTTATTTTGTAAGTACAAGTTTTGTCGTAACGATGACACATTTATACCGTTGCGATTTGCCTTGTGGTGGAACGTCTCTGCATCCACACGTGTGTTCCGAGAGACACAACGTAGTACGTGGCGGAAGGTTCCTCGCAGCGCTTATCTGTCCTCTGACATTCGCATAGTGCGAGGGGGGGGGGGGGGGGGGGATAAACTGTAAACTGCTATCTGCATGTTTCTGTTCCTGCACCAGTTTTACTATTTTTGTAAGACTTAACATGGTCAAGCAGGTAGACAGCGCGTCCTTAATGTTCAATATTAAATTTATTTTTCTTTGTCGAACGTTTATAAAATTATGACCGGCTTGGACTGCTCCAATCATCTTGACATCTAGAATGGACCGAGAAAAAAAAAAAAAACTTGCGAATGTAGGCATTGCTTGCAGTGGAAACAATGACTGTTGAAATTAAGCTTTCAAGGACAGGGACAAGTCGCTCTCAGTATGTTTTATTGACCGGTTTCTCTCTTTAATTTAACAAGAGCATCATGAGAAACTCAGGAATTTACGGTTTAAAGTACAGAGACATTATTTCCTTCTGATTAAAAATTAAATGAGATTAAAAGCTATATTATTCTCTGCTCGCCTCTTTTTATGTCTTAACCGCAACTGTTCACATCACTGCAGGTTAGCTGGATCATTTACCTGGCCAGTGCTGTCCAAGTTAAATGTGCCGGTATAGCCGTTGCCCCGAATCATCGCTGGGTCGATGTACGGGTAACGCACAGGATAAAACGTATCTTCATTATAGTAATTGACTGCACTCAAGACAGTTTGGCTTCCCCTCCACATGCAAACGCGGAAGAATACATAATGTAATGTTTACATGAGGATTATTCTTATGATGAACGGAGAATAGCAACAGCGAAACACAACAACGAAACAGCCGCCGGAAGTGGCCGCGCGGTTTGAGGCGTCCTGTCACGGACTGCGTGGCCCCTCCCGCCGGAGGTTCGAGTCCTCCCTCGTGCTTGGAGGTCTGTTTTGTTCTTAGCATAATTTAGTTTCAGTTAGTTTAAGTAGTGTGTAAGTCTAGGGACCGATGACCTATGCAGTTTGGTCCCTTAGGAATTCACACACATTTGAACATTTTTTTGAACAACGAAACAGCAGACAAATAAAGGAGGGTTCTGCAACCCGCTGATTAACCAGATTTGTTAAGTTCACAGTCACTGTTAGATAAACCATATCTCGTCACAGTACTGATAAGGAACCCAGCAATGATCATAAATGCGAATGTATAAGCCGTCTTTCAACTTTAACTGCAGTGATTGTGATCAGCATTACGTATAGGTCAAAGAGGATGTTCATTTAAAATACATTTTGAAGAGCGTACATATTCTCAAAATAAAATGGACTTTGATACACACATTATTCCACAACAATCATAGAACAGAACATGGAAGTACAACCAATGGACACTGCTCAGTGTGCTAGAGGAAATTTAAATCCTCAGCAACAAAAAATGCTCTGTAGAATAGATTGTAAATTAACAGCGGAAGTTTTAACGTTTTTGAGTAACAGCTCCAGTGAGCTGATATTTTGACCTTATGTGTTAAAATATTGAGCACTAACTTACGGACTGACGGTGGCTGTGACCTCTACTGCCTCGCGTGTGAACCACCCAGTCAGCAAGGCCACTTCCACGCCTCCCAGCTACACTCACCCCCAAGCGTCAGAGGCTGAAGTCAGTAGGGAATTAAGTAACCGATCCCTGCTGTCTGCGATTAACTCACCAATGGTTCAGAATTTCTTCTCTCCGTACTTCTGCACCTCGCATTTTATTTGTCACACTAGTTTAGGGCCCGCTGCTTCGCTCGCGTAGACTGTATGACCTGTAGAGTTTTTTTTTATTTAATCGAATTTTTGTGTTGTTCACAAATTGGAACACCTTTTAAGCTTTTCACGTTAATGATGTCATATAAGTATGGTCTTTTCTGAATGTACTTCCGACCAAAAAGCGATTCTGGTACCTGGAGTCCAAAGCTTTTGTTAATCATGCCTTTCGCGTTCTTGTGGAAATATTTCCATAGCAACTTTCGCCCTTCAAGAAATATTTCTTTATACCCAGCCGAGAAGTGAAATACTAATTTTAATAAATTTACCTTTAAAATTTTTTCTTAAAAATCTTTTCTTAAAAATTTTCATCCGCTATTGCACTCCCTTAGGGGTTGAGTTTCGAGAAACACTGAAACACGTAATTTTTTAAATTTCTAACCAAGAAGTCAAATATCAATTGTCATACATGTAACCTTAAAAATCCTTCAGTAGTTCTTTAGTAATCACTTTTTTCAAGAAAATTTTACCCACTATTTTACCCCCTTAGTGGTTGACTTTCCAAAAATGCTGAAACATATATTTTTTATTTTCTGGCTGAGAAACCAAATACCAATTTTCATAGTTCTAGCTTCAAAATTCACTTAATAACGACATACTTTCAAAACGCCTTTTATTCCCTAACTTCACCGCCTTCGGAGTGGAATTCCGGACAATCCCTTATTAATCGACGCCAGAGTATAAGACCCATACTCCCTCCCAACTTGAAGTTTCTACCCACAGTGGTCTGGGCTGGGCGATGATGAGTCACTGAAACGGTCTGACCCTATTTTACCCCTTTAGGGATTGAATTTACAAAAACAATGAAACACGTATTTTTTCATCTATAACCGAGAAGCCAAACGCCAATGATTTAGCTTTAAAAATGCTTTCGCAATGAAATATTTTTCATAAAACGTTTCACCCCCTACTTCACCTCCTTGGGGGTTGGATTTCCAAAAACAGTGACATTTGTCTGTTCTAAGTGTGAAGCGAAATACAAATTTAGCTGTAAAAAATGCTTTCATAAAGGTCTCATCCCGTTTTCACCCCTTTAGGGTTTCAATTTCCAAAAACACTGAAGCACGTATTTTTTTTAATTTGTAACCGGGAAAGTCAAACACCAACGTCCATAGATTCACCTTTAAAAAGACTTTAGTAGTTCTTTAATAATGATATATTTTCAAAAAAAAGGTCTTACCCATTATTTCATTCCTGTAGCAGTAAATTTCCAAAAATGCTGAAACATACACGTCTTTATTTCTGACCGAGAAACCAAGTAACAGTTTTTATAGGTCCAGCTTCAAAAAAGCCTTAATAGCGACATTTTTCAAAAAGGAGCCCTTCATCCTCTATTCCAACCCCTTAGGGTCGGAATCCCTTCTTAAACGACGCCTGCAGTTTAAGATCCATAACTTCTCCAAATTTCAAGTTTTTAAACGTAGCGGTTTGGGCTGGGCGATGATGGGTCAAACAATCAGTCAGTCACTTAATCAGGACATTGCCTTTTATATCTAAAGATCCGTTCATAAATTACTAATGTGCCTTTCCATTATCAGATGACAGCCCGCACATTAGAATGTATTCTATGTTCCCGTCTACTTTCCCCACATTTTAGTATTATTTATTTGTTCTTTATTTAGTCTCATAAAAAATGGTTCAAATGGCTCGGAGCACTATGGGACTTAACTTCTGAGGTCATCAGTCCCCTAGAACTTATAACTACTTAAACCTAACTAACCTAAGGACATCACACACATCCATGCCCGAAGCAGGATTCGAACCTGCGACCGTAGCGGTCGTGCGGTTCCAGACTATAGCGTCTAGAACCGCTCGGCCAACCCGGCCGGCAGTCTCACCAGATTATGGCCATTAAGATCCTCCCTTACATCTGGAAAAAATATTACATAACAATCACAACAATAATAATTATTATTATAAATGAGAATAAAAATAATAACAAACGGCATTAACAATGAAACAGATTAACACATTTGAACTCGTATCATCAGAAGTGGAAGAGATAAAGAAAGAGCAAAATATTGAAATTTGTGGTAACGACTTACGGGACCAAACTGCTGACGTCATCGGTCCATAAGCCTACAAACTACTTAATCTAACTTAAACTAACTTATGCGTGAGAGTTGAAGACAAAAAAGAGCATGTGCGATGATTGGGAAGACGATGAAGCAAACATATGATAGTCTCTTCGCTTACTGACACGTAGCCACGACAATTGTTCGTTGACAGGAGTGACATCGTCGAAATAGAGTAGGTCACAAATGTATCGCACACAAGCATTCAACGCCAATTCCAGCCTGCATGAGTTCTCGTACGGAAGTCCTTCCGGAATGTCATCACCGTAGTCAAGTATGGGGAATATTAGTGACTCCGCAAGCTTCTTTTTAAGTTCGACAGGAAATATTATTTTTATATTCCTGTAGCGAATAAAGTGATGCTGACTCCTTTTTAGTGACTGGTATTGTGTTTTTGACCCAGTATGATGGTCGGGAATTATTCCCACGTCTTTGCAGATGGAAGAAAGGTTATTTCTGCAGCGTTTAGGTTTAAGGGTGGAAGCGATTCCCTGAACTGTCTTTTGTGAGCGACTAAGATTGCCTGCGGTTTATATGGGCTACGTTTCAAACATGCGTTCTGTACTCACTCTGATAAGGCTAATCAGTCAGTATTTGCGTGCTGGGTGGCTGTGCAGATGTTTGTTGGACTTGCACTTAGATGTAACTGAAGCTCGTCAGCGTGTATGTCATATTTGTGGTGGGCGAGAATAATTGCACGTCAGTAACACACAATAACAAAAGAAATGGACCAAATACTGATTCTTGTGATACCACTCATACTAAATCCCTCCATTGTTGTGGCCGTTTTGTTCCAATCACCGCCACCGATGGCAGGAGGTAAGGTATTATACAACACTTGAAGAAAAATTTTGACTTTTGAGTAGGAAGTAGGATATCAAAGTCGTCAGTATCGAAAGCTCTGATGAAATCCAAAAGCACATTTGTTTGTCCGTAGCTTGCTTTAGTCATCTGTCACATGTGGAATTCTTTTACTACGCTCAAGTTAAATTGGCAACGTTGTGAAACTTCCTGGTAGATTAAAACTGTCTGCCAACCGGGACTGGGACCTGGGACGTTTCCCTCTCTACCGACTTTATTTTTTACCGGGACTCGAAATCTGGACATTTGTCTTTGGCAGCCAAGTGGGCCACGATGCTTCCCCCTACCCTCTCATCTCTCCCCAACCGTCACTGTGCTAGTTCCTCGCGTGGATATGATTCTACGTTGCTTTTTTATTTAATTTTTATTATTTTTTATATTTTTTATTTTTATTATTTTATTTTTATGAAAATAAAACTTGATACACATAAACTCCACAATTCCAGGACTCAAAAGAATACAAATTTTTTTTCTTTAGGAAGATCGTAATGAGAGAAGGCTCCAGAACAAGAGAAAGGAAGAAAACAAAGCTCTCCAATTAATTGACGATAAAGACAAGGTGCAACATATTTGCACATAAAGCGCGATAACGTAGAAGCCTCTGCCACTTCCAATAAGCTTTCGTCAAATTTTGGCGGAAAACACGGGGTTCGGGATCTTTGTCACACCTGACTACGTGGTGGGCATAGTGTCTGAAGAGCCACACAGTTGAATTAGTCTTCGTCCGGGATAAAACGAGATAATTCGGAAGCAGAAGAAGTTCAACAGAGAAAGCAGCTTCAGCTGATCGGGTGAGGAAGCCAGTGGCAGTGTTCTCGTCCGCTAGAGACGAGTCTGTGTGGTAGTGTATTAGGTTGATGACATGTGTCGCAAAGACCAATCGGAATAAGACCAATGCGATGGAGACGTTCGTTGGCCGTAATCAGACTTTGAATGACCCTATACCACGACGAGGCGACTTCCATCGGGAGGATAGAAGAAACCCCAACGAGAAAGCAAAGATCTGCCGGTTAAAGTGTGTCACTGATAAAATGTAGGCTCCCAGAAAACTTATTGCAACATACGAGGCTCACTCCAAAAGAAATGCACACTATTTTTTTAATCCATCTTTTATTCTACATGTTTGAAAGTTTTACAGTGTGTGGATACATCCTTTAGCAACAATATTTTCATTTCTCCACATAATTTCCATCCCTCTCAACTGCCTTACGCCATCTTGGAACCAACGCCTGTATACCCGCACGGTAAAATTCTGGACCAACCTGTTGGAGCCACTGTTTCGCAGCGTGCACAGGGGAGTCATCATCTTCAAACCTTGTTCCATGAAGAGAGTCTTTCAGTTCCCCAAAGAGATGATAGTCACATGGAGCCAGGTCAGGACTATAAGGCGGGTGTTTCAGTGTTGTCCATCCGAGTTTTGTGATCGCTTCCATGGTTTTTTGACTGAAATGGACCGTGCATTGTCGTACAACAGCAAAACATCCTGCTTTTGCCGATGTGGTCGAACACGACTCAGTCGAGCTTGAAGTTTCTTCGGTGTCGTCACATATGCATCAGAATTTATGGTGGTTCCACTTGGCATGATGTCCACAAGCAAGAGTCCTTTGGAATCGAAAAACACCGTAGCCATAACTTTTCCAGCAGAAGGTGTGGTTTTGAATTTTTTTTTCTTGGGTGAATTTGCATGATGCCATACCATTGATTTTTTCTCTGCCTCGTGATGACTGGGTGTTGTGTGATGTCCTTAGGTTAGTTAGGTTTAAGTAGTTCTAAGTTCTAGGGGACTGATGACCATAGCTGTTAAGTCCTATAGTGCTCAGAGCCATTTGAGCCATACCATTGATTGCCTCTTCCTCTCTGGTGAAAAATGATGGAGCCATGTTTCATCACCTGTCAATTCTTCCATGAAATTCATCTTCACCATCCTCGAACTGTTCTAAAAGTTCGCTGCATACCGTTTTTCTTGTTTCTTTGTGAGCCACTGTCAACATCCTGGCGACCCACCTGGCACAAACCTTTTTCAACGCCAACATTTTCAGTATTCTGCAAACACTTCCTTCCCCTCTCCCAACGTAGCGTGACAATTCGTTCACTTTGATGCGTCTGTCAGCAGTCACCAATTCGTTAGCTCTCTGCACATTGTCTGGAGTGTGTGCAGTACGAGGCCTGCCGCTGCGAGGACAGTCCTCAATACTGCCGTGCCCACTTTCATCACGTAACCTGCTTGCCCACCGACTAATTGTACTGCGATCGACAGCAGCATTTTCCGTAATATATAATCACAGAAACTTTCATAACATCATAGCACTATTCATATTTACCATAATGTTTAATTACAACAACTTTCATAGGATCATGGCTCTATTCGTATTTACTGTTTACTTTGAAATCATTCAAAAAACTGACATCATCTTTTATAAGTTTGAAAACTCTCTACAGCCAAGGTTGAAATATGTAACAATTTGTAATTCAGCACTAATAAGTTCAACATTTTATTTTCATTAAGCTCAAATTTAAACATTCTTTGAATGATACAGAAATGTTAGCATAATTAAATAAAACTTTATGAAACATGGGGGAAAATATTATCAAACATGTCAAAAACGTGAGATGAGTAAAATATGGGAAACACATGAAATACGAGATACCTGTGAAAACTACAAGAGACAGGAGAAAATGTGCTAAAATACGGCAGACCTCGTAAAATACGGGAGACCTGGCAGAAGGCAGGTTATTGGTGGATGTTTGTCCTTCGCGCAGCGGTACCCACTGCACAGGTGTACTACCCAGAAATAAATGTTGTTGCTTCCGGAGAATTCGAGAATCGTGTACCCGAGGTATAAAAATAAAGTTGGCTGCCCTGCAGTCACTCACAGCGCGTCGCAGTTTGCTGAACTGCAGGGGATTCCCGCGTCTGTCCGCGCCACTTGTGCGCCGACGAGAGGCAGAGCGCCGTGGTCACAGATAAAGCGCTAAATAAACGCGGGAAGCAGCTGCGCTGACAAAAAGAGTGAAACCACTTTGACACTGGGAGTTAAGGGGCAGAGTCGTAACATCCATTGTCTGCTGGACTTGGGGCACAGTGCAATCGCGTGATATCAGGGGATTCCCCCCTTTGCCTGGTCCGCTCAGTAGCTCGCTGACGACAGCAGCAAGAGATGTCTCCCAGCATGTGACTGTGTGACTGTCCACCGAGTGAGCTCTGATAGAAAGGGCAAAACTTACGTAGCTAACAGAAGTGAGGAAACAGTACTGTGATTATGAGCTAAACAATGTAGTTATATCTCGACATGGTATAATTTTAGGTCAACCCACTTTGTCCAAAGTTTCTACAGTAAGATTACACCCCTGATAGGCGTTTAGAATATGCCACAATATTTACTATTTCATTCTTTTTTCTCTCGTTTAGGGCCATTACAGACCACATCCAGTAACTACATCTCAGGAGGCCTTTAATTGTAGCCAAAAAGCGTTTTATTCTTTCTCTGCCCACCTTTCATCTCTCTTTGATGCAGCCACGCTCTGCTTTTGCTCATCGTAGAAGTCTTTAATGTGCTGCTGTTGGTCGGCGATCATTGTTCGGCCCTCCTGATTCAATTCAGTGCTCTAGAGATCCTTCCTTACTTCCTTAAACCAACTTTAGATCTGTTTCCAATACGTTAAAATCTGCTTCGTTAGTCAGGTTTCATCCATCCTGAACAGATGCCGCTAAAACTACACTCGTTCTTTCGTTATTGACTCCATCGGCTGCTGTTTCTTCCTTGTATCACTTTTCTCTTCCCCAAAGTCTACACTGTCTATTATCCTAGGATTCATTATTTTGTGAAGGAAATTGCGCTCAATTTTGTTATCTTCTCTCAATCCAGCGATTCCTGTCATTCTGAGGGATTCACTTGTGTACAGACATTTAGTGTTGAGCTGCGTGTAGTAGTGCTCGAGTTTCGCCTTTTTCTTGCATAGGACTGGCGCCTTACGAAAAACGGTGGTCGTCTTCTCTCGTCTGGTGTCGCAAGCTTCTTTTCTGCTGGTTTTCATCTGCACTCTCTCCAAGGTCTCTGAAACTGTCCACTTTTTCTGTTTTACCATACTCTGCTGTTAGGTGACGAAGTACTGTTGGGGTGTTTGTTATATACGAGGGGCGTTCAACAAATAATACAACACATTTTTTTCTGAGAGCAAATCGGTTTTATTCAGGATTCCATTCCAACACACCATATTATTCCCCACTCTTTTTGCTACAAAACTCTTATGCCCCATTCCTGTGAGGGCCTGTAGACCTGCATGGTACCACTCTACTGTTCGATGTCAGAGCTAACATCCAGCAGCATCAATAGCCTCCCCATCATCCACAGACTGCTTCCTGTGGTATACATCCTTTGTTGTGCATAACATGTGGAGGTCGATTAAGAGCGATATCCAGGCTGTAGACCAAGTGAGGTGGTGCTGTGGTTACCACACTGAACTCGCGCTCTGGAGGCCGACATTTTCAATCCCACTTCCGGCCATCCTGATTTAGGTTTTCCGTGATTTCTCTAAATCGCTCCAGGTAAATGACAGGATGGCTCTTTTGAAAGGGCACGGCTGACTTCCTTTCCCATCCTTACCTAACCCGATGAGACCAATGACCTTGCTGTTTGGTCTTTTCCTCGAAACAACCCACCCACTGTAGGGTAGGTGAGGAAGAACAGGGCGATGAAGATTTGTGAGCTCTTCTTGTGTGCACAGACGTGAGTAGATGTTGCATTGTCATGGAGAAGGAGGAATTCGTTTGCATTTAGGGTTGCATAATATACTTGATACTTGACCGTTGCTCCATGAAGGACAACATCTATGAGGAAAGCCCATTCAGAGTCTCAGAAGAGCGTCGCCATGACTTTACTGGCTGAGGGTGTGGCTCTGAACTTTTCTTTGAAGGAGAGATGGTCTGGTGCGACTCCATTGGGTTTGTTTTCGGTTCAAAGTGATGAAGCCACATTTCATCGCCAGTGACGTCCAACAAAAAATTGTCTCAATGAGCCTCGTGGCACGCAAGCTATTCCGCACAAGTGGACTGTCAGCTCAGCGAGGAACCAGTGGTGGACGACTGTGTCAGCACTGCTGACAGAGACGTCAGTTTGTGCTGCGAGGTGTTTGATTCTGATCTGTCGACCACCTCGAATGAGAGTGTCCACTCGTTCCAGCATCGCAGGAATCACAGCTGAGTTGCGGCGGGTCGGCACGCGGGAGATCGGACCTTGTTACGATGATGACCAACGCCTCGCTCAACGATTCACCGAGCTTTTTTGCTCACAGCCAGGTCTCCCTAGATAACGAAAAGTGTTAGGTCATCCACATGAGTGCTTAAAGGAACTTCTCGCCATTTTCTGGGGGAAGGGAGGGGGAGGGGGAGGGGAGTGGAGGAGCTTAGATTAGTGGAGGTTGCCTAATTGACCTATTTTCCCGCCAAAATTAGAACGTCCTGTAATGACGTCATTGCAATGTTTCCGTATCTTGGATCCGCCATGTTGATTAAATTTGGCAGCAATGCAGAATGGTCATGATCTCTTTGCCCTACTACTTGTAGACTTAGAGAAAGCTTTTGACAATGTTGAATACTCTCTTTCAAATTCTGAAGGTGGCAGGAGTCAAATACATGGAGTGAAAGGATACTTGCAAAATCAAATGGTTCAAATGGCTCTAAGCACTAAACATCTGAGGTCATCAGTCCCCTAGAACTTAGAACTACTTAAACCTAACTAACCTAAGGACATCACACACAGCCATGCCCGAGGCAGGATTCGAACCTGCGACCGTAGCAGTCGCGCGGTTCCGGACTAAGCGCCTAGAACCGCTAGACCACCGCGGCCGACGGGGAGCGGAGTGGAGGAGCTTAGATTAGTCGAGGTTTCCTAATTGACTTATTTTCCCACCAATATTAGAACTTCCTGTAATGACGTCATTGCAATGTTTCCTTATCTTGGATCCGCCATGTTGATTAAATTTGGCAGCAATGCAGAGTGGTGATGATCTCTTTGCCCTAATACTTGTAGACTTAGACAAAAGCTTTTGACAATGTTGACTGGAATACTCTCTTTCAAATTCTGAAGGTGGCAGGAGTCAAATACATGGAGTGAAAGGATACTTGCAAAATCGAATGGTTCAAATGGCTCTAAGCACTATGGGACTTAACGTCCGAGGTCATCAGTCCCCTAGAACTTAGAACTACTTAAACCTAACTAACCTAAGGACATCACACACAGCCATGCCCGAGGCAGGTTCGAACCTGCAACAACAGCAGCAGCGCGGTTCCGGACTGAAGCGCATAGAACCACTCTGCCACAGCGGCCGGCGGCTATTTGCAATTTGTACAGAAACCAGATGGCAGTTATAAGAGTCGAGGGACATGAAAGGGAAGCAATGGTTGGGATGGGAGGGAGGGCTGTAGCCTATCCCTGATGTTATTCAATCTATATATTTAGCAAGCTTAAAGGAAACAAAAGAAAAATATGAAGTTGGAATTCAAATCCACGAAGAAGAAATAACTCTGAGCTTTTCTGATGACATTGTAATTCTGTCAGAGGCAGTAAAGTACCTGGAACAGCAGTTGAACAGAATGGAAAGAGTCTTCGTAAGACGAACAAAAGCAAAATGAAGATAATGGAATGTATTCTAAGTAAATCAGGTGATGCATAGGGATTTAAATTAGGAAATGACGCACTTAAAGTAGTAGATGAGTTTTGCTATTTATGAAGCAAAATAACTGATGATGGTCGTAGTAGAGAGGATATAAAATGTAGACTGACAATGGCAAGCAAAGCGTTTATGAAGAAGAGAGATTTGTTAACATCGAGTATAGATTTAAGTGTCAGGAAGTCTTTTCTAAAAGTATTTGTGTAGAGTGTAGCCATGTGTGGATGTGACACATGGACGATAAATAGCTTAGACAAGAAGAGAATAGAAGCTTTCGAAATGTGGTGCTACAGAAGAATGTTGAAGATTACATGGGTAGATCGCGTAACTAATGAGGAGGTACTGAATAGAATAGGGGAGAAGAGGAATTTGTGGCTCAACTTGACTAGAAGAAGAGATCGATTGGCAGGGCTTGTTCTGAGGCATCAAGGGATCACCAAACCAATATTGGAGGGCAGCGTGGAGTATAAAAATCGTAGTGGGGGACCAAGAGATGAATACACAAAGCAGATTCAGAAGGATGTAGGGTGCAGTAGTTACATGAAGATGAAGAAACTTGCACAGGGTAGAGTAGCATGGGGAGCTGCATCAAACCAGTCTCTGGACTGAAGACCACAACAACAACAGTCAACGACTTTTTACCTGTCGTTCACTTCGGTATACCTGTTAGTATTAAATTTTTCTAACCGCCTACCGGTTTCAGAACAATAGTGATTTATAAAGTAGGGAAGTACCTTTATACAATCTGTAATGCTAAATTACACCAAGTCAAACTCATAATAATAATAATTTGTTCCCAAATACAAGGTTCGTTCAGTAGATAATGCCCCACATTTTTTTGAAAATGCCATTAATATATATAGACTAACGTCCTTGTTGGTGCTTCACAATTGATGTTTATTCTGTGCGCCGGTGAATTTTCGAACCGTTCTGGAAGATGACAGCCGTAATATTGCGTCAATATGGCGTCTACATACGATTCACAAGCAGCGTGCTGTTATTTATTCTTGTGTGCAGAAAAAGAAACAGTGGTGAACATCTATAAACGTTTTTGTGCAGTGTATGGCGATGCTGCAGTTCATAGGTGTACAGCTGGGCGATGGGTAAAGGAAGTTACAGCCTCAGGAAATGCAGAAACAGGATTCCACGATCAGCCAAGCTCGGGACGTCCTGTCACAGCCACTGCTCCAGACATGCTGAATCGTGCGGATTGCATTATTCGTGCCGACCGGCGCATCACAACTCGACAATTGGCTCTGCAGTTGTTGAACGGTATTGGAAGTGCGTCTGCAATGATCGAGACTCGGATATTCAAAGAAGAGCTTACGATGGGTTCTACGAATGCTCACAGTGGACCACAAGGAAAGGCCATTTCATCTGAATTGTTGGAGCGTTTTGAGACCGACGGAGAGGCCTTTTTGTCGCGGATAGTTACGGGGAACGAAAGCTGGGTGCACCACTTCGCGCCGGAAACAAAAAAGCAATCCATGGAGTGGCATCATCCTCATTCACCACAAAAGAAGAAATTCAAGACAACTCCCTCTGCCGGAGAAGTCATCGTGATAGTCTTCTGGAATTGTGATGGCGTCATTCTCGTGGATGTGATGCCAAGAGATTGAAACAACAATTTAGAGGCATGCGTGAAGACTGAATAAACTCAAGAACCGTCTCTGACGTGTTCGATCGGACAAGAATCCAGCAGAAACCTTGCTCCAACACGATAATGCACGCCCACACATAGGTATGAGAACTCGGGAACACATCGCCAAATTGGGTTGGACGTCATTGCCTCGGCCACCCTACAGTCCAGACTTGGCACCCTCGGACTTCCATCTCTTTGGGCCGCTTAAAGATTCTCTATGGGGAACACACTTTGAAGATGACGAGAGTGTCAGTCATGCAATGAAAAAATGGCTACGCCTACAGGACAACAGCTTTTACCAGCAGGGAATACATGCTCTTCCACAACGTTGGCGTACGGCTATAGAACGTGATGGAGACTATGTAGAAAAACAGGACATGGACAAGACATGTTGATGTATATTGTCAAAAAATTCAGACCCTTAGCAACAAATATGTTCTGAGAAAAAAAATGTGGAGCATTACTTATTGAACGACCGTCGTACTTCATGTAAAAATTGGGTGAAAACCTAATAAAAATATTCGTGCAGGCATGTTCTCTCTATGCAACTAGTTGAAGACAGTTTGTTTACTGGCATATGCGTTTCGCTTCTTTTATTTGTGGAGCATCTTCAGTAGCCTGTAATCCATGTTTCTTTTTATACATATAATAAACGTATTACGTGGTAGTTACAATATATTACTACGTTACATTTCGTCACGTTTTTCTCTTGGTTTTAGGTTAGAATCAACTTTTGCAGCACAAATTTCGTCATGTGAAACAATAGTTTGGTGTTACGTTTTCCAGCACTGTTCGCCCATGTGTGTGGTCCTGTAGATGTGTGCATTAGTCTCTATGCTCCAGTTGGCCGATTTCTGCCGTTCTTTCACCCACATTTGTTTTAACACATCGCTTACATCACTTACGCTTTAAATTTTTATGTTCAACATGTGTGTCGTGTTGCCAACTGTCGCTGCGTGTTTATCTTTCATACACATGCGCTAACAGCGCTGGAAATCGTAACAGCGATGGATAATTCCACATCATGAAATTTGTGCTACAAAAGTTCACTCTAACCTAAAAAGACATGACAAAATGTAAAATAGTATCATATCGTAATTACCACATTTATTACATGTATAAAAAGAAGCAGTATTATAGGCCCCTGAAGATGCTTCACAATTAAAAGAAGCGAAACGCGTATGGCAATAAACAAGCTGCATCCATTACTTGCATAGGCGGAACACAATTCCATGAATTCTGAAGCAGTTAAGGAACGTCGGAAAACAGGAAAAATTACTAAGTCACATGCCGCCTACAGCCTATCATGAAAGCTGGAACGCTCACTAGTGAACGGTTGGTTGACTACCACTGTGTTAGACAGAACCGTATAGTAGATTTTACAGTCAGTTGTACATAGATAGAAGAGACTACTGTTCTCTACTGTATCAAGGGATACGTTAGAGTACAGTGATAGCAACAAATATACATATACAATCCTGTGGACATGGATTGTTTCAAAGTTAAGTATTTTATCTTGTCGAAGTTATAATAAAGTAGTCTAATATTTTGTGCGTTTTGTAACCACTCTGCCATCTCTAGAAGTGACACTAAGAACCCATTGAAGTGCCGAAGAGTGCTTCTTTCGTTCGGGACAACAGCAGTCATGCAGAGATGGAGAGGCTTCCACAGCATACAAAGCTACGACAGGCCAGCCTTCGGACTGCAGACCACAACACATGGAAATTAGAGGACTACTTTTCAACGATGAACTGTTTGACCCAGCGTTTCAACGGGTTTCTGGAATACCTGTTTCCATTCTACGCACTCGTTAGTTCGGAACCAAAGTGTGAAACGCATTAAGATGTGTTCATTCGACATCACTTTGAACACGTTGGAAGAGATGAAAATAATTTGACCCCGACGTGATTTGAACACGCAACCTTCTGATCTGGAGTCAGACGCGCTACCGTTGCGCCACGGAGTCAGCCAGGATGGAAGCATTACCCACCAAAACTTATCTTCTTGCCGTTGTTAACTTCTAATCTTGATTTCAACTTTTTTTCCTGATATACTGGTATGCAGAGGCGTAGCTAGACTGGAGCAACCGGGCCATTGCCCTGGGCCACCCGAGCATGACTGGGTCCTGTTGCCAAAAAAAAAAGAAATGAAAAAAAAACCAGAAAGATTAAAACAGAAAAATTAATAAAATCAGTGAGCCAAATGGTCTTTCCTTATATTGAAATTCGCATTACCGGCCAGGGTTGTTCTGTTGTTTGGTGCAAGTCTTTCGATTTTGACGTCATTTCTCCGACTTGTGCGTCTTCGTTAGATGAAGTGATTAGGACAACACAGGCACCCGGTTCCCGACCGAAGAAAATTGCCGACCCAGCCGGAAATCGAAGCCGGGACCCCGAGATCTAGAGGCAGCGAGGCTAACCACTTTGATTTAACATCAGTATCGAAATGAATATACTTGGAAGGAGAGACAGCATTGGTCGTATTTTTTTGTTTTATTAATCGCGGTTAAGAAAACAAAAAAATACGACCAATGCTGTCTCTCCTTCCAAGTATATCCATTACCTGGTCGTGGTGCACAGGACACTCCATGGAGTCGCCAATCAATAGTATCGAAATGACTATGATCATCATTTTTATTAAGCTGATGGAGGCATGTGTGCTCAATTACGGAGATATGTAAACAGGCAGAATACAGAGCTGTGGTCGGCATCTCCGAGGTAGCGATGAACTGGGAGTTTTACTGTACGACCATTTCAGGAGTGCATCATGAATATCAGGAATCCGGTAAAACATCAATTTTCCGACTTCGCTGCTGCAGGAAAAAGATCCTGCAAGAATGGGGTCAACGACAACTGAAGAGAAACGTTCAACGTGACAGAAGTGCAATCCTTCCGCAAATTGCTGCAGATTTCAATATTAGGCCATTAACAACTGTCAGTGTGAGAACCATTTAAGGAAACATCATCGATATGGGCTTTCGGAGCCGAGGGCCCACTGGTGTACCCTTGATAACTGCATGACACAAAGCTCTACGTCTCGCCTGCACCCTTCATCATCGACATTGGAGTGTTGATGACTGGAAACATGTTGCCTGGTCGGAGAGTCTAGTTTCAAATTGTATCTAGCGGATGGACGTGTACGGGTATGGAGACAACCTCATGAGCACATGAAGCCTGTGTGTCAGCAGGGGACTGTTCAAGTTGGTCAAGGCTCTGTAATGGTGTGGGGCGTGTGCAGTTGGAGTTATATGAGACTACTGATACGTCTCTGGCAGGTGACACGTCCGTAAACATCCTGTTTGATGACCTGAGATCTGTTCATGTCCATTGTGCATTCAGACGGACTTGGGCAATTCCAGCAGGACAATGCGACACCCCATACGTCCAGATTTGCTACAGAGTGGCTCCAGAAACACTCTTCTGAGTTTAAACAGTTCCGCTGCCCACCAAACTCCCCAGACGTGAACATTATTGAGCTTACTTGCGATGCCTTGCAACGTGCTGTTCAGAAGAGACCCATATTCGTACTGTAACGTATTTATGGACACCCCTGGAGGGTTCATGGTGTCAGTCCCACCCAGCACTACTTCAGACATTAGTTGAATTCATGCCACGTCGTGTTGTGACACTTTTGTCTGCTAGCGGGCGCCCTACACGATATTAGGCAGGTGTACCAGTTACTTTGGCTCTTTCTCAGTGAACTTTGGCTCGCATCATGTTCTTGTACATCTCTTTCACTTGGGACATAGACCACGGACTGTGGACTTTCCGATGTTAACCTTAGAACATTAAAGGCGGAATCGTAGAATTTAATTATACATATTTTACTCAAGTAAATTCATAATTTATAGTTTATGCTCTAGTTAATTACAAGTTCTCCAGTGTACAAGGTGTCCTGTTTTCAACCCTATACTTACAATACCAGTTTAGCGGGAACCACGAATTAGTATGAACTGCAATCGTAAATTTTATCTAGGGTTAAAATAATGAAAAGTGATTTTCGAAATCATTCCAACGCAACGACGTGCAAACCAGGTAGTCACCTTTAGTTAGCAAACGACGGTGAGTTCAGTGAGTCTATATTGCTAACTCGAAAACAAAAGGAGACATAACAGAGAAGCCAGAAATCACAGAAGTGTTAAATGAGAAATGGTTTAAATTTACTGATACATTCATTTAAGACACTCTTTTCACATGACACTGGAAGCTAAAGCGGACCAGATAGCGCGACTCGCAAACATTTCGAAAACTTTCGCTCACTTTCAGGTGAATAACACTGTACATAGACAGTTTGGATACACATATTCCCCATCAGGAGGTAACGGGGTACGACCACCACTTAAACTAATCATGAAAAATTCGCAAATAACCGTGTCGAACCTGCGCCAATACGGGACAAAGGCGGAAGAAGAAGATTGATTGTAAAATTTGAAGAGTGTGGTAACAGAAACAAGAAGCGAAAAATAAGCTGAAGATGTGAAATGTGGTTCGTGTTAGGGATAGCATTCAACTACTGTAGTCCATACAGGACTCTCGTGCTCTAGTACTGTGATGGTGTAACAGCAAGCATATTTGCTTGGTAAGCAAGCAAACCCGGGTTCAGGTCCCGCCTTTGGCATAAATTTTAATTCATTTCTTCAGCTTCCGTCATTATCGAAACAACAAAACCGAATTGTAGGGAAATGTATACTGAAGTAAAGGAGTTAGATTCATTGCGGAAGACATAAGAAGTGTAACTAAAGTGACGCTGACGAGGTACAGGAGCCAAGATTTGGGTGCTTTTACGTCATGATCTTATTGCAAGAGCAAGATAGCCCTTCAAATAAAACCACAGTTTCAGCATTAAATACGTAAATACATCTTCCATTATTTTAACGTAACGTTCGAAGCTTGTTATAATAGTTGTGTAGGTGTCCATCATGATTAGTTTTAGTGATTGTGATAGTACTGAACTTATGAAGTCTAGGTCTTAAAATGAATTTCCTGCAACCAAATAACGTAAGCCGCTGACTTTCAGGACTATCGTCACGCTGACGAATGTCCTTTTTATTAAATATCACTTCGCTCTCCGGATCTAGTAATGAGTACTGCATATATCATACTATACTGCCGAAGTACAGGGGATGGGCAAAATAATGTGAACACCTGTACTTACTTGGGAATGGTTCATTAATAAGGGGCCGGCCACTGTGGCCGAGCGGTTCTAGACGCTTCAGTCCGGAACGGCGCTGCTGCTACGGTCGCAGGTTCGAATCCTGCCTTGCACATGGATGTGTGTGATGTTCTTAGGTTAGTTAGGTTTAGGTAGTTCCAAGTCTAGGGTACTGATGACCTCAAGATGTTAAGTCCCAAAGTGCTTAGAGCCTTTTGAACCATTAAAAAGGCGTTGGAGCCTCATTTGCCCCTAATACAGCTGTGATTCTTCTTGGAATACTGGTATATAATGATTGCACATTCTCCAGTGGAATGTTATGCCACTCTTCCAACAGGCCGGCCGGAGTGGCCGTGCGGTTCTAGGCGCTACAGTCTAGAGCCGAGCGACCGCTACGGCCGCAGGTTCGAATCCTGTCTCGGGCATGGATGTGTGTGATGTCCTTAGGTTAGTTAGGTTTAATTAGTTCTCAGTTCTAGGCGACTGATGACCTCGGAAGTTTAGTCGCATAGTGCTCAGAGCCATTTGAACCATTTTTTCTTCCATCAGAACCTCTTCTAACTACTGTAGTGACGAGGAAAGCGGAAATCTGCTCCGGAACCTGCGCTTCAGTACCGCCCACAAGGGTTCCATAACGTTCAAGCCCGGGAACTGTGCTGGCCAAGGAAGACGCTGCAGTTACAGTTGCGTGCTCCTCATACCACGATTGTACTGTCCTGGCTTTGTGAATGGGTGCATTATCGTCCTGAAATATGGCATCATTGTGGGAGCACAACATTTGAATCATGGGGTGCACGTGATCACCTAAAATGTTCACATAATCATTGGCTGTAACACGGCCTTCGAGAGTAATGATGGGACCAGCAGAATACCATGATATATGTGCCCAAACCATCAGGCTTCCACCTCCATGCTTAACCGTTGGAATCAAGCAATCAGGGTTGTAGAATTCTTTTGCCGTTGTCTAGACGTAAACCCTTCCCGATGTTGCAAATATCGAAAACGATGACTCGCTGGACCATATGACGTGTTTTCACCCGTTGGCCTCAATAGTTGAGTGGTCGCAGGCACGGTAGCTCAGCGTCTTCGGTCAGAAGGTTAGTTGCTCTCTGTAAAAAATGAAAAAAAAAAACACACTGAGTAAATGGTCAACAATGAACTTGAACGGATTTCATGGGACGTCCACCCCGAATAAATGCAACTAACAAAATGAGATTAAAAAAAAGTGTGGTCAGCGTGACGGAATGCCATACTAAGGGCCCCGGGTTCGATTCCCGGCTCATCATCTGACCCCATCAACACGCAAGTCGCTGTAGTGGCGTCAAAGACTTGCACCAGGTGATCGGTCTACCCGACGGGAGGCCCTAGCCACACGACCTCTGACTTCATTTTACTGATCAGTCGTGCAAGATTTATGCTCCTGGCACCATGGTTTACGCTTCTTTGCGTTGGTTGTCATCACTAAACGTTTCGGTATAGCAGCTCGTCCATGAATATTCGCTTTATGGGGTTCTCGGCAGACAGTGTCGATAGGTACGGGGTCTCGATGATGGCTATTGTGCTCTGCAGTCACTTCAGCTGCCGTAGTTTAACGTTGTTTTCACACAATTCGTGTTAGCGTACGACGATCTCTCATTTATTTTGATTTGTGCCCAGTATTATGTATACACGATGAAGTCTTTCCATGTTTTGCGTACGCTATCATGACTGCTGAAACAGTTGCCCTTGAAACATTCTATGAGTTGGCTGTGTTGGTTACTGATGCTCCAGCTAATTGACCCTCACAATCTGCCCTCTTTGGATCTCTATTAGGTCTTTCATTCCACGTCGACGTCAGCCTCTGAATGCAAATGCGAAGTGAGCACTAGTCGTAAATAACCTGCACTGATACAGTATGTAGTCCTTACTGAACATGCACAGTCCAGCGTGACACGTGCCTTACCTGTGTTGTTGACCGTCAAACACAACCATCCCATGATTACCACTGTTCACATTATTTTGGCTGTCTCCTGTAAATGAAGTGAGCGAGCATTTGTCTTCACAAAGTTGCGATAATCTTTTGGCTCGCTTTTCCTCAGGTCACGTAGTAAATTCTCGTGTTATGATGTTCCTCTCTTCTTACAGCATTGGTTCACGCACGATTGCTACCTTTTTTCTTCCCCTCAGGCTCAGAGCCAACACAGGGGGAAGTAATAACTTGCCGTGTCGCCGTGGTCTCGCCGTTATATGGCCGCGTGGATGGGGGCCAACGGGGGCCAACGGGGTATACACGTCCCGCTACGAACTCGTGACGTCACACTAATCGGCTTGTCCGTCACACTTCGCGAACGCTCGACTCCGTGCAGGCCCCACGGGAATTCAGTATCTGGTTGAAAAGCTATTCGCTAAAGGTCACAGTTATGTTGTGCGCTATCGAGAACTTGCAAGTATTTAAACATGCAGTCAAGAGTTATTAAACTCGTCTGAAAAAGAGATTAAAACTGTGTGTCGGACCGAGACTCGAACTCGGGACCTTCACCTTTCGCAGCAAGTGCTCTACCAACTTGTTTTTCCATCTCATTTTGTTCGCTTTTGTTCGTTGCATCTGCTAGCGCGGACGTCGTAAGACATTCGCTTAAGTTCGTTGTTGATCGATTAACTCAGTTTTTTTTTTATTATTACAGAGGGCAGCTAACCCTCTGAGCGAACACGCTGAGCTACCGTGCCGGCACCAACTGAGCTACCCAAGCACGACTCACGTCCCGTCCTCAGAGCTTTACTTCCGCCAGTACCTTCCAAGCTTCACAGAAGCTCTCCTGCGAACCTTGCAGAACTAGCACTCCTGGAAGAAAGGATGTTGTGGAAACATGGCTTAGCCACAGCGTGGGGGATGTTTCCATAAGGAGATTACACTCTGTAGCGGAGTGTGCGCTGATATGAAACTTCCTGGCAGATTAAAACTGTGTGCCAGATCGAGAATCGAATTCGGGACCTTTGCATTTCGCGGCAAGTGCTCTACTATCTGAGCTACCCAAGCACGACTCACGCCCCCTTCTCACAGCTTTAATTCCGCCAGTACCTCGCCTCCTACCTTCCGAACTTTACAGAATCTCACCTGCGAACCTTGCAGAACTAGCACTCCTGAAAGAAAGGATATTGCGGAGAGTGGAAATTTCATTCTCGTCTGAAAAAGTTACTCGCTCCGTGCTGGAGACGGCTGCTGGCACTCGTAAGACCTGCAGTGTGACTCGGCCTGTCTTTCTACTGGGCCTCGCGCTGCTGCGAGGCCTACGAGAAAGACAGGCCGCGGCGCGTACGACGCGAAGGTAGTCCTGCACTCGCTCGCAGGCAAACTACGTTTCTACACCTGTTAACTCGTAACCAGGGTGCCCGCACAAACGAAAGCTGAATCTTCTGCTGGAATCCGCTATTATGGAGTCTTACTGTTATTAGTCCTATAATGATGAGAAGTCCATGGATCTACTTGTTATTTGTTACGGCTGTACTGGCGTACAATAAAATAAAATCATACTAAAATGATTATCAGTTGCATAAGGCACCACTTCCAGCATGTAATGAGTACTGTTAAGCAGTATAAACAAGCCGTCATAGATTTATATGAGTATTGATCTTAAATTATATTTTGCCGTAGCATTGTTAATCAGTAAGACTTCATAATAGCATTTTCCACTGGAAGATTCCATTCTCGTCAGTAGCTGTTGTGGCTGAGCACCTGAAGGATAATTTGGAAAATATTTCGAGTAGATTTCCCCACCATGTTATAGTTCTGGGTGGAGATTTTAATTTGCCGGATATAGACTGGGAGACTCAGACGTTCATAACGGGTGGCAGGGACAAAGAATCCAGTGAAATTTTTTTAAGTGCTTTATCTGAAAACTACCTTGAGCAGTTAAACAGAGAACCGACTCGTGGCGATAACATATTAGACCTTCTGGTGACAAACAGACCCGAACTATTTGAAAAAGTTAACGCAGAACAGGGAATCAGCGATCATAAAGCGGTTACGGCATCGATGATTTCAGCCGTAAATAGGAATATTAAAAAGGGTAGGAAGATTTTTCTGTTTAGAAAAAGTGACAAAAAACAGATTTCAGAGTACTTCTTGGCTCAACACAAAAGTTTTGTCTCAAGTACAGATAGTGTTGAGGATCAGTGGACAAAGTTCAAAACAGTCGTACATAATGCGTTAGATGAGTATGTGCCAAGCAAGATCGTAAGAGATGGAAAAGAGCCACCGTGGTACAACAACCGAGTTAGAAAACTGCTGCGGAAGCAAAGGGAACTTCACAGCAAACATAAACATAGCCAAAGCCTTGCAGACAAACAAAAATTACGCGAAGCGAAATGTAGTGTGAGGAGGGCTATGCGAAAGGCGTTCAATGAATTCGAAAGTAAAGTTCTGTGTACTGACTTGGCAGCAAATCCTAAGAAATTTTGGTCTTATGTCAAAGCGGTAGGTGGATCAAAACAAAATGTCCAGACACTCTGTGACCAAAATGGTACTGAAACAGAGGATGACGGACTAAAGGCCGAAATACTACATGTCTTTTTCCAAAGTTGTTTCACAGAGGAAGATTGCACTGTAGTTCCTTCTCTAGATTGTCGCACAGATGACAAAATGGTAGATATCGAAATAGACGACAGAGGGATAGAGAAACAATTAAAATCGCTCAAAAGAGGAAAGGCCTCTGGACCTGATGGGATACCAGTTCAATTTTACACAGAGTACGCGAAGGAACTTGCCCCCCTTCTTGCAGCGGTGTACCGTAGGTCTCTAGAAGAGCGTAGCGTTCCAAAGGATTGGAAAAGGGCACAGGTCATCCCCGTTTTCAAGAAGGGAAGTCGAGCAGATGTGCAGAACTATAGACCTATATCTCTAACGTCGGTCAGTTGTAGAATTTTGGAACACGTATTGTGTTCGAGTATAATGACTTTTCTGGAGACTAGAAATCTACTCTGTAGGAATCAGCATGGGTTTCGAAAAAGACGGTCATGTGAAACCCAGCTCGCGTTATTCGTCCACGAGACTCAGAGGGCCATAGATACGGGTTCACAGGTAGATGCCGTGTTTCTTGACTCCCGCAGGGCGTTCGATACAGTTCCCCACAGTCGTTTAATGAACAAAGTAAGAGCATATGGACTATCAGACCAATTGTGTGATTGGATTGAGGAATTCCTAGATAACAGGACGCAGCATGTCATTCTCAATGGAGAGAAGTCTTCCGAAGTAAGAGTGATTTCAGGTGTGCCGCAGGGGAGTGTCATAGGACCGTTGCTATTCACAATATACATAAATGACCTTGTGGATGACATCGGAAGTTCACTGAGGCTTTTTGCGGATGATGCTGTGGTGTATCGAGAGGTTGTAACAATGGAAAATTGCACTGAAATGCAGGAGGATCTGCAGCGAATTGACGCATGGTGCAGGGAATGGCAATTGAATCTCAATGTAGACAAGTGTAATGTGCTGCGAATACACAGAAAGATAGATCCTTTATCATTTAGCTACAAAATAGCAGGTCAGCAACTGGAAGCAGTTAATACCATAAATTATCTGGGAGTACGCATTAGGAGTGATTTAAAATAGAATGATAATATAATGTTGATCGTCGGTAAAGCAGATGCCAGACTGAGATTCATTGGAAGAATCCTAAGGAAATGCAATCCGAAAACAAAGGAAGTAGGTTACAGCACGCTTGTTCGCCCACTGCTTGAATACTGTTCAGCGGTGTGGGATCCGTACCAGATAGGGTTGATAGAAGATATAGAGAAGATCCAACGGAGAGCAGCGCGCTTCGTTACAGGATCATTTAGTAATCGCGAAAGCGTTACGGAGATGATAGATAAACTCCAGTGGAAGACTCTGCAGGAGAGACGCTCAGTAGCTCAGTACGGGCTTTTGTCAAAGTTTCGAGAACATACCTTCACCGAAGAGTCAAGCAGTATATTGCTCCCTCCTACGTATATCTCGCGAAGAGACCATGAGGATAAAATCAGAGAGATTAGAGCCCACACAGAAGCATACCGACAATCCTTCTTTCCACGAACAATACGAGAATGGAATAGAAGGGAGAACCGATAGAGGTACTCAAGGTACCCTCCGCCACACACCGTCAGGTGGCTTGCGGAGTATGGATGTAGATGTAGATGTAGATGTAGATTTACACGCCCAGCTGCGAGTTAACAGGTTTAGAAACGCATTTTGTCTGCTGAGCTGAGTGAGCGAGCGAGTTCAGGACTGATTTCGTGACGTACGCGCCGCGGCCTGTCTTTCTCGTGGGCCTCGCGCTGTTGGCTGTGACGTTACAGGTGCTCTCTCCTTCGGTCGAAGGGTCGTGGAACTTTAACCACCTGACGCCACCGAGAGCCCGAGAAGATTTCATTAATGCATAATAAAACATTATTGCCCGACATTATTGACAGTCTAGGTGCCACTATGTTTGTCAGCCATTGCTCTGACAGTCATCTGTGCGTGAACGATTAACATTTCATGGGTAAGGCTTATGTTGTTGTTGTGGTTTTCAGGCCAGAAACTGGTTTGATGCAGCTCTCCACGCTACTCCATCCTGTTATGACATCTTCCCTACTTAATGAATGCATATGATTTATTTACCGGTGCGTTAATATAATTACTTACATATTTGCACCTGGAGTGGACGTTAGTAAGGGCGATGCATAACAAAGTATTTTTGTTGTGCTTATCTTGTAATTTGCCTGAGTCAGGTAGCTGGTGATTCTTTCTAATTAAAACTCCAGGTCATACAATTTGCGGAGGTTTATTTGTTGAGATAACATTTTTCCAAAGTCATTGTAGAATACATCAAACTTCACATATAGTCTCTTTGACAGTCCAACAGCTGACAGACTGACTTACTGACCGAAAAGACTTGACTACAAAGTGAACCCCTAGGCGAACTGCCGCTGCACTGCCGCGTTTGCTTATATATATTCCAAACAATGAGTATTCATTACTTCAATTATTACACCATCGTGAAATTAATAATTACAATTAAAAATTACAAATATGCAAAAGGTTGACAATCAGATTACTTACAGCATAAAATATTAGTTCATTACAGATGAGTTTTATGTTAGAAATTGTACAATTTAAGATTGAAAATTAAATATGACTTTTTTACAATAATGCGTTTCATTAATTTAATAAATACAAATCAATTATCGATCAGAAAATATTGCTAACATTTACATAATATATATACAAGTTGTTTAACCTCTTTAATCGCTCATAACTTTGAAATATGCATCCAAACGTCAATAATGGAGTTAATTACACGTGCTAACAATGATCAATTACTTATTTTAGTAATGGTATTAATTCTGGTTTACAAATTTGAGTTTGTAATTACATATCACTTGAAAGTACGTGAATTTAAATTTGGTTCTTGCTTTTTGATCGATTTACAATAACGTTTTCCAAACTGAACTTTCGAGATGTAATTGCAGTTAATTAACGAAAGTAATAACGATGCTAACATTTACAACTACTTCTAATCAAATGAATTACATACTGATTATTATAGTTCTGAGTAAATATTGATGGTTCTGAGTAAATGTTGATGGTTCATAGTGATTATTATGTTACATATTTATATATTATTTAACTATTCGCAAATTTTGTTTAAATATCATTCATAGTATTATATAGAACAATTACATAACAGGAAAAGTTGCCATAGTGGCGTGACTTTTATTCACTAGACAAACAATCAAACCAGCCGTATTAATGAGTTTTATTACAAAAAGAAAATTACAATACTTAACTTGGCAATCTCACATATGTGTCGCAACCAAAGGACGATGTACAAAATAATCCATCTTCTTCGGTATAGACAATCCCAGATCTGTGCTATGTAGAGAGTACAAGCGAAAGTGAGTAACGTTGATGCCGTAATAGAACTCGCTAATCTTCAAGCTGCTATCCAACTTGGCCATCACCAGTCGGTCGCAGCACTTATGTCCTCTTCCCCTCGTAGGAGCCGCTGCTGTCGTGTTGTCTTCCTGGAGGGAGGTCCATTCAGCGTGCAATTGGCTGACGTCTTCTCAGAACCGTCTCTTCTCTTCCGTCCCCGAATGGTGTGCCGGCGCTTGATTTTACGCCGTAACAGAACACACTTGCGATTTTGGGAGACGATAATACACAATTGGGAGATTACGAGGTGCATTCAAGTTCTAAGGCCTCCGATTTTTTTTCTAATTAACTAATCACCCGAAATCGATGAAACTGGCGTTGCTTCTCGACGTAATCGCCCTGCAGACGTACACATTTTTCACAACGCTGACGCCATGATTCCATGGCAGCGGCGAAGGTTTCTTTAGGAGTCTGTTTTGACCACTGGAAAATCGCTGAGGCAATAGCAGCAAGGCTGGTGAATGTGCGGCCACAGAGAGTGTCTTTCATTGTTGGAAAAAGCCAAAAGTCACAAGGAGCCAGGTCAGGTGAGTAGGGAGCATGAGGAATCACTTCAAAGTTGTTATCACGAAGAAACTGTTGCGTAACGTTAGCTCGATGTGGGGGTGCGTTGTCTTGGTGAAACAGTACATGCGCAGCCCTTCCCGGACGTTTTTGTTGCCGTACAGGAAGGAATTTGTACTTCAAAACATTATCGTAGGATGCACCTGTTACCATAGTGCCCTTTGGAACGCAATGGGTAAGGATTACGCCCTCACTGTCCCAGAACATGGACACCATCATTTTTTCAGCACTGGCGATTACCCGAAATTTTTTTTGTGGCGGTGAATCTGTGTGCTTCCAATGAGCTGACTGGCGCTTTGTTTCTGGTTTGAAAAATGGCATCCACGTCTCATCCATTGTCACAACCAACGAAAAGAAAGTCCCATTCGTGCTGTCATTGCGCGTCAACATTGCTTGGCAACATGCCACACGGGCAGCCATGTGGTCGTCCGTCAGCATTCGTGGCACCCACCTGGATGACACTTTTCGCATTTTCAGGTCGTCATGCAGAATTGTGTGCACAGAGCCCACAGAAATGCCAACTCTGGAGGCGATCTGTTCAACAGTCATTCGGCGATCCCCCAAAACAATTCTCTCCACTTTCTCGATCATGTCGTCAGACTGGCTTGTGCGAGCCCGAGGTTGTTTCGGTTTGTTGTCACACGATGTTCTGCCTTCATTAAACTGTCACACCCACGAACTCACTTTTGACACATCCATAACTCCATCACCACATGTCTCCTTCAACTGTCGATGAATTTCAATTGGTTTCACACCACGCAAATTCGGAAAACGAATGATTGCCCGCTGTTCAAGTAAGGAAAACGTCGCCATTTTAAGTATTTAAAATAGTTCTCATTCTCGTCGCTGGCGGTGAAATTCCATCTGCCGTACGGTGCTGCTATCTCTGGGACGTATTGACAATGAACGCGACCTCATTTTAAAACAATGCGCATGTTTCTATCTCTTTCCAGTCCGGAGAAAAAAAATCGGAGGCCTTAGAACTTGAATGCACCTCGTACATACATACACACAAAGACCTCAATATCGATGCACAACTGCACTCGTTTTACCATATTCAATGACGTTCCGTGAAGTGTATCCTTTCCAGTGTAATGTCCTCAAGGAGTTCTGCAGCTGTCTGTGGTCTACTTTTGTACACTCAGCTTTTAAGATACCCCCACAAGAAAAAATAGGGGGCTGGGTTTAGATCAGGTAATGGTGGAGGGGAGCGGGGCGGGGGGAGGGAGGGGCGATAAATTTTTTGAGATCATTCCGTCACAAAGAAGCTGGTTACAAGTTGCATGGATGCTATAGACAAGTTACATACTGCTCCATCTTTTTGGAAATAACTTTCTGTATGTTCGATTTGGTCCACCTGCTCCATAAATACAGAGTGCATCAAAAAGAATCATCCGATTTTTAAAAAATCGTAAGTATTACGTTATTTGACATATGTGCGTGAACAACGCACTTTTGGAAAGAGCAAAGTCTCGAGTCTTACATCGTTCCCGCTAGGTAGCAGCAGTGTGCGCCGACTTCAGCTCTAGTAAAAATGGTGTCGGTACAACAGAAAGTATATTGTGTTCTACGTTTTGCATAGTGCGGGACAGTAATAACTGTACAGCGCGACATTCGTACTAGGTATGGTGTATATCCTCCTACAGCATAGAGCAACAGACGACGGCATGAACAATTCCGAGAAACAGCCTGTTTGCGTAAAGGCAAATAGCTGGGCCGTTCTGGAATGTCTGACACAGACGTCGAACGCATCCGCCATAGTTTCACAAGGAGTTCGCAGAAATCCGTTCGCTTTGCAGCTCGACAGCTCGACATGTGTGTGATTATTTCTTGCGGGAATTTATAAGAGACTCTGCTTATGTGCATCAGTTACCAAGAACGATGGATGAACTGAGACATCGCGTAACAACAGCTGTGGAAACTGTAACTCAATACACGCTCGCTGCAGTGGTGGAATAATTTGAAAAACGCATTGACATATGCCGTGCATCTCAAGGGGGCCATATTGAACAGCTATAAAAAGGTATGGAAAACAACTTTTTGAGTTTCCCGTTCATCAAAAAACAAAATTCATTGTATATGTTCATTAGTTTCAGGAATATAGACGTGCCAAATCGGATGATACTGTCGAACCTTTTAATCGTACAGTGGTGTTTCGCCGGCCGAAGTGGCCGTGCGATTAAAGGCGCTGCAGTCTGGAACAGCGAGACCGCTACGGTCGCAGGTTCGAATCGTGCCTCGGGCATGGACGTGTGTGATGTCCTTAGGTTAGTTAGGTTTAAGTAGTTCTAAGTCTAGGGGATTAATGACCTCAGAAGTTGAGTCCCATAGTGCTCAGAGCCATTTGAACCAAGTGGTGTTTCATGGATGGTATGGGGGTTTACACCAGCCCAGTATCTGCTGCTCTGTGTACTGATGTGACATGAAGATGGAACCATGCCTCATCTGGAAACCAAGTTATGCAGAGCATGTCTGGGTGTTGAATAAGAAACCCTGAAACCGTCGACAGAAATGCAATCTTTCCTCAGATCTGCTTCTTGCAAACCTTGTATCATATGCACTCTGTATGGCCGCAGTGAGACTTTCTTCGCATCTCTCTGACACGTGCCAAATGAAATGCCTGTCTGCTGGATCAGTCGACGCAACTATTTGCTTGGAGAGTTCTGCAATGTTCTCTTCGAACATTATCAGTAGCCTCTGCCCTTAGCGACAGTCTGTATTTAGCACCGAAAATGTTTAGGACTGCAGTAAGTTGTCTCCAGCTTCTTTACAACCGATAAAATTGTTACATTTGTTAGAAAATCGCACCTATTGAATTCTTTCTGGAATGCCTGTTGTGTGGAAACCAATGAGTCTGTCTTACAGTACGATTGCACAGTAAAACTTCATTCTCGAAATGTGTTTCTGCTTGCTAAAGACTACGAATGAACTGAAATCCCTTTACATAAGATGGGAAAGGAAAAGAACACGTGGAATGGCGGACCCACGATAATTGCATCATTTTTCTTTGATAGTTCACGTTTATTTACGGAACATGTTACACTGAAAAACTGAATACAATACTAACCGTGCCAAAGAATGAGCAACAGGACCTTTTTTTTGGGCAAATAATCTGTTTAAGCCACTGATAAAAGGCCCCAAGTCACGAGGAAGAAATCACTAATAAATACAAAATTACAAGATAATGCAGAAGGAAATTTATTAATTAAGACTATTTGGCCTTGGAATAATTAAAAGAATTACTCTCCCAAAATCTTCAGGACAAATCGCCACTTACGGCTCTTAAAAGGGTTTTAAAAAATTTAAATAAATTTCAACATCAGTCAGGCTAGCCTTTGACAGGAACATCTGCAGCTGCGATTACTAAGTACCAGCTCACAAGTCCAAGTTAGTGTTCAGAATAGATCAACCATAAAAGTTAAGTGGCAACAGTTTCAATCCAGCAAGATTTTCTTTTACGGGCATGGAATGAAAGTGATGGCAGAATAATCTGAAAAACATCTCTGACATTGACCACTAGAGAAAGTAAGCTAATATTTCAAAATATTAGCACAATACGTACAGGCTGAAATAATCTGATTGAGAAAATCTCACAGTTAATCATAAATCGGATAACATTACCCATTTCAGGTGAGATGTAAAATATTTGGCAGAAAATAGTAACATTAGAGTTTGCAAATAAGAGCGTAGGCTAAACAAATTTAAGAAATACGCTGCTAGCTCGAGTAGCTCCACTAAGGTAATGTCGGACAGCCATAAACACTCCCAAAAAAAACACCGCGCCGGTGCGTAACAGCAACAGGTGCTCGCGGACAAGCGCCGCCCCAGACAGCGGACCCGCAACTCGTAAAGCTAAGAGCTGTTAACAAACACCACTCAAGTGAAACATGAGCCAAATGATACAAGAAAATGTAACTATCCCACGCCTTAATAATTTAATGGCATAAAACCTTCAGATCTACCATAATAATCAAACAGTAACGTTAGTGAAAATTGTACAGACGAAACAACGCTAAATAATGTAAAAAGGTAAAATGATGTAGTAACAAATGTCTCCCCCAAAACAACTTAACTGAATAGCGTGAAGTCGCTAATGTCAGAAAGTTACTTCAGATGGAAAAGTAGTCAATAAGTCACCTAGGCTACACAGCCAGATACTTGTTTACGCCAAAATGACATTTCTATGAGAAACAGAAGCTTACCTCTAGGAGACGGCACTTCAGTTGGTAGCATTTACACATAAGGCTCTCTTCCATGGCGCTTAGATTTCAGAACTATCTAAAACACAAACTGAACAGCATATTAGTATTTCCTCGAAACAATTAAAAGATTAAATAATAAATCCAATAAAATATCACAAGGCGTTGAAAACAACCACTTAACAAATCTGATTTAGCATAGAGCTTATGAGCAATTTAACAGCACTAAATACCCAATTTCATTAAACACTATGGAAATAACAAACGTCCTGACGGCTCACAGGGAAATAACACTGATCTGAAAACCACCTGTGTGTGATGTCCTTATGTTAGTTAGGTTTAAGTAGTTCTAAGTTCTAGGGGACTGATGACCTCAGATGTTAAGTCCCAAAGTGCGCAGAGCCATTTGAATTTGAAAACCACCCTATTTAAAGTAGCAGACAGCTCGTGGAGTAAACAAGTGACAGTAAGGCAAAATTTAAGCCCGCCCGGTTGGCCGTGCAGTCTAAACGCACTGCTTTCCGGGCGGGAAGGAGCGCCTGGTCTCCGGCACGAATCCGCCCGGCGGATCTGTGTCGAGGTCCGGTGAGCCGGCCAGTCTGTGGACGGTTTTTAGGCGGTTTTTCATCTGCCTCGGCGAATGCGGGCTGGTTCCCCTTATTCCGCCTCAGTTACACTATGTCGGCGATTGCTGCGCAAACAAGTTCTCTACGCACGTGTACACCACCATTACTCTACCATGCAAACATAGGGGTTACACTCATCTGGTGTGAGACGTTTTCTAGGGGGGTCCACTGGGGGCCGAACCGCACAATAACCCTGGGTTCGGTGTTAGGCGGCGGAGGGGTGAAGTGGACTGCGGTAGTCTTCGTGCGGTTGTGGACCACTGCGGCTACGGTGGGGACAGAGCCTCTCCGTCGTTTCTAGGCCCCCGGATAACATACAATACAATACAATACATACAAGGCAAAACCTCAAGTAGCTGCCGTTACACGTGCAGAACAAGCACTGAGAATTAAATGTATCAAACCCAAGCAGACCAGTTGCTGTTAACGATAATTACGACGTATGGCAAGTTTTTTGAAATCCATAAAGCGAGAATCACAGCGAAAGCGATACCAACCATTGCTATGAAGGAGTCATTATTCCATAATTACAGGTAAATGCAAAATGCCAGCATCCAAAAGCGAACAGCACGCACACAAGGGAAAACATTTTAGCTGAAGCACAGTGAAGAGGGTGGTGAAAACTTGGATGCTGCCACTAACAGTACACTCGTAACTAGTCAGTCTCCCAACTCCACACGCTCCGACGTGTTTTCAAGACTCTGTGCCATGAAACTAAGGATGATTCGTGCCATCTAGCGGGGCGCCAGCAAATGAAGGGGGGAAAAAAGATGAAGCCGCCACAGCTCTCGAATCACTAACTTGCTCTTTACTTTCACGTGGCCCGAACCATACACTGGCAGACCTCACAGACCGCCACCGACGAGGCTACTGACTAAACACGAGCCGAGCAAGAACGACATTATACCGGACAAAGGAGCTCCTGCGCAAGAAAACAATCTTTATCCTTTCTACGACCTTTCGGAGGGGAATTATTACCCACTGAAGCAGTTCACATCTATATGCATCGCCCTGTGTATATTATAAACTGCTACCCGGGAACTAACCGCAGTTGCAGGGTGCCTATCCAGAGGCTTGCAGGGGCAAGATATTTTTTTTATTTTCTGCGTTAAAAAACTTAAAATGAAGTCATAATCTACTCATCAAGAGCTTTAATCTCACGTACAAAGTTTAACAGAATAAGCGAAGTATTAGAGTTATAAACGGCAAGTGTGTCTACTGCAGTGGTTCCCAACCCGGCGGTAATTATCCTCTGAGGGGTAAAATGAAATTTTCTGAGGGGTAAAAACTAGACGATTCTGTTTCAGTCACGAAACTAAATTATTTTCAAAAATCATTACTATTATGACAGTTCTGTAAGACTCTGATTTTGACTATATAAGTTATCAATAATTAATTTTCCTCAATTAACAGCATTAATGCGACGGAGGTTACAGGTTCTGTGGTGTCACAGCCAGACACCACACTTGCTAGGTGGTAGCCTTTAAATCGGCCGTGGTCCATTAGTATACGCCGGACCCGCGTGTCGCCACTGTCAGTGATTGCAGACCGCGCGCCACCACACGGCAGGTCTAGAGAGACGTCCTGGCACTCGCCCCAGTTGTACAGCCGACTTTGCTAGCGACGCTACACTGACAAATACGCTCTCATTTGCCGAGACGATAGTTAGCATAGCCTTCAGCTACGTCATTTGCTACGACCTAGCAAGGCGCCATAACCCGCTATATTGAGCTTATTATAAAACCTGTACCGTCAAGAGCAATGTACACCAATTACGGATTAAAGTTAAGTATTACATCATCTACGTACTTTATTTGCAATTCTCAAGACATTGTCCTGTTCCAGACCTCACGCCAGTCAGCGTGTAATTAAACGCGTGCATTTCGGCCTCCTCTAGCAACACAGTGTTGGCTCTTCTGCCAACACTTCATATGGCGACAAGTACAACAACGGTCTTCTTCTTTATATTGCGCTAATTTACTTGTGTCATGGCTTCGCCACAATCTCCAGATGTACTGTCCGAATTTTATCGCTTGCAGAATCAGCAGACGCAGGCCTTATTGGATGCCCTTGGACAGCTCGTCCAGGGTCAACGTGCAATGCTAAACGATGCGGCAGCCGCCGCTCCACCGCTACCGCAGCCACAACATGCAGTTGCATCACCTTTTCGTCCGTTTGATGCGGCACTGGAAAGCTGGACGGAGTGGTCCCGCCAATTTGGATTCCATCTTGCCGCCTACAGAATTCAAGGTAATGAGCGGCAGCCTCACTTATTATCGTGTGTCGGCGTCCAGACGTACCGTGTGATAGTGAAATTATTTCCCCGACGCGACGCAGCAACTCTGTCCTCGACGAAATTTTGTCTGCATTAGATGCATATTTCAAGGAATCAATGTCGTTGCAAAAAGGTATACATTCTTTCGTACAAAACGTATGGCCGGTCAAACTAATCGGGAGTGGGTTGCAACTTTGCATGGCCTTATTAGGGATTGTGCTTTTGAGTGTGAATGTGGACTCCCTTATTCAGATACTATGGTGCGTGATGCAATTGCACAGAACGTTTCCGATGTTCGTATACGGGAGCAAATTTTGAAACTAGTCAATCCCTCCCTTCAACAAGTGATAGACATATTGGATAGGCAAGACACACTTGACTTTGCTCAGGAATCGTTTGAAACTTCGCCAGCCGTGTGTCACATTAACCGGCCCGCCAGGCGAGCTGCACGGGACAGTAAAGAGCCCTCGCGCCCGTCCGCGCAGCAGACGCCAAGCTCTCCATTACGTGTGCCGCGCAAGCACGCAAATGCAGTGCTAAAATCATGCCCGCGGTGTGCTACTAGACATTCGCGTGAGAATTGCCCGTCACACCAAGCTATTTGCTTTTTCTGTAATAAAAAAGGACATGTTCAGAGTGTTTGCCAGAAAAAGCTCAGATCGGACACTCACAATCATTCCAGGCCCTTTGCTTCGCGCCGGAATCGGAATCGAACCAAGAATACTCAGGCTCGTGCACCTTTGCCCATGGGCATTCATGTAGTTCATTCCACTCCGTCCAGTGCCACTCTCTCTAACAGTGACTGTGTTTGTCCCACCAATAGTGTGCGTTGACGTCGCAGGAAATCACATCAAGTAGCAAGTGCTTCTGTACCAGTGTCGGTTCACGTTGCACGAGACAGTCGCTCTTGTCGTCAGCAGGACAATAAACTTTTTGTAGACTTGGACATTCATGGCCACGTGATACCATTCCAGCTCGATACCGGAGCTGCAGTTTCTCTGATCAATCACGACACGTACAAACAACTGGGCACACCTCCGTTGCGTGCCGCAAATGTTAAGTTAAATAGTTATTCTGGTCAGAATATCCCTGTGTTAGGACAGTGCAGCCTTCTTGCAACATACAAGGGACAAACAAAACTTGTGTCTTTTTACAACCTTCGTTCTTCTTCTGCAGTGAACTTGTTTGGTTTAGATTTATTTCAGTTGTTTAACTTGTCTATAGTCAACCAGGTCCTCTCAGTGAATCAGACTGTGCCTTCCGCCAGTGTTTCTAGACTATGTGAAGAATTTGCAGACATTTTTGCACCGGGCCTTGGTTGCGCTAAGAACTATAAAGCACATTTGGAACTGAAAGTAAACGCGCAACCGAAATTTTTCCGAGCGCGCAATGTTCCCCACACATTGCGTGATGAGGTCGCAAGAACATTACACGATTTGGAATCACAAGGTGTGAGTGAACGTGTGCAGGCTTCTCTCTGGGCATCACCCTTAGTAATTTTGCCAAAACCTTCCGGAAAATTGAGACTTTGTGTGGACTTCAAGGCTACGGTGAATCCACAACTAGTGATTGCAACTTTTCCTTTACCCCGCCCGGACGATCTTTTTGACAAACTGTGCCCGGGTAAATATTTTTCGAAGTTGGACCTCGCAGATGCCGGTGGACGAAGAATCCCAGCGTGTCTTGGTGGTTAACACGCATCTTGGTTTGTATCGATTCAAAAGACTGCCATTCGGGTGTGCATCCGCCCCTGCATTGTTTCAGCAATATCTGCAAACTGTTTGTGCCTCGGTCGCTACTGCAGCAAACTATCTGGACGATATTGTGATCTCCAGAAAGACAGAAGGAGAACATTTAGCCAATCTCAGAACATTATTTCAGGTCTTGCGACAAAATGGTCTTCGCTTGCGGAAGGACAAATGTGTGTTTTGCTCGTGACTTACCATATTTGGGACATGTAATCAATGCCCAAGGCATACATCCCAGTCCACAGCACCTCCGTGCCATACAAGACTTGCCTTCGCCGCAGAATTTGATGCAGCTACAGAGTGTGTTGGGAAAAATCAACTATTATCATAAATATATCCCACACGCCTCTTCCATTTCAGCTCCGCTTCATCGCTTACGCCGTAAAGGTGTGTCTTCGTATCGCTCTCAGCCCCGAGATGGTCGCTCGCCGGCTGAGTTGCTCCACGGTCGTCCTCATCGAATCTTGATGTCTTTGCTGCATCCGCCGCATCAGGTTCCTGTGCAGCGGCAGCCACCTGTTTTTGCTCCAGGCGACGTTGTATACTATCGCAACTATCGCGGTTCACGGCGTTGGCTCGCAGGGCGCATTCTTCGCTGCCTCGGCCGCGCTATGTATTTGATTTTAGGGGCCTCTGGTGAGGTGCGTCGGCATCTCAATCAGCTGCGCCTCTGTCGTCGCCCGAGTTGCGCCGCTCCCCGTCTGCTTTCAGCGACGGTGCCGTCCGGTCAGCGCCCTGGGGACCCATCTACTGGCTCGCCTCATCCCCAAGTATTACCGACGCTGCCTTCCATTTTGCCCCATGGCGACGCGCCGCCGCCGCCGCCGCCTGTTCTCCCGCCGGCGACGCCCGCAGTGGACGCTTCGCTGCAGCCGCCAGGCGCCTCCCTGGGTCACGCGCCGCCGATAGCTTCCCGTGACCAGCTGTCCTCCGACTTGGAACTCTTGCCAGCTCCGGACCAGATGTCGTCTTCGCCCGTCGGCTGCCCCGCCCCGATGGAGGTCGAATCTTCGGCCCCTCCTGTCTCTTTAAGGGTGCATACACCGCATGTTGGCGTGCACCCTGGACTAGGTTTTCAGGCGTTTCCTAGCTCCCCTCGGACCGAATGGCCGGGTGCGGGTGGCACAGCCTCGCCTGTTGTTAGGCTCCCCACCTCGTCGCATACGTCAACATGGGGTCCTCCCCACGGCGGGCGGAAGCCTTATAACACAACCGTACGCCGATTTGCGGGGGAGGAATGTGGTGTCACAGCCAGACACCACACTTGCTAGGTGGTAGCCTTTAAATCGGCCGCGGTCCATTAGTATACGCCGGACCCGCGTGTCGCCACTGTCAGTGATTGCAGACCGCGTGCCACCACACGGCAGGTCTAGAGAGACGTCCTGGCACTCGCCCCAGTTGTACAGCCGACTTTGCTAGCGACGCTACACTGACAAATACGCTCTCATTTGCCGAGACGATAGTTAGCATAGCCTTCAGCTACGTCATTTGCTACGACTTAGCAAGGCGCCATAACCCGCTATATTGAGCTTATTATAAAACCTGTACCGTCAAGAGCAATGTACACCAATTACGGATTAAAGTTAAGTATTACATCATCTACGTACTTCATTTGCAAGTCTCAAGACATTGTCCTGTTCCAGACCTCACGCCAGTCAGCGTGTAATTAAACGCGTGCATTTCGGCCTCCTCTAGCAACACAGTGTTCGCTCTTCTGCCAACACTTCAGGTTCCTCACAAAGTCCACCAAATACACACGTGTGCTGTGCTGTGTTCCATATATCGCTGATGACAAAAGTGAGGCATATACGTAACAAAAGCTAGATACCTCAAGAAAATGTCTTCTCGAAGTTGTAGGTAGTACCTGCAGTAGTCCATACATTGTTTCATTACTCGCTTCGAAACAGATTAATTGACAGCACGAGACAACAGTAGCTACATATGGTCTACTACGGTGCTGTACACAATATAATTTTAAAATTATTATTATTATTGTTATTGCTAGTGGCTGCGGTTAGATACAAAGCATTAGCACACTGAAGTCTTCCAATTTCTGCCACTTTAGTAGTAAGGAGTGCAGCAATCAAGTGATTTACAAACAGTAAGTATAGTACACACATTTTAACTTGGTTGATTTCAAATGGGGTTGCAATGGGCAGGTCAAGCAAGTGCCACAAGGGAGAGGAGTAATTCAGGGGAAGTATCGTTTGTAACAAGTGTGTACCCTCACTGTGGATAGTTAGCGTCTTTACCCGAGAAGGAGTTGTGAGTAGCACTAGCGACGCACCGCGAATTCTTTCGTCATTCATTCTAACACACATGTACCGTGAATTTGCTTTCAAAATCTTTTCTTAAAGAATTTACTTTATTTACTGACGATTCACCAAGAACATTAACACATTTAATCACACTAGGTGAGCGTGGAAGTAGTTGTCAGTGGGTAACTGATGAAAACAAATTAAATTTCTTTCAACAAATGGAAATTTTATTCCTAAAAGCCCCTTTTTTTTAAACAGATTTAATATTATATTCAGAAAGCACCCTCTCAATTTTGACCGTATGAGCTTTCGGGCTGAGAGCCTTGCCGCTCCCTTTTGACACAGCCGTAGTCACGACCGCTCACAACAATCTCTGAAAGACTACGCAGGTGCAAATCTGCAACACACCAGATTACTTTAAACTAAAAATTTTAACAAATCACACAAGCACATAAACTATGCACCCCGTAGGAGGGATGGAAATGGTACAAAACACTAACACTAAAAAAAAATTAACTTGCCACCGAAGGTGGAACTTGATTTTAAAAAAAACTCTTGCGGTGGAAGGGTGGCAACTTTATATACTAAAATGACCATTTAAATAAAAACCCATGAAATGCAGTCTTATATAAAATATACAAACATGACCTACATTAGACATATACCGCCTCTCAAGATGATAGGCAAGATAAAAACATATTTCAGGAATTCGGCCGTTACACTCCAAGGAATAAATTCGTTAACACCGAATCCGACAAACCTGACAGAGGCAGCTATTAACGTACGGCAGACCGACAGATAGACAGACAGACACTAACAGCCTAACAAATGCGGACGAGAGACTGACCAAGAAAACAAGTAGAATTTAACAAGTAAGTGAAACAACATATCACGAATCACTTCACTTCTAATAAACGGCGATGTCTGCCGAAGACCTGGCGCAGCACCCCCAAACGCTCTCCCAAACCGTCCGCTGCCAGCCGCTTCAACGGACGCAGGAAGGCGCGCCGATCTCCCGTCTCACGGCGTCGCAGCTCGTACCGGCCAGCCCGATGTCGTGGGTTGACTCCTGTTGCTCTCGTGTCGGCCGCGAATCACTACCCCTCGCTATACGACGCGGCCCACTGGACTCACGTGGCGACCTCACACGCGCCGACGCTCAAGACGGACAAGTCATCTCGTGTCTCAGAGCGTGACCGACCAACCGATCGATCCAACCGCCAATGACCATTTCCTGAACAAACTCGAGCAGACTGGCGGCCTAACACATACTAGCACTCCGGACGACAGACAGACACTGACTGCCCGACACTGACCTGCCTGACCAACTGACCAGACTCGCCACCTAGCGAGCTCATAGAGCCCCTTAAATGCACGTGAACAGGCAACCTTTCCCCTTTCCCACCAGAAGGAGACACCAAAGCCGCGATTGCCACAGCGGCGCCACCGCCAGAAACGGATGGTGACTGCTTCACACTACACGCTGCGGCGCGCTCTTCATAACAGCAATTTTTACCACGGCGCAACACACACACACACACACACACACACACACACACACACAGACTAAATAACATTCACCTTTCATTATTCTTCATTTTAAAAACAAAAGTGTTCCAAGAAAAGTATTTCATTCTACAGTTTACTTAGCTGCTAAAGTTGGTGATGATGTGAGGGAGGGGAGAGGGAACAGGCACAGGGGGGGGGGGGGGAGAGGCGGGAGTACTAGCTAATGTCTAATTGCACTCAGGGGTAATGGTCTAAAAGAAGTTGGGAACCATTGTTCTAGAGGCAGCTTTAGTGATGGCGCGCAAATACATGGACTCTATCCGTCCAATAAATGAGACTGACCGCACTTAGCGACTTCCATCAAACTTTACACGTAATTTCAAACCTTTAAGAAACTTTTTCTGGCTGAAATCTCCCACAAAATGTGTAAGGGAAAAAGGTTTATCTCGTACTATATTTTCCTTACTGATGCAGTCATAGTTCAGGCAAATTCATTACTCCTTTATTACTAACCATATTCGCAACACTGTTTGCAGATATTAGCGAAATATTCCGTACAATGTACTTGCGAAATTATATCATTGACGACACATAATTCGGGAGATATTCCGTCATAAGCTTTTGCTTAAAATGGCGTGCAGTAAAACTTCAGCATCAGGCATCACAATTTAATTTATGACTTCTTTACTACTAACGCTTTTAGTTGGTTGGTTGTTTTGGGGAAGCAGAACAGACAGCGGCCGGCCGGGGTAGCCGAGCGGTTGTAGGCGCTACAGTCTGGAATCGCGCGGCTGATACGGTCGCAGGTTCGAATCCTGCCTCAGGCATGGATGTGTGTGATGTCCTTAGGTTAGTTAGGTTTAAGTAGTTCTAAGTTCTAGGGGACTGATGACCTCAGAAGTTAAGTCCCATAGTGCTCAGAGCCATTTGAACCATTTTTGAACCAGACAGCAAGGTCATCGGTCTCATCGGTTTAGTGAAGGACGGGGAAGGAAGTCGGCCGTGCCCTTTGAAAGGAACCATCCCGGCATTTGCCTGGAGCGATTTAGGGAAATCACGGAAAACCTAAATCAGGATGTCCGGACGCGGGATTGAACCGTCGTCCTCCCGAATGCGAGGCCAGTGTCTAACCACTGCGCCACCTCCCTCGGTAACGCTTTTCGTAACACATTTCGCGGTATCCACACGTATCACTGAATATATCTACAAAATTATATTACTATACGACACATAGTTCAGGAGATATGACGTCACGAACACTTAGATCCGTGAAAAAATGGCTTTTGCTTAAAATGAAGAGCAAATTACTCTGACTAAATTCATCTAGTGTTTCATGGTGAGAGCACTTAGCATAATTTCAAACTGTTCCTAAACTTTCTCTCGCTTACATAGTTAAACTCAAATATTTAACACAATAAGTCATCTGTAAAGTAACCAGACGTATGAAGCTGTTTTATAAATCGCACTTCCATTCTTTAAGGAATCGGAGGTTTACTGGTTACTTTCTAACTACACAATTATCATTTGGTTAACGACATAGGGCAACTCGACACTGAAGGTTGTGGTGTATTGTAGCAAGTAGACTACTTCGAAAACCGCCCGAACAGGCCATGGAGGCCCAATGGCACCGACCGACCGCCGTGTCATCCTCACCTACAGGCGTCTCCGGATCCGACATGGAGGGGCATGTGGTCAGACAACCGTTCTCCAAGCCGTATGGCAATTTCCGAGACCGGAGCCGCTACTTCTCAGTCAAGTAGCTCCTCAATTTGCCTCACAAGGGCCGAGTGCAGCCTCCTTGCCAACAGCGCTCGGCAGACGGGATGGTCACCCGTCCAAGTGGCAGCCCAGCCTGACAGTGCTTAACTTTGGTGATCTTACGGGAACCGGTGTTACCACTGCGGCAAGACTGTTGGCACTAGATTACTTCAGGAGCAATTTAAGCAGCTCCTACAACACACAAGCATATTAGTAATAATTTTGTTATATCCTGAACATCGAAAGTATGTAACTTCCGTAACACTCAGTGTCCAGACAGATGTCGTGTATTTGATACTGTCGCTGACACTTGAAAAATTTAACACTTCGTCATTGCAGAATGACCACATCAGAGTAAAACTGTTTATATAAAACTCTGAATAACTGTCATATTTGCACGCAGGCAGATCCTGTCTTTGACGCTGCTGTCGTGGTTAGTGATGGTTGCAAGTGGTTTCTGCTTACACAGAGGCTGGGATGAGAGGCGCTGCCCTTGGAGATACTCAGTGGCGCAGAGGCGTAGAGACAGCTAAAGGGGCCCTCACACGTTCAACGTTCGCTGAAAATAATACTGTCGACAACATAATATCAATCCTGACCCTTGCATCATCAATAATATTGTCATTATTTTCAGTTGGAGATACGATTTTGTCAAGGCAACATGTCGAACCAGGAGAAAGTGGGCGCCCTAACTATTGTGGTGGCGTAAGCTGTCACCAGCACGCTGGCCCACAAAGGTACAGTGCAAAGATCGATAAGTAGGCGCAGGACCAAGCACGCCTATCACGAAAGAGGCCAGAGACACGCTGACAAGCAGCACGCCGCCAACGCCCTCTCGACAGCATGTAGTTAGGCCGCCGCCGCTGACGGAGGGCCGCACTGTCTCACTCATCGAGTTTGGCGTCTGTCAGTACATTCGCAGAATGGGCTCAGTTCATGTCACAGACAATGACAATGCGCAGTGTCCAGAATAGTGACCGTAGCAGGACCAGCAGTGAGACTAACATTTTTAATAGCAACGTTACCGATACTGTCTGCAAGAGGACTATTACTGATGAGCTTGCACCACAACACATCGAATCTATTTCACTTAAGTAAATGTTCATGTAAATAAAGAACCGTATTAATCCGTGTAATCATTTGTGTTGTAGAAAGAGGATATTGGCTACCCATAACAACATTTCTTGCTTCCCTGCGGTACAAGACTCTACAACTATACACTATGTGATCAAAAGTATCCGGACACCTGACTGAAAATGACTTACAAGTTCGTGGCGTCCTTCATCGGTAATGCTAGAATTCAATGTCGTGTTGGCTCGCGCTCAGCTTTGATGACAGCTTCCTCTCTCGCAGGCATACATGTAATCAGGTGCCGGAAGGTTTCTTGGGGAATGGCAGCCCATTCTTCACGGAGTGCTGCACTGAGGAGAGGGTCGATGTCAGTTGCTCAGTCGTGACCCGAAGTCGGGGGTTCCAAAACATACCAATGGTGTTCTATAGGATTTAGGTCAGGACTCTGTGCAGGCCAGTCCATTACAGGGATGTTATTGTCGTGTAACCATTCCGCCACAAGCCGTGCATTATTGAACAGGTGCTCGACCGTGTTGAAAGATGCCGTCGCCATCCCCTAACTGCTCTTCAACAGCAGGAAGCAAGGAGGTGCTTAAAACATCAGTATAGGCCTGTGCTGTCATAGTGCTATGCAAAACAACAAGGGGTGCAAGCCCCCTCCATAAAAAACACGACCACACCATAACACCACCGTCTCTGAATTTTACTGTTGGCACTACACAAGCTGCCAGGTGACGTTCACTAGGCACTCGCCATACCCACACCCTGCCATCGGATGGCCACATTGAGTACCGTGATTTGTCACTCCACACAACGTTTTTCCACTGTTCAATCGTCCAATGTTTACGCTCCTTACTCCGAGCGAGGCATTTACTGGCGTGATGTGTGGCATATAAGCAGCCGCTCGACCAGGAATTCCCAAGTTTTCTCATCTTCCGCCTAACTGTCATAATACTTGAAGCGGATCCGGATGCGGTTTGGAATTCCTGTGGGATGGTCTGGAGATATGTCTGCCTATTACACATTACGACCCTCTTCAACTGTCGGCGGTCTCTTTCTGTCGCCGGCCGCTGCGGCCAAGCGGTTCTAGGCGCTTCAGTCCGGAACCGCGCTGCTGCCACGGTCGCAGGATCGAATCCTGCCTCGGGCATGCTTATGTGTGAGTCAGGTTAGTTCGGTTTGAGTAGTTCTAAGTCTAGGCGACTGATGACCTCAGATGCTAAGTCCCATAGCGCTTACAGCCATCTCTTTCTGTCAACAGATGTGGTCGGCCTGTACGCTTTTGTGCTGTACGTGTTCCTTCACGTTTCCATGTCAATATCACATCCGTAACAGTGTACCTAGGGATGTTTAGGAGTGTGGAAATCTCGCGTACAGACGTAAGCCTCTCCAATATTCAGTTTTGGAAGAAGCTGGACTTGCTGGAAGTCAAATGCAAAGGCTTTATTCCATGTGGTAACTGCTTCATTAATTTATGAAAAGCTCGAGCTTTCAGCCTCTGAGCACGAAGTTCAGTCATTAACTTCTTCTTTTGATTTGTATCTACAGCACTTTCAATTTCATGCCGCGTTCTAAGGTAATAACTGCATCTATCACTGGCAGGGGAGAGAAAACCCAAATTGAATTTGGAGTTGAAAATTCTGGTCAAGAATAATTTTTTAACTTTGAGATCAATTGCTGCTGAGTTGTTGTATTATTTTAAAAGCTTGTTTATATTTCATTCACACGAGAGAGACAGTCTTTGGCTTTTGTTCCTAACGTAATGACTTTCATTGGCTGTCAATTTTGACAAGAAGTCTACCACATGCTTTCTTTTAGTTTCATGCTTCGCGGTTTTATGACCACTCCCTCTTTTATCTGTCAGTCCTCTTCCAGATTCAATTTCTTCTCGCAGTGGTATTTAATCTCGTTTGTCCAATACCAAAGAGTTTAAAAAAAAATGCAGCATATGCAGGAATTTTCCCCTGATTTCACCTGCGATTCACAAAAACCCACGCTAGCATGCGATAGTTTCTTACTTAAGAAATAATAATGTTCTTTGTTTAGATTAGCACGTTGGAACATTACTTGCAAGTGTTCTAGAGCCTGCTAGATCATTACCTATTTAGTATCGGTACAAAGATACACTTCATTACGAAGAAAAATTAAAATGTCCCCTGCGGGTTCGGGGGTTAGAATAGGCCCGCGGTATTCCTGCCTGTCGTACGAGGCGACTAAAAGGAGTCTCAAATGTTTCGGCCTTATGTGATGGTCCCCTCTCGGGTTTGACCTCCATCTTTCTAAATTATTCCGAAGAGCGAGCCAATTGGGGAAGGGCGCCTTACATGGTGCACTGTCTCCGTCGTGCATTGAGACCTTTAGCCGGCTTTTTCGTCGTTGCAATGGTGTCCCGCTCGTTTTCCATCTCTTGGGCGAGGATACGTCCCTGGGTGCGATTACCACGCTGCACTCTGCAGTGTTGCTTTTAACTGCGACGACGACCTTGGACAGTTTTGCACCTAAGATCCAGCACGGTAGCCAGTCCGTTGTGGTGGGGCCGCCATGTACCCTGTTGGTTGTAGCCCCCTGACAACACAGGGATCGCTCTACTGATGCCTGCGCCGTTAACTCCCCACGTATGCCAAGGAGTAGATGCTCATCTCCCTGGGGCATCAGGACTCCCGGCAATGCCCATCCTGCCAGGTGGCTATTGCTGCGGCTGGGTGGCGCCCGTGGGGAGGGCCCTTGGTCGGAGTAGGTGGCATCAGGGCGGATGACCCGCAATGAAGCGTGGTACATCATCTCTCGCTGGTGGGCCCCCACCAGCAGTCTCTAAGCGATCGAGGTCTAACCTCAACGGCAAGAAATACGAACCACGTTCATTTCCCTCCCTGGCCACTCCATGGGAGGAACGTATGGCAAAAGAAGGCAGTGGAGAATATTCACCCCGGTTCCTTATGTGTACGCGAGTTGATGGGGAATCGTTTATGTCAACCAAGCGCCAGTTTTTTGTGGAGCATTTAGAGGACAAGTTCGGGGAGGTGGAGGGCTTGTCCAAAATGCGCTCCAGTTCAGTCCTCATCAAAACAGCATCCTCTGCCCAGTCACGGAGGTTGCTCAATTGTGACAAGTAGGGGGATGTTTCCGTTAGCATCTCGCTGCATAAGAGTCTCAACATGGTCCAGGGTATTATATTCCACAGGGATCTTCTTCTGCAGTCCGACGATGAACTACGTGCCAACCTAGAACGACGAGGTGTTCACTTCGTCCGGCGCGTCCATCGGGGTCCGAGGGATAATCAGGTAGCCACCAGTGCCTTCATCTTGGGCCTTCAAAGGTGATGTTTTACCCGAAAAGGTCAAGGTAATGGTTTACCGTTGTGATGTGAAGCCGTATATCCCTCCTCCGATGCAGTGTTTTAAATGCTGGAAGTTCGGGCACATGTCATCTCGCTGCACTTCCGGCATCACATGTCGAGATTGTGGACGTCCTTTGCATCCCAATACTCCATGTGCTCTGCCTCCCATCTGTGTTAACTGCAGAGAACACCATTCCCCCTGCTCACCGGACTGTCGGGTCTTCCAGAAGGAAAGGAAGATAATGGAATATAAGACCCTGGACCGCCTGACCTACACCGAGGCAAGGCGGAAATATGAGCGCCTACATCCTGTGCCCATGACGTCTACCTATGCCGCTGCTGCATCACCTGTGCTCGCCCCATCAGTTTCGCGACTTCCAGCCGGATCGATGAGTGGTACAACTGCCCCCTTGCCAGTGGGGGGCTCTGCCCACCGGGTTGCTCCTGCGGCACCTACCTCAGGAGAAACGCCATCCCCCCATCAGAGACGTCCGTCCCTGCTTCTAAGCCGGAGAGGTGTCCAACTTCTTCGGCTTCTCACGCTCGCAAAGGGTCCCTTGGGTCCCTTCCTTCCCAGGTTTCCACCAGTGGGAAGGCTGACGACCGACAGTGGCGTACGTGCCCACAATCAGCTGGTCGAAGGGCTTCACGATCCTCCTCAGTCCCGGAGACTGAATCGGTGAAGCCCTCTCAGCCAGTTAAACCCAAGGAGCAGCGTGAGAAATCCAAGAAGAAGAGCTCTAAGCCCAAGGAACTCGCGGTGGCAGCCACTCCGCCGCAACCTTCCAGCTCTGCGTCTGAGGACGGGGTGGAGATTCTGGCGTCCGCTGAGGACCTCGATCTCGCCGGTCCCTCAGACACCATGGATAGCACTAGCACGGGTGCTCAATCGGAGGCAGCAGGTGACCCAGCGGCGTAATCTGCCTTCCCAGTCCCGTCATGCCTTTCACAGACATGGAAAATACCATCCTCCAGTGGAACTGCAGCGGTTTCTTCCACCATCTCGCTGAGCTCCGGCAGCTTATCAGCCTTCACCCTTTCTTCTGCATTGCTCTTCAGGAAACTTGGTTTCCAGCGATGCGAACCCCCACCCTCCGAGGCTATCGGGGTTATTATAAGAACCGAGCAGCTTATGAAAGGGTGTCTGGTGGCGTCTGCATCTATGTCCTTAACTCTCTTCACAGCGAGTCTGTCCCTCTACAAACAGCTTTGGAGGCTGTCGCTGTTAGGGTGTGGACGCCACAGGCTATTACCGTCTGCAGTCTTTACCTTCCACCGGATGGTGATGTTGCGCAGCATGAGCTGGCTGCACTGCTAGCCCAATTGCCATCACCTTTCTTCTTACTGGGCGACTTCAACGCCCATAACCCTCTGTGAGGTGGGTCAGTGGCAACAGGTCGAGGAGCCACCATTGAGCATTTATTGGAACAGCACGATCTTTCACTCTTAAATAATCGTTCCATCACACACTTCAGCGTGGCGCACGGCACATACTCCGCCATTGACCTTTCGATCTGTAGCCCTCGCCTCTTATTGTCTGTCCAATGGAGTGTGCATGACGACCTGTGTGGCAGTGACCACTTTCCGATCCTTCTGTCACTGCCACAACGTCACTCTTCTGGGCGCCCCAGCAGATGAGCTATGAATAAGGCTGACTGGGATTTGTTTTCCTCCACTGCCGCTATTGAGCCTCTCTCTAGTGATGACATTGATGCGGCAGTTCAATCGGTCATCACCGGCATCGTTACTGCCGCCGAATCTGCCATTCCTCGTTCTTCTGGGTCCCCTCGGCGGAGGGCTGTGCCTTGGTGGTCGCCTGAGATCGCTGAAGCGGTTAAAGATCGCCGGCGGGCGCTCCAGCGTCACAAGCTACATCCCTTCAAACGGCTGCGTGCGCGGGCCCGCCTCCTTATCCGCCAAGGCAAGAAGGAGTGCTGGGAGCGGTATGTGTCCACCATTGGCCTCCATGTCACTCCGTCGCAGGTCTGGGCCAAGATTCGACGCGTCTACGGCTATCGGACCCCTGACAGCGTCCCTGCGCTCTCTCTGAATGGAGCAGTTTGTACTGACTCCGACGTCATTGCAAACCGCTTAGCAGAGCATTTTGCTGTGAGTTCCGCTTCTGCGAATTACCCCCAGGCCTTCCGCTCCATTAAAGAGCGGATGGAACGTCGGAGCCTTTCTTTTCGCACAAACACTTCTGAATCCTACAATGCTCCATTCAGTGAGTGGGAATTTCACAGTGCCCTTGCCGCTTGCCCTGATACCGCTCCCGGGCCCGATCGCATCCACTGTCAGATGCTGAAACACCTTTCAGTGGACTGCAAGCGACGCCTCCTCGACCTTTACAACCGTCTCTGGGTCGAGGGTGAGTTTCCGTCGCAATGGCGGGAGAGCATTGTCATCCCCGTTTTGAAACCGGGCAAGAGCCCTTTGGAGGTGGACAGCTACCGCCCCATTAGCCTCACCAACGTTCTTTGCAAGCTTCTCGAACGGATGGTGAGCCGGCGCTTGAATTGGGTACTGGAGTCTCGGGGCCTTCTGGCTCCGTCTCAGGGTGGGTTCCGTAAAGGCCGCTCCGCCGCCGACAATCTGGTGAGCCTGGAGTCGGCCATCCGTACTGCCTTTGCCCGCCGTCAGCACCTGGTCGCGGAAGGCGTACGATACGACATGGCGTCATCACATCCTTTCTAAGCTTCATGGATGGGGTCTTCGGGGCCCTCTGCCGATTTTTATCCGCAATTTCCTGTCGTATCGTACCTTCCGCGTGCAAGTCGCAGCCTCATATAGTTCCTCCCACGTCCAGGAGAACGGCGTGCCACAGGGTTCTGTTTTAAGTGTCTGCCTGTTTTTAATAGCCATTAACGGGCTCGCTGCGGCCGTGGGAAATTCTGTCTCCACTTCCCTGTATGCTGACGACTTCTGCCTTTACTACAGCTCTACTGGCATTGCAGCTGTTCAACGTCAGCTACAGGGCGCTATCCGCAAGGCGCAGTCTTGGGCTGTAGCTCATGGGTTCCAGTTTTCGGCAGCCAAGACCTGCGTTATGCATTTCTGCCGGCGACATACTGTCCACCCGGAGCTGCAGCTTTCTCTTAACGGCGAACTTCTTTCAGTGGTGGAATCGCACAGGTTTTTGGGGGTGGTTTTCGATGCCCGGTTGACTTGGCTGCCTCATATCCGGCAGCTCAAACAGGCGTGTTGGCGGCATCTCAATGCTCTGCGATGTTTGAGCCACACCCGCTGGGGCGCCGACTGATCTACCCTGTTCCGGCTCTACCAGGCGTTAATCCAGTCTCGTCTGGACTATGGGAGCCTGGCTTATGGCTCAGCTTCTCCATCTGCATTGCGGGTGCTGGACCCAATCCTCCATAGCGGGATACGCCTTGCCACTGGTGCTTTCCGCACCAGCCCTGTGGACAGCATACTAGTGGAGGCAGGTGTCCCTCCACTGCGGTTACGACGCCAACAATTACTGGCTGCTTATGCTGCCCATGTTTTTAGCTTGCCCAGGTATCCAAATTAACGTGTCCTGTTCCCGCAGTCAGTCGTCCATCTGCCAGACCGTCGGCCCCGGTCGGGTTGTCCGATCTCCGTACGTGTCAAGGAGCTTCTCTCCGGGCTTGGGTTTTTCCGTGTTCTACCTCCTTTCCGGGCACCTCTGCGTACACCCCCGTGGTGTGTTCCTCGCCCTTGCCTTCGGTTCGACTTGGCACAGGGCTCGAAGGACTCATTCCCTCCAGAGGCCTTCCGCCGCCGCTTTTATTCCATCCTGGCCACGTATCAGGGCTCTGGAATTGTTTACACTGACGGTGCGATGGTTGCTGGTCGTGTCGGATAAGCGCTAACTCTAGGGGACCATTCCAAACAACGTTCCTTGCCGGATGGCTGCAGCGTTTACGCTGCTGAGCTGGTCGCCATCTTTCGTGCCCTAGAGTATATCCGCTCCTGCTCAGGTGAGTCCTTCGTTATCTGTAGCGATTCCCTGAGCGGTTTACGAGCTCTCGACCAGTGTTTCCCTCGTTCTCGTCTGGTGATGGCTATCCAGGAGTCCCTGTACACTCTTGACCGTTGCGGCTGCTCTGTGGTCTTTGTTTGGACCCCAGGCCATGTTGGGATACCCGGCAATGAGAATGTTGACCGCCTGGCGAAAGAGGCCACCAGTCAACCACCTCTGGAGATTGGCCCCCCGGCGACTGATTTGCGGGCACTATTACGCCGCAAAATTTTCGATTTATGGGACGCTGAATGGCGCAACCTGCCCGTACCAAACAAACTCCATCGTATCAAGTCGACGACGACTGTGTGGCGGTCGTCCATGCGGGTCTCCCGCCAGGAGTCTGTTGTCCTCTGCCGGCTGCGCATCGGCTACACTCGGCTGACGCACGGCCACTTATTGCGCCGTGAGGACCCACCTCTGTGTCGCTGCGGCTCCGTTTTATCTGTGGTGCCCATTTTATTTTAGTGCCCGCTTTTAGCTGTGCTCAGGCAGACGTTCGCACTGCCTGACACGCTCCCTGCCCTTCTATCTGATGACCCTGCTATGGCTGGCTTAGTTTTACGTTTTATGCGGGCAGGGTTTTTTTATAATTTAATCTGAGTGTTTGTGTTTTATTTTATTGTTTTGTGTTGATTCTGGCCTTTGGCCTACGGTTTTAAACTCAGTTATTAATGTGTTCTCGGTGGTTGGCTTTTCCTTTTTTTGTTCCTATGGTCGGCCAACCACCGTCGCACTCTGTGTGATTTTCGTTCGTCTTGTCTGGTCTTTATCTACGTTTCTCTTGTTCTGTGTCGTCTGTGCTCTACTCTGTTCATCGTTTTTATTCTCTGTGGTTGTTTTTAGGATTTGGAAAAAGGGACCGATGAGCGTCGTAGTCTGGTCCCTTTAATCCCACAAACCAACCAACCAAAATTTAAAATGAAAAATTGTGTGAATTTGTATTAAGTCCCCAACTTACGTTATATTTCACTGTGACAGGTGTTGGTTTTAGTTTGGCACTTTCTCCTCGAATGCACCGACGCTTTGGACTGCTTACCTCCAGAAGAGACGATATTTTTTGATCTTTGCGTTTTTTATTTGGTGCAGGAAACACATTTCTTTTGGTTCTACATAGAACGTTTACTGGGGTAGGGCAGCAATTAAAATGATCCCCTCTGTGTTGGCAGGGAGGATCGAAATTCGTTACAAGAGGATTTTTGCCACGATATCTAAGACAAAAAGAATAAGAATAATTTATCGTGACATTATTTACTGATGAATGTGGCGGACACAAATTCTATTTTTATAATAAGGAGGTATGTTGTTGTTGTGGTCTTCAGTCCAGAGACTGCTACTCTATCCTGTGCAAGCCTCTTCATCTCCCAGTACTTACTGCAACCTACATCCTTCTGAATCTGCTTAGTGTATCCATCTCTTGGTCTCCCTCTACGACTTAAACTCTCCACCCTTCCCTCCAATACTAAATTGATCCATCAAAACATGTCCTACTAACCGATCCCTTCTTCTAGTCAAGTTGCGCTACAAAGTTCTCTTCTCCCCAATTCTACTCAATACCTCTTCATTAGTTATGTGGTCTATCCATCTAATCTTCAGCATTCTTCTGTAGCACCACATTTCGAAAGCTTTTATTCTCTTTTTGTACAAACTATTTATCGTCCATGTTTCACTTCCATACATGGCGATGCTCCATACAAATACTTTCAGAAAAGGCTTCCTGACACTTAAATCTATACTCGACGTTAACAAATTTCTCTTCTTCAGAAACGCTTTCCTTTCCATAGCCAGTCTACATTTTATATTCTCTCTACTTCGACCATCATCAGTTATTTTGCTCCCCCAAATAGCAAAACTTATTTACTACTTTATGTGTCTCATTTCCTAACTTAATTCTCTCAGTATCACCTGATTTAATTCGGGTACATTGCATTATCATCGTTTTGCTTTTGTTGATGTTCATCTTATATCCTCCTGTTAAGACACTGTCCATTCCGTTCAGCTGCTCTCCCAGGTCCTTTTCTGTCTCTGACAGAATTACAATATCGTCGGCAAACTTCAAAGTTCTCCATGGATTTTAATTCCTATTCCAAATTTTTCTTTTGTTTCCTTTACTGCTTGCTTAATGCACGGATTGAATAACATCGGGGATAGGCTACAACCCTGTCTCACTGACTTCTCAACCTCTGCTTTCCTTTCATGCCGCTCGACTTTTATAATTGCCATCTGGTTTCTGTACAAATGGTAAATAGCCTTTCCATCTCTGTATTTGACCCCTGCCACCTTTAGAATTTGAATGAAAGTATTCCAGTCAACATTGTGAAAAGCTTTTTTTAAAACTTCCTGGCAGATTAAAACTGTGTGCCCGACCGAGACTCGAAATCGGGACCTTTGCCTTTCGCGGGCAAATGCTCTACCATCTGAGCTACCGAAGCACGACTCACGCCCGGTACTCACAGCTTTACTTCTGCCAGTACCTCGTCTCCTACCTTCCAAACTTTACAGAAGCTCTGGGAGCTTTTTTTAAGTCTACAATTGCTAGAAACGTAGGTTTGCCTTTCCTTAGACTGTCTTCTAAAATAAGTCATAGGGTCAGTATTGCCTCGCGTGTTCCTACATTTCTATGGAATCCCCCCGAGATCGGCTTCTACCAATTTTTTCCATTCGTTTGTAAAGAATTCGAGTTAGTATTTTTCAACCGTGACTTATTAAATTGATAGTTCGGTAATTTTCACACCTGTCAACACCTGCTCTCTTTGAGATTGGAATTATTATATTCTTCCTGAAGCTATTTTGCCTGTCGCATACACCTTGTTCGCCAAATGGATGAGTTTTGTCATGGCTGGCTCTCCCAAGGCTATCAGTAGTTCTAATGGAATGTTGTCTACTCCCGGGGCCTTGTTTCGACTTAAGTTTTTCAGTGCTCTGCCAAATTATTCACGCAATATCATATCTCTCAATTCATCTTCATCTAAGTCCTCTTCCATTTCCATAATATTGTCCTCAAGAACATCGCCCTTGTATAGACCCTCTATATACTCCTTCCACATTTCTGCTTTCCCTTCTCTGCTTAGGACTGATTTCCCATCTGAGCTCTTGATACTCATACAGGTGGTTCTCTTTTCTCCAAAGGTCTTTTTAATTTTCTTGTGGGCAGTATACAGGGTGTTACAAAAAGGTACGGCCAAACTTTAAGGAAACATTCCTCACACACTAATAAAGAAAAGATGTTACGTAGACAAGTGTCCGAAAACGCTTAATTTCCATGTTAGAACTCATTTTAGTTTCGTCAGTATGTACTGTACCTCCTCGATTCACCGCCATGATTTCGTACCCGATACTACCTGTGCTGCTAGAACATGTGCCTTTGAAAGTACGACACAACATGTGGTTCATGCACGATGCAGCTCCTGCATATTTCAGTCGAAGTGTTCGTACCCTTCTCAACAACAGATTCGGTGACCGATGGATTGGTAGAGCGGACCAATTTCATGGCCTCCACGCTCTCCTGACCTCAACCCTCTTGACTTTCATTTATGGGGGCATTTGAAAGCTCTTGTCTATGCAACCCCGGTACCAAATGTAGAGACTCTTCGTGCTCGTATTGTGGACGGCTGTGATACTATACGCCATTCTCCAGGGCTGCATCAGCGCATCAGGGATTCCATGCGACGGAGGGTGGATGCATGTATCCTCGCTAATGGAGGACATTTTGAACATTTCCTGTAGCAAAGTGTTTGACGTCACGCTGGTACGTTCTGTTGCTGTGTGTTTCCATTCCATGATTAATGTGATTTGAAGAGAAGTAATAAAATGAGCTCTAACATGGAAAGTAAACGTTTCCGGACACGTGTCCACATAACATATTTTCTTTCTTTGTGTGTGAGGAATGTTTCCTGAAAGTTTGGCCGTACCTTTTTGTAACACCCTGTATATCTTACCGCTAGTGATATATGCTTATACATTTTTGCATTTGTCCTCTAGCCATCCCTGCCAAGCCATGTTGCACTACCTGTCGATATCATTTTTGAGACGCCTGCTTCATTTACCGCATTTTTATATTTTCTCCTTTCATCAACTAAATTAAATATGTCTTCTGTTACCCAAGGGTTTCTATCAGCCCTCGTCTTTTTACCTGCTTGATCCTCTGCTGCCTTCACTATTTAATCTCACAAAGCTACCGATTCTTCTTCTACTGATTTTAATGTTTTTATGTATTACATTTTACACGCTGTGAACAAACACGTAAGTTAAAAATTGGTAGTCGATCCGAACTCTTATTACAAATATTAATTGTCACAGTAAATGCAGCACCGCCGCAGACGCGTAAGGTAGTGATAACACAGTGGGCGCCCCAGGAAGAACGACGTCTGCGATCGCTATCTGAACCACTCTACGTCGGACACGCTCAGAACGGACATGGCCTTCCTGGCCACAATCTGAACAGGTACGCGGCTGGCCATCGTACATCACGACAGCCCTGCAGCCGGCAATAGGCAAGTAGGAAGGCGCGTGTCTCTGTAGTTCAATTTTCATCTGACGGACACCATTGAGGACGTGGTATGTTTCGATTGTCTTCCATGTTTCTGCCACAAGACTGACGACGTTGTCGTAAGGTTTAAAGGCGGCCACCACATGTTTTTCAACAGAAAATGCCATATATGCTTTCACCAGTCAAATTTTGAATGATCTGAATAACCGAACACCACCCATTGGGATTTTTTGTGATCTCTCAAAGGCTTTTGATTGTGTAAATCATGAAATTCTGCTAGACAAGCTCAAGTATTGTGGCATGAGTGGGACAGTGCACAAATGGTTTAATTCGTACCTAACTGGAAGAGTGCAGAAAGTTGAAATAAGTAGTTCTCGTAACATGCAAAGATCAGCACATTCCTCAAACTGGGGAACTATCAAGAATGGGGTTCCACAAGGGTCAGTCTTGGGTCCTTTGTTGTTCTTATTATATATTAATGACTTGCCATTCTATATTCATGAAGAGGCAAAGTTAGTTCTCTTTGCTGATGATACAAGTATAGTAATCACACCTGACAAACAAGAATTAACTGATGAAATTGTCAATACTGTCTTTCAGAAAATTACTAAGTGGTTCCTTGTAAACGGACTCTCACTGAATTTTGATAAGACACAGTACATACAGTTCCGTACAGGGAATGGTTTGACGCCATTAATAAATATAGACCTTAATCAGAAGCATATAGCTAAGGTAGAATATTCCAAATTTTTAGGTGTGTCCATTGATGAGAGATTAAATTGGAAGAAACACATTGATGATCTGCTGAAACGTTTGAGTTCAGCTACTTATGCAATAAGTGTCATTGCAAATTTTGGTGATAAACATCTTAGTAAATTAGCTTACTACGCCTATTTTCGCTCATTGCTTTCATATGGCATCATATTTTGGAGGAATTCATCACTGAGGAATAAAGTATTTATTGCACAAAAGCGTGTAATCAGAATAATAGCTGGAGTCCACCCAAGATCATCCTGCAGACATTTATTTAAGGATCTAGGGATATTCACAGTAGCTTCTCAGTATATATACTCTCTTATGAAATTTGTTTTTAACAACCAAACCCAATTCAAAAGTAATAGCAGTGTGCATAACTACAGTACTAGGAGAAAGAATGATCTTCACTATTCAAGATTAAATCTAACTTTGGCACAGTAAGGGGTGAATTATACTGGCACTAAAGTCTTTGGTCACTTACCAAATAGTATCAAAAGTCTGACAGATACCCAACAAGTATTTAAGAAGAAATTAAAAGAATTTCTGAAGGACAACTCCTTCTACTTCATAGAGGAATTTTTAGATATAAATTAAGAAAAAATTTTTTAAAAATAAAAATAAAAAAATAAAGAAAAACATAAAACACAAAAAATAAAGTTGTTATATTAAGTATGTTGTTAAATTAACCTAATTATGTCATGTATTGGAAAATTCGACTCGTTCCACATCATTACGAAATATCGTATTCATGATCCATGGAACTAGTATTAATCTAATCTAATCTAATCTAATCTGACGGTACTTGAAACAGGTGGTCGAAAACCCGCAACGTTCGGAGGCGAAAACCAACATGATAAACTACGACAGTTCCTGCATGCCCGTCAGAGTATCGAAACTTGAGAGCGTTAGCGTGGCGCCACACAACGTCGGCGTATCGCTCGTCATTTGCCAGCTTTATACGTACACGGTAGTACTGAGGATCGAGAAATGAATCCGGAGAACATCTTGTGGCGGGAGACGCATTTCGTCTCGTATAAGACGTTGTACTCCATACGGCTTCGCTCGTTCGTGATCCAATGAAAAAGTTAGTTTAATTGTGGCTTGGCGGTAAGAAAACGCCGTGATGGTCGATGAAGTCGGACGCTGAGACAAGGCGCTACGCGGAAGTAAACAAACGCGCGCTCGCTCGCAAGCAGTAGAACAGGTGAGACGCAAACAAGGCGCGCGCCCCACCACAGCCAAAGGTCGACTGAGCACTCGGTTTACGACGCTATCAACTGCGCTACGGCTTCAACATGGCAGCCAAGCCTCCGAACATAAGATACACTGCAGGAAGCCTTTGCCTACCGATACGCAGTTACCTGTCATTTTATTATAACAAATCGTAGCTAGAATTAGGCTATATTCATACCTGTACTCTGTGATAAAGCAAATCCACCAAATACGTAGCTGAACTCAGTGTAATATGGCGGGTCCGTTCTTTTTGTGGCGCAAAAGCGATGTCGCACCTCATTCGTCGCGTTTCTCTTCACGAGGCAAAAAATTTGACACGCCCCGCAGTGCAGTGGGACATGGAATTCCACGGTGTGACGTCACCAGCCCCTCGTCCACATGCGTTTTCATGTTTCGTGGGAGGACGGCTTAAAGCCACCGGCACAAGGCCCATGCTTTCGAACGTCAACGTTAAGCGTGTCGAGTTCTACGTGCTGCTGAACGCCCAGAAACGAAGCGACTTGAGTACGTCACGGTATACGCGACAGTAACGCCCACAGCGGCAGTTGTCAGCTTTAACTGGCTGGCACATCACACTGTTTACGAAATAGACGTGTGAAAAAGTTCTACGTTTTCTCTGTTAAAACGCACATTTACTCCTTTGTCCATATGCTAGTCTTGTTGTTCTGTGTGTAGTATACATTAAAACTTCGCTCAAAATGGTTCAAATGGCTCTGAGCGCTATGGGACTTAACATCTGAGGTTATCAGTGCGCTGGACTTAGAATTACTTAAACCTAACTAACCTAAGGACATCACACACATCCATGCCCGAGGCAGGATTCGAACCTGCGACCGAAGCAGCAGCGCGGTTCCGGACTGAAGCGCCTAGAACCGCTTTGCCACAAAAACGTCGCTATCCATCAACACAGTATAAGGAAAAAAGGAAAGTACCACGTTCTGTCAGTAGGGACATCGGCTTATAAAAGTACCATCATAAATACTGCGATACAAATTTGCAATAGTTGTCCACGTAAGAAAAAATTATTTCATCATTCTCAATTTTTAGTAAATCCCCCAAGGATATTTTTACTTGATCATTGTTCATATTCGGTAACAAAATCTTTGCAGCATGTGAAAACCTGGAACAAGAAATGGCTAAAAATCTTACTGTAAATAGTGCAAGCTGTCTTGTAGATAAAGCGAATCTAAAATACTCACACCCCATAAAGAACGAACTTATATTTACGTAACATCAAATATTATAGAATATATCTGTATAAAATTAATAATAAAATATCATAATTCATTAGAAAACACAGAAGTTAGTATTCAGTGTGATACGATCCAGCAACACATGAGCTGTTTCTTTGCAATTCTGTGGTTTTCTTTTCTTTCCCTCTGGAGCTCTGCATATTGGCAAATTGTTTGCATCCGTGCCCTCTTTTGTGTAGCGGTAGGGAAGAGTGGACACAGCCGGCTTCAGGCTGGGTGGAGACAAGGTGGGCAGCGGTCGAACCTCGAGGCCTGGTCACGACGCCCCTCCCCCACCTCCCTCCCTGCCTGTCACTGTGCTGGTCCCACAGATGGTACTGGCCTTTTAATTTATTTATATTTATTTAAACTTTATAACTTGCTATCCAAAAAAGAAATATTCGGACTTAATCCTACAAGGTTTCTGTAACTTAAAAAGGAAAAAAAATCAGTTCCAGTCGTGGCCCACTAAAATTTTTTTTTAATTAAAAAAAGACGAGCAAGGTCACAATAATGAAATATACTGTCTAACAGTACACCTGAAAAAGGACCATGTTGAAAATACCAAGAGAACCAGTCAACACTGTTTTCTTTTTTTTGTCAAGTTTACCAAAATCAAGAAACTGAAATGAAACATTCGAACAGAAAAGGGATTCTACACTACGTTTAACTTCTTGACGATTAAATACCAGATGCAGCATATTCGCAAAAAGCTCAGTATGGCATGGCATCCTTTGCCACGTGCAATGGGCCGTGACCACGTACCTGTAAAAGACACAAGGATCTGGATCATATCTGTTCCCCACCATATAATACATAACCGTATTCTTCTTCGTTCTTTCTGTTTGAAATTCATTTGGTTCAAACAGCTTATTTAGCAATTTCTACCTTGTATTCTCCCGTGCCTTCATTTTTCTCTCGTTTAGAATGCGTTTGAAACTGCTGTTATCTTAAAGTTTCCTTGGCTGGGGTATCAGTTAGGATGGGAATGCAAAATAGTGCCTAAAAGTGCCTCTTCGTTATATATGAAATAGTTTCAAACCTACAGTAGTAACTTTGAGTCCTGCAAATTGTACAAATGTAATATTTAAAGTAGAATAATCTCGTGTGAACGAACATATGTTTATCTACAGTAATGGTAGAAGCTGAAGAAGTGAATTAAAATTTGTGTCACGGATGAGACATGAACCTGGGTGTCTTGCTTACCTCCTCACAGCCGTAGAGTTCACCCAGCTGCACGGACTACTCTAGTTCAATACTTTCCCTAACACAAACTTCAATTCACACCTTCAGCCTATTTTCCCCTTCTTAAATCATCAGTATTGCTCGGGGGTTATTCTAATAGCAGAGAGCCTCAGCAATACTGACGATTTAAGAACGGAAAAATAGGCTGATGGTGTGAATTGAAGTTTGCGTTTGGGAGGGCATTGCATTAGGGTAGCCTGTGTATCAGAATGAGATTTTCACTCTGCAGCGGAGTGTGCGCTGATACGAAACTTCCTGGCAGATTGCCGGCCAGGGTGGCCGAGCGGTTCTAGGCACCACAGTCTGGAACCGCGCGACCGCTACGGTCGCAGGTTCGAATCCTGCCTCTGGCATGGATGTGTGTGACGTCCTTAGGTTAGTTAGGTTTAAGTACTTTTAAGTTCTAGGGGACTGATGACCTTAGAAGTTAAGTCCCATAGTGCTCAGAGCCATTTGAACCTGGCAGATTAAAACTGTGTGCCGGACCGAGACTCGAACTCGGCAAAGGTCTCGAGTCTCGGTCCGGCACACAGTTTTAATCTGCCAGGAAGTTTCATATCAGCGCACACTCCGCTGCAGAGTGCAAACCCCATTCTGGAAACATCCCCCAGGCTGTGGCTAAGCCATGTCTCCGCAATATCGTTTCTTCCAGGACTGCTAGTTCTGTGAAGTTTGGAAAGTAGGAGAAGAGCTACTGGCGGAAGTAAAGCTGTGAGGGCGCCGCGTGAGTCGTGCTTGGGTAGCTCTGATGGTAGAGCACTTCCCTGCGAAAGGTAAAGGTCCCGAGTTCGAGTCTCGGACCTGCACACAGTTTTAATCTACCAGGAAGTTTCAGCCTGTGGATGTGTGTAACATATACTGCTGTTGTATAATTTCTAGCACATCTGCCCAGTAATTAGGACACCTGGGTTCGAGTGCTGCTCATGGCCTATCCTTCCAAGTTTTCTTTATACGCGTGATACTAGACAGATTATGTGATAACTTTCACATCTGTCCGCTCTTACTTTGTGTTTATTTAATTCTATGTTGCAAATGACGTTTTGTAGAAGAGACTGCGAGTACAACAGTTAGTACTGCTCTGTCGTGTAAATCACTTGGGCTAATGCCAGGGTGATTCACTGGGGTTCAGCTGGATAAAGCGATTTGCCTTCAGAAGCATCTCTCTTTGTTTTGAGCTAAAGATAAGAGTGTTTGCTTATTTACTCCCTGTTGTGTAATGGGATTGTCCTCTGGTGTAGTGTACATAAAGTAAATAATGTGTTTGTTCAGGAGAAGCCGGCAGTAAGAATATTGTGTAAAGTACTTAACCTAACGTCTTCCAAAAGCCTCTTTGACGACCTTTGAATTATCACCCTCCTTTCCCAATACATTTGATCCATAACTTTTTTGGTGCTGACCATAAAATTCAATTTCACTTTAACTGTGATATACACAATCACAGCACAAGACACAAAAAAGTCATGTAGACTTCGCCTCCTCGTTCAGGGTTCAGAATAAAATTACGTACTCTCATGGCAAGAAATTTAAGGGGAGACGGTGGTAGGTATCATTAAAAAGCCACGTTTTTATTTGCTTATTTGAAAGTAAATATAATTGAGATTATATCCCCAATTTTTTCTTAGAAATTCGAACTACAAATGATATAAAAGTTAAACCCGTTTGCATTGTAATGCGTCAAGCTCACTTTTCAAGGTATCCAGTGGAGGCAAAATTTTTTTGGTCAATTTTGCATGTGAACCTGAAAACATAGCCTTAGAAGGCTGTGATTTTTTTTTTGTATACAACACAGGCTGGTGCTTAGGCCATATTCAGAAGGAGGGGTGAACGACTCAGAAGACTTTTTGCAGACAATAAAGGCAAGCTACTAGAGGATAGGAAGCCACTGTATGGTAAAAACAAAGAAGAGAAATGACAGCGTGCAAGTCTATTATGGTGCTGCAATTAGAAATAACCTCACAGATTTGGATAGTATGAGGAAGGCATTATGAGCTGGACACTACACCTCAACATGGGCTATGTTCTAACGAATGATGCAAATTTCAGAAAAGTAGGGAAAGTGGAGAAGCTTACAGCCATAAAAATACTTTCCTTATGAGTTTGCAATGGCCGTTAACCCAACTTTTCGAGCACTGGCTTCGCCATAACTGCCAGAAAAACGTCCGCATGACAAAACGCAGAACCCAAATGAAAGTTTCAATGCTCTTATTTGGAAGAGATGCTTAAAGACAGTGTTTGTTTCCAATTTTGGTAGTGAAGATTCCTGCATTGGAAGCTGCAGCAGTGTTTAATGATGGGAATGTAGCAAGACTTCACATCCTCAGCAAGTTGGGCTTCACACTTGGAGTCTTGACTGAGCAGACACTGCGGATCATGGATGAGCAACGAATCGCGAAGGCGGAGACTTTAGTACAGAATACAGAAAAAAATTTCTAGGCAAAGGAGCAGAGAAGCTAAAAGAGCTGCAGAGGGTGATGATGAAGAACTGGAATATGGGTATGGGCAGTTTTAGGTAAAATATGGTTAAAAGAAGAATTAAAACATTTGATCCAAACTTTAAAACGATTTTTCTGCAACTTAAGGTTTTCTCCATCCAGGGACACATATATCAGAAACTATTGGAAGGATTTCGATGAAATTTGGCACACCTATTCGTTTACACGGAATCAATGTTCAAGTGGAACAAATCTATATAAACAGTTTTAAGGTTAGTAATATATGGAAAATTTGTCCATAAAAATGTTCAAATCCAAAAACCAAAGAAAATAATAGAAATAACTTACCTAAATGTCACTGTATTTAATTGTACATTTATTAATGTAGATTGCTTTACCATAGAAAACATTGCCAAATTTCCCTGGAATTAATGAAGGAGTGTACATTAAAACAATAATGTAACAAAAAATTCTAAATTCTCTCACAGCATTAAAAATTATTAAGAAGTCTGTAAAAATTATTTGAAGCATATTGGATTCCTATACATAAGTGTGCAAAATTTGGGTGAGATTTGACAAGAAATGACAGATATATGGGTTTACAATATTGCCACCATCTCCTCTCAACATGTTTGAATACTCGTAACAGTGTCATTTCTATTCGCCCGGCCGGTATGGCCGAGCGATTCTAGGCGCTTCAGTATGGAACCGTGCGACCGCTACGGTGTCAGGTTCGAATCCTGCCTCGGGCATGGATGTGTGTGATATCCTTAGGTTAGTTAGGTTTAAGTAGTTCTGAGTCTAGGGGACAGATGACCTCAGATGTTAAGTCCCATAGTGCTCAGAGCCATTTAAACCATTTTCATTTCTGTTCGCCCTGTTGTGTATTTCTTCCAGTTGCCTTCTGTACTACACTGTAGTAATTATTTCTATCGATAGGCCAAGATTTATCGAGGTATGTTACATGGCAGTGGCGCATCATGCGGAAGTTACTTACGGTCCTAAGTTTTGCACACCGGTCTGATTCCTTGTTTACTGGAATATTTTCTTCTTTTGGTACATACTGCCACCTCTCAAAATACGGAACACTTTCTTTCAACATCCTGCATATCTTGACTCGTTCCATCTCCCTCAAGGTCCTCTTTTGTGACGTCATGTACGGAACACGATGAATGAACAAATGAAAAGATGTTATCTTGCAAGACCTTTCTCAGGAAAGCTCACGACGCCTGGAACTGGTTATGAATGCTGTGTTCGTTATATCTGCGGTGCTCGACGCTTTGATTCATATTTTACCATCATAGGCACAGCTATCGCTGCGGCGTGTAGGCAGGCGGAGAGGTTTCCATACCTTCCGTCTTCTATACTGTCTCATGAATGAACGCTGTCCCTCAAATCTCTCCTCGACCTCAACGCTCTTGTCTGAACAACACAGCAGAAACACCCTTTTCCATCAGGGCAAAGTCCTTCCTGTCCCATTCCATCGTTCAGCCACTTTATTGAAGTCCTTCTCAGCTGCAGGAACCCGGCTGTGAAGTAACCTCCCGCATTATATTACAGAACTGCATAATATCTTCAGAAGATACCCTAGTTCCTTCGTCTTTCCAACGAGATCTTCGTTGTTTCCCAGTATTCTTTGTCGCTGCAGTCTCCTTTCATTTCCTTTCCCCAGCACTCACTATATTAGAAACCATGTATTTTGCCGTTCTATAAATTCTTCTTTTGTCTACCACTATCATTATTGTTATTATTGTCACAGTAATTCTCATTATTATTATGATTATTATTACTATATTATCATTGTTAGTGGCTGCAGCTGCAGCAGTACAGGTAATGCCAGTATTAATATCGTCAGTTCATAGTTACTATAATTTACTCACAGCACCACTGCAGACACTCAAGTCATTTTAATATTTTTCCAAAGAAAATTCCGCACTGCCGGCCGGGGTGGCCAAGCGGTTAAAGGCGCTACAGTCTGGATCCGCGCGACCGCTACGGTCGCAGGTTAGAATCCTGCCTCTGGCATGGATGTGTGTGACGTCCTTAGGTTAGTTAGGTTTAAGTACTTCTAAGTTCTAGGGGACTGATGACCTTAGAAGTTAAGTCCCATAGTGCTCAGAGCCATTTGAACCATTTTTTGAAAATTCCGCACTGGCTGTATCAATGATTTTTATTAAATGTGCGACGGATTTCGCACCACTTATCGGTGCATCCTCTGGCAACATACGCTATTTATAACGTGGTAACGTTGAACATTGCCCTGTAGCCACTCCCCAGCGTATATTGCCTGAGGATGCACCGATAAGTGGTGCGAAACCGGTCGCAGATTTAATAAAAATCATTGATACAGCCAGTGCGGATTTTTCTTTGGAGAAATGTCGAAGTTTGGCTGTGGTTGCCCGCCCTACAAACAACATTTTAATACTGTCACACTAAAATTGTTCGGTAAATATGACGTAATACGGGCTGGGGCAAATAAGAGTGGCCTGGAGAACAGAGTTCTAGGGTACAAAGAAAACCAGTAGAGGAAAGAAAATGCAGTTCTAACCTGACTACAGCAGATGTTGAAAGTGAGCACCATTCATCTCTAGGCACTTTTGGGCCCAGGTCAGCAAGTTGCCGAAGGCGGACCGAAACTGGACTGCTGGAATTGCTGCAGTCTCATCCGAAATGTTCTGCTGCAATTCTTGAAGTTTGTTGCAATACACCTTAGACTTGAGGGCTCCCCACACGCCGGTCGGTATGACCGAGCGGTTCTAGGCGCTTCAGTCTCGAACCACACGACTGCTACGGTGGCAGGTTCGAATCCTGTCTCGGTCATGGATGTGTGTGATGTCCTTAGGTTAGTGAGGTTTAAGTAGTTCTAAGTTACAGGGGAGTGATGACCTCAGATGTTGAGTCCCATAGTGCTCAGAGCCATTTGAACCATTTTTCTGAGCTCCTCGCGCTCCCCGCACAAAGGAGTCGCACACTGACAGGTCAGGTGACCTGGGTGGCCAGCTATCGCCGCGACCAGACTGACCTCCGCTAACAACTCTGTCAGGTGTGAAGACTGTGGAAATGTGCTCCAAGGTTCGGCCAGCTGTATGGGCAGTTGCTCCATCCTGTTGGAAGTAACTGCAGGCATTTCCCTCCTCGGTTAATGCTGCCACAAATGGTTTCAAAATGTATCCACTTGTCCAGTCCACTTTTATTTGCCCCACCCTGAAAAATTTGTTGGACCAAACTGCTGAGGTCATCGGTCCCTAGGCTTACGCACTAAATAAACTAACTTACCGTAAGGACAACACATACACCCATGCCCGAGGGAGGACTCGAACCTCTGACGGGGGGAGCCGCGCGAACCGTGTCAAAGCGCCTCATACCGAACGGCTATCCTGCGTGCCCCACCCTTTATGTACCGTTAGGTAAATATGATGTAATATATAGTGTAAACGTGAAACCCTGGTCCTATGTAAGAGAGGGCCTGATGGTGTAAGGTGCCATGACATGGGCACTTACACGTTAGTTTACCAATAATAGTATTAATAATAAAGGGACTGGCAAGGGCATCAGATCATCACTCTTTTGAATTATGATAAATATGAGGCATTCGAGCAGTATTCCGTGCATGTCTGCATGATTGAGCCACTAACTTCAAGCCTTGGTGAAAAGTGTAGGAAGTTGAGAATTGTTGAATATGAAGTCTGCAGAGGGCCGCAGCTCGCCGGGCTGCCGTGGGCGGCAGGTAGCAGTCACCGGAAACGCGGGACAATACGGAGCTTTTGGGGATAGCTCGGCATCCGGAGCCACCTGTGCTGGGAAACATGTGGCGAAGACGGGAACTTGGTTTGTCTACGGGCGTTATGACCTACTCGATCATTGGGTAGATCTCAGAAATGCCGTTGGAGGGATTTCGGCGATGATAGAGCGTTCGCCATTGGCCGAAACTGAGTAGCCTTCCGCCGCTTAGGAGACGAGAGAATTGTGGAGGGACTTCGCCTTCACCCATCGAGCGGTACGGACTTGTAGACGGCGTCTTGGCCATCGTCTTCGGAGGGAGACATACGGTCTGTATCGCAGCACTGCACCAACGCGTGTTCCGTGCAGAGTTCTGTGGTTAGAGCTCTTTGTGTGCTCAGAAGCGAGATTTTCACCAACGCCTAACCACTTCCAACAACTTACCTAATATTCTCGATCTAGAAGTTATCCTTGCGAGGTGCCGAGTACTTATCAACGCAGCTGCCGGTGATAGCGGCGCGTAATTGCAAATTGTAAATGTGCCATTCTCAAGAGTGTGTGGGTGGACAAAGAATTCACATTTTTTTGTAAATTTTGTCAGTTGCGGAGAATACCAAATTAACATGTCAATATTACGATCGAATTATCGACTTCATTGTAGCTAGCATTTACCCTGTCCCAGTAAGCTTTACATGTACTCTAGTCACTGCACAGCTTGCCCAGACGAGAAGGAAAGAAGGTTTGCAGTCTTCTATGTCAGCGACGGACAAATAAGCTTACAATGGGCCTAATCAGATCAGGTTAAGTAAATAAATAAATAAAGTAACAAGGCCCATCGATCCCCTGCCCAACCCCAACTACGCTTTTCCTTTTGGGAGCACGTTAGAACGTAGCCTTGCTGCCCCCTTTGGCCTTCCTCGCTGATCTCCACTCACTTGTGCTGTACAGTGCAGTGTACCACAGAGGGACCGCTCCGCGCGACACGCGAAGGAAAAACAGCTGAGATCGGAACGCAGACGAAGCGCTGCGCTGTGCCCGCCGCTCTCCCCTCTGGAAGTCCGACGTCGTATTTGACATCTGACCCCGGCCACCGAGGCGGTCGCTATTAATACCTCTCGCGCGTTTCCCAAGACGCCAACCCAGAAATAACAATCGCTGGACACAGATAGCGGGACGGAAATCAAACGGGCTGCGTCCTCTCACGCCCAAGCGGGAGCTCAGCAGAAGACACCGACACCTCTGAAGGACGAGTCACACGTCTGACAGGTCCGTAGTCGGGAGAAAATGCACTCCTCGCATCTACATCGTGCAAGCCACCGTGCGGTGCGTGGCGGAGGGTACGAGGGATACCCAACAAAACCGCGACAATGTTATAAAAGGTCTACACACGGTGGTCCATTGATCGTGACCGGGCCAAATATCTCACGAAATAAGCGTCAGACGAAAAAACTACAAAGAACGAAACTTGTCTAGCTTGAAGGGGGAAACCAGATGGCGCTATGGTTGGCCCGCTAGATGGCGCTGCCATACGTAAAAAAACGGACATCGACTGCGTTTTTTAAAATAGGAAACCCCATTTTTTATTACATATTCGTGTAGTACGTAAAGAAATATGAATGTTGTAGTTGGACCACTTTTTTCGCTGTAATAGTCACAAACATATGGCTCACAATTTTAGACGAACAGTTGGTAACAGGTAGGTTTTTTAAATTAAAATACAGAACGTAGGTACGTTTGAACATTTTATTTCCGTTGTTCCAATGTGACACATGTGCCTCTGTGAACTTATCATTTCTGAGAACGCATGCTGTTACAGCGTGATTAACTGTAAATACCACATTAATGCATAAATGCTCAAAATGATGTGCGTCAACCTGAATTCATTTGGCAATACGTGTAACGACATTCCTCTCAACAGCGAGTAGTCCGCCTTCCGTAATGTTCGCACATGCATTGACAATGCGCTGACGCATGTTGTCAGGCGTTGACGGTGGGTCACGATAGCAAATATCCTTCAACTTTCCCCAAAGAAATAAATCCGGGGACGTCAGACGCGGTGAACGTGCGGGCCATGGTATGGTGCTTCGACGACCAATCCACCTGTCATGAAATATGCTATTCAATACCGCTTCAACTGCACGCGAGCTATGTGCCGGACATCCATCACGTGGGAAGTACATCGCTATTCTGTCATGCAGTGAAACATCTTGTAGTAACATCGGTAGAACATTACGTAGGAAATCAGCATACATTGGACCATTTAGATTGCCATCGATAAAATGGGGGCCAATTATCCTTCCTCCCATAAGGCCGCACCATACATTAACCCGCCAACTTGTCACAGCCATCGTGGATTTTCCGTTGCCCAATAGTGTATATTATGCTGGTTTACGTCACCGCTGTTGGTGAATGACGCTTCTCGCTAAGTAGAACACGTGCCAAAAGTCCGTCATCGTCCCGTAATTTCTCTTGTGCCCAGTGGCACAACTGTACATAACGTTCAAAGTCGTCGCCGTGCAATTCGTGGTGCATAGAAATATGGTACGGGTGCAATCGATGTTGATGTAGCATTCTCAAGACCGACGTTTTTGAGATTCCCGATTCTCGCGCAATTTGTGTGCTCCCGATGTGCGGATTAGCCGCGACAGCAGCTAAAACACCTACTTGGGCATCATCATTTGTTGCAAGTCGTGGCTGACGTTTCACATGTGGCTGAACACTTCCTGTTTCCTTAAATAACGTAACCATCCGGCGAACTTTCCGGACGTTTGGATGATGTCGTCCAGGATACCGAGCAGCATACGTAGCACACACCCGTTGGGTATTTTGATCACAATAGCCATACATCAACACGATATGGATCTTTTACGCAATTGGTAAACGGTCCATTTTAACACGGGTAATGTATCACGAAGCAAATACCGTCCGCACTGGCGGAATGTTACGTGATACCACGTACTTATACGTTTGTGACTATTACAGCGCCATCTATCACAAAGCGAAAAAAGTGGTCCAACTAAAACATTGATATTTCTTTACGTACTACACGAATATGTAATAAAAATGGGGCTTCCTATTTTAAAAAACGCAGCTGATATTCGTTTGACCTGTGGCAGCGCTATCTAGCGGGCCAACCATAGCGCCATTTGATTTACCCCTTCAAGCTAGACAAGTTTCGTCTTTGTAGTTTTTTCGTTTGTTGCTTATTTCGTGAGATATGTGGCCCAGTCACTATCAATTGACCACCGTGTATTTTCAAGTTTTTTTACAAAACAACCTTATCCACTTCAAAATACTCTCCATTACTTCTAATACGTTTGTCCCACCGGTGCTTATACAGCTTGAAACATTTTTTGTAGTCATCTTCAGAAATGGCTGACAGCTGCCCCCTCGTTTCTTTCTTCTTCAGCGTTGTCAAATCGGTGTCTTTTCATGCTCCTTTTCCTGAGTGGAAATAAGGAAAAGTCGCACGGAGCCAGGTCATCGAGTAAGGTGCGTTTTAACCAAAAACTGTCTAACAGAGATGGCTGTGTGCGCAAGTGTGATGTGGTTGTGGAAGAACCAGTCACCTGTCTGCCACAAATCGGGTCTTCTACGACGGACACTGTTGCGCAATCTTCTTAACATTTCCAAATAAATGGTTTGATTGACTATATGACCTGGACGAACAAACTCTGAACTACGCCCTTGGAATTAGAAAAGCAAATCAGCATCGTTTTGATGTTTGTTTGACTTGACGAAATTTTTTTGGACGCGGTGACGATCACGTCTTCCATTGGCTTGACTGTTGCTTCGTTTCTGGGTCGTGACCACAGCACCATGACTCATCAACAAAAAAATGGTTCAAATGGCTCTGAGCACTATGGGACTCAACTGCTGAGGTCATTAGTCCCCTAGAACTTAGAATTAATTAAACCTAACTAACCTAAGGACATCACAAACATCCATGCCCGAGGCAGGATTCGAACCTGCGACCGTAGCGGTCTTGCGGTTCCAGACTGCAGCGCCTTTAACCGCACGGCCACTTCGGCCGGCTGACTCATCAACAGTAATGATCTCTGACAGAACATCTGGATCAGTTTCAAGCTGTTGTTTCAAAGCACAACATGTTTCAACTCTACATTCCTTTTGATTGTAAGTCAGAACCCGCGGAACAAACCTGGCAGCAACCCTTTTCTTCCTCAAATCTTCTCTTAAAATTCTCTGAACCGAGCTCCAAGGTAACCCGCTAATCTCAGACAGTTGATCAATTGTCTGTCGACGCTCTGTGAGCACAAGCTCTCGAATTTTATTCAATAATTTCGTCGATTCGGGCGGCTGATGGACGTGCAGAACGAGGTTTGTCATCAGTCGACATGTCGCCATTTTTAAATCGAGCAAACCACTCGTACACTTCAGTTTTTCCCGTAGCGTCTTCTTGGTAAGTTGTTTTCGACATTAAAAGAGCTTCAGCGGCATTTTTACCGACCAGAAAACAAAATTTCACAGCTGTGCGTTGTTCACTTAAGCTCGCCACCATAAAAAAGAAACAAGAATAAAACAGCGCAAGCAAAAACAATCACTGCACATGAACAGAACAAATCAGGTCGACAACACAGGCGGCATCAAACTGGCAATGAGTTGCACTGTCCACGCCTAACGGCAGAAATGCATACTACAAGAGCCCCGCCACGGCAATGTTATTCCAGTTTTTTTTTTTTTTTTTTGGGGGGGGGGGGACCTCCTAGTAGTTCACCACTGTCACTTCCCTGATTCCTCCTTTTTTGTTCCAGTCGCGAACCTTTCCCGGGGATAACGATTGCTGGTAAGTATTTGTATGACCCCGAATTATGCTTACTAGCAACCACATGTCGTAATTCGTTTGTGTCTTTATTGACAAAGGCTGCGGGGTCAAAATAGTATCTGCTCTGTTGGACATGTCCGAAAGAACCGACACCACACTTAAGACAGCCCGCTCCGTTGTAGCAAGTGATTCTCGCCACCAGTTACTGCGCAGAGAGAGAGGCGAACACGCAATACGCCACAGAGTGTTCATGAACGTCACCGGTACGGCCTAGGCTGTGGTATGGGCAGGCATTGTGCACAATGGCCGAACACTGCTGCATATCTTTTGCACTAGGTGGCGTTACAGCAGGGCTGTATTGCTGGGACATTATTCTGGATCGTGTCCGACTGTTTAGGAGTGGATTAGGTCCCGACTTCCTGTATAGGGACGCCAATTCCCGCCCAGACGGACCACTGAGGTTTGTCGGAAACACTAAAAAGTGAAGACATTGAATGAAGGTATAGAACGAATATTGAAGACGATATAGAATGGCTTGAATATTCCCCGGACGTAAACCCCACTCAGCATGCACGGGGTGCCCTTTGCATACATGTTTCTCTACGAACACCGCCTCCCCGAACGGTGCAAGAAATGGTCACCGCTTCTCCTCCGTCATGAGTAACAGTCTGTGCATTAGTGCAGAAGGAGGGCTTATTTCTTACTGAGTCCGACATCGGGGAGTCTGACCCATGTCAAACACCAACATTATTTATGTCTGTTATCCTGCTTTCCCGGGTGGTGAAATCTGTACCATTTTTTGTTATAAATATGACACTCCACCTCTATAACGTATGCACTGTGTTTCATGTCGTACATCAATGCCTGTGGTTACTCCTGTCCAACAATGTCTCTGTTCCGTAGCAAATGAGAAGAGTGTAATGAATTAATACGTCATACAGGTTGCTGAAGTTTTACTGCATGAATAGTGAAGATGTGGCAAGCGATAAACTATTTTCCTTTCATCATTTAGTGGGGTGTGTCGGCGAGAGAACGATATGTAAATGTTTGAAATTACGTGAAACGTTTGCTGGACTCGACTATGTGCTCTAGAAATGATTATCGTTTGGAGACTTGACCATGATTGATGGTAATCTCTAAGAATCTTTTTTTTTATTTTTTACTTGTGTAAATAGAAAAAAATTAGTGGCACTCCAGTACTCCGTAATTTCAGTTTTAACAGAACTGAATTCTTTCCCGTTAGCAATTTTGTTACGCACCGCTACTTCACGCACGTCCGAGGCTGCGGCCAGCGGAGAAGAAACCATTTGCGACTAGAGCTACATCTCTACAAGACGAGAGATAAGCAAATTGCCTCCAATTATGTTAGCGACAGCGAACGCGATTATTATATACTGAAATCCACCGTGTTTGTAAATGCTGGCACGTTATCATCGCATGGAGTGTCATATTCAGGAACCGACTGTGTAGTAGTTAAGTGTGACAATTTGCACTACTGGCCATTAAAATTGCTACACCAAGAAGATGACGTGCTACAGACGCGAAGTTTAACCGACAGGAAGAGGATGCTGCGATATGCAAATGATTAGCTTTTCAGAGCATTCACACAAGGTTGGCGCCGGTGGCGGCAGCTACAACAGGCTGACATGAGGAAAGTTTCCAACCGATTTCTCATACTGAAACAGCAGTTGACCGGCGTTTCCTGGTGAAACGTTGTTATGATGCCTCGTGTACGGAGGAGAAATGCGTACCATCACGTTTCTGACTTTGATAAAAGTCGGATTGTAGCCTATCGCGATTGAGGTTTATCGTATCGCGACATTGCTGCTCGCCTTGGTCGAGATCCAATGACTGTTAGCAGAATATGGAATCGGTGGGTTCACGAAGGTAATACGGAACGCCGTGCTGGATCCCAACGATCTCGTATCACTAGCAGTCGAGATGACAGGCATCTTATCAGCATGGCTGTAACGGATCGTGCAGCCACGTCTCGATCCCTGAGTCAAAAGATGGGGACGTTTGCAAGACAACAATCATCTGCACAAACAGTTCGACGATGTTTGCAGCAGCGTGGACTATCAGCTCGGTTACCCTTGACGCTGCATCACAGGCAGGAGCGCCTGCGATGGTGTACTCAACGACGAACCTGGGTGCACGAATGGCAAAACGTCATTTTTTCGGATGAATCCAGGTTCTGTTTACAGCATCATGATGGTCGCATCCGTGTTTGGCGACATCGCAGTGAACGCACATTGGAAGCGTGTATTCGTCATCGCCATACTGGCGTCTCACCCGGCGTGATGGTATGGGGTGCCATTTGTTACACGTCTCGGTCACCTCTTGTTCGTATTGATGGCACTTTGAACAGTGGAAGTTACATTTTAGATGTGTTACGACCCGTTGCTCTACCCTTCCTTCGATCCCTGCGAAACCCTACATTTCAGCAGGATAATGCACGACCGCATGTTGCAGGTCCTGTACGGGCCTTTCTGGATACAGAAAATGTTCAACTGCTGCCCTGGCCAGCACATTCTCCAGATCTCTCAGCAACTGAAAACGTCTGGTCAATGGTGGCCGAGCAACTATCTCGTCACAATACGCCAGTCACTACTCTTGTGAACTGTGGTATCGTGTTGAAGATGCGTGGACAGCTGTACCTGTACACGCCATCCAAGCTCTGACTCAATGCCGAGGCGTATCAAGGCCGTTATTACGGCCAGAGGTGGTTGTTCTGGGTACTAATTCTCAGGATCTATGCACCCAAATTGCGTGAAAATGTAATCACATGTCAGTTCTAGTATAATATATTTGTCGAATGAATACCCGTTTATCATCTGCGTTTATTCTTGGTGTAGCAATTTTAATGGCCAGTAGTGTACCTGACGTATCCTCACGATTACTTTACACTTGGTATCCGTTGTGATCCGTTGTGAGAGGAGAACAACCTTTAAACAGCTGTTAATTTTAACAAGATGCGTTAAACCCTCATAAAGAGTTTCCTGGTGGATTAAAACTGTATGTCGGACGGAGACTCGAACACGGGACCTTTGCCTTTCGCGGAGGGTGGGGGGGGTGGGGGTGGGGGGGGTGGGGGTGGGGGGGTGAAATCTGCTGTGCCGGCTCAGCTATCCTAGGACGATTCAGGATCTCTCCCCACAGCTTCACTACCGTCAGTACCTCGTCTCCGATCTTCCATACTTCACAGAGGCTCTCCTGCGGAACTTGGAAGACCAGCACGTCTGGAAGAAAGGGTACTGCGCAGATGTGGCTTAGCCACAGCGTGGGGAATGCTTCCGTTCTGATTTCATCTGCCAGGAAGTTACATTACAGCGCACGCTCCGCTGCAGAGTGAAAAATGTCATTCTGGAACCCTCTTACACTTTACAAGGTGCCCCCTTTACTCATTTTAACTTTTCACCTGAAACATTTTTTCGTGCGATGAGTCGTTTTCGGTATACACTACTGCCCATTAAAATTGCTACACCAAGAAGAAATGCAGATGATAAACGAGTATTTATTGGACAAATATATTATACTAGAACTGATTTGAGATAACATTTTCACGCAATTTGGGTGCATAGATCCTGAGAAATCAGTACCCAGAACAACGACTTCTGGCCGTAATAACGGCCTTGGTACGCCTGGGCATTGAGTCAAACAGAGCTTGGATTGCGTGCACAGGTACAGCTGCCCATGCAGCTTCAACACGATACCACAGTTCATCACGAGTGGTGAGTGGCGTATTGTGACGAGCCAGATGCTCGACGACCATTGCCCAGACTCAATGATCGAGACGTGGCTGCATGATCCGTTACAGCCATGCGGATAAGATGCCTGTCATCTCGACTGCTAGTGATACGAGGCCGTTGGTATCCAGCACGTCGATCCGTATTACCCTCCTGAACCCACCAATTCCGTATTCTCTTTAAGTCAGTGGATCTCGACCAACGCGAGCAGCAATGTTGCGATACCGTAAACCGCAATCGCGATAGGCTACGATCTGACCTTTATCAAAGACGGTAACGTGAAGGTACGCATTGCTCCTCCTTACACGAGGCATCACAACAACGTTTCTCCAGGCAACGCCGGTCAACTGCTGTTTGTGTATGAGAAATCGGTTGGAAACTTCTCTCATGTCAGCAGGTTGTAGGTCCCGCCACCGGCGCCAACCTTGTGTGAATGCTCTGAAATGCTAATCATTGCATATCACAGCATCTTCTTCCCGTCGGTTAAATTTCGCGTCTGTAGCACGTCATCTTCGTGGTGAAGTAATTTTAATGGCCAGTAGTGTATTTAATTGTCTCGAGTTTAAACAGACACCTGTATTTTCCGCCAGACATAGCTTATCCGTTCCTCATGGGCGTTGACACGGCAGGCGGTGCTGAGCGCGGGTGTACCCTAGGCGGGGACGCGACCGCGCGACCCGGTCGGTGATTGATGCGGGAGTGTGGGAGGTGGGGGTGGCGCGGCCCGGCGCAGGGCGCAGCAGCCAGCCCGCGTGTGATCCATACTCGAGTCGGGCGGCCGCCGGCTGCGCGCATGCGCGCCGCCAGAACCAGCCAGCTCCCAGCTCCCTGGCCACCCGGACGCCCTGCCCACGCACCGAGCGGACAACTCCAGACCACACACTCATTACTCCTAGCAGTTTGCTAGGGACCCATTTCCCGACCGTAACATCTTAGATTTCCCACCAAAATAGATAGGACCCGCCTTGAATAAATACAATTTTGTCTTCTTCTTTTTACCCACGCCTATAGCCAAAAGTACCATCATATGTGCTATCAAGTGAAATTTCTGACTGGACTGCGGACTTTTTGGTACGGTTGGTTCAACATGTTATCTTGCATGGAGTATGTCAAAGCGGTAGGTGGATCAAAACAAAATGTTCAGACACTCCGTGACCAAAATGGTACTGAAACAGAGAAGACTAAAGGCCGAAATACTAAATGTCTTTTTCCAAGCTGTTTCACAGAGGAAGACTGCACTGTAGTTCTTTCTCTACATTGTCGCACAGATGACAAAATGGTAGATATCGAAATAGACGACAGAGGGATAGAGAAACAATAAAAATCGCTCAAAAGAGGAAAGGCCGCTGGACCTGACTGGATACCAGTTCGATTTTACACAAAGAACGCGAAGGAACTTGCCTCCCTTCCTGCAGCGATGTACTGTAGAAGAGCGTAGCGTTCCAAAGGATTGGAAAAGAACACAGGTCATCTCCGTTTTCAAGAAGGGACGTCGAACAGATGTGCAGAACGATAGACCTATATCTCTAACGTCGAACAGTTGTAGAATTTTGGAACACGTATTATGTTCGAGTATAACGACTTTTCTGGAGACTATAAATCTGCTCTGTAGCAATCAGCGTGGGTTTCGACAAAGACGATCGTGTGAAACCCAGCTCGCGCTATTCGTCCACGAGACTCAGAAGCCCATAGACACGGGTTCCCAGGTAGATGCCGTGTTTCTTGACTTCCGCAAGGCGTTTGATACAGTTCCCCACAGTCGTTTAATGACCAAAGTAAGAGCATATGTGGACTGTCAGACCAATTGTGTGATTGGATTGAAGAGTTCCTTGATAACAGAACGCAGCGTGTCATTCTCAATGGAGAGAAGTCTTCCAAAATAAGAGTGATTTCAGGTGTGCTGCAGGGGAGTGTCATAGGACCGTTGCTATTCACAATATACATAAATGACCTTGTGGATAACATCGGAAGTTGACTGAAGCTTTGTGCGGATGATGCTGTGGTATATCGAGAGGTTGTAACAATGGAAAATTGTACTGAAATGCAGGAGGATCCGCAACGAATTGACGCATGGTGCAGGAAATGGCAATTGAGTCTCAATGTAGACAAGTGTAATGTGCTGCAAATACACAGAGAGAAAGATCCTTTATCATTTAGCTACAATATAGCAGGTCAGCAACTGGAAGCCGTTAATTCCGTGAATTATCTGGGAGTAGGCATTAGGAGTGATTTAAAATGGAATGGCCATATAAAATTAATCGTCGGTAAATGAGATGTCAGACTGAGATTGACTGGAAGAATCCTAAGGAAATGCAGTCCGAAAACAGAGGAAGAAGGTTACGGTACACTTGTTCGCCCACTGCTTGAATACTGCTCACCGGTGTGGGATCCGAACCAGATAGGGTTGATAGAAGAGATAGAGAAGATCCAACGGGGAGCAGCGCGCTTCGTTACAGGATCATTTAGTAATCGCGAAAGCGTTACGGAGATGATAGATAAACTCCGGTGCAAGACTCTGCAGGAGAGACGCTCAGTAGCTCGGTATGGGCTTTTGTTGAAGTTTCGAGAACATACCTTCACCGAAGAGTCAAGCAGTATATTGCTCCCTCCTACGTATATCTCGCGAAGAGACCACGAGGATAAAATCAGAGAGATTAGAGTCCACACAGAAGCATACCGACTATCTTTCTTTCCGCGAACGAGACTGGAATAGAAGGGAGAACCGCAACACACCGTGAGGTGGCTTGCAGAGTATGGATGTAGATGTAGAGACTAATTGTTAGATGTAGAAGTTACTTTGGGGGTGCTCCAGGGAAGTGTGTTGGAACCCTTGCTGTTTATGTCGTATGTTAATGTACTTGCACACGATATTGATAGTAAAATCAGGCAGTTTAATGAAGTACTAGCTGAGAGAATCTGCATAAATATTCAGTCAGATCTTGATAAGATTTGAACATGGTGCAGAGACTGGCAACTTTCTCTAACTGTTCAGAAATGTAAAATTTTGCACCTCACAAAACAAGAAAACGTTATATCCTATGACTACAATATCAACGAATCACTGTTGGAATCGGCGGACTCATACAAATACCTCGGTGTAACACACAGTAGAGATATCAAATGGAATGATCACATAGGTTCAGTCGTGGGTAAAGCTGGTGGTAGCTGCGGTTTACTGGTAGAATACTGCGAAAGTGCAGTCAGTCTACAAAAGAGATTTTGCTTACAAATCATTCGTGCTACCAGTCCTAGAATATTGACAAGTGTGTGCGACCCGTACCAGGTGGGACTAACAGGAGATATTGAACATACACAGAGAAGGGCAGCACAAATGGTCACAGGTTTGTTTAATCCATGGGAGAGTGTCACAGAGATACTGAAGGAACTGAATTGGCAGACTCTTGAAGATAGACGTAAACTATTCTGCATAAGTCTATTAAAGTCTCAAGAACCGGATTTAAATATTACTCTAGGTATATATACAGGGTGGTCCATTGATCGTGACCGGGCCAAAAATCTCACGAAATAAGCGTCAGACGAAAAAACTACAAAGAACGAAACTTGTCTAGCTTGAAGGGGGAAACCAGATGGCGCTATGGTTGGCCCGCTAGATAGCGCTGCCATACGTAAAAAACGGATAACAACTGCGTTTTTTAAATAGGAACCCCCATTTTTATTACATATTGGTGTAGTACGTAAAGAAATATGAATGTTTTAGTTGGACCACTTTTTTCGGTTTGTGATAGAGGCGCTGTAATAGTCACAAACATATGGCTCACAGTTTTAGACGAACAGTTGGAAACAGGTAGGTTTTTTAAATTAAAATACAGAAGTAGGTACGTTTGAACATTTTATTTCGGTTGTTCCAATGTGATATATGTATCTTTGTGAACTTATAATTTCTGAGAACGCATGCTGTTACAGCGTGATTACCTGTAAATACCACATTACTGCAATAAATGCTCAAAATGATGTCTGTCAACCTCAATGCATTTGGCAATACGTTTAACGACATTCCTCTCAAAAGCGGGTAGTTCGCCTTCCGTAATGTTCGCACATGTATTGACAATGCGCTGACGCATGTTGTCAGGCGTTGTCGGTGGATCACGATAGCAAATATCCTTCAACTTTCCCCACAGAAAGAAATCCGGGGACGTCAGATCCGGTGGACGTGCGGGCCACGGAATGGTGATTCGACGACCAATCCACCTGTCATGAAATATACTATTCAATACCGGTTCAATCGCACGCGAGCTATGTGCCGGACATCCATCATGTTGGAAGTATATCGCCATTCTGTCATGCAGAGCAACATCTTGTAGTAACATCGCTAGAACATTATGTAGGAAATCAGCATACATTGTACCATTTAGATTGCCATCGATAAAATGGGGGCCAATTATCCTTCCTCCCATGATGCCGCACCATACATTAACCCGCCAAGGTCGCTGATGTTCCACTTGTCGCAGCCATCGCGGATTTTCCGTTGCCCAATAGTGTATATTATGCCGCTTTACGTTACCGCTGTTGGTGAATGACGCTTCGTCGCTAAACAGAACGCGTGCATAAAATCTGTCATCGTCCCGTAATTTCTCGTGTGCCCAGTGGCAGAACTGTACACGACGTTCAGAGTCGTCGGCATGCAATTCCTGGTGCACAGAAATATAGTACGGTTGCAATCGATGTTGATGTAGCATTCTGAAGACCGACGTTTTTGAGATTCCCGATTGTCGCGCAATTTGTCTGCTACTGGTGTGCGAATTAGCCGTGACAGCAGCTAAAATACCTAGTTGGGCATCATCATTTGTTGCAGGTCGTGGTTGACGTTTCACATGTGGCTGAACACTTCCTGTTTCCTTAAATAAGGTAACTATCCGGCGAACGTTCCGGACACTTGGATGATGTCGTCCAGGATACCGAGAGGAATACATAGCACACACCCGTTGGGCATTTTGATCACAATAGCCATACATCAACACGAATTGACCTTTCCCGCAGTTGGTAAACGGTCCATTTTAACACGGGTAATGTATCACGAGGCAAATACCGTCCGCACTGGCGGAATGTTACGTGATACCACGTACTTATACGTTTGTGACTATTACAGCGCCATCTATCACAAAGCGAAAAAAGTGGTCCAACTAAAAGATTCATAATTGTTTACGTACTACACGAATATGCAATAAAAAATGGGGGTTCCTATTAAAAAAAAAAAAAAAACGCTGTTGATATCCGTTTGACGTATGGCAGCGCCATCTAGCGGCTCAACCATAGCGCTATCTGGTTTCCCCCTTCAAGCTAGACGAGTTTCGTTCTTTGTAGTTTTTTCGTTTGTTGCTTATTTCGTGAGATATTAGGCCTGGTCACTATCAATGGACCACCCTGTATACTACAGCCCCGTAAGTATCACTCACACAGGGATCGTGTGGATAAGACTAGAATAGTTACTGGAAGCATAGAGGCATTCGAACAATCATTCTTCCCGTGCGCCATATGTGAATGGAACAGGAAGAAACCAAAATAACTGGTACAATGGGACGTACCCTCTGCCATGCAAGGCGGTTTGCAAAGTATGGATGTACATGTAGATGTTTTACTACTGTATCATCCGCGGACTTTTTATTTTTCTCTAAGACGAAAACGAAACCTCCAAAACTTGTTGCAATAATATACAGAGTGGGCGGGAAGTAGCTAGGTATCACTAAACGGCTGTTCAATGGAATAATATTGGAAAGAGTTCAGACGTACAGAACATCAAATATCATAGTGATTTTTCATGCTGCTTGCGATACATCTGCGTAATTGCAAACGTTAAGTATTGCAACTGTTCCTTTTGTAATAAAACTCATTAATACGATTTGTTTGATTTGCGTGTCCAACGAACCGAGTACGCAGATTTCGTAGACACCCCAGTGTATGAATAAATTTTTCTCGTGATCCGATTTTATTGTAATATAGCCTATACAGTGTCTCTAGCTATGCTGAAGTTTCCAATGAAAACCCCACAAAAATCCGTCTATTACGTTTGGAGATTAGCGTGTTCAGACAGACAGAAAAGCAAGTTTTAATAAAACCTTAAATCGCGACAGTTTTTTTCCGTGATCCGATTTTGATGAACTAAGCCTATATGGTGTCCCAGACTACGTTCAAGTTACCTGAGAGAACCCATGAAAATACATCTAGTGGTTGTGCAGATTAGCGTATTCAAAGACAGACAGACACGAAGGTATCAGATTAATTACGAGTACAGATATCTCGCTGGACTAATGAAATAAAAACTTTGAGGTTCGCCGATGACATTGTAATTCTGTCAGAGACAGCAAAGGACTTGGAAGAGCAGTTGAACGGAATGGACAGTGTCTTGAAAGGAGGATATAAGATGAACATCAACAAAAGCACACTTATTTAACATTTTACACGACAGTCCTGATTCGACTTAATTGCCATTATCAAGTGACGTCTAGTTGGAAGTGATCACCATATTGTATCCCAGAAAGAACTGTCAGAATACTGAACTGTCAAAACATGTGTCAAAAACGTGGTGTTTCTGGTTTTATGACTATTGGGTTGCTGCATAAATTCGTACTGTTTTCCCATAACTTAAATAAACACAACAGATACACGCAACAGAGACTTTTTTCACAATAATACATTGTCCTTAATTATTTACAACAGTCTGCCAAATCTGAGGTAACTTTTCGATTCTGTGACTGTAGAAGAACGAGTCGAGCCATGTTCGGAGGATATTTTCATCCAGAAGGGAAGTTCCTTGATGGGTGTTCGATAGAGAGAGGGAAAGATGAAAATCTGAGGGCGCAAGAGCAGGCGAATAAGGTGGATGCACAATGCCTTCCCAACTCAACTCCTGTATAGTGTCTTTTGTCAGTATAGCAGAGCAAAGTGATAGAGACGGGCGAAATACCCTCAGACTTCAAGAAGAATATAATAATTCCAATCCCAAAGAAAGCGGGCGTCGACAGGTGTGAAAATTACCAAAATTTCTGTTTAATAAGTCACGGATGCAAAATACTAACACGAATTATTTACAGACGAATGGAAAAACTGGTAGAAGCCGACCTGGGGATGATCAGTTTAGAGTCCGTAGAAACGTTGGAACACGCAAGGCAATACTGACCCTACGACTTATCTTAAAAGATAGGTTAAGGAAAGACAGACCTACGTTCATAGCATTTGTAGACTTTAGAGAAAGCTTTTGACAATGTTGACTGGAACACTCACTTTAAAATTCCGAAAACGGCAAGGGTAAAATACAGGGAGTGAAAGGATATTACAATTTATACAGGAACCAAATGGCAGTTATAACAGTCGATGGGGCACGAAATACAAGCAGTGATTGAGAAGGGAGGGAGACTCATAAATTATAGCAACCGGAATACCAACGTGGAAAACAAAAATGCTACGAACTTACGAACAACCAAGTCCAAAAAAATATTGTACTTACCGCTACTCGACGGGAAAAAAATTATTGTAGATGCAATACAGTTGTCACTTCCAATTAGACGTCACAAGATAATCACAACTAAGCCGAAACAGACCTGTCGTGTAAAATGTCAAATATATTATCTCTTCGAAGGTAGTTCTAGAGTTTTCTTTTTCACTATGTCTTATAATGTGTAATATGCTTCGGGCCCAACGGAACGTAAACTATTTTCCTTGTGTTAAATAGCTGAAAAATTGCTCTTTATTGGCTGCACATACAGAATTTGTCGGTTTTAAAGAAAAGTATTCACGAATTTGAAAACAATTTATATTATTTACATGGAAAACGTTACGTCGACTTGCAGTAGCATTTTGGAACATATACTGTGACGAACATTATGGATTACCCCGAAAAAAAAGGATTTATTGAAAACCAACCAACACGAATTCAGAAAATATCGTTCTTCTTAATGAACCCGACGCTTTCCCGTTACCGCCTCTCCTGCGGGTCCACTTCCGTACTCCTCCGTGATCCATATCTCGGCCATGGGTTCGGCTGGACTATCGCAAGGCCCAAAAGGCTTCGTTTCACCTGAGGCCTTCTGCTGGCGATTTCTCTCTCTTGTGGGAGAGTTCAAGGGCTCAGAGATTATCTGCACCGATGGAGCAATGGTCGACGGTCTTTCTGGATACGCTTACGCTCACGTTGGACAAACTGAACAGCGCTCCTTTCTGGATGGCTGCAGTGTCTTCACTTCAGAGTTGGTTGCCATCTGTTGCACTCTTGAGCTTATCCGCTCCTGCTCCGGTGAGTCCTTCGTCATCTATAATGACTCCTTAAGCAGCCTGCAAGCCCTCGACCAGTGCTTCCGTCGACATTCTTTGATAAAGACTATCCAGGAGTCTCTTTATGCCGTTCAGTGACCTTCATTTGGACCCCAGGACATGTCCGGATACCGGGCAATGCACTTGCTGACCGCCTGGCCAAACAGGCTACCAGTAAACCAACTCTTGAGATTGGCCTGCCGGAGACCGATTTGCGAGCAGTCTTCCGTCGCAGAGTTTTTGCGATCTGGGATAATGAATGGTGCACCCTCAGTATACCAAATAAACCCCGTTGTATGAAGGAGACAAAGAATGTGTGGTGATCATCCATGCGAGCCACTCGCAGGGAATCTGTTGTCCTTTGCCGGCTCCGCATCGGCCATACGTGGCTAACACATGGTCACCCATCTCTGTGTCACTGTGGCTCCCACATGACTGTCGTCCACATCTTGTTGGAGTGACCAATTTTAGCCGCTCTGTGGCGGACGTTTAACCTTCCCTGCACCCTGCCTACGGTGTTGGACGCCACCAAATATCATGCCATTACATGGGTCAAGATGTGGTCGGTCAGTTACCTATTCCGTGAGGGACCAAAATGTCGCCTCGACTTCTGGACCTATTTACAAACAGTCCATGCAGCGCTCGAGGACACGCCAAGTTACCAAACTTTATTTGCTTACTACCTTGAAGGGATCTCTGTTAGATCTCCACTTAGCTGGGGAGTGCATGGAGCTGACGGCACCCATCCTCCCCCTCCGGCGGTGTCTGAGTTTACGCCATCTATGACAGATTCTACCCCCTTCGCGGATGGGACAGAGGGTCGTAAATGGGTGGATTTTTTTTTGTTTTTGTTACCCAGTGTTGTGTACATAGTTCCGCGTAGTCAGCGCGTACACAACTTTCCCACTACAGCGCGCCCCGCTAAGCACAACAGCGCAGGCGCAGCGCTCGTCCGTCTCCGCACTACGAGATGGCGCTGTCTCAGAGACGGACCAAATTCAGCTTCCGCCGATCCGCGTATTAATATGTAACGCAGCCAATGAGATTGCTGCTAACGTAGAACCTTTTCTCCTCGCGGATCACACTCGCTCAGTGGTACCTGAACGCGCAAGGTATTATAACGAGTGTACAGACCTCCGATTAGACAGTCTGCACTAGTCTGCGTTAGTCTGCATTTGTCTGTACCAGTCTATAGTCAAGTTTCAGTCTGCGCCTAATAAGATTATCATATTCCTGTACATAGCCATGGAGAGAAATGAATAGATACTTTGTCAAGTATCAGAGATATGTGAGAATAAGATTAACGTACCAAGACCAAAGGAACTTCAGATTGTCAATTGTAAATAGCATCCAGAACCAAGTTTTATGCTTGTTATTATTTTAATAAATGTGTGTGAAAATTAATCAAGTTCTGTTTAAAGTTGGTCACCGTCATTCTGCTATTCTAAGTGTGCAAGTGGCATTTCTATCGTCTGACCTCACGGCAGAAGATGAACACGCCACGATAAGACCACGAGACATATTGCTGACACTCGCCTACTTCGTTAGAGCGACAAGTCAAATAATCTGATGGTGTGTGTACCGAAGGTCTTACAGTACGCACACCACACCCAGTCTTCTGTTTTTTTTCTGTGTAGGTGACGTCCGTTCAACAAACTTCTACAACAATAGTAACAATTAAAATAAATAAATAAAAATAAATAAATAAAGCCTTACACTTCTGTTGATTCAGGTGTCTCCTATTTTCGTGTGCGCGGGACACTGTGGCCACACCTCGGAGTTCCTCTGCCCATCCTGAAAAGAGCCGCCACCTGTCCACTCCTAAGCGAAACGAAAAAGGTAGTTCCGCACCCGTATTATGTTGCTAGGGTGCCGGCAGTTCCCGGTTCTAATCACGGTGCAGACAAAGAAAGGTAAGCAGGAGATCCGGGATTCGAACCCTGGTCTGGCACGCATTAAAAACTGGAACTGCCAAGGATTTTTTGTTGGTGGAAGGAGAGGCACGGTGTGAATACAGCCTCACGAAGCCGATTAAGGAACTGCTCGACCCAGCAGCAGCGGCTCCACAGTCTGGGAAGTCAGCGAAACGCCCAGGAGCGCGGCGTGCTGACCACACGCCCCTCTAAACGACATCCGCATGGCGTTACAAGGCACTGGAGGACACGGCGGTCGGTAGACATCCCTTGCGTCTTCACGGCCTGGCAAGGATCTCGTCATTACTGTTGCTATGAATCTTCTCGAAATTTAAAATCAGGATTTTTTTAAAGGAAATGCGCTGCCGATTTCTAAAAACTTTGTGCAGACAGTTGGAGAAAAAGGTTTCGAAACATTCCACTGTATTTGGGAAACCATTCCAGCTTTAGACAGGCTATCAGTCACATAATACGGGTGCGGAACTACCTTTTTCGTTTCGCTTAGGAGTGGACAGGTGGCGGCTCTTTTCAGGATGGGCAGAGGAACTCCGAGGTGTGGCCACAGTGTCCCGCGCACACGAAAATAGGAGACACCTGAATCAACAGAAGTGTAAGGCTTTATTTATTTATTTTTATTTATTTATTTTAATTGTTACTATTGTTGTAGAAGTTTGTTGAACAGACGTCTGATGTATACATTCGCAATTTCAAAAACTTTGCCAGCCGCTGTGACCGAGCGGTTCTAGGCGCTTCAGTCTGGAACCACGCGACCGCTACGGTCGCAGGTTCCAATCCTGTCTCGGGCATGAATGTGTGTGATGTCCTTAAGTTAGTTAGGTTTAAGTAGTTCTAAGTTCTAGGGGACTGATGACCTCAGATGTTAAGTCCCAAAGCGCTCAGAGCCATTTGAACCAACAAAAACTTATGAAGCTATAATTTCTTCCCTGAAAGACCGCGTAATGATAAGAACTAAAACTATTGTCATAGCCATTACTTTTACAATGATTCTTTTAAGAAGACAATTCTGTCCGCTACATTTATGATTACCCCTTAAATTTGTCTAACATTGCATGTGCACTTTGCCTACCTGTGGTCTCCGAATGTTGAAGGGGTGGCTCACAACATTGCGATGTAGGTATAAAGGAAGAGCCAAAAGAGAATGAGTGATTGCTGTTGGCGCAAAAGGATGTTGATGGTGCTGAATAGACTGGTATTACTATTTCGAGTTGCGCGATACTCTCCAAATTCGCATACGCAATCCTTCGATAACATCCCATTCCTAACTTTAGAAAAATAGTAGTTGAGTACACGGCATTGCCTTGTTACGTACACTCATTTTCAGACGAAACAGAATATCTTGAACGACTTGAGACAGGACGTTCATATTCATAGGACATGTACATTAGTGCGTTCTGTAGAAATGATTAGCATTTGAACCATGTCGGGTCACGAGTTCAAGGTCAACATCGATATCGCGGTGCAACACCACCTACCGGTAAAATTTGCCTGCAGCTCTCGTTGTCTCTATAAACGGAAGGTGATGGATCGGTGTAACTTGACCAGACGTGCAGGATGTCTCGCAGACGTATCCGCCAACCGTACCATCAAATCAGTGACTTTGAAGAAGAGCGCGTTATTAACATGGGAAATTGTGATCCATCCATACGGGAAACTGCTGCTCGTGTGGGCCGAAGTGTTTCGGCAGTGTAACGGCTGTGTGCGGAATGGTTCATCGGAGCCGTAGAACACGACGAGATAGGTCACGCCGCGCCACCCGGAACCCCCTCCCGAGAAGATCGATACCTTATCCGAATGGCATTGCAAGACAGATCTGCGTCCTCCTTAGCTTTGGCGCAACAGTGTAACTGTTAACATATCGTACACTGTCAGGGGTGACAGTCCATCGCCATTTATTATGCCATGGGTTACGTGCGCGTCGTCCACTTCTCCGCCTACGTTTCACAAATGTGCAGATATATACTAGATGACAATGGTGTATGGAACGACGTCATTGGGGACAGGAATGGCATCGCATAGTGTTTTCAGACGAAGCCAGGTTCTGTTTGTTTGAAAATGATTGCCTTCAAATGGCTCTGAGCACTATGGGACATAACTGCTGAGGTCATCAGTCCCCTAGAACTTAGAACTACTTAAACCTAACTAACCTAAGGACATCACACACATCCATGCCCGAGGCAGGATTCGAACCTGCGACCGTAGCGGTCGCGCAGTTCCAGACTGTAGCGCCTAGAACCGCTCGGCCACTCCGGCCGATGATTACCTTATTTTGGTTCACCGCAGACAGCGGGAGCGGCATCACAGTGACTGCATTCGCACGAGACACATAGTGCTGACTCAAGATTGCGGAGTGCTATGTGGTACAGCCACAGATCACAGTTGGAGCGTGTCCAGGGCATTGTGACCAGTTTGACCTACGTGAATGATATCCTGCGACTTGTAGCCGTACCCTTTCTGCACAACAGCGGACGCCATTTTTCAGCAAGACAAAGCACGACCACATGCTGCTGCACCAACACGTGCCCTCTTGGTGTCGCAGGACGTCAGCTTTTAGCCATGGCTCGCCAGATCACCAGACCTTTCGCCAATCGAAAATGTGTGGGATATGGTACAACGACGGGAGCAGCGCTGAGACCCACTGTCAGCCACCACAGATGAACTTTGGAACCAGGTGAACGTTGCATGGATGGCTATACCACAGGACGCCATTCGCGCTTTATATGCGTGGAATAAGCTGTCAGAGCCCGTGGTGGATCCTGTGCCTGCTAGGCAACAGGACACGTGCTGAAACGAGGGCGCTGAAATGATAATCATTTCTGCAGAACGTACAGGGTGTCCGAAAAGTCTTTCCCTGATTACATAAATTGATAACTCAGGCTAGAAGTAAGATACAAATATGAAATTTGTGTCTAATTGTTTACAAACTATCAAAGTTTTTTTTCACTCATCAGTAAACTTCCACATGAGCACCCTTGGTAGTACGTAGCACATCTAGGCGATATTCAATTTCCGTCCATACATTAGCCAATATCACTGGAGGGATCGATTCAACGACTGTGGTTAACCGTTGCCGCAGGGTTTCAAGATCTGGTACACGTGTTCGGTAGACCTCGTCCTTGACATAACCCCATAAAAAGAAGTCTAATGGGGTTATGTCAGGAGAGCGTGGAGGCCAAACCGTTGCCCATCACCACCAATCCATCGCCCAGGAAAGGTCACATCGAGATAGGCACGGACGTCCAAACCCCAATGAGGTGGTGCACCGTCTTGCTGAAACAAGACTTCGGGGTGATACTGAAGCAGCTGAGGAACAGCATACATTTGCAACAAGTCCAGCTACACTGCAGATGTGATGGTAGCCTCAGCGAAAAAGAATGGCCCGATAATTCGATCGTGCAATAGCACGCACCAAACATTCACCTTTGGACTGCCTCTGGTGCACTCCATGACCTCACCAGGGGGTTGTGAACCCCAAATGCGCACATTATGGCGATTCAATACTCTACTGACAAAAAAGGTCACTTCGTCGGAAAAGGCAATTCGTCTGAGATAACCATCATCGTTCTCAATACGTGATAGCATTTCGACCGCAAAGTCATATCGACGTGTACTGTCATTGGGCAACAAGGCCTGAAAGATTTGCACTTTGTATGCACGAAACAATAAACGTTTGTGTAAAATGTCATGGAGAGAGCATTTTGGCATCTGTAATTCACGTGAGGCCCTGCGCACCGATTTCTTCGGACTTCGCAGAAAAGACTGCCTTACAGCTTCCACCCTGCCTGCTGAGGTTCTTGTTCGACCAGACCTCGGAAGGTCAGCAACCGATCCTGTGTTCTTGAACTTCTCATACCAGGCTTTAACGCTCTTGACATCAGGTGGATTCCTTCCAAATGTTGTCTGGAAGTGTCTCTGCACTGTGGTTGGTGATCGTGTCTCATGGTACCACAGGACACACTGTGCCTTCTCCTGATTGGTTAACATGGCTTCTTGGGCACTGCACGTCATCCACTACTTACGTTCTGCGAACCTAAAACAAAACAAAAACTTTGATAGTTGTAAACAATTCGACACAAGTTTCATATTTCTGTCTTACTTCTAGCCTGTAATCAGGGAAAGACTTTTCGGACAACCTGTACTTATGTACACTTCCTGGGAACGTGAACGTCCTATATCCAGTCGTTCAAGGTTTTCTGTTTTTTCCCCTTTTTTCTGGACATGAGTGTATTTATTGCAATCTTCTATTAGTCCATCTCCTCCTCCACCCTCTCTCTGCCCGTCTCCTGCTTCTCCACATCATCACGCTCACCCTGCTAGGAGGCTGGTGGTTCTTACCCCTACAGTATTTCTTTCCAGATAGTAGCTAATATGTGTACTAAATTTGGTTGTCTAGGCACATGTCAAATGTATTTCACGTATACGTAACATATTCCACACGTATTTGTACTCATATTTCATCCGCATCTCTAGCGAATTCCGCGGTGCTGTTTCAATTTCATACAGTTCGATATTTATGAGGTCATGTCTCCTGAACTATGTGCTGTACAATGATATAATTTTGCAGGTGCACCCGGTGGTATATGTGGCTACTGTCTGAGAAATGTGATGTGATTAGAGTTAATGATAAAGAAGTAATAAATTAATGCGTCATATTTAATGCGTCAGTTTTTCACTGATCTCAGAGTTATGGCGTGATATCTCGTGAACTATGAGTAGTACCTAGAAGTAATTTTTGTGATACATTCAGTGGTACATGTGAATACTGTCTGCAAAAGATTCATGAATACAGTGTAAGTAGGCTGTTTAGGTTTTTATGTTGGCAACGCCACGTAGCGCTCTGTATGAAAATCACTGACTGTGCTGTGTGCAGTCTGTAGTTGGTTGTCATTGTTGGAATATTCGTTTGTATAGTGTTGGGCAGTTGGATGTGAACAGCCCGTAGTGTTGGGCAGTTGGAAGTGAGCCGCCAGCAGTGGTGGATGTTGGGAGAGAGATGTCTGACTTTTGAGAGCGGACGATGTGGACGTGTGTCCGTCACAAAGAGGATATTTGTAAGACTGGATATCATGAACTGATATATATATATATATATATATATATATATATATATATATATATATATATATATATATATACATACTTTCGAACCTTATTAAGTTAAATACATTGTTTGTTCTCTATCAAAATCTTTCATTTGCTAACTATGCCTATCAGTAGTTAGTGGCTTCCGTAGTTAAATCTTTGAGAAGACGTCAGCCAATCGTACGCTGAGCGACCCCTCTCCAGGACGACAACGCGACCAGCAGCGGCCCCTGTGTGAAGAGGATATAAGCGCTACGACCGACTGGAGACAGGCAGTTCAAGAGCCGTTTCAAGACTAGCGACTTGGATACAAGCGTCAACTCTACTTACTTCGCTTGTAATCTCTAATGCAGCACAGATCTCAGATTGTTTATACTGAAGATGATTGATTATTTCGTATGTCGCCCTTTGCTTGCGATACATCTGCGTAATTGCAAACGTTAAGTATTGTAACTGTTAATTTTGTAATAAAACTCATTAATACGATTTGTTTGATTTGCGTGTCTACCGAGTACGAACCGAGTACGCAGATTTCGTAGACACCCCAGTGTATGAATAAATTTTTTTCGTGATCCGATTTTATTGTAATATAGCCTATACAGTGTCTCTAGCTATGCTGAAGTTTCCAGTGAAAACCCCACAAAAATCCGTCTATTACGTTTGGAGATTAGCGTGTTCAGACAGACAGAAAAGCAAGTTTTAATAAAACCTTAGATCGCGACAGTTTTTTTCCGTGATCCGATTTTGATGAACTAAGCCTATATGGTGTCCCAGACTACGTTCAAGTTACCTGAGAGAACCCACGAAAATACATCTAGTGGTTGTGCAGATTAGCGTATTCAAAGACAGTCAGACACGAAGGTATCAGATTAATTATGAGTACAGATATCTCGCTGGACTAATGAAATAAAAACTTTGAGGTTCGCCGATGACATTGTAATTCTGTCAGAGACAGCAAAGGACTTGGAAGAGCAGTTGAACGGAATGGACAGTGTCTTGAAAGGAGGGTATAAGATGACCATCAACAAAAGCAAAACGAGGATAATGGAGTGTAGTCGAATTAAGTCGGGTGATGCTGAGGGAATTACATTAGGAAATGAGACACTTAAAGTAGTAAAGAAGTTTTGCTATTTGGGGAGCAAAATAACTAATGATGGTCGAAGTGGAGAGGATGTGAAATGTAGACTGGCAATGGCAAGGAAAGCGTTTCTGAAGAAAAGAAATTTGTTATCACCGAGTATAGATTTAAATGTCAGGAAGTCGTTTCTGAAAGTATTTGTATGGAGTGTAGCCATGTATGGAAGTGAAACATGGACGATAAATAGTTTAGACAAGAAGAGAACAGAAGCTTTCTAAATGTGGTGCTACAGAAGAATGCTGAAGATTAGAAGGGTAGATCACATAACTAATGAGGGTGTATTGAGTAGAATTGGGGAGAAGAGGAGCTTGTGGCACAACTTGACTAGAAGAAGGGATCGGTTGGTAGGACATGTTCTGAGACATCGAGGGATCGCCAATTTAGTACTGGAGGGCAGCGTAGAGGTTAAAAATCATAGAGGGAGACCAAGAGATGAATACACAAGCAGATTCAGAAGGATGTAGGCTGCAGTACGTACTGGGAGATGAAGAAGCTTGCACAGGACAGAGTAGCATGGAGAGCTGCATCAAACCAGTCTCAGGACTGAAGACCACAACAACAACAATGAAATTTCGCTATGGAATTGTTTCCCTGTTTGCTTATCTATTTTATAAAATACTCTCCGTAAACTGAAAATTCAGCTGCAGTCTGAACTGCCTCTGTTAGCTCCTACATGAAGATTGTTGTTTGTCTCATGGTACAATCCTGATCGGTGTTCTTCCTCCGCCGGCCAGAGTGGCCGAGCGGCTCTAGACGCTACAGTCTGGAACCGCGTGACCGCTACGGTCGCAGGTACGAATCCTGCCTCGGGCATGTACGTGTGTGATGTCCTTAGGTTAGTTAAGTTTAAGTAGTTCTAAGTTCCAGGGGACTGATGACCTCATAAGTTAAGTCCCATAGTGCTCAGAGCCATTTGAACCATTTGTTCTTCCTCCTTTTATGTGTGACTGATCTCCTGAAATAGGAACTGACTCGGTAAACGTACTGACTGACAATTTAATAAACCCCGCAACATTGCTGCTTAGTGGCGGAGCGGGCTCATTTCTGCTTCTCCTATGCCTGCTTCAGATCACGGTTCGGCCAAAATGTCCGCGTTTTACATTAGGTGCAGAATATTCAGCGCGCCTCGATTAGCGGCATTACACTGCTTGCGATGATGCTGTAGTCTACAGGAAAGTTGTGAACAAATCAATGAGAATTTGCAGGAAATAAATGCGTGGTGTAATGACTGGCAGTTGTCTCTCAATATTAGTAAGTGTAACCTACTGCGTATAACAAGGCGAAAATCCCCATTAAAGTACGAGTACAAAATAAATGCCCAGTCTATGAAGCGGTAACATCCGTCCAGTATCCGGGTGTGACTATTCGAAACGATCTCAAATGGAATGATCAGATTACACAAGTAACGGGTAAGGTTTATTGGTAGAATCCTGAAGCGATGCAGTCCTTCAACAAAGGAAATAGCTTACAATACGTTAGTTCGTCCAGTCTTAGAGTACTGTTCGTCTGTATGGGACCCTTACCAGTTGGGTCTCATTCAAGAGGTTTAGAAGGTCCAAAGAAGAGCGACAAGATTCGTGACTGGTACATTTAGCTACCGCGAGAGCGTTACAAATCTCATAGAAAGTTTGAAGTGGGACACACTTGCAGATAGACGACGCGCTAATCAGAAGGGGCTGCTCACTAAATTCCGAAATCCGATCTTCACCAAGAATGTACACCTTGTATTATTACCACCAACTTTCAGATCGCGCAATGATCACCATTCAAAGATAAGGGAAATTAGAGCTCGTATTGAGGCGTTCAAACAGCCGTTTTTCCCTCGCCCTGTCCGCGAGTGGAACGGAGGAGGGGAAATATGACTTCGGCGCGAATTGTGATGTAGATGTAGAAGCTTCTTGAGGTCCACCCCCTTCACTCTTTGAGAGCACTTGTAGATCCGATGAAAAGCAGCGTCGAAGAAACACCGACCAATATCTGTCCAACAGAGATCGCGTAAATCCGGCTAGGTGGCAGTCGCTCTAACTTCGCAAAATATCCGGCGTTTAGGACTCTATGTATTTGTATAACAGGTTCAAAGGTCCCTTGATTCTGCTTTATTGCATCTGAAACGAATTTTAAATGCTATCAAGTGCGCAGTTACTGCCAGAAAACTGTTATTATTCCAAATTCACTGTTGTATGTTGTGCCACAAGTTTTCACACGTAAACCATCCAAAATTTACACGTCCAAACTGTATAAATTCCACGATGTTAAGTCATTAAACCCACAGCTATCCACGAGTGACTATATCCCGTCTTTCAGTGGTCTTCTTTTAAAAAAGATGCTCGTCATTATATTCCGTAAAGTCCACAAAACACGCAACGAGGAGTTTGTTAATCGACCTGAAGTTTCACACGCAAATAAACTCCAAAGTAGTTCACTTAAAAATCTCAGAATTTCACTATCTGGTTTAAAATTGCAGAAGCTTCACATTTACGGTGTTAAGTACCGTGGTTTTCTTCATCTCAGTTAGCTGACATTGGCGTGGCGTGGTTCCACACCTTCTGCTCACTAAGACGGCTACCGAACGACTCCTAGGCTCACTGAACTGCAGCACACTGAGCTCGGAAAATGCTTCACTCTGAACGGCCAATCAGAAAATCCTCTTATCTCAAATACCCACGAAATCCTGAACTCATGCAATAGGATTGCATAAAGCAAATATGAAAGAACGTTTAAATTTACGAAACCAAATTAAAGGTAACGAGGTCCGAATTATCCGCACAAATAAAATATTAACTCATTTTACTCCCAACTTTCATTCCGGCTGCTTTTATACAAAAGCATGCACAGAAGACATCGTGACATGACAAAATTGCACTAATTTATGGATGGCCCTCTTATTGCTTGGACGAGGGACTTCAGCTGATGATATATATGAAAAAAAGTACCACCACAGCTGTATCTCGAGAATGTCTTTATTGTATCACAAGAATAGTTTCGGCGGAACACTGCAGTCTATGCTCGACACCGTATTGTGGCCAATGCAGTTGGACACGACACGGTGTCGACTATAGTCTCCTGAAGAAATCTAGCCCTCGTGTGATAGTAACAAGGATCCCACAGTAAATGTACCAAGGAAGTCAAATACTCTTTTGGCAGTGACGGGACCTGAGGATGGCGGCAATGTGCCCCTGAGACTAGTCTTGTGACACAATAAAGACATTCTCAAGAAACAGCTGTGGTGGTACTTTTTCTCACATACAATTGCGCTAGATTTTCACACGCACACTTTTAGATAGTTTCCAATAAAATAAAACATACATACTTCACGTATGTCCCCGATACATTCTCTCACTCTTTCCCGAACACTTACACAACGAATCAAATAAAAATTATGAAATAATTACTTTTATGTCAGCAAACGTTTGTAGCTCAAACAAAGAATATTCTAGATAAGGTGAAGCGAGATTTTTAGATTCACAGCAGCTCACTTGCTTGTACAAATGACGAACATTAGAAAATTTGTGGTAAGGACAATGGGATCAAGCTGCTGAGGTAATCAGTCCCTATGCTTACGCACTACTTAACCTAATTTATACTAACTAACGGTAAGGACAATACACACACCCACGTCCGAGGGAGGACTCGAACCTCCGGCGGGGAGAGCCGCACGAATCGTGACAAGACGTCCTAGACCGAACGGCTACCCCGCGCGGTGACGAACATTAATGCAATACTGTCAGTTTATTCGGATTCTAATACTGGCGACAAAAATGTACTTAAACACCTTCCAGTGAGTTTCAGAAAGGAGGTAACAAGATTTTTTGTGCCAGTATAATTTTAGCTTGACTGTAGCATTGAATAAAGGAACACAAATATCCAATCACCAACTATACTACTGGCCATTAAAATTGCTACACGACGAAATGACGTGCTACAGACGCGTAATTTAACCGACAGGAAGAGGATGCTGTGATATGCAAATGATTAGCTTTTCAGAGCATTCACACAAGGTTGGCGCCGGTGGCGGCAGCTACAACGTGCTGACATGAGGAAAGTTTCCAACCGATTTCTCATACTGAAACAGCAGTTGACCGGCGTTTCCTGGTGAAACGTTGTTATGATGCCTCGTGTACGGAGGAGCATTCGTACCATCACGTTTCTGACTCGGATTGTAGCCTATCGCGATTGAGGTTTATCGTATCGCGACATTGGTGCTCGCCTTGGTCGAGATCCAATGACTGTTAGCAGAATATGGAATCGGTGGATTCACGAGGGTAATACGGAACGCCGTGCTGGATCCCAACGATTTCGTTTCACTAGCAGTCGAGATGACAGGCATCTTATCAGCATGGCTGTAGCGGATCGTGCAGCCACGTCTCGATCCCTGAGTCAAAAGATGGGGACATTTGCAAGACAACAATCATCTGCACAAACAGTTCGACGATGTTTGCAGCAGCGTGGACTATCAGCTCGGTTACCCTTGACGCTGCATCACAGACAGGAGCGCCTGCGATGGTGTACTCGACGACGAACCTGGGTGAACGAATGGCAAAACGTCATTTTTTCGGATGAATCCAGGTTCTGTTTACAGCATCATGATGGTCGCATCCTTGTTTGGCGACATCGCGGTGAACGCACATTGTAAGCGTGTATTCGTCATCGCCATACTGGCGTATCACCCGGCGTTATGGTATGGGGTGCCATTGGTTAGACGACTCGGTCACTTCTTGTTCTCATTGACGGTACTGTAAACAGTGGGCGTAACATTTCAGATGTGTTACGACCCGTGGCTCTACCCGTCATTCGATCCCTTCGAAACCCTACATTTCAGCAGGATAATGCACGAGCGCATGTTGCAGGTCCTGTACGGGCCTTTATGGATGCGGAAAATGTTCGACTGCTGCCCTGGCCATCAAATTCTCCAAATCTCTCGCCAATTGAAAACGTCTGGTCAATGGTGGCCGAACAGCTGGCTCGTCACAATACGCCAGTCACTGCTCTTGATGAACTGTGGTGTCGTGTTGAAGCTGCATGGGCAGCTATACCTGTACACGCCATCCAAGCTCTGTTTGACTCAATGCCCAGGCGTATCAAGGCCGTTATTACGACGATAGGTGGTTGTTCTGGGTACAGATTTCTCAGGATATATGCACCCAAATTGCGTGAAAATGCAATCAAATGTCAGTTCTAGTATAATATATTTGTCCAATGAATACCCGTTTATCATCTGCATTTCTTCTTGGTGTAGCAATTTCAATGACGAGTAATGTATATTAGTTTGTGCAATTGTCTTTTACTACACTTGCAGAAGCCGGCCGTGATGGCCGAGCGGTTCTAAGCGCTTCAGTCTGGAACCGCGGGACCGCTACGGTCGCAGGTTCGAATCCTGCCTCGGGCATGGATGTGTGTGATGTCCTTAAGTTAGTTAGGTTTAAGTAGTTCTAAGTTCTAGGGGACTGATGACCTCCGATGTTAAGTCCCATACTGCTCAGAGCCATTTGAACAACAACACTTGCAGAAAGTACAATTCCATAATTTGTTATAGAATATCTTTAATATTTCATCTTGTTCGAATGTGTATGAGAGGGAGGGAAAGCATCACACAACAACTTTGGAACTGTACTTTTGGGAACTTGGAGTATGTTGGAGATATGACTTTTAGCTGCAAGATGTCGCTTGAGCCAGGATTGCCTCGCTAATGTGAGGAGCTGACTTTTTTAACTGAGGCCGAGCCATAGCTCTACAAGTACTCTCAAATTGGCTTCTGTTGCTCGAAAGTGTTTTATGAATGGATCGTTGTTTATGAGTGCTACATCTATTTTTTAGGGTTCCGTGCCACAATCTGTAACAACGGAACCCTTGTAGGATAGCTTTGTAGCCCGTTGTCTGTCTGTCTACCAACTGTTTAGAATCCTTTTTCTCGGGAACAAATAGGTGTTGAAGTTCAAATTTATGTCACATATTAAGGGCTACAGCCCCTTGGCAGTGTAATATTTTGAGCTTCTGAGTCAACTCAATCAAAACTTACGGCCATTTATATATTTTGATACTAGAAAATTCACTCATCCGAACCTACAGGGTATTTTCCGTTGATCCAGAAACTTAAAATTTGCAAGAAACAAAGTTTCACAGTACAAGTAATGGAAAAAATCCGAAATTTCTTAATTTGTAATTATATAACATGAAAAATAATATTTTTGTCATTTTTTTATCCGCTTGTCTGTTTGTCTATCCGCCTGTTAAGACCCTTTGAGCCTGAAATAGCTTGACGCATCAATTTCAGATTTATTTCCTGTACAAAGTTCGACGGTCCCTAGAAGGAGTAAAAATTTTAAACTTGAAAATCATTTCGGTCAAAAGATACGCCCATTTATGTCACGTATTTTCAGACTCGAAAATCCACTCAGCAAAACCTGTAGGATACTTCCCGTTGACCTATAACCATAAATTTGGGAAGAAGCAAGTTTTAAAAATACATGTAAAAGGAAAAATCCTAAAATTGTTAATTAGTAATTGTATCACTGGAAAAAAATATTTCTTTTGTCATTTGTTACCCGACTTTAAATTTGAGGTTAAGACATTCTCGAAAGTTTTGGAATTTCTGGGACCGATATCTTGTCAATACCAATGTCGATAACAGGCAAAAACTGTAAAGATTCTCGATTCCTGGAAAGGATGAACTGTCTAGATACATAATTAGGTGTGTACGGAAACCTCAGTCCACGAGTTGTGACGGTACTTCACATAAATACTGACATTTTTATCGGTTGTAACAATGAACAATATTGTTAAGGGTGAACCAAAAATTATTTGTATTTTATGTATTTGTGTTTGTGAATACAATTAGTATAAAAGATACAGTTAATGTTCTTGAAACAACTGATATGAAGCGATAATTTAAGAGTAGCATCTTTATCTATAACATGTCTATGAAAATAAAAAAAAGATCGAAAAGAGACGCGATTGTACGGCCGAGGAGGAAGGACGTACTTTATGGTACACACACTGTTTTGTTTCGCAATACAGAAGGCAGCCATTGAGCGGTTACACATATTTTATATAAGTTATTCGGTATTCTGCTTAAATAAACCAATTATTGTTATCTCAAAATGAATTTGTTTGTAATAGTTGTCACCTCAAATGGTCGCAGCGGCTAATTATTTTTCATAAGCATTTTTTTCAGTAATTTGCGCTGCGGGAAGTTCATCTTCCGATGCAGCCTCTGGTCGGCCATTAAGCGCCGAAGTATTAATTTATTTTTCAAAGTGCTAACAGTAAATGTAAATGCGAGAGATTTCGTTGTAAGAACCTTTTTAAATTGCAACATATAATTAATTTACGTTAAAGTTCATTTTTTAAATTATACAGATTCCACGAGTTCAGTAAGTTTTATCTTGGCCGCTCCACGGCAACAATCGAAATTCTCTCGAGCCTTGCTTTGCAATCAATAAATAGAAATTAGCAAAATTACATTCAATTTAGTTAACGGCAACTATATTTTATTGCAATGAAACGAACACCCTTAGCTGCTTACTGGTGTTGACATACGTCAACGGGGACAGATGAAAACGTGTGCCCCGACCGGGACTCGAGCCCGGGTTCTCCTGATTACATGGTAGACGCTCTACCCATTTCTTTTTTTTGTTTGTAATCTCATTTTGTTCGTTTTCGTTCGCCCGTTTCTTTTATTGCAGAGGGCAGCTACCCCTCTGACCGAACACGCTGAGCTACCGTGCCGGCCCACTCAGCTACATTTTTTTTTTTTTTTCATTTTGTTCGATATAGTTCGTTGCGTTTGGTCTGGGCGGACGTCACAAGACATCCCTTCAAGTTGGTCGTTGATTCCTTGACTCAGTTTTTTTATTACAGAGAGCACGCAACCCTCTGACCGAACACGCTGAGCTACCGTGCCGGTGTCCATCTGAGCCACCGAGGGCACAGAGGATAGCGCGACTGCAGGGATTTATCTCTGGCACGCCTCCCGTGAAACCCACATTCTCAACGTATTGTCCCGCACTACATTCGTAGTGCCCCCGCCCATTATACTCATTACTCGCGGCGCGTTGCCGATTCCCGTAAGAGTTCGGGCACTGTTTGTGCATTCGCACAGAAGAAGAAGATGGTCAAGTGGCCAGTGAGCCTTAACTATATATATATATATATATATATATATATATATATATATATATATATATATACTAAGATGGTATCTGTTCTTTAGGACATGTCCGAAAGAACAGATACCATCTTAGTATAACTATATTTTAGTCATCACGTTCAAACTCTAAACTTGGTATATGAATAACAGCGGCCCTTCAAAAACCCGTTTCATATTTACTTATGCACGTACGTAAAAGTGATAAGAGAAGATAATATCCCTGGGAGAAAGAATCATGTTCTAACGAAAGAAAAATTCATGCAGATAAAAATAAAGAATAAAAATACAGGGTTATTACAAATGATTGAAGCGATTTCACAGCTCTACAATAACTTTATTATTTGAGATATTTTCACAATGCTTTGCACACACATACAAAAACTCAAAAAGTTTTTTTAGGCATTCACAAATGTTCGATATGTGCCCCTTTAGTGATTCGGCAGACATCAAGCCGATAATCAGGTTCCTCCCACACTCGGCGCAGCATGTCCCCATCAATGAGTTCGAAAGCATCGTTGATGCGAGCTCGCATTCTGGCACGTTTCTTGGTAGAGGAGGTTTAAACACTGAGTCTTTCACATAACCCCACAGAAAGATATCGCATGGGGTTAAGTCGGGAGAGCGTGGAGGCCATGACATGAATTGCTGATCATGATCTCCACCACGACCGATCCATCGGTTTTCCAATCTCCTGTTTAAGAAATGCCGAACATCGTGATGGAAGTGCGGTGGAGCACCATCCTGTTGAAAGATGAAGTCGGCGCTGTCGGTCTCCAGTTCTGGCATGAGCCAATTTTCCGCGGGCTACGCATGAAACTTGCCCGCACGCGTTCAACCGTTTCTTCGTTCACTGCAGGCCGACCCGTTGATTTCCCCTTACAGAGGCATCCAGAAGCTTTAAACTGCGCATACCATCGCCGAATGGAATTAGCAGTTGGTGGATCTTTGTTGAACTTCGTCCTGAAGTGTCGTTGCACTGTTATGACTGACTGATGTGAGTGCATTTCAAGCACGACATGCGCTTTCTCGGCTCCTGTCGCCATTTTGTCTCACTGCGCTCTCGAGCGCTCTGACAGCAGAAACCTGAAGTGCGGCTTCAGCCGAACAAAACTTTATGAGTTTTCCTACGTATCTGTAGTGTGTCGTGACCATATGTCAATGAATGGAGCTACAGTGAATTTATGAAATCGCTTCAATCATTTGTAATAGCCCTGTAATATATATATATATATAATTATTATTGGTGTTTTGCCCTTAAAGAGCGCATTTGGACTAAACTACATGGCTAGTTCCTTTTGCTGCCTTCCTTGCTGCCCAAACTTCCCTCATTCGCTCGCTGTATTTCAGTTTCCGGTCCTCTGTCCATGCTTCTTGTCGGCTTTGTGTCTTCGGCTTGATTGCCTTTTTGGTTGCCCATATCTCTTTCATCTTCCGGCTGTGATCTTGCTTGCGTTCTTCGGTCCATTTTACGCCTGTTCGTTTGTCACATTGTATCTCATGTAGTTTACTTTTCTTAATGATGTTTCTGAATTTTATTCTGTCGTTTATTGTGTCTGCTGTTATGTTGAGTTGGTTCAGATCGTTTTTTACCTCTGCCAACCATTCGTTGTTTCTAGTGGTTACCCAGTCAAAGATCTGTTTGGTCAGTCTGTGTGATGGCATTCTGTATAGGTGTCCATAGAATTGTAGTGTGCGTTTTCTAATCTTTTCTGTGATTGTCTCCGTATGTTTGTATAGTTCCTCTGTAGGTTTCTTGATCCATATTCCGTTGTTTTTAGTTGCGCCAAATATTTTCCTAAGTATTTTCCGTTCTACTTTTTCTAGTTGTCTGGTACGTGTATGCCCTAGGATTAGTGTGGTCTCTGATGCATATAGTGAGTGCCTCGGGGAGCACCACCGTGTCGTAGTGGCGTAATTTGGCTTTTTGTGAGATAGACTTCTTGTTGTAATGATTTCACACTACTTTGTATGCCTTGTCCAGTTTAGTCTTTCTTTCTTCGTTTGAGTCTCCGTTATGTCCACTCATTTGTAGTGTTTCACTGAGGCATTTGAAGTTTGCCGTTTTGTAAATCGTGCCGTACTTTGTGTTCAGAGATGAGAGTTTCTTTTAACAGAGTCCTACTTGCACCTGGTCAATTTTTTAAAGTTTGTTTGATGAAATTGTGTTTCTTCTGAGTAAAATCCACATCCGAATTAAACAACTACGCTTTCTCTTCTTCTTATTGAATTCTTGGCTCAATTGTAATGTCGTAACCTGAATGACGTCACCAATGTCTACCCGTCTAATTTCAGTTGACGCCTTACTGGAAACAGTGTCACAAGACTTTTGACAGAAGCATGTGGAAGCAGCAGCTCACGGCGACGCCGTCATACAACTGGCTGTGGCGTAGCCATAACTGCACTTGGGAACCGGTTAAGTCGTCGGCACACGGACCGTGCATCCGAACGTTCAGCGTTGCGAGTGCCGAGTTTCTGACGTCATAGCGTGCAATAGAACGTTCGGGAGTCTTTCCGAACGTGCGGAGCAATATCTGGCATGTCAGATATTCTGAGCGTGCGTCTGAGCGTTGACCAATGAGATGGCATAACGCCATCTACGTCATATGTACGCCATCTCCCTTCAGCACAAAGTAGAGATGGGCAAACTGAAACACGTAACTGTTTCGAAACAAATGAATCAGTACAGTGTAATGTTTCGATACGCTGTTTCGAAACAGTGAAACAGTTTGTGTTTTGTAATCTAATAAACGTACACATTTTATCATCTTGAATGACTGCTGTATAAGTATGTCTATATAAACACAAATGAGGTGCGAGAGCGCTAATCATGTCGCAGAAAGTATGAAACCATCACTTAGGCGTCTTGGCAGTTTCGTATTTCCTGCAGCAAGTGCGCTGCTTTCGTGTCGTGTGACTTTCATACTTTTGAATTGGCTGAGGACAGCCATAGCTGAAGAAAGAAGAACCACCACGAACGGAACTGGAGGTGGGAGCAAACTGCAGAAACAACGGATTTGCTACTGGGATTCCCACATACTGTTAGTATGGGTAATATACCCATCCTGCTAATTTCCATGCAGACAAAGGGAATCATTGTGGATAATAGGCACAGTGACTATAGACTCACAAATAACGCCAAATAATTCGAATAAATAACAAAATATAACAAAAAAATTTTGTCTTTCAAGGTGTTTCGAACCGTTACTTTTTTTTTTTGGTCATCAGTCTACCGACTGGTTTGATGCGGCCCGCCACGAATTCCTTTCCTATGCTAACCTCTTCGTCTCAGAGTAGCACTTGCAACCTACGTCCTCAATTATTTGCTTGACGTATTCCAATCTCTGTCTTCATCTACAGTTTTTGCCCTCTACAGCTCCCTCTAGTACCATGGAAGTCATTCCCTCATGTCTTAGCAGATGTCCTATCATCCTGTCCCTTCTCCTTATCAGTGTTTTCCACATATTCCTTTCCTCTCCGATTCTGCGTAGAACCTCCTCATTCCTTACCTTATCAGTCCACCTAATTTTCAACATTCGTCTATAGCACCACATCTCAAATGCTTCGATTCTCTTCTGTTCCGGTTTTCCCACAGTCCATGTTTCACTACCGTACAATGCTGTACTCAAGACGTACATCCTCAGAAATTTCTTCCTCAAATTACGGCCGGTATTTGATATTAGTAGACTTCTCTTGGCCAGAAATGCCTTTTTTGCCATAGCGAGCCTGCTTTTGATGTCCTCCTTGCTCCGTCCGTCATTGGTTATTTTACTGCCTAGGTAGCAGAATTCCTTAACTTCATTGACTTCGTGACCATCAATCCTGATGTTAAATTTCTCGCTGTTCTCATTTCTACTACTTCTCATTACCTTCGTCTTTCTCCGATTTACTCTCAGACCATACCGCGTACTCATTAGACTGTTCATTCCGTTCAGCCGATCATTTAATTCTTAATGTCATCAGCGAATCGTATCATTGATATTCTTTCACCTTGTATTTTAATTCCTCTCCTGGACCTTTCTTTTATTTCCATCATTGCTTCCTCGATGTACAGATTGAAGAGTAGGGGCGAAAGCCTACAGTCTTGTCTTACACCCTTCTTAATACGAGCACTTCGTTCTTGATCGTCCACTCTTATTATTCCCTCTTGGTTGTTGTACATACTGTATATGACCCGTCTCTCCCTATAGCTTACCCCTACTTTTTTCAGAATTTCGAACAGCTTGCACCATTTTATATTGTTGAACGCTTTTTCCAGGTCGACAAATCCTATGAAAGTGTCTTGATTTTTCTTTAGCCTTGCTTCCATTATTAGCCGTAACGTCAGAATTGCCTCTCTCGTCCCTTTACTTTTCCTAAAGCCAAACTGATCGTCACCTAGCGCATTCTCAATTTTCTTTTCCATTCTTCTGTATATTATTCTTGTAAGCAGCTTCGATGCATGAGCTGTTAAACTGATTGTGCGATAATTCTCGCACTTGTCAGCTCTTGCCGTCTTCGGAATTGTGTGGATGATGCTTTTCCGAAAGTCAGATGGTATGTCGCCAGACTCATATATTCTACACACCAACGTGAATAGTCGTTTTGTTGCCACTTCCCCCAATGACCGCAAGTCCTCCAAAGCTCTTTTAAATTCCGATTCTAATACTGGATCCCCTATCTCTTCTAAATCAACTCCTGTTTCTTCTTCTATCACATCAGACAAATCTTCACCCTCATAGAGGTTTTCAATGTATTCTTTCCACCTGTCTGCTCTCTCCTCTGCATTTAACAGTGGAATTCCCGTTGCACGCTTAATGTTACCACCGTTTCTTTTAATGTCACCAAAGGTTGTTTTGACTTTCCTGTATTCTGAGTCTGTCCTTCCGACAATCATATCTTTTTCGATGTCTTCACATTTTTCCTGCAGCCATTTCGTCTTAGCTTCCCTGCACTTCTTATTTATTTCATTCCTCAGCGACATGTATTTCTGTATTCCTGATTTTCCCGGAACATGTTTGTACTTCCTCCTTTCATCAATCAACTGAAGTATTTCTTCTGTTACCCATGGTTTCTTCGCAGCTACCTTCTTTGTACCTATGTTTTCCTTCCCAACTTCTGTGATGGCCCTTTTTAGAGATGTCCATTCCTCTTAAACTGTACTGCCTACTGCGCTATTCCTTATTGCTGTATCTATAGCGTTAGAGAACTTCAAACGTATCTCGTCATTCTTTAGTACTTCCGTATCCCACTTCTTTGCGTATTGATTCTTCCTGACTAATGTCTTGAACTTTAGCCTACTCTTCATCACTACTATATTGTGATCTGAGCCTATATCTGCTCCTGGGTACGCCTTACAATCCAGTATATGATTTCGGAATCTCTGTCTGACCATGATGTAATCTAATTGAAATCTTCCCGTATCTCCCGGCCTTTTCCAAGTATACCGCCTCCTCTTGTGATTCTTGAACAGGCTATTCGCTATTACTAGCTGAAACTTGTTACAGAACTCAATTAGTCTTTCTCCTCTTTCATTCCTTGTCCCAAGCCCATATTCACCTGTAACCTTTTCTTCTACTCCTTCCCCTACAACTGCATTCCAGTCGCCGATGACTATTAGATTTTCGTCCCCCTTTACATACTGCATTACCCTTTCAATATCCTCGTACACTTTTTTCTATCTGTTCATCTTCAGCGTGCGACGTCGGTATGTATACCTGAACCATCGTTGTCGGTGTTGGTCTGCTGTCGATTCTGATTAGAACAACCCGGTCACTGAACTGTTCACAGTAACACACCCTCTGCCCCACCTTCCTATTCATAACGAATCCTACACCTGTTATACCATTTTCTGCTGCTGTTGATATTACCCGATACTCATCTGACCAGAAATCCTTGTCTTCCTTCCACTTCACTTCACTGACCCCTACTATATCTAGATTGAGCCTTTGCATTTCCCTTTTCAGATTTTCTAGTTTCCCTACCACGTTCAGGCTTCTGACATTCCATGCCCCGACGCGTAGAACGTTATCCTTTCGTAAATTATTCAATCTTTTTCACATGGTAACCTCCCCCTTGGCAGTCCCCTCCCGGAGATCCGAATGGGGGACTATTCCGGAATCTTTTGCCAATGGAGAGATCATCATGACACTTCTTCAATTACAAGCCACATATCCTGTGGATACACGTTACGTGTCTTTAATGCAGTGGTTTCCATTGCCATCTGCATCCTCATGTCGTTGATCATTGCTGATTCTTCCGCCTTTAGGGGCAATTTCTCAACCCTTGGACAAGAGAGTGCCCTGAACCTCTATCCCTTCCTCCGCCCTCTTTGACAAGGCCGTTGGCAGAATGAGGTTGATTTCTTATGCCGGAAGTCTTCGGCCGCCGATGCTGATTATTTATCAAAATTTAGGCAGTGGCGGGGATCGAACTCGGGACCGAAGGAGTTTTGATTATGAATCAAAGATGCTACCCCTAGACCACCGTTACTATAAATTCGCGATACTTACCAGCCCGTCCCGTTCACCATTACACTATCAGTGATATGTCGAACAGATTGCTTGCAATTATACCTACATCAAATTTATGTATATGCCTGATAACTGTCACTCTACACCTTTTTTTTATTCAAAATGTTGTAGGCTTACTTGCGTTTCTTAATACGACTGCTGTACATGAACAGAGAAGCGCATGTTATAAAAAGAAAGTGTAATTTAACCGAATGATTTTCACATATTTATTATTTTGAATGTGAATAGTATGCGTTGTTTTATTGTTTGGTTAGTGTTTATAAAGCTGATGTTACGCCATTTCGAATTAGGACAGTCAGCTAGAAACGAAACTTTATTTTCGGATATCTTAAGCTTCATGCTATTGCTTGTCAAAAAGATTTCGACACTCTTGAAAGGGTTTCATGAAGTGGTATGTTGTGTTTCAGTACCTGTGCCGAGCCCGAATCTCGTCCGACACAGAGTGGAATGAAACATCACTGTTTCGATGCAATTAGTCCGTTCCAAGCACAGATGGAATGAAACAGCCTTATTTTGAAACAACGGTACAGTTTCTGTGTCTGGCTCAAGATGGAATCTGGTCCGCTTATCCGAGACATGGGCGGAATGAAACACCACTGTTTCGAAACAGTGAAACAGTTCCACGTATCGATACACTGTATCGAAACATAGAAACAGTGGCCAAGCCTAGCACAAAGTTGTGAGGCGCCATATTGGCATTCATTTCAAACCTACGCGTATATATGTCGTTTCTGAGCACCAGCAACTTGAGAATCACTAGTAAACCCGTTGTTAACTGTGTGATCCGTCGCAATAAAATAATGAGAAACATCATATTCGTGGCAAAAGAATTATTGTAACTTGCGTATTATGAGAGTATGCTATTTGAAGGCAGCAATACACTGAGGATGCACCCAAAATGCGTTGTTCTTGGTACAATTTGTTCTAATTAAATTTCAGTTAGTAACATAGTATACGATTAAAGCTTTCAGCAAGTGCTAAGATTGGTAAGATCCTAGGAATGGCAAATAACTTTAAAATGTTAGTGTGGTGAGTAGTAGCTGGCACGGTAGCTCAGCGTGTTCGATCAGAGGGTTAGCTGCCCTCTGTAATAATAATAATAAAAAAAACTGAGTTAATCGATCAACAACGAACTTAAATGGATGTCTTACGATGTCCGCCCCGAGCAGATGCAACGAACAAAAGCGAACAAAATGAGATTAAAAAAAAAAGTAGCGTCATGACTGGTCAAATTTTTATGTTTGGACGGTGGTTTGCGACTCGCCAGTATGTAAATATTTTTCCTAACATAGGCGTTTTTATTACGTTCTTTTACTTTATTATTCGTTTGATATAAGTATATACTATAATTTATAATGTTATGTAAATATAATTTTACCTTTCTTTGGGTGTTCGATTGGCTTGATCTACATGACACCTTGCGCTACTTGTGTTAAGCTATTTTGCTCCTTTTTCTTTTACGCTTCGTAATTCACGCGTTGCAAAGATTCTGCTACTGGGTAGGAACGGTGATCAAGTAACTCTGACCTTAGAGTTTTACTAAAAAGTGGGAATGATGAAATGTTTATATTATGCGGAGAAGTATTCCAAATTTTTGCCGCACTGTTTGTAATGGAACTTTTATAAGCCTGTGTCGTTATTGATTGGACATGGTACTTTCCTTTTCGTGGACAATGGAGGAACTGTGCGTTTTAATAGAGCTAACGTGGCAATTTTACGCGCACCCGTTAAGTAAACAGTGTGATTTACGAACTAGAAACATTCCTCAACTGCCGCCGGACTGCGTTGCGATCGCGTGTACCACGTTGGGGCCCACGCACCGTATGAACAATTCGCATCGTTCCTGAGCGTTCAGCAGCACGTTGAACTTGGCACGCTCAACGTTGACGTCTGACAGCACGGTCCGTGTGCCGCGGCCACGGGCAGAGCCACGTGGAGCGTGGCTCGGGGGGGCTGCGCGGGGAGTTGTGTCGGCGGCTTCCCCCGACCCCGGTCTGGGGCCTGTTGTGCTCTTCGCGGCGCTCATCTGCTTTAAGTGGCGTTGATTTGTCGCCTGTCTCGTCCTGCTGCCGCTCTGTGTGTGTGTGTGTGTGTGTGTGTGCGTGTGTGTGTTCCGTGTCTCAGTGCATGCCTGACCACGCCGGAGCACACATGCACCACCGTATCTATGTACTGCGTTACGAGGGACACACTAAAAATTTTTACAGTTCCATGGTTCACAAAACGGACGATTTTTTTAAAGCACTCATGGAAAAAAAATCGTAACCCCAAAACATGATTACATAGAGTAATGAAATTCCTGGAATATACACTACTGGCCATTAAAATTGCTACACCACGAAGATGACGTGCTACAGACGCGAAATTTAACCGACAGGAAGAAGATGCTGTGCTATGCAAATGATTAGCTTTTCAGAGCATTCACACAAGGTTGGCGCTGGTGGCGACACCTGCATCGTGCTGACATGAGGAAAGTTTCCAAACGATTTCTCATACACAAACAGCACTTGACAAGCGTTGCCTGGTGAAACATTGTTGTGATGGGTCTTGTAAGGTGGAGAAATACGTACCATCACGTTTCCGGCTTTGATAAAGGTCGGATTGTAGCCTACCGCGATTGCGGTTTTATCGTATCAAGACATTGCCGCTCGCCTTGGTCGAGATCCGATGACTGTTGGCAGAATATGGAATCGGTGAGTTCAGGAGGGTAATACGGAACGCCGTGCTGGATCCCAACGGCCTCGTATCACTAGCGGTCGAGATGACATGCATCTTAACCGCATGGCTGTAACGGATCGTGCAGCCACGTCTCGATCCCTAAATCAACAGATGGGAACGTTTGCAAGACAACAACCATCTGCACGAACAATTCGATGACGTTTGCAGCTAATGGACTATGAGCTCGCAGACCATGGCTGCGGTTACCCTTGACGCTGCATCACAGACAGGAGCGCCTGCGATGGTGTACTCGACGACGAACCTGGGTGCACGAATGGCAAAACGTCATTTTTTCGGATGAACCCAGGTTCTGTTTAGAGCATCATGATGGCCGCATCCGTGTTTGGGGATATCGCGGTGAACGCACATTGGAAGCGTGTGTTCGTCATCGCCATAGTGGCGTATCACCCGGCGTGATGGTATGGGGTGGCATTGGTTACACGTCTCGGTCACCTCTTGTTCGCATTGACGGCACTTTGAACAGTGGACGTTACATTTCAGATGTGTTACGACCCGTGGCTCTACCCTTCATTCGATCCCTGCGAAACCCTACATTTCAGCAGGATAATGCACGGCCGCATGTTGGAGGTACTGCACGGGCCTTTCTGGATAGAGGAAATGTTCGACTGCTGCCCTGGCCAGCACATTCTCCAGATCTCTCACCAATGGAAAACGTCTGGTCAATGGTGGCCGAGCAATACGCCACTCTTGATGAACTGTGGTATCGTGTTGAAGCTGCATGGGCAGCTGTACCTGCACACGCCATCCAAGCTCTGAGTCAATCCCCAGGCGTATTAAGGCCGTTATTACGGCCAATGGTGGTTGTTCTGGGTACTGATTTCTCAGGATCTACGCACCCAGATTGCTTGAAAATTTTATCACATTTTAGTTCTAGTACAATATATTTGTGCAATGAATACCCGTTTATCAACTGCATTTCTTCTTGGTGTAGCAATTTTAATGGCCAGTAGGGTATTTAAGCAGGTTAATGTAAGCCAGAGATAAGCCATTGCAAATTTGAATTGCTGGTACACTAATAACCTGTGTAACCGCCAGAGTGTTGAATGCAACCACGCAAACGTGCATGCATTGTGTTTTACGGGGTGCTCAAAAAGTCTCTCCGCAGTGCCGTATGATTGTTAGCCACGCGTGCCGTATGCCGCAGTGAATATACCGAAATGAAACTCAGTGAAATACGAGTTATTAATTTATTGAATATTCATTCTTACTTACAAAATTTCCACATTGAATGTTGAAAGTGTCCCTCGTGTTGTTGAAAGCACAATTCAATTCGTCTAATCATGTTCCCAAACACAAGGTGTAACTTTTCTTCTGTAACAGAAGCAGTGAAAGTGGATATTGCAGTTTTCAGTTCATCGATGGATTTTGGACGGTTTTTATAGACAGTTGCTTTCGCTGTATCCCAGAAGAAAAAGTCAGGTGGTGTTAGGTCAGGGGATCGAGGACGCCAAAGTCCCTGTGAAATTATGCGATCACCAAAAGCATCAGCAAGTAGTGGCATTGAAACGCGAGCTGTATGCGCGATTGCACCATCTTGTTGAAAATAAACGTTCAGTATTTCACTTAACACAAGTTTCCTAAGAATGGGTACAGAATATCACTGCAGTGTAGTTGTGCGTTTATTGTTTCGTTGAAAAATATGGGATCCACAATCCGACGTCTAGAAATTGCAATCGAAACTCCTAATCTAAGAATGAAGTGGTTCCTCATGAATACACAATGGATTTGCGGTACTCCACATGCGAGAATTTTGCGAATTCATGTACCCGGTTAAATGAAACCACGCCTCATCAGTGAAAAACGTTTCATTAATAATATCCCTTCCATTTTGTTGGACGAAATTTTTGAACCATTGACAATAATGCAGTCTCTTGCCATGATCAGTATTTTTCAGTTCTTGCACGACTGCCACTTTGTATAGGAAAAGTTCTAATTTTTTCCTTACAGCTGTGTGGGCCGTTCCGACACTAACATCGATTTCCTGGGCGAGTTTTCTTATTGACTTGTTCGGACTCATGAACATTTTATTGGAAATATCGAGTAGTTTATCCTCAGACAAAACGCTAGGACGACCACTTCAGGGTGCATCTGTCACTGAACCCGTACTTCGAAATTTGTTAATCAAATCTCGCGCAGTATCGCGATGTGGGAGTGTTGTCTCCGGGAAAACTGAATTAAATGTTTGACGAACTGAAACTGTGTATTTACCGCCAGCTTTGAACACTTGTTCGACTAAAAACACACGTTCTTCAATGGTTAGCATTTTAACAGTTACAAAAACTAATCAAACGAACAAAGGAACTAAACTTAAACGTTCACGTCAACACGTAACGACACACACCAGCGTTACTACTGACGCTGGATGAACTAAACGAAACAGTGGAATGTTGGGAGAGTAACCCAGGCAGGCGAACAATCATAAGGCAGGCGGGGCTAACAATCATACGGCACCGCGGAGAGACTTCTTGAACACCCCGTACATGTGCCGAATGTCAGTTTATGGGACGGACTTTCATGCCTGTTGCACTTGGTCGGTCGATACAGGAACGTTAATGCTGTTTGTGGATGACGCTGGAGTTATCGTCCGACGATGTGCTCGACTGGAGACAGATCTGGCGATCGAGCTGGCCGAGGCAACATGTCGACACACTGTAGAGTACGTTGGGTTACAACAGCGGTGTGAGGGCGAGCGTTATCCTTTTGGAAAACACCCACTGGAAGGCTGTTTATGAATTCCAGCGCAACATCTACATCTACATCCATACTCCGCAAGCCACCTGACGGTGTGTGGCAGCGGGTACCTTGAGTATCGGTTCTATTCCAGACTCGTATTGTTCGTGGACTGAAACATTGTCGGTATGCCTCAGTGTGGGCTCTAATCTCTCTGATTTTATCCTCGTGGTCTCCTCGCGAGATATACGTAGGAGGGAGCAATATACTGGTTGACTCCTCGGTGAAGGTACGTTCTCGAAACTTCAACAAAAGCCCGCACCGAGCTACTGAGCGTCTCTCTTGCAGAGTCTTCCACTGGAGTTTATCTATCATCTCCGTAACGCTTTCGCGATTACTAAATGATCCTGTAACGGAGCGCGCTGCTCTCCGTTGGATGTTCTATGTGTCTTCTATCAACCCTATCTGGTACGGATCTCATACCGGTGAGCAGTATTCAAGCAGTGGGCGAACAAGTGTTCTGTAACCTACTTCCTTTATTTTCGGACTGCAATAAAATGGTTCAAATGGCTCTGATCACTATGGGACAACTTCTGAGGTCATCAGTCCCCTAGAACGTAGAACTACTCAAACCTAACTAACCTAAGGACATCACACACATCCATGCCCGAGGCAGGATTCGACCGTAGTGGTCGCGCGGTTCCGGACTGTAGCGCCTAGAACCGCACGGCCACTTCGGCCGGCTTCGGACTTCGTTTCCTTAGGATTCTTCCAATGAATCTCTGTCTGGCATCTGCTTTACCGACGGTTAATTTTATATGGTCATTCCATTGTAGATCACTCCTAACGCATACTGCCAGATAGTTTTTGGAACTGACTGCTTCCAGTTGCTGACCTGCTATATTGTAGCTAAATGATAAAGGATCTTTGTTTCTATGTATTCGCAGCACATTACACTTGTCTACATTGAGATTCAATTGCCATTCCCTGCACCATGCGTCAATTCGTTGCAGATCCTCCTGCATTTCAGTAAAGTTTTCCATTGGTACAACCTCTCGATATACTACAGCATCATCCGCAAAAAGCCTCAGTGAACTTCCCATGTTATCCACAAGGTCATTTATGTATATTGTGAATAGCAACGGTCCTACGACACTCCCCTGCGGCACACCTGAAATCACTTTTACTTCGGAAGACTTCTCTCCATTGAGAATGACGTGCTGCGTTCTGTTATCTACGAACTCTTCAATCCAATCACACAATTGGTCTGCTAGTCCATATCCTCTGACTTTGTTCATTAAAAGACTGTGGGGAACTGTATCGAACGCCTTGCGGAAGTCAAGAAACACGGCATCTACCTGGGAACCCGTGTCTATGGCCCTCTGAGTCTCGTGGACGAACAGCGGGAGCTGGGTTTCATGCGATCGTCTTTATCGAAACCTATGCTGATTCCTACAGAGTAGATTTCTACTCTCCAGAAATTATACTCGAACATAATACGTGTTTCAAAATTCTATAATGGGTCGAATCATGAGACTGACTTACAAATTTTCAGTCAGGGTGCGTAGATAACCACAGGAGTGTTCCTGCTATCACGCGAAAAAAAAAAAGTGATTCAAATGATTCTGAGCACTATGGGACGTAACTTCTAACAAGGGAACATCCCCATCGCACCCCCCTCAGATTTAGTTATAAGTTGGAAAAGTGGATAGGCGTTGAAAAACTGAACACAGATCAATCGAGAAAACAGAAAGAAGTTGTGTGGAACTATGAGAAAATAAGGAAAATATACAAACTGAGAAGTCCATGCGCAAGACAGGCAACATCAAGGAGAGTGTCAGCTCAGGAGCGCCGTGGTCCCGTGGTTAGCGTGAGCAGCTGCGAAACGGAAGGTCTTTGGTTCAAGTCTTCCGTCGAGTGAAAAGTTTAATTTTTCATTTTCAGACAATTATTATCTGTCCGTCCGTCCGTCCGATGCGAGGTAACTGCGACGTAGTATGGGGACGCTACACCTAACAAACATCGAAACACACGACGTCAGTCGACTACAGCGCACGGAAGAGACAGTATTCCTGCTAACGAGGCTCACTGGCTGGCAGTTGACTGTTCGCTACTTTGGGAGAGAGTGCATTAAATACGTGAGATGTATTCCGTGGGTAATATGAATCCAGCAAATACAGATCGCGACTTCAATTTTTCGAACTGTAAGGAATGTGAAAGTTCCTTAAGGAATCGAACGATTGTCGGACGGACAGATAATAATTGTCTGAAAATAAAAAATTGAACTTTTCACTCGACGGAAAACTTGAACCAAGGACCTCTCGTTTCGCAGCTGCTCACGCTAACCACAGGACCACGACGCTGGCGAGCTCACACCGTCCTTGATGTTGCCTATGTTTCGCGTGGACTACTCAGTTTGTATATTTTGCTTATTTTTTTTTATAGTTCCACACAAGCTCTTCCTGTTTTCTCGATTGATGTGTGTTTAGTTTTTCAAGGCCTATCCACTGAGCCAACTTATAACTAAATCTGAGGGGGGTGCGATGGGGAGGTTCCCTTGTAAGGTCATCAGTCCCCCCCCCCCCCCCCCCCCCCCCTATCACGCGAAGCTGCACCCCAACCATCACTCCAGGTGTAGGTCCAGTGTGTCCAGCACGCAGACAGATTGGTTGCAGGCCCTCAGCTGGCCTTCTCCTAACCAAGAAACGATTGTCACTGGCACCAAGGCAGAACCAGCTTGCATTAGGAAATACAACAGACCTTCCTCCCGGCCCTCCAACGAGCTCATATCGACACCACTGAAGTCGCAAATGACGGTGGTTTAGAATCTGTGAAAGACACGGTACAGGGAGTCTGGCTCAGAGCTGTCCCTGAAGTAACCGACTTGTACAAGGGTCACTCCAAAAGAAATGCACACTACTTTTGTAGAAATACAGGTTTCATTCTGTATGTGTGAAAGTTTTACATTGTGTAGATACATCCTGTTTTCAAACTTAGTTCAACCTGTTGCCGTTAGGGGCGCCGTCACAGCATTTCTTCAAGATGGCTGCTACACTTGACGTTCGTCAGAAGCAACGTGCTGTCACTGAATTCCTGTGCTGTGAAAAAGAGACAGTGGGAAACATCCATAAGAGGTTGAAAAAAGGTGTTTGGAGATGCTGCTGTCGATCGCAGTACAGTTAGTCGGTGGGCAAGCAGGTTACGTTATGAAAGCGGGCACGGCAATATTGAGGGTTGTCCTCGCAGCGGCAGGCCTCGTACTGCACACACTCCAGACAGTGTGCAGAGAGTTAACGAATTGGTGACTGCTGACAGACGCATCGCAGTGAACGAATTGCCACGCTACGTTGGGATAGGGGAAGGAAGTGTTTGCAGAATACTGAAAGCGTTGGCGTTAAAAAAAGGTTTCTATCAGGTGGGTTCCGAGGATGTTGACAGTGGCTCACAAAGAAACAAGAAAAACGGTATGCAGGGAACTTTTGGAACAGTACGAGAATGGTGAAGATGAATTTCTTGGAAGAATTGTGACAGGTCATGAAACGTGGCTCCATAATTTTTCAGCAGAGACGAAGAGGCAGTGAATGGAGTGGCATCATGCAAATTCACCCAAGAAAAAAAAATTCAAAACCACACCTTGTTGTTGTTTTTGTGGTCTTCAGTCCTGAAACTGGTTTGATGCAGCTCTCCACGTTATCCTGTGCAAGCTTCTTCATTTCCGTACTGCAGCCTACATCCTTCTGAATCTGCTTCTGGTCTCCCTCTACGAGTTTTACCCTCCACGCCACCCTCCAATACCAAATTTGTGATCCCTTGATGCCTCAGAACATGGCCTACTAACTGATCCCTTCTTCTAGTCAAGTTGTGCCACAAACTCCTCTTCACCCCAATCCTAGTCAGTACCTCCTCATTAGTTATGTGATCTACCCATCAGATCTTCAGCATTCTTCTGTGGCACCACATTTCGAAAGCTTCTATTCTCTTCTTGTCCAAACTAGTCATCGTCCATGTTTCACTTCCATACATGGCTACACTCCATACATATACTTTCAGAAACGACTTCCTGACACTTAAATCTATACTCGATGTTAACAAATTTCTCTTCTTCAGAAACGCTTTCCTTGCCATTGCCAATCTACATTTTATATCCTCTCTACTTCGACCATCATCAGTTACACTCCTGGAAATTGAAATAAGAACGTGAATTCATTGTCCCAGGAAGGGGAAACTTTATTGACACATTCCTGGGGTCAGATACATCACATGATCACACTGACAGAACCACAGGCACATAGACACAGGCAACAGAGCATGCACAATGTCGGCACTAGTACAGTGTATATCCACCTTTCGCAGCAATGCAGGCTGCTGTTCTCCCATGGAGACGATCGTAGAGATGCTGGATGTAGTCCTGTGGAACGGCTTGCCATGCCATTTCCACCTGGCGCCTCAGTTGGACCAGCGTTCGTGCTGGACGTGCAGACCGCGTGAGACGACGCTTCATCCAGTCCCAAACATGCTCAATGGGGGACAGATCCGGAGATCTTGCTGGCCAGGGTAGTTGACTTACACCTTCTAGAGCACGTTGGGTGGCACGGGATACATGCGGACGTGCATTGTCCTGTTGGAACAGCAAGTTCCTTTGCCGGTCTAGGAATGGCAGAACGATGGGTTCGATGACGGTTTGGATGTACCGTGCACTATTCAGTGTCCCCACGACGATCACCAGTGGTGTACGGCCTGTGTAGGAGATCGCTCCCCACACCATGATGCCGGGTGTTGGCCCTGTGTGCCTCGGTCGTATGCAGTCCTGATTGTGGCGCTCACCTGCACGGCGCCAAACACGCATACGACCATCATTGGCACCAAGGCAGAAGCGACTCTCATCGCTGAAGACGACACGTCTCCATTCGTCCCTCCATTCACGCCTGTCGCGACACCACTGGAGGCGGGCTGCACGATGTTGGGGCGTGAGCGGAAGACGGCCTAACGGTGTGCGGGACCGTAGCCCAGCTTCATGGAGACGGTTGCGAATGGTCCTCGCCGATACCCCAGGAGCAACAGTGTCCCTAATTTGCTGGGAAGTGGCGGTGCGCTCCCCTACGGCACTGCGTAGGATCCTACGGTCTTGGCGTGCATCCGTGCGTCGCTGCGGTCCGGTCCCAGGTCGACGGGCACGTGCACCTTCCGCCGACCACTGGCGACAACATCGATGTACTGTGGAGACCTCACGCCCCACGTGTTGAGCAATTCGGCGGTACGTCCACCCGGCCTCCCGCATGCCCATTATACGCCCTCGCTCAAAGTCCGTCAACTGCATATACGGTTCACGTCCACGCTGTCGCGGCATGCTACCAGTGTTAAAGACTGCGATGGAGCTCCGTATGCCACGGCAAACTGGCTGACACTGACGGCGGCGGTGCACAAATGCTGCGCAACTAGCACCATTCGACGGCCAACACCGCGGTTCCTGGTGTGTCCGCTGTGCCGTGCGTGTGATCATTGCTTGTACAGCCCTCTCGCAGTGTCCGGAGCAAGTATGGTGGGTCTGACACACCGATGTCAATGTGTTCTTTTTTCCATTTCCAGGAGTGTATTTTGCTCCCCAAATAGCAAAAGTCCTTTACTACTTTAAGTGTCTCATTTCCTAATTTAATTCCCTCAGCATTACCCGACTTAATTCGTCTACATTCCATGTCGAGGGACATGAAAGGGAAGCAGTGGTTGGGAAGGGAGTAAGACAGGGTTGTAGCCTCTCCCCGATGTTGTTCAATCTGTATATTGAGCAAGCAGTAAAGGAAACAAAAGAAAAATTCGGAGTAGGTATTAAAATTCATGGAGAAGAAATAAAAACTTTGAGGTTCGCTGATGACATTGTAATTCTGTCAGAGACAGCAAAGGACTTGGAAGAGCAGTTGAATGGACAGTGTCTTGAAAGGAGGATATAAGATGAACGTCAACAAAAGCAAAACAAGGATAATGGAATGTAGTCTAATTAAGTCGGGTGATGCTGAGGGAATTAGATTAGGAAATGAGGCACTTAAAGTAGTAAAGGAGTTTTGCTATTTGGGGAGCAAAATAACTGATGATGGTCGAAGTAGAGAGGATATAAAATGTAGACTGGCAATGGCAAGGAAAGCGTTTCTGAAGAAGAGAAATTTGTTAACATCGAGTATTGATTTAAGTGTCAGGAAGTCATTTCTGAAAGTATTCGTATGGAGTGTAGCCATGTATGGAAGTGAAACATGGACGATAAATAGTTTGGACAAGAAGAGAATAGAAGCTTTCGAAATGTGGTGCTACAGAAGAATGCTGAAGATAAGGTGGATAGATCACATAACTAATGAGGAAGTATTGAATAGGATTGGGGAGAAGAGAAGTTTGTGGCACAACTTGACCAGAAGAAGGGATCGGTTGGTAGGACATGTTCTGAGGCATCAAGCGATCACCAATTTAGTATTAGAGGGCAGCGTGGAGGGTAAAAATCGTAGAGGGAGACCAAGAGATGAATACACTAAGCAGATTCAGAAGGATATAGGTTGCAGTAGGTACGGGGAGATGAAAAAGCTTGCACAGGATAGAGTAGCATGGAGAGCTGCATCAAACCAGTCTCAGGACTGAAGACCACAACAACAACAACATTCCATTATCCTCGTTTTGCTTTTGTTGATGTTCATCTTATATCCTCCTTTTAAGACACTGTCCATTCCATTCAACTGCTCTTCTAAGTCCGTTGCCGTCTCTGACAGAATTACAATGTCATCGGCGAACCTCAAAGTTTTTATTTCTTCTCCATGGATTTTAATACCTACTCCGAATTTTTCTTTTGTTTCCTTTACTGCTTGCTCAATATACAGATACACCTTCTGCTGGAAAAATTATGGCTCCGCTGTTTTTCGCTTCCGAAGGACTCTTGCTTGTGAACATCGTGCCAAGTGGAACCACTATAAATTCTGATGCATATGTGACGATACCGAAGAAACTTCAAGCTCGACCGAGTCGTGTTCGACCACATCGGCAAAAGCAGGATGTTTTGCTGTTGCACGACAATGCACGATCACATGTTAGTCAAAAAACCATGGAAGCTATCACAAAACTCGGATGCACAACACTGAAACAGCCGCCTTACAGTCCTGACCTGGCTCCGTGTGACTATCATGTCTTTGGAAACCTGAAGGACTCTCTTCGTGGAACAAGGTTTGAAGATGACGACTCCCTTGTGCACGCTGCCAAACAGAATTTTACCGTGCGGGTATACAGACGCTGGTTCCAAGATGGCGTAAGGCAGTTGAGAGGGATGGAAATTACGTGGAGAAATGAAAATACTGTTCCTGAAGAATGTATCTAGACACTGTAAAACTTTCAAACACGTAGAATAAAAGATGGATTTTTAAAAAAATAGTGTGCATTACTTTTGGAGTGACCCTCGTATCAGTTCCTTGTGTCGCTGTGGTGTCACCTGCTGATCAAACTGCTGCTGCAGATGCTGAACGATAAGTCGGAGCCATAGGCTGCACACGATGGTCTTCCCTCGCGGCGGTGCCAAGTAGTCGTCTGGAGCGCGGACTTCTTGCGAGCGTACCTTCTCGTGACCACCGCTGTCAGCGATCATGTACAGTGGCTACGTTGCTGCCAAGCCTGCTGCAGTATCGCAGAAGGGAAATCCAACTTCTCGCAGCCCTATTACACAACCTCGTTCATACTAGTCAGATCGTCGTTGAAGTCGAAATGCTCTAGCATTGTGAGGCTAGACTTTATTTGCGAGACTGTGAACTGTAACCGACCAGCGAACTGTTTAAGGACTACGATATCTATGAACTGTGAATGACCAGAGAACTGCATGAGAAATTGTCATAAGTAGGCTTTGAAGTATGTTTGAACTGTTTTTGAACTTTAGTTGATCTATAATATCTGATGCTGCAAAATTTAATTTTCAGTTACAATGAAAGTAGTATCGGTAACTGAGGAATAGGACGTGCTGAAGAGGATGAGAGTAAAAGTTAAAGTGGTGTGTGCGGTTCATGTGATTACGTTATCAAGCATCACTTCAAGATTCTTCGCGCTACGAGACGGGTCAGCGTGAGGCAGCCACAGACAACAGGTGCGGCAGCGGCTAGCTGCGGCCAATGCTGTTGGCAGTACTGGGTACAATTGTAGCGCCAGCTCCAACACAGCACGACAGCGAAGCTGCGGCCAGCAGTGCTCTTAGAAGCAGAGAAGGAATTCAGTCTCACAGTATCAGTGACGATCCGGTGGGTCAGATACAAATCAATAGTAATGGAGCTATACACGGGTTTAATGATGTGTCAAATTTAGTCACAAATAACCCAAGTGAAAATGTAAACTTTGGTGATAAAAAATGTCGTGTGACGAGGGCCTGCCGCCGGATAGACCGTTCGCCGGGTGCAAGTCTTTCGATTTGACGCCACTTCGGCGACTTGCGCGTCGATGAGGATGAAATGATAATGATGATAACAACACAATGAAACGTCCCCTTAGAAAAATTATACAAGACTGTGCTTAAACTGACACACAATATTTTTTAGCGCAACGCAATCTGACTTTCAATAACCCTACAAAAGAATGGCCCTGACTAACATTAACCTATACCTTTCACAAATCACTTACCTCACAAAAATCTTCGTTACTCAAGCTACAGCAATACAGCGAGCGCCACTACTGCTAGCTAAATAAAAGATTCAAACTACCGAAGGCACTAACTACTGATATGCATAGTTAGCAAATGAAAGATTTAGATAGAGAACAAACAATGTATTTACCTTAATAGTCATAATATATATGTCAGTTCATAATTTTCCAGTCTTACAAATTTCAAAACTCCGCCATCTCTCTCCCCACATCCACCACTGCTGGCGGCTCACCTCCAACTGCGCAACGCTACGCGCTGTTCACATCCAGCTGCCGCTGCCCAACACTACAATGGCAGACAACAATGCAAACCACCCACAGACTGCACACAGCACAGCCAGTGATTTTTCATATAGAGCACTACGTGGCGTTACCAATAAGAAAACATAAACAGCCTGCTTACATAGCCCCCATGCTTCCCACAAAAAACTTTACAAATTGTTTTGGTCAGTGGCCAATAATGATTTGATAAAATTTTTCATAATTACAATAACAAAGATATCAAATGCACACACTTATTGATACAATGTTGGTCAAAAGCTAAAATTTTCTCACAGTCCATAAAGACAGTCCTCATCATTCGTCACAGTAAAATTGCAGTGTTTTTCTCAAAGTCTGAGCAGTAAAAGAAAATGCACACGGAAGTAGAGCATTTCCATGCAGTCTTGAAGAAGTAGTGTTGTCCTTCCAACGGAAAGACAGTGCTGACTCTCGACACGAATATGTAATGGGCCACAACAGAGCAAACCCACCGCAGAGTCAGTCGAAGTTTTGAAGAATATTGGTACGTAGGTCATCACAGAGTAGCCCCACTGTAGTCCTGGTAGAGATTACGGTATTGGTGGGCCACCAGAGGTGCAGACCCACTGCAGCCCTTGTAGAAATAATGGTAATGGTGGGCCATCAAAGATGCAGACCCACTGTAGTAGAGACAGCCAGCAGCCATCTGTTGCAACGGTGCAGGTGCACAATCACCATTGTAGAGTCTTGCGGACAATTTAGCAAGTCCATAAACCACCAGTTGTGCACTCACTAAGTTTTTGGAATTGTCCTTAGAACCAGCAATGCTGTTATCCAGTCTCTTGCTGAATTATTAACACACGTGCAAACACTATCAGTCCCTACTTCTCACATATTGTCCATATACTATGACCAACAGAAACGTGTGCAGTGAAATGTAACTTACAAGTTACTTAATTTGGTGAACTGGTGTCAATTACAATTTTATATCATGAGAATACAATTACAAAGGTACAAAATACATCATTAAAGAACATAACAATACGGATAACATTTGTAGTAAAACAGGCTTTACAAAAGAATAGAAATAAATAGATACATCAGTGTTACAGGAATTATGACATAAGTAAATACATAAAAGATCAGAATAACTTTTGAAATATCAACTTCACACATGAGCATTAAAACAAAACAGAATAAATAATGTCTAAACATCTTTGCAAAGTAAATAACATAGTATTAGAAAACTTCTACAACATAGCTCTCATCAGCTAAACACATAAAGACAAGAAGTACACAAATACACAAGGGTACACAAACACATAGCATAATAATACAAAAGGAAAGGACAGGGTTTGTTTTCAGTGTAACATTTGGTACTGCAGTCCAACCCAGAACTTCATTCCATATATCTTTCCTCTTATTTCAACATTTGTTTCCACCAAAAAAATTCTATCCAAGCATGCTTTCTGTATTCTGTTCACATATTTTTTACCTCATTATTTATTTTCCATTATCTTACCTCATCATTTATTTCCAAGAAAATCCTACCTAAACCTGTTGTCCCTAAACCCTACTTTTTTTATTCATATCCTCTTTCAAAATACCTTTTTTTTTGGCCAAACCATTTTCTTATAGCTTCTCAATGCATTTCTTCCAATTCGTCATAACTCATTCTCTTATATAGCCTACCCCATTTTAAGCTAACTTTAATCTACTGAGCTCAGATGCTAAACTAAGGGACAAGGCAATGCAGCAGTACAAAACAATTAACACAAACAGCAATGACAAAATATTCAAATTGGCCAAGCAAGCAGCAATATTACAACTAATATAAGGCACTGTGCAGCAAACAAGAAAAATAAATGCGTAGTAAAACTGGCTTAACAGCGTAATACAAAGTCAAATTCAGTAACATTATGCCTGGCAAACAGCAGCAGAAAATGAAATAACTTATACCTAAACATGACAAAGCTCAAGCAGAAAAAATAGTACACTAAAAATGGCCATGTCTAATACCTATGTCACATCTTAATACTAGAGTGATGCATCACTGTAACTTGCTCTAGCAGACAAGTTACCAAATCGTAAAGAAATTATTTATGCAATTCCTGAGAAGGGAAATGTCTATTTATTTGCCCTCGTTTTCTTGGAAGTAGATCATAAATTTCTTATTGACTGGATCTGTTGGCATAAAATAACTATAATAGTACAATTATTAAATTTTATTTTAACCAATGCTGCAGTGCAGCTAGAAACTAGATATTAAAGAAAATGAGCAAATATGTACAAAGGAAGGCATGAAACATCATTCATTAGCCATATGGCATTTCATAAGGTAGTACAGAAAATCTCTCAACTAGAAAGACAGTAGTCATAATCACGTGTATAGACATAAAATATTTCTCGTCATTTCATTAGACATTTCAGTAAATATAATAAATTCAGACCGCCACAGTGTTATCATATGTTTTCAAGTTTGAGCATGTCGTATTTGCGATGCTTTCGACAAAGAAATGTCAATAGCGAGGATAATGGCCTCCCTTTTTTTTTTTGCACCTAATGGATTTCTTTTGTCAGACAGCTACCTCTCAGCTGGGCGTCCAAAACGCATTACGTCAAGGTCGCTTACCTTTCTTACTGAAATATTTATGACAGCAGTTTCCGCTACAGTGGCAGTCTCATATAAAAAAAATCACAGGTTGAGAATTTGCATTACAAATGTGTAGAAACAAAATCCTATTGATATAACAGTGTCCAAGAAATTTTCGTCGGCATTGTAATACACTCACTCATTTACATACATTTCATAACTCTTAAAGTAAGATTCTCGGTTTCCAACATCCTTTTTCAGAAACCAGAGTCCCTAACTTCTATTCATTATTCATATACATATAAACACGTAATCACATTCCTTATGTAGCATCAGCTTATTGATCATAAACATACCTCAACAGCATAATACACATCGTCGTCGTAAAAATAACATCATTACACCTCAGTCAAATCTCGAAAACGTCGTAGCTTTCTGCAATAATTTAAAAACCTAAAAAAAATTCTCTGCTCATTGCAATAGTGTCATCTACCTCAAATGTACCTTAAAAATCATGATCTCATACCAAATACATCATTCAGAGCTCTCGTAGTATCACAATGGTTCCAAAAAAATATGAACAGTTCACAAAGTACAGACAAAATACAATTTCGTAAGTGTGAAGTTATCCAACTGTGTAATTACGTAAACATCTGTCACTGACGTAGTAAAAAGAGTTTATCTCTCAGTTAAATGATCAGATAGCTGTGTAATTATGTGTTAGAGAAATACGGTACCGATGTGTAAAGTTGTGTAAACAAATAACATATTAGCTAGGGCTCCTTGTGCTTGCCAAACACATGATACACAAAGTAAGCGTGTACCCCCCTGAGGATTAATGTACTTATACCCTCAGGTGTTACAGGTTACAGCAGTGGAATGAAATATATCACAGAAAACTTTCTTTGTAATCCAAAAATCTTTAAAAATAAATGTTTTAAGAAGAAAATTAATCACTCAAATACGTTACTGTAGCGCTAAACTGTGCATCTTGTTGTAAGATAATCTCTGTGTAAGTGTCGTAGTTATCGTCCTCCGAAAGCTAAGTTCTGCAGAAGTCAATGTACTTACCTCATGATAAACAAAAGTGAAATGCTTTGCGTATAGATATCGTAGTTATTATGCTTATTGGCGTCATGAAGAAAGTACTGTACAGTAATGTATTGTTGTGCCACGAAAAAGGCTGTCTCATTGTTGCTATACCACAAAAGTTACTACTAAAACATGTTTTACTTTCCAGAAGAATTCAGAAAACTGTGCAGATATAAAACAGATACACCGCAAAAGCAACAAGGTAAATTGTGTCACACATTAGTGGCGTCGTGATAAAATCTTGTAGCTGTCACATAAACTAACCACTGTGTCGTCTGTTCTCAATAACAATGCATTCGTAATTTCTGTTTAAATAAGTTCTCTTGGTTCTTGACTGGATATTTAACTTCAAACATTGTTGCATGTTAACAGTTTCTTAAGTCTGACAAAGCATACTAGAAAAAGTGAAAAGTTTTATGGCAAAGACAAAGTTAAAAAGCAGATTATCTTTCAATAAACGGTTTTACATGTGAAATGTGGTGTAAACCTTTACTCTTCCTAATGCACAGAGTTTCAACTTCAAAGCAATTATCATGTTGTATACATCGGTAAAGAATGGTAAAATTTTTCTCAAGGCTAGCGTCTTATGTTATTTTTCTCGGAGCCAGCGGGCGCACGCGGCTGCCTGCTGTGCGAGTCATTGTCTGTCTCTTTGTTGGCGCGCGCCGTTATTGGGGTGTGGAGACCTAACTTCTACAAATTCACTTTGTCGAGAGGGCCCTGCTCTGTTTGAATCCCGCCAGTTCTGATGCAATTCAGGTCTGTCGTTACGATCATATCGTCTGTCGTCATGTCGGTAGTTCCTGTAGTTTCTTTCTTCTCGGTTAAGTGGTGGAGAATTTCTCCCTGAATTATCACTGCACGGTGGACCGTTGCGTCTAAAGTTATTCTGCCCCCCGTAATAATAATTGTATTGGTTCCCATATTGTCTGTTTCTCTGATTGTCTCTGTGATAGTCATTAACGCGGAGAGGTGATCTTTCCCTGTAATTATTACTATTCTGCCAACGATTGTCATACGGGTGGTGTCTGTTTTGGTCACGATTTGTGTGGTGAGAATAGCCTTGTCGCGTCCAGTTATCGTTTCTGTCGTCACGGAATTGTGACGGATGTGACCTGTAGTGATTGTTTTCCTGTTTTCGCATCCCGCGACTGTCTGTGTCAATTTCTAATTCTTGTAAGAGTCCCTGAAAAGCTTCAATGTCGTCTTTGCAACGTCCTGCCAAAATAATAAGTCGTAAATGTTCAGGCAATTTGATTAAGCAAATGCGGATGAGTTCTGAGGGGCTGTATGGGTTTGACAGGTACTGATTCTTGTGCAACATGTCTTCAAAATATTTCACAAGACTGGAAAATTCAGATTGTTCGAAATGTTTCATCATTATGATGCCATGTTTTACTCGGTCTTGTGTGGCTTGAGACCAATATGCTGAGAGGAAGGCATGGTAAAACTCTCCTTCACTGTGGCGATCGTGAATGACCGACCGCATTCTTACAGCTGGTTCATTCTCTAAGTAGCCACACATAAATTCTAATCTGTGCTCTAATGACCAGTTGGGAGGAAAACAATGAGAGAACTGATGGAGCCATTCTTGTGGATGAATGTCGTTGCCAGAATTCTTAAATGTTTTGAATTTACGTGCAGTAATGAACAGCTTATAGTCAAAGTCATCATGTCGGCGAGTTGCATATCGGTCATTGTTACGTCGTTTCGGCGGTTCCATTTCAAAATTCGGTGCACCTTGCCAATTTCTTTCATAATTTCCGAAATGCGCTGTGTTATTATTTTGTGGCTGTTCCGTATTTCTATGTCCCTCTTCCTGTATTGGGGCGCGAGTGTCCTCTGAAATACGTAATTCTTGTATTACCTGTGTCAGCTGATCTTGTACTTCCCGGATTTCTCTTTGGTGTTGCGTATTAATTTGATTCTGATTTTGTTTGAATTTCCTAATTTGTTTGCACTCTTCTGTGTCATTCAGATTATCATCTACCTTCATAGATAAATTATTTAGCTGATCCGAAAGTTCAACTACTTTCTCTGATAGTGTACTTATTTCCTCAGTGTGTTTTTCTGAACCAAGTTTCAGAGTGTCCATTTGTGTTGAAATCGTATCTACTGTGTCCTTTAAGTTTTCTTGAGTTTTTGCAAGTTGCGTAACCGAATCGGTAGATGCAACTGAGTCAATTTTAGCTTGCAGGGTGTCGTGATTTTCATGAACAATAGTTTGCAGTTCTTTTATGGCTGCTTCGTGATTCTGTAATGCATTTTCATGACGCGAAAAAATAGGTTGTAAATGCTCACAAATTTGTGTATTTCGTCATTACAGACTTTTTGACATTTCGATTCAATGTTATGTAACTCAGTAGTTAAATCTTCACGTGTTTGTTCAAGCGTGGTGTGAAGATTTTGTTCCATTGCGTCTAACTGTTGCTATGTTTGTCTCTGGTATTGTTCCATTGTGTCTAACTGTTGCTGTGTTTGTCTCAGATTTTGTTCCATTGTGTCCAAATTTTTAAGATTTTGTTCCACTGCGTCTAACTTTTGAAGCTTTTGTCCCATTTCTTGCATTAATTGTAATAACAATGCACTGGTGTCTGAAACATGTTCCTCAGTGCTTTTCGGCAGTGAATTTGCACCGGCAACATTCACATTTTGAGAAGCAGAAAATGTGTCTTGACTTATTTGAGAAAACGGTGAGGACGCAAAACCTGAATCTACAGTATTTGCAAAATTGTGTCCTGTCATTTCGGATTCCTGAGGCGAGTTGTTGCCGAGCGATCGATCGATAATGCTTCCCTGTTCACTAATTGTTTCACTGCCCACGCCATTGTTTGCCGCCCGCTCCATTTCCCTATGCACAATTACCAAGTTACTATGTTGAACATTAGTTAATTCATTACACAGTGGTGCTAGCACACTGCTTTCGTCTTCGCTGTCATTTCTCAGTTTACTTTGGAGCCTAGTGTTACGTTTTTCACACGCCATTATTGTCACAATATTTCACACGACAACACAGAAAAACACAATTTGAAGAGCAAAAGTAGGGGAACACATTAACATAGCACTGAAAATAATATCTAGTTAATTGCAAGCGCAGCTGCGAAATACTTGCTGCAAATCTACATGCATGCCACAACTGTTTTACTGTACAACAATGAAAGACTGCAACTACAAAGGAGATTCTCTCTACAATTACGCGCTAGCAATAAACAATAGCTACACTAATTACACAAACTACAAGAAAAAATCAGAAGATTCCAGTGAGGTATCCTTGGCTAAGGGTCGACATACGAAACGTCCCCTTAGAAAAATTATACAAGACTGTGCTTAAACTGACACACAATATTTTTTAGCGCAACGCAATCTGACTTTCAATAACCCTACAAAAGAAGGGCCCTGACTAACATTAACCTATACCTTTCACAAATCACTTACCTCACAAAAATCTTCATTACTCAAGCTACAGCAATACAGCGAGCGCCACTACTGCCAGCTAAATAAAAGATTCAAACTACTGAAGGCACTAACTACTGATATGCATAGTTAGCAAATGAAAGATTTAGATAGAGAACAAACAATGTATTTACTTTAGTAGTCATAATATATATGTCAGTTCATAATTTTCCAGTCTTACAAATTTCAAAACTCCATCTCTCTCCCCACATCCACCACTGCTGGCGGCTCACCTCCAACTGCGCAACGCTACGCGCTGTTCACATCTAGCTGCCACTGCCCAACACTACAATGGCAGACAACAATGCAAACTACCCACAGACTGCACACAGCACAGCCAGTGATTTTTCATATAGAGCACTACGTGGCGTTACCAATAAGAAAACATAAACAGCCTACTTACAACAACACCCAGTCCCTGAGCGGAGAAAATCTCCGACCCAGCCGGGAATCGAACCCGGGCCCTTAGGATTGACGTTCTGTCGCGCTGACCACTTCTTTTTTTTTCGTTGTTGATCGTTGTGTTTGGTCGTTGCGGACGTCACATGACATCCGTTAAAGTTCGTTTGTTGATCCTTCCACTCAGTTTTTTATTACAGAGGCGAACCAGCTCTCTGACCGAGCACGCTGAGCTAGCGTGCCGGCAACCACTCAGCTACCGGGGACGCACTACTTTGGTGATGAATTAGAAATAGCAAATTCAATAACCAATCATTTCATTTAGAATTCTGAAGTAGCCATGAATGATTTAACTAGAAATATAGAGTTAATAAATAACGAAAACAGTGTTAATGTAGATCTAGTGGCAAACAATGATAATGTAAACCCAGGACGTGTCGTGCCTAGTCAAAATGAAGTAACTGATTTGAATGGCGATGCCAGAGAAAATAACTCTGACGTCGACATTGCTAATGAACCAATAGATGAGTTACGTACATTAAGTCATTGTACAGCAGAGGCTGACAATTTACCAAATCAGGATGGCGATCGGGATATAAGGTCTACGCTAAAATTAATTTTGCAAGAACAAAAAGTAGCAATAAAAGAAAATAAGGAGGAATTAAGAAATAAAGTAGATAAGTGGTTAGAAGATATCAATGTATGAATAGCTCAAATCAACAATAAATTCAGTGCTTTGGAACAAAAGGTTACAAATCATGAAGCTAAAACTGAGGGATGTTTCGGGAGAATAGATTATGAAACAAAAGAATGGAGTAAAAAAAATTAGAACTTTGTAAGTCAGAAATAAATCAAATGGGTGACCACGAAATGAGAAAATTAAATAAGAATTGCAGGGTCAAAATGGGACGATAGTAGCAACAATTAATGAAATTAGCAATGTAAGACAAGAGCAAAGCAAGGCTATCAAGGAATGAAAGGATAAGTATACAATCCAATGAAATAATTTAAAAATGTCGAAAACGACCATGAAATATTTAATCGTAATATTTTACATGTAGAACCCTCTTGTAAGGGCAACACAATTTCGATTCATGGCAAATTGAGAGAAACAGAGTAATACTTCCTGAAATACAAGACAAAATAGATGAAGTTAAACAAAAAGTAGAAATTGGTGTGAACAAGAAAGACAGAAGGTGTTGTCCACGTAAGTGACGTCGCAAATTACGCAAATGCTTATAAATAGTATCATGTCTCTAGTAAGGGAATTATACACCCAGTAGCCTTCATTAAGCAATTTGATGACATCGTTCCTGAAAACATGACAGAACAACTAAAAGTCAAATTCGTGGCCAGTAGGCTAGAAGGAGAAGCAATATCGCAGGGAACTGGGGTCAGTAACACAAGTAAAACATATAAAGAATTTGTGCAAGCATTCTTGAACCAACACTGGTATACTAGCACACAAAACAGTGTTAGAAATGAAATCTTTGAGGGCGGAAGCTTTGCAAGAAGTGGCTGTAGCAACTATAAAGAATTTTTCCAACATTACTGGGAAGTGAACCAAAACTTAAGTGACCGATTAAGAGAATCTCACATAATAGAAATTATACTTAAATTCCCAGGATCAGTAGAAGGTAATCAATGTAAATAAAAGTGATGTCAGTCACCTAATACAGGTACTGGAGCAATTGGATGTGTTGTCCGGCAACAGGCAACTACCGGAGGGCTGGAGAAAGAACAGGAATCAAAGCCGAAACAGAGGTACGAATCGAAATGACTAGGAGTGTGACTGGGAGGAAAACAGATAACCACGTCAAAGTCGCAGCCCGTCCAGAAGAGTGAGAGGCACTTTTCAAAGGAGCACGAACAGAGGAGGTTATAATAGTGGAAACAGAGAATAATTTGTAGGGAACATGCTCCGGTAGCCGCGCGGTTTGAGGTGCCATGTCACGGAATGCGCGGCACCTCCCGTCGGAGGTTCGAGTCCTCCCTCTTAGCATAAGTTAGTTTAAGTAGAGTGTAAGTCTAGGGACCGATGACCTCAGCAGTTTGGTCCCTTAGGAATTCACACATTCCCCGGTAAGAGATAGGAAACATACAGAGCTGGAAAATTAGTGGGGGGTTCGCACCTAGTCCAATGCCAAACTGCCGAATCTAATGAGCCATTAGTAAGATTCTTAGGGTACTGCGAATGGGATGGAGCAAAAAATGCACACATGGAAGAAGATAGGCAGGAACTGAAGAAAGTATACTAACCAGCAATTGAAATTGAAATACAAAACTTGGAAACAATTACGATCCTAGATTCAGGTAGCGAAATTAGTGCTGCCTCTGGCAATTTATACGAAGAAATCACGAAGGATACAGATGTTCCGGAGTTATGAGTTCAAGGAATTATAGTGAGTACAGTATGTGTATCTAGAAGTAAAATGATAAAGAAACAGATTTTAATAGAATTTTAAATGTAAAACGGAACTTTTTCAGTATATGCTATGGTGGTTCCCGGACTGTGCTTCAGTTTCATTTTGGGAATAGATTGGTTAATTGCTAATTGGTTAATTGCTAGATTTTTCAGAGGGTGTAATGAGGATAAGAGAAGAGCAGGTGCAACAGGTATTTAAATTTAGTGGAAATGAGGCTACACAAAATATAAGTGATGATGCAAGAGAACAGATCATAAGGGAACTATGAACCAGAAGGAAGTATATGTTTGTATGTGGGGGGGGGGGGGGGTGGCACCAGATGAAGAGGTAATATCAAGGTTAGAATCAAGAAAAAAGTCGCAAATATTGAGGGATTTTGTGAGAAAGAGGCACTCGAATTGGAAAAAAGAAACATTATTACAGCATCAAAAAGCATTTTCAAAGAAAGCAGGATGCATGAAGGATTATGAGTATGGTTTCAAGGTAAAGCCACATGATCTGTTTAGGTTTCAACTGTATTCCACCCCGTTGGCCAAAAGAGAAGCAGTAGATAAAGGAATGAAGAAAATGATCGAATGGCGAATTATCCGGCGATCTCAGAGTAATTACTGTAGTCCTTTGTAATAGTGCCAAAGAAAGATGACTCAGTACGAATAACTTTGGTTGCTAGACCCTTAAACAAAGTCATTTTGCCACAGATGGATAGACCTGAGGCACTAGAGGAGCTTGTACAGTTCAATGGCGTCAAGATATTAACAGGTATTGAACTGACCGCCAGCTTCTGACAGGTCCCACTAGTAGAAAACTGTAGAAAGTTTACCGCATTTGTTTATGGGGGACGGAATTACCGGTTCAAAGTATTGGCATTTGGCTTGAGGATCTCGACAGATGCATTTATATGTGTTAGATAAGGTGCTGGAGAGCTGCTATTGAACAAAATTGTATTATATATTGATGATACTTTGATTGCTGCCAAGACATGGAAGGACCACAATGTTATATTGAGTCAAGTGTTATGTAACTTTGAGAAGAATAATATTTGCGTAGATCTGGATAAATCCAAATTCGGAAAAAGGGAAATTAAATTTCTGCAGCATATTGTATCGGCTGAAGGTGTCAAGCGAGAGCCAGAAAAGTTATGTGCTATAAAATAATTTTCAAGACCTAAGAACAAGAAGTAGATGAAAGACTTCTTTGTGTTAACCGGATTCTATCGCAAATTTGTGAACGATGGGGCACTTAATGCGAAAGCCCTACTTCAATTAACGAAGAAGAACGCCACATGGAACTGGATCCAGGAATGCGGACGAGAATTTCAAAAAATAATAGATGAATTATGTAATAGTATTGTTTTGTCACTTCCAGACTTAAATGTACCTTTATGCACTTTTATTGACAGCTCACAATATGGGTTGGGAGCTTATCTTGTAAAGTCATAGATAACGGAGATACAGTGGAAATAAAATCCATTGCTTTTGCCAGTCGAGTACTAAACAAATGGGAGAGAAAATATTCAGTAATAGATAAGGAAACGATAGCAACGTTATGGGCGTTTAAGAAAATCAGATACTGTGTAACTGGAAGGAAAGTAAAAGTGCTTACAAACCGACTACGAGGCACTATCATTCCTGATGGATTGTAGACTGAGACATAACAAATTAACGAGATGGGCTTTAGCGCTCCAGGAAGATGATTTCACAATAGAAAGCAATACAGTGACTGATGCGTTATCCACATCGACTGTGGGTATGGATAAAGCCGATTTCAATCATTCAAAGCAGAAAGAAGCCTCCATGTTTTACCTAACAAAAGTAAAACATAAAGAAAAAATTAAGAGCATATTAAAAATATGAGAAGGGAAGAGAATAACAACGATACTGGTAAAATGATAAAAGCTGATTGGGAGAAGGAAAGCGAATGACAAGGTGAGGAAGTAGTATGTCATACATAAAGGTGTGTAGTAGAAAAGACTCTGACAAACAGCAATGGATGGTCTTTAGGCCAGAACATGAAATTGAGAGGCTTGTGTGGGTCATACATTTCACATACGCCCATTTTGGTGCCATGAAATGTGCAAACAAAATTAACAACATTTGCTGTTTTAATAATTTATAAATGAGGGTACAGAAAATTCTAAAATCATGTGATGTGTGTCAGAAAACAAAAGCTTTAAATTCTAGCAGCAAAATGGAAACGCTTAGCATGATCCCAACAAAAATACTGGAAATGGTATGTGTGGACTTCTAAGGTACCCTTCCCATCTCACAAAGAGAATACAAATATCTGTTCGTTACGTTGAACAAGTTCTCAAAACACGTAAAATTGTATGAACTAAAAAAGGCTACAGGTACGTCAGTCACAAATAAAAATGGCTCTGAGCACATCTGTGGTCATCAGTCCCCTAGAACTTAGAATTACTTAAACCTAACTAACCTAAGGACATCACACAATCCATGCCCGAGGCAGGATTCGAACATGCGACCGTAGCGGTCGCGCGGTTCCAGACTGAAGCGCCTAGAACCGCACGGCCACACCGGCCGGTGTGTTGTTTTGACACAATTCGCGTTAGCGTACGACGATCTCTGTCATTTAATTTTGATTTGCGCCCATTATTACGCTTACACGATTATGTCTTTCCATGTTTTGTGTAGGCTGTTATGACTATTGAAACAGTTGTTCTTGAAACATTTAGTAAGTTGGCTGTCTTGGTTACTGATGCTTCAGCTAATCGGGCCCCCACAATCTGCCCTGTTTGGAACTCTGTTAGGTCTTTCATTGCACGTCGACCTAGGTGTCTGAACGCAAATACGAAGTGTGCATTACTCGTAAACAACCTGAACTGATACAGTATGTAGTCCGTACTGAACACGCACAGTCCAGTGCACCCTCTCCTCAGCTACATAGTTGAGCGTCAAACACAACCATCCCATTACTACCACCGTTTACATTATTTTGCCTTTCCCTCGTACATATCTAAATACCGACATCAACCAAATATGGGTGAAAGAGTTAGGAGAGAACTGAATAGTTTGTTTAAAGTATGCTGCTCTAGAGAACATAAGGAGAGGGTAAATTATGTGGAAGAATTTGAGAGACTTATGAATGAGTTGCCGCATTCTACCACGGAAATATTGCCACAAGAACTATTAACAGGGGAAGAGGTGCGTAGTGTAACTGAACAGACAGTAAGATTCCCACAGAGAGATGATATCTCATTTAATGAAACGAGGGACTTAGCTAGGATCATAGAAAAAGCAGCTATAAGAGAGGACAAATACAACAAACGGGTTGAGAAGAGTACATAAGAAGGTGACGAACTGGTACTGATCAGGTCAAGACCTAGGTCAACATTTAAACAGGAACAAGCAAAGGAGCCTACATCACGAACATAAAAAAATGTTATGAATACTAAACCTCAGGGGGCAATAACGTTCTTCGTATTACTAGGTAATTGACGATTACCAGGCGCCCAAGTTAACTGACAGCATACTTTATTTTCCTTTCCAGCTGTTAGTTCTTTCCCTTCTATCTTTCAGAACTATTATCTATCTTCTTTAACATTCTTCACTTTCAAGGTTAATATGAGCAAATTACTTACACTGAATGTGACAACAAAGAGAGAAGCTATGACAAAAACAAAGCAATCCAGCAGAATAAACATCTGCGTAGCACGGGTGAAAAACATACATTTAACAAGAATAGATGTGGACAGGCCAGAATATACAAAGGATGGGATTACAGATACACCGGGAAGAGAACACAGTGTATAGTTACAGCAATACACCAATACCATATTAATGCACATAACAAAAAACGTATTATGAAGTATGTATCGGAACCATTTTTAAATATTCATAGCTTACATGGAAAAATATTTTAAGAACGGGAAAGTAAGACGAGGGCTATTATATATATGACACATGAAATAACGCATAAAAATAATTGAATGCTGCAGAATAAGTGGGCGACGCTAAACCATGTAAGGGAATGTGACAGTGTGCAGTAGAAGCAATTCTGGTGACAAGAATAATTGAAATAACTAAATTTTGTCTTGAGATGATGCACAAATTGTTTCAAAACAGATATATCGTTACTCTTTAGTATAAAGTCAAACGGCGAAGTGGTTTCCGCTGTAATGAAATATGATACCCTGATAGGCTAGGAATATTCCTACCAAAGAAGTATCTTTTAAATGGACAGTTATAGGCGAGGAGACAGAAAAGTCGGCCAATTGTATACATAGTGAAGGAAAGGAGAAGTGTGGTTATTGGACGGCATGAAGTCGGCCAGTCATTTATGAAGAGTGAGGGAGGAAAGACAATAGGCGACGTGTAAGTCGACCATTACGTAGTGTTTATGGACCGAAGTGGTTTCTGCCAACAATAGTTGCCACAAGAACTATTAACAGGGGAAGAGGTGCGTAGTGTAACTGAACAGACAGTAAGATTCCCACAGAGAGATGATATCTCATTTAATGAAAAGAGGGACTTAGCCTTAGCTAGGATGAAGTTCAAGGGAGTAGACATATTTCGACATAGCCAAAATGTTTGCATCCATAATCTGCATGGTTATCCCATACAACAGCAAAGGTCAACCATGTACTGCCTCCAAAGACAGCTGATACATCACACGTGAATTGCATTCTTATTCCACGAAAGACATTTGGACCACCAATAAGATGCTGCTTATTGAATTGGCCAGCATGGTCAATGTCTATTGCTTTCAAAGACTTGTACACAGAACACTGCGACACCAACGGCGACGATAACCATGTCGCACAGGCATTGCAGCTGCACGTTAACACGAGAGGCGACGCACCGCCCAGGCCGCGCCTGACGCTAAGTGCGCTCTCTTAAGGTAGCCAAGTGTCTCGTCATGTGACAAAACACATCAGCTGCCTCGAGGCCACACTACGCCTAGCGCGTAACCATGCGCTAAAAGTGTACATAAGTGAATGTATTATTATTATTTTTTTTGAAAGATAAGGAATTGAGAAAGGAGATAAGGAATTTTTCTTGTCTATAATACAACATACAGTCACCAGCAGTCTTTATTTTACAATTGTTATTGCCTACTTTGGCCCATATAAACAGCTATTCGTCTGCATTGAGCATCTTCTTTCTTCTTGTAGACAAAGTAAAGGGCTTCTCTGCAACCAATGTACCACAGGGAACCTTAGCTAGTACGCCTCTACTCTCCACTATAATTCACGTATTCCAAGCCAAATAAATTAGTAAATAATTATTCATTTGAGAATGAAAAAATATAAACAGATTCATGATTTGAAAAATAATAACAAATCACAAGGTTAGTGGAGAGATGATAACTGGAAAATTTACAAAAATTTGAGTAAGAATTTGCTTATTTCCAAAGCTGAATGTTGTCTGCGACAACATCCCATGCATTTAGAGGCCAACTGCAGAAAGATTCTAGTGCCGCCAACTACATTTCGTAAGGAGCATATACTATTTCTGGCTTTGCAGCCATCATATTCAGGTACAAGAAGCTCTTCTTAGAGCGGTTCAGAAGGCAGCAGTGGCAAGATGACGTAATGTGGTGTGAGGTACCGATGCCAGATGGTTTGTTCGGTGCGGGTATCGTGAGAAAGATCGCTTAAACTGTGGTCCTTCTACGCGATTGGCTGCTGCGTTGGGAAGCTGCGCGCCAAAATGATAATCTTCTGTTATTAATATTTACCTGCATTTCAGATTAAAGCATCTCTCAATAGCCTGATATCATTGCATTACTTCACAAGTATTAATAACCAGCAGAATAATAAACAGCTGCTAAATGAAAAGGCAGACGAAGCACTTTGGTGATCTTGGCGTCACTCGTAACTACGATGGCGGGCGAAGTTGTTCGGCTGTAAGATTAGAGCTGGTTCGGCAGTCTCGGAGAACAGACATGTTGTCTGACGCGGTGGGTGTCAGTTAAGACTATATTAGCAATTTCTGGTTATTTAGACCTCTAGTTGAGGACAATGTGATAGTGATTACGGAAATAGGCAGTTAATTATTTCGTTGAAGAATGGAAATTATTTGTCACTCTAAAGTGGAATGTATAGTGTATTGACTCGAGTTTTGCTAAAAAGAAAGTAAATTGCATTTGAAATTTAATTATTTCTGTGATAGTTTTTCTTCGGTAAGGGTTTATTACAAGGTCACTATAACGGATTCACGAAATACGTGCTGTTTTCTGCGCGGCGGACAACAACCGTAGAAGACTGCAAGTTGGTGAACGTATATTAGAACTTACGCATTCCACGCCGGCCACTGCGACGGAGCGGTTCCAGGCGCCTCAGTCTGGAACCGCGCTGCTGCTGTGGTTGCAGGTTCGAGTCCTGCCTCGGGCATGGATGTGTGTGATGTCCTTAGGTTAGTTAGGTTGAAGTACTTCTAAGTTCTAGGGGATTGATAAACTCAGATGTTAAGTCCCAGAGTGCTCAGAGGCATTTGAACCATTTGATGTGAACGCATTCCACTCAGGGCGGTGGAAGCAAATAGGCACATCGCGCGTACTGCAGTATTAGCACAAACGACATCAGTGACACGTCATCTGTGTTAACACAGAGGAGGTATGAAGCATGGACATTCCGAGGGAAGCGGTTTATCATAAGCACGTAAATATCTCACTTTCTCTCTCAACCTTTTTCAAAATGGCTCTGAGCACTATGGGACTTAACATCTGAGGTCATCAGTCCACTAGAACTTAGAACTACTTAAACCTAACTAACCTAAGGACGTCACACACACCCATGCCCGAGGCAGCATTCAAACATGCGAGCGTAACGCTCACGCGGCTCCAGACTGTAGCGCATAGAACCGCGCGGCCACTTCGGCCGGCCAACCTTTTTCAATTTGCCGTACAGAGCAAGAGGGGAAGATGCGCAAAATTTGGGCTTATACGGTGGCTTTGAGACAGTCGTTTTTCCCTCGCTCTATTTTCGGAACAGAAGAGCAAGTGACTAGTAATGGTAGAAGATACTCTCTGTCACTCACCACACGGTGGCCTGAGGAGTATGTATATAGATATGGATGTAGATGGCGCTCTTCTTTCTTCAACCAGTACGAGGGGCATTCAACAAGTAAGGCAACACATTTTTTTTTTCTGAAAGCAGGTTGGTTTTATTCAGGATTCCAATACACCATATTATTGCACCTTCTTTTGGCTACAGAACTCCATTTTTGAACATAATCTCCGTTCAGGACGACTGCCTTACGGCAACTTACTGTGAGGGCCTGTATGTCCGCATGGTACCGATCTATTGGTCGACATCGGAAAAATAAATCTGTGTGAGATCTTATGGGACTTAACTGTTAGGGTCATCAGTCCCTAATCTTACACACTACTTAACATAAATTATCCTAAGGATAAACACAGAGACCTATGCCCGAGGGAGGCCTCGAACCTCCGCCGGGACCAGCGGCACGGTCCATGACTGCAGCGCCTTAGACCGCTCGGCTAATTCCGCGCTGCAGGTCGATGTCGGAGTCAACGTTTTTCTGCATCAGCAACTTCCCCCAGCATCCACATACTGCTTCTCGTGGTGTTTATTCTTCATTGGGCCAAAAGGCGGACATTCTGTTAGGCGGCGAGGAACTCGGCACACATGTTTGAGTACCTCAGCTGATGAACGAGCGTGTCAGTACTACCAACAGAAAACTCTAGTTGAGAAGCAAGGTGTTTGATTGTCATACGTTGATCACCTGCGAATGAGAGTGTCCCGACGTTCCAACACTGCAGGAGTCACAGAGCTGCATGCCTGCCAGCCGAGACGCGGGATATCGTACAAGTTTTCGCGACCTTGTTGCGATGAAGACAGACGCCTCTCCCAACGATTGACCGTGCTTTTGTTCACAGCCTGGTCTACGTAGAGAGTCTGGGAGCCCCTGTGAATATCTGCGATGCTCCGGGTTTCCTGCAAAAGCAACCAATGACAGCTCTCTGCTTGGAACACAGCTCCGTTACAGACGCCATTTTGAAGGTTACTTATAGCGCCGCCACCCATGGAAACTGCATGAAGCTTTAGGGGCTGAAGTGAGAATATTCCACGATGTCCCACAACAAATTTCGCATTTTCTCAACCAAAATTATCTGAGAAAAAAATGTGTTGTATTACTTACTGAGCCGGCCGGAGTGGCCGTGCGGTTCTAGGCGCTACAGTCTGGAGCCGAGCGACCGCTACGGTCGCAGGTTCGAATCCTGCCTCGGGCATGGATGGGTGTGTGATGTCCTTAGGTTAGTTAGGTTTAAGTAGTTGTAGCTCTAGGGGACTGATGACCTTAGACGCTAAGTCGCATACTGCTCAGAGCCATTACTTACTGAACGGTCCCCGCATGTACGAGGGTGAGTCAAATGAAAACCTTAAATTTGTAATAACAAATTGAAATTTCGCGCCGTTTTCCTGTAAGTCAGTAAGCGTGCTACAAACAACGTGCAGGATGGCCTGTAGGTGGCAGCATAGTGCAGATGCACACATACCGTCGCAGTAGCAGTATAAAGCTGGCCGCCCCACTTGCGACTTGCACCAGGGAAGTATAGCGTTATTCGGTTTTTGCGTAGCAAAGCTGTGGAAGCTATTGAAATTCATCGAAGAATGAAGTTTCAGTACGGTGATGCATGTAGTATCACAGCAGCAAGTCTACGAGTGGAGTAGGAAGTTCGCAAATTTTGTGACTTCAGTGGAAGATGCTCCTCATCCAGGTCAGACACAACGAGTTGTGACTCCACAGAACATTGCAGCAGTTGAAGCCATAGTGAAGGAAAACTGCCGAGTGACACTGAATGATATTGCAGCATGTTTACTGATTAGTCATGGGTCAGCACACCACATTGTGCATGATGTGCTCCAGTTTCACAAAGTGTCTGCAAGATGGGTGCCACGGCAGCTGACTCCTGAAATGAGAGAACGGCGTGTTGGTGCTTGTGAAGAACTTCTTCGGCGCTTTGAACGAGAAGGTGATGGCTTCCTTGCAAGAATCGTTACTGGGGACGAAACCCGGGTTCACTTCCAGCAACCGGAAACGAAGAGAGAGAGCAAGGAATGGCGCCATTCCTCATCGCCAAAACCATCGAAGAGAACCATCAGCAAAGAAGGTTATGTTGACTCCCTTTTGGGACGAAAAAGGCGTCGTTTTGGAGCACTACAAGAATAGAGGGACCACTGTCACCAGTGCTTCATACATAGATATCCTAAATAACCATCTGCGGCCTGCAATCAAATCAAAGCGACGTGGATTGCTGTCAGCAGGTGTCCTTTTGCAACATGACAATGCAAGGCCCCACACTGCCTGTACAACAGTTGCAACAGTCACAGACCTGCATTTTAAGTGTTTTCCTCATCCATCATACTCACCAGACTTTGCCTCAAGTGATTTCCGTATGTTTGACCACTCAAAGACGCAATGGGAGGAAAGAAGTTCCGTTCTGATGAAGAGGTACGCCACGCGGTACATGAGTGGTTGCGCGGACTACCAAAAGAATTTTTTTCCAAAGGAATTTATGCACTTTTTAAGCGCTGGAGGACTTGCATTGAGCGTGGGGGACATTAAGTTGAAAAGTTATACAGCTTTGTACCATTTCTGCACAATAAAAAATATTTAAAAAAATATTTAAGGTTTCCATTTGACTCACCCTCGTAGATGCAGATGGCGTTCTTCTTTCTCATTTCCCACACCTGGAGATCGAGGAGACATGTTCCAAGTGTTACCTGCAACGCCTCAACTGACACAGTAACAAAAGCTCTCGCCTATCGATGTAGTATTCGAGTGCGCCTGGCTGCGCTGCGGGTTCAGCGCTTTCGACGCCTGCGTAGCGCCCCGCCCCTTATCAAGCTGTCAGCAGGAGCCGTACTTACAGCACGCCGTAAAGAAGTGACGCCACCACCGACCGAGTAGCGTGTCCAGGGCGGCGTGCGCCGTCGTTCCACAGCCTCGGAGTCCTCACAAGCACACCCACGGTTCACACACAGCGCAAATGTTTATTTTTCTTTTATTTCGTTGGCCGTTTTCCACTCGTCCCACCCACGCAGTCCCACAGTTCTTCACATTCGGTCTTTCTGATCGTAGGTTTCGTTGGGACATCCTGGCCATCATGTGCTAAGTATAGTGTGGAAAAGAGTAGAAACAGAAGTGGAGGGCTACCACTTTAAACCCCCAGCTGGATATTTTTCATGCACACGTCTTTGCCTTAGTTAGTGCGAATATGGTCCTGTTTATTTAAAAGACTCCGACTGAAAAGTGGTGCGCCAGCTGCTTCACTCTACCTTCCCCAACACTATTAAAATTTTTCCCAAAATTGCTGCATGCGAACATATTCGCACTTTGTTTAACGTGCAACTCACCGCACACTCACTCAGGCTCCCCTACCTGTAACTTACTCACACTCACGAGTCCATTGTTAGAAGTCGTTCATACCCATCGACACGCTTCTCACTCACTCACTCAGCCCAACATTGTCATTATCTGTTTGTGTCTATCTGTCATTGTCTCCTGCGTCACAGCCACAGTCCTCTTCGGTCTGTCCCACTACTACCCTCTCCTCTCACTGTCTCCCTCTTCCTCTCATTCCTTCCTTCCTACTTCTGTCTCTTCTCACTGTCACCGTCCCTCTCTGCCTCAGTCTTCTTCTTAGCATAGATTCCGCGCTAGCAGGAGCCTCTTGTTGACACATCTCCCTCCATATGGGTCTGTCAAGGGCATCTTAATAGGTAGCATTGATGAATTTCATATCGTTCTTGATACAGTTCATCCACTGTTGTCTTGCGTCTGCGACGAGGTCGTCGGCTGTTTATGTCCAGGTGTATGATGTTCTTGTCAACGAGTCTGCTTTATTGTGCATGACTTGCACGTGCACGTGACGGAACTAAATCGACAGATGTAAGGGTAATATCTGGAGTACCACAGGGAAGTGTGACAAGACCGTTGCTGTTAATAATACACACACATCAAAAAAAGTTTTGCATCACCTCGGTTCCGAGAGTTCCCGAAACTGGAATAGAGATCAACATAAACATCATTTCCACCGTTTTTATTGCTCATGAAAACCACACATTGCATGTTGTACCACCATACAGCGAGACCTTCAGAGGTGGTGGTCCAGATTGCAGTATACACCTCTAATACCCAGTAGCACATCCTCTTGCATATTGCATTCTTATATTCATCGTGGCATACTATCCACAAGTTCATCAAGGCACTGTCGGTTCAGATGGTCCCACAACTGAACGGCGATTCGGCGTGAATCGCTCAGAGTTGTTGAGGGGGGTCACGTCGTCTATAAACATCCCTTTTCAATCTATCCGAGGCATGTTCAGTAGGGTTCATGTCTGGAGAACATGCTGGCCACTCTAGTCGAGCGATGTCGTTATCCTGAAGGAAGTCATTCGCAAGATGTGCACGATAGGGGCGCGAATTGTTGTCCATGAAGACGAATGTCTCGTCAATACGCTGCCGATATGGTTGCACTATCTGTTGGAGGATGGCATTCACATATCGTACAGCTCCTTCATGACCACCAGCCGCATATGTCGGCCACACATAATGCCACGCCAAAACAACAGGGAACCTCCACGTTGCTGTACTCGCTGGACAGTGCGTCTAAGGCGTTCAGTCTGACCGGGTTGCCTCCACACACGTCTCTGATGATTGTCTGGTTGAAGGCATATGCGACACTCATCGGTGAAGAGAACGTGATGCCAATCCTGAGCGGTCCATTCGGCATGTTGTTGGGCCCATCTATACCGCGCTGCATGGTGTCGTGGTTGCAAAGATGGACCTCGTCATGGACGTGGTGCAGCCTATTGCGAACAGTTTGAGTCGCAACACGAAGTCTTGTGGCTGCACGAAAAGCATTATTCAACATGGTGGCGTTGCTGTCAAAGTACCTCCGAACCATAATCCGTAGGTAGCAGTCATCCACTGCAGTAGTAGTCCTTGGGTGGCCTTAGTGAGCCATGTATCGACAGTTCCTGTCTCTCTGTATCTCCTCCATGTTCGAACAATATCGCTTTGGTTCAGTCCGAAATGCCTGGACACTTCCGTTCTTGCCTTCCTGGCACAAAGTAACAATGCGGACGCCATCGAACTGCGATATTGACCGTCTAGGCATGGTTGAACTACAGACAACACGAGCCATGTACCTCCTTCCTCCTGGCATGCCTGATCGGCTGTCGGACCCCTTCCATCTAATAGGCACTGCTCATGCATGGTTGTTTACATATTTGGGCCGGTTTAGTTACATCTCTGAACAATCAAAGGGACTGTGTCAGTCATAAAATATCCACAGTCAACGTCTATCTTCAGGAGTTCTGGGAACCGGGGTAATGGAAAACTTTTTTGATGTGTGTATATAAATGATCTAGTAGAAAGTGTCGGATGCTCTTTAAGGCTATTCGCAGATCATGCAGTTGTCTATACCAAAGTAGCAACGCCAGAACATAGTAAGAATTTGCAGAACAACCTGCAGAGAAGTGATGAATGGTGCAGGCTCTGGCAGTTGAGCCTGAACGTAAATAAATGTAACATATTGCGCATACGTAGGAGAAGAAATACGCTACTGAACAGCTACACTATTGATGACAAACAGTTGGAGACAGCGTCTGCCGCAATATATCTAAGCATAACTATGGAGAGCGATCTTAAGTGGAATGACCATATAAAACAGATAGTGGGAAAAGCAGATACCAGACTCAGATGCCGGCCGAAGTGGCCGTGCGTTTAAAGGCGCTGCAGTCTGGAACCGCAAGACCGCTACGGTCGCAGGTTCGAATCCTGCCTCGGGCATGGATGTTTGTGATGTCCTTAGGTTAGTTAGGTTTAACTAGTTCTAAGTTCTAGGGGACTAATGACCTCAGCAGTTGAGTCCCATAGTGCTCAGAGCCATTTGAACCATTTGAACCAGACTCAGATTCATCGGAAGAATCTTAAGGAAATGTAACTCATCCACGAAAGAAGTGGCCTATAAAGCGCTTGTTCTCCTGATGTTGCGAATTGTTTATCTATCTGGGATCCATGTCAGGTAGGACTGATGGAAGAGATAGAGAAGATCCAACGAAGAGCAGCGCGTTTCGTCAGAGGATCGTTTAGCTGGCGAGAAAGCGTTAAGGATATGCTAAACAAACTCCACTAGCAGACTAACAAGAGAGGCTTTGTGCATCACGGAGAGATTTACTCCTGAAATTTCGGGACAGCACTTTTCAGGAGGAGTCGGACGACATATTACTTCCCCTCACGGGCATCTCGCGTATTGACCACGAGGCGAGGATTCGAGAAATTAGAGTCAATACAGAGGCTTACAGACAACCATTCTTGCCACGCACTATTCGTGAATGGAAAAGCGTTGGAGGGATCAGACAGTGGTACCAAAAGTACCCTCAGCCACACACCATTAAGTGGCTTGCGGAGTATGATGTAGACGTAGGTGTCCCTACCATCTTAACCCGCTTCCCCGTGGTTTGCCTGAGATGGGTGCAACTCCAGCTCGTCGTCCAACGTCGACCGTTGTTGCATTGTCAAATCGGGGGAGGCAAAGGGACCACGCATTTCCATCACGTGGAGAGCCTGCCTATGCTTCGTTGTCGTTGGCCAGCACTCCGACCCATGAACATTATCCTCTGTATGGAACAGTCCCCCCCCCCCCCCCCCCCCCGGTTCTGGGCGCTACAGTCTGGTGCCAGGCGACCGCTACGGTCGCAGGTTCGAATCCTGCCTCTGGCATGGATGTGTGTCATGTCCTTAGGTTAGTCAGGTTTAAGTATGAAACTTCCTGGCAGATTAAAACTGTGTGCCCGACCGAGACTCGAACTCGGGACCTTTGCCTTTCGCGGGCAAGTGCTCTACCAACTGAGCTACCGAAGCACGACTCACGCCCGGTACTCACAGCTTTACTTCTGCCAGTACCTCGTCTCCTACCTTCCAAACTTTACAGAAGCTCAGTTGGTAGAGCACTTGCCCGCGAAAGGCAAAGGTCCCGAGTTCGAGTCTCGGTCGGACACACAGTTTTAATCTGCCAGGAAGTTTCATATCAGCGCACACTCCGCTGCAGAGTGAAAATCTCATTCTGGAAACATCCCCCAGGCTGTGGCTAAGCCATGTCTCCGCAATATCCTTTCTTTCAGGATTGCTAGTTCTGCAAGGTTCGCAGGAGAGCTTCTGTAAAGTTTGGAAGGTAGGAGACGAGGTACTGGCAGAAGTAAAGCTGTGAGTACCGGGCGTGAGTCGTGCTTCGGTAGCTCAGTTGGTAGAGCACTTGCCCGCGAAAGGCAAAGGTCCCGAGTTCGAGTCTCGGTCGGGCACACAGTTTTAATCTGCCAGGAAGTTTCATATCAGCGCACACTCCGCTGCAGAGTGAAAATCTCATTCTGCAGGTTTAAGTAGTTCTAAGTTCTAGGGGACTGATGACCTCAGAAGTTAAGTCCCATAGTGCTCAGAGGCATTTTGAACCGGATTTTACGTGTAGAAGTACGCTAAATTTGAGCATCTGTATCTTGAAAGCGGATAAAGGTATCAAGAAAATTTTCGAGGTTGTTCGAGATCGGTTTGTTCCAAATACACCGTGAAATTTTCAGCAATTTGTTGTGTCTAGCTGTCTGGGAATCCCAGGCTGGGTTGTGTAGCCTGGTAACGACAAAAATATTGTAACAAATCCTTTTTTGGGTTTTTCTGAGAAACTGCCCATGAACTAATGGTGCCTCTATAAGTCCCATCAAGCCCACCGTAGACTACATCAAATGCGAACCGGAGGTATGAGCAACGGAAAATCTCGTTTTTATGCGCGTAATTTTGTAACATATTACAAGGAGATGGAATGTATTAAAGAAGTAAATTAAATTTTATTTTCACACACCGTCGCGTCATTTTCTGTGTGATATACACTATCTGATCAAAACTATCAAACATCCCTACATAATCCGAAACTAGATGTCACGAGAGTAGGACACACCAGTATAAAATGAGATGGGGATCACTGTGTTGTCCCCTCCAAATCCTCGAACACCATGCGCTCCTCCTCGCCTTCCGCATCCACCTTCCATCCCCTACGAGCATCCTCTACGACCTCATCCCCTTCCTCCACCTCCTCCTTTTTGCACTATATATTGTCTGTCGCCTTGATTCCCTCACCCCCTGGTGTCTCCCTTCCTCTCCACCCCCAGCCCGTTACCGTGCCTTTACCATTGTGTCCCACCCTCTCTACATCTCCACACCCTCCACCTCCTTTCCCAACGCAACTTCCACCATCTACCCTTCCTGAATGATGAGCTTCGCCCTGACATCTACCCTTTCTACCAACTCTAACCCCACCTTCCTCCTGCCTCCTCCTCAGGGCTCCCCCTCCCTTCTCCTGAGCGGCTTTCCCCTCCTCCTCCCCCTCCCTCTCTTGTGCTCCCCTTCAGTGTCTCTGCTCTCCCTTCTGCCCTGTCTTCCATCTTCATCTCCTGCCCCACCTATCTCCTGCCTCTTTGTGCAACTGCTGATGCCCCCTACTCTTTTCATCACACCCCCTCCCCTGTTGCACCTTGCTCTCCCCTCCTTTTCCATCCTCTCCGGCCGTCTTCATTGTCTGTGCTCCAAGTGGGTTTCAAGTGTCCTGAAGTGTTTTTAATACTGTGGCCAACTTTTAACGTGTGCGTGTGACTTCAGTGTCCTTTTCGTGTTCTACGAATTTCCAACTGTGTTTTTTAACTTTATGTCGACTTTTTTAATTGTCCCCCCACGAACGTCTCCCTGTCAGTGTATTTTTACCCACATTCTCTCCCCTTACTCTGTTGTATGTCCCCCTTTTTTATCGCCATATATGTAACATTTTATTCTTGTATTGATTGCCATGTCACTCGGCTGAAGAGCGATGGATTGTGCCACTGACAGCCCTCCCTGGTCCATATGGGACAGGGGAATAAAATCACAATAAAGAAAAAAAATTGTGTTGTCAGCAGAGAAGCAGTAACATCAGAGCGGGTCGGAAAGGAGAGCTCAGTGATGTCATCATTGGATGTCACTCGAGCAACAGATCCATCAGACATTTCAGCCCTTCTAAAACTGCCAGACTGTAGGCGATGTTTCAAGAAGCTGTGTAGAACGGTTCCAGTGGAATCAAATTTGGTGTTGGTGATGTGGTTATGTAGTGACACAATGGGAAGGAACAACCACAGCTAAAGCAAGACCAGATGAAATGAGATCACCGAAACTCTCGTTAGTTTCAAAGAGTTGCCAGCACTACAGCTAGCACAATGACTGTACTCAGAGAGTTAGGAAGAATGGAGTACAGAGGTTGTGAGCTTTCAAATAACTATCCACCCTTTGACTCAAAGTTTCAATATTAAAAGTTTTGGCTGATTTCGTTGTATAGGGGCGGGGACACCTAGTTTCCGCATTACAAGCCAAATACTGCTGAGTCTACAGTATACAATACGACTATACACATGAATCGAATGGTCAAAGGTTGCTATCACTCAGCAATTGCGAATTTAGAACGTAACAAAGACGTTTATAAATGAAAGATTGCAATTAAATAAAATCCGCAGGTACTATCTTAACGACTCTAAATGATGAGTACGATAGTAGAAGTACTTTCGAGAATTCGATATATTTCTGCAAAACACTTATTGGTGTCGATGGATTGGTGTCGATGGTCCAGCAATTAAATACACTACGGGCCATTAAAATTGCTACACGACGAAGATGGCGTGATACAGACGCGAAATTTAACCGACAGGAAGAAGATGCTGTGATATGCAAATGATTAGCTATTCAGAGCATTAACACAGGGTTGGCGCCGGTGGCGACACCTACAACGTCCTGACATGAGGAAAGTTTCCAACCGATTTCTTATGCACAAACAGCAATTGACCGGCGTTGCCTGGTGAAACGTTGTTGTGATGCCTCGAGTAAGGAGGAGAAATGCGTACCATCACGTTTCCGACTTTGATAAAGGTCGGATTGTAGCCTATCGCGATTGCGGTTTATCGTATCGCGACATTGCTGCTCGCGTTGGTCGAGATCCAATGACTGTTAGCACAATATGGAATCAGTGGGTTCAGGAGGGTAATAGGGAACGCCGGACTGGATTCCAACGGCCTCGTATCACTAGCAGTCGAGATGACAGCCATCTTATCCGCATGGCTGCAACGGATGGTCAACAGATGGGGAAGTTTGCAAGACAACAACCATTTGCACGAACAGTTCGACGACGTTTGCAGCAACATGGACTATCAGCTCGGAGACCGTGGCTGCGGTTACCCTTGACGGTGCATCACAGACAGGAGCGCCTGCGATGGTGTACTCGACGACGAACCTGGGTGCACGAATGGCAAAACGTCATTTTTTCGGATGAATCCAGGTTCTGTTTACAGGATCATGATGGTCGCATCCGTGTTTGGCGACATCGCGGTGAACGCACATTGGAAGCGTGTATTCGTGATCGCCATACTGGCGTATCACCCGGCGTTATGGTATGGGGTGCCATTGGTTACACGTCTCGGTCACCTCTTGTTCGCACTGACGGCACTTTGAACAGTGGACGTTACATTTCAGATGTGTTACGACCCGTGGCTCTACCCTTCATTCGATCCCTGCGAAATCCTACATTTCAGCAGGATAATGCATGGCCGCATGTTGCAGGTCCTGTACGGGCCTTTCTGAATACAGAAAATGTTCGACTGCTGGCCTGGCCAGCACATTCTCCAGATCTTTCACCAACTGAAAGCGTCTGGTCAATGGTGGCCGAGCAACTGGCTCGTCACAATACGCCAGTCACTACTCTTGATGAACTGTGGTATCGTGTTGAAGCTGCATGTGCAGCTGTACCTGTACAAGCCATCCAAGCTCTGTTCGACTCAATGCCCAGATGTATCAAGGCCGTAATTACGGCTAGAGGTGGTTGGGGTGTTGATTTCTCATGATCTATGCACCCAAATTGCGTGAAAATATAATCACATGTCAGCTCTATATAATATATTTGTCCAAAGAATACCCGTTTATCATCTGCATTTCTTCTTGGTGTAGCAATTTTAATGGCCAGTAGTGTATTTTACATCACTCAACAGCATTGATCAAGGACAAAACAAATGTTCAGTATTATTTAATTAATTTCAATGTGCTGAAGACATAAAATAATTTTTATTTGGTACAAACTCCGTCATATGGTAGTTGCAGACTATTTCACAGGTTTTCATACTCAGGTTGTCACGTAATCGTGACTTATTTAGTTTCATAATCGTGAAAAACATCTTTTACTCGTCGTAATATTGTAATATTTTCGAAATTTCATTATGAAGACGTGGAAACTCTGCCTAAGAAGAGCAGTGTAGACGTCCTAGGCAATTTTAACGTAAAAGGACGTGTCATTAAAATGGGAATTACCTTGTAGGTCAGTCAGTTGCATCTACATATGCACAGGGGCTCTTTCATCTGAAACGACAAGTGGTCGCGAAAATAGCTTGAAAACATATGAAAGATTGGCAGTGTCTTCAAAACGTTTAGAAAGCTATCCTTGTACTTCTTTCAAGGCTCTAAGCACTATGGGACTTAACATCTGAAGTCATCAGTCCCCTAGACTTAGAACCTAAGGACATCACACACATCCATGCCCGAGGCAGGATTCGAACCTGCGACCTCAGCAACAGCGCGGTTCCGGACTGAAGCGCCTAGAACCGCTCGGCAACAGCGGCCGGCTCTTTCAAGGCTACAATGAATTCCTCACATCTCGCTTTTTCTTTAACTTCAGTCAGCTTAAAGAACTGGACTGTATCAGAATGCGTCCCTTTTTCTTTTGAAATGCACCCCCATCAAATTAGAAAGAAGTTGTTTGTCACCTTGCAGTTCCTTACTGTGCGCACTGTGCAATCAAGTCCACTTAAAATGCGATGTCTAGTTCAGATGGCTCTGAGCACTATGGGACTTAACATCTGACGACATAAGTCCCCTAGAACTTAGAACTACTTAAACTTAACTAACCTAAGGACATCACACACGTCCATGCCCGAGGCGGGATTCGAACCTGCGACCGTAGTGGTCGTGTGGTTCCAGACTGAAGCGCCTAGAACCGTTCGGCCACACCGGCCGGCTTACGATGTCTGCAATCAATTCCGGATATTCTAATTTTAGATCATGCGCTCCATTTGCTTAATAAATTCTACAAAAACGAGTTTTAAATCGAACAATCGCTCCATACATGTCGCTTGATTTAACCAACGTACTTTACAGTAATTTATAAACTCTCCTTACTCGTACTTCAACTCCATCGAAAACTGTTGCAACTGGCAATGAAATAATGCACGCGACTTAAGAAATTCGTACCACTAGTATCTTCATATGCTCCACGTCTCCAAACTTAGCAAAGAGTGCTTCTTGATGTACAAAACAACGAAGCCTATTTGTCGGTCGTTGTAATTTTTCGTTCTGTCATTGTTAACAAATTCTTTCTGCATGGTACTGTACTGTCGCTTCATAGTATAATTGTAGCAACTGTCCAATGTATACTGAGAATTCTCATCTCTCTCTTCTGTCATTACCATTCTCTTTTAAAGGCTTGTGGCGATAGATATGGCGCGCCGGGTAGCCGCACGGTCTCGGGCGAGTTGCCACGATTCGCGCGGCTCTTCCCGCCGGAGGTTCGAGTCCTCCCTCGGGCATGGGCGTGTGTGTTGTCCTTAGCGTAAGTTAGATTAAGTAGTGTGTAAGCCTAGGGTCCGATGACCTCAGCAGTTTGGTCCCATAGGAACCTGCCACAAATTTCCAAATTTCTTACGATAGATCGCTGGACTGCCTCTTTCTGTGCAAACAGCAACTGCAGCTATGAACGTCCTTTGTACCACAAACAAATAACAGAGGGTAAATACCGATGACACCACAATTCTGCCGAACTGAAGAGAGTCTATGGCAACCGCAAAAAGCCGCACCTCAGCGCCAAATGAAATGTCACGTTTTTCCGGGCGCTTCCGAGAAGGGTAGAGGAAAACCGAGATAGGCCGGGCCTTGGCACGCATGCCGCCCGCACGCGTCGAGTCTGGCACGCTAGATGCCGCCCTGCACGTGACTTCACGCAACTTCAAAAAAATACTCTTTTTAACTTATTGTATCAAATCTTTCCCGCAGAATTTAAGGCGAACAAGTCTTAGACCGCAAGTTACTGTGGTTATTTGTTGCGTAATATAATGGAATAAGGAAATATTTATTGAAAACACTAGCTGTGTTACTTAATTACGTAGCATCGCTGAAACACAATCTGCAGTTTGCTAATGAAACAGACCATAAAAACCTCATCCTCCAGGCGCACACATCGCGCCTACACAAGCCATCTTCCAAACTTGATCCTGCAAACTGGATCTTAACCATGTGTATAGAAACCAACAAAATGTCATTCAGCGCTAGTGTCTCAGAGCATTTACTGATGAACTAAAGTTAAGACAAACCGTGAAAAAGTGGTTTTACTAAAATACAAATAGGGTTCAAATGGCTCTAAACACTATGGGACTTAACATCCGATGTCATCAGTCCCCTAGACTTAGAACTACTTAAACCTAACTAACCTAAGGACATCACACATATCCATGCCCGAGGCAGGATTCGAACCTGAGACCGTAGCAGCAGCGCGGTTCCGAACTGAAGCGCCTAGTACCGCTCGGCCACAGCACTAAAATTCAACACTATGGTATAAAAAGTGTGCAACATGTTTGTATAGTGCAAATGAATCATTGAAACCACAGGCGTGCAGCTCACCAATTAAACAAAACTAAGATTTTTTAAATGGACAGTCTGCATCCGCATAAACCACCCACCACTAGGTAGCACATAAACCGGTTCAAGTACATGCAATGAAATGTAAAAACGACTGTGATTTTGGACATAATCAGGGTATTTCTTACACCTACCCCTTGAACTTCAGATGAACTAATCGGTTGTAATGTGTAAGAAGACTTTTTTAAAATACAGTACTCACTTCGTTACACAATAAACAGTACAGCTGTAAAACACAATTGGGAATGTGACTATACCATCTACACTGATGCTCATAAATTAAGGATAATTGCAGAATGTGGTGCCACACAACGTGGCACTACACTTAACTGGCGCTAATAGCATAGGCACATAGGGAACACACACGACACAGAAGTCTACGGTATTGGCGATAAGTTGAGGAAACCGTCCCGAAACACATGTGCTACAAAACGCCACTGTTTCCTGAGCATGTACCCCGACATCAATATGGGACATGATCACCATGCACACGTACACAGGCCGCAGAACCGGTTGGCATACTCTGGATCAGGTGATCGAGCAGCTGCTGGGGTATAGCCTCCCATTCTTGCACCAGTGCCTGTCGGAGCCCCTGAAGTGTCCTAGGTGTTTGAAGACGTGCAGCGCTACGTGAACTGAGAGCATCCCAGACGTGCTCGATGGGGTTTACGTCTAGAGAGCAGACAGGCCACTCCATTCGCCTGACATATTCTGTTTCAAGGTACTCCTTCATGATGGCAGCTCGGTGGGGCCGTGCGTTATCATCCATCAGGAGGAAGGTGGGACCCACTGCACCCCTGAAAAGGCGGACTTACTGGTGCAAAATGACGTCCCGATACACCTGACCTGTTACAGTTCCTCTGTCAAAGACATGCAGGGGTGTACGTGCATCAATCATAATCCCGCCTCACACCATCAAACCACGACATCCATACAGGCCCCTTTCAAGGACATTAATGGTTTGGTATCAGGTTCCTGGTTCAGGGCATATGAAAACCCGGCGAGAATCACTGTTCAGACTATACCTGGACTTGTCCCTGAACATAACTTGAGACCACTCTTCCAATGACCTGGTACTGTGTTCTTGACACCAGACTTTACGGGCTTTCCTGTGACCAGGGGTCAGTGGAATGCACCTTACAGGTCTCCGGGTGAATAAACCATGTCTGTTCAGTCGTCTGTAGACTGTGTGTCTGGAGACAACTGTTCCAGTGGCTGCGGTAAGGTCCCGAGCAAGGTAACCTGCAGTACTCCGTGGCCGTCTGCGGGCACTGATGGTGAGATAACAGTCTTCTTGTGGTGTTGTACACTGTCTGCTGGAATCAACACCATAATCTTGAGATCACACTTTGTGGCACCTGCTGTGTTTGACCACCCTCTAGTCGCCCTAGTATTCTACCCCTCATATGTGTTCTTTGAGCCATTTTCAACACACAGTAACCATTAGCACGTCTGAGAACGTCTGCACACTTAATTGCTGTACCGTAGTCTGACATGCACCAACACACCTCTGCGTATGTGGACTGTGCCAGTGCCACCGTCCCACGACCGCAGGTCAGATGCACCGCATGGCCATACCCCGAGGTGATTTAAACCCGCAAACCGCCCACCAAAGCGTTGTTTCACCATGTATCCGCATTATCCCTAATTTATGAACATGAGTGTATATAGAAATTGACACGAATTATGTAATGTATTGTATTCAGGTACGAAAATACTGATTCCTGGTTATATATTTTATGTAATTTGAAGACGTTGTACATCAAGCTACCTTCGTATGCTATTTTTTAGGTCTGAAGGTCACAGATGACGCAAATTAAGTGATTAATAGTTTTTGTGATAAATGACTGTATTTATAACAAAACAAATATTTCCTAGATCCATGTGAAATCTTGTTGCGAATATGGTGCAAGTCGTGAATACCATGTGTCTTAATACGTATCGGAATGGTTGCATCGACAACCTTGTACCACATCGACTTGGCATCTGTTGTTAATTGATGGTCATTAATATTTTTCCAGATCTCGGCTCAAAAGAGAGTGCTTGCTTGGAGATGATGTTTTCGCGAAGTGGCCGTACCATTTTCTTACAGCCAAATTTCGCGTTCAAGGAGTCGTTCATAAAGGGGAAACACACAAACACACCGTCGTTTGACCATCTAACAGACTCACGTATGGACGATCTAGTGATAAGCATCCCCGGCGTAAAGAAACAACTGAAAGAGTTGAAAGCAAATAAGTCGCCAGATCCGGTTGGAAACACAGTTCGGTTTTTCAAAGAGTACGTCATGGACTCCATACCTAGCGCTGGCCAATGTGGCCGAGCGGTTCTAAAAAAAATGGCTCTGAGCACTATGGGACTTAACATCTAAGGTCACCAGTCCCCTAGAACTTAGAACTGCTTAAACCTAACTAACCTAAGGACATCACACACAGCCATGCCCGAGGCAGGATTCGAACCTGCGACCCTACTAGCGGTCGCGCGGTTCCAGACTGAAGCGCCGAGAACCGCTCGGCCACCCCGGCCGGCGAGCGGTTCTAGGTGCATCAGTCTGGAACCGCGCTGCTGCTACGGTCGCAAGTTCGAATCATGCCTCGGGCATGGATGTGTGTGATGTCCTTAGGTTAGTTAGGTTTAAGTAGTTCTAAGGCTAGGGGACTGATGACCTCAGATGTTAAGTCCCATAGTGCTTAGAGCAATTTGAACCTTACCTAGCTTATACTTATCGCGAATCTCTCGCCCAGCACGAAGTCCCAAGCGACTGGAAGAGAGCGCAGAAGGTAAAAGAACGGACCCGCAGAATTACAGACCAATATCCCTAACTTCGGTCTGCCGCAGAATCTTTGAACATATTCTCTGTTCGAATATATTAAACTTTCTTGAGACTGGTTTTAGAAAGCATCAGTCGTGCGAAACTCAGCTTGTCCTTTTCATCCATGATATACTGTGAACTATGGATGAAGGGCAACAGGCAGATTCCATATTTCTAGATCTCCGGAAAGCATTTGACACGGTGGCCAATTGCAGGCTGTTAACGAAGGTACGAGCCTATGGAATAATTTGAGAGATATGTTAGTGGCTCGTTCTTCAGTAGTAGAAACCAGTATGTCCATCACAGAAAAGAGCATCGTCAGAAGTGCCCCAGGTGTGTGTGTGACGACCACTGTTGTTCTAGGAAAGAGTGGTTCATCTGTAAAGAAGACCGCATATAGGATGCTGGTGCGACCTCTTCTTGGGTACTGCTCGACTGTTTGGAATCTGTAAAAGCCTTGATTGAAGGAAGACATCGGAGCAATTCAGAGGCGGGCTGCTCGATTTGTTACAGGTAGGTTCGAACAACACGTAAGTGTTACGGAAATGCTTCGGGAACTCAAATGGGAATCCCTAGAGGGAAGGCGATATTCTTTTCGAGAAACACTTTTGAGAGAATTTAGAGAACCTATATTTGAAGCTGACTGCCGAACGATTCTGCTCTCGCCAAGATACATCGAGCATAAGGACCATGAAGATAAAATTCGAGAAATTACAGCTGATAGAGAGTGTAAGTAGATTGTTTAGGTTTTCATGTTGGTAACGCCACGTAGCGCTCTGTATGAAAATCACTGACAGTGCTGTGTGCTGTCTGTGGCTGGTTGGACTCATTGTTGGAATATTCGCTTGTGTAGTGTTAGGCAGTTGGATGTGAACAGCCTGTAGCGTTGTGCAGTTGGAGGTGAGCCGCCAGCAGTGGTGGATTTGGAAAGAGAGATGCCAGAGTTTTGAGAGGTTACTATAAGCGGACGATCTGGACGTGTGTCCGCAAGAAAAAGGAAATTTGTAAAGATGGAGGTCATGAATTATTTGCTAACTATGCCTATCAGTAGTTAGTGCCTTCAGTAGTTAGAATCTTTTATTTAGCAGGCAGTATCGGCGCTCGCTGTATTGCCGTAGTTCGAGTAATGAAGGTGTTTGTGAGGTAAGTGATTCATGAAAGGTATAGGTTATTGTTAGTCAGGGCCATTCTTTTGTAGGAATTTTTGAAAGTCAGATTGCATTGCACTTAAAAATATTGTGTGTCAGTTTAGTGATCAGAATAAGTAAAGAGAAAACTGTTTGAGTTCGTTGAGTTTTGCTCAGCTGTCTGAAAATCAAATACCGTAGAAGTTTACTATCACAGTCATTCATAATGTTTGTAAGGAATTGTTTCAAGAGGTATATAGACAGTTGTTTTTCCCTAGCTCAATGTGCTGTTGGAAAGGAAAGGAAATGACTAGTAGTGGCACAGGTACCCCCCCGCCGTGCACCGTCCGGTGGCTTGCGCAGTAGCTATGCAGATGTAGATGTACAGTCTACAGTTTATGCAGCTACTCTCATTTATTGCCGCTTTAAAGAAATTAAGTTACATTAACAAGTGCTATATGCCTTTCGCAGCTGGTATATAGTTCATACAAACAGACGTGAATACGGTAAACAAGATGCGCAGTAGATCCCGCTGGGTGAGTCGCCAGCGTCGGACGTATTGTAATCGATCGCTCCAATAGTAAGTACTGTGAGAGAACAGAGTATAAAGCCAGTTACAGGGCTACGTAATGCCCAGTAAAGCATGCGAAGTGGCTGTAAATGTGTACCGGTTTATGCAGAAACAAGCTGTGCTAAATGGTGCATTGAGACTAAAATCCACATTGAAACGAGTGGCATGGGTAACTGCTGTCTCATTTACTTCCGTTCGGCGAATCAAGAGAGAACTGTAAAGCGTCCAGGCTGGTAAATCCTCGACAGTTTTCAACACATCTCAGGGAGAGACTGATAAGATCTTGTAATGCCTGTTTAGACCACTTAAACGAGCTAGTCGTTCGCCGCATGGTGAATAGTGAGATTAACACGTAATCTGAAACTTCCTGGCAGATTAAAACTGTGTGCCCGACCGATACTCGAACTCGGGACCTTTGCCTTTCGCGGGCTGTTCTGAGCGCCGTTATTTTGACATTAAACTGATTCTAATCGCTCTGCTGGCCGTGTTTGGCCGATGCCTTTGTGTGGATCAGAATCCCGGAGATATTAATCTGTCAAAAACAAAAACTCTTTTAACTGTAAGAGACTATTAGTTTCAGGAAGCGTATGTGTTTTCTAAGATTTGTTTCTTTATCTGACACTAGCAGGCCAAATGGATTCAGTTGTATGCCCTCATGTAGCTGTTGTGATTGGTGGTCTGCATACTTACTGTCATCGACTTACTGTGTAAATTCGATTTACACTCTCTGTGAACGTTTTAGTACACTATTGCCAATTAAAATTGCTACACCACGAAGATGACGTGCTACAGACGTTAAATTTAACCGACAGGAAAAAGATGCTGTGATATGCAAATGATTAGCTTTTCAGAGCATTCACACAAAGTTGGCGCCGGTGGCGACCGCTACAATGTGCGGCATCAGGAAAGTTTCCAACCGATTTGTCATACACGAACAGCAGTTGACCTGCGTTGCCTGGTGAAACGTTGTTATGCCTCGTGTAAGGAGGAGAAATGCGTACCAACACAATTCCGACTTTTATAAAGGTCGGATTATAGCCTATCACGATTGCGGTTTATCGTATCGCTACATTGCTGCTCGCGTTGGTCGAGATCCAATGACCGTTAGCAGAATATGGAATCGGTGGGTTCAGGCGGGTAATAGAGAACGCCGTGGTGGATTCCAAAGGCCTAGTATCACTAGCAGTCGAGATGACAGGCATCTTATCCGCAAGTCTCGATCCCTGAGTCAACAGATGGGGACGTTTGCAAGACAACAACCATCTGCACGAACAGTTCGACGACGTTTGCAGCACCATGGACTATCAGCTTGGAGACCATGGCTGCGGTTACCCTTGACGCTGCATCACAGACAGGAGCGCCTGCGATGGTGTACTCAGCGACGAACCTGGGTGCACGAATGGCAAAACGTCATTTTTTTCGGATGAATCCAGGTTCTGTATACAGCATCATGACGCTCGCATCCGCATTTGGCGCCATCGTGGGGAACGCACATTGTAAGGCCGCTCGAAGTGGCCGTGCGGTTAAAGGCGCTGCAGTCTGGAACCGCAAGACCGCTACGGTCGCAGGTTCGAATCCTGCCTCGGGCATGGATGTTTGTGATGTCCTTAGGTTAGTTAGGTTTAACTAGTTCTCAGTTCTAGGGGACTAATGACCTCAGCAGTTGAGTCCCATAGTGCTCAGAGCCATTTGAACCATTTTTGCACATTGGAAACGTGTACTCGTCATCGCCATACTGGCGTATCATCTGGCGTGATGGTATGGGGTGCCATTGGTTACACGTCTCGGTCACCTCTTGTTCGCATTGACGGCACTTTGAACAGTGGACGTTACATTTCAGACTCGTTGCTCTACCCTTCATTCGATCCCTGCGAAACCCTCCATTTCAGCAGGATAATGCACGGCCGCATGTTGCAGGTCCTGTACAGGCCTTTCTGGGTGCGGAAAATGTTCGACTGCTGCCCTGGCCAGCACATTCTCCAGATCTCTCACCAATTGAAAGCGTCTGGTCAGTGGTGGCCGTGCAACTGGCTCATCACAGTACGCCAGTCACTACTCTTGATGAACTGTGGTATCGTGTTGAAGCTGCATGGTCAGCTGTACCTGTACACACCATCCAAGCTCTGTTGGAATGAATGCCCAGGCATATCAAGGCCGTTATTACGGCCAGAGGTGGTTGTTCTGGGTACTGACTTCTCAGGATCTATGCACGCAAATAACGTGAAAATGTAATCACGTGTCGGTTCTAGTATAATATAATTGTCCAATGAATACCCGTTTATCATCTGCATTTCTTCTTGGTGTAGCAATTTTAATGGCCAGTAGTGTATTTCTCGACAAGCTGTCTGGGACGTCGGCCGACATTGAGCCGCTACTGTATTTACCTAATCTGTATGCTCGGGGTCCTTCGTTTGCTTGGGATTTCGTTGCTCATTAAAGTCCTTGATACACCCCTCAGTCTACTTCACAGACGTGTGCGTTATTTCAGATTTTCTGCTTTCTCTGGCTGCGGATATTAGTGAAATAGGCTGCTTGACGGCTGCTTGACCGACAGTCTGCTTCGCAGACGTGTACATTATTTCAAATTTCGTTTTTATGATTGCACGTGAAATAGGAAATAGGAAGTCCTTTTGGCTGCTTCGCAGCTGTGTATGTAAAGTTAAAAGGCAAATGTCTGCCCCGCAGTTGTGTACTCTATTTTAAATTCACTGCCTGCTATGATTATGGACGTTAATGAAATAGCAATTCCCTTTGGCTGTTGTACTGCCGTGCACGTCAAGTTATATTTTTTTTAAATCTGTGTAACTGGTATATTTTAATCCAAAAATCAAAATGATTCAAATGGCCCTAGGCACTATGGGACTTAACATCTGCGGTCATCAGTCCCCTAGAACTTAGAACTACTTAAACCTAACCTAAGGGCATCACACACATCCATGCCCTAGGCAGGATTCGAACCTGCGACCATACCAGCAGAGTGGTTCCGGACTGAAGCGGCTACAACCGCTCGGCCACAGCGGCCGAGCTCCAAAAGTCAACTTCATAAATGTGAACATTATTTTAAATTATGTTTAATTCTCTACTTTCTATGAATATGTGCTTATATTAGTGAAATAGCGTTTATTTTTTCCTGCTTCGCAGCCGTATATGTAAATCTTTAAAATTTTACTACTAACTTTCTCATATTGTAATTGATATTTATGGGTGCAAAAGCCTGCTTCATAGACAAGTATATTATTTCAAATGTCTGCTTTCCATGATTGTGCAGACTAGTGAGATAACAACTCCTTCGCTTGCTTCTCAGCTGTATTGCGTATTTTCATTTCTTTATTTTTTAGTATCTATTGATGCTTATGACTATTCCGTATTCTGTATGCTTCACAGACATACGCTGTGGTCAGAAAGAGTGTGAAAAGATTGTAAGGGTGTTTCAGGGCAGGTTGTGCTGTAAAATAATTGTTAAGAAAAAATTCGATACGTTGCGCCGTTTCCAAGTTAATCAGCATTGATGTTTGTGAATCGGGCCGTTAAGTGCGTAGATTCAAGCAGCACGCCAAATAGTGTTCGTTTTTCTCATAGCGTTGATGGTAGCGAACGAGACCTCTCAATTGGCTGTGTTTCGATCCTTACCACCGTGCCATGTCCAATTTTCGCATCGATCTCTTGTTCGTTATTAGGAAACCAAGAAGAATACGTTTGCAACACCGTCTCTGACGTACCATCGGAAACGGCGCAACGTATCGAATTTGTTTCTTTATAGTTATTTCTCTGCACAACCTATCCTACCATATTCTTACGAGTTTCTCATACTATTTCTGACCACCCTGTATATTACTTCCCGTGTCAGCTGTTTGCGAACGTGTTTTACAGAACCTGTTCTTTGAGTAAAAGTTCGATAAATTTTTGGGTACTTCTCAGAACCTAACGATTCGTTTTAAAACTTGGCCTAGTGACGAACAGATATCACTTGTTTTTGTAATTTTTAAAATAGCCCTCTCGGGTTAATCAATAAATAATTGACTTTAAACATTATTTTATTTTCGCTCAACGCCTTAGTACACCCAGATCCTAGCTTTCTACCACTTCACTTACATCACAGCTATCCAAGAAACACTTAGTGACGTAACGTTTAAAGTCCGTCCATCCATGTACGTCCAAGTTATGTTCTTACTGTAAACGTAATACGTCTGTATGGTGGGTTATATCGGATGCGGATACAAAGCCGGAACTGTGCAATAGAGAAAAAGACAAAGCATAACGATGTTCTAAACCAAGTTATGACAGCTTATAAGGCAGGTTATGATAATTCAAAACTACAATGTCAAAGGCAGAGGTTAAAGTTTTTATATCCTATCTCTGGGCCTTAACTCCTTTGTCAGATTCTTTTTTCTTGGTTCCCTTTTTCTGCTTGTCCAACGTACAGATTGCGTAACATCGTGGAAAGGCTAGAACGCTGACTCACTTCCTTCTCAACTGCAGCCAACCTTCCTTGACCTTCGACTCTTGACTACTGGCGTTCATACAAGTTGTAGATAATTTTTCACTCTATTTATTTTATTGCTGACAATATTTGAATTTTAAAGAGTACCCTCTACTCGACTTTGACAAATCCCTTTCCTAAGTCTAACAATGCAGTAAATGCGCCATCTTTTCCTCAGGTGTATTATGTTGAAAATCGTCACATTTAGGTTCCTCTTTTTGCAACTGAATAAAACTTATTTCATTGTGCCATAACCATTTCACTTTTACTTTTTAAAAAGTACCATTACTGGAGTCAAATAAGTTATTATAAATGATGGACCTATTTTCAAAATTTCGTATTTATTCAAGTACAAATCCAAAATGAATAAGCTTTATGCCAATGAAAAGAGGAAGCTTCAATTTTTTTCATAATGTTTTATATCAATTCAATAAATTTAATAATTTCTAATTAATTAATTTTTGATAATTATTTAATAATTAGAATTGTGATAAATGTTATAAATGTTCGATGTGGCCACCGTTGGCTGCACAGCAAACATCGATGCGGTAGCCAGACTCGTCCTACACACGCGAAAGAGTACCTGCTGTTACCGAAAGTACGGCAGCAGTGATACGGTGCCGTAGATCGTTCAGAGTGTTTGGTAGAGGCGGGAGCCGGCCAGTGTGACCGAGCGGTTCTAGGCGCTTCAGTCTGGAACCGCGCGACCGCAACGGTTGCAGATTCGAATCCTGCCTCGGGCATGGATGTGTGTTACGTCCTTAGGTTAGTTAGGTTTAAGTAGTTCTAAGTTCTAGGGGACTGATGACCTCAGATGTTTTCATAGTGCTCAGAGCCATTTCAACCATTTGAAGAGGCGGGATGTAAACAGATACCTTCATATAACCGGACGCTTCTGGGACCATCACCGCCAGCCCGCCACAAACTTCGAAACTTCTTCTTTTCATTGGTATAAAGCTTGTTCATTTTGGATTTGTTCTTGAATACACACGAATTCTTTGTAAATTGGTCCATCATGTAGAGTAACCCTGTACTTGCATACATATTAATACACTATTTTGGTGGCCGTGCGGTTAAAGGCGCTGCAGCCTGGAACCGCAAGACCGCTACGGTCGCAGGTTCGAATCCTGTCTCGGGCATGGATGTTTGTGATGTCCTTAGGTTAGTTAGGTTTAACTAGTTCTAAGTTCTAGGGGACTGATGACCTCAGATGTTTAGTCCCATAGTGCTTAGAGCCATTTGAACCATTTTACACTATTTAATTTTGCAAACTAGAGAGGCTGAAACAGTTCTGCCACTTTCTGACTTACTGTAATGTAATCATAGTACAATTCTTTTTTAACTTACGACGTTTATAGCTGCTGCTTTGCAGGAGTTCCCGATTTGCTGGTTTTAAAGCTCCTGTTCTACATCCAGTCTTTCGTATAATCACTACAACAGCACTGAGAACACGAACGACTACACAAAGTCTTCATGTTTCATTCTGAGTGTTGTTGCCAACTATTGCGAATCAAAAATTAAGACTATTATTATGTAACAGCAACTCAGAAAGGAACAGAACTGTTTCTAACTTGTGTATATTTCCGGCCGACATTGTTTGCGTTGTGTCTCACCAGTAAATGGAATGAAGCAGATGTTCAAATGTGTGTGAGAGCTAAGGGACCAAACTACTGAGGTCATCAGTCCCTAGACTTACACACTACTTAAACTAACTTATGCTACAAACAACACACACACACACCATGCCCGAGGGAGGACTCGAACCTCCGGCGGGAGGGGCCGCGCAATCCGTGACGTGGCGCCTCAAACCGCGCGGCCACTCCACGAGGCGGATTAAAAGCTAATGGACACACAATACAATCATCAGGCACATGGTAGGAATGATTTTCCTATTGTAATTATGCAATAACTAACGATTAAAGTTCCGATACTTCCAAGTCATAGACAGACAGCTATTTTTGTGTTTTGAAGCCAGAAATTGTTTGAATCCATAATAAAAATATGAGTCGATGAAGCATCAATCACACTCATATTTTAATTGGTGTTAATTAATTAATAATACCTAGAACTGAAATTACAGCCATATAGAAATGTAGACTGCTGGCCATTAAAATTGCTACACCACGAAGATGACGCGCTACAGACATGAAACTTAACCGACAGGAAGAAGATGCTGTGATATGCAAATGATTAGCTTTTCAGAGCATTCACACAAGATTCGCGCCTGTGGCGACACCTACAACGTGCTGACATGAGGGAAGTTTCCTACCGATTTCTCATGCACAAACAGCAGTTGACCGGCGTTGCCTGGTGAAAGGTTGTTGTGATGCCTCGTGTAAGGAGGAGAAAGGCGTACCATCACGTTTCCGACTTTGACAAAGGTCGGATTGTAGCCTATGCCGATTGCGGTTTATCGTATCGCGACATTTCTGCTCGCTCTGGTCGAGACTGTTAGCACAATATGAAATCGGTGGGTTCAGAAGGGTAATACGGAACGCCGTGCTGGATCCCAACGGCCTCGTGTCACTAGCAGTCGAGATGACAGGCATGTTATCCGCATGGCTGTAACGGATGGTGCAGCCACGTCTCGTTCCCTGAGTCAACAGATGGTGTCGTTTGCAAGACGACAACCATCTGCACGAACAGTTCGACGACGTTTGCAGCAACATGGACTATCAGCTCGGAGACCGTGACTGCGGTTACCCTTGACGCTGCATCACAGACAGGAGCACCTGCGATGGTGTACTCAACGACGAACCTGGGTGCACGAATGGCAAAACGTCATTTTTTCGAATGAATCCGGGTTCTGTCTACAGCATTATGATGGTCGCATCCGTGTTTGGCGACATCGCGATGAACGCACATTGGAAGCTTGTATCCGTCATTACCCAGCGTGATGGTATGGGGTGCCATTGGTTACACGTCTCGGTCACCTCTTGTTCGCATTGACGACACTTTGAACAGTGGACGTTACATTTCAGATGTGTTACGACCCGAGGTTCTACCCTTCATTCGATACCTGCGAAACCCTACATTTCAGCAGGATAATGCATTACCGCATGTTGTAGGTTCTGTACAGGCCTTTATGGATACAGAAAATGTTCGACTGCTGCCCTGGCCAGCATATTCTCCAGATCTCTCACCAATTGAAAACGTCTGGTCAATGATGGCCGAACAACTGGCTCGTCACAATATGCCAGTCACTACTCTTGATGAACTGTGGTATCGCGTTGAAGCTGCATGGGCAGCTGTAGCTGTACACGCCATCCAAGCTCTGTTTAACTCAACGCCCAGGTGTATCAAGGCCGTTATTACGGCCAGAGGTGGTTGTTCTGGGTACTGATTTCTCAGGATCTATGCATCCAAATTGCGTGAAAATGTAGTCAAATGTCAGTTCTAGTATAATATATATTGTCCAATGAATGCCCGTTTATCATCTGCATTTCTTCTTGGTGTTGCAATTTTAATGGCCAGTAGTGTAAATTTTAATCGTACAAAAATTAATTAGTTTGCGTCTAGGCTTTTCATTCGATCAAACTTATCACTCTGTACATCTGAAACTTTAGCAAGATTTTTCTTTGAGTAAATTAAATACCATATGCAAATTAACGAAATATATTGTTGCAATGATAAAACATGTAATTTATAGTCTTAAAAGAAACGGATTCTTTCCTGTCTTTGTATGGAATTATTCACTGTTATTCTACGTAAATTTCTATGTAATTTGGGAAGATGTATGTAAAAACTATAATTCGTCTTATGTAAAATTCATTATGTAACAGTCATAGTAATTGCTTAAAACTATATAAATAGAGGCGATATGTATTCCGCCATACTTCACTCTTGGGCCGAATTTTATATCAACAGCATGTAATCAGACTTTGTTTTGTCACTGGAAGATGTAAATTCTACGGTGTAAAACACGTTCGGCGCCGAACATCTTGCGTGCGAAATAAAAACCGTTGCAAACAGGAAAATATTCTAGTAAATATTGAACCCTTTCATAATATCCATGTGACTGTGCAGTAACATCAAAATGAAGCTATGGCAGCACCAAGGAGCAGCACCCCGGATTACACAAGATACGTATAATTACTTGCAATGCTTATACCAGCCTAACTGAACTTTGTTTAACTGTCGACATTTTGCAGTTAAATCGGTAAAAAACCAATCAACAAACTTGTGAAGGGTTATCTGAATGCTGGTAATGTGTTGTAAAACACGGCATGAAATACGAGGTACGTCCACAGAGTAAGTTCTGTTTGGTTATATCAAACAAACGTGTATAGATACAGAAAAAATATTTATTGTACAAAAATCTACAACTACTTTTCTACATAGCTTCCTAAATTCTGTAGACACTTGTCATAGCGTGGCACAAGTTTTTGTATGCCTTCTTCACAGAAGGTTGTCGCCTGTGCACCAATTATATCTTCCCTTCCCAGTAGTTAGCAACGTAGATTGCTTTGTCATTGACTTTCAAAATATCATCTTTAGTGCATGTTATAGACATATCTGGGCAGATCAGTAGGTGGTCCAAGTCCTGTATTGCTCCGCATTCACACCTATCGCTATCACTGTAACCCCATTTAAATAGGTTAGATTTGCACCCAGTTACTCCAGTGCGCAGCCGGTTTAATGACCTCCAAGTTGTAAAAGGTAGTTGAAATCCTGCAGATCCCTCCTCAAGTTGTTCCATTGTGGAGTGTGGCACCATTTCTTCCCAGAGAGATAGCCGCCTTGCGACGGGCTTGGTGGCGAGCTCTTCAGTAGTTTCAATGAAACTCCTGCGGGATTTCAGCCGGACACGTTGTTTTCGGTGCATATGCATCCGGTGTCGAGGATCATTCTTTTGTTTTGATCTTTCGATCTCAGCGGCTACTTGTCTGCGGATAGTGGGTGGTGCTATGCCTATGATGGGGTAAATGATGTCTGTGGGAGTTGGTTTGAGGCATCCTGTGTCAATACGTACAGTTTCGTTTACGGCGGCGTCAACTTGCTTAGTGTGAGGAGAGTTCCTCCAAACTGGTGCTGCATATTCCGCTGCTGAGATACTCAGCACCAGACCCGTGGTGCGCAAAACATGTGGTTGAGCTCCCCACGATGAACCTGTTAGCTTCCGCAGTATGTTGTTCCTGGCACAGACCTTGTTTTTAGTGTTGTGACAGTGCTGCTTAAAAGTAAGTGCTCTGTCCAATTTTACTCCCAGGTATTTTGGGCTGTTTGTATGTTTCAGCTCTTCCCCTTGCCACATGACTCGGAGTTTCCGTTTGGCTTGTTTGTTCCTGTGCATTTATTGTTTGGCCTCGTGGTAAGAAACCAATCAGCAAAATGCATTTTCCGTCCCAAAAAACGGTGCACATGACTTTTCGAGGGGTCAAGATTTGCTTAGGCTTAACCTTCGTTGGGGATGAGGTGTGCCTCCATTTCATTGATAGCCGTTTTGTTTCATGTGTGTCGTACAATACCCAAGTTTCATTCCCCGTGACTATCCGAGAAAGAAAACCATCGCCTTCTTCATTGTAGCGTGTCAAAAACTGAAGTGCACTGCCCATCCGTTGTTTTTTGTGTTGTTCAGTAAGAATTATGTGTACCCAACGTGAGCAAAGTTTTCGAAATTTCAGTTTTTCAGTAACAATTTCACGAATTAGTGATCGTGAGATTTGCGGAACTTCCATAGCAAGGGCACTAACAAGGGGAGGCCGCCAATTGTGAAATTCAGATTCGATTCATACTGCGCATACTAAAAGCTCATGGCCAGAAGTGTAATGTGGCAAAGCACCAAGATGCACTTCTCAGCCGTTGTCGAGAGAATCGAGTTAAAAGAAACCGTTGCGGTGAAATACTTTCTACGATTAGTAATTTTCTACAGCGTCGTGGCGCAGCGGTAAGCGCTCGGGTTCGTAATCCGAAGGTCGCCGGATCGAATCCCGCGCCATACAACCTATTTTTTCAGTATTTGTTTTTGTAGTTCAAATGTATATGCATCAAACCTGACGAACGTTAGAACAATTTTTCAGAATGTCAATCAGGTGTGTTTCCCAACAGATAATATAAACAACAATTGTTCTTGTAAAAACGCATCGTTTATCAGATGTGCTCGATGTCGTGCTGTTTTCTGCTTTCCATGTTTCTGTGATAACTATCACTCTGATTCGTACGATACTCCAGCTACTTCTGGTCACCAATTGTTAATTATGTGCGACTCTATACCGAACTTATCAATACATTGTATCCACTTGAATATTATTTGTGATATTGTGTTTTATTTCAAGTATTATTTTTCCACGACAAACGACTTTCAACAACTTATTATATGCATCGGATTGCGAACCCGAGCGCTTACCGCTGCGCCACGACGCTGTAGAAAATTACTAATCGTAGAGAGTATTTCATCGCAACGGTTTCTTTTAACTCGATTTTCTCTACAAAGGCTGAGAAGTGCATCTTGGTGCTTTGCCACATTACACTTCTGGCCATGAGATTTTAGTATGCGCAGTATGAATCGAATCTGAATTTCACAATTGGCGGCCTCCCCTTGTAAGTATAAACTTACAGTTGTGCTTAATCTGCTCTTCAATTGTATGAACCAGTTCATCAGCAACCACAGACGGTCGTCCACTTCGTTCTTCATTCTGCACTTGATCACGTCCTTCATTGAACAGTCTGACCCATCTTCTAATCATTGAATCACTCACAGCAGTCCGCAGCTCGTGGTCGTGCGGTAGCGTTTCCGCTTCCCACGCCCGGGTTCCCGGCTTCGATTCCCGGCGGGGTCAGGGATTTTCTCTGCCTCGTGATGACTGGGTGTTGTGTGATGTCCTTAGGTTGGTTAGGTTTAAGTAGTTCTAAGTTCTAGGGGACTGATGACCTCAGATGTTAAGTCCCATAGTGCTCAGAGCCATTTGAGCCACTCACAGCATTTTGTCCGTAAACCTTGCAGATTTTCCGATGAATTTCCTTTGGTTTAACTTTCTTTGCATTTAAAAAAACAAATCACAGATCTGATTTCACACGCGGCGGCATTTTCAATAACGGCTGACACTATAAAGAAGCATTACAAAGCAGACGTCGGCAGCAGCGATTTGAAAATGGCGTGCATGTTTTCCCCTTGAGTCAGAGTAACTGCCGCGCGTGCTCGGAACTGCGATCGTAAATGGTTCAAATGGCTCTGAGCGTTATGGGACTTAACATCTGTGGTCATCAGTTACCTAGAACGTAGAACTACTTCATCCTGACTAACTTAAGGACATCACACACATCCATGCCCGAGGCAGGATTCGAACCTGCGACCGTAGCAGTCGTGCGGTACCGGACTGAGCGCCTAGAACCGATCGGCCACACCGGCCGGCACTGCGATCGTACCGCTGGCGCGGATAGAAATAGAAACGGAATTTACTTTGTGGACGACCCTCGTAATTGTTTTTCTTGTGTTAAACTACGAAATACACCCAAACTTCACATAAACAATCTCGCCACGTTTTATTACATAATCCGTATGTGTGGGATTACGATGGACAGAATGCCCTAATGACCGATCCAATTTCCCACTAACCAAGACTTCCAAAAACGCTGATCAACCATCCATCTCTATTTCCATCGTAAATTGGATGTTCTCGTGGACTGAATTAAGATGTTGCAAGAAGCATGGCAGTTTTTCTTTTGATGTCATTTACAATGTCTCTGAGCTGTGGTTGCCCTCATCAGAAAATTGTCTGTGTTGTAGACTAACTTAACGCTACAAGAATCGCCGTAATAAAGTTATACGGCCATCCTGATTTAGGTTTCCCGTTATTTCCTTAAATCGTTCCAGGCAAATGCCGGTTGTTGATGTTGTTGTGGTCTTCAGTCCTGAGACTGGTGTGATGCAGCTCTCCATGCTACTCTATCCTGTGCAAGCTTCTTCATCTCCCAGTACTTACTGCAACCTACATCCTTCTGAATCTGCTTAGTGTATTCATCTCTTGGTCTGCCTCTTCGATTTTTACCCTCCACGCTGCCCTCCAATGCTAAATTTGTGATCCCTTGATGCCTCAGAACATGTCCTACCAACCGGTGCCTTCTTCTTGTCGGGTTGTGCCATAAACTCCTCCCCAATTCTATTCAATACCTCCTCATTAGTTATGTGATCTACCCATCTAATCTTCAGCACTCTTCTGTAGCACCACATTTCGAAAGCTTCAATTATCTTCTTGTCCAAACTATTTATTGTCCACGTTTCACTTCCATACACGGCTACACTCCATACAAATATTTTGAGAAACGACTTCCTGACACTTAAATCTATACTCGATGTTAACAAATTTCTCTTCTTCATAAACGCTTTCCTTGTCATTGCCAGTCTACATTTTATGTCCTCTCTACTTCGACAGTCATCAGTTATTTTGCTCTCCAAATAGCAAAACTCCTTTACTACTTTAAGTGTCTCATTTCCTAATCTAATTCCCTCAGCAGCACCCGACTTAATTCGACTACATTCCATTATCTTCGTTTTGCTTTTGTTGATGTTCATCTTATATCCTCCTTTCAAGACACTGTCCATTCCGTTCAACTGCTCTTCCAAGTCCTTTGCCGGTATGGTTCCCTAATCCGATGAGACCGATGACCTCGCTGTCTGGTCTCCTTCCCCAAACAAACCAACCCAATAAAGTTATAAATGACGCTTTTCCTTTAATCATTCTAGATTTTAAATTAGATAATGGCAATAAACAATGACACAATGGACGGTACAAGTTGGGGTGTGCATTTTTCGTAATGTGACGCAGTTCTTTGTGAGGAAATTCTGTGTAACAGATGTCCAGTCAGATCTCGATAAATCATCGGCATGGTGTAGCAAGTGGCAACTAGCTCTTCAGGCTGAGAAACACGGAGGCGCACACTTCCCATAAGAGGAGCGTCGGCGTCAACGTATGTGCAGATACAGCAGTAAGGCAGGAATCCAAGCGCCTCCCCCCTCCTCCCCCCCCCCCCCCAGCCATGAGGCGAGCGATACGCACGGAGACGCACCAGCGTGACGCAGCATCAGCGACCTGACGCGGGACGCACAGCGGCCTTCGTCCTTTTATGTTAGTCACAGGCGTGACTCTGACTGTGACTCGGCGAACCCAGAGCGGAGTCGCAGCTAGCAGGAAAAAAAAAACAAAAACAAAGAAACAACCTAATGCTAAACAGCTGCTCCCATCTCCGGCTGCATCGCACTGCTGTCGTCACACGCCGCTAGCTGCTTTCCTGCCTCCTGTTTTCGTTCTTACGATTCAGTCGTCTGATAACCACACTCATCCAACTGTTTAACCTTGAGCTCTACGGGAGTGCGGTAACAACACAACCTTGTACACACACACACACACACACACACACACACAAAGACTCGTTCACCTTCGCTACTGTGTAGCACATCTCAACTGCCTATAGCTCTTAAAGTAAGCCGGCCGTAGTGGCCGAGCGGTTCTAGGCGCTACAGTCTGGAACCGCGCGACCGCTAGTAGGGTCGCAGGTTCGAATCCTGCCTCGGGCATGGATGTGTGTGATGTCCTTAGGTTAGTTAGGTTTAAGTAGTTCTAAGTTCTAGGGGACTGATGACCTCAGAAGTTCAGTCCCATAGTGCTCAGAGCCAGCCAGTCTTAAAGTAAGCGTCTTAGAGCCCATGTTTACTAGACATTTCATACTAGTTTTGGTCCATACTACCACCTCTGAAAGTCGCCTGCGCTACAGTCTTGCCAACAGCAGTGCCGGTACATGTGTTCCTCTGTCAGAGGTATCAAAACGGTTTTCTCTTTGCAATTTTCGACCCAATCGTTTCCAGACAGAGGTCCCTCACCTCAGATTGATACATTTACCTTTCGCCATCATCCCTGAAAGTTTGTAACGTCACTGGAATGTGAAATTTACAATTTTTCAACAGTCACCAAGAGCAAACAGAAGAAAACACAAACACAGGTTTGTAGTACATAAAGTTTTATTATATGATGGTGAGTCAAATGAAAACAAATTTGTAATAACAAATCGTAATTTCGCCCCGTTATCCTGTAAGTTGGTAAGCGACCTACAAACAGCGTCCAGAATGGCCTGTAGGTGGCAGCATAGTGCAGATGCACACATACCGTCGCAGTATCAGTATAAAGATGGCCGCCCCAATTGCGACTTACACAAGGGAAGAACAGCGTTCTGTTATTCGATTTTTGCGTAGTGAATGTCTGAAATCTATTGAAATTCGACAAATGAAGGTTCAGTGCGGTGATGCATGTTTGTCACAGCAGCAAGTCTACGAATGGAGTAGGAAGTTCGCAAATGGTGTGACTTCAGTGGAAGATGCTCCTCGTCCAGGTCAGGCACAACGAGCTGTGACTCCACACAACATTGCAGCAGTTGTAGTCATAGTGAAGGAAAACCGCCGAGTGTCGCTGAATGATACTGCAGCATGTTTACAGACTAGCCATGGGTCAGCACACCACATTGTGCGCGATGTGCTCCAGTTTCACAAAGTGTCTTCAAGATGGGTGCCACGGCAGCTGACTCCTGAAACGGGAGAACGACGTGTTGATGCTTGTGAAGAACTTCTTCGGCGCTTTGAACGAGAAGGTGATGGGTTCCTTGCAAGAATCGTTACTGGGGACGAAACCTGGGTTCACTTCCACAACCGGAAACGAAGAGAGCGAGCGAGGAATGGCGCCATTCGTCATCACCAAAACCAAAGTAGTTTCGAACGGAACCATTAGCAGCGAAGGTTATTCTGACTCTCCTTTGGTACGAAAAAGGAGTAATTTTGGAGCATTACATGCCTAGAAGGACCACTGTCACCAGTGAATCATACACAGATCTCCTAAAAAATCATCTGCGGCCTGCAATCAAATCAAAGCGACGTGGATTGCTGTCAGCAGGTGTCCTTTTGCAACATGACTATGCAAGGCCCCACACGGCCCATACAACAGTTGCAACAATCACAGACCTGCATTTTGAGTGTCTTCCTCATCCACCATACTCACCAGACCTTGCCTCAAATGATTTCCATATGTTTGGACGACTCAAAGACGCAATGTGAGGAAAGAAGTTCCGTTCTGATGAAGAGGTACGCAACACGGTGCATGAGTGGTTGCACGGACTACCAAAAGAATTTTTTCTAAGTGAATTTATGCACTTTGTAAGCGCTGGAGGACTTGCATTGAGCGTGGGGGAGATTATGTTGAAAAGTGATACAGCTTTGTACCATTTCTGCACAATAAACAATATTTAAAAAATATTTAAGGTTTTCATTTGACTCACCCTCGTACATATCCCCAAAACAGGTCTACAAAATCTTTTATAAAACTGGCTTTCCAGTAGCCACCAATAACAAGCACAATCAGAGCCCTTATACAATCTTTACATCAATACATAGAATGACATAAGTTAAGTAATGATCCTTCCTTTTTAATTAAACAATAAACGGACCCCATCGAATATGAATGACAATCGTAATTCCCCACAAAGGTAACAGGAATTTACCGGGACAAGCTCCCCACAGGTGCATTAAGCAACAGTATAGAAAATTTAAGAACAACTTGTTAAAGAGAAATTGCAACAATGGGAAGCTTAGTCGATTAAACAATCAAAGGGATTCCATTAATAATATAATGACTATCCCACAGAACTCACTCGTCGAATTCCTCCCAAGTATAACACCAAATATGTACAAAAAAGTTATTTTAAAAGTAATTTTAAACTTCATGTAACAGCGGGCACACCCCGACGGATGACCCACACAAATGCGAGAGAAACCAGTTACTAGGAACAGGGGACGCACCTTGGTGCAACTGGAACACCCTGACGAAAGAAATCCCCAAATAATAGCGAGAGAAAAATACTCAGGTTCTGTTAACTACAGGGGCGAGTAGCGTCATTGGCAGGATACAGCCAAGTTGCGTAGAGCTTCATCAAAACGTAGCTGGCCGAGCTAACGGCGTCCGAACAAAAAAATGGTTCAAATGACTCTGAGCACTATGGGACTTAACATCTGAGGTCATCAGTCCCCTAGAACTTAGAACTACTTAAACCTAACTAACCTAAGGACATCACACACATCCATGCCCGAGGCAGGATTCGAACCTGCGACCGTAGCGGTCACGCGGTTCCAGACTGAAGCGCCTAGAACCGCACGGCCACAAAGGCCGGCGCGTCCGAACACATTTCGCCAAAGGCGCCGCCCCCTGTAACTGTCAATCTGCAACTGGTTGTGGCCACCGCTGGTAGTACACTGGAACATTTTTAAAACAAAACAAGGACAGACAACCAAACCGAGAGAGGCAACACAAAACACTCTAATTTTAAGGTTATGCCCCCTTTAAATTGAACACCCTTAACAGAAAGAAAACCTCAAGTAAATGACATGGAAAATTATTCACTTCTTACAGTTCATAATTCAAAATTTTTACAGGCAGCCCCCCTTCCCCCATTAACGAGCATATTTTTAGATTTCCAGAAGGCTTTCGACACCGTTCCTCACAAGAGTCTTCTAACCAAACTGCGTACCTACAACAATCGGCTCAGTTGTGCGACTGGATTCGTGATTTCCTGTCAGAAACGTCACAAAGTTCGTAGTAATAGACGGAAAGTCATCGAGTAGAACAGAAATAATATCCGGCGTTCCCCAAGGTAGTGTTATAGGCCATCTATTGTACTTGATCTGTATTAACGACATAGGAGACAATCTGAGTAGCCGTCTTAGATTGTTTGCAGATGGTGCTGTCATTTACCGTCTGTAAAGTGATCGGATGATAAAAACGACTTGCAAAATGATTTAGATAAGATATCTGTACGGTGCGAGAAGTAGCAATTGACCCTGAATAAGGAAAAGTGTGAAGTTACTCACATGAGTACCGTACTATAAGAAATCAGCTAAATTTCGATTACGCGATAAGTCACACAAATCTGAAAGCTGTAAATTCAACTAAATACTTAGGGATTACAATTACGAATAACCTAAATTGGAACGATTGCATAGATAATATTGTGGGTAGAGCAAACCAATGAGTGCGATTCATTGGGAAAACACTTAGAAGGTGCAACAGATTCTGGAGTATTGCTGTGCGGTGTGGGTTCCGCATCAGGTGGGACTGACGGATGACATCGAAAAAGTACAAAGAAGGGCAGCTCGTTTTGTATTATAGCAAAATAGGGGAGATAGTGTCACAGACATGATACGTGAATTGGAGTGGCAGTCATTAAAACAAAGGCGTTTTTCGTTGCGACGGGATCTTTTCATGAAATTTCAATCACCAGTTTTCTCCTCCAATTGCGAAAACATTCTGTTGGCACTCACCTACATAGGGAGAAATGATCATCACGATAAAATAAGAGAAATCAGGGCTCGCACAGAAAAATTTAAGTGCTAGTTTTTCCCGCGTGCCGTTCGAGAGTGCAACGGTAGAGAGACAGCTTGAAGGTGGTTCATTGAACCCTTTGCCAGGCACTTTATTGTGAATAGCAGAGTAATCACGTAGATGTAGATGTAGATAAAATCAGGAGAAGTTAACGGCCTGCCAGACCGAGAATATTAAAACTATGAAGGTCACGGCCCCTTCAAACGGAGACCACAATATAAATCACAAGGAACGTAAGTACATTAGAGATCCATTGTCTTAATACAAAACGTGGCCTGCGAACTGTGCTAGAATGGCTCACGCAGGTTTCACACTGCTCGCGCTTAGTACTCATGTCACTGAGTAGTGTTTTATACCCTGAACACTATTATTCAATGTATATATACCAGACCCAAGAGTGAATTCCTTATTTCCACCTCAGCAGGGTAATCACAGTCAAACACTGTTTTTGGCTGTAAACACAAATTACGGCCAGATTGATCACTTCAAAGAAAATAGCGGGTGCCCACCGTTAGCAGCAGCAAGCGACGAGAGTCTGAGAGGTTGCAGGGTGAGCTGTGTGTGGCTCGCCGTCCCACCATTTGGTGTTTTACACCCTGTCTTAAAGTATTTCCATCTCACCACGTTGATTTAAATTACTGGAGTTACCGGGTTGCTGTTTTGCCTGACCGTCATCGGCACCAGTAGCGCGTATAGGATAGGATTTTTGCTCGGCTGCTATTAGTTCACATCTGTCGTGGAGCCAGTCGGAACGTGCGAGGAGGAGAGTTCACGGCGGCAGTTGGGGTCGTGAGTTGGGCCCTGGCAGGCAGTTGCAACGCGTCTGGAGGGCAGCCCGGGCCAGCCAGTCGCCGGCCTGCAGGAGCAGTGAGGCTGCGTGGACATCGCCCGCCCGACCTTTGCCGCCACGCATCACTTAAGCCGGGCCTGACCTTTGGTGGATTGTTGGTCGGTCGGTTGGTCTGAGGACATCTGCGTGCGGTGTATTCGACTGGGCCGCTGGCGGTCTCTGCGCAGTGTCGGAGTCTGTCTGGAGCTGTCCAATCGGTGCGAGCATCGTCGCTCGCCGACCCAGGACGTGAAGGTTGAGTGTTTTTGAGCATTACGTTGTTGATTCCGGCGTTGCTGTTGTGGGGATTTTCCAGTGAGGAACAACGAGTGAATTGTTGGAGATAGCCGCCGTCAGGTGGAATTGATTAAATTAATTTATCCATAGTTAAGTGCACCAGCGGAATTTTCTGCCTTGTGGCCATTAGTGTTCTGGTTACCTGCCCTGGCCGCTAACGTAATTTTTAGGCAGTGTCTTTTCCTCACCTGTTGTTGCTGCCCAACATGGTGTGTACTTTTGGCAGCTCAGTTCACATATCCGTTTGTTTGCGGATAGTGAGACTTGTAACTTTTTTGAGGCCTTGAATTCTCGTGTACTCCGTCGTGGCAAGCAAGCGGTTGGTCGGTCGGTCCGTGACTGTCCCTTGGTTGGGTTCGCACGAATTAAGTCTAGTTGGACTCACCACCTGTCTCGTCTAAGTGAACGAGGGCTGACCGATCCACTGGAGACTCCAGAGTGCCGTTCTCTTAATTATCCCTTTGGCAGTCTTAATGTCGTTGTAATTTAACTGTATCTTATATTTTTAATTTGGCAAGGTTAGTTGTGGGCCTTCAGCCCTAGAAACATGTTCTCAGAGTTTCCTTCAAGTCTATAAACATTACCGCCTTCTGCTCTTGAAAGGTTACTGTAATTTCCTCTGAAAGATTTTACAAGTTATCGTGGGCCTTCCGCCGTTGGTGTTGCAAAAATGAAATTTTTAAACTTAATCTATTGTTTTACCGATTGTTGAAATATATATATTTCCTTAATTTGCAGAATTGCGGCCTTCAGCCATCTTATTGCGTGTGTTTATCTCTTTCTGTGCACCTTGTGGGCAATCTGCCCGGTTAGCATCTTAAAACATTGTGGCCTTCTGCCTTCAGTAATCATCATAGTACATATTTGGAGTTTTGAATATTTAATCCGGGGCCATCAGCCGCCCTGCATGCTGATCTCATATATGTATACGACTTATCTTATTCGTAAATTTAACTATGCGTCATGTCTCTTCAGAATTGAACTTATTCTAATGCATCTGTTTGGAGGCCTTCAGCCGCGAAGCAAATTTAATTGTTTCAAAAGTGTATTTGTGAACTAAATGATAGTAAACTACAATTGTAAAATGAATCCGACCGCAACTCCCTCGGCCCTTTCCACAATCCTAATTTCCTGTTAGCCCTGCGTGATTTAGTGGGCGTTTCACAGGGCACTCTCACTTCTGATACAGTGTTATGCTGCTTAATGTTCTTAGGGAAGATGATCTTTATTACTTGGTTGCTATACTGGGTAGGATCTGACTTCATTCATATGATGAAATAGTTGGCAGAAGTTAACGCTCTTGCTTGCGTGCTCTAATGAAAGAATAGACGTAAGCTTTACCCGCGTTCAAAGGAAGAGGGTGCCGAGTTAATTGACTGCAGTAAAAGCGTATGGCGGCTGAGGGCCGAGGAGAGCGTTTCTTCTGTGGAACCTGGGTGAAAACATTTGTGGACTGCCCAGTCCCTCAGTCTCATTGTGCTGGTCGGTCGTCGGTCATATCCAGGTAGGCTGTCTAGCACCGAGGATTCGCTGCAGCTTCGGGCAGAGCATTAATGACTGGCAATGAAGCAGAGGATGGGCCCTTGTTAGGTAGGAAGCCAATGAGACGGCTGTGAGTTTCTGCGAATTTCCGTGGGACAGGACAGTGGCGCCCAGGCGTCCAGACTCTGCTACAAAACATATTTGTGAAGGCATAAGGCTTTTAGCGACTTTATGGCCGTTCTTTGGGAAGTTCGAAATGGACACAGCAGGAGAGATAATGATCTTTTTATGGAGGGCTGTAGCTCCATCCACGTCATGCTTTTAGCAAAGACACGACGTAAACATGTGGCTGCAAAGCTAAATGTTTTTTCCTTTTCTCCCAATTAATTTTTAAAGTAGCTGGCTGGTCAAATCTGTGTATGCAGAGCAAGGGGGTGGTCGCCCAGCTTCGAATTCCGTGCTTCAGCTCGTGATTGCCTTGTGCTAAAGTGGGGGAAGTCTGACCTCACTCTTGTACTGGCACTTCACTAGTAAAGAACAGCAGGTCTCTACCTAGACAGTGAGACTTGTGTGCTTTGCTAGCGTACCACTTAGAGCCTGTGCTAGTCACCCTCTGAACCGTCAGAGGTACTGCTTGTGACATCACACACACAGCGAGTGATGCGTGGGGGTACTTATTTCTTTTGAGTCGTCTGTCTAAACGTTTGACATATTCCATCGCGCATAGTCGTGTGACGGAGTCAAATTTGTTTGGCAGACCAGCAAACTGGTCCACCTGCACACTGGAATCCACCAGGATTTCAGAGGCTCATAGGGAAGTATCTGCGTTCCGAATCTGCCGAGCGCGAGACCCTATACTTGCATATTTTTTCGATCGCGCGCCATTAATAACACACTGCTGCCGTCCATGACAGTAGTCGCCGAGCGCATCGTGGTGCGCCGCCCTGGCCAGCAGAAGAATAAGGTGTAGGGCACCAATATATGCTTCTCAGCGCCCTTTTCTTTGGAACCATATTTTCCTTTCTGGAATAGTAGAGTGTAGATGCTTGGTAGTGGCGTAGTTCTTGAGGCATACCACACGGATTCACATGAACGAAGTCAGGTAAAGCAACTACTTCCGGTTAGTGTGGTGTGTTGATCCCCAGCTGATCACTTTGTTCACCATAGACCCCCCGTTACTGAACGCGTTTGTCAAATAAAAAAATGTTTATGTGGCGTTTCTTTAGCTATCTTTTCTCATGTGATGTGGCGTTTCTTTAGCTATCTTTTCTCATGTGATGTTAAGAATGAACAAATCAATTGTTCCCAGAATGAGATTTTCACTCTGCAGCGGAGTGTGCGCTGGTATGAAACTTCCTGGCAGATTAAAACTGTGCGCCCGACCGGCAAAGGTCCCGAGTTCGAGTCTCGGTCGGGCACACAGTTTTAATCTGCCAGGAAGTTTCATACCAGCGCACACTCCGCTGCAGAGTGAAAATCTCATTCTGGAAACATCCCCCAGGCTGTGGCTAAGCCATGTCTCCGCAATATCCTTTCTTTCAGGAGTGCTAGTTCTGCAAGGTTCGCAGGAGAGCTTCTGTAAAGTTTGGAAGGTAGGAGACGAGATACTGGCAGAAGTAAAGCTGTGAGACCGGGCGTGAGTCGTGCTTCGGTAGCTCGGTTGGTAGAGCACTTGCCCGCGAAAGGCAAAGGTCCCGAGCGAGTCTCGGTCGGGCACACAGTTTTAATCTGCCAGGAAGTTTCAAATCAATCGTTATTTATACCACAACTCCTCCCAGCGTTATCTTTACCATTTTATTAAAGTCTTGATTGCAAGTGAAAGACAGAAGCTTGCAACTCCACATTGCGTACATAGGCATCCAGTATCAAGTCGTACTTTATACACTCTTGCTAGTACATTAGAGGCAATCACCACCAGTCCGGCGCCGACACTCTTTTCAGATCATAACTCGGCGCCACGACCAACCAACGCTCCACGTAACGGTCACTGCGAGACTCCGCAACAGAACCAATGCCCACACCACGGGCAAGCACCATCGCTAGCGCCCCGGAGGGGAAAACCAAGACTCACATCGCCGGAAGCGCTGCCCTTAAATAGCGGCCAGAAGAGGAAAACCAAAGAGAAAACAAGTATGCCAGAACAACCTGGATTGCTGCCCCTACTAGAAAGACAACCATTGGCGCCAACGATTCCCCCACGGTTCAATCATCACCGAATCACCTTTATCGTACAAGGTGATCAAAAGCAGTCTGAAAGGATTCTAAGGGTGTTGCGGGCGACGCTGTGCTCAGAAATAATTGCTCAGTACTTTGCGCCGTTTCCGAGTTATGTAGCATTGAAATAATGTTGGTTGATTGGTTTGGGGGAAGGCATCAAACATCGAAGTCATCGGTGCCATCGGATTAGGGAAGGGTTGGGAAGGAAGTCAGCCGTGCCGTTTGAAAGGAACCATCCCGGCATTTACCTGAAGTTATTTAGGTAAATCACGGAGAACCTAAATCAGGTGGCCGTAGGCGGGTTTGAACCGCCAATGAGGCCGCTGGAAGCGCAAACTGATGCGGCCCGTCACACATTGTGTCTCCAAACTTGTTATTCGATTCGTTCCCTACAACTGAACAAGAGACCGATACGAAAATTGAACCTGAAGGCCGAACACTTAAAACTCCAAAACATTAATTTTTTAATAAAATACCGAAGCCCTTACGTGGAACAGTACTTTAAATTAGGCTGAAGGCCTTAAGAGTAAAACAACCGGCTGGAGTCCATACAAGTACCAACAACAAGAACAATTAAAAAAAAAAGTAAGGCAGTACACCTGAAGGCGCTCAGATGTTCGAGGGTCGGCCTGTGATTCAAACACTAACGCTCGCTTATATGAGACAGGCAGTCGGTCCAACCATTCACGATCCGACGACAACTCAACCGATCGACAGTCAGCGGACCCACCGACAAGATAACTTCCACTTCACACGACCAGGGCACAACAGGGAGTTCAACGGAACAACGTAGAAGGTATTGGCGCCCACAACCAATCATACACGGAGCTGCCAAACTACACACATGGTGGACAGCAACCACACGATGAGGAAACTACACTGCCTGAAATTTACGTCAACGGCTAAGGCAGGTAACCGGAACGTTAGCGGCCACAATGCAGAAGATTCCGCTGGTTTATTTCAGTTCAGATAACCAAATACAGTGAAACTCCACCGGAGGGTGGTTAGAATTTTCCAACTTGAAAACCACGTTGTTGCTCGTGAGAATATCCCAACAGCCGACAACGAACTCCAAACGACACAATGTGAACAGTCTTGACTTGCTGGTGGGTTAAATCAGAACTCAACTTTCGTGTCCAGGGTCGGTGAGCCACGGACCTTGTAGCAATGGGAACAGCGCCACACTCTCCGACACTGCGTAGAGACCGCCAGCGGGTCCCGGAAAAACTACGCCTCCCCCGCCGAGAATTCCTCGCTGGTCCACGCCAACCGACCGACTGCTCGGTGCAGTACGCCGACAACATTTAAAATAACCTGTCAGTCAAAATCACACAAACTACACATAGTTTCACGAACACTTGCACGAAGAACTAGACAATGCTAACGGCAGTGACTGTAAAATAACAGGGACCAATCGCGAGTCGGCACACACAGCCAACCCATAAGCAGTCACCGGTCAAATACACGTCGTCCGGCAAGGCGACCGACCGACGACCAACCGGATTCGTCGCCACTCCAATCATGTGTGTCGGCAACCGTCGGGCGAGTGATGGCGGACGGACCTGACTGCTGCCCCGCCCCGACTGAACTTGTGCTGCCTGCCAACTCAAACACTGCCAAGTCCGAACTAACTGCTGGCATGCTGCAACTCACTGGTCGACACACGACGACTGGGAAGTAATAGCAGTCCAGCAAAGATAATACAGCAGGGCCTATATCGATAAGCGCTGCTACTGCCGCTCACGGGCAGGCAAGGCAGCAACTCAGTGACACTAGTAATTGAAAATTAACATAACGAGATGGCAGTACGGTAAAACAAGAAATGGCACGAACACGAGCCACGCACAGCTCAGTTAATAAACTTGACAACTATATCTAGCAAGTTATTGAATCGAGTACGTTTTTACCTGAACTGGTATACCCTGATCAACCAGAATGTTATGGCCATCGACCACTGTCGATACAAACTCGCTCAGGCGAAAGCAACATCACCTGGCGAGGAATGACTGCTAGACAGACACACACACAGTGGATGTAGTACCAGTGAGCGCGCTGACGATGTGTAGAATGGGGAAGGCGCACAATCTAGCTGAGTTTCACCGGGGGCAGACTGTGATGACTCTGAGGCTCAGCACGAGCATTTCGGAAACAGCACGATTTGTTGCGTGTTCTCGGACAGCGTAGGCTGGACTGACTGATAAAACAGGACAGGCGGCGAACTGTGGCGGCTAACATCAGACTTTAATGCTGGGCAGAGTACAAGTGTGTCCGGACACACGATGCCCCGAACACTCCTGTCGACGGGCCTCCGCTGCCGTTGACCCGTGCATGTGCCAATGTTAACACCACGACTGAAGTGGACACGTGACGTTGGCGCAGTGACAAAGCATTGCATGATGGTCTGATGAACCCCGATATCTTCTTCAGCAAGCCGATGGGAGGGCGTGAATCCGTCTTCCAGGGGAACAGTTCCTTGATGCCCGTACTGTTGGACGGAGACGAGCTGGTGGCGGCTCCATTATGCTGCGGGGAACATTCACGTGCCCATCCATGGGCCCAGTGGAGTTCGTGCAAGACACCATGATGGCCAAGGAGTATAGTACACTGATTGAATACAACGGACACCCCTTCATGACATCGCGGTTCCCGATAGCAGTGACACTTTTCAGCACGATAATGCGCCATGTCACAACTCCAGTAGTGTGGTGGAGTCGTTCGAGGAACACAGTGGCGAGTTCCAGTTGATGTGCTGCTCCCCCATCTCGCCAGATCTGAACCAGATCGAACACATCTTGGACGCGATTGAACGTGGCATCAGAGCTATCACCACACTCCCCGGAATTTACGGGAATTAGGTGACTTGTTTGTGTAGGTGTGGTGCCGACTCCCTCCGGCGATCTACCAAGGCCTGATTGTTTCCTTGCCATGATGCGGCGCCCCTGTTATCCGTGACAAAGGTGGACATACCGGCTAGGTGGTCGCAATGTCCTGCCTCATCACTGTAGTTTTGTAATGGAATTCAAAATCTTTGGATAGAACTTCCCCAAGGAAGTGTTATAGGCCCTCTATTGTTCCTGATCTATATTAACGACATACGAGACAATCTGAGCAGCCGTCTTAGATTGTTTGCAGATGACGCTGTCATTTACCGTCTTGTAAAGTCATCAGATCATCAAAACGACTTGCAAAATGATTTAGATATCTGTATGGTGCGAAAAGGTGCAGTTGACCCTGAATAAGGAAAAGTGTGAGGTTATTCACGAGTACTACAAGAAATCAACTAAATTTCGACTACGCCATAAGTCACACAAATCTGAGGGCTGTAAATTCATCTAAATACTTAGGGATTACAAATAACCTAAACTGGAACGATCACATAGATAATATTGTGGGTAGAGCAAACCAAAGACTGCGATTCATTGGCAGAACACTTACAAGGTGCAACAGGTCTACCAAAGAGACTGCTTACACTACGCTTGTTCGCCCTATTCTGGAGTTCGCTGTGCGGTGTGGGATCCGCATCAGGTGGGACTGACGGATGACATAGAAAAAGTACAAAGAAGGGCAGCTCGTTTTGTATTATCGAGAAATAGGGGAGATAGTGTCACAGACATGATACGTGAATTGGAGTGGCAGTCATTAAAACAAAGGCGTTTTTCGTTGCGACGGGATCTTCTCATGAAATTTCAATCACCAGTTTTCTCCTCCGATTGCGAAAACATTCTGTTGGCACCCACCTACATAGGGAGAAATTATCATCACAATAAAATGAGAGAAATCAGGGCTCGCACGGAAAAATTTAAGTGCTCGTTTCTCCCGCGTGTCGTTCGAGAGTGCAACGGTAGAGAGATAGCATGAAGGTGGTTCATTGAACCCTCTGCCAGGCACTTTATTGTGAATAGCAGAGTAATCAGGTAGATGTAGATTAGATAACGTTTGCTAGTGTTGGCGATGAGACTTCTCGCAAAAGTGTCCGAGAAACGAGCTAAAATTGAAAGGCAAAGCTGTTAGACTGGGCTTTTGTGATATAAGCACCACCTAGACGGGCTTAGGCTCCATCGTTGTATGCGACAACACGTAGGGCCTGTATTACTGAGCCAAAAGATACTGCCTCGTGACCCCAGTTCATAGGACGTAGTTACAGGATCAGCTACGATAAATGGAAGGATGTGCTAATTTCTAGTAGATTAGGAGGCGGTTAGGAAAACTATTCACTGTGTGTCCGTACTTATGTTCAAGTGACCTGCTATTGTGCCAACAAGTAATGAGTCGAAAGGTTTGATACGCCGACGGAGGCCGTCCTGACAGTGACACAAGACCACACCGCAATAGCCCCGTCTGATCCCCTTCATTTCCAGTTTTCTCATTTCTCAGACTGTTTGCGATAAGATTTCGCGAGATCATTATCAGCCGTCGTCTTCTCAAGAGGTCTCGCACACCTTTAAAAAACTTACATTGTTCCGTTTACGAAAACCATTCTCTCCTTATAATTTCTTGGTTGATAGAAGAGTCAAGACGATTAACCAGGCAACAAATTTTTTTAACCCTCTGCGAACTTTCACATCCTGAGGATGTCCTTTCGACGTCTTGAACAGTTCACGAAACAGAAAGAATGAACGTTTCAGGTGCATCTCCATATATATGTGTTTACGAGCTCCACATTACATCTATATGAGATGGGACCTGGACGAATTAATAGAATCGTGGTTACTGAGAGTTTCAAAGTGAAACTTAGATAACGATTGAGTCAAACAGGGAAAAGGAATAAAATAGCAATCGAACAGTGAGAGATTAAAAAGTGATGGCAGCACAGTATAAAAAAGGACAAAATCTTTGAATAAAGCACAAAATATCCAATTTAACTGATGCTAGGAAAAATATAAAAACGAAGTAAATGAAGTAAAGAAAAATGCAGCTGGACATCTAAAAACTGAGGTCGGCAGAAAGTGTAAAATGACTAAGACCGAACGGTGTGAGAACAAATGCTAAACTGTAGAAACATGGATCCTACCCAAAGGAAAATTTAAAAAGTATTTGGAGGAAAACTGGAAATGCTGCCAGGCTTGAAAACAACTAGAACTTCACTTTAATAATTCGTGGTTGTAAAATACTGACACGAATTATTTACAAAAGAATCGAAACAATGGCCCGAGTTAACCTCAGAGAAGACCAGCATAGACACCGGAGGATGCAAGAACACGTGAAGCAACATCGATCCTACGATTTATCTTAGAAGACAGAATAGAGATAAGAAAATCATCAATATAGCATTTGCAGATTTAGAGATAGCTTTTGACAATGTTGACTGGAATAAATTACTGAAATTTGGAGGTAGTAGGAATAAAATGTATTAAGGGAAAGCTACTCTAAAACATGTACGGGATTCACACTGAAGTTATAACACTCCAAGGCTGTGAAAGGGAAGCAGTAGTTGAGAAGGTGGTCGGACAGGGTTCCAACCCGTCCCCGATGTTATTCAATACGTTCGCTGACAATCGTGACTTATTAAACAGAAAGTTCTCTTATTTTCACAACTGTCGGCACTTTTAGTTTTCCTCCAAAGACCTTTGAAAGTTGCCTGTAGGCGGCATCCATGTTTGCCACCGTCTTGCATGCTTCTACAGTTCTGCATTTGTCCTCAGACCATTCGCTCTCATCCACTTTGCACTTCCGGTCGATCTCAATTTTTAGATGTCTGTATTCCCTTTTGCCTATTTCATTTCCTTCGTGTTTTTACGCTCATATTCAGAAAAGGACACCTTGAACGGCTAGAGATAGGACCTTCATATTCACAAAACATGAACATTAGCATGTTCTGCAGAAATGATTAGCATTTGAACCATATTGGTCCACAGGTTCAAGGCCAACATCGATATCGCGGCCCAACACCACCTACCGGCAAAATGTGCCTGCGGCTTTCGTTGTTGCTATAAAACGAAGGTAATGGATGAATGTGACGTGAGCAGACGTGCAGTATACCTCGCAGACGCATCCGCGAACCGCACCGTCAAATCAGTGAGTTTCGAAGAGGGCGCTTTACTGGCATGAGAGAATCTGATGCAACTATCCAGGAAATTTCTGCTCGTTTGGAACAAAGTGTTTCGGCAGTCGAGGATTCAAGTCGGACGAGGATGTGCAGCAGGCAATTACGGGCTTATTCACGCAGCAGAACGCAATGTTTTACTAATGGGTATCTTCAGCCTGGTGCGTCGGTGATGATTGCCCTAACGCTCGCGGCGACTTTGCCTGATTGACACATCAGTTCTGGACAGTACTGCTTTCGAGCAGAAAGTTTTTCTTCCTTCATTATACACAGTGCATCATAATTAATAGCAGAAACTGACACTGGTGGAACTATGAGATGGAAGAGTCAAATACACTCCAGTAGACATGAGTCTGCAACCGAGTCATTTGCGAGATAATTTTTAATTTGTGATCACAAGCCACCGATACGCCGATCTTAACCCGCAGGACAAGACAAATAGAATAAATTGTGGAAAGGGGCCAAAATACGGGGTTGTCAGTTACACTCGAACATACAACTTTATTATTTGATCAAACATTGCAAGAGTCCAAAAATTTTTTTTAAACACACAGCTTTAATATTTGGGACTTTAATTTAAAAACGGCTGAACGCCAATAATTTAAATCGCAAGCATAATCAGAAATTTAAAAGGCAAGCCTTATCTTAAAACAGTTCTATAGTTAGGCTGAACAAGTTAAATTCAAATCGGCTGGAGGCCGAACACTTAAAACTTCAAGAGATTAATTCTTTTTAATACCAAAGTCTTTGCGTGAAACAGTTCTTTAATATAGGCTGAAGGCCTTAAGAACAAAAAACTGAAACTCAGACCGGCTGAAGGCCGAAGACTTAAAAATTCAATAGGTTGATGTAAACAAGTGAAATTCAAATCGGCTGAAGGCCGAAGACTTAAAATGTCAAATTTTTTTTAAAATTCCAAAGGGCTTACGTGAAACAGTACTATAAACTAGGCTGAAGGCTTTAAGAGGAAAACCAACTCTAATTTAGAAGACAAAACCGGTTAGAAGCCATACAAGTAGGTACCAACAACAAGAACAAATTTAAAAAAATAAGGCGGTACACACAAGGGCGCCCAGATGTTCGAGGGTCGGCCTGTAATTCAAACACTAACGCTCGCTTAGGTGAGACAGGCAGTCGGGCCAACCATTTACGATCCGACGACAACCCAACCGACCGACAGTCAGCGGACCCACCGACAAGATAACTTTCATTTCACCCGACCAGGGCACAACAGGGAGTTCAACGGAACAACGTGGAAAATATTGGCGCCCACAACCAACCATACATTGAGCTGTCAAACTACACACCGTGCTGGACAGCAACAACACGATGAGGAAACTACACTGCCTGAAATTTACGTCAACGGCTAAGGCAGGTAACCGGAACGTTAACGGCCACAAAGCAGAATTCCGCTGGTGCACTTCAATTCAAATAACCAAATACAGTGAAACTCCACCGGAGGGTGGTTAGAATTTTCCAAGTTGAAAACCAGTTGTTGCTCGTGAGAATATCCCAACAGCCGACAACGAACTCCAAACGACACAATGTGAACAGTTTTGACTTGTTGTTAAATCAGAACTCAACTTTCGTGTCCAGGGTCGGTGAGCCACGGACCTCGCAGCAATGGGACCAGCGCCACACTCTCCGACACTGCGTAGAGACCGCCAGCGGGCCCCGGAAAAACTACGCCTCCCCCGCCGAGAATTCCTCGCTGGTCCACGCCAACCGACCGACTGCTCAGTGCAGTACGCCGACACCATTTAAAATAACCTGTCAGTCAAAATCACACAAACTACACATAGTTTCACGAACACTTGCACGAAGAACTAGACAACGCTAACGGCAGGGACGAATCACGAGTCGGCACACACAGCCAACCCATAAGCGATCGCCGGCTAAATACACGTCGTCCGGCAAGACGTCCGACCGACGGCCAACCGAAGTCGCCCCCACTCCAATCATGTGTGTCGGCAACCGTCGGGCGAGTGATGGCGGTCCGGACCTGACTGCTGCCGCGCCCCGACTGAACTTGTGCCACGTGCCAACTTAAACACTACCAGGTCCGAACTAACTGCTGGCACGTTCCAACTCACTTCATGACACACGACGACCGGGACGTAATAGCAGTCCAGCAAAGATAATACTGCAAGGCCTGTATGGATAAGCGCTGCTGCTGCCGCTCACGGGCAGGTAAAGCAGCAACTCAGTGACACAAGTAATTGGAACTAACATAACGAGATGGCAGTACGGCCAAAAATAAGAGATGGCACGAACACGAGCCACGCACGGCTCAGTCACCTCCGAATTCATTCCAAAGTATTGTTGTGGTTACTACAAACGTATTTGATATGTAAGCCATTGGATCAAGATCCCATATACACTGCTGGGGAAAAATTAGCACACCCTTTTAGAGGTTTCCAGTACACTCAAGCTTCATTGCTGCAACAATGCGTAAGGGGTACATGAAACGATCATATTTACAGATCAATAGCACAAGTGGTTCTAAAGTACCAGGTATCGGCTCGTGCTTAAACAGCCATGGGCGGAAATCCAGGTGCTGACTCTGGCACCTAGTCGATCATAAAGATGGTGAATACTGCCCTGGAATAGGCCGCCGGAGTGGCCGAGCGGTTCTAGGCGCTACAGTCTAGATCCGCGCGACCGCTTCAGTCGCAGGGTCGAATCCAGCCTCGGGCATGGATGTGTGTGATGTCCTTAGGTTAGTTAGGTTTAAGTAGTTCTAAGTTCTAGGGGACGGATGATGTCAGAAGTTAAGTCCCATAGTGCTCAGACCCATTTGAACTGTCCTGGAATACGTTATGTCACGCCTGCTCAACCTGTTCACGTGGTTGTTGGTTGACGAGTTGCTGGTTGATTGATTGGTTGATTTGTGGGAGGGGACCAGACAGCGAGGTCATTGGTCCCATCGGATTAGGGATGGGGAAGGAAGTCGGTCATACTGTTTCACAGGAATCATCCCAGCATTTGATGAGTTGCACGAGTCACTTCTCGTCCCATCATATGCCACACACACGCGATTGGAGACAAGTGGTGAGATCGTGCTGGACAGGGAAGTTGCTGCACGTGCAGCAGAGCACGTTGGATTCCACGGGCTTTGAGTGGGAGAGCACTGTCCACCTGGAATAACACGTCACTTTCCTGTTGCATAATGGCTGGGATGGGACCAGTGTGTGTTGGACGAATGCACTCTACGCGCCAGCGCTCGCCAGGTGTTCGTCGTACGCGCAAACGACCATCACTTGCGTGCAGGCTGAATCTACTTTCATTACTGAGATCCTCTCACGGCACCAGCCGTGCCGTGCACGTCGACGCAGTGGGGTGAGTGGAAGACCAGCTAAAGGTGTGCGTCCCGGTAGTCTCACCGCTAATAACGGGTTCGAAACAATTCGCTTACAGACCTTTTCATCTGTGCTGTGGCACTGCTCCCCTTACAATACGACAATCCCAGGGCCACCCAGAATCTCCTCTACGGGTGTGAGAGTGTTCATGTGACCACTAACATCGGCATCGTTGCACAGTTGACGCAGTTCTCCGAAAGGATCGTGCCACCACTCGGAAGGCCACAATTTCAGACTCGCTCAGTCGGCTGTAGGAAGCACGAGCGCACCTCCGTGGCGTGGTTGCCTGCTTGGTTCACACGTTTGTACCACTCTGAGCCTTCTGGCTGTGTGCCTTTACTATTAAAAGGTAGAGACAAATGGAGCTCTGGTAGCTGTTCCACTTCGCTATCTGTCCACGCACGACGTTGAAACCATTATCAGTACATCTACTATTCCACAGTGGCATACGCCGTCATCGGATCAAAAAATCGATGTCATCTTTACAGTCCTTCTAATTCTTTTTCCGGCAATGTAATTAGGCTCAAATCTCACCCGTGGTCCATCGTTATGGGATGTTGCACATACATTATGGGGCACTGACACATTTTTATGCTGATGTAAGGCCACGTGTACGAGCCGAAGTGAACCAAGATGGAGAGACAGATCTCCACCATGTAAAACTGAAGTGATATCAGGTGTTCCCCAGGGAAGCGTCCTGGGACCTCTGCTGTTCCTGATCTATGTAAATGACCTGGGTATCTGAGCAGTTCTCTTAGGTTGTTCGCAGATGATGCTGTGATTTACCGTCTAGTAAGGTCATCCGAAGACCAATATCAGTTGCAAAGTGATTTAGAAACGATTGCTGTATGGTGTGGCAGGTGGCAGTTGACGTTAAATAACGAAAAGTGTGAGGTGATTCACGTGAGTTCCAAAAGAAATCCGTTGGAATTCGATTACTCGATAAATAATACAATTCTCAAGGCTGTCAATTCGTCTAAGTACCTGGGTGTTAAAATTACGAACAACTTCAGTTGGAAAGACCACATAGATAATATTGTGGGGAAGGCGAGCCAAAGGTTGCGTTTCATTGGCAGGACACTTAGAAGATGCAACAAGTCCACTAAAGAGACAGCTTACACTACACTCGTTCGTCCTCTGTTAGAATATTGCTGCGCGGTGTGGGATCCTTAGCAGGTGGGATTGACGGAGGACATCGAAAGGGTGCAAAAAAGGGCAGCTCGTTTTGTATTATCACGTAGTAGGGGAGAGAGTGTGGCAGATATGATACGCAAATTGGGATGGAAGTCATTACAGCAAAGACATTTTTCGTCGCGGCGAGATCTATTTACGAAATTTCAGTCACCAACTTTCTCTTCCGAATTCGAAAATATTTTGTTGAGCCCAACCTACGTAGGTAGGAATGATCATCAAAATAAAATAAGAGAAATCAGAGCTCGAACAGAAAGGTTTAGGTGTTCATTTTTCCCGCGCGCTGTTCGAGAGTGGAATGGTAGATAGTATGATTGTGGTTCGACGAACCCTCTGCCAAGCACTTAAATGTGAATTGCAGAGTAGTCATGCAGATGTAGATGTAGATGTAGATGTATGAGGTCACATCAGAAGTTTATGGCGCCCCCCTTGATACGACTGTAGAAGTAGAGCAGCGATCGGTACAGTCTTGTCACGATTTAAGAATGATTCAGGGGAGATCTTGAATGAATTCGAAACTCTTGCACAGAGGAGTGCAGTATTTCATTCAAATGTGAGGCCAGCACGGCGAGCCGTTCCTGTGACAAGTACCAGTTTACAGCAAAAAAATCAAATGGTTTAAATGGCTCTGAGCACTATGGGACTCAACTGCTGTGGTCATTAGCCCCCTAGAACTTAGAACTAGTTAAACCTAACTAACCTAAGGACATCACAAACACCCATGCCAGAGGCAGGATTCGAACTTGCGACCGTAGCGGTCTTGCGGTTCCAGACTGCAGCGGCTTTAACGGCACGGCCACTGCGGCCGGCCCAGTTTACAGCAACTTGAGACATATGCAGTACTGCAGCAGTACTGTACTTATTGCTAACGTACTTCATGAATGAAATTTAATCCTAATTAGATGTGTGGGGTGGAATAGTTTACGTTTCAGATACATTTGTAGTGACTAGGGAAATGTTTCATACTGAGGACAATGGCAGCCTGTAACCAAACTTCTTCTTCTTCTTTCTTGGCTCTACAGCTCATGATGAGCCTTAGCCTCTGCTACAATTTCCTTCCATCTCTCTCGGTCCTTTGCCAATACTCTCCAGCTTCTGTATCCCATCTTCCTAAGATCTTGGATTACTCCATCTTCCCATCTGGCTCTTGGTCGATCACGTCCTCTCTGCCCTCAATAACTGCCCACGCCGTGTTGTGCCGACTCCATTGTAGCTTGAATGGATTTTAAATTTTGTTTTATATGCCTGACTTCTAATTTCACCACACAAGTCTCCAGGGTTGAGCAGTTATTGCCCGATGACGACACGCAATACAGCTCGTTAAAGCGGAGTTCGCCGTTATTAATTATGTTTTTAGATTTAATTTTATTACTCGCACAGAGACTCAACGTTCCTTTGTTTAACAGCGCGTCGTCAAAATAAGTATGAAATGCTAATGTCTCTGCAATACATAATGTCGATTATTGAGTTAGAGTTCGTACCTATTTTGTCATTTTAGAGAAGAGAAACCTTAAGCGCTTCTGCTTCTATAGTCTCAGTACCAAATGTTCACTAATTTCAATTTACTTCCTACCTCAGTTTAGTATTTAGCACAAATTATATATCAATGCCATTTCAGAGATATTACGTCGGTTCCACACTAAAGGAATAACACGTAATTGTCATTTAACATCACTTTTATTAATAATCCTTTTTCTTATGACATAAATATTAATGAATGATCACTATCTAGGAGGAAAGAGGGATTGATCCTAATCATGAGATAATAGCTTTTAATGAGCCCGCAATCGTTAGTTAAATAAAAAGTCACGTTCAAGGATGATATGCGAACAACTTTCGTTACGTCCATTTTCACGTATCTGTCAAAACTAGTCCTGTCGCCCACAATTCAAATTAACACTGACGTTAACCCCTTTTGTCGGAACATCGAATCGTAACTATTATGTGAACGTTTATTCTAGTCCCCGAATTAATTCCTTTCAGATACGCGCACGACCGAACAGCAGAATGTAACACAAACGACTTGTTTTAACAACCGAACAACGCAATGACGTTGCTCACGACAATGTCCGCCCAATGAACATCTCTTTGACTTTATCTCTTCTACTCTGCTTAATTAAATTATTCCTAATTACAATTTATTCAGCTATTTAACGAAAACATCTAACAAAAAATAAAATAAATTTATCCCAACGTAAAAGATCCGTTATACCTCCTGGCTTTCCTTGTAATATTCTTTTTGGTACTTCTGTATCATTCATGCGAGCCACATGTCCCACCCACCTCAGCCTGGATGATTTCACTATCCTTCTGATGGGTTGGTCTTTGTGTATAATATACAATTCATGGTTGTATCTGCTCCTCGATCTTCCTCTTTCACAGATTGGGCCGATAATTCGTCTGAGTACCTTTCTTTCAAATGCATCCAGTGCTTCAATATCTTTAGTTGTTTATGTCCAGGCTTCAGAGGCATATGTAAGCACTGGTCGTATAAGTGATTTATAGATAGCTAATTTTGTGGTACGAGTCAGGAGCCTTGTGGATAGAAGTCTTGCTGGGGCAAAATAGGCTCTATTGGCTAGTATTAATCTCTGCTTAATTTCGTAGGAGGTACCATTTAGATGCTTAATTGCCGAGCCCAGCTACTTGAAATGTTCAACTCTCTCAAACGTATAATTGTCCATTGTTATTGCATTTGGCATCTTGAAATGTTCAACTCTCTCAAACGTATAATTGCCCATTGTTATTGCATTTGGCATATTTTCTTTATGTGCTTTTCCAGCTGGCATATATTTTGTTTTTTGTTCATTAATAATTAACTCCATGTTCCTACTAGCCTGTTCGAGAGCTGTAAATGTCTCTTCCATTGCTTTTTGGGTTCTTGATATTATATCTATGTCATCCGCATAGGCCAGTATCTGCACTGATTTATAGAAGATCGTTCCTCTATTCAGAAGGTTTGCGTTTCTCATCACCTTCTACAGGCGGCATTAAAGGCAAGACATGCCAATGCATCCCCTTGTCGCACTCCATTTTTAATACTCAATGTGTTGGACATCATTCCTCCTATTCTTACACTACCTTGTGTTTTGTTCATTGTCATTCTCACCAGCCTTATCAACTTTCTCGAGATCCCCAGTTCATCTATTTATGCTATCATAAGCTGCTTTGAAGTCTATAAAGAGATGATGCGTGCCACCTCCGTATTCGTTTGTTTTTTTCTAGGATTTGTCTTAAGATAAATATTTGATCAATCCTGTAACCAAACATTCTTAGTTATCTGTCCAATGGGCTGTTACTGGCTCATGGTTACTGGAATATGTTTCCCTCAGTTATTATATACTTTGACATGTGTCATTGTGGAGGACCACAGTCAGTTATCACGATTGAGCGTGAAGCTTTGACAGTGCCAGCCTCTTGCGCTGGTGAAACGCCAGAGAAATCTTCAAACAAACGTCGGCCGAAGAACCCGTGGCGAAAGCCAACAGGTAATATGACAGCAGTGCTACAACTTCGGTTATACGCAATGTGATCGAAAGTATCCGGACACCGCTATGTAATGCTGAGCTGACCACGAGATGTCACGAGAGGAGGACACGCCGGTATAAAATGAGACGGGGAGTACTGCGTTGTCAATTGAGAAGCGGTAACAGTGAAAGGAGTTGGTCGGGTGAGCTCAATGACGTGGAACGTGTGCTAGTCTGTGGATGTTACCGGAGTAACTCATCCATCAGGGACATTTCAACCCCTCTAAGGCTGTCCATGTCGACTGAACAGAAGAGTGCTACTGAACTGCAACTGGCTTTCTAAATTGCGTGCAGCTCGCAAATATAGGATAAAAACGGAAGCCGATATGCAAAGAGGTAAAGACACTGGAAAGCAATACAAGTTGGCGATTTGGTCTCTCAAATCACGTGCTGCTCAGAGCAGAAGCGGCGCCAGCACTAAAAGAGCGACACGTTCTCGATCGATTCAGCGAAATGTGCGCCGGGCTGCGTCAAGGCGCCTGTGTCTCTCACCGTGACCTCCCAGCCACGCGCCACCACACCGACCTCGCCACACTGACATTCCTCTACGCTCCCAGAAAACTACGGCTTTGAGGCGAGTGTTTACAACTTCCGCCACAGTGACGACTGACAAGGAGACGGCACGACCGTGGGGTCGGGGATTTGTCCGAAATTTCGTGTGGTGAAAGAGGACCCCTAACACCTCACGTGGTTAAAATATTAGGACGCACTACTCGGAAAATCCCTGGAAAAATCGATCCAAAGTTTCTTAGGTGCCTTAAGAGTATAAAATGTTAATCCATTGCCGGCCCGCCGTCTGGCCTATATGTTTAGCGCTCGGACCCGTACGCCAGAGGTCTTGGGTTCGATTCCTCCTACGCCACTTTTTTTTCTTCTGTTGGTTGCAAAATTGCAGCGCATTGTTACAGAAAAATCGTGAAATTAATTCCTGGGAAGATTGTATAAAAATTCATTCTATAATTCACCGTCAATTATTGTCACCAATATTCCGAGACATGATTCTGCTTTGCCTCAAAATTATCAGAAACTCAAAACATTTTCGTAAATGTTAATGGGGCATGTTTTTGTACAGATTTATTGCAAACGCCCTGTGATTGAAAAATATCCGCCTTTATATGTTGCGCAAGATGTCGCAAAAATTATCGCTTTGTTTGTTTTTACGATAATTACCACTGCGGTTCTTGTTTTAATTATTATATGTATAAAAACTAAATGTTTCCCAGTCGACTTTGTTATTCTGATTAAAAACCCAATGTTTCCGCTCATATAATTTGCAGTTAAAAATGGAAAACCCACCGCCATGAATTGTGTTGTTGGACAAAAAGAAAATAATTTTTATTCAATAATGTAACTAATTTGTTAAAGATAATGTACGTTTGCAAAACTTTCTGAATTATTGGTGGAATAACAAAAGAAAATGAAAGAGATGAAAAGAAGTGCCAGAGGAGGAATCGAACCCGAGACGTCTGGCGTAAGACTCTGAGGCCTAAACATCTACGCCAGAAGGCGGCTCGCGAATACACTAACATTTTATACACATAAGGCACCTAAGAAACTTTGGATCGATTTTTGTCGGGATTTTTCGGGTAGTGCGTCCTAATATTTTAATCACGTGAGGTGTTAGGGGTCCTCTTTCACCACACAAAATTTCGCACAGTTCCCCGAGCCCACGGTCGTGCCGTCTGTGAGCCGCGGCGCGGCTGTCGCCAGTGTTCTCGCACCTAGAAGGGAACCTCCCCATCGCACCCCCCTCAGATTTAGTTATAAGTTGGCACAGTGGATAGGCCTTGAAAAACTGAACACAGACCGATCGAGAAAACAGGAAGAAGTTGTGTGGAACTATGAAAAAAATAAGCAAAATATACAAACTGAGTAGTCCATTTGCAACATAGGCAACATCAAGAACAATATGAGCTCAGGAGCGCCGTGGTCTCTTGGTTAGCGTGAACAACTGCGAAACGAGAAGTTCTTTGGTCCAGGTCTTCCCTCGAGTGAAAAGTTTTATTTTAAGACAATTATCAAAGTTCAGGCACTCACACATAATCAACTTCGCTCTCCGAAATTCCAGGACATGTTCAGATTTGCTTGGACATATGCAGGATTTGGCGGTCTACACACGGAAAAATTTGAAAACGTTAAAAACATACGTTTTGACAGAGCACAGGGAAAACTGTGCGACTGTGAAACTGTTGCATTCATTTGTTGCAGTTTATGTGACAAAATCTTATGTTTTCATCACTTTTTTGGGAGTGATTATCACATCCACAAGAAAACCTAAATCGGGCAAGGTAGAAGAATCTTTTTACCCTTTCGCCAAGTGTACGGGTTAGGTGGGTCGACAACATATTCCTGTCATGTGACGCACATGCCGTCACCAGTGTCGTATAGAATATATCAGACGTGTTTTCCTGTGGAGGAATCGGTTGACCTATGACCTTGCGATCAAATGTTTTCGGTTCCCATTAGAGAGGCACGGTTTTGCGGTGCGGTCGCAAAACACAGACACTAAACTTATTTCAGTGAACAGAGACGTCAATGAACGAATGGACAGATCATAACTTTGCGATAATAAACTCTTCACTCGAGGGCAGACTTGAACCAAGGACCTTTCGATCCGCAGCTGCTCACGCTAACCACGGGACCACGGCGCCCCTGATGCACAGTTTCCTTGATGTTGCATATGTTGCTCATGGGTTACTCAGTTTGCATATTTTGCTTATTTTTTCATAGTTCCACATAACTTCTTCCTGTTTTCTCGATTGATCTGTGTTCAGTTCTTCAAGGCCTATCCACTGTACCAACTTATAGCTAAATCTGAGGGGGGCGCGACGGGGAGGTTCCCTTGTTAGAATGTCATCGCTGCCACCGATTATAGGGTCACCATCTTCCGCGATTCAGGCCGGTGGTCGGGTGGTTAACGGGGAGAGAAAAGAGACAGCGGAGTGGATATTCGCGGTGTCTGAGGTGGCTTGTTGACGCCTGTGGTACGACGCCTGTACGCTCTGGGCAGGGTCAGCGAGAGATCCCGGCAGTGACTTGGTGGGACCTCGGGTTTTGTATCGCGGTGGTGCACTGTTGTGTTTTGGGGCTTTTCTGCTGCGAGGGCATGTATAGGTTCTTGTTACTGGCCATTGAAATTGAGATGTGTCTATGGCGTGACGGGGGAAATGTGTGATGCTCGCCGCTGTTGCATGTGAAAACGCTTCGTCTGCCTTGTCTGTGCAGGAAATTATGTGAAGTAAATAGCTGACGTATTGCACGCACGCGTTGTTGAGTATATTTCGGAATTACTGAATGGTGAAGATATCCCACGGGTAAAGCAAATCAAGCCATTTGCGCCATACTAAGGTATTATTTTATTCTGCTTAAATCTGTGTCACATATACCGGGTGATCAAGAAGTCAGTATAAAATTGAAAACTGAATAAATCACGGGTTCAAAAAATGTCCGACAGATGGCGCTTCATCTGATCAGAATAGCAATAATTAGCATAACAAAGTAAGACAAAGCAAAGACGATGTTCTTTACAGGAAATGCTCAATATGTCCACTATCATTCCTCAACGATAGCTGCAGTCGAGGAATAATGTTGTGAACAGCACTGTAAAGCATGTCCGGAGTTACAGTGAGGCATTGGTGTCGGATGTTGTCTTTCAGCATCCCTAGAGATGCCGGTCGATCACGATACACTTGCGACTTCAGGTAACCCCAAAGCCAATAAATAATCGCACGGACTGAGGTCTGGGGACCTGGGAGGCCAAGCATGACGAAAGTGGCGGCTGAGCACACGATCATCGCCAAACGACGCGCGCAAGAGATCTTTCACGCGTCTAGCAGTATGGGGTTGAGCGTCATCCTGCATAAACATCGTACGTTCCAGCAGGTGTTTATCAGCCAGGCTGGGGATGATGCGATTCTGTGACATATCGGCTTACCTCTCACCCGTCACGGTAGCAGTTTTGCTGTCCAGCGCCATCTGTCGGACATTTTGTGAACTTTTTTTTTTTGTTTGTTTGTTCTATTAAAACCCCATGTCATTCCGAAGCATGTGTGTCACTTTTTGCCTCCCTATCTACATTATTCCGTGGTTTCTTAAGTTTTCAAATTTATACTGACTTTTTGATCACCCGGTATGTGCATTTATATGCCCGTATTTAGTTGCAAAAGTTATAGAAGTGTGTAAACAGAGAGCTATGTGGAAATTGATGTAAAGTTGAAACCCTTCCAATAAGTGAATGCACTCGAACTCTGTATTACTACAGGTGCCTTTCCATACCAGCACCTACCTTGGGTAATAAGTGTTATTCGGAGATTGTCATGGTACTGTAGGTAATTATTATACACAAAATTGTTTATTCTTATTATACTACATTGGAGATGTATGGTCGGTTGTGTGCCGCTGCAAATTACTATTGTCTCCCGTGTGTGGCAGCGTAGCATTGTCAGTGGCTTCAATCATTATTCCCGTCATATTTCGAGTTTTGTATTCGCGGGTTTGCTTAAGCTGACACTGTTGGGTTGTAAGACCTATAAACAGGCAAGTCAAACTGAGTATTCTATGAGCTCAAGGCGATATTCTATTGCGTGGTACCTTAGTTTGTTATACGTATGAAGTATTTTACGTGTTATTAATATTCTGCTGTTTGCTCTGTCTAAACAGGAGTTAGATCTGTGAAGTAGTCGTTTATGTTTTATTAGTGTGTTACACGTTGTGCCTTTTCATGTTAATCGTTTTTAAGAAGCTACAAATGACTCTGTGTCTGTTGCAGGTGCCGGCCGGTGTGGCCGTGCGGTTCTAGGCGCGTCAGTTTGGAACAGCGTGACCGCTACGGTCGCAGGTTCGAATCCTGCCTCGGGCATGGATGTGTGTGATGTCCTTAGGTTAGTTAGGTTTAAGTAGTTCTAAGTTCTAGGGAACTGATGACCACAGATGTTGAGTCCCATAGTGCTCAGAGCCATTTGAACCATTTTTATGTTGCAGGTAGCTGAAACTGAGGTGTTCACGGGGGTCGCGTCCTGACGGGGTTGATAGGGGCCCTTTTTACTACGTCACATCCGGCTATCCTCCTTCAGTACATTTGTCTCGCTTATATCGTTACTACGTTTGTCGAGTGGAATTGGGGCTTACTGTAATCACCTTATATGTTGAAGTTATCTCCCTTGCCAGGGCGCGAACCTTCGTGGATATAGTCGTATTCTCATCTGTAAAGATTGATAGTGTTATTCATTTGTTCTCGTCACATGTATGATTATTTATCTTGTTATATTTAATGTCAGTAAAATATAAGTGTTAGCGAGGTCCGAATTGGGACGTTCTCCTCTTGTGAAAAAGAATTTAAGTGATTTTATTCCTTTTTTAAGTAGCCTTTAGATGCGTACATTTTGCCTCCATGTTTGGTGTTTTTATGGCTTCCACGTTAATTAAAATTACAATAAAGGTAAATTTGGCAACGCAGGGTTTCGTGTATTTATTAGTTGTTTAGGTTTTTATGTTGGTAACGCCACGTGGCGCTCTGTATGACAATCACTGACTGTGCTGTGTGCAGTCTGTGGCTGGTTGGCATTGTTGAAATATTCTCTATTGTAGGGTTGGGCAGCTGGATGTTAACAGCGCGTAGCGTTGCGCAGTTGGAGGTGAGCCGCCAGCAGTGGTGGATGTGGGGAGAGAGATGGCGGAATTTTGGGAGCGGATGATCTGGACTTGTGTCTATCAGAGACAGTAAATTTGTAAGACTGGATGTCATGCACTGATATATATGTATATTATGACTTTTTAACACTATTAAGGTAAATACATTATTTGTTCTCTATAAAAATCTTTCATTTGCTAACTATGCCTCTCAGTAGTTAGTGCCTTCAGTAGTTTGAATCTTTTATTTAGCTGGCAGTAGTGGCGCTCGCTGTATTGCAGTAGTTCGAATAACGAAGATTTTTGTGAGGTAAGTGATTTGTGAAAGGTATAGGTTAATGTTAGTTTTTCTTAGCTCATTAATTGGACTTATGAAACGTCCCCTTAGAAAAATTTATGAAATACTGTGCTGGTAAAACCCTTATGTTATTTGATTTTCAAACAACTGAGCAAAACTGAGCGTCCTCGAACATTTCTCTCTTTGCTTATTCTTATCAACACTAAACTGATACACAATATTTTTAGCGCAACGCAATTAGACTTAACAATAATCCCTACAAAAGAATGGCCCTGACTAACACTAACCTATACCTTTCACGAATCACTTACCTCACAAAAATCTTCATTATTCGAACTAATGCAATACAGCGAGCGCCAAAACTGTCAGTTAAATAAAAGATTCTAACTACTGAAGGCACTAACTACTGATAGGCATACTAAGCAAATGAAAGATTTTGATAGAGAACAAACAATGTATTTACCTTAATAGTTCAAAATGGTTCAAATGGCTCTGAGCACTATGGGACTTAACTGCTGAGGTCATTAGTCCCCTAGAACTTCGAACTCCTTAAACCTAATCTAACCTAAGGACATCACACACATCCATGCCTGAGCCAGGATTCGAACCTGCGACCGTAGCGGTCACGCGGTTCCGGACTGTAGCGCCTAGAACCGCTCGGCCACACCGGCCGGCTTACCTTAATAGTGTTCTCAAGTCATCATATATATATATATATATATATATATATATATATATATATATATCAGTTCATGATATCCAATATTACAAATTTACTCTTTCTGATGGACGCACGTCCAGATCGTCCGCTCTCAAAATTCTGCCATAACTCTCTCCACATCCACCCCTGCTGGCGGCTCACCTCCAACTGTGCAATGCTAAGCGCTGTTCACATCCAACTGCCCAGCACTACAGTAGCGAATATTTCAACAATGCCAACCAGCCACAGACTACACACAGCACAGTCAGTGATTTTCATACAGAGCGCTACGTGGCGTTACCAACATAAAAACCTAAACAGCCTACTTACAGTTGCTAAGTGGAGCCTAAGTTAAGTGCAGGAACCCTACCAACGACCAATAATTCCTCTCATGCTGCCGAAACACAGGGGGAGCCTGCCAAAACTTCTCTGCTATCACGGTATATTGATAATTTTTACTTATGGACCGTCTGACAGCAACTGAATAAAACACAATTTTAGTGCCATACGCGTTTCGCCTTTATTTTCTGCAAGGCATCACCAATGGCCTGGAATGTACACATATGATTGCTATTTTATTTATATTTTTGTCACTGTGCTTATAGGTTATAAACAGATCTGGTGGTTGCTATTTCCTATTAAGTAGTAATGTTTTGAACTGTACTTACAGGTTGCGTGGACGATTTTCTACATATTATTCTCCTGTTGCATTTTTGGTGTTGTTGTTCTTCTTATGAACTCCAATTTTCGGTTTTTTCCACATTCCACAGCACTATGCACTGAACGCTTGTTTTAATGCAAAGTTTTGGTTTCTGTTGCCAACTTCAAATGTTTTTGCTAAAGATCGAAACTTATGAGTGTAATTATTGAAGTATCTGTGGTCTGTTCGTGTATGCATTTGGGTGTGCGTTTGTGTATGTGTTTGTGTGTTTGTGTGTGTGTGTGTGTGTGTGTGTGTGTGTGTGTGTGTGTGTGTGTGTGTGTGATATTTATTTTATTTTATTTTATTTTTTTGTGCTGTGTGTGTGTGTGTGTGTGTGTGTGTGTGTGTGTGTGTGTGTGTGTGTGTGTGTGTGTGTTTTGGTGTGATATATATATACTTTTTTTATGCTGTGTGTGTGTGTGTGTGTGTGTGTGTGTGTGTGTGTGTGAATTTTGGTGTGGTATTTTTTTTTCTCTTGTATGTGTGTGTGTGTGTCCGGATGGTGTGGGGAAGAGTGTTTTTGTTTTATGTTAACATTTCCTTTATTAAGTGTAGTAGGGAGCCTGTGCTGATGTGTGTTTGTTCATTTATCCTATATTTGTTTTCTGCTATGGCTTTCTGGATGTGGAAGTTTTCTTGTGTTTGTATAAGATGTTTGTCATGGTTGCTTATTCTTATTATTTTCAGTTCTTGTTCCATGTTTGTAGGATGATGGTTGTAGTGTTTTAAATGTTCTGCAAATGTGGAATGGTTTGTTTCATACTTCCAACATCTGATATGTTCTTTGTATCTTGTTTCAAAATTCCTGCATGTCATGCCTATGTATACTGCATCACAACTTTGACATTCAAGTTTATATGTTCCTGATTGTTGGAATTTGTCCCTCTTGGTAGCTGGCTGGCTTAGGTGTGATTGAAGGGTTTGCCCAGGCTTATATGCTATTTTGAAGCCCTGTCTCTTTAGGATGTTTGCAACTCTGTGTGTTAGTTTATGTGTGTAGGTCATGGTGTACCATCTAGTTCTTTTCTGTGTGGTGTTGTCATTGTGTGTGTTTGTTGAGTGTGTTTGTGAGTTTTCGGCTTGTGAGTTCTTGTGTATTCTGGAAATATTGTGTTTGTTTTTTACTTGTGTTTTTATTTTTTGATTGAGCCTGTGTACCACATGTGTGTCATGCCCGTTTTTCCTAGCTATTTGTATGATTGTACTCATTATTTGTTCATAGTTTCTCTTGCTGAGTGGGATTCTGTTTAATCTATGTAACATGTGTCTTAGTGCTGCAAGTTTCTGGCTGTCGGGGTGGTTGGATGTGGAATGTATTATTGTGTCTGTGGCTGTTGGTTTTCTAAAAATGTTAAATGTACGTTTGCCATTTTCTTTTTTAATTGTAATGTCAAGGAAATTTATTTGATTTTCTTTTTCAAGTGTGAATTTTATGTTCTGATGAGCTTTGTTTATTTCTGAATGGAGTTCATCTATTTTTTCACTTGGCTCATCTATCAGACAAATAATATCCTCCACGTATCTGTACCAATATATGATTTTGAAACTTTCATTTGTGGTTATCTTTTTAAATATCTGTTTTTCTAGGTGACTGATGAAAATGTTTGCTACTGTTCCTGATATTGGGGATCCCATGGGCAGTCCATCAGTTTGTAGATAATATTCTTTCTCAAACTGAAAGTAGTTTTGTTCAGTTGTCAGTCTGAGCATATCTGTTATTTCTTTTATTGCGTCTGTGGTGAGGTTGCTGTGGGGTGAGAGATTTTGTTCTATGATTTCTATTGTTGCTGTGATAGGGATGGAGGTATACATATTTTCTATATCGAATGAAATCAGTGATGCTGTGTGTGGTACCTGTATGTTCTGTGTGTTTTCTATTAGGTTTCCTGTGTTTATCACTGTTCTGTTGTTTTCTACTTTATAGTGTTTTGTAACTAATTTTTGGAGGTGTTTGGCTATGCAGTATGTTGGGGCTTTCTTGAAGTTGATAACAGCTCTCATTGGCATTCCTTCTTTATGTACTTTCGGTTGGCTGCGGCGTGTTGGTGCTTGTGGATTTTTCTGTGTTAAGTAGTATTTCTGTTTGTCTGTGTGTGTGTGTTCAATGTTTTTCAGTGTTCGTTTCACATTTGCCTGGAATCGTGTAGTTGGATCTGACTTCAGTTTTTGTATGGCATTGGTGTTTATGTATTCCTTGGTTTTTGTGATGTATTGCTCTTTATCCATTAGTACTGTTAGATTTCCCTTGTCTGCTCTTGTTATTAATATGTTATTGTTTGTTAACTTTTGCTTTAACCTTTTCATAGTGGCTGCTTCTGTGTGGTTGTTCTTATTGTGTGTCTGCTGTGTTTGTTTTATTATGCCTTTTATTTCTTCTTTTACTAGTTCTCTTGTCAGTCCTATGTTTATTTCATAATTATTTTGTTGTTCTTCACGTGTAAGGATGTGTTCAGTTTCTACTATGAGATTTTCTATGTGTTGATTGTTCACTTTGCTATTGGTGCAGTGTTTCAAACCTTTTTCCAAGAGCATTTTTTCATTTTCGTGTAGTTCTGCCTCTGTTAGGTTAACTAAGCGTGGATGGAATGTGTGTTGGTGTTCATGTGGTTTCACATTTAAAATGTAAACGTATTTTTGGGTCTTTTTTTACTGTTAGTTTCATTATCTTCTGTTTATGTTTGTTTTGTAAATGTTTCATTGCTGTGTATGTGTTGTGTTCAGTTTTTTCTACTAGTGCCATGAAAACAGCGGCGTTTCCTACGTTTTTTGCCAATTTTAGATGAGTCTCATAGAGCATCATGTTTAGGTGCTGTTTTTTCGAATAGAGCTTCTTAATTTCATGTAGTAACCAATATCGTTCTGCAAATGATTTCGACTTTTGTGCAACTGTAGAACTGTTTTTAACCTTTACATTAATGTAACTTGGAATTAAATCGTTCTTTTTGCATGTTTTGTTGAATTTTATGTGCTGTATCGTCTTATGGAGTCTCAGATGTATTTTCTTGAACCTGTTGTACACGTTGACAGGGAATGCTTGACATAGCTGTATTGACATCTTCAACTTTTGTAGTCCTGTCTTCCTAAGTTGCGTGTAATATTACGGTATATTGATAATTTTTACTTATGGACCGTCTGACAGCAACTGAATAAAGCACAATTTTAGTGCCATACGCGTTTCGCCTTTATTTTCTGCAAGGCATCATCAGTGGCCTGGAATATGTACATATGATTGCTATTTTATTTACATTTTTGTCACTGTGCTTATAGGTTATAAACAGTTCTGGTGGTTGCTATTTCCTATTAAGTAGTAATGTTTTGAACTGTACTTACAGGTTGCGTGGACAATTTCTTACATATTACTCTCCTGTTACATTTTTGGTGTTGTTCTTCTTCTTATGAACGCCAATTTGCGGTTTTTTCCACATTCCACAGCACTATGCACTGAACGCTTGTTTTAATGCAATGTTTTGGTTTCTGTTGCCAACTGTCAAATGTTTTTGCCAAAGATCGAAACTTATGAGTGTAATTATTGAAGTATCTGTGGTCTGTTCGTGTATGCATTTGGGTGTGCGTTTGTGTGTGTGTTTGTGTGTGTGTGTGTGTGTGTGTGTGTGTGTGTGTGTGTGTTTTGGTGTGATATATATATATATAAATATATATAAATATTTTTATGCTGTGTGTGTGTGTGTGTGTGTGTGTGTGTGTGTGTGTCCAGATGGTGTGGGGAAGAGTTTTTTTGTTTTATGTTATCATTTCCTTTATTAAGTGTAGTAGGGAGCCTGTGCTGATGTGTGTTTGTTCATTTATCACATGTTTGTTTTCTGCTATTGCTTTCTGGATGTGGAAGTTTTCTTGTGTTTGTATAAGATGTTTGTCATGGTTGCTTATTCTTATTATTTTCATTTCTTGTTCCATATCTGTAGGATGATGGTTGTAGTGTTTTAAATGTTCTGCAAAAGTGAAATTGTTTGTTTCATACTTCCGACATCTGATATGTTCTTTGTATCTTGTTTCAAAATTCCTGCACGTCATGCCTATGTATACTGCATCACAACTTTGACATTCAAGGCTGCTATCGCTTGCAGTAAGCCAGAGATTGGTACACTGTATGTGTTGTGTCGCCGCTCATTGGTCCAGACATTTACACTACAGGGCCTACGCTGGTACGATGACCCTGCTGGTTGGCTGACATCATCCGAACAGTTAGATCCCAGAATTTTACCAAACTGCACGCGACATGATGTCGGTGTCGCACATTGGCGACCGCCGACAGGAAATGCAGATTCGTCACACCGTAAATCCTCAGGCGACCTCTGGTGGCCCTGCTATCTTCCAAGACCGTGCTGCCTCACGAGCACCGGAAACCGGACAGCATGCGGCCACAATGTTTCTGTGAAGCAGCGGCCCGTGATGGGACGGCGTGGGCCATCCCACGTTCACAGAACTGCAACCACCCACATCTGTCAGTGTACCCTCTCGTGCCTGCCTCAGAGAAGGGCACTAACGATGTATTTTCCGCCAGGACACTAAGCTGCCAGTTTCGCTTATTATCAGTTACAGGTGTGGTGTCACCGCAAGGCACCACACTTGCTAGGTTGTAGACTTCATATCGGCCGCTGTCCGTCAGTACACATCGGCCCGCGAGTCGCCACTGTCGACGCTAGCAGACCGAGCGCCGCCACTCGGCTGGTCTTTACGAGACAAGCTAGCGCACTGGCCAGTTCTAACAGCTGACTTTAATAGGAATGGTTCAGTGGTTATAGCTTCAGAGATCTCATTTGCAGAGACGCTAGTTAGCTAAGTCAGTAGCTACGACCTAGCCAAGCGCCACACACAGTTTATGCATTGACAATTGATCTATATGTGTGAAGCAATCAGAATTGTAAAGTAGTATTCGCACTTCAGTCTATAATTGCACTTGTAAATATTATTGTACAAAGTCAAAATCGACGTTCATCGCTGATTCTGAATTAAAGCTAAGTATTTAATTTTATTCCTGTCTACTAACTTCTAATCACCTAAGGTGTGTAGTTCATTGATCCTCACGTCAGCCTACGTGATCAACGCGTGCAACAATGGCCACCCCTTGTGATCAGACTAAGAGTCAAATTGCGAGACTAAGCCGGGTCACCCTTTTTCCATGAGGCCTAAAGTTCCGCCTCATACACAACAATAGGTACGAGCATATGAAATAAGTTCACAGTTATGTGAGGGACGGGAAGAATTCTTAAATAATAAAAAATAAATGGTCAGGAGTCTCCCAGGGAAGTGTGGTAGGACCGCTGTTATTCTCTCTGTACATAAATGATTTGGCGCCTAGGATGGATAGCAATCTGCGGTTCTTTGCTGATGATGCCGTGGTGTACGCTAAGGTAGAGAAGTGGCTGTAGGAAGATGCAAGACAGACAAAATTTTCGGCTCGTGTGATAGATGGCAGCTAACTCTAAATGTCGAAAAATAAAATGTAAGCTAAACCGGATGAGTAGGAAGGTCAAACCTGTAATGTTCGGATACAGTATTAGTAGTGTCCTCCTTGACACAGTCAAGTCGTTTAAATATCTGGGCGTAACGTTACAAAGCGATATGAGGTGGACCGAGAATCTGAGAGACGTGGCATGGAACGCGAATGGTCGACTTCGGTTTTCGGGAGAATTTTGAGAGGGAGTGGTTCACCTGTGATGGAGACCGCATATAGGACGTTGGTGCGACCGATTCTTGAGTACTGCTCCAGTGTCTGGGATCCGTACCAAGTCTGATTGAAGGAAGAGAGAGAAGCAAATCAGAGGCGGCATGCTAGATTTATTACCGGTAGGTACGAACAGCACGTAAGTGTTACAGAGATGCTTCGGGAACTCAGATGGGAATCCCTGGAGGGAGAACAACGTTCTTTTCGAGGAACACTATTGAAAAAATTTAGAGAAGCGGCTTTTGAAGTTAACTGCCGATTCTATAGTCGTCAACATACATTGCGCGTAAGAACCACGAAGATAAGATACGAGAAATTAGGGGTCATTCCCGGCACGGTAGCTCAGCGAATTCAGTCGGAGGGTTAGCTGCCCTCTGTAATAAAAAAACTGAGTGACTGGATCAACGACGAACTTCGATGGGTGTCATGGGACATCCGCACCAAACAAATGGAACGAACGATAAAGGAAAAACGATAGCTGAATGGGCAGCGTGACGGACTGCCACCCTAAGCGGCCCGGGTTCAATTCCCGGCTGGGTCGGGGATTTTCTCCGCTCAGAGACTGGGAGTTCTTCATCATCATTTCATCCCCATCTGGCGCGCAGGTCGCCCAATGTGGCGTCGAATGTAGTAACACTTGCACCAAGGCGGCCGGACCTGCCCCGTAAGACGCTATACGTTTCAAATGGTTCAAATGGCTCTGAGCACTATGGGACTTAACGAGTTCATTAGTCCCCTATAATATATATATATATATATATATATATATATATATATATATATATATGTGTGTGTGTGTGTGTGTGTGTGTGTGTGTGTGTGTGTGTGTGTGTGTGTGTGAGTGTGTGTGTGTGTGTGTGTGTGTGTATGACCTTGTGGATAACATCGGAAGTTCACTGAGGCTTTTTGCGGATGATGCTGTAGTATATCGAGAGGTTGTAACAATGAAAAATTGTACTGAAATGCAGGAGGATCTGCAGCGAATTGACGCATGGTGCAGGGATGGCAATTGAATCTCAATGTAGACAAGTGTAATGCGCTGCGAATGCATAGAAAGAAATATCCTGTATCACTTAGGTACGATATAGCAGGTCAGCAAATGGAAGCAGTTAATTCCATAAATTATCTGGGAGTAGGCATTAGGAGTGATCTAAAATGGAATGATCATATAAAGTTGATCGTCAGTAAAGCAGATGCCAGACTGAGATTCATTGCAATTATCCTAAGGAAATACAATCCGAAAACAAAGGAAGTAGGATACAGTACGCTTGTTCGCCCACTGCTTGAATGTTGCTCACCGGCGTGCGATCCGTACCAGATAGGGTTGATAGAAGAGATGGAGAAGATCCAACGGAGAGCAGCGCACTTCGTTACAGTACCATTTAGTAATCGCGAAAGCGTTATGGAGATGATAGATAAACTCCAGGGGAAGACTCTGCAGGAGAGACGCTAAGTAGCTCGGTACGGGCTTTTGTTGACGTTTCGAGAACGTACCATTACTGAGGTGTCAAGCAGTATATTGCTCCCTCCTACGTATATCTCGCGAAGAGACCATGAGGATAAAATAAGAGAGATTAGAGCCCACACAATCTCTCTTTTCACGAACAATACGAGACTGGAATAGAAGGGAGAACCGATAGAGGTACTCAAGGTACCCTCCCCCACACACTGTCAGGTGGCTTGCGGAGTATGGATCTACAGCTAGGTTAGTTAGTCAGCTGAAACTAGTAATAACTTTTGAATGTTTTGTAATGTACGAAAAAAAGATCAAATTTTAAGGAAATATATACGATTTAACTTGCCACACATGACCACTAATCTTACAGGCAGATACTATCAGGTTCTCCCTATTTGTTACAGGCATTATCTTACATTCATCCACATTTAAAGAGAGCTAACATTCTTTAGACAAAGCGAAAATGTCTTCCAGACTTTCTGCCAATCCTCAAGATTCGAAAGGGGGTACTTTCCCGTACGTCACAACACCACCACCGAACAATGTCATAATACTGCTGATCCTGTCTGATAAATCGCGCATGTATACTGAAAATACTAGAGGTGCTACAACATATTTTTTTGGCAAAGACGATATTACTTTCGTTTCTATGGAACACACGCTATCCTGTGTATCGTCCTGTTTTCTATTAATCAAATGCTCGAGCCAGTTGTAACATTACTGATATTTAAAAAATAGTACTATAAAACTTTTTTAATCAGGTCTGCTGGCGGGAGGGCTTCTGAAATAGTGAAATGGCGCACAGAAAATTTTTACTTCCTTAATAATGAAGTGAGCAGGCCTCTTGGTCGAGTGGTTCTAGGCGCTTCAGTCCGGAACCAAGCTTCTACAACGGTCGCAGGTACAGATCCTGCCTCGGGCATGGATGTGTGTGATGTCCTTAGGTTAGTCAGGTTTACGTAGTTCTAAGTTCTAGGGGACTGATGACCTCAGATGTTAAGTCCCATAGTGCTCCGAACCATTTGAACCATTTGAACAGTGAATTTGCATTCCGCCATCCAGCATCAGATCCCCATCAGACCGACGAGAACGTTTACCGGCGGCAATGTTTAGACGCCAGTGACCGAGCTCAAAATTACGCAGTTTGCGTAATTACATTGCCAGCATACTGATAGAAAAAGTCGCTAAAAACTGTTTCAGGGACGGTGAAATAAAAGATTGATAAAGTAAATGCCGACTGAACACTAGCAGTACTCGGCTGTGGCCACCAAACAAAACGTCGGCAACTCTCCTTCGCTGCAGCCTCAAAAAGTTCAAAAATGCAACAAAATAAATTGAGTATTCATGTAGGAAAGTAGGTTTCTTGATTCAAGCATTGCTGTTATCATCAAATTAACGTAATTACTTAACCAACATTTACAGATACGAGAGCGACACTTACCATTGTATGAGACAGTAATCGAGACAAAGGAGACAGAGAGAGAGAGAGAGAGAGAGAGAGAGAGAGGGAGAGGGAGAGGGAGCAGAGGTCGTGCTTTTATACAGTCAAAACAAATTGCGGGGACTACTTTCAACTTGCTTTACAAAGCGTCTTTTATCAATTTTCGATATATAGATATTTCTCTGGAACAATCTTTATATGAACAGTATAAAAATACGTTTTTATATTAAAGTATGATCTTTTCTCCTTAGTTTACAGATTTATTTACACAGAGAAAATAAATGTTTAATATATTTTAGCATTAATTAAACGTCTGCGGCATATTCTATTAATTATTCAGAAAGCAACATTTCACAGTCACATGTTTGGGGAGATGCTCCTCATGATACCGGTTAGCAGTCCGCAATGCGGCGGAATATCAAACGCCTTTCGGCAAACTAGCAAGACGCAGTCTGCTTGCCAGCTCATTCATTTTCAGCTGTCCCAGTTAAAATGTGGGCCTACTTATCTTGAAGGCTATACATGTGAAAGCCTGGCAAAAACACAGTCACATGTGGTGAGATCGAGAAAGTGCACGATATAGTAGAGTGCCGGCGTTTAACGGCCTGTAGCATAGCTGACGTCAGAGCTGTATCAGGAAAAAACGGTGTGATACGTTTTACCCAGAAAATTAATCATTGGGAAGCCTCGTACAAATTTCTGGACCTCCAGCACCGTGCAGGAGAAACGGGTCACCAACTTATTTTGTTTTATTTAAACTACTATTTGCGAAACTGTCTAAGTTACAATGAGAAATAAGAGGAAAATTAAAGGGCCAGATAAGTTGCTTAACGAGCTGTCGTATTTCAGATGAAATAAGTATTTAGCTTTCTTCAAAAAGACAGTTTAACATGGTCATATTTTCCGGGTTTAGTGACCTATTGGATTGTACGTCTTCTTTATGAATGTGGCACTGTATATAATTAAACTTTTGATTACTCACCGTATGTGCGGAATACGAAAATGAAGTCAGGGTGGTCATCCAGTGAACTTACATATGTGAAAAGCCAAAAGCGCTAATAATAAAAAAATGAAAATAAAAATAAAAAATGAAAAATAAGAATTATATAAAAATGCAAGTGGATGGTACGGTCATTTCCCATTACGACTACGTCGTATGACCATTGCTTTTTGATTTGTGTATGATGAAATTCTTGTGGTAGCACAGCTTTATTTTGTAAGTCTGTTCTCGCTCTACATTTTGACGATGCCCGGTATCTTCCAGTTTAATGACCATTTTGATTGTGTGTCCTGTCCATGAGAGATTAGACTTTTGACTACTCACTGTTCCTGAGTATTTCTACATCAAGTGCAGATGGTCATCCATTGGTACCCATACAGTGTGAGTCTGGAAGAAAGGTACATGCTTTGAGGGATGATAGTGCTAGTGATTCTGAACACAAAAATGTCGTATGAATATGTATGTCCTGTTTCCAGAATGAAATATTCACTCTGCAGCGGAGTGTACCCTGATATGAAACTTCCTGGTAGATTAAAACTGTGTGTCACAACGAGACTCGAACGCGGGACTTTTGCATTTTGCAGGCAAGTGTTCAGTCGATTTATCATAAATAAATAAACACTTGTTATGCGGCTGTAGGTGCGCCGTATTATGGCGCTGTTTACTCAGGTCAGCTATTGAGTTTAGGACATTCTATGTGTTTTATTAGTGTATTCTGTTCCTTCCAGGGTAAATTACGTGGACAGAAGAGCAGTCCTGAACAGCGATATCGCAAAATCCTTCACTGACTTGTTGTTTTTGTCAGTTCCAGCCTTCTAAACGCATCCTTAGGGAGTTCAAGATCTTCCTTTATATCAGATGTTTGCCGTCCTATTCTTTTATCTGCTGTACTACTGATTTATTTTTCATGTGTGCCACCGAGGGCACAGAGGAGAGTGCGACTGCAGGGATTTATCCCTTTCCCGCTTCCCATGAGACTCACATTCCCAACTTAATGTCCACACACTATATTCGTAGTGCCTCTGCCCATTACACTCATTACTCGCGGCAGACAATCTTATCGTCGGGCAATGCCTGTGCATCCAGCACAGAAGAAGAAGGTCAATGGCCGGTTAGCCTTAACTATATGATGGTATCTGTTGTTTCGGACATGTCCGAAAGAACAGATACCATCTTCACATTGTATAGGTAGTTGGCGGAGTATCTTCGGGCGCGCATATGTTCACATGCCTATTTTAGCGACCTCTGGCGAGTTTACCTTCGGGCTGTTGTTGCTTCATGTTTCAGTCATCCTAGAGAAGTTCACAAGAAACAACGATCATATATTGTAGACCATCTGCCGCTTATGGCTATGTAAAAATATACCTGTTGTATTACGTTTCAATGCCTACGATGAGGATATGTGACTGTTTGTTCATAAAAGCGAGAATTATGTCCTCTGTTTAGGTAAATGTTCATATTAAATAAATTTGTAAAAACTACTGTAATTTCTTTTTAGGTGATGATCTGAAAATGGACCGCTAATAAAGGATATTTCTCATTGCAACTTCGACGGCTTCGCAAATAGTACTTTGTGTTGTACAAATGTGTTGAATTCTGTCCAAAAGCAAACGCAAAAACAACTTGCTCAGCAATGTTTGAAACGTTTTTGAGGGAATCCATGTGCTTTTGTGCTCCGATCCGCCACTATGGATCAGACGTGAATCCAGCACTTCACGCCAGGAATGAGGGCACAACTAAAGCAGTGTGGGGAAGTTGGTTTTATGTGTTGGAGAGGCAAAGTTTTCTAAAACTAGGCACAGCTTATACATGTTGATTATTACATCGAAAAGCATCGAATAATGGCTGCTGAAGACCATACAAGTTTTCTAGAACAAAAGGATGAAAATAACTATGTGGCTGTAAACAAAAAAATAACTGTGTATAATTCGAGCCGGAACCGTCCTCACCGGAGGCTAAGCAGTGGGAAAACTACGGACGAGAAGCCTGAATTGTTAGCACATGTACTATATTCACCAGTTTCCGACACTCTGATGATACAACGTTCCCACAAATAAAGATACTGGCAGCTGTAGTTGTTGTCAGTTCACTGAAGAGATTAGTGCAGTTGTAGATGAAGCAGGGTAGGAAGGTAAGGGGTTTAAACGTCTCATCAGCGACGGAGCGGCATAGAGAGGACTGGAAAACGAATTGGGCTTTGTCCCTTTCGAAAGAACCATCCTGGTACTTAGGCGATGTATAGGGAGACCATCTAAAATCTACAGTCTCGTTATAAGTAAACTTTCGTTGCTTGAGCCAGTCTAGACGGAAAACTATTTATCGTACGGGTACTCAACTTGATAGGAATCATGTTAAGACTGTGCTCTGTGGGATTATCGTTGTTAGTACACTACTGGCCATTAAAATTGCTACACCACGAAGATGACGTGCTACAGACGCGAAATTTTAACCGACACGAAGAAGATGCTGTGATATGCAAATGATTAGCTTTTCAGAGCATTCACATAAGGCTGGCGCCGATGGCGACACCTGCAACGTGCTGCCATAAGGAAAGTTTCAAACCGATTTCTCATACACAAACAGCAGTTGACCGGCGTTGCCTGGTGAAGCGTTGTTATGATGCCTCGTGTAAGGAGGAGAAATGCATACCATCACGTTTCCGACTTTCATAAAGGTCGGATTGTAGCCTATCGCGATTGCGGTTTATCGTATCGCGACATTGCTCGCGTTGGTCGAGATCCAATACAGAATATGGAATCGGTGGCTTCAGGAGGGTAATACGGAACGCCGTGCTGGATCCCAACGGCCTCGTATCGCTAGCAGTCGAGATGACAGGCATCTCATCCTCAGGCTGTAACGGATCGTGCAGCCACGTCTCGATCCATGAGTCAACAGATGGGGACGTTTGCAAGACAACAACCATCTGCACGAACAGATCGACGACGTTTGCAGCAGCATGGACTATCAGCTCGGAGTCCATGGCTGCGGTTACCCTTGATGCTGCATCACAGACAGGAGTGCCTGCGATGGTGTACTCAGCGACGAACCTGGGTGCACGAATGGCAAACCGCCTTTTTCTCGGATGAATCCGGGTTCTGTTTACAGCATCATGATGGTCGCATCCGTGTTTGGCGACATCGCGGTGAACGCATATCGGAAGCGTGTATTCGTCATCGCCATACTGGCGTATCACCTGGCGTGATGGTATGGGGTGCCATTGGTTACACGTATCGGTCACCTCTTGTTCGCACTGACGGCGTTTTGAACAGTGGACGTTACAGTTCAGATGTGTTACGACCCGTGGCTCTACCCTTCATTCGATCCCTGCGAAACCCTACATTTCAGCAGGATAATGCACGACCGCATGTTGCAGGTCCTATATGGGCCTTTCTGGATACAGAAAATTTTTCGACTGCTGACCTGGCCAGCACATTCTCCAGATCTCTCACCAACTGAAAACGTCTGGTCAATGGTGGCCGAGCAACTGGCTCATCACAATACGCTATCGTGTTGAAGCTGCACGGGCAGCTGTACCTGTACGCGCCATCCAAGCTCTGTTTGCCTCAATGCCCAGTCGTATCAACGCCGTTATTACGGTCAGAGGTGGTTGTTCTGGGTACTGATTTCTCAGGATCTATGCACCCAAATTGCGTGAAAATGTAATCACATGTCAGTTCTAGTATAATATATTTGTCCAATGAATACCTGTCTATCATCTGCATTTCTTCTTGGTGTAGCAATTTTAATGGCCAGTAGTGTATCTGAGGACCGGCGGTCTGAAAAGGTTACGTAATATCACGTACGCCGCTGGTACAATGTGCATTTGGTAGGCGTAATGGCTCGTCAAAAGAGGTCGTGCCGCAACCTCTCAATCAGCAGATGACCCCACCACGGCCGCTGCGATGTGAAACAGGGCAGCTTGTTATGGGGAGAACAGGGTTGGCATGCATCCCGACAAGACCTAATCTTGTCCCGATTTTGGAAAATACTGCTACGAGCTTGGCTCAGGTACTAAAATAACGCCAATTCTTTTTATAAATAACATGTATTCGCGTGGATGACACTACCTGAAACCGCAGATTGGATAATGATTGTAAACACTGTTATATACCTGACTAAAATAGTTGCGAAGATTTGAGGCGACAATTATTTTCGCGAATATTTGTACATGGAGAGCTTTTTAGTAACAAAGCGTAGGGCGACCAGATGCAATTGTTTAAAAAGGAGGACAAACAGCTTCAAAAAGGAGGACAAAGGAAGATAAAAGAGGACACATCAAACGGGTCAACTGCAGATGAGGTTACCACCCGTCAGCTTTGGACAAGTCACGTGACTGCCGGGATTTCCTGGTAAAACTAGTAGTTAATTGGTACGTATGGTCAGGTGGTGGTTAACTGAGAAATATAAAAAAAATTAAAAACATTGATTGTGGTGACAGTGTGGCGTCAATTGTTTTGTTATGTCAACAACACGGAATTGTTTACAAAGCGAAAAACGTAAGACCATTCACCTCCCTTCATTCGACGCACCGCTACCAACATCTACAATTCAAGAATCAGCTGACGACATGTAAACTGTACTTTAACCTTCCGAATACAAATAAACTGAATGACTATGAAACAATGAAATAAAACCATGACAGTTAATCTGTCGAGTTATTTCTTACCTTTATTGGCCACTGAGGCGTACGTTCCAGCTACACATATCTTTCATTCCGCTTAAAATTCATTTCTCCCTTTCCTGAAAGCCGGATTTTTGCAGGAAAGGACATCGGAAAATGTACACTTTCGTTTATGCATAGCCAAATATTTTACGTAACTCACTCGGTTAAAAATTACACTCACAAATCATACGTGCACTACAGGGAGGCTGTGCCAATAGTTAAAGTATTTAAGAAAAGAGCAATAGAACGGGACTAATTGAAAATTTAACTGTATTATGCTCAACTTTGCGAAAAAGCCGGACACTGTAAAAATCCGCCCGGACCCCGGACAAAGAGCTAAAAAGGAGGACATGTCCGGATTAATCCGGACGTCTGGTCACCCTACGGCAAAGCGTGACTCGGAAGAATAGAAGTCTAAACACTCCTTGGAAGGAAGGTGGATTTACTTTCTTAAGGAAACCGAAAATACTAGACGGAAATGCCAACTGCTAAAATTTTTGTGCGTATTTGTTTCCTATTCACTCACACAACGACACTGTGGAAAGAGTATTTTCGCTGATGTCAACTCAGTGGACTTGTGAAAAATCGACAGCTGCCAGGGACTGTGGAATCATTGTTGCAGTGCCAGTTTAACTACAAGCTGACTTGCACGGAGTTTAATACATACGTACAATAGAAAAGAGGCTCTCAGAAAAACGTGAAATATTTCGAGAAATACGGTATAATAACTACTTCTGCAGCAACAAGTTCCATGTAATTGTGTTCTAAATAAAAAGTAACTGTATTAAATAAATTTTTACTTCATTTCTACACCCCCATTTCACAACGTCCCAACGAGGTCCCAGTTAGACAGGGCAATTCCAGGGGATATACATGCTGTAGTCCAGGACAGTCCCCGAACAGAACTCTAGGGAGCGGGAAATAACCGTGCGGTGCTACCAACCGCGGTCGCCGCACCGCATTATCTGCGAGTTCACAGGACAAATTCCGCGCCCACTGCAGATAAGACACGGATACTGCGGTACAAACTTTAGCACACACGCAAGTCCATTTCTGTGTACTTTTATTACGGCGACAGGTGTGCATCTTGACACTGAGAAAAAATTACCTACTTTCTGATCTAATTATGTTTTAGATCAAGTGAGTGGACACGGAACACGCATTACGGTGGGCGACGATTTAAATACCGCACGTCCCGCCACACAAAGTTACAGGATTGTTATACAGTAATTAAACTCCCGCTACTTGACAATAGCCCCATGAAAAACGAATGATCGCAAGAAAATGAAAGTTTGTGGACATGGGAAAGAGAACTATATTTTAATTTACACATGAGAGGGAACATTTTTAACTACACACCATGTGTACGTTCCTGATAATGTTCAGCTGTCGTGACACAGTTCGCACACTGCTTGTACGCACATTGCGTCGGGCATTCTCAGCCATGGCAACAGTAACTTCTTCAACAATTTGTGGCACAAATTCATCTCCCAAGAGCAATTACTAAATCTTCAGTTAATTCGAACTTCTCAACTCCGGTGCGGAAAGAAGCCCCTCCGTATTCCTTTAATGCATTGATACTCGCGCAAAGCAGCAGCATTATACCTGTAGTCTCGCGTATTGAGCCCCACTCACCTTGCCCAGACCCATGATGACTGTCTGCAATTGCAGTGCAGTCTGACGCTTGTGTTTCAATCCTACGTCGCCGTACCAGTACCGGTGCCTAATGGCAGGTCAAGACAGTAATACTACACTACTGGCCGTAAAATTGCTACATCAAGAAGAAATGCAGATGTGGTCGTGCATTATCCTGCCGAAATGTAGGGTTTCGCAGGGAACGAATGAAGAAGGGTAGAGCCACGGGTGGTAACACATCTGAAATGTAACGTCCACTGTTCAAAGTGTCGTCAATGCGAACAAGAGGCGACAGAGACGTCTAACCAATGGCACCCCATACCATCACGCCGCGCCGGGTGATACGCCAGTATGGCGATGACGAATACACGCTTCCAATGTGCGTTCACCGCGATGTCACCAAACACTGATGCGACCATCGTCATGCTGTAAACACAACCTGGATTCATCCGAAAAAATGACGTTTTGCCATTCGTGCACCCAGGTTCGTCGTTTACGCCATCGCTGGCGCTCCTGTCTGTGATGCGCGTCAAGGGTAACCGCAGCCATGGTCTCCGAGCTGATAGTCCATGCTGCTGCAAACGTCGTCGAACTGTTCGTGCAGATGGTTGTTATCTTTCAAACGTCCCCATCTTTTGACTCAGGGATCGAGATGTGTCTGCACGATCCGTTACAGCCATGCGGATAAGATGCCTGTCATCTTGACTGCTAGTGACACGAGGCCGTTGGGAACCAGCACGGGGTTCCGTATTACCCTCCTGAACCCACCGATTCCATATTCTGCTAACAGTCATTATATCTCGACCAACGCGAGTAGCAATGTCGCGATACGATAAACCGCAATCGTGATAGGTACGCATTTCTCCTCCTTACACGAGGCATCACAACAACGTTTGACCCGGCAACGCCTGTCAACTGCTGTTTTTGTATGAGAAATCGGTTGGAAACTTTCCCCATGTCAGCACGTTGAAGGTGTTGCCACCGGCGCCAACCTTGTGTGAATGCTCTGGAGAGCTAATCATTTGCATATCACATCATCTTCGTCCTGTCGGTTAAATTTTGCGTCTGTAGCACGTCATCTTCGTGGTGTAGCAACTTTAATGGCCAGTAGTGTTCATACCTCGTTGAGTCAAGTTCGTTGCGGTGGCTATTTTCGGTAGCAACTGTCAGAACATTTATTTTCAAGATAAATGGTCGTAATTTGCTGCAATATTGGTGTTTCTGTTCGCAGTCGTATTTCATCTTTTATGTGAGAATCAAAGCCATCTTCAGTTGTTGCTCTGCAGCAATATACAAGTTTTATGTTTACATATAGGCCTATCGCCATAAATTTAAAATATTTGTGGCATAAATAAAATTATAGTTATCTTTTATATATTCTAATGATTTCCTTATTTTCTCTCCTTGTAAATGAAACGATCCTACGGTATTATTTGCCAGCAGGTCGTATCTAGGGTAGTTCGCGAACCTGGTGCAAACTCTCTATTTGACAACCGCTTCGGCGAAATGAACAGAAACACCAAAACAGAAACACCCAGTCCCCAAGGGAAGAAAATCTCCGATTTGGCTCTTTCCGTCTTGGTGTCACTGGTTGAAAGGCGCTCTTGTACATCATTAACAACTCTCTGTACCACCCAGCATTCTCGTTCTCATAGACACATTCTCATCTAGTTATACTTTATTAATACACTCCTGGAAACTGAAATAAGAACACCGTGAATTCATTGTCCCAGGAAGGGGAAACTTTATTGACACATTCCTGGGGTCAGATACATCACATGATCACACTGACAGAACCACAGGCACATAGACACAGGCAACAGAGCATGCACAATGTCGGCACTAGTACAGTGTATATCCACCTTTCGCAGCAATGCAGGCTGCTATTCTCCCATGGAGACGATCGTAGAGATGCTGGATGTAGTCCTGTGGAACGGCTTGCCATGCCATTTCCACCTGGCGCCTCAGTTGGACCAGCGTTCGTGCTGGACGTGCAGACCGCGTGAGACGACGCTTCATCCTGTCCCAAACATGCTCAATGGGGGACAGATCCGGAGATCTTGCTGGCCAGGGTAGTTGACTTACACCTTCTAGAGCACGTTGGGTGGCACGGGATACATGCGGACGTGCATTGTCCTGTTGGAACAGCAAGTTCCCTTGCCGGTCTAGGAATGGTAGAACGATGGGTTCGATGACGGTTTGGATGTACCGTGCACTATTCAGTGTCCCCTCGACGATCACCAGTGGTGTACGGCCAGTGTAGGAGATCGCTCCCCACACCATGATGCCGGGTGTTGACCCTGTGTGCCTCGGTCGTATGCAGTCCTGATTGTGGCGCTCACCTGCACGGCGCCAAACACGCATACGACCATCATTGGCACCAAGGCAGAAGCGACTGTCATCGCTGAAGACGACACGTCTCCATTCGTCCCTCCATTCACGCCTGTAGCGACACCACTGGAGGCGGGCTGCACGATGTTGGGGCGTGAGCGGAAGACGGCCTAACGGTGTGCGGGACCGTAGCCCAGCTTCATGGAGACGGTTGCGAATGGTCCTCGCCGATACCCCAGGAGCAACAGTGTCCCTAATTTGCTGGGAAGTGGCGGTGCGGTCCCTTACGGCACTGCGTAGGATCCTACGGTCTTGGCGTGCATCCGTGCGTCGCTGCGGTCCGGTCCCAGGTCGACGGGCACGTGCACCTTTCGCCGACCACTGGCGACAACATCGATGTACTGTGGAGACCTCACGCCCCACGTGTTGAGCAATTCGGCGGTACGTCCACCCGGCCTCCCGCATGCCCACTATACGCCCTCTCTCAAAGTCCGTCAACTGCACATACGGTTCACGTCCACGCTGTCGCGGCATGCTACCAGTGTTAAAAGACTGCGATGGAGCTCCGTATGCCACGGCAAACTGGCTGACACTGACGGCGGCGGTGCACAAATGCTGCGCAGCTAGCGCCATTCGACGGCCAACACCGCGGTTCCTGGTGTGTCCGCTGTGCCGTGCGTGTGATCATTGCTTGTACAGCCCTCTCGCAGTGTCCGGAGCAAGTATGGTGGGTCTGACACACCGGTGTCAATGTGTTCTTTTTTCCATTTCCAGGAGTGTATTAATTCCATCCTCATACTCTCCTTATTCTGTAAGTGTTAATACGCGCCTTCTTAGGGTTCTGCACAGATTTAATTACGTATATAGAGAGTTGATCCATTGCGGGGATAGAGAATCTCAACGATTTTTGCCTCCTACCGATATTGGCTTTAGGGAAGGTAAAGGCACCATAGACACAAATTCAGACTTTTTATAATGGAAGGAAGACTAAAAAAATCAAGACACTTTCATAGGATTTGTCGACCTAGAAAAACCGTTCGACAATGTAAAATGGTGCAAAATGTTCGAAATTCTGAGGAAAAGCTATAGGGGGAGACGGATAATATACAAGATGTACAAGAACCAAGAGGGAATAATAACAGTGGACGAGCAAGAACGAAATGCCCGGATTAAAAAGGGTGGATGTATTAAATGGCGGTCAGTTTGGCATTAGGAAAGGTAAAGGAACCAGAGAGGCAGTTCTGACGTTGCGGTTAATAATGGAAACAAGGGTAAAGAAAAGTCAAGAACGTTCATAGGATTTGTCGACCTGGAAAAAGCGTCCGACCATGTAAAATAGTGCAAGATGTTCGGAATTAATCTGAGTAAAATAAAGGTATGTACATAATAAAGGTATGTACAAAATAAAGATATGTACAAGAACCAAGAGGGAATAAAAAGAGTGGACGACCAAGAACGAAATGCTGGGATTAAAAAAGGGTGTAGGTAGGGATGTAATCTTTCGCCCCTACTGCTCAATCTGTTCATCGAAGAAGCAGTGATGGATATAAAAGAAAGTTTCAGGGGTGGAAATAAAATTCAAGGTGAAAGGGTATCAATGATACGATTCGTTGATGACGTTGCTATCCTGAGTGAAAGTGAAGAAGAATTACATGATCTGCTGAATGGAATGGACAGTCTAATGAGTACATAATATGGATTGTGAGTAAATCGAAGAAAGTCGAAAGTAATTAGAAGTAGCAGAATTGAGAACAACGAGAAACTTAATGTCAGGATTGATGGTCACGAAGTAAATGAAGTTAAGGAATTCTGCTACCTAGGCAGCAAACTAACCAATGACGGACGGAGCAAGGACGACATCAAAAGCAGACTAGCACTTGCAAAAAGGGCATTCTTGACCAAGAAAAGTGTACTACTGTCAAACACAGGCCCTCAATTTGAGGAAGAAATTTCTGAGAATATACGTCTGGAGCACAGCATTGTATGTTAGGAACACATGGACTGTGGGAAAACCAGTACAGAAGAGAATCGAAAAATTTCAGACGTGGTACTACAGACGAATGTTGAAAATTAGGTGGACTGATAAGGTAAGGAATGAGGAGCTTCTGCGCAGAATCTGAGAGGAAAGAAATATGTAGAAAACACTGACAAGGAGAAGGGACAGGATGATACATCTTTTAAGACTTCAGGGAATGACTTCCATGGTACTAGAGGTCAGCAGACTGATGACTTCAAAAAAAAAAAATGCTGGCAAGATATCGATCCCGGGAATTTTCGATCAATCGGAAATACACAGATACACAGTATGTGACGTAACTTCCAACATGATACATCTAGCCTCTTCTGAGAAAAGGGTGTCTTAACAGACTGAGGGACAGACAGACAATCGTGTAAAAAAAGACAATTTTCTTCATGTGATATATCTACATATAAACTATTTTTGGAATTTGTTTTTTACTTGTACCGCGAAACCACGTTTTTGCCAAATTTCACGATTCTAGCTCAACGGGAAGTACCTTCTAGGTTTCAATGAACGTGTTTGCGACTATCAACATTAGTTGACTTAGAAGCTTACATCAATACACCCCCAGGGGCCGTATACATTAATGTGTGACATAAATTGCAGCTTTATAGGCCTACGTCCATCCGGTCCTGAGATAAAGGATTTGAAACATTTGGACAAACAGACAGACAGATTGAAACCAAAGTGATCCTGTAAGGATTCCGTTTGTCCGACTGAGGTACCCAACCCTAAAAACAGTCTCTTCCCGCTCACTCACTCACCCACCCACCCACCTAGCCACACACACACACACACACACACACACACACACACACACACACATACACACTTACGCAGATACTCATGCAGTCATAGCCACAGCGAACAAAAAATAGAACTCGAAAAGTTTGCAACAGTCCTAAGTGCAAGTGATATGCCACATGCCATATAAAGAAAATAATTCTGCAGTCAAAGCTATCACAGTTCTCGTATTAATCAACTTCATGTTCCCGTCCGGTGTGGCCGAGCGGTTCTAGGCGCTTCTGTCTGGAACCGCGCGACCGCTACGGTCTCAGGTTCGAATCCTACCTCGGGCATGGATGTGTGTGATGTCCTTAGGTTAGTTAGCTTTTAAGTAGTTCTTAGGGCTGATGACCTTAGAACTTGAGTTCCATAGTGCTCAGAGCCAATTACCAATGCGCCCGGATAGATGTGCATATACAAGCGCCGCTTCCGAGGCGGGGAGCTGCACCACGACTGGGTAGAATCTGCCCAGCGGATTAACGACCGAGGTTCAGAGTGCTGACCAGTATGGATGTGGTTATTAGGCGGTTTCTCACATCCCACTAGATGATTATCGGGCTGGTATCCATGCACAGCCTCAGTTACACGATTTGCAAATATTTCCAAAACACTCACTCACTTTCACATGAATAATACTACACGCAGGTCGCTGAGATACCTATATCCCGCCCCGGGGGGTTATGGAATGGCTACAGGAACGACATCTGGACACCCCTTAAACTAACCAATCATGATAATCCGTAAACAACAATACCTATGGGGGACACAAGCTCATATATATATATATATATATATATATATATATATATATAATTGTGTTGCGGATATATAGGGTGGTCCATTGATAGTGACTGGGTCAAATATCTCACGAAATAAGCATCAAACGAAAAAACTACAAAGAACGAAACTCGTCTAGCTTGAAGGGGGAAAACAGATGGCGCTATGGTTGGCCCGCTAGATGCCGCTGTCATAGGTCCAAGGGATATCAACTGCGTTTTTTAAAAATAGCCACCCCCATTTTTATTACATATTCGTATAGTACGTAAAGAAATATGAATGTTTTAGATGGACCACTTTTTTGCTTTGTGATAGATGGCGCTGTAATAGTCACAAACTTATAAGTACGTGGTATCATGTAACATTCCGCCAATGCGGACGGTATTTGCTTCGTGATACATTACCCGTGTTAAAATGGACGTTTTACCAATTGCGGAAAAGGTCGATATCGAGTTTATGTATCGCTATTGTGATCAAAATGCCCAACGGGCGTGTGCTATGTATGCTGCTCGGTATCCTGGACGACATCATCCAAGGGTGCGGACCGTTCGCCGGATAGTTACGTTGTTTAAGGAGGTAGGAAGTGTTCAGCCACATGTGAAACGTCACCCCCGACCTGCAGCAAATGATGATGCCCAAGTAGGTGTTTTGCTGATGTCGCGGCTAATACGCACATCAGTAGCACACAAATTGTGCGAGAATCGGGAATCTCAGAAACGTCTGTGTTGAGAATGCTACATCAACATCGATTGCACCCGTACCATATTTCTATGCACCAGGAATTGCATGGCGACGACTTTGAACGTCGTGTACAGTTCTGCCACTGGGCACAAGGGAAATTACGGGACGATGACAGATTTTTGGCACGCGTTCTATTAAGCGACGAAGCGTCATTCACCGGCAGCGGTAACGTAAACCGCCATAATAAACACTATTGGGCAACGGAAAATTCATGATGGCTGCGACAAGTGGAACATCAGCGACCTTGGCGGGTTAATGTATGGTGCGGCATTATGGGAGGAAGGATAACTGGCCCCCATTTTACCGATGGCAAGCTATATGGTGCAATGTGTGCTGATTTCCTACGTAATGTTCTACCGATGTTACTACAAGATGTTTCACTGCATGACAGAATGACGATGTACATGATGGATGTCCGGCACATAGCTCGCGTGCGGATGAAGCGGTATTGAATAGCATATTTCATGACAGGTGGATTGGTCGTCGAAGCACCATACCATGGCTCGGACGTTCACCGGATCTGACGTCCCCGGATTTATTTCTGTGGAGAAACTTGAAGGATGTTTGCTATCGTGATCCACCGACAACGCCTGACAACATGCGTCAGCGCATTGTCAATGCATGTGCGAACATTACGGAAGGCGAACTACTCGCTGTTGAGAGGAATGTCGTTACACGTATCGCCAAATGCATTGAGATTGACGGACATCATTTTGAGCATTTATTGCATTAATGTGGTATTTACAGGTAATCACGCTGTAACAGCATGCGTTCTCAGAAATGATTACTTCACAAAGGCACATGTATCACATTGGAACAACCGAAATAAAATGTTCAAACGTAACTCCGTTCTGTATTTTAATTTAAAAAACCTACCTGTTACCAACCGTTCCTCTAAAATTGTGAGCCATATGTTTGTGACTATTATAGCGCCATCTATCACAAAGTGAAAAATGTGGTCCAACTAAAACATTCATATTTCTTTACGTACTACACTAATATGTAATAAAAATGGGCGTTCCTATTTAAAAACGTTGTTGATATCCGTTTTTTACGTATGGCAGCGCCATCTAGCGGGCCAACCACAGCGCCATCTGGTTTCCCCCTTCAAGTTAGAGAAGTTTCGTTCTTTGTAGTTTTTTCGTTTGACGCTTATTTCGTGAGATATTTGGCCCATTCTTGATCAGTGGACCACCCTAATATAGCGGTATAATGTTACCCGTTACTTATGTTTACGATATAGACGTCAAAACGGAAGCTAACAGAAATAAGGCCCAAATACTGAATTCGATCTATCGAAATTGTCTCACCGTGGAAGATCGTAATCAAGTCCCTCCTTTCAATCATTATACGAACTTCGAAATAACATATACTGAGATAGCCGATAGCGGTATGGAAATGCGATTACGACCGCTTAGTACTGGAAAGGCATGAGGACCAGATGAGATACTTGTCAAATTCTAAAGAGATTATGCGAAAAAAAATTGCTCCCCTTCTAGCAGCAGTTTATCGTAGCTCGCTGGAGCAACGAAGGGTGCCCAGCTTCTAGAAAAAGGGGCAGCTCATTCCCGTTTCCAGAACGTCAATTGTTGTAGAATTATGGAACATATTTTATGCTCAATAATTATGACGTTTTTGGAAGGGGAAAAATCTCCTCCTTAGAAATCAGCATGCGTTCTGCAAACAGAGATCCTGCGAAACTAAGGTCGCTCTGTTCGTCCATCAGAACCACAGCACTATAGATAACGGCGCTCGGGTTGATACCTTGTTCCTTGACTTCAGGAAGACATTCGACACCGTCCCACACTGCCGTTTAGTGAATAAAAAATGAGCTTATCGAGTATCGGAGCAAGTCTGCGACTGCATTCAAGACTTCTTGACAGATATAACTCAACACGCCGCTCTCAGCAGAACAAGATCGACAGATGTGGAGGTAATTTTCAGAGTACATCAAGGAAGTGTGATTGGACCGTTATGGTTTACATTGTATTTACAGTTATGAAAAAATCGTAAATTAATTACAAACTAAGACGTGCACACACTTTATTCAACATGTAAACGTCAATACAGATATTCAGACTTAGGTTATGACGTGCTCAATATGCCTGCCATAATTGGCGATGATGTGGCGCAGACGAATAGCGAAATTCTGCATGACTCGCTGAAGTGTCGGAAAATCGATGATGTCGATGACCTCCTGAATGGCTGTTTTCAGCGCAGCAATGGTTTTGGGGCTATTGGTGTACACCTTGTTCTTTAATATAGCCCCGAAAAAACGAGTCGCATGTGTTCAGATACGGAGAACATGGCGGCCAATCGAGTCCCATCAGTCAAATCTAAAGGCCGTAAATTCAAGTAAGTACCTATGTGTTACAATTACGAACAAGTTAAATTGGAACACATAGAAAATGTTGTGGGGAAGGCTAACCAAAGACTGCGTTTTACTGGCAGTACCCTTCGAAAATGTAACAGATCTACTAAGGAGTCTGCCTACACTACGCTTGTCCGTCCTCTTTTAAAATACTGTTGCGCGGTGTGGGGTCCTTAGCACATACTACTGACGGAGTACATCGAAAAAGTTAAAAGAAAGGCAGCAAGTTTTGTATTATCGCGAACTATGGGAGAGGGTGTCACTGAAATGATACAGGATTTGGGACGGACATTATTAAAACAAAGGCGTTTTTCGTTGCGACGGAATCTTCTCACGGAAGTCCAATCACCAACTTTCTCCTCCGAATGCGAAAATATTTTGTTGACACCGACATGCATAGGGAGAAACGATCACCACGATAAAATAATGGAAACCAGAGGTCTTACGGAAAGGTATAGGTGTTCGTTCTTTCCGTGCGCTATACGAGATCGGAATAATAGAAAATTGTGAAGGTGGTTCGATGAACCCTCTGCCAGGCACATCAGTGCGAATTGCAGAGTACCCATGTAGATGTAGATTTAGATGTAGAAGAAGAAGCAATGAATTGATTGATTATCCTACGAACGTAGGCTGTCGGAACTTTTAACAATGTACCATACCGTGATGAAGAATGCCTCTCTTGGAGCGTCAGCCACTGCAGTCGGCTGAGTACTTGCGTGACGCTTTGACGGTTAGTAAATAAACCTGTAACGAAAAGTGCTGCTCTTCTTTGGATTTTCTCTATTTCTTCCGTGAGTCCTAGCTGATACGGGTACCGCACTGATGAGCAATATTCAATCATTAGTGGAACGAGTGTTTCGTAAGATGCTTCCATTGTTGACAGTGAATTCTTCCATTGAACCACAGTCTAGCATCCGCCTTACTCGCGATTAATTTTATGTGCTCGTTGTACTTTAAATCCCTCCGTACGCATACTCCTAGATATTTTATGGAAGTAACTGTTTCCAGTGATGTTGTGCAATTGTGTGGTTATACAATAAAGGGTCTGTGTCTGCATTCGCTATACGCCGCCCAAAGACATCTCTCCGTTCAGAATGACACGCTGCTTTCTGTTTGCTAGAAGCTCTTCAATACAACCACACAGTTGGCCTGATATTTCGTACGCTCGTGTTTCGTTCATTAGGCGGCAATGCGGGACTGCATCGCTTATGTTCAGAAAGTCAAGGAACACATCTACCTGGGCGCTTGTGTCGTGGAGGAACAGCACAGGCTGGGTTTCACATGATCTTTGTTTTCGGAACCCATGTTGGTTCTTACAGAGAGGATTTCCGGTTCGCAGAAATGTCATAATACGCGAGCATAAAACATGCTCCTAAATTGTGCAACAAACCAACTTCAGAGAGAAAGGGTTGTAGTTCTGAAAACGGGAATGAGCTGTGCTTTGTCCCAGTCATTAGGAACGCTTCGCTCTCCTACGGCACACCGCTGCTGGAAGAGAGGCCAGTTCTTTCGCACACTCAGTGGATAGTCGAAATGCTACCCCGTGAGATCCAGTGACGTTTCCTCTGTTGAGTGACTTCGGTTGCTTTTCTACTCCTTGGTCTCTCATTTCGGAGTCTTTCATCCTGTCGTTATTGCGGCAAAAAGGAGGAAGTAGAGTGCTACCTTCCTGTGTGAAACAGTTTTGGTCTTTTCTGTATCAGTCTCTATTTCAGTGCGATTATGGCCACAGAGTGCCTGTACAGTTGGCTTCGCTGTGTTTACTGATTTAACATAAGATCAGGATTTTCTGCCTAGCTGGTACATATTTACTTTCGTGTTTCTTGAACGCTTCATTCATAGCCCTAGTTACTTAAATGATGACGACAGAATAGCTGTTTGTATTCAGCGATGAACTGGTACAGAAAACTGACGAAAATTCTCGTGAAAACTGGTTTTTCATTATATATCAAATTTCGGATAATTTTCCATAGTTTTCTCGGAATTTTTCGCATAATATCGTGACGAAACGGTTGGGTCGCTACAAATAAGATGCTCACCGAGTACCTTTCTCAAAAATCTAAAAACTCAGTAGATGACTGTGCTGCAAGTCCTACCCTTGGGCTAACGACGTAATACATTTGTTAGTCTTAATGTCCGGCACTCTGGGTTCTCTGATACATGGCCTCCATGAAGTTAGCGGTTACAAAACTGCTATACATAACGAAACGCTGTCAAGTTGGCGATACGTGAATTAATTAGTAGTTAATAACGGCCGCAACAACTGTTATAGTGGATAGTATCATAGCTACAGTAATATATGTGATCTTATTATTAAATGAAAGTCTGTGATTCAGAATATTACATTTATTTGTAAAAAGTTACAATATTAGGGTCGCCACATGTGTCACTCGCTCTTGAAAGGAAATCTGTTTTGAATATCTCAGTACAAGATGTAAGTAGGCTGTTTAAGTTTTATGGGGGCTATGTAAGTAGGCTGTTTAGGTTGGTAACGCCACGTAGCGCTCTGCATAAAAATCACTAACTGTGCTGTGTGCTGTCTGTGGCTGGTTGGCATTGTTGGAATATTCACCATTGTAAAATGGTTCAAATGGCTTTGAGCACTATGGGACTTAACATCTATGGTCATCAGTCCCCTAGAACTTAGAACTACTTACACCTAACTAACCTAAGGACATCACACAACACCCAGTCATCACGAGGCAGAGAAAATCCCTGACCCCGCCGGGAATCGAACCCGGGAACCCGGGCGTGGGAAGCGAGAACGCTACCGCACGACCACGAGCTGTGGACATTCACCATTGTAGTGTTGGGCAGTTGGATGTGAACAGCGCGTAGCGTTGTGCAGTTGGAAGTGAGCCGCCAGCAGTGGTGGATGTGGGGAGTGAGATGGAGTTTTCAGAGCGGACTATCTGGATGTGTGTCCGTCAGAAAAAGGAAATTTGTAAGACTGGATGTCATGAACTGCTATACATATTATGACTTTTGAACACTATTAAGTTAAATACATTGTTTGTTCTCTTATCAAAACCTTTCATTTGCTAACTATGCCTATCAGTAGTTAGTTCCTTCAGTAGTTAGTAACTTTTATTTAGCTGGCAGTATTGGCGCTCGCTGTATTGCAGTAGTTCGAGTAACGAAGATTTTTGTGAGGTAAGTGATTCATGAAAGGTATAGGTTATTGTTAGTCAGGGCCATTCTTTTGTAGGGATTGTTGAAAGTCAGGTTGTGTTACGCTAAAAAATTATTGTGTGTCTATTTAGTGATGATCAGAATAAGTAAAGGAAGAACTGTCTGAGTACGTTCAGTTTTACTGAGCTGTCTTTGTATCAAATAACGTAGAAGTTTACCAGCACAATAATTTATAATTTCCCAAAGGGGATGTTTCAAACAAAAGATATAAATTCAGTAATCGGAGGCTAGCAAACCTAAATTGACATTTGTTCACAATTAGTGGAAGAAGAACCGGGGTTGAATTAGGGAAGTAACCGGTGGAGTTAGTTGTCTTCTAACTCCACGACACATGCTCTCGCAAGTTTAATTCATCAAATGAGTGACCACTTGGTTCTAATAGAACAAGGAAGGAAAGATAAAGGATTAGCACCACTGGCCTAAGTTCTGTTCCGCACTGCCCCACGTTTTCTAACTTGAATCCCATTTCCTTTCCTTCCGACGTATACTCAACGCCTGACATCGTGCAGTGTGCTCGCCGTGCCTCAGTCGCTGCTCATAACCAGCAGGCGGCGCGGTGTGGCTGCAAGTCTCGCCCTCGGTTCGTACGCCAGTAACAAATGCAAATATTGATGGTACCGCAGTGTGCGGTTTGCCTCCGCTGCCCATTGATGCCTCTGGCTGAAGACTGCGATACCACCCTTCTCAAAGTCGCTGATGTTTGGCTGTAATCGTGGCAGGCTACGTATTAATGACCAATTTCTAGTTCGACAAATTGAGCTGTTACTCTTTAGAAGACAATTTGCACGCATCTCTCAAGTCCTAACACCGAACAGCCTTACTCAGAACGACTGACTTCGGAATCTCACACCAAGTAAGATGATAACTGCGGAGGTTGAAGTCTGTCAACCGAACGAAGAAGAAGCATGAAAGTTGCTGAGCTAGGAATCTCGCCACAGGCTGACCACATATCGCTCTCCTTATTTCGCCACCTAATCTCGGAGCAGTGCGCCTATGTTTTCCCCACGACCATCACTACACTGACCCTGCGCATAGCACCCAATTAAAGTAATTTACAATAGTATTTAAGCTCTCACCAGCGTTTCTAGCATGGAGGAGACATTAGGCAGAAAGTTCTCGGGAAAACTACCCCTCCATCTCCACACGTGGGAGCCAGATTTGCTCTCCTACAAGAATTCAGTCAAATATCAAGGGTATAACTCTGAGGACTACCCATTTCATGAGCCCAGAGAAGATGCTATCGGCTCTGAAAGCTCTACAATCCAGATTCCTCCGTCTCAACTCGGGAGCAATCTGGTTTCCTCTCACCCTGCCATCGCGACTAAAACTTCTGTTTAATTGCATGGTGCCATGCGTGTGCAATGCCCTTTCCTTGACTCTAAAGCAAGAGTGACTCTGCTAGACTGCCCGGACGCTAACAAGGGCTGCACTCAGAATGGGATTTTCACTCTGCAGCGGAGTGTGCCCTGATATGAAACTTCCTGGCAGATTAAAAATGTGTGCCGGACCGAGACTCGAACTCGGAACGTTTGCCAGGGAAACATCCCCCAAACTGTGGCTAAACCATGTATCCGCAATATCCTTTCTTCCGGCAGTGCTAGTTCTGCAAGGTTCGCAGGAGAGCTTCTGTGAAGTTTGGAAGGTAGGAGACGAGGTACTGGCAGAAGTAAAACTGTGAGTACGGGGCGTGAGTGGTGCTTGGGTGGCTCTCACGGTAGAGCACTTGTTCACGAAAGGCAAAGGTCCCGAGTTCGAGTCTCGGCCCGGCACACAGTTTTAATCTGCCAGGACAGTAACGAGGGCTCGACCCCCAGATAATGGCAGGCCCGGTTGACTGCCTGCGTTCTACTGAAGCCGCCTCCTGGATGCCTGCACGTATTTCTCTGCAATGGCGCACTTTATGCTAGCTTACAGACAGGGACTCAGTTTTCAGTTCGTCTCGCCTGAATATATCTTCCGCACTACTGTAACTCTAATGCTACAGAAAATTATCAAATGAAATTGACTGTCACACAAAAAATAATTATTGTATCCTTCACTCGTGCATTATAAGAAAAATATTCCTTGGCGAAAGGAAAACAACAGTTTTACATTCTATAACTAAAATGACTTTAATATCCTTTGCTTGAGGCGAAAATATTAAACAACCATAGTACAAGCATCTCTACCTGTCACTAACGAATCATACCGCCATAATGACAAGCTACTGATTCATCATGGTGCCTTATGTATAATGTCTATCGAAAAGTTTTGCTTACATGGGTTTTACAGACATACACAATACAGTACACTCAACACACGACATGTAAAAAGAACAATAAGACACATAAAAGTCCACTGAAAAATAAAAATTAGCGGAACTAGAAATATGATTGCCTGCCAATAAGCTCTACTTTGTTTTACATCACACACCGTTTTGCACTATCGTTTCACGTAGAGGAATTTCGATTAATGCTGTCCGGGTTTCGGCTCCACAACGGCCAGCTCGTTGATCAACTTGTGGTGTTTGGTAAAATAATAAGATTCATTTAATTAGGCATTGTTGTCTCAGACGGTCGTGGTTGTTGTTCTCCATATCTCATTGGCGTGGCAGTAATACATGAGGTTAAGCTGTATCAGGCAAGTGGAAAAGCTTAGATTATTGACACAAGGTACGGTTTCGTCACGAGTGTAACTCTTGTGTCATTGCAAGCTAGTCGCAGACTTAATTTCTCAAAGAGGAAAGTCGCTACTGAATACCTGTACTGAAATTGCGTCATGTTGAGCCATACCCACTTCGTAAATCGTGCTTGCCCCCGAGATCTCTTTGGTAGAGCCTCCACTCATTTTTCTAGTACTTAAATGCCGATTGTTGAAAGTAACTAAAGGTATGTTGTTTCAGGAAACACTCGTCTCAACTCCTGCACATGGTCTGAGAGCTTCCCCAAAGTCATCATTTCTGTGTCGTGGGGGGCTGCAAACAGGTCATGATCATCAGTAGCCACATCTGGATTTATAATTTGCATTGTCTGTTACTGAAACTGCGTCATTGTGCACTTCATTCACCTTATCAAACATATTCGCACACCAGCGCTCTTCAGTAGTGTGTAGTGGCCACTGAATGTATCAGGATGACCAAGTTTAGCGGGAAGAGGTAGAAGGCACCGTATTAAGACTCGTCCGAGCTTTCCAAGTGATTTATTGTTTCCAACTACGGTGCCATCGTCATAGGGTACCGCAATGCTAAGGCCGCCTCCCCAGCTACCCAGTGCAATGCGCCGCTATGTGTCGGCCTTGTAGGGTCGCGCCATCAGGGCTGAGACGGCAGCCAGCTCAGCGGTCTTCTTCCCCGTTGACTCAGCGCTGCTCTGCTGGGAGCCACCAAGCGGCCCACTGCTTCCCTCCTAGCTGAGATTGCGGCGACCACAAGCGCCCGCGATCCGGCATCTGAATCTGCGGCCGTCACCTCGGGATACCTCCGGCGTGTGTTTGAAGCCAGGACGACTGCCCGCGGTAGCGAGCCGTGGAGTGCCCGCCGCTGGCTGGATGGCTATGGACCCCGCGTCGGCCTCAGAGGGTCGAACCAGCAACCCGCCATGGACTGGAACGCTGGCGCCCCTTCTGCTGCTGCGTGTAGCTGGTGGTGTGACACGCCCCGACGTCCAGGAGAGCTGCCACACTTGAATGACTCTCGTTAGAAAACGGCACCTATTTATACTCGCCTGTGTACTCCTGTTTTGCTAACGCGCCACTCCGAGTCACGTACTCACCACACCTAGGTTGTGCCAGTGGGCCCCTTCTGCCTGTAGCTTGCGCCATGCAAACTGCTGCGTTTACTCTTTTTCAGCGGTTCGACGGCCCTGTGGCCCCCCATTGTACTTTGCAACCACTGATCAGCGTAACTTACTGTCAACCGGCCCGCACCTCTATAACTTGTGCGCTCAGAATATTGCACAAAACTAACTTTCCCTATCCTAAACGGGCCGGCAGCGGTGGCCGTGCGGTTCTAAGCGTTCCAGTCCGGAGCCGCGCTGCTGCTGCGGTCGCAGGTTCGAATCCTGCCTCGGGCATGGGTGTGTGTGATGTCCTTAGTTTAGTTAGGTTTAAGTAGTTCTAAGTTCTAGGGGACTGATGACCACAGCAGTTGAGTCCCATAGTGCTCAGAGCCATTTGAACCATTTATCCTAAACGGTGGTGCCGCTACAGTTGTCTCGAGCTATCTCATCAGAGGTTAAATTTTACACTTCGTCCAGTATGACAATGCATATCCACTGTTTGAGTAGAAATCTTTGCTTTCGATTAGTTATTTACTGTATGATGCATAGTTACATGTTCTCTATTCTTACCCTCTGAAACTGTGCAAACAACAGTATAGTTTGGCAGCTGCTGCATGACTGAGAACTGCTTCAGTCGAAGCCAGAATTACGCCAACATTGCCTCCTGCCTGTCAAATAACACTTTCGTTTATCGTGCACTTCCTTTCTAATATCACCTATGTTTCCTTATTATGCTGTTCCTGTCTAACTTCCCTGTAATCTATTCTGTGTCTTCAATCACTGCCAAGTTCTCTCCTCCGCCTCTGCATGCACTAATTCAGCGGTTCTCTCCATCCTTTCCCCATTGCTCTGACTTCTCGCCTTCATTCACTCAAATATCTGCATTAACATATTATATATGTTTTTCCTTAAGGCCAGGTTCTCATTCAAATGAGCAAATAATAGGCAAAGCTTGAATTTTTTTTCTTTGAGACAGTGAAAAGACATACAGTGGATCTGTTTGGGAAATATGATTGATCATAATTTGAACTTTATTTTGGATTTTCAATTAAAAAACAAAATGGTGACCCTAATTATGGTTTGATCAAGGGCCTGTAAGTTTTAAGAACTCAGACTGCGCGCAGTGTAGCCTCTCAGGTATTATCTGAAATACAGAATGGATAAAATCGGTCGACACTTCATTAAATGTATGGGAGCTTATATCTAACCACAATGAAACAACCTTAAATTTAACGAAGTAGTGCTAACTCGAACTCCGAGTTCAATTTTTGGATGTTTTTCGCTCTTTATGGCTTTACAAGAAATAGTTAATATTAACAAATTCCATAAGTTATAGGTATAAGTTCCAGGAAAAATGTTTACTTTTCGTGGGCCAAATGTAGACGTTTCTCGAGAAAGTTTAGGGAAACTTTTTAAATGTATTATTAGTTCAATTTGCATAAAACTGCATGTTATCACATATTTTTGATGTCGCTGAACACAAATATGAAGTTAGATTTTCAAAATTCAAAATAGCTAACCTAATATGGAGGACCAAAAATTATGTTTTGACCTATTTTTAACAAAAATTGACAAGAAAAGTGTTTTTGTTACCTACATTTAGTCTGCAATTCCAGGAACGTATATCAAACTTTCCTCTAACTCGAGTTGTTATTGGAGAGCAATTCTCTCCTCCTTATTGGCGAGAAAAGTAAATCTGGCTGACCTCTTTCGGCGAATATGTTTGCATGCATAGTGCAATAAAATCATTCTGTGGACGTGCGTCACTGCACTGAAAGTTTTCTTTCTGTGGCGGGTGTCTCCAGCTGAGAGCGTACCTCGTCGGCAGCGACACTGCTTCGAACAATGGGCTGTAGAAACATTTGTAACGCACGGATTAAAAAACCTTTTCATTCCAACATTCAAAACACATATACCTTTCAAAAAATGCAATAAAAAATCGAATTTTCTGCCATTTTGAATGAGAACCAGTCCTTAAAGGTATTCATTCATCATTAACAAAAAGAATTTTAGTGAGAAGCATGACAACCACTGAAACTTAGGTTTTGTTAAAGAAAGTATGTTTAGTGTTCATTTAGTTAAGATTGTTTAATGAATTTTGAGAAATACCATTTCAGGCTTATCTGAGAGCAGAAAGCTGCAGAAAGGAAGGGGGAGTCAAAGATCACAAACAGCATAACGAGAGAAAGTGACATGTTAGTTCCATAACACGTTCTGAAAGAATTACAGGATCTTAGCCTGAAAGGTATGGGTTAACTTAGATTAACAAAAATGGTTCAAGTGGCTCTGAGCACTATGGGACTTAACATCGGAGGTCATCAGTCCCCTAGAACTTAGAACTACTTAAACCTAACTAACCTAATGACATCACACAGATCCATGCCCGAGGCAGGATTCGAACCTGCGACCGTAGCGGTCACGCGGTTCCAGACTGAAGCGCCTAGAACCGCACGGCCACACCGGCTGGCTTAGAATAACAGCAGGATGTCACTGCCAGGAGTCGGATCAAGATAAATCAGTCATAGAGTCATCCAAAGACTACATTTGATGGTACATATACACAGTGGTCAATGGGAGAGCAAGCCATGAAAAACTATTCCACCTGGTGTGCAGACAACATGAAGAGTGCACTAATTCCAATTCTAAAGAGAGCAGGTGCTGTCATGTAGGAATATTACCGAACTATCAGTTTAATAAGTCATGATTGCAAAATACTGACAGCAATAATTTGGAGAAGATAGGAAAAACGGCTAAGAATGACCCCAGGGATGAACAGTTTCAGATTCAGAGAAAAGAACAAACTCGCAAAGCAATACTTACGCTACGACTTATCTTAGAGGATAGGTTAAGGAAAGGTAGACCTTCATTTTTACGATTTGTGACTTAGTAAAAGTTTTTAACAAGATTGAGTGGAATACACTCTGAAATTCTGAAATCAGCTAATGTAAAATAAACTGAGAGAAGGATTTTATAGAAACTGCATAGAAACCAGGTGGCAGTTATAAGAGTCACGTGAAACGAAAGGGAATTAGTGGTTGATAAGGGAGTGCGACAGGGTTGTAGTGTATCCCCGATGTTATCCAGTGTGTACATTGAGAAAACAGTATAGGAAAGCAAAAGAAAAATTTGGAGTAGGAACTGCAATTCAGGGAGGAAAAGTAAGACTTTGACGTTTGCTCATACTGTCAGAACGATCAAAGTACTTGGAAGAACAGTTGAACAGAAGAGATAGTGTTCTGAAAAGAGGTTATAAGATGAACATCAACAAAAATAAAACTATGATGGTGAAATATAGTCGAATTAAATGAGATAATGCTGAAAGAATTAGCTTAGAAAAAGAGACCCTAAAAGTAGTAGATGAGTTTTTCTATCTGGGTAGCAAACTAACGGACGGTGGCCGAAGTAGAGCGGATATACAGGGTGTCCCAGCTATCTTGTCCACCCAAAATATCTCTGGAACAATAACAGTTATTGGAAAGCGTCTTTCACCGGTATCAATGTAGGGCTGGGGCCCATGAATGCACATATTTGGAAACATTCTAAAACGAAAGCATATGTGTTTTTTAACACAAACTTATGTTTTTTTAATGGACCTCCTATATTTTTTCTTCAGCAATCCATAGCATGACAAAGCACATACACAATGGCGTTGATTGCATCGCAATATTCCCATTACATCCCGAGATATTGAGACGCGAAGTTGACGCTTGAAACAGCCGACATGCGCTGCTAGCGCACGTCCTGAAGCTCAGGCGTGAACCACATGCTGCCCGTAATCGCGATGTGATTGACAAGTAAGTGTCCCTCTTGATAAGTATGGAGGTGTGATTACGCATGTCAATCACATCGCGATTACGGGCAGCATGGGGTTCACGCCTGAGCCTCAGGACGTGCGCTAGCAGCGCATGTCGGGTGTTTCAAGCGTCAACTTCGCGTCTCAATATCTCGGGATGTAATGGGAATATTGCAATGCAATCAACGCCATTGTGTATGTGCTTTGTCATACTATGAATTGCAGAAGAAAAAATATAGAAGGTCCATTTAAAAAAACATAAGTTCGTGTTAAAAAAACACATATGCTTTCGTTTTAAAATGTTTCCAAATATGTACATTCATGGGCCCCAGCCCTACATTGATACCGGCGAAGGTCGTTTTCCAATAGCTGTTATTGTTCCAGAGATATTTTGGGTGGACAAGATAGCTGGGACACCCTGTATACACTGACAACGCCAAAAAAAGTGTTTCTGAAGCAGAAAAATTTGTTAAAATAGAATATAAATTTAAGTGCTAAGAAATATTTTCTGAATGCATTGTCTTTTGTCTGAATTAAAGCTGAAGGTATTTGTCTGCAAACATGGACGATAAGCAGTTCAAGCAAGAAGACAACAGAAGCCTTTGGAATGTGGTGCTACAGAAGTATGCTGAGGATTAGATGGGTAGATCGAGTAAGTAACGAGACAGTACTGAATGGAACTGGAGGCGAAGAAAACTTGTGGCGCTAGTTGACTAAAAGAAAGAACTGGTTAATACAACATATTCAGAGACATCGAGGAATCATCAGTTTTGTACTGGAGGGAAGTATGTGGCGTATTAATTGTAGAGGGAGGCCAAGAGACGAATACAGTATCTGCTTGTCATTGTATGTTAGGCATGTATTCGTGGAACTTTTAAGGGGTGTCCCACGAGTATATGCCCAACATACGATGACAAGCAGATAGAACAAGTGGACAGTATTAAATTCTTGGGATAACAGCTTGATAATAAATTCAACTGGGAGGAGCACACCACAGAACTGCTGAAGCGTCTTAACAAATCTGTATTTGCAATGCGAATTGTGTCAGACATAGGGGATATCAAAATGAAAAAGCTGGCATACTATACTTACTTTCAGTCCATAATGTCATATGGGATTATTTTTTGGAGCAATTCATCAAGCAAAGCTAAAGTTTTCCGGGCACAAAAACGTACACTAAGAGTTATATGTAGTGTGAACTCAAGAACATCCTGCAGAAGCCTGTTTAGGGAACTAGGGATACTAACTACTGCTTCCCAATATATTTATTCCTTAATGAAAATTTTCATTAAAAATATATCACTTTTTCAAACCAACAGCTCAATTCATGGAGTCAATAATAGAAATAAGAATAATCTTCACAAGAATTAAAAGTCACTCAGTCTTGTACAAAAAGGTGTGCATTATTCAGGAACACACATTTTCAATAACTTGCCAGCAGCCATAAAAAGCTTAACAACAAATGAAATTCAGTTTAAGAGGAGCCTCCTTCTACTCCATTGATGAATTTCTCAGTAGAACCAACTGATATATATATATATATATATATAAGTACAATATAACATCTGCACAATTTCTGTGCAGTAATGTGTTCATTGTGAATATGTGTGTGTGTGTGTGTGTGTGTGTGTGTGTGTGTGTAAGTACAATCTAACTTCTGCACCAGTTCAGTGCAGTAATGTGTTCATTGTAAATAAGTATTTAGTAGTTGTATTACATGTTTATTACCTTATAAATAAATAAATAAAAAACTTTTTATTTTAAATTCAGTGCGTTAGCATTTTTAAAATGATCCTTTCATATAGCGTTCATTAAAAAATGACGACCATGCCATCTGGGACCTGTGGAATGGTACGTTATTTATTTGAGTTGTAAATTTTTGTCATGTGTTGTTGCTTTTCTGCTCTACATCCTTGAGGACCTCCTCACCACGGATCAATTGGAATGAAAGTAAATCTAATCTAATCTAATCTCAGGTTCAAAAGAGTGTAGGGTGCAGTCGTTAATCGCAGAAGAAGGGGCTTGCACAAGATAGAGTAGCACTGAGAGCTGCATCTAACACAACGACAACAACAACAACAACAACAACAACAACACGAAGAAACAATTAATACGATCAACCATTTCTTTCCTGTTCCATACAAAAATAGGACAGAGCATATAATGCCTAAAATTAGTACAAACGCACTCTACAGTGAATTAGAAAGCATGTATGTAAATATAGGACCCAATCCAACCATATTGCAAGCTCCTAACTTTGTCCGTTTTGGTAAAGGAAACTTATTGGAGCACGCAGGCCATAATGATGAATAGAGGGTTCGGTTCACTATCCATTTCGGAAATATTAAACTACATTTCTTCACAACAAACAGACGCGATATTTTTCGGTATCAGGTTGTTCATATGGAGGCTGGGATCCATGCTCTCGCCGCAGGTATAGCTCTGTACCCTGAGAATCACTGTGAATTAGTTAGTTAGTTACATGTTAGATAGCTGATCCGACAGATTTTTTCATGGAAATGATATGGAACGAGACAGTTTAAAGGACATGTACACATCATTACTTGTAACATTAATGAACAGTCATGTTGGTGCAACTGCTCTTAGAACTGAAGTAAAAATTCGTCTGAGGGACAGGAGCGGTTGTACAGCATAAACCATTTTAGGTTAGATTTAAAACTTTTTTTTTTGCTACCTGTCGAACACTAAGTTATTGGACAAATGATCGAAAACTTTTGTTGGTGGAAACTGAACTACTTCCTGAGCCACTGACCGTTTCAGTAGTTGACAATAAAGGTAATTTCTTCTTCAGTTGCCTTAGATATCACTGCTCTTCACAAATCTTGATGATGGATTATTTACGATATAATCCATTAGCGGATATATATGAAGGTTCAGTAAAAATGCGTAACTTGGAAGAGATACCTGCTAGATAAATGAATGTAAACACCAAACGCCAGACTTTATACTTACTGCTCAATTTTGTAAAACTAATACTTTCATTTTGTTTGATGAGTTATCCCACAAAATTGTTCCATAAGAGACGATTGAGTGGAAATAAGTAAAACATCTTAAGAAATTGATTCGTTTGTTTCGAAGACTAGCAGTTATACAAAGAGCAAAAATAGCTGACTTAAACGTTAGAGAGTTTCAGTAATATTTTTCTTCCAATTTAAGTTTTCATCAATACGTTGACCCAAAATTTGGAGCATTGTACCCTGTTTAACGACTCCTTTTCATGTGAGATACGAATTTTGGGTATGACTATTTGTTGTTCAGAAATGAGGATAATGTGTTTTCTCTAAATTGATGGAGAGACCATTTTCAAAAAACCACTTAATAATTCTTTGAGAAACATCATTAACAATTTCGTGCATTGCTTTCTGTATAATAAGAGTTATAATGAGACTAGTGTTACCTGAGAAATGATAGTTCAGCTTGATGAATGTTAAAAGGAAGGTCATTCACATACACATGTAAGGAAGAAGAGTTGACCCAAAATTGAACCCTGCCGGACTCCACGATTTCTCCACAATCATTAAAAATGTTCTCTTATTCCAACATTGTCCGAATTACTACAACGTGTGAAGTGCGTGGTAGAGATTTTATTGTACACGATATTCTCGTATCATTCGTGGATGGAGAGTGGGAAAAATGGCTGTGAGCTGCTGTTTGCCGAATCCTATCGGCGTGCGCTCAACAGGATAGTAGAAAGCTGGTTTTCGCTAGATTTACAGCATATTTCTTCATGTGTTTGCCAGTAAAGAATTTTCCAAAATTTCTGTTACTCTCTATCGCGTAATTACGTGGGCTGCATTGTAAAAGAAGAAATGTCGTAATTCTGAAGCTAAAATTTCGTTACAGTGTCTGGAAGTCACGAGGAAAGCCGCCATAAGGAAAGATTGTGTCTAGTTTTTGTTCCGCGCCGAGCAGCTGCACTCGCTGATAAAGCAGCTACTTTGTTTCCTTTTTGTTCGGTGTCGCCGCGTGGCAACGTCTCCTCTATCTCAAGTGGCACTCAGGGGCGGGTGAATCAACACTGGCCGGCAGCGGCGTCCTCTTGAACTGCGAGTGCGACAGTCGCCTTTGAGTCATGTCACGCAATCGCCCTCAAAACAGATGCCAAGGAAATGTGACTTGTTCCGCTCACCTGGACACATCCGTTTATTGCTCAGTATCTTTCCCAGTGTACAGAGTGGTCCATTGTTAGTGACCGGGCCAAATATCTCACGAAATAAGCGTCAAACGAAAAAACTGCAAAGAACGAAACTCGTCTAGCTTGAAGGGGGAAACCAGATGGCGCTATGGTTGGCCCACAAGATGGCGCTGCCATAGGTCAAACGGATATCAATTGCGTTTTTTTTTAAATAGGAACCCCCATTTTTATTACATATTCGTGTAGTACGTAAAGAAATATGAATGTTTTAGTTGGACCACTCTTTTCGCTTTGTGATAGATGGCGCTGTAATAGTCACAAACTTATAAGTAAGTGGTATCACGTAACATTCCGCCAGTGCGGACGGTATTTGCTTCCTGATACATTACCCGTATTAAAATGGACCGTTTAACAATTGCGGAAAAAATCGATATCGTGTTGATTATCACTATTGTGATTAGAATGCCCAACGGCCGTATGCTATGTATGCTGCTCGGTATCCTGGACGACATCATCCAAGTGTCCGGACCGTTCGCCGGATAGTTACGTTATTTAAGGAAACAGGAAGTGTTCAGCCACATGTGAAACGTCAGCCACGACTTGCAACAAATGATGATGCCCAAGTAGGTGTTTTAGCTGCTGTCGCGGCTAATCCGCACATCGGTAGCATACAAATTGCGCGAGAATCGGGAATCTCAAAAACGTCGGTTGCACCCGTACCATATTTCTATACACCACGAATTGCACGGCGACGACTTTGAACGTTATGTACAGTTGTGCCACTGGACACAAGAGAAATTACGGGACGATGACAGATTTTTGGCACGTGTTCTATTTAGCGACGAAGCGTCATTCACCAACAGCGGTAACGTAAACCGGCATAATATACACTATCGGCCAACGGAAAATCCACGATGGCTGTGACAAGTGGAACATCAGCGACCTTGGCGTGTTAATGTATGATGCGGCATTATGGGAGCAAGGATAACCGGCCCCCATTTTATCGATGACAATCTAAATGGTGCAACGTATGGTGATTTCCTACGTAATGTTCTACCGATGTTACTACAAGATGTTTCACTGCATGACAGAATAGCGATGTACTTCCAACATGATGGATGTCCGGAACATAGCTCGCGTGCAGTTGAAGCGGATTGAATAGCATATTTCATGACAGGTGAATTGATCGTCGAAGCACCATACCATGGCCCGCACGTTCACCGCATCTGACGTCCCCGGATTTATTTCTTTGGGGAAAGTTGAAGGATATTTGCTATCGTGATCCACCGTCAACGCCTGACAACATGCGTCAGCGCATTGTCAATGCATGTGCGAACATTACGGAAGGCGAACTACTCGCTGTTGAGAGGAATGTCGTTACACGTATTGCCAAATGAATTCAGGTTGACGCACATCATTTTGAGCATTTATTGCATTAATGTGGTATTTACAGGTAATCACGCTGTAACAGCATGCGTTCTCAGAAATGATTTCACAAAGGCACATGTGTCACATTGGAACAACGGAAATAAAATGTTCAAACGTACCTACGTTCTGTATTTTAATTTAAAAGACCTACCTGTTACAAACTGTTCGTTTACAATTGTGAGCTATATGTTTGTGACTATTCAGCGCCATCTATCACAAAGCCAAAAAAGTGGTCCAACTAAAACATTCATATTTCTTTACGTACTACACGAATATGCAATAAGAAATGTGGATTAATATTTTAAAAAAAAACGCAATTGATATCCGTTTGACCTATAGCAGCGCCACCTAGCGGGCCAACCATAACGCAATCAGGTTTCCCCCTTCAAGCTAGACAAGTTTCGTTCTTTGTAGGTTTTTAGTTTGACGCTTATTTCGTGATATATTTGGCCCCGTCACGATCAATGGACTATCCTGTATAACGAAATTCTCTATCAAGTGAAGCCGTATAAAAGACAAGCTTTCTTCGCTGGCGTACGCTGTGTTGTAACGAAAAAATGGTTCAAATAGCTCTAAGGACTATGGGACTTAACTTCTGAGGTCATCAGTGCCCTAGAACTTAGAACTACTTAAACCTAACTAACCTAAGGACATCACACACATCCATTCCCGAGGCAGGATTCGAACCTGCGACCGTAGCAGCAGCGCGGTTCCGGACTTAACATCTACATGTACATGGTTACTCTGCAATTCACACTTAAGTGCCTGGCATTTTCATACTACTTCTCTACCATTCCACTCTCGAATGGCGCGTGGGAGAAAGGAACGCTTAAATCTTCCCGTTCGAGCTCTGATTTCTCTTATTTTATTATGATGATCATTTCTTCCTACGTAGGTGTCTGTCAACAAAATATTTTCGCATTCGGAAGAGAAAGTTGGTGATTTAAATTTCGTAAGTAGATCTCGCCGCAAAGAAAACCGCCTTTGTTTCAGTGACTGCCACATCAACTCGCGCATCATATCAGTGACACTCTCACCCCTATTGTGCGATAACACGAAACGAGCTGCCCTTCTATGCACTTTATCGATGTCCTCCGTCAATCCTACCTGGTAAGGATCCCACTCCCCGCAGCAATATTCCAGCAGAGGGCGGACAAGTGTAGTGTAGGCTGTCTCTTTAGGGGTTTGTCGAATCTTAAACCTACTTAAACTGAAGCGCCTAGAACCGCTCGGCCATTGTTCCAGCGTCAGGTTGCCTATCACATGCCTTGCAGGGGCAACAGAAATTTGTCTTTCAACTTCTCATATAATTATCTACCGAACATAACAGTTTAAAATGCTGTTATAATCTACTCATTAAGAGGTATTATTTAATGTTAAAGTTTTAACGCAGTAAGACAGGTGTTAGAGCTAGAAACTATCTTAATGTTTTGAGGCGACATAATTCGCGGGTCGAAAATTACCCAGACTTCATTCGACAAGTGTTTGCGAACAAGAGCAGTTACCGTCTTCCAACAAACTATACGCATAGTTTCAAATCTTTACGAAACTTTTCCTCGTGAGACCCCCAACAATACGACGAAAGAAAAAAAAGTTCGTGCAGCAGAACTGCCGCATCAGACATGGCGTTTTAATTTATTACGTCTTTACTGCTAACTCTCCTGTTTCACATGCTCTCGAGACAGTAAACAACTCTGCAATTGCCGTTTTGTTTGACATTTCTGTGAAGCTACTGTGGCTGAATGATGTGAACAGAAACAACATTTTGCTGCTCGTAAAGAAGTGATACACGGCTCAGTAGTTAAGAGACTTCAGATTGCTTACCCCAGTACTGTGTACGTCACTTGCTTTGCGCACGGATAACACACAGTTGCAGAAGAGGTGCGATCAAATTACCACGATGTGGACAAATTAATTTCCTGTGACAAGAAAATCTGTGAAAGTTTCACTACAGATGCACAAATTCAAGGAACGAACACGTTTTCTGCCCTTCCCATTCAACCTGATCTTACACTATGTTCTTGGCTTAATGCTGTTCGGTATTACTGAACCAGCAATACCAGAATAAAGGTAATCTTTGTGAGATTCAGAACGATGATTCAAGTGCTATTCTGAGATGAAAAGGTTGGCACAGGAAGACTGAATAAAAAAATATCCAGGTTTTCGCCGGAGAACGGTTTACAATTTGTTGTTCATTTGTAAGCCACATGACCACAATATCAAGGCAGAGGTCTTTACAGATACCTTGCCTGAAAACTCGGCATACATCCACACTAGCTAATCAGTGGCATAAAAAGCCATCACACGACTGGAAGCTGCTAGTACCCGACTGTGTGAAGCCCTCGATATTGCGAAACGTGTGCAGAGTGAGTTGGGTTGGGATCGAGGTCATGTGGCTGACAACTGAACAAATTGTAAACTGTTCTCCAGCGTAATCCCGGATACTTTTTTTCTTCTTGAGTCGTCAGTGTTCTGTCTGGTTTGATGGTGGACGCTACGAATTCCTCTCCTGTGTCGACCTATTCATTTCAGAGTAGCAACCAAGCTATATCATCAGTTATTTGCTGGATGTATTGCAGTCTATGTCTTCCTCTACATTTTGTACCCTCTGCAGCTCCTCTAGAACCATAGAAGTTATTCTCTAATGTCTTACCAGATGTCCTACCGCCCTGTCCTTTCATCTGGTCAGTGTTTTTCCTCTCCGATTCTGCACAGAACCTCCTCATTCCTTACCTTATCAGTTCACCTAATTTTCATCATTATTCTGTAGCACCACATCTCAAACGCTTCGACTCTCTTTTGTTTCGGTTTTCCCACCTCCTATTTCCGCTGCCATGGAATGCTGTGCTCCAAACGTACATTCTCAGAAATCTCTTCCCATAATTAATGCCAGGTTTGATACCAGCAGACTTCTCCTGGCCAGGAATGCCCTTCTTTTTGCTAGTGCTAGTCTGATTTTTTATGTCCTCCTTGCTCCGTCCGTCATTGGTAATTTTACGGCGTAGGTGGCTGAATTCCTTAACTTCATTTACGCCATGATCACAAATTCTGGTATTAAGTTTCCCGCAGTGTTCGTTTCTACTACTTCTCATTACTTTCGTCTTTCTTCGATTTACTCTCAATCCCTATTCTGTACTCATTAAACTGTTCACTCCATTCAGCTAATATTGTAATTCACTTTACTGACGATAGAAATGTCGTCAGCGAATGTTATCATTGATATCCTTTCACCATGAATTTTGATTCCACTCCTTAACGTTTCTTGTATTTCCGTCATTGCTTCTTCGATATACAGAGTGAACAGTAGGGGAAAGACTACGTCCTTGCCTTACACCTTTTTTAATCCGATCATTTTGTTCTTGGTCTTCCACTCTAACTGTTCCCTCTTGGCTCTCGTACATACTGTATATTATCCATCTTTTCCTATACCTTACCGCTATTGTTCTTAGAATTTCGAACATCTTGCATCATTTGACACTCTCGAACGCTTTTTCCACGTCGACAAATTGTACGAACGTGTCCTGATTTTTCTTCAGTCTTGCTTCCAACGAGATGTCTTTATCTGATGTCTTTACCTTTCCTAAAACCAAATTTATCGTCATCTAAGAGTTCCTCAGTTTCCTCTTTCTCTGTGTTATCCTTGTTAGCAAATTGGATGCTTGAGCTGTTAAGCTGATTGTACGATAACTCACGCATTTGTCGTCTCTTGCGAATTTCTCATTGTGTAGATGATACTGCAAATTTCGAATTATGTAGATGATATTTTTCCGAAAGTCTGACGGCATGTGGCCAGTCTTATACATTCTACACACCAACGTGAATAGTCGTTCTGTTGCCACTTGCCCCACTGATTTTTGAAATTCCGGTTGAATGTGATCTATCCCCTCTGCCTTATTTGAATTCGTCTTCCAAACCTATTTTAAATTCTGATTCTGTTACTGGATCCCCTCTCTCTTCCCTGTCGACTCCTGTTTATTCGTCTATTACGACAAGTCTTTCCCCTCATAGAGGCCTTCATTGTACTCTTTCCTCCTATTCGCTCGTTCCTCTGCATTTAACAGCAGTATTCCCACTACACTCTTAAAGTTACCACCCTTGCTTTTAATTTTATCTAAGTTTGTAATGACTTTTCTGTATACTGAGTCAGTCCTTCCGACAATCATTTCTTTTTTCTATTTCTTCTAATATTTCATGCTGCCAATTTGCCTTAGCTTCCCTGCAATTCCTATGTGTTTCATGTCTAAGCGACTTGTGTCTCTGTATCCTTCAATTTCCCTCGACATTTTTGCACTTCTTTCTTTATTTGGTGAGCTGAAGTATTTCTTCTCTTGTACATGATCTACTCACAGTTATCTTCTTTGCACTTATATTTTCTTCTAACTTTTGTGATTGCTCTGTTTAGAGGTGTCCGTTCCTCTTCAGCTGAACCACCTACTGAGCTGTTCATTATAGTGGTATCTGTAACCTCAGAGGACTTCGAACGTATCTCTCCATTCCTTAGTATTTGACCGTTGATTCTTCCTAACTAGTCTCATGAACTTCAATCTGCTCTTCATCATTATGAAATTGCAATCTGAGTCTATATCTGCCCGTGGGCACGCCTTACAAACCAATATCTGATTTCGAGATCTCTGCTTGACCATGATGTACTCTGAAATCTTCCCGTATATCCCGGCCTTTTCCAATGTTACCTACTCCTCTTGTGATTCTTGGACAGAATATTCGCTATTACTAACTGAAATACATTGCAGAACTCAATCAGCCTTTCTCCTTTCTCATTCCTCCGACCAATATTCTCCCCTAATCCTTTCTTCAACTCATTCCCCTACAACCGCATACCATTCTCCATCACTATTAGATTTTAATCTCCCTTTATGTACTGAATTATCCGTTCAATGTCCTCAAATACTTCATCTATCTTTTTTTATCTTCTGCTTGTGAAAGGGAAAGGAATGAGTGTGGTATATTAAGTACAATTTCTGGTCTCAATGGTCATGTGCAAATAATGAGTCATTCTATGTGTGTACAGACTGTGAACACGGTTGATACTTCCGTCAAGTGAGAAATTTCAAACTGAGTATGTTATTTTCCGTGAAATTTTGGTATATTTCAACATTCCCCTTTTTTGGGATAAATCGAAACACTTGTCAGCCACTCTTCTATATGTTGTTGTAGCCATCCTAATGGTTGAATCGAACATTTTATTTGTGATTCCTTCGTGTAAAAGCACTTAATTTCTCAATATTATTTTCAAATTTAACCAGTTTTAAGTAAAAGAATAATCAAAATTAAAAACTGTTTTTGTTGCAGCATGCCCCTCCCTCGCCTACATACACTCATGCTCATAAATTAAGGATAACGGCAGCATCAGGAGTGCCCTAGGCAAGTGTGAAAGGACTGCTGTTATTTTCTACGTAGGTAAATGATTTGACAGAGATGGTGGGCGCTGTTTTCTGATGATACTGTGGCGTACGGGAAGGTGTCATCGTTGAATGACTGCAGGAAGATACGAGATGACTTATACATGATTTCTAGTTGGTGTGATGAATGGCAGCTAGCTCTGTATGTAGAAAAATGTAAGTTAATGCAGATGAGTAGCAAAATCGAACCCATAATTTTCGAGTACAGCATTACTTGTGTTGTGCTTGACACAGTCACGTCAGTTAAATATGTAGGCATAACGTTGAAAAGCAATATCAACTGGAATGAGCATGTAAGGTTTGTAGTAGGAAAGGCGAATGGTCGAATTCGGTTTACCAGAGGAATTTTACGAAAATGTGGTTCATCTGTAAAGAAGAATGCATATACGGATCCACACCAGACCGGGTTAAAGGAAGACATTGAAGCAATTCAGAGGTGGGCTGCTAGATTTATTACCAATAGGTTCGAATAACAAGCAGATACTACGTAGAAGCTTCAGGAACTCACATGGGAATCACTGGAAGCAAGGCGATGTTCTTTTAGAGGAACGCTATTGATAAAATTTAGATAACCGTCACTTGAAGTTACTGCAGACCGATTCTATTGCCGCCAACGTACATTTCGACATTTCGTGCGAGGACCACGAAGATGAGATACAAGGAATTCGGGCTCATACGGAGTCATGTAGGTTGTCGTTTATCTCCTGTTCTGTCTGCGACTGGGACAGGAAAGGAAATTACTAGTAGTGGTACAAGGTATCCTCCATCACATACCATATGGTGGCTTTCGGAATATGTGTGTAGTTGCAGATGTAGAACTGTGCTGCCGTGCTACTAATTAATTTTCCACTACCGTTCTCATGAAGGGAACACCCTATCTTCCGTTATGTGAATTAACGAGCATTGCGCTCTCATTTAAATGTATGGGCGAAAGAGTCAGCCTACAGGAATTGTGAAACGAACCCTGTCATCGAAGACCGCGTGCCACAAAGGGTACAGATCCACCACGAGATGGGGAAACTCACAGGCGTCTACTGTCTATTGAGGCGTAAGCGCTGTAGTGTGCGAGTGAGACAGACGAGTACCTACGTCATAGGGAAACCCAGTAGAAGCTGTTTGTGACCGAGGAGACGTAGCGGTGTTAAATATGACGAACCTAAGATCGGCTATAAAGGGAAACATTTATGAAAACTGTTTAATTCTGTAGTAATGCAGGGAATGAAGCCACAGTAATTTTAATCTGCCATCCTCCATAAATTTTCGTGATGTTCCCAATAAAACTTGAATACTGATCATATCTATAATAATTTAGGATTTACCGTTAAAGTGAAATTAACAAGTTTTGAAACAAAGACCTGAATGCTAAAGTCTGAACGCTTTGGTCGATCTTAACGATCGATATTTCATATAGAAGAGCATCGTTAAAATTACAAACGTGGTAAATATCAACTCTGTAACCTTATTTGTTTAAAAGATATAGTAAATTTAAATTATCAGTATTTTCAGTTAAGCATCAGATCATCATTTCCTGCACTCAAAACACATTGAATGATGACAGCATGACACCTTATTGAATCATTAGGTAATAGAATATTTGTTGTAAAGTTTACTGCATAATAGTTGCTTTTGTTCTTTATTTATTTATCAGAAAGCACATTGATTAAGGCTACTGGCTGGGGCATTCAAAGCTAAGAAGGAAATTGTAGCCGGCCACTGTGGACGAGCGGTTCTAGGCGCTTCAGTCCGGAACCACACTGCTGCTACGGTCACAGGTTCGAATCCTGCCTCGGGCATGGAAGTGTATGATGCCCTTAGGTTAGTTAGGTATAAGTATTTCTAAGTCTAGGGGACTGATGACCTCAGATGTTATGTCCCATAGTGCTTAGAGCCATTTCAAGGAAATTGTATTGGTTTTATGTAAAAGAATTTAACGTTTATTATGTAATAGGTATTATAGTTACTTTATTTAGAATGTGAAAGTGGTCAAGCTTTGACTATTTAAATACGTTAAAATGTAAAATAATGTAGAATACCCAGAATGAGATTTTCACTCTGCAGCGGAGTGTACCCTGATATGAAACTTCCTGGCAGATTAAAACTGTGTGCCGGACCGAGACTCGAACTCGGGACCTTTGCCTTTCACGGGCAAGTGCTCTAGGTTCGCAGGAGAGCTTCTCTGAAGTTTGGAAGGTAGGAGACGAGGTACTGGCAGAAGTAGAGCTGTGAGGACGGGGTGTGAGTCGTGCTTGGGTAGCTCAGTTGGTAGAGCACTTGCCCGCGAAAGGCAAAGGTCCCGAGTTCGAGACTCGGTCCGGCACACAGTTTTAATCTGCCCGGAAGTTTAATGTAGAATAAGCTGTAGCCAATCAAATGGACGGCCTCAGGAAAGGAACTGCACTAGTCACTTGAGCGAAGACGTTCCGCACTCGGGAAAACGCCGCTGGGCCGGGCAGAGACAGGGCTGGTGCAGACACGAAAGTGGACAGGTCGGCTGGAGCCACCAAAGGGTACAGTTCGGATGCAGACGCGAAAGCGGACGGTCGATCTTTAGGCAGCTAGGAAGAATAATATACAGAAGAATGGAAAAGAAAATTGAGAATGCGCTAGGTGACGATCAGTTTGGCTTTAGGAAAAGTAAAGGGACGAGAGAGGCAATTCTGACGTTACGGCTAATAATGGAAGCAAGGCTAAAGAAAAATCAAGACACTTTCATAGGATTTGTCGACCTGGAAAAAGCGTTCGACAATATAAAATGGTGCAAGCTGTTCGAGATTCTGAAAAAAGTAGGGGTAAGCTATAGGGAGAGATGGGTCATATACAATGTGTACAACAACCAAGAGGGAATAATAAGAGTGGACGATCAAGAACAAAGTGCTCGTATTAAGAAGGGTGTAAGACAAGGCTGTAGCCTTTCGCCCCTACTCTTCAATTTGTACATCGAGGAAGCAATGATGGAAATAAAAGAAAGGTTCAGGAGTGGAATTAAAATACAAGGTGAAAGGATATCAATGATACGATTCGCTGATGACATTGCTATCCTGAGTGAAAGTGAAGAAGAATTAAATGATCTGCTGAGCGGAATGAACAGTCTAATGACTGCGCAGTATGGTTTGAGAGTAAATCGGAGAAAGACGATGAGAAGTAGTAGAAATGAGAACAGCGAGAAATTTAACATCAGGATTGATGGTCACGAAGTCAATGAAGTTAAGGAGTTCTGCTACCTAGGCAGTAAAATAACCAATGACGGACGGAGCAAGGAGGACATCAAAAGCAGACTCGCTATGGCAAAAAAGGCATTTCTGGCCAAGAGAAGTCTACTAATATCAAATGCCGGCCTTAATTTGAGGAAGAAATTTCTGAGGATGTACGTCTGGAGTACAGCATTGTATGGTAGTGGAACACGGACTGTGGGAAAACCGGAACAGAAGAGAATCGAAGCATTTGAGATGTGGTGCTATAGACGAATGTTGAAAATTAGGTGGACTGATAAGGTAAGGAATGAGGAGGTTCTACGCAGAATCGGAGAGGAAAGGAATATGTGGAAAACACTGATAAGGAGAAGGGACAGGATGATAGGACATCTGCTAAGACACGAGGGAATGACTTCCGTGGTACTACAGGGAGCTGTAGAGGGCAAAAACTGTAGAGGAAGACAGAGATTGGAATACGTCAAGCAAATAATTGAGGACGTAGGTTGCAAGTGCTACTCTGAGATGAAGAGGTTAGAACAGGAAAGGAATTCGTGGAGGGCCTCATCAAACCAGTCAGTAGACTGATGACCAAAAAACAGGAAGTGAAATGTCTTAGAAAATTTCGCGTTGTGTGGCATCGCGGTACTTAGTCTCTGAGCGGTGAGCAGCCGCGCGCCCGGTGTGAACTCTAGCTTTTCGCGAAGATAACTTGTATTTCACGATGAGCTTGTGAGTGATCGAACTGTGTCAAATGGATATGCGCTCGAGTGTAACAGTAACTCCACTTTCGCTATTAGTTTGCTTTCTGAATAAACATTATTCTAACCAAATCGCAACCGTGTGGCCTACATCATTTATGGGTCGTTAATTTAGTTCCCGATATTTTTATTACTGTCATTGTATGTTAACTTTCTATTTCGCAAACCTGCCATCAGCCAGACAATTTAACCAAAGGTGCCTAATTTAGGGCGTGTAATGCGACAAGTGCGGTTCAACCCCAAGAGGAGCTTGAGCCAAGACATTTCGACGAAGAGAAACCGCATGTGAGCCCCACAATCTTTGGGAAGTTAGCTCGCAATTGTACATGGCATAGATCGGCATACCAGCTTCATTCACCATCGATGGTTAGCAACGACCTACTCCACAACAAAAAACACTTCAGCGTGTGCTGAAATTTTTACTTCATTGGCATTGTACAGTGAAGCTGACATGCGGAATGACCAACTTCCATCACTGATTTACCTTCACTTGGGAAAGATACTGAGACTTGTCACCCCGTGTCACCACTTGTTGACCTGCTGCTACCTCGATTCGATTCCACGACCAGTGTCTCCCTATTCTTGGGGTGCAAGAGATGACCTGTCTGAGGTATTCGGCGCTTGAGGAGCCGGCCTATCACGCCATGTCCAGCCTACGTAACGCAACCACTGCCACGTTCTTCGCTCTGTTCCACTCCAGTCTTCAGAACGCTAGTGACGACGTGAAAACCCCCTTTTCGTTTAACAAACTAAAGACTCATTTCTCATGTGACAATGTTATGTTTGCCACCTTGCGAGGTGCCGGGGCTAGCAGTGTATTTAACACTAAATTCGTCTAGAATATTAATATGGAAATGATGCTCTAAGCTCCCCCCTTTTCTAACTCCGACTTTTGCTGTTGCACATGGATTAAGAAGAAACGCGAACTGACTGTAATCGACCCTGCAAGTGGAGTAGAAAAGAGTTTGGCACCTGCAATAATTTAATTTGATATAACTTAATTTGATAAAGGAAAGTTTCATTAAAAATAATAAACAAAACACATGAGACATTTACAGAACGTCAGATTGGATACTCAAATAAATGCTGTGAAGGTGAATTTGTCCATAAACTAGCTTGTGACATTTATGACTAAGTGGTATGTCGAGCCAATTCCTTGCAACTCAAATGTTAAGAGAAACACACAGCCAACCCAACATTAATTGCTGCTACAGTAGTGAGAACTCAGACAATGAACACTCAAGATGGAACCACATTAGAATAGACGGGAACAGGCGCGCTCTGCTGAGCTCTGATTGTCACATAGCAAAATTCACTGATTTGCTGGTGCTGCAGACATACATTACCAAGCTGTCTTCTTAACTGCAAGGACGCGATCTGGCGTACCGGAGGCGATGGCTGGTTGCTTCGACGTCCCGTCGTGGTGATGACAATGTCACGAGTATAGCCCGAAACAAATTATCCTGGTCTGGTTGTTCCAGACTAAGGACTTCCTAGTAATACAAATGCGCCTCTGAGGGAGACGTAGAAGGCTCGCCACACAATCATTGGTTGTGTAGTGATTGATTTTAACAAGCGAAGTCACACAGTAACTCCGATACAGTCAACTTTAGCCAAAACTGCTCAAGACGGACAACATAGGCCGCTTGTACGCAGAACGCTCAATTGCCAACTGTAGCCGGAAAGTTACGTTGAAGTCGAAACTTCAGCAACTTCGTCAAACAGTTACAATTAAATGAAAGTATATTAGACAGCCAACGGACGGCAGGCTGTCCAGAGCAGCGAGAGCTTACTTTTGTAAACTACCGCGACCGAAAGGCGAGAGCTGACTCTCTACCAAGAGCACCTGAACAAGCCGAACACAGAACATTCCCGCCCCCACGACAGTGGCCGTGGTTAAACGTTCCAATCAGCAACTTGAAAACCGGCGGAAAATTCCACTCTATTGCCAAAGCACTACCATTCCACCAATGGAGATACTTGGCACCAATTTCTGCGCCGATTTTGCTACGTCACGGAGCTATGCCCTGAGCAAGCCAATCACAGTTACGATTTTGCAGAAAACGCGGGAATTTGCCCGCCAAGACTGCCTGGGAACACAAGTCATTTCCACGCCTCTCTGGTAGCCTGCCAGAAAGTGTTTTAACTAAATTTCTGCGAAGTAACGGAATCTCTAACTGCAGCCGCTCCTTCAGGCCCCTGTGGCCTTGTTGCCCCCGCTATTATGACAATGTTGACGTCTGGACAGCATCCACTCGACTCCCTCACACCCGTCGGCATAACCCTTGCAAGATCAGCAGAACCCGCCTGTCACCGGACCACCCGGGTGACGAGAGACGATGCGTGGGAAGTCCGAGTGTGAAGGAATTGCAACTTTTCACCGCATGCAATTAGAGAGGAAAATATTCATATCTTCTGAGTTCTCAATACTAGCCTTCCAATGACCATACTCGGCTATACTTCCCCAAATCGAATTACTCAGAGTAAGATATAAATATGAGAGGGAGCAAGTCACTGTGTGCATTGTAAAGGCTTGACACCTCTCAACCTCACAGCAGGCTAATCAGGGTGTTCGGAAATTCCCGTTACAAACTCCTAGGAATTGTAGAGGGTGGTGCGTGCATAATATTTTGGATAGGGACCTTTTTCCAGAAACGTACCGTTTCCTTGCTGCACCCGCCTGAAAACGTGTTTGGTACATAAGTTTGCAACAGGATAGTCACCATGAGGGGTGCTACGTCAAATCGGCTGATGCCATTTGATATCCAACCTACTTCTCTGACCTGGTTCGAGCCTCTTTCACGTGTTTGCGAATGTTAGAGCAACATGGTTGAGTACACGTTTGCGGAACGGCGAAGTTCACGGTAATGGAGGAGCTGCTCGTCACCTTTAGTAAGAACGTTCTCCTCAACGTCTGACTCGATCGCATATTTTCGCCACAATTACGTAACGGTTTCGAGAAAGGGTACCTTCACCTTCAGCAGGCGTGACTTTGGTGCTCCAAGGAGGGCAATTTTTTGGCTATTTACATACTGAATAGTGCCTAATGAAGTACTTGTAAAAGAAGTCACGTTGCCAACATGTTTTCAAATGGTTGCAGCATGGAAATGACACGTTTCCGGACATGCGTCCCAATTCAAAATATTGTCTACTCACTCCATCTACACGTCCTAGAAATTTGTAATGGGAATTTCCGAACACACTGTATATATTGTTGTAGGTGTATATTTATTGTTTTCTTGCTTCTGTTCCTACAAACTGTTACTTTTCATGTCTTTTGGCTGTTCCTTAACAGATGAAACTAATTAGTGTTGTTTGTTGAGTAAAAACATGATCTGTTTGTATGTGACCATTTGAACATCAACACAGTGATACGTGTTACAAACTGGACACAATAGCAAGGACCAGGCCCCTTTGCTTTTTTCTTTTATCACTCGTTTATTACATCAGAGAAATACACATTTTAAGACAAAATTTAACTACATGAAATATTGCTCCTAGTAAAGGTTAACATAAGCAGTGACGAAACTTAGTTCTCTTAAGGGTTTCTGCAGGCAACAAATTTTAAGGAGGCAATGTAAAGTTTATATCAAGTTAGCTCAAACACGTAGCTAGTGATTGAATCACTACACAGACACTTTAACAATTTCGGCAACAAATAAATAGCGCGAATTTGTACTCGCAGTAACCAACTAATCAACAAACTTGCCATTGAACAAGTAGTAGGCCATTTGGAACGAATTAGCAACACCCAGCAACTAGGGGAGTTAATACCAAACGTCTTTAAATGTCTTGCTCCCCATTAAATAAACAAACTTACGGTAATTAAATGAATAACAAATAAAACACACTACACTCCACTCAAACTCTTCAGTGGAAGCCAAGCTAAAATGATGATTCCATTAACTGACCAGCACTGAAGTCACACTAAAGCTCATCTCTGTGTTTGCAGACACACGCGGGGCAAACTTATACAAGATAAGATTTTGAAGGGAGCACATTAGTAAAACCTGTCGTGGAGCTAACTCGTGCCACTGAAAATTAAGGTACTAGACCGGGACACAAGGTGGTATAGAATGAGGTTGCTTTAGTGCTATACTGCGCTCCAAAACATTAATTCAAATGGACAATTCAAAATTAAGTACACATAAACCAGCATTAATTAACGAGGAGTGACACCAGGTCGCTCGAAGGGATGACAACACTTAATTGAAAAGATGAATGCCAGAGGCGGCAGTAACATCAAACACCTTCTCCGAGTTTTAACCAGGAGTCACTTCCCGCTATACAAGTAAACATTTAACCAAGCACAAGAAAGGAACCCCAAAGAGAAAATTCAAATAAAACCCCCAAAAGATTATAAAGGACAGGGAAACCCAACTATTTAAATTTAAAAGAATTAGCTCCCCCAAAGGCTGTGAAAACGCTAACGCCACACTTAAGAGGCCATCAAGATTGGCTACAAAAAGTCTTATACATTTGCTCCTTTTCTTTAAAAGAAACACAAGGCTGCTTAACTTCTGCTGGACATCCGGTATGGCTCGCGTAGGATACACCAGGCAGCAACCCAAGTTAAGCGGTCGCAAAGCACGGCGAGCAAAATCAGGAGAACAGACAGGCAGGCAGCCCACACATATCCTCCATGCTGAACCGGCAGACCGCGTACAGCCAACTCCACATATACGTGGTTGCTTCCCACCTCGTACCTCGCGGCGTCTCAGCAGGTAGCCCGAGCAAACGTCAACTGCCACTCGCCCCACGAATGCGGAAAACAACAAGGCAAGCAAAGATAAGAAACGTTGAAGGATGGAAAATGGACATCCAAGAGACTGGCGCGCCAGTTACGAGCGTCACGGCTCACGCAGGTCATAAGCAACATAAGTGCATCATCAACTGAAAGATATCCTTTAGAACAGTTGTACAACTCATTAACCTCGCATTTTATTACATTTTTCTAGTTTTCCCTATTTTGTATCTTGTTGTAATAGACATATGTCACAAATTAAAACATGAATAGTTATAACAATTTACTGTCTGTTTGTATAAATTACTATGTTCACGTTACACATGTACAAGTCTATTACTACATGACATACCCGTACTTGTTGCGGGACGTATATATTTACCTTATTTATGTTTGTTTGGTTACATGTAGCATACTGGGGACTTCTCTATATTTTATTTCAAGTTTTCAAAACATAAGCATATTTAAATTTCTACTATCGTAACATTTCATATTTAGTATAAAAGATTTACAACAAATATATGTGATATAATACATCGTGGAATATTGACAATGTATATTCTCATAACAGTGATACAATATACATCAAGATAATTAATGACGAGTATGGATTGGCCTTCAGCTAAGGCATGATTTGTAACTTTACATGCAAGACAAGACAAATTACAGAACCACATGACAATAAGAGCAGAGTAAATTTTGGTTTATAAGATATTTACAGCTCTTGCCTTGACAAACCACTGAATGGCTGACCAGTTGAGCATTTTGTCTACTTTCCGTAACGTTAGTTAGAGGCATGTAAATGCCTTCAGAATCATGGCAGGTTGGAAAGGGAATGTATTAGATGGTCTTCCTTTTGATGGACGTGTTTACCTGTTAAGTCTTATTTTGGTTGGCGGAAATACTTCTTCTCTACCGCTCAGCCTAAGACATTGGTGGTCCGATACGTTAACTTGTAGATCACAATGTGTAAAGGTCTTTGTAAAATTTTGCTTGTTGATTCCCCACTGTGTTCTTTAGAGGAATATCCCCTACACAAAATTTTTGTGCAAGCTGAATGCTATGAGTCGTGGGAAACCGTTTAGCGAGCCCTATTTCATTCTTTGTGCATCTTTAATCATGCAAATGGAGGGTAGTTGAATTAACTTGACGGGATACGTGTTATCACAGTGACAGGATGTGATGGGTTGACTTATTCTCCTTAATTTTCTCATAATCTAACTTGTGATGAGTATTCCCGTTCGCTTCTGGACTTACTTGAGAAGCGAGGAGTGCTTCAATCATGCCGTGAGACCTGAACAAAACGAGCCAGGTGAGGCATGCCGACCCTTCGCTGAAGTAGGGAGTAATGGCAGGTGGGGTGTCCGCCTCCTGGCCAGGGGGTGAAAATCGTCGCTTGGGCAGCTGTAGCACGGAAAGGCAAGCCATTGTCCACTTATCAGGGTCAACAGGCGGCCAAGACAGAAAGGCCATTGTTCCAAAAAACGGCGGCCGGTGATAGGCGCTAGGAACTTTTGAAGTGACCTACTTGCGGAGATAAACATCTCGAGGTGTTCTAAAAAAAAACTCGAAAGCAGCTCTCACCTACGGACACTGTAGCAGAGCTGGCTACTAGCCTCGTAGCAAGCTTTTTACATTTTCATGAGATCAGTAACACGAGGCTATCTGATGACTGTACGCTTTTGTGCTGTACGTGTCCCTTGACGTTTCCACATCTCTATCACATCGGAAACAGTGGATCTAGGGATGCTTAGGATTTTGGAAATCTCGCGTACAGACGTATGACACAAGTGACATCCAATCACCAGACCACGTTCGAAGTCCCTGAGCTCCAAGGACCGCCCCACTCCCTCACGATGTCTAATGACTACTGAGGTCGCTGGAATGGAATACCTGGCAGCAGGTGGCAGCACAATGCAAAATATATACGAAAAACACATGTTTTTTGGGGTGTCCGGATACTTTTGATAACATAGTGTATCTGTATACTTTTTTGATTTATTTTCTTTTTTCAAGAACAATGCACGGTTCAATAACTAGTGAACCATTAGCCACTGGAACTATATCTTCTGCCTCCACAAAGTTTTCAGATCTTCAGAAGGGACAGATGTTTTATTGTGAGAGTATTGCATAAGGAAGTAAGGAACATTATAAAGTCATGTGATCTAGAAGCAAGGCAGGAAAGTAAAACAAGGTTATCTACTTGCTGCTTGTTATGCTGACGTATCTCTACGATCTGTCGCAAAAAATCGAAAAGGCGTAATTGCCACAGATATGACCGCTTTCTGCTCCTGGCAAAAAGCGTCCAAGATATGAAGTACGTAAGTTTCACTATCATTACTTGAATATGGATGTACACTACTGGACATTAGAATTGCTACACCACGAAGATGACGTGCTACAGATGCGAAATTTGACCGACAGGAAGAAGATGCTGTGATATGCAAATGATTAGCTTTTCAGAGCATTCATAGAAGGTTGGCGCTGGTGGCGACACCTACAACGTGCTGACATGAGGAAAGTTTCCAACCGTTTTCTCATACACAAACAGCAGTTGACCGGCGTTGCCTGGTGAAACGTTGTTGTGATGCCTCGTGTAAGGAGGAGAAATGCGTACCATCACATTTCCGACTTTGATAAAGGTCGGATTGTAGCCTATTGCGATTGCGGTTTATCGTATCGCGACACTGCTGCTCGCGTTGGTCGAGATCCAATGACTGTTAGCAGAATATGGAATCGGTGGGTTCAGGAGGGTAATACGGAACGCCGTACTGGATCCCAACGGCCTCGTACCACTATCAGTCGAGATGACAGGCATCTTATCCGCACGGCTGTAACGGATCGTGCAGCCACGTCTCGATCCCTGAGTGAACAGATGGGGACGTTTGCAAGACAACAACCATCTGCACGAACACTTCGACGACGGTTGCAGCAACATTGACTATCAGCTCAGAGACAACGGCTGCGGTTACCGTTGATGCTGCATCACAGACAGGAGCGCCCGCGATAGTGTACTCAACGACGAACCTGAGTGCACGAATGGCAAAACGTCATTTTTTCGGATGAATCCAGGTTCTGTTTACAGCATCATGATGGTCGCATCCGTGTTTGGCGACATCGCGGTGAACGCACATTGGAAGCGTGTATTCGTCATCGCCATACTGGCGTATCACCCAGCGTGATGGTATGGGATGCCATTGGTTACACGTCTCGGTTACCTCTTGTTCGCATTGACGGCACTTTGAACAGTGGACGTTACATTTCAGATGTGCTACGACCCGTGGCTCTACCCTTCATTCGATCCCTGCGTAACCCAACATTTCAGCAGAATAATGTACGACCACATGTTGCAGGTCCTGTATGGGCTTTTCTGGATACAGAAAATGTTCGACTGCTGCCCTGGCGAGCACATTCTGCAGATCTCTCACCAACAGAAAACGTCTGGTCAATGGTGGCCGAGCAACTGGCTCGTCCCAATACGCCAGTCAGTACTCTTGATGAACTGTGGTATCTTGTTGAAGCTGCATGGGTAGCTGTACCTTTACACGCCATCCAATCCCCACGTGTATTAAGGCCGTTATTACGGCCAGATGTGGTTGTTCTGGGTACTGATTTCTCAGGATCTATGCACCCAAATTGCGTGAAAATGTAATCACATGTCAGTTCTAGTATAATATAATTGTCCAATGAATACCCGTTTATCATCTGCATTTCTTCTTGGGGTAGTAACTAGTTCAAAAGATGTTAAAACACGCATTATTATACACTGTGCAGACACATTAATGTGACGAGCTGTCAGAAGCCTAAATAATCTCTTTTTACAGCATGAACTGTTGAGAGAGTCAGTAAGAGTCTGGAAGGTACTGACAGCGACGGGGAGCCGTGAGGCCGTAGCCAGCTGTACGATATTGCTCGGTTGAGGGTCCATGGTGCGAACAGCTTGATGGAGGTGCTCTCACATATTTTCAATTGGGTTTAATCCGGCGAGTATGGTGGCAAGGGAATTACACTAATACTGGCGTTCTTCCAATCACACTGCGAGCTGTGTGACGCGTTGCATTGTCCTGCTGGTAGATGCCATCCTGCCAAGGAAGAACGAAGTGGACAGGATCCGCAAAGACGGATCATAGTTGTGTTGATCCATTGTGCCCTCTAGAATGACGATATGACCCAGAGAAAACATTCCCCAAACCACAACGCTCTCTCCCCCGGCTTGTACGCTTCTGACAGTTGTGGAAGGGTTTGCTTTCAGACATTTCACGCCGATCGAGCATAAAACGTGATTCATCTGAAAAGGCCACCAGTCTCCACTCAGTCAGCGTCCATTTGCGGTACTGGCGTGAAAATTCCGGCCATCGTCGCCAATAAACTGCAGACAGCATGGGTGCACGAACCAGGTGACTACTGCCATTCAGACTGCTTTTCACTGTTTTCCTAATCCTTTGGGTGTACTCTTTGCTGACTACCCCGACATGCAGCAACGCGCGCTGAAGGTCCTTGGTTCATCTGGGCGGTCAGATGCTCGACAGTTGCACATCTATTCGGCGGTACAAATCTCCACAGCCGTTGTTCATCCCTTTCATCTACGATCCGTGTTTACCTCGGCACTGGTTTTGGATAGCACCATTTTGCCATGCACGATATACGAGGGTGAGTCAAATGAAAACCTTAAATTTGTAATAACAAATCGAAATTTCGCGTCGTTATCCTGTAAGTTGGTAAGCGTGCTACAAACAGCGTGCAGAATGGCCTGTAGGTGGCAGCATAGTGCAGATACCGTCGCAGTAGCAGTATAAAGATGGCCGCCCCACTTGCGACTTGCACCAGGGAAGAACAGGATTCTGTTATTCGGTTTTTGCGTAGTGAAGGTGTGAAACCTCCTGAAATTCATCGACGAATGAAGGTTCAGTACGGTGATGCATGTTTGTCACAGCAGCAAGTGTATGAATGGAGTAGAACGTTCGCAAATGGTGTGACTTCAGTGGAAGATGCTCCCCGTCCAGGTCAGGCACAACGAGTTGTGGCTCCACAGAACACTGCAGCAGTTGAAGCCATAGTGAAGGAAAACCGCCGAGTGACACTGAATGACATTGCAGCATGTTTACAGATTAGCCATGGGTCAGCACACCACATTGTGCATGATGTGCTACAGTTTCACAAAGTGTCTGCAAGATGGATGCCGCGGCAGCTGACTCCTGAAATGAGAGAACGACGTGTTGACGCTTGTGATGAGCTTCTTCGGCGCTTGGAACGAGAAGCTGATGGCTTCCTTGTAAGAATCGTTACTGGGTACGAAATCTGGGTTCACTTCCAGCAACCGGAAACGAAGAGAGCGAGCAAGGAATGGCGCCATTCCTCATCACCAAAATCAAAGAAGTTTAGAACAGAACCACCAGCAGGGAAGGTTATGCTGACTCTCTTTTAGGACGAAAAAGGAGTAATTTTGGAGCATTACATGCCTAGGGGGACCACTGTCACCAGTGCATCATACACAGATCTCCTAAAATATTATCTGCGGCCTGCAATCAAAGCGACGTGGATTGCTGTCAGCAGGTGTCCTCTTGTAACATGACAATGCAAGGCCCCACACTGCCCGTACAACAGTTGCAACAATCGCAGACCTGCAGTTTGAGTGTATTCCTCATCCACCATACTCACCAGACCTTGCCCCAAGTGATTTCCATATGCTTGGACCACTCAAAGACGCAATGGGAGGAAATAAGTTCCGTTCTGATGAAGAGGTACGCCACGCAGTGCATGAGTGGTTGCGCGGACTACCAAAAGAATTTTTTTCTAAAGGAATTTATGCACTGAGTAAGCGCTGGAGGACTTGCATTGAGCGTGGGGGAGATTATGTTGCAACGTGATACACCTTTGTACCACTTCTGCACAAAAAATAATATTTAAAAAAATATTTAAGGTTTTCATTTGGCTCACCCTCGTAGTTTAACTAAGGCGGCATGCGAACAGTTTAGAAAATATAGCCGTCTCGGTAATACTTCCACCCTTAGCCCGAAAGACAATGATCATGCCCTTTTGGATGTTAGATAATCCGCTCCGTTTCCGCATTACGACTACGACTGCAGTTTTCCGTGTCCCGCAGCCACGCATTTATATCCTCCACTACTAGTGCTGCCATTTGCCGCGTGTGAGTACTTACTGCACGTTGACGTTCAACAAAGGCGACGGTGCCGTTAATGTAACTGGACCGTGCCGAAGTACAGGCCTGAGCTATAAAGAATAGTTTACACGACGATGCCAGAGGGCGGACTGATGTTTTTAAACTGCGCTGGTGGCCACAACGTAAGTTGCTGTCGAAACTACAGTTTCGGCTCGTTCCAACTGTGTCAACACGCAACTAGTATTTGTGCGTGATTTCTCGTTAGTTGTCGTGCTGATGACGTGCCAACAAAGTATCAAATAGGGCCGGCCAGGGTGGCCGAGCGGTTCTAGGCACTACAGTCTGGAACCGTGCGACCACTACGGTCGCAGGTCATGGATGTGTGTGATGTCCTTAGGTTGGTTAAGTTTAAGTAGTTCTAAGTTCTAAGGGACTGATGACCTCGGATGTTAAGTCCCATAGTGCTCAGAGCCACTTGAACCATTTTTTATCAAGTGGGGAACGGAGCGAATTGCTTGCTTCTTAGACATCTCAGCTAAGCATAGGTGTTTCGGGGATTTCAACGATTTTCAGTATAAAAACAAGCAGCGACGTGTTGTTGCACTTGAGGCCGTCGTATCTGACCTGAAGATGAAGGGATTTTTAGTATCTGAGAGGCATAAAAATGTACTCGTCTAGAGACACGTACGGAAGTGAACTACGAAAAATAGTAGCAAGTAAAACATTTGGCTGAGGAACAGATAACGTCTACAGTATAAAAATCTCGCGGTTCGAACTGGTGGATTCCTTTTTAAGGAACACTGTGTACCGGAAGATAAACTACACAAATGTGTAAGCTGAGTTCTTTATTCAACATTCATTTATCTGACGTCGCAGCAGTGCATCACATTCACAAGGAGGAGGAGGAGGTGAGTGTTTAACGTCCCGTCGACAACGAGGTCATTAGAGACGGAGAGCAAGCTCGGGTGAGGGAAGGATGGAGAAGGAAATGGGCCGTGCCCTTTCAAAGGAACCATCCCGGCATTTGCCTGAAGCGATTTAGGGAAATCACGGAAAACCTAAATCAGGATGGCCGGAGACGGGATAGAACCTTCGTCCTCTCGAATGCGAGTCCAGTGTGCTAACCACTGCGCCACCTCGCTAGTATTGGGACACGGCCGGCACCATTCCAAAATACCGAATGTATCCGGTACGTGTTGCCTCTCTAGTCGTTATTACCGTAGCGGGTTGCGATATAGAGAGAGCCCTTTCCTAAGCATCGTTAGTAGACAGCAACAAGGTCGCACGCAGTGTATCCGGCAAGTGTTGACTCTCTAGTCGTTATTACCGGCGCGGGGTTGTGACATAGAGAGAGAAACCCTTTCTGGAACTCGAACCCTGCTCCTCCTGGGTGGAAAGGCCAAGTGCTCCCACCTAACACAATTAAACCACCAGACACACATGGAATTGATGGGAAATTAAAAATGCCGGAGCCCTTTCTGGGACTCGAACCCTGGTGCTCCTGGACGGAATGCTCAAGTGCACCCCCAACACATGAAACCTGTCTAGATGCGGGAGAGGAAGGTTAGGTTAGTGTACTTTATTTATTTTGGTCGAGAAACTGACGCAAAGATCGATCCTAATTGCGTAATTAATCACAAAGATAGGTCCTAATTACACAACTATATGCAAAGCACTACAGAAGGACGGCATAAAATCGCAATACGCCGCGGAAACTGACGATACCATGCAACTGGTGTTATCCTGCCAAGAAAAAAATTCGCAGAACCACTCGAAACCAGCGACAGAAACATCGAAACTCTACCCTACACCTACAAGCTGCCAGAGTCGATATTAGCTAACTTTGAGACGGGTGTATTTCCTGCTTTTCATGTATGCGTGTTTCTACTGCATTACAGAGAAGAACTGCCGCGGCCGCGGGGTTGTGAGAGAGAGAGTTAGCGCCATCTCCTCCCCCAGCGCTGTCGCAACCGTTTGGCTGCGCAGCCCGTCCGCCGTCGCCACAGCCTGGCCCTTCAAACCGGCTGTCACCCCCTCCTCCTCTAGAAACAGCAGCTCGCCGCCTACGCAAGGTATGCCTTTCGAGACGTATGCCTCTCCCCGCAAATGATGATGATTACGATCACCCATCACCAGTCCATTCATCTATCGGGTGGACTCCTAGTTGTAGCAACAGTAATAATAGTAATTTCCTTATGGCTAACGGTAGTTCTCTCCCCTGTCCTATCGATAACGAATTCGATCAGAATAACGGCGTAATGACTCCCTTAGAATACTCAGCAGTTGCTAGAGCGTTTGAGGGGCGAATCACTTTCACCAGAATTGAGAATCCATGCGGGAGGTATCGCGATCCTGTAAGGTTTTTGGAGGCGTGCCTCCCCGTCTTGGAGACCGAGCTCCTCAAACTCTTAGAAGATCCGGAATTTAACGCCTTTAAATGCAGTGCTGTGTTATGCTGTGAACTGAGTCACCCCCCTAAACATCAAGGTGACGCAGAGACGGCTACTCTGCATTATATATGGGGTGAAAATGGTGTTATTTCTCGGAGCACATCGATTGCTGAGTTGTACCGAGAATCCACCTTGAGCGCTATTATGGCCCGATTTTCCGAGATGGAAGTACGTGGATCCGCTAAAGCGCTCAGCAGTATACCACACCTCGACATCCATATACATGTCTATGATCCAATGAATGGAGGGTCCAGTTATATTAAACTCCCTATAGATATTGAGAAAAAGCAGGCGTGCATTAATGTTCAAAATAAGTATGATAATGCGTGTTTTGCATGGTCAGTCCTGGCTTGCGAGAGAAATTACAATTAGAATTACAATTACAAACATCATCCCGAGCGTCCCAGCAGTTACAAAGTCAAAGATATTAAGAGACAGTACAACTTTGATGGAATAGAGTTCCCTTTAAGAATCCAGGACATACCTAAGTTTTAAGCTCAGAATACCGCAATATCGGTCCACGTTTGTGGCCTGGAGAGGAAAAGCAAGTCAGATGAGCAGAACAAGCATACAGTAGTAGAACCCCTCCATTTCTCAAAATTTGCATGTGAGCGAGAGTTGCACGTCAACATGCTGCTCTTCTCCGAACGTGATAATTATCACTACGTCTGGATCAAAGACATGTCCCAACTCATTTCCTCCCAGTTAAGTAAAAATGAACAAAAACAACATATTTGTGTAAGGTGTTTGAATTATTTTTCATCTCAAGAGTTATTAGCGACGCATCTATTAGATTGTGCATGCATGGACCCGGTACGTGTTGTTATGCCCACTGAGGAAAATAACTTCATTAAATTTAAAAATGCTCACCACCAGCAGCGTTGTCCTTTTGTTGTGTACGCCGATTTTGATGCTTGCTGGCTCCTATTACTCGTTGTGAAGGGAACCCCTTAGCCTCACACACAACCTTCACACAAAAACACTTACCTTATGCGGCTGCGTTCCAAGTTGTATGCGCATATGATTGTAAACTTATTAGCTATCAGTCTTACGTAGGGGGCGATCCGGCGGTTTGGCTTCTCACTGAGCTTGGAAAACTTTCATGGCAAGTTCACAAGCTCTACAGCATCAATATTCCCATGACCAAATCAAAGGAAAATGATGACTTGTATGAAAAGGCTGTTAATTGTCATATTTGCGGGCTGGCCTTAGATAGAAAAGCTGAGACTCCTCGTAGAGACCATTGTCATCTTACGGGTAAGTTCCGCGGTGCAGCCCACAAAGCATGCAACTTGAAGAAACAATCCGAAGTGACGCGATAATAGAGGACAAACATTAGCCGCCACAGGAACGTAGGTGGAACCAGGGTAATAATAACTGGAAACCAACCAATAAAAATGGAAGGGATCAACCAGTGCAGAACGCGGTGCAGCCCACAAAGCATGCAACTTGAAGAAACAATCCGAAGTGACGCGATAATAGAGGACAAACATTATCCGCCACAGGAACGTAGGTGGAACCAGGGTAATAATAACTGGAAACCAACCAATAAAAATGGAAGGGCTCAACCAGTGCAGAACTGGAGAGCGAGTGAAGACCGCAATCCAGAACCTACACAAATAATCAAAATACGTCCGGCGAACCCCGGCCGTATGCAAACTGCGCAGAACAGACAAGAATGACTAGGGCGGCACACTCGGCAGCGGAAGAACGCGGCCGGGAACAAAGTAGTGTATAATTAGATTAGATTTTTGTGATTTGTTGGCGATGTTTATTTGTATTAGTATAGGCACTGTTTTATTTGTGTTTTGTGATTATTTGTTTTATGTTGTGTGTATTTATTTTCCTATTTTCATGTGCTTGTCTTATTTTGGCATGGATTGTGTGTATATTATGTGTTTGATGTTAAATTTTGTTGTATGGGGACCACTGGGTCGCTTAGTATAGAAAATTTGCTTCAGCTATGACACAAACAATATTTAGAAGTATTAGATTAATTATAGAAGGGGTTATCATATGTAGATAACTTCCTATACAAAATTTTATGGCAAGGCTATTGGACAGGAGAGCTTTCAGGATAAAATCTGGCTCTGTGGTGGATGGATTTGGGCTGTGTTGAGCGTGTTGTGATGTGGTAGGTGGATATTGCGTCCCACCGAATGTGTTGCGTTTCTTGAGACGAGTGCAGGGTATGACGTCCGATGCGGTAGTGTTCAGGACCCACCCGTTGCGTTATCGGCGTATGGTGATTGTGGGTGTTTCGGGTGATAATTATGAGGTGGTCTGTCCGACGCAGTAGTGTTCGAGACGCACCTGTTATCTCAATTGTGTTGATAGTGTGAGTACGGTGATCAAAACGACTATCCGGTGGCCAGTCAATCGAAATTAGGCGATAGGGACGCATCAAACATGGATAATTCGTTATCGGTGCGATGAGGATGTTGTGTGAAAAGACGAGTTTTGAGCCGTCATAGAAAGACGTAAGTCAGGTGGCTGGTCGCACGCAATAGCGTGATCGACAGAGCTTATTGATGATTTGGGCCGTAGGAGTGTTGTAGAGACGTATTAGCGACGCTAGCCGAGTCTAGGCTTAACTATTTGAGTTAAGCAGAGACGCTAAAACAAGACGCCAGTCAGTTTAAAGGATGATAATGAAGGTCACCACAAAAGATAGATGCTCTCAAGTCCAGCCATGAACCTTGACCACTATCACTGATTTTTACTTGTTGTAGCGTGTAAAACTAACTCTTGTTTTGTTCAACAGATAAGCATGACGTTGAATTGAGCCTGCCGTTACAGACAGAAGCAGACTAGGAGCGAAAGACCAATGCCATAATCAGTCAAACTAGCGTCGTCTTCAGAATTAGACTAACTGTTCTAAAACATATTAATCTTTAACACCATCAGTGGTTGAATTCGTTGTGTGGTGAGCAGATCGAGCGTCTTCATCACACAAGTTGCTGAGTGGGACGGAGAGCACGTAAGAATGGCGTCATCAGCTGAGCTGTATGGGAGCCAAACGAAATCAAATTGAATGATGGATGAGTCTGCGAAACGTAATCCGAGTGGTCCTATACTTTCGGTTCCTCTGAGAAGGTAAATATGCGGTTAATTTCTTCGTTGATTACAACACCGAACAGTTGGTGAAGAGAGTCTTATTGCACTCCAAGTAATAGTATTACAGGGAGGGAGATATTGCTACTGTCATGGAGATCAGCCAGTGGCATCAAAGTTATAGTGTAAATTGAGGATATATGGATAGGTACGAGGCTGGACATTACTGAAATAGACTGAACAAGGCTGTTGGCAGTTTAAGTACAATACATTCTATCTCTGTATTGACATCTTTGGCCGCAACAGTGACAGTGTATCATTTACTCACTGTGGATGCTATGATGAATTTAGCAACTGTAGAGGCAACACACTGCGTATTTCTAAAGCATCAAACACACATGCACCTCTGTGGTATACTCTGTTGTAAGGGACTCGTCTTGTAGAAGATGGTGGATACTAGGAGAGAGTTTATATACGAGGATGGGAAATTTAACAGTGGAAAAACTATTTACTTACAGCTCGTACAAAATAAATATGTCTTTCAAAGTTTTATTGACCTTCAAAGTAGTCTCCAGCATAGTGTATAACCCTTGCCAGTGATGCTCTTAGCAGTGTCACATGTGTCGACAGTTCGAGTGGCGCGGTCTGTTAATCGATGAGTTGCAGCAGTCGTCAAGCAAATGCCGTGAAGTGTTTCCTTCAGTCAGAAATCGAGTTGAACTCACGAGGACTTACGTCAGGGGACCGCAGTAGGTGGTACAGCACTCAGCAGTCCCATCAGTCAAACAAATCAGTAACAGTTTGCACTCTATGTGCTTGAGCATTGTTCTGCAAAATGATGGTCAGGTCCCGCAGAAAGTGTCATCACTTCTGTCTCTAAGCTGCTCGTAGGTTGTGTTCCAAAATATGTAGTGCTTTTAGTCGATATTTATTATTTCACAGAGAAATATTACATCGTCGTCATCGTCATCATTATCATCTTTTCCATACCCCTCCTCCGGAAGTAAGTACCATCTTGGCAGTGATGGTAGTGGTGACGGCGATGCGGAGCTATCGGGGATAGCTTCTGAAACTAAAATCAATAAATAAATAAATAACATCAAAACAAAATGAAATTAGTTTTGTGCATCACATAGACAAAGAATCAGTTATGCACCGAATTTTCTGTGTATTAGGATACCCTGTCATAGATACCTGGCTATTTCGAGTCAGACAGTATCGCTTTTGTAATGAATCGCTTTTGTAATGAACCTCGCTTGTAGTTACCGGTACTCATAACTGCGACGAGCACTAAACAATACTACTTGTAAGCCGTATATTTAGGAATGAAGTACCATCGACATTAATGGAAAACGAAGATGATGTATAATTTGACCGATATTTCATGGCTGTAAGCTGTAGGGAATAGAATAATCGAATCAAGCACGTTTAATAGATTGAATCGAGGCCTCGTAAGCCATTAGCCGGCTGCCGAAATATTAATGCGTGAAGCACGTAACTGCCACCGTCACAACTTAGCAAAAGATTTGGCAGGGAGCCGAGAACTTTCAGGCCGTGTGTAAAATCGGTAAGCGAGTCTAAGGATTCCAATCAGTTCCTTGTTGACCAGTCTGGTGCGGCAGTTGAAGATAGCAAAAGCCGAACCTAAGTTTAAAATTTCACGTTTAAGACATCGTTCAAGCATGAAAACCGTACAAACATGCAGTCTCTTGACCTTCGGACGGACCCCCGTATGGAAGATGTGTAACTGACATAAGGAAGTACCGTCAAGATTTGAAAAACAGACAAATCATCTGGTCCGGATGGCATTCCTGTTAGATTTTAGAAGGAGTACTCCAGGGAATTGGTCCATCACCCCGCCTCTCTCTCTCCCTCTCTCTTTCTTTCTCGTCCAACACGAAGATCGAAACGAATGGTATAAAGGAAAGAAAGAAAGCGCGGGTCACTCCAGTATACAAGAAAGATGAAGGAACAGACCGCAAAATTACAGACCAATATCCCTAACTTCGGACTGCTCCCGAATCTTTGTACGTCTGTGACTGTAGACACAGAGAGAACAGCCGACGCTTCAGTTTCGTCGTTTTGTGCGTGCCGGAGTCGGTTCTGGATTGAGAGTTATGACAGATACACGCTAGGTGGAGGAGTTAATGCATGACTGCATGAAATTACTGCATAAGAAAAAGGAATAAGGGACGTGTTTGGATTTGAGATTAGATAAAAAAAAGATACATCAGCCCCGTTGCTCAGCAACCGTGCTGAAAGAAATTATTGTGGCAGATCCGAGATGTTACTTCAGTCATCTACGAATGTCACCAGAACTGTTCACGTTTCCTCTTAACAGACGCCATGAAGCGGTAAAGATGGTGCAATGCGCGACACATTGCTGTCGAAGCTGAAACTACAGACAACACTGCATGTTTTTGGCAATTGTGCATTCTTATTCGCCGATACACAATTTTTTTGTGTTCGAAAAGCAACAATTGCCACATTTCTTTCCAGTTACATGTGAGCCCATGACTACAACTTGTGAATGTACCGAGCGAGAGTATTGGGACACGGCCGGCACCATTCCAAAATACCGAATGTATCCGGTACGTGTTGCCTCTCTAGTCGTTATTACCGTAGCGGGTTGCGATATAGAGAGAGTCCTTTCCTAAGCATCGTTAGTAGACAGCAACAAGGTCGCACGCAGTGTATCCGGCAAGTGTTGACTCTCTAGTCGTTATTACCGGCGCGGGGTTGTGACATAGAGAGAGAAACCCTTTCTGGAACTCGAACCCTGCTCCTCCTGGGTGGAAAGGCCAAGTGCTCCCACCTAACACAATTAAACCACCAGACACACATGGAATTGATGGGAAATTAAAAATGCCGGAGCCCTTTCTGGGACTCGAACCCTGGTGCTCCTGGACGGAATGCTCAAGTGCACCCCCAACACATGAAACCTGTCTAGATGCGGGAGAGGAAGGTTAGGTTAGTGTACTTTATTTATTTTGGTCGAGAAACTGACGCAAAGATCGATCCTAATTGCGTAATTAATCACAAAGATAGGTCCTAATTACACAACTATATGCAAAGCACTACAGAAAGACGGCATAAAATCGCAATACGCCGCGGAAACTGACGATACCATGCAACTGGTGTTATCCTGCCAAGAAAAAAATTCGCAGAACCACTCGAAACCAGCGACAGAAACATCGAAACTCTACCCTACACCTACAAGCTGCCAGAGTCGATATTAGCTAACTTTGAGACGGGTGTATTTCCTGCTTTTCATGTATGCGTGTTTCTACTGCATTACAGAGAAGTTGTTATCAGAGTTTTTTTTTTCTTTGTATACGTCTGCGGCATTGCATGTTTCGAATTCTTTAAGTTCAATGGGCCCCATGTACAATTAATCTTAAATAGAGTGATGGTAGAACTGCTGTCTGGACGCTTCCATATGAGGTCTACTTTTTTCGTATTTGGTCTTCGTGGTCCTTATGCGCAATTAATGTTAGCTGCAGTAGAGTCGTTTGGTAGTTACCTTGAAATGAGGGTCTCTAAATTTAGTGTTTACAGTTCCTAGGAAAGAACACCGTCCTCCAAGGACTTCTGTTTGAGTTCTGAAAGCAGCTCCATGGCACTTACAGGTAACAAATCTAGAAGCCATTCGCCGAAATTCTTCAACATGACCTGGAACGGATCAATCCCGCCAGTGAAGTAAGCAGGACGATAGTAATACTTCACCTGAAAGTTACTGGTTTATTATTCCTACTCATCAGCATTAACTTGCATTTTTTCCGCATTTAAGGCTAGCGACCATTCATCACACCAAATGGAAATTTTGTCTAAATCGTCTTGTGTCCTCCTACAGTCACTCAGCTTTGATGACTTATCGTAGACCGCTGCATCGTCGGCAGACTATTGACCCGCCAAATCATTTAAGTATAAAGAGAACAGCAGCTATCCAATTGCACTGGGCTGCATATTGGATATAGCCACTCTCTTATCTCTGAGCCTGTTAAATATGCTCGTGCCTTCGTTAACGGGCTGCGATGGGAGATCGTGTCATATACCTTCCTGAAATCTAGAATATGTAATCCACCTGTTACCTTCCTTTATAGTTCTAGATATATCATGTGAAATAAAGGCATGCCGAGTTTTGAACGAATGATGCTTTCTAAAATCAGGCTGATTCATCAACATAAACAGCTTAGCCTCAAGAATGTTTATTATATTCGAACTGAGAATACGTACAAAGATTCGGGAGCAGTCCGAAGTTAGGGATATTGGTCTGTAATTTTGCGGTCTGTTCCTTCATCTTTCTTGTATACTGGAGTGACCCGCGCTTTCTTTCTTTCCTTTATACCATTCGTTTCGATCTTCGTGTTGGACGAGAAAGAAAGAGAGAGGGAGAGAGAGAGGCGGGGTGATGGACCAATTCCCTGGAGTACTCCTTCTAAAATCTAACAGGAATGCCATCCGGACCAGATGATTTGTCTGTTTTTCAAATCTTGACGGTACTTCCTTATGTCAGTTACACATCTTCCATACGGGGGTCCGTCCGAAGGTCAAGAGACTGCATGTTTGTACGGTTTTCATGCTTGAACGATGTCTTAAACGTGAAATTTTAAACTTAGGTTCGGCTTTTGCTATCTTCAACTGCCGCACCAGACTGGTCAACAAGGAACTGATTGGAATCCTTAGACTCGCTTACCGATTTTACACACGGCCTGAAAGTTCTCGGCTCCCTGCCAAATCTTTTGCTAAGTTGTGACGGTGGCAGTTACGTGCTTCACGCATTAATATTTCGGCAGCCGGCTAATGGCTTACGAGGCCTCGATTCAATCTATTAAACGTGCTTGATTCGATTATTCTATTCCCTACAGCTTACAGCCATGAAATATCGGTCAAATTATACATCATCTTCGTTTTCCATTAATGTTGATGGTACTTCATTCCTAAATATACGGCTTACAAGTAGTATTGTTTAGTGCTCGTCGCAGTTATGAGTACCGGTAACTACAAGCGAGGTTCATTACAAAAGCGATTCATTACAAAAGCGATACTGTCTGACTCGAAATAGCCAGGTATCTATGACAGGGTATCCTAATACACAGAAAATTCGGTGCATAACTGATTCTTTGTCTATTTGATGCACAAAACTAATTTCATTTTGTTTTGATGTTATTTATTTATTTATTGATTTTAGTTTCAGAAGCTATCCCCGATAGCTCCGCATCGCCGTCACCACTACCATCACTGCCAAGATGGTACTTACTTCCGGAGGAGGGGTATGGAAAAGATGATAATGATGACGATGACGACGATGTAATATTTCTCTGTGAAATAATAAATATCGACTAAAAGCACTACATATTTTGGAACACAACCTACGAGCAGCTTAGAGACAGAAGTGATGACACTTTCTGCGGGACCTGGCCATCATTTTGCAGAACAATGCTCAAGCACATAGAGTGCAAACTGTTACTGATTTGTTTGACTGATGGGACTGCTGAGTGCTGTACCACCTACTGCGGTCCCCTGACGTAAGTCCTCGTGAGTTCAACTCGATTTCTGACTGAAGGAAACACTTCACGGCATTTGCTTGACGACTGCTGCAACTCATCGATTAACAGACCGCGCCACTCGAACTGTCGACACATGTGACACTGCTAAGAGCATCACTGGCAAGGGTTATACACTATGCTGGAGACTACTTTGAAGGTCAATAAAACTTTGAAAGACATATTTATTTTGTACGAGCTGTAAGTAAATAGTTTTTCCACTGTTAAATTTCCCATCCTCGTATATAAACTCTCTCCTAGTATCCACCATCTTCTACAAGACGAGTCCCTTACAACAGAGTATACCACAGAGGTGCATGTGTGTTTGATGCTTTAGAAATACGCAGTGTGTTGCCTCTACAGTTGCTAAATTCATCATAGCATCCACAGTGAGTAAATGATACACTGTCACTGTTGCGGCCAAAGATGTCAATACAGAGATAGAATGTATTGTACTTAAACTGCCAACAGCCTTGTTCAGTCTATTTCAGTAATGTCCAGCCTCGTACCTATCCATATATCCTCAATTTACACTATAACTTTGATGCCACTGGCTGATCTCCATGACAGCAGCAATATCTCCCTCCCTGTAATACTATTACTTGGAGTGCAATAAGACTCTCTTCACCAACTGTTCGGTGTTGTAATCAACGAAGAAATTAACCGCATATTTACCTTCTCAGAGGAACCGAAAGTATAGGACCACTCGGATTACGTTTCGCAGACTCATCCATCATTCAATTTGATTTCGTTTGGCTCCCATACAGCTCAGCTGATGACGCCATTCTTACGTGCTCTCCGTCCCACTCAGCAACTTGTGTGATGAAGACGCTCGATCTGCTCACCACACAACGAATTCAACCACTGATGGTGTTAAAGATTAATATGTTTTAGAACAGTTAGTCTAATTCTGAAGACGACGCTAGTTTGACTGATTATGGCATTGGTCTTTCGCTCCTAGTCTGCTTCTGTCTGTAACGGCAGGCTCAATTCAACGTCATGCTTATCTGTTGAACAAAACAAGAGTTAGTTTTACACGCTACAACAAGTAAAAATCAGTGATAGTGGTCAAGGTTCATGGCTGGACTTGAGAGCATCTATCTTTTGTGGTGACCTTCATTATCATCCTTTAAACTGACTGGCGTCTTGTTTTAGCGTCTCTGCTTAACTCAAATAGTTAAGCCTAGACTCGGCTACCGTCGCTAATACGTCTCTACAACACTCCTACGGCCCAAATCATCAATAAGCTCTGTCGATCACGCTATTGCGTGCGACCAGCCACCTGACTTACGTCTTTCTATGACGGCTCAAAACTCGTCTTTTCACACAACATCCTCATCGCACCGATAACGAATTATCCATGTTTGATGCGTCCCTATCGCCTAATTTCGATTGACTGGCCACCGGATAGTCGTTTTGATCACCGTACTCACACTATCAACACAATTGAGATAACAGGTGCGTCTCGAACACTACTGCGTCGGACAGATCACCTCATAATTATCACCCGAAACACCCACAATCACCATACGCCGATAACGCAACGGGTGGGTCCTGAACACTACCGCATCGGACGTCATACCCTGCACTCGTCTCAAGAAACGCAACACATTCGGTGGGACGCAATATCCACCTACCACATCACAACACGCTCAACACAGCCCAAATCCATCCACCACAGAGCCAGATTTTATCCTGAAAGCTCTCCTGTCCAATAGCCTTGCCATAAAATTTTGTATAGGAAGTTATCTACATAAGATAACCCCTTCTATAATTAATCTAATACTTCTAAATATTGTTTGTGTCATAGCTGAAGCAAATTTTCTATACTAAGCGACCCAGTGGTCCCCATACAACAAAATTTAACATCAAACACATAATATACACACAATCCATGCCAAAATAAGACAAGCACATGAAAATAGGAAAATAAATACACACAACATAAAACAAATAATCACAAAACACAAATAAAACAGTGCCTATACTAATACAAATAAACATCGCCAACAAATCACAAAAATCTAATCTAATTATACACTACTTTGTTCCCGGCCGCGTTCTTCCGCTGCCGAGTGTGCCGCCCTAGTCATTCTTGTCTGTTCTGCGCAGTTTGCATACGGCCGGGGTTCGCCGGACGTATTTTGATTATTTGTGTAGGTTCTGGATTGCGGTCTTCACTCGCTCTCCAGTTCTGCACTGGTTGAGCCCTTCCATTTTTATTGGTTGGTTTCCAGTTATTATTACCCTGGTTCCACCTACGTTCCTGTGGCGGATAATGTTTGTCCTCTATTATCGCGTCACTTCGGATTGTTTCTTCAAGTTGCATGCTTTGTGGGCTGCACCGCGTTCTGCACTGGTTGATCCCTTCCATTTTTATTGGTTGGTTTCCAGTTATTATTACCCTGGTTCCACCTACGTTCCTGTGGCGGCTAATGTTTGTCCTCTATTATCGCGTCACTTCGGATTGTTTCTTCAAGTTGCATGCTTTGTGGGCTGCACCGCGGAACTTACCCGTAAGATGACAATGGTCTCTACGAGGAGTCTCAGCTTTTCTATCTAAGGCCAGCCCGCAAATATGACAATTAACAGCCTTTTCATACAAGTCATCATTTTCCTTTGATTTGGTCATGGGAATATTGATGCTGTAGAGCTTGTGAACTTGCCATGAAAGTTTTCCAAGCTCAGTGAGAAGCCAAACCGCCGGATCGCCCCCTACGTAAGACTGATAGCTAATAAGTTTACAATCATATGCGCATACAACTTGGAACGCAGCCGCATAAGGTAAGTGTTTTTGTGTGAAGGTTGTGTGTGAGGCTAAGGGGTTCCCTTCACAACGAGTAATAGGAGCCAGCAAGCATCAAAATCGGCGTACACAACAAAAGGACAACGCTGCTGGTGGTGAGCATTTTTAAATTTAATGAAGTTATTTTCCTCAGTGGGCATAACAACACGTACCGGGTCCATGCATGCACAATCTAATAGATGCGTCGCTAATAACTCTTGAGATGAAAAATAATTCAAACACCTTACACAAATATGTTGTTTTTGTTCATTTTTACTTAACTGGGAGGAAATGAGTTGGGACATGTCTTTGATCCAGACGTAGTGATAATTATCACGTTCGGAGAAGAGCAGCATGTTGACGTGCAACTCTCGCTCACATGCAAATTTTGAGAAATGGAGGGGTTCTACTACTGTATGCTTGTTCTGCTCATCTGACTTGCTTTTCCTCTCCAGGCCACAAACGTGGACCGATATTGCGGTATTCTGAGCTTAAAACTTAGGTATGTCCTGGATTCTTAAAGGGAACTCTATTCCATCAAAGTTGTACTGTCTCTTAATATCTTTGACTTTGTAACTGCTGGGACGCTCGGGATGATGTTTGTAATTGTAATTCTAATTGTAATTTCTCTCGCAAGCCAGGACTGACCATGCAAAACACGCATTATCATACTTATTTTGAACATTAATGCACGCCTGCTTTTTCTCAATATCTATAGGGAGTTTAATATAACTGGACCCTCCATTCATTGGATCATAGACATGTATATGGATGTCGAGGTGTGGTATACTGCTGAGCGCTTTAGCGGATCCACGTACTTCCATCTCGGAAAATCGGGCCATAATAGCGCTCAAGGTGGATTCTCGGTACAACTCAGCAATCGATGTGCTCCGAGAAATAACACCATTTTCACCCCATATATAATGCAGAGTAGCCGTCTCTGCGTCACCTTGATGTTTAGGGGGGTGACTCAGTTCACAGCATAACACAGCACTGCATTTAAAGGCGTTAAATTCCGGATCTTCTAAGAGTTTGAGGAGCTCGGTCTCCAAGACGGGGAGGCACGCCTCCAAAAACCTTACAGGATCGCGATACCTCCCGCATGGATTCTCAATTCTGGTGAAAGTGATTCGCCCCTCAAACGCTCTAGCAACTGCTGAGTATTCTAAGGGAGTCATTACGCCGTTATTCTGATCGAATTCGTTATCGATAGGACAGGGGAGAGAACTACCGTTAGCCATAAGGAAATTACTATTATTACTGTTGCTACAACTAGGAGTCCACCCGATAGATGAATGGACTGGTGATGGGTGATCGTAATCATCATCATTTGCGGGGAGAGGCATACGTCTCGAAAGGCATACCTTGCGTAGGCGGCGAGCTGCTGTTTCTAGAGGAGGAGGGGGTGACAGCCGGTTTGAAGGGCCAGGCTGTGGCGACGGCGGACGGGCTGCGCAGCCAAACGGTTGCGACAGCGCTGGGGGAGGAGATGGCGCTAACTCTCTCTCTCACAACCCCGCGGCCGCGGCAGTTCTTCTCTGTAATGCAGTAGAAACACGCATACATGAAAAGCAGGAAATACACCCGTCTCAAAGTTAGCTAATATCGACTCTGGCAGCTTGTAGGTGTAGGGTAGAGTTTCGATGTTTCTGTCGCTGGTTTCGAGTGGTTCTGCGAATTTTTTTCTTGGCAGGATAACACCAGTTGCATGGTATCGTCAGTTTCCGCGGCGTATTGCGATTTTATGCCGTCCTTCTGTAGTGCTTTGCATATAGTTGTGTAATTAGGACCTATCTTTGTGATTAATTACGCAATTAGGATCGATCTTTGCGTCAGTTTCTCGACCAAAATAAATAAAGTACACTAACCTAACCTTCCTCTCCCGCATCTAGACAGGTTTCATGTGTTGGGGGTGCACTTGAGCATTCCGTCCAGGAGCACCAGGGTTCGAGTCCCAGAAAGGGCTCCGGCATTTTTAATTTCCCATCAATTCCATGTGTGTCTGGTGGTTTAATTGTGTTAGGTGGGAGCACTTGGCCTTTCCACCCAGGAGGAGCAGGGTTCGAGTTCCAGAAAGGGTTTCTCTCTCTATGTCACAACCCCGCGCCGGTAATAACGACTAGAGAGTCAACACTTGCCGGATACACTGCGTGCGACCTTGTTGCTGTCTACTAACGATGCTTAGGAAAGGACTCTCTCTATATCGCAACCCGCTACGGTAATAACGACTAGAGAGGCAACACGTACCGGATACATTCGGTATTTTGGAATGGTGCCGGCCGTGTCCCAATACTCTCGCTCGGTACATTCACAAGTTGTAGTCATGGGCTCACATGTAACTGGAAAGAAATGTGGCAATTGTTGCTTTTCGAACACAAAAAAATTGTGTATCGGCGAATAAGAATGCACAATTGCCAAAAACATGCAGTGTGGTCTGTAGTTTCAGCTTCGACAGCAATGTGTCGCGCATTGCACCATCTTTACCGCTTCATGGCGTCTGTTAAGAGGAAACGTGAACAGTTCTGGTGACATTCGTAGATGACTGAAGTAACATCTCGGATCTGCCACAATAATTTCTTTCAGCACGGTTGCTGAGCAACGGGGCTGATGTATCTTTTTTTTATCTAATCTCAAATCCAAACACGTCCCTTATTCCTTTTTCTTATGCAGTAATTTCATGCAGTCATGCATTAACTCCTCCACCTAGCGTGTATCTGTCATAACTCTCAATCCAGAACCGACTCCGGCACGCACAAAACGACGAAACTGAAGCGTCGGCTGTTCTCTCTGTGTCTACAGTCACAGACGAAACCATATTCGCGAAACTGGCTTCACCAGATGAGTTTCGCAAACTAATAGCGTCACGCAAACTTGTCCTAAAACGAATAATAAATGAAGAGTAGTCTCCAGCTGTTAGTTGTAATGCGCCAAACTGTTTTCAACCGGTAAAAAGCGCATAACTTGCTTATATCGCCTCAACTTGCTATCGATTTTTATGTGCTAGGAAAATAAAGAGTTTGTTTGTTTGTTTGTTTAGTTTTCTTTTTTCTTTTTTTTTTTTAATGTGACCCCTGATAATCGAGGACAACTGTGTCATGTCAAGTCAGCGGTTGTGCTATGCCCAACAAATCAAGAACCATTTATTAGAGAACACACTAATTCTCTCTGAAAGAGGTCATCGAGTGCTGTGTTTTGAGTTTCAAATATTCGTAGGTCGCGGAAATCAGTGCCTGAAATGGTTGAGCTTGTTAATTCATATAGCTGAAAAATGGCGGTGACAGTATTTTTTCTTAATACATTTCCGCTTAGTGAGATTTTGAATAAAGAATCAGCACTCGGAAAATAAAACGCTGACTTGTACCTGTAAATGATTTAATTGCATGAAATAAAGAAAACGGGTTTAAACAGAAAAAGTCAGTATCCGACTTGTCCTTTATCCCCGAGCTATTACAAGAAAGAAAATAATCAAAGGCTTATTTGAAAGCAGACTAATCTCTTGATTACATCTTTTCGTAACATAGTGAATCCAAAGACCAATAAAGTAAAAGACTGGAATATTGGTAAAAGTAAAGTTAAAAGAAAATTGAAGGGAAGGAATAGTATTTTTCAGTGAACGAAAAGGAAGATAATTAATTTTTGGACAGGGAAAGCAAGTTTGCGTTTTATTGAAAAGTGATCAATTATAAATGAAAAGTTATTCCATTTAATTCCGAAAGGTTGAGATTAGCGGAATAGTTTATTATGATAAAATTTCAGTAGAGAGGATTTTGTTGTAGCGAGGCGCTACTTATAGAGGATATCGTTGATTTAGAAGCAGAGATAAACAATATAAAATTATGTCTTTGCCTTGTGAACGTATTCTCCGATTTACGTAAACATTTATAACGTTCACACACATTGAGTGCATATACGATTATTCGTTAAAGCTTTAAAAGAGGGGCAACTGCAAGAGGCAATGGATCTATATGACGTATTCGTCAGTTTTATACGAAAGCTATCGTTTCTGGTACCTACATTGTCGAGAAAGTGTTGTGCTGTCAGAGTACACAGAGTAAGCTTCACTGTAGGTTGTTGTTACTGGTGAAGGAAATACATCATAGACAGCCGTGTGGTCTAACGCCCAGCTTTCCGGACGGGAAGGCTTGCCGCTTAATGTCGAGGTCCGGTGTGCCGGCCAATCTGTGGATGGTTTTTAAGGCGGTTTTCCATCTGCCTCGGCGGATGCGGGCTGGTTCCCCTTATTCCGCCTCGGTTACACTATGTCAGCTTATTGCTGCACAAATTCTTTCCCCACGTACGCGTACACCATAATTACTCTACCACACAAACATTGGGGTTACACTCGTCTGGTGTGAGACATTCCCGGGGGAGTCCACTGGGAGCCAAACCGCACAATAACCCTGGGTTCGGTGTGGAGCGGCGGTGCAGTGAGTGGACTGCTCTAGGCTGTTGTCGGGTTGTGAACCACTGAGGTCTACGGCGGGGACAAAGCATCTCCGTCGTTTCTAGGCCCCAGTTCCATACAATACAATACAATACAAATACATCATTCCTACTCCTCGTAGAATCACGCATCTTGTATTTTTCTGTTGACTGATACAAGCTTTGGCGGTAGTTTATCTTTCGAACCCAGTGAACCCTGACGGTCAGATGCGTTGTTCTAATTAATATCCAGATAGCTACTTCTGACCTCATTATACCACGAAAAGTGTTACTGTGCCCATCTTTTCGTACACGGTGGTGGCGCAGCCAGCTGTAGTGTGATTTTTAGCGTGAGAGGTTGAATATCAAATGTTCCGTGAAGTCGTTGGGTTACTTACTACAGGTCTATACTGTTTACGATTATTTCAGAGTGTTGTCAAGGTCTTGTCTGTACAGCTTATTGTACTATTACGAGAGTGAGCTACACTGTCTGACGTTGCTTTTCACCTACGTATTGCAGTGCTGTTAGAGCTTGTTTATGCAGTATACCTCCTACGAGTTAGTGGTGCCTAATGGTGGCGCATAACATGGTGTAGTCGTCGTGGCTTATGGGACAGTTCATTGTTTACGTGCTAACAAACAAAACGTCGAACTTGGAACAGTAATTGTTTAATATTGTAGCAGAGCATTTTAAATTGGAGAAGAATAATAAAAGTAGGGACTGGTTTCAAATCTTTAACTGTTGTCTTATGTGGACTACCATAAGGAGTACAGTTTTGCTATTTGGAAGCGTAATACTTACTCCTTTGTCTTGTTAATCAAGAACTCTCTTATTTTGGAAATAAAATGAAAACTCTTCTAATGATAAGAATCCTCCGGCGACGAATTTTGTTTCATTTGCCGAAAGTAGATTTGCGCTTTACCAAAACTATGGTTCGATAGGTTTGGTGCAGTACATAAATGACGTAGTAAATGGCAGGATTACTGGTAGTATTGGCAGCATTAGTAGGGAAAGAAACATAAATGAATGCATGAGAGAGTTACTGGCAGCCAACGACTTCCCTTTCTTTTTGTTTGTTTGTTTGCTTGTTTTGTACATAATTAAAACAGCACATTGTTCAGTGTCAGCCCATTGTGTATTTCATATCCCTACAAAGAATAACTTACATTTTATAAGTAATGAAAGATGATACCGTAAATTCTGCGCTTTTATGTGAGCAAAGCAGTTGCTTTTGATGCAAGTACAGTTTACATGGACAATCATAAAAAATCTGTATAATTATTGCTGTTATTTTGTACTCTAAGGAACGTTCTTCAACGTGACGTAAGGCAAGAGTTTCCTGCTGTTGCTGATAAGTGCGAACGTTGTTTATGAAATATGTTTTATATAAGCTCGGCGAAGTACTGAAGCGACGTCTCATATTTTTTGTCGTTTGGTTTTTTTAATTTTACCTATTTTTTGGAGGACCTTGCGTTTTCTAGCGCTAGGTGATAATTCTGCATTGCATTTTTTTAAATTTTTGCTGATAAATCCCTTTGTTTCACGTTACTAACTACCAATTTTCAAACAAAAATTTAATGAAACACTGATAATTTCAATTTTATTGTAAGTCGGCCGAAGTGGCCGTGCGGTTAAAGGCGCTGCAGTCTGGAACCGCAAGACCGCTAAGGTCGCAGGTTCGAATCCTGCCTCGGGCATGGGTGTTTGTGATGTCCTTAGGTTAGTTAGGTTTAACTAGTTCTAAGTTCTAGGGGACTAATGACCTCAGACGTTGAGTCCCATAGTGCTCAGAGCCATTTGAACCATTTTTTTATTGTAAATAGTGTCTAGTTTTAGGTAACAGACAGGACGATAAGCACGTAGAACGAAAATTTTCCGTAGCCCTTCACGTATCCTCACTCAATTCCTAGACAGTTCACAACTTCCGGTCTAGGGGAAACAAGTAAGACAGTGATCGGTTCACCGCTTCCGGTTTCTAGGGGTGCTCGCATACGCAAAGCGATCGAAATGAGGTAACGCCCGGTAGGTACGCAACACACCTGATGTATAGGTAACGTGGTCACGATCGCAAATGACAAAGGCTACTAGGGAAGCTACTCTAGTCTATGCTTGAGTAGAACAGTTGTAAGTAGGCTGTTTAGGTTTTTATGTTGGTAACGCCACGTAGCGCTCTGTATGAAAATCACTGGCTGTGCTGAGTGCAGTCTGTGGCTGGTTGGCATTGTTGGAATATTCGCTATTGTAGTGTTGGGCAGTTGGATGTGAACAGCGCGTAGCGTTGCGCAGTTGGAGGTGAGCCGCCAGCAGTGGTGGATGTGAGGAGAGAGATGCCAGAGTTTTGAGAGGTTGCTATAAGCGGACGATCTGGACGTGTGTCCATCAGAGACAGTAAATCTGTAAGACTGGATTTCATGAGCCGATATATATATATATTTACCTTAATAATGTTCAAAAGTCATTATATATATATATAATGACTTTTGAACATTATTAAGGTAAATACATTGTTTGTTCTCTATCAAAATCATTCATTTGCTAACTATGCCTATCAGTAGTTAGTGCCTTCAGTGGTTAGAACTTTTATTTAGCTGGCAGTATTGACGCTCGCTGTATTGAAGTAGTTCGGGTAACGAAGATTTTTGTGAGGTAAGTGATTCATGAAAGGTATAGGTTATTGTTAGTCAGGGCCATTCTTTTGTAGGGATTATTGAAAGTCAGATTGCGTTGCGCTAAAAATATTGTGTGTCAGTTTAGTGATGATCAGAATAAGTAAAGAGAGAAATGTCTGGGTACGTTCAGTTTTGCTCAGCTGTTTGAAGATCTAATAACGTAAGGGGTTACCAGCACAGTAATTCATTAATTTTTTTAAGGGGACGTTTCACAGTCTACGGTAGTTTTGCAACCATGGCTTATCTAAAGACATCACTATGCGTGCCTTAAGCTGTAGAAATGTTTTTGATTGAACATTTATTCCATAATTTTATTGGTCAGTATTTTAACTCTTTTGAGTTATGTCAGTAGGAAGAACATTCACCATTGCGAGTGGTAACCTGTTATTTATTTCACCTCAATTTTCCACTTCAGTGTGGTTTTACGATTTAATGCATATATGGAAACAAACATGTGACAGTGATTAAAATCGAATTTTATTTTCGCTACTGCTGATAATTCTGGAAATTAGAGCCCATATGTCAGCACCGACGAAGGCGTCGCAATTTTGACTGTTTTCAGTTGTGTAAATAGAAAGAACAGTTGCCATTGCAAGTAGGGATCTGTTGTTTATTTTACTTCAATATACTACTTAAAACATAAATTTAAAAAAAGCAGAAAGGGGAAAAAAGTGCTTAGGATTACTGCCCCTTCATCACGGGTCCTGGATCGGAGATTTGTTTTCGTTCTGATATTGGGTGCTCTTCTCATAATTTCGCCTCATCTCATCTTAATCGACGCGCAAGTCGTCAAAATGGTGTCAAATAGAAAGACTTGTACCGACCGGCCGAACTGCTGCAGATGGAAGAATTTGTGGGAATATTTGTAAATGCAGTGTGTAAAACTGATGGTGTAAACGAGTTAAAATGTGCTGTAATTTCTTTCCCATTATTATTTTCACTCTACTTGTCGAACATGCCCATAGTTCTTCTACAAGAGCTGGCCGCCGTGGTTGAACGGTTCTAGGCGCTTCAGTCTGGAAACGCGCTGCTGCTACGGCCGCAGGTTCGAATCCTGACTCGGGCGTGGATGTGTGTGATGTCCTTGGATTAGTTAGGTTTAAGTAGTTCCAAGTCTAGGGGACTGATGACCTCAGATGTTAAGTCCCATAGTGCATAGAGTCATTTTTTTCGTCTACAAGAGAGGTGGATAGGAAGCAGTGTGCTGCAAGCCGTGGCCAGCGAGCAGAAAGCCAAGCGCGGAACTGCCTTGTGCGGACTGTGATAAGCGAACCGGTCCGTGCCCGTTGCTTTGTCTTATCTTCATTGCCTGACAGTGGGGCATTCTTACTGCCCGCACGAGGCGGAGAAATAAACGGGCGTTTTGTCGCGTCCTTCTCTCAGCCTTACATGCCGCTCAGTGTTATTTTCGTGTCCAACGGATGATGCTAGCAATAAACTTTTCTCAACTGGAACGTAACCACTTGTTTAATGCTATACTGCCGAGCTGTTTCCATTTTCTGCACAATATTTCGACGACCGACCCACCGGTGTTCTTCAGGTGCTGTGAGTTTTGTTGTTATGCGTACTCGCTCTCTGGACTCGAAATCACAAGCGCTTGAGGAAGACTTTCTGGGCCGGTCGCCGAAATATTGGGCATAAAATGGAGACAGCTCGGCGGTACACTGGAGAGTACATCATTAATCAATCAACTCACAGATCACACGCAATATTAATTTCCCTTTACCACGGTTTCTAAACATCTTCAAGTTCACACCATGACGGTTACTGCTTCACCTGACTCCCTACTTTAAATCCTGTATCACGCGAGGCACCTATCCTACACAGGGCTCCACCAGAGGCCCACGTTTACAAGTCGGGAGTCAAAAGAAACCATATGGTTCCAGAGGCATCAAACAATGGTTCAAATGGCTCTGAGCACTATGGGACTTAACATCTGAGGTCATCAGTCCCCTAGAACTTAGAACTACTTAAACACACATCCATGCCCGAGGCAGGATTCGAACCTGCGACAGTAGCTGTCGCGCGGTTCCGGACTGAAGCGCCTAGAACCGCTCGGCCACCGCGGCCGGCTGTTAAACATATACGTTGTATATATAGGACTGAAGCGATGAATGACAATTTTTACCAAGGCAGGATTCGAACCGGACTCTTCTGCTCAGTCGGAAGATGTGCTAACCACTACACCACCCTGTCACAGTGCTTTCCACACCTCCGTCCTTAGTCCAAAAGCCCATTCTTGACTCAGTCCATTTGGTATTCCCCATAAACTCGAATACCATTGCAGAGGATCTCCAATTGTTTTAGAATATCACTTCACCATAGTACGGAATGGGCGATGCTGCCTGAAACTCAGGCACAGGTGCCTTAATCAAATGAAATTACATGATTCCAGAGACCTTTCCAAGTCTCAGACATTTGGGTTCTGTATAAGCAGACCAAAGCGACAGATGAAAATTTGTACGAAGTCCGGCATTCGAACCCGTGTCTCTTGCTCACTAGAGAGGTGCTCTAACCACTACGCCACGCTGGCGCAGCGCCTTTGCAGCAGTGCACGGACTATCCTAGCACTCCTCCCCCTTCGATCCAAATTCCAATTCATGTCAGCTCTCTTGGTATTTCCCCCCAAACTAGAACAGCCTTGCAGAGGCTATCCATTGTAAAAGCACATCAATATCGAACAAAACGGGAAATCCTGCCTGAAACCCAGGTGCAGGCGCTTTAATCAAATGAAACTATATCCTTCCAGAGACCTTTTCAAGTCTCAAATAGCTATGACGTATGTATGCAGACTAAGGAGACGAATGAAAATTTGTACCGTGGTCGGGATTTGAACCCGGTTCTCCTACTCACTATGTAGATGCGCTAACCACTACACCAGCCTGGCACCGTGGCTTTACACAATTCCACGGACTATACAAGCATGCCTCCCTCCTCAGTCCGAATTCCTATTCAAGCTCCAGTGAAAATTCCCATAAACTCGAACATCATTGAAAAGACTCTCCAACTGTATGGAATGGCACCTCAGCGTCCAACGAAGTGGCACTGCCCATGTGCGGAATGAGCAAACCTTTGACTGGCCTGCGTCATCTGCTACAAATTGCAGTCGAGTCGATCGTCGCCAGAAATACCCGAAAACGCGTCCCGGTCGGAGTACAATGTGAATGCCTCGATCTCTCTCCCAGCAATTCCTTCCGCAGGCCGGATTAAAACCAATCGCCGGTTGCACACCCGAGGTCTATACGCTTCGATACGCGTCCTAATCTCGCTTATCTTGTTGTCATAGTGCCTCCACGAGATAAGCGACGAAGCGAGCAGTAATATTACGAAATATTACTGGAATGCGGGTCCATATATTTACCACTACAGTGATAGTGTAGCCAGTGATATGGAGACAGACTGGGAGAGTGCTGACGATATAACTCCAGTCATATACACTACTGGCCATTAAAATTGCTACACCAAGAAGAAATGCAGATGATAAACGGGTATTCATTGGACAAATATATTATAGTACAACTCACATGTGATTACATTTTCACGCGGTTTGGGTGCATAGATCCTGAGAAATCAGTACCTAGAACAACCACCTCTGGCCATACTAACGGCCTTGATACGCATGGACATTGAGTCAAACAGAGCTTGGATGGCGTGTACAGGTACAGCTGCCCTTGCAGCTTCAACACGATACCACAGTTCATCAAGAGTAGTGACTGGCGTATTCTGACGAGCCAGTTGCTCGGCCACCATTGGCGAGACGTTTTCAATTGTGAGAGATCTGGAGAATGTGCTGGACACGGCAGCAGTCGAACATTTTCTGTATCCAGAAAGGCCCGTACAGGACCTACAACATGCGGTCGTGCATTATCCTGCTCAAATGTAGGGTTTCGCAGGGATCTAATGAAAGGTAGAGCCACGGGTCGTAACACATCTGAATTGTAACGTCCACTATTCAAAGTGCCTTCAATGCGAACAAGAGGTGACCGAGACGTGTAACCAATGGCACCCCATACCATTACGCCGGATGATACGCCAGTATGGCGATGACGAATACACGCTTCCAATGTGCGTTCACCGCTATGTCACCAAACACGGATGCTGTAAACAGCACCTGGATTCATCCGAAAAAATGACGTTTTGCCATTCGTGCACCCAGGTTCGTCGTCGAGTACACCATCGCAGGCGCTCCTGTCTGTGATGCAGCATCAAGGGTAACCGCAGCCATGGTCTCCGAGCTGATAGTCCGTGCTGCTGCAAACGTCGTCGAACTGTTCGTGCAGGTGATTGTTGTCTTGCAAACGTCCCCATCTGTTGACTCAGGGATCGAGACGTGGCTGCACGATCCGTTACAGCAATGCGGATAAGATGCCTGTCATCTCGACTGATAGTGGTACGAGGCCGTTGGGATCCAGCACGGCGTTCCGTATTACCCTCCTGAACCCACCGATTCCATAATTTGCTAACAGTCATTGGATCTCGACTAATGCGAGCAGCAATGTCGCGATACGATAAACCGCAATCGCAATAGGCTACAATCCGACCTTTATCATAGTCGGAAACGTGATGGTACGCATTTCTTCTCTTTACACGAGGCATCACAACAACGTTTCACCAGGCAACGCCGGTCAACTGCAGTTTGTGTATGAGAAATCGGTTGGAAGTTTTCCTTATGTCAGCACATTGTAGGTGTCGTCAGCGGCGCCAACGTTGTGTGAATGCCCTGAAAAGCTAATCGTTTGCATATCACAGGATCTTCTTCTTGTTGGTTAAATTTCGCGTCTGTAGCACGTCATCGTCGTGGTGTAGCAATTTTAATGGCCAGTAGTGTATATTTCAGAAATTGGGATAGGCAAAATGATGCGGTTGGCGGCATAACATTCACAAACACACATCTGATTTTTTGCATGTTAGTTATTGACGAATATGCCCATCCCCAGCAGATGGTGCACTGTGTGGAATGGACGACAGAGACCAAATCAGAAAACCAGGTGTAGCGTAACTACTGGACACATTACAGAAGCACATTTCCATCACACTCGACCATGAGGCGTTGGAAGACGAAGTTCAAGAAAACGGCAAGTGTCACGAAGATTTCTGGGTGTCCACGAACGAGTGATGTGGACGTGAAACGGATCAAACAAGCATTTATCAGGATCCTAACCAAATCAATCCGTTAGTTGTCTCGACAGCTTTAGCTACCACCGACCACAGTACACAGGGTGCCACACAAGGGACTGAAGCTTTGTGCCTGCTGCTGCGCCTCAAACTGATGAATGACGCCCAGCCCATTCTTTAGCAATAAGAAACTTGTGTCCCTTCTTCCAGGAGTGCTAGTTCTGCAAGGTTCGTAAAAGAACTTCTGTGAAGTTTGGAAAGTAGGAGGCGAGGTACTGGCAGAATTGAAGCTGTGATGACGGGTCGTGAGTCTTGCTTGGTAGAGCACTTGCCCGCGAAAGGCAAAGGTCCCGAGTTCGAATTTCGGTCCGGTACCCAGTTTCAATCTGGCAGGAAGTTTCACATCAGCTTACACTCCGCTACAGAGTGAAAATCTCATTCTGGGAACATTTGCAGTGCATAAAAACATTCACTGTTGAGCGATCATGTAGGCTCAATAATGATAATAATGTTGTTGTTGTTGCTGTGGTCTTCGGTCCAGAGACTGGTTTGATGCAGCTCTCCATGCTACTCTATCCCGTGCAAGCTTCTTCATCTCCCAGTACCTACTGCAGCCTACATCCTTCTGAATCTGTTTAGTGTATTCATCTCTCGATCTCCCTCTACGATTTTTACCCTCCACGCTAAAATGGTGATCCCTTGATGCCTCAGAACATGTCCTACCAACCGATCCCTTGTTCTAGTCAAGGTGTGCCACAAATTTCTCTTCTCCCTAATTGTATTCAGTACCTCCTCATTAGTTATGTGATCTACCCATCTAATCTTCAGCATTTTTCTGTAGCACCACATTTCGAAAGCTTCTATTCTCTTCTTGTCTAAACTATTTATCGTCCACGTTTCACTTCCATACATGGCTACACTCCATACAAATACTTTCAGAAACGACTTCCTGACACTTAAGTCAATACTCGATGTTAACGAATTTCTCTTCTTCAGAAACGCTTTCCTTGCCATTGCCAGTCTACATTTTATATCCTCTCTACTTCGCCCGTTATCAGTTATTTTGCTCCTCAAATAGCAAATTGATTTACTATTTTAAGTGTCTCATTTCCTAATCTAATTCCCTCAGCATCACCCGATTTAATTCGAATGCATTCATTTATCCACGTTTTGCTTCTGTTGATGTTCATCTTATATCCTCCTTTCAAGACACTGTCCATTCCGTTCAGCTGATCTTCCAGGTCCTTGACTGTCTCTAACAGTATTACAATGTCATCGGCGAACCTCAAAGTTTTTATTTCTTCTCCATCGATTGTAATTTCTACTCCGAATTTTCCTTTTGTTTCCTATACTGCTTGCTCAATATACAGATTGAGTAACATCGGGGATAGGCTACACCCCTGTCTCAGTACTTCCCTTTCATGCCCCTCGATTTTTGTAACTGCCATCTGGTTTCTGTACAAACTGTAAATAGCCTTTCGCTCCCTGTGTTTTACACCTGCCACCTTCAGAATTTGAAAGAGAGTATTCCAGTCAACATTGTCAGAAGCTTTCTCTAAGTCTACAAATGCTAGAAACGTAGGTTTGCCTTTCCTTAATCTATTTTGTAAGATGAGTCGTAAGGTCAGTATTGCCTCACGTGTTCCAACATTTCTACGGAACCCAAACTGATCTTCCCCGAGGTCCGCTTCTACCAGTTTTTCCATTCGTCTGTAAAGAATTCGTGTTAGTATTTTGCAGCCGTGGCTTATTACACAGATAGTTCGGTTATTTTCACATCTGTCAACACCTGCTTTCTTCGGGATTGGAATTATTATATTCTTTTTGAAGTCTGAGGGTATTTCGCCTGTCTCATTCATCTTGCTCACTAGATGGTAGAGTTTTGTCAGGACTGGCTCTCCCAAGGCTGTTAGTAGTTCTAATGGAATGTTGTCTACTCCCGGGGCCTTGTTCCGAGTTAAATAATAATAATAATAATAGTACGACACACCACGAACGAATTATTGAAATGGGATTGAAATCGGTAGAGGTGATGTACATACACAAAGAGACAAATTGTTACAATTCCAGAAAACCTGGATGGTTTATTCAAGAGAAAGAGCTTCACAAATTGAACAATTAAAAAATGTGTTGGTCCACCCCTGGCTGGGAGCTATTCGGCTTGGCACTGACTGATAGTGTTCCTCCTCATGAGGAATGTCGTGGCGAATTCTGTCCAGTTGGCGCGTTCACTGGTCATGGGGGCTCAGCTTCTAAGTGGAACTCTTCAATGGAGGCAATTCTACTCCAGTCAACGAGATTCCAGGAGGAAGACGTGTCCAGAGACGCTCTGGACAGCGATAGGATAACAACCTGACTGTCGCTCGCCATTCGGGCGGACAGCCAGGTGTGGTGGTCCGGCGTGCCACTTCTTTTCGTACCAGGTCTTCTCTTGTTGTCGTATGCGGCAGCCTTACAGTACAGCGGTGCGTAGACGATATTGTACACCGTATTTTCTTCCCCACCATGGCAAGACATCCTGGGCTTACATTTCAGCAAGATAATGCCCGCCCGCGCACACCGATAGTTTCATTGAATGTCTGTGCTTCCCATACCCTACCCTGGCCAGCAAGTTCACTGGATGTCTCGTCAATAGAGAATGTTTGGGACATTATGGGCAGGACCCTCCAATCAGCCCAGGACTTTGATGATCTAACGCCCCAACTGGAAATAACTTGGCATCCGGTTGACTCAAGAGTTTATGCAACAACTCTGTCAATAAATGCCGAGCTGAATAACTGCTTGTTTAAGGGCCAGAGGCGGACGAACGTATTATTGACTTGCTGAGTTTGTGAAGGTCTTTCTCTTGAACAAATCATCTTCTGAAATTATAATCATTTGTTTGCCTTACACATACATCACATCTACCGATTTCCGTCCCATTCGGATAAACCCTTAGTGGTGCGTCGTTTTCTTTTCTTTCCTTTTTTTGTCTTAGAGTTTATATTAAACTGAAAGAAAGGTGACATCGAACAGTTGTAAAAACTCACTTAGATTTCTAAGATAGCGTCCGTGTTCAGAGATATTGAAATGTTGCATAATACCATATTTGAGGTTCAGGGTGTTGAATAACGTGTCGTGTAGTTAGTAGTTAACCTGTCAGAAAATATGGCTTATTTATCATTCCACGTAAAATTTCGCACATAAGTTTTGTATGAAAATCTCAACACCTATAACTTAGCACTCTTTTCGTTGTACATCTGCCACGCACCTTGCAAAGAGCTTTGCAGGTGTTAACTTCAGCCACGTCAAAAACAGTCTGATGCAGTTAGTGTCCTTGAACAATAATAGATGATAAGCTGTTTTCTCTCGAAGCTTCTAGAGCTTTCGATAAGCCAACAAAATTATTGAAAATTTCTTGATGACGTGTATTTATGTGAAGAATTTTAGTAATATCAGCTGATAACAAAGGTTAAGGCATTTGCAAATATTAAGACTGGAAACTTACTGTTATGTTATAACATAGATTATATATCGATATAAGAAATATAAAAATATAAGAATATATCCACAGAGGCAAAGATAAGCCACTACAAGGCAACAGTGAGGAATGCAGTATTATATGCTGCCGAGACGATGACACTACGAAGAAATGGGGCAGAACAACGAGAGAAAGAAGAGAGAAAAATGCTAGGTCCCAAAAGAGGTGGAGAGAGGTGGATGTAAAGACCTAGGGAAGAATTGTACCGGAACATGAGAACAATATCCGGGGAAATTAGACTCAAAAGGACAAGGTGTGCTGGACATGTAGTTAGGATGAGTATGGACAGAATGACGAAGAGAACGTGGGGAACAACAGGGAGGACAAGGGGAAACACAGGAACCAAGTGGGTTGTTGAACTTCAGAAGGACTAGTTGGAATTGGGGATCAAGCTCTAAGGAAAGGAAAATTGGAGGAACAAATATACACCGACCAATATTCCGGAGATCATTGACAGAGAAGAATAAAAGAAAAGATTAGAGTGTCACCAGTGGAGCCGACAAGAGAAACGGAAACTGAAGATGTCGGAAGAAGAGCGGGAGAGAAGAGGAGAAAGAATGAAGAGGTTCTGGGAGGAGAAGAGGAAAACGCAATCCACAGAGGGGCTACCCGTGGTCCTACAGAGGCCGTGACGCAAGAAGAAGAAGAAATATAAAAATATAAATGGTGACATCTTTTTATCCGCGCTTTAAATAGTTCAAAAATGGTTCAAATGGCTCTGAGCACTATGGGACTTAACATCTGAGTTCATCAGTCCCCTAGAACTTAGAACTACTTAAACCCAACTAACCTAAGGACATCACACATATCCATGCCCGAGGCAGGATTCGAACCTGCGACCGTAGCAGTCACGCGGTTCCAGACTGAAGCGCCTAGGACCGCTCGGCCACACCGGCTGGCCTTTAAATAGTCTGTTAAAATTATTAATGAGTAATGTTGCTTTGCTGTTGAATTTTTGTAAACTAATCATCAAAGTGCATCTTTGCGTAAAGTGAACATATCGATACATAAAAAACAAATGTACTTACGGCAAAATTTACGCTCCGGTGTTAAAAACGTTCATAAACATCACAGTAGTGATTATGTAATTTATAAACGGAAACAATACCAAATCTGGTTAGAATTTAGGTGCTATCGCTTACGTCCCCCGAAAAATGTGTTTCATTGCATAGACAAAAGCGCAAAGCATTTGCAATTGAGATCCTGAGTCATATCAAGCTACGTCGAAAAGGTGATGTTCATAGGCTAAGCTTCCTTTCATGTGTCCAAAAAGGTAATCCTACACAAGGTGATGATCTGTGACTCTGAGAATACCCACTTTGGGATACGAATTGTGCGCGACAGAAACAAACGTGTGGCGTGATTTGATTCGCGACCGCATCGTGCGACCGTTTTCCTTCGCAGACACGGCGTTAACCTCGGCTGTTTATCTGAGTATGTTGGAACGTTGGCATTTCCACAAGTCGAAGAACTGAAACCCGACATCATGCTACACAGGGAAGTGCCTCTCCACAATGGGCCTCGAAGCTTTGGATGACGCATTTCCAGATCGCTGGGTTGGGAGAAGAAGACCCATCAGCTGGCCCCCAAGGTCTCCACATGTAACCCCATTAGATTTTTTTCTTGAAAGACGCTGCAACTCACTTCAGAGCAGCAATTGCACGCATTAATGAGGACGCGCTAAGTCAGACATGGGAGGAACTGGAATATCGTTTAGAAATGCTACATGCTACAGATGAAGCGCGCGTTGAACTCTGTTCTGGCTGTCAATATTATGCCTTCCTACCTATTCGTGTTCCTGAAATGTACATCATAACTCATGCTCATAAATTAAGGATAATTGCAGAATATGGTGCCACACAACGTGGCACTACACAAAACTGGCGCTAATAGTATAGGCACAGAGGGAACACACACGACACAGATCTGTAAGTCCACAGTATAGGTGATAAGTTGAGAAAACCGTCCCGAAACACATGTGCTACAAAACGCTACTGTTTCCAGCGCATGTACCCCGACATCAATGTGGGATATGATCACCATGCACACGTATACAGGCCGCACAACGGGTTGGCATACTCTCGATCAGGTGGTCGAGCAGCTGCTGGGGTATAGCCTCCCATTCTTGCACCAGTGCCTGTCGAAGCTCTTGAAGTATCGTAGGGGTTTGAAGACGTGCAGCGATACGTCGACCGAGAGCATCCAAGACGTGCTCGATGGGGTTTAGGTCTGGACAACAGGCAGGCCACTCCATTCGCCTGATATCTTTCGTTTCAAGGTACTCTTCCACAATGGCAGTTCGGTGGGGCCGTGCGTTATCATCTGTCAGGAGGAAGGTGGGACCAACTGCACTCCTGAAAAGGTGGACATAATGGTGCAAAATGACGTGCCGATACACCTGTCCTGTTACAGTTCCTCTGCGAAAGACATGCAGGGGTGTATATGCACCAATCATAATCCCACCCCACATCATCAAACCACGACCGCCAAACAGGTGCCTTTCAAGGACATTAAGGGGTTGGTATCTAGTTCCTGGTTCACGCCAGATGAAAACCCGGCGGGAATCACAGACTATACCTGGATTCGTCCGTGAACATAACCTGGGACCACTGTTGCAGTGACCATGTACTGCGTTCTTGACACCAGGCTTTACGGGCCCTCCTGTGACCTGGGGTCTGTGGAATGCACCTTGCAGGTCTGCGGGTGAATAAACCATGTCTGTTCAGTCGTCTCTAGACTGTGTGCAGACAATTGTTCCAGTGGCTGCGCTAAGGTCGAGAGCAAGGCTACCTACAGTATTCCGTGGCCGCCTGGGGGCACTGATGGTGGTGTTGTACACTGTGGACGCCCCGTATTCTAGCGCCTGGACACGTTTCCTGTCGTTGCCACAATCTTGAGATCACACTTGCACACGGAGGACCCGTGCTACGACCGGCTGTGTTTGACCAGCCTCCAGTCGCCCTAGTATTTTACCCCTCATAACGTCATCAATATGTGTTCTTCGAGCCATTTTCAACACACAGTCATCATTAGCACGCCTGAAAACGTCTGCACTCTTATTCGCTGCACCGTACTCTGACATGCACCAACACACCTCTGCTTATGTGGACTGCTGCCAGCGCCACCGTGCGACGACCGCAAGTCAAATGCACCGCATGAAGATACCCCGAGGTGACTTAAACCCGCAAACCGCCCACCAGAGCGTTGTTTCACCATGTATCAGCATTATCCTTTTTATGAATGTAGTTGCAAGGCGGTCGTTGGCCCCGCAACAGCCTCATTCGACACCCAGGCACACAGCCAGGTCTTTGGCTTCTACCACGTCTTTGACAGTAGAGGTTCCATGAGGGACGGGGTGCCATTGGATGCATGCCCTCCTCAAGGATATTTTACTGCAAATCAGAATGAAAGGAGGCGGGGAGTGTTGTCAGTAGAGAAGGAGTACACTACACAGACTGGGTCACTCATGAGGGCTCAGTGACTTCGAATGTGGACTGGATGACAATTCAGCAATAAAACCATCTGGGGCTCTCGACCCCTTTTAAGGCTGTCAAAGTCGACTGTTGCTGATGTGATTGTAAACTAGAAACGCAGAAGAAGAGCCACAGCCAAATTAAGCCCAGGCAGACCATATCTACTGATGGACAGGGACTGTCGAGCGTTATGGAGAGTGGTTTCTCTAAAATCGCATGAAATCAGCTAAAGGTATCAGCTGTGAGTCTCAGACTGCTACCAGCAGTCCAGCTAGTACAGTGACTGTGTATGTAATTAAAAATGTGGTACAGTGGTCAAGGACTTCCTCATAAGCCACTATTTCTGTAGTCAGTGCTGAGCGCCTCTCGACGGGGTGGAAAGAGCGATGCCACTGCACAGTGGATGACGAAACGACGGATTTGGAGTGATGAATCACGTTGTACTTGCAGCTATCCGATGGAAGGCCAATGGCTCGCCACAGTGGTAACACCAGTTCCCGTCAGATCACCGAAGTTAAGCAATGTCGTGCTGGGCTAGCACTTGGATGGGTAACCATCCAGACTGCCGAGCGCTGTTGGCCAGTGGGGTGAACTCAGCCCTAGTGAGGCAAACTGAGGAGCTACTTGATTGAGAAGTAGCGGCTCCGGTCTCGGAAACTGACATACGGCCGGGAGAGCAGTGTGCTGACCACATGCCCCTCCATATTCGCATCCAGTGACGTCTATGGGCTGAAGATGACACGGAGGCCAGTCGGTACTGTTGGGCCTTCATGGCCTGTTCGGGAGGAGTTTTAGTTTTTACCCGATGGAAGGTTTTACGTCTGGCGAAGGCCTGGAGAACGTTACCTGCCAACAAGCATAGTGACAATACTGGAGTTCAGAGGCGGCAGTGTTACGTTATGAAGGTATTTCTCGTGGTTTGGATGTGGTACAAGAGCTGTGCCTAAGAAAAAGCTAAGTACAGAAGGATATGGCCCCTTTTCGCTGTATTGTGTACATCAGAGGAACAGCTCGGAGATGATTACTGTTTGGATCAGCATCACAATGCGCTGTCACAAAGCACCATCCGCGAGGCAATGGTTTGTGGAAAATAATATTCCTGAAATCTACTGCGTTGTCCGCAGTCCCCAACTGAACCCAACGGAACACCTTTGGGTTGAGTTAGAATGTCAACTTCGCACCAGACACGAGTGTCCAACATCACTACTCACTCTGATTTAAGTTCTTCAAGAAGAATGTGCTGCCATTCTTCCAGAGACCTTCACCCACTTCATTGAAAGTGTTCGCCAACAGAGCTCAAACCAACGTAAAGGCGAAGGGTGAACACACCCCATATTAAAGTCCATTAACAGATATCCACATACGAGGGTTATTCGGAAAGTAAGGAACGATCGGTCGCATAATGGAAATCACAGTGAAAATCTGAACAGATGCGTTGGGCACTGCTTCTAGTACCCCCGTCGATGGCATCATGTCGCTGTTTTCGGTTCTGAGCTCACAGTGAGAACGTAAAGATGATTGGAAATTAGCGTCTCCCGCCAAGTATGAGAGCCTGGCGAAAGATTTCGCCTGAAGCTATGCGGTCCACGTAACGTAACTGTCACGCGGTTCGTTCAACACGACAATTCTCGGTCGCACTCTGCAAGGGCAATGAAGATGCTCATGCAGCGTTTTCGATGGGAAGTGTTTGATCACCCACAATACAGCCCGTAATTGGCTATCCCTGAGGTTCATCTCTGCTCAGATGGACCGCCAGCTACGAAGACAATATTTTGAACCAGACAGCGAGTAGAAAATTGTCGAAAAGCACTGGCGGCTGTCTTCTATAACGAGGGAATTGAAAAGTTGATACAACGCTACGACAGATGTCTAAGTCTGAGTAGCTGGAAGGTGTAGCTAACCACTGTAAAATAAAACAGTTTTGATTTTCACAGTGGTGTCCATTTCGCGACCTGCGTTCGTTACTTTCCGAATAGCCCTCTTACTTTTGATCAAACAGCGTACCACGAAAACTACGAATACGGAAATTCGCAAGAAAACTTAGAAAAGTACAATCTACAGTGTCTGCCAGAGAAATGCTTACACATTTTGAGGAACCAAAAGTATTACTTAAGTGTTTATTTTACATTTAATAATTGATCACACATGTTGTATAACCTTCAGTTTATCACATGGTTACTTTAAATGTTAAAAATGTTCGCCGTTGGCGGCTATACACATAACAGAACGACGAGCGGTCGCCGCAACTACGTCAGTCAACGTTACAGTGGAGATCGCTGCACCTGTCCCTCTAATCTCCTGCCGAAGTTCCTCCAGCGTGCGTGGCTTACGTTGATAGACGATATCTTTCACAGTTCCCCACAAGTAAAAGTCCACAGGTGTTAGATCTGGCGACCGTGGAGGGAACTCACTGGGCCCTCTTCGTCCAATCCAATGCCCCGGAAAACTAGAACGGCTAGGTGGTAGTGTGGTGGCGCCCCGTCCTGTTGGTAGAAGACCTCTTCATCGGCTCCATAAAGCCCACGTATACATGGCAAAATTGATGAGTGTAACATTTCCCAGTAGACTTTTACAGTGATAGTAGCATCAAAGAAAAAGGGTCCTACTAAGCCCCTAGATTATATTGTCGACACCACATCTGAACCGCTGGCAGATTGACCGTTTTATCCACATAAATATGCGGATTTTCCGGTGCCCAGTACACATTGTTATGCCGATTCACGGTTCCATTATGTTTAAATTGTGCCTCGTCAGTCCCAACTACCTTCGTCACAAATCGTTCGTCATCAGTTACCATTTTCTGATACCATTCCCAAAATTGTATTCGGCGATCAGGATCGTCATCATTAATTGCGTGCAGTAATCGTGCAATGTAAAATTTCCACTTTGTAGCTTTCAGAATTCTTCGTACACTTGTACTGCTAACCCCCATTTCACGTGCACATTGCGCAGCGGACTTCTGTGGAGAATTAACAAACGTTTCCGACACGAGAGCCGGAGAGCCGACGAAGCAGAACTTGTAGCTGTACGCTGTCTTCCTGATCTTCCTTTGTGAATAACGGAAGTTGTTCCATGTAATTCAAACTTGTCAATGATGTGTTTAATTGTTAGGCGGGTTGGCGGTTCTGTTTCAGACTCCCCCCTCCACTGACGTTGCACTTCAACAGCAATTTTTTTTTTTTGGTCATCAGTCTTCTGACTGGTTTGATGCGGTCCGCCACGAATTCATCTCAAAGTAGCTCTTGCAACCTATGTCCTCTATTATTTGCTGGATGTATTTCAATCTCTGTCTTCCTCTATAGTTTTGGCCTTCTACAGCTCCCTCTAGGACCACGTCTTAACACATGTCGCAGCTTGTGAGATGTCCTGTCATCCTGCCCCTTCTCCTTATCAGTGTTTTCCACATATTCCTTTTCCCTCCGACTCTGCGCAGAACCTCCCCATTCCTTATCTTATCGGTCCACCTAATTTTCAACATTCGTCTGTAGCATCAATTCTCAAATGCTTCGATTCTCTTCTGTTCCAGTTTTCCCACAGTCCATGTTTCACTACGATACAATTCCCTTCTCGAGACGTACATTCTTAGAAATTTCTTCCTCAAATTAAGCCCGGTATTTGATATTAGTAGACTTCTCTTGTACAGGAATGCCCTTTTTGCCATTGCTAGTCTGCTTTTGATGTCCTCCTTGCTCCGTCCGTCACTCTTTATTTTACTGTCTAGATAGCAGAATTCCTTAACTTCATCTACTTTGTGACCATCGATCCTGATATTAAGTTTCCCGCTGTTCTCATTTCTACTACGTCTCATTACTCTCAATCCAAACTGTGTACTGATTAGACTGCTCACTCCATTCAGCAAATCATGTAATTCTTCTTCACTTTCACTCAGGATAGCAATGTCATCAGCGAATCGTATCATTGACATCCTTTCACCTTGAATTTTAATTTCACTCCTGAACCTTACTTTAATTTCCATCATTTCTTCCTCGATGTACAGATTGAATAGTAGGGGCGAAAGACTACATCCTTGTCTGACATCCTTTTTAATCTGAGCACTTCGTTCTTGGTCTTCCACTCTTATTATTCTCTCTTGACTGTTGTATATTTTGTATATGACCCGTCTCTCCCTATAGCTTATCCCTATTTTTCTCAGAATTTCGAACATCTTGCACCATTTTACATTGTAGAACGCTTTTTCCAGGTCGACAAAGTCCATGAGCCTGTCTTTATTTTTCCTTAGTCTTGGTTCCTCTATTAACCGCAACGTCAGAATTGCTTCTCTCGTGCCTTTACTTTTCTTAAAGCCAAACTGATCGTCATCTAGCGCATCCTCAATTTTCTTTTTTCTTCTATATATTATTCTTGTAAGCAACTTGCATGTATGAGCTGTTATGCTGATTGTAAGATAATTCTCGCACTTGTCAGCTCTTGCCGCCTTCGGATGGTCAGATGGTATGTCGCCAGACTCATAGATTCTACACACCAGCGTGAATAGTCGTTTTGTTACCATTTCCCCCAACGTTTATAGAAATTCTGATGGAATGTTGTCTATCCCTCCTGCCTTATTTCATCTTAAGTCCTTCAAAACTCTTTTAAATTCTGATTCTAATACCAGTTCCCCCATTTCTTCTAAATCGACTCTTGTTTTTTCTTCTATCACATCAAACAAATCTTACCTCTCATAGAGGCTTTCAATGTATTCTTTACACCTATCCGCTCTCTCGTCTACATTTAACAGTGGAATTCCCGTCGCGCTTTTAATGTCATCACCCTTGCTTTTAATGTCACCGAAGGTTTTTTGACTTTCTACCAACAATCATTTCTACCAACAATCATTTCTTTTTCCATTTCTTCACATTTTTCATGCAGCCATTTCGTCTTAGCTTCCCTGCACTTCCTATTTATTTCATTCCTCAGCGACTTGTATTTCTGTATTCCTGAGTCTTCTGGAACATTTTTCTACTTCCTCCATTCATCGATAAGTTGAAGTATTTCTTCTGATTCCCATGGTTTCTTCGCAGTTACCTTCTTTGTACCAGTGTTTATCTTCCCAGCTTCTGTTATCGCCCTTTTCAGGGGTCCATTCCTCTTCAACTGTACCGCCTGCTAAGCCATTCCTTATTGCTGTATCCATAGCCTTAGAGAACTTCAACCGTATCTCGTCATTCCTTACTACTCCCGTATCCCACTTCTTTGCGTATTGATTTTTCCTGACTAATGTCTTAAACTTCAGCCTACAATCTGAGTCTATATTTGCTCCTGGGTACGTCTTACAATCCAGTATCTGATTTCGGAATCTCTGTCTGACCATGATGTAATCTAACTGAAGTCTTCTCGTATCACTCGGCCTTTTCCAAGCATACCTCCTCCTCTTGTGGTTCTTGAACAGAGTATTCAGTATTACTTGCTGAAGTTTAGTACAGAAATCAATTAACGTGTCTTCTCTCTCATTCCTAGTCCCAAGCCCATATTCTCCTGTAACCTTTTCTTCTACTCCTTCCCCTACAACTGCATTCCAGTCCCCCATGACTATTAGATTACCATCTCCCTTTACATACTGTATTACCCTTCCAATATCCTCATACACTTTCTCTATCTCTTCAGCTTGCGACGTCGGCATATATACCCGAACTATCGTTGTCGGTGTTGGTTAGCTGTCGATTCTGATATCACTGTAACACACTTTCTGCCCTACCTTACTATTCATAACGAATCCTACTACCATTATACCATTTTCTGCTGCTGTTGATAGTACCCTATACTCATTTGACCAGAAATCCTTCTTTTCACTTCACTTCACTTCACTGACCCCTACTATATCTAGACTGAGCCTTTGCGTTTCCATTTTCAGATCTTCTAGTTTCCCTACCACGTTCAAGCTTCTGGCATTCCACGCCCCGATTCGTAAAACGTTATCCTTTCGTTGATTATTCAATCTTTTTCTCATGGTAACCTCCCCCTTGGCAGTCCCCTCCCAGAGTTCCGAATGAATGACTATTCCGGAATCTTTTGCTAAAGGAGAGATCATCATGACACTTCTTCAAATACACGCCACATGTCCTGTGGATGCACGTTATGTGTCTTTAATGTAGTGGTTTCCACTGCCTTCTGCATCCTCATGCCGTTGATATTTGTTGATTCTTCCGCCTTCCGGGGCAGTTTCCCACCTCCAGGACAACAGAGTGCCCTGAACCTCTGTCCACTCCTCTGATGCCGGAAGTCTTCGGCTGCAAATGCTGATTGTTAATCAAAATTTAAGGAGCAGTGGGTTTCGAACCCGAGACCGAAGACGTTTTGATTATGAACCAAAGATGTTACGGCATTATCAAACTTGAAAAACCATTTCACAATACATTTTCGTTGCTCGAATGCCTAGCGTGCTCCAGCCATCTTGTTTTCTCAATACCGAGACGAAAGTATTAACATCTGTTGAGCCAAAGACCATACAACAACACACTCGTAACTCAAATGGAACGACAATAGCGATATATCGATAGACTCTGACAGCCGGCCGCCTTGGTGGAGAGGTTCTAGGCGCTTCAGCTTGAAACCGCGCTGCTGCCACGGTCGCAGGTTCGAATCCTGCCTCGGGCATGGATGAATGTGATGTCCGCGGGTTAGCTAGGTTTAAGTAGTTCTAAGTCTAGGGGACTGATGACCTCATATGTTAAGTCCCATAGTGCTTAGAGCTGTTTGAACCATTTTTGAGAGCGTTACAAAGAGTGATACGTTTTTCTGGCGGACTTGGTATGTTTAACACAGAATACTTTTCAGTAATTGCTTGAGGGCTACATTATGTGAATGCGTTTGTGACGTGACCTGACCAGTAAAATGACCCATTTCACGGTGGTCGTGTATTCTGCCACCAAAAAACAGATGCTGTCATTTACACGCTCGCATAGCCTACGCACGCAATCGTAGTGTTAAGTGAAATACTGACGGTGGTGGCTGCACGCTTCGTTTTTATATCGTGTAAATTAAGTCATGCCTAAATACCTCTACAATTCTAGTTTGATGCAATTCTAGCTATTAAATGAATACAGTAACACATTTACGTCTGAATTTTTCGGAGAAATTACTTCCAAATAATGTATTTCTCTGAACTGAAAATACTTGGAAATTGTGGTAAAGCGATGTATCAAGCACTCATGTAAACAAATTATTATTATACTAGGTGAGTACCCGGCATTGTCTTGGTAAGTATTTATTTCAGTCTTCTATTAGCCCATCTCCACTTTCACCACCTTTCCGTCCTTGTCTTTCCTTTCTCTGTGCACCTCCTTCATCCGCCACACTGTGTCCATCTTCTCCTGCCGCTCTCTCTCTCTCTCCACTCCTTCTCCCTCTCTTTCTGTCAATCTGCTCCTTCACTCTCTGTACATTTCCTCCTCTCCCCACTAATTCCATCTGCTACTCCTCCACTCTGTCCACCATCCCGTCCCCTTCTGTTCATCTCCTGCTGCCCCTCTCCCCGTTATTTTCCTCCACTTTCGTTTCTCTGACCATTTCTTCCTTTCTCCTTCCTTTGCCCATTTCCTGCTCTCCTCTGTCTGCCCATCTCCCTCCTGCATATCTGTGCGCATGTCCTCTTTTCCCCTCACTGTCCGTCCATCTCCTCCTCCACTTTATCACGCTCAGTCAGAAGCTGGTGGTTCTTACTCCTACAGTATTTGTTTGCAAATTGTAACTAACACGCATACCAAATTCGGTTAAAATCGTTCCAGGGGTTTACGATGGGTTTGTCCGCGTACGTACATGTCAAATACATTTCACACGTCTTTGTCCACATATTTCACCAGCAGTTTCATTTCCAAGCAGCTCAATATTTATGACGTCGTAACTCTTAAACTACACTACTGGCCATTAAAATAGCTACACCACGGAGATGACGTGCTACAGACTCGAAATTTAACCGACAGCAAGAAGATGCTGTTATATTCAAATGATTAGCTTTTGAGAGCATTCACACAAGGTTTGTACCGGTGGCGACACCTACTACGTGCTGACATGAGGAAAATTTACAACCGATTTCTCATACACAAACAGCAGTTGACCGGCATTGGCTGGTGAAACGTTGTTGTGATGCCTCGTGTAAGCAGGAGAAATGCGTACCATCACGTTTCCGACTTTGATAAAGGTCGGATTGTAGCCTATCACGATTGCGGTTTTTCCTATTGCGACATTGCTGCTCGCGTTGGTCGAGATCCAATGACTGTTAGCAGAATATGGAATCGGTGGGTGCAGGAGGGTGATACGGAACGCCGTGCTGGATCCGAACGGCCTCTTATCACTAGCAGTCGAGATGACAGGCATCTTATCCGCATGGCTATGCCATTGGTTACACGTCTCGGTCACCTCTTGTTCGCACTTACGGCACTTTGAACAGTGGACGTTACATTTCAGATTTGTCACGACCCGTGGCTCTACCCTTCATTCGATCTCTGCGAAACACTTCATTTCATCAGGATAATGCACGACCGCATGTTGCAGGCCCTGCACAGGCCTTTCTGGATACAGAAAACGTTCGACTGCTGCCCTGGCCAGCACATTCTCCAGATCTCTCACCAACTCAAACGTCAGGTCAATGGTGGCCGAGCAGCTGGCTCGTCACAATACGCCACTCACTACTCTTCATGATATGTGGTACCGTGTTGAAGCTGCATGGGCAGCTGTACCTGTACACGCCATCCAAGCACTGTTTGACTCAATGCCCAGGCGTATCAAGTCCGTTATTACGGCCAGAGTCGGTTGGTTGTTCTGGATACTGATTGGATACTGATTTCTGAGGATGTATGCACCCAAATTGCGTGAAAATGTAATCAAATGTCAGTTCTAGTATAATATATTTGTCCAATGAATACCCGTTTATCATCTGCATTTCTTCTTGATGTAGCAATTTTAATGACCAGTAGTGTATTCGCTGCGAAACCACAAAATTTTGCAGGTACATCCAGTGGTTTATGTGGCTACTGCCCGCGATGTGTGTTGTAAATTGATTTAGAGGTAAAGAAGTGACAAATTAAAACGTCACGCTTGATGCTGCTGTTTTTCACGCATCTCAGAATGTGGTATGACATATTTCTCTAGCTACAGTCGGCGACATATGTATTGCTTCTTCGGCCTGGAATGTCACTAACTGGACAAGAATTGTCTTCAATGACGAGTCCCGCTTGGCACTGACCTCCGATGACCGGCGAAGACGTGTCTGTAGAAGCGCCGGACTGTGGTGGGATTCCAGCCTGACTAATGTCCGCCATGCGGCCCGACAGCCACGAGTTGTTGGTTTGGAGTGTCACTTCTTTTCATAGCAAGACCCCTTTGGTTGTCATCCGCGACACCCTTACAGCACAGTGGTGCATCGACGATACTGCATGCCCCGTTATGTGTCGATGACAATCCCTCCTGGGCTAATATTTCAGCAAGATAATGCCCGCCCGCGCTCGGATAGAGTTTCTACTAGTTGTCTTCATGCTTGCCAAACGCTCCCTTGGCCAGCAGGGTCTCCGTATCTCTCCCCAGTTGGGATCGTTTGGATAATTGTAGGCAGCGCCCTCCAATCACCTCGAGGTTTTGACAACCTAACGCGCTAGTTGGACAGGATTTGGTACGATATCTCTCAGGAGGACATCAAATAACTCTATCAGTCAAAGCCAAGCCAAATAACTGCGTGCGTAAGTGCCTAGTCCTCAGAACCAAAGGCATCGACGACAGGTAATATGATTTACCCATGTCTCTATTGTAGACCTCTCCGATCTGAAATGTCCGATAAGCAATGACGTCACGGCTGTTAAAATTTTCTAGCCCTGCAACTTTATCGACTTTAGGTAGACGTACGAGGGCTACGGTTACCCAGCCGTTAGCATGCTGCAGTTAAGAACTCCACCACAGAAAACTGATGGACCATGCAGGACGACTTGTGCACCAACATAGTTCTCGATATTAATAGTAATATTGTCTATTGCTTTATATAATGTAAGACGGGTACGCCTTCTCCTCCTATAGTATCGTGGCATCCTCCGTGTCAGCGGTCCAATGCTATTGTTGCTCGAGCGGTTGCACGAAGACTGACGAAGACTGTTGCTCGAGTAGGAACAGCATTGGACCGCTAACACGGAAGATGCCACGATAAAGCAACGGACAATATTCCTATTAATACCGAGAACTATGTTGGTGCACACGTTGTCCTGCATGGTCCATCAGTTTTTTGTGGTGGAGTTCTTAACTGCAGCATGCTAACGGCTGGGTAACCGAGGCCTCGTACATGGGCCTTAAGTCGATAAAGTTGCAGCGCTAGAAAATTTTAGCAGCCGTGACGTCATTGCTTATCGGTCATTTCAGATCGGAGGGGGTCTACAACAGAGATATGGGTAAATCATATTACCTGTCGTCGATGCCTTTGGTTCTGAGGACTCGGAATCATCGTAAAATAAATGAATCTTAATCTGTGTCAGTGTGGGTTAAAGCTATGGACAAATGTAAAAAAAATTAAAGTCGTCGGTGATCTTACCCAATATTACAGAAATTAAATAAAGTGATTGACGTTATTGACTTGTGAAGCTCTCTCTCTTGAATAAATCATACATTTTTTCTGAAATTGTAATCATTTGTTTGTGTGTACATGTGCATCACATCCACCAGTTTCCGTGTTATTCCGTTAATCCCTTCGTGGTGTGTCTTTTTTGTCTTAGAGTGTATTAAACCATGCCAGAGTTCTCTAGCAGTCATCACTGAAAGCCAAACTTAAATCATCACCTATTTTATATTTTTTTAATTATGTAAATGTTCCAGATCATCATATTTTCTGCACTTACAGATAACATGAAACGCAGCATGGCAATCCTTACACATTACTGAAGACTCTTACTGTAAGATAAAAAGAGAGGGAACAAAAAAAGGAGAGTAGGTATGATAGAGGCACAACTGCGTTAAAGCAGTATTTAGTACGGTTGTTTGATACCTATACTCCTGTTTCCGCCTTCCTTTTTTCCTTACAGTAGGAGTTCTCCAATTATTTCCATATTTATTCATTAAACTGAAGACAAGTTTCTTAAAGTGTCCGATATGTTCAGTAATTTTGCACTGGCATTTTTAGATATGTTAACAAGAACCAAAAATATACGATGCACAACGTCCTGCCAGTATGTTTATAATATTCCTTTCTATCTATTATTGTGTAATGCATCATTCATGCTGAAATGTACCATATTAATGTGTCCTTTAAATCTGAACTTTAATAATTTTTTATTTAATAATGTGTGGAGAAATAGTCTTACACCGTTTTAATGTACTCATGTAAGACTTACGCACATGTCACGTGACTATACGAAAAATCTTTTCCCGCCACATTCTTCTTTTTTATGTTAATTTCACACAACGTCTCAAATTGCACTTTGAGATACCAGGTATGTGTGAGTTCATAATATTTTGTTGTTATTTCTAATATCCATCAGATAAGTGTTAATAACATCACACTTCTATAAAATCATTACTGTTACTGCCTTTTTGTTCCTACCTACACCTGAAGACGATCTGCAACGCAGATTGGAACCGGTTGTCGTTAAATTTAAAAAATTGATCAGTATGGCGTTTGTTTATTTATTGCAACAAAAGGCTCTCGGTCCCTAAGATATGGTGTCAATTACGAATGACCACAGAATGTTACTTGGGATATTTTGTTGATCTTCCATCCATTGTAACGTAGACTGAGTCCATCCTAGCACCACAGTCCTCTGGTAACAATACTTGGGCAAAGTGCTGTAACGACGGTTTCCAGTCGATCTCCTTCAATTTTCCGTTCGACCGAACCATCTGATAGACGTGTTTCCTGGTGATATTGACTCAGCAATTTGTTGTCACTTCGCGCAAACGCCGCAGCACTGTTAGCTTTAGCCTCTGTCTTTGGGGACCCAGTAAGGGGAAGTCCATCAATTAAGTTAGAAAAATGGTGAGGGGGGGGGGGGGGGGGGGGGAAACGCCAACCAACTAGCATGATCTCTCTGAACTGCACTGAATGCTTTACACGTGCTGATGGCCGCTATTTCCCGATTTGAAAGAGGTGGCTCACAGGTGTCAGATTTCATTCGGGAAGTTCCTTGTCACGATGGGCGAAATCACAACGGGTCAATCATGATATTGTGCAACACATATAAACCCAACCTTATTGTGTTCAATATTAATTTTTTTCAAAATGTTACAGTGCGTATGTTAAGCGGAATGCTGACATATCGATACACACATGCGATCGAGAAGGAAAGTAGGCTGAAGGTCGCCTACAAGAATTCTCTTTGCGATTATACAACTCAAGCAACCGAAAAATAACGTAATCGTAAAGTTCAAAGGAAGGTACAAGCAATGTCGCCTTTCATCCGCAAAATAAGCAAAGGTTCAATAATATGTCATGTATGAAATATATCAATAAAGGGTCAATTTTTAGGGATCCCTCAAAACAGTTAATACTTTCTTGGAGCCTCCTTCTCTATCTGTCTGTTCATATGAATACTACCCCGGTTTTAAAATAAAACGTTTTTAGTGACGTGTTAAAAAACTGTTTTTTTAATCCTATCCAAGCAAGACATGTCTCATTAAAGTGTTTTCATGATAGTTTTACCTAAAGGGGGGGGGGAACATACTACATCTCACTAAATCTAACCAAATCTCAACAAAGGGGGGGGGGGGCAGGCAGAGGTCCAAATTGAAAAGAAAACCTCACATAATTAATGGATGTCGCCCAACATGTTGATGAGTATTATAAGCTGTACATAAGAATTCGCATGCATTCTCTTTATTGTTTTGATATCCAAGGTTGCATGTCTCCCTTTCTCACATCTCCACCATCTCTCTACCAGTGTAGGCAAATGTCATATTTCGATTCTATCTGCAAGCCTTCTTTCATATGTTTGACTTACTTACATGTCGATTATTGGCATGCACTTTTGCTTTTGTTCAGAAACAGACTGATTGGTTTCTGCTTTACTCTGCTACATTGACTACACTTAGGTGTTTGCGTGTGGCGAGTGAACAGCGAGGAAATGGTCGAATTACTTGGGTAGCCTGGTTATGAAACGAGGAGATGGCAGTTGGACAGTAGCACTCAGTTGGAGTGTAGCAGTTGGAGTGTAGCAGTCAGTTGGAGTGTAGCAGTGAGTTGGAGTGTAGCAGTCAGTTGGAGTGTAGCAGTCAGTTGGAGTGTGGCAGTCAGTTGGAGTGTAGCAGTCAGTTGGAGTCCAGCAGTCAGTTGGACTGTAGCAGTCAATTGGAGTGTAACAGTCAGTTGGAGTGTAGCAGTCACTTGGAGTGTAGCAGTCAGTTGGACTGTAGCAGTCAGTTGGACTGTAGCAGTCAGTTGGACTGTAGAAGTCAGTTGGACTGTAGCAGTCAGTTGGACTGTAGAAGTCAGTTGGCGAGCAGCAGCCACTTGGATTGTAGCAGTCACTTGGATTGTAGCAGTCAGTTGGATTGTAGCAGTCAGCTGCAGAGTGTTTGTTGTTGTGGTTGCGAGCAGCCAGACAGTGCCAGCCAGGAAGTACTTGGTGGAAGAGGACATGAGAACAATAACTATATATAGGTTCTCTCTGTTTGACTGCACAGCATCACAAGGTAATGTTTACTTTTTCTTTACGACTTTGAGTGTTAGTATTGGAGAAACGTCGTTTCTTATGTCTCCTTGCCGAATGAAATGATGTGGTGTGAGTCAGTTTTCAGGATATTTATACATTAGTAAGTTAACATTAACTAACATTAACTGCTACTCATGCAACTACTGTAAATTGGACGTACTTTGACCGATTTTCAGATTCAAATGTGATTATTGTGTCTGTTTTTTAACTTCTGTTATACTTATGTTTGTGAACGTAGGGGCTTGTATGAAAGGATTAAATACTAAGGCTAAGATCAAAGTGTGGCCGATCTTTCGCTGTTTATAAACTAAACTGAACTCGTGATTGGGTGTAGTAAGTTAGCAGTTCGTTCACCAAATAGATCTTGCAGTTTTCATACCATTTTCAAACGTGTTTTAAAGAATCGATTTTTGTATGACTTTACTGAGAGCAGCAGCTGTTTCTACATTACTCAGTTGGACTTCTTCAGGCTTTTTTAAATTTTGAAGTTCAATAATAATCATGAAATTAGTGCAGATCTATTTTATTTCAAATTCACAGCTTTAGTAAATTTAATTAATTAAAACATCAATTTCGCCAGGCAAGAGAAGAGAGCAATCGTGAGGCGTGACCCAGTTCCTACGTGTAAGTGCTTAAACTAAATAACCTTGTACCTAATCTAGATCAGATTTTTTTTTCAATCAAAAATCGTTTCTGCTCGAAGTCAGTGCTCACTAAGAAAACGTTTTTGGATTAGTAAACTATTTTCAGGATAGATAAGGTACGTCATTTCGCAAGCTTCGAGGCTGCTGCTACAAGCATTTTATTGACCTGTTTTGGGGTGTCGTGAGGCAATTTCAACAAAATATAACAACTTTATACACGAAAGCATCAATTTGAGTGTTCAAGTAATTTCAGTGCCCCAATATGTCTGATTATTCTAACACCAAAATCAACAATTATATTTAGAAGAAATGTTTCTGAACTCAAGCATTTGTTCTAAATATAATTGTTGATTTTGGTGTTAGAATAATCAGACGCATTAGGGAACTTAAATTGCTTGTACACTCTATGGAAAATAGTTTTAACTCAGTGTATTTTTTTCTTTGCTACTTTCCAAATCGTTTTGTTAGTCAGACATAAGGCGCTACTGTTGTTTTAATTCGTTACGTGAGATATTGTTCGAACTGTTTGTCTATGTAAGTGAGCGTTTTACACCTGATAAAGTGGAATATATTCAGGCAGTCGTTTAAGAATACATCGGATGTACCTGTTGTTTGAATGATTGATTTCATTTACTAGTAGATGAGCTCCTGGTTAGTTTGGATGGCATTGAATCTAATAATGTAATAATAGATACACTATGCCTGTCTGAGCATCACATTGTGTCTGATATGTTGTTGTTGTTGTGGTCTTCAGTCCTGAGACTGGTTTGATGCAGCTCTCCATGCTACTCTATCCTGTGCAAGCTTCTTCATCTCCCAGTACCTACTGCAACCTACATCCTTCTGAATCTGCTTAGTGTATTGATCTCTTGGTCTCCCTCTACGATTTTTACCCTCCACGGTGCCCTCCAATGCTAAATTTGTGACCCCTCGATGCCTCAAAACATGTCATACCAACCGATTCCTTCTTCTAGTCAAGTTGTGCCACAAACTTCTCTTCTCCTCAATCCTATTCAATACCTCCTCATTAGTTACGTGATCTACCCACCTTATCTTCAGCATTCTTCTGTAGCACCACATTTCGAAAGCTTCTATTCTCTTCTTGTCCAAACTAGTTATCGTCCATGTTTCACTTCCATACGTGGCTACACTCCATACAAATACTTTCAGAAACGACTTCCTGACACTTAAATCTATACTCGATGTTAACAAATTTCTCTTCTTGAGAAACGCTTTCCTTCCCATTGCCAGTCTACATTTTATATCCTCTCTACTTCGACCATCATCGGTTATTTTACTCCCCAAATAGCAAAACTCCTTTACTACTTTAATTGTCTCATATCCTAATCTAATTCCCTCAGCATTACCCGACTTAATTTGACTACATTCCATTATCCTCGTTTTGCTTTTGTTGATGTTCATCTTATATCCTCCTTTCAAGACACTGTCCTTTCCGTTCAACTGCTCTTCCAAGTCCTTTGCTGTCTCTGACAGAATTACAATGTCATCGGCGAACCTCAAAGTTTTCACTTCTTCTCCATGAATTTTAATACCTACTCCGAATTTTTCTTTTGTTTCCTTTACTGCTTGCTCAATATACAGATTGAATAACATTGGGGAAAGGCTACAACCCTGTCTCACTCCTTTCCCAACCACTGCTTCCCTTTCATGTCCCTCAACTCTTATAACTGCCATCTGGTTTCTGTACAAATTGTAAATAGCCTTTCACTCCCTGTATTTTACCCGTGCCACCTTCAGAATTTGAAAGAGAGTATTCCAGTTAACATTGTCAAAAGCTTTCTCTAAGTCTACAAATGCTAGAAACGTAGGTTTGCCTTTTCTTAATCTTTCTTCTAAGATAAGTCGTAAGGTCAGTATTGCCTCACGTGTTCCAACATTTCTACGGAATCCAAACTCATCTTCCCCGAGGTCGGCTTCTACCAGTTTTTCCATTCGTCTGTAAAGAATTCGCGTTAGTATTTTGCAGCTGTGACTTATTAAACTGATAGTTCGGTAATTTTCACATCTGTCAACATCTGTTTTGTTTGGGATTGGAATTATTATATTCTTCTTGAAGTCTGAGGGTATTTCGCCTGTCTCATACATCGTGCTCACCAGATGGTAGAGTTTTGTCATGACTGGCTCTCCCGAGGCCATCAGTAGTTCTAATGGAATGTTGTCTATTCCCAGGGCCTTGTTTCGGCTCAGGTCTTTCAGTGCTCTGTCAAACTCTTCACGCAGTATCTTATCTCCCATTTCGTCTTCATCTACATCCTCTTCCATTTTCATAATATCGTCCTCAAGTACATCGCCCTTGTATAAACCCTCTATATACTCCTTCCACCTTTCTGCCTTCCCTTCTTTGCTTAGAACTGGGTTGCCATCTGAGCTCTTGATATTCATACAAGTGGTTCTCTTCTCTCCAAAGGTCTCTTTAATTTTCCTGTAGGCAGTATCTATCTTACCCCTAGTGAGACAAGCCTCTACATCCTTACATTTGTCCTCTAGCCATCCCTGCTTAGCCATTTTGCACTTCCTGTCGATATCATTATTGAGACGTTTGTATTCCTTTTTGCCTGCTTCATTTACTGCATTTTTATATTTTCTCCTTTCATCAATAAAATTCAATATTTCTTCTGTTACCCAAGAATTTCCATTAGCCCCCGTCTTTTTACCTACTTGATCGTCTGTTGCCTTCACTACTTCATCCCTCAGAGCTACCCATTCTTCTTCTACTGTATTTCTTTCCCCCATTCCTGTCAATTGTTCCCTTATGCTCTCCCTGAAACTCTCTACAACCTCTGGTTCTTTCAGTTTATCCTGGTTCCATCTCCTTAAATTCCCACCTTTTTGCAGTTTCAATCTGCAGTTCATAACCAATAGATTGTGGTCAGAATCCACATCTGCCCCAGGAAATGTCTTACAATTTAAAACCTGGTTCGTAAATCTCTGTCTTACCATTATATAATCTATCTGATACCTTTTAGTATCTCCAGGATTCTTCCAGGTATACAACCTTCTTTTATGATTCTTGAACCAAGTGTTAGCTATGATTAAGTTATGCTCTGTGCAAGATTCTACAAGGCGGCTTCCTCTCTCATTCCTTCCCCCCAATCCATATTCACCTACTATGTTTTCTTCTCTCCCTTTTCCTACTGACGAATTCCAGTCACCCATGACTATTAAATTTTCGTCTCCCTTCACTACCTGAATAATTTCTTTTATCTCGTCATACATTTCATCTATTTCTTCATCATCTGCAGAGCTAGTTGGCATATAAACTTGTACTACTGTAGTAGGTGTGGGCTTTGTGTCTATCTTGGCCACAATAATGCGTTCACTAAACTGTTTGTAGTAGCTAACCCGCACTCCTATTTTTTATTCATTATTAAACCTACTCCTGCATTACCCCTATTTGATTTTGTATTTATAACCCTGTATTCACCTGACCAAAAGTCTTGTTCCTCCTGCCACCGAACTTCACTAATTCCCACTATATCTAACTTTAACCTATCCATTTCCCTTTTTAAATTTTCTAACCTACCTGCCCCATTAAGGGATCTGACATTCCACACTCCGATCCGTAGAATGCGTTTTCTTTCTCCTGATAATGACGTTCTCTTGAGTAGTCCCCGCCCGGAGATCCGAATGGGGGACTATTTTACCTCCGGAATATTTTACCCAAGAGGACGCCATCATCATTTAATCATACAGTAAAGCTGCATGTCCTCGGGAAAAATTACGGCTGTAGTTTCCCCTTGCTTTCAGCCGTTCGCAGTACCAGCACAGCAAGGCCGTTTTGGTTAATGTTACAAGGCCAGATCAGTCAATCATCCAGACTGTTGCCTCTGCAACTACTGAAAAGGCTGCTGCCCCTCTTCAGGAACCACATGTTTGTCTGGCCTCTCAACAGATACCCCTCTGTTGTGGTTGCACCTACGGTACGGCCATCCGTATCGCTGAGGCATGCAAGCCTTCCCACCAACGGCAAGGTCCATGGTTCATGGGGGGGGGGGGGTGTCTGATATGGAAAAGGTAAATGTCAGTGGTTATAAACTAGCTGCACATATGAGTAAAGAGAATAAGGTGGGAGGAGGAGTTACCACATATGTCAAAAGTTATCACTGTGTAGAAAGCTTAGCTACAAAAAAGTTTTGTCTAGAGCAACGTATAGAAGCATGTGCCTGTCAACTTAAACTGAAGGAGGGCTCTTTTATAATGGTAACAGTGTATAGGTCCCCTTCAGGAAACTTTCATTTATTCCTGGAAAACTTGGATGCCTTGTGCTATCTGTCAGATAGTGGAAAGCAAATTATTATTTGTGGGGACTTCAATGTTAATTCATTGAAAGAGTGTAATAGGAAGAAAAGACCTGGAAGTCTTGCTCGGTTCTTTCAATTTGATATCTGTCATTAATTTTCCTACTCGGGTGGTAAAGGACAGCAGCACATTGATAGATAACACTTTTATAGACCAAGATAGGTTTAAAAACATAAATTCTTGTCCTGTTGAGAATGGGCTTTCTGATCATGATGCTCAGCTAGTTACAGTATATGACATAGCTCCATTCAGTAATTCAAAACTACCCTCCAAAGTTGTGTGTTCAATTAATGACTCAACAATTAGAAACTTCAGAGAAAATCTTCAGCAGTTAGACTGGGATGAGGTGTACAAGGAACCCGATGCTAATTTAAAATATAACTTACTTCATGATACACTTGTAAGAGAATTTGAAAACTGTTTCCCCAAGAAAGTAGTTAAATCTAGTTATAAGAAACTATGCAAAAAACCTTGGCTTACTAAAGGAATAAAAATATCTTGTAACCACAAAAGGGAACTGTATCTAACAACAATTAAGAGTAATGACCCAGAAACAGCCAAATATTATAAAAACTACTGTGCTACATTAAGAAATGTTATTAAAAAGTCCAGAAGCATGTGCATCATGTCTGAGATAAAAACCTCTGATAACAAAATCAAAACAATTTGGAATTTTATTACAAGGGAGACAGGACAACCAAGAGTACAGGATGATGGCATCAACATCATAGCAAATGGAAACTTGATAAACAACAAACCGGAAGTCGAAAACATTTTGAATAATAATTTTTTAAAAGTTGTAGAGAAAATAGGATCTAAATGTTCATTAGAAGAAGCAAGGCAGTTAATGGAAGAGGCCTTACCCACACCATTTGATACAATTGAAATTCCACCCACCTTTCCATCTGAAATTAGGAAAATAATAAACTCTCTCAAGAATAAAAGCTCACATGGGATTGATGGATTTCCAGCAGGATAATAAAATCTTCTTCCCAAGAAATAAGTGGGATTCTTAGCCACATATGTAATAGCTCTCTGAAGCAGGGTATTTTCCCAGATAGACTGAAGTATGTCAATGTTATACCACTGCATAAAAAAGGGGATATGTCTGGTGTCAACAACTACCGTCCAATCTCTCTTCTGACTGCCTTATCCAAAATTCTTGAAAAAGTAATGTATTGTAGCTTCACACCTTTGTAAAAATAAAATTTTAACAAGATGTCAGTTTGGTTTCCAGAAAGTTTTTTCATCGGAAAATGCTATATATACTAATGAAATATTAAATTCTCTGACTAACTAGAAGTCACCTGTTGGGATTTTTTGTGATCTATCAAAGGCTTTTGATTGTGTAAATCATGAAATATTTCTAGATAAGCTCAAGTATTGTGATATGAATGGGGCAGTGCTCAAATGGTTTAAATCATACCTAACTGGAAGAGTGCAGAAAGTTGAAATAAACAGTTCACAATCAAGAATGGGGTGCCACAAGGTTCTGTCTTGGGTCCTCTGCTGTTCTTAATATATATTAATGACTTTCCATTCTATATTCACGAAGATGCAAAGCTGGTACATTTTGCCGATGATACAAGTATAGCTATCACACCCAACAGATAAGAATTAACTGGTGAAATTGTAAACGATGTTTTTCAGAAAATCATTAAGTGGTTCTCTGCAAATGGGCTCTCACTAAACTTTGACAAAACACAGTATATACAGTTCCACACAGTAAATGGAATGACCCCATTAATAAATATAGACTTCGATCAGAAATCGGTAGCTAAGGTAGAATATTCAAAATTTATAGGCGTATGCATTGATGAGGGGTTGAACTGTAAAAAACACACTAAGGATCTGCTGAAACGTTTAAGTTCAGCTACTTATGCTATTAGGGTCATTGCAAATTTTGGCGATATACATCTGAGTAAATTAGCTTACCAAGCCTACTTTCATTCTCTGCTTTCGTATAGCATCATATTCTGGGGTAACTCATCATTGAGTAAAAGAGTGTTCATTGCACAAAAGCGTATAATCAGAATAATTGCTGGAGCTCATCCAAGATCATCCTGCAGACACTTATTTAAAGAGCTAGAAATCCTCACTGTAGGCTCACAATATATATATTCACTTATGAAATTTGTTATTAACAATCCGAACTAATTCAAAAGTAATAGCAGTGTACATGGCTACAACACTAGGAGAAAGGATGATCTTCAGTACTCAAAGTTAGATCTAACTTTGGCTCAGAAGGGGGTAAATTATGCTGCCACAATAGTCTTTGGTCACTTACCTAATAGCATCAAAAGTCTGAGAGATAGCCATACAGCATTTAAAAGGAAATTAAAAGAATTTCTTAATGGCAACTCCTTCTACTCATTAGATGAATTTTGGATATAGTAAGTGGGTAATTTCCCCAACCCCCATCTAAAAAAAAAAAAAAAAAACAGTATTGAGTGTCCTGTAATATTTTGTCTAATGTAATATCTTGTATAGACACCTTTTATTAACCTGACACATTCCACATCATTACGAAGTGTCGTATTCATGATCTATGGAACAAGTACTAATCCAATCTAATCTAATCTAATCTAAATATTGTGTAGCCACACATTAGTCACACACTTTATGTAGCTGTTAGTTTAATCAGTAACATTGTAATGTAATGAAGTTATCACTTAGTACGTTAATTTCCATGAGATGTGTCCTGAAACATTGATAAGATATTCGTAATGTACCTAAATCTCTATATATTGCCATCTTACTTTGTGTAGGTTCACGACTTTACTATTCATGGTAAGCTTTTGGAACCTATATTTAATGTGTTTCAAATTGTGTGAGGCAGGAGACATCCCATACTTTAAACTTGCTTTTTTGTTGCCTCATTTAGCTAAAGTACGGTCTGTCCTTGAAAGGTCACTCTTGGGTGCCAGCAGTGTACATGATGAATGTGGTTGTAAGATGTTTCAGACAGACGTCTACGTATGTACGTCACTCATTAGTTTTAAGCATTTTGTTCCGTCACCGCAGCTGTTTCTGGAACACACGTAAGTTGCTGTTGGGTGCAACGTACAGACTGCTAAAGTGTGACAACTGTCACATTTACGCATTGTAACATATGACACACAAAATATTTGATCGTAAGACACTAGTCACTATAAACATACTGGAACTACCGATGTGTGCAGACCTCTGGATCATCTTTGATTCAACTGGCAAACGGTGGTCACCAGTGCAGTCGGCAGTGTGTACATAGAATACCTCTCTCCGTAGCGTTAATGCTGACTGTGAACTGGCTGCCACATTTTATAATTAAGGATGTAATTTATATCGATATGTGACGACGGTTAACTTCGTATAAATGCGAAACAGCTCTGTTATTATTGCTTTGTTCATAGTTAGTTGCATCGTTCTGGCTGCTGTACTTCTGTTCCAGAGAAGAATTCATGGATTTTATTCTGTGACCCCCAATGATTTTATATCGTGTAGTATGATTTAAAAGCTTTTATGTGTGATATTTTATTATGTGAGTATTTTCGTTAATATATACATCATTTAACCGGACTGTGATAACTTAATCTTGTAATGTGCGTTCTATGCCCTTGAAATTGGTACACAGGAATATGGTGATTGACCGTAAAGCGAAACTAGTTGTTTAATAAAGAAATTTTATCAACAGCTCTTGGCGGTAAATCGTGACGTTCTTCAAATAACCAGAAGGTTGTCCCACTTTGCATGCTTCCTTTAATTAATGTCATATGGAATAATTTTCTGGGGCACTTCCACACAAAGATACAACGTAACCATTGTTCAAACACATGTTGCAAGGACAATACCTGTAGCGTTTCCTCATGTTTCTTGTGGTCAGCTCTTTAAAAAATTAAAAAATAAACGCTAGGCAATCTAACAACAGCTTCAAAATACACTTCCTGTCTTATTAAGTTTGTTGTGCGGAAACAGTCCCAATTTGAAATTATTAGTAGAATTCACGAACACAACGCTAGGAAAAAGAATAGCCCTGTTACCCACAAGTTAACCATACTCTTGCCCAGAAAGCAGCAAAATACAACCATAAAAATATTCGGCCACCTCCTTTGTGATTTGAAGGTGCCAGCAGGCAGCGACCACAGTTTTTAAACCGAACTGAAATGTTTTGTGGTTGACAACCGTTTTTTCCCCACACATGATTTCTGAACAGCTATACAGGATGTTAAAAAATTATTCCGACAAACTGTAACGTAGCAAATTATTACGAGTTGTCACCTTGCATTGAAAACGTAGCTTGCCGTTGAGCTGGGAAGAGAGCAGATGTTTGGTACTGACGCTGGTTCAAATGGTTCAAATGGCTCTAAGCACTATGAGACTTAACTGCTGAGGTCATCAGTCTCCTAGAACTTAGAACTACTTAAACGTAACTAACCTAAGAACGTCACAGACATACATGCCCGAGGCAGGATTAACCTGCGACCGTAGCGGTCGCGCGGTTCCAGACTGTAGCCCCTTCTGACGCTGGCTACTGGGCCGTATTTTCCTTTGTTGTTTGATTTTGGCTCTTATTATTTTATTTGGCTTTTTTAGTTAAGATGCCTATATTTTTGGTTCATTCATTGAAAGAGTGTAATAGGAAGAACGACCTGGAAGTCTTGCTCGGTTCTTTCAATTTGATATCTGTCATTAATTTTCCTACTCGGGTGGTAAAGGACAGCAGCACATTGATAGATAACACTTTTATAGACCAAGATAGGTTTAAAAACATAAATTCTTGTCCTGTTGAGAATGGGCTTTCTGATCATGATGCTCAGCTAGTTACAGTATATGACATAGCTCCATTCAGTAATTCAAAACTACCCTCCAAAGTTGTGTGTTCAATTAATGACTCAACAATTAGAAACTTCAGAGAAAATCTTCAGCAGTTAGACTGGGATGAGGTGTACAAGGAACCCGATGCTAATTTAAAATATAACTTACTTCATGATACACTTGTAAGAGAATTTGAAAACTGTTTCCCCAAGAAAGTAGTTAAATCTAGTTATAAGAAACTATGCAAAAAACCTTGGCTTACTAAAGGAATAAAAATATCTTGTAACCACAAAAGGGAACTGTATCTAACAACAATTAAGAGTAATGACCCAGAAACAGCCAAATATTATAAAAACTACTGTGCTACATTAAGAAATGTTATTAAAAAGTCCAGAAGCATGTGCATCATGTCTGAGATAAAAACCTCTGATAACAAAATCAAAACAATTTGGAATTTTATTACAAGGGAGACAGGACAACCAAGAGTACAGGATGATGGCATCAACATCATAGCGAATGGAAACTTGATAAACAACAAACCGGAAGTCGAAAACATTTTGAATAATAATTTTTTAAAAGTTGTAGAGAAAATAGGATCTAAATGTTCATTAGAAGAAGCAAGGCAGTTAATGGAAGAGGCCTTACCCACACCATTTGATACAATTGAAATTCCACCCACCTTTCCATCTGAAATTAGGAAAATAATAAACTCTCTCAAGAATAAAAGCTCACATGGGATTGATGGATTTCCAGCAGGATAATAAAATCTTCTTCCCAAGAAATAAGTGGGATTCTTAGCCACATATGTAATAGCTCTCTGAAGCAGGGTATTTTCCCAGATAGACTGAAGTATGTCAATGTTATACCACTGCATAAAAAAGGGGATATGTCTGGTGTCAACAACTACCGTCCAATCTCTCTTCTGACTGCCTTATCCAAAATTCTTGAAAAAGTAATGTATTGTAGCTTCACACCTTTGTAAAAATAAAATTTTAACAAGATGTCAGTTTGGTTTCCAGAAAGTTTTTTCATCGGAAAATGCTATATATACTAATGAAATATTAAATTCTCTGACTAACTAGAAGTCACCTGTTGGGATTTTTTGTGATCTATCAAAGGCTTTTGATTGTGTAAATCATGGAATATTTCTAGATAAGCTCAAGTATTGTGATATGAATGGGGCAGTGCTCAAATGGTTTAAATCATACCTAACTGGAAGAGTGCAGAAAGTTGAAATAAACAGTTCACAATCAAGAATGGGGTGCCACAAGGTTCTGTCTTGGGTCCTCTGCTGTTCTTAATATATATTAATGACTTTCCATTCTATATTCACGAAGATGCAAAGCTGGTACATTTTGCCGATGATACAAGTATAGCTATCACACCCAACAGATAAGAATTAACTGGTGAAATTGTAAACGATGTTTTTCAGAAAATCATTAAGTGGTTCTCTGCAAATGGGCTCTCACTAAACTTTGACAAAACACAGTATATACAGTTCCACACAGTAAATGGAATGACCCCATTAATAAATATAGACTTCGATCAGAAATCGGTAGCTAAGGTAGAATATTCAAAATTTATAGGCGTATGCATTGATGAGGGGTTGAACTGTAAAAAACACACTAAGGATCTGCTGAAACGTTTAAGTTCAGCTACTTATGCTATTAGGGTCATTGCAAATTTTGGCGATATACATCTGAGTAAATTAGCTTACCAAGCCTACTTTCATTCTCTGCTTTCGTATAGCATCATATTCTGGGGTAACTCATCATTGAGTAAAAGAGTGTTCATTGCACAAAAGCGTATAATCAGAATAATTGCTGGAGCTCATCCAAGATCATCCTGCAGACACTTATTTAAAGAGCTAGAAATCCTCACTGTAGGCTCACAATATATATATTCACTTATGAAATTTGTTATTAACAATCCGAACTAATTCAAAAGTAATAGCAGTGTACATGGCTACAACACTAGGAGAAAGGATGATCTTCAGTACTCAAAGTTAGATCTAACTTTGGCTCAGAAGGGGGTAAATTATGCTGCCACAATAGTCTTTGGTCACTTACCTAATAGCATCAAAAGTCTGAGAGATAGCCATACAGCATTTAAAAGGAAATTAAAAGAATTTCTTAATGGCAACTCCTTCTACTCATTAGATGAATTTTGGATATAGTAAGTGGGTAATTTCCCCAACCCCCATCTAAAAAAAAAAAAAAAAACAGTATTGAGTGTCCTGTAATATTTTGTCTAATGTAATATCTTGTATAGACACCTTTTATTAACCTGACACATTCCACATCATTACGAAGTGTCGTATTCATGATCTATGGAACAAGTACTAATCCAATCTAATCTAATCTAATCTAAATATTGTGTAGCCACACATTAGTCACACACTTTATGTAGCTGTTAGTTTAATCAGTAACATTGTAATGTAATGAAGTTATCACTTAGTACGTTAATTTCCATGAGATGTGTCCTGAAACATTGATAAGATATTCGTAATGTACCTAAATCTCTATATATTGCCATCTTACTTTGTGTAGGTTCACGACTTTACTATTCATGGTAAGCTTTTGGAACCTATATTTAATGTGTTTCAAATTGTGTGAGGCAGGAGACATCCCATACTTTAAACTTGCTTTTTTGTTGCCTCATTTAGCTAAAGTACGGTCTGTCCTTGAAAGGTCACTCTTGGGTGCCAGCAGTGTACATGATGAATGTGGTTGTAAGATGTTTCAGACAGACGTCTACGTATGTACGTCACTCATTAGTTTTAAGCATTTTGTTCCGTCACCGCAGCTGTTTCTGGAACACACGTAAGTTGCTGTTGGGTGCAACGTACAGACTGCTAAAGTGTGACAACTGTCACATTTACGCATTGTAACATATGACACACAAAATATTTGATCGTAAGACACTAGTCACTATAAACATACTGGAACTACCGATGTGTGCAGACCTCTGGATCATCTTTGATTCAACTGGCAAACGGTGGTCACCAGTGCAGTCGGCAGTGTGTACATAGAATACCTCTCTCCGTAGCGTTAATGCTGACTGTGAACTGGCTGCCACATTTTATAATTAAGGATGTAATTTATATCGATATGTGACGACGGTTAACTTCGTATAAATGCGAAACAGCTCTGTTATTATTGCTTTGTTCATAGTTAGTTGCATCGTTCTGGCTGCTGTACTTCTGTTCCAGAGAAGAATTCATGGATTTTATTCTGTGACCCCCAATGATTTTATATCGTGTAGTATGATTTAAAAGCTTTTATGTGTGATATTTTATTACGTGAGTATTTTCGTTAATATATACATCATTTAACCGGACTGTGATAACTTAATCTTGTAATGTGCGTTCTATGCCCTTGAAATTGGTACACAGGAATATGGTGATTGACCGTAAAGCGAAACTAGTTGTTTAATAAAGAAATTTTATCAACAGCTCTTGGCGGTAAATCGTGACGTTCTTCAAATAACCAGAAGGTTGTCCCACTTTGCATGCTTCCTTTAATTAATGTCATATGGAATAATTTTCTGGGGCACTTCCACACAAAGATACAACGTAACCATTGTTCAAACACATGTTGCAAGGACAATACCTGTAGCGTTTCCTCATGTTTCTTGTGGTCAGCTCTTTAAAAAATTAAAAAATAAACGCTAGGCAATCTAACAACAGCTTCAAAATACACTTCCTGTCTTATTAAGTTTGTTGTGCGGAAACAGTCCCAATTTGAAATTATTAGTAGAATTCACGAACACAACGCTAGGAAAAAGAATAGCCCTGTTACCCACAAGTTAACCATACTCTTGCCCAGAAAGCAGCAAAATACAACCATAAAAATATTCGGCCACCTCCTTTGTGATTTGAAGGTGCCAGCAGGCAGCGACCACAGTTTTTAAACCGAACTGAAATGTTTTGTGGTTGACAACCGTTTTTTCCCCACACATGATTTCTGAACAGCTATACAGGATGTTAAAAAATTATTCCGACAAACTGTAACGTAGCAAATTATTACGAGTTGTCACCTTGCATTGAAAACGTAGCTTGCCGTTGAGCTGGGAAGAGAGCAGATGTTTGGTACTGACGCTGGTTCAAATGGTTCAAATGGCTCTAAGCACTATGAGACTTAACTGCTGAGGTCATCAGTCTCCTAGAACTTAGAACTACTTAAACGTAACTAACCTAAGAACGTCACAGACATACATGCCCGAGGCAGGATTAACCTGCGACCGTAGCGGTCGCGCGGTTCCAGACTGTAGCCCCTTCTGACGCTGGCTACTGGGCCGTATTTTCCTTTGTTGTTTGATTTTGGCTCTTATTATTTTATTTGGCTTTTTTAGTTAAGATGCCTATATTTTTGGTTCATTCATTGAAAGAGTGTAATAGGAAGAACGACCTGGAAGTCTTGCTCGGTTCTTTCAATTTGATATCTGTCATTAATTTTCCTACTCGGGTGGTAAAGGACAGCAGCACATTGATAGATAACACTTTTATAGACCAAGATAGGTTTAAAAACATAAATTCTTGTCCTGTTGAGAATGGGCTTTCTGATCATGATGCTCAGCTAGTTACAGTATATGACATAGCTCCATTCAGTAATTCAAAACTACCCTCCAAAGTTGTGTGTTCAATTAATGACTCAACAATTAGAAACTTCAGAGAAAATCTTCAGCAGTTAGACTGGGATGAGGTGTACAAGGAACCCGATGCTAATTTAAAATATAACTTACTTCATGATACACTTGTAAGAGAATTTGAAAACTGTTTCCCCAAGAAAGTAGTTAAATCTAGTTATAAGAAACTATGCAAAAAACCTTGGCTTACTAAAGGAATAAAAATATCTTGTAACCACAAAAGGGAACTGTATCTAACAACAATTAAGAGTAATGACCCAGAAACAGCCAAATATTATAAAAACTACTGTGCTACATTAAGAAATGTTATTAAAAAGTCCAGAAGCATGTGCATCATGTCTGAGATAAAAACCTCTGATAACAAAATCAAAACAATTTGGAATTTTATTACAAGGGAGACAGGACAACCAAGAGTACAGGATGATGGCATCAACATCATAGCGAATGGAAACTTGATAAACAACAAACCGGAAGTCGAAAACATTTTGAATAATAATTTTTTAAAAGTTGTAGAGAAAATAGGATCTAAATGTTCATTAGAAGAAGCAAGGCAGTTAATGGAAGAGGCCTTACCCACACCATTTGATACAATTGAAATTCCACCCACCTTTCCATCTGAAATTAGGAAAATAATAAACTCTCTCAAGAATAAAAGCTCACATGGGATTGATGGATTTCCAGCAGGATAATAAAATCTTCTTCCCAAGAAATAAGTGGGATTCTTAGCCACATATGTAATAGCTCTCTGAAGCAGGGTATTTTCCCAGATAGACTGAAGTATGTCAATGTTATACCACTGCATAAAAAAGGGGATATGTCTGGTGTCAACAACTACCGTCCAATCTCTCTTCTGACTGCCTTATCCAAAATTCTTGAAAAAGTAATGTATTGTAGCTTCACACCTTTGTAAAAATAAAATTTTAACAAGATGTCAGTTTGGTTTCCAGAAAGTTTTTTCATCGGAAAATGCTATATATACTAATGAAATATTAAATTCTCTGACTAACTAGAAGTCACCTGTTGGGATTTTTTGTGATCTATCAAAGGCTTTTGATTGTGTAAATCATGGAATATTTCTAGATAAGCTCAAGTATTGTGATATGAATGGGGCAGTGCTCAAATGGTTTAAATCATACCTAACTGGAAGAGTGCAGAAAGTTGAAATAAACAGTTCACAATCAAGAATGGGGTGCCACAAGGTTCTGTCTTGGGTCCTCTGCTGTTCTTAATATATATTAATGACTTTCCATTCTATATTCACGAAGATGCAAAGCTGGTACTTTTTGCCGATGATACAAGTATAGCTATCACACCCAACAGATAAGAATTAACTGGTGAAATTGTAAACGATGTTTTTCAGAAAATCATTAAGTGGTTCTCTGCAAATGGGCTCTCACTAAACTTTGACAAAACACAGTATATACAGTTCCACACAGTAAATGGAATGACCCCATTAATAAATATAGACTTCGATCAGAAATCGGTAGCTAAGGTAGAATATTCAAAATTTATAGGCGTATGCATTGATGAGGGGTTGAACTGTAAAAAACACACTAAGGATCTGCTGAAACGTTTAAGTTCAGCTACTTATGCTATTAGGGTCATTGCAAATTTTGGCGATATACATCTGAGTAAATTAGCTTACCAAGCCTACTTTCATTCTCTGCTTTCGTATAGCATCATATTCTGGGGTAACTCATCATTGAGTAAAAGAGTGTTCATTGCACAAAAGCGTATAATCAGAATAATTGCTGGAGCTCATCCAAGATCATCCTGCAGACACTTATTTAAAGAGCTAGAAATCCTCACTGTAGGCTCACAATATATATATTCACTTATGAAATTTGTTATTAACAATCCGAACTAATTCAAAAGTAATAGCAGTGTACATGGCTACAACACTAGGAGAAAGGATGATCTTCAGTACTCAAAGTTAAATCTAACTTTGGCTCAGAAGGGGGTAAATTATGCTGCCACAATAGTCTTTGGTCACTTACCTAATAGCATCAAAAGTCTGAGAGATAGCCATACAGCATTTAAAAGGAAATTAAAAGAATTTCTTAATGGCAACTCCTTCTACTCATTAGATGAATTTTGGATATAGTAAGTGGGTAATTTCCCCAACCCCCATCTAAAAAAAAAAAAAAACAGTATTGAGTGTCCTGTAATATTTTGTCTAATGTAATATCTTGTATAGACACCTTTTATTAACCTGACACGTTCCACATCATTACGAAGTGTCGTATTCATGATCTATGGAACAAGTACTAATCCAATCTAATCTAATCTAATCTAAATATTGTGTAGCCACACATTAGTCACACACTTTATGTAGCTGTTAGTTTAATCAGTAACATTGTAATGTAATGAAGTTATCACTTAGTACGTTAATTTCCATGAGATGTGTCCTGAAACATTGATAAGATATTCGTAATGTACCTAAATCTCTATATATTGCCATCTTACTTTGTGTAGGTTCACGACTTTACTATTCATGGTAAGCTTTTGGAACCTATATTTAATGTGTTTCACATTGTGTGAGGCAGGAGACATCCCATACTTTAAACTTGCTTTTTTGTTGCCTCATTTAGCTAAAGTACGGTCTGTCCTTAAAAGGTCACTCTTGAGTGCCAGCAGTGTACATGATGAATGTGGTTGTAAGATGTTTCAGACAGACGTCTACGTATGTACGTCACTCATTAGTTTTAAGCATTTTGTTCCGTCACCGCAGCTGTTTCTGGAACACACGTAAGTTGCTGTTGGGTGCAACGTACAGACTGCTAAAGTGTGACAACTGTCACATTTACGCATTGTAACATATGGCACACAAAATATTTGATCGTAAGACACTAGTCACTATAAACATACTGGAACTACCGATGTGTGCAGACCTCTGGATCATCTTTGATTCAACTGGCAAACGGTGGTCACCAGTGCAGTCGGCAGTGTGTACATAGAATACCTCTCTCCGTAGCGTTAATGCTGACTGTGAACTGGCTGCCACATTTTATAATTAAGGATGTAATTTATATCGATATGTGACGACGGTTAACTTCGTATAAATGCGAAACAGCTCTGTTATTATTGCTTTGTTCATAGTTAGTTGCATCGTTCTGGCTGCTGTACTTCTGTTCCAGAGAAGAATTCATGGATTTTATTCTGTGACCCCCAATGATTTTATATCGTGTAGTATGATTTAAAAGCTTTTATGTGTGATATTTTATTACGTGAGTATTTTCGTTAATATATACATCATTTAACCGGACTGTGATAACTTAATCTTGTAATGTGCGTTCTATGCCCTTGAAATTGGTACACAGGAATATGGTGATTGACCGTAAAGCGAAACTAGTTGTTTAATAAAGAAATTTTATCAACAGCTCTTGGCGGTAAATCGTGACGTTCTTCAAATAACCAGAAGGTTGTCCCACTTTGCATGCTTCCTTTAATTAATGTCATATGGAATAATTTTCTGGGGCACTTCCACACAAAGATACAACGTAACCATTGTTCAAACACATGTTGCAAGGACAATACCTGTAGCGTTTCCTCATGTTTCTTGTGGTCAGCTCTTTAAAAAATTAAAAAATAAACGCTAGGCAATCTAACAACAGCTTCAAAATACACTTCCTGTCTTATTAAGTTTGTTGTGCGGAAACAGTCCCAATTTGAAATTATTAGTAGAATTCACGAACACAACGCTAGGAAAAAGAATAGCCCTATTACCCACAAGTTAACCATACTCTTGCCCAGAAAGCAGCAAAATACAACCATAAAAATATTCGGCCACCTCCTTTGTGATTTGAAGGTGCCAGCAGGCAGCGACCACAGTTTTTAAACCGAACTGAAATGTTTTGTGGTTGACAACCGTTTTTTCCCCACACATGATTTCTGAACAGCTATACAGGATGTTAAAAAATTATTCCGACAAACTGTAACGTAGCAAATTATTACGAGTTGTCACCTTGCATTGAAAACGTAGCTTACCGTTGAGCTGGGAAGAGAGCAGATGTTTGGTACTGACGCTGGTTCAAATGGTTCAAATGGCTCTAAGCACTATGAGACTTAACTGCTGAGGTCATCAGTCTCCTAGAACTTAGAACTACTTAAACGTAACTAACCTAAGAACGTCACAGACATACATGCCCGAGGCAGGATTAACCTGCGACCGTAGCGGTCGCGCGGTTCCAGACTGTAGCCCCTTCTGACGCTGGCTACTGGGCCGTATTTTCCTTTGTTGTTTGATTTTGGCTCTTATTATTTTATTTGGCTTTTTTAGTTAAGATGCCTATATTTTTGGTTCATTTGTGGCGAGCCGTGTTCTTCCTTAACGCTGCGTACAATACGTCACACATACTTTCTATAAATCTGAAGAAGTGCTATTAAATATTAATCGATCTTTTTCATACATAGTGTACCGGATTATGTGGAAAATAGAAGCACAATGTTAAAATTTCAAATCAATAGCTTCAATACATTTGGCGATATAAATTTATATCTAGAACGCATAACTGTGCTGGCATTCTGAAACGGAGTTAGGGAGTGCAATGTATTTATTTGTGGTATCAGTTGAAACTACAGCCAAGAGGATAGGTTCATATAACCTAATTTTGTGGAGTTTTCTTTCGTTTCTTCGCTACAGTGTCTGATGTAATTAAAAGTACAATGAAAAAATATTATTTCATTGTGTTTTGGTTGCATGAGTATTTTGGAGAGACTGAGAGAGTGAATGGAGGACATACGTAAAGTGAGAACGTGATATTTTATTAAAACAATGTAAATGTAAGCTTGAGAAAGTTATTGTGTAATAGGGTAATTTGTGACGTATGTGCGAGTAAACTTGATTTTGTAAAAGGCAACCAGAAGGGACATTGAGTATTAAATTTATTAGCAATTTATTTTGTGTAAAGGATCCTGTTCTGCTTTCATTAAATTTTATCTAGTTTCGGAATTATGAGATTCCTAGGCTAATTAGGTGTGGCAATCTGCTTGGCTGATATTAGAACTACCGCGAGTACAAAAGTGCTCGAGATGATCTGATTGGCTTATTAATATAGAAACCAATAGAAATCCAGCATTTGCCGCGCGTTTGAGTAGGGCTTGGTGCCTTAGATATATGATTCGATATAGTCGTTCGGGAGCCGTCTTCTGGTAAACTGCTATGTTAAATAGCGCTGAAAATTTTGTACCAAAATTAAGAAATCCGCGCGTTTCATATGTAGTTGATCAAAAGCGACTACACTGTTGAGTATTTTGAGAAAGCTTCAGCGTTGCGAGTGATTTATTTTAGGAGATTTCGCGTGTGAATATTTCAGGTCATATATATATATATATATATATATATATATATATATATATATATGTATATATATATATATATATATATATATATATATATATATATATAAGGCTCACCGACCATTTGACCATTTTCTTCAGTGAGGATGCACAAACAGTGCGCGAACTCATACGGGAATCGGCAAAAAGCCGCGAGTAATGAGTATAATTGCCAGGGGCACTGTGAATATAGTGCGGGACAATAAGATGGGAATGTGGGTCTCACGGGAGGCGTGCCAGAGATAAATACCTGCAGTCGCACTATCCTCTGTGCCCTCGGTGGCTCAGATGGATATAGCGTCTGCCATGTAAGCAGGAGATCCAGGGTTCGAGTCTCGGTTGGGGCACACATTTTCACCTGTCCCCGTTGACTTATATCAACGCCTGTATGCAGCTATGGGTATTCATTTCATTGTAATTTTGTACATAAACTCCACATGGCGCGTTTCGTGCAAATTACGAGACGTGATAGCGAGCACTTCTGTACAAGAAGACTACCGAAAGCCTGACTGTTCATTCGCAAGTGGTCGTGAGTCAGTGACTCTGTAGGACGTTTACAACATAGGGTCAGAGTAGATATATTCTGGCTGCTTTCAGGTGTGAACTTTTTACAGTCAGCAACACTGCATAATTAATGTCGGGCTATTAAATACGGACTTGATAGACATTTCCGAATTTTTAGACAGTAAACCAGCTTACAGGAAATTTTAGACATTTTTCAAACGAGTCATGCAAGAGTCCCGCACGCCAGATAGCTTAACTTTCAGACACTGCCCATGGACTGGAGTTATGTGGCCATTGCGTGGCAAGTATTTACTTGACTTTTCGTCAGTGGCGCTTTCATCGGCTAAACCGTAATCTACCATCCCAGAGTGAAGGGGCAGGCAACCCTAAACCAATGCAGGTAGGTGGACCGATTGCTTAAAGTATAGTGAGAGAGCAACTCACCCAGCCGCAAAACTTCGAGGGGATACAGAATGTGTCTCTAGGAACGAAATGAGGACAGGAACCCTTGTCCGGAAATGTCATCCAGCGAGGCTACAGTGTGTCGAAGTTACAGGCGCCTGCGTCGGTATGTACACTCCTGGAAATGGAAAAATGAACACATTGACACCGGTGTGTCAGACCCACCATACTTGCTCCGGACACTGCGAGGGGGTGTACAAGCAATGATCACACGCACGGCACAGCGGACACACCAGGAACCGCGGTGTTGGCCGTCGAATGGCGCTAGCTGCGCAGCATTTGTGCACCGCCGCCGTCAGTGTCAGCCAGTTTGCCGTGGCATACGGAGCTCCATCGCAGTCTTTAACACTGGTACCATGCCGCGACAGCGTGGACGTGAACCGTATGTGCAGTTGACGGACTGAGCGAGGGCGTATAGTGGGCATGCGGGAGGCCGGGTGGACGTACCGCCGAATTGCTCAACACGTGGGGCGTGAGGTCTCCACAGTACATCGATGTTGTCGCCAGTGGTCGGCGGAAGGTGCACGTGCCCGTCGACCTGGGACCGGACCGCAGCGACGCACGGATGCACGCCAAGACCGTAGATCCTACGCAGTGCCGTAGGGGACCGCACCGCCACTTCCCAGCAAATTAGGGACACTGTTGCTCCTGGGGTATCGGCGAGGACCATTCGCAACCGTCTCCATGAAGCTGGGCTACGGTCCCGCACACCGTTAGGCCGTCTTCCGCTCACGCCCCAACATCGTGCAGCCCGCCTCCAGTGGTGTCGCGACAGGCGTGAATGGAGGGACGAATGGAGACGTGTCGTCTTCAGCGATGAGAGTCGCTTCTGCCTTGGTGCCAATGATGGTCGTATGCGTGTTTGGCGCCGTGCAGGTGAGCGCCACAATCAGGACTGCATACGACCGAGGCACACAGGGCCAACACCCGGCATCATGGTGTGGGGAGCGATCTCCTACACTGGCCGTACACCACTGGTGATCGTCGAGGGGACACTGAATAGTGCAAGGTACATCCAAACCGTCATCGAACCCATCGTTCTACCATTCCTAGACCGGCAAGGGAACTTGCTGTTCCAACAGGACAATGCACGTCCGCATGTATCCCGTGCCACCCAACGTGCTCTAGAAGGTGTAAGTCAACTACCCTGGCCAGCAAGATCTCCGGATCTGTCCCCCATTGAGCATGTTTGGGACCGGATGAAGCGTCGTCTCACGCAGTCTGCACGTCCAGCACGAACGCTGGTCCAACTGAGGCGCCAGGTGGAAATGGCATGGCAAGCCGTTCCACAGGACTACATCCAGCATCTCTACGATCGTCTCCATGGGAGAATAGCAGCCTGCATTGCTGCGAAAGGTGGATATACACTGCACTAGTGCCGACATTGTGCATGCTCTGTTGCCTGTGTCTATGTGCCTGTGGTTCTGTCAGTGTGATCATGTGATGTATCTGACCCCAGGAATGCGTCAATAAAGTTTCCCCTTCCTGGGACAATGAATTCACGGTGTTCTTATTTCAATTTCCAGGAGTGTATATCTATACACTATACAGGGTGACTGATTTTGCTACAAACTTTCAGAGATGGTGGAGAAGGATAAATGTATCAAGGTCTTTTTCTAATCAAAGTTAATCACTCTAAAGTTAATCAATAAAAATAATTAAAATGATATGGACAAAGATTCCAACTGATAAGAAAAAATGAAAGCAAACGAAAAATTTCAATGATGCAACAAAGAAATAAAAATACTGTAATCAGTTAATCAAATAAAATAATAATCAAAGTCATAAAGATTTAATAATAAAAAATATCAAACTACTTGATGAGATTCGAACCCACACTTTCTGCACACCAGGAATACGTCTTAAGCACCAAGCTCAGCAATTGCTCTGCATAATACTACTACTATTAAGTCTCTAAAGCATTACATGAAATTATTTTTCATAAATTGCACTAAACCTTTCAAACTGTCGATCCCTCCCCTGGGCATCTCTCCCTGTCAGTATGTCAAATACATTGGGTAACCAACCAGACTGATTTAACATGGAATGTCCACATAAATTCTATTTTAGGGTGTGGGGTGCGTACTGTAAGACCTTCGGTATACACACCATCAGATTATTTGACTTGTCACTCTATGCGAGTGTCAGCCATATGTCTCGCGGTCTTATCGTGACGTGTTTATCTTCTGCCGTTAGGTCAGACGATAGAAATGCCACTTGCACGCTTAGAATAGCAGAATGACGGTGACCAACTTTAAACAGAACTTGATTAATTTTCACACACATTTATTAAAATAATAAAAAAATATAGACATTACGTAACTTGATTCTGGATGCTGTTTACAACTGACAATCTGAAGTTCCTTTGGTCTTGGTACGTTAATCTTATTCTCACATATCTCTGATACTTGACGAAGTGTCTATTCATATATCTTCATGGCTATGTACAGGAATATGGTAATCTTATTAGTCGCAGACTGAAACTTGACTGCAGACTAATGCAGACTGAGTAATCAGATGTCTGTACACTCGTTATAATACCTCGCGCATTCAGGTATCACTGCACGAGTGTGATCCACGAGGAGAAAAGGCTCTACGTTAGCAGCAATCTCATTGGCTGCGTGACATATTAATACGCGGATCGGCGGAAGCAGAATTTGGTCCGCCTCTAAGACAGCGCCATCTCGTACTGCGGAGACGGACAAGCGCTGCACCTGCGCTGTTGTGCTTAGCGGGGCGCGCTCTAGTGGGAAAGTTGTGTACGCGCTGACTACGTGGAAATATGTACACAACACAGGGAAACCAGGAAAGAGACTAATTCTCATTGGCAGAAAACTAAAGACGTGTAAGTATCCACAAAAAAAGATGGATTACAAAACTTTTGTCAGGTTGAATCTGAAATTGTCAGTGTGGGACCTTTACCCTTGAATTAATCAAATAATGAGTTTTTAAGACAAGTTGTGTAATTTGTTATGAGTTTGTTCATTCAAGTTGAGAGCCTTATTGAAATGTCCTAAATATTACATAGGGAGAATCTACATGACAGATGTGGTGTACAGTTCAGTGAGTGAACATTACAAGATTGATCAACCAGTATCTTATTTTTCTCCCATGTACATTTCCCGTAATAACCAGACCAGTATTATTCCTTTGTAGAACAGGATAAAGGCAGAAGAGGGGGAACGATATTGGTAAACTACATCAGACGCTCACTAAACCAGCCGTTAGTAGTTCGGCCTCTCAGCAATTCAACCTGCATTCGAAATGACACACAAGAACGAACTATCAGGTGCAACAGAGTCCTTAGTGAATTGCAATGTTAAAGAATGCTATACACACGTGAAATTGTGGGAATCTTTACAGTTCAGTATCATGTCTTCTAAAAGGAAATATTTTGTGCTAGAACTCAAGCAGAAACTCAGAATTTTAGCGAAGGTGAAAGCCATTGCTGCTGAGTACAGTGTTGGACAAGCAACTATTTGTTGTTGTAGTTGTGGTCTTCAGTCCTGAGACTGGTTTGATGCAGCTCTCCATGCTACTCTATTCTGTGCAAGCTTCTTCATCTCCCAGTATCTACTGCAACCTACATCCTTCTGAATCTGTTTATTCATCTCTTGGTCTCCCTCTATGATTTTTACCCTCCACGCTGCCCTCCAATACTAAATTGGTGATCCCTTGATGCCTCAGAATATGTCCTACCAACCGATCCCTTCCTGTAGTCAAGTTGTGCCACAAACTTCTCTTCTCCCCAATCCTATTCAACACCTGATCATTAGTTATGTGATCTACCCATCCAATCTTCACCATTCTTCTGTAGCACCACATTTCGAAAGCTTCTATTTATGATGTCAAAAAGAAAGACTATTTTATTCAAATGGATAGTGAGCTGGAAAAACAGAAGGTTATGGGAAAGAGTAAGAATGAAGAACTGGACGTAGATGTTTGTAGATGGTTCATACATCAATGCAGTAAGGGTAGTCCAGATAAATAAAAGAAAAAGGAGTTGCATTTATCAAAGTTATAAGCGAAAATCGGTCTGGTACTACAGTGGAATGCATGTAGCGGTGCTGTTGTTGCTAAGATTGCAGGATAGGGAGCTTTCAGAAGTGGTAGTAAGAACCAAAACAAGAAAAAATGTCCAGTAAACATGGGCCCCAAAACGCATACCTCAAGAACTATGAGCACTTGTTTATCTTCGCTACTGTGAAACACATTTCCTCAATTGAACGAATGCTCATAGCTCTTAAGGTATACATTTTAGATACCACGTTCATTAGACGTTTTGTTTCTTCTTTTGGTCCATTTTCCTACGTCTGAAAGATGTCTACTCTACAAGCTTAGCAACAACAGCGGCCCAACATGTATTCCACTGCAAGAGGTATCAGAACGATTTTCCCTTTCAGATTGATACATTTAGCCTTCTCCATCATCTCTGAAAGTGTGTAGTATCATCACGAAATCACCCTGTATGTACATACATATACAAGCGCTGGTGCCTATAATTTCGACGCTCTGTAACGTCACGGATTGTTATTCTCATTTTGTTCCTCAACATACTTGCTACAACTCCTCAAAGTTTGTCGGTTTAATTTTGAAACACTATGTATCTGTATCTGATTCAATTATATTCAATACTCGTAAATGATTTTTGTAGCTTAGATTATAGTAAAAATTCCAAAATGTAAATGGCTTACACGCAAAAGTTTTCATAGAGAAATGTGTTTGATTTAAAAATCTTGATAGAGAGTTTTCGCGAAATTCATATGGTCCACAGGTCACGTAAATAACTGATTAACTGACCATTTAATATTTCTGGGATGAACTGAAGCAATGGTTGCCCGCCGGATCAATTCACCGAAAAATCCGACCACAAGTGTTCACTACGCTTCAAGAAAAATAAAAAGAAATTCGGCCTTCAGTGCTTGGGCAGCCTTTCCTAGGATTGACCGCTGCAGTTCCAGCAAAAGCAGCTGCTGAAGATTTCTAATGGCATGACTTTTCTCCTTGTAGCGCACGACGGTGGCTATGCGGAGATCTTTCGCAACGTAGCGGAGATAATGTGCCTTGACTGCAAAGTGTTTCTGCAGACGTATTAAGGCTGCTAAGAGTCTAAACAGTGTCTCAGCTGCCGATGTGGTGCACTTCTTGGAAGCATCTGTCACGAGCCTTATTTGCTACAACCTCAAGCACCAGTTGGAGACTGTATGCACTACACGTGCATCATTAAAACCCTTTATTTCTCACTTAAGTAGCCAGAACATTACCTGAACAATAAGGGAAATACTCGAATTCAAATATCAAAGTGTTATCAAAACATCAACAGTTTATAGCTAATTGTAGGAGAAATAATAAAATATGTGGCAATGGGCACCTGAAAATTCGTGTGGAGTAGTTACGTCCAAGCAGTTCTTGAGCATCATAAAGTTTCAGACGCGTGTTCTGTCCGTTTCGATGGAGCTGTACTGAGTGGAAGAATAGCGAATTCATCTACGGAGGTTACTCTCTCACTGCCGTGGAGTTATTACAGTCGTATAATTAACTAGCACCCGCTCCTTTGCTCGCATGGACTGTGGTCTGTACAAGTTATTTTGTTTATCTCTAACGAATTTTTACGTTGTTCACAAACTGCAACATCTTCTAAAGTGTTCACACTAGTTAAGGCCATAGGAGCTTGGTCCTTTTGGACAGAGCTTCTGAGTAAAAAACTGTTCTGGTAGCTGGAGTCACAGGTTTTTGTTAATAGTGCCTTTTGAGTTCTTGTGGCGGTATTTCCACAGAAACTATCATCCTCTAACAAATATTTCCTTAGAAGTTCAGTACCAGTTTTCATAGATTTTACTTTGAAAATGTCGTAATATACCGGTAACGAAATATTTTCGAAAAAATTCTCATCCCCTATATCACACCCTTAAGGGTAGAATTTCCAAAAAACAATGAAAAACATATTTTTTATTTCTAACTGAGAACCCAAAACAAATTCGTTTTGAAAATGCTTTCACAATGAAACACTCTCATAAAAATTTTCATCCCATATCTCACCCCCTTAAGGGTCGAATGTGCGAAAACAATGAAAGATGTGACTTTCTATTTGTAACCGAGAAGTCAAATATCAATTTCCATAGGAATAGCTTTAAAAATACGTTATCAGTTCTTTAATTACGAACTTTTTTTTAAAAAAAAGGGCTTTCGCCCACTGTTTCATTTGGTTAAATTTCAAAAAATGATGAAACATGTATTTCTTTATTTCTGACGGAAAAGCCAGTTACCAATTTGGGCGGTCTTATTCAAAATGTGAATTAAAGTTTCAATAGTCTCAATTGGAAATAACATCCACCTGAAGCTAAATTGTCAACATTGTTTCAAATTTGGCGGTATGTCTACTCAGTGTACCAGATAATGCACGTGACAAATATCCTTCAAATCGAAATCGGCGATGAAAAGCGCCGATTCTGTAAAGATGGAGACGCTAGTGGCGATGCGCTCAACGACGAAAAGGGTTTTGAGGACGAAAATGAGGGCTTATCGGGTCAAAGAAGCACAAAGCGGCAACCCACCAGCCGGGGCAATAGTTACTATGGACCAGCCATCGATGATATCCCGGACGTTTCAAGCCTTTCCCTTTGTTACATCATAGATACTTGTCAAACGTTAAACGCGTTTTTCTCAAAACAGTGGTTTTCAGCATGGTTGTCGTCGCCCACGCTACAATTCTCATCCGATTTTAATTATTTTTGGTCTCCCTTCAAGCAAACTGAATTCACTTCATTGTAACCGATTTTTTAATGTTGGTATTTAGTATATTTTTCGGCCAAAAACGAAGTGTGCCGGCCGCGGTGGCAGAACGCTTCTAGGCGCTTCAATCCGGAACCGCGCGACTGCTACGGTCGCAGGTTCGAATGCTGCCTCGGGAATGGATGTGTTTGATGTCCTTAGGTTAGTTAGGTTTAAGTGGTTCTAAGTTCTAGGGGACTGATGACCTCGGATGTTAAGTCCCATAGTGCTCAGAGCCATCCGAGCCAAAACGAAGTATCCAAAGATGGTAATTTTTTCAAATATTTTCCAAAAAAATTTTACAAATCCCTACCATGCACTAAAATTACATCTGGAAGGATCACTGTCATATGTTAATTTACTAATTCACATAACCACAACCGTTGATCTACCTCCTATCAGAGCTGCCTCGGGAAGATACCGATTACACAGGGAAGATATTAATATTTTTCAAAAACAAAATACCAGTAAAAACTTCAATGTATCATTTATTCATTGCAGCAAAACCCGATTTGTCTACTACGTTCCAGTAAAGAGAAAAAAAATCCTGAATTTGAGCAATGTTTTCGGGCGTCACCATGTCGTTCGCCCTTAATTATGTTTCAGGCCCTTCTGATGCTAATTCATCATTGATACTCTGGGAACTTATTGCCCATTCGTTCTACTAATAAAAAAATAAACTGGAAATTGACATTTTTGGTCAATTTCATGAACGTCTCCTTAAGTATCATCAACAGTCTTCTCTTCTGCCACTGCCGCTAGATTTGTGTCTGCACCTCAGTTACAGTATTGCCATCTCTGTCGCGCATTCACGATTGCATCCGTATGTTAAAACAAGCAGCACGTTTATATCTGTTTCCAGGCCTGAGAAAAAAATATTGTCTTCGGCTGCAGCCGACTGGGTACGTAATGATTATATTGTAATACGTGAAAATTCAAATTAACGAAATTATTAGCTTCCTGTCGGCAGCAGCCGGACCTCTGACTGAAGGAAGAGCGCGGAATACAACAGGGATATACAGTAGTACACCTTGCAAACGAAAACGTAGTGACGATGAGGTGAGGTGAACGCTTTTGAAATACACGCAGTTTCTACATTGTTGCTGGCATCTCAGTGCTGTAGCCCGTTTTTCAAGAAAACGACGAGGCTCAGACACGTCAATTTATGGCAATGGCGCCAGAGTAAGGGTGACCCCACGTCAAGACGAGCTCTCAGCGAGAAATACAGCTGACAGCTGTCGGAGTTTCCGAACTGCGCAGTTCGGTCACACAAGGTCGCATCACGTAAGTGAACATACTCTTCTCTTATCCAGAAGAAAATATATATCACTCAGCTCTGAATGTCACTCTCGAAGTCCAAATGGAATTTTTTAAAAAAATAACGTAGGGACCTCACTCTGAATTTCGTCTGGGATTAACTTCTTTGTCAATAAGCTAGTTCGTTTTTTTGGCTGCTACGAGAAAAAATAGCGCTTTGGAGCTAACTGATACATTTCATTAACTTTACAAGCAATTACGAATACACCCTACCAGGGTAATGCCAAAACTAAGACTTCCTATTTTTTATGAGTACATAGACCTGTTTATTTCTACAATGGTTTACATCAGTTTACAGTCTGAACATTTAGCTATTTTTCGACATAATCACCATTTCTGTTGATGCATTTTTGTAGACGCTGTGGCAGTTTTTGTATGCCCATATCATACCAGCTCGCCGCCATGCTGTTCAGACAGTTATGAAATTTTCGCCTCGTGTCGGAGCTGGATCGCTTTCCAGCCAAATGTTCTTTTAACTCAGGGAACAGGTGATAGTCACTGGGCGCCAAGTCAGGACTATAGGGTAGGTGGGTGATTATGTTCCGCTGAAACTGTTGCAGGAGAGCAACGGTTTGACGAGCGATGTGTGGGCAAGCGTTGTCATGGAGAATGTGCACGCCCTTGCTCAACATTCCTCTTCTCCGGTTCCGAATTGCCCGTTTGAGTTTTTTCAGAGTCTCACAGTACCTGTCAGCGTTAATTGTGGTCCCAGTGGGCATAAAGTCGACCAACAATACCCCTTTCCCACCCCAAAAAACGGTTGTCATGACTTTACCGGCAGATTGTGATTGTTTGAATTTCCGCGGCTTTGGCGAAGAAGGATGCCACCACTGGCGTGATTGTTGCTTGATCTCAGGTGTAACGTGATATGCCCATGTTTCGTCACCCGTGACAACTGAGTCCAGAAAGTTGTCCTGTTCGGCTGCAAGCTGGTGAAGAAACTGGTGGCCGTATGTGGTCCTCAGTCAGCATGCGTGGCACCCATGTTGCGCACACCTTCCGTCCGAATCGGACGGAAATCTATAGATGTGATGTACGTCTAAGGACGAACAAATTATTACTCTTTCAGAAAAACTGGATGATTTACTCAAGAGAAAGAGCTAAACAAAACTTAGCAAGTCCATGACGCCTTGATCCACCTCTGGCTCTTATGCAAGCAGTTATTCGGTTTGGCCCTGATTGACAGACTTGTTGGATGTCCTTCAGGATACCGTGCCAAATTCTGTCCAATAGGCGCGTTAGATCGTGGAAATCCCGAGATGGTGAAACTTCTTTATTAAATATTTTACTTAAACTGCTGAGTGAAATTGAATGCAAGTGACCTACTTTCTCTTTACTTATTCTTATCATGTCAACATTGACCCACAATATTCTAGCGCAACGCATCCTGACTGCTCAAGAAAATGATAACCTAAGATCAAATAATTAATTCAAAAGAATGGCCCTGACTAAAAAGAAATCTTAACAATAACCCATACATTTCATTAAGCACTTACCTCACAAAAATCTTCATTACGCGAACTACTGCAATACAGCGAGCGTCAATACTGCCAGCTGAATAAAAAATTCTAACTACTAAAGCCACTAACTACTAATAGGTATGTGGTTAGCAAAGGAAAGATTTTGTTGCAAACCAAATAATGTACTTTTTTTTAATAATGTGACATCCAGTTCAGACACAAACATAAACCGTCATTGACATCTAGTACAAAGTTATATAATCATGAATAATATTCAGTCTCCAAGTCCGATACCTCCAAATCCTTAGGCTACGCAAACACTTCAGACCTCTACCCTCCATCAATGCTAACTTCTCACATCTAACATCCATCACTGCTCGCCGTTCACCTCCAACTGCCCATCAGTACTTCCATCACTGCTGGCTACTAACTTCCAACTTCCCAACACTACTGGCGGTTAACTTCCAACAACGAGTCCAACCGGCTACAGAGTCTCTTATAACGAAAGCGCAGTCATAGATCCAATGCAAAGCGCTTCCAACACAGAAGCAGCCAACTTACAAAGATCGCGAGGGCCCTGCCCATAGGGCTCTATACATTCTCAGTTGGGGAGAGATCTGACGACGTAGCTGGCCACTGTAGGGCTTGAAGACAAGCAGTAGAAACTCGGTGTTTGCGGGTGGCATTACTTTATTGAAATGAAAATCCAGCATGACTTGCCAAGAAGGGCAACAAAACGGGGAGTAGAATGCCGTCGACGTACCACTGTGCTGTGGGTGACAGCCAAACGGGTCCAGCTATAAAAGGAAATGACACCCCAGACGATCAGTCCTTGTTGTCGGACCGCCTATTGCCTGGCGTAGTGCAACATCTCGGTGTGGCATGGACTCAACAAATCTTTGGAAGACCACTGCATAAACACTGAGCATTGCTAGCTCTATGGCCGTACGTAATTGCGAAGATGTTGCTGGTGTACGATTTTCTGCACGAACTGACCTCTCGATTATGTCCCATAGACGTTTGATGGCATTCATGTCGGGCGATCTGGTTGCACAAAACATTCACTCCAATTGTCCAGAATCTTCTTCAAACCAATCGCGAACAATTGTGACCCGGTGATATGAGGTGCTGTCATCCATAAAAATTCTATCCTTTTTTGGCAAATGAGGTCCACGAATGGCTGTAAATGGTCTCCAAGTAGCCGAACATAATCGTTTCCAGCCAATAATCGATTCAGTTGGACCAGAGGACCCACTCGACTCCATGTAAACACAGCCCACACCATTATGCAGCCACCACCAGCTTGCACGCGTCTTTTTGACAACTTCGATCCGTGATTTCTTGGGGTCTGCGCCACGCTCGAACCCTACCATCAGCTGTTACCAGCTGAAATCGGGACTCATGTGACCAGGCTACGGTTTTCCAGTCGCCTAAGGTCTAATCGATATGGTCACGAGCCCAAGCCCCACATTGATTTATGCGCTTATTTCACGCCGTCTTGCTTGTTTTGTCAGTATTGAGAACTATACGCAAACGTCGCTGTTCTCGGTCGTTAAGTGAAGGCCGTCGGCTATTACGTTGTCCGTGGTGAGAGGTAACGCACGAAACTGCTATTCTCGGCATCTCGATTTTCGAGATGTAATATCCCATGCGTCTAGAGCCAACTACCAATCGGCGTTCGAAATCTGTTAATTCCCGTCGAGCAGCCATAATCACGTCGGAGACCTTTCCACACTAACCACCCGAGTAATAATGTCATAATATAATAATCTTTGCCGATAATGACGTGACGATTCTCGCAGTCCATACTGGCTCCTTGACAATCGCACCTTAGATATTTATCGTTTGCAAGCGTTCTTCCTAATTACCGAAAAAATGACTACGCATCATCGCATTTTAAAAGCATTACGTTATCGGAAAATAAAACTTTTCAGGAGTTGTCTCTAAAGTTTTTTAAGTGTTTAAAATATTTTAATACAGGAATTTTTACAAGTTGGCAGAACTGAATCCGACGTTTCTATACTGTGTAATGTGGTCAGGGGGCGAAAAACTCAAGAACAAACTTGGCGCAACTGCAGTAATTTCTTAAATACACTACTGGCCACTAAAATTGCTACACCAAGAAGAAATGCAGATGAGTACGCGAAAGAACTTGCCCCCCTTCTAACAGCCGTGTACCGCAAGTCTCTAGAGGAACGGAAGGTTCCAAATGATTGGAAAAGAGCACAGGTAGTCCCAGTCTTCAAGAAGGGTCGTCGAGCAGATGCGCAAAACTATAGACCTATATCTCTGACGTCGATCTGTTGTAGAATTTTAGAACATGTCTTTTGCTCGAGTATCATGTCGTTTTTGGAAACCCAGAATCTACTATGTAGGAATCAACATGGATTCCGGAAACAGCGATCGTGTGAGACCCAACTTGCTTTATTTGTTCATGAGACCCAGAAAATATTAGATACAGGCTCCCAGGTAGATGCTATTTTTCTTGACTTCCGGAATGCGTTCGATACAGTTCCGCACTGTCGCCTGATAAACAAAGTAAGAGCCTACGGAATATCAGACCAACTGTGTGGCTGGATTGAAGAGTTTTTAGCAAACAGAACACAGCATGTTGTTATCAATGGAGAGACGTCTACAGACGTTAATGTAACCTCTGGCGTGCCACAGGGGAGTGTTATGGGACCATTGCTTTTCACAATATATATAAATGACCTAGTAGATAGTGTCGGAAGTTCCATGCGGCTTTTTGCGGATGATGCTGTAGTATACAGAGAAGTTGCAGCATTAGAAAATTGTAGCGAAATGCAGGAAGATCTGCCGCGGATAGGCACTTGGTGCAGGGAGTGGCAACTGACCCTTAACATAGACAAATGTAATGTATTGCGAATACATAGAAAGAAGGATCCTTTATCGTATGATTATATGATAGCGGAACAAACACTGGTAGCAGTTACTTCTGTAAAATATCTGGGAGTATGCGTGAGGAACGATTTGAAGTGGAATGATCATATTAAATTAATTGTTGGTAAGGCGGGTACCAGGTTGAGATTCATTGGGAGAGTCCTTAGAAAATGTAGTCCATCAACAAAGGAGGTGGCTTACAAATCACTAGTTCGACCTATACTTGAGTATTGCTCATCAGTGGGGGTCCGTACCAGATCGGGTTGACGGAGGAGATAGAGAAGATCCAAAGAAGGGCGGCGCGTTTCGTCACAGGGTTATTTGGTAACTGTGATAGCGTTACGGAGATTAACAAACTCAAGTGGCAGACTCTGCAAGAGAGGCGCTCTGCATCGCGGTGTAGCTTGCTCGCCAGGTTTCGAGAGGGTGCGTTTCTGGATAGGTATCGAATATATTGCTTCCCCCTACTTATACCTCCCGAGGAGATCACAAATGTAAAATTAGAGAGATTAGAGCGCGCACGGAGGCTTTAAGACAGTCGTTCTTCCTGCAAACCATACGCAACTGGAACAGGAAAGGGAGGTAATGACAGTGACATGTAAAGTACCCTCCGCCACACACCGTTGGGTGGCTTGCGGAGTATAAATGTAGATGTAGATAAACGGGTATTCATTGGACAAATATGTTATACTGTCAGTGGGCAGGTTGCCGCTCCTTCAGCAGGGCCCGAGCAGGCACACGGGGGCAAAGGCTTGCTGGCTATTAGGAGCTCTAACGTTAGGCGGGTGATGGAGCCCTTTAGGGAAATAGCGTTCAGGGCTGGAAAGAATTCCAACGTGCACTCGGTTTGTCTGCCGGGGGGCCTCATCCAAGATGTGGAGGGGGCCTTGTCTGCAGCTATCGAGCGTACGGGGTGCAGTCGTCTGCAAGTAGTTGCTCACGTCGGCGCCAATGATGCCTGTCTTTTTGGGTTCTGAGGCGATCCTCAGTTCGTACAGGCGGCTGGCGGATTTGGGAAGACTGCTGGCCTCGCACGCGGGATGCAAGCAGAGCTCTCTATTTTCAGCATCGTTCCCAGAGTGGATCGGGGTCCTTTGGTTTGGAGCCGAGTGGAGGGACTCAACCAGAGGCTTCGTCGACTCTGTGACGGTCTTGGCTGCAGATTTCTAGACTTGCGCTATTGGGTGGGGAATTGTAGGACGCCCCTAGATAGGTCATGGGTGCCCTACACAAAGGAAGCGGTTACTCGGGTAGCAGAGTACTTGTGGCATGCACATGGAGGTTTTTTAGGCTAGGCAGTAGTGTGAGGTGTCCTGATGAACACTCACCGTAGGACGTGGTGTCTTCATTGCAGTTGACAAAAATATTGTGTCTACTGAGGTCAAAGTAGAGTGTGATTGTGAAGTTATCTGGACACGTTTAACAGGGTTAGGGGAAATAAAGTTAATGGTTGGGTGTTATTACCGGCCACCAGGTTCCACCGTGACGGTTCTAGAATCATTCAAAGGCAGTCTACACTCTGTATCACGGAAGTACCCGGATCATGCTATATTAGTCGTAGACGGCTTCAACCTACCTAGTATAGACTGGGATGTCTACGGATTCATTACAGGTGGTACAGACAAGCCGTCGTGTGAATTACTTTTGAACACATTATCCGAAAACTGTCTTGAGCGGCTAAATCGACAGCCAACGCGTAATGGAAATATTTTAGATCTGGTAACCACGAACAGACCAGAACTCATCTACGGTGTCAGTGTTGAGACAGGGATTATTGATCATGATGTTGTCATTACGACTATGGTTACGAAAGTTAAAAAGTCGGTAAAGAAGGCTAGGAGAGTATTCTTACTAGAAAGAGCAGATAAGCAGTTGTTAGCATCCCACTTAGTAAATGAATCAACTTCATTTAATTCCGGTACGATGGACGTGGAAGAATTATGGGCAACTTTTAAACACATTGTAAATCACGCATTGGAAGAGTATGTGCCGAAAAAGTGGGTTACGGACGGAAAAGACCCACCGTAGTTCAACAGCACAATTCGGAGAATGCCTCGGAAGCAAAGACAGTTGCACTCGCCGTACAAGATGATCGGGAGGATGAGGACAGGCAAAAGTTAGTAGAGATTCGTACAGCTGTAAAAAGAGGATGCGCGAAGCATACAACCACTACCCCCGTCATACCTTAGCAAAATATCTTGCTGAAAACCCAAGGAAATTCTGGTCTTATGTAAAATTGGTAAGCGGATCGAAGGCTTCCATCCAGTCACTCACTGATCAGTCTGGCCTGGCAACGGAAGACAGCAAAACGAAAGCTGAAATTTTTAATTTAGCATTTGAGAAATCTTTCACGCAGGAGGATCGTACAAACATACCGCCGTTTGAGTCTCGTGCAGATTCCCGTATGGAAGACATAGTGATGTACATCCCTGGGGCTGCGAAGCAGCTGAATGGGTTGAAAATAAATAAATTGCCAGCTCCTGATGGGATTCCAATTCGGTTTTACAGAGAGTACTCTACAGCATTGGCTCCTTACTTAGCTTGCATTTATCGCGGAACTCTTGCCCAACGTAAAGTCCCGAGCGACTGGAAAAAAACGTAGGTGACGCCTGTATACAAGAAGGGTAGAAGGACGGATCCTCAAAATTACAGACCAATATCCTTAACATCGGTTTGTTGCAGGCTTCTCAAACATATTCTCAGTTCGAATATAACGAATGTCCTTTGAGTCAGAGAAGTTGCTGTCCAAGCATCAGCACGGCTTTAGAAAGCATCGCTCCTGCGAAACGCAACTCGCCCTTTTTTCACATGATATCTTGTGACTTCCGGAAAGCGTTTGACTCGGTGCCCCACTGCAGACTCCTAAGGTACGAGCATATGGGATTGTCTCCCAAATATGTGAGTGGCTCGAAGACTTCTTAAGTAATAGAACCCAGTACGTTGTCCTCGATGGTGAGTGTTCATCGAAGGTGAGGGTATCATCTGGAGTGCCCCAGGGAAGTGTGGTAGGTCCGCTGTTGTTTTCTATCTACATAAATGATCTTTTGGATAGGGTGGATAGCAATGTGCGGCTGTTTGCTGATGATGCAGTGGTGTACGGGAAGGTGTCGTCGTTGAGTAACTGTAGGAGGATACGACTTGGTCAGGATTTGTGATTGGTGTAAAGAATGACAGCTAACTCTAAATATAGATAAATGTAGATTAATGCAGATGAATAGTAAAAACAATCCCGTAATGTTTGAATACTCCATTAGTAGTGTAGCGCTTGACACAGTCATGTCGATTAAATATTTGGGCGTAACATTGCAGAGCGATATGAAATGGGGCAAGCATGTAATGACAGTTGTGGGGAAGGCAATAGTCGTCTTCGGTTCATTGGTAGAATTTTGGGAAAATGTGGTTCATATGTAAAGGAGACCGCTTATAAAACACTAATACGACCCCTATCCTTGACTACTGCTCGAGAGTTTGGGATCCCCATCAGGTCGGATTGAGGGAGGACATAGGAGCAATTCAGAAGCGGGCTGCTAGATTTGGTACTGGTAGGTTTGATCATCACGCGAGTGTTACGGAAACGCTTCAGGAACTCGGGTGGGAGTCTCTGGAGGAAAGGAGGCGTTCTTCTCGTGAATCGCTACTGAGGAAAATTAGAGAACCAGCATTTGAGGCTGAGTGCAGTACAATTTTACTGCCGCCAACTTATATTTCGCGGAAAGTCCACAAAGATAAGATAAGAGGGATTAGCATTCGTACAGGGGCATATAGGCAGTCATTTTTCCCTCGTTCTGTTCGGGAGTGGAACAGGAAGAGAAGATGCTAGTTGTGGTACGAGGTACCCTCTGCCACGCACAATATGGTGGATTGCGGAGTATGTATGTAGATGTAGATGTAGATACATTAGAACTGACATGTGATTACATTTTCACGCAATTTGGGTCCATAGATCCTGAGAAATCAGTACCCAGAACAACCACCTATGGCCGTAATAACGGCCTTGATACACCTGGGCATTGAGTCAAACAGAGTTTAGATGGCGTGTACAGGTACAGCTGCCCATGCAGCTTCAAAACGATACCACAGTTCATCAAGAGTGGTGACTGGCGTATTGTGACGAGCCAGTTGCTCGGCCACCATTGATGAGACGTTTTCAATTGGTGAGAGATCTGGAGAATGTGCTGGCCAGGGCAGCAGTCTAACATTTTCTGTATCCAGAAAGGCCCGTACAGGACCTACAACGTGCGGTCGTGCATTATCCTGCTAAAATGTAGGGTTTCGCAGGGATCGAATGAAGGGTAGAGCCACGGGTCGTAACACATCTGAAATGTAACGTCCACTGTTCAAAGTGCCGTCAATGCGAACAAGAGGTGACCGAGACGTGTAACTAATGGCACCTCATACCATCACGCCGGGTGATACGGCAGTATGACGATGACGAATACACGCTTCCAATGTGCGTTCACCGCGATGTCGCCAAACACGGATGCGACCATCATGATGCTGTAAACAGAACCTCGATTCATCCTAAAAAATAACGTTTTGCCATTCGTGCACCCAGGTTCGTCGTTGAGTACACCATCGCAGGCGCTCCTGTCTGTGATGCAACGTCAAGGGTAACCGCAGCCATGGTCTCCAAGCTGATAGTCCATGCTGCTGCAAACGTCGTCGAACTGTTCGTGCAGATGGTTGTTCTCTTGCAAACGTCCCCAAAAAATGGTTCAAATGGTTCTGAGAACTATGGGACTTCTGAGGTCATCAGTCCCCTAGAACTTAGAACTACTTAAACCTAACTAACCTAAGGACATCACACACATCCATGCCCAAGGCAGGATTCGAGCCTGCGACCGTAGCGGTCGCTCGGTTCCAGACTGTAGCGCCTAGAACCGCATGGTCACTCCGGCCGGCCAAACGTCCCCATCTGTTGACTCAGGGATCGAGACGTGGCTGCACGATCCGTTACAGTCATGCGGATAAGATGCCCGTCATCTCGGCCGCTAGTGATACGAGGCTGTTGGAATCCGGCACGGCGTTCCGTATTACCCTCCTGAACCCATCGATTCCATATTCTGCTAACGGTCATTGGAGCTCGACCGACGCGAGCAGCAATGTCGGGATATGATAAACCGCAATCGCGATAGGCTACAATCCGACATTTATCAAAGTCGGAAACGTGATGGTACGCATTTCTCCTCCTTACACGAGGCATCACAACAACATTTCACCAGGCAACGCCGGTCAACTGATGTTTGTGTATGAGAAATCGATTGGAAACTTTCCTCATGTCAGCACATTGTAAGTGTCGCCACCGGCGCCAACCTTGTGTGAATGCTCTGAAAAGCTAATCATTTGCATATCACAGTATCTTCTTCCTGTCGGTTAAATTTCGCGTATGTAGCACGTCATCTTCGTGGTGTAGCAATTTTAATGGCCAGTAATGTAATAATAAGAGCATTCAACTACTATTGACTGCGGTAACGAGTCACATATGCGCGAACAAGATGCTGTCGAATGCCTTGTATTGGCCGTGAAACAATCTTACTCATCCACCCACGTGCTGTCCCTTTCGATACTTCGAACCGATCAGGAAGAAAACGGATGTTGGGTCCTACTCATCGCATCCTGTAGATGTTGAGAGTAGCTGCAGACGTGTATCTGGTATGCTGCACATGCACCTCCCCTCCTTTTACCTCGCTAGCAACAACCTTAACGTAGTTTACATTGGCGATAAAAGTTGTATGTTGACGACAATATATTCCGACGACGTTTTCCGGCAGCTTTGCAGCCACACGAATTGCAACAACGTGTACTACAACCAGTCTGGCAATATTTGCAGCTATACGTTTCCGGGCCAGAAGTTCTTACACAGGGCCTCACTATTGCCACAGAATGAACGAACGCGAGCTACTGGGACTGACTGCGGCTTCCTGCTTTTGTAACACACAAGGAATAAAGTTACAAAGAGCAAGAGAATAGAGCTTTGTGGATACGATCTTTTTTTAATAAACGGAGTAACATATACGAAGTGCGGCTAGAAAAAAACCGGACCGATGCTGGAAAAAACATTTATTTACAATTATTTACAATTTCATGTTATCTCCTTCAATGTACTCTCCTCCTTGGTCTCTACACCTCTCCATACGAATTTTCCACTGTTCATAGCAATGCTGCAGATCATTTTCGGTAAGTCCATACATTACTTCCGTCGCTTTTTCTTTTATTGCTCCAACAGTCTCAAATCTAGTTCCTTTCAAAGCTGACTTGACTTTAGGGAAAAGAAAAAAGTCACAGGGGGCCAAATCAGGTGAGTAGGGTGGATGATCTAAGATGGGAATGTTGTGTTTTGCCAAAAACGTCTTCACTGACAACGCACTGTGAGCTGGGGCATTGTCTTGGTGAAGGATCCATGACTTTTTTCTCCACAAATCGTTCCGTTTTCTCCGTACTCGCTCACGTAGGGTAGCCAGGACGCTAATGTAGTAATGCTGATTCACTGTTCGTCCCTCTGGTACCCAATCAATGTGCACAATCCCTTTGATGTCAAAAAAAAACAATCATCATTGCCATGAATTTCGATTTTGACATTCGTGCTTTTTTTTGTCGTGAAGAACCAGGAGTTTTCCAATGCATCGATTGGCTTTTAGTTTCGGGATCGTAAGTAAAAAACCACGATTCATAGCAAGTAATAACATTTTGTAAGAAGGTGGGATCACTTTCAATGTTTTCCAGGATGTCAGAACAAATCATTCTTCGGCGTTCCTTCTGTTCAATTGTGAGACACTTTGGAACCATTTTTGAACACACTTTGTTCATGTTGAAACTTTCATGAAGAATCTGCCTAACACTTTCCTTGTCAACTCCTGTTAACTCAGACACTGCTCTGATTGTTAAACGGCGATCTTGTCGAACAAGCTTACCGATTTTTTCAATGTTTGCATCAGTTTTTGCTGACAATGGTCTGCCAGTGCGAGTGTCATCACTGGTGTCTTCGCGGCCATCTTTAAATCGTTTAAACCACTCAAACACTTGTGTTCGCGATAAACAATCATCCCCGTACACTTGTTGTAACATTACAAACGTTTCACTTGCAGATTTTCCTAGTTTGAAACAAAATTTGATGTTAACACGCTGTTCTTTCTGTACACTCAACATTTTCCGACGCACAGACAAAACGTCAACTACTTAAAACAGACGCCACGGGCAGACTGAGTGCAGGAGGCAGATGAAACTCGAGCAGTAGGCGGAGCGAGAGTCACGTGACAAGCTACGCGACTTTCAACCTTATTGCATTCGTTTTATTGTTTCACCAGTACTAGTCCGGTTTTTTTCTAGCCACACCTCGTATACCACTCCGTCTACAGGCCATAGGTGGCCCATCGGGACCATCCGACCGCCGTGTCATCCTCAGGGGAGGATGCGGATAGGAGGGGCATGGGGACAATGGGGACAGCACACCGCTCTTCTGGTCGTCATGATGGTATTCTTGACCGGAGCCGCCACTATTCGGTCGAGTAGCTCCTCAGTTGGCATCACGAGGCTGAGTGCACCCCGAAAAACGGCAACAACGCATGACGGCCTGGATGGTCACCCATCCAAGTGCCGACCACGCCCGACAGCGCTTAACTTCGGTGATCTCACGGGAACCGGTGTATCCACTGCGGCAAGGCCGTTGCCTAATAAACGGAGTGCTTCAGAAAATTTAACTAGAAAACTGAAGCTCGACACACACCATTTCCCAAATTTTTTTCACAATGTTGAAGTACGATTTAGAATATCTCGTACAAGCAACAGACTGAGAATTGCTAAGATGGATACAAATATGAGACAGTTTATACCAGTTAGAACCATATTTAGCTACTGGTGATTCATACAGAAGCTCAATGTACAGGTTTAGAAAGCACTATTCATCAATAAACCTCTGTTACCAGAACTAGGCAGGACTTTAGTAGAAGGATTGAGTAGTTTCATTAAGATACGTCTGAGATAAGAATAAAATTTATTTTTATATTTTATTTTTACTGGCCATGAAAGGTTTATATTAGGTTGGTGCCTTGGTTCGTAGCATTATTGTTTGGATTTTGGTATTTCGCTTGCTATGGCTTTATTTATCGATTGTCATTTTTATTTTTAGTTCACTATTGCTATTTGAGTTTACATATTGTTATTTTGTCATTTGGAAACAGTGAGTGGAGCTGTGGACGCCAGAAAATGGGGTGCGAAGTGGAGAAATTTGAACGTTTCCGACGTATTCTTCTTTTCAAGTTCAGTAGAATGGTGAAAGAAGCGGAGGCAGCCAGAAACACTGTATGGGGATAATGCCACTGGACAGAGCACGGCAAAAAAAAGGTTTTCTCGTTTTAAGGAGGATCGTTTTACCATTAGTGAGTCTCCGCGTTCAGGACGACACCCGGAGTTTGATGAATATCATTTTAACACATTAATCTACAATTAGGCACGTCAGTGTAGTCGACAACTGCGAAATGTGATGAACTGCGATCATTCCACTACTGTGCGACATTTGCATGCAATGGGACGGGTCACTCCAAAAGAAATGCACGCAATTTTTTTTTTAAATCCATCTTTTATTCTACATGATTGAAAGTTTTACAGTGTGTAGATACATCCTTTAGGAACAATATTTTCATTTCTCCACATAAGTTCCATCCCTCTCAACTACCTTACGCCACCTTGGAACCAGCGCCTGTATACACGCACGGTAAAATTCTGGACCAACCTGTTGGAGCCACTGTTTGGCAGCGTGCACAAGGGAGTCATCATCTTCAAACCTTGTTCCACGAAGAGAGTCTTTCAGTTTCCCAAAGAGATGATAGTCACATGGACCCAGGTCAGGACTGTAAGGCGGCTGTTTTCAGTGTTGTCCATCCAAGTTTTGTGATCGCTTCCATGGTTTTTTGACTGACATGTGGCCGCGCATTTTCGTGCAACAGCAAAACGTCCTGCTTTTCCCGATGTGGTCGAACACGACTCAGTCGAGCTGGAAGTTTCTTCGGTGTCGTCACATATGCATCAGAATTTGTGGTGGTTCCACTTGGCATGAAGTCCACAAGCAAGAGTCCTTCGGAATCGAAGAACACTGTAGCCATAACTTTTCCAGCAGAAGATGTGGTTTTGAATTTTTTTTTCTTGGGTGAATTTGCATGATGCCACTCCACTGATTGCCTCTTCGTCTCTGGTGAAAAATGATGGAGCCATGTTTCATGACCTGTCACAATTCTTCCAAGAAATTCATCTCCACCATTCTCGTATCGTTCCAAAAGCTCGCTGCATACCGTTTTTCTTGTTTCTTTGTGAGCCACTGTCAACATCCTGGGAACCCACCCGGCACAAACGTTTTTAACGCCAACACTTTCAGTATTCTGCAAACACTTCCTTTCCCTATCCCAACGTAACATCACAATTCGTTCACTGTGATGCGTCTGTCAGCAGTCACCAATTCGTTAACTCTCCGCACATTGTCTGGAGTGTGTGCAGTATGAGGCCTGCCGCTGCGAGGACAATCCTCAATATTGCCGTGCCCGCTTTCACACGTAACATGCTTTCCCACCGACTAACTGTACTGCATTCGACAGCAGCATCTCCATACACCTTTTTCAAACTCTTGTGGACGTTTCCCACTGTCTCGTTTTCACAGCACAGGAACTCTATGACGGCACGTTGCTTCTGACGAACGTCAAGTGTAGCAGCCATCTTGAAGACATGCTGTGACGGAAACGCTCACGGGAACAGGTTGAACTAAGTTTGATAACAAGCGGGAAGGATGTATCTGCAGACTGTAAAACTTTCACACATGCAGAATGAAAAACGTATTTTTACAAAAATAGTGTGCATTTCTTTTGGAGTCACCCTCGTATGTGTACCACATGCTCTAAACCAAAAGCAGCAGGTGGCCATATGTACATCTCTGCTTGCTGGGTGGTGAACAACAGCGACCATTCCTGTCCCGCATCGTTACTGGTGACGCGAATTGGTGTCTTTATACTCACATAAGGAAAAAAAAGGAATGGTTGAGTCCAAACAAAGCAGCAACTCCCCATACAAAGACTTTTGCGCATCCACAAAAGATGAAATTATGCGTCTAGTAGAACAGTGATGGTTTGGCGTACTACGAATTCTTCCCCGAAGTGTAAACACCATTGCATGAACAACTGCGACGTCTTGCAGATGCAATCCAAGAATAACGACCAGGAAGACTGCGTGAAGTGATGCTATTCCACGATAAAGCCCGCCCGCATTCTGCTAGGCTGACAAGAAACAGTATACAGGAGTTGGGTTGGGCAGTCATTCTGTACCCACCTTAATCACCTGATACTGCGACCTCAGATTTTCACCTTTTACGCTCTCTATTGAACAATCTTCGAGGAACTTCCATCCCGGATGAAAATGTGCTCCGAACATGACTCGACAAGTTCTGAAACGTCCCCTTAGAACAATTATACATGACTGTGCTTAAACTGACACACAATATTTTTTTAGCGCAACGCAGTCTGACTTTCAGTAATCCCTACAAGAGAATGGCCCTGACTAAATTAACCTATACGTTTCACAAATCACTTACCTCACAAAAATCTTCGTTATTCGAACTACTGCAATACAGCGAACGCTACTACTGCCAGCTAAATAAAAGATTCAAACTACGGAAGTCACTAACTACTGATAGAGGCATAGCTAGCAAATGAAAGATTTTAATAGAGAACAAACAATGTATTTACCTTAATAGTCGTAATATATATAGCAGTTCATGACATCCAGTCTTACAAATTTCAAAACTCCGCCATCTCTCTCCCCACATCCACCACTGCTGGCGGCTCACCTCCAACTGCGCAACGCTATGCGCTGTTAACATCCAGCTGGCCAACACTACAATGGCAGACAACAATGCAAACTAGCCACAGACTGCACACAGCGCAGCCAGTGATTTTCATACAGAGTGCTACATAAGGTTGCCAATAAGAAAACATAAACAGCCTACTTACATAGCCCCCATGCTCCCCACAAAAAATTTTACAAATTGTTTTGGGCAGTGGCCAGTACAGATCTGAAAAAAAATTTCATAATTACAATAACAAAGAAATCAAATGCACACACTTATTGATACAATGTTGGTCAAATGCTAAAATTTTCTCACAGTCTATAAAGACAGTCCTGATCGTTCATCACAGTAAAATAGCAGTGTTTTTCTCAAAGTCTGAGCAGTAGAAGAAAATGCACACGGAAGTAGTGGATTTCCATGCAGTCTTGAAGAAGTAGTATTGTCCTTCCAATGAAAAGACAGTGCTGACTCTTGACATGCAGACAGGCAATGGGCCACATCAGAGCAAACCCACCGCAGAGTCAGTCGAAGTTCTGAAGAATATCGGTAGGTAGACCCACCATAGTCCTGGTAGAGATTACGGTATTGGTGGGCCACCAGAGGTGCAGACCCACTGCAGTCCTTGTAGAAATAATGGTATTGATGGATCATCAAAGGTGTAGACCCACTGTAGTCCTTGTAGAGATGACCAGCAGCCATCTGCTGCGACTGTGCAGGTGCACAATCACCATCGAAGAGTCTTGCGGAGAATATAGCAAGTCCATAAAACACCACTTGTGCACTCACACAGTTTTTGGAATTGTCCTTAGAACCAGCAATGCTGTTATCCAGTCCCTTGCTGAATTATTAACACACGTGGAAACACTAACAGTCCCTACTTCTCACATATTGTCCATATATTATGACCAACAAAAATGTGTGCAGTGAAATGTAACTTACAAGTTACTTAATATGATGAATTGGTGTCAATTACAATTTTATAACATAAGAATACAATAACAAAGGTACAAAATACATCATTAACGAACATAATAATACAGATAACATTTGTAGTAATAGGGGCTTTACAAAAGAATATAAAATAAACATATACATCAGTGTTACAGGAATTATGACATAAGTAAATACATAAAAGATCAGAATAATTAATGAAACATCAACTTCACACATGAGCATTGAAACAGAACAGAATTAATTATGTCTAACATCTTTACAAAGTAAATAACATATTATTAATGCAAATCATATTTGAGAATAACAGTATTCCTCATCATAGTTCATGTAGCTGAGTATTAGAAAAATTCTACAACATAAGTCTTATCAGATAAACATATAAAGACAGGAAGAACATAAATACACAAGGGTACACAAACACACAGTGGGATAACACAAGGAAACGACAGGGTTTGTTTTACTGCAGTATTTTGCAAACAAAATTTTCTTTACTTCTCGGAGATCTCCCTTCGTTCTTCATTATTTTCAAAGAGTCCTATGTATACCTGCTTTCTGTACTTTTTTCGTATAACTTCTCAATGCATTTCTTCCAATGCATCGCAACTCATTCTCTTATAGTCTACCCCCTCTTAAGCTAACTTAAATCTACTGAGCCCAGATGCTAAACTAAGGGACGAGGCAATGCAGCAGCACAAAACAATTAACACAAACAGCAATGACAAAAAAATGGAAAATTGCAAAGCAAGCTACAGTAAATCTAAATTACCAAGCAATGCAACATTACAACTAATATGTGCCAATGTGCAGCAACAAGAAAAATAAATCAGTAGTAAAACTAGCTTAACAGAGTAATACAAAGTGAAATTTAGTAGCACTATGCCTGGCAAAGAGCAGCAGCAAATGCAATAACTTATATCAAAACATGACAAAGTTCAAGCAGAAAAAATATTACAGTAAAGATGGCCATGTCTAATACCTATGTCACATCTTAACACTAGAGTGATGCATCACTGTAACTTGCTCTAGCAGACAAGTTACCAAGTCACTGACAAAAATTATGTATGCAATTCCCGTGAAGTGGAAATGTCTTTTTGTGCTCCCTCATTTTTTTTGGAGTACATCCATCGTAAAGTTATTTTTTACTGGATCTGTAGGCATAAAATATTTATATTAGTACATCTATAAAATTTTATTTTAACCAATGCTGCAGTGCAGCTAGGAACTAGATATTAAACAAAATAGGCAAAGCAAGGTGTGAAACGTCATTCACTAGGCATATGGCATTTCATAATACAGTAAACAATCTTTCAACTAGCAAGACAATAGACATGAAATGTTTCTCATCATTTCAGTTCAGTAAATATCATAAATTAAGAACTCTACAGTGTAATCATGTTTTCCAGTTTGAGGGTGTCGTATTTACGATGCTTTCTACAAAGGAATGTCAATAGCGAGGATAATGGTTTTTTTTACCTGTGCCTCTGAAAAGGCACACACTAATGGCTTTTTCTCCAGGCGTCTGACACAGCTGGCCACTCAAGATGCATTACGTCAAGGTCACTTGGCTTTCTTACCGAAATATTTACGACACCAGTTTGCACTACTGTGACAGACTCATAGAAAAATTTCACAGTTCGAGAATTTGCGTTGCAAATCTGTAGAAACAAAATCCTATAAATATAACAGTGTCCGAAAAATATTCGTCAGCATTGTGATACATTCATGCATTTAGACACATTTCATAACTCTTAAAGTACGATTCTTGGTTTCCAACATACTTTTTCACAAGTCAGAGTCCCTAACCACTTCTCATTATTCCTTACCATATTACACATATACATATTCGTCGACACTTCTTCAATATTTCATCGTAATAAATACGTAGCATAATCAAATTCCTCATATAGCATCAGCTTATTGATCATAAACATACTGCAACAGCGTAATACACATCGTCATCGTAACATCATAAAACCTCAGCCAAATCTCAAAAAAGGCATAGCTTTCTGCAATAATGTCAAAACCTAAAAAAAAAATTCTCCACTCATTTCAAGAGTGTCATCTAGCTCAAACGTACTTTAAAATCATGCTCCCTTACCAAATACATCATTCAAAGCTCTCATAATATGACAATGGTTCCGAAAAAATATGAACAGTTCACAAAGTACAGACAAAATACAATTTCAAAGTGTGAAGTTATCCAACTGTGTAACTGCGTAAACATGTGTCACTGACATAGTAAAAAAAACGTTTATCTCTCAGTTAAATGATCAGATAGCTGTGTAATTTGTGTGTTAGAGAAATATCGTACCGATGTGTAAAGTTGTATAAGCAAATACCATATTAGCTAGGGCTCCTTGTGCTTGCCAAACACATGGTACACAAAGTAAACGTGTACCACCCTGAGGATTAATGTAATTATACCCTCAGGTGTTACAGATTACAGCAATGGAATGAAATGTATCACGGAAAACTTTCTTTGTAATTCATAAATCTTTAAAAATAAATGTTTTACGTACAAAATTAATCACTGAAATGCATGTCCTGTAGCGCTAAATGTGCGTCTTGCTGTAAGATAATTCTGTTGAAGTGTCGTAGTTATCGTCCTCTGTAAGCAAAGTTCTGCTGAAGTCAATGTACTCACCTCATCATAAACAAAAGTGAGATCCTCTGCATATAGATATCGTAGTTATTATGCTTATTGCCGTGATGAAGAAAATACTATATGTAACGTATTGTTGTGCTACGAAAAAGGCTGTTTCATTGTAGTTATACCACAAAAGTTACTACTAAAACATGTTTTACTTTCCAGAAGAATTCAGAAAACCTATGCAGATATAAAACAGATACACCACAAAAGCAACATTGTAAATTGTCACTCATTAGTAGCGTCATGATAAAGTCGTGTAGCTGTCACATAAACAAACCACTGTGTCATCTGGTATCTCACAGAAAGTACTTTAAATTCAGAATGTATTTTCAAGTAAACCAAAATGTTTCATTAAAATCTCATTAGCAGTACTGGTAAATGTTCTAAGTATGTGAGCCATATAGTCGTTACGTAATCGTGCAACTAACAAGCAAGAATGTACACACACAATAGCACTGTGTCGTCTGTTCACAATAACAATGCATTCGTAATTTCTGTTTAATAAGTTCTCTTGGTTCTTGACTGGATATTTAACTTCAACCATTGTTGCATATTAACAGATTCTAAGTCTGACAAAGCCTACTAGTAATGTAAAGTGAAAAGTTATATGGCAAAGACAAAGTTAAAAAGCAGATTATCTTTCAGTAAACGGTTTTACATGTGAAACGTGGTGTAAACCTTTATTCTTCCTAGTACGCAGAGTTTCAACTTCAATGCAATTATCATACGGTATACGTCGGTAAAGAATACTGGAATTTTTCTCAATGTTAGCATCTATGTTATTTTTCTCTAAGCCAGCCGGCGCACGTGGCTGCCTGCAGTGCGGGTCATTGTCTACTATCTCTTTGTTGGCGTGCGTCGTTATTGGGATTAGGAGACCTAACTTCTACAAATTCACCTTGACGAGAAGGCCCTGCCCTGTTTGAAGCTCGCCAGTTCTGATGCAATTCAGGTCTGTCGTTACGATTATATCGTCTGTCATCATGTCAGTAGATTCCATAGTTTCTTTCTTGTCGGTCACGTGGTGGAGAACTTCTTCCTGAATCGTAACTGCGCGCTGGTCCGTTGCATCTAAAGTTATTCTGTCTCCCTTGATAATATTTATTTTGGTTCCCATATTGTCTGTTTCTCTGATTGTCTCTGTGATAGTCATTACCGCGGAGAGGTGATCTTTCCCTATAGTTATTACTACTCTGCCAATGGTTGTCATACGGGTGGTGTCTGTTTTGGTCACGATTTGTGTTGTGAGAATAGCCTTGTCGTGTCCAGTTATTATTTCTTTCATCGCGGAATAGCGACGGATGTGACCTGTAATTGTTGTGTTCCTGTTTTCGCGTTCCGCGATTATCAGTGTCAATTCTAATTCTTGTAAGAGTCCCTGAAAAGCTTCAATGTCGTCTTTGCAACGCTCTGCCAAAATAATATGTCGTAAATGTTCAGGCAATTTGATTATGCAAATGCAGATGAGTTCTGAGGGGCTGTATGGGTTTGAAAGATACTGATTCTTATGCAACATGTCTTCAAAATATTTCATAAGACTGGAAAATTCAGATTGTTTGAAACGTTTCATCATTATGATGCTATGTTTTACTCGGTCTTGTGTAGCTTGAGACCAATACGCTGAGAGGAAGGCATGATAAAGTTCTCCTTCACTGTGGCAATCGTGAATGACCGATCGCATTCTTACAGCTGGTTCATTCTCTAAATAGTCACACATAAATTCTAACCTGTGCTCCAGTGACCAGTTGGGAGGAAAAAAATGAGAGAATTAATGAAGCCATGCTCGTGGATGAATGTCGTTGTCAGAATTCTTAAATGTTTTGAATTTACGTGTAGTAATGAACAGCTTATAGTCAAAATCATGGTGTCGGTGAGTCGCACATCGCTCATTGTTACTTCGTTTCGGCGGTTCCATCTCAAAATCCAATGCGCCTTGCCAATTTCTTTCATAATTTCCGAAGTGTCCTGTGTTATTATTTTGTGGTTGTTCCGTATTTCTATGTCCCTCTTCCCGTACTGGAGTGCGAGTGTCCTCTGAAATATGTAATTCTTGTATTACTTGTGCCAACTGATCTTGTACTTCCCGGATTTCTCTTTTATACTGTGTATTGATTTGATTTTGATTTTGTTTGAATTTTGTAATTTGTTCATACTCTTCAGTGTCCGTGAAGGCTACAGGTCTTGTGTCATTCAGATCGTCATCTACCTTTGCAGATAAGTTAGTGAACTGATCTGAAAGTTCGGCTACTTTATCCGTTAGTGAAATTATTTCCTCTGTGTGTTTTTCTGCACCAAGTTTCAGAGTGTCCATTTGTGTTGAAATCGTCTTTTAAGTTTTCCTGAGTTTTTGCAAGCTGCATAACCGAATCGGTAGATGCAGCTGAGTCAATTTTAGCTTGCAAGATGTCGTGATTTTCATGAACAATAGTTTGCAGTTCCTTTATGGCTGCTTCGTGATTCTGTAACGCATTTTCATGACGCGAAAAAATGGGTTGGAAATGCTCACAAATTTGTGTTTTTACGTCGTTACAGACTTTTTGACATTTCGATTCGATTTTATGTAACTCAGTAGTTAAATCTTCATGTGTTTGTTCAAGCGTGATGTGAAGATTTTGTTCCATTGTGTCTAACTTTTGAAGATTTTGTCCCATTTGTTTCTGATTTTGTTCAAGCGTTGTGTCTAAATTTTGAAGATTTTGTTCCATTGTGTCTAACTTTTGAAGATTTTGTTCCATTGTGTCTAACTATTGTAGCCTTTGTCCCATTTGTTGCATTAACTGTAATAACAATGCACTGGTGTCTGAAACATGTTCTTCAGTGCTTTTTGGCAGTGAATTTGCACCGGCAACATTCACATTTTGACAAGCGGAAAATGTGTCTTGACTCATTTGAGAAAACGGTGAGAACCCAAAACCTGAGTCTACACTATTTGCAATATTGTGTCCTGTCATTTCGGAATCCTGAGGTGAGCTGTTGCCGACCAATCGATCGATAATGCTTCCCTGTTCACTAATTGTTTCACTGTCTACACCATTATTTGCCGCCCGCTCCATTTCTCTATGCACAATTACCGAATTACTACTTTGGATGTCTGTTAATTCATTACACAGAGGTGCTGATAAGTTACGCTCGTCGTCGCTGTTATTTCTCAGTTTACTTTGGAGCCTAGTGTTACGTTTTTCACACGCCATTATTGTCACAATATTTCACACGATAACACAGAAAAGCACAATTTGAAGAGCAAAAATAAGAGAACACATTAACATAGCACTGAAAATAATATCTCGTTAATTGCAAGCGCAGCTGCGAAATACTTGCTGCAAATCTACATGCATGCCACAACTGTTTTACTGTACAACAATGAAAGACTGCAACTACAAAGGAGATTCTCTCTACAATTACGTGCTAGCAATAAACTAAAGCTACACTAATTACACAAACTACAAGAAAAAATCAGAAGATTCCAGTGAGGTATCCTCGGCTAAGGGTCGACATATGAAACGTCCCCTTAGAACAATTATACATGACTGTGCTTAAACTGACACACAATATTTTTTTAGCGCAACGCAATCTGACTTTCAGTAATCCCTACAAGAGAATGGCCCTGACTAAATTAACCTATACGTTTCACAAATCACTTACCTCACAAAAATCTTCGTTACTCGAACTACTGCAATACAGCGAACGCTACTACTGCCAGCTAAATAAAAGATTCAAACTACGGAAGTCACTAACTACTGATAGGCATAGTTAGCAAATGAAAGATTTTAATAGAGAACAAACAATGTATTTACCTTAATAGTCATAATATATATAGCAGTTCATGACATCCAGTCTTACAAATTTCAAAACTCCACTATCTCTCTCCCCACATCCACCACTGCTGGCGGCTCACCTCCAACTGCGCAACGCTACGCGCTGTTAACATCCAGCTGGCCAACACTACAATGGCAGACAACAATTCAAACTAGCCACAGACTGCACACAGCACAGCCAGTGATTTTCATACAGAGCGCTACATAACGTTGCCAATAAGAAAAAAATAAACAGCCTACTTACAGTTCTTCGCTCAAAATCACATGATCTCTAATTTGAGGAATCAAAACATTATTCCAGCGTTGGCAGACTGTTGTAATTAGTGAAGGAGAATACATTAATAATGACGAAAGTGTTTATTAAACTTACGGAAAAACGCTGCACAATATATCATAAGAAATGACAGTTTTGTTTGAGATATTTATCATGATGAGCGTCTTTGGATGCCTGAAAAGACGCGAAATATTTCAGAGGTTGCATTAGAAAGAGACGACAGAGAGGAGGAGTTGGCGCCGGAGAGAGTGTTGAGTGGTTGTTGAGTGAGGAGCTACGATGGCAGACGTGTTGAATAGAGAATGAGTTTTATCTGAGATGCTCCCTGGTGTGACTAAGGATAGAGGGTCATTTTGAGATAATTTAATAGAGAGACAACACATCTGGAAAAAGGCGACACAAACAAAATTTTTATTTGCTGTAAGGCTAGCTGTGTAATTATTGTGGTGTAAAAGATTTCACTTTTTTGAACACTGTCTACATTTGATAGCCACTGCGGCTTATCGGTCGTAGTTCAGAACAAAGCACAACATATGTGTGTAGTGGCTGGACTATGTGAGGAATATGTAACCTCCAACGCATTAATGCTGCTAATTGAGAAAAAGTACTCATTGATAACTTATATAATCAATATCACTCTTACAAAATTCCGCTAATAGTAATGATCTTTTGAAAATAATTTAGTTTCATCACTGAAACAAAATCTAATCGCTTAGTTTTTGCCCCTCAGAAACCTTCATTTGCTGCTACAGTCACAGGTTCGAATCCTGCCTTGGGCATGGATGTGTTTGAAGTCCTTAGGTTAAGCAGGTTTAGGTAGTTCTACGTCTAGGGGACTGATGACCTCAGATGTTAAGTCCCATAGTGCTCAGAGACATTTGAACCATTTGAAAATTTCATTTCACCTCTCAGGGGGAATTACCCCCAGTCTGGGAACCACTGGTGTATGACAATGCAAAGGAAGACCATAGTTTCATATTAGTATGAGTCGCTTCTGTCTCATTAAAATGCTCTTAATATAATTTCAATTTAACTTTCTTCGTTCATCTGGAAACATTTCATTAAAGTTCATTCTCACAGTTTAAATACAAATCAGTAACATTACTGCATCGTCACGTGTCGCACTGTAGCGTGAACAGTGAGCTGCAGCTTTTGAGAGATGGCAAAATTGCGAAGCAGTCTAAGGCATGTGATAAGTTAATTAGCCACGCAATGACGTATTTCAGGTACATGTGCTTCATCACCCCACATTTTTACAGGAAAACAGTACAGAGTACAGCTGAGTTATCCGTTGCAGGTAAGAAACAATTGCAGGGCCTAATCGAACTTTGTGGGATGAAGTTACGAACTGTATTCATTTGTAAAATTTTCATGTAATTTAGCAGATTCATTTACTAACAGGGCACACTTTCAGTACGTTACAGGAAGCAATTCTGTTTATTTCTGATAGCCATTTTTGGAATTCAGTTTCATTTACAGTTTTTTTCGAACCTACCGGTAACAACTCCAGCAGTCCTCTTCTGAACTGCTTCGATGTCTACACTATGCGACACTGTAATCTGAATTTAAAAGTCACAAGTTCTGAATTACAAGTTTTCAGATGATTACTTTCTCTTAAACGTTTCAACCAATACACAGAGACACAGAAGATAAAGATCACACCAAAATAAAGAGTGACGGAGACCTCATCGACAACAGCCTGCGAGCTATTCTCCTTCATATTCCATTGTTTGTGTATGTTTGGACACTGAAGTAAATTTGGAAATTATATTCCCCAGACAGCAACGTCGTATCCCATTAGTCCTCTATACATCTATGGAATAACGTTAATGGCCGCGTATTTCTGTAATTCGGAAATGATATTTTCCGGACAGTAACGTCATATCCCATTACTCCCCTATCCATCAATGAAATTGTGGTGTCACCGCCAGACACCACACTTGCTAGGTGGTAGCCTTTAAATCGGCCGCGGTCCGTTAGTATACGTCGGACCCGCGTGTCGCCACTATCAGTGATTGCAGACCGAGCGTCGCCACACGGCAGGTCTAGAGAGACTTCCTAGCACTCGCCCCAGTTGTACAGTCGACTTTGCTAGCGATGGTTCACTGACAAATTACGCTCTCATTTGCCGAGACGATAGTTAACATAGCCTTCAGCTACGTCATGTGCTACGACTTATCAAGGCGCCACTATCAATTGCTATTTATCTTGTGATGCATGTACCGTCAGACCGATGTTTACCAATTATGGATTAAAGTTAAGCATTCCAGAAGCTACGTACTTTTTTTACTAGACTCAACTCCTTTAACTGTTCCAGACCTCACGCCAGCCTGCGTGAGCTTAAAAGCGTGCCTTTCGGCTACCTCGTAGTGGCTTGGCTGTCTCGCCAAGTCACAACAGAAATAACGTTAATGGCCGGGTATTTATGTCAGTGACCAAATAACCTAGGGAACTCTTTGTACACTTCACGTCAAACTATAATTTCTTATTACATTGATCAGAAAATGACGTTAATGTCCAATTCCTATTGGGCCGTGTTACTAAACAAAGAAAACAAAAATTTTGTCATAATATAGCATATCTTTCAAAAACGTTGAATCACAACAGTTCTTTTTTGGGTGCATAGAATATTGTAACTGTTTTTTCTTTTTCTAACACAAACTTCCATGGCACTCCCTTTCACTTGTTTTCACAACACAACCTTCCGTGACCCTTCGAATTGCATAAAATTTTAATTGCATGACATTTTCCTTCATTTTTTTTTGAAAAGACATCTCTGATAATTCTGTAATCCTGGTAAGCTGTTAGCCCAAGCAGCTTCCCTTATACTCATTTCTCTCCTTCTTCCCAACTACAGCGTTTCCTTCCTCTCAGTACAGGGGCTTGTTTCTGATCTGGTATTCGTGCCTGAATATACAGGCAGGAGTATCTAACACCGTAATATAACAATAAATACGTAGATTTTTGTAGGATCCCTGAAGAATTAAATAATGTATAGCTTATCTTTACTCGTAGAAATTTATGTAGAATATATTGTAGCGTAAATAAAAAGTATTCCAATTTTAAACTATTTTCGAATTTACTTCCTACATACATTAAGGCCGAACAATGCAATAATTTTATATTCTTTATGTACTGAGGGCTGATTAAGACTTAGGCGGTTTTTTGTTCTGCTGATTTTTTATTTGTATCAACTAGTTTTCGGCTTACTAGGCCATCTTCAGATAACTACTGGCTATTATTTACAAGGAGCTTGAGTTCTTACGAACCAAACATTCTGGACTAAGATACAACGCACTTATATATGACCTTTAGTTCCGATATTGCCTTTGGAATTGTCAAACGGGTCATTTGGCTTTTCGTTCTGTAAAACTGTTCTTTAACATTATAAATCACATTTTATGGTTTGTCAATACCATGCATGACAACCATTATAATTATTTAGAATACACATTATAACGAAATTACAATTTGTTGGTATTTGTTGTGAACAGTTGAACTGGACACTAATTGTTGGTTGTACAACAGCGATGTTTATGTACATTATGCGTTGTAAAAAGTTATAATGAAACTTGCACTTACAGAAAGTGTACATGCTGTTCTGAACTTCTAGGACCACTTCTTCAAGGAGACAATCGAGTATGGTCCACATCTCCACATCTTGTATACGAACACGTACAACTAGCGGAAATTTGCTTGATGTCAGCGTCATCATTCCAGCTGCTCGTTTCAGCATACGTTCTCTGCACTTTTTGCAGTCCTCTTCTACAGGGTGCCACACGTAAAGCAGGCCCGTCAAGTCAGCAGATCAACATAAAATGAAATGTAGTGAATATGATTACCCACCTTCACTGTAGGTGCTGAAAGTGTCCTCTGCCCATTTCAGCACTCATGTGAGCATTCTTGAGGAAATTCATATATACCTTTATCAGTTGTTGTGTTGTGATGCTATTGATGATATCCTGGATCCTGGTCTTGTGTTCTTCAATTGAGTGTGAATTTGTTCCGTATACTCTTCCCTTTAGCAGTCCTCACAAGTTAAAGCCACAAGTTGAGAAGTCTGGTGACCGAGGAGACCACAAGCCTTTGCCAACTGTCCTCTCTGGTGTAAACACCTCATGCACGCGGCACAATGATGCAGGTGATGTGTCGTATGTTGCACCGTCCTGCTGAAAGTAACTGACGCTTCTCTTCTGTCAAGGAAGGGTAAAACTCTGCCAGTATTCGCAAATACACGTCTCTGTCGTCTCAAAGAATATGGGCCCCAAAACGTGTTTGACGGAAATGTCACACCAAATACCAGTCTTCTCGTCATGCGAGGGTATCTGGTGGGTCGCGTGTGGATTTTCTGTCGACCAATACCCGTTGTTTTGGGAATTTATGCACCCAGACAGGTGGAACCACGTCTCGTCACTCATAATGAGCCCTAATAGGTCCCAGACAGCGCTGGCAACGTTTCCGAAATCAAGTCAAGTCTTGTTTAGTTCTTGCTCAATACGTATCTGGTGCGGTTTTAACTTCAGTCCCCTTAAAACACGTTTGTAATCCTCTGACTCAATCTCCTGGCCGACTTACGAAGACTTCTTGTCATTATCTCCTGCACCTGCCTCTTTAATTCAGGTATGGAGACAGACAGATGGTGGGCTGTTCCTGGGAGCATTTTGAACCGACCCTGTACGCCGCCATTTTTCGATCAATTCCCGTATGGAGCTTTTTTCTGGCACAGAACATGCTTGAAATTTCTCCTGAAATAAATTCTTTGTGTTCACAAATGATCCAGTGCGAATAAATGCTTAAACAGTGGGAACAGTCTCGGGTAACGAATACGGAATTATCACACACTCACACAACGAGGCCTTTCTCTCAACTGGTTTCGACAAGTTTCACTGGCTGCTGCAGCAACTGTCTTACACAACAAGGAAGTTGCGTGGTGTGTCGGTACTTCAAAATTTAAATCTTAATATAACATATTTCAGCATATATCGTAACTTAAATAAAATATAAGAGCATTACAAATTTGCGCACTTGAGGCATTTCTAATGATTGTGTATCCCTTACATAAGCCTCCTCCTCGTTTACTACTCGTTGGTTCTTCTCGCCATGAATGTCAGATAACGTCTCAGTATCCTCTTCTCTACGTGCATCAGGAGTTTCGTGATAAGGAATTTCACCCTATTATAGCCCAACTGTATCAGAACATCCAAACATAGGTTCAGAAGGCAATTGACCAGTTCCTATAAATTAAGAAAGATGCAGTACGAAGGATTCACCTTGCACAAAAGTACTATTATATTTAGAAACATTTTATTGGAATTGTTCTAAACTGTAGGTGTACGCTAAAAATTCTTAGCTAAGTAGGGGCTTGTCTCAAACTCAATGAACTGCGAACCCAAAGGCCAGTTTGGAGTCCGTACAGCTAACATTTATTTAATAACGTGATCTGCCGTCACCACAGACCCCTTCCTCTGGCTGCATCTTACTTTCCCACTGACGATTTTAATCTCATTCCGCATAGTTTGTACTTCAGTCAATATGGACTTTACAAACTCTCGTTTGGTATCGGAATGCAAGTTTACAGGAGCCCCGAAAATTGTATAAATATCAAACAAGTTAATGACTACTTCTCCTGCACACTTACTTTTTAATGGTTTCATAGTAATGAATTTTGTCAGATCTACGTCTACATGTACTGTACATCTACACCAATACTCTGCCTTACGGCACAAGCCGGAGGGACCCTGTGCCACTCCTTGTCATTTACTTTCCTGTTCGACTTGCAGACAGAACAAGGGAAAACGACTGTCTGTGTCCCTTCCTGTGATCCCTAACCTCTCGTACCTTATCTTCATGGTACTTACTCTCAATGTAGGTTGCAGCCAACAGAATCTATCTGGAGTCAGCTTCAAATGCTAGTTCTGGAATTTTTTTGAATAGTGTTCCTCGAACAGAACGTCGCATTCCCTCCAGGGATTCCCATTGGAGTTCCTGAAGCATCATCGTAACACTTGCGTGTTGTTCAAACCTACCAGTAACAAATCTAGCAGCCCTCATCTGAACTGCTTCGATGTCTTCCTTTAATCCGACCTGGTACGGATCCCAAACACTGAGCGCTACTCAAGAATAGTTCGCATTAGCGTCCTATATGCCGTCTTCTTTAGAAATGAATCACACTTACCTAGAATTCTCCCTATAAACCGATGCCGATCATCCGCCTTCCCTACCACATTCCTCAAATGTTCGTCCCATTTCATGTTGCTCTCCAGCATTATGCCCAGATATTTAAACGACGTGACTGTGTCAAGCGGGGCACTACTAACGCTGCATCAGAGCATTACAGTTTCGTTTTTCCCACTCAGCTTACATTTTCTGCATTTAGAGCTAGCTGCCATTCAGCAAACCTAATAGAAATTTTGTCTAAGACGTCTTGTATCCTCCTACACACACACACAATGACGACACCTTGCCATGCACCACAGCATCGTCAGCAAACAACAGAAATTGCTGGCCACCCTGCCCACAAAATCTTTTATGTATACAGAGAACAACAGCAGTCCTGTCACACTTCCCTGGGACACTCCTGATGATAACCTTGTCTCTGATGAAACTCGCCGTCGAGGACAACATACTGAGTTCTATTACTTAAGAAGTCTTCGAACCACTCACATATCTGTGAACCTATTCCGTATGCTCGTACATTCTTTAACAACCTGCAATGAGGCACCGCATCAAAAGCTTTCCAGAAATCTAAAATGGAATCTGACTGTTGCCTTTCATCCATAGCTCGCAGTAGGTATTATGTGAGAAAAGGGAAAGCTGAGTTTCAGACGAACGATGCTTTCTAAAACCATGCTGATTCGTGGACATGAGCTTCCCGGTCTCAAGAAAATTTCTTATAATTGAGAAAATGTTCAAAGATTCTGCAGCAAACAGAAGTTAGGGATGTTGGTCTGTAACTCCGTGAAGTTAGGGATGTTGGTCTGTAACTCCGTGGGTCTGTTGTTCTTTTGCCCTTCTTAGACACAGGAGTCACCTGCGCTTTTTTCCAGTCGCTTGTGACTTTGTGCTGGGCGAGAAATTTGCGGTGAATGCAAGGTAACTAAGGGGCCAGTGCCATAGAGAACTCTCTGAGAAACAGAAATAGGATTCCACCCAGACTTGCTGACTTATTTCTTTTCAACTCCTTCAGTCGTTTCTCTATGGAGGGATACTCATAACTATGCCATCCATACCGGAGTCATTCAATGGTTAATGATGGTATATTTGAACGATTCTCCTGTGTGAATGATTTCTTGAATGTAAAATTTAAAACTTTGGCTTTAGTTTTGCTATCGTCAACTGACACCAGACTGGTCAATAAATGACTGGATGAAAGCCTTTTATCCACTTAGCCATTGTACATACGACCAGAATTTTTGCAGGTTCTCTGCCAGATCTTTTGCTAAGGTACGACAGCGGTAGCAGTTGTATGCTTTGTGTGTAAGTAGTATACTCATGTAGGTTATGGACCAAACAGCATCTCAGAGTCAGATTTCAAACTTCTGAACCAAGAATTAAATTTCGCGCATCCCAAATCCCCAAAAACAAAATAAATTTTGTTCAGTAATCTCAAGCGGTTTGAACCTCATTTGCCTATATCAAAAAAATCAGATTCAATTTTATCATATTAAAAAATTTAAAAACTGTTTTATTTTGTTCTCTCTCAATCAGAGTTGTCAAACCTCATTCGCCTACATCGAAAAAACCAAATTCTCTTTTATCATCTTTTAAAATTATAAAATCATTATATTATATTCTCTATAAATAGGCGCCAACAATCTTCACATCTCAAAGACACAAATAAAAAAACTAAAAATTTTTCCTCCCTAAATGTGATGGAAAAAAATGACGAGCAAAGCTGAGCTGTTTAAGACCTTAGAAAATTTTTGTAAAAGAAAGCATGGATTCGATTTAAAAGGCTTAGAAACTTATTGTAAACATAATGGCTACTCAAACATAACTAGAAATGATTTATGGGAGTTTATTGACTATTTTAACATGAAAGAACTGACGAAAAATATGAAGATGGAAGAACTAGAATTTAAAACTGTAAAAGAACTTCGATCAATCGCTAAAACAGAAAAATTGAAGATTTGTTTGAAGTTTAGAAAACAAGACTTGATTAATCGTATTGCAAACCAAATTAACAATAAAAGTAATGGTGATAACGACAATTTGAGTAGAAAATCTCTTAAAGGACTTCATAAAATCTGTAAAGTTAAAAAAATAAAAATTCTCTAAGCTTACATTAGTCAATTAATCGATCTTATCAAAGGTGCTGAAGTTAAGATTAATAATGATGATGATTTGAGTAGAAAACCTTTAAAGGAACTTCAGGAGATCTGTTGAACTAAAAACTTAAAAAATTATTCTAAACTTAATAAACAGCAATTAATTGATTTTATCAATTGATTTGAGGACAAAATTATCAATAATGATAATGAGAATTATTTCAAAAATTTTCAAGAAGATAAATATCAAGTGATTAAAAAGAAAAATTATCAGAAAAATTTACCAAGTTTCTATTTTATAGATGATGAAGACTTTCTCAAATATCCTAGATGAATTTATAGAAAATCTTCTTCTTTCAAATCAAGAATAATAACCTGACAATATAGATAATATGGTAGAACCAGAAGTATTTTTTGATCAAATTACAGAAGTAATAATCACCAAATTAAACAATATGTTAATAAAAAGACCATCAATGAAAGGTTACATGAAATTTTTTTGTAGTTTTAAAAGACAATAAGACATCTAAGAATTTAATTTTAAAACATCAAATCGAATTCTTTTAAGAAAACAGATTTAAAAGATTATTATCAAAATTCAATGAATTAATTAATAACAGAGATGGAGGAAATGCAAAGAAAAAATCTGCTTGCTCTCTATTTTATACAGACAATTTAGAGTCATGTGTTAAGAGACACAAACCGATTTTCGTTTCTTCATATATAGATTTACTAAAAGTAATTAAATATCAAAAATCAGTAATTAATGTGAAAAACACAGATCAATAATGTTTTCTGTGGGCAATAAAATCAGCTTTATATCCAGCAAGCGACCACATAGACAGAACAAATAATTATAAAAATATTGGATTAGAATTAAATGAAATTTTTGAAAATGAGAAAATTAATTTTCCAGTTCAGTTAACAGACATTCCAAAATTTGAGAAGGAATCAAACATTTCAATCAGTGTTTATTCATATGAGAGAAGTGGTGAAGATGGAGGAAAATTATTATGTATCCTTTTTTTCCATAGACAAAATGAACAAGAAAAACATGTTAATCTTCTTTTAATTCAAGATGAGAAGTATTCACATTATTGTTGGATAACAAATCTATCCAGACTAATTATCACAACATACTAAACATAAAGAAAAAATTATCTTTGTGATAGATGTTTAAGATATTTTCATTCACAAGAAAAATTAGACATTCATGAAATTGTTTGTAAAGAGCACAAAGAAGTAAGAATAAATATGAACATTAAAGATCAAAAAATTAATTTGAAGACTATAATCATTCATTAAGGGTTCCTTTTGTCATTTACACAAATTTCAAATGTTTATTCAAATATATTCAAACTTCTCAGCCAAATCCTGAAAATCGTTCATTAACAAATATCAATAACATTTGAATTTCATTGAGTTATTATGTCCAGTATTCGAATGAAGATTATAAAAATCTGATTACATATGTCAATGAAGATGCAGCACCCAAATCCTTTGAAATGTTAATAAAAGAATCAAGAGCAAATGCTATTATATATAAATGAAATGTTGAAATAAAACTGACTAGAGAAGATGTACTTGATTTTAAAAATTCAAAAATTATCATAATTGTCAAAAAGAATTTGAATTTTGAGATAGGAAAGTAAGAGATCATGTTCATTTAACTAGAAAATATCAAGGAGCTGTACATGAAGATTGCCATCTTGATTACAAAAATCCAATTTTTCTTCCAGTTTGTATTAATAATTTAATAAATTATGATGTACATTTCTTTATCAAAGACTTGGCAAGACATTAATGCAATTCAAAATAATACACAAAAATTTATTTCTGTCAGTAATCAAGTTGGAGAAGGATTAACATTAACATTTTTGGATGCATTTAAATTTATGGCTTCATGCATAGATAAATTATATTATAATGTCACAAAAGAACAATTTAGAGAAACAGCAAAATATTTTGAAGGTGAATAACTAGGTTTAAAAATCAAGAAGAGCGTTTATCCTTACAAATATATAAACTGAGAAGAAAAATTGCAAGAAACCAAATTGCCCAAGAAAGATTGTTTTTGTTTTTGACTGAATAAAGATAATATTTCCAATGAAGATTTTGAAACAGCAAAAGCAGTTTGGAAAAAATTCAACTTGAAAAATTTAGAATGATATACAAGATTTATAATAAACCTGATGTTCTAACACTTCAGAGATACATGGAAACAAATTAGATTCATTACATGATTATGACATGAACTTGTTTCTTGACAATGGAATTTGTGGCAGAATTTGATAAAGCATTAGAAGATATGCTAAAGCAAATAACAATCATATGAAAAAATTTTGAATGAAAGAAACAATCAAACTATATCACATATTTAGATGCACACAACCGGTATGGATTGGGAAATATCTCAATTTTTACCATTTTAAAAATTCAGAGGGATGAAATAAAAGTATTTTATTATAAATATGGACATATATTCGAAGTTGATTTAGAATATCCAAGGAAACTGCACGATTTACATAAAGATTTGCCTTTGGCACCAGAAGGAGAAATTAAATTATTGACAATGCTGAACAACAAAGAAAAATATGTGCTTTACTATAGAAATCTTAAATAATATTTAAGTATTGGATTAAAATGAAAGAAAATTCAGAGAGTCTTAGAATTTGAATAATCAGATTGGATAAAAAACTAAATTGATTTTAACACAGAAATGAGAAAGAAGGCTGCCAATGTTTTCAAAATCTTTTCTACAATTTGATGAATAATTCTGTGTTTGGTAAGGCAATGAAAAATATTAGAAATAGACAAAACATTAAAATCACAACAGATCCAGAAAAATATACAAAATATATTTCAAGACCAAATTATGAGCATATGAGAATATTTTCAGAAAATTTAGTAGCAGTTCACATGAAAAAATACAAATACTATTCAATAAACAAATTTATGTTGCAATAAGTATTCTAAATATTTCGAAAAAATGTACAATTTGTATTATAATGTTATAAAAACAAATTTTGAAGAAAATATTGTCTATGTTATATACATACTGATTCATTTACAACATAAGAACTGGAGATTTTGATGAAGATATGAAGATAATGCTAGACGAATTTGATACAAGCGATTACTCAAAAGACAATATTTATGGAGTTCTGCAAGTAAACAGCAAAGTTTTAGGAAAATGAAAGATGAAAACAGTGGAAAAATCATGCTAGGGCATGTAAGTTTAAGATAAAAAATGTTTGTTTATAGAGTTGATGAAAAAGAAGACAAATAGTCCAAAGGAGTCAAGAAATTAGCTGTGAAAAATGAAATCACTTTTGATGATTATAAAAAATGTTTAGATGACAAAATAAAACAATACAGAAAAATGACTTCAATCAGATGTTTTACACATGAATTGTATACTGTTGAATGCAATAAAATTGTTTTAATTTCTGACAATGATTAACGAGTTATATTACAAGATGGAATTAATACATTACCATATTGACATTAAAAATTAAATTCAAATGAAGTTAAAGATGATGAAGATGAATTCTAAAAAGAGTTAAACAACTGCACAGAAGATTAAAAATAAAAAAAATAAAAAATTTATTAGTTTTCAATATTTTGTCATGATATGTTAATTTTTTACGTGTTTGAAAATAATATTTACATACAAATTTTCCACAAAAACATTCAACATTTTTATGTTCTCAATCTTTATAAGTTTCATAAATTAAAGCCAATTTTTCATCTTTGAATGATCATGTTTATGAACATACTTAGAAGGATTTTTAATTTGTTTTCTACCTTTTTCAAAAACAAAAGTTTTAGTATGTCAGATAAGAACAAGTTATTTTTGTCTCTTTTTTATACAGTCTATACACCTCAATTTTGTTGCCAAACTACGTTTTGTTATTTAAATTTCCTTTTCATGGCTGCATTGTGGACAAATCATTTTATTTTCACTCTCCATTTATAACCAACTATATTTTTAATAGTAGTGAAAATAATTATTGACGAAAATAATGAGCTGTGGTTTTATGCAAATCAAGTTCCTTATCTGTTAGGATATGTTCGACCTAGGGACACAGTTAAAGACCATGTTAAACAATTATATTATAAAAGACACGAAAATTTTGGCAGCAGTGAAATGACGCCACCAAAGTATATACAAAATACATTCAAATTTATTAATGAGCCATGTCTATGCTCTTTAATTATGAAATCCAAAATGCCTTTTGCAGAAGATTTTCAAGAAGAAGTTTTACCAACACTTTGAGGAACATAAAATAAGAAAAGAAATGGTGATGCCTATAAATATCAAATAAAATATTTACAAGAAATAATTAAATTTGATGAAAAGTGAGTAAGAAATTGGGAAGAAACAGTTAGTATATCTTTAGATGTAATAAACAGAAGAAAAGAGCAAATAAATACATTATTACCACATGTTGTTTCACAATTGAATAATCAAAATTAAAGACCAACTATGTTATTCGAACACAATTTAAAAATCTACAACTTCAAATAGATACAATCAGAAATGTGCACCAAAACATTGAACAAATTATGTGCAAAATTATGTGCAAAATTCAATAAATTTATATCTTTGAATGAAATGAACTTTAAGAACTTCTGCTATCGAAATTATTTCAATACTTTGGATAACCATACACAAGAGGAACTGATTAATGATGTAATGAATCTTCATTAAATTGAATTAATATAATATTTGGTTTATTATGGAATTGCAGTACCTGACAACCCAGACTGTAAAAGTTTAACCAATAATCCAGATGCAGTTTAAGATTGTTTCAGCAGTCACAGAGACAATCCTGAAATAAATAATCTTATGGGATTCCTTAATGAAAATCAGTATTCAGATTTTACGACCACTGAAATAAAAGATAGAAGAAGAAAAACCCAGTGTTCAGCTTTTACAGACTTCGTAATAGAGATGAGAAAGTGCAGTTAATGATTTTTGAAGCTTTATTCATTATGGAGCAGGGCCTATGAGTGTAGATCCAGCAAAGTTGAAAAAATTTAAATCAAATTATACTCTGTGCTTTATTCATTATTGAATTTTAGGGTCTAGACTCAGAAACTTTGGAAAGTTAAACATTTTTATAATATAAATCTAAATGTCCAAGTACTTTTTTCAAAATTAAATTATAAGTAACATTCATAAGAATTTTTTATATACATCAATCCATTGAATTTATTCGATGCAGTCAATCAAATTTAAAATATTTAAATGATTTTGACATTATGTCGTTTTTGTTAAGTTTTGCCTGAACATCAAAATAAAATCTATCTTCTGTAACAAAACAGAAAACATCATGAAATTTATATTCGATACCAAAGTTGTTTAAAGTTTCAACAATGACTTCCTTTCATGTATAAAAGATTTATTAGTTCAAAAATGTGTGTGAAATCTTATGGGACTTACCTTCTAAGGTCATCAGGCCCTAGATTAATTAGTATTTTAAAAATGTGAAAGCAGCAGTTAAACACTGACAATTACTTTATCTTTACTTACCGAACTCTTGTGTGAATTATCGAAACCCAGTCTTTTAACACAAACTTTATCTCCTTTGTTTCTCAAAACTTTCTCAATGAGATAAACATCTGGAAAATTTGTTTTCATTAGTTCCTGTTCATAAAAATTTACATTAGCATCTTTCACGACTGGCATGGCGAGTATAACATCTATAATTTCGAACATTTCTGTTGTTCAATTGACAGTGTATTCATTCTCAAGAATTTCTTTCAATTTATTTATTCTCACTTTGTCATCTATTTTAGATTTTGGCTCTATATCCAACAAATTTATAACATAAAGAGTTTTCAGTAAGATCTTTTCAAGTACTTTATTTAAATCTTTTGGCGCCATTTTTATTGTTGAATCTCTTGTATTGTTGTATTCATCAAGTAATTTAGAGACTAAGTCAACCCATTTGTAATTTCCTTGAAGAACAAATCTCTTCCACATCATTTCTTTCGATGTTCTGTTAAATCATTCTACAACAGATGCTTTCAGTTAACTAAAAGATGAATTGTGATTAATATTGTATTTTTTCATCAATTCTTTAAATTCTTTCCAATATAATTCTTTACCTTTATCTTTTTGCAAATTTTTTGGTGATCGCCCTGGAGTGCTCAATATGTCTTTGACATATGATCCAGTGAGTGCATTAACTATGTTCTTGCCTTTTTTTCTTTAATTGAAACAGCACATGCAAATTTAGAAAAGATGGGAATAATAGTTAATAACTATCTTCCATTTATCTTTGAAATTCCTTTCAACATGCCTGAATACATTTCGACTAAAACAGCTTGCCATAGATATGTTCCGAAAGAAATTACATTTTTTCTTTTAAATTTTTTTCTCATTTGCTTATGTAATTTCATTTATAATTTGCTCTCAAATATTTAGAGCGTCACCTGCATTTTTTTAAATGAATTTGCTCTTTTTGTTTCATAGATTGAACACAAGCCTTCGATTCTTTGCTTTGCATTTTGGATTGTGAATCTATGAGGTTGAAGTGAGTCAGTAAACTTTTTACCCTTTAGATGAAGAATATAAAATTACTCTTCCAGATCGATATACTAAAATCCTTAAAAATGATGAAAAATTGGGTGAACTTAAAAGTTTTCATTTCGTTTGTCAAGGTAAAAAGTAATTAAAAATTATTCACCTCATATTATTATGTTTAAAAAATTCCTTGATTTTTTCTTTTAATTGCATTAAAATTTTCTTTACTTTGATTTTCTAAGCTGTCAAACACCTCAGCTTTGCTCATCATTTTATTATGTAGAAATTGATTTTTATTTTTTTGGAGATGGTTAAATGAGTGAGCTTTTTCTTGATTCTGGGAAGGCGCGGGGGGACGGGAATGTGAAATATAATTCTTGATTTGTAAACTTGAAATTTGACTCTGACATGCTGTTTGGTACAGAACCTACATGAGTATACTACTTGCATAGACGTTTTCACAGACGCATGAATTTTTATTAACCTTTACTTGTCGTTTTTTGCATGTTCTCATTTGAACCAAGAGTGCAACAATAGCCTTTGCTTATCCAGAGTTTTCCAGATCTCATTATTAAATCATGGTGGATCTTTTCTGACCTTAATCCACATTGAAGGCACATAACTCTGCATACCTCGACTTATAATCTTCTTAAACTTTGCTCATAACTCCTCTGCTTCCATCTGACTGCAACTACTCGATGTCAGTTCACTGTCTAAGTGAGGTGCTAACAGCTGTGTATCTGCTATTTTAGCAGAAATATTCCCCTAGCCTTAACTGATCTATTAACTCTTGTGACCATAGTGCTATAATGACATCATGATCGCTAATCTCCTCTTCTGTACTGAAATTTTCGGTCAAGCGTGTCCTATTTGTAGGTACAAGATCTAAAATATTTCCATAGTGTTTGGGCTGCTGAGTTAGCTGCTTAAGACAGTTTTCAGGAAACATGTTCAGAAGTACTTCGCTTGACTGTCTGTCTGTATCCCCTGCAATGAATCCACAGACATCCCAGTCTATTTTCGGTAGGTTAAAGTCGCATCCAACCAGCAATGCATGATCTGAATATTTATGCGCTACTGACCATAGACAGTCTTTGAAAGCTTCTAGATCTGTTGCAGTAAAATTGGTTGGCCGGTGAAAACGTCTGTCAATTAACCTGGTTTCTCCTAGACCAGTTAAACGCAACCACATAACTTCACTATTACACTTAATTTCGACCTCAATAGAGACAATATTATTGTCAACAGCGATGAACGGCCCGTCGGCTATGTCCTCTTATGTGTCTTTTCGATATACATTCCATGACTCGATAAAATATATCAGAGCTTTCAACTTGGGTTTCAGCCAGTTCTCGGTCCTGAGAGTAATTTGAACGCGAAAACTTTACTGGAGGGCAGTATATTCGGGAACTTTCTTATGAATACTTCGATTAGTGATAAAATTTTGACAATCGAAGTCGAAGATCTTGATAAACAATTGTAAATCGAAAGCCATTGTAGTGTTGCCACTGTGTATCAGTCTGCTCGGCCTGCGCCTGAGAGTTAAAACCTGAATGCACTAAAGTTTCGTTTACTGTCCCTCTCTTTCATATTATTTCATTCCTTTTGATAGCGTGTTGATCGAACCTACCAGTAATAAATCTAGCAGCTGGCCGTAACAAATGTAGCAGCTGGCCTCTGAATTGCTTCGATGTGTTCCTTTAATCCAACCTGGTACGGATCCCAAACCTTCAGCAGTACTTTTTTCGTCAATGAAACAATAATCACAACCAATACTTATCTTGATATGTTGCAGTTATTTGTAGTGCCACAGGTTCAGCATATTCTGGACTTAATTTTCCAAAAATATGGTGCGCCATCTTGTTTGGGGTTATACGTTCGTGCATGTTTGGGTACAACATTTCAGAGGAAATGTATCGGGCGTGGTGGTCCCATAAACTGACCTGCGCGATCACCGGATTTAATACCACTGGATTTCTTCCTCTGAGGTAATGTCAGGGACCAGGTTCACGAAAAACCAGTGGTCGACATCGCAGTGACGTCGTAACATTCATTCTTCACGAAATAATGACCGACCCATCGGTGGAATTGGACTATTGCATGGTTATCCTTAGGGCAATGTAAGGAGCTCACATCGAACTTTATTAATTGTGTGTGTGTACACAAGAACCTGAATATATGACTTGCACGTCAAGATGAAATATATCTGTCTGTGCGTCATATTATCTGCCTTATGCATCAGGGAAAGACTTCTGGGACATCCTGCATATTATTTTCGACGTCCCATAACCATGGTCGTACATAATTATATTTATGAAATGCATACTTCTGTCGTTAGCCCACTTCTCTATTGCTATACACAATAAACTCAAAACGAAAACAACCGAGAAAATGTACGTGTGAGAAAATTTTCGAACTACGGCGAAGTGGTGTTGTCTTCGATCAGACACGTGTCTGCACCGCTGCCGGTGAGAGAAGCAGGAACCAAAGATGAGAACGATAGCGAAACATTTTCAGAAATAGATATTGTCCTACAATATGAAACATTCCCCAGCCTTGGTGGACAACACTGGCAACAGCCCGGCAATACCTCGGCAGCTGCCTGCAACATCACCGATATTGTCCAGCCATACCGCAAAATTGCCGTCTATAGCAGCCACCTTGCAAGTGTGTAAGAGGGCAACGGTATTGCGGCCAAATATTGCTGTAAACCATGGCCTGTGGCAAGCGCTGGCCAGAGACCAGGCACGGGCGTGCAACAGTGTCGGCTTAGCTCACGTTTGCCGCTGGAAGCTGGCATTAACACTCGCTGTCCCCTGTTTGCCCTGCCTGTTGGTGTTAACCGGCTGCTAAGTAGAGCGAGAGGAAAGGTCCGGCAGTCAGTAATACGAGTCAACAAGAGCCGCTGCTCTCACGTTGCGCCGATTGCGGCTGTCGCTCTTCAGTATGAGGCCGACACAGTCAAACGGGGTCGGAACACTTGCACGGAGCGACGCTTCCATGGAGTTGTCTCACAGGACGTCGAACTGTACATGGACCAGGAGCCGGTGACTTCACTGCGTTCCACTACACTGCAGAGTGTGAAATGAAGAATCTGTCGTGTCAGAGCATTGCCTCGTGGAGAAGAACGTGGCAAATGAGATGCGACTACGTCTTAAGCCATGAGTAGAATTTACCAATCCTAATTTAGGTTTTCCGTGATTCCACTAAATCGCTTCAGGCAAATCGCAGAATAGTTGCTTTGAAAGGACACAGCCGATTTCCTTCTCCATTCCTCCCCCATCCCATGGGACCGATGACTTCACTGTTTGGTCCCCTCCCCAAAATTAACCAACCAGAGCTTACCAGCCACTATATTGTATCGAATTAAGCTACGTATTTGCTACGTTTTTCTTTTCTAGAGTATGTCGTTTGAATATAAGCTGTTTCAAAGCACTAGCAAATAGAGCACTCTCGATAACGCACCATTTTAGATACGGTTTATTATGTATGATAACTACTCCAAACAAATGCAAAACAACTAAAAGAAATACTAATTTATTTATAAAACATGTTGCCGGCCGCGGTGGTCTCGCGGTTCTAGGCGCGCAGTCCGGAACCGCGCGACTGCTACGGTCGCAGGTTCGAATCCTGCCTCGGGCATGGATGTGTGTGATGTCAGGTTAGTTAGGTTTAAGTAGTTCTAAGTTCTAGGGGACTGATGACCACAGCTGTTAAGTCCCATAGTGCTCAGAGCCATTTATAAAACATATTTCTTACAAATTTTCCTTGTCATGTTTCATAAAATGTAAGCTGAGCAGAAGCGACACAATACGAGCAAAATAACCAGTAAAAATTGTTGATATTACAAATCACTCTTCGGAACAGTGAAGCATAAGTAATTTAACAGATAATTTAGAATTTTTGATCGTACAGTGGAAAAAATTGCAAGAGCACAACATCAGCAGCAGTTTTTGCATTGAAATGTAGCAAATTGTAAACAAATAGACTTTTTTCAAGTGTCACAGGTATAAGCCGTTTTTCTCTTCAAGCATAAAACATCATTTATAATGGACATCACGTATTAAATTACCTATTAGATAACTCTTCAGCAGGGTTATATTTACAATGAATTACAATTAAGAGACAAGTCTCAAAATTTACCTTAATTTATTAGGAATTAATCTTCATTGTGCAATGATTACGATGTACAGGCCCTGAGTCAGCAGTCCAGCTAACCATATACAATATTTGCAGTTACGAGGGCAGCCAAATTGTATGTGCTGCCGGCAAGCACGTCGAGACAAGAGAGTGTGAACAACAACTCGTAAAACAAGCACAGGTGTTTAAATTCTTAGTAGACAAGGCTACTGTCGGAAAAAACATACAAAGCAATCAACAAAAAAATTACAGAAATTTATGTCGAAACAGTGGTTGATATTACAAACACAAAGAAAACAAGCGGCGAAGTAAAAAATACTTAGCGTTTATTCTTCACTGAAGAAGAAGATTTCTTTTATTGCACACCTGTGCGGAAAAAATATTTAATGAACACGAGAAACCGTATTTTTCAACAAGGTTTTAGATTGCAAAAGAGACTTTATTCTCCAACGAAATTTTAGTTTTCCAAGAAATATTAATTTCATGACAAGATATTATTTCGTAAGAAGATATTGAAGTTACTTGACTGAGGGAAACGGTATAGAAAAGTAGAAAATGAAGCAGGTAAAAGGGAATACAGGCGTCTAAAAATGAGTTTGACAGGAAGTGTAAAATAGCTAAGCAGAAATGACCAGAGCATATAAACAAAGCTGTACTAGTACGCATAACTAGGGAAAAGATAATTGCAGCCTACAGGAAAATTGAAGATACCTATGGAGCAAAGAGAAGCAGCTCGGACTTTGAACTGGCCTTAACACTGAGTATTGATAAATGTAACGCCAGTACCCCTTTACGGTGTATACGATTGATCATGAAAAATAAAAACTACCAACAAAACGGAAGATTTCGGGATGTGAATTCACCTTGGAGTACTTAAGATTCCGTGGACGGCGAGGTTCATAAATGACTAAGTCCTTTCGCTTGTCGGTAGAGATCGAGGACCCAAATCGTGCACTTAAGAAGGGAAGGACAGAGTATTTACTACACACCATACGAAATGAAAAATTGCGATCCTTACAGCTTTTAACTGCAGGAAAAAGTGTCTTATAAGAAAAAGGATGTTCTCATTGTGAAATATTAGACAGTGGAAGGTTGTGTGTGATATTCAGTCACAGATTACTGCTGCAGGAAACCGAGGAGCGATGGAGCATGTGATCGTAAGCATCCATTAGCGGATGTCCATGGAAGGAAGAAGAATTTAACTCTTTTTACAAAATTTCAGACTTTTGTACAACTTTTTTTTTCACGCTGTTTTCGTACATCACTAACATAGAGCTGGTTAGACCAATACACACAAACACACACACACACACACACACATACACACTTTAGAAACAAAAACTAGAGATTTGCGCTGCATTGTGTACAACATAAGTCGTTTCACAATTCCAGCAATTCATTTTGCAGCTTGTAGAGGCAACTCCGCTTATACAGTTTTACGTAGGAACGTGCATCTAGAAAGCATCCGTTTCCATTTTAAAACAAAAAGAAAATCGCCTTGCGTGTTAACTCCTAAGTTAATATTCCTAGGACTGATGTTTCATACATATAGTTAATAATGGCTGCGTATTTATTATTTCGGACAAAATTCTGAGAGTCCCGTAGCGCGCGGTGGCTCGTTACTGACGAACCGATAACCCGAGCATCCAGATAGCCTCGCCACTTACACGTGGACCTCGTAACGAAGACCTGTCATGTATACGCAAGAGCAGAATGAGTCGGTTCCGACGACCTTCAACGGTCAAGCTTATGGTCCAGTGAAACTACCCACCATTATCCAAAACTTACCCTGACGGAATTTCAGACGGGAACTGAAAAACGTGTAGGAAAGCTTTCAACAGAGACCATGCTACGTAACGTGATACTGTTATACAGGTTATTGAGCCGGGGCGCCATTGAGTTAGTAGGCTATTCTGTCTGGCGCCACTGGCTCAAGGGTAGTAGCGACTATCCCTCTTGTGGCCGCACTGCCAATACCTATGAGGAAAAGTTGGTATCCGCTGGTTGTGTCCTTACAAGGTCTTTGCTTGCCGATATACGGCGTTCACTGGCCCGAGAGAGAGACGCAAAGTTTGGGTATTGGCAGTGGCGTAGCGACAAGAGGCGGTCACGAGGTCCGAGCGGCCAAAGCTACGAGCTGCGCAAGGAGAGCCTGCGCAGAGCGAAGATACCGGAGTACTTCACCTTGGTCAGCGTCGACTACGTGCAGCAGGCCGACATCCCGTCGGCTGCGACGCACCGTGGATCCCTGGAACTGCTTGCTGATAAAAGGGAGTAACATTCTGTAATCCTCGTGGTGATTTGTGTTATTGTTTATCTGCCCTCCTTATTACTTTCTGGTTTGTACCCGACCCTCAGAGTTTTACTCGGTCGGCTCTTTGGTCGTAAATATAGGCCATACTATTGTACTAAAACACTAGTTGTCATTTGAAAATTTGTCCCACTGTTATATTGCCTTTCCTTTCTGGTTTGTACCCGATCATTTATGTTCTAATGAATCAACTCCTGATCGTAAGGCCGGACGCGGTGGCTGTGCGGTTCTAGGCGCTGCAGTCCGGAACCGCGGGACTGCTACGGTCGCAGGTTCGAATCCTGCCTCGGGCATGGATGTGTGTGATGTCCTTAGGTTAGTTAGGTTTAAGTAGTTCTAAGTTCTAGGGGACTGATGACCTAAGATGTTAAGTCCCATAGTGCTCAGAGCCATTTGAACCATTTGTACCTGATCGTAAACACAGCTGGTACAATTGTACTAAGGCACAGGTTGCCGTTAAACAAGGAGGGACCTTGTGGCTAGATTTAGATTTTAACCGATTCAGTTCTGAAAAAAGATTGTAACTGCATTTCTCGGTCATTAGTTATAATTTGAGCTACATGTTGTACTAAGCTGTTCGTTGCTGTGTGAACGACTGGCTCATTATTGGTGTATTTTAGCTGGATTTTGTGGTTCTGCTGAGTGAGTTCTCTTTCAATAAGTGTTCACAAGTAATGTCTTAACACGTTCCTTCAGAGCGGTCTTAATAACTGACAATCAGTTTAACTTTGGAAATATTAACAGCCAACTGTCACCAGGGCTTTAGTGAAAATAAAATTATCAAAAGGGACGGGTGGTTGGGATTCAATCGCATCTTGGTTGCTGACTGAATTTAAGAGGTTGGTTGCTTTGAAGTAAGCCTTATCATTGTCATATTGTTTCCTAATCTGTGTAACCTTTAAGCACAGCCGCGCATCTTAACCCCGAACCTTTCTACATACAACTTTCAAATTAAGAGTACGTCATCTGTTTTGAGTAATACAATCACTCTTGTCATCAGTGGTGCTTATATAGTTTTCATGTGTCGCAGAAGGGCATTTAATAAGACAGATAAGACAGACTGTGTCCAGCGCGGTAGTAAACACAGCTGATTCACCCGATAATGGGCGGGCTGTAGGTCCGGCCGTCTTGTAATCATTGTCATATTCTTTGCTCTTTTGATTTCTTTTGCAAAATCTTATTCAACATAAAGTTTAAGTTCGAAAGAATATATATTGTTCAATAAACAGGTTGTGTGAAAAGAAAGTTATATTGGTGGGTCCTCCCTTCCGCGTCTTCCTTAATTCCAGTGAGTACCACGTATCAGTTATGACAGAAAGCAGCAGACACACTTTCAGCATACATTTCTCATAGAGAAGAATGGACACTGAAGCGCCAAAAAAACTTGTATAGGCATGAGTGTCAAAATACAGAGAAGTGTAAACAGGCAGAATACGGCGCTGGGGCCGGCAACGCCTACACAAGACAAGTGTCTGGGCAGCTGTTTGACCGGTTACTGCTGTTAAAATGGCAAGTTACCAAGATTTAAGTGAGTTTGTACGTGGTCTTATAGTCGGCGCAGGAGCGATGGGACACAGCATTTCCGTGGTAGCGATGAAGTGGGAATTTTCCCATATGACTATTTCACGAGTGCACCATGATTATCAGGTATCCGGTAAAACAGCAAATCTCCGGCATCGCTGCAGCCGGAAAAATATCCTGCAAGAACGGGACCAACGACAACTGAAGAGAATTGTTCAACATGACAGAAGTGCAACCCTTCCTTAAATTGCTGCAGATTTCAGTGTTGGGCCGTCAACAAGTGTCAACGAAACATCACCGGTATGGGCTTTCGGAGCCGAAAGCCCACTGACTGCACGACACAAAGCTTTACGCCTTGCCTGAAGCCGTCAACACTGACACTGGACTGTTGATGATTGGAAACATCTTGCCAGGTCGGATGAGTGTTGTTCCAAATTGTATCGACTGGATGGACGTGTACGGGTATGGAGACAACCTCATGAATCAGTAAACTCTACATGTCAGCAGGGAACTGTTCAAGCTGATGGAGGCTCTGTAATGGTGTGGGGCATGTGCAGTTGGGGTGATATGGGACGCCTGATACGCCTATGTACGACTCTGACAGGTGAGACAGACGTAAGCATCCTGCCTGATCACCTGCATCCATTCATGTCCATTGTGCATTCAGACGGACTTGGGATATTCCAGCAGCACAATGCGACACCCCACGCTTCCAGAATTGCTACAGAGTGGCTCCACTAACACTCTTCTGAGTTTAAACACTTCTGCTGGCCACCAACTTCCTCCGACATGAACATTATTGAGTACAACTGGGATGCCTTGCAACGTGGTGTTCAGAAGAGATCTCCACCCCCTTGTACTCTTAGGGATTTATGGACAGCCCTCCAGAATTTATGGTGTCAGTTCCCTCCAGCACTACTTCAGACATCAGTCCATGACACGTAGTGTTGCGGCACTTCTGCGTTCTCGCTGGGGCCTTGCTCGATATTAGGCAGCTGTACCAGTTTCTTTGGCTCTACATGTTTCAGTCACATTAATGTAATCAACGCCTGTATTCGACATGATCATGGAATAGTGACTCACAGAGGGCAGGTGGCAGCTCTAGCTGTTGCCGATAAATAAAGCCTGTCGGGCGGAGTGGGGGGAAGGAGTGGGGGGCACCGGGAAATAGAGAAGTCATGTCCATTATAATTATCCGGGCTGTTATGCCGCGGTCGGTTGATGAATTCTGTGTCGATCTCCAACGTTTCGTCTCCGACTGCGGGAGACATCTTCAAGGGGGTCCGTATCTCAATGGAAGATCCAACACACCCACTGGCTCGCTACTGACTGCCGCTAAATTCCGTGTCCGCGCGCTCCCACGTCGCGGCGTGACGTCACGTGTTTTGAAAACGTCAGTGCAATTGGCCGCTGTCCGTCGCCGTCGATCGCCGTTGCCATCACCCAGTAGTGAGCGGGTGGTACACATCATCTTTAACACCGGCATCCATATGCCGTTTAATTTCACACCCTCCTCCTTACGGTTGAAATTATTTGGGTGTTTAGCGATTTCTATTGCCTCCCTGTAGAGCCTATCGTAATATCCGCTTGTGGCCGCTAATACTTGCGTCTCCTCGAAACGAATATTGTGGTTCCCTGACTGGAAAGCATGCTCCGCAACAGCTGATCGTTCCGTTTCTCCTCTTCTGCAATTCCCCTTATGCTCTTCCAAACGTTTAGAAACAGTTCTTTTAGTGGTACCCACATAAACATCACCACAACTGCATTGGATCCTATACACTCCAGCTTTTTCCAATGGTTTGCGAGCGTCCTTGGCAGGCTTAAGGTATTCCTGTATCTTCCTGGTGGGCTTGTAAATTACGGTAATATTCCGCTTGGTCAAGATCCTCCCAATTCTTTCCGTTACATTTTTAACAAACGGCAGGAAAACCTTAGATTTTGCAGTAGCCTGTACGTCAGTATGATTTCTGAAGTCGTCGTCGAAATGCGGAAACGGAGTGATTTACGTGATGTACAAAAGGGTATGATGATTGGCTTTCGCGCCACGGGCTTAAGCATTTCCGAAACAGCGAAGCCTGTCAGCTGTTCGCGTGCCGCTATCGTTAATGTGTACTGTGCACGGCAAAATGGCGCTATCCAAAACCGGCTAGTGTGATCCCCAGACACGTCCCCGGTACAACACTTTTGGGACCAGCTTGGACGTAAACTCCGTCCCAATGCCAGTATTTAGGATACCGAGACCACTTACAACAGCTGTGGGCCAGCTTGCATTAGAGTATACAACGGCGTTATGGCATCCTCTCCACCCGAACTGGTGCTTGATGCATCCAGGCCAGAGGAGGCGCAAAATCATGCTAGTTAGTGGGCTCACACACTGCAAAGTTCTTCGTCAATTTGACTCGATTTTGTTATGACTGGAATAGCATCACATATTCTCTCAACTCGTAAAGTTTCATTTGGTTTCCACCTCCCATTCTGGGTCCTTCGGATTTTTTTTTTTTTTGTCTTGTAGAGTATTTACACACGGGTTCGAAAACGCGTAAGTCCCATATTACAACCCACCTCCTCCAACTCTTCACAGTATATTAATCATGGGAAATACGTGCGCACATGAAATGTAATGCTGCTCTTGATACACACATCAACGTGGAGTCGCACTGAAAAAATAACAGATTCTATGACGGATGTGTAAGGGCGGGTGAATTACATTTTTCTTCGTCACGTAGTCTGAACCTACATCTACATATATACTCCGCTAGCCACCAAGCGGTGTGTGGCGGAGGGCACAATTTGCGCCAAAGTCAAATTCCTCCCCCCCCCCCCCCCCTCCTCTGTCCCACTCGCGGATCGCACGAGGGAAAAACGGCTGTCTGAACGCCTCAGTACGAGCTCTTATTTCCCTTATCTTTGAGTGGTGATCATTGCGCGATTTGAATGTTAGAGGTAATAATATAATAATATATGCTCTACATCCTCGGTGAAGATCGGATTTCGGAATTTAGTGAGCAGCCCCTTCTGTTTGGAGCGCCGTCTATCTGCAAGAGTGTCCCATTTCAAATTTTCTGAGAGATTTGAAACGCTCTCGCAATGGCTAAATGTACCAGTCACGAATCTTCCCGCTCTTCTTTCGACCTTCTCAATTTCTTGAATCAGACTCAACTGGTAAGGGTCCCATACAGACGAACAATACTCCTAGACTGGACGAACTAACGTATTGTAAGCTATTTCTTTGTTGAAGGACTGTATCGCTTCAGGATTCTACCAATAAACTGCAATCTAGAGTTCGCCTTACCCGTTACTTGTGTAATCTGATCATTCCATTTGAGAACATTTCGAATAGTCACACCCACATACTTGACGGACGTTACCGTTTCCAAAGACTGGGCATTTATTTTGCACTCGTACATTAATGGGGATTTTCGCCTTGTTATACGCAGTAGGTTAAACTTACTAATATTGAGAGATAACTGCCATTCATCACACCACGCATTTATTTTCTGCAAATCCTCATTGATTTGTTCACAACTTTCGTGTGATACTACTTTCCTGTAGACTACAGAATCATCGGCAAACAGTCTAAGGGTGCTGTCAATACCATCAACCAGATCGTTTATGTAAATCGTAAAAAGCAGAGGACCTATTACGCTGCCGTGGGGCACACCTGAAGTAACGCTTGTTTCTGTTGAAGTAATCCCGTTCAGGACGACATACTGCTCCCTGTCTGTCAGAAAACTTTCTATCCAACCGCATATGTCATCGGATCGGATCGGATCGGATCCTAAATCCAGTGGACTTGTGGAGATGGTTGAAAGATCTTGTATCGAACATTAGTGCAACATACAGAGCGTCTTGGTGCCCGTATTGTAGAAAGCTGACAAACCATAAGCCAGGGATGAGTTCTCTTAGATCTGCATCAATACTGCGGAAGCCACCTTTCGGTTAGTAGCGGAAGGTACTTCTGGTACCATAAATTGATTCCCCTTCCCTGTTCCATTCGCGAATGCCGCGTAGGAAGAATGGGTTATCGGTAAACTCCCGTGTTGTACGATTCTCACGTTGTCAGTTCGCGAGACGTATGTACGAGGAAGTAATTTGCTGCCCGAGTCTTCACGGAATTTTCTCTCTCGGAATTCCAGCTTCTTCTTGCTACACAACACATCTCTTGTAGCGTTTGCCGCCGGAATTTGTCGAGCAATTCTGCTACGCTCTGGCACCGCCTAGACGATCCTGTTAGATGTTGTCTGTCTCCTCTATTAACTCTCTCTGCGCCAAGCTCGTATCTTCTACGGTCCACGCTCCCTTCCAAAAACGCCAAGCCCTTAGGTTCTATGGGCAAGCGTATTTTGTTGATTAAAAAGCGTTGCGCGTTGTTTTCGTTCCTCTGACTATCGATATACCATGTTTGAACTGTTATTTATTAGTTGCACGGATAGATGGCCTGAGTGTGCGTCTTGTTTTCGCAATATTTCGTTCGTTATGAGTCACTGTTTTCACCTGCGGATAGAGCTGGTTATTAGTATTCTCTGTACCAGAAATGGCGATCCGTGATATACCTGATAAAGAAATTGGCAATATGCTGAATTTTTGAGACATTGTCGATGCTCTAGATAGTGAAGATGATTTGGACGACACAGGTGTTCAAAAATGGCTCTGAGCACTATGGGACTTAACATCTGAGGTTATCAGTCCCCTAGAACTTAGAAATACTTAAACCTAACTAATCTAAGGACATCACACACATCCATGCCCGAGGCAGGATTCGAACTTGCGACCGAAGCGGTCGCGTGGTTCCAGACTGAAGCGCCTAGAACCGCTCGGCCACCAGCGGCTGGTGACACAGGTGTCTTTGAAGACGAATCCAATACAATGTGTTCAGGCACAGAACTCTAAAATGGTGGCGGAAATTGTTTTTTTATTTGCTTACTAGGAGTATCGAATGCATTTTGCTTTCACAGTTCATTTTAGACAAGGAAAATCACAATAACTTGATTTCATTACGAATCTTGCCAATAGCTCTAAATAACGAAAACGCACCGGTAGGCTGACGGACACACAGAGACATTTCCTGCAACATTTACCACCCACAAGCAACAAAAATATGCCTCCCGTATATATTGTGGTTGTTGGCTCTAAGCACTATGGGACTTAACATCTGAGGTCATCAGCCCACTAGACTTTAAAACTACTTAAAGCTAACGAACCTAAGGACATCACACACATCCCTGCCCGGGGCAGGATTCGAATCTGCGACCGTAGCGGCAGCGCGGTTCCGGACTGAAGCGCCTAGAACCGCTCGGTCACAGCGGCTGGCCTATTATGGTTGTTCTTCACAAACAAAGATAGAAAGTGGGAAAGCATCTCGCGATGATACACGTCATCTGTGGGAACAGTACTGTGTGGCAGTGTATCTGGAACTCCGTTTTAAAATATTTCATACGAAAATGCAGTGCAAATCCATCTAGGAGTGCTATTGTACTTAAATACGATATTCAGCACTGAATATTATGCGTTTATGAAGTCATTTACTTTATCTATAGGAATGTATGATTTTTCAATTTTACGAAAGCAATGTTATATATAATAATATAATTTGTTCAAATTATACCAGACAGGATTTTGTTCACAGTTTGATATTAAAGAAGACAAAATGGACTTAAAATAGTGTTAATTTGGTACTTATGTGTTCCATATTTTTCAACATATAAATTTTTGATCACAACTAAACTTACCTGGATTCTGCGGCCATGGACAAGTATTCGGTCGTTACTGAGTTTGTCAATCCAACCTGGTAAGGGTCCCAGATTGATGAACAGTACTCAAGAATCAGTGAAACTATTTTATAGGCCACTTGTTTCATGGATGAATTATAGTCGTACTTGCTTAAGGTTCCTCCACTCGTAGCCTGGCATCTGCTTTCGGTACAATTTGCTTGATGTGGCCCCTCTTTATGTCGCTCTGTATGGCTGCTTCCAAGTATTTTACGGTAATTATTGTTTCCATCAGAGAATCCAGAATTCTGTGTGGCGACTGGGTGACAGACGTGTCCGTTCTAAGGAAGGGTATGTTGAACACCCCGCATAGGAAATATTTCATGTGGTAATTTCACGTGATTAACGTGTTGTGAAACGTTTAACGAGATGTAGCTCGGAAATAAAGTGTTTCCGGTACTATTTTCACATAATGATATTGTTCCTTTATACAAATAGATGAGCGTGATGACTGGGTGTTGTGTGCTGTCCTTAGGTTAGTTAGGTTTAAGTAGTTGTAAGTTCTAGGGGACTGATGACCATAGATGTTAAGCCCCATAGTGCTCAGAGCCATTTTGACCAAATATGAGAAATGGAGCTTGCACGTTTTACAGTGCTTCACATAATGATATTCTTCTTTTATACAAATATCAGACATGGAGCTTCTACGTTTTATAGTGCTTCTCCGTTACATCCTGGATAAGAACGTGAAGTGAACAGCCAGCCACACGAGGACTCTGTGTAAGAAACGTTCTATTATTTTTAATATCTTTGCCTATACGCAGCAGCTGTTATGTAAGAATCATTTCTTTCTGTGTTAAGTGTACCACAATACAAGAGAACGTTAAATCGCAACGTTTCGTTTCAATTAGAACCAACATTGATGACGCTTTGTCGATAAAAACGAAAGTCGTCTGGTGTAACAATCTCTTAAATCGCAGAACGCCTAACAGAAAAAAAAGCTTCTTGGTACAACTTCCAGTCCCTTCAGAAACCAGGCAAGGAGACAGTTTGGCACCATTATTATTCAGTTGTGTGCTGGATTAAATTGTAAGAGAATGGACAATAGAGGAAGAAAAACAAAATTTAAAAAATGGTTCAAATGGCTCTGAGCACTATGGGACTTAACTTCTGAGGTCATCAGTCCCCTAGAACTTAGAACTACTTAAACCTAACTAACCTAAGGACATTACACACATCCATGCCCGAGGCAGGACTCGAACCTGCGACCGTAGCGGTCACGCTGTTCCAGACTGAAGCGCCTAGAACCGCTCGGCCACCACAGCCGTCAAAAACAAAATTAATAATTTGGTTGTGCGGCCTTGGTCCGAGAGACTTTTCGATATCTGACTTTTGACCCAGAGAGACGCTGCTGGCGATGCTGGCTGGGTCTTGCTCACCAGGAGTACCTCTGGAAATGTCCAGCGCAGTTCTGGACCAAACGTGAGGGTGTTGGGAGTGCTGGAGGACGGCGCAGGTTATCTCCAATCAGAATTTTCCCAACAATTAGTAATAGAATTGTATTTATTAAATATGAAAAAGTACTCAACTTGAATGACACTTCTTCTTATGAAATCTCCAGCGCAATTAGGTGTTTGAAATTATTACAAGTCCTCTAAAATATTAAAGTCTTGTCATTGTGCCTCTGAATGATGCCTGCGTAGAGTCCAGAGATGGCCCACGATGCCTTCGGAGCCTTAGTCTTAGGGAAGACGGACTAGCACAGCTTTTAGACACAGCGGCAGCTGGAGACTGTATACGATTCGGCGCACTGAAGAGAACTTTCCGCCGTAGCCCAGTGCTCCGCTACGAGGCGTCAACCAGTCGCTATCCGCACGCGCGAGCCCGTGGACTGGCAGCTGCGGTCCCCGGCAGACCTCTCCGTATAGTTCGTATTGCCAACCTATACAACCGCTGCGCTACGAGTGCTTCGGGTGTGGCTTATCGATAGTGGTGAGGTACTCTCTGGAGTCGTGAGTACCGTCACAAGTTTCTTAGACCACGGCCATACAGCTCGGAAGACTCAATAGCAAATACACTCCTGGAAATGGAAAAAAGAACACATTGACACCGCTGTGTCAGACCCACCATACTTGCTCCGGACACTGCGAGAGGGTTGTACAAGCAATGATCACACGCACGGCACAGCGGACACACCAGGAACCGCGGTGTTGGCCGTCGAATGGCGCTAGCTACGCAGCATTTGTGCACCGCCGCCGTCAGTGTCAGCGAGTTTGCCATGGCATACGGAGCTCCATCGCAGTCTTTAACACTGGTAGCATGCCGCGACAGCGTGGACGTGAACCGTATGTGCAGTTGACGGACTTTGAGCGAGGGCGTATAGTGGGCATGCGGGAGGCCGGGAGGACGTACCGCCGTATTGCTCAACACGTGGGGCGTGAGGTCTCCACAGTACATCGATGTTGTCGCCAGTGGTCGGCGGAAGGTGCACGTGCCCGTCGACCTGGGACCGGACCGCAGTGACGCACGGATGCACGCCAAGACCGTAGGATCCTACGCAGTGCCGTAGGGGACCGCACCGCCACTTCCCAGCAAATTAGGGACACTGTTGCTCCTGGGGTATCGGCGAGGACCATTCGCAACCGTCTCCATGAAGCTGGGCTACGGTCCCGCACACCGTTAGGCCGTCTTCCGCTCACGCCCCAACATCGTGCAGCCCGCCTCCAGTGGTGTCGCGACAGGCGTGAATGGAGGGACGAATGGAGACGTGTCGTCTTCAGCGATGAGAGTCGCTTCTGCCTTGGTGCCAATGATGGTCGTATGCGTGTTTGGCGCCGTGCAGGTGAGCGCCACAATCAGGACTGCATACGACCGAGGCACACAGGGCCAACACCCGGCATCATGGTGTGGGGAGCGATCTCCTACACTGGCCGTACACCACTGGTGATCGTCGAGGGGACACTGAATAGTGCACGGTACATCCAAACCGTCATCGAACCCATCGTTCTACCGTTCCTAGACCGGCAAGGGAACTTGCTGTTCCAACAGGACAATACACGTCCGCATGTATCCCGTGCCACCCAACGTGCTCTAGAAGGTGTAAGTCAACTAACCTGGCCAGCAAGATCTCCGGATCTGTCCCCCATTGAGCATGTTTGGGACTGGATGAAGCGTCGTCTCACGCGGTCTGCACGTCCAGCACGAACGCTGGTCCAACTGAGGCGCCAGGTGGAAATGGCATGGCAAGCCGTTCCACAGGACTACATCCAGCATCTCTACGATCGTCTCCATGGGAGAATAGCAGCCTGCATTGCTGCGAAAGGTGGATATACACTGTACTAGTGCCGATATTGTGCATGCTCTGTTGCCTGTGTATATGTGCCTGTGGTTCTGTCAGTGTGATCATGTGATGTATCTGACCCCAGGAATGTGTCAATAAAGTTTCCCCTTCCTGGGACAATGAATTCACGGTGTTCTTATTTCAATTTCCAGGAGTGTAAAACTAAAGCCTTCAAAGTTAATAACTGCATGAAGTTGGGTAGATCGAAAGAAGCAGTAAATTATTTGACCTTTGCAGACGATCTCGTAATAGTAGATGGAAAGCCAGAGGACTCAAGAAAAAGAGAAAAAAGGCTAGAACTTCTGAACGAAACAGCTGAAGAGGCAGATCTACAAATATCATTTGAAAAGATATAATTCTTGCGCAAGGAAAGTAGCTCACCAAGAAAACCAAAATGACCTGAATACCCTTGATTATTGCCTATGATCTAAAGTCACTTGTATGTGAGACCCCAGTGGATAGGAAGATGGAATTAGTTGCCAGAACGTAGCTGCCTGCGATGAGATTCGAAACGCACCGGGGATATTTGTCAGGGTGCGTCAGAATCCTGTTCGCCAATGTCATGCTTGCATTGTGGTTGACGGCCAACAGTTTCAGCACATTTTGTAAGATACAATACAAATGGTCTTGTCTCAATTATGGTATGTGCAGTTAACCGTAACTATCGTAAATAAAAAAGTACACAGTAATGAGATTATATATCTACTATCTCCTAAAGCTGGCTTCCACGACCCCAGGTTCCCTACTTGAAATTTTTCATTGGAGCGCTCTCTATCTCCCGTTAAATTTTTGCACGGTCTCCCGGAAAACTCAGTAGACAGTCGTTTTTCCCTCGCGCCATTTGCGAGTGGAACAGGAAAGGGTATGTCTAGGAGTAGTACAAGTTACCCTCCGTCAAGCACCGTACGTAGATGTAGCTATGTGTGGGACTGTAACTCGAACCTGTAACGTTGCTTTACGGGCTGGGCTACAATTTTTTTACTGTCTGCTCGAAATGTTTTTTCCTCGTGAATTGATATTTAAGTCCTCTTCCTGTGAGTCGAGAGCAATTTATGGTATTTAAGAACACGCACTGTCGCATTTTCTTGCACGCCTGTTCTTACCCTCGTAGGAGGATGCATGAATAATTAACAGGTCTGGATTCGTGAGTAAAGGAAGATGAAGGTCGCACACGGGTACAAGAAAGAATAATGCTACAAATAAAAACAAAATCACGTTGCAGAATATTAAGTAATTACAGTAAGAAAATTAACAAGTAAGCTCTTTCGTTTCTTTGCCGGAGTTAGGTCACATTACATTTCTTATAAAACTGAAGCTTCAGTATCCAGACTTGCTGAAGAACATACTCCTAGTACTCCTGCACACGAAGATGCGTTGTCTTTAGTGTGTAGTAGACGGGCTGTCCCAACACCCGAATGTAGCTGTGACGCTTCGCTCCAGGAAATAACTTCCAGTCTGGTCGTAGCAAGGTCATGACATCAATCGGTTGAAGAGTCGTCCTTGTTATCATTGCCAACTTCTCGCTTGTCCAGCTCCAAATGCAAACAGATTCGTCACAAAGAATGCAGCGGGTAATGTTGACTCTTCTGCTTACGGGAACTGCAAAATGTGTGTCGACATCAATTTTAGTACAAATAGCTGTTCAGTTGTAGGTAATGTTTCCGAGAGTACATCTTAATGCAGTGGTTCCCAAACTAGAGGTAATTACTCCTTGAGGGGTAAGATGTTATTTTCCGGGGGGTAAAACAGAAAAGCGTTCAGTTATATTTCAGTCAAAAAACAAAACTGTTTCTAAAAGAACATTATATTTAAAAGGTCATTACTACCATCGGTACTTCGTAAGACTGTAATACTGATTACGTAAGTTACATTTTTTTCCAAATACTGTCATTAACGCATGACATATTGTCGTGTGGGCTATAGTTTTTGAAATAAATGTAGGAACAACAGCCGGCCAGTGTGGTCGTGCGGTTCTAGGCGCGTCAGTCTGAAACTGCGAGGCCGCTACGGTCGCAGGTTCGAATCCTGCCTCGGGCATGGATGTGTGTGATGTCCTTAGGTTAGTTAGGTTTAATTAGTTCTAAGTTCTAGACGACTGATGACCTCAGAAGCTAAGTCGCATAGTGCTCAGAGCCATTTAGGAACAACATCTTCCTCATACAATCCACCCAATACAAACGAACTTTGTATTTTGTACCATGTATCAGTGACAGTAAAACTGAGACATATACCTAACAAATGCTTGATTATCTTATAAAAATGTCTTCTCTGAGTTGTAAGTAATTTAACAATTAGATTAGGAATTGTTTCATTACTGACTTCGCAACAATAAACGAAGTAATTTATAGCACAATACAACGGAAACTGTGTAATGGCTACTACACTGCTGTTGGGCTTACACTGTGTTATTATTATTACTGAAAATTATTTCGTTTATAAAAAATTTTAAAAGCTAAATCTATGAAAATTGGTATATTTCACTTCTCGTTTACACAAAAAGAAATATGAGTCAGGGGATGAAAGTTCCTATGGAAATATTACCACAAGAACGCAAAAGGCATGATTAACGAAATCCTTAGATTCCAGCTACCAGAATCAATTGTTGGTCAGAAGTACATTCGGAAGAGACCATGCTTCCATGGCCTTAATTAGCGTGAAAAGCTTAGAAGGCGTTGCAATTTGCGAACAACATAAAAATTTGATTAAAGGAAAACAAAAAGAAAGTATTTGCAGTCCATACAGGCCACGTGAGCGAAGCAGCGAGCGCTAAGCTAGTCAACGTAAAATCATGAAGGTAAAAAGAAAAAAGAACGTAAATGTCATTACGTCACAAACGTGAAGCCAAAGGCCGCCATGTTAACTAGCACAAAGCATTAGGTTCACAGTGGTGATACTTTTCCATGACGTCACTCTGACGTTTCATCAAAAATGCCAGCTTGCGTTGTTTACTAGTGTATTAAACAATCGATCGTAATTTAAAGTTTAAAAGAATCACATTTCATTCGAAAGTGGAGCAATTCAAGCAATATTTTCTTTTGTATACGTGAATTATTGTTGTACTATTTACTTTTATTGTAATGGTTTTACTTCTGTCACTTGATTTTAGGTCTGCATTACTTTACTCAGTGTCCGTTCCTTGTCTTCTCTCCTGTGTTTTTCGTTGCCTTCCAAGTCGCAAACGCTCCGACATCCGAGCCAGTCCGTATCAACGGTCTCGTCCCCACACAACACCCAGCTACATAACTGCTCTGAATATTGGGGCAGCATCTGATGCCCTCAGTACCTCTCGCCGATAGTTATTATTCATTGTTCACGTTTCCCTTTAAAAAAGTTTTTTTCTAGAATAGCGGAGACAGCGGTTATGTGTGAGTGACTTTTGTGTGTATGATTGTATGAATGTGTATGTGTGCTGCACTGCCTTTCTGAAGAAGGCTTTGGTTGAAAATTTATGTGAACATTCTTTTTGTCGTGCCTGCCTTGTGCTCGGCGTGTGAGTAGCAAGTTATTTGTTCCACAGAAGTTTGTAGTAAATAATCCACTGCAACCAACAGGAACAATGAAGTACGAAATTACAATACCAGAAGAAAAAAAAGACATTCATTACACCAGATTAACGCTGTCTATAGCACAAACAGGGGTTCACAATGCTGCAACCAAAGGTTTTGATCACTTACCCATTGATATAAAATGCCTGACACACAGCAAAGTAAAATTTTAAACTAAACTGAAAACGTTTCTGTTTGATAACACCTCCTATTCCGTGGAAGATTATCTGTTACTGTAATATGTAATTGGTGATAGGTATTAATTAATGACTAACATCTGTCTGCCTTTAAATAAAAAACGTAAAAATTAATAAATGATCACCATGGATGTATATTTACAAAAAAAAATTATGTTAGTGTGTAATGACTCGTTCCATATCATTACATTTATCGTGTAGGTGATACACAGTACATGAAACTAACTATTGGTATATCACAAAGCATGATATAAACTTCTATACTATGAAAATCTCAAAATGATATTAAAAAGTTAAATCAAGCAGGTGATAAAAGTAGACGTACATTCCAACTGTGCTACTTCTGGATACTCCTGAGTAACTGGCGAGAAATATTCCGGGAAACGAAGCAAATAGGTTATTGTTGTAAAGATAGTACTACATCTTACACAGGTTAGGCTACCATTACTAAAATGTCACTCACATACGAGGGAAATCCCAAAAGTAAGGTCTCCTATTTTTTTATAAGTACATAGACCTGTTTATTTCTACAATGGCTTACATCATTTTACAACTTGAAAATTTAGCTATTTTTCGACATAATCACCATTTTTGTCGATGCATTTCTGTAGACGCTGTGGCAGTTTTTGTACCAGCTCGCCGCCATGCTGTTCACTATGTTATGAACGAACCTATTCTTTCACCTGGTCGTCGGAGCTGAATCGCTTTCCGGCCAAATGTTCTTTGAATCCTGCCTCGGGCATGGATGTGTGTGATGTCCTTAGGTTAGTTAGGTTTAAGTAGTTCTATATTCTAGGGGCTGATGACCTCAGATGTCCCATAGTGCTCAGAGCCATTTGAACCATTTGATCACTGGTGTTGTTACGCCTTTGGAAGTAGGTCCTACTTATGTATTAGATATATTATTACTAAGAATGGGTGATTGGAATTCGAGAGTAGGAAAAGCGAGAGAAGGAAACATAGTAGGTGAATATGGATTGGGGCTAAGAAATGAAAGAGGAAGCCGCCTGGTAGAATTTTGCGCAGAGTATAACTTAATCATAGCTAACACTTGGTTCAAGAATCATGAAAGAAGGTTGTATACGTGGAAGAACCCTGGAGATACTAGAAGATATCAGATAGATTATATAATGGTAAGACAGAGATTTAGGAACCAGAATTTAAATTATAAGACATTTCCAGGGGCAGATGTGGACTCTGACCACAATCTATTGGTTGTGAACTGTAGATTAAAACTGAAGAAACTGCAAAAAGGTGGGAATTTGAGGAGATGGGACCTGGATAAACTGAAAGAACCAGAGGTTGTAGAGAGTTTCAGGAAGAGCATAAAGGAACAATTGACAAGAATGGGGGAAAGAAATACAGTAGAAGAAGAATGGATAGCTTTGAGGGATGAAGTGGTGAAGGCAGCAGAGGATCAAGTAGGTAAAAAGACGAGGGCTAGTAGAAATCCTTGGGTGACAGAAGAAATACTGAATTTAATTGATGAAAGGAGAAAATATAAAAATGCAGTAAATGAAGCAGGTAAAAAGGAATACAAACGTATCAAAAATGAGATTGACAGGAAGTGCAAAATGGCTAAGCAGGCATGGCTACAGGGCAAATGTAAGGATGTAGAGGCTTACCTCACTAGGGGTAAGATAGATACTGCCTACAGGAAAATTAAAGAGACCTTTGGAGAAAAGAGAACCACTTGTATGAATATCAAGGGCTCAGATGGAAACCCAGTTCTAAGCAAAGAAGGGAAAGCAGAAAGGTGGAAGGAGTATATACAGGGACTATACAAGGGCGATGTTCTTGAGGACAATATTATGGAAATGGAAGAGGGTGTAGATGAAGATGAAATGGGAGATATGATACTGCGTGAAGAATTTGATAGAGCACTGGAAGACCTAAGTTGAAACAAGGCCCCGGGAGTAGACAACATTCCATTAGAACTACTGACAGCCTTGGGAGAGCCAGTCCTGACAAAACTCTACCATCTGGTGAGCAAGATGTATGAGACAGGCGAAATACCCTCAGACTTCAAGAAGAATATAATAATTCCAATCCCAAAGAAAGCAGGTGTTGACAGATGTGAAAATTACCGAACTGTCAGTTTAATAAGTCACGGCTGCAAAATACTAACGCGAATTCTGTACAGAAGAATGGAAAAACTGGTGGAAGCCGACCTCGGGGAACATCAGTTTGGATTCCGTAGAAATATGGGAACACGTGAGGCAATACTGACCCTACGACGTATCTTAGAAGCTAGATTAAGAAAAGGCAAACCTACGTTTCTAGCATTTGTAGACTTGGAGAAAGCTTTTGACAATGTTGCCTGGAATACTCTCTTTCAAATTCTGAATGTGGCAGGGGTCAAATACAGGGAGCGAAAGGCTATTTACAATTTGTACAGAAACCAGATGGCAGTTATAAGAGTCGAGGGACATGAAAGGGAAGCAGTGGTTGGGAAGGGAGTAAGACAGGGTTGTAGCCTCTCCCCGATGTTGTTCAATCTGTATATTGAGCAAGCAGTAAAGGAAACAAAAGAAAAATTCGGAGTAGGTATTAAAATTCATGGAGAAGAAATAAAAACTTTGTTCGCCGATGACATTGTAATTCTGTCAGAGACAGCAAACGACTTGGAAGAGCAGTTGAACGGAATGGACAGTGTCTTGAAGGGAGGATATAAGATGAACATCAACAACAGCAAAACGAGGATAATGGAATGTAGTCGAATTAAGTCGGGCGATGCTGAGGGAATTAGATTAGGAAATGAGACACTTAAAGTAGTAAATGCGTTTTGCTATTTGGGGAGCAAAGTAACTGATGATGGTCGAAGTAGAGAGGATATAAAATGTAGACTGGCAATGGCAAGGAAAGCGTTTTGAAGAAGAGAAATTTGTTAACATCGAGTATAGATTTAAATGTCAGGAAGTCGTTTCTGAAAGTATTTGTATGGAGTGTAGCCATGTATGGAAGTGAAACATGGACGATAACCAGTTTGGACAAGAAGAGAATAGAAGCTTTCGAAATGTGGTGCTACAGAAGAATACTGAAGATTAGATGGGTAGATCACGTAACTAATGAGGAAGTATTGAATAGGATTGGGGAGAAGAGGAGTTTGTGGCACAACTTGACAAGAAGAAGGGATCGGTTGGTAGGACGTTCTGAGGCATCAAGGGATCACCAATTTAGTATTGGAGGGAAGCGTGGAGGGTAAAAATCGTAGAGGGAGACCAAGAGATGAATACACTAAACAGATTCAGAAGGATGTGGGCTGCAGTACGTATTGGGAGATGAAGAAGCATGCACAGGATAGAGTAGCATGGAGAGCTGCATCAAACCAGTCTCAGGACTGAAGACCACAACAACAACAACAAGTTACGTTAAATGAAACTTTAAATATTCAAATGTATTAACAGCCACAAAAGTTTTTCTTAGTCACGCTCTAGCTACGTAGCTTTTATCTCAAAATTCGTGTACAGTCACAGCCTCTGCATCGTTGTGCTCTGATTGTCGCGCTGTTAATACGCAGTATGAAAATGGCTGAGGATGCTTTCTGTTCCGTTTGAAACAGGCACGTGGAACACAGCTAAAAAGTGCCGAGAAATAGGCTGTTCTTAATGTTTTTCATAAATTTACGGAGGTAATCAGCTTTGTAGTTTTCCCAACGTTGTACAAGCTTTAGTTGACATATAAAGTTTCATTGCAAATGTACCGCAGCGGTAGCGTTAAGGATAGAGGATTACATTGTTTTTCTCCCTCAATTTGAAATACCTGCGTCTCGTATATATAAAACTCATCATCATCTTTATGAGTATGCACATCTTATTGTTTCTAATTACATATTGGACGCGAAATTCCTGTTTCCATTTCAATACAAATTCTATTATAGATGATTTATGAAAGTCTGTTCATTAACTTGTTTTAATTAAGAAAACATAACAATTTAATTTTTAAGGCAAAAATGAAAAATCAAATCCCCTTTATTTGGACTATGTTCATCGTTTTATACCAAAGAGGTAGATAAGTATCGTAGAAACATGAAAAACATTTTCACAGCATCGAACACATCATACAAATGCTGTATTTTTACATTTGATGCTGTACCATTATAATATGAACCCAACAGAACTGATCTGGAGCCAAGCTGCAGGATTTGGCCCGACAAGTAACAAGACTGTTAAGCTGCCAGACATACTGGAACTAACGCACGCAGCTTTTTGACGCGTCACTGTCGAACGCTGGCGGGATATAGAACGGCTCGTCATGAAAGAAGAAGCGAAAATGCTGCGCTTGGTTTGCCTCTTGGATTCTGTTGTTGATAGGCTCGTTAAGAACGTAGCAGGTCACACTTCCAGAACTGAAATGTATTTCTCGGATTCGGATAAAGAAGCTAAGAGATTACCATACGACTGACTGGAAGTAATACCTTCAGTGGCTTCAATACTCAACTATACGGTGGAATCCTTCAATACTCTCTTACATTACACACAGCTTACGCAGAAAAATTACCCTGTGGTTAAGTCAGGAATTTTAACCGTTCTTGTTTTTAATTACAATAATACATTCGCTATAAACGATAACGTGTCGTGATTTTCGTCTAGTCGTCTAAGGAGCGTATTGTGGGAGATTTGCAGTGTATTATTTCAGTCTGCATAAAAATTAAATGACATTCGTAGCCGCATTGTTCCTCTGCTCGTCTCTTTTTACGTGTGAACTGCAGCTGTCCACGTCACTGCAGGCTAGCTGTACCAGCTGACCGGACAGAGCCGGCCGGAGTGGCCGTGCGGTTCTAGGTGCTACAGTCTGGAACGGAGCGACCGCAACGGTCGCAGGTTCGAATCCTGCCTCGGGCGTGGATGTGTGAGATGTCCTTAGGTTAGTAGTTCTTAGTTCTAGGCGACTGATGACCTCAGAAGTTAAGTCGCATAATGCTCAGAGCCATTTGAACCATTTGACCGGACAGAGCTGACCAAGTTAAACGCGCCGGTAAAGCTGCTGACCCGTAATATCGAAAAATCGATGTTCGCGTAACGCACAGCACAAAAATCGTACCCTTATTATCGTACTTGACAGTACTCGAGACAGCTTGGCTGCAGTCCCACGTGAAACGGAAATCCAATGAGGTTCCAGCAAACGGGGAAGAATACGTAATGCAATATTTACATCAGGTTTATTCTCATGATGAACGGATTATAGTGGCAATGTTGGCAACACTACAAAACATAATACACACGTAGAAGTGTGCAGAGAAACAGTAAACACTGGTGTACGAAAAAGAGTGATGTGTAAAACATACAAAATGCGTTCTGCAAAGCAGCGGAATATTAGACTAGAGGTGTCAGTGTCTAATGAAGGAACAACCCAAATATATACTAGCAGACGGCATTTCTTGATGTAGGCGGGAAACCGAGCAGAAATTACCGTAAGTAAGAACCAACGAATTGATAACGAACTGTTTTTCGATCTTAAAAAAAGTCATACTGTAAATACACTACTGGCCATTAAAATTGCTACACCACGAAGATGACGTGCTACAGACGCGAAATTTAACCGACAGGAAGAAGATGCTGTGATATGCAAATGATTAGCTTTTCAGAGCATACACACTGGCGCCGGTGGCGACACCTACAACTTGCTGACATGAGGAAAATTTCCAACCGGTTTCTCATACACAAACAGCTGTTGACCGGCGTTGCCTGGTGAAACGTTGTTGTGATGCGTCGTGTAAGGAGAAGAAATGCGTACCATCACGTTTCCGACTTTGATAAAGGTCGGATTGTAGCCTATCGCGATTCCGGTTTATTGTATCGCGACATTGATGCTCGCCTTGGTCGAGATCCAATGACTGTTAGCAGAATATGGAATCGGTGGTTTCAGGAGGGTAATACGGAATCCCAACGGCCTCGTATCACTAGCAGTCGAGAGCACAGGCATCTTATCCGCACGGCTGTAACGGATCGTGCAGCTACGTCTCCATCCCTGAGTCAACAAGATGGGGACGTTTGCAAGACAACAACCATCTGCACGAATAGTTCGACGACGTTTGCAGCAGCAACATGGACTATCGGCTCGGAGACCATGGCTGCGGTTACCCTTGACGCTGCATCACAGACAGAAGCGCCTGCGATGGTGTACTCAACGACGAACCTGGGTGCACGAATGGCAAAACGTCATTTTTTCGGATGGATCAAGGTTCTGTTTACAGCATCATGATGGTCGCATCCGTGTTTGGCGACATCGCGGAGAACGCACATTCGGAGCGTGTATTCGACATCGCCATAGTGGCCTATCACCCGGCGTGATGGTATGGGGTACCATTGGTTACACGTCTCCGTCACCTCTTGTTCGCATTGACGGCACTTTGAACTGTGGACGTTACATTTCAGATGTGTTACGACCCGTGGTTCCACCCCTCATTCGATCCCTGCGAAACCCTACATTTCAGCAGGTCCTGTACGGGCCGTTCTGGATACAGAAAATGTTCGACTGCTGACCTGTTCAGCACATTCTCCAGATCTCTCACCAACTGAAAACGTCTGGTCAATATTGGCCGAGCAACTGGCTCATCACAATACGCCAGTCATTACTCTTGATGAACTGTGGTATCGTGTTGAAGGTGCATGGGCAGCTGTACCTGTACACGCCATCCAAGCTCTGTTTGCGTCAATGCCCAGGTGTATGAAGGCCGTTATTACGGCCAGAGGTGGTTGTTCTGGGTACTGATTTCTCAGGATTTATGCACCCAAATTGCGTGAAAATGTAATCACATGTCAGTTCTAGTATAATATATTTGTCCAATGGATACCCGTTTATCATCTGCATTTCTTCTTGGTGTATCAATTTTAATGGCCAGTAGTGTATCTTTAATTACAGACCACTGCTGATGCTTTACCTCAGTAAACTGAACCGCCTCTGGTGAGGGAAACGCGCTCTTTATTGTAGTTGTAACGACGGAACAAAAATACCCACTGGAATCAGTCATTAATTATGCGGAATACTGAAAATAGATTTTTTTGCTGCCACTGGGTTCCGTTAGTTGCGCAACATGTAAGTGGATGAGACCGGCTTGGCGTTTAGTGATATACGTAATGGCAGCAGTTAGAGCCGTGTGAGTGTGCAGTGATGGGAGAGGCGGCGGCGACGTCTCTGAGAGGCGCGCCGCGTCCGGAGCCCACACAGCGCTCTGACGTCTGCTCTCAATGGCCTTAATGGGCCGCGGCGCGTGCAAAGACGTCGCTCGTGCTGCTGACGAACCGCTGATGGCCGCTTCCCGCGTCGCCGCCGACGATGCAGATTCCACACGAGCTTCTCCTGACGCGAGCTCGCCACCGCCGCAGCTAGTGTTGCCGGATCGAATTCCCACAAAATCGGAGCTTAGGGACTTGTGATCTACCAAATCATGGACACAAGAACGTGAAACTCGGGACACAAAAAAATTGAAGAAGAGACTGAACCGCGAATTTACTTTCAAAATCTTTTCTTGAAGAATTTACTTTATTTACTAGCGATTCATCAAGAACATTAACATATTTAATCACGCTACGTGATCGTGGAAGTAGTTGCCAGGGAGTAACTGATGAAAATGAAATTACCTTTAACAAATGGGAATTTTATTCATAAAAGCCTTTTAAAAAACAGATTTAAAATTTATAAGCAGAAAAGCACCCTCGAAATATCAAGTTACAATTTTATTTAGAGGCAGAAAGAACAATATTGACAGTATGAGCCTTCGGGCTGAGAAACTTGCCGCTCCCTTTCAACACGGCCGTAATCACAACCGGTCACAACAACCTCTGAAAGACTACACTGGTGCAAATCTGCAACACACGAGATTACTTTAAACTAAAAATTTTAACAACTCACACAAACACATTAACTATGAACCCCGTAAGAGGGATAGAAATGGTATAAACACTCACACTAAGAAATTATTTGCCACAGAAAGTGCAACTTGTTTTTAAAAGGACTCTTACGGTGGAAGGGTGGCAACTTTATAAAAATGACTATTTAAATAAAACCCATGAAATTCAGACTTACATAAAATGTGCAACATGCTCTACATTACACATATACCGCCTCACAAGATGATAGGCAAGACAAAAACACATTTCAGGAATTCGGCCCTTACACCTTAATTCTATAAATTCGTTAACACCGAATCCGACAAACATGACAGAGGCAGCTATTAACGTATGGCAGGTTGACATGAGGATTACGGAACAACCCCAACCGCAGATTGCTCTAACCCTCCCCAACTCCACAAGGGAAAAACGGACCACCCAATTCACAAATAACCACCTTCCCGCGGGTTGGCAAACGGAGAAGAAAGGTGGGACGACCCCAAAACAAATCGGCTGGTGGCCTCACCAAGAAAACAAGTAGAATTTAACAAGTATATGAGGACGACGGTTCAATCCCGCGTCCGGCCATCCTGATTTAGGTTTTCCGTGATTTCCCTAAATCGCTTCAAGCAAATGCCGGGATGGTTCCTTTGAGAGGGCAAGGCCAACTTCCTTCCCCATCCTTCCCTAATCCGATGAGGCCGATGACCTCGCAGTTTCGTCTCCTCCCCCTAAATCAACCAACCAAAAAGTATATGTAACAACATATCTCCAATCACTTAACCTCTAATAAACTGCGATATCTGGCGAAGACCTGGCGCAGCACCCCCAACGCTCTCCCGAACCGTCCGCCGCCAGCCGCTTCAACGGACGCAGGAAGGCGCGCCGATCTCCCGTCTCACGGCGTCGCAGCTCGCCCCGGCCAGCCCGATGTCGTGGTTTCACTCCTGTTGCTCTCGTGTCAACCGCGAAGCCACTACCCCTTTCTATACGGCGCGGCCCACTGGACTCACGTGGGGACCTCACATGCGCCGACGCTCAAGGCGGACATGTCATCTCGTGTCTCAGTGCGCGACCGACCAGTCGACCGATCCAACCGCCAACCGCCAATGACCATTGCCCGAGCAACTCGAGCAGACTGGCGGCCTAACGCGCAGACTCAGATCCAGGAACTCAGCCCCGACCAGGCGACCACTAGCTGAGTTCTGTTACTGGCGGAGTGGCAAGACTCTCATTTTCTGGCTTAAAGTTTGATCCAAACAACAGACATACTCGCACTCCTACGACAGACAGACAATAGCTGCCGCACAAATGCGAACAAGAGACAGACCAGCAACTGGTGACGCGAGACTGACCTAGCCATACTCCTATTGACCAACTGCCGAGCTGATGGCGCCCTTTAAATGCACGTGAACAGGCAACTTTTCCGCTTTCCCACCAGAGGGAGACACCAAAGCTGCGATTGCCACAGCGGCGCCACCACCAGAAACGGAGGGCGACTGCTTCACACTACGCGCTGCGGCGCGCTCTTCAAACAGCAATTTTTTTTACCACGGCTCAGAGACATAAATTTTGAGTCATTAGGTAAGTACACTGAAGAGCCAAAGAAACTGGTACTCCTGCCTAATATCGTCTACGGCCATGGCGAGGGCTCAGAAGTGCCGTAACACGACATGACATGGATTCGACTGTTGTCTCAAGTAGTGCTGGAGGGAACTGACACCTTGAATCCTGTAGGGCTGTCCACAAATCCATAAGAGTACGAGGTGGTGGGGATCTCTTCTGAACAGCACGTTGCAAGACATTCCAGATAAGCTCAATAATGTTTATGTCTGGGGAGTTTGGTGGCCAGCGAAAGTGTTTAAACTCAGAAGAGTGTTCCTGAAGCCACTCTGTAGGGATTCTGGACGTTTGAAGTGTCACATTGTCCTGCTGGAATTGCCCCAGTCCGTCGGAATGCACATTGGACATTAATGGATGTAGGTAATCAGGTAGGATGCTTACGTACGTGTCACCTGTCAGAGCCGTATCTAGACCTATCAGGGGTCCCATATCACTCTAACTGCACACGCCCCACGCCAGTACAGAGCCTCCACCAGCTTCAACGGTCCCCTGCTGACATCCAGGGTCCATGTATTCATGAGGTTGTCTCCACACCCGAACACGTTCATCCGCTCGACACAATTTAAACGAGACTCATCCGATCAGGCAACATGTTTCCAGTCATCAATAATCCAACGGCGGTGTTGACGAGCCCAGACGAAGCGTAAATCGTTGTGTCGTGCGGTCACCAAGGGTGCACGAACGTGCCGAAAGCCCATATCGATGATGTTCCATTGAATCATTAGCACGCTGCCACTTGTTGATGGCCCAGCATTGAAATTTGCAGCAATTTGTGGAACGGTTGCCCTTGTGTCACGTTGAATGTTCCCTTCAGTCGTCGTTGGCCCCGTTCTTTCAGGATGTTTTTCCGGCCGCTGCGCTGTCGGAGATTTGATACTTTACGCCATTCATGATATTCAGCGTATACTCGTGAAAAGGTCACACGGGAAACTCTCCACTTCATCGCTACCTCATAGTGTCCCATCGCTCGTACGCCGACTATAACATCACGTTCAAACTGAGTTAAATCTTTATAACCTGTCATTGTAACAGTAGTAACCGATCTAACACCTGTCACAGGCATTTGTTTTTTTGTATATGCCTTGCCGAAAGCAACGCTGTATTCTGCCAGTTTACATATCCCTGTACTTGAATACACATGCCTATACCAGTCTCTTTGAGGTATAAATTTCCAAACTATCAGTTTAACAAGTCACGGCTGCAAAATACTAACACGAATTCTTTACAGACGAATGGAAAAACTAATAGAAGCCGACCTCGGGGAAGATCAGTTTGGATTCCGTAGAAATGTTGGAACACGCGAGGCGATACTCACTCTACGACTTATCTTAGAAAATAGATTAAGGAAAGACAAACCTACGTTTCTAGCATTTGTAGACTTAGAGAAAGCTTTTGACAATATCGACTGGAATATTCTCTTTCAAATTCTGAGGATGGCAGGGGTCAAATACAGGGAGCGACAGGCTATTTACAATTTGTGCAGAAACCAGATGGCATAAGAGTCGAGGGGCACGAAAGGGAAGCAGTGGTTGGGAAGGGAGTAAGAAAGGGTTGTAGCCTCTCCCCAATGTTATTCAATCTGTATATCGAGCAAGTAGTCAAGGAAACAAAAGAAAAATTCGGAGTAGGAATTAAAATCCATGGAGAAGAAATAAAAACTTTCAGGTTCGCCGATGACATTGTAGTTCTGTCAGAGACAGCAGAGGACTTGGAAGAGAAGTTGAACGGAATGGATAGTGTCTTGAAGGGAGGATACAAGATGAACATCAACAAAATCAAAACGAGGATATTGGAATGTAGTTGAATTAAATCAGGTGATGCTGAGGGAATTAGATTAGGAAATGAGACACTTAAAGTTGTAGATGCGTTTTGCTGCTTGTGGAGCAAAATAACTGATGATGGTTGAAGTATAAAGGATATAAAATGGAGACTGGCAATGGCAAGAAAAACGTTTCTGAAGAAGAGATTAGATTAGATTAGATTAATACTAGTTCCATGGATCATGAATACGATATTTCGTAATGATGTGGAACGAGTCAAATTTTCCAATACATGACATAATTAAGTTAATTTAACAACATACGTAAGTTAATATAACAACTTTTTTATTTTTGTGTTTTTTATTTTTTATTTTTTTTATTTTTTTTAAAATATTTTTTTGTTTTTTTCTTTTTTTCTTAATTTATATCTAAAAATTTCTCTATGGAGTAGAAGGAGTTGTCATTCAGAAATTATTTTAATTTCTTCTTAAATACTTGTTGGTTATCTTTCAGACTTTTGATACTATTTGGTAAGTGACCAAAGACTTTAGTGGCAGTATAATTCACCCCTTTCTGTGCCAAAGTTAGATTTAATCTTGAATAGTGAAGATCATCCTTTCTCCTAGTATTGTAGTTATGCACACTGCTATTACTTTTGAATTGGGTTTGATTGTTAATAACAAATTTCATAAGAGAGTATATATACTGAGAAGCTACTGTGAATATCCCTAGATCCTTAAATAAATGTCTGCAGGATGATCTTGGGTGGACTCCAGCTACCCAAGATCATCCTGCAGACATTTATTTAAGGATCTAGGGATATTCACAGTAGCTTCTCAGTATATATATTCTCTTATTGTTAATATCGCGTATAGATGTGTCAGGAAGTCTTTTCTGAAATTATTTGTATAGAGTGTCGCCATGTATGGAAGTGAAACATGGACGATAAACAGTGTAGACAAGAAGAGAATACGGGGTTTCGAATTGTGATGCTACAGAAGAATGCTTAAGATTAGATGGATATATCACGTAGCTAATGAGAAGCTACTGAATAGAATTGGCGAGAAGAAGTATTTGTGGCACAACCTGACTAGAAGAAGGAATCGGTTGGTAGGACATGGTCTGAGACATCAAGGGATCACCAATTTAGTATTGGTGGGCAGCGTGGAGGGTAAAAATCGTAGAGGGAGACCAAGAGATGAATTTACTAAGCAGATTCAGAAGGATGTAGGTTGCAGTAGGTACTTCGAGATGAAGAAGCTCGCACAGGATAGAGCAGCATGGAGAGCTGCAACAAACCAGTCTCCAGAATAAAGACCACAGCAACAAGAACATGTAGGGCAGGAGTTCCCAAAGTTTTCCTCTGACTGAACTCTTTAAAAATCCTGGTACTTTTATGGAACACTATGCTTATTTTGAAGGTTAACATTCTAAAAAATGAGAAGAACCTGTTTTATTCACTGATTACTTCAATTTTAACCAGGAACTAATAATATAGGAAGCATAATAAAATTTAAAAAAATAATTAGTAGCGTCTAAATGCTGAAAAAACTTCCATGTTTTAATAGTTTTTCGCGGAGCACTTATTCACTTCCCACAGAACACCAGTGTTCCGCAGAACAAAACACAGTCTGGGAGACCCTGATATAAGGTGTCTGTCCTAAGGCTCATGAGGCGCATTTTCACTGGTGTTTCGGCAGATATTTGCAGTTTAGTTTTTGCAATGTATAGTCGATGGCAGCCCAAACAAATACTGCTCGTCGCATCTTTCGATGGAGTAAAACACGAAGAATAGCCGGTACTACAGCAGTGACAGCACCGCCACGGCCCGCACTGACTTCACCACCATGCAGCGGCACTACTCAGTCGCTGCTAGAGTACTCGTTATTCTTCGTGTTTTACTGTCCCTGTCAATACATATCGACTAGTGAACCCGGCTGTGCATCACAAGTGCTTAATATGAGGGTTATTCAATAATTAAAGAGACCAATTGGTCTGGAGAAAAAAAGTGTTTATTTTTACAAAACAATACTTTTTCTAGTTTTCAACATAATCCCCTTGAACATTTATGCACTTGTTCCAAGGGGTACAAGCTTTTTTAGAACTCATTACCTTGAACCAATTTTCCGCAAACTTTCTCACATCCTCGCTGTCCTGGAACCTCTTCCCAGGCGGTGCCTCCTTCAGTGCACCAAACAAATGGAAATCACTAGGTGCTATATCAGGACCGTAAGGGGAATGAGGCAATACTTCCCAGCCCATTTTGTCGATGGTTTTACGAGTTAGTTGAGCAATATGAGGACGTGCGTTGTCTTGCTGGAGAATCACACCTCTCTGAGATCCACGACGTCTCTCTCTCATGACTGGCTTCACCTTGTTTAAAAGCAAATCCGAGTAGTATTAGCTGTTTATTGTACGCTGCTCTTCGAGATAATCACAAAAAATTGGACCTTCAACATACCAAAACACCATCAACATGACTTTTCCTGCTGATGCTTGGGTTTTGAATTTTTTCTTGACATGGGAGTTGGTGTGCTTCCACTCCATGCTTTGTCTTTTTTACTCTAGCTCATAATAGAGAACCCAAGTTTCATCATAAGTTAAAATTTTGTTGAGGGAATGCTCACCTTTCCTTCCACAACGTTCCTTTAGCTCTGCACACACTGTCAACCTTGTTTCCTTGTGTAGCTGCGTCAACTCCTTTGGAACCCCTCTTGCACATGTTTTGTGCTACTTCAGCTTGTTACAGATAATGTTATGAACTGCACCAGTACTAACTTGAACCTTACCAACTATCATTTCCACAGTCACAAGACAGTCTGCACGACTTTCAAGTGAGGGAGTTGAAACTGCAACTGGTCGGCCAGAATGGTGTTCATCAGTCACTGAGTTGCGACCATTTTTGAACTGCTCTACCCACTTATAAATATTTCCACGATTCATACAACGTTCACCATAAACTTTAGACATTATACGGTATATATTCACTGCTTTCTCACCTTCATCAAGTAAAAAACGAATAACAGAACGTTGTTCAACTAATGTGGACGTTTCAAGCTGACCCGCCATCTTGAAATGTATTTTTGAGGTTATAAACGAAACAATGTTGATACATCAGCTGATCAGGGTTCATCCCAGTGACGCCAACTTAAAGCCATAAGAGTACCAAACTTACTCTACTAACAGTTTTTTCCCCAGACCAGTTTGTCTCATTATTGAATGATCCTAGTATGTATGAGAATTGAATGTACGTCCTAATTTCCTCCTCCTCCCCCTCTTTCTGTCCATCACATCTTCCCCCTATCTCCCTCCTACTCCTCCTTTTCCCTACCTTTCTCCACCTCTTCCTCCCCCTCCCTAACAACCCCAACCCCCTCTCTCTGCCTGTGGCTGACCTTTAGGTTTTTTTTATTGTTATTGCCAACGTCATATTTGTTGGAAAGTGCATCCTCTTAAAATGAATGGGTAAATCGGTTGGTGTCATTGGTATACAGGGTATGAAGGAGACCTCTCGTGTTGCTAGGTCGGTGAGGATAATAGCTTCAATGACTGTATTTGCCATAGTTTAACGGGCAGGAGTACATTCGAACGATTAAGACTCGTAGTAGTATTTTAATAATAAGCCAATAAGCCATAATTAAAACTTTCCTGTTTTCTGTTAAAATTGACTGCGAGGAAGAAAACAAAACATCACTTAGCTGTGTATACAAGGTTTGGTTAAAATTATGTATAACGTGAAATAATATATATGGGACACACAGCTTGCCCAAAGATTTAAGTGCCCGACTATCACAATTAAAACCGACTGCGAGAAAGAAAACAAAACCACACATTTTCACAGCAGAGCATTTTTACTCTCGCAATTTGTTTTAATTGGAAACCTATACATTATTGTTTAAAAAAATACAGCCTACGTCCGTCTGAATGTTTATTAGAGTAACGTGTAAAATTTGAAGTTAGTCGGCGAAGGACGTTTCGTAATTTTTGGTTAAATCTTTTCCCTAAATATTGGGGACAGACATATGCTATATATTTCGCAAAGTTTTGAACATGGCTGCTTGGTTCAGTGACCGTTTATAAATTAAAATTGAAACAAATGAGCCCTCGGGCACAATTTTTTAGTGTTATTAACCAGGTTTCAACACTTCAAAGAGTGCCTTCATCAGAATTTAGATATTTCAAGTGGTCTATAACATAATTACAAATTTATGGGAAGAAAATTTTTTTATGCAAAAAAGTGTAAGTACTTACTAACAATACCAGACAGTATTTACATGTCACGTATAAAATAAATAACAGGCCAGAAGGGCTTTAGTCACAAAATATTTAAAAGGAATGTGTGAAGGCGAGCGTCTAAGGGCTGCTCATACCTGTGTGTACAGCCACGGGTTGCAGCGGGAGGAGGCGCCAGCGTTAACATGTGCGGCAGGTGAACATGACATTGCATCGAGAGCGCCACCTAGTAGCCGCAGGTACAACTTGGCTACTTAAGATTCAAATGTAGACAGGCGAAAATGATAATGAATATTGTTCAGTACGTAATTTAAAAGGCAATATTTTGTTTAACAGTGACAGATAAAGTAACATTTTGTCTACGTCAGATCTTAGAAGTACAGTTTGAAGCATAAAAACGTCATTATAGAAAATACAGAAAGGGCTTAATGACACAGCTTGTAGAAAATGATATAACATGAAATACAGCCAATAAACCTTTTAATAAATGAAAAATTATGAGATGACGAAGATGGAAGAAAAAAAAAAACATTTCGGTGAACTGCACGAGGACACCCGAAATTAAATGCTTTAAACCGTTGAAGCTGCTCATTGAAAATGAGACTGTCATTTCGAGAAATATCTTTAAAAAATCTCTAATTCTTCAATAATATCTAGTCTACGGGCTTTCTTCTCGGTGTGCAAGATGTTGATATCGGAAATAGCTCTAGGCACGTGAACTGTAATCAGAAGATGGTTATGCTATATATTTCTTATGCATACAGCATATGTCTGTCCCCAACTGTTTATTAGGACTGTTTATAAGCTTATTGTGTAGAAATTTAAGGTAAATCGGTCAAGAACTTTGCCAGTTTATTGCTAATAAATTTTCCCCTGTGTACTTATGTCTGTCCAAACGTTCATTAGAGCATCATTTAAATATTTGAAGTAAGTCAGTCAAGAACGTTTCGAAATTTTTGACAATGTTTGCTAACAATGGTCCTCCTTTAAATAGTATATGTATACTTATATACCATATATATTTAAAAATGTAGTTTATGTCTGTCAAAACGTTTGCTGGAGTATCACGAATAAATTTGAAGTAAATTGGTCAAGAACTTTCCTAGTGTTTTGCTAACTACGTTTCACCCTGTTAAATACACCACATATATTTAAAAATGTATGCCATGTCCGTCAGAACTTTGAATAACTATGTCAAGAACTTTTGAAGATAACAACGTTGAACAACGACTTATCTTGGTACAGTATTACAGATATACGGTAAATATTAAAACATAGGTAGCCTATGTCCGTACGAACATTTATTTGAGGATCGCGTTAAAACTTGATGTAAGTCGGCCAAGAACTTATCGAGATTTTTTGCAACAACTTTAAACAACGACTTTCTTTATACAGCAGTATACAGAAACAAATATCGCAGTAGACTAATCTGGCACCGTTCTGCTTTCAAAGTGACTTTTTCTTTATTTGATGATGCAGAAAATAAATCATAATATACATTAAATGTGTTCTATCGCGGAAACCATTCGGAATAGGGCATATGTCGAAAACAAGTTTTTTGCTTCAAATGATCGTTTCTGTCATATCTCTGAATATTAATCATTCCTCTTAGGACACCCTTTATATATACCACATTAGCGCAAAATAATATACTTGAGGAACATTAAGAGTTCCAACATTCATGGCATTTATCGTTCTGCCATGTAGCAGAGCAAGAAATTCATTGTTGTATGCATGTTTCCACATGCGCAGTATAAAGAAAGATTGCAAATTTTTGCAAAAAAAGATTGGATTTTTCATTAGATTCCTGACATGTTTGACTCATATTGTCGTTTACAGAAAAGCTCTGTGTCCTATGACTACAATATTGACGAAATCAACGAATCACAATATGAATCAGCGAACTCTTACTGACACTTGGGTGTAACAATCCCTGAAGTTCACAGTTTTTCGTTGCTGAACGTTTAAGGCAAGCTGCCAATCCTTACACTATTTCGTAATCTTATCAGGATCTGACTGAATATTTGAACAGAGTTTTTTTAAGAAAGTTCTTCTTTGTGGATAACTGAAACATCTGCAGGAAGTCTGAGGTTTCCTACTGTTTATATTTTGAGGCGCGTTATTAATATATTAGGGAAACCGGAAAGTAATGTCGTTTCCGCGCATGACGATATTCGTTTGTTATTTATTATCTCATTGTGTACGTAGTGTTGCCAAAGACATTTTAAGGTTATAGCGACTTTTTTAATCATAAATAATAAAATATTTAATTTTTTTGCTATTTATGGTAAAATGGCCAGTCAAATATCAGAAGAGGTAAATATCCGTCACCGTATGCTTTTTGCATTTCGCAGTTGCTACCAAAAACGTTTGTGATGTTTATTCAAGTGCATTAGACATTCAGTAATGCCAAAGATGGTTTTCCATATTCGTAACCGGTAATTTTTATCTGTACGATTTTTATCGCATCAGGAAGACCAATTTTAGACAATGACACGTTGAGGAAGTGGAAGCAAATATATGTCACGCACCCAAGGAACTGTCAAACAATACTAAACAACCTTGGTCGACCATCTAAGGACATTTTCAGCTAATTGGTAAAGACAAATAAGACTAGAAAATCCAGTATATGCAAGGCATTGCTTCAGCGGCACAATGCAGAAACGTTTTTTGATCGCTTGATAAACGGAGCTGAAAAATGTGTCCTCTGCAAAACCCAAAATGCAGTGACTCACGGTACGAATCGCCTTGATGTACAGGTTTACACCACAATAAGGTGATTTTATGTGTTCGGCCGAGTATTCTCGGGGTCATTCATATTGAAATGCTGAAACCTGGACAGACTTCGAATGCAAGCCTTTACTGTGACAACTGTATAGTGTAAATCAGTGTTTAATTGAATAGTGCCCAGTGATTGTCATCAGAAAAGGCGTTTTCTACAACACTATAAAGCAAGGCCGCACTGTGCAAGACGAACCCTGGAAACAAATCAGTGAACTGGGGGGGGGGGGGGGGGAGGAGGAGGGGGGGAGGTTTGACCTCAACCACCACACTCGTCCGATATTGCACCATCGGATTTCCGTTTTTTTCTGATCGCTACAATCATTTTTAAGTGTCGACAAATGTGAAAATTTGGATACTGTCCAAAATTCCATGACCAGATATTTTGCTCAAAAAACCAATTAACTTTTATCGATTCGGCGATGAAAATTTGCATACTATATGGCAAAAGTTGTTCATATAGAGGGTGATTACATCACTCATTAGAATCAAAAACGTATTTACAGTTTATCTATCTGAATTTAAAGCAAAATATATATACTAGTTTCCGGTTCCCCAATAATAAATAGCAAGCGCCCCAACACCCTTCCCTGGGGTATGCCTAAAGTTACTTCTACTTCTGTCTGTGACACTCCACCAAGCAAACACATGTTGCGTCCTCCCTACTAATGAAGCCTCAGATTTGTTTTGATACCCCATACTATCGTATTTTCATTAATAAGCTTTTCTGCTTTTTGGAAGTCATGAAATACTGCATCTACGTGGCTGCCATGATGCTTGAATTTCAGGATGACATGTAGGGAAATCGCACGTTGGGTTCCAAGTAGCAGATGGTTTCGGAATCCATGCTGGTTGGCGCGGAGGATGTCGTAGTTACGTCTTTACATCTGAGCTCAGAATACGTTCTAAGATTCTACAACAGCCGACTGCGAAAGTTATTAGACGTTAATTTCGTCGATAATGTTTGTTATTCTTCATGAAGGCGGGTGAGATCTGTGTTTTCTCCCGACTAATAGACTTTTTAAAAATTTGTTTAGGGATAATTAAAAGAGAGACTTGCTATCAGAAAATTTCGTATAGAATCTCACAAGAATTCAGTTGGGCTCTGTCTGGCACTTTCTTCAATTTTGACAATTTGAGTTGTTTCTCATTGCCACTAACACTAATATCTATGTCACCCATCTTCGCAGTGATGCGAATTTAAACTAAAGCAGCGCTCCTGGATTTTCAGTTGTAAAGAAACATTCAAAAACAGTGTTTGGCATGTCTACTTTTTCTTTGCTGCCTTCAATTTCAGTTCCAATGTCATCCTTAATTACAAGCAGATGACAGCAGAGATAATTATTAGTTGTTTACATTTCTTATAGATGATTTCAACTTTTTTTTTATATAGAAATGATGTGGAACGTGTCGATTCACAGGATATATGTACACAGTTACTTTTAACGTTAATGAACGTATTATTTTTCAGGGCTACTCATGGAATTACACTTTAGAACTAGGTTTTTTTTTTTGCAAACTACCAATTTTGAAATAAAAATCAGTCTATGTAACAGAAGAAGTAGTCCAAAAGAGATGATTTTATCTTAGATTTTAAACTTGCATTCTTACATGTCAGACGTTTTTTGTTATTAGAAAATGAACAAAATTACTTATTGATGTATGTTACACACATTTTTGAGCAATTGAGAGGTTTAATAATCGAAACAACGGTTAATTTAGTTCTTCTAGCGTTCTAGATATCGGCGTCAGTGTTGTTCTCAAGATGTGATGGATTGTTTATGACGAATTTTATTAGCACGCGCACGCACGCACACCACACAATATATATATATATATATATATATATATATATATATATATATATATATATATATATATATATATATATTGTTAAGGTACAACTAACAACTAAAGTGCCTGACTCCTTGGAAAGGTATCTACAAAATGGCCGCAGGTGAACACCACGGATTATTTTTACTGTTTGCTCTAAGTCTTTCTTCCTAAGTGATGAAATGGTTTAAATGGCTCTGAGAACTATGGGACTTAACATCTGTGGTCATCAGTCCCCTAGAACTTAGAACTACTTAAACCTAACTAACCTAAGGACACCACACACATCCATGCCCGAGGCAGGATTCGAACCAGCGACCGTAGCAGTCGCGCGGTTCCGGACTGAGCGCCTAGAACCGCTAGACCACCGCTGCCGGCCCTAAGTGATGACTTACCACAGGATGTCCATCAGACAGTACTGACCGGAAAGCTGTGAAATCTCTCAGGAGGTTTATTTGTTTGTTTCATCTACATCTAAATCTACATTTATACTCCGCAAGCCACCAAATAGTGTGTGGCGGAGGACACTTTACGTGCCACTGACATTGCCTTCCTTTCCTGTTCCAGTAGCGTATGGTTCGCGAGAAGAACGACTGCCGGAAAGCCTCCGTGCGCCCTCGAATCTCTCTAATTTTACATTCGTGATCTCCTCGGGAGGTATAAGTAGCGGGAAGCAATATATTCGATACCTCATCCAGAAACGGACCCTCTCGAAACCTGGATAGCAAGCTACCCCGCGATTCAGAGCGCCTCTCTTGCAGAGTCTGTCACTTGAGTTTGCTAAAGATCTCCGTAACGCTATCACGCTTACCAAATAACCCTGTGACGAAACGCGCCGCTCTTCTTTGGATCTTCTCTATCTCCTCTGTCAACCCGACCTGGTAAGGATCCCACACTGATGAGCAATACTCAAGTATAGATGGAACGAGTGTTTTGTAAGCCACCTCCTTTGTTGATGGACTACATTTTCTAAGGAATCTCCCAATGAATCTCAACCTGGCACCCGCCTTACCAACAATTAATTTTATATGATCATTCCACTTCAAATCGTTCCGTACGCATACTCCAAGATATTTTACAGAAGTAACTGCTACCAGTGTTTGTTCCGCTATCATATAATCATACAATAAAGGATCCTTCTTTTTATGCATTCGCAATACATTACATTTGTCTATGTTAAGGGTCAGTTGCCACTCCCTACACCAATTGCCTATCCGCTGCAAATCTTCCAAGATTAGCGATTATGTAAGAGCAAAAGAACCTGAACTTAATCGTTCGAGCAGCTCAGTAATACACTGCTTCCAGTTCAAGTTCTCTGCAATATGTACACCCAAAACTTTGCATCATTCTACTCTGTTTACTGACTCCTCCTCCTGTGCTATTTAATTGCTGGTATTACTATATTTGTTGTGCAGAACTGAATATAGAGTGTTCTATCAAAATTTAGTCAGAGTTCATTTTCAGAGAACCAGTTGTTAATGTATTGTAAAACATTATTAACAATTTCTTGTAATGCTCTCTCTCTCTCTTTCTCTCTCTAATGGGATTTAGTTTAATGCTAGAATCGTCTGCAAAAGTAGGTACCCATATTGTTTGACGTATAAGGAATAGGAGTGGACTTAAAATTTAACCCTATGGGATTCGCTTCCTAGTTTCTCCCCAAGGTTGTTTGAATTATTCAGCTAAATTTTTGCGTTCTGTTTGTTAAGTACAATGGAAACCAGTTGTTTGTAGAAGCATCAGTTGCACAAAACTTGCGTTTTTCTACGATAGCAACACGATCTGCGCAATCTAACGCCTTGGAAAGATCACAAAGATATGCGAATGGTAATGAGAGGTGGTCAGCCTATTCAGTCTGTGGTGACCCCTAGCAGCGACAGTAAAGGATGATGCGCAGTTTGCTGCGAATGCGCGGACGAAGTCGCGTGACTGTGGTCTGTAACGAGGAAAGAATGCAGCAGCCATTATGTTGTTGACGCGCCAGGGGAAAACGTGCCGTCTGCTGGGGACGAGAGTTGATTTGTGCTGCTGCGGAAGGCGCGCGCGGTTGCACTCTGCTCCTTATGTAAGGCGCCGAAGAGGGCGGGGGGCGACGAATCGCGTGATGAATGTCTGTCAAGACTTCGCAACTCAGCAGCACGTCCTCTGCTAGTCCTGGTAGCCATCACTCCCAAGTCTGGTCTGACGTAGCTCTTAACGCCAGTCTATCTTGCTGAAGTCTTTCCATTTCTATGTTAATTTCTGTAATCTACATCCACATGAACCTGTCTGCTGCTGTTACGGATAACGACAGACTTTGGAGACAAAGATGTCAGAAAGTTGATTAGGTTTTCCTTTGAAACTTCCTGGCAGATTAAAACTGTGTGCCCGACCGAGACTCGAACTCGGGACCTTTGCCTTTCGCGGACAAGCGCTCTACCACTTTTTTTTAAAATCTCATTTTGTTCGTTTTCGTTCGTTTCATCTGCTCGGTGCGGACGTCGCAAGACACCCGTTTCAGTTCGTCGTTGATTCATTAACTCAGTTTTGTTATTACAGAGGGAAGCTAACCCTCTGACCGAACACACTGAGTTACCGTGCCGGCTGAAATTGTATGTCAGACCGAACCACTGAGCTACCCAAGCACGACTCACGCCCCGTCCTCACAGCTGTACTTCCGCCAGTACCTCGTCTCCTACTTTCCAAACTTCACAGAAGCTTTCCTGCGACCCTTGGAGAACTATCACTCCTGGAAGAAAGGATATTGCGGAGACAAGGCTTAGCCACAGCCTGGGGGATGTTTCCAGAATGACATTTTCACTCTACAGCGGAGTGTACGCTGATATGAAACACAGTTTTAATCTGCCAGGAAGTTCTGGAAACATCCCCCAGGCTGTGGCTAAGCCATGTCTCCGTAATATACTTTCTTCCACGAGTACTAGTTCTGTAAGGTTCGCAGGAGAGCTTCTGTGAAGTTTGGAAAGTAGGAGACGAGGTACTGGCGGAAGTTAAGCTGTGAGGACGGGGCGTGAGTCATGCTTGGAGAGCTCAGTGGTAGAGCACTTGCCCGCGAAAGGCAAAGGTCCCGACTTCGAGTCTCGATCCGGCACACAGTTTTAATCTGCCAGGAAGTTTGATTAGGTTTTCCTTTGTTCACTCACCGATATATTTTGAACTAGTTCTCCGTTGAGGAAGAAAGTGTTCTACAAAACATTCTCGGACTGCTTGCCGCGCCAGTTCAGGGGAAGCCACTAGCTTTTGACGATTACCTCCGTCGACTTCGTCAGGAACAACTGACTGTAAAAACTGCTGCTGTGGTGATTGATCGGTAGTTACGTAATGATGTCGCAGACGGTGTCGACGTCTTCGCTGGCGACGACATCGCCCCCGTAGTAGCGTAAAAATTGCGACGGATATATCTGCCTCTTCTCTGCATCGATAGGTCGCTTCCGTTCACCGCTACACAAGTAACGGGTAAGACGAGCTCTAGATTGCGGTTTATTGGTAGAATCCTGAAGCGATGCAGTCCTTCAACAAAGGAAATAGCTTACAATACGTTAGTTCGTCCAGTCTTATTGTTCCTCTGTATGGGCCCCTTACCAGTTGGGTCTCATTCAAGAGATTGAGAAGGTCGAAGGAAGAGCGGCAAGATTCGTAACTGGTACATTTAGCCATCGCGAGAGCGTTACAAATCTCATAGAAAGTTTGAAGTGGGACACACTTGCAGATAGATGACGCGCTAAACAGAAGCGGCTGGTCACTAAATTCCGAAATCCAATTTTCGCCGAGGATCTAGAGCATATATTATTACCACCAACTTTCAAATCGCGTAATGAGTCCGCCAGAAAAATGTATACACACCTTAAAAAAAAAAAAAAAAGAACGAAAAATGTTTATTTTACATTTCAAAAATTGGTTCAGATGGCTCTAAGCACTATGGGGCTTAACATCTGTGGTCATCAGTCCCCTAGACTTAGAACTACTTAAACCTAACCAACCTAAGGACGTCACACACATCCATACCCGAGGCAGGATTCGAACCTGCGACCGTAGTGGACGCGCGCTTCCGTACTGAAGCGCGTAGAACCGCTCGTCCACAGCGGCCGACTATTTTACATTTAATAATTGATCACACATGTTGTATAACCTTCAGTTTAGCACATGGTTACTTTAAAAGTTCAAAATGTTCACCGTTGGCGGCTATGCACAGAACGACGAGCGGTCGCCGCAACTACCTCAGTCAGTGTTACAGTGGAGATCGCTGCACATGTCGCTGTAATCTCCTGGCGAAGTTCCTCCAGCGTGCGTGGCTTACGTCGATAGGCGTTATCTTTCACAGTAGCCCACAAATAAAAGTCCATAGGCGACCGTGGAGGGAACTCACAGGGCCCTCTTCGTCCCATCCAGTGCCCCGGAAAATTGTCATCCACGAAAGCTCGTGCGGCTAGTGGTAGTGTGGTGGCGCCCCGTCCTGTTTGTAGAAGATCTCTTCATCAGCTTCTTGAAAGTGGCGGGTTTGGACTGAGCAAAGGTGGGGAATTTGTACGTACGCTGATAACCGCACAGTTGAGCGCTCCACAAACCAAATGGTTCAAATGGCTCTGAGCACTATGGGACTTAACAGCTATGGTCATCATTCCCCTAGAACTTAGAACTACTTAAACCCCACTAACCTAAGGACATCACACAACACCCAGTCATCACGAGGCAGAGAAAATCCCTGACCCCGCCGGGAATCGAACCCGGGAACACGGGCGCGGGAAGCGAGAACGCTACCACACGACCACGAGCTGCGGACTCCACAAACCAAAGATCATCGGCATCATCATCATATTCTTCATCAGTTGCATAAAGCGCACGTATACCTGGCATAATTGATTTGCATAACATTTCCAGATACACTTCTCCAGTGACAGTAGCATCAAAGAAAAACGGTCCTACTAAGCCCCTAGCTGATATAGTCCACACCACACATTAACCGCTGGTAGATTGACCGCTTTATCCACACAAACATGCGGATTTTCCGGTGCCCAGTAAACGTAGTTATGAAGATTCATGGTTCCATTAGCTCAAATTGTGCCTCGTCACTCTCCACTACCTTCGTCACAAACTGTTCATCATCAGTTACTATTTGCTGATACCATTCGCAAAATCGCATTCGGCGGTCACGATCGTCATCATTAATCGCGCGCAGTAATCGTGAAATGTAAACTTTCCACTTTGAAGCTTTCAGAATTCTTCGTACACTGCTAACTCCCACTTCACGTGCACATTGCGTAGCAGACTTCGGTGGAGAATTAACAAACGTTTCCAACACGAGAGCCGACGAAGCAGGACTTGTAGCTGTACGCTGTCTTCCTGATCTTCCTTTGTGAATATCACAAATCGTTCCGAGCAATTCAAACTTGTCAATGATGCGTTTAATTGCTAGGCGGCTTGGTAGTTCTGTTTCAGACTCCCGCCTCCACTGATGCTGCACTTCAACGGCATTATCAAACTTGAAAAACCACTTCACAGTGCATTTTCGTTGCTCGAATGTCAAGCGTACTCCAGCAAACTTGTTTTCTCAATACCGAGATGAAAGTATTAACATCTGTTGAGCGAAAGACCATACAACAACACATTCGTAACTCATGTCGAACGACAATAACCATATCTCTATAGAGCCCAACAGATAGTGTATACATTTTTCTGGAGGACTCTGCATATCCTCTGTTATGGTTGAAGTTCTTCTCGCACAATCCTAATTCTACCGCCTCTTTAATTACGTAATCCCATTATTTAGGAGCCTGGGACAAAACTTTTGTATCGTCAGACAGTATTTTGTGTTTGTAAGGCTGTTCTCAGTAAATGCAGATTCCTCCAGTCCTCGATTTATAATACGCCATTGATGTTATGCGCAGCGGTCTGAAATGGTACGGATTGAATTAAACGTTCCGGACATTTTGTCTACCACAAGCCGACGCACATTGATTTATAACTTAATACCCAGAATTTTCACCATCCAGTCGAGAAGAGAGCAGTTTTAAATTCAAAGAGCAAAAACTGTTTCCAACAGGACCCTTGAATCAAGAAACTAATCATCTGAAGTATGTGTTCCGAAAGAACGTCTAAGGCTCACGTGGTTTGTAGTCAGAATTCTCCAAGAAAAGAAAACGTGAAAGTGTTGAATATTCACGTGGTGAGCTTTCTGCGGCGCTACACCCAGCAAAATAGGCGCAGGCCTGGGAAGACGAGGTGTAAGACGTATTTTGCGACCTCCTAAGAAGACGAAGGAGATGCTACGCCCTGTTAAGGTCTCGGCCTCAGGATCCCTGTGATTACAACATCCCTCGTGCGTGCGGAAGCAGTTACATCACGTGGTAGTGTGCACAGAGAAGCACCGTCTCTGGAGGTCACACTTCTATTTCCCAGTTGCAGAACGGAGACCGCTGAATGACCTCCACACGACCAAATCTTATTCATGGAAGGGTTTCCTTACGGACAGACCAAGTGGAGTTATTCTCGAGAAATCCACAACTGTTTCCTAGCTGCAGCTGGTGTTGATTGAAAGACTGGTTTAGTGGAAACTTCTTCTGGACCTTGAAACTGCTGGAGAGTGCTCATGTAATGGATGGCTTTCCCGGCGAACCTGTTTTGTTCTCTCGGCTCTTTGCTTGCGAGCTGGTAGAGTTTTACAAGTCGTGTAGGTTTCATACAACTTGTATAATGGGCGTTCAAAAAGAAAAGAACCGGAAGCATAATTACAGAAACCAGTACCTGTATGTTAGAAGTATTGACCCTGGCTGTTGAGACACTTGTCCCACTGTGACACAAGGCGGTGAATGGCTCATCATCATCATCATTTAAGACTGATTATGCCTTTCAGCGTTCAGTCTGGAGCATAGCCCCCCTTATAAAATTCCTCCATGATCCCCTATTCAGTGCTAACATTGGTGCCTCTTCTGATGTTAAACCTATTACTTCAAAATCATTCTTAACCGAATCCAGGTACCTTCTCCTTGGTCTGCCCCGACTCCTCCTAACCTCTACTGCTGAACCCATGAGTCTCTTGGGTAACCTTGCTTCTCCCATGCGTGTAACATGACCCCACCACCTAAGCGTGTTCGCCCTGACTGCTACATCCATAGAGTTCATTCCCAGTTTTTCTTTGATTTCCTCATTGTGGACACCCTCCTGCCATTGTTCCCATCTACTAGTACCTGCAATCATCCTAGCTACTTTCATATCCGTAACCTCAACCTTGTTGATAAGGTAACCTGAATCCACCCAGCTTTCGCTCCCATACAACAAAGTTGGTCGAAAGATTGAACGGTGCACAGATAACTTAGTCTTGGTACTGACTTCCTTCTTGCAGAAGAGAGTAGATCGTAGCTGAGCGCTCACTGCATTAGCTTTGCTACACATCGCTTCCAGTTGTCTCATAAAATCCCCGGGGCTGCGATGTTAACCAGTTCCGCACGTACTGCTGGACGTCGTCGACCGAGGTGCGTCGTTTGCCCCTCAGAGCCTTTTTAAGGGGACCAAAAATAGCGTGATCACAGGGAGTTGGGTCCGGACTGTATGGAGGGTGGCCGAGAACCTCCCATTTGAATTTCTGCAGGAGTGCCGCGACTGTATTGACCGTATGAGGCTTTGCAATGTCATGGTCGTGTTGATTTGATCGTTTGGCGAAGGGTGGTCAAGGTTTGCGAGTAACGCTGGGCATTCACTGATGCCCCGTGCTGCAGGAAGTGAATCAAAAAAAATTTGGAAATTTGTAGTAAGAGCCTATGGGACCAAACTGCTGAGGTCATCAGTCCCTAAGCTTACACACTATTTAATATAATTTAAAATAACCTACGGTAAGAACAACACACACACCCATGCTCGAGGGAGGACTCGAACATCCGATGGGGGCAGCCACGCGGACAGTGACAAGGCGCCTCAGACCACGTGGTTACCCCCCCCCCCCCCCCCCCCACGCGGCAGTGTTTTCTTTGATTTAACGAAGGCTTTTGACTGTGTTGACCACAAAATATTACTGCAGAAGTTGGACCATTATGGAGTAAGGGGAGTAGCTTACAATTGGTACGCCTCTTACTTTAAGAACAGAAAGCAGAAGGTAATTCTCCGCAATATTGAGAGTGGTAGTGATGTTCAGTCCCAATGGGGAACTGTTAAGTGGGGCGTTCCCCAAGGGTCGGTGCTGGGGCCACTACTGTTTCTTATTTATATAAATGATATGCCTTCTAGTATTACAGGTGATTCAAAAATATTTCTGTTTGCTGATGACACCAGCATGGTAGTGAAGGATCTTGTGTGTAATATTGAAACATTATCAAATAATGTAGTTCGTGGCTTGTGCAAAATAATTTGATGCTAAATCACAGTAAGACTCACTTTTTACAGTTTCTAACTCACAATTCAACAAGAACCGATAGTTTGATCAGACAGAATGAGCATATTATAAGCGAGACGGAACAGTTCAAGTTCCTAGGCGCTCGGATAGATAGTAAGCTGTTGTGGAAAGCCCATGTTCAGGATCTTGTTCAGAAACTAAATGCTGATTTATTTACCATTAGAACAGTATCTGAAATAAGTGACAGTTCAACACGAAAAGTAGTCTACTTCGCATATTTTCATGCGCTTATGTCATATGGTATTATTTTTTGGGGTAATTCTTCTGATTCAAAAAGGGTACTTTTGGCTCAAGAACGGGCTGTTCGAGCTATATGTGGTGTAAGTTCGAGAACCTCTTGTCGACCCCTATTTAATAGTCTGGGAATTCTGACATTGTCCTCACAGTATATATTTTCTTTAATGTCGTTTGTTGTTAGCAATATTAGCTTATTCCCAAGAGTTAGCAGCTTTCACTCAGTTAATACTAGGCAGAAATCAAATCTGCATGTGGAATGCACTTTCTTGACACTTGTGCAGAAAGGAGTGCACTATTCTGCTGCATCCATTTTCAATAAGCTACCAGAAGAACTCAAAAATCTTAGCAGTAGCCCAAACGCTTTTAAGTCTAAACTGAAGAGTTTCCTCATGGCTCACTCCTTCTATTCTGTCGAGGAGCTTCTGGAAGAGCTGAAAAATTAAGAAAATTCCAGTGTTACAATGTTGATTTTCTTTATTTAAACTTACGAATTGTTGCCTGAATACGTTTTTTGTATTTCATTTTTTCTGTTTCTACTATTGTGTTATAATTTCATGTATTGACTCGTTCTATGACCATGGAGACTTCTCCTTAATTTGGTCCCACGGAACAATAAATAAATAAATAAAAATAAATCAATTATGCCTCCGGCTCGCTTCTTTTTGAACGCCTCTTATAATAAACCTATACGTTTCATTTAGGACCTTCTCAGATTTGTTTGCTTAGGGTCGTTTGAAGTACACTGGGCGGGCACACTCTGTAGCACTCTAGCATGTTACTATGGTCCGATTAAAATACTTGACAGTTTACGTCAGTCACTTGCCACTACAGTGTTGCCACATCGGCTGCCGGCTTCCGACACAGGTGACACAAAAAAACATGGCGAGTTTCACAAAGGCCATTAATGTGAGTAAGTAGGCTGTTTAGGTTTTAATGTCGGTACTGTCACGTAGCGCTCTGTATGAAAATCACTGGCTGTGCTGTGTGCAGTCTGTGGATGGTTGGCATTGTTGGAATATTCGCTATTGTAGTGTTGGGCAGTTGGATGTGAACAGCGCGCAGCGTTGTGCAGTTGGAGGTGAGCCGCCAACAGTGGTAGATGTGGGGAGAGAGATGGCAGAATTTTGAGAGCGGACGATCTGGACGTGTGTCCGCCAGAAAGAGTAAATTTGTAAGACTGGGTGTCATGAACTGATAAATACCGGGTGATCAAAAGTCAGTATAAATTTGAAAACTTAATAAACCACAGAATAATGTAGACAGAGAGGTAAAAAGTGACACACATGCTTGGAATGATATGGGATTTTATTAGGACCAACAACAAAAAAAACACTCCATATTGCTAGACGCGTGAAAGATCTCTTGCGCGCGTCGTTTGGTGATGATCGTGCGCTCGGCCACCACTTTCGTCTTGCTTCGCCTCCCACCTCCCCAGACCTCAGTCCGTGCGATTATTGGCTTTGGGGTTACCTGAAGTCGCAAGTGTATCGTGATCGGCCGACATCTCTAGGGATGCTGAAAGACAACATCCGACGCCAATGCCTCACCATAACTCCGGACATGCTCTACAGTGCTGTTCACAACATTATTCCTCAACTACAGCTATTGTTGAGAAATAATGGTGGACATATTGAGCATTTCCTGTAAAGAAGATCATCTTTGCTTTGTCTTACTTTGTTATGCTAATTATTGCTATTCTGATCAGATCTGTCGGACATTTTTTGAACGTGTGTATTTTTTTGGTTCTAATAAAACCTCATGTCATTCCAAGCATATGTGTCAATTTGTACCTCTCTATCTACATTATTCCGTGATTTACTCAGTTTTCAAATTTATACTGACTTTTTGATCACCCGGTATATTATGACTTTTGAACATTATTAAGGTAAATACATTGTTTGTCCTCTATCAAAATCTGTCATTTGCTGACTATGCCTATCAGTGGTTAGTGCCTTCAGTAGTTAGAATCTTTTATTTAACTGGCAGTATTGGCGCACGCTGCATTACAGTAGTTCGAGTAATGAAGATTTTTGTGAGGTAAGTGATTCATGAAAGGTATCGGTTATTGTTAGTCACGGCCATTCTTTTGTAGGGATTATTGAAAGTCAGATTGCGTTGCGCTAAAAATATTGTGTGTAAGTTTATTGTTGACCAGAATAAGTAAAGAGAGAAATGTCTGAGTACGTTAAGTTTTCCTCAGCTGTTTGAAAATCAAATAACGTAAGAGGTTTACCAGCACAGTAATTTATAATTTTCAAAAGGGGACGTTTCATGTGTAACACTGAGCAGTGTCGGAAGCGGCCGTCTCGAGATATGAAGGGGCTGTGAGATGCTCTGTCGACAGATGATTTTTAAGTGACCAGCGACTGAACTCCGTCAGTTCGATTTTACACAGAATACGTGAAGGAACTTGTCCCCCTTCCTGCAGCGGTGAACCGTAGGTCTCTAGAAGAGCGTAGCGTCCCAAAGGATTGGAAAAGGGCACAGGTCATCCCCGTTTTCAAGAAGGGACGTCGAACAGATGTGCAGAACTGTAGGCCTATATCTCTAACGTCGATCAGTTGTTGAATTTTCGAACACGTATTATGTTCGAGTATAATGACTTTTATGGAGAGTAGAAATCTACTCTGTAGGAATCAGCATGGGTTTCGAAAAAGACGATCGTGTGAAACCCAGCTCGCGCTATTGGTCCACGAGACTCAGAGGGCCATAGACACGGGTTCCCGTGTTTCTTGACTTCCGCAAGGCGTTCGATACAGTTCCCCACAGTCGTTTAATGAACAAAGTAAGAGCATATGGACTATCAGACCAATTGTGTGACTGGATTGAAGATTTCCTAGATAACAGAACACAGCATGTCATTCTCAATGGAGAGAAGTCTTCCGAAGTAAGAGTGATTTCAGGTATGCCGCAGGGGAGTGTCGTAGGACCGTTGCTATTCACAATATACATAAATGACCTTGTGGATGACATCGGAAGTTCACTGAGGCTTTTCGCGGATGATGCTGTGGTATATCGAGAGGTTGTAACAATGGAAAATTGTACTGAAATGCAGGAGGATCTGCAACGAATTAATGCATGGTGCAGGGAATGGCAATTGAATCTCAATGTAGACAAGTGTAATGTGCTGCGAATACATAGAAAGAAAGATCCTTTATCATTTAGCTGCAATATAGCAGCTCAGCAACTGGAAGCAGTTAATCCCATAAATTATCTGGGAGTAGGCATTAGGAGTGATCTAAAATGGAATGAACATATAAAACTATTCGTCAGTAAAGCAGATGCCAGACTGAATGGTTCAAATGGCTCTGAGCACTATGGGACTCAACATCTGAGGTCATCACACACATCTATGCCCGAGGCCGTAGTGGTTGCGCCTAGATCCGCTCGGCCACACCGGCCGGCTGCCAGACTGAGATCCACTGGAAGAATCCTAAGGAATGCAATCCGAAAACAAAGGAAGTAGGTTACAGTACACTTGATCGCCCACTGCTTGAATACCGCTCACCGGTGTGGGATCCGTACCAGACAGGGTTGATAGAATATATAGAGAAGATCCAACGGAGAGCAGCGCGGTTCGTTACAGGATCATTTAGTAATCGCGAAAGCGTTATGGAGATGATAGATAAACTCCAGTGGAAGAATCTGCAGGAGAGACGCTCAGTAGCTCGGTACGGGCTTTTGTTGAAGTTTCGAGAACATACCTTCAGCGAGGAGTCAAGCAGTATATTGCTCCCTCCTACGTATATCTCGCGAAGAGAGCATGAGGATAAAATTAGAGAGATTAGAGCCCACACAGAGGCATACCGACAATCCTTCATTCCACGAACAATACGAGACTGGAACAGAAGGGAGAACCGATAGAGGTACTCAAGGTACTCTCCGCCACACACCGTCAGGTGGCTTGCGGAGTATGGATGTAGATGTAGATGTAGACGAAGCGTTTTGTAGCCCTTAATTTAAATCCACGTCCTAACCTGAGCCGGTACGTCTCGGTATTTAAATCTTCTGTTTTTGAAGTCACCCGCCTTGTCAGTACTCGCCGCGATGTCAGTATTCAGATCGGATTGGAATCTCTGGTCGCTGCTTATCTTTGGCGAGTTAGCTTCCCGCGCGTCGCGAGGCGACAGAACGAGGAAGAAGAGAGCTGCTGTGAGTTATTGCTGGACTGTGCGAGGAGTGACGTCTGTGTCGGAGGGCAAGGCTGCTTGGTCGGTGGACCCCGCGGAAGCAGCGGTTGGGGACGGAACGCCGTGGGCTCCAAGATCCAAGTGTGGAGAGCCGGAGTTGTCCCGATGGCGGTCATCGTGTGGTCATTCAAGGGCTGAGAAGTGATTTCTTGGTTCTGCCCTTGGATTCCGACGAAGAATTACGGCAAGTTTGGTGTGTGAGGTGAACATTAGAATTCTAAAAAGGTACACGTAGGTGACGCATATATCAGAGTTGTGAGTGGTGTAAGCTTTGCTTCGGTACTGCAGTCTCCAGTTAGAGCTCAGCTTGGGAGGAGAGCGTTGATATCAGCATTGTCATCTATTTAGCGGCTTCAAAGTAAATGACTTTTTTGGATCGAAGGTGGATCCAAGTGAGGAACTGAAACACTGCTTGTCTTATTAAGAAACCTAACTATACTAGTGTCCACGAGTGAACCTTGGAGGTACTGTTAAGTGTTTGTAGTAATGGAAAGATTGACTGTGGAGCTTTTCAGTCGAACGCTTATGAACCATGTTAATTGCAGTTCACTTCTTATGGTATTTTATGGTTCTGCTTGTCGTGGCGAAATCGCCGATAGTATTTTCATAATTTACCTTGGGACGTCCTTCTGTGGTTTGGTTTGGCCCTCTCAAGAGTTGAAAGCCCCAAATATTTTCTTATTGCCTTTGCTGAGGTTGCGTTCCAACAGTTGTTGATTTGTCTCTTGTCTACCCCACCGTACTGCTGTTTGGTGCGGTGCTGTATAGTCGAAGTGTTCAGTAGTACCGCATCTACTCCGTCGCCCGTTTTAAGATCTGCGATCCGCATCTATATAGACATATAATCCCAGTATGCTATTTGTGTAACTTGGTTGCGCCCTGCCGGCCGGGGTGGCCGAGCGATTCTAGGCGCTACAGTCTACACCCGCGCGACCGCTACGGTCGCAGGTTCGAATCCTGCCTCGGGCATGGGCGTGTGTGATGATGACAATGGCTCTCCAGTCGCAACCGTGAACTGCAGCCTTCTAAAACTCGTCTTCACACAATGTCGTGCGAAGCTTTGTAATGTAAGACGATTTCTGTGATTATAATAAATCTGTTTGTGACGCTGAATCGTGTCCTGTGCAGAAAGATTCAGTGGTGGTTGCTTAGTGCTGTGTGAGAATTGTGTATTTCGTTAGCATCATTGTGTGTGTGTGCGTGTGTGTGTGAGTGTGTGTGTGAGTGCGTGTGTGTGTTGTTTCTTGTGTGGTTATCATGTTTGATGGAAAACCAAATAAAAGGGCCAGACGTAGGATTCGGAATCCAAACACATCAATAAAGAAAATCAGTCTGGCCAACTGTTGTGGCAGTTTGGCAATGGTGAACCGTTCAGGCGTGACGCTAAGCATCGTGATTGGAGGAAACCAGCTCCTCCGCTTGGAGTGTTAACTGTCAAGTAATTTTAATCGGACTTTTTTTTTTATAGGGCCGTCACTCTCAGGGTTTGTGGTGGAGGGCCATACGTAATACCAGCGATCTTGCGAAGCATATTGTCTGTGGGTTCCACCTGCACTCTCGCATTCTTCCATTGCTCCTTGTACGTCAGAGTACGATACAGAGTGACTCCCAGGTACTTCGGGTAGCGCGAAGCAATAACTGTATCCGTTGCCATGTGATGTTAAATTTGTGACTTGCCCAGTTGTGCTCAAGATGAAACGCACATAGCTGGATTCTAGCTGGGTTGAGCGAAGTTGGTTGTTAGGGTAACAGAAACTCAAATCCCTCAATGTTTCTGTAAGGTGGGCTTGAACATTCTCAAAAGATGTCCCTTGACTCACTAACGTCAGTTCATTAGCGTAAAAGAAACTCCTCACGTTCGCCAGAAGTGGTTGATCATTACGGGTGAAGAGATTCGTGCATCTTGTACCTCTGCATAGGTACCTGATTTAGAAATTCAGGTGCTGAACTGAACATCAGTGCTCCAGAAGCAGTTCAGTTTACTGTATTGTGAAGTTCGTAGTCAACAGGCAACCACAGTGCGACAATGTAGTCACATTCATAAATAAAATACCAGAAGTAGAAATGACTTGTTCTATCCCTCACTCGACCATAGTGTGTCAGAGAAAGCAGTCAGATATTCATGCAGGAAAATCAGTGAAATGAAGCATCTAATACATCACAACTTTTAACACAAACAGAAACTAAATTAGTATTTGTTTGACAGCTTCCTCTACTCCATGCTAGAATTTGTGAATGTGTAATACCATTTGTTATACCGGAGCCAAGGTAGCCCCTGAAGGCCGACAATGTAACACCACAGAGGACGAGGTTGTCTATGCCCAAGGCGTACCCAAAAGCACCATGGTAAACACCGGCTATTTACATACAAGATAATGGAAGCAGAAATCCCGAGCACTTCTTCCTGCAGGGGCAGCTCGAGCCACGGCCTGCAGGAAGTATCGCTACGCCAAAACCTGATTGGCTGGAGAGGGCTATTTATGGGCTAGGAGCAGGCCCGAAGTTCTCCCCTCCCTCCCCCCCCCCCCCCCGAGTCCTTTTGCATTCCCCTCCTCTACCTTTCCCCACTCCCTCTCGTGTCTGCCCAGACCCCCCCCCCCCCTTATGAGTCCTCGTCCTGCGTCGGCTCCTTCCCCCCTACTTCGTTTTTCCTCTCCTTCTCCCCTTTTCATCTGTCCAGGTTCCCCCCGTCTGCTCTCGGCTGTGGTGTGTGCCATATTTGTGCCAACTTTTTAGTGTAGTGTTAGACTGAGTGTTCAATGTTGTGCATCTTTCCAAAGTATTGCGAACAGAAATCATGCTGTCGCTGGGTGTGATTTTTATATCTCTTGCGAACAGAAACCAGATTGTTGCCGTGTTTTTTAATTGTCTGTCTATTATTTTACCTGTCTGCTTCCTGTGTGTTTTATTAGCATCACCAACCTTTTGTTTTTCCGCCATTTTACCATTTAAGTCGCCGATTTTATCACCTGCTTTTATTATTTGGTATCTTCTTCTTTTTAAAACAAATTCTGTAGGCTGAATAGCGGCGTACAAGCTGCTGCCAGCCCGCCCCCTCTAATTAGACTGTTACTAGTGTGTGAGTGTTACCACGAACCTTTGTGGAAAATTAGAGGTGAACTTTTGTTTGTCTCCATTAGGAGACTTTTTTCGTTATTGTTACCTTTCGTTTGTTCAGTCATCAACCTTGTGAACTTACATCAATAAAATTTGTGTTTGTGAAAAATTGCGAATTGTCAGTCACAACACCATTGCGTGTGTGTGTGTGTGTGTGTGTGTATTGTGACTGTAAGAGAGAGAGAATACGTGTGGTGTATGTGAAAGAGACGACTTACAGAGAGGAGATTCGTGAATTAGGTCATAGACTGCAAAACAATCTGAGTAAAGAGAGAGAGAGAGAGAGAGAGAGAGATTGAGAGGGAGACTACACACAGAATCAAGTAAAACAGAAACCGGCCCACGACACAGTAAATGACAATCATTTTAAAGAGTAGATATGGTACCGCAATTTTCACTGAGTAGTGATTTACAATTGTCAACCGTATGAACTCGTTCCTTGTCACAACGATGATCAGTTGGACGTGCAAGAGAACTAACTAATTAAGTTGACATGTTTTTGGACGTCCACGCCTCTCACAGAAGGCGAAGGTCGGTGACCTGCCAGGTCTGTAAAGCAGGATAGGCGACGACCTCTGGTAGGTCTAACGTCAGAGTACAATGCTAATGCAGGCATAAGTGTTCTGGAGCACAGTGTTCAGATCACATTGTCGAGCATGCAGCTCTGCAGCAGGCGACTTCTATGTATTCCTTTGTTGACCCGACAACATCGTCAATTACGATAGTTGCCGGCACAGGACTAATGGACTAATGGAAACGTGTCACCACATGGGATGAAACACATTTCTTGTTACACAATCCCGAGGGTCGTGTCCGGATAGATAGTGATCCAGGTGAACGACTATTCGAAATACACTATATGGGAAAAAAAGAAAAGATGCACCACGAAGGAATTATCCAAATGGGACGGAATTCTGTAGATGTACAGCTAACAAATGATGACAATTTCAGGAGCAATGGGGTGATTTAGTGAGAGAGCTTCATAAATTGAGCAATTTCATAATGCGCTGGTCCATCTCTGGCCCTTATGCAAGAAGTTATTCTGCTTGGCTCTGATTGACAGATTGGATGTACTCCTGTGGGACATCATGCCAAATCTGTCTATTGGCGAGTTATACAGTCATAATTCCGAGCTGGTTGGAGGACACTGCCCATAATGCCCCAAACGTTCTCGATTGGGGAGAGATGCAGCAACCTTGTTGGGAAAGGCAGAATTTGTCAAGCGTGAAGACAAGTAGTAGAAACTCTCGCCATGTATAGGCGGGTGTTATCTTGCTGAAATGTAAGTCAGGGATGGTTTGTCATGAAGAGCAACAAAGCCGGGTGTAGAATATCGTCGACATACCACTGTGCTGTTAGGGTGTCGAGGATGACAACCAGAGGGGTCCTGCTATGAAATTAGGTGGCACCCCAGATCTTCACCCCTCAGTCCTCAAGTTACTGTCCAACTGAGAACACGGGATGAAATTCGAGAAGACTTTATGTCCTGGTATCGCCATGTTTCCTGTTTACCACCCTGGCCAGCTACGCATTGAAATTGTGCTGGAGCGTCACACATTCCTTCATCGGCCGCCTAAGTTAACAGTTTTACATTTCTCGGTGATACCTGTATGAATATCAATTTGTGACCAATCTGTGTATTTCCTTCATGGTGCGTCGGTTTCTTTTGTGTTAGACAGTATTTATCGTTCCACAGTCACATGGGGATGGGGACAGCATAATGCTATGCGTGACATTCACATTGGCTGCCATGACACCTCTGGTAGTAATCGAACAGACAAAGGCAGCTGTGGACTACATGAACATTACTGCATATCACCTGCACCCCTTCATGCTTGCTGTCTTCCCTGATTTGGATAGCATCTTCCAGCAGGATAACTGTCCGTCTCACAAGGCTGGAATCTTGCTACTGTGTTTTGAAGACAATGATAGTGAACACACATTGATGTCTCGGTCGCCAAATTCGCCCTATCTGACCACGATGGGATTGCCTCGGTGGCCGAGCGGTTCTAGGCACTTCAGTCTGGAACAATGTGGCTGCTGCGGTCGCAGGTTCGAATCCTGCTTCGAGCCTGGATGTGTGTGATGTCCTTAGGTTAGTTAGGTTTAAGTAGTTCTTAGTCTAGGGGGCTGATGACCTCAGATGTTAAGTCCCATAGTGCTGTAGAAGACAAGGAGTTATTTTTAGGAAATATGGTGCCAAATTGTGATTTAGTGTGTTTCAGTGCGCGATGCGCCAGCCTCATGGCAGATGGCAGACGAAGGCTGGCCGGCGCGTTATGCAGGTGACACAGTTTTACAATGACCGTCGGTATGTGTGTACGTACGCGGCAGCCATCAACAGCCAGAACGCAGCATTAGCAGAATTACGCAGGCACGGGCCGCGTGTGGCGCTTTTGCATTAGCCAACTCATCGAGACCCTTTTATTAAACATGGTGCCGCGAAACCAGCGGATTCAGCAGCGGTCTGCACTATTTAAGGGCATCAGAGGCATTCGGTTCGACCGATTGGGCGTTCGGTCGCTGTCACGTCGTCGTCATAAGTGACGATGCCCCCGAGGACCGACCAGCGGAGGGCGTTGCCCGCTGCTGCACCGGCGACTCCCGGCGCATCACGAGCCGCCGCATCTGTGATCTGGGCCGGGCCTTTTGCCGCTAACCTCTTACCAACTGCACAGCCACTGACCGAGTGTGGCGTCGCATTCCCTGGGGCTGCGTGCACCAGCACGTCTCCACCACGACGTGAGAGGTGGGGCTGAGCTACCGGAAAATGTATTGGAGGAACCAACAATAAAAAGGAACATTGCTAAGAACAGCCACTTCTTCTACTCAGCCACACCATACAATCTCGACCGCATCACCTGCTCCAGTCATCCTGTTGCGGTGCTTAGAGCCATTTGAACCATTTTTGACCGCGTTGGGACGTATCTGTGACGCTATCAGCCACTAGCTCTGTACACACAAACCAGCTGCTCATAATTTACGAGAACTGCATGACCTGTGCCTAAACATCTTGTGCTGCATACTTCCAGAAACCTAGGGAGGAACTGTCGAATCCATGCTGTGCAGAATTGCTGCTGTACTGATTTTTGAAGGAGCACCAGCATGTTGTATTAACTTGGTGGCTATTAAGTTTTTGCTTATCATTGTATTATGATCTGTCATTATCTCCTCTGTGCTTCGTACACACTTGAACTTTGTTTTAATCATTGGATATAACACTTACAAGGGTTGGAACTTTAATAGTGGCAACTACACTCCTGGAAATGGAAAAAAGAACACATTGACACCGGTGTGTCAGACCCACCATACTTGCTCCGGACACTGCGAGAGGGCTGTACAAGCAATGATCACACGCACGGCACAGCGGACACACCAGGAACCGCGGTGTTGGCCGTCGAATGGCGCTAGCTGCGCAGCATTTGTGCACCGCCGCCGTCAGTGTCAGCCAGTTTGCCGTGGCATACGGAGCTCCATCGCAGTCTTTAACACTGGTAGCATGCCGCGACAGCGTGGACGTGAACCGTATGTGCAGTTGACGGACTTTGAGCGAGGGCGTATAGTGGGCATGCGGGAGGCCGGGTGGACGTACCGCCGAATTGCTCAACACGTGGGGCGTGAGGTCTCCACAGTACATCGATGTTGTCGCCAGTGGTCGGCGGAAGGTGCACGTGCCCGTCGACCTGGGACCGGACCGCAGCGACGCACGGATGCACGCCAAGACCGTAGGATCCTACGCAGTGCCGTAGGGGACCGCACCGCCACTTCCCAGCAAATTAGGGACACTATTGCTCCTGGGGTATCGGCGAGGACCATTCGCAACCGTCTCCATGAAGCTGGGCTACGGTCCCGCACACCGTTAGGCCGTCTTCCGCTCACGCCCCAACATCGTGCAGCCCGCCTCCAGTGGTGTCGCGACAGGCGTGAATGGAGGGACGAATGGAGACGTGTCGTCTTCAGCGATGAGAGTCGCTTCTGCCTTGGTGCCAATGATGGTCGTATGCGTGTTTGGCGCCGTGCAGGTGAGCGCCACAATCAGGACTGCATACGACCGAGGCACAGAGGCCCAACACCCGGCATCATGGTGTGGGGAGCGATCTCCAACACTGGCCGTACACCACTGGTGATCGTCGAGGGGATACTGAATAGTGCACGGTACATCCAAACCGTCATCGAACCCATCGTTCTACCATTCCTAGGCCGGCAAGGGAACTTGCTGTTCCAACAGGACAATGCACGTCCGCATGTATCCCGTGCCACCCAACGTGCTCTAGAAGGTGTAAGTCAACTACCCTGGCCAGCAAGATCTCCGGATCTGTCCCCCATTGAGCATGTTTGGGACTGGATGAAGCGTCGTCTCACGCGGTCTGCACGTCCAGCACGAACGCTGGTCCAACTGAGGCGCCAGGTGGAAATGGCATGGCAAGCCGTTCCACAGGACTACATCCAGCATCTCTACGATCGTCTCCATGGGAGAATAGCAGCCTGCATTGCTGCGAAAGGTGGATATACACTGTACTAGTGCCGACATTGTGCATGCTCTGTTGCCTGTGTCTATGTGCCTGTGGTTCTGTCAGTGTGATCATGTGATGTATCTGACCCCAGGAATGCGTCAATAAAGTTTCCCCTTCCTGGGACAATGAATTCACTTTGTTCTTATTTCAATTTCCAGGAGTGTATTTATTTACAGCTCATACAAAATAGATACAAGTTTCAAAGTTTTCCCGGCCTTGAAAGTAGTCACCAGCATTGTGTATAACCCGTTGCCAGCGATGTAGAAGTCGTAGGATACTCTTAACAGTGCCAGTAGCATGGACAGTCGAGCGGCGCAGTCTGTTGCCCGGCGAATTTGTAGCAGTTCTGAAGCGAATGCCGTGAAGTGCTTCCTTCAGTTTAGTAATGGAGTTGAATTTACGAGGGCTTAGGTCAGAGGAGTGCAGTAGGTGGTGTAGCACTTAGCAACCCCATCCTCAAGCAAATCAGTAATAGCTTGCACTGTATGTGCTTGAGCATTGTCCTGCAAAATGATGGTCCGGTCCTGCAGAAAGTGTCATCACTTCTGTCTCTAAGCTGGTCGTAGGTTGTGTTCCAAAAATGAACACTGCTAAGAGTATCCAACGACTTCCACATCGCTGGCAACGGGTTATACACAATGCTGGTGTCTATTTTAAAGGCCAGTAAACTTTGAAACACGTGTCTACGAGCTGTAAATAAATAGTTGCCACCATTAAAGTTCCAACCCTCGTATGTAATACTGAGATAGCTTTGCGGGATGTATACTGTGGTATTGTCCAGATATCGCAGTGTCAAGCCACAGTCGTCAACGTGCGTCGATACCACAAATATTATAGATATCACGCTGCAGTCTGCATCGATAGATGGCAGAAACTGAAGAAGATACGGCATGTCTCTGAGCACAGCAGCGTACTCGCACGGAGGTCAATGTAGATCCTTGTATGGAAGCGATCTGTCCATATCGTGACCTCAGCTGAAGCAGTCATCATCATCATCATCATCATCATAAGAGAGTATGACTAAAGAGTTATTCAATTCTCAAATGGAAATGTACGTTCGTAAATGCTGAATAATACACTTTAAGTGAAGCTTTTGTTAATTAGTGCATTAAGTAATGCTTTAACAGTCAGTGACCCCTGCAAATTACCAAGCACTCCTGTGGCAATGGATGAGTTGAGTAAAACTTTTTATCATTCATATAATGAAGTGAACAAATATTTATCTGCTGTAGTTCCAATGAGCCATGTTCCCACAGTTACAGCCAGGCGAATGTAGTTTCGTCTGGTCATAACATAGATAAATACCAATTAACATAAATACCCTGTTTCTGGGACAAAGGTGGTCCACTATTTAGGGAATCGCCTTTACACCTGTGGTACTGCATTGCCTGCTCATGCCCTTAATCATACTTTACTACAGAATAAACGCAGTCCCTAGGGTTACTGCTGTGGAAGGTACACTCTGTTTCAATGGTTTAGCTCAGTATGGGGTACTATGGCAACAAGGCCGACTGTTTGTATGTTAGATTTCCATAGATCATTTTAACGATTTTTTTAGCATAATGATGTGGAAAAAGTTCGTTTACATAATATGTATATGAGATTAGCGTTAAAATTAATGAACGTGTTATTCTTTTAGTCCTGCTCATGCAAATACATTTAAAAACTAGTTTTTTACTGGCTACCAGCTTTTAAGTAAAACTTCGTCCTTTGGAATAAAAAGAGCTGTCCAGAAGAAAAATGATTTTAGGTTAGACTTAAAATTTGCTTTTCTACCTGTCAGACAATTTATGTTAGGCAAATAATCAGAAATTATTGTTTCTGCGTATTCATTTCCTCTTTGAGCCACTGACGGCTTTAATGATTGGTAATACTTCCAGTGTTGCATGAATGCACATCACTGTTCTGCTCAAATTGTAATAACATTCAGAATAACACAACACGGCTCAACAAACGCTAAGATCAGAAAAAAGAATCTCAGACAAATTCACCAATGCAGGAGTCACAACTCACATGTGACTCCTGTCTAGCCCACTACATAGTAAAAACAACCAGAAGCTTCCGAACAGGGTACACAGAGCACATGACAGCTCTGAAAAGTGACAGCACACATTCCACTTTCGCAAAATACCTATGAATAAAAACCATCACCACATATCGAAACTGATCTGCACATCCTAAAAAACAACAGTTTACACCAGAAACTAAAATAGAAGAAAGTTATTACAAGCAAAAGGCTACAGGGAAATTGAAAAACGCAATAAACGAAAACACAACACTTTGCAACAACACACTTTTTAGGGTTTTAAAAGAACTGACAGGACACAGAAGAGGAACAATACACTCTCTCTCTCTCACACACACACACACACACACACACACACAAACACAAACACACACACGCACACACACAATCACTAGCCCATCTCACACAGTGACATAAATAAAGAACATCATCACAGCTATCGCTACAAAAATTTTCCTAACATTATCACAAGATGCGATACATTCTCGCAACAGACGCGAACAAAAAGATGGCGTAGTGACAAAGGTGTGGAAGTTACGTTTTTCCGTATTTGAAAACCGACTGCAAGCCAACCAATGAACGTGAGCACATACGTAACAACCTAGTACACAGCAAAACTGTATCCACAACACTATTGCAGTTTCCAGTAGTGTAATTCCAACCTATACAAGTTCACTTTTTCATATTTGTCAATAAAAACTGCTCATACAGTTGGAGATGGCATGCTAATAAGCCGAAGAAACACCAACAAAACATAGAAAATATGCCGGAAATGACGGCAACAAACTTAGAAACCATGCTGTGACTAGAAGTAAATAAAGTATCGTAAAACTATTTACAGAATACAGTATTTGGAACGAGACAGTACACGTGTAATAATGTTTTGTACAATTTTGGACTGAGCATAATTTAATCATCAGCAACACTTGGGTTAGGAATCAAGAGTGAAGGTTGTATACATTGAAGAGACCTGGAGACACCAGAAGGTTTCAAATTGATTATATAATGGCTTAGATTTCGAAACCAGATTTTAAATTGTAAGACATTTCCATGGACAGATATGGTCTCTGACCACACTTTATTACTTATGAATTGCAGATTAAAACCGAAGAAACTGAAAAAAGGTAGGAAATTGAGGAGATGAGACCAGGATGAGTTGAAAGTTTCAGAGGGAGCATTAGGCAACAGTTTACTAGAGCAGCGGAAAGGAATATAGTAGAAGACGAATGGGTAGCTTTAAGAGATGAAATAATGAAGGCAACAGAGGATCAAATAGGTAAAAAGACAAGGCCCAATAGAAATCCTTAGTAATACAGGAGATATAGAAGGGGCAAAATATAAAAATGCAGAAAATGAAGCAGGAGAGAGGGAATACAAAAGTCTAAAAAAAAGAAGGGCAAAATGGCTGAGCAGGAATGGCTAGAGGACAAATGTATCACTAGGGGAAAGATAGATAACACCTACAGGAAAATTAAAGAGCCCTTTAGGGAAAAGAGAAGCAGCTGTATGAATATCAAGAGCACAGATGGAAAACCAGTCAATAAAGGGAAAGGCAGAAGAAGTATATAGAGGGTCTATACAAAGGAGATGAACTTTAAGGCAATATAACAGGAATGGAAGACGACGAAGTTGAAAATGAGATGGGAGAATGATAATACCAGAACAACTTAACAAAACACTGAAAGGCCTCAATCGAGCCAAGGCCTAAAGAGTAGATGACATTCTGTCAGAACTACTGGTGGCCTTGGGAGAACTAGCCATGCCAAAACTATTCCACGTGGTGTGCAAGATCTATGAGACAGATGAAATGCTCTCATACTTAAAAAACAGCGTACCAATTCCAAAGAAAGCAGTTGCTGACTGTAAAAATTGCTGAACTATCAGTTTCATAAGTAACGGTTGCAAAACACTTACACGAATTCTTCACAGAGGAATGGAAAAACTGGAAGAAGCGACCTCGGGTAAGATCAGTTCGGATTTTGGAGAAATGTAGGAACACACGAGGCAATACTGGCTCTACGACTTATCTTAGAAAGTGGGCAAACCTGCGTATACGAGCGTTCGTAGAGCGGTTCTAGGCGCTTCAGTCTGGAACCGCGCGACAGCTACGGTCGCAGGTTCGAATCCTGCCTCGGGCATGGACGTGTGTGATGTCGTTAGGTTGGTTGGGTCTAAGTAGTTCTAAGTTCTAGGGGACTGATGACCTCAGATGTTAAGTCCCATAGTGCTCAGAGCCATTTTTGAACCACCCTTTATTGTAGTGCGCAGTTGACAATGCTGAACTCCTTGAAGAATTGCTGACGATCACTGCTGAACACCACCTATTATTCTTACTGCTCGCTTTCGTGCAGTCAGTATTTCCTTTCCAATTGTGTTCGCACGCGCGCGTGTGTGTTTGTAGCGGAGAGAAGATTTGTGAATTAGGTCATTGACTGAGTAATGAGACGTAAGCGCACACACGCACGCGAGAGCGTGTGTGGGTGGCCAAGCAATGCCAACGACTCGCTGACACAGCTGCTACTCCAGGAAACAACGCACTGTCTACTTCAGGGTATAAAAACACACCATCACAGCTCCAGGAAGCAGTGATAGGGAAGCCGTACTCCGTCATACTGTCGCAATAATCACAATTTGCTAACTCACCCCTTGCTATAAAGTCTGATCTTGTATCACATGCCTTTGAAATTAATTATCGTAACAGTTCTATAGAAGCTGACATATCAGCGACTCGTTGTTGTGACGACTTATACATCTACGTGTATACACTGCGAATTACTATGAGGTGCGCGGCAGAGAGTCGGTAATGCAGTGGTGAAGCATATTGTGGTGAAGCTGCTCTCGTTTTGGGGCAGCTCTCTAACTACTGTTGAGCCACGGATAGTCTTTACCATCCTCCCCACAACGTTTCCCGGCACATAAACGACCTGATCGAAACCATCCCGAAACCCTTACGTAATGCGGCATTGACCACTAGACGTCACGGGAGCAGACTGGGGGTATTTATTGCGTTGTCAGTAGGGCAGCAGTCACAGAGGAATGGGTCTCTCAGCTGAGCTCAGCGTCCACATCTACAATTCACGGTGTGGTGCGTGGCGGAGGGTACCCTGCACCGCTACTAGTCGATTCCTTTCCTGTTCCACTTGCAGACAGAGCGAAGGAAAAACGATCGCCTATATACCTTCGTATAAGCCTTAATTTATCGTATCTTCCAAGATGGTACTCCAGGCGGGAGTAAAATGAAAGTGCGCAACGGAAAATAATGAACGCTAAAATGAAGATTTGGCCCTGTCTGACTACCCCCTGAAGAAGATCTTAGAATCTCTTAATTCTATAAATCACAATCTAAACATAAATGAATGATGAAGGCAACGAATCCTAGTAAATGACAACATTGCTCCTGCTTATATTTTTATTGTAGATTAAAAACCCTTATATTACAAAGTTTACATCTCCTAAGTAAAATTACTAATCAATTGCCCAACTCTGCCCCTTATTATGATTGCTCGGTCTAATATCAATAACACGAAATGACTGATATCATGAGCGTACCAAACACTAGAAGATACTACTTTCATAGATGATCTACCGTTGTGTGGAACCTCAGTGGAAATAAACTAACGTGATCACAGCTGTTTAGCTTTTATAACCATAATAAGCCGAAGCAATTTGCGATATCACCGTATGTACTGCGTCCGGTGCGTCTAAGTGATGGTTCTCGTACTCGTCCGAGACGATGGAAGAACTCCAGACACAAATAAACTCTTTCAGACACTAGGACGGCAGAATGCGGTCCACTGACTAATATAATACTGTCTTCTCCTCTCTGTGTTCTACATACGAGAAACGCCAACTCCCAGCTGCAAGGACGGAGTTCAAATTACGTCTCAACGTAAGTATAGGCAGTAGAAGTGCTCTCAATTACTGAACGCTGCGTACTCAACAACGACTTCCAACCCGGAGGTGAAGTATAGAATCGTATTGGTTCGCAACAGTACAGTGCCTAACTGCTCTAACTATAAACTCTCCTGAGAGCAAAGACAGCAAGTCCGTCTGTACCAACAAAGCTGATACCGAGCGACCGTCACACACGGGCGCTCACAACGGAAGACCTCGCCTCTCCAGCGCTGGCTTCCCAGCAAGGCTCAGCTCCCCATCATCGTAATTCCGAAAACGAATCACATTCCCGAAACCATGGAATATTCTCCCTCTCCACAGATTCTTCCCAACGCCGACCAACCATATTTTAGTCTCTTGTGGTCCAACGCGGAAAGTTTGCGAGGAAAAACCTATACACGTACAATGGTACGCTTCTGAGTAAAAATCCTTGGACATAACCCAGCGTGCATAGTTTTTGAGGTGCTGCTTCTTCGTTCCTCTCACCTGCGTCCAAGATTTGTAGAGTTCGGAAGTATTATCCGGCCCTACTACAATAGCGGCCGGCCGTCACCCTATTGTGCTCCAGAGCTCAGGTGCCACGACGTCCGTGTAGCTACTTCCTGTGTTTAAGCAGGACCAACACCTGTGCGGGCCTTCCACCCAGAGCTTGAGTTCTGCCTGCCGTTTCATCTCCACTGGCGTTCCAACCTCTATTAGTATAAGCAATCATTCATTACGCCGTTCTGATAATAAAGACACTCCGTCACCTTTCATGCAATAAGCGTTAACAATTATTTACAAGACATACGTGACAATGTCAGTCTCTTTTATATATTCATACATACGATGTACAACATATCACATGATACCTAATTGTGTTTGTAGATCACGGCAAAGTATGTGGATGAGTTCTTGTAAGGTGCAAAATTATAGCCACCTTACAATCTTATCTTCGTGGTGTAGGGGTAGCGTATTTGATTAGTAATCTAATCGTCCTCGGTACTGGGTTCGAAACCCGCCACTGCTTAACGTTTGATTAATAATCAGCATTGGCGGTCGAAGGCTTCCGGCATAAGAAGTCAGCCTCATTCTGCCAACGTCAAAGAGGTCGGAGGAGCGGACAGAGGTTTAGGGCACTCTCTTGTCCTAGGGTTGGGAAACTGCCTCTAAAGACGCAGTAATCAGCAGTGATCAACGGCATGAGGATGCAGAAGGCAATGGGAACCACTGCATTAAAGACACATAACATGTGGCCTGTAACTGAAAAAGAGTTGTGATGATCTTTCAATTGGCAAAAGATTCCGGAATAGTCCCCCATTCAGATCTCTGGGCTGGCCGCTGTGGTTGAGCAGTTCTAGGCGCTTCAGTCAGGAACCACGCGGCTGCTACGGTCGTAGGTTCTAATCCTGCCTCGGGAACGCATGTGTGTGATTTCCTCAGGTTAGTTAGGTTTAAGTAGTTCTAGGCCATTTGAGCCATTTGAGTGCCCCAGCAAGTGTGACGGGACCGCTGTTCTTGTCTATATACATAAATAATTTGGCGGACAGGGTGGGCAGTTATTTGCGGTTGTTTGCTGGTGATGCCGTGGTGTACGCTAAGGAGTAGGAAGATGCAAGACAGACAAAACTTCCAGTTCGTGCAGCTAGCCCAAATGTGGAAAAATGTAAGTTAATGCGGATGAGTAGGAAGATCAAACCTGTAATGTTCGGCTACAGTATTAGTAGTGCCCTGCTTGTGTCAAGTCGTTTAGGTATCTGGGCGTAACGTTGGAAAGCCATATGAGGTGGGACGAGCATGTGAGAGCCGTGGCAGGGAAGGCGAACGGCGACTGCGGTTTATCGGAGGAATTTTAAGAAAGAGAGGTTCACCTGTATTGCAGACCTATTCTTGAGTACTGCTCGAGTGTTTGGGATCCGTACCAGATCGGATAGAAGGAAGACAAAGAAGCAATTCACAGGCGGGCTGCTAGACTTGTTACGATAGGTTCGAACAACACGTAAGTGTTAGGGAGATGCTTTGGGAATTCAAATTGGGTACATTATTTTCGAGAAACACTACTAATAAAATTAAAGAACGGACATTTGAAGCTGACTTCCGAACGATTCTACTGCCGCGAACATACATCGCGCGTAGTAAGCACGACGGAGATAATAAACGGAAAATTAGGGCTCATACAGAGGCGTATAGAGTCGCTCTATTTGCGAGTGGAACAGTAGGGGAAATGACAAGTAGCAGTACAAGGAACCCTCGCCACGCACCGTACGGTGGCTTGAAGAGTAGCTATGTGGATGTAGATGTAGATCTCCCTACCTTTATTTACATTCCAATCGACACATGTAGGCAGTGATGATATAGGTGCGGATGTGAAGACGTTACGATGTGTTTGCTGCACAGTATGGTGGGCCACGGTCAGACGTGGTCCACTGGAACCTTCATGACGAGTATGCCTGCCGTCACGTTCCCGTGCTGTCCACTGCCACATGGGAAAGCCCCACAAATGTTGATTCGACAAGTCGGCCAAATGGAGACACACAATGAAGCACCTCTCGAACTGTGTAGGGTGCTGATAATGCTGTCTCATACGAGTATCCAGCATCAGCTTGTCCTTCACAGTGCTACCTCAGCATCTGACACTGTTTGTCCCCCCTGATATTGTCTAACAGTCCTGGTAAGAACACCAAACACATACAGCACTAATGAAGCCTGTTGCTTGTTCTACCTATCATAGAGAATTGTAACTCTAATCTTTTACATGGTGTGTACATGTGCAACATTTCACTGACAGACTGTCATGTGTCACATTTTTGTCAGGCTGCGTAATGTCAATGGCCTTGTGACAGTGGTTACAGTCGGGCTTAAATGATCCTGCAACGAAGCGCGCTTTTCTCCGTTGGATCTTCTCTATCTCTTCTATCAACCCTATCTGGTTCAGATCCCACACCGGTGAGCAGTATTCAAGCAGTGGGCGAACAAGTGTACTGTAACCTACTTCCTTTGTTTTCGGACTGCATTTCCTTAGGATTCTTCTGATAAATCTCAGTCTGGCATCTGCTTTACCGACGATTAATTTTATATGGTCATACCATTTCAGATCACTCCTAATGCGTACTCCCAGATAATTTATGGAATTAACTGCTTCTAGTTACTGACCTGCCATATTGTAGCTAAATGATAAAGGATCTTTCTTTCTATGTATTCGCAGCACATTACACTTGTCTTCATTGAGATTCAATTGCCATTCCCTGCACCATGCGTCAATTCGTTGCAGCTGTTCCTGCATTTCAGTACAATTTTCCATTGTTACAACCTCTCTATATAATACAGCATCATCAGTGAACTTCCGATGAAATCGACAAGGTCATATATATATATATATATATATATATATATATATATATATATATATATATATATATAGTGTTACAAAAAGGTACGGCCAAACTTTCAGGAAACATTCCTCACACACAAATAAAGAAAAGATGTTATGTGGACATGTGTCCGCAAACGCTTAATTTCCATGTTAGAGCTCATTTTAGTTTCGTCATTCCAACGTGATCAAATTGTAACTTTTCACAATCAACATGTGTGGGCTGACGAGAATCCGCATGCAATTGTGCAATCACGTCATCAACACAGATTTTCTGTGAACGTTTTGGCAGGCATTGTTGGTGATGTATTGATTGGGCCCCATGTTCTTCCACCTACGCTCAATGAAGCACGTTATCATGATTTCATACGGGATACTATACCTGTGCTGCTAGAACATGTGCCTTTACAAGTGCAACATGTGGTTCATGCACAATGGAGCTCCTGCACATTTCAGCCGAACTGTTCGTACGCTTCTCAACAACAGATTCGGTGACCAATGGATTGGTAGAGGCGGACCAATTTCATGACCTCCACGCTCTCCTGACCTCAACCCTCTTGACTTTCATTTATGGGAGCATTTGAAAGCTCTTATCTACGCAACCCCGGTACCAAATGTAGAGACTCTTCGTGCTCGTATTGTGGACGGCTGTGATACAATACGCCACTCTCCAGGGCTGCATCAGCGCATCAGGGATTCCACGCGACGGAGGGTGAATGCATGTAACCTCGCTAACGGAGGACATTTTGAACATTTCCTGTAACAGTTTGAAGTCACTCTGGTACGTCCTGTTGCTGTGTGTTTCCATTCCATGATTAATGTGATTTGAAGAGAAGTAATAAAATGAGCTCTAACATGGAAAGTAAGCGTTTCCGGACACATGTCCACATAACATCTTTTCTTTATTTGTGTGTGAGGAATGTTTCCTGAAAGTTTGGCAGTACCTTTTTGTAACACCGTGTATATATATTGTGAGTAGCAACGGTCCTACGACACTCCCCTGCGGCACACCTGAAATCACTCTTACTTCGCGAGACTTCTCTCCATTGAGAATGACATGCTGTGTTCTGTTATCTAGGAACTCTTCAATCCAATCACACAATTGGTCTGATAGTCCATATGCTCTTACTTTGTTCATTAAACGACTGTGGGGAACTGTATCAAACGCCTTGCGGAAGTCAAGAGACACGGCATCTACCTGGGAACCCGTGTCTGAGTCTCGTGGACGAACAGCGAGGTCGCACTAACCTGTCCGATACATCCCGCGCCGGCGGGCCGCACAAAAAAAAAAAAAAAAAAATGGCTGTAAGTACTATGGGACTTAACATCTGAGGTCATCAGTCCCCTAGAACTTAGAACCACTTAAACCTAACTAACCTAAGGACATCACACACATCCATGCCCGAGGCAGGATTCGAACCTGCGAGCGTAGCAGTAGCGCTGCTCCTGACTCGATCGCCTAGAACCGCTCGGCCACCGCTGCCGGCCTGAACGGAGATTGTGGGAAAATAATATGCTCCATTGGAATCCTGGCTAAAACCAACCTCTTTTAGAAAAAAACGTATTGCATTACGTGTTGAACGCTAGAGGCGGACTTCCAATAAGGCCCACTATGCACGGCCTTGGGGCGGCAGCTTTAGAGGGCTACTTCTTTTGCACTGTACTTATTTCAACATTTTACGTTTTAAAATAAGTCAACTTACAAAGGACAACAATTATTAACATTGTGAAGTAACTTGGTAGTTTAAACAAGTAGCAAGAACGACAATCGACAGTACAAGCTTTGAAATACAGGGTAAACACAAATTCTTGCCCTGATTATAAAAATTTCTAACAGAATAACCGTTTGACATAATAAGTTACATTTGATGCCGTTATATAGGTTAGTTGTGTGACCAACAGATGGCGCCAGTGCTCCACAACACCGACGCGGTCTGTTAGGTCACGTTAGCTGCAGGCGAAATGGCGTCGAAACAGGAGAAAGCGCAATGTGTGCCTTGCTTTCACGAAACGGAATCACCCATCAGTGTTCAGCGAAAATTTCGGGCTTCTAATGGACGCAGCGCTCCTGATGTTAAATCAATAAAGCGATGGTATGCAAAGTCGCCCTCGAATTGGCGGGCCTCGTGTGAGTGATGCAACTGTTGATCGTGATCGGCAATCGTTTCAACGGGCCGGGGTGCCCGAGCGGTTCTAGGCGCTTCAGTCTGGAACCGCGCGACCGCTACGGTCGCAGGTTCGAATCCTGCCTCGGGCATGGATGTCTGTGATGTCCTTAGGTTAGTTAGGTTTAAGTAGTTCTAAGTTCTAGGGGACTGATGACCACAGATGTTAAGTCCCATAGTTCTCAGAGCCATTTGAACCAATCGTTTCAACGGAGTCCGTCTAAATCAACTAGTCAAGCATCACGTGACCTTCAAATACTGCAAGCAAGTGTGGTGAAGATTCTTCATGAATGGTTTAGGCTGCATGCTTACAAAGTGCAAATTGTGCAGGCCTTGCAACTGACACGTGCTGAATTTGCAACTGAGATTCTCAACAGGATTGAAGGCGCTAACGATTACTTAAATCGGATATGCTTTACCGATGAATCCACCTTTCATGTCAGTGGGATGGTAAATAGGCATAATGTCGATATGTGGGGTTCAGAGTCTCCACATGCTACTGTACAGTTACAGCGAGACAGCGAAAAAGTAAATGTTTGGTGCGACCTCATGCATAACAACATTTTTGGACCGTTTTTGTTCGCGGAAAATCCATTACCGCTAGCATTTACTTAAATGTTTTGCAACATTTCATTACCCCACAGTTAGAGGAATATCAACCATGGACACTTTTCCAGCAAGATGGAGCACCCCTACCAATGAGCTTTGAAAGTGCGTGATTTCCTGGATGAAACATTTCTGGATCTGTGGATTGGATGGAACGGTCCAACACCCCCTGGTCACTCCGCTCTCCAGACATTACGCCCATTGACTTTTTTTTCTGGGGCTATGTCAAGGACAGAGTCTTCGTCACACCAGTTGCTGACGTCGACGAACTGAAGGCTACGATACAAGCTGCTGTGGTTACTGTGACAGAACACGTGTTACGAAACACCTGGCGGGAACTGGAATACCGCCTCGACATTCTCCAGGCGACCAAGGGAGCACACGTTGACGTTTACTAACTCTAGTAGCACTAACCTATGTAACGGCATCAAATGTAAATTATTGTGTCAAACGGTTATTCTGTAATAAATTGTTAAAATCAGGGCAAGACTCACTCTGTATTATTAGTTTATTTGGTGACTGAATAGAAATTCAGGCAACGAAATTCCGTCTGGAATAGTGTTTATGAAATTGTTCAATAATACTCTAATGTAAGGTATCAGGATGTCTCAACAATGAAGAGAAGATTAACGAGTTTGCTACCATCAGTGCCAGAGGCAAACTTTGCTGACCGGTGAGTTTTGTTTATTTCTTCAAATTAGTTTTGAGGATTTCATATTATAATTTGCTTTTTTTAGCACCTTAGAGCACATTCATTGTGATTTAAAAACTATATTGTTATTATTTAAAAGATGCTTTTGGGAGGGCACATATACGTATTACGGTGTGGAAAACTTTTAAATCCTCCACTGCTGAATGCTCCTCGTATTATACAGTTGAGGTCCCTTGTCATTTCATATACTCGAAGTCTCTCATACATATATTTACTATCAAAAACACTCTTGATCACAATTTATTTATTATTTACGGTGACCGGTTTCGACCACTACTATGGTCATCTTCAGACCAATGAGTAAGAACATCCTTCTGGTGGTAAATCACTGCCTCATACAATTTATAATCAGAGTTGTCGTAATAGCAGTGCTCCTATTGACAATATTTCTATAGACACGTCGAGACTACAAAATGTGGCGGAGCGGCGCACGGTGGAGGCGAAAATGATACCAAGATATCAAAGGTTCTCTACACACCGGAGGGGTTTTAAGTCGCTATTTGATAGGACGCGTCCAACTGGCATCGCCGAAGATTTAGCCACATACATGATACAGCCCGCTGCAGTTCCGTACGTTGATATCTAATCAAGTAACTTGCTTATTTCGGTCCGCTGCTCCGGCGATCCGGTCACGGTCCCTGACCGGCTCAAATTTCCACCTCAACGCACGCTGCAATACAATTCCGAAAACATCGATCATGTAAAAAAGCAACTCGCACTTTCCTCATACAACATACTGTAAGCCACTGATCAAGTCAGACAGATACACGCAGTACTTCTCGGCTTCGGTAAGACATTTGACTCAAATCACACCTAAACTTGTTATAGATAGTACTATCGTATGGGGTACCAGGAGAAATCTGTGGATAGAGAATTTCTTGGTGGGGGGGGGGGGGGGGGGACGCAGCAAGAGCTATCGACAGATGTAGAAGTAACTTCGGGTGCACCCCAGAAAAGTGTGTTCGGTCCCTTGCAGTCCATGTTGTACGAGGGCAATTCAATTATCATCCGCAAAGTAGTTGTAAAATTTTATTGTAATCAAACAGGAAACTTACAAGAAGATCATTTTCCGACATAGTCTCCTTGCGTTTCAACGGACTTGGTACATCGTTGTACAAGCTTCCTGATGCCCTTATAAAAGAAGGTTCACGGTTGAGCTGCGAGCCAGGAATGCACCGCTTCTTTCACTGATTCGTCCGAGGCAAATCGACGGCCCGTTAATGCCTGTTTGAGAGGACCAAACAAGTGATGGTCAGAAGGGGCAAGATCGGGACTATATGGAGGAAGATCCAGTACTTCAAATTTGAGTTTCTGAAGCGTTTCAGTGCAACAACACAACACCTTTTGACAGCAATCCTCGGCGTTTGCTTCGAATTGCAGGCTTTAGCCTGGCAGTAAGCATTTCACTGTAACGTACACTGTTTATTCTTGTGCCCCTTTCCCCATAATGTTCCAGTACTGGACCATGTGCGTCCCAAAAATCCGTAAGCATCAGTTTTCCTGCAGACGGTTGGGTCTCGAAATTTTTCTTGCACTGCGAATTTGGAGGTTCCATTCCATACTCTGCCGTTTACTCTCCGGCTCGTATTGATAGATCCACGTTTCGTCATCAGTCCAAGAAGTTGTCCTCTTCGCTACCATAGCAATCTAAATATTTTTTTGCAAATGTCCAATTGCGTTTGTTTATGTATGTATGTATGTGAGTTTTTTCGGACCCATCGTTCACAAACTCTATGAAACACAAGTCTGTTGTGGATGCTTTCGTAGGCAGAACCATGACTAATTTGCAGACGATGTGCCACTTCGTCAATAGTTAATCGTCTGTCTTAAGAGAATCATTTCACGTAAACGCTCAATGGTTTCTTCATTTGTGGTGGTAAACGGTCTTCCGGCACCTTCACCGTGCGTAACACTTGTGAGACCATTTCGGAATTTTTCAATCCATTCGTAGACACTCAGTTGTGGCAAAACACTGTTCCCGTAATATACCGAAAGTCTTCAATGAATTTTGGCCCCTGGTGCGCCTTCCTACCACAAAAAACGGATCACTGAACGTTGCTCTTCTTTGGTGCAAATAGACAGGGGAGCAGCCATGATTAACAGCGATAACGAAACTAACCTAGCAGCTTGAAAATTGGAGAGATATAACAACAAATAAACAAAGCATGCGTCATCAACGTAAAACGACAGTACCACCAAAATAAACAAAAATGTAACTAAACTGCGAATAATAATTGACTCACCCTCGTATATCAATGACAGTAATACACTACTGGCCATTAAAATTGCTACACCACGAAGATGACGTGCTACAGACGCGAGATTTAACCGACAGGAAGAAGATGCTGTGATATGCAAATGATTAGCTTTACAGAGCATTCACACAAGGTTGGCGCCGGTGGCGACACCTACAACATGCTGACATGAGGAAAGTTTCCAACCCATTTCTCATACACAAACAGCAGTTGACCGGCGTTGCCTGGTGAAACGTTGTTGTGATGCCTCGTGTAACGAGGAGAAATGCGTACCATCACGTTTCCGACTTTGATATAGGTCGGATTGTAGACTATCGCGATTGTGGTTTATCGTATCGCGACATTGCTGCTCTCGTTGGTCGAGAGCCAATGACTGTTAGCAGAATATGGAATCGGTGGGTTCAGGAGGGTAATACGGAACGCCGTGCTGGATCCCAACGGCCTAGTATCACTAGCAGTCGACATGGCAGGCATCATATCCGCATGGCTGTATCGGATCGTGCAGCCACGTCTCGATCCCTGAGTCAACAGATGGGGACATTTGCAAGACAACAACCATCTGCACGAACAGTTCGACGACGTTTGCAGCAGTATGGACTATCAGCGCGGAGACCATGGCTGCGTTAGCCTTGACGCTGCATCACAGGCAGGAGCGCCTGCAATGGTGCACTCATCGACGAACCTGGGTGCACGAATGGCAAAACGTCATTTTTTCTGTTTACAGCATCATGATGGTCGCATCCGTGTTTGGTGACATCGCGGTGAACGCATATTGGAAGCGTGTATTCATCATCGCCATGCTGGCGTATCTCCTGGCGTGATGGCATGGGGTGCCATTGGTTACACCTCTCGGTCACGTCTTGTTCGCATTGACAGCACTTTGAACATTGGACGTTACATTTCAGATGCGTTATGACCCGTGGCTCTACCCTTCATTCGATCCCTGCGAAACCCTACATTTCAGTAGGATAATGCACGACCGCATGTTGCAGGTCCTGTACGAGCCTTTCTGGATACACAAAATGTTCGACTGCTGCCCTGGCCAACACATTCTCCAGATCTCTCACCGACAGAAAACATCTGGTCAATGGTGGCCGACCAACTGGCTCATCACAATACGCCAGTCAGTAGTCTTGATGAACTATGGTATCGTGTTGAAGCTGCATGGGCAGCTGTACCTGTACACGTCATCCAAGCTCTGTTTGACTCAATGCTCAGGCGTATCAAGGCCGTTATTACGGCCAGAGGTAGTTGTTCTGGGTACTGATTTCTCAGGATCTATGAACCCAAATTGCGTGAAAATGTAATCACATATCAGTTCTAGTATATTTGTCCAATGAATATCTGTTTATCATCTGCATTTCTTCTTGGTGTAGCAATTTTAATGGCCAGTAATGTAGTAACCTCAGACTTTTCGTAGCTATTTGTAATGAACTACTGTCTGAAACAAACTACATAAATGTTTAGTACGTTCTTGATAAGATTTCAAAGTGGTGTAAAGCGTGGGAATTTGCTTTAAATATTCATAAATGTAAAATTGTTCACTTCACAGAACGAAAAAACACAGTATCCTGCTACTACATTGTCGACCAGTCACAGATGAGATCAATCGACTCGTGCAAATGTCTGGGTGTAACACTGTAGGGATATGAATTGGAAAGGTCACATAGGCTCAGTTGTAAATAAAGCAGACGTCAGGCTTTTGTTCATCGGAGAACACAAAGCGTATCGCATAAAACCACTTTCTAATGCAACAAGCTGCATCCTACAAAAGTTGTTCTCTCTCTCTCTTTCTCTTTAGTTTTCAACCTTGAGGCTGGTTTGCAACAGTACGCTCCGTCTGTCTTCCTCTTCATTTCAGCGTATGTGGAGCATCCAACGTCATTAATAATCTGCTGCATGTATGACAGCCTTTGGTCATCCACGGCGATACTTTACCCCAATAGCACCTTCTGCTATAGTGCCAATGGTGTTATTGTGTCTCAGAATCTGTCCTACGAGTTTGTCTCTATTTATTTTGATGTGCCTCCACAGAGATCTCGTATCCTGTATTCTTCTCAGCACCTCTTCATTGGTGACTCTGCATCTCCAGCTGATCTGGCTCATTCTCCTGTACCACCATATCTCCAGGACTTTTTGGCGTCTTTGCCCTTGTTTCCCTACTCTCCAAATTTCACACCCATATGTTGCCACACTCCAAACAAATGTTTTCCTTATTTACGAAGTGATGTTCTTGCTGATGAGTAAGTTCTTTCTTTTCACTTGTTGTATTCTGCTCACAATTTCTACCATCCCTTATAACCTTGCTTCCCACATACGTTCCTCTACAATTTATAGCTCCTCTCTTCCAATTTTTATTCTTAAAGGTTGATATTCTTCTGCTGCACTACATACCGTTACTTTCGGCTTTGTTTGTTCTCATACCATACTGACTGCGGAAAATCCTTTCTATTGTGCTGAGGACCTTCTTTAGATTTTCTTTCGTCTCCGTGATCACAGCAATATCACCTAGGTAACGTAGAGTTTCTATCTTCTGCCCACTAATTTTGATCTACACATCAGCACTTTCATGAATTTGGTCTACATCTTCCTGCACGGGAATGTTGAATATAAGAGTAGAATGAGCAATTCCTTGTCTCATGGCTTTTCTAATTTTGGGTACTGTTCTTAATGAAAATTCCTAAACACAGTCACTTCGTTCTCACAGAAGTTGTGAATCACGCTCATTTCTTTGTATTTTAGACCCGCTTTCTTCAATACTCTGAACATATCTTACCAGATAAGATTATCAAATGCCTTCTCCAGGTCTACAAAGGCAGTATAGGTTGGTTTATTTTTCGGTATTTGCTTTTCGATAAGGAGCCTCAGCGCCAGAATCGCTTCTCTTGTTCCTAATCCCCTAGTGAATCCAAACTGGCCTTCACTCAGCGTATTCTCCACGTACTTTTCAATTCTCCACTGAATTATCTTAATGAGAATCTTTGATGCATACGATATTAGCCTTTAGGTTCAGTACTAGTCACATTTTGTAGCTCCCGTCTTTTCGATATAAGAACCATAATGCATTTCTGGAAGTCGGTTGGCATCCCTCCTGTGTTACAGATGGATCTAATACATTGTTACATATCATGCAATATACAATGATAAGGTTTATCTAGAAATTAGTGAAAATGAGTCCATCGACGATATTTGTACAAGATTAAAAAGAAATCTCACTGCGACACATTCAATTTTTCTGTAAAACTACCGAGTGAAGGCACGGAGTACAGACTTCCTCTTACCCGGCTTACTTCTGTCTTAGTGTTGTGACACGTACAGGTAAATTGCCGTTCATTATGTTACGTAAATTCCCATGAATAATAATTACTTTCATTTTAATTACATTATTATAGTACTCCTTTTGAATGTCACAAACATGTTTTAGTGTGTTTATGAGTTGTTATTTTCCAGATGCGTGTACCAGGATATTGTGCTCACATTGTCTGAAGGGGGAACGTCTGATTACTCATCGCATGGTGTCATTTAAATATTTAACCAACCACAAGTCGAATCTACAGATTTTTCTTCATGAAGTCCGATTAAACATTTGTTACCATTTGTTATCAAATATACATATGTTTCTTCATTAAGTCCGATTAATCATTTATTGCCATTTGTTATCAAATGTCCTACAAGAAATTTGTTATTTGTTGCCACTTTTACGAGTGAATGATAAGTCTTTTTACCGTGAATGAGCTTTCAACCAATGGCGAAGTACAATAACCACCAGGACCAGATACATCGCGAGCAGTGGCACGAAAACTTCAGAAATAACAGGAATCAAAAGAACTCATATACTTATTGCTAGATATGTATTACATATTCAGTTACATCTTGCCATCTTCACGAAGCAAACCTTTATTTATGCGCTGCATAATTTTAACTCGATTTAAATATTTCTCTTTTTCAATACAATACAAATAAAATGGAAATGAAACTACCCTACAGACGAGATTGGTTGTAAATCACTCATGAGACCCATCCTGCAATATTGCTCGAATGTATGGGAGCCGTATCAGATAGAACTAACAGGGGATGGTGACCGTATACAGAGAAGGGTAGCACGAATGGTGCATGGGGGCTTAATTAAATATAATATGAAATGCAAATACTTTTTTATTTTTAGTAGCTGTATGTCCGATTACTAAGTCTCGTAAACGGTTGGCCCTGACTAGTTTTAGTACGTAATCTGACTGCGTAGAATAACAACAAAGAATGAAAGAAAATTTCCGTTAACACAATTAATTAATTAAGTCCCCAGCAACTATAAAACGTACGAAACGAAAGCACAAGTGTAACTGTTCTGTGTGTGGAAGTGTGATTCAACGTACACATCTGGCACGGTTCTTCTTCAATAAGACAAGAAATTTTAAATACCATTTATACTGAAGTAATTAAAAAAAATAGAAATACTATAATTGCGCAAGAAAACCAGAATTACACTCTAATACAAGAACACAAGCCAGATGCTTTGTTGACTGAACCTGTAATGACGCATTATTTAAGACATTGAAATAATAAAAAAAAGGGAATTTTTTTACCTTCATATATATTGACGAAAAGCACTCTCAACATTACAATATCTCCATTCGAACATCTGTTGTCTAGCCCATCAAACAACTGCATAAAACATGGAACAAGCACTCCCTACTACAACATCTCAACACCGACTGACTACTACCACATCTCGATAAGCACTCTCTACCACGACTTCTCGACAAGAACTGCCAGTGGAGGCGGCTGAATAATACTCTTTGGCGCAATCTCTGGCGCTGTGGCTCAGTGTAGCCACCTTTCATATGCCCTTCCTCCACGGGCCAGAATTTGATGGTATTTTTGCCAGCATTGGTGGTGAAAATACCACCAAATTCGTCCACAAAAATACAGACAAAAATAAAAGATAATATTAATACGTAAATATCACATAATTAGATAAAATTTTGGCTTTGCACTGACCTTTCAATAGCCTAATATATGAAATACAGTAAGCAATACAAATTCTTTCATACATGTGACTTTACATAATAGTTTACACAATACACAAAAAATCGGTTTATACAAATGTTCACGTAAAATGCTTTTAATTATTAAAAAAAAAAAACAAGTAGTTGATAGTTCCAGCAGTAGCACCCAGCAATGGTCAACAAGTGCAAACAGCAAGAAGTAACATCATTTCAGTAGAAACAGTTTCAACAGTGGCACCCAGCAATGTTGAGTAGGTGCAGACACTGACAAGTGACATCATTTCAATAGAAGCAGTTCCATCAGTTGCACCCAGCAATGTTGAACAGGTGCAGACACCAACAAGTGACATTATGTCAGTAGAAGCAGTTCCATTAGTGACACCAAGCAATGTTGAACAGGTGCAGACACAAACAAGTGACATCATTCAGCAGAAGCAGTTCCGTTAGTGGCACTCAGCAATGTTGAACAGGTGCAGACACCAACAAGTGACATTATTTCAATAGTTGCAGTCCATCAGTGGCACCCAGTAATGTTGAACAGGTGCAGACACCAACAAGTGACATTATCTCAGTAGAAGCAGTCCATTAGTGGCACCCAGTAACGTTGAGCAGGTGCAGACAGCAAGAAGTAACATCATTTCAGTAGAAACAGTTCTATCAGTGGCACCCAGTAATGTTGAGTAGGTGCAGACACCAACAAGTGACTTCATTTCAGTAGAAGTAGTTCCATCAGTGGCACCCACCAATGTTGAACAGGTGCAGACACCAACAAGTGACATCATTCAGCAGAAACAGTTCCATTAGTGGCACCCAGCAATGTTGAGTAGGTGCAGACACCAACAAGTGACATTATTTCAGTAGAAGCAGTTCCATCTGTGGCACTCAGCAATGTTGAACAGGTACACACAGCAACAAGTCATATTATTTCAGTAGAAACAGTCCATCAGTGGCACCCAGTAATGTTGAGCAGGTGCAGACAGCAGTCCATAATATTCACTATCACTAATCACACTGTTCATCAGAGTTTATAAGCAGAAATTAAACATGTCCTAGTGGCACCAATCATGTAGAAAAAGTGCAAGTAACAGTCCATAATATTCACTATCACTAATCACACAGTTCATCAGCAGAAATTAAACATTTCTAAGTGGCACCCATTATGTTGAAGAAGTGCAGGTAACAGTCCATAATATTCACTATCACTAATCACACAGTCCATCAGCAGAAATTAAACATTTCTAAGTGTCACACATCAATGTTGAACAGGTGCAGGTGTGAACAACAGTTTGAATGCACACACAATTGCTTTTACACAATTATTATCAACGCTCTTACACCAAACATACAAATTATAATAAACACACAAATGATATCAGATAATTGTCATATTAACTATTACAAATACCCAAATATCAGTAAACCTATAATATTTATGGGTGTCAGTGCAAGCCACAACAAACAAGTAAAATAATGTTTAGGAGATAGGTCGGTACCAATTATTTAGGATTAGGAAAGGAAAACACACAAAACACACTCACTCATCTTTCATCCACATTAAGTGCTACTGTGTAGTTGAATAGTGTTAACTGTGTAAATGCAATTCTGTCCAAATTTGATGTTCAACTTGTGTATCAAGTAGTAGTGGCAGCAATGTATAACAGTCAATAATAGTTAGTCAACGTCATAGTCATCATGTCAAGAGCAATGTTTGCCAAGCCAAATCAAATGTACTGTTGCTGAACAACTGGCAGTGAGCCAAGATATGCAATTACTTCCTCTCTCCAAAAAAAAGTATGTACTGCTTATTGATTTAACAAAGTGTGTGTAGACAATCTTCCTTCCACTTTAGTGTTCTAGTCTGCCATCTTCATCCTCCTTGTTACATATAAACCAACAAAAAAAATATGCTCCACACTTACTTTACCTCTTATCCACCAAAACTCCAATAATCATCAGCATCATATAATCTCAATACTTCAATAATACCTCTTACGTCGATACATATAAATCTTATCATCAATATCATTTACCTTACCTCTTGTCCACCAAAACTCCAATAATCATCAGTATCACATTATCTTAATACTTCAATAATACCTCTTCAATACGTCGATACATCTAAACCTTATTACCAATATCATTTCACTTCCATAATAATTCTTTCCTCTAGTCAGTCTCCTCGAACAAGTACAGATAAAATCCTAGTACAAACTTCAATTCATCATCCCATACAATCCGAAGACATAATGTCCACACACAACCTCTGTGTAATCCATCTGACCCAAATCTTCTAATTATGAATTATAAATACATTTTGGTTACCTTGTCCATCATTAAAAAAAATGCATACATGACCTCTAACAGCCTTCAGTTCGAATAACTCTCAGTAACTAAGTATGATTACGGAGTGTGAATGATCATAATATTTCACAGTGTGTACACCACTTCAAGAATTATGGCAAACAGAAGCAAACATGTGGAGTATTTCTTGTGTCAAGTGTCACTTGCTATTTCAATTGCTCACGAAGAATGCAGTGTAATAATTGTTAATGGTCTAAACTTAGTATCGGTATGTCATGTCGTTAGCTTCCTTCCTATTAGCATAAATTTATACAGCTTTCATAAAACCTCCTCCTCATGTGACTTCTATGAAGTTTCTTGTACTAATGTCGTTCGTCGAATTATAGCAGTTCATTTTCTTATCTTAAAATATAAAGCACTGAGCGTAAGCAAAACATGCATTAGCGAGTAAATATACCAGTAGAGAACAGAATGTCAACAAGTGGATGCAGCACAATTCCTACAACGAGGCTCTGCCACGCAAATAATCTATAATTAATACCATAGTGTGACCTAAACTCTATGTTTGTACACAGTATATCAGCATTTCTATATACCAAATTAAAGAGTAGTTATGACAACAAACAGAAATGTATAAATATGCAATCCATACGCACAGCAGCAAACATATATCTTACGTAATAAACAGGTCATTAGCATCATATCAGCATAAGCAAATAAATGTTCGTATGTAATCTTAATAAGTAAACATGAAGGCGCAAGCAGATAAATCACAAAGTGTAACCTACATACATAACCATATCAGCACAACTAATCAGTTGACAATTACAATTTAAATAAATAAGCACAGCAAGCACATAATAAAAAAATACGACGTCAGTGAAAAAGCAGTGCAGCCAAGCGATGCATAATATACACAAGTAACAACCCTGTTCATTAATAATCATTGTCAAAATCAGTAAACACAAAGTATAAATCACGTAATCGCGAGCAGCAAATTACGTCTAAAGTACGTACCTAAGTGGAAATATGTTACCTGAAAAATAAACTCAATTAATAGTTACCCTTTTTAGTTTATTACTTTTTTCTTCGAAATTACATTCTTCCTGAAATTTTCTCCATAGCAAGTCGTCTTAACGTCGGACACGCATAGAATTTACCTGAAGTTCTTAAATATTTTATACAACCGTATCCTGAAAAATATTTAACGTTAATAACATAATTTATCAAGTCACTATAGCTTTATACTGAATTTAATCAAAGAAATTAAACTGTGTATTTGTTTACGGCTGTCAGTGCATTCGCACTGAGCGCTCGATCAGCTGTAGGCGCGTGACGTAGGAAGTAATTGTTTGGGGTCAACGACTGCCTCGTGCGGCGCGCAGACTTGACTGTTGCTTTGAGTATGTGCCGCCGCCGGAACACGGCGCGGTATCCTTGTACTCTCCGCATGTTTACGTATAACTGTTGGTGTCTCAAAAGTATGTCATTCCACAAAAATTTTAACGTTTGATATATGATTATTCCCTTAGAGCGCCGAGATTTAAGAGTTTCTACTTCAACAGTGTTATCATGAATAATTTTGCAAACTCTATATGGACCGTTATAAAGCAGAAAAAATTTGCGACACAAGCCTTTTCCTTTGTGAGACAAACGGTGAGACTTAATTAATACCTTTTGACCAACTGACAAAGTTTTTAAAAGACCAGGACGTTTAGCTGATTTCTCTCTCCTAGCAGCCGCAGATGCAATATTTCGTAGAGCCAAGTTCACAACTTCAGAATGCCGCAGTTCCCGTGTAGGCGGAAAAGGAACGATTTCAGAAATGCGATTTGTCGGTGCTTTGTTTTTTAATATCAGTATATGCGGTAAAGAAGTTGAATCATTAGGGAGTTCATTCAGAATGTTTTGAAAAATATGAAGATACTGATCCCACGTTCTGTGATTCTGATGACAATAAAGTCGACACAATTTATTGATTTCCTTCATCCATCTCTCTGAAGCATTAGACTGAGGATGAAAAAGTGAAATGAAAATTGGTTTAATCTTACGACGCCGTAGAGTACGAAGCCAAATTTTAGAGCGAAACTGTGATCCATTATTTGATATAACCTTATCAACATGACCCACTTCTTTAAGAAAATGTTTGATGAAAGCGTTAGATACTGAACGAGCTGTTGCTTTGCGTAAAGGTGTAAGACACACATATTTTGATGTCAGTTCCACTGCTACGAAAATGTACGCAAAACCATTAGTAGAATGAACCACTGGACCGAAAAAATCGACTGCAGCCATCTCCTTTAATTTCGCTGGAATGACAGGAAACAACGGTGCTCTGTGAGAAATAGTTGGCGGCTTAGCCTTTTGACATAACTTGCATTTGGCAAGAACAGATCGAATACGTTTTTCCGTATTACTGAAGTAGCAATTTTCTCGTAATTTATGAAAGCATTTTCTGGGACCAAAGTGTGCATAACTGAAATGCGTATACCACATCAGTTTATTAACCCACTCATCAGGAATACAAACTAACCAAACAGAGTTGTCGACCGATTTTCGTTTAAAAAGAATGTCATTACGAACTAAATAATACTGTCTGATCGCTACGCTTTCCTTTCTCCTCCACTTCTCCTTAATGTCCTTCCAGATTGGATCCTTATTTTGCTCCTTAGCGATGTCCTGGAGCGAAGACGAAATAAAATTCTCAAACGCAACACCTTGAATATACATCAAACAATAATTGTTTTCCTTACAGTCCTCTTCAGCACTTTGTTTCAAACCCATAGGTGCACATGATAAAGCATCAGCAACAATATTTGAGGATCCCTGTATGTAAACAATACTAAAATCAAATTCCTGTAGGTACAGCGCCCATCGTGACAATCTTCCATGAGTTAATTTTGTTCCAGAGCTCTATGATCGGTGTAAACCTTAGTATGTCTGCCATACAAAAATATGCGAAATTTTGTGAAAGCCCATACAACAGCCAAAGCTGCAAGTTCCGTAATCGAATAATTCTTTTCTGATTTAGAGAGAACACGACTTCCAAATGCAATAGTTTTCTGTACTACAACGCCGTTTTCTTCTATCTCTTGAAATAAATGTGCACCTAGGCCTTTGTATGATGAGTCCGTCGCCAAACAAAAATCTTTAGATAAATCCGGATGTGAAAGAAGTGGAGCAGCAACTAAAGCATCAAGAAGTTGTTCAAATTCTGACTGAGCTTCCTCATCCGAACACCAATTAGAATTCTTTCTAGATAGTTCACATAAACGAGGTGTGGCCAAATCGTCCAATTTTACAAAGCGTCTAAGAAAATTACAGACACCAAGGAAACTACGAACATCACGTTTTGTGGTAGGAACAGCATAATTACAAATAGCGTCTAGTTTCTCTGGATCAGGAAGAATACCTTCTGTAGAAATAATGTGACAGAGAAATTTCACCTGAGAACGACCAAATTCAGATTTTTCCAAGTTCACTGTAATGCCAACTCTTGCAAAAATACGTAATAATGAATCCAAAATTTTGTTGTGCTCACTCCAAGAACGTTTAGCAATAAGAATATCGTCAACATATGAAGTAATATTGTCACGAAGATAAACAGGTAAACTTTCGTTTAAACTACGAATGAATGCTGCTGAAGATACAGTAAGTCCAAACGGTAATTTCCAAAACTGGTAACAGTTACCAAAGGCTAAAAAGGCAGTGTATTTTCTACAATCAGGGTGGAGTTCTATTTGCCAAAAACTTGCGCGCGTATCAATCGTGGATAAAACTTTAATTCCATGGAAATGTTGAAGAAGTTCATCTAAATTTTGTGGACGGTCAGTTTCAGGAACGATGATATTATTTATCTGTCTGGAATCCAGAACCAAACGAATTGACCCATCCTTTTTAAGAACGACGTGTAATGGGCTGGTATAAGGACTGACTGCTGGCTCAATAATGCCTTGATCTAACATGTATTGAAGTTTACTCTTAACCTTGTCTCTGTAAGCCAAAGGAATAGCGTACGTTTTCCCCCGAAATGGTGTGTGTTCTTTTACTTTAAATAAATATTGTAGGCCTTGTATAGTTCCTGTGTGATGACTAAATACTGTAGCATGTGAAGTCAAAATGTGGTGCAGCTCTTCTCTTGCAACGTCATCTGGCACTTCAGCTTTCTTAACCTATTCATTAATTATTTCTTCGCTATTAATTATATCATCCATCGCGTCTCTGTATCTATTGTCATTGTCATGAATAAACACACTTTCGTCATAATGCTCAACGAAAACATCAGAAGTAAGAAACCTTAAACATTTTGTATCTGATTCAGATCTTGTTAAACACTCGAAAAATTTCAAACATTTCGGCATTCCGGCAACAGTCAAATTCACACTTCCTTCTTTAAAGTTCAAAATTGCCTTATGTGTGTTAAGAAACTCCATACCTAATATAATTTGTGTAGTGAGTAACGGAACAATAATAAAATTAGCAGAAAATTCGTATCCTTGACAAATGAAATTTAAGTTGGTCTGTTGTTTGACTTCCACACTTTTTCCAGAAATCGCTCTTCGAATTGTAGTTTTAGAAACAGGTAACACAGGACAAGCAATAGTTCTTACACATATACGAAAAACTGATTCACTAATGACATTCAATGGGCTCCCAGAATCTAAAACTGCAGTGAACTTATTCTTACCCACACATACTTCAATAACAGGATGTAAAAATGCGTCTACATTATTTTCCTTTTCGTCTAGCAAAATGTCTCTCATGTCTTCCAGGCGTACGTAGTGTAAAGTCGTAGTGTCATTACTTTCCGAACCGTCTATATTGCTGCCAGAAGCCGAAGCTACAAGTCATTGTCGATTGCTTGCGTCACGTCTTTGATTATTCGCGTCATTTCGCGGATCAATTTCTACGATTTGCACTTGTCTCTCTGAAGTTCTGTCACGTCGAGGATGCCAATGCCAATTAGGTCCCTCCTGTCTGTTAGATGTAAATTCTTGGTTGTGTCTGTTATAAAAATCTCCGTTTTCCTGTCTATCTGAACGACTACTTCTTGTGTAATTTCGACTGTCACTTCTGAAATTACTATTAGACCTACTACCCTGGTTATTTCTGTAGTAAGAATTTCTATTATTGTATGAATAATTTCTGTCTTGATGATACCGATTACTGTTTCCGTATGATTGATCATTCCGGTAGGAATTACCGTTATTATAATTGTCTATGTAATTTCTGTTAGAACGTCTGTTATTGTCATAAGGCTGGTATCTATTGTCCTGTCTGTTTCGTCTGTCATTCTCAAAATTACCGCTATAACGTCCGTTCCGATCACTATCCCTTTTCTCTGAAAATCTATTGTAATTACTGTTACTGAAAAAATTACAAGAAGTCCCGTCGTCGTTGTCATACTCAAGTTCTTGTAGCAAAGTCTTAAAAGTCTCAATGTCGTCTTTACGTCTTCCGGCTAAAGCAATTTGTCTTATTGATTGTGGCAGCTTAGTTAAACAAATGCGATTTAATTCAGTCGGGCTATAAGGGTTGGACAGGAACTGATTCTTTCGAATCATGTCTTCAAAGTATTCTGCCGGCGTGCGGAACTCAGACTGTTTAAAATTACGCTGCATAATAAGACTGTGTTTGACTCTGTCTTGCGTGTTTTCGGACCAATATGCCGATAGAAATGCATGATAAAAATCATTTAAATTATTACAATCTCTAATAAGTGCGCGCATCCGCGTAGCCGGTTCGTTTTCTAAATATCCACAAATAAATTCCAGTTTGTGACTTAGTGGCCAATTTGGTGGAAGTGCGTACATAAATTGATCTAACCATGAACATGGATGTATGTCATTCTTAGAATTGCGAAAGATCTTAAATTTCCGAACAGTCAAAAAGTGTTTATAGTCAAAGTTTTCTCCTCGTGGCGACAAAGACCTACCACGACTGTTCCAGTCCGAATGTCGATTATTGTCAAGTTCGCGCGCCTGGCGCTCTCTTGTTGCATCCCGTAAATGAAATAAATTATTTTCTTCAAAGCCCTCTGCTATCTGTGATTCTAAATTTCTTCTGCTGTCTTTTCCTACGATTTCGCCTTCAATTTGTTTGACTTGCTTTCGTAATGCCTCAACTTCCCTTTTAACGCGTTCATTAAATTTTCCCTGATTTTCAACATGTTTATTTATGTTCTGATACTCTTCGGTTTCTGCAAATGGCAATGGTGCTGTATCATCTGAATCTCTGTCCCCATTTAAACTAAGACTTGTCAATTTATCTGAAATCTCCTCAACTCTTTCCGATAAGTCACCTATTTTTTCTTTCTGTTTATTTACGTCTTCCGTAAGTGTCGCGACTCTGGTTTCAGTATTGACACATTTAGTAGTTAACTGTTCATACTGTTGTGTTAGGTTATTTAATCTGTCATTTGGTATGGATTCCTCGATTCTCTCAAATATTTCTTCCTTATCGTGTGCACGTTGTAAATTTAACTCTGAAAATTTTTGTACTATCACGCGATCTCTTTCTTCCTGTTCTCTATCTTGTTCCCTCTGTCTAATCTCTACTGCAATTAATCTATTATTGTGAGAATTCAAAATCGATTGTACTTCTTCTCTAATTTCTTTCTTTAATTCATCCTTCATGTTTTTGAAACATGTCCCTATTCGTGAATCTAACCGTGTTTCCATTGTTTCCATCTCTGTTTTAATTGTTCCTATTTGTGATCCCAACTGTGATCCCAGTGAGTCTAACCGTGTTTCCATTGTTCCCATATCAGTTCTAATTGTTCCTATCTCTGTTTTAATTGTTCCTATTTGTGATCCCAGTGAGTCTAACCGTGATGCCATTGTTCCCATATGTGATCCCAAATTTAATGTAGCACCCATCAACTGCTCCATGTTAATTGGTTCGAAATTCTTTTCAAAACCAACTTCTTTCGTCATAGCTGTGTTCGATACTATTTCAGAATCTCGTATTCTGTGAATTTTCTGATTGAGAGAAATTTTGAAATGATCCTGGACTAATTTCCCGACTTATTAAATTGTTTTCCACTTCACTATTCATCATCCTGTTCTCCTGTGTTGGTGAGTTCGCCATATCAACAATTTCGTTATTCTGACTATCCATCATTTTTGCCTTTTTCATCGATCGCGTAATCATTTACAAAACATACAAAACTCGTCACTATACGAAAATTACACACTTTATCTCCAACAATACCATTCACACGAAATGCTTCCCGACAAACACGATTAACGAACAATTGAAATCATCATAATTGCACAAAATTGTCAAACGCGTATACAGGACATCAGAAATCAAATTCTGCAAAAAAAATTACCATTAGAAGAATAACAATTACCAAATCTACACATGCAATATAGACTACAATTACTAAACTACAAATTACTACAACAATACTACTGTTTGCTATTTTTACAATCAGAAGAATTCCAAGGGACGATCCGAAGCAGCGGTCGCCACGTGCATGGGGGCTTAATTAAATATAATATGAAATGCAAATACTTTTTTATTTTTAGTAGCTGTATGTCCGATTACTAAGTCTCGTAAACGGTTGGCCCTGACTAGTTTTAGTACGCAATCTGACTGCATAGAATAACAACAAAGAATGAAAGAAAATTTCCGTTAACACAATTAATTAATTAAGTCCCCAGCAACTATAAAACGTACGAAACCAAAGCACAAGTGTAACTGTTCTGTGTGTGGAAGTGTGATTCAACGTACACATCTGGCACGGTTCTTCTTCAATAAGACAAGAAATTTTAAATACCATTTATACTGAAGTAATTAAAAAAAATAGAAATACTATAATTGCGCAAGAAAACCAGAATTACACTCTAATACAAGAACACAAGCCAGATGCTTTGTTGACTGAACCTGTAATGACGCATTATTTAAGACATTGAAATAATAAAAAAAAGGGAATTTTTTTACCTTCATATATATTGACGAAAACCACTCTCAACATTACAATATCTCCATTCGAACATCTGTTGTCTAGCCCATCAAACAACTGCATAAAACATGGAACAAGCACTCCCTACTACAACATCTCAACACCGACTGACTACTACCACATCTCGATAAGCACTCTCTACCACGACTTCTCGACAAGAACTGCCAGTGGAGGCGGCGGAATAAAACTCTTTGGCGCAATCTCTGCGCAATCTTTGGCGCTGTGGCTCAGTGTGGCCACCTTTCAATGGTCACAGATTTGTTTGAAGCACGAGGAAGTGTTACAGAGGCATAGAAAGAACTGAGCTGGCTGGCTCACGAAGATAGAACCGAGCGATCCCGAGAAAGCCAACTTGTAAAGTTTCAAGAAGCTACTTTAAATGATGACTCAGGAATATATTACAACCCCCTAAGTGTCACTCCCATAGGGAACGTGAGAACAAGATTAGAATAAATAATTGAAACAATCATTCTTCTCGCGCTCCATAGATGAATGCAACGGTAAAAAGCCCTAATAACTGAGACAATGGCAAGTATCCTCTGCTACGCACTTCACAGTGATTTGTAACGTATGAGACTGGATGTAATATCAAAATAAGTCTTCGTGGAACGGAAAATGAGCTAAAATTGCTGAAAGAGGAAGATGATCGGTGCTGATGGGATAGCTACATTAGTCTACACAGAGAATGCGAAAGAAACTCAGTGCTATCCTACACTACTGGCCATTAAAATTGCTACACCAAGAAGGAATGCAGATGATAAACGGGTATTCATTGGACAAATATATTATACTAGAACTGACATGAGATTACATTTTCACGCAATTTGGGTGCGTAGCTCCTGAGAAATCAGTATCCAGAACAACCTCCTCTGGTCGTAATAACGGCCTTGATACGCCTGGGCATTGAGTCAAACAGAGCTTGGATGGCGTGTACAGGTACAGTTGCCCATGCTGCTTCAACACGGTACCACAGTTCATCAACAGTAGTGACTGGCGCATTGTGACGAGGCAGTTGCTCGGCCACCATTGACCAGACGTTTTCAATTGGGGAGAGATCTGGAGAATGTGCTGACCAGGGCAGCAGTCGAACATTTTCTGTATCCAGAAAGACGAGTACAGGACCTGCTACATGCGGTCGAGCATTATCCTGCTGAAATCTAGAGTTTTGCAGGGATCGAATGAAGGGTAGAGCATTATCCTGCTGAAATCTAGAGTTTTGCAGGGATCGAATGAAGGGTAGAGCCACGGGTCGTAACACATCTCAAATGTAACGTCCACAGTTCAAAGTGTTGTCAATGCGGACAAGAGGTGACAGAGACGTCTAACCAATGGCACCCCATACCATCACGCGTGGTGATACAGCAGTATGGCGATGATGAATACACGCTTCCAATGTGCGTTCACCGCGATGTCGCCAAACACGGATGCGACCATCATGCTGCTGTAAACAGAACCAGGATTCATCCCAAAAAATTACGTTTTGCCATTCGTGCACGCAGGTTCGTCGTTGAGTACACCATTGCAGGCGCTTCTGTCTGTGATGCAGTGTCAAGGGTAACCGCAGTCATGGTCTCCGAGCTGATAGTCCATGCTGCTGCAAACGTCGTCGAACTGTTCGTCCAGATGGTTGTTGTCTTGCAAATGTTCCCATCTGTTGACTCAGGGATCGAGACGTGGCTGCACGATCAGTTACAGCCATGCGGGTAAGATGCCTGTCATCTCGACTGCTAGCGATACGAGGCCGTTGGAATCCAGCACGGCGTTCCGTATTACCCTCCTGAACGCACCGATTCCATATTCTGCTAACAGTCTTTGGATCTCGACCAAAGCGAGCAGCAATGTCGTGATACGATAAACCGCAAACGCGATAAGCTACAATCCGACCTTTATCAAAGTCGGAAACGTGATGGTACGCATTTCTCCTCGTTACACGAGGCATCACAACAACGTTTCACCAGGCAACGCCGGTCAACTGCTGTTTGTGTATGAGAAATCGGTTAGAAACTTTCCTCATGTCAGCACGTTGTAGATGACGCCACCGGCGCCGACCTTGTGTGAATGCTCTGAAAAGCTTATCATTTGGCTATCACAGCATCTTCTTCCTCTCGGTTAAATTTCACGTCTGTAGCACGTCATCTTCGTGGTGTAGCAATTGTAATGGCCAGTAGTGTAGTATCAGTGTATGGCAGCGGTGTTACTACACGCAACACGCAATTTAGTCCATTTAGAGAGCTGATGACTTAAAACTTCGTAAATGTTCAAGCACAAAATGAGAACCTTAGCCAAAATAAATCATTGTAATTACACAAAAAACATAAAAGGTTACTTTCTGTTCATCAAAAGTTGTAGGCCAACTATCCAATTTTCACATTGCATGTGTGAAAAAAATTAACATACGCGCTATCACAAATGGTGAAAAAAGCTTGGTGTGATACTTAGTTTTACATATCACTTCCGAGTTTATTATTAGCTGGTGAACAATTTGTCAGAGTCATTTTTACATTGTCTGAAAGACAGGGATCAGTCAGTTTAGTTCTACACTTAGATTTCATTATGTTCATCGTTGTAAACGCTGCCTCACGCAGATAAGTTGATCCAAGAAACGACAAAACTTGCTATGCCACTTTTATAATGTTAGGGTAGGTTTTTACGTTCACTAATTTCCGGAAGTTATCTTCACTGTGTTCTGACTTTAACAAAATGTCATTTTGAAATCGAGTTACTTCTTTTTCAGGTTCAGTCTCAGTACAAGAAAAAAGAGCACTCATTTTATTGGAAATATGTTCCACGTCCACTTTCTGGAGAAGTTGTGCTAAGAAAGCTAAGAAAGCACTCCCTCGAAATTTTGAAAGTTAGTTTTCAAACGCTGTCTTATTTGCAGCTTCTTGGTCCATTGATGTTTGTTGAACTGCGAGTTCTGACTGCATTAGAGGAAAATTTTGAGGTGTCCCTTACTTGAAGAAAAGAGCGCATTTTACTTTATTTCCAGTTTTGCTTTTCCACGTGCATGAAGTGAATGTATCAGCGCAGCAGTACCTGTGGAGTAAGGAGCGAGCAGTAGGCTCCCACCCTGATTAGCAGAGGTGGTTGGCCATCTGACGCCTTCAGGGTCACTGGGATGAGATGCCGATGCAGAAATCGTTTGTGACGTCAGTAAAGACATACGTAGGAAAAGTACATTTATTCTGGTGCGAATCAAGTAATTGTTATTGTAATAAAATTTGCTAACAAACGTTGCACTATGCCACTCAGACATTAGGAGGAATCTACGGGCCATAAATACACTACTGGCCATTAAAATTGCTACACCACGAAGATGACGTGCCACAGACGCGAAATTTAACCGACAGGAAGAGGATGCTATCATATGCAAAACATTAGCTTTTCAGAGCATTCACACAACGTTGGCGCCGGTGGCGACACCTACAACGTGCTGACAGGAAAGTTTCCAACCGATTTCTCATACAAAAACAGCAGTTGCCGGCGTTGCCTGGTGAAACGTTGTTGTGGTGCCACGTGTAAGGAGGAGAAATGCGTACCATCACGTTTCCAACTTTGATAAAGGTCGGATTGTAGCCTATCACGATTGCGGTTTGTCGTATCGCGACGTTGCTGCTCGCGTTGGTCGAGATCCATTGACTGTTAGCAGAATAAGGAATCGGTGGGTTCAGGAGGGTAACACGGAACGCCGTGCTGGATCCCAACGGCCTCGTATCACTAGCAGTCGAGATGACAGGTATCTTATCCGCATGGCTGTAACGGATCGTGCAGCCACATCTCGATCCCTGAGTCAACAGATGGGGACGTTTGCAAGACAACAATCATCTGGAGGAACAGTTCGACGACGTTTGCAGCAGCGCGGACTATTAGCTCGGAGACCATGGCTACGGTTACCCTTGACACTGCATCACAGACAGGAGTGCCTGCGATGGTGTACTCAACGACGAACCTGGGTGCACGAATGACAAAACGTCATTTTTTCGGATGAATCCAGGTTCTATTAACAGCATCATGATGGTCGCATCCGTGTTTGGCGACATCGCGGTGAACGCACATTGGAAGCGTGTACTCGTCAACGCCATACTGGCATATCGCCCGGCGTGATGGTATGGGGCGCCATTGGTTACACGTCTCGGTCACCTCTTGTTCGCAATTACGGCACTTTGAACAGCGCATTCTCCAGATCTCTGACCAATTGAAAACGTCTGGTCAATGGTGGCCGAGCACTGGCTCGTCACAATACGCCAGTCACTACTGTTGATGAACTGTGGTATCGTGTTGAAGCTGCATGGGAAGCTGTACCTGTACACGCCATCCAAGCTCTGTTTGATTCAATGCCCAGACGTATCAAGGCCGTTATTACGGCCAGAGGTGGTTGATCTGGGTATTGATTTCTCAGGATCTATGTACCCAAATTGCGTGAAAATGTATGAACTATATCGATTGTATCCTCAAGTCACAGACCGTGCGCCATGGTCAGCAGTCGTCGACAGGATGCCTTTCGGTCCATTCATTCTGTAGGCCATACTCTCGTAGCGTTAATAGCATATAACCAGTGTGGATCAGCTCTTGATCTAGGATATTCCTGAACCAGCGCAAAAACTTCATAGTGGCCCGTTCGAGTGTTTGAGATAGGACATCAAAAATTTAAAAACAAATGTTCATTTTGTAGCGCAGATCTTTCTGAAGAGTTTGATACATAAAATATATACGTTCGAGGAAATGTGAGACATGTTATTTGGTCTTACGTGTGCCAAATTGCCGTGCCATGCCTCTTCAGACAGCGTTCTTCTATCGCACGTCACTGTATTTCTCTCTGTGGTATTGAAAAGTGTATATCTTGTAATGGAACTGTATATCTTGTAATTCATGACAGTGGAAATTAAAATGTTCTGTGGTGCCTCTCCCACCCCCAGTCACCCAGTTTGACATCCTCCCCCTTAAAAAAAAAAAAACTTCCGGTTAATAATGGATGGGATTATTTGTAACCGGGAGAATAAGAAATCTTTAGAAAATTTGCACTCTTTATTGCCTATTAGCTAATAACTTTCTCTTTCTGTAACATACAGTTAAATAGAGGAAACATAAAACCAGTAAAGACAAGACAGAACCAAGACAATTCTTATGTCCCAGCATTTTTTTTCTCTTGTCTTGCTACAGCTTTACATGGCGTGCTTTCCTTTCTGCGAAAGAATCTATTACGTCATCAAAGTTCGTGAAACGTTTTGCTATATGAAAAAGCTGTTAATGCGACTAGCATCCAAGAGGGGAGTGGTTTCTCGGTTTGGTTACGTCTATATTTCACTGTCTGCTGAATAAAACGAAATAGGCCTTTCTAATATTGCAGCAGTTGTTACACACGCCAAATTAGTGAGACTGTTTTGCCACAAATGGTCATTTTTATGTACCTCATTTGCATAAGTATCACGACATAATATAATTCACGAAAACGCCTATTAGGACTATCACAAGCACAAAGTTTTATGTTTATATTTCATTCATACACTCCAGTTTCTCAAGCATGAGACCGAAAAGTAGAAGCACGAAATCTTTGTATAAATTTGGAATCGTCATATTCTTCCATAAAATTTGTATGATATCCCCGTTTCTTCAGCTTCCCCGTTCTAACAAACAATCTTGCCACCACTAATTCTGTAACTATTCTTGCAACTGTCAAAACTCATTCTCCAGTTAGCTTCACTAACCCTGCCAGAACCACCAGTTTAATTATTCCGCGTTGATTCTCCGATCAGGCGTAATTATGTGATCGTACAAAGCGTTTCCCGCGCTATTCCGAGAATCGAACTTAAGCGGCTCCTAACTGGTGACTGTACAACTGGCCCTTAGTACTGTAGCGACTGGAAAACATTTAGTCACAAGATTTCATTTTCTTGGAAACACCGAGAAGATAATACGTAATCTTTCTCACCTGTTATTGCAGCTAGCCGTTTATTTCCACTCTGGTAGTCTGAATCTACGGATTTCGCTAATGCCGGCCGAAGTGGCCGTGCGGTTAAAGGCGCTGCAGTCTGGAACTGCAAGACCGCTACGGTCGCAGGTTCGAATCCTGCCTCGGGCATGGATGTTTTTGATGTCCTTAGGTTAGTTAGGTTTAACTAGTTCTAAGTTCTAGGGGACTAATGACCTCAGCAGTTGAGTCCCATAGTGCTCAGAGCCATTTGATTTCGCTAATAATTATAACAACGCTGATCATTCGCACACCCAATCAATCACATAAACAGCGATTTGTATTCACCAGTTCGGGTTTATTCGGCTCAGATCGTGTAGACCCGTGCGCTTTTGTCTGCGGGAAAGCTTTTTATTTCTTGATGCGATGGGGACGCCCCTGACAGAGACGTCACGTACACCTTGGACTCATTCAGAAATCAGAAATAAACTTAGAATGTGTTCAAAAACGTTGAAAAACCAACAGGGGTACGTTTCAAAATCATTTGAATAACCGATAGACCAACATGCGTTGGATGGTAGGCGCTTTGTGAAACAATGTTTTTTCGTCAAGAATATGAATTTGGCGCCCCCTGAAATTGCCCCCGGGGGGCAGATATCCCAGTTTACCCCCCCCCCCCCTCTTCCCCTCCTAGACCTACGCCTGGTGTGAATGATTCATTTTACGGTGTCTCTTAAATAAACGCACCATATTGGCATCCCGTGAAAGACTTAGTGCTCAAAAAACATCTTCCCGTTTCATTACATAAAACATTGACAGTAGTATTGCTGTTTCAGAACCGACGGCGCTGCTACAGCTCTGCAAGGGGCCATGAAACGGCGAGAGATCTCCACGCTACAGGTCGGAAGGGTTCCTACGCGGCGGCTCACTAAGTCAGTTCAAGGAAGGACTGGATAAATTTTAAACTCGTGTGGGAAAGCGTGGCCAGTTATACTTTACGCCCCTTATACCACCATCTACGGACTCTCTGGCTAAGCTGAGACATTTCTGGAGATTTACTACGAGTGGGGAGTTCTTGCAAAGTGTTTCAAATTTAATAACTGTGTTATGCAAAGATCAAGTCCCGCAGTAAACCCTGGCGCTCACCGCAGTCTTCGCCCATAACGCGCCAAATTACAGTTCGCGAGCGATAACTTCTGCGTGCCGGTGGAAAGACCGTTGCTTGACGCGGGTGTTAATGGCGGTGAAATGCAGATGGAGGCGAAAGAGGCGAACACAGTGTTGTCAGACTTACCGCCTAAAAATACCGTGTGAAACACTAGTTGTCAAAAAACTGATATTTTACAAAAAGAGTTTATTTAAACAATTTCGGATAAAGGTTTTGAAAGATCGACTCATAAAGCCACGGCGACAGACAGGTCGATCGCATTTCATGCTCGCGTCTTATGACCTCCTTGGTAAGTATCAACATGGGTTCCGTAAACAGCCATTGTATGACACCCAGGTCGCTCAGTTTGTTCACGAGACCCAGAGGACGGCAGATACCGCAGCCCAGGTTGATGCCGTGGTCCTCGACTTGTGGAAAGTTGGTCCCCTAATGAACGAAATAGGAGCGAGCGAAACGTAGGACCAGCTCTGAGACTGGATTGAAGAGTTCCCAAGAACCAGAACACTGTATGTTATTCTTGAGGGAAGGAAATTTTCAGACGTAGAATTTACTTCGGGCGTGCCCCCGTGGCTATGTTGCGAACTTTCAGAGATGATGGACAAAGAAAAAAAGTATCAATTTAAGATAAGGAACCCAGGTTCTGGAATGACCGACCACAAACTGTAAGCGAAAAACGTTTTGATACCTCCGACAGTGGCTTACATGTACAGGTACTGTTGTTGCTAAGACTGTAGGGTAGGGGCTTTCAGAGGTCTTGTACGGACCAAATTAAGGAGAAAAATGTTCGGTAAACATGGGCTCCAGAATGAGATTTTCACTCTCTAGCGGAGTGTGCGCTGATATGAAACTTCCTGGCAGATTAAAACTGTGTGCCGGACCGAGACTCGAACTCGGGACCTTTGCCTTTCGCGGGCAAGTGCTCTACCAACTGAGCTACCCAAGCACGACTCACGCCCCGTACCTTCGCAGGAGAGCTTCTGTAAAGTTTGGAAGGTAGGAGACGAGATACTGGCAGAAGTAAAGCTGTGAGTACCGGGCGTGAGTCGTGCTTGGGTAGCTCAGTTGGTAGAGCACTTGCCCGCGAAAGGCAAATGTCCCGAGGTCGAGTCTCGGTCCGGCACACAGCTTTAATCTGCGAGGAAGTTTCATGGGCTCCAGACTCCATACCTTAAGAGCTATGGGCATTGTTTATCGTGTCTTCTGAGAAACCCATCTTGAAACTCATTTCTTCTACTGAACAAGTGCTCTTTATTCTCAAGGTATGCATTTTTAGCCAACGGCCTTGCCGCAGTGGTAACACCGGTTCCCGTCAGATCACCGAAGTTAAGAGCTGTCGGGCTGGGCTAGCACTTGGATGTGTCACCATCTGGTCTGCCGAGCGCTGTTGGCAAGCGGGATTCTCTTTGCCCTTGTGAGGCAAACTGAGGAGCTACTTGATTTAGAAGTAGCGGCTCCGGTCTCGTAAACTGACATACGGCCGGGAGAGCGGTGTGCTGGCCACACGCCCCTCCATATCCGCATCCAGTGACGCCTGTGGGCTGAGGATGACACGACAGCCGGTCGGTACCATTGGGCCTTCCAAGGCCAGTTCGGAGATTTTTTTACGAATTTTTAGAGCCCCTGTTTACTAGATTTTTTTTTCTTGATTTTATTCCCATTATCACCTTTAAAAGACGCCTATCCTATGACGATAAGAAGAACAATACCGGTTCATCAGAGGTATGGGAACGATTTTCGCTTATAACTTTCGACTCGTCGTTTCCGGACCAAAGTCTCTTGCCTCAAATAAATACATTTACCCTGCTACATGACCCCTGAAAGTTTGTAACGCCATCACGGAATCAAATGGTTCAAATGGCTCTGAGCACTATGGGAATTAGCATCTGAGGTCATCAGTCCCCTAGAACTTAGAACCACCTAAACCTAACTAACCTAAGGACATCACACACATCCATGCTCGAGGCAGGATTCGAACCTGCGACCGTAGCAGCAGCGCGGTTCCAGACTGAAGCGCCTAGAACCGCTCGGTCATAGCGGCCGGCATCACGGAATCAACCTGCGTAAAACGCGTTGTGGATAGTCATGAATGTTCGAGGAAACGTTCGTGGATGATGCTGTTATGTGCAGAAAAATCGCAAGGCTAAGGAGTTTGTAGCTGGAAGACCTTGCTTTATGCAGGGATTGACAATTTATCCAAAACGTGAACTACTACGTAAGCTATTGCAGAAAAACGAGCGGATACTCCTTTGCTGTTTGACTGCACTATTGCTGAACAACGCTAGATACAATCAAATCTATTTAATATATGGAAGAATGCGTACGGACCGATTTAAAACGGAACAACGTAAAGCTCATCGCATCAGATGCAGATTTCAGATAAGGATTCATCGGAAGAATCATCAGGAAGTGAATTCCACCTGTAAATGAGGTAGGTTACGAAACGCTTGTTCGACGAATACCTCAGTAATTGCTGCTCATTCTGGTACCCTAACCAGGTACGACTGATAGAGGAAGCAGGTAAGATCCAAAGAAGAACAGCGCGGTTCCTCATGGTGTCGTACACTAAGCGGCAAAGTGTCAGGAGATGCTCAACAAACTCCACTGAGAGAGGCTGCAAGAGTGGCGTGGTGCGTCTCGCCGTGGTTAGCTGTTAAAGTGCGTGCGTTCCTAGACTAGTCAACAAATATTTTGCTTACACATCTATATTTACATCTACATCAATACTCTGCAATTCACACTTAAGTGCCTGGCAAAAGGTTCGCCACTTTGACACTATTTTTCTTCCGTTCCATTCTCTAATAGCTCGCGGGAGAAACGAACACTTAATTCTTCCCGTGCAATATCTGTCTCACCGCAACGAAAACCGCCTTTGTTTTAATGATCGCCACATCAACTCGTGCATCATATCCTTGGCACTTTGTCCCATATTACGCGGTAGTACAAAGCGAGCTGACCTTCCTTGGACTTTTTCAATGTCCTCCGTCAACACTATGCGACCCGGATCCCATACTGCACAGTTACACTCCAGAAGAAGGCGGACAAACATAATGTAAGCAATCTCTTTAGCAGACCTGTTGCATATTCTGAGCATTTTGCCAGTTAATTGCAGTTTTCGTTTCGCCTTCTCTACAATTTAGTTGAATTCACAGTATCTTAGATTTGTGTGATTTGTCGCGTAAACGAAATTTCACGGATTCCCCTTAGTAATCATGTGGATGGTCTCACACTTTTCATTATTTCGGGTCAACTGCCACTTTTCGAAGCATACAGATATTTTGTCTAAATCATTTTGCAATTAATTTTGAACTTCTGGTGACTTTAGTAGACGTAAAATGACAGCATCATTTGCAAACGGCCTACGATGGCTGCTCAGATTGTCTCCTAAATCGTTTACATACAAGGGTGAGTCAAATGAAAACCTTAAATTTGTAATAACAAATCGAAATTTCGAGACGTTATCCTGTAAGTTGTAAGCGTGCTACAAACAGCGTGCAGAATGGCCTGCAGGTGGCAGCATGGTGTAGATGCACACATACCGTCGTAGCATCAGTATAAAGATGGCCGCCCCACTTGCGACTTGCACCAGGGGAGAACAGCGTTCTGTTATTCGGTTTTTGCGTACTGAAGGTGTGAAACCTATTGAAATTCATCGAAAAATGAAGGTTCAGTACGGTGATGCATGTTTCTCATAGCAGCAAGTCTACGAATGGAGTAGGAAGTTCGCAAATGGTGTGACTTCAGTGGAAAATGACCTCGTCCAGGTCAGGCACAACGAGTTGTGACTCCACAGAACATTGCCGCAGTTGAAGCCATAGTGAAGGAAAACCACCGAGTGACACTGAAAGACATTGCAGCATGTTTACAGATTAGTCATGGGTCACCGGCCGTGGTTGCCAAGCGGTTCTAGGCGCGTCAGTCCGGAACCGCTCGACTGCTACGGTCGCAGGTTCGGATCCTGCCTCGGGCATGGATGTGTGTGATGTCCTTAGGATAGGTTTAAGTAGTTCTAAGTTCTAGGTGAGTGATGACCTCAGATGTTAAGTCCCATAGTGCTCAGAGCCATCAGAACCCATTTCAAGTCATGGGTCAGCACACGACGTTGTGCATGATGTGCTCCAGTTTCACAAAGTGTCTGCAAGATGGGTGCTACGGCAGCTGGCTCCTGAAATGAGAGAACGACGTGTTGATGCTTGTGAATAACTTTTTCGGCGCTTTGAACGAGAAGCTGAGGCTTCCTTGCAAGTATCATTACTGAGGAAGAAATCTGGCTTCACTTCCACAACCGGAAACGAAGAGAGCGAGCAAGGAATGGCACGATTCCTCATCACCAAAACCAAAGAAGACCCATCAGCAGGGAAGGTTATGCTGTCTCTCTTTTGGGACAAAAAGGCGTCATTTTGGAGCATTACATGCCTAGAGGGACCACTGTCACCAGTGCATCAAACACAGATCTCCTAAAAAATCATCTGCGGCCTGCAATCCAATCAAAGCGAGGTGGATTGCTGTCAGCAGGTGTCCTTTTGCAACATGACAATGCAAGGCCCCACACTGCCCGTACAACAGTTGCAACAATCATAGACCTGCATTTCGAGTGTCTTCCTCATCCACCATTCTCACCAGACCTTGCCCCAAGTGATTTTTATATGTTTGTACCATTCAAAGACGCAATGGGAGGAAAGAAGTTCCGTTCTGATAAAGAGGTACGCCACGCGGTGCATTAGCGGTTGCGCGGACTACCAAAAAAATTTATTTTTAAAGGAATTTATGCACTTTGTAAGCGCTGAAGGACTTGCATTGAGCGTGGGGGAGATTATATTGAAAAGTGATACAGCTTTGTACCGGTTCTGCGTAATAACTAATATTTAAAAAATATTTAAGGTTTTCATTTGACTCACCCTCGTATATCAGGAACAGCAGAGGGTCTATAACACTTCCTTGGGGAACGTCAGATATCACTTCTGTATTACTCGATGACTTTCCGCCAATTATCTTTCAGACACAAAATCACGTTCCAGTCGCACAACTGAAACGATGCTCCGTACCCACGTGACCTGATCGTAAGCCGCCTGTGAGGAAGCCGCCTTATCTCGCAAAAAGACGATGAAGGTAAAAATAGAGTTTAAAGTTAGTTCTTCCCACGCACCATTCGCGACTGAAACAAGAAAGATGGGAAGTGACGGTGGAACGCGAAGCACCCTTCACCGCACACCGTAAGGTGGCTCGCGGAGTGTAGAGGTGAATGTAGATTTCGGTCCATAGCGCTGTTCCCGCTATTATCAGGTGTCGCTCGGACGTAACGCAGCTGTGGCTTCCGGTGTGCAAGTTTCGCCACGCATCCGGCAGGAAGGGACCTGATAAATGCTTTCTGCACGGCGATACACACCGAGCCCCATGTCACATGAGCTGCGCGTCGTAAACAGGGGAGCGCAGAGCAAGTAAGCAACACAGGCGTTCGTCGTACTAGGAGTGGCCGAGCAGTCAGAGGCGCCATGTCACGGATTGCGCGACCCTCCCGCGGGAGGTTCGAGTGCTGCCTCGGGCGTGGGTGTGTGTTTTGTCCTTAGCGTAAGTTCTTTTAAGTAGTGTGTAAGTCTAGGGACCGATGACCTCAGCAGTTTGGTCCCTTAGGAATTCACACACATTTGAACATTTGACGAGAGAGGTTCCAGCTGCTGTGGCACATGCCTGCAGTCCTGAAACAAATGGAATCTCGGCGTCATAGTACTCCAGCAAGTAACCAGAGGCGCCAAAGGAAAATGTCCCAGCACAATGGAAAGGAGCCTTTGGCGTCATTGGCTGCGAGGCCCCTTGCGGGGCAGGTCCTTGGTGCATTCGACTCCACACTGGGCGACCTGCACCCAGGATGGGGATGAAATGATGATGAAGACAACACAACACCCAGTCCCTGAGCGGAGAAAATCTCCGACCCACCCGGGAATCGAACCAGGGCCCGTACGACGGCAATCCGTCACGCTGACCACTCAGCTATCGGGGCGGACAGCCCAATGGTGAAGTCTAGCATCGGGCAATAAATCATTTTCTGCAACTCGAGCGGAATGGCGCTGCAACAGTCCATGCAGCGTTCATGGAGCACTACGGCTACAATGCACGACGGCAACAATGAAAATTTTTTGAAAATCTAACAAGGATTAGTTTCTAAAAAAATCTGAAATTATTTTATTCTTTTTCATTATACATTCTAAGACGAAAAACAACACAAAGGAATTATCAGAATGTGACGGAAATCGGTAAATGTGATGTACATGTACAGACAAACAGATGATTACAATTTCAGAAAAATTGGGTGACGTATTGAAGAGAAAGAGTTTCACAAATTCAGCAAGTCAATAGCGCGTTGGTCCACCTCTGGCCCTTACACGTGCAGTTATTCGGCTTGGTTTTGATTAGAGTTGTTGGATGTCCTCCTGAGGGTAACCGTGCCAAATTCAGTCTGATTTGAGCGTTAGATCGTCAAAATCCCGAGCTGGTTCGAAGGCCGTGTCCATAATGCTCCAAACGTTCTCAATGGGGGAGACATATGGCGGTCTTGCTGGCTGGGTTTGACAAGTACGAAAACAAGGAGTAGAAACTCTCGCCGTATGTGAGCGGGCATTATCTTGCTGAAATGCCTAGGATGACGAGCCATCAAGGGCAACAAAACGAAGCGTCTTCTGCCTGAAATCTCATTGAGTGGAGTATAATTCTCTTCGTTGATGAGTCCCGCTTCTGAGCCAGGTGACCAGCGAAGACATGTCTGGAGACGTCCCGGACACCAGTGGGATACGAACCCCACTATCACACGGCATACGGACTGACAACCAGGAGTGATTGTCTTAGGTGCCATTCTTGTTTTCAGAGCAGGACTCCTTTGGTTCTCATCCACTGCAGCCTTACAGCACAGCAATACTTCGACGACTTTCTACGCACCGCTTCGTTGCCCTTCATGGCAAGACATTGTTGGCTTACATTTCAGCAAGATAATGCCCGAGTACACACGGCGAGAGTTTCTACTGCCAAACGCTACCTTGGCCAGCCAGGTCGCCAGATGTCTCTCCAGTTGAGAACGTTTGGAATATTATAGGCAGGGTCCTAAAACCAGCTCAAGATTTTGACGATCTCACTCGCAAATCAGGCACAACTTGGCACGGCATCCCTCGGGAAGACATCCAAGAATTCTACCAATCAACACGAAGCCGAATAACTGCTTGTACAAGTGCCAGAGGTGGACCAAAATATTACTGATTTGCTCAATTTGGTAAGCTCTTTCTCCTGAATAAATCATCCAATTTTTCTGAAATTCTAATCATTGTTCTAGAGATCCTCTTATCACAGCTTGTTGCAGGCCTTTGCTTCTGAGTGTTCCACTTTTTACAAACGGCTTTGTATGTTATACACGCCGAATTTATTTAACGGGGAAAAATGCAGAGAAGCATTCACAAGAGGATAAGAAGCAAAAAAGCTCATATGGGCATATGGCCGGAAATGCATAGTGTCTATGCTGCAGAGTGTTTATTAATAATCATGTCTGTTGAGCAAAATGCGGTGCACAACATGCTATGATGAGACCATCATTAGATAAGGTATGTGCGAACAGAACACAGCAGCGACTAATGTACAATTCAAGTTTTCGAACCTGCGTCACGGGCAGCATGAATGTGCGTCTGGGAAGGTCTCTGCATACATAACTTCGTATGTGTGCCTCCACAGGTAGAAGCCCAAGGGGTTGCGGTACAGTGACTGGTTTCTCCATGCCCCTGAACTAATTCATTGACCATGTTGTTGAGACGCCTCTGCACAGAAATGGTTAAGTGTGGTGCAGCATCATCGTGTAGTAGCCACATTACCCTTCATGCCACCAAAGGTACATCTTCCAGCAGGGGACGCAGGGGCACCTACAGGAAAAGTAGATATGCCTTACCTGTGAGGCAGTGTGAACGGATGACTGCTCCCAAGAAGTAGCCACTAGTAACACAGGCCAACGAAAAATTTTTTTAAAACTTTTTTTACTGTGATAGCTGATCTTCATAGATTTTTATGAGCTGAATCCAAATCTAGCCTCGTTTTTTTTTGTATCACCCACAGTTTTTGAGCAATGTGCTTTTTATTATATAGTATAAAAATCCTATGCTATAAAGTAAACGGGGAAATTAATGAAACGCTTTTTCATAAGCATGGTTTGTATTTACAGTAAGCTACTTAAAACAATGGTACGTGTTAATAGAGGTTTCACTTATCAGATGGAATTGGCTTATATTTTCTTTCTCTTTTTTCTTTGGAGCTTCTTGTGTCGCTTTTTCTACGACGAGTCGCTTGCTGAACTTCTCGGTGAAGTGGCCAACAGTAGTCCCTCATCATGTTGGCGTTCCAGAGGCCTTGGTAGCGTTTATCCGTCACATTAATGTCCTGGTGGAAACGCTCTCCTTACTCCTCACTAACATCTCCCATATTGTCCGTGAAGTAATCAAGGTGACTGTTCAAAAATCGAACTTTCAGCCTCATTAAACATCCAAAAGTTTTAAACTTTTTTAACATTGTAGCTATAATAGAAATGTTTTCTGCGTCTTTTTCATGTCGTAATGACTTGCTTGAATGATACCCATGCTTCTTTCTCATTTAAGGTCATTGTGGATTCAGAATTAACATGAAACATCAATTTTATAATGCCAGGTCTGACAAACACGCCTTCTTTTAGTTTAGCTTCTGAAAGATGTGGAAACATTTGGCAGAGGTACTTAAAACATGGTCCGTCTTTAGGCAAAGCCTTTACAAACTGTTTCATTAGGCCTAACTTTATATGTAGAGGTGGTAGAAGTACGTTTTTTGGATCTACAAGGTTTTTGCGTTAAATGTTCTTCTCAACAGGTTTTAAAGACTCCCTCGCAGGCCAGTTCTTTCTGCACCAGTGTTGACCCCTAGCCCTATTGTTCCATCCACACAAGAAACACGGAAATTTGGTAAAGCCATCTTGCTGACCAAGATGCATGCATGTTACTTTTAGATCGCCACATATCATCCAACCATGAGCAAAATAGCCTATTTTATTTAGCACTATTGCTACGTTTTCATAGCTTTCTTTCATATGTACAGAATGTCCAACAGATATTTATTTATTTTTATTTATTTATTTATTGTCCCGTGGGACCAAATTAAGGAGAAGTCTCCATGGTCATGGAACGAGTTAATACATGAAATTATAACATGATAGTAGAAACAAATAAAGTGAAATATAAGAAACATATTCAGGCGATATAGATGCATACATGTTACCATTGTGTAATAAAACATCCTTTAAACTAGTTTTGGATGAATCAATAAACAGCCTCCAGTCTTCCTTTTAGTATTCAATACAAACTCATTCATCACACCAGGAATGTCTGAGGAGTACGCTACATCAACTTCTTGAAAAAACCTGAAAAATTGCTGATCTCTCTTTCTATACATGTATATGCTGGTTCCAACTGCCAATAAGTTCTTTTCTTTTAATCGAGAGCCAAGCAATTAAGCTTTTTCTTTCGTTACGTCCAGGCCCCCAACCAAATCGTTAAGCTCGGTCTGAGTAAACAATTTGGGTTCTAGACTTTCTGTATTACAATGGAATGCATCATCTTATGTTCATCTAAATCAGATTGTGTATCAGAAAATACTTCTGTTGGAATAGAATTTAAATGATCTGGTGGTTCAGAAACCAGCAAATGCACACCATGTCCTACAGGTCGGATGGCGGACGGAATGTTAGGGTAGCTTATTACCTTCTTGTTTTTCGAATTATGACCAGTAATATCAACACTGCAAAAGTAGCAATCACCAGACTGATTTCTTGGCTCCCTCCATACCATAGGAACTGCAAATCTAAAGGCTTATTCTCCTTTTTGGAACATTTTCTCAGATGTTCAACACACACATAACATACCTTATGCAGCGCCCAAGATTTATCTTGATCACTAAGTTTAGATTCAAAGTACCGGGTGATCAAAAAGTCAGTATAAATTTGAAACTTTAATAAACCACGGAATAATGTAGATAGAGAGGTAAAAATTGACACACATGCTTGGAATGACATGAGGTTTTATTAGAACCAAAAAAACACCCCATATTGTTAGACGCGTGAAAGATCTCTTGCGCGCGTCGTTTGGTGATGATCGTGTGCTCAGCCGCCACTTTTGTCATGCTTGGCGTCCCAGGTCCCCAGAGCTCAGTCCGTGCGATTATTGGCTTTGGGGTTACCTGAAGTCGCAAGTGTATCGTGATCGACCGACATCTCTAGGGATGCTGAAAGACAACATCCGACGCCAATGCCTCACCATAACTCAGGACATGCTTTACAGTGCTGTTCACAACATTATTCCTCGACTACAGCATTTGTTGAGGAATGATAGTGAACATATTAAGCATTTCCTGTAAAGAAGATCATCTTTGCTTTGTCTTACTTTGTTATGCTAATTATTGTTATTATGATCAGATGAAGCTCCATCTGTCGGACATTTTTTGAACTTTTGTATTTTTTTGGTTCTAATAAAAGCCCATGTCAATTTGTGCCTCTCTATCTACATTATTCCGTGATTTGTTCAGTTTTCAAATTTATACTGACTTTTTGATCACCCAGTGTGATAGATAAATCTTTTTCACAAAGTCTATAATGTTTCTTTGTTGTTTTTTAATCACAAATTCACCACAAATATAACAAAAGCTGTCAGCAGTCTTTGTACAACCACGATTAGGCATTTTACTGAGTGCATGTACAGGAAATAGGAAAGTGAGGTTAGGTTGACAGTAATCAGCAGTGGTACCAACGTCATTTAATTCATTACACCTCTTTTTTAAATTATTTTAACTATATAAAAGCTGTTAAATTCTTTAAAAAATCGCTTAATTTAATAAATGTAACTGTAAAATGTGAAGAAATGTGGAGTGATACAGTTTTTTTAAGTATCACATTTGGATTTCTCATCCTAAAAAACAAAAGAATAAGGTATTTTCAGTAAAAAAGTTTTTCAATCGTTGGCCTGTGTAAACGACAGTTACACATTGAGACTAAAGCGGCCCTGCCACCATACCATGGGATTGTGTGTGGTTCACCGGTGGGAGTTGTGAAGTTCGACGAAACTGCCTCTTGACCTGTGCAACGAACCAGCGACGAAAGAGTCTCTGCAAGAGCAAGTCCGTAGGTAATAAGGTTTGCACGCGTTGTGAGTGATACAGGTACCGGCAGAAGTAATGGAAACTGTTTCATACTGTCTTCTGCGTTACTCCACGCTGGTGTTGATACTGGGATTATATCCTGTACTGCTCAGCGTTTTCCGATACAATCATTGTTTGCACAGCTGTTGAGTTGTATACAGAACGCAATGCTTTAAACGTTTTCTAAAGCGCAGCAAGGGCACCACATTCTAACCACGAGGTAGACCCCATACACTAACTCCATCTTCTCTGTACTTCACTACTGGGACGACACGCGATGACCGTTAACGTTTTCAAGGCCCTCATCAAACCGAAATCTAATTTACACAGGGTGCAGCGTGATCCATCGCTCCAAATTACTTGTTTCCAGTTGTGCACTGTCCAGTGTCGTCTCTGTTTGTACCACCTCAAATGTCCCTTAGTATTGACAACAGAAGTGTGTGGTTTACGAGTAGCTGCTCGTCAACTGCACCCCATTCTTTTTCACCCCATAAGCACAGTCATTGTTGAGCCGTGCGTGTCTCCTGTTCCCGCCATCATGTATTTTACACCCTCTTTTTAACGTACCTCGCCTCACTACGTTAATTTAAACTACTACTGTCATTGAGCACTGCTTTGCGTGAGCGGCGTTAGCAGCGCGTATCGATATATCCCTTCTCGTAGTATCTTTGCTCGACTGCTATTACTTCTCGCTCGTTGTCTGTCGTAAAGGAGTTCGGGTCGCGAGTTCGGGTCTGGCAGTCAGTTGGAACGCGTCTGGAGCGCAGTCCGGAGCTGCCAGTCGGGGAGTTGCAATGCGGCACTAGTGCAGTCGGGTTGGAGCAGCAGTGAGGTCTGGGTCGACAAGGTTCGCCCGACCATTGCCGCCACGCACCACTTGAGCCGGGCCACGGTCTTGGTGGATCGTCGGTCGGTCGTCCTACTGGACGACGCGGTTTCCCTCGCCGATCGTCCATGAGTCCGCTGTGTGTGTGTGTGTGCATCGACTCCCGATTTGTCTTCGTGCGTGTTTAGTTACTGTTGGGTATCGTTCAGGTCTTATTGCAAGTGTTTGTCAGGTTGTGTGTGTAGCTGGCGTTATTTCCACGACTATTTTAGATGTTGTCGGCATTCTGCGGGGAGTCGGTCGGTTGCTGCGGACCAGGAAAGTTATCTCCAATCGGCTGGGTCCACTGGCCGTCCCTGCACAGTTTCGGAGTGTGTGCGGAGCTGTTCGATCGTTGCGAGCTTCGTGGTTCACCGACCCAGGACGTCAAAGTTGAGTAGTGGTTTCAAGTACCCAAGCCACGTCCATTCATGTTGTGTGGTTCGTTTCTGTGGTGGGCCTTCAGCCGGTTTTATTGCATCTTGTTTAGATATATTTTTAATTATTTTATTTGTAATTGTAACTGCGTGTCTTTACTCACTTGAAATTTCCTTGATGATTTTTTAAGGTTTCTTGTTTGGAGGTCTTCAGCCGTGAAATATTTGGAGTTTGATGTGCTATTAAATTACAATAAATTACAATTTTAAGGTGAAACAGACCCCAACCTTATTTGACCCTTTCCGCAATCCTAATCACCTGTTCTGCCCAGCGGGTTTAGCGGGTGTTTCAATTGTGGTCGCTGGACTGCTAGTAGAACTTTGTAACTCAAGTGATTCCTTATGCTCATTTCATTCGATTTTTTTTAAACCAATCTCCTCAATGCTCGATGGTCCCCATCCAGCAGTATAAAGGAAGTTGAAAAAGTTTTGCACAGTCGTTTTTATTCTTTTCAGGAGGTGAATGATTTTTTTTGTGAACATACTTGGAACATTTAGTTACTCATTGAGCCTACTCAATGTAGCCTCCATCAGCTGTGACGCATCTGGCCCAACGTTCTTTCCGTGATGTAAATGCACTTTGGTAAAATTCTGGGGATTGACCATCGCTTGACACAGGAGATAAGGTCTTTCTCACTATCAAATGTTTTACCGCGCAGTTGGGCCTTCAGACGACCAGATGGAGCCAAGTCCGGACTTCAGGGAGGATGAAGAACAATTTTCCAACCCATTTTCCTGATTTTCTCCTGCATCATAAGGGCTGTATGGGGTTTGGCATTGTCATGATGCAGTCTGATGGGCTGACCCTGAAGCTGTGGTCTGTGGGTCTTGATGGCACGTCGCAGCTTGTCCAATGACAAACAGTATCGGTCCCAGTTAATTGTGGAGCCAAGTTCCAAAAAGTCAATGAAAATGACACCACACTGATCCCAGAATAAGGAGGCCATCACCTTTCGGCCTGCTGTTCTTGAAAGTCTTGGTTTCTTCTTCCGAGGGGAACCCGGATGACGCCACTCCATGGATTGGGTTTTGCTCTCAGGTACAGACAAAAACAACCATGTTTCATCCTGGGTAATGACGCCATCAAAACAATGATTACACTCTTCAGTAAAGGTCTTCATGAGACCCTCGCAAACATTCTTCCTCATCGTTTTCATTTCTCTTGTCAATAATCAAGGCACCCAACATGCACAGATTTTTATGTACCCTAGTGACAGTACCAGTGATAAAACACTACCCAATGACAAACGAGTCATTTCAGCAAGCTGTCGTGTCGTTACACATCTGTCATTTGGACGATTTGATCAATGGTCTCATTATTCACATCACTCACTGCCATCGATGGTCTACCGCACCGTGGATTGTCCAGTAGAGAGAAATCGCCTTCTTTAAACCTCTGCAACCACCGCTGGATTCTGCTGCAATCCACTGTGTCCTCCCCATAAACAAGGAGCAACTTCCTGTGAATCGATGTGGCAGAGTCATCGCCGTTCTTGAAGAGGAACTCCATCACCGACCGTTGTCGCAACCTGACGTCTACTTCACGGTCCATTATGGCTCACCTGTAAAATAAGAAAATACTTTTATTTAACAACTTATAGCTAAATGTTCCATGTATGTTCACAAAAAATTTCATTCTCCTCCTGCAAAAAATAAAAAAAAGTAGACACGACTGTGCAAAACTTTTTAACGCCCTTTGTAGATGAGAGATGCCAGGTCTTGTTTTGGCTGTGGTTGTTCTTGCGCGTTTCCATTTTCCAGTCACCTCATAAACACTCGACTTGAGCAGACTTAGATGAGTTGAAATATCCCTGATGGATCTGTTACTCAGGTGACACCTAATGACTAGACCATGTTCGAGGTGCCTGAGCTCTTCTAACGGACCCAATCTGCCGTCACTGTTTCTTCATTGACAACTCAGTGCTCCCCACTTCCATTTACACTGGCGGGCCCACCTTTCGAGATTTCTAGCAGTCAACTCCACATTGCATAGGGACGACTGGATACTTTTATGAGATACTGTGAAACGGGGAAGGAGATTCTGTATGGCGTTTTCATCAAAATGAGAGTGTGGTTTGTTGACTGGAAAGCCTTGCAGTGCCGTTCAGGTGGGGCACCTTTCCAGGTTTCACAGACCTCCTTTGAAGATTATGATCTACCGCTTGTAGAAAGTATGCTACAGAAAACAAAGTCTAGTCTCGTATCTTTATTTCTCAAGCCCTCAGCTGCGAGGCTAAAGGCACGACTGGCGTGTTAGTATGTGCCGTCAAGAGTTCAGAGCTGAATTCAGTGTTTTTTGATACGAGAGGAAATGTTCATGTTACGATTTGTGTCTAAAGAAGGCACAGTATTTTGGTGGGGTTCTCCAGTTGGAGGAAATCCTCACAACTGGGTGGCAGCGCTTCTTAATTTTGCAAGTGACTACAAGCACTGAAACTTCCTGGCAGATTAAAACTGTGTTCCGGACCGAGACTCGAACTCGGGACCTTTGCCTTTCGCGAGCAAGTGCTCTACCAACTGAGCTACCCAAGAACGACTCACGCCCCGTCCTCACAGCTTTACTCCTGCCAGTACCTCGCCTCCTACCTTCCAAACTTTACAGAAGCTCTCCTGCGAACCTGGCAGAACTAGCACTCCTGAAAGAAAGGATATTGCGGAGACATGGCTTAGCCACAGCATAGGGGACGTTTCCAGAATAAGCACGACTCACGCCCCGTCAGCGGGAGAGCTTCTGTAAAGTTTGGAAGGTAGGAGGCGAGGTACTGGCAGGAGTAAAGCTGTGAGAACGGGGCGTGAGTCGTGCTTGGGTAGCTCAGTTGGTAGAGCACTTGCCCGCGAAAGGCAAAGGTCCCGAGTTCGAGTCTCGGTCCGGCACACAGTTTTAATCTGCCAGGAAGTTTCATATCAGTGCACACTCCGCTGCAGAGTGAAAATCTCATTCTGGAGACAACAAACACTGTTTGGCAGGAAGGAATCAGGCGGCTATAAGCGAGCGCCGCCAGAGAGACCGGGTTTGGTCAAGGAAATGTGCGCACCAACTGGAAGTTCGGTCACAGAGATGTCCGCATCATCTTATATTTTGGTCGTGGAGGTGTCCGGATCGAATTTGGGGGATGGTAGCATTAGAAGATGGAGTGACTTGGTGTTGCATTGCGATTCAGTCCACCACATCGATTTCCGACAGGGTGTTGGCGAAGTCACCTGCACTGATGGGCCAGCACTTCTGCAGTATATAGCTAGCGCGCCCCAGTCGTGTTTACGGTGAGCACAATTCGCCGCACCGGCAGAGTAGTTCAATTCGATTTCACACTTCCGGAATCCAGGAGGATAGCTTCTCTTAAGTTCATCGCACTTGTTCCGAATGTGTGAACGCCTGGGGATAGTCCAACTTTCAGTCACTGTTTTGGTCGGGAATCTGCAGGATTAAATAGACTGCAGTTATCGTTGTACTTTGTAAATTATCAAGTAGGCAAGTAACACTGCTATGAAGTTAAATGTACACCTGAGTTTGGACACAGGATTGTCGCGGTTTTCATATTGGAGTTTGTATGTTGCTTAAAAGACGTGTTTTGCGAATAAATTTGAGTATTTAAGTAATCAGAGTTTCCGTTTGGTACTTTCACCATATTAACACTTTGCCGTCCGCATGTCTCGTACAAATTTATTCGCTTGGCGCCGGCAGCGCTAATTCGGATTACTTGGCTTGTCGTCGGCTGCTTGTCACCTTTCCGTTGATGACAAGCTTCAAACACATTGACTTTTGCGCGCTTTAATTTTTCCGGAAGTCCTCTATTTTGCGATATCGTTCAACAAACTCGAATTTTCTTTTCAAGTAGCTTCTCTGCAAGTTCTACACTGCTATAATAATCATCCAAGTAGAGGTGATGCCACTTTCTATCACAAGGTGTCAATAGTTCCATCACTGTTTTTGCTAAAGGTTGTCCAGCGCCAGAATATATCTTGAATCAGGAAATATATCCCGTACTCGAATCACACAGCATGCGAATGAGTATGTCACATTTCGGAATGATACCGTGTGGTGGACAGTTAAATTTTAAACTTTACACTCTGTTGAAAATTACTTCATCAATTGAGATGTTTTGACTTAGGTTAAACGTTTCTTTAAACTTTTTGGAAGAATAATCAATTACTAAGTGTACTTTGAAAAGCAGGTCGGCGTTATCCGGTTTATTATTGTTGTCGGAAAAATGTAAAAATTATAATATTTGTGTGAAACAGTTGCGGTACATAATTTTGCGAAATATCGGTGTGTCTGTCAACGGATTCATTGTCCAGTAATCATCGATCCTCGTTTTTTTACAATTCCCATAAGGGTAGCAAGCCAAAACCATTTTATAAGTTCGGGTCCCGTAACGTCGACAAATTTGGCAATTTTTTTATCCAGTTTCCTTCTATTGCAATTTTGACTGTAATACTTGTTGGTTTCGATGGTTCAAGTAGATCGTTTACAATATATAATTCTACGATATCCACGACGCTCTGTGTATCTTTGGGAAATATGTATGGATCCAGAGGTCGTTCAAATTTATTATTGGTCCTCAGTAAATCATAGTCTGTCTTCTTCGTCTGATTCATCCGAATCAGTTGGCAACCGTAGCATTCGTCGAATTCTTCTTGGACGAATTTCACTATCTTCCGACGATTCTGCTTCACTTTCATTTTTTTTATATCCAATGTCTTCTTCCCAATCGGCCAAGTCGTCCGGAACTTCAGACAAGACGTCCGCGCATTCATCGTAAATAATCATATCGTCTCTTTCGTCTGCCATGATGAAAGTGCACAAGTACTTATAAAAACAAAAGACTTGTTGACGTGTGTAACTTATTGTTACCTAAACAAAACACCAACAGACTGAAAAAGATACTAAAGTGCTGTCGCCGGCCACTGAGCGATACTATGCCCATGACACCACTGCGGTGTCGCCAGCCACTGAGCGATACCATGCACACGACACCACTGTGGTGTCGCCAGTCAGCAAAGTGTTAAGTTAGATGCTATCAACCTGTGGCAATGTAGATACTTCCAGTCACAGTAAACACGAGGGTTGGAAGTTAAAGAGTGGCAGCTATTTATTCACGAATGATACAAAAGAGTTACATGTTTGCAGCTGTTACTGTCCTTCAAAGTAGTCGCCAGCGTTGCGTAGAACCCATTGCCAGAGATGTGGAAGGCGTAGTATACCGTTAGCAGAGCCTTTTCTGTTGATGGTGCGAATGGAGCGGTCTAAAATTACGGTGATTCTCGTGTACGACTGTAATGGTGTTATCCTAACGCATTACGTTCCTCCATGGCAGACCGTCAATACACAGTATTATTGTTCGTTTTTGCAGCATCACCTGCGACCAGCTTTGCGAAAGCAGCGGCGACACTTTCTGCGCAACCCACCCATCATTTTGCACGACAATGCGCGGGCGCATACAGCGCAAGCTGTGGCTGTTCTGTTCGGTCGATGGGACTGGGAAGTACTGTACCATCCGCCATACTCCACAGACTTAAGTACTTGTGACTTTGATTTGATTCCGAAGATGAAGGAACCATTTGTGGCATTCGCTTGACTCTTCCAGAGATTCGACAGGCAGTAGATCGCTCCATTCGCACCATCAACAGAACAAACTCTGCTAACGGTATACTACACTTTACACACCGCTGGCAACTGGTTCTACACAACTCTGGTGACTACTTTAGAGGACAGCAACAGGTGCAAACATGTAGCTCTTTTGTATCGGTTGTGAATAAATAATTGCCACTATTTAAGTTCCTCATGCTATACAAATAAGTTTTGTTCCGATCAGATAGCGTCAATCACATTCAGGCTTATCCAAATTTCTCGCTTTAAGGTCTATGCCGAGGGCTGTAACTTCGCGTTATCCACTTAACTTGGAGCACAATCGAAATGTAAAGGATAGATCTTAAAGTAGTCCCCTGCCCAGTTAGTCTTGACAGGCTGGGAATATAACCACCTTCATGGCTTTGCAAGAGTATTGTTTGAATATTTTGGTTTAAGAGACCTGTGGACTCCGACAGATTATTTCAGAGTAACTACATGACGTTTGATTTATTGTGCTCATTTATCTTTTATTGCGCTGAAACCACACTGCAAACGTCGAACTTATGCGCTGTGTGCCTTGTTTGGAAAACAATTTGTTCCATTCAGCCACGGGACCAGTTGTTGAGAACACTGCACTGAGGTGACGAAAGTCGAGGTGCACCTCCTGGTGTCGTGTCGGAACCCGTTTTGCCCGCCATAGTGCAACAGCTCGACGTGGTATGGACTGAACAAGTCGTTCTAAGTCCCCTGCAGAAATATTGAGTGATATTGCCTCCGTAGCCGTCAATAGCTGAGAAAGTGTTAGCGGTGCAGGATTTTGTGCACCAAGTGATATCTTTATCATGTTCCATAAATGTTCGAAGACATTCATGTCGGGCAATCTCGATGGCTCTGGGTTGGCTCGAATTGACCAGAAAGTTTTTCAAACCAATCGCGAGCAATTGTAGCCCAATGACATGGCACGTTGTCATGGGTAAAAATCCCATTGCTGTTTAAGAACGAAGTCCAGGAATGGCAGCAAATGGTCAGTGATCGGTTCAGCTGGACCAGAGGACCCAGTGGATTCCAAGTAAACACGTCCCACGCCATTATGGAGCCACCAGCTGCTTGTGCACTGTGTTGCTGAAAACCTGGGTCCACGGCTTCGTGAGATCTGCGCCACACTCGAACCCTACCATCAGCTCTTACCAACTGAGATCGGAACTCATCTGAACAGGTCACCGTTTCCCACCCGTCTAGGGTCCAACCGATATGGTCACGAGTCCAGGAGAGGCGCTGCAACGACGTCGTGCTGTTAGCAAAGCCACTCGCGTCGGTCGTCTGCTGCCATAACCCATTAACCTCAAATTTCGCTGCACTCACACTGATTTCTGTGGCTATTTCACGCAGTGCTGCTTGTCTGTTAGCACTGACAACTCTACGGAAACGCCGCTGCTCTCGGTCGTTAATTGAAGACCGTCGGTCAATGCACTGTCCATGGTGAGAGGTAATTGTAGGGAAGCAGCCTACTCACGCTGTAGTAAATTCACATCAGTTTCCATTGTGTGCCAGCCAGTCTGCTGTAACTACCTCTGACATCATAAATGTTGCGCAATACTTTAAAAATCAAGCAAATAACCTAAAACTTTTCTGGCATGTCAGAAGTAATACTAAATTAATGTGTGTTAAATATCAGTTCGATAACTTTAGCCGTTTTCGAGATTTGGACGTTTTTCTGAAAAAATCATTGGCGCAACAGAAAAGAGCTAGAGACTTCAAAATTTATATTTAGATTCATCTTTCATAATGATTTAATAAAAACAGTACTTTGGATTTCACAAATTAAGACTTTAGTGGAAATTCATGATTTTCTGGTTTTCGTCTCAAAACTGAAGGAAGCAAGATAGATTAAGTAGGCTAATAAATAAGGCTAGGATGTTTAGATTTAAATAGGTTGGAGGTCCGCTATGACTATGAAGATGTGAAAAGTTTCTTTTGAATACCTATAAAATTATAGCGATAGCGGATCTCAAAAGGGCCAGTTCAGAGCTCATCTACTGCGTGCAGTGTAATTAAATTAATTCTCTCGCCCAAAATATTTAACTTAGCCACATCAAAATTTTATTATCAATACTTACCTGCGTGCTGAATGCACATTTAAATTAAGAGCTTCATCGGCCATCAGCAAAAGAAGCTATAATTTATTGTGTGACTTGAAGTGGTGCGTTACTAGCCCAGCGGCTAGTCGGGAGAGCCGATTTGATCAGGCGTTCCCTTAGCCGTCCGCACCGCGGCTTTATATATAAGAACGCTGCACGAGGAAGCAAGGCCCCAGTTCTCTCCAGACGCTGAATAACACGCCATCTGTGTTGGGAGTCGCGTCGCATAGGTATCACTGCTACAAACAGCCTCGGGTGCCGTATTAAGTTACTAGAGATACGCGGAACCATGGAATCATTTCAAGTGAAGTGTTAATTCTTGGATGATTTTCATTATCTAGCTTCAGTTTGCGTATTGTCGTATTTTCACGTGCCGTCGCGGGACAGACATTCTACCAATTATTTAGCGTGGCGTTTGATGAAATAATCTCATCAAATTATGGCGAGCATTCTTTTTAATATTTAATTCGGACATTTATAGTTGCATCAGCGCATTAGACTCTGAACTGCTCTGTTAGTTAGGTTGTAGGGATACTTGTGTTTTTTATCAGTGAATTTCAGAATATATTCAACTATTTTGGAAAATCGTTTTTGATTAGAAATCACGGACAATCTCCTAATTCCTCAGAGCTATAAGCTGCAGCTATAATGGTATTCTCAGATGAAGTGGGCACTAGGAACTCTAATTACAGGCTTCACGTTTTGTTAAATCACTTTCTGGGTGCTAAAAAAGTAAATAGAGAGCCAGTGTTGAGAACGGCGAAAGACAGCATTAACAACATTCTAAAAGCCAGAAACTGATTCAACATGCAAGTATTTATACAGCAATTTATTTTTACTAATTAACCGCCGCCCCACAGTAATGTCTTAAATTTGGTATACTCGGCGCACACTTGACACTGTGGATCTCGGAATACTGAATTCCCTATCTGTTCCTAAGTGAAATTTCCCATGTGTCTAGCTGCAACTACCACTCCACGTTCAAAATCTGATAATTCCCGTCGTGCAGCCATAAACACGTCGGAAACGTTTTCACGTGAATCACCTGAGTACAAGGGACAGCTCCACCGATGAACTGCCCTTTTATAGCTTAGGTACGCGACACTAACGCCATCTGTATTTGTACATATCGCCATCCCTTGACTTTTGTCACGTCAGCGTAATGCCCACTGTACTCTTTGGTCTCAAGCTTGCATTCATTAGTGCTCGTTCTGTGTCAGGTTCGCTTACCTCACGGTGTTGGTTGTACGAGGGTTGTCCAGAAAGTAAGTTCCGATCGGTCGCGAAATGGAAACCACTGGGAAAATCCGGTAAAGCTTTGCACAGGTGTGTTGGGCAGTGTCTCTAGTATGCCCGTCGATCGCGTCGGGTCGCTCTTTTCAGTTCTGAGTGAACAGTGAGCACGTAAAGATGCTTAGAACAATAGTGTCTCCCGCCAAGTATGAGGGCCTGATTAGAGATTTCAAATGGTTCAAATGGCTCTAAGCATTATGGGACTTAACATCTGAGGTTATCAGTCCCCTAGACTTAGAACTACTTAAACCTAACTAACCTAAGGACATCACACACATCCACGCCCGAGGCAGGATTCGAACCTGCGACAGTAGCAGCCACGTGGTTCCGGACTGAAGCGCCTAGAACCGCTCGGCCACAGCGGCCGGCTAGAGATTTCGACTGTGTCATGCAGCCCACATAACACAAATGGTTCAAATGGCTCTGAGCACTATGGGTCTTAACATCTGAGGTCATCAGTCCTCTAGAACTTAGAACTACTTAAACCTAACTAACCTAAGGACATCACACACATCCATGCCCGAGGCAGGATTCGAACCTGCGACCGTAGCGGTCGCGTGGTTCCAGATTGCAGCGCCAAGAACCGCTCGGCCACACCGGCCGGCCACATAACACAACTGTCGAGCAATTCCTTCTTCGTGCCAGTTCTCGGCCGCACACCGCAGGGGCAATGAAGGCGCTCCTGCAGCGTTTGCGATGAGAAGTGTTTGATCACCCACAATACAGTCCGTAATTGGCTCCCCATGAGTCTCATCTCTGCTCACAAAAACCGCTGGCTATGAAGATAAAATTTTTCCACAGACAACGAGCTACAGACCAGTGCAGATAGCTGGCCGAAAGCACAGGCGGCTGCTTTCTATGACGAGGATATTGGAAAGTTGATACGACACTACGTCAAAACTCGAAGTTGGAACGGCGACTATGTAGAGAAGAAGGTGGAAGCAAGGTGTACCTTTTTTTTTTTGTCATCAGTCTACTGACTGGTTTGATGCGGCCCGCCACGAATTCCTTTCCTGTGCTAACCTCTTCATCTCAGAGTAGCACTTGCAACCTACGTCCTCAATTATTTGCTTGACGTATTCCAATCTCTGTCTTCCTCTACAGTTTTTGACCTCTACAGCTCCCTCTAGTACCATGGAAGACATTCCCTCATGTCTTAGCAGATGTCCTATCATCCTCTCCCCTCTCCTTATCTGTGTTTTCCACATATTCCTTTCCTCTCCGATTCTGCGTAGAACCTCCTCATTCCTTACCTTATCAGTCCACCTAATTTTCAACATTCGTCTATAGCACCACATCTCAAATGCTTCGATTCTCTTCTGTTCCGGTTTTCCCACAGTCCAGGTGTACTTAACTCTTGCAAATAAAACATTTGTGGTTCACACTGTGGTTTCCATTTCGCGACCGATCGGAACTTACTTTCCGGACAACCCTCGTATATTAACCGTGATACATAACATTATTGAAAGGTCTCCTGGCGAACAGTTGGTAGATGAACACCTGATTTGGGGCTTCACACGTCGCAGTACTTTAGCATTGAGGGGTCTATTCTGTGCTGAACTTTTTCATGTTTCGATAGCACATTCCTTTTCATAGTTCTTGAGGTATTTTCGCATAAAAATTTTGAGTTATAAATCGAATAAATCGTAATTAGAAACTTCTTAGCAGGTGCAACTGTTTTATCCATTTCCGTCACTGTTTCTACGGTGACTGTATTACTTTTGTAAAATTAAGTACAATCGCCTTCAGTCACCATGGTGACGTTATTTCGAAACACAATGCCCAGCCCTGCGGGCTCGTCTCCAGGTGCTTTCACAATCTACATCGATCATTTTTCCAGATTTAGGTTAATTCTGGTCCCGGTGAGATTACTATGTTATATTACGAAGCAGGCACATTCTGGAAATAAGTTTACAAAACTAATTCAAGTCGAAAAAGACCTTATTGTTTCCAGTGGTGGATTGAAGATTTGTGAAGCACAGTATGGGTGAACATGTTTCTGTGCATATATACAAAATTCGTGCTACAGTACATTTTGTAACACAAAACAAAACAAGCCATCAATTTCAAACGTAGATGTACTGCATTTCTGCAAATACACGGGTGTTATTATTTTAACGGAGATGCGAAGTCGTTATATTATTAAATATACATGATATTTACAAAATTTGTAAATGACGTGCTGTATAACTAATAATAATGTATGGCTTGGTATGTCCTTTGAAGTAATAACACCCATGTATGCAGTATCTTTAAGTTTAAAATTCTTTGCAATTGTTTACCTTGTATTACAAAATTTGCCGTACAGCGAAAATTGACAAAATTTGTAAATGATTTCCTGAACTAGTAATATAATGGCTTTGTATCTCCTTTGAAATAATACCACCTGTGTATTTGTAGAAAGCCGGCCGCTGTGCCCGAGCGGTTCTAAGCGCTTCAGTCCGGAACCACGCGGCTGCTACGGCCGCAGGATCGAATCCTTCCTCGGGCAAGGATGTGTGTGATGTCCTTAGGTTAGTTAGGTTTAAGTAGCTCTAAGTCTAGGGGACTGATGACCTCAGATGTTAAGTCCCATAGTGCTCAGAGCCATTTAAACCGTTATTTGCAGAAATGCAGTAACTCTACGTTTGAAATTCTTTGACTGTTTTGTCTTTTGTTTACAAAAGTGCTGTAGAACGAGATGTGTATGTATGTACATAAACATGTTTACTCTTAATGTGCTTCACAACCTTTGTATCTACTACTGGAAACAGTAAGTTAGTTTTCGATATATATTAGTTCTGTAAACTTATTTCCATAATGTGGCCGCTTTGTAATATAACGTTGTAATTCCATCAGGAACTGACTTAATCTAAATGTGAAAAAAAAAAAAAAACATGTAGACCGTCAAAGCAGCTGGAGGTGAGTCCCCGGGACCCGAAATGCATCGTGCATTGAAATGAAATTACGTTTGTGACTGAAGGCGGATGTTTTTTATTTTATTAAATAAATAAGGAATCGAAGCTGGGACCTCTGTTCCGCGCGGGCAAAGTGCTCTACGACTCTGGCACCCCAGGGTGGCTCCCGACCCGCCCTCAAAGCTTTACTTCTGCCAGTAACTCATATCCCACCTTCCAAACTTCACAGCTCCTGCGTATCTTACGAGACTAGCAGTCCTGGAATACAGGAAACAATCGCCCGGGCTGTGGCTAACCTATGTCTCCGCAACGTCCTTTCTTCCAGGAGTGCCAAACCTGCAAATTACGCGAGAGAGCTTCTGTGAAGTTTGGGACGTGGGAGACGAGTCAGTGGAGGAAGTAAAGTCGTGAGGGCGGGACGTCAGTCGCGCCTGGATGACGCAGTCGGTAGAGCAGTGGGCCGCGCCGTCCCGGGTTCCACTCCCAGTCTGGCACACAGATTGGCTGGTTGGTTTAAAAGGGGGGGGAGGAGGGAGGGAAGGGACCAAACTGCTTGTTCATCGGTCCCAGGCACACAGCTTCAATCTGCCACGAAGTTTCATATCAGCGCTCACTGTGCTGCGAGTGAAAAATTCATTCTAGAAATCGCTATTACTTTATCTCCCTGTAACGGGCCCCTGGAGACAGCAGGTTTTTTTTGTACGGAAATTGTCAGAAAATGTTTATGGACAACTTTCGAAATTTCTTAGTTTGAGTTTGGATAAACGCTGTGTATAAATGACACGCTGCGCACGGCGGTGGGAAGACCATACAACGTGTTTCACAATTCCCATTACAGGCTTCCAGGATTTGCGGAAGGGGCATTCAGGGACATACATGAAAGGACGACAAACACAAAATACGATGCGTGTTTTTGAAGTAAGGTCCTTTAGAACATAAGTACACAACGAAAGCTTATTTCAAAAAAGGAACTTTATTTTCAGAAAGTACATACTTCACTCTATTTTTCGACATAGTTGCCAAGTTTGTTCAAATACATATCATACCTCTCAACCAATTTTAAAATACCCTCTTCATAATAACTTGGCGCCTGCTCCGATAACCAAGAGTTCACCGCCGTTTTCACGTCGTCGTCATCATTGTAATGATTGCCACTGAGGTGTTGTTTGAGGTGGAGGAACAGACGGTAATCGCTCGGCGCAAGATCAGGACTGCTGTAAAAAAATAATAATAATAGTAATAAAACAAGCTGGTAAACAGTGAAACAGTGATAGTGACAGTGACAGTGGCAACTCAATATATAGGCTGGCCGGAGTGGCCGTGCGGTTCTAGGCGCTACAGTCTGGAACCGAGCGACCGCTGCGGTCGCAGGTTCGAATCCTGCCTCGGGCATGGATGTGTGTGATGTCCTTAGGTTAGTTAGGTTTAATTAGTTCTGTTCTAGGCGACTGATGACCTTAGAAGTTAAGTCGCATAGTGCTCAGAGTCATTTTTCAATATATAGTGTTTGACAGTGATGAAGAGAAGGAAAAAGATAACGTGTAAGTGGTTGCAGATGACAAACTGTGGAACAAAGCAGTCACTGTAGAAACACAACACATCAGAAAAACCACACCATGTGGTAAAAAGATGAAAAATAAAAGCCCACTCAAGATGCTGCAACTGCAGTGAAACATGTTTGGGTTAAAAAACAAAATTGTGTTTTGCTAAAGGCGGACCTTATCCAAAAACATACGTATTGTTAAAGCAAACACGGAAAAAAAGAGCTTCAAAAATGGTTCAAATGGCTCTGTGCACTATGGAACTTAACTTCTCAGGTCATCAGTCCGCTAGAACTTAGAACTACTTAAACCTAACTAACCTAAGGACATCACACACACCCATGCCCGAGGCAGGATTCGAACCTGCGACCGTAGCGGTCGCGCGGTTCCAGACGGTAGCGCCTAGAACCGCTCGGCCACTCCGGCCGGCAAAGAGCTTCAACCCCAAGACGACTACTACGATATGGCTTCCTCAATCATCACATAATCTCCGTATGTATCAAACTTGGCCAGAATTTGAAAACAATGGGAAGCAGGACTCGCCAGACAGAGACTTCAAACGTATTTAATTTATCTGAACTTGCAACTGAGGCGCAAGAAATGGTTTTGGGGACCTCTTCTAGCCCCTTCTCGGACCTAAACGAAAAACTTCATGGATTTACTAGCAAACTGACCTACGTGGCACGCTCCTCTAAAGATCAGAAAAGTAAGAAGGAAACCTACAACTTGGCTAACTGAAGAACTGAAACAGCTCATGAATCGCAGAGACGCTGCGTATTAGGCATACAAAATGCACACCAAGCCTGAAAGTCTTATTACTTACAAGCAGGAGCGGAACATAGTCTAGCTGTGAGAAATACAAAACTCACCCATGCCCATACATTAACCGACAACAGACCAGCCGTCCTATGGAACAATATGCGTGGTCCTGGTATAGGCGAAGTAAAAGCTGTAGCTGGTCCCACTCTCCAAGCCGAAAAACTCAACAGCTACTTTGCATCACCTACAACCATAACTTAACTGTAAACGACACACACATTCCTTAATTACCTCAACGGAGTAAACGACTGTAGCCACGAAAAATTCTACCCAAAGCGTGTTACTTGCAAAACCGTCAAAAACCCATCACGCGTACTGGACACGATGGTGTCACAGTCCAAGTGAAGCTTTTCATTGACCCATTACTGCCCACTATAACTGATATCTTCAACCACTCGTTAACTACAAGTGTTTTGCCAGAGGCCTGGAAACAAGGACCTATTAAGCCACTACCTAACATGACGTTGCAGCAGCATCCTCTGATAACCGTCCTATTTGCAGTCTTCCTGCACTCTCCATGGCCTTATAATATATAGCCCACTACCAGCTGAGAAACTACCTAACTACCAACTACCTGCTAGACCAATATCAGTCAGGTTTCCGCGAACATTGGAGTACAACATCTGCCTTAATGAAGGTAGCAGATGTCCTGACGCTTGCCAAGGATGCACAAAAGCAATTATCCTGTGCTCCTTAGACTTCAACAAAGCCTTTGAAACTGTCGAATCGACATTTTACTTGCCATACTTAGAAGCCTAAACTTCTCGCCAAGTGCAGTGCAATGGTTTCGCTGATAACTGACGTCTTGCCAGCAATTCATCATATCCAGCACCATAAAGTCACAATAAAGGCAGGTGGTATCAAGCATCCTCCAGGGTTTGATATTAGGCCCTAAACTCTTTTCCTTTCACGTAAACGACGAGGCATAAGTTTTGTCCTACTGCAAACACCACAGGTACGCTGATCAGCTCCATTTGTATCTAAGTGCAAAACCAATAAACCGACGACAACTACTGAGAACCTCAGTACCGACCTATGCCCACTATCAAAATGGGCGCAGGACGTAAGATTAAAACTCAACCGATCCAAAACCCAAGCGGTACTGGTTGATTAGTCTCATTAGTCCAAAATTTGGGTATCCCTACGATCTTCAACCCTAAATGGGACAACTAATAACATCTCTCCTTCAGCAAAGAGTCTAGGAGTGATAATAGATGAAAATCTAAATTGGACTGAATACATAACTGCATTGTGCAAGAAGGCATTAGCAGCTCTCCACACACTACAAAAATATGAAAAGCTCTTACATCTTGCTCTGAAAAAATAGGTTGAGCAATCACTTATACTCGCAGTTGTTCATTAGAGGGATGTTATTCTGCAAGACGTTCCTCAGGAAAGCTCAAGGCATCTGCAACTGGATGTGAATGGCTGTATTCGTTATATATGTGATAATCGACTCTGAACATATTTCAACATCATATGCACAGCTATGCCGGCTGCGTGCAGACAGGTGCGGAGATTTCCGCGCCCTCTGTCTCCTCTGCTGTCTTATCAGTGATCACTGTTCCTCATATCTCTCCTCGGCCTTAACCCTCTTGTCTGAACAACATAGCAAAAATACCCGTTCCTATCAGAGCAAGGTCCTTTCTGTCCCACCCCATCGTTCAGCCACTTTCCCAAATCCTCCTCAGTAGCAGGAACCGAGCTCTGGAATAACCTCCTGCATTACATTAGAAAACTGAATAACATCTCTAGTTTCAGAAGACAGATAATGACATATCTACTAAAGCAACAATAATGATTACCATTGCCCTTGTGCGCACTCGTTACCCCTGTCCATCCTTCTTTGCAACCTGATCTTCCTCATTTCTCAATAATCTTAGCTGATGTAGTCCCCTTAAATTTCCTTTCCCCAGTGCTCGCTATTTCAGAAAACACCTATTTTGTCCATCTGTAAATTCTTTTTATACCTGCTACTATCATTATGGTTATTAATATCATCATTATTACTACATTTGTTACCAATATTAGTGGCAGCAGTAGTACAAGTATAGTCAGCATTAACTTTATTAGTCGCAGCCTGACTTACACACCTTGTCACAATGGACGCTCAGATCATTTTTACACTATTTATCATACACAATGTGATCAAAAGTATCCGGGCGCCCCCAAAAACATACGTTTTTCATATTAGGTGCATTGTGCTGCCGCCTACTGCCAGGTACTCCATATCAGCGACCTCAGTAGTCATTAGACATCGTGTGGGAGCAGAATGAGGCGCGCGGGATTAGCCGAGCGGTCTAGGCGCTACAGTCATGGACTGTGCGGCTGGTCCCGGCTGAGGTTCGAGTCCTCCCTCGGGCATGGGTGTGTGTGTTTGTCCTTAGGATAATTTAGGTTAAGTAGTGTGTAAGCTTAGGGACTGGTGACCTTAGCAGTTAACTCCCATAAGATTTCACACACATTTTTGCCGGCCGGGGTAGCCGAGCGGTTCTAGGCGCTACAGTCTGGAACCGCGCGACCGCTACGTCGCAGGTTCGAATCCTGCCACGGGCATGGAAGTGTGTGATGTCTTTAGGTTAGTTAGGTTTAAGTAGTTCTAAGTTCTAGGGTACTGATGACCTCAGACGTCCCATAGTGCTCAGAGCCCAGAATCAGGTGGTTGGCGTATCTCACGGACTTCGAACGTGTTCAGGTGATTCGGTGTCACTTGTGTGATACGTCTGTACGCGAGATTTCGACACTACTAAGCACCGGTAGGTCCACTGTTTTCGATGTGATAATGAAGTGGAAACGTGAAGGGACACGTACCGCACAAAAGCGTACAGGCCGACCTCGGCTGTTGACTGACAGAGACCGCCGACAGTTGAAGAGGGTCGTAATGTGTAACAGGCAGACGTCTACCCAGATTGGACCCAAACTGCATCAGGATCCACTGCAATTACAATGACAGCGAGGCGGAAGGTGAGAAAAGTTGGATTTCATGGTCGAGCGGCTGCTCATAAGCCACACATCAAGCCGGTAAATGCCAAACGACGCCTTGCTTGGTGTAAGGAGCGTAAACATTGGACGATTGAACAGTGGAAAAATGTTGTGTGAAGTGACGAATCACGGTACTCAATGTTGCGATGCGATGGCAGGGTGTGGGTATGGCGAATGTCCGGTGAACGTCATCTGCAAGCCTGTGTGGCGCCAACAGTAAAATTCGGAGGCTGTAGTGTTATGGTGTGGTCGTGTTTTTCATGGAGGGGGCTTGCACCCCTTGTTGATTTGCGTGGCACTATCACAGCACAGGCCTACATTGATGTTTTAAGCAACTTCTTGCTTCCCGCTGTTGAAGAGCAAATCGGAGGTGGCGACTGCATCTTTCAACACGATCGAGCACCTGTTCATCATGCACGGCCTGTGGTGGAGTGGTTACACGACAAGAACATCCCTGTAATGGACTGGCCTGCACAGAGTCCTGACCTGAATCCTACAGAACACCTTTGGGATGTTTTGGAACGCGGACTTCGTGCCAGGCCTCACCGACCGACATCGATACCTCTACTCAGTGCAGCACTCCGTAAAAAATGGGCTGCCATTCCCCAAGAAACCTTCCAGCACCTGACTGAACGTATGCCTGCGAAAGTGGAAGCTGACATCAAGGCTAAGGGTGGGCCAACACCATATTAAGGTCCAGCATTACCGGCGGAGGGCGCCACGAACTTGTAAGTTATTTTCAGCCATGTGTCCGGATATTTCTGATCAAATGGTTCAAATGGCTCGGAGCACTATGGGACTTAACTTCTGAGGTCATCAGTCCGCTAGAACTTAGAACTACTTAAACCTAACTAAGGACATCACACACATCCATGCCCGAGGCAGGATTCGAACCTGCGACCGTAGCGGTCGCGCGGTTCCAGACTGTGGCGCCTAGAACCGCTCGGCCACTACCGGCCGGCACTTTTGATCACATAGTGTATTGATGACTATGATGTAGAAAAGGTACCTATGTGTGAAATTCTGGTCCGATATAAGATAGCCCTGATCAAATCATGTTAACTAAATAAATAAATGACGTTCTTCCTTCACTCGCCGCGCGGGGTAGCCGCGCGGTCTCAGGCGTCCTGTCACGGTTCACGCGGCCTCTCCCGTCGGAGGTTCGAGTCCTCCCTCGGACATGGGTGTTTGTGTTGTCCTTAGCGTAAGTTAGTTTCAGTTAGATTAAGTAACTTGGAAGCTTAAGGACCGAAGACCACAGCAGTTTGGTCCCATAAGATCTTAACCAAATTTCTTCCTTCGCTCCATAGCCCAGGTTTTTTGGCATGAGCAGCACATTTTCCTGTTACGGGCGTTTACGTCATTGATGTGTGGTTTTGGAATTCCAGGTCACCAGGCAATTCCCTGCTTCTGGAGCTCCCTCCGTGTCGTTTTGGTGCTGACAGAGTTCACATGTGCGACATTCAGTTCTGCAGTGACTGTTGCAGCTGTCCTCGTCTTATTTTTCATCACTATCCTCTTCAATGAGCATCTGTGACAATCACTCCACACACAGTTTTGTCCGCGTTGTGTCTTAGCGGAAGATGGTTTTCCGCTTTGCCTGTATGCTGTATTAATGTTCAATATTCTGCCTCTTGAAACACCAAACACTGTGGCTCCCTCGGTTACCGATGTTGTGTCCTCTTCATTGGACGCGACCAGCGCTGACGCGCTGAGACAGTTTCCGACTGGAGCCACTGGCGGCGCTCTGAAGTTCGCCGCCAACCACAACCGCAGAGCAATCTGGAAACTCCGCGCAGCCGCCAATGAGCTGGACTTCCGCGTTATGATAAGCGGCGGTCACAGGCAGCAACAGACGGCTCATGTTCGGCGTCGGGACGTACAGTTCGATTACAGAGTTCCAAGGTTGCAGAGTGTAGCTTCATAGTGGAGATCAGCCTGCGAGACTTAGTTTACAAATGGAGTCGCCCTCGGCCTTCGCATAGGGACAGGCCTTTACTACAGTGTTGTGACCGTAGAAAATTTTAAAAATGTTCAAATGTGTGTGAAATCTTATGGGACTTAACTGCTAAGGTCATCAGTCCCTAAGCTTACACACTACTTAAGCCAAATCATCCTAAGAACAAACACACACACCCATGCCCGAGGGAGGACTCGAACCTCCGCCGGGACCAGCCGCACAGTCCATGACTGCAGCGCCTGAAACCGCTCGGCTAATCCTGCGCAGCAGAAAATTTTAATTTTTTTTTTTTTTTGACCATAATAAGAGTCCAGGCTCCATAGGCAAACAGCCAGCTGACATTAAGAAATAGTCCACCAGAACGTAGGGACAAGATAAGCGGCGGAGGCTGCCAAGTATGGCTTGTTGATCAAATAACTTAGTGTTTGAATTCCTGCCAGAGGAAGCAGCATGAATTGCACTTGCGCAATGGAAGACACAAACACCAGGGCGGTAATACAGCAAGAGAGAGTGTCAGTCACGTGTGGAAAAGACTCGTGTGGAACCAAATTAAGTTGTGTGCAGCTAGAAACGAAAGTGTCGTGTGGAACCGAAGGCATTCTTGCGCAAGGCGACCAATTAGAAACGAGAGTGTCGTGAGGAACCGTAGGCATTCTTGTGCAATCCGATCACTTAGAAATGAAAGGGTCGTGTGAAACAAATTAACTCGTGTGCACCAAAGTACATGAGAAACGAAATAAAAGGCCAGACAGCGGAATAGCTAGAAGGTGAGATTCAGATGCAGATTCAGAGCCAGTTTGGAGATTCCGCAGTGAGGCGCCAGCGGTGCCGAGTAGGCCCGTAGCAGCCGATACAGCTGATAAAGACTTCAACTACGAGAAGACGCTGATAGACTCTGGTGGACACTCAGGAACTGAAGGTCAAGTAGGATTTTTAGAGTTTCATTGGAATAGCGTTGAACAGAGGTTGTCGGTCTTTGTCTCAATTACTTAGAGAGATTTCAGTGCTAACCAAGAAAAAGTGATTGCTTTGCACTTGTTTCTTACATGTACCAGCAATTAGCTTTGAAGTAGCAAGTCCGAATAAATAGAATGAATCTTACTAAGGGGTTTATGGTCCAACACCTCACATAAGTATGTATGGGTATACACATGATAGAAACTAACCAATCTTTTCTGCCTATTGCAACTCTGTAACCTATTTTCAGGAATTTTTTTTTTTGCTTCAAAGCAAGGAGATTCTCTCCCTCTCATCTCCGATATATATAGGTTGACAGCAATTTATAACTAACCAATTGTCGTTAACGTCCCGATTGCACTACGCAGTTCGCACTTACTTCATTCCGGTATTGTGAGGCTGTGCTGGGACGCGACAACAGTGACTAACAGTATGGCACCCAGAATGGGCATAGTCTTGTTGACATTGCAGTCAGTAACGCACACCTTGACAGGCCACTGTTTATTAGTATCTGTTCGCAAGCACATCCAGCGATTTGTTGTGCAACTTAAGTATCACTGCGCAGTTAAGTGTATATTTCTGTGTTACTAATTTGTTTGCACTGTCACAGTTCCTCCATCACCTAAAGCAGGGCTTAACAACTGGCCGGTTTTGAGCGCGAGCACTCGCGTCTGCTCAGGCACGTGCTCGCGAGCAGGTGCAAGGTCGCTGAGTAGGGAGGGAGGGGAGGGAGGGGAAATGCGCGCGCACGTATGAATAGGACCGCAGCGTGCCTATTGAATTCGCGCCGACTGTGTAACGTTAAAAGTACTACGATCAGCTCTAACAGTCACTTCGCTGGTTAAGAATCATGTCAAGTCACCGTTGTGTAACCCCAACCATGCTTTCGCAGTTCAACCCCCACTGGGAGGAATTGTATCTGTTTACAGAAAAAGATGGTGTTGCAAAATGTTTAGTATCTCACAAAACGCTGAATTCTTTTAGGAAATTTAATTTGCAGCAACATTATATGTCGTACCATGCGTAAGACTACGGAAGTGGAAAATGTGATGGACCAGATCGTGCACAGGAAGTTATTAAACTTAAAAGGAAGCTATCCGAAGAAGATCTGGATGACGAAGAAAAATCAACTGAGGCAGCTCTCAGAGTGAGCTACAAAATTGCTTTGTTTTTAGCAAAATCCCTGCGCCCATTCACTGATGGCGATTTAATAAAAGATGTTTGGTAGTTGCAGCGGAACATTTGTGTCCATCTCAAGTTGAACAGTTTCGGATTATGCCATTATCTGACATGACCATTACGCGTCGCATACAGGACATGGCAGACGACGTCCAGAGCCAGCTTGCAAATATCTATAAAGATTTTATGGCGTATTCTCCAGCTCTGGACGAAAGTGTTGATATCACTGGAACAGCGCAGCTTTCCATATTTATTAGAGGTGTTAATAGAGATCTTCAGGTGAGGAAGGAGCTCCTCGGTGTAGTAGCCATGAGGAACACTACAACCGGAGGTGATATTTTAAGTAGTGTTGAAGAAAGTGTTGAAAATATAGGATTGTCGTGGAATTCTTTAGTTTCAGTGTCCAAAGACGCTGCACCAGCGATGATAGGGAAAAAATTAGGTTTCGTTGCGCTGTTGAAGGAGAAAATGCAAAAACTGAGCGTGCCGAATGAAATAAGGGGCGTTCACTGTGTGATCCACCAGGAAAACTTATGTGCAAAGAGTATCACTCTAAAAAATGTGATGAGTGTTGTTGTTCGTACAACCAATTATATAAGGAAGCATGGGCTACAACTCAGACAATTTAAAGGCTTTCTTGAGGATGTAGAAAGCCAGTATGGTAGCCTGCCTTATTACAGCGAGGTCCGCTGGCTTAGTCGTGGCGAATTATTAAATCGAATTTTTGCCTATTAGATGAGATAAATATGTTCATGGAAATAAATAACATGTGTGTTCCTGAATTGAAAGAGCCTTCATGGAAATGTGATCTCGCGTTCTCAGCAGATTTAACTAGCCATCTGAATGCTTTGAACATTTCACTACAAGGTAAAGATCTGCTTATTACTCATTTCATAGATCGAATACGAGCTTTTAAAATGAAATTGACACTTTGGGTGAGTCAGCTGGAAACAGGAAATCTAGCTCATTTTCCTAAATTATCATCCATGCAAGATGTTCACAAAGACTGTGAACGTTATTCACATAGTTTAGTTGCCCTTAAGGAAGAATTTCATCAACGCTTTCAAGATCTGACAGCACTAGACAGTGATTCTGATCTGTTCTCCTCTCCATATTCAGCGAATAATGAAGAGATTCGTCCTGAGCTGCAACTAGAAATTATTGACCTGCAGAGTGACAGAGAATACAGAGACAAATTTCAGAACAAGAAACACATTTTGGAATTTTACAGACACTTCCCTCAGGATAGATTTTCTCATTTGCACAAACAATAATATCAATGTTCGGTTCCATGTATGTTTGTGAATAACTGTTCTCTGCAAAGAAATGTAACGAGACGCACCTGAGAAACGCATTGTCTGATCAAAATTTAAACTGCACGCTGCACCTACTATGCACAAGAACAATTACTCCGAACATAGACGCAATCGTAAAGGGCAAAAAGTACAAGATAACAGAGAATCCCACACTTCAGTGACACCTTTTATTGTGTAACAGTTCACAAATAAATACGAATGTAGAGACATACACTAAGCTAATAAAATTATGTGGCACGTGTACATTCTCCTTTATTTGTTTCATTTGTCACAGTAATAATTCGTGAGTGATATCCGTGCAGGTGGCCGCGGATTTACATTGACTGGCGGCAGCTGTTGTGTGCCCCACGTGACTTTCCCCACTCTCCGCTCTGGTCCGGTAGTGGGGGTAGCGTGCTCGCGCTGCTCCGTGCTCGCGCCTTGCTGCTCACAGCTTGCTCCGGGAGCACTTATGTTGTGAAGCCCTGACCTAAAGCTATTACGAAGCGTGCGAGCCATTCGACCCAAACGATCCGTACACATCAACCGAAGCGCTCGTTATACGAGTACCAACGATTTGCCTACTTTCAGTTTCACATGGCTACAGCATAATGCACTCAATAGCACACAGAACGCTGTTCTGACTGGGGCTGGCATCGCAGAGGTGCCGCTCACGGTCAAAAACAACCTGCAGGCTTGGCTAGCATGTACCGGGTGATAAAAAAGTCAGTATAAATTTGAAAACTGAACAAATCACGGAATAATGTACATAGAAAGGTACAAATTGACACACATGCTTTGAATGACATGAGGTTTTATTAGAACCAAAAAAAAAATACAAAAGTTCAAAAAATGTCCGACAAATGGCGTTTCATCTGATCAGAATAGCAATAATTAGCATAACAAAGAAAGACAAAGATGATGTTCTTTACAGGAAATGCTCAATATGTTCACCATCATTCCTCAACAATAGCTGTAGTCGAGGAGTAATGTTGTGAACATCACTGTAAAGCATGTCCGGAGTTATGGTGAGGCATTGGCGGCGGATGTTGTCTTTCAGCATCCCTAGAGATGTCGGTCGATCACGATACACTTGCGACTTCAGGTAACCCCAAAGCCAATAATCGCACGGACTGATATCTGGGCACCTGAGACGCCAAGCATGACAAAAGTGGCGGCTGAGCACACGATCATCACCAAATGACGCGCGCAAGAGATCTTTCACGCGTCTAGCAATATGGGGTGGAGCGCCATCCTGCATAAACATCGTACGTTCCAGTAGATGTTTATCAGCCAGGCTGGGGATGATGCGATTCTGTAACATATCGGCGTACCTCTCACCCGTCACGGTAGCAGTTACAAAACCAGAATCATGCATTTCCTAGAAGAAAAAAGGCCCGATAACAGGAGATTTGGTAAATCCAACCCATACCGTGACTTTCTCGTCGTGCAATGGAGTTTCCACGACAGTTCTAGGATTTTCGGTAGCCCAAATTCTGCAGTTGTGGGCGTTGACAGACCCTCGGAGCATGAAATGAGCTTCGTCGGTCCACAACACGTTACTCAACCAATCGTCATCTTCCGCCATCTTTTGAAACGCCCACACCGCAAATGCCCTAAGCTTCACTAAATCGCCAGGTAACAGTTCATGATGCTGATGTATTTTGTACGGATAACATCGGAGGGTACGCCTCAGTGACAACCAAACAGTAGTGTATGGAATGCCTGTGCGACGTGCGACTGCACGAGCGCATAGACGAACCCGCTACAGTCTCCATTTCTTCCTGAACTGTCTCAACAGCATTACGCCTTGTGCTCAGTCGGCCACTACGGGGTCTATCGTCTAAACAACCCGTGGCTTCGAACTTCAAAATCATTCTCGCCACAGCTGCATTTGTCAACGGAACTTTACCCGTTCGAATCCCCTTCCTATGGCGATAGGCTCGTAACGCTGAACTGGCACATTCCACATTCTGGTAATACAGCTTCACTAAAAGCGCCTTTTCAGGTAACGTCAACATGCTGCGACTGCTGGCGCATCTGATTCTCTCTCTCATTACAGCTCCTTTTATACACGATTGTCATACGCAGTCACTGACGTTTTGCTGTCCAGCGCCATCTGTCGGACATTTTGTGCACTTTGTTTTTTTTTTGTATGTTTCTAATAAAACCCCATGTCATTCCAAGCATGTGTGTCAATTTGTACCTCTCTATCTAGATTATTCCGTGGTTTATTAAGTTTTCAAATTTATACTGACTTCATCACCCGGTACATTTACCTTCAAGCATGGATTTCTCGCCTAGTTCCCATATTTTTGACCAACCCTTGTAGCAGTTAGAGGTTTGATAAGGAACTCATGTCCAGAAACGCACTTCTTGGATATAAAGTAAAAATGAAGATCGGATCTCTTTCATATTTGCCACTTCCCGTTACTCACACTAACTAAGAGTAGTGAGCCATCGTCACTCCCTATTACAATTATGACGTCACATACCATTTTCGCCGGACTATAAACGCGAGTCTGAGAAAGTCGTACGTTCCTAACCAAGATGGGTGATTGTGGTGCTCCACAGACGCGATGCATTCTCGGTCTTGAAGAGGATGTTCTTCGTCACGTAAGTAAGAATCAGACGATGAATACTCTAAAGATTGCCCACGGCATATATTCATGTAGAGCACATAGGTCAGAAATCATTGTCTCCGCTATGTGCGTACCGTGAAGTGGGATATTTCTGCTGCCCTGCCGATGTCGTTTTATGCAACCCCCACTAAGTCTGTATCAGGAACGGTATCCAACCAGGCGACAGCCATGTAATCGGCGTAAGTTCCCTCTCGGAGCTTTGGGCGACTGTAAGCGAACGGAACCACACTGCAAAAACAAAAGTGAGGACTGGTCATGAGCTGCTGAGTATTTTTGGACCGAGATATACATTACTTCTGCCATACTTATCCAAGCTCTTCAATCTTTATTTGTGTAGTTAGCGATACAGTCATACAAATTTCGGATGTCTCGTGTAAGTTTATTCCGATTATAGTACTTAATGTTTCGTAAATGGTTCAAAAATATTGACTTATAAAGTTTTTTCACCATCAGGAACAAAGAAATTAACAGGAGGTATCAAAATGAGAAGTGTGGAAGTAACTACTTTCTGGTATGTAACCTCTGAAGTATTTACGAAAGTTCAAGCACTGTAATCAGAATAAAAATGATGTCAAAAACTGTATCACTATACCGCTAATTATATAAATAAGATTGGAAAGCTTGGATAAGTATGGCAGAAGTAAGATCCAACAATACTGTGTAACTCATGGCCAAATCCTCACTTGTAGTTTTTACTATATGATCCCGTTCGCTAACAGCCATCCAAAGCACTGAGTGGGAACTCACATCGGTCATGTGGCTGTCGCCTGCCTGGATAACGTCCTTGATACAGATGCAGTCTGGGCTGCATGAAACGAATCGGTAGGGGCAACTGAATCATCCAAACGGCACGTTTCCGGACATCACTTCTTTATCGTAACTCTGTGTACTGAGCCCCATCTACAGCTCCTTAAAGTGCATGACAGGAACTGTAAAGCACTCTGTGTATAGGAAAGTAGCAACGGCTTTTACTTGTAGCAAGACAAAGGAAGAGCTGTAGAGTATCGGCAGTTGGTATAGGGAGTGGCAATTCACCATCGCAACACAAAAAAACCTAACGTCTTGCGCGTTGATTGGAAGAAAGATACCACTGTTGTTCAATTATATGATTGGTGGTAAGTCACAGGAAACACCAACAAACTAAAATCCAGTTTTATCGAAGACCGACATTTTTGAGACCGTATCTGTATACAAAATGCAGGTTGGCTCTTGCAAAGAAGAAAACAGCAACCACCCATTGTTATCAATGCTATTTAGTTACAGAAATAGTGCCATTACCGGTTTGGAACCGACAGGTTCTTTAGTCTGATGTTCATTTTTAGATGCATCGTATGTGTTGATGTTCACATCAGTTATTGGCTCTTTATGAGCCCTTCTGATGAAAGTTCCACTGCATGTGAAAATTTTTTTGATGTTTATCAATGTTGATCTACACAGGGTGTTAGGTGTATAAATAAAGATATTGTGATCACTCGTACCTCAATATATATAGGGTGGTTCATTTATCTTGGCCACCCTAAATAACTGTTTGTCTAGAGGCAAATTACAAAATGTTTCAAGCAAATGTTCTTCAGCAGTCAGGGGGACATCGATCAGCATGATTGCCTTCGTTGTAGTTTTGTTTTTTACAAAGATATGAATAGCGGTACGACTTTTCTAAATGGCACCTTTATTTTTTATTCGGTAATTCATTTCCTCTCCTAAAGGCCTATTCAAAAAGGTATCAAGGTGTACCATTCACTGAAACACAACGTTATTAATTACATAACACAACATTGACTTTCAGCCCGTGATCACAAACTTGTACACTTGCTAGAGTCGTCAGAGTCAATAATATGGTGTCAAAATATTTCAAAGGATGTGCGAGTTTAAGAACCGCACGATAACATTGCCTCAGTTACAACCCTGCCTTCATAGTGAGCATGTCGGCACCCGACAATGTGCAGCTCGCACGTAGCGCTGCAGAGTGGCCTGCTTTGCTAAATACAAGCAAAAATCACGCAGAACGGGCGAAAACAAGACTGAAAAAGTTGCAGTGAACATTTAAATGGACCAGCGGTTCAATCACGGCAGCATAGATAGGTAAACCACATCAACAACTCTTTACAAACTAAAGAAGTGAACTGTGTAATTTATAGAGTACGTGTGCGGTTTTCTATGTATTTCTCTGCAGTGACAACTATCGCTAACGACGTAAATTAATTAAACAATTATTTAAAGATTTATTTACATGATCGTCCCAGAGCTTGTCCCTACAGATACTGTCATACGCCTTCTCAATATCCAAAAAGGCCATGATTAAGTCCTTCCCGTACTCATAGTGCCTTTCCTGCAGTTGCCTTACCGCAAATATGAGGTCCGTTGTTGATCTTCCCGGTCTGAAACCGTACTGCTCCTCTTGCAGTCTACTTTCAATACTGCTTCTTATTCTCTTCTCCAGCATCTTTTCATAGATTTTTCCACAGTGGCATAGCAGGGTGATTCCTCTGTAGTTCTCACATCTCCTTTTATCCCCTTTCTTGAAGATCGGGACTATAATTCCTTTCTTCCAATCCTCAGGAATTCTGTTCTCCTTCCACACCACCCTCAGCACTCTGTATAGCCACTGGGTTCCTACTTCTCCTGCTGCTCGTATCATATCCACTGTTACTTCGTCCCAACCTGGTGCCTTGCCCCCTTTCATCCTCTTTATGGCTTCTTCCACTTCATTCCAAGTTAGATCATCAATTTCCCCACTATTATAATCGTCTGCTGCCTTAGACTCTCCATCGCTGTTAGTTACCCGCTTGGCGGCATTCAACAGATCTTCAAAGTACTCCTTCCAAATCTTTTTGAGCTCATGCATTTCCTGCACAACTCTTCCATTATTATCCATGATCCTCAGGCACTCGCTTCTGTCGTTCCTCTTATTTCTTACCATGGTGTAAAGTACTTTTTTGTTCCCTTCACTGTCCTCTTCTAACATTCTTGTCCATTTTTCCATCCACTTCTTCTTCTCCGCCCTTACTATGGTCTGTGCCGCTTTCTTGCTTTCCTTATATTTTACCCTAGCTTCCTCTGTTCGGGTCTGGAACCATTCTCAGAAGGCTTTGTTCTTTCGAAGTACTGCCTCTTTACATATGTTGTTCCACCATGGGGTTTCCCTACTTCTCCTCTTTGTGCTAGTTCTTCCGCACACAGTCTCAGCTGCCTCAACTAGAGCCCTCTTAAAATCGCCCCATTCTTCTTCCACTGTTCTCTGATCTTCCTTTGGCAGCTTCTTCCTGATCAGTGTCTGGTACTGGGTCCTCCGTTCATCCTCTTTCAGCATCCATGTCCTCAACCTTTTCTCCTGTATATATGTTGCCCTCCTATCTTTTTTCTCTCTCAGGGTGGCTACCAACAGCCGATGGTCACTGTCTAAGGCCTCAGATGGTATGACCTTAACATCTGTGAGGCTGCTCATCATAGATGAAGAGATAACACGAAAAGTCAGAAAAATGTATGAGGGAAGTGAGAGTTGTGTGAAAGTGGGGAGGGAACGTACTGCATGGTTCAAGCTGGAAAATGGGCTGCGACAGGGAAGTGCACTTTCGCCTTTGTTGTTTATTATTGTTATGGATGAAATCCTACAGCAAGTATCAGATGCAATTGGAGATCATAAAATGAAAGCAGTGCTTTTTGCCGATGACCTGATGTTATGGGAAATTGCGTGAAGGAGGTGCAAGAGCAGTTAGATGCATGGGAGGCAACGGCAGCACAATATGGAATGCATTTCTCTGCAAAGAAAAGTGAAATAATCGTCACAACAAGGAAGAAGAATAGGCCAAATGTGGATATAACTTGTGGAGGGGAAAAACTACAAGTGGTAGAGAATTCAAGTACCTGGGAAGCGTGATTGAAAGTAAGGGGGGAAACGCAATGGAAATAAATGAAAGGTGCAGAAAAGCAGGGCAGTTCTACAAATGCATTAGGGGGCTTATTTGGAGCAAGGAGGTGCCACAGAAATCCAAGGGAATTATATACCGAACCTACTTTGTCCCCATATTGACATACGGAAGTGAGACATGGGTAATGCACAAAAGCGACAAAAGTAGAATACAGGCTAGTGAAATGAAGTTCCAGAGGAGCAGGTTGGGTGTAACAAGACGAGACAGATTGCGAAATTTGTATGTGAGGGAAAGACTAAAGGAGGAACCAGTACAGGACAGTATAGAAAAATCAAGACTGCAGTGGTATGGACACATGAAGAGAATGGATGAGGGAGGAATTCCAAAGAGGATGTTTGATCTGCAACTGGAGGGGAAGAGGCCCAGAGGAAGACCAAGAGATAGATGGGTGAAGGGAGTGAAGGAATGTGTGATGAGAAGAGGAGAGAACTGGACGAAGGTGGAAGAGGGGGAATGGTGGAAAGACAGAACACGATGGAGAGGCTTGTGTTCCCGAGAGACCCAGCCAGTGGCTGGAAACTGTCCAAGATGATGATGATGATTTACATGATCGTATGTCTGTGCTGTGACAACTGATGGAAAAAAATACGGGTGAGGGGGGGGTGAGGGTGTTCAATAAGTAATGAAAGACCTTTTTTTCTCCGCCAGTCTCCGTTCATTCGGAATATGTTGCGGGACATCGTGGAATATTCCCGCTTGAGCCCCCATAATTTCATGAAGTTCCCATAGGCGGCAACCCTTTACGTAGCCTTCAAAATGGCGTCTGTAACGGCAGAGAGCTGTCATTGAGTTGCTTTTGGCAGAAAACCAGAGCATCGCAGATATTCAAAGGATCTTGCAGAATGTCTGCGGAGACCTGGCAGTGAACAAAAGCAGGGTGAGTCGTCGTGCGATGTGTCTGTCGTCATCACAACAGGGTCGCACAAACCTGTCCGATCCCCCGCATGCTGGCCAGCCACATACAGCTGCCACTCGTGTAATATTGGGACGTGTGGACACTCTCATTCGAGGTGATCGACGGATCACAGTCGAATACCTCGCTGCTCAACTGGACGTCTGTGTTGGTAGTGCTGTTCAAAAGTATGTGCCCGCTAGGTCCCTCGCAGCCTAACAGAAGTCCATAAAGTGCATCGAAGGGCCATGTGTGCGGAACTGCTTGCGCATTACAAGGTTCATTGTGGAAATTTTTCTTTTGTCGAATATCGTCACAGGCGATGAAACACGTGTTCATCACTTCAAATCAGAAACAAAACGGCAAACCATCGAGTGGCGTCACAGCACTTCTCCGAAGAAAAAATTTCAAAGCCGCAACCTCAGCCAGTAAAGTCATAGTGATAGTCTTATTATTAACTGTTTGATGTCATCCCTCATGGTACTACTATCAACTCTGAAGTATGTTGTGCTACACTCAGGAAATTGAATCAGCGTGATGTCGCCACAAAAATGCAGACAAACTTCTTGATGCCAACGCAATACCTCACACAAGTCTGTGCGCCCGAGGGGAGCTTACAAAACTTCATTGGACTGTTCTTCCTCATCCACCCTACAGCCTGGATCTCGCACCTTACGACTTCCATCTGTTTGGCCCGACGAAGGATGCAATCCACAGGGAGCAGTATTTGGATGATGGTGATGATGTTTGGTTTGTGGGGCGCTCAACTGCGCGGTTATCAGCGCCCCTACAAATTCCCAATCATTGCTCAGTCCAATCTCGCCGCTTTCATGAATGATGGTGAAATCATTAGGACAACTCAAACACCCAGTCATCTCGAGGCAAGTGAAAAATCCCTGACCCCACCGGGAATCGAACCCGGGACCCCCTGTTCGGGAAGCGAGAACGCGACCGCGAGACCACGAGGTGCGGTTCAGTACTTGGAAGATGGGGAGGTTATTGATGTAGCGAGACTCTGACTCTGACATCGATTAGTCGAGTGGTATCATGCGGGTGTAAAGCCCATCCCAGTATAATGGCGTAAGGCCGTCGCATTGAACAGAGATCATGTTGAAGGACAGGAATTTGCAGCCAAAAAAGTGGGAAATAATATTTTTATTGGATTCCTGAATAAAGCCAACCTCCTCTGAGAAAAAAAAATATGTGCTGCATTACTTACTGAACGCCCCTTGTAAATATATATGATGACTGGACAGCTGACCTGATCTTGTTAATTTTGACAACTACTACAAGTCAAACATCAGTGCTGTTGTGGACAACGAGGTAAATGGCATTCTGTGACCGATTTGGAATTTCATTGTAAAAACTACTACAAAGTGCTTTCATACGCATCTTCCAGCCTGTTTCCTTATCTCGTGTCATTAAGTTTTTTCAGTTCTTTGCGAAAATTCTTTCGAAGCGAGTGGAATTTCTCTCACTCTCTGCAGGAACTGCCGCGTATCATGCATTATCAACTCCTGATTCGGTACAATATGTTGAGCGACCGTCAGTATTTTTTAACCTTTGTGGTCTTTCAATATACTGCGCAAGTCGCCAATACCGATCTCAGACGGTCAATATTACTGCGCAGCACACAGTACTGCGTAATAAATACGGGGTTGGCTGTAAAATAACGTGGCTGATACTGTAAGGATAAACACGCATGTGTCAAAGATGAACGATCAATAACTGTGAAGCGTGAATCCTTCTCAGTCGACTGCAGCATCTGGGGCTGAAAATTCTCACGACTGAAGGAAAACAAGAAACTCGTGAGTATGTTTGTACTGACACCTTGAACGCCATTGAAAATGATCCTAATTTCTTGGAAAGAGTGATAACATGTGACACATCTTGGTTTTTCACTTATGATACAGAAACTAAGCGCCAGTCCATCCACTGGAAGGGCTCAACTTCGCCGAAATCGATAAAAGCTCGAAGAATAAATCAAGATTCAAAGCGATTATGATTGTTTTTCTATATATTCATGGAATTGTGCATCTGAAATGTGTTCCTGAAGGTCAAACTATTAGTCAACATTAATACCTCGATGTTCTTGCCTAACTCAGAATGAAAAAAAAGACCCGAATTGTGGAAGAAAAGGTCATGGGTTCTGCATTGTCTGTTAAGAGTTTTCTAGCGAAGTGTTAGTGAAGTGTTAGACCACCCACCTTATTTGCCTGACGGAGCTCCATGTGACTTTTATCTGCTACCCAATGTCAAATTTGCATTCAAAGGAACAATGTTTCAAACTGTTGAAGCAGTGAAACAAAAAGCGGTACACGTCATCAAGGAGCTCACAGAGAAAGACTTCCAGGACTGTTTTCCTCAACAGAAAATTGGCAGGGAGCGTTGTAGGGATGGAGGAGTGGAACACGAATGTTTCTGAGATAAAATACACTCCTGGAAATGGAAAAAAGAACACATTGACACCGGTGTGTCAGACCCACCATACTTGCTCTGGACACTGCGAGAGGGCTGTACAAGCAATGATCACACGCACGGCACAGCGGACACACCAGGAACCGCGGTGTTGGCCGTCGAATGGCGCTAGCTGCGCAGCATTTGTGCACCGCCGCCGTCAGTGTCAGCCAGTTTGCCGTGGCATACGGAGCTCCATCGCAGTCTTTAACACTGGTAGCATGCCGCGACAGCGTGGACGTGAACCGTATGTGCAGTTGACGGACTTTGAGCGAGGGCGTATAGTGGGCATGCGGGAGGCCGGGTGGACGTACCGCCGAATTGCTCAACACGTGGGGCGTGAGGTCTCCACAGTACATCGATGTTGTTGCCAGTGGTCGGCGGAAGGTGCACGTGCCCGTCGACCTGGGACCGGACCGCAGCGACGCACGGATGCACGCCAAGACCGTAGGATCCTACGCAGTGCCGTAGGGGACCGCACCGCCACTTCCCAGCAAATTAGGGACACTGTTGCTCCTGGGGTATCGGCGAGGACCATTCGCAACCGTCTCCATGAAGCTGGGCTACGGTCCCGCACACCGTTAGGCCGTCTTCCGCTCACGTCCCAACATCGTGCAGCCCGCCTCCAGTGGTGTCGCGACAGGCGTGAATAGAGGGACGAATGGAGACGTGTCGTCTTCAGCGATGAGAGTCGCTTCTGCCTTGGTGCCAATGATGGTCGTATGCGTGTTTGGCGCCGTGCAGGTGAGCGCCACAATCAGGACTGCATACGACCGAGGCACACAGGGCCAACACCCGGCATCATGGTGTGGGGAGCGATCTCCTACACTGGCCGTACACCACTGGTGATCGTCGAGGGGACACTGAATAGTGCACGGTACATCCAAACCGTCATCGAACCCATCGTTCTACCATTCCTAGACCGGCAAGGGAACTTGCTGTTCCAACAGGACAATGCACGTCCGCATGTATCCCGTGCCACCCAACGTGCTCTAGAAGGTGTAAGTCAACTACCCTGGCCAGCAAGATCTCCGGATCTGTCCCCCATTGAGCATGTTTGGGACTGGATGAAGCGTCGTCTCACGCGGTCTGCACGTCCAGCACGAACGCTGGTCCAACTGAGGCACCAGGTGGAAATGGCATGGCAAGCCGTTCCACAGGACTACATCCAGCATCTCTACGATCGTCTCCATGGGAGAATAGCAGCCTACATCGCTGCGAAAGGTGGATATACACTGTACTAGTGCCGACATTGTGCATGCTTTGTTGCCTGTGTCTATGTGCCTGTGGTTCTGTCAGTGTGATCATGTGATGTATCTGACCCCAGGAATGTGTCAATAAAGTTTCCCCTTCCTGGGACAATGAATTCACGGTGTTCTTATTTCAATTTCCAGGAGTGTATTTTACAGGACTAGTCCCGTTATTTTACACTCACCCCTCGTTTTGAGGGTGTGAGGGCTCCTTAATATTCCGAGAGCATACATTCTAAGTTGAGTGAGGCCACACGTTACTTCCACCCACACATGTATTGAAATGACCATTATGGAAAGATCAGGGAAATTCGAGACTGTATGCTGGCCTCGCGACAGAAAACCATACGACACACAATTTGCAAATGGAATAGGCGATGGAGAACGTCCTACTGATACCGTACGTAGTCTCCAACACACAGTGCAGGGTGGAGAGGTAGAGTAAACGTGGACGTTGTGCGCAGGGCTGCCATCTTTCTGGAAGAAGTTCCCCTCCTCCTTTTCCAGTCCAGACCTTCCAAGAAACGCTCAACAAGTGCTGCTTGTTCTCGGCTGGAACGAACGCCCGCCAAGAAGTTTCCTAACACCGATCAAGACGCCAGATTTCTCTCATTCCTGCAGTCGAAATCCATCTTGGCCTCTCGGTTAACCACTGCGATTATGCTCAAGGTGCTGATACACGGTACAGTCACATTTCTGTGACAACCGCCACTGTTCGACGTCAATGTGCAGTAATCGCTCTGAAACTTCTTTGTGTTTTTGGTCTACTGAAATAACTAAGTCTGTGAAACTTCTTAGTTTGTACTGAAACTCGATACTTATTTTTATCGTTACAACACTGACCCACAGAATTTTCCTGACAAGGACGACTCAAACTTAACCTATTTATTTATTTCCCATAATATAGAAGTGCAACGCAATCTGACTGCTCTAAAATGACGACCTGTCTTCAAATAATTAACACAAAAAAATGGCCCTAAATTGGAAGAAATCCTAACAGTAACCCATACTTTTTAATAAGTCACTTACCTCACAAAATCTTCATAACACGAACTACAGCTATTACAGCAAGCAGCAACTACAGCCAGCCAAATAAAATGATTCTGACCACTATAGGCTCTAGCTACTAGTATGCATATGGTTAGCAAAAGAAAGATTTTGTGGAAGAGCAAACAACGTATTTAGCAGATATTAACTTAATCATGTGACATCTGAAGTGTTGGCAGAAGAGCCAACACTGTGTTGCTAGAGGAGGCCGAAATGCACGCGTTTAAGCTCACGCTGACTGGCGTGAGGTCTGGAACAGTTAAGGGAATTAATAGTAGCAAATAAAGTACGTAGTTGATATAATACTTAACTTTAATCCACAATTGGTGTACATCGCTCTTGACGGTACATGTTATAATCTCAATATCAAATGCTATGGCGCCTTGCTAGGTCGTAGCAAATGACGTAGCTGAAGGCTATGCTAACTATCGTCTCGGCAAATGAGAGAGTAGTTGTCAGTGATCCATCTCTGGCTAAGTCGCTTGTACAACTAGGCGAGTCCTAGTAAGTGCCAGTAAGACCTGCCGTGTGGTGGCGCTCGGTCTGCAATCACTGATAGTGGCGACACGCGGGTCCGACGTATACTAGCGGACCGCGGCCGATTTAAAGGCTACCACCTAGCAAGTGTGGTGTCTAGCGGTGACACCACAACATCCACTTCCAAAAATTATATAATCGTCAGTAATCCCACTACCCAAACATTAGCAAATACATCAGTCATCACTTTACAATGCATGTCCTACCACGCTGAATCTCCATGAAGGACACACGTCCAAACCGCCCGCTCGCTAACTGCTAACCGCTAACTGCCAAGTCCGACCAACCACGCAGTCTTTTACCGAGGACGCAGAGTTCTGTCAGTGATATTAATACAGTCTACAGCGCTGCCAACATACAATCATATAAACAGCTCACAGAAGGCAGGTGGCTGCACTAGGAGTGAAGGCCATATAAAGGGCGACAGGGGGGGGGGGGGGGGGAGGTGGCGCGGAAAACAGTGCAGTCGTCGTAATGTGGAGAGTCCAAAAGGGCACGATCATTGGCTTGCGCGTCAACAACGGAAGCAATTCTGGAACGGTTAACTTTGAAAACTATTCCAGTACAGTGCCATGGTGGTTAAACAATGCCGTGCATGACAAAATGAACTTTAACTTTGTGTTCTGCCTTACGCCAGGTTTTGTCATAGGGGAAGCCTCCTCAGAGAGGTCCACTGCATGAGCGTCTAGGGAAGTGATTCCGGTGGTGGTTTCCCGTTGCCTTCCACGGGTGATGATCTACATGGATGCTCTGCAAATCACATTCAAGGGCCTGGCAGAGGGTTCATCGAACCATCTTCACAATTCTCTACTATTCCAATCTCGTATAGCGCGCGGAAAGAACCAACACCTATATCTTTCCGTACGAGCTCTGATTTTCCTTATTTTATCGTGGTGATCGTTCCTCCCTATGAAGGTCGGTGTCAACAAAATATTTTCGCATTTGGAGGAGAAAATTTGTGATTGGAATTTCGTGAGAAGATTCCGTCGCAACGAAAAACGCCTTTCTTTTAATGATTTCCAGCCCAAATCCTGTATCATTTCTGTGACACTCTCTCTCATATTTCGCGATAATACAAAACGTGCTGCCTTTCTTTGAACTTTTTCGATGTACTCCGTCAGTCCTATCTGGTAAGGATCCCACACCGCGCAGCAGTATTCTAAAAGAGAACGGACAAGCATAGTGTAGGCAGTCTCCTTAGTAGGTCTGTTACATTTTCTAAGTGGCCTGATGAAATGATAATGACAACACAACACCCAGTCCCTGAGAGGAGAAAATCTCCGACCCAGCCGGGAATCGAACACTGGCCCCTTGGCGCGACAGGCCGCGGCGCTGACCACTCGGCTACCTGGGCGGACGCATGGCAAAATAGCGCTTTCCAAAACCGGCGCAGACGCAACTGTGGTGCACCAAGGGCGATAGATGACAGATGAACGACGGCTGCAGACATGTGTATAGGCGAATAGACGAGGACCTGTAGCGTAACTGACCACCGAGATGGAGATGTCTTCTCAACGACAGTTCAACGAATGGGGCTCCGCAACAGACATCTGATTCATGCACCCATGCTGACTACTGTCCATCGTCGACGAAGGCTGGAGTTTGCACCCCGGTACCACAACTGGACGTCCACTGCGTGAAGAGAGGTGGCATTTTCATATGAATCACGTTTTACGCTGCATCGGACAGATGGCCGTTGGCGGGTACGGCCCTGCAACAATTGTCGGAAGGGTCCAGGCTGGACAAAGGAGCGCTATGGTCTGGGGAATGTTTTCATTGCACTACCTGGACGCTCTCGTCATTCTGGAAGACACAGTGCATCATCACAAGTATGCACCTATCCTTTGGCACCATGTCCATCCATATGTACAGTTTGTGTTTCCTCAACACGATGAGATCTACCAGCAGGACAACGCATCGTCTCACAGGGCTTGCAGTGTACGTGCGTAGTTTGGGGTAACGGAAACGTCCGATTCCACCCCTCTGCTTTGACCAATGACGTCACCAATATGGCAGCAACGACCATTCACAACAGCTCCCATACCGCTCTATGACGTCATCACGTCATGACAACAAAGACGAAAATAGATGGAAAAACCACCAAACAGACGTTCCTCCAAAAACATAATGAAACTAACGGGACAAGCAGTGTAAACTGGGGGTTTCTGGATGGGGACAAACTAAATATAAACACACGCCACTACACCAAACGACAAAAAACACACAAAACAACCGATACCACAATATAAATCTCAAAAATGTCACCACCACCACACTTAATCCTACCACGAAAAAAAAAAACACATAGAAAATCAAAATTAGCATCGAACACTACCCTTGACCTATATAGGTCAACAGCAACTACCGATACCATACTATAAATCTCGAAACTTTCACCACCACCACACTTAATCCTACCACAAAAAACACATAGAAAATCAAAATTAGAATCGAACACTACCCTTTCCTATGTAGGTCAACAGCAACTACCAGTACCACACTAGAGATCTCAAAACTTTCACACCACCACACTTAATGCTACCACAAAAAAAACTAGAAAATCGAAATTGAAATCGATCACTTCCCTTGACCTATATAGGTCAACAGCGACTACCGATAGCACACTATAAATCTCAAAATTTTCACCACCACCACATTTAATCCTACCACAAAAAAAAGAAAATCAAAATTGGAATCGAACGCTTCCCTCGACCTATATAGGTCAAAAGCAACTACCGATACCACACTATAAATCTCAAAACTTTCACCACCACCACACTTAATCCTACCACAAAAAAACCTAGAAAATCAAAATTGGAATCGAACACTTCACTTGACCCCATTCAACAATAAGCGAAACCTCCTTGAATGGACTGTTCGTGCCACCGATCCTCAACCGAGAAACGTGGTGCACCTGGCCACGGCATGGCCCCACATCCCCGTCCGTACCTTCCAGAATGTCACTACTCTCTCCCAGCCCGTCCGCGCTACAGAAGGTGCTTATTCAGGCTTTTAGCAGCTGGTTGCATTAATGTGAATGCACCCTGTATAACAGTGATGGTTACAAAGTCCTTCAGACATTCACACATGCCGTGCTAATTGTAACGTCAGACTTTTTGCAGATGACAGAGTTATCTATGATGAAGTATTTTCTGAAAGAGGCTCCATAAATACTGTCACGTCTCGATAAGATTTCAATGTCGTGCAGCGATTGGGAGCTTGCTCTAAATGTTCAGAAATGTAAAATTGCGCACTTCACAAAACGGAAAGAGTATATCAATAACTCAGAGTTGTGGTCGGCCAACTCCTTCAAATACCTGGGCGTAGCACGTCGTAGCGATATGAAACGGAACCAACCCACTCTCTCAATCGTAGCTAAAGCAGATGGCAGACACCGGTTTATTCTCAGAATACTGGGAAAACGCATCAGTCTACATGGGATATTTCTAGCAAATCACTCGTGCGCCGCATTCTGGAATATTGTTCAAGATTGTGGGTCCCGTACCAAAAGGACTGACAGGGGTACTGAACGCACACAGAGAACGGCAGCAGAAATGGTTACAGGTTTGTTTGATGCGTGGGAGAGTGTAACAGAGATACCGGATAAACTGATACTGGCAGACTGTTGACGGTAGATTTGAGCTATACCGAGAAAGCCGACTTACAGAGTTTCAAGAACTGGCTTTAAATGATGATTGCAGGAATAAACTACAACCCCCCGCTTATCGCTCACATGGAGATCATGAGGATCAGATTAAATTAATTACAGTACGCAGGGAGGCGAATAAACAATATTCCTTCCGGTGCTAAATACGTGAATGGAATGACACAATGGGGCGTAGCCTCCGCAATGCGCCTCACAATGTCCTACAGAGTATAGGTGTAGACGTAGACAGGAGCCAGTGTACGGTGTGCCGTGGTGCGTACCCTGTTCCACTGCTGGTCATTTCCTTTCCTGTTCCAGTCGCAAAAGAGCGACAGAAAAACGACTGTCTATGAGCTTCAAAACCGGCCCTAACTTCTCTTGTGTTATGAGGGTAATCCCAAAAGTAAGTTCTCCTATTTTCTTATAAGTACAGAACTCTGTTTGTGTGGCAGTTTGTCACACTGTTATGAAGAGTGCTTCACGCGCTGTGTGTAAACATCAGCACGCTGCGCTGAGGCGCTCAGTCTCGGCTTGGTAGCCGTTGAGAATGGAGCTCCCGTCGGATGTTACCGCCAAGTGCGAACTGCGCGCAGTTATTCGGTTTTTGAACGCAAAGGGCACTGCGACGATTGAAATCCATCGCCAATTGACGGAAGTGTATGGGGAGTCGTGCATGGACGTCAAAAATGTTCGTACGTAAGTGGTGTAGAGAGTTTGCAGCTGGTCGGACCGAAATTCACGACGAACAAAGGAGCGGGAGACCGTCAGTTTCTGAGGAGACAGTGTTGAAGGTTGAGCAAAGCATGCGTGAACATAGGCGGATCACCCTGGATGATCTCTGCACGTTCGTTCCTGAGGTTTCCCGAAGCACCGCTCACAGCATTTTAACGGAAACGTTGAGCTACCGGAAGGTGTGCGCAAGATGGGTGCCACGCATGCTGACTGTGGACCACATGCGGCAACGAGCTGATGCTTCCCGCGCATTTCTTCACCGCCTTGCAGCCGAACAGGACAACTTTCTGGACTCAGTTGTCAGGGGTGACGAAATCTGGGCATACCACTTTACACCTGAGACCAAGCAACAATGACGCCATTGGCGGCATCCTTCTTCACCAAAGCCGCGGAGCTGGCGGCGAGCTGGTATGACATTGGCATACAGAAACTGCCACAGCGTCTACAAAAATGCGTCGACTGAAATGGTGATTATGTTGAAAAATAGGTAAATGTTCAAGCTGTAAACTGATGTAAACCATTGTACAAATAAACAGGTCTATGTACTTACAAAAAAATAGGAGACCTTACTTTTGGGATTACCCTCGTATCTACGTGATCCTCACGCGAAATGTATGTTGGCGACAGTAAAATCGTTCTATCAGCCTGAATGCCGATTCCCTGAATTTACTCAATAGTGTTTCGCTAAAAGAACGTAGTCTTCCTTCCAGCCATTCCCATTTGACTTCACGAAGACCGTCCTTAATACCAGCATGTTGATCGAACGTAACGGTATCAAATCTAGCATCCCGCTTCGTTGTCTTTCTTTAATCCGACCTTGTTAGGATCCCAAAGATTCGAGCAGTACTCAAGAATATGTCGCACTTGTGTTCCATACGTGGTCTCCTTTATAGATGAGCTAAACTTTCATAGAATTTTCCGAACAAACCTATGTCGACCATTCTTCTTCCCTACTGCCAACCCGAAACGCTTGTTCCGTTTCATATCACTTTCACACGTTACGCCTAGATATCTAAGCGACGTGAGTGTGTCAAGCACAATTACAGTAATACACATTTAGCAAAACAAAGAAATATATATATATATATATATATATATATATATATATATATATATATATATATATATATAAATGACATGTGAAATTATATACAGTACACAAGTTTTAAAACGGCTCAGACTACACTCGGTTGTTGATGAACTCGATCCAACGGAGTGCCTCTTGGGGTGCTTGACGGAGCTTCTCAATGCCACCAGGGAAGCGTCTGATTGGACAGTCATTCACAATGTGGCTCATTGTTTGGGTGTCACCACAGTCACACACACTGTCACTTGAAAAGCCCCACTTGTGGATGTTGTATTTGCACATACCCTCTACAGTCCGATATCTGTTTAACTGCACACACCTCCCTTGGTTGGTAGAAGCCTGGAACTGGAACTGTTGGATTGTCTACAAGTTCGTGGTTTCGAGTTCTTGTAGCTTGTCACTCACGTTTCCACCCTGCGTCCTGGTCGAATCCTGTGGATAGCATTTGGACTCCCATTTCATATGCTGGTCTTCTAGATTTGAGGCTTTTCTGGGCAGTGATAGCAAATCGTCATGAAGAGGGATCGAGTTGTTTTCAGAAACTTGCTGACAGAGGTTGTAAAGAGCAGCCTTTCGACGGAGGTCTGGTGTACAGATGTTTGGAAGCACTGGTAGCCAGCAAGTAGGTGTAGACCGGACTGTACCACTAATTACTCTCACACTTGAGTTCAGTTGGACGTCTACTTTCACTACGTCGGCGCTTCGGAGCCAAACTGGTGCACTGTATTCTGCTGCAGAGTATACCAGTGCAAGGGCTCCTCGGAGGACTGATGCGTTTGCTCCCCATGCACTGCCTGCCAGCTTTCTCACAAGGTTCACTCGTGTTTCTATCTTATTGGCCAAGTTGGTGTTTTTTGTACGTTAAAGTTCTGTCCAGAGTGACTCCCAGGTATTTTGTGCTTTCGTTGTATCTGACTGTGCCAAGAAGGCCGAACTGTGGACTGATCTTTGCTGATGAAAGGCGAATATAGAGGTGGAACAGGCTTGCCTCGGTTTTGGAAACATCTGGTCTCAGTCTCCATGTCGCAAAATAAAGTTTAGTAAGGCTGTTCGTTATGTGTTCTTCACATTCAGAAAGGTCTTCACTCTGATATGAAATTGCCAGGTCATCTGCATATTGAAATATTCGGCAGGTCAAATTCGGCAGATCAGCTGTGTAGAGGTTGAATAACACTGGAGCAAGAGCAGAGCCCTGAGGTAATCCTAAATCTTTATGACAACATTACTCGATTGTTTTTCCTACTCGTTGCAATAACCTTCATTTTTACACGTTTAGAGCAAGCTGTCATTCGTTAGAACAAATGGAAGTTCTAAGCATGTCGTCTTGTACACTCCTACAGCCACATGACGACGACGCGTTCCCGCACACGACAACGTCATCAGCAGACAGCCCCAGACTGCTGCTCACCCTGTACATGGACAAGACTGGTCCTATCACACTTCGCTAGGCCATTGCTGACCATGTCCTCGTCTGGGTTCTATTGCTTAAGAAGTCTTCGAGGCACTCACATATCTGGCATCCTACTCCGTACGCGCGGATCTTCGTTAACAGTTCGCAGTGCGGCACCGTGTCAAATGCTTTCTGGAAACTGTTGCCCTTCGTCTATGCTTCACAGGATATCATGCGAGACAAGGACACAGGCAGTACTTGCTAAATCCGTGTCGATTTGTGGACACAAGCTTTTGTACCCCCATGGGAAATATTATCTTTGAACTTACAACATGCCCAAGAATTCTGCGGCAAACTCATGTTGAAGATATGCGTCTGTAATTTTGCAAGTCTGTTCTTTTTCTCATTCTTGTATGTATGTAAAAATCTGTATATAACAATTATTTTATTTTTGTTGCTGTTAGACATGTGTATCATCCTCGTCGATGTGATCCACGAATGAATACTACTACTACTACTACTATACTACTACACGGAAGAATCAAAGAAACTGGTACACCAGCATAATATCGTGTAGGTCCCCCGCGAGCACGCAGAAGTGCCGTAACACACCCATCTACTGAGGTCTGAAGTAGTGCTGGAGGGAATTGACACCATGAATCCTGCAGGGCTGTCCATAAACCCGTAAGAGTACGAGGGGTTGGAGATCTCTTCTGAAAAGCACGTTGCAAGGCATAACAGATATTCTCAATAAGGTTCATGTCTGGGGAATTTGGTGGCTAGCGGAAGTGTTTAAACTCAGAAGAGTGTTCCAGGAGCCACTCTGTAGCAATTCTGGACGTGTGGGGCGTCGCGTTGTCCTGCTGGAATTGCCCAAGTCCGTCGGAATGCAAAATGGACATGAACGGATGCAGGTGGTCATTCACGATGCTTACGCACTTGTCACCTGACATAGTCCTATCTAGAGGTATCGTATCATTCCAACTGCACACGCCCCTCACCATTACAGAGTCTCCACCACACCAGCTTGAGCAGTCCCCTCTTGACATTCATGGTCCATGAATTCATGAGGTTGTCTCCATACCCGTACACGCCCATCTGCTCGATACAATTTGCAGCGAGACTCGTCCGACCGGGCAACTATTTTCCACTCGTCAGCAGTCTAATATCGGTGTTGACGGGACCAGGAGAGGCGTAAACTTTTGTGTCGTGTAGTCATCTAGGTTGGACGAGTGGACTTTGGGCTCCGAAAGCCCATATCGATGATGTTTCGTTGAATGAATCGCACGCTGACATTTGTTGATAGAACAGCATTGAAATCTGCAACAGTTTGCGGAAAGGTTGCACTTCTGTCACGTTGAACGATTCTCTTCAGTCGTCGTAGGTCTCGTTCTTGCAGGATTTTTTTTCCGGCCACAGCGATGCTGGAGATTTGATGTTTAACCAGATTCCTGATCTTCAAGGAACACTCTTGAAATGTTCATAAGGGAAAATCGCCACTTCATCGCCACCTCGGAGATGCTGTGTCCCATCGCTCGTGTTCCGACTACAACAACGCGTTCAAACTCACGTAAATCTTGATAACCTGCCATTGTAGCAGCAGTAACCGATCTGACAACTGCTGCAGACACTTGTTGTCTTATATGGGCGTTGCCGACCGCAGCGCCGTATTCTGCCTGTTTACATATCTCTGTATTTGAATACACGTGCCTATACTAGTTTCTTTGGTGCTTCAGTGTACTTGTATTAGCAATGTCAAGTCGTCAAAAGCCGCACTATAGCCAACTCAGAAGCCGTAGGCGCTTGCTACATCAATTTCATTAGTCATGATCGTAAAATATAAACAAAAATTACGTGTGATAAGTGTGGACGACTAGTGGACGCCGACGTCGCGGAAAAGCCGTTTGGGTTGCGGAAAAATGGAGGAACACGCGAAGCAATACTTATCTGTGACTTATGTACCAGACGGTTTGCTGAAAGGCAAACCCACACTTATAGCACTCGTGTATTTGAAAAAGCTTTTGGCAATTTTGACAGCAACGCACTCTTTGCAATTCTGAACTTATTACGAATAAAATACAGGTGGGGACAGGCTTTCTACAACTTGTGCAGAAACCAGACTGCAGTTATAAAACTCGTGGTATTGAAAGTGAAGCAGTAATCGAAATGCAAGTGTTAGAAGATATTTAGTTGCCTATGCTGTTCGTTGTTCAATCTGTACAGAAAACAGAATGAGATTTTCACTCTGCAGCGGAGTGTGCGCTGATATGAATCTTCTTGGCAGATTAAAAGTGTGCCGGACCGAGACTCGAACTCGGGACCTTTGCCTTTCGCGGGCAAGTGATCTACCAACTGAGCTACCCAAGCACGACTCAAGCCCCCACCTCACAACTTTACTTCTGCCAGTACCTCGTCTCCTACCTTCCAAATTTTACAGAAGCTCTCCTGCGAACCTTGCAGAACTAGCACTCCTGAAAGAAAGGATATTGCGGAGACACAGCCTAGTGGATGTTTCCATATTGAGATTTTCACTCTGCAGCGGAGTGGGCGCTGATATGAAACTTCCTGGCAGATTAAAACTGTGTGTCGGACCGAGACTCGAAATCGGGACCTTTGCCTTTCGCGGGAAAGTGCTCTGCCAACTGAGCTACCCAAGCACGACTCACGCCGCGTCCTCACAGCTTTAGTTCCGCCAGTACCTCGTCTCCTACCTTTTGAACATAAAGCATGTTGTAAAGGACAATATATGGGAAAGAAATTCAAGGTTAGGGGGAAGAGATGAAATCTTCAAAGTGTAATTCTACTATAGACAGCAGAACGATTTGGAGCGATGTGGAATGAAATCATGTGATGCTGAGAGACTTAGATACGATAAAAAAGGTAAACGACTAAATTACTTGGGCATCAAAGTAACTAACAACGACCGAAGTGAGGAACATGTGAAATGCAGACTGGCAACAGCAAGAAAAGCGTTTCTGATAAAGAGAAATATTTTGAAATTTTATATACGCTACCTGGTCAGATTTATCCGGGTTTCTCTAGGTACTCCGGAATAGATCACTAGACGTCACCAGAGGTGGACCCGCCAGAATAAAAGGAGGCCGCCCGTATTGTTCTGTCAGCGGAGAAGCAATAACTGCAGTGTGGGTTGTGCGTTCCACTGACCCCAAACCAACGCCATTTGCGACTTCAGTGATGCCAAGCGAGAGCTCACTGGAGGGCAGAGTGGAGGTCTGTTGCGTTTTCTGATGAAAGCCGGCTCTGCCTCCGTGCTAATGCTGACCGTGTGTTCGTTATACTGCGGGCAATTGATGGCCTGTAACCAACCTTTCTGCTTGCCAGACACGCTGAGCTATGGTCTCGGGTGCGATTTCGTATGACAGCAAGAGCATTCACGTAGTTTTCCCGCTCCTCTTGACCGCAAATCTGTACGTCAGTCTGGTGATTCGTCCTGTTGTGGTGCCATTCATGAACAGCATTTTGGGGGGTGTTTTCAAACAAGATAACGCTCGCCCTCTTTACCGCTGTTGTAACCAACATGCTCTACAGAGTCTTCAGTTAAAACTTCCGGGCTGAGAGGCCGTGGTCGATGTAAAAAATTTCTACCTGACGTTTCGTCTCCAGCTGCGGGAGACATCTTCTGAGGTCGTCCGGCTACTGCGACTAAGGATCCAGGTACTCTTGCATTTATAGAGCGCATAGAGGGCACCACCATTCGTCACGTGATGCCGACAGTATGCCTATCTTTGGAAGGCGTCATCAATCTCGATTAAGAGTAATCGATTGTCATTCTGCTGGCGCAACGTCGACATCCATATTTTGTCTAACTTTAAAACTTCCTCTTTTCTGTTAAAATTGATATGGTGTTTGTGGATCTCTATTGCTTCTCTATACATGCGCGCATGATAATGGGATGTTCGTGCTAGAACGCTTGTATCATTAAATTTAATTTCGTGATTCCCATCTCAAAAAACACGCTCAGCTACAGCCGATTTTTCGATGTGTCCTAAGCGACAGTTTCTTTTATGTTCGACCAAGCGGGTGTTTACACTTCTTTTCGTTGTTCCGATATGTACTTGTCCGCAACTGCATGGAATTTTGTATACCCCAGGTGTTGCTATGGGGTGTCGGGCGTCTTTTGCAGTTCTTAAATATTCCTTAATCTTCTTGGTGGGCCTGAAGATTGTTTCGATCCCATACTTGGCCAGAACTTTCCTGATACGGTCCGTGACTTTATTAATGAACGGTAGGAAAACTTTTGCAGTATATGATCGTTGTTGCTCCGGACTTCTGGCTTCTTTTCTTCTTTGATGGAGGGCTCGATCAATTTCCTTGCTGGTAAGTGGTTTAGTTCATCTTGTAAGTAAGCCGGCTCGATACCTCCACAAGGAATCTAACCATCATCCAAGGCAAAAAAGAGGTGTCATGAAAACCTTGATGGACAGAGCCAACAAAATCTGCGAGCCGGCTTACAAGATGAACTAAATGCCCGTTGGGCATTTTGATCACAATAGCCATACATTAACTCGATATTGACCTTTTCCGCAATTGGTAAACGGTCCATTTTAACACGGATAATGTATCACGAAGCAAATACCGTCCGCACTGGCGGATGTTATGTGACGCGACGTACGTATACGTTTGTGACTATTACAGCACCATCTATCACAAAGCGAAAAAAGTGGTCCAACTAAAACATTCATATTTCTTTACGTACTACACGAATATGTAATACAAAATGGGGGTTCCTATTTAAAAAAAAAAAAAAACGCAGTTGATATCCGTTTGGCCTATGGCAGCGCCATCTAGCGGTCCAACCATAGCGCCATCTGGTTTCCCCCTTCAAGCTAGACGAGTTTCGTTCTTTGTAGTTTTTTCGTTTGATGCTTATTTCGTGAGATATTTGGCCCAGTCACTGTCAATGGACCATATACAGGGTGAGTCACTTAACATTACCGCTGGATATATTTTGTAAATCACATCAAATACTGACGAATCGATTCCACAGACGGAACGTGAGGACAGGGGCTAGTATAATTGCTTAATACACACCACAAAAAAATGCACGGAAGTATGTTTTTTAACACAAACCTACATTTTTTAAATGGAACCCCGTTAGTTTTGTTAGCCCATCTGAACATATAAACAAATACGTAATCAGTGCCGTTTGTTGCATTGTAAAATGTTAATTACATCCGGAGATATTGTAGCCTAAAGTTGACGCTTGAGTACCATTCCTCCGCTGTTCGATCGTGTGTATCGGAGAGCACCGAATTACGTAGGGATCCAAAGGGAACAGTGATGAACCTTAGGTACAGAAGAGACTGGAACAGCACATTACGTCCACATGCTAACACCTTTTTATTGGTCTTTTTCACTGACGCACATGTACATTACCATGAGGGGTGAGGTACACGTACACACGTGGTTTCCTTTTTCAATTACGGAGTGGAATAGAGTGTGTCCCGACATGTCAGGCCAATATATGTTCAATGTGGTGGCCATCATTTGCTGCACACAATTGCAATCTCTGGCGTAATGAATGTCGTACACGCCGCAGTACATCTGGTGTAACGTCGCCGCAGGCTGCCACAATACGTTGTTTCATATCCTCTGGGGTTGTAGGCACATCACGGTACACATTCTCCTTTAACGTACCCCACAGAAAGAAGTCCAGAGGTGTAATATCAGGAGAACGGGCTGGCCAATTTATGCGTCCTCCACATCATGGTAATTTACATGTGCGTCAGTGAAAAAGACCAATAAAAAGGTGTTAGCATGTGGACGTAATGTGCTGTTCCAGTCTCTTCTGTATCTAAGGTCCGTCACCGTTCGCTTTGGATCCCTACGTAATTCGGTGCTCTCCGATACACACGATCGAACAGCGGAGGAGTGGTACTCAAGCGTCAAATTTAGGTTACAATATCTCCGGATGTAATTAACGTTTTACAATGCAACAAACGGCACTGATTACGTATTTGTTTATATTGTCAGATGTGCTAACAAAACTAACGTGGTTCCGTTTTAAAAAACGTAGGTTTGTGTTAAAAAACATACTTCCGTGCATTTTTGTATGGTTTGTATTAATCAATTATACTAGCCCCTCTCCTCACGTTCGGTCTGTGGAATAGGTTCGTCAGTATTGACGTGGTTTACGAAATAAATACAGCGGTAATGTTAGGTGACTCACCCTGTATATTGTGTGTATGTTTTTTTGCCTGTGTCCTATGTACTTGTATTATTTTCTGTTGACGCGTTCCAGTTCATAGCATTTACCTTGAGTGTGATGTGCGGAACAGGTAACTAACAGCTGAACGGCGGCGGCGGCGCGCTGAGTGAACACGCGGCTGGCCCACGCGGCAGCAGATGCGGACGCCGACCTCGGGCCAGAGCCGACAACCGAGCACCTGACTTCGGCCTGCGGCCGGGCCGCTCCCGCTCGATGCGTCCGCCTCATCGGCACCCGCTCTAAAGGGACCGACTGGAGTAGGGCGTTTCTAAAGACGAGCGAAGACATTCGGCCAGTATAATTCGAACGGAGCAGGCTGGAAAGTTGCACACGTCACATCAGTCTATCCTGCTAAACGGCTAGTAAACCGGGGTACCGTCCCAGTTCTAGAATACTTGTCTGATGTTATTCTGGGGGGAACAAACATCGAGTTTCAGTGTTTCATATAGACACAGACCGAACTGGAAAACTTTAAATGCAGTCATAATCCACTCATTGAGATGTGCGTTAAAGCTTCACCACAGCAACACAGCTATTGCAGGTAGAAACTCCGTGTGTGTGTGTCTTGTGGCGGCATAACTCGAGGCGCAGAAATCACCCAGCCTATATTCGTCCAGTATCTGAGCACTTAGAGACTTGCAAAAAATCTGAAACATAATTTGAAACCTGTTCCAAATATTTTCTCGCTTATATCATTATTCATTTTCATAGTAATCAGACACTTGAAGCTGTTTTATACATGGAGGTACTGTTAACGGAGGTACAAGCATACGGAATAGCTTCTCTGATATGTGAGTGGCTCGAGAACTTCGTAAATACACTACTGGCCATTAAAATTGCTACACCAAGAAGAAATGCAGATGATAAACGGGTATTTATTGGACAAATATATTATACTGGAACTGACATGTGATTACATTTTCACGCAGTTTCGGTGCATAGATCCTGAGAAATCAGTACCCAGAACAACCACCTCTGGCCTTAATAACGGCCTTGATACGCCTAGGCATTGAGTCAAACAGGGCTTGGATGGCGTGTACAGGTACGGCTGCCCATGCAGCTTCAACACGATACCACAGTTCATCAAAAATAGTGACTGGCGTATTGTCACGAGCCAGTTGCTCGGTCACCATTCACCAGACGTTTTCAATTGGTGAGAGATTTGGAGAATGTGCTGGTCAGGGCAGGAGTCGAACATTTTCTGTATCCAGAAAGGCCCGTATAGGACCTGCAACATGCGGTCGTGCATTATCCTACTGAAATGTAGGGTTTCGCATGGATCGAATGAAGGGTAAAGCCACGGGTCGTAACACATCTGAAATGTAACGCCCACTGTTCAAAGTGCCGTCAATGCGAACAAGAGGTGACCGAGATGTGTAACCAACGGCACTCCATACCATGACGCCGGGTGATACACCAGTATGGCGATGACGAATACACGTTTGCAATGTGCGTTCACCGCGATGTAGCCATACACGGATGCGACGATCATGATGCTGTAAACAGAACCTGGATTCATCCGAAAAAATGACGTTTTGCCATTCGTTCACCCAGGTTCGTCGTTGAGTACACCATCGCAGGTGCTCCTGTCTGTGATGCAGCGTTAAGGGTAACCGCAGGCACGGTCTCCGAGCTGATAGTCCATGCTGCTGCAAACGTCGTCGAACTGTTCGTGCAGATGGTTGTTGTCTTGCAAATGTCCCCATCCACTGACGCGGGAATCGAGACGTGACTGCACGATCCGTTACAGCTGTGTGGATAAGATGCCTGTCATCTCGACTGCTAGTAATACGAGGCCGCTGGGATCCAGCACGGCGTTCCGTATTACCCTCCTGAACCCACCGATTCCATATTCTGCTAACAGTCATTGGATCTCGACCAACGCGAGCAGCAATGTCGCGATACGATAAACCGCAATCGCGATAGGCTACAATCCGACCTATATCAAAGTCGGAAACGTGATGGCACGCATTTCTCCTCCTTACACGAGGCATCACAACAACATTTCACGAGGCAACGCCGGTCAATTGCTGTTTGTGTATGAGAAATCGGTTAGAAACTTTCCTCATGTCAGCACGTTGTAGGTGACGCCATTGGCACCAACCATGTGTGAATGCTCTGAAAAGCTAATCATTTGCATATCACAGCATCTTCTTCCAGTCGGTTAAATTTCGCGTCTGTAGCACGTCATCTTCGTGGTGTAGCAATTTTAATGGCCAGTAGTGTAATAGTATCCAGTGCATTGTCCTGAAGGCAAGAGCTCATCAGAGACAAGGGTATCGTCAGAAGTGCCCCTGGGAAGAGTGATAGGACCGCTGTTGTCATTGCGTAAACCCAGAAGAAGGCCGCTGCAACCGTGGGCGAAACGTTGTTTTTTTGTTTTTTTTTTCAGCAAAAGTAGTTTTATACATTGTGAAGCGGTACCCCGTGGGCAGCAGTCTCGGTTATTTTTTATGAAGGTGTGGTGTACAGGAAGTGTCAAAGTCGAATCACTGTAGGAATATACATGATGAATTAGAAAAAATTTCTAGTTTGTGTGGTGGATGGCATAAAATGCAGGAAAATGTAAGGTAATGCAGTTGAGTAGGAATAACAAACCTTTAGAATACAGCATTATTAATGTGCTGCTTGACAGAGTCACATCGTTTAAATATATAGACGTAGCGTGCAAAGCGACGTGAAATGGAACGAGCAAGTGAGGAATGTAGAAGGGAAGGCGAACGGTCGGCTTCGATTTACTGGGAGAATTTAACGAAAGTGTGGTTCATCTGTAAAGGATACCACGTATAGAGCACTAGTGCGACCCATTCTTGAGTACTGTTAGAGTGTTTGGGATCCACCGCATCGGGTTACAGGACGACATCAAAGCAATTGAGAGGAAGGATGCTAGATTTGTTATTGGTAGGTTCGAACGACACGTAGGTATTACGGAGATGTTTCGGGAACTCAAATAGGAATTCTTGGAGGGAAGACGACGTTCCTTACGAGGAATTCTACTGAGAAGATTTAGATTAACGGCATTTGAAGCTGACTGCAGAACGATTCTACTTCCGCCAACGTACGTTTCGGCATTTCGCGTAAGGACCGCCAAGCTGAAATAAGAGAAATTAGGATCCATACGGAGGCATGCAAACAGTCGTTTTTCCCACACTCCATTTGCGAGTGGAACTGGAAAGGAAATGATTAGAGTGGTATAAGGTACCCTCCACGAGACATCATACGGTGGGGTGCGGATGATGCACATAGAAGTAGATGGAATTCGGTTTTTCAAAGAATTAGAGGTGGCGTTTTAAAGTTATACAAAAAAAGAAAAGGAAGTAGACACAATCCCCTGAATTACAGATCTAAGTCGTTAACATCGATCTGCATTAGAATCCTGTAACATATACTGTGTGCAAAAGTCCGCAGCTCGTGGTCATGCGGTAGCGTTCTCGCTTCCCACGCCCGAGTTCCCGGGTTCGATTCCCGGCGGGGCCAGGGATTTTCTCTGCCTCGTGATGACTGGGTGTTGTGTGATGTCCTTAGGTTAGTTAGGTTTAAGTAGTTCTAAGTTCTAGGGGACTGATGACCATAGATGTTAAGTCCCATAGTACTCAGAGCCAGCCACCTCAAAGAAAACGATCTGTTGACACATAACAAGCTCGGTTTCAAAAATTGTCTTCTTTTGTAACACAGCTGGTTATTTCTTCACACGAAGTGATAATTGCTATCGAAAGGGGATCTCAAGTTGATCCCATCTTTCGAGAGGGCTTTTTGCCCCTCTTAACGGTCATCAGATGATCAAAACAAACTGGAAAATGATGGGACAATATAACTCTATACTGCAAAATGTGGCACGAACCCTAATTATGAAATGTGTGAGGTAATCCACGTGGGTACTAAGAGGAATCCGTTAAATTTCGGTTACACAATACATTACACAAATCTAAAGGATGTCAGTCCAACGAAGTACTTAGAGATCTGTAGATTTCGACGTACTGAGGTTTCGTTTACAGAGACGCCACTCTCCCCCTCAACCATACCACTGGCGACTTTTCTTAGCAATTTGCTGCACTCGAAAGAGGATTGACAAAGAGGTTGACGATAAAACCATGAAAGCAACGGGGATGGTAAAAAACTGTTCTGAGAGATTTATTTATTTATTTTGTGTGGTTAACAGAACACTCATAACATTTTCTTCTTCGAGAGACGAAACCAAGTTTGCGCTTTTTTAACGGGAGAAGGGAGTCTGTGAGAGCATTTCATATCTCGTGAATACAGCTGTTTGGTGGTATAGCGTATTTCACAGTTCATAGAGAAACTGTTAGCAAAACGAAGATTGAGTTATACCGCGTAGGGAAAGTTCAGCCCTGTTAGATTACGTTCAAGGAAATGGAGATGAAACGCCGTTGCGCCAGCAGACTTCCGTCTAACGCTTATCACAGCTTCCAGCTACGTATTGCGAAACGTGTGCTAAATCACCGTACTTATCTTCCCCATACCCACTGGTGAATAAACGTTTCTTCCAGACTTCGTTGGTCCATCTATCGTTGTTCGTCTGGCTACACTCATCTCTTTTTAAAACCAAAAGCTCAGGTTGTAAAATCAATAGTAGAAATAAGCTAATCGTCATAAAGATTTAGTCACTTACTTTGGCCCTGGAAGGTAACCATTATTTGTGAGCATACCTTTTTCGAAGTCAACGGCTATAAATCATTTAGCTACTACTATATTCCAGTTTAAGAGGAACCTAAGGGGTTAATTGATGCCCAATATCCACTGCATTGACGAATGTCTAACGAGATCAATCTGATGTATATATTAATAATATTAAAATGAGGTAAACGTTACTTAAAATTTGATATCTGTACATTTTCGATGTAGCAACGTTATCAGTACCAGTAAGTGTTCTAAACTGTTTCCTGATTAATAATGCATAACTACACTGGTATAGGTATGCGTATTCAAATACAGAGATATGTAAACAGGCAGAATACGGCCCTGCTGTGGGGCGGCGGGTGGATTTTATATGTTGTTATGTAATGTTTGGTTTGTAATGTAATGTAGATGCATTTCCCGGCCGATTAACCATATGTGGGGCGGCGGGAGGAATTAATTGTTGTTATTTAAATGTTCCTATTATTTATGCTGTCTTTTGCCGTTCTCAACACTGGCTCTCTAACTACAATATTGGCAACCAGAAAGTGATTAGCAAAACGTGAAGCCTGTAATAAGAATTCCTAGTGCCCACTTCATCAGAGAAATACACTTATAGCTACAGCTCATAGCTCTGAGGAATTGGGAGATTATCTGGGATTCATAATCAAAAAACGATCCTGTAAAAACGTTCGCTATATTCTGAAAGTCACAGATGAAAAAAAAAAGGAATCCACACAATCTGACTAACAGAGCAGTTCAGAGTCTAATGCGCTGATGGAACTATAACTGTCCAAATTAAATGTTTAAGAGAATGCTCGCCATAATTTGATGATAATGTTCATCAAACGCCACGCTAAATAATGGTAGAATGTCTGTCCCGCGACGGCACGTGAAAATACGACATACGCAAACTGAAGATAGATCATTAAAGTCATCCCAGAATTAACACTTCACTCGAAAATGATTTCAAGGTTACGCGTATCCCGAGTAACTTAATACGGCATCCGAGGCTGTTTATAGCAATGATACCGACGCGACGCGACTCCCGACACAGATGGTGTGCTATTCAGTGTCTGGAGAGCACTGGTGCCTTGCTTCCTCGCGCAGCGTTCTTATATATAAAGCCGCGGTGCGGACGGCTAAGGGAACGCCTGATCAAATCGGCTCTCCCGACTAGCCGCTGGGCTAGTGATGCACCACTTTAAGTTACTGAATAAATCATCGCTTCCTTTGCTGATGGCCGATGAAGCTCTCAATTTAAATGTGCATTCAGCACACAGGTAAGTAATCATAATAAAAGTCTGACGTGGCTAAGTCAAATATTTTGGGCGAGAGAATTAATTTAATTACACTACACGCAGTAGACGAGCTCTGAACTTGCCCTTTGGAGATACGCTATCGCTATAGTTTTATAGTTATTCAATTGAACCTTCTCACATCTTTATGATTATAGCGGATCTCCATTCTACTTAAATTTAAACATGCTAGCCTTATTTATTAGCCTACTTAATCTATCTTGCTTCCTTAATTTTTAAGACAAAAACCAAAAAATCATGAATTTCAATTAAAATCTTAATTTGTGAGATCCAGAAGACTGTTTCTACTAAATTATTATGAGAAAGGAATCTAAATATAAATTTTTAAGTCTCTAGCTCTTTTCTGTTGCGCCAATGATTTTTACAGAATAACGTCCAAATTTCGAAAATGGTTAAAGTTATCGAACTGATATTCAACACATGTTGATTTAGTATTACTCCTGACATGCTAGAAACGTTTCAGGTTATTTACTTGATTTTTAAAGTATTGCGCAACATTTATGGTGTCAGAGCTAGTTACAGCAGACTAGGCTGGCACACAATTGAAAGACTGATGTGAATTTTATATGGCGCGAGTAGGCTGCTTCCCTACACTGCGGCCGCCAACCCCTATATAAGACAACAAGTTTCTGGCGCAGTTTTTAGGTCGGTTACTTCTGCTACCATGAATATCAGGAATCCGCTAAAACATCGAATCTCCGACATCGCTGCGGCCGGAGAAAGATCCTGCAACAACGGGACCAACAGACACTGAAGAGAATCGTTCAACGTGGCAGAAGGGCAGCCCTTTCACATATTGCTCCAGATTTCAATGCTGGGCCATCAACAAGTGTCAGCTTACGAACCATTCAACTAAACATAATCGGTATGGGCTTTCGGAACCGAAATCCCGCTTGTCTCCCCTTGATGACTGGACGACACAAAGCCTTACGCCCCACCTGGGCCCGTCGACATTGGACTATGGATGACTGGAAACATGTTGCGTGGTCGGACGAGTCTCGCTGCAAATTGTATCGAGCAGATGGGCTTGTACGGGTATGGAGCTCCATGTAGCTGACCAGAAGTAGACCGCTACATTTCATGTTTCGTGTAAGAACAGTGTGAACCGAGGTTGTAACTCCTGTCCCGCACCCATCCAAGAGTACAAGATTTCTCCAGATCTGCAATTGTCGAGGACGTTAGCACCCCTTATCAGTGTACAGTAGAGAAGAAACTGTTGTGATGATATAACAATGGTTAAGAACAAGAGACGGGTGGCTTTATGCATGATGGAGCTCCAGGGAGACGGAGTTTGCTTTCTACGTAAATCAAATCGGTTATCAAAAATGGTTCAAATGGCTATGAGCACTATGAGACTTAACAGCTGAGGTCATCAGTCCCCTAAAACTTAGAACTACTTAAACCTAACTAACCTAAGTACATCAGACACATCCATTCCCGAGGCAGGATTCGAACCTGCGACCGTAGCAGTCGTGCGGTTCCGGACTGAAGCGCCTAGAGCCGCTCGGCCACCGCGGTCGGCAACTGGATTATCAATTCTAAAGTATTGTTCTAGTGTCTGGGGTCATTACCAAGAAGGTATAGGTAAGATAAAACATAAACACATGCACTCCTAAGGCTACAATGTTCTGCACTTAAAACTCACTATAATGTTAGATTGTTGCAGTTTCCGACCTTTTAGTCATATGGAATGCGACACTGTTACTATCCCAATGTAAGAAATATATTTCCAGCGCATGACATACATTCTCCTTGCAGGTTTCTTTACGATAAACTATGGTTATAAAGTGTAACATGAAAAACTACCTCCTTAAAACATCCATTCGTTGTGATACACGTACAATATAGCTTTCCAGAGGTGTATAGCTCCCCAATGTTCAGATCCGATGACGGTCCAGAAATTATACAATGCTCGTATCAGTCTACATAAAATGATCTTTAGTAACGGAGAATGCCTCTTACAACGAAAGACAAACTCACAGTAGCGGTGTCATGCCGCTACTAGCTCCGTAAACAGGACATCTGTCAATAAGATGTATACGTGGGGATTGTAGTACCTCACAAACACCCGTTGCTAACTTAGAATCACCGACGTTACGAAACCGAAGACTCTATTTTATGCCCAAGATGCGGCAGGAGAATGGAGTGCCTCACATAATTCTTCGTTCGTCTAAAGGAATGTATCGAAACAGGATGGAAGTCCTCTGATGACGTAGGTATGTGGTCAATGATCGCAAGCAGACAGTGCTGTAAGTCATACACAATAACACAATTGTATTACAGTAGAATGGAGGTTATGTCACACAACTTTTGCATCTCCACAAAACAATGGAAAAAAATGGTCAAATGACTTACAGTGACATGTCCCTCTCTAGAATGCATCATCAGTCTACCATTAAATCCTACTTTGTTACAGCTCCATCTCACCCTATCTCTCCATCCACACTCTGTCATCCTTTAACGCATATGCAAGTAAGTTTAAGGCAGATGGTCCTCCTTTTTCCAGGAATGCACCAAAGACAACAGTCAACTCGTGCGTGTCACTATTACCTCAATAGACTTAGAGAAGAATGTTGTCTCAACAAAAATTAAGGTTGTACCCCCGGTTCACGCTCGGTGAGAAGTCATGGTCGTACCCTCCTGTTTGCAAGCCGAAATCCTGTGAAGGTCTCGCAGCCGGCCCGGCCCGGCCCGGAGGTCACTGTCTTCCCTCTTTCCAAAAACTCCGTGAGTATGATGTCTGCACTGTGCCTGCCACAGCTCTTGGAGCAGGGAGGGGGCAGGGGGGGGGGGGGGGGTGGCATACGGAGGTATCTGCCCCGTGCGGCAATTTCAGGGGGCGCCAAACTCTTATTCTTGAAGAAAAAAATTTTGTTTCACAAAGCACCTAGCATCAAACGTGTGCCGGGCGCCAACGTTTAATTTCGCGTAATTCCCGTGGATGGAATCCCTCCGGTTGCAAGAGTGCATGGAGAGTTACTGTCGCCGACAGAGGGCAAGTCGGAGGAGAAGGTACACTACTGGCCATTAAAATTGCTACACCACGAAGATGACGTGCTACAGAGGTGAAATTTAACCGACAGGAAGAAGATGCTGTGATACGCAAATGATTAGCTTTTCAGAGCATTCACACAAGGTTGGCGCCGGTGGCGACACCTACAACGTGCTGACATGAGCATAGTTTCCAACCGATTTCTCATACACAAACAGCAGTTGCGTTGCCTGGTCAAACATTGTTGTGATGGCTCATGTAAAGAGGAGAAATGCGTACCATCACGTTTCCGACTTTCATAAAGGACGGATGTAGCCTATCGCGATTGCGGTTTATCGTATCGCGACATTACTGCTCGCGTTGGTCGAGACCCAATGACTGTTATCAGAATATGCAATTGGTGGGCTCAGGAGGGCAATACGGAACGCCGTGCTGCATCCCAATGGCCTCGTATCACTAGCAGTCGAGATGACAGGTGTTGTGTACATAGTTCCGCGTAGTCAGTGCGTACACAACTTTCCCACTACAGCGCGCCCCGCTACGCACAACAGCACAGGCGCAGCGCTCGTCCATCTCCAGACTACGAGATGGCGCTGTCTTAGAGACGGACCAAATTCTGCTTCCGCCGGTCCGCGTATTAATATGTAACGCAGCCATTGAGATTGCTGCTAATGTAGAACTTTTTCTCCTCGCGGATCACACTCGCGCAGTGATACATGAACGCACGAGGTATTATAAAGAGTGTACAGACCTCTGATTAGTCAGTCTGCATTAGTCTACATTAGTCTGTATTAGTCTGTATTAGTCTGCATTAGTATGCAGTCAAGTTTCAGTCTGCGCCTAATAAGATTATCATATTCCTGTACATAGCTGTGAAGAGAAATGTATAGACACTTTGTAAAGTATCAGAGATATGTGAGAATAAGATTAACGTACCAAGACCAAAGGAACTTCAGATTGTCAATTGTAAACAGCATCCAGAACCAAGTTAAGTAATTTCCATGCTTTTTATTATTTTAATAAATGTGTGTGAAAATTAATCAAGTTCTGTTTAAAGTTGGTCACCATCAATCTGCTACTTTAAGTGTGCAAGTGGCATTTCTATCGTCTGACCTAACGGCAGAAGATAAACACACCACGATAAGACCACGAGACATTGCTGACACTCGCCTACTTCGTTAGAGCGACAAGTCAAATAATCTGATGGTGTGTGTACCGAGTGTCTTACAGGACGCACACTACAACAGGCATCTTATCCGCATGGCCGTTACGGATCGTGCAGCCCATCAACAGATGGGGACATTTGCAACACAACAACCACCTGCATGAACAGTTCGACGACGTTTGCAGCAGCATGGACTATCAGCTCAGAGACCATGGCTGAGCTTATCCTTGACGCTGCATCACAGACAGGAGTGCCTGCGATGGTGTACTCAACAACGAACCTGGGTTCACGAATGTCAAAACGTCATTTTTTCGGATGAATCCAGGTTCTGTTTACAGCATCATGATGGTCGCATCCGTGTTTGGCGACATCGCGGTGAACGCGCATTGCAAGCGTGTATTCGTCACCGCCGTACTGGCGTATCACCCGGCGTCATGGTATGGGGTGCCATTGGTTACACATCTCGGTCACCTCTTGTTCGCATTGACGGCACTTTGAACAGTAGGCGTTACATTTCACATGTGTTACGACCTGTGGCTCTACCCCTCATTCGATCCCTGCGAAACCCTACATTTCAGCAGGATAATGCACGACCGCATGTTGCAGGTCCTATACGGGCTTTTCTGTATACAGAAAATGTTCGACTGCTGCCCTGGCCAGCACATTCTCCAGGTCTCTCACCAGCTGAAAACATCTGGTCAATGGTGGCCTAGCAACTGGCTCGTCACAATACGCCAGTGACTACTCTTGATGAACTGTGGTATCGTGTTGAAGCTGCATGGGCAGCTGTACCTGTACACGTCATCCAAGCTCTGTTGGACTCAATGGTCAGGCGTATCAAGGCCGTTATTACGGCCAGAAGTGGTTGTTCTGGGTACCGATTTCTCAGGATCTATGCACCCAAAATGCGTGAAAATGTAAGCACTTGTCAGTTGTAGTATAAAATATTTTTTCCAATGAAAACCCGTTTATCATCTGCATTTCTTCTTATTGCAGCAATTTTAATGGCCAGTAGTGCAGTTAAGGGCTGCAGCGACCTGGAGAGGATGAGAGTGTGACACGGGCGGCGGGGAGCGCAAGTGAGACGGCCGGTTGTTGTGGCCAAGTGTCTTCCCGTTGGCTATAGTGGTGCCTTTGCTCACTGCGGGTTTGGCGGGACAAGTGTTGATCGCAGCCATGAACATTGCTCATTAAAAGCTAATTCGACACGACGTACAGTATTCAGTGGGCCCTCTGCTGGTGAAGTTGCAAGCAGTTTGCGTCCATTGTGGTGCCGGGTTGGAGTGCAATCTGACCTATGCAAGTTATGGATGGTACCCGTGGGTTTCTGACTGCCAGTAATCTTCGTTAAATCCTTCTTTGTCAAAGCTCGTCAATACTGTCAATCATGACAGCAACGCCACCATGTTGAATAATGCTTTTCGTGCAGCCACAGGACGTCGTGTTACGACTCAAACTGTGCGCAGTAGACTACATTATGCCCAACTTCACTGCCGACGTCCATGGCGAGGTTCATCTTTGCAACCACAACACCATGCAGCGCGGTACAGATGGGCCCAACAACATGCCGAATGGACCGCTCAGGGTTGGCATGACGTTCTCTTCACCGATGAGTGTCGCATATGCCTTCAACCAGATAATCGTCGGAGACGTGATTGGAGGCAACCCAGTCAGGCTGAACGCTTTACACATACTGTCCAGCGGGTGCAGCAAAGTGAGGTTCCCTGCTGTTTTGGGGTGGCATTATGTGGGGCCGACGTACGTCGCTGGTGGTCATGGAAGGCGCCGTAATGGCTGTGCGATACGTGAATGCGCATCTTGTGAATGACTTCCTTCAGGATAATGACATCGCTCGACTAGAGTGGCCAGCATGTTCTCCAGACGTGAACGCAATCGAACATGCCTGGGATAGATTGAAAAAGACTGTTTATGGACGACGTGACCCACCAACCACTCTGTGAGATCTACGCCGAATCGCCGTTGAGGAATGGGACAATGTGGACCAACATTGCTTTGATGAACTTGTGGATAGCATGCCACGATGAATACAGGCATGCATCAGTGCAAGAGGAATGAGACAATATGGACCAACAGTGCCTTGATGAACTTGTGCATAGCATGCCACGATGAATACAGGCATGCATCAATGCAAGAGGACGTGCTACTGGGTGTCAGAGGTATCGGTGTGCGCCGCAATCTGGACCACCACCGCTGAAGGTTTCGCTGTACGGTGGTACAACATGCAATGTGTGGTTTTCATAAGCAATAAAAAGGACGGAAATGATTTCTATGTTGATTTCTATTCCAGTTTTCTGTACAAGTTCCGGAACTCTTGGAACTGAGGTGATGAAAATTTTTTTTGATGTGTATCTAAATGAGTTATTTATGTAGGTTTTACCTGGTACTACTTGAGTTCATTTCTGTCAGTGTGTGTGGGCTTGCGGCCGTCACCATTCCAAACTGATTTTAGGACCTAAGGGTATAGAATGCACGTGTAATTCTTCTGATTTACGAATTGTACTTTACAGTAAGTGAAAATTATTTATTCTAGCTACCTTATTTCTGAGGCATGTCTAAAGTTACAGCTCGAGCTGTATATTAAATTGTTTGCATCTACTAAAAAAAATTTAAAAAAAATAAAGAAAAATTTTATGCCTCAATAGTCAAGTCAAAGTTTCCTGCACAACGTTCGTACTTTCTGCATTTGTAGTATGTTTAATTTTTACTAAATAATTAACGAGTTGTCTCTGTGTTACAGGATAGGTGACTGTACCTCTTGTTAACTGTGGTCTAGCTAAAGATAACTGTGTACCATGATTGAAATTTTAATGAAGGTTTCTAGTAGTGTGGTAGCGGCAACCGCCGTCCTATGTTAGCAGAGGGGGAGGAATTATTGATACTGGCGTTGCCTCTGCCATCGCTGCTGTCATCATAAATTTGGACCACATTTGTCAGTCATTTTGGCTTCTTCGAAGGTAATGTCGTTGTGGTAATTACTGGCTGTAGCCGATGGTTGATATTTGTGACATATTCATTTTATCATACAGGGTGATTCAAAAAGAATACCACAACTTTAAAAATGTGTATTTAATGAAAGAAACATAATATAACCTTCTGTTATACATCATTACAAAGAGTATTTAAAAAGGTTTTTTTTTTCACTCAAAAACAAGTTCAGAGATGTTCAATATGGCCCCCTCCAGACACTTGAGCAATATCAACCCGATACTCCAACTCGTTCTACACTCTCTGTAGCAAATCAGGCGTAACAGTTTGGATAGCTGCTGTTATTTCTCGTTTCAAATCATCAATGGTGGCTGGGAGAGGTGGCCGAAACACCATATCCTTAACATACCCCCATAAGAAAAAATCGCAGGGGGTAAGATCAGGGCTTCTTGGAGGCCAGTGATGAAGTGCTCTGTCACGGGCTGCCTGGCGGCCTATCCATCGCCTCGGGTAGTTGACGTTCAGGTAGTTACGGACAGATAAGTGCCAATGTGGTGGCGCTCCATACTGCTGAAATATGAATTGTTGTGCTTCTTGTTCGAGCTGAGGGAACAGCCAGCTCTCTAACATCTCCAGATACTGTAGTCCAGTTACAGTAGCACCTTCGAAGAAAAAGGGACCAAAAACTTTATTGGCTGAAATGGCACAGAAAACGTTCACCTTAGGCGAGTCATGTTCATACTGAGTTGTTTCCCGCGGATTCTCAGTGCCCCATATACAGACATTGTGACGGTTGACTTTCCCGTTAGTGTGGAAAGTTGCTTCATCACTAAACACAATCTTTGAAACGAAAGATTCATCTGTTTCCATTTGAGCAAGGATAAAATCACAGAAATCGATTCTTTTAATCTTATCAGCTACAGACAGTGCTTGAACCAATTTCAGACGACAAGGTTTCATAACTAACCTTTTTCGTAGGACTCTCCATACAGTTGATTGTGGAATTTGCAGCTCTCTGCTAGCTCTGCGAGTCGATTTTCCTGGGCTGTGAACAAATGCTTGCTGGATGCGTGCTACATTTTCATCACTCGTTCTCGGCCGTCCAGAACTTTTCCCTTTGCACAAACACCCATTCTCTGTAAACTGTATATGCCAACGTTTAATACACCACCTATCAGGAGGTTTAACACCATACTTCGTTTTAAATGCACGCTGAACAACTGTCGTCGATTCACTTCTGCCGTACTCAATAACACAAAAAGCTTTCTGTTGAGCGGTCGCCATCTTAGCATCAACTGACGCTGACGCCCAGTCAACAGCGCCTCAAGCGAACAAATGTACAACTAAATGAAACTTTATAGCTCCCTTAATTCGCCGACAGATAGTACTTAGCTCTGCCTTTTGTCGTTGCAGAGTTTTAAATTCCTAAAGTTGTGGTATTCTTTTTGAATCACCCTGTATTTTTTGCTGTTTACAATGTAAATTTTATTTTACTTTCTTTGATATTCTTTACTAAAAGGAAGTGATTTTAAACTGTTGCCGTTTAGAGGTGTTTGCTATCAGTTGTGTTATTGACATTTAGTCTTTTCAATTCTGGAGGCAATTTGTTAATTTTATTCTTGGATTTTTGCATTTTAAAAATTAATTCATAAGTGTTTTTAGAAACATTAATAAATTCATTATGGTTCAGTACCTTTCCACTCAACCCCAGCTCCCTGTCGCATTTCACAGTGCACGTTGGTCTATCGATTATTCACATGATTTTCAAACGCGTCCTTGTTCGTTTTAGAACATTTTTAACACATTATAAGTAGATTTCTGAATGAATCATAAGTTGATTATTGAATGCTTGTATAGTGTACTTGATGTCTCTGCCAGGGGACTCCCCGTCACATCTATACGTAATAAAATTTCCCGCAGACAAAAAGGGACGGGCTTATACGAGCTGAGCGGAAGAAACCCGAAGGGTGAATGCCAATTGCGGTTTGTTTATGTGGTTAACAGGGTGTGCGAATGATAGTCGTTGTTATAATTATTAGCGAAATCAATTGAATCAGACTTCCTGGGTGGAAATAAACGCCTAACAGGGTTAACAGATAAGAGAGATAACATACTATCTTCTCGGTGTATCCAAGAAAATGAAATTTTGACAGAAAAATTTTGTCAGATCGCTAAATTACCAGTTTTACAGCCCGATTAGCAGCTACTTTAAGTTCTACTCTCGGAATAGTGCGGGAAACGCGTTGTACGAGCATGTAATAACGCCTTGCCGGAGAATAAACACGGTATAACTGAACCTGTGATTCTGGCAGGGTCAGTGAAGTTAACCGGAGAATAAGTTTTGATAATGAATTGTATGTTAGAACGAAGAAACGAGGATATCACACAAATTAAATGTAAGAATATGACGATTCCAAATTTCTGTAAAAATTTCGTATTATTACTTCTCGATGTCACGCTTGAGAAACTGGTTCAAATGGTTCAAATGGCTCTAAGCACTATGGGACTCAACATCTGAGGTCATCAGTCCCCTAGAACTTAGAACTACTTAAACCGAACTAACCTAAGGACATCACACACATCCATGCCCGAGGCAGGATTCGAACTTGCGACCGTCGCGGTCACGCGGTTCCAGACTGACGCGCCTAGAACTTTGATTAGGTAAAGGTGTAGCAAGATTAGAAAGCAGATGGCGGTTATAAGACTCGAGGGGCATGAAAGGGAAGTAGTGGTTGGGAAGGAAGTGAGACAGGACTGTAGCCTATCCTTGATGTTATTCTATTTATATATTGAGCAAGCAGTAAAGGAAACAAAAGAAAAATTTGGAGTAGGAATTAAAATCCATGGAGGAGAAATAAAAGCTTTGAGGTTTATCGACGACACTGTAATTCTGTCAGAGACAGCAAAGGACCTGGAAGAGCAGTTGAACGGAATGGACAGCGTCTTGAAAGATGAACATCAACAAAAGCAAAACGAGGATAATGGAATGTAGTCGAATTAAATCAGGTGATGCTCAGGTAAATCAGACACTTAAAGTAGTAACTGAGTTTTGCTATTTGAGGAGCAAAATAACTGATGACGGTCGAAGTAGATATAAAATAACTGATGACGGTCGAAGCAGATATAAAATGTAGACTGGCTATGGTAAGGAAAGCGTTTCAGAAGAGGAGAAATTTGTTAACATCGAGTATAGATTTAAGTGTCAGGAAGTCTTTTTTGAAAGTATTTGTATGAAGTGTGTAGCCACGTATGGATGTAAAACATGGACGATAAATAGTTTAGACAAGAAGAGAATAGAAGCTTTCGAAATATGGTGATACAGAAGAATGCTGAAGATTAGATGGGTAGATCACGTAACTAATTAGGATATACTGAATAGAATTGGGGGGAAGAGGAGCTTGTGGCACAACTTGACAAGAAGAAGGGATCGGTTGGTAGGACATGTTCTGAGGCATCAAGGGATCACCAGTTTAGTATTGAAGGGCAGCGTGGAGGGTAAAAATCGTAGAGGGAGACCAAGAGGTGAATACACTAAGCAGATTCAGAAGGATGTCGGTTGCAGTAGGTACTTGGAGATGAAGAAGCTTGCACAGGATAGAGTAGCATGGAGAGCTGCATCAAACCAGTCTCTGGACTGAAGACCACAACATATTTAATTTTATGTCACACAAAAGAGAAATTTATTAGTTAATAGCCATTAACGAGTGCAAATTTTCTGAAGAGTTGTTACTGTCCCGGTCACAAATAATTCCACCCGATAATAATTCAATTTTTTTTTTAAAGGGGATAGGATGTCAAACCGGCCGACTGGGAGGAGCAGATGTACCACAGGACATTTTAATTTCCACTGTCCTGAATATAGGTTTGATGGCTTCCATTACAAAATACAGGGTGTTACAAAAAGATACGGCCAAACTTTCAGGAAACAGTCCTCACACACGAAGAAAGAAAATATGTTATGTGGACATGTGTCCGGAAACGCTTACTTTCCATGTTAGAGCTCATTTTATTACTTCTCTTCAAATCACATTAATCATGGAATGGAAACACACAGCAACAGAACGTACCAGCGTGACTTCAAACACTTTGTTACAGGAAACGTTCAAAATGTCCTCCTTTAGCGATGATACATGCATCTACCCTCCGTCGCATGGAATCCCTGATGCGCTGATGCAGTCGTGAAGAATGGCGTATTGTATCACAGCCGTCCACAATACGAGCACGAATAGTCTCTACATTTGGTACCGGGGTTGCGTAGACAAGAGCTTTCAAATGCCCCCATAAATGAAAGTCAAGAGGTTTGAGGTCAGGAGAGCGTGGAGGCCATGGAATTGGTCCGCCTCTACCAATCCATCGGTCACCGAATTTGTTGTTGAGAAGCGTACGTACACTTCGACTGAAATGTGCAGGAGCTCCATCGTGCATGAACCACATGTTGTGTCGTACTTGTAAAGGCACATGTACTAGCAGCACAGGTAGAGTATCCCATATGAAATCATGATAACGTGCTCCATTGAGCGTAGGTGGAAGAACATACTGACGAAACTAAAATGAACTTAAGCGTTTCCGCACACATGTCCACATAACATCTTTTCTGTGTGTGAGGAATGTTTCCTGAAAGTTTGGCCGTACCTTTTTGTAACACCCTGTATAAGTGTTTGAATTCTACAGAGCGAAATACAGTGACGCGCGATAGAAGATTGCTGTGTGAGAGGCATGGCACTGCACTTTGGTATATTTAAGACCGAATAACATTCTTACACTTCCTCGAACATATACGTTTTATGTATTAAACTCTACAAAAAATGTACAAAATGAACATATTTTTGAAAAATCGATTTTTTTAATTTTTGACTTCCTATCTCAAACCCTCGAGACGGAGGGGGAAGGGGGGGGGGGGCGCCACTATTTAAGTTTTTTCCCCGGCTCGGAAATATTGTAGATCCGTGGCAGCATTGTGCCAAAGCATTGTGGCCGTCACTTTTCTGGCAGATAGCGTCACCTTCAACTCCCTTATCTTTGGAAAGGAGGGGTGTTTCCACTCCACTGACACCGCGTGCTGCTGGGCGTGCAGTAGTAGATAAGTCTTCCCTCACCCGTCACACTGCGCTGAACAAAACTGTTCCTTTACGTGGAGAACCATCGTAAAAGTTGCGGACCTGCCGCAAAGCGCTTTTCCATTCGACGGTTGGTCACATTTCGTGGAATTCATCAGGAACAAACTTTCCCGTAGAGCAGAATAGGTGAACAATATGTTGAACGGTTCGCCGCGCGGGATTAGCCGAGCGGTCTGAGGCGCTACAGTCATGGACTGTGGGGCTGGTCCCGGCGGAGGTTCGAGTCCTCCCTCGGACATCGGTGTGTGTGTTTGTCCTTAGGATAATTTAGGTTAAGTAGTGTGTAAGCTTAGGGACTGGTGACCTTAGCAGTTAAGTCCCATAAGATTTCACATACATGAACGCTTCCGCATGACATTTATTTGTAGATGCTAGGTTGCAGAGGTTTACTGTCTCTAGCGACGTGCTTTCAATGCTAGAACACAATCGGTGCTGTCGAAATCAGCTAAGTTATCGTATCTTTCTTTTATCTGTCGATAACCGCATTAGCGAGTCATTATTTTCAGATCACCGAGGTTTAACTCTTATTGTTAACTATCTTTGCTCGGCATGCGTTGCAATGCCTCTGTCTTTCCAAGCAGATACACATCCAAAAATCAGACACATATAAATCTACAACATAAATCAAAGCAATTATTGTTTTGTGTTGAATTATATTTTGTAAAGTTTCTTCAGGTGCTTTGCGATATTCAGTATTCTTTGTCTTTTTAAATTCGCTGCAAAAACAAATACACTGAAGCGCCAAACAAACTGATATAGGCATGAGTGTTGAAATACAAAGATATTTAAACAGGCAGAAGACGGCGCTGCGGTCGACAAAGCCTATTTTTTTTTTTTTGGTCATCAGTCTACTGACTGGTTTGATACGGCCCGCCACGAATTCCTTTCCTGTGCTAACCTCTTCATCTCAGAGTAGCACTTGCAACCTACGTCCTCAATTATTTGTTTGACGTATTCCAATCTCTGTCTTCCTCTACAGTTTTTGCCCTCTACAGCTCCCTCTAGTACCATGGAAGTCATTCCCTCATGTCTTAGCAGATGCCCTATCATCCTGTCCCTTCTCCTTATCTGTTCCAGCGGTTCTAGGCGCTCAGTCCGGAGCCGCGCGACTGCTACGGTCGCAGGTTCGAATCCTGCCTCGGGCATGGATGTGTGTGATGTCCTTAGGTTTAAGTAGTACTAAGTTCTAGGGGACTGATGACCATAGATGTTAAGTCCCATAGTGCTCAGAGCCATTTGAACCATTTTTCTCCTTATCAGTGTTTTCCACATATTCCTTTCCTCTCCGATTCTGCGTAGAACCTCCTCATTCCCTACCTTATCAGTCCTCCTAATTTTCAACATTCGTCTATAGTACCACATCTCAAATGCTTCGATGCTCTTCTGTTCCGGTTTTCCCACAGTCCATGTTTCACTACCATACAATGCTCTACTCCAGACGTACATCCTTAGAAATTTCTTCCTCAAATTAAGGCCGGTATTTGATATTAGTAGACTTCTCTTGGCCAGAAATGCCTTTTTTGCCATAGCGAGTCTGCTTTTGATGTCCTCCTTGCTCCGTCCGTCATTGGTTATTTTACTGCCTAGGTAGCAGAATTCCTTAGCTTCATTGACTTCGTGACCATCAATCCTGATGTTAAGTTTCTCGCTGTTCTCATTTCTACTACTTCTCATTACCTTCGTCTTTCTCCGATTTACTCTCAAACCATACTGTGTAGTCATTAGACTGTTCATTCCGTTCAGCAGATCATTTAATTCTTCTTCACTTTCTCTCAGGATAGTAAGGTATCATTGATATCCTTTCACCTTGTATTTTAATTTCACTCCTGAACCTTTCTTTTATTCCCATCATTGCTTCCTCGATGTACAGATTGAAGAGTAGGGGCGAAAGGCTACAGCCTTGTCTTACACCCTTCTTAATACGAGCACTTCGTTCTTGATCGTCCACTCTTATTATTCCCTCGTGGTTGTTGTACATATTGTATATGACCCGTCTCTCCCTATAGCTTACCCCTACTTTTTTCAGAATCTCGAACAGCTTGCACCATTTTATATTGTCGAACGCTTTTTCCAGGTCGACAAATCCTATGAAAGTGTCTTGATTTTTCTTTAGCCTTGCTTCCATTATTAGCCGTAACGTCAGAATTGCCTCTCTCGTCCCTTTACTTTTCCTAAATCCAAACTGATCGTCACCTAGCGCATTCTCAATTTTCTTTTCCATTCTTCTGTATATTATTCTTGTAAGCAGCTTCGATGCATGAGCTGTTAAGCTGATTGTGCGATAATTCTCGCACTTGTCAGCTCTTGCCGTCTTCGGAATTGTGTGGATGATGCTTTTCCGAAAGTCAGATGGTATGTCGCCAGACTCATATATTCTACACACCAACGTGAATAGTCGTTTTGTTGCCACTTCCCCCAGTGATTTTAGAAATTCTGATGGAATGTTATCTATCCCTTCTGCCTTATTTGACCGTAAGTCCTCCAAAGCTCTTTTAATGCCTATATAAATCAACAACTGTCTGGCACAGTTGTTCGGTTACTGCTGCTACAGTGGCAGGTTATCAAGGTTCAAGCGAGTTGTTATAGTTGGCGCATGAGCGATGGAACAGAGCGTCTCTAAGGTAGTGATGAAGTGGGGATTTTCCCATACGACCATTTCACGAGTGTACCGTGAATATCTGCAATCCGGTAAAACATCAAATCTCCGACATCGCTGCGGCCGGAAAAAGATCCTGAATAGAATCGTTCAACGTGACAGAAGTGCAACCTTTCCGCAAATTACTGTAGATTTCAGTGCTAGGCCATCAACAAGTGTCAGCATTCAAATCGTTCAACGAAACATCATCGATATGGGCTTTCAGAGCCGAAGGCTTGTGTACTCTTGATAATTGCATGATACAAAGCCTTACACCTCGCCTGGGCCCGTCAACACCGAGACTGGACTGTTCATAACTGGAAACATATTCAAACTTCCAGGCAGATTAAAATTGTGTGCCCGACCGAGACTCGAACTCGGGACCTTTGCCTTTCGCGGGCAAGTGCTCTACCATCTGAGCTACCGAAGCACGACTCGCGCCCGGTACTCACAGCTTTACTCCTGCCAGTACCTCGTCTCCTACCTTCCAAACTTTACAGAAGCTCTCCTGCGAACCTTGCAGAACTAGCACTCCTGAAAGAAAGGATATTGCGGAGACATGGCTTAGCCACAGCCTGGGGGATGTTTCCAGTTTTATTGGAAATGTTGCCCGGTCGGACGAACCTCGTTTCAAATTGTACCGAAGGGATGAAGTTTACGGGTATGGAGACAATCTCATGAATCCGTGGAGCCTGCATATCAGCGGGGGACTGTTCAAGCTGGTGGAGGCTCTGCAATGGTGTGGAGTGTATGCAGTTGAAGTGATATGGAATCTCTAATACATCTAGATACGACTCTGACAGGTGACACGTACGTAAGCATCCTTTCTGATCACCTGCATCCATTCCCATTGTGCATTCCGACGGACTTCGGCAAGTCCAGCAGGACAATGCGACACCCAATACGACCAGAATTGCTACAGAGTGGCTCCAGGCTTCTGAGTTTAAATTCTTCCACTGGGCACCAGACTCCCCAGACATGAACATTATTGAGCATATCTGGGATACCTTGCAACGTGCTGTTCAGAAGAGATCTCCACCGTACTCTTGGGATTTGTGGTGAGCCCTGCAGGATGGATGGTGTCATTTCCCTCCAGCAATACTTCAGACATTAGTCTAGTCCATGCCACGTCGTGCTGCGGCACTTCTGTGTGTTCGCGGGGCCCCTACACGATATTATGCACTTGTACCAGTGTCTTTGGTTCTTCAGTGTAAATATTTCGGCTGTACCACTGTTAAGTGTGCTACATAAAGTTGACCATTTGAAAAGCACGGCCTTTCCAGATTTATTCTACACATTTGAAGCGACTAATCTTGTGCCTCGTTGATGGTCACTGAGAATGTAAGTCGAACAGCGAACTGTAGTCGTTTGAAATTAAGTAACATGTCAATGGGAATGATGATAATACGTGCAATAGGCACATCTGCTCGTTTTACTCGCCTTTCAGAATTGTCGCTTCGATGAGTTTTGAAACCAGGATAATGGGCATAGAGCAAGGTCCTTAATAGTATGATCAGGCCGTCAAATGAACATCATTTCCACAATGAAAATTTTTATTTAAATAGGGCAACACTGCGCACAAGTAACAAAATAACAAATATTATCCAAGGGCGTGCTATACAGTTATAAACGAGTACAGATGCCCAGATAATTTCCTTATACGATTATGCGAATATGAGCACGATCAAACCTGTCATCGGTTTACGGTAGTGGATGCACTGTTCTATAGGATCTGGACGAACAGCGTAGTCACTGGTACTTCTAAAATACATAAATAAAACACATTTAGCAATCACACAAGAATCAGTTCACAAATGCAGGCGGCTCTTTCTAGTTCCCCAAATTACACTTTACTTGCCCACAGTCAGAAATACTTTTAAAATAAACTTTCACTATAATAATAAATAATTTAAACTAAACAAATAAGACAAAATTTGGAAATTTATGGTAAGGTCTTATGGAAACAAACTGCTGAGATCCTCAGTCCCTAAGCTTACACACTACTTAATCTAACTTTAACTTACGCTATGGACAACACACACACCCATGCCCGAGGGGGGACTCGAACCTCCGACCGGGGGATCCGCACGGACCGTTACAAGGCGCCTTAGACCTCACGTCTACCCACGCGGCAACAGCAAATAAGAACAAATTAAAACAGTACTGTTGTATGGTTATAAATAATGATGGTGTTCCAGGTGCTGCAGTGCGGGCTGTATGCATCACAGAACGCTGAAGCATCGTAGGTATGTTCATTAGTCAGTGCGTTCGTTCAGTATGCTGAAAAAAAATAATAGTTCCACTTCCTGCCACCAGGTGAAAATGTGGCGCTGTTAGCAGACAGAATTTCGTGTGGGCGCAGGAAAAGGGGACGAACGATTAAACACATGAGAACAGTTGTTCTGGAACGTTTATTAGTGTTTGGTCACAAGAAACATATGCCCAATATGGTCTACCGACTCAGCAACATCCTGCATTCGTAACACAGCATGGATGATAGTTGCTCGCAGCATATCCGGTACAATCAGAGCTATACGTCGTAGTATGCTATACTTCTGATCACGAAGTGTCTGGTTACATCCCTGATAGACAGAGTCTTTTAGATAACTCCACAACCAGAAGTCACACAGATTTAGGTGGAACCTGGAAGGCTACACATCTTGAAATTGCCTAGAGATGATTCGGTCGTAGCTGAAGATTTCACGAAGCATGTAGAATGAAGAGCCAACGAAACTGGTACACCTGCCTAATATCGTGTAGCGCCCCCATGAGCACGCAGAAGCGCCGCAACACGACGTGGCATGGACTCGACTAACGTCTGAAGTAGTTCTGGAAGGTTGTCCATAAATCAGTAAGAGTACGCGAGGATTGAAATATCTTCTGAACAGCACGCTGCAAGGCATCCCAGATATGATCAATAATGTTCATATCTGGGGAGTTTATTGGGCAGCGGAAGTGTTTAAAATCAGAAGAGTGTTTCTGGAGCCACTCTGTTGCATTGTTCTGGTGGAATTGCCGATGTCCATCGGAACCCACAATGGACATGAATGGATGCTTACATACGTGTCACTTGTCGTATCTACACGTATCAGGGGTCCCATACCACTCCAACTGCAAACGCCTCACACCATTAAAAAGCCCCCACCAGCTTCAACAGTACCCTGCTGACACGCGGGGTCCATGGATTCATGAGGTGGTCTCCATACCCGTGCACGCCCATATGCTCGATACAATTTGCAGCGAGACTCGTCCGACCAAGCAACATGTTTCCAGTCGTTAACAGTCCAATGCCGGTGTTGTCGGGCCCAGACGAGGTGTAAGGCTTTGTATCTTCTCGGCTAAAGGCCGAAATAATATTTCAGATCAGCTAAGGAAATTCTTTAAAAGACAAGCATTTACAAATTTCGGCTAAAGGCTATGTTAAGGAAAATTCGAGTTAATTCTTCGGCTGAAAGCCCAATAAAAAATATTTCTTTAGATAATAACAACAGAAAAACATCTTCAGAAAATTTGAAGTATCTTGTCGGCTGAAAGCCCAAACAATTACTCAAGAATAATTAAAGACCACCTTAAGATAAACATTTACAGAAAACGGCTGAAGGCTGTTTCAAATGGTTCAAATGGCTCTGAGCACTATGGGACTTAACATCTATGGTCATCAGTCCCTTCGATCTACTTAAACCTAACTAACCTAAGGACATCACAAAACACCCAGTCATCACGACTGTTTCAAGAAATCAAGATAATTAAAGAGAAACCTTAAAGACAAGGATTTACATATTAAAGTCACAGATTCTGAAACAAACGCGGCTGAAGGCCTAGAAACAGAGCAACAAGAATTTTAAATAAAACATGGCTGAAGGCCTAATCTTAAAATAGTTGTCATGAAGGCCATATAATAAACGTAAAACAGACAATATTAATACGCGCGCAGTACCTGCGACCAAATAAAATGACAATCACAAATAACAAAGTGGTGCTCAGAAGTGTTCCAAGGGTCCGTCTGTGGAGGAAACTCTAACCACAGGCAGCCAAGCGTAACACTAAACAGTCGAGTGGCAACACGACCTAGGGACGGCTGAAGAACCAATCAACAGCCCAATCAATTCCATCAGTTCCCTTCTACCCGACACACTCGCTGCTCCATTTCAACCGACTGACTGACTACTCCAGTACGCAGACACCATTCATCTGCTCAGTGGAAATCACAGAAGCTAGACAAGGTTCCACGTAAACACACTTGCACAAGAACTCGAATAATCGTAATAACAATCACTGTGGGACAACAAGGACGAATGAATTCGGCACACAGAGAGTTTCCACAAGCGGCCATCGACCAAATACACGTCGTCCGATGAGACGACCACCGATCGACCAACCCAGGTCGTTCCCACTAAAGTTACGTGTCGGGAACGGTCGGGCGAGTCTTTGCTACCCGAAGCTGACTGCAGCTCCAACCCAACTCGATATCCGTTCGGAATTTGGAGACGCAGCTACCCTTGGCACATTGTCTCGGACCCAACCACGCATAGGTAACTCTTGCGCATTGGCCCCGACATCTCTGCACATGGAAGGAACCGACCCATGTCCGGCAAGATGACCAACTGACGAGGCCCAGAAACGGTCAAAGCACTAAATACACGTCGCCCGATGAGACGACCAACCGAACGACCGACCAAAGGTCGTACCGCTCCAATCTCCCTCCGTCGGACAGTTCATGTGTGTCGTCAGCGGTCGGCGAGCACTGGCTGTCCGCACACCTCACTGGCGCTCCGTCCCCGACATCACTGCTGCTGCGTCCGGACTGAACTCCCAACTCAACTCCAGACACGACGACCCGGAAATACTATCGGTCGCTCCAGATACAGTACGACAATGCACTTATCGATAAGCGCTGCTGCTGCCACTCACAGGCAGGTAAGGCAGGATGTTAGTGACGCCAGTAAATGGAATAAGAAAACGAAGCGGCAGTACGGTAAGAGAAGATAACAAACAATAAACGGGATGAACACGAGCCGTGCACGGCTCAAGCATACTGTCGTCAAAACAGGAGACATTTTAACATTCTTACTGCTTACAGCGCCATATTTTCACCTAGCGTCAGAAAGCGGAACTATTATTTTTTTCAGCATACTCCTCACGCGCACCGGTTAATGAACATACATACAGTATTTCAGCGTCCTGCGAAGTACACAACAAGCACTGCAGCGCTTGGAACTCCTTCAGTTTAATTATAACTACCCAGTACTTGAATCTGATGGTTCAAATGGCTCTGAGCACTATGGGACTTAACATCTGAGGTCATCAGTCCCCTAGAACTTAGAACTACTTAAACCTAACTAGCCTAAGGACATCACACACACATCCATGCCCAAGGCAGGATTCGAACCTGCGACCATAGCGGTCTGGCGGTTCCACACTAAAGCGCTCGGCCAGTATCTGATGGCAATAGCCGTCAACTCTCGAATATTTAACCAACAACAAGAAGTCTTGCTAAACCAGGCAGCAGCGTAATGGAGCCAGGTGGAAACTTGTAGTCGACAGTGCTGATGAGTGAAGCCTAATCAAATAAAATCAAGTGTCAACAAAACTAGTTACATGGAATCACATCAAAACGAAATTTAAACCTGAGGCACTCACTAAGCAAGATCAGACGATCTGTGCGTCACAAAACTATTCTCTTGATCCACCCTGGAACACAAATTAATAAATGAACAATCTAAACCTTAAGACAAAACATTTAATCTCAAGAACAAATTAACATGAAACCATAAATAATCCACTTTTTTAAAACTGTCTACATCTGCACCCACATCGATACTCAGCAAATCACACTTTAGCGCCTGGCAGAGCGTCCATCGAAACCATTTCACAATAATTCTCTACTATTCCAATCTCGAGCAGCGTGAGGAAAAAACGAACAATATATTTTTCAGTGTGAGCTCTGATTTTCCTTATTTTATTATGATGATCATTTCTCCATATGTATATCGGCTTCAAAAAAAATATTTTCACATTCGGAAAAGAAAGTTGGTGATTCAAATTTCGTGAGAAGATTCTTCCTCAACGAAAAACACATTTGTTTCAATGATATCCACTCCCAAGTCCTCTATCATTTCAGAGACACTCTCTCCCCTATTTCGCGATGGTACAAAATGTGCTGCTCTTCTCTGGACTTTCTCGATGTACTCCGTCAATCCTATCTCGTAAGGATCCCACACCGCGCAGCAGTACTCCAAAAGAGGACAGACAAGCGTAGTGTAGGCAGTCTCTTTAGTAGGCGTGTTACATTTTCTAAGCGTTCTGTCAATAAAACAGAGTCTCTGGTTTGCCTTCCCCACAACATTTTCTAAATGTTCTTTTCAATGTAAGTTCTTCGTAATTGTAAATCCTAGGTATTAAGTTGAACGTGTTGTCTTTAGATTTGCCTGATTTATCGTGTAACCGAAGTTTAATGGACTCCTTTTAGCAGTCATGTGAATGACCTCACACTTTTCATTACTTACGGTCAATTTCCATACAGATATCTTTTCTAAATCGTTTTGCAATTTATTTTGATCTGATGAAGACGTTACTAACGGTAAAAACAGCATCATCTGCAAACAACCTAAGACGCCACCTCAGATTGTCTGCTACATGGCTTATATACAGGGTGTTACAAAAAGGTACGGCCAAACTTTCAGGAAACATTCCTCACACACGAAGAAAGAAAATATGTTATGTGGACATGTGTCCGGAAACGCTTACTTTCCATGTTAGAGCTCATTTTATTACTTCTCTTCAAATCACATTAATCATGGAATGGAAACACACAGCAACAGAACGTACCAGCGTGACTTCAAACACTTTGCCACAGGAAATGTTCAAAATGTCCTCCGTTAGCGAGGATACATGCATCCACCCTCCGTCGCATGGAATCCCTGATGCGCTGATGCAGCCCTGGAGAATGGCGTATTGTATCATAGCCGTCCACAATACGAGCACGAATAGTCTCTACATTTGGTACCGGGGTTGCGTAGACAAGAGTTTTCAAATGCCCCCATAAATGAAAGTCAAGAGGGTTGAGGTCAGGAGAGCGTGGAGGCCATGGAATTGGTCCGCCTCTACCAATCCATCGGTCACCGAATCTGTTGTCGAGAAGCGTACGAACACTTCGACTTAAATGTGCAGGAGCTCCATCGTGCATGAACCACATGTTGTGTCGTACTTGTAAAGGCACATGTTCTAGCAGCACAGGTCCCGCATGAAATCATGATAACGTGCTCCATTGAGCGTAGGTGGAAGAACATGGGGCCCAATCAAGACATCACCAACAATGCCTGCCCAAACGTTCACAGAAAATCTGCGTTGATGACGTGGTTGCACAATTGCGTGCGGATTCTCGTCAGCCCACACATGTTGATTGTGAAAATTTACAATTTGATCACATTGGAATGAAGCCTCATCCGTAAAGAGAACATTTGCACTGAAATGAGGATTGACACATTGTTGGATGAACCATTCGCAGAAGTGTACCCGTGGAGGCCAATCAGCTGCTGATAGTGCCTGCACACGCTGTACATGGTACGGAAACAATCGAGGAAGTACAGTACATACTGACGAAACTAAAATGAGCTCTAACACGGTAATTAAGCGTTTCCGGACACATGTCCACATAACATCTTTTCTTTATTTGTTGTGAGGAATGTTTCCTGAAAGTTTTGCCGTACCTTTTTGTAACACCCTATAGGCTCCCTACTTAAACCTAACTACATCACACACATCCATGCCCGAGACAGGATTCGAAAATGCGACCGTAGCAGCAGCAGCGCGGTTCCGGACTGTAGCGCCTAGAACAGCTCGGCCACAGCGGCCGGCAAACGTGCTCACCGTTTAGGTTCTTTTTGTTGATGGGGGGCTGTTCCTAATGGCCAAAGGTACAGCAGTCCTCCTCTGGCAGCATCTTACGACCCGGCGATTCCTTCTCCCTTCGTACAGTACAGCTGCCCACTTCCCCTCCTCGCCGCACGCTCGTGTAAGCCCCAGCGCCAGCCTCATGAACAAGCTCTGAAGGCGCGACCTGAATGTGTCTGCTCAGAGTGGACACAGTGCTCCAACTGCCAGGCGGAACCTTGCCTCTTGACCGCCAGACCAGGGCCGCACCGCACGAACACGGTACCTCTGAAAAAGGCTCACAAGGAAAACTCCCCATCGCACCCACTCATGTTTAGTGGCAAGAGAGCCCAGTGGACAGCCAGTCAAAAACTGAACACAGATCAAGCATGAAAACAGGAAGAAGGTGTACTGAACTGTAAAAAAGAAAAAAAAAAAAGAAAAATGGAACAGTGAACGGTCCAAGGACGAGTACAGTATAGAGCTGCTTGAAATACACTACTGGCCATTAAAATTGCTACACCAAGAAGAAATGCAGATGATAAACGGGTATTTATTGGACAAATACATTATACTAGAACTGGCATGCGATTACATTTTCAGGCAATTTGGGTGCATAGATCCTGAGAAATCGGTACCCAGAACAACCACCTCTGGCCGTAATAACGGCCTTCACAAGCCTGGGCATTGAGTCAAACAGAGCTTGGATGGCGTGTAAAGGTACAGCTGCCCATGCAGCTTCAACACGATACCACAGTTCATCAAGAGTAGCGAATGGCGTATTGTGAGGAGCCGGTTGGTCGGCCACCATTGACCAGACGTTTTCAGTTGGTGAGAGATCTGGAGAATGTGGTGGCCAGGGCAGCAGTCGAACATTTTCTGTATCCAGAAAGGCCCGTACGGGATCTGCAACGTACGGTCGTGCATTATCCTGCTGAAATGTAGGGTTTCGCAGGGCTCGACTGAAGGGTAGAACCACGGGTCGTGACACATCTGAAATGTTACGTCCACTGTTCAAAGTGCCGTCAATCCGAACAAGAGGTGACCGAGACGTGTAACCAATGGCACTCCATACCATCACGCCGGGTGATACGCCAGTATCATGGCGGCTGCAGTGTAACACGTGTTAAGTTCGGCTCGCGAAATTTAGTTGATTTCGAAGGTTTTCTCGCAGGTGGTGCTGTCTAGTACAAGTGGAAATCGTGTAAACAACAGTGTTCTGTGCAGTAGAGCTATTTTTTTTTCTGTGCTCCGCCAGTATCTTCGAGAAAATGGTAAACAGAAGAGTGAACAGCAGCGGGGAAGCCGCAGGTGCGGCGGGTCTGCTCTTGGCAGAAGGTGCGGCCGCGGCTCCCGGTATAGCGGAGCTGGTCCGCTCTGAGGTAAACGCTGCGCTTCACGATAAAAACAATCTCGATCTGATAGCAGGCACTATATCAGATACTGTAACGGCAGCAGTATTGGCCAAAATGCGTGAAACTGTTGAGGCCAATACTGCCGAAATTACAGCACTAAAAAAGTCGGTGTCTGAATACGAGAAAAAGACACGAGAGTTAGAAGTGAAACTATCTGCCGCAACAGACGAGCTAGAACAGTACCAAAGGCGAAATAGTCTACGACTGTTTGGAGTAGCAGAAAATAAGGAAGAAGACACAGACAACCTGCTTATAGAGGTTGCGCGTGAAAAATTAGGTGTTGAAGTGACCAAGGCAGACATTGACAGGAGCCATCGGGTGGGACGAAAACTACCAGGTGCTACCAAACCTCGTCCAATAATAATTAAATTTCTCTCGTACCGGAAAAGGGCAGAGATCTTTACCCAGAAGAAGAAGTTAGCAAGGACAGGGCTTACAATAAGGGAAGATCTGACACACGAACGGCTAAAGATTTTAAACAGTGCCATATCCCATTTCGGTCTTCAGAATGTGTGGACTCAGGATGGCAGAGTAATCATTAAGACAGCAGCTGGAAAGAAGACAGTCACAAACATGACAGAACTGAATAGTATTAAGTGAAGCTACTCGAGCCAAAAGTGCAAACTTAACACCATTTGCAAATTGTAACAGCCCTATACTCAGATATAGTCTTGTAACTGTATTAACTTTTCAATTATACCCATATTTGTACCTTCAACTAATTGTTTTTGTAACTGTATTAACTTTTCACTATTTTTTTGTGTCTGTAGCTCTAATCATTATTTAATTTTAGTTACTGCTAATACTTTTTTTCATTTTCTTAGTTAATTCTCTTCCATTCTGTAATAGTTCTATTGCAATTATTAGTCTCTCCTTTAGTTCATTAATCACCCATCTCTTCGGTTTAAATTGTTCATAACAAAAATCACCATCAGTATCACTTTAGCAAATTTCAATCCAATTGTAGCTTCCTACGATAATCACTACCAGTATCACTTTAGTAAATTTCAATTTACTTCTAGCTTCCTACGATAATCTATTAATTATTAAGCTTACTTCTCTCTGCTGGCAGCATCGGCCTCTTAAATCACTCCCCTTTCCCTTATTTCCACCCTAACCTGTTTCAAATACGCTAATTACATTTCTCCTCTTACGACATAGGATACACAGTGACACACGGCCGTCACTATTATTGGTCATATTCTCCTTGCACCGAATACCACTAATCCATTTTCTATACTCCCGCAACTTCAGGAAATCTCTTGCAGTCGCCTTTCTTTCGGCACTCGCGGAGTCACAAACAGGGCGCGCAAAATCTCGGACACCCGTGTGTTATGTCACTTGGTGGAAGCACCGGTCAGTGCCCCTCGCGGCAGGTAGTGCCTAACAAAGGGACAAACCAGTCTGCCACCCTACTCCAGGCTGCTCAGCAGAACGCGTCAGAGTTTTTAGCAGCTCACTGCAACATCCAGTCTTTACCTGCACATTACGAAGAACTTAGCCTCCTCTTCAACCAACAAAACTACCACGTAATCCTCTTATCCGAAACGTGGTTGAAACCACACATATCCTCTGCATCTTTTCGTCTCCCAGGTACACATTTCTTAGAGCAGACAGATCAAAAAAGCGAGGTGGCGGGGTCGGCGCGTATATACGAACAGATCTCAAAGCGAAAGTCTTATGTACATCAAATCCTGCTGAAGAAAAAGAGGCTGAATTCATGTTCATTGAAATAAATATACAAAGTCGGAAATTCTTGACTGGCGTCGTGTACAAGCCGCCAAAAATAAACTCAATGGGTTCCTTCCAGTCGGAATTACATTCACTCCAGTGTCAATACGAACATGTCATCGTAATGGGTGACTTGAACGTAGACCTGCTAAGAGACACTCCCTCCACAATAAACCTAAGAAGATTGTTTAGTTGCAATAGCATGAACATTCTTCCATTACAACCTACACACCATACGGCGCACAGTCATACTCTTATAGACGTAATCGCAACGAAACAGACTGACAAAGTAAGAGATGTTGGTCAAACATCGGCCCCTGGCCTCTCAGCACATGATATAATATTCCTGGCCTACTCTGTGCAGCCCCCAAGGATCAAATCGCGTTACGTAACTTGTAGGAACATGAAACGTATTGACCTTGACGCTCTAACAGCCGGTTGCTCAGAAATCTCATGGCATCAAATAATCAGAGAACCTACAATCGACGGCAAAATTAATGAACTTGGTGATAAACTCACTGCCCTCTATGACAAACATGCACCTGTGCGCACAATCCGTGTAAGAAAATCTCCTGCTCCATGGCTGACAGCTGAATTACGTCAAATGATGACTAATAGGGATGCTGCCCACAGGCGTTTCAAGGCAGATCCGAAACCCGAGTGTTTCGAAGAATACAGAAAGCTACGGAACAGAGTGAAACAATGCATTCGCAATGCTAAAATCAGGCACGCTCGCTCCCTTGTATGCAGCGATCTGACGCCCACGACTCTATGGAAGAATCTCCGTAGCTTGGGGGTCGGGAGGGCAAAATCGGAAACTACTTTTCATGTGTCAGCTAACGAATTAAATGAATTCTTCTCTGCACCTCTGAATACCAGCACAGCTGATAATTACCGTCCACAAGAATCCCCAAACAGGATAACTAACAACGATAGCTTCCATCTAAAACATGTAACAACAAATACGGCAAGAAAAGCAATAATGAGAATCTCTTCTGATGCAATAGGCAACGACAGTATCGGTATAACCATGATTAAGAATGTTGCCGATATCTTAGTACCTGTCTTAACTGACATATTTAATTTTTCCCTCGTGAACGGAATATACCCCACTGCATGGAAAATAAGCATAATTCGACCCATCCCTAAGATCGAAAACCCGCAACTGCCTAGTGATTACCGACCAGTTAGCATACTGCCTGCTGTTTCCAAAGCACTCGAATATAACGTTCATGACCAAATCACTGAACACTTGCATGAATTCAGCCTATATGACAAATTTCAATCCGGTTTCCGTAAACATCACAGCGCAAACACTGCTCTAATTAAAGTAACAGATGACCTGAAATGTGCCATCGACAATCGAAAGGCAACAATATTGACGCTACTGGACTTCAGCAAAGCTTTTGACACTGTTAACTTTGACATATTGCTCAGAAAAATGCAACAGCTTAATTTCTCTGATAGTGCAATGAGATGGTTTGAAAGCTACTTAAAAGACAGACAGCAATGTGTTGTCTGTGTAAATGAAAAATCTTCCTGGAAACATGTTTCCTCGGGAGTGCCACAAGGATCAGTCTTAGGACCACTTTTGTTTTCTTTATATGTCAACGATATTTCGTCGGTTCTGTCCTCCTGTAAATATCATTTCTATGCCGACGACCTCCAGTTCTACCTAAGTGTCAGACCTGAAGACTGCAATCGCTCAGATGAATGATGATCTGTCTTCGGTAGTGACATGGGCGAAAAGCCTGGGGCTTAAACTAAATGCAAAAAAGACGCAAGTAATCTTAATAGCCCATCAGAAATTAATAAGTTCAGATTTCCGCGAACGGCTATCTCCAATTCTGCTCGACAGTACTCCAATACCATATCAGAAAACAGTGAAGAACTTGGGTGTAACTTTGGATGAGCATCTCAATTGGGCGGAGAATACAGTCGCAGTGTGCCGAAAGACGTCTGCTTGTCTCTATGCTCTCAAAAAGTTCCGGAACATATTTCCACAGGACTTGAAACGCCAGCTCGTGCAAGCACTCGTTCTACCGAACCTCCACTATTGTGATGTGATTCAACAAGGCACGAGTAGTGAAAACAAAAGACGGCTAGAGCTAACCATGAATGCCTGTGTGCGTTACACCTGCAACATTCGCCGATATGATCATGTTAGTGCTTCATGCTCCGAGCTAAAGTGGCTGCGGCCGGACAAATTGCGTGACTACCACACTCTATGTCTACTCCACCGACTCCTCGTCGCGCAAGCACCCCAGTACCTTGCTTCAGAGATTAAAAACCTGTCATGCCATCATAATCGAAACACGAGGTCACTGTTATTTGGTATCCTAACTGTGCCCACTCACAAAACAAAAACTTTTACAAACTCCTTCTCAGTTGCCGCTGTCCGCCTCTGGAACAAACTGCCCCTTACCTTGCGCAAAATTCAATCTCCTGCTGCTTTTAAGAAGAAGTTGAAGCATTTCCTACTATCATCCTCATAAAGTTCTCCACAAAATTAATGTACCAGGCCAATCCTCTCATCTGTCAAATAGCAAAGCTAGCGTCTCCTATCTTGCTCCTGATATGCCTTCCGCTTCATATATCTCTATTAGCCAGGCAATCTTCTTTTCCTTTATATTTCCTTAATTATGTTTCATCATGTCTATTCTTCTCCTCCCTTCACCATGAGTCTCCCTCATACTCCCTGCTGCCAGCACTCCTATCTAAAATTTGTCTCTTCAATAATGTCTAATTATAACAGTACTTATGATCTACGAATATAAACTCTATATGTATGTATTTTTCCAGGTGTACCTTTCTAATTGTTTATTTCACTTTTTGTACTAGCTGTAGTTTAACATGCCTACTAAAACGTATGAATGTAAAATAAGTAGAATGCCTGGTTAGATGTAAGAGAGGGCCTGATAGCCCTAATCTTGCCAGGTTAAATAAATCAATAAATAAATAAATAACGAATACACACTTCCAATGTGCGTTCACCGCGATGTCACCAAACACGGATGCGACCATCGTGATGCTGTAAACAGAACCTGGGTTCATCCGAAAAAATGACATTTTGCCATTCGTACACCATCTCACGGACCGAGCGGTTCTAGGCGCTACAGTCTGGAACCGCGCGACCGCTGCGGGCGTAGTTTCTAATCCTGCCTCGGGCATGGATGTGTGTCATGTCCTTAGGTTAGTTAGGTTTAAGTAGTCCTAAGGGACTGATGACCTCAGAAGTTAAGTCACTTAGTGCTCAGAGCCATTTTGAACCATCGCAGGCGCTCCTGTCTGTGATGCAGCGTCAAGGGTAACCGCAGCCACGGTCTGCGAGCTGATAGTCCGTGCTGCTGCAAACGTCGTCGAACTGTTCGTGCAGATGGTTGTTGTCTTGCAAACGTCCCCATATGTTGACTCAAGGATCGAGACGTGGCTGCACGATCCGTTACAGCCGTGCGGGTAAGATGCCTGTCATCTCGACTGCTAGTGATACGAGGCCGTTGGGATCAATTACGGCGTTCCGTATTACCCTCTTGAACCCACCGATTTTATACTGTGCTAACAGTCATTGGATCTCGACCAACGCGAACAGCAATGTCGCGATACGATAAACGGCTATCGCGATAGGCTACAATCCGACCTATATCAAAGTCGGAAACGTGATGGTACGCATTTCTCCTCCTCACACGAGGCATCACAACAACGTTTCACCAGGCAACACCGGTCAACTGCTGTTTGTGTATGAGAGAAATCGGTTGGAAATTTTCCTCACGTCAGAACGTTGTAGGTGCCGCCATCGGCGCCAACGTTGTGTGAATGCTCTGAAAAGCTAATCATTTGCATATCACAGCATCTTCTTCCTGTCGGTTAAATTTCGCGTCTTTACCACGTCATCTTCGTGCTGTAGCAATTTCAATGGCAAGTAGTGTAGCAACGTCGTCGTGGATATGTGGTCACAAGTGCTTGACCGATAGACGACCGACCGGTCTTCAAATCTCCCTCGTACCAATTTTTCTTTTGTTTTTCGCTGTTCATTGCATTCAGATTTGTGGCTGTGTCGTGATGTGACGTCCGTTTGCAACAACGAGGTGTAAGGTGGGACCTATAATGGTTCAAATAGCTCTGAGCACTGTGGGACTAACATCTGAGGTCATCAGTCACCTAGACGTAGAACTACTTAATCCAAACTAACCTAAGGACATCACACACATCCGTGCCCGAGACAGGATTCCAACGTGCGACCGTAGCAGCCGCGCGGTTCCGGACTGAAGCGCCTAGAACCGCTCGGCCACAGCGGCCGGCGGGACCTACAATGACAACTGATTCTGCACAACTACTCTAGCACCCGAAAGGAAGTGGCTTTCGAACGGGAACCGCAAACCTTTGATGGCAAGGCGACAAGTCAACCGCATCCTCCACCGGAAAACACGTCCGGTGTGTCGTACACGGCATTAGTGACACTGTGTGTCATATGACACGAATCTTATCGACATATATGTACGCCTGGTAAGTGAGTGAGACATGCCTCCTTGCCCAATTTACGTGCAAGTATGAATGTGAATGTGAGCACTCCCAAGGAAACGACGAAAACATGATAGTTTGTCACAAAACCTGCAAGAAATGAACGCAACAGGTTCACAGTCACACAGTTTCTCTGTGCTGTGTCAAAACATACGTTTTTAACGTTTTTGAATCTGCGTTCCGTTTTGGAAGTTTTGGCTTTTGAAATCCTTTGTTCACACCCGTTTATTTGTTATTTTCATTTCTGTGAGAGGTCCATGTGGTATTTCGTCTGCTCTCAGTATTCATCACATTTACTTGCGACAGTAACGTTCTCTTACCATGTGACTCATATTCCATGAACAACTGCCAAGACTGCTGACAAGAGAACAAACGTTTCAATGACCAGACGGACAGTTTATAATGTCGTGAAAAAAATAAAATAGATAGCACAACGGAGTTTCGAACATGGCTTGTCCGGGTTACAGTCCAACACCGTGACCACTTTTTTTTTGTTTTTGTTTTTTTTGTTGATTTCGTTCGGTATTGTACGATAAAGAAAAGACCGAAATTCTAAACCTAGCTTTCAAAAACTCGTTTACGGTAGAGGACTGCAGCACCATTCCACCTTTCAACAATCGGTGTCTGACATAGTGTTTAGTGTATTTGGGATTGTAAAACAGTTAAGATCCTTAGACGCCAGGAAGGCATCTGGCCCAGACAGTATCCCCGTAAGATTTTATGTTGACTATGCCACAAATATAGCACCATTCTTGTGGTGTCACCGCCAGACACCACACTTGCTAGGTGGTAGCCTTTAAATCGGCCGCCGCCCGTTAGTATACGTCGGACCCGCGTGTCGCCACTGTCAGTGATTGCAGACCGAGCGCCGCCACACGGCAGGTCTAGAGAGACTTCCTAGCACTCGCCCCAGTTGTACAGGCGACTTTGCTAGCGATGGTTCACTGACAAATTACGCTCTCATTTGCCGACGCGATAGTTAGCATAGCCTTCAGCTACGTCATTTGCTACGACCTAGCAAGGCGCCATTATCAATTGCTATTTATCTTGTGATGCATGTACCGTCAGATCGATGTTCACCAATTATGGATTAAAGTTAAGTATTCCAGAAGTTACGTACTATTTTTGCTACTGTAAGACCTTGACCTGTTGCAGACCTCACGCCAACCTGCGTGAGCTAAACGCATGCCTTTCGGCTACCCGTCATTGTGGATTGGCTGTCTTGCCAATCCACAACAATTCTTATCCATCGTCTGTCAGAGATCACTGGAACAGCGGAAAGTTCCACAGGACTGGAATAAGGCCCAGGTCATAGCAATCTACAAAAAGAGTAGAAAATCGGATGCACATAATTACCGGCCAGTTTCACTGACAACGATTTGTTGTAGAATCATGGAACATATTTTGTGTTCAGACGTAATGCCCTTTCTAGACTCTGAGAAGCTCACCTGCAGAAACCAGCACGGTTTTAGGAAACAGCGGTCATGCGAGACACAGCTGGCCCTCTTTGTGCATGATATAGAACAGGCTCTAGATACCGGCTGCCTGGTTGATGCCATATTTCTCGACTTTTGAAAGGCGTTCGACTCAGTTCCGCACTGTCACTTGCTCCAAAAAGTGCGCGCATACGGTCTGTCCGATGACATATACGGTTGGATAGAAAGTTTTCTAACAGACAGGGGGCAGTATGTCGTCCTGAACGGGGCGACTTCAACAAAAACAGGTGTGCCCCAGGGCAGCGTAATAGGTCCGCTGCTTTTTACGATTTACATAAACGATCGCGTTGATGGTATTGACAGCGGCATTAGACTGCTTGCCGAGATGCTGTAGTCTATAGGAAAGTAGTATCACACGAAAGTTGTGAACAAATCAGTGAGGATTAGCAGAAAATATTATGCGTGGTGTAGTGACTGGGCCGGCCGAGGTGGCCTAGCGGTTCTAGGGGCTTCAGTCTGGAACCACGCGACTGCTACGGTCGCAGGTTCGAATGCTGCCTCGGGCATTGATGTGTGTGACGTCCTTGGGTTAGTTAGGTTTAAGTAGTTCTAAGTTTTAGGGGACTGATGACCTCAGATGTTAAGTCCCATAGTGCTCAGAGCCATTTGAACCATTTTTTGTAATGTGGCAGTTGTCTCTCAATATTATTAAGTGTAAGCTACTGCGTATAACAAAGCGAAAATCCCCATTAATGTACGAGTACAAAATAAATACCCAGTCTTTGGAAGCGGTAACATCCATAAAATATCGGGGTGTGACTATTCGAAATGATCTCAAATGGAAAGATCGGATTACACAAGCAACGGGTAAGGCGAACTCTAGATTGCGGTTTATTGCTAGAATCCTGAAGCGACGCAGTCCTTCAACAAAAGAAATAGCTCACAATACGTTCGTCCAGTCTTAGAGTATTGTTTTCTGCATGGGACCCTTACCAGTTGGGTCTGACTCAAGAGATTGAGAAGGTCCAAAGAAGGGCGGCAAGATTCGTGACTGGTACATTAAACCATCGCGAGAGCGTTACAAATCTCATAGAAAGTTTGAAGGATACAATTGCAGTTAGACCGCGCGCTAAACGGAAGGGGCTGTTCACTAAATTCCGAAATCCGATCTTCACCGAGGATGTACAACATATATTATTAATTGCGCAATGATCACCAGTCAAAGGTAAGGGAAATTAGAGCTCGTACTGAGGCGTTCAAACAGTCTTTTTCCCTCGCGCGATCCGCGAGTGGAACAGAGGGCCGGGGGGGGGGGGGGGAGGGGGGATATGATTTTGGGGCGAATTGTGCCCTCCGCCACCCACACACCGCTTGGTGGCTAGTGGAGTATACATGTAGATACAGATGTAGATGTTGCGTGGGGTCTGGGCGCAAGTCACATGACATCCGTTCAAGCTGATCGTTGATTCCTTTACTCAGTTCTTTCTATAACAGAGGATAACCAGACCTCTGACCGAAACACTAATAATAATCTCTCAATGTTACACTTGTTAAACTTGGGCCGCTCATTGTCTTTATTCTGTTTTATTTTTTCACAGTCCAGTACACCTCCTTCCTGTTCATAGCATGTAAGCTTTCACGGCCGGCGTCTTCATTAATTAAAACTTCTGGGCTGAATTGCCGTGGTCCATATATAAAACTTCTTTCCTTCCTGACGTTTCGTTGCCGGCTGCGGGCAACATCTTCCGAGGTGAGTCGGCGACTGGCTTCTAGGCGCTGGAGGTCCCGCTTATATAGAGCGCTTAGATGGCGCCACCGCTCGTCACGTGCTTTCGACTTCAAAACTATCTCTGGCTAGTGCCATCTCTCTCGATTACAGGTAATCGATTGTCACGTCGTTGGTACAAAGTCGAACGCCATATCTTGTCTAGTTTTAATCCTTCTTCTTTTCTATTAAAATTATTTCCGTGCTTGTAGATCTCTATAGCTTCTCTATACATGCGAGTATAATAATGTGAGGTCCTAGCTATCACGTTTGTCTCACTAAATTTTATTTCGTGATCACCGTCTTTGAAAACGTGTTCCGCTACAGCTGATTTTTCAATCTGTCCCAGTCTACAGTTTCTTTTGTGTTCCGTTAGGCGCGTATCAACACTCCTTTTAGTTGTTCCAATATAAACCATGCCACAGCTACACGGAATTTTATACACACCTGGGGCAGCTAAGGGGTGTCGTGCGTCTTTCACCGATCTTAAACTTTCACTAATTTCCTTGGTAGGTCGAAAGATTGTCTCCACTTGAAACTTGGCCAAAACTTTACCAATACGGTCCGTGATGTTACGAATAAATGGAAGAAAAACTTTTCCAGCCGACGGTTGTTGTTGTCGTGTATTTTCGGACACTTTTCTTCTAGCAGTAATTTATCCCTAGGAGAAAGGAAGGCGTTACGGGAGATTAATGAGGACAGGAACATTATTGTACTTACTGCTGATAAGGGTAATGCTACTGTCGTGCTGAAGAGTGAGGATTATCATAGAAAGATCAGTGACCTCTTGGATCCTACAACCTATAAAAAACTGAAAAAGGACCCTACAACGAAAGTGTTAAGTGCTACCCAGCGATTAATAACAAGTTCTTCCATTCCTACAGAAGATAAAAGATACCTTTGCAAAACTGAAGCTTAGGTAACCCATACAGTCTAGGAGACTGTATGGGTTACCTAAGATATACAAGCCCAATGTCCCATTGAGACCGATAGTACGTGCCATTGGGGCTCCTACTCAAGAACTGGCTAGATATCTTGCTTCTTTGTTGCAACCGTATACAGGTAAAACTGACACTCATATTAAAAGTTCCATCCATTTTATCGAAAAACTGAGGGAGATCACAATTAGTCCAAGTGACATCCTTGTCAGTTTCGATGTGGTATCCCTGTTGACGAAGCTCTTTCTTAAATAGCTGATATGTTTCCTACTGATATAATAGCTTTGTTTCGACATTGTCTATCCTCGACTTATTTTCAATATAGCAACGAGTATTATGAACAAATTGATGGGGTGGCCATGGGTAGCCCTTTAAGCCCTGCTATTGCTAATCTATTTATGGAATTTTTCGAACAACAGGTGCTGCAGTCGGCCAAAAAAAGCCCTTGTAAGAGGTCCATGATTAAGGAATTTGTTGCTAGCGCACTCGAGCAGATGTAATTTCGATGGATTGCTCACGCGCTGCCTGCGATATGTAAGCTATAAGAGAATCTGAGACCAAAGAGCAGTGTTGTATGCAGTAGTAACTGTGTGGCAGTAGCAGTAAGTTGTTGCTAGCGAGCAGTCTGGAGTGTGAAGTTGGCTGGGCCGGTCGTGTGGAGCGATGGCGGAGCCTGAGCGTAGTATAAGGTAAAAGCAGCCTCGCGCGTATGTAGTATTGTTATATCTAGTCCCATGTAAATGTTTTAAAAAAAATCTGTTAATAATAATCTTTCTCATAAAAAGTAACTTTTGACGATCATTCATTTCAATTTAAAGAATTTACTAATTTCTCCAATCCATGGTCATCCCGATTATTGCAAAGAAAAAAATCAGTTGTTCTTTTTATACATGACGAATCTGTTGGCTAGTATTGCACAGAGCTGCGCCAGAAAAATTTCTTACAGGAGCAGATATATATGCGTTATCCGGCGACTAGACGAGGTAAGAATTTTCAATTTATTCAGTATGATCTTTCAGGGCCATGACGCAGCACTGCTGACGTCCAAAATTTACCAGGTTAAATTTACAGTCAGTTATTGAAAGGTTATAAGTGAGTCGCAATTAAATTGAGAGGTTAATCACATTGTATTATCGGTAAGTTACGGAACTGATCTGTTGGTAGGTTACGCCAAATGTCAATGTTATGATTATATTTTTTACTGTTGGGAGGTTTCGGAACTTTTACTGTTGAGAGGTTACACTAAATGTGAATATTATTAATATTTATTTTATTTTTTTGTGGGGAGGTTACACCCTTTGTGATATGGAATCATGCTGAAGAGGAACTGAGTGATTTTTTGGTGCACATAAACAGTTTCAATCCAAGGATACAATTCACCATGGAGAAAGAGAGTAACGGACAACTAAATTTTTTTGGATGTATTGGTTATTAAACGGGCAGATGGGACTCTAGGGCACAAGGTATATAGGAAAGACACACACACCGACCGTTACCTACATAAGAATTCGAATCATCATCCTAGGCAGAAGAGAGGAGTCATAAAAACTTTAGTGGACAGAGCTAATAACATCTGTGAGCCAATTTACTTACAAGATGAATTAAGCCATTTGCGAACAGCTTTCAAGAGAAATGGGTACACTGACAAGGAAATAGATCGAGCACTCCACCCTAGAAGAAAAGTGTCCGAAAATACACGACAACAACAACCGTCGGCTGGAAAAGTTTTTCTTCCATTTATTCATAACATCACGGACCGTATTGGTAAAGTTTTGGCCAAGTTTCAAGTGGAGACAATCTTTCGACCTACCAAGGAAATTAGTGAAAGTTTAAGATAGGTGAAAGACGCACGACACCCCTTAGCTGTCCCAGGCGTGTATAAAATTCCGTGTAGCTGCGGCATGGTTTATATTGGAACAACTAAAAGGAGTGTTAATACCCGCCTAACGGAACACAAAAGGAGCTGTAGATTGGGACAGATTGAGAAATCAGCTGTAGCGGAACACGTTTTCAAAGACGGTGATCACGAAATAAAATTTAGTGATACAAACGTGATAGCTAGGACCTCACATTATTATACCCGCATGTATAGAGAAGCTATAGAGATCTACAAGCACGGAAATAATTTTAATAGAAAAGAAGAAGGATTAAAACTAGGCAAGATATGGCGTTCGACTTTGTACCAACGACATGACAATCGATTACCTGTAATCGAGAGAGATGGCACTAGCCAGAGATAGTTTTGAAGTTGAAAGCACGTGACGAGTGGTGGCGCCATCTAAGCGCTCTATAGAAGTGGGACCTCCAGCGCCTAGCAGCCCTACCGGCTAGATACTATCTTGCAGGTATTCCAAAAACTATCCACACGACTGTACAATAACACGAGACACTCGCGCAACCCGTTTATCCTTTCTCTGGGTAACTGCGACCACAACCATAGATGGAAGCATAACAGACCAAAGACATTACTGGCTAGGAACTGAACATCTATGGTCTATAGAACGCTAACACGACAGTACTGGCGAGCCCCTGCAACACAGTTATTACTGGAAACCCAGATGTGCGACTAGCCGAAAAACAGGCAACCGCAAGGAAACCGTACTGTACACAGCACGCAAACCAGCCACACACACCCCCCTACACAGTCCGTGAGCCGATCTATGACCGATCGCCCACTAATCCACAACGACCTTGAACTGTTGCAGGGACGCAGCAACTGCAGCAAGCGCCGCAACAAGCTCCAGCAACGACAAAGGTAACGATGCGCGATACCTCGAGCTAACACAACCACACCTTGCATGCACTGTCGCAGACAGCAAGCCGCTACTGCCCTTACTACCCGTCCTACTGTCGCAGAGGTTTTTTTCCCTTGGCGCTGGCCTTGGCACTTTTTTTCCTCTGCTCTTACAACCGCTACCCTTCGATCGCTTTCGACCACTTCTATCTCCTGATGGACCATGTTAATGAGTAGTCTTACCCAGACGCATGGATAACATCACAGCCTGCATCCTGTGACGCCTTGATTCAAAACTAACATGCATACGGAGGTGACAGTAGAACTTTTGTGATGGTCACCACGTTGGTGCGGGCGTGGAGGGGCCCCATCCTTGTGTAAAAGCCTAGCAGCCAGTCGCCGGCTCACCTCAGAAGATGTTGCCCGCAGCCGGCAACGAAACGTCAGGAAGGAAAAGCAGTTTTATATGTGGAAGAGAAGTGGGAGAAACAAAAATGGAAACGTACCTGGGTGAAGAAGTGGGTTATACGACGAGCTTGTAGTGGAGGACGCCAAGTCGTGCATAAATTACTTAAGAATGGATGAGCATACATTTCAGTATGTGCTCAGTGAAATGTATCCTCATATTCCAAAGCAGAATATTCACTTAAGAACTGCTGTATCTGCAGAAGACAGGCTCACTGTAACCGATTCCTTGCTACAGTAGAGAGTTACTCGAGCTGATAGTACAGCACTCGAATACCAAAGTGCGCATTAACGAAAACAATACCTGAAACTTGTGCAGCAATTTGTTGTTGTTGTGGTCTTCAGTCCTGAGACTGGTTTGATGCACCTCCCCATGCCACTCTATCCTGTGCAAGCTTCTTCATCTCCCAGTACGTACTGCAGCCTACATCCTTCTGGATCTGCTTAGTGTATTCATCTCTTGGTCTCCCTCCACGATTTTTACCCTCCACGCTGCCCTCTAATACTAAATTGGTGATCCCCTGATGCCTCAGAAAATGTCCTACCAACCGATCCCTTCTTCTAGTCAAGTTGTGCCACAAACTCCTCTTCTCCCCAATCCTATTCAGTACCTCCTCATTAGTTATGTGATCTACCCATCAAATCTTTAGCGTTCTTCTGTAGCACCACATTTCGAAAGCTTCTATTCTCTTCTTGTCCAAACTATTTATCGTCCATGTTTCACTTCCATACATGGCTACACTCCATACAAATACTTTCAGAAACGACTTCCTTTACTACTTTAAGTGTCTCATTTCCTAATATACTTCACTCAGCATCACCCGACTTAATTCGACTACATTCCATTATCCTCGTTTTGCTTTTGTTGATGTTCATCTTATACCCTCCTTTCAAGACGCTGTACATTCCGTTCAACTGCTCTTCCAAGCCCTTTTACTGTCTCTGACAATTACAATGTCATCGGCGAACCTCAAAGTTTTTATTTCTTCTCCATGGATTTTAATACCTACTTCGAATTTTTCTTTTGTTTCCTTTACTGGTTACTCAATATACAGATTGAATAGCATCGGTGAGAGGCTACAAACCTGTCTCACTCCCTTCCCAACCACTGCTTCCCTTTCATGCCCCTCGACTCTTATAACTGCCATCTGGTTTCTGTACAAATTGTAAATAGCCTTTCGCTCCCTGTATTTTACCCCTGTCACCTTCAGAATTTGAAAGAGAGTATTCCAGTCAACATTGTCAAATGTTTTCTCTAAGTCTACAAATGCTAGAAACGTAGGTTTGCCTTTCCTTAATCTTTCTTCTAAGATAAGTCGTAGGGTCAGTATTGCCTCACGTGTTCCAACATTTCTACGGAATCCAAACTGATCTTCCCCAAGGTCGACTTCTACCAGTTTTTCCATTCGTCTGTAAAGAATTCGCGTTAGTATGTTGCAGCTGTGACTTATTAAACTGATAGTTCGGTAATTTTCACATCTGTCAGCACCTACTTTCTTTGGGATTGGAATTTCGCCTGTCTCATACATCTTGCTCACCAGATGGTAGAGTTTTGTCAGGACTGGTTCTCCCAAGGCTGTCAGTAGTTTTAATGGAATGTTGTCTACTCCCGGGGCCTTGTTTCGACTTAGGTCTTTCAGTGCTAAGTCAAACTCTTCACGCAATATCATATCTCCCATTTCATCTTCATCTACATCCTCTTCCATTTCCATGATATTGTCCTCAAGAACATCGCCCTTTTATAGACTCTCTATATACTCATTCCACCTTTCTGCTTTCCCTTCTTTGCTTACAACTGGGTTTCCATCTCTTTAATTTTCCTGTAAGCAGTATCTATCTTACCCCTAGTGAGATAAGCCTCTAAATCCTTAGATTTGTTTTCTAGCCATCCCTGCTTAGCCATTTTGCACTTCCTGTCGACCTCATTTTTGAGACTTTGTATTCTAATTTGCCTGCTTCACTTACTGCATTTTTGTATTTTCTCCTTTCATCAATTAAATTCAGTATCTCTTCTGTTACCCAAGGATTTTTACTAGACCTCGTCTTTTTACCTACTTGATCCTCTGCTGCCTTCTCTATTTCATTCCTCAAAGCTACCCATTCTTCTTCTACTGTATTTCTTTCCCCGATTCCTGTCAATTGTCCCCTTATGCTCTCCCTGAAACTCTGTACAACCTCTGGTTCTTTCAGTTTATCCAGGTCCCGTCTTCTTAAATTCCCACCTTTTTGCAGTTTCTTCAGTTTTAATCTACAGTTCATAACCAATAGATCGGTTACTGCTGCTAGAATGGCAGGTTATCAAGATTTAAGTGAGCTTGAACTTGGAGTTATAGTCGGCACACGAGCGATGGGACACAGATTCTCCGAGGTAGCGACGAAATGGGGATTTTCCCGTGTGATCATTTCACGAGTGTACCGTGAATATCAGGAATCCACTAAAACGTCGACATCGCTGCGGCCGGAAAATGATCCTGGAAGAACGTTACCAACGACGACTGAAGAGAATCGTTCAACGTGACAGAAGTGCAGCTCTTCAGCAGATTGCTGCAGATTTCAGTGCTAGACCATCAACAAGTGTCAGCGTGCGAACCGTTCAACGGGATATCATAGATATCGGCTTTCGGAGCCGAAGTCACACTCGTGTATCCTTGATGACTGCACGACGCAAAGCTTTATGCCTTGTCTGGGCGCGTCAATATAGACATTGAACTGTTAATGAGTAGAAACCTGTTACCTGGTCGGAAGAGTCTCGTTTCAAATTGTATCGAGCGTATGGACGTGTACGTGTTGGAGACAACCTCATGAATCAATGGACCTTTCCTGTCAGCAGGGGACTGTTCAAGCTGGTGGAAGCTCTGTAATGGTGTGGGGCGTTTGCAGTTGGAGTGGTATGGCACCCCTGATACTGTTATATACAACTCTGACAGGTGACACGTACGTAAGCATCCTTCCTGATCGCCTGCATCCATTCATATCCGTTGTCCATTCCGACGGCCATGGGCAATTACAGCAGGACAATGTGACACCCCACACGTCCAGTATTGCTATAGAGTGGCTCCAGGAACACTCTTCTGAGTTTAAACACTTCCGATGGCCACCAGACTCCCCAGACGTCAACATTATTTAGCCTGTCTGGGATGCATTGCAACGTGCTGTTCAGAAGAGATTCCCACCCGCTCGTAATCTTACGGATTTATGGTGCGCTCAGTTCCCTCCAGCACTGCTTCAGACATTAGTCGAGTCCATGTCACGTCGTGTTGCTGCAGTTCTGGATGCTCGCGGGGGCCCCACGCGATATTAGGCAGGTGTACCACTTTCTATGGCTCTTCAGTGTATTCAAAACTGGTTCAAATGGCTCTGAGCACTATGGGACTTAACATCTTAGGTCATCAGTCCCCTAGAACTTAGAACTACTTAAGCCTAACTAACCTAAGGACATCACACACATCCATGCCCGAGGCAGGATTCGAACCTGCGACCGCAGCGGTCGCTCGGCTCCAGACTGTAGCGCCTAGAACCGCACGGCCACCGCGGCCGGCCTTCAGTGTATTTCCGTATATATAAGAAGAGTTTATAGAGAAAAGTAGAAGAATTCGGTCTAACAGACGAGTCTATTGAGTTTTTCTTTTATTTTAACTACATCTATCTGTATACTATTATTCTGACATGATGTTATTTGCTGTTCTGTTCTTCAGCTATTGTTGTACTGTGTTTTCCCTTTAATGTTTTGTTTTTTCTGTAAGCGCATATGTATGTTTGTCATTATGTTGCTGTATAGTGCTAAACGTAATGCTACTCCAATGTCATTGTCATCACTGCCGTCGGCTCTCTCGTGCTTGTCTAATTGCGCTTTTATTTACTTTAAAAGTGAGTTTAGATGCTAACTTCATTTTGTGCTATTCTGCTTTGTGCGATTATGTTTCTCTGGGACTTTGTAACCATTGTTGCCTGTATGGTCCCTGTAACCCAAAGCCAAAATAGAAAAATAATAATCCCCCCAAAAAACAGGCGACTAACGTCAGGACGAAGATTTAAGACCACGCCCCAGCATGCTTGTATTTGTAAAACCGAAGGACGCAAATAATGTTTCGATTGAGAGTCATGCGCAACCTGCTGATAACGAAAGACTCGATCTAACATTTTCTCTACTCTGTGGATACCTGGCTATAGAATAAGGATATTCCCATCGCAATGTGCAATTGCTACGGAAAAAGCCACCGAAGAATGAATGCTGTTGAAGGGTGGCAGTACAAAATGAATAGTGACGACAGGACTGAGAGAACTGTGAAAAATCATGAAGAGACTAACGACATTAGGTCCTGCTTGAAAGGCATTGCTCACATTCAGAAACTGGATTGACATCTATTCAAAAGTAATGTATTAAAAAGCTATGAAAGCTACTGAGTCTACGCAGTTTACTTGATTGAAATTATTAATTACACTAAAGAGATATAACCAGCATTTTTTTTAGTTTCAACATTTTGTTGGTACAGAAAACAGCAACCTAGGTCAAAGTTGCAGTATATACGTTTGGAGACTAGTTTCGAACCAGCTTGCTCATTTTCAAGTCCGATCTACCGAGGCTGCACTGAAAGTGAAGTGGTCTATCCTTTAACCATTTTTTAAATTTTAATTTTCGTATTTTTCGATGTCCATAATAATTGTTTTTATGGTTGTCTACATTTCATCCCTGTTTCACTGTATTTATACTTACGACTGTTCATAGGGGCCTCCCGGCCACCGGTACCATACGCTCATTTCCATTTTCTCACAGACGTTCTCTGAAACTGTACTCTTTATCAGCCGTGTTAGATAAGTTGAGAGAGTCATTTCCACCACGAAATTGCTGCCAAAAAAGACATGGTAGTATTTAACACGAAAGAGGCAAAGTGTTCAAGTAATAGTCCATGTTTTCTGGTACATTAACAACAGAAAGCATTGTTTGGTCTCAGAGAGGCATCAAATAACAATATGTTCATCCATGAATGTCTGCACTGCACATTTAAAACAAAACAAAAATCTCCTTCCTTAGAATTTTTTAACATTATTTTAATACGACATTCTTAGGTAGATAAGTCCATGCAGTAATACTTATATTTAACGCTCGGAATGTTGGTAAAAAATTATTATCCGAGAGACTGCTTTCGTTTAAAATAATGAAACACAGCTTTAGTTTGTCTAATTCAATCTCAGCAATATTCCACACGGCGACTGCAGAAAACTGCTTCGACGTTGAACAGCACATTGGTGTTTATGCAGTAATTATTCTGCGAAATGCATGTCAGTTTCACGAAATTATAAAGGAATAAGGGCATCAAGTTGTAGCAATACTTAGTTACGTGCTCAACAAAATCGAAATCTGTATATATTTAAGACTTATATCCCTTTTTGTTTATACAGGTTATGGCAGAAACATTGACTTGTTTTAAGTTGCGTACCATTGTTGAAAACAGCCAGTAGCCGACCTAAAGTCTCCAGCAAACTCCGCTGTCCGCATATCTCCTTGTCCGCATTTCTCCGACATTCCCTGGTCTGTACCCACAAACAACGGGTACGGGAACACGACAAAATAAAAAAGAAATAGATTCATTATTCTAGAAATATTTGCATTTGCTTTCAGTCTAGGTCGACGCAAGAACGCAGTTGTGCCGAAAGAAACGTAATTTTCCGTGAATAGTGTGACAACTCACATAAACATAACTTACGGAGCCAATACTAACAGCATGTACATCTCCTTGTGGTCGTACACGTTAAGCTAAAATTGTCAAACCTGCGATTTAGCGGCATCGTAAGACAGTCACTTCCGGAAGGATATGAGAATCATGTAATGAAGGATTTTAGCCTGTTCTCCAGATTACAAAGGGAGGAACACTTGTATTTTCACTCCCTTTTGGACACCCATGAATTTATGACCACGCTATCAATGAGTCACAACTGGACATTTCGTACAGATATCTACGTGTAACAATTTGTGGGGCTGTATAACAGCATTATCACATAAGCTAAATCGTAGGTAAAGCAGGTGGTAGACTTTTGCTCATTGGAAGGATACTGGGAAAATACAGTATGTCTGCAAAGGAGTCTCCTTACAAAACACTTCTGTAACTCATCCCAGTGAACGTGTCCAAAGGAGGGCAGCATATATGGCGACGGGTTTGTTTCACGTGCTGGGCACTGTCTCCGAAATGCTGTAAAGCCCGAAGTGGCATAAGCTTAAAAACAGATGCGAACTATCCAGCAAAAGGGTACTATGTAACAAAGTTGGCCGGCCCGGGTGGCCGAGCGGTTCTAGGCGCTACAGTCTGGAACCAGGCGACCGCTACGTCGCAGGTTCGAATCCTGCCTCGGGCATGGATGTGTGTGATGTCCTTATGTTAGTCAGGTTTAAGTAGTTCTAAATTCTAGGGGACTGATGACCTCAGAAGACCTGTAGTGCTCAGAGCCATTTGAGCCATTTGAACAAAGTTGCAAGAACCAGTATTATGTGAAGAATGGAATTACATACTGTGCTACCCTACGTTCTCTCCGTTAAGTGACAGCAACAAGAACAGAACCACACACAGAGGTATTTTACCGGATATTCTTCCTGTATGCGATAACGGTACGGCAATAAACTGTTCAATGTAATAAAATGGGAAGTATATTCCACCATACAATTCACAGTGCTTTGCAGAATATGGATATAGACACAAGAAGACGTAGTTTATGTCAGTTGTTTTTTAATTGGTTGACTTATGCTCTTATCAGAACACGCACTCAAGCCCAGAAGACACCTCTTTGTTCGCCAGGCTGCCTGGATATCACTCCTGGCAGTCGGGAAATCTGCAGGCTACACAGCATCTGAGTCATCATTTATACGATAATCTCGAGCGTTCCATGATAGACTAGCTCGAAAGCACAGTTGCCCATTGCGCATGCGCCGCGAGCTGTCACGTGAGGCGGCTTACCAGTCCAGTCCAGTCAGCCCTGGTGCAAAGTGCGGCAGTCAGTGTGCAGCTGTTGCAGATGGTGTTAGTGCTGTGCCTGTGCTAAGCGCGAGTTAAAAGATGGCGCGACGCAAGAGGTTAGCGCCGCTTTTGCTACTCATGTTCGTAGCTCTGATCGTCCGAGAATCGCACGCAAGCGTGGAAACGCGTCCCAAAACGTTGCACGTAAACCAGGAGGATTCCCGGCTCCACAAGAGGACAGTTGTTTTCAATGCCCACCAGGACTTTGACAGCGTCGCCGATTCGCCGGATACGGATATCGGAGCACGCAAGAAGAGGTCGACAGATCTGCCGAAGTACAATATGACAAAGGTAAGGAAACTAGAACACCACTAACGCCCATACGCATCGGCCCCTGGACAAAGGACCAACTGGTCGATATCCCAGCGAAGGTTATGCGCAATAAGCGCGGTGTTTTCAAATTGATGCGTCACCAGTTTTCGCAGTAAATGATCAATAAGTGTAGTAGAAGATCGCCTGTGTACGGTGGCTTGAATAATGTTTCTCATTCCGTTCAGCCTCATACAGTAAAACAATGTAATGTTGTCAAAGTAAGCAAACATTACAGATATTCCGAAAGACGATGGCAGGTCGCGCAAGGGCTTGATGCAAACGTCATTCGTTAATTGTAGACAGGTGATTATCGCTGTAGGTGGACAAGTGTTTTTTTTCCGGAATAAGATTTTGCAGTTTGTTGTTAGACCTCGGTACATACGTTGGAAAAATATTTGACATCTCTTGTCACATTTTACATGACTCACGTCAGTACTGACTTCTCACACTGATTATCGCTTTCCTTTGTGTGTGATTGATGAACACTCGCCAAAGCGTCTTGTCATGGAACATCCCACTGGCAGCATATAAAAAATAATAGACGCATCACAATATTATAATGTGGCTACAATTTGGCAGGACAACCGGTACGACAGAGTACTTGGGTCGTTGACAAAATTTGTTCTGTCGTCATATTAATAGCGCAATAAGTAGGGATTCCGCAACCTAGGAAGCACAATAACTCATGTCACATCCGAAGGAAAGAGTATCTCATATTGGCCTTCCTTAATATGAGAAAAAATGCTCCAGAACGTCTATGTGAAGTACAGAGTTGTATGAATCATTTGCTGTGTAAACACTGGAAAAGTAGGGAATATAAGTATTTGACACAATTTTTATTTTTTACATGTAATGTGTTTCTAAGAATTGCTCGCCTGATGTGACTCAAACTACTGGTATGTACAGGACATGATGAACAGATGAATATAAATGTCTAGATGAGACGTCATTAAAAATTACCATTAATTTGTTGAATTCATTGAAGCATTTGCTAATGCGGAATGAGTTAAGATGTACATTATGAAAGAAAAGCAACCTTTAGTTTGTTAATGCCTGTATCACATTGCTATGTAATCCAGAATGAATTTCCACTCTGTAGTGGAGGCTGTGTTGATTTGAAATTTCCTGCAAATAAAAACGGTTTGGCGGACTGGGATCCATAATCTTTGCTTTTTGCTGGCAAGTGCTCCATGTTTGCTATGTGCTATTGTTGCTTAAATATTTTAAGTTCAATGTTGTAACATTTTGTAATAGGGCAGAATGGAAGGAGGGCATTACTTCCTCTATTGCATCAAGTACGTACCTGTTTCTTTGCCCTATTAGTTTAATATTTACTTGACAACTGATATTTATAAAACTATGACAGTTATTGCATATAATCTTTTAAATATTATTTTATGTTCTGGTCAGCCAATCTACATGTCAGTGGTTGGTATGTGAGAGCTGGCATTTTTAGGTATCAATACCTTATTTCTTTTCCTTCATTTTTTCGTGTTACAATTGAGTGGTTATGAAGCAACCATGTCCATTATCATTTTAAAACTTTGTTTTGATCAGTTCCTGTCATGTATATACTAGCAAAAATTTGGGTTTTTGTAAACTTTTACATATCTGTTTAACAGAAACAGTGTGTCATTTCACAGGTGTCAACCAAACTAGATGTCAAGAACAGCACAAACAATGGTGACCTAGAAGTTTTTCTTCAACCAGACTTAAATTGGTGAAGGGTTATCTTCTATGACGAGTTATCCAGAATGAAATTTTCACTTTGCAGCAGTGTGCAGTTATATGGAGCTTCCTGGGAGATTAAAACTGTGTGCTGTACCGAGACTCAAACTTGGGACCTTTGCCTTTTACAGGCAAGTGCTCTACTGACTGAGCTATCCAAGCACAACTCATGACCCGTCCTGACAGCTTCAATTCCGTCAATACCTCGTCTCCTATCTTCCAAACTCTACAGAAGGTCTTCTATGAACCTTGCAGAACTAGCATTCCTGGAAGAAAGGATATGTCTGGAAACATCCCCTAGGCTGTTGCTAAGCCATGTCTACACGATATCCTAGAGCTAGTTCTGCAAGGTACGTAGGAGACCTTCTGAGGAGTTTAGTAGGTAGGAGACGAGGTACTGGCAGAATTGAAGCTATGAGGACAGGTTGTGAGTCGTGCTTGGGTAGTTCAGTTGGTAGAGCACTTTTCCACAAAAGGCAAAGGTCCCAAGTTCAAGTCTCTGTCCGGCAAACAGTTTTAATCTCCCTGGAAGTTTCTTGCTGAATTATGTTGTCTGCTTCATATACTTGATGGCTATTGATGTGCACACTGAGAACTGTGGAAGGACAAACTCTGTCCAGCCATTGCTTTCCCATGCTGGGATTTATCATCATAAATGTTTTTGTGATGTTCTGTTGCACCTTTTTTTTCCGCTTATTCAGCTTGGATAAGAATGATGGTGGTAACTGGATCTACTTTTTCCAATAAAATAATCTCTGGATTTGCTTTAAGTGGTCTGCAGAAACTGTGGACAACTTAAATCTGGATGGTTGGCTAGGGCTTAGCCCCTACTTTTCCTGAATGAATGAGTGTGCTGGGCCATAACACTACACACACTCTCAGTATTTTATGAACTCGTGTGAATGGATAGTTTGCTGTTTTCATTATAAGTGCTTTCATGGACATCATTTTCATGAATATTTGTCTGCCTTCTCTAGGATGGTTTTTTTTAAGATAGTGCACATTCACAGCATCTAGAAGTGGTTAGTACAGCACAATTAAGATTTCAAAGCATGTCCCTGGGCTCTTACACTCATCTTCATTGAGGTAAGGTGAAGTATGTAACTCCTTACTGGTTGTTTTTACGGTGAATCCCTTACCATGAGCTTATAAAAGTTGTGTGAAGCATTGCAGATGGTCATTGTATTTCTTGTCTTCAGTTCAAAGACTGGTTTGATGCAGCTAGTTTTCACAGCTTTATCTATAGAATTCTGTGTTAGAAAGTCTGTCCTTTGACATTTTTATTATGTGATTATCTGGATCAACTTTCTCTTCTTTAGCATCCTACATTACTGGGTGTCTTAAATCTTTTTTGTAATCTCATATTCTCTGATATCTTCAAAAGGTTTGGCACTCAAAAACTATCTTTTGAGGATTGATAGGTTTTCCACTTACATTTACTGAACTCTTAAAACATCATGACACATAATAATAAACAGTGATAAGCTTTTATGTCTAATTGTATGTTGTACCTCCTTCAGATCATAACACTGGTTCATATGTGACAACCATATGTTACTTTTTGAAATGTGAACCAAGTTGGAAAAGGTAATTATCCACTCAGCATGTGATATGTTCCCATAATGTATATATCTATTTTTAATATTTGTACTGATTTTAGTTTTTATACAAAAACTAGTGTTATTAGGATTTCAGTTTGTATCACCCGTGTGGATTTTTTCTTCAGGTTTTAACATAATTACTCAGTGTATGTTCATATTTAGGGATGCCATTGTAACTTAATGTGAAGCTGCTACATTTTATTTTTTAAATATTAAAAAAATGTAGTATACAAATGACAGTAATAAAGAGGGTACTAGTTACTATTGATGTCACATACCAAGGAAATGGAAGCAGCAAGCAGAGTTTAACCATTATCTGTAATGACAACATCCTACCATGTGCAATTTATGATGAGTCATCATGACTTAGATATAATTGATATGTAAATTTAGTTTCCCAACTGTCGTATTTGTGATCTAGTATTAATTTATATCTTAATGTCTGAATATCATTGTTCTTTCATTCATGTAGCAATGAAGATAGCTACACGATAGCTGAAATCAATCTGCAATAAACAGATTAAAAATTTACCCCCGATGACACCCTGCCTCCAATCTTGTATCTCATTAATACGGATGTGGAGCATGCTGTTCCTGTTCCACTTCAGAAACAGTAACAGTCATAACTATAATATTAGAAGGAGAAATGTCATACACTATCCATCACCTGGTCTTAGTGTGACACCGAAAAGAATGCAATATTCAGTCGTAAAAATTCTGAACTATTTGCTTAGTAATGTAAAGAATTTAATAGTTGATAAGAGTAACATAGAAAACAAATGGCATTCAATGCACATAGAAGTAGACAATCATTGTAAATGGTGATCATGGTGTCATATTTGTCACTGACAAAGTGTGTTAGATTTATAAACTGACCATGTTTTACATCATAGCAATATGATCAGTCGAACATGCAAACAGGTAGCTAATATATCGACAACGTGTTAGGTATTTCTTACTTTTCACGAAATATTCTGTGTTTATATTAATCTTGTGGTATTGGCCAGAGATCACAGAGCCACACCAAAGGTAGCAATGCAGATCAAGCCACAGACTTTACTAAAGTCTTGCTGCAATCCACAACAGCATATGGGAGTCTCTCCTGAAGACCACGACTCCTCTCTCAGCAGAGCATCACACCAGAGGTCAATATAGAGTTGTGCACAGGAGCACTCTGCCCAATTCGTAACCTCAGATATGGCAGTTACTGTCATCGTGTAGGACAGTGACAGTTCTTAAAGTTTCTGATAAAATGTACTTTTACAACAGTTGCATTTTGTACACCAAGAGAATGATTTGTCAGTAAGTGTGTCAAGTGATGCATTGCTAGTCAGTGAAAGTTGTAAATTATCCGGTACCTCTGTGGGGAAAAAAATGTGCCAAAGTTGAGTACATTTTTAATGTACTCATTTATGTTACACTGTGAACCAACATTGCATTGGTTCTAGTTCGATGAGCCTTCTCCCAAAGCAGTTAAAGAACCCACATCTGTGGCTGGATTACAGTAGTTTTGTCTGGTCACAACACATCTGGAGTCCTCTTTTTCTCAGCGATTTTATAACAGCTTTGCACCATCCCAGATTACTTCTGTCTTTACATTGCTTAGTAATGCTACATTGTCGGTGCATGGGCAAGACTGCTAATGTTTACACACTGCAGGTGAATTCTTTTGGTGTCAGTTTTAGGAAATTCTCTATTGCTCTCTTCTAAAATGAGATTCTCAGTCTGCTTTGAACTTCAAAATTTTCAATGTGTTCTATTGATGGCTTTATTCCATAGAAGGCTGTTCTATACTCATTTAACTTAATATGATTGATTTTGCGAGTATTTCAGATCCTTGTGATTTTCTTAGCTTCTGTCTGTGTATGGTGTCGTGTGTGTTGGATTATTATCTGAAAGTGGTATTTGACATTGGATTAACTGAAGAATTCAATACTGCTTTACCAACTTTCTACCAAATTGTCACCTTCCAAATTAATCCAGTCACTACAAACATTACAGATCATCCGGTCACAACAGGCTACAGATCAAGAATTATCTTATGAAATGTTCATATGCTGAACTGAGTGCTTGGGATCTGTCCTGACAAACAGACAAAATGCGGTGACTCGCAGAGGAACTAATAGAAGCTTGGTCCTACATGTTTTACATTTACAAATACTGACTCGGTGCACATCATAGTGAGACGTCACAGTTGTGATCTGCTGAATGTGTAAATAACTGACTGAATATACCAGAATGCTAGATAATATTGCATGTGTTCACTCTTTGTTTTATGACATTATCTCTTGAGGTAATGCAGCTAAAGTAAGGAAAAGCAATAGTTTAGCAAATGTGAGCTGTACGAATATTGTGTAAATTGTGATATGACACTCATCTTCAAAAACGGATGAATGGACATTTTCACAGTGATGTAAATTGATAAATTGTCATGAGCTCTGTGGTGGGTTCTTAACCACTTGACATGGCTGGAAGCTCAAGCATTTTATCATGTTTTAAAAGATTGGGATTTCTGATCCTTGCTTTTCTGCTCTCTTGCTCTTTAGTGATACTCTTGGATGTTAGTTGCTGATGAACTTCAAATTATGCAAGATCAGAATAAGATAGAAAACTAATTTCCTCAGAATCAAACAATGGACTATCTAGGAGGGGATAATGATAAATGAAAAAGATAGTGGAGATGTTGAGTCACAGATAGGCACAACAAAAAGAGTGCTAGGATATTGGGGGAAATTATCATTTCTGGTATCTGGACACCATGCTGCCAGTCCCAAAGGAGCATTAGGCTGATCAGTCGGGCATATTTGGGAGATGAGGGTCCCACTGGCCATCAGTAGAGAATGCGGTAGTTGGGAACTGAATGTTGAGTGATGTGTGTGCCACATTATGCCTTTCAGTGACTGCTATAAGATTGGTGGATTCTAGCCAAATTATCACTTTGCAATGTGACAGACTATAGCTGGTTAACCCCATATGAGACTAACCAGTTCCAAAATAGTAGGTGTTAGTAACTATGTACCAGTTTGGTGTAAAAAGCATTCACCAATTGAAGTAACTTGCTGCTACCAATCCACCGAAGGGAAAATTTATAACCACAAATAAATATAATGGCATACTTCCTGGCATAGGGATTTGGTTGTGAAATACTGCATTGTGACCCCAAAAAAATTATCTGGGAGGCCTAAGGAAGAATTAAACACAAGAATGGCTATAAATAAAAGGGAAACAAAGGTTATGATCCATCAGGATATGATTGTAGCCAAGCACTACCAATTTATTCAAAGAAGACACAATATTTACTTTGAATTGTGACTTTACACAGGATAATGTACACAGTGGTATAAATAATATAAAAAAAAATAACTGTCCTGGCAGAGCATTCGCCAATGACGACTAATGTAACCCAGAGGCATTGTGCATTGCATTAATTTGACTACACTACATAAATTGTTAATGCACAACAAATTCCCCCCCCCCCCCCCCCCCCCCCCCCCCAGGGGCTCAGCATTCATTTGCTGAGTACGGGCTTGGCGACCCCGGGGTCCTGAGCTGGGGACTGGTCAGCGCCGCCAGTCTCCTGTCACCATAACCCCCGGACATGCTTCAGCGACCACCGCATGGCGCGGCGGTGGAACGTTGTGTGCTGCGGGGAATGGTAATCTTGGCTTGACCGCCTGGATTGCGAGGAAGGTAAACCTCTATAAAAACCCCTCAATCTTACGGTGTGCTGTGCGCCTATAAGATGCATGGCTGTTGGGGTGGAACAGTCGCAAGCGGGCAACCTCTGGGGCACCTGCCGTGCTCCAGTTGTATAAGGCTTACCTAGGCACGCGGGGCTCTGTCTAGGTGGACTTCTAGTTCCCTAGCTGCTCCTGGGACCGAGATGGAACCCTCGAACTTCTATTCTTCTCCTGCCAGTGGAAAGGGTGGACCGCTGGTGGGTTCTAACACCCAATCCAACAAGAGGGATCGTGTAGCCAGTCCTCCTGATTCAGGTAGTAGTAACAGAACGCATGCTGCTTCGCAGAATGTGTTTTTCATAATTAAAAGAAAAGATGGGAGTTTTGAAAAAGTTTCGCCATTTTATATACAGAAGGGCTTAGAAGGTATTGCTGGCACATTAAAATCTGTAAAGTGCTTGCGAAACGGCACCTTGTTGGTTGAAACATCTAGCTTCCAGCAAGTCCAGAACCTTCAGAAGGCACAATTTCTTGGGGAGTTTGCGATAGAGACTGAATTTCACAACACCTTGAACTACAGCAAGGGTGTTGTGACTTGCAAAGATCTCGTTGACATTCCCCAAGACGAACTGAAGGCTGAATGGTCCCGGGAAGGAATTGTCAACGTGCAACACATTATGAAACGGGTGGATGGTGCTCTCATAAAGACTGACTCATTTATCCTTACATTTAACACCACCAAATTGCCAGAGCATGTGAAGGCAGGTTTCCTACGTCTCAGTGTACGGCCTTATTACCCCAACCCCATGCGGTGTTTTAAATGCCAACACTTTGGACACACTACTCTCGGCTGTAGAGGGGAAGCCACTTGCGGGAATTGCGGTAAAGCCGCCCATGAGGGAGTTGGTTGCTCCTCTCCTCCCAAGTGTGTCAACTGCTCTGGGGATCACCCTGTGTGGAGTAGGGAATGCAGAGTTTTCCTTGAGGAACGGAAGATCCAGGAACTAAACTAAAAACTACAAAACGCATCCCGTATGGTGAGGCGAAGAAAATCTAAAAGTCCATGCAGCCGCCCACGTTTGCTGCTTCCTTTTCTTCCGTTCTCAAACAACCAGTCTTGAAAACCGATGCCGCTACACAAACGGAGGTTGCTACTGTCAGCACTAGCACCTGCGCTTGTCAATGTACGTGTGCTGCTGCCGTTCCTGTGTAGCCTGCTGCTCCCCCCCCCCCCCCCCCCCCCCCCCGGCCTTTGACCAGGCTGTGGTAGCTGACATCATGGAACTTCCTGCCCCTTCCCGGGTCCAGTCTTGTGCACCGCCCAGCACTGCTACACCCCCTACTGCTTCTGAGGTTTTGGCGCCAATGCCACCTCAGGCCAGAACATCGAAGCCAAAGACAAAGGTGAAGACTCGCCCACTAAAGGAGACTGCAGTTATACAGTCTCCTGATGTGGATGTCGTTCCCTCTGACGTCTCTCTCAACTCCTCTTCTGCGGCAATGGAGGTTGATGTCAGACTGGGGCAATCATCTCGCCCCAAAACTGAGCCTCCACCTGTTGTGGGCTCTCCTGCCCAACAGAAAGTGAGAATGAAGGCACTCCCACCCTGATAGATGGCTCCCATTATACAGTGGAACATGAATGGATTCCGGGCCCATGTGGAGGAACTGAACCTCCTAGCACGGCAACGCCCCCTGTGCTTGTGTTTACAGGAAATGCATTTAAAACCATCTGATGCTCCTGTACTAAGGGGCTATACGTCATATCGCAAAGATGACCTGACTGGAGAAAGGGCCAAAGGCGGAGTCGCTGTGTTTGTCAATAATGACCACCACTCCTCTGCCCTCCCCCTGGATACTGACCTGCAAGCAGTTGCAGTTGAAATTTATTCACCTCCGAGGCTTACCATTTGCTCCCTTTATTTACCCCCTCTGGATGCAATGACCTTAGACGCTCTCACAGATCTTATCGACCAACTCCCCCGCCCATTTCTCCTCCTCGAGGACTTCAATGCCCATCATGTCCTGCTCGAGGTCGAATTTAGGAGAGCCTCCTAACATCTCAAGTGTTGTGCATCCTCAACACAGATACTCCGACTCATTTCTCTACTGCTACAGGTTCATTCTCAGCCATTGACCTATCTTTCTGCTCTCCAACCCTCACCGACTCTGTTCACTGGGAGGTCATTGACGACCTTCATTCCAGCGATCACTTCCCTATCCGCATTCATCTCCTGGATGGTGTATTGCTGGAGCCGCGGCCACCATCGTGGATGATTGGCAGGGCTAACTGGCCACTGTTCACTCGGTTGGCTGTCTTTGACCGCCACAATAACGTACAGGAATGGGTGGATCACATCACGCTTGTGATCCATCATGCTGCTGACCTGTCCATACCACAGTCTTCTGGCACTCCTAAGTGGCGCCTTGTGCCTTGGTGGACAGAAGAGTGCCGTTCAGCCATCCGGGACAGGCGTGCGGCTCTTCGCCAATTTAAATGCCGCCCAACAGCGGTCAATCTTACCGCCTTTCGAATCGCGAGAGCCAGGGCACGGCGTGTCATTAAAGAGAGCAAGAAAAGGTCATGGCAGGAGTTCCTGGACTCCATCAACCGTTCCACTTGTTCCACAAGAGTATGGGAAGCCATCCGGAGGATTTCCGGAAAACATAGCCGTTTACCAATAGCAGCAGTCCTGAACCAGGGATGCCTCCAAACGACACCCAGAGCCATTGCTCAGACGCTGGCAGAGCATTTTGCACAAAGTACTGCCACTGCAAATCAGGATCCAGCGTTTCGTCGCTACCGTGCGACTGTCGAAAGAGCGGCCTTGGACTTTCGGTCGAACAGTTCTGAGGCCTACAATTCCCCTTTCTCCATGTGGGAACTTGAATCGGCACTTACGGAGACTTCTGACACTGCACCAGGTTATGACCGCATCTGGTACTCCATGCTTCGACATCTGCCAGCGGCGTCGAAGGAAATCCTCCTCGAATGTTTTAATCTCATATGGCAGACAGGAGTGTTCCCCACCTCGTGGAGTGAGGCAATTCTCATCCCTCTCCTCAAACCAGGAAAGGACCACACATGTCCCGGTAGTTATCGTAGTATCGCCATGACAAGCTGTGTCGGAAAGACCCTGGAACGGATGGTTAACCGGCATCTGGTCTGGCTGTTAGAGACCAGACAGCTCCTTAGCCGCTTTCAGTGTGGATTCCAAAAATTTCGGTCCATGGTCGACAACCTGACCCTCCAAGAGGCGGCTATTCAGCAGGCTTTTCTCCATCAGCATCACTGTATCGGTATCTTCTTTGATATCAGTAAAGCATATGATACTACTTGGAGACACTGTATTCTTGCACAAATGCATCAATGGGGCTTTCGTGGCTGCCTCCCCATTTCATTCGGTCTTTCCTGTCTCAGCGGTTTTTTCGGACCCGCGTTGGTAACACACTGTCTGATTGCTTTGAGCAAGAGAACGGTGTCCCCCAGGGCAGCGTTTTAAGCGTTACCCTCTTTGCCATAGCCATCAACAGTATAACGTCTACAGTGAGGAGTCCAGTACAGTGCTCCTTATTTGTGGACGACTTTGCTGTTTTCTGTTCCTCCTCCAGTGTTGCAACCATGAGCCGTCAGTTTCAGCTAACAGTGCGGCGGTTAGAGGAGTGGGCTGCAAAGACTGGTTTTCGGTTTTCTGCCGAAAAGTGTGTTTGTGTACATTTTAATCATTCTCGTCATCTTTTTACTTTGCCCGCCTTGCATATGGAGGATACTGTCCTACGTTTTAGAGACACAGTGCGGTTTCTGGGCCTAATTTTTGGCTCCAGGTTGTCATGGCTGCCACACCTACGTGACTTGAAAGCCAGAACGCTGAAGGCACTGAACATCCTCAAGTGCCTCAGCCACAGGTCTTGGGGCGCGGACAGGGCGCGTCTGCTACAGTTTTATGGAGCTTTTGTGCGTTCACGGCTGGACTATGGGTGCGCAGTATATGGGTCAGCGAGGCCATCTTATTTGTGGATCCTTGACGCTGTTCACCATTCTGGGATCCGACTGGCCACAGGTGCTTATTGGACCAGTCCCGTACCCAGCCTCTGTGCTGAGTCTGGCGAACCGCCACTTACCATCCGGCGGCAGCTCCTGCTGGTGCGCCAGGCTTGTAAGTTTCTTGCAGCTCCCAGATCGCCTGCTCACCATCTTGTTGCCCATCCACCTCTGGACCGCCTTTTTTCCCGCCGTCCCCGGGCTACGTTGCCGTTTGGGATCCGTGTGCAACGTGTACTAGAGTCCCTCGGTGTGGAGTCTGTACAACCCCAAATCCAAGGTTTTAACCGCCTGCCACCCTGGTTACTGAAGAAGCCCGGAGTGATTTTAGATTTATTGCAGTACAAGAGATATTGCACTCCTGCCACCGTTTTTAACGCAGCATTTTCTGCCATTTCATCTGAGCACCATGACTATGTAGCTGTTTTTACGGATGGGTCGAAACAAGGGGATTCTGTTGGTTGCTCAGTTGTTTTTCCATATTGTGTCCTCAAGGTCCGACTGCCTCAGACTTTTACTGTCTTTGATGCAGAATTGTTTGCGATCTTGCGGGTGCTGGAGCACATGAGACATTCTTCCTCTCCTAAATTTCTTGTCTGTTCCGATTCACTAAGTGCCATTCACTCTCTGCAACGTTTGTATGCGGCAGATAAAATAGTCCAGACCATCCAGGATGCCCTCCTCCACGTACAGCGATTGGGGAATGTGATGGCTTTCTGCTGGGTTCCGGGGCATGTCGGCATTGCTGGGAATGAAAGGGCAGATCTCGCAGCCAAGGAGGCGTGTCTCGATCCACAAGTATGTCAGTGTGCTGCGCGCACTCACCTCGCTGTTGAGCTCACGAGTCATGCGTCGGTGGGAGGATGAGTGGCTGGAAGTGACTGACAATAAGCTCCGTATAGTCAAGCCCACAACGCGTGTGTGGTGTACTTCCTTCCTTTCAGCCCCGTCGACGGGACAAGGTTCTCCTCACTCGGCTTCGAATAGGCCACAGCCCTATGATGCATGGCTTCCTGCTCCGGCGAGAGGACCCTCCAATGTGTGGTGCTTGCGGCGTCCAGGTCACTGTGCGCCACGTTTTATTGGATTGCGTTTTATTTTCTGACCAGCGAGTCACGGCTGACTTGCCAGCGGACCTGCCATCTCTTTTAGGCAACACTCGGACGAATGTGGCTAAAGTTTTAAAGTTCTGTGCCCTGTCAAATGTTTTTACAAAGATTTTAGGGAGAGGATTTTAATTTGCTCACTGAGTGACAAGCTCGCCCATATTTTATGTAAGTGGCCAGCCAATAACAATTTCCTGTGACATTCTTGTTGCTATGTTTCCCCTTTCCTTAGGTTTTACTTTCTTATGTAGCATTTTCCTTCTTTTCCTGCTTTCTTTGAGTGTGTGCCTTAGTTTTCTTAGGTCTGTCCACATTCGTTCCTTTTAATGTGTGTCAAGGCACTGATGACCTCGATGTTGAGCGCCCATAAGCCCCAACACACCACCACCACCACCACCACCACCACCACAACAAATTCAACCAATTCTCTGTGCATTGTTCAGTTCAGCACAGCAAAGTTCAGTCACTTTGCTTTAGCAGCATTCACTGTTCTGTACTGCAACAAATATACTAGTTTTGTAGCTGACATTCGGTGCTCTTAGGTAGTGTGTTGAATGTAATTTTAGTTTTTTATAGCTTTTGTTACTACTGTTTCACATGCAAATGTTAATAACAATATTGTGAAAAGATAGGTGTGTGTGTGTGTGTGTGTGTGTGTGTGTGTGTGTGTGTGTGTGTGCGCGCGTTTTGTGTGTGTGTGTGTGTGTGTGTGTGTGTGTGTGTGTGTGTGTGTGTGTCCTTTCCATAATAGCATTATTATTTCATCCTGACTTTCCTTTGTTTGTTAAATGTTAATAACTTTGACAAAATGTATGTACACACCCAAAAACACTGAAATTGCGTACAGGAGAGCTACTGAAAGTCTAATGAAAACAATGACATCCCAATAAAGAGAAGAGTGCAGTAAAATTTTTATTGGCTCAGTTTCACCACTCTACTGTGGGAGAAATTCAGGTACATCTACAAACAAGATGTTTAAGAAGTGTAACGAGACTGATTTTTTTATCTACCAAAGCTTTATTATTTATTTAGACAACATTATTGTCCCCTTGAAAGTAGTCCCTTCGGCAGCTATACATCGGCAGTGTCATTGTTCCATCTTGGTGGCAGTACTGAAAGGCTTCAACTGGTAGGGCCATTAACATGTCAGTTGCATTCTGTTGAATGGTTACCAGAGTCCCAAGTAGACATCATTTTAAGACATTTTTCCAATTTTGGGAAAAGGAAAAAGTCACAAGGACTCGGGTCAATTTATGGAACAATGGGAATGCCTTTTGAGGTCAAAAATTCCTTGATGGGAGTACCCATGTGACATGGGCCATTGTCATGATGTAGCAGCCAGTTGACACAAACATTTCACATGTGCAAGTCTTCAGTCAAAAGTTGATCTTTTTAATGGGTTGATCTTTTTAATGGGTCACCCATCATCTTCATTGTTAAACTTGGGTCTGACGTCACAAGAGCATGCACACGTCCAATGTTTTATTGGTTTTTGAAGTTGAGGGTCTACCTGAGCAAGGTTCATCTTCAGTGTGATCTCGACCTTCCAAAAATAATTTGGGCCAGTGGATAGCTTGTGCTCCTGGTAAGGAATGTTCCTTATAGTCCTGTTTCAACATGCAGATTACCCAGGTTTAACACAAAACTTGATAGCATAATGTTGCTCTAAATTCTGCTGTTCCATTTTCGTAACAGACAACAAAAACACAGCTTAACTGATAGTGCTCTCAATTATCATGTGATGGCTGTATGGAGCTGTGACTTGGGCTGAGCACCTGGTAGGGATGAACAAATCGGTCCACACAAGCAAAACAACACAACGTTGCCAGATCACTCACAGTATATAATTTGTGTGTTGTACATACAGCATGTAACTTCACAGCTTACATTTATTTCCTCTTCGTCTTTGATTTCAGAGTCCCAAAATACGTTGGTATTTACAGTACCATTGTCTGTTCAGTAACCAAGTGAGGTGGTGCAATGATAAGATATCGGATAACCTTCTGCTAGAACGACAGTTCAAATCACCATTTGGTCGCCCAGATTTAGGTTTTATGTGGCTTCCATAACTCACTAGTAGCAAGCTCTGGGATGGTTCCTCTGAAAAATACACAACCAACTACCTTCTCCATTTTTATCCAGCCAGAACTCGTGCGCAGTCTCTAATGACCTCAGTGTTGACGTTATGTTAAACTCTAATCTTCCTTTCAATGTGTGTCCTTTGTTAATGCGGGCACTGCTGCTTCTGATTTGTCTGGCGGGCTGAGGTGAGCACTTTGTCTGCATTTCACATGCGACTAAGAGATATGATGTTGCATGCAGGTATAGAAGAGGCAGAAAGGGAGAGGGAGGCATCGGAAAGGAGGTGGCATGGAATTAGGGAGTGAAATTTATTGAACTTTTAATATATTCTGTAATTGTGGTGTGCAGAAGAGCTCACCTGTGGTGGGAGGAAAGGCACAACTGCCAGTCTAAGCACAGTGTGATGAAAGTAAAAGAAAAAGGAAACATGAGAAGTAACGTCTCACATTCGTGTGGTTGGTGAAGAGGGCCATAAGCAGACAGTAGAAGCCGTCCACTCTGGCTGAAGACTCGAGTACGAGAGAGTGTCGGACAGCCACACACACGATTCATTTCCTGTGCTCCCTATTGGTCACCCGGGTAATGGGTGTAGTTAGTTTTGTCAACAAGGTGTGGAAAATGCTGAAACCAGATTTAAACAGTAATGAAATCCTAAACTCAGATTGGAATGTATACCGCAGAGACAGGCTGGACAGTGAAGGGGGAGGCGTGTTTATAGCGATAAGAAGTGCAATAGTATCGAAGGAAATTGACGGAGATCCGAAATGTGGAATGATTTGGGTGAAGATCACGGTTAAAGCAGGCTCAGACATGGTAATTGGCTGTCTCTATAGGCCCGCTGGCTCATCAGCTGTTGTGGCTGAGCACCTGAAGGATAATTTGGAAAATATTTCGAGTACATTTCCCCACCATGTTATAGTTCTGGGTGGAGATTTTAATTTGCCGGATATAGACTGGGAGACTCAAACATTCATAACGGGTGGCAGGGACAAAGAATCCAGTGAAATTTTTTTAAGTGCTTTATCTGAAAACTACCTTCAGCAGTTAAACAGAGAACCGACTCATGGCGATAACATATTAGACCTTCTGGTGACAAACAGACCCGAACTATTAAACAGTTAACGCAGAACAGGGAATCAATGATCATAAAGCGGCTACGGCATCGATGACTTCAGCCGTAAATAGAAATATTAAAAAAGGTAGGAACATTTTTCTGTTTAGCAAAATTGACAAAAAGCAGAATACAGAGTACCTGACGGCTCAACACAAAAGTTTTGTCTCAAGTACAGATAGTGTTGAGGATCAGTGGACAAAGTTCAAAACCCTCGTACAATATGCGTTAGATGAGTATGTGCCAAGCAAGATCGTAAGAGATGGAAAAGAGCCACCGTATAACAACCGAGTTAGAAAACTGCTGCGGAAGCAAAGGGAACTTCACAGCAAACATAAACATAGCCGAAGCCTTGCATGCAGACAAACAAAAATTACGCGAAGTGAAAAGTAGTGTGAGGAGGGCTATGCGAGAGGCGTTCAACGAATTCGAAAGTAAAGTTCTATGTACTGACTTGGCAGAAAATCCTAAGAAATTTTGGTCTTCTGTCAAAGCGGTAGGTGGATCAAAACAAAATGTCCAGACACTCTGTGACCAAAATGGTACTGAAACAGAGGGTGACAGACTAAAGGCCGAAATACTAAATGTCTTTTTCCAAAGCTGTTTCACAGACGAAGACTGCACTGTAGTTCCTTCTCTAGATTGTCGCACAGATGACAAAATGGTAGATATCGAAATAGACGACAGAGGGATAGAGAAACAATTAAAATCACTCAAAAGAGGAGAGGCCGCTGGACCTGATGGGATACCAGTGCGATTTCACACAGAGTACGCGAAGGAACTTGCCCCTCTTCTTGCAGCGGTGTACCATAGGTCTCTAGAAGAGCGTAGCGTTCCAAAGGATTGGAAAAGGGCACAGGTCATCCCCGTTTTCAAGAAGGGACGTCAAACAGATGTGCAGAACTATAGACCTATATCTCTAACGTCGATCAGTTGTAGAATTTTGGAACACGTATTATGTTCGAGTATAACGACTTTTCTGGAGACTAGAAATCTACTCTGTAGGAATCAGCATGGGTTTCGAAAAAGACGGTCATGTGAAACCCAGCTCGCACTATTTGGCCACGAGACTCAGAGGGCCATAGACACGGGTTCACAGGTAGATGCCGTGTTTCTTGACTTCTGCAAGGCGTTTGATACAGTTCCCCACAGTCGTTTAATGAACAAAGTAAGAGCATATGGACTATTGGACCAATTGTGTGATTGGATTGAGGAGTTCCTAGATAACAGAACACAGCATGTCATTCTCAATGGAGAGAAGTCTTCCGAAGTAAGAGTGATTTCAGGTGTGTCGCAGGGGAGTGTCATAGGACCGTTGCTATTCACAATATACATAAATGACCTGGTGGATGACATCGGAAGTTCACTGAGGCTTTTTGCAGATGATGCTGTGGTGTATCGTGAGGTTGTGACAGTGGAAAATTGTACTGAAATGCAGGAGGATCTGCAGCGAATTGACGCATGGTGCAGGGAATGGCAATTGAATCTCAATGTAGACAAGTGTAATGTGCTGCGAATACATAGAAAGATAGATCCCTTATCATTTAGCTACAAAATAGCAGGTCAGCAATTGGAAGCAGTTAATTCCATAAATTATCTGGGAGTACGGATTAGGAGTGATTTAAAATGGAATGATCATATAAAGTTGATCGTCGGTAAAGCAGATGCCAGACTGAGATTCATTGGAAGAATCCTAAGGAAATGCAATCTGAAAACAAAGGAAGTAGGTTACAGTACGCTTGTTCGCCCACTGCTTGAATACTGCTCAGCAGTGTGGGATCCGTACCAGATAGGGTTGATTGAAGAGATAGAGAAGATCCAACGGAGAGCAGCGCATTTCGTTACAGGATCATTTAGTAATCGCTTAAGCGTTACGGAGATGATAGATAAACTCCAGTGGAAGACTCTGCAGGAGAGACGCTCAGTAGCTCGGTACAGGCTTTTGTTAAAGTTTCGAGAACATACCTTCACTGAAGAGTCAAGCAGTATATTGCTCCCTCCTACGTATATCTCGCGAAGAGACCATGAGGATAAAATCAGAGAGATTAGAGCCCACACAGAAGCATACCGACAATCCTTCTTTCCACGAACAATACGAGACTGGAATAGAAGGGAGAACCGATAGAGGTACTCAGGGTACCCTCCGCCACACACCGTCAGGTGGCTTGCGGAGTATGGATGTAGATGTAGATGTAGATGTAGATATTAACAATACCAGAGAAGGAAAGTTGCCACTCACCACATAGCGGAGATGCCGAGTCGCAATAGGCACAATAAAAAGATTCACATACTCATAGCTTTTGGCCGTTAAGGCCTTTGTCAGCAGCACACACACACACACACACACACACACACACAGAACTTACAGACATGTGTGCAAGTGGCGTTTGTGTGTGTCTACTGCTGACTAATGGCCGAAAGCTATGAGTATGTGAATCTTTTTGTTGTGCCTATTGCGACTCAGCATCTCCGCTATATGGTGAGTGGCAACTTTCCTTCTCCTGTATTGTTACATTCCGTCCTGGATTTTCCATGATGTGTTATTAACATACTCGGCAACACTGGGAAAAGTGACATGATGCCGATGTTTACAGGTTCCACGTATACCACTGTGAGAACTCACGTTGAGAAAGTGTTTGAAAGATGTGGCTGGTACCTTTGTCATAAAAATTGTTTTTAACTGACTGTCTAAAATATTCCCAGCTACCTGGCCATCCTGTGCAACTGCGTTTAGCTGTTGGACTATGGTGTATACTTTCAGCTGCTCCTGTAGCTCCCAGTTATCCTGGATCCTAGTGGGTCCTTCGGAAAGCCCATTGCATCCTACTTTTTTTTTTACTTGAATAGAATTTTATCTTTATGTTGTGTTTGTCTGTAGTCCTGGCAATATTTTAAATTTTTTGCCCTACAAACAAGTTACGACACTTCATGTCTTCTGCTGCCACTTCCTCCCTCTCCAGCATTAGATACTTCGTTGCAGAATTGGATGATGAGCGTAGTAGTCTGCTGTCCAAGTGGGTGCCACCTGTTGGTGTTTGTATACAAGCATATAAAAGTTTTCATCCTGCAGAGGGAAGTCCCCCATGTTATTTGCTGATTTTGCTTTATCAGAACGGTAGATGGCAACTTTTATGTTCTTGTGTGTACTAATGAGATTTTGCACTAGTTCGAACAGATTTTCTTCATTGTATGACCAAACAATGAGACCGTCTACATGCTGACAGTGAAATTTTGCTTTAGTTCAAAGTATACATTCTGAAATTAGACCTACCACGTGGTTGTATAAAATAAAGTTTCATCATATGATGCCGTCCATGGTTTAATAGCTCATTTTCAGGTACTCTCTCTTTCTTGGTGTTTTGTACATAATCCACTATTTGACTCTATTGCTTACATCTTGAGGTTGTAAACTGACATGCATGTGGTGCTTATCTTCAGGTACTTTTCGATTGCTGGCATCGTGACTGGAGACAGTTTTCAGTTGCTTAATAACTTCACTGTAGATATCAACTCCAACAGCATAAGTATTGTTGTGTGTTTGTGTTTGTCTAGCAGTAGAAAACAGTGTGCCCTTTCATAACACAATGACGACAAACCAATTCTTGTATATTAAATATATCTGAAGATTAAGTATCAAATCATAAAATAAATTGTTGGATATTAATTTTCTTAATGCCCTTGGTTTAGGTTCCAGGCACACTCTGAGATCCACTTTCTTGAAATATTCCTCATGTATGTTCGTGATCCCTGGCGTTAGAAGGCAGTTCGTGGTGATATTTATTTGTTAATGGAATATGACACCATATTGTAGATAAGGAATGACGACTGTGCAATATTTCTTATCAAATTCATTCTCCAGCATTGCCAAAGAACTTCCTAGTGACATCCATACAGAGGCAAATCTGCTGTCAAAGCTAATGTGGAGCTCTTTCTTGTCCAGGCACATATCCTAGAACATTTCTGGCATTTGCTCATCTTAACTTGATTCCTTTACAGCTGCACAGCAATACAAATAAATGTGTCAAGATGGGATATATGCTTTTTAAGTCACATCATTTTCGTGGATTGTAACATTTGTTCAAAAGATAATTATCAGGATAAAACAAAACTATTGAAACTGAATTAGATGTGAATTCTTGACAGTTGATGTCCTTCTTTCAGACAGTTTTTCATTTTGGATAACTACATCATCTGTGAAGAGTCATAAGGTTACTGTTAAGTGTTCACAAGGTTATTAACATGCAACATGAACAGCAAGGGCCCCAACACATTTCCCTGGGTCACACCTGAAGTTACATCTGTAGCTGTTGATGAATCTCCATCCAGGATATGGTAGCGTGCTCCAACCTCCCTACCAAAATATCCTCAACCCAGTCATAAGTTTCACTTGATACCCCCATACAGTTATATTTTTGATAATGAGTGTAGATGTAATACCAGATCAAATGCTTCTCGAAGATAGAGGAATACTGCTTCTACTTGACTGCCTCGATCTGCGGTTTTCAGTATGTCACCTAAGAAAAGTGCAAGTGATCGATATCTTTGTGCTGGGTGGCATGGAGTAGGTCATTCTGTTCAAGGTACCTCTTTACATTTGCCCTAGGTCTTTGATTGCTAGCAGTTTTATTTCCCTTCTACGTGGAGAGTCTGTGATGTTTGGGAGCAAGGTATCCTAATATTGAAACAGGTGAAACTTTACAAAAAATTTCACATGCAGTCTGTTAGTTGTTTTGCCATTGTTTAGGAATGGTTAGTCATTATTTGTTCTTAAGTTGGAAACTTCACTTTGGTGGTAAAAGTAACTTTGACAGACTGCACTTTCAGACCAGAAATTAATGTGCGTGCGGTTCTAGAACATTCGCCACATTTAAGAAAATATGGAATGTGTACTTATCAGGTTCGTTAAATACACAATGATCCTTAAATATGGTATGCGCCTTTCCAAAATATCAAAATATGATACACTATATCCCTACAAGTAATACACTGTCACCTACAGGTCAGCATCCAGCAACACAGCAGTGTACTGCTGGTTGCCGCCCTTCCCATAAGGCAGCAACGCAAGACATCTCTTCTAGTAAAATCATTGCTGAGAAAGAAAAGCCTCGCCCCCCCCCCCCCCCCCCTCAAAAAAAAAAAAAAAAAAAAAAAAAGAGTGTAGGCCAAAAGCAGAAGAGTCAGAAAGCTATCCCTGTGATCAAAGCTATGACAAGTACGGAAAAAGTAAGGAAACTGAGGAGACTGGTTCTGATATCTCTTCAATGAGTGACATCGTGTATCGTGTTGATCCCTTGGGAGAATCCACACTAGATCCTGTTTTAAATTACAGATCTGACACACGTAGATGGAGGAGGCCATATCTTGGCTAAATGTAGAGGAAGAAAGAGGAAATCACTGGAAATGACCTACAAGTTATGGTTCTAAGGCCTTGTGGACAGGACAAAGTAGTTCTCACATTGAATGTAAAAGAAATTTCTCTTACTAATAAAAGTGATGTGATATGGAAATTGCCAATGCCTCTTGTTGCTACTGGGGTGATAAATACCTAGTAAGGAAGTGGGAAACATCTAATGAGACATCTACTTTGTCTTTAATGGTTCTGTTGAGATTAATAAAAAACAGACAGTGCTTCTCTTCTGTGTATCTCTTAGTTTTGTGTGGTGTCACTGCCAGACACCACACTTGCTAGGTGGTAGCTTTAAATCGGCCGCGGTCTATTAGTACATGTCAGACCCGCGTGTCGCCACTTTCAGTGATAGCAGACCGAGCGCCACCACATGGCAGGTCTAGAGAGACGTACGAGCACTCGCCCCAGTTGTACAGACGACGTAGCTAGCAATGCACACTGACGAAGCCTCGCTCATTTGCAGAGCAGATAGTTAGAATAGCCTTCAGCGAAGTCAATGGCTACGACCTAGCAAGGCGCCATTAGTAACATTGCATGTATCTAAAGAGTCTCACTTGTATCGCCACAATCTCCAGATGTACCACAAGGATGGATTAAAGTTAAGTATTCCAGCAACTACGTACTTTTCTTTATAGCATTCATTACGTATCCTGTTTCAGACCTCACGCCATCCTGCTTTAGCTTAGCGCGTGCCTTTCAGCTTCCTCTCATTGTGTCTAGGCTGTCTTGTCTAGACACAACATTTTGTATTAGTGTCAATGTATTATGTATAATTGAAAACAGTTCCTACCCATTCCTGATTGACTTTATAATATTAAAAGTAGGAAAAGCAAATAAATAATTTTCTGTAGTTCACTCTGACTTAAGTTTCATGCCATAAATACCATAGAAATATCCCCCACAGAAAAACCGCAGCTATACGTACATATCATTTTGTGTGTTCTCTATATCATTTTTAAGACCTCAGTGTACATAACAATATCACAAGTGTGTCATATAAACTGTTTTTATTTTGTCTCATCTACATTTGTAACTTTAAGAAATTAAACACAGTTTCATTTTAAAGCAGCTTACACTCTCTAATATTAACAATTTTTTACCAAACTGGAATTTTTTAGCCTTTCAAAAAGACATAAATTTTGTGATTTTTGTATCATATTTGTCATCTTTCTTCAATACTCAAGATACTGGCAATAATGAGTTGGTTCATTGTATTGTGTTTATTTCTGACCAGTCACATAAATACGCATTGAAATTTGTTGCAGGTTGTGGAGCTAAATGATAGTCACGGGCAGCTGATGGTCCACTGGGCTGGCGAAGGGTCGGATGTCATCATCTGTCTGGCCAAGGACCCACCTGGACTGTACACGAGGGCCCGACCTTCTTCAGTATATATTTCGTATGATTACGGAGACAGTTTCGTGAACGAGACGGAGAAGTTTCGCGTTGATGCCGGAAGGATAGTGTATCCAACCTTGGACAAATTTTACAATCACCCACATTTTGTTTCATATGTAAGTAGATAAATATCTGTTTCTGAAGTATATATATAAATCTGTGTGGCCTAAAGAATAGAAAAGTGATAGTACTAACTTTCTGCGTGCAGTACATTAGTTCACAGCATGACAGTCCTGTGTTGCCAGTGCGAAGATGATTGTTGGCAACCAACGGTAGGCAAAAAGAGGAGATGTATTTTGAATACATAAATTGAAAAACTATACATCCTTCAGTGATTAGTTTCCTCATATTTGCTTCTAAAGCCTTAATGTATCTTCTGGAAAATCAAATCCTCTGTATGCTGAGTAATCTCTTGGAATGAACTCAACTTTTACATCAACATACATTTTGGATTACCTGCTATTTTTCATCTGTGAGCATTTTTTAAATGCAAATAGTAGCACACATCAGTAAAATAAAAAAGTTTTCTAAAATGTTATTTTCTAAAATGTTATATGGTTACCGTATAAAAGGAATTTGTTTCCACACGAACAGGCAATATATCCTTGCATAGCTGACATATATGGAAATACTAACAGCATTTGTAAATTGTGTGTCATAGCAATGTAACTTATTTCAAGCTTTGTTTTGTTTTTTGACATTTGATATTACAGCTGCACATGATAATGACCAAGGGTCAGAACTGGCCACTAATGAAACATAAATCTGAAAGTGAAACTTCAACTTTTTCCACTAAATTTAACAACCTTTGGCAGTTTATGGTTTTCAGTGGTTGCTTCAATTGCCACTGTTTTTATCTTTATCAGTATTTTGGAATGAAGGCTGTGATCACAGGATTAATTTTTACCATAATTGTAGGTCTAGATTACATTGGAAGGCGACAAGGGTGGTGTTGTGAGCTAAGGCATTGATGTAATATGAGAAAAAACTAATCCGTAGTTGCCTAACAGTTCAGTGATGACAATTCACTTAGTTTCAGGGATTATATACATCTTACATTACTTTGTGTTGTAATTTTGATGTATATCATGTGCACAAAATTATCTTGTGAACTTGTGGGATTATGGCTACAGTTTCTTGAATAAGATGTGCACTCTGTGGCTATGTTTATACCAGGATTTCACACAGTAAATTCAACCTACTGTGTTCCCGTGACAAATGAAGAGTGGTACCAGCATTGTCCACAAGGAGAACACGGCAAGTGGCATAATCAGATTTCCTGTAAACTTCACTCAGTGGAAGAGGAGCCAGCATGAGTGAAAATGTCTTGCCTTATTCGTAGATGTTTGGCTGTTTCTAAAAAAATGAACATAGAAGTTTTAGATGTAATTTAGATACGTACTAGTGTGAGATTCGCTCACCTTAAATGGTGGTGTAATGGTTGGCATTGCAGCATCTCAGTTTTGTGTCCCACATTTGAAACCTGATTATTGTTTCTATTTATTTATTTATTTATCTAAAAACAAAGATGATGTAACTTACCAAACAAAAGCGTTGGCATGTTGATAGACACACACACACACACACACACACACACACACACACACACACACACACAAAAAAAAAAAAATTCAAGCTTTCGCAACCAATGGTTGCTTCATCAGGAAAGAGGGAAGGAGAGGGAAAGACGAAAGGATGTGGGTTTTAAGGGAGAGGGTAAGGAGTCATTCCAATTCCGGAAGCGGAAAGACTTACCTTAGGGGAAAAAAGGACAGGTATACACTCGCTCGCGCGCGCGTGCGCCCCCCCCCCCCCCCCCCCCGCCCCCCCCCCCCCCCCCCCACACACACACACACATATAGAGACACATGTGTCTCTATATGTGCGGATGGATGTGTGTGTGTGTGCGCACGAGTGTATACCTGTCCTTTTTTTCCCCCTAAGGTAAGTCTTTCTGCTCCCGGGATTGGAATGACTCCTTACCCTCCCCCTTAAAACCCGCATCCTTTCGTCTTTCCATCTCCTTTCCTCTTTCCTGACGAAGCAACCGTGTGTTGTGAAAGCTTGAATTTTGTGTTTGTGTTTGTTTGTGTGTCTATCAACATGCCAACGCTTTCGTTTGGTAAGTTACATCATCTTTGTTTTTAGATATATTTTTCCCACGGGGAATGTTTCCCTCTATTATATTTACTTATTTATTTATTTATATATCTGCCCATGTCTGTAAAAGATTACTATACAAATGGTTTTCAATGTATATTGGTATAATGTTGGCCTTATTCATCAAATAATTTTATGTCCAGTAAATGAATTAAAAAGAAAGAAAAAGAAATTAGTGAACAGAAAAAATAATTTGAAATTGTTCTCAGTGAAATTCCTGTATTGTCTCGATTCATAATGAATAGCTAGTGCCAGTTTTTGGAAAACTGGATTGTTATGTGTGGTTTGCTGCAAAATTATTGCCAATGTGGTAAATATTTAGCTGGGCTGAGGTGCTTGCGCACTAAAAGGTGTCTAAATTATGTCGAAAACTTTGACACTTGTTTTCTCGCAAATGGTTGAGTATCTGCAATTAAGCTGAGACATGCGTTTGCTTATTTTGCCTCCTCTTCCACTGAGCAAAGTTTCTGGCACTTACTGTTTTCTCCTTGTAATTAAAACATGCAACACTACAGTCACGCATGCCAGATCTCTCTCCTAAGAGTTATCAGGTGCATCTCTCTGGCGTACTGGCAGATACTTGCAATTTCATTTTTGCGGTATGTAGATGGAACTGGCCCAGACAAATACTACTGATAACATGTTTCATTTAGTGCCTTGTGTCAGTGCAAAGCATTGGTTCAATTCCTATTGCAATTAAAATTATTTGTAAAGTGGAGTTTTATGTGCCCATTTGATGGAGCAGTACCAAATTAGTCTTGTATGATACTCATAGCTAGTACTCTAGCAGCGACTGAATGATGCTGCTGCATCTCAGTAGCAGTCAGTGCAGGGAAGAGTGGCATACTGGTCGCTGCTGAAGAGTTTTACTGACCCTGGTAATGCACTAGACTAATTTGGGTCTGCTGTATCAAGTGGGCATGTAAGTACCTGCATTAAAAATAATTTTGTAATGAGAAATAAATAGATGCTTTTTATCAACACTGGGTGTCACGTGACAGACTTGATGAGCAGTATTTGTTTGGGCTGATTCCAGGTGCACAGTGCAAAAACTGATCATCACAGAAAATGTGTCTGGGGGTTGAGGCTAGGTATTCACATTTTTATCTGTCACTTTCACCATGTTTTAATTTTTGTGTGTTAGAATACTTATAATACACTGTATTTGGTGCTTCTTTTACAGACTGTATTCACGGACCTTGCCAACAGACTGGTGTACTCAACTTTAAACGATGGACACAGCATACGTGTGTCCTATACTAATATATCATTCACGCCATCGGACGTTCTCTTCAGTGACTCTGATCCCCGGGTATTTTTGATTCTTGACAGAGAACACCAAGATCGTGGGGTGAGTATATTGTCATTGCAGCTCTGTTTGTTTTCTGGGGTACTAAATATTGGTTACAGATAGTTGTTAGTGTGTTGTAATTAATTTTTTTGCTGGAATGCTTTGAGTTTCTATAAATATTTGCATAAACTCTTGTGCTAAATGTGTGCTCCTGAATGATAGGTACCATTCTTGCTCGGTCTTTTGTTAATGCGCAAACCACAGCAAAGTATATCGTGGCTAGTACATTGAGGAGTGCGGTATTGCTCAACCGATATAGTGAATGCTAAAGTTTCCTTTACAGTCTTTTGTGTAAAATGATTAAATAGTGTGAAAATTTCATTGACAAGAAATTTACTTCACATCATAAAACTTTTCTGCCCAAAGTAATCTACTACTTCTTTTCATTTTGGCTATCTGAGACCATGTTAATTCAGTTATCTTTTATTTCTGCTGGTCTTTGTCCTTGTCCAATATTCTTTCATTCTCATACGTTGCAACTTCCTTCACTCTTCTTCCACAATGCTTTTGCCTTGTGTGTAATTTTGTCATGGAAGCGCACGACAGCTTGAATTTGGAAGTAACCCTGTGGTGTCACCGCCAGACACCACACTTGCTAGGTGGTAGCCTTTAAATCGGCCGCGGTCCATTAGTATACGTCGGACCTGCGTGTCGCCACTGTCAGTGATAGCAGACCGAGCGCCACCACACGGCAGGTCTAGAGAGACGTACTGACACTCGCCCCAGTTGTACAGCCGACTTTGCAAGGAAAGGTTCACTTACAACTACGCTCTCATTTGCCGAGACGATAGTTAGCATAGCCTTCAGCTACGTCATTTGCTACGACCTAGCAAGACGCCGTATTCAATTGATATTTATTATGTGAAGCATGTATCATCAAGAGAGATGTTCTACAATTGTGGATTAAAGTTAAGTATTACATCATCTACGTACTTTATTTGCAATTCTCAAGATATTGTCCTGTTCCAGACCTCACGCCAGTCAGCGTGTAATTAAACGCGGGCATTTCGGCCTCCTCTAGAAAAACAGTGTTGGCTCTTCTGCCAACACTACAAAAAACCCTGTTAGAAATCTCTTTCTCCTCTATTCATATTTCTTCCAGACCCCTTTGTACCTCTCAAATCTAGCATACTTTGGGTCTCTTGTTCAGAAGATACTGTGTTATCTGATGTATCAACCTCCTCAAACTCCCTCGGTTCATTCTAAGGATGTGTCCGAAGAATGTGCTCTGTCTTTTCCTGACAGTGTCAGGGAATGTCTCTATCTGGGATACACTTTTCAATTCAGTTGTCTTCTGTATTGAGTGTATCCTTCTCTTAGAGGCTGTACTATCCTCCTGAGAATCATATGTTCCAAAAGTTCTGGCCTCTTAAGTAACACTGTTCTTATGAGGTCCAGATTTCCTGCCGAGATAAGTTTTCAGGGTTGATTTGGCAATGTCCCACTTTTTCATTGATTGAAAGATTCTTCTTATTGTAAATGTTCACGGTTAGTTTTTGTCCTAAGTTGTTGTTGTGGTCTTCAGTCCTGAGACTGGTTTGATGCAGCTCTCCATGCTACTGTATTCTGTGCAAGCTTTTTCATCTCCCAGTACCTACTGCAACCTACATCCTTCTGAATCTGCTTAGTGTATTCATCTCTTGGTCTCCCTCTACGATTTTTACCCTCCACGCTGCCCTCCAATACTAAATTGGTGATCCCTTGATGCCTCAGAACATGTCCTACCAACCGATCCCTTCTTTTGGTTAAGTTGTGCCACAAACTTCTCTTCTCCCCAATCCTATTCAATACTTCCTCATTAGTTATGTGATCTACCCATCTAATCTTCAGCATTCTTCTGTAGCACCACATTTCGAAAGCTTCTATTCTCTTCTTGTCCAAACTATTTATCGTCCATGTTTCACTTCCATACATGGCTACACTCCATACGAATACTTTCAGAAATGACTTCGTGACACTTAAATCAATACTGGATGTTAACAAATTTCTCTTCTTCAGAAACGCTTTCCTTGCCATTGCCAGCCTACATTTTATATCCTCTCTACTTCGACCATCATCAGTTATTTTGCTCCCCAAATAGCAAAACTCCTTTACTACTTTAAGTGCCTCATTTCCTAATCTAATTCCCTCAGTATCACCTGACTTAATTCGACTACATTCCATTATCCTTGTTTTGCTTTTGTTGATGTTCATCTTATATCCTCCTTTCAAAACACTGTCCATTCCATTCAACTGCTCTTCCAAGTCCTTTGCTGTCTCTGACAGAATTACAATGTCATCGGCGAACCTCAAAGTTTTTATTTCTTCTCCATGAATTTTAATACCTACTCCGAATTTTTCTTTTGTTTCCTTTACTGCTTGCTCAATATACAGATTGAACAACATCGGGGAGAGGTTACAACCCTGTCTCACTCCCTTCCCAACCACTGCTTCCCTTTCATGTCCCTCGACTCAACTGCCATCTGGTTTCTGTACAAATTGTAAATAGCCTTTCGCTCCCTGTATTTTACCCCTGCCACCTTTAGAATTTGAAAGAGAGTATTCCAGTCAACATTGTCAAAAGCTTTCTCTAAGTCTACAAATGCTAGAAACGTAGGTTTGCCTTTCCTTAATCTTTCTTCTAAGATTAGTCGTAAGGTGAGTATTGCCTCACGTGTTCCAGTGTTTCTACGGAATCCAAACTGATCTTCCCCGAGGTTGGCTTCTACTAGTTTTTCCATTCATCTGTAAAGAATTCGTGTTAGTATTTTGCAGCTGTGACTTATTAAGCTGATAGTTCGGTAATTTTCACATCTGTCAACACCTGCTTTCTTTGGGATTGGGATTATTATAGTCTTCTTGAAGTCTGAGGGTATTTCGCCTGTTTCATACATCTTGCTCACCAGATGGTAGAGTTTTGTCAGGACTGGCTCTCCCACGGCCGTCAGTAGTTCCAATGGAATATTGTCTACTCCGGGGGCCTTGTTTCAACTCATGTCTTTCAGTGCTCTGTCAAACTCTTCACGCAGTATCATATCTCCCATTTCATCTTCTTCTACATCCTCTTCCATTTCCATAATATTGTCCTCAAGTACATCGCCCTTGTATAGGCCCTCTATATACTCCTTCCACCTTTCTGCTTTCCCTTCTTTGCTTAGAACTGGGTTTCCATCTGAGCTCTTGATATTCATACAAGTCTTTCTCTTATCTCCAAAGGTCTCTTTAATTTTCCTGTAGGCGGTATCTATCTTACCCCTAGTGAGATAGGCCTCTACATCCTTACATTTGTCCTCTAGCCATCCCTGCTTAGCCATTTTGCACTTCCTGTCGATCTCATTTTTGAGACGTTTGTATTCCTTTTTGCCTGTTTCACTTACTGCATTTTTATATTTTCTCCTTTCATCAATTAAATTCAACATTTCTTCTGTTACCCAAGGATTTCTACTAGCCCTCGTCTTTTTACCTACTTGATCCTCTGCTGCCTTCACTACTTCATCCCTCAAAGCTACCCATTCTTCTTCTACTGTATTTATTTCCCCCATTCCTGTCAATTGCTCCCTTATGCCCTCCCTGAATCTCTGTACAACCTCTGGTTCTTTTAGTTTATCCAGGTCCCATCTCCTTAAATTCCCACCTTTTTGCAGTTTCTTCAGTTTTAATCTACAGGTCATAACCAATAGATTGTGGTCAGAGTCCACATCTGCCCCTGGAAATGTCTTACAATTTAAAACCTGGTTCCTAAATCTCTGTCTTACCATTATATAATCTATCTGATACCTTTTAGTATCTCCAGGGTTCTTCCATGTATACATTATCCTAAGTACATCTTGTTTATTTGTCCTCTCATTGCTTCTGTTATTTCAGTCATTAATGGGCAGTTCACTTTTTGTGAACCTCACTGAATGATGATAACTGCAACAGGCCGCAACTGAAATCCGTGCAGTTGCTTTTGGTGGTGAAATACTCTTCTTGTAACAATTCAAGAAAGGCACTGACCAATTTAAGTGTCTTCACAATGAGAGCATATCAGTATACCTCAGTTGCTAAGAATGTTGTATGCAGGAGGAAAAAAGGCTAAAATTTGAGTTCCTGCTGGTAAAGTTTTGTAACAGCAGCACTCTGCCACTGAGGCAGGTGTCATTCTACAATTTTTGTTTACGTGGTGTAAAAAGTGAGTGTAGATAGAGCTCTCGGGCCTTTTCACTATCATCCTATACAAGTAGTGCCTGTCTGTTGCCGCGCTGGCCTTTCAGCTATTCTGTCACATTGGCATGTAAGCGACACTCTTCTGTTGATATACGGGTGACGAGGGAAGTGTATGTTCAATGGACCACTGATTTGCACAGTTGTGGTTCGTAGCTAGATGTAAGAAATTCTGGTGTAGTACCAGGTGTTTCTCCAGCATATTTGAGAAACTGTGGTCCACAGTTTTGTGAGTCTATTGAATTACTGCACGAGAGCACCAGCCACTGAGCAGCAATATCAGCACAGACTGAAAGCCCCTTCCTATACTCAATCATCTTCTCCCAAACACTTGTACTGCTACAAGGAATGTTTGTATAGAAAGGAACCTTAACAACTGCAAAATCAGTCTCTTTTTCCTAATTGAAAGAAAATCCCAATACAGTTCTGTGGATTTGGCTCCAAGTAACTCACTAGAGCTGAAACTAAAAACTGAAATGACCAGTACCTGGAGATAGCTGTTTTACAATTCAGAAGCCCGCTTCTCATTGTTAGACTCTTAGTCACCAACAGCACGTCGACGGGAGCAGAATCGAGGGACTGCGAGCATTCGGTTCACAAATCAGCCAGCTGTCATCGACAGGAACTATCTGCAATGGTCCCTGGCTTTCCTTAAGTAGCTACTCTCCAGGAAGAGAAAAAGTGTGGTCTTGCAGTTTGCTGTTGCCTGGCCAAGTGTCCAGTGGTCCGTAGCTATCAGTACCTCTCCTGGCAGTTTAGGGGTTTATTTGAAAATCCCAAGTGACTGCTATGGACTGTGTGAGCATTGCATTACATTGACAGGCACATTACAGCTGTCATGCGTGTTGCTGCTTGTACGCCTGGGCACCATAGTAACAACAATAATAATTATAGTGGTACATTTGTGACTAGGTGTAATCTAGGTATAATAAAGAATACTATTGAAATTAGCAGGTAGAAGCCAACTGTGAGGATGGACAGTTCGGGATCTGAAGAAGTGTAGGAACACGTGAGACAATACTGACCCTGTGCCTGATTTTAGAAGATATGTTAAAGAGAGGCAAACTTACATTTATAGCATCTGTAGATTAGAGAAAGCGTATGACAGTGTTCATTGGTATACACCCTGTGAAATTCTGAAGGTAGCAGGGATAAAATACAGGGAGCAAAAGTTACATATCGTTTGTACAAAAACCGGAGTTCAGAAAGAGAATTGAAAGGCGTGAAAGGCAAGCATAAGTGAGTGAAACAGAGTTGTAGCCTATCGCCCATGTCCCTTCTACAATGCCACACCCAGCAATAATGTACTTCTACAATGCCACACCCAACAATAATGTACTTCTACAATGCCACACCCAGCAGTAATGTACTTCTTTATTGACTATAAACCTAAACCTAAATGGGCATTTTTATTACCATAGAATAAAAATTAAAGCTCTTATTGTTTAATATTGCATTATTAAAAATAAATAAACTAAATGAGTATTTGGTGATAGTGTTAACCAAATATATGTCACAATTAAATTTTATTACAGTGAAACAATAAACCATTTAAATAGGCAACAGCCATAAGATCAGTTGTAGAGTAATGTGTATTATCTCCTCACTTTTAAAAATTCATATCTTTGTTCACAGTCAGATATCAATGTTGAAATTTTTACAGTATGTTGCTATCGTATAGGTGCACAAACTGTGCAAAAATCATATTTTGGTATTCAGTCCCACCTGAGATAACTATTCCCAAACTTTACAGAAAAATGAAAATTTTCAAATTTCAAAAATTCATAAAAAATTAAGGAAAAATTTGTAAGTCTTCTTGTTCTATATGAGGCTGGTAGTGTATGATATCTAACTGTACAAAAAAATACTCTCATAAATCACTCCCTGTTTGTTATTTTTGAGCCTAAAAAGTGGATTTTTGAAAATTTGGATACCAAACTTTGGAGGTCATTTTGACTAGCTATTTTTGAATTTAGGGTATTTTGTGTAATAGACAATGTTGTAGATGACACTTTTCTAAAACAATCATGCCAATTGCAATGTTGTAACTTAACCGAGTGCAGAGATATTAAAATTTTCGCTAATGTCTCCAGATTGAAAAATCGCCGCGTGCCTACAAATAAAAATGGCCACCATTCAGTAAAGGTACAAGATAAATTATTTTAGAAAACTGATTTGAACTTCTCATATATAGGACAATCACATATAAAAAAAAATTAAAATATTTAAAAATGGTCAAGCAACCATCACTGTACCACTGGACCCTGTCAAATGGCTACCCATATTGAGCCACATTACACCCCCTGGAAGCAGCTTTTCTCCGTGTGTTTAAGAGCGTACGAGGAAACCTGTAACTCCTACCCATCCAGATGTGGTGATACTAGAAAGAAACTTTCTTCGATCAAGAGAACCACACGTGAATACGGGTGTGGAACTGCACTCGTGCCACTGCTCAAATTAACTAACTTGCCCTTCACACTGCCAGATCTTACCCAGCGTCGGAAGGAAACCTCCTGCCGTTCTGGACTCGCTTTCGGGAGGACAACGGTTCAATCCCGCTTCCGGCCATCCTGGTTTAGGTTTTCTGTGATTTCCCTAAATCGCTGCAGGCAAATGCCGGAATGGTTCCTTTGAAAGGGCACAGCCGACGTCCTTCCCTAATGTGATGAGACAGATGACCTCGTTGTCTGGTCTCCTCCCCCAAAACAACCCAAACCAACCCAACCCAACCAAACCTTCTTGCCTTTCACCAATCACACTGAGTATATATGATGGTTAGGAGAATATGCACCATAGTGGCAGGAGCATGGACTCTTTAGATTGGGTTAGGTTCCATCTCCAAAATGCGTCCACAGTCTTGGTCTCACGGTCGCGTTTCGCTTTCTGAGCATGGGGTCCTGGGTTCGATTCCTGACGTGGTCAGGGATTTTCACCTGCTTCGAGATGACTGGGTGTTTGTGTTGCCGTCATCATTTTATCATCATTCATGAAAGTGACGAGATTGGGCTGAGCACATGGTTGGAATTTGTACGGGCACTGTTAACCGTGCAGTTGAGTGCCCCACAAACCAGTCATCATCATCTTCATCATCATTATCATCCAAAATGCGACTATGGAGCAGTCAGGCAAACCATTCACTGCAGTGTTGTGGAATGTCCCAGCAGGTCATATTGTGGAACTTCCCAGGATTACCTGATGTCAGTGAATGGCACAGATGTTTTATATTAATAATTTAAATGTCTGTTCTGTAAATTTTGTGCCATTGTTTGTTTGTTGTTTAATAATGTGCTTACAAACTACAAAATAAGAAAGTAAATAAATAAATAAATCCAAAGATACATGATTCCCTGTAGAAAGACAGTTGTTTGGGGAAGATTATCATCAGGGGAGGGGGGTGGAGGAGAGAGAGAGTGGAGTGGAGCACAGTACTGTCAGACTTCTAGTTCACTGCCTTAGTGAGTTGTGCAAATGCTGCACTTGTGTAGTACTCAGCAGGCTCTCTTGAAACTTTTACCTTCTGTTTTGTGGCGGCGTTCGTAGCGACAAACAATTCGCTGTAGAAACGGCTTACGAAGTCACCGCCACACTTTTAATAGCGGGCCGACCGGTCCGCTGGAACAGTGAACAGAAAGATGAAAACCCAAACACTCTGATTAAATAAAAGTCGGTACTTATCTTTATTAACGAAGATACAGAAACACAGTAGTGAACTCCGTGTCTACAGAGATCTGTCTAGTTCGAGTCGCAGCGGCTAGGTCAGCGTCGGCTGACGACAAACAACAACTCTGCTGCGATGAACACACTACTGACTAGCAAGTACACAATTCGGTGGCGAGTATACAACTGAGCGGCGAATACAGAACTGTCCTAGCACTCGCGACTCCAGCGCTTAAGAAACCAGAAGCCAGCGGTGGCGCGCGCAGACTTGCGGCGATTTACTGTCTCGCTGGCGCTGCTTATGCGGACGGCGTCCGGACTTTGATGCTGCCAACCTTGTGGCAGCGGGCTCGGGTGGCATTACTGGCTAGGATTTAACACTCCTCCCCCCCCCCCCCCCCCCCAAATCGCCGCACCATTGTTGAATAATGACGTGGCGAGCGTCGACGGCGGGGGAGGGGTCTGGCCGCAGGCGTAGCAGAAGAGACCGGGGCGGAGACTGTTGTCGGTGGCAGTCCCCGGTCCGCACCCCAGCATTGGCTGCGCGGGGCCTCGGGAAACACCAACTGAAAACCGAGGTCAGGGTGCACGCCTGTGACCACGGGCGCAGCTTCTGGTACTGGACGCGACGGGGCGTCGGGACCCACGAAGAGAGGCAGCGTCTCCTGACGCTGCGTCGACGGCTGCTGAGTGGGTGCCGGACAAGGCGCTGCGGTGTCAGACTCCTTGGGGGTGCCCAAGGAAAGCGGCTGCAGGACAGGCTGCACAGCCACCGCTTGGGAAGGTGGCCCGGCTGAGGGGTCGACGTCCATCAGCTCCGAAGGCGGTGGCGACTGAAGAGGGACCGCAGGCGCCGGAGCGACCACCTGGGGCGCTCCAGGATGAAGCTGCGCGGGAGGCATCAACGGGACGGGCTGCCGGCGTGGTAGCGGTGACGGCTGCTGCTGCTGCCCTGGGGGCGGCAGCAAAGTCGGAAGGCGCGGCTGGAACCCGCCGCGGACCAAATCTGTGGACAAAGAACGAGCGGCAGAATCCGGGCGGCCAGCGCGGCGCAACTGGTTCTGATGCCTCCTGTGCACCCCAGTAGCACCTTGAACAGTATAAAAACCGCGACCCTGGACACTTATCACGGTACCACGTTCCCAACAACGGCGACCGCGATAAACTCTGAAAAAAACGGCGGCGTTGCGCTGAAAACGTGTGCGATGCTCACAAGTGGCGGGTCGATCCGGGGGGTGCAACAACCGTAGTAGGGTGCGATGACGACGGCCGTGGAGAAGCTCCGCAGGCGAAGGGCCGTCGCATGGCGTGGTCCGGTACGACGACAGGAACGTGATGAGGGCCTGCTGACGAGAGTGCGTAGCACGAAGGCAGTCCATATGATCCTTGAATGTGCGTACAAAACGTTCCGCTGCACCATTCGATTGAGGGTGGAACGGCGGAGTAAGAACATGGCGAATGCCATTGGCAGAACAAAAACTTTCAAATTCAGCAGAGGTAAATTGTGGACCATTGTCAGACACTAAAACTTCTGGAAGACCCTCAATACAAAAAATTGAAGTCAACGCCTGTATAGTTTGTGCAGACGTTGTAGACTGCATGGGCACAACAAACGGAAAATTACTAAATGCATCTATCACGATGAGCCAACGAGAATTCCAATATGGACCAGCGAAATCAATATGTACTCGCTGCCAGGGACCGGCAGGGCGTGCCCACTCAAAATAGCGTTGAGGCGGAGCAGCTTGGTGTTCGGCACACGTCAAACAATCCGTAGACATCTGCGTAATCTGCTTATCAATGCCGATCCATGTACAATGACGGCGGGCAAGCTGCTTGGTGCGGACCACTCCCCAATGACCTTGATGCAACAAGTCGAGGACCTTGGATTGGAGCACTTGGGGAACCACGACACGAAGCTGGTCATTCTCGGTGCGTAACAGCAAAACTCCGTGCGAAACAGACAACAGACAACAGATGACGTTGCGGATAATAGCGACGAACCACAGGATCCGATACGTCCTTTGCCTTGGACGGCCAACCACGTTGAACAAAACGTAATAGTAGACTCAGATGAGGATCCGTAGCTGTCTCACGTGCCACCTGACGATAATCAATCGGAAAATCCCGGAGGGATTGATGCTCATCGGCGTCAATCTGATGGCAAGAGTCGTCAGAGGAATCGAAGACATCATCCGCAGCAATCGGCAATCTAGAAAGCGCGTCAGAGTTTGCATGCTGAACTGTAGCGCGATACAGTATCTCATACTGGTATTGTGATAACAAAAGAGCCCAACGTTGTAGTCTCTGAGCTGTCCGCTGAGGAACTGGTTTAGATGGATGAAACAGTGACGTCAGGGGCTTGTGATCTGTTACTAAATAGAATGGTCTACCATAGAGGTAGTGATGGAATTTTGTGACACCGAACACAATAGCCAACGCTTCCTTGTCCAATTGGCTATAATTACACTGAGCTTTGTTGAGCAATTTAGATGCAAACGCAATAGGACGTTCGGTGTTACCGACTCGGTGAGACAACACAGCACCGAGGCCGAAAGAAGAGGCATCACAAGTTAACACCAGAGGCTTGTGAGGGTCGTAATGGACCAGACAACGATCATTCAATAAAGCCTCTTTAAGCTGCTGAAAGGCTGATTGGCAATCAGCTGACCACACAAACGGAACATTCTTATGGCGGAGATGATGCAACGGTGCAGCAATCTGTGATGCATTAGGTATAAACCTAATATAATACGTCAATTTGCCAAGAACTGCTTGCAATTCATTCAGATTGCGGGGGGCGGGCAAATCACGAATAGCTGCTAAATGTGACTGGGAGGGATGAATGCCTTGAGCATTAATAACATGTCCCAGATACTCCATCTCCGTAAGGAAAAATGAACATTTATCGATGTTGCAACGTAGGCCTGCCCGAGACAACACTTTAAACAAACACTCCAAATTACGGAAATGTTCAGCAGGCGTCCGACCGGACACAACAATATCGTCTAAATAGTTGCAACACGATGTCACATTAGCCAGAAGTTGTGACAAAAAACGCTGAAAAACAGCTGGAGCTGATGCACAACCGAAAGGCAAACGCAGAAAACGGAACAACCCCAACGTCGTGTTTATGACAAAATACTGTTGTGATTGCTCGTCGAGGGGCAATTGCAAATATGCTTCACGGAGATCAATTTTGGAAAAGAAACGAGCTTCCCCTAACTTATCCATCACCTCGTCCGGTCTAGGCAAAGGAAAAGAATCAATGACAGTCTGAGGATTAACTGTCGACTTAAAATCAGCACACAAACGTAACTTGCCAGACGGTTTCTTTATAATAACTAAGGGAGAAGCCCACTGGCTCGCTGAAACGGGTTGAATAACACCATTGTTTTGCCAATGACGAAGTTCATCTTCTACAGGTGCCCGGAGGGCGTGAGGCACTGGACAAGCATGACAAAATCGAGGCTGAGCATTAACTTTTAACGTAATATGAGCGGCAAAGTTCGCAGCACAACCTAGTTCGTCTTTAAATATGTCACTGTATCGTTTACACAAATCGGTTATGCTGTCTTGAGGAACAACAACAGAATTAATTTGCAACACATTGTCTTGGATAGACAGGCCAAACAAGTCAAAACAGTCTAATCCGAAAATGTTTACACTGTCTGTAGCGCGGAGCACTGTGAATGAAACTGTTTTTGTATTGCCACGGAATGTGGCTGGCACGCTACATACACCTAACACAGGAATTTGTTCTCCACTATAAGTAGCCAAAGAATGTTTTGCCGCTGAAAGTTTAGGGCGGCCGATAGCCGCATACGTAGCACTATTCATGAGAGTCACAGACGCACCAGTGTCTAATTGAAAATTGAAGGTCTTATCCTGGATGCGTAGCTTCACAAATAGTTTATTACACTGTCTCTGGATCGGTGCAGTGGAGGCGGAAGACACAAAATCAGCGCGTTTAGCGCGTGTTCGCTGCTTACGACAACTCGTGGGTTGGGCGGGTGGAACAACAACTCCCGCTTCACTTGCAGTCTGTACATTACTTTTTACAGCGTTTGAATTACGCCTGGGTCGCATAGCAGAGGTCTGGGTGGGTGGCTTATTGTGAACAAGTTTATTACCCACACGAACCGTGGAAGAGTCTTTAAACGCGACCTTCTGGGCGGGCTGGCTTTGAAGAACATGAATATCCATGGGCTGGGCAGCACTAGAATTGTTCTTGCGTTTACGCAAACAAACAGTCTGGATGTGTCCTTTCCTTTGACAAAAGTGACAAACCGCATTTCTTAACGGGCAACGATCACGAGGATGAGCAAGAACACACTTAGGGCAAGACTTAACTCTATCATTTTGCACACGCGGCTGACGAATGTGTTTAACATGACGCGGCCGGCTAGTGTTTACAGTCTGACTCTGCCGGTGGGGCGGCGGGCGTGATGTAACTTGCTTAGCACAGGCAATTTGAGAAATACATGGCTGATCTAACTCACACTCAGCATAGTCAAAAGTATCTTGGGCTTCAATGATGTTCATCACAGTCTCTAATGACGGGTCAGGCAACTTTAAGATAGCCGCACGAATACGAGAATCTGCAGTGTTTTGAGTAATAGCGTCTCGTAACATGACATCACTGTAGGAAGCTCCACACACACAATTAAATCGGCACTGACGGGTGAGGCCCCGTAAATCTGTTAACCACTGTTTATTAGATTGATGTGGCAATTTCTTTAATCTGAAGAACTTGAATCTGGCTGCTGCCACATGAACTCGCGACTCGAAATACTCAGCAAGCTTGTTAACAACAACGTCATAGTCTAAAGCTTCTGGCTTGGATTCCGGGAACAACTTACAAAGTAGTCGATAGACTTCCACGCCTGCAGTGGAAATTAAATAAAACTGCCGCTCAGTACCCGTGATTGTGTAGACTGTCATGTGCGCCTGCAACTGCGCGAAATATTCTCGCCATTCTTCTCTTGATGCATCAAAAGCACAGAAAGGTGGTGCTGCCTGTGCTTGTTCCAGTTGTGTTGGAGGATTAGCCGCTTGTTTGGCGATTGCTTCCACCAGACTTTGTATTTGCTGACTCTGTAACAAGATCAACTGTTGTAATTCGGCAGACATAGTGAACACAAATTAAACCAGCCCTCAAAATTTTATCGCTATAATTAGTATAACCAGAAACAAGTTGAACCAGCCCTGCACACGAGTTCGGAAGTCCTCGTCGCCAGTTTTGTGGCGGCGTTCGTAGCGGCAAACAATTCGCTGTAGAAATGGCTTACGAAGTCACCGCCACACTTTTAATAGCGGGCCGACCGGTCCGCTGGAACAGTGAACAGAAAGATAAAAACCCAAACACTCTGATTAAATAAAAGTCGGTACTTATCTTTATTAACGAAGATACAGAAACACAGTAGTGAACTCCGTGTCTACAGAGATCTGTCTAGTTCGAGTCGGAGCGGCTAGGTCAGCGTCGGCTGACGACAAACAACTACTCTGCTGCGATGAACACACTACTGACTAGCAAGTACACAGTTCGGTGGCGAGTATACAACTGAGCGGCGAATACAGAACTGTCCTAGCGCTCGCGACTCCAGTGCTTAAGAAACCAGAAGCCAGCGGTGGCGCGCGCAGACTTGCGGCGATTTCCTGTATCGCTGGCGCTGCTTATGCGGACGGCGTCCGGACTTTGATGCTGCCAACCTTTTGGCAGTGGGCTCGGGTGGCATTACTGGCTAGGATATAACATTCTGTTTCTTGGATATGCTTGAGAAGTGAATCATTCTAGAGTGGTGCTTGTTGCAGCTAAATGTGTGCTACAACTGTGTGAAACATGGATAAAATCGGTGGCCTGGTGGCTGTATGCTTCTGTTGTTAGACTCCTCTGCAACCTGTGATCCTCAAAACTTTATTTATAGTGTGATTCCTTTGTAAATTTAAAATTGAGAGATCCTTTATTTTTTCCTCATTTGCCTTGCATTAAATAGAGATATCTAACAACACGTACTACCTAATGACCTTAGTTTTCCTTTGATCACTGTGTCACTGCCCCCCCCCCCCCCCCACTTCCTTCCTTCCCTCCACATAGCTCTCAATCTTGCAACCTCCTTCATAGTGCAGAGTGAAAAACTGTAGTATGCTCATTAAATGTATGTTTCTTTGTGAAATTTCCTCAATTTTTCAGATTATTTGTTTTACCTGAGAAAAGTTTCATGTATTTTAAGATTTAAGATCTTACTCAACAGTTTGTCATTGAAGTGGCAATTTGAGTGGTATGTTGGGCTCTTTGAGTGGCTTGACTCAAATTCGTTTTGCGCTACTCAAATAAATTGCAACATAACAGTGTAATAAATCAATTGAAAACTATTTACCCTTATTTTTATGCAGAAACTTCAAAAGCTGTGTAATTCGTGCTGTTTTTGATGTTCAGGATTTTTTCATGTGCCTGATGTTTTTGATGTCCAGAATTTCTTCATGTGCATGATGTTTTTTTTTTTTCAGCTGTGGGTGACAACAGATTTTGGAGTTAGTTTTACTCAAGTGCAGCAACGAGTGAGGACGTTCTACTGGTCGGGCCCTTGGGCCGATCCTCCACTGCTGTACGTAGAGAGGCAGGAACCGTCCGGGGAGTCCACGGTCATATCGTCAAAGTCCCTGTTCTTAAATGATAACAGCAGCATTGTCATACGGGATGTTCTGGATTTTCAGATCAAGGGAGACTTTGCTTTTGCCACGAGGCGTGTAAACGTAAGTGAATTTCTGCTTCTTACTACATACTTGATAAATATAATTCTGCAAAGATTTGTACAATATAAAGTGCTGATCATTTTAATCTAACATCACAAAAAACATAGAACACAATTATTGAAAGGTAAACAGCACATCATCTCAGCTTAAATTTTTTCCATTTTATTTGCTGAATATCATTTAAAAAATATATCAGGCATATAGAGTGGAACAGCATGTGACCTAGTTTCACAAAAACGTATTTAATTCCTTGAAAGTAATCAGAGTAATTAAGAAAAACTTAATTATTTACTTAAAATATTACATGAACAACTGCTGCTACCTATGTAAGTGAAATGTCAAAAAGTTCATTTCTTCAAGGTCCATCTATTTTGCTTATAAAAAGTTACATTACTCTGATGTTTAAGTATCAGAATGGTTTCATTCAAATCAAGTACTAAATTCAGGACATTTAGAGAACAGAAGACACCAGGGAAAATAAGGAGGTGTCAATAAGATCATGGATTCTGAACAAAACTTTAAAGAAAGAAAGAAAGAAAGAGAGGAAAAAAATCACTCAAATGTTTTGTGAAATTATTTGTTTGAAAGGAAGAATTAAAACAGATTGGAGAAACATATGATGGACCTTTCAACAATGCTGGAAATCTTGTCCAACGAATGAGGTGTGTCAAGTGTTTATCTAATCTGTTTCATGTATTATTTTTAGGCAAATCATTTTATAAAACATTTGATTTTTATTTGTACGTATAAATGAAATAGCTTCAAACTAACCAGTAGAAAATATGCAGCTCAGAGGTCACCTCAAACAAATGCTGAGCAAACAAAAATGTTTGCTTATGGGGATCTAATATGTCATACAAATTGTAGCAATTGCTTTTTATTTCTCCTTTAATTTTAGATGTCTAGCTACTGTAAGACCAAGTAAAACAATATTTTGATCACTGTTCACTGACAGTGTGTTACAGTTTGGTACTGTCGAGTGGTGTCCTTACCACTAGTAATTTGCTGCAGTTACTTGAGTCATTGATGAGGTTGCTTGTGTATTATGGCGTGTTTGCATGTTTTGAGCTTCCTGTGATTTCATACATAATTTCATTTATGCCACTTTTCCATAAGGATTGCTATAGATTCTTGTAGTTTCAGTGTGTAATGTACCTTCTTTTGAGTAAATGTGATACCACTGCAGCTGGGTGAACAATTAAGACATTCAGTTCATATGTGTATCAGTGAGTAATGTCTGTGTACTTTCTTTTCTTTCCTGCCACTTTTGCTGTTTTGATCAATGAGGCAGTTCTGTTATTTTATCTGAGCTGTCACCTCATGCCAGAGATAGAGTTCCTGATAGGGGAAAAACTGAAGAAAACAAACAGTTTACTTCCATTCCTGTAGTAAAACAGCTGGTGTCTAAAAATCAAAGATAAACACACAGCTTACAAAATAAACCGCACTTCTACTCATAAGAAAAGGTGAACGTTTTAATGGCAGTTTGTGATGTTAAATTTAGAGCCTTACAGTCTGAGCTATTCACAGTTACTTTGCAACTTTCTCTACAAGTGATTCTCATACAGTGAACTCGATAATAAAAGTTTAAGATACTGAAGAAATGATATAAAGGTTCCATTCTGTACTCCTAAGATCAAACATTTTTATAGAGACATGCAAGTTAGTGAGGACAACAATAAATAATGAGCTACTGAAAGAGGTACATGTGTTGGTTTGTGAGGATTTTTTTTAATTTCTTTTTTTTTTTAAAAAAAAGCTAACTACTGCAACAAAATTTAACAGGTTACAAGCTCTTGATCGAGGAGGGGGTGGGGCGTGGGGGGGGGGGGGGGGGGGGTTCCTTGCTTGTGGCGAGTCTTTGAACAATGCAGACTATAATGCACTTTTTAATACTTTGTTCAAAGTCATCTGGTGGTGCGAGAAGTCAAGTGTTGAGAAGGAGGACAAAGGGATTTGCTGCACGATATCCGTACACTAGTCTTATGTATCCAAGGGAAAGAAGGGGCAAGGCTTGAGTGTGTGATGGGCTCATCTGGAGGTCAAGGGAGCCAGTACGGTTGAAAAGAAGACTTATTTCAGTGACGTGCTTGATGGTAAAGGTCAGCCAAAACAAACGGGCATAGAATGGTAATAACATGCCTGGTATTATGGCACTCGCTGAACTTCACTGCACTAAAATACACTACTCTGCACACAATAATCCAGGTGATGATAGAGAAGGGGGGGGGGGGGGGGCGAACTGGGTGTCCAGCATCAGACTTTGTGGAGATGCAGTCATGGAACATCCCTCGAGAGATCACAGCTCACGAAGGTGGCGCAGAAGACACAGTAGCACTTCTCTCATTAACTGGACTGTGGAAAAACATCGAAACTGGTCGTTGGTTCAAAATACTGCTGTCAGCCACAAACTCCGGTGAAGGGTGGCAGCTGATGTCCTGAGCCATGTGATGATGTGTGAAACAAACTGCTGAGAGCACAGTCGGGAAGTGTTACCGTGTCAAAGCCAGGACAGGGACTGCTCGAGCTATTGTTCAGTATGTGCGACTCCAGAAATTGTGGCAGCCTAATTTCTACTTATGGCAGAATTGACCCATGATGTTACTGGGTAGACACGGTGGTACCTTGGCTGGCAGGATTTTTGCTGATAGCTGGTGTTCGGTCAGTGCAGCTTGTCATCTGCTGCTACAAGTAGAGGCGAATGGTAGGAGTTGCCACAATATATACAGACGGGGTGAGCAGCAAACTGCTGCTGCTTGCTTATTGCCCTGTGGTGTACGGGAAGGTGTCGTCATTATGTGACTGTAATAGGGTATAAGATCAGTTAGACAAAACTTCTAGTTGGTGTGATGAGTAGTAGATTGCTCTCTGTATTAAAAAAAAAAAGTAATGAGTTGGAAGAACAATCCCATGATGGTGTTAGTGTACAGGATTAGTATTGTACTGCTTGGTGCACTTGCATCAGTTATCTAGACGTAATGTTGCAGAGTGGTATGAAATGGGATGATCATGCAAGAACGGTAATAAAGAAGGTGAATGGCCAACTTAGGTTTATTGAGGGAATTTTAGGAAAGTGTGGTTCATCTGTAATGGAGACTGCATATGGAATGCTATTGCAACCCATTCTTGAACCCTGCTCCAGTGTTTGGGATCACCATCAGGTGAGATTAAAGGAAGACATCAAAGCATTTCAGAAGCATGCTGCTGGATTTGCTACCAATAGGTTTGGTCTAGATGTGTTATGGAGATGCTTTGTTGAATCAAATGGTAGTCCCAGGAGGGAAGATGGCGTTCCTTTTGTGGAACGCTGTTGAGAAAATTCAGAGAAGTGGCAATCAAAGCTGACTACAGAAAGATTCTAGTACCACCAACATACAATTCACATAAGGATAGCAGGTTACTATTGTGTCAGTAAAGTGCAGCTTAATTTACGCTAATAACATGGTGTCTTGACAATAGGAAGTGCATCTGCTGTAGGTTCCTAGCACAGTATAAAGCAGCAGATAGAATGCTTAGTGTCTAATCCATTTTTAAAAAGTTTTAAAGGGTTTAGACTCATTACTTAAACTGATATTTTCCCCTCAAGTTCTGTGTAGCTTGTGAAGTATACATGCCTGTTCCTGTTTTTTGAAACAATAGAACTGTGCTTTCGATATTAAGTTTCCCCTTCAACTTACCATTATCTGCTCTTATTGACAAGGCACTCACATTAGAAGAATAATCCATTTGCTTGATCTAAACATTGATAATACCTCACCCAGTGATGGCAACCCAATTGTCTTGTGTTACTTACGTTAAAAAATGTAAGAATTATTGCGAAGTGCTCTACAGCTTTAAAAAACATGTAAAAATATAACTTTTTCTCTGCAGACAACAGCAGTTAGTCTGATGGTGTCATACCGTGGAGCACCATTCAAGGAAGCACAGTTCGACAGGACAATATCACCACACACCGGATACTACATTGCAGACGTCAGCGGCACAGATGTGTTTGTGGTGGCCAGCCATCTGGATATTCTGCCCACGCTTTACGCGTCACGCAATGCCGATGCCAGCGTTTACTCTCTTTCACTCGATAACTTCTTCTGCTACTTCCCTGGTAGTTCATGGAAGAACTCGTGGCTTGAGTAAGTAATGTTGAATAGTAATTCCTAATATACTAGTGGTGGTGGTCTTGGTGGTGGTGGTGATTGTCTTCAGGTTGAAGATAGGTGCCTCTGCATGCTTTTGTATCCAGTGAAAGTTGTCATCTGGGTATGACTAGTGTAACTTACATCCACTTGAACCTGCTTGTATATTAAAGTCTTTGTCCCAGAGCCCATCCGAATTTACGGAAAAAGTGAAATTTTCTGGATCGAATAAGTGACTAACTAGCAAGTTTTGATAATAAAAGCGATCATTTTTGGAGTCAGAAAAATAGGGCTGCAAAACTATTCTTCTGAATTTTGGAAATAATCATTACTTTAGAATAGAGCATTCTTGAAAATTGATCTTTCGACAATGAACAGCTTTCAAAATAAATGGTTCGTGAAAAAGTAAAATGTTGACTGGGAAGGGGAAAGTGGGGGCTTTTGATCTGAGTATATTTTTGTAGTCAAAATTATTTATTAACTCACTCCAAATTTTGTCTCCACATTTGTACCAATGTTCAAATTACAGGTACCATGTTGTAAGAATTATTTCTAGGTAAACCAATCAGATTGTCAGCATCAGGAATCTAGAAATTACCTGGTGAAAAATGGAACTTTTTCTGCTGAAATAAGAATGTAACTGTTGTGTGTAATTATCATATATACGGAGGCGACAAGTCATGGGATAGTGATATGCAGATGTACAGATGGAGTTAGTATTGTGTACACAAGATATAAAAGTGCAGTTCATTGATTGAGCTGCCATTTGTATTCGGGTGATTCATGTGGAAAGGTTTCCAACCTTATTATGGGCACATGATGGGAATTAAGGATTTAAAAGTGGAATGGTAGTTGGAGCTAGATGCATAAGACATTCCATTTCGGAAATCATTAGGGAATTCAATATTCCAAGATCCACTGTGTCGAGAGTATGTGGAGAATACCAAATTTCAGACATTACCTCACACCACAGACAACATGGTGGCCAACAGCCTTCACTTAATGACCAAGGGCAGCAGTGTTCGTGCAAAATTGTCAGTGCTATCAGAGAAGCAACACTGTGTGAAATAACTGCAGAAATTAACTTGGGCTGTACAATGAATGTGTCTGTCAGGACTGTCTGGTGAAATTTGGTGTCAATTGACTATGACAGCAGGTGACTGATGCTAGTGCCTTTGCTAACAGCACGATATCGGCTGCAGCACCTCTTCTATGTTCGTTACCATATTGGTTGGACTCTAGATGACTGGAAAACCATGGCTCGGTCAGATGAATCCCAAAATCAGTTGGTAAGGGACGATGGCAGGGTTGGAGTGTGGCATAGGCCCCACAAAACCGTGGCCCAGGTTGTCAAGTCACGGAGCGAGGTGGTGGCTGCATTATGGTGTGGGCTGTGTTTTCATGGAACAGATTGGGCCTTGTGGTCCAACTGAACCAATCATTGACTTGAAATGGTTATTTTTGGCTACTTGGAGATCATTTATAGCCAAACAATTACAGAACTTTTATGGATGACGTGCGCCATCTCAGTGGGCTCCAATTGTTCACGATTGGTTTGAAGAACATTCTGGACAATGTGAACGAATGATCTAGCCACCCAGTTTGCCCGACATGAATCCCACTGAACATGTATGGGACATAATCGAGAGGTCATTTCGTACCCAAAATCATGCATCAGCAACACTTTGCAAATGATGACTGTAGAGGCAGCATGGCTCAGTATTTCTGCAGGAGACTTCCGACGACTTGTTGAGTCCATGCCATGTCAGGTTGGTGCTCTACACCAAGCAAAAGGATGTCTGACACAATATTGGGAGGTATCCCACGATTTTTTTTGTCGCCTCGCTGTATTCATAAAACAAGATTAAACAAAAAAGAAAAAAATGTCACCGTCAGTAGTGGTATAGAATAAGTGGATAGATCAGCCTTGCTCTGTTACAGAATGATATTCTGACATACAAAGATTGATTCATAGGTATGAGATATTTGAAAATATTACTCTCAGAGTAAAATAATCATTAAAAAATTAATTCGGTGTATTTTGCACTTACAAATCCCTGCTTGCATAGTAATGTCCCCCTGTTTTTGATGGCACCAGTTATAATTTGTCGGTAGACTGAAGACCAAGAAGGCCCCCCCCCCCCCCCCACTACTTCTCACTCTCTCTCTCTCTCTCTCTCTCTCTCTCTCTCTCTCTCTCTCTCTCTCTCCCCCCCCCCTCCCTCCTTCCCTCCCCCTCCCTCCCTCTCCCTCCCTCACACACACACACACACACACACACACACACACACACACACACACACACACACACACACAGCCTGTACAAACACAGATACACATATAGATAAGGGATCAGGTGTGGCACACTATGTCTCGAACTGTGAGTTTAGTATTTTCTGTGGTTCTTTCCTGCAACATTGTCGTCATAGAAATTCATAGAATCCAGTCTTGGAAATTGAAAGGAACTCTCACGTAAGATTTCTTGAGTTCCAGTGAATGATAAACTAAAGTGGCTCAAAATGTGGAGGTACCAGAAACATTGGTTTACCATGCTGTGTACGCAGAGGTATCTTCTGTCACATTGATTTATAAACAGTGTTTTCATAGTTTATGTACTTTACCCCACAGTTGTGTAAGAGGCTTAAGTTGCAGCAGAAAACAAGCAAAAATTTTAAAAAGCACACAACCATTTTTGTTCCATTCAGTCTAATGCATTAAGGTGTTGCAATGATCGAGATAGGCTACAGTTATTTGGATGGAATGGGATTTAGATCCCCACCTGGCCTCCAGACTGAGGTGAATGCTTTCTTTTGAAAAAGATCTGACATTTTCTCTTCTCACCCTTGCCCTCTATCGCACGTGCTCAATTTCTAATGTGTTCATTCGAGACAGGCACTAAACATCAGGCTTCGCTTGTCCAATCTCTCATTGACTGGGGTAGTACACGTTAAACTTGGGGTATTACACACTAAACTTATTTCATTTTAGAATGTTAGTAGAGCTTAATGTCCCATCTGTGATTAGGTCATTAGAGATGATTCTACCTTTTTACTTATTCTTATGTCAGAAAACGGGGAGGGGGTTTATCTGTTGAGAGGAAAGACAAACGTGTGGTTGCTGAAGAGGGGCAGCAGGCTTTTCACTAGTTGCAGGGGCAACAGTCTCTCTGATTAACTGATCTGGCCTTGTAACACTAACCAAAATGGCCTTGCTGTGCTGGTACTGCGAACGGCTGAAAGCAAGGGGAAACTACAGCCGTAATTTTTCCTCAGTGCACGCAGCTTTGTTGTATGGTTAAATGATGATGGCGTCCTCTTGGATAAAATATTCTGGAGGTAAAATAGTCCCCCATTCGGATCTCCGGACGGGGACTACTCAGGAGGATATTGTTATCAGGAGAAAGAAAACTGGCGTTCTGCAGATCGGAGTGTGGAATGTCAGATCCCTTAATTGGGCAGGTAGGTCATAAAATTTAAAAAGGGAAATGAATAGGTTAAAGTTAGATATAGTGGGAATTGGTGAAGTTCGGTAGCAGGAGGAACAAGACTTCTGGTCACGTGAATACAGGGTTATAAATGAAAAATCCAATAAGGGTAATGCAGGAGTAGGTTTAATAATGAATAGGAAAATAGGAATGCGGGTAAGCTACTACAAACAGCATAGTGAACGCATTATTGTGACCAAGATAGACACCCAGCCCACTTCTACCACAGTAGTAAAGGTTTATATGCCAACTAGCTCTGTAGATGACAAAGAGATTGATGAAATGTATGATGAGATAAAAGAAATTATTCAGATAGTGAAGGGAGACAAAAATTTAATAGTCATGGGTGACTGGAATTCGATAGTAGGAAAAGGAAGAGAAGGAAACGTAGTAGGTGAATATGGAATGGGGATAAGAAATGAAAGAGGAAGCTGCCTGGTAGAATTTTGCACAGAGCGTAACTTGGTTCAAGAATCATAAAAGAAGATTGTATATGTGGAAGAGGCCTGGAGATACCCGAAGGTTTCTGATAGATTATAAAATGGTAAGACAGAAATTTAGGAACCAGGTTTTAAATTGTAAGACATTTCCAGGGGCAGATGTGGACTCTGACCACAATCCATTGGTTATGAACTGTAGATCAAAACTGAAAAAACTGCAAAAAGGTGGGAATTTAAGGAGATGGGATCTGGCTAAACTGACAGAACCAGAAGTTGTAGAGAGTTTCAGGGAGAACGTGAACATTAGGGAACGATTGACAGGAATGGGGGAAAGAAACACAGTAGAACAAGAATGGGTAGCTTTGAGGGATGAAATTGTGAAGGCAGAAGACGATCAATTAGGTAAGAAGACGAGGGCTAGTAGAAATCCTTGAGTAACGGAAGATATATTGAATTTAATTGATGAAAGGAGAAAACATAAAAATGCAGTAAATGAAGCAAACAAAAAGGAATAAAAACGTCTCAAGAATGAGATGGACAGGAAGTGCAAAATGGCTAAGCAGGGATGGCCAGAGGACAAATGTAAGGATGTAGAGGCTTATCTCACTAGGGGTAAGATAGATACTGCCTACAGGAAAATTAAAGAGACTTTTGGAGAAAAGAGAACCACTTGCATGAATATCAAGAGCTCAGATGGAAACAGTTCTAAGCAAAGATGAGAAAGCAGAAAGGTGGAAGGAGTCTATAGAATGTCTGTACAAGGGTGATTTGCTTGACGACAAAGTTCTGGAAATGGAAGAGGATGTAGATGAAGATGAAATGAGAGATATGATACTGCGTGAAGAGTTTGGCAGACCACTGAAAGACCTAAGCCGAAACAAGGCCCTGAGAGTAGACATTCCATTAGAACTACTGATAGCCTTGGGAGAGCCAGCCCTGACAGAACTCTACCATCTGGTGAGCAAGATGTATGATACAGGCTAAATACCCTCAGACTTCAAGAAGAATATAATAATTCCAATCCCAAAGAAAGCAGGTGTTGGCAGATGTGAAAATTACCGAACTATCAGTTTAATAAGCCACGGCTGCAAAATACTAACACATTCTTTACAGACGAATGGAAAAACTGGTAGAAGCCGACCTCGGGGAAGATCAGTTTGGATTTCGTAGAAATGTTGGAACACGTGAGGCAATACTGACCCTATGACTTATCGTAGAAGAAAGATTAAGAAAAGGCAAACCTACGTTTCTAGCATTTGTAGACTTAGAGAAAGCTTTGTTGACTGGAATACTCTCTTTCAAATTCAGAAGGTGGCAGGGGTAAAATAAAGGGAACAAAAGGCTATTTACAATATGTTCAGAAAGCAGATGGCAGTTATAAGAGTCGAGGGGTATGAAAGGGAACCAGTGGTTGGGAAGGGAGTGAGACAGGGTTGTAGCCTATCCCCGATGTTATTCAATCTGTATATTGAGCAATCAGTGCAGGAAACAAAGGAAAAATTCTGAGTAGGAATTAAAGTCCATGGAGAAGAAATAAAAACTTTGAGATTCGCCGATGACATTGTAATTCTGTCAGAAACAGCAAAGGACCTGGAAGAGCAGCTGAATGGAATGGACAGTGTCTTGAAAGGAGGATATAAGATGAACATCAGCAAAAGCAAAATGAGGATATGGAATGTAGTTGAAGTAAATCGGGTGATACTGAACGTATTAGATTAGGAAATGAGACCCTTAAAGTAGTAAAGGAGCTTTGCTATTTGGGGTGCAAAATAACTGATGATGGTCGAAGTAGTGAGGATATAAAATGTTGACTGGCAATGGCAAGGAGAGCGTTTCTGAAGAAGAGAAATTTATTAACATCGAGTGTCAGGAAGTCATTTCTGAAAGTATTTGTATGGAGTGTAGCCATGTATGGAAGTGAAACATGGATGATAAATAGTTTGAACGAGAAGAGAATAGAAGCTTTTGGAATGTGGTGCTACAGAAGAATGCTGAAGATTAGATGGGTAGATCACATAAGTAATGAGGAGGTATTGAATAGAATAAGGGGGAAGAGAAATTTGTGGCACACCTTGACCAGAAGAAGGGATCGGTTGGTAGGACGTGTTTTGAGGCACCAAGGGATCATCAATTTAGTATTGGAGGGCAGCATGGAGGGTAAAAATCGTAGAGGGAGACCAAGAAATGACTACACTAAGCAGAGTTGGAAGGATGTAGGTTGCAATAGGTACTGGGAGATGAAGCAGCTTGCAGAGGATAGATCAGCATGGAGAGCTGCATCAAACCAGTCTCTGGACCGAAGACCACAACAACAACAGTAACATGTCAGAAATTAAGATCTGTCTACTTTGGCAAAAGAAGTGGCTAAGAACGCACCTAAAGAATTCTGATATAGATTACAAGTTCATAGCACATGAGTATTAAAAAAATTGTGAGGAAAAGAAAGGAAAGCAATGTGTGTAAAGAACCGTGTTGGGCTGACCTGATGAATCTTAGCGAAACATTGTGTATATCGTACTTGTCTAGGTCTTTTTTGTTGTGATATATTTGGCACAAGTAGACCCATTGAATTGCCACACAAAATTAATGCCACATGAGTGACTTCTGAAAGTATGAGTTGCTCAGCATCACTTTCTTCCTATGTTGAATAACTTTTATCTCTAATGGTGTTTATAACGAGTAACATGCCATTTTCAAATAAATTACAGTATAAAAAAAAAATTACAGTAATAAAAGATATTGCAATGATTTTCACACGGCCTATAATCCAAATTTGGTAGAAGAGTTATGTTTTTGAACTAACATATTTTAAGCAGTTGCCTAGAGGTGTTACATAGGGAAATGTGAATACAAAGAAATAAGGAATGTTATCTATTCTGAGGCTTCCAGATTACCTATTTAAAGTTGCCCTGTATTGTTCAGCAAATATGCTACTGAAACCACAAATACAATGAATGTTTATTGCAGTTTGCCCCAAGGGGGGAGGGGGGGGGGGAGAGAGAGAGAGAGAGAGAGAGAGAGAGAGAGAGAGAGAGAGAGAGAGAGAGAGAGAAAGGGGGGAGGGGGGGCGAGAGAGAGAGAGAGAGAGAGAGAGAGAGAGAGAGAGAGAGAGAGAGCGCGCTGGGGGTACCATTCTCCACATATAACGCAAAACATTTAAACTCGCCATTTTATTATTACTTTCACTGATGACAACAACTCTCTGTTAATGTATTTTTAGCTTTGACCACCATTTATATTTTGTAGCACTTCTTTTTAGTCATAAATTTGTCTAAATTTTTGTAGGCGTGCAACGGATACAGCTTTTGCCGACCTGCACCGAGTGGAAGGTCTTCGAGGCATCTACATCGCATCCCAGGTCCACGTACCCACCTCACCGCACGGAGGAGGGCGGGTGCCGGAAATAAATACGCAGCACCTGTCTACATTCATCACTTTCGATATGGGAGCACGCTGGAGGTCACTCACACCACCCACGACTGATGATCAGGGCAGGAACATCAGCTGTGATGTGGTGAGCAAACTACTTTCAGAATGCACAAATGTAGGCTGGCAACTTTGCGTTTGGTTGCATGTTAGTAATAGGTTCAACTTGGCATGATGTGCATTAAAATGAAGTTAAATTTCAAGTGGATATATGTTGCACTGTGAAATGTGCTGACATTTCTAACTTTTCCTATTGCGTTAGTGATATTTGAACTTTTTACTGTATCATTGTTTTGGGTGTCCGACTGAGTTGCTGATTCAATTTTCTCTTTGGTTGGTTGACTTGTGGTAGGGAACAAAATAGCGAGGTCATCAGTCCTGTGGATTAGGGAATGATGGGGAAGGAAGTGAGCCGTGCCCTTTCATGGGAACTGTCCCAGCATTAATTTTAATTTTAATAACCAACAGCCTCAGTTGCACCGTTTACCTAGAATTTTCCTAGGTTTCAGTCGGGATAACCCAACTGATGTGTCGACAGAAGTGCCGACACAGTATGATTTGAGGGGACCGCAATGCACGCTATAAGCACACGAAGGATGGCGTGAGGTCTGAAACAGGATACGTAATGAATGCTATAAAGGAAAGTACGTAGCTTCTGGAATACTTAACTTTAATCCATCCTTGTTGTATACATCGTTCTTGATGAGACATGCTTCATACGATAACTATCAATTGCTATGTAAGGCTAATGGCGCCTTGCTAGGTCATAGGCATGGACTTAGCTGAAGGCTATTCTAACTATTTGCTCGGCCAAGGAGCGAGGCTTTGTCAGTGTAGTCGCTAGCAAAGTCGTCCGTACAACTGGGGCGAGTGCTAGTCAGTCTCTCGAGACCTGCCGTGTGGTGGCGCTCGGTCTGCGATCACTGACAGTGGCGACACGCGGGTCCGACATCTACTAATGGACCGCGGCCGGTTTAAAGCTACCACCTAGCAAGTGTGGTGTCTGGCAGTGACACCACATTCCTCCCCCGCAAATCGGTGAACGGTCGTGTTATAAGGCTTCCGCCCGCCGTGGGGAGGACCTGATGTTGACGTATGCGATGAGGTGGGGAGCCTAACAGCAGGCGAGGCTGTGCCACCCGCACCCGGCCATTCGGTCCGAGGGGAGCTAGGAAATGCCTGAAAACCTAGTCCAGGGTGCACATCAACATGTGGTGTATGCACCCTTAGAGAGACAGGAGGGGCCGAAGGGTCGACCTCCATCGCGTCGGGGTACCCAACGCGCAAAGACGCCATGTGGTCCGGAGCGGGCAAGAGTTCCATGGCGGAGGACAGCTGGTCACGGGAAGCGAGCGGTGGCGCGTGACCCAGGGAGGCGCTTGGCGGCTGCAGCGAAGCGTCCACTGCGGGCGGCGCCGGCGGGAGAACAGGCGGCGGTGGCGGCGCATCGCCATGGGGCAAAGTGGAAGGCAGCGTCGGTAACACCTGGGGATGAGGCGAGCCAGTAGATGGGTCCCCAGGGCGCTGACCATACGGCACCATCGCTGAAAGCAGACGGGGAGCGGCAGAACCCGTGCGACGACAGAGGTGCAGCTGATTGAGTTGCCGACGCACCTCACCAGAGGCCCCCAAAACCAAATACATCGCGCGGCCGAGGCAGCGAAGAATGCGCCCTGCGAGCCAACGCCGTGAACCGCGATAGTTGCGATAGAATACAACGTCGCCTGGAGCAAAAGCAGGAGTCTGCCGCTGCACAGGAACCTGATGCGGCGGATGCAGCAAAGACATCAAGGTTCGATGAGGACGACCGTGGAGCAACTCAGCCGGCGAGCGACCATCTCGGGGCTGAGAGCGATACGAAGACAAAAAGAGCAACAATGCGTCCTCCCGAGAATGTGACTCTTTCAACTACAACATCTGTGACTTGAAAGTCCGGACCAATCGTTCAGCGGCACCGTTCGACTGAGGCGAAAACGGCGCGGATGTCAGATGTTGAATACCATTGGCCTTGCAGAATGACTGAAATTCTGCGGACATGAATTGTGGGCCATTGTCGGAAACAATAGTCTGTGGAAGACCTTCAATGCAAAAAATAGCGGATAACGCTTGGATGGTGGCAGAAGACGTCGTGGAAGACAGCCGGACAACGAAAAGAAAATTACTGAAGGAATCGACCACAACCAACCATCGAGCATCCCAGAATGGACCAGCAAAATCGATGTGCAAGCGTTGCCAAGGGGAAGTGGCTTTCGGCCATGCAAAGAATTTCCGCGGCGGTGCGGATTGTTGTTCGGCACACGCCATGCAAGAAGAGCACATATTCGTAATCGCAGCATAGATTCCGAACCAAGTACAGTGCTGACAAGCAAGTTGTTTCGTTCGCACTATACCCCAATGTCCTTGGTGGAGAAGCCATAAGACAGAGGACTGCAACGAACACGGGACCACGACTCTGGACTGATCATTATCAGAACGCAACAACAAAACACCACGTCGTACAAAAAGTCTCTCATTGTGAGGAAAAAATCGGCGAACCAACGGATCCTCGATCTGTGACTTTGACAAGGGCCATTGCGTAGCAACAAAACGCAAAACGGTAGCAAGGACAGGGTCCGCAGCTGTGGCTGTAGCTACACGACGAAAATCAATCGAAAACGATTCGACCACGTCATCGGTTTCCGAATCAATGAACATGCAAGCAAGTTCGGAAGAATCGAATGCTCTATCCTCAGCAACAGGCAAACAGGACAACGTATCGGCGTTTCCGTGCTTAGCAGTGGACCGATACAAGATATCGTAGTGGTACTGCAAGAGGAAAATTGACCAGCGAATGAATTTCTGTGCTGTACGTGGAGGTACAGGCTTGTTCGGATGAAAAAGCGATGTCAAACGTTTGTGGTCGGTGATGATGGTAAAATGACGACCATACAAGAAATCATGGAACTTAGTAACACCAAATACGAGAGCCAAAGCTTCTTTCTCTATCTGTGAATAATTTCTTTGCACAGATGAGAGAAATTTGGACGCAAAGGCAATAGGGCGATCATGCAATCCATCTTTGTGCGCAAGCACAGCACCGATCCCGAAATCCGATGCATCTACCATCAACAAAAGGGGTTTCTGGGGTTCGAATGGCGTAAGGCAAGTATTAGAAAGCAACGCCGATTTCAACTGGCGAAAGGCGAGTTTGCATTCCGTCATCCAGACGAACGGAACACCTTTACGGCGTAAGCGATGAAGCGGAGCTGAAATGGAAGAGGCATGCAGGAGAAAGTTATGATAATAGTTAATTTTTCCCAACACACTCTGTAGCTGCTTCAAATTCTGCGGCGAAGGCAAGTCTTGTATGGCACGGAGGTGCTCTGGACTCGGATGTATGCCTTGGGCATTGATGACATGTCCCAGATATGGTAAGTCACGAGCAGAAAACACACATTTGCCCTTCCGCAAGCGAAGACCATTTTGTCGCAATACCTGAAATAATGTCCGGAGGTTTGCTAAGTGTTCTTCTGCTGTCTTTCCGGAGATCACAATATCGTCCAGATAGTTCGCAGCAGTAGGGACCGACGCACAAACAGTTTGTAAATATTGCTGAAACAATGCAGGGGCGGATGCACACCCGAATGGCAGTCTTTTGAATCGGTACAAACCAAGATGCGTGTTAACTACCAAGACGCGCTGGGATTCTTCGTCCACTGGTATTTGCAAGTACGCATCTGCTAGGTCCAATTTCGAAAAGTATTTACCCGGGCACAGTTTATCAAAAAGATCTTCCGGGCAGGGTAAAGGAAAAGTTGCAATCACTAATTGGGGATTCACTGTTGCCTTGAAGTCCACACAAAGTCTCAATTTTCGAGAAGGTTTTGGCAAAATTACTAAGGGTGAGGCCCAGAGAGAAGCCTGCACACGTTCAATGACACCTTGTGATTCTAATTTGTTTAATGTTCTTGCGACCTCATCACGCAATGCGTGGGGAACATTGCGCGCTCTGAAAAATTTCGGTTGCGCGTTTACTTTCAGTTCCAAATGTGCTTCATAGTTCTTAGCGCAACCAAAGCCCGGTGCAAAAATGTCTGCAAATTCTTCACATAGACGAGAAACACTGGCTGATGGCACAGTCTCGTTCATTGATAGTACCTGATTGACTATAGACATGTTAAACAACTGAAATAAATCTAAACCAAACAAGTTCACTGCAGTAGAAGAATGAAGGACGTAAAAAGACACAGGTTTTGTTTGTCCCTTGTATGTTGCAAGAAGGCTGCACTGTCTTAACACAGGGAGATGCTGTCCTGAATAACTAGTGAGCTTAACATTTGCGGCACGCAACGGAGGTTTGCCCAGTTGTTTGTACGTGTCGTGATTGATCAATGAAACTGCAGCTCCGGTATCGAGCTGGAATGGTATGACCTTGCCATTAAAGTCCAAATCTACAAAAAGTTTATTGTCCTGCTGACGACAAGAGCGACTGTCTCGTGCAATTTGAACACACACTGGTACAGAATCACTTGCTAATTGACGTGATTTCCGGCGACGTCGACGCACACTATTTGTGGGACGAACACAGTCACTGTTAGAGAAATTGGCACTAGGCGGAGTGGAATTAACTACATGAATGTCCATGGGCGAAGGTCCACGAGCCTGAGTGTCCTTGGTTCGATTCCGGTGCGAAGCAAAGGGCCTGGAATGGTATGATTGTCTGTTTAAAACTTTTTCTGGCAAACACTTTGAACATGTCCTTTCTTATTACAGTAAAAACAAATAGCTTGGCGTGATGGGCAATTGTCACGCAAATGTCTAGTTGCACACCGCGGGCATGATTTCACTGCATTTGCTTGCTTACGCAGCACACGTGGAGAGCTAGGTGGCAGCTGCGCGGACGAGCGCGAGGGCAGTTTACTGTTCCGTGCAGCGCGCCCGGCAGGCCGGTTAATGTGACACACGGCTGGCGAAGTTTCAAATGATGCCTGAGCAAAGTCAAGTGTGTCTTGCCTATCCAATATGTCGATCACTTGTTGAAGGGAGGGATTAACTAGTTTCAAAATCTGTTCCCTGATACGAACATCAGAAACATTCTGTGCAATTGCATCACGCACCATTGTATCTGAATAAGGGAGGACACATTCACACTCAAAAGCACAATCCCTAGTAAGGCCTTGCAATGTTGCAACCCACTCCCTATTAGTCTGACCGGCCGTACGTTTCGTACGAAAGAACGTATACCTTTTTGCAACTACATTGACTGATTCCTTGAAATAGGCATCTAATGCCGACAAAATTTCTTCGTAGGACAGAGCTGCTACGTCGCGTCGAGGAAACAATTTCACTATCACACGGTACGTGTGCACGCCGACACAAGACAATAAGTGAGGCTGCCGCTCATTACCTTGAATTCTCTAGGCGGCGAGATGGAATCCAAATTGGCGTGACCACTCCGTCCAGCTTTCCATAGCTGGGTTAAATGGCCGGAACGGGGGTGCAACAGCATGTTGTGGCTGCGGTAACGGTGAAGCGGCGGCTGCCGCATCGTTTTGCAGTGCACGTTGACCCTGAACGAGCTGTCCAAGGGCATCCAATAATGCCTGCGTCTGCTGATTCTGCAAGCGATAAAATTTGGATAGTACGTCTGGAGAAGCCGTGACACAAGTAAATGTAAGCAAGTAGAAAGAACAAGACCCTTTTTTGACTCGTTGCCATATGATGTGTCGACAGAAGTGCCGACACAGTGTGATTTGAGGGGACCGCAATGCACGCTATAAGCACATGAAGGATGGCGTGAGGTCTGAAACAGGATACGTAATGAATGCTATAAAGAAAAGTACATAGCTTCTGGAATACTTAACTTTAATCCAGCCTTGTTGTATACATTGTTCTTGATGAGACATGCTTCATACGATAACTATCAATTGCTATGTAAGGCTAATGGTGCCTTGCTAGGTCGTAGCCATGGACTTAGCTGAAGGCTATTCTAACTATCTGCTCAGCCAAGGAGCGAGGCTTCGTCAGTGTAGTCGCTAGCAAAGTCGTCGGTACAACTGGGGCGAGTGCTAGTCAGTCTCTCGAGACCTGCCGTGTGGTGGCGCTCGGTCTGCGATCACTGACAGTGGCGACATGCGGGTCCGACATGTACTAATGGACCGCGGCCGATTTAAAGCTACCACCTAGCAAGTGCGGAGTCTGGCGGTGACACCACACCAACCTTCTTCAGAATAACAGTAACTACTGTTTGTCCACAGTGGACATCGTCAAGCTAAAACTACAAATCCATAAATTATCGTCAGACTGTAAAAACTTATATGAAACTGCCTCGGCCCCACTTCACGACTGCGATGCGCCAGCCACGATTGCTGTACTGGGACTAAGTTTCTTGCTTCAAGTTGAAAAATAATAAAATAAGACTCAACTTATGGTTTGAACTTTGTTTAGTTGAACAAACCAAAATGTAACTTGTGTAAACTGATAAAATCTGGTTTCATTATTCACAGTTTCTGAAAATTATGGCATTTACCACTACAACCTCTCATTTGTATGAGTGACAAGTGCTTCCACGTGTAATCTACCCCTTCAACTTTGACACTGTTTATGATCTGACTTCCCTTTTCTATTTTTAGGGTCGAGGCTGTTCTCTTCATCTCACCCAGAAGTTTGCTCAATTGAACCCTGAAACACGAACAGTTCCTCTGATGACATCAAAATCGGCACCGGGCATCATTATGGCAACTGGAACACTCGGAACTTCACTGAAGGGACGTTTTGGAGTTTTCATCAGCACAGATGCAGGACTCACGTGGCGCCAGGTTTGTGTCGATATATGCACCCATTGGAGCAGGTTTTCTTTTATTTTTTTAAATTATTATTATTATTTTTTTTTTTTGCCCCTATATATGTTGTAATTACATTTTCTGTACATTCTGTGAGCTTGACAACTGTGTGCTGGGGGGGGGGAAGGGCCTGCCTGTAATTTAAGCTTGCACTTTGTATCATATATTAGCTATCACAGATGAAAATATGTTGTATATGTTTCTTAAACAATATGTTAACAATGTACTGCAGATTTTGATAGTAGGATTCCCGTCTGGTAGTACTTCATACTGAAACTGGTAGACATTTGAAAAAGTAAAAGGGTGACTATAAACTAAAGCAGTTAATTTGTTGTATGTTGTAATTGATTGCCTACAATATCATTCCTTGTTGTGCCTTTTAGTGTTTGGAATAAGACATCATCTGTTGTTGGGTGTCTGAGTGTGGAGGAGCTCTTGAAGCTAAGTACACAGGGTGTCCCAGAAATGTTGCAAAACATAGAGGGGTTGCAGAGGTTGTCTTGAGGAACAAATTGAGGATAGGAGCCTGTGTGGAAGCATGATCCAATGACACAGCAGAGCATCCAGCATACAGGTGCTAGCACTTTCTGCTACAGTACCCCTTCAGCAGCAAACCGTGGGCTGAACATCTGACAAAGTTGTTCATTAATCAAAGATCCTGACAGATTACTGTGGCTGGCAGTGGAGAAGGTGGAGCTAGCGCTGTGTAGAAAGGCCTTGTATCCTATGAATGAAGTGCTCTGTTGCCTCAGTGGATGAATGGTTTTGGACTCAAGTTTTCATCTGCAGTTTATTTTTCTCCTGTAACACTCCTAAATCTCCAATGTTTTTCGGTGTGCATGAGAAAAATACACTGCCAATGGCAATCGGTGTCCAAAACCGCCATCCCTCGCATTCGTAAGAGATGAGGCCATTCTACACAGCAGCTAGCTGCATCTTCTCCACTGGCAATTCTGGACGTCAGTCATGGTCACTGAATAACAAACAGTATTGCAAAACATTCCAGTGTACAAAGCCAAATTTGCTGCTGAAAGATGGCCTAGTGGCAGGCACTGTGCCTATAACTTCGGCACTTTGTAGCAACATTGATCGATGTTTCTGGACACAGGTTCCTAGCCTCGATTGTTTCTGGAAGTGTCCTCTACAATCCCTCAAAGTCTGTTACAACATTTCTGAAGCACCCTTTATAAATTTGAACTGTTCTGTTAAATTATGTTATAATGACATGATAGCCAAAAACTATTAGCAGAAATTCAGAAGAAAATTACAGCTTAACTGTTACAACTTTGTAAAATACTCTCCATAAGCACCTACCGCTTCAAAAATGTCTGTCCAAGCTTCTTGAGGGAAGTCACTTCATCACCTACAGCACTGTTGTATGATGTGATACCTCTTCATCCGATGAGAGATGCTGCCCTTGAATTTCCTCCTTCCTCTTTGGGAACAGGAAGAAGTCACACAGAGCCAGGACAGGTAAATAGGGTGGGCTTCTGGCAGACATTTTGTCACATACTGTCAAACGGGGTGATTTGGTTGGTTTTGTCGTTATTTTGATTGTAACTTTTGTATATATTGTTAGATTAAATTGATTGTTATGGAAGTGGTAGGGTATATGTGTAACGAATAAAATATCCCAGAACCAGAAAGTGTGTGTGTAGGTAAATTTATCTGAGTCAGTTAAATAAAGTGTCCGAAGTCACCCCATGGATTGGGGTGATTTCTGACACGTGTTTTTTAAATCTCTGTCCGGAGTTACAGTATATAGAGGGTGAATTCGGCCAGTTACTGCCTTTTTTTTTTTTAATTCTACATGCTTTTTATTTGATTTTGGTGACATTTTGCACATTTTAAGGTAGCCCTTTGTTATGAATAAGTGATACGGAATGATATAATGAATTTTATATATTACAGATAAGTTCTGCACGAGCTCATTTAATATTTTTCACTTAAAGGTCTTCTGAATGTCATTTGAGGAATAAATGCACTTATTCTTCTCCTGGCAAATTATTACAAAATTTCTTCTCTTTTCGGCCAGATTTACCAAGGTAGCCTTTAACTAAATATCTAATATCCAATTTAGTGATGGGAAATCCCCAATGTGCAGCCCCCAAGATACCTTGCTTTAACATTTCTTCTTCTTCTTCTTCTTTATTTAGTACTGGCTGTCCTCCCATTTTTTTTGGATGTGCTTGCTGCACTTTATTTTTGTAGGGTTGATTTAGGTATACCATAAAAATCTCACGCTTTTCTGTACGATAATTTACCACTCTGAATATCACGAACAGCTTTATCTAAAAGTTTCGGGTCATAATTACACAGTACTGTAGCACCTCTCCTGCTCTTATATGTTCTTGGCATTGTCCAAAATCACCCCATACAGTGCCGGCCGCGGTGCTCTCGCGGTTCTAGGCGCGCAGTCCGGAACCATGCGACTGCTACGGTCGCAGGTTCGAATCCTGCCTCGGGCATGGATGTGTGTGATGTCCTTAGGTTAGTTAGGTTTAAGTAGTTCTAAGTTCTAGGGGACTGATGACCTCAGATGTTTAGTCCCATAGTGCTCAGAGCCATTTTGAACCACCCCATACAGTATACAGTTTTACAAAAACCGTCATTATTTTATAACCTTGCAGAAGAAACTCAACAAACTTGTACAGAAATTGTCTCAATGCTGTTAGCTACTGAGCGCATCGACAATTACGGTTACAGTAACTTCCCACTCGGCACAACAATAGAAAGTTTCCACTTTATGATAATGCATGGATTTTTAACACTGAGACTGTTCATCAATTATTCACCTAGGGAAACAATTGCCGCAAAATAAAAGTTGTGGAAAGTGATAAATGTAATTTTGCACTTAAAGTAACTGGCGCACAGACGTTAAAATAAGTAACTCTTTGTTTCTACGCAGTAGCAAAGAGCAAATAAGCCATTCTGTCCGAATTCGCCCCGGTGCCCAAAATCACCCAATTTGATGGTACCACATAGCATTTACTGTGCGATGTGTGTGTGATGTAGCAGAGGTGAGATGACCATCATGCTGAAGAAAGTTGCCATCATTTTATTTCCAGAGTTCCTAAATCTCAAAACTTTATCAAAACTCACCTGAAATGTACCATACAGAAAATGGCCTCTTCGATTTGGAGTCATAATGATACCCCCATGTTTGATACCTCTATGGTTCATCATGTGCAAAGATATTGTCTTTAGACTGCCCTTTGTCAACATTTTGAAGCATAAGTGACACCAATCCATTCTTGGGTGTTTTCAGACTTCTGTCAGGGGACGTGGTAACCCAGCAGGCACCTCTCTCACATACGTCAGAATGATCGCGTGAATGGTGGACTGCACCACAATCAGCCCAGTATTTAGGATCCCTTCAGTGTCACAAAATGTGAGATAAGGATCATCTTCAATCATTTTCCTTACAGTCTCAACGTTTCATTCTGACTTAGCTATTGCTGGGCAGCCATAATAAGGTTCATCATTGAGAGACTCCTGACCCCTTGAAAATTCATGAGACAAGTTTCTGACTGGCAGGTTCACGAGACTTGCCAAAAACATGTGCCAGCATTCTTCTGCATTTAACTTCTTTTTGTAGCCATAACTAATCACAGCATGAAAATCGTGGCATGACAGATCCGTTCACTGTGTAAGATTCAGCGCTTCCTGTGTCTTCACTCACCATTCACAGCATGGTTTGAAATCCAGTGGTGCGGTAACCGCCACACACATATGCTCCAAAGTGAAGAAACAATGCTCTTTCAAACTGAAACAATCCCATTGTCATCAGATATCTGGTTAGAGAGTTGGCACAGTCCTGGTACACATGGTTGTATTGGGAACTAGTTATCAGTGCATTTGAGCATGAATGCAACTGCAACAAAAATTAAACATTGTAAAATCAATATTAGTTGCTGATCCACGCACCTTTCACTGTTATAATTCCATAAACCTTTACTCATTTCAGAGGGCTAGATTCCATCCATATTTGCGACACATTTCGTAGAGCTAGGTTCCGTTTATATTTGCTGAATATAAATTGTTCACAAGTTACTTTCCTTGTCCATACGTTTGTGGCATCACCAGTGAGGCTTTATTTTATCACATTAAAATATGCAAAATGTTGCACAATAATGTCAGTGATTGAAGAATTAGCATTTAATTTGCTTGCTTTTTCTGTTTTTAGATTAATTTTAGTCTGTTTGCTTTTATACAATACTCATTCAATGGTTGGTTATCTAGTCATTTGAAAAAATAGGTTTCTTACTGTAGTCTGAAAATTAATAAAAATTTCTTCCACTACAATATGTTGTTCAAATTTGGTTGTGTTCTTAAGATTTTTTGTGACATTGTTATCGTCATCTGTTTTTCTCATGTGAAGCATGTGTCAATTTTTTTTAACTTTGGGAAAGACTAGTAAGTAGTTAGAAAAAGTGCAACAAATTATACAATAAGTGTTTGTGCTTACTTTTCCAGCTATCTTGATAAAAACATATTGCTGCAAATAAAATCTAGCCAGCCATTTACAGAATGTTGTAGAAAAACAAACAGAATAGTAATCAAAGTGAAAATCAAAGTATTGCAGTAAATATTGTGAAATGTTTAGGTCCCTTTTAAGTTTCTTCTATTATCATAAAACATGTTATAGTTTCATGTATGTGATAAAATACTAATGTATTGATGACACTGCAGTTATGTTGAAAACATGTTTAGAGCGTCACAAGCAAAAATGATTGTTCATAGGTTACTTCATTATTTGCCTCATGCAGCTGCAGCAGCAGCAGCAGCAACAACAACAACAACAACAACAACAGCAATAATAATGGGAACTACTACTTCTACCACCATTACCACCACCACCACTAATACTGCTGCTGCTACTACTACTACTACTACTACTGTTACTACTTTCTTCTTTTCGTTGTTCCTCTGTCTGAGATCAGCATAGGGTTGGCATAATTATGTATGGAATTGGCATGGTTAATTAAAACGGTGGCTGGATGGTGTTCTCTTCACCCCGTCCCCCTGTTACCACCCCCGCCCCCCATTCACATCCACCCTCCCTGGGGCAGATAATGAGCACCCCAACTGTTTGCGTGTATTGTTCAGTGGAAGTGAGAGGTTTCATCTTTACCCTTCTATTTCAGATCTATGGTTATCTGTTACTCACTTCCAAAACTTAGGGTAATGATTTCTCCTGCTTATTCAGGAATGAGACAAAGAAAGTTGTTGCGGTTTTCAGTCGAAAGACTGGTTTGATGCAGTTCTCCGTGCTACTTTATCCTGTGCAAGCCTCTTAATCTCCAGATAACTACTGGAACCTACGTCCCTCTGAACCTGCTTACTATATTCATCTCTCGGTCTCCCTCTGACTTTTACCCCCCCATACTTCCCTCCACTACTTTCAGAAATGCTTTTCTCGCCATTTCCAGTCTACATTTTATATCCTCTCTACATTGGCACTCATCAGTTACTTTGCTGCCAGAATAGCAAAACTAATCTGTTGCTGTAAGTATCATGTTTCCTATTCCAATTCCCTCAGCATTGTTTGATTTAATTCAACTACATTTTGTTGATGCTTATATATTGTCTTTAAAGGCACTCTCCGTTCTGCTCAACTGCTCCTCCAGTTCCTTTGCTGTCTGACAGAATTACAGTGTCATCAGGGAATCTCAAAGTTTTTACTCCTCCTCCAAATTTTTCTTTGGTTTCCTTCATTGCTTGCTCACTGTACAGGTTGAATAACATTGGGGATAGGCTACAACCCTGTCTCACTCCCTTCTCACCAACTGCATCCCTTTCATGCCCCTTGATTTATGTAACCATCATCTGATTTTTGTACAAATTGTAAATAGCTGTCTGCTCCCTGTATTTTTACCCTTGTTGCTTTCAGAAATTCAAGGAAGGTATTCCAGTCAACATTGTCAAAAGCTTTTCTACTCCAAAAATGCTATAAATGTAGGTGTGCCTGCCTTAACCTATCTTCTATGGGAAGTTGGAGGGTCAATATTGCCTAACTTGCTCCTACATTTCTCTGGAATCAACACTGATCTTCCTTAAGGTCAGCTTCTACCAGTTCTTCCATTCTTGGAAGGAATTCATGTCAGTGTTTTGCAGCTATGACTTATTAAATTGATAGTTCAGTAATGTTCACACACGTCAGCACCTGCTTTCCTTGAAACTGGAATTATTACATTCCTCTAGAAGTTGGAGGTTATTGCATATGTTTGTTACATCTTGCAAACCCGCCTCTCCCTCCCCGTCCCCCTCTCCCACCCCGTCCCCCTCTCCCACCCCGTCCCCCTCTCCCTCCCCGTCCCCCTCTCCCTCCCCGTCCCCCTCTCCCTCCCCGTCCCCCTCTCCCACCCCGCCCCCCTCTCCCACCCCGCCCCCCTCTCCCACCCCGCCCCCCTCTCCCACCCCGCCCCCCTCTCCCACCCCGCCCCCCTCTCCCACCCCGCCCCCCTCTCCCTCCCCGTGTATTGTTCAGTGGAAGTGAGAGGTTTCATCTTTACCCTTCTATTTCAGATCTATGGTTATCTGTTACTCACTTCCAAAACTTAGGGTAATGATTTCTCCTGCTTATTCAGGAATGAGACAAAGAAAGTTGTTGTGGTTTTCAGTCGAAAGACTGGTTTGATGCAGTTCTCCGTGCTACTTTATCCTGTGCAAGCCTCTTAATCTCCAGATAACTACTGGAACCTACGTCCCTCTCCCTCCCCGTCCCCCTCTCCCTCCCCGTCCCCCACTCCCTGCCCGTCCCCCACTCCCTGCCCGTCCCCCTCTCCCTGCCCGTCCCCCTCTCCCTCCCCGTCCCCCTCTCCCTCCCCGTCCCCCTCTCCCTCCCCGTCCCCCTCTCCCTCCCCGTCCCCCTCTCCCTCCCCGTCCCCCTCTCCCTCCCCGTCCCCCTCTCCCTCCCCGTCCCCCTCTCCCTCCCCGTCCCCCTCTCCCACCCCGCCCCCCTCTCCCACCCCGCCCCCCTCTCCCAACCCGCCCCCCTCTCCCTCCCCGTGTATTGTTCAGTGGAAGTGAGAGGTTTCATCTTTACCCTTCTATTTCAGACTTATGGTTATCTGTTACTCACTTCCAAAACTTAGGGTAATGATTTCTCCTGCTTATTCAGGAATGAGACAAAGAAAGTTGTTGTGGTTTTCAGTCGAAAGACTGGTTTGATGCAGTTCTCCGTGCTACTTTATCCTGTGCAAGCCTCTTAATCTCCAGATAACTACTGGAACCTACGTCCCTCTCTCTCCCCGTCCCCCTCTCTCTCCCCGTCCCCCTCTCTCTCCCCGTCCCCCTCTCTCTCCCCGTCCCCCTCTCTCTCCCCGTCCCCCTCTCTCTCCCCGTCCCCCTCTCTCTCCCCGTCCCCCTCTCTCTCCCCGTCCCCCTCTCTCTCCCCGTCCCCCTCTCTCTCCCCGTCCCCCTCTCTCTCCCCGTCCCCCTCTCTCTCCCCGTCCCCCTCTCTCTCCCCGTCCCCCTCTCCCTCCCCGTCCCCCTCTCCCTCCCCGTCCCCCTCTCCCTCCCCGTCCCCCTCTCCCTCCCCGTCCCCCTCTCCCTCCCCGTCCCCCTCTCCCTCCCCGTCCCCCTCTCCCTCCCCGTCCCCCTCTCCCTCCCCGTCCCCCTCTCCCTCCCCGTCCCCCTCTCCCTCCCCGTCCCCCTCTCCCTCCCCGTCCCCCTCTCCCTCCCCGTCCCCCTCTCCCTCCCCGCCCCCCTCTCCCTCCCCGCCCCCCTCTCCCTCCCCGCCCCCCTCTCCCTCCCCGCCCCCTCTCCCTCCCCGCCCCCCTCTCCCTCCCCGCCCCCCTCTCCCTCCCCGCCCCCCTCTCCCTCCCCGCCCCCCTCTCCCTCCCCGCCCCCTCTCCCTCCCCGCCCCCCTCTCCCTCCCCGCCCCCCTCTCCCTCCCCGCCCCCCTCTCCCTCCCCGCCCCCCTCTCCCTCCCCGCCCCCCTCTCCCTCCCCGCCCCCCTCTCCCTCCCCGCCCCCCTCTCCCTCCCCGCCCCCCTCTCCCTCCCCGCCCCCCTCTCCCTCCCCGTCCCCCTCTCCCTCCCCGTCCCCCTCTCCCTCCCCGTCCCCCTCTCCCTCCCCGTCCCCCTCTCCCTCCCCGTCCCCCTCTCCCTCCCCGTCCCCCTCTCCCTCCCCGTCCCCCTCTCCCTCCCCGTCCCCCTCTCCCTCCCCGTCCCCCTCTCCCTCCCCGCCCCCTCTCCCTCCCCGCCCCCCTCTCCCTCCCCGCCCCCCTCTCCCTCCCCGCCCCCCTCTCCCTCCCCGCCCCCTCTCCCTCCCCGCCCCCCTCTCCCTCCCCGCCCCCCTCTCCCTCCCCGCCCCCCTCTCCCTCCCCGCCCCCCTCTCCCTCCCCGCCCCCCTCTCCCTCCCCGCCCCCCTCTCCCTCCCCCCGCCCCCCTCTCCCTCCCCCCGCCCCCCTCTCCCTCCCCCCGCCCCCTCTCCCTCCCCCCGCCCCCCTCTCCCTCCCCCCGCCCCCCTCTCCCTCCCCCCGCCCCCCTCTCCCTCCCCCCGCCCCCCTCTCCCTCCCCCCGCCCCCCTCTCCCTCCCCCCGCCCCCCTCTCCCTCCCCCGCCCCCCTCTCCCTCCCCCCCCGCCCCCCTCTCCCTCCCCCCCCGCCCCCCTCTCCCTCCCCCCCCGCCCCCCTCTCCCTCCCCCCCGCCCCCCTCTCCCTCCCCCCCGCCCCCCGTCCCTCGCCCCGCCCCCCCGTCCCTCCCCACCGCCCCCCCCGTCCCTCCCCACCGCCCCCCCCGTCCCTCCCCACCGCCCCCCCGTCCCTCCCCACCGCCCCCCTCTCCCTCTCCCGCGCCCCCCTCTCCCTCTCCCGCGCCCCCCTCTCCCTCTCCCGCGCCCCCCTCTCCCTCTCCCGCGCCCCCCTCTCCCTCTCCCGCGCCCCCCTCTCCCTCCCCCCGCCCCCTCGCCCCCCTCTCCCTCCCCCCGCCCCCTCGCCCCCCTCTCCCTCCCCCCGCCCCCTCGCCCCCCTCTCCCTCCCCCCGCCCCCTCGCCCCCCTCTCCCTCCCCCCGCCCCCTCGCCCCCCTCTCCCGCCGCCCCCTCTCCCTCCCCCGCCACCCTCATCCTCCATTTTTACTTCCTCCTTTCATTAATTACATTCAGTATCTTCTGTGATATCCATAGATAGATTTCTACTAGACTTCATCTCTCTGCCTTTTTGATCTTCTGCTGCCTTTGCTATTTCATCTCTCACAGCTACCCATTCATCTTCTGCTGTATTCCTTTTCCCTGATCCAGTTAAATCTTACCTAATGCTCCTTCTGAAACTCTCAACAACCCTTGATTCCTTCAACTAACCCAGATCCTATCTTGTTAATTTTCTACCTTTTTGCAATTTCTTCCGTTTTAAACTACATTTCATAAACATTGCATTTGTAAATATTTGTCACTTTCCAGCCTTAGAGTGCACAATTTATTCTAAGCAATCAAATTTTTCTGTTGAGGAACAACCAGAAAATTCATTAATTATTTTTACCACTGTTTACTATATAAACAAAGCCTCTTTCTGACTAACATATGGAATGCACTTGATGTCACAGGTTCTAAAGGATTACTATTTCTTCAACATGGGAGATTTTGGCGGTGTGATGGTAGCAGTGAAGTATTACAAAGCCCAAGGGGAGACACGGGAAATGCTGTACTCGACTGACGAGGGCTTCACGTGGCACACGGAGCAGTTCTACAACCAGGATCTGCGCATGTATGGCCTGATGACAGAGCCAGGCGAGAACACGACAGTCTTCACCATGTTCGGCTCGGGACCTCAGCAGCTGCGATGGCTCATCATCAAGGCTGATCTGCAGAAAGCTTTCAGTGAGTGTGTTTCTGAATATCCTGTAGGTTGCCTATTACCATAGCATTTTTTTAATAATTTTATTTTAGTGCCAAAATGTCCTTGCTGGATAACACTACAACACTTACTGCCGCTAAGTCACTGGATGGTTTTGTATGGCTGTATCTTCAACTGTAGGACATATCAGGAGTAGTCAGAAAGTTTTTACTATTACTTAAAAAGAAAAAATAAAGCTACATAATTAATTTTTTTCTCGTAGGTCCAAGTCTGCTGTTATGGTGTGCACTGAAATCCTCATGGCACAGTACCATACGTGCATCTGAAGTGTTTTTTACCCTGTATCCCTCTTTAAGTCATCTAGTGAATTTTCTCTGGAGTTTTACAGTTATTTCAATTTTGTTTCTGGATTTTGTTGATTAAATTATCCCAAAAAAATATTGCACATTACACTCTTCATGTGTGAGCCAGTACTGATGGCATATATTTCTGTCTGTTATTTGCCATTATTTTAAAATAGAATTTTTCATGTTCATTCATTACAGCAATCCCTGATTAGTCTAATTCTGCATATGGTTTAACAGTGTTTATTACTGGGGGGTAATGAGACAACGATAAATGCAACATGGATCGAACAGGACGAGTCGGTGGGGAAGACCATAAAACAAGTGTTTACTGATATGAGTAGTACCAGAGGATATATTGTTACACCACATACTCTACTAGACTAACTAGTGGTCACGCTATGAAATAATGGGCACATGAACTTCAGAACAACATTTTCTTTGTAATGAGAAACCTGCTGATGTCTTCCGTGCTACCTCTCTCCCCACATTGTGTGTGGAATGAAAGGGAAAATGCTCTTATAGTTCAGACATCTTGTATGCATAATCTTACTACCTTTCCAAAGGATGAATTTGGAAGTTTTTACACTAATGTTAGATGTGCTTGGTGTGTCACACATCTGTAATATGACAAGACATCACATAGTTGGTTCATTTCCAACTCTCTCTCATGAGTATCAATTACAATAATGTGCCTTGCTTTTGTAGCATTCTTTCTGATAGTGGGTGAATGGTAAAATTATTGTTGACAAAATTCTGCAGGGAAAAATTGAATACTCAGACTTGTTGAATAGAACATCTGATACGTCCTTGTGCTTGAGGTGGTGTTTGCATTCAGCATGCATCCCTCGGTGTAATATTGGATGTCCAAGATTTAGAAACATTGTTTTTACATATGGAGTACGCAGCTACTACACGTGAAGAAATGTGAAGTCTATATAGATTACACACGTTTATGTGAGGGGCGCGATCTGTCAGTCTAATAGAAAAAAATTTGTTCTGAGGCCGATATTGCTAAATATTATGTATTTCATGATGACCGGCTTAGACGGAAGATTCCTGTCATCATCTGTCCTTCGGAAACTTAAAGTGAATACTTATCAGTCACACAGCAGGAGCACATTCCACAGCATAAGCACATTCGTTTGTCAGTAATAAGATGAGAATATAAAATGTAAATGACAACAAATTTGTTTGCTGAAGTCAAATGGCATAGCTGTAAAACGTAACATCATAAACTGAAACATGGTACCTTTACATTGTCAGTTTATTGTGTTACATGTTACACCTATGCCATTTCACTTCAGCAACACATTTGTTGCCATGTGTATTGTATAACTTCGTCTTCTTATTAGTGACAAACCAATGTGCTTATGCTATATTATGAGTGGAATGAGTTCCTGCTATTTGAGTGATTGTATTCACTGTAAATTTCTGAAGATTAGATGATGACAGCATGCTTCTGTTGAAACCACTCGGCTTGAGAAGAAATTTCTTTCCGTGTTTGGTTTATGTTGACCATCATGAGAGACAAGCTGATGCATATGCATTGTTACAAGCCAACAGAACAATTTTGCATCACATGACACACACACTTGGGGGGGGGGGGGGAGAGGCAGTCAAAAAGGCAGAGGAGAGGAGGAGATAAGGGGAAGAACAGTGCAGTTGTGTTGGTGGGATAGAAGGCATGTTTAGTTCTGAAGTAGGGGAAAGGGGCAGGTGGACAAAAGGGACTACCTAAGTGTAAGGCCAGGGGGCTTATGGGAACAAGGGATATGTTGTAGGGACATTTTTCAGCTGCCCAGTTTGTAAAAGCTGATGCCAGTGAGAAGAATACAGGTAGCACAGGGTGGGAATCAGTCGCTGAAATCAGGTGCACAGCACATTTGGCAGCTGGATGATCTGGCTGATTCTTGGTCTCAGTTTGGTGGTGGCTGTTTGTGCAGACAGTTTGTTAGTGGTGGTGCCCCATGTTGAATGCTGTTAAATGCCTGTGATAGGATGAATAGATGAAATGAAAGAATTTATGAGACAGATGTTGTATCTAGGTGAATTACAGTGCTGTGAGTCACACAGAAAAGGTTTGAGAGAACAGGTGGAAAAAGGCTGAATAAAAACGTTTTGTAGATTGGATGGGCAATGGAGTACCATGGTGGGAAATTGGGGAAAATATTGGGCAGGCTATTTCACATTTCTAGGCACAGTGAGAGGCAGGTAAGACAGTGAGAGTGTCATTCAGTTGCCCTAGTACTGGGGGTACTGACCAGGAGACCACATCTTTTTTTTTCCAAAACAGAGTTGATGCAACAATTCTCAGAAAAATTGACTTTGATATTTTCCAACAATCTTTCATACACTAAAGCAGTGTGGCTCTGTGGTAGAATGTTCGCCTGCCGTGTGGGGGACACAGTTTTTCTGATCTATTCAGTTTTTTAAACAAAGATGAATGTCTCTGAACTGTGACATAGATAGAGAGTGAAACAAATGTGTGTGTGTGTGTGTGTGTGTGTGTGTGTGTGTGTGTGTGTATATATATATATATATTTTTTTTTTTAATTTAAAAAATCTTGGTTGTGAATATCTTGTATTAATGACTGGTAATTAAGAATTTATATTGTGCAGTATGTGACACAAATTTTTCATAAAAATGATGATTTAATTAGCATATAATTATGAATTTTATGTTTAAATTGATAGTTACTGAATTGATGGAAAAAAGAAAATTATAATGACCAGAACGAACTCAAGCCAACAACAGTGAGGTCAAGTTAATGGCTGGTGACACGTCATCTATTGATGCATATATTCACATTTTTGTTTTAAGATGGCAAAGCCAAAGAAGTTGAAAGCATTAAAGCGTTGTTGTGGTTGCAGATTGATCTGCAGATTAGCCTGCGATGTAGGTTTTGTCGGAAGGTGACAGTGGGGTTGTGAGTTGGTGAAGCCTGTGAATGTGAAACCAAACAAATCTAGTTGTGGTGTGGACTAATCTGTAGCTCTGCCCAAGGTGTAGGCTGGAAGTTGACAGTTCGGTTGTGAGTTAACGAAGCCAACAAATGTGATGCGAAAAGCCTAAAAACCTGTAGCTTAAACAGTTTGCAAAAAAAAAAAAAAAAAAAAACAACAACAAAAGGAACGGACCATTGGTATTTGTTTGCCATTCTATGTGCACAATTGAGATGGACAGATTTTCTAATGTGTTGAAAATGCCGTTACAGTATTCCAAAACTAATTTGAAAACTTATTTTAGTAGCTACTTGGTGAAAAATTTCCTTGTTGTGTTGAAATGTATTGTTGTGTGTGGTTTTGCTTCTATACTTTGTGTAAGAAGGCAAATACACAACTGTTTAATCTTTCTGTTTTACAGAGTACAACTGCACCAAAGATGACTACAAGTTCTGGTCGCCGAGCACGGACCATGTCGGTCACATGCCGTGCGTGATGGGGATGCAGGAGACATTTGAGCGGCGCACCCCACACAGCAATTGCTACAGCGGGCGCGACTACGTCAGGATGGTCCAGATGGAGCCCTGTGGCTGCGAGAGGGATGACTTTGTCTGGTGAGTACTCGCTGTAAGGCTGGTCGCCACTGAACTACACTGCTGTCTGTTAAGATTGCAACACCATGAAGGTATGGTGCAGTAAATGACAAACTGGCACAAAGAGTATTATGTGCCTGGTTATGCAAATAAGTGTTACAGTGCATCCACACAAGGTAGGTACAAGTACCGACATCTATGATTGTAGATGTTAAGAGACTCATGAAGGTCTCTGGAACCACATATGAGGTCTGTTCAAAAAAATTCTGAAACATTTGTAATGTCGTGTTAGTGGTGTGTTGGAGCGGAATGTGGTTGGCTTTCCAGCACACGCCTGTGTTGGCGTAACTGCTGGAAGTTTCATTGTTGTATGTCTGTTATTGTTCAGTACTGTGTTAATAGTGTCACACCGTTGGCAAATTTTGAGATGGTAGAGTTAGAAGAGCAGTGCATTTGCATTAAATTTTGCGTGAAATTCAAGAAAACGTTTACGGACAAACACCGAATAATGCAGGAACCTAGGGCAATGGTTCACATGGCTTAGAAATGGCCGGATGGAAGATAAAGATGCCCTTAAGGATACCCTTCAACTTCTACCACTGGTACTAATGTCAGGAATGTCAGCAACATTGTGTGTGCCAATCAAAGACTGACTGTCCAAGATATTGCAGAAGAATGTAACATTTCAACTGGATTATGTCGTGAAATCCCGAGAAGGAAACAGCATGATATGTTGTGAGGAAATTAGTGGCTCTTTCATTATGATAATGCACTCGCACATTTGACGCTGTTGGTGCACGACGACTATTGCACAAAAAGCTTAATCACTGTGCTGCCTCCTCCGTATTCTCCAGGCCTGGCCCCTGGGGACCTTTATTTCAAAAGTTGAAAATCCCATTGAAAGGATGAAGATTTGCAGTGATAGACAAGATAAAAGAAAATTTTCAGATGACGCTTTGTGCGATCGAGCAGGAGGCGTACCGAGGCTGCTTCCAAAAGTGGAAACGGTGTTGAAGTGATGTGTCTGTTGTGGAGGAGAGTATTTTGAAGAAGACTATGCACAATAAGTAAAGGGTAGTATAGAAAAGTTTGGTGGACGAAGTTCCAGAATTTTTTGAACAGAACTCATTGTGTCATTTCTGATTAAAGCCCTCGTGCCTAGATTTCATGAAAGGTCCCACATTTTGGTTGATGCTGAGGTACTATTCCAATAGAGCTGGAGAGCTGCTGCAATGCTATTGGAGTTTAGGAGGAATACCAAGTGGATTGAGATGTGAATGGGAATTTGTAGGTGTGAATGGGAATGTGGACTAAGGAGTGGGACATGCTGGGGTAGTCAGTGCAATTGGGCATTTGCTTAAAGATGTAAGAGTATGCACAAGTTTCATGTAGGATCTGTCATTTCATTTAATGCTGTGGTGCTACTCCAGTACAATTGGACACCCTCTTCAATGCTACTTGAATTTAGGAGAAATACCAGATTTGGCTGAGGTGTGAATGGGAATTTGGATTGAGGATGGAGGTGTGCTGAGGTAGTCCTGAGTCCGTGCAGTTGTGCAAAGCCACTGTGCCAGGGTGGTGTGGTGGTTAGTGCATCTACCTTGTGATCAGGAGACTGGGAGTTGTATTCCGTCCTTTGTACAAATTTTTGTCACTTCAGTCTGCATATATATTTCATAGATTTTTGAGACTTGAAAATGTCTCTGGAACTAAATAGTTTCATGTGATAAAAGAAAATGGGTGCAATCTAAGTCAGCCATTACAATATGTATAGTTGTAATCTCTCAAGAAGCCAAGGTTTATAAAAAAAGTGACATGTTTTACTAAAGAACTGACTTTATCCTGCATCCAGAGATGTGCCTTCATTCCTTTTTGACTAGTTGTGCATAGCTTGTAGTAGAAATTTTGTACAAAGGAAGAATACAGGCAAAGGTGACACTGTGCTATATCTACATGAGTATTGCTGCAAAAGACAGAAATATTATATTTTATTCCCATGCAGTCCACAGATTTGAAATTAATTCTTGCACGAATTGTGAAGCTTACTGTTACATTCCTTAGTCATTGCTGTTCTTGCATGCAGCCCTGTGTGCAAAACTTAATTCTATATGAGCAAAAACTAATTGTTTACAGTGATGTGGGCTTCTTCCAACATGAGACATCACTGGATTGCATCCGCAACAAGACAGTGGAAAGCCCCTATGAGATTCCAGATACGTGTAAGCCGGGAGCATTCTACAGCCGAACAAAAGGCTACATTCATATCCCGGGAGACGCGTGTCAGGGCGGCAACGAACAGCGCTACCTCCCCGAGTCTCTGCCTTGCCCCGTTCGGTAAGTATTTTGTGTTACGATTGTTCTCCTCACTTTCTTTTGAAGTCTAATAAGGATGTTTGTGAGTGTTCTGTCAAGTCAATAATGCTGTTGTGTATGCACAATTTATAGAGGACAGATAGTATTTTTTACAGTTAAACAGAATGTTTGAGGAGGACTTATTTACTCTTGAGGAGGTGTAATTCCACATATTGCCAATACACATGTACAGGGTATTTCACAACTCGTGTTACATATTCGCTACTGCGAAACACATCTACTCTATTGAACAAGTGCTCATAGCTCTTAAGGTATGCCTTTTAGAACTCATGTTTACTAGACATATTTTCTGCTTTTGGTCCGTTCCGCCACCTCTGAAAATTGCTTACACTACTGTCTTAGAAGCAACAGTGCCAGTACATGTATGCCACTGTCAGAGGTATCAGAACGATTTTAGCTTAAACCTTTCAACTCATTTGTTTCCAGTACTAGTACCCTTACCTCAAGTTGATACATTTATCCTTCTCGATCATCCTAGAAAATTTGTAACATTGTCACAAAATCACCCTGTATATACATACATTGACAGGTGCTGCACCTATAACTTTGGGACTCTTAAGTTTTGTCAGCTGACGTTTCTGGACATGGGTTCCTATGTAAATCTTGACCTACTAAGTCCCCTCTACAACCTCTAGAAGTGTTATGTGATTGCGAAACATGCTGTATAAGTAAAAGTATTAAAAAACTGCTTAGCCTTCAGCACTTAATTCCATTTCCAGGGAGCAGGGATGGATAGTTTTGGGGGAAAGGAAGGGGGAGTTTAGGAAAGAAAGACAGGTCACTCAGAAAACAACTAATAGTTTCAAATTTTTTTATTGTCTTTTGGCAGTACTTGGTATTTTGTCTGCTGTTTGGCCGGCCATTCTGTTTCCTTGAAATAATATAATTTTCTCATGCATAATTTCCTTTTGGTATGATAGTTGTAGTATTTTTGGTAGATGTTTCAAAAAATGCCCTTAAAAGTGATTGCAAAACCACATGAAAATGACTTGTTCAGTCTTCGAAATATTGTGCATAAAAATGGAATTATCAATCAAACTAGAGACTGGAAAAAAAAACATCTTTTATTCCAATTCTGCCAGATGAAAAAAGTGAAGCACTCTGAAACATCGTCGGATGTTGACATAACTTTGTACATGTTCACACCACTGGCAACTATGTAAATGAAGAGTAATACATCCATATGATGGGTAGAAAGATAAAAAAACAAGGTGGTTCTCTGCAGAATTTCTGAAGAAAGCAACTTGAGGTAGCTACTGACAAGGGGGAGGGATAGGATGGTAGCACATGTGCAGGTGCTTCTCTCAGATGAAGAGGTTAGCACAAGAAACAAATTTGTGACGGAACACATCAGATTGGAGGGGACAGGGGAGTGTTGCAGAGTGTTGGTACCAGAGCTGTCAGTGTACATAAGGAAGGGTGAAATATTGGGTGTCGAGGGAGCACTGTGAAGGAAGAGGAGATGATGTGTACTCGTGTGAGACAGCATTATCGGCACTCGGTATCGTCGGGATGGGGCCTCATTGAGGTTCTCCATTTTGCCAGCTGGTCCAGTTGTGCAACATACAGACTTTTGGAGCTTTCAGATGTGACAGTGGCCCGATTTTGGACAGCATGGGAACACGAGGACAAACGTACTAGTCATTGAGGTTCCACCCGACCACGTCTGACCACCATGAGGGAGGACTGCTGTATGTGATGATGTGCCAAGTGCACATCTGTGCATGCCATCTGAGAACAAGTAGTAGACTCAATGCAGTGTTCTGTGTCATCTTGCACTATTGGTCAGAGGCAGGCAGCAGCCATAATTGGGAATTATCATCCCACGTGTAAGCTGCCATTAACAGCACAACACAGATACATGCATTTAGAGTGATGGTGTGCTTGGGAGGTGTGGACAGCTGACAAATGACGTTGCACTGTGCTCGATGACGTATTGCAGTTTTGCAGTACTGTAATGCCCCTCGTCAGTAAGTGTAGTGGCAACCTGGCTAGAGGTCCCATTCATCAGTGCATTGGACAGACACAGTGGTGTTACTACTAACATGATAGTGTAGGGAGCCATTGTAAATGATGTAAATGACCTCAGGTCATGGCTGGTAGTGGTTGTGAGGGAACTGGCTGTATGAGGGGTACCCCCCCCCCTCCCCCCCCCCCCACACACACACACACACACACACACACAAAAAAAAGAGAGAGAGAGAGAGAGAGAGAGAGAGAGAGAGAATATCATTGCCTTGGGTGGTGCCTGTACAGTGCACAATTCTGCTGTTAGGCGTGTATGTATTGTCAGTTCAGTGCCGTCTGTGTCATTGACCTAGCCTGTTCTGTTCATGTGCAGTGACTGGTTATGCTGGCCCTGTTCTTTTTTTTTAAGTGAACAATGTGCAGCTGTGAAATTTTTTCTACTATGTAAAAATTCTGCTGAAACTGTTCAGCTTACCAGGATGGCACTATGGAAAAACTCGAGTGTACGAGCGGTTTGCTCAATTTAAAAATGGTGAAAATAATAGAGGGAAACATTCCACGTGGGAAAAATATATCTAAAAAGAAAGATGATGAAGCTTACCAAACAAAAGCGCTGGCAGGTCGATAGACACACAAACAAACACAAACATACACACAAAATTCTAGCTTTCGCAACCAATGGTTGCCTCGTCAGGAAAGAGGGAAGGAGAAGGAAAGACAAAAGGATATGGGTTTTAAGGGAGAGGGTAAGGAGTCATTCCAATCCCGGGAGCGGAAAGACTTACCTTAGGGGGGAAAAAAGGACAGGTATACACTCGCGCACACACACACATATCCATCCACACATACACAGACACAAGCAGACATTTGTAAAGGCAAAGAGTTTGGGCAGAGATCTCTGCCCAAACTCTTTGCCTTTACAAATGTCTGCTTGTGTCTGTGTATGTGTGGATGGATATGTGTGTGTGTGCGAGTGTATACCTGTCCTTTTTTCCCCCCTAAGGTAAGTCTTTCCGCTCCCGGGATTGGAATGACTCCTTACCCTCTCCCTTAAAACCCATATCCTTTTGTCTTTCCTTCTCCTTCCCTCTTTCCTGACGAGGCAACCATTGGTTGCGAAAGCTAGAATTTCGTGTGTATGTTTGTGTTTGTTTGTGTGTCTATCGACCTGCCAGCGCTTTTGTTTGGTAAGTTTCATCATCTTTCTTTTTAGATATAAAAATGGTGAAATGTTGATTAATGATAGACCTCATTCTGGACATCTGTCAGCTGCCCGAATCAACAAAAATATTGAAAAAATTTGCTCCACCAGGTCAGACAAGCAATCAAACCATTTATTTTGAAGTTTTAAGAAGATCGCACAACAGTGTTCGTCAAAAAAGACCTGATTTGTATCAGACAGGAGACTGTTTCTTCCATCATGACACTGCACCTGCACAAGGCCACCTCTGTTGTTTGTGGCTAAAAATAGCATGGTTCCACTGCCCTACGCACCTTACTCACTTCACTCCGTGGAACATTTTGTTATTTCCGTGCACGAAATGTACATGGAAGGACACCGGTATGACAACATTGAAGAAGAAAAGGAAAAAAAAGGGAGCAGCTGTCAGCCATTTCTAAAGATGACTACAAAAAATGTTTCGAATAGTGGAAGCATCGATGGAGCGAATGTATTAGTTGTAATGAAGAGTATTTTGATGGGGATAAGGTTGTTTTGTAAACAGTTTGAAAATATATAGCTGTTAAAAATAGTTTCTTTTTTTTTTCCTTTTTTCTTGTTACCACTTCGCACAATGGAATGACATAAATATCTTGCCATTCTCATGTGTTAACTCTCATGTGACAGTATTGTGGTACCATTTTTCAATGGTGCTCTTCCACACGTATCACGCGTGCCTCGTTGAACTGAACTGTCTGTGTTAAATCAAGGTTCCCTGTGATCAGTAGGGTCCCCAGATCAGTCCCTGATAAGACGTGTGGGACCACCAAGGACATCAACTCTGTCTTAATTCCATGGAGCAACTTGTCTCGGAAGAGAATACAATGGCTTAACGACAGTCTTCCCAACTGAATCAGTGCATGTATCCAGGCCAGACATGGTGCAATGTCATATTGATAAGTGGGAACTTACTGGCAAGTTGTTTGCAAATCTGACTCTGTTTTTTAATTACGGTTGCTTCACCTTTTGTGTGTGTGTGTGTGTGTGTGTGTGTGTGTGTGTGTGTGTGTGTGTCCATGCCAGCAGTGTCTGACAGAGAGAGACACATACATTGCAGGGAAGAGGAAATGGAGTAAAACTTTGTCACAGTAAATAGAATAAAACTCCATGAGTTTCAAAGTTTGAGAGGATATGTAATGTTAGTTTAGTGAGCACAAAATTGAGTCGAATCTACAAAGGACTTGGTATTATGAGTCCACTCATCAGTATTATGTTGCAACCTTCAACCAGTTATTAGAAAAGATAGAACACACAGCCTAGCTTTGTACAAAATTTTTATTCGAATCAAACAGTCAGACGCATGGAGCATGTGACCTCTAAATCATGAAAACTCCCTTCTGTTATGAGTTTCTTGGAGAGGACTGGAGTTGTCTCTTGTCAGCGTCTGAACTTTTTTTTTAGATAGGTACCTGACACATACATTACTTGAATGTAAAACAAATGTGCTTTGTGTAAATTTTTTCTGTAATATGTAAGCAACTTTTTTTGTCTTGTAATAGCACATATACATGTACATAATTAGAGAAGTTGTCCACAAACTCTTATCAGTTTACTCTAACTTTTTCATGTTTATCTATTAGTTTCTATGCATAAATCTACATCTACACTCCTGGAAATTGAAATAAGAACACCGTGAATTCATTGTCCCAGGAAGGGGAAACTTTATTGACACATTCCTGGGGTCAGATACATCACATGATCACACTGACAGAACCACAGGCACATAGACACAGGCAACAGAGCACGCACAATGTCGGCACTAGTACAGTGTATATCCACCTTTCGCAGCAATGCAGGCTGCTATTCTCCCATGGAGACGATCGTAGAGATGCTGGATGTAGTCCTGTGGAACGGCTTGCCATGCCATTTCCACCTGGCGCCTCAGTTGGACCAGCGTTCGTGCTGGACGTGCAGACCGCTTGAGACGACGCTTCATCCAGTCCCAAACATGCTCAATGGGGGACAGATCCGGAGATCTTGCTGGCCAGGGTAGTTGACTTACACCTTCTAGAGCACGTTGGGTGGCACGGGATACATGCGGACGGGCATTGTCCTGTTGGAACAGCAAGTTCCCTTGCCGGTCTAGGAATGGTAGAACGATTGGTTCGATGACGGTTTGGATGTACCGTGCACTATTCAGTGTCCCCTCGACGATCACCAGTGGTGTACGGCCAGTGTAGGAGATCGCTCCCCACACCATGATACCGGGTGTTGGCCCTGTGTGCCTCGGTCGTATGCAGTCCTGATTGTGGCGCTCACCTGCACGGCGCCAAACACGCATACGACCATCATTGGCACCAAGGCAGAAGCGACTCTCATCGCTGAAGACGACACGTCTCCATTCGTCCCTCCATTCACGCCTGTCGCAACACCACTGGAGGCGGGCTGCACGATGTTGGGGCATGAGCGGAAGACGGCCTAACGGTGTGCGGGACCGTAGCCCAGCTTCATGGAGATGGTTGTGAATGGTCCTCGCCGATACCCCAGGAGCAACAGTGTCCCTAATTTGCTGGGAAGTGGCGGTGCGGTCCCCTACGGCATTGCGTAGGATCCTACGGTCTTGGCGTGCATCCGTGCGTCGCTGCGGTCCGGTCCGGTCCCAGGTCGACGGGCACGTGCACCTTCCACCGACCACTGGCGACAACATCGATGTACTGTGGAGACGTCACGCCCCACGTGTTGAGCAATTCGGCGGTACGTCCACCTGGCCTCCCGCATGCCCACTATACGCCCTCGCTCAAAGTCCGTCAACTGCACATACGGTTCACGTCCACGCTGTCGCGGCATGCTACCAGTGTTAAAGACTGCGATGGAGCTCTGTATGCCACGGCAAACTGGCTGACACTGACGGCGGCGGTGCACAAATGCTGCGCAGCTAGCGCCATTCGACGGCCAACACCGCGGTTCCTGGTGTGTCCGCTGTGACGTGCGTGTGATCATTGCTGGTACAGCCCTCTCGCAGTGTCCGGAGCAAGTATGGTGGGTCTGACACACCGGTGTCAATGTGTTCTTTTTTCCATTTCCAGGAGTGTATATATACATTCCACAAGGCACTGTACAGTACAGAAGGTACATTACTTGGTTACCTCTTCTTACTACCAATATTATGAGCAATATTGGTCACAGGTAATGATAAATATCATTGAGCTACTTACAGAGAAGACTGGAACAGCTATTGATGCATTTACAACAAAGGCACGGACTGTGTTGTAGAATATGTTTAGAAATACCCGAACTGGGGACTGACAGCTAAGAAAGAATTGTCTTGTTGTTAATGTGTGCAATGTAATATAATTAAATTTATGACTGAAGAGTAAAATGGGAGAGTTTAGCTGTTCGGCTTTCAGACAGGCATCTATTCACTTATAGAACAAACGATACTCCATACACTCTTAACAACTGAGATTTCTATTGAAGTGTACTGTTAAAAGTTGATAGTATAAAGAGCAAAGTAAATATAGAAGGAGGTTAGTGCATTATCACAGATTGGGAGATAACACATGAAAGGGTGTTTATTGTAAAGTTTATATTGTGTTCTGCCTCTCGCTTCCCCGGCCTCTCCAGTTTTGATGCACCCTGCCGCAAATTCCTTTATTGTGGTAATGTCTTCATTTGAGAGTACCTCCTACACATGTGCTATCATCCAGTTCCTTCTTCTTGTTGGTGATTACCATATGTTTCTTTCTTCACCAATTGTGCAGAGAACCACCTCATTTTGTATCTTACAATTCCACCTAATTTTCAACATTCTTCTGTAGCACCACATCTCAAATCCTTCTATCCTCTTATTTTCCATTTTCGCATTGTCAGTATTTCACTGCCATACAATAGCATGCTCCAACTGTGCATTCTCAGAAATTTCTTCCTGAAATTAAGGCCTATATTTGTTGCTAACAGACTTCTCTTGGTCAATAATGCCCGCTTTGCCTACGACTGATCTGGTTTTTATGTTATCATTGCTTTGTCTGTCATGAGTTATTTTGCTTCCAAGGTAGTAGAATTCCTTAACTTTGTCTACTTTGTGGTCCCCATTTTGATAAGTTTGTTGTTGACCTCATTTCTGCTTATTCATTACTGTTGTCTTTCTTTGGTTTACTCTAAATCCATATTCTAAGCTCATTAGACTTTATTTTATTCCATACATTCTGGACCTCTTCTTCACTCTTTCTGAGGATTGCATCATCAGCAGCATATCTTCCTTTCCCCCTGAATTTCAGTCCCACTCTTTAAGCTGTCTTTTATTTCCACCATCACTGCCTTGATGCATAGATTGAATGAACAGAAGGCTAAAGGATTACATCCGTGTCTTACACACTTTTTAATCTGAGCACTTCATCCTTGGTCTTCCAATCTTATTGTTCCCTCTTGGTTCTCACTTATGTTTAGATTCGCCATATTCCCATATTGCTTAATCCTGTCTTCCTCAGTATTTTGAACAGCTTGCATCGTATTATATTCTCAAACGCAGAACATATGATCACTTTAAAGCATTCAGGGGAGGGGATCTACAAGTGAATATGTGCTTTATGGTGTTGGTACATGATCTGAATGTGTACTGATTTCACTGGAAATTCCACCTGTAACAGTGTTGTTGCGGTAAAAATCTAAAAACAAAAGTTCTTCATGTTTCTGATTCTTGTTTGTTTGTGTGTTGCAGAGAGCTAAGAGAATTTCTAATTGTAGCACAGCGAGAACGGATAGCTCGCTACGATTTGTCGGAGGACACTTGGGAAGAGCTACCAGTGAGGGGATTGCAGAATGTGATTGCTATTGATTTTGACCTCCACAACAACTGTGTTTATTGGGCTGACATAGCAAATGACACTATTGGGGTAAGATTCTCCATTTTAATAGTGTTGCTCTGTATCTTTTAATAAATGGTTTTTCTGGGACAGCAGATGTTTCAGTAATTATGCTTTGTAATTGGATAGACAAAAGATCTGCTCACAAAGTGGCGGCAGGAGAATGTACACACAACTTTTGGAACCAGTGGATCCTCCTCCTGGTAGAAGGGTCAAAGGGGAAGGAAGAGAGGTGAAGGAAAAGAGCTGGTGGGAGAGTTCGGAAAAGTTGCCCAGAACCCCAGGTCAGTGAAACTTACTGGACAGGATGAGAAGGAAAGACCGATTGATCAGTCTTTACCAAACTCTACTTCGTAAACCTCTCCAGTGCTTTTCCTTCACCCCTCTCTGTTCCCCTTCAACCCTTCGGCCAGAAGAAGGCATCACTGGCTCTGAAAGCTTGCAGATTTAAGTAATTTTGTGTGTGTGTTCTCTTGCCATCACTGGGTAGTAGATTCTTTTTATCTATATAGTTACATTATATTTTCAAAAAGTTATTAATTTTATTATGTATTGGAGGACGTGTTCCAGTGCATCTTGTGTCATTCTGACTTTGCTGCAACGATTGATGTTGTAGCGGAAAACTTTATAGTATGAGTAAAAGTAAATTTCCTTGGTGAACAAATAATATGGAAAGGATATATTGCTATCCACCACAGAAGAGGTGTTGAATTGCATACAGACACAATGAAAAGGGACCAGAAATATTTCTAGTGGTTTTTTATTCATTGTACCTGTCTGCAGCTCAATGCCTCCTATATATGGTGAATACCAATATATTCCTTCCACATTGTTATTACTTCAGCCTGGTCTTTCCATTGTTTGATTTTTCTTTAGTGGGGAGGGGGGGGGGGGAGGTACATCGTACATCATCTGTGTGCTTCGGCCGACTTTTTTCCTGTAAAATCTCTGACTGTGTAAGATCACGTAAGAGAATATGAAGACACATTCAAATTTTCCAAAGTGGACTGCTTTGGTGGGAGGGGTGGGGGTGGGTGGGAATGTGATTCAGTCAAATCACTGCTAGCAATAGCAATATTAGTAGTTCAGAACCCTATAATTATTTGTGCAGCAGTGCAAGAAGATGGTCATTTTACACCGTTTGACACTGACTTAATTGGCATATCAAATTGGTCAGATTCAGTTAAACTACCACCAGTGACTACGAAACTAGTTGCAACATTGCTTTGAGGCAATTTAGTTGATAACTTGAAAAGATTGCATCAATGAAATTCAGTTAAAAAAGCCAGCATTCTTGTTAAAAATATGGCCAATTTTTTGTTGTCAGAGGCTATTGAACTTAAAAGGATGTTTCAATGCTGAAAATTTTTTAGCTATCTCGAAGTCTAAACAAATGATTCCAAGGAGTGGATGAGCAACAATGTAATGTTATTAACTATTATTTTTGCTTTTAAACATGACATATACAGTGAAACAAACATATATCTTCCTACCTGTAATCTACAGAGCAAATGAGCAAGCTTCATACCTCTTTCAGCTTTGTGTCTTCAGAATATGTTGGTATTGTATTAATACAGTAATATCAACGTTGTGTCTTCAGCATTTGTTATTTGATTTGAATGTTAAAATTAGACATGAAATATTGTAATTCTCATGATGACTGTGTGCTTAAGTTCTGTGATACAAATATATATTTGGTATACTCAGTTAAAACAAAATATGTAAAAAATAAAAGCACTATTCTTATATGCACAGAGAGGGAATAACCCTAGACTTCCTTTTTTCTTTTACAGCGCCAGTGCCTCAATGGCAGCGAAATTTATCATGAGATTCTAGTAAGTTCGAATCTCTCGTCAGTTGAAGGGATGGCCTTAGACTGGGTATCACACCACCTGTACTTTGTGGATGGAGTGCGTTCAATGATAGAGGTTGTACGAACCGATCTGAATGTAGAGGGCCGCATGCGTGCTACCATTCTTTCACCACCGACTCTGTCCAAACCTCGTGGGATTGCTGTTCATCCTCAGCAAGGGTTTGTAGCCTGTGTGCATTGAAACTGTAGAATATTTTTGAAAATATGTCTGTCTTAAAAGTACCCTAGAGCTGTTTCTGTCATGTAATGCTTAAACATTCTAGTGTTGGCTGCTTATAAGTCATAAGTCACAAAATATATCAGCAAGGGAAATACTGTATCTGTTGCATCCAGAAAGTACGTGCTCTTCAAAACGTATAGCTACTGTGACACTTTTCCAGTGGTCACAAAAGTGCTATGAGATTCTTGTTATGAATTTTTTTTTGCTGTTTTATTTGGTTGGTCATGGAAGCTGATCTTGTAAATTCAAGAAAAATGAAACTGTAGACATTCATAGTCATCTGTTGGAGGGCTACAGAGGATATGTAATGTGTAGTGGAGTGATCAGGAAATGTGACATCTTTGAGACATTAGCCAGTGCTTCAAAGTAAAATAGAGAGTAGGCTATTTGAAAAAAAAATTACTTTATATGGATATGGATATGAAGAATATTCTCAGTCTTCCTACTGACCTGAATAGATACCAGGTTACATCCATCTTTTTTGTCTCTGAAGTTCCCATGAGGTGAGCATTCTGAGGAGAGTGAAAACTTAAGATGTTACAGGGTTAGATACCACTGGTGTCAATATTCACCAATTGTGTTGTAGCATAGCATCAGTTTCTGTATTTGTTTGCTTTAACAGAAGCACATTTTGCATATATATGAAGTATTAATGCATTTACAACACAATGGAAATTCATCTAAGTTAAAAAAAGCACTTGAAAAAAGTGTCCATTTTTATCTTGATGTGCCTCACATGACTACTTTAGCAAATCTTCCATTGTGAATACGTAAAAAGTGACTGTAAATTTCAGTAAACAGATGTATTTTTGTCTTATCCCTAGATTGTTGTTCTGGACTGATTGGGCACCAAACAATCCATCGGTGAGTCGTGCCAACTCGGACGGTTCTGACCCCAGGCGGCTGTTTGGTAGATCGTATGTGGACTGGCCTAACGGAATTACAGTTGACCACATCGCAGAACGCATCTACTGGGTGGATGCGCGACTTGATTACATTGGTTCTGCAGATCTGGATGGCAAAGGTTTCAAGAAGATAATTGCAAATACGGTTAGTGAACATTTTTCACCAGATTTGTGAAGCAGTTTTTGCTAATGTTTACTCCAATTTCAGAGTATTTTTGTGTGTCAGTAAAACACAGGAAAATTAAATTTCTGAATTTCCACTGCAGTATAATGAATACTGTGTTGCCGCAAAGAGAGACAACTGATCAGGTTGGGAGGGGAAGAGGGGAGTTAGTGAAGTGAAATAATAAAGGAGAGAAAAAAATCAGGCAGAGAGTAAGTGATCATGTGCAGTACATGGATAATCACAGTGTCAGATTCAGTCAAGACATAATAGGAAGAAAATTAGTTGTGCAGTTATGAACAAGTAGGAAAGCAGAAAAGGAAACAGGGAAAAACCAAAATGACGCAGGTTGGTGTGAATGTGGGAAAAGGAGGGAGGGAGGGAGGGGGGGGGGGGGGGATAAGGGCGAGATCAAAAAGTAATATATGTCAGTTCAACGTATAAATAAAAAGTAATGGGGTTGATACTTTCAGAGGAGGGGTAGTCCATGATGGTGATGGGATGCCAGGATATGTTAGAAAGTAAGTTCCTGTATCTGGAGTTGAGAGTAAATTGTATTGGTTGGGAGGATCCAAACAGCGAATATGGTGTAATGAGCACTCGTGTATGTCAAGTCTTGCTGCAGAGCATCCACAGCAACTTGGTACTAGACGATCAAAAAGTTGTGAAGGTCTTCTGTATCCGTGCATGCACTCGGCCAATTTAATGGTTGTCATTCCTCTATAAAAGGTCAGGCAGCGGACACCCGTTATTTAGTATTGCCAGTTGTTCTGCTCTTGGTGTTGTAGGATTCCCAGTGGTGATTCTGGAGTAGGTGGTAGTTGGTATAAGCATAGAACACATTTCACAGCAGTGATGTGGGGTAGGAAACCTCGGTTAAGGATAATGGACGGGAAATGTCATACCACTTAACAAGAGTTTTACAGAGGTGAGGACGCAGCAGGTTGTAAGGGGGAGGGTATCCAAGAGAGAGCTCATTTCAGGGTTTGAGTTGAGGGAAACATAGCTCTAGTGGAGTAACGTATCATGACATTAGTGGCCAGGGGGAGGGGGGAGGGGTGTGTCAGTACTGATGTGGTTGTCTTTTTATTTTTTGGGGGAGGGGGGTGGGGGCGTGGGAGACACGAGAGATGTATTTGTTAGAGTTTGAGAGGAGAAGATTTGTTGAGGGCAAGATCTATGGGGAGGCTGTGGCAGAGGAAAGTCTGGGAGAAGTTGACGGTGTAGGTGTGAAGGGATCCGTTGGGGGTGACACTTTCACAGCAGATGCCTAGGATACATGGAAAGGGTTGTACTTGATATGGAAGGGGTGGCTACTCGCAAGGTTTAGGTATTTTTGCTTATTTTTTGGTTTTGAGGGTGCTAACTTCAGTGAGATGGAGGTTAATGCCCAGGAACCTGGTTTTGGATTTGGAAAATTATGAGGTGAATTAGATTTAGGAGAAGGAGTTGGCTAAGCTGTTAAAAGAAGTGAAGAATCTACATTATGAATCCAGACTGCATTGACACGTGTAGAAAAAGAAGATATTTTCTGTGATGCCTGGAATTTACCAGGGTGTAAAACGTCTCTGGTTATAAGATGATCCAATTTTTATTTTTTTTTGAGGAGGCCTCTTGGGGAAAAAATTATTTTTAACATTTTGACTAGTCAAAATTACAAACTACTGTATTTTATTGTCATAAAGTATCTGTCTAAAAATTTAACATTATACCTGTTCTAAATTTATGCCGTTTAATGTTTACGTACATTTTGATAAAACAAGTAGAAATGAAATGAAATGGTTTACATTAATATGCAGATCACTTTTTTCCAGTTTTTTCACTTATGAAGTGGTTTCCTTGTTGGTTTAAGGTTTTCTGTGGGTCCTGGCACTCTCCTCATAGTTTAAGCTAAGTCAGAACCCTTTATGAGGTCTGTCACCTGACATAATATGTTGTATTTAACTTTTTCTTCTAATTTCGCCATAGCTGATTCTCTTGATGTAGAGGTAATACTGCTCAATGACTCTGAAATTCCATGTATAGCCGAGGAGAAGCTTGACTTCCTCACATTCTGCAGCTGTTATTGGAGCAAAAGAAGATAACTTCTACTCTTATCACAGACAAGCAAGCCCACTACATTGCTTTTACATACACACATTTCTTTGAATGGGTGCACAGATCATTAGGGACTCATGAATAAGAGTAGAGCACAACTTTTCATACAACATAAGCATCAAAGGCTCAACATGACATCCAAGATTACCACATATTTTATTTATTGCAAAACCATCTTGTCTTCCATTTTCATTCTTGGAGAGTGTGGTTACTCCACAATGGTCAAGCCACCACCAAGCTGCAGAGCGAAAATGTAAAAGGCCCTCTTTCCATACACTACAGAGTACGTGAAATTTCATTTGCCTAAATGAACCCTGTTATCAGTGGTGTCACTATTTTTAACATTCATCATCATACTAATGGGACAGCTATGAAATTTATAACTTCATTGTCACAAATATTTGTTATACGGACGGTGTATCATGGCAGTCGGCCACGATCGTAAACAGATGAGAACTTAGAACAGGGCTTCACAACATACGTGCTCGCGGAGCAACCTGTGAGCAGCGAGGCGCGAGCACGGAGCAGCGTGAGCACGCTACCCCCACCACCGGACCAGAGCGGAGAGTCATGTGGGGCACACTACAGCTGCCGCCAGTCAATGTAAATCCGCGGCCACCTGCAGGGATATCACTCATGAATTATTACTGCGACAAATGAAACAAATATAGGAGAATGTACACGTGCCACATAATTTTATTAGCTTAGTGTATGCCTCTACATTCGTATTAATTTGTGAACTGTTACACAATATAAGGTGTCACTGAAGTGCGGGATTCTCTGTTATCTTGTACTTTTTGCTCTTTACAATTGCGTCTATGTTCGGAGTAATTGTTCTTGTGCATTGTAGGCGCAGCGTGCAGTTTAAATTTTGATCAGACAATGTGTTTCTCAGGCACGTCTTGTTACATTTCATTGCAGAGAACAGTTGTTCACAAACATACATGGAACTGAACATTGATGTTATTGTAGCTGCCAGTTTGTGCAAACGAGGAAATCTATCCTGAGGGAAGTGTCTGTAGAATTCCAAAATGTTTTTCTTTTTCTGAAATTTGTCTCTGTATTCTGTCACACTGCAGGTCAATAATTTCTAGTTGCAGCTCAGGACGAATCTCTTCAATATTCGCTGAATATGGAGAGGAGAACAGATCAAAATCACTGTCTAGTGCTGTCAGATCTTGAAAGCGTTGATCAAATTCTTCCTTAAGGGCAACTAAACTATGTGAATAACGTTCAGTCTTTGTGAACATCTTGCATGGATGATAATCTAGGAAAATGAGCTAGATTGCCTCAGGGTGTCTACGACCCGGGACAACCAGGAGATCCGGGAAAAACCCGGGAATTTTTTCATCCGGGAGAAAACGGGGAAAAACCCGGGAATCTTTTTGAGTTCTGGGAATTTTTCATTGTTTTAGTTTTCAGTTAAATTTTTGTAATTTTGACTGATAAGAACCAATACTCCAACAAAAAAAAAATTACTGTATCCCGCTTCTGCAGAATAATACTGCAGCAACAAATCATGAAAGAGAAAAAAAAACGAAAATAAAACTTAAGTCGCAAAGAAAATGCGCCATATACAACAACAAAACACAGTGCTCATACAAGCGTCTGCCAACAGCAAAGTGTGTCAAAGGCCTTAGGACGACTGTGGAGTGCTTCTTAACAGCAAATTGCCTCCAATGAGCGTGACGTGACAATTTTTTACATTAGATTCGTTTTAATGCAAGATCTTTTAATGTTTCACACGTATGAACATGTGGGCTTCCTGCGTCATCGTAGCTGCGCAAGTGCAGTGACGCCTGTTATCTGGCGCTCTGTGGCAACTGCTGAAACGTACCTTTCTAACAGGTCACGGAAAAATATTGCGAATATTGCTTTGAAAAGTGTTACTTTCAAAGTAAATTTCCTTTTATGTAAGATAAACTATGTGAGAGAGTGTACGATGAAGTTCTTAAATCACAGAGCGTTTGACTCTCATTTAAAAATTAACTCTTTGGGGACGACCATATGAAGAATTTCGAGCCCAGAAGATTAGACATTTACGTCGTTATTAAAAAATTTTACTGGCACATTTATGTGATGTATGACGCGCAAAAAAGATCAACAATATATTTGGAAGCTTAGCTTCTCTTGCAGCGTATTAATCTTAGAGACCAATATTATATGTGATAGCTTTTCTTTTCTTGTAGCAACAATTGTACATTAATTTAAGCCATTAATTTTTCTTATTTGTGTGTTTGCGCGAGGCATTTTGCTCTGATTGTTGCCAGCATCATATTTAAAGTACCAGGGTAGCAGGTTGCTAGCCTTACTTGCCCCTAGTCCCATTGGGTTTTACCCCTAACGGCTGAGGGACTAACCGGTGGATTTGGTAGTCTTTGCCGTATGAGCACAAGAAAGGCATAATCAGTCTTAAATGATGATGATGATGATGATGATGATGATGATGTGTGTTCGCACTACTTAAGAGTGATCTTGCTATTGGCTGACTACATCATGTGTCAAATGCTGTCATCAGCTGGCGAGATCAGGTGACATGAGCTGTGACTGGCTTACAAAAAGCGCGTCGCAATCTCGATTTTAATGCTTCGCAAGGTAACATGCGGTGTTTGGTGGAATTCGAATTTATACCTTCGTAACACGGAAATATGCAGTGTATATGTTTCTGCACATCAAAGATCTTTCCAAAACGTGTTTTTTTTCCCTGAGTTTCATTTTCTAAAGTGTCGGGAAATTCTACGCCGCTGTATAAAATCATTAACCATAAAGGATTGATAAGTGCCGAGAAAAAGTATACTGTCACTTAACACGGAAAAAATGTATTTTCACCCGGGAGAAAGTGTATTTTCAACCGGGAAATCCGGGAAAAATCCGGGAATTATTTTTCCTTGTCCATGTAGACACCCTGTTTCCTGTTTCCAGCTGACTCACCCAAAGTGTCAATTTCATTTTAAAAGCTCGTATTCGATCTATGAAATGAGTAATTAGAAGATCTTTACCTTGTAGTGAAATGTTCAAAGCATTCAGATGGCTAGTTAAATCTGCTAAGAATGCGAGATCACATTTCCATGAAGGCTCTTTCAATTCAGGAACACACATGTTATTTATTTCCATGAACATATTTATCTCATCTAAAAGGCAAAAAAATCGATTTAATAATTTGCCACGACTAAGCCAGCAGACCTCACTGTAATAAGGCAGGCTACCATACTGGCTTTCTACATCCTCAAGAAAGCTTTTAAATTGCCTGTGTTGTAGCCCATGCTTCCTTATATAATTGGTTGTACAAACAACAACACTCATCACATTTTTTAGAGTGATACTCTTTGCACATAAGTTTTCCTGGTGGATCAAACAGTGAGCGCCCCTTATTTCATTCAGCACAGTCAGTTTTTGCATTTTCTCCTTCAACAGCACAACGAAACCTGATTTTTTCCCCCGTCATCACTGGTGCACCATCTGTAGACACTGAAACTAAAGAATTCCATGACAATCCTATATTTTCAACACTTTCTTCAACACTACTTAAAATACCAGCTCCGGTTGTAGTGTTCATGGCTACTACATCGAGGAGCTCCTCCCTCACCTGAAGATCTCTATTAACACCTCTAATAAATATGGCAAGCTGCGCTGTTCCAGTGATATCAACACTTTCGTCCAGAGCTAGAGAATATGCCATAAAATCTTTACAGATATTTGAAAGCTGGCTCTGGATGTTGTCTGCCATGTCCTGTATGCGACACATAATGGTCATGTTAGATAATGGCACAGTCCGAAACTGTTCAACTTGAGATGGACACAAATGTTCCGCTGCAACTACCAAACATTCTTTTATTAAATCGCCATCAGTGAAGGGGCGCAGGGATTTTGCTAAAAGCAAAGCAATTTTGTAACTCACTCTGAGAGCTGCCTCAGTTGATTTTTCTTCATTGTCCAGATCTTCTTTTAAGTTTAATAACTTCCTGTGCATGATCTGGTCCATCACATTTTCCACGTCCGTAGTCTTTCACTTGGTATGACATACAATGTCGCTGCAAATTAAATTTCCTAAAAGAATTCAGCGTTTTGTGACATACTAAACATTTTGCAACACCATCTTTGTCTGTAAACAGATACAATTCCTCCCAATGGGGGTTGAAGTGCGAAAGTATAGTTGGGGTTACACAACGGCGACTTGACATGATTATTAACCAGCGAAGTGACTGTTAGAGCTGATCGTAGTACTTTAAACATTACACAGTCGGCGCGAATTCAATAGGCACGCTGCGGCCCTATTCAAATGTGCGCGCGCATTTCCCCTCCCTCCCTACTCTGCAACCTTGCACCTGCTCACGAGCACGTGCATGGAAATAAGCCTCGCCTCCTTCTCGAAGGGCTCATTTCAAAATAAGAAAAAAAAAAAAAAGCACTCTGCAACACAAGGAAAACTGGGGTAATAAAGCATTTGGTGGCTGCAGCGCAATTGTTTGCTGCTGTTGGCAGTGATAGTTTAGAACCAACCTCTATTGGTATCTTACACAGCCATAGTTCAAAACACTCTCCGCCTACAACTGCTAGGGTATAGTGCCCTTATTATAGCTTTTTCTTCAAAATATGCTGCGATTTCTGTGGTTGTGTTTGCTGTGGGACCTGAGAACACAGATTTTTTTATTCATATACATATCCATTTTCGGTTCTGTACTGACGTGAAAATGTTACACTATCACTTGCTTCCAAAAATATCATCTTCCCACTGCTCTCTCATCAGCTTCATAGAACCAGCAGCTGACACACCCTCGTTTGTTCCTGTCATATGTCACAGTGAGTGTCGACAACATTGTAGAATGAAACACATAAGTACACCACTGAACCTGAACTCTGTCTAGACTTTTACCATCTCCTGCAGAAATGAATACTATTGTTGAGTATTTGTCCAATTTTAAAGTCAGTTCAATTATGACTAAAAATAAATTCGGGCAAACTGCAGTTTCAACATGGTAGATGTTCCTAAAAAGCCAGAGTATGCACTATACATTCCAATGGTTCGCAACACCATGTAATTTCTGCTAGCTCGCCATTCCCGTCCCAACACCCCACTAGTTCTCTGCCAAGCTGGTATCACTGCTCCCCCTCCAAACCTTCTGCAGTGCAGTGCTTAGGCAACTATGAAACATGGATTGCAATATCTTCAAGTGTGCAAGTCATAAGAGTCGAGGAGACTGATAGGGGAGCAGTGGTTTATAAGGTAGTGGGATGGGGTTAATGTTACTCAATCTGTACATTGAGCAAGCAGTAAAGGAAACCAAAGAAAAGCTTGGAGAAAGAGTTAATTCTGTTAGAGGCAGGAAAGGACTTTGAAGAAACAGGATGTAAAATGAACATTAAAAAAAAAAAAAACATGAGTAATGGAATGTAACCAAATTAAATCAGGGAATTCTGAGAGAGTTAGGAGTAGGAAATTACACACTAAACATAATAGGCGAGTTTTGCTATTTGGGCAGCAAAATAAATGATGATTGTTGAAATAGAGGGGATGTGAAATACAAACTTGCTACAGAAAGGCAAAAATTTCTGAAAAGAATAATTTGTAACACTGAATATATATTTAAGTCTTAGGAAGTTTATTCTGAAGGCATTTGTCTGTAGCGTAGCCCTCTATGGAAGCTGAAACATGAATGATAAGCAGTTCAGACAAGGAAGAGAATAAAAGGTTTTAAAATGTGGCACTACAGAAGTAGTCTCAGGAGTAGAAGGGTAGGTCATGTAACTGATGAAACTTTGCTGAACAGAATTAGAGAGAAATGACCTTTATGGCACAACTTCACTAAAAGGAAGGTATAGATTGATACAGCACATCCTGAGGCATCAAGGAATTGTCAGGTTGGAAAGGGAGAAAACTGTGGATGTTCACAAATGTAGAGGTAGACAAAGAGGTGAATACAGTAAGCAGGTTCAAATGGGTGTAGGTTGCAGTAGAAATTCCCAGATGAAGAGGCTTGGAAATGATAGACTAGCATGGAGAGCTGCATCAAGTCAATCTTTGGACTGAAGATGATGATGTCAACAAGCCTCGGATTCACTCATTTTAACACCCTTCTTCACAAAACATTTGTTTTTGCCACTTCTTATTTTATATTGTGCATTTCTAACTACTATAAAGTCCCTACCTCCATCTTTTTAATTGCTTGTTTGATGTTTTTAATTTTATGTAGGAAGACTTTAATTGATGTGCGATGTTTCTGTTTACAGGACAAGGTAGCACATCCGTTCGCAGTGGCGGTGTTCAAGGATACCATGTACTGGGACGACTGGAGGCAGAATTCCATTTACCAGGCTGACAAGGATCACGGGCTGGCTGTCCGCACCATACGAAGTGGCTTGCCTGGTTTGATGGACCTAAAGGTAATGTTCTTGTGTATTTCATACTCAGGAAGACCTGGTAACTTATTCAAAGAATATGCAGTATTGTTAAATGTTTCTCATAGAGAACCATCAGGACTTGATTTCATGCATTCTATGCAGTTATGTTGCTGAAATTCGAAATGCCTGTTGCTGTTGTCACCCTTTTCCCTACTATTCCTCTTACACACAGCTCCCTGTAGTGTTTTGCAAAACAAATGTGTGTGTGTGTGGGGGGGGGGGGGGGGGGAGGGGGGGAAGCACAGCCATGGTGAATTAGAATTCCATTCAGACTTCTATGTCTCTTTCTCTTAATGTCTTCTCTAAGCTGCTTCACATTTCAGTTTACTGCTCATTGTCAATGGTCCAGTTACACTCCATAAAATGAGAGTGATTCACTAGACATCCCGAAAATGTTTCATTACGACTTCCTGTATGGATCTTTGGCTCATAAATATTTATGCTCCAAACCAGGTGCCATTTGCCGATACACACTTAGTCTCATATCCCAAACTTCCTGCCATTTTGTGTATGGAATTCTGACTACACTCAAGTTGTGCAGCGAGCTTGTATGTCTTGTTCACCAGTAAACTCTGTCACGATACTTTTATCCTGCTCAGAAGCTGTGACCTACATTTCTTTCAATACATCTGTTTAATTCCGAATGAGATGGTTGAGGCACAGGAGAGATCTGCATGGTACCCTATGAATGCATTGCTAGCAGCTCTATCAGTGTGAATGTAAAGATTGGGTACATATTCATCTTCCTATGATATAAATTGCTATCCAGTTGGAAACATTGTAATATTTACTCTAGACATGTTTCCTCTGTTTATTAATCTGATTATGGCAGCAGTGGAACTTGGCACTAAAGGAAGATTTTAAAATAAAACTAGCTATGAAAATTTTAAAAACTGCTTCGGATAGATAGAAAAATCTACTCGCCAAGTGATAGCAGCAGAAAACACATGAAAATGTCAAGAAAATGTGCAAGCTTTCAGAGCAAGTGGCTTGTTCACCTCTCTTCCTTCCCGTTCAACCTTTCTGCCAGGAGGAGAAGCCACTGGCTCCGAAAGCTTGCACATTTCCTTAATGTTTCCATGTGTTTTCTCTTGCCATCAAGTAGTGAGTAGATTTTCTTACCTGACCAATTATATTTCCAAAAAAAGATTATTTTCATTAAAAACTATTTTTGTGCACTTTATGAATTTGGGGGGTGATTCTTCTGGGAAATATAGAAAACTTGGAATTCTCAGGGAATTACATTTTACCTGGAAAAATCGGGGAGATCTCAAGGAATTTTAGGAATTTCATAAAATCTCAGGGAATTCTGCATTTTTTAACTTAGCACTGGAACTGAATTTTATTGAGTTTTATAAATCACGAATTTGAAAATACAGTACTTCATATCTCAAGAGTGTGTTAATTATATGAATATTATTTCATATAATTTATTTATGTTTAAAAACTGGTTAAACTACTACTTATGGCTGGTATGAGAGGAAAGAAAAGTTGTTACCCCCTCCCCCTCTTTTCCACCCAGGAGCTTCTCAACACAATCTTCATCCTCACATCTTTAAATCTCACAATTATTTTTTTCCAAGTATGAGTAGCCAAACTGGAATGTCATGTTACATATTGTGTTAATGACTTCATTAATTATTGTTAAGATTGTAATTGTGGGTTGCTTATGACATGCTTATACTGGACTGCATGCCCATTTAAACTGTTGGAATAGGTTTGTCTCAGTGCACTTTCTAATGAACAGTTGTCCTTTTCCTCTCGTACAGGTGTTCGCGCACTCCGTACAGGAGGGATCAAACGCTTGTGATGGCAACAAGGTGTGCTCTCACTTGTGCTTTGGCCTTCCAGGGCACAAGTACAGCTGCAAGTGCCCAGACGGTATGAAAGCTGGCACCAACACCACCTGCACCTGCGCCGACGGCAGCAAGCCATTTGAGAATGGCACCTGTGCAAAGCGTTAGTACCCCTTTATCATACAGAAACCTGCATGCTGGTAGTTGCTGGAATGTGAATAGTTTTGACTAAGTATGATATTATTTGGGTTGGATTAGGAAGTGTTTTTATTTATTTTTTAAATTTGTATTTGTGTGTGTTTACTCAGTACAAAATGCTTTATTGTGGTTTGAGCAAGACAGAATTTAACGGAATGAGAAGAAAATTAACAGTGGAAACAAACATGACCCACATTTAATACATTTTCTAGCAAATGTTTTAATTTATAATCATCATCCTTCTGTAGGTTTCTAACACCCTCCTTCTGTAGATTTCTAACTACTTTTTTTGTGAAGTTTCACGGTGATATTAATGCTCTGTTATCAAATACTGGTAAAACAATAAATGGGTTTATGACCTTTGATTTTTGTGTGGAATGGATAGGATGTATTTTAAGACATCAGGCAATAATTTCCATTGTAATAGAGGGAACCCTGCCTCTACATATATACATAATTACTCCACAGTTCACATATAAGTGTTCGGCAGAAGATTCATCTTCCTGATGAATTCAGCTCTACTCCAGATGCATTCTACTCTTGGGTGGCACATGAGAAAAAAATGGACATTTAAATCTTTCTTTGATTTCACTTATTTTATTACAATGGCCATTTCTTCCCATGTAGGTGGAGTCAACAAAGTATTTGTGAATTTGAAGGAGAAAGTTGCCTATTGAAATTTTGTTAAAAGATCTTGCCAAAATGAGAAACATCTTTGTGATTACATGGATTTTCCTGGCACAGTAAATGTTGATGATCTTAATGCTTATGCAGCCAGTCCTTCTGGTGTGACTACATCTGCAGTCTCACCTAAAGATGGCGGCCAATTGGACTGTTGAAATATTGTGTTGATGAAATCTGACTGCATACCCATGAAAAGCATCGAGAAACACCTTTGTTTTAATGACTGCCACCCCACCTCGCGTATCACATCTGTGATAATCCCTCTAAAATTTTGTGATATTACATGAGGAGCCGCCATGCTATTGACTCTTTTAACGTCGCTTGTCAATTCAATGTGGGAAGGATCTCATACCACACAGCCATACTCTGTCAGAGGGTGGACAATTGTAATGTATGCAGTCCATTTCATAGATTTTTTTTGCATCTGCTAAGTGCTCTGCCAGTAAAATGCAATCTTGAAGTTTAGTTGAATTGATACCTTTAAATGTGTGATTCATTGGGTAACTGAAATATAGTGAGTAATTAGTACACAAGTGAATGACCTCGGACTATTTACTGTTTAGAGTCAGTTTCCACTTTTTGTACCATTTTGCAATTGGTTCTGATCTTCTGACTTGAATAGACTCCAAGTAAAAGGATCATTTGCAAACTGTCTAAGAGGGCTGTTCAGATTGTTTCCTAAATGATTCATATAGATTAGGAACAGCTGAGGGCCTATAGCACTTCCTCGGGGAACACCAGATATCACTTGTTTTACTTGACTTTCCATCAAATACTATGAGCTGTGATCTGTCTGACAGGAAATCACAAGTCCAATTGTACATCTGTGACAGTACCCGACAGGTCCACAATTTGACTCGAAACCAAATGTGAGGAATGGCGTCCGAAGCATACAGGAGCATTTATGTATGGGAAGGCTGTTATTGAAATACATTCAGCAAATAGTTTCAGGACATTGCATGTAGCAGTTACCCTGAGACGAAGAGATTGTCACAGGTCAGGAAATCGTGGTAGTCTGCATCGAACCAGTCAGAAGAGTGATGACCCCCCAATATGGGGTGGGGTTGAATTGTAATTTTCTGTGACCCATTTTATTCTCTTTTGTTGAATGAAGACATCTCTGGTTCTGAAAGCCAGTGTTTATCATGTGTATTAACACACAATTGAAATAAAACATTAGGATCTGCAATCAGATTTGATGTTTCTAGATTTGTGAAAGGCCTTTGACATCATGCCACACAGCAGACTTTTAAAAAGATATGAGCCTATGGAAGAAGTTCCCAGATATGTGAGTGATTTAAATGTTTGTTAAATAACAGAACTGAGTACATTGTCCTTGACAGAGTCAGAGGAGGAAATTGTCAGGTTGTCAGCAGTGCCCAAGGGAAGTGTGATAGGACAGTTATTATTTTCTATCTATCTAGGTGGTTATAATGAAATTGCAGCTACCCACAAAGATCCAGTGTGGGCAGTAATTATCATGTAACAGCAAAACTTGGTAGATACTCTAATGTGTTAATGCAGAATGGATTTATGCTGGAAAAAAATTATTTCCATTTCTGGCTACCAGGTACAAATCTGGCACTGTGGGTGCAAGAAGGACATACAGAAATGTTTCTATAGAAATGGAGCATGGACAGAAAAGGTCAAACAGATGAGAAAGGCATAATGTTGATTTCATTATTAACCACAGGTTACACAATTTGTTCAATAGGAACACTAGAGAGGTCGACAAGGTGCTGCATCTGTAAAACAGCGTGATCAACATTTCCGGTGGAACCCGAAGAACTTGTTCGTGTATACTGCCCTTCAGATCAGGTATAGACCTAACGTACCACATTGAGCCTACCTGTGCTTGCGAATTTTATTATGATCCTTCACATAAAAAAGTTCCAGTAACAGCACAGTGTCTCACTTCTGGATAGCCATACTGTTCGCTCATGTTACAGCATGTCAAATGACAGTGTGGATGTCATATCCTCGTAAAAACAATGCACAGCACCAGAATTGCACCTGATGGCCAAAATCGGTTATTCATTGGCATAGCTACTAAGTTTCACTGCCATATGATAATTACAGTCAACTCTAGACCTCCTTGAGTAGCTGCACATTAATTATAATCACCCAGTACATGAATGATCTGGAGGACAGGGTGATCAGCAACCTGCGTCTGTTTGCTCATGGTACTGTGGTGTATCAGAAAGTATCATTGCTGAGTGACAGTGGTAGGAAACAAGACCACTTACACAAAATTTCTAGGTGGTGTGAGGAATGCAACTTGCTCTAAATGTAGACTAATATGAGTTAATACAGATGAGTTCGAAAACAAACCCATAATGTTTGAATGCAGCATTAGTATTGTGCTGCTTGACAGTCATGTTGATTAAATAACTGGGCATAACATTGCAAAGGATGAGATTGAACAAGCATGTAATGTTTGTAGATATTGGGAAAATTGTAGGAAAGTAGGGGTCATCTGTAGATGAGACAGCGTAGGGGAAACTAGTATAACCCATTCGTGAATGCTGCTAGTGTTTAGGATATCCTGCAGATCCGATTAAAGGAAGGCATCGAAGCAATTCAGAGGCAGGCAACTGGATTTGTTACCAGTAGCTTCGATGTTTTGGGAAGACAAATGGGAATCCCTGGAAGGAAGGCGAGGATATTTTCAAGGAACACTACTGAGACACTTTGTAGAATGGCTTTTTGAAGCTGACTACAGAATGGTCCTACTGCTGCCATCGTACATTTTGTGTAAGAGCCACGAAGATTAGGGAAATTAGGTCTCATATGGAATCATGTAGACACATATAGGAGTGAAACAGGAAAGGCAATGCCTAGGTAGTGGTACAGGGTAGAGCCCACACAGGATACTGTTGCTGATGCACAGTAACCAGTTTTTGTGCAAAGCTCTGGGTGAGTTCATTTGTTCATTCAGAAGGAAGGCCAACATTGTTTGTCCCTTTCTTGGTTAGTCGGCGATACACTGCAAAAACAGAATCGAGGTGCGTGACCTCCAATTCTTCTTGAAACGATTTTACAGATACTATTCAGTAAAAAAATTTCATTTTTGCATTACTTATAGAGCTTTATATCAGCTTCATGATGACGTGCCCATCATTCTATTAATGCTCATAGTTATTGTAATAATTGTGTTTAGGCAAGACACTGCACGAAATTTGAAAAAAATTGGAATGAAAAATAGCGGTTGCTGTCATTTTGCATTTGGTGCATATTACATAGTATGTTGCTGCATTTGAAACTTAGCTAAGATTTTTCTTTAGACATGGGTGGATTTCTCTATCTGACACCAATGACGAGAAAATTGATCTGGTGTAGCGCACACACCAGTGATAATGTCAGAATGAAATATCCACAATATTCCTCATATTTAATAAACTGTTTGAGATATTGAAGTGAGATTTTGGCAAATGATATCATGGGAGAGATACATACTGTCTGAAAAGTTTCCCTTCCCTCAGGATTCTGGGTGACTTTTTCGAACTCTACCCCTTTCCATAAAACTGAACAGTCCTTTTCCCTCACCCCTTCCCCTTCAAACCTTCTGCCAGAAGGAGAAGACACTGACTCTGAAAGCTTGCAAATTGTAGTACCTTCATATGTGGTCTCCTGCTGCCAATTATTGAGGAGATTTTTTTAATCTATCGAATTTCACTTTTTATATTCATTAATATTTGGTGGATTGCAGTTCCTTAAAACTGTGATCCACTAGAATCCAGTGACCTACTCACAACTTAAAAATGTGTACTAGAATCGTGAAACCTTGCACTGTCATCACAGCAATAATACCATATTTACTCGAATCTAAGCCGCACTTTTTTTCCGGTTTTTGTAATCCAAAAAACCGCCTGTGGCGTAGAATCGAATGCAAAGTAAGCGGAAGTTCTGAAAAATGTTGGTAGGTGCTGCCACAACTAACTTCTGCCGTCGAATATATGTAGCGCTACACAGGCGTGCTTTTCAGGTACAAAGAGAAATACTGGTGCCAAAACTTCCACGTCAATAGATAAATTAAAAGAAAAGCTGGAAGACTGTAAACATTATACCATGTATTCTTTCGTGTTTGCTGCTATCTCATTTAAATCCTGTCTTCCTAATAAACTATGTAACTAGAGTCAGACAACAGCAAATGCGGAAGAATATACGTATCATGTCATGTTTATATTCGTATTATTCTTATGCTGAATACTGATAGTCAGAAATGAAGCACGGCAACTGACTAGATTTTTAAATCTAAGATGACTCGGATTTCTGTGCGGAATGTAATGTACTAAAGAGGCATCTGCAAAGATTTTCAAATTGAGTAAAATATTCGCTAAACTCTCATTCAGAACATCTTCTATCATACGCAGCCTATTATTTGGTTCTTGTTGATCATTATCAAAGAAAGCAGCAGTGTAAGTAACAACAAATAGCAATCTCTTGCCATTGTTTCGTTTTTGAGACAATTACTCTCCTTTTTTTTTCCTGTAAGTGGCGGTAGCGCACACAAATGCAAGCCATGCCATGGGCGGTGACAGGTCATAAACACTCACTATCAGAATGCGACAAACAATGCATGACACAGAACAATAATGCATTTTCAGCTTAGAGTGGTGTAAACACCTATAACAAAGAGAACCGCACTTATAAGATCAAAGCAAAATAAGAAATTGATTCAAACCAGACGAAGCACGCGAAAAAGGAAGGGTACCCGTATAAATACGGACGGAGCGCCTGGCACATAGCAATGGCTACTTGGTAAAGCTTAACTGTTAAGCTTATGACTCGAACCAAACTACTGTAGCTGTATTTTCATCCATTCTACCTCAATTTTGTTTCATGTTACAATGGATCAACTTTGTTTCGATTTGGAGGGGCGGTCTAAAACTTTTCTCTCACCTTCAATTTCGAGTATCAAATTTCAGGAGTGGCTTAGATTCGGGAAATTTTTTTTTTCCTTGATTTCGAGTCTGATTTTTCAGGTGCGGCTTAGATTGGAGTAAATACGGTAAATGAATGTCCATTTTCTCTCTCTCTCTCTCTCTCTCTCTCTCTCTCTCTCTCTCTCTTGTGCACATGTGCCTACACACTCATTCACTCACTCATTCATTCATTTTATCATCTCTTCACATGGATACTAATGCCAAACTGGTTGCTGTTGTTTTCACAGAAGGAAATACTTGTGGTACTGACCAGTTTGCGTGCAAGAATGGTCTGTGCATCCCTCGCCTGTGGCACTGTGATGATGACGACGACTGTGGTGACGGATCTGACGAGGAAGGATGTGGAGGTAGGGTCACGTGCCAGACAGGGCACTTCCAGTGTGAGAGTGACAGGAAATGCATTCCCTTCTACTGGAAGTGCGATTACGACTACGACTGCGAGGACCACAGTGACGAAGAAGGCTGCAGTAAGTACAGATGCAATTGCGGCCACTTTGCTAGTTGGTAGTAGTCTTAGAATCGTGTGACTTACAGCCCGATTTAATGTAGTCGTAGTCAGACTGCTAGCCGTGTAGATAACTCCTGCAGGCGGTATGCCAGTGCCAGATGTAGACTACTGGAATCGTTGGCTCCCACTGTGTTATTACTTCCATTGCACAAAGTATTGTGCCTGCCAGTCCTCAGTGAGCCATTGTAACAGAGTGACATTTGTGTATAATTTACTTTACTGTGTGTGATGAGAGGGGCATGGGAGATTGTGTAGAGATCTGTTCCCACATCAGTTTCCAAATGTTTATGTAGTTCTTTGCAGGACGTACTTGTTTAGAGTTAGGCTCTAATTAAAATTATATCTGGTTTTTGATGTGCTCAGACACACTATATAGATCTATCCTGTATGTGAATTTTAGATATTTTACTTAATTTTGTAGAAGACGGTGACTCAAAAATGATTTTCTATCGCCGGGTAGTGTGGAGCACTGTGGTGGCTGCCAGCAGATCGCACATCTCGTGTCAGTGTCGCAGCTTTGCCTTAAAATATTAGATGCCTACTAATTTAAAATAGACTACTGTATTTACCTAATTTATGGGAGGTGGCTTTTTCCCAAATTTGTAATTCAAAAAATAAAATACAGTGTCATTGTATATTTTCAGGTTAAATTATTGCTGTTGAGGTTAACGTTTTTGTGTTATTTAATAGAGTATATCGGGTCTTCCTTCATTTACAGGTGAAGCTTTTGGTATTAAGGTTAAGTTAAGATTTATTTCAAAAAATTTGAAAGGGCAGGACTGGATAAACAATACTCACATTTGAACTAGTTAGAGATTTCCCAACACACTGAAGTGCTCGATACAGTATCGATGTTGACCTGACAGTCACGTGACATTTGACTCGCGTGATGCTAAATCAAGGGATATGCGAGAAACTGTGAACCGGCCAAAACAACAGTCTGTTGTTCTGCTTAAAATTTGACATTTTTGTGTAACACAGGAGGACATAGCACTAAATTCCATCATCATACAAATTATTGTCGTGTTCTAACAGGTTTCCAATTAAAGTTGTCGTACATGTTCAGACAATAATGTCACTTTTTAAGTAAAGGCAACATTCAAAAGTGGAAAAGTTGTCCTTCAGAAAACATTACTTGATTCTGAACCGAGATCAGTATTTCATTTGATTATGAGAGACTCTAATGATTTACTAAAAGGGTTGCGAGTGCCACAGTTTGCCACACTCTCCTATTAATCATTACTGATTGTTTGTGTTTTAGGGTTATTGTCCTGAGCAAGTACACCTAAATCTCTATCCGATCTTTCTGCAGGGCACAACTCTGTAAAATAAGTTTGCTAATATAGGTGGAATAGTTTTTGTACCTTCACTTGAAAATGAACAGTAGATGAACATGACACTGTGCGCTCTCACTTTGTGCCACATTCCCCATCCCTTCCTGTCAATATCACTGTAGTCTAGTACTGTTTGTTTCACTGCTTCTTCTTCTTCTTCTTCTTCTTCTTCTTCTTCCCTTCTAGGTTCAGGCTAAGGTTAGCCTATTCTGGTTTCACTCTTGTGTCCTCGGTCTACCCACCAATTTTCTCCCTCAAGAGTGATAATACGTTACGAGTCTTGCTTTGGAATACTTATCCCCAACATTCACACAACACGTTCCGTCCCTTCCTTTCTGTTGTGTGCTCATTCCTGTGTTACATGTTTTCCACCTGACACTACCTTTATTCAGTTATTTCTGGTTTTACCTCCTCTACTAAAATTTCAGAGCTGATTAACTTCATTTCTAACGTTTCAAATTACCTAAATTCCTTCTTTCTCAAAGCATGACTTTTTATACTCATAAAATTTCAAAAAAGGTCTCTGTTCTACCTTTCTGTTGGAGTGTTCTTGTAATTGTACAACATATTCTCTGATAGGATTTTTTTGCTCCCATAGGTTAAGTTGCAGCCCAAGCACAGGAAATGAGACACTTACCCCAATATTTCTCCATCAGTGCATGTTATTGATCTCTATGGTACCCTTCATATGGAATCCATTGGCTTAGTTTTAGTTTTTGGAAATATTTGATTTATATACACAGCACAATATATAGCTCATATACTGCCTTTTACACTTTATCATTTTGTTGTATGACTTCGTGATAGTCAGCATAGAGTAATGTGTTAACATATTGTTGGCTGCCTAGTTTAATTTCTGAAGGAGATGTGTCCTATCTTGAGTTCATTTTCTCCATTCGTCTTGTAGATGTTAAATAGTGGTGGTGACGTAGCTGCATTTGTACCTAACTCCCTAAATCTATCTCTGATAACAATTGCTTTTAGGTCTTGGCAGTGATTCTAGTGTTGATGTAAAAACTTTTAATCACTTGGATCATGTAGGCAGATACTTGTTTTTAGACATTACTTCCCCTAATGTCTCCCTGTGAACACCATGAAATGCGTTTTCTAAACCCAAGAAAGATGGGGGCACGGAACTTGAATATCTGTCTCTTTTTTTTTATTTTTCTGTTTTATTGTACAAACATTGCCACTACAAAATAGAGTAGGCATATTTGAAGACTTCCATTTCCGTTTCCTACATAAAAATGTCAACTTGTATTATTTAAATGATTTATACCCCTATAACTATTGATGTTTTTTTTATTAAAATACAAAAAGGAGACGTGTTTTTCTAAACCCATTCATCTGGTAATTCATGTCTGCCCCTGCATGTATTGAAAGTACATAAACTTTTAAATTTCAGAAATGCACCTATCCACTTAATAAATTCAAAAATTCCACTATATATTTCAACAACTTTGTTCTTTGGCTCTGCTAAAGCCATATCCAGTAGATGAGAACAGTGTGTGATGTAACCAAACTAAATTTAATACCTTGAGAAGAGTGGATTAAACACAATAAGCAGCTGTGCTATATCTAGAACAGATAAAATACTTCAGAACTAGTAAAACATAAGAGTAGCAAATGCGGGCATACATAACTTTTTACATATCATTTGAAGTTTAGAAGTAACATAATGATTCGTACCTATTTCCAGAATTTACTGAATGTCAAGAACATCAATTCAAATGTGCCAACCACCGATGCATTAATGCACAATGGAAATGTGATGGTGAAGATGATTGTCATGATGGTTCAGATGAAAAAGACTGTGCACGCAAACCAAATGCGACATTGACCTGTAGGCGTAAGTATTATCTGCATAACTATTTTTTCCTACATTCAATATAATAGAAGGAAACATTCCACGTGGGAAAAATTATATATAAAAACAAAGATGAGGTGACTTACCGAACGAAAGCGCTGGCAGGTCGATAGACACACAAACAAACACAAACATACACACAAAATTCAAGCTTTCGCAACAAACTGTTGCCTCATCAGGAAAGAGACACAAGCAGACACATGTGTGGATGGATATGTGCGTGCGTGCGAGTGTATACCTGTCCTTTTTTCCCCCCTAAGGTAAGTCTTTCTGCTCCTGGGATTGGAATGACTCCTTACCCTCTCCCTTAAAACCCACATCCTTTCGTCTTTCCCTCTCCTTCCCTCTTTCCTGATGAAGCAACAGTTTGTTGCGAAAGCTTGAATTTTGTGTGTATGTTTGTGTTTGTTTGTGTGTCTATCGACCTGCCAGCGCTTTTGTTCGGTAAGTCACCTCATCTTCGTTTTCCTACATTCATTTCAACCTGCTTTCTCTATCCAAGCCTGACCTCCCTCTAAAACTATATAAAAAATGACCATCATTCATAACTATTGAAGATTTCTTTGTTAATTCGTTGCTGAAATTTTAAAACTTTTAATACTTCTCTGCATAAAAAAAGTAAATAGGAATAGCGAAATACATATACAGCTAGCAAAGGGATGAGTTGACAGACATTTGTTTTTGTTACAGCTGACAGTTTTAAGTGCATAAACAGCTCAGAGTGCATTCCACTAGTGTGGCGCTGTGATGGTTCCCCAGACTGCACCGATCACTCTGACGAGGACAAGTGCGAGGCGCGCACCTGCGAGAGCTGGCAGTTTGAGGTAATTAATGTTCACTATGTTGTCATTTTGTGACTCTACCGCAAGAATATTTTAATTTCAAAACAGGTTCGCAAAAATTTATTGTGCCGTAGACTGTTGGGCAGACGAACGTGTTTGTTGTGTCATATTACGAAAAGCATAGTTGCTACTCACTATATAAGGGAGATCTGAGTTGCAGATAGGCACAACAAAAAAACTGTCAGACAAAGCTTTGGGCCAAATTGGCCTTTTTCACAATTAGACAACACATATGCACACACGCAACTCGTATGTCATGCAGGGTACCGTATTTACTCGAATCTAAGCCGTACCTGAAAAATGATACTTGAAATCAGTAATAATAAAAAAAAAAATCTGAATCTAAGCCGCACCTGAAATTTGAGGCTTCAAATTCAAGAGGAGAGAAAAGTTTTAGACCGTACCTCCCAGTCGAAACAAAGTTGGTCCATTGTAACAAGAGACACAATTTAGGTCGAATGGATGAAGCTACAGCTACAGTAGTTTGGCTAGAGTCGTAAGCTTAACAGGTAAGCTTTACCGAGTAGTCATTGCTATCTGTGTGTCAGGCGCTCCGTCCGTATTTATACGGGTACCCTTCCTTTTTCGTGTGCTTCGTCTGGTTTGAATCGATTGCTTATTTTGCTTTGATCTGATAGTGATGTTCTCTATGTTATAGTTGTTTTCGTCACTCTAAGCTCAAAATGCGTTATTGTACTGTGTCACGCATTGTTTGTCGCAAGAGAATAATTACCTCATAAGTGAAACAATGTCAAGAGACTGCTATTTGTTGTTACTTACACTGCTGCTTTCTTCGAAAATGATCAACAGGAACCAAATAATAAACTACGTATGGTAGATCTTCTGAACGAGGGTTTAGTGAAAATTTTTCTCCGTTTGAAAATCTTTGCATACGCCTCTTTAGTACATCACATTCTGCACAGAAATTAGTCAACTTAGAATTAAAAATCGAGCCAGTTGCCGTGTTTCATTTCTGACTGTATCGCTATTCAGCATAAGAATAATATGAATATAAACGTGACACGATACGTATATTTTTCCGCGTTTGCTGTTGTCTCACTCTAGTTTCGCTGTTTATTAGGTGGACAGGATTTAAATGATATAGCAGCAAACACGAAAGAATACATGGCATAATGTTTACTTCCTTCTACCCTGTGGAAATGAAATGAGCATGTACAGAAATTGCTTTGACGAAGGTGGACAAGAGAGATAAGAGAAGACAAATAATGTAACCAAATGGAAAATGGTAGAGGACAAGCAACATAACTTCTTATAGATGAAGACTGTAATGCTTCAAGAAGTCCGGATGTGACCTCGGACCAGCAAATGGATATACTCATACAGAATGCACTTCAGCTCTTCAGTGTGTGTGTGTGTGCAGTGGCGTGGGTTTTTGAAACAAAAATACTTGTTCCTTCATTCATAAGGAAATCTCTGGTAAAGCAAGTCATGTGGCAAACCACAGACATGGTTGAAACTTGCTTCCAATGCACAAACTAACCTCACCAGACAATCACGCCTTTTTAAGTGTATGTGCATGCAGTTAGTTTGTGGTTTACAGGTGCCCAGTGGTGTGGGTTATCAGTGCTGTTACGAATTTTAATGATAACGAATGTGAAGAGTAAGACTTACACAGGTGCATGCACCCTCTCCCAACCTCACTCAGAATTATCTGCACATTTAAATTTACTCACATGCAGTAAGACAGCTTAAAAAGTGGGCAGGCAAATTAAAACAGAAGTAAGACACAAGGAAAGCTCAACTAATGACACAGGTAAATGCGGAGTTACAATAAAACAGGGAAAAATTTGGACATTTCACAAAACATGAAAACTTTTGCCAAATTTGTTTTATTGTCAGTTAAAGTAGATGGCAAATCTGTTGGTGAGTGAGTGTTGCCTGCTTGTCTGAATATAAAACTTAGTCTGCTAAAATGTTGCACACTGTGATCTGTACTATACAAGCACCACACACAAAAGGGGTTGTTTTCGTCGGAGTGGGAAGCCATGCGTCACAAACTTGTGAAGATAAGTGACTGGAAGGAGGTAAGCCACAACCGCACAGTGGACTTCACTTATCATGTATCACTTGAGCCACTCTTCTTTCCATCTACATGTGACTATGTACTTCAGTAGGGCTCACTGGTAGCTATGGAGTAGTGTAAACAGTGTAGAGTTGAGACCGAGTGGTCATGTGACCCTCCCCCTATCACTGATGAAATAATTGCAGTGAGATCGTGTCTGTGCCAGCATCTGCCCATTGTATGAAATCAGCACAATAAGGGAATGACACAATAGAATGGCAGAAGGCAGCTATCGTGATGGAATGTGCACGTGACCACACCATGAATAAATTTGCAAGAATTGTTAATGTTGGTGTGGTCTGTGAAAGTTGTCTACAAGGAATGGTGCACTGCTCACAATTGTAACATGGCAGTAATATGGTTGTCATACAAAGTTTGTAGCCAACAGACTGGTGACGAATGTCACACCTTGTCAGTGATGTGCATCTTAAACTGTCAGTGAATGCTGGTCTGAACATGGCTAAGGAAACTGCGTGCACTGCTCATTTGGAGTCGAGCACCTTGCATTAAGATCAGTAGGCAAATGCAACAAAAGATATGATACAAAAAAAGCTATTATTATTGTGAAAGCTGTAAGAATTTATAAAGAAGTTGTAGCATTACCTCCTGTCTCATTATGAGAGGATTGCTGAATAAATTTCTCAAAGGTACGACATTAATTTAACAATCTGTAAACGGTGTAATTTAGTAAAGCACAACCGTCTCAGTCTGGAGGCAACCTCCATACTGTGAGTGTTGGACATCTCAAAAAGATTGTGACGTAACACCAAAGACCACATGTGGAGAATGTGTTTAATTATGCACACTGATAATGTAGGAGCTGTATAGCAAGTGCTATCTGTTAGCAGCCTTTTAAAGCTATTTTGAAACTTCTGTATAAATTCGCAAAAAAATTCTTACAGCTGCCACAATAAACATACCTGTTGTTACACTCATCCATCGGTCTTAATTTTCAACATATTTAATTTTAAAATCGGGGCCCCTTTGCTGGACACCCTGTAGCAGTTAAAACTACCAAAGATGCTGCATTTGATCACAGCCACTTCCAGTGCATGCAGTTTTAAATGTCTTTCATTATAAATTTATTTAGTACCAGATATTTAAAGGATTTTGACAGTCCTTTGCTCTCTATTTTACACACAAGGTACACTTCAGGTGGCTCCACAGAAAGAAATCCGCTGGAGAGATTTGCACAAAGCTGTCTGATCTTGTCGCTTCTCATTTAAATAATGTTGCACATTAAGCTCATGACACACAGTTCATTTGTATCTGCATGTGTAAACGTGCTTTTAGGGGGGACTTCTTCCAACAGAACATAAAATGCATCTCTGTGAAGAACATGGAAATTAATGGAATTCAGTTTTTTATTGGCTTATTATCAAACAGTTAAAATTTTTGTCTCTCATATTAAAGGCCCATTGAATTTTAAATCCCCTCTAACACAATGAGTGAGGTTTTATGATGATTAGTGATTCTTTGTGCACATTGTCACAACACTTTCCTTGGTATTTCAGATACCTAAGGTTAAATGATGTAGTTGAGATATTGTGCTGATCATTACACTTTCATTAACCGTATGCAGAATTTGAGTGTCTTACAGTAGTCTTCCACGCATAAATATGCACCTTTAAAGTAGTGGTAAGGCTAAAGGCCATCATCTTGCAAAACTTCACTAGCAGCAGTACATGGTATTCCAACATATTGTGCTATTTCCTATACTGATGTACAGAGGTCCTCTCGTATAGCTGTGGATATGTGAACTTACTTTGCAATCACTTGTGTACTTCGGCAACATCCCTGCATTAATCCACCCAGCTGGAGTGGGCTGGCTGATTTTGCACAGTTTTTAATGATGTAGGTACAAAAAACACTCTATGGTCAGGGTATCATCTTTCTATAGAACATTGTACAAGGCATGATCAAAATGTAAGGGGAATTTTTTAATTTCATAGGCTATAATACATCCAGTTTCCAATTTTCTTTTTATCTTGTTGGCACAGATGTTCCTGATGAATGTTTGCTTTTTCAGTGGTTTTGAATATTTAATTTATTGTCAGCAGTCAAAAAGTTAGGCGTATTTTTGAGTACTCGGCAAATTTTTTCTTTTGAAGATGATGAATCAAAGAATTTTGATTAAATTTTCCTTGAAAAGTGCAGTTAAGTACAGCAATGCATTCAAAATGTTGACTGTGGCTTATAGTGAATCCACTATGAGTAAGAAAAGAGTTAGCAAGTGGTATAACCATTTCAAGAAGGGACAAGAAGACGTTGAAGATGATGACCGCCTTGGGCGCCCTAACATGTCGATTACTGACAAGAAAAAGTGAAGGAAATGGTTCTGGAAAATTGCTGAATCACCATCAAAGAGGTTGCAGATGATTTCGGCATATCCTTTGACTCAAGCTGAGTAATTTTTATATATGGCATGAAACGTGTAATGGTGAAGTTTGTTCTGAAATTGTTGAATTTTGACCAAAACAGCATCCTGTTGACATCACTCTGGAATTGATGTGTGAAGTCAACTATGATTCAGAATTTCTAAAGGAGGTTATAACAGCTGACAAAACACTGATACGACGTTGAAACCGAAGCCCAGTAGTCCCAATGGGAACTGTCTGAAGAGGCAAGACTGAAAGAAATTCGACAAGTTTGATCACATGTGAAAGTTCTTCTCACTGTTTTTTGCAATTACAATGGGATAGTGCATCATCAGTTCCTGTCTTACAATCATACAGTCAATAAAGAGCACTAATTGGAAGTTACGTACCATTTGCATGAAGCAATCCGAAGAAAATGACAAGAATTTTCACAAAAGATGTGTGAAAATTGCATCACGGTAATGCTCCTGGTCACCTCAGTCCTTATTCATGATTTTTTGTAAAAAGTGTGTTATGTTGCGTTAGCCAATGTGTTCACTGGACATGGTCCCTCTGCAACTTCTATCTATATCCGAGGCTGAAGAGCATGAAAAGATGCTATTTTGCCACCATTGATGACGTATAAACAGAATTTTTGTAAGAGCTTATCCATAGCAAAAAGTGCTTCCAAAATTGGGAAAAGCGGTGGCATAAATGTGTTGTATCCGAGGGGCTTACTTTGAAGGGGACAAAATTGATGTTGATGAATAAATAAAAGTTCTTTAAGTAAAACAAAAATTCCTGTAACTTTTTGATCACACCTCGTATGCAGTCATGAAAGTAAGTACCGTGTTATATGCTCACACCATGTACAGTATGGCTGAGTATGTATTGGCCGTACTGTAAATCCCAGCAACAAGTTCCATTAGTAATAGTTGTGTAACAGATTCCATTTGCATCCCTGGTGTCAAAAATACTTATCAGTTTAACACAAGTGGAATATAAATCGCCTCGTTTTGAGTCATGAGGCAGAGTGTGCTAAAGCTTTTCTCTCTCATATTCTCAGGCATTAAAATGTAGTAACACAATAATTATGGTAATGTTCAATGGTACTAATAATTTTCTAAGTGTGTGTGTGTGTGTGTGTTTTTTTTTTTTTGTGTGTGGTTTTTTTTTAGCACAAACCTGACTCTGTAGTGATCTCCATCGCTGTATTGGAGTAGTGGATCACATCTCCAGTTTTAAAAGGAAGCCAATGGCCTGTCTATTAAGAAACAATAACAACTGCTCTCATTTGTGTACACATACTTATCCCAGTACAGCTAAGAACCCTTGTACCCAACCAGTAAAGGTTGGGAGTCAACCTGAATGTATCTTTTGGAACTTACTGTATCACAATATTTTGCCATACATTTTGAGCTTTTGGCCAAAAGCCCAGTTTCTACAGTACGCACACACACACACACACACACACACACACACACACACACACACACACGCGAAAGAACCTCCTCCTTGTCAGTGTTTCCCTTACACTCTTTTCTTCACCAATTATGCAAAGAACCTCCTCATTCCTTATTGTAATAAGTTAATTTGATTTTCAGCATTCTACTGTAGCAGGATATCTCAGGCACTTCCGTTGTGTGCTCTTCCAGCTTTCCCCCAGCCTATGACTATTCCTATTTTTAATGTTATAAGCATTATCATTATTTAAGTAAGGTATTGTCTGAAAAGCATTTTGTGTGTATAACCTTGGTCTGATGTAAGAGAGGATCTGAGGCCACTGATGTGTGCTTGTCAGTACAATTTGTCTTCATTACACTTTGCATCTAACCCTACAATGTAGCCTCATAGTGTAATTTACCAGAGGTTTCCTAACAAATGATGGATTGTACAGCATTTTTATGAAGAGTATTTGTTGCTTAAAATCCAATGCCACATTGCATGGTGAATAGCTCGGGTATCATTACCATTGACCGATGCATTGTTGCTAAAGATAAACTACTGTGCAACAATTGAGATCACTGTGACACTTGTTAATTGTATCTACATCACTTCGTGTGTTACAGTGTAAGTCAGGCAAAAGATGCATCTACCAGTCGTGGCGCTGTGACGGAGACAATGACTGCCCGGATGGTTCGGACGAACTGAACTGTAGCTCCGCCGGTATGATACCCACGACTGTAGCTCCGATTAGCCCAGAGGTAAGTTGGATTTTTATAGATGCTTCCTTTTTAACTTAATATATATTGTGCCTGCCACTAATGGAATCGCTATAGTCGTTAGGGGTGAGGAAACGAGAAGGTGGTCAGTGGGAAGGTGTGCAGTAGGAAGATGCAGTACCCCTTGTGGTGCATCAGCCAGTAGGATCATTCTGTTCTTCAAATAATAAATAAATAAAAAAAATATGAAAACACTGCAAGAAATAAATGCTCGAACATAAATGGAGATGTTAGCGAAGCTTGCAGCTTCCTCTGTTGTGTATGACCACGAACACCGTATGTGCAGTGCTCTCAATACATTGCAAGTGTCTTTCGTGGCCAGAACAGTGTTCTGTGTAGCTGCAAGTGTGTTGCGTTGGAACTAAGTGAAAATTTTTGGTGCTCGTATGGTGAGTGCTTCCTTGACCGAGGTAGCTAAAGTATTAAGTGTTTCAAGAGGCACCATGTCAAAGATTTATACTGCTTACAGGTAAAGAAAGAAAGAAAAAATTGGCCACTAAATCTCAGTGCAGACGTGTGTGTGTGTGTGTGTGTGTGTGTGTGTGTGTGTGTGTGTGTGTGTGTGTGTGGGGGGGGGGGGGGGGGGGGAGGGGGAGGGGGTTGAGAGGACGACGATAAGAGGATGACAGCTGCAAAAAGCACAGCAAAACTGAGGGCCACACTCATGAGCCATGTCAGCACCAAAACAACACGAAGGGAGCTCCTTAATGAGAGTGTTGCTGGGCGAGTTGGAATTCTGAATCACTCATCAGTGTTGCAAATGCTCATAATAGGAAACTTATACTAATGATGAATGGGAGAAAGTCGTTTTATCAGATGAATCTTGCTTGTTTCACACCGTTTCCAAATTCTTGCCACGTTTATGTCCCGAGAATGAAACGAGGTGGAGATGCAGTGATGATTTGTGCACTTTATTGTGATATTCTGTGGGTACTGTGGTTACTCTGCAAGCATGCATTACTGCAAAGAATATGTAACTATTTTGGATCATTGTGTCCATCCCATGCTACAGTGTCTTTTCTCAAATGGTGATCCTGTGTTCCAAGACAACAGGCGCCCCGGTCACACAGATCACATCATCCGAGACTGGTTTTTTGAGCATGTGGACGAGCCGTTTCATCTCCCTCGGCCACCGCAGATGCCAGATATCGATGCTATTGACTGTTTGTCATCTACGTCGGATAGAATGGTGTGCGATTGGTCGCTAGCCACCTCAGGTGTTGTTACCTGATCTTGCAACTACTTTGCAGGAAGAATGGTGTAAGACTCTCATGAAACCCTTACGGGACCTGTATTTATCCATTCTGAGATAACTGGAAGCTGTTTTGAAAGACAGCAGGTTCCCTACACCGTGTTAAGCACAGTAATGAGTTGTGTTTTGGCTGGTTACTTATTGTTGTTCGCTCCCTGTAACTTTATAGTGTGTCTGCTTTTGGGTGTATCTTAGACAAGTGTCATATATGTCCACACATGTACAGTGATGGCAATTTTGGAATTCTAATGTTCATTATGATATGTAGGAAACACAGAAAATATCACTGGAACTAATTTGAAAAATATTATTCTGCAACTCCATGAAATTTTCCTTTTGAATTGAGTATCTGAATAAGTTTTGGGCTTGCAGCTGGTCATTGTTTACTACACTCCACGATATTTCGACTGAGCACATGCCAGTCGTTTTCGGTTGAGTCAGACAACTTGTACTGATAACACTATTAGTGCAATTTGTGTATTCCACATATGCACGAGATAGTGATGGCGGACTGAGCGCTCTACTCAGTAGGCAGAGCTCTCACTGGCGGAACTGTGGAAGTAAGCTGTGGCTCGCCAGCACCATTGACGAACTCTGCCATTGTGTTTAGAACAAATTGTGGAAATTGTGGAGTTACACACATTGTCCAACAGATATCTGGTTCATCTGATTTTTCAAAAACTGTATTTCCACAGGTTCTTGAATAGCAGAGTCCAAAAAGATGATGTTGTAACTAAATTATTGTTTTATCATGCACCATTGACTGTCCATGGGATATGAGGGCTGTTCAAAAAGTATCAGACTTTCATTTATACACTCATGTTCAGAAAAAACAGAATGCCTTGAATGACTATGATCAGGATGTTTACATTCACAGGACATGTTCTGCAGAAATGATTAGCGATTCAGTCACCTTGGTTCAGCATGTCTCCTGCTGCCTGGGCCCTGATAACTTGTTCCGTGCAAGATGGCATCTAAGTGTATAAGGTGCAAATGGCATCCTGTGGTATAATCATCAGGGATGCATTCACCTGGTTCCAAAGTTCATCTGTGGTGGATGGCCTGTGCCAAAGGTCATCTGTGGTGGTTGGCTTTGGGACACAACACTGCACCCGTCATTGCACCATACCCCACACATTTTTGATTGCCGACATGCCTGGTTATCTGCTGGGTCAGGGCAAAAGGCTGACATCCTGTGACACCGAGAAGAAACTTTGTGCAGCAACATGTGATCGTGCATTGTCTTGCTGAAAAATGGAATCTGGGGTGTTTTGGAGAAAGGGTGTGGCAACAAGTCGCAGGATGCCATTCACATAGGTCACACTGGTCACAGTGCTCTGGACACACACCAGCTGTGATTTATGGTGGTACCCAATGGCACCCCACACCATAAGGCCTCAAGCTGGTCCTCTACGTCTTGTGCAAATGCAGTCACTGTGATGCCGTTCCCCTGCCTGTAGCGAACTGAAATGTGGCAGTCATTTTCAAACAAACGGAACCTGGATTCGTCTGAAAACACTATCAGATGCCATTCCTGTCTCCATACACTATTACCGTCTAGCACGTCTCTGCACATTCGTCAAAGGTAGGAGGAGAAGCAAATGACACGCACATAATCTGTGCCGTAATAAACGCCAATTTACTTTCACTCCTGATAATTTACGGTGTGTTCCACTGTTGTGCCAGAGCTGAGGAGAACGCAGATCTTTCCTGCAATACCATTTGGATGAAGTATCAATCTTCTTGGGTGATGGTCTCGGTGGTGCATCCTTCCGTGAACCATTCAGCACACACCCATTGCACTGCTGCACTTTGTCTCTCATGAGTAGCAATTTCCTGGATGGATGCATCACATTCTCTCATGCCAATAATGTGCCCTCTTTCAAACTCACTGATTTGACTGCGAGAAATAGTGCACATCAGTTCAAGTCACACTGATACGTTACCTTCGGTTTATAGCAACAATGCGAGCCAGAGATGCGTTTTACTGGTAGGAGGCATTGCCCCACGATATCGATGTTGACCTGGAACACGCGGGGGCGACATGGTTCAAATGCTTATCATTTCTACAGAACATACTAATGTGTATGGCCAGTGAAAATGAATGTTCTTTCTCTAGTCATTAAAAGGGTTGTTTTTTCTTCTTAACATGGGTGTAAATCAATCTTTATTCAGATACAATTGTTTGGTACCAGTCACCTTCAAAGTAATCCCCCTACACCTTCTACAGACCTCTTAAAATGCTGCTACCACTGCTGAAAGCATCACTGGAAAGATTCTTTAGGTATTGCGTGCAGCTGCTCTACCTGCATAATGTCTTCCCCATTCTGAAATTTGATCTCTTTCAAAGTCTTCATCAGTTTAGGGAAAAGCCAGAAGTCATTTAGAACTAGGTCAGACGTAAGAGAAGGCTGACACATAATAGCCATGTGGTGGTTGTTCAAAAAACTCTGAATTAATTGAAGTATTAGCGGGTTGCATTGATGTGGTGAAAGTGTCAACTGCCTGCTGCACCAATGACATTGTTCCACGTTTATGTCATTTTGCCCACAACACAAAATGGGACTGCTTGTTTCCACAGTCGAAAAAAATAAAAAATAAAAGTAAAGAAACTGACATGCACACTACTGACATAAAGACTATGCATACCTCAATATCATTGTTGGTTTCAACAACAAAAACTGGGTTGGATTCTTTCTGAGTAGCTCTCATACAACGTCTGACAATAACAGACTAGGTTGGTTGTAAAAGACAAGTGCATTGTTGATGTTCGGAGCATCTGATCTGTGCGCGGGCGTGTGTGTGCACGTATCTGTTCGCCTAGAGAGAGAGAGAGAGAGAGAGAGAGAGAGAGAGAGAGAGAGAGAGAGAGAGAGAGTGAGTGAGTGAGTGTCAAGTTTTCATTCTCTTTTATGTTTGCCTGCCGATTACTCACTATTCTGTGACCGGTCTCCTGAACTCCTACATTTTTTTCATTTGGCCAGAACTTTTCTTTATTTGGACGTTCGGCGGAGTTAACAAAACAATACTTTTGCACAAAGCAACTTTTTTTGGGCTTTACTGGTAAATAATCTGTGGAAATATGCATGGCAGAAAGTGTGATGAACTATAATGGTGAGTAACAGTTGGATAAAGTATGAAATCCTGAAGTGTCCAGAATTTCCTCCATATGAAGAAGACTGAGTACGCTGATGGCCACGGCAAGCGGCAGCTCTGTGGACCGCAGAGTTCTGCATTCTGCCAGCGAGGGCAGTGTCTGCCATGTAGTATGGTTAGTGAGTCACCACAATCTGAGTGCATACGCAAAATACACACAGTGGGTTAATGAGTTGTGAGATGGGAGAAGTTCCTTTCAGTCTTCGATTGTTCGCATAGTGATGACTGGCAGGTGCCCAGTCCAAATATTGTGGAGTGTCATAGACGATGACCAGCTATAAGCCCGAAACGTCTTATGTTAGTCTATTAGCCCTTTAACTGCTGCAAACGTGCTCTTTGCATTCCCTACTGAGGCGGCTTTTGTTTGTGTTGTACTGCTTGCCATATACTTGTGTGTGTACTGAGAGACTGCATTCTGTCTGATAAGTAATACTTATTGTCCAGTTTTTGCAAAACTGTTAGGTGAAAAATGTGATTCTTGTTCACCTTAGTCTGTTATCTTCACTTGCTAACGATCCGTATTTCTTTTTATTATCCATCATACTTACTGTGCTGCATCAAATTTAGTGGAACATTGCATGAATTTTTATTGAATTTGCAGAGTTAAAAGTGCATTGTGTGAGCTTTGCGTGTGGTTGATTTTAGCTCACACATGTCGTGAATGGAATACAGGTAAGATGTTGCAATTTTATGTAAAATTGAAAGCAGAACAATCTCATTTCACTCTTGAGTTATTGGGTTTTATATCCAAAGGATGGTTGGGCGTGCCGCGCCCATTTGTGTCCTCATGTCTCACGAATTGTTCTGTCATGACAATGGTCATGTCTCATAAATGATTCAAGACACCAGAATGAGGTTTCTTGGAAATGGTAGTGCACAATGAGGTGTGCATACTGTAGGTAAATACTTGAAACTTTTTTATTCACAGAGATGTGGAAACAACTGATCCACAGCAGTGAGAGGTCGACAGCTCAGGACACATTCAGATGTCTGTGGCACTGTTGGAAAATTCAAGCAGCACATATACACATGCACCAAACCTAGGTGTTTCATTAAATCATCCAGAAAGTAAACAGTGTAAAGTCAGAACTAGCTCGTTAAGCACACTTAGTTTGCAAGTAAACTGTGCTAAGTGATCATTAATGTGTTTTTAAGAATAAAATTATGGTTAGAATTTACAGCTTTAAAAATTTGTCACTTACAAATATTTGAATACAATGACTTCTTGATTTATGTGAATAAAAAAAGAATTACCTCAGATGTACTTAAAGTATTTTCTTTATGGGAAATAATTGAAACTTTACTGTGCCGTTTCTCAAAACAACCTGCTTGTCCTTTACCACCTTTACAATTGAGGTTTTCAAATATTTCCATCACTATTGAAGATAGCAAAACAAGTTTTTCCAACTGCACCAGTATTTCAACATTGGCTGCTTTTTAATGGTATGTTTCCAGTGGTGAATATGTCAGTGAAATTTTGTACTTAAATTTGCTCCAGGAATATTGGGAAAATACGAATCCTGAAGACTGCCTGAACAAAATTGCCATATAGTAAACATAATAATAATGATGATGATTATGATAATTATTATTACTATTACAGGCTGTGCTATCAGGCTTGAGATTCACATTCCTTGGCTTTTCTGGAAATATTAGGTTGGTGCATAAGTTTGTAGCATTTTTGCTTTGCATGTTGGTATTCCAGTTGCTATGGATTTATTGATTGTTGTTTTTTATTTGAATTTATGTATTGTCATTTTATCATTAGGAGATAGAATTTAGCTGTGGACTCTAGAAAATGGACTGCCAAGTGGAGAAATAAGAACATTTCCAACATATTCTTCTGTTTAAGTTCAATAGAGGAGTGACAGCAGTGGAGCCAGCGAGAAACAATGGTACCGTGTATAGGGATAATGCCATTGGATAAAGCATGACGAGAACATGGTTTTCTCATTTTAAGGTGGTTTAATGACCCATATCAGTGTACTTGAGAACTGGCAAATGTTATGAACTGTGATCATTTCACCATTGTGCTACATATGCATGCAATGGGAAAGGTTGAAAAATCCGGTGTATGGGTACCACAAGCTCTAAGAAAAATCATAAAAATCAGCTGGTTACATAAGTGCATCTCTACTTGCTCATTGTCATTTGGCTCGTGGACAACACAACCATTCCTCTCCTGGTGACGAGAAATGTGTCTTAATGCTAACACAGGGAAAAGAAAGGAATGGTTGAACCCAAACAAAGCAGCTACTCCCTGTACAAAGTCCTATTTGCATCCATAAAAGGTAACTTTATACATCTGGTGGAACAGGAATGGTGAGGTGTATGTTATAACCTTTAATCACTAATAAAGTGCATGGAGATACAAAAGTAGAACACTAGCGGGTTACATGTTACTAACTCCGTATCTGTCATTCGACTGCCGGGCCGTGACATGCGGCCGGCGCCGTTCATAACCAGGTGGCGCTCCCGTGCTCGGCCGAGCTGCAGAGCGCCTCTATCGCCGTGTTCGCGTACTAACGTAGCGGCACTTTTGAATGTCATGGCACTGTCACAACACTTTTCCCCCCTTGAAAAAAAAAACGCTCACTTTCGTGGAGACACGGACAGTGCGGAGACATCAATGGCCTCTTGGGAGGTCCCAAGAAGAACCCGCGGAGAAACACGAGAGAATGGTCGAAAATGTCCAGGATGGAAGCTGGCGTGTGGAACGTGCCTCCTGGACGAGATGATGGGTGAAAACTCTGGAGCAGCATCCATAGGTGTCGTGGACCTGGGGGTGTGCTCCAGCGAGATGGGTCCCGGAGAAGGCGGCGTCGCGACTGGGGCCGGTTCCGGCGTACTCGGAAGCGGTAGCGACGGCGGCGGCAGCAACACGCCCGGAAGATCGGCAGCAGCGACAGGACTGGCTCCTCGGGCTGGTGGAGACGAAAAAAGGGGCGGTGGTACCGGCGTGGCCACAACTCGTGGGTGCATCTGGTCGTAATGGCGAACAACCATGCCGTCGTCCGTATGTATTTCACAAAGCCGGCGGCCGCGAAGAGCCTGGACCATCCCTGGAATCCATTTAGGGCGAGATCCATACCCCCGTGCCCACACGTCGGCACCCACCGGGTATTTTCCCGCACTAGGGGACACAGGAGAAGGCCTGACAGGGTGAAGCAGATGCAGTAGAGTGCGCAGTTGGCGGCCATGCAAGAGTTCAGCAGGGCTGCGATCACCCAGAGGCGTGAAGCGATAAGAACTCAGAAATTGCAACAGAGCGTCATCTGTGGAAGAATCACTAAGGAATTTTTTCATTTGGCTTTTGAAAGTGCGGACAAGGCGCTCGACCTCCCCATTCGATTGCGGATGGAAGGGCGGTGCTGTAACACGATGAATCCCTTGTCCAGTACAAAAATCACGGAAGGCCTGCGAAGAGAACTGAGGGCCATTGTCCGTGACAATCGTGGATGGAAGACCTTCTAGCGCAAAGATTTTTGACAAAGCCAGCGTCGTCGCCGCAGTGGTGGGCGACGGACAGCGAACAACAAACGGAAACTTCGAGAAGGCGTCAATCAACAGTAGCCAATAAGTGCCGAGGAAGGGGCCGGCAAAGTCAGTGTGCACCCGTTCCCACGGCTGCGCCGGATCAGGCCACAGAGAGGGCAGAGTACGAGGCGCAGCCAGTTGTTGAACACACTGATCACACGCAGCGACCATGTGGGCGATGTCCGAATCGATACCGGGCCAATAAACGTGCCTGCGGGTCAGGGACTTAGTCCGAGAAATCCCCCAATGGCCCTCATGCAATAGTTTGAGAACAGCTTTGCGAAGAGAGGCGGGCACCACAACCCGTGGAGATGCGCCATCCGTGGTCAGAAGAACAACACCCTCACGAACAGACAGACAAAGGCGCAAGGCATGGTAGTTGCGAAGGGGATCCGACGCCCGGCCCTTGGTCCTGTCTGGCCAACCCCGCTGAACAAAACCGATCACCTGACGCAGGACCGGGTCCCGCGCAGTAGCCGACGCGACCTACGAACCTGTAAGTGGAAAACCCTTGACCGCACGACGTTCTTCCTCATCAATGTGGAAACAGAGGAGTTCATCGCGATCGAAAACCGGGTCGGGGCCCATCGGCAAACGCGACAATGCGTCAGCTTTGGCGTGCTGGGCCGTGGGGCGATAGTGAATCTCATAGTGAAAACGAGACAAGTATAAGGCCCAACGTTGCAGGCGGTGAGCTGCCTTATCCGGAAGCGACGCCGAGGGGCTGAACAGAGAGACCAGCGGCTTGTGGTCGGTGATGAGGTGAAACTTAGAACCATACAAAAAAACGCTGAACTTTTTCAGCGCATAAATGATAGCGAGCGCCTCCTTTTCTATTTGAGAGTAACGCCGTTGGGCATCGTTGAGGGTCTTGGAAGCGTAGGCGATGGGTCGTTCCGACCCATCCTCATACCGATGGGCGAGAACAGCCCCTAGGCCATACTGTGACGCGTCAGTCGCCAGAACCAAGTGCTGACCCGGACGGAATGTGGCAAGACAAGGCGCCGACTGCAAATGAGCCTTCAGGCGGACAAAAGCCTGCTCACACTCGGCGGACCAACAGAAAGGAACGTTTTTGCGTAACAGCTGATGCAGAGGATGAGCCACCGCCGCCGCGGAGGGAATGAATTTGTGATAATAAGCAACCTTGCCTAGAAACACCTGAAGTTCTTTGACCGTAGACGGCCGGGGTAGAGCGGTAATGGCCGCAACGTGCTGTCGTAGAGGGCGTATACACTCACGGGACAAGTGTAAACCAAGATACACAATGGAGGGTTGGAAGAACTGAGACTTGTCCAGATTGCACTTCAACCCTGCTGAATGCAGAACCCGAAACAGTGAATGCAAATTGCGAAGGTGCTCCTCAGTGGAGGCCCCCGTGACAATATCATCCAGGTAGTTGATGCAGCCAGGAACGGAAGCCGTGAGCTGTTCCAAAAACCGCTGAAAAATGGCCGGCGCGCTAGCGACGCCAAATGGTAACCGCTGGTACTGATACAACCCACAAGGAGTGTTGATGACGAGAAATTCCTTGGAAGATGCATCCAACGGCAACTGATGGTACGCCTCCGATAAGTCAAGTTTGGAAAAGAACTGGCCCCCAGCGAGCTTGGTAAATAACTCCTCAGGACGGGGAAGAGGATAAGTGTCAATGAGGCTTCGAGCGTTGACAGTGGCTTTAAAATCACCACACAATCGCAGACTCCCGTTTGGTTTAGAAACCACCACGATGGGTGATGCCCATTCGCTGGAGGTAACAGGAAGTAGAATCCCCAAAGCCGTTAACCTGTCTATCTCAGCTTTGACAGGCGCACGCAACGCCATCGGAATAGGGCGTGCCCGGAAAAACTTAGGGCGAGCCGTAGGTTTAAGAGTAATGTGGGCATCAAAATCCTTGGCACGACCCAGACCAGCAGAGAACACGGACGAGAATTCAGAACACAAGCCATCCAGCTGTGGATACGGAATGTCCTCAGATATGAGGTGCACATCATCATCAATGGAAAACCCGAACAACTGAAAAGCATCATAACCGAACAGGTTTTCAGTGCCCGCATGATCCACCACATAAAATGTGAGGGGCCTAACAACAGACTTGTAGGCAGTGGAAGCATCGAACTGGCCAACGATAGGAATTTTCTGCTTATTATAAGTTCTCAGATTTCGCGTAACGGGAGACAAGGGAGGGGAGCCCAACTCCAAATACGTGCGAGAATTAATGAGAGTTACTGCAGAGCCAGTGTCCACTTGCATGCGAATGTCTTTATCCAGAACACGAACAGTAACAAACAACTTATTCATTCGAGAAAGCACACAGTTAACATCCATGTCCGATGCCTCGTCCTCGTCGACAGGAACTTTAGGGGACTGACACACAGAAGCAATGTGGCCTTTTTTCCTACAGGAATTACACGTGGCCCAATGTTTTGGACACGCCGCTCTGTCATGCTGTACGAAACAACATGGACAAGAAGGAAGGGCAGAACGAACCTGCTTCTGCGGTTGCTGTTTTCGCTGCGAGCGTGGCGGCCCAACGCGACGTTGTTGACGCGAGTGCACCGCCACCACATCGGCGTTTCCCTGTGAAACAGGCACATTGTCTGCGTCGAAAGTGGTCTGGACAGCGCCTACATCACACCACGTGTCTATTTGCGCACCAGCAGCGTGAGACACTTCAAACGATTGAGCGATGCTGAGAACTTCCGACAACGACGGGTTTGGCAATTGTAAGGCACATTGCCGAACTTCTTTATCAGGAGCAAGCCGTAAAATAGCGTCCCGAACCATTGAATCAGCGTAAGACTCATGATGAGTGTCCATGACAAACTGACATTTCCGACTCAGACCGTTTAGTTCCGCCGCCCAAGCCCGGTAAGATTGATGGGGCTGTTTACGACACCGGTAAAAAGCCACGCGGGCGGCAATGACATGGGTGTTTTTTCGGTAATAGTTAGACAATAAGTCACACATTTCTTGGAAGGACAGAGAGGCAGGTTCCCGCAGAGGGGCTAACTGAGATAGCAGCTGATAGATCCGTGGGGAAATCCAAGATAGAAATAACGACTTACACATTGGAGCGTCGACAACGCCGAGAGCCAAGAAGTGTTGCTGCAAACGCTTCTCATAATCCTCCCAGTCTTCAGCAGCCTCGTCATAAGGAGGGAACGGAGGCGGAGAAAAGGAAGACAGACGATGAGTAAGCGACGTCGACAACGCCTGAATAGCAGCCGTCAGCTGTGTTTGTTGTTCAATAAGCGCTTGCATAAGCTGTTCCATGTCTGCCCCAACACGAACACACAAGTCCACAACGCAGGAAAAAAAATATCCGACCTCGTCGCCAAAAAGTGTTATAACCTTTAATCACTAATAAAGTGCGTGGAGATACAAAAGTAGAACACTAGCGGGTTACATGTTACTAACTCCGTATCTGTCATTCGACTGCCGGGCCGTGACATGTGGCCGGCGCCGTTCATAACCAGGTGGCGCTCCCGTGCTCGGCCGAGCTGCGGAGCGCCTCTATCACCGTGTTCGCGTACTAACGTAGCGGCACTTTTGAATGTTGTGGCACTGTCACAACAGTGTACTATGGATTACTTCCCCCAAGGTGTAACCACCACTGCTGACATTTATTCTCAACAACTGAGATGTCTTGTAGACATAGTCCAAGAACAATGACTAGGTGGGCCATAGGGAGAGTCGCTATTCCACAATGACACCTGACCTCATTCTGCTAAACTGACAAAAGACTCTATACATGTATTGAGTGAAGAAGTCATTCCTTACCCATCTTATTCACCTGATCTTGTGCTCTCAGATTTTTACCTTTTCTGCTCTCTATCAAATACCCTTCAGAGACCACCTTATCCTGACAAAACTGCACTCCGAAGATGACTCTACAAGTTGTTTGCCTTAGAACCAGGTGGTTTTTACAGTTGCAGAATCTGAGTTATCCGAGTCTTGGCAGACTGTTGTAAATAGTGAACAAGGATATATTCTTGATCACTATTGTCTTTTATGTTTGTTTAATTTATGGAAAAATGCTATGGACTTGTGTACCGACCCAATACCCATGTGAGATACTATTGTTGCTTAGTATTTCAGAAGACAAAGTTGCAGGCATTAATCATACAGCACAGTACCTGCCACCCACTTTGTGTACCATGCTTCTGCATAAGTTTGTCTTGATATTCTGATTGTATTAAAAATGTTCTTTTGGGGACCATCTATTTTTCCTTCTCTCTTTTTTTCAGGTCCAGTTTTTTTTTCTCAGGTTGTAATGCTTGGTAGAATTTACAGCACAAAAAATGAAGTGTGTTAGTTGTATGACGATGTCTCGGTGAATTCTCAGTTTTATAATACAGTCTTTTTACGAATCTTAACTGAATGTTTTCCTCATACAGGCATCGTGTTCGGAGTGGATGTTCAAGTGTAATGATTCGGGCAAGTGCATTCCCTACTGGTGGAAGTGTGACAGGGTGCCTGACTGTGTTGATGGATCAGACGAGGTCGGTTGTAGATTTATGCCGAACCCTCCGACTGACACTTCTGAACATGTACCGGATCCCACAGAAGGTCCAAGCTGCCCTAAGCAACACTTCAGATGCTCTGCAGGTAGGTAACTATAACTCCAATTTTGATGAGCTGTACATTTACTAAATGTGTGAACAGTTACTACGTTCGCTGAGAGACTGGTCACCAGTATCTTTAATTGTACTCAGTTTGTTGGATAGGCACATATAAATGTTGCATTAACCTTCTGTACAATGTAGTTTTTTATATTTTTCCCCCAAAATGTGTTTCACCACTGCTGTGGCAAAGTTCAGGCAGATTGTATTTCATGGTCTGGAGAGTTATTATGTGCTTAGTAAGTGGACAACGGATGGAAAAGACTCACTGTGGTTTAATAACAAAAGTTGGAAGATGCTGAGAAGATCTATGCATGAAGCATACAACTACTATCACCATCACACCTAGCAAACACCCTCCTGCGGGTCCGTGGGTTAGAATAGGCTCGAGGTATTCCTGCCTGTCGTATGAGGCGACTAAAAGGAGTTTCACACGTTTCAGCCTTTATGTGATGGTTCCCAGTAGAATTTGACCTCCATTCTTCAAAATTTTCCCAAAGAGTGAGCCAGTTGGGGAAGGGCGCCTTACAAGATGCATCGTTTCCATCGTGCATTGAGATCTTTAGCCCACTTTCTCATTGTCACATTGCAGTCCTGCCCATTCTCCATCTCTTGGTCAACGACACCTTCCAGGGTGCCTTTTCCACCATGCACTATGCAGTGTCTATTTCTGCGTCGACGATGACCATGGACTTCTTTGCACCTGATATCCAGCACGGTAGCCAGTCTGTTGTGGTGGGGCCGCCATGTACCTTGTTGGTTGTAACCCCCTGACCACACAGGGATCGCTCTGCTGATGCCTGCGCCGTTAAATCCCCACTTATGCCAAGGGGTAGATGCCCATCCCCCTGGGGCATTGGGATTCCCGGCAATGGCCATCCTGCCAGGTGGCGTTTGCTGTGGCTGGGTGGCACCTGTGGGGAGGTCCCCTGGTTGGTGGCATCAGGGCGACGACATGCGATGAAGCGTAGTCCATTATCTCTTGCTGGTGGTGAAACACCAGCAGTCTCTAACTGATTACGAGCTCAATTCAACACACAGAAGTATGACCCCAAATCGCTCCACTCCCTGGCGACACCATGGGAGGAACGTTAGGTTAAAGATGGCAGTAGATCTTATTTGCCCCGGTACCTTGTATGTTCGAGAGCTGATGGGGAAACTTTCATGACAATGAAGCCGTAGTTTTTTGTTGAGCATTTAGTTCGGGGCGTTAACGGCGCAGGCATCAGCAGAGTGATCCCTGTGTGGTCAGGGGGTTACAACCGACAAGGTACATGGCGGCCCCACCACAACAAACTGGCTACCGTGCTGGATATCAGGTGCAAAGAAGTCCATGGTCATCGTCGACGCAGAAATAGACACTGCATAGTGCATGGTGGAAAAAGCACCCAGGAAGGTGTCCTTGACCAAGAGGTGGAGGGCTTGTCCAAAATGAGATCTGGGTCAGTCTTGATCAAAACAGCATCCTCTGCCCAGTCACGGGAGTTACTTGCTTGTGACAAGCTGGGGGATGTTTCAGTAACCATAAGAGCTTAAATAGGGTCCAGGGTATCATTTCACAGACACCTTCTTTTGCAGTCCGATGGTGAGCTGTACGCCAATTTAGATCGGCGAGGTGTACATTTCATCTGGCGTGTCCACTGGGGTCCGAAGAATAATCAGGTTGCCACCAGTGCCTTCATCTTTGAGGGTGATACATTGCCTGAGAAGGTCAAGGTGATGGCCTACTGGTGTGATGTAAAGCCCTATATCCCTCCCCCAATGTGGTGCTTTAAGTGCTGGAAGTTCAGCCATATGTCTTCCCACTGTACTTCCAGTGTCACATGCCGAGATTGCGGATGCCCATCACATCCCAATACTCCATGTGCCCCACCTACCATTTGTGTCAACTTCGGAGTGCACCATTTGCCTTGCTCATATGACTGCAGGATTCTCCAAAAGAAAGAAACCTGGGCAGACTGACCTACACTGAGGCTAAGAGAAAATTTGAATGCGTACGTCCTGTGCGTATGACCTCATCTTACGCCGCCACAACAACAGTTCTGGCACCATCAGCTCTGCCAACCCAGGTCACCTCTCAGAGCCAGAAGACTACACCTACCATCTTCATGGTGGGGGGCATTTCCCTCCCTGTTGCTCCTGCACCACCTACTTCGGGAGCAACCCCCGCCCCCCAACCATCGGGGAATTCCGTCCCCACTTCTAAACCAGCGAAGTGTAAGTCGTCTTCAGCTTCTCTTGCTGGGAAGGGGTCCCTTGGGTCACTCCCTTCCCAGGTTTCTTCTAGTACGAAAGACGACACCCGCCAGTGGCTGAAGAGCCCAAAAGCAGCTGGTCGTAGGGCTTCACGCTTATCCTCAGTCCTGGAGACTGAGTCAGTGAAGTCCTCCCCGCCAGGGAAACCCAAGGAGCAGTGAGAGAGATCCAAAAAGAAAACCCCAAAGACCAAGGAAATTGCAGAGGCACCCACACCACCGCTACGCACAAGCTCTGCGGCTGAGGATGGGGTGGGGGTTTGGTGTCCGCCCAGGACCTAGATCTCACCAGACCCTCAAGACACAACGGATATAGACTGCGCAGGCAATAAATCGGTGGCTGCAGGTGACGAGTCTGAGGCGCAAACAGCCTCATTGAATGTTCCATGCCTTCCCAGTCTCATGATGTCATCCTCCAGTGGAATTGCGGTGGTTTTTTTCACTGCCTGGCTGAGCTACAGCAACTGTTAAGCTTTACACCTGATATCTGCATTGCCCTCCAGGAAACCTGGTTCCCAACACTGCAGACCCCTGTGCTACATCTACATCTACAAATATTCCGCAAGCCACCCAACGGTGTGTGGTGGAGGGCACTTTACGTGCTACTGTCATTACCTCCCTTTCCTGTTCCACTCGCGTATGGTTCACGGGAAGAACGACTGCCGGAAAGCCTCCATGTGCGCTCGAATCTCTCTAATTTTACATTTGTGATCTCCTCGAGAGGTATAAGTAGGGGGAAGCAATATATTCGATACCTCCTCCAGAAACGCACCCTCTCGAAACCTGGACAGCAAGCTACACTGCGATGCAGAGCGCCTCTCTTGCAGAGTCTGCCACTCGAGTTTGCTAAACATCTCCGTAACGCTATCGCACTTACCAAATAACCCTGTGACGAAACGCGCCACTATTCTTTGGATCTTCTCTATCTCCTCTGTCAACCCGACCTGGTGCGGATCCCACACTCAATAATACTCAAGTATAGGTCGAACGAGTGTTTTGTAAGCCACCTCCTTTGTTGATGGACTACATTTTCTAAGGACTCTCCCAATGAATCTCAACCTGGCACCCGCCTTACCAACAGTTAATTTTATATGATCATTCCACTTCAAATCGTTCCGTACGCATACTCCCAGATATTTTACGGAAGTAACTGCTACCAGTTTTTGTTCCGCTATAATATTACCGTACAATAAAGGATCCTTCTTTCTATGTATTCACAATACATTACATTTGTCTATGTTAAGGGTCAGTTGCCACTCCCTGCACCAAGTGCCTGTCCGCTGCAGATCTTCCTGCATTTCACCGCAATTTTCTAATGCTGCAACTTCTCTGTATACTACAGCATCATCTGTGAAAAGCCGCATGGAACTTCAGGCACTATCTACTAGGTCATTTGTATATATTGTGAAAAGCAATGGTCCCATGACACTCCCCTGTGGTACACCAGCTCTGCGGCTATAAGGGATATTACAGGAACCATAGCGACCATAAACGAGTGTCGGGTGGAGTTTGCGTTTATGTACTAAACTTGGTCTGTAGTGAACATGTGCCCCTTCAAAACCCTCTTGAAGCAGTGGCTGTGAGAATGAGGATGACGCAGGAAACAACTGTCTACAATGAGTATCTTCCTGCATATGGTGTAGTACCCCTGAATGTATTAGCTGCACTGATTGATTAACTCCCTAAACCTTTCCTACTTCCGGGAGATTTTAATGCCCGTAACCCCTTGTGGGGTGGTAGCACACTTACTGGCCGAGGTAGAGATGTTGAAACTTTACTGTCGCAATTCGACCGCTGCCTCTTAAATACTGGGGCTGCCACACATTTCAGTGTGGCTCATGGTAGTTACTTGGCCATTGATTTGTCAATTTGCAGCCCAGGACTTATCCCATCTTTCTACTGGAGAGCACATGACGACCTGTGTGGTAGTGACCACTTCCCTATCTTCCTGTTACTGCCCCAGCATCAGGTGCACGGACGCCTGCCAGATGGGCTTTGAACGAGGTAGACTGGGGAACTTTCACTCTGCTCTCACCACTGAATCTCCCCCACAAGGCAACATCGATGTGATGGTTGAGCAGGTGACTAGCACAATTGTTTCTGCAGCAGAAAATGTGATCCCTCGCTCTTTAGGGTGCCGGAGGCATAAGGCCGTTCCTTGGTGATCGCCGGAAGTCGCTGAAGCAATTATGGAACGTGGGCGAGCTCTGCAGTGGCATAAGTGACACCCTTCCCTGGAGCACCTCATAGCCTTTAAACGTCTCCATGCCCGTGTTTGTACCTTATCAAACAACAGAAGGAGGAGTGTTGGGAGAGATACGTCTCAACCATTGGGTGCCATACGTCACCTTTCCAAGTCTGGGTGAAGATCAAACGTCTTTACAGGTACCAGGCCCCAACAGCTGTCCCCTGTGTTACCATAAATGGCGAGTTATGTACCGACGCAAACGCAATTGCCGAGTACTTTGCTAGAGCCTCTGCATCAGAGATTTACCCCCGCAGCCTTTCGCACACTCGAACGGCAGCTGGAAGGGAGCGTCCTCTCATTCACTACGTGCTGCAGTGAATCCTATAACGCTCCATTTACAGAGTGAGATCTCCTTAGTGCCCTTTCACATTGCCCCGACACATCTCCTGGGCCTGATCGCATCCACAGCCAGATGATTAAACATCTCTCATCTGACTACAAGCGACATCTTGTCGTCATCTTCAACCGGATCTGGTGCGATGGCATCTTTCCATCGCAGTGGTAGGAGAGCATCATCATTCCGGTGCTCAAACCCGGTAAAAACCCACTTGATGAGGATAGCTATCGGCCCATCAGCCTCACCAACGTTGTTTGTAAGCTGCTGGAATGTATGGTATGTTGGCGGTTGGGTTGGCTCCTGGAGTCACGTGGCTTGCTGGCTCCATGTCAGGGTGACTTCCGTCAGGATCGCTCTACCAGTGATAATCTTGTGTCCGTCGAGTCTGCCATCTGAACAGCCTTTTCCAGATGGCAACACCTGATTTCCGTCTTTTTTGACTTACATAAAGCATACGACACGACATGGCGACATCATATCCTTGCCGCATTGTATGAGTGGGGTTTCTGGGGACCATTCCCGATTTTTATCCAAAACTTCCTGTCGCTCCATGCTTTCTGTGTCCAAGTTGGTGATTCCCATAGTTCCATCCATATCCAGGAGAATGGAGTCCCGCAGGACTCTGTAATGAGTGTGTGTCTATTTTTAGTGGCTGCTAATGGTCTAGCAGCAGCTGTCGGACCCTCCGTCTCACGTTCTCTGTATGCAGACGACTTCTGCATTTCGTACTGCTGCTCCAGTACTGTTGTTGCTGAGCAGCACCTCCAGGGAGCCATCCACAAGGTGCATTCATGGGCTCTAGCCCACATCTTCCAGTTTTCAGCCACAAAGTCCTGTGTCATGCTCTTCTGTCAGCGTCGTACCATTCGTCTGGAACCCGCACTTTACCTTAATGACGATCCACTCACTGTGGTGGAGACATATCAATTCCTTGGACTGGTTTTCAATGCTCAATTGACTTGGTTCCCTCATCTTCGTCAGCTTAAGCAGAAGTGCTGGCAGCACCTCAATGCTCTCCGTTGCCTGAGCAACACCAATTGGGGTGCAGATCGCTGTACACTGCTGCAGCTCTCCAGAGCCCTTGTGTAATCCTGAATTGACTATGGGAGTGTGGTTTATGGTTCAGCAGTGCCTTCAGCGTTGCATTTACTCCACCCTGTGCACCACTGTGGGGTTTGATTAGCAACAGGAGTTTTTAGGATGAGTCCGGTGACCAGCTTGCTGGTGGAGACTGGTGCCCCTCCACTGCAGATTAGACGTGCACAACTGCTCGCCAGTTATGCAGCACACATTCATAGTTCCCTGAGCATCCGAATTACTGTCTCCTTTTCCCGTCCGCGGCAGTCCGTCTCCCGCATTGGTGGCTGAGATTGGAGCTAACGATTGCGGTTCACGTGCGGTCCCTTCTCTCTGAACTGGAGTCTTGCCTTTACCACCTCTACTTGAGGTCTGTTCACGTACACCTCCATGGTGCACGCCTTGGCCGCAGCTTTGTCTGGACGTTTTGCAGGGCCCTAAGTACTCCGTTAACCCCGCCGCTCTCCGCTTTCACTTCCTCTCGATTCTGATGTGTTCCGGGGCTCTGAAGTGGTTTACACCGATGGATCAATGGCTGATGGTCACGTAGGCTTCGCATATGTTCATGGAGGACATATTGAGCAGCACTCCTTGTCAGTTGGCTGCAGTGTTTACACTGCAGAGCTGGCGGCCATATCTCGTGCTCTTGAGTACATCTGCTCATGTCCTGGCAAGTCATTTCTCCAGTGTATTGACTCATTGAGCAGCCTACAAGCTATCGACCAGTGCTACCCTCGCCACCCTCTGGTAGTGTCTATTCAGGAGTCCATCTATGCCCTGGAAAAGTCCCGCTGTTCCGTGATGTTTGTGTGCACTGTGTCAACTGCACAACACCTGAGCTACATGGTGGTGAAAATTAAAACTTTTTAACCCCCCTCCCCATCCATGTCCGAAGTGTTGTTGTTGTGGCGTAGCAAGACAGCCACGCCACGGAAGTAGCCGAAAGGCACGCGTTTAGTTCACGCAGGCAAGAGATAGGTCTGTAACAGGATACGTAATGAATGCTGTAAAGAAAAGTATGTAGCTTCTGGAATACTTAACTTTAATCCATCCTTGTTGTATACATCGCTATTGACGATGTAAGTGAGACTCCATAGATACATGCAATGTTACTAATGGCGCCTTGCCAGGTCGTAGCCATTGACTTAGCTGAAGGCTATTCTAACTATCTGCTCTGCAAATGAGCGAGGCTTCGTCAGTGTGCATCGCTAGCTACGTCGTCCGTACAACTGGGCGAGTGCTAGTCCGTATCTCGAGACCTGCCTGGTGGTGGCGCTCGGTCTGCGATCACACAGTGGCAACACGCGGGTCCGACATGTACTAATGGACCGCGGCCAATTTATAACTACCACCTAGCAAGTGTGGTGTCTGGCGGTGACACCACAGTTGTATTAGAAATTAAAATAAGAAAATGGAAGTGCAAGTTAGGGCAAGAAATCTGGGCACCTGGTGGATTAGTGTTGAGGTCTGGTGTGCTGGCCAGTTTGTGGATGCTTTTTAAGGTGGTTTTCCATCTACCTCAGTGAATGCAGGTTGGTTCCCCTTATTCTGCCTCTGTTACACTATGTCGGCGATTGCTTTCTCTATGTACGTGTACACCATAATTACCACGCAAACATTGGGGTTACACTCGCTGATGTGAGACTTTCCTGAGGGGTGGGGGTGGGAGTGGGGGTGTCCATTGGTTCCTGAGGGGGGGTGGGGGTGGGGGGGGGTGTCCATTGGGTCCAAACCGCACAATAACCCTGGGTTCGGTGTGGGGCGGCAGCAGTGGTGTGAGTGGACTGCTGTAGCCTGTTGTGGGGTTGTGAACCACAGAGGGCTATGGCGGGGACGAAGCCTCCCCAGTTTCATATAATACAATACAATACAGTAGGGCAAGAGAACTGTTCTGTACTCGCAAGACTTGTGTATAACTGGGAACCTGAAAAATTCACATTAGCATTAAATGTGAATTGTATGTCAAAATACGAAAATGCGAATTTATCTAATAAATACTACCTTTTACGAATTAAGAGATTTTTGACTGCAATATGGGATTGCAAGCAATAACTGGTGCACTGTACTGTTCTATCTACTAATCTACTGATTATGCTATATAAAAAGTTTGTCTATTGCTTTAATGGACTAATGACAATAAAATTATTGTATTTTATGAAAGAAACAATGTATGTTTGTATGCGAACTGAAGTTGGTATTGTGCAGACACTTGAAGGTGGCAATTTCAGGTAGTGGGAGTTTTGAACTGGGGTTGCATGCTGTTCCCCAGAGGTGTAAACTCCATCATTTACAGTGTTACTGACCCCGACAAGCAATTGCTTGGCAACTGTTACTGAATGTTTGCACTGCTTTACGTTAGTCTTAGTTTTCTTTTCTTATCTTGAATTGAGAGAAGAGAATATTGTGGGACTAGGGTAAGTTTCCCACAACATCATAAAGAGTAGACATAATCACTATGAACATGTATCAGTTGTGCTTTTGCACAAAAACAAAACACAGATGTAGACTACCCATAAATGGCAAGTGTGGCCTGTTTCCCTACAGTACTCCTGCCCATTAGATGATCAGAGTTCTCATTTGTTTTTAGAGGATCCATTGGGTAAGCAAAACTGTGAAAACTTATTCTTGAAGTATCTTCCTTTTAATTATACTCCTATACTCCTGTGTATACTGGAATTAATTAGTAACAAACTGGACAATTACTTGTTACTATAAGACAGATATGGAACAGTTATCATTTGTGCTTCCTGAAAACTTTTGTGGCATGTGTAAATCATCTCAGTTACATGAAAGTAATAATATTCAGTTACCAAAAGTTGTTCTCTGAATTTTAACCATAAGTCTATACAGTGGGCCGTAAACAAATTTATGACAACACCTTAAGAGTTGACCGGCTGTAGACATCCATGTGAAGCCAGGTCAGGTTGCTAGTGTATGTATAAAAAGCATCTGAAGTTCTGAACATCCAAAATAAAACACTTAGTTCTACATGTGGGGTGAAATCTTTTTATGGGCATTAGGCTGTGGTCCGACGTATATTTTTGTCTCTCCCAATGAGCAGACAGCATCAGAGAGTCTGAAGACTTGGATAGCAATTTGACTTAAACAAGCATTGTGACCCAAACTGTCCTTATGTACCCATGCGTCAGATTGGTACTTGAAACCACGGAGTCGCATAGACATATGTTACAGTGCTGTAGTGAAGAAAAGTTGGTGCTGTTTGCTTTATTTAGCATTGAGGCCCACAATTTGTCTAACTTTAGTCCTCTTTCTTATCTGTTAAAGGTGGTTTGAAACTAGACAAGTTCTGGGTCTTAAATAAAACTGCGCAACACACATTGGAGTGACTCTGCGATCTCGAGGGGCGGTCTGATGATGTGACAACCTGACCATTGCTTGGATACGTACTATCAATTTAGCTTGCTGATCTTATGTAAGTTTGAAACCACTATCTGGGTCATCGTAACCTGTGACAGTGTCTACAGGATTAGGAGACAGACATAAGGTTCAGAAATATGCCTTGGACCACACCTTAGAACACACACAACAGAATTCGACACTGACCCAAGTACTGACCTAAGGCTGCATCGTATGATCACTAAATTGGCTCCTGTTAAAAGAATTTTAATCCGCCTTCCTTTTTTTGCAGGCGATTGTGTCTTGCAGGCTTGGGTCTGTGACGGAGTTCCCGACTGCAGAGGCGGTGAGGACGAAGCAAATTGCGGCAGCTCGAAGCGGAGTTGTGGACCTGACCAGTTCACCTGCCAGTATGATGGCAACTGTGTGCCGCTGGCGCAGGTGTGCGACGGCCACCAGCAGTGCCCGGATGGGTCGGACGAGTGGAACTGCCAGGCCGCCACTTCACCCAAGCCTCGTGAGTATCAGTACTGAGAATGTCACCGAGTTACTACAAGCACTTGTGTAAAAAAGTTCAACACTAGTCATTTGAAAGGTAATATAATGAAGAGACATTTGTATTTCCTGGACTTTTATTGAATTTCCAATTATTTTTATATTTATGATTATCAACAAGTAAACAACCAAATGCATGAAGTGTAAATGTATGCCTGTCAAGATTTCCAAAATCCCTTGTAACTGCAATTGGACAAGGCTGCTTTGACCTGCAGACACCGTTTCAAGGACAACGGACACACTTGGAAAGTCATTATCAAACATCAATAAATCAAGGTGAAAATAACTTTATTCAGTAATACAATGAGTTACAATATGCCAGACTTTGAGGGTAATATGCAATTATTTATTGTACATGCTTTGGACATCACAAGTTGCAAGATGATACTTTCTTCATACAGTCAGGGAAAACGTAAATTAAAATGCCATCTACTACATCAAATGAATGCAGTTTTCCTGCATGCATGAGGAATCTTCAGAGTTTTTAAGGAAAAACATTAAGAAATTTCTATATCTTCCAACAGTTTGGATGCTAACTAGTGCAACATTCTCGTCAATGTTGGTGCTGAAAACTGACAATGTACAATTGAACGTATTTTAATAGCATCTTCATGAGAGAAAATTTTTTGTTCGTTGTCAGTCAAATATGAACAAGTTTGAAGGCACTTGATAAGCTCTTTAACATGCCAGTAGAAATAAGTCATAATATTTGACATAATAATAAAAATTAGTAAACAGCCAAATAACATTGTAAATTCAATAAAAGTTCATGCAAATACACGTGCTTTTCATAATATTAACTATCAAATGTAATATGTGTGAGATAAGATGGCTACTGCTCTAAAAAGAAAAGTGAGCTGGACTCGATCCAGTGATATGCCAATTACGGAGCTTGAACACTAAGCCTGTGACTACCACCAGCTCGAGCTGAGATTTGCAGAGCACCGATACATCATTAGCATGTAAAACTCCTCCTAAGATTTTCTCAAAATTGCCTAAATTATACACCTTACGACTTGCATATTATGTTGGCCTAATGGACTATTAAAAGTGTACAAAGATTGATCCGAACGTTCTGGTTGCCTCTAGCAAGTGTGTTGACTAGTGTTTTGACACTGTAGTTGTTGTTGCCTTCAGTTCAAAGACTGATTTGATGCTGATCTCCACAAAGTTCTGTCCTCTGCAAGCCCCTTCATCACTGCATAACCACTGCAGCTTACGTTTGCTTGCATTTGCTTACTTTATTCAAGCATTGGTCTCCTTGTTGTTCTGTCCTCCTACCCGCCCTTCCACTTACCTCCATTGCCAAATTCACGATTAGGTGATGCCGCAGGTGCATCCTGTCGATCGATCCTTTTTGATAGTCGGGTAGTGCCAGAAATTTTTTTTCTCTGCAATTCAATTCAGTACCTCTTGATTTGCTAACTGATCTGCTCATTTAATCTTCAGCTTCTTCTGTAGCACCACATTTTAAAAGCTTCTGTTCTCTTCTTGTCCGAACTTTTTATCATTCTTATTTCACATCCCTACTGTTCTACACACCAGATAAGTACCTTTCTGTCTTCCTACCATTTAAATTTGTGTGCAGTGTTAACAAATTTCGCTTTTTCAGAATGATTTTTTGTGGTGCTGCTGAATTTGCATTTTATATCCTCTCTACTTCAGCCATCATCACTAATTTTGCTGCCCAAGTAGCAGAACTCTTCTACTGATTCTAGTGTCTGACTTCATAATATAATTCTATCAGCACTGCTTGTTTTACTTGTATTGTTCTTAATCTTGTTACCTTTTTTCAAGACTCTTTCCATTCCATTCAACTGTTGTTGCAATTTCTTTTCTGTCTGACAGAATTGAAGTGCCATCCACAAACTGCAACATTTTTATTTACTCTCTGTGACCTTTAATTCTATTTCCAAATTCCTCCTCAGTTTCCTTCACAGCTTGCTCACTGTATAGATTGAATAACACAGGGGAAACACTACAACTCTAGCTTGTTGTCTTCTCATCTACTGCTTCCTTAAGGCTGTAACATAGAACAAAAGGTGCAACATACCCAGTTCAGCTCACTGTAATACGTTCAGTAATGGAAGTTCCTGAATGGAAATACATGTTGTGGGAGTGTGTGGGAATATGTTTACTTCACTGGAAAAAGAAAAAGTGCTCAAAAGCTAGTGTGAATACTATTTTCTTTTATGTGTTTCTGTGCACGATGCATCAGTCTGCTTTAGGTGAGTGGCCGCCTTTCCCTTATTTTACGTACACTGCTTGACGGATGGTAAGGAATGGAGACATTGTTCGACAGGAATAGAAAAGCAACTGGAATCACTCAATAGAGGAAAGTCCACTGGACCTGACGGGATACCAATTCGATTCTACACAGAGTACGCGAAAGAACTTGCCCCCCTTCTAACAGCCGTGTACCGCAAGTCTCTAGAGGAACGGAGGGTTCCAAACGATTGGAAAAGAGCGCAAATAGTCCCAGTCTTCAAGAAGGGTCGTCGAGCAGATGCGCAAAACTATAGACCTATATCTCTTACGTCGATCTCTTGTAGAATTTTAGAACATGTTTTTTGCTCGCGTATCATGTCATTTCTGGAAACCCAGAATCTACTATGTAGGAATCAACATGGATTCCGGAAACAGCGATCGTGTGAGACCCAACTCGCCTTATTTGTTCATGAGACCCAGAAAATATTAGATACAGGCTCCCAGGTAGATGCTATTTTTCTTGACTTCCAGAAGGCATTCGATACAGTTCCGCACTGTCGCCTGATAAACAAAGTAAGAGCCTACGGAATATCAGACCAGCTGTGTGGCTGGATTGAAGAGTTTTTAGCAAACAGAACACAGCATGTTGTTATCAATGGAGAGACGTCTACAGACGTTAAAGTAACCTCTGGCATGCCACAGGGGAGTGTTATGGGACCATTGCTTTTCACAATATATGTAAATGACTTAGTAGATAGTGTCGGAAGTTCCATGCGGCTTTTCGCGGATGATGCTGTAGTATACAGGGAAGTTGCAGCATTAGAAAATTGTAGCGAAATGCAGGAAGATCTGCAGCGGATAGGCACTTGGTGCAGGGAGTGGCAACTGACCCTTAACATAGACAAATGTAATGTATTGCGAATACATAGAAAGAAGGATCCTTTATTGTATGATTATATGATAGCGGAACAAACACTGGTAGCAGTTACTTCTGTAAAATATCTGGGAGTATGCGTGCGGAACGATTTGAAGTGGAATGATCATATAAAATTAATTGTTGGTAAGGCGGGTACCAGGTTGAGATTCATTGGGAGAGTGCTTAGAAAATGTAGTCCATCAACGAAGGAGGTGGCTTACAAAACACTCGTTCGACCTATACTTGAGTATTGCTCATCAGTGTGGGATCCGTACCAGATCGGTCTGACGGAGGAGATAGAGAAGATCCAAAGAAGAGCGGCGCGTTTCGTCACAGGGTTATTTGGTAACCGTGATAGCGTTACGGAGATGTTTAATAAACTCAAGTGGCAGACTCTGCAAGAGAGGCGCTCTGCATCGCGGTGTAGCTTGCTCGCCAGGTTTCGAAAGGGTGCGTTTCTGGATGAGGTATCGAATATATTGCTTCCCCCTACTTATACCTCCCGAGGAGATCACGAATGTAAAATTAGAGAGATTAGAGCACGCACGGAGGCTTTCAGACAGTCGTTTTTCCCGCGAACCATACGCGACTGGAACAGGAAAGGGAGGTAATGACAGTGGCACGTAAAGTGCCCTCCGCCACACACCGTTGGGTGGCTTGCGGAGTATCAATGTAGATGTAGATGTAGGCGATGATGGACAACATGAAACACAGTACATACGTAATAGAATTGGAGTGGTATGTGTATAATGGAAAAATGGTATAGGGAGCACCACATTGGAAAATAGACATAAATAACAGTCATCTGTGACACAGTTCAAACTATCAACATAAAAATCAATATTTGACTCTCAGTTTGAAATATACCCTCCTAGGGCACTAAGGCACATTTTGCACCAAACTGTTGAGGAGTCCTTCGGAGATATTGTCCCATACTCTCTGAAGGCTTTCAGTTCTTGCACACTTCAGGGATGGGATGTTCTTTGAGGAATACATCTGCTAAGAGCATACTAGGAATTCTATATATGGTTTTGGTCCAGACAGTACACAGGCCATTTCCGACTCTCAATATCTTCACTTTCCAGTTATGTCAGACACCTCAGTGGTCCTGTGTGGGTGGGCATAGCTGTCTGTAAACAGAAAGGCAGGATCAACAACATCCCAAAACAGATGGATATGATTCAGAATAATCTCCCTGCCATACCATTGTGCTGTGACAGTACTTTGCACAAAGACAGGCAGTGTTTGGCCATTGTGCATAATGCCTGCCTACACGACAACATCTAGGCTGTACCGATGACTTTCACGAACATTCTGTGTTGTGTAATGTGTTCCCATCTTTCTCTATACTAACTGGTGGTCAGAATCACTTGACACAGTGAAGTGGGATTTGCCAGAGAAAACCACTGTGGACCACCTCGTGACCCCAACTGGCATGCTTCCTAAACCAACACTCTTTCCCGACAATGGCTCGTTTGAAGTGGGATGTATGTAACAGGCTTCCGAACATATAAACTGACGTGATTTAATTGCCACAGGATGGTTCTGCCAGACACACGTGGTCCTTTAGTAGTTGCAAGGTCTGCAGTGATCTGCCTAGGAGCGAGATATCCATTCATTTTCACCACTGGGGCTATGTATCGATCTTCTTGTGACGTGATGATCTGTCTACAACTACGGCCATGCTTTCACATAGCATTTCCACCTTCAGTGGCCTTTTTTGATTGTGATGCGACACTTTGGGCACATCCATTACTGACATGTTTTACCAGCTTCGAGGTGTCCGTCTCTTGTTCATGGCTATAAGACTCAAATTATTTCTTGCAGACAGGCTGCTGTGCCACATGGAATGGTGAAATAATTGTTTTTATGACCTTCTCCATCAAACAACGTACTACGTGAACTGTTGCCTCTAAATGTCCTCTTAGTATCATTGGTTCCGTAGCAACTGTCATCTGTTCTGTAACAGTTAGAGTGGTTCCTTAGCGAGTGTAATTTGTTCCTTAGCAATTGCTAAACAGTGGATAATCTTTTCACTTTTGTATAACAATAATCAAAATCCTTGAATGGAGTAATACATAGAATAAGGGAAAGGCAACTGCTAACCTATAGCAGATTGATGTGTGGAGCACAGAAAACCACACTCACAATCTCACAGACGCCAAAACACACTTCTGCACCCACACCAAGACTAATTATTGATACTCAGTTATTGAAGGTAGTTCCCAGAGCTGATGCAAGGTTGGGAGGGGCTAGGTAAGGGGACAGGGAGGTGGTAGTGGGAAAGGTGCAAGTCTTTGGACACATGATTCCGTGAATCCACAAGATGAAAAGTGTACATAGGTTAGAGCAAAAATGGATGTGGGAAGAGGGACAAAAGAGAGAAATGCGAAGGTTTAGAGAGAGAAAGGAAAGAGATTGAAACTGTGTGTGTGGGGGGGAGGGGGGGGAGTGTTTGGAGGAATAGTGGCAGGAGAAGGCAGTGCAAGAATGGGACAGGGGGAGTGGTGTACAGAAGAAAGAGGAGAAAAGGTAAGCAAAGGTTTAGGCCAGGTGGATTGCAAGAGCGCAGGGTGTGCTGGAAAGGGAATTCCCACCTGTGTAATTCAGAGAAACTTGTGCTGGAAGGGAGTATCTAAATGATCCATGTAGTGAAGCAGCTGGTAACATCATTTCTGTTCTGGTGTACAGTATGCTCTACAACCAGATGGTAAAGTTTGCAGTTTGCCACAGTTTGGCAGTGGCCATTCATGCAAGTGCATAGTTGGTTACTTGTCATGCTTGCGTAGAATGCTGAACAGTAAATGCAGCATAGCTGATGTATAACTTGGCTTCTTTCACACATAGTACTGTCCTTTATTGTGTAGGAAATGCCTGTGACTGGATAGTGGGTGGATGTATGGTATGGGCCCCATAACTGTCTCTTTTGTTCCCCCTATCCCCAGCCCCCAATCTCCCCCGCCCCCCAATCTCCCCCGCCGAAATTGATTGACAGAGTTGTTAGAAGTGCTCCTGAGGGATATCGTACCAAATCCTGTCTGATTGGTGCATTAGATAATCAAAATACTGAGCTGGTTGGAGGGCTCTTGCTTATAATGCTCCACACATTCTCAGATAGGGAGAGATCTGGTGATCTTGCAGGCCAAGGAGGGTGTGGCAACACAAAAGACAAGCAGTAGAAACTCTCGCCATGTGTGACTGGGTGTTAGCTCGATGAAGTGTAGGCCCACTTGCCATGAAGGGCAACGAAGCAGGCATAAAATATCATCAATATTGTCGGACCACATGGCGGGTGACAGTCAGATTGGTATCCCACTGCTGTCCAGGGCATTTTCATTCACATCTTCACTGGTCACAAGGGGTTGATTCAAAGGATAACTTACCACTGAAGAAAATTCCTCTCCCATCAATAAGATTCGAGGTCCTGGTGACCAGTGAAGATGTACGTGGAGATGCCTTTTACAGCAGTGGAGTACTGACCTGTCTGTCACCTGTCATTCAGCCTGACAATCAGGAGTGATAGTCTAGTGTGCCATTTCCTTACGCAGCAGGACCCCTTTGGGTGTCATCTGTAACACACTTCCATGACAGTTGTGTGTCAGTGATATACTATGCTTTGTTTTGTTGCCCTTCATGGGGAGGTATCCTGGGCTTTCGTTTCAGCAAGGTAATGCCCGTCCACATGTGATGAGAGTTTGTACTGCTTGTCTTCATGTGTACCAAGCTCTATCTTGGCCAGAAAGGGCACTAGAACTCTGCCCAATCAGCTCGGGATTCTCACGGTCCTAACAAGTCAGTTGGACAGAATGTGGCATGATATCCCTCCTGAGGACATTTCAACAATTCTATCAATCAGTGCTAAGCTGAATCCAGAGGTGGACAAACCTGTTATTGACTTGTTCTCTCTCTCTCTCTCTCTCTCTCTCTCTCTCTCTCTCTCTCTCTCTCTCTCAAATAAATCAATTTTTTTTTTTTTTTAAATAGTGAGTATTTGTTTGCCTATACATGTACGTCGTCACATCTGCATATATAAATCCGCACAAATTCTATATTTCTGTCTTCCCTCAGCTTAAACCTTTGATGAATTCAATCTACATTCCAGGTCCTTGAGTGTCATCACAACTTATTTCATAATGACGGGAAATTCTTTGTCCTTTTCAATCAGTTGTTTTTTTATCAACCAATGCAAAGCATTTGCACGACATATTGCTTTGGTAAGCATCAGAATTTTATGTTGGATGTGTCTTCAGTACTGATTGGGAATACTGGGTGCTTTTTGTGAAGGAACACAATAACTCCAGGGAGCATTAGTTTTATCTTGAGCACACATCCTAAATTTATTTTGCTATAGGAGGTGTCGATAAGATGAACTTAGTCCCTTTTTCGATCTAATGTCAGTTGATGCCTGTAGGGACAGTGCCTGTGTGTTGTGGGAATGAATCATGTTTTTTACTTTGATCTCATCCTTAACAGCATATTTGGTAAACCTTCACTGCTGTAGCTCTTGAAAATTAGTCTCTCTTATTCCACTTACAAGTGACAAAGGTAATCAACCAAATGGCACAAACTATCTTCAGCACTGTTTCATAATTGAGTCAGCAGACTTATGCTCACACTAACTATTCTGCATATTATCAGTGAGGTCATGCATATTTAAATGAAACTTCTCACTTGATGAAGGTGTAATATCTTTCAAATGTACCAATGGAAGTGTTCAAAAATTATCCCAATTGAGAACTCTCACAGGTAGTTGCAGCAACGAATTTCGAGCTGTCCTCCAGTGTTCTCTACACACAGATATGTCTATGTTCCTTCATTAAGGGTAGGGGGAGTAATGCCATAGTACAGTATTGTAGCGGGATGATAACGGGCACCTTCATCAGAATGTTGGCTCACAGTAAAGGTCAAATTTTAAACTATAATGGTTTACTCCTGTACACTGGTTTTTCTGTGCATCAGCAGGTGCTGTTTTCCTCATTTCATTTTAATTCATTGTTCATTGATCAGTATTGAATGTGTTACACTTACTGCAAATGAGTAAAGTGTATTTGTCATGTCAGTAAAGAATTTTTATAAATGGTTTTGTGTCATTCATTTCTACTAATCAGATGTAATGTTTCTTGTAAAAATTTATGAAAGAAGTTATCAGTAACATAGTAAGGCTCTGAAAAATGCTTTCTGACATGTTGAAAAGAGTTATTAATAATTCTTTTCTTGTTCTATTTCAGCCATTGCACCTCCTATGTGTGCACCTGGATTCTTTCCATGTGATCTTTTACACTGTGTTCCTCTGACACAACGCTGTGATGGGTCCCAGAATTGTTACGACGGTAGTGATGAAGCTAACTGCACTGGCAACAATGTTTGGATACCACAAGTAAGAAATCTGATTTGTTACTGTATGTTAGTTTGTTCTTGCAAACTGAGCAAACCGTAGGATGTGAGCAAGTCATTTTTCTGTCCTATTGGGAGGCTAGTTTAATAACGTATGTAGGAGAGCATATGGATAGGTCATCAGGTAGTAATGGCATGAAGATTTTTTTAAGTAATAAAACCTAGTGGCAAAGTACATGCCTAGAAACTGAGAGGTCAGATGTTCGAATTCCAGAGAAACCACACAACATTTATGGACTTCACCTCTTAATGATTCAGAGATTAACCACAAATGATATGTGTAGGCCTCTCTCCCCTCAGCAGGTTCACTGGGCTAGGTTAGGGGGCACGCAAGTTAGTAATGTGTTAGTAATATGGCAGACTTCAAGCCACATGTGCCACATGAAGACATAGTAGTAGTAAATTATTATTATTATTATTTCTTTACTTTCTCAGACGTTAAGTCTGGTTAAAAATGGGACGTGACGCGGACCTTGATCAAGCGTCACTTACTTTTAACTGTACGGTTATTATTATTATTATTATTATTATTATTATCATTAAATTCTGAATAACCCTTTGGGGGTATGATAAGACAACATTGTTTCTGCTTCTTTGTTTGAAACTCGGTTTCCTTTGGACCCACAATTCTTTCCTTCTTTGAGATGTTGTTTCTTTTCTTCTTGAGTGTCCACTTTGTTCCAGTTCGCTGCCCCCCTCCATCCTCCTACTTTCCAAACTTTACAGAAGCTCTCCTGCAAAGGTTCGCAGGAGAGGTTCTGTAAAGTTTGGAAAGTAGGAGACGAGGTACTGGCAGAAGTAAAGCTGTGAGGACGGGGCGTGAGTCATGCTTGGGTAGCTCAGTTGGTAGAGCACTTGCCTGCGAAAGACAAAGGTCCCGAGTTCGAGTCTTGGTCCGGCACACAGTTTTAATCTGTCAGGCAGTTTCATGATTTAAATTACTTAGCAGCTTTAGGGTACGAAATTGCAACATTGCCTCAAGTAATGTCTTCAGTCAGTCGTCATATTGTCACCCTCTCTGTGGCAACAGAAGAGTGCTTTCAAGTCTCTACTTCCTGCAAAAAATAGAGTAAAAAATCTGAAATTACTGTTTGGTTTAAATCTACAGTGTCGGTAAGCAAGCCAAAATATCTGTTCTTAATTTTAATCAGGACCAGAGCTCTTTTTCAAAATGGACGAAATTTTCCCTTTTCATGTAACGGCTTTAAGTTTATCATGTCTTATCTAAAAAAATATTGTACTCAGTAAAATACTTTTTTTTTTGTTGGTTATCAAAGTACTTTGTTTGGTAACAAATCTTTCCAAAGCTTAGTATCCCTTAATTTGTGCAATGTATAATCATCAGAAGATAGCATCCCTCTACCCCCCTGCCCCCCACTGAAGGAAGTGCATAACTATCAATGTAAGATCAAAAGAAATGCCTCCCACAGGTGAGAAAGTTAAAATCCTAATGGTAAACTGCCGAAGCATTTGCGACAAGTGCTAGAGTTTGAAGTGGTCGTGAACAGCAGCGAAGCTGATATAATACTAGGTACAGAAAGGTGGTTGAAACCGGAAACTGATAGTTGTGAGATTTTTGGGGAAAATTTGATTGTGAATTGAAAAGATAGGCACATGGGAAATTGGGGTGGTGTATTTGTCGCAGTAGACAAGAAACTCAAATTCACTGAGGTAGAAATTGAAGCTGCTAGTACATGTGAGATTTTTTGGGCAAGACGCAGTATCAGAGGTGGGCAAATAGTATTTGGATCCTTGTATCACCAAGAACTTCAGAGAAAACCACAGTGCATTTGTACATAAGTTCCCCGGTCATACTGTCGTCATTGATGGAGACTTTAATCATCCAACAGTCAATAGGGAAAATTGCAGTTTTGATCATGGTGTGTGTGATAGGACATCCTATGAAACATTACTGAATGCCTTCTCTGAAAACTAGCTAGAATAGATAGTTAGGAACTCCTCACAATGGAAATATATTGGAGATTTGAGGGTGTCCATGCCGAAATGGGTACCAGTGACCGTGACATGGTTGTGGCAGCAGTGATTACCAAAGAACAAATGACTATGAAAACAAGCAGAAAGACATGTATGTTCAGTAAACTAGATAAAAAATCAGTAATGTCATATCTCAATGAGGAACTTGAAACTTTCAGCACAGGTCGGGAGCATGTAGAACAACTCTGGCTTGAGTTTAAAAGAATAGTTGACCATGTAGTGGATAGATATGTATCCAGTAGAACAGTTTGTAATGGGAGGGAACCTCCATGGTATACAGTCGTTGTAAAGAAACGTCTAAAGATAGAGATAAATGAATGAAACACATTTGGCTGTCAAGAGAGTAATACACCACATGTCTACTGAAGCAGAATATTAAGTGAGCTTTCATAGAACCCAAAGAAATCCTGGTCCTATGTAAAGGCTGTTACTGGCACCGAAGTTAGTGTCCAGTCCATAGCGAATGAGACAAGAGCTGAAATTGAGGGTCGCAAAGCAAAAGGTGAAATGCTTCACTCAAGTTTCAAATGTTCCTTTACTAAGGAAAACACTCGGGAATTGCTCCAGTTTAATCCTCATACCACTGAAAAGATGAATGGAATAAGTATTAGTGTCAGTGGTGTTGAAAAACAGATGAAATCATTGAAATTGAACCAGTTTCAGCGTGGTTTCTTCAAAGAGATCAGGACAATTTGTTGCCATTAGATGTAATATATTTCCATCATGAGTGGGGTTCTGAACTATCAATTCTTCTTGTCTTTTCTATTATTGTGATAGATGGAGATGATGGTAGGCTCACCAGTAAAAAGGAAATTTTAATTTTCATCAGGGATTTTTACAGTCATCCTTATGTAAAACTAAAGAACTAATTACAGCATTACGTGATCCCCCGTCTGCTCCCAAAGTTCTAGACATACTTCATCTGGAAGTCCAATACGCTATTGGTACCTTAAAAAATGGCACTGTTCCTGATTATGACGAGTTGTCTGTTGATATTCATATTTGCTGGTGAGGAAACTTATGAGCTGTTGTCAAAAAGTTTGCTTTGTCTGTTGACGGTGCATTAATCCTAGCATTGTGGAACAAAACATAGTACTGCTCCCAAGGAAGGAAGTATTCATGGCTCAAAAGGCTATTGTCGTGTAAACCTATTCTGTTTTTGTACAAAGTTTTGTACAAGACTATTCTTAAATTGTATAAGCCGTGTCCCTCACACAGCTTAGTCCATTGAGCATGCTGGATTCCACAGCAACTTCAGTGCACAAGATCACATTTTTGTTCACCGGGAAGTGATAAATGGAGAAACTGAGTACCAGATGTGTCCATGTAATGCTTTTGTAATTTTAAAAATGTCCTTGTTTCAGTTAACCATCCTGCTGTTGTGCAAGACTTATATTAGCAAGGCATGGAAGTGGCCCATGTTAAAATCCTGTAGTGTGTATATGAAACTTTTGCAGCGTTAGTTATTTTCCAATTTACAGAGGACTGAAATGAGGTGATCTCATCCCTCCCAAATGTTTCACTGCTGTCCTGGAAATGGCAATGTCCAAATTGAACTGGGAAGAAAAAGCAATTAGCGTTTTTGAGGGAAGAGGCTTGACCAAAGATTTGCAGTTGACGACATATTTTTGGCAAATAATTAGAACTACAGACACTTATGTCAGATGTTGTGATGGAGTGTCAGGCAGTGGGACTGAATGTGAACCTTTTCAAAACAAAAGCTATGTCTAATAAATGAAACATGGTAGGAAACAACTCAAAAACACACTTCTGGACACTGTCAGAAAATACATCTATCTTGGTCAGCTAGAAAATGTGACACAAATACAAGATTGAACACATCGAACTAGGCTGGAAAGTGTCCAGAAGACATTAAACTACCTTCATATCAAAGATGGCACTTATTAAAAAAAGTAAATTTTTGATCAATGTGTGAGACCTTGACACGTTTTGAATATAAAAGATGGAAACTTATAACTACCCAGTGAGACATTGAAAGATCTATGTTAGCATTTACAAGGAAAGACCAAAAAAAAAAAAAAAAAAAAAAAAGCATCAGATCAATTACCAACATTGAGAACATCCTGGAGAGAACAGTCACTATGAAATGGCAGTGGGCTAGCCTTGTTGCCAGAAGAAATAATGCCCGATAGACAAAGATGGTGCTAGAATAGGGAAGAGACAGAGGAATACCATCAGTCTGATGGACAAAGACCTGTGGATGACCCCTGGAGTCAGCTGCTTGAGTATCACCCTAGACCAGTCCTGATGGAAGGAGAAATTGCAGAGATACCCAAACTCAGTACTGGGTGAGCTAAATCAGTTAATGATAGAAATAGTGGTGACGATGACGACAATATTCTCACACACACACACACACACACACACACACACACACACACACACACACACACACACACACAGAGAGAGAGAGAGAGAGAGAGAGAGAGAGAGAGAGAGAGAGAGAGAGAGAGAATTAAAAGTGGTCCAGGATGTATGATTTGATTTTGTTTTGTTGCTCACGCAGTTATCATTATTTGATTGCAGGTTTTATCAATCACGGGAGGGTCTGCTTCGTTGGGCAACGTTCTGCGAATCGCGTGGGATCCGATTGACGTGTCACGAGTTTTCGGCAGGAGGAATCTGTCAGTCGAGTACCTGCCGAGTGTGAGTCGTGTCAACAGCAGCCTGTGGCACAACTACAGCCGTGGCTGGACGGATGCGTCATCAGTGATCTACGAAGGGTTGGCCCCTGACAGCGTGTACAATGTGACTGTGTACGCCCGCCTCAAGTCAGGAGCGGCGTTCCCACCTGCTGCTTTTGTAGTTATGAGGACACAGGAAGGCAGTAAGTGTATCCACATCATTTTGTTATATTCCGTTCCTAAAGTAACTGATCTCCAAATCCCATTTGAGTTCCCCTCTTAGAAATGGAGGTCCCCAAGTGTGAGAATGACTTTTTGGACCCACCTATATGGTGCTGTAGGTTAGGGATCTAGGTATCACACCCTACAGCCATTCACACTGGTGGGGCTCATTCTCGAGTAATCGACAAAAAGAATTTCAGAAATTCTTACGACACACAAGATCCTTGCTAATAAAACTGATTCCAAAACTGTATCGTAGCTTAGTGGTTAAGTTATCTGACTTGTTTGCTGAAGGTTGTGGATTATATCAGTCAAGTTAATAAGTTGCAAAACTAGTTTTGTTGACGATGTTGCCATTTCTTTGTCAACAGCATGGCGAGTTCTACAAGAAACTTTTTAATGTTTGTCCCAAGAATGGAGTTGTGTGAGAAACATAAATCTTTATTGAAAGATTTTTCCCCTTGCAGTTTTATTCTTCTCTTATATGAGGAATGACTTTTGTTGAGTGCAGTTCTACAAGTTAAAACATGACTGCTGTAATTCTGTGCTTGTATTATCAGAGATAAGTCACAGTACTGCACTATTAATGACTCTTGAAGCAAACACTTTCTTTATTGAAACTTCTGATATTGAGAAATATGGAGGAGGGATTTGTTTTACTTGGCAAAAAACTTTCTATAGCCAAGATCACATAAATACATCATTGTTGAGAACCAGTTTTTACGGACTTTGCTTTCAGCATTTGGTCTTCAAAATTTTTTTGTTACAAAAGTGTCCTTTGTAAGATCGAACATCGTGAAAAGTTGTCATTTCGGTGGATAAAATGTAGCACATTATACAAAGGCTGGCCAGAAACAAAACATTTGTAGTAAAAAAGCATTTTGTGCACATGGCCATGATCATATATGTAGCACTCACAGATGATTAAGTCTTAAAAATTGCAATATACAGTAAAATGTACCTTAGCATATCTGTTTATGTTAGCTTGACATGTTCCATTCATTGATGAGCCATCTTGCACTCAGTTGCACCAATATGCTGTCTAAGGCAGATCATCAGCGAATGGAACATGTCAAGCTAACATAAACAGATGTGGTAAGGTGCGTTTTCCTGTATATTGTGATTTTTAAAACTTACAATCATCTGTGAGCACTAAATATATGGACATGGCCACGTGCATAAGGTGCTTTTTGATTGTCTTTTTACCTATTTACCTTTGATTGTGTTTTTACCTATATGGTTCCTCTGTTTTTACCTATATGGTTCCTCTGTTGCCTTCACTATTTCATCTCCCAAAGCTAAATATTCATCTTCTGCTGTATCTCTTTCCCTTGCTTGTCAGTCATTGCTTAATGCTCCTTTGGAACTCTCAACAACTTTCAACGTATCCAGGCCACCATCTTCTTAATTTCCTGCTGTTCTGTAACTGTTTTAGTTTTAATTTACACGCCACAACCAATATATTATGGCCAGAGTCCTCATCTGATCCTGGAAATGTCTTAAAGTTTAAAATCTTATAATTATATCTAAAAACAGATGATGTGACTTACCGAACGAAAGTGCTGGCAGGTCGATAGACACACAAACAAACACAAACATACACACAAAATTCTAGCTTTCGCAACCAATGGTTGCCTCGTCAGGAAAGAGGGAAGGAGAGGGAAAGACGAAAGGATGTGGGTGTTAAGGGAGAGGGTAAGGAGTCATTCCAATCCCGGGAGCGGAAAGACTTACCTTAGGGGGAAAAAAGGGGTATACACTCGCGCGCGCGCACACACACATATCCATATATATGTATACCCCTTTTTCCCCCCCTAAGGTAAGTCTTTCCGCTCCCGGGATTGGAATGACTCCTTACCCTCTCCCTTAAAACCCACATCCTTTCGTCTTTCCCTCTCCTTCCCTCTTTCCTGATGAGGCAACAGTTTGTTGCGAAAGCTTGAATTTCATGTGTATGTTTGTGTTTGTTTGTGTGTCTATCGACCTGCCAGCACTTTCGTTCGGCAAGTCACATCATCTGTTTTTAGATATATTTTTCCCACGTGGAATGTTTCCCTATATTATATTCATATCTTATAATTATATTGACAATGCAAGGGAAAATAAGCAAAGATGCGAACTGAAGTTTCCCATTACGTCCAATGCTGGGGTGTTATTCCAATGCTGTAGAGGCCTGGCAGTAGTGACAATGTGAGGGAATATAAGCAGAAGATATAAACTGAAGTTTGTGTTGGGGAGGGCACTCGACTTGGGTAGTTCGTACAGTAATGTTCACCATAGTGCTGTGGTGGTGTAATGGTTAGCATTTCTGCCTAGCAAGCAAGAAGACCCAGGTTAAAGTCCCAGCCACAGCACAAATTTTAATTCATTTCTTCTGCCTCAAAATTTAAAATCTGATTTGAAAATCTGTCTTACCATCATTTTATCAGTCTGAAACCTTCCAGTGTCCCCAGGTCTCTTCAAAGTGTACAACCTTCTTTCACAATTCTTAAAGAAAGGGTTGGCGATAATTAAATTATGTTGCATGCAAAATTCTATCAGGTAGCTTCCTCTTTCTTTTGTTTCCTCCACTCCAGTCACCCATCACGTATTAAACCTTCCTCTCCATAACTTTGGTTTATTGAGAGAATTTTAGGAAAGTGTTGGTCACTATAAAGGAGATCACAAATAGAACACTAATGCAAACACTGCTGCTTGAGTGTTTGAGTCCCTACTAGGTCTGGTTAAAGGACAGCATCGGACTAATTCATAGGCGTGCTACTGGATTTTTGACTCACTGGTTTGATCAGCATGGGAGTATTAGAGACGGTCCATTAACGTAAATGGGAATCCCCGGAGGAAAGATGATGATCTTGTTCTGAAGCATTATTGAGAAACCGGTATTTGCAGTTGAGTGCAGGACAGATCTGCTGCTGCCAATGTATATTTCACTTAATGACTGCAAAGATAAGATAAGAAATTAGGCCTCACACAGCAGCATAGAGAGAGTTGTTTTTCTGTTATCCCATTTGCAGGTGGAGCAGGAAAGGGAATGATTGGTAGTTATGAGATACCCTCCACTACACACCATATTATGGATTGTGAAGTTTGTTTGTATATGTAGATGTAGATGAGGCATTCAAAACGAGAGAGAGACTTCTCGATTATAGATGTTTTACGTGACAGTGTTTACACACACATTCAGTATGGCAAACGCAAAATATTGTTGTCTCTGCTTGGAGGGGCATAGTTGAACAAAGACCTTCCACGATAGAATTGAATTCAAATGATTTCCATGTCTTCATGCACGTGAGAAAGATCCTCAGCTTCCATTGTTATGACGCTGATAACCTATCGTGGGATGGCTGCAATCTGGGGTGGCAGACTGAATTGTCATTTCATTAAGAGAGGTGATGCATGTTTAAATCTGAGTGATGATAACAGAGAGAAGTAATAGAAAGATATAGCTTAAGGATTTGTGTAATAAAATTACTGTACTCTTTCCAGTATTTTATTTATATTCCAATAAAGGTTACTTTCCAAATACCCCTTCTAGGGACACTGTAGGAATGCACTACATAGGGTGAACATCCCCCCATGAACCATGGACCTTGCCGTTGGTGGGGAGGCTTGCGTGCCTCAGCGATACAGATGACCGTACCGTAGGTGCAACCACAACGGAGGGGTATCTGTTGAGAGGCCAGACAAACATGTGGTTCCTAAAAAGGGGCAGCAGCCTTTTCAGTAGTTGCAGGGGCAACAGTCTGGATGATGGACTGATCTGGCCTTGTAACATTAACCAAAACGGCCTTGCTGTGCTGGTACTGCGAACGGCTGAAAGCAAGGGGAAACTACAGCCGTAATTTTTCCCAAGGACATGCAGCTTTACTGTATGATTAAATGATGATGGTGTCCTCTTGGGTAAAATATTCCAGAGGTAAAATAGTCCCCCATTCGGATCTCTGGGCGGGGACTACTCAAGAGGATGTCATTATCAGGAGAAAGAAAACTGGCGTTCTACGGATCGGAGCATGGAATGCCCGATCCCTTAATCGGGCAGGTAGATTAGAAAATCTAAAAAGGGAAATGGATAGGTTAAAGTTAGATATAGTGGGAATTAGTGAAGTTCAGTGGCAGGAGGAACAAGACTTTTGGTCAGGTGATTACAGGGTTATAAATACAAAATCAAATAGAGGTAATGCAGGAGTAGGTTTAATAATGAATAAAAAAATAGGAGTGCGGGTTAGCTACTACAAACAGCATAGTGAACACATTATTGTGGCCAAGATAGACACAAAGCCCATGCCTTCTACAGTAGTACAAGTTTATATGCCAACTAGCTCTGCAGATGATGAAGAAATTGATGAAATGTATGACGAGATAAAAGAAATTATTCAGGTAGTGAAGGGAGACGAATATTTAATAGTCATGGGTGACTGGAATTCGTCAGTAGGAAAAGGGAGAAAAGGAAATGTAGTAGGTGAACATGGATTGGGGGGAAGAAATGAAAGAGGAACCGCCTTGTAGAATTTTGCACAGAGCATAACTTAATCATAGCTAACACTTGGTTCAAGAATCATAAAAGAAGGTTGTATACCTGGAAGAATCCTGGAGATACTAAAAGGTATCAGATAGATTATACAATGGTAAGACAGAGATTTAGGAACCAGGTTTTAAATTGTAAGACATTTCCAGGGGCAGATATGGATTCTGACCACAATCTCTTGGTTATGAACTGCAGATTGAAACTGAAGAAACTGCAAAAAAGTGGGAATCTAAGGCGATGGGACCTGGATAAACTGACTAAACCAGAGGTTGTACGGTTTCAGGGAGAGCATAAGGGAACAATTGACAGGAATGGGGGAAAGAAATACAGTAGAAGAAGAATGGGTAGCTCTGAGGGATGAAGTAGTGAAAGCAGCAGAGGATCAAGTAGGTAAAAAGACGAGGGCTAATAGAAATCCTTGGGTAACAGAAGAAATATTGAATTTAATTGATGAAAGGAGAAAATATAAAAATGCAGTAAATGAAGCAGGCAAAAAGGAATACAAACGTCTCAAAAATGAGATCGACAGGAAGTGCAAAATGGCTAAGCAGGGATGGCTAGAGGACAAATGTAAGGATGTAGAGGCTTGTCTCACTAGGGGTAAGATAGATACTGCCTACAGGAAAATTAAAGAGACCTTTGGAGAGAAGAGAACCACTTGTATGAATATCAAGAGCTCAGATGGTAACCCAGTTCTAAGCAAAGAAGGGAAGGCAGAAATGTGAAAGGAGTATATAGAGGGTTTATACAAGGGCGATGTACTTGAGGACAATATTATGGAAATGGAAGAGGATGTAGATGAAGATGAAATGGGAGATACGATACTGCGTGAAGTGTTTGACAGAGCACTGAAAGACCTGAGTCGAAACAAGGCCCCGGGAGTAGACAACATTCCATTAGAACTACTGACGGCCTTGGGAGAGCCAGTCCTGACAAAACTCTACCATCTGGTGAGCAAGATGTACGAGACAGGCGAAATACCCTCAGACTTCAAGAAGAATATAATAATTCCAATCCCAAAGAAAGCAGGTGTTGACAGATGTGAAAATTACCGAACTATCAGTTTAATAAGTCACAGCTGCAAAATACTAACGCGAATTCTTTACAGACGAATGGAAAAACTGGTAGAAGCGGACCTCGGGGAAGATCAGTTTGGATTCCGTAGAAATGGTGGAACACGTGAGGCAATACTAACCTTACGACTTATCTTAGAAGAAAGATTAAGAAAAGGCAAACCTACGTTTCTAGCATTTGTAGACTTTGAGAAAGCTTTTGACAATGTTGACTGGAATACTCTCTTTCACATTCTATTGGTGGCAGGGGTAAAATACAGGGAGCGAAAGGCTATTTACAATTTGTACAGAAACCAGATGGCAGTTATAAGAGTCGAGGGGCATGAAAGGGAAGCAGTGGTTGGGAAAGGAGTGAGACAGGGTTGTAGCCTCTCCCCGATGTTATTCAATCTGTATATTGAGCAAGCAGTAAAGGAAACAAAAGAAAAATTCGGAGTAGGTATTAAAATTCATGGAGAAGAAGTAAAAACTTTGAGGTTCGCCGAGGACAGCAAAGGACTTGGAAGAGCAGTTGAACGGAATGGACAGTGTCTTGAAAGGAGGATATAAGATGAACATCAACAAAAGCAAAACAAGGATAATGGAATGTAGTCAAATTAAATCGGGTGATGCTGAGGGAATTAGATTAGGAAATGAGACACTTAAAGTAGTAAAGGAGTTTTGCTATTTAGGGAGTAAAATAACTGATGATGGTCGAAGTAGAGAAGATATAAAATGTAGACTGGCAATGGCAAGGAAATCGTTTCTGAAGAAGAGGAATTTGTTAACATCGAGTTTAGATTTAAGTGTCAGGAAGTCGTTTCTGAAAGTATTTGTATGGAGTGTAGCCATGTATGGAAGTGAAACATGGACGATAACTAGTATGGACAAGAAGAGAATAGAAGCTTCTGAAATGTGGTGCTACAGATGAATGCTGAAGATAAGGTGGGTAGATCACATAACTAATGAGGAGGTATTGAATAGGATTGGGGAGAAGAGAAGTTTATGGCACAACTTGACTAGAAGAAGGGATCGGTTGGTAGGACATGTTTTGAGGCATCAAGGAATCACAAATTTAGCATTGGAGGGCAGCGTGGAGGGTAAAAATCATAGAGGGAGACCAAGAGATGAATACACTAAGCAGATTCAGAAGGATGTAGGTTGCAGTAGGTACTGGGAGATGAAGAAGCTTGCACAGGATAGAGTAGCATGGAGAGCTGCATCAAACCAGTCTCAGGACTGAAGACCACAACAAAAACAACAGGGTGAACATCAATAAAGTAGAAAAACGTTGGGGTCAGCTTCTTGAGTGGAAACGGAGGAAGAAAGGTCCCGTGAACATTTGTCTGAAAATGCATCGCTGCCACGGTAGATGATGGCACTGACAAATGACAGTTCCTCTGACCGTGTGCCACATGTTTGTTGTGCATTGCAGGCTGCGTAATTGACACAGCATACTTTAAGCGGCAGAATGGTTTGTCAAGTGAAGAGGACTGATGACTGAAATCCCACAACTGTGATGGTCTGGTGTAAAAACCACTGGCAAAATCCTTCCTGTAAGAGAGAAATCTACTACTGATAATCCCTGCACTCCTCATTGATGGTGCTAGGGGTAGTAGTGGTTGTCATGCAGGATACACATAAGCGTACTTTGGCTTACACCATGTTGGCGGGCCACTTGCCGGGTGCTTGTGCTGGGGTTTGTCTCAACATTGTGTAGAACCTGTTCCTCCAAATCTGGTGTATGCATAGTCCACCACCGCCTTGCACATTTGCCTGTCCAAAAGGACACGCAATCACAAAAATGCAGAAAAAGGACCTGAAATAGTGTGTGATGTGGTTCTTGCCTGTGTGTGTGTGTGTGTGTGTGTACTTGTTTCGGTACAGCCATCCCACCTCTTGACCGATTCCATCCGCTTGGCCGTACACCAATACCATCTCAGCTTATCCCTGACGAATACTAGACCATTCTGCTGCTTACGGTATCTGTGTCACCCACACAGCCTGCAACACACAAGGAACACACTGCACGTGGTAAGATGAGCTTTCATTCGTGAGCACCGTCTACCGTGGCAATGATGCATTTCTGGATAGCTGTTCATAGGCCATTTTTTCCTCCAATTCCATTTAGGAATCCATCCCTGCAGTATGCAAGTTTTATTAATCTTCGTCTTGTACATTATTATAATTGCTCCAAACTTGCAAGTTGTACATGAATTTATCCTGTATTGTTTTTGTTTCACATACAGGGTTATTACAAATGATTGAAGCGATTTCACAGCTCTACAATAACTTTATTATTTGAGATATTTTCACAATGCTTTGCACACACATACAAAAACTCAAAAAGTTTTTTTAGGCATTCACAAATGTTCGATATGTGCCCCTTTAGTGATTCGGCAGACATCAAGCCGATAATAAAGTTCCTCCCACACTCGGTGCAGCATGTCCCCATCAATGAGTTCGAAAGCATCGTTGATGCGAGCTCGCAGTTCTGGCACGTTTCTTGGTAGAGGAGATTAAACACTGAATCTTTCACATAACCCCACAGAAAGAAATCGCATGGGGTTAAGTCGGGAGAGCGTGGAGGCCATGACACGAATTGCTGATCGTGATCTCCACCACGACCGATCCATCGGTTTTCCAATCTCCTGTTTAAGAAATGCCGAACATCATGATGGAAGTGCGGTGGAGCACCATCCTGTCGAAAGATGAAGTCGGCGCTGTCAGTCTCCAGTTGTGGCATGAGCCAATTTTCCAGCATGTCCAGATACACGTGTCCTGTAACGTTTTTTTCGCAGAAGAAAAAGGGGCCGTAAACTTTAAACCGTGAGATTGCACAAAACACGTTAACTTTTGGTGAATTGCGAATTTGCTGCACGAATGCGTGAGAATTCTCTACCGCCCAGATCCGCACATTGTGTCTGTTCACTTCACCATTAAGAAAAAATGTTGCTTCATCACTGAAAACAAGTTTTGCACTGAACGCAACCTCTTCCATGAGCTGTTGCAACCGTGCCGAAAATTCAAAGCGTTTGACTTTGTCATCGGGTGTCAGGACTTGTAGCAATTGTAAACGGAAAGGCTTCTGCTTTAGCCTTTTGTGTAAGATTTTCCAAATCTTCGGCTGTGGTACGTTTATCTCCCTGCTTGCTTTATTCGTCGACTTCCGCGGGCTACGCGTGAAACTTGCCCGCACGCGTTCAACCGTTTCTTCGCTCACTGCAGGCCGACCCGTTGATTTCCCCTTACAGAGGCATCCAGAAGCTTTAAACTGCGCATACCATCGCCGAATGGAGTTAGCAGTTGGTGGATCTTTGTTGAACTTCGTCCTGAAGTGTCGTTGCACTGTTATGACTGACTGATGTGAGTGCATTTCAAGCACGACATACGCTTTCTCGGCTCCTGTCGCCATTTTGTCTCACTGCGCTCTCGAGCGCTCTGGCGGCAGAAACCTGAAGTGCGGCTTCAGCCGAACAAAACTTTGAGTTTTTCTATGTATATCTGTAGTGTGTCGTGACCATATGTCAATGAATGGAGCTACAGTGAATTTATGAAATCGCTTCAATCGTTTGTAATAGCCCTGTATTTATGATGCAGGTTGAGCACAAACTCATTATGTTGTAATTTTTTGCAGTACCGTCGCCACCAGTAAATGTCACAGCCAAGCAACTGAATGGTCAAACTGTGCTAATAACGTGGCATGAGCCAGAGAAACCCAACGGTCGCTTAATGTCGTACGAAGTGTGTATGTCGCCACCTGTTCCTCCATTGCATAGGCTGATTCCAGCACCAAATACCTCTCTTGTCTTTGACTCTGACTTCGAGGTTGGAAAGAAGTACACATTCTGGGTGAGTTTCTTCCTACTTTTGTTGTAGTCATTATGTTTTGATGTGGCTTGTCTAATTTTTATGCAGTAACCATATCACTTTGAAATTGCTGTTTCCCTCTGTTATTTCAACAGTGGCAATAGAAAATGCTCGAAGTAATGTCATTTATTTATTTACTTATTAATAGTTTTCTATTTTATTTATTTAATTTCTTCTATTCATAAAGTTTTTAGTGCTATTATGTTCCCATTACTCTGTTGATTGTCCCTGAACTTAGTTCAGGTTCCAAATCATGGGGGAAATTTTCCGAACATTCATTACTAGAAGGGTCACGGCTTTTATGCTGAGCAGTGCTTCCCTTGGAAGTTCCGAATGGCAGTCCAATATGTACAACTGACTTTTTCAGTTGTACAGAAGCTCCTGAAACATTGTCGTTAGTTCAGTGTGTTAAGTCAGAGTGTCCCATAACCATCCATCTCAAATAGCTACTGAAAATTATTCCTTTGAAACAGAAGAATGGAAAAATGTCAGTGTGTTCAAAAGAGGAATAGCTATTGAAGATGTATACCATTCCACACTTCATCTGAAAGACTAGACAGGTTTATCAGTTCCGAAACAGGAAGATCTATTGATTCTGTTGCCATTTCTACCTCAACAGCACAGAATTTTTGGCAAACTTTTGCAGCAGCTGCTTTCAAGAATGGAATTGTTTGAGAAAGAGAAGTCAGTATTGAGAGACTTTTCTCACAAATTTATTTTTGTTATTCTCTTGCACAAAAAAAAAAAAAAAAAAAAAAAAAAAAAAAAAAAAAAAAAAAAAAAAAAAACTGTAAAAGGAAAGAGGGGTGGTTTTCATTGACTACAGTTATACAATTTAAAATATCTCAGCTGTATTTCTGTAATAGTAAGTGAAATGGAATGCCTCTGTATTAATGTAGTTCAGAACAAAAACTTCCATATTGCACTTACTTTCCTTGTATGTCAGGTTCCTGGTATGGAACATTCGTAATGAAGTATCTGTTTTCTAGTTTCTAATTTTTTGTGTTGATGAGGTGGCCAGCATAGTTCTGGAGTATCAGAAAACTTCTCAATTTTGTGGATACAAATAATTTATGTACGAAAAGTTATTTTTGTTTAATTTTTTTTTTTAGTTTCCTGACAAACGTGAGATCTGGCACTTGGAATGTTTTCCACATATACTCGTCATATGACTTTCTAAAAGGTTTGGAGTTCCTTGGTGTGTTATTTTTGCTGCAAGGGGTGAGATTGATTCAATCTTTGTGGCACCCTGTTATTTTCGGCATGTGTTGGAAAAAAATGTGTGTGTGTTTTTTGTCTGTTTACACAAACTATAAAATGTTTCTGAAGCAGTTATGTCCCAGGTTTTTTTGCTGTGCTGTACTCCTGGGTGTTAAGTCCAGTTTAGATTACATTTCCCACATGATACTTAGGTGACTGACCCAGTAGTCTTGTCCAGCTGCTGTGAGATGTTACGTGTACTCACTGTCTGGACTCCAACCAGACTGTGATGTCTTGCCGATGTCATACTGTTATTCATAGCTGATCGTGAGTTTGACTCCTGGCATCTGCTATGGCCTTTAATATGAATTTTTTTCCAAAACCCAGTGCAGTTATTCTGTGAAAAACACATTCGCTCAGCATTTTTCAGCTTTGATGGACGAGTTAGCAGTTGAGATGTTGATAGCTTGCTTAAACTAAAAAGTTCATCATGTTTTGTGAGGTATGCAAACAACGAGCTCCTTCATTAAATTTTCCATGAAACTTGGCATTTGTGGCACTATAATGGTTTCATCATATTTCATGTCATGTTTATATATTCGAGACAGTTCTTGGCGATGGCTGATTTTCACAGTTGTTTGGTTGGATGTGTCACTGCTGTTCCTTGCATCTCTCTTAGTGTTCAAATAGTGTACCGCATGAAAGGCATTGCAGATTTACAAGGAATGTGGTACCCACCAATCTTACAGTGACTCAGATTGTCTTTAAAGGCCAAGTTGGCCAAAGATTTGACGGTGTACATTGCTGTTAGATGTGTTTGTCAAACAGAGAGCGCATTTGATGTGTTTGACAGACATTTTGATCATCAGAAAACTTGACAAGATGGTGGACATTGTGTGTGTTGTTTTGCCACATATGTTTGGTGAAAAATAGTTTTATTACAATTTATCTTGCTGTGTTGTGAGTTTCCACAACTTTGGAAATTACAATCGAGGATAGAAATGAAATAGCAGTGGCAGTTACACACACACACACACACACACACACACACACACATTATCAAAGTTCTTCAGCTTGTTTTTTCACAGATGATGGAGGCTATATTTTCCCACATTGTGATTCTTAAATGAACTGTCGGCGAAGAGAATAAGTTTTTTGCATACTTGTGTCTTCTTTTCCATTGTGAACATGAAGTAACTCCAAGCTAGTTCATTCACAGAAAGTTGATGTAATCATCAGGTTCTCAGGGTGAATTTTTCTTTTCCCAGGTTTTCGTGTGTTTATTTCTTCCTCATTTTGAACCATTCCCTGGACCAGCACCATTCTTCTTCACCTTCTTCTTCTTCTTCACCTTCTTCTTCTTCTTCTTCTTCTTCTTCTTCACCTTCTTTGAACAAAGTGCCAGAATGAATGTTAGAAGTACTTAATCTGCATTTGTAGCCATTCCCACTAGTGTCAGAATATGTCATACATTAACAGCGTCTTCTTCAAAAGACAGGTTAAATTGACAAACTTCATTGGTATATGTACAGGCTTGTTTGAGAAATCTGTGCCTAGATAAGAGCAAATTTGGCAAGCAGGTTCAGTTGTTTATGAAGGCCTTAACATTACAAAGGAGTTTTTCCCTTTGTTGTTGGGAGAAAAACATTGTATGCCATATTTCTGTAGGAGTCTGCAGATCCTTACAGAAACAGGGCCAGCACATGGCAAATTATGATTGATTTTTTTTCCCCCCCAAATTGGATATACAGGAGTTTCTACCCTCTAGGCCACTTTCACAGTATGTTATAATGTCACCTTGTTATGCACAAGTATTAATATTTTCACTGCAGAGAATTGGTAATGGTACGATCTTCATTGGGTTTAGATTGCTTTCTCTCCTAGCATTTTAGCAAGTACTGTATCTGCCATTGATAATACCAAGACGACAATTTGCTTACGATCCAGAATTACTAAAATTATTTTCTTATAACATTGTACAGGATTAAATGATAATACTGATCACTTTTCCCTTTGACACTGGTAATAACAGAAGTTTGGAGGACAGGTAATTTCTTTTTCTTCTCTCTCTGTGAAGTGGAGTGGGACTTTAATATCATTAAATATCACAACATGACACATTGTCAGTAAAGTGGTATACACAGTATATGTATGTGCTGCCCCTTGCTGGCCGGAGTGGCCGAGCGGTTCTAGGCGCTACAGTCTGGAACTGCGCAACCGCTACGGTCGCAGGTTCGAATCCTGCCTCGGGCATGGGTGTATGTGATGTCCTTAGGTTAGTTAGGTTTAAGTAGTTATAAGTTCTAGGGGACTGATGACCTCAGAGGTTACGTCCCGTAGTGCTCAGAGCCATTTGTGCTGCCCCTCACCTTTACATTTCTTGTATTTATTTAATGAGTGCCACAACTTATTCATTTGCTCATTATAAATTTTAAGAAACTTGTTTTGTAAAACAGCAGCACTGAAAGTCATACAGCAACATTTACTTAATAGTGGTTCTTACATACATCCATTGTGTAGCTAACACAATGATTATAGCACTCCTCTATAAATGTTCCAGGTTATTGCCAGGAATGGTGAGCATCGAAGCAACAATTCTGTAGGGGCAACAATCAAGTTTGATGGATCGGCAGTTTCTGTCTCCGTCAATGACTTGCGTGCCAGTGCTGTGAGTGAGACGGCAGTTTCAGTTGCATGGGAGCGCATTCCCAATGCTGACGGCTACATCATCAAGACGCGCTCCCGCGTTCCCAGATACCCTGCTGTCCCTGCAGTGAACACTACTCGGGCCAATGCCACAGGTTTGTTTCTGCTGGGATTGTCTCATTTACTGTTAAGTTGGCGTTACGATTTAGGATTTAGGTAGGAAGACATATGGGCACATTCCAGCTTTCAACAGTATCTGCCACTGTCATTATCATAAAAGAAACTGGCTGTCAAAGAAGTAACAGAACCTCTCAGATGTAACTGAAGTAGTGGTGCCCACTGAAATTAGATATTGCATTGCCACCAATGGTTGAACATCATTTGCAGCTTCTTTGTCTCCATAATAGTGAGCCAGCTGTCCTTCTGTAGCATTTAGTTACATTGGCCGGGAGCTTGTGAAAACAATTGTAGATGAATCTTAGCAACATTAATAAACTGCAACAAAAAATTTACTTTGCTACTGAGGGGGCTCTGGATGGTAGAACCATGAAACGATCTTGAAGTATATTTAGCTTCAGTATGTTATTTGTTAGTAAACTCTTCCTTATTTGGGAAATAATTGCCCACAGGATTATATAATCATGAATCTCTAGTAGTAGTAGTAGTAGTAGTAGTAGTAGTAGTAGTTGTTGTTGTTGTTGTTGTTGTTGTTGTTGTTGTTGTTTTGTGTGGTGCAATGGCCTAGTGCAAATCTGCTGATTGGTCACCACTTCATTGACTTATTTTTCCCCAAAATACTGCAGTTACCCAACTGGGAGGAGGGGACCTACAGTTTGATGTGTAATCCGAATCCTGTGCCATTTCTGGTTAACCTCCAAATCATTGAGCGGTGAATGCTAGATTAAAAGGCAAATTGAAAAATCCATGGTCTGACAAGGATTACATCCTGCAACCCTTAGGTTTCCAGGCAAGCACTTCACCACTAGACTACCAGGTCCAACATTTATTACATGATCACATAAGATTTTGCTTCCAGTTTGGATTTCAGGATTACACTGAACTGATTTGCAGATATTTTTCCACAAGTCTTCATAATTTTATTGTTCTAAAATATCTTCATTGACAAAGCGCAACACTGACACTATTATGAAAAGATGAAATGCTGAGTTTCAGATGGGCACAATGAAATGACCGTTACATACAAGCTTCCTTGCTTATTCTGGAAATAAGTGTCCACTGGATTATATAACCTTTAATCTTTATTACATGAACTTATACATTACAGTCTTTTCATTATGCCTGTCAGCAACTCAACATGTCATCTTTACAGTGAGTAGCAATCTGTTCTTTTCAAAATATTATTGATACTGCAGCCAGGATTTTCCATTGTTTGAAGCTTAACATTGAATACTCTAAGGCACTTTCTAAGTGATCGTGCCGTGTTAGAATCTCCATACAGCACTTGTTGTGACATACAGACATGTGGTTGCAAACTGCGACTGTTGCATGCAGCCCATAGTACCTCAAACAAATACCACCACAGCACAAACAAGTATTTATACTAACACATAATATAGTATGCAAAAATATGGACCTCCCCCTCTGTCTCCTCCTATCCCTTGCCCTCCATCCTCCACCCCCACAGCTTTGTCTTGCCACCTTCTAGTCTCTGAACGCCCCACCAAACAACTCTCTTCTCTATCCCAACTCGCACCTTGCTATTCCTTCCCTGCGCCACTCTACATTGCTGCTTTTGTCGAATGCAACAGTTACAGTCTAATCAGAGCAGCTATAGGTAGTAGGCATATGCACTTCAGGTGTCCTGTATGTTTGAATTTGTTTGTTTTCCTTTCTTTTCTGAAGAAAGCTTTGGTTGAAACCTCAGTGTGCAACAGTCTTACCATTGTGCCTGTCTGCAAGTAATATCTCCTCTTTACAGTGGATCTGTCCTTTTCACGATGGAAACAAAAGATGCTGCAGATGACATTTCATCATTGGTGCTTACCTAATCTGTGCTCACAGTTGACAATATTATATCAGTTACTTCTGTGTGATTCTGCCACTACTTCATGCGTCAGTTGTTTTCCTGAAGAAGACTGGTGGTAATTGTTGATTTTTGTATAGAGTAAACGTAACAAGTGCTCAGAGAACCTTCAATGTTCATGGGAATTAACTGTCGTCATATAATGCCGGACACATTAACTTGAATGTTCTGTCAATTAAACTGTTAAGCAGAAATCTGAGTCTCACAAGTTCAGCTTGACCCAAGTGTTTAATCAGAGAGGTGCGCTTAGTCGATTGCAGTAGAGATTTTCTAACAAGCCTTTGTGTGTGTCCTTACTCGTGCTGTGTCCTTCCAAGTAATTAACAACCTATGTTTTGGTTTATGCGGAACATAAAACAAAGATGAGGATAAGAACGCACTGTGTACATGCCATTCAATGACTGATTATTAGACAGAAAACACCACACGTTACATTTTAATCTGAAGAAATATCTAGAAAGTTTCATAAAGTGAATGAACAGTTTTAATTCCTTAATGTAAAATCTTAGTAACCTCATTTGTATCATTTTGACAGAAACCCTGGCTGTCATGTTTTGGTTGAGGGCGTTGCCACTATATGTCACCTTTACTGTGTGCAGTTTTGGAAGCTCCAGTACAAAACATGCACTTTCAGCCTCTGTCTTTTACTATTGTAGCTGTAAGAAAGATAGATGCACAGTATTGGCTCAAAAAGGTCAAGTATGATAAGATAAATGTGATAATGGGCACAATAGCCATGTCAGATAAAGAAATAAAGGCAAGCATTCCTAGACAGTGGCAAGAACCCAGGGCAGAAACAGGGAGGAGAACTTAGTAATTCCTTCCTATCATAAAAGAGAGATCCGGAATATCATACCTCCTTATGACCAAGGGAGCTATACAGTACGGTTCATATCCCAGCTGCTTACTGAAAATATGACAAATGACACACAGATGCTAGTGATTGTGGAGTGATTGGCACCACGTATCACTTTGTCAGGGAGTGTGTCATTAGACAAGCTATTACAGAATGGGACATGAACATCTTCAGCAATAAAACGATCTATAAAACAATAAGCAATGAGAAACTATGGCACAAGCTGAATTCCCTGATAGTTAAAATATCAGTTTATAAACTGCAAGCCTACACGGTTGAGAGAGAACGAAGAAGAGGCCTTATGTCATACATTTAGACACATAATGGCAGACCACCACCTACAACTACATTCTGGAAGCAGTGAGGAAGTGAGCCTTGGGGAGGCCCAGGAAAATTTTCCTGAGACACTGGCAGCCATCCCCAAGCATCTCTACACCTTGGTTAACACAGCAGTGCAGCCCCTGGGAATCTCGAGTTATACCTCAGTGTGCTGGGGCCAAATTATTCAGACTAATACCTTGGTTTTGATACCAAGTAGAGTAGTGTAGTGTTGTATAGTATTGTAGTCTGGAATTATAAATTGTGAAATTTGTGGTCCAGCAATGCAGCATAGTATAGTATAACGGTATTATTGTTTAGACAGTGCTTCCGAAAACTGAAGGGTATAGTGGTCCTCATTTTTAACATTGAATTTAGCAGCTCAGGAATGGAGAAGAATGTGGTGTTACTTCATTCAAGACCGAAAGTGGCATCAGTTAATCAGATCAGACAAACGCTCACCATTGGTTAAAGATAAATACATCTACTGTGTTCCAACCAGCCCCTCCAACTTCTTACGTTCACAGGAGACTACTGTGAAATACTTCGTTTGATTTATGAGCTACACAGAAACTAAAAAATAACATAAATTTCAGGATAGTGTAGTCAGAATCCAGTGTACGAGTATACTTGGGATTTTTTTAATGGTGATCTTCAGAAATTTGTATCTCATTATTTTGAGCTTTGAAAGTCTTCGTCATATGTCTTTGTGTAATTTCATTCATTAAAAAACTTTTCTCATTAATAAAAGAAAATATTTTTTGGAATGTAAAAAAAATCAACATGTTAAGGTGTTACTGTAACACATGCAGTGTACCTGCAATGACTTGTCATGGATGTGCTGTGTCCTACTGGAGGAAAGACTGGAAACGAAATGAAATATGTGAATTCATTTTAATTGCTATTATGAATATAATTAATGAAACACTTTGAAGATCATGATAAATCAATTGTAAACTTTCTGGTGAGAAACTGAAATTCGTCACATAGGTTGTTTCCTACTACAATATTAGTAAATAGATTTATGCTGATATCCACCATTTTGAGAGCAAATAATGTTACCTTCTATTTCATTTGTTAAAATTCTTTTGAACAATTGCAGCATCTCGATTAGTCGAGTGTACGTGTGAGACATTGCGTGGCCACATACCTGTGGCTGTCACCTGATAATTGTAATGCTGTCAGTCAATGGGTTTTAAGTGTTTTTGTTTAGATATAAAACTTTTCTGTTGCGCAGCTTTGCTGTCACACAGTTGCTGTGTCAGATACACAGATTTCTCAATAGTAGCCCAAAACTAGTTGGCCTGACTTGGCTAGTTCTGGCAGCTGTTCTGCTTGTGGAGATGGGCTCACAGATGCAAGGACCAAAAAGTTGTTGTAGAGGTCTTAATTCCTAGTGGTGTTATAAAGAAAGAAAAAAAAAAAATGGAAAAAAATGTAAAATGGAAAAATTAATCATTTCCTGGGAGGGAAATCTAATATATCACACATCCCCTGGCTGCAATGCAACACTTTCCATCAAACCAAACAAGTTGTTTACTGTTATTAATCACTGTGTGTTTATTTTCACAATGCCTTCTGAAGGATTAAACCTTTGCCAGATGAATTTGCATTGATTAATACTGCATGTACACTATGTGAAATATTAGGAGCATTGTGCTGCCACCTGCTGTCAGGTACTCCACATCGGTGGCCTCAGTAGTAATTAGACATTGTGAGAGAGCAGAATGGGGTACACCGTGGAACTCGCGGACTTCAAACGCGGTCAGATGATTGGGTGTCATACGTCTGTATGCGAGATTTCCACACACTTAAACATCCATAGGTTCACTGTTTCCAATCTGATGGTGAAGTGGAAACACGAAGGGACATGTTCAGCACGAAAGCGTACAGGCTGACCTCGTCTGTTGACTGACAGAGACCGCCGACAGTTGAAGAGGGTCATAATGTGTAATAGGCAGACATCTATCCAGGCCATCGCACAGGAATTCCAAACTGCATCGGGATCCACTGCAAGTACTATGAAAGTTAAGCATGAGGTAAGGAAACTTGCATTTCATGTTAGAGCGACTGATAATAAGCCACGCATCGTGCCGGTAAATGCCAAACGACAACTCGCTTGGTGTAAGGAGCGTAAACATTAGGCTGTTGAACAGTGGAAAAACGTGTGGAGTGACAAATCACGGTACACAATGTAGCAATCCGATGGCAGGTTTGGGTATGGTGAATGCCTGGTGAACGTCATCTGCCAAGGTGTGTAGTGCCAGCAGTAAAATTTGGAGGTGGTGGTGTTATGCTGTGGTTGTTTATGTTTTTCATGGAGGGGACTTGCATCCCTTGTTGTTTTGCATGGCACTACCACAGAACAGGCCTCCATTGATGTTTTTAAACACCTTGTTGCTTCCCACTGCTGAAGAGCAATTTGGTGATGGCAACTGCACCTTTCAACAAGATCAAGCACCTGTTGATATTGCACGACCTGTGATGGAATGGTAACACGACAATAAGATCTCTGTAATGGACTGGCCTGCACAGAGCCCTGACCTGAATCCTATAGAACACCATTGCAACGTTTTGGAACGCCATCTTTGGCCAGACCTCACCGGCCGACATCAGTACTTCTCTACAGTGCAGCACTCCATGAAGAATGGGCTGCCATGTCCCAAGAAACCTTCCAGCACCTGATTGAACGTATGCCTGCGAGAGCGGAAGCTGTCATTAAGGCTGAGGGTGGGCCAACACCGTGTTGAATTCCAGCATTAACGATGGAGGGCACTACGAACTTGTAAGCCATATTTAGCGAGGTGTCTGGGTACTTTTGATCACGAAGTGTATATGTTGTAATATGACTTTGAAGTGAACTGTGGCACTGCCTGGTAGAGAAAAAGAAAACACTGTTTCCAAATGTGGTTTGTACTTTTGTGGAAGGTTGTTGACTGAAGGATGAACAAAAATTTAAGCATAAAAGTAAGGGTATATGTATATATCACTTTAAATCCTAATAACTGTGTTGCTTCAGCCTACTCTGTTATACACTGTTCAGTCACATTAATGTGACCACCTGTCAAATGCCTGAATAATCACCTTTTGCAGCACGAGATGTGCAGGAAGTGTGTGAATGAGGATCTGGAAGGTATTGACAGGGATGTGGAGCCATGCTGACTCAAATACCGTGGCCAGCTGCACTACATTTCTCATTTGAGGATCCATGATGCCAAAAGCCCAGTCGGGGAGGTCCCACAAATTCTGCATTGGTTTTTAATGTGGGGAGTTTGGTGGCCCGGGGAGTACAGTAAATTCATGTTGGGGCACTTCAAAGCACACTTGTGCGCTGAGAACCGTGTGACACATTGCATTGCCCTATTGGTAGGTGCTGTCATGCTGAGGAAAAATAACCTGTTTGTGGGAGGGGATATGGCTCCAGCAAAAGATGGATCCTTACGCTGATCCATTGTGCCTTCCAGAATGATGAAATCGTCGAGGGAATGCCACAAAAACATTTGCCACACCGTAACGCTCCCTCTTGCAGCCTGGACCCTTCTGACGGTGTTGCAGGGTGACACGTGCCAATGGCCAATTGTCCATTGGAGCATAAAACAGGATTCATCTGAAAAGGCCACCTATCACCACTAGTGAGTGGGCACTGAACATTGACATTAAACATACTAACGTGACTGGACCAAGTAACAGATGTAATATTAACATCCACTGCTCTGGCATAACCAAAGCTTTGATCATTTTAAAACTTTTAATCTCTGTAACCAAAGATCTAAACAAAGTTTTAAGACTTGCTCTGAAATAATGTTTTTGTCTTGCTGTTGTCCTTAACAATAATTTGTTTCACTGCATTGTCTTTGTTGCCTCAGTGTTTACAAAGTATTCTGGTATATGCCATAAATCACATCAGAGAAGGGTGTATGTGACCACAGGAGGTATTTTGTTTTAGTTATTTTACTTATATTACTTTCACAGTGACATTTTTTTCATTCTTCAGTCAGAGAACTCCACAAACAGTGATCCATTTTTAAAATAGTGTTTTGTTTTTCTCTACTAGACAGTGCCAAAGGTCACTCCCAAATCATAACACAGCATAGACATGTCATATTAATCCACATGAATGTACCTGATTATATAGGTTGTCCTTCAAAATGTGTTGTGGAAATAAAGTGTTTGTCCAAATAGACTTGATGTTTCTTTTACGCTCACTTGAGCAATTTTATCTCTGCTGGTATCTCATTTTGAGCTGTCTTAAAATAAATGGAGAGACAGAGCTAATTTTTCGTCCTTCGGTTAATGTCAAACGCTGTGGACGCACAGAGAGCACTTGTGTTTGAAACAGATTTTTCCAAATAAACTGAGAGTTTAAAAAAAGATTGGCATGCATGCATTAATTACCAACCTGTTTAATTATTTTATATTTATGATAGCAGAAGGATATTTAAAGAGAGCATGTCTGACAAGGTGAGGAAAAGATTGCTTGACACAGTTGCATTGAAGTTTTGGTATGAGAAAGGGATAGGTATGAAAAGGATAAGGTGTATAGATACTTGAAGGAAGGAACCACCACTTAAAGATGTGCATCAGAAGACACAGTGCACATGGAGGTAGCTGTAGCAATATACTATGATAAAAAGAACCCAGATTCAGTAATATTACTACCATTCTGATTACTGGTTTAGATGTCTGAAGAGACAGGTTTTCCAAGATCTGTTCAGTTTAAATTTGATATGTTTGCCTTGGCAAAATGTGTAGAAGCAACTGAAAAACTCGTTATACATCATTACTGATTTCATTTTGGAGTAACATTATAAGGAAATATTGTTTAGTTTTTATGAATGAGCTTTTAGAATTTTGCAAAACCAAACTTATTATGCAAACACTTGTAAAGTAAAAATGCCAACATTTTAACATGTTTGCTACTGTACTACTTTAAAATGTCATTTTTATAGTTCTGCTAGTACTGCTATTACGTTGTAGCATTGGTTAAAGATTACAATTAATGTTATAGCTGCTTTTGGTCTGGTAATCAAACATACTGAACATTTAGGAACCAAACAAACTGAACATTTAGGTAGGGCCTATTTAAATGAGGTTAAGCTGTAACTCTTACTGTTCACAGCCCTCTGATAAACATTGAGATAACAAGTTGTTCCCCTGAAAGGAGAGGAAAAAAAAAAAAAATCATGCGAATTTTATTTGCTCAGGTGGTGCCAGTGATTGTGTTAAGGTGATGGGTTCAACAACATTTAACAGCAGTCGTTTTGTCATGCTATCTACTAAGTGTATAAGAAACAAGTTTGACAATATGCTACTTACTCCTCCTTTTCTTTGCAGTTGACAAACTATCTCCAGGAGTCAGATACTTATTTATTGTGTCTGCATACCGTAAGAGCTTTGTCGGTCCAGACAATGTTGTGGAGGCCAAGACTTTAGGTGAGTGTAAAGTTACTGTTACCTCATTGAAGTGTAAAGTTTTTCAGTACCTCCCACCTTGCTTCTGAAACATTACTCATTCCATAGGAGTGACTCTGTTCTCATGCAACTCCTTCCTGTACTTCCCTTGGCAATCTCCCCCCTTGCAACACCTCACCACCCCCGCACTTTCCAATACTTTGCCTATTGTGTCATCATCCCTCTGCGTCATCCTCACTTTCATTACATTGCCCTCCTCAGCAGATTTCACCTCTCTCTGTAATGTTCTGACTTAATAATGTTCTAATGTTCAGTGTCCAGTTAATGCTGAAATTTCATTATTCCAATAAATTTCACATGGTTTGTGATATGGATTCTCACAAATAATAAAGTCACAGTGTTCAATAACATTTGTATTTTACTGCTATTTATTTGATAACTTGGGTACCTGTGCAAAACTTTTGCAGTGTAAGTAATGATGTAACTGTATTGCAAGTAATTTATAACTTTGAACCATAATAATTACAATTTCTTGTTGTTGAAGATGAGCGTAATGATAAATATGAACATAAAATACAAAGTAGTAGATAAATGTGAAATGTATAGGTTAGAACATAGTTTTCACTTCTTACTTACATAATGAAGACCACAATAACTCGCTGTATTTTGAGGTTTTAATTACACTTTGTGCTTTAGACAAGCACGTTAGGCCATAGTAGCAATAAGTAAATCACAGTTCAAGGTAACAATGAAAACTATTTGTTGTTTTGGAAAGTATAGTCATGTAGAAAAGTCAGCTTGTCCAATGGGTAGAGATAATGGACTACTACAGTTGTCATTGTTATTATCTGTTACAAACACAAATTATCCAGTTTATAAAATAGTATTTGTTAGAAGGTAATATGAAAAGGAAGTTTCTCATTCATGATTAATAAGTTACCTTCGTACAGTATAGGTATGAAGCTGGATATCCATGATGCCCTTTTACCTATGATAGTTAAGTCTCTTTTATGTTAAAATTTTTCACAAATGCCGGCCGAAGTGGCCGCACGGTTCTAGCGCTGCAGTCTGGAACCGCGAGACCGCTGCGGTCGCAGGTTCGAATCCTGCCTCGGGCATGGATGTGTGTGATGTCCTTAGGTTAGTTAGGTTTAACTAGTTCTAAGTTCTAGGGGACTAATGACCTCAGCAGTTAAGTCCCATAGTGCTCAGAGCCATTTGAACCATTTTCACAAACATTAAGTTCTAGTGTAAAACTGGCACCCAATGTTAGAAATTGGCTAAAGAACCTTTCTAACGGTACGTCATCCATCCCTGTATGATTAGTATGTGGTGAGAAAAAGGGATGCTGATATGGGGAAATAATATATGATCAGTACAATGGTCTAAAAGCTAACACATTGAAATAGTTGTAGTTAATACAGAAATTTTAATTTGCTGCCATGTGATTCTTAAGTAGAATTATGGACAGAAATATCACAAAGGCATTTTACCAAGTTTCAGTCCACTGTGTGGCAAGTGCTATTCACCATGTCATGTGATAGTTATTTCAGCACATTACTTGCTGATACTTACTGTACTGTGCAACCCATGCTCGAGCTTTAAAAGTGTGAGTGTATTTACACCAATACTTCAAAAACTATTTAATTACACTTATTCTACACAATTCATGCTAACATAATTTCGGCTAACAGCCTAATATAATGAATATTCATTTCCATATTCTTTTAATATCGTTCAGATCTTACTTTTTTGTAGCGAAATTTAAAACAGTATTCCTTATTTCATTTTTTGCATGAACAAAGGAATCCTTTCAGTTAAAATAATTTCAGAGTTATTTTATATTAGGTAAAACCAAAAAATTTCTGTAATCAGGAAAATTTCCATTTTTGAATCAGTTCTACATTGCTTCAGGAAAGGTTTATAAGTGTGGTCAAAATTTTAAAACACATTGTTGTATTTTAAACATAGCTGCACAACAGCAACGGTTCCATGTAATAAAATTATAAACAGCCGACCAGTTGCAATGGATAAAGAATTCTTTACGTAGGTTTCAACAAATTTAAATTTGTCTTCTCCAGAAGGTGGCAATTTTACATTAGTAAGGACTAATCTACCATCGCCGTTTTTACAAATGTCAGTATAGATCCGTTTGTCAAAATTAAAATATAGCCCTAGAAATAGGGTTTGTCACGTAAATATAAATTAGTACATGGATCTTGCAGAGTTCACAACCATGAGTCGGTTAGCAATTAATTCTACGCACAATTGGAAAGCCCCTAGAAAAGATAAAATACCAAATTTCTGGCTAAAGTAGTTCACCTCAACACATTCACATCTAACTAAATTATTTAACAGTTACATTCCAGACCCATACACAGCCCCTGATACACTTACACAAGGAATAACTTATCTGAAACCTAAAGATCAAGCAGACAAAGCAAACCCAGCAAAATATCACCCCATAACGTGCCTACCAACAATATACAAAATATTAACTTCAGTCATTACACAGAAATTAAAGACACATACAACACAGAACAAAATTATAAATGAAGAACAAAAAGACTGCTGCAAAGGAGCACGAGGATGTAAAGAGCTACTGATAATAGATGCAGAGGTGACATATCAAGCTAAAACTAAACAAAAGTTGCTACACTATGCATACATTGATTACCAAAAAGCTTTTGATAGTGTACCCCACTCATGGTTACTACAGATATTGGAAATAAACAAAGTAGATCCTAAATTGATACAGTTCCTAAACATAGTAATGAAAAATTGGAAAACCACACTTAATATCCAAACAAATTCAAATAATATCACATCATAACCAATACAGATTGAGGAATATACCAAGGAGACTCATTAAGTCCTTTCTGGTTCTGCCTTGCTCTGAACCCACTATCCAACATGCTAAATAATACAAATTATGGCTATAATATTACTGGAACATACCCACACAAAATAACACATTTGCTGGATGATCTAAAACTACTGGCAGCAACAAATCAACAACTCGACCAATTGCTAAAGATAACAGAAGTATTCAGCAATGTTATAAATATGGCTTTTAGAACAGACAAATGTAAGAAAAATAGCATAGTCAAGGGAAAACACACTAAACAAGAAGATTACATATTGGATAACTGCAGCGAGTGCATAGAAGCAATGGAAAAACAGATGCCTATAAATATCTAGGAAACAGACAAAAAATAGGAATAGATAATACAAATATTAAAGAAGAACTAAAAGAAAAATATAGACAAAGACTAACAAAAATACTGAAAACAGAATTGACAGCAAGAAACAAGACAAAAGCTATAAATACTTATGCTATACCAATATTGACCTATTCATTTGGAGTAGTGAAATGGAGTAACACAGACCTAGAAGCGCTCAATACACTTACACGATCACAATGCCACAAATATAGAATACTTCACATACATTCAGCAACAGAAAGATTCACATTAAGCAGAAAGGAAGGAGGAAGGGGATTTATCGACATAAAAAACCTACATTATGGACAGGTAGACAATCTAAGAAAATTCTTTATAGAACGAGCAGAAACTAGCAAAATACAGAAAGCAATCACTCATATAAATACATCGGCTACACCACTGCAATTTCATAACCACTTCTACAACCCTTTAGATCACATAACATCAACAGATACAAAGAAAGTAAATTGGAAAAAGAAAACACTACATGGCAAGCACCCATATCATCTAACACAGCCACACATCGATCAAGACGCATCCAACACATGACTAAGAAAAGGCAATATATACAGTGAGACGGAAGGATTCATGATCACAATACAGGATCAAACAATAAACACCAGATATTACAGCAAGCATATTATTAAAGATCCCAATACCACAACAGATAAATGCAGACTTTGCAAACAACAAATGGAAACAGTAGATCACATCACAAGCGGATGTAAAATACTAGCAAATACAGAATACCCCAGAAGACATGATAATGTAGCAAAAATAATACATCAACAACTTGCCATACAACGTAAACTAATAGAACACGTTCCCACATAAAAGTATGCACCACAAAATGTACTGGAGAATGATGAATACAAATTATACTGGAACAGAATCATTATAACAGATAAAACACCGCCATACAACAAACCTGAAATTACCACAACTAATCGAAATATCCATACCAAATACAACAAATTCACAGAAGAAAACGGGAGAAAAAATTGAAAAATACATCCAACTGGCTGAGGAAATCAAGGACATGTGGCATCAGGATAAAGTTGACATTATACCAATTATACTATCAACTACAGGAGTCATATCACACAGTGTCCACCAGTACATCAACGCAGTACAGCTACATTCAAACGTATATATACAACTACAGAAATCTGTAATTATTGATACATGTTCAGTTACCCGAAAGTTCCTAAATGGAATGTAACATAGACCGTACAGTTAAAAGGAAGTCACATTTGATCAAGGTCCACGTCACTTTCCATTTTCTAACCAGACATAATGTCTGAGAAAGGAAAGAAAGAAATAATAATAATAATAATAATAATAATAATAATAACAATAACAATAATTTTGAAACCATATCGAGCAAAGTAGTTCTGGCAAAGTAAAACCCTTTTTTAACGAATCTCTGGGGACTCAAATATTTTTTTTTTTTTTAATCAGGGATTTTCCTTAAATGGCGAGGGCTTTTTTACAAAACACATCTTCTGTGAGGGTCACTTTAAAAGTTTTGCACACTGTAAGATAGAACTAAAGAAAATAATTTATTTTACAAAACACCTTTTAAGTCCTTCTGTGTAATCTTCATTTTTGCTAATGATGGCATCCCAAAATTTTGGCAACTTTTGTATTCCATGTAGGGCAACTCTACCGTTGAGCTGTTTGATTAGTTAGGCCACCTCACTGGAAACTTCGTCAGTTGTGTCAAAATGTTTTTCATGTAACTCTTCCTTCAATTTGGGAAACAACTCAAAGTCTGGTGGTCTTGTATGAGGACCCTGCTATTGGCGGGAAAGTATTTTCTATCTGTATTAGCTGAACATTTCTCTCACTGGTAAGGCAGTATGCAGTCTTACATTACCATGTAAAATGAGGACACCAGCCGCAAACATGCCAAGTGTTCTTTGATGAATTTTTGGGTGCAAAACATTTTGCAGAAGCAGCTTGCAGCAAGATGCTCCTGTTCCCTGGAGTACCCTGTTTGTAGCTATGACTCCATTCAAGACACGCACAAAGATCATCATCAGTTTTGCCTTTCATTGTTGGCAGCAGAATTTTTTGGGGGGTGGAGAGTCAGAACTTTTCCATTGCAGTGACTGAGACTTCAGTTCTGGCTCAGAATCTTGTATCCAGGTTTCAAGTACAACAATCCTCCTCAGAAACTGTTCCCCTTCTTTTTGGTAACATTGAATTAATTTTTCTGTGATCTGCTGTCAGACTGTGTGGAACCCACCTGGCAGCAACTTTTCTCATCTTCAACTTTTCAGTTATGATTCTGTTAACTGAAGTCACAGACTACTGGCCTCAGATACAGTTTCATCACGTTTTTCACTGATTCGCTCTCTCGACATGTTATTAACAATATCCTGAGAGGTGTAGTCTGTTGCAGTTGATGGCCTTCCACTTCTTGGGCTGTCCCCAGTGCTTACCTGACCTTCATGGAAATGAGCAGGCCACCATAACAATGTGCTACAATCCACTACACTATTCCCACACCTCTCTCAAAGCATTGTAGATTGCTCTTGGGTTCTTTAAACGCAAGTATTCTATTTTGAAGTAGGAATGCTGGTCACTATTTGTAATCTGACCTAATGTGGATTCAGCTTCTATTTTAAAACTGAATTACAACACAGCCAAGTGAACCAGCGAACATACATATGACTGTCACGCCTAAAGTTCCACTCAAAACTGGCATGAATTTCAACTTTGTTATGCTACCATAATGATCACATGTGCGCAGTGGGCAGGACTTTTGAAGTGAGCCTCGTATTGTTTTGTCCTTCCTGCATATTGCAGTGACAGCAGTTCCAGTTGGTTATTAATTTTTAGAATTGACTTGTGTACATGAAAAGAGGATAATAGTTCCCAGCGTTACCTGTTCCCTGCACACCAGCTGCAAAACGTCATCCAACGGTCTTCTCCTCTTCATCATCTTTGTACTACCACCATGTACCTCACAGTGTTCCTTCACTAACATTTCACACATACCACTTACATTCATCTTGGTTGCAGAAGTTAGAACATTGTCATCAGAAGAAACGAAGTCCTGGAATCTCACATTTTTCAGGAACATCTATGTTTCTGCTCCATTCTTTTTCTAGAAAGCTGTCATCTTCAATTGTAACTGGTGTGTTACAACCAGCCTTTGCAAAATAGTTTGACGCAGTACATTGTATTGCATAATACCAGGCAGCAAGAAACATATGCATAGCCTGTAGAATGTTGAGTGTCATTGCAGTCCATCACTCGAAGAATGTAATTGACCTCTGGACAATGGTACTCTGTGTTTGGCTTTAACAGAGTGAATTACACCCAGGTCCAGAGATCGTAGATGATGGTGGAAGGAACACAACATTGATGTTCCTCAGAACTGATTTTTCTTGTGATGTTCAGTACTAGTTTCCTATCTGCTGCACTCTTCTTGGCATCTAAAGTCTTGTAAAAATTTTCGATGCCATCCAGGCATTACTATTGTATTCGTAAGTACAAAGTAAGATTTTTATGTTTTTAAAGCACCTGGAAGCTTTAAATTTCCATATTATCAGTGGGCTCTAACCTCCTTGGCGTTTTTCTCCCATAAAGAGTAAAAATATATCATTTTCATCTGCTTTATGAATGTCTGTTGGGTCGTAACAGTGTATTAATCATTTCTTACAATAGCTTACACTTTCTACATCCACATCCTCACTATCTCCACTTAAATTCTGAAATGAGAGATTGACATTTTCTAAAATGATCTAACCAGCCATTTGACGCACTGAAATTTTCAACGCCAATCTTCATGCCGATTTCCTGAGCCTTCTCTTGCAGTGTGTTTCCATTTATAAGAATGCTTTTTCACTCATAGGAATGCTGCATCTTGCAATTCCTTGAAACCTTTTTAAAATAATGGTTACCACATCACTAAATGTTGACGTACGAATGTTCCTTCTTTTGCCTCCAGAGTAACCGCTACCTTCAGTGTTTAACTGTGCTTCCTCATTTTTGAGAATGCTGCACAATAAAGACGGTGGCAAATGGTTCTTCTTTGTCATGTCAGAAAGTTTTACGGTATGATTGTCTTCGACAATGTGGATGTTGGTCAACTTTTGTTGATTCGTAAGCTTTGTATGTTTGTAGGCCATAACTCCACAAAAGGAAAATTGATAAAGTCAACAATCACTATGGCTTAACATCTTCCGCTTTGTAATTCCATGACACTGACATCACATTGTGTGACCATTATCACATTGTAGATAGAGTGGAAATAGATTTCTGATTCGTTCAGTGCTTTTTCTGGTATTCAATGTAGACGGAAGGAATAGATTACCTTAATCTACTTTCATGAGATGAAAGACCTGTATGAAACTTAAAGAAATCTGAAACTTGTTTGGACATATTAGAAATAGTGTGAAACTGGATTTTAATTTGCAGAATGTTTCATGTTCATTCCTTAAAAGCAGTGTTGCTTCTGAAATGGGGTTCTTCAAAAGTGGGGAAGAATAATGTTCTTCCAAAGGGAGTTTCACTGCGACTGACTGAAACATCAGGCTTACCCTCAAACCTTTATTTGTTGATTTGGAGTGTGACAGTATTAATAATATAATTATTGTCTGAAAATAAATTGCAAAAAGAAAGAAAAATAGTATTTATTTACTCTGAGGGATACCAGAGCAAGAGGAGATGCTCCACTTTGCTGTAGTCCAGATTTTGACGTCCATATTTCGTGTGTTGGCTATAAATTCACTTCTGCATGCCTCATGGGCTGGATGTAATCTTCACCCTGATAGTTGTTAAGAATATGTGTTGAATATATTGGTGATTTTGGAGGCATGATGTTGTTATTTTTATGTGTTACTGTAGATGTTTCTTGAGAAAGGAAGCTGATACTTCATAAGCAAACCTCCCATTGTCTCAATCGTTCACTGTATAAAGTGTGGTGACACAGTGTTTGTTTCAGGATTCGGATAAAGGCGCCATACTAAGCATTATAATACAGATAATGCCATTGGATGGTAAAAGTGGAAAAAAAAAAAACATTAAAATTAGTTGCTGTCAGCTAATCACTTTGTGTATTTCAGGTGTCGAACTGCCACCAGTTGCACACATTTCGACCACTATAGATACTTATGCTGGGAATGTGCAGCTCAAATGGGCACCTCCAAAAACTGAAGCTAAAATTGATTGGATATACGGAGTTTACTATGGGGTCACCCTGGACGAACTTCTATCAGGTATTGTGAAATTACTAATTTATTATCCAGTAAAAACACAGTTCACTGAAAAAAGATGGGGCAGGGGATGGAATTCAGAAGTATTTGTCATCAACTCGTTATGCTGTAGTATCTAATAGAAAAGATTTACCTACTTTGTTTTTATTCTATGTTCACCTGTTTTGTTTCAAACATGCTTTGCTTTTCTCTTTGTCTAGCGTGTCTGGTGACTTTTGTCTATTCTAGCTGCCATTTATCTTGTTCATTCATTTGCCATCTCCCACTTCCATAGAACAGCACACTGCCACTGCAAATTTTAGCAAATGTGTTCAGTTTCTCTGTCAGTCTTCTTGTCAAGAGACTTATCACTGTGGAATGTGTCTTTAGTAAGGACAATCCATTTTTTTAATTTCTGAGTTATTTTGTCTTGAGAAATGATCCTCCTCAAATAGCAAACTGTTCTGCTTTTGAAATTTGTATGTTCATTGTGTTAGAATTTGCTGCATAAATAATGCTGTTAGTCAGTTTGATTTGATTTATTCATCTATGGATCATCTCACACTGATAAAGGATCATTTAAAGCGTTCACAATCGTAATAGTGCAATATCAGATTCTGTGGCTCAGGTGTTGATACTGTCAAATGAACACAACTGCTGTAAGATGATGGCAATACCAATGTCCAATATTCCATTAAATTTCTTTTAAATGCTCGTGCTATATTTGTGCCAATAAAGTCATGATTATATCACATCACCCCTGTTTTACATAAATGTAGCTTTCACGTATCTTGAAGAATTTTCACATACTTTTGTGTAATATCATGTCACCATCACACACAATCTTAGGACATTTTATTATGTCCAAAGATTTCATTTATGTTACAGACAATATGCTTGATACAACAACTTTCACTAGCAAGCACTTGGCTAATTTTTCTTTGGCAGCCTTTCTTACTAAACAGTAATTAATGGTTTTCTTGTGCACTGGAAAGAGAGATTATGTATTGATTTCCTAAAATTACTTCTCATTTTTTATTTTATTTTTTTATCTGGTAAATTCTGATGGTAGCTTACAGCTGAACGCACAGAACTGTTGTAGTGTTTATGCAGTGAAAAGTCTTTCTAATACTTTCAACACTCTGTCCTTCTCTTCCTTTAATATTTTGCAAAGTTTACAGATCAGCAGTCACAGAATGGATCTGTGCAACTCGGTGTCAACTACAAATTCTTACAGGCAGGTTTCTATTGCCAGTTGATCGTAGGTTTTTTTTTTTTTTTTTTTTTTTTTTTTTTTTTGGTTTCCATCCTTAATTTTAACTCTGCAAATGATTTGTTAAAGTGAAAAATGCCAAATTGCAATGTGGCACCAAGTCCACATTTAACTGTAGGGCACCTTATAATTGGCTTAGTAAGTCACTTGAAAGGTCGAAGAAAGGCAGGGGCATATCTCATCTGTCAGAACCGTGCCTAGTAAAGCACTGTTGTAGAGCTTGAAAATACCACTTCAGTTGTAAGGTTCTCTTTTATTTTCCAATGCTTAGACCATGACTGGCTATTAGATAGCTGTCATCAGATGTGATACTGAAAAATAAAAAAAGAGACCAAAGCCAATAACATTTTTAATGTGAAGTAGCACATGAGAAAACAAAAGAAAAGAATCATACAACATTTTTAGAAAACCGCTGGCGTGCTAGGTGCAATAAAACGTAAGTCTGTGCCAAAGTGTTACCAGACTATATAATAGATGACGCCAAAGCGATACCAGACTATACAACAGATGACTGACTGGTAAATAAGTATGGAATGAACACCAAGGCACTTACATTTTGTGCTGTGACCTAGAGCGCCATGATGGAGTGTACAAGACATGGTGTACCACTAGCGAATGCAGAGCATGAAGTACTTTACAACACGGGAGGAAGTAAACTGGTAAACCACATTGGCAGAAGTACTGTCATCTGTTGACAGTAAGAACAACCTGGGACCAACTAGCCTGGCTGTTCATAATTTGAATTAGGGATTTCATGAAAAGGAAAAAAATTAGAAAAAAGTTGCCTGAAAAGTACATTATGAGTAGTAAAAGAACTTATTAAAAAGGGGCAGTACAGAACTGCAGTAAAACTCCTAAGGACAGTGGGTGAGACATTTTTTATTTCAGGGCACATTGAGAGGTAGTTGTGCCCTGAAATGAGGAATGTTCTGCCCACTATCCTTCCCACCCCTCCCACAGTGGTACTCCACTGCCAACCAAATCTTCGCAATATACTTACCCTTCCTACACAACCCTGCTCCCAAACCCTTGCCTCCTGGGTCATATCCCTGTAATAGATGTAGATGGAAGACCTGTCCCCACCACCACCTACTCCAATCGGGTCCCAAGCATCACCTATCCCATCAAAGGTAGGGCTACCTGTGAAACTAGTTATGTGATCTACAAGCTAAGCTGCAAGCACTGTGCTGTATTATACATGGGCATGGCAACCAACAAACCTGTCTGTCTGCATGAATGGCCACCAGCAGACTGTGGCCACTAAACAGCTGGACTACACTGTTCATTTCCGTGAGTGCTTCACAGACTGTGCCATCTGGATCCTTCCCATCAACACCTTCTTTTCTGAACTGTGCCTGGTCTCGACCTTTCTTGGTCATTGTCCTCACCCACTTGCTCATTCCCTTTTCCCATTCCAGCACTATGCAGCCCTCTATTCCACTAAAGCACACACTCTTTTCACTTCTCTCCTTTTCTGCTAATCCTCCCCCCCCCCCCCCCCCATCTAACCTCCGTACTGCATCTAGCTGCCCTACCCTCTCTCCACCTCATTCCCAAAGGAGGTTACCCCCAGTTCGGTATACCGCTCCCGTTTTGTTGAACTTCGTTCGAAGTTCATTAATATGACCTTCATTTATACAGATGGCTCTAAGACCAATGACTGGGTTGGTTGTTCTTTTATTGTCGGGGCACAAAGTTTCAAATACCGGCTCCATGGCCATTGTTCGGTCTTCACAGCTGAGCTCTTTGCCCTCTACCAGGCTGTTCTTTACGTCTGCCGCCACCGACATTCTGCTTATGTCATCTGCTCTGATTCCCTGAGCGCCATCCAGAGCCTCAGTGATCCGTATCCGGTTCACCCTTTCGTGCACCGGATCCAACGCTCTCTTCAGCAGCTGGTGGACGACGGTTCTCCGGTTAGCTTTATGTGGGTTCCTGGCCATGTCGGTATCCCTGGGAACGAAGCTGCAGATGCCGCGGCCAAGGCTGCGGTCCTCCAGCCTCGGACAGCTTCTTGTTGTGTCCCTTCATCAGATTGTAGCAGGGTCGTTTGTCGGCACATTTTATCGCTGTGGCATGCCGATTGGGCTGCACTTACAGACAACAAGCTTCGGGACTTGAAACCTCTTCCCGCGGCTTGGACGTCCTCCTCACGCCCCTCTCGGCGGGAGGAGGTAGTTTTGGCCCGGTTATGAATTGGACACTGCCGGTTCAGCCATCGCCATCTGTTGACAGCTGCGCCGGCGCTGTTCTGTCCATGTGGGCACTTGCTGACAGTCCGCCGCATTTTAACATCCTGTCCGGATTTTACTCCACTGCGTCTTGATCTTGGCCTGCCATGTACTCTCGATGCCATTTTAGCAGATGACCCAGGAGCAGCTGCTCGCGTTCTTCATTTTATCAAATTGACCAACCTGTCTAAGGACATTTAATTATGCTGTTTTTTTTAATCCTATGCCTGTCGATCTTTTATCGTGTTTTCCCTTTTAGTTGCTGTTTTAAACTTGTGCCTCGCGGTGCATTCCTAATGTAGTCTGGGCGCTAATGACTGTTGAAGTTGTGCGCCCTAGAACCACAAAAAAAAAAAAAAAAATCTACCTCATTCCTATATCCTCCCACAAGCAGCACTTTACCATCCCATATCCCTACCATGCTATCCTTCCTCCTTACCCTCACCACCTGGTTGCTTCTCCCATCATGCGCTGCTGTTCGTATTGTGGCCTCAGCAGCCAGAGGCTGTGGTCATGTGTGTGTGAATTGCATTTGTGCAAATGTGTGTGCATAAATTGTCTATTTCCAACTAAGGCCTTGTTTAACAGAAAGCTCACTTTATGACAGTCATTTTATCGTGCCTGTCTGAAACACAGCATATGGTGAGTAGCAACTATCCTTTCAGAATAGAAAACGAATACTCGTGCATGGGCTTATTTTGTCTTACTGCCCAGATTTAAGCATGTAGATAATGCTTTTCCAATTTCTCTGCAGGACCTCGCATGACGACGAACATGATGAATGTGACACTCCGCGACCTGGCCTCCTGTGAGCAATACCTGATAGACATTGCTGTTGTGGGTCCGAAGGGTAACGGACCGCTCTCCCTTTCGGCACAGACGGTGTTGACGCCTTTCTCGCCATTATCAGCACCTCGCAATGTCCGTGTTACAGATGGAGATAATGTAAATGGCACACTGCACATGCACATATCGTGGAATTCCCCATGCCCACGTATGCTGTCACCTGTTAATTATGTGGTATGTATATAAAAGTGTGAATTCTCACAGAGTATATGATATCTGTCTGGTAAATATGTGAGTGATGCAGTATTACCGATATGACTAATTAGAACAGACCATTGACAAGTTTTTAGTAGTAGTAGTAGTAGTAGTAGTAGTAGTTTTTTTGTGTGTGTGTGTGTGTGTGTGTGTGTGTGTGTGTGTGTGTGTGTGTTTTGGTCTGTTTTGGTCTGTTTGTTTGTTTTTACACTACAATACTTTCTGATAGTATTCAGCTGTGTTACTCCTAATCCAGATACAGAGTCTACAACTGCATCATTATCTTCTTCTTTTAATACATTTTTAATTTTTGCATCCTCTGCAGAATTGTGAAACAATATATATTTCATGAAAATTGTAGTCCTACTGCCATTCTCTTACAGAATCATAGTTCTGGTAATGTAAGAATTCATTTAATGAATGTTCTGATCATCTTCTAGTATTTTCATGCAAAAAATGCGGTAGTCAGCTTTTGATAGAGTGGCATCATTTTCGGCCGAGAGCTACTCGTAATATGAAAATCACTTGCAAGTTGAGTTGGACACATTTAATACTGAATGGATCAAGATACATCCTTATCGTAAAAATATGTTGCTATCTGGGAGTGTTAAAGTTGTGTGTGGAGCTGTCTTTATGGCTGTACAAGACATCTTCCACAGAGGTCCAACTTTAGTCCTTACCTTCTGTAATGTTTTCAGTTCATTTCTGTTTCAAACATATGTTGGATTGGCTCAATTGTTTGTGAGACTCTGCTAGCACATTTGCATTTGTTAATTTTTATAGCACACTTTAGTCTGTTTGTACAAGTATATTTGAAAAAATGCCTTAGGTTTCTGGCTGTGGAACTGCATGTAGAATATTGTCTTAAAGACAACTGTACTTGGCCATTGTCATTCAAGGACGGTCACAGGATGAAACCTGAAATCAACTTCTTAAATTTCTGGATTGTGTGATTTTTTTAATTTTTTTTTTATTTTTTTTTTTTTTCTGTCAAGTCTGCATGTGCTGACTATTTTATGTCAAAGTCAAACTGAGGTGAAGTGAAGAGTTAGTTGTAGGAACCTGTATTTCTCAGGATTCTTCAGCACATGTCCAAGATATTGTTTCCTTTTTGTTATCGCATTTACAATTATAAATGTTCTTTCTCTTCAGTATTCGTGTGGAGCATAGTGAGTCCAAGAGAGAGTGTGAGCTTCTACGTGCCTAGATCTTAGAGCTGTTATTTTTTTTCATTGTGGCATCATTCAGTGCCTGTGATTCTACCTTTTACAGAGCTGTGAAACATAACTGACTGTTCAGCTGGTAGCTTTCTAACGCAGACGTGAACTTTTGTAAACACTATAGTGGATATTAAATGCAGCAGTTAATTGGTATTGAACTGGCGTAATCTGAGGTAATGATTGTCTCTGGGAATAATATTTTGTTATCACACACAGTTCTAACACTGTCCAGAAATATCCGTATCAGTTTTGACAGCACGTTAACCAAGTTTATGTACTGTACCGTGTTAAAACGCTTCTCATAGTCAATTAAGCCAGCAAAGCTGTCACAATTCTTATCCCTCGTTTGTAGGTGTGATGAATGTAGTCAGTTTCAGGATAGATAACATGAATATTATTTGTATAAACCAGCCAAAGGCAAATTTCAAGAGAATATTTAATTCATTTTAGTGTTTGGAAATACAGGGTGAATCTCAACTCGAGCAATGAAATTTTGGTGGTTGTTCAGAGATATTTTTAGAGTATTTTGTTGTGAGGGACCCATAGTCTCTGGTGCCTGATCACATGGTAGTAATATAACAGTGATTTATTCAGTTTATTGCCTCATTTCCCTTTGTTTCTGTGAAAATCCCTTCACAATTGTGTAATAGATTGTAATGTACAATAAAATAAAGTGTGACACATAACACAGAGTAACATGCGAAAGTACTGTGATGTGGTTGCCATCACTATGGAAACAACTCAACATAACATTGTCATGCTGCTCTTCTGTAGCATTCAGTGAACCAAAACATAAGATGCATATCAGCCAACCCTTCATCAGGAAATGTATGTATATTGCTGCATACTAAAAGGGGGTACAGAAAAGAAACCAAATTTTTTCTAAATGGAAACTCCAGTCAGGAATATCAGCATTGTAGCTAGATTGCTACTTAATGTAGAGAAGACATGTCAAGTTGCAGACAGGCACGATTTAAAGCCACCCAGATGTATTTTTCAGTCACAGCCTACGTACACACACACACACACACACACACACACACACACACACACACACACAGAGAGAGAGAGAAAGAGAGAGAGAGAGAGAGAGAGAGAGAGAGAGAGAGAGAGAGAGAGGGGGGGGGGGGGAGACTTGCAGATTATGCACTGGTCTTGCAAACTGCCTCCACCAGATCTTGTCCTGTGTATTTTCCATCCACTTTTCTGAATTCTGGCTGATACATATCTCTTTCTGTGGTCCATCTTCCCATCATATTCTTGATTTTTCCTGGGGGCACTTTCCTTATGGCCTTCCCACCAACACTTCTTTCGGTATGGCACCATCTGTTATCCTCGCAACATTTCCAGCCCATTGTAGTCACTTAACCTGTCAGTATGTACAATATTGGGCTGATTCATCATAGCATATATTTCCTCCATTTTCAGTCTCCTCCACCCACTTCCTTCAATTGCTGGCCTCAAATTCTTCCTATTGATTTTTCTGTCAAACACCATCAGTTTTTCTCTACCATCCGTGATGGTACTCTGTTTCTGTACCATGTAGCAGCACTGTGGCAATTATAGTAATCGTACACAGAGGTGACAAAAGTCGTGGGATAGCAATATGCACATATACACACTTACAGGTAGCATACATGAGGTATAAAAGGACAATGCATTGGTGTAGCTGTCATTTGTTATCAGGGCGTTCATGTGAAAAGGTTTCTGATGTGGTTATGGCTTCACAATAGGAATTAATGGACTTTGAACATGGAATGATAGTTGGAGTTAGATGCATGGGACATTCCATTTCATTAGAGAATTCAATATTACAAGATCCACAGTGTCAAGAGTATACCGAGAGTACCTCTCACCATGGACGACATATTGGCTGACAGCCTTCACTTAAGCAGCGACTTTTCTGTAGATTTGTCAGTGTTAACAGACGAGCAACACTGCTTGAAATAACTGCAGAAATCAGTGTGAGACACATGATGAACATATCTGTTAGGACAGTGCAGTGAAATTTGTAGTTAATGGTCTGTGACAACAGACGACTGATCAGAGTGCCTTTGCTAACAACATGACCTGCAGGACCTCTCTTGGATTGGTGACCATATCGGCTGGCTGCTATATGACTGGAAAACTGTGGCCTGGTTGGATAAGTCCAGTTTTCAGTTTGAAAGATCTGATGGTAGGTTTAGTGTTTGGTGCAGGCCCCATGAAGCCACAGTCCCAAGTTGTCAACAACACACTGTGTAAAATGGCGGGGGCTCCATACTGGTGTGGGATGTATTTACAGGGAATGCACTGGGTCCTCTGTTCCAGTTGAACTGATCATTGACTGGAAATGTTTGTGTGGCTACTTGGAGTCTATTTGCACCCATTTGTGGACTTCACATTCCCAAACAACGATGGAATTTTTATGGATGAAAATGTACCATGTAATCAGGCCACAATTATTCACAGTTGGTTCGAAGAACATTGTAGACCGTTTGAGCAGATGAGTTGTCCATGCATCAGATATTTATGGGAAATAATCAGGAGGTGACTTTGTGCAAAAATTCTGCACTAGCAACAGTTTCACAATTACGGATGGCTACAGAGGTATTTCTGCACGAGACTTCTGACTGCATGTTGAGTTGCTGCACTTTTCCGGACAAAAGGTGGTCCGACACTATATTAGGAGGTATCCTATGACTATTGTCACCTCAGTGTACGCCTTCATTTTAACTTTTGTTGGGGTTACCCTGATTTCATAACTGGTTTTAGGCTGTTGTAATGGATCTATAGCATTAGCGATTTATTGCTTTCCTTCTGACTGGACATTATTCTTGTGGCTGAAGTGTGATCCCAAGTATTTAAGGTCCTTAACTATTTTCATCTTTGCCTCTTCCACCTGTAAATTCTCAGGCACATTGTGGTTCATCCTTCTACTTAGTTCCATCACTTATCTATTTTCTGTGCAGATTCGTAAGCCCGCATTACCGCTCAGTTCCTCCACTGTTTTTATAAGTTCTTCTCTCAACTGAAATATCTGTCCTATCATCAGCATATGTTAGCATTTGCAGATTTACTGGGCTTTTCATGTCTTGTACAACTTTTTCAGGGAGAAGGTTAAATAATACGTGTGACAATGCAGCATCTCACCAAATCCTGAAGGGACTTTTCCGTATCTTATTAATTGCAAACTTCATTTGGAACTGAGAATAAATAAGAGCATTGCTATTACAGATTACTGTGACCGAGGTGAATTTGAAAAAGTCCTCGAGTGTGCGTCTGGGTAATACCACGGGAACATACCTGAACCATCAGCTGATTGTGGCACGGGGTGGATCGTACCATGTAGAAGTTGCTCAGGACGTTGTGGGGGCCAAGAAGGCGGCGGCTTATCCCCCTGTGTGGCACGCGGCACCCCTGCCCGTCCCACACAGCATCAAGGCCATGGAAGCGGCCAACCAATCAATTCTAGTGTACTGGCAGGAACCTCAGCTACCAAATGAAATACTGAATACGAGGTAAGGACAGAAGTCTGTACAACGTTCCTTATTTTTCTCGTATTTTATTGCTGTGTTTTTCAGTTAATTTTATTTACTGTTATAACAGATCAAATTTATTTAAATTATTGGGAAAAAAGAAATAATTTAAACTCCTCCCATTAAATATACAAGGTGTAATCAAATAGAAACAGGAATTTTTTAGTTTACTTAAAGAACCTTCATTTATTCAACATCAGCTTTGTCCACTTTGAAGTAATCCCCCTCAAATATGATACACTTGTGCCAGTGCTTTTTCCAGTCTTGGAAGCACTTCTTTAAGTCGATTTTCATTATGATGTTTCAGCTTGTTCAGCAATTCTGTTTTTTGTCTTATTTCTGGTGGCAAAACAAGATCATTTCATGGCTCTTTTCATCCTTGGGAATAGGAATAGTTACAGGGGACGATCTCCGGTGAATACAGTGGCTAAGACAACATAACGGTTTGATTTTTTGACAAAAAATCATGAAGAAGCATTGAGGTGTAAGTGGGAGCATTTTGTGATGCAATTTCCACATGTGGTTTTTCCACAATTCTGGCCTTATTTTTCAGATTACTTCACCCAGATGGCATGCAACTTCCAGCTCGTATTCTTCATTGACAGTGTGATATTATGGCAGGAACTTGTGATGCACTATCCAGTTGCAATCAAAGAAAACAGTGAGAAGAACCTTCACATGCAGTCAAACTTGTTGTTTTTTTTCCCGCCGGTCTTGGCTCTTCAGGCAGTTTCAATTGGTACTATCGAGCCTTGGTTTCACGTCATACCATTTTGCCCATGTTTTGTCACCTGTTATAACCTTTGGAAGTTCTGGATTGTTGTTGAATTCATTCAGCAATTACTGAGTGGTGTCTATGCCATATCATTTTTGGTCAAAATTCAACAATTTTGGAACAAACTTTGCTGCTACATGTTTCATGCCCAAAACGTCCAAAAACAATTATCAGCAACATCTCTAATAGTGATTTGGCTAATTTTCCAGGACCATTTTCCTTACTTCTTCCAACTTAAAGACGATGACCGCTCTGGATTCCCTAGCACATCAGTTACTGACAACATTGTCTTCTTGAACCTCTGAGAAATGATTACCACTTGTAAATTCTTGTGTTGCTCATAGCAGATTTGCCAAAAGCCAACTTTTCAAGTGCGGTGCTGCATTTATGCCATTTTTCAAGCAAAATTTAATGCAAAGTCTATGAAGTAAAAATGCGCCAAGCACTTGAAAACACACAACCTTTTTGACTGTCAACAGTAAACTAAATATTCAAAACAGCTGAAAACGCAGACATACATCAGGAACATGTGTACCAGTAAGATAAAATTAAAAAAGAGAAAATTGAAAATCAGGTGTACAAAGCTGGTAAAATTAATTAAAAAAAAATCCCCACTATTGTTAGATCACCATCTTGTAATCAGTTAAAGGAAAAATAGCTCAACAACCATACACTGTTGAAAACTTTTCAAAAGAAAGCATGAACTTCAAATCTCTCTCTTGAAAAATTATGCTGCCAGTTTGTCAACATGTTGCTGTTGTATGCAGATAGCCACTGGGTGTCTATATTTACCTTCAAGACAACACGAGAATTGGCAGTGTTCACATTTCCAGTTGGCAAAGGTGCTTTTTCACTCAGTTAAGGATGATGATGATGATGATGTTTGGTTTGTGGGGCACTGAACTGCGCAGTTATCAGCACCCATACAAATTCCCAACCTTTGCTCAGTCCAATCTCGCCACTTTCATGAATGATGATGAAATTATGAGGAAAACACAAACACCCAATCATCTCGAGGCAGGTGAAAATCCCTGACAGTACTGGGAATCAAACCCGGGACCTCGTGCTCGGGAAGCGAGAATCCGACTGCAAGACCATGACCTGCGGACAATTAAGGAATAGTTTGTATCCCTTTAGAATATCTATGGGGCTGAGACCTGATATTCCTGAATACACATAACAGGCCGTTTGCCATGTCAGCACTAATACAGTTCATCAGTAGTCACCTTAGTGTTGAAACAAGAAACTAGATCTGTGTACACATACTTGTATAGAGTTACATGCACTGATTTGTTAACCTAGTTTGAAGGTTCAATCCGCTGTGTTTCAGTATTCTTTCACCTCTGCCTGAAGTATTTCCCCTTCATGTTTTTCATGCGCTTGCTGGTTTCCACAACAAAAATTCGTTTTACCACAGTAATGAAGGAATCTTTTACTTTGGAAAAACCATATCCAGTGATATCACATTTCCCAATATTTTTGCTAATTAATTATACTAAAAACGGTGCCATTTGGAGAGATCAGTAAAGTGATGCAGCAGTTAAATAGCATACTTTTGTACGTGCAAGCATGCGCACACACACACACACACACACACACACACACACACACACACACACCACCTTGTGCTACTGCATTGTGCTGGATGAACACACAACACTGAGAATGTGGACAGGGTAGAAAGGCAACACATGACCACCAGAGTCAGAAGTGCGCACAAATAATGACTATTATTATTAACAATGTAGGGAGAGATAAATTGCTACTTACCGTGTAGAAGACATGTTAAGTTGCAGTCAGGCAAAATTAAAAAAAATATTTACATAAAGCTTTTGATCACAGCCTTCATCAGCACAAGAGAAACAACACACCATTCATACACACAGACTGGCACACCTCATGCACTCTTGACCGCCAACTCTGGGTGGGCCGGAATGCCATACACTACACTATTGATGAAACATTTCTGGGAACAGTATCTACTGTAAAATACGAGGGCTATCCACAAAGTACATTACGTTTTGGAATTAAAAATAAATAAAGTATTGGAATTTTTTAAAAATTATATACAGATGAAAGCCACACTTAAATACTTCTTTTCTGTATAGTTGCCATTTAAATTAAGCCACTTATCGTAGCGATGAACAAGCTTGGAAATTCCTTCGTCATAAAATTCGGCTGCCTGCGCCTTCAACCACGTGGTTACCTCTTCTTGAAGCTGTGCGTCGTCATCAAAACGCCGCATAGCCAACCACTTCTTCATTGCTGGGAATAAGTGGAAGTCGCTCGGTGCCAGGTCGGGCTGTACGGCAAATGAGGAAACAACTCCCACTTAAAAGATTCGAGAACTTCACGAGTGGCATTTGCCGTGTGGGCCCGGGCGTTGTCGTGAATCAGCAAGATCTTTGAGCCCAACTTTCCCCTGCGCTTGTTTTGTATTGCTCTTTTGAGGTTGTGCAGAGTTTGGCAATACCTTTGAGAGTTTATTGTAGTGCCTCTTTCCAGGAAATCCACAAAAATCACACCTTTTCTGTCCTAAAAGACAGTCACCACGTGGTTGAAGACGCAGACGGCCGAATTTTACGATGAAGGAATTTCCAAGCTCGTCCATTGCTACGATAAGTGCCTTAATTTAAATGGCAACTATGTAGAAAAGTAGTATTTAAGTGTGGCTTTCATCTGTATATAATAAAAAAAAATTCCAATACTTTATTTATTTTTAATTCCAAAATGTAATGTACTTTGAGGATAGCCCTCGTATCTAGCAGTAACTATCTACACCTACCTTAAGTTGTGGAATGACCACATAAAACAAATACGAGAAGCGGGTGTCAGATTGAGATTCGTAGGAAGAACCTTAAGGAAATGTAACTCATCCACGAAAGAAGTGGCTTACAACGCACTTGTTTGACCTATTCTTCAGCATTTTTCTTCAATTTGAGACCTTTACCATGGTCATCTTATATGTGTTTCCAGTCTTGTGTTTCTGAGGGTAAGAATTTAATCACTGCATTTCAGTGACGTTTCTATGAAATTTTGATATATTTGTCAGTAAAAGCTTCTGGTAGTTAGTGTTAAGGTATGTTTGCACAGGGCATAACACTGTTGCCACAAAATGGACATCCATGAACTAGTAGTAGTGAGTGTGGCTGTCCTGCTTTTACATTACACAAGGAGTAAAGTTAGAAAGAACAAGAGAAATAGGGCTTCGTGGATGCGTTCTTAAGTAAGTGGCATGCTTCAGAAAATGTAACTCATAAACTGACACTGGATACATATCTCTTCCATAATTTCACCAGAATATCAGAATACAGTTTTGAATATCTCTTACAAGTAATAGGTCCAAGAACTGCGAAAAGTGTTATAAAGATGAGAGTGTATAACAGTTGGAACCAGATTGGCAATCACCCTTTGGTTTTTATCTACTGGTGATTTGTAGAGAAGTTTGATCTACCTTTTTAAAGCGCACTGTTCATCAATAAGTATCTTGACATGAGAAGTATGCAATCCTTTGGTTGAAGGACTGATGGTAAGTTTGAAATAAGAATACAGATTTTATTTACATTTCATTTTTGTTCTCTGGCACACGGAAAACTCACGATAAGACATCTTTATGTACATCACTTTCAATGCCCTGTAGCTCTGGTCGTACATTAATCATATTTATGAAATCTGTAGTTCTCACATTTGTCCAATTCTCTGTTGCTATACGCAAAGAACTCACAATTACTAACGTTTAACAAAACAGATGTCTGGATGTATGAGCACAAACTTTGAATGAAAATGAAATTGTATGGTTTTCGGTTAGACATGTGACTGCAAAACTGTCTGTAGGAGAAATAAGAACCATTTACAGAGACAGAAATAGATGTTGCCTTGAAATTGAAACATTCTTCACCTTCGGTGGACAACACCTGCAAGACCTCAGCAACTAGCTGAAATAATGTGCAACATCAGCACTTTTGCCTGGTTATGCCCATAAATTGCTGTGTATTTCAGTCACATTGCATCATCGAATGGAGGAGCCAGTTCTACACAGGCCTTTATCTGAATATTTGTGAAGAGATAGGTACCCTGTATGTACTTTCATTCTGTTCAAATGAAAGAACCCTAGCTTCAGTTTAAGAATATTTCCTGTCTTTTGGCCCTCTGTGGGATGTCCTTAATGAAACAGCAGTTTGCAGATTATTGTCCAATACGAGTGAATGCCTCACATCAGATTCATCTAAACCATACTTCCTGCCAACTTCTCTATTAGATGCACTCTTCACTTAATGAATAAGTGCAAGTTTGAAATGTGGATCATACCTTTGCCAAATTCCAAAGTTTGTTGAAGATTTTCTTTTGACATTGGCCGAAGGCTAAATTTTATATTGTGTTCTCATATTCTGGTGAAATTCTGGAAAAGATATGTATCCAGTGTCAGTTTAAGAGTTAAATTTTCTGAAGCATTCCGCTTACTTAATAATGCATCCACAAAGTCCTATTCCTCTTGTTCTCTCTAACTTTACTCCTTGTGTAATGTAAAAGCAGGACAGCCACACTCACTACTTCTAGTTAATGTATATCCATTTTGTGGCAACAGTATGGTACCGTGTGCACGTTTCTGGCAGAGATATGAGTTACCAAATATTCCTGGCCGATAGTGGCCATTAATGTTGAACCACATGTGCCAGCAATATGTAAGCTCAATGTTGCTGTGTAACACTGTTCAGATATATTGCTGGCAATATGCAACTGTTATACCCTGTGCAAACATGCCCCAGCACCAACTACCAGAATCTTTTACTGACAAATTATCAAATTTCACAGAAATGTGATCGAAATGGGGCGATGAAATTCTTACCCTCAGAAACACAAGACTGGACAGATAGGATGACCATGGTAAGGGTCACAAATTGAAGAAAAATGCTGAAGAATAGGTCAGACGAGTGCCTTGTAAGCCACTTCTTTCATGGATGAGTTATATTTCCTTAACATTCTTCCTGGGACTCTCAATCTGACACCTGTTTCTCCTACAATTTGTTTTGTGTGGTCATTCCACGACTTAAAGTAGGTGTGGATAGTTACTCCTTGATATTTTTCAGTAGATACTGTTTCCAGAAATTTGTCATCAACAGTGTAATTCTACTGTTGTGACTCGCCGATCATTCAAAGCGCCGCCGCCGCGTCCTCTACGTGCGGCGCTGTCTGCCAGCCATGCAGCAGCTGCGCCACCTAAGCGGCCAGCCGAGCAGCGGCTGCTAGACTGGGACTCAGTGCTCATTCGAATGCTAACGTGTACACATGTCTTGCTTGTCAACTTACTCTGTGACTTATATGTGTTGTGTCGTTCTGAAATATATGTGTTAAACTTGACATTACAACATCTACAGTAGTGAATTTCTTTTCCTATTTATGAGCAGTGTCTTAAATTTGACATTCGTCAACAGCTGCCACAACGTGGACCATTTATCAATCCTCTGTACGTAATTATGCAAATTGATACTCTCTTCTACACCTGGACCATTTATCAATCCTCTGTAGGTAATTATGCAAATTGATACTCTCTTCTACCATTGCTTGTTTCTGATAGACAACAGTATCATATGTGGACAGTCTTGAAGAGCTTTCTACTAGATTATTTATGTACGTTGTTATCAGTAATGGTCCTGTCACACTTCCTGGGGGTGCTTTAGATATTCCATGTACATGTGTCAATTTTGTTATATTAAGAGCAATATGTTGGGTTCTGTCCACAAGGAAGTCGTCACTCAAGTTTCAGAATGGTCCAATATTCAGGAAGCTCTTTATTTTCCATGACTGAGCAGCAGTATAGGATGGTGTCAAAGGCTTTCCTGAAGTCAAAGAACATGGTATCAACCTTACTGCCATTGTCTACAGTGCTGTGAATCTTGTTTGAGGAAGAGAGCGAGCTGAGTTTTGCAATATCTCTGTTTGGGGGATCCATGTTGATTTTGATAGAGGAAATTTCGTTCTCAAAAATGTCATAATTCTTAAGTATAAAACATGTTCCATAACTGCACAACAGATAGTCAATGACATAGGTCTATAATAATGTGCATGACCCTTCATGAAAATGGGAATGACCTGTGCTTCTTTTTTCTGGTGACGAGGTACCTTTGTTGCTCCAGCGAACTATGATAACTGCTGTTAGAAGCAGAGCAAGTTGTTCTGCATAATTTTTGTAGAATATCACAGGTACTTTACTCATTCTTTGTCCTGATGCCTTTTCACTAATAAGTGATTGTAGTTAGTTTTCTATTTGATACTCCACTATCTTAATATCTGCCATTTCGACATTCGTAGGATGACTGAAAGGAAGGAACATATTATGATCTTCCATGGTGAAACAATTTTGGAAAAGTCCGACTTCAGTATTTCGACCTTCTGTCTTTAATGTCCATTTTGGTGGCAGTATGGTCACTGAGTGATTTCAAATTGCCTACTGATTTTCTGTAAGACAAAAATATCTTAAGTTTTGTAGTCAGATTGGTTGATAAAATTTTACTTCAAAGGCTTTGAATACTTGTCTCATTGCTCTCCTTATCCTCATTTTCGCTTCGTACAGATAGGTTTTGAACGAGTGCTTCTTATATTTGGGCCAGTAAAGTATTATGATGTGAACACCACTAACTGAAGTTTGCATTGACACCAATTTCTGTCAATTTTATTTACAAAACTAAAGATAAAAAGTTAACACTAATGACTGTAGTTAATTTTCCCTGTTGTCAAAATATCTGTGTCAAGTACCACATACAGAGCTGCTAATTTGAAAACAAACATTTAAGCTAATATCTGCCAGTAAACTTCTTTGGTAGATGTCTTCACTGTAGAAAAAAATTGTTCACACTGATATGTAGATCCAAAGGTTCAAAAAATGTCATTCCTGTATATATTCCTGTAAGTGATTTGTTGTTCATGGTATTGACTCAGTCAGAAGAAATAACAATAATCATTCAGTGAATGCACTTGGATAATATGTCCTCAAGCACTTTTCAGAAATATGTACACAATTCAGCAGATTTCATTCCCAATAGGCTTCCAGCAAAATTGGGGGAAGAAAGTGATAAACCCCAAATACTCAGATTAGAGGACTTTCCAAGTATTCAGATTCTAGTTAAAAAATTCCAGAACTTTTCTCTGTAATGTTTTTTTTTAATACTCTTTCATAATTTTGTGTTTTATTAATTCTTTAATGTTTTTTTTTTCTTTACAGGTAAACTGTACAGTCTTTCACCATGACTGAGTAGCTCTGGCTTGCATGTTCCCACTGAACATGAGAGATAGATAAATAAATAAATAAATAAATAAATTATATAAGTAGCCATGTGAAGTCAAGGAAAATCCTCACAGAAATTGTATTCCACTAAAACATCCTAAAATTTGGTCATACTTCTCTTATGTATCTTCATCCTGCAATATTTAACTCAAAATGTTCATATGTTGCATCATATCAGAGCTAAATGCTAAATCTCCATTCTTCCCTTTTTCATTTGGCAACATGTTTTCCACACTATGTTCATACTATATGCGCATCCAAATGAAACTAGGTTAAGTTGCCAGTGGGGATATTTGAATCACTAGAAGTCGAAATATGAGTATGTTGATTGGTTTTGTATGCTGTTTCATTGCTGTCTACAATTCTGTGTTTAATGGTCCTTTATGTGTCAATAAATCAGATTTTTTTTCTCTCAATTAAACACACCTCATTGATTGTTAACATCTTCTATAATTTTTGCTTTTGTTCAAGCATTCTTTGAATTCGGTGTTATCTGCTAGCATAAGTTGGCAGTGACCATAAAAGACCAAGCACCACTTGATGTCGTTAGATTTTTATTGATTCGGTTACTCCTGTCACTCACCTCACCCAGTGTGTGTGTGGAAATAATACTGCCGGCCGCGGTGGTCTCGCGGTTCTAGGCGCGCAGTCCGGAACCGTGCGACTGCTACGGTCACAGGTTCGAATCCTGCCTCGGGCATGGATATGTGTGATGTCCTTAGGTTAGTTAGGTTTAAGTAGTTCTAAGTTCTAGGGGACTTATGACCACAGCAGTTGAGTCCCATAGTGCTCAGAGCCATTTTTTTGAAATAATACTTTCTAAATCTGTGCTGATTTGTGGACAGACTTTCTCTCTCAAGAAAATGTGTTACATGCAAACTTTTAATCTCAGATGCTCTCATACTTGTATAATATAGCTTTTCTTGACATCCGCTATATCTTACCTATTATTTCCTTATTTCGGGCAGGTTAACCACACACTGCCACCTGGCCGTACCTCGCTCGGGCTGGAGTTATGCGAGACCTCCACGCCTGATCTGCAGCAGAATTGTTTTCTATAACCCTTTACCTTTCCTCACCATGTAGAAGAAACTGTTTACAAATGCTAACCTTTCTCTCGGAATTTTTGCCTACTAATGAAGCATACTTCATAAACCTGTACCTTCGACCAGACAAAATGTTAATATTCGAACGGACTTATGTGCACTGGAAGCAGACATTGTTTTTCTGTTCTTCGAACTACTGTTTCTGAGTTGAATTGAAGACGTGCATGGAAAAATGGGCTAACCCTCAAATGTAAAAGCTTAGAGATAAGTGTTGCTATCTGTTGCTGGGTATAGGAGCTGTGAAAATTGACATTGGTCTCACCCCTAAATATCACTTTTGATAGTTCTGCACCCACCAACAGAAGGCAACGCTTATCTCTAAGCTTTTACATTTGAGGCTTAGTCCATTTTTCTGCACATGTATTCAATTGCTTGGTAGTACTGCCATAGTGCAAATACACAAGATGGCTGTTGGGGTGAGTAACATGCAGTGATTTGCCATTTGCCTTTGCAAGAAAAATTAGCAAGGAAAAATTGTGATTAAATTGCCTTTGTGAAAGGTAATTTGCCAGCATATGAAAGCATAAAAAAATGTTGAAGTGCTTCACCGTAGTTACACAGGTCTGGAAGAGGTATCAAGAAGTGGCACACTACATCTAATGGAGGAAACTGGGGATCACCTTAAGGTGAAGAGAAGTTTTGCCATCACCATACCTACAATTGTCAGATGGTACATAAGACAGGTATGTATTCCAAACATTTGGCAGAAGGGCAGGTGTTAGTGTACAATCAGTACGTAAGATCTCACACGAGACACTGCATGTGATGAAAGTGTCAGCCCTCTGGATCTCTCATTTTTTAACCCCCACTCAAATAGGGCCTGACACAATACCTGTGGTATAAATGTTGACCATGTGCATGGACAAGTACAAGTTTTCAGTCATATGATCAAACTACACTGACAGGAAAAATATTGCAACATCAAGGAGTAGTTGTCACAAAAACAAAATTTAATAGGTGTGTTAGCACTAGTAGAGCCCCTATAAGGACACAAATTAGGTTTGCTTTAAATACACACTGTAACAGTCATAACCGTTTGTTACCTTTGAGATTGTGCATGGTTAGTTGACATTAGTTACAAAAGCCTTTAAGTTGACAAAGATGCCATTATCGACATCTCAAAAATGGCTCTGAGCACTATGGGACTTAACAGCTGAGGTCATCAGTCCCCCAGAACTTAGAACTACTTAAACCTAACTAACCTTAGGATATCACACACATCCATGCCCCAGGCAGGATTCGAACCTGCGACCGTAGCGGTCACGCTGTTCCAGACTGAAGCGCCTAGAACCGCACGGCCACACCGGCCGGCTCAACATCTCACTGGGTTTGAACGAGGTCATCTAATACAGCTGAAGGAAGCCAGCTGTACCTTCTGCAATACTGGAGAGAGACTTCACAGGAATGTGGCAACAGTACACGATTGCTGGCAGTGGTGGTCACGAGAACATACGGTCACAAGAAGGCTGGGCTCCAGGCAGTCATGTTGAACTACTGATAGGGAAGATCATCTCTTTCGGCGCACAGCTTTGGCACATCGTACTGCATCTGCAGCAGAAATTTGACCAATAGCTGGCACTACAGTGACAGAACGAACTGTTACAAATCGGTTACTGCAAGGATAGCTCTGAGCCACATGCTCTGTAGCATTAATTCCACTAATCCAAACTGCCGCTATCTGCGACTCCTGTGGTGTCAAATGGCAGCTCACTAGAAGACAGGGTGGAGGTCTGTTCTGTTTTCTGAAGAAAGCTAGTTCTGCTTCTATGCCAATGATGGCTGGTGTTTTGGATAGGGAGAGGCCAGTTGAGAGTCTGCAACCAACCTGTCTGCGTGCTGGACACACTGGACTTACACCTGGAGTTATAGTCTGGGGTGCGATTTTGTATGACAGCAGGAGAACTCTCACGTTTATCCCTGCACCCTGACTGCAAATTCGTATGTCAATCCGGGGATTCAACCTGTTGTGCTGCCATTCATGAACAGCACTCCAGAGGGTGTTTTCCAACAGGACAACGCTCACCCACATACCTCAGTCATAACCAAACACACTCTACGGAGTGTAGGCATATTGCCTTGGCTTACTCGGTCACCAGACCTGTCTCCTACTAGGCACGTAAGGGACCTCACTGAATGACACCTCCAGCGTCATCCACAAACAGCATTAGATGCCTGGGTACCGACCCACCAAGTGCAACAGGCACAGAATTCCATCCCACAAACTGACGTCCGACACCTGTGCAACATGGTACATGCATGCATGGTTATATGCTTGCATTCAACATTCTGGCAGTTATACTGACTGTAAATGCACCAACATTTCACATTTGCGATAGCTTAAATTGCACTTACATTAACTTGTAATCTTGCAATGTTAATCACTATACAAATTTATTCCCAAAATTTAATTACTCTACATTAATTATTTTTTATGGTTGTGGTGTTTTTTTTTCCATCAGTGTATACCATAGGGAGCAAAGATTCAGTCCTCTTCCAGAAAGGTTATGCTGTTTCTTTTTGGAAACTTTACGACATCAACTTAAATGACAATGCAAGGAATGGGCAGACTATTATGTAGCAATATTATTGAAACCTTTAAACCAATCTGTAGCCTGTCGTTGAGAAGGGAAGGCCTCTGTATGTGTCTGCTTGTGTCTGTATATGTGTGGATGGATATGTGTGTGTGTGTGTGTGTGTGTGTGTGTGTGTGTGTGTGTGTGTGCGCGAGTGTGTACCCGTCCTTTTTTCCCCCTAAGGTAAGTCTTTCCGCTCCCTGGATTGGAATGACTCCTTACCCTCTCCCTTAAAACCCACATCCTTTCGTCTTTCCCTCTCCTTCCCTCTTTCCTGACGAGGCAACCATTGGTTGCGAAAGCTAGAATTTTGTGTGTATGTTTGTGTTTGTTTGTGTGTCTATCAACCTGCCAGCACTTTCATTTGGTAAGTCACATCATCTTCCCACTATTTTTTCCCACGTGGAATGTTTCCTTCTATTATATATATATAACGTCGACGTTTTCAACCACGTGATATGTGCGGTATGCAATAATATCTCTGTCTACAAAGCTTTCCAGTCCTGATACATTGGGTACACCTGTACCACCACGAACAATAGCCACAGTTAACCAGCCATTACCATGTGAAAATGTATCAGTTGAGATCAATACTGAAATTAAGTCTACATCCACAGAAGACAGCGGGTCCATCTAGTAGTGCGTGTGCGGCGACAGATTTTATAGTATTCTTCTTCTTGTCGGCTGCAGATGTTGTCATTTCCACATCTTCAATAGTTTTATATATTGTCTGTCTAGCACGGCGACGGTATCTTCTGTAAGGCGCCTCTGTAAGGTGCACAGTCTCCAACAAATTTTACATATTGACATACACCTTTTCCCTTAATCCAAATGTATACAGACTCATTTACAGATATTTTACGTCTACTACGGGTGTAGAGGGATAGTGGGGAGGGTGACATATACACAGATTTTCCAAAATCTTTATTAGCAAGTTCTCCAATATGATATGTTGCCGTAGTAGACGTAAAATATCTGTCACCCTCCCCACTATCCCTCTGCCTCTGCCACCTTTTCCCTTAATTTTACATATTCACATACACCTTTTCCCTTAATCCAAATGTATACAGACTCATTTACAGATATTTTACGTCTACTACAGGTGTAGAGGGATAGTGAGGAGGGTGACATATACACAGATTTTCCAAAATCTTTATTAGCAAGTTTTCCAATATGTCTTTCGTGGATGCAGACTGAACTTCAGCATCGACATTAACGATTCCTTTACCCATGGCAACGGATGGTTAACTGTAGCCATTGTAAGAGGTGGTAGTGGTGTTCCTGCCGTTGGTGGCCTGGAGAGTTTTGTCGATAGAGACATTATTGTCTATCGCACATATCATATTGGAGAACTTGCTAATAAAGATTTTGGAAAATCTGTGTATATGTCACCCTCCCCACTATCCCTCTACACCCGTAGTAGATCACTCGCGCTGCTGCTGCTGCTGCTGCTGCTGCACAGGCAACTGCATTGAACGCTGCCAAGATGCCTTACAGAAGGTACCGTCGACGTTCTCATCAAACAGTCTACAAAACAATTGAAACGTCGACGGTACCTTCTGTAAGGCATCTTGGCAGCGTTCAATGCAGTTGCCTGTGCAGCAGTAGCAGCGCGAGTGATCCGCTGCGCGGGCCTTGCTCGCTTTTATAGATGCGCGATAGCGCGTGACCTTGATTCGGACTTAGAATATTTCACAGTGCCAGCCGCGCATTATCCCGGATGAGCGCACTAGTCGTACTAGGTGCGCCCGTCCGGCTGAGACCGAAGTCCGCGGCTGGCGCGCTGCCAAGATTGTGTAAGCCAGACTCGCGCGGCGGGGTCAAAGGTCAACCTGATAAGAACTTTAACATGGAACATGCTGTTGCCTCCTTGAGCCCCCGGTACGTGATGTACCCTTGTCTGGTTTTCAGCTACGCTACAGATCAGTTTATTTATGAAAATACAATTTACAGTCTCCAACAAATTTTACATATTTTCATACACCTTTTTCCTTAATCCAAATGTATACAGACTCATTTACAGATATTTTACGTCTACTACGGGTGTAGAGGGATAGTGGGGAGGGTGACATATGCACAGATTTTCAAAAATCTTTATTAGCAAGTTCTCCAATATGATATGTGCGATAGGCAATACCCAACGCCGCAGGTCCGTCATGCGGACTTTGAAAAAAGTTGGGACTTAGAATATTTTCAGCGTCTGCGGAGTCGTTATCCCTGACGGGCGCACTAGTCGTACTAGGTACGCCCGTCCGCTGTTTGTCAGTCTTATAGAGGCACAGTGCCACAGGCGCGCAAGCTGACGCACGCTTATCGCTATTGGGGTCAGAGGCCAGCTGGCGCGTGTTTATCACCTCATTAGTGATGTCTTTCAACCGTAGCGTGCCCATGACTGGCTTCTTACACCGAAACATTACGTCTGATATACTTTGTTAGCACAGTCAACATAAAATCTCCAACTCCAAGTATTATTTGAACCTTGACATGGGACTCCACGTGTGTCTGAATATTATTCAAATTAAACACAGCCTCGTGTCTCAAATTATAATATGTGTGCCTCTCTCTCAAATAATTAGACTTATAGGCGATAGGCAATAATGTCTCTATCGACAAAACTCTCCAGGCCACCAACAGCAGGAACACCAATACCACCTCTTACAATGGCTACAGTTAACCATTGTACGCTGCCAAGATGCCTTACAGAAGGTACCGTCGACGTTCTCGTCAAACAGTCTACAAAACAATTAAAAACATCAAATTCACGACATCTGCTGCTGACAAGAAGAAGAATACTGTGAAGAACATTGCCGCCAGTGAACTTGTCGAGGGACCATGTGTCTTTCGTGGATGCAGACTGAACTTCAGCATCGACATTAACGATTCCTTTACCCATGGCAACGGATGGTTAACTGTAGCCATTGTAAGAGGTGGTAGTGGTGTTCCTGCTATGGTGGCCTGGAGAGTTTTGTCGATAGAGACATTATTGCCTATCGCACATATCATATTGGAGAAGTTGCTAATAAAGATTTTGGAAAATCTGTGTATATGTCACCCTCCCCACTATCCCTCTACACCCATAGTAGACGTAAAATATCTGTAAATGAGTCTGTATGCATTTGGATGAAGAGAAAAGGTGTATGTGAATATGTAAAATTCGTTGGAGACTGTACATTGTATTTTCATAAATAAACTGATCTGTAGCGTAGCTGAAAACCAGACAAGGGTACATCACGTACCGGGGGCTCAAGGAGGCAACAGCATGTTCCATGTTAAAGTTCTTATCAGGTTGACCTTTGACCCCGCCGCGCGAGTCTGGCTTACGCAATCTTGGCAGCGCACCAGCCGCGGACTTCGCTCTCAGCGATATATATATATATATATAAACAAAGATGATGTGACTTACTGAACGAAAGTGCTGGCAGGTCGACAGATACACAAACATACACACGAAATTCAAGCTTTCGCAACAAACTGTTGCTTCATCGGGAAAGAGGGAAGGAGAGGGAAAGATGAAAGGATGTGGGTTTTAAGGGAGAGGGTAAGGAGCCATTCCAATCCCGGGAGCGGAAAGACTTAATTTGGGGGAAAGGAGGACACGTATACACTCGCTCGCGCGCGCGCGCGCACACACACACACACACACACACACACACACACACACACACACACACACACATATCCATCTGCACATACACATACATACATACACACACACACACACACACACACACACACACACACACACACACACACATATATATATATATATATATATATAGAGAGAGAGAGAGAGAGAGAGAGGGGAAACATTCCACGTGGGAAAAATATATCTAAAAACAAAGATGATGTGACTTACCGAACAAAAGCACTGGCAGGTCGATAGACACACAAACACACACGCAAAATTCAAGCTTTCGCAACAAACTGTTGCCTCATCAGGAAAGAGGGAAGGAGAGGGAAAGACAAAAGGATGTGGGTTTTAAGGGAGAGGGTAAGGAGTCATTCCAATCCTGGGAGCGGAAAGACTTACCTTAGGGGGAAAAAAGGACGGGTATACACTCGCGCGCGCACACACACACACACACACACACACACACACACACACACACACACACACACACACACACACACACATCCATCCATCCACACATAAACAGACACAAGCAGACATCTCACAAGCAGACATATTTAAAGACAAAGAGTTTGGGCGGAGATGTCAGTCGAGGCGAAGTGCAGAGGCAAAGATGATGATGAATGACAGGTAAGGTATGAGTGGCGGCAACTTGAAATTAGCGGAGATTGAGGCCTGGTGGGTATCAGGAAGAGAGGATATATTGAAGAGCAAGTTCCCATCTCCGGAGTTCGGATAGGTTGGTGTTGGTGGGAAGTATCCAGATAACCCGGACGGTGTAACACTGTGCCAAGATGTGCTGGCCGTGCACCAAGGCATGTTTAGCCACAGGGTGATCCTCATTACCAACAAACACTGTCTGCCTGTGTCCATTCATGCAAATGGACAGTTTGTTGCTGGTCATTCTCACATAGAATGCATCACAGTGTAGGCAGGTCAGTTGGTAAATCACGTGGGTGCTTTCACATGTCGCTCTGCCTTTGATCGTGTACACCTTCCGGGTTACAGGACTGGAGTAGGTGGTGGTGGGAGGGTGCATGGTACAGGTAACCGCCCCCGGTGTAAAACCTGTCCCATGCACCCTCCCACCACCACCTACTCTAGTCCTGTAACCCGGAAGGTGTACACGATCAAAGGCAGAGCCACATGTGAAAGCACCCATGTGATCTACCAACTGACCTGCCTACACTGTGATGCATTCTATGTGGGAATCACCAGCAACAAACTGTCCATTCGCATGAATGGACACAGGCAGACAGTGTTTGTTGGTAATAAGGATCACCCTGTGGCTAAACATGCCTTGGTGCACGGCCAGCACATCTTTGCACAGTGTTACACCGTCCGGGTTATCTGGATACTTCCCACCAACACCAACCTATCCGAACTCCGGAGATAGGAACTTGCTCTCCAATATATCCTCTTTTCCCGTTACCCACCAGGCCTCAATCTCCACTAATTTCAAGTTGCCGCCACTCATACCTTACCTGTCATTCAACATCATCTTTGCCTCTGCACTTCCGCCTCGACTGACATCTCTGCCCAAACTCTTTGGCTTTAAATATGTCTGCTTGTGTCTGTATATGTGTGGATGGATATGTGTGTGTGTGTGTGCGCGAGTGTATACCTGTCCTTTTTTCCCCCTAAGGTAAGTCTTTCCGCTCCCGGGATTGGAATGACTCCTTACCCTCTCCTTTAAAACCCACTTCCTTTCGTCTTTCCCTCTCCTTCCCTCTTTCCTGACGAAGCAACCGTTTGTGTTTGTGTTTGTTTGTGTGTCTATCGACCTGCCAGCGCTTTCGTTTGGTAAGTCACATCATCTTTGTTTTTAGATATATTTTTCCCACGTGGAATGTTTCCCTCTATTATACATATACAGGCACAAGCACAGTGATGGTATCAACAAACTGGTCTCTTGCCGGCCGCGGTGGTCTAGCGGTTCTAGGCGCACAGTCCGGAACCACGCGACTGTTACGGTCGCAGGTTCGAATCCTGCCTCGGGCATGGATGTGTGTGATGTCCTTAGGTTAGTTAGGTTTAGGTAGTTCTAAGTTCTAGGGGACTGATGACCACAGATGTTAAGTCCCATAGTGCTCAGAACCATTTGAACCAAACTGGTCTCTTGCTGGGAAATAAATATCTAAACATGAATAATAAAGATGTAGGATGTTTGTTTTATTTAAAAAGCTTTGAAAGTTTTCACATAAAAAATGTGGAGGCATTACTTTTCAACACAACCTTTTATTTTTAGGTTTGATATTATGTTGACAGCAATGTCACTAGAGATGGAGTGCACATTTTGATTGGATAAGATGGGTGGGGAAGCTGGATGTAAACTTTTAGAAGGACCTGTCCATGCACCCACCTCAGTTGATTTAGGGAAATAGCGCAAATCTAGCTCTAGAATTTGAACTTCACACTTTGCGACTGTGAGCACGGTATACTTACTAGCTGCTGCACCCCTTCATTCTGTGCATCCTATGGAATAGGAAAGGAGATGCATATGCGTGAGTGAAAAACCATGACATAGAAGGAATAGGGAAAGTCACAGTGCCAGCAAATTAAACTACCTCATATGTCTTGCATATGCTGCTCACTGTGCTTCTAACATCTTTGGAAAACATGCTGTGTTATTTAGATAAAATACCCTCAGTGGATTAAATTACACACTGAAAATTAGGAAAGAAACTCTGTTGCTTCACACCCAGTTTCCTGCTGGAAAAACTGAACTCTGTGTGAATATTTGTGTAACTGAAAGTGCCAAAACACACACACGTGACTAACTAATGCATTGCAAAATACCAACTCAGCAGTATAAAGGCAGGCTCCACCACCTCCATACTTGCTCAAACATCTTTCTTAGCGTAGAGCTAAAATATCACATAATACAAAATTTGTGTCTGTTTTTTTGTGCCAGTGTTGTGCCAGATACTTACAACTGTTCCTGTAAAATAAAAGCTGTGAAAGAAGTTAAACAGAACACCTGAAATTTGACATATTGCACATTAATCAATAGTGAACCAATACAATACCCATTATATCACGATGGACACACACTAAAGACAAAATTGAAAATGGAGATTTCTCTTCCTCATGTCTAACTGGAGGCGTTCTACCGGACAATCGCCTCAGACGAAAAGTCAATACCATTATGCCCCCGATGTCAAGTTTTGGTAAACAGTGTGTTGTACTTACCAGATGAAACATGGGTTAAAAATATGGAGGACACATCTTTGTCACACACACAACATTGAAACACCTAAAAATAATCAGACTTATTAATGGAACCTGGTTCATAAATTGTACCTACTTCCAGATTTTGCCATTTGTGCCTCGCTATAAATGAGTAAAATTGGTATTGACTCGTCCTGTTCATCGTTGGATGGCATTTGCATTCCATATCATTGAAAAAGATAGAATAATAGTAAAACAGGTACTGTAACATCTAGGCAACATAATTTTAAAAAAATGATGCAACATCACAAATGTATGGCATGTTATGTCTATGATGTCAGGAGATTAAGCGGTATCAGGTTCTTCAGCTGCCACAAAGGGTGGTATGTCATTTTCACATGAAGTCACCTCACATAACTGGAATATTATAGGCCTCTGAATTCAATTTAGTACCAGCACTCTACATACAGTTTCAGTGGTCAAATCTCCATACATCAACCATGTGTAACCTTTCTGTAAGTTCCCCAAATCGTTTGACATTCCTCAGGATGAAACTTCCTGACTTACTATAACTGTGTGCCGGATCGAGTTTCGGACTTTGGACTTGTCCTTCATGGGCAAGTGCTCTACCAACTGAGTTAAGGACAACTCACGACCCATCTTCATGATTTTACTTCAGACAGTACCTCGTCTCCTAGCTTCTGAGCCTCACAGAAGTTCTCCTGGAAAACTTGTGGGATTAGCACTCCTGGAAGAAAGGTTCTTGCGGAGACGTGGTGTATTCACAGCTTGGCAGACATTCCCAAAATGAAATTTTTGCTCTGCAGGGGAGTGTGCACAGATACAAAACTTCCTGACAGATTAAGGAAGGAGACGAGGTAGTGGCAAAAGTAAACTTTTGAGGATGGGTTGTGAATCATGCTTGAGTAGCTCAGTTGGTAGAGCACTTGCCCATGAAAAGTGAAGGTTCTGAGTTCAAGTTTCATTCTGGCACACATGTTTAACCTACCAGGAAGTTTCATATCGGCACACACTCCGCTGCAGAGTGAAAATTTCATTCCGGGTATCCCAGGATGGTTGCTTCGAGAAAGTTTCTGATGTTTCTTTCCACATCATTGTTCATCCAAACTTATGCTCCATTAATAAGCGACATGACCCTATCCCTTTATTTCCTTGATAAAGAGTGTTCTTTCTTCACTTCCTTTTTCTACAGTTGCTTTTCCTCTCTTCCCTTTCTTCTACTACTACTACCACCACCTCTCGTCTGTCACAGTCCCTTGCAAATTACAGGTCACATGTCATGTTCTGAGATAGTAAAAGCTCAACGTGGTGGTCTTGAGAGAGCATTTACTGGCAGGTGAAAGTGTTATCACTTTATAATCTGCCAAGACTTAAGTGTAATATTTTTTTGAATATTCAGTTTCGGTTTCCATTCTTTTTGCAGTAATTATGTTGTTGATGACAGATTTATGGGTGCAACAGTTCCAGTCTGCAGTATTGGGTTTTGCTTCTGATGAACATTGGCCTAATAAATAACTTTTTTCTTTTCAGTTACCGCTACAAAGTGCTGGTGTCTGAGGGTCCTGCTTTTGACCAACTGAAGGCTACAGAATATGAGATCCGTGGCCCCCCACTGACACTAGACGAGCTGAAGAGTGGACAGACGTACAGTTTTGCAGTACAGCTGCAGACAAAGGAAGGTTACTGCTCAGAACCTTCAGAAGTTGTATCTCTTCTCAGTCCAGATAAAGGTGAGGTATTTCTCTAGATTGCAGTCACTTATGAACCACGAGAGGAATAATTTCCAAGATGGTGTAATGAGCCAAATTCTGTATCGTATTCATTCATTCGTTCATTAATTTAGTTTCATTTATTCACCTTTCATGGTCCACGAATTCCACCATCAAGGAGAGCCTTTGGGGATAGAAGAAACCACTGCTGGCTACTTCTGTAAAGTACGCTAACAACAAATTTTGGCTATAGTCCAATTAAAATTACTTGATAGTTGACATGCATCACTTGCCACCAAGGGTTTTTTAGCCCTGAATTTAAACTCGTGCCCTAAACTAACCACAACCTCATGATGTGCAATGCATCCAAGAAAAGGACGGCAGTAATCAGCAGCAGAACTAAACTCGTGATAGCTTTGTTTGCAGTGTTTAAAGCTAACATCTATGAGCAAATTCGAGGCAGAAAAATTTCAGTTTCAGCACTAAAAAGCAAACGGTAATTTATTGCTATCATCAACCATTGGTTACGTGAAACTGTCCTTACACTGGCTGCATGAACTGCCACATAAAAGCGATGAGTTGTCATGGTTGGCACTTGGTTTTAGTCGATAGTCGATACTGGACGTTTCCAAATTAAAAAAGAATGTTATGAATGAAAAATTAGAGCAAATCAAAAAGTCAGTATGATAAAGGTTCTCTTTCTTTGTCGGTGTCAGATGCTCCCATCCCATGACTTACTTTTTAGATTCTTTCATACCATGAACCCCCCCCCCCCCCCTCCCCACCCTTTCCATATTAGGTCTTCTGTGTCAGTATGCCATAAAAATTCATTACCTTCATTACTATTCCATTAGGAAATTTGGGTTATCTGGATGCATCACATAAATGTCTCTTTCTCCTATTAGAAGATGAACCTAAAAACTTTATTTGGCAGCAAGATGGAGACCTTCCCCATTAGCATCTCTTTCTAATGAGAGTGGTTGAAGTCTCTGATTGGGCGATTGGTCGTAATTAATTTTTGGTTCGATATGTGCTGCATAACTAAAGTTATATGTATTGAATATTTGTAAGAAAAAAAGATTATTTTACCTTCAGTTTAATACTTGTTTTGTTGTAAATGTCTAAATTAAATTGGTATAATTTAAGATTGAAAGTGAGATGTTCATTTATGAACATTCTATATAAAAAAATGGCCGTTTTCTTATACGTTTGTTCAGTAGGGTATGTATTGTATGGACTGAATGTGAACTCTTCTGAGACAGTTTTGGTGGTTGTCCAAACATGTTCTTTTCATTGTTTTGGTGGAGAGATATGTGGTCTCCAGTCTCACAGGGTAACTGCTCTTTTTATTTCTTACCCCTACTAACCTTAGTATCTGTAATGCACTGACAATTTGTCCCCAACAGTGCAAATGTCGATAATATGCACTGCACGCATTATTTGGAAACAAACTTGTTCAAGTCACTCATCTTGTTAGATTCACTCAAGGTCCTTGCTGTTGACAACAGTGACACCCAGTTTACTTCTTTCTCTCAGGCTTGCATCTATTTTTGCTCGGTTCTGTCTTGGGTCTGTTTTTGTGGCAGTGTGAAATAACAGTTGATGAAGAATTGACCACTATGCACCTCCCACATTGGTTGCAAATGCAGCGGAAGAGTGGCATGATGGCACTGTACCTAGCTGTTCTCGCAGTTTCTTCAACCTGTTCACCATAGTTTCACCTGTGAGGGCTGCTACATTACTCTGTGTTTTATGTTGTTCATTTTGGCGATTGCATTTTAAGGCTTTTTCCGTGTTGCGAAGGTATTTTTGCAGAAATGAAGGAAATGGGGCAGCAGACATAATAAACTATAATTAGGAAGACACAGCAGCATTCAGTCACTAATTGTGATTTTTATTTAAATGCATTTCGAGCCCTCTGAGTTCACCTTCAGTGCTCGATCATTTCACATCACTTTTGAATTTGGGTTAAACATAGTAGGAATATTACAATGTGACACTGTTGTCATTACGGTGGTCCACGATTAAAAGACTGGTTTGATGCTGGTCTGCTTGCTACACTATCCTGTACAAACCTCATCATCTCTGAATAACTACTGCAACCCACATCCATCTAATCCTCTTTTGCTGTTCCTAGCGATTTTTACCATCACACTTTCTTCCAATATGAAATTGGTGATCCCTTTAAGTCTTAAAATGTCTCTTATCAAACAATCTTTTCTATTGGGCAAGTTATACCACAGATTACTTTTATTCCCGATGCTATTGGTACATCCTCATTAGTTACATAATCTACCCATCTGATTACCAGCCTCCTCCTGTAGCACCACATTTCAGAACCTTCTATTATCTTTTTGTCTAACAGTTTATCATCCATGTTTCACTTCCATACAGTGCTACACTCCAAAGAAACACCTTGAGAAAAGACCTCCTGACACTTAAATCCAAATTCAATGTTAGCTTTCTTGCCATTACCAGTTTACATTTTATTTCCACTCTACTCCATCCAACATTAGTTATTTTGCTGCCCGAATAGCAAAACCCATCTACTACTTTGTGTCTCGTTTCCTAATCTACTTCTCTCGGCATCACCTGATTTCATTCCACTGCATTCCATTAACCTTGTTTTGCATTTATTGATGTTCATCTTATATCCTCCTTTAAGGACAATAACTATTCTTTTAAACTACTCTTCCAAGTCTTTTGCTGTCTCTGACAGAACATTGGCAAACATTAAAGTTTTTACTACTGCTCCCTGGACTTCAGTTCCTACTATGTTGCAATGAAGCTACAATTTTTTTTATATTCTGCCCTTAAAACTACGTAACAACTGCTGGAAACATTTAGTAATTCTCTATTTGTATTAGTTCTGTAAAAAAATATAGCTTTATTACAATACAGCACATCACCTTGTAATTTTCCTACTTATGTTTAGCAGGACCAGTGATAACTTGTTTTTAAAAAAATCGTGTGAAATGATAAAGGTCTTAAATGAGTTCCTAATAAAAATCACAATTACTGACTCTCAGTTGTTGTGGTTTTTTTATATGAAAGTAATACAGTCACACTGACGACACTGACGACAATGGATAAAATTAAATCATAATTACGCAATTATTCTGCGATGAGCTGTTGGAGACTGTATGTCCCTTGTTCCATAATACTCTGAAAATATATGTGAACAAACTCAAAAATTTTGTTGTTGATGTTCCCCCTGTGCATGTCCTGATAAAATTAGACTTCAAAACTCCAGATTTTGCTAACAGAATTGGAGGATAATGGAACCGACTGTCACACAACTGTCCTACCCCAGGTTCGTGGGTGGCCGTGCTGACGGCATCGAGCGTCGCCGGGGTGGTGGTGCCAGTGATCGTGGTGGTCGGCCTGCTGCTTGCCGTGGTGGGCTTCCTGGTGTACCGCCACAGGCGCCTGCAGCACAGCTTCGTGTCATTTGCAAACAGCCACTATGACACACGCTCGGGCTCGGCAACTTTCTCGGGAGCAGACGGACTCGGTAAGTTTGCCCTCCACTTTTTATAAAAGGTTCTGTTGCTTTGACCTGGTACACTACAAAGATTTTTGTTCTTTCGTGCAAGTCTTACCAAGGGACCTTATGTAGGCTGACTAGGTGTCCCGGTTTTTAATCGAGAAACAAAATGCGTGCAGTATTATTTCACATTCAATTAAATATTTTGGAAAAGCAAGTTTCCTAGAAGTAGAATATTATAGAAATATATATTTTCACTTTATATAGACTGAATGCATTTCTTCAACTAGTTTAATGCTTAAAGAAACAGTAAAAGATGTGTTGAAAAGAAAAGCCCCCCCACCCTCCCCTCTGCCTCTAACTTTCATACCTTCCACTTTAGGGCAATCAAGAAAAGTAAATGACAAGTTTCAAACAATGTTGCCCATCTTCAGAACATATGTCATAGTTACAGAGTAACCTGTCTTAGTGGAAGTATCAGTTCACTGTCAATATTTGATGAAACGGACAGAAAATATGATGTAGAATAATGATCGCTACCACTCATAAGGTGTTACTCTACATGCTTTAAAGGAGTAGTCATGGAGTTCATCTGCATCCATTAGGGATAAGATACACAGACATAAAATAAATGTATTTTGTACAAGGGTTATAGTGACAGTAGTGAGCAACAATTTTTAAATCTCTTGATGTTTATTTTTTGGAGAAACCAAGAACAACATCGTAATCTACAGGCTTTTCTCTCACTTTTCAACATCGTCTCCATTTCTTTGCACATATTTTTCCTACCATTCTGCAAGTTTGAAAATAACCTTACGATAGAACTCCATTCCAGCCCCTTGAAGATACTCAGCCACCATATCGTAGTGTTAATGTTCTGTCACAATACTTGTCAAAACGTCACCACCTCCATTTTGAAATCTCTGAAGTTGTTGTTGGTCAATAAATGTGGGACCCAACAAGCATAAACTTTTTGATAACCTAAGCTTTGAATCATTTCTTGCACTGAGCTGTGTCCTACTGCAAGCTCAGCATGATTTCATTCACTGCGACTTGCCTGTCTTCTCTAATGAGCTCACCAACTCCCTCCTTGTTGCATTACGTGGATGCAGTCCGTGGCCGACTGGTGCGTGGCTCATCTCGGATACTCGTTTTTCCATCTTTGGAATGCTTCACCCATCTCCTAACGCTGCTAGCTAGCATCCGTGCGGATGTCTTCTTAGGCACGTTGAAGTCTGAAATAAATTTGAGCAGCAGATTTTCCGCCTTTGACAAGGAATTCAATTACAGCATGCTGTCGAAATGAAAAACCCATGTCCGCTATTTTGGAAGTACTGCCTGCGGTCATGTGATAGATGCTAATTACGTCACGGTATAGCAACATACAGTGGAAAGTCTGCAGATTATGATCCTGCAATTGTTTTTGTTACACTGTTGAAATTTGAATTTTAGCAATGGGTTGCTCGTGACTTTCAGTATGACACTTGTTAAACTAAGGCTTGCAGATAACTCCTTGTGATAAACATTTCCATTTATGACAAATCACTAAATGTCAGCTTTGAAACTGGAAATTCCTTTGTGGAATAACAATGAGGCATATTCCAGAACTAATTTTAACTGATGTTAGGCCTGAATGAAGTGTCTACCGACTCCTTAGGAAACTACTGCAGTGTTGATTTGGTTCAGCAGTCAATTGCCAGTTGGTGATAGCAAATCATAATGACAGAGACAACTGTAGATCCTGCCCGTTGTGAAGTGCACAGTGTGATTAGGATTTTGGTGGCAGAAGGATATTCAGCTGCCAAAATCGATCGTGAGTTATGCCTGGCATATGGACCAGAAATAATGAGTGACAAACGAGTTAAGAAATGGTGTTGAGAATTTCAGAATGTCCATACAAATGTTCACAATGAACTGTGGAATGGCAGGTCCAGTATTTGGATCAATGACATTGTCGATCAAGTGAACCAAAAATTCTAAAGCAATTGGTGATTGAGAATTCTGAATTCCAAAATGTTGTTCAGACCTTGATTTACAGGATTGTCACTGAACAGCTTGAATGTCACAAATGGTGTGTGTGACGTGGGTTTCAGAAACGATCAGTGATTAGTGCAAAGGGTAAAGAATGTGTAGTTCATACTGTCGTTGGAGCACTATAGACAAGATCAAGGTGATTTTTTTTTCCCCATGTTCTTTTGGGTGACAAGACACGGATATCGCACACCAAAGCAGAATCGAAACAGCAGTCAAGGCAGTGGTGCCATCCCAGTTCACTGAAGCTAAAAAAGTTTAAGCAATCTCCATTCTTGAATCAAAAAATGATGGCTCCTGTTTTTTGGGACAAAAAAGGCCTCCTTTTCGTTGATTTTATGGATCCTGGGCCAAGAGTTATACTTAACATATACTATGAAATACTAACCAATATGAGACATGCAATCCAAAGTCAGCACCGCAGGAAGCTGTTGTCTGGCATAATCCTCCGTCACTACCATGCATGTTCTCACTTCTTTTCCATGTCCTCACTTCACTTCCAAAACTGAGAAGAAGATTCAAGATTAACTTTGGGAACTTTTTGATCACCCTCCGTACAATTCCTGCGCCAAGCGACTATTTTGCCTTCTTGAATTTGAAAAAGTGGCTGGGTGAACAACAATTTCAAGATGATGACAAATTCAACACTCGGGTTACCATCTGGTTCAATTTCCAGATGGCAGACTTCTATGCAAAGGGGTTTACGAAATTGGTGCAGTGTTACAAAAAGTGTACAGATGTGAACAGTGACTGAGGAAAAGTAAGGTAGATATGTAGTAAAACATTACTGTCCATAGACACCTTTTGTCATGATCTTATGGATCTTATAATTAAAGTTTTCCATGTGACATTTAAGTCTGCAATAGTAATGATGGAAGCAGAAGAAATGGATTAAAATTTGCGTCACAGCTGGGACTCGAACCCAGGTCTTCTTGCTTACTAGGCAGAACTGCTAACCATTACACCACTGCAGCACCATGGTCAACATTGCTGCACAAACTATCCAAGTCGAATGCCCTCCCCAACACAAAGTTCGATTCATATCTTCAGCTGAAGATTCCCATTACGTCCAATGCTGGGGTGCTATTCCAATGCCAGAGAGCCCTGGCAACAGTGACAATGTAGGGAGAAAATAAGCTGAAAATATGAATTGAAGTTGGTGTTGGGAGGGCACTCAACTTGGGTAGTTTGTGCAGCAATGTTGACCATAGTACTGTGGTGGTTCAATGGTTAGCATTTCTGCCTAGTAAGCAAGAAGACCCGGGTTTGAGTCCCAGCTGTGGTACAAATTTAAATTCATTTCTTCTGCTTCCATCATTATTACTTTCGTCGTGAGCTTATTTTTTTTGTATATAACCGAACGGTTGCTAGTTTTGGAATATGCCTTATACAATATGAATAGATTGCTACACACCCCGTTAGGGGGTATTGAGTGGCAGATGTGGTCATTTAAAGTAGACCTTGCACACGCATTTGGGAGTGTGTGGAGAAGTGATAGGGACTGGGTGTTGGGCTGTCAGGTGGCTGCACTGGGAGAGGTGGTGGAAGGAGAGAACCAGAGGAGGTTGGTTGGTTGGTTTGGGGAAAGAGACCAGAGAGCGAGGTCATCGGTCTCATCGGATTAGGGAAGGATGGGGAAGGAAGTCGGCCGTGCCCTTTCAAAGGAACCATCCCGGTATTTGCCTGGAGCGATTTAGGGAAATCACGAAAAACCTAAATCAGGATGGCCGGACGCGGGATTGAACCGTCGTCCTTCCGAATGCTAGTCCAGTGTCTCACCACTGCGCCACCTCGCTCGGTGAACCAGAGAAGGGGGTGAGAACTGTGCAGGTGCACTGGTGAAATACAAGGTGTGTGTAAAGTTGCTGCAGGTGGAGGCATGTGGAGACAGGGATTATGGGAGTAAAGGACACGTTACAGGCAGAGTTCCCACCTGTGCAGCTCAGAAAAGCTGGTGTCGGCTGGAAGGACCCTGATGGCACATCACATAAAGAATGTAATCTGACAGTTTAAATGTCCCGCAGTCTACTTTTAAATTTACCCATTTGGCACTCAGTACCTCTACAATGTGATGGGTAGTGGTCTACCCTACTTTGCAATGCCAACTTAAGAATATTTATTATACTTGTGATTGCGCTATTTACTTCTGATGCAAGAAGAAGGGAGCCTTTGTGGTAGCTGTAGCATTTGCACCATTAGAGATGGCTATTTGGATATTTGTTTTATACGGCGTATCCAAACAGTATTGGTGCTATAATTATATTTACAGGCTCTAAATGCTCTTTTGTTGGTTGTTAAGAAATTGGAGGCATATTTTTTTGACAGCAAGGCAAAGTGAGAATTTTATGATATGTGTTAAACTTCTCTGTTGTACATAATGTCATTTAAGAGGAGTAATTAATTTTTTGTTCTCCTCCTCCTAAAAACTATTCTAGTTGGTGCTCTCATTGGTAAGCAAACTATTACATTGAAAGGTATTGCATTGTAGTGAATAGCTATTGACATCTGTAAAATTGTGATGTCAGTAGAGCCATGTTTCATTCTACCACAGCTTTCTTTTTTTTCTGTGGCATGTACGTAGATTTTTCTCATTTAGACACTTTCATACATATTATTACAAAATTTTACTGGACATTTGATTCATACAAAACAAAAACAATAGCACATCATTTGAGAAGAACTTTATTATTATTATTATTATTATTATTATTATGACTACTACTACTTTATGCACGGCATCAAAACTGTGGGTGCTGATGTATATGTGAAGCAGAATGAAGTTTGATTAGTTTTGTCACAAAGTGCATTCTCTTATTACTTAAATATTCTTTATGACTTATGCAGCAACTGGGATACCTACTTACAAATAAAAATTAGTGATATGTGTAAGTAGTAGAAAATTAAATTTTAAAACACTGAACAAATACACTCCTGGAAATGGAAAAAAGAACACATTGACACCGGTTTGTCAGACCCACCATACTTGCTCTGGACACTGCGAGAGGGCTGTACAAGCAGTGATCACACGCATGGCACAGCGGACGCACCAGGAACCGCGGTGTTGGCCGTCGAATGGCGCTAGCTGCGCAGCATTTGTACACCGCCACCGTCAGTGTCAGCCAGTTTGCCGTGGCATACGGAGCTCCATCGCAGTCTTTAACACTGGTAGCATGCCGCGACAGTGTGGACGTGAACCGTATGTGCAGTTGACGGACTTTGAGCGAGGGCGTATAGTGGGCATGCGGGAGGCCGGGTGGACGTACCGCCGAATTGCTCAACACGTGGGGCGTGAGGTCTCCACAGTACATCGATGTTGTCGCCAGTGGTCGGCGGAAGGTGCACGTGCCCGTCGACCTGGGACCGGACTGCAGCAACGCACGGATGCACGCCAAGACCGTAGGATCCTACGCAGTGCCGTAGGGGACCGCACCGCCACTTCCCAGCAAATTAGGGACACTGTTGCTCCTGGGGTATCGGCAAGGACCATTCGCAACCGTCTCCATGAAGCTGGGCTACGGTCCCGCACACCGTTAGGCCATCTTTCGCTCACACCCCAACATCGTGCAGCCCGCCTCCAGTGGTGTCGCGACAGGCGTGAATGGAGGGACGAATGGAGACGTGTTGTCTTCAGCGATGAGAGTCGCTTCTGCCTTGGTGCCAATGATGGTCGTATGCGTGTTTGGCGCCGTGCAGGTGAGCGCCACAATCAGGACTGCATACGACCGAGGCACACAGGGCCAACACCCGGCATCATGGCGTGGGGAGCGATCTCCTACACTGGCCGTACGCCACTGGTGATCGTCGGGGGACACTGAATAGTGCACGGTACATCCAAACCGTCATCGAACCCATCGTTCTACCATTCCTAGACCGGCAAGGGAACTTGCTGTTCCAACAGGACAATGCACGTCCGCATGTATCCCGTGCCACCCAACGTGCTCTAGAAGGTGTAAGTCAACTACCCTGGCCAGCAAGATCTCCGGATCTGTCCCCCATTGAGTATGTTTGGGACTGGATGAAGCGTCGTCTCACGCGGTCTGTACGTCCAGCACGAACGCTGGTCCAACTGAGGCGCCAGGTGGAAATGGCATTGCAAGCCGTTCCACAGGACTACATCCAGCATCTCTACGATCGTCTCGATGGGAGAATAGCAGCCTGCATTGCTGCGGAAGGTGGATATACACTGTACTAGTGCCGACATTGTGCATGCTCTGTTGCCTGTGTCTATGTGCCTGTGGTTCTGTCAGTGTGATCATGTGATGTATCTGACCCCAGGAATGTGTCAATAAAGTTTCCCCTTCCTGGGACAATGAATTCACGGTGTTCTTATTTCAATTTTCAGGAGTGTACATGAAGCCCTATTACATAAGTGCTGGAACACTTCAGGAGACAGCAAGACTCAAGTGTCTCTTGGTGGGCAAAAAAAAGAGGATGGATTATGTGCACTAGAAGTTTCTCCCTCTTTTTCCCACCTTCCCATTCTTTCCTGTAAAATGTTCACGCACACAATATTTTCTCAGTATATGGTATATCAGTGAAGCCTTGGGGATACAGCCATAACTAATTCCTTTCATAACACCTTGACTAAGAAATATTCACACATCTTCTGAGTAAAAGACTAACATTATAGCCAGTATGTTTCCCTCAGAAACTGTGAATCTTGTCAAGAAGCATGTAGCCACAGACACTTAACAGCTGAACAGATATCCTGACACTTTGTGGCTGCATGGTCCAGGCCTTTGTCATCAACTTTCCATGTGCTGCTGCTGTTAAAGAAAGGATCCAGTTCAGTCAATGAAAAAATGATTGGACAACTTTATGGTTTACATTTGAAGGTTCTTTTGCTTTTCTTTCCACTACAAAGAATTTGGTAGATGATTCACCTTGGGACTGAAACTGAATGGATGCTTGAGGTGGCTACAACTAGGCAGGCTGCCAAGTTTGATCAATTTGTGTCCTTGCAGTAGCGAAAAATTATGTGACAATTTGTAAGTTATTTTCTGATTAATAGTGTGTTAAACAATGCTATATAGTCAACGGCAGGTAAAGACACTTCTTCTTCTGTAGTGGTCAATCAAAGAATTGGTTTGCAATAGCTACAATGGCAGCTTGTCTCCATTCTGTGCGTCTTTCAGCTTTTCTCTTCATTTCTTTATAGGTGTTACATCCCACATCTTTCACGATTTGATCCATGTACCTCAGTCGTGGTCTTCCTCTTGGTCTTTTTCCCTCAACATATCCCTCTATGATTGTGTTCAGGAGTCCTTTATGTCTTAATAGATGGCCTGTAAATTGCACTCTTCTTTTAACAATGAAACTCCAGAAGCTTCTCTTCTCACCTGCTCTTTCCAGAACCACTTCGTTTGTGACCTTGTCGATCCATTTTATTTTGAGCATGCGTCTATAGCACCACATTTCAAAAGAATTTAGCTTCTGATCTTCCTCTGTCCCGAGAGTCCATGTTTCACACTCGTAGCATGCCACACTCCACACACATGATTTCAAAAACCTTTTCCTGATTTCAAGGCTGATGCTCTTAGATGTTGATATGTTTTTCTTCTTGTTAAAAGCAGCCTTTGCTTGAGCTATTCTACTTTTCACTTCTGCCTTGCTCCTTCCATCCCTGGTAAAATTACTACCCAGATAAGTAAATTTATCAACTTGTTCAAGCAGTTCATTGCCTACATGAACTTGGACTTTCACTTGATCTTCTTTGTCGCATGCCATTACTTTTGTTTTAGCTTTATTAATTCTCATATTATATTCTTCACCCATAACTTTATCCATTCTATTCAGTAGGACTACAAGATCTTCACTTTCAGCCAGGACAGCTATATCATCGGCATATCTTATCATATCTATTCGTTGACCATGAATTACTACACCTGTCTGTGAATTTTCCCTCGCTTTTTTCAGCGCCTCTTCAATGTATACGTTAAAGATAACAGGGGATAGTGCGCAACCTTGTCGGACACGTTTCCGTATCTGCACCTCTTCTTGTTTTGTCCGTCCACGGATAACTGCTGTCTCGTTTTTGTACAGGTTCCATATCATTTTTCTATCTTTATAGTCTATTCCTACTTTTTTGAGTACCTCAAACATCTTATCCCATTTAACATTATCAAAGGCTTTCTCTACATCTACGAAAGCTATGTATGTTTTCAGGTTCTTATCTAGTCGTTTCTCTATTATTAGTTTTAGAGCAAATATTGCTTCTCTGGTTCCTCTATCTTTCCGGAATCCAAACTGGTCTTCGGAGAGTGTAGCTTCGACTTTTTGTTCTATGCGTTTTAGGATAATTGAGGTTAATATTTTAGAGGCGTGAGTAACTAGGCTGAGCATCCTATAATTTTCACATCTTGTAGCATTTGCCTTCTTTGGAATGGGGATCATAATGTTTTTCTCAAAGTCTGTAGGAATTTTACCCTGCTCGTACATGTTGAAAACAAGATTATGCAACTCCTGATTCAGTTTTGCTCCTCCAGATTTCAGAAGTTCGGCTGGGATATTGTCTATACCAGGCGATTTGTTGTTTTCCAATTTTTTCAGAGCTAGTTCAAACTCTTCCTTTAATATAGGTTCACCTATGTTGTGTGCATCTACTTCTGTTTCTTCTTCCATGATGTTTTCAGACAGGTCTGGTCCGCTGTACAGTTTTCCTATATATTGTTTCCATCTTCTTGCAATTTCATCATCGTCATCCAACATATTGCCATTTTCATCCATCACAGCCCTACACTTGTTTCTTCTGTCTCCAAAGCAATGTCTCACACATTTATAGGCCTTGTCGATATTTCCCTTGCTCATGTTGTCCTCAACTGAAATACAGAGATCATCAAGGTATTTTTCTCTTGCTTGTTTTGCCTCTCTGTTGATTCTGTTTTTCAGACTCTTGTATTTCTCTTGGTCTTCCTTCTTCACAGAATTTTTTAATTTCCTTCTTTCTTCCATCATATTTAGTAGGTCATTAGTGATCCATTCCTTCCTTTTCTCTGTCCTTTCTTTTCCTATTACTTCTTGTGCTGCTTCTAAAATACCAGTTTTTATTTTTTCCCAGCTGCTGTGGATGTCATTGCAACCCTGTGTATTTGTTTTCTTGTCTGTTTCTAGTTTATAGTGCTTCAGTGTATTTTCGTTTTTCAGGTTTGTCAAATCCCATTTACATGTACTTCTTTTTTTAATGTTCTTGAATTTTAGTTCAGTCGTCGTCGTAACGAGTATGTGGTCACTTTCCACATCACAGCCTGGATATGATCTGCTGTCCTTAACTTGGTTTTTAAATCTTTGCTTCACTAATATGAAGTCAATTTGATATCTGTTAAAAGACACTATTTGTCATGAATTCTAACCTGAAAAGAAGCTGTTTCTTTTCAGTAGAGGGAGCCACAGTACAAAAGCTTCACATTGTTAACTTGATTGTTCTCCCGGCTGCTGAAGACAGTGAGATTTTTTAAAATGTGGTCTGTAACGTATTGTTAATCTACACAGTTTGGTGTATAATTCCATAGATTGTGGGACAGATTAGCTTCCATGGACCAGGTGGTCAGAAAGACTCCTTTTTAAATACATCCTCCTTCCCCAAGGAAATTGTCAAATGCCAGAGAGAGCCTGGGGTGCACTTCTGTGGAAGTTACATGGACTGCCAACAGTTCGCAAGAAAGACCTTCAACACAAGCTTAAGCTGCCACCAATCTGAAGGTTGCTTTGAAAACCGCACTACATTACTAGGTGCAGTGCCGTCCTCCGACCTTTGAGCTGACTAATTGAGACAGGTATAGGAGCATCTACAGTGTAACATAGTTCTGAATCCATAGTTCGACTCAAGATTTCACACATAAACAAATACTACCAGAGATGAAAGAAATGATAAGTGAGCAAGAGAAATCCTAGGACTGACAGAGGATCAAACCTGAGACTTTTGGTTCTTTGATGTGGCATTTTATCACTTTATCACTTCACCACTTTACCACTTAGCCACTGAGACAGAATGTGGGTCTCAAATATTTTGAGACATCTTTTGCAGAGTACTTGTCACATTTGGAAACCATCTGAATTTGTTAAAATACTAAAAGTTCACAAATTCAACTATTTTTGATGACATACACATCTGTGATGAATTTTGTCTTTGCTGCATCCATATTTATGATTGCCAAATAATATTATAAATAGATTCTTTCATTTCGAGAATATTTGGAAGACATTGGAATGATACTGTATGCGACGACTCTGAGACATCAAGAAGCTGCAGCAGTTCGTGGACCATCATAATTTCATTTGTGGAAACATCTGAGTGATCCCGTATGTAGAAAGGAATGAATTTCTTCATTTTTTTTGTGACTTTGCACACGGAACAATAAGTATCGCATTGGGGCATGTAATTTAACAGAACCTCATAAAAATTACAGATTCATATCTGCCAGTGGATATTTATCATAATCTTTTACAGATGTGTGTTGTCTTGAAGATGATTGTACACACACCACACTTCATAGCTCTCAAGGGTGTGTACACACGCATGCTTCTTACAGGGCATATATGCTCTGGAAAAACTGGGAAACGCAGGAAAAACCCGGGAATTTTTTTATCTTGGAGAAAAACCCAGGAATTTTTCATTGTTTTAGTTTCAGTTAAATTTTTGTGAATTTGACTGGTAACAAAGAATTTTACTGTACCCCGCTACTGCAGAAACGAGAGATTAAAACCAAACTAGAACTTAATTTGCAAAGGAAATGCTCCATTTACAACAACAAAACACAGTGCACACACAAGCGCCTGCCAAAAGCAAAATGTGTCAAAGGCTTTAAGATGAAGACTATGGAATACTTCATTAACAGCAAACTGCTTCCGATGAGCGTGACGTCATGACCGTTAACATTAAGTTCGTTTTGAGCAGTCGCCAGTGGGCACGTGTGCAGTTGAGTTGCGTATGAACAATACTCTCTGCTCCTGACTACTTGAAGTGTGGCTGCAGTGGTAGGAAGAAGCAGTCATGCTACCCAGAAAAATTTTTCTGGAGTGTCTAAGTTGCCAGATACATGTATGCCCAGAGCAGTCAGGGCTGTAGTGGGGAGGGGGATAGTGGCTCGTGTTTGAGTTTAGTGATTTTGCTGCTTCCTCTTTATTTACAGTTCACACATCAAATGAAAACAAAATGGATTTCTGTGGCCAGGAGCTATCAAATTAAAATACATTCAATTAATTACAGAAGGCTAAAATATGTTGTTAGTTTCAGTTTTCTGATTTTATTTAATTTTCATGTTTTTGGTAGTCGACAACAATGGAGTTATTTTTATCGGTTTGTTAAATAAATGTGGCTTATGTTTTCCACAGATGCAGTCAATTTATAAGAAACGAAGTGTTTCATTCCACACCGTTGACTAGTTTCAACTGTTCACTGAATTTCCCGTGCACATTTTCATCTTCTGGCACATACGGCATTATGCCATAATAAAGAACCAAACATGAGACAATGCAGTAGGCCTACTGGTACTCAAAGAAAATTTGCATCCCAAAAGTGCACTGGAAAGCTTAATATCAGATTGGGGCCTACCTACTTGTGAATTTGGACATATGAATGTGTCCTTTAATCCAAATTATGCATTTTAGTATGGTTTACAAAATTCCTATGCTCTTGGAGTATCCTCTGATGTCTTGTTTCTTTTATGGCATCATGTAAGATCTCTTAATGCTATATACAGGGTTATTGCAAATGATTGAAGCGATTTCACAGCTCTACAATAACTTTATTATTTGAGATATTTTCACAATGCTTTGCACACACATACAAAAAGTCAAAAAATTTTTTTAGGCATTCACAAATGTTTGATATGTGCCCCTTTAGTGATTCGGCAGACATCAAGCCGATAATCAAGTTCCTCCCACACTTGGCGCAGCATGACCCCACCAATGAGTTTGAAAGCATCGTTGATGTGAGCTAGCAGTTCTGGCACGTTTCTTGGTAGAGGAGATTTAAACACTGAATCTTTTACATAACCCCACAGAAAGAAATCGCATGGGGTTAAGTCAGGAGAGCGTGGAGGCCATGACATGAATTGCTGATCATGATCTCCACCACGACCGATCCATCGGTTTTCCAATCTCCTGTTTAAGAAATGCCGAACATCATTATGGAAGTGCGGTGGAGCACCATCCTGTTGAAAGATGAAGTCGGCGCTGTCGGTCTCCAGTTGTGGCATGAGCCAATTTTCCAGCATGTCCAGATACACGTGTCCTTAAATGTTTTTTTCACAGAAGAAAAAGGGGCCGTAAACTTTAAACCGTGAGATTGCACAAAACACGTTAACTTTTGGTGAATTGCGAATTTGCTGCACGAATGCGTGAGGATTCTCTACCGCCCAGATTCGCACATTGTGTATGTTCACTTCACCATTAAGAAAAAATGTTGCTTCATCACTGAAAACAAGTTTCGCATTGAACGCATCCTCTTCCATGAGCTGTTGCAACCGCGCCGAAAATTCAAAGCGTTTGACTTTGTCATCGGGTGTCAGGGCTTGTAGCAATTGTAAACGGTAAGGCTTCTGCTTTAGCCTTTTCCGTAAGATTTTCCAAACCATCGGCTGTGGTACGTTTAGCTCCCTGCTTGCTTTATTTGTCGACTTCCGCGGGCTACGCGTGAAACTTGCCCGCACGCGTTCAACCGTTTCTTCATTCACTGCAGGTCGACCCGTTGATTTCCTCTTACAGAGGCATCCAGAAGTTTTAATTGCGCATACCATCGCCGAATGGAGTTAGCAGTTGGTGGATCTTTGTTGAACTTCGTCCTGAAGTGTCGTTGCACTGTTATGACTGACTGACGTGAGTGCATTTCAAGCGCGAAATACGCTTTCTCGGCTCCTGTCGCCATTTTGTCTCACTGCGCTCTCGAGCGCTCTGGCGGCAGAAACCTGAAGTGTGGCTTCAGCCGAGCAAAACTTTGAGTTTTTCTACGTATCTGTAGTGTGTCGTGACCATATGTCAATGAATGGAGCTACAGTGAATTTATGAAATCGCTTCAATCATTTGTAATAGCCCTGTATGTATGAACATATGAGCTTCCTACGTCACCATAGCTGCCGATGCGCAGTAGTGCCTGTTTTCTGGCAGTTCCATGAAGAAATACTGAACCTTACTGCTTCTGTAGCCATCCGTAATTGTGAAAATGTTTTCTGTGCAGGATTTTGTGCACGAACTGACCTCAGTTTCGTCCCATAAATGTTTGTTGCAATTCATGTCGGGCTATCTGCGTGGTCAGATCATTCACTCTAATTGTCCAGAAACTTCTTCAAACCAACTGCAAACAATTGTGGCCCAGTGACATGGCATATTGTCATCCATCATTGCTTGGGTATATGAAGTCAATGAATAGCTGCAAATGGTCTCCATTTAGCCAGATATAACTATTTCCAGTCAATAATCAGTTCAGTTGGATGAGAGGACCCAGTCCACTCCATGTAAACACAGCTCTCACAATTATGAAGCCAGCACCACCTTGCACAGTGCCTTGTTGACAACTTGGATCTGTGGCTTCGTGGGATCTGCACTGCACTTGAACCTTACCCTTATCTGTTACAACTGAAATCAGATCTCATCTAACCAGGCAACAGTTTTAATGTCATGTAGGGTCCAACCGATATAGTCACGAGCCCAGGAGAGGCGCTGCAGGTGATGTCGAGCTGTTAGCAAAGGCACTCGTGTCGGTCATTTGCTGCCGTAGCCCATTACTGCCAAATTTCGCCGCACTCTTCTACTGTGTACATTCGATGTAAGTGCTACATCTATTTCTGCAGTTATTTCACCCAGTGTTGCCTGACGGTTAGCAGTGACGCCTCTGTGCAAATGCCGCTGCTTTTGGTCATTAAGGGAAAGTTGTCGGCCACTGTGTCATCTGTGGTGAGAGGTAATGCCTGAAATTTGATGTTCTTGACACGCTCTTGACACTGTGGATCTCGGAATATTGAATTCCCTAGTGATTTCCAAAACAGAATGTTCCAAGTGTCTAAAGTCTGTCAGTTTGCGTCGTGCTGCCATAGTCACTTTAGAAACCTTTTTGCATGATTCACTTGAGTACAAATAAGAGCTCTGCCAGTGCACTGCCCTTTTGTATGTTGTGTATGTGACACTACTGCCATCTGTATATGTGCATACTGCTGTCCCGTGACTTTTGTCACCTCGGTGCTTTCATTACACAGCTCCGAAAGACAACTTACAAAAAGCAATGTCTACATTGATGACCGGAATTGTTTACCAGCTGTTGTGCTGTAAAGGGCGTGCAAGTGATGTACATCTCATGTCAGTGTGCTTTCAAGTGTAACACTGAGGTTTTGTTCCCATTTTATGCACAATATTTCACTGACCAACCCAGTCATCTTCTTCAAGCACTGCGAGTTGTGCTGGTACGTATGTGTGTTTGATGTTTGGACTTCAACTCAACTGTGTTGTGCACAAAACCGAAACAACAACTCGGCAAAACACTTGAAAGGGGGGGGGGGGAGGAGGGGGGGCAGAGGAAAGAGAGAGAGAGAGAGAGAGAGAGAGAGAGAGAGAGAGAGAGAGAGGGTGGGTGGGGGTGTGTGGGGGAGGAGAGAGAGAGAGAGAGAGAGAGAGAGAGAGAGAGAGAGAGAGAGAGAGCTATATTGTTGTTGCCTGAGTGTCTTCTCTTCAGCTCTCAGTATCAATGACCACAAGCACATTATATTGGTTTTTGTGGTAGATGCACAAACTACGTGTATCTGAATTATTGAGAGAACAACAAAATCAGTTAGGATCACAGTCACTGTAAATGACATAATAATATATGTTAATTGTTTGTAAATGTATGACACTGATGTAGGCCAAAGCAACAAATTAATATTTGTACCAGTTTTGGGATTCAAAACCGGGTCTCCTGCTTACTAGGTACTACTGATACCACACCTGCACGGATGACCTGTGTACATCTCAGTCACCAATACAGATTCCAATTCGTGCCTCAACCCATTGTTGTTGTGCCATTATTGCCAAGGGTCTCCGAAATTGGAATAGTAACTCAGCAATACTGGAAATGAGCTTAATGCCCCCTGTATGTCAGATGTAGATGATATATTAATCATATATAGGTGAGACTTTGTCATATCTCAGGAATACCAACTATATAAGATTAATATGCTTGTAAAATGATTGCATAAGTCAACCTAATCTACATTTTCCATCTTTAAAAATTTGATCACTGCATGTTCTAAACTCTCTAGTAGCATGCACTCGTGCTCCAACACCTGTGTTAGCAGTTGTTGACTAGGCATGACTTGACTGAATGGAAAGATTTTTGATTAAGAGATTCTGACCATCTGTAAAAGTAGTTCATTGTTTTTGTGTGTTCGAATGTAATGGTAGATAACTGTTATGATTATCACTAAAGATAATTGCTGCAATTAATGTTGATTGTTACCATTAATTCATGTCATGTGTTTTGTTAGTGTCACTACAAAAAGTAAGAAGGCCACTCTGGGTCTCTCTTAGTATTTCTCAGTGTATGGTGATGTGTTATTATGTTGTACTTTGTGCACAGTTATTGCTGTTGTTAACTGCTAATTTTGAACTGAAGACTAAAATGTTAATTTTTTATAGTTCTTCTTGAAACAAGAGTGAACTGAATTTATTAAAGTATTTAACTTGAAGTTTTATTAAAATTGGATTAAATGTTCGTGTAGCGTTTTTTGGCCAGTACTTCATTATAGATAACAGCAGGAGTCCAAATATATTTCCTTGGAATGTGCCTGAGGTTAATTGTACATCCGTCGATGACTCTCCAACTCAGACAAAATGCTGTATCGTCCTTACCAAGAAGTCCTCAGTATGGTCAAAAATTTCTTTGACCTCCACATGTTCATACTTTCACTAATAAGTGTTGGTACTGAGTCGGGTGCATTTCAGGAATTTCCTTGATCCATGACTTTCAGGACGTTACGTGAGAAAACCTGATATGGGTTTCATATGACCGATATTTTCGAAATCCACTCGTGTTGGTGTAGAGATTGTGGTAGTGATACTGTGCTGTCTTAGATGAGAATATGTTTGAAAATTTTTACAACAGGTTGATGTCAAAGATCACTTCTGCTTCCCTTCTTCTATACAGGTGTGACCTGTGTTTCTTCTAATAATGGGCACCGGTTCTCTTTCCCTCAAGCTATCTACAATGTTTCATCAAAGACAGTTATAGAAACAATATAAAGTCCATAAGTAAAAGCTCATAATCTTGTTTTCATGTACTGTCTTCAATATACGGCAGAGTTGCGACACCCCCCCCCCCCTCCCCACCCCACCCCCACCTGACCCCCTCCTCCCTGTACATTTTAGAGGCTGTTTACCTGGGGCTCTTAAGAACTGACGCATTTTGTATAATTTAATTCCGGGGGCGAATGCTCCTCTGCCTTCTAGCATCAGACATACTACAAGTAAAGGAATGTTGCTACTCATTATATGGCTGTAAAGTAATACGCTTGAATAAAAGAAAAAGGAGGCACGGGAATAAAATTTCCGTCAAATTTATCACAAATGGAGCAGGTTTACTGTCAGAATACTTAATCTATAGACTTTTTTTATGTATATGCTGAAAATAAATTTTACTGTTTTGGTTTCTCAGTTATATACATGAAATACTTTACGTATGAAATAAAATTAATTAAATACAGCTAACATATTGTATTATTCCATTGCACAAGAAAGGTAGAAATGTTACCCCGTTTCTCAATTCCACTTGCAATAGTGCAAACTGTTATTGATTATAAAAATTGTTCCTTCCAGATGAGGATGATTCTCCCGCAATAAGAGGATTTTCAGACGATGAGCCCCTCGTGATTGCCTGAAGTGGTGACAGCAGTCAGAAAGTTGCAGAATCATCATTAGATTTCTGTCTGAAAGAATGTTTTAAATGTAATAATATACAAAATGTCTATAAATGTTGTAAATGCATATGCGACTGAAATATGCTCTTATTAACTTTGTACTGCACTCGAGGGAAGAGTTTTATGCTAAATGACAATGCAGTTATGTTGTCTGGGAATGTCAGGTGCAAATATCTTTTTAATTAGCACATAATGTCTGTTTTCTTTCTGGTTCCTCTTTATACTTTCTGTGATTTTGTATACAAAATGAGACTACATATTGTTTTACAATTGAAGGTGGGAGGGCGGAGGGCAGATGTTGATGAGATGGTCAGCGTGTGTGGGAACCCACTGTTTGTTGCTATTATACAGTGATGAATGTTTCTGTTTACTTGTAAGAAAAATTTAGCTTTTTAGTTGTGTGAGCAAATGCTTTGCATGTGGAAGGCTGTTGTCCAGAATTTTGTCCATTCTTGATTAACCCTAGTAACTGATACAGTATTGACTTTCTAATTGTAAGTGATCTTCAGTATACCTTTTTTTATTTTGAGAACATTCTGTTGTGTGTGTGTGTGTGTGTGTGTGTGTGTGTGTGTGTGTGTGTGTGTGTGTGTGTTTATTTTGGAGACAGCATGTACTTCTGTGGGCTTACTGCCTGCTTTGATGCTGAAGACGAGAGAGCGTATCAAGACAGATTCATATTACTGTTGTGTGATGCTATTTCTAGAGCCAGTGCAGTCACAAGTTTTTAATTTTTTTTTCATCCAATTGCAATGCTGTTAATGTATGTTGTGTAAGTAGTCCAGCAACTGGCTTTATAAGGGAGCCACTTCTAAGTGTTTGCAAGTGTTTATATAATCTGCACAACAGCCAAGTATCAGATTCCTAAATTTGCTGTGTGTCTAAATTTCTTATTCCCAAAATGCTTAGTGCTGAAATCTAAAACTTGATGTATTGTGGCATTACAGTTCCACTAAAAAAAAGGAAAGGGTTGTGACTTCACTTACATTGATCTTACGTTATAACCAAAGAAACTCTGTCAGTTGTCTTGATGTTTGACACTTTCACTTTTAAGTTTGTAGATTTGTAAATATTTCACCCAGAAGACTTACATTTGTTGTGTTAAAATGTATGAAAATCAATAAAACATACAAATTGGAATGCTGTGTTGTTTGCAATATATTTAAGAACTTTAGTAAATCACCAGTCTTAGCTGCTGTATTGGATACAAGAAACGCTCGTCGCTGCAGCAGATGGAACAGCTTGAAAAGTCGTGTGGCTGTTGTCAGGCCTTGTGTCGGCTGTTAACATGGAAGCCCTTCACAGTGCAGCCAATATGTATACTATCAGCACATTTGATTGCATGTCACACACAGGCCACTCCATTTCTAGAGCTAACGAAGAAGGCACTGGGATTTTCACGTGGCAGCATGCTAATGGTTTACTGTGAGTACCTCAGTCTGGCGAAAATGGCAGACACCAGAGCCAACTGTGGTAGGCAACATGTAATAGATGATAAAGGCCGCTAACAACAGTCACCAATCACAACAGTTGTAACAGAACACTTGGCATTTGGTGATAAAAAAAATTCGGTTGAACTATGCAACAGTACGTGAATGAACTAATATTTGCACAGTCAGTAGATAATGATAGCACAGAAGAACAAAACAAAATCCCCTTCATTCAATCAAAATCATGTTCAAAAACTACCTGAAATGTACTCATTATAGTGTATGCAAAAATAACCAATAATAAACTCATTTCACAAACTATCCAGAAAAATTTATAAACCACAGCTTTGTGTTACTGCCACAAAATTTAACAAAGTATTGCAGTAAACTCTAGTCACATATTTCGAGATTCCAATAATTACCAGCTCCATGTTATTAGTATTGTTTGGCAAATTTATATGTTAATTAATAGGTGTGTGAAAAATTAAAAATAATATAACAAAACATTCACAGTTATGTTAATCAGCACTACAATTTTTTTCTTTAGCAGTAATAATCGCAAGAAAGGGAAAACTCAATTGTTAACAATAATTTTCGTGCATGATCTTGTTATTACTTCACATTTGTGAATATGCCAACAACACTTAATATTCAAACATTAATTCTAGTTCAGATTTACTACTTTCGAAAAATAAGTTGGGGTACTCAAAGGTGTATGCCTGCTAAGTTCCTCATCATCAAGAGCAACAGAGGATTATGGTGCAGAATTGCTTGCTGAGGCTGATCAGGACACTTTTTTGTCGAACATCGCCACAGGCAATGTAATGCACGTTCATCATTCGCACTGGAAACAAAATAGCAATCCACAGAATGGCTTTGCACCACCTCTCTTCTGAAGGAAAAAGTTAAAAGCCTCAACCCTCTGCCGGTAAAGTAATGACGACAGCCTTTTGTGACTCTGAATAGGTATCTTGTCCTCCTTCATGTTGCAACAATCAACTTCGAAGCTTATTGTGCTACCCTCAGAAAATTGAAGAAACGGCTTCAGTGTATTCGTCACCACAAAAATGCAAACCAACTTCTTCTCCATGACAACACAAGATCTCAAACAAGTCTGCATATCTGAGAGTACCTCACAAAACTTCATTGGAAAGTTCTCCCTCATCCATATACAGCCAGATCTCTCACATTTCGAATTCCATCTGTTTGGCCCGATGAAAAGTGCACTGCATGGGAAGCATTACATGGGTTGTTGATGCAATAAGATGTTGGCTCCGAAGATGACCTGTAGATTGGTACCATGGGGGCATACAGGCCTTCCCAGTAAGGTGGCATTAAGGCCGTCATGCTGAATGGAGATTATGTTGAGAAATGGGGTTTTGTACCTAAAAGAGTGGGGAGTAATGTGATGTATTGGAATACTGAATAAAACCAACTTGCTTTCATAAAAAAAATGTGTTGCACTACTTACTGAACGCTACTTGTACTTGTTAAGAAATAAAGGTGGAAACATTATCCAGAGAGTACATGAAAGTTGTCTCTAATGGAATTGTAAATATATCTAGGACTATCAAACTTTCAAAACTGAAGACAGAAATGCACTACCATGTAGAGTAGTGTCTGCTCTGTGTTAGACGTTGTTGAAGTGCACTGTTAGTACTAAAATTAACTGCTTTACAGTGCATCACTACTTGTGTCCATCTGCTATGCAAGTACGCTAATCCATCCCCGACAGTGCCAGGTAAAGCATTAGCAGCCCTTACCCTCCCACAGCACTTGTGCCTCCCCAAGATTAATTACTCGCATCAGTCTCAAAGTTATATGCTGGTGATTAGATGTTTACTATTTAAGTGATGTTTATCACATGAGGCCTTTTTCTACACTTGCTGATTTAGTTTGTAGTTGGCAAAATGTTATTTAACATGAAGGGTTAATAAATTGAGATTTCATTGATGCTTTTATGTGGTCTGCAGACCACTTATGGGGACTTCCCCATCACTGCGTTGTTCTGAGCATTTCTCACTCATCCTTCTAGAATATTTGAGAAGCTAACCATTTTCTGCACCCTGGGTGCTCTATTTATTTCCAGCCACCCCCTAACAGCTCTTCGTTTTCTTTACATGATGTTCTGACCATAGTTGCATCACTAGTTTCAGTGCTCTGTGCAACCATTCTTATTGAAATTAAAGTAAGAAATCATTTACATATAAATAATTGAATCATGTCACTTTATGGTAGGTGTGATTCTTTCTGCTGAAGCTTTTATGTGTTGCACTTTTGATATCAGTTGAGTCCATAAAAACTGTCAGATAAAGTCCTGAAGGGGGAAAAAATTATAAAAAAGACTATGTAGGTGCTACACTATGTGCTTCTATAAAGAATATTAACATCAAGTCATTATTAATTCTAATCTACTCACATTGATAATTAAGGCAATTACTTTATAAGTATACATTATAAATGCAGCTACTTCGAGAAAAGCTACTACTGCTGCACTTCTACCACTCAGTTGCTACAAACAACGCACTTATATAACTGCACCGACCACTTTTAGCTGCTTGCATATTGCCAAAGTCCATGTCTATGAGCATCTACTGCCCAGTTCCTGAATTATCTACATTCTGTCAGAATGTATATCACAATATAAAAATTGGAGTTACGTGGAATTTACATTCCAGAGTCCAAACATTTTGATAAATTATTTAAATGACTGTTCTCCTTATACAGTGTTGTTGAATATTTTGGGATTTTGAATTCCTTGCTCGATATCAGTTTTGGGTTTGTTTGATTTTAGTTTTACAAGTTGAAATGTGTTATAGTGTTGTGTGATTTTTGGATACTGCATCCTTGTACAGGAGCCAGAAAACTATTTGTGCGAACAACCAGAAAGTGATGGGAGAACATACTGTAAAGTCTTCAGTCCATGGGTCGACCTCTCAGCTTGCCAAAACTGAAATGAAGTGTTCTGACTCTCTAAGAGCAATGCACAGGAGTGAGGAACCATGAGAATAAACAAACATCCACTTTTGTTTAACTCGGCAGTATATTTTGACAAAAATTCACACGCACAAGTACTTACTAGCTTTTAACATAATGAAAGCTTGTTTTAAGGTCCTAATCACATCACAAATTTCACAGACAATTTCTACTCTTTGTTCCTCATTTCATAAAGTTAATTGTTTGCCTTAAAGTTGGAGAATAATTTCAGACATTGCCATTCGATTTTCTTCAATACAGCAGATGGCGCATGAAACAGAACATTGAAAATGAAACACAGGTTTGCCTGTAAATCATTAATCCAGTTAGGTACACGTTTACACAGTTTCACAAGATACACACAATACATCATTCAGTGGTAAAAAGAGTCATGTCAGTCATCATACCTCCATCCGAGGATTAAACACACACAGATAGAATCACGGCAAATTCTGTAGCAGAGAGTAAAACATTCCATATGGTTTATGGTGAGGAATAATGTCCAAAGTGCAAACACCTTGATCTTTACTTAATCATGGTGTGGACAGCAAATGAAACACACTCTTCTAAGTTGCTTCCAGTGTCAGTAGCTATATTCACCCAGCACCCTTTTTGTTTACAAAATTATTTAGATTGTTGTTGGTTGAAGACATACGATGATCTCAATTTGTCTTGAAGTACGCCTGTGCTCTATATTGTATGAAATTCTAAGCCCAATTACTTTTAAACTTTGACCTTCAGCATTTATAAACAAAACCAAGCATAGATAGTGGCCTCTGAACAGTTTCTGTATAATTTCTATATCTTTTGTTAAATTACAGTGTCATAGTGTAAGTTACTACAGTTTCATTACTACTTATATCAAACAGTGCTGTCATTTTAGATTTGTGTTCTATTTACTGTGGTAAGTTATCTAACATATTTTGCAGCTTTTGGCATGAAAATTGGTTTCCACCTTCTTCAAAAAGTAAAGGAGGTGGCTTCATGAAAAATTCTACCATATGTTTTTATGAGAAACTTAACGTAATTTCAGGGGTAGAAATTTCTAATTTTAATGTTATGTGCTCTTAAGATTTTGAAAAAAGTGGAATAATTCAAAAAATGAAAGAGAAAGCTTCATGAGAACTTAAAACAAATGTTTTTATAACCAAATGTATCTAATTAAAATTTTGTAAATCCAGGAATTTCGAAAAACTTGGTCATTGGATCATGCTGAGGTCCGAAACTGTTGACATTGGTTTAATTTTGCATAATCTGGCCAAGTTTTGTAGTAATATTTAAACATTTAATTTTACATAAGATTCTTATACAATTTCTCTGTTCACTTTTTCATGGCAAAGCCTGCTTTGGATAAGAAAATACACACATTCAAACAAAAAAAAGCACACCTCATGCACACGACTAGTATCACCAGCCACTTCGGCCAGATATAGCTGTCGTGTGTGCATGAAGTGTGGTTGCTTGTGTGAATGTGTGTGTGTGTGTGTGTGTGTGTGTGTTTTCTTGTCAGAAGAGGCTTTCGCTGAAAGCTCAAAGTGTAACAGTTTTTTCGTTGAGCCTTTCCTGCAACACATCATATTTATGGTGAATAGCAGTCTATTCTTTTCGTAATAATGGTTAACAGAGTGAGAGAAATTCCTGAGTGCTGATCAGGCAGAACTGAGCTTTTCAGTCAATGTATCCACCTGCTGCTACCACCATAGTTAATTCTTCATCTGGATGCCCAGAAACTTCAAACACAGAGCCTCAGTGTGTACATGTCCATTGATCTATACTTCTGGTGCCTGTAACTCGTTTTTATTTGTGTGTAGTTTTATAATACAAGTTTTTGCAAGATTAAAGTTAAACCTGTCAGCTGTGAACAGACTGCAAGCCTTTCTTTTATTCTCATGGCTGTGTCTACTATGTATGTGATTGGGACCTTTATCAATAATATCCTTTTCATCAATGGATATTAGTTTTTCAAGAAGAGTCCACTGTCCCAGACAGATCAGTGTTGTAGACTGACAACAGAAGTGGACCAAGCACTGAATCTTGTGGTACGTGCTCAATTTTATGATACTGCCTATGTGAAAGCCAAACTGAGTTGTTAAAACGTAGTTCGACTATTCAGCTGTAAACGGCCTTCTCAAAAAAATTTCAGAACACAGGGAAGACAGAGATGCATCCATAGTTGCAGGTCAGTTGCTTATCTCAATTTTTATAAATGGGTGTTATTACTGCATCTTCATATTTCATGAGAAACACTTTGACTGACCACAAAGGTAAAAGAAAGATAGCACTACCAAACTGGCACAAGATTGTGCTTGACTTAATGCTTTTAGTGACCTAATTATTTTTGTGACCTCTCTAACAGATTATTTAACAAAACTGATGTCTTCTGGTGGAATAGGCATTGCCTCTCTTAGTAAGTGTACTGGACCTGCTTTTGACAGATCATTTTCTGTCCCCATGTTTGCAAGTACTGATAGGAAGCGCTCATTGAATTATTTGAATTTTATATCATCTGTCTTGGAGCTACTGTAATCTGGAAGTTGCATATCATATCATCTGTCTTGCTGCTTTCATCTAGGAGTTTGATTATCATTTTCTTTGCAGACTGTCTTCAGACAGATGATGGAGATATTTTTGTGAAGAAGTTACTCACATCCATTTGTCCCCCTCAAGGGGGTAGTTAGCGCCTGCGTCCGGAGACGGACGGTTCCACGACCTCTATTTGCGGTCATTTTGCTTTTTCACTTCTCGTTTCTTCCTTCCTTTGGTTGGTTCCTTTCTTTGCTCTTCTCCACCTCACTGTCTTCCTTACTCTTTCCCCTGCAAAATCTCCTTGCCTTCTCATTGCCTTCTTCTCCTTGCCTTCTCATTGCCTTCTTCTCCTTGCCTTCTCTGGTCTCCGCCTCGGCATTTGAGACAGTCTCTCTCTCTCTCTCTCTCTCTCTCTCTCTCTCTCTCTCTCTCTCTCTCTTTCTCTCTCCCCCCCCCCCCCTCTCTCTCTCTCCTTTTTCCGCTTCTTCCTTCCTCCCTGTGCGCGCCTGAAGGCCGACCCACGCGTTCGCACGCGTAGCCGGTGACGGGGTAACGCGTAATTCCCTGCCCTGGGTAGACATGTAAGGCACGCGCGTACCCCCTGGTAAAGGCCAGGCCCGGGGAGGGGTGATTGCCTGAGCTGATACCTTCTGACCATGCTGATTGGTCCCTCCGTCTGTTTCTCGGGAGGTGTGACCTGAGGTGTAAACATTCACCTAAGGCGGGAGTGCCCTCTGAGAGGGCCCCCACAAGGAAGGAGCGCGCCATCAGAGATGCTGGCAATCATGGGGGATTCCTCCGCAATGGATTTCACTCCATCTCTCTCGACTTCTGCCCAAAAACGGAAACTTGACCAGCTACCAGTGACAAAAGTACTACCGCCTGGCCCACAGTTCCTCGTCGTTTCTCGATCTGAGGACGGAAAGGATTTTTCCTCTGTCAACCCTTTCGTTATCCAGAAGGGCGTAGATGCCATAGCCAGATCTGTCAAATCTTGTACCAGGTTGCATAACGGTACCTTATTACTCGAAACTGAGAGCGCCTTTCAGGCACAAAAACTGCTTCGGGCCACACTCCTGTACACGTTCCCTGTCCGGGTGGAGGCTCACCGAACTTTGAATTCGTCTCGTGGTGTGGTCTATACTAGATCCCTCGATGGCTTGACTGACGAGGAGATTCAATCTTTCCTCGCTGAGCAGAGCGTGACGGCTGTCCATAGGGTCATGAAAAAGGTCAACAATGACCTTGTACCGACCCGGACACTTTTCTTGACCTTTGATAGTGTTAAGCTGCCATCGCACATCAAGGCGGGCTACGAGGTTATTTCTGTTCGCCCCTATGTCCCGACACCTACACGCTGCTACCAGTGTCAGCGTTTCAATCACACTCGACAGTCTTGTTTCCAATGCGGCTAAATGTGTCACTTGTGGCAGGGATGCCCATGAGGGTGACTGTCCACCTCCGTCTCCTCGTTGTGTGAACTGTCAGGGTGACCATGCCGCATCCTCCCGCGACTGTCCTGTCTATAAGGAAGAACGCTGTATCCAAGAAATTCGGGTCAAAGAGAAAGTGTCCACCTCGGCTGCTCGCAAGCTATTGGCTAGTAGGAAGCCCACGCTGCTCCCAGCGGGGAAGTACAGTACTGTCCTCACCTCTCCTCGGACTACCAGGGAGGTGGCAACCCAGACATGCGATCTGACCTTCAGCACCACGGTCGTCCGTTCGGCCAGTGCTAAGATCGCGCGGTCGACGTCTCCTCTTCCTCCCATCACCCCACAGACACCAGCCCCTTTATCAGCTTCTGCTAAAACGAAGACCCAGAAGTCAGATGCACGGGCCTTCAAGAAGGAACCGTCAGGTGCAGACTTCCTACGTACCTCGACCTCCCAGCCTTCGACCGGTACTTCCACCAAACGACCTTCCAAGAAGACTCTTAGGAAGCACAGTTCTCCTTCTCCGCCACGGCGCATTTCTTCTCCTGCGCCACCCAGCGGTTGCCGCCCCAGGCCGTCATCCGTTTCGCCTGGCCACACCGCTGGTAGCCGAACATCTGGCCGTTCACCGGCGGAGGAAGCTCCCCCTCCCGGCCATCTTCCCAAGATGGCCGATGAACCTATAGACCCAATGGACGATGACTGTCCGCCTACTGATAGCGGCGGCAGTGCTCGCTCGAAGCCAGGCCCGCAGCGGCCTTCGAGGTGACCCCTTCTTTCATCTTCCTTTTTTTTCCCTTACGATGGCACTTATTCACTGGAATATTCGCAGCATTCGCTCCAACCGAGAGGACTTGAAATTGCTGCTCCACTTGCACCGTCCACTCGTCGTAGCCCTCCAGGAAACGAAGCTACGCCCATGCGATCAAATTGCCTTGGCACACTACACCTCTGTGCATTTTGACCTACCCCCTGTGGTAGGTATCCCAGCTCATGGAGGGGTTATGTTGCTGGTCCGGGATGATATTTACTACGATCCCATCACATTGCACACCGGCCTGCAGGCAGTTGCCATCCGCATTACTCTCCCCACTTTTACATTTTCCATTTGTACTGTTTACACTCCATCGTCGTCTGCCGTTACCAGGGCAGACATGATGCAACTTATTGCTCAGCTACCTGCACCATTTTTGTTAACTGGAGACTTCAATGCCCACCATTCCCTTTGGGGCTCTCCAGCATCCTGCCCGAGGGGCTCCCTGTTAGTAGACCTTTTCAACCAGCTCAATCTTGTCTGCCTCAATACTGGCGCCCCTACTTTTCTTTCGGACACATCTCACACCTATTCCCATTTAGACCTCTCTATATGTACTCCCCAACTTGCACGCCGGTTCGAGTGGTATGCACTTTCTGATACATATTCGAGCGACCACTTCCCGAGTGTTATCCATCTCCTGCAGCATACCCCCTCTCCGTGCTCATCTAGTTGGAACGTCTCCAAAGCAGACTGGGGGCTCTTCTCTTCCAGGGCGACCTTTCAGGATCAAACATTCACAAGCTGCGATAGTCAGGTCGCACACCTCACGGAAGTCATTCTCACTGCTGCTGAATATTCCATCCCTCACCCTACTTCTTCTCCACGTCGCGTACCGGTCCCCTGGTGGACCTCAGCATGTAGAGACGCTTTACGTGCTCGTCGACTTGCTTTATGCACCTTTAAACGCCACCCTACAGTGGCGAATTGTATCAATTATAAACGGGCACAGTGTCGTCGTATTATTAAAGCAAGCAAGCAAGCCAGCTGGGCTGCTTTCACAAGCACCTTCAACAGTTTTACTCCTTCTTCTGTTGTCTGGGGGAGCCTGCGCCGGCTATCTGGCACTAAGGTCCACTCACCAGTTTCTGGCTTGACGGTCGCGAATGACGTCCTTGTGGTCCCTGAGGCTGTCTCCAATGCCTTTGGCCGCTTTTTCGCAGAGGTTTCGAGCTCCGCTCATTACCACCCTGCCTTCCTCCCCCACAAACAGGCAGAGGAGGCTAGGCCACCTAACTTCCGCTCCTCGAATCGTGAAAGTTATAATGCCCCATTCACCATGCGGGAACTCGAAAACGCACTCGGCCGATCACGGTCCTCCGCTCCAGGGCCTGATTCTATTCATATTCAGATGCTGAAGAACCTTTCTCCTGTGGGTAAAGGTTTTCTTCTTCGTACTTACAATCGCATCTGGATTGAGGGACATGTTCCCGCATGCTGGCGCGAGTCTATTGTTGTCCCGATTCCTAAGCCGGGGAAGGACAAGCACTTGCATTCCAGTTATCGACCCATCTCGCTTACCAGCTGTGTCTGTAAAGTGATGGAGCGAATGGTTAGCTCTCGTTTGGTTTGGCTGCTCGAGTCTCGACGCCTACTTACCAATGTACAATGTGGATTTCGTAGGCGCCGCTCTGCTGTTGACCATCTGGTTACCTTATCGACCTTCATTATGAATAACTTCTTGTGGAAGCGCCCGACCGCGGCTGTGTTCTTTGATTTGGAGAATGCTTACGACACCTGTTGGAGGGCGGGCATTCTCCGCACCATGCATACATGGAGCCTTCGCGGTCGCCTCCCTCATTTTATTCGTTCCTTTTTAATGGATCGACAGTTCAGGGTACGTGTGAGTTCTGTCCTGTCAGACACCTTTTGCCAGGAGAATGGGGTGCCACAGGGCTCAGTTTTGAGCGTCGCTCTCTTCGCGATAGCGATCAATCCAATAATGGATTGCCTCCCAGCTGATGTATCAGGCTCCCTTTTCGTGGACGATTTTACCATCTATTGCAGCGCGCAGCGTACGTGTTTCCTAGAGCGCTGTCTTCAGCGTTCTCTTGACCATCTTTACTCCTGGAGTGTCGCCAATGGCTTCCGTTTTTCTGCCGAGAAGACGGTCTGTATTAACTTCTGGCGCTACAATGAGTTTCTCCCACCGTCCTTACGACTCGGTCGCGTTGCTCTCCCATTCGTGGAGACAACAAAATTTTTAGGTCTTACATTTGACAGGAAACTTAGCTGGTCTCCACATGTCATATTTGGCTGCCCGTTGTACCCGTTCTCTAAATGTCCTCCGTGTTCTCAGTGGTATGTCGTGGGGAGCGGATCGAACCGTCCTACTTCGTCTATATCAGTCGATCGTCCGCTCCAAGCTGGATTATGGGAGCTTCGTATACTCCTCTGCACGGCCATCCATTTTACGCCGCCTCAACTCCATACAACATCGGGGTTTACGACTTGCGATCGGAGCGTTTTATACTAGTCCCGTCGAGAGTCTTCATGCTGACGCTGGTGAGTTGCCACTCACCTACCTGTGCGATATACTGCTTTGTCAGTATGCCTGTCGGCTACTGGCAATGCCCGACCACCCGTCTTATCGTTCCTTTTTTGATGACTCTCTCGACAGTCAATACGGGTTGTATGTCTCTGCCCTGCTACCCCCTGGAGTTCGCTTTCGTCGCCTCCTTCAGCACCTTAATTTTTCACTCCCTGCAACCTTTCGAGTGGGCGAGAGCCACACGCCACCTTGGCTCCAGGCTCAGGTTCGCGTCCACCTTGACCTCTGCTCGCTCCCGAAGGAGGTTACCCCCGGTTCAGTCTACCACTCCCGTTTTGTCGAACTTCGTTCGAAGTTCGTTAATATGACCTTCATTTATACAGATGGCTCTAAGACCAATGACGGGGTCGGGTGTTCTTTTATTGTTGGGGCACAAAGTTTCAAATACCGGCTCCATGGCCATTGTTCGGTTTTCACAGCTGAGCTCTTTGCCCTCTACCAGGCTGTTCTTTACATCTGCCGCCACCGACATTCTGCTTATGTCATCTGCTCCGATTCCCTGAGCGCTATCCAGAGCCTCAGTGATCCGTACACGGTTCACCCTTTCGTGCACCGGATCCAACGCTCTCTTCAGCAGCTGGTGGACGTCAGTTCTTCGGTTAGCTTTATGTGGGTTCCTGGCCATGTCGGTATCCCTGGGAACGAAGCTGCAGATGCCGCGGCCAAGGCTGCGGTCCTCCAGCCTCGGACAGCTTCTTGTTGTGTCCCTTCGTCAGATTGTAGCAGGGTAATTTGTCGGCGCATTTTATCGCTGTGGCATGCCGATTGGGCTGCACTTACAGACAGCAAACTTCGGGCCTTGAAACCTCGTCCCGTGGCTTGGACGTCCTCCTCACGCCCTTCTCGGCGGGAGGAGGTAGTTTTGGCCCGGTTACGAATTGGACACTGCTGGTTCAGCCATCGCCATATGCTGACGGCTGCGCCGGCGCCGTTCTGCCCATGTGGGCAATCGCTGACGGTCCGCCACATTTTAACGTCCTGTCCGGATTTTAACACCCTGCGTCTTGATCTTGGCCTGCCTTGTACTGTAGAAGCCATTTTAGCGGATGACTCACGAGCAGCTGCTCGCGTTCTTCATTTTATCAATTTGACAACCCTCTCAAAGGACATTTGATTATACTGTTTTCTTTTTTTTAATCCTATGCCTGTCAGTCTGTCTTTTATCGTGTTTTCCGTTTCGTTGCTGTTTTAAACTTGTGACTCGCGGTGCATTCCTAACGTAGTCTGGGCGCTAATGTCCGTTGAAGTTGTGCGCCCAAAAAAAAAAAAAAAAAAAAAAAAAAACATCCATTTGCTCAGCTAAACGAATCTGTACCTTCGGCAAGATGAGAGCACAACTCCCGAACTGTATCAGAACGAGACTGTTCTGGAGCTTAAAAGTCTGTGCTGTGCAGGGACTCAAATTCATGACTGTGCTGTTTGCAAGCAATTCTCTCACTGCTGAGGTACCCAAACTCATCTCACAGCTGACATCTACCAGTACCTCTTCCTACTTTTCAAAGCAGTATGCACTACAGTGACACAAAAGATTCATTTTGGAGACAACACCTGGACTGTGGCTAAAACATATATTCACAGTATCCTTTCTTCAAGAAATGCCATTCAAATTCATTTGATAGAGGTACACTCTGCCACACACCGCAGGTGGCTTGCGGAGTATGGAGGTAGATGTAGATGTAGATGTAGAAATAAAGTATGTGCTTTTCTTTACATAATTCTCTCTTTTTCATGTGGTTGTCATTCAGTGCCCTCTTCATATGAGAGGGCTCATTTTTTATACTTGTGCATAATAAAGAGCATTCAAATATGGCGCAAGTGCTGTCTTTGCCATTCTCTTGATAAAATCCATTTGCCCTCGAGTAGGTGGGTTAAATAAAGTAGGAATTGAATTTTCACCATATATGGTTATTTATAGAAGTGTGGCCCTTACATATTATGAATTTAAATATTGTAAGCTATCACACCAACTATTTTTAACTGAAAAATAAAATAAAATATTAGAATTACATGCATTTTCCTGAAGACTTACAGAGAGACAACTTTCGCCTACCTAAGGGGGTAATGTGACCATTGCCATCGCAAAAGGATCTTGTGTTTGTTTTTCTGATTTATGGATGTATTTTCCAGGCATTTTGATACCCTAGTATGTGAAATGTTACCAAGTAGCAGATCATTTTCAATCAGATTTTTGTATCAGGCCAAATAGAACAGAAACAATTTTAAATAATATTAATCAATTAATTCAAAATCATCACAAAGGGATAGAATGAGGGTTGATAGTATTTTATATAAAATCATTTCCAAGTATTATGGATGGTATATGGAAGTAACTATCACTTTATCAACGACTAGCATGGCCACTTTCCCTGATTGGACACCATGCTGGCATTACTGGTTCACAGATGAAATTACCAAACTGAAAGGAAAAAAAGGAGCTAAATTTGTAAGCCAAAAGACATTTAAACATTGATATTGTAAAAAAAGTTTAGCTCCATGTATTAACTAAATGAAACACGTTTTTAGTCTTGTTTCAAAAACTTTATTATTTCTGTACAATCCAGGTTTTGGACTATAAACCCATTTTCTAGTACATAACTGATCCCAAAAATGAGAACAGTGCCAAGATAAACATGTGAAGTATAAATTCTCAACTTAGCTGTTGACAAATTTGACAAAAGTACATATGGATTTACAAATTTTATTAGGGCAGCATTTGCGATAACTATGACTAAATATATTAAAATTTCATTAGGACAGCATTTACAATAAGTATGATGAAACATACATTGGAGTAGAGATATGTATGGGAATAGAACATTGTTATATGAATGAAGGCACCAAGTAGACAGAAGAAATTAAGAAGGCACAGCAACAATTACTACTTCAGTATTGGAAGAACAATAAGTTCTTAAGTCACGAAGAAACTTAAAACTCTGATGGAAAGCAGTAACTTCATTGTGACTAGAACAGATAAAGGAGGTCCTGTAGTCTTGTTAAATAAAGCTAATTATACAAATAAAATAAAGAATTTTTCGTCAGTGCAGCTTGAAAAACTACAGGAAGATCCACAGCCAAATACAATGACCAGGCTAAACAGGTACTAAACAAGTGCTCCAACATTTTTCCTGAATATGTTTGTAAGAATATTCTTTGAATGAATTCTAGGGCTCCACAGCTGCATGGCTTACCCAAACTCCACAAACCAGAAGTTCCAATCTGATCAAAAGTATCTGCAATACAAACACCAGTACAAAATATTACCAGGAAGATCAACAGCATCTTGAGGGAAATTCTGAACTTCCTGGAAAATATAGCATTAAGAACAGTTTAGATTTAGTTAACAATTTAAATGATGTGAAGATTCCATCAAACACAAAAACTGATGTACTGAAATTATTCTTGAGCATTCCTGTGAAAGACTGTATTGACGTGTTGCAATCATCGTATTTACACAACATTAATCCAGAAGAACAGCTGAGCATAATTAGTATAGTGGAATGCTGTTTAAATCAAATTATTTCTTCAAATGCGAACATTTTAGGTTAGACTTTACCGTGACTATTATTGACATTAAATGAAACAACAAGTGTACTGTATCCAGTATTGTTTCTGATTTCAAGGGAGTTGTTATAAGCACGCAGATGAGCTCACGCTAATCCTCTCTGCTAGCGGAAATGTTCATGAACAAGTTGCATGAAGCTTTTCTTAAGAGTGAGCCATTGGCCTAACATGTTGTGTATTGGTACAGATATGTTGATGATATGAGGAAATGTTCCTCTGCACAACTCCACAAGTTCATTGAAAATATGAATCAGTGGGATACTAGCATTAACGTCAGCAAGGAGTTTGAGAGTTCCAGCATTAATTTCCTGAACATCAGCTTATAGATAGGATATAGCAACTATAAATTTAAAATTTACAGAAAAGACTTCTTTACTTACACATTCGTCCCAGCTTCTGCTCAACATCCTATAGCCTACAAACATGCAGCTTTTCACCACATGATTCACCACCCCCTTTCTATACCCAAGCCCCAAGTAGACTAAGACCAGGAACTCAATGCAATAAAAACAATAGCAACAAATAATGAATTTCATCCCAACATTATTGACAAAATTCTAAATAAAAACTGAAGAAGCAAGCTGGATCCCTACTGCACCCAGTGAATAACATAGGTAGATTGGAAAGGAAATGTCGAGTTTCTTTTTATCGGTAATGCTTAAAATAGGATAAGCAACATTTTAAAAGGGAAGAGTTTCTATGTGCCTTTCTATGTCCTACAGACAGTAGGTAGATTTCTCTTCAGTTTGAAAACTAACAACCAGATATCATGGAAAGCTGAATTGATAAGATCATCTGCCAAAAATGTCAATGTTTCTGTGCTAGCAACACTGAGAGGTCAAGCTGTGCTCAGAGAACACCATAGAAGTGGAAGATTAAAGAAGTCATCATTGCATGATTGAAAACCAAAAATACACCATAGAAATAGAAGTGCTACACGTAGAGGGAGTGCAAAGCTCACTCAGATAGAAATTTTAGAAGGTGAGATACAGATGTGTGTATTCCCATATTTATCATCAAATGAAGAACCTCCGTTCAATTATTCACCCGTTTTTGGGCAATATTGCAACTCCCCAAGTAGAAGAAAAACCTTGGTGCCTTCATTCATATAATGAAATTCCATTCCTGTGCCTAGCCTCATGCCAGTGTACATTTAGTCATAGTTATTGTAAATGCTATTCTAATGAAATTTGTAAATACATTTAGTCATAGTTATTGTAAATGCTGTCCTAATGAATTTTGCAAATCCACCTGTAATTTTCTCTAAATTGACAACAGGAATAACTTTTACAAATGAAGTTAAAATTGATACTTCAAAAGTTAACAAGTTTATTGTTGCTTGCTTCTCATCTTTGGCATCAGCTTTATACTAGAACATGAGCTCACAACTTGAAACATAAGTCATACAGTAATAATAAAGTTCATGAAATAAGGCTTAAAAATTTAGTTAATAGGATATAAAATTTTCACTAAAACCTTCCATTGAGTCAATTATAATAGTAGGTGAGGTAATGAACGTTACAAACGACTTACGTTACATGAGATGACTAAAATTCAGTAAAAGATTTTACTAAAAAATTAACAACTCGAGCTTCCTCTGTCAAACTCCCAACAATGTGTACACAAGAATTAGTTTGACCATGTCTCAGCAGGCAGCAGCTGTGTTTAGGACAAAAAAATATGCATTGGCCACTTTCCCCATTGTGGCCATGTTACCTCATCTCCCATCACTGTAGTGCAGTGAGGTATGCAGGAATGATTCTGCCAAGTCTGGAAAGCGGCAGAGATGTTCAGACAGAAGTCAAGCTGTGAGGGTAGTCCAATGTTGCCCTTTTAAAATATACTTGTGTTCAGATTTGAGATTGTTGACTTTTCATAACTCTGAACATCTGCACCTGGAATTAAATTATGTGCAGGCCATGCCGAAGTAAATATGTGTGACTTCTTTGCCGACGGAGCCTTGGGTCTCCTGGAATCCAAACATTTCAACAAAAATTAACTTTTTATAAATTAATGTGAAGTATTTCTTCTGTAACAGAGTCATACATTGTTTCATAATGTACAATAACTTCTCAGTTTGAAACTTTTCAGAATAGGAACCATTACTTGTCCTACATAAGAATCACAGTAGTTAATATTCAGTCCACTTCTTCTGTTCTGCCCTGATGTCATGCCTTATCTTCACAACCTGTGTTTTTACTCAGCAGTGGACTACTCTACTGTGACGTGGGATGACGAATTGAGGAGAACACACAAGTACTGCAATTGCTGGAAGATGCGTCGTGGCCCTCTGTTCTCTCATAACATGCAAAGCAGATAACAAAAAATACCCTCTGAACTGCTTCATATTCTTAAACATTAAATGGTTATATGTTTTAACAATTGTGATGACAAGTAGGCACAGTCCCCTTGTCAGACAGATTGCAGGAACTTTCTACCCAGATCCAGAATGAGATTTTCTCTCTGCAGCGGAATGTGCACTGATATCATATCGTATCAGCACACACTCTGCCACAGAGTGAAAATCTCATTCTGGAAACACCCCCCATGCTGTGGCTAAGCCACGTCTCCGCAATATCCTTCCTTTCAGGAGTGCTTGTTCTGCAAGGTTCACAGGAGAGCTTCTGTAAATTTTGGAAGGTAGGAGACGAGGTACTGGCAGAAGTAACGCTGTGAGGAGTGGGCGTGAGTCGTGTTTAGGTAGCTCAGTTTGTAGAGGACTTGCCCACAAAAGGTACACAGTTTTAATCTGCCAGTAAGTTTCATTTCTACCCAGATGTTTAATGAAATCCTCCATTTCTGTGAGCCAACAATGGTGAAGACGTTTGCTCTCCAGCAGTTGCTTTTGTGGCTCTTGTATAAGAACAGGTAGGGGGAAAACAAAAGCCATTGTAAAAGTGAGTGAGAGGTGTTTATTTATATTTTACATGCATTAATACAAAAGATAGTTCTTCACCGAGGGCCGGAGTAGTCTGACCCCCGCAGGCACTCCTCTGTCCAGCTGTCAATCTTCTGCCGCATAGCAGCAGAGAGTTCGTTGAGTGCTCCACCGACCTTGCCACTCCGGATGAAGTGCTTCCCGGCAGCTGTAGCCGATGGCAAACCTGACTGCTTGCGCACGTACTCTGCCACGTGCTGGTGGTTGGCATGTGGGTTGGCACGCATCTTTTCCACACTCAGGTGGTCCAGCATCTTGGGCATCTGCTCCTCTGGCACTGGCTTACCCAGGAACTCCCCCACTCTGCGGATCACAGATGCTAAGTCCTGTAAAAGTTGTAGAAATATACGTAGGCCATAAATGGTACCCAGGGAACAGATTCTACCAACTGTAAGAGTGAGATCATGTGGAGGAGAGTGTTGTACTAGATAGTGTAGCTTGGGGCACATGATGTTTTGTGATCACAGTCTCAATCTAGAGACTGATTTTGAAGTGTTGTGCAGTGTTTGTAAATACTACGAGTTCTACATATTTAAGTGCTGCATAATACAGGGTGATTCAAAAAGAATACCACAACTTTAGGAATTTAAAACTCTGCAACGACAAAAGGCAGAGCTAAGCACTATCTGTCGGTGAATTAAGGGAGCTATAAAGTTTCATTTAGTTGTACATTTGTTCGCTTGAGGCGCTGTTGACTAGGCGTCAGCGTCAGTTGATGCTAAGATGGCGACCGCTCAACAGAAAGCTTTTTGTGTTATTGAGTACGGCAGAAGTGAATCGACGACGGTTGTTCAACGTGCATTTCGAACAAAGTATGGTGTTAAACCTCCTGATAGGTGGTGTATTAAACGTTGGTATAAACAGTTTACAGAGAATGGGTGCTTGTGCAAAGGGAAAAGTTCTGGACGCCTGAGAACGAGTGATGAAAATGTAGCACGCATCCAGCAAGCATTTGTTCGCAGCCCAGGAAAATCGACTCGCAGAGCTAGCAGAGAACTGCAAATTCCACAATCAACTGTATGGAGAGTCCTACTTTTTCGTTAGTTATGAAACCTTATCGTCTGAAATTGGTTCAAGCACTGTCTGCAGCTGATAAGATTAATAGAATCAATTTCTGTGATTTTATCCTTGCTCAAATGGAAACGGATCAATCTTTCATTTCAAAGATTGTGTTTAGTGATGAACCAACTTTCCACACTAATGGGAAAGTCAACCGTCACAATGTCTGTATATGGGGCACTGAGAATCCGTGGGAAACAACTCAGTATGAACGTGACTCACCTAAGGTGAACGTTTTCTGTGCCATTTCAGCCAATAAAGTTTTTGGTCCCTTTTTCTTCGAAGGTGCTACTGTAACTGGACTACAGTATCTGGAGATGTTAGAGAATTGGCTGTTCCCTCAGCTCGAACAAGAAGCACAACAATTCATATTTCAGCAGGATGGAGCGCCACCACATTGGCACTTATCTGTCCGTAACTACCTGAACATCAACTACCTGAGGTGATGGATTGGCCGCCAGGCAGCCCGTGACAGAGCACTTCATCACTGGCCTCCAAGAAGCCCTGATCTTACCCCCTGCGTTTTTTTCTTATGGGGGGTATGTTAAGGATATGGTGTTTCGGCCACCTCTCCCAGCCACCATTGATGATTTGAAACGAGAAATAACATCAGCTATCCAAACTGTTACGCCTGATATGCTACAGAGAGTGTGGAACGAGTTGGAGTATCGGGTTGATATTGCTCGAGTGTCTGGAGGGGGCCATATTGAACATCTCTGAACTTGTTTTTGAGTGAAAAAAAAAAACCTTTTTAAATACTCTTTGTAATGATGTATAACAGAAGGTTATATTATGTTTCTTTCATTAAATACACATTTTTAAAGTTGTGGTATTCTTTTGAATCACGCTGTATAATATAGCTATTTTAAGAATACTGTTAATCCTTCAGTTATAAAGTTCTGTGGTAAGCATACTTCTGTATATTTTTATAACTAGGTTATGTAATATGTGGACAGCTAGGAGGGTGCCCGTACCTAGGTGCAGGAGGCGAGGCGAGGGGGGGGGGGGGGGGGTCATGTTCGTGGCTCACTCACCCACACTGCCTGACTGATAGCTCTCAGGGAAAGGAAAAAAATATAGTGTAGTAAGATGTTTTCCTTTCAAGAAAATTATTTAAAAGTCAGTCTTACTCAGGATTTTAACAGGATCGGAACAGGAACTTTTTTATTGCTATTTACAAGGTGCCTTTGTCATACGAAATATTAAAAATTCTCTATACCATGCCTAATCCCCCCCCCTCCCTCCCTCCATACCCCCTACAAACTACAATATGGCTGCCCTTGGACAGTTAACAGTTAAGCCATAGTTTTTTGACACTCAGGCGCCATCTTGTACCTTGAAATGGCAGAAGGTCTTCCACTAACTAACAGGTGATATTTGCAAATTAACTGAGTTTTTCTTTAGTTTCACAACAATTTTCCATCTTGAAAATTGAAATTTGTGTTGCTTGACAATAGTTTCTATTTCAAAATGTTTACAGATAATAACTGATTTTTGATATTACTTACTGATTATTGGTGTGTAGTGCAATAATAACATAATACATAGATCATTCAGTTCGTTATTGACAACATTTTATCAACTGCAACACTTTTTAATTGGCTTAGAATATTTGTTCTTAAGTACATGACTGTGTTGTACCTTGCAATATTTTTTCACATTTGTATAAACCTTACTTGTCCAGAGTAATTTTTGTAATTTCAAACAAAGACTACGGCACCCATAATGTACCATCTAAATCTAAGTGACTGCTTTACAATCCAGAATTGTATGCCTGGCAGAGAGTATGCTATCATTTCAAAATGGAATAAGAGGACACATTAACATCTGTTACCAGGCTGGCTAAAGACAAATATCTGATAAGTGTTCCACGGTACAGCACTCTCCCTTGTTGCTTGTCACACAGATTTGTTAAAGGGCTTCCAGAATAAACGAGGGTCTACAGGAAACAAAATTTACAGGTGAGTAATTAACACGTAGGCTTTCATCGCCAATGTCTTCATTAGTTAAAATTCCAGGCTGAGAGGCTCTGGTCGATCTGTAAAACTACTTCTTCCTGATAAATCTTTGCCAACCGCAGGCAACATCTTCTGAGGTAAGATGTTGCTCGCAGTTGGCAATGAAACCTCAGGAGGAAGTAGTTTTACAGATAACCACGGCCTCTCAGACTGGAAGTTTTAAATAATGAGTTGAGTAATTGTTCAGTGAGAGCACTGGAGCAGTTTATATTGTTGTCAAATTTCTTTCCTCCCCAAGCAGAACTGCCAAATATAGGGCAGGAAAAATTCAAAATGGGCCAACCGGCCCACTTGTTCTTTGTAATTAATGGTGCACAAATCTTATTAGACAACTTCATTCCATGGAAGGTTGCCAAACACACTCCGTATTGATCAATATGAGGTAGAACTTGGTCATCTATGCTATGAGAAGACTCGAGACAAAGAAAAGAAGCAAATTATTCATGAACAAGATGAAACACTCTTGGTCTGGGATGGAAATGGTGTTAATTTCCTGTAGATTTTGTTTCTGTATGTCCATCTTGTTACAGATGGTTGCTGGACCCCAGCTCTTCAGTACAGAATATTGACTCAAAACACCTTTCAGATGTCTAAATTTCCAGTTGTTATCTTATTGAGCAACCAGTTTCGGAGATATATTATGCCATCTTCAGGCCTCCTGTCCAATGTGTAGGCAGATTACCACCTCTGGTCCAGTCAAAATAGGGACCATCATTCAGAGACTGGTATATGTAGAATCCTACTTGACACAGCAATCCCTTCGATATTCACTTGCTGAGTCAGGAAGATGTGCAGTTGAATTGTTGGGTTTACCTAACAGTGAACAATCATCTCATGTATTGTAAAAATTAGAAATAAAAAATGAGCAATAGGAAGACAAAAACCACACAAGAAAGTAATGAGTGGTACCCACGAAGTGACTGATAGCAGTATGCTTGAGAAAAATGACTTTTCCAATTTTCTTTCTGTAAACAGTAAGGGGTCATTAAACTGTAAAAAATACTGTATGTAAATCAAGCAAAGCTACTTCAATTCCTGGAATTTGTTTTTCGGTAGCAGTTCTCCCATCTCTTTAAAATACTAAAAAAAATTATTTTGCATTTCTGCCTTTTCTTCACTATTGTATATATTATGAGGAAACTGACTGGCACACAGAATTGGTTTTGTTTTGTATCTTATACCTTCATATTGCAGCTTGATAATGAAGTATATATTTTTTCAATATTGGTCATAGTTAGTGTGGTACTTCTTTTTTAAGTAATCTGTAGCATATAGTTTGAAGCTGGCCACCTTATGTTTGACTCTATTTAGGTGATACACTCCTGTGTACTAAATGTAGCTAACATATCGAAATTGTTATTAAACTGGAAAGGAAAGCCACATCTCAATACAGTATGGAGAAAATAAATATTCTGGTGGAATACTGGGGAAGTGCAATCAGTCTACAGAAGAGATTGCTTACAAATCACTTGTGCGACCCATCCTAAAATATTGTTCAAGTGTGTGGGACCTGTACCAGATAGGACTAACAGCAGATATCGAACATATACAGAGAAGGGCAGCACAAATGCTCACAGGCTTGTTTAATCCACAGGAGAGTGTCACATATATACTGAAGCAAAGACTCGTGAAGACAGACGTAAACTATTCTGAGAAAGTCTATTAGCAAAGTTTCAAGAACTGGCTTTAAATGTGCACTTTGGGGATATACTACAACACCCTACCTATCGCTCACACGGGGATCGTGAGAATAAGATTAGAACATTACTACATGCACGGAGGCATTCAAATAATTATTCTTCCCACGCTCTGTTCATGAATGGAACCGGAAGAACCACTAATAACAGGTACAATGGGACACACCCTCTGCTATGCCTCTTACGTTGGTCTACAGAATATAAATGTAGATATATAACTTGGTAGGTATGCTAATGCAGAACAGATTTATGCTGTAAAATAAATTAGTTTCAATTGTGGCCACAAGGTGTCGATCTGGTGCTTTACACTGTTTGTATGACATCCACCCTGTCATTTGACAAGCCATAAAGTGAGTGACAGTATGCATGTCGAAAAGAGAGACCGTGTACTGTTAGTGAAACTGTTTTATGTGGACAGTGGCAATCACAGTGCTGCATTGAGAGAGTCCGATGGCTGAAAGGTATCAGGAGACACCGGATGTCAGTGAAATGGTTCAAAGGAGATGGAACAATACAGTCTCGGTGTTTTGAGTCTCCGAATTATGCGTTTCCCATAAATCCGAGCCTCGTAAAATAAACAAACTGAAATAAAGTAACTATTGTACAGAGTATCGGTCTTTGATCCGTTACCCCCACTCACTCATAGCACACCACCTATTTATTTGTTCACAAGCAAACCTTTTGTGGAAAGTGGTGCTTTAGGTTTGTCACTGTCGGTACAGTACAGTGCTGTGTTTTGTTTTGTTTGCTGATTGTTTGACTTCTAAAAAGAGTGCTATAACAAAGAAAAGAAACGATCTGACAAAGGAGAAACAATAAAAAATTTCTTCTCGAATGCAGTGTTAGTGAAGTTACTCTTGGTGCCTGGCGAAGAAACGACCTTAAGGATACAGGGTACTTTTCCGGTTCAATATTATGTAAAAATCAAAACCTATTTCTTTCAGGCACTGTTTATAATGTATATGTTTAACAGATTTTTTGTTGATGTCAGGTACTGCAGCACACTTTCTAAACAAATTAGAAGTAATTTGAATATTTTTGAATCTGCTTAGGGTTATTTAAAAAAATACAAAGAAATTGATGCAACTTTTTTTTTCCAAAACGCTTCCTCAAAATTGAAGTATCCTTTAATCCAATGTTATACATTTGAAGGAGACCAAATTTTTACCAGATATGCATAACATGATGGCTGAGTTACTAGACCTATTTAATTCCACCTATTATGTATATTACAAAGGAAAAACAATATCACATCTTACATTTTAATTTTTATAACTTTTTACCAGTAGAAGTGTTATTTTTTCTATAATTTAGTTGATTCTGCAATAAAGCTTAGGTCTACTACATAAGTATGGACTATTGCAAGTTACAGAAAAAAATTAGAACACTGCTTTATAAACTTTAGGAAATATTTGTACCTGAATTCTGAAAAATACAACTTGTGGGAAATTGCGAATGAAGATAGGAGTCCATTTAAACTGTGCCTCAGAACATTCCTGAAGCATCATAGCCTTCATCCTGCAGCAAAAACACACACACACACACACACACACACACACACACACACACACACACTTGATTTCATCTGCTACAACAATAGACAATTTTATCGTAGATTCGATAAAACCATTCCAAACTAGCTCTCTGGGATGAACCCCATGGTTATCAGGCGAATACCGGAACTATAAATCCCTTCCCAGTCATTCCAATTTGGGACTCCCTCTGCCCCAAATCCCAGTCTTGTGGCGCATATAGCTCAAAAAATGGTCTATGAGGGTCCTTAGATAGGTAAGATACACATTATTATGGCAGGCCAAGTGACTTTTGGTGGTTTGATTTGGGGGAGGGGACCAAATAGCGGGGTCATTCGTCCCATCGGATTAGAGAAGGATGTGAAGGAAGTTGGCTGTGTCCTTTCAAAGAAGCCTGAAGCGATTTAGGAAAGTCACAGAAAACCTGATCAGGATTGCCGGACGCAGGTTTGAAGCGTCGTCCTACCGAATGCTAATCCAGTCTGCTAACCACTGCGCCACCACGCTCTGCGAGTGACTTTTACTGAATGCCGCACTGCACATCAAATTGGCACAGATACATGACTCTCTTTTTTAAACTAGTTACCAAGTCTCTGCAAACCACGGTTGGAACTTTCTGCTAATCGGTAAAGTCCTCGACAATAGAAATCGGTTGCTTTTCGAGAATCGCTGTGTGTTGGTCCTCATCGTTAGGAAATCTGTTCTCCCTGCCCCCCCCCCCCCCGTCCCCCTCCCCCCCACCCCTCCCTCGGTATCTTAACGAAAAGATGAGATGGAAATTGCATATTACATATTACAAGTTCTGAGATTTTCCGACTATCATCATTTACTCCGTGTGGACTTGGCACTGTTTCAGTATGGCTGGCCGCGACATTGAATTTGGTCCATATACTCCTTGTGTGTAGTTTAGACGTTTTGCCCTCAAGAGTCGTGCTGTCTCGTGTACTTCAAGTCTCGAGTTCGTTTCCAGTCGCCGCGCCATTTCACTCGCTCAGAGCGATGCACCTACTATGCACTGAACAGCCAAAGAAACTGGTACACCTACCTAACATCGTGTTGGGCCGCTGCCAGCACGCAGAAGTGCCGCAACACGACGTGGCACGGACTCGACTAATACGAGGACTGTCCAGAAAGTAAGTTACGATTGATCGCGAAATGGAAACGACATGAAAATCCGATAAAGCTTTGCAAAGATGTGTTGGACAGTGTCTCTAGTATGACTCTAGGTTGAATTATGTCGCTCTTTTCATTCCTGAGCTCTTAGTGAGTGCGTAAAGATGTTATAGAAAATAGTGTCTCCAGCCAAGTACGAGGGCCTGGTGAGAATTTTCCCCTGAAGCTATGCAACCAACATTACATAACTGTCGTGCGGTTTCTTCTTCAAGACAATTCTGGGCCTCATTCTGCAGGGGCAATGAAGCTGTTCCTGCATCGTTTCAATTGGAAATGTTTGGTTACCCACAATACAGCCCGTAATTGTCTCCCACTGAGTTTCATCTCTGCTCAAACGAACCGCTGGCTATGAAGCCAACATTTTGGCACAGACAACAAGCTTTAGGCCAGCGTAGAGAATTGGCGGAAAGCACTGGTGGCTGCCTTCTATGATGAGGGTATTGGAAAGTTTGTACAACGCTACGACGAATGTCTGAGTCAGAACGGCGACTACGTAGAGAAGTAGCTGAAAGGTGTAGCTAACTGTTACAAATGAAACATTTCTGATTTTCACTGTGATTTTCATTTCGCGATCAATCGTAACTCACTTTCTGGACAGCCCTCGTATCAGAACTAGTGCTGGAGGGAATTGATACGTTGCAAGGTGCTGTTCGGGAGAGATCTCCACCCCCTCGTATTCTTACGGATTTATGGACAGCCCTGCAGGATTCATGGTATCAGTTCCCTCCAGGACATCAATGATGTTCCTTTGAATGGTTTGCTCGCTGACAGTTGTTCATGGCCCAGCGTTGAAATCTGCAGTAATTTTCGGAAGTGTTGCATTTCTGCCACGTTGAACGATTCTCTTCAGTCGTCGTTGGTCCCGTTCTTGCAGCGAGATTTAATGTTTTACCTGGTTCCTGATATTCACGGTACACTCGTGAAATGGTCATACGGGAAAGTCCGCACTTCATCGACACCTCGGAGATGCTGTGTCCCATCGCTTGCGTGCTGCTTGTAACACCACGTTCAACCTCACTTAAATCTTGATAACCTGCCACTGTAGCAGCAGTAACCGATCTAACAACTGCGCCCGACACTTGCTGTCGTATTCTGTACTAGAATACGGATGCCTAGACCAGTTCATTTGGTGCATCAGTGTATGTACCGCAGGAGAACCTTGTCTGCAGGAAGCCCGTAACATGTACTCTCTTCTGACAAGGCGAACTGGTATTAGGGCTGGGAGACAAGTGTAACTTACTTTCTGATGTGCTAAGGGCAACATCCGTCCCAGCTCTCACAGATAGGGAATGGACGATGTGGAAAGAAAAGAACGAAAAACACATTGTGCAGGTTGCCAGTCTTTGCCGCTGGCTTATGTAAGCGTACAGCAACACGCCAAAGTTCCTATCGCACTTCTCGATTTTTTAAAAATTCGTTAGGACTGGAAACTTTTTTGGCATAGGAGCTTGGAACAAACAATATTTTTGTTGCAGTTCTATATGTTAGGCTCTGCACTAAATGCTTTTCCCCATTTATACATGTTGTTTTTGAGCACTTTTTAAATTGCATTTTATGTATTATTGTAATTATTTCTCATATTTTGCTTAAATTTTACCGTTGCTATCGCTGACTGATTAGTAATTATGTGTGTAAACACAGGTTCCTAAGTGTTTAGAGAGAATGAACAGTAAGACGTGAATGTATGATTCTTACTCAATATTTTAACCAATGTTCAAGCGGCAAAATTTCGTGATCGTACATAATGCACATTCTCCATTTCGTAATTCATCGGTAAACACATACCCCGGATCCTTAAGAGATTCGAACTCCCATGTACAAAAAGCTTGAAACGTCTGATTACTTTACAAATGAGTGAATGTATTAAATATTTGTTGTTAAGGAGGTAAACGAGAAAAAGTTAGGAAAGTTTTGAAGTTTGTTGCGAAACGCTAACTGAAATTTCAAATACTGGGAGAATATGGTGTGGCTCATTTTCGTGGTGTGAGTTACTCTGTATCGAGACGTATACGCAGTTTCCAACTATAATGCTGATCTCGCTATGTTAAACTTTCAACATCTAAATCTATATTGTGCGTGGCAGAGGGTGCGTCCTAAAGTACCAGTTACTACGATATCTTCCCGTTCCATTCACGTATGGAGCACGGGAAGAATGATTCTTTAAATACCTCTACGTGTGCTTTATTAACCCAGTCTTGTCCTTATGGTCCCTATGTGTGAGATGTGTAGGAGGTTGTAGTATATTCATAGAGTCATAATTTAAAAACGGTTCTTGAAACTTTGTAAACAACTTTCTTGGGGTAATTTACGTCCGTCTTTACGCATCCACCAGTTCAGTTTCTTCAGCACCATCTTGACGCTCTCCCGCGGGTCAAACAAACCCGTGACCATTCGTGTACCGCTTTCCTGTATACTTCAGTACCCCCTGTTACAGTCCTATTTGTACAGGTCCCAACACTTGAGCAGTATTCTAGGATGGGCCGCACGAGTAATTTGTAAGCTACCTCCTTTGTAGACTAGTTTCATTTCCCTAGTATTCTACCAATAAACCAGTCTACCACCCGCTTTATCCACCACTGAGCATATATGAACGTTCCATTACATATTCAATCTAAGTGTTAGATCCATCGTTTATGAGCGGATTATGAAGTACACTACTGGGCATTAAAATTGCTACACCAAGAAGAAATGCAGATGATAAACGGGTATTCATTGGACAAATATATTATACTAGAACTGACATGTGATTACATCTTCACGCAATTTGGGTGCATAGATCCTGAGAAATCAGTACCCAGAACAACCACCTCTGGCCGTGATAACGGCCTTGATACGCCTGGGCATTGAGTCAAACAGAGCTTGGATGGCGTGTACAGGTATAGCTGCCCATGCAGCTTCAACACGATACCACAGTTCATCAAGAGTAGTGACTGGCGTATTGTGACGAGCCAGTTGCTCGGCCACCATTAACCAGACGTTTTCAATTGCTGAGAGATCTGGAGAATTTGCTGGCCAGGACAGCAGTCGAACATTTTCTGTATCCAGAAAGCCCCGTACAGGACCTGCAACATGCGATCGTGCACTATCCTGCTGAAATGTAAAGTTTCGCAGGGATCGAATGAAGGGTAGAGCCACGGGTCGTAACACATCTGAAATGTAACGTCCACTGTTCAAAGTGCCGCCAATGCGAACAAGAGGTGACCGGGACATGTAACCAATGGCACCCCATACCATCATGCCAGTATGGCGATGACGAATACACGCTTCCAATGTGCGTCCACCGCGATGTCACCAGACACGGATGCGACCATCATGATGCTGGAAACAGAACCTGGATTCATCCGAAACGTCATTGTTTTGCCATTCGTGCATCCAGGTTCGTCGTTGAGCACACCATCGCAGGCACTCCTGTTTGTGATGCAGCGTCAAGGATAACCGCAGCCGTGGTCTCCGAGATGATAGTCCGTGCTGCTGCAAACGTCGTCGAACTGTTCGTGGAGATGGTTGTTGTCTTCCAAACGTCTCCATCTGTTGACTCAGGGATCGAGACGTGGCTGCACGATCCGTTACAGCCATGTGGATAAGATACCTGTCATTTCGACTGCTAGTGATACGAGGCCGTTGGGATCCAGCACGGCGTTCCGTATTACCCTCCTGAACCCAGCGATTCCATATTCTGCTTACAGTCATTGGATATCGACCAACGCGAGCAGCAATGTTGCGATACGATAAACCGCAATCGCGACATGCTACAATCCGACTTTTATCAAAGTCGGAAAGGTGATGGTACGCATTTCTCCTCCTTAAACGAGGCACCACAACAACGTTTCACCAGGTAACGCCGGTCAACTGGTGTAGCGATTTTAATGGCCAGTAGTGTATTTTAACTTCTTTGATTCTGTTAATGATTACATAAAATTCTGACATTCAAATTTCCTGCCCGTTGAAGCCATTAGACAGATATTGAAACTGGTTATCCATTTGGTTATAGGCGTAGATATGAAATAACTACTATGTACCTACTATGTACTCGTACGTTCTAATCATCGGGGGCCTTGATATCCTACAGTGTAGTACCTCGGCAAAAACCTTACGTAATTAACAATTAATTGGACAATAATTTCCTTTCTTATTAGGGGGTTCGACAGTAACATATTTAAATGTCTGAAATATGACAGAGATGTATTAAACCTTTGTTGAGGCATGGCTGACTAAACGAGAACTGCTGTATGTTGTGTTTGTGTTCTTCATAACGTTAACTTTCTTTTCTTTTACAGCTTCGAATTTTATTGATTTGAGTTAGGGCAGCGTTGGGGCTACTACGTAGCATCTATCGATGAATTTATAACAAACTGTTTCGGTTTTTCTTCACTGGTTCTTGCTCTAAGGGTACAATGATGGGTGTATACACTATGTTATTGGCGACAAAAGACCTTTTTTTGGTACAGACTGTAAGGCAGGTCCAAAAATGGTTCAAATGGCTCTAAGCACTATGGAACTTAACACATAAGGTCATCAGTCCCCTAGAACATAGAACTACTTGAACCTAACTAACCTAAGGACATCACACACATCCATGCCCGAGGCAGGATTCTAATCTGCGACCGTAGCAGCAGCGCGGTTCCAGACTGAAGCGCCAAGAACCGCTCGGCCACAGCGGCCGGCGCAGGTTGACTAATTTATGGTGATATGTGCTTACCGCCTTCATATCTTCATAGCTGTAAAAGAGGACGTTTGGCTCGTTCCTGATGTTCCAGAAGTCTAGGACATGAGTCCAGAAAGGGTTGTACATCGCTGAAAGCAGGTAACACCACACATCATAAAGATGCATTTAACATAAGGACAATAAATACAACAGATTTAAGTCTGAAGAGGAGAAAATGACACTTTTTAATTAAATGTAGATTGCACTGCTATAGGTTATGTAACAAATACAAAATTCCTAGGAATGAACAATGATAAGTCAGTTGAAGTGGAAGGAACACAGAAAGGTACTTTCAAACTGAATGCCTACAGAATACTATGTATGGCTCTAATCTGTCCTCACACTGAACGTGGGCATGAAAGTCGACGAGTTTTGTGACGTCAAAATGTGGAATTTCGCGTTGTGGAGCATTCCCGAAGCGTGGAAGCCAGCATCAGAAGCGTCTAATTTTCTGGTCGTGGAGGGGAATGTGGACTATGAGATGTATGATCACTTCCTTAGCAGACGTCATACTGGATTACTTTGGTTGCAGTTGAAACCTGTATTTCGCGGATTTTATTTTAAAATGTATTTAGAATGGTGACAATTTTTTTTTTGTTTTGCTATAGGGCTACTACGGAACCTATGAACTTCCTGTACAGGTGTGTCTCATTCAACAATTTCGCTACAAGGAGCGCTGTGTGATTTACATCGTCCCGCCAGGAGAAAACTCAGCTTGTTGTGTGGTTAGCAGAAACCAAATCACTGATTACTGTGCACAGAAAGTTTGTGTTCCATCATGGAAAGAAAGCACCTGATGTCAATTCATGGATGGAAACTTTTTTATCAACGGGGTCGGTTCAGAAACGGACAAGCAGCGGCAGACCATCTGTTGCGGATGAGACTGTGCAGGCTGCTCAAGTCGCACGTGCGGAGCCGCCACAGGAGTCAAGTAGACAAGCTTCACGTGAGCTTTAAGTGATAAAAAGTGCAGTGCGCAAAATGTTTCGCAAAGATCTTAAATTGTATGCCTACAAGGTACAAATTGTTCAGGCATTTGCAACCAGATGATCACCCAAATCGTGAACAATTTGCGATGGACATGCTGATCCGTTTCGTTGAGGGCTACGATTTATTGAAGCGTGTTTGGTTTTCCGATGCGGCTATATTTCACGTTTGTACCAGCGATAATGCCCGGATCTGGGGATCAGAAAATCCTTATGGCGAATGAGAATACATCAACGACAGTGCAAAGCTTAATGTGTGTGTATGTCAATGTGTGATCGAGTGGTTGACCCGTGTTTCTTCCTCGAAAGCAATGTATGTGGATATATTTACCGAAGTATGTTGGTGAATTATGCTGTTCCCCAGCTACAGGATATGCTAGATACCATTGTCTTTTAGCAAGTTGGCATTCCGCCTCATTCGGCTCTAAAAGCCCTCTATTTTTTGTTATTGAAATCTTCCGCAACAGGCGGTTGGCAGAGACGACCCAATTCCATGGCCCCCCAAAGTCACTTGACATTACCTTCTCAGGTTTATTTCTTTTGGGGTCCGTGAAAGATTATAAAAAACAGTGGTATCCGATACTGTGACATTGCAACAACGCATCAGACTTGCCGCTGGCACAATATTACGGAGACATGGCTTAGCCACAGCCTGGGGGATATTTCCAGAATGAGATATTCGTTCTGCAGCGGAGTGTGTGTGAGTCGTGCTTGGGTAACTCAGTTGGTAGAGCACTTGCTAGTGAAAGGCAAAGGTCCCGAGTTCGAGTCTCGGTCCGGCACACAGTTTTAATCTGCCAGGAAGTTTCATATCAGCGCACACTCCGCTACATGTTGCAGCATGTGTGGCAAGCGATTGAATTCCGGCTTGATGCGAGGGTTGGAACCTTAATAGTGGCAACTATTTATTTACAGCTCGTAGAAAGTAGATACATGTTTCAAAGTTTTACTGACCTTCAAAGTAGTCACCAGCATTGTGTATAACCCGTTGCCAACAATGTGGAAGTCGTAGGATACCCTCAGCAGTGCCAGTTGTGTTGACAGTTCGAGCGGCGCGGTCTATTGCCCGACCAATTTGTAGCTCTATTGCGCGACCAATTTGTAGCAGTTCTGAAGCGAATGCCGTGAAGTGTTTCCTTCAGTTTAGAAATCGAGTTGAACTCACGAGGGCTTAAGTCAGGGGAGTGCAGTAGGTGATATAGCACTTACCAGCCCCATCAGTCAAACAAATCAGTAACAGCTTGCACTGTATGTGCTTGAGCATTGTCTTGCAAAATGATGGTCAGATCCTGCAGAAAGCGTCATCACTGAAGTCTCTAAGCTGATCGTAGATTGTGTTCCAAAAATGAACAGCATAGAGACAGAAGTGATGACACTTTCTGCAGGACCCCTAATGTCAGCACGCAGAAGTGCCGCAACACGACGTGGCATGGACTCGACTAATGTCTGAAGTAGTGCTGGAGGCAACTGACACCATGAATCCTGCAGCGCTGTTCATAAATTTGTAAGAGTACGAGGGGGTGGAGATCTCTTCTGAACAGCACGTTGCAAGGCATCCCAGATATGCTCAATAATGTTCATGTCTGAGGAGTTTGGTGGCCAGCGGAACAATGTTCCTCTAGCTGCTGTGTAGCAATTCTGGACGTATGGGGTTCGCATTGTCCTGTTGGAATTTCCCAAGTCCATCGGAATGCACAATGCACAATTGACATCAATGGGTGCAGGTGACCAGACAGGATGCTTACGTATGTTTCACCTGTCAGAGTCGTATCTAGACGTATCAGGTGTCCCATATCAAACTTCTTGGCAGATTAAAACTGTGTGCCGGACCGAGACTCGAACTCGGGACCTTTGCCTTTCGCGGGGAAGTGCTCTACCAACTGAGCTACCCAAGCACGACTCACGCCCCGTCCACACAGCTTTACTTCCGCCAGTACCTCGTCTCCTACTTTCCAAACTTCACAGAAGCTCTCCTGCGAACCTTGCAGAACCAGCACTCCTGGAAGAAAGTATATTTCGGAGACATGGCTTAGCCACAGCCTGGGGGATGTTTCCAAAATGAGATATTCTCTCTGCAGCGGAGTGTGTGTGAGTCGTGCTTGGGGAACTCAATTGGTAGAGCACTTGCCAGTGAAAGGCAAAGGTCCCGAGTTCGAGTCTCGGTCCGGCACACAGTTTTAATCTGCCAGGAAGTTTCATATCAGCGCACACTCCGCTACAGAGTGAAAATCTCATCTGTCCCATATCACTCCAACTGCACACGCCTGACACCATTACTGAGCCTCCACCAGCTTGAACAGTCCCCTGCTGACATGTGGCGTCCATGGATTCATGAGGTTGCCTCCATATCTCTACATGTCCATCCGCTCGATACAATTTGAAAGGAGACTCGTCCGACCAGGCAACATGCTTTCAATCATCAACAGTCCAATGGTAGTGTTAACGAACCCAGGCTAGGCGTAAAGCTTTGTGCTGTGCAGTCAACAAGGGTATACGATTGGGGCTTCGGGTCCGAAAGCCCATATCGATGATGTTTCGTTGAATTGTTGTCACACTGACACGTGTCGATGGCCCAGCATTGAAATCTGCAATGATCTTCGGAGTGGTTGCACTTTGTCACGTTGAAAGATTCTGTTTAGTCGTCGTTGGTCCCGTTTTTCCGGGATCTTTTTCCGGCCGCAGTGATGTCGGAGATTTGATGTTTTACCAGATTACCGGTATTCACGGTACACTCGTGAAATGGTCGTACGAGAAAATCACTTCATCGCTACATCGGAAATGCTGTGTCCCATCGGTCGTGCGCCGACTGTAACACCACTTGTTGTCTTACATAGGCGTTGCCGACGACAGCGCGGCATTCTGTCTGTTTACATATCTCTGTATTTGAACGTGTTTCTTTGCGGCTACAGTGTATTAATCCTGCTCGCTTTGTGCAAAGCGAGGAGGCTAACCTCCACAAGTAAACTCAAGACAGACAAATGTCAGTTACTGCGCTACAGGGAACGTGCAGTTTCTCGCTTTATTGGTCAGCTGAAACTATCCACATACTGGATATAAGAACTGATGGATTACCTATCGATGTACAGTCCTGGTTGACACCTGGTTACACAGTATAGAGAAGACAGGCAGATTCCAAACGAAAAAAGCGTGATAGGAAGAAAAAATAAGAGCAAATAAAAATGTCAAAACAATGATGAAAACGACGTTGCAAAGGATTAGATAAAAATAGATTTAAAATGATTAATTGATAAAAAATTAAATCCAAAAATTTTGAAAACATCTGATGATCTTCCACTCAGCAGTAATGTATAGGGTGGGGCAAACAGAAATGGCCCAGACGAACTGACACGACTGGGCGTGAATGTATGCGTACAACCACAGCCTGTGACGCGCACACGACATGTACGCGCGCCATGTGATGCACACCGTTTCAGAGCAGAGTTCGGGCTGTCAAGAGTGGGTTGAAATGGATGATGGTACTCACATTGAAGCAGCGGTGGTTGTTTTAAGTTATGTGACAACAAAGTCGTGGAAACGGTGTGGTCACTTGTTTGCTGAGAAGTTTAATGGTGTCAAAGTGGTAGCAAAGAGTGTCGTGCAAACGCTTTGTCCGAAAATGATGTCAGACAGGATCTGTTTTGAGCAAGTCAAAAAACATTTCTAAATGTGCCCGCACACCAGAGAATGTGCCTGCAGTTCACCAGAAAATGCTTCAGAGTCCTGCCAAATCAATACGATACCTCTTGCAAGAGAATGGCGTATCACATCGATCGTGCAGATGAATACTTCACCTGGACCTGCTCGTGTTTCCCTATCGAGTGCCTGTTGTTCGTACATAAAACCAGCAGATTCTCCTCAGCGCCTCCAGTTCTGTGAGTGGCTGTTCGCTGAGATAACAATGAATGGCTTGGTCATGGATCTGATCTTTATGTTTGATTAAGTTTGGTTTCACCTGAGTGGTTATGTCTACTCACAGAACCACAAGTTTTGGGCAGCGGTGAATCCGCATACCTTCCACGAAACACCACTGCATGATCAGAAAGTTGAGGTTTCGTGTGCACTATCTGCACACTCCACTATTGGCCCCATGTTCTTTCATCAGACACAGAGTTTAGCGAGTTACATTGCCAGCCATTTGAAACCACTGGCAACTTTAAAGGAGGAGGGAAAGACCTACAGTTACTTCCAACAGGATGGAGCAGCTGTCCATACAGCGAGCCAAACCTTGGAACACATTTACACGATCTTCGAGTCTGATAGAGTAGTTAGCAGAAATCAGTCTGGTCACGGCCCTAGCTGGCCATCCAGGTCACCTGATCTCTCTAAGATGTCTATCTGACCGTCCAGATCACGTGATCTGTCTAAGGTGTCTAGCTGGCCGTGACCAGACCAGTCTAAGGTGTCTAGCTGGCCATCCAGCTAACCTGATCTGTCTAAGGTGTCTAGGTGGCCATCCAGCTAACCTGATCTGTCTAAGGTGTCTAGCTGGCTATCCAGGGTACCTGATCAGTCTAAGGTGTCTAGCTGGCCATCCAGGTCACCTGATCTGTCTAAGGTGTTTAGCTGGCCATCCAGGGTACCTGATCAGTCTAAGGTGTCTAGCTGGCTGTCCAGGTCACCTGATCTGTCTAAGGTGTCTAGCTGGCCATCCAGGTCACCTGATCTGTCTAAGGTGTCTAGCTGGCCATCCAAGGTACCTGATCAGTCTAAGGTGTCCAGCTGGCCATCCAGGTCACCTGATCTGTCTAAGGTGTCTAGCTGGCCATCCAGGGTACCTGATCAGTCTAAGGTGTCTAGCTGGCTGTCCAGGTCACCTGATCTGTCTAAGGTGTCTAGCTGGCCATCCAGGTCACCTGATCCGTCTAAGGTGTCTAGCTGGCCATCCAGGGTACCTGATCAGTCTAAGGTGTCTAGCTGGCTGTCCAGGTCACCTGATCTGTCTAAGGTGTCTAGCTGGCCATCCAGGTCACCTGATCTGTCTAAGGTGTCTAGCTGGCCATCCAGGGTACCTGATCAGTCTAAGGTGTCTAGCTGGCCATCCAGGTCACCTGATCTGTCTAAGGTGTCTAGCTGGCCATCCAGGTCACCTGATCTGTCTAAGGTGTCTAGCTGGCCATCCAAGGTACCTGATCAGTCTAAGGTGTCCAGCTGGCCATCCAGGTCACCTGATCTGTCTAAGGTGTCTAGCTGGCCATCCAGGGTACCTGATCAGTCTAAGGTGTCTATATGGCCATCCAGGTCACCTGATCTGTCTAAGGTGTCTAGCTGGCCATCCAGGGTACCTGATCAGTCTAATGTGTCTAGCTGGCTGTCCAGGTCACCTGATCTGTCTAAGGTGTCTAGATGGCCATCCAGGTCACCTGATCAGTCTAAGGTGTCTAGCTGGCCATCCAGGGTACCTGATCAGTCTAAGGTGTCTAAGGTGTCTAGCTGGCCATGCAGGTTACCTGATCTGCCTAATTTGTCTAGCTGGCCATCCAGGTCACCTGATCTGTCTGTCTAGCTGGCCATCCAGGTCACCTGATCTGTCTAGGTGGTCATCCAGGTCACCTGATCTGTCTAAGGTGCCTAGCTGGCCATCCAGGTTATCTGATCTGTCTAGGTGGTCATCCACGTCACCTGATGTGTCTAAGTTGTCTAAGATGTATGGGTGGCCATCCAGGTCACCTGATCTGTCTAAGGTGTCTGCCTGGCTGTCGAGGTCACCTGATCTGTCTAAGGTGTCTAGCTGGCCATCCAGGTCGCTTGATCTCTCTAAGGTTTCTAGCTAGCCATCCAGGTTACCTGATCAGTCTAAGGTGTCTAAGGTGTCTAGCTGGCCATGCAGGTTACCTGATCTGTCTAATTTGTCTAGCTGGCCATCCAGGTCACCTGATCTGTCTGTCTAGCTGGACATCCAGGTCACCTGATCTGTCTAGGTGGTCATCCAGGTCACCTGATCTGTCTAAGGTGCCTAGCTGGCCATCCAGGTTATCTGATCAGTCTAAGGTGAACAGCTGGCCATCCAGGTCACCTGATCTGTCTAAGGTGTCTAGCTGGCCATCCAGGGTACCTGATCAGTCTAAGGTGTCCACCTGGCTGTCCAGGTCACCTGATCTAAGGTGTCTAGCTGGCCATCCAAGTCACCTGATCTCTCTAAGGTTTCTAGCTAGCCATCCAGGTTACCTGATCAGCCTAAGGTGTCTAAGGTGTCTAGCTGGCCATCCAGGTTACCTGATCTGTCTAATTTGTCTAGCTGGCCATCCAGAGTACCTGATCAGTCTAAGGTGTCTAGCTGGCTGTCCAGGTCACCTGATCTGTCTAAGGTGTCTAGCTGGCCATCCAGGTCACCTGATCTCTCCAAGGTTTCTAGCTAGCCATCCAGATTACCTGATCAGTCTAAGGTGTCTAAGGTGTCTTGCTGGCCATCCAGGTTACCTGATCTGTCTAATTTGTCTATCTGGCCATCCAGGTCAGCTGATCTGTCTAGTGGCCATCCAGGTCACCTGATGTGTCTAAGTTGTCTAAGGTGTATGGGTAGCCATCCAGGTCACCTGATCTGTCTAAGGTGTCTGGCTGGCTGTCCGGGTCACCTGATCTGTCTAAGGTGTCTATCTGGCTATCCAGGTCGCTTGATCTCTCTAAGGTTTCTAGCTAGCCATCCACGTTACCTGATCAGTCTAAGGGGTCTAAGGTGTCTAGCTGGCCATCCAGGTTACCTAATCTGTCTAATTTGTCTAGCTGGCCATCCAGGTCACCTGATCTGTCTGTCTAGCTGGCCGTCCAGGTCACCTGATCTGTCTAGGTGGTCATCCAGGTCACCTGATCTGACTAAGGTGCCTAGCTGGCCATCCAGGTTATCTGATCAGTCTAAGGTGTCTAGCTGGCCATCCAGGTCACCTGATCTGTCTAAGGTGTCTAGCTGGCCATCCAGGGTACCTGATCAGTCTAAGGTGTCCAGCTGGCTGTCCAGGTCACCTGATCTAAGGTGTCTAGCTGGCCATCCAGGTCACCTGATCTCTCTAAGGTTTCTAGCAAGCCATCCAGGTTACCTGATCAGTCTAAGGTGTCTAAGGTGTCTAGCTGGCCATCCAGGTTACCTGATCTGTCTAATTTGTCTAGCTGGCCACCCAGGGTACCTGATCAGTCTAAGGTGTCTAGCTGGCTGTCCAGGTCACCTGATCTGTCTAAGGTGTCTAGCTGGCCATCCAGGTCACCTGATCTCTCTAAGGTTTCTAGCTAGCCATCCAGGTTACCTGATCAGTCTAAGGTGTCAAAGTTGTCTTGCTGGCCATCCAGGTTACCTGATCTGTCTAATTTGTCTAGCTGGCCATCCAGGTCACCTGATCTGTCTAGGTGGTCATCCAGGACACCTGATGTGTCTAAGTTGTCTAAGGTGTATGGGTGGCCATCCAGGTCATCTGATCTGTCTAAGGTGTCTGGCTGGCTGTCCAGGTCACCTGATCTGTCTAAGGTGTCTAGCTGGCAATCCAGGTCGCTTGATCTCTCTAAGGTTTCTAGCTAGCCATCCAGGTAACCTGATCAGTCTAAGGTGTCTAAGGTGTCTAGCTGGTTATCCAGGTTACCTGATCTGTCGAATTTGTCTAGCTGGCCATCCAGGTCACCTGATCTGTCTGTCTAGCTGGCCATCCAGGTCACCTGATCTGTCTAGTTGGTCATCCAGGTCACCTGATCTGTCTAAGGTGCCTAGCTGGCCATCCAGGTTATCTGATCAGTCTAAGGTGTCTAGCTGGCCATCCAGGTCACCTGATCTGTCTATGGTGTCTAGCTGGACATCCAGGGTACCTGATCAGTCAAAGGTGTCCAGCTGGCTGTCCAGGTCACCTGATCTAAGGTGTCTAGCTGGCCATCCAGGTCACCTGATCTCTCTAAGGTTTCTAGCTAGCCATCCAGGTTACCTGATCAGTCTAAGGTGTCTAAGGTGTCTAGCTGGCCATCCAGGTTACCTGATCTGTCTAATTTGTCTAGCTGGCCATCCAGGGTACCTGATCAGTCTAAGGTGTCTAGCTGGCTGTCCAGGTCACCTGATCTGTCTAAGGTGTCTAGCTGGCCATCCAGGTCACCTGATCTCTCTACGGTTTCTAGCTAGCCATCCAGGTTACCTGATCAGTCTAAGGTGTCTAAGGTGTCTTGCTGGCCATCCAGGTTACCTGATCTGTCTAATTTGTCTAGCTGGCCATCCAGGTCACCTGATCTGTCTAGGTGGTCATCCAGGTCACCTGATGTGTCTAAGTTGTCTAAGGTGTATGGGTGGCCATCCAGGTCACCTGATCTGTCTAAGGTGTCTGGCTAGCGGTCCAGGTCACCTGATCTGTCTAAGGTGTCTAGCTGGCCATCCAGGTCGCTTGATCTCTCAAAGGTTTCTAGCTAGCCATCCAGGTCACCTGATCAGTCTAAGGTGTCTAGCTGGCCATCCAGGTCACCTGATCTGTCTGTCTAGCTGGCCATCCAGGTCACCTGATCTGTCTAGGTGGTCATCCAGGTCACCTCATCTGTCTAAGGTGCCTAGCTGGCCATCTAGGTTATCTGATCAGTCTAAGGTGTCTAGCTGGCCATCCAGGTCACCTGATCTGTCTAAGGTTTCTAGCTGGCCATCCAGGTCACCTGATCTGTCTAAGGTATCTAGCTGGCCATCCAGGGTACCTGATCAGTCTAAGGTGTCCAGCTGGCTGTCCAGGTCACCTGATCTAAGGTGTCTAGCTGGCCATCCAGGTCACCTGATCTCTCTAAGGTTTCTAGCTAGCCATCCAGGTTACCTGATCAGTCTAAGGTGTCTAGCTGGCCATCCAGGTCACCTGATCTGTCTGTCTAGCTGGCCATCCAGGTCACCTGATCTGTCTAGGTGGTCATCCAGGTCACCTCATCTGTCTAAGGTGCCTAGCTGGCCATCTAGGTTATCTGATCAGTCTAAGGTGTCTAGCTGGCCATCCAGGTCACCTGATCTGTCTAAGGTTTCTAGCTGGCCATCCAGGTCACCTGATCTGTCTAAGGTATCTAGCTGGCCATCCAGGGTACCTGATCAGTCTAAGGTGTCCAGCTGGCTGTCCAGGTCACCTGATCTAAGGTGTCTAGCTGGCCATCCAGGTCACCTGATCTCTCTAAGGTTTCTAGCTAGCCATCCAGGTTACCTGATCAGTCTAAGGTGTCTGTCTAGCTGGCCATCCAGGTTACCTGATCTGTCTAATTTGTCTATCTGGCCATCCAGGTCACCTGATCTGTCTAAGGTTTCTAGCTGGCCATCCAGGGTACCTGATCAGTCTAAGGAGTCTAGCTGGCCATCCAGGTCATCTGATCTCTCTAAGGTTTCTAGCTAGCCATCCAGGTTACCTGATCAGTCTAAGGTGTCTAAGGTGTCTTGCTGGCCATCCAGGTTACCTGATCTGTCTAATTTGTCTAGCTGGCCATCCAGGTCACCTGATCTCTCTAGGTGGTCATACAGGTCACCTGATGTGTCTAAGTTGTCTAAGGTGTATGGGTGGCCATCCAGGTCACCTGATCTGTCTGAGGTGTCTGGCTGGCCATCCAGGTCACCTGATCTGTCTAAGGTGTCTAGCTCGCCATCCAGGGTACCTGATCTGTCTAAGGTGTATAGCTGGCTGTCCAGGTAACCTGATCTGTCCAAGGTGTCTAGCTGGCCATCCAGCTAACCTGATCTGTCTAAGGTGTCTAGCTGGCCATCCAGGTCACCTGATTTGTCTAAGGTGTCTAGCTGGCCATCCAGGGTAACTGATCAGTCTAAGGTGTCTAGCTGGCCATCCAAGTCACCTGATCTGTCTAAGGTGTCTAGCTGGCTATCCAGGGTACCTGATCAGTCTAAGGTGTCCAGCTGGCTGTCCAGGTCACCTGATATAAGGTGTCTAGCTGGCCATCCAGGTCATCTGATCTCTCTAAGGTTTCTAGCTAGCCATCCAGGTTACCTGATCAGTCTAAGGTGTCTAAGGTGTCTAGCTGGCCATCCAGGTTACCTGAACTGTCTAATTTGTCTAGCTGGCCATCCAGGGTACCTGATCAGTCTAAGGTGTCTAGCTGGCTGTCCAGGTCACCTGATCTGTCTAAGCTGTCTAACTGGCCATCCAGGTCACTTGATCTCTCTACGGCTTCTAGCTAGCCATCCAGGTTACCAGATCAGTCTAAGGTGTCTAAGGTGTCTTGCTGGCCATCCAGGTTACCTGATCTCTCTAATTTGTCTAGCTGGCCATCCAGGTCACCTGATCTGTCTAAGGTGTCTGTCTAGCTGGCCATTAAGGGTACCTGATCAGTCTAAGGTGTCTATCTGGCCATCCAGGTCACCTGATCTGTCTAAGGTTACTAGCTGGCCATCCAGGGTACCTGATCAGTCTAAGGAGTCTAGCTGGCCATCCAGGTCACCTGATCTCTCTAAGGTTTCTAGCTAGCCATCCAGGTTACCTGATCAGTCTAAGGTGTCTAAGGTGTCTTGCTGGCCATCCAGGTTACCTGATCTGTCTAATTTGTCTAGCTGGCCATCCAGGTCACCTGATCTCTCTAGGTGGTCATACAGGTCACCTGATGTGTCTAAGTTGTCTAAGGTGTATGGGTGGCCATCCAGGTCACCTGATCTGTCTGAGGTGTCTGGCTGGCCATCCAGGTCACCTGATCTGTCTAAGGTGTCTAGCTCGCCATCCAGGGTACCTGATCTGTCTAAGGTGTATAGCTGGCTGTCCAGGTAACCTGATCTGTCCAAGGTGTCTAGCTGGCCATCCAGCTAACCTGATCTGTCTAAGGTGTCTAGCTGGCCATCCAGGTCACCTGATTTGTCTAAGGTGTCTAGCTGGCCATCCAGGGTAACTGATCAGTCTAAGGTGTCTAGCTGGCCATCCAAGTCACCTGATCTGTCTAAGGTGTCTAGCTGGCTATCCAGGGTACCTGATCAGTCTAAGGTGTCCAGCTGGCTGTCCAGGTCACCTGATATAAGGTGTCTAGCTGGCCATCCAGGTCATCTGATCTCTCTAAGGTTTCTAGCTAGCCATCCAGGTTACCTGATCAGTCTAAGGTGTCTAAGGTGTCTAGCTGGCCATCCAGGTTACCTGAACTGTCTAATTTGTCTAGCTGGCCATCCAGGGTACCTGATCAGTCTAAGGTGTCTAGCTGGCTGTCCAGGTCACCTGATCTGTCTAAGCTGTCTAACTGGCCATCCAGGTCACTTGATCTCTCTACGGCTTCTAGCTAGCCATCCAGGTTACCAGATCAGTCTAAGGTGTCTAAGGTGTCTTGCTGGCCATCCAGGTTACCTGATCTCTCTAATTTGTCTAGCTGGCCATCCAGATCACCTGATCTGTCTAAGGTGTCTAGCTGGCCATCCAGGCTACCTGATCAGTCTAAGGTGTCTAGCTGGCTGTCCAGGTCACCTGATCTGTCTATGGTGTCTAGCTGGCCATCCAGGTCACCTGATCTCTCTTAGGTTTCTAGCTAGCCATCCAGGTTACCTGATAAGTCTAAGGTGTCTAAGGTGTCTAGCGGGCCATCCAGGTTACCTGATCTGTCTAATTTGTCTTGCTGGCCATCCAGGTCACCTGATCTGTCTGTCTAGCTGGCCATCCAGGTCACCTGATCTGTCTAGGTGGTCATCCAGGTCACCTGATGTGTCTAAGTTGTCTAAGGTGTATGGGTGGCCATCTAGGTCTCCTGATCTGTCTAAGGTGTCTGGCTTGCTGTCCAGGTCACCTGATCTGTCTAAGTTGTCTAGCTGGCCATCCAGGTCGCTTGATCTCCCTAAGGTTTCTAGCTAGCCATCCAGGTTACCTGATCAGTCTAAGGTGTCTAAGGTGTCTAGCTGGCCATCCAGGTTCGCTGATCTGTCTAATTAGTCTAGCTGTCCACCCAGGTTAGCTGATCAGTCTAAGGTGTCTAGCTGGCTGCCAGGACACCTGATCTGTCTAAGGTGTCTAGCTGGCCATCCAGGTCACCTGAACTCTCTAACGTTTCTAGCTTGCCATCCAGGTCACCTGATCAGTCTAAGGGGTCTAAGGTGTCTTGCTGGCCATCCAGGTCACCTGATCTGTCTAATTTGTCTAGCTGGCCAACCAGGTCACCTGATCTGTCTAAGGTGTGTAGCTGGCCATCCAGGGTACCTGATCAGTCTAAGGTGTCTAGCTGGCCATCCAGTGTACCTGATCAGTCTAAGGTGTCTAGCTGGCCATCCAGGGTACCTGATCAGTCTAAGGTTTCTAGCTGGCTGTCCAGGTCACCTGATCTGTCTAAGGTGTCTAGCTGGCCATCCAGGTCACCTGATCTCTCTAAGGTTTCTAGCTAGGCATCCAGGTTATCTGATCAGTCTAAGGTGCCTAGCTGGCCATCCAGGTCACCAGATCTGTCTAAGGTGTCTAGCTGGCCATTCAGGGTACCTGATCAGTCTACGGTGTCTAGCTGGCCATCCAGGTCACCTGATCTGTCTAAGGTGTCTAGCTGGCCATCCAGGGTACCTGATCAGTCTAAGGTGTCTAGCTGGCTGTCCAGGTCACCTGATCTGTCTAAGGTGTCTAGCTGGCCATCCAGGTCACCTGATCTGTCTAAGGTGTCTAGCTGGCCATCCAGGGTACCAGATCAGCCTAAGGTGTCTAGCTGGCCATCCAGGTCACCTGATCTGTCTAAGGTGTCTAGCTGGCCATCCAGGGTACCTGATCAGTCTAATGTGTCTAGCTGGCTGTCCAGGTCACCTGATCTGTCTAAGGTGTCTAGATGGCCATCCAGGTCACCTGATCAGTCTAAGGTGTCTAGCTGGCCATCCAGGGTACCTGATCAGTCTAAGGTGTCTAAGGTGTCTAGCTGGCCATGCAGGTTACCTGATCTGTCTAATTTGTCTAGCTGGCCATCCAGGTCACCTGATCTGTCTGTCTAGCTGGCCATCCAGGTCACCTGATCTGTCTAGGTGGTCATCCAGGTCACCTGATCTGTCTAAGGTGCCTAGCTGGCCATCCAGGTTATCTGATCTGTCTAGGTGGTCATCCACGTCCCCTGATGTGTCTAAGTTGTCTAAGATGTATGGGTGGCCATCCAGGTCACCTGATCTGTCTAAGGTGTCTGCCTGGCTGTCGAGGTCACCTGATCTGTCTAAGGTGTCTAGCTGGCCATCCAGGTCGCTTGAACTCTCTAAGGTTTCTAGCTAGCCATCCAGGTTACCTGATCAGTCTAAGGTGTCTAAGGTGTCTTGCTGGATATGCAGGTTACCTGATCTGTCTAATTTGTCTAGCTGGCCATCCAGGTCACCTGATCTGTCTGTCTAGCTGGACATCCAGGTCACCTGATCTGTCTAGGTGGTCATCCAGGTCACCTGATCTGTCTAAGGTGCCTAGCTGGCCATCCAGGTTATCTGATCAGTCTGAGGTGAACAGCTGGCCATCCAGGTCACCTGATCTGTCTAAGGTGTCTAGCTGGCCATCCAGGGTACCTGATCAGTCTAAGGTGTCCACCTGGCTGTCCAGGTCACCTGATCTAAGGTGTCTAGCTGGCCATCCAAGTCACCTGATCTCTCTAAGGTTTCTAGCTAGCCATCCAGGTTACCTGATCAGTCTAAGGTGTCTAAGGTGTCTAGCTGGCCATCCAGGTTACCTGATCTGTCTAATTTGTCTAGCTGGCCATCCAGGGTACCTGATCAGTCTAAGGTGTCTAGCTGGCTGTCCAGGTCACCTGATCTGTCTAAGGTGTCTAGCTGGCCATCCAGGTCACCTGATCTCTCTAAGGTTTCTAGCTAGCCATCCAGGTTACCTGATCAGTCTAAGGTGTCTAAGGTGTCTTGCTGGCCATCCAGATTACCTGATCTGTCTAATTTGTCTATCTGGCTATCCAGGTCAGCTGATCTGTCTAGTGGCCATCCAGGTCACCTGATGTGTCTAAGTTGTCTAAGGTGTATGGGTAGCCATCTAGGTCACCTGATCTGTCTAAGGTGTCTGGCTGGCTGTCCAGGTCACCTGATCTGTCTAAGGTGTCTAGCTGGCTATCCAGTTCGCTTGATCTCTCTAAGGTTTCTAGCTAGCCATCCACGTTACCTTATCAGTCTAAGGGGTCTAAGGTGTCTAGCTGGCCATCCAGGTTACCTGATCTGTCTAATTTGTCTAGTTGGCCATCCAGGTCACCTGATCTGTCTGTCTAGCTGGCCATCCAGGTCACCTGATCTGTCTAGGTGGTCATCCAGGTCACCTGATCTGACTAAGGTGCCTAGCTGGCCATCCAGGTTATCTGATCAGTCTAAGGTGTCTAGCTGGCCATCCAGGTCACCTGATCTGTCTAAGGTGTCTAGCTGGCCATCCAGGGTACCTGATCAGTCTAAGGTGTCCAGCTGGCTGTCCAGATCTTCTGATCTAAGGTGTCTAGCTGGCCATCCAGGTCACCTGATCTCTCTAAGGTTTCTAGCAAGCCATCCAGGTTACCTGATCAGTCTAAGGTGTCTAAGGTGTCTAGCTGGCCATCCAGGTTACCTGATCTGTCTAATTTGTCTAGCTGGCCATCCAGGGTACCTGATCAGTCTAAGGTGTCTAGCTGGCTGTCCAAGTCACCTGATCTGTCTAGGGTGTCTAGCTGGCCATCCAGGTCACCTGATCTCTCTAAGGTTTCTAGCTAGCCATCCAGGTTACCTGATCAGTCTAAGGTGTCAAAGGTGTCTTGCTGGCCATCCAGGTTACCTGATCTGTCTAATTTGTCTAGCTGGCCATCCAGGTCACCTGATCTGTCTAGGTGGTCATCCAGGTCACCTGATGTGTCTAAGTTGTCTAAGGTGTATGGGTGGCAATCCAGGTCACCTGATCTGTCTAAGGTGTCTGGCTGGCTGTCCAGGTCACCTGATCTGTCTAAGGTGTCTAGCTGGCCATCCAGGTCGCTTGATCTCTCTAAGGTTTCTAGCTAGCCAACCAGGTTACCTGATCAGTCTAAGGTGTCTAAGGTGTCTAGCTGGCCATCCAGGTTACCTGATCTGTCGAATTTGTCTAGCTGGCCATCCAGGTCACCTGATCTGTCTGTCCAGCTTGCCATCCAGGTCACCTGATCTGTCTAGGTGGTCATCCACGTCACCTGATTTGTCTAAGGTGCCTAGCTGGCCATCCAGGTTATCTGATCAGTCTAAGGTGTCTAGCTGGCCATCCAGGTCACCTGATCTGTCTATGGTGTCTAGCTGGACATCCAGGGTACCTGATCAGTCTAAGGTGTCCAGCTGGCTGTCCAGGTCACCTGATCTAATGTGTCTAGCTGGACATCCAGGTCACCTGATCTCTCTAAGGTTTCTAGCTAGCCATCCAGGTTACCTGATCAGTCTAAGGTGTCTAAGGTGTCTAGCTGGCCATCCAGGTTACCTGATCTGTCTAATTTGTCTAGCTGGCCATCCAGGGTACCTGATCAGTCTAAGGTGTCTAGCTGGCTGTCCAGGTCACCAGATCTGTCTAAGGTGTCTAGCTGGCCATCCAGGTCACCTGATCTCTCTACGGTTTCTAGCTAGCCATCCAGGTTACCTGATCAGTCTAAGGTGTCTAAGGTGTCTTGCTGGACATCCAGGTTACCTGATCTCTCTAATTTGTCTAGCTGGCCATCCAGGTCACCTGATCTGTCTAAGGTGTCGAGCTGGCCATCCAGGTTACCTGATCAGTCTAAGGTGTCTAAGGTGTCTAGCTGGCCATCCAAGTCACCTGATCTGTCTAAGGTGTCTAGCTGGCTATCCAGGGTACCTGATCAGTCTAAGGTGTCCAGCTGGCTGTCCAGGTCACCTGATCTAAGGTGTCTAGCTGGCCATCCAGGTCATCTGATCTCTCTAAGGTTTCTAGATAGCCATCCAGGTTACCTGATCAGTCTAAGGTGTCTAAGGTGTCTAGCTGGCCATCCAGGTTACCTGATCTGTCTAATTTGTCTAGCTGGCCATCCAGGGTACCTGATCAGTCTAAGGTGTCTAGCTGGCTGTCCAGGTCACCTGATCTGTCTAAGCTGTCTAGCTGGCCATCCAGGTCACCTGATCTCTCTACGGCTTCTAGCTAGCCATCCAGGTTACCAGATCAGTCTAAGGTGTCTAAGGTGTCTTGCTGGCCATCCAGGTTACCTGATCTCTCTAATTTGTCTAGCTGGCCATCCAGGTCACCTGATCTGTCTAAGGTGTCTAGCTGGCCATCCAGGGTACCTGATCTGTCTAAGGTGTACAGCTGGCTGTCCAGGTCACCTGATCTGTCTATGGTGTCTAGCTGGCCATCCAGGTCACCTGATCTCTCTTAGGTTTCTAGCTAGCCATCCAGGTTACCTGATAAGTCTAAGGTGTCTAAGGTGTCTAGCTGACCATCCAGGTTACCAGATCTGTCTAATTTGTCTAGCTGGCCATCCAGGTCACCTGATCTGTCTGTCTAGCTGGCCATCCAGGTCACCTGATCTGTGTAGGTGGTCATCCAGGTCGCCTGATGTGTCTAAGTTGTCTAAGGTGTATGGGTGGCCATCCAGGTCACCTGATCTGTCTAAGGTGTCTGGCTTGCTGTCCAGGTCACCTGATCTGTCTAAGGTGTCTAGCTGGATATCCAGGTTCGCTGATCTGTCTAATTAGTCTAGCTGGCCACCCAGGTTAGCTGATCAGTCTAAGGTGTCTAGCTGGCTGTCCAGGACACCTGATCTGTCTGAGGTGTCTAGCTGGCCATCCAGGTCACCTGAACTCTCTAATGTTTCTAGCTTGCCATCCAGGTCACCTGATCAGTCTAAGGTGTCTAAGGTGTCTTGCTGGCCATCCAGGTCACCTGATCTGTCTAATTTGTCTAGCTGGCCATCCAGGTCACCTGATCTGTCTAAGGTGTCTAGCTGGCCATCCAGGGTACCTGATCAGTCTAAGGTGTCTAGCTGGCCATCCAGTGTACCTGATCAGTCTAAGGCGTCTAGCTGGCCATCCAGGGTACCTGATCAGTCTAAGGTTTCTAGCTGGCTGTCCAGGTCACCTGATCTGTCTAAGGTGTCTAGCTGGCCATCCAGGTCACCTGATCTCTCTAAGGTTTCTAGCTAGGCAACCAGGTTATCTGATCAGTCTAAGGTGCCTAGCTGGCCATCCAGGTCACCAGATCTGTCTAAGGTGTGTAGCTGGCCATTCAGGGTACGTGATCAGTCTAAGGTGTCTAGCTGGCTGTCCAGGTCACCTGATCTGTCTAAGGTGTCTAGCTGGCCATCCAGGTCACATGATCAGTCTAAGGTGTCTAGCTGGCCATCCAGGGTACCTGAGCAGTCTAAGGTGTCTAGCTGGCTGTCCAGGTCACCTGATCTGTCTAAGGTGTCTAGCTGGCACCCAGGTCACCTGATCTCTCTAAGGTTTCTAGCTAGCCATCCAGGTTACCTGATCAGTCTAAGGTGTCTAAGGTGTCTTGCTGGCCATCCAGGTTCCCTGAACTGTCTAATTTGTCTAGCTGGCCATCCAGGTCACCTGATCTGTCTAGGTGATCATCCACGTCACCTGATGTGTCTGAGTTGTCTAAGGTGTATGGGTGGCCATCCAGGTCACCTGATCTGTCTTAGGTGTCTGGCTGGCTGTCCAGGTCACCTGATCTGTCTAAGGTATCTAGCTGGCCATCCAGGTCGCTTGATCTCTCTGAGGTTTCTAGCTAGCCATCCAGGTTACCTGATCAGTCTAAGGTGTCTAAAGTGTCTAGCTTGCCATCCAGGTTACCTGATCTGTGTAATTTGTCTAGCTGGCCATCCAGGTCACCTGATCTGTCTAAGGTGCCTAGCTGGCCATCCAGGTTATCTGATCAGCCTAAGGTGTCTAGCTGGCCGTTCAGGTCACCTGATCTGTCTAAGGAGTCTAGCTGGCCATCCAGGGTACCTGATCAGTCTAAGGTGTCCAGCTGGCTGTCCAGGTCACCTGATCTAAGCTGTCTAGCTGGCCATCCAGGTCACCTGATCTCTCTAAGGTATCTAGCTAGCCATCCAGGTTACCTGATCAGTCTAATGTGTCTAAGGTGTCTTGCTGGCCATCCAGGTTACCTGGTCTGTCTAATTTGTCTAGCTGGCCATCCAGGTCACCTGATCTGTCTAGGTGGTCATCCAGGTCACCTGATGTGTCTAAGTTGTCTAACGTGTATGGGTGGCCATCCAGGTCACCTGATCTGTCTAAGGTGTCTGGCTGGCTGTCCAGGTCACCTGATCTGTCTAAGGTGCCTAGCTGGCCATCCAGGTTATCTGATCAGTCTAAGGTGTCTAGCTGGCCATCCAGGTCACCTGATCTGTCTAAGGTGTCTAGCTGGCCATCCAGGGTACCTGATCATTCTAAGGTGTCCAGCTGGCTGTCCAGGTCACCTGATCTAAGGTGTCTAGCTGGCCATCCAGGTCACCTGATCTCTCTAAGGTTTCTAGCTAGCCATCCAGGTTACCTGATCAGTCTAAGGTGTCTAATGTGTCTAGCTGGCCATCCAGGTAACCTGATCTGTCTAATTTGTCTAGCTGGCCATCCAGGGTGCCTGATCAGCCTGAGGTGTCTAGCTGGCTGTCCAGGTCACCTGATCTGTCTAAGGTGTCTAGCTGGCCATCCAGGTCACCTGATCTCTCTAAGGTTTCTAGCTAGCCTTCCAGGTCACCTGATCAGTCTAAGGTGTCTAAGGTGTCTTGCTGGCCATCCAGGTTACCTGATCTGTCTAAGTTGTCTAGCTGGCCATCCAGGTCGCCTGATCTGTCTAAGGTGTCTAGCTGGCCATCCAGGTCACCTGATCTGACTAAGGTGTCTAGCTGGCCATCCAGGGTACCTGTTCAGTCTAGGGTGTCTAGCTGGCTGTCCAGGTCACCTGATCTGTCTAAGGTGTCTAGCTGGCCATCCAGGTCACCTGATCAGTCTAAGGTGTCTAGCTGGCCATCCAGGGTACCTGATCAGTCTAAGGTGTCTAGCTGGCTGTCCAGGTCACCTGATCTGTCTAAGGTGTCTAGCTGGCCATCCAGGTCACCTGATCTCTCTAAGGTTTCTAGCTAGACATCCAGGTTACCTGATCAGTCTAAGGTGTCTAAGGTGTCTTGCTGGCCATCCAGGTTACCTGATCTGTCTAGTTTGTCTAGCTGGCCATCCAGGTCACCTGATCTGTGTAGTTGGTCATCCAGGTCACCTGATGTGTCTAAGTAGTCTAAGGTGTATGGGTGGCCATCCAGGTCACCTGATCTGTCTAAGGTGTCTGGCTGGCTGTCCAGGTCACCTGATCTGTCTAAGGTGTCTAGCTGACCATCCAGGTCGCTTGATCTCTCTAAGGTTTCTAGCTAGCCATCCAGGTTACCTGATCAGTCTAAGGTGTCTAAGGTGTCTAGCTGGCCATCCAGGTTACCTGTTCTGTCTGATTTGTCTAGCTGGCCTTCCAGGGTACCTGATCAGTCTAAGGTGTCTAGATGGCTGTCCAGGTCACCTGGTCTGCCTAAGGTGTCTAGTTGGCCATCCAGGTCACCTGATCTCTCTATGGTTTCTAGCTAGCCATCCAGGTTACCTGATCAGTCTAAGGTGTCTAAGGTGTCTTGCTGTCCATCCACGTTACCTGATCTGTCTAATTTGTCTAACTGGCCATCCAGGTAACCTGATCTGTATAGGTGTTCATCCAGGTCACCTGATGTGTCTAAGTTATCTAAGGTGTATGGGTGGCCATCCAGGTCACCTCATCTGTCTAAGGTGTCTGGGTGGCTGTCCAGGTCACCTGATCTGACTAAGGTGTCTAGCTGGCCATCCAGGTCGCTTGATCTCTCTAAGGTTTCTAGCTAGCCATCCAGGTTACCTGATCAGTCTAAGGTGTCTAAGGTGTCTAGCTGGACATCTAGGTTACCTGATCTGTCTAATTTGTCTAGCTGGCCATCCAGGTCACCTGATCTGTCTGTCTAACTGGTCTTCCAGTTCACCTGATCTGTCTAGGTGGTCATCCAGGTCACCTGATCTGTCTAAGGTGCCTAGCTGGCCATCCAGGTTATCTGATCAGTCTAAGGTGTCTAGCTGGCCATCCAGGTCACCTGATCTGTCTAAGGTGTCTAGCTGGCCATCCAGGGTACCTGATCAGTCTAAGGTGTCCAGCTGGCTGTCCAGGTCACCTAATCTTAGGTGTCTAGCTGACAATCCAGGCCGCGTGATCTCTCTAAGGTTTCTAGCTAGCCATCCAGGTTACCTGATCAGTCTAAGGTGTCTAAGGTGTCTAGCTGGCCATCCAGGTTACCTGATCTGTCTAATTTGTCTAGCTGGCCATCCAGGGTACCTGATCAGTCTAAGGTGTCTAGCTGGCTGTCCAGGTCACCTGATCTGTCTAAGGTGTCTAGCTGGCCATCCAGGTCACCTGATCTCTCTAAGGTTTCTAGCTAGCCATCCAGGTTACCTGATCAGTCTAAGGTGTCTAAGGTGTCTTGCTGGCCATCCAGGTTACCTGATCTGTCTAATTTGTCTAGCTGGCCTTCCAGGTCAACTGATCTGTCTAGGTGGTCATCCAGGTCACCTGATGTGTCTAAGTTGTCTAAGGTGTGTGGGTGGCCATCCAGGTCACCTGATCTGTCTAAGGTGTCTGGCTGGCTGTCCAGGTCACCTGATCTGTCTAAGTTGTCTAGCTCTACTTCCAGGTCGCTTGATCTCTCTAAAATTTCTAGCTAGCCATCCAGGTTACCTGATCAGTCTAAGGTGTCTAAGGTGTCTAGCTGGCCATCCAGGTTACCTGATCTGTCTAATTTGTCCAGCTGGCCATCCAGGTCTCCTGATCTGTCTGTCTAGCTGGCCATTAGGTCACCTGATCTGTCTAGGTGGTCATCCAGGTCACCTGATCTGTCTAATGTGCCTAGCTGGCCATCCAGGTTATCTGATCAGTCTAAGGTGTCTAGCTGGCCATCCAGGTCACCTGATATGTCTAAGGTGTCTAGCTGGCCATCCAGGGTACCTGATCAGTCTAAGGTGTTCAGCTGGCTGTCCAGGTCACCTGATCTAAGGTGTCTAGCTCGCCATCCAGGTCACCTGATATCTCTAAGGTTTCTAGCTAACCATCCAGGTTACCTGATCAGTCTAAGGTGTCTAAGGTGTCTAGCTGGCCATCCAGGTTACCTGATCTGTCTAATTTGTCTCGCTGGCCATCCAGGGTACCTGATGAGTCTAAGGTGTCTAGCTGGCAGTCCAGGTCACCTGATCTGTCTAAGGTGTCTAGCTGGCCATCCAGGGTACCTGATCAGTCTAAGGTGTCTAGCTGGCCATCCAGGTCACCTGATCCGTCTAAGGTGTCTAGCTGGCCATCCAGTGTACCTGATCAGTCTAAGGTGTCTAGCTGGCCATCCAAGTCACCTGATGTCTCTAAGGTTTCTAGCTAGCCATCCAGGTTACCTGATCAGTCTAAGGTGTCTAAGGCGTCTAGCTAGCCATCCAGGTTACCTGATCAGTCTAAGGTGTCCAAGGTGGCTTGCTGGCTATCCAGGTTACCTGATCTGTCTAATTTGTCTAGCTGGCCATCCAGGCCACCTGATCTGTCTAGGTGGTCATTCAGGTCACCTGATGTGTCTAAATTGTCTAAGGTGTATGGGTGGCCATCCAGGTCACCTGATGTGTCTAAGGTATCTGGCTGACTGTCCAGGTCACCTGATCTGTCTAAGGTGTCTAGCTGGCCATCCAGGTCGCTTGATCTCTCTAAGGTTTCTAGCTAGCCATCCAGGTTACCTGATCAGTCTAAGGTGTCTAAGGTGTCTAGCTGGCCATCCAGGTTACCTGATCTGTCTAATTTGTCTAGCTGGCCATCCAGGTCGCCTGATCTGTCTGTCTAGCTGGCCATCCAGGTCACCTGATCTGTCTAGGTGGTCATCCAGGTCACCTGATCTGTCTAAGGTGCCTAGCTGGCCATCCAGGTTGTCTGATCAGTCTAAGGTGGCTAGGTGGCCATCCAGGTCACCTGAACTGTCTAAGGTGTCTAGCTGGCCATCCAGGGTACCTGATCAGTCAATGGTGTCTAGCTGGCCATCCAGGTCACCTGATCTGTCTAAGGTGTCTAGCTGGCCATCCAGGGTACCTGATCAGTCTAAGGTGTCTAGCTGGCTGTCCAGGTCACCTGATCTGTCTAAGGTGTCTAGCTGGCCATCCAGGTCACCTGATCTCTCTAAGGTTTCTAGTTAGCTATCCAGGTTACCTGATCAGTCTAAGGTGTCTAAGGTGTCTTGCTGGCCATCCAGGTTACCTGATCTGTCCAATTTGTCTAGCTGGCCATCCAGGTCACCTGATCTGTATAGGTGGTCAACCAGGTCACCTGATGTGTCTAAGTTGTCTAAGGTGTATGGGTGGCCATCCAGGTCACCTGATCTGTCTAAGGTGTCTGGCTGGCTGTCCAGGTCACCTGATCTGTCTAAGGTGTCTAGCTGGCCATCCAGGCCGCTTGATCTCTCTAAGGTTTCTAGCTAGCCATCCAGGTTACCTGATCAGTTTAAGGTGTCTAAGGTGTCTAGCTGGCCATCCAGGTTACCTGATCTGTCTAATTTTTCTAGCTGGCCATCCAGGTCACCTGATCTGTCTGTCTAGCTGGCCATCCAGGTCACCTGATCTGTCTAGGTGGTCATCCAGGTCACCTGATCTGTCTAAGGTGCCTAGCTGGCCATCCAGGTTATCTGATCAGTCTACGGTGTATAGCTGGCCATCCAGGTCACCTGATCTGTCTGTCTAGCTGGCCATCCAGGGTACCTGATCAGTCTAAGGTGTCCAGCTGGCTGTCCAGGTCACCTGATTTAAGGTGTCTAGCTGGCCATCCAGGTCACCTGATCTGTCTAAGGTGTCTAGCTGGCCATCCAGGTCACCTGATCTGTCTAAGGTGTCTAGCTGGCCATCCAGGGTACCTGATCAGTCTAGGGTGTCTAGCTGGCTGTCCAGGTCACCTGATCTGTCTAAGGTGTCTAGCTGGCCATCCAGGTCACCTGATCAGTCTAAGGTGTCTAGCTGGCCATCCAGGGTACCTGATCAGTCTAAGGTGTCTAGCTGGCTGTCCAGGTCACCTGATCTGTCTAAGGTGTCTAGCTGGCCATCCAGGTCACCTGATCTCTCTAAGGTTTCTAGCTAGCCATCCATGTTACCTGATCAGTCTAAGGTGTCTAAGGTGTCTTGCTGGCCATCCAGGTTACCTGATCTGTCTAATTTGTCTAGCTGGCCATCCAGGTCACCTGATCTGTCTAGTTGGTCATCCAGGTCACCTGATGTGTCTAAGTAGTCTAAGGTATATGGGTGGCCATCCAGGTCACTTGATCTGTCTAAGGTGTCTGGCTGGCTGTCCAGGTCACCTGATCTGTCTAAGGTGTCTAGCTGACCATCCAGGTCGCTTGATCTCTCTAAGGTTTCTAGCTAGCCATCCAGGTTACCTGATCAGTCTAAGGTGTCTAAGGTGTCTAGCTGGCCATCCAGGTTACCTGTTCTGTCTGATTTGTCTAGCTGGCCTTCCAGGTTACCTGATCAGTCTAAGGTGTCTAGCTGGCTGTCCAGGTTACCTGATCTGTCTAATTTGTCTAGCTGGCCATCCAGGGTACCTGATCAGTCTAAGGTGTCTAGCTGGCCATCCAGGTTACCTGATCTGTGTAATTTGTCTAGGTGGCCATCCAGGTCACCTGATCTGTCTAGGTTGTCATCCAGGTCACCTGATGTGTCTAAGTTGTCTAAGGTGTATGGGTTGCCATCCAGGTCACCTGATCTGTCTAAGGTATCTGGCTGGCTGTCCAGGTCACCTGATCTGTCTAAGGTGTCTAGCTGGCCATCCAGGTCGCTTGATCTCTCTAAGGTTTCTAGCTAGCCATCCAGGTTACCTGATCAGTTTAAGGTGTCTATGGTGTCTAACTGGCCATCCAGGTTACCTGATCTATCTAATTTTTCTAGCTGGCCATCCAGGTCACCTGATCTGTCTGTCTAGCTGGCCATCCAGGTCACCTGATCTGTCTAGGTGGTCATCCAGGTCACCTGATCTGTCTAAGGTGCCTAGCTGGCCATCCAGGTTACCTGATCAGTCTAAGGTGTCCAAGGTGGCTTGCTGGCTATCCAGGTTACCTGATCTGTCTAATTTGTCTAGCTGGCCATCCAGGTCACCTGATCTGTCTAGGTGGTCATTCAGGTCACCTGATGTGTCTAAATTGTCTAAGGTGTATGGGTGGCCATCCAGGTCACCTGATCTGTCTAAGGTATCTGGCTGGCTGTCCAGGTCACCTGATCTGTCTAAGGTTTCTAGCTGGCCATCCAGGTCGCTTGATCTCTCTAAGGTTTCTAGCTAGCTATCCAGGTTACCTGATCAGTCTAAGGTGTCTAAGGTGTCTAGCTGGCCATCCAGGTTACCTGATCTGTCTAATTTGTCTAGCTGGCCATCCAGGTCACCTGATCTGTCTGTCTAGCTGGCCATCCAGGTCACCTGATCTGTCTAGGTGGTCATCCAGGTCACCTGATCTGTCTAAGGTGCCTAGCTGGCCATCCAGGTTGTCTGATCAGTCTAAGTTGGCTAGGTGGCCATCCAGGTCACCTGAACTGTCTAAGGTGTGTAGCTGGCCATCCAGGGTACCTGATCAGTCAATGGTGTCTAGCTGGCCATCCAGGTCACCTGATCTGTCTAAGGTGTCTAGCTGGCCATCTAGGGTACCTGATCAGTCTAAGGTGTCTAGCTGGCTGTCCAGGTCACCTGATCTGTCTAAGGTGTCTAGCTGGCCATCCAGGTCACCTGATCTCTCTAAGGTTTCTAGTTAGCTATCCAGGTTACCTGATCAGTCTAAGGTGTCTAAGGTGTCTTGCTGGCCATCCAGGTTACCTGATCTGTCTAATTTGTCTAGCTGGCCATCCAGGTCACCTGATCTGTCTAGGTGGTCAACCAGGTCACCTGATGTGTCTAAGTTGTCTAAGGTGTATGGGTGGCCATCCAGGTCACCTGATCTGTCTAAGGTGTCTGGCTGGCTGTCCAGGTCACCTGATCTGTCTAAGGTGTCTAGCTGGCCATCCAGGCCACTTGATCTCTCTAAGGTTTCTAGCTAGCCATCCAGGTTACCTGATCAGTTTAAGGTGTCTAAGGTGTCTAGCTGGCCATCCAGGTTACCTGATCTGTCTAATTTTTCTAGCTGGCCATCCAGGTCACCTGATCTGTCTGTCTAGCTGGCCATCCAGGTCACCTGATCTGTCTAGGTGGTCATCTAGGTCACCTGATCTGTCTAAGGTGCCTAGCTAGCCATCGAGGTTACCTGATCAGTCTAAGGTGTCTAGCTGGCGATCCAGGTTACCTGATCTGTCTAATTTGTCTAGCTGGCCATCCAGGGTACCTGATCAGTCTAAGGTGTCTAGCTGGCCATCCAGGTTACCTGATCTGTGTAATTTGTCTAGGTGGCCATCCAGGTCACCTGATCTGTCTAGGTTGTCATCCAGGTCACCTGATGTGTCTAAGTTGTCTAAGGTGTATGGGTTGCCATCCAGGTCACCTGATCTGTCTAAGGTATCTGGCTGGCTGTCCAGGTCACCTGATCTGTCTAAGGTGTCTAGCTGGCCATCCAGGTCGCTTGATCTCTCTAAGGTTTCTAGCTAGCCATCCAGGTTACCTGATCAGTTTAAGGTGTCTAAGGTGTCTAACTGGCCATCCAGGTTACCTGATCTGTCTAATTTTTCTAGCTGGCCATCCAGGTCACCTGATCTGTCTGTCTAGCTGGCCATCCAGGTCACCTGATCTGTCTAGGTGGTCATCCAGGTCACCTGATCTGTCTAAGGTGCCTTGCTGGCCATCCAGGTTATCTGATCAGTCTAAGGTGTCTAGCTGGCCATCCAGGTCACCTGATCTGTCTAAGGTGTCTAGCTGGCCATCCAGGGTACCTGATCAGTCTAAGGTGTCCAGCTGGCTGTCCAGGTCACCTGATTTAAGGTGTCTAGCTGGCCATCCAGGTCACCTGATCTCTCTAAGTTTTCTAGCTAGCCATCCAGGTTACCTGATCAGTCTAAGGTGTCTAGCTGGCCATCCAGGTTACCTGATCTGTCTAATTTGTCTAGCTGGCCATCCAGGGTACGTGATCAGTCCAAGGTGTCTAGCTGGCCATCCAGGTTACCTGATCTGTCTAATTTGTCTAGCTGGCCATCCAGGTCACCTGATCTGTCTGTCTAGCTGGCCATCCAGGTCACCTGATCTGTCTAGGTGGTCATCCAGGTCACCAGATCTGTCTAAGGGCCTAGCTGGCCATCCAGGTTATCTGATCAGTTTAAGGTGTCTAGCTGGCCATCCAGGTCACCTGATCTGTCTAAGGTGTCTTGCTGGCCATCCAGGGTACCTGATTAGTCTAAGGTGTCTAAGGTGTCTAGCTGGCCATCCAGGTTACCTGATCTGTCTGTCTAGCTGGGCATCCAGGTCACCTGATCTCTCTTTTTAGCTGTCCATCCACGTCTGTCTAACTGGCTGTCCATGTCACCTGATCTGTCTAAGGTGTCTAGGTGGTCATCCATGTCACCTGATCTGTCTAAGGTGTCTAGCTGTCCGTCCAGGTCATCTGATCTGTCTACCACAACTAAGGCTTCTAGCTGGCCATCCAGGTCTCCTGATCTGTCTAAGGTTTCTAAGGTGTATCGCAACAAGTCTCTTATCTTCAACAACTGCAGAAGAACATTTCGGATGAGACTGCAGCAATTCCAGCAGTCCAGATTCGATCCACCTTGAGCGACTTGCTGACCAGGGCCCAAAAGCGCCAAGAGATGAATGATGGTCACTTTCAGCATGTGCTATAGTCAGGTTAGTACTGCATTTCCTTTCCTCTGCTGTGTTACTTCGTTCGTTGGAACTCTGTTCTCCAGGCCACTTTTATTTGCCTCATTCAGTATTTTAAGCACTACGTTATGTCACCACTCTGCATTAGTCCGCCATAATTATAACTGTGCAGAACCAGACGCAACAGTGGTTTGCTGACTTCAAAATTTTTGGCCTCACGCAGCGTTGTATGAAGTTTCTCTAATGTAGGCTGATCTCTGTGATGATGATAAACGAAATATATTGAATCATATCTCCCACGAAAAGATCCAGTAGCGTTTGCGAGTACCGTGTATGGAACGTATTTCGTTGCCATCGTTGTGTGTGCGTTGTTTTTGATGTAGTTACCATGTCTGATGAATTGGGAAACAAAAGAGACAGACACGAATTACAGACACATAAAGAAAAAAAATCCAAGCAAGGAATTGGAAATGAACTGACGTATTGTTGTGGCAGTTTGGCAACGGTAAACAGTTCGGCGATGATGCTGAGCGCTCTGCTTGAAGGAAGCCAGCTCCAAGGCGTGAAGTGTCCACTGGCAAGCAATTTTTGTCAGACTATGCGCTGAGGTGACTCACGGGATAGCGATGGCGGTGGTATCGCATACGCAAGGTATAAGAGGGTGGTGCTTTGATGGAGCAGTAATTTGCACTTACGTGATTCATGTAAAAAGTTTTCGGAGGTGATTGTGGCCCCAGGACAGGAATTAGCAGGCTTTGAACTCAGAATGGTAGTTGGGGCTAGATGCTTGGGACATTCCATTTCGTAAATAGTTGCGGAATTCCACAGTGTGAAGGGTGCGCCAACACAGCTGCCGGTGTCTTTAAATTAACTACCGAGAGCAGCGGCGTTTGTGTAGAACTGTCAGAAATCAATGTGGGCACTACGACGATCGTATCCGTTAGAGCAGTGTGACGGAATTTGGCGTTAACGGGCTGCGGCAGCAGACAACCGACGCGAGTGCCTTTGCTAACAACACATCGCCTGCAGCGCCTTTCCTGAGCTCGTGACCGTATCGGCTGGAGCCCAGACGAATGGAAAACCGGCCCTGGTCCAGATTTCAGTTGTAACGGCTGATAGCAGAGTTCGAGAGTGGCGCAGGCGAAGCCATGGACCCGAGATGGCAACAAGGCACTTTGCAAGCCGGTGGTGGCCCCGTAATGGCCTGGACTGTGTTTACATGGAACCGATCGTTGACCATTTGCAGCCATTCACGGACTTCTTGTTTCCAAACAACGATGGAATTTTTATGGATGATAATGCGCCGTGTCATTGGGCCGCAGTTTTCGCTATTGGTTTGAACAACATTCTGGACAGTTCGAGCGAATGATTTGGCCACTCAGATCGCCCGACATGAATCGCAACAAACATTTAACGGATATAATCGTGATGCCACTTTCTGCATAAAATCATGCACAGGCAACACTTTGGCAATTACGAGGATCACTCCAAAAGAAATGCACACTATTTTTGTAGAAACACAGTTTTCATTCTGCATTTGTGAAAGTTTTACAGTGTGCAGATACACGCTTCCCGCTTGTGTTCAAACTTAGTTCAACCTGTTCCCGTGAGTGGCGCCGTCACAGAATGTCTTCAAGATGGCTGCTACACTTGACGTTCGGCAGAAAGAACGTGCTGTCATATAATTCCTGTGCTGTGAAAACGAGACAGTGGGAAACACTCACAAGAGGTTGAAAAAGGTGTACGGAGATGCTGCTGTCGATCGCAGTACAGTTAGTTGGTGGACAAGCAGGTTACGTGATGAAAGTGGGCACGGCAATGTTGAGGATTGTCCTCGCAGCGGCAGGCCTCGTACTGCACACACTCCAGACAGTGTGCGAGAGTTAACGAATTGGTGACTGTTGACAGATGCATCACTGAAGAAACTGCAAGTTCGACTGAGTCGTGTTCGACCACATCGGCAAAAGCAGGATGTTTTGCTGTTGCACGACAATGCACGGCCACATGTCAGTCAAAAAACCGTGGAAGCGATCGCGAAACTCGGATGGACAACACTGAAACACCCGCAAGATGTTTTGCTGTTGCGTGACAATACACGGCCACATGTCAGTCAAAAAACCATGGAAACGATCGCAAAACTCGGGTGGAAAACACTGGAACACCTGCCTTACAGTCCTGACCTGGCTCCATGTGGCTATCATCTCTTTGGGAAACTGAAAGACTCTCTTCGTGAAACAAGTTTTGAAGATGATGCCTCCCTTGTGCGCGCTGCCAAACAGTGGCTCCAACAGGTTGGCCAGAATTTTACCGTGCGGGTATACAGGTGCTGTCTCCAACATGGCGTAAGGCAGTTGAGAGGGATGGAAATTATGTGGAGAAATGAAAATATTGTTCCTAAAGGATGTATCTACACACTGTAAAACATTCAAACATGTAGAATAAAAGATGGATTTTTTTAAAAAAAATAGTGTGCATTTCTTTTGGAGTGACCCTCGTATGTTTCAGTACTTTTTCAGCGCCTTGTTGAGTCCAGGTCACGTCGAGCTGTTGTACTAAGCCGGGCAAAAAGACGTCGACACTGTGTTAGGCGGTATCCCATGACTTTTGCCTCCTCAGTGTAACGTACACGATGGCTCGTTCCACAAACATAAAGATTGTCCTCCTTCGCGGGATATGCAGACACGGTAACTGAATGAATGAATAGATAGGCAAAAGATCCTGCCAAGAGACTACTTACGTAAGTCTTCAGTGAAGAACTGCGCGAACTCATCCAGCGACATGGAAACGTCGCCCCACAGGTTGTAGTGGTGATAGTAGGAAACAATGGTATCCTTCACGTTGCGGACGACGTAGACGATCTGAAAGAAAGGATATCAGCACAGTGACCCAACCTTCAAGAAGATCAATTAATCAAAGTTTGTGCTCAGGATATTTTTAAAAAATATACGAAAATCTGTGACGAAAAAATTGTGGAAAGCTGGATAAGGTGGCCACCATAGGGAAAATGTTGTTTGTCTCTGACATCTTGTCACAGATTACCACATGAAATATAACTTTATAAACTGTTAACTTTCTGTAACTATAAAACACTTCTACACCACTGGCAATTAAAATTGCTACACCAAGAAGAAATGCAGATGATAAACGGGTATTCATTGGACAAATATATTATACTAGAACTGACATGTGATTACATTTTCACGCAATTTGGGGGCATAGATCCTGAGAAATCTACCCCGAACAACCACCTCTGGCCGTAATAATGGCCTTGATACGCCTGGGCATTGAGTCAAACAGAGCTTGGATGGCGTGCACAGGTACAGCTGCCCATGCAGCTACAACACGATACCACAGTTCATCAAGAGTAGTGACTGGCGTATTGTGACCAGCCAGTTGCTCGGCCACCATTGACCAGACGTTTCCAATTGGTGAGAGATCTGGAGAATATGCTGGCCAGGGCAGCAGTCGAACATTTTCTGTATTCAGAAAGGCCCGTACAGGACCTGCAACATGCGGTCGTGCATTATCCTGCTGAAATGTAAGGTTTCGCAGGGATTGAACGAAGCGTAAAGCCACGGGTCGTAACACATCTGAAATGTAACGTCCACTGTTCAAAGTGCCGTCAATGCGAACAAGAGGTGACCGAGACGTGTAACCAATGGCACCCCATACCATCACGCCGGGTGATACGCCAGTATGGCCATGACGAATACACACTTTCAATGTGCGTTCACCGCGATATCGCCAAACACGGATGCGACCATCATGATGCTGTAAACAGAAACTGGATTCATCCGAAAAAATGACGTTTTGCCATTCGTGCACCCCGGTTCGTCGTTGAGTACACCATCACAGACCCTCCTGTCTGTGATGCAGCGTCAAGGGTATCCGCAGCCACGGTCTCCGAGCTGATAGTCCGTGCTGCTGCAAACGTCGTCGAACTGTTCGTGCAGATGGTTGTTTTCTTGCAAACGTTCTCATCTGGTGACTCAGGGATCGAGATGTGGCTCCACGATCCGTTACAGCCATGCGGATAAGATGCCTGTCATATCGACTGCTTGTGATACGAGGCCGTTGGGATCCAGCACGGCGTTCCGTATTACCCTCCTGAACCCACCGATTTCATATTCTGCTAACAGTTATCGGATCTCGACCAACGCGAGCAGCATTGTCGCGATACGATAATCCGCAATCGCGATAGGCTACAATCCGACCTTTATCAAAGTCGTGATGGTACGCATTTCTCCTCCCTACACGAGACATCACAACAACGTTTCACAGGCAACGCCGGTCAACTGCTGTTTGTGTATGAGAAATCGGTTGGAAACTTTCCTCATGTCAGCACATTGTAGGTGTCGCCACCGGTGCCAGTCTTGTGTGAATGCTCTAAAAAGCTAATCATTTGCATATCACAGCATCTTTTTCTTGTCGGTTAAATTTCGCGTCTGTAGCACGTCATCTTCGTGGTGTAGCAATTTCAATGGGCAGTACTGTATTATTATTTAAATCATCTCTTTGTAATGGAATAGTGATTTTATGTCAAAGTCTGCAAAATGCCACTTTGTCTGCTAGGTAGGGCAAAGTGGCCAGAGACAGAGAAAAGGAAGAAATAACACTTGTATGAAATCGTATCTGGTTTACTAACGCTTATATTTGTATTTCTCTTCCTAAACTGCGTCGTCCAGTCCTTGCCTGCCATCTTAATTTCTGTGTTAGATTATTCTCCTGAAATGACCCGCCAGGTTAGCCGAGAGCGCTAATGCGCTGCTTCCTGGACTCGGGTAGGCGCACCGGCTCCGGTTCGAATCCACCCGGCGGATTAACGACGAAGGGCCGGTGTGCCGGCCACCCTGGATGTGGTTTCTCCGCGGTTTTCCGCATCCCACTAAGTGAATACTGGGCTGGTCCCCACGTCCTGCCTCATTTACGACTCGGAGACATTTGAAACACGTTCGTACTATTTCATGATTTACACTAGACGCAGACAGCTGGGGTACATTAATTCCGTCTCGGGGGGTACATGGTGGCGGCAGAACGGCCATCTGGCCGCCCCTTCAAACTAACCATGCCAAATTCGATGTAACCGTGCCGACCCTACGCACACTGTGGGATTAAGGCGCTAGCGATAGATTATTCTCCAAAAGTGCTAGTTTGCGTAAATCACTTTCTGTTTGCCCCAATATATTCGTTCCACGTCAAAAATACACTTAGGACTTTTTCCTCTTACACTTGGTTAAACGTACTTCTCAAGTTTCCAAGAATCTAGGGGTGTTTCTTCTGACACCGAATAGTTTTGCTGCTGTAGGAGACGGCATCTTTTCGTTTCTTGTAGCATCCAATGCCTGTTGCATAGCTTGGGAATGCCTTGATAGTTGCAGTGATTTTATTAAATAATTTGTGGTTTCTTAATATACTCGGAGCCCTGTGATAAGTGAATATAGCCACTCGGGGTAACCGCGTTTTCTGGGGCGCCTTGCCATGGTTCGCGCGGCTCCCCCCGTCGAAAGTTCGAGTCCTCCCTCGGGCATGGGTGTGTGTGTGTGTGTGTGTGTTGTCCTTAGCGTAAGTTAGTGTATGTTAGCTTAAGTAGTGTGTAAGCTTAGACGGCCGGCCGCGGTGGTCTCGCGGCTCTAGGCGCGCAGTCCGGAACCGTGCGACTGCTACGGTCGCAGGTTCGAATCCTGCCTCGGGCATGGATGTGTGTGATGTCCTTAGGTTAGTTAGGTTTAAGTAGTTCTAAGTTCTAGGGGACTGATGACCACAGCAGTTGAGTCCCATAGTGCTCAGAACCATTTTTTTTTTAAGCTTAGACACCGATGACCTCGGCAGTTTGGTCCCATAGGAACTTACCACAAATTAAAAAAAAAAAAACAAAAAAAAACAGTGAATATAGCGTTTCACTTCACCAAGTTGTCGCTACAATAATGCCTTAGTATTCCTATTTTCTCAAATTCTGTTATCTTATTATTCATTGCATTGCCTCGAAACAAGACAAATACATTACAAAATATATGTTCGGACGAAGTGGCCAGTGAATACGAAATTACACAACGTAGGCAATTCATAAGCACGTAATTTTTAAGCCTAAAATATAACTTTGAATGAGCAGTGTAACAATATACACTGAAGCGCCAATGAAACTGGTATAGGCATGTATATTCAAATACAGATATGTGTAAACAGGCAGAATATGGCGCTGCGGTCGGCAGTGCCTATAAAAGACAACAAGTGTCTAGCGCAGTTGTTAGATCGGTTGCTGCTGCTACAAAGACAGTTTATCAAGATTTAAGCGTGTTTGAATGTGATGTTATAGTCGACACACGAGCGATGGGACACAGCATCTCCGAGATAGCGATGAATTCCGGGGTTTCCCGTGCGACCATTTCACGAGTGTACCGTGAATATCGAGAATCCGGCAAATCATCAACACTCCGTCATCGCTGCGGCCGGAAAAAAATCCTGGAATATCGGGGCCAACGACGACTGAAGAGAATCGTTCAACGTGACAGAAGTGCAACGCTTCCGTAAATTGCTGCCATCAACAAGTGTCAGTGTGCGAACCATTCAACGAAACATCATCGATATGGATTTTCAGACCCCAAGGCCCACTCCTGTACCCTTGATGACCGCACGACACAAAGCTTTACGCCTCGCCTTGACCCATCAACACCGACATTAAACTGTTTATGACTGGAAACATATTTCCTGGTCGGACTAGTCTCGTTTCAAATTGTATCGAACGGATTGGACTTGTACGAGTACGGAGACAACCCCATGAATCCATGGACGCTGCATGTCAGCAGGGGACTGTTCAAGCTGGTGGAGGCTCTGTAATGTTGTGGAGCGTGTGCAGTTGGAGTGATATGGGATCACCGATACGTCTAGGTATGACTCTTACAGGCGACACGTACGTAAGCAACCTATCTGATCACCTGCATCCATTCATGCCCATTGTGCTTTCCGACAAACTTGTGCAATTCTAGCGAGACAATGCGACACCCCACACTTCTAGAACTGCTACAAAGTGGCACTTCCGCTGGCCACCAAACTTCCCAGACATGAGCACTATTGAGCATATCTGGGATGCCTTGCAACGTGCTGTTCAGAAGAGATCTCGTACGGGTTTATGAACAGCCCTGCAGTATTCATGGTTTCAGTTCCCTGCAGCACTACTTCAGACGTTAGTCGAGTCCATGCCACGTCGTGTTGCGGCACTTCTGCGTGCTCGCGGGGGGCCTACACGATTTAGGCAGGTGTACCAGTTTCTTTGGCTCTTCAGTGCATATCACAATAGAATTCCAGGAGAAAGATACGACGCGGCACGAGGTAATTACTTGGACGAGACTGAAATCGGTAGATGTGATGTACATTTAGAGACAAAAAATGATAACAATGTCAGAAAATTGAATGATTTATTCAAGAGAAGTAGCTTCACAAATTGAGCAAACAAATGACGCCCTAGTTCACCTCTGTCCCACATGCAAGCAGTTATACCGTTTGGCATTGATTAATTAAGTTGTCAGATGTTCTTCTGTGGGGTATGGAATCAAATTCTGTCCAACTGACACGTTAGATGGTCAAAATCCCGAGCTGGTTGGAAGGCTCTTCCTATAATGCTGCAGGAGAGCTTCTGTGTAGTTTGGAAAGTAGGAGACGAGGTACTGGCAAAATTAAAGCTGTGAAGACGGGGCGTGAGTCGTGCTTGGGTAGCTCAGTTGGTAGCTGACACGGTAACTCAGCGTGTTCGGTGAGAGGGTTAGCTGCCCTCTGTAATAAAAAGACTGAGTTAATGGATCAACGACGAACTGAACCGGGTGTCTTGCGACGTCCGCACCTAGCAGGTAGAACGAACAAAATGAGACTAAAAAAAGAGAAAGAAAAAATAAGAAAAAAAAGTTGGTAGAGCACTTGGCCGCGAAAGACAAAGGTCCCGAGCTCGAGTCTCGGTTCGGCAGACAGTTTTAATCTGCCAGGAAGTTTCATATCAGCGCACACTCCGCTGCAGAGTGAAAATCTCATTCTGGATCCATTAAACTCTGATTCTAATGCTAGATCCCATATGTCCTCCTTATCGACAGCGATTTCATCTTTTATTCCCTTGTAGCCGGCCAGTGTGGCCGAGCGGTTCTAGGCGCTTCAGTCTGGAACCGCGCGACTGCTACGGTCGCAGTTTCGAATCCTGCCTCGGGCATGGATGTGTGTGATGTCCTTAGGTTAGTTAGGTTTAAGTAGTTCTAAGTTCTAGGGGACTGATAACCTCAGACGTTAAGTCCCATAGTGCTCAGAGCCATTTGAACCATTTTATTCCCTTGTAAGACGGTTCTACCGCTTCGTAGATGCTGACAGAATACTCTTTCTGCCTACCCGCTGTCTCCTCTGTGTTTAACAGTGTAAAAACTTTCACATGCATAGGTTTTGAATACTCCTGACGACAACATCTTTTTCAGTTTCTTCAGAAGTTTTCCTGTAGCCATTTCGCCGTAGCTTCCGTGCACTTCTTATCGATTTCATTCCTTAATGATATACCTGGCTGTATTCCTTTCTATTTCTATACATTTCTTTGGATTTCGTTACTTTACAGACTGAGGTGACAAAAGTCCTAATGTCGTGTCGGACGTCCTTTTACCCAGCGTTGTGCAGCAGCTCCACGTGACATGGACTCAACAATTTCTTGAAAGTCCCCTGCAGAAATATTGAGTCTTGCTGTCTCTATAGTCGTTCATAATTGCGGGAGTGTTGCCAGCGCAGGATATTTTGCACGAACTGACTTTTCGAATATGTCCCATAATTGTCCAGAATGTTGTTCAAACCAACGATTGCGGCCCAGTGACATGGCGTATTGTCATCCATAAAAAATCCACTGTTGTTTGGGAACGTGCATTTATTTAATCGTATGGCTAAGGCCCACCGTCGGGCAGGCCGCTCGCCAGGTGCCGGTCGTTCAATTTGACGCCACTTCGGCGACCTGCACTCGATGAGGATGATAGGATGATGATGAGGACAGTCCCTGGGCGGAGAAAATTCCGTGACCCAGTCGGGAATCGAACCCTGGCCCAGAGGATTGACAATCCGTCACGCTGACCATTCAGCTTCCGGGGGCGGACGTGAAGTCCATGAATGGCTGCAAATAGACTCCAAGTAGCCGAACATAACCATTTCCAGTGAACAATCGGTTCCGTTGGACCAGAGGACCCAGTCCATTCAATGTAAACACAACCCACATCATTATGGAGCCACCACCAGCTTGCACAGTGCCTTGTGGACAACTTGGACTGACGGATTCGTGGGGTCTGCACCACACTCGAAAGCTACAATCAGCTCTTACCAACTGAAGTCGGGACTTATCTGAGCCGGCCGTTGTGGCCGAGTGGTTCTAGGCGCTTCAGTCTGGAACCGCGAGACCGCTACGGTCGCAGGTTCGAATCCTGCCTCGGGCATGGACGTGTGTGATGTCTTTAAGTTAGTTCAGTTTAAGTAGTTCTAAGTTGTAGGGGACTGATGACCTCAGATGTTAAGTCCCATAGTGCTCCAAGCCATTTGAACCATTTGACGTATCTGACGAGACCACGGTTTTCCGGTCGTCTAGGGTCCAACCGATATGGTCACGAGTCCAGAAGAGGCGCTGCGGTGATGTGCTGTTCGCAAAAAGGCATTCGCCTAGGTCGTCTGCTGCCACAGCCCATTAACGCCAAATTTCGCCGCCGTGTCCTAATGGATATGTTCGTCGTACGCCCCACATTGATTTTTGCGGTTGTTTCACGCAGTATAGATTGTCTGTTAACACTAATAACTCGACACAAATGCCGCTGCTCTCGGTCAAGTGAAGGCCGTTGGGTTCTTGGCACATTGCTGACGCTGTGGATCACGGAAATGACGATTTCCGAAATGAAATGTTCCGTTCGTCTAGCTCCAACTACCATTCCACGCTCAATGTGTGTTAATTACCATCGTGAGGCCACAATGACGTTTTCATATGAATCAGCTGAGCACAAATGACAGTTCTGCCAATGCACTGTCCTTTTACACCTTGTGTACGCGATACTCCTCCCATGTGTATATATGTGCATATCGCTATCCCATGACCCGTCACCTCACTGTAAATCAATAGAAGTATTTCTCCGCAGTTACTTTTCTTATACCTATATTTTGTTTGCACACTTTTGCGATTACCTTCTTTAGCAGTGTCCACTCCTCATCACCTCACTGTAGTATTCATTTTAGAGATATATACTGTACACGCAAACTAACTTGATACTCGTAGAAGTGGCTGGTGGGAACGATTGTAAGGCATTTCTCATTTACATTCGTTCCCATCAGCCACCACGCCGTCAACTTAGTCTGAGTGTGATGATGATGATGATGATGTTTGGATTGTGGGGCGCTCAACTGCGCGGTTATCAGCGCCCGTACAAATTCCCAACCTTTTCTCAGTCCAATCTTGCCACTTGCATGAATGATGATGAAATGATGGGGACAACACAAACACCCAGTCATCTCGAGGCAGGTGAAAATCGCTGACCCCGCCGGGAATCGAACCCGGGACCCCGTGCTCGGGAAGCGAGAACGCGACCGCGAGACCACGAGCTGCAGACTAGTCTGCGTGTGTAGTACACCCATAGAAAACTTGTCACTTCTCAAAATTTCAATATCTCACTTCCACAAACAAATATTTCCTGGCGATTTTCTTGTATCTAATGAAACGTTTTCAAGTCTCAAGCATCTGTGATGTAATATACAAGTATGCAGACTGAAGAGACGAATGAAAATTTGTACCTCTAAGTTTAGGAGGATTACCAAGTAGCCTGAATCGTGAATGGGAATTTTTATTGAGGAGGGAGTCGTGCTAGGGTAATCCATGCAGCTGTGCAAAGCCACTGTCCCAGGGTGGCGTAGTGGTTAGCACACGTGCCGAGTGAGCCCGGAGATATGGGTTCAAATCCCGGTCTTGGTACAAATTTTCATTCGCCGCTTCACCCCGCACATATACATCATAGAATTATTTATACTTCGACCTATCAACGCCATTTCTGAAATGTGACCTGAGTTGTATCACCTCCTAGATACGCCTTATAATCCAGTAACCAGTTCCAGAAACCGGCTGGTATATTCCTGTGTCTTTTTGCGTTTTCCAAGTGTACCACCTAGTCTTGTCACTTTTGAGTAGTGTATTTGCTACCGCTAGTTTAAATTTGTCACAGAAATCAACGTGTTCTCTTATTAAAGTTTACTATTGCCAGCTGATATTCTTCCGTAATTCCGTCCTAGATTCCATCCTCTACTAAATCGTTCTAATCACCCATGATAAGTACACTTTCATCTCCCTTTACACACCGAAATATCCATTCAGTTCACTCGTATAGTCTCTGTGCCCGTATTTCGACTTCTTCTTGTAGCATCGTCATGTATAGCTGAAGTACAGTCGTCATTTCGTTCCGATTCTGTTGAGGATAATCCTAGAACTAAACAGATCACAGCAACTCATTCTGTGTCCCACTTTTATATTCGTGACGAATCCTACTGTCCTTATACCATTTTCTGAGGCTGCCGACATTGTTTTATATTCGTCGACGTACCTTCATGTTCTCTCTATTTCGCTTCACTGACTGCTATTATAGTTTCAGAATTAGCGTTTTGTTTTGCAGTGCTTTTATCATCTTCCCCTTCGGCACCCCTCTCCTGAAGTTCGAAGTGCGGGACTAATCCGGAATGATTTGCCAATGGATAGGTTATCAGAAGACACTTTTTCAGTTACATGTCACATGACTTACGGATAAAAGATAGTACATTGATGTCCATTGCCTTCTGTATCCTTATGCAGTTGGTCAGTGCATCCTTAGACCAAATGCCTTCAGGCGCCCTAGCTGGTGATTTTTTCTCCAGATCCAAGCAAATGCTGGCATCTAACGCGGAGCCGAGGAGCTTTATATTGGCAATTAAATATCAGGCTCAAATGTAACCGAACGATCCGGAAGAATCAATGTAGGAACAAGATGGATACTGAGGTAGTACTGAGGAATGAGGACGTGAGTTTGAAGTTATCTAGGGCTATAGATACTACGATAATAAATGACACAATATGAAGTTCAGAGGAAGGAGAATGGACGTCTCCAAAAAGGGAAATCACTGGAACTGGACAGGAAAAATATCGGCTGGTTATAATTAAACTTTCGTATTTAACATGTTATAACATGGAAACTACACTACTGGCCATTAAAACTGCTACACCAAGAAGAAATGCAGTTGACAAACGTGTATTCATTGGACAAATATATTATACTAGAACTGACATGTGATTACATTTTCACGCAATCTGTGTGCATAGATCCTGAGAAATCAGTACCCAGAACAACCACCTCTGGCCGTAATAACGGCCTTGATACGCCAGGGCATTGACTCAGAGCTTGGATGGCGTGTACAGGTACAGCTGTCCATGCAGCTTCAACACGATACCACAGTTCATCAAGAGTAGTGACTGGCGTATTGTGACGAGCCACCATTGGCCAGACGTTTTCAGTTGGTGAGAGACCTGGAGAATGGGCTGTCCAGGGCAGCAGTCGAACATTTTCTTTATCAACAGAGTTCGTTACAGGACCTGCAGGATGTGTTCGTGCATTATCCTGCTGAAACGTAGGGTTTCGCAGGGATCGAATGAAGGGTAGAGCCACGGGTCGTAACACATCTGAAATGTAACGTCCACTGTTCAAAGTACCGTCAATGCAAACAAGAGGTGACCGAGACGTGTAACCAACGGCACCCCGTACCATCACACCGGGTGATAGGCCACTATGGCGATGACGAATACACGCTTCCAATGTGCGTTCACCGCGATGTCGCCAAACACCGATGCGACCATCATGATACTGTAAAAAGAACCTGGATTCATCCGAAAAAATGACGATTTGCCATTCGTGCACCCAGGTTCGTCGTTGAGTACACCATCGCAGGCGCTCCTGTCTGTGATACAGCGTCAAGGGTAACCGCAGCCACGGTCTCCGAACTGATAGTCCATGCTGCTGCAAACGTCGTCGAACTGTTCGTGCAGATGGTTTTTGTCTTGCATACGTCCCCATCTGGTGACTCAGGGATCGAGACGTGGCTGCACGATCCGTTACAGCCATGCGGATAAGATGCCTTTCATCTCGACTGCTAGTGATACGAGTCCGTTGGGATCTAGCACGGCGTTCCGTATTACCCTCCTGAACCCACCGATTCCATATTCTGCTAACAGTCATTGGATCTCGACCAACGCGAGCAGCAATGTTGCGATACGATAAACCGCAATCGCGATAGGCTACAATCCGAACTTTATGAAAGTCAGAAACGTGATGGTACCCATTTCTCATCCTTACAAGAGGCATCACAACAACGTTTCACCAGGCAACGCCCGTGTGTATGAGAAATCGGTTGGAAACTTTCCTCATGTCAGCACGTTGTAGATGTCACCACCGGCGCCAACCTTGTGTGAGTGCTCTGAAACGCTAATCATTTGCATATCACAGCATCTTCTTCCTGTTTGTTAAATTTCGCGTCTGTAGCACGTCATCTTCGTGGTGTTGCAATTTTAATGGCCTGTAGTGTAATTACTGTGCGAGGACCAAACTTGGTTGTATTAATGTCAAGGACATGGGAAGAGAAATAATAGTGAATTAATTCAGTCGAAACACTTTTAATGTCTGCTACGGTACATCGTACCATTACATACCGGTACCATTACTGATAGATAAGGAGCTCACTATGGCGTCAATCAGTGTCCAGAAGAGTCTGAAAGCGCAGGATTGCATTGTGCACAGCATAACGAAACATGCCCGTACGTATGCTGGCTACCTCTGTTGATAAGGTGCGCTTCAGATCAGCACATGTGTAAATGCTTCCCTGGTAAATCCTGTACTTCAGGTAGCCTCCCAACCAGAAACCACAGGGAGTGAGATTAGGTGATCGTGCCAGCCAAACATTTGGAAACGATCGGTTGACAATTCGATTATTTCCCAATGCGTTTCGGAGAAGCAGGTGAACTTCACGACCCATGCCCGGTGCGGCCCCAACTTACATGAAAATGTTGAGTTCAATGCAGGTATGAAATGCTGGCGAAGCATATCGCAGTAACGCTAGCCGGTCACACTACACGTCTTTGGTCTTTGGGCGCCAACCTGTTCAAAAAACAGTAGACCATTGATGAACGTAGCCGTGAAGCCACACCCTATGATGACACTTTCACCATACGGAGGAACTTCATGCACAGTGACTGGAGGTGAAGATTCCCTTACTCGGCAATTCTGTGTGCAGATTTCGTGATATATGAATGTCTTCAGTTAAAATGAACACTCTGTATACCAGATGTCCTCCTTTATATGAGGTATATGACATTTCGATCCACTCGTCAGATGTGGAGCAGGTAATGAAGACGAGAAGACACTGCCCTACCTTGGGCTTCACCGTCCACAGCTGCTTCGGCAGTAGTTGGAGTGGGAGATGGCTTTTGATGAACCTTGGCGACTTCAGTTTCGCACAGGCTTCTATTGAGTGCGGGCCCAGATCCGCCATTGGTTTCAGAATTGACGAGAATCTGCAATGACAATCAAAGCAGAATTAGTGAAGAAAAGTAGTCACGGAAGAGGCATGCGCAAGAGGACACTGAGTGGATCATTAATAGCGTAACACAACAGTTTAGCGAGGAGGACGCATATCTGTCCTGCAATTCCATTCGGATGAGGTGTCGATCTTCTCGAGTGAGAGAGAGAGAGAGAGAGAGAGAGGGGGGGGGGGGGGGTATGGGTGGTGCGACCTGACAGCTCTCGTCGTGCTCTATGGTGTTCCGTGAACCATTATCCACACACCCGTTGCCCTGCCGAAACACTTCGTCCCACACGAGTAGTAATTTCTCGGATCGATGCGTCATATTCTCTCACACGAATAATGCGCCCCGTTTTAAATTCACTGCTTTGACGGTTCGGCTCGTGCTTACGTCTGCGAGGCATCACGCACGTCTATTCAGGTCACACCCATTACTTTCGGTTTATAGCGACAACGAGAGCCGCAGGCAAATTTTACCGGTAGGTGGTGTTGCATCGCGATATCTATGTTCATCTTGAACCTGCTGGCCGACACTGTTCAAATGCTAATCATTTTTGCAAAACATACTAATGTACATTGAACCGTGCGTGGCTCATGTTCCCGCCATCATGTACGAGGCCTGTCCAGAAAGTAAGTTCCGATTGATCGCGAAATGGAAACCACAGTGAATATCAGAAATGTTTTATTTGTAACAGTTAGCTACACCTTCCAGCTACTTCCCTACGTAGTCGCCGTTCTGACTTAGACATTTGTCGTAGCGGTGCACCAATTTTTCAATACCCTCATCATAGAAGGCAGCCGCCAGTGCTTACCGCCAATCCTTCACACTGGCCTACAGCTCGTTGTTTGTGCCAAAATATTGTCTTCATAGACAGCGGTTCATGTGACCAGCAATGAAACTCAGAGGGAGACAATTACGGGCTGTATTGTGGGTAAACAAAAATTTCCAATTGAAAACTATGCAGGAGCATCTCTATTGCCCCTGCAGAATGTGGCTGAGAATTGTCTTGAAGGAGAAACCTCACGACAGTTATGTAACTTTGGCTGCATAGCTTCAGGCGAAATTTCTCACCAGGCCCTCGTACTTGGCGGGAGACGCCACACATCACTTGGACCTTGTGGATAACATCGGAAGTTCACTGAGGCTTTTCGCGGATGATGCTGTGGTATATCGAGAGGTTGTAACAATGGAAAATTGTACTGAAATGCAGCAGGAGCTGCAGCGAATTGACGCATGGTGCAGGGAATGGCAATTGAATCTCAGTGTAGACAAGTGTAATGTGCTGCGAATACATAGAAAGAAAGACCCCTTATCATTTAGCTACAATATAGCAAGTCAGCAACTGGAAGCAGTTAATTCTACAAATTATCTGGTAGTAGGCATTAGGAGTGATTTAAAATGGAATGATCATATAAAGTTGATCGTCGGTAAAGCAGATGCCAGACTGAGAATAATTGGAAGAATCCTACGGAAATGCAATCCGAAAACAAAGGAAGTAGGTTACAGTACACTTGTTCGCCCACTGCTTGAATACTGCTCACCGGTGTGGGATCCGTACCAGATAGAGTTGATAGAAGAGAGAGAGAATATCCAACGGAGAGCAGCGCGCTTCGTTACAGGATCATTTAGTAATCGCGAAAGCGTTACGGAGATGATAGATAAACTCCAGTGGAAGACTCTGCAGGAGAGACGCTCAGTAGCTCGGTAAGGGCTTTTGTTCAAGTTTCGAGAACATACCTTCTCCGAGGAATCAAGCAGTATATTGCTCCCTCCTACGTACATCTCGCGAAGAGACCATGAGGATGAAATTAGAGAGATTAGAGCCCACACAGAGGCATACCGATAATCTTTCTTTCCACGAACAATACGAGACTGGAATAGAAGGGAGAACCGATAGAGGTACTCAAAGTACCCTCCGCCACACACCGTCAGCTGGCTTGCGGAGTATGAGTGTAGATGCAGTTGTAGAAGTAGCCAGGTCACAGTCTTGGTGGATCGTAGGTCCGTCGTCCTACCGGACGACGCGTTTTGACTCGCCGATCGTTCATGAGTCGGTTGTGTGTGTGCGCATCGACTCCCGATTTGTCTTCGTGCGTGTTTAGTTACTGTTGGGTATCGTTCAGGTCTTCATGCAAGTGTTTGTCAGGTTGTGTGTGTAGTTGGCGTTATTTCCACTGACGACTATATTAGATGTTGTCTGCATTCAGAGGGTAGTCGGTCAGTTGGTGCGGACCAGGGAGGATATCTTCGTGCGGCGCAGTCGGCTGGGTCCGTTGGCGGTCCTTGCGCAGTGTCGGAGCGTGTGTGGAGCTGTCCGATCGCTACGAGCTTCGTGGCTCACCGCCCCAGGACGTCAAAGTTAGATGGTGTCTTAAGTACCCAAGCCACTCCTTCATGTTGTTTCGTTCGTTTCGGTGGTTCGCTGTCGGGGAGCTTTTCCTGTGAGCAAAACCGAGTGTTTTTAGTGGTGAAATCGAGCCACCGTGCGGTGGAATTAACTATATTGGTTCTCTACAATTCAAGTGCACCTGAGGAATTTTCTGCATTGTGGCCGTTAGTGTTCCGGTTACCTGCCCTAGGCCACTAACATAATTTCAGGCAGTGTCCGTTCCTCACCTGTTGTCGCTGTCCAACACGGTTTGTAGTTTTGACAGATTAATACATATTTCGTTGTGGATAATCACGTCCGTAACAGTTCAGTCCTTAAGTTCATGTACCGATTGGTGGCTAACAAGTCGTTTGGTCGGTCGGTCCGTGACTGTCTCTCGGTTGGGTTACCGACGGATCACGTGTAGTTGGGCCCACCACCTGTCTCATCTAAGTGAACGTTAATGTTTCGAGGGCAGCCCCCCACCCCTCCCCCCTTAAGGTGCCTGAGTGCTCTTGTCTATACTGTCCTTTTCATGGGCGTTTAATGGTCTGTTGATAATCTATTATAGCCAATGCTTTAAAGGAAAAAAAATTATTGTGTTTTATGTAAATCAAAGGCCTTTAGCCCATATAAGTAAGTTTGAATTCTGGCAAGTGGATATTTTGCTGAAAGTTACTGTTGTGCTAACTTTTCATTTATTGCGCTGTCAGTCACTTAAAACTTGAAGGTTTAAGGTATTTTGAATATTTGGAAAATCAACTGTAGGCCTTCAGCCGCTTAAAATTTCCCCTTAAGCGAAAACAATGCGGCCTTCTGCCTTAAAAGATTATGCAAAAACAGACATAATGTCAGATGGGATTGCAGCAATCAGTGATTGTATAATGTTAGTTATAATCCGTCTTGATTGCAATTTTTTTTTTATTCATATGACCGGCTTCGGTTCATTCAGAACCATCTTCATATCTGATATTTCAGTTACAGGAGTAACCCGTCCAAATCCAGCAACTTTCACATGCTGCGTCACATGCAAAAGTAGTTGAATTTGGACGGGTTACTCCTGTAACTGAAATATCGTCCAAATCCAGCAACTTTCACATGCTGCGTCACATGTGAAAGTTATTGAATTTGGACGGGTTACTCCTGTGATTGAAATATCAGATCTGAAGATGGTTCTGAATGAACCGAAACCGGTCATATGAATACAAAAGAAATTTTTTTGCTATCAAGATGGATTATAACTAACATTAAAAGATTATGGTAATATATTTTAAAATTTTGAAATTTAATTGTGGCCTTCAGCCATTGGTATTGCACCTTGTTTATGTTTTGCCTTAAGGCTTTCAGCCTAGCTGTGATATATACATATATATTTTAATTATTTTATTTGTCTGCGTGTCTTCAGTCACTTGAAATTTATCTTCTTGATTTTTAAGATTTCTTGTTGAGAGGCCTTCAGCCGTGAAAGAATTGGATTTTGAACGTCGTAGTTGTAAAGGTTGTGCCGTTTTGGTTTAAATGTGTTATTAAATTGCAATAAATTACAATTCTGAAGTGAAACTGACCGTCACCTTATTTGGCCCTTTCCGCAGTCCCAATCACCCGTTCCGCCAAGAGGGTTTAGCGGGCGCATACATGTCCTGAGAATATGAATGCCCTATCCCTAGTTGTTCAAGATGTTCTGCTGTTTCTGAACATGAGCGTAATCGCTACACCGAAGATCTTCGCAAAAGCTATCGGCAAACCTTCGAGCACCTCGGGCACGCGTGCAGCCTACATGGCCCCTGCATGCCTCAGCGTCACTATCTCGCCTTGTCGCGGTAACGCAGAGCCAGCAGGCGGCAGTACCAGATCTGGCAGAGACCGCCACTTCCAAGGCGCCTACTAGCGCCCGTCCCACACGTGGCCAGAAAGTATTATGCCGCCGACAGCTATGAAGGTCAGCCCCAGAGCTGCACAGGTCATTTACGTATTTATATTTATTTATTTATGCATTTATTTTACCTGGCAAGATTAGGGCCTTCAGGACCTCTCTTACACCTAACCAGGCATACTCAGATTGAACAAATTTCAGTTTCTACAGAACATTAAGGACATATAACATGTTATACAGTATTAATGTTAAAGAAAAAAATAGAGATTATAACAATAGTACAATGATAATTATAACAATCAAAAAATAATTATAACAATCAATAATAATAATAATAATAATAATAGTAATGACTATGTATATGAAAGTAAACATATTTTTCTTTTATGTTGTCAGTCCTATTGCTAGTTGGGAATTTTCTCGTTATATTCTTACAGCTTGTGAGTTATTCTCATCGAGCAGAGACATAAGACGATAGAATGGGGTGAAAGAGATATAGAAGAGGTAGATAGGTTAGAGGAAGATAAATAGAATGGTAAAATTCGAAGCTATGATGGAGAGGAGATAGAAAGAGATGAGAAGGGCACAACAATGGTGTCTATACCATCCCTAATATGTAAGTTTTGAGTTCCCTCTTGAAAGTTGAGTGGTTCTGGATAAGACGCAGATCACAGGGGAGCGCGTTCCATAGTCGTATGGCTGAGATGGAGAATGACACGGAGAAAGATTTTGTGTTATGTAAAGGTACAGCCAAGATGCTAGACGTATCCGATCTGGTACTGCGGTTGTGGAATGATGAAAGGTGTTTAATGTGAGAAGATAAGTATTGGGGGCACCAGTGGCTAAGAAATCGATGAAGTAAGCACATCGTGTGGTGATCGCGTGCCTTATGTGGGCGTATCCAACCTAGCTGTGAGTATGAAGGACTGATATGATCATACAACCGTATATTGCACACGTATCTAACGCAAGCGTTCATCACTAGCTCGAAGCATCTCGAATTTTCACTATTTGTGCCGTGTTGAACTACATCACAGTAGTAAAGATTAGGCAAGACTAGTGTTTGGACTAATTTTTGTTTAACGTGGGTTGGAAATATTTTTCTTAATTTTTGAATTGCGTGTAGGGAGGAGAGCGATTTCCGGCAAGCTGTGACTGTTTGTTCTTCCCAGTTCACGTGTTCATCCAAGATTATTCCAAGGTCTTTTACTGTTTTTGGTATGGTAGTTGGGTACCATTGAGGAGTATTTGAGGGACTGTTTCGTGAAAGTACCGGCTGATTAACTTTGGATGAGATATAAGTATGACCTGGGATTTCTTGGGGTTTAGTTTCAGACCTAGGTTCTGTGCCCATCGAGAAACAGCGCAAAGATCTGCGTTCATACTCGCTACTGAGTCAGCAATGTTCTTGGGGCTTGCACTTATGTACAGTTGGATGTCGTCGGCATATAGATGGTAGTTGCAGGAGTGAATCACTGAAGAAATATCATTAATGTACAGTGAGAAGATTAATGGACCAAGGACGGAGCCTTGGGGAACTCCAGAGCGCACGTTTTTCCATGATGACTTTTCCGACCCACAAATGACTTGTTGACTTCTGTTTTTGAGGTAGCTGTCGAACCAGTGTATTGCGCTGTTTGAGAAATTCAGCTGCTTCATTTTAATTAGTAATATATCAAAGTCAACTGTATCAAAAGCCTTGCTAAAGTCAAGCAGTGTTAGGGTGGTAGCTTCACGTCTGTCCATAGCATGTTTAATGTCATCAGTTACTTTGATTAATGCAGTTGCTGTACTATGGTGCTTTCGAAAGCCTGACTGATATTTGTCATATCTATAAAACTCCATGCAAGTTAGCTTGTAGTTAAAGTGGCACTGTAAGATTGATTCCACAGTGCCTGACAGTAGCCGATTTCTTTCATTAGTTCACTGGGCCGTCATCAGCGAGACCAGTCTTTCCACAAAAGTGTTATGTACAGGAATAGAAAACAAATACTCGCGTAATTTTAGCAGTTGGCGTTTGGGTTCTGAATCTTCGGTTTTGATATGCCCGCTAAACCCGCTGGGCAGAACAGGTAATAGGATTGTGGAAAGGGCCAAGGGCTGAAGTCAGTTTCTGCTTCTAATTGCCATTTATTGTAATTGTAAACGGCTGAAGGCCTACAACAAGAAATCTTAACAAGATATAAATCCAATTAAGATAGCAATAAAATAACTAACAAAAATACAACATACGGAAGGTGCAACACAAATGGCTGAGGGCCTCAATTAATTTCCAAATTTTTTAGAATATATTACCATAGACCTTTAAAGGAAGAAGACCAGCATGTTTAACAACAAGAAATCTTAAAAATCAGCAAGGTAAAAAACCAATTAAGATAGCAATAAAATAATTTAAAGAAACAACATTTGCGAGGTGCAATACCAACGGCTGAGGGCCGCAATCAAACTTAAAAATTTCAAAATATAATACCATAATCTTTAAAGGCAAAAGAACGCAGTGTTTAAGATTGAAAGATAAATTTAAAAATTAATTTTGCAAAATTTTAAGAAACAAACAATAACCACAAGCCTAAAATTTAAAATAGCTGTGAACAGATAATTAAACACCGGAGGCACTCAGAAGCCTCCAGGGAAGTCGGTCTGCCCTCGTTGACTTAGGTGAGACAGGTGGTGAGCCCAACTATACTTGATCCATCGGAAGCCAACCAGGGGACAGCCAAGGACCGACCGACACAACTTGCTTCATGTGAATAAGTATATGAGAACACCAACCGCCAATGTTACAATCCACAATGGAGTACGTATTAGCTGTCAGAATTACACACCATGGTGGACGGCGACAGCAGGTGAGGAAAGTACGCAGCCTGAAATTATGTTAGTGGCCAGGGCGGGTAACCGGAACACTAACGGCCTCCAGGCAGAAAATTCCACTGGTGCAATCAAATCGTAGTCGACCAAAACAGTTAATTGTATCGCATGGCGGCTAAATCTCAGCAGTAGAACCCCTCGGTGTTGCTCACCGGAAAACCTCCCCATCAGCCAACCACCGAAGCGAACCACCACAACATGAACAGACGTGGCTTGGGTAGTTGAAACCACTACTCGACTTCGACGTCCTGAGTCGGCAAACCACGAAGCTCGTAGCGATCAGACAGCTCCACACACGCTCCGACACTGCGCAGGGACTGCCAGCGGCTCCAGGTGACTGCACCGCGCGGAGAACTTTCCTCGTTCGCAACAACCGACCGACTGCTCTCAGAATGCCGACATCATGAAGACAAATCGGAAGTCGACGCACACTCACAGCAGGCTCATGAACGATCGGCGAGACAAAACGCGTCGTCCGGTAGGACGACCGACCGACGATCCACCGAGACCGTGGCCCGGCTCAAGTGGTGCGTGGCGGCAATGGTCGGGCGAGCCACGTCGACGCAGACCTCACTGCTGCTCCAACCTGACAGCACTAAAGTGCGCGTCATTTATGACGGCGGCCGAGTTTAGGTTCGATCTGCGCATCAGACGTCACAAAACACAGTCAGCCAATGAACAGAGAACGACGTTGCCAGAGCTCGACTGCAGTGCAGAGCACAGATGAGTGTCTTCAGTTTTAGAAACGTTCAGTCATAAATAAAGTAATTGAACAAAAGCAATATCTTGATAGCAAACTTTCTTTTATAGAAAGTTTGGAAAAAGCATTCTTTATACTAATTGCTTCATATTCTATTAATTAATTAAACCAAACAAGCAATAAGCCTCCTAATGCAGGCGATAGCAAGGAAAGGTGTTTGTATCATTCTCACTAACCGCTTTTTCGCAATAAAGAACAGCGGTAATTGTTTATTTTCTATTGTACTTCGACGAAACGTGAGTAATTCATAATCATACCAACAGTGATGTCGGTATTTTGCTTGCTATTTTAAAATCCTCCAGGAATCGTATGTAATGACGAGCTGCATTAGCGTAATGGTTAGAGTGTATGGCTGCTTGGCGAAAGGTTCTGAGCTCAAACCTTGATCAGTGCTTAATATTTTCTTTATTTTAAGAACAATATCGAAGTGTTTTACTTCATGAATTTTATTCGTTTGAGTGTAATTTTTTGAAATTTCTAGTGGCAACTAAAATCGACCATATGGAAAGTATACGATATGGACTTTTTACCTCTGCAAACTCTTCAAAATTTCGTGCAGTGGTTTACTACATCTAATGCTGCACAATAACTGCGTTGAACATCGAAACAAAATTAAGCCATTTATGGGGGGAAGATATCAGTCAAGAAGATGTGTAAAAATCAAATTTTTGGGCCCAATAGTTTTTGTGAAATCGAATGATAAAGTGTGTCAAAGCAGTCGAAACACCATGTGTCTGCACAGGCGAGCAGTGCAATGATAACAAAATCGCGCACATCGCGGAATGCGGGGAGCACGTCTCTGTAGCAGCGAAAGGGTTAATGTGGCTGTGGTGGCTTTACTTCATAAACTGCGCGCTCCCCCCTAAACGTTAAGTTTGCGAATTATACTATGGCGCTGCTTCTCTTGGCGCGTACAACTGGCAACGCAGCAATCTCCCGCGTCTGGGCGGGCATGCGCGAACCGCCAATATAAAAGAATTGAACTATAGTGCCGCATTGCAACTCCCCGACTGGCAGGTCCGCACTGCGCTCCAGACGCGTTCCAACTGACTGGCAGACCGAAACTCGCTATCCGAACTCCCTCCGAACTGATTACGACAGACAACGACCAGGAAGTAATAGCAGCTGAGCAAAGATACTACGAGAAGCGATATATCGATACGCGCTGCTAACGCCGCTCACAGTCAGGCAAAGCAGAAACTCAGTGACAGTAGTAATTTAAATCAACGTAGTGAGGTGGAAGTTTGTTAAAAAAAAGGTGTCAAATACATGATGGCGGGAACAGGAGCCAGGCACGGCTCAGGTTTCCTTAAGAAAGTAAATCCATCTTTCTTCCACGGTGTGTTTAGACTTCCGATCTTCCGTAACACGCTCAGTTTCTAAAAAAGCTATATTCCTCAAAACAACTGTCGCCTGAAATCTTCATTTTTAGGTATATACTGGTGTTTTCGATCATCACCCAATCTGTGGTTTCAGATAACGTCTTCCAATCAAATGCTTGATGCTTATTAAAAGAAATAGCCCATTTCTCTAAGTAATCAAGCGCTATGATATAGAAAACCATTGTCTCTTCCTGAAATTTAGAAATCAAATTTATTCGTTAGGATTCTCATACTTTCATTTCTTGAAATTCCTCTTGGTTTTCATGCCAATAAAATTGGCGGTCTTCCTTCAATTCAGACATTATTTCAATTATCGAGACTTTCTTCCATCCACCCTTTTTATATTGTTTTCAAACAGAGCCAAGACTGAACGCAGAAACAGGAAGTAAATTTCACTGGTCGGACTACTGAAAAAATCCGGAATTATTTTAGGTGGTCTGTCTTCGGCGTCAAAAAGCTGTTTCAGTGGAATTCAAAGTTTAAGAATTCTGCCAACTGCGGGGGTTAACGACAGCCATCTTGTTTTTGAGTGAGACAGAGGAGCCTGCTGATTGGCACCAACGTATAAGCAGAACTCACTCAGCTTCTCCGTACTTACCGTGTATATTGAAAAATAAATATTTTCATGACGATTATTTGAATGTCGAGAGTTAAGGCCCGAGTAGCAGTTGATATTGTGGAGAATATGGGCAGGGCACCCAATACCTTCTACGTTTCTTCCTAGTTCTTCATAAATTTGGTGAAATACATTCCGCTGGCCGCGTCGATGAAGCCCTCCACAAAAAGCGATTAATTTATTTAATGACTTTGCAGTTGTCTTAAAGTGTCTAGACAAACGTTTGCAATTCTCTCCCACGTTCCGTTATTCGACGAATGAAACTTCAACATCTTCTGCTGAATTCAGTCAGTTTCAATAAAGTATTGAACAACTAAGGAAAACATCTTTTCAGCCTTTTGGTTCGACGCATCGGTGTCTATGCCGTAAAATGAAACTTCTGACAATTGTTTTATGCATTCAGACAATGTGTGTGCGCGAGAACGTTTTTAACAATCGCTGCAGCTTTGCTCCTGGCTGTAGACAGCTTTGCGGCGACTCTGGAGCCAGGATACATTGCGAGATTCAGTTTTGCTGTAGAATCAAGAGAACTGAAGAACTGATGATGCTTGACAACTTTATAAGCTGTTGTTAGTCCTGCAGCAGTAAGAAGCATTTCTTTCTGGGTATCTTCCTTAAACATAAATGTAGAAACAGCGTTTGATGTCGATGTCACCGCGAATCTGCATGATTCTTCGTAGAAATGTGATGCCTGACTTATGCCTTACCTCCGTGAGTCACTGAGATGAAACAGCTACAAAGCTCACACAACGGCTCCTGATCCATACGTTCTTACTTGACAAAAGACCACTCTTTCGTGTTAACATCCGCAAAGTGACATTTCCTTTTACCATCCTTAGGCCTTTTCGTAAGCTATGATATGTGTATTAGACGGTAAACAGTCGACAACAGCACTTCAGTCATCGAAGTACACGTCACTATACACGTCTGTAAAAGCATCCGATCACCATTTTTGACCGTTAGGTGATTATCAATTTCACCAAGATTAATTCACATTCGGAATCCGCGATTACCTCGCTAGATTTTATCGAATTTTATACTGCAACAAACACGCCGCCACCATTGGCTACTAACCTATCCTTACGATAAACATTCCAGTCTGAACTTAGGATTTCGTTGTCACTGACGTCTAGCTTCAACCAGCTTTCTGTTCCCAGCACTATCTGTGCATTATAACCTTCAGTAAGCGATACTAATTCTCAGACCTTTCCTTGGATGATCCTGCGGTTTACTAAAATCATATTAATCTTTTCTATCTCTGATCTGCGAGGCGTAAGATTCTCTGAGGTCGCTGTGGCCGATTTAACAGGCAAATCATGTTTGCTCCAAATGGAGGAGTCCTGTAACCTAAAATAGCCCCCTGTGCACGCCAAACGTACTCCGCTACCCTAGTAGCCGCTTCCTGCGTGTAGTGCACGCCTGACCTATTAGCTGGCCGCTGTGGCCGAGTGGTTCTAGGCGGTTCAGTCCGGAACCGCGCGACCGCTACTTCCGCAAGTTCGAATCCTGCCTCGGGCATGGATGTGTGTGATGTCCATTGGTTAGTTAGGTTTAAGTAGTTCTGAGTTCTAGGCGACTGATGACCTCAGACGTTAAGTCCCATAGTGCTCAGACCCATATGAACCATTTGAACCTGACCTATTAAGGGGAACCCTACAATTCTGCACCCGATAGCGGAGGTCAAGAAATTCGCATCCGATACCGCCGCAGAGTCGTCTGAGGCTCTGGTTTAGACCTTCCACTCTGCTCCAAACCAAAGGACCGCGGTCAACCCTGGGTACGCTGCTACAAATAGTCAGCTTAGCCTCCACCCCCGCGTGCGTTGCTAGTTGCCTTCACCAAATCAGTCAGCCGCCGAAAGGAGCCGAGGACGGCCTCAGAACCCAAGCGGCATTCGTCATTCGTGCCGACATGTGCCACTACATGCAGCTGCTTGTACCCAGTGCGCTCGATAGCCACCGGCAGGGCCTCCTCCACATCACGGATGAGACCTCCGTGCAAACATACCGAATGCACCCTGGAATCCTTTCCCGCCTTGCCTGCTATCTCCCTGAGGCCCTCCATCACCCGCCTAACGTTGGAGCTCCCAATGACTAGCATACCCACCCTCTGCACTTGTCCGGAGTGGGCAGGAAAATCGACCACTGGCCCAACAGGAGAGGCATCCCGTGATGGCTCAGAGTTATCTTCAACACTGGGAAGCAGCTCGTGCCTGTTGCTATGACATAGGGAGCCAGCCGCACGGCCTGCTCCCTCTTTCTCCCTCCGCCCAGTGACACACGAGCCCACCACTGTCTGCCACCCACTCTGGAGTGAGAACGGACCGGTCAGATGTTGCGTATCGGAAGCCACAGTGACCTCCGGGCCACCAGGGGATTCCAGTGACACCTAAGGTGTCGCAGGTCTCGTGACTGGCGCCCCGACATCACCGCAACTTCGAGCATTAGCTAGAAGCTTGCCGATGGTAGCCAACACAGCTCCCAGCTGTTTACGGACAGCAGCCAACTCTCCTTGTGTGCGCTCACAACAAGTACAGCCCCAAGCCATATCGCACTGTGTATAAAATAGATATGACATCTCGAATGGCGCTACTGAGTTTGAAAATACAGAAAAGGAGAATAAAGAAACACTAAAGGTTGGTGTGCAGATTTCTCACTGAACTCAGAGACCGCAAGCTATTGAACAGAAATAAATTTCTCTACACGGAAAATTTACACTGGGAAGCCGCCGTACACAAGAGTATTCACAAGATTTACGCAAAAACAAAAACAACGATTAATTTTCTAACCACTAGTCTACACAGTAAAAAAAATACACACGTGCAGTTCACTTCGTTGCAGAAGCACGTGAACAAAAACTAATCAACGATATACGGGACAAAGCACAATATATGTGTGTAATGGGTGGACTACGTGAGGAACCTGTAACCTTCATCTATATCTACATCTACATACATATTCCGCAATCCACCATAGGGTGCGTGGCGGAGGGTACCTCGTACCACAACTAGCATCTTCTCTCGCTGTTCCACTCCCAAACAGAACGAGGGAAAAATGACTGCCTATATGCCTCTCTGTACGAGCCCTTTCTTATCTTATCTTTGTGGTCTTTCCGCGAAATATAAGTTGGCGGCGGTAAAATTGTACTGCAGTCAACCTCAAATGCTGGGTCTCTAAATTTCCTCAGTAGCGATTCACGAAAAGAACGCCTCCTTTCCTCTAGAGACTCCCACCCGAGTTCCTGAAGCATTTCCGTAACACTCGCGTGATGATCAAACCTACCAGTAACAAATCTAGCAGCCCGTCTCTGAATTGCTTCTATGTCCTCCCTCAATCCGACCTCATAGGGATCCCAAACGCTCGAGCAGTACTCAAGAATAGGTCGTATTAGTGTTTTATAAGCAGTCTCCTTTACAGATGAACCACATCTTCCCAACCTCTACGCCATTAATGATACTGAGAAAAAGTAATTATTGATAACTTATATAATCCATATTAGAAATGGTTCATATGGCTCTGAGCACTATGGGACTTAACATCTGTGGTCATCAGTCCCCTAGAACTTAGAACTACTTAAACCTAACTAACCTAAGGACATCACACACATCCATGCCCGAGGCAGAATTCGAACCTGCGACCGTAGCAGTCCCGCGGTTCCGGACTGAGCGCCTAGAACCGCTAGACCACCGCGGCCGGCAGTCCATATTAGAGTCCTACAAAATGATGAGAATAGTAATGACCTTTTGAAAATAATTTAGTTTCGCGACTGAAACAGAATCGAACCGTTTAGTTTTTACCCCTCAGAAAAATTCACTTTACCCCTTAAGGGGTAATTACTCCCAGATTGGGAACCACTGAACCACAGCAACGGTTACGAGAGTCCGGTGTGACAGCTGTGAGGATTGTCGACTGTGGGTCTCCACCATGCTGAAGAGTATAATAATAAGAATAATGACTTCGTTGTAAAGCTATGAAGAAGGCCCTCTCATAATCGTAAGAGACCTAATTACAGTGTATGGACTTTTTCAGCTGTCTCAGTGGGCACCTGATGTGTACGAGGATGGTTTGATAAGTCTGGTAAAAAAAGCAAGAAAAGATTGCTCGAACAGTCCACGGGTATACTGCCGGTTCATAGTGTCCAACGGGGACAATATTTCGGCGATCAGACATGTCGCCATCGTCAGGTGCGCTGACGAACTGTGCCCGTTGGACACTATGAGCCGGCAGTATACCCGTGGACTGTTCGAGCAACAAATAGGCCGGGAGAAACTGAAGAATCACAAGAAAAGATTGTTTGATTCGTAAGCAACTCACCTTACTTCTCGACGTAGTGTCCTTTGGGGGATATACACCTCGTCCAGAAATCCTCCAGTTTTTTCATTCGAACGGAAAAATAAATTGTGTCAAATTGTGCAAAATACCCGTTGACTGCAACTATCACTTCTTCACTTGATGAAAATTTCTTCCCAGCAAGCCGAAGTTTCGACTTAGAGAACAGGAGGAGGTCACTTTGGGCTGTGGCCAGTTTGGTGGATGAGGAAGCAATACAAAGCCCACTTCATGCACTTTCGCCATTGTCATCGCTAATGTGTGGGATGATGCATTTCCTGGTGGATAAACACCTTTTTGCGTGCCAATCTTGGACTTTTCTTGGACAACGCAAGTTTCAAATGATCCAACAATGAAGCATAATAGGGTCTACTTATGGTTCTGCCTTTTTCCGAGTAACCTAGAAGATTATTATCTCGAAAATTAAAAAAAAAAAAAAAAAAAAAACAGTGGGCATTACCTTACCTGCTCACAAAATGGTCCTTGCCTTCTTTCATGCACTTGACTCTGGCGCGTAATGATGGATCCAGGTTTCATCAACTGTCACAAGACGGCGCAAAAGGTCTTTCGGATTGTGATTAAACATCGCCAGACATTGTGCTGAAATGTTGTGCTGATGCGCTTCTGGTTGACTACGAGAAATCGCTGCTCCATCCTCGCACACAGCTTCTTCATAGGCAGTTCTCCGTGCAGGATACTGTACACTCGTTCAGTCGAGATGTCTGCAGTATAAGCAATGTCACGAATTTTTATTCAGGGGTCTTTCATTACCATATCATGGATTTTGTCAATGGTCTCCTTTGTGACGACCTCAATCGGACGGCCGGACAGCGCTTCGTCTTCGGTGCTTGACCGACCGCGTTTAAATTCATTAATCCAAAAGTAAATGGTCTTCAGTGTTAGTGCCAGAGACCTCGTTCATCCCATCCATCTCTATTTCAATTTGTGCGGCAGTCCAACCCTTCAAATTAAAATGTTTATTAACAGCACAAAACTCGGTTTTCTCCATTTCCAACGCACTGACCAACTCAGACGGCTGTCAACAATGAACTGTACGCTGTATATTGTTGAAATTCTTTATACGATCCTAGGAGTAATCAAGCTTAGCAAGCATGAAGTCGTAACAAAAATGTTCCATTATTTCATGGAAGTTTACAGACATATCAAACCAACCTCGTGACCATTCACCTTCCAAACATCGCGTCAGACTGCGACCGTTCAGACGCTTGGCAATTGAACTCGCAAAACTGCTACGAGTTTTAAAAGCACAGTTCACAGAATTTTCGCAGACTGGAGTTAGTCGAGTTTTCAATAAGCAGATTTACTGCATACCTCATTTCAAAGAGTGCGAGGACCCATAAAAATGTTTTACTGCCTTTCGCCGGACGCGTGTTCTTGAACTGCTGGAGCTGCGGTATACAATTTCGGATAACTTCATTTACTAACGGGGTATCACGGGAAATGTGCAAGATGTAACATCCGTAGCGTCTGATACATATTTAGTGACGTCATATATAGGTCGCACGCCTAGAGTAAGCGTTTTAGCGGGAATTTCAAAAGTCCAAAAAGAAATAAGGTTCTCTTAAATACGAATATATTTTTATAAAAATTCTGGCGAATACTCCGCATGTGCTCTAATGCTACTCAAAAAAAGAAAGTATTTGTGTATAAAGTCTTATGCTTATGGATGTACACTGTTGTATCGTTTTTACATCTGGTGCGTACATGAATAAATCAGGTTTTCCGACGCGCAAGTGGATACGCAGTCCATCTGAGGAGCATGGATTTGCTAAATTTAGTCCTCACTCGTGTAGCGTCTGCCCCTGTACTTCGTTGATGGTCATTGCAAAAAGCGAGTCGTACCGGAAACTACAAACTACACTCATACTCATAAATTAAGAATAATGCTGATACATTGGTGAAACAACGCTCTGATGGGCGGTTTGCGGGTTTAAATCACCTACGAGTGTGACCATGCGGTGCATTTGACCTGCGGTCGTCGCACGGTGGCGTTGGCAGCAGTCCACATACGCAGAGGTGTGTTGGTGCATGTCAGAGTACGGTGCAGCGAATAAGTGTGCAGATGTTTTGAGACATGCTAATGGCGACTGCGTGTTGAAAATGGCTGAAAGAACACGTATTGATGACGTTATAAGGGGTAGAATGCTAGGGGACTGGAGGCTGGTCAAACACAGCAGGTCGTAGCACAGGCCCTCCGTGTGCCACGAAGTGTGGTCTCAAGATTATGGCAACGATTCCAGCAGTCAGGAAACGTGTCCAGACGCCACAGTACGGGACGTCCACAGTGTACAACACCACAAGAAGACCAATATCTCACCATCAGTGCCTGCTGACGGCCACGGAGTACTGCAGGTAGCCTTGCTCGGAACATTACCACAGCCACTGGAACAGTTGTCTCCAGACACACAGTCTACAGACGTCTGAACAGACACGGTTTATTGCAGGTTGCATTCCACTGACCCCTGGTCACAGGAGAGCCTAGTGGCAAGAACACAGTACATGGTCATTGGAACATTGGTCCCAGGTGACGTCCACAGGCGAGTCCAGATATAGTCTGAACAGTGATTCTTGCCGGGTTTTCATCTGGCATGAACCAGGAAACAGATACCAACCCATTAATGTCCTTTAAAGGGACCTGTATGGAGGTTGTGGTTTGATGGTGTGGGGTGGGATTAAGATTGGTGCACATAGACCCCTGCACGTCTTTGACAGAGGAACTGTGACAGGTCAGGTGTATCGGGACGTCATTTTGCACCAGTATGTCCTCACTTTCAGGGATGCGGTGGGTCCGACCTTCCCCCTGATGGATGATAACGCATGGCCCCACCGAGCTGCCATCGTGCAGGAGTACCTTGAAATAGAAGAACCGGCGAATGGAGTGGCCTGTCTGTTCTCCAGACGTAAACCCCATCGATCACGTCTGGGATGCTCTCGGTTGACGTATCGCTGCACGTCTTCAAACCCTTACGACACTTCAGGAACTCCTACAGGCATTGGTGCAAGAATGGGAGGCTATACCCCAGTAGCTGCTCGACCACCTGATCCAGAGTATGCCAGTCCTTCGTGCAGCCTGTGTACGTGTGCATGGTGATCATATCCCATATTGATGTCGGGTAGATGCGCAGGAAACAGTGGCGTTTTGTAGCACGTGTGTTTCGGGACGTTTTTCTCAACTTATCACCAATACTGTGGACTTGCAGACCTGTGTCGTGTGTGTTTCCCATGTGCCTATACTATTAGCGCCAGTTTTGTGTAGTGCCACGTTGTGTGACACCACATTCTGCAATTATCCTTAATTTATGAGCATTAGTGTAGAACAGCATTTGCGTTGGAACCACTGGGATGCGTCGCAACGGTTCATCTTCTCCGGTAAATTTTCAATTTAAATTGAAATTTATAGCCTCGATGACACTGTTCATCACCTTTTCACTGAAAACGTACTGTTGCGTTATTTGTCTAACCGTACGATGTCATTTAGGGCTGTACTTGCTTATGTTTCGCTCGGCTTGCGTCGCCTGATACCAACGTTGGAAATGGTTCGGGTGCTGAATGTAATTCTGAAAATTTCACTCTTCCACTCACGCAGCATATTCCTGGTGTTTCATTCCAGTATTTGAGCGCACAGCAATACACGCGTTATTTATCCATTTTTCCAATAACCACGCTTCAATGAAGGCTGTAATCACAAGTAGCATCGTAGTAGAATGCACTAAGGTATAAACAAGCGTGTAGTGTGCTCTTGGTTCCAGCAGTGTGAAACGGTTTGCAGCTTCGCTTCCCCGCTGCTCGATTGTTTCTGAAGGTCGCGATGCTCTTTCTTTTGTGCCTGAGGTATAATTCAATTCAATTTTTAAAACATTATGTACAAACCTGTAACAGTTAAGCTTTTTATTCTTGTAAATATGCATTTCTGTATTTGTTTATTCAATTATGTGTACATTGTCACTATGTGTTGCCGATGGCTAAATTGAGTACACGCTCAAAGGTCAAATAAAAAAATAATAAAAAAATTAAAAAAACTCGACCAATCGCATGTCGTTTGTTTCGCATATCTGATTGGACAGCGAGAAATGCTTTCTGCCGTCTATTACAATTTCTCTTGGAAAAATAAAAGAAAATGTGTGTGGAATCTATTATCTAATGTCGGCAGCAATTGAAATTTGGCTATCAACGGCGCTTGTTACATCATTCACGAACTGAAATGTCGTTGCTCGTATTAGATTCAGTTCAGTTATATCATAACTGCGTCGTGCGTGCGCAAAAACACATGAACTGCCGCTAAACTATATGAAGTACGCAGGTCTGTTGAAATGGCTCACGCACCATCTATTCTAAAAGAGATTCAATGGCTCTAAGCACTATGGGACTTAACATCTGAGGTCATCAGTCCCCTAGACTTAGAACTACTTAAATATAACTAACCTAAGGACATCACACACATCCATGCCCCAGGCAGGATTCGAACCTGCGACCGTAGCAGCAGCGCGGTTCCAGACTGAAGCGCCTAGAACCGCTCGGCCACCGAAGCCGGCTCTAAAAAAGAGATGTAATAGTTCTTCACATCTGATCGGAGTTTCACTGCAATTGGATGAACAGTACAGGAACTCACACTTGACAAAGGAACATATGCATACATACAGTATTATAAAAGTTGTAAATAGCCTGTTTGTATGTTGGCAGTGCTATAGACTGTGTTAATATCACTAACAGCGCTCTGCGCCCTCGGCAAGAGAGTCTATGGTTGGACGGAGTATCAGTTAGCGAGTGGATAGAGAAGTTTATGGACATGTTTTTTTCTTAGTGGAGACTCGGTGTTGGTAGGACATGCATTGTAAAGTGAGACCCAAGGAAATGTAGGATGATGAATGTTGTTGATAGTATCTGGGCAGTGGAATTATTGACAACTATATAATTTTTAGAACTGGATGTCACATGAATAAGGTAAAATTTTCTAAGTACATTGTTTGCTTTTAAAAAAAAAAATGTCCATACACTTCTCTATCCACTCGTCAGTCTATAGCGCTGACAACATACAAACAGGGTATTTACAAAGTGTATGCAGGTACGTATGTTCCACGACACCTACTAAACCGTTAGATAGAGTTCAATCACTCTTGGTGAACGTATTAGTTTCTATCTGGAAATAAATAATGGGGGTTGGGGGTTAGAATGAGCACCTCCTGTTGAGGTGGGGGGTGGTAACGTGGAGAGAGGAGGGGGAGGAAGAGAAGGAGAGACAGAGAGGGGAAGAGGGAGATGGACTCCGATATGGGAGAGGAGGAGGTGTACAGAAGGAGTGGGCAGGGGAAGATGGATTAATGGATTGGAATCAATACATACCCAGGCAACGCCAGGTACTCTGGTAGTGTGTATATATGTACATATATTTAGCGTTTTTATGGTACTAATTATGTTACCAGCGGAAGGAAATAACTAATAATTTGGAAACATCAGTATTGCGTTATTACGACAGCTATAGCTTAACTCCCAAAACTGCAATTGCGACTATACCTTCTTCGTAAGTGAATAACAATGAAATTCAAAGTGCAGCTAGTCTCTGAAGAAAACTTTTTTATATTTTTTCATCTTTTCATAGTTTTAATCGATTTAATAAATGATATACGGTACACAGCAAAGGGCTCGGAAGAGTAGTTGAACGGAATGGACAGTATTTTAAAAGGAGGATATATGTGGAACAGCAAAAACAAAACAAGAAGAAAGGAATGTAATCGAATTAAATCAGGCGATACTGAGGGAATTAGATTACAAAACGAGACACTAGAAGCAGCAGACGAGATTTGCTATTTGGGCAATAAAATAACTGATGATGGCCGAAGTAGAGAGGGCATAAAAATATAGACTGGCAATGGCAACCAAAGTGTTTCTGGAGAAGAGACATTTGTTAACATAGAATATAGATTGAAGTGTCAGGAAGTCATTTCTGAAAGTATTTGTATGGAGCGTAGGCATGTATGGAATTGAAACAAGGAGATTAACAGTTTAGACAAGAAGAGAATAGAAACTTCTCAAATGTGGTGTTACAGAAGAATGCTGAAAACTAGATGAGTAGATCACGTAAGTAATGAGGAGGTACTGAATATAATTGGGGAGAAGAGGAATTTGTGGCGCAACCTAACTAAAAGAAGGGATAGGTTGGTAGGACATGTTCTGAGATACCAGGGGATCATCAATTTAGTAATGGAGGGAAATCTTGGGGGTAATAATCGTAGAAGGAGACCAAAAGATAAATACAGTAAGCAGATTCAGATGGACGTGAGTCACAGTAGCTATTTGGAGATGAGGTTTACACAGGATAGAGTAGTACTAGTAGTAGTAGTAGTAGAAGATCTCTTTTTACAAGGATATAGGACATGTCAAAGTCTTTACAAGTTTAGACCAATTTAAAATAAGCCAATTCGTATGCACACGCATTTACAAATTCCTAGTTAGAGACAATCATTAAATGTACTCCTGGTATACAATACTTCGTTTACAAATAACTTATTAAATAATGTAATGCCACATTGTTCACTCATATCCCACTGTCATTCACTGCACACACTACACACACATTGTTTTATAACACTTCACTCACTACACACACAAACAAACAGACATTGGTAATCTGTGGGCCACTTTCTGTACTGCAACTTCCCATTTGCTCTCCTGAAAAACTGAATCATCATCCCTCTATAATGAGTGAGACGTTGAGCTCAGAAAGAAGAAGAGGTGTTAGTACTGTGCTATGCATAGCTTGGGAATAAGTTTTTCTAGAGAAGGAAAAAAAAAGAAAAACATGGTGTAAAGGTGTTATGTGGGCTGTTGGATGTTTTATAATCATTATTATTATTATTTATTTGTATAACACTTTTTTTACCAAACCCCTACTCTGTTTTATCTAAGTAATCCATCAATGTATAATGTGTATTACATAACAGGTACTTTTTAGTATCATGAAGAGCTGCACCTTACCAGCCTTTGGTCCGAAGACCACAACATCAATAAACAGTAAAATTTTGTGGGACTAGATAATAAGCCTCAAATTCCAAAATTGTTCTAGAAAGCTGTTTGCACGGTTTAGTTATCACAAAATTTTCCTCAGAACGACCTGCACCACATGTCAGCCTAACGATCCAGAGATATTGTATTCGGCCCTGCTGCAATCGCCACTGCTTCTACCAGTGGACACCTACCACAACAAACTCCCACATTGATTTCGCCATAGGAATTCAATCAAAACAAAAGTTCTTACAAAATGGATAATCAGTAGCGTGCGCAGTGACCAAACCACAGCAAATGACCATAACTGACTGTTTTTTCTACTTACTCAATGAATGGTGTCCTTTCATGTAGCGGAATTTTGTACGCCGTGTCGTAATCGAAGTTATTCATGACCAGCCAGATCATCTCCTGGCTCCAAGTAGTGCCTGTAGACAGAAATGTGACGTGTTTTAAAGTCTCCTTCGTCTCACTGGGACTTTATGATAAAAAAAGCTGTAGAAATTCGAATGTGTAACGGCAAAGTGACAATGGCCTCTTAGTAGAGGCCTTGGAGCCACATATTACACATATATTTAACAACCTACCGGAGAAAATAGCGAAGTATGAGGCTGAATTAAATAACTTTCTGCTCAGCTCCAATCTCTCTATTCCCCTGAAGAGCACATTGACAGTAAGTCTGAAGACTATTACATTACAGGAGAGCTTCTGTAAAGTTTGGAAGGTAGGAGACGAGGTACTGGCGGAATTAAAGCTGTGAGGACGGGGCGTGAGTCGTGCTTGGGTAGCTCAGTCGGTAGAGCACTTGCCCGCGAAAGGCAAAGGTCCCAAGTTCGAGTCTCGGTCCGGCACACAGTTTTAATCTGTCAGGAAGTTTCACTATTACATTAATTTACCATGTAATTAATATCTACACTGTAATACTGTAACATTTCATAATGTTAAGTTCCTTAATTATATTGTCTTAATATAATTCGTTGACTTATTTCCAAACCCCAGAGACCAGCCCTACCTGGTAACAGTGTGGTATCGTCCAAAGATCGTGGTGCCACACCACAGTCAGCAAACCCCATCGATACAACAGACATTAGCGATGTCTCGCTGCAATGTGCAACGATGAATGGGAGAGGCTGGAGGAGACACGCCCCTCTCTCAGCACAGCATTGCCCTCATGCGGAGGTCAATATAGAACCGAGCATGGAAGCGCTCTGCGCATTTCGTGACCTCATCTGAAGCAGTCATCATCTTCGAGTAGGACTGAAGTATTCCTCGAGTCTCAGATGGAAATGTATTTTTGTAAATGTTCATCATTGTTATTAAAGAAAAGATTTTGATAACACAGGCCAACGAGGGAAAAACTTTTTTGCTGAAAATACCTTATTCTTATGTTTTTTAGGGTGGGAAATCCAAATATGATACTTAAAAAACTGTATCACCCACTATTTCCTTACATTTTACAGTTAAATTTATTAAATTAAGCGATTTTTAAAGAATTTAACAGCTTTTAAATAGTTAAAATAATTTAAAAAGGAGGTGTAACGAATGTAGATGACGTTGGTAGCACTGCTGAAAAACCATTGTTGGCAAAAAGAGGTCGATTCTATTTTGATGTTAACAGATGGTGTTTTGTTTACTGCCAACCTAACTTCACTTTCCCGTTTCCTGTACATGTGCTCAGTACAATATCTTATAGTGGTTGTACAAACTCTGCTGACTGTGTTTGTTATATTTGTGATGAATTTGTGCTTAAAAAACACCAAAGAAACATAGGCTTTGTGAAAAAGCTTTATCTATTATACTTTGGATCTAATCTTGGTGATCAAGATAAATTTTGGGCGTCAGATAAGGTATGTTATGTGTGTGTTGAAGATCGGAGAAAATGGTCGAAAAAGGAGAAAAAAGCCTTTAGATTTGCTGTTCCTATGATATGGAGGGAGTCTTTAAAACCTGACGAGAAGAACATTCTACGCAAAAACGATGTAGATCCAAAAAACGTACTTCTACCACCTCTAAACGTAAAGTTAGGCCTAATAAAACAGCTTGTAAAGGCTTTGCCTAAAGATGGACTATGTTTTACGTATCTCTACCAAAAGTTTCCACACCTTTCAGAAGCTAAACTAAAAGAAGGCGTCTTTGTCGGACCTGACATTAGAAAATTGATGTTTGATGTTAACTTTGAATCCACAATGACCTTAAAAGAGAAAGAAGCATGGGTATCATTTAAGCAAGTCGTTACAAAGATCTTAGGACATGAAAAAGACCCAGAATATGTTTCTATTATAGCTATAATGTTAAAGAAATTTAAAACTTTAAGATATTTAATGAGCATGAAAGTTCACTTTTTGAACAGTCATCATGATTACTTCCGGACAATATGGGAGATGTTAGTGAGGAGCTAGGAGAGCGTTTTCAACAGGACAGTAAAGTGATGGAAAAACGCTACCAAGGCCTCTGGAACACCAACATGATGAGGGACTACTGTTGGCCACTTCACCGAGAAGTTCAGGAAGCGACTCATCGTAGGAAAAGCGACACAAAAAGCTTCAATGAATAAAGAGAAAGAAAATACAAACCAATTCCAACTGACAAGTGAAACATCTATTAACAAATATCATTGTTTTAAGTAGCTTACTGTAAATACAAACCATGCTTATGTTGTAAGAAAGCATTTGATTAATTTCCCCGTTTAGTATAGCATTGGATTTTTTACTATATTATAAAAAGCATATTGCTCGAAAACTATGGGTGATACAAAAAACTAAGTCTAGATTTTCTTTCAGCTCATAAAAATCTATGAAGATGATCTATCAAAGTAAAGAAAGTTTAAAAAAATTCGTTAGCCTGTGTAATCAGTGCATCAAGCGTTGCTTTCATAGTCAGTGATAGTTGTAAATTTTCAGGCACTCCAGTGGCAAAGCATCGTATCAAGTTAAATAAATCTTTTTATCATTCAAGCAATAAAGTAAAATAATATCTCATCAGTTGTTGTTCCAATAAACCAACTCCCCAAGCAATCAAAAAATCCTCAGTTGTGGCTGGATGACAGCAGTTTCGTCTGGTCATAACAACCGTTATATCGAACACTGAAAGCCTACCATCGTCTTGAAAAATTCTACTAATGTTCTGAACTTTCGAAAGTTGTACCCAGATTTTAGCAAATATTTAGGTATGTTGTCTGATAACGCAATCTGGTTGGTAATTCCTACCGACGATGGCAGGTCGCTCGTAAATGGAACGGGGAACTTCATTTAACGGTTCCTGACCAGTAATACTGCAGCGTTAATACATCACTGTGTAATGAGTTTGACCCTGTTGGTACAAAATCGTGCTAGACAATGTAACGGCGTCTGTATACTACGAAACTGAGCACCCGGAATAAGAACTTTCAACTCATAATAAGCAACGACAAAAATTACAGTGAAGAAACTGATGTGGCGATGCCGTTGCTTCGAACTGCATGCGTCGGCCAACTCCAGCTTTCGCGACTTATCTGACAGCTGTAAATGCTACGAAAGACAAGAGGAAACTGCATGCGAGATACAGAAGTGCGCATCTTATTGTGGAGGTATAATAAAAGCACACAATGCCCCGTTGTTGCAAGTTCAGACAAAGTGAACTGTTTAATATAATGAAAAGACGAAAGCTAATGCTCAAAATTCTGTACACGGTAGATAACACCATGCAGGCGATTACAACTTCGTTCAAATACTACACAAAATTTATCGATAATATTACCAGAAATACACTAATTCGTGCACATACCCCACATATAATTATAACAAGAAGAACCCAGAGATGGCAGAGGAATTCTGGGAAGATCTGGAAGAAACTACTAGCAAAATCCCCAAGAATCACGTAAAAGTGTTGTTAGGGGATTTCAATTCCCACTTAGGCAAGGGAAGAAAATTCCGAAACATGGCAGGGAAACACGCGGCTCACAAGAGAACAAACAAAAATGAAGAGAACTTGATAAATTTCTGCAGGAATTTTGAGCTGAAAATTACCTAAACGCAATTCCAGAAACCACCCAGAAAATTAGTAAATCCTCCCAACAATGCTCTACGAGAACTTCAGATAGGCCACGTAGCAATGTCTATGAAAAACGCTAGAGAAATACTGAACGTAAGAACTAGGAAATGAGTTTTTGGGTCTGATCATCACCTTCTCTAAATCTAAGCAAAATTTATACCCAACAGACAAATCAAGAGAACCAACAGACCTTTCAGAACAGATCCAGAGCACCTGCATCTGAACAAGAAAGAAATAATAGAAGAAATTAAGAAAATCAACAGCAACAACTGGACAGAACTATCGGAAAAAATGAGAGAACTGATAAAACTGGGGCAACCACCGAGAAAAAGGAAACGTCGATGGTGGAACATGACATGCGACAGAGCCATAGAAGACAGAATACAAGCCTGGAAAAATTTAACAGCGATAGAACACAAGAAAAATGGGAAGAATTCAAAAGGATACAGAAAAACACTTCAAACATAATCCGCAGAGAAAAAAGAGGTTACGAGAACAGCAGGTTGAAGGAAGTAGAAGAGGACTTCACCAGAAACAACACACGGAATTTTTACAGAATTTTCCGAGAAAATATGACCGCGTATTAACCTCCAAGCTTGTGCTTCAAAAGACAAGATGGAACGCTGGAGACAAATACGAAGAATAACTGTTAAATATTAGCTCGATACTCATACTACTCAACTATGATGAACCAAAACAGAGATTACAGTTTACAAACCCAGAACCTAGCCAGGACTCCGAACCCCCAACGCACGAGGAAATAGTGAAAATAATAAAATCATTGAAAAATAACAGAGACTAGGAGCAGATGGACTGATTGCAGACATATGGAAATTAGACCACGAAAACATTACACCCAAAATACACAGAATAAACAAAAACATCTGGGAAACAGAAAAGTTGCCAGAAGAATGGAAGTCACCCCTAATACACCCCCTCCACAAGAAAGAAGACGAAACAGAGCCTAATAACTGTAGAGGAATTTAGTTACTGCCAGACATACAAAATTCTATCCAAAGCTCGGTTAAATCGCGTAGAACCTCAAATAGATCCACATATCAGAGGGTACCAAGCAGGGTTCAGGAAGGGAAGATTATGCAGGGAACAGATCTAGTGCCTGAGAACAATATTAACAATGACAAAGTCCAGAAACACCGCTATAACATTTGTTGATTTCAAGAAGGCCTACGATTCCATAGACAGAGAAACACTTTTCAGTACACTGGTAGAAATGAAGGCAGACAACAAGATCAGGAAACTAATCCAGGAAACATTAGCAAATCCAAAATCCAAAGTGAAGTTCATGGGAGAGACCTCGGAACCGTTGGAATCAAGAAAGGAGTGAGACAGGGGGATGACCTGTCACCCATTTTATTTAACGCAGTTCTAGAGAAAATAATAAGGACGTGGTACAAAGGAGTCAATGGGGTAAAGATGGGGAGACGCAAAAATAAAACCATCAACATAAAATGTCTGGCCTTTGCCGATGATATAGCCATCATAAGAAATAACAGAAAAGAGGCCAAAGAAGCCCTAGAGACATTACATGGAATCGCAGCCAGAACAGGAGTACAAATTTCGTATGAAAAAATCCAGTACATGGACACAAAATGCACAGACAGAAACCCACTGGTAACAAAGTATGTAAAGATAGCGCAAGCTGAAAGTTTCAAATACCTGGGAGAGATTATACAGAAAACAGGACTAAATTCGACAGCCAATGAAGAAAGAGTTGCAAAGTAACAAACGCTTACAGACTTACATGGAACCATTACAACAAAAGAAGTATTTCCGTTAATGCCAAATTAAGACATTACAAAAAAGTATTCTTACTTGAAGCCTTGAATGCCTCAGAAACGACAGTAATCAGGGGAAAGAACGAAAATCAAGGAAATGGAAAAGCAAGAGGAAAAATCTGAGAAAGATCTATGGGCCAGTTCAGAGACAGGGGATCTGGATAAAAAGACCAACAAAAGAACTGTACAAACAGATGGAGACAATTACAAACAACATCATAAAAAGAAGGGCTAAATTCTATGGGCACATTTATAGGATGAACGAAAATAGGCTGATCAAGAAGATGAGTAATACGATGAAAACTGACTTGGCAAAGGAAACCATAAAAGACCTCAAGAAACTAAATATCTCCAGAGAAGAAATAACGAACATAGAAAAATATAGAGAAAAAATCAGGAAACAGAAATTCGAGGAAACACCAAGGGAGAAGAAACCAGGAAAGAAGTGGACAGAAGAGAGGAAGAAGAAACACAGTGAATATATGAGAGGTTTTTGGTAAGAGAAAAGAAAGAGACAAAAAAGTGCCATCAAAATTGATTGCGTTTTAACGCTCTTCTAAATGGGGAATTAACGATAATAATAATTACCAGAAAACAAAACACTAAAATCGTTCTTCTTTTCTTAAGTTGAGAGACAAGTAAGCTGCAACCAATGTTCAAGGCTGTGATACTTGGCCACATGGTTCCGATCTCATCACTCAGGAAAACTGGTTTACATTACAGTTTGAATAAGTTAGACTGTGAGAACTTATTCCCTACACACATGACTCACAAATTTCACCATCTGCAAGGACCGAAAGTGATGTGAGTGAAACGTACTTTGTCAGACTAAAAGTATTCAGTGACGTCACCCAATCATATGGACAGCACGTTGAAGCCGTGGATTTGCATCGCCCTAGTGGAAACTGTGATCAGAACGTCCACGCTACACAAACGCTGGCCCAAGAGTGCAAGAGTGCCTTCCTGTCCAAACACGTTCTCTAGAAATGTAGTAGTGTGGCCTCTGATTGGCCGCAGCGTGTCAAAGACTTTGAGGTGTGCAAGATGCATCATGCGACTGCCTATTCCACTCAGAGGAATGCTGCCTGGCAGACTACAATACTTTGACATGAAAACAGAACACAAGCGCCTGGCTCACCTGCACGACCATTGAAAGAAGCCACAACGAGCAGCTGACGCCTTTCAGTACAACTGACGTAATGAAGAGGAGAATTACAATATAAAGACGATCAGTTGCTGAGAGTTATCAAATTATGAGTGAAAATTTGTTAACTAGAAGTATTAGTCAAATCAGCTTTTCAATAACAACACTGTAATTAAAATGCTTACAGCACCTTACAGTAATCCCAGTACCACAGAGGGCATGTGATAAAAGGTTTACCAAAGCATTAGCTTAATAAGCGAAGATTATAAAATACTGACAATAAACTATTATCTGCAGAAGTAATAAACAATTGATATTAACCAACCCACTTAAAAATTTGTTCTGGGTTGTCTGGAAATTTACAAACGCTTGAAACAATATATGACATGGCGAAGAAATAAAATTTGAGATTTATGGCATTTGTAGCTTCACAATAAGCTTTCAACAATGATGGAGCTAACATTCACTTTGGAATTCTGAAGCCACAGTCATCTACAACTAGAAGAGAAACCACACTGCAGCTCGAATCGAAGGAGCGAAAGGGAGAGATAATTTAGAACAGAGTGTAACAGGCTCGTAGCCTATCCTCATTGTTACTCAATATGCACAGAGAAACCATCGAAAGAAACTGACGATAAACTGGAAAAGGGATTAAAGTTCCGGGAGAAGAAATAAAAGCTTTGAGATTTATCGATTACGTAATTCTGACGACAAACGACCTAGAAATGTGCTGAACGGAATGCATAGAGGTCCTGTCAGAGAGGTCACAGTTCGTAGTAATTGACGGAAAGTCATCGAGTAAAACATAAGTGATTTCAGGCGTTCCCCAAGGTAGTGTTATAGGGCCTTTGCTGTTCCTTATCTATATAAACGACTTTGGAGACAATCTGAGCAGCCGTTTTCGGTTGTTTACAGATGACGCTGTCGTTTATCGACTAATAAAGTCATCAGAAGATCAAAACAAACTGCAAACGGTTTAGAAGAAATATCGGAATGGTACGAAAAGTGACAGTTGACCTTAAATAACGAAAAGTGTGAGGTCATCACAGGAGTGCTAAAAGGAACGCGTTAAACTTCGGTTACACGATAAATCAGTCTAATCTAAAAGCCGTAAATTCAACTAAATACCTCAGTATTACAATTACGAACAATTTAAATTGGAAGGAACACACAGAAAATGTTGTGGTGAAGGCTAACCAAAGACTGAGTTTTATTGGCAGGACACTTAGAAAATGTAACAGACCTACTAAGGAGACTGCCTACGCTACACTTGTCCGTCCACTTTTACAATACTGCTGCACTGTGTGGGATCGTTACCAGATAGGATCGACTGAGTAGATCGAAAAAGTTCAAAGAAAGGCAGCAAGTTTTGTATTATCGCGAAATGTTGGAGAGAGTGTCACAGAAATGATACAGGATTTGAGCTGGAAATCATCAAAAGAATGGCGTTTTTCGTTGCGACGGAACCTTCTCACGAAATTCCAATCACCAACTTTCTCCTCCGAATGCGAAAATATTTTGTTGACATCGACATACATAGGGAGGAACGACCACCACGATAAAATAAGGGTAATCGGAGCTTGTACGGAAAGATATAGGTGTTCATTCTTCCCGCGCGCTATTCGAGGTTGGAATAATAGAGAATTGTGAAGGTGGTTCGATGACCCCCCGGCCAGGCACTTAAATGTGATTTGCAGAGTATCCATGTAGATGTAGATGTAGACATAGTGTTCTGAAAAAGAGTTTATAAGATGAGCATCGACGAAAGTAAACCAAAGATAACGAAGATTGCTCTGGTGTCGCTGAGACAATTAGATTAGAAACTGAGACACTGAAAATACATTAACTGAAAAAAAGCAACACCGAAAAATTATTATTGTAGAGTAATTAGATTTTGCAAATAAATTTGTCTAGGTAGCATATTTAAGTAATTAGCCTAGCTCAATCACAGATTAATGCAAGCACGAGGCAAGTCATTGCAAACGTGAACTGCTGATACATTAATAACCGGTATAATCGCCAGAATATTGAATTCAAGGACGAAAACGTGCATTAATTGTGTCTTAACGTTGCCAGATGTCAGTTTGTGAGGTGGAGTTTCATGCCTGTTGCATTTGGTCTGTTAATGCAGGGGCAAAATGGCTCTGAGCACTATGGGACTTAACTTCTGAGGTCATCAGTCCCCTAGAACTTAGAACTACTTAAACCTAACTAACCTAAGGACATCACACACATCCATGCCCAAGGCAGGATTCGAACCTGCGACCATAGCGGTCACGTGGTTCTAGACTGTAGCGCCTAGAACCGCTCAGCCACGCCGGCCGGCAATGGAGGGGCAGCTAATGCTGTTTGTGGATGGGGTTGGAGCTGTCACCCATTGATGCCCCATTTGCGCTCGATTGCAGAGAAGCCTGGTGAACGAGCAGACCAAGGCAACATGTCAACACTGTAGAGCATGCTGGGCTACAGCAGCAATATGTAGGCGAGCGTTATCCTCAAGGAAAATACCCCCGGAATGCTGTTCAGGAATTGCAGCAAAACAGGTCGAGTCACGACACTGGCGAACAAATTTGCAGTCAGGGTCCGTGGGACAACCACGAGACTGATCCTGTTGGCATAACTCGAGGTGTAGGTCCAGAATGTCTAGTACGCAGGCAGGTTGGCTAAAGGTCCTCAACTGGCCTCCTTCTAACCAACACAGGGCTGTCACTGACATCGAGGGAGCACCAGCCTGCATTAGAAAACACAACAGAAATCCACTCTGCCTTCCAATGAGCTCTCGCTGAATACGCAATTGGCAGTAGTTTGGGAACAGTGGAACGCACACTGAGGACGTCTGGCTGGGAGCTGTTCTTGAAGTAAAAGATTTGTAACAGTTCGTTGTTTCACTGTGATGCCAATTGGTATTCAGATTCCTGCTACATATTCAGTACGATACGCCAGAACCATACACTGAACACAATGGACTTCCAATCTCAGTAGTGCCATGTGGTCATCTGCTGCCAGCAATCATGTACAGTGGCTACATTCCTGCCATGTCTTTCTGCAATACCGCAGAAGGATCATCCAGCTTCTCGTAGCCCTATTACACGGCCTTGTTCGAACTCAGTGAGGTACTGATAATGACGCCTTAGTCACCTTAAGCGGATTCTCGACTAACATCAACTCACCAGGTCCAATCTCAAAAATAACTACTGCTCAGCTCAGTTACAGCTTATACTTAAAGCAAACCTGATTTGCATTCTCATAGTGGCTTTACTAGCACCCATCAGAGTAGCTGAGAGCTCTAAATGAGCTACTTACTGGACTCTGGTAGGCGCGCTGGCCCCAGATAGAATCCACCCAGCGGATTAACGATGACGGGTGGTGTGCCGGCCAGCCTGGATGTGGATTTTAGGCGGTTTTCCACATCCCAATAAGTGACTGCCAGGCTGGTCTCCACGTCAAGCCTCAGTTACACGACTCGCAGACATTTGAAACACATTCATACTATTTCACGATTTACACTGAATGCGGACACCTGGGGTACACTAATTCTGTCCCGGGGGGTATGGGGTGGTGGCAGGAAGGGCATCCAGCCACCCCTTAAAATTAACCATGCCACATCTGTATTTAACCCTGCCGACCCTGCACACAATGCAGTGGCAAAAGAAAGAAAGAAAGTGGCTTTACTAGCACCCGCCAGAGTAGCCGACAGCGCTAAATGCGCTACTTCCTGGACTCGGGTAGGTGCGCCGGCCCCAGATGGAATCCGCCCAGCGGATTAACAACGACAGGCAGTGTGCTGGCCAGCCTGGACGTGGTTGTTAGGCGGTTTTCCACGTCCCACTAGGTGACTGCCAGGTTGGTCCCCACGTTCCGCCTAGTTACATGGCTTGCAGACATCTGAAGATGTTCGTACTTTTCCGTGGATTACACTAGTCGCAGACAGTTGGGGTCCATTAATTCCGTCCCGGTGCGGTACGGGGTGGCTGGAGGTAGGGCATCAAGCCACCCCTTAAACTAACTTAGCCAAATCCGTTTAACCATGCCGACCCTGTGTGATGCGGGAAAAGGCGCAAGCGAGAGAGAGAGAGAGAGAGAGAGAGAAAGAGAGAGAGAGTGGCTTTACTGGCACCGCTCTTATGCGACTGAAGCGAAATTCGAACAGACATCATCTTTCAGCTGTAGAAACACTCAAACCAACTTTCGTGTTGCCCTGGTGTCGCGATTGTTTTCCGTGAGTGTGGTATATGCTGTTGGGACAGTAAAACGACTGACGACAGCGTAGTAAGTGAGCAAGAGGAAGATGAAAAAAAAATGTCGTGTGACTAGGGCCTCCCGCCGGGTAGACCGTTCGCCGGGTGCAAGTCTTTCGATTTGACGCCACTTCGGCGACTTACGTGTCGCTGGGGATGAAATGATGATGATTAGGACAACAACCAGTCCCTGAGCGGAGAAAATCTCCGACCCAGCCGGGAATCGAACCCGGACCCTTAGGACGGACATCCTGTCGCGCTGACCACTGAGCTACCGGGGGCGGGCAAGAGGAAGATTACATGGACATATAGAATGTGTAATAAAGAGGTATTGGCTTTGATTGGGGAAAAAGGAACTTCATGGCACAATGTGACTAGACGAAAAGGTCAGTTGATAAGTTAATGGAACACATCCTGAGCCTTCGAGGAACAGTCTGAAATCGGAGGAAATTGTATGTGCGTGTTTCAGGGGGTGTATTGTAGAGGAAAACAGAGACAGGTTCAGATGAATGAATGGAACAATAGTCATACAGCGATGAAGATTTGTGCTCATTAGAGTACTGTGGTGAACTGCATCAAACAGATCTTGCGATAAATGACTGTAACAGAAAAACTGACTACGTGCACGTTCTTTGGAGAGAATTCTCAGTTTGGCAGACTGGGCTCACCGCACTTTGGGTAGGTGACTATCCAGACGTCGTCTGGCCTGACCTCGAAGTCGATCACCCTCTGGGCGACGTCCATGTAGAGCGTGGGCATGACGCAGCTGGATGGCGACAGCCTGACGTACTCCTGGTTGTAGACGCCGGTGACCTTGCTCAGGAACTCCCGCATCCGCGGCGTGTCGAGCGGCTCCGCCGAAACCGACATCTCGTCAAGCGTCGCCTCGCTCCCTGCAAGGAATTGGTACAGCTGTGACTGGCCTTTGAGCAGCTATTTAAGGACAAAACATTGAGAATACAGTATGTCTTACACCCATCATGCAATAGAAACTTCAACAGTGTTTCCCGTTAATGTAGCTTCACAAAGTAAAAGTCAGAGTAAGAAGGTAAGTGTACTGTGACCAAAATGTTTTTTATTTTTATTTTTATTTTTTTAGGACTGGCAACACTGAGTGATAGTGGCGGATCCCCTCACGAGGGTGAGCGTCGCAAGAGCACAGTAGTACGTGAACTCATGTTGTGGTGTGGAACTGCGTGAAAGATGTGGGAGAGACCCCGCCAAGTGCGAACCAGGTGCCAGGTGCTGCGACCCGTTTGCTTCTAGCAGGGAGAATAGGAATTCCCGAAATTTTTTCGCGGATCAAAACGGTTCATGGCGAAGGTTTCACGAACAGTGCGAGTGAATTGAAGTGGTGTAGAGACTTTAATGGAGACAGAAAAGATGTTCATGACGAACAGAGGTGTGGAAGACCTTCCATTCTGAATGATGAGTTGGTGCAAAAAATGGAGGAAACTGTTCGTGAAGACCACCGATTGACACTGGATAAAATTTGTGCGATGTTTCCACAACTCTCCAGCACTCTGTTATACCAGACCTCACAGAAACGCATGGATACTGGAAACTGTGCCCTAGACGGCTCCCAAAAGATCTGACGGAGCAGCACAAGAAAAATCCGGTTAATAGCAACCGCGAGTTTCTTGAGCGACTTGAATTGGGAAGTGAGAATTTTCTGAGCTGTGCTATGACAGGATATGAAACAATGGTTGCCCATTACACGTCTGAGACAAAAAGACAGTCGTCAGAATGGGCATCACACCAATTTCCCATCAGACAAAAAATTCAAAAGCACAATTTGGAGCAAATACAAACGTGAACTTAGTGTTTTGGGGCTGAAAAGGTATAATTTTGGTCGAATTTCTATCTCATGGGAAGGCCATCAATGCACAACGATACTGTAAGACCCTAAGAAAACTCTAAAGGAGCGCTCAAAACAAAAGGAGTCGAATGATGACGAGAGGCTCACACAGCCTTAGCCAGCAAGCAACTCTTGGATTCATTTGGTTGGGAAGTTTTGAACCACTCCCGTATTTTCCATGACTTAGTCCCTTCAGGTCACCATATTTTGGCGTCCCTGAAGGCGCGCACGAGTGGAATTAAATTTTCAACCGACGAGCAGGTACAGGAAGAAGTCCTGAAGTTGAGGAGGAACTGACGGGGGAGTCCTTCGAGGAGGGCATAAAGAAGATTGTGCCACGGCTTACCACAGGTACTGAAAGAGATGGCGATTATGTCGAAAAATAGTCCGCAAGCTTATCAACAATGCCGTGTAATGGTTTTAAAATCATTTTTTCATAATAACCTGGTACATTTAGTTCCTTGACTGCCTCGTAGAATAATAGGTCCACTGTTATTTGTCACATATGAAACGGATGTGTCATTTAACATTAATCGGGCAAATTTTTTTCTTTAGCTGATGACACAATTATTACAACAAAATCACAGCACGTTGATACACCTTAGAAAAACAGTGCAGCAGCGATTCTGTGTGGTATTCTGTATTCGGCCAGATTCTCGTAGGTTGCCGGACGTATGGGGCACCAAGTTTCTACGCAGGTCACGGAATTTCCGTAAATTCTGGACTGGTAGTTTGTGTATTGATAATGGAAGCAAGACTAAAGAAAAATCATGACACGTTAATAGGATTTGTCCACTTGGAAAAAGCGTTCGTAATGTAGAATGGTGCAAGACGTTCGAAATTCTGAGGAAAACAGGAGTAAGCTGTATTGCGAGACGGGTAATGTACAAAATGTACAAGAGCCAAGAGGGAACAATAAGAGTGCACGACCAAGAACGAAGTGCTAGAATTAAAAAGGGTGTAAGACAAGGATGTAGTCTTTTACCCCCATTGTTCAATCGGTACAAGGTTCAGGGTTGGAATTAAAATTCAGGGTGAAAGGATATGAATGATAAAATTCCCTCATGACTTTGCTATCCTGAGTGATCTACTGAATGTAATGAACAGTCTAATAAGTATAGAATATGGATTCAGAGTAAATCGAAGAAAGACGACAGTAATGAGAAGTAGCAGAAATGAGAACAACGAGAAACCTAACATCAGGATTGACGGTCACGAAGTAGATGAAGTTAAGGAATTGTACTGCCTAGGCAGCAAAATAACTAACGACGGACGGGGCAAGAGGGACGCCAAAAGCAGACTAGCACTGGCAAAAAGCGCACTCGCGGCCAATAGAAGTATACTAGTGTCTTACCTAGGTTTAATTTGAGCAATAAATTTCTGAGAATATACGTTTGGAGCACAGATTTGTATGGTAGTGAAATATCGACTGTGGGAAAATCGGAACAGAAGAGAATCGAAGTATTTGAGATGTGATGTTACAGACGAATGTTGAAAATTAGGTGGACTGATAAGGTAAGGAATGAGGAGGTTCCGCGCAGAATCGGAGAGTTAAGGAATTTGTGAAAAACACTGACAAGGAGAAGGGACAGGATGATAAAGTATCTGTTAAGACACCAAGGAATTACTTCCTTAGTGCTAGAGGGAGCTGTAGAGGGCAAAAACTGTAGAGGAGTGCAGAGATTAGAATACATTCAGCAAATAATTTAGGACGTAGGTTGCAAGTGCGACCCTGACTTGAAGAGGTTGGCACAGGAGAGGAATTCGTGGTGGACCTCATCAAACCACTGACTGATGAGGTGGCACCCGACAGCTACCGGACGTGTTCCATCGGATTCAGATCAAGCGAATACGCAGGCCAAGAAAGCAATGTGAGTTCAGTATCATGCGCCTCAAACCACTGTAACATGATTCTTGTCTTTCGAGACAGACAGCCATCCTGCCAGAAGATGTCATCGTCATTGTTAAACACATCAAGCATCAAGCAGGGGAATGTGTTACAGAACAAACTTATACGTACACTGTAAAAGTCGTTCACCAAAACGTACAGTCCCTACCAAACAAACTTGATGAAATAAATGTGCTTCTTAACAATGAGTGGAAGGAGGTATCACTTTCATGTTTTTGTGAGCACTGGCAAGAGAGGGACCATTTACAGTATTCAAACATAACCTGTTTCACTCTGGCAAACTACTTTTGCAGATCAGTGTCAAAGCTTGGAGGAAGCTGCAGTTATGTAAAGGAAAACATAGACTATAAGATAATAGACTGTGTAAATCAGTTAGGAAGTGAAAAACACTTTGAAGCCTCAGCTATTGAAATAACATCAGGAAAAGCTATAATAATGTGTGATTACAGATAACCATATAGCAGTGTAAACATTTTCTTTAAAAAACTTGACTAGGGAAACTTAAAAATACTTGCAAAACTATAGTTCTGTGTGGCGATTTGTGTATTGACCTCTTAACACACAGCTCCCAGAAAGTAAAATTCTTTAATATTATTCAATAATACAACCTGTGCACTAAAACAAACTCCCCTACACACATAACAAAAACTAGTGCTACACTTATTGATCAGATCTTTGTAAACACAGACATGCACACCTCAGAAAACTTTAATACTGGCTACAGTGACCACAATGCACAGCTACTTGTCATACGCGGAAGTATTGACTTGTCTGGGAATGGAAGTGTTATCTACAAGAGAAAATTCAGCATGCAAAATATTGAGCACTTCAAACATATGCTAAGTACCCACTCGTAGAATAAAAGCTACAACAGCTACAACACAGATGAAAAGCTGGATAATTTCATGGAAATTTACAGGCATTGTTTAGAAATTGCATTTCCAAAAAAGAAAATAAGTTCTAAAGGCCCCATAAAACCCAAAACATGGATTATATCAGGGACCAAAGTATCACGTAGAAGAAAAAGAGAACTTTTTGCACTATCAAAAACAGATAGCAGCCCTGAATTTGCTCACTACTTCAAAAAATACAAGTTAACTCTGAGTCATGTAATAAGGGAAACAAAATTAAGGGAAAATGACAAACTTATTATGGAATCATCAAACAAAGCTAAGACAATGTGGAACATGGCACAGAGACTTACTGGAAAGGTGGAAACACACAAAAATATTCTATTGTTACAGGTGGGCAACAAGATCACTGATCCAAAATTACTTACTACACCAATATTGCTGGTGAGCTAGTGAAGGAACAAATGGGAAAAACATCAAACAAAATATTACAGGAAATTTCTGGAAATAGTGTAACAAATACATCCATGTTCCTTCGACCAATAAGTAGGGAAGAACTGTGAAACACCATAAAATCATTAAAAAATAAATATTCAGCCGGAGTTGACGATGTGCCAGACTATATTATAAAAGTATCAGCTGAACAGATGCTCGTACCACTGCTAGATATATGCGATTCTTCATTAGCAAGTGGTATTTTCCCACAATAGTCAAAAACTGCAAAAGTTGTACCCCTTTACAAAAAGGCCTGTGGCACTCTTCTCAGGTTTTTCAAAAATCATTGAAAAACTAGTTCTGCCACAATTAACTGATTTCTTTACCAAAAAAATTATGATCTCAGGATGTCAGCATGGCTTCAGGCCTCAGTGCAGTACTGAAACAGCCACTTTTAGGCTCATAAATCGTATTTTAAATTCAGTGGATAATCACAAAAATGTTTCGGGGATTTTTCTCGGATTTAACAAAAGCATTTGATTTAATATACCATGAAATTCTCCTAGTGGCTGAAATCCTACCTAGAAAATCCAAGCTTATCAATCGAAACCTTCCACATTAACCCACGGTGTACCACAAGGCTCAATTTTAGGTCCCTTTCTCTTCTTAATTTTCATAAACGACTTCCCCCTACACGTTCAACACTCCAAACTAGTGCTATTTACAGATGACACGAAAATATTAATTGAAGTTGAAAACGAAATGGCTCTAAGTTTAAATGCTAAAGTCACAAATGAAAATGTCACATAGTGGTTTATGAGGAATAAATTACTGATAAACCCTCAAAAAACAGTCGTGTTACACTTCCATACACAACAAAATAAAAACCCATTAAAACCAAACATGTCCATGGAAAACCAAAGAATTAACAGTGTCACTGAAACAAAATTTCTTGGCATCTACTTAAAAAGCCAATCTTAAATGGAATTCCCACATCACATCATTAAACTCTAAACTATCGAAAATGACTTATGCGATGAGGATTATATGGTACAACACAAGTACTGAAACAGTTAGAGCGGTGTATTACGATTGCCTACACTCCCTATTGAGATATGGCATCGTATTCTGGGGAAATTCTCCTCATAGCATAACAACATTCTGGAAACAAAAAAAGATTGTGAGGATAATGAAAAATGCTAACAGCTGAAAATCATGCAAACCATTCTTTAAAGAATTGTCATGTACCTAAAAACAAAACATGCTAAAAAATGGAAATGTATTTATTGGAAATAAATCTGTACTTGAACACCAGACAAGGGCAAGTAGTGACATACACAGACATCATTGTTATACCACACTGTGCAAGAAAGGTGTATATCAGTCAGGTTCACATTTGTTCAATAAGCTGCCAAGTAACTTAAAGGCCACAAAGAAAATCCATAGCTTTAAAAAATCTTTAACTTCATATCTCCTGGAAAACTGTTTTTACTCAATAACACAGTATCTTGTAAAATAAGTTAATTGTCGTTGTAACAATATAAAAATGTAATGTAACGATATAGAAATACAACAACATTACAATGTAACAATTAATAAATGTAATGTATACAATCAATGTAACAGTATATTAATGTAATGTTATTTTGTCCAACATCTAGGGTAATGTACCTCATGGATTCAGGATGTAAATAAAAAAAAATAAATAAAAAAAGCGATGGATGTAGTCCAGAATAATTTCCATTTAGTCAGCTGCTCCCATTCTGAATTCGATAAATACTACAGGTGCCACGTAAGTCCAGGCGAATGTTCTCCATATCACAATACCTCCATTGGACTGTGTCCGAGATGCGGTGCATGTTTCGGGGAGCCGTTATCCAGGATGCTGGCGCATCCGGACTCGAACAACATTGATCTCCCTCTACGATTTTTACCCTCCACACTGCCCTCCAATACTAAATTGGTGATCCCTTGACGCCTCAGAACATGTCCTACCAACCTATCCTTTCATGTAGTCCAGTTGTGCCACAAATTTCTTTTCTCCCCAATTCTATTCAATACCTCATTAGTTATGTGATCTACCCATCTAATCTTCAGCATTCTTCTGTAGCACCACATTTAGAAAGCTTCTATTCTCTTTTTGTCCAAACTGTTTATCGTCCATGTTTCACTTCCATACATGGCTACACTCCATACAAATACTTTCAGAAACGACTTCCTGACACTTAAATCTATACTCGATGTTAACAAATATCTCTTCTTCAGATACGCTTTCCTTGCCATTGCCAGTCTACATTTTATATCCTCTCTACTTCGACAATCATCAGTTACGCTCCCCAAATAGCAAAACTCATTTACTACTTTAAGCATCTCATTTCATAATCTAATTCCCTCAGCATCACCCGATTTAATTCGACTACATTCCATTATCCTCGTTTTGCTTTTGTTGATGTTCATTTTATATTCTCCTTTTAAGATCTGTCCATTCCGTTCAACTGCTCTTCCATGTCCTTTGCTGTCTCTGACAAAATTACAATGTCGTCCGCAAACCTCAAAGTTTTTATTACTTCTTCATGGATTTTAATTCCTACTCCAAATTTTTCTTTTGTTTCCTTTACTGCTTGCTCAATATACAGATTGAATAACATCGGGGATAGGCTACAACCCTGTCTCACTCCCTTGCCATCCACTGCTTCCCTTTCATGTCCCTCGACTCTTATAACTGCCATCGGGTTTCTGTGCAAATTGTAAATAGCCTTTCGCTCAATGTATTTTACCCCTGTCACCTTCAGAATTTGAGAGAGAGTATTCTAGTCAACATTGTCAAAAGGTTTCTGTAAGTCTACAAATGCTAGAAACGTAGGTTTGACTTTCCTTAATCTGTCTTCTCGATTCCTAAATGCTCCGATTACATATTTTCTTTACCACTCAAGTGATCACAACGTCACGAGGCAGCATTCAATTTGATGTTGGGCAGACCTTTTGTCTCATCAGTGTAATGCAATATATGGAACTACACTGATTAGCTAAAACATCATGACCACTGCCCACCGTGACGTTCGATGCCGCCTGGTAGCGTTGCGGACACGAGACGCTGTAACAAAAGGATGTAAGCGAAGGAGACACGCATGGGAGGTCACCACAGCGAAGATATGGCCTGCAAATGGGGAAATCCATTGAGAGAAGCCACCCTGACAAAGAACAGATTATTATTACGCACAGCCTGTGAACGAGTACCTCGAAAACGACGAAGCTGGTCGAATGTTCACGCGCTGCTGTCGGGAGCATCTACGAAAATAGGTAGAAGGACAGTGACACTATTACTAGGCGTTAAGTGGTTGGACTTCCACGACTCTTCACAGAACGTGGGGTTTGGAGGCTTGTTTGCTCTGTAAAGTAGGATAGATGGTGATCTGTGGCACCTCTGCAGAAAGAGCACAATGATGGTGTATGAACAAGTGTTTCACAGCACATCGTTCATTATACGTTGTTGAACAGGGAGCTCCGTAGTAGCCCACCCTTGTGAGTTCACATGTTGGAAATAGAAATGCCGTGTGGCTAGGGCCCCCCTTCAGGTAGACCGTTCGCCTGGTGCAAGTCTTTCGAGTTGACTCCACTTCGGCGACTTGAGTGCCGATGAGGATGAAATGATGATGATAAGGACAACACAACACCCAGTCCCTGAGCAGGGAAAATCTCCGACCCAGCCGCGAATCCAACACGGGTTCCCAGGTGGATCCGTGTTTCTTGACTTCCGCAAGGCGTTTGATACAGTTCCCCACAGACATTTAATGAACAAAGTAAGAGCATATGGACTATCACACCAGTTGTGTGATTGGATTTGAAGAGTTTCTAGATAACAGAACGCAGCATGTCATTCTCAATGGAGAGAAGTCATCCGAAGGAAGAGTGAATTCAGGTGTGCCGCAGGGGAGAGTCTTATGACCGTTGCTATTCACAATATATATAAATGACTTTGTGGATAACATCTGAAGTTCACTGAGGCTTTTTGCGGATGATGCTGTGGTATATCGAGAGGTTGTAACAATGGAAAATTGAACAGAAATGCAGTAGAATCTGCAACGAATTGACGCATGGTGCAGGGAATGGTAATTGAATCTCAATGTAGACAAATGTAATGTGCTGCGATTACATAGAAAGAAAGATACTTTATCATTTAGCTATAATATAGCAGGTCAGCAACTGGAAGCAGTTAATTCCATAAATTATCTGAGAGAAGGCATGAGGAGTGATGTAAAATAGAATGACCATATAACATTAATCGCTGGTAAAGCAGACGCTAGACTGAGATTCATTAGTAGAATCCTAAGGAAATGCAGTCCGAAGTAGGTTACACTACACTTGTTCGCCCACTGCTTGAATACTGCTCACTGGTGTGGGATCTGTACCAGATAGGGTTGATAGAAGGGATAGAGAAGATCCAACGGAGAGCAGCGCGCTTCGTTACAGGATCATGTAGTAATCGCGAAAGCGTTACGGAGATGATAGAAAAACTCCAGTGGAAGACTCTGCAAGAGAGACGCTCAGAAGCTCGGAACAGGCTTTTGTTGAAGTTTCGAGAACATACCTTCACCGAGGAGTCAAGCAGTATATTGCTCCCTCCTACTTATATCTCGCGAAGAGACCATGAGGATAAAATCAGAGAGATTAGAGCCCACACATATCGACAATCCTTCTTTCCACGAACAATACGAGACTGGAATAGAAGGGAGAACCGATAGAGGTACTCAAGGTACCGTGCGCCACACACCGTCAGGTGGATTGCGGAGTATGGATGTAGATGTAGATGCAGAACCCGGGCCATTAGGTATGACATTCCGTCCTGCTGAACACTCAGCTACCTGGGGCGGACACAGTTCACATGTTGACCCAACGACATCATCATTTACGATTGCAGTGGGCATAGGACCATCGGGATTCGACCATCGATCAGTAGAAGCATGTCGGCTCTTCGGGCGAATCACATTTCCGCTACACTAGGTCCGTGGTCGTCTCCACAAACGCTATCATCGAAGTGAACGTCGGATGGAAGCGTGCGGCGCGGCACGGATACAGGCTGGTGGTAGGAGTATTATCCTATGGGAAGCATTCCCATGCGCTTGCATGGGACTTGTGGCAATAATCGGAGACACGCTGACAGCTGCGAAAGGTTTGCATCCCTTCATGCTTGATGTCTTCCCCGACGGCGATGTCATCTTTCAGCAGTATAACTGTGCGTGTCTCGGAGCCAGAAACGTGCTCCATTGGTTTAAGAAGCATTGTACTGACCTCACGTTGATGTCTCTGTAATATCCTCGTCGCCACTGTCGAGTCTTGTACCGTAGCGAAGCAAGGGAGAGGATCAACAGCTTATGGACAGGAAACATAACCCAACAAACATCAATACTGATTTGAAAATTCTCAAATGCAGCAACAGCCCCCAACAAAAACTAATAATTGAAGAAAATTATCAGATACAAAAAGCCACAGTGGAAGGAAAACAAGTGATAAAGGCATACACACCTCTTTGCAATGCGAATCTGTTCTTTGCCCTCAAAAAATTATTATACAGGACCAATCTTTAGAGCTCTCACCCCCCCCCCCTTACACACACAAAAAACAAAAACCCTCAAACCTACTGTCTCTCTCTCTCTCTCTCTCTCTCTCTCTCTCTCTCTCTTTCCCCCTTTTCACACACAACACCCACACAGAGAAAAAAAGTACTTGTTATAATAATAATGAAAAATCCTCAAATCTGCTCTCTCTCTCTCTCTCTCTCTCTCTCTCTCACACACACACACACACACAAATGCACAGACACCTCTGGAAGATTCAGAACAACCACCAGGGACATCTTCAACTGTTCCACCATCAGCCATGTCATTATTACACCTTCAACTGTTCCACTGTCCGCCATGTTAGTTTTTACAACTGGTAAACAGTGAAACTGTGACGGCGACAGTGACAGTGACAGCTCAATATATAGTGTTTGACAGTGATGAAGATGAGGTAAAAAAAAGTAAGTGAAACATAATGTAAATAGACACACACACAAACATACATAGAATTAACTACTTTCAGATATAGAAATAACAATTTTCGAATCGTAATTTTGGCTTAAACAATTTATCTACTTTAAGGCGTAAGTGGTTGCAGATGACAAACTGTGGAACAAAACAGTCACTGTGGAAACACAACACATCAGAAAAACCACACCATGTGGTAAAAAGGTGGTTGCTGTTGTGGTCTTCAGTCCTGAGACTGGTTTCATGCAGCTCTCCATGCTACTCTATCCTGTGGAAGCTCCTTCATCTCCCAGTACCTACTGCAACCTACATCCTTCTGAATCTGCTTACTGCATTCATCTCTTGGTCTCCCTCTACGATTTTTACCCTCCACACTGCCCTCCAATACTAAACTGGTGATCCCTTGATGCCTCAGAATATGTCCTACCAAGCGATCCCTTCTTCAAGTTGTGCTACAAATTTCTCTTCTCCCCAATTCTGTTCAGTACCTCCCCATTAGTTATGTGATCTACCCATCTAATCTTCAGCATTCTTCTGTAGCACCACATTTCGAAAGCTTCTATTGTCTTCTTGTCCAAACTATTTATCGCCTATGTTTCACTTCCATATATGGCTACAGTCCATACAAATATTTTCAGAAACGACTTCCTGACACTTAAATCTATACTCGATGTTAACAAATTTCTCTTCTTCAGAAACACTTTCCTTGCCATTGCCAGTCTCCATTTTATATGGTCTCTATTTCGACCATCATCAGTTATTTTGCTCCCCAAATAGCAAAACTCATCTTCTACTTTAAACGTCTCACTTCTTAATCTAATTCCCTCAGCATCACCCGATTTAATTCAACTACATTCCATTATCCTCATTTTGCTTTTGTTGATGTTCATCTTATATCCTCCTTTCATGACACTGTCCATTCCGTTCAACTGCTCTTCCAGGTCCTTTGCTGTCTCTGACAGAATTACAATGTCGTCGGCAAACCACACAATTTCTTCTTCACGGATTTTGATTCCTACTCCAGATTTTTCTTTTGTTTCGTTTACTGCTTGCTCAATACACATATTGAATAACATCGGGGAGAGGCTACAACCCTGTCTCACTCCCTTCCCAACCACTGCTTCCCTTTCATGTCCCTCGACTCTTATAACTGCCATCTGGTTTCTGTACAAATTGTAAATAGCCTTTCGCTCCCTGTATTTTACCAAGGCCACCTTTAGAATTTGAAGGAGAGTATAACAGTCAACATTGTCAAAAGCTTTCTCTAAGTCTACAAATGCTAGAAACGTCGGTTTGCCTTTCCTTAATCTTTCTTCTAAGATAAGGCGTAAGGTCAGTATTGCCTCATGTGTTCCATCATTTGTACGGAATCCAAACTGATCTTCCCCGAGGTCGGCTTCTACCAGTTGTTCCATTCGTCTGTAAATAATTCGCGTTAGTATTTTGCAGCTGTGACTTAGTTCGGTAATTTTCACATCTGTCAACACCTGCTTTCTTTGGGATTGGAATTATTATATTCTTCTTGAAGTCTGAGGGTATTTCGCCTGTCTCGTACATCTTTTGTCAGGACTGGCTCTCCCAAGGCCGTCAGTAGTTCTAATGGAATGTTGTCTATTCCCGGGGCCTTGTTTCGACTCAGGTCTTTCTGTGCTCTGTCAAACTCTTCACGCAGTATCGTATCTCCCATTTCATCTTCATCTACATCCTCTTCCATTTCCATAATATTGTCCTCAAGTACATCGCCTTTGTATAGACCCTCTATATACTCCTTCCACCTTTCTGCTTTCCCTTCATTGCTTAGAACTGGGTTTCCATCTGAGCTCTTGATATTCATACAAGTGGCTCTCTTTTCTCCAAATGTCTCTTTAATTTTCCTGTAGGATGTATCAATCTTACCCCTAGTGAGATAAGTCTCTACATCCTTACATTTGTCCTCTAGCCATGCCTGCTTAGCCATTTTGCACTCCATGTCGATCTCATTTTTGAGACGTTTGTATTCCATTTTGGCTGCTTCATTTACTGCATTTTTATATTTTCTCCTTTCATCAGTGAAATTCAATATTTCTTCTGTTACCCAAGGATTTCTATTAGCCCTCGCCTTTTTACCTACTTGATCCTCTGCTGTCTTCACTACTTCATCCCTCAGAGCTACCCATTATTCTTCTATTGTATTTCTTTCCCCCATTCCTGTCAATTGTTCACTTATACTGTCCCTGAAACTCTGTACAACCTCTGGTTTAGTCAGTTTATCCAGGTCCCATCTCCTTACATTCCCTTTTTGCAATGTCTTCAGTTTTAATCTACAGTTCATAACCAATAGATTGTGGTCAGAGTCCACATCTGCCCCTGGAAATATCCTACAATTTAAAACCTGGTTCCTAAACCTCTGTCTTACCATTATATAATCTATCTGATACCTTTTAGTATCTCCAGGATTCTTCCACGTATACAACCTTCTTTTATGATTCTTGAACCAAGTGTTAGCTATGATTGAGTTATGCTCTGTGCAAAACTCTACCAGACGGCTTCCTCTTTCATTTCTTAGCCCCAATCCATATTCACATACTCTGTTACCTTCTCTCCCTTTTCCTACTCTCGAATTCCCGTCACCCATGACTATTAAATTTTCGTTCCCCTTCATTACCTGAATAATTTCTTTTATCTCATCATACATTTCATCAATTTCTTCGTCATCTGCAGAGCTAGTTGGCATATAAACTTGTACTACTGTAGTAGGCATGGGCTTCGTGTCTATCTTGGCCACTATAATACGTTCACTATGCTGTTTGTAGTAGCTTACCCGCACTCCTATTTTTTTATTCATTATTAAACCTACTCCTGCATTACCCCTATTTGATTTTGTATTTATAACCCTATATTCACCTGACCAGAAGTCTTGTTCCTACTGCCACCGATCTTCACTAATTCCCACTATATCTAACTTTAACCTATCCACTTTCCTTTTTAAATTTTCTAACCTACCTGCCCATTTAAGGGATCTGACATTCCATGCTTCAATCCGTAGAATGCCACTTTTCTTTCTCCTGATAACGACGTCCTCTTGAGTAGTCCCTGTCCGCAGATCTGAATGGGGGATTATTTTACCTCTGGAATATTTTAGTCAAGAGGACGCCATCATCATTTAACCATACAGTAAAGCTGCATGCCCTCTGGAAGAATTACAGCTGTAGTTTCCCCTTGCTTTCAGCCATTCGGAGTACCAGCACAGCAAGGCTGTTTTGGTTAGTGTTACAAGGCCAGATCAGTCAATCATCCAGACTGTTGCCCTTGCAACTACTGAAAAGGGTGCTGCCCCTCTTCAGGAACCACACGTTTGTGTGGCCTCTCAATAGATACCCCTCCATTGTGGTTGCACCTACGGAACGGCCATCTGTATCGCTGAGGCATGCAAGCCTCCCCACCAACAGCAAGGTCCATGGTTCATGGGGGGAGGGGGGTAAAAAGGTATGAATTCATATTTATATGTGTATTTTCAAATATCTGTAATTACGTTTTAAAAACGAATAGTTACATGTATACAAACAGTAAAGAACATTCTTTATCTTTAACATCCATAAAATAAAAGTCCACTGAAGATGTTGCAACTGCAGTGAAACATGTTTGGGTTAAAAAACAATATTGTGTTTTGCTAAAGGCGGACCCTATCCAAAAACATATGTGTTGTGGACTGGCAAGACAGCCAATCCACAATGACGGGTAGCCGAAAGGCACGCGTTTAAGCTCACGCAGGCTGGCGTGAGGTCTGGAACAGGTCAGGTATATGAGACTAGCAAAAATAGTACGTATCTGTGGAATACTTAACTTTAATCCATAATTGGTGAACATCGGTCTGACGGTACATGCATCACAAGATAAATAGCAAATGATAATGGCGCCTTGCTAGGTCGTAGCAAATGACGTAGCTGAAGGCTATGCTAACTATCGTCTCGGCAAATGAGAGCGTAATTTTTCAGTGAACCACCGTTAGCAAAGTCGGCTGTACAACTGGGGCGAGTGCTAGGAAGTCTCGCTAGACCTGTCGTGTGGCGGCGCTCGGTCTGCAATCACTGACAGTGGCGACACGCGGGTCCGACATATACCAACGGACCGCGGCCGATTTAAAGGCTACCACCTAGCAAGTGTGGTGTCTGGCGGTGACACCACAATATGTAAGGGAGAGGATGTTAATATAGGTGGCCGCTACCCTCTTTCTACAACACATATGTACACATGCATTAACACAGTTCTTTATTTACATAAACCGATAGCTGCCACTTCACTTTAACAGAGCCGATATGTTGTGGTACAGGCTTTTCCGTAATAGTCCTCTTGCAGACAATCTCGATAATCTTGCTATGGTCATAATTCTTGAACTATCGTAGGCGGTGATAAACTGTACCCACTCTGCGAGTGGACTGACAGACGCCAAACTTGAGTATGACTTAGCGAGTCAGTAACTGAGGCACTCCGGTCAGCTGTGGCGGTCAATATATTTGCTGTCGAGAGGGCGTTGGCGGTATGCTGCTTGTCGGTGTGTCTCTGGTCTTTCTTGTGATAGGTGCGCTTGATCCAGAGCCTACTATCATTCTTCGCGCTACATCTTCGCCGACCACTGTGCTGGTGACAGCTTACCCCCAGCAGAGCCTTGGAGTCCAAATTCATGTAAATCGTATGGAACTCATATGACTCGCTTTCAGTAGCCATCACCACTTACATAAATAAGGGGCCCATAATATACGCGAATTACACGACCTGTGCGAAGTCGTCTAATGCCACATACCTCAATAAACCTACCAACAAGCTGTCGGACCCCTGATACGCAGAATCAGTCATGTATTTCGTGACATAGATAGACAAACAGGCTGTTAAGCAGAGATGATATATTTGCTCAATAGCGGATCACTAAATCAAAAAATCGTTGAATGCTTTTCTTTCTTTTAGAAAATGTCTCGCTTCGATTTAGAAAGAGAATAGAAGCAAATTAAATCACGTAGACAAAGGGGCGCATCTCCGATATGTCATCACGTTGACCTAGTCATCTGTATACATGACAGACTGCTGCTTCATTACCTGTTCACAGACAACACAAGAGTTTTTAATAAGCAGTATAAGTTGCGCATGTCGCTGTTCTTTTTACAGTTCCACGCAGCACCTCCTTATTTCTTATCTAGCGAAAGGTAGGGTAAGCTGATGAGGAGTCTAAAATGATGAATTTTGAATGTCAACTCTACGTGCACTATGAACTATTGTGTTGCGGTGGGGTCTAAGGCACCTTGCAAGGTCCGTGCGGCTCCCCCTGTCGGAGGTTCGAGATCTCCCTAGGGGATGGGTGTGTGTGTTGTCCTTAGCGTAAGTTAGTTTAAGTTATATGAGAATGCAGGCTTTCTCGGCGAATCTCGATGATAAAATCTTCTCGGCCTGACAGCCGAGTCAATGCGTTGTTCTCCAGCAACGTTTCAATAAAATGGTTCAAATAGCTCTGAGCACTATGGGACATCTGAGGTCATCAGCGCCCTAGAACTTAGAACTACTTAAAGCATAACTCACCTAAGGACATCACACACATCCATGCCCGTGGCAGGCTTCGAACCTGCGACCGTAGCAGTCGCGCGGTTCCGGACTGAAGCGCCTAAAACCGCTCTGCCACCGCGGCCGGCAACGTTTCAGCAAGTTTCTTACTTGCCATCTTCAGGCGAAGTGTCGGGTTCTTGCTTGCTTATCGCATATTTTAACCATCTCATGCTCTGAGATTGGCTGTGGCAAAGGGTATTGTCTATGGACATTTCCTTCGGAAGAAGTGGGTTTACTTTAAGTTCGCTTACGTAGCATGCTCCTGCTTTTTTTTTAAGGGCCTAACTTTTTATCTTCTTACTCTCTGTTTATAAGAGAATTGATTTGGGCCTTTTTTTACGTTTGCGCGAGTTCTGGCTGGTTCCCTAGACCTTTAATCAGTTCGTTTTCGGATTTACTTGCGGTGTCGTAGAAGTCGACAGCAAGTTCCCGAAACCTTGCTTTCAGCATTTTCATGCCCACGGCCTCATGCGTGTCGGCCGTGGGGAATCGAATAGGGACATGTAATGTCCGCCTGAGTGCCATATTTTGGACTCTTTGCAACCTCTCCACATGGGTTTTGGCTGTGTAACCCCAGACAGGTCAGGTATCTTCTAGTATTGGCCTTACGAGCGTGCAGTAGAGTCGCATTCCCGTTTTTTCCGCTAGACTGGTTTGCGTTTTGGGGGGGGGGGGGGGGTTATAGCTCGTTTTAAGTCTGGCGCTTGCTTTTCTCCTGAGGTCATTGATGTGGGCCCTCCAGGCTAGGCGTTGTTCTAATGTAACCCCTAAATACTTTGCAGTCCCTCTCTCGTCTGTGGAGTCTGAGTTGGGTGTTCTCTCGCCTCCTGCGAGCGGGAAAGCGCTTGCCTTTTCTTTGCGTGAGCATCAGAGCCTGGATCTTTTCACTATTGATTGTGATGCGCCATTTCTTGACCCAAGTTTCGGTTTTGTTTAACAGGTTTTGGTCTGTTAGTGACAATTCTCCTGTTGCTGCTGGTGGCAAAAAATGCTGTATCATCAGCATACTGGGCTGTTTGAGTCTGTGGGGCAGTCGGTGTGTGATCGGTGTACAGGTTGTATAGGACTGGGCCTAGTACCGACCCCTGTGGTACTCCTGCCAGTATGTTACGTTTTGATGACTTCGCAATGTCCACTTTTACCCATAAAGTGCGATTCGCTAATAGCTCTTCAGCAGTTTAACAACCTGGCCATGGAACCTTAGTGTGTATAGTTTGCACATTAAGCCAGTGTGTCACACACTGTCGAAAGCCTTGCCTACGTCTAGCAGCACTAGTCCACAGCAGCCTTTCCTGTTAAAGGCTTCTGCGGCGGCTTCGACCACTCTCATAAGCTGTAGGGGGGCTGAGTGTTTGTTCCGAAATCCGAACTGGAATTTGGGAAGCATTTTTTCTCTACGTATTTACTGTTTTGTGTGGGCAAATAGGAGGCGCTCTTATAGCTTACTTAGTGTTGGGAGAGACTTACGGGTCGGTGATTCTGGGGGAAGATAGGGTCTTTTCCAGGCTTAGCGATCGCGTGTCGGGTTCTCTCTCTCTCACCTTTTACTTTTCCCTCCTTGGGGAAGTGTATAGAGAAGTTTGTAGCCTGTTGGCTTTTACTCCACAATGTGTGTTGTGAGCTCCGTGGGGAAGTGTATAGAGAAGTTTGTAGCCTGTTGGGTTTTACTCCACAATGTGTGTTGTGAGTGTGTGATTGTCTCTGACTGTTTTGGCAGTCTGTGTGTTGTGTTGGTGTTCTGGTGGTGTCTAGTACTTGCATGAGGGTGGCGAGATGTTTGGTATTTTAAGGATTAAGAATTGGTGTTAGGACTTGAAGATTTTTGGGATTTTTCTCTTCGACTTTGTCGTCGAAGCTCGTCATGGGGCGTTTGTGCTTATCACAGGACATGTCATACCGACCTAAGGAGAGGATGTTATTTCCAGATCTGGAAGAGCTCTCATAGAAATCCCTTGCCAGATCCTGGAATCTTTCTTTGAGGAGTGGGATTTCGGCAGCGGTGTGCAGATCGTCGGTGGGGAATCACATGGGTAGGTGTAGTGCCCTCTGGAGGGTGCGGTTCTGCGGCCTCTGGAGTTTGTCCAGGTGCTGCTTTGCCGCATATCCCCAGACAGGGCACGCATACTCCATTACTGGCCGTATGAGGGCCTGATAGACGTTTAGTCGTACAGAGCAGGGAAGGGGGCTGGTTGAGGACTGGGTATAGGATGGACATTCTGGCGCAGACCTTCCTGTGGATCTCGTCTATATGGGGTTCCCACGTTAGTCTCGAGCCCAAGGTTACGCTGAGATACTTGGTGGATCTGCGCCAGGGGAGTCGGGATCTATGTAGGTGCAGGTGGAAAGGGGGGGGGGGGGTGTTGAGGGGGTCCGCGTCTCCCGAGTCTCCGGGTGATCAGCATAGCCTTCTTTTCAGGATTGATGGTGATGCGCCAGAGACAGGCCAAGGTTTCTGTGTTATCTAAAACCCTTTGTAACCTACGAATGACCAGGTCCTTATTCGTCTTACGAGTGTAAAAGGCGGTGTCGTCAGCGTACTGTGTGCACCAGGGGGGCCGTTGGAGTGTCTGCAGTGTACAGACTGTACAAAACGGGCCCCTGGACTGATCCCTGTGGCACCCCAGCACAAATACGCCTTTTGGTGGAGGTGGCTGCTTCTACCTCGACAGAGAAGGTTCTATTCGTGAAATAGCTTTGGATTAACCTAACTATGCTCCCGGGGAACCCTTGTGTGTATACCTCGTATAGTAGCCCTTTATGCCATACTGACTCGATGGCTTTGGCTACGTCTAGTAGCACTATCCCGCAGTAGCCTCTGTGGTTGAAGCCCTCTGTGGCTGCTTCCACCAGACTCGTGATCTGTTGTGGGGCAGAGTGGTTCTGCCGGAATCCGAATTGGAAATCCGGCAGAAGTTGTCGTCCGGATCTCTATAGCCACTGGACCACGGGTTTTTCTGCATCCTCGGCGCCGGTCGGGCCAATCAGACGCGAGCGGAATCGGCGCGGTGGCGCGTGGTGGGGAATTCGTAGTGCATCGCAAGTGCTACCCACAACTCCTTCTCAGATAAGAAAGCTAACTATCCGCAGTGAGGGCAGGCACTTGCTACAAAACATATTCCCCCTGCATTACTCCTTTCCATTGCGTCACTTGCTTGGCCTGTGCACTTCAACCCCATTTAAAATCAACCAAGTTAAATTGCGTGCTCGAAACTTACTGTCGGTAAATCACTTGATTGCAGAAATTGGAAGACTCCAGTCTGTTAATGCTTTGTATCTGACCATAGGCACTAATAGTAACAACAATAATAATAATTTTAAAATAGTATTGTGTACAGCACTATAGTAGACCTGATGTCTCGTGCTGTCAGTTAATCTGTTTCAAAGCGAGTACTGAAGCAGCGTATGGACTACTGCAGGTACTGACTGCTACTTGGAGAAGACATTTTCTTGAGATATTTAGCTTTTGTTACGTATATGTCTCACTTTTATCATCAGCGATGTGCGGAACAAAGCACAACATACGAACGTAGTGGGTGGTTAATGCTTCTAATTGAGAAAAAGCCGCACGCAGCGGCCGTGCGGTTAGAGGCGTCAAGTCACTAATCCTGCGGCCCCTCCGGCCGGAGGTTCGAGTCCTCCCTTGGGCATGGGTGTGTGTGTTGTTCTTAGCGTAAGTTAGTTTAAGTAGTGTGAAAGTCTAGGGATCGATGGCCTCAGCAGTTTGGTCCCTTAGGAAGTCAAACACATTTGAACATTTGCACATTTTTGAGAAAAAGTAATTGCCGACAGTTTATATAATCACAATTAGGGTCTTACAAAACTTTCCTAAAAGCAATGATATTTTGAAAATGATTTACTTTCGTGACTGAAACAGAATCGAATCATTTAGTTTTTACCACTCAGAAAATTTCATTTTATCCCTCAGGGACAAACGAAATACGTAGTTGGAGAAACAGCTGATGGAATCCCATGAAAACAAATCCCATAAAAACAAATTATAGGCAGGGAGATATAAGCTATAAGCGCTGTCAATAGTGCAGTGAGAGAGAGAGGGTGAGTAAGATAGAGAATGTGGAAAGTGATGTAACACAACACACTGAGTAATAGAAAAAGAAAAATGTGTAACTGGCAGAAAACAGGAGTATTTGATACACAGTTTGACGAAGAGAGAACTGGCCGTATACGTTAACTTTGTGGTGAAAGTGCGCGAGGTTGAGAGCTGAAAGTGCCCACCTTTCTATTCAATTGAATTGTGCTCACAATGTCTGGTAGCTTATTGTTCAGGCGGGCTGCACCCACAAGGGGTTCGCGAATGTTTTTGTGTTACTAGATAAGTAAGCCCCCCCCCCCCCCCCTGCCCATGAACAATGGACCTTGCCGTTGGTGGGGAGGCTTGCGTGCCTCAGCGATACAGATGGCCGTTCCGTAGGTGCAACCACAACGGAGGGGTATCTATTGAGAGGCCAGACAAACGTGTGGTTCCTGAAGAGGGGCAGCAGCCTTTTCAGTAGTTGCAGGGGCAACAGTCTGGATGATTGACTGATCTGGTCTTGTAACACTAACCAAAACAGCCTTGCTGTGCTGGTACTGCGAACGGCTGAAAACAAGGGGAAACTACAGCCGTAATTTTTCCAGAGAGCATGCAGCTTTACTGTATGGTTAAATGATGACGGCGTCCTCCTGGGTAAAATATTCCGGAGGTAAAATAGTCCCCCATTCGGATCTGCGGGCGGGGACTACTCAAGAGGACGTCGTTATCAGGAGAAAGAAAACTTGCGTTCTATGGATCGGAGCGTGGGATGTCAGATCCCTTAATCGGGCAGGTTGGTTAGAAAATTTAAAAAGGGAAATGGATAGGTTGAAGTTAGATATAGTGGGAATTAGTGAAGTTCGGTGGCAGAAGGAACAAGACTTCTGGTCTGGTGAATACAGGGTTATAAATACAAAATCAAATAGGGGTAATGCAGGAGTAGGTTTAATAATGAATAAAAAAATAGGAGTGCGGGTAAGCTACTACAAACAGCATAGTGCACGCATTATTGTGGCCACGATAGACACGAAGCCCACGCCTACGACAGTAGTACAAGTTTATATGCCAACTAGCTCTGCAGATGATGAAGAAATTGATGAAATGTATGATGAGATAAAAGAAATTATCCAGGTAGTGAAAGGAGATGAAAATTTAATAGTCATGGGTGACGGGAATTCGAGAGTAGAAAAACGGAGAGAAGGTAACAGAGTAGGTGAATATGGATTGGGGCTAAGAAATGAAAGAGGAGCCGTCTGGTAGAATTTTGCGCAGAGCACAACTTAATCATAGCTAACACTTGGTTTAAGAATCATAAAAGAAGGTTGTATACATGGAAGAATCCTGGAGATACTAAAAGGTATCAGATAGATTATATAATGGTAAGACAGAGATTTAGGAACCTGGTTTTAAACTGTAAGACATGTCCAGGGGCAGATGTGGATTCTGACCATAATCTATTGGTTATGAACTGTAGATTAAAACTGAAGAAATTGCAAAAAGGGAATTTAAGGAGATGGGACCTGGATAAAATGACTAAACCAGAAGTTGTACAGAGTTTCAGGGAGAGCATAAGGGAGAAATTGACAGGAATGGGGGAAAGAAATACAGTAGAAGAAGAATGGGTAGCTCTGAGGGATGAAGTAGTGAAGGCAGCAGAGGATCAAGGACGTAAAAAGACGAGGGCCAGTAGAAATCCTTGGGTAACAGAAGAAATATTGAATTTCACTGATGAAAGGAGAAAATACAAAAATGCAGTAAAGGAAGCAGGCAAAAAGGAATACAAACGTCTCAAAAATGAGATCAACAGGAAGTGGAAAACGGCTAAGCAAGGATGGCTAGAGGACAAATGTAAGGATGTAGGGGTAACATAGATTCTATCTACAGGAAAATTAGAGACCTTTGGAGAAAAGAGAACCACTTGTATGAATATCAAGAGCTCCGATGGAAACCCAGTTCTAAGCAAAGAAGGAAAGCAGAAAGGTGGAAGGAGTATATAGAGGGTCTATACATGGGCGATGTACTTGAGGACAATATTATGGAAATGGAAGAGGATGTAGATGAAGATGAAATGTGAGATACGATATTGCGTGAAGAGTTTGACAGAGCACTGAAAGACCTGAGTCGAAACAAGGCCCCGGGAGTAGACAACGTTCCATTATAACTACTGACAGCCTTGGGAGAGCCAGTCCTGACAAAACTCTACCATCTGGTGACCAAGATGTATGAGACAGGCGAAATACCCTCATACTTCAAGAAGAATATAATAATTCCAATCCCAAAGAAAGCAGGTGTTGACAGATGTGAAAATTACCGAACTATCAGTTTAATAAGCCATAATTGCAAAATACTAACGCGAATTCTTTACAGACGGATGGAAAAACTGGTAGAGGCCGACCTCGGGGAAGATCAGTTTGGATTGCGTACAATGTTGGAACACGTGAGGCAATACTGACCTTACGCCTTATCTTAGAAGAAAGATTAAGGAAAAGCAAACCTACGTTTCTAGAATTTGTAGACTTAGAGAAAGCTTTTGACAATGTTGACTGGAATACTCTCTTTAAAATTCTGAAGGTGGCCTTGGTTAAATACAGGGAGCGAAAGGCTATTTACAATTTGTACAGAAACCAGATGGCAGTTATAAGACTCGAGGGACGTGAAAGGGAAGCAGTGGTTGGGAATGGAGTGAGACAGGGTTTTAGCCTCTCCCCAATGTTATTCAATCTGTATATTGAGCAAGCAGTAAAGGAAACAAAAGAAAAATTCGGAGTAGGTATTAAAATCCATGGAGAAGAAATAAAAACTTTGAGGTTCCCCGATGACATTGTAATTCTGTCAGAGACAGTGAAGGACATGGAAGAGCAGCTGAACGGAATGGACAGTGTCTTGAGGATATAAGTGAACATCAGCAAAAGCAAAACGATAACATTGGAATGCAGCCGAATTAAATCAGGTGATACTGAGGGAATTAGATTAGGAAATGAGACACTTAAAGTAGTAGATGAGTTTTGCTATTTGGGGAGCAAAATAACTGATGATGGTCGATGTAGAGAGATTATAAAGTGTAGACTACAATGGCAAGGAAAACGTTTCTGAAGAAGAGATATTTGTTAACATCGAGTATAGATTTAAGTGTCAGGAAGTCGTTTCTGAAAGTATTTGTATGGAGTATAGCCATGTATGGAAGTGAAACATGGACGATAAATAGTTTGGACAAGTAGAGAATAGAAACTTTTGAAATGTGGTGCTACAGAAGAATGCTGAAGATTAGATGGGTAGATCACATAACTAACGAGGAGGTATTGAATAGAATAGGGGAGAAGAGGAGTTTGTGGCACAACTTGACAAGAAGAAGGGACTGGTTGGTAGGACATGTTCTGAGGCATCAAGGGATCACACATTTAGCGTTGGAGGGCAGTGTGGAGGGTAAAAATCGTAGAGGGAGACCAAGAGGTGAGTACACTAAGCAGATTCAGAACGATGTACGTTGCAGTAAGTACTGGGAGATGAAGAAGCGTGCGCAGGATAGAGTAGCATGGAGAGCTGCATCAAATCAGTTTCAGGACTGAAGACCAAAACTACAACAACAACAGATAAGTAAGAGCTCGAAATTCAAGGTGATGGGTATTTAGTCTTTGATGCCAATTACCGGAGCGCATGCGCGCTGAGGAGTCCATGAAATGTTTATAGTGTATGGCTATTTCTAGTTACGTCACTTGCCTGGCAGCAACCGCCCTATCTGGGCGTACGAATTACTGACCTGGTCAATTTGGCGGGTGTTAGTTTCGGTTTCAGTTTTTTTGCTACTCCCATTGATCACAGTCGTGACAACTTGTCGTGATGTGGAATGTGACTTTAGGTCTCCAAATGAGACACGTTTTCACGAAGAAATCGTTCATATAGTTGTAATGCAGAAATGATTTCAGTTTGCTTTGAGACTTTCTTTATCTGCCAGCAACTTTCATTCTCAAAGGAAATGGAATTACGTCACCTTATTTTTGTCATTTAATTGTAAGTTAGCTATTTTTTTACTATATTTGTGGAAAAAAATGATAACGTGCTCGCCTCCCATGCAGGTGGCCCAGGTTCGATTCCCGTCCGGGCTGGAGATTTTCTCGGCTCGTAGATTGAATGTTGTGTTATCCTCATCATCCTTTCATTCTCATCACCGATACGCAAGTCGCTTAATGTGGCGTCGACTGAAATATCACTCGAACTCGGAGGCCGAACTTCCCCGGATGCGGCCTCCCAGCCAACGATGCCATACGATCACTTAATTTTTTTCTAAATCAAGCCTCAAGGTAAGACGCAATAAATTCAAAGACTTTCGTGTTGTACTTGTGGAATCACATATTGGCAAATACTGTATTAAGTGCATTCTATTTAAAAATGAAAGGCGTTCTACACTATGTGATCAAAAGTATCCGGACACCCCCAAACACGTACGTTTTTCATATTATATGAATCGTGCTGCCCCTTACTGCCAGTTACCCCATATCAGCGACCTCAGCATTGATTAGACATCGTGAGAGAGCAGAATGGGGCGCTTCGCGGAACTCACGGACTTCGAACGTGGTCAGGTGATTGTGTGTCACTTGTGTAATATGTCGGTACTCGAGATTTCCACACTCCATAACATCCCTGGTCCATTGTTTCCGACGTGAGTGTGAAGTGGAAACGTGAAGGGACGCGTAAACCACAAAAGCGTACAGGCCGACCTCGTCTGTTGACTGACAGACCGCCGACAGTTGAAGAGGGTCGTAATGTGTAATAGGCAGACATCAATCCAGATCATCACACAGGGATTCCAAACTGCATCGGCATCCACTGCAAGTACTATGACAGTTAGGCGGGAGGTGAGAAAAGCTGGATTTCACGGTCGAGCGGCTGCTCATAAGCCACAAATCATGCCGGTAAACGCCAAACCATGTCTCGCTTGCTGTAAGGAGCCTAAACATTGGACGACTGTACCGTGGAAAATCGTTGTGTGGAGTGACGAATCACGGTACACAGTGTGGCGATACGATGGCAGGTTGTGGGTATGGCGAATGCCCGGTGAACGTCATCTACCAGCGTGTGTAGTGCCAACAGTAAAATTCGGAGGTGGTGGCGTTATGGTGTGGTCGCGTTTTTCACGGAGGGGGCTTGCACCCCTCGTTGCTTTGCGTGGCACTATCACAGCACAGGCCTACACTGATGTTGTAAGCACCTTGTTCTCTCCCACTGTCGAAGAGCAGTTCGGGGATGGCGATTGCATCTTTCAACACGATCGAGCACCTGTTCATCATGCACGGCCTGTGAGCGGAGTGGTTACACGACAATAACATCCCTGTAATGCATTGGCCTGCACACACTCGTGACCTGAATCCTATGGAACACCTCTGGGGTGTTTTGGACCACCGACTTTGTGCCAGGCCTCACCGACCGACATCGATACCTCTCCTCAGTGCAGCACTCCGTGAAAATGGGCTGTCATTCCCCAAGAAACCTTCCAGCACCGGATTGAACGTATGCCTGCGAGAGTTTAAGCTGTCATCAAGGCTAAGGGTGGGCCAACACCATCTCGAATTCCAGCATTACCGATGGAGGGCGCCGCGAACTTGTAAGTCATTTTCAGCCAGGTGTCCGGATACTTTTGGTCACACAGTGTGTTTTTATAAATGAAAAGTGGTGTGTCTAGACGTATTGATTTTTTAACTAGCAAAAGTTTTTATGATCCCCCAACTTATCTTTAGTAATTAGTAGTTGCTACTGAAAACTGGCTAACTGACTAGGTGAGAAACTAAAATGGTGGAACACTCTTGTAGGAAATGTCTGTCATTATTCTACATAAATAAGATATCGAGACTGCAGGAGTAGAGGAAAAAACGAACAAGTGCGGGCAGGCTCCGCGCTGGAGGTTCCGTACAGACTTCATTACGTATACAGGCAGTCCATGTGTAGGTTTGGATGGGCGAGTTTGCGGGTGTCAAAATAAGTAGTACAGATGGCCGTATCTTTTGTTTGCATTAACTTAGAAGCTTACATTTTTTACACCGTCATGGGACCGAAGACCTTAGTATTTGACATATACTTCAACTTGATAACTCATCCCGATCGTGATAAAAAGGCGTCTTAAGATGACGGACAGACAACGGACAATAGAGTGATCATATTAGGGTTCCAACTGAGATACGGAACCCTTAAAAAGTTGAATTATTCAAGATCTAAATATCGAAGAGATTTTGCAACTGTATCTCCTTATGTTACTACACCGATGCAGCTAACATAATTGTTCCTTGGAGGAAGGAAGATTACAACACTAAGAGAAGTCTAGTGCATGAGATCTTCCATCCAATCATTTTGTGATTGTCTGGCAGCATCAGACAGTGTAGATCGCAATGAAACTACTGAAGAAATCAAATATTGCGTATATTCTTTGCAGCTTCCAAGCTCCCAAAGTTTAATTTTGAAATTATCCATTTAAAGCACTAACTTACACTGTTAAAATCATGTTTATGTTGAAAAGTATATGAATGTAATTAACTGCCTCGAATATATGGAAGAGAACTCAAAAACTTGATTAAGTAAAAACGTATTTTGACATATGCAGTTACTGTTAAAACCTTACTTTACCCAAATTAAGTATGTGTGCGATACCTTTCTCTGGACTAAACCCCTGAACTGTTTGTCTGCAATCTTTGCCAGCCGTAAGCGATTTGATTGAGCTACTTTTGTCGAAAGTTTCTATTCAACGCTGTTAAATTTCTTCCAAATAGAATGAGCCTGTAAGGAAACTTTTCTGTGTTCATTCGTTCGCCTTTTGCCCGCTAAACTCTCCTGCCCCATATACCGGGTGGTCCATTGATAGTGACCGGGCCAAATATCTCACGAAATATGCGTCAAACGAAAAAACTACAAATAACAAAACTTGTCTAGCTTGAAGGGGGAAACCAGATGGCGCTATGGCTGGCTCGCCAGATGGCGCTGCCATATGTCAAACGGATATCAACTGCGTTTTTTAAAATTGTAATCCCCATTTTTGATTACATATTCGTGTAGTACGTAAAGAATTGTGAATGCTTTAGTTGGACCACTTTTTTCGCTTTGTGATAGATGGCGCAGTAATAGTCACAAACATATACGTAAGTGGTATCACGTAACATTCCGCCAGTGCGGACGGTATTTGCTTCGTGATACCGTTTACCAATTGCGGAAAAGGTCGATACCGTGTTGATGTATGGCTATTGTGATCAAAATACCCAACGGGCGTGTGCAATGTATGCTGTTCGGTATCCTGGACGACATCATCCAAGTGTCCGGACCGTTCACCGGATAGTTACGTTATTTAAGGAAACAGGAGGTGTTCAGCCACATGTGAGACGTCAACCACGACCTGCAACAAATGATGATGCCCAAGTAGGTGTTTTAGCTGCTGTCGCGGCTAATCCGCACATCAGTAGCAGACAAATTGCGCGAGAAACGGGAATCTCAAAAACGTCGGTGCTGAGAATGCTACATCAATATTGATTGCACCCGTACCATATTTCTATGCACCAGGAATTGTGTGGCGACGACTCTGAACGTCGTGTACAGTTCTGCCACGGGGCACAAGAGAAATTACGGGACGATGACACAATTTTTGCACGCGTTCTATTTAGCGACTTAGCGTCATTCACCAAGAGCGGTAACGCAAACCGGCATAATATATGCTATTGGGCAACGGAAAATCGACGATGGCAGCGACAAGTGGAACATCAGCGACCTTGGCGGGTTAATGTATGGTGCGGCATTATGGGAGGAAGGATAATTGGCCCCCATTTTATCGATGGCAATCTAAATGGTGCAATGTATGCTGATTTCCTACGTAATGTTGTACCGAAGTTACTACAAGTTGTTTCACTGCATGACAGAATGGCGATGTACTTCCAATATGATGGACGCCCAGCACATAGCTCGCGTGCGGTTGAAGCGGTATTGAATAGCATATTTCATGACAGGTGGATTGGTCGTCGAAGTACCCTACCATGGCCATGTCCGAAAGAACAAAATGGCTCTGAGCACTATGGGACTCAACTGCTGAGGTCATTAGTCCCCCGAAAGAACAGATACCATCTTAGAATATATATAGTTAAGGCTCACCGGCCACTTGACCATCTTCTTCTTCTTTGCGAATGCACAAAGAGTGTCCGAACTCTTACGAGAATAGGCAACGCGCCGCGAGTAATGAGTATAATGGGCGGGGGCACTACGAATGTAGTGCGGGAGAATACGTTGAGAATGTGTGTTTCGCGGGAGGCGTGCCAGAGATAAATCCCTGCAGTTGCGCTGTCCTCTGTGTCCTCGGTGGCTCAGATGGAAAGAGCGTCAGCCATGTAAGCAGGAGATCCCGGGTTCGAGTCCCGGTCGGGGTACTCATTTTCATCTGTCCCCGTTGACGTATGTCAACGCCTGTAAGCAGCTAAGAGTGTTCATTTCATTGTAATTTTCCAACAGCACAACGCTCGGCTACATATGGCACGTGCCTCTTTGAGCTGTCTGCATGTCCCTGAGGTACTGCTGTGGGCCAAAGATTCGCAGATCTGTCCCTGATAGAACACGTGTGGATCTATCTTGAACATCAACTCCGTTCCAATGCAAGTATTCAGGATATCAGAGGCCGACCAAAAAGTTGTGGGGCAGCTTGGCTCAAGAGAAGATATTACGGCCTTACGACAGCCTCGTCAACTGAATCAGTGTATGCGTCCAGGACAGGACAGAGGGTGCGCAGCCGTACAGGTAAGTGGGTTCGTACTGCCAAGGTATTTGTGAATCTGACTATTTTGCAGTCCCTGAAATGTCATCACAGACTGTTTCAGCCCATGAAGTTTCACTTCGTTGCTTCCCCCCCCCCCCCCCCCCTCTTCCTTCTTCTCTTCTGTGCTCCACTTTTTTTGTCCTAACCACATCTGCCACAGGTCTAGCGTTATCTTCTGAAGTGCTCATGTTTCTAAAGGGGTATAGCGAAAAGCATTTATGCAACCGAGACACAAAAATTTAGTGTATCTCGCGTATACGCTGTAACCGATTAATTAGCACTGCAGTCCCTACGAATTCACAGCGAATTTACTTCAAAACTGCATTTCATGTTCCTGATTGTTTGTTTCATAACTTCTCATTGAGCATTATCTTCATAACACGCATCCTCCTTATCTACATGTTTGGAATTACTTGCACGTCAACTGTATTTCTTGCCATAAACATCCTTATCGTAATTGCATCCGATATCTTGCCTCACAATGTTCAAAGGTGGCATTTGTTCTAGGTGTGTCTCTCTGATGTGATTAGAAATCACTGCCTGATAAGTTCCTTCCCGCGTTTATAGTTTTCCCTGGGAAGCTGGGAGGTATTTGATCTTTTGGGTTAGACGTTCAGGGTGTCTCCAAACTTTAGGGTCAAAATTGTACAGACCACAGAGTATTTTGAAACGGGAACTCAATGGTCGTAAATGTTGAGTGAGCAATGTGTTTTTGAGACGCTTATTTGGAAACATATTGCAGAAGGAACAAGTGGATGTCGCACAGACGTTTGTGTACAGGCTGTCCATAAAGTCCCGCTATCATTTCGAAAAATTATAACGTGGAAACTCTTATTATAGAACGAGCATCGTGGTGTTTTCGTAGTACGTTTAGCAGCCCTTGAAGGTATTTTGTGTTATACTACAACTGTCTATTTGTCACCAAGACGCGTTTAGAAGGTTCAAACCTCTATCATCAGGTGGATTTACATTTGCTAGTATGACATACGTGGGTGTTGTGTTACGATTTTGGGAGAAACAAAACACTGGAGAAACAAAACACCATTTCAGAACATGGTTTTGCGTTTTCCTTTTTGACTAAAAACTAAACGTAAAACAAGTAAAATAGAATAATTCCAGTCGTCACAGATTACTGTCACTGCCGTATCACATCGCGCGTTACTGTCATGTTTTGAAAACAAAGATTGCGTCTGGAAACTATTAGGTGCAAACACAACATACGTTGGAATAATTATTTCTAGTGGTAAAAAATCCGATTCTGTCAAGATTATGTAGCTTAAATTTCATACTTGTTTATGTAATCAGGTGACATCTTGCAAACTTTAAGTGCAATACTTATGTCGCCAACAGATGTAAAATTATACAGAAATAACAAATGTGGTTGGGATTGAGAGATAGGAATGAAATGCTGGAGGCGGAGGGAGAAAAAGAAAAGAGAAAAAGAGGGAGAGAGAGGGAGGAATGATTGGATGAGAGCAAACTTTCTAAAGCAGAAGGTTCTTAAGATTTTATCTGTTACATGTAATAACTATTTAAAGGCATGCAACTTCCTGACAGATTAAAACTGTGTACCGGACCGAGACTCGAAACTTTGCCTTTCGCGGGCAAGTGGTTTCAAAGTAAAGTTTGGAACGTAGGAGACGAGGTACTTGCAGAAGTAAAGCTGTGAGGACGGGGCTTGAGTCCTGCTTGGGTAGCTCAGTTGGCAGAGCACTTGCCCGCGAAAGGCAAAGGTCCCGAATTCGAGTCTCGGTCCGGCACACAGTTTTAATCTGCCAGGGAGTTTCATATCAGCGCACACTCCGGTGCAGAGTGAAAATGTCATTCTGGTATTTAAAGGTACACTGTGTATGTCCATAACCCAGTAAATATGCATTTCCGACCACTGGTTCCCTATCTTAATGCAACCGGTCGTGGACCCATTATCACCTGTTTCAATTTGACCCCAAAGCTTTGGACCTCCTGTATAGTTACCATCCTCCGCCTTCACGCCAGACGTCTAGGACATGTTTCATTAAGTTAACAGATAACTCTCGCTGACAGACACGTTCCCGATTATCTGTGAGGAACAAGAGGTTAGGTTAAGTTAGTGTTGTTTAACGTCCCGTCGACAACGAGGTCATTAGAGACGGAGCGCAAGCTCGGGTTAGGGAAGGATGGGGAAGGAAATCGGTCGTGCCCTTTCAAAGGAACCATCCTGGCATTTGCCTGAAACGATTTAGGGAAATCACGGAAAACCTAAATCAGGATGGCTGGAGACGGGATTGAACCGTCGTCCTCCCGAATGCGAGTCCAGTGTGCTAACCACTGCGCCACCTCGCTCGGTGAGGAACAAGAGGTCTGAACACTATTGGATTACACCACCGGAAAATATAGCTGCTGGTTTCACTGAAGAATGGCCCATGTGAAAAACACGAACAGGGATTGCAAGGTGTAAAAAGACTATATGCAGAAGTGGGATTATTCGACAACATCAACCCTTTGTGACTGTGTATTTCAAGAAGCTGCGCAGCACTTACACCGATGTAGACTATGTCACGCAAGATGTACCATTGTCTTTAAATCTTAAATTAGCATTTAGTTTATAACCGTGTGTGTATATGTGCGTATCTTGTATTCTGACATGAATAGATAAATAAATAGGCATACTATGAATCTGCATTCGATATTGGCATGAACTTGCCTCAAAGCTTTCAACAGACAAATGCCCTCGCGTATCGCACGTTTGTGGTAAGTGTCAGAGTTGAGATGCCGCTTTTTCTTTTTTTTGTTAATTGGAAAAAGAGGACAGCCAATACAGCGTTTTAGGTTCTGTTCTATGGTTGACCATATTGTCTCTTTAAAACAAAATGATGCTGCAGTGGATATTCGAAATGGAAGAGCCATCAAAAATCATTGAATTTGCAACTACGGCTGGCAACAAATAAGAGATTTAGCACTGAAATATTTTTAAGGGCGAAATTTTTCCGGTTTTCCTTTTTGATGCCATATGTTCAACCGTCTTTCATTTTTTTTAGAACTAAATTGTTAATGAGCTTAAGCATTTTCCATGAGTTGGGTACTAGCCAGTTTCCTGTTGCGACTACTTCAAAATAAGCACAGTCGTTTGCATATCTGTCTAATCCAGAGGCAATGGCTCAGAATGTCGTATTGGAATCTTATCTGTCGGTGGAAAGTGCTCGACACTTCTATACATCCAACGAATTGATTGGCAGCACGCTCCCACACTAACGACTTAATCTGACACTAACTGCGTAAGTGTATGGCCAAAGAATCACATGAAATAGCCTACGACGTCGCTTTTACTATACTGTGTCTCGTTTTCAACGCATAAAGCGGTTCTTTCTGGAATGGTAACTAGAATTAGATCTTTGTTACACTTAGCTCTGAAAAATAACTTTTTCCCTTTTGACGTATTTAGATTCGCATCTGTACCGGTAATAATAACTCAGCGTTTCTAGTACATAAATTCTGAAAACAGGGCAAAACTATGATATTAAAAATTCAGCTCACAACGTAAAAAAACAGCTTTATAGAAAATCGCTCGATTATAATAGTATATATATTTTTCTTTTCCTATTTATTCTTTGCATTCCTTCTTTCCACGTTTGTCCCACATGATATTTAAAAGCTTATGTACCATGTAGCGTCTAACTAGTAATGCTATAAAAATATACGAGCGTTGGAAGTTTAGTAGTGGCAACTATTCACTTACAGCTCATCCAAAATAGATATGTGTTTCAAAGTTTTACTGACCTTCAAAGTAGTCACCAGCATTGTGTACAACCCGTTGCCAGCGATGTGGAAGTCGTAGGATACTCTTAGCCGTGCCAGTTGCGTTGACAGTTCGAGCGGCGCGGTCTATTGCCCGACCAATTTGTAGCAGTTCTGAAGCGAATGCCGTTAAGTGTTTCCTTCAGTTTAGAAATCGGGTTGAACTCACGAGGGCTTAAGTCGGGGAGTGCAGTAGGTAGTATAGCACTTAGTAGTCGCATCAGTCAAACAAATCAGCAACAGCTTGCACTGTATGTGCTTGAATATTGTCCTGCAAAATGATGGTCAGGTCCTGCAGAAAGTGTCATCACTTCTGTCTCTAAGCTGGTCGTACGTTGTGTTCCAAAAATGAACAGCATAGAGACAGAAGTGATGACACTTTCTGCAGGACCTGACCATCATTTTGCAGGACAATGCTCAAGGCACGTACAGTGCAAGCTGTTACTGATTTGTTTGACTGATGGGGCTGCTAAGTGCTCTACCACCCACTGCACTCCGCTCACTTAAGCCCCCGTGAGTTCAACTCGATTTCTAAACTGAGGGAAACACTTCACGGCATTCGCTTCAGAACTGTCACGAATTCGTCGAGCAATATCTACATCTACAGGGATACTCTGCAAATTAGCCGGCCGAAGTGGCCGTGCGGTTAAAGGCGCTGCAGTCTGGAACCGCAAGACCGCTACGGTCGCAGGTTCGAATCCTGCCTCGGGCATGGATGTTTGTGATGTCCTTAGGTTAGTTAGGTTTAACTAGTTCTAAGTTCTAGGGGACTAATGACCTCAGCAGTTGAGTCCCATAGTGCTCAGAGCCATTTGAACCATATACTCTACCACCTTCACAATTCTCTATTATTCCAATCTCGTATAGCGCGCGGAAAGAATGAACACCTATATCTTTCCGTGCGTGCTCTGATTTCCCTTATTTTATCTTTGTGATCATCCCTCCCTATGTAAGTCGGTGTCAACAAAATATTTTCGCATTCGGAGGAGAAAGTTGGTGATTGGAATTTCGTGAGAAGATTCCGTCGCAACGAGAAACGCCTTTCTTTTAACGATTTCCAGCCCAAATCCTGTATCATTTCTATGACACTCTCTCCCATATTTCGCGATAATACAAAACGTGCTACCTTTCTTCGAACTTTTTCGATGTAGTCAGTCAGTCCTATCTGGTAAGCACCACACACCGCGCAACAGTATTCTAAAAGAGAATGGACAAGCGTAGTGAAGGCAGTCTCCTTAGTAGGTCTGTTATATTTTCTAAGTGTAAGGATCCCACACCGCGCAACAGTATTCTAAAAGAGGACGGACAAGCGTAGTGTAGGCAGTCTCCTTAGTAGGTCTGTTACATTTTATACGTGTCCTGCCAATGAAACACAGTCTTTGGTTAGCCTTCCCGACAACATTTTCTCTGTGTTCCTCTCAATTTAAATTGTTCGTAATTGTAATACCTAAGTATTTAGTTGAATTTACGGCTTTTAGATTAGACTGATTTATCGTGTAACGGAACTTTAATGCGTTCCTTTTAGCACTCATGTGGATGACCTCACACTTTTCGTTACTTAAGGTCAACTGCCACCTTTCGCACCATTCCGATATTTCTTCTAAACCGTTTTTCAGTTTGTTTTGATCTTCTGATGACTTTATTAGTCGATAAACGACAGCGTCATCTGCATATAACCGAAGACGGCTGCTCAAATTGTCTCCCAAACCGTTTATATAGATAAGGAACAGCAAAGAGCCTATAACACTACCTTGGGGAAAGCCAGAAATCACTTCTGTTTTACTCGAGGACTTTCCGTCAATTACAACGAACTGTGGCCTCTCCGACAGGAAATCACAGATCGAGTCACAAGTCACGATATTCTATAAGCACGCAATTTCACTACGAGCCGCTTGTGTGGTACAGTGTCAAAAGCCTTCCGGAAATCCAAGAATACGGAATCGATGTGAAATCCCTTGTCAATAGCACTCAGCACTTCATGTGAACAAAGAGCTAGATGTGTTTCACAAGAATGATGTTTTCTATACCCATGTTGACTGGGTGTCAATGGACCGTTTCCTTCGAGGTAATTCATAATGTTAGAACACAATATATGTTCTCAAATCCTGCTGCATATCGACGTTAACGATATGGGCCTGGAATTTAGTGGATTATTCCTACTACCTTTCTTGGATATTGGTGTGACCTGTGCAACTTTCCAGTCTTTGGGTACGGATGTTTCGTCAACACAACTTGCACTGCTAAGAGAATCCTACGACTTCCACATAGCTGGCAACGGGCTATACACAATGCTGCTGACTACTTTGAAGGTCAGTAAAACTTTGAAACACGTATCTATTTTGTACTAGCTGAAAATAAATCGTTGCCACTGTTAAAGTTCCAACCTTCGTTTAATAGATCGTCGTCGCTATGTAGAAAGGGTTCTGGGAACATAAAATACTTTTGGATTAATAATGCACAGAAAACACTAAAGTTACTTTTGAAATTATGGTTTGTTTCTTTATCGTCCCTTGATCAAGAAGTATTTCGAGTATACACTAGTGTTAATATGCGTTACATTTCATTCTTTCGTATTAATGACAAGTAGCCACATTATATTGGTGTTAACTTCGCCGCATGCTATAGTGATCGTGAGATAATGGCGAACTGATTAACACGCGTCTTCCTATTCTCAGTGACGAACTGGAAGTAACTTCTCTGCCAACGTGTCAGTCTTCGAAAAGAGGGAGACAAAGGAATGCGTAAGGGTTAATGCCAATCCTTGATCCACTATACATACGTGGTAAAATGAATTTGATATTTACATTTCGATACGACTTGTTGCTACGTGCCCGCATCTCGTGGTCGTGCGGTAGCGTTCTCGCTTCCCAAGCCCAGGTTCCCGGGTTCGATTCCCGGCAGGGTCAGCGATTTTCTCTGCCTCGTGATGGCTGGGTGTTGTGTGATGTCCTTAGGTTAGTTCGGTTTAAGTAGTTCTAAGTTCTAGGGGACTGATGACCATAGATGTTAAGTCCCATAGTGCTCAGAGCCATTTGAACCATTTGTTGCTACGTTGCAGGCAGAAAAGGAAAACAGGGATACTACAGCGCCTTAGTCTGACGTTGGAGACAAGCGCAGTACACTACCTTCACTCAACAGGTATACCTATTCAGTGGATGTTTTTGAAATGTCTGGTGTTGTCTTTGAAAACTACACTCCTGGAAATTGAAATAAGAACACCGTGAATTCATTGTCCCAGGAAGGGGAAACTTTATTGACACATTCCTGGGGTCAGATACATCACATGATCACACTGGCAGAACCACAGGCACATAGACACAGGCAACAGAGCATGCACAATGTCGGCACTAGTACAGTGTATATCCACCTTTCGCAGCAATGCAGGCTGCTATTCTCCCATGGAGACGATCGTAGAGATGCTGGATGTAGTCCTGTGGAACGGCTTGCCATGCCATTTCCACCTGGCGCCTCAGTTGGACCAGCGTTCGTGCTGGACGTGCAGACCGCGTGAGACGACGCTTCATCCAGTCCCAAACATGCTCAATGGGGGACAGATCCGGAGATCTTGCTGGCCAGGGTAGTTGACTTACACCTTCTAGAGCACGTTGGGTGGCACGGGATACATGCGGACGTGCATTGTCCTGTTGGAACAGCAAGTTCCCTTGCCGGTCTAGGAATGGTAGAACGATGACGGTTTGGATGTACCGTGCACTATTCAGTGTCCCCTCGACGATCACCAGTGGTGTACGGCCAGCGTAGGAGATCGCTCCCCACACCATGATGCCAAGTGTTGGCCCTGTGTGCCTCGGTCGTATGCAGTCCTGATTGTGGCGCTCACCTGCACGGCGCCAAACACGCATACGACCATCATTGGCACCAAGGCAGAAGCGACTCTCATCGCTGAAGACGACACGTCTCCATTCGTCCCTCCATTCACGCCTGTCGCGACACCACTGGAGGCGGGCTGCACGATGTTGGGGCGTGAGCGGAAGACGGCCTAACGGTGTGCAGGACCGTAGCCCAGCTTCATGGAGACGGTTGCGAATGGTCCTCGCCGATACCCCAGGAGCAACAGTGTCCCTAATTTGCTGGGAAGTGGCGGTGCGGTCCCCTACGGCACTGCGTAGGATCCTACGGTCTTGGCGTGCATCCGTGCGTCGCTGCGGTCCGGTCCCAGGTCGACGGGCACGTGCACCTTCCGCCGACCACTGGCGACAACATCGATGTACTGTGGAGACCTCCCGCCCCACGTGTTGAGCAATTCGGCGGTACGTCCACCAGGTCTCCCGCATGCCCACTATACGCCCTCGCTCAAAGTCCGTCAACTGCACATACGGTTCACGTCCACGCTGTCGCGGCATGCTACCAGTGTTAAAGACTGCGATGGAGCTCCGTATGCTACGGCAAACTGGCTGACACTGACGGCGGCGGTGCACAAATGCTGCGCAGCTAGCGCCATTCGACGGCCAACACCGCGGTTCCTGGTGTGTCCGCTGTGCCGTGCGTGTGATCATTGCTTGTACAGCCCTCTCGCAGTGTCCGGAGCAAGTATGGTGGGTCTGACACACCGGTCTCAATGTGTTCTTTTTTCCATTTCCAGGAGTGTATATATACGCATCTGTAAGACTACAAATGATACGACAAAGATACTTGCCTGAGATTTCAACTGCTACAAAAAGAACGTGTGTAAGGGTATAACATAAGCTGAAAACTGTCTGTCGCAATTTCCTTCACGTCCTACGATAACCCGATTTTAAATTAGAAAGACACTGAAAAATCCCATACATAGGCGCATCTCCTGTGTTGTCGTTACAATGAAGATCTTTTGATGGCTAACTCAAGCTCTGATGTCAAAGCTGTGCTCGAAATGATCTCAGAACAAAATACGCTAGTGGAATGACCGCAGATGGCGTTTATTACGAAATTTTCCGTACAAAAACTTTCAGATTGACTGAAAGTAATAAAACGACTTTTGTCCTTACCTGGTAACGAATTCGCAAACGACTACGCCAACTTTGGAGACGAGCCCCCGGTTTTAAAGTGCTTGATCTACCAGACGATAAGATAGCACCTGGTGAACGCGCTACGTAATTCTGAATTAGTCGGCCGGCGTTACGTGGGACCTGTTTACGGTTCACACGCTGAGGCGTTACTGTTATCAGGGCCGGAGAACAGAGACCGACTTCGCAATTTTCCGATAGTCGGAAATGCCTGTAGTATGAACAAAGGTTTCATTGAAGAATAAACAAGAAAACATTTCTTTGAAAGCTTGTCACTCTAGAAACGCTTTCCAACTTTATTTCAGATTTCGTACGACAAAGAACTTCCTCATGGCACAACGGAATAATTTAAAGTGGTGTTAACATTGACTACATTAAGACAATACAAACTGTAAACCTCACAACAGGTCTCATGCACCTGCTCACTATAGATGTAATTCGTGCAATGCAAATGTGTTTGCACTCCATATCCTACAACATCTAATAAATTGAAAAGGTTTGAGCTAGCAATATAGCAAAATCTCGATGTCTCCCTCATTGCAACCACGTGCCTTGAAGTTTCGCTGCAACACTTTATTACCTTACTAGCCGAAAATTTAATCTTCTATGAGATAATAACTGTCGTATCTGTCTGTTTGAACACACTAATCTCCAGAGCTACCAGATGAATTTTCATTGGGGTTTCCACATGTAATTTAAACTTAGTGTATGGCAACTATAGACTTTATTTCACCGAATTCGGATCACGGTAAAACAAGATATCGTGATTTAAAGTTTTATCTAAAGTCGTATGCTCAGCTTAGTAGTTTGAATGTTCGATCACCACGGTATAGTATACCAGTATCGTAGTAGCTACACAAAAGATCCGAGGGTTGGTGCTTTAGTTTCTTTTCTTTTTCTTTATCTCAGTGACGGATGTATATTCGGAAGCTTGCATCAGTGACAGAGTTAAGTGCCGCGGTCTTATCTTTACGAATACAAACTACCAGTGAATTTACTTGGCTAGGACATATGAACTTATTGATTTCTCTTTGTGTATTAAAAACATAACGAGATTCTTTTCGTTCCTTCGTTAGGTTTTATTTATGTTTGATTTATTTTGAAGGAAAGTTTTTTACCTCAGAGATAGGGAACGTAATATCATGAGAGTCGCTTCACCGTACATATTTAAAGCAATTATGCACGTGAGAGCAGACAGTACAATCCAACGGAATAGTGATATACCCAATTACGTGGGGAACTTAATATCATGCCAGTCCCTTCACTATTTACATTTGAAACAATTGGCACGTGAAAGCAAATCAGATAGTACTATCCAACTGAATAGAGATGTACGCAATTACAATACGAAAAATACGATGACTATCATCTACACAGGAAGCGGCTCAAGTTATCCGGAAAAGATCCTATAACTGCTGGACGCAGAATAAAATGCATTGAAAAGACTTCTGTTTTCAGAAAGGAATTAAAAGGTTATTTAGTCTGCTGGAAGCTAAACAGTAGAGAGGATCTTGTTCAAGCAGGGAAGCCATTATAAAATGTGTGTCCATGAACCAGTAAGTGCAACTATATAACACATGTGCTAACTTATTATATAAGAACGATCCTGCTGCTGCCTGACCTTTTTTGTTTGCTTCAGGGGCCCTGAAATACAAGTTGCTATAAAGTGAGGCTGCCAGAGTGTAAGTTGGCAGGGATTACTCATCGCACGGTGTACAGTACTGAAGTGTGATGGAGAAAGCGTAATATTGTGAAAATGTGAAGATGAGCAATGTTAATGATACCTTTCTTTAGTGATTGGGTACTTATCATAGAGCAATAATCTACATTTTGCTTAATTAGGTACGTCTATTTCATGTGATATATATGTAGATATCACATGATGAAATCAGTAAGTCAGTCATATATCTTAGTCAGTCATATATCTTAGGCAAGTAAATTCAACGTTAGTTTGTTTTCCTAAATATAAGACTGAGGTGCTTAATTCTGTCATTGATATAAACTTAAGAAAATATTTCTATTTTATTTATTTATTTCTTAATCCATTTGTAGACAATTTTCATTTTCATTGTATAGATGTGGTCACGTTATACACAACGTATATATATATATATAGGTTGAGTCACCTAACGTTACCGCTGGATATATTTCGTAAACCACATCAAATACTGACGAACCGATTCCACAGACCGAACGTGAGGAGAGGGGCTAGTGTAATTGTTTAATACAAACCATACAAAAATGCACGAAAGTATGTTTTTTTAAATGGAACCCCGTTAGTTTTGGTTCAAATGGTGCAAAATGGCTCTGAGCACTATGGGACTCAACTGCTGAGGTCATTAGTCCCCTAGAACTTAGAACTAGTTAAACCGAACTAACCTAAGGACTTCACAAACATCCATGCCCGAGGCAGGATTCGAACCTGCGACCGTAGCGGTCCTGCGGTTCCAGACTGCAGCGCCTTTAACCGCACGGCCACTTCGGCCGGCCAGCCCCCCGTTAGTTTTGTTAGCACATCTGAACCTATAAACAAATACGTAATCAGTGCCGTTTGTTGCATTGTAAAATGTTAATTACATCCGGAGATATTGTAACCTAAAGTTGACGCTTGAAACCTCCGACGTTCAGTTGCGTGTTGTAACAAACACGGGCCACGGTCGGCGAGCAGCATCTGCAGGGACATGTTTACGATGACGACCGTGTTTACGACTGTGGCTGTAGTGCACTGTTGTGGTTTGGTCTAGCTGTCGCAGTGTCCGCATGTAGCGCTTGCTGCTATTGTTATTCTGCATTCGTCTCCGCACGCAGACCAACTGTAGTACACCGTGTTACCTCTGTGATAGTGTAGTGTTGTAGGAACTGTGACCATGGTGTATTCGAACTCTGAAGAGGCGGAGATGATACTCATCTATGGCGAGTGTCGACGAAATGCAGCTGAAGCCTGCAGGGTGTATGCAGAACGGTACCCGGACAGAGAGCATCCAACGTGCCGCACATTCTAAAGCATCTATCGCCAACTGTATGCAACAGGTATGGTCGTAGCACGCAAACGGATCCGTAACAGCCCCGTCGCAGGAGAAGCGGGTGCAGTTGGTGTGTTAGCTGCTTTGCCATGAACCCACACATGAGTACACGGGACATTGCGAGAGCCGGTGGACTGAGTCAAAGTAGTGTCATGCGCATACTGCATCGTCACCGCTTTCACCAGTTTCATGTGTCGCTACATCAGCAATTACATGGTGATGACTTTAATCATCGAGTGCAATTCTGTCAATGGGCACTAACAGAGAATGCGTTGCAGTTGTACCTGTTTACCGATGAAGCGGGTTTCACAAAGCACGGGGCAGTGAATCTACGGAACATGCATTACTGGTCCGTGGACAATCCTCGCTGGCTCAGACAGGTAGAGCGACAGCGACCGTGGACTGTAAATGTACGGTGCGGAATCATTGGCGACCACCTCATTGGTCCTCACTTCATTGCAGGGGCCCAAACAGCTGCAAAATACGTCGCGTTTCTACAGAATGATGTGCCAACGTTGCTCGAAAATGTCCCACTGGAAACGCGTCGACGTATGTGGTATCAGCATGATAGTGCACCTGCACATTCCGCAATTAACACTAGGCTGACCCTTGATGTTCGACGGGCGTTTCATAGGACGTGGAGGACGCATAAATTGACCAGCTCGTTCTCCTGATCTTACACCTTTGGACTTCTTTCTGTGGGGTATGGGGTACGTTAAAGGAGAATGTGTACCGTGATGTGCCTACAACCCCAGAGGATATGAAACAACGTATTGTGGCAGCCTGCGGCGACATTACACCAAATGTACTGCGGCGTGTACGACATTCATTACGCCAGAGATTGCAATTGTGTGCAGCAAATGATGGCCACCACATTGAACATCTATTGGGCTGACATGTCGGGACACACTCTATTCCACTGCGTAATTGAAAACGGAAACCACGTGTGTACGTGTACCTCACCCCTCATGGTAGTGTACATGTGCGTCAGTGAAAAAGACCAATAAAAAGGTGTTAGCATGTGGACGTAATGTGCTGTTCCAGTCTCTTCTGTACCTAAGGTCCATCACCGTTCCCTTTGGATCCCTACGTAGAATTCGGTGCTCTCCGATAGGCACGATCGAACAGCGGAGGAGTGGTACTCAAGCGTCAACTTTAGGTTACAATATCTCCGGATGTAATTAACATTTTACAATGCAACAAACGGCACTGTATTTGTTTATATGTTCAGATGTGCTAACAAAACTAAACGGGGTTCCATTTAAAAAACGTAGGTTTGTGTTAAGAAACATATATATATATATATATGAAAATTGTCTTCTGGTCGATTAAGAAGTAAATAAATAAAATATAGGTATTTTCAATATTTAATTAACAGGGCTAAGATATACGGATTTACTGATTTCGCTTTGTTTATTAAAAATTTAAAGGCACTGCTTTGCTTCTTTCGATAGGTTCAAATGGTTCAAATGGCTCTGAGCACTATGGGACTCAACTGCTGAGGTCATTAGTCCCCTATAACTTAGAACTAGTTAAACCTAACTAACCTAAGGACATCACAAACATCCATGCCCGAGGCAGGATTCGAACCTGCGACCGTAGCAGTCTTGCGGTTCCAGACTGCAGCGCCTTTAACCGCACGGCCACTTCGGCCGGCTTTCGATAGGTTTTACTCATAATCTTTACTAGGAAAAACAGGTGTATTAAGTTTGCTTTGTGATTTGGGTGCCTAATCATTACATTTTAATTTCGTTTCGTTTATGAGTAAAAATTCCTAGAAAGCGATCGCGTTTTTTCTGAATACAACAGAATCTCTGGAAGACTAAGGACACGCAGTGTCAAGAATCTAATGAAGATCGTGAGCTGAGACTTGCTGCAGCTCGAGAACATCAGAATTTAACTTGGTCTCTCGAAACTGCTCGAAAGCGAGGAGTGACGTAGCTCTGATCGAGAGCATCATGCATTATCTCCCTCCTCAGAACCCTCCACACACCGAGGGTTAAAGTTCCATCTCTCCTAAGCAGCATCGGAAATGTAAATTTTGATGGGTAGTGGCGTAGGCGAGCGAGATTTTATACCCTCAATTCCGCTTGTGACTAACAATTTACCGTTTCACTTTAAATGCGTGCAATTCCTGGTGAGCTTATATCACGTCATAACCTAAGAAAGCACGAGGCCACATGCTGCGTGTTGCAGGCGTGGACCTTAGTGCCAGTTGCCTTTTGCACGGCCAGCTCTGCGTGACTCTCTCTCTTGGCAGCACGGGGTAACCGTGCGGTCTCAGGCGCCTTGCCACGGTTCGAGTGGCTTCCCCCGTCGGAGGTTGGAGTCCTCCCTCAGGCATGGGGGTGTGTTGTCCTTAGCGTGGAATAGGTCAAGTTAGATTAAGTAGGGTATAAGCCAAGGGTATGATGACCTCAGCAGTTTGGTCCCACAGGAACTTACCACAAATTTCCAATTTTCTCTTTCTTGTGTTAGTGAAGTAAAGAAGCTCATCCTTCACATCCCCAATCTCAATACTTCAGAAGGTGTATACAAAGAAGATTTATAACTCAAAAATAAATTCGGCACGTATGAAATGTCGGGCACAGCAGTAAACAAATACCATGGAAATGGCGGCTTTCTCAGCTAGTTAATAAATGAGAAAATGCCCTCACTGCCTCTGAAGGACGTAATTCTTATGTGAACACATGTAAAGATTTGAATAAAAATGAGAGAAGTGAAAAATAAGTTTGTAATAACCCCAAATTATACGAGTACTAAAAATATATTGCTATAGAAAATTAATAATCATATTTGACATACAAGTACCCTGCAACTGAACACCTCACTCTATATGGCCATACATTTATATTAACATCCATAGTATAATTTAATGAGTGGAGAAGGAATGGAATAAGCTACTTGGAACCCCAAATGACTGGAGACAAATTGTTTCTCACGTGTTCTAACGAAACTGTGTACTCGACTAAAGAACGAATATTTTCCACATTGAGTACGACTGTAAACTATCTCGCGTAAATAAATGTGATACGCCAGGACGTACAATTACGCCGATTCAGCGAAACAGGCAACGGTCTCAACATAAAACAGGACGATTTCGATTCAAGCGGCCATTTCTTTATCACAAGGCTTCGGTCTGTTCTAAACAGGTGGGCATGTCCACACGGCAGTGGGTAGAAAAGAAGAGAATGTCCATTTTGTTTCCTGACCACGAGGTCCTCGCTAACAGGTTCTGCACGTCGAGCAGTCCAATCCTATTGGCTGTCTCACGTGAGAGTTTAGGAAAGTTGCTTAAGACATGCCTTACAGTTCCCAGCCAAAGATAAGTTACTATAGCAAATGAATAACTTACTATAGGCTCTTTGAGACAGACCAGTGATTATGAACACATGGCATGAAATGTGTCTGCAGCAGAAGACTTTCATTATAGGAATTATTAGCCAGTTGGTTTATATTTAACTTGTTTTTCCTCTCTGATTTCTAATACAGTTGTCTTGAAGAAAGCAGTCAGTTTGTCCCTTGCGAACACTATCGAAATTTTCGGGTAACAAGTCAAGGTGAATGTTGAGGCTCCGCCTGAACTTTTACAGCGCGTTGGCTACAACGCAAATACAATTTGGGACCGTTTTCGTTGGCTATTTACTACAAAATAAACTCCTTGTATGATACTCAAGTCTCCCTCTCACTCATCAGCATTTTATATTCAAAGTGGGAATCCGAAATCATTCTAAGAATTTTACACTACTGTCCATTAAAATTGTTACACCACCAAGATGACGTGCTACAGACGCGAAATTTAAACGACAGGAAGAAGATGCTGTGATATGCAAATTATTAGCTTTTCAGAGCATTCGCACAAGGTTGGCGCCGGTGGCGACACCTACAACGTGCTGACATGAGGAAAGTTTCCAACCGATTTCTCATACACAAACAGCTGTTGACCGGTGTTGCCTGGTGAAACGTTGTTGTGCTGTCTCGTGTAAGGAGAAGAAATGCGTACCATCACGTTTCCGACTTTGATAAAGGTCGGATTGTAGCCTATCGCGATTGCGGTTTATCGTATCGCGACATTGCTGCTCGCGTTGGTCGAGATCGAATGACTGTTAGCAGAATATGGAATCGGTGGGTTCAGGAGGGTAATACGGAACGCTGTGCTGGATCCCAAAGGCCTCGTATCACTAGCAGTCGAGATGACAGGCATCTTATCCGCACGGCTGTAATGGATCGTGCAGCCACACCTCAATCCCTGAGTCAACAGATGGGGACGTTTGCAAGACAACAACCATCTGCATGAACAGTTCGACGGCGTTTTCAGCAGCATGGACTATCAGCTCGGAGCCCCTGGCTGCGGTTACCTTTGACGCTGCATCTCAGGCTGGAGCGCCTGCGATGGTGTACTCAACGACGAACCTGGGTGCACGAATGGCAAAACGTCATTTTTTCGGATGAATCCAAGTTCTGTTTACAGCATCATGATGGTCGCATCCGTGTTTGGCGACATCGCGGTGAACGCACATTGGAAGCGTGTATTCGTCATCGCCATACTGGCGTATCACCCGGCGTGATGGTATTGGGCTGCCACTGGTTACACGTCTTGGTCACCTCTTGTCCGCATTGACGGCACTTCCAACAGTGGACGTTACATTTCAGATGTTTTACGACCCGTGGCTCTACCTTTCATTCGATCCCTGCGAAACCCTACATTTCAGCAGGATAATGCATGGCCGCATGTTGTAGGTCCTGTACGGGCCTTTCTGGATACAGAAAATGTTGGACTGCTGCCCTGGCCAGCACATTCTCCAGATCTCTCACCAATTGAAAACGTCTGGTCAATGGTGGCCGAGCAACTGGCTCGTCACAATACACCAGTCACTACTGTTGATGAACTGTGGTATCGCGTTGAAGCTGCACGGGGAGCTGTACCTGTAGGCGCCATCCAAGCTCTGTTTGACTCAATACCTAGGCGTATCAAGGCCGTTATTACGGCCAGAGCTGGTTGTTCTAGGTACTGATTTCTCAGGATCTATGCACCCAAACTGCGTGAGAATGTAATCACATGTCAGTTCTAGTATAATATATTTGTCCAATGAATACCCGTTTATCATCTGCATTTCTTCTTGGTGTAGCAATTTTAATGGCCAGTAGTGTAACACCATTACATTTCGCTTCTAACTGACAAAGAAATTTCTCGCAGATTTACTAGAGAAATTCTCCATCTTCGTTTGACGTGCCACCGATGGCAGTAGCATTCCTTCTCCACCTCGTAATAGTTGACAGTAATATGGGATGCAATTTCCGAGAACATTTCTCATGGTGAACAACGGTTTCTCTTAGTACTTTAAAATGAACATAAACAGTGTCAATCTCAAGAAACCTTTATCTTTGTGGTCACCGGTTGCTGTCAGTTTCAGACCATCTTCAGATGTCACACGATGATGATAGGTGGTGCCGCCAAAGCCTACCATCATGGGGTGAGGTCTGAAGGTGGTCAGAAGATGTCGGTGATGTTTGCGACGAATGTCTGAGAACTATATACAACGTTAGGTGTCATTCTGTCTCCATTAATGGATCAGTAGCATGTGAGAAATGTAATCTGTGCTGATTAATACTGAATTGCATGTTGATAGGTGGGTGTTTTCTGATTAAGCAAGAGGTTGTGGGTTGTGACAAGCACATGCTGTCTCATGTTGAGTTAGACGATCAGTGGATGCACGCTATTGGTACGGACGTAGCGTATTAATACGTTTTCTAGGAACGCCCGCTTCTATTTATGTTCACATTATGGGTTACCACCGAGTTTTTCATATCCTTATTCTACGTTTTAGTGATTTTTAAAACAATTATTGTAGCTGTATTGTAAATATGCAGCCGAATGGCAACTGTGATTACCGTAATTTCCTTACGTGGGAATTCCGGTCCCTGATTGCAACCCACCTTCAGCCGTTAAGCATACATACGAGGCACGTTAAGTTTGTGTTATTAGTCAGTCTCAACAAAATTAGGAAGTGGCAAGTTTAGAGGTGAATGTAAGCTGCGCCGATTCGAATACATTTAAGCAATAAATTTGTTTGCATGCCTGTCTTCTACAATAGCTGTTACAAAATCAGTTGTTGTTTGTTTTTCCGACTTGAGTAGACTGCAATCTAATAAAACAAAATTTTACACCAGATGCATTTCGCTATTACTTATGAAGCATCTTCTGTGGTTATTCTGCAAATTGGATATACAGGTGGTCCCTTGATAGTGAGCGGGCCAAATATCTCACGAAATAAGCATCAAACGAAAAAACTGCAAAGAACGAAACTTGTCTAGCTTGAAGGGGGAAACCAGATGGCGCCATGGTTGGCCCGCTAGATGGCGCTGCCATAGGTCAAACGGATATCAATGCCTCACAACCAAAAGCAGACATGTTGCGCAGATAACTGGGAGTAAAACAGTGTTGACATATGAAGTGGGGTGACGTCATTGGCACAGATGTAGGTGTAGCAAATAGAAGAGCAACTTTGATTGGTAGAATGTATAATTAAGAAAAAAAGTTTGCGTAGTAAACTCTGCACGGCTCACAGTTGACAATGAATACAGCGGGACATACTAACAGCGGTCATCGAGTGAGTGCAAAGAAGAGCGCTGTGGTTGGCCATAGGCCCTGCTTCGGAGAGAATGTAAAAATCGCTGAAAAATCATAACTGGGAAACAGTCGAAGAAAAACGCTGTGGATCTCGTGGTGGGACCAATAACTCAGAAAACTTTACGGAAGGTATCTCATGACAAACGCACCACGAATATTCTTTAGCCTCATACGTGTGTACTCCTTAAATACTGTGCAGCTTGTGTTAGGCAAATAACAGATCGCACAGAGATGCCCAGGCACTTAGTATTCCCACATGCCATCCATAAGTACACTACTGGCCATTAAAATTGCTACATCACGAAGATGAAGTGCTACAGACGCGAAATTTAAACGACAGGAAGAAGATGCTGTGATATGCAAATGATTAGTTTTTCAGAGCATTCACACAAGGTTGGCGCCGGTGGCGACACTTCAATGTGCTGACATGAGGAAAGTTTCCAACCGATTTCTCATACGCAAACAGCAGTTGACCGGCAATGCCTGGTAAAACGTTGTTGTGATGCCTCGTGTAAGGAGGAGAAATGCGTACCATCACGTTTCCGACTTTGATAAAGGTCAGATTGTAGCCTATCGCTATTGCGGTTTATCGTATCGCGACATTGCTGCTAGCCGGCCGCGGTGGCTGTCCGGTTCTAGGCGCTCCAGTCCGGAGCCGCGCTGCTGCTACGGTCGCAGGTTCGAATCCTGCTTCTGGCATGGGTGTGTGTGATGTCCTTAGGTTAGTTAGGTTTAAGTAGTTCTAAGTTCTAGGGGACTGATGACCACAGCAGTTGAGTCCCATAGTGCTCAGAGCCATTTATTTGACATTGCTGCTCGAGTTGGTCGAGACCCAACGACTGTTAGCAGAATATGGAATCGGAGGGTTCAGGAGGGTAATACGGAACGCTGTGCTGGATCCCAACGGCCTCGTATCACTAGCAGTCGAGATGACAGGCATCTTATCCGCATGGCTGTAACGGATCGTGCAGCCACGTCTCGATCCCTGAGTCAACATATGGGGCATTTGCAAGACAACAACCATCTGCATCAACAGTTCGACGACGTTTGCAGCAGCATGGACTATCAGCTCGGAGACCATGCCTGCGGTTACCCTTGACGCTGCTTCACAGACAGGAGCGCCTGCGATGGTGTACTCAACGACGAACCTGGGTGCACGAATGGCAAATCGTCATTTTTTCGGATGAGTCCAGGTTCTGTTTACAGGATCATGTGTTTGGCGACATCGCGGTGAACGCACATTGGAAGCGTGTATTCGTCATCGCCATACTGGTGTATCACCCAGCTTGATGGTATGGGGTGCCATTGGTTACACGTCCCGGTCACCTCTTGTTCGCATTGACGGCAATTTGAACAGTGGACATTACATCTGAGATGTGTTACGACCCGTGTCTCTACCCTTAATTCAATCCCTGCAAAACCCTACATTTCAGCACTTTAATTCACGACCACATGTTGCAGGTCATGTACGGGCCTTTCTGGATACAGAAAATTTTCGACTGCTGCCCTGGCCAGCACATTCTCCAGATCTCTCACCAATTGAAAACGTCTGGCCAATGGTGGCCGAGCAACTGGCTCGTCACAATACGCCAGTCACTACTGTTGATGAACTGTGGTATCGTGTTGAAGCTGCATTGGCAGCTGTACCTGTACACGCCATCCAAGCTGTGTTTGACTCAATGCCCAGGCGTATCAAGGCCGTTATTACGGCCAGAGGTGGTGATTCTGGGTACTGATTTCTCAGGATCTATGCACCCAAATTGAGTGAAATGTAATCACATGTCAGTTCTAGTATAATATGTTTGTCTAATGAATACCCGTTTATCATCTGCACTTCTTCTTGGTGTAGCAATTTTAATGGACAGTAGTGTATTTGGTCGGACCATACCGAAGTGATTTTCTAGGGTAACTTGAGGAAGCCTGCACAATACAACACAGTCGGAACTTTCTTTTCCAGAAAATAATTCTGATTGTTAATTGCTATGGTTTTTATGAGAACTATTACTGTTTTCCAGGTACTCCTATTCTCACTTTTCAAACATTCAGGCAGCGTAATAACATTTGTGGGTAGCTGCAAAGCATTATCGTGTTTACTTCCAACAGCTTTACACATTACAGTTTTTCTGTTCTACATCATTAATTTATACCACAGGAAAATTATGTCTATATAATGTGCAGTTGACGTAGTAGAACTTTAAAGAATCTGTTGTTCTACTGCATACTTAACCGCTGCTGAAACAGTATTTTTTAACAGTACTCAAGCTGGACCAACTTTCAGATTATCGTAATGACCGTGTCTTATTACGTTTTCTCGTAGGTTCCAAGCAATGTTCAGTTTTTCTCTTTGTCAAAATCTTTCAGCTTTACAAGAAGCACAATGGGAACAGTTGGAAGCGCCAAGTTATTGTTTGCAACGACTTGTCGGGGAAGAATAATGTGGGCAGAAATTGTTAAATGCTTTCTCAGATTGTTCAGAACATGAGCTATATTAGGCATGAAATACAGTTTCTTAACACCGTCCTTGTCATTAATCTCAAATTGATCAGGTGTAAAATTAAACTAATAAATGAAAATAGTTTTTATGATATAGAAATTAAAGCTCTTACATCGAGGTATTACGAATAAAGTAAACTTCAGGAGACAGTAGTATTAAGCGAAGAGGCACACGACAACGTATTCTTACGGCGTGTTTACTTACACCAAAATGATCCCCACGGAAATAATCACACGTAGTTACCCCTATCTCATTTGGATCTCTATGAGCGAGTTGCAGTTACGTTTCACGCATCTTCTTACTCTTTGGAACACAGAAAAACAATTTTTCAGTTTTTTTAATACATGTATTTGTGCAATGTTGTGTACACCCCGCTTGTAAAGAATTTTCCGAAACGTAAATCTCAAAATTAGACTATCACTGTGAATGAGCTTAAGATCTACACCCACATACATGCTCCGAAAGTCATCGTACGGTGCATGGCAGAGGGTACATTACCAGTAATTTCTTTTCCTGCTCGATTTGCAACTAGAGCGAGGGAAAACGACTGTTTATTTGTCTCCTTATGAGTCCTAATTTCTGTTATCTTGCCTTAATGGATCTTACGCGGAATAAATCTTGGCAGTAGTAGAATCGCTCTGCTGTTAGCTTCGAATGCCGTTTCACTAAATTTTCTCAATAGTGTTCGTCGAAAATAACTTCGTCTTTCCTCCGGCGATTCCCACTCGAGTTCTCGGAGTATCTTCGAACCTACCACTGATAAATATACCAATCCGCCTCTGAATTACTTCGATGTCTTCCTTTAACCCCTTAAAGGAAGACGTCGAAGCAATTCAGAGAAGGGTTGGTATATTTGTCAATGGTAGGTTCGAAGATACTATGAGGTTTACTATCTTTGGTCTGAGAAAAGCATGTTCTTTGAGAATTTTTTTCTCGGGATGTGTTATAGATATCAATGTCAAATCTGGTCAAAATGTTTATTGATATTTTCTCTACAAACTGGAAGTTTTTCGACCGGAAATGTCGAAGAGCAAAGGCGGAAGTGCAGTCGGAACGTAACAAAATTTCGATGTAGACCTCCACCCGCGGTATGTCACAGGTCAGCCGGCTCGTCTGAAATCAAAATTGGGTTGACGTTAGCGAAGTACACAAGATTCTTTAGGAGTTGTACCTCGCTTAAGTTATTTGGACCATAGGAAACAAAATGGCGGCCATTTGAAAGAAAGGGTTTCTTCATCGATTTTTCGACTTCGTCGGCCAAGTAATTTACAGTTTATGGATCGGAATAAAAGTGGTACAACGCCTAGACAATTTAGTTAGCTTCGTCGGAAACAAAGAATCATGCGAATCGGTTCAGTTGATTTGAAGTTACCATACCGTGCGATAAGAAAAACGTCATTTCGAGTATAACGCGTTTGAAGTTTTGACTACATATACATGCAATATTATGCAACTTACGTTCACTCTGCTATTCCGGCTCCTTAAACTTGTCCTCCCTCTTCCTCGTAAAGGGCGTTCTGCTCGATCTGGGCCATCCTGCGCTGCTCCAGAGCCGCTCGTACGGCCGGTGACAAGCGGTTTTCGGCCGCTCGAATCCGGTGGTCGTCCGAATGCTTGGCGAACTGAGTCGAACAGAGTCCCAGGTTGAAGTTCATCGGTGTCATGGTGTTCAGAATTGCTGAATACCCTTCGCTGAAGCTGCTCACCGCCAGGAAAGTCGCAATGTCCACAGTCTTCGCACCAGAATGCAAATGCTTGGGCGCTAACTTCCAAACACAAGCGTTCAAACTTTCCTCTCAAGCACCGGTACAATAACTCGTCCTCCGAAAGAAAAAACTGGTGCGCGAGAAAGGCCGATTTCAGGCAGGTGCATTTTTTTGTTTAACCGCGAATAACAAACATTTCCGTTCCGTATTCGGAAAAACCGTTTCAGTGGTGGATTATAAACACTTTAATGGATCCAAAAATGCAAATGAAAAAAAGCGATTTTTTGAACCTCCCCTTAAACCGACCTGGTATGAATCCCAAACACAAAAGCGATACTCAAGAATAGGTCGCACTAGTGTCGTGAATGCGGTGTCCTTTGCAGGTGAACCACAGTTTTCCAAAATCCTGCCAGTAAACAGAAGTTGGTAATTCGCCTCCCCTACCATAGTTCTCACATGCTCATTCCGCTTCCTATCGCTTTACAACGTTAAGCCCAGATATTTAAACTACGTGAATGCGTCAAGCAGGACACTACTAATGCTATATTCGAATATTACGGGTCTGCTTTTGCTACTCGTCTGCAATAACTTAAATTTTTCTGCATTTTGAGTGAGATATTATTCATGACACAAACTAGATACTTTGTCGAAGTCATCTTGTATCCTCCTACAGTCACTCAACTTCTACAGCTTCCCCTACGCCACACATTCATCAGCATGCAGCCGCATATTGCTGCCCACGATGTCCGTCAAATCATTTATGTATGCAGAAAGTAACAGTGGCCGTATCACACTTCCTTGGGGCACTCCTAACGATACCCTTGTCTTTGGTGGACAGCAGTAGCAGGGTGTGTGACGTCACAGCCGTCACATGACTGAAATGGAGCGTTTAAGAGGGCTATCAAATTATTTGAATTTCGTGAGACCTGAGTTTCTCCTGGCGTATACAGCTTTCAAATAACTTGAGAGAATTCAGCCAAGTAACACTTTCAGTGACCGCCGATATTTCGGCGGGAGAACACCCCTTCATTTTCAAGGCAAACGGCAACGAACAGGCGACGTACATGCAAATTTAAAACTTCGGTTCTCGGACTGATGCAGGAAAGATAACACACACACTGGACACTAGTGCAACCAAAGATGACCAAAGCTATCGATAGTGAGACTACGAACTCGCAGGTGAGCTAGCATTGACTCTGTCCCTCTTTTTTTGACAAGGGAGAGAGCCGGGTTCCAAACAGAGTTTAAACAAAAACCTCCATCCCTGTTAACGAGGTTTCTGGCTGATTTAATCTCCAACAAGATCGGTCGTATTTTTCGGAAATACGATGTGAAATGTGTTTTCCGACCTCCATCTAAAATTAGAGCACTTTTGAGTTCTGTTAAGGATGATCTTGGTCTGCGTAAGGCGGGTGTATATCGCATTCCTTGTAGCTGCGGCATGGCATATATTGGTCAAACTATCAGGACCGTGGAGGACAGATGTACTGAGCATAAACGGCACACACGATTACAGCAGCCAAGTAGATCTGCTATTGCCAAACATTGCTTGGATACTGGTCACCCCATGTTATATAATAGCACCGAGATATTGGCGTGCACGTCCAGCTATTGGGACAGTGTGATTCGGGAGGCAGTTGAGATTAAATTAGCGAGCAACCTCATTAACAGGGATGGAGGTCTTCGTTTAAACTCTGTTTGGAATTCGGCTCTCTACCTTGTCAAAAAACAGAGGGACAGAGTCAATGCTAGCTCACCTGCGTAGTCTCACTATCGATAGCTCTGACTCTGGTCATCTTTGGTAGCTCTAGTGTTCAGTGTGTGTGTTATCTTTCCCGCATCAGTCAGAGAACCGAGGTTTTAAATTTGCATGTACGTCGCCTGTCCGTTGAAGTTGTCTTGAAAATGGCGGGGTGTTCTCCCGCCGAAATATCGGCGGTCGCTGAAAGTGTTACCTGGCTGAATTCCCTGAGGTTATTTGAAATATTTAAATTTCATTTACGTTTTTAAAAATACTGTAATTCGTGACAAAAAAAGAAACATTATGAACATAAAACGGCCTCATTAGCTATTTAAGACGATTTACAGAAAACAGTCAGATACCCTATTGTGGATGGGGTTGGGTGTTACCGGACACAGAGAAACAAACACTCCGACGGTCAGTGGAAACTCGTGCTGTGTCGCTGCACACTGTAGGCTGACGGGCGATTCGGGGGAAACTGACAGGGAAGGGGATTAAGTACTGACAAGCCCTGAGTAGAGCTGCCATGCCTGTCATATCTCCAGTAGCTGGCTCAACACTTGTCACATTTCCTTGCCAAGTTTCCTTGATGTTAAACGGTACGCTTAATCCTCTGTCTGCGACTGTCTGTTATCCATTGTAAACAAAGGTAAACTCTGTGGGGACATCAACCGTAATCTAGTATCGGTGCTGCAGCTGCACAGCTTGTTACAACTTACAGGTTTACAGGATGATAAATTAAATCAGAGTGAAAACAAAAATGATAAACTCCAGTTTCAAATACTGCATTACAAAAGAGGATCCACGAGTATTGCCCACGTTTGACTCTCGTAAAGTATCAGTGGTGCAGAGAAACCACTAAAGTCACTGAAACGAAACAAGGTCCCAGAGTTCTATCCAATCCTATCAGAAACTATACAACATTTGAATCTGATTTAGCCCTTCTTTTAACCGAAATATACCAGTTCCCTCACAGAAAAGGCTGTGCCCTTTGGTGGGAAGAAGGCGCAGGTCACACGAGTGAGCAAAACTGATAGCAGAAGTGGTCCACAGAACTACCGTCCATTGTCCCCCACATCGATCTGCTGTAGCGCCTTCACTGTTTGTACTCAGACGTAATGTGGCGAACAGAACCGAATGATCTCCTCCCTGGCAGTTAGCATAGATTTCGCTTAAATCGGTCGTGCGAAACCTAATTCGCGCTTTTCGTACATGACATCCAGAATGCCACTCAACGAAGCAATCAATGCATGCAGTAGTTCTTGACTTCCGAAAAGCATTTGGCTGAATACCACACCAACATTTATTAAGCAAAGTACCGTCACAAGGGACGACAAACGAAATTTGTGGCACAGCTGACGATTTCTTCTTTAGTAGGACGTAGGAAGTGTGTACCGTTGGGTTGCTCTTCATGTTGCCCGTTTATGAACTGGGAACAATACTAACTGAAGTCTTACACTTTTTGGAGATGGAGTTATCTGTAATGAACTACAACCTGAAAGTTATCTACACAGATATTCATTAGGAGCGTGATAAAATTTTAATTTCATGCGAAGTTTGACAAATTTTTGATATGTCAGGAATGTAAATCTGCATCAGGAGGAGAAATCTCAGAAATAACTGCCCGACTGTACCACAACCAAGAAAACACGTCACTCAGGTACGATTTGTAATAAAATCGTAGGTGCCATACGTTATTTAAGCAAGTAAACACAATGAATTTTTTGTTCATTCATCGAGTCTATAAAATAATTTCGTAAAAGTTTATTTTACTTTAATTATTTTTTGTCTGATATGTTTTATAATTTTTTTGTAGGCGAGATAGTTATAAAGGTAGCACCTATCACAACAGTACAAGTTCATATGCAGCCTAGACCCGTAGAGGATGAATAAATTGGAAAAATGTATGATGAGCTAAATCAATTTATTCGGCTGTTTTGGGGAGACGAGAAAAAAAATTGCGATGGAAGGTCGGAATTCGGCAGTAGAAAAAGAAAGAGAGACAAAAATAGTTGGAGAACTTTGACGGGGGAAACTAATGAAAGAGTAAGCCGCCTGGTAGAATTTCAAAAAGAGCATAATTTAATCATCACTAATACTGTATTTAAAAATCAGGAAAGCAGCTTGTATAGATGTAAGAGACCAAAGGATACTGGAAGTTTCCGGATTAGTTACACAACCATAAGTCAGCGATTTTAAACTGTAAAACATTTCCAACGGCAGGTGCGGACTCAGGCCATAATTTTATAATGAACTGCAGATTGAAACTGAAGAGATTGCAAAAGATAGGAAACTGAGAAGATGAAACTTGGGCAGATAGAAAGAAGAAGAGGTTGTTGATAGTTTCAGAGAGAGCAATAGACAATGATAGACCGAATCAGGGAAAAGGAATAAAACAAAAGAGGGGAGCGTTGCTTCTGAAAGACAAAAAGGCAAAACGACAGGTCCCAGTAGAAATCCTTGGAAAACACAGAACATATTGCATCTGACGAATGATAGGAGAAAATATGAAAATGTAGTAAATCAATTACTTTGGTAAATTCAATGAAAGGGAACAGTTTATAAAGGATCAGTATGTGAAAATATTGACCAACAAAAGTGACATACAAAAAAGATGGAAGACATACTTTTCACAACTTCTCAACTGCTATGACCCACACTCTTACTTTAAATTGGAAGAACCTGATGCAATTGATACAGCTGACACAGTTACTACCCCATCAGTAAATGAAATACAGCAAGCAATAAAGAAATTATAGAATAACAAGGCTTGTGGCGAAGACCAGATGTACGCTAAGTAAGACCAGATGTACGCTAAGATATTAAAGAATGGTGGCCCACAACTGGAATTAGAAATACAGGCGTTAATAGAAACAATTTGGAAGATAGAAATCATTCCTGCAAATTGGAAAACTGCAATTGTGTGCCCCATATTTAAGAAGAATGATCCACTTGTGATAACTATAGAGGAATTGCCTATCTGGATGTAGCCTACAAAATCTTATCGAGCTGCCTATTAAACATGCTGATACCAGTAACAGAAGAACTGATTGGGGACTACCAATGCGGTTTCCGCAGAAACAGATCCACACTAGATCACTTATTCACCCTAAGACTGAGAAGGCGTGGGAATTCAATGTAGATTGTAAAAAGGCCTATGATAGCATCCACCGACAGACACTCCTAAAAATAATGAAGGAATTTAAAATACCATCAAAATTAATCAGATTAGTTAAAATGTGTATAGACGAAACTTTATGTGTCATAAAGACACCGTTAGGAGAAACCGAAGATTGTAAGGTGTATACTGTAGTGAGAAAAGGGGATGACATTTAGCCTATTTTATTTAACCTTGTCCTAGAGAAGATCGATAATGAATTTTCTAAAACCAGTCCACAAGGGATCCAGCTACAGGATGCGAACATTACAAGACTTGCCTATACAGATGATGTAGCACTAATAAGTAGTTCCAAAACAGAATTAATCAGAATGATGCAAAATTACTACAATATTGCTGAGAAAACAGGATTACATGTTAATGAAGAAAAGACAGAATACCTGCCCATAAGTAAGAAAACCAGAAAAGATGCACCTTTGACTGTAGATGGATTCAGTTTCAAGACTGTTGACCACTTCCGGTGAATAGATGCCCGTTTATCAACAGCAAACAAGACACTTTTTAGTTTTATCAAAATTCTAAGAAAAATATCACTTAGCAGTAACTTCAAAATCCGCTTATACCAATCGACCATTATACCTGTGATGTTATATGGATGTGAAACATTAATATTTAGAAAGAAAGACGAAGAAAAATTGTTAATACTCGAAAGACAAGTACTAAGGAAAATTCTGGACCTGTATACGACGAAAATAACACGGAATGGAGAATAAGAAGAAATGAAGAATTAAGAGGGCTGTACAAACACCGTAACATCGTCGAAGCGCTCAAGAGGAGAAAGTTGAATTGGGCAGGTCATTTAACAAGAATGACAGAGAACATCCTACCAACAATAGCATTCAGCAGAACAATAGATGGAACGAGAGGAAGAGGAAGACCCAGAATCAGATGGCGGGATAACATTCGGGAGGACACAACTAGAACGAACAGCAACAGCAACTGGACAAACAGCGCATTGGACAAACAGAAGTGGAAGAGGCTCATAGAGCAGGCGTATGGTCGATAAGGCTCTTGCCACATTTAAAGTAAGTAAAGCAAATCAGGCAGTCAAATAGAAATTTAGACGAAAAAAGTGATATTGACAATCTGTGCAAAATGGCAATACCAGCATGGCTAGACGAGAAATAGGATGTAAGACCGTACATAACTAGGGGAAGATAGAGGCTGCCAATGGGAAAAGTTAAAAAACCTTTGACGAAAAGAGAAGCAGATGTATGAATACCAAAAATTCAGATGACAAACCAGTACTAACGAAAGATGGAAAAGTTGATAGTGAAGGTAATGTACTGAAAGGCTATAAAATTAAAACGAACCCGAAATTTATAACATAGAATGTGAAGAGGAAGCAAATGAAGATACACTCCTGGAAACTGAAATAAGAACACCGTGAATTCATTGTCCCAGGAAGGGGAAACTTTATTGACACATTCCTGGCGTCAGATGCATCACATGATCACACTGACAGAACCACAGGCACATAGACACAGGCAACAGAGCATGCACAATGTCGGCACTAGTACAGTGTATATCCACCTTTCGCAGCAATGCAGGCTGCTATTCTCCCATGGAGACGATCGTAGAGATGCTGGATGTAGTCCTGTGGAACGGCTTGCCATGCCATTTCCACCTGGCGCCTCAGTTGGACCAGCGTTCGTGCTGGACGTGCAGACCGCGTGAGACGACGCTTCATCCAGTCCCAAACATGCTCAATGGGGGACAGATCCGGAGATCTTGCTGGCCAGGGTAGTTGACTTACACCTTCTAGAGCACGTTGGGTGGCACGGGATACATGCGGACGTGCATTGTCCTGTTGGAACAGCAAGTTCCCTTGCCGGTCTAGGAATGGTAGAACGATGGGTTCGATGTCGGTTTGGATGTACCGTGCACTATTCAGTGTCCCCTCGACGATCACCAGTGGTGTACGGCCAGTGTAGGAGATCGCTCCCCACACCATGATGCCGGGTGTTGGCCCTGTGTGCCTCGATCGTATGCAGTCCTGATTGTGGCGCTCACCTGCACGGCGCCAAACACGCATACGACCATCATTGGCACCAAGGCAGAAGCGACTCTCATCGCTGAAGACGACACGTCTCCATTCGTCCCTCCATTCACGCCTGTCGCGACACCACTGGAGGCGGGCTGCACGATGTTGGGGCGTGAGCGGAAGACGGCCTAACGGTGTGCGGGACCGTAGCCCAGCTTCATGGAGACGGTTGCGAATGGTCCTCGCCGATACCCCAGGAGCAACAGTGTCCCTAATTTGCTGGGAAGTGGCGGTGCGGTCCCCTACGGCACTGCGTAGGATCCTACGGTCTTGGCGTGCATCCGTGCGTCGCTGCGGTCCGGTCCCAGGTCGACGGGCACGTGCACCTTTCGCCGACCACTGGCGACAACATCGATGTACTGTGGAGACCTCACGCCCCACGTGTTGAGCAATTCGGCGGTACGTCCACCCGGCCTCCCGCATGCCCACTATACGCCCTCGCTCAAAGTCCGTCAACTGCACATACGGTTCACGTCCACGCTGTCGCGGCATGCTACCAGTGTTAAAGACTGTGATGGAGCTCCGTATGCCACGGCAAACTGGCTGACACTGACGGCGGCGGTGCACAAATGCTGCGCAGCAAGCGCCATTCGACGGCCAACACCGCGGTTCCTGGTGTGTCCGCTGTGCCGTGCGTGTGATCATTGCTTGTACAGCCCTCTCGCAGTGTCCGGAGCAAGTATGGTGGGTCTGACACACCGGTGTCAATGTGTTCTTTTTTCCATTTCCAGGAGTGTATAATACTGTACAAAGAATTTCACAGGGTACTGAAAGACTTAATTCGAAACAAGCCATCTGGGATAGATATTTCCTTAGAATTACTGGGTCCTTGTAGAACTAGTTATAACTAAACTATTCCACCTGGTGCGTAAGATACATGACACAGGCAAAATGCTTGAGACTTCAAGAAGAATGTAATAATTAATTCCAAAGAAAACAGGTGCCGACGGGCGTGAATATTACAAAGCTATCAGTTTAATGCGTCATACTTGCAAAATACCGACTCGAATTATTTACAGAATACTGAGAAAACAGGTAGATGCTTAACTCGGTTAAGATCAGTTTGGGCTCCGGAGAAATTTGGGAAAATGAAGGCAAATGTTAGAAGATAGGCTGAACAAAAGACAAACCTACTTTATAGCATTTTTTGATTTACAGATAGTTTTTGACAGTGTTGCCTGGAACGCACTCTTTGAAATTGTGAAAGGTATTCAATTAATCGCCTGTGGCAAGTTCCGCAGAACGGAATTTGCATAACGCAATTCATTATCTGTTATCACCTTAAGACTAAGCTTTTCGGTGAGCATATGGTACATGATGAAATTACCTCAGTAATTTATGTTTCTAGGCTCCACGTAAAGCTTAAAATCGGTGCACGCTGAAAAATTAAATACCATTTCCACCTCCTTAGGGGCTGAATTCCACAAAAGCCTTTCTTAGACCACGTCTTCGACACACCGACAGTTGAACTCCAAAACATAAAATTCATATTTCTAGTACTATTAATTTAGAAGCGTAGTCGATACGCTAAAAATACGTTTCCCCCGAAGGCCCGTAGGGTTTGAACTGTGAAAAATCCTTTCTCTGCGGGCTTATACGTTAGAAGAAGACTGTTCCATTGAAATTTGGGCTACACATCGCATCCACCAAGTGATGCAATACAAATTTCAGCCCCTTAGACGCTTAATTAGCGACGGTGGATTCCCACTGAGGCAAGATTTTGTATAATTCATGTCCCAAGCAAAATTCATGTATCTAGAACCAATGGTTCAGGCAGGTTGTAGAATACGTGAAACACTCAGAAAACGGCTTTCAGAATTTTCTTAAATTCCTTTTTTAACATTACTGCATCAAAGACAGAAATTTGCCTCACTTTCCTTTTCTACGGAAGATTGGCATTGGCTACGTGTTGTTTAACGGACAGTCAGTTTCTCTTTTTATATGCAAGTGCAGATTTCCTCAAGCATTCGCAGGAAAACATTTAACACGATCAAAATTGTTATGAGATGAGCCTGTGGAACAAGTGAAGGTTTTAAAGCACATTGGTTACAGTTTAAGTTTACACAATTCCGGTGACATTGACTCCGGTAGTAACCATTCTCTTGTTAATGTGGCACAGTTAAAAATCCAGTGTTAAGTCAATGATAAACATTCATGGAACCCTGACAGTTCCTATAATTCTTTATGGTGCAATGTGATAGACCATGGTTAACTGTAAATATACGATACCAAGGAGGGTACAGAAAAACTTCGAAACGCGACTATTAATCTTTGTTTGAGCAATGACATACTTTTGTGAGAAAGAAGTTACAAAATCTTAACTGTTGCGCAGTTCATGTTTTTTCCTTGCATATTGTTTATCAAAGCAAGAGATACGACGTTTGTTTTTCACCAGGAGTGATGTTAACTGTACAGTTTCTAGGAACAGTGCAGTACGTAATTCTGTTAATCCTCAACGTTTCGATAGCATGTTCTTGTTGCCGTCTTACGCAGTTACGGCGGGAAGCAAAAGTAATGCACGGAACAGAACTAACATTGGATTCATCAGGTGGCAGTCGTGTTTACATTGTCTTTGAGAGGACAATGTGTGTAATCTCTCAGTGGAGGTTACAACGTAACGCCGCAACAAGCCATTTTTAGCATGTTTTGCAAGACACAATGCTCGGAAACCTTGAGACTCATCCGCTGTATCACTTTCTTAGACAATGTCATTCAGTAAGTTATGAAAAGGAAGGAAAATTACTGTTCAACTTCCATTCGACGACGGCGTCATTGTAAAGCGCGGAACTAGGTTGCGGTTCTACACTTACATCTACATACATACTTAAGCTGACCAGATTTCGGAGAGAAAAAACCGGGACGCTTGTGTTTTTACCTCATACCTAACTTGATATGGTTCAAATGGGTCCGAGCACTATGAGACTTAACATCTGAGGTCATCAGTCCCCTAGACTTAGAACTGCTTAAACCTAACTAACCCAAGGACATCACACACACACATCCATTCCCGAGGCAGGATTCGAAACCGAGCGAGGTGGCGCAGTGGTTAGACACTGGACTCGCATTCGAGAGGACGACGGTTCAATCCCGCGTCCGGCCACCCTGATTTAGGTTTTCCGTGATTTCCCTAAATCGCTCCAGGCAAATGCCGGGATGGTTCTTTTCAAAGGGCACGGCTGGCTTCCTTCCCCGTCCTTCCCTAATCCGATGAGATCGATGACCTCGCTGTCTGGTCTCCTTCCCCAAATAACCCAACCCAACCCCGCAGGATTCGAACCTGCGACCGTAGCAGCAGCGCGGTTCTGGACTGAAGCGCCTAGAACCGCTCGGTCACAACGGCCGGCTATACCTAACTTCATTACTCCGCTTCCGCTTAATTTTCTTGTCAGTTATATTTTGAAATCGATAATAGGCCTATGACGATGCAACGGCTGAAAAACCCATAGTATGAATGCATCTTCATGTAGGTACATTACACACAAGTAAAATTCTTTCTTCAGAAATAAAAAATTCTGATATTCACTTTTTTATTAGGATACCATGGATATATTTTCTGCCGTGTTTAGTCGTTTACCGGGTACTTAGGAACAAATTGTTAACTGTAATAACTGTGTAATATTACTAATCAGTAATCAGATACAGATTATACATGTCGTACTAAAATTTAGCATTTCTTTTGACTGCACCTTATTAGAAGAAGCATACACGCCAAAGAATATTCAAAGCGCATCGCTAACACACGCTACACCGTTCATATTCTTCACGAAATTAACTTTCATATAGCTACAGATTTCAATAACGGGTCATCAAAAAGTGTCAGCGTGCGAATCATTCAGTGAAACATCATCGATATGGGCTTTCGGAGCTGAAGGCCCACTCGTGTACCCTTGATGACTGTACGGCACAAAGCTTCACGCCTCGGCTTGGCCCGTCACCACCGACATTGGACTCTTTGATGACTGGAAACACCTTGCCTGGTCGGACGAGTCTCGGTTCAAATTGTATCCAGCGGATGGACGTGTACGGGTATGGAGACAAACTCATGTCAACAGTGGACTGTTCAAGGTGGTGAAGGCTCTGTAATGGTGTGGGGAATGTGCAGTTGGAGTGATATGGGAGCCCTGATACGTCTATATACGACTGTGACAGGTGACACGTACGTAAGCATCCTGTCTGGTCGCCTGCATCCATTCATGTCCATTGTGCATTCCGATGGACTTGGCAAATTACAGCAGGACAATGCGACACCCCACACGTTGCTCTTAGCATAAGTTAAGTTACGGTAAGTAGTGTGTAAGTCTAGGGACCGATGACTTCAGTAGTTTGGTCCCGTAGTAATTCTCACACAATTTAATATTTTTTGAAACAGACGCAGACGCCTATTCACCATGTCCGACTGATCATTTATGTCACTCAGAAACAGTCAAAAAACTGTTATGGCTTCCTTTGCACGTTGTGTGGTTCTTTAGTGGATACAGGAGCGCGGAACAGATGCTGTTCATGAACAGAGAATTCAGATACTAAATTATTCTACGTCTAACATCAAATAGTAAAAATAATACATAACTTTCTTGCTGAAGTTGTAGCGTCTTGTGGCAGTACATTTGGATGTTGAAATATATACAGATACAAATGATTTATAAATCTGTACTCTTCAATAAATTTCACAAGCTGCGACATCGTCGCGAAAAAACAGTGACCCGTATGTGTAATAAGTTTCCTTTAATTTACGTCTAGTTAACAGATTACCGGTTTCGGTCTTTAATGACCATCATCAGATCTGCAGCAAAATTGGGAAAAAACATAAATAAACTCGCAAACTGTATACAGCTTAAGAACAATACATTGTAGTAATGTCAAAATTTACATTTGTGCGCTTTAAATATGAAGAGGCATACCTGTTTCTTAAAAACAAAGTCCTAATGTACTGCAGTATGTCCATTATGATGTCCATATGACCTTTTTTGCTCCTTGTTCTCTCGGGAGTCATTTTATATAGCTTGCCTCCACCTAGCAAAACCACCCAGTACAGCTAGTAAGATTACGTAAGATTACAAAGGTTGGACGAAGCAAGCAAGATATCAGAAGCAGAGGGCACAGTTTGAAGAACAAATTAGCAAAAAAAAAAAAAAAAAAGCTCTACTGGTACTGGTGTGACAATGACAAAGATGTTTTTTAAAATGTAAATTCCAGACACATTTCTCAGTTATAGAGTATAAATACATATGGAGCGAGCATTCGGATGCACAGATCGAAAATTCTGCCCGAAACATATCTTGCAACTCAAGTCATGTGATTTTGGGAGGGCGCTTTTTAGCTCGTACAGCGCTTAGCGTTTCTAAGTGTTATTACTTCGCTGCTACAGACGGATCACCTTCGGAGGTACCGTGAACTTTGTATATCCTTTTCACAGACATCTTAACAATTTGGTACCTGAAGCTGTGTTAATGATGTGAAGCGCAATGGTACTGCGCTTTTTCGCCACAGAATAACAGCTCAGATCCGCTTAATTTAAGTTTTTTTCGCTAACGAGATAGAAGTGACAATCAACAATATTTCTTTGCGTTTTCTATTGCACTTATTCATATTGCTGAATCTCTATTCGAATTAATTACGTTACAATGACACAGTAAATGGCGCCGAAGTCTCATGAAACAAAAAACGCGTTTGGAACTATAAAATTCTTACAGTAAATACGACAAGCGATTGGCACCACCTGCTTGTCCATTATTATATTCAGTTTTTCTCTATTAACCCTTCTGCTTTTTATAGACAGGTGACATAGCCACAACTTTTTTTTCGCTATCTCACCAGGAAAATTAAACCATACACTATTCACAAAAAATATAAATACGGGATCATTGCTGGAATTTTGGAATTATATCAGAAATGACAACCAACATTATGTTTTTTTTACGTTTTCTATTGCACTGATTCATATTGTCGACGCTGTTCTAATTAATTACGTTACAACTACATTATTGCAAACTGTGCCGTGCAGAAATACATGCAGACAAAGGTGGAGGAAATTAATGAGACAGTCGATATAAGTTTTATCTAAATATGAACATAAGCACCAATATATTTCGCCTGACTGGCAGTTTACTGAGACCCACTTGCAAATCTGTGTAGACTTGTCTTCTAAACACATGGCCACAAAATTACAGAAATTATCTGTACAATATAAGACTAAAATACCGAGTCTCGATATTTTTCAGCTTAGAAAGCGCCTTATGGCAATATGACATTTGCAATTATGCATTTGTCGTACGTACCTATGAAACGTAACTGGACCTCTTCTCACATACTTCTCTTTACATCCGTAGCGACGACAATACTGCACCACAGCTGTTACTAAAATTTTCAGAAAAGTATATAAAACAAGGCGAATAGGTCTGATCTTCAACTTTCGATATCACCACAAATTGTAGACAAGCAGCATCGTGCCAGAATCACGTGGCTAGCGCGGTTTCATGTTGAGAACCTACGCAGACTATGCTCACTCCATAGATACACATACTCAGCCGTCCCAGTAACACATTTTCTTCTCCGACATGACTCTTATATGGTCTGCCGTAGCTCTTTTATTTCACTCCGTACATCAGGCACGATCTACGTTGGAACATAGTGTTTCATGGAACAGCAGTTGTCTTACGGTTTGTTCCTCGTGCGGCGTCATGATTTCTACACTTTGGCTAAAGTTTATCATTTGCAACTCAAGGTTTACAGGGCCACTGCTATTTAGTAAGTTACTTTCTGTTCTCGCGTATTTTACATATTTAAAATCGATTTTATGTATGGGAAAGTCTCTTAAATTGACGTTATATGGTAAAATGACATACCTTGCGTTTCTTGTTTCTGCCACAAGGGGCAGCACTTTATGGCACAAGGATGTGTGGTGTTGTGCTGGCGACACTGTTGCACCAGAAATGGTGACGTCGTTCGCTTAGACGCTTACGTAGTACATGAAGAATCCGCACACATCAGGTTTTAGAATTAGTGTCAATTGTTCTCCTGTGGCATACTACATCTGGATCATGTCATTTGACGTACCTATGTCATTTTACCTATAACCACAGGTCTTTCCATTTCTTTCTATCTATGATAATATAACATATATTTCATTATTATTATTATTTGCGATTTCTCCCAATAAGTGAAAAACATTAAGGAAATAACTAGAGTAACATTTCTTTAGATTCTTCTTGTTGTTCGAATTGGCTTTCACTCTTTCCGAGAAGGCTCGTTTACGTTCTTTCGACCACAGTAATCTGTACTGTTTTTTTTTTTTTTGGTTGGTCTGATGTAACTTTCCATTTGTCTGCTTTGTGTCTGAAGAAGATATCTCTTTCTAGAACGTCGGTTGGTCTTATGTTTGCCTTTTTGAGAGCCTTGCGAATTTCGTTCAGAAAAGATGTTGTGTCTTAAGCGATATTACATAGTCTATTATCCTTTTTGCCAGTCGCATTTTTGGTAGTCTGTTAAGATGACCCAAAAATTTCCGTCGCCTTTTCTTAATGTCAGTTTCGATCTTTGAAAACTTTTCTGTTGTTTTGATTGATTGTAGCCCGTAATCATCTTGGGTATGTCTTGCTTCAAAATTTTCCCAATGATCTTTCTCTCTCCTTTTTTGATTTCTTCAAGTTCGTGTTTTCTGTTAAGTGTCAGTGTTTCGCTCGCGTAGAGGACTGTTGGTTTCATGACTGTGTTATAGTGCCGAATTTTTTGTCTGTCTTGACATGGATTTTTGTTGTTGTAGAGGTTTCAGACTAATCCTGATGATTTTTTGCTGTGAGATTTTTTTAATGCTTCTCGGTTCGATGTCTCCTCCGAGGTGTTTGGAGAATAATGCGACCGTATTGATTTTGCCGCATTTAGTTTTCAGGCCCGCGATTTCTAACTTTGGACGCAAGAATTCAGTTTTCTCGAATGAAATTTGTAATCCCGCTTTTCCTACACATTATTTAAATGTTTCGAGCTGTCTGACGGCAATTTCACAAAGGGCAAAGTTGTTTACATGCGTCTTTTTGCAATATTTCATTATTATTATTATAATTTCAGTAATAATGGTTGAAAATTATAAGAGAATCACTAAACGCCAGTAACGGGATTCAAAGAGCATGTAAAAGGCTACTGATGCTGTTAATAACAAACAGTCTGGCTGCCGATCTGCCTGAAATATGTTTTTTGTTCCTCAAGCTACTTTAAGAAGAAGAGAGAAAGGTTAGAATATTCAAGTTGTAGGAGTTGATAATGTTTAGGTCAGTTCCAGCAAACGCCTCCAACAGTGCTAGAAATTTAGCTAGCACAGTACCTTAAGGAGGTCGAATACAGGCTATTTCGACTTACATTGAATGATTTAAGGAAACTGTTTTCCTGTAAAAGAAACTCAATGACCGCTCTTCTCCGCACCTACAGATGCCATTTTGAACAGTACGTATAGCGCAGCCACGTAATGGAACTTCATGAAACTGTAAGGGCTGAAGCGAGGAAATTCCACGATGTCCCAAAAACGAATTCCGAAGTTATGCAACCAAAACTGGCTGAGAAAAAAATGTGTTGCGTTACTTATTGAAAGCCCTTTGTCCAATCAGTGTCGGTTGTTCCCATGGTCTAGATATTGTATATCACCTATGACACTGTTGCTCGTTTAGCATCATCCAGGGGTCACGTGTAGGGTAATTTAGGTTATACCTACGGACGTGAGTAGCGATCGACCCTGAGCTACAAAGAGCACATCACCAAGCTTCCTCATAAAGTTGCTGCAAGGAATAGCATAGTACATAAGCTCAGTGGTGCCACCTGGGGAACCTCTGCTGACTGTCTGCGTTTAACTGGCATCATTCTTGTGTACTCTGCTGCCGAGTACTGTGCACCTATCTGGTTGGAAAGTGTCCATGTGAAGAAGGTAGACACAAAACTTAACTACACAATGCGCTGCATTACTGGTTCCATCAAATCAACCCCATGCCACTGGTTACCTGTACTGAGTCACATCCCTCCACCACACTTAAGGCGGAAACAAGCTCTACTGAGGGAGGCCAAGAAAATCTGTGCATCACCCTCTCTACCACTGCACCAGGAATTCTGTCATCCGTCACAGCAACGATTGCGATCAAGAAGACCAGCAAGAGTTACTGCAGGACAACTCATCGCGGATGGTTTTGATCTAAATGAAAGCTGGAAGCATGAATGGTCAACAAAAACATTGGGAAAAAGAGCCCATCACCTTGTACCCACAAAGAAGCGAAAAGGTTTTGACCTACCGAGGGAACTTTGGTGCCGCCTGAACAGGTTAAGGACTGGGCATGGTTGTTGTAGCTACTTCAGGTACAAATGGGGCTGGATCAGGTCAGCAATGTGTGAATGTAATCAAGAAGAGCAGACAATTGAACATTTAGTCCAACGCCGTCCACTTCACTCATACCCTGGAATTCCCGATGACTTGTTCACTCTCACACCTAGCTTAATTAACTGGTTGAAAAACACGGAGTTTATGGTTTAATCTTGTCTTATATCATATGTATATTGTATAAAATCATTTGGCTTATATCAACTGTATATTGCATAAAATCACTATACGATTAAATAAATAAATTAATAAATGGTCTAGATTACAGCTCACGAGACTGCTCAGCCTTTGGCATGGATTCGATCCTTACTATCGTCCAATGTCCAAATTTTGTATCGCTCTTTTGTTCGGTTTTAGGAAACCAAACGAAGAACACGTTTGGTGACACTCTCTCTGGCGAGCCGCTTGAACCTGCGCGCGCAACTGTCTGGTCGAATGAACAACTGTTTAAGAAGCTCTAAGCCAATGTAATCAAAACATGCGGCCATTTATGTGTTTCTATATTCGAAATCTCACTCATCAACACCTGCAGAGCACTTCCCTTTGACCTAGAATCATGAAATTTGGCCAGAAATGAGATTTTGGTTGGTTTGCATACAACTGCCTGTCTGAATGTCATCCGTCTGCTAACACCTCTGTTCCTGGAAATTTAAGTCACGTACTTAAGTCTACTGTCCCTTGGCTGTGTAAAAAATGTGAGCCTCTAAGTCAATGTAAACAAAAGATACGGTCCTTCACGTCACATATTTTCGTACTCTGAAACTCACTCATCGAAACCTTTAGGGTACTTCCCTTTAACCTAGAATTATGAAATTGATCAAGAAACAAGGTTTCATAGCAGAGGCAAACGGTAACGTCCAAAAATTGTTAATTTGTAATTTTATGTCCCACGAGAAAAAGTAGTTCTTTTTCATTTGTTGTCCGACCTTCCGTATGTCGTCTGTTATGACCCATTTTTCTCAGGAACGGGTAGAGATGTCAACTTTAAATTTACGCCATAGACTAAAGTCTATGGTGCTTCTGTAATCAAAAAAATTGATGCTTCTAAGTAAATGTAATCGAAAGGAAGGCTCATTTATGTCACATTTTTGATATTCGGAAACCCACTCATCCAAACCTATAGGGTAGTTTGCTTCACCTACAGTCATGAAATTTGGCAGGAAGCAATGTTTCACAGCACAAATAAAGGAAAAAAAATACAATTGTTAATTTTTAATCAGGTTACATAAATATTTCTTAATCGTTTTTTATCCGATGTCACACTTTTAATTAAAACACTCTTGGAGGTACTGGAAGTCCCGGGACCTTTATCTTGCCAGTATCAATGTCGATAACAGGCAAAAATCCAGGTTCCTGGTATGGCCGAACTGTCTATAAACATAATTAAGTTTGTACGGAACCCTCAAGGCGAAGTCCTACTCGCACCTACCGAGCCTTATAAAAAAAGGGAAAACGTTACACACAATTTGTCATGTTGAAAAAAATTTCGACGTTGTTAATGCTTGAATGCTTCTGTTACTTTTGTACACAGTCTCCATGCTTTTCCAACCATTTTTGGTAACGTGAAACAAGTTTCTCGAAACCATTGTTGTACCACGTCGGGACCTGCGCTCTTCTTGAGTTGCCATCAAAAGGAAACTTCCTGGACTTTTGTCTCGCAAGGTTGTCTTCGTTCAGGACAATCCTCGGCCTCATACAGCTCGAATGACCCAGGCGAAGCTCGGAAGATTCAACTGGGAACTGTTCCCACATCCCCCATACCCACCAGAACTTGCGCCAAGTGATTTTCACATCTTCCGCCAACTCTAAGGTCATTTTGGAGGTGAGCACTTCACCATCGATTATGAATGTAAGTGTAGGCTTACGCGTCTGTTGTCACTGTCAGTAAAATTCTTCTGGGCTGTCGACCGTATTGTCAAGATACAAAATCGTCCGACGTTTCGGCCATCTTTGCAAGTGGCTTTCCTCAGGGCCGAAAAGTCGGGCACTTCTGTATATTGACAATTCTGTCAACTGTCCAGAACAATATTATTAACATCGGTTACAACGTCACATCAGCAGTGAATACTAGTTAGGAGCACCGGACCCGACCTGGTACAGCACTGGTAGGAAAAACTGCTATCACATATACCGTCCCCAGTGAAATACTAAAAAAGGCCTTAAAACATTATTCATAAAGAAGAGACATTTGAAAATTGAATAAGAAGTGGACACTAGCCACTCAATTGAATTTTTCTCGTGTATCCGTATTATAAGAGTTTCTCTGTGTAAGTTTCGTGGGCATAGAAATATAACAAAATAATCTTAAGAGACGACAAGATACGCTCTTTTGTTAATTTTTTAGTCGTCTTCGACTTCTTCTCTTGTCTCGGTTGCGTGTAGACGGACATCTTGCGAGTGCTGCAAAATGTAAGCATATTTGTACTAATTAAGCAGATAATATATTGATTTAACAAGGCCTCGGGAGTAGACAACATTCCATTAGAACTACTGATAGCCTTGGAAGAGCCAACCCTGACAATACTCTACCATCTGGCGAGCAAGATGTATGAGACAGGCGAAATTCCCTCAGACTTCAAGAAGAATATAATAATTCCAATCCCAAAGAAAGCAGCTGTTGACAGATGTGAAAATTATCGAACTATCAGTTTAATAAGTCACAGCTGCAAAATACTAACGCGAATTATTTCCAGACGAATGGAAAAACTGGTAGAAGCCGACCTCGGGGAAATCAGTTTGGATTCCGTAGAAATGTTGGAACACGTGAGGCAATACTGACCCTACGACTTATCTTAGAAGAAAGATTAAGAAAAGGCAAACATACGTTTCTAGCATTTGTAGACTTAGAGAAAGCTTTTGACAATGTTGATTGGAATACTCTCTTTCAAATTCTGAAGGTAGTTCAAATGGTTCTCAGCACTATGGGACTTAACTTCTGAGGTCATTAGTCCCCTAGAACTTAGAACTACTTAAACCTAACTAACCTAAGGACATCACACACATCCATGCCCGAGGCAGGATTCGAACCTGCAACCGTAACGGTCGCGCAGTTCCAGACTGTAGCAGCTAGAACCGCTCGGCCACTCCGGCCGGCTCTGAAAGTGGCAGGGGTAAAATACAGGGAGCGAAAGGCTATTTACAATTTGTACAGAAACCAGATTGCAGTTATAAGAGTCAAGGGGCATGAAAGGGAAGCAGTCGTTGGGAAGGGAGTGAGACAGAGTTGTAGCCTATCCCCGATGTTATTCAATCTGTATATTGAGCAAGCAGTAAAGGAAACAAAAGAAAAATTCGGAGTAGGAATTAAAATACATGGAGAAGAAATAAAAACTTTGAGGTTCGTCGATGACATTGTAATTCTGTCAGAGACAGCAAAGGACTAGGAAGAGCAGGTGAACGAAACGGACAGTGTCTTGAAAGAAGGGTATAAGATGAACATCAACAAAAGCAAAACGAGGATAATAGAATGTAGTAAAATTAAGTCGGGTGATGCTGAGGGAATTAGATTAGAAAACGAGACACATAAAGTAGTAAATGAGTTTTGCTATTTGGCGAGCTAAATAACTGATGATGGTCGAAGTAGAGAGGATATAAAATGTAGACTGGCAATAGCAAGGAAAGCGCTTCTGAAGAAGAGAAATTTGTTAACATCGAGTATTGATTTAAGTGTCAGGAAGACGTTTCTGAAAGTATTTGTATTGAGTGTAGCCATGTATGGAAGTGAAACATGGACGATAAATAGTTTAGACAAGAAGAAAATAGAAGCTTTCGAAATGTGGTGCTACGGAAGAATGCTGAAGATTAGATGGGTAGATCACATAACTAATGAGGAGGTATTGAACAGAATTGGGGAGAAGAGGAGTTTGTGGCACAACTTGACAAGAAGAAGGGACTGGTTGGTAGGACGTGTTCTGAGGCATCAAGGGATCACCAATTTAGTACTGGAGGGCAGCGTGGAGGGTAAAAATCGTAGAGGGAGACCAAGAGATGTATACACTAAGCAGATTCAGAAGGATGTAGGCTGCAGTAGAAGCTTGCACAGGATAGAGTAGGATGGAGAGCTGCATCAAACCAGTCTCAGGACTGAAGACCACAACAACAACATTATGGTTCACTTTTAAATTGTAAGAGGTGATCCCAATTTCGTGTCCGCCTTCTTTGAATTAACCTACATTCGAGTAATTTACAGTGCAGCAATCGCAGCGGCCGATGCAGCCAGCGACGCCATTAGGCGGCGATATTAACTTATAAAAATTAGCGGAAGCGAAAAACTCGCCCGCTATTAACATAATACACATTTTTCTCCACAGCCGCCCGACGTTGCACAAAATACGTAGCTCTAAGATTCTTATTTTCAGTACAACAGCCGAGAGCCAGAGCCAGGACTCCGACTACAATGCAATGGTTAACGGAGGTAAGAAGATTTTTTACTTTAAAGTGAACTGACTAGCCGAGGAAATTAATATGAAAAGTTTATTCCATTGTTCAACTTATATGCTCATGTTTTAAGATTCAGCGAGTCTAACGTTCATTAACGTAACAAATAATTTCCACTGAAGATTAATATTGTTAAAAAAGAGAACTTCACAAAATCATTTAACCGTAATTCAAAATTGAATGAAATATCATTTTGACTATGGCAACAATCACCATTACCAATCAATTTCTGTAGTAAATAGTAAATTAAATTACGATGGCCGAAGGACGCGAGACATTAGCAAATGCGCTTGAAAATAATGGCGACTGAGTAGTAACGCAACAACAGTAATGTACAGAGTCAGCAACATTATTTTGACATGATAAACTGTGTCGGCTGTTTTTTATGAAAGAGGGAAACTTACTTATTGGAGGCCCATCGTTAATTATAACATTGCGCTGCTAGGGGGACCATTATTCAGTTACTCTATTTATTTAATTTTCGATCTTGCGTTAATTATGATAAGTTTGAAATGATTATCTACGTTGAAAGTACATCACTAGTCAATTGCAAAATAGAAAATATTGAAATACATAAACAATTTTCTTGCATTCTGTATATGCGAAAGGAAAAGGTACACTACAATGGTTTTAGCATACCTGAGCTCACCTGATTGAAATAATTTTTACTACAAGATTTATTCACCTTCACCTGTTCTCAGCAGTTCACATTTCAACATGTGTCCTTGAAGCTATTCATTCAGTCAGTTGTTAGCGAAATGTTGTCACGGGTACATCCATGTTTATTGTGTGCCGTCGCAATAGCACAGTATCAATACCTCTTTATTTATTTTCCAATACGACCTGATCGTTTGTGACTTTCGATATTTCACGATAACATTTGTAGACGAATTATACACTGAAGAGCCAAAGAAACTGGTACACCTGTCTAATATCGTGTAGGGCCCCGCAAGCGTGCAGAAAATGCCGCAACACGACGTAGCCTAGACTCACCTAATGTCTGAAGTTGCTGGAGGGAATTGACACCATGACTCCTGCAGGGCTGTCCATAAATCCGTCAGAGTACGAGGGGATGGAGATCTCTTCTGGACAGCACATTGCAAGGCATCCCAGATATGCTCAACAATGTCTGAGGAGTCTGGTGGTCAGCGGAAGTGTTTAAACCCAGAAGAGCGTTCTTGGAGCTACTCTGTACCAATTCTGGACGCGTGGGATGTCGCATTATCCTGCTGGAATTGCCCAAGTCCGTCGGAATACACAATGGACATGAATGGATGCCGGTGATCAACAGGATGCTGACGTACGTGTCACCTGTCATAGTCGTAACCGGACGTATCAGGGGTACCGTATCACTCCAACTGCACATGCCCAACACCATTACAGTGACTCCACCAGCTTGAACAGACCACTGCTAACATGCAGGATGCCTGAATTCATGAGGTTGTCTCCATACCCGCACACGTCCATACGCTCGATACAATCTGAAACGAGACTCATCAGACCAGACAACATGTTTCCTGCATCAACAGTCCAACGTCGGTGTTAACAGGCACAGGCGAGGCGTAAAGCTTTGTGTCGTGCAGTCACCAAGGGTACACGACTGCTCCTCGAGCACCGAAAGCCCATATCGATGATGTTTCGTTGAATGACCCAGCATTAAAATCTGCGGAAGGGTTGCACTTTTGTCACATTGAACGATTCTCTTCAGCCGTCGGTGGCCCGTTCTTGCAGGATTTTTTTCCGGCCGCAGCGACGTCGGAGATTTGATGTTTTACCGGATTCCTGACATCCACTGTACTCTCGTGAAGTGTTCATACGGGAAAATTCCCACTTCGTCGCTACCTCGGAGACGCTGCGTCCCATCGCTGTTGCGACTTCTATAACACCACGTTCAAACTCACTTAAATCCTGATGACCTGCCATTGAAGCAACAGTAACCGACGTAACAACTGCGCCACACACTTGTTGTCTTACGTAGGCGCCGTATGCTGCCTGTTTACATATCTCTGTATTTGAATACACATGCCTAAAAAATGGTGCAAATGGCTCTGAGCACTATGAGACTCAACTGCTGTAGTCATAAGTCCCCTAGAACTGAGAACTACTTAAACCTAACTAACCTAAGGACATCACACACATCCATGCCAGAGGCCGGATTCGAATCTGCGACCGTAGCGGTCGTGCGGTTCCAGACTGGAGCGCCTTTAACCGCTCGGCCACTCGGGCCGGCCATATACATGCCTATACCAGTTTCTTCGGTGCTTCAGTGTATATAATACTTACCTTCAGTTTCAGTGAGTGTATGGTATGGCAATAGATAAACATACTTGCACGGTATCTGTTAATTTCTTTCTAAAGTTCATAACAAGTGATTTCAAAAATATGTATTTGGCATTAAAACATATACAGTTACATTTAGAAACGCCAGTATGAACTAAGTGCAACAACTGGCTGGGGTAATTCTTTACAGCTTGCAGTGCGCTGCATTGGCTACCCTACCAGCTAGCGGTTCTTTAAAGAAAGAAAAATTGCCGCTGTATTTAAATTCGGACTGTTCACCAGTTACTTTGGCTGCCTCCTTAAATATTTCCCACTCCTCTAGTACGCGCAGTTTCATTCCCCTAGGCGCTGAGTGTAAAAATTTCATAGAATTTTTGTCACTACGTACTATGGCTTATTATTCAGACTAATATGTACTTGAAATCTAGTGCTAAAGATGGAAAGTTTAATAAATATCAAGCTTCCTTTAAGATGCAGCAGAAAAATGAAAAATTAAATGATTGCTACCGAAATTCAAAGTAGATTGAAGCGAAAATTTCATATTATTATATCAAGTTTCCTTTAAGATGCAGCAGAAAAATGAAAAATTAAATGATTGCTACCGAAATTCAAAGTAGATTGAAGCGAAAACTTCATATTATTAATTTGTGAAATGACCATATGATGGAGGCGTTCGACAAGAATGTTTGTTATTATAACCTTATCAGCTTGAATCCATTCGGAGAACTGATCATTCTAAAGGAAAGTTTTCACAACTCGGTATCTTTATAATGTTTGATAAGGAAGTGAGCATGTGTTTGAGATACTGAGCCACGTGCTGGCGTGAACAAACTCTATCAGTTTTATCTGCTGGCGACTGAAGTGTGCAGTTACTCGACGGACATAAACTGCCGCTGATTATTTCGCAATCAGGGACGATATATTTGACTCTATTTTTCCACAACTTGAATGTTGTAAGCTGACGACATTCATCAAATGTGCTTCATTGCCTTGACTCTGCCGAAATGATCTTCTTTGATACGATTTTTTTAATAGTAATAGCTCTTATGACAGGTTTTTTAAAAATAAAGAACAATCAAACAATCAAAACAGTGAGATATTTCACATAACACACGCATCAAAAAAGTTTTGCGTCACCTAGGTTCCGAGAGTTCCGGAACCTGTACAGAAAATTGGAATAGAGATCAACAGAAACATAATTTCCGCCCTTTTCATTGCTAATGAAAACCACACATCTCATGTACCGTCATACGGGGAGAACTTCAGAGGTGGTGGTCCAGATTGCTGTACACACCGGTACCTATAATACCCAGTAGCACGTCCTCTTGCATTGATGCATGCCTTTATTCGTCGTTGCATACTATCCACAAGTTCACCACTGTTGGTCCAGATTGTCCCTCTCCTCAACGGCGATTCGACGTAGATCCCTCAGAGTGGTTGGTGAGTCACATCGTCCATAAACAGCCCTTTTCACTCTAACCCAGGCAAGTTCGATAGGGTTCATCTCTGGAGAACAAGCTGGCCACTCTAGTCGAGCGATGTCGTTATCCTGAAGAAGGTCATTCACAAGATGTGCACGATGGGGGCCCAAATTGTCATCCATGAAGAGGAAAGCCTCGCCAATATGCTGCCGATATGGTTGCACTATCGGTCGGAGGATGGCATTGACGTATTGTTCAGCCGTTACAGCGCCTTCCACCAACTGCGTACGTGGGCCCACATAATGCAACCCCAAAACAGCAGGAACCTCCCTCCACCTTGCTGCACTCGCTTAACGGTGTGTCTAAGGCGTTCTGCCTGACCGGGTCGCCTTCAAACACGATTGTCTGCTTGAAGGCATATGCGATACTCATCGGTGAATGTGATGCCAATCCTGAGCGGTCCATTCGGCATGTTGTTGGACCCATCTGTATCGTGCTGCATGGTGTCGTGGTTGCAAAGATGGACCTCACAATGGACGTCGGGACTGAAGTTGTCAATCATGCAGGCTATTGCGCACAGTTTGAGTCGTAACAAGACGTCCTGTGGCTGCACGAAAAGCATTATTCAACATGGTGACGTTGCCTTCAGGGTTCCTCCGAGCCATAATCGGTAGATAGAGGTCATCCACTGCAGTAATAGCCGTTTGGCGGCCTGAGGGAGGCATGTCATCGAGAGCTCCGGTCTCTCTGTATCTCCTCCATGTCCGAGCAACATCGTTCTGGTACACTCCGAGACGCCTGGACACTTCCCTTGTTGATAGCCCTTCCTGACACAAAGTAACTGAGCCGTGGTAAAAATTGCTGTTTTGAAGAGCGCGCCGCAGCGCGTAGTGTGAAGCAGTCGCCCTCCGTTTCTGGCGGTGGCGCCGCTGTGGCAATCGCAGCTTTGGTGTCTCCCTCTGGTGGGAATGGGGAAATGTTGCCTGTTCACGTGCATTTAAGGGGCGCTATGAGCTCTCCAGTGGCTCAGTATGGGCCAGTCTCTCGTCCCCCAGCTTGCTAGTCTGTCTCTCGTCAGCATTTGTTAGGCAGTTAGTGTCTGTTTGTCGTTCGGAGTGCTAGTATGTCTGTCGTTCGGATCAACCTTTAAAGCCGACAAAATGAGAGTCTTTCCACTTCGCCAGTAAGAGAACTCAGCGAGTGGTCGCCCGGTCGGGGCTTCGTTACTACATCTGAGTCTGCGCGTTTGATCGCCAGTCGGCTCGAGTTTGCTCAGGCAACGGTCATTGGCGGTTGGATCCATCGGTTGGTCGGTCGCGCACTGAGACACAAGATGACTTGTCCGTCTTGAGCGTCAGCGCATGTGAGGTCGCCACGTGATTCCAGTGGGCCGTGCCGTATGGCGAGGGGTAGTGGCTTCGCGGTCGACACGAGAGCAACAGGAGTCAACCCACGACATCAGTCTGGCCGGTGCGAGCTGCGACGCCGTGAGACGGGAGATCGGCGCGCCTCCCTGCGTCCGTTGAAGCGGCTGGCAGCGGACGGTTCGGGAGAGCGATTTGGGGGTGCTGCGCCAGGTCTTCTCGAGTAATCCTAGTTTATTAGAAGTTAAGTGATTGATGATATCTTGTTTGATTTACTGTTGTTAAATTCTACTTGTTTTCTTGGTGAGGCCACCAGTCGTTTTGTTTTGGGGTCGTCCCACCATTCTTCTCCGTTTGCCCACCCACAGGAAGGTGATTGTTTATAAATTAGGTGGTCCGTTTCTCCCTTGCGGAGTAGGGACGCGTTAGAGCAACCTGCGGTTCGGGTTGTTCGATAATCTCCCTGTCAATCTACCGTACGTTAGTAGCTGCTTCTGTCATGTTTGTCGGATTTGGTGTGTTAACGAATTTATTGCTTGGAGTGTAACGGCCTAATACCTGAAATATGTTTTGATCTTTGGAAACTTTGATATTATTGCCTGTGATCTTGAGAGGCGGTATCTGTGTACTGTAGAGCATCTTAACTATTGTTTGGCCAACCTTGTTGAATTTTATATAAGACTGAATTTCAAGGGCTTTTATTTAAATGATCATTTTAGTATATAAAGTTGCCACCCTTTCACCGTAAGACTTTTCTTAGAAGTTAAAATCAAGTTGCACCTTCGGTGGCAATGTTAATATTTTTTTATTGTGAAGAATTTTAACAGTTGCTGCTGCAGCCATGTTTAAAATCTTGAAATATTTTAATTGTTAGTGTTTTGTACCATTTCCATCCCTCCTACGGGGGGGTGCATAGTTTGTGTGCTTGTGTAAATTGTTAAAACTCTTAGTTTAAAGTTATCTGGTATTTTGCAGATTTGCAGCAGTGTAGTCTTTCAGAGGCTGTTGTGAGCGGACGTAACTACGGCTGTGTCAAAAGGGAGCGGCAAGGTTCTCTCTCCGAAAGCTCATACAGTCAAAATTTGTTGCTTTCTGCCTCTGAATAAATTGTAACTTTGATATTTAGAGGGTGCTTTCTGATTATAATTTTAAATCTGTTTCTTTTAAAAAATGCTTCTAGGCACTATTAAAGTGAATAAACTTCCCATTTGTTAAAAGGAATTTGGTTATGATTTCATCAGTTACTCCCTGGCAACTACTTCCATGCTTACATAGTGTGATTAAATGTGTTAATATTCTTGATGAATCGCTAGTAAATAAAATAAATTCTTAAGAATATTCTTTGAAAATAAAACACGGTTCAGTAACAATGCGGACGCGATCGAACCGCGGTAGTGACCGTCTATGCCTGGTTGAACCACAGACAACACGGGCCGTGTACCTCCTTCCTGGTGGAATGACTGGAACTGATCGGCTGTCGGACCCCCTCCGTCTGATAGGCGCTGCACATGCATGGTTGTTTACATTTTTAAGCGGGTTTGTGATAGAATATCCACAGTCAACGTCTGTCTTCAGTTCTGGGAACCGGGATGATGCAAAACTTTTTTTGATGTGTGTATATTGAACTTTCTCATTTTTAGGGAACTGAAGGGCGATCTGTTTATTAGTTAACAACCGTTCAACTGGCAAGACCGCATAAAATATTTTTTTTATTTAAGACGACCGCTGTCATCCTCAGGTCTTAAAATCTTTTGTTGTAAAACATGTTCATTTTACACTGACGTCACGCAAGTGGAAATTGTGCTATTTTGATCCACTTGACATCTTTTGCGTGAGGTGAACGTAAAATGAACATGTTTTACAACAAAAGACCTGAAGGTGACAGCGTAGTCTGTTGAAAGCGGTTGTCTAAAATAAAAATTAAAAAAAATACTTTGTGCGGTCTTTGCTGTTGAATTGTATTTAATCACATAATGTAGGAAGACAAGATGTGATTACTGCTTGTTCCGTCAATATTTTCGCAGAATAATCGCACTTAGTCAATATATTACAGAACATTACAATCTCCCAAACTCTTAATGTTCCGAAATATTTCATTCTGATTCTTCCGTCACTACTTGGTAGTACCTCTTCATGATTACAAAATGTCAGGTCCTGAGAAAGGACAGTGGGAAGACAGCGGTTACAGGTCAGTCTGTAATTCCCGGGCGGTTAGGAACACAAACTTCGAGCTATTAGAGGTTGCTCTCTTGGATCAGTGCCAAACGACAGGGGACCTGCGAGAGGTGCGGATTTTGGGGATATTCTCAGTAGGAGTCTGAAGGAGCTCACGGGTCTGAATAGCATTATTTATTCAGACCAGTTACCATATTGAAAGCTAATTCTAAACTTTAGAAAAAGCAAACGATGCAACTGGTTAGCACAACAGAAGTCAGTGTCCGAGTTCGTTGGGGTGAGAGCTAACAAAAGTACCTATGACTAGCAGCATTCTAAAGTACAGATATTGAGAGTAACATTCCAAATGAGAGGAACAAACTAAAATTCGGAACGTACCCAAGGCGGGCTTCGGGCGACATGAAGTTAGTGTCCCAGCAGTCTGAGTAAGAACTTTCACATTTTTTTTTTTTTTTTTTTTTTTTGAGTCATCAGTCGTCTGACTGGTTGGATGCGGCCCGCCACGAATTTCTCTTCTGTGTCAACCTCTTCATCTCAGAGTAGCACTTGCAACCTACGTCCTCAATTATTTGATGGATGCGTTCAATTCTCTGTCTTCCTCTACAGTTCCCTCTAGTACCATGGAAGTCATTCCCAGATGTCTTAACAGATGTCCTACCATCCTGCCCCTTCTCCTTGTCAGCGTTTTCCACATATTCCTTTCCTCTCCTATTCTGTGCAGAGCCGCGCTGGGCAGCCGCGCTGTCAAGGGCGCCTTGTCACGGTTCGCGCGGCTCTCCCCGTCTGAGGTTCGAGTCTTCCCTCGGGCATGGGCGTGTGTTGTCCATAGCGTAAGTTAGTTTAAGTTAGATTAAGTAGTGTGTAAGCTTAGGGTCCGATGACCTCAGCAGTTTGGCCCCATAGGTACTTACCACAAATTTCCAATTTTCCGCGCAGAACCTCCTCATTACTTATCAGTCCACCTAATTTCATCTGTAGCACCACATCTCAAATGTTTGGATTCTTTTCTGTTCCCGTTTTCTCACAGTCCATGATTCACTAACATACAATACTGTGCCCAATGTAGATTCTCAGAAATTTCTTGCTCAAATCACGGCATATGTCTGACACTAGTAGACATTCCCTTTTTGCCAGTGCTTGTCTGCTTTTGACGTCCTCTTTGCTGCATCCATCATGAGTTATTTTGCTGCCTAGATAGCAGAATTCCTTAATTTCATCTACTTCGTGACCATCAGTCCTGCTTTTAAGTTTCTCGCTGTTCTCTTACTTCTCGCTACTTTCGTCTTTCTTCGATTTACTTTCAACCCATATTCTGAACTCATTAGACTGTTCATTCTATTCAGCACATCATGTAATTCTTCTTCACTTTCACTCAGGATAGCAATGTCATCAGCGAATCGTATCATTGTTTTCCATTCACCTTGAATTTTAATCCCACTCCTGAATCTTTTTGTATTTCCATCTCTGCTTCTTCGACGTACAACTTAAGCCCTACGGGCGAAAGACTACGTCACTGTCTCACCCCCTTTTTAATCCGAGCACTTCGTTCATGGTCGTCCACTTCTAGCCGGCCGATGTGACCGAGCGGTTCTAGGCGCTTGTCTGGAACCGCGCGACCGCTACGGTCGCAGGTTCGAATCCTGCCTCGGGCATGAATGTGTGTAATGTCCTTAGGTTAGTTAGGTTTAAGTAGTTCTAAGTTCTAGAGGACTGATGACCTCAGATGTTAAGTCCCATAATGCTCAGAGCCATTTGAACCATTCACTTCTATTATCCCTCTCTTCGCTCTTCTAGAAGTTGCGTATTACCTGTCTCCCTGTAGCTTACCGCTATTTTTCTCAGAATTTCGTGCATCTTGCACTGTTTTACATTGTCGAACGCTTTTTCCAGGTCGACAAATCCTATGAAAGTGTCTCGATTTTTCTTTGGTCTTGCTTCCGTAATCAACCGCAACGTCAGAATTGCCTAATGCCTTTACCTTTCCTAAAGCCAAATTGATCACAATCTGACTACTGAATACAAAAAAATACTGGGTATTTAAAAGATCGTGGCGACGGATTATTTCTCCCTACCTATAGTTGGCGCGCTAATGCACCGGCACTTTACGAGCATCGGCCAATCTGGCGTGGGGCTCTGCACCTCCCTGGTGCCTCTGGCCAAACACGTGGAGGTCCTTTCCCTCCTTCTGCTCTGTAGCTGAGGATGTTTCTCGTATTTACATTAAGAAACTCCAAGTTTGACAGCAACAGTGTTCAGCTGAAACCTAAACATCACTGCCACTCTCATTGCGGTAGCAGCAACTGTGTTCTGCGTCACCTGGGCCCTCCCTGAAGCCTCTCCTGAATGGAGACCGCTTTTGCAGCATTTTTACGCATTTCCCATCTCACACAAAGCCGTGTAAATCTATTGACGTCACTGTTCTCACGAGGAAGTATCAAGCTTGCTGCCTCTGCTAAGACGTACGTGTTTGCGACCGTCCTCTACTGTGATAGATTACAACAGCGTCTAGGCGATTTAAAGTCACCAGTTAAGTCTGAAGTGAAAGCCACCTGTTTCAGTATCACAAGCAGCCCTTAGCGGCAATCTTTAATTTTTAACTAGAAATGACAGTAAAACTTTTACGTAGGATGTTTTATTATGTGGCGTGGCCTTTTTGGTATTAAAATTGTATGACTAGAGCTGCAATGCTCAACGTTTTACGTTGTTGTTCTTGTGGTCTTCAGTCCTGAGACTGGTTTGATGCAGCTCTCCATGCTACTCTATCCTGTGCAAGCTTCTTCATCTCCCAGTACCTACTGCAGCCTACCTCCTTCTGAATGTGCTTAGTGTATTCGTCTCTTGGTCGCCCTCTACGATTTTTACCCTCCACGCTACCCTCCAATGCTAAATTGGTGATCCCTTGATGCCTCAGAACATGTCCTACCAATCGATCTCTCCTTCTAGTCAAGCTGTGCCACAAACTTCTCCCCAATCCTATTCAGTACCTCCTCATTAGTTATGTGATCTACTCGTCTAATCTTCAGCATTCTTCTGTAGCACCACATTTCGAAAGCTTCTATTATCTTCTTGTCTAAACTATTTATCGTCCATGTTTCACTTTCATACATGGCTACACTCCATACAAATACTTTCAGAAACGACTTCCTGGTACTTAAATCTATACTCGATGTTAGCAAATTTCTCTTCTTCAGAAACGCTTTCCTTGCCATTGCCAGTCTACATTTTATATCCTCTCTACTTCGACCATCGTCAGTTATTTTGCTCCCCAAATAGGAAAACTTTTTTACTACTTTAAGTGTCTCATTTCCTAATCTAATACCCTCAGCATCTCTCGACTTAATTCGACTACATTCCATTATCCTCGTTTCGCTTTTGTTGATGTTTATCTTATATCCCCCTTTCAAGACACTGTCCATTCCGTTAAACTGCTCTTCCAAGTCCTTTGCTGTCTCTGACAGAATTACAATGTCATCGGCGAACCTCAAAGTTTTTATTTCTTCTCCATGGATTTTAATACCTACTCCGAATTTTTCTTTCGTTTCCTTCACTGCTTGCTTAATATACAGATTGAATAACATCGGGAAGAGGCTACAACCCTGTGTCACTCCCTTCCCAACCACTGCTTCCCTTTCATGCCCCTCAACTCTTATAACTGTCTCATTCTGGAAACATCCCCCAGGCTGTGGCTAAGCCATGTCTCCGCAATATCCTTTCTTTCAGGAGTGCTATTTCTGCAAGGTTAGCAGGAGAGCTTCTGTAAAGTTTGGAAGGTAGGATGCGAGGTACTGGCAGAAGTAAAGCTGTGAGTACCGGGCGTGAGTCGTGCTTCGGTAGCTCAGTTGGTAGAACACTTGCCCACGAAAGGCAAGGGTCCCGAGTTCGAGTCTCGGTCGGGCACACAGTTTTAATCTGCCAGGAAGTTTCATATCAGCGTACACTCAGCTGCAGAGTGAATATCTTATTCTGGAAACATCCCCCAGGCTGTGGCTAAACCATGTCTCCGCAATATCCTTTCTTTCAGGAGTGCTATTTCTGCAAGGTTCGCAGGAGAGCTTCTGTAAAGTTTGGAAGGTAGGAGACGAGGTACTGGCAGAAGTAAAGCTGTGAGTACCGGGCGTGAGTCGTGCTTCGGTAGCTCAGTTGGTAGAGCACTTGCCCGCGGAAGGCAAAGGTCCCGTGTTCGAGTCTCGGTCGGGCATAGTTTTAATCTGCCAGGAAGTTTCATATCAGCGTACACTCCGCTGCAGAGTGAAAATCTCATTCTGGAAGAAGAGAATAGAAGTTTTTGAGATGTGTTGCTACAGAAGAATGCTGAAAATTAGTGGGTATATGACGTAATTAATGAGGAGGCAGTGAATAGGGGAGAGGAGAAATTTGTGGCACAAATTGACTAGAGGAAGGGATCGGTTGGTAGGGCACTTTCTGAAGCATCATCTAGTGACCAATTTAGTACTGGTTGGAAGCGTGGGGGGTAAAAATCGTCGAGGGAGACCAAGAGATTAATACACTAAGCAGATTCAGAAAGATGTAGGTTGCAGTAGTTACTCGAAGATGAAGAGGCTTGCACAGGATAGAGTAGCATGGAGAGTTGCATCAAAACAGTCTTTTGACAGACGACCACAGTAACAACAACAGCGGTAGTGTGTATATGACAAAACAGAACTCCGCCGTTAAAATTTCGTATACTGTTCAGAATACTTTTTTTAGTATTTTTGTATGAGAGACACACAGTCTCTGGTGCATCGGTTCAGGTTATTTACAGGGGTTCGACAAGAATTTGGAATCACCGCAAAAAAATGCTTGAACACCAAAGCAGATGCTAGACAAGCTTGCAGAGTTCGCTGTTGTATTTGACCACGAACGTCAAAATACGTTGGAAGGTTTCGGTGGTGGTCAGAACAGCGTTCTGTGCTGCTGTGAGTGCTTTATATGGGAGGTAAGTAAATCCGACCGTCGACAGATGGTGTTACTGTGGGGATGCTTCCGTAATCACGAAGTCGAAGTGTTTGGTGGTTCAAGAGGCTCCGTTTTGAGAGTTATACCGCATACAGAGGAAGCGGAAATACATCATCCGCTAAGTCACAATGCGTAAGAACGGGAGGACGACGGTTCAATCCCGTCTCCGGCCATCCTGATTTAGGTTTTCCGTGATTTCCCTAAATCGCTTCAGGCAAATGCCGGGATGGTTCCTTTGAAAGGGCACGGCCGATTTCCTTCCCTCACCCGAGCTTGCGCTCCGTCTCTAATGACCTCGTTGTCGACGGGACGTTAAACACTAATCTCCTCCTCCTCCCTCAATGCGTAAGAATGTGCGTGTTGAGTGATCGTGGCAGAAGAGAACGACAGCTTTAAAAGTCGCTGACACAAGTTAATGTCACACTCGCGAATCCTGTCAGCGCCAAAATAACGCGGAGGAGGCTCCATGAGCAGAGAACCGCAGGGCTGGCTGGAGTTCCAGAACCGCACATCAGTGATGCAATTACCCGTAACAGGGAAATGTGGCACCGAAGCAATAGAACGTGGACTGTGGAGCAATAGTATAAAGTCGTTTGGTCGGATGAATCTTGTTATTTGGCACCACACCGTCCGTCTGTAAACTCATGTTAGTATATTAATTATTCATTTAATTGCTGATTTGTTAGAAAGACAAGGAGCGTAAGTTAGTTGTTTCCAGTCTTAAGAGGCTATGGAGCGCACATGCGGGGGATCTTCGGAAAGTACGGTCAGATCGATCGCGTAATGAAAATCACAATGAAAGTAAAAATTTTTTTATTCGCAACAGTTGGCTACACCTTCCAGCTACCTCTCTAAATAGTCCGCCCTCAGACTTACATTTGTCGTGATGTTGTACAAACTTTCCAGTACCCTCGTCAGAGAAAGCAACCGCCTGTGCTTTGCACCAATTCTCTACGCTGGTCTGCCTTTCGTTGTTTGTGCCAAAATGTGGTCTTCGCAGCCAGCGGTTCATGTGAGCAGAGAAGAACATCGGAAGGAGCCAATTAAGCGCTATATTGTGGGTGATCAAACACTTCCCATCGAAAACGCTGCAGGGGCGTCTTCATTGCCCCTGCAGAATGCGGATGAAAATTGTTGAAGAAAGAAACGCATGACATTTTTGTTATGTGGACTGCATAGCTTCAGGCGAAATCTCTCACCAGATCCATATACTTGGCGGGAGACACTTTTGTTTTAGGCATTTCTACGTCATCACTTTGCGTTCTGAACTAAAACGAGCGACGTGAAGCGATCGACAGGCACACTAGACACTGCCCAACACATCTGTGCAAAGTTATATCGGGTTTTCACAGTGATTTCCATTTCAAGCCTACTTGTACCTTACTTTCAGAATACGCCTCATACATACCATAACATTGACCTTATGTCACGAATCTATTTTAGCTTGTCAACACGTAGGTGCCATAGTGTTTTACTATTCGTTTCCCTTGGGCCGGAGAGTAGTAATTCTTTGATCTCTCGTATTTAGGCAGCCGCTGAGACAGATGGCTCCCAACTAGGGCAGATTTCGGAGGTCGACCTGGACTGGAATATCCACTCGTTACCACAGCCATTTTTTAAACTCGCACTATTTAAGACTGGTAAGCATGAGCCGGTGATGGAAACACAGAGGTGAGGGGTCTGCCAAGTTAGCTGATTTGCATCAGGGTTTAACTTCGCATCTTTAACGTTCGCAGCCAGCTAGGCGCTTCTATCATGTGCTTTGGCGAAACTATTGGTGTTCATTACTGATTTTCCGATGGTCTTTCTTCAGATCACTAACCTTTTTAGTAGTCACTGGCTGGACCCGTGATTTGATTACATATCACGCTTTCATGTGTCCAACGCCCTATGCCAAGGCTATAGTTGATAGTTACAGCCTTTTGTCCATTCATTTAAAAGATTCAGTGGGTAAATCACTTTATTGAATGTCTTATGGCAATAAACTAAATTTTTCTTGGGCTCACTAGTTTCCTTTTGTATTTAGATGTGCTCCTTGATTAATATATCAGTGATAGGCGTGGTACCCGTATTTTCACTCTTAATTGGAGCACCTCTAGTAATTCTGTTTCAGCAAGACATTATCCTTTACACTTAATTTTCTCTTAATTTTGCATGATTTTATGGAGAGCTTCCCATCACTGTGGTTCACAGGGGATCAGACTTGTAGCCTCTTAGTGGTGGGCTAAACAGCTCAACTGACGCCTTGTGCAGGGATTTTGATGCGAATTTTGCATGCTTACTTTGCATTGGAGTGATTACGTTGTATAAGGCTGTTCAGGTGCAGTTGTGTTTACCCATGTGCATAAGGTTAGGTTTCTTTGTTCCAATAATCGCATTGCTCGAACATGCAAGGCTCAATATTGGTCTTGCGTTAAGGCATCTACGGATACTGTGCAGGTGTAAGCAGTCGCCAGCACACCGGTCGGCAGAGATGTAGCGCGAAGATCGATATTACGCGCTGGATCGAGCACGCCTGTTACAGAAGAGGCCACAGACACACCGACAAGCAACACGCAACCAACGCCCTCTCAACAGCAAGTATTTAGGCAGCGGCCACTGACCGGAGGACCTCACTGCCTCTCTTAACTCACATTCCAGTTGGCGTCTGTCAGTTCATATCTCAGATTACGACAGTACGTAGCGACCACATTAGTGTAATAGCAAGCTTACCGATGTTGTCTATAAGAGGACTGTTACTGATGAGCTTGTACAACAACACGTGGCTCTATTCACGTTAAGTAGCAGCTTCATGTAAATAAAGAACCATATTAAGCCATGTGTGCATTTGTGTTGTAGAAAGGGGATACTGGCCACACATAACATCCTCTCCCTTGCTTCATTGCAGTACAACACTCCAGAGATACGAACAGGACGTTACTTTCTTACTTTGTGTTAACAGCATGTCAGGGATTTGAAATTATCTTTGGTTTCTTTCTACATTTGTGAGTGTGTGTTATTTGAACAACCACGTGGTGTGACTGTGGACACTTGTATCTATGGTTCTGGGATTTTCATGTTTATTGCCAGGCAGGGTAGCAGTGCGGTCTCAGGTGCATTGCCACGGTTTGTGCAGCTCCCCCCGTTGGAGGTTCGAGTCCTCCTTTGGGCATGGGTGTGTGTGTTGTCCTTAGCGTAAGTTAGTTTAAGTTAGGTTAAGTAGTGTGTAAGCCTAGCGACCGATGACCTCAGCAGTTTGGTCCCGTAGAACTTACCACAAATTTTCAAATTTCCATGTTTATTTTGAATAATAAGTCAGTTACTTGAGGTGTCTCATGCATAATATCCTCCTTAAATCATTAGTTAAGATTACGAACTATAATGTGGGCAAATGAAAGTGGTCCGCACAAGTGGATACCATTTGTGGCAGCAATGACGGAGGAGGAAAAGACCAGTTACTTGGAGCATGATGGAGCAACTGCCCATAAGGCCGGCTGAACCTTGGAACACATTTACACAATCCTAACGCCTGACAGTTGATAGCAGGGGTCAGTCTGGTAGCAGCCCTAGCTGGCCAGCCAGGTCGCTTGATCTGTCAGTGTGCGACTAGTTTTAATGGGAAGCCCTCAAGTCTTAGGTGTGTCGCAACAACCCTCATAGTCTTCAAGAACTGCAGCAGAACATTTCGGATGAGATTGCAGCAATTCCAGCAGCTTAGATACGCCTTCAGAAACTTGCTGACCGGAGCTCAAAGTGCCAACAGATGAGTGGTGGTGACTTTCAACATCTGCTGCAGTCGGGTTGTACTGTATTTCCTTACCTCTTCTATGTTTCTTTGTACCCTGGAACTCTCTTCTCATGGCTACTTTTATTTTCCCCACCCACCCTGTGTTAGAGACCGTGGCACATGTGCTCCTTTAGCCTTTGTCCTGAATATTAGTATATACAAAAACAACTTTTTAAAATAATCTGCCACTACAGACTACTGTGTTAGAGACCGTGGCACATGTGCTCCTTTAGCCTTTGTCCTGAATATTAGTATATACAAAAACAACTTTTTAAAATAATCTGCCACTACAGACTACCATCAGCAGATGATACAGGCATTAGTTTTCGAGACAGTTTCCCGCCTAATTAAGGTAAATCAGAAGTCGCAGAGAACTTCGAGACATGTTTCGCAGCCATTATGGTTCCTAAACACTACATTTCAGCAGTTCGTTTAGTTGTTGGCAGGCCTCAGGCCAAACAAGAAGCAATCTCAATCACATACATATTTTGTACAAGAAAAGTACACATTCACATTTACACATTATATCATGGTGGTTCAACAACTTGGATGTAATTTTGCGTTACTTAATATAATCTGCGAGCCTCTTTGTATTTCGTTGTACTATGAGAGTTCGATCGCCATGATATATTTTGTTAACAATAGACAGAACAGGTTATTTGTTAATTCATGGGTCAGTTCTCACAAACACGGGTGTGATATCGACCAGAGATCGCGGTCCCACACCAAAGACGGCAAAGTGAATCAATATTACAAACATTAGCATGACCTCGCTGCAATCCGCAACAGCCAATGGAAGGCCCTCCAGGAGACCACATCTCCCACACAGTAATAGCAGCGCCCTCAGACTGAGGTCAATATAGCGTCGAGCACAAAAGAGCTCAGCCCCCACTTCGCGATCTCAGTTACAGCACTCATCGTTTAGGACTGTGACTGTTGGTAAAGTTTCTGAGGAAATGTACGTTCGTAAACCTTGCATTTTGTTGTTAAGCTGTGCAGCAAGTGATGCTCACATATCAATCACAGTTGGAAGTTATCAAGCAACCTTGTGGCAAAGAAATGCGTCACAGTTAAGTAAATCTTTTATTCATTTGTGTAGTAATGTGAACTAATATTTCACGTGTTGTGGTTTGCCCCCCAAGGCAATCAAAGAACACGGAGTTATGGATGGACGAAAGCAGGTTCGTGTGGTCACAACAAGGGGAATATTTTCAGGGAATTAATACAGGACTTGCAACTTATCTGCACTGTTGTGTAACAAACACTAGAGGGGAAGGCTTTCAACATGGCCTGAAACATTCCTTTTGGCGTGATGTCTGGGAGGTTCCGTAGCATTGGGGGAAGTGCAAACCGCTTCCGTGGCCAGTGCTGTGCGGTGTGAGAGACAAATCACGCGAGATAAATCACACAGCGTGCGGTGCGTGAGAAATTCTGCCGAGATAATTCTCACGAGATAAATGATGCAGCGTGCAGTGCGCAAGATAAACCGCGCGAGGTAAATCACGCGTGGTATTACACCGTCGACGTGCTCTGAAATCACACACTACTACATGCATACTGTCACGCTGAATAAGGAACTCTAGCGGCCTGCTTTGATCGGTGCGACAGGGATAAAATAGTCACTTCTTCCAGACGCCTAAACGATGCCCTGCGGCAATGACTACTTATCAAAAGACTCTCAGATCCGACTGCTGATTTGAAAAGGAGGGCCCACATCATCTCTACACCGTGTCTAATGGTTTATAGCATGTTTCGCTAATAAAAGTTGATAAGTGTCTAAGGCTCAAAAAGAGGACACACAAAAAATAGCAACAAAAGGAATTTATCGGTTTCTGTTAAGGTCTAGCGAAGTCCACGTCGCTGTTGTGAAACACTCCCTCCAGCCAGCTGATGTCTCCACGTTGTAACTTGAGACTTCTTTCCACCTAGCACGCGCTTCGTTTCCCACGACAAGCGGAAGGCAATTTATAAATCTTTGAGTATCACTTCTGCTACCACACCTAAACAGACTGCCACATTTCTCGCATCCAAGGCGGCCTGAGTGGCCAGTTAGAAGGCGAGATAAATATTGATAGGCCATCGGGATCTCAGGTTGTTATTCTGCCCAGTGTCAGACTGTGGGAAGGCATGGACTACGATCCTAGTTCCACTGATTTGAATGGATACTGGGGGAAGGTGGTAGAAATCGCAACACAAATAAAAGATTTAGAAACCAGCGCAAAGAGGTATATTCTGAAACTAGCACAGAGCGACGTATACGTAACCGAAGGCAATCCCCACTGACATTGACACAATCACAGAATGACATATAGATATAGGATTCACCTGCAGCTATACAAGTTTGACTGAGAACATTACGGAGAGACAATACTGAACCATGAGAACTAGCTTTCGTCAACAACAAAAGGGGGTGGGGAGTAGGGGAGGGGGGAGGGGGGGGGACTGGCAGGATTCGACGAACCTTAGTGCATGGCTGACGATGTTGCCCTCGCATAGTATCGCGAAATACTCGTAACCGCCAACCGACCGAAACGGCGATTGAGTTTTAGTATCATTATTAGACTGTGCCTGAACTGTTAAACTTTACCATCGCATGGCGGAGCCTACATGTGGACAATAGGCGGCAGCTGGTGGACCTTCAAAAAAGACGTTCCAGAATGCCCTGGAGCGACGAAGTTCAGGGGTTTTGTTAGCTTGTTCCTTAGCACACTAGTGCCATTTTTTTAGCATCGTTCCTCTCCAGTGGCAACCTCTTTATTTCAGAGTAGTACTTGCATTCTACTTCTTCAATTATTGCTGCATGTATTCCAATTTCTGACTTCCTCAACGGTATTTGCCCTACACAGCTGCGTCCAATGCAATGAAAGTCATTCCCCGATGTCCTGTCCCTTCTCCGTGTCAGTGTTTTCCATATTTCTTTCCTCTTCGATTCTGTGCAGAACCTCCTCATTCCTTACCTTCTCAATCCACTTAATTTTCAATATTCGTCTGTAGCACCACATCTCTAGTGTTTCGATTCTCTTCTGTTCCGGTTTTCCCACAGTCCATGTTCCCCTGCCATACAATGCTTTACTCCAGACGCACATACTGAGAAATTTCTTCTTCAGATTAAGGGCTATGTTTGATACTAGTAGACTTGACTTCGCCAGGAATGCCCTTTTTTGCCATTGCTAGTCTGTTTTTGATGTCCTCCTTGCTCCGTCCGTCATTGGTTATTTTACTGGCTAGGTAGCAGAAGTATTTAACTTCATCTACTTCGTGACCATCAGTCCTGATGTCAGAATTGTTGCTGTGCTCATTTCTGCTACTTCTCATTACTTTTGTCCTTCCTCGCTTTACTCTCAGTTCATATGTTACGGTCATAAGAGTGTTCATTCCATTGAGCAAATGATTCAAAGGGCTCTGAGCACTATGAGACTTAACATCTGAGGTCATCTGTCCCCTAGAACTTAGAACTACTTAAACGTAACTAACCTAAGGACATCACACACATTCATGCCCGAGGCAGGATTCGAACCTGCGATCGTAGCGGTCGCGCGGTTCCAGACTGAAGCGCCTATAACCGCTCGACCACACCGGCCGGCTCCATTGAGCAGATCATGTAATTCCGGATCACTTTAACTCAGGATAGCAATGTCACGAGCGTATCGTATCATTGATATCCTTTCACCCTGAATTTTAACCCCAATCCGGAACCTTTCTCTTATTTCCATCATTGCTTCTTCGACGAACTGTTTAAACAGTAGAGGTGAAAGACTAAATTCCTGTCTTGCACGCTTTTCAATCCCAGCACTTTGTTCCTGATCGTCCATTCTTATTATCCCCACTTGGCTCATCTACATACGCGTCTCCTCCTATAGCTTACCCTAATTTTTGACAGAATTTCGAACATCTTGCACCATTTTACATTGTCGAACGCTTTTTCCATGTCGACAGATCCTATGAACGTGTCTTGATTTTTCTTTAGTCTTGTTTCCATTATCAAAGACAACGTCAGAATTGCGTCTCTGGTGACTCTACCTTTCCTAAAGACAAACTGATCGTCGTCTAACACATCCTCACTTTCCTTTGCCTTTGACTGAAAAAAAAATTAGATTCGGTGCCAACTTGCTGGGTTGTCAAGTGGCTAGCTGTCGCCTGCTGGGCCATAGTAGAACTCGCCACTTCCTTTCTGCAACAGAGGTTTCCTAACCTGGCGCAGTCTCAGCCATTGGGATGGTGAGTCTGTGTTCGTGCCCGCCTCAACATCAAGAAGATACTCGGTCTGAACTTGAATCATTGTAACGGCCACCGCCGTACTGAACAATTTATTGATTTCTCTCAACTGACGGCATCCGAAATCTGTTCACGATTACGGTGCTTCTGTGTGCAGGGAATTGTTATTACAAGGTTTGTTTAGTTTCTGTAATTTTTATTTGCTTTATTTGGCGGTTGAATCTTTGGCAAATTATGGGAATTTCAGCGATTTGTAAGTCATCAAAAGGTTCCTAATGTGCCATCTGGTTTCTTATTCTTTAATTACTTCTCGAATCATCCTTTGTTTCCGGCCTCGCCCGACGGCCCACGCTCTCGTCACTGAACGTGGCGTTCTCGGGAGGGTCCACAACACTATGTGTTAAATACTTACTCGCTATCTGACACGCCCTACGCTTTTAGTAGCTCAACGCCACCCCACAGAGCCCACCAGTCCCGTCCTACCCTCGCGAGGTATGGCGGCAGATTCCAAAACCCTCCACTAAATTAATTAACATATAGCCCATTTCTCCAGTCAGATAATAGAGATTTAGTAAGGCACAGGTCCATGACATGAATGGGTCGTTATGAGAAATTGCAACTCTTTTACCCAACCACTTAGGCTCTGGCCACAGCCCATTTAGGATGATTAGGGAAAGACTGGAGTATCATCTCCAGGCTGGAGAACGCTTCCTTCTCACGGATACTGACTCTGCTGGAAATAATAACCGATCGACGAGCACATAGATTGTGAGTTGTGTCCTGTTTTGGACGGATATTAACTTTCCAAATTTTACGCGTTTTTAAAATACATTACCGGCCATTAAAATTGCTACAACACGAAGATGACGTGCTACAGCCGCGAATTTAACCAACAGGAAGAAGATGCTGTGATATGCAAATGATTAGCTTTTCAGAGCATTCACACAAGGCCGGCACCGGTGGCGACACCTACAACGTTCTGACATGAGGAAAGTCTCCAACCGATTTCTGATACACAAACAGCAGTTGACCGGCGTTGCCTGGTGAAACGTTAATATGATGCCTCGTGTAAGGAGGAGAAATGCGTACCATCACGTTTCCGACTTTGATAAAGGTCAGATTGTAGCCTATCGCGATTGCGGTTTATCGTATGACGACATTGCTGCTCGCGTTGGTCGAGATCCAATGACTGTTAGCAGAATATGGAATCGGTGGGTTGAGGAGTGTAATACGGAACGCCGTGCTGGATCCCAACGGCCTCGTATCACTAGCAGTCGAGATGACAGGCATCTTACCCGCGTGGTTGTAACGGATCGTGCAGCCACGTCTCGATGCCTGAGTCAACAGATGGGGACGTTTGCAAGACAACAAACATCAGCACGAACAGTTCGACGACGTTTGCAGCAGCATGGACTATCAGCTCGGAGACCATGGCTGCGGTTACCCTTGACGCTGCATCACAGACAGGAGTGCCTGCGATTGTGTATTCAACGACGAACCTGCGTGCACGAATGGCAAAAGTTCATTTTTTCAAATGAATCCAGGTTCTGTTTACAGCATCATGATGGTCGCATTAGAGTTTGGCGACATCGCGGTGAACGCACATTGGAAGCGCGTATTTGTCATCGCCATACTGGCGTATCACCCGGCGTGATGGTATGGGGTGCCATTGGTTACACGTCTCGGTCACCTCTTGTTCGCATTGACGGCACTTTGAACAGTGGACGTTACATTTCAGATGTGTTACGACCCGTGGCTCTACCCTCCATCGATCTCCGCGAAACCCTAGATTTCAGCAGGATAATGCACGACCGTATGTTGCAGGTCCTGTACGGACCTACCTGGATATTGAAAATGTTAGACTTCTGCCCTGGCCAGCACATTCGCCAGATCTCTCACCAGTTGAAAACGTCTGGTCAATGGTGACCGAGAAACTGGCTCGTCAGGCAATACGCCAGTCACTACTCTTGATGAATTGTGGTATCGTGTTGAAGCTGTATGGGCAGCTGTACCTGTACACGCCATCCAAGCTCTGTATGAGACGTATCCAGGCCGTTATTACGGACAGAGGTGGTTGTTCTGGGTACTGATTTCTCAAATTGCGTGAAAATGTAATCACATGTCAGTTCTAGTATAATATATTTGTCCAATGAATACCCATTTATCATCTGCACTTCTTCTTGGTGTAGCAATTTTAATGGCCAGTAGTGTAGAAAGATAGCTGTAGTTATTTCGCAGTGTTGAACAGTGCAGCAGAATAAGTCGTCAGTGGGCAGGAAACCGGTGCCCAGAACAGTACAGTGCGATGGTGAATCATGGGATTGGAAAGGGATATGGGAGCTTTGAGAACGGATCTTAGTCGACAATTACTGAGGGACTACTAGTCTAGACAAATTTGCTTTATTAAATATTAATGATTAAAATCATATTTTGGCATAACTGTTACTCGGAAGAGTCTAAATATGGGTTTCACCACAATAATGACACCAAGCAGGAAACTACTAAATTTAATAGACAAATGATAATCGTGACATGTTGTGCCGTTTCGCCAAAACAGTAGGCAACTCATCTGGCAAAACAACATCGCGGGTGCCTACACCCCACGCAACAGCTCTGCGCCAGAACATACGAGGGCTGTCCAGAAAGTAAGTTACGATTGACCGCGAAATGAAAATCACAGTGAAAATCAGAAATGTTTCATTTGTAACAGTTAGCTACACCTTTCAGCTACTTCCTTACGTAGTCGCCGTTCTGACTCAGACATTCGTCATAGCGTTGTACCAACTTTCCAATACTCTCATCATAGAAGGCAGCCGCCAGTGCTTTCCGCTAATTCTCTACGCTGGCCTAAAGCTCGTTGTCTGTGCCAAAATGTTGTCTTCATAGCCAGCGGTTCGTTTGAGCAGAGATGAAACTCAGTGGGAGATAATTACGGGCTGTATTGTGGGTAACCAAACATTTCCAATTGAAACGATGCAGGGACATCTTCATTGCCCCTGCAGAATGAGGCTGAGAATTATCTTGAAGAAGAAACCGCACGACAGTTATGTACTGTTGGTTGCATAGCTTCAGGGGAAAATTCTCACCAGGCCCTCGTACTTGGCGGGAGACACTATTTTCTATAACATCTTTACGCGCTCACTAAGAGCTCAGGAATGAAAAGAGAGACATAATTCTATCTAGAGTCATACTAGAGACACTGCCCAACACATCTTTGCAAACCTTTATCGGATTTTCATAGTCGTTTCCATTTCGCGACCGACCGTAACTTACTTTTTGGACAGCCCTCGTAGCTTTGCAGCAGTTCCAACTGGTGGCATTCACTGCGCCACCATGGTTAGCTGGCCGGTGACGACGACGACGACACGTATTTGCACCTGCGACCACGTGACGTATAATGGTCACTACGTTATCCGCTCGACAGTATTGAGCAGAGGGAGTTCACGTCGAGCCGGAGCTACAGACGGTCATCTGCGAAACCGGATCCTACTGCCGACCATCCGCCTCCACTACGGACACCGCCTGCCATCTCTAACTCCGCCGACCGTCTAGTCTCCTTTATTGGATGTCGTAAGCTGGTTTACGATAACATTGACTGAGCCGTGCTCTCTCCCAAGTATGCGTTTCCGTGAATTTCTCTGTCTATCTGTGTTTGGTTTCCCGTCCTTGTCGCGGTGACGTCGTGGTTCTTCTTCCTTCTACGTGTGTCAGCAATGATGTGTATCGAATTTCGCGGCGTGTACCATCTTTGGTTTGCTGCATATAGTTTCCGGCAAGGGGATCTGGAAGGAGTCGGTCGGTTGTTGCGGACAAGGGAAGTTCTCCGCGCGATGCAGTCGGCTGGGGCCGCTGGCAGCCCCTGCGCTGTGTCGGAGCGTATTTGGAGCTGTCCGATCGCTACGAGCTTCGTGGTTCACCGACCCAGGACGTCAAAGTCGAGTAGTGGTTTCAACTACCCAAGCCACGTCTACTCATGTTTTGGTGGTTCGCTTCGGTGGTTTGCTGTTAGGGTGGTTTCCTGGTGAGCAACAAAATGGTTCAAATGGCTCTGAGCAATATGGGACTTAACATCTGAGGTCATCAGTCCCCTAGAACTTCGAACTACTTAAACGTAACTAACCTAAGGACATCACACACATCCATGCCCGAGGCAGGATTCGAACCTCACCCATTTGTATTGCACCTTTAGTATGTTGTTTTTCGAATTATTTTATTGTTGTCTTAATTGGATTTTTATCTTAAGATTTATTGTTGGAGGCCTTCAGTCGTGAAAGAGTTGCATTCGATAAAGATTCGGCTATGTGCCGCTTTGGTTTGTAAAGGTTATTAAATTACAATAAATGACAATTAGAAGCAGAAACTGACCTCAACCCTTGGCCTTTTCCACAATCCTATTGCCTGTTCTGCCCAGCGGGTTTAGCTGGCGTCTCATTGACTTTTAATTTATTTATTAAATATTAATGATTGAAATCATGTTTTGGCATAACTGTTACTCGGAAGAGCCTAAATATGGGTTTCACCACAATAATAACACCAAGCAGTAAAGTACTAAATTTAATAAACAAATGGTAATCGTGATATGTTGTGGCGTTGCGCCATTACGGTCGGCAACTCATCTGGCACAACAACATCGCGGGTTGCCTACAGGCGAGGCAACAGCTCTGTGCCAGCAAATAGTTTTGCAGCAGTTCCAGCAGGCGGCATTAGAAGCGCAGCCATGGTTCGCTGGCAGGGGACGACGACGACGACACGTATTTGCATCTGCGACCACGTGACGTACAGTGGTTACTGCGTTATCCGCTCGACAGTATTGAGGATCGTACACCGCCGTCGAGCTGGAGCTACAGTCAGACATCTACGAAACCGCTGCCCAGCCGCCTCCTCGACGGACACCGCGTGGCCTCTGCAACTCAGCCGACCGTCCAGTCTCCTTTATTGGATGTCGTAACCTGGTTTACAATCTTCGAAATAACATTGACTGTTTTTTCAATGATATGCTCGTATATCAGTGTGCACATATCAAACCTAAATTCTTGTGGAACTTGGTTTCCGTGTGCAGTAGGAGAACTTCGTAAATATTAGTTTGTGGAAGGCTCGACAAAGTACGAGACTTTGAGTTGCTGAACAAAGGCCTTGATCTTGCCAATCATTTTTGAGTGTTAATTGTGTTTGGTTCGTCGAATAAGACGAACATATTATTTTTTCAGTGGACTGTATTTGTCAAGGGCGATTCTTTAAGTTGTTAACTTACTAAAACTGTGCGAAGGGCTAGAAATAGTTACGACGTAAGCAAGAGATTTCGGCTGTGCACTAAGCTCGGCAGTCGGCCGTACTCCATAGGTGAGAGTCAGTAGTAGAGTGCATCCTCATACTCCTCATATATGATATTCAGCTTTCCCATGCTCCCAGAAATTATTTTGTCAAGTTGCGCAATGGATTGATCCAAAATGTACCCTTTGGCTCCTACAAGAAACAATTTCCACCTCACACTACTTTAGAAGTCAGACAGACGCTCCTAATGTACCAACAAGAACTGCTTGAAAAACATTCAGCAACAAATATCTTCTGGAGTCGTCCGCTGTATGGAAAAGATACAAAAATATTCTATATTCTTACGTGACTAGTGGATTACTTGGGTGCTGGAGTATTGCTAGTTAGCGTAAGAAAAACATTAAACGAACGAAAGATATTATTTATTGCAAAAAAATTCTGAGAAATCATAAATTTCCAGGTTCTTTTCAGAACAGTAGATTGGCTCTTATGGATAGGAATGCTATTAATGCTATTATTTTACAAAATATGGAAAGGTTCTTTTCTCCCTTTTCTTTAAGAATGTTATTTACTCAGCAGAATGGCTGAGAGCTGCGCCTACATAACTTTAATAACTTTTCCAGGTATGGTCAAGGCTGTCAGATGAGAAATGTAATGGAGTGTACTGTTATGGAGGACAGATGGGACTCGCATACACTGTAGCACACAATACCGTGAGTTGCAACGACTGCTGCCTGCGTCGCTCGCTGCTGACAAATAACACAACTATCTCTTTCTATCTGGATTGACCTTCGGCAATCAAACTCTCCCTATGCCTTGATGAAGTCGAGGACTCCTGTCCACCCCTAGTCTAAGTATTGGCATGGTACGCCGGTCAGATAACGAGTCCACCGCAATGCCACTCGCTCGCAGGCATTTACCTAGTACTCTTTCCGTGTTCACACCACACAATAAGTGTGGCGGCCAACACAGTGAACAACGCTTAATCATGAGCGATTCAATATAGAGAATCACTCCGATTCGCTAATGACAGAGGTGCTCTCCCAGTGAAGTACTGAGGAGAGACTTTGTTTCTCGCACTCTGTGTACACATACGAGCCCACTTGCTCTAGTTACATGTTCTCGCTCCAAGGGCGTCAGGAATATTCCACCAATCAGCGTTGCTCTTTTAAACCGGAGAGTGACGTCATTTAAATCGACCAATGCGGAAATATGTAGCATCTGCATTAGGCGTATCCTGTCCTCCTGTGAGAACTCCGTAACTACGCAGTCGGTCCATCAAAAATGCGTCTTCTGGGTGCTCCCACACAATGTAGCAGAGTTTGCTTTTAAGTCGAACACGGGGGTCGTTATCCCTTCGCTCTGGCAAAAGTTGTCCTCTCTCTGGGCGGTCGTTCCAGTTGAAGTAGGTGTGTTGACCCACCCCTCTGAAGGGACGGGCCTCCTAGCGGCCTAATTGCCTCTTTTGAACGAAAGTTCCTGTGGCTGTCATGTTCTGTACGCCAGCCTCGACTTTTTCAACCTTGGTGCGCACTTGCGATTTACTTATTAGATTTGCAAATCACTTACATGAATTCATACAAAACTGACTCTACCTTATCGAGTTTGGGTTCGAATGAAGCGTGCAAAATATGATTGTGAGGACGGAATATGTAAGAAATGAAGGTCAGGAGACCATGCCACCTTACATAACTTTGTGAAAGGAACGGATTTTGCAAATAAAAGCAGCATTATGCCATCACAGAATTTATTTCACAGAAACTAAGGCCACCTGCTTGCACCTTTTGTAGAGTCCAGTGCACTGCCTGATGTGCTTTTGGGGACATCATCTACCAAAGCTCCACTTGGCAAAGGTAGGAGGAAATCCTATACACCGAGTCACTACTCATAATCCAAGTAAGGTACATCTTAACCAGCGAAGTTTCTGGTAGGTAGGCTTGACCGGTATGCTGTACATCACTTATACCACATTCTACAGAATCGTGGTTGAATTGAGATACTTATATCGAGGTTAAGACATGTGAGACGAATTTGCAAGATGTGGACAGTTCTTCATTTTATGGTGACAGATGACATTATTCCTAAATAGGATAACGAGAAAATGGAGCTGAAAAATTTATGTAACAAGCAGGACTATTGGCAAGGTTCATAGAGACCACATACACATGTATGGGGTCTCCACCAAAACCTTCGTCGACAATCTGACAGTCATAACTGCAGATTTCTACCCTGCATTGTCTGGTGGGGATTTGCAAGACTCTCCTCGAATGGTGAGGAGTGCGCTATTCAAAGGAAGAAGCCATTGTTTTAGCAGTGTATTTTTGGAGTGCACTCCATTGGGCTTTCTTAGGCTAGGTGGTATTTTGTTAAGAGTAGCTCAGAGTACCTCAAAGTTCCCGAATTTACTGCCCTCTAGGAAAGCTCTTGCGATCAAATCATTCTTGAGACCGAGAGCTGGCTGAAACCTGAAATAGAAAGCTCTGAGGTACTAGCAAATAATGTAACGTGTATCAGAAAGACAGATCAGAGGCCTTATGAGGGGCTATGTTCATTGGAATTTACAAAAATATTGTCTTTATTGACAGCGAAGATGAGAGTGACGGTGACGTTATTTGATCGCTTCTATCGGGTCTAGGTGGAATGCTTTTACTGGCCACCTGACACTGCTGTGACAGTCCTAGAGTCATTCAAAGAAAGTCTATAGTCAGTAGCGCATAAATAGTCATGCAATACTACACTCCTGGAAATGGAAAAAAGAACACATTGACACCGGTGTGTCAGACCCACCATACTTGCTCCGGACACTGCGAGAGGGCTGTACAAGCAATGATCACACGCACGGCACAGCGGACACACCAGGAACCGCGGTGTTGGCCGTCGAATGGCGCTAGCTGCGCAGCATTTGTGCACCGCCGCCGTCAGTGTCAGCCAGTTTGCCGTGGCATACGGAGCTCCATCGCAGTCTTTAACACTGGTAGCATGCCGCGACAGCGTGGACGTGAACCGTATGTGCAGTTGACGGACTTTGAGCGAGGGCGTATAGTGGGCATGCGGGAGGCCGGGTGGACGTACCGCCGAATTGCTCAACACGTGGGGCGTGAGGTCTCCACAGTACATCGATGTTGTCGCCAGTGGTCGGCGGAAGGTGCACGTGCCCGTCGACCTGGGACCGGACCGCAGCGACGCACGGATGCACGCCAAGACGGTAGGATCCTACGCAGTGCCGTAGGGGACCGCACCGCCACTTCCCAGCAAATTAGGGACACTGTTGCTCCTGGGGTATCGGCGAGGACCATTCGCAAACGTCTCCATGAAGCTGGGCTACGGTCCCGCACACCGTTAGGCCGTCTTCCGCTCACGCCCCAACATCGTGCAACCCGCCTCCAGTGGTGTCGCGACAGGCGTGAATGGAGGGACGAATGGAGACGTGTCGTCTTCAGCGATGAGAGTCGCTTCTGCCTTGGTGCCAATGATGGTCGTATGCGTGTTTGGCGCCGTGCAGGTGAGCGCCACAATCAGGACTGCATACGACCGAGGCACACAGGGCCAACACCCGGCATCATGGTGTGGGGAGCGATCTCCTACACTGGCCGTACACCACTGGTGATCGTCGAGGGGACACTGAATAGTGCACGGTACATCCAAACCGTCATCGAACCCATCGTTCTACCATTCCTAGACCGGCAAGGGAACTTGCTGTTCCAACAGGACAATGCACGTCCGCATGTATCCCGTGCCACCCAACGTGCTCTAGAAGGTGTAAGTCAACTACCCTGGCCAGCAAGATCTCCGGATCTGTCCCCCATTGAGCATGTTTGGGACTGGATGAAGCGTCGTCTCACGCGGTCTGCACGTCCAGCACGAACGCTGGTCCAACTGAGGCGCCAGGTGGAAATGGCATGGCAAGCCGTTCCACAGGACTACATCCAGCATCTCTACGATCGTCTCCATGGGAGAATAGCAGCCTGCATTGCTGCGAAAGGTGGATATACACTGTACTAGTGCCGACATTGTGCATGCTCTGTTGCCTGTGTCTATGTGCCTGTGGCTCTGTCAGTGTGATCGTGTGATGTATCTGACCCCAGGAATGTGTCAATAAAGTTTCCCCTTCCTGGGACAATGAATTCACGGTGTTCTTCTTTCAATTTCCAGGAGTGTAGTTGGAGGTGGCCCTAACCTAGAGGGAATAGACTCAGACGTCAATGATTTATATCAGAGGGGGAGGGGGAGGAGAGTATACAAAGACAGTCTTGCTAAGTACTTTTGAACACGTTTTCCGAAAACTGTCTTGAGCAGCGGATTCTGCAGCCCACACGTAATGGAAATACGCTACTGGCCATTAAAAATGCTACACCACGAAGATGACGTGCTACAGACGCCAAATGTAACCGACAGGAAGAAGATGCTGTGATATGCAAATGATTAGCTTTTCAGAGCATTCACACAAGGTTGGCACCGGTGGCGCCACCTACAGCGTGCTGACATGAGGAAAGTTTCCAACCGATTTCTCATACACAAATAGCAGTTGACCGACGTTGCCAGGTGAAACGTTGTTGTGATGCCTCGTGTAAGGAGGACAAATGCGTACCATCACGTTTCCGACTTTGACAAAGGTCGATTTGTAGCCTATCGCTATATCGGTTTATCGTATCGCGACATTGCTGCTCCCGTTGGTCGAGATCCAATGACTGTTAGCAGAATATGGAATCGGTGGGTTGAGGAGTGTAATACAGAACGCCGTGCTGGATCCCAACGGTCTCGTATCACTAGCAGTCGAGATGACAGGCATCTTATCCGCATGGCTATAACGGATCATGCAGCTACGTCTCGATCCCTGAGTCAACAGATGGGGACGTTTGCAACACAACAACCATCTGCACGAACAGTTCGACGACGTTTGCAGCAGCATGGACTACCCGCTCGGAGACCATGGCCGCAGTTACCCTTGACGCTGCGTCACCGACAGGAGCACCTGCGATGTTGTACTCAAGGATGAACCTGGGTGCACGAATGGCAAAACGTCATTTTTTCGGATGAATCCAAGTTCTGTTTACAGTATCATGATGGTCGCATCCGTGTTTGGCGACATCGCGGTGAACGCACGTTGGAAGCGTGTATTCGTCATCATCGTACTGGCGTATCACCCGGCGTGATGGTATGGGGTGCCATTGGTTACACGTCTCGGTCACCTCTTGTTCGCGTTGACGGCACTTTGAACAGTGGACGTTACATTTCAGACGTATTACGACCCGTGGCTCTACCCTTCATTCGATCCTTGCGAAACCCCACATTTCAGCAGGATAATGCACGACCGCATGTTGCAGATCCTGTACGGGCCTTTCTGGAGAGAGAAAATGGTCCACTGCTGCCCTGGCCAGCATGTTCTCCAGATATATCATCAATTGAAAACGTCTGGTCAATGGTGGCCGAGCAACTGGCTCGTCACAATGCGCCAGTTACTACTCTTGATGAACTGTGGTATCGTGTTGAAGCTGCATGGGCAGCTGTACCTGTACACGCCATCCAAGCTCTGTTTGACTCAATGCCCAGGCGTATCAAGGCCATTATTACGGCCAGAGGTGGTTGTTCTGGGTACAGACTTTTCAGGATCCATGCATCCAAATTGCGTGGAAATGTAATCACATGTCTGTTCCAGTATAATATATTTGTGCAATGAATACCCGTTTATCATCGGCATTTCTTCTTGGTGTAGCAATTTTAATGGCCAGTAGCTACACGGTCCCTCCCGCCGGAGGTTCGAATCCTCCCTCGGGCATGGGTGTGATTGTTGTCCTTAGCGTTAAGTTAGTTTAAGTAATGTTTAAGTCTAGGGACCGTTGACCTCAGCAGTTTGGTCCCTTAGGAATTGCCGGTCGTTGTGGCCGAGCCATTCTACGCCCCTCAGTCCGGAACCGCACTGCTGCTATGGTCGCTTCGAATCCTGCCTCGGGCATGGATGTGTGTGATGTCCTTAGGTTCGGTTTAAGTAGTTCTAAGTCTAGGGGAGTGATGACATCAGATGTTAAGTCCCATAGTGCTCAGAGCCATTTGAGCCTTAGGAATTAAGACACATTTGAACATTTTTTGTAGCTAGAAGCAGGCCGGACCTTATCGATAATGTCAGTGTATAGTCGGAGATTAGTGATCATGACGTCATTATAGTAATAATGGTCAGGAAAGTTAATAAACCAATCGAGAAGGCCAGGAGTTTGTTTCTTCTGGAAAGAAAGTATTAGCAGTTACTATAACGGGCGTTCAAAAAGAAACGAGTTCGAGGCATAATTACATAAACCAGTACTGGTATATTAGAAATATTGACCCTGGCTGTTGAGACGCTTGTCCCACTGTGACACAAGGCGGTGAATGGCTGTCTCATAATATTCCCGGGGCAGCGATGTTAACCAGGTCCACACGTACAGCTGGACGTCGTCCTCCTAGGCGAATCAGAGCCTTTTTAAGGGGACCAATAATGGCACCCTTATGATTCACTTCCTGCAGCACGGGACAACACTGAATGCCCAGCGTTACTCGCAAACCTTGGCCACCCTTCGCCAAGAGATCAAATCAAAACGACCAGGCAATCTCACACATGGGGTCATTCTGCTCCATGACAATGCAAAGCCTCAAACGGCCAACACAGTCGCGGCACTCCTGCAGAAATTCAAATGGGGTTTGTCGGCCACCCTCCATATAATCTGGACCTCTCTTCCTGTGATTACGCCAGTTGTGGTCCCCTTAAAAAAGCACTGAGGGGCAAACGATTCACCTCGGACGCTTCATTTGCTGTAAATTTTTTTTCATAAAATAGTGTATGTTCCTTTTTCCTAGAAACTACTCAAGATATTTCTACAAAATTTTCTCTGATTAATCTAGTTGCGTATCGTAAGCTTCTCTCGTGAGATTTTTTTAATATATCAGACAATTTTAATTGTAATTACAATTCTATAAGTATGACATATAATTAATTCAAAAATCAAAGCGCTTTGCTTTATATATCAGCTTACAATCAGAATTTCAAAGTTTACGCTTGAGACAACATTTATTGTGTTCATAGAAATATAAATGTACAAAATTTATAATTGTAGCCTTCATAGATTCTGAAAGAAACATGTATAAACTTTAAAAAACATAATCTTCAAGAAATGCAATTTAAAGCTCAGCCTAACGTTTTTTTCTTACGTCACTTCTTCAGAAGGTTCAAGGTCGTCTTTCCCTTCAAGGATTCTCTTCTGGTTTGCTGTCTTCCACCTTCTTTCCTTTACCAGATCTGCAACTGACATTTCAGTTGCAAAGAGTCACTGTAAATCTATTTTTCTCAAGACGTGTTGAAGAAAATTTCCACCTTAAAGCCCATTCTCCTTAATACCTTCATCCTCCCTGACTTCCCATCATGCAATACAAGAACTGCATCGTCAGTCGCAATTCTGACAAGTGTAGCATATAAAAATATCGTTTTAGGGTATCGTTTCCGTATGAGTGAATTTAGAAACTGATTCGGATTTTGCCACGAGTACACTTTATTAGAAATTCAGGATGTCCCAGAAGCCTGTAAGTGGGCTTGACAACATCCTGAACGCAATTTGGAAGCCTCTCCTTGTGAATGTAAGGATTGCTATCCCTCTGAGCCTGTAGATATTGACACCAGCTGTTGTGTTAGGATGAATGGGATGGACATCTGTTTACAGCCTGTGGAAATTTGTAGCCCATACTCCACTTTTCATGTCACTTACACTGGGTATGCTCTGTTTGATAGCCTTGAAATAATACACTTGGAGAGTGTCTCTCACCTTCTTTGTGTGTCTGTTGTACCCACCAATGCCCTTTCCATTTTACTACATTTTGTCCTTCATATCGCCGACAAGCTTCCTGAATCTAGAGCCCATTGTCTTCTGGATGTGTCGAATTCATTCCTGTTTCTCACAAGTTCTCCACAAGGTTTGTTTGAAAGTAATCCACGGAATCGTTGCTCATCGAGCTAGTATCGAAGTATTGCTTCGAAACGTGGGCATAGCAGAAAGGTAGCATCAGATATTTAATTATTTTTCAGGCACTTCGGATGCGTATTCATCAAAGAAACTTTGGAACTTATTGTTCATGAGTTCCTTCAAAAAATAAATTGAGAACTGACAATTTCGGTCAGTTTCACGAACGTTCCCCCCTTAGATTGAAGCTCGTGCAATAGCTTTGCATCATGGTAGATAACGACTCCGAGCCCCAACAGGAAGCAAAGTTATCATGAATATTGTTTCTATGGCCTATTTCTTGACTGAATAGGATTTTTACTGTCAAGAACAAAAGTTTTAAAACGGAAATGTATTTGGGAAGTTTTACTTGAATTTACGTTCCACAAGTGAGATAAAAAACATTTTTATTTATACAACCAAACAGCTCCTGGATTCTTTTATTTTGTTGTAACGTGTTTCAATTATTAAATAGCTAAAACTGTTTGCAAGGAAACAAAAATAAAGGTCATAGCATTTTTAGTGAGCTATACAGGATGTTTAAAAATGTGTCACATGTTCCGACAGTAGGTAGCACTGGCCAAGACTAGAAGAAAAGATCCTACATTTATACATGTGGAAACCAATAATTTGGAAGAATGGGCAGTTTTACTCGTGAAAAGTAATGTGTAGTATTCGGCATTAGAGGCCGTCACAAGAGATGGCATAGCATACTACAGTAGCTATGTGTGGACGGATGTAAATTTTGGAGCAGTCTCGAGGTCAAGCATCTGGATCGCTTCATTATCAATCAAGCGGTAATAATTATCGGTGACGGACTCACAAGGCCATAACCGTTACGAGGCAGATTGACTGGTGCTGGACATTACCGATTTCTACACGGTGATTTACTAGCACTGTTGGAGAACGTTAGCCTCGCGGGCAAGACAGTGACTGTGGTTTGCGCACGGCGGGCACCACCCCCCATTTCCGTGTAGTGCCATGTGAAGTGGTCGGGAAGGTCCGGTAGCATGGCGTCCTCGTTCACCTTCGCATTTAAAGGCAGTGGTGTATGCCCAACCAGCCGACAACACGCAGACGTTACGGGACTATACAAGCCGAGAATGCGACAAATCCCGAATGGAGCCAGACGTATTTGAGAAGAGCGAGTGATTCACGGCGGAGAAAAGCCCAAGGATTTGTCAGGATGCGCGGTAACCGTATGAGGTGTCCATTTCTTCGTAAGAGAAGGATGGGAATCAGACGACAGACTGGCCCATATCTCAACAGGCTCTGGTTTTTGTACATACGATTATAGGAACTTTTCTCCCAGTTTTAACCTATACTATCGTACTTCCTGTTCAAATTTGTAATGGTTTTTTAATACAGGGTTAGCCAGTGAAACGGGCTGATTGGAGATGGCCTTGACAGCTCGAATGTGAGTGGTGGGGGTAATGGTGGCCGTCTCCGTTCCACCTGCATGTTCCGCCATTTAGCTGCGATGGATCGCTGGACGGGTGAACATCGCGGCTGCGCGGTTAAAGCGTATTATGCGAATGGCGAGAGTTTGGTGAAAACGCGACGAGCTTTTCGATGCCAACATACCGCTCAACAGTCCTGTTCCCTCGGATAACGCAATTCGTTCGTGGATTAACAACCTTGAACAAATTGGATCAACGTGTGGAAAACGAGGTGGGAGTGCAAAAACCATTCGAACACCTCAAAACAATGCTCAGGAGTCCACACCGATCTGCCAAACAACATTCTCTACGTCTTGGAATAAGTACACTTCGGTGAGAAAGATTCCTCGTCAAGATTTACATTTTCACCCATACAAAATACAGATTGTGCAATCCCTCAAGCCAAGTGACTATCAGAAACGATTACAAATTTGTGAGGAAATGGCCAGAAGACTTGAAGAAAATGACGACCAAGTAAATCACTTGTGGATGAGCGATGAGGCGCATTTCCACCTCTCTGGTTTCGTTAATAAAAAAAAACTTCAGATACTGGTCGGAGGTAAACCCTGGCGCACTTCATGAAACGCCTCTTCATGCTCGAAAAGTGACGGTTTGGTGCGCAATGTCGACAAGAGGAATCACAGGCCCATTTTTCTTCGAGGATATCAATGGAAGTGGTGTGACTGTTAACTCTGTGCGGTACGTTGCAATGATCCAGAACTTCCTTACGCCAGAACTCGCCCGTTTTCCAGTGAATGAACACACAGTGTTACAACATGATGGGGCAGCAAGCCACACTGCAAGAGTTGCCACGAATGCTGTGAATGCTTTGTTTCCAGGCGGCGTCATTTCCCGAAACGGGGACATCCCTTGGCCCTCTCGCTCTCCAGATTTGACAACCTGCAACTTTTTTCTATTGGGTTACTTAAAAACAAGAGTTTTTCAGAACGATCCATCCAGAACTATCATTCAATATGCTGCAAAATGTCATGGGAAACTTCCAGGCCCGGCTGTAAAAGTGCATAGATTCCAATGGAGGACATTTGACGGGTGTTATATTCAAAAAATATTTTTTTGACTTATTTATAACCATTAAATTAAAAAAAATTTCTTAAAGAATTAGTTACTTATTTAAGCCTTCCCGTTTGACTGGCTAACCCTGTACAACGTAAAAATGTTTTCGAAAGTGAGTGTAACGTCTCACACATCCTTAAAAGGCTTCAGAAAGATGTCTGACTGTCTACTACTACACTGCCTGACAATTTCTAAGCAACGGAGACACAATACATACGTAAGAGAGGGGGAGTGGTATATTAATAGCGAAAAATTGTACAGGTTTCATCAGTGGGAAAGAAGAATAACATATATACGACATTTGTGATTGCCACAGGTCTAACTCCCAACAAAGAGGTCGATATCGGACTCTTAGTGAGAAATATGCCCTCCTTGGCCACTAACGTACATTCTGTACCTGTTATTTATGTTGGCTACCTACCTGTTGAGAAGTCCTCTCAAGCAGATTTCATTTCTTGTACGGTTCGGGGAGGGGCTGTTCGTTGAGAAACAAATCTGACAAGAGCTTTCCAGGCACGATCTGTAGGGTTTAGAACGGTGGAGTAGGCAGGGCATTCCAAACATGAGATATCTTCATTTTCCAGCGTTCCCGACACCTCGGTGGTCCTGTGTGGGCGGGTATTGTTGTCCTAGAACAGGAAGTCGGGGCCTTCCGCGCTCCTAAGCAGACAGGCATGATCGAGAATAAATTCCCTGCAATACGCCTCTGCTAAAATGTTACTTCGCCCAAAAATACGCAACGCTATTCGGCCATTGTGCATAACGCCTTTCCACACAGTAACACTTAGAGCCATAGACCATACCAATGACACTTCCTGGAACCTTTGCCCTGAGCTACCGAAGCACGACTCACGTCCGGTACTCACAGCTTTACTTCTGCCAGTACCTCGTGAGTACAGGGCGTGAGTCGTGCTTCGGTAGCTCAGATGGTAGAGCACTTGCCCGCGAAAGGCAAAGGTCCCGAGTTCGAGTCTCGGTCGGGCACACAGTTTTAATCTGCCAGGAAGTTTCATATCAGCGCACACTCCGCTGCAGAGTGAAAATCTCATTGTGCATACCAACGTCGCTCATGGACATTCTATGTTTTGTAACGAGTTCCCCTCTCTCCATACTAATTGATGGTCAGAATCATTTGCGCTATGTAGCGGAATTCCTCGGAGAACATCACTCTATACCACTGTTGCTGACTCCAACCATACACAAATGAATTCTACTTCGTCAAAGGCGTAGTCGAAGTGGGGTGCTTTTAATAGTTTTCGGAGCATACAAACCAGCCTGATGTAATCGCTGTGAAATGGTTCCGGCAGAGATATGTGTACTGGTAACGGCTGCAGTGTCTGCAGCGATCTGCCTGGGGGTGAGGTGTCTGCTCCTTATCGACTCTAGGGCTACATATCGAGCCTCTTGCAGTGTGGTGCCCCGTCTCCAACTACAGGCATGCTTTCGCACTGATTTTCCACCTTCAGCAGCCTTTTCCAGTCGCGGATGACACTTTTGGACACACCCATTGCCGTGGCCTCTGTAGTGAGACAGTCGGCTTTCAGCCGTGTTACCGTGCGGACGGGCTCGGCGCGCCGGGCAGTGCTCCGCAGGTGTTGTTGTTTACCCGCTAGCGCGCGGTCGCGTCGTTGTCTTGCCGTATAGTACCTGTACCGACCCGACATGGCGTTCTCGTATCGAAAAGCTACAATCAAACTAACGTTCAACGCATCGTACAGGAGACCGAAGGCCCATGAAATTGAACGGTTTCTACAAGACATAATGCACATCGAACCACAAGAACTGATAGGAATTCATCTGTCTATTGTAACCAGCACAGTGTACCTCAAACTGATTGACGAAGCGGCCTGCGACAGATTACTCCAACGATCTGCAAACGGCTTTCGCTTCTGTCACGCTGACGGTAACGTGAGCGTGGTAGGAGTTGACCATGCTGGTCTGGGGGTGCGTACCGTGCGCATCTTTGAACTACCGCTCGAAGTTCCTGCCAACCTAGTCGTTGATGCGCTGCGGCCATACGGCACAGTTCTGAGCCACATAGAGGAGAAATGGAACACATTCGAAACGTACCCTGTCCTTAACGGGGTACGACAAGTGCGCATAGAACTTAAGAAGCACGTTCCATCGTATGTTTTCGTTGGTGGCTGCCGCGCAATTGTTATATATGATGGATAACCGAGGACCTGCTCGGGCTGCGGCCAGGAGGGCCATGTTAGAACTGAGTGTCTGCAGCGCCGCCTCGTTCAGGTGCCCCGCAATGAACTTCCCCAACGATCCACTATGACCTCTCTCCCGCTAACATACGTGGAGGCGGCACGACATGATGTGATGGATGATCAAAACCTGCTACCTCCTCAAGCCGCTGCCAGCTCCGTTGGAGAGTCAGCGCCGTCGACGACGCCGCAGCCCAACGGTGCAGAGGTTCCTACAGCCTCCGCCCACCGCAGCGTCGTGGGCACCCAGCCACCGTCACTGTCGGGATCAGACACAGGGGTTCCTAGCGACCGAGACTGTGTCGAGCCCCGCCCTCCAGTGGATGTCGAATCTCGAACCCGAAAGCAAAAATCACGCAAGCGACACAAGAAGAGGCGATTGTCAGCTGACGAACAGGACAGGAATGTGAAACCGGCGGAAGACATCGACTTCGTTGACTCGCCCACAATTGCAACGGACTCCAGTGGCGTCATTCACCAGAAGGTGCCTGAAGACAAGGAACACTCTCCTAAATCTGGTGACTCCCAAAATGTGGGCTCCTGTGAAAGCGTCCAGCCCCCAATGACATCACAATCGTCTCTTGGTGATTGGGCAGACGATATGGAGGCAGATGATGCACAGCAAACATCGATATCTCCACCAGAGCCCATGGCTGACATTGAGCCCGGAGGGCTCTGCCAGTCAGGGACTCCTACGGCACAGTAATGCACAGCATGCAGATGGATGGCTGTGTGGTGTGTGGTGTGTGAGATCACTGTGGGATTGCACCGGCACACTGCCTCCACCACTTGATATGTCTCAGTCATACCGTGTGGGAACAGTCAACGTAAATGGTGTCCACTCCACTGTCAAGACCCGCATGTTACACGACATGATCAGAGCGGCAGACTTGGACATTGCCCTTCTCCAGGAGGTCCGTCCCGAGCTGTGTTTAGACCTATATGGCTACACCACGTACAGCCTACCCGTAGGTGATGGCGCAGGAGGAACGGCCATCCTTCTCCGAGATGGCATAGACGCGACGGACGCGACATACTTGCCGAACGGGCGAGGCATCGCACTCACACTTGGCGCGGTGCGCCTCATTAACGTCTACGCTCCCTCCGGTAATTCGCACCGTGGTGACAGGCATGTCTTCTATTCGGAGGAGTTGGCCCCACTTTTGCAAGGAAATATGGACCATTACATAGTGGGCGGCGATTTTAACAGTGTTCTGCGGCCCGAAGACCAGATACCGCATAAAGTCCCATGCCCGGCTCTACAAGCATTGATACGCGACCTCGCGCTCCACGACACATGGCTCTTACATCATGGGACCCAGAGTGGATATACGCACTATACCAGCCATTCTGCCAGTCGTCTGGACCGGATATACGTCTCGCGTGCCCTCCGCACAGCAACCCGTGATGCAGAACTCTGGCCGACGGCCTTCACGGACCATCTCGCGTACATCTGCACTGTCACCTTGCCCCGACAACTCACAAGACGCAGCAGGGGCCCGTGGACGCTGAACGTCTCCCTCCTTTGCGAGGAAGCGTGTCGGCGAGCAGTCACTGACACGTGGCGTCGATGTATCAGGCGCCTGCCCATGTATGCTTCCACGTTGCTGTGGTGGTTGGTATGTGTCAAACCTGCCCTCCGAAAGACCTTGATGGCCTACGGGCGTGACAGATCGAACTGGCAAAGGGCAACATCGGAATTTTACTATACACCGTTACGTGAGCTGGCGACGCAACCGCCGTCTCCCGAACGTCAGATGTCCGTACAACGCATCAAAGCTCGTCTACTTCGCATCAGGACAGAGCAGCTAGACGGTGTCCGCATCCGTGCGCGAGTGCAAGACTGAATCCCCAACGAAACAGCGTCAGTGTATCACATTGTGCGCGGGAGGCGCCACCGCAAACGTCAGCCCATTACGGCTTGAACCAACTTTACATGGTCTACGGCAGCGATTAACTGGTATCTCCTTGCGGGACGTGACCTTTTGTTGTGGTGCATTCGCCGATGACGTGGTGTTCCTGGCCAGATCAGAGGATGAAATGCATATGGCGCTACAGTGGCTACGCCAGTACGGGGCGGTCGCTGGGAGCGTCATCAACGTGAAGAAGACAAAATACATGGATGTCGGAGGGGGGATTTCCCACACAACGGCGGTGCCCTTTGACAAGGTGCCCGTACTCAAGTGTTTAGGAGTGCAATTCTATAGCAATGTCCGCCGCACGGCGGCGGCTACGTACCGCCGGCTCCTACACCAGACACGGGCTCTGCTGCAGGACAACAAACTGCGTCGCTTGGATATGCTCCTCAGAACACGTTATGTCAACACCTACCTTGTCTCAAAACTGAACTATTTTGCGCATATCCTTCCCTTGACAGCTACGATGGCCGACAGATTTCAAGCAGCATATGGACATTTCGTAAGCACCGGTCTGGTTTTTAAAGTCCGATACGCCACCCTGACACTGCCGCAGCGGGCGGGCGGTATCGGTTTAATTCACGTATATAACTGTGCGCGATCGCTTTATCTCAACACTATGCGTCGCACGTGGACCTCTGCCCACGCCACTCTGACGGGCACCATGATAGCGGAAGTGGCACCACACTCTCTGCATCCCCCGGTTTCTGTAGGACACATTTCACCGGCACTCACCCACATCAGAGAGTTCTTGATTGACTTCAGCTACTTACGGTCAGAACTTCCGACGACACGGAAGCCCAGCACAAAAGACTATTATCGCCTCTATCAACAGCAGCAACCTGTAAATACGGTCGCCCACAGACATCCTGAAGTTGCCTGGAACACGGTGTGGCGAGCGGTACACACGCCTTTTCTACCTACGACGGTGCGTTCATTGTGGTACGTGGTTGTCAATGGGAAGTTCGCTACTCGTCAGAGGCTACATTCCATACATCTGACGGACAACCCCTTGTGTCCGACATGCTCAGTCGCTGACTCGGACACACACCGTCTGACGTGTGCCGCGACCAGCGAGTGCTGGCTACTGACGCAGCGCATGCTGGCGTTACTCTTGTGGCGATTGACGGAGTCTATCTCCCCTGATGACGTATTGCGCCCCGACGTCGTATACTTTCCATCAACCAGAACGAACGCCGTTAACTGGCTAAAAGGCATGGCCGTTTACTACATATTTTGCGATGCTCCCAAAGGCACACTCGACTTTTGGTCCCTATTGATGACGACACATGCAGCATTCAGCCGCCACCCGAAGTACAGAACTCGTTTCGCAAATTCTTTAGGTTCATTATTTGCAGATCCTCCTGCTCACTGGGGCGTTCCGGGTATGAGACGCTGAAAATGAAGAAGAATCCTGGAGCATATTGATCCTTTACGGACGGAATAGGGGGGAACCCCTCCCAACAGACGAGAAGACGACTCGGACGCTCGGCTACGGCAGTTGTAGGATATTTCTTTGTAATGAAACAAAAAAAATCTATAATACAAAAAAATGTTATAAAAATTAAAGAAATAAATAAATTAAAAGAACAACATCGACAAACCCACTCCATCCTCTTCCTGATCCTTCGATCCTCGAACACGTTGCTTGGGCGTGGCGGCGGGATGGCCAGGCTTCGGGTGTCGACCCCTGCCCTACCCGTCGTCCTGCTCCTGCAGCGGTTCATTAAAAAAAAAAAAAAAAAAAAAAATGGTTGAGCACTTGCCCGCGAAAGGCAAAGGCAAAGGCAAAGGTCCCGAGTTCGAGTCTCGGTCGGGCACACAGTTTTAATCTGCCAGGAAGTTTCATATCAGCGCACACTCCGCTGCAGAGTGAAAATCTCATTGTGCATACCAACGTCGCTCATGGACATTCTGTGTTTTGTAACGAGTTCCCCTCTCTCCATACTAATTGATGGTCAGAATCATTTGCGCTATGTAGCGGAATTCCTCGGAGAACATCACTCTATACCACTGTTGCTGTCTCCAACCATACACAAATGAATTCTACTTCGACAAAGGCGTAGTCGAAGTGGGGTGCTTTTAACAGTTTTCGGAGCATACAAACCAGCCTGATGTAATCGCTGTGAAATGGTTCCGGCAGAGATATGTGTACTGGTAACGGCTGCAGTGTCTGCAGCGATCTGCCTGGGGGTGAGGTGTCTGCTCCTTATCGACTCTAGGGCTACATATCGAGCCTCTTGCAGTGTGGTGCCCCGTCTCCAACTACAGGCATGCTTTCGCACTGATTTTCCACCTTCAGCAGCCTTTTCCAGTCGCGGATGACACTTTTGGACACACTCATTGCCGTGGCCTCTGTAGTGACTCTTTGAGCCGCATCCAGCCGTCCAGCTACTCGTTCACGACGGTAAACACTCAAACGATGTCTTGCAGGCATGTTGCCGTACCACACGGGGGTCGCGCTAGTCGGTTGCACAACAGACATCGTATTGAATGAAATATCGAAAGCTAACAGCGTTCGTACACAGGCTTTGCTGTGATTAACACATCCCGCCCTCTACATCTGCTTTTAGTGTAATTGGTCAGGCGTTCCGTAGTAGATGTCAGTTGTTCCTTAGCATGTGTCAATACTTCTGTATTACACTACTGGCCATTAAAATTGCTACACCAAGAAGAAATGTGGAGATAAACGGGTATTCATTGGACAAATATATTATACTAGAACTGATATCTGATTACATTTTCACGCAATTTGGGTGCATAGATCCTGAGAAATCAGTACCCAGAATAACCGCCTCTGGCCGTATTAACGGCCTTGTTACGCCTAGGCATTGAGTCAAGCAGAGCTTGGATGGCGTGTACAGGTACAGCTGTCCATGCAGCTTCAACACGATACCACAGTTCATCAAGACTAGTGACTGGCATATTGGGACGAGCCAGTTGCTCGGCCAGCATTGACCAGACGTTTTCAGTTGGTGAGAGATCTGGAGAATGTGCTGGCGAGGGCAACAGTCGAACATTTTCTGTATCCAGAAAGGCCCGTACAGGACCTGCAACATGCGGGCGTGCATTATCCTGCTGAAATGTAGTGTTTCGCAGGGATCGAATGAGGGGTAGAGTCACGGGTTGTAACACATCTGAAATGTAACGTCCACTGTTCAAAGTGCCGTCAATGCGAACAAGAGGTGACCGAGACGTGTAACCAATGGCACCCCATACCATCACGCCGGGTGATATGCCAGTATGGTGATGACGAATACACGCTTCCAATGTTTCACCAGGCACCGGCAGTCAATTGCTGTTTGTGTATGAGAAATCGGTTGGAAACTTTCCTCATGTCAGCACGTTGTAGGTGCCGCCACCGGTGCCAACCTTGCGTGAATGCTCTGAAAAGCTAATCATTTGCATATCACAGCATCTTTTTCCTGTCGGTTAAATTTCACGTCTGCAGCACGTCAACTTCGTGGTGTAGCAATTCTAATGGCCACTAGTATAGTTGTCACGCAATGTACAGGGTGCGGCGCTTAAATCCGCACAATTTTCAATCTTGATTTCTCGCCATATCGTAGTTCCGCCGCAGATCGCATTTGGCGCTGTAGTGGTTAATAAACAAGAAAAAAAGAAGAAAAGAAAAAAGTTGAAAATGTGGGAAGAAATGGTGAATAAAAAGGGGGTTTTAAAATCGTAAATTACCGTGAAAAAAGGGAAAGAAAGAAAGAAATGCAAATCGGACTTCGTATTACAGAAAAGTTATCGGACTTCGTGATTCGGAAAAGCTATTGTTGGGGTGGTCCTTGTGGCGTTTTTGAGCAAAAGTTAAACCAATTTCCACTACAAAAATTGTTGAAAAAGAACGGAGACTAGCGAAATGTATCTGACAGGGGGAAATGGCGTAGATATGAGCTTATCCTTTACCAGGTTAACTTGTCTTCTTTCGTGCGGCGTCCAAGTCTTCAAAAATCTCCTTCATTTCTGCGTGAAAAGTCTGCTCCGAAATAAGTCTGCTCCGAAATCTTGCAATAAGTTTCATTGTCTAGGAATTTCTAATGTATCCAAAACCGGCTTGATATTAAATGCAATTTATTTTAGTTGATTCTCTCTCCATCCTCCGAATTTCTTAACAACTTCCACAATGTCTACACACTAATAAGTTTTTTCGTCTTAATCAGATCACGTCTGCATTAAGCGTCCGCTCTCGAGAGACAAACGAGAAACGGATAGAAAAACAAAAAAAGAGTTACAATTTTAGTATTTTCTCTGCCGTCGAGCACTCATACCGCTGCGACGGGATATTTTTTATCTGAGGGAGCGAGTGTAGCGCGGCGAAATTCAAAGTCCCGCTACAGCGCTCTTGAAAGCCGTAGGCATCTAGTAAACAGTCAGAACCTCAAAATGGCCGACATGGTACGGAGTACAACCGAAGAGCCGCGATTATCGAAAGTCTTTCGCCTTTGGAAATAGTTCGGTTCCAGGGGTACCAGAGATTGTGACCAAGTATAATTCTAACGAGGCGAGGAAACCTCACTCGAGGAAACGCGTGTCACGAACTGCGGCAGTTATCGGAAACGCTAAGGCGCTGATTTCGGAGGACCCTGGGAAATCGCCGACGAAACTAGCGTCAGTATTAAATTTCAGTGAGCGAATAATGCGTCGTATGGCAGAGCAGAACCACATACGAGCTATTTAGTCCAAAACTGGCTCTCTAACAACGTTGACATGTTCTGGTCAAACGGGTTCTGGCAACCGAATAGCCCAGATTTGAATCCCCTCGACTACTATCTTTGGAAAGTAGTCGAAAAGGTTGCCAATAAGACAAGACACCCTAATGTCGCGTCTCTATGCACCAATATCGCAGCAGCATTGGCGAATGTGACAGCGCTATTTTAAAGAGCCCGTACGATCGCTTCAGGACAAGATTGGAGGCGATCATTGCGGCTGAAGCTGGTTGCATCGAGTAATGTTACTCCTTAAACATACCACTACTTATATTTAAAGGATTTTCGTTTTCATTTGTACCCTACTGGCCATTAAAATTGCTACACCACGAAGATGACATGCTACAGGCGCGAAATTTAACCGACAGGAAGACGATGCTGTGATATGCAAATGATTAGCTTTCCAGAGCATTCACACAAGGTTGGCACCGGTGGCGCCACCTAGAACGTGCCGACCTGAGGAACGTTTCCAACCGACTTCTCATACGCAAACAGCAGTTGACCGGCGTTGCCTGGTGAAACGTTGTTCTGGTGCCTCGTGTAAGTAGGAGAAATGCGTACCATCACGTTTCCGACTTTGATAAAGGTCGGATTGTATCCTATCGCAATTGCGGTTTATCGTATCGCGACATTACTGCTCGCGTTGGTCGAGATCCAATGACTGTCAGCAGAATAAGAAATCGGTGGGTTCATGAGGGTAATACGGAACGCCGTGCTGGATCGCAATGGATCCATCACAGACGTCACACACAGGAGAGCCTGCGATGGCGTACTCAACGACTAACCTGGGTGGACGAATGGCAAAACGTCATTTTTTTGGATGAATCCAGGTTCTGTTTACAGCATCATGATGGTCGCATCCGTGTTTGGCGACATCGCGGTGAACGAACACTGGAAGCGTGTATTCATCATCGCCATACTGGCGTATCACCCGGCGCGATAGTATGGCGTACCATTTATTACACGTCTCGGTCACCTCTTGTTCGCAGTGACAGCACTTTAAACAGTGGACGTTACATTTCAGATGTTTTAGGACCCGTGGCTCTACCCTTCACTCGATCCCTGCGAAACTCTACATTTCAGCAGGATAATGCAGGACCGCATGTTGCAGGTCCTGTACGGACCTTTATGGAGACAGAAAATGTTCGACTGCTGCCCTGGCTAGCATATTCTCCAGATATCTCACCAATTGAAAACGTCTGGTCAATGGTGGCAGAGCAACTGGCTCGTCACAATACGCCAGTCACTACTCTTGATTAACTGTTGTATCGTGTTGAAGCTGCATGGACAACTGTACCTGTACACACCATCTAAGCTCTGTTTGACTCCATGCCCAGGCGTATCAAGGCCGTTATTACGGCCAGAGGTCGTTGTTCTGGGTACTGATTTCTCAGGATCTATGCACCCAAATTGCGTGAAAACGTAATCACATGTCAGTTCTAGTATAATATATTTGTCCAATGAATACCCATTTATCATCTGCATTTCGTCTTGGTGTAGCAATTTTAATGGCCAGTAGTGTATTTTGTTTTAATAAATTTCCTTTTAAAAAAGTTTCATTTATCCGGATTTAAGTGCCGCACCCTGTATCATCTCACGTTTCTGGAAACTTCATTTCGGGTATGGTTTTAGTGTAATTAACCATCTCTGTAAAGTGTATTCGATTTAAAAGCAATGAAAATGTTTATTTAGATTTTCTATAAAATTTACATGCACGATGGCCACTTGGAAAGTAAATTCCAATCGGTCGCGAAATGGAAGCTACTGTGAAAATCTGATGTTTTGCACAGATGTGTTGGCTAGTGTCTCTAGGACTCCTGTCGAACGCGTACGTCGTTCTTGTTAACTTTAAGTGCACAGCGAACAAGTAAAGATGCCTAGAACAATAGTGTTTCCCGCCAACCGCGAGGGCTTAGTTAGAGATATCGCTTGCTGCATGCAGCCCACATATCGCAACTGTCATGCGTCATGTCACTTCTCAGCCGCGTTCTGCAGGGGCAATGAAGTTCCTCCCGCAGCGTTTTCGATGGGAAGCGTTTGATCAGCCACAACACAGCCCGTAACTGGCTCGTCCTGAGTTTCATCCCTGCTCACATGAACCGCTGGCTATGAAGACAATATTTTGGCACAGACAACGAGCTGTAGGTCAGAGTAGAGAATTGGCGGAAAGCACAGGCGGCTGCCTTCTGTGACGCGGTAGTTTGAAGGTTGATACAACGCTACGACAAACGACCAAGTCGGAGCGGCTACTATGTAGAGAAGTAGCAGTAAGGTGTAGGTAAATACTGAAAATAAAACACTTTCGATTTTTCACAGTGGCTTCCATTCGCGACCGATTGGAACTTACTTTCCGAATAACCCTCGTTATTCTTGACAAAAGTTATGTGCATGCCGAGCCAATAGCGGCAAACGTCTCACACAAAAAGGTTAAATAATAACATTTCCTTTTCTAGAGCTTCGCAATTTTTTGTTACATCTAAATAACTCATTTTCATACTTCCAAAAGAGTAGTGTATCGAAAGAATCGATATTTTTCTGCCAATACATCGTCAGTATCGATTTCACCACAGTAATTTATCGAAAAATTGATATTTCGATACTTAAGGGTGGTAGGATGTCAAACGGGCCGACTTTGAGCATGACATTTTAATTTCCACTGTCTATACTTTTAGAAATAAATTCATAACACTTTGTCAGACTGGCCAGGAAGGATTCAGGATTCACACTCACAGCAGTGGAAGTTCAAAAGCACAACAAAATAATTCTTTTTACATGTGAAATATCGTCATTGTTTCAGTTACTGTTGCCTCCTTTTGGTGTTATAGGTACACTTTTCTTCATAAGAGAGATTCTTCCATGAATTTGCGCAGCATGCAAATCATACTTACAGGTGTATGAAACTCTAGAATTTATTTCATTTATGAAGAAATGAATTACATTTTAAACTTCATGTTTAGAAAAATTCAAATTTTATAGTTAATTATCTAAATTTTTACCACACTTTTTAATAGATTTGGAACATTCTAGAGTTTTGCATTAAGCAGTTTGTGTTTAGTAAGCGTACCAAGTTTGAAAGTAATAGGATGTTTATTTCGGATCTTGCATGTACCTAAGTACAGAAAATTGTGTTTTGCGGAAAATGCCCGTTAAAGTTTCTGCTTCTATTTGGCATTCTTTTAGAACTGTGCAGCACCATAAGCAGGTTCTTTTTCATTTTCTAAATCAGTTTTCTTCCTTTCCACATTCCTACGATGCACTCTTCTCGATTTTAACACCTCCAAAAATGATTAATCTGCTTTCACTACAGGCTTTCTGTCTATCGCATAAAAAGCTTTGATGCAGTTCACTCCGGGCTTAATTCCGATTTTCTCTAAAATAGATTTCCTGCTTTGCACTCCTTTATTAAAACTTCAAATGCATCATAAAAACCAATAGCAAATGCAGTTCTTCGCACAAAAATTGTTTTTGCAATCTTTCCCATTTGGGTTTTGAGTACAGCCATGAAGACACCATATCAATAGTCCTCTAGAATGACATTTTCACTCTACAGCGGAGTGTGCGCTGACATGAAACTTCGTAGCAGATTAAAACTGTGTGCCGGACCGAGACTCGAACTCGTGGAAAGTGCTCTAGCAACTTTTTTTTAAATCTCATTTTGTACGTTTTAGTTTGTTACATCTGCTCGGGACAGACGTCACAAGACACCGGTTTCAGTTCCTCGTTGATCCATTAACTCAGTTTTTTTATTACAGAGGGCAACTAACCCTCTGACCGAATACGCTGAGCTACCGTGCCGTCACCACCTGAGCTACTCAATCACCACTCACGACCCGTCCTCACAGCTTCAATTCTGCCAGTACCTCGTCTCCCAAACTTCTCAGAAGCTCTCCTGCGAATCTTGCAGAACTAGCACTCCTGGAAGAAGTTTTAATCTGCCAGGAAGTTTCATATCAGCGCACACTCAGCTGCAGAGTTAAAATCTCATTCTGGAAACATCCCCCAGGCTGTGGCTAAGCCATATCTCAGCGATATCCTTTCTTCCAGGAGTGCTAGTTCTGCAAGGTTCGCAGGAGAGCTTCTGTAAAGTTTGGAAGGTAGGAGACGAAGTACTCGCAGAAATGAAGCTGTGAGGACGGGGCGTGAGTCGTGCTTGGGTAGCTCAGTTGGCAGAGCACTTGCCCGCGAAGGCAAAGGTCCCGAGTTAGAGTCTCGGTCCGGCACACAGTTTTAATCTGCCAGGAAGTTTAAATAGTCCTTTGTTTAACGTATGACAGTCTCTGGCGCAAATATAAACATTTGAATTCTCCAGAGCGAAATACACTTACGTATGACATAGGAATGCTGTGCAGAGGTGTGTGGCGCTGCATCTAGGTACACTTAAGACCAAATGACGTGCCGTATAATCTCTCAAATACATATGTTATATACATCAAACTATTCAGAAAGACTTGTAGAATTTTGGAACACGTAGTATGTTCGAGTATAAAGACTTTACTGGAGACTAGAAATCTACTCTGTAGGAATCAGCATGGGTTTGGAAAAAGACGATCGTGTGAAACTCAGGTCGCGCTGTTCGTCCACGAGACTCAGAGGGCCATAGACACGGGTTCCCAGGTAGATACCATGTTTCTTGACTTCCGCAAGGCGTTCGATACAGTTCCCGACAGTCGTTTAATGAACAAAGTAAGAGCATATGGACTATCAGACCAATTGTGTGATTGTGTTGAAGAGTTCCTAGATAACAGAACGCAGCACGTCATTCTCAATTGAGAGAAATCTTCCGAAGTAAGAGTGATTTCAGGTGTGCCGCAGGGGAGTGTCGTAGGACCGTTGCTATTCACAGTATACATAAATGATCTTGTGGATGACATCGGAAGTTCACTGAGGCTTTTTGCGGATGATGGGTGTGGTACATCGAGAGGTTGTAACAATGGAAAATTGTACTGAAATGCAGGAGGATCTGCAGCGAATTGACGCATGGTGCAGGGAATGGCAATTGAATGTCAATGTAGACAAGTGTAATGTGCTGCGAATACATAGAAAGAAAGATGCTTTATCATTTAGCTACAATATAGCAGGTCAGCAACTGGAAGTAGTTAATTCCATAAATTATTTGGGAGTACGCATTAGGAGTGATTTAAAATGGAATGATCATATAACGTTGATCGTCGGTTAAGCAGATGCCAGACTGAGATTCATTGGAAGAATCCTAAGGAAATGCAATTCGAAAACAAAGGAAGTAGGTTACAGTACGCTTGTTCGCCCACTGCTTGAATACTGCTCAGCAGTGTGGGATCCGTACCAGATAGGGTTGATAGAAGAGATAGAGAAGATCCAACGGAGAGCAGCGCGCTTCGTTACAGGATCCTTTAGTAATCGCGAAAGCGTTACGGAGATGATAGATAAACTCCAGTGGAAGGCTTTGCAGGAGAGACGCTCAGTAGCTCGGTACGGGCTTTTGTTGAAGTTTCGAGAACATACCTTCAAGCAGTATATTGCTCCCTCCTACGTATATCTCGCGAAGAGACATGAGGATAAAATCAGAGGATTAGAGCCCACACAGAGGCATACCGACAATCCTGCTTTCCACAAACAATACGAGACTGGACTAGAAGGGAGAACCGATAGAGGTACTCAAGGTATCCTCCGCCACACACCGTCAGGTGGCTTGCGGAGTATGGATGTACATGTGGATATAGACGTGAGCTACAAAATTGGTATATATTTGAAAAATCGAATTTTTTAAAACTATGACCCCCCCCCCTCCCCCTCCCCCCCCCCCTTTAAGTTAGTTTTGCCGTGTCAGATACCAGGACGTGTCGTCGGTGCTACCCGGGTGCTGCACGCTGCCGGTTGGTGTCTCCAATCCAGTCAGTCGTGGGGACTGAATAAGCGTTTTGCTTCAGTGTATAGGAGGTGGCGCTGCGCCGTCACTTCCCCCCGTGTGCAGGAACCAGTGCTTACCGTCAGCTGGCAGCTGTGGCGGTGGCGTCTTGGTCGAGTCCGCGACGGCGTCTCGCGATGCAATGTCGCTGCAGCGCAGACGCGAACAGGTGCTGCAGCAGAGGTCGGCCGTCTTCTGGAGGACACACACACACACACACAGGGCATCTCGTGGTGCTAAACAGCGCGCCAAAACACCCACAGCGACTAGCGCAAATATTTGCCGAGATGCAGCCAGCGCGAATGTCATAAACAACTACACGTGTGCCTGTGCTGACTCCGTCCGAAGGTAACGATTCAATGCGCCTCAGGACGACGTCGATTTTCACAAAAACAATATACAGGTTGATTCAAAAAGAAAGACCACAGATGTTTACGTTTACATCTACAGGGTGTTACAAAAAGGTACGGCCAAACTTTCAGGAAACATTCCTCACACAGAAAGAAAGAAAATATGTTATATGGACATGTGTCCGGAAACGCTTACTTTCCATGTTAGAGGTCATTTTATTACTTCTCTTCAAATCACCTTAATCATGGAACGGAAACACACAGCAACAGAACGTACCAGCATGACTTCAAACACTTTGTTACAGGAAATGTTCAAAATGTCCTCCGTTAGCGAGGATACATGCATCCGCCCTCCGTCGGATGGAATCCCTTATGCGCTGATGCAGCCCTGGAGAATGGCTTATTGTATCACAGCCATCCACAATAGTGGCACAAGAGTCTCTACATTTGGTACCGGTGTTGCGTAGACAAGAACTTTTAAATGCCCCCATAAATGAAAGTCAAGAGCGTTGAGGTCAGGAGAGCGTGAAGGCCATGGAATTGGTCCGCCTCTACCAATCCATCGGTCACCGAATCTGTTGTTGAGAAGCGTACGAACACTTCGACTGAAATGTGCAGGAGCTCCATCGTGCATGAACCACATGTTGTGTCGTACTTGTAAAGGCACATCTTCTAGCAGCACAGGTAGAGTATCCCGTATGAAATCATGATAACGTGCTCATTGAGCGTAGGTGGAAGAACAAACTAAAATGAGCTCTAACATGGAAATTAAGCGTTTCCGGCCACATGTCCACATAACATCTTTTCTTTATTTGTGTGTGAGGAATGCTTCCTGAAAGTTTGACCGTACCTTTTTGTAACACCCTGTATATGTACATAGATACTGTGCAAGCCACCGTAACGTGCAAGGCGGTACCTGTACCATTACTTGTCATTTACACCGTTCTACTCGTGAATAGAGCAACGGAGAAACGACTGTCCGTACGCCTCCGAATGAGACCTAATTTCTCGTACCTTATCTTCGTTGTCCTTACGTGCAATGTATGTCCGCGACTATAGAATCGTTCAGCAGTCAACATCAAATGGCGGTTCTCTAAATTTTCTCAATAGTGTTCCTCCAAAAGATCATCACCTTCCCTCCATGGATTCCCATCTGAGTTCCAGAAGTATCTCCGTAACACGTCTTGATGGAACCCAGCAGTAATAACTCTAGCATCCCGCCTTTGAACTGCTTCGATGTCTTCCTTCAGTCCGACATGTTACGGATCCCAAACACTCGAGCAATACTCAAGAATATATCGCACCAGGTCCTATATGCAGCCACCTTCACAGGTAAACCACTCTCTCCTAAAATTCTCCCATTAACCGAAGTCGGCCATTTGCCTTCCCTACCACAGTTATCAAAAGCTCGTTCCACCTCATATCGCTTTGTAACGTTACGCCTAGACACTTAAACGACTTAACTGTGTGAAGATGGACAATAGGAATACTACACTACTGGCCATTAAAACTACTACACCAAGAAGAAATGCAGATGATAAACGGGTATTCATTGGACAAATACATTCCTGGAAATTGAAATAAGAACACCGTGAATTCATTGTCCCAGGAAGCGGAAACTTTATTGACACATTCCTGGGGTCAGATACATCACATGATCACACTGACAGAACCACAGGCACATAGACACAGGCAACAGAGCATGCACAATGTCGGCACTAGTACAGTGTATATCCACCTTTCGCAGCAATGCAGGCTGCTATTCTCCCATGGAGACGATCGTAGAGATGCTGGATGTAGTCCTGTGGAACGGCTTGCCATGCCATTTCCACCTGGCGCCTCAGTTGGACCAGCGTTCGTGCTGGACGTGCAGACCGCGTGAGACGACGCTTCATCCAGTCCCAAACATGCTCAATGGGGGACAGATCCGGAGATCTTGCTGGCCAGGGTAGTTGACTTACACCTTCTAGAGCACGTTGGGTGGCACGGGAACATGCGGACGTGCGTTGTCCTGTTGGAACGGCAAGTTCCCTTGCCGGTCTAGGAATGGTAGAACGATGGGTTCGATGACGGTTTGGATGTACCGTGCACTATTCAGTGTCCCCTCGACGATCACCAGTGGTGTACGGCCAGTGTAGGAGATCGCTCCCCACACCATGATGCCGGGTGTTGGTCCTGTATGCCTCGGTCGTATGCAGTCCTCATTGTGGCGCTCACCTGCACGGCGCCAAACACGCATACGACCATCATTGGCACCAAGGCAGAAGCGACTCTCATCGCTGAAGACGACACGTCTCCATTCGTCCCTCCATTCACGCCTGTCGCGACACCACTGGAGGCGGGCTGCACGATGTTGGGGCGTGAGCGGAAGACGGCCTAACGGTGTGCGGGACCGTAGCCCAGCTTCATGGAGACGGTTGCGAATGGTCCTCGCCGATACCCCAGGAGCAACAGTGTCCCTAATTTGCTGGGAAGTGGCGGTGCGGTCCCCTACGGCACTGCGTAGGATCCTACGGTCTTGGCGTGCATCCGTGCGTCGCTGCGGTCCGGTCCCAGGTCGACGGGCACGTGCACCTTCCGCCGACCACTGGCGACAACATCGATGTACTGTGGAGACCTCACGCCCCACGTGTTGAGCAATTCGGCGGTACGTCCACCCGGCCTCCCGCATGCCCACTATACGCCCTCGCTCAAAGTCCGTCAACTGCACATACGGTTCACGTCCACGCTGTCGCGGCATGCTACCAGTGTTAAAGACTGCGATGGAGCTCCGTATGCCACGGCAAACTGGCGGACACTGACGGCGGCGGTGCACAAATGCTGCGCAGCTAGCGCCATTCGACGGCCAACACCGCGGTTCCTGGTGTGTCCGCTGTGCCGTGCGTGTGATCATTGCTTGTACAGCCCTCTCGCAGTGTCCGGAGCAAGTATGGTGGGTCTGACACACCGGTGTCAATGTGTTCTTTTTTCCATTTCCAGGAGTGTATATCGTGCCTCCCTACCACTTTCGCGCAACGACGCTCTGAGCGTGTTTTTTAGGGAATTGACTAGTTTGAACCTGGGACCTGTTGCTGATAAGGAGACGCCAGACCACACATGACATCTAGAGTTCAGAAGAGTTCAGTGAGACTAGCGATGATATAATCAAATACTTAATGATTTCAGCGTCAGTTCCACTGCACTCCCTGTAAAAGAATCTTAATACTAACTAAATTTAGTGGAATTGGTTCAAGGCTTTCCTATTTTTAGTTAGCTGGTAAAATAACGTCGAAAAAGCAGTTAAGTTTACCATTGGAAATTTTATTCTACTCACAAAACATTGTTTATAAATTGCACTATTGATAAAAGAAAATATTTTAATGCAGGATGATAAAAACAAACTGCGTTCAACAAAAATGTGAACGAATATTCCCTGAATGGGTTTCCAAGTTCCATAATGGATCGAAGGATGACCTATGCCTTATCACATCTATAATCTAGGTTTAAGTTAAGTTTCATAAAATTACAGGGGCTGATGTGGCTTCTCAATAATTATATAACAGAAAAATCATCGCGTTTCAGATTTTAACTTCTAATAGCAAATGTGAATACCACGAAGATTAAGTGACGATCGACACTAGTATTACGCAAAAAGGGGATGTAACAGATGAGACTTCTGCAGTTCTGAGTGAAGCTTTATGCACCCTTATGCGGCATAGCATGCATTCATTATCTTGTCGTTGGTTACGCTGCGTCAGGGAGCGGCGGGCGGTGCAGCTCCACACACCTCGCCGTCTCGGAAGCAACTCTCTCTAACCTCTCCTTACTACAATTTACCGAAGTTGGTTTAAGAAAAGTTATCTGGCTGTGTTTTCAACTGACCAATCAGTGTCTCAGTGTTAGCCTTAAGCTCCGCCTACAAAAATTCTGTCTATCCAATGAGAAACATTATACTTTTCATGGTGGGGCAATGTTTTTAATGTTTGCTACGTAACAGAGACGCGAAAAAGTCTCACGTTAAAAAACTTGCAGCTGGTGTGGCCCTTTTAGTGTTATCGTAAGATCTGTACTGTTCTTCTGGAGGGCTCTATCTACTAACATGGGCTGGGGGGTGGTCTTGGCGGTCGCCTCGAAACGTGGGTGTCCGTCCCTTATCGTAGGGCCTTCTAGCTTACACGATTTTGCTCTCCGCTTCTGTTCTCATTTCTCCCCTCGGAACTGCGTCTGTTTCACGGTGGGAAGGTATGACATGCATTTAGGCGTTCTTGTGTTAGTCTGTGGTATTCCATTTGCTCACTCGTTGATCGTATTACTTTGGTTAATTTAATGTCAGGATTTATTAGGAGCTATGTGACATACTGCCGGATTTGCTATCAAGTCAGGGTTTTCATGGAAGGTGTTGGATTTGCCTGACACCTTACACAGTATCTTCTTCTTCTGATTCTTTGGTCTTTCCAGTTCCGCTACGGGGTCGGCATTGTTATATCGTTTGTGGAAATGATATGTGACAATGGCTAGAAAGTATCTTGTTGCCAAGAGTCCGCAATGCAATGTTAGCAGACACAACAGGAAATTAACGAGAACCGGCAAATCCTTGACAGGATGAATATTGTTGTAGCTAGGCCCTCCTCAAAAATTAAGTGTTATCATTGCTCCTGTGAGTTTGTAAGCCCACGTGTAATACAAGAATGGCAATAAAGGTTAATTCTTATAATATCAAAGAGTCCTATGTAGAACTGATTTACTATTTCTTAAGATCAATGCTGTTCTTGAATACGTATGGTTCCAAATGCGGCCATTAATAAAATGTTCCATATTTAGAACCTATAGTTCTAAAGGCAGCAGATAATCAAGTTGAAGAGTGCTACAATCATTTAATCGAAATAGCAGAGGAGCCATAATAGTTTCTGGTATGTTGTCATAAGACTAGGAGTACTAAACGACGTAAATTTCTGTTTCAAGGACACTTTCACAAGTGTTTCCACCGAATCATAATCTTAAAATCAAAGCTAAAAATTAACATTTGTAATCAAAAAATGAACGTAAATCACTAAGAACCATAATCCTAAAATGACAGTAAATAATTAAGAATCGTTATAAGACGATAGAAATACATTGAACTTCACTGATTATAAATCTTCCAGGAAATAAAACAGATTTAACTTTTTAAATAGTTTATTTGTTGTAGCAATTGCTGTTGGTCACATAGATGCATTGTGCTCAATTGATTCTTCATATCTGAATACCTGTGCTTAACAGAGAAAATATTTCCGATGCTGATAGTTGTATTAATCCATTTCCACCATTAATTCCGCACTGGAATTAAGCCATGAGCTAGATGAAGTGGTCGGGTGAGAGGCGGTTGTGCTGAAAAAATTTCAGCCGCTTTTTCTATTACCGCCAACTCAAATTTCGTAAACAAGTCTTGGGTTCGATGCAGACCTGAAACATCTGAAGTGCTCTGGAGAGCCCGGCGGCAGGTATCAGAAGCTGACACCCCTGGGATAGCGCGGTGGCGTCTTTGAATAAAGTGATCTCACTCCGACTAACACCATCATTGGCTGACAACATTTAGACCTAGACCGAATAAAAGCATTCAGTCGGTTAAGGCCGTAAAAGTTGAGCAGAAACGCAATGAGTAATCGTTAGATACTTCTGAATTTTCGGCGTGAATAAATATTAAATGTGAAGCAAAAACGCACTATGCTTTAGAAACAACACTTACAGCTAGGTAGTTAAAAGTGGAAAGAATATTACTACGTGCCCATTTAGTAATTAACGCTACCACACATTAGTAGAGACTGAAGCTGCTTAAGGTACTTAGGCTAGGGCGCTTACTTAACGTTTGTGAACTTAAACGAGAACATCACTTAGAGCCATGGCCATAGAAACGTATATTACGTCATGCCAATCTGCACACGGCGTACCTTAATCTAGGTTTGCAGTTTAGAATGCGGAACTTAACCGCTTTATTTTTGACTGGCATTAGCCTGATGAAACCTTACAGTGGAATACTGCGGTACCCTTGCTAATAATCATCACTTTACACGGTTTTATCACTGCTGAGATGGAGCAGCTCTTGCTACAAATTTTGCTTCTGACAGCTTAGGATTCACACTGAGCAAAGCGGATACAATGCCGAAACGCATGGTGCTTCTTGGTACTTGGGACTGGTCAGACATAAGCAACACTATAATGCAGATAGACTTCGTTCAGTAACACCTACTACATTAAGAAACAACACACGACGAGAATTGTAAAGCCAAGAGGAGATCGACACAATGGCACACGTTCATAATAGTTCAAATGGCTCTAAGCTCTATGGGACTTAAAATCGAAGGGCATCAGTCCCCTAGACTTAGAACTACATAAACCTAACTAACCTAAGGACATCACACACATCCATTCCAGAGGCAGGATTCGAACCTGCGAGCGTAGCAGCCGCGTGGTTCCGGACTGAAGCGCCTAGAACCGCTCGACCACAGAGGCCGGGCAATGGCACCCGTTAAAATAGATGCGCTCAGTACACAGTTAACGACAAAACACCACGAGAATACTCAAGACATACAGTGGTCACGTCAAAGCAGCAACGTAAGGTACACAAACGTGCGTGCAATGTACACACGGGCAAGAAGGGTGAAACCCGTTCCTAATTCGTCGCCAGGCGAATCTCGCTGGTCGCTGGAACACGGCCCCGCAACTCTCACGCCCTCTGACGATGCAAACAGAGCAGCAGCCGACCGCGTGACAGTTTGAACCACAGGGTTGCTGACAGTCTTTACTATGACGACCACATTCAGGTATACTTGCTCAAGCATCCACAACAGAACACAAGCGAGACTTATTGGTCCTTTTTTCCGGATGACTTGCAAAACTCGTTTCTCCCGTGTATCGACTGGCACCGCATCTGATATGGGCAATCAGTACAAGATTTGAGCCTGATCCAACAAAGACAACGATCTCAAAACAAATACGTAATATCTACTAAGATGGCACCTGTTCTTTCGGACATGTCCGAAAGAACAGATACCATCGGTGACCATGCAGCTCGTTAGAATGAAATTACAATGAAATAACACCCTTAGCTGATTACAGGCGTTGACATACGTCAACGGGTACAGATGAAAATGTGTGTCCCGACCAGACTTCGTATTACAGAAAAGTTATCGGACTTCGTGATTCGGAAAAGCTATTGTTGAGGTGGTCCTTGTGGCGTTTTTGAGCAAAAGTTAAACCAATTTCCACTACAAAAATTGTTGAAAAAGAACGGAGACTAGCGAAATGTATCTGACAGGGGGAAATGGCGTAGATATGAGCTTATCCTTTACCAGGTTAACTTGTCTTCTTTCGTGCGGCGTCCAAGTCTTCAAAAATCTCCTTCATTTCTGCGTGAAAAGTCTGCTCCGAAATAAGTCTGCTCCGAAATCTTGCAATAAGTTTCATTGTCTAGGAATTTCTAATGTATCCAAAACCGGCTTGATATTAAATGCAATTTATTTTAGTTGATTCTCTCTCCATCCTCCGAATTTCTTAACAACTTCCACAATGTCTACACACTAATAAGTTTTTTCGTCTTAATCAGATCACGTCTGCATTAAGCGTCCGCTCTCGAGAGACAAACGAGAAACGGATAGAAAAACAAAAAAAGAGTTACAATTTTAGTATTTTCTCTGCCGTCGAGCACTCATACCGCTGCGACGGGATATTTTTTATCTGAGGGAGCGAGTGTAGCGCGGCGAAATTCAAAGTCCCGCTACAGCGCTCTTGAAAGCCGTAGGCATCTAGTAAACAGTCAGAACCTCAAAATGGCCGACATGATACGGAGTACAACCGAAGAGCCGCGATTATCGAAAGTCTTTCGCCTTTGGAAATAGTTCGGTTCCAGGGGTACCAGAGATTGTGACCAAGTATAATTCTAACGAGGCGAGGAAACCTCACTCGAGGAAACGCGTGTCACGAACTGCGGCAGTTATCGGAAACGCTAAGGCGCTGATTTCGGAGGACCCTGGGAAATCGCCGACGAAACTAGCGTCAGTATTAAATTTCAGTGAGCGAATAATGCGTCGTATGGCAGAGCAGAACCACATACGAGCTATTTAGTCCAAAACTGGCTCTCTAACAACGTTGACATGTTCTGGTCAAACGGGTTCTGGCAACCGAATAGCCCAGATTTGAATCCCCTCGACTACTATCTTTGGAAAGTAGTCGAAAAGGTTGCCAATAAGACAAGACACCCTAATGTCGCGTCTCTATGCACCAATATCGCAGCAGCATTGGCGAATGTGACAGCGCTATTTTAAAGAGCCCGTACGATCGCTTCAGGACAAGATTGGAGGCGATCATTGCGGCTGAAGCTGGTTGCATCGAGTAATGTTACTCCTTAAACATACCACTACTTATATTTAAAGGATTTTCGTTTTCATTTGTACCCTACTGGCCATTAAAATTGCTACACCACGAAGATGACATGCTACAGGCGCGAAATTTAACCGACAGGAAGACGATGCTGTGATATGCAAATGATTAGCTTTCCAGAGCATTCACACAAGGTTGGCACCGGTGGCGCCACCTAGAACGTGCCGACCTGAGGAACGTTTCCAACCGACTTCTCATACGCAAACAGCAGTTGACCGGCGTTGCCTGGTGAAACGTTGTTCTGGTGCCTCGTGTAAGTAGGAGAAATGCGTACCATCACGTTTCCGACTTTGATAAAGGTCGGATTGTATCCTATCGCAATTGCGGTTTATCGTATCGCGACATTACTGCTCGCGTTGGTCGAGATCCAATGACTGTCAGCAGAATAAGAAATCGGTGGGTTCATGAGGGTAATACGGAACGCCGTGCTGGATCGCAATGGATCCATCACAGACGTCACACACAGGAGAGCCTGCGATGGCGTACTCAACGACTAACCTGGGTGGACGAATGGCAAAACGTCATTTTTTTGGATGAATCCAGGTTCTGTTTACAGCATCATGATGGTCGCATCCGTGTTTGGCGACATCGCGGTGAACGAACATTGGAAGCGTGTATTCATCATCGCCATACTGGCGTATCACCCGGCGCGATAGTATGGCGTACCATTTATTACACGTCTCGGTCACCTCTTGTTCGCAGTGACAGCACTTTGAACAGTGGACGTTACATTTCAGATGTTTTAGGACCCGTGGCTCTACCCTTCACTCGATCCCTGCGAAACTCTACATTTCAGCAGGATAATGCAGGACCGCATGTTGCAGGTCCTGTACGGACCTTTATGGAGACAGAAAATGTTCGACTGCTGCCCTGGCCAGCATATTCTCCAGATATCTCACCAATTGAAAACGTCTGGTCAATGGTGGCAGAGCAACTGGCTCGTCACAATACGCCAGTCACTACTCTTGATTAACTGTTGTATCGTGTTGAAGCTGCATGGACAACTGTACCTGTACACACCATCTAAGCTCTGTTTGACTCCATGCCCAGGCGTATCAAGGCCGTTATTACGGCCAGAGGTCGTTGTTCTGGGTACTGATTTCTCAGGATCTATGCACCCAAATTGCGTGAAAACGTAATCACATGTCAGTTCTAGTATAATATATTTGTCCAATGAATACCCATTTATCATCTGCATTTCGTCTTGGTGTAGCAATTTTAATGGCCAGTAGTGTATTTTGTTTTAATAAATTTCCTTTTAAAAAAGTTTCATTTATCCGGATTTAAGTGCCGCACCCTGTATCATCTCACGTTTCTGGAAACTTCATTTCGGGTATGGTTTTAGTGTAATTAACCATCTCTGTAAAGTGTTCCTGTGGAACGGCTTGCCATGCCATTTCCACCTGGCGCCTCAGTTGGACCAGCGTTCGTGCTGGACGTGCAGACCGCGTGAGACGACGCTTCATCCAGTCCCAAACATTCTCAGTGGGGGACAGATCCGGAGATCTTGGCCAGGGTAGTTGACTTACACCTTCTAGAGCACGTTGGGTGGCACGGGATACATGCGGACGTGCACTGTCCTGTTGGAACAGCAAGTTCCCTTGCCGGTCTGGGAATGGGAGAACGATGGGTTCGATGACGGTTTGGATGTACCGTGCACTATTCAGTGTCCCCTCGACGATCACCAGTGGTGTACGGCCAGTGTAGGAGTTCGCTCCCCACACCATGATGCTGGGTGTTGGCCCTGTGTGCCTCGGTCGTATGCAGTCCTGATTGTGGCGCTCACCTGCACTGCGCCAAACACGCATACGACCATCATTGGCACCAAGGCAGAAGCGACTCTCATCGCTGAGGACGACACGTCTCCATTCGTCCCTCCATTCACGCCTGTCGCGACACCACTGGAGGCGGGCTGCACGATGTTGGGGCGTGAGCGGAAGACGGCCTAACGGTTGGCGGAACCGTAGCCCAGCTTCATGGAGACGGTTGCGAATGGTCCTCGCCGATACCCCAGGAGCAACAGTGTCCCAAATTTGCTGAGAAGTGGCGGTGCGGTCCCCCCAGGCACTGCGTAGGATCCTATGGTCTTTGCGTGCATCCGTGCGTCGCTGCGGTCCGGTCCCAGGTCGACGGGCACGTGCACCTTCCGCCGACCACTGGCGACAACATCGATGTACTGTGGAGACCTCACGCCCCACGTGTTGAGCAATTCGGCGGTACATCCACCCGGTCTCCCGCATGCCCACTATACGCCCTCGCTCAAAGTCCGTCAACTGCACATACGGTTCACGTCCACGCTGTCGCGGCATGCTACCAGTGTTAAAGACTGCGATGGAGCTCCGAATGCCACGGCAAACTGGCTGACACTGACGGCGGCGGTGCACAAATGCTGCGCAGCTAGCGCCATTCGACGGCCAACACCACGGTTCCTGGTGTGTCCGCTGTGCCGTGCGTGTGATCATCGCTTGTACAGCCCTCTCACAGTGTCCGGAGCAAGTATGGTGGGTCTGACACACCGGTGTCAATGTGTTCTTTTTTCCATTTCCAGGAGTGTATATTATACTAGAACTGACATGTCATTACATTTTCACGCAGTTTGGGTGCATAGATCCTGAGAAACCAGTACCCAGAACAACCACCTCTGGCCATAATAACAGCCTTGACGCGCCTGGGCATTAAGTGAAACAGAGCTTGGATGGCGGGTACAGGTGCAGCTGCCCATGTAGCTTCACCACGATACCACAGTTCATCAAGAGTAGTGACTGGCGTATTGTGACGATCCAGTTGCTCGGCCACCATTGGCCAGACGTTTTCAGTTGGTGAAAGATCTGGAGAATGTGCTGGCCAGGGCAGCAGTCGAACATTTTCTGTATCCAGAAAGGCCTGTACAGAACCTGTAACATGCGGTCGTGCATTATCCTGCTGAAATTTAGCATTCCGCAGGGATCGAATGAAGGGTAGAGCCACGGGTCATAACACATCTGAAATGTAACTTCCACTGTTCAAAGTGCCGTCAATGTGAACAAGAGGTGACCGAGACGTGTAACCAATGGAACCCCATAACATCACGCCGGGTGATACGCCAGTATGGCGATGATGAATACACGCGTCCAATGTGCGTTCACCACGATATCGCCAAACACGTATTCGACCATCATGATGTTGTAAACAGAACCTGGATTCATCCGAAAAAATGACGTTTTGCCATTCGTGCACCCAGGTTCGTCGTTGAGTACACCATCGTAGGCGCTCCTGTCTGTGATGCAGTGTCAAGGGTAACCGCAGCCATGGTCTCTGAGCTGATGGTCCATGCTGCTGCAAACGTCGTCGAACTGTTCGTGCCGATGGTAGTTGTGGTGTCACAGCCAGACACCACACTTGCTGGGTGGTAGCTTTAAATCGGCCGCAGTCCATTAGTACATGTCGGACCCGCGTGTCGCCACTGTCAGTGATCGCAGACCGAGCGACACCACACGGCAGGTCTCGAGAGACGGACTAGCACTCGCCCCAGTTGTACGGACGACTTAGCTAGCGATGCACACTGACGAAGCCTCGCTCATTTGCAGAGCAGATAGTTAGAATAGCCTTCAGCTAAGTCCATGGCTACGACCTAGCAAGGCGCAATTAGCCTTACATAGCTTGTATCTAAAGAGTCTCACTTGTATCGTCAAGAGCGATGTATGACAAGGATGGATTAATGTTAAGTATTCCAGAAGCTACGTACTTTTCTTTATAGCATTCATTACGTATCCTGTTTCAGACCTCTCTAGCCTGCGTGAGCTTAACGCGTGCCTTTCGGCTACTTCCGAGTGGCGTGGCTGTCTTGCTACGCCACAACAGTTGGCGACGAGGCTTAAAAGAGGATTTCGCGTTCGTATTGCTCTAATTTATTTGTGTCATGGCTTCGCCACAATCTCCAGATGTACTGTCCGAATTTTATCGCTTGCAGAATCAGCAGACGCAGGCGCTATTGGATGCCCCTGGACAGCTCATCCAGGGTCAACGTGCAATGCAAAACGATGCGGCAGCCGCCGCTTCACCGCTACCGCAGCCACAACATGCTGTTGCACCCCCGTTCCGGCCATTTGATGCGGCGATGGAAACCTGGACAGAGTGGTCACGCCAATTTGGATTCCATCTCGCCGCCTACAGAATTCAAGGTAATGAGCGGCAGCCTCACTTATTGTCTTGTGTCGGTGTGCACACGTACCGTGTGATAGTGAAATTATTTCCACGACGCGACGTAGCAACTCTGTCCTACGAAGAAATTTTGTCTGCTTTAGATGCCTATTTCAAGGAATCAGTTAATGTAGTTGCAAAAAGGTATACGTTCTTTCGTACGCAACGTACGGCCGGTCAGACTAATAGGGAGTGGGTGGCAACATTGCAAAGCCTTACTAGGGATTGTGCTTTTGAGTGTGAATGTGGACTCCCTTATTCAGATACAATGGTACGTGATGCAATTGCACAGAACGTTTCTGATGTTTGTATCAGGGAACAGATTTTGAAACTAGTTAATCCCTCCCTTCAACAAGTGATGGACATATCGGATAGGCAGGACACACTTGACTTTGCTCAGGAATCATTTGAAACTTCGCCAGCTGTGTGTCACATTCACCGGCCCGCCGGGCGCGCTGCACGGAACGATAAACAGCCCTCGCGCCCGTCCGCGCAGCTGCCGGCGCGCTCTCCACCAAGTGTGCCACGCAAGCTAGCAAATGCAGTTCTAAAATCATGTCCGCAGTGTGCAACTAGACATTCACGTGACAATTGCCCATCACGCCAAGCTATTTGCTTTTACTGTAACAGGAAAGGACATATTCAAAGTGTTTGCCAGAAAAATCTCAGATCAATCATAACGATTCCAGGCTCTTTGTTTCGCGCCGGAATCGAACCAAAAATACTCGGGCTCGTGAACATTCACCCATGGACATTCATGTAGTTAATTCCACTCCGCCCAGTGCCAATCTCTCTAACAGTGACTGTGTTCGTCCCACAAAAAGTGTGCGTCGACGTCGCCGGAAATCACGTCAATTAGCAAGTGATTCTGTACCAGTGTCTGTTCACGTTGCACAAGACAGTCGCTCTTGTCGTCAGCAGGACAATAAACTTTTTGTCGACTTGGACATTAATGGCAACGTGGTCCCATTCCAGCTCGATACTGGAGCTGCAGTTTCATTGCTCAATAAAGACACGTACAAACAACTGGGCACACCTCCCATGCGTGACGCAAATGTTAAGTTAAATAGTTATTCAGGACAGAATATCCCTGTGTTAGGACAATGCAGCCTTCTTGCCACATACAAGGGACAAACAAAACTTGTGTCATTTTACGTCCTTCGTTCTTCTTCTGCTGTGAACTTGTTTGGTTTAGATTTATTTCAGTTGTTTAACTAGTCAATAGTCAATCAGGTCCTATCAGTGAATCAGACTGTGCCTTCCGCCAGTGTTTCTCGTCTATGTGAGCAATTTGCAGACATTTTTGCACCGGGCCTAGTTTCCGCTAAGAACTATGAAGCACATTTGGAACTGAAAGTAAACGCGCAACCGAAATTTTTCAGAGCTCCCAATGTTCCCCACGCATTGCGTGATGAGGTCGCAAGAACATTACACGATTTAAAATCACAAGGTGTAATTGAACGTGTGCAGGCTTCTCTCTGGGCCTCACCCTTAGTAATTTTGCCAAAACCTTCCGGAAAACTGAGACTGTGTGTGGACTTCAAGGCAACAGTGAATCCACAACTAGTGATTGCAACTTATCCTTTACCCCACCCGGAAGATCTTTTTGATAAACTGTGCCCGGGTAAATATTTTTCAAAGTTGGACCTAGCGGATGCGTACCTGCAAATACCAGTGGACGAGGAATCTCAGCGCGTCTTGGTGGTTAACACGCATCTTGGTTTGTAGCGATTCAAAAGACTGCCATTCGGGTGTGCATCCGCCCCTGCATTGTTTCAGCAATATTTACAAACTGTTTGTGCGTCGGTCCCTACTGCTGCGAACTATCTGGACGATATTGTGATCTCCGGAAAGACAGACGACGAACATTTAGCAAACCTCCGGACGTTATTTCAGGTCTTGCGACAAAATGGTCTTCGCTTGCGGAAGGACAAATGTGTGTTTTTTGCTCGTGACTTACCATATCTGGGACATGTAATCAATGCCCAAGGCGTACATCTGAGTCCAGAGCACCACCATGCCATACAAGACTTGCCTTCGCCGCAGAATTTGAAGCAGCTACAGAGTGTGTTGGGAAAAATTAACTATTATCGTAACTTTCTCCCGCATGCCTCTTCCATTTCAGCTCCGCTTCATCGCTTACGCCGTAAAGGTGTTCCGTTCGTCTGGACGACGGAATGCGAACGCGCCTTTTGCCAGTTGAAATCGGCGTTGCTTTCCAATACTTGCCTTACGCCATTCGATCCCCAGAAACCCCTTTTGTTGATGGTAGATGCATCGGATTTCGGGATCGGTGCTGTGCTTGCGCACAAAGATGGTTCGCATGATCGCCCTATTGCCTTTGCGTCCAAATTGCTCTCGTCAGCGCAAAGAAATTATTCACAGATCGAGAAAGAAGCTTTGGCTCTCGTATTTGGTGTTACTAAGTTTCATGATTTCTTGTATGGTCGTCACTTTACCGTCATCACAGACCACAAACCTTTGACATCGCTTTTTCATCCGAACAAGCCTGTACCTCCACGTACAGCGCAGAAATTCATTCGCTGGTCAATTTTCGCAGTACCGCTGCGATATCTTGTATCGGTCCACTGCTAAGCACGGAAACGCTGATGCGTTGTCCCGTTTGCCTGTTGCTGAGGATGAAGCATTCGATTCTTCCGAACTTGCTTGCATGTTCATTGATTCGGAAACCGATGACGTGGTCGAATCGTTTCCGATTGATTTTCGTCGTGTAGCTGCAGCCACAGCTGCTGACCCTGTCCTCGCTACCGTTTTGCGTTTTGTTGCTACGCAATGGCCCTTGTCAAAGTCACGGATCGAGGATCCGTTGGTTCGCAGATTTTTTGATCATAAGGAGAGACTTTTTGTACGACGTGGTGTTTTGTTGTTGCGTTCTGATAATGATCAGTCCAGAGTCGTGGTCCCACGTTCGTTACAGTCCTCTGTCTTACGGCTTCTCCACCAAGGACATTGGGGTATCGTGCGCACGAAACAACTTGCTCGTCAGCACTGTACTTGGTTCGGAATCGATGCTGCGATTACGAATATGTGCTCTTCTTGCATGGCGTGTGCCGAACAACAATCCGCACCACTGCAGAAATTCTTTGCATGGCCGAAAGCCACTTCCCCTTGGCAACGCTTGCACATCGATTTTGCTGGTCCATTCTGGAATGCTCGATGGTTGGTTCTGGTCGATTCTTTCAGTAATTTTCCTTTTGTTGTCCGGATGTCTTCCACGACGTCATCTGCCACCATCCAAGCGTTATCCGCTATTTTTTGCATTGAAGGTCTTCCACAGACTATTGTTTCCGACAATGGCCCACAATTCATGTCCGCAGAATTTCAGTCATTCTGCAAGGCCAATGGTATTCAACATCAGACATCCGCGCCGTTTTCGCCTCAGTCAAACGGTGCCGCTGAACGATTGGTCCGGACTTTCAAGTCACACATGTTGAAGTTGAAAGAGTCGCATTCTCGGGAGGACGCGTTATTGCTCTTTTTGTCTTCATATCGCTCTCAGCCCCGAGATGGTCGCTCGCGGGCTGCGTTGCTCCACGGTCGTCCTCATCGAACCTTGATGTCTTTGCTGCATCCACCGCATCAGGTTCCTGTGCAGCGGCAGATTCCTGCTTTTGCTCCAGGTGACGTTGTATTCTATCGCAACTATCGAGGTTCACGGCGTTGGCTCGCAGGGCGCATTCTTCGCTGCCTAGGCCGCGCGATGTATTTGGTTTTGGGGGCCTCTGGTGAGGTGCGTCGGCATCTCAATCAGCTGCGCCTCTGTCGTCGCCTGAGTTCTGCCGCTCCCCGTCTGCTTTCAGCGTCGGTGCCGCCCGGTCAGCGCCCTGGGGACCCATGTACTGGCTCGCCTCATCCCCAGGTGTTCCCGACCCTGCCTTCCATTTTGCCCCATGGTGACGCGCCGCCGCCGCCGCCTGTTCTCCCGCCGGCGCCGCCCGCAGTGGACGTGTCGCTGCAACCGCCTGGCGCCTCCCTGGGTCACGCGCCGCCGTTCGCTTCCTGTGACCAGATGTCCTCCGCCATGGAACTCTTGCCCGCTCCGGACCAGATGTCGTCTTCGCCCGTCGGGTGCCCCGACCACATGGAGGTCGAATCTTCGACCCCTCCTGTCTCTCTACGGGCGCATCCACTGCAAGTTGACGTGCACCCTGGACTAGGTTTTCAGGCGTTTCCTGGCTCCCCTCGGACCGAATGGCAGGGTGCGGGTGGCACAGACTCGCCTGTTGTTAGGCTCCCCACCTCATCGCATACGCCAACATGGGGTCCTCCCCACGGCGGGCGGAAGCCTTATAAGACGACCGTTCGCCGATTTGCGGGGGAGGAATGTGGTGTCACAGCCAGACACCACACTTTCTAGGTGGTAGCCTTTAAATCGGCCGCGGTCCATTAGTACATGTCGGACCCGCGTGTCGCCACTGTCAGTGATCGCAGACCGAGCGCCACCACACGGCAGGTCTCGAGAGACGGACTAGCACTCGCCCCAGTTGTACAGACGACTTAGCTAGCGATGCACACTGACGAAGCCTCGCTCATTTGCAGAGCAGATAGTTAGAATAGCCTTCAGCTAAGTCCATGGCTACGACCTAGCAAGGCGCCATTAGCCTTACATAGCTTGTATCTAAAGAGTCTCACTTGTATCGTCAAGAGCGATGTACAACAAGGATGGATTAAAGTTAAGTATTCCAGAAGCTACGTACGTTTCTGTATAGCATTCATTACGTATCCTGTTTCAGACCTCTCTAGCCTGCGTGAGCTTAACGCGTGCCTTTCGGCTACTTCCGAGTGGCGTGGCTGTCTTGCTACGCCACAACAGTTGTTGTCTTGCAAACGTCCCCATCTGTTGACTCAGGGATCGAGACGTGGCTGCACGATCAGTTACAGCCATGCGTATAAGATGCCTGTCATCTCGACTGCTAGTGGTACGAGGCCGTTGGGATTCAGCACGGCGTTCCGTATTACCCTCCTAAACCCACCGATTCCATATTCTGCTAACAGTTATTGGATCTCGACCAACGCGAGCAGCAATCTCGCGATGCGATAAACCGCAATCGCGATAGGCTACAATCCGACCTTTATCAAAGTCGGAAACGTGATGGTACGCATTTCCCCTCCTTACACGAGGTATCACAACAACGTTTCACCAGGCAACGCCGGTCAAGTGCTGTTTGTGTATGACAAATCGGTTGGAAACTTTCCTCATGTCAGCAAGATGTAGGTGTCGCCACGGGCGCCAACCTTGTGTGAATGCTCTGGAAAGCTAATCATTTGCATATCTACAGAATCTTCTTCCTGTCGGTTAAATTTCGCGTCTGTAGCACGTTATCGTCGTGGTGCAGCAATTTGAATGGCCAGTAGTGCATTTTATGTTTCATATTACGACATGACCGTCTAATTTTCTTTAGGGTAGTGTATATTCTTATCAAGGAATTGATCCTCCTGTACTTTGCCGACTAATAAAATACAGTATTTGGAAAATTACCTACTGAGACTGATGAAAGACACAATTCTAGAAGGTATCCGATATTTGTTGAAAACTAAAGAGGTACTTGAATAGACTGCTAATAGAATAAGCTACAAAGAACTTGAGTTCTCCTTCTTTGTGGTCCCACAGCCATTGACGGGTCTTCGCGTGCTGAAGGAGATCAGTATATTCTCCCTTGTCCAGCGTCTTGCATCCCTTTTCTCTGACTCAAGTAATTTTTAAATCGTCTTGTACATCTTCCTAGTATCGAAGTCTTGGTCTTCCGCTGCCTCTTCGTCTCACTGGGTTCTGTAACAGCACTATGTTTTTGGTGTTCTTATGGTGCTTGGGCAGAATTTGGTTGACCCATTTCAGGCGGTTTAGTTTAATGAGACTTAGCATTTCAAGAGACCTTTGTAGATTGCAAAGTCTAAAATTATATCCACTACGCCATGCTCCATCATCATGAGACGCCCCACAGACTTTTAACACCTTTCGTTCAAAACATCCTATTAACTCTTCACACTGTTGTGTCAGTGTCCAGGTTTCTGAGCGATATGCTAATGCTGGACATATTACAGCTTTATACAGTTGACACTTTAATCTTCTAGACAAAATTCTGGACATAAGTATTGCGGCCAGCCCAAAATAACATTTATGAGGTAGGTAGTTGCGCCGCCATTTTACCCTACTAATATCATTTTGTGATGCTACTAGTCTTGGTAGGTAGATAAATTCACTAACAGACCTGATCAATTTCTAACGCTGTATTTGGTTCTGGTAGTATTATTTTCAAATGTTTGCTGTTATTGATGCTTTAATCCCGTGCCGTTTCTGTTTCTGCTGCCGCCAGGTCCCTGTATGTTTCTTTAGCAGCGAGTTCCGTCTTTGCACAGGCCTGTTTTTTGGATTTGAGTTGTCCTTATTACCTTCTCTGGTGCTAGTTAAAAAGAATATCCCCTTGTCTCAGTCGCTAGTTAGTTTCAAAACTTGGTGTTAAATTTGCTTCCATCCGTACTCTCCCTATTATTTTTCCGATAAAATTTTGTATATGGCTGCACGTTCAGAGACCGTGAATAGTTACAATTAAAAGAAAAACAGCCCTCGGTCACTAATTTTTAACGAATTAACCGGGTTTCAACACTGCTAGGAGTGTTTTCCTCAGAATTTAAATCAAAGAATGGTCTATAACCTGCACCACGCAAGTAACGAGCAGACCTTAGTGGCTCGCCATCACTGTTTTTTTAATTTTTTGTCTTAAATGTCTTTGTGACTAATGCCTTTTTGGCATATTTATTATTTTATAAATGACATGTTAGTACTGTCAGTCTTTCGCGATGATACCGTATTTATAATTTGTGTCATACTTTTTTAGTCATAATTCTGTGACCATGTTATAGACCATTCTTTGATTTAAACTCCGAGGAAGACACTCCTAGCAGTGTTGAAACCCGGTTAATTCGTTAAAAATTAGTGACCGAGGGCTGTTTTTCTTTTAATTGTATTTTTCCGGTAGTCTAACTAACGAGGCATATTAAATGTTGTGGTATACCAAGTTGATCCACGTCATCAGTAAGTTAATTTCTTTTTATGGTGTCGTATGCTGCTTGAAAATAAAAAAAAAAACTGATGAGTTCCGATTTTGTATTTAATTGTTTTTCCCAATATCTGCCTCAGGATATTTGACCAGTAACTGATTTGCCATATCTAAAGTCTGCCTGATTTATCCCAGTTCGTTTTACTGCTAAAGCTTTTACACAGACACATAGCAGAGAGGAGAATATTTTGTATGTGATGTCCAGTAATGCAATACCCCTATAGTTGGAACATTTCCTATATGTATCTTGTAGTACTCCCATATTCCAGTCAGCTGGGATGACAGTCTGCGTCCACATATTGGAGATAAGGAGGCGCATGCAATTAATTAGATGTTCCCCAACACATAATAAGCTGATCTAGCAGCTTGTCATTGCCCAGTAACTTATTGTTGGCTTGATTCTTTACTACTAGACGAATCTCTTGCAGGCATGGCATTCCATTTTCCTCTTCTTCCACTTGTTGATTTTCAGTTAGATAGCTCACTTTAGCATTCTTTGAATGTAATAATTTCTTAATGTACTTTGTCCAACGATCTACTCCTCCTTCCTGTCATGCCATTACTTCACAATTTTTTCCTCTACATTGTGTTGTTTTTGATTTAAACTCATTTCTAAGGTTACTGATGCTTCTGTAAATTAGCTTGCTTTCATTAGCGTTATTCCATGATTCAATGTCCTGCAACTGCCCTTCAAAACAAATTCTCTTCTTTGCCTTCAGAATCTGCTTTTCTTCGCCGCTTTTCTCCTGCTCTTGCTCTTCTGACCTCAATCTTTTTTTTATGCCTCATTCGTTTGTCTAATTGCCTTCTCTCTCCATTCATCATACCATTCATTCCTTGTGGTTTGTTGTTCCATACCATTCACTTCCTCTGCTGCAGCCTGCATTTCATTTCTGATTTTATTCCACGCCTCATAAGCCTTGTGAGTTTATTTCTGCAGCATTGCTGTCAATCTATTTTCCAAATTAATGGTTGGGTGTTAAGCCTTCCTAGGGTCCAAATATTTTCAGATATTATACTTGCTTTGCCTGTCTCCTTTAACTTTATGTTTAATTTTTGGTATGAAGAGGTAGAGATCAGTGTTTATCACCTCTGAAACTAAAGCAGTATAATCCATCAGAACCATGCCAGTATGCAGTATGATCGATTTGGTTCCTAGTATTATCGTCTGGTGACTCTCTGATCACCTCTTGTATATTTTTATGCTGGAGAAACGCGCTAGAAACTGTCATGATATGTGGTGCTGAAAAATTTATTGGACGGAATCCACTGTTATTAGTCTCTTTATGGAGGCTCTATCTGCCAGTGTTAGTGAAGAAGGCCCTATTCTGCCTAATTTTAGCACTCATGTCTCAATATGACCAACTTCATATCATTTCTAGGAGACTGTCGGTAAGTTTGCTGCAGTTTCTCGGAAGGTCTCCTTCATTATGTTGTCTTGTTGTCAGTAGGGACATGCGCATTTAGGAAACTGTAGTTAAGCTATAGGGAGAGACGGGTCATATACAATATGTACAACAACCAAGAGGGAATAATAAGAGTGGACGATCAAGAACGAAGTGCTCGTATTAAGAAGGGTGTAAGACAAGGCTGCAGCCTTTCGCCCCTACTCTTCAATCTGTACATCGAGGAAGCAATGATGGAAATAAAAGAAAGGTTCAGGAGTGGAGTTAAAATACAAGGTGAAAGGATATCAATGATACGATTCGCTGATGACATTGCTATCCTGAGTGAAAGTGAAGAAGAATTAAATGATCTGCTGAACGGAATGAACAGTCTAATGAGTACACAGTATGGTTTGAGAGTAAATCGGAGAAAGACGAAGGTAATGAGAAGTAGCAGAAATGAGAACAGCGAGAAACTTAACATCAGGATTGATGGTTACGAAGTCAATGATGTTAAGGAATTCAGCTACCTAGCCAGTAAAATAACCAATGACGGACGGAGCAAGGAGGACACCAAAAGCAGACTCGCTATGGCAAAAAAGGCATTTCTGGCCAAGAGAAGTTTACTAATATCAAATACCGGCCTTAATTTGAGGAAGAAATTTCTGAGGATGTACGTCTGGAGTACAGCATTGTATGGTAGTGAAACATGGACTGTGGGAAAACCGGAACAGAAGAGAATCGAAGCATTTGAGATGTGGTGCTATAGACGAATGTTGAAAATTAGGTGGACTGATAAGGTTAGGAATGAGGAGGTTCTACGCAGAATCGGAGAGGAAAGGAATATGTGGAAAACACTGATAAGGAGAAGGGACAGGATGATAGGACATCTGCTAAGACATGAGGGAATGACTTCAATGGTACTAGAGGGAGCTGTAGAGGACAAAAGCTGTAGAGGAAGACAGAGATTGGAATACTTCAAGCAAATAATTGAGGACGTAGGTTGCAAGTGCTACTCTGAGATGAAGAGGTTAGCACAGGAAAGGAATTCGTGGCGGGCCGCATCAAACCAGTCAGTAGACTGACGACAAAAAAAAAAAAAAAAAAAAATTAAGGAATTCCCCTTTTATTCGCATGTAACATATCATTGGGCTTATTGCTTTAAATCCTGTTCTCTAGTTGTTCAGTGATTTGATTGACTATAAATCCCACACCATGTATTTGTCACTACTGCGACCGCTGTAGTACATAATACCATTCTGGTCTGGAAGGTATCCTACCTAGGCCATCTTATCTTGTGGAAAATTTTCACTGTCACGAACAAAAATAAAACACAAGAAAATCGTTACACTAATGATGTGGAACAATAAACATTCATGTCGAAGGTAAATGTTTCAATTCAGGTGTCACGCATGTAATGACTACTTGATGTTTTTATAAGTACTGTAAGTAACACCAACAATATCTGCAAATTCGAAAGACAAGATAACTGCATTTTATTTTAAATTCTGTTGTCTTCCCCTTTAAAGTCTCAAACAGTGACGGCCAATGACACGTGGACGGAAAAATTCATTTCCCGCAACTCTTTCCACTATGCAACATCGGTGACCAGCAAAGCCATCAACAATTGGCGATGTTTATAGGCGACGTTGCTAGGAAACAGACTGAGACGTAATACGAAAGAGTTAATTCGGTGCTTACGAATCTCTTCGTGCTTGCCGTGGAAAGACTACGCATCTTACGCGGTAAGCGTAAATTGTCTTTCACTTTACCTTTTTAACGTTTTTCTCAGTTTGACTACCGAGATTTGAAAAGAGTTCCATGATACGCGATGCGGTTGAGGAATACTCAGCTTTTAGGTAGTACAATAGTGGCATGTGAGATTTATAGAGACCGCAACATCATTGATTCAAGTATTTGTAAAAGTGCGTTAAGGGAAGGGCGTAAATGTTCTCTTAGATAAGACTGTGGAATTCATGTATACTTTTCTCGCGTCACTGGTAACATCGACATAGGAAATAGTCTAAACTCGCATGATTTGTTATTAGTTGTATTTCGTGTTTCATCATAAACGTGAAAATTATTGAGTAGGCCGAATGTTTGCTAGCAGAGATCTTCTATGATCCCACTAGCGACTAACACAAATAGTATCATGCATCTGCAGTTACGCTATGGTTTCGTAAATTAAATTTGATTCCTTCGGGCGGAGTTAATTCACGGTGGTATTTGATTCGCCTTCTTGATTACATATACGCTGACCCTTCGACTAGTGCGTCAGGCACTCAATAATTTTGTATTCTGTTTACATGTTTCCCTTTATCATTTAGATAATGTATTGCAGTCCATAACTGTTATTAGGAATTCTCCTTAATTATTGGTATATGTATTTTATATTTCAATCAAAATGAGTGACTATAAACTTTTATTTCATATCATTCATTAGGATACGAGTACCATAGATATAGTGTCTTTAACGTGCAGTAGCGTCTCTACTAATCTGAATAGTGCATCAGAGTATCAAAGTACCTTTTATGCAGAGCTGTTAGAAAATGGCTCAAATGGCTCTGAGAACTATGGTACTTAATATCTGAGGTCATCAGTCCACTATAACTTAGAACTACTTAAAGCTAACTAACCTAAGGACATCACACACATCCATGCCCGAAGCAGGATTCGAACCTGCGACCGTAGAGGTCGCGCGGTTCCAGACTGTAGCGCCTAGAACCGCTCGGCCGCACCGGCCGGCTATGAGGAACAGATTAACCCTCTAGGAAGAAACCATTCATACTGTAACTGTGTCTGCACGATACAGCGCCTGTTAGACCGCTGTCTCTGTAACAAAATATGATTGAATAACACTCTCTAGCGTGGAACCATGCAATCTCGGACGTAAGTTCATTGGACTTTTTTGTTCCGTATCCTCTCATAGATCAGTCCCTAGAGTTTTTTTTCCCCTCCAGGAAGCGTGTGGCCAAATTATTCTCGGGACTGAGACCTGACTGAACCCTGAGATATGAATTTCTGAAATATTTAGTGAGGGTTGGAACGTGTATCGGAAAGACAGATTAGACACCGTAGGAGGTGGTGTCTTCATTGCAGTTGACAAAAATATTGTGTCTACTAAGGTCGAAGTAGAATGTGGTTTTGAAGTTATCTGGACACGTTTAACAGGGCTAGGAGGAATAAAGTTAATTGTTGGGTGTTATTACCGGCCACCAGGTTCCACCGTGACAGTTCTAGAATCATTCAAAGGGAGTCTACACTCTGTATCGCAGAAGTACCCGGATCATGCTATATTAGTCGGAGGCGACTTCAACCTACCTGATATAGACTGGGATGTCTACAGATTCATTACAGGTGGTACAGACAAGCCGTCGTGTGAATTACTTTTGAACACATTATCCGAAAACTGTCTTGAGCGGCTAAATCGACAGCCAACGCGTAATGGAAATATTTTGGATCTGGTAGTCACGAACAGACCAGACCTCATCGACGGTGTCAATGCTGAGACAGGGATTAGTGATCATGATGTTGTCATTACGACAGTTAAAAAGTCTGTCAAGAAGGCTAGGAGAGTATTCTTACTAGAATGAGCAGATAGGAAGTTGTTAGCATCCCACTTAGTAAGTGAATCGACTTCATCTACTTCCGGTACGATGGACGTGGAAGAATTATGCGCAAATTTTAAACACATTTTAAATCAAGCATTGGACAAGTATGTGCCGAAAAATAGGTTACGGACGGAAAAGACCCGCCGTGGTTTAACAACGCAATTCGGAGAATGCTCAGCAAGCAAAGACAGTTGCACTCGCGGTACAAGAAAGATCGGGAGAATGAGGACAGGCAAAAGTTATTAGAGATTCGTGCTGCTGTAAAAAGAGCGATGCACGAAGCATACAACCACTACCACCGTCATACCTTAGCAAAAGATCTTGCTGAAAATCCAAGGAAATTCTGGTCTTGCGTAAAATCGGTAAGTGGGTCGAAGGCTTCCATCCATTCACTCACCGATCAGTTTGGCCTGGCAACGGAAGACAACAAAACGAAAGCTGAAATTTTAAATTTAGCATTTGAGAAATCTTTCACGCAGGAGGGTCGTACAAACAACCGTTCGAGTCTCGTACACATTCCCGTATGGAGGACATAGTGATAGACATCCCTGGGGTTGTGAAGCAGCTGAATGGGTTGAAAATAAATAAATCGCCAGGTCCTGATGGGATTCCAATTCGGTTTTACAGAGAGTACTCAACTGCATTGGCTCCTTCCTTAGCTTGCGTTTATCGCGAATCTCTTGCCCAACGTAAAGTCCCGAGCGACTGAAAAAAAGCGCAGGTGACGCCTGTATATATGAAGGCTAGAAGGACGATTCCTCAAAATTACAGACCAATATCCTTAACATTGTTTTTTTTTTCAGGATTCTCGAACATATTCTCAGTTAGAATATAATAAATTTCCTTGACAGAGAAGTTGCTGTCCATGCATCAACACGGTTTTAGAAACCATCACTCCTGCGAAACGCAACTCGCCCTTTTTTCACATATCTTGCGAACCATGGACGAAGGGTATCAGACGGATGCCATATTCCTAGAATTCTGGAAAGCGTTTGACTCGGTGCCCCACTGCAGACTCCTAACTAAGGTACGAGCATATGGGACTGGTTCCCAAATATGTGAGTGGCTCGAAGACTTCTTATGTAATAGAATCCAGTACGTTGTCCTCGATGGTGAGTGTCCATCGGAAGTGTGGGTATCTTCTGGAGTGTCCCAGGGAAGTGTGGTAGGTCCACTGTTGTTTTCTATCTACATAAATGATCTTTTGGATAGGGTGGATAGCAATGTGCGGCTGTTTGCTGATGATGCTGTGGTGTATGGGAAGGTTTCGTCGTTGAGTGAGTGAAGAAGGATACAGGATGATTTGGACAGGATTTGGGATTGGTGTAAAGAATGGCAGCTGATTCTAAATATGGATAAATTAAATTAATGCTGATGAATAGGAAAAAGAATCCCGTAATGTTTGAATACTCCATTGGTAGTGTGGCGCTTGACACAGTCACGTCGATTAAATATTTGGGCGTAACATTGCAGAGCGATATGAAGTGGGACAAGCATGTAATGGCAGTTGTGGGGAAGGCGGATAGTCGTCTCCGGTTCATTGGTAGAATTTTGGGAAGATGTGTTTCATCTGTTAAGGAGACCGCTTATAAAACACTAATACGACCTATTCTTGAGTACTGCTCGAGCGTTTTGGATCCCTATCAGGTCGAGGTGAGGGAGGACATAGAAGCAATTCAGAGGCGGACTGCTAGATTTGTTACTGGTAGGTTTGATCATCACGCGAGTGTTACGGAAATGCTTCAGGAACTCGGGTGGGAGTCTCTGGAGGAAAGGAGGCGTTCTTTTCGTGAATCGCTACTGAGGAAATTTAGAGAACCAGCATTTGAGGCTGGCTGCAGTACAATTTTACTGCCGCCAACTTATATTTCGCAGAAGGACCACAAAGATAAGATAAGCGAGATTAGGGCTCGTACAGAGGCATATAGGCAGTAATTTTTCCCTCGTTCTGTTTGGGAGTGGAACAGGGAGAGAAGATGCTAGTTGTGGTACCAGGTACCCTCCGCCACGCACCGTATGGTGGATTGCGGGGAATGTATGTAGATTTAGATGTAGATGGAAAAGAAATCACCCTGTACATAATCTGTAAACAAAATTATATGATCTGCCCCATGCTCCACGATTATTAGACGCCCCCTTACATTTTACTTAATACCTTTCGTTCAAACATCCTATTAACTCTTCACATTCTTATATTTTAACTAAAGTTCAGTCTTGATCACAACACTTATGTCTCAATAACATAGGTGCCTGGTTTCGATTATATTTATATAACCATCTTCAGACACAGATCAATTGACTTCATAGCAACTGAGGAGAGCTCCGCCTACCATCCTCTAAGGAAGCCATGGGTCTGAAGATGGTTATATAAATATAACCGAAACCGGTCACCTATGTTATTGAGACATAAGTGTTGTGATCAAGACTGAACTTTAGTTAAAATATAATAATCTATTGATCACTGTATTCCAAAAATGTTTACCAAAATCTTCACATTCTTGTATTATTGTCCAGGTTTCTGAGGGATGTATTAATACGAGAAGTATTAAAGGTTTATACAGTAGACACTTTGCTCTTCAAGATTTATTTCTGTACTTAAGTTGTGGGTTCAGCTCATGATAGCATTTACTAGTTAGGTTGACGTGCAGCGTTATTTCCGTACTAATATCATTTTGTGATGTTACTAGTGTTCCCAGAAAGACAAATTCACCAACAGTTTCTATTTGCGCCTGGTCTATTTGTAACATATTTAGTGCTGGTGGTAGTATTCACATATGTTTTAGTTGACTTACGTTCACTTCCAGTTCCAATTCCATTGCAGCTGCCTCCAGGTTCCTATATGTTTTCCTAGCAGCTAGTTTCCATTCTTGCGATGATATCAGTATCATCTGTATAGGCGGAAGCTCTAACATTCTATTGCCTGTTGTTCCTAGAGTAGAAACCGTTGCCTTAGAAAACAGCTAGTTTCGAAAGCTGGTGTTAAATTTTTTTGTATCCGTGGTTTCCATACTAATTTTCCTACAGTCAAACTTTGCGAGGCATTTGAAATGTTGTGGTATACCCAGTTCATCCATGGCTTCAATATGCTTATTTCTTTTTATGGTTTCATGCGTTGATTTAAGATTAAAAAAAATTCACACGTTCCAATTTTATATTACCGTCTTTCTTGCAATACCTGTCTCAGGATGGATATTTGATCATTAGTTGATTTACAGCGTTAAAACCCACCTGATATCTGCTATTTGCTCTCAGTACTAAAGGTTTTCGTGATGTTCAATAATCCGACTCCCCTATAGCTGGAACATACAGCATGTCAACTTTCCTTTGTAAATCACATATTACTCTCATATGTCAATCATCTGGGACGACACTCTGAGTCAATATATGTTAGGTCAAGGGGTGCATTTAATGAATTAGATGTTCCCCATCACACCCTAAATACTCCTCCCGAACCGACCATGAAGGGCCAACGGTACCGACCGGCCGCCGTGTCATCCTCAGACCATAGGCGTCACTGGATGCTGATATGGAGGGGCATGTGGTCAGCACGCCGCTCCCCCAGCCGTATGTCAGTTTCCGAGACGGGAGCCGCTACGCCTCAGTCAAGTAGCTCCTCCGTTTGCCTCACAAGGGCTGAGTGCACCCCGCTTGCCAACAGCGCTTGGCAGACCGGATGGTCACCCATCCAAGTGCTAGCCAAGCCCGAGAGCTCTTAACTTCGCTGATCTGACGCGAGCCGGTGTTACCACTGCAGCAAGGCCGTTGGCCATCACACCCTATAAGGTGAGATAATAGCTTTTCATTGCCATGGGACTGCTGACTAGTTTCTTTACTGGGAGAAGAATACCTTGCATCGATGGCAGCACGTTCTCCTGTTATTTCATTATTTCACTTGTTGATTTTCAGTAATCTTTGCAGTATCACCCTGCCTTCCTCCATCCGAAACGAGCAGAGGCGGCTCGGGCGGTAACCTTCTCTTCTTCGAATCGTGAATGCTACAATGCCGCCTTCACTATGAGGAAGCCCAATCATGCATTCGATTCATCCCGATCCTCCGCCCCAGGGCCAGACGCCATCCACATTCACATGTTGCTGCACCTTTCTCTTGCGGGCAAGCACTTTGTGCTTAACACGTACAACCACACCTGAGCAGAGGGCACATTTCCCGGACGCTGGCGTGAAGCCACCGTCGTACCCCTACCTAACCCCGGCAAGGACAAAAACCTTCCTTATAGCTACTGCCCCATCTCTCTTACCAGCTGCGTTAGCAAGGTGACGGAACGTATGACTCACGCCCAGCTAGTGTGGTGGCTCGGGTCTCGACATTTACTGAAGAATGCACAGTGTGGATTTCGAGTTCGGCGTGCTGCAGTTGACCATCTCGTTACTTTGTCCATCCATGTCGTGAAGGCCGGCCGCGGTGGTCTCGCGGTTCTAGGCGCGCAGTCCGGAACCGCGCGACTGCTACGGTCGCAGGTTCGAATCCTGCCTCGGGCATGGATGTGTGTGATGTCCTTAGGTTAGTTAGGTTTAAGTAGTTCTAAGTTCTAGGGGACTGATGACCACAGCTGTTAAGTCCCATAGTGCTCAGAGCCATTTTTGAACCATGTCATGAATGGTTTTCTGCGGAAATCCCAGAATTTGGCCGCGTTTTTCGATTTGGAGAAGGCCTACAACACCTGCTGGAGAAAAGGTATCTTCGGTACTCTTTACATGTGGGGCTTCCGTTGGTGCCTGCCCTGTTTTCTTCGGGCATTTGTACAAAACCGAGTTTTCAAGGTGCATGTGGGTTCCGCCTTGCAAGACAACTTTATCCAGGAAAACTGTGTGCCTCAGGGTTCTGTCCTGAGCGTCGTCCTCTTTGCTGTCGCCATTAACCCTATAATGTCGTGTCTCCCGCCAGGCATCTCCGGCTCTCATTTTGTTGACGATTTTGCCATATATTGCGGTTCTCCACGGACCTATCTAACTGAGCGGCGTCTTCAGGACTATCTTGATCGTCTTTACTCCTGGTACATCGACAATGGCTTTAGCTTTTCCCCTGACAAAACCGTCTGCATTAATTTATGGTGGCGCAAATGGTTTCTTCTACCATCTCTACATCTTGGACCTGTTGCCCTTTCGTCCTGTGAAACTACGAAATTTCTGGGGCACATGCTCGGTAGGAAACTCTCTTGGTCCTCCCATGTGTCTTACCTGACCGCCCACTATATGCAGTCCTTCAATCTCTACATGTCCTCAATTGTACTTCCTGGGGTGCCGATCGAACGACCCTCCTCCGTTTGAATCGGAACCTTGGCCGTTCGAAACTCGACTATGGGTGCTTTGTTTATGCGTATACAAGTCCATCTCTCTTGCGCCGTCTCAACACTGTCCACTATCATGGCATCCGTTTGCCACGGGCGCCCTTTACGCCAGCGCAGTTGACAGGCTGTATGCTGAAGCTGGTGAACTACCACTGCCCTAGTGCCGTGACTTTTTGCTCAGCATCTACGCATGCCGTTTTTCTGCCATGCGTGGCCACCCCTCCTATGCATCCTTCTTTGATGATACCTTTGATCGTCAGTATGGGGCTCGTCCCCCTTCTCTGTTACTTTCTGGAGTCCACTTTCGGCACTTGCTCCAGCGGCTTAACTTCACACTACCTGCAACTTCCCTGGTGGGTATGAATCCTTCACCACCTTGGCTTCGTGAAGCAGACTATGTTAACCTTGGCCTTGATTCGCCTCCTAAGCACACTACAGCCTCGGTCTATAGCCTCCAGTTTCACGACCTCCTCATGAGACTTCGCGATAGTACCATTTTCTACAGTGATGGCTCTCGGACTGATCAAGGGGTCTGGTGTGCCTTCGTCATTGGCACCCATGTCTTTCGATAATGGCTTGCAACACACTCCTCAGTATTTACAGCCGAGCTCTTCGCCTTGTATCAGGCCACGGAGTACATCCGCCGACACAGCCTTTTCAATTGTGTGCTCTGTTCAGACTCACTCAGTCGTTGCCAAGGGTGCAGTCCTCGTACCTCAGCCCGCGAGTACCTCTGTCCCTCCGATGATCTCTGTGTTGCCGTCTGTCAGGAGGTGATGTCCCTTTGGCATCGCCAATGGTGCTCCCTTCACGGGAATAAGCTTCGGCTTATTAAGCCTCTCCTGGCGCCTTGGACGACCTCCTCTCGGCCATCCCACCGGGAGGAGATTATTTTAACTCGGCTGTGTATTAGGCACTGCCTTTTTGGCCATCGTCATTTGCTAAGTGGCGCTACCTCACCACTTTATATGCTTTGCGCCCAAATTTTAACTGTCCGTCACTTCCTGCTTGAATGCCATTTTCTTAAAAATTTACATTCCAGCTTGGGTTTAACATTTGATTTATCAGTCGTTTTAGCGATTGACGCGCCGGCTGCCGACCTTGTTTCACTTTTTAGCCTCCGAAGCAATATGGCGAAGGCCATTTAATTTTTAGGTTAGGACCTCCATTTCTGCATGTCTTTTTAGCCCTTTTTCCACGTGCCTGTTTTTAGTTGTCTCCTATTCTGTCCATTGGGGCTGACACATAGTCGTTTAACTCCCCTCTGTGTTCGTGTTCTACAGTTTTGACTTGGGCGCATATGACCCCAGTTGTTTTTTGCTTCCTAAAGCAAAACAAAACATCCTGTGCACAAGGTTCTCTGATATAATAATTGCTTAAAGGTCTTTTCAAAACGACCCTCCTTCTTGTGAAGCAATTAGTTCATCCTTTTTTGCACTTGTAAGGTTACTGCTGACATTACAGTAAAATACCCTGCTTTGATCAGCATTATTCAATCATTAAAAGTCAGGCAAATGTCTTCCCCCCCCCAAAAAAACAAAAACAAAAAGAAACTTATTTGCTTTCAGAATCCGCTATTATGTTGCTCGCCTCTTTCCTCTGCTCAAGCTCTTCCGGCCTATATCCGTTTCTAATCTTCATTCATTTATCTCGTTGCCCCCTCATTATCTTCATCATACCATTCATTCCTTCTGGTCTGTTGCTACATACCAATAACTTCTTCTCCATTTCATATCTGCTTTTATCCACGTCTCATATACAAGGTGGTCCATTGATAGTGACCGGGCCAAATATCTCACGAAATAAGCGTCAAACGGAAAAATTACAAATAACGAAACTTGTCTAGCTTGAAGGGGGAAACCAGATGGCGCTATGGTTGACCCGCCAGATGGCACTGTGAAACATGCCCTTAGAAAAATTATACATGACTGTCCTTAAGCTGACACACAATATTTTTAGCGCAACGCATTCTGACTTTCAATAATCCCTACAAAAGAATGGCCCTGACTAACATTAACCTATACCTTTCACAAATCACTTACCTCACAAAAATCTTCGTTACTCGAACTACTGCAACACAGCGAGCGCCACTACTGCCAGCTAAATAAAAGATTCAAACTACGGAAGGCACTAACTACTGATAGGCATAGTTAGCAAATGAAAGATTTTAATAGAGAACAAACAATGTATTTACCTTAATAGTGTTGAAAAATCATAATATACATAGTAGATCATGACATCCAGTCTTACAAATTTCAAAACACCGCCATTTCTCTCCCCACATCCACCACTGCTGGCGGCTCACCTCCAACTGCGCAACGCTACGCGCTGTTAACATCCAGCTGTCCAACACTACAATAGCAAACAACGATGCAAACCAGCCACAGACTGCACACAGCACAGCCAGTGATTTTCATACAGAGCGCTACGTGGCGTTACCAATATAAAAACCTAAACAGCCTACTTACATAGCCCCCATGCTACCCACAAAAAATTTTACAAATTGTTTTGGGCACTGGCCAATACAGATTTGAAAAAAATTTTCGTAATTACATTAGAAAGATATCAAATGCACACACTTATTAATACAATGTTGGTCAAATGCTAAAATTTCTCACAGTCCATAAAGACAGTCCTGATCGTTCATCACAGTAAAATAGCAGCGTTTTTCTCAAAGTCTGAGCAGTAAAAGAAAATGCACATGGAAGTAGTGGATTTCCATGCAATCTTGAAGAAGTAGTGTTGTCCTTCTAACAGAAAGACAGTGCTGTCTCATGACATACAGGCAGGTAATGGGCCACAACAGAGCAAACCCACAGCAGAGTCAGTCGAAATTGAAGAATATTGGTAGGTAGGTCATCACAGAGTAGACCCACTGTAGTCCTGGTAGAGATTATGGTATTGGTGGGCCACCAAAGGTGCAGACCCACTGCAGTCCTTGTAGACTGTTATCCAGTCCCTTGCTGAATTATTAACAAACGTGCAAACACTAACAGTCCCTACTTCTCACATATTGTCCATATACTATGACCAACAGAAACGTGTGCAGTGAAATGGAACTTACAAGTTAATAATATGATGAACTGGTGTCAATTACAATTTTATAAAATAAGAATACAATTACAAACGTCCAAAATACATCATTAATGAACATAACAATACAGATAACATTTGTAGTATAGGCTTTACAAAAGAATCGAAATAACATACACATCAGTGTTACAGGAATTATGACATGAGTACTTACATAAAAGATCAGAATAATTTTCGAAACATCACCTTCACACATGAGCATTAAAACAGAACAGAATAAATAATGTCTAAACATCTTTACAAAGAAAATAACATATTATCAGAGAAATTCTACAACATAACTCTTATTAGCTAAACACATTAAGACGGGAAAAACACAAATTCACATAGTGTAATAACACAAAAATACAGGACAGGGTTTATTTTCAGTGTGACATTTGGTACTGCAGTCCACCCCAAAACTTCATTCCACATATCTTTCCTCCTATTTCAACATTTGTTTCCACCAAAAAAATTCTATCCAAGCATGCTTTCTGTATTTATATGTTCACACATTTCTCACCTCATTATTTATTTTCCATTATCTTACCTCATCATTTATTTTCAAGAAAATCCTACCTAAACCTGTTGTCCCTAAACCGTACTTTTTTTGTTCATATCCTCTTTCAAAATACTTTTTTGGCTAAACCATTTTCTTATAGCTTCTCAATGCATTTCTTCCAATTCACCACAACTTGTTCTCTTATATGGCCTACTCCATCTTAAGCTAACTTAAATCTACTGAGCTCAGATGCTAAACTAAGGGACGAGGCAATGCAGCAGCACAAAACAATTAACACAAACAGCAATGACAAAAAATGCAGATTTGCAAAGCAAGCAGCATTATAGAAATTAGAAGAGCAATTGCAATATTACAACTAATATAAGGCAATGTGCAGCAAACAAGAAAAATAAATCAGTACTTAAACCTGGCTTAACAGAGTAATACAAAGTGAAATTCAGTAGCACTATGCCTGGCAAACAGCAGCAGCAAATGCAATAACTTATATCTAAACATGACATAGCTCAAGCAGAAAAAATATTACAGTAAAAATGGCCATGTGTAATACCTGTGTTACATCTTAGTGTCTATGTAATTAAAGTGGTGCACCACAAAAACTAATTCTACAAAAATTTACCAAGTACTTGAAAAGAAAATTATATATGCAGTTACTGTTATTAGTCCCTTCTTATGGTTCTTTCCATTCCAATAGCTCCTTTCTCGAAGAATGTGGATCATAAAATAATTATTTAATAGATCTGTTGGCAGAAAGTGTTCAATTAGCAAATGCATTTAAGTTTATTTTATAAAACCAATGCTGCAACACAGCTGGAAAACAGATATCAAATGAAATAAGCAATTACACAAACCAAAGCATAAAAACATCATTCAACAGTTATGTGGCATTTCATAAGTCAGTAGAAATTCTCTCAATTCTCGTAGAAAGACACTTGTCATAATCAGGTGTGCAGATGTACGAATATTTCCAAGTAATGAGCGTGTCGTATTTGCGATGCTTTCTACAAAAGAATGTCAATGGCGAGGATAATGGCCTCTTTTTTTTCTCCACCTAATGGCTTTCTTTTGTCAGACGACTACCTCTCAGCTGGGCTCCCAAAACACATTACGTGAAGGTCACTTACCTTTCTTACTGAAATATTTACGACAGCAGTTTCTGCTACAGTGGCAGTCTCATATAAAAAAATTCCACAGGTTGAGAATTTGCGTTACAAATGTGTAGAAACAAAATCCTATTGATATAACAGTATCCAAAAAATTTTCGTCGGCATTGTAATACATTCACGCATTTACATACATTTCATAACTCTTAAAGTACGATTCTTGGTTTCCAACAACCTTTTTCACAAACCAGAGTCCCTAACCACTTCTCATTATTCGTTACCTTATTACACATATACATACTCGTCGACACTTCTTCAATATTTCATCTTAATAAATACATAGAATAATCGGATTCCTCATATAGCATCAGCTTATTGATCATAAACATACCTCAACAGCATAATACACATCGTCATCGTAAAAATAACATCATAACACTTCCGTCAAATCTCAAAAACGTAGTAGCTTTCTGCAATAATGTCAAAACCTAAAAAAATTCTCTGCTCATTTCAATAGTGTCATCTACCTCAAACGTACTTTAAAATCATGCTCCCTTACCAAATGCATCATTCAGAGCTCTCATAGTATCACAATGGTTCCGAAAAAATATGAACAGTTCACACAGTACAGACAAAATACAATTTCATAAGTGTGAAGTTACCCAACTGTGTAACTGCGTAAACATGTGTCACTGATGTAGTAAAAAAAAATGTTTATCTCTCAGTTAAATGATCAGACAGCTGCGTAATTTGTGTGTTAGAGAAATATGGTACCGATGTGTAAAGCTGTATAAGCAAATACCATATTAGCTAGGGCTCCTTGTGCTTGCCAAACACATGGTACACAAAGTAAGCGTGTACCCCCCCCTCCCCCTGAGGATTAATGTAATTATACCCTCAGGTGTTACAGATTACAGCAATGGAATGAAATGTATCACGGAAAACCTTTGTATCATTGTACTTCGAATATCTTTAAAAATAAATGAGTTAAGTACAAAATTAATCACTCAAATACGTGTACTGTAGCGCTAAGCTGTGTGTCTTGTTGTAAGATAATCTCTGTGGAAGTGTAGTAGTTATCGTTCTCCAAAAGGTAAGTTCTGTAGAAGTCAATGTACTTACCTAACGATAAACAAAAGTGAAATGCTTTGCATATAGATATCTTAGTTATTACGCTTATTGCCATGATGAAGAAAGTACTGTGCTGTAACGTATTGTTGTGCTACGGAAAAGGCAGTCTCATTGTAGCTATACCACAAAAGTTACTTCTAAAACATGTTTTACATTCCAGAATAATACAGAAAAACTGTGCAGATATAAAACAGAAACACTGCAAAAGCAACATTGTAAATTGTCATACATTAGTGGCATTGTGATAAAATCGTGTAGCTGTCACATAAACTAACCACTGTGTCATCTGGTATCTCCCTGAAAGTGCTTTAAATCCAGAATGTATTTTCAAGTAAACCAAAATGTTGCATTAAAATCTCATTAGCAGTACCAGTATATGTTCTAAGTATGTAAGCCTTATAGTCGTTATGTAATTGTGCAACTAACAAACAAGAATGTACACACACAATAACACTGTGACGTCTGTTCACTATAACAATGCATTCGTAATTTCTGTTTAAATAAGTTCTCTTGGTTCTTAATTGGATATTTAACTTCAAACATTGTTGCATGTTAACAGTTTCTCAGTGTGACAAATTGTACTAGTAGTGTGAAGTGAAAGTTTTATGGAAAAGACTAAGTTAAAAAACAGATTATCTTTCAATAAACGGTTTTCAATGTGAAATTTGGTGCAATCCTTTACCCTATCTAGTCCGCAGAGTTTCAACTTCCAAGTAATTATCATGTTGTATACGTCGGTACGGAATGCTAAATTTTTCTCAAGGTTAGCGTCTATGTTATTTTTCGCTGAGCCAGCCGGCGTACGCGGCTGCCTGCGGTGCGAATCATTGTCTGTTCCTTTGTTGGCGCGCGTCGTTATTAGGATTAGGAGACCTAACTTCTACAAATTCATCTTGCCGAGAGGGCCCTGCCCTCTTTGAATCCCGCCAGTTCTGATGAAATTCAGGTTTGTCGTTATGATTATATCGTCTGTCGTCATGTCGGTAGATTCCATAGTTTCTTTCTTGTCGGTCACGTGGTGGAGAATTTCTCCCTGAATCGTAACTGCGCGCTGGACCGTTGCGTCTATTCTGTCTCCATTTATAATAATTATTTTGGTTCCGATATTGTCTGTTTCTCTGACTGTCTCTGTGATAGTCACTACTGCGGAGAGGTGATCTTTCCCTGTAATTATTACTACTCTGCCAACAGTTGTCATATGGGCGGTGTCTGTTTTGGTTACGATTTGTGTTGTGAGAATAGCCTTGTCGTGTCCAGTTATTATTTCTTTCGTCGTGGAATTGCGACGGATGTGACCTGTAAGTGTTGTGTTCCTGTTTTCGCGTTCCACGATTGTCAGTGTCAATTTCTAATTCTTGTAAGAGTTAAGCAAATGCGGATGAGTTCTGAGGGTCTGTATGGGTTTGAAAGATACTGATTCTTATGTAACATGTCTTCAAAATATTTCACAAGACTGGAAAATTCAGATTGTTCGAAATGTTTCATCATTATGATGCTATGTTTTACTCGGTCTTGTGTAGCTTGAGACCAATATGCTGAGAGGAAGGCATGGTAAAATTCTCCTTCACTGTGACAATCGTGAATGACCGATCGCATTCTTACAGCTGGTTCATTCTCTAAATAGCCACACATAAATTCTAATCTGTGCTCTAATGACCAGTTGGGAGGAAAACAGTGAGAGAATTGATGGAGCCACGCTAGTGGATGAATGTCGATGCCAGAATTCTTAAATGTTTTAAATTTACGTGTAGTAATGAACAGATTATAGTCAAAATCACCATGTCGGCGAGTCGCATATCGGTCATTGTTACGTCGTTTCGGCGGTTCCATTTCAAAATTCGGTGCACCTTGCCAATTTCTTTCATAATTTCCGAAATGCGCTGTGTTATTATTTTGTGGCTGTTCCGTATTTCTATGTCCCTCTTCCCGTGTTGGGGCGCGAGTGTCCTCTGAAATACGTAATTCTTGTATTACCTGTGTCAGCTGATGTTGTACTTCCCGGATTTCTCTTTGGTGTTGCGTATTAATTTGATTCTGATTTTGTTTGAATTTCCTAATTTGTTTGCACTCTTCTGTGTCATTAAAGACTACCGGTTTTGTGTCATTCAGATTATCATCTACCTTCGTAGATAAATTATTTAGCTGATCCGAAAGTTCGACTACTTTCTCTGATAATGAACTAATTTCCTCCATGTGTCTTTCTGAACCAGTTTTCAGAGTATCTACTGTGTCCTTTAAGTTTTCCTGAGTTTTTGCAAGTTGCGTAACCGAATTGGTAGATGCAACTGAGTCAATTTTAGCTTGCAGTTCTTTTATGGCTGCTTCGTGATTCTGTAATGCATTTTCATGCCGCGAAAAAATAGGTTGGAAATGCTCACAAATTTGTGTTTTTACGTCATTACAGACTTTTTGACATTTCGCTTCGATTTTATGTAACTCAATAGTTAAATCTTCATGTGTTTGTTGAAGCGTGGTGTCTAACTTCCGAAGATTTTGTTCCATTGTGTCTAACTTTTGAAGCTTTTGCTGTGTTTCTCTCTGATTTTGTTCCATTGTGTCTAACTTTTGAAGATTTTGTCCCATTTGTTTCTGATTTTGTTCAAGCGTTGTACCTAACTTTTGTAGCCTTTGTCCCATTTGTTGCATTAACTGTAATAACAGTGCACTGGTGTCTGAAACATGTTCCTCAGTGCTATTCGGCAGTGCATTTGAGCCGGCAATATTCGCATTTTGAAAAGCAGAAAATGTGTTTTGATTTATTTGAGAAAACGGTGAGGACGCAAAACCTGACTCTACAGTATTTGCAAGATTGTGTCCTGTCATTTCGGAATCCTGAGGCGAGCTGTTGCCGACCGATCGATCGATAATGCTTCCCTGTTCACTAATTGTTTCACTGCCTACACCATTATTTGCAGCCCGCTCCATTTCCCTATGCACAATTACCAAATTACTACTTTGAACATTAGTTAACTCATTACATGGTGGCGCTAACACACTGCTTTCGTCTTCACTGTCATTTCTCAGTTTACTTTGGAGCCCAGTATTACGTTTTTCACACGCCATTACTGTCACAATATTTCACACGACAACACAGAAAAACACAATTTGAAGAGCAAAAATAAGAGAACACATTAACATAGCACTGAAAATAATATCTAGTTAATTGCAAGCGCAGCTGCGAAGTACTTGGTGCAAATCTACATGCATGCCACAACAAAAAGCAACTACAAAGGAGATCCTCTCTACAATTACGCGCTAGCAATAAACAATAGTTACACTAATTACACAAGCTACAAGAAAAAATCAGAAGATTCCAGTGAGGTATCCTCGGCTAAGGAACATCCCCTTAGAACAATTACACATGACTGTCCTTAAACTGACACACAATATTTTTAGCGCAACGCAATCTGACTTTCAATAATCCCTACAAAAGAATGGCCCTGACTAACATTAACCTATACCTTTCACAAATCACTTACCTCACAAAAATCTTCGTTAGTCGAACTACTGCAACACAGCGAGCGCCACAACTGCCGGCTAAATAAAAGATTCAAACTACGGAAGGCACTAACTACTGATAGGCATAGTTAGCAAATGAAAGATTTTAATAGAGAACAAACAATGTATTTACCTTAATAGTGTTGAAAAATCATAATATACATAGCAGTTCATGAGATCCAGTCTTACAAATTTCAAAACTCCCCCATTTCTCTCCCCACATCCACCACTGCTGGCGGCTCACCTCCAACTGCGCAACGCTACGCGCTGTTAACATCCAGCTGTCCAACACTATAATAGCAAACAACAATTCAAACCAGCCACAGACTGCACACAGCACAGGCAGTGATTTTCATACAGAGCGCTACGTGGTGTTACCAATATAAAAACCTAAACAGCCTACTTACAACTGTAATGGGTCAAACGGATATCAACTGCGTTTTTCTTTAAATAGGGCCCCCATTTTTATTACATATTCGTGTAGTACGTAAAGAAATATGAATGTTTTAGTTGGACCACGTTTTTCGCTTTGTGATAGATGGCGCTGTAATAGTCACAAACATATGGCTCACAATTTTACACGAACAGTTGGTAACAGGTAAGTTTTTTAAATTAAAATACAGAACATAGGTACCTTTGAACATTTTATTTCGGTTGTTCCAATGTGATATATGTACCTTCGTGAACTTATAATTTCTGAGAACGCATGCTGTTACAGCGTGATTACCCGTAATTACCACATTAATGCAATAAATGCTCAAAGTGATGTCCCCAACCTCAATGCATTTTGCAATAGATGTAACGACATTCCTCTCAACAGCGACTAGGTCGCCTTCCGTAATGTTCGCACGTGCATTTACAATGCGCTGACGCATGTTGTCAGACGTTGTCGGTGGATCACGATAGCAAATATCCTTCAACTTTCCCAACATAAAGAAATCCGGGGACGTCAGATTCGGTGAAAGTGCGGGCCTTGATATGTTGCTTCGACAACCAATCCACCGGTCATGAAATATGCTATTCAGTACCGCTTCAATCACACGCGAGCTATGTGCCATACATCCATCATGTTGGAAGAACATCGCCATTTTTTCATGCAGTGAAACATCTTGTAGTAACATCGGTAGAACATTACGTAGGAAATCAGCATACATTCCACCGTTTAGATTACCGTCGATAAAATGGGGGCCAATTATCCATCGTCCCATAATGTCGCACCATACATTAACCCGCCAAGATCGATGATGTTCCACTTGTCGCAGCCATCGTGGATTTTCCGTTGCCCAGTAGTGCATATTATGCCGGTTTACGTTACCGCTGTTGGTGAATAACGCTTCGTCGCTAAATAGAACGCGTGCAAAAAATCTGTCATCGTCATGTAATTTCTCTTGTGCTCAGTGGCAGAACTGTACACGACGTTCAAAGTCGTTGCCATGCAATTCCTGGTGCATAGAAATTTGGTGCGGGTGCAATCGAGGTTGATGTAACATTCTCAAAACCGATCAGCCTACACAGCACATGCCCGTTGGGCATTTTGATCACAACAGCCATACATCAACACTATATCGTCCTTTTCCGCAATTGGTGAACGGTCCATTTTAACACGGGTAATGTATCACGAAGCAAATACCGTTCTCAATGGCGGAATGTTACGTGACACCACGTACTTATACGTTTGTGACTATTACAGCGCCATCTACCACAAAGCGAAAAAAGTGGTCCAAGTAAAACATTCACATTTCTTTACGTACTACACGAATATGTAACAAAAATGGGGGTTCCTATTTTAAAAAACGCAGTTGATATCCGTTTGACCTGTGGCAGCGTCATCTAGCGGGCCAACCATAGCGCCATCTGCTTTCCCCCTGCGAGCTAGACAAGTTTCGTTCTTTGTAGTTTGTTCGTTTGACGCTTATTTCGTGAGATATTTGGCCCGGTCACGATGAATGGACCACCCTTTATATGTGAGTATTTTTCTGCTGGACTGATTTCAAGCTATTTTGCAAATTAGTAGCCACGTTTTCATCCTTCCTGGGTTTCTTAAATTCTGAGATATTATACTCATAAAGTCTGTTTCCTTTAGCTTTGTGTTAATTTGAAATTGTCCCTCCAATTTTTGCTATTAGGAGATAAAGAGCAGTGTTAACATTAGCATCTCTGAAACTACGGCAGTGTAGTACATTAACAGCCATACCGATATCTATTAATGTATGATCAGTTCGGTTCCTAGCATTGTTCTCTGGAGACACTCAGGTCATATTATATATGAATTTAAATTGGAACCACGCTCTAGAAATTGTCTCGTTAAGTGATGCTGAAAAATTTATCAGACGGAATCCGTTGTATGGAGGCTGTATTTACCAGTGGTACTGGAGAAGACCCGCCCATGCCCAATCTTAGCATTCGTGTCTCCCGTTACCACCTTTATATCATTCTTCGGAGACTGTCGATAAGTCTTCTCCAGTTTCTCAGAAGGTGTCCTTGTTTCTGCTGTCTTGTCCTCAGTAGAGGCAAGGAAATTTAGGAGATTGAAGTTAAGGAAGGCACACTTCATTCGCATAAAACGTGCCCTAGGACTTACTGCTTTAAATCCAATCACTAGTTATTCAGTGCTTTGAGTGACTGTAAATCCCACAGCAAAAATGTGTCCACTGTTGTGGCCACTGTAGTACAAAGTAGAATTTTTTTTAAATGTACCTTGTCCGGGCCAAGTTATCTCTTACAAGATTTTCGCCATTAAGAATAGAATTAAAAACCCAAGAAAATGATTACGTCTGTGAATGTGGAACAATCGACTTTGCTGTGGGAGATGAATGATTTCAATTGAGGTATCGCGCTTATAAGGACTACTTGATGTCATTATAATAACTATAAGTAACACCAACACTGTACTGGAAAGACGAAAGAGGAGCAAACTGCATTTTATTGTACATTTCGTTTTCGTCATCTATTTTATGGCCTCAAACAGTGAAAGCGCGAGACATGTGGATTGAAAAGTTCATCTCCTGCAACGACAAAGCACTGTTTCCACTACGCAACATCGGTGGCCAGCAACGCCGTCAACAATAGGCAATGGCTGGACGTGACGAGTGACGTTGCTAAGAGACAGTCTGGGACGTAATACGAAGGAGCTAATTCCGTGCTTACGAATCTCTTCTCGCTTGCTGTGGAAAGACTACGTATCTTACGCGGTAAGTGTCAACTGGTTTTCATTTTATTGCGGGCTAATGCAGCTATTACTTTTTTCTCAGTTTAACTCCCGAAATTTGAAATGAGTCGCAGAACGCTCAGAGTTAAATGATACGCGGTGTGGTTGAGGAATACACAACTTCGTTTCGTATCTCGGTAGTCCAACAGTGGCGTGTGACATATGTAGAGACCGCAATATCGTTGAAGTAGCTTTAATTGTGCGTTAAGGAAAGGGCGTAACTGTTCTCATACATAGGACTATAGAAATGCGGTACACTTTTGTCGTCTCTGTCAACATCGATATAGGAGAATGCATTGTTTGTCATCAGTTGTATTTCGTATTTTATCTTAACAGTGAAAGTTATTCTTTAGACAGAATATTTGCCAGCAGAGAAATTCCATAATAGGGCTTACCATAAGTTTCTGGTCGCACATGTTAATGAGATACATCCTATCATGCAGCGTAAGTTACGTTACGACTTGGCAATCACAACGGTCGCAGGTTCGAATCCTGCCTCGGGCACGGATGTGTGTGGTGTCCTTAGGTTAGTTAGGTTTAATTAGTTCTAAGTTACCTCAGAAGTTAAGTCGCATAGTGCTCAGAGCCATTTGAATCATTTTTTTTTTACTAGGTAATTTAAATTTGATTGCTACGAGCGGAGTTAGTTCAGGATTGTATGCGATTCGCCTTCTTGATTACACATATGTTGCTCCTTCCACTATTGTATAAGACACTTGATAATTTTGCGTCCTGTATTCAGCATTTTCCCTTTATCATATAGATAATGTATTACTGGGTTGTTGGTTTCAGTATTTTATGTTTCAGTCGTTAAGAGTCACTGTAAAGTTTCATTTCATTTCTTACATTAAAGATACAAGTACCACAGATATAACTGTATAGTCTCCGAGATGTACAGTAATGTTTCTACTGATCTACATACACTACAGAACATAAAATTACTACACCAGGAAGAAATGCAGATGATAAACGGGTATTCATTGGAAAAATATATTATACTAGAACTGACATGTGATTACATTTTCACGCAATTTGGGTGCATAGATCCTGAGAAATCAGTACCCAGAACAATAACCTCTGGCCGTAATAACGGCCTTGATACGTCTGGGCATTGAGTCAAACAGAGCTTGGATGACGTGTACAGGTACAGCTGCCCATGCAGCTTCAACACGATACCACAGTTCATCAAGAGTAGTGACTGGCGCATTGTGACGAGCCAGTTGCTCGGCCACTATTGACCAGACGTTTTCAATTGGTGAGATATCTGGAGAATGTGCTGGATAGGGCAGCGGTCGAACATTTTCTGTATCCAGAAAGGCCCGTACAGGAAATGCAACATGCGGTCGTGCATTATCCTGCTGAAATGTGGAGTTTCGCAGGGATCGAATGAAGGGTAGAGCCACGGGTCGTAACACATCTGAAATGTAACGCCCACTCTTCAAAGTCCCGTCAATGCGAACAAGAGATGACCGAGACGTGTAACCAATGGCACCCATACCATCACGCCGGGTGATATGCCAGTATGATGGTGACGAATATACGCTTCCAATGTGCATTCACAGCGATGTCGCCAAACACGGATGCGACCATCGTGGTGTTGTAAACAGACCCTAGATTCATCCGAAAAAATGACGTTTTGCCATTCGTGCACGCAAGTTCGTCGTCGAGTAGACCATCGCAGGCGCTCTTGTCTGTGATGCAGCGTCAAGGGTAACCGCAGCCATGGTCTCCGAGATGATAGTCCATGCTGCTGCAAACGTCGTCGAACTGTTCGTGCAGACGGTTGTTGTCTTGCAAACGTCCCCATCTGTTGACTCAGGGATCGAGACGTGGCTGCACCATCCGTTACATCCATGCGGATAAGATGGCTGTCATCTCGACTGCTAGTGATACGAGGCCGTTAGGATCCAGCACGGCGTTCCGTATTACCCTCCTGAACCCACCGATTCCATATTCTGCTAACAGTCTTTGGATCTCGACCAACGCGAGCAGCAATGTCGCGATACGATAAACCGCAATCGCGATAGGCTACAATCCGACCATTACAAAGTCGGAAACGTGATGGTACGCATCTCACCTCCTTACACCAGGCATCACAACAACGTTTCACCAGGCAACGCCGATCAACTGGTGTTTGTGTATGAGAAATCGGTTGGAAACTTTCCTCATGTCAGCACGTTGTAAGTGTCGCCTTCGGCGCCAACCTTGTGGGAATGCTCTGAAAAGCTAATCATTTGCATATCACAGCATCTTCTTCCTGTTGGTTAAATTTCGCGTCTGTAGCACGTCATCTTCGTGGTGTAGCCGTTTTAATGGCCAGTAGTGTAGTTCATCAGACCAACTTTCAAGTGTTTGACGCAATTATTTAAGGAAAATTTTACTTATGATTACCATGAAATGCGTACTGTGTCCAAATTGATGATAAGAAGACTTAAGTAAATTAAGAAGCAAATCACACATTCCACGATAACTGTCGTAGAAGATCCCTTTAAGTTTTCTGATGTGTTTAGTAGACTGCACCATGTGATATCATGTAATGTGGTTCTGGCGGTGGCTAGCTGAGGAGCCTTTACAGCAATAAACAGAAGTTTGTAGGAGTGTGGATACGCTAAATTCATGCATTATTAATTTTGAAGTTTGAGGCAATCTTACAGAACGTGTATTGAAAAAACTTTCTTTATGGCAATTTAACAGACCGCTAAAATGACCGCGAAAGTATAATTTCGCATTTTACATTAAGACCTGGGTGTGTTATATTTTTAGCTAGTATTTTTTCTGATCAAATTGGTCCTATTGCATTACATCTTTCTGTTGTTTTTTTGCCGACTAATAAAACACAGTATTCGAACAATGAGCTAGTGAGACTAGTACAAAGAACATGACTGCTCCTCCTTCGTGGCTGTACATCCCTTGACGGGCCTTCGCCTCTTCAGGACTTCATTACATTGATCCCTGTCCAGCGTCTTGCGTCTCCATCTCGGACACCAACAATTTTTGAATCTTGTTGAACATAATCCCAGTATCGAAGTCTCAGTCTTCCTCCGCTTCTTATTTTTGAGAACTTAACAGATTCGCTGTAATGACCAAGAAAGTATACTTCTCCATTTCAGATTACTGAATTACCGTCTTATATATACTAGACTTACGTATTTTTTTATGAACGAATTGATCCACCTGCATTACTTCTTTCTGAGAATTTTTTTTCCCGCTAGTAAAAATTCAACAATGTACTACGAAATGAAAAGTCGAAAGCGGAAAGATTTACGAAGTCTCTTCAAAATCACAGTGAGCCGTGTATCGACTCGTGCTACACCTTGTGTTTAAATTGCATTGGTTTACCTTTCCTTCCCCTGACATGTTTGTTTGATATGTTGTCTGTCATTAAGTGGCTGCTTGGTTGTCTTTTTCCCTCTGCTATCAATATCTGCGTTTTTGCTTCCGGGAAACTGCTATGGAGGAAGTGAGATCTTTGACCGGTGGTAACCTTGTGTGGTGGCGCGGAAGTAGGGGTGTGCGCTCAGAGAGTCTGGTGGACACGGGAGGGCAGTGTGGCTCGCCAGCGCGGACCAGGCGGGTTCGATTGTACCGAGTTGCCACGTGATGTATGTCGGTTGTGTGTAACGAGCGGGTCGAGTTGACGGAAGAGCTCCCCGCGTGTTGGTTGTATACAGAATCGCCCCACGAGTAGTTGCTGTGCATTTCACCTTGGTGGGACGTTAACAAACTTGTTTAAGTCCTCCATTTCGACACTGGAGTTTAAAAAGGAGGCACCTAACATTAAGGAGCGGTCACTACCCGTCAACGTTGCAGAGAAGACGTGAACTCCGGTGACAGAGCGTGTTGTCGCGTGACCGTGGCGTGTTGGGTACGCTGGCGACGCGTGCGCTGTCGGATGTGTGGATCCTTGCCATCGGAGGTCGTGTACTGCCTGTTCGAGCATAATTGCAAGCTACGTTAGTGGAAGGTTTAGTCATTAAGTAATACGTTTGCGTAACCAGTGCCTCTTCTGCCTTGTGGCCTCCGGCGATCGGGTTTCCTGTCCCCGGCACCGGTGTAATTGAAGACAGTGATCTTTCCTCCTCCTCTCGTTACTGCCCGATGGGAGGTGTAGTTTTGGCAGTTTAATTGTTTCGCTATTCTGTTGTGTGTTATGAGTAAATTCACGCTTCTTGTTGGTTGATCATGTGGTCGCTCATTCAGGACTGCGTGGTGTAATGTTTCCTTGCACGAGGTTAGCTCTAATTCTGTCGGCAAGTTAAGCCACCTTATTACAAATTTTCGCTGGCTAAAGGTCGGTGCAGTGACCAGCCTGAGAGTGGCAATTGTGTTTACGGGAGTATTTAAATTGTTCAGCATTCTGCCTAGCCTGAGCATCCCTGAGTGGGTGATTTGTGCCCGCCTTACATGTCCGTCATATGTTATGTTCTAATGATATTCCAGGACACTTTTGTTTAAAAACTTTTTTTAAATTCCTCCATTCCTTTATTGCCAGTAATCGTGTGTTTGCAGAGACTTCAGATATTTTTTTTTTTTTTTATGGCGGTGTTGGTAGCTTCACTACCTCACCGTACTTTATTAACAAAGTTCTGTGTTTACTTTAGTAGCCTTTCTAATAATGTTCTCTAAATTTATTTTAACTGTTGTATTGCTATAAATTACTTGATTGCCGTAAGCGGCGTGTTTTGAAAGGCTGTTATTGCCGTACTGTTAGATTCTGTGTTTTTTAAAAACAAATTTTTAGCTGTTGTATTGCTATAAATGACTTGACTGCCGTTTTTTAAAGAAATTTTAAACTGTTGCATTGCTGTAAATTACTTGATTGCGGTTAGCGGCGTGTTTAAAAGGCTGTTTATTGCCGTACTGTTTGTTTCTATAAGATATCAATAAAACATTTGTGTGTGAAAATTTCAACTCGACAGTAAACTATTAGAAATTTGGCCCCGTTTCCCAACTTGTGGTGTGGCTTGTAGTAACCATAACCACTGTGTGTGTCACACAGAAACTTGAATTAACTGTTGGCAGAACGGGTACGAAGAACTTGGAAGTAGATCTAATTTAACCAAATTTAGTCATGTGCGTTGGCACTTTAACAGAAATTAACTAGACGGAGGCGATAGCTGTACTTTCTGTAGGTTGTAATCACCAATGGAAAAATTTCTAGTTTTCCTGGCTATTACTGTTTCATTGTTTAAAGATAACTGGAAGAATCCTGCATTGTTATCAAATATGTCAGTAATGTTCAATGTCCTTCCAAGCTCTTAGCAAGACTGTCCCCTTCCTGCCGCAGATGTTTCGTCGTGTGGTGACTCGTCTGTTCCGCCAGGAGCTGGACTGCTGTTTTGGCCGCCTGTCCAAGAGGAAGAGGCGCACTGCCGATAAAGATCCGGAGGGACAGGAATTCTGCTTTAAGGAACCGACGAGAGAGGAATCGCAGGTTAGCATGCCAGAGTAAACTCACTGTCGTTGCCGTGGGACGGTAAGATAATGTACCTAACTGTGGTAAGCGTTGAAACTCTTTCATTTGCGGAATATGAGGATTTTTGATGTAGATTTCACTGAAAATACTTCTCGTTTGACATCAGATAGTAAATCGAACAACCACGTCAATAAGGATAGGCATTTACATACAGTGACAATTAAGAGATCTTAGGGATAAGTAATTCACCGTTATGTTAGGACTGTCGTACTCAGTTGAAATGGATGTGGAACCGCAAGTAAGTAAACATTTGACTGTCACAATGTGTGGAAAGAGAAAAAAGATGGTATACAGATTTTGGGTACCTTCCTTTTCTGTTTCTCTGCCGAATTATTTGCGGGTTTTGCAGCCAGTGTAAAAAGTAAATTCAAACGATTTGTTTAGAGATATAATTAACTGAATGAATATATGAATGAATCAGTCAATCCATCATTGTATGTGGACGTCGAACAAGCTGTTAACAAGCACGGGAGATATTATGCACAATCCACAATGCTCAATGAACCAAACAGTTACGTGAAGTTGATAGATTAATGTAGAAACAAGTCAGGGGTGTCAGCCTTCATGTAGATCCTCTGCGGCAGTTGGAATAGCATGCAGGAAAGTAAAACCATTTGGCACATGTTCGTAAACAGATAAACGATACAATAGTCCACTACTCACTGACTCTTACTGTCTAAGAACTCAGAGAATAAGCATACTATCCTGCCTACGACGAATATGTAAGACGAGATACAGGTAAGGCGTCAGAGGTGAATGATCGACGAATAAATAACATATTTGCACGTTTCTATGCAGTGGTAATCGTCCATTAAATTGCCTATTTTTCCCTCCCCTCCTTTCCTCGTTGTGACTCCCCTTCAATAAAAGTTCGTGGTTTTCGATCAAACAAAGAGGATTTATGACTGGTCTTAGAATCGCAGCGTCCACTTGTTCTCTGCCTTCAGGAAACAAAATTTTGTCCTCACGACCGCTTTGAGCTCTCGCGTTTCCTCCCGGTCAGTTTTGACCTTTCCCCCGAGGATGACATTCTATCTTATGGGAGATTCATGTTGCTCATGCGGGATGACGTTCATAGTCCCTGACTACCCGTCTTCAAGCTGTTGCAGCTGAGCTTTTCGTTCCTCGCATGACCTTTTCCCCTTTGTTCCGTTTCCATCCCTCCGTCATTCGAAGTGAACAGGGCAGACTTCCTCTAACTTATTGGGCAGATACCTAACCCACTTTCCGGCCGCGGTGGCCGTGCTGTTCTAGGCACTTCAGTCCGGAACCGCGTGACTGCTATGGTCGCAGGTTCGAATCCTGCCTCGGGCACGGATGTGTGTGATGTCCTTAGGTTAGTTAAGTTTAAGTAGTTCTAGGGGACTGATGATCTCAGATGTAGAGTCCCATAGTGTTCAGACCCATTTGAACCTAACCCATTTCTGCTGCACACCATCCCAGTAGCTGTCCGAGGGGTGCCCTCTTTGCTGAACTTCTGAATCAGCTTAACCTCCCCTGTCTTAACACAGGAGCACCCACGTTTCTTCGAGACTCCACGCACACCTATTTCCATTTGGATCTCACCTTCTGCACTGCCCAGCTTTCCCATCGTGTCGAGTGGTCCGTTCTCTGTGACACGTATTCGAGCGATTATTTCCTGAGTGCTGTCCGTTTGCTGACTCCTACTCCACTTACGTCCACAACTCGTCATGTTCCTTGAGATAGCAAAAGAGCTAGCAGCATTTTATTTACTAGTTCTTTCAACAGCAACTCCTTCATCCATCGTGTGAGCCAACCTCTGATGGCTCTCTGGAACCAAGATCCATTCGCCAATTTCCGGTTCAAAATGGTTCAAATGGCACTGAGTACTATGCGACTTAACTTCTGAGGTCATCAGTCGCCTAGAACTTAGAACTAATTAAACCTAACTAACCTAAGGACTTCACACACATCCATGCCCGAGGCAGGATTCGATCCTACGACCGTAGCGGTCGCTTGGCTCCAGAATGTAGCGCCTAGAACCGCACGGCCACTACTTCGGCCGGCCCAATTTCCGGCTTGAACGTAGCAGACGATGTCATCGTGAACCTTATTGCTGTCTCCAACACCTTGGGCGGCCGTTTTGCGAAGATTTCGAGCTCTTTCCTCTATCACCATGCCTTCCTCCATGGGAAAAGAGTGAAGGAGACTCAGGCGGTACCCTTCTCAGAATCGTGAGTGCTAAAATGGCGCCTTTACTATGAGGGAGCTCGATCATGTTCTCGTGTTGTTGTTGTAGTGGTCTTCAGTCCTGAGACTGGTTTGATTCAGCTCTCCATGCTACTCTATCCTGTGCAAGCTTCATCATCTCCCAGTACCTACTGCAGAGTACATCCTTCTGAATCTGCTTAGTGTGTTCATCTCTTGATCTCCCTCTACGATTTTTACCCTCCACGCTGCCCTCCAATACTAAATTGGTGATCCCTCGATGTCTCAGAACATGTCCTACCAACCGATCCCTTCTTCTAGTCAAGTTGTGCCACAAGCTCCTCTTCTCCCCAATTCTATTCAATACCTCCTCATTAGTCACGTGATCTACCCATCTAATCTTCAGCATTCTTCTGTAGCACCACATTTCGAAAGCTTCTATTCTCGTCCAAACTATTTATCGTCCATGTTTCACTTCCATACATGGCTACACTCCATTCAAATACTTTCAGAAACGACTTCCTGACATTTAAATCTATACTCCATGTTAACAAATTTTTCTTCTTCAGAAACGCTTTCCTTGCCATTGCCATTCTACATTTTATATCCTCTCTACTTCGACCATCATCAGTTATTTTGCTCCCCAAATAGCAAAACTCCTTTACTACTTTAAGTGTCTCATTTCCTAATCTAATTCCCTCAGCATCACCCGATTTAATTCGATTACATTTCATTATCCTCGTTTTGCTTTTGTTGATGTTCATCTTATACCCTCCTTTCAAGACACTGTCCATTCAGCTCAGCTGCTCTTCCAAGTCCTTTGCTGTCTCTGACAGAATTACAATGTCATCGGCGAACCCCAAAGTTTTTATTTCTTCCCCATGCATTTTAATACCTACTCCGAACTTTTCTTTTGTTTCCTTTACTGCTTGCTCAATATACAGATTGAATAACATCGGGGATAGGCTACAACCCTGTCTCACTCCCTTCCCAACCGCTGCTTCCCTTTCATACCCCTCGACTCTTATAACTGCGATCTGCCTTCTGTAAAAATTGTAAATAGCCTTTCGCTCCCTGTATTTTTACCCCTGCCACCTTCAGAATTTGAAAGAGAGTATTCCAGTCAATCCTCCGCCCCAGGGTCGGACAATATTCACATTGAAATGTTGCAGAACCTCTCTCTTGTGGGCAAGCGCTTTCTGCTTCATACGTACAACCACATATGGGCAGAGGGCTTGTTTTCCACACGCTGGCGTGAAACCACTGCCATACACATACCTAAGCCCGGTAAGGTCAAACACTTTCCTTCTAGCTACGTCCCCATTTATCAGACCAGCTGTGTTTGCAAGATGATGGTACGTATGATTCATGTCCTACTGGTATGGTGGCTCGAGTCTCGCAATTTCTGCAGTTCACCATCTCGTCATTTTGTCCATCCATGTCATGAACGGCCTTCGGCGAAAATCGCAGACTGTGTGGCCGTGTTTTTTGATTTGGAGAAGGCCTACGAAAACTGCTGGAGGACTGGTATCCTCCGTCATCTCTACACGTGGGGCTTACGAGGCCCCATGCCTCGTTTCCTTCAAGAATTTTTATGAGACCGAGTTTTCAAGGTGCGTGTGGGTTCTGCCTTGTCGGAAACCTGTATCCAGGAAAACGGTGTGCCTCAGGATTCCGTCCTGAGCGTCATCCTCTTTGTTATCACCATTAACCCTATAATGGCCTCTCTCCCCCCAGGAATCTCCGGCTCCCTTTTTGTTGACGATTTTGCCATATACTACAGTTCTCCACGGACTTGCCTCGTCGAGCGGCGTCTTCAGCGATGTCTCGATCGTCTTTTCTCATGAAGCATCGACAGTAGCTTCCGTTTTTTCACTGTAAAACAGTTTGATTGAATTTCTGGGGGCGCAGTTACTTTCTTCCACGGTCTTTACATCTTAGACCTGTTACTCTTCCGTTCGTTGGATGTACGAAATTCCTGGAGCTCATTCTCGATAGCAAGCTTTGTCCTCCCACGTGTCTTACCTTGCACCCCGCTGTATGCGGTCGCTCAGTCTCCTACGTGTCACCAGCGCTACTTCCTGTGGAGCAGATGGAACTACCCTTCTACGTTTTTAGCGGTCCGTGGTCCCCTTCTACACTAGACTACGGATGTTCAGACAATGCATCTTCACGTCCGCCCTCTTCCGCCCGGTGGCTCAGAACAGGATTCGTGGTCACAGAGCCTGTTGCCAGGCTAACACTGTGTTGATCTAACACAGCAAAGCATCCTCATACGACGGAACCGAACAGTGAGCCAGAGACTACACAATGAAATCACCAGTCTTAAGAACACAATTATAAACATGGCTGTGAGACGCAACGGTACAACAATATAATTTTTATAATACAGAAAGCCGGTTGCAGCACGATTTTACTTAAACCTGGATTTTCATACAGACTTTGGGTATCTTCATCAGAAAATTATAAACAGCTAGCTAACAAGATTACAAAAGTATTAACATAGAGAAAAACCAAGAATACAGATTATTATACCGAAGGGATTTATGAGGAGACTATACTTACTTGTAGTAAGAGATGAAATGATTTGTTCGTAAACCTCTTCCTCTGTTACCACAGGTGTGTAGAGCCTCCACTAGATATGTTCGGTGTAATAACCTTGTATCTCGTTTCCTCTCTATGTTTGTGGTTTTGTAATATTTTAGGTAGATGTTTGGATTTTCTGGTGAACACACCAATAGTCGGGGTCGAAGTCAGGTTAAAGTACAATCTTCTTGCAAACGGCAGGTTATTTTACACAAATTATATTAAGCACAATGATAGAGTATCATCACATATTCACATGAAGTATGGCAGAATGACGTGTAGTTAACTGGTGCAGATGCCATGAAGTGTCCTCAAGCATCTGAATAACACTTGGTAGTGTGATACAATAAATTCGCCGGTTTCTGGCGTCTTAACGTTGTATTCGTTGTATTAGCCGGAAAAATCTTGAAGTGCACGACTCGTCCATTATCTTATTATTAAGTATATATATATATATATATATATATATATATATATATATATATATATATATATATATATATATATATATGTGTGTGTGTATTTTAGAATGGATCTAGGAAATAATTCTGAAATTGACTGTGCCATTGTGCTCTTGCTCGCAATAATTGTCACTCGTGTTATTCTATGAGACTCTGTCCTTCCAAATCTAAGTGCTATAGGTTTAGTCAAATGTTCACGAATGATACCGGAGGATCCCATTTGATGGATCTCAAATGAAGTAATCAGATTACTTGATTAATTTGCATTTCTTCTTGAAAAATGTAGGAAATTGTCTAAATGGCTATAACTGAACTTATTGATGCTGTTCCGCATTACTGCAGACTGACTTTGTTGAAGACGAGAAGGTTAACAAGAGCAAAAAAGGAGTTTACGGTAAATTATAACGCCTTCTTTGATTCTAGATAAAATGGTGAATCCCTGCTATATCCCTTTCTTCTTTAAGTATGGGATACGTAGCACTAATCACGTTACAACTGCCTGCATTCTAATATTTTCACATTTAATCGTTTGTCACGAATCTTGAATACTATATGTAACAAATCTGACCGTGTGAATGTTAAAGACACTAAGTAAGCTTAGTATAAGTTATGGTAGGGGTCGACTAACGTTTCCTCTGATGGAACACTTTAAGAATCCAGTTACCGTGATGGAACACCTTTTTTATATTCTGGGTTAACAAAATATTAAAAATGAGAAAAACCTGTTGTATTCAGCGATTATTTTAATTTTAAAACATAAGTAATAACACAGAAATAATAATATTTTAAGAAAATAAATATTATCGCTAAAATGTCGAAAAATCGGCGTGTTATTAATAATATCTTACGAACACGTGTTTATTTCCGGTGGAACATGAGTATTCTGGAGAAAACTCCAGAAATCGCTCCAGAATTCGCTCCGCTACAGGCCGTCCGTTATGAACAGGTGATCGATCGTGTTGAAAGATGCTATCGCCATCCCCGAATTGATCTTCAACAATGGGAAGAAAGAAGGTGCTTAAAACATCAATGTATGCCTGTGCCGTGATAGTAACACGTAAAACAACAAGGGGTGCAATCCCCCACCATGAAAAACACGACCACACCATAACACCAGCGCCTCCGCACTACACACGCTGGCAGATGACGTTGACTGGGCATTCGCCATACCCACACCCAGCCATCGGATCGCCGCGTTGAGTACCAAGATTCGTCGCTCCACACACAGTTTTTACACTGTTCAATCATCTAATTTTTACGCTCCTTACACCAAGCAAGTTGTCATTTGGCATTTACCGGCGTGATGTGTGGCTTATGAGCAACCGCTCGACCATGAAATCCAAGGTTTCTCACGTTGCTCCTAGTACTTGCATTGGATCCTGTTGCAGTTTGGAATTCCAGTGTGATGGTCTGGATGGATGTCTGCCTACTACATATTATGACCCTCTTCAACTGTCGGCCGTATCTGTCAGTCAACAGACGAGGCCGGCCCGTACGCTTTTGTGCTGTACGTGTCTCTTCACGTTTCCACTTCACTATCATGTCGGAAGCACTGGCCCTAGGGATGTTAAGGAGTGTGGAAATATCGCGTACAGACGTATGACACAAGTGACACCCAGTCGCCTGACCACGTTATGACTACTGAGGTCGCTGATATGGAGTACCTGGCAGTAGGTGGCAGCACAATGTACGTAATATGAAAAACGTATGTTTTGGGGGTGTCCGGATACTTTTGATCACATAACGAAGATAATACCTCATATTTTAATTTGAAAAAGAGAGATTCATTATGTGTTTATGTCCCCATGCCTCTGACCAAGTGGACTTCGCCTTAACTTAAATTCATTTCCCTGTTTTGTCGAATTAGGAAACGTAGAGTTATGCTGTAAGTTTTCATAGAATTGTTGCTTTATGAAGCAATTTTCCTGTTATGGAACGAGCATTAGGGAATGCCAATTTCTGTAATTGAATTTTGTTGGTACCTACTTCAGCTGCACTGTGATAATTAAAAAAATAAGACTCATCTGCTAAACATTTCAGCCATCTAACCAAAATATGGATATTAAATGTATATCTTAATCCAAAGAATGTTTTAGTAGGCCTTTTGATTTCATCAGATCTTATAAAAGGAAAAAGGCAGTAAGTTAAATGGATTTAGAGTTGTGGTACTCATTACATAGATATAAATGTATAACATTAAGTAGCATGTTTCAATTTACCAACATTCATTTTCAGAAGGGTAGAAACACTTATTTGAAGTTGGATACATTGATTGACATTGCAATAACCGTTGAATCATTTTGCATAGCCCATAAAATTGAGGACTATTTGAAGAGTTCAGCTCATGAGTAAAACGTGGCAGTAGAACAAATGAATTACTATTTACTTTATTCTTGTGATTCTTTTTTTCAGTGATTTGTCCACATCTTTATTTCAGCTGCCTGCGAACCCAATAGAGCAAGCAGCTGACATGGAAGAACAGTACGATTTCGACAGAGATTTAATTCATAACCATAATAAACAACTTACTAGAGATGACTTTGTCGCAATTGTTGAAGATTTACCTGCAGAGGAATTTATGACATCAAGGATGTTGGCATGTAGAATGGCGTCGTCATATTATGGACGTGTGTCAACGAGAGCAAGAGGTAAGTAACTCAAATAGTTGACAAATTTATCTTTTGAAGCTGATAATAAAAATTGTGTTAGAAAAAAGTAGTGATGTGTTTCATTAGGAAATATTAAGATTATATGTCGTGTTTTTCACAAACTGATGATAAATCTGAAGTGGACTAGTGGAATGTGTGTTGATGGTCAGTAGCTTTCTAGTTAATTTACAGAAATAGTAACTGTGTTGTTATTTAGTCTTGGGAGTATTGAATCTGTCATAATATCCAGAGCTATGACAGCTTCTCCAATGAGGTGGCATATCTTTGGGATTAAAAATTTGGAGAGTAAGATTAAGCACAATGCATTCAAAATTTGACGTCGGAGCCTGAGATCAATCACAACGCATCTAGCATGGGTGGTACCAAGCGAACAACACGAGCAGCTACTCCAGCAAAGGCGGCGTTTGTGTTTAGTGTACTTTGCATTTCCCGCTGGGTCCTGGTCAAGAACACCGGCGCACGCTGTAACGTTGTGGAACGTTGCATCTTACAGTGAGTTGCGATATCAACACAGTATGGCAAATGGCGACATTCGTATATATCTCCGTGCAAAAAATTAAAATGAAGAGTAGCCACCATCAAGGAGAGGTATGCTTAGAGTGCTGAACAACAAAAGCGTATGCCACGAATGTCCTGGGAAGCAGTGCTATAAGGCTGTTAGATGATAACTAGTGTCAGACTGTGCTGAGTGCTTTCTTTACGTTTCGTAAGATTCGAATAATCTAGTTTTGAAGGACCTCCAGAAGATCGAACACATCTTCCGGCAAAAGAGTTCGAGAACGTACTCACTCCCTCTATTAGCAGTTTGAGAAACGCGCAATGAACGTCAGATGCTGTGGAATATTTTCACTGACTTGAAAGAGAAGAGGACAGGATATTTAAGAATCCTTATAAAGAGGAGGCTGTAGGAGCTGTAGCGAAATCTGATATACAGGGTGTTACAAAAAGGTACGGCCAAACTTTCAGGAAGCATTCCTCACACACACAAATAAAGAAAAGATGTTATGTGGACATGTGTCCGGAAACGCTTAATTTCCATGTTAGAGCTCATTTTAGTTTGTCCTTCCACCTACGCTCAATGAGCACGTTATCATGATTTCATACGGGATACTCTACCTGTGCTGCTAGAACATGTGCCTTTACAGGTACGACACATGTGGTTCATGCAGGATGGAGCTCCTGCACATTTCAGTCGAAGTGTTCGTCCGCTTCTCAACAACAGATTCGGTGACCGATGGATTGGTAGAGGCGGACCAATTCCATGGCCTTCACGCTCTCCTGACCTCAACCCTCTTGACTTTCATTTCTGGGGGCATTTCAAAGCTCTTGTTTACGCAACCCCGGTACCAAATGTAAAGACTCTTCGTGGTCGTATTGTGGACGGCTGTGATACAGCACGCCATTCTCCAGGGCTGCATCAGCGCATCAGGAATTCCATGCGACGGAGGATGGATGCATGTATCCTCGCTAACGGAGGACATTTTGAACATTTCCTGTAACAAAGTGTTTGAAGTCACGCTGGTATGCTCTGTTGCTGTATGTTTCCATTCCATGATTAATGTGATTTGAAGAGAAGTAATAAAATGAGCTCTAACATGGAAAGTAAGCGTTTCCGGACGCATGTCCACATAACATATTTTCTTTCTTTGTGTGTGAGGAATGTTTCCTGAAAGTTTGGCCGTACCTTTTTGTAACACCCTGTATGTAAGGCAACCAATCATAGTCCCCCAAACAGACTCAACTGTTTGGGGGACTATGATTGGTTGCCTTACATATATCGCCGTGCAAAAACATAAAATGAAGAGTAACCACCATCAAGGAGAGGCATGCTTCGAGTGCTGAACAACAAAATCGTATGCAACTATATTTACCATCGTGTTGAGTATTTTATAGAATGAAAATTAATTTTGACACCACTACAGTATGTCCAGGGAATGCAGGAAGCGTGAAGTGGTCAGTAATGAGTATGACTGAGCCAGTAGTTGCAACAGGGAATTACAGCAAATAGACTTTCCTACAGTTACATTTCATTCGTTGGTTCTCATAGAAGACATCTAACTTGCACACTCAGCTTGGATTGGAAGATGTGCTATTCATTTCGCATGCAAATGAACATATGAAGGGCAAGACGTACAGAGGCCAGGATGAAGAGCATATTGTGCATAGAGCACATAAGCATGGTATGCCGTATTCACCCATATAAGAATATATTTGCTGCTCTGAAAAGTAAGCAGTTTGAGCAGAAGGTATTCAGTCGCTCCTTAAGGATGATATACGCAGAATTAAAATATTAGGAATAGGGTTCTATATGTATCATATGTGTCATTTCAGCACCGATTACGCCTAAATCTTCCATCGTTTATGCTAATTTAGCCTTAAGTAACTCATTTTGTGAGAAACCAAGACGCATATCATCGAAGTTGAACTGTGGATTATTTATAGTGCGCTATATACAGATTTATCCCTTAACACATCCTCTTTCTTAATTTACAAGGCAAATTAATCCAGGATTTTGAAAGTTCTTAATACATAAAGAGGATTTATTAAATAGGAATTTGATTTCACTGTTTAATTTCTTTGCAGATGAACTGCGCAAAATTTTGAATCCGTTCAGCGTGGACGGTAACTTACAAGTGATAGGAATTGCCGTTACAATATTAACTTGCATTGAAAATGAGGAGATATTCAGTCCTACAATTCGTATTTTACAACTTCGGAGAAATACGCAGAGGAAGAATAGGTAATATATTTTAACATACATGTCTCACATTAATTGTTGTTAGCACAATCACACCAAATAGTTTTTTCCACACAAAGTTGGTTTGTTGAACACGAGGGACATTGGGGTGAACAGTAGAAAATGAAGATGTGATATTACTAGTAAAAAAAATCACAGCTTCGAAAACATAAATATATCTACGTATTTAGAATTGACCAATAACGCAAATACAGATCAAGTCAGTGCAAATTTCCTCGTGCTACGTTACTGGAGTTTAGATCCATTCATCAGACCTCCCGTCCAACAATGTGGCATATACACGCCTAGCAACATTGATGCAGCATCGTCGTTAGCACAACTGCACTAAATTGTTTTTTCCACACAAAGCTGGTTTGTTGAACACGTGGGGCATTCCTCGTAATCACGCGCGTGTTCATCTTTAGATCTTCAAGGGCTTCAGTTGTTACCAAAAGCATGTGAAACTATTGTAGAATATACTGAATGTTTCAGTTGGTCCATACATTTAAACGTAATATATCAGTATTTTCGTGGAACAAAGAATTCGACTGACAGTTCTAACATTCTGCGTGGTGTCTGTTTGTTCTATAGCGTGCCTCCCTACCACTTTCGCGCAACGACGCTCTGAGCGTGTTTTTTAGGGAATTGACTAGTTTGAACCTGGGACCTGTTGCTGGTAAGGAGACGCCAGACCACACATGACATCTAGAGTTCAGAAGAGTTCAGTGAGACTAGCGATGATATAATCAAATACTTAATGATTTCAGCGTCAGCTCCACTGCACTCCCCGTAAAAGAATCTTAATACTAACTAAATTTAGTGGAAGGGGTTCAAGGCTTTCCTATTTTTAGTTAGCTGGTAAAATAACGTCGAAAAAGCAGTTAAGTTTACCATTGGAAATTTTATTCTACTCACAAAACATTGTTTATAAATTGCACTATTGATAAAAGAAAATATTTTAATACAGGATGATAAAAACAAACTGCGTTCAACAAAAATGTGAACGAATATTCCCTGAATGGGTTTCCAAGTTCCATAATGGATCGAAGGATGACCTATGCCTTATCACATCTATAATCTAGGTTTAAGTTAAGTTTCATAAAATTACAGGGGCTGATGTGGCTTCTCAATAATTGTATAACAGAAAAATCATCGCGTTTCAGATTTTAACTTCTAATAGCAAATGTGAATACCACGAAGATTAAGCGACGATCGACACTAGTATTACGCAAAAAGGGGATGTAACAGATGAGACTTCTGCAGTTCTGAGTGAAGCTTTATGCGCCCTTATGCGGCATAGCATGCATTCATTACCTTGTCGTTGGTTACGCTGCGTCAGGGAGCGGCGGGCGGTGCAGCTCCACACACCTCGCCGTCTCTGAAGCAACTCTCTCTAACCTCTCCTTACTACAATTTACCGAAGTTGGTTTAAGAAAAGTTATCTGGCTGTGTTTTCAACTGACCAATCAGTGTCTCAGTGTTAGCCTTAAGCTCCGCCTACAAAAATTCTGTCTATCCAATGAGAAACATTATACTTTTCATGGTGGGGCAATGTTTTTAATGTTTGCTACGTAACAGAGACGCGAAAAAGTCTCACGTTAAAAAACTTGCAGCTGGTGTGGCCCTTTTAGTGTTATCGTAAGATCTATACTGTTCTTCTGGAGGGCTCTATCTTCTAACATGGGCTGGGGGGTGGTCTTGGCGGTCGCCTCGAAACGTGGGTGTCCGTCCCTTATCGTAGGGCCTTCTAGCTTACACGATTTTGCTCTCCGCTTCTGTTCTCATTTCTCCCCTCGGAACTGCGTCTGTTTCACGGTGGGAAGGTATGACATGCATTTAGGCGTTCTTGTGTTAGTCTGTGGTATTTCATTTGCTCACTCGTTGATCGTATTACTTTGGTTAATTTAATGTCAGGATTTATTAGGAGCTATGTGACATACTGCCGGATTTGCTATAACTCAGGGTTTTCATGGAAGGTGTTGGATTTGCCTGACACCTTACACAGTATCTTCTTCTTCTGATTCTTTGGTCTTTCCAGTTCCGCTACGGGGTCGGCATTGTTATATCGTTTGTGGAAATGATATGTGACAATGGCTAGAAAGTATCTTGTTGCCAAGAGTCCGCAATGCAATGTTAGCAGACACAACAGGAAATTAACGAGAACCGGCAAATCCTTGACAGGATGAATATTGTTGTAGCTAGGCCCTCCTTAAAAATTAAGTGTTATCATTGCTCCTGTGAGTTTGTAAGCCCACGTGTAATACAGGAAGGGCAATAAAGGTTAAGTCTTATAATATCAAAGAGTCCTATGTAGAACTGATTTACTATTTAAGATCAATGCTGTTCTTGAATACGTATGGTTCCAAATGCGGCCATTAATAAAATGTTCCATATTTAGAACCTATAGTTCTAAAGGCAGCAGATAATCAAGTTGAAGAGTGCTACAATCATTTAATCGAAATAGCAGAGGAGCCATAATAGTTTCTGGTATGTTGTCATAAGACTAGGAGTACTAAACGACGTAAATTTCTGTTTCAAGGACACTTTCACAAGTGTTTCCACCGAATCATAATCTTAAAATCAAAGCTAAAAATTAACATTTGTAATCAAAAAATGAACGTAAATCACTAAGAACCATAATCCTAAAATGACAGTAAATAATTAAGAATCGTTATAAGACGATAGAAATACATTGAACTTCACTGATTATAAATCTTCCAGGAAATAAAACAGATTTAACTTTTTAAATAGTTTATTTGTTGTAGCAATTACTGTTGGTCACATAGATGCACTGTGCTCAATTGATTCTTCATATCTGAATACCTGTGCTTAACAGAGAAAATATTTCCGATGCTGATAGTTGTATTAATCCATTTCCACCATTAATTCGGCACTGGAATTAAGCCATGAGCTAGATGAAGTGGTCGGGTGAGAGGCGGTTGTGCTGAAAAAATTTCAGCCGCTTTTTCTATTACCGCCAACTCAAATTTCGTAAACAAGTCTTGGGTTCGATGCAGACCTGAAACATCTGAAGTGCTCTGGAGAGCCCGGCGGCAGGTATCAGAAGCTGACACCCCTGGGATAGCGCGGTGGCGTCTTTGAATAAAGTGATCTCACTCCGACTAACACCATCATTGGCTGACAACATTTAGACCTAGACCGAATAAAAGCATTCAGTCGGTTAAGGCCGTAAAAGTTGAGCAGAAACGCAATGAGTAATCGTTAGATACTTCTGAATTTTCGGCGTGAATAAATATTAAATGTGAAGCAAAAACGCACTATGCTTTAGAAACAACACTTACAGCTAGGTAGTTAAAAGTGGAAAGAATATTACTACGTGCCCATTTAGTAATTAACGCTACCACACATTAGTAGAGACTGAAGCTGCTTAAGGTACTTAGGCTAGGGCGCTTACTTAACGTTTGTGAACTTAAACGAGAACATCACTTAGAGCCATGGCCATAGAAACGTATATTACGTCATGCCAATCTGCACACGGCGTACCTTAATCTAGGTTTGCAGTTTAGAATGCGGAACTTAACCGCTTTATTTTTGACTGGCATTAGCCTGATGAAACCTTACAGTGGAATACTGCGGTACCCTTGCTAATAATCATCACTTTACACGGTTTTATCACTGCTGAGATGGAGCAGCTCTTGCTACAAATTTTGCTTCTGACAGCTTAGGATTCACACTGAGCCAAGCGGATACAATGCCGAAACGCATGGTGCTTCTTGGTACTTGGGACTGGTCAGACATAAGCAACACTATAATGTAGATAGACTTCGTTCAGTAACACCTACTACATTAAGAAACAACACACGACGAGAATTGTAAAGCCAAGATGAGATCGACACAATGGCACACGTTCAAAATAGTTCAAATGGCTCTAAGCTCTATGGGACTTAAAATCGAATGGCATCAGTCCCCTAGACTTAGAACTACATAAACCTAACTAACCTAAGGACATCACACACATCCATTCCAGAGGCAGGATTCGAACCTGCGAGCGTAGCAGCCGCGTGGTTCCGGACTGAAGCGCCTAGAACCGCTCGACCACAGAGGCCGGGCAATGGCACCCGTTAAAATAGATGCGCTCAGTACACAGTTAACGGCAAAACACCACGAGAATACTCAAGACATACAGTGGTCACGTCAAAGCAGCAACGTAAGGTACACAAACGTGCGTGCAATGTACACACGGGCAAGAAGGGTGAAACCCGTTCCTAATTCGTCGCCAGGCGAATCTCGCTGGTCGCTGGAACACGGCCCCGCAACTCTCACGCCCTCTGAAGATGCAAACAGAGCAGCAGCCGACCGCGTGACAGTTTGAACCACAGGGTTGCTGACAGTCTTTACTATGACGACCACATTCAGGTATACTTGCTCAAGCATCCACAACAGAACACAAGCGAGACTTATTGGTCCTTTTTTCCGGATGACTTGCAAAACTCGTTTCTCCTGTGTATCGACTGGCACCGCATCTGATATGGGCAATCAGTACAAGATTTGAGCCTGATCCAACAAAGACAACGATCTCAAAACAAATACGTAATATCTACTAAGATGGCACCTGTTCTTTCGGACATGTCCGAAAGAACAGATACCATCGGTGACCATGCAGCTCGTTAGAATGAAATTACAATGAAATAACACCCTTAGCTGATTACAGGCGTTGACATACGTCAACGGGTACAGATGAAAATGTGTGCCCCGACCAGAACTCTAACCCGGGATCTTATGCTTACATGGCAGACGCTCTATCCATCTTTCTTTTCTTTTTTTAATCTCATTTTGTTCGCTTTTGTTCGTTGCATCTGCTCGGGGCGGACGTCGTAAGACATCCGTTTAAGTTCGTTGTTGATCGATTAGCTCAGTTTTTTTATTACAGAGGGCTGCTAACCCTCTGACCGAACACGCTGAGCTACCGTGCCGGCTAGTCCATCTGAGCCACCGAGGACACAGAGGATAGCGCGACTGCAGGGATTTATCTCTGACACACCTCCCGCGAAACCCACATTCTCAACGTATTGTCCCACACTACATTCGTAGTGCCCCCACCGATTATACTCATTACTCGCGGCGCGTTGCCGATTCCCGTAAGAGTTCGGCCACTGTTTGTGCATTCGCACAGAAGAAGAAGATGGTCAAGTGGCTGGTGAGCCTTAACTATATACACTCCTGGAAATGGAAAAAAGAACACATTGACACCGGTGTGTCAGACCCACCATACTTGCTCCGGACACTGCGAGAGGGCTGTACAAGCAATGATCACACGCACGGCACAGCGGACACACCAGGAACCGCGGTGTTGACCGTCGAATGGCGCTAGCTGCGCAGCATTTGTGCACCGCCGCCGTCAGTGTCAGCCAATTTACCGTGGCATACGGAGCTCCATCGCAGTCTTTAACACTGGTAGCATGCCGTGACAGCGTGGACGTGAACCGTATGTGCAGTTGACGGACTTTGAGCGAGGGCGTATAGTGGGCATGCCGGAGGCCGGGTGGACGTACCGCCGAATTGCTCAACACGTGGGGCGTGAGGTCTCCACAGTACATCGCTGTTGTCGCCAGTGGTCGGCGGAAGGTGCACGTGCCCGTCGACCTGGGACCGGACCGCAGCGACGCACGGATGCACGCAAAGACCGCAGGATCCTACGCAGTGCCGTAGGGGACCGCACCGCCACTTCCCAGCAAATTAGGGACACTGTTGCTCCTGGGGTATCGGCGAGGACCATTCGCAACCGTCTCCATGAAGCTGGGCTACGGTCCCGCACACCGTTAGGCCGTCTTCCGCTCACGCCCCAACATCGTGCAGCCCGCCTCCAGTGGTGTCGCGACAGGCGTGAATGAAGGGACGAATGGAGACGTGTCGTCTTCCGCGATGAGAGTCGCTTCTGCCTTGGTGCCAATGATGGTCGTATGCGTGTTTGGCGCCGTGCAGGTGAGCGCCACAATCAGGACTGCATACGACCGAGGCACACAGGGCCAACACCCGGCATCATGGTGTGGGGAGCGATCTCCTACACTGGCCGTACACCACTGGTGATCGTCGAGGGGACACTGAATAGTGCACGGTACATCCAAACCGTCATCGAACCCATCGTTCTACCATTCCTAGACCGGCAAGGGAACTTGCTGTTCCAACAGGACAATGCACGTCTGCATGTATCCTGTGCCACCCAACGTGCTCTAGAAGGTGTAAGTCAACTACCCTGGCCAGCAAGATCTCCGGATCTGTCGCCCATTGAGCATGTTTGGGACTGGATGAAGCGTCGTCTCACGCGGTCTGCACGTCCAGCACGAACGCTGGTCCAACTGAGGCGCCAGGTGGAAATGGCATGGCAAGCCGTTCCACAGGACTACATCCAGCATCTCTACGATCGTCTCCATGGGAGAATAGCAGCCTGCATTGCTGCGAAAGGTGGATATACACTGTACTAGTGCCGACATTGTGCATGCTCTGTTGCCTGTGTCTATGTGCCTGTGGTTCTGTCAGTGTGATCATGTGATGTATCTGACCCCAGGAATGTGTCAATAAAGTTTCCCCTTCCTGGGACAATGAATTCACGGTGTTCTTATTTCAATTTCCAGGAGTGTATATACTAAGATCATATCTGTTCTTTCGGACATGTCCGACAGAGATAAATCCCTGCAGTCGCGCTATCCTCTGTGTCCTCGGTGGCTCAGATGGATAGAGCGTCTGCCATGTAAGCAGGAGATCCCGGGTTCGAGTCCCGGTCGGGGCACACATTTTCATCTGTCCCCGTTGACGTATGTCAACGCCTGTAAGCAGCTAAGGGTGTTCATTTCATTGTAAGAATACGTAATACAAAACACCAGGCAGGCAACCCACTAATGACTGACCCTCCACTCGGTATGCCTGTGAGAAACCAAACAAAACGTTATCGTAACTTATCACCAACCATACTTCGTTTCGGAAACGGTCGGAACCGAGCCAAACCCAATTTCCGGATACGCAATACGTGAATGACTTAGTACGAACGCAGACACACTTACGCTCACAACCACACACACACCGATACACGCACACAACCCACCGCAGACACCAGATTGTCGTTATAGACAAGAGGACACTAACTACGTGTGATAGAATATAAGTTATCTAGGCGATGCTTTCATGATCCAGAAATGATCAACAACACAAACGGACACACTGAAAAATACTCACAACTCTTTCCCTTGTTAGCAGATTACGTGATAGTAGGCAGCTCTACCTTGCTGCACGTGACGGCGGGATGGGAACCTGGCACGACATCTACAGAGGTGACTTCAGGCCTAGCGATTTAGGGAGGAAAACCTATCGCAGAAATGCTATAGGCAGCAAGTATTGTTGACTAATTCCGCTCTACTGCATGTCAAGAGAAGGAACACCACCTCTCTGGGCGCTGCATCGCCCCTCTAGCGAAACCAGTTGTCTGGGAGAGTAACTTTGACATAGAGCCCCGTGGGCAGTAGCTGGCGCAATTTTGAAATCCTCGGAGAGCAGGACAACTCGACACAGCCTCCTCCCCATTTCTCAACTTAACTGCCGTTCATTCATAAACACGCACACACGCCCCCCACCCGGCCCCCCCCTCCCCACACACACACATATAGGTACATGTACTCACACTGACAAGTGTGACACCATATTGTTGCTCTTGGAGCCTTCGGTCCAGCGACTGGTGCTATGCAGCTCTCCCTCCTGGGTTTAAAGAATAGATTAACAGGCAGTATAGAGTAGGTGAAACATTAGTTTAAGTCCTGCTAAATTATTCGCGTATAATTCATCAAGGTGATAGTAAACGCACTTGAATTCCGAAGCCGGCCGCTATTGCCCTGCGCTTCTAGCCGCTTCAGTCCGGAACCGCGCTGCTGCGATGGTCGCAGGTTCGAATCCTGCCTCGGGCATGGATGTGTGTGATATCGTTAGGTTAGTTAGGTTTAAGTAGTTCTAAGTCTATGGGACTGATGATCTCAGATTAAGTCCCATAGTACTTAGAGCCATTTGAACCATTTGAATTCCGGGCTTTGCAGACAGGCGTAGCAACACAGAGGAGGCACGCTGACTCGGCGAGTAACCACAGCACGCAGCTCGGCCTTTTTGAAATGCGACGCCTACAAAAGGGCGACTCTTGATCAGAAGACATAGTGACAACGGGAGTTCCTGCGGACCCCTATAGTACAAGTGGTGTCACAGTTCTTGCCACAGATGTTATAAATTCACTGCAGCATAAACTACTATTTACCCTTTGATGTACCTTTTGCATTTCTTGCTTTTGTGTTTTCGTTTTCTTCAAAGGCAAAGAGAAAAGGCGAAGCGGTAGCCCAGCGTAGAGTCTGCGCCTATCATGTATTTTTGATTTTCAAGTGTTAAAAAATCTAAGATGTTGAACCGTGGATTTAATTTCAAAGAATATTCTTAAAAATTTATTCTACTTACTAGCGATTCACCAAGAACATTAACAGATTTAATCACACTATGTGAGCGTGGAAGTAGTGGCCAGGGAGTAACTGATGAAATCAAAATCAAATTGCTTTTAACAAATGGGAATTTTATTCCTGAAAGCCTTTTTTTTAAAAAGAAACAGATTTAAAATTATAAGCAGAAAGCACCCTCTAAATATCAAGTTACAATTTATTCAGAGGCAGAAAGAAACAAATTTTTGAGTGTACGAGCTTTCGGACTGAGGACCTTACCGCTCCCTTTTGACACGACCGTAGTCACGACCGCTCACAACAACCTCTGAAAGACTACACTGGTGCAAATCTGCAACACACCAGATTACCTCAAAGTAAAAGTTTTAACAATTCACACAAGCACACAAACTGGGTACCCAGTAGGAGGGATGAAAATGGTACAAAACACTAAAATTAAAAGATTAACTTGCCACCGAAGGTGCAACTTGTTTTAAACTTCTAAGAAGAGTCTTACGGTGGGAGGGTGGCAACTTTATATACTAAAATGATCATTTAAATAAAAGCCCATGAAATGCAATCTTATATAAAATTGTACAAGGTTGGCCAAACGAGTTACAATGCTCTACAGTACACAGATACCGCCTCTCAAGATGATAGGCAAGATCAAAACATGTTTCAGAAAATAGGCCGTTACACTCCAAGCAATAAATTCGTTAACACACCGAATCCGACAAACATGACAGAGGCAGCTCCGAAAGACAGACAGCCACTAACTGCCTCACAAATTCGGACGAGAGCAGACTAGCAAGCTGGGGACAAGAGACTGACCCAGAGTCACCCCAGACTGCCTCCTGCCGAGTTTTTTTTTTTCTTTATTGTATTTCAATTCTCCATTGGGGTGGGCTGGCAGCAGCATATGCGCTGCTCTTCAGCGGAAAGACATAGAACAAAACAATAGAAGACACTGAAAAACAGCAAAGGAGAGAATAAGGTGAACATAGATATAAAAAAGGGGAACATCATGGAAGGCAATAGACAAAAAACGGGGTGACTAAAATGGAGATAAAAAACTGTTTAAAAGTAGCACACACAAAAAGCCACACACTGCGACGATTAAAAGAACACAAGGCACAGTATGACTGGAGCATAAAGGTATCGACGGGTGGCGTAGCACATAACGTAACACTGACGGCGAACCTCAAGGCAGTACACAATTAAAATCACACCTCTTGATGCACAGGAGAAACAGCACTAAACACAACACTGATGTGGCACACGGATGATGATCAATACAGAGGATCTGCCAGGCGCTAGGAGATGAGGGAGACCTGAAGGGAGGGAGGGGAAGAGATGGGGGAGAGGAGCGAGGGGCGCGCTGAAGAGGGCCAGGTAGGGAGGGATGTGGGAAGGAAAGGGGCAAGTATGGGGTGCAAGGTCTCAGGGGAGGGGGGAATGGAGGAAAATCCGCTCTGGGAGAAGGAGGGAAGAGGAAAAAGAGGGCCCTGGGGTGGGGGGGTGGGGGGGAACAAGGCCAGGTTACAGTTGGAAGAAAGGGTAGATGTCACGGTGAAGTTCATCTGGGAGGGGGAGGCGTTGGAAATTGCCCTGATGATGGAGATGGAGGGTGTGGATGTGGAGAGAGGGAGGGATACAACGATAGAGGCGCAGCAACCGGCGGGGGGTGGAGAGGAAGGAGGAAACCAGAGGGTGGGGGGATCAAGCCTGCGAACAATGTAAGGGATGTGGAGATGTTGGAGGAGCAGGAAGAGGTGGGGGAAGGGGATCAGTTCATACAGGAGCCGTGTGGGGGAAGGAAGGCGGATACGGAAGGCAAGGAGGAGTGCATGGCGTTCAAGGATTTGGAGGGCCTTGTAAAAGCGGGTGGGGGCGGAGATCCAGGCAACGCTGGCATAACAGAGGATAGGACGGATGAGGGATTTGTAGGTGTGGAGGATGGTTGAAGGATGCAATCCCCATGTCCAGCCAGACAGGAGTTTCAGAAGGCAGAGGCGGGAATGGGTTTTCTGCTGGATGGTCTGGAGATGAGGGGTCCAGGTGAGGTGTCGGTCGAGGGTGAGGCCAAGGTATTTCAGGGTGGGGGTTAGCTGGATAGGACGACCATAAAGGGTGAGGTAGAAATCATGGAGACGAAAGTAGCGAGTGGTGCAGCCTATGATGATTGCCTGGGTTTTGGAGGGGTTGAGATGGAGGAACCACTGGTTACACCAAGTGGTGAACTGGTTAAGGTGGGTTTGGAGGGTACATTGAGACCGTTGAAGGGTAGGATAGAGAGCCAGGAAGGCAGTGTCATCAGCATACTGGAGAAGGTGGACTGTTGGGGGTGGCTTGGGCATATCAGCTGTATACAAGAGATAAAGGAGAGGGGAGAGGACAGAACCCTGGGGGACGCCAGCCATGGGATAAAAGATACGGGAGTTGGTGTTGTGGAGATGGTGCGAGAGGAAGGAAGCGACCAGACGGACAAAATTGATAGGCAGGGCGTAGGTTTGGAGTTAAAAGAGGAGACCGGGATGCCATACACGGTCATAGGCATTTTGGAGGTCAAGGGAAACAAAAATGGCGGAGCGACGGGAGTTGAGCTGGAGGGACAGAAGGCGAACAAGGTTGAGGAGTTGGTCTTCAGCAGATAAGGAGGGTCGGAAGCCACACTGGGTAAGGGGAGGAAGTGGTGTTGAGCAAGGTGCTGATGGATACGGTGGGAGAGGATGGATTCAAAGACCTTACTGAAGATGGAGGTGAGGCAGATGGGGGTTTGTTGGGTTTGAGGAATAAGAGGACATGGGAGGTCTTCCACAGGTCAGGGTAGAAGCCAGTAGAGAGGACGACATTATAGAGATGGGCGAGGACAGTCAAGAAGGAATAGGGGCTTTCTCGAAGGTGGCAGTAGGTGACACAGTCGTGACCAGGGGCCGTGTTGCGTTTGGACTGGAGGATAAGTTTGCCTTGTGCTGTGATGGGAGTGTTGACGTCGGAGGGGGGCAACTGCCCCAAGTACTGGAGACTAGGAGCAAGTGGAGCAACTGAGGTATTGGCACGTTCCATGACGGTGGGGAAAAGAGAATAATCAAAGTGGGGATCATTGGGGATGGAGAAGACCTCGGAAAGGTGGGAAGCGAAGTTGTTGGCCTTACTGAGGTTGTCAGGAAGGGGGCGATCGTTATGGAGAAAGAGGTAGTGGGGAGCGGAAAGGGAACCAGTAAGACGATGGAAGGCGGACCAGTACTTGGAGGAGTTGGTAGGGAGGGTGGCGTTGAGTCGTGTGCAGGTCTGGCGCCAGTCTCGGCGTTTCGTTGCTGTAATAAGTTTCCGTATGTGTCGCTGTATTTGCCGGTGGCACTGGAGTGTATCCCTGTCACGAGTGCGCAGGAAGGAGTGATAGAGGCGGCGGGATTCACGGAGGAGGAGGACAGCCCATGGAGGGAGAGTGGGACGGTGTGGGTGGATGGTTTTAGTAGGAACATGGGCCTCCACGGCGTCAGTAATTACCTTCTGAAGGAAGGACGAGGCGTGGATGATGTCGTCAGGATGGCGATAGGTAAGAGGGTGGCTTTCGACCTGGATGGAGATGGAGTCCCGGTAGGCATCCCAGTTGGCACGGCGGTGGTCATGGACGACCTTGGGAGGGGGTGCAGGGTGCGGAGCCGGAGGGGGGCGGTGAGCAGACGTTATGGTGAGAAGGACAGGGAGGTGATCGCTACCTGTGGGGTCAAGGACGGCGACAGCGATACGCCCAAGGAGGTTGGCGGAGGCAATGACAACATCGGGGGTGGTGTCACTTTCGGGTCGGGTGTGCTGGGGAAGGGGAACAAGGTCACCTTGGATCGTGGAGAGGAATTGATGCCACCGCCGAAGGGCAGCAGGAGTGCAGCTATGGATGTTGAGGTCGGCGGCAATCACATAGGTGGAGAAGGTGTGGTCAATGTGTGACATGAAGTCATAAGGAAGAGGAGCAGTGAAGCGGACATAGATGGTAGCACAGGTAATGGTGAGGGAGGGGAAGAAGACACTAAGGATAACGTGTTCAGTGGGGTCATTGAGGAGAGGTTGTGGCCGGACGGGGATATGCTTAAGGTGGCCAATCGTGACTCCACCCTGCGTACGAGGACCAGGAGCGTCGGTGCGGTGGAGGATATAGGGGGAGGTGCGGATAGAACGGTGGGGCTGGAGAAAGGTTTCGTTCAAGAGGAAGATGTCGACCTGGTGGAGGGAGAGGGTGTGCATGAGGAGGTATTTGTTGGAGTGGAAGGAGCGAATGTTCTGGAAGAGGATGCGAGACTTGTGCCGCGCCATGACGGGAAGGAGGGGGGGAAGAGAGGGAAGGGAAGAGACTTAAACTAGGATGTCGAGGCGGGTCAAGTGGGCTTGGTTGTGGGAGTAAGTGGCGAAGGTGTTCAGGTGGAATACAGAGCGAGCAGCAAGGGAGATTTGCTGAAAGGTGTGGGGCCGCTGAAAAGGGTGAATGTTTTGGAGTACAATGGTAATGAATCGGATGATGTCCTCGGCCGTGGGGGGTGGACGGAGGGAATTGTTGGGATGGACAGGGGGATCGACGGGACGAGCTCATAGCGCCCCTTAAATGCACGTGAACGGCAGCCTTTCCCGCTTTCCCACCAGAGGGAGACACCACAGCTGCGATTGCCACAGCGGCGCCACCGCCAGAAACGGAGGGCGACTGCTTCACACTACGCGCTGCGGCGCGCTCTTCAAAACGGCAATTTTTACCACGGTTCAGATGTTTTTCCAGTTCCTTGGTAAGAGGAAGGACTCGCTCTCTGTTAATGAACGTAGGCAGACGCACGTTATTTTAGAGCGGGATCGGCGATACCCATTTTGGTTGTGAGAATAACTTAAAAGTCTGTATTTTTTATGCATGTAGAGAAAATATTGTGGTATTTCACCAGTGAAAAATTGAATTATTATTCCAAGTATTACTGTAATAAATAAAAATCCAAGAAGCCCACGTGTGTACTTCAGAGTTATTAAGAAGACCCATTATAAAAGAAATGATGGACACGATCAAGATTTTGTAGGTGGATACGGCTATCGGACATAGTCTTATTAATTGGTAAGCATTAATCCCCAACAAGAGAAAGACTATTTTGTTTCGTGGAACTAATATGAAAAGATTCTTTACCCACTTACAGGCGTAACTCAGATTATTGCGCTTGTCCAACAAGCCGAAAAATTAATCTCATTATTTCCATATATCTAAACATTTATTATATTTTTTTATTACATTAAAATCCGTAAACCAAATTTTGCTTGGGTACTCTGCTGCACTTTACAGTCTACATAGACTCACTTCGGGTTCTGTAAGCATTTTTTAAAGTCATCTCTGTGGAGCAGCTGATGAAGCGAAATGTGGCAAATATGAATTATTCCGTCTCCCTTACTCCACCTCTCACTTTTTTACTACTGGAGCTCATTTTATTCGGCTTGTGGTAACGGAGTGGGAGAGGAATAAACACTTTTATCATAATTGTGGCACACCGTGGATCAAATTATTGCTTTTCCACATCTGATCTGGATAATTATATGTGGAACATTCACTTGCTACTGTAACGTAATCAAGAAAGAAAGACTACTGTATCTGGACTTACTACTTTGCATCGTATTCAGGAAAGTCAGTAATGAAATTCAAATGATCGTTACAGCACTGAATGTTAGTTACGTTATACAGTGTATTTTTGAATACTGTTAATGAGTACAGGCGCGCGGCTAGCCCGCGTTCTCTTAATCTCAGGGAAAAAATGTGAAATATTGCATTAGTTTCACAAAGCAGACCTTGCCACAAAATGTGAAAATGATAAAGTCATAACAGTTATTCGTTATATTTTTTGCGGCCGCATGGAACATGTCGCACAGCACCTTCCAAATCAAACTGAGAAATGCACTTAATAATATGATATAGTCTGCCGGCACTGCTGTGAGCTGTAAGAATGTTAAATACTATGTTACCTCGCTTTACCGACGAGGCGACTGCAATGCCTGAAATAAATATTTTTTAAATGTGCCGCGTCTGCAGCCGTTGCCCTCGCAGATTGGTACAGCGGCTTCCGCTAAATTAAAAGCTGAAAATGTCTAAATTACTTACGGGACGAATTGCTGGCAACTTTACAAATTCTTTTAAAAAGATATTTGTTCAAACTCGCCTAATGTCGTATCTCAAGCTTCATGAACAAAAGACTCACGGTTAGCGTATACATTTGCTTAACACGCGAGTGTTACTCGCATAGAGTAAATATCTCTGGAGTGAGCATTCACATGCGCAGAACAGATTTTGTGTTGTCAACATACATTGCCGGCCCGGTCACGTGATCTCGTGACGTCGTGTGTTTGTCCGTATAGAGCCCTGTATATTTAGAATGTCACTTCATCCCTAGTACAGACGGATTCTTGTCGTACGTGCCGTGGATTATTTATATATGTTGCGCAGACATTTTAACAGTATCCATTTGATACCGGGAATAAACCAGCTACTTAACGTTTAAGGGCAAGCGATATTACACCCTGCTTCTTTGAGATAGGTGTCACAGTTCAGATGCACTTAATTTTTGGTAGTTTTCGGTATGATACGGCACTTTATAGTATTACGGAGCCTGACGTACATTTTTGCAGTGATAGTCTTGCAAAACGACTTCACAGTACGCTAGTACTTTTGCAATTGTCCGAAAAACACAGAATTTGCCGCAGATTAGCGATTATATCCCTGCTAATTCGTCCTTTTTTCCTGCTATTTCTGCGTATTTATTTTCTCGTTTTTGCGACCCTGAAGTATTTAACGCATTTTAAGTACTTGCTCCCAGTTTATTAAATAAATAGTAGACTGAGTAATCTATATACATAATCGACAAGTCACTGATAACTGCATGGTAGATAGTATTTTTTGAAACAATTAACCGTTCCCTTTTCACCAGCAAATTTACGAGAGGAAGCGATTGTTTGTAAGCTTTTGTACGAGCCGTAATATCTAATATATAGTCATAAAATCGTAGAAAAATAGGTCTACAGAATTAAGCCTTAATTATAATGCGTCTCGAAATTTTTAAACATATACAGTGTCTCTTGCTAATATGATAACTATAATTAGAGCTACAAGGTATGTACCCATGAAAAGTTACTATCCCTCCTTTCACATAATTTTCTTTGCATCCGTAGCAACAACAGTAATTCACCATCGCTATTACGCTATCAACAAACGGTGAAACACAACAAAAACTCTTGATATTATATACTTCAAACGCTGCAGACAGCACACACGCACAGCGAAGTCCCGAAAACACGTGACAATCCTGGTTTAATGTTGACAACATGCGCAGAACGCAATGCTCACTCCAGAGATATTTACTCTATGGTTACTCGTAACGAACCCCAAAGAGAACAAAGAAATTATTACAATGCTTTTTACTATTTATACGTGTACAGAATTGTCCTTTTTATCTGAGGCACAGATCATAATGACTAATTCATTTAACAAAATTTTCAAAGATGATAATACGTCATGGATTCAAAGTTAACAAATGCATAAAAGGTCAAATAATTATGAATGTTCTACATACACACATAGTACATTCGTGAAATGTTTACACAGTCTTACTTTATCGCTTCACTTGGTTGTGTTTAAATTATTTCTCTTTCGCCGTGTACATGGCACTGTATCGATACATGTTAACTGGTCTTACACACACGGAAAAAATTCTTTCACAGGCTTTTTATGACTGGTCAGGAGACACTACAGAATATTGTTGTAATCGCGACCGGATTTTTTTTCTTTATTGTGATTTTAATACTCGTATAACAGGTAGGCTGGCAGCAGCACAATATGCCGCTCTTCAGCTAAAGATAGTACAACAATAATACAGAGAAGACACATCAGTTGGAACAAAACGGCGGGGAAAAAACAGAAGACACATGAACATTAAAAAAAAACACATGAAGCCATTCACACTCGATGACAATCCACACTACAAACTGTTGACACGAAGCAGAAACACTGAAGATGTCGATGGCACTGGTGAACGATGGAGTGTGACGAACACTAATTATGACGACACACACGAGACACTAATGGCGATGATCTCCGGCGCGCAAATGTCCACGTAGCGTGTGCGAGTTCTGGGACCTGCCAAGTGGGGAAGAATGGTGGGGGGGGGGGGGGAGAGGGGAGAACAAAGATGCCAATGAGGAGATGGGAGGAGGATTAGAGGGACAGGGGAGGTGAAGCCCAGGGGAGGAGTGAGGAGAAATGGAGGAGGGAGGGAAGGGGGGGAGAGATGGGAGGGAGGGTGCCCAAAGGAGCAAACACAGGAAGAGGGAGGGAGAATCAAAGTTGGTAGGAGGGGTAGATGGAGGGGAGGAGGGCATCATCAGGAAGAGGGAGCTGGCGGAAGCAACTATGGGAGAGGGTAAGGAGGTGGAGAGATGAAGACCGGGTGGGACGTGGGAATACAGGCGCAGCAGCGGGCGGGAGTGGGAGAGGATGGGGGAGACAAGCAGGTGAGGAGGATCGAGTTTTCGGGAGGTGTACAGGATCCGTATCCGTTCAAGGAAAAGGAGGTGGGGGAACGGAATGAGGTCATACAGGATCTGCGTGGGGGAGGGGAGACGGAGACGGATGCGGATGCGATAGGCGAGGCGGAGAGCGTGGCGTTCAAGGATCTGAAGGGATTGGTAAAAGGTAGGGGGGGGGGGCGGAGATCCAGGCATGGTGGGCGTAACAGAGGAGCGACCGGAACGATCGCAGGCGATTAAATACACGATAGGGGGCGCCGCTATTGGCCGCTGGGACCACGTGTTCCACTGTGGCGCCCTCACACTAAAAGCGGGCCAGGAGGCGCGCGCCGCTACTGCTTATGCTACTAGGGGTCTTCGACATCCATGTCGTCTGGTGTGGATTCAAATTCCGCGGCGCGCGGTACCAGAAATATATTGCGCTGTAGTATTTCGATTATCCCTGGCAGAATCTTTTGAAATCTGTGTTACTACTGGTTAAATCTACAAGTAAGTACTATTTCTCTCATCAATTGATGTTGCTTTCTGTTGGCGTAATACGCTCTTCACGTTTCCGATTTTTGAATTTTTTTTCATAATAGCGGAGACAGATCGTGATGTGCTGCACTATCACAATACCTTTCAGAAAATGGCCGGCTTGCTGCTCTACAGTTTGGAGACATCCCCCATAGACGAAAACAGTACGCATCCTTCTGACTGTCGTATACATTCTTAAGGTCTCAGCTGTTTCAGGAGCAAGTTATCGTTACAGTACAAGAGCACAGACTGCTTGGCTTCAAATACGTATGTAAATGCACCGAAGCGCCAAAGAAACTGGTATAGGCATGCGTATTCAAATACAGAGATATGCAAACAGGCAGAATACGACGCTGCTGTCGGCAACGGCTATGTAAGAGAAGTGTCTGGTTCAGTTGTTAGATCGGTTACTGCTGCTACAATGGCAGTTTATCAAGATTTAAGTGAGTCTGAACATGGTGTCACAGGCGCCGCACGAGCGATGGGACACAGCATTTCTGAGGTAGCGATGAAGTGGGGATTCTCCCGTACGACCATTTCACTTGTGTACCGTGAATGTCAGGAATGTGGTAAAACGTCAGATCTCTCACATCGCTGAGGCTAGAAAAGCACACTGTAAGAATGGCGCCAACGACAACTGAATGGAATCGTTCAACGCGACAGAAGTGTAGCCCTTCCGCAAACTGCTGCAGATTTCAATACTGGGCGAACCATGCAAAGAAATATCATCGGTATGGGCTTTCAGAGCCGAAGCCCCATTCGCGTACCCTTAATGACTACTTCAGACATTAGTCGATATTATATCTCTTAAAAAAAAAGAAGTGTAACTAATATATTTTTAGAGGAAACGCTCTCCTAGTAAATTTGTTTGTCCTTTGATTTATCGTGATCTGTTACTGATTTTTAGTGAAGTTAGTTTTAACGTTTAGCTTTCAAAAAAATACAAAAGGGATATAATAAGCAAAATAATGAATTTCGTAAGTTGCCAATTACGTATTATATCTGGTTTTATCGAGCGCCAGGCTCCCTACAAATTACTGTAAATGCAATAGCGTAGTATTACTCAGCTCCAGTTCACTATCACAGAAAATAGATGTTTTAATAAAATTATTTCACTGGATTACTTCAATTAATCTCACTGAGTATTTTTACATAATTTCTTCCGCTCCGGCTATCAGACATTGTGCTGTGAAAAAATATTTTTAAATGTACCGCGTAATGGCGGCTGATTGTTAAGTCAGAGATCACTGTTACGCGCTCCGCAGCAGCTGGAAACATGCTAAATAATTTTCATTTAAATATTCTTTTCATAAGATAAATGTGGCGTAGGTTCTTGAAATAACACACGGAGATCACTTTATACTAATATATTCTTCCTAGGACACACTTTACACCATTAAATATTTGCCATTACGTTACGACAGAAACAAATGCTAGGGCAGCACAATAGCTTTCGTACCTTATTCCAGCTAACACCAGAACGAACAGAACAAAACAAACTAGACAGAAGAATGAGAATTGCATTGTTTTTTATACTCTTACAAAGATAATAATACTTCTTTTTAATTACTTGCACATTATAATCTCATACAATAAAAATAATGTCTTTTCTGCATCTATCGATCTATATTGTATATTTTTACAGTTAGTGTTATTACCTTTCGCAGATAAATCGATGTTTGCAGTTCATTTTGAGTCACAGTCATTTTTATTTATGTTTCACCTCGATAATGGTGAATATTGCAAAAGGGACACTACATAGACTCTATGCCACGTCGTTTGCGACACTTCAGCGTGTTCGATATTAGGCAGGTGAACAGATTTTTTGGTTCTTCAGTGTATAACAGTGTTCGTCAAGTTTTTCTGCTCAAGAGCTGACACCGACAATGCGGTGTGTTACCTCTGACAGCTTATTATTAACTGGTACCCTACATAAATTAGTACTTTAGGACTCCCCACAGACACCCTATCGTACGGGCGCAATAACCTCAAGTACTAATCGTCGAAAGTCGGCACCATCTGGAACACTTCGTGTCAATGTTCTCTGTTTCTGATTGCTGCCACCCTCAGCGACTTCCAAAAATTGTGACACTCTAATCGCCTGACGAAGTGTTGTTCGATTTACTACCTTCCTGGCCATTAAAATTGCTACACCACGAAGATGTGCTACAGACGTGAAATTTAACCGACACGAAGAAGATGCTGTGATATGCAATATATCGTTTCCAACCGATTTCTCATACACAAACAGCAGTTGACTGGCGTTGCCTGGTGAAACGTTGTTGTGCTGCCTCGTGTAAGGAGGAGAAATGCGTACCACCACGTTTCCGACTTTGATAAACGTCGGATTGTAGCCTATCGCGATTGAGGTTTATCATATCGCGACATTGCTCCTCGCGTTGGTCGAGATCCAATGACTGTTAGCAGAACATGGAATCGGTGGATTCCGGAGGGTAATATGAAACACCGTGCTGGATCCCAACGGTCTCGTATCACTAGCAGTCGAGATGACAACATCTTATCCGCATGGCTGTAGCGGATCGTGCAGCCACGTCTCGATCCCTGAGTCAACAGATGGGGACGTTTGCAAGACAACAACCATCTGCACGAACAGTTCGATGACATTTGCAGCAGCATGGATTATCAGCTCGAAGACCGTGGCTGCCATTACCCTTGATGCTACATCACAGACAGGAGCGCCTGCGATGGTGTACTCAATGACGAACCTGGTGCACGAATGGCAAAACGTAATTTTTTCGGATGCATCCAGGTTCTGTTTACAGCATCATGATGGTCATATCCGTGTTCGACGACATCACGGTGAACGCACATAGGAAGCGTGTATTCGTCATCGCCATACTGGCGTATCACCCGGCGTGATGGTATAGGGTGCCATTGGTTCCACGTCTCTTTCACCTGTTGTTCGCATTGACGGCACTTTGAACAGTGGACGTTACATTTCAGATGTTTTACGACCTGCCGGCCGTGGTAGCCGAGCGGTTCTAGGCACGTCAGTCCGGAACCACGATGCTGCTACGGTCGCAGGTTCGAATCCTGCCTCGAGCATGGATGTGTGTGATGTTAGGTTTAAGTAGTTCTAAGTTTAGAGGACTGATGACCTCAGCTGTTAAGTCCCATATTGCTTAGAGCCATTTGAACCATTTGTGTTACGTCCCGTGGCTCTAACCTTCATTCGATCCCTGTGAAACCCTACATTTCAGCAGGATAATGCACGACCGCATGTTCCAGGTCCTGTACAGGCCTTTCTGGATAAAGAAAATGTTCGACTGCTGCCCTGACCAGCACATTCTCCAGATCTCTCACCAACTGAAAACATCTCGTCAGTGGTGGCCGAGCAACTGGCTCGTCACATTACGCCAGTCACTACTCTTGATGAACTGTGGTATCGTGTTGACGCTGCATGGGCAGCTGTCCCTGTACATGCCATCCAAGCTCTGTTTGACTCAATGCCCAAGCGTATCAAAGCCGTTAGTACGGCCAGAGGTGGTTGTTCTGGGTACTTATTTCTCAGGATCTATGCTCCCAAATTGCGTGAAAATGTAATCACATGTCAGTTCTAGTATATTTGTCCAATGAATACCCGTTCATCATCTGCATTTCTTCTTGGTGTAGCAATTTTAATGGCCAGTAGTTTATTTACAAATTCTCAATACCATCAAGAGAAAAAAACCTTACCTTGGCTATATATTTCCCAGCAACAAGTATCACCTATTGCAACTAATAGTTTGAGGAAATTTTGACGGCAGGTGTAGTCCAGGACGAACTAGTTCCTAGCTGAAGAATTTAAGCTCCTGTTTTGGAATGAGCACAGAAACGCTACAGACAAACAAGAGATCATTGTAACCATCACCAATATACTTGAAGGTGGGGGTACTTCAAGGAGAAGAAGGTAATGTATATCTATTAATTAATTAAGTTGAGGCATTGAAGATTCCCTATGGCCCATCAACTATCCCCCTCCCCCTCAAAATTGAATGGTAAAGGTCGCATTGCAGTGAATACATGCCTAACCCAAGACACTGGTGTTTAATTTTTTAGGTGAAAAGTAAAAGTTTTACAGAAAAACTAATTACATAGATGGAAGTAGCTCTGCTTCTTCTACATAAAAATTTTTTTTCAAGTACATTACATGGCTTGAAATTTCCCTCGCTGTGTATTGTATGGTACAAGTTCTGTGGAGCGACCAGCATGCCATGTTTCAGTGGACAATGCAATAGGTATACTTATCGATGTTGTTTCACACTGTCGTCCCAGTGTGAACCATTTCAGTTACTTCCACTATGTCTCTATGTACTCTGCGAAACTGGGTTGCTGCAGCATTATACCACAGGTTACGCTGCATGTCATATCGCATACCCTGATTCTGAACTTCGCTTACTGACATTTGTCACCCATTATAATATTTACTTTATACTTCTTTGTGGATTTGTTTTCTGCTCGCCGGGCCCTCCTCAGATAACTTAAACCTAAACAGGTAGTCCACACAATGCCAGTGAGTGCCTCTAGCAGCGCAAAGATTGGCTTGCCAAAGATATCTGACCGTTTATGACCATATATATACATAGATCTTGCATTACACTACACTCAAAAGTTGAAAGTATACTACAGTACAGTCCAAAAACAGTACACAAATGAGACTAGAATGGTATATGGACAAAATAAGCGGTGAATGAAACGATAAATAAAAAAATGGGGAAGGGAGTGGGAGTGGGGGGCGGGGGGGGGGGGGGGGCAACACGACGTGGCATGCACTCGACTAATGTCTGAAGTAGTGCTGAAGGGAAATGACACCATGAATCCTGCAGGGTTGTCCATAAATTCGTACAAGTGCGAGGGGGTGGAGATTTCTTCTGAATACAACTTGGCAAGGCATCCCAGATATGCTCAGTAATGGTCATGTCTGGGGAGTTTGGTGGGCAGTGGAAGTGTTTAAAGTCGGAAGAGTATTGCTGGAGCCACTCTGTAGCAGTTCTGGGCGTATGGTTTGTCACATTGTGCTGCTGGAATTGCCCAATTCCGTCGAAATGCACAATGGACATGAATGGATGCAGGTGGTCAGACAGGGGATGCAGGTGGTCAGACAGGATGTTTACGTATGTGTCACCTGCCAGAGTTGTATCTAGACGTATGATGGGTCCCAAATCACTCCAACTGCAGACGCCCCACAGCATTACAGAGCCTCCACCAGTTTGAACAGTCTCCTGCTGACATGCAGGGTCCATGGATTCATGAGGTTGTCTCCATATACCCATACACGTCTATCTGTCTACAATTTGAAACGAGACTCGTCCGACCAGGCAACATGTTTCTAGTCGTCAACAGTCCAATGTCAGTGTTGATCGGCTCAGGTCAGGCGTAAAGCTTTGTGTCATGCAGTAATAAAGGGTACAAGAGTGGGCCTTCGGCTGCGAAAGCCCATATCGATGATGTTTTGTTGAATCGTTAGCATGCTGACAATTAAAGGCCCAGCATTGAAATCTGCCGCAATTTGCTTAATGGTTGTTCCTCTGCGCAGGATCTTTTTCCGGCCGCTGCGATCTCGGAGATTTGATGTTTTAGCCGATTCCAGCGGTATTCACAGTACACTCATGAAACGGTCGTGAGGGAAAATCCCCACTTAATCGCAACCTCGGAGATGCTGTGTCCCATCGCTCGTGCACAGACCAGGATCAAACTCACTTAAATCTTGATAACCTTCGATTGTAGCAGCAGTAGCCGACCTAACAACTGCACCAGATACTTGTTTCCTTATATAGGCGTTGCCGACTGCAGCGCCGTACACTGCCTGTTTACAGGTCTCTGTATTTGAATACGCATGCCTATACCAGTTTCTTTTGCGCTTCACTGTATTTATACCAAGAACGTTATCTTAGGATGAGAAAAATATGAACTGGCCACATCAACTTTTGTAAGCGTCATAAATGAAACTACGAGAGGTTTTCAAAAGTTTTGAACAACACTGTGGGTATAATTGAAGTCTTTATTGAAAAGTAATTACCAGCGGTCTGACCACAACTATCCCACTGTTTCATGAGCCGAAGGATTTCCTTTTCATTGAATTCTTGTGGCTGTGACTGGAGCGAGTCCTCCACTGTGTGCTTCAGTTCGTCGTCTGAGCTGAAGCACTTCCCTCTGAAGCGTTTGTCTAAGCGACCAATCACATGGAAGTTGCACTGCTACATGTTCGGACTGCAGTGTATATGCTACAGCTGTTCCCACTTGAAATTGACCATTATACTCTGTGAGATCTTGGGGGCGAATGGACGCTCGTTGTCGTGGAGTAGAGTCACTCCCCTTACTGAGCAGCCCAGGCCATATGCTCATGGACTTACGTGGGCTACGCAATGTCTCACAGTACACTTGACTGTTAATGGTTTTTCCGTGCTCAAGGAATCTGATGACGTCAGACACTGGACGTTGAAAGATACGGTGAGAACATCTTTCCTACTGATGGTACAGCTCTGAATTCTTTAGCGAGAGGTGATGACTAATGTTTCCACTGCCTAGATGTCTCACCACGTTATCCCAAAGTGGAATGAGTAAATTGTGACATCTTCTCTGCTGCTGCGAGTCTAGGTCTTGCTCCAGTTCTGTTAGTTCTTGACCTTAGTTTCTCAGGAACTCGTAATTTTTGGATAATCTTGCACAGGAGACGACACAACAATTAACTGATACTTTAGCCACATCGATATTTGAAAGTCAGTACCATGATAAAATCACTGATATCTGATAAATATAGTCTCTTCTAGGAACTGATCTTTAATTTTTCAAGTTTCATATCGTTGAAAACAATGCTGGCCAGACATATTACAAGAACACGACAAACTGCAATATAGCGAGACAAGTGAACTGCGCCTAATCTGCATATGGCAAATTGGGCAGTTAATACTACTGTATAAATCCATTGCCTATAAAGGTCCACAAAACCGTGTCAAATTAATTATTTTTTAATTAAATCATTTCCATTAAGACTTGAAAATATTAATTATTTGTCCAGTTATACTCACATGTTTTCGCAGGTTGAAGCTTTCCCACATAAAAACCCATATTTTCTCCCTTTACAATGTATTTCCATAAATTAGAATCTTTCCAGGACAATAATAGACTACAGTGCTTTCGGAACGACACACGAGAATACAAGGAACCAGAAGAGGGAGAGAGAGTAACAAAGGGTTTCATCGATATTTATAAGAAAATCAAAACAGAAAGTGTCACATCCTTAGCTCTCGTAGCCCATAGTTTCTTAGGAATCTAATTATTTCAATATTAGTGCTATATGTTAAATATTTGTTAACTTCTTCAGGGATATGGCCATTAACCTTATGCTGAATCAAGACCACCTACAATACATCAGACCACAACACAGAAACCAAGATGGCGGCCGTCTTAGGCCAAGTATTTCAGCGCTACCCTAATTCGAATAATTTACAAACTTCATAAATGGAAAGTAGATTCTAAATTTCGTAAGAAATGTATTGTTATGCATTTTTCTATCTTCAAACTTAAATAAAAAGTTGTCACTAAAGCCACAAATTACGTAATGAGAACTATGACGAAGTAAAATTGTGAGATGCAACTCAAAATCAAATCCAAAACACTACTACAAAACACATGTAAATGGCATATTTGGACACTAATAATAATTTGCACAATAGAAGCTACATAACAATAATAAATGAAGTGTGTGACTAAAGCACAAAATTGTATCAAACAATATGCAGTTAATTCTAGTCACTGTCATTACGTAATATGTTAGAAGTGTTTGATTTTGAGTACCTGTTGGATTTATTTGCTTCTCAGCTTGGCCACTTTGAGTTTTGTTATTTTTGCTGCAATGTCTTCATGAGTTCCTCTTTTTTGTTTGACTAGTGTTCGAGCAATTTCCTTTGAAACACACTTTGCATTCAACAGTTTTGTGTAATTATTAATAAAAATACACTCCTGGAAATTGAAATAAGAACACCGTGAGTTCATTGTCCCAGGAAGGGGAAACTTTATTGACACATTCCTGGGGTCAGATACATCACATGATCACACTGACAGAACCACAGGCACATAGACACAGGCAACAGAGCATGCACAATGTCGGCACTAGTACAGTGTATATCCACCTTTCGCAGCAATGCAGGCTGCTATTCTCCCACGGAGACGATCGTAGAGATGCTGGATGTAGTCCCGTGGAACGGCTTGCCATGCCGTTTCCACCTGGCGCCTCAGTTGGACCAGCGTTCGTGATGGACGTGCAGACCGCGTGAGACGACGCTTCATCCAGTCCCAAACATGCTCAATGGGGGACAGATCCGGAGATCTTGCTGGCCAGGGTAGTTGACTTACACCTTCTAGAGCACGTTGGGTGGCACGGGATACATGCGGACGTGCATTGTCCTGTTGGAACAGCAAGTTCCCTTGCCGGTCTAGGAATGGTAGAACGATGGGTTCGATGACGGTTTGGATGTACCGTGCACTATTCAGTGTCCCCTCGACGATCACCAGTGGTGTACGGCCAGTGTAGGATATCGCTCCCCACACCATGGTGCCGGGTGTTGGCACTGTGTGCCTCGGTCGTATGCAGTCCTGATTGTGGCGCTCACCTGCACGGCGCCAAACACGCATACGACCATCATTGGCACCAAGGCAGAAGCGACTCTCATCGCGGAAGACGACACGTCTCCATTCGTCCCTCCATTCACGCCTGTCGCGACACCACTGGAGGCGGGCTGCACGATGTTGGGGCGTGAGCGGAAGACGGCCTAACGGTGTGCGGGACCGTAGCCCAGCTTCATGGAGACGGTTGCGAATGGTCCTCGCCGTTACCCCAGGAGCAACAGAGTCCCTAATTTGCTGGGAAGTGGCGGTGCGGTCCCCTACGGCACTGCGTAGGATCCTACGGTCTTGGCGTGCGTCCGTGCGTCGCTGCGGTCCGGTCCCAGGTCGACGGGCACGTGCACCTTCCGCCGACCACTGGCGACAACATCGATGTACTGTGGAGACCTCACGCCCCACGTGTTGAGCAATTCGGCGGTACGTCCACCCGGCCTCCCGCATGCCCACTATACGCCCTCGCTCAAAGTCCGTCAACTGCACAAACGGTTCACGTCCACGTTGTCGCGGCATGCTACCAGTGTTAAAGACTGCGATGGAGCTCCGTATGCCACGGCAAACTGGCTGACACTGACGGCGGCGGTGCACAAATGCTGCGCAGCTAGCGCCATTCGACGGCCAACACCGCGGTTTCTGGTGTGTCCGCTGTGCCGTGCGTGTAATCATTGCTTGTACAGCCCTCTCGCAGTGTCCGGAGCAAGTATGGTGGGTCTGACACACCGGTGTCAATGTGTTCTTTTTTCCATTTCCAGGAGTGTATTTGAAAGCACTTTAATACTTTTCTTGATTATTGTCTTTAAAGGAATGCCACATTTGCACACATCACTGAGGTTACTAACGGCATTTTCACACAATTCAGTTCCTAAGGCAATTACTGCATCTCTCTGATTTTCAAGTTTTAGGAATTCTGGTTCATATGTGCTGCTAATCAGAACTATATATGTATATATATATATATATATATATATATATATATATATATTACAGAACTATATTTATATATATTACAACACAAGGAAATCATTATAGAAGGACACTTCAATCCCCCACGATTCAGTTGGTTGAAATAGGAAAGGAGTTCTTTGGTTTCACACTGCAACAAAATTTCATCCTGTGTCTGCAACATTTCTTCACAGCCTGAACATTTTCCACCTTTTTGCAGCATCTCAAGCACTGATTTGCTTGTGTAGCTAGCAATACAAACCAAGACTTTCAAGTCTTCATCCATCATGGGAATGTTTGCTAGTTCCTCTAGAGCAGGTTCAAATTTATCTAAATTTTCATACTTTTGGTTTTTTATGCTGTAATTTACTTTTGCTGCAAAATCATTTATTGTAAATTCATCATGTTTAGTAGATATGAGCTTTAGTAGACAGATTCCATGATTTGCTCAATTGAAACATTATATGTGCAGCCACTTAGCCTTCTATAAGCTCCAAAGCATCAGTTTGTAATTTTGCTGTAAGAATATAGGACCAGTTGTAAGTGTTAAAAATGTATATGCATAACTGAACTGTTGCTGCAAGTGTGTGAGAGAAAGCAATATACGTTTCATTCCTTAATTTTCCATGAGTAGGCAATGCATGCCAGATACCAAGAAATGTTTTCAAGTTTTCAAGAAACACAAGTTTGGAGTCAGAAGGTCCAGTGATGGGGCTAGAATTATCATCTGATGTGTATTTGCCTTTCATGGGATGCTGTACATTAGAAACTGTCCACCATTTAATGATTAATTTCAAAAACTGAATAGTGCCATCAGAAATCTCAATCCCCTGACTTTTCAAAATTTCTAGTGCTGTCACATTTTTAGAATCAAAAACACTGAGAGCAAGGGTAACATTCTGTCTGTCAATAGAAGTTGGATATACTGCCTTTCTCACTAGCTTTGGGGCAAGTTTCAACAGTTTATTTTTCTCAGAATGAAACAGGTTCCTCAAATCTGAAAACTTTGCTTCACTGACAGTATATTCACATGCAGCATTCCCTTCATCACTGTGTAGAAAGGTATTGATGAAAGCAAATGTATCCTCAATATTTGGCATTATGAAGGATTCATTTTTTGCATTCAACCAGTTATTTCTGATACACTTAAGCAAGTGCACATTGTCAGACAGAAGAAAGAGAAATTTGGATGGAGCGACTGGATTTGTAATACACAGCTGTAAAGTGCCACCACACATAAGCTGATGCATTTTTCTATTAGTGCTACGGTTATCTGTTACCAGGCATATAACATCATACTGCAGCTCATGCATTAACTTTAATACATCAATTGTCATTTTCAGTAGAGTATCAGAATTAACATTTTTTACAGGAAAGAGAGCTATCACTTCTTTATAATCAGAATGTAAAGATGACGCCATGAAAACCTGCATTCTACCTGCTGTTGTAGTATCTGAAGTATTCTCAGCAACACCAAATATCTTTCCTGCCTTATAAGAGAATTTTGAATTAACATAATCTTCATCTAGCATCATTGAAATTACCTTGTCACTTCCCTGAAGAAATTTATTTTTTTCCCTCAAAAAAGCTACCTGTGATGGTCCAATACAAGGTTTATTTGGACCCATTTTGCATAGAAACTGCCTTAAATAGACAGAATGAGGTAATGTTAATACATTTGTTTTTCTCAAGTGATGGTAGGCACCAGGAAATGAAAAGCAAATGGTTGCTGCCCATATCAAAAGCTCAGGAGAATATCTACATTCCTTTGTTATTGCGAGTTGTAATTGCTCCAAAACAAATTCTATTTTAGGTGCTATTTCAGCGTCAAAATCACTACCAGCTGTTAGTGCTTGTTTGAGAACATTGACTAAAATTATAATCTTGTCAATGGTGCCAGTAGAGTTATCTGTGAAACCATTAAGGTGACTCGCCAGATTATCAAATTTCGTTCACTTGTCACATTTCAAGTTCTCTTCCTCCCCAGAGTGTAGTATCCATTTCAAGGTTTCCGTAGGCAAACACACATTCTTGTGAAACACTTTTACTTCCAAGGAACTTGATATCTTGAAGCACACTGAAACTAATTGCACATCACTGACTGAATCATCCTTTAATTTAATGAAAGATACGTAGTCATCCTTTACTAAAATTGTAAATGAACAAACATTCCTTTTCTGCACTTCGTTTTTAAAATGCTAAAAGTCAGGTATATTGTCATTTTCGCACCACTTACTGAAGCTACATTCATCACGTTCCAGTAGCTGTTGAACACGATCTTCAGGATTCTTCCTTTGCTTGGGAACTGGTACTGTGTGATAAGAAGGTTGAGTAGGAAAGATGGTTGGAGTTGCATCATTTGTTAGTTTTGGTATTTTTCGTGGCACACATATTGGTTCACTATTTTCCACAGGAAAAATGTCTTCCCTAACCACAAACTTAGGTTCAAAATGCTTAATGCGCACCACAGCTTTATCGTTCACTTCAAAATTAGCTCTATGAATTAGTTTAATCCATTTGTTTCTCAATGCTGTTTCCTTGGGAAACTTAAATGTTGAGGTATCGTATGTTTTGCCGTAATTGGATTTACATCCTGGTACACAACAGCTACGACCCATCGCAAGACCAGTTTACACTTTAAATTATGCCGAACTTACTACAGAATATAGAAAATAAATACTAGCGTAGCACTTTTGACGACATTCACAGCATATAGCATAAGTAACAGCTAGTAATAAATGATTTCGCTTCTCTTGAACGTCATGTATACAATGTGACACACACGCGTTATGGAAACACAAGCACACTGATTTGTTTCCCCACGATTGCCGCCATATTGTCAACTATCGATATCTGCCTTAAGGTCTGATTTATTGTAAGTGGTCTTGGCTGAATATATTGAAGAAAATGAGGTCCTGTAATGGGCAGTGGATACATTTGTGACCATTGTGTTCCCATAAGTTGGCTACCCTGTCCCTAGTTCATTATCTTTGACTGTTATGGAGAGAGATGTTTTTATATCTGTGGATAGTCAGAGGCCGCCTGTTGTTCAGTACAAGCATTTGAAATCATAATTTACACTTTTTTGCAGGAGAACTTTTCGTCTACATTTTTTATTGTGTGCTTTGAATATTTATTATTATAATGTTACTGTTGAAACAATGATACACTCCTGGAAATGGAAAAAAGAACACATTGACACCGGTGTGTCAGACCCACCATACTTGCTCCGGACACTGCGAGAGGGCTGTACAAGCAGTGATCACACGCACGGCACAGCGGACACACCAGGAACCGCGGTGTTGCCCGTCGAATGGCGGTAGCTGCGCAGCATTTGTGCACCGCCGCCGTCAGTGTCAGCCAGTTTGCCGTGGCATACGGAGTTCCATCGCAGTCTTTAACACTGGTAGCATGCCGCGACAGCGTGGACGTGAACCGTATGTGCAGTTGACGGACTTTGAGCGAGGGCGTATAGTGGGCATGCGGGTCGCCAGGTGGACGTACCGCCGAATTGCTCAACACGTGGGGCGTGAGGTCTCCACAGTACATCGATGTTGTCGCCAGTGGTCGGCGGAAGGTGCACGTGCCCGTCGACCTGGGACCGGACCGCAGCGACGCACGGATGCACGCCAAGACCGTAGGATCCTACGCAGTGCCGTAGGGGACCGCACCGCCACTTCCCAGCAAATTAGGGACACTGTTGCTCCTGGGGTATCGGCGAGGACCATTCGCAACCGTCTCCATGAAGCTGGGCTACGGTCCCGCACACCGTTAGGCCGTCTTCCGCTCACGCCCCAACATCGTGCAGCCCGCCTCCAGTGGTGTCGCGACAGGCGTGAATGGAGGGACGAATGGAGACGTGTCGTCTTCCGCGATGAGAGTCGCTTCTGCCTTGGTGCCAATGATGGTCGTATGCGTGTTTGGCGCCGTGCAGGTGAGCGCCACAATCAGGACTGCATACGACCGAGGCACACAGGGCCAACACCCGGCATCATGGTGTGGGGAGCGATCTCCTACACTGGCCGTACACCACTGGTGATCGTCGAGGGGACACTGAATAGTGCACGGTACATCCAAACCGTCATCGAACCCATCGTTCTACCATTCCTAGACCGGCAAGGGAACTTGCTGTTCCAACAGGACAATGCACGTCCGCATGTATCCCGTGCCACCCAACGTGCTCTAGAAGGTGTAAGTCAACTACCCTGGCCAGCAAGATCTCCGGATCTGTCGCCCATTGAGCATGTTTGGGACTGGATGAAGCGTCATCTCACGCGGTCTGCACGTCCAGCACGAACGCTGGTCCAACTGAGGCGCCAGGTGGAAATGGCATGGCAAGCCGTTCCACAGGACTACATCCAGCATCTCTACGATCGTCTCCATGGGAGAATAGCAGCCTGCATTGCTGCGAAAGGTGGATATACACTGTACTAGTGCCGACATTGTGCATGCTCTGTTGCCTGTGTCTATGTGCCTGTGGTTCTGTCAGTGTGATCATGTGATGTATCTGACCCCAGGAATGTGTCAATAAAGTTTCCCCTTCCTGGGACAATGAATTCACGGTGTTCTTATTTCAATTTCCAGGAGTGTATCTGGGAACTATTTTGTATAAATCGACTATTTACAAATGTACACATTTGTGGACACAGTGCAATAGGTAACATAACCTGAAATACAATGTAACCACCAGTGTCTCAATTATAAAATACCGTTTTTGTCATTTTGTTACTTTCATTTATTTTACAGTTTCTCTTCCAACATTATTAAAAATGAATAGAAGGAAAATATTGATCCCAGAGGAAATCTTACTCATTTCAGATTCTGCTGATGATGACAATTGTTCTGATTTGGACGTAATTACAAGTGATGAAGACAGTGATATTCCTGATGACGAGTCTGATGATGATAGTGTTGTTGATGATGACATTGTTTCTAGTGGTGATTTAGCTCTTGATAGCGCAATTCAGTCAATAACAGTGCAGACCAATAGAGCAGCTACAGGTTCCACATTTACGAATTCTCCAACATCTTCCCATATTATATGGTATCCAATCAAGGACAATGACTTCGTTGGTAACATTCTTGCATTCTGTGGCGTTTACAAAAGTTATAGTGATTCTTCAGCAGAAAAGACACCGTATTTTTACAACTGCAACATGTTCACTCCTGAAGCACTGGACGCGATAGCTAGAGGGACAACATGGTATGCTTTCTCAAATGGTGAACGCAATTTCTCTCTCTCAGTAAGTGAAATTCATTGCTCCTTAGCGATTAATTTGATTATGACATACATAAAGTACCCAAACTATCGTATGTACTGGTGAAGTAACACAGCTTTGAGAACGGATATATTTCTGACATTATGTCACTAAAAAGATTTGAGAAAATAAAGACGTATTTACATTTTGTGGACAATGACGAAATACTTGAAAACAGCACTGACATGTGTGTGAGGGTGAAACTCATTTTGGACATACTGAAAGAGACATTTTCAGGGAGAGTAACTCCTACTGAATATCAGTGTATAGATGAAGTGATTATCCCCTTCAAGGGTAGAAGCAGGGGAAAACAGTATATAAAGTCTGAACCCCAAAAGTGGGGGCTCAAATCATGAGTACACTCTAGCTCAGATGGCTAGATAACATTTGTTGAGATGTACCAAGGGACAAGACAGAAACAGAAAAACACACTGAGCCCTAACTTTGGTCCTATTGGAAACACTGTTGTAAGATTGTGCCAGGGACTAGAAGGAAAGAATCACAAGATCATTCTTGACAATTTATTCACAACAGTCCCATTGCTTTTGTATCTGAAGCAAAAGAAAATTCATGTATTGGGAACCATAAGGTCGAACAGACTGAAGAGTGCAGAGAGTAAATTGACCAACAGTGAACCTCTAATGAAATCAGGTCGAGGTTCAATGTCTATTGCTTCTTCTAATGACAGTATCACAGTTGTGTGATGGGTGGATAGAAACATTGTCCACAGGGTATCTACCTTTGCCAGAGGGACACCAACTGAAACTTTCAAAAGATGGAACGTGAAGAGCCATGCTTGCATAGATATAGAGAGGTCATCTACTGTAGCATGCTACAACAAATTCATGGGCAGAGCAGACACAAATGACCGGATGGTTGCACACTACCCTCACACAATGAAGAGCAAGAAGCTTTATTTGAGAATATTTTTCCAATTTTATAATGTTACACTATTAAATGCATGGATTATTTACAAAAGAGACACTTAAATAAATATTTCTTTTGTGGAATTCAAGGTATCAGTTGCTACAACAGTTATAGAGCTTGAAAACCTGCAAAGGAAGCATGGCACACCATCAAAAACTCCTGACCATGCTCACTTGAAGAAAAGGCAACGCACTGGATATTCTACAGATATGAGACTGGATGGAATAGCCCATTATTCTGAGGAATGTTGGAATGCTCCTAGATGCAGAGATAAAAACTGCAAAAGAAGAACAAGATACATTTGCAAAAAATGAAAGGTTCCTTTTTGCCCAGAATGTATGGAGTTCTTCCACAATACATGATGTGAACAATTTCTTGTTACTTCAATTTTGCCATTTTTATCACATGTTTTGGTTTCTTTATTTTTTCACCATATTTGCTCTCAAGTAACCTGCTATGCACCATGTATACGAATGTGGCCATTTCCTATTTCCATTGTTGCACAGTAAATTGAAACAGTTGTTGAAAAAATGTATTTCTAATGACTTTCTTACATCACATATAGTGTTAAAAATAATTGTCAAAATTGAAATTATTTAAAAAATTCGTTCCTGAAGAGATTAAAGTATATGAACTTATTACTTTTATTATTAAAAGTTATTACTTAAGGCCTTATGATAGTAGTTAGAAAAAGCCCCCAGATTGGAGGCAGTGAAAGTTTTCTTCACTGTCCTAACTCCAGAAAGAACCACAACATCACTTGAGTATTTTTTTTCTCTCTCTATAAATGATCAAGTCTTAAATATTTCACTGTTAAAGTATTCCATCTCCTACAAATGTGTAAACAACAGCCGCGCGGGATTAGCCGAGTGGTCTAAGGCGCTGCAGTCGTGGACTGTGCGGCTGGTTCCAGCAGAGGTTTGAGCCCTCCCTCGGGCATGGGTATGTGTGTTTGTCCTTAGGATAATATAGGTTAAATAGTGTGTAAGCTTAGATAAGATTTCACACACATTTGAACATTTTTTTGTAAACAATAATTACAGTTCGTTTCACAAATATGTCACCGAAAGTTTGTTTTTGCTTCTGCATTCTTCTTGTTCGCTTCTGTGAGTCAGTGACTTTCGCGTTGTTGTGAGATCTGCTAGTACAGTCAATGCCACAAGTAATGCAATGGAGCATATTTTATGAGTCTCTCTGCAGTTTTAAATTTCAGAAGTTCAGATTCGAGCTATTTATAATCAATTTGAACATTATAAAGTTTCGATCACAGTCAAATAAGTACACATAATCAGTTATAGAATCGTAGTCATTTATCGAGAACTTAGCGGACGTTGATATACACCGTTAATATTTCTCATCAAATATTGCAAACAAGCTACTAGGCTCGAAACGAATTAATGGAAAACTTCATTAGCAAAATACGCATCAGGATAAAAAAACATATCCTGAAGATAACTTTGGACTTCACCCACGACGATTCATTATGCAGTTTTACATGTGAAACATCTTTCAGTTCTCCTGTGCAGGAAGCACTTTTCATTTACATGAAAAATATTTCAATAGCATTTTCGGATTAATAGATCATTTATATTAATTAATTAAGGTAACGTCATAAAATATTCCCCAGAAGAGCTAAAGGCTGATAAATGCAAAAATGAAAAATTATTTGAGGTAAGAGCTGAAGGATCACAAAGACAAAATCGGAACTTGTTTGAATTAGAAGCTGAAGGCTCTTCAAGACAAAGTCAGCGCTGGTTTTAAATAAGAACTGAAGGCTCATTAAGATAGAATCATAAATTATTTAAAATATGAGCTGAAAGCTCACTAAGACAATATTATACAATGAAGACCAGAAGGCTCAGCAGTCACTAAAATTGTTCATGGAATTTGATTCCTTATCAACTCGTTCGGAAGTTATCCACAGAGCTCTTTACACTACAATCATTGTTTGAACTTCACACTTAAAAACTACCACAAACAGACTTTCTGCAGTTATCCACTTAATAGCTACAGACATGAATAATCAAGAAATTTTCATACTTACTCTGCTTCATCCTCATTAAAAACTAATAAACATAATACATTAAAAAACTTCTTATTCACAATATATTTTTAAGGTCTTCTTGCAGGTGCAATGCCTTCATTCTTTTCGTTTCAGGGTACATGATTCAATAACCTCCATTGTAGCCTGCAATTTTTGTAGTTTGTTTCTTTATTAAAGAAGCCTTTGGATGAGTCCCAAGCAAAATCTTATCTCCTGTCTGGTATTGGAAGATTTTACCTAATTTTTTAGCATATTATAGTTTTCACTGCAGTTCTTCTAGAACCCATTGTAGTTGCTCTTCTTTATTTCCAACCAACTCAGGTACCTTTGGGAGTGGGTCTGCCTATTTGTTACTTTCTGCTTAATTTACCATCACTGCAGGCGGTGTATGCTTGGTGGAAGAGTGAGGGAAATATTTAAAAATACCTTCAAAAACGGCAAAGTACTCAATCTATTTGGTTTGTTGCTTGGCAGCATATGAACTAATAAACCTGTTGAACCACCTGTAGATACCTTCCATGGTACTGGATTCAGGATCAAATCAGGATATTAAGACATGGTTAGTGTTCGTTCCGTTGCAAATTCTTTCCGCTTTATGTCCTGCAAATTTGAAGCATTATAAGACAAAATTGCATTGTGTTCCCCCAGCTATGGAATGTAGTCTTCAACAAATCTTCTAATGATATTGGTGGCTGTGGCTACTCTTATAGGATATAAATTTAAGTACTTAGTAAACAGATCATATATTGTTATGATATACTTTATTCTACCCCTCGCAGGGGTAGGGCTCCAGTTACATCTCGAGATACCATGTGAAGTGGTTTAGTGGTAATAATTTGATGTAGATTAATTTTACTACACCTATTTATAGGCTTAACCAATTGACATAATAAACAAGTTCTTAACAACTTATTAACTTTTCTTCTTAAATTATAGTAATAACAGTGTCTAAGCATCTTGGATGCACATTTCTTTGCCCAAAATTTCTCCAGACGTAGTGAGTAAACCAAGTTTAATAGACACTGAGAGGGCATACACTCTTTCCACATATCTACAACATAATTATCTTTATAAAGTAAGATATCAGAATACAGTTCAAAATTTTTAAGTTCATCCTTATCACTAATCTTCCATTAACAGTTGCTTAATTCTACTCAATTTCGGATCTTCGTCCAGTAATCTCGCCACATTCTTACACACAGTCATGTACTGTCGCCTAAATGGAGAGTTCTTTATTAAAATTACCTTAAAGCCAGACGATTGTTCAACCATCTCACGGAAGCTTGTTAAGACTTGCATCAGTCGGGAAAGGGCATCTACCACTATGTTGTCTTTTTCTGTCACATGAACTATCTCTGTATCGTAATTTTGTAACACTAGCGCTTAACAGGTATGAAGAAATCTACAGGATAACAGAAAACTTACAAACTAGTGATCACAACATACTTTTATGTGCTTTCTGTGTATAAGGTAATTAGATTTTTCCAGTACCTATTTTACAGCAAGCACTTCAAATTCTGCAGCTGTATTTCTTCTCTCACAGTTAGAAGGAATTCGGCTGGCGAAACCGATTACCCTAATTTTCAGTTGTTTTTCCACTGTTACTAGTTGCAAAAGAAATGCATGCAACCCAGTTAATGATGCATCGGCAGCCAAACAAAAATCCCTCTTTATATTTCGATTACATATTATAATTTACTAGAGCAATCTTAGTTTTTTCCTAAGCTTCTGTACACAAGGATGTCCAGTGACATGGCGTGTTCTTTCTCAACAGTCATAACAAACGATCATTATTTAATTATTGATTAGGCATGAATTTTCTAAAAAACAACGTGAGGCCAAGAAGAGATTTGAAATGTTTTCATTAGTGGGATATGGAAAAGTAATGATTGTGTCCTTGGAATTAAGTTTTATCCCCAAAGGTCATATGATATGGCCAAGTAATTTTATCAGACTGTTATTGAACTTTGTGATTTCATTACATTCTCAGTAACACGATATTCTGGAAATTCTTAGAACGCCCTGTTATCAATTTTACATTTTCATTATCTGTTTCTGTGGCTATTAATAAAAATCCACATAGAGAGTAAATGTATCTAGCAGTTCTGGTCCTAACACTTTGTCCAGTGCTGCAATAAATACGCCAGCACTTACATTCAATTCGAAAGGCATAACCTTAAACTGGTAACTTCTTCTGAAGAAGATAAAAGCATTGTACTTCCTTGCTTCTTTATCTAACATAATCTGCCAGTAAGCAAACTATAAATCCAGGGAAGTCTTGAATTATCACGATAAAATTTTCATAACAGTTTTTCTAGGCTCTCTGGGCGATACTTATTAGCACAATGATTTGTTTATGTCTTGCACGTCCAGAACTAAGTGAATGCTTCTGCCTGGCTTTTCTACAGCTAACAACAGACTACTATATGTAGAATTTGACGTAATTTTTCTTTTTTAGTCGTTGATCAAAATTTGATTATAAAGATTCTTTCGAATTCATCGTACGTTCTACAATCCTCTGCTGCTTTGTTGAATCACAGAGCAGAACTGAACGGAACGTTGTTTCGCATATCAAAACGCCTTCTGCTCTTTCTGATTTTCAAAAAGACTTTGAATTTCGATTAATTCCAATCTACAGTCTGCTTGCAACAACTTTGTTGTTGATAGTTTTATAATCGGCTTTAAATTCTTCTATGATTTCATGAGTATTAAATTCGTATTTCTTGGTAACTCTTTATGCTGCTGACGTTATCTTCGATGTCACACGCATATTTACTTTGGTACTTTTAGTCTCCATCCACTCAGACATATCGCCCTCCCACTTTCTGAATTGCTTCACTAAATATTAGTCAATCAATTTCTTATTTTCTACTTGCAGTTATAAAACTGTTCCAAATTGATTATTTCTCTTCTTATCTAAATCATTTCCATTAAGACTTGAAAATGTTAAATACCTGTCCAGTTATATTCGAGGGTTTTCACAGCTTAAAGCTTTGTCAAATGAAATCCAATATTTTATCCCTGTTCAATATATTTCCACAGAGTAGAACCTATCCAGTACAATGATAGGCATCAGTGCTTCCCAGAGCGACACACAGTGAACAGTAACAGTAACACAAATTGCATGAAATCCTATAAATTCCGCTCTGTTCTATAAATGAAATATTGTATTTACTGTTGAGCAGAACGTGGGGAACAGTAACAGTAACAGGGAGAGAGATAAACAAAGGGTTTCATTTGTATTTATAAGAACAGGAGAACAAAATAGTCATCTTTAGCTTCTATAGCTTTTAGGTTCTTAGGAAGGTAATTATTCCAATATTAATACTGTTAGAGAAGAAGCTGAGTAGCACAGTGGTGTAGTGGTTATGATACTAAACTGTTGCATGGAGGGTCGAGAGTTCGAAACTCGTCTGGACTGTAAAACTTTAATTTCTGTATTCGGTTCCAGTACATTCTAGAAGTATCCACGAATGTCAAGAATCATTGTAGTGGAATGTTCTGTAACTGTGTACATACTGTATGTGTTTGGGCCAGAGGCAGTTCACTCCGCGCTGTTGTATGTGCAAGTGCTGAATAAACCTTCGTTAAGTGAAGTTAGTTTTCGTCATTCATCTAGTTACACCTGCTTCTACGTAATAATTCAGTATCTTAAATATTTATTAAAGTATACAAACTAATTACTTATATTAGTAAAAAACCTTAAATTACGACTTACGACCACGTAAGATTGATTACAAAATTTCAGCTGGTTTGGCTGTTGTCAAGTTTTTAACTTTTCATTTGAACACTCCTAATATATTTCTGCATTTTTGAATCAGGGATTACTTCAGTAGTCCGTGACTGGCGTTTATTGAGAGCCAGAATTTCAAGTAATGTTTATTTTCAGCCTTTGGTTACTCTATGGAGAACATCACGTTTAATATCACAAGAACGATATTCCATCAGACCATATTCAGCAAAAGTGTGACGTCTTTCTTTTTCAGTCTCTAACTACTTTTATGTTCAGTTAATCTAGTAGCCATAACTCTACCTGACTGACATACAAATAATTTGCCACACAAATTGCATGAAATCCTATAAATTCCGCTCTGTTCTATAAATGAAATATTGTATTTACTGTTGAACAGAACGTGGGGAACAGTTTTCGTAGTACAAAAAATTGGAGTTCATTGATTTTAGTTTGCTGGCAAGTAACTAACAAGTGATACTAATATATAACATGGAAACCCATGTGTTTTCAGTTGTGAAATAACACCTTCTTAGTATGATACAAAAGTGCTATTATCCTGTCTAAGTATGTTACTACTGAGTATGTTATCAGTTAGGATAGGACTATAACCAGTATGAATTGAATTTCTTTGATTATATTTAACTCATTTTCCAAATGTAATTTGATTTATGATACAAATAGCAGATGGTGCTCCATGGAGCGCAAGGATGCATGTTGTGTGTCACAGAACCCTGGAATTCGGCCAGTATTAGTGTTGTCTATAGAAGCTACTTTAACGTTAATCCTTAATTAAAGCTTTTGACTGATAGCTTCAATAGTAAAGTCTAAGAAGTTGACTGAGTCTCCACCTACCTTCACTGTAAACTTAATTTTAGGGTACTGTTAAATATGGGAAAATATTGTTTTAATTGTCTGGTGCTACCTGTCGACAAGCACAACACATTGTCCACATACCTCAAGAAGTATTCTATTTTAGAACTAAACGTATAACTAAGTAAATTCTGGTATAGATCAGGATCTAGGAGGAAGTACTCATGAATTTATATTGCTGAAGCGCCAAAGAAACTGTTACAGGCATGCTTGTTCAATTACACAGGTATATAAACAGGCGGAAGACGGCACTGTAGTCGGCAACGCCTATATGACAACAAGTGTATGGAGCAGTTGTTAGATCGGTTACTGTTGCTGCAGTGGGCAGGTTATCAAGATTTATGTGAGTTTGAAAGTGGTGTTATGGTCGGCGCACGAGCGATTCAGCACAGCATCTCCGACGTGGCGATGAGATGGGGATTTTCCCGTACGACTATTTCACGAGTATACCACGAATCTCAGGAATCCGGTAAAACATCAAGTCTCTGACGCCGCTGCAGCCGGAAAAAGACCTTGCAAGAACGGGGCCAACGACGACTTAAGAGAATCGTTCAACGTGACAGGAGCGCAACTGTTCCTCAAATTACTGCAGATTTTAATGCGGGGCCATCAACAAGTGTTACCGTGCGAACTATTCAACGAAACATCATCGATGTGGGCTTTCGGAACCGAAGGCGCACTCGTTACCCTTGATGACTGCACGACACAGTCATACGCTTCGCTTGGCCCGTCGACACCGACGTTGGACTGTTCATGACTGGAAACATGGTGCCTGGTCGGACGAGTCTCGTTTCAAATTGTATCGAGCGGATGGACATGTAGGGGTATGGAGACAACGTCATGAATCCATGGACTCTGCATGTCAGTAGGGGGACGTTCAAGCTGGTGGAGGCTCTATAATGGTGTGGGGCTTGTGCAGCTGGAGTGATATGGGACCCATGATACGTCTAGGTCCGATTCTGACCGGAGAAACGAACGTAAGCATCCTGTCTGAAGACTTGCATCCATTCACTCCCCAGACATGAACATCATTGAATATATCTGGGATGTCTTGCAACGTGCTGTTCAGAGAGATCTCCACCCCCTCGTACTCTTACAGATTTATAGATAGCCCTGCAGGAATCATAGTATCAGTTCCTTCCAGTACTACTTCAGACATACCAAGTCGTGTTGCGGCACTTCTGCGTGCTCGCGGGGGCAGGGGCCGTATGTGATATCAGGAAGATGTACCAGTTTCTTTGGCTCTTCAGTGTAATGCTCGTGATTGTTAACGGCATAATGGGTTTCCACTGGTGAAGTGGTGAATTCTGATTAAAAATTTTGAGGAAATGTGTTGCTGTCCTTCAGACAGAAAGAAAGGTTTATTACTTTGCGGTAATTGTAATGTAAGTTTCTTAAATACCTCTCTCTCTCTCTCTCTCTCTCTCTCTCTTTCTCTGCTTGTGTGTGTGTGTGTGTGTGTGTGTGTGTGTGTGTGTGTGTGTGCGTGCGTGTGTGTGTGTGTGTGTGTGTGTGTATGCACGTGTGTGTCTAATATTCAATAAGCTGTTATCTTCATACAATTAACAGTTTACATTCCACCAAGGACCTTTCATTACCGTATTCTACTACTTGCGTTTTTGTGTATGTTCTATAATGAAATTAATATTCTAATACATTTTTGAATTCTAGTGCTGGGTTAGCCGGTCCTGCTGTATTCAGGATTAGCTTGGGGAGGGGGGATGGGGGGCCAGGGTAGTGCTTGTATCCTCGTAAATCTTTAAAAAATAGGCCTCTAGGTCGCCATAATAAGAGGCAGCGAAAAAGAGGGGTATGTTTACTAAAAGTTCGTCGCACTACTGAAGTGACTTTCCTGGTATAGTTGTCTATATTGCTTACACAAGTTGGTACTTACCTCTTTGACGGCGAGAATCCACAAAGCTGTTTTAAACATATGTAGCATTCATGGTGCTCAAAAAGTTCCTTCTCTGTCCTGCCTCTTGCTCCGTTATACACTTTGCTGCAACCACTTTATAGACTGCCGCAAAGTGGACACAGTGAAGCGGGATCATTCTAAATTATTCAGCGACTTGCTGACGTAGCGAACTTCTCTCAGGTTGCGTAAAACAACACTCTGCGGAGTGTCTGGGAAGTTTCAGGAAGTGTATTCTACCTACTCCCACACACGCATTGCCGCTACAGGACGATTTAATGGCCGTACTTCTTCGTTACTCACTGGCCATCGCTAATTCGTGAGCGTGTTTCCGATCTAGTGTTTGCGATGTGGGCTGCCGGAGAGGTGACACGAGAGAATATGAGTGCATTTTGCAGGGTGTCTTGTAGATGGTGGAGAGTCTCTAAGCCGGCCGCGGTGGTCTAGCGGTTCTAGGCGCGCAGTCCGGAACCGCGCGACTGCTACGGTCGCAGGTTCGAATCCTGCTTCGGGCATGGATGTGTGTGATGTCCTTAGGTTTAAGTAGTTCTAGGTTCTAGGGGACTGATGACCACAGATGTTAAGTCCCATAGTGCTCAGAGCCATTTGAACCATTTGAGAGTCTCTAAGACACAGTAACGTGGAGAGCTTGTCAGGAGCACCGTTCAGATTCGTGTTAAGTGGAGAGATCATAATTTTACGTGAAGCGAAGAAAAGATTTCTCTTCCTAATCAATGAAATATGCCAAATTGTTCAAGGTAGGAACCAGGTATTTAGATTATGTTTCAGAACGAGTCTCGTCTGAAATCATTTCCCGTTGGATGAAGGCACGATTTTAATTTTTAAATTACACTTAGTACGTTTTGAATCAGTTCACTTAGCAAAACACGTTTTGATCGAGTCACTTTTTTATATAACATAATTTGGAACTTTCATTTCCATGTTTTATTGATTTTACTGTTCGACTCAGCTCATCGCGTAAGAAAATGAAGTTATTGACATGTTGTTGGCGATAGGTCGATGTGTTACAGTCTTGCACTTACACATTCTTCGTCGTGCGAACAGTCTGTCACGCTCAAACAGTCCACGGGTGTACTGCCGGACCATAGTGTACAGCGGGCACAATATTTCGGCGATCAGACATGTCGCCATCGTCAGGTGCGTCGACGAACAGAGCTGCTGATTGCGGGCGGCCGTCCTAAATCAGAGGCTCAACAACGAAAACGAACGAGCGACCAGGGCGGACGAGGCAGTTACACCGACGCCACCACAGAGACCGACGCCAGCCTCTCAGCGACAGCCGACGCGCGGCCGCGGGCGCGGACCGCGGAGAGAACGCCTCGTGGGGGATGGGGATTTAGGACGGCCGCCCTCCCTCAGGAGCTCAGTTCGTCAGCGCACCTGACGATGGCGACATGTCTGATGGCTCAAATATTGTGTCCGTTGTACACTATGGACCGGCAGTACACCCGTGGACTGTTCGAGCAAGAAGTACGCCGGGAGAAGTTGAAGAATCACATCAGTCTGTCATGATCCTCACTTGCCGGCCTACAAGTTTCTTCAGCTGATGTCGCATCGATTATAGTGCCGAGACATAAAACTGCAGACTATCATCCTCCTTGCAGTTGTCTCCAAATCTTGTTTTCAACAGCTTACCGACACCCTAGTAAAGGAGTTTTGCTGTTTGGGGAGCAAAATAACAAATGATGGTCGAAATAGAGAGGATATAAAATGTAGACTGGCAATGGCAAGGAAAGCGTTTCTGAAGAAGAAAAATTTGTTAACATCGAGTATAGATTTAAGTGTCAGGAAGTCGTTTCTGAAAGTATTTGTATGGAGTGTAGCCATGTATGGAAGTGAAACGTGGACGATAAATAGTTTAGACAAGAAGAGAATGGAAGCTTTCGAAATGTGATGCTACAGAAGAATGCTGAAGATTAGATGGGTAGATCACATAACTAATGAGGAGGTATTGAATAGAATTGGGGAGAAGAGGAGCTTGTGGCATAACTTGACTAGAAGAAGGGATCGGTTGGTAGGACATGTTCTGAGACATCGAGGGATCACCAATTTAGTATTGGAGGGCAGCGTGGAGGGTAAAAATCGTAGAGGGAGACCAAGAGATGAATACACTAAGCAGATTCAGAAGGATGTAGGCTGCAGTAGGTACTGGGAGATGAAGAAACTTGCACAGGATAGAGTAGCATGGAGAGCTGCATCAAACCAGTTTCAGGACTGAAGACCACAACAACAATTAGCTTCCTAAGAACCTATAGACCATGGAAGCTAAAGGTGAGACTTTTTCGTTTTCCTCTTATTATAAAAACAGATGAAACCCTTCGTTTATCTGTCTCCCTGTCACTGTTCATTGTTTGTCGCTCTGGCAAGCACTGATGCCTGTCATTGTACTTGATAGGTTCCACTCTGTGGAAATATATTGAAAAGGGAGAAAATATTGGATTTTATTTGACAAAGCTTTAACCTGTGAAAAGCCTTGAATATAACTGGACATGTATTTAACATTTTCAAGTCTTAATGGAAATGATTTAGATAAGAAGAGAGATAATCAATTTGGAACAGTTTTATAACTGGAAGTAGAAAGTAAGAAATAGATTGACTAATATTTAGTGAAGCAATTCAGAAAGTGGGAGGACGATGTGTCCGAGTGGATGGAGACTAAAAGTACCGAAATAAATATGCGTGTGACATCGAAGATAACGTCAGCAACGTAAAGAGTTACCAAGAAATACGAATTTAATACTCATGAAATCATAGAAGAGTTTAAAGCCGAGTGTAAAACAATCAACAACAAAGTTGTTGCGAAGCAGACTGTAGGTTGGAATTAATCGAAATTCAAAATCCGATTGAAAATCAGAAAGAGCAGAAGAGCAGAAGAGAAGTAGGTACTAGGAGATGAAGAAGCTTGCACAGGATAGAGTAGCATGGAGAGCTGCATCAAACCAGTCTCAGGACTGAAGACCACAACAACACCCAGTGTCTTAGCGTCATGTAATTCTCTCATTTTATCAATGGAAATTCGACTTCACTTTCCTTCATAATCATTAATCACATATTTGAACCTGCTCTCTTGTTCCACTTAGTTCGGTATGCTGTAAACTTCATTGTTTGCTTTCACCAGGTGGAATACTGGGATGCTTCCAAATTTGAATCTGCCTTCTTTGTGATTATATGGCGGCTCAAAATTTTTTAAATGTGGATCGCGACTGTAGTAGCTAAAACAAAATACGACTGATCACGTCATAATTACAGATAGTAAGGCTCCACTCATATAACACATCAATCCAATGACATTACAAATGTCACTGAAAATAGTCGTTCGTGAAATGAACCAGGTGTCATTACTTACTGAGCTTCCTTTTCACGCTGTTTTAATTTTTCTCATTCTAGTTCCTTTAGATCTATCTCCCAACGGGTCAGAAGCCCTTCATGATAATCGAAAGTGCACAGTCACGGATTCAAACATCATTTTATGGGCAGTAAGATGAAAATAGCGTAAAGAGCAGGCAAAAGAGCGGGCTAATAACACAGGCTGGGAAACCTGCCCTGAACATAATACGTTTTGAACTGTTGCATGCGGTGTACATAATACGATTTGATCCGATTCATATTTTTCAGCACCAAACTGCTGTGGGAAAGAATATGAAATGACCCGATATGATTCAACAGCTTTAAAGAGCTGATTGGGATGAAAATGGATCAGACTCTGTTCTGATCTGTGATGCGTTTAGTACGTTTTGAAACAATGCTGCTCATATATACTTTTGCTCTTAGCTTAGTACTTCGTATGTTCACTGTCAGTGACCTTGAAATTGATATTACGATGAGATCTGCCAGTTCCTCCTATTATCTAAAAACTAAAAGGACATACGTTCTTTGTGGTTGCATCTTCTCTGCCATTTATTGAGTACGAATAAGAATTCTGGTTTGCAAAAGGACTTAAATTACTTTCCGTATGTACATATTTAATGAGTTATTGCTGAAGTTACATTAATTAAACCATACACATACAACGACGAGTACGGCCTTCATAGCAGTTCCATGTATTGCCATACAATGACAGATACACTCTTTACAGTTCTGTACACGCAACATGTGACTCTTCTGTAGCTCGCTGATTTCTGTAACAGTTCTACATTCGTACTTTTAGATCACACTAGATGTATGTTGGTGAAATTGTAGCATGGATTTGAGCTTCCATGAGTTTAGCCTGTTTTTTGTGACCTCAGTGAGTGACAACATGCTGTGGATGGTGAACAGTCAGACTGAGTGGGTTATGTAAAGGACTGAGGCAAATTTTTAAAAATTTTTATTCCATTCTGTTCTACGATTATGGTGTTGTGTCTTACGATAATACAGCGAGTGGGCCTGGACTGGTGCAGTAAAGATGTTACTAGACACACACCTACCCGTGCTCTGTTGAGGCGGGTAACATTCCCACAGTTGGTACTACTGAGCTGAGTACGCTATAGTAAAGACATTTCTGACAGAGGGGCGTGCTAAACTGCACATCTGCCGGCCAATTGGGGGGCTGGAAACGATCACGTGGGGGACGGAGCTGGGCTGACGGGAATGCACTCGTCCGTCTCTTGCCTACCAGATGCGTTCCCTAGCTCCTCTCTTACAGCGTCATGTCTCCAGTCTGACTGCATCAGTCTCCTGTCGCCGCAGGACAGTAAAGTCTGGAAACAAAAAGCTCCAACTGTGAGAGTTGTTAGTTTGGTTATGGCCTTTATTTTAAGAAACCTCCTGAAAAACCTTGATGCCCGTATCCCACCACCATAGTAAGTCGACCGTACCTATACATCTGGTCTCAGGCGCAGAGTTGAACTCATTGTGTGATCCACGTTGGCACATCCTTTTCTGGATTACTGCCACTTATTGAGAGAGAGAGAATTGCTATGCTTCAGCATTCTCACGTGTTAGTGTGGTTTCACTGTAAGAGACCACTCGTGAGATGGCCATCAGAAGACCGTCAAGCACGAACGTCAGCATCTGGCGCCGCGCCTCCCCTCTCCGGGAAGATTACACGACACCATTGCCCTCTCCAGCGCTGGCATAAAAGACACTGACGACAGCTCTCAGAGGCCAGTTCATCAGCACAGATTATCTCCCCAGTTCGACGTCTCAGCTCCACGGGGCAGCGGCTGCCGACGTCACAGTTAAGCAGTCGGCACAGGGGCCGTGCATCTGAGCGTTGAGCGTGCCGAGTTTCTGACGTCGTAACGTGGAATAGCACGTTCGAGAGTCTTTCCGAACGTGCAGAGCAATATCTGGCATGTCAGATATTCTGAGCGTGCGTCTGAGCGTTGACCAATGAGATGGCACAACGCCACCTACGTCACACGCACGTCGTCTCCCTTCAGTACAGAGTTGTGAGGGGCCATATTGGCATTCATTTCAAGCCTATATGTATACATGCCGTTTCTAAGCACCAGCAAATTGAGAATCACTGGAAACACCATATTCGTGGCAAAAGAATTATTGTAACTTGTGTATTATGAGAGTAGGCTATTTGAAGGCAGTGAAACACTGAATATCTACCCAAAACGCATTGTTCTTGGTACAATTTGTTACAATTAAATTTCAATTAGTAATATATCTACGATTAAGTTATTCAGTAAGGTGTAACGTAATACGATTACATGAAAAGTGTGTGTTGTTGGTTTCGTGTAGTGGGTAGCGTCATGGACCTCACTTAATTTGTTTGTTGTGGCGGTGGATCGCGTCTTGACACGTCCGAATTTTTTTTCCCCTAACATTCGCGTTTTTTTAGGTTTTGATACTTTATTATTAGTTTAATATAAATATATATTATAATGTTTGATGTTATGTAAATGTAAGTTCACCTTTTTTTGAGGGGTGGCTTTGTTCGATTGGCTTAATCTACAGGACAGCTTGCGCCACTTGCATAAAGATATTTAGCTCCTTTTTCTTTGACGCTTCGTAATTCACATGTTGCAAAGATTCTGCTACTGGGCAGGAACAGTGATCAAGTACGACTGACCTTAGGCCTTTACTAAAATGTGGGAACGATGAAATAATGTTCATCTTATGCGGAGAGGTATTCCAAATTTGTACCGCACTGTTTGTAATGGCACTTTTATAAGCCTGGGGTTTTACTAAAATGTGGGAATGATGAAATAATGTTTATCTTATACGGATAAGTATTCCAAATTTGCACCGCACTGTTTGTAATGGAACTTTTAGAAGTCTGTGTCGTTATTGATTGGGCATGGTACTTTCCTTTTCGTGGACTATGGAGGAAATGTGCGTTTTAATAGAGCTGCTGTGGGAATTTTACGCGCGCCCGTTGAATAAACAGTGTGATACACGAACTAGAAACATCCCTCAACTGCCGCTGGAGTGCGTTGCGATCGCATATACCACGTTGGGGCCCACGTACCGTATGCACAAGTCGCATCATTCCTGAGCGTTCAGCAGCACGTTGAACTCGGCACGCTCCATGTTAACGTTCGACAGCACGGTCCATGTGCCGACGGCTTTAGGTCTGTGAGAACCGGCGTGGCTAGAGAGGTAGTTTGCTACTGAGTTGACAAAAGACTTCATTCTCAGAGAGGAGATGCTTATTACGTTCTACACGACTGCTTTTCAAAAGATAAGCAGATGTGTTTTATTATTCAGTCATAGCACTGGCTGTTGATATTCTGTAGTGTTCCCGGCTACCCTGGTCTGTGTCCTGCTTCGTAGTCTATGAATTACTGTTGTGACCACTCGAGATATTACAGTCAGTCTTTGACGCGCTCTTCCGTGCTAGGCCGCACTTGCACACACATGGCTGGTAAGTGCCGTCAGTGGTGTGTATGACCCTCCCTCGCCCTACCGCCGATCTCTTAGGTCCATCAGTCGGCACACGCTGAGCTGCCTGCGCCGACTGGCCCAGTGCAGTCTACAACTTCACCGTCATTGGGGGCCGATGCCACGTCGCTTCTTTGCCGCGGCGTCCGCCGTGTGTCCGTAACGACATCGACGTTGCCAGCTTCACCATCGCCGACGGTCCACGCTGTGTTGCCGACCCCGCCATTTTTGGGCTGTTCCACGCGACGCGGAAAATGGCGAAACTAAGTCTGACTGTCACGCGTACTTATACCTTCCTGCAGTCCTTGTGCAAGCTGCCACAGCTGGACGTTGACGCGGTTAGTTTTTTATGTTCGTTAAACGTTGAGACTTTTTTCCCTTTATTACAGTCTTTGGTCTCTAGAAGTTTTGGTCTCCCCTCTTTTAACCACACCTCATATGCACTCTGGAGCGAATCGGCGCCAGGATAAGCGGCAAGCCGCTGCTGCTAACAAGGGAACCTCCCCATCGCACCCCGCTCAGATTTAGTTATAAGCTGGCACAGTGGATAGGCCTTGAAAAACTGAACACAGATCAATCGAGACAACAGGAAGAAGTTGTGTGGAACTATGAAAAAAATAAGCAAAATATACAAACTGAGTAGTCCATGTGAAACACAGGCAACATCAAGGACAGTATGAGCTCAGGTGCGCCGTGGTCCTGTGTTTAGCTGCGGAACGAGAGGTACTTGGTTCAAGTCTTCCCTCGAATGAAAAGTGAAATTTTTAATTTTCACACAATTATTATCTGTCCGTCCATCCGTCCGATGCGAGGTAACTGCGCCGTAGTATGGGTTCGGAAAATATTCATTGACCTTGTTATTGAAGTCGCGAGCTATATTTGCTGGATTCATATTGCCCACGGAATACATCTCACGTATTTAATGCACTCTCGTCCAAAGTAGCGAACAGTCAACTGCTAGCCAGGGAGCCTCGTTAGCAGAAATACTCTCTCTTCCGTGCGCTGTAGTCGACTGACGTGGTGTGTTTCGATGTTTGTTTAGGTGTAGCGTCCCCATACTACGGCGCAGTTACCTCGCATCGGAGGGACGGACGGACAGATAATAATTGTCTGAAAATAAAAAATTAAACTTTTCACTTTTTTTAATCTCATTTTGTTCGATTTTGTTCGTTGTATCTGCTCGGGGCGGACGCCGTAAGACATCCGATGAAGTTCGTTGATGATCGATTAACTCAGTTTTTTTTATTACAGAGAATACGTAACCCTCTGACCGAACACGGTGAGATTCCGTGCCGGCTACTCGAGGAAAGACTAGAACCAAGGACCTCTCGTTCCGCAGATGCTCACGCTAACTACGGGACCACGGCGCTCCTGACCTCACATAGTCCTTGATGTTGCCTATCTTTCGCATGGACTACTCAGTTTGTATATTTTGCTTATTTTTTTCATAGTTCCACACAACTTCTTCGTGTTTTCTCGATTGATCTGTATTCAGTTTTTCAAGGCCTATCCACTGCGCCAACTTATAACTAAATCTGAGGGGGGTGCGATGGGGAGGTTCCCTTGTAAGAACCCTGAAGTAGATAACACCGCTCTAATCCAGGAACAGGTTAATCCATTGTTATTACAGATGCAGCCACAGAAATAGATTGCTGACCTAGTACGTCAAATAATAACCCGTAAAAAATTACTTGATAGCCGAGACTTCATGCATCGTAGTTGCTTTACTCCAATAAGATCGCTCAACGTCATGCCTGAACTGTTGGCCGCTGCCAAAATGCCACAACAATTAGTTCACTTCCGATTCCCTGCCGTTACCGGTTTCGAACTGGAAAGTTCATCATCAGACGGCTGTTCACATGATTTTCAAGATACACTTTACATTATCGTCCGTTTTCGATTTTTGTTATTCCACTGTGGCGAAGTATTTTTGGTGTGTTGTTGCTGTCGAAAATTCCGCGCAATTTTGTTGCGACGTTGCAGGATTGTATTTTTCGCATATTCCTAAATATATCCAGCACTTATGTAAATTGTACAGCACCATATTGTGCAAAGCACCACACACACACACATACATACACACACACACACACACACACACACCAAAAAGAATTTGCCTCATGTGATCACAGATTACAACACACCAAAAATACTTCGCCACAGTGGAATAATAAAAATCGGAAACTGACGATAATGTAAAGTGTATCTTGAAAATCATGTGAACAGCCGTCTGGTGATGAACTTTCCAGTTCGAAACCGGTAACGGCGCTATTTACCTGAATAAATGGCACTATTAATAGTGGCTGGTTGCTGTCTTCTTCTTTGTAAGAATTAACCTACATTAATTGTACACAGCCACGGTCTCACCATGTCAGTTTAGACAAAATAGCACAATACACACATTTTACACACAGCAATAACCAAACACTACTCGATCCTTCTGCACAAGATGCGATTCAGCCTCATTTGTTTAGTTATTATGATCACAAAAATCAGCTTAAATTAGATAAGCTCCAGTAAATGAAGCCAAATTTTTGAAGGCTGTCAGTGAATCGTTATGACTGGGAAACTGGAGTCGTAAATACAACAGCTTTATACAGGGTTGGCGTAGAGATCAGCAGTGCACAAGATTGTAGATTAGAATCTCGTCACATGTAACGATTTTTTTATTTTTTAAATCTAATCAAAGGAGTTTCATTATCATTTTTATTCAGTTCATTCGTTTAATCACTTTTTTGAAACTTATATTTCCTTGCCATGTCAATTTCATCACCGTATTGACTGTTTTATTTGCTCTAGGTTTTCTTCCTTTCATTCATCTGCTCGTGTTGCCTATAATGTCAAAGCAAGTGCCAGATGGGACTGCTCACCATTTGATAACGCGGCATACTGTATAGCCAGTGTGAGGACAGTTTCAGGTAATCAGTGAAAGATAGAAATTACAGTGTGCTTTTAGCGCAAAAACTGAAATTTTGCTGCCGAAGATGGATATGTAAACAAACAAGTTATGAAATTTATTTGTCTTGTGTTTGCTCGTAGAGGTTACTCTAATCGCCGTGAACAAAGCGATCACTATTTTAGTTCTGTCACAGATTGTCGATCGCCGGAGTCTCAGGTATATTGTACATCACGATATTGCGGGTGGGTTAGCATGTGCGTTTAAATTCAGGGCTGAAAAGGAAGTCGTCTGCTGTCGACAGAGCACTTCGCGTTTCCGACATACCTCGCGGCGGCGGCGGCAGCAGCTAGCAGTGGGATCAGCAGTATTTCTGAAGTGTCCTGCCGCATTTGTGCCTCGCCTGTAACCGAACGGTAGCTGGCCAGCCGATGTGGCTACACTATAGTGCGAAGTGGCAGATGTCATCTGTCAAGTAATTTTAAACGGGCTACAGCCACATAGCAAGTGAAACTGCAGCAAGTACCTCTACTGCTTCTGCAGTGCATGTGGTGGTCAGTCCACCCTAATCAGCCAATTGATTTTGAGCGGGAAGGTCGGGCCACAGTTCACAGTTTATAACAACAACACTTTTATTAAACTTTTCTTTAGCAAATAAAACTTTATCTATAAAATTTTTGTGATAAGGTAAGTTAGCAAACAATCCCTACAAGCACGGGCAAGCGCCCTATTCAAACAACAACATTAGTCTTTAAACAGGCATTAAGTGATTCGCAAGTAAATTAAATTCTGTACACAGTAAAGCTCGCAAAAGGAGTACAATAATGAGATAAAGTTTAATCAGTCATGGATATCACAATTGTTTTAAATAAAATACAAACAGATACACCCCTTCGTGACAGGTTTTCAAAACAGGTGACGTCACATAGGCACGGGCTAATTCAAGTAGCAGAAGGGGGGAGCCCACTGGACCCAGACCAGAGGCGGCTACACCCAGACAGAACCCACAGCAAGCGGGCGAGCTGGACAGGCTGCCGCACACTGTACACTATAACACACTGGAAACAAAGGTCTTATAGCCCGTGATACTAACGGCAAACATTAATTCCTCAAACGTAAAATAACTACGATGTATAAAACAATAGCCTATTTCACGAACATTGAAAGAAAATAGTCAAGCGTGAATCAATAACTAACGCCCTTGACGTAACCTTAAAGGACGAGGTCGAATAGCATGATACCACGTCAGCTTAGAATATTTAAACTACACTAGTAGGTTAACATATGGTCACTGAAACTGGGGAGCTAATTTAAATTACCACTTAATAGGATACTGATAAACTTAAACAGTCAAGTAAGGCTACCACTTCACTGTTTACGAGTGAACAAGTTATGCAATTAGATAACACAGGATGTACAGATTCAATGTTAAGCCTGTGCTTTCAACCAACTGTAACAACGTCCACACAGCTCAATGTACCAGGAAAAATATTACAGTTTCACCATATCTACATCTACATCTACATTTATACTCCGCAAGCCACCCAACGGTGTGTGGCGGAGGGCACTTTACGTGCCACTGTCATTACCTCCCTTTCCTGTTCCAGTCGCGTATGGTTCGCGGGAAGAACGACTGTCTGAAAGCCTCCGTGCGCGCTCTAATCTCTCTAATTTTACATTCGTGATCTCCTCGGGAGGTATAAGTAGGGGGAAGCAATATATTCGATACCTCATCCAGAAACGCACCCTCTCGAAACCTGGCGAGCAAGCTACACCGCAATGCAGAGCGCCTCTCTTGCAGAGTCTGCCACTTGAGTTTGTTAAACATCTCCGTAACGCTCTCACGGTTACCAAATTACCCTGTGACGAAACGCGCCGCTCTTATTTGGATCTTCTCTATCTCCTCCGTCAACCCGATCTGGTACGGATTCCACACCGATGAGCAATACTCAAGTATAGGTCGAACGAGTGTTTGTAAGCCACCTCCTTTGTTGATGGACTACATTTTCTAAGGACTCTCCCAATGAATCTCAACCTGGTACCCGCCTTACCAACAATTAATTTTATATGATCATTCCACTTCAAATCGTTCCGCACGCATACTCCCAGATATTTTACAGAAGTAACTGCTACCAGTGTTTGTTCCGCTATCATATAATCATACAATAAAGGATCCTTGTTTCTATGTATTCGCAATACATTACATTTGTCTATGTTAAGGGTCAGTTGCCACTCCCTGCACCAAGTGCCTATCCGCTGCAGATCTTCCTGCATTTCGCTACAATTTTCTAATGCTGCAACTTCTCTGTATACTACAGCATCATCCGCGAAAACCCGCATGGAACTTCCGACACTATCTACTAGGTCATTTATATATATTGTGAAAAGCAATGGTCCCATAACACTCCCCTGTGGCACGCCAGAGGTTACTTTAACGTCTGTAGACGTCTCTCCATTGATAACAACATGCTGTGTTCTGTTTGCTAAAAACTCTTCAATCCAGCCACACAGCTTGTCTGATATTCCGTAGGCTCTTACTTTGTTGGTATCCCGTCAGGTCCAGTGGACTTTCCTCTGTTGAGTGATTCCAGTTGCTTTTCTATTCCTTGGACACTTATTTCGATGTCAGCCATTTTTTCGTTTGTGCGAGGATTTAGAGAAGGAACTGCAGTGCGGTCTTCCTCTGTGAAACAGCTTTGGAAAAAGGTGTTTAGTATTTCAGCTGTACGCGTGTCATCCTCTGTTTCAATGCCATCATCATCCCGGAGTGTCTGGATATGCTGTTTCGAGCCACTTACTGATTTAACGTAAGACCAGAACTTCCTAGGATTTTCTCTCAAGTCGGTACATAGAATTTTACTTTCGAATTCACTGAACGCTTCACGCATAGCCCTCCTTACGCTAACTTTGACATCGTTTAGCTTCTGTTTGTCTGAGAGGTTTTGGCTGCGTTTAAACTTGGAGTGAAGCTCTCTTTGCTTTCGCAGTAGTTTCCTAACTTAGTTGTACCACGGTGGGTTTTTCCCGTCCCTCACAGTTTTACTCGGCACGTACCTGTCTAAAACGCATTTTACGATTGCCTTGAACTTTTTCGATAAACACTCAACATTGTCAGTGTCGGAACAGAAATTTTCGTTTTGATCTGTTAGGTAGTCTGAAATCTGCCTTCTATTACTCTTGCTAAACAGATAAACCTTCCTCCCTTTTTTTATATTCCTACTAACTTCCATATTCAGGGATGCTGCAACGGCCTTATGATCACTGATTCCCTGTTCTGTACATACAGAGTCGAAAAGTTCGGGTCTGTTTGTTATCAGTAGGTCCAAGATGTTATCTCCACGAGTCCGTCACTCTGATCATCAATAGTACCAATCAATACACCTCGCTTACTCCGACTGTATCACATAACAAAATCCAGATAAACCTTTAACCAAACACAATGAAACGTGTTTACTTAAATAGCTCTAAATAGAGGGGACCTTTTGGTTGGCAAGACAACAGTTTCCAGTTATGGTGCCGATACTTGGGAAGCAAGGATCAGTATAATATGGGCACCAAAAACATGACAAGCAATTCTCACCACATCTTTTGTGGAATCCTTTACAGATCCAAATCAGGGATGCACGACCCGATTCATTTAATGTGGCCGACTACAGTTCTCACACTACTAGCCAGGTTCGGTCTTCCAAACGTGTCAAACACACCACGACCTCTGCGCCGTGCCCCGGCCTGCTCAACCACGCTCTCCCTGCTTCCCCAGCGCCGCGCGGCTCTCCGGCCGTCCTCTTTCTCGCCCCCACGCCGGTCGCGGCCAAAAGCCACGTCAAACGGCCGAGCCCAAAGATCACACCATGCCGACCCGATCGATCAATCGATACGAGCCGGCACGGCTCAGTGCAAACAGTGGCTTTTGTACCAAATGATGCTAGCAAGCACCCTTCCTGTACTTCCTGCAGTTTCTTTTGTTTCTTCATTATCGGAAAAAACAGCCAGAATGTTACCACCTTTTACCAGAACGTCTGAAGTGTAGGATGCACTTGCTTCTGGCTGGAGAGTTTTCTGTTAAATGTAACTAAACTGAAACTTACAGACGATGCATGCACCTTTGTCGAATCACCAGACGTGTTGCGCGAACTCACAACATTTAGTGTCCTGCAAAAGATATTCGCAGAGCGCAACTCTGATAAAAGGAGTGTCAGTTATTACAGCGACCGTTTGTCCACTTTACGCAGAAAAATGGTGATGACTTTGAGGGTTTCGCCGACAGGATACGAACAGTGTCTTGTCGTCCATATGCACTGGCAATGAGTTGCTGAACCGTTTTCAGGCGGTGTTAGATTATAAGATAAAACTGTGCTTTTTAGTGAGTCAGTTCACTGTTTGGACAGTAAGCACGTGCCTAGTAGCGAGGAACTTTATGTGTGAGGGCATCAAAGATTAGCACCCCTGCCAGAACCAGCAAATGTATGGGAAAACTTCTGTGCATTGATGTCAAACCCCGGACACTGCCAAGATTGGACTTTCTGGTTGGTCCGCTCAGCTCTTTATCGATTGCAAATTCATATCAGAATAAGCATAAGTAAACCAGAAACAGGAGAAAAGAAGTTTCATGTGCTCGCATGAGTTGCAAATTTTGGTCAGAGAGATGTTGAAAATCCACGTGGATCCATATTGGCTAGTGTTGAGGAAGTAATGAAAGTATAAGTTCAATGTGATAAAGAATTTAGGCAGAAGTTGCCAGTGAGAAATGTTCCCAGAATTATTAATTTTCCAAGCAGTCTGTAACGAGAGAAGTTAGCATATTTGTCTGAGTCACAACAGAATCTTTTGCACCCAGTTCTGGAAAAATATGCGTGGCTATTCAAGAAATGGCAGAACTTTCCATCATCTGACCTTGTACCACATGAAATTCCCCTAGAAGACGTTAGACAGATTGCTCAGAAACCAGACACACTACTATTTCACCTAAAGTTTCTGCAGGCCCACCACTGACTCGTTTTGAGCGCGGAATCTTGGCATGGATGCCACTCCGCTATACCCACCAACAGCATGGGAAGAGAAAGAGGACGGATGTATAACAAAAGCATTTCAAATCTTTGACAGTTTTATAAACTGTATGGTGAAGTATGTAACGTTCCCTGGCAAACTCACGTTATTAAAAAAAAAAAAAGAGTTTATTTGTACCATATACGCCGCTCTGGGCAAGTTGTATATATCGTAATTATTGAACAAAAATATTACTGAATGTGGTGTAAAAGACATTTGTTATTCTCCTTATATTTTTTGTTGTAATATTTGTCTGTATTTAGGATAGGAATTTTTCTGTATTTATTATGTGATTGTAAAATGTGTCAGTATTTGCGATAGCAGAGATATGTTGCCAGAAGAGAATAATATCGTCAATTTGCAAAGAAATGTTAATAGTCAGCAATACTATTTAAGCACAATGCATTATGTATTCTTTGGTCTTCTCTGTTCAGAAGTCATTGCGGTAGGACACTGTGAAAGAGTTTTTTACGAATGGGTAGACTTCTTTTGTCTCTGTCTGGACTTAGCCGCCATTAGACGATGCGTTACGAATTAATGTGAGTTGTATTGTTGTTTGATCTAAATATATTAGAGTTTATCAAAAGTGTGAATTATTTATGTAAATTAGCTTGCCCACGTCATCTATAAAATTTCTTTAAGAATTTTTCAGCATTTTTTAGCGGTGTTGCTGGGCTGTGCCGCGACCAACAATAGCAAACCCGTAAATCGGGAACAGATGCATAAAAATCAATGGTGAATTAAGAAATTGTTCTTCCTTTTCAGAGATCCTGTGGCTGATAAAATTTGAATTAATTATACGTTTGTGCATTCGTAGGCGGATAGCTAATGTTAGTTAACATTGAAATTTAAACAGTTTGGTTCTTTCAAAATATCTTAAATGTGTAATGAAGTAGGTTTGATCAGTGATAAATGTCGGCTTGGCAATAATTAAAACATTTTCTGCTAATAGAAGTAATCTTGTGTTCTATGGCTAGTGCCGGGATAAAATTCAGTAAAAATATTTAACAAAAAAATCCACTGCATCAGGAAAGTGTATGCCAAGGCCGAATGATTTAAAGGACCCAATTCTCAACCTAATATTCTTAACCAGTTCATATGAGTTCACGTAAATATTATTTTTTCTTTAAATGTACGTAATAATTAAGTGAGTAAAAATTTTTTATTACCACACGAAAATAAGAGAGTGGTTCTACAACAAAGTTCGCACGAAAGAAAATTAACTTAAAAACAACAGATAAATTTTATTATTCTTCTTTAACGAAATTTCAAATCAATCCCATTCATTACGACCGATTTCGTTAAATTGGCGCCCAACGTGGGGCACGAATATGCAGTGGCCACTAAATACCCGTGAGATAACTAGGGAATTAATATAGTCGAACTTTGTTGCAGAACATTTAATAATTTTGCTATGTATTGTATGTATTGCATAACCAATATTGTGTGGTAATACCTGTGTATGATTTTTTGCATGAGAACACTATGTACCCGGAGGCAAGCTGAAGAAGAGAGCTCAATATTTCGAAAAATTAATTACCTACCACAATATCAGGGGGCAGCTGCACCCAAGATAGATCACCAAAAGGTAAAGCTACAGTGTAGTTGTCCTGTGGGTACTAAAGTAGCCTCAGCGCAGTGTTCTCGGATCATTAGTGGTGTGCTTGTTGTTAGTACTTTGTTTTAAAATAACAGGACATTTAGGTAGTTAGTCATTGTAGTATATAGTAAGTGTGTATTAGTTAATGTCCATTTCTTGTGTGATTATGTCAGTGAAACCTGAGTGTTAGGATATTTAGTTCAGATTTTATTTCTTTTGTTTACTATGGTTAGATTGCGTAGTCAGAAATATATCAACATGGATAATGAGCAACAGTCAGTAAGTAGTGATACCGAGTTGGAAAGTGGGACACAAAGTAATGTTAGTGACGTAGTTCAGGAAGTACAATGTGAGAATCTGGGGGCAGAAGGACAAGAAATGTTGCCATTGCCACCCAGTGATTCAGTTGATAGCGGAAATACTGTGCCATCCGCAAGCACTGGACACGGACCAGAGAGTGGTGAGGTGTCAGAAGTGCAATCATTAAGAGTTATGTTCGAGCGCATGCTCAATTTCCAAGCTGAATTTGTACGTGTGCAAGCAGAGCGTGATAGAGAACGTGTAGCTAAACAAGCAGAACGCGATAGAGAACGTGATGCTGAACAAACAGAGCGTGACCAGAGATTGGTAGCTGAATTTGCATGTATGCAAGCAGAACGCGATAGAGAACGTGATGCTGAACAAGCAGAGCGTGACCAGAGATTGGTAGCTGAATTTGCCAAACAAGCAGAGCGCGATAGAGAACGTGATGCTAAACAAGCAGAGCGTGACCGACGCCTGCATGAGAGGGACTTGCAGTTGATGCAAACTTTAGAAGTTATGCAAAGTGAGATTGTTAGTTTGAAACAAAAATATGAAACCATACCCAAAACGGTGCAAGAATTAAGCGAAAGAGTAGATAGTGTTCAAGTGGCTAACGCCAATATAGTAGAGGAAATCAGTGTCCTGACTAATAGGGTCGAACAACTAGAAATTGACACAACTCAAGTAATTGAGAACAAAGTGATCGAGCAAGTGCACAAAGTAGAAAATGAAGTCATAAAAGAAATAGATCAGAAAGTGCACGCCGCAATTGAGGCCAGAGATGTGGGCTCAAGTGCGGATGTGCAAGATCGAAAAAGGGTAGTGCACAAAGACATTCCGCTGTGGCAGCGGAGTGTGGACCGTCGTCTTGCCGAGATGGAGCTTAGCTTGCGGCATGACGAGGCACGGGCGTATGTCACGCCAGCCAGGTCCAACAATGATAGGCATATAAATACTGCAGTAAAAAATTGCGACTGCGAGACAGAACAGGCAACCAATGTAAGCGAAACAAATAAATGTCATTCCAAAGTAGTGATTGAAGAAAGCTTGATTAGGAACCGACAGTTTCAAATCTTTACAACGGAGAAGAAATCTGTTCACCCTGTAGTGTTTATCAAGGGATTTAGAAACATTTTGCCTAGCGTTTGGAGTCATACCCAGAAAATACAGTTCGTTATGTCTTACATACAAGGAGATGCTGCATTATGGGCAACCGAAGCAGCTGACAGTTGTGATACATATGAGCAATTTGAAAAAGCATTCTTGGCCAAATATTGGTCAACATGTATCCAGGAGAGATTACGGAAGGAGGTATATAATCCAGAGCCGTATTCTCCACGACTAGGCAATTTGCGAAAATATTTCGAGAAGTACATTAATAAGACCCGTTACTGGGACGAACAGATTTCATCCCGGGATTTGATCAGGCTTTTGAAATCACACTTGCCGATACATGTAAAGGAAAAACTTATACACGTGCCTGAAAATGATATGGAACATTTCTTGTCTGTTCTGGACTCAATTGACCTGATTCAGGAGGACGTTAAGGCAGCCTCTGAACAGGCTAGAAGTAACGGAAACGGTTATAGAAATGGTTGAAATAACACGCCTCCACCAAGTAATGGAAACGGCGGAGGTAATAATAGGAGACAGGAGTATGCACAAAACGGAAATAGAGGTAGAGACCGGAACGGCAATAGTCCGCCGGTGAATAATGACCGGAAAAGGAGGTTCGATGACCGGTATGAGACAGGCCCACCAAGCAATAATAGATGGAAAAATGCCAGGGGGCCGAGCAACACTAATACTTATAATGATGCAAACCGAACTTGGCCGCAGAACCAGAGGCCCAGTCCGGACCGGCAAAACAGTGATAGATATGACAATAACCGACCGCCACCACAAAATGCGCCAATTGCGCAACCGTGGCGGCCGACGCAACACAACATGCACATAGTGGAGGTCAGTGACACAGAGCAGCCACGCCCATCCACTAGCAACAATTCAACAAACTAGATGCAGCCGAGATACGCTCTCCATCGTCGGCTGAGGTTTGGAGTGAGAGCAGCCCGACACAGAACAAAACACCGAACAAAATCTGTATCCTTAGGTATAATGACGGGGTACAGATGGGAGATGAATTAATAACTGAACCATCCACGTGCATAAAGGAGCACAAAGACAAAGTACAAGCGATAATAGAGATCAAAATTAACAATATTGATGTGCAAGCGGTCGTAGATACAGGTGCTACAGTCAGTGTTATGAGTATGGACTTATTCAAAGTACTGGGGAAGGAAAGGCGTATGCTGACTTTTCCCGTGAATAATTGTAAAGTCACTGGAGCCATAAGTGCACAGTGACAAATAATTAAACTCCAAGTGCGGGTAGAGATGTATGTAGGGGATGAAGCCATAGCGTGCTCATTCCTGGTAGTAAAGGGTTTAAAGGTAGCCTGCATTTTGGGGGTAGATTTTTTAAGAGAAAGGGACGCAATAATCGACCTTTCTCGGGGAAAATTAAGCTTGATGAATGCTGGTAGGAGAATAGAATTGTCCATGCTCAGATCTGAAGAGGTACCTGTACCTAATTGTAACGCTATTAACATAAGGTGTAGGAATCAGTGGATACTACATTTAGACAATCATTGTCTAGGTCAGAATCTCTATTATCCTGACGTACAAGATGATCAATTAAAAGCAAATGTGGACGCACTTGTGAACAAAGTATCACAGTCCGAAAATTTGAACTCTATGCAACAGCAGGATTTGGTACAGTTATTATCTAATTATGCAGATGTATTTTCAGAACGACCAGGAATTGTTAAGGGATATCAGTACAATATCGAGGTAAAGCCTCACAAAACTTACTGTCGAGCCTCATACTCCATTCCTTGGTCCAAGAAGGAAATAGTAGCTAAAGAAATAAGAAAACTGATCGAGTGGGGAATAATAGAACCGTCTTTGTCCCCTTATAGTAGTCCTTTGGTGGCGGTAGCAAAAGCAGACGGACAGGTACGGTTAGTACTAGATGCGAGAGACATAAATGAAATTATTGTACCTGTTAGGACTCATCCGGAAAATCTTGATGAGCAAATTCAAAAATTTCATGGAGTGCAATATTTGACATCTATTGATATGAGAAGTTCTTTGTGGCAAATCCTGCTCACACCCGAGTCGAGGAAATATACTGCATTTATATTTGGGGGAAGGAGCTACCAATTTAGGGTACTACCTTTCGGCCTAAATGTAAGTGCAGGAGTTTTTATAATAGCCCTCGACGCGGTTTTAGGTCCGGATTTGCTGCAAAGGGTAACAGTGTATGTAGACGATCTAGTGATTGTCACTGCCACCTGGGAGGAGCACGTAGAACTACTGAGTAAAGTCTTAGAAAGGTTTAAGCAAGCGGGAGTAACAGCGAATCTTGATAAATCCAAATTTGGACGTAATCAGATTAAATTTCTAGGTCACATAATAACACCACAAGGCATCAAGCCTGACAGCAAAAAACTTGATGTAATTCGTGGGTTTCCTAGTCCGAGAACTAAGAAACAGCTCAAAGCATTTATAGGTCTAGCATCTTTTTTTAGACGGTTTGTTCCAAACCAATTAATGAATAACGAATCTTTATTGAGCCTGTTGCGTAAAAATGCGCACTGGATGTGGACAGAAGAATGTCAACGCGCATTTGACGCTATCAAAAATGCCTTGGTAAACGCCAACATACTGCGACACCCAGACATGACAAAAGATTTTTGTATAGCGACAGATTCGTGTTCATACGGTCTGGGCGCGTGTTTATTTCAGTGGGACAGGAGCAACGACCCCACAACAATCAATGTAATCGGATTTGCCAGCCGCACACTAAACAGCTGCGAGAGAGCATATTCCGCTACCGAATTAGAGGCTCTTGCAGTGGTTTGGGCGGTAAAGAAATTTAACTATTACATCTATGGTAAAGAAGTCAAAGTATTCAGTGACCACCAGGCTTTGAGCTATTTAATGACTTGCAAATTATACCATACCCGCTTGCTAAGATGGAGGTTAGCATTACAGGAATATAAAATTAAAATCATGTACCTTAAAGGACAAGATAATGTTGTAGCAGACGCCTTGTCGAGGCTTCCACTAGGGCAATCCTCAATGTCAAATATTTTGGGACAATCGGAGGAATATCGAATACTATTAGTACAAGATAAGGTACATAGGAGGGACTTTTTACATATGTGTAAAAATATGTCCATATTGCAGGAAACTGATCCGATTTGGCGAGATATCATTAGTAAAATTAAAGAAGGAACCAATCTTAAAAGTGTTCAGAATTTCAAAATAGTAGATAATATTCTGTATTATAAAACAGGTGTGTCAAATGACCGTGGAGTCGTGTGTATACCACAACAGGCTATCCCAGCTGTAGTGTGGCACACGCATTTAGCATGGGGTCACGCTGGGATAGGCAAGACAATAAGGATTTTGTCCAAATTCTGTTATTTTAAGGCGATAAGCCAGCAGACTCGCACCATTATCAGGACTTGTCCTCTGTGCCAAAAAGCTAAGTTTCAAAATAAGTCCACAAGGTTTGAACTGCATCCTATAGTGCCTCATCGACCACTTCAGTTAGTATCTATAGACATAGCAGGACCCTACCCACGAGCCAGGGGTGGATTGAAGTACATTTTAGCGGTGTATGACCTTTTCTCTAAATATTTAAAAATATACTGCCTTAAATCAGCCACTGCTCGTGGAATAGTTAAATGGTTAGGGAAGGAATATTTTACACAAGTGGGTAAGCCTGAAGCGATAATATCGGATAATGCTTCCTATTTTACAGGCCATACCTGGAAAAACTATTTACATGAACAAGATATAAAGCATATACTAATTTCCCGTTTTCACCCACAAGCAAGTTTAGTAGAGAGAACATTTGGAGAGTTAAATAAATTTTTCAGGTTATACATTGCATATAAACACACAAGATGGCCAGATCTGATACCTAAGTTTGTAGAAGTTCACAACGCAACCCCGCATGCTTCTACGGGGTATCCACCAAACGAGATTATAATGAATAATAATAGAGTTTTGAATGAGTGGCTGGCACCTTTGCCTAAGGTCCCAGTCATTCCTGAGCCTAAGGAAGAGAAGATAAGAAAAGCAGGGTGCAACCTTACCAGGTGCGCTCAGAAAAGGAAAGAAAAATATAATCGACATGTGACGAATAACCAAAAATTTAGTGTTGGGGACTTGGTACTCTTACGCAATCATCCTAAGTCCTCGGCATCCTTGAAACAGAATAGCAAGTGGCAATTGGTGTACAGTGGACCTTTTAGAGTAGTAAGTGTGCCACATGAGTGTAGCTATCTCTTAGCAGATCCCCACTCAGGGAGAGTACGGGGACTGTATCCGCGTAAGGATGTAAAAGCATTCCTACAGTAAAAGACTAATAGTCCTATGTGGACACCATTCTTTTGTAAATAATGAACATTAATGATGTGTGATCTTTAGAGATAATATACTAGTGTAGAAGTGTTTAGTTATAAGAATATGATTGACTTTCTCATGTGTATGGATATTTGTGTTATGTACTCTTTTAATTTGTGTTATCTAGAACATGCTCTAAATGTTTGCACAGATAATCTGATTAGTGCAATTATTTGTAGTGTTAAGCTGTGACAGAGTTCAATCAAAAAGAACATTTTAGTAATGATTAGTTAGTGTACTACATAATTTTCTATGTGCCCAAATTTGAAATATTTCTTGGCACAATCTTCTCTATTATGTGTATGTATGTATATATGTGTAGCTGTCAGATTGACAGATTCGAACCCAGAATAATATCAATAATATGAGGCCCTGAGAACTTTATTATCTAACCAATGTTATTAGAGAAAATAATGCACCCAGTAGTGACCCGAGGGCACCACGGGAGGCAAACTTGTTGCAAATTTATGTAATGCAAAGTTACGCACAAAGAAGCTTCAATTGAAGCATGTGCAGATTCAAACAGTAAAAAAGAGCTAGCCAGATACAGTCCAAGTCAATTTTTGCCTACAGAGACTACACTGTAGTTACGTAGGACGTTGATAGTAAAGTGTGACATGAGTTCAAAGGAGTTATTGAACAATATGCCTGAATCCGGCTGGAATGCACAAATAAAATCTACTCGAACACGAATATAGATGACTTTTGGGCAAACTAATACCAAATTTTAATATTTTGTTACCATGTACGCAAATATCACACCTTGGTAAAGAGTTACGAATGTGCTATTACAAAAAAAAAAAAAAAAAATTGCACAGCGGACATTGTAAATAAAAATAAAGGAACTTAAACAAAAGTGCAGTATTGTGCGGCAGAGACAGACAGTGACTGTTAAACCTGCAGCAATACGTCACGGAATAGTTGTGTATAAGTGATAAAAAACTGTATCATCGCCGTGTGTGCAAGTGGACAAGGAACTAGCACGACACGAACAGTGAACCGATAACGGACGGTGGATCAAGCTAGTGTCAAACTTTAACTCTTTGTGTGTCAAGGGACGCTAGGAAAGCGCATTGACTACGAAGATACATTTTGTCCTAAGGTGAAAACTTGCGTGTGACTAATGACAAGTCATGACATGGTGAAAAATATTGTATGCCCATAAAACGTGTTACTGTGACAACGAAACATTGTGCAAACCAGACTAGTGAAGGCCTACTGAGTAATAACTGCCACTAACTGTGTGCGTTCTTTCCCACAGCAAGAAAAATGCCTATAAGGATAGTACACTGTTTCTGAACTTGTTGCATGTTTCCTGGAGCACTGCAAGAAAACGTCGCACGGGCGAGCGGATATCCAACGCGTATCCGGCTACATCAGCTATGCAGCGGCCGCGGCAGCCCGTAGCAGACCAGACAGACAGCCACGCCCCTCCGCGCCGTAGCTGTCAACGCCGGGGGCGGTGACCTACACGGAGTCAGCGCGCCGCGCCGAGCGCCGCTCAACAATCACTCCGCACCGCTCACCAAATACAGCATTATTGATTTTTTTTTATGTTCACATAAACTGAATAACATGTCAATGACTTCATTTCGATAAACATTGAACATTTACTACGTAGGACAAGTGACCTTGTAGTGTATCACACGAATAATAGTATCACACACAAAAAAACTTCAGTCGAACTGTATGTGACTGTGATATTGTGTAATTGTGTAACCGTTTGTGACGAACTGAATTTAATTCAAATGAATAACTGCATTTAATTCAAATGACCATGAACCAACTGGGATGGCTGGGCTCCGGCACAGTTTTGCCCAGGTTTCCTGTTTGCCTACGCCCAAATGGGGGAGCCATGAACTTATATAATCCTGGGACTAAATAAAAGAGCCATTCCGTAAAATATACAAGTGTAAAGAACGTTACTGGCACCATTGTGTCAAAGTGTAAAAACTCTTTGCCAAATGCTGCCAGGGGGCAATGTAACGTTCCCTGGCAAACTCACGTTATTAAAAAAAAAAAAAAAGAGTTTATTTGTACCATATACGCCGCTCTGGGCAAGTTGTATATATCGTAATTATTGAACAAAAATATTACTGAATGTGGTGTAAAAGACATTTGTTATTCTCCTTATATTTTTTGTTGTAATATTTGTCTGTATTTAGGATAGGAATTTTTTCTGTATTTATTATGTGATTGTAAAATGTGTCAGTATTTGCGATAGCAGAGATATGTTGCCAGAAGAGAATAATATCGTCAATTTGCAAAGAAATGTTAATAGTCAGCAATACTATTTAAGCACAATGCATTATGTATTCTTTGGTCTTCTCTGTTCAGAAGTCATTGCGGTAGGACACTGTGAAAGAGTTTTTTACGAATGGGTAGACTTCTTTTGTCTCTGTCTGGACTTAGCCGCCATTAGACGATGCGTTATGAATTAATGTGAGTTGTATTGTTGTTTGATCTAAATATATTAGAGTTTATCAAAAGTGTGAATTATTTATGTAAATTAGCTTGCCCACGTCATCTATAAAATTTCTTTAAGAATTTTTCAGCATTTTTTAGCGGTGTTGCTGGGCTGTGCCGCGACCAACAATAGCAAACCCGTAAATCGGGAACAGATGCATAAAAATCAATGGTGAATTAAGAAATTGTTCTTCCTTTTCAGAGATCCTGTGGCTGATAAAATTTGAATTAATTATACGTTTGTGCATTCGTAGGCGGATAGCTAATGTTAGTTAACATTGAAATTTAAACAGTTTGGTTCTTTCAAAATATCTTAAATGTGTAATGAAGTAGGTTTGATCAGTGATAAATGTCGGCTTGGCAATAATTAAAACATTTTCTGCTAATAGAGGTAATCTTGTGTTCTATGGCTAGTGCCGGGATAAAATTCAGTAAAAATATTTAACAAAAAAATCCACTGCATCAGGAAAGTGTATGCCAAGGCCGAATGATTTAAAGGACCCAATTCTCAACCTAATATTCTTAACCAGTTCAAATGTACGTAATAATTAAGTGAGTAAAAAATTTTTTATTACCACACGAAAATAAGAGAGTGGTTCTACAACAAAGTTCGCACGAAAGAAAATTAACTTAAAAACAACAGATAAATTTTATTATTCTTCTTTAACGAAATTTCAAATCAATCCCATTCATTACGACCGATTTCGTTAAAAACTTAAACACAATAAATATTGAATTTAATGTAAATGTGATCTTATTTGGTAATAAACGCAGGTACAGAGGTTCCAGTACTGTGAATTTGTGGGAGGTATTTTTGAAATTTAGATTTCTTAAAATGTTCCAACGCTTTTCTGAGCTCTGTGAATACCTTTGTACTGCTAAACAGTGAAACTCCCATGTGCTCTAATAATCAGTTATTACATGTTTTATTAATCAAGTTAAATATTATTTCTCAGTTTATGATTTGTTAAAAAAATTAAGTTACAGTAAGGTGAACACGTGAAAAGTTGAATTTTAAGATAGTGAAAAATTTAAAAATTATGAATACTTTTAACGAAATCGGTCGTAATGAATGGGATTGATTTGAAATTTCGTTAAAGAAGAATAATAAAATTTATCTGTTGTTTTTAAGTTAATTTTCTTTCGTGCGAACTTTGTTGTAGAACCACTCTCTTATTTTCGTGTGGTAATAAAAAATTTTTACTCACTTAATTATTACGTACATTTAAAGAAAAAATAGTATTTACGTGAACTCATATGAACTGGTTAAGAATATTAGGTTGAGAATTGGGTCCTTTAAATCATTCGGCCTTGGCATACACTTTCCTGATGCAGTGGATTTTTTTGTTAAATATTTTTACTGAATTTTATCCCGGCACTAGCCATAGAACACAAGATTACCTCTATTAGCAGAAAATGTTTTAATTATTGCCAAGCCGACATTTATCACTGATCAAACCTACTTCATTACACATTTAAGATATTTTGAAAGAACCAAACTGTTTAAATTTCAATGTTAACTAACATTAGCTATCCGCCTACGAATGCACAAACGTATAATTAATTCAAATTTTATCAGCCACAGGATCTCTGAAAAGGAAGAACAATTTCTTAATTCACCATTGATTTTTATGCACCTGTTCCCGATTTACGGGTTTGCTATTGTTGGTCGCGGCACAGCCCAGCAACACCGCTAAAAAATGCTGAAAAATTCTTAAAGAAATTTTATAGATGACGTGGGCAAGCTAATTTACATAAATAATTCACACTTTTGATAAACTCTAATATATTTAGATCAAACAACAATACAACTCACATTAATTCGTAACGCATCGTCTAATGGCGGCTAAGTCCAGACAGAGACAAAAGAAGTCTACCCATTCGTAAAAAACTCTTTCACAGTGTCCTACCGCAATGACTTCTGAACAGAGAAGACCAAAGAATACATAATGCATTGTGCTTAAATAGTATTGCTGACTATTAACATTTCTTTGCAAATTGACGATATTATTCTCTTCTGGCAACATATCTCTGCTATCGCAAATACTGACACATTTTACAATCACATAATAAATACAGAAAAATTCCTATCCTAAATACAGACAAATATTACAACAAAAAATATAAGGAGAATAACAAATGTCTTTTACACCACATTCAGTAATATTTTTGTTCAATAATTACGATATATACAACTTGCCCAGAGCGGCGTATATGGTACAAATAAACTCTTTTTTTTTTTTTTAATAACGTGAGTTTGCCAGGGAACGTTACATTGCCCCCTGGCAGCATTTGGCAAAGAGTTTTTACACTTTGACACAATGGTGCCAGTAACGTTCTTTACACTTGTATATTTTACGGAATGGCTCTTTTATTTAGTCCCAGGATTATATAAGTTCATGGCTCCCCCATTTGAGCGTAGGCAAACAGGAAACCTGGGCAAAACTGTGCCGGAGCCCAGCCATCCCAGTTGGTTCATGGTCATTTGAATTAAATGCAGTTATTCATTTGAATTAAATTCAGTTCGTCACAAACGGTTACACAATTACACAATATCACAGTCACATACAGTTCGACTGAAGTTTTTTTGTGTGTGATACTATTATTCATGTGATACACTACAAGGTCACTTGTCCTACGTAGTAAATGTTCAATGTTTATCGAAATGAAGTCATTGACATGTTATTCAGTTTATGTGAACATAAAAAAAAATCAATAATGCTGTATTTGGTGAGCGGTGCGGAGTGATTGTTGAGCGGCGCTCGGCGCGGCGCGCTGACTCCGTGTAGGTCACCGCCCCCGGCGTTGACAGCTACGGCGCGGAGGGGCGTGGCTGTCTGTCTGGTCTGCTACGGGCTGCTGCGGCCGCTGCATAGCTGATGTAGACGGATGCGCGTTGGATATCCGCTCGCCCGTGCGACGTTTTCTTGCAGTGCTCCAGGAAACATGCAACAAGTTCAGAAACAGTGTACTATCCTTATAGGTATTTTTCCTGCTGTGAGAAAGAACGCACACAGTTAGTGACAGTTATTACTCAGTAGGCCTTCACTAGTCTGGTTTGCACAATATTTCGTTGTCACAGTAACACGTTTTATGGGCATACAATATTTTTCACCATGTCATGACTTGTCATTAGTCACACGCAAGTTTTCACCTTAGGACAAAATGTATCTTCGTAGTCAATGCGCTTTCCTAGCGTCCCTTGACACACAAAGAGTTAAAGTTTGACACTAGCTTGATCCACCGTCCGTTATCGGTTCACTGTTCGTGTCGTGCTAGTTCCTTGTCCACTTGCACACACGGCGATGATACAGTTTTTTATCACTTATACACAACTATTCCGTGACGTATTGCTGCAGGTTTAACAGTCACTGTCTGTCTCTGCCGCACAATACTGCACTTTTGTTTAAGTTCCTTTATTTTTATTTACAATGTCCGCTGTGCAATTTTTTTTTTTTTTTTTGTAATAGCACATTCGTAACTCTTTACCAAGGTGTGATATTTGCGTACATGGTAACAAAATATTAAAATTTGGTATTAGTTTGCCCAAAAGTCATCTATATTCGTGTTCGAGTAGATTTTATTTGTGCATTCCAGCCGGATTCAGGCATATTGTTCAATAACTCCTTTGAACTCATGTCACACTTTACTATCAACGTCCTACGTAACTACAGTGTAGTCTCTGTAGGCAAAAATTGACTTGGACTGTATCTGGCTAGCTCTTTTTTACTGTTTGAATCTGCACATGCTTCAATTGAAGCTTCTTTGTACGTAACTTTGCATTACATAAATTTGCAACAAGTTTGCCTCCCGTGGTGCCCTCGGGTCACTACTGGGTGCATTATTTTCTCTAATAACATTGGTTAGATAATAAAGTTCTCAGGGCCTCATATTATTGATATTATTCTGGGTTCGAATCTGTCAATCTGACAGCTACACATATATACATACATACACATAATAGAGAAGATTGTGCCAAGAAATATTTCAAATTTGGGCACATAGAAAATTATGTAGTACACTAACTAATCATTACTAAAATGTTCTTTTTGATTGAACTCTGTCACAGCTTAACACTACAAATAATTGCACTAATCAGATTATCTGTGCAAACATTTAGAGCATGTTCTAGATAACACAAATTAAAAGAGTACATAACACAAATATCCATACACATGAGAAAGTCAATCATATTCTTATAACTAAACACTTCTACACTAGTATATTATCTCTAAAGATCACACATCATTAATGTTCATTATTTACAAAAGAATGGTGTCCACATAGGACTATTAGTCTTTTACTGTAGGAATGCTTTTACATCCTTACGCGGATACAGTCCCCGTACTCTCCCTGAGTGGGGATCTGCTAAGAGATAGCTACACTCATGTGGCACACTTACTACTCTAAAAGGTCCACTGTACACCAATTGCCACTTGCTATTCTGTTTCAAGGATGCCGAGGACTTAGGATGATTGCGTAAGAGTACCAAGTCCCCAACACTAAATTTTTGGTTATTCGTCACATGTCGATTATATTTTTCTTTCCTTTTCTGAGCGCACCTGGTAAGGTTGCACCCTGCTTTTCTTATCTTCTCTTCCTTAGGCTCAGGAATGACTGGGACCTTAGGCAAAGGTGCCAGCCACTCATTCAAAACTCTATTATTATTCATTATAATCTCGTTTGGTGGATACCCCGTAGAAGCATGCGGGGTTGCGTTGTGAACTTCTACAAACTTAGGTATCAGATCTGGCCATCTTGTGTGTTTATATGCAATGTATAACCTGAAAAATTTATTTAACTCTCCAAATGTTCTCTCTACTAAACTTGCTTGTGGGTGAAAACGGGAAATTAGTATATGCTTTATATCTTGTTCATGTAAATAGTTTTTCCAGGTATGGCCTGTAAAATAGGAAGCATTATCCGATATTATCGCTTCAGGCTTACCCACTTGTGTAAAATATTCCTTCCCTAACCATTTAACTATTCCACGAGCAGTGGCTGATTTAAGGCAGTATATTTTTAAATATTTAGAGAAAAGGTCATACACCGCTAAAATGTACTTCAATCCACCCCTGGCTCGTGGGTAGGGTCCTGCTATGTCTATAGATACTAACTGAAGTGGTCGATGAGGCACTATAGGATGCAGTTCAAACCTTGTGGACTTATTTTGAAACTTAGCTTTTTGGCACAGAGGACAAGTCCTGATAATGGTGCGAGTCTGCTGGCTTATCGCCTTAAAATAACAGAATTTGGACAAAATCCTTATTGTCTTGCCTATCCCAGCGTGACCCCATGCTAAATGCGTGTGCCACACTACAGCTGGGATAGCCTGTTGTGGTATACACACGACTCCACGGTCATTTGACACACCTGTTTTATAATACAGAATATTATCTACTATTTTGAAATTCTGAACACTTTTAAGATTGGTTCCTTCTTTAATTTTACTAATGATATCTCGCCAAATCGGATCAGTTTCCTGCAATATGGACATATTTTTACACATATGTAAAAAGTCCCTCCTATGTACCTTATCTTGTACTAATAGTATTCGATATTCCTCCGATTGTCCCAAAATATTTGACATTGAGGATTGCCCTAGTGGAAGCCTCGACAAGGCGTCTGCTACAACATTATCTTGTCCTTTAAGGTACATGATTTTAATTTTATATTCCTGTAATGCTAACCTCCATCTTAGCAAGCGGGTATGGTATAATTTGCAAGTCATTAAATAGCTCAAAGCCTGGTGGTCACTGAATACTTTGACTTCTTTACCATAGATGTAATAGTTAAATTTCTTTACCGCCCAAACCACTGCAAGAGCCTCTAATTCGGTAGCGGAATATGCTCTCTCGCAGCTGTTTAGTGTGCGGCTGGCAAATCCGATTACATTGATTGTTGTGGGGTCGTTGCTCCTGTCCCACTGAAATAAACACGCGCCCAGACCGTATGAACACGAATCTGTCGCTATACAAAAATCTTTTGTCATGTCTGGGTGTCGCAGTATGTTGGCGTTTACCAAGGCATTTTTGATAGCGTCAAATGCGCGTTGACATTCTTCTGTCCACACCCAGTGCGCATTTTTACGCAACAGGCTCAATAAAGATTCGTTATTCATTAATTGGTTTGGAACAAACCGTCTAAAAAAAGATGCTAGACCTATAAATGCTTTGAGCTGTTTCTTAGTTCTCGGACTAGGAAACCCACGAATTACATCAAGTTTTTTGCTGTCAGGCTTGATGCCTTGTGGTGTTATTATGTGACCTAGAAATTTAATCTGATTACGTCCAAATTTGGATTTATCAAGATTCGCTGTTACTCCCGCTTGCTTAAACCTTTCTAAGACTTTACTCAGTAGTTCTACGTGCTCCTCCCAGGTGGCAGTGACAATCACTAGATCGTCTACATACACTGTTACCCTTTGCAGCAAATCCGGACCTAAAACCGCGTCGAGGGCTATTATAAAAACTCCTGCACTTACATTTAGGCCGAAAGGTAGTACCCTAAATTGGTAGCTCCTTCCCCCAAATATAAATGCAGTATATTTCCTCGACTCGGGTGTGAGCAGGATTTGCCACAAAGAACTTCTCATATCAATAGATGTCAAATATTGCACTCCATGAAATTTTTGAATTTGCTCATCAAGATTTTCCGGATGAGTCCTAACAGGTACAATAATTTCATTTATGTCTCTCGCATCTAGTACTAACCGTACCTGTCCGTCTGCTTTTGCTACCGCCACCAAAGGACTACTATAAGGGAACAAAGACGGTTCTATTATTCCCCACTCGATCAGTTTTCTTATTTCTTTAGCTACTATTTCCTTCTTGGACCAAGGAATGGAGTATGAGGCTCGACAGTAAGTTTTGTGAGGCTTTACCTCGATATTGTACTGATATCCCTTAACAATTCCTGGTCGTTCTGAAAATACATCTGCATAATTAGATAATAACTGTACCAAATCCTGCTGTTGCATAGAGTTCAAATTTTCGGACTGTGATACTTTGTTCACAAGTGCGTCCACATTTGCTTTTAATTGATCATCTTGTACGTCAGGATAATAGAGATTCTGACCTAGACAATGATTGTCTAAATGTAGTATCCACTGATTCCTACACCTTATGTTAATAGCGTTACAATTAGGTACAGGTACCTCTTCAGATCTGAGCATGGACAATTCTATTCTCCTACCAGCATTCATCAAGCTTAATTTTCCCCGAGAAAGGTCGATTATTGCGTCCCTTTCTCTTAAAAAATCTACTCCCAAAATGCAGGCTACCTTTAAACCCTTTACTACCAGGAATGAGCACGCTATGGCTTCATCCCCTACATACATCTCTACCCGCACTTGGAGTTTAATTATTTGTCACTGTGCACTTATGGCTCCAGTGACTTTACAATTATTCACGGGAAAAGTCAGCATACGCCTTTCCTTCCCCAGTACTTTGAATAAGTCCATACTCATAACACTGACTGTAGCACCTGTATCTACGACCGCTTGCACATCAATATTGTTAATTTTGATCTCTATTATCGCTTGTACTTTGTCTTTGTGCTCCTTTATGCACGTGGATGGTTCAGTTATTAATTCATCTCCCATCTGTACCCCGTCATTATACCTAAGGATACAGATTTTGTTCGGTGTTTTGTTCTGTGTCGGGCTGCTCTCACTCCAAACCTCAGCCGACGATGGAGAGCGTATCTCGGCTGCATCTAGTTTGTTGAATTGTTGCTAGTGGATGGGCGTGGCTGCTCTGTGTCACTGACCTCCACTATGTGCACGTTGTGTTGCGTCGGCCGCCACGGTTGCGCAATTGGCGCATTTTGTGGTGGCGGTCGGTTATTGTCATATCTATCACTGTTTTGCCGGTCCGGACTGGGCCTCTGGTTCTGCGGCCAAGTTCGGTTTGCATCATTATAAGTATTAGTGTTGCTCGGCCCCCTGGCATTTTTCCATCTATTATTGCTTGGTGGGCCTGTCTCATACCGGTCATCGAACCTCCTTTTCCGGTCATTATTCACCGGCGGACTATTGCCGTTCCGGTCTCTACCTCTATTTCCGTTTTGTGCATACTCCTGTCTCCTATTATTACCTCCGCCGTTTCCATTACTTGGTGGAGGCGTGTTATTTCAACCATTTCTATAACCGTTTCCGTTACTTCTAGCCTGTTCAGAGGCTGCCTTAACGTCCTCCTGAATCAGGTCAATTGAGTCCAGAACAGACAAGAAATGTTCCATATCATTTTCAGGCACGTGTATAAGTTTTTCCTTTACATGTATCGGCAAGTGTGATTTCAAAAGCCTGATCAAATCCCGGGATGAAATCTGTTCGTCCCAGTAACGGGTCTTATTAATGTACTTCTCGAAATATTTTCGCAAATTGCCTAGTCGTGGAGAATACGGCTCTGGATTATATACCTCCTTCCGTAATCTCTCCTGGATACATGTTGACCAATATTTGGCCAAGAATGCTTTTTCAAATTGCTCATATGTATCGCAACTGTCAGCTGCTTCGGTTGCCCATAATGCAGCATCTCCTTGTATGTAGGACATAACGAACTGTATTTTCTGGGTATGACTCCAAACGCTAGGCAAAATGTTTCTAAATCCCTTGATAAACACTACATGGTGAACAGATTTCTTCTCCGTTGTAAAGATCTGAAACTGTCGGTTCCTAATCAAGCTTTCTTCAATCACTACTTTGGAATGACATTTATTTGTTTCGCTTACATTGGTTGCCTGTTCTGTCTCGCAGTCGCAATTTTTTACTGCAGTATTTATATGCCTATCATTGTTGGACCTGGCTGGCGTGACATACGCCTGTGCCTCACCATGCCGCAAGCTGAGCTCCATTTCGGCAAGACGACGGTCCACACTCCGCTGCCACAGCGGAATGTCTTTGTGCACTATCCTTTTTAGATCTTGCACATCCGCACTTGAGCCCACATCTCTGGCCTCAATTGCGGCGTGCACTTTCTGATCTATTTCTTTTATGACTTCATTTTCTACTTTGTGCACTTGCTCGATCACTTTGTCCTCAATTACTTGAGTTGTGTCAATTTCCAATTGCTCGACTCTGTTAGTCAGGACACTAATTTCCTCTACGATATTGGCGTTAGCCACTTGAATACTGTCTACTCTTTCGCTTAATTCATGCACTGTTTTGGGTATGGTTTCATATTTTTGTTTCAAACTAACAAGCTCACTTTGCATAACTTCTAAAGTTTGCATCAACTGCAAGTCCCTCTCATGCAGGCGTCGGTCACGCTCTGCTTGTTTAGCATCACGTTCTTTATCACGCTCTGCTTGTTTAGCATCAGTGTTCTTTATCGCGTTCTGCTTGTTTGCATGCAAATTCAGCTACCAATCTCTGGTCACGCTCTGCTTGCATATGTACAAATTCAGCTTGGAAATTGAGCATGCGCTCGAACATAACTCTTAATGATTGCACTTCTGACACCTCACCACTCTCTGGTCCGTGTCCAGTGCTTGCGGATGGCACAGTATTTCCGCTATCAACTGAATCACTGGGTGGCAATGGCAACATTTCTTGTCCTTCTGCCCCCAGATTCTCACATTGTACTTCCTGAACTACGTCACTAACATTACTTTGTGTCCCACTTTCCAACTCGGTATCACTACTTACTGACTGTTGCTCATTATCCATGTTGATATATTTCTGACTACGCAATCTAACCATAGTAAACAAAAGAAATAAAATCTGAACTAAATATCCTAACACTCAGGTTTCACTGACATAATCACACAAGAAATGGACATTAACTAATACACACTTACTATATACTACAATGACTAACTACCTAAATGTCCTGTTATTTTAAAACAAAGTACTAACAACAAGCACACCACTAATGATCCGAGAACACTGCGCTGAGGCTACTTTAGTACCCACAGGACAACTACACTGTAGCTTTACCTTTTGGTGATCTATCTTGGGTGCAGCTGCCCCCTGATATTGTGGTAGGTAATTAATTTTTCGAAATATTGAGCTCTCTTCTTCAGCTTGCCTCCGGGTACATAGTGTTCTCATGCAAAAAATCATACACAGGTATTACCACACAATATTGGTTATGCAATACATACAATACATAGCAAAATTATTAAATGTTCTGCAACAAAGTTCGACTATATTAATTCCCTAGTTATCTCACGGGTATTTAGTGGCCACTGCATATTCGTGCCCCACGTTGGGCGCCAATTTAACGAAATCGGTCGTAATGAATGGGATTGATTTGAAATTTCGTTAAAGAAGAATAATAAAATTTATCTGTTGTTTTTAAGTTAATTTTCTTTCGTGCGAACTTTGTTGTAGAACCACTCTCTTATTTTCGTGTGGTAATAAAAAATTTTTTACTCACTTAATTATTACGTACATTTGAACTGGTTAAGAATATTAGGTTGAGAATTGGGTCCTTTAAATCATTCGGCCTTGGCATACACTTTCCTGATGCAGTGGATTTTTTGTTAAATATTTTTACTGAATTTTATCCCGGCACTAGCCATAGAACACAAGATTACCTCTATTAGCAGAAAATGTTTTAATTATTGCCAAGCCGACATTTATCACTGATCAAACCTACTTCATTACACATTTAAGATATTTTGAAAGAACTAAACTGTTTAAATTTCAATGTTAACTAACATTAACTATCCGCCTACGAATGCACAAACGTATAATTAATTCAAATTTTATCAGCCACAGGATCTCTGAAAAGGAAGAACAATTTCTTAATTCACCATTGATTTTTATGCATCTGTTCCCGATTTACGGGTTTGCTATTGTTGGTCGCGGCACAGCCCAGCAACACCGCTAAAAAATGCTGAAAAATTCTTAAAGAAATTTTATAGATGACGTGGGCAAGCTAATTTACATAAATAATTCACACTTTTGATAAACTCTAATATATTTAGATCAAACAACAATACAACTCACATTAATTCGTAACGCATCGTCTAATGGCGGCTAAGTCCAGACAGAGACAAAAGAAGTCTACCCATTCGTAAAAAACTCTTTCACAGTGTCCTACCGCAATGACTTCTGAACAGAGAAGACCAAAGAATACATAATGCATTGTGCTTAAATAGTATTGCTGACTATTAACATTTCTTTGCAAATTGACGATATTATTCTCTTCTGGCAACATATCTCTGCTATCGCAAATACTGACACATTTTACAATCACATAATAAATACAGAAAAAATTCCTATCCTAAATACAGACAAATATTACAACAAAAAATATAAGGAGAATAACAAATGTCTTTTACACCACATTCAGTAATATTTTTGTTCAATAATTACGATATATACAACTTGCCCAGAGCGGCGTATATGGTACAAATAAACTCTTTTTTTTTTTTTTTTTTTAATAACGTGAGTTTGCCAGGGAACGTTACAAGTTACATACTACAATCGAAAGGAGACGTTGAAATGTGAACTCCTAAAGGTTTGCATTTCATTCTTGTTTTTTCTCAGATAGTTTAACATCTATGTGTTAGAAGTTTCACACATCCAGTCTACACAACACATCTCTACCTTTCTGTCTGTGTAGTCGATTAATCTGGATATTACACTAGTAGTCCTTTCAAAGTTAATTTACCATCAGTTCGGTTTCGTACTCCTACCGCTCGCAAACATAGAGCTTCAAACTCAGTATCGCAAGTAGAGCCAGTAATCACTGCAACAACGTTACAAGTGTCTAAAGCTTCAACGTCAATGTTGGGGGTATCATCAAGAATTACTGCTTCAACATTATAAGCGTCGGAAGCTGTAGAGTCAACATCGTAAGTGACGTCAACAAACAGTATACCAACTTTACAAGCTTGTCGATGTGAAATTTCAATTAATTCCACAGACTTACTGCATTTTATTAATAATTTGTGTTAGAGATCTTAAGATACATCTGAAGTCATGTTAAGGGGGGGGGGGGGGGGGCAGGACGTGAAACTGGCCAACTTGGAGCAGGAAAGGCACCACAGGACATTTTAATTTACACTGTCTATACTTTTACAAATAAATTCATAAAACTTTGTTAGAATGACCAGGACGGATTCCGGATTCACACTCATAGCAGAGTAAGTTCAAAAACATAACAAAACAAATTTTCTTTACATGTGAAATTTCATCATTTTTTCACTTGGTATTGGCTGGATTTGTTGTTGTAGGTACACTTTTCTTCATAAGTAAGAGAGGTTCTTAGATGAATTTCGCACAGCATACAAACCATACTTACAGGTGTATGAAACTCTAGAATTTCCCAAATCTGTTAAAAACGGTGGTAAAAATTGAGATAATTAACTATAAAATTCGAGTTTTCTCTAAACACGAAGTTTAAAACGTAACAGCCCATTCATTTTTCCATAGATTAAATAAATTCTAGAGTTTCATACACTTGTAAGTATGGTTTGCAAGCTGTAATTCATCAAAGAATCTCTCTTAGTTATGAAAAAAAGTGTACCTATAGCAACAAATGCAGCCAACAGTAAGTGAAAAAATCATGAAATTTCACATTTAAGAAATACTAGTTTTCGTGTTTTTGAACTTCCACTGCTATGAGTGTGAATCCTCAATCCTTCCTGGTCATGCTGACAAAGTTTTATGAATTTATTTGTAAAAGTATAGACAGTGCAAATTAAAATGTCCTGTGGTGCCTCTCCTTCTCGAAGACGGCCCGTTTGACGTCCTACCCCCCTTAATAGGAACTTTCACCGAAGATTCTCACTATGAAAGTGCCCATGACTTACACCACACATTACATATCTTGTGGTCCCCAGCCTAAAGTCTGTTTTGATGCAGCTAGCTCTCCATGCCGCTCTTTTCTTAGCAAATGTTCTCGTCTCTCCAGAAATATTTCGACTGACATCCATTTCAACCTCCTCACTGTTTTCAACAAGCCTTCGCCTCTTTCTACAATTTTTACCACTCCAAAATTTCTTCCACTGCTGACCTGAGGCTTCCTTGACACGTCAGGACGTTCGCTCCTTCACTTACTTAACTTGTGATGCAGGTTTTCTTTTTCTGCATTTCGCTTCAGAACCTCCTCATTAGTTAATTCGATCTAACCTTTCAATCTACAGTATTCTTCTGTAACGCCTCATTTCAAAAGCTTCCATCCGATTTTGGTCTCAGCTGTTTGCAGTACACATTTCACTTCCGCAGATGCCCACACTCTTGCTGCCAACAGCCTTGCCGCTGTGGTAACACCGGTTCCCCTCAGATCACTGAAGTTAAGCGCTGTCGGGCTGGGCTAGCACTTGAATGGGTGACCATCCGGTCTGCTGAGCGCTGTTGGCAAGCGGGGTGCACTCAGCCCTTGTGAGGCAAAACTGAGGACCTACTTGATTGAGAGCAAGGAGGTATATAAACTACATAGAGTGCCTATCTGTGAGGTAACAGCGCTCCCAGCGGCAGCAAAAAGCAACACCGGCCGCCATTTTTTGAAACGTCTACATGTCAGTATATTTACATTTGGTGTATAGTACTGGCGTTAGAAAATCACTGTTTTCCGGTTGTAGTTTGTTTTAAAAGTCTTATCGACCGACTGCGAATCATGCCCAGTGTATGTGCAGCGTACAATTGCTCTAATAGAAGTGATAAAACAACTGGAATATCATATCTAAATGCGTGTTGTACTTAGCGTCTTGTGCATAATTTTCGTGTTTAAGCTGCATACAAAATGTAAATAAGCTATTGTATACACGTCTCTTTATTCTGAGATTTCCTCTGAAAAAGAAAGAGCTGTTAAGTCGGTGGGTAGCCAATATGAGGCGAGATAAGTGGCAGCCAACTCAATATAGCTACATATGCTCGTTTCACTTTGAAGATAGATACATGTATAGTACATACGAGAAAATGCGACCTCTGGCAAACGCAGTAACCGACAATATTTACGTTTGCTGACCATCTGCAGAAAACAACTATAGTATAAAGACAACCAAGGAAACGGCCTGTCAGTGAAGAATCAGCTTCCTTATCAAATGAACCAGGTAAAATAGTTTTCTTGTTCTTTATTTGCTATATGGGTTATGTGTGAATTTTACTATTAATCAATGTATGTTTAAAGAAAAATAAAGCTTAATGATAATACTTCATTTTTGTAGGTGAAAGAGTGATCATTCTTATTGTTTGCCTAGCCCCAAAAAATTGAAACAGAATTATGAGGCACTACAGAAAAGGACTGAGAACCTGAGGAAGCAAGCGGAACATCCAAGGCAAAGTGTTTCAAGAAAGAAGGAACAAATTGTGACATATGAAACAGTGGCTGTAGGCCTAAATAAGAGACTCCAAGACTGCTTCTGAAGTGATAGGATGTGACAAAAATAGTGATATCCTGAAGTACTTTTTGCAATGCAAAAAAAATGTTCAATTCCTGAATATCCTAAAGAAATAAGACAGTTTGTCCTTACACTCAATTTTTACTCCTTCAAAGTTTGTAATTATTTGAGGAAGTCTGTTAAATTACCCCATCCTGCGCTGTCAATTGATCGTTTTTGGACCTACTGAACTATTTAAAATTGTTTTTGACCTAATCTATATGGCATTGCAGCGAAATGAACTGCATTTCGTAATAAACTTTTCAATTAATCGATGTCAGAAGTGTGTTTCATTTCTTTTAGCCTTCATCACTATATGTTTTACAATAGAGAAATCAGATTGTCAGTGCAGATTGTTTTTTTTTTTTTACGCCATGCTTAGTAAACAATAACAACATTCAGTATTAGCAGACAACGTGTAGGCTGCACCTTGCCGTTACAAGACATGGCGGCTCAGTTTTCAAGTTGCTTCAAAGATGGCGGTGCCATAGCCAGTCTATGTTGTTTATATAGGTCGTTGATTGAAAAGTAGCCGCTCTGGAACTCGGAAACTGACATATGGTCGGGAGAGCGGTGTGCTGACCACATGCCCCTCCATATCCGCATCCAGTGTCGCCTGTGGTCTGAGGATAACACGGCGGCCGGTCGGTACCTTTGGGCCGTCATGGCCTGTTCGGGAGGAGTTTAGTTTTACTTTTTAGTTGCCCACACTCTATGCAAATAACTTGAGAAACTGCTTCTTTGACATTGTTTCCACGTTTTTTCCCTTGTATTGACCGAATACATATGCCTGCCACCTTCTGGCCTTCCGTTTTCGCTTAGTGCAAGGTGCCATTCGAGCACTCGCTATTCATGCAGGTGCTTTTCTTTTCGCCAAGGATCTTGTTGCGAAACAAGCGCTGTATCATTTGAGAGATGCAGAGGCGAGCAAGTGCGCCGGGACTTAACCCAGTGCATTGCTACCAACGCCACGTCACCATAACGCGTCTGTGCGTAGGATACAAGTATTGCACCACAATGTAAGGCTGAAACTAGAAATTAAAGTAGCTTTTCCAAATTTTGTCAGCATATGCTTCAGTATATTAATGTTTAAATTGTCATATCTCAGATCAATATCTTTCCCTAAATACATCGTTTTAACAAAAAACCAAGTGGCGCTAAATAATAAACCTAGAAAGCCAAAAACTGGTCTGAATGTGAAAATGTATGTTAAAACAACTGTTACAAGTTTCAACTTAATCGCAGCAATATTTTGTTGAAAATCGAGGATATTACGAAAAATCGACGGAGCTAAATATTGGACTTAGAAGGATGTAAATTCGTATGAAGCATCAGTTTGATATGAAGACCAGAAGTATGTCAACCCATTAACCTACCTCTAATAGCTTTTGATTAATTTACTGAAAACTAAATTTGTAACAAAAACGTCCTTATTTGTAGTAGGTTAAGTATTTTTTATATTAATCATCGAAAGTTTCGATTACATCACCTGATGAAATCCACTAAATAATAGAGCTATAACAAGTTTCAGGACTTTGATGCAAATACCAATCAATACAAGGCCTCTTACAGTTGTAGTTCAGAGGTCATGTTCTACTGTTAGTTCCATTCTAAAAGTTCTAGATGGCAATGTTTAAATGCAGGCGAGCTAAGTCTTTTTCTGTGATTATAGCCAACTTAATTACATTCATAAAGAAATTACGAAGATTCTAAATCGATACACAACAATGTTATAAATTATTGTGTGTCCGAGAAACCGGCCGTTTAGAGGCTACTACTGGGGCATAGGGCGAATGACAGCAGGTGGTCCTTCGGCCGCCCGCTGGGCCAGTATATAAAGACAGCCTGAGAGGCAACGACTTCGCTGCACTTCGCCCCCAACTACTATACGGTCCGCGTCAGTCAAACGCCGGCTTGCAGGCTGCCTCGGATGACGTCACAGCCAGACTATTACGAAACACGTTTTCTGTACAAATAGGATGTGAACTCGCGAGGACTGTACACCGTCCTGGACTGCTAGGATTTCGCTGAAGTAACCGTTTGTGTGCCACCCGTAATGTTAAAAAGTCCACGGGGCAAGTGGTAATACTTATTTTCCACTTTTATGGCGAGCAATTATTTCGATTATCAGAAATCAGGCAGAAAGACCGTTTAATGGGTACTTATCACAAGGGTCGCCTCTTCACTTCTCATAGTGTTGTTTAGGACAGAGACAGTTATTATTAGTCTGGACAGCGGGGCATGTCACACCACCGGCTACATGCAGCAGCAGATGGGGCATCAGCATTCCAGCCCCCAGCGGGTCACTGGTTCGACTCTCTCAGGCCAACGTGGGGCATTCAAGTGTTGCAGCTCTCCTGGACGATGGGGTGTGTCGCACCACCAGCTACACGCAGCGGCATATGGGGCGCCATCGTTCCAGTCCACGGCAGGTCACTGGTTCGACCCTCTGAAGCCGGTGCGGGGTCCGTAGCCAGCCAGCCAGCGGTGCGCCACTCTACGGCTCGCTATTGTGGGCAGTCGTCCTGGCTTCCAACATATGCCGGAGGCATCCCAAGGCGAGAGCTGCAGATTCGGATGCCAGATTGTGGGAGCTCATTATCGCTGTGATCTCAGCTATGCAAGCGAGGAAGAATGCAGCGGGCCACTTGGTGGCTCCTAGTGGAGCAGTGGTGAGTCAATGGGGAAGAACACCACTGAGCCGGCTGTAAGTGCAGCCCTGGACGATGTGGTCCTGTGAGGTCGACACACAACAGCACGTTGCACTGGGTCACTGGTGCGGTGCCCTCAGCATTGTGGGACCCTGTGACGCAGACCGAGGTGAATGGGGCACTGTAGTGGGAGCAAATAAATCATTTGAAAAGTTCTCACCATGTTTTAATACGGCATCTCCTGGCACCATCCACTACATTTGGTGTCAGAATAGCAGATGTCGTCTGTACAGTACGACATTCGAGCCCACCGCCCGCATTACATTCAGAAGATCTGGTGAGCTTTGATCAGTTTTCTTTTAAGTATTGGACGTTTTTTGCTTTTTTTGAGTATGACTCCTGTTGAATGGAATGGACAGTGTCTTGAAAGGAGGATATAAGATGAACATCAACAAAAGCAAAACAAGGATAATGGAATGTAGTCTAATTAAGTCGGGTGATGCTGAGGGAATTAGATTAGGAAATGAGGCACTTAAAGTAGTAAGGGAGTTTTGCTACTTGGGGAGCAAAATAACTGATGATGGTCGAAGTAGAGAGGATATAAAATGTAGACTGGCAATGGCAAGAAAAGCGTTTCTGAAGAAGAAAAATTTGTTAGCATCCAGTATTGATTTAAGTGTCAGGAAGTCATTTCTGAAAGTATTCGTATGGAGTGTAGCCATGTATGGAAGTGAAACATGGACGATAAATAGTTTGGACAAGAAGAGAATAGAAGCTTTCGAATTGTGGTGCTACAGAAGAATGCTGAAGATTAGATGGGTAGATCACATAACTAATGAGGAAGTATTGAATAGGATTGGGGAGAAGAGAAGTTTGTGGCACAACTCGACCAGAAGAAGGGATCGGTTGGTAGGACATGTTCTGAGGCATCAAGGGATCACCAATTTAGTATTGGAGGACAGCGTGGAGGGTAAAAATCGTAGAGGGAGACCAAGAGATGAATACACTAAGCAGATTCAGAAGGATGTAGGTTGCAGTAGGTACTGGGAGATGAAAAAGCTTGCACAGGATAGAGTAGCATGGAGAGCTGCATCAAACCAGTCTCAGGACTGAAGACCACAACAACAACATGGCTCCTGGCAAGCAACATTTTTAGATGTTTTGCTTGGGCATATTATTTTGTCGTCAGAGTAAGTGTTAGTATGTTTAGGGAGTAACATTGTTTCGTGGTGTGTAATTACTTTTGTGTTAATTTGAGTATGATGTTACTGAGTATGATGGTAGTGAGGTGTAAGGAATCTGATTATTTTTGTAGTTAAATGTTTTGATTTTTGGGATTTTATGGGTTGAAATGGCGCTAACTGGGGATGAAAGCATCACAATGGCAGAGTCAGGGACGTGAGGTGTGTCGGAAACAGAAGTGGTGCTGATTTTGATGGAAAAGATTACTCAATCGATAGCGCACAATACGCAGTTGAGAAATGTATTAACATCTAGAAGTGAGCGGGAAACCGCATCTGATCAGCCGTTGTTGCCTAGTGTGGAGAGGATTGATCCAGCAGCAGCGAGTTTGATTATTCCGTTTTCTGGCAAGGCATTTGAGGATGTGCGCTGTGATGAATGGTTGGTCTGATAAGCAGTTGTTAGATATAGCCAAAATTAGATTAACGGGTGAAGCAAAAAAATATGCAGCGTACACTCCGCTGCAGAGTGAAAATCTCATTCTGGAAACATCCCCCAGGCTGTGGCTAAGCTATGTCTCCGCAATACCCTTTCTTTCAGGAGTGCTAGTTCTGCAAGGTTCGCAGGAGAGCTTCTGTAAAGTTTGGAAGGTAGGAGACGAGATACTGGCAGAAGTATAGCTGTGAGTACCGGGCGTGAGTCGTGCTTCGGTAGCTCAGATGGTAGAGCACTTGCGCGCGAAAGGCAAAGCCCCCGAGTTCGAGTCTCGGTCGGGCACCCAGTTTTAATCTGCCAGGAAGTTTCATATGTAAGTTGTTCCGAGGCCTTAAGGAGGGCGGGAAAGTTCAAGCAGTTAAAGGAAGGGCTTTTACAAAGGTACAAAAAACAGAATAGCTCTCGGTATTTTAGAGAGAGGTTAAGTACAATGACGAAAATATAGAGGGAGTAGAGAAACTTGCGGACAGAATAAGAGAAATTAACGAGTACACTTACGAGTTGCGTCAGAGCAATGAAGCGAATGGTGTTCTGTTGCAGGAGGCCGAGCAAAAGGCATTTGATGTAGTTTTGAGGGGGTTACCGGCGCATATGGAACGGAAAGTGCGTGAAGGGAATCCGAAAGATTTGTATTCGGCCATTCAGCTGGCAATTCAGTGTGAGGAAATAGACGTGGCAACAGGGGTATGTGACAGTCAAACAGTGTTTACAGCGAGTATAAAATATGTGGTCGTACGCGACATGTGCAGAAGCAATGTATCTAGTCACCAAGGAATAAAGGAGTGGAAATCAGCAGCGTGGAGGATGGAGCAGTAGAATTAGTAGGGGTGGACAATCGTTAAACGGCAGAGGGGTCCCAAGACCCACTTGAGAGAGCTCCTGTTTAATTTCAGTGCTACGACTACGAAAGCAGAGATGGGATGTTCAGTGGTAGGATTCGTAGGAACTAAAAAGCTTAAGATTTTGTTGGACACAGGGGCGCAAGTGTCAGTGGCTACTAAGAGTTTAATTCGACCAAGGAAGTTAGACCCACCACGTTATAGGTTGCACGGAGTGGGGGATAAGGAGGTCACGCCCTTGGGGTCGGTGACAGTTGACTTTCGCAAATAAAGTCCGATTAAATGCATGCATGGAGGTGGTACCATAGGTGAGCGAGGGCTACAACATGGTCCTATGAGTAGATTTCTTGCATCAACATCATGCCAAAATCGACCTTGGACAACGAATTGTGGAACTTGGTGGATAGCCTGGGGGAAACTGTTGTGAATGCAGAACTGTTGCGAGGGATGTTCAATGTAATGAACAAACCAACTGAACCGTGTACATTAGCATTAAGGCTTAATTCGTATGAGTGTGTGTCTAGTGGCACCGGGATGTCGCTTTGGTAAGTGTGGAGTCAAATCTACCTGTGGGTGTAGTATGTGTTATTGAACCATTTGAAGATAATGAATTTTTGGATTCATTGGGTTGTTTTGTGAAACATAGTATTGTACACGTACAGGAGGCGAACGACGGGCGAGTAGTTCCCGTGAATGTGGATAATTTTAGCGCTGTAGACGCGAATTTGAGGAAAGGAGTTTTAGTAGCAAATTTGGATGTGCCAGGTGACGAAGACTGGTGTTTGAGAGGTAGGCGAAGCGATCAGCCACTAACTGCCGGTAGAATGGAGGACAGAGGGCCGTCGAACTGCTGAAAAAAGTAAATGCAGCAGTTTGCATTCACAAGATACAGGCAGAAGGGGTCCACTGGCGCAACCCACGTGTGCGTACGTGACTCGGAGCGGTGTGTTAGCAAAAGAGAGGCACACAGCCGTGTATAGATAGGTTCTGGTTTTCTAACAAGGCACTGAAGTGTGACAGCTCTCCTGGACAGCGCGTCATGTCACACCACCGGCTACATGTAGCAGCAGATGCGTCATCAGCGTTCCAGGCCCTGGCGGGTCACTGGTTCGACCCTCTGAAGCCTACGTGAGGTGTGTCGTCAGGCAGCCAGTGGCGGGCCACTCCACGGCGCGCTACCGCGGGCAGTCGTCCTGGCTTCCAACATATGGCGCAGACATCCTGAGGCGAGAGCAACAGATTCGGACACCGGATTGCGGGCGCTCATTGTCAGCTTGATCTCAGCTACGCCAGCGAGGAAGGACGCAGCGGGCTACTCGGCGGCTCCCAGCAGAGCACCGCTGAGTCAATGGGGAAGAAGACCGCTGAGCTGGCTGTCGGCGCAGCCCTGACGACGCGGTCCTACAAGGCCGACACACATCAGCGCATTGCACTGGGTCGCTGGGACGGTGGCCTCAAAATTGCGGGACTCTATGACGTGGACTGAGGTGATGTGGCACTGTAGTGGAAACAAATAAATCATTTGGAAAGTTCTCGCCGAGTTTTAATACGGCACCTCGTGGTACCATCCACTACACTTGTTGTGTTCCCGCTACATTTGGTCATCCAGATACGTTCAGTGGCAGAAGTCGCCACTACATTTTTGAGATGTAGCTATTCCATTTCAGCTATCTCATTTGTTACATTTCTTTCTCCTTTTGTCAGTTAAAACCAATAGTTCTAATGCTATCCCCGGACTTGTATTTGATCTTGTCTTTTTGTCTGACTTAAGCACTTCATCTATCAAAGTTCCCCATTCATCTTGTGTTTTATTCCTATACCCTGCATCAGTCAATTGTTGCTGAAGGCTGTTTCTGAAACTTGCAACAGCCTCTGGTTCTTTCAATTTATCCATTTCTCTTATCCTTGATAGACATTTACCATACTCATTGAAACCACATATGTGGGTCTCCATGCTACAACACAATCATAGGCCTGGCAGATGTTACTAGTGTCGTATTCAGTCCAAGCATACAAACAGAAACAGAAGAAATGGTAAATAATGTTTTTAAAAATATTGACTTGTTTTCTGTGAATGGTCTCACTGTCACTTTTAAAAAGATACACCATACTCATTTCTGCACGTCTAGGGGTACTGCGCTACACACAGAGACGAAGTAGTAATAATAATAATAATAATAATAATAACCACAGCGACTGCATAGAAGCGATGGAAAAACCAGATGTCTATAAATATCTAGGATACAGGCGAAAAATAGGCTATAGATAATACAAATATTAAAGAAAAACTAAAAGAAAAATATAGACAATGACTAACAAAAATACTGAAAAATACTGAATTGACAGCAAGTAACAAGACAAAAGCTATAAATACTTATGCTATACCAATATTGACCTATTCATTTGGAGTAGTGAAATGGAGTAACAGACCTAGAAGCACTCAATACACTTACACGATCACAATGCCACAAATATAGAATACATCACATACATTCAGCAACAGAAAGATTCACATTAAGCAGAAAGGAAGGAGGAAGGTGATTTATCGACATAAAAAACCTACATTATGGGCAGGTAGACAATTTAAGAAAATTCTTTATAGAACGAGCAGAAACTAGCAAAATACACAAAGCAATAACACATATAAATACATCGGCTACACCATTGCAATTTCATAACTTCAACAGATACAAAGAAAGTAAATAGGAAAAAGAAAACACTACATGGCAAGCACCCGCATCATCTAACACAGCCACACATAGATCAAGACGCATCCAACACATGGCTAAGAAAAGGCAATATATACAATGAGACGGAAGGATTCATGATTGCAATACAGGATCAAACAATAAACACCAGATATTACAGCAAGCATATTATTAAAGATCCCAATACCACAACAGATAAATGCAGACTTTGCAAACAACAAATAGAAACAGTAGATCAAATCACAAGCGGATGTACAATACTAGCAAATACAGAATACACCTGAAGACATGACAATGTATCAAAAATAATACATCAACAATTTGCCATACAACATAAACTAATAAAACAACATGTTCCTACATACAAGTATGCACCACAAAATGCACTGGACAATCATGAATACAAAATATACTAAAACGGAACCATTACAACAGAAAAAACACCACCACATAACAAACCTGACATCATACTCACCAATAAAAAGAAGAAATTAACACAACTAATCGAAATATCCATACCCAATACAGCAAATAACCAGAAGAAAACAGGAGAAAAAAATTGAAAAATTCATCCCAAACTGACTGAGGAAGTCAAGGACATCTGGCATCAGGATAAAGTTGACATTATACCAATTATATCCGCCAGTACATCAACGCAATACAGCTACATCATAATGTATATATACAACTACAGAAATCTGTAATTATTGATACATGTTCAATTACCCGAAAATTCCTAAATGCAATGTAACATATACCATACAGTTAAAAGGAAGTCACACTTGATCAAGGTCCACCTCACTTTCCATTTTTAATCAGACATAACGTCTGAGAAAGGAAAGAAATAATAATAACAAATGTAACACACAGTGAAGAAATAATAATGCAATATGGAAAATTCTTAGATGTCGATATTGATGAGAATTTAAATTGGAAGAAGCACGTTATGGAACTCCTGAAACAATTTAGTTCAGCGACATTTGTACTTAGAATCATTCCAAATGTTGGGGAGAGACAAATCAATAAGTTGACATATTCCAAATCTTCGGGAGAGCCAAATCAATAAGTTGACAAATGTTACATATTTTAATTATTATGTTATAATAATTTAATTCAATAACGTCTTATAGAAAAATGTTCTGAGGCAATTCATTTTCAAGAAAGTAAGTCTTCATTGCGCAAAAACGTACTGCAAGAATAATATGTGGTACCCACCCATGGCCATCTTGTAGACATCTGTTTAAGGAGTTAGGCATTCTGACTACTGCTTCACTGCATATTTGTTCCCTTGTGAAAAAATGGATAAGGTACAGTCTTGGATTCCACATTGCAAGTACGGAAAATGAAGTTTGGTTTTGGGCAGTCAGTCAATACTCCTAATAGTGACAGGTTGCAGAACAACGTAGTGTTCTGTGTGTACAGGTGTGCCACTAAATATAATTACCATCGAAGCTCATGTACATTGTAAGGCACAGTGATTGTCAGAGTTTTTTGCGAAAATATCAGTATCAGTCCGTGGCTAAATACCAGTAAAAGATTTCAGCAAAGTACTATATTATGAATTTTCTAGAAATTTAACCAGAAAGTGACATGCATTAATTTTTATGTTCATTTACTCTGTTATCACTATGACAATTCTGGTACAGTGATTGTTTGTAAGACTAAGACAAAGAGTAGCTTTATTCAGGGTCAACAATTTAATATGAATCACTTGCTTCATGGCCCAGTTATATACACAAATTGCACTGAAAACAGATTGCTTTCTCACAGATGAATTGTTCAATGTACCATATAGCATGGATTTCTCATCGTGTAGCATGAATTCCACATATTTCCGTTGAAAATTAAATTTCCACATGGTTTTGTTGGTCTGGACCGAAACTTACGTATTTTGATACCATAATGAATTTCACACATTTCTCAGATACCAACTTCACGCTTAGAAACACGAGTTTAACTTTTAACAGGAACGTTTCAATACATAATGTTCAAAATGTAATTGTATGTACAAATTAATTTGCGATGTGAATGTAAAATGACTCGTACACGTCATAACAATCTGTCGTACAAAATGACCCGTGGAGAATGTAACTAACGAACATGTTAGTTGTGGAGAAGCTCAAACATAACCGTTGGAAGAAGCAGTAAATCTCATACCCAGTGTACCCAGTGTGTTTTGAACGCCTTTACTACTAATACTGTCTTTATTCTCTAAACACACAGAAATAAACACTTCACTACAGGTTTGTTTCCAACGGACTGCACATTTCTTTCCTCTTATATTAGTTCATTTGAGATAAATCTACCAGAAAACCATGAAAAATTACTTACCAGAATTCGTTGCTCTTGTTATCATTTCCTTGGAACCGGAAGCTGTCATATAAAGCACCACTAATATTTTTTTGTAGGACCTTCACTGGTGAGTGGCACACGTTACACTTTCTTCCTTTTACGACAAGGCACTGGTCATTAAGAGTAAATAATTACTTTATAAAATTTTCAGATCCATAAAAAATTCAAGATAAATCGAGTCACTGATTTCGGCAACTGAAAAAGGTAACTCACTCGTGTTTACGACAAACTGAGAAACTCGAACTATTCAGCGTCCCACAAAGAAGACATATGTCCGAGAAGGAAAGGTGTGATAAGACTTTTATATGTGGCTCGAATATTTTTTGAACTTATCACCTATACAAACAGAACAAAATAAAATGATCATTCTGTGTCGCTAACACAGGGCTGTCAAGAAGCGGCATTTCTTATACACAAACAACCAATGAGGAATTTTACTATGAGACACAATGATCGAACAACACCTACCCTTGTGCAGGTTATCTGACGGGTCTGTTCTAATACCAGGCGGGAGATGGTGGTATAAGAGATTTTAAATGGTGGCATGGGTGTAACTAATGCAGTAAACCAATTTAAGCCGAAATTTCACGTGGAACTAAAACCTGTATCTTTCTGGAAAACACTATATTTTAGGATGAAATTAAGTTTTAATTACTGCAATTCTTATGCAACACCTCGCAATTAAACTGTTACGTTCACACCAAAATTAGACTTCAGCCTACTCTACAGATGACTGTCACGCCTCGCACCTATTTTGTATTCACATCCCATAGTTTCGCAGACGTACGACCTGTCACCTGCACAGACTTGGGGCCGTGCTGTAGATCAGTCTCCCATCACAGCCAGATCTTCTCCATTCTTGCCAGTGCTAAGGACTTCCTGCCACTTTACCACTGTCTGAACTAACCACATGGCCACAAATCTTCATATCTTCTAAAGTGTTGCCTGTAACGGTGACAGCGTTTCAAACTAAGTTATCTGTTCTCATATTCAGTACCATATTATAAATTCCAGCATCCAAAAAAATCACCCCCCGAAAAGAGTAAAAAGGTATGAGTGTAATTGTGATTTTAGGTAATCTAGCATGTATAGTGCTAATCACCAGTGGGAAGTACGTGGCGCGTTGGAAAGAGACTATTATCAACATTGATTACGCCTTTTCAAATTTTGTTAATTATTCAGAGTATGGAATCTGCGTCATTTGGAAAAACGCAGTCCATATGGAAGATGATGATCTCGTTAACTTCAGATTAATTCTGCTGGATGTGATTCGTATACCTGTTGTCATGCAAGTTTGGTTCTGTCTTCGCCAGAGGCGCTACAGCCTCTTAGTTAGCTGTGAGCTTCTTGAGTTGACATTGATTCTGATAGAGGTACCACAGAGACTTGTGTTCCCTTAAGTTCCCAGAAGAGTTGCAGATGTTAAGCTGTCTTTCATTAGTTACTCTCAATCAAGCAGATAATCGCCGTTTGGAAATACCTGTCCTCACATGCATCTCGACAACATACAATCTGTAATGTAGAGAATATCATTTATTACAATTAAAACATAACACATAAGTGAAAAATATCATGCATCTGAGATAAGAGACAGTGAGGGCTAATGTCACCACCAGCTCCGTGGCAGTCGCTTAAGGAAATGTTTATTTGGCAGGTGGTCCACCACCATACCTACTCAGATTCTCAGTCCCTGCTTGCCATATCCCAATAATAATATCACCGAGGAAACTCTTTAGTTATGTTCTGCACTATTATTTTTCTAAATCGCGAACTAGGTTACAACTTATATGGCCATCGCCAGGTGACAGACGAATCTCACAGCTACAAAGAAAATAAGATGTGTGTTAGGGACATGTTAGCGGTGCGTGTAACACTACCACTTCTAAAAAACAATTTGTGATCCATTAAACAGAAATTGCAGAATATAAGGTAGATTTTTTTTTTCATTTTGATATTAGTGGCCAGTTCGGTCAGGCGCCGCCCTCCGAATGCGGAATGCGTAATACGTATTTTTATAAATACTTTTGTGTTAAAATAGTTAATAATGATATTAACAGAAATACGCGTTGTCCTTTGACAATATGTGCCTGACCACACGTATTTCGAGGTGGTGATTACCTCGACAGTTGATATTACATTGTTTTATCTGTATGTACACTACTGGCCATTAAAATTGCTACACCACGAAGATGTGCTACAGACGTGAAAATTAACCGATAGAAGAAGATGCTGTGATATGCAAATGATTAGCTTTTCAGAGCATTCGCACAAGGTTGGCGCCGGTGGCGACACCTACAACGTGCTGACATGAGGAAAGTTTCCAACCGATTTCTCATACACAAACAGCAGTTGACCGACGTTGCCTGGTGAAACGTTGTTGTGCTGCCTCGTGTAAGGAGGAGAAATGCGTACCATCACGTTTCCGACTTTGATAAAGGTCGGATTGTAGCCTATCGCGATTGCGGTTTATCGTATCGCGACATTGCTCCTCGCGTTGGTCGAGATCCAATGACTGTTAGCAGAATATGAAATCGGTGGGTTCAGGAGGGTAATACGGAACGCCGTGCCGGATCCCAACGGCCTCGTATCACTAGCAGTCGAGATGTCAGGCATCTTATCCGCATAGCTGTAACCGATCGTGCAGCCACGTCTCGATCCTAAGTCAACAGACGGGGACGTTTGCAAGACAACAACCATCTGCACGAACAGTCCCACGACGTTTGCAGCAACATGCACTATCAGCTCGGAGACCATGGCTGCGGTTACCCTCGACGCTGCATGACAGACAGGAGCGCCTGCGATGGTGTACTCAACGACTAACCTGGGTCCACGAATGGCAAAACGTCATTTTTTCGGTTGAATCCAGGTTCTTTTTAAAGTATCATGATCGTCGCATCCCTGTTTGGTGAGATCGCCGTGAACCCACATTGGAAGCGTCTATTCGTCATCGCCATACTGGCGTATCACCCGACGTGATGGTATGGGGTGCCATTGGTTACACGTCTCGGTCACCTCTTGTTCGCATTGACGGCACTTCAGTGGACGTTACATTTCAGATGTGTTACGACCCGTGGCTCTACCCTTCATTCGATCCCTGCGAAACCCTACATTTCAGCAGGATAATGCACGACCGCATGTTGCAGGTCCTGTACGGGCCTTTCTGGATACAGAAAATGTTCGACTACTGCCCTGCCGAGCACATTCTCCAGATCTCTCACCAATTGAAAACGTTTGGCAATGGTGGCCGAGCAACTGGCTCGTCACATTACGCCAGTCACTACTCGTGATGAAGTGTGATATCGTGTTGGAGCTGCATGGGCAGCTGTACCTGTACACGCCATCCAAGGTGTGTTTGACTCAATGCCCAGGCGTATGAAGGCCGTTATTACGGCCAGAGGTGGTTGTTCTGGGTACTGATTTCTCAGGATCTATGCACCCAAATTGCGTGAAAATTGTAATAGTGTAGTGTAGTGTAGTGCAATATATTTGTCCAATGAATACCCGTTTATCATCTGCATTTCTTCCTGGTGTAGCAATTTTAATGGCTAGTAGTGTATTTGGAACCATTAGGGTGAATGGTGGGAAGTTCATACTTGTTATATCGTCTACTCACTGATATAGGTCGAAGTGTATGAAACAGCTGTAAAGAAAAGTTGAATTACAATGAGCTGCAAAACAGGACCTTAAAGCAAAGTGCCGAATTACATACGACAGCATCCACCGTGGCCTGTTAAATGCTCAGTCCTCTACGTACCCTCTTTCGTCAGAGACTGAACACTACATAACTGATATAGACTTGTCAGTCCTGAGATACATTTGATGAATGACAGATTTATGTTGGTTTTCAGTGCACTGTCCTGGACCCAAACAAGACTGAAATAGTAAATTTAAAAAAAAAATTGGTGTGATTCTCCAAAATTTTAGCAATTCTCCAAATGAATACTATTTATGTTAATAAATAGCTAAATATGTGCAATATTCAGGAAACTCAATGTCAATGAGTTAAAAAGTATGAAAACGATGTTATTGAAAATCTTAAGTACAGTCGTTGCCGAATGTAGAGCCATTGCTACATCGGAAAGAAACCATCGCTTCTCTGTTGTGAAGAAATAAACAGTCGTTTATTCGATAGAGTAGGGTACATCAGAGAATTACAACATATTCTAAATATATTCTACCGTATTATTTTTTCACCATTACTAAATGTACTATCCTGATGTATTCTTATTTTGATTAGGATCCAGTAACCCCATCACCAGGTTTGTGGTAGAGCAGAGACAGAACCGAAGTCGAAGCATTTGCTTTGAAATTGTCCGAACAGTGAGACAGCGTCAGTTGGGAGCTGGGCGGCAAGCAGAGCCAGCTTCTCGCTAGACGCTGATCTGGGCCGTCTTGGTGATCCAGTCGAGGACTGAGGTAACCCTGGTGTAGGCGCCGGGCACCCCGGCCGCGCCGCAGATGTCCTTCGTCAGATAGCCCGCTATCCCGATCTGCTTGAACCCTCCGCCGGTCTTGAGAACCAGAGCAGTGCCACTATCTCCCTGCAATGCAGACAGTTGTTTACTTACACCTCTGCTGCAATTATGAAATAAGCTTACCAACAGTGTTACCCCTTGAACTAATGGATTGATGCATAAGTTCGTAGCAAAGGATGCACATAACAGATACTTTCGTCACCAAAAATATATTCTCCCTCACTATTTACAGCGCTGGGGTAACTTTTCCATTCGGCGACTGTAGAAAACACGTGGTTTTGACACGAACTCGTCGAGCCTGTTCGGTGCGAATTTTCATCCGGAAAGGAAGTTCCTTGAAGGTTGTTCGATGTTGTTGTTGTTGTTGTGGTCTGCAGTCCTGAGACTGGTTTGATGCAGCTCTCCATTCTGCCCTATCCTGTGCAAGCTTCTTCATCTCCCAGTACCTACTGCAACCTACATCCTTATGAATCTGCTTAGTGTATTCATCTTTTGGTCTCCCTCACGATTTTTACCCTCCACGCTGCCCTCCAATGCTAAATTTGGGATCCCTTGATGCCTCAGAACATGTCCTATCAACCGGTCCCTTCTCCTTGTCAAGTTGTGCCACAAACTCCTCCCCAATTCTATTCAATACCTCCTCATTAGTTATGTGATCTACCTATCTGATCTTCAGCATTCTTCTTTAGCAACACATTTCGAAAGCTTCTATTCTCTTGTTGTCCAAACTATTTATCATCTATGTTTCACTTCCATACATAGCTACACTCCATACAAATACTTTCAGAAACGGCTTCCTGACACTTAAATCTATACTCGATGTTAACAAAATCCTCTTCTTCAGAAACGCTTTCCTTGCCATTGCCAGTCTACATTTTATATCCTCTCTACTTCGACCATCATCAGTTATTTTGCTCCCCAAATAGCAAAACTCCTTTACTACTTTGCTACACGAGTATCACAGTGTGTTGCTACATAGTTACAGCAAGCAGTACAACGAAGGTCAGCATCCGTAGTACCGATACTGCACAAATTCAAACCGAATTGACTAATGTAAAGCAACAAATCGAAGCCGAACTTATCGGATGGAAACAAGATATGGAGGAAACCATGCAATAGAAACATTCATACCTCAAGTCGAAGATTTCAACAACCTATGTTACATTTTCTGACGAAATTAGGCCGAATTTGGAAGCAACAACGTTCATAATGAGTAGCTCTGTACCGACAGCTAAAAGTGAAGTTGCGATGTCAGACACATTCCCTGACAATATACCAAACGATAATGTGTACACACAGATGCACATGGAAGAGAAGCTACTAAAGCATCGACAATTTCAGACCTTTCTACCGGAGAAGCGATCGGTTAATCCAAGCATTCAAGGATTTAGACGAGTCTTGCCTAGGGCACGGTCTGATGCCCAGAAAATCAGTTTCATCGCGGGCTGCATACAAGGCGAAGGAACCTTTTGGTGTACAGATGTGGTGGAGACATGCCAGACGTATGAGGAATTTGAAAAGGCTTTTCTCAACCGGTACTGGTGTAAGGGAATCCAGGAGCGTTTGAAGAAAGAGGCGTACAATCCAAAACCCTTCATACCAGCCAACCTTCGGAGATACTTCGAGATGTATTTCAATAAGGGCAGATATTGAACCAGAGCAGTTCCTCAGAAGGACATAGTGAAAATTATTAATGCCTGACTTTTGGTAAAGGTGCGTGAGAAGTTAATGTACGCACCAGAAGCCGATGTTGAGGAATTTCTACCCGTGGTGGACACAGTTGACCTTCTCCAAGAAGATTTAAGACAAAGAAACCAAAATAGTGGTCCGTCTAATTCCTTTAATAAATATTTTGGAAATCAGAATGAACACAACCACAATAACAGGCAAAACAATTCGGGTAGCACGAATCACGCCAACGTCAACAAATGAACAACGTTCATTGACTTAATGAAAATGCACCGAATTTTCAACCTCACTTGAAGAAAAACAGGAGGTATGACAGGCGTTTTGACCCTATGTATGCAAACAACCAGGGAAACAACACAGAAAGTGGACCACAAAAACAAAGCAACTGGCAACAGCCATCAAACTCGGACTAGTCTACTGCTAGTAACAACCTCCAACTAGAGAAACAATCCGGTGATAATTACGGATTAACAGATGAATCAAGATCATCAACCAACCAACAGCTAAACTAATGCGACCGGATCGTGTCCCGGAGGAATGGTCGTCAGTGGAGAGAGGGTTGTAAGTAGGCTGTTCAGGTTTTTTTTATTGGTAACGCCACCTCTGTATAAAAATCACTGGCTGTGCTGTGTGCAGTCTGTGTCTAGTTTGCATTGTTGTCTGCCATTGTAGCGTTGGGCAGCGGCAGCTGCATGTGAACAGCGCGTAGCGTTGCGCAGTTGGAGGTGAGCCGCCAGCAGTGGTGGATGTGGGGAGAGAGATGGCGGAGTTTTGTAATTTGTCATGAACTGCTATATATATGATGACTATTAAGGTAAATACATTGTTTGTTCTCTATTAAAATCTTTCATTTGCTAACTATGCCTATCAGTAGTTAGTGCCTTCAGTAGTTTGAATCTTTTATTTAACTGGCAGTAGTGGCGCTCGCTGTATTGCAGTAGCTTGAGTAGCGAAGATTTTTGTGAGGTAAGTGATTTGTGAAAGGTATAGTTTAATGTTAGTCAGGGCCATTCTTTTGTAGGGATTATTGAAAGTCAGATTGCGTTGCGCTAACAAAATATTGTGTGTCAGTTTAAGCACAGTCTTGTATAAATTGTTCTAAGGGGACGTTTCAGGGTCTCCAATGAGAAAATGAGTATGTTCAGAATGGTCATAATTTAGAGGATAAACTGACTGAAGAAGAAAGGAGATATGCCACTAGAAGGATGGCACTTTTTACGCTGATGATTTATGTGGTGTCACCGCCAGACACCACACTTGCTAGGTGGTAGCTTAAATCGGCCGCGGTCCATTTAGTACATGTCGGACCCGCGTGTCGCCACTGTGTGATCGCAGACCTAGCACCACCACAAGGCAGGTCTCGATATACGAACAAGCACTCGCCCCAGTTGTACGGACGACATTGCTAGCGACAATACGGACGAAGCCTTCCTCTCATTTGCCGAGAGACAGTTAGAATAGCCTTCTGCTAAGTCCATGGCTACGACCTAGCAAGGCGCCAATTGTAACAGTGCATGTATCTTACGAGTCGCATTTGTATAGTCAAGAGAGATGTATCACAAGAAGACATTAAAGTATAAAGCAGCTACGTACTTTTCTTGCTACCATTCAATAGTTATCCTGTTCCAGACTTGACGCCCGTCGGCGTGTGTGTACGCGTGCCTTTCTTTCGGCTACTACCGTGTGGCGTAACAGTCTTGTTACGTCACTACAGATTGGCGACGAGTAAAAACTTCTTTCTGATTGCTTACATTTATTTGTGTCATGGCTTCGCCACATTCTCCAGATGTGCTGTCCGAATTTTATCGCTTGCAGACTCAGCAGACGCAGGCGTTATTGGATGCTCTTGGACAGCTCGTCCAGGGTCAACGTGCCATTGAAACCGATGCGGCGGCCGCCGCTTCACCGGTACCGCAGCCACAACCTGCCGTTGCACCACCGTTTCGCAGTTTTAATGAAACCCACGAGACTTGGCAGGAATGGTCCCGCCAGTTTGCCTTCCATCTCGCCGCCTACAGAATTCAAGGTAATGAGCGGCAGCCATTTTTGCTTTCTTCTGTCGGTGTGTCCACCTACCGTGTGATAGTGAAATTGTTTCCCCGACGCGACGTAGCAACTCTGTCCTACGAGGAAATTTTGTCTGCTTTAGATGCCTATTTCAAAGAAACGGTTAATGTGGTTGCAAAACGGTATACGTTTTTTCGTACAAAACGTACGGCCGGTCAAACTAATAGGGAGTGGGTAGCAACATTGCAAGGACTTACTATGGACTGTGCCTTTTGACTGTGACTGTGGCCTTTCTTATGCAGATACAATGGTACGTGATGCAATTGCACAGAACGTTTCTGATGTTCGCATACGGGAGCACATTTTGAAACTAGTTAATCCCTCCCTTCAACAAGTGATAGACATATTGGATAGACAAGACACACTTGACTGTGCTCAGGAATCTTTTGAAACTTCGCCAGCAGTGTGTAACATTAACCGGCCCGCCGGGCGAGCTGCGCGGCCCGGTCAACTGCCCTCGCGCAAACAAACGAAGCTGCCGCCGCGCTCTAAGCCACGTGTGCCGCGCCAGCCCACAAATGCAGTGAAATCATGCCCGCGGTGTGCTACTAGACATTCGCGTGAACATTGCCCGTCACGCCAAGCTATTTGCTTTTTCTACAATAGGAAAGGACATGTTCAAAGTGTTTGCCAGAAAAATCTCAGATCAGACAATCACAACCATTCCAGGCCCTTTGCTTCGCGCCGGAACCGAACCAAGGACACTCAGGATCGTGGACCTTCGCCCATGGACATTCATGTCGTTAATTCCACTTCGTCCAGTGACACTTTCTCTAACAGTGACTGTGTTCGTCCCACAAAAACTGTGCGTCGACGTCGCCGGAAATCACGTCAATTAGCAAGTGATTCTGTACAAGTATCAGTTCAAATTGCACAAAACAGTCGCTCTTGTCGTCAGCAGGACAATAAACTTTTTGTGGACTTAGACTTTGAAGGCATAGTGATACCATTCCAGCTCGATACCGGAGCTGCAGTTTCCTTGCTCAATCACGACACGTACAAACAACTGGGCGCACCTCCGTTGCATGCCTGAAATGTTAAGCTAACCACATATTCAGGACAGAAAATTCCTGTGTTAGGACAGTGCAGCCTTCTTGCAACATACAAGGGACAAACAAAACTTGTGTCGTTTTACATTCTTCGTTCTTCTACTGCAGTGAACTTGTTTGGCTTAGATTTATTTCAATTGTTTAACATGTCTATTGTAAATCAGGTCCTATCAATGAATCAAACTGTGCCTTCAGACAGTGTTTCTCGTCTGTGTGACGAATTTGCAGACATTTTTGCACCGGGCTTAGGTTGCGCTAAAAACTATGAAGCACATTTGGAACTGAAAGTAAACGCGCAACCGAAATTTTTCAGAGCGCGCAATGTTCCCCACGCATTGCGTGATGAGGTCGCAAGAACATTAAACGATCTGGAATCACAGGGTGTAATTGAACGTGTGCAAGCTTCTCTCTGGGCCTCACCCTTAGTCATTTTGCCAAAACCTTTCGGAAAATTGAGACTTTGCGTGGACTTCAAGGCCACAGTGAATCCACAACTAGTGACTGCTACTTTTCCTTTGCCCCGCCCGGAAGATCTTTTTGCTAAACTGTGCCCGGGAAAATATTTTTCAAAGTTGGATCTCGCCGATGCGTACTTGCAAATACCGGTGGACGACGAATTCCAGCGCGTGTTGGTGGTTAACACGCATCTTGGATTGTACAGATTCAAAAGACTGCCGTTCGGGTGTGCATCCGCCCCTGCCTTGTTTCAGCAATATTTACAAACTATTTGTGCGTCGGTCCCTACTGCAGCAAACTATCTGGACGATGTAGTGATCTCCGGACAGACAGAAGAAGATCATCTTGCGAACCTACGAACGTTATTTCAGGTCTTGCGACAAAATGGTCTTCGCTTGAGGAAGGACAAATGTGTGTTGTTTGCTCGTGACTTACCATACCTGGGCCATGTCATCAATGCCCAAGGCATACATCTGAGTCCAGAGCACCTCCGTGCCATACAAGAATTGCCTTCCCCTCAAAATGTGAAACAGCTGCAGAGTGTGGTGTTGGGTAAAATTACTTACTATCATCGCTTTCTTCACAATGCTTCTTCCATTTCAGCTCCGCTTCATCGCTTACGCCGTAAAGGTGTTCCGTTCGTCTGGACGACGGAATGCGAACGCGCCTTTCGCCAGTTGAAATCGGCGTTGCTTTCTAATACTTGCCTCACGCCTTTCGATCCCCGGAAACCCCTTTTGTTGATGGTAGATGCATCGGATTTCGGGATCGGTGCTGTGCTTGCGCACAAAGTTGGCTCGCATGATCGCCCTATTGCCTTTGCGTCAAAATTGCTCTCATCTGCGCAAAGAAATTATTCCCAGATAGAGAAAGAAGCTTTGGCTCTCGTGTTTGGTGTTACTAAGTTCCATGATTTCTTGTGTGGTCGTCATTTTACCATCATCACAGACCACAAACCTTTGACATCGCTTTTTCATCCGAACAAGCCTGTACCTCCGCGTACGGCGCAGAAATTCATTCGCTGGTCTATTTTTCTCTCGCAGTACCGCTACGATATCTTGTATCGCTCTACTGCTAAGCACGGAAACGCCGATGCGTTGTCCCGTTTGCCTGTTGCTGAGGATAAAGCATTCGATTCTTCCGAACTTGCTTGCATGTTCATTGATTCGGAAACGGATGAAGTGGTCGAATCGTTTCCGATTGATTTTCGTCGGGTAGCTACAGCCACAGCTGCTGATCCTGTCCTTGCTACCGTTTTGCGTTTTGTTGCTACGCAATGGCCTTTGTCAAAGTCTCGGATCGAGGATCCGTTGGTTCGCCGATTTTTTGCTCACAAGGAGAGACTTTTTGTTCGACGTGGTGTTTTGTTGTTGCGTTCTGATAATGATCAGTCCCGAGTCGTGGTCCCACGTTCGTTACAGTCCTCTGTCTTACGGCTTCTTCACCAAGGACATTGGGGTATAGTGCGAACGAAACAACTTGCTCGTCAGCACTGTACTTGGTTCGTAATCGATGCTGCAATTACGACTATGTGTTCTTCTTGCATGGCGTGTGCCGAACAACAATCCGCACCGCCGCGGAAAGTCTTTGCATGGCCAAAAGCCACTTCCCCTTGGCAACGCTTGCACATTGATTTTGCTGGTCCATTCTGGAATGCTCGATGGTTGGTTCTGGTCGACGCCTTCAGTAATTTTCCTTTTGTTGTCCGGATGTCTTCCACGACGTCCTCCGCCACCATCCAAGCGTTGTCTGCTATCTTTTGCATTGAAGGTCTTCCGCAGACTATTGTTTCCGACAATGGCCCACAATTCATGTCCACAGAATTTCAGTCAGTCTGCCAGGCCAATGGTATTCAACATCTGACATCTGCGCCGTTTTCGCCTCAGTCAAACGGTGCCGCTGAACGATTGGTCCGGACTTTCAAGTCACAGATGTTGAAATTGAAAGAGTCGCATTCTCAGGAGGACGCATTGTTGCTCTTTTTGTCTTCGTATCGCTCTCAGCCCCGAGATGGTCGCTCGCCGGCTGAGTTGCTCCATGGTCGTCCTCATCGCACCTTGATGTCTTTGCTGCATCCGCCGCATCAGGTTCCTGTGCAGCGGCAGACTTCTGCTTTTGCTCCAGGCGACGTTGTATTTTATCGCACCTATCGAGGTTCACGGCGTTGGCTCGCAGGGCGCATTCTTCGCTGCCTCGGCCGCGCGATGTATTTGGTTTTGGGGGCCTCTGGTGAGGTGCGTCGGCATCTCAATCAACTGCGCCTCTGTCGTCGCACGGGTTCTGCCGCTCCCCGTCTGCTTTCAGCGACGGTGCCGTCCGGTCAGCGCCCTGGGGACCCATCTACTGGCTCGCCTCATCCCCAGGTGTTACCGACGATGCCTTCCATTTTGCCCCATGGCGACGCGCCGCCGCAGCAGCCGCCGCCGCCGCCGCCGCCGCCGCCGCAGCCGCCGGTACTCCGGCCGGCGCCGCCCGCATTCGACGCTTCGCTGCAGCCGCCAAGCGCCTCCCAGGGTCACGCGCCGCCGATCGCTTCCCGTGACCAGCTGTCCTCCGCAGTGGAACTCTTGCCCGCTCCGGACCACATGACGTCACCGCGCGTCGGCTACCTCGACGCAATGGAGGTCGACCCTTCGGCCCCTCCTGTCTTTTTACGGGCGCATACCCCGCATGTTGACGTGCACCCTGGACTAGGTTTTCAGGCGTTTCCTAGCTCCCCTCGGACCGGCCGGGTGTGGGTGGCACAGCCTCGCCTGTTGTTAGGCTCCCCACCTCATCGCATACGTCAACATGGGGTCCTCCCCACGGCGGGCGGAAGCCTTATCTCACGACCGTTCGCCGATTTGCGGGGGAGGAATGTGGTGTCACCGCCAGACACCACACTTGCAAGGTGGTAGCTTAAATCGGCCGCGGTCCATTTAGTACATGTCGGACCCGCGTGTCGCCACTGTGTGATCGCAGACCTAGCGCCACCACAAGGCAGGTCTCGTTATACGATAAAGCACTCGCCCCAGTTGTACGGACGACATTGCTAGCGACAATACGGACGAAGCCTTCCTCTCATTTGCCGAGAGACAGTTAGAATAGCCTTCTGCTAAGTCCATGGCTACGACCTAGCAAGGCGCCAATTGTAACAGTGCATGTATCTTATGAGTCGCATTTGTATAGTCAAGAGAGATGTATCACAAGAAGACATTAAAGTTAAGTATAAAGCAGCTACGTACTTTTCTTGCTACCATTCAATAGTTATCCTGTTCCGGACTTGACGCCCGTCGGCGTGTGTGTACGCGTGCCTTTCTTTCGGCTACTACCGTGTGGCGTAACAGTCTTGTTACGTCACTACAATTTATACGGAGATTCTGGGTAGAACGGTCAAGGTAATTTTTGACACAGGTGCCAACATTAATGCTATTTCAGCATGTTTGTTTGACAAACTGTCTCGAAATGCAAAATTACCAGTCTTTCCCGTAAGTAACTGCAAGGTAATTGGAGCTGTGGGCAGTAAGGCTCTGAATATACGTATACAGACTTTATTGGAGTTAAGATTAGGAAATGCAGCGATTTTATGCGCGTTCTTGATAATTAGTAAGTTGATGGAGGACTGTACAACAGGAATGGAGGTGATACGCAAGAAGGATATGCACTTCGACTTCTCAGTGGGATATGCAGATACTAATGTTGATGGTGAGAGAATTTGTGTGGAGTTCATACGGGAAGAGAACACAGACTGGCGGAGATATATCCCCATGACACATATTGTTACAGTTTTTACTCGATACCATGGGGGCTACGTCAACCTGTTAAAGAAGAAACTCATCAAATGATTTAGTGGAATCTCATCGAAACTTCATGCAGTCCATACTGCAGTCGATTGTTGGTTTCACCCAAGCCAGGTGGTAAAGTTCACCTAGTTCTGGATGCCCGTCAGATCAACACTATTATCGTTCCAGACAGAACGCACCCAGAAAATATTGACGAACTGATTCTAAGATTTCACGGCAAAAAGTACTTCGCCACATTCGACCTTTGCACTTCGTCCTGGCAGGTCAAGCTAGTAGAAGAATCTAGGAAGCATACAGCTTTTCTCTATGCGAGCAGAAGCTACCAATTTAAAGTTCTGCCATTCGGTCTGAACGTGAGTTCAGGAGTCTTCATTCAGGCCCTAGATACAGTACTCGGACCTGAATTGCGGAGCCAGCTAACGCTCTTAGTGGACAATATTCTAATAGCAACAACATTGTGGGATGTGCACATTAATCTCTTTTCGAGAGTTCTGTCAACATTTCAACAATCTGGAATGGCTACGAATTCTTTCGCGACGTATTTCTTTAATAAAAATTTCTCGGTGTACATGCCGCGTCAATTCAGGATAAAACTCCAAACTTTCGACCACTACCTCCATGGTCGTCGTCAGGGCTAAAACTGACTGTCGTAAACTAGCGAGGCTCCCACTTTTATATGCAAAGGACGGCTTCTGACTGGCCGGAATACGTCATAGCAACAGCGATATGGCGCGTAGTGAAGTGGTGCCCTCTACTTCCATAGATGTAGTTTCTATCCCGCGTTGCTTGCAGCGCCATCCCTTGAATCAGGAGGTAAAGTGCGGGAAGTTTTCCTCTGCGATTATTCTTTATCCAGTGCACTCTTCCAGGTGTTGCTAAGTACATAGCCGCTGTCTCTGTTAAAGTTATTATCGCTAAGTCTAATTTCGACTGCTTCCCGGATCACAGAGTCCCAGTAATTCGATGCGTGGGCCATTACTTTCGTTTCTTCAAATAAAATCTTATGCTTGTTAAGCAGGCTATGTTCGGCCACCGCTGATTTTTTCCAAATACCTGTATTTCAGGTGGTGCTGGTGCTCGGTGCAGCGGTCGGCAACGGTTCTTACAGACTGGCCCACGTAATTCTTGCCGCATTCGCAAGGAAAGCTATAAATTCCCGGCACCCTTAAGCCGAGACTATCTTTGACTGGTCTCAACATTTTCTTAATTTTCCTAGGTGGTCGGAAAACTGGTTTTATTCCTTGCCTCTTTAAGACTCTGCCTATCTTGCTTGTTGTAACACCGCAAAATGGAAGCTGCGCTATGTGTTGGTCCTCTTCTTGTTTATGGACGGCATCGTGTCTTACTTTCTTGGACAATACTGATGTAATTTCACCGGCAGAATAACCATTCCTCTTGAAAACAGTCGTCAAATGGTTAATCCGGGGACCGAGGTGGTCCTTGTCGAAAATAGTCCTGGCTCTGTGTACTAAAGTATTCAGCATAGTTCTCTTCTGAGACGGATGATGGAAGCTGTGGCTATGCAGATATAAGTCTGTATGCGTTGGCTTCCTGTACACGGAATGGAACAGTCGTCCATCCGATTTTCGCTCCACCAACACATCTAAAAAAGGTAACTTCCCTTCCTTCTCTACCTCCATTGTAAATTTTATGTTTGGATGTACACTATTCAAATGTTCGACGAACTGCTGCAGCGTGTCACTGCCATGTGACCAGATTAAAAAAGTATCGTCGACGTATCTGTAGAAGCATGATGGGCGGAGGTGAGCGCTGCTCAACGCTCGTTCTTCAAAATCCTCCATGAAAAAATTCGCTATTGCTGGTAATAGTGGCGAACCCATGGCTGTTCCATCCGTCATTTCATAATAATTTCCACTGTGTAAAAAGTAAGTGGTCGTCAAAGTATGCCGGAACAACTTCAAAATTTCTGACGAAAAATGAGCAGCCAACAGTTGTAATGTGTCATCTACAGGTACTTTGGTGAACAAAGAAACCACGTCGAGGCTGACCATGATATCACTTGGGCCTATCTTGATTTGTTTTATGATATCAACAAACATTTTTGAATTCTTAATATGATGTGGGCAGTGACCAACTATAGGCGCCAACAATTTAGTTAACTGTTTTGCAAGGCTGTACGTAGCAGAACCAATAGCGTTAACAATCGGTCTCAACGGGACGTTCTCCTTATGAACCTTTGGCAAACCGTACAATTTTGGTGGACTAGGTGCTCTCGGCCGTAAGTCCTTCACCAGTTCGTCGGAGAGGCCAGAGTTTTTTACTAGCTCCCTTGTCTTCCTGCTGATCGCCGATGTAAGATCCCATATGAGAATCCGATATGTGCTATCCTCCAGTTATCCAGTTACAAGCCAACTTCCTTGTGGTAATGTGTAGCATTGAGGATTACCGTAGCGTTCCCCTTGTCAACAGGTAAAACATCTAGATCTTCATCTTTTTGCAACAATTTCAGTCCTTGTCTCTCCTCTCTGCTGATGTTTGACTTAGGCGGCTTGGAGGTCGCTAAAATCCGGCTAGTGGCAAGCCTTACGTCCTGCTTAAATTGGCTCGTTGTTGTGCAAGACTACAGCGATGAAGTAAATGAAAGGTATACAGTAAGAAAAAAATACTAACTCTTTGTGTAACAGACTCAGTTGAAGTCAAAATAATGCTAAAAAGTTGTTTTGCTAAAGAATTATGGGAAATTAGTTAAATATTATAAAGTATTCAAAGGAAACTGTTTAGGAGAACTGATGCAGAGTCTGACAATCTGAAATTAAGTTGGTCAGAAGACAAAGCACAGAGACTAATTAGATAAACACATGAAAACTATGGTCATTGTGGAACACAAATACGTACGCAAAACCTACAGGAAAATGTTTATTATTATAACGTAGATAGAAAGGTAAGAAGAGAATTATCAAACTGTGATAACTGTCAGTGAGTCAAGGTAAGTTATAGGACACATCAAGGTGAAATGCAATACATTATTCCTGTAAAACCTTTGCACTACAGAACGTTGCCAAAATATAAATGTAGACAATATTATATTTTTGTCATGCTTGATGTTTTCTTCTAGTGTACTATATTATGAAAGCTACAAGGAAAGAAATCATTGGAAAAACTGAAAAAAGATTATTTTAAGAATGTAGGGAAAGCAAAAGTTATTTTATCAGATAATCGTTCGTAATTTGTGCCAAAAAACTGCAAGTCATTTATAGCTAAACATGTTTTCAATTCAGTTTATAAATCATTACTGAATTCAGCAGGGACATACATGCATGAAATTGGTCATGGTCTCATACGCTTTGTAGCCATAAACATCCAACATGGTATGAGCCCATAAATGCTTTTGAAGATATTACACAGACACAGACACACACACACACACACACACACACATATATATATATATATATATATATATATATATATATATATACACTCCTGGAAATTGAAATAAGAACACCGTGAATTCATTGTCCCAGGAAGGGCAAACTTTATTGACACATTCCTGGGGTCAGATACATCACATGATCACACTGACAGAACCACAGGCACATAGACACAGGCAACAGAGCACGCACAATGTCGGCACTAGTACAGTGTATACCCACCTTTCGCAGCAATGCAGGCTGCTATTCTCCCATGGAGACGATCGTAGAGATGCTGGATGTAGTCCTGTGGAACGGCTTGCCATGCCATTTCCACCTGGCGCCTCAGTTGGACCAGCGTTCGTGCTGGACGTGCAGACCGCGTGAGACGACGCTTCATCCAGTCCCAAACATGCTCATTGGGGGACAGATCCGGAGATCTTGCTGGCCAGGGTAGTTGACTTACACCTTCTAGAGCACGTTGGGTGGCACGGGATACATGCGGACGTGCATTGTCCTGTTGGAACAGCAAGTTCCCTTGCCGGTCTAGGAATGGTAGAACGATGGGTTCGATGACGGTTTGGATGTACCGTGCACTATTCAGTGTCCCCTCGACGATCACCAGTGGTGTACGGCCAGTGTAGGAGATCGCTCCCCACACCATGATGCCGGGTGTTGGCCCTGTGTGCCTCAGTCGTATACAGTCCTGATTGTGGCGCTCACCTGCACGGCGCCAAACACGTATACGACCATCATTGGCACCAAGGCAGAAACGACTCTCATCGCTGAAGACGACACGTCTCCATTCGTCCCTCCATTCACGCCTGTCGCGACACCACTGGAGGCGGGCTGCACGATGTTGGGGCGTGAGCGGAAGACGGCCTAAAGGGACCGTAGCCCAGCTTCATGGAGACGGTTGCGAATGGTCCTCGCCGATACTCCAGGACCAACAGTGTCCCTAATTTGCTGGGAAGTGGCGGTGCGGTCCCCTACGGCACTGCGTAGGATCCTGTGGTCTTGGCGTGCATCCGTGGGTCGCTGCGATCCGGTCCCAGGTCGACGGGCACGTGCACCTTCCGCCGACCACTGGCGACAACATCGATGTACTGTGGAGACCTCACGCCCCACGTGTTGAGCAATTCGGCGGTACGTCCACCCGGCCTCCCGCATGCCCACTATACGCCCTCGCTCAAAGTCCGTCAACTGCACATACGGTTCACGTCCACGCTGTCGCGGCATGCTACCAGTGTTAAAGACTGCGATGGAGCTCCGTATGCCACGGCAAACTGGCTGACACTGACGGCGGCGGTGCACAAATGCTGCGCAGCTAGCGCCATTCGACGGCCAACACCGCGGTTCCTGGTGTGTCCGCTGTGCCGTGCGTGTGATCATTGCTTGTACAGCCCTCTCGCAGTGTCCGGAGCAAGTATGGTGGGTCTGACGCACCGGTGTCAAGGTGTTCTTTTTTCCATTTCCAGGAGTGTGTATATATATATAGGGTGAGCATAAAGTCCAGGAACACTTTCAATTATTTATTGCACAAATACCAAACATTGTAGAGTTATCATATTTATGTCATTTTGAAGAGAAACCCTGAAAGTTTTTTTCGTGTATACTGCCACAGCGTAGTTTGGTAATTTGCCGATAGTCAGTGCTAGTCGCAAACATAGCTATTTCAGATGCGGACCGAGCATTCTCTGTGTTGGAGTTCGACAAAAACAAGCGTGCTACAGCTGTTCAGCGGACGTTTGGTATCAAGTGCGGCAAGAAGGCACCAACAAGGAAGACCATTTACCAATGGCACAACAAATTCGTTATGACGTGTCGCTTGTGCCTGGCAAAGAGAAGCAGACGTCCCAGTGTGAGTGAAGTGAATGTGGAGCACGTACAAGATACATTCGTAAGGAATCCAAAGAAATTGGTGTGTCGTGAATCCCTTGGCCATGTTGCAGCAATGGCTGATGCCTCAAATGCAACTGGATTCTCCATTCATCTTTCAGCAGGATGGGTCTCCACCCCATTTTCATCACGAAGTTCGTGGGTACCTGAACACAGAGCTGCCACATTGATGCATCAGCTGTGTTACAGAAGAGGACAGCTGTTTCATGGAACGGCCTCCCCAATCACCAGATCTCACTCCATGTGACTTCTTTCTCTGGGGACACATTAAAGATCTGGTGTATGTGCCACCTCTACCACGTGATGTAGTAGAACTCCGGGAGAGAATACGGGAAGCGCCTGTCATAGACGACCCTGCCACGCTGGGACGGTTATGACAAGAATTCAGTTACCGTACTGACGTCTGCCTGGTCATTCACGGTTCACATATCGAATGTTTGTAAAGTGACTTTCACAGTTTCTCTTCAAAATGCAATTTGTATGACATCTGTACTATGTTTAGTCCTGGTGCAATAAATAAACGAAAGTGTTCCCCTGACTTTATGTACACCATGTATATGTTGAATGGGTGCGTGAGTGTGTGTGTGTGTGTGTGTGTGTGTGTGTGTGTGTGTGTGTGTGTGTGTGTGTTTCTGTATATAGCCTATATAAGTGACAAATACTCAATAATTTATTTTGAGACTGTAATGAAAATTCGTTTAGTTTACAGGTATTGGAGATACAACTAAATTATTGACAAAGACCAATGGCTAATAAGACAATTTAGGAGACAAAAAATGTGAACATCATAAATATTATTCATTCAAACAGAAGAGAGATAGTGTGGATAGAAAGAGATAACAATGATAGATTTAAAGATAGAGGAGGAGCATGTGGTACAGAAAATGAGGATGAAACAGTGCCATAACAGCTCGAGGTTCTGTGCTAGCCATGCACATCATGTTTGCCTGAGGGAATCTTTCCTCATCACAATATACTGTTGATTTATTGCAAATAAAATAGTGAAAATAATGGTAATTATGTAGATGTCCATAGTTCTGACTAATCTCAAACGCATCCTTCAATTTTCGATTAGTACAAGAAAACATGCAATTTTTTTCCAGTGAGAGCCCTTTTCCTTTAAGTTCAAATTCGAAAAGAATCTTTACCCTTCTGTTTATATGGTTTCGAAGATGTAACACTCCTAAGCCCCTGTAGTTTCCTACGTTTTGGATAAATCAAACAATTTACACTAGGATGTGGGTTTTCCGAAATTTCGAATGGAGCAATGTATATGTCGATAAACTTTTTTAGTTCTGTATTTAAAATTTTGCGCATTTTGTGTGATATGACCAGTACATAATCGCCAGCCTAAAATATTGTTATTTTTGCTTTACCATCATCATCATGTCTTCTCTTTAGTGTTTCCCCCTGTTTTCTCATAGTATCTTTGTCAGATTCCGTACATTCCTATATATATATATATATATATATATATATATATATATATATATATATATATATATAACAGACACAGTCCCTTTGACTGTTCACTAAACCAGCCCAAAGATGACAACCATGCACGAGCAGGGCCTGCTAGATGGAGGGGGTTCGACAGCCGATCAGTTCCACTCATTCCATCAGGAAGGAGGTACACGGCTCGTGTTGTCTGTACTTCAACCATGCCTAGATGGTCAATACCGCGGTTCAATCGCGTCCGCAATGTTACATTGTGCCAGGAAGGGCTGTCAACAAGGGAAGCGTCCAGAAATCTCGGAGTGAACAAAACGATGTTGTTCGGACATGGAGGAAACACAGAGACACAGGAACTGTCAATGATATGCCTCAATCAGACCGCCAAAGGGCTACTACTGCAGTGGATGACCGCTACCTACGGATTATGGCTCGGAGGAACCCTGATAGCAACGCCACCGTGTTGAATAACGCTTTTCGTGCAGCCACGGGACGTCGTGTTACGACTCAAATTGTGTGCAATAGGCTGCACGATCCGCAACTTAACTCCCGACATTCATGGCGAGGTCCATCTTTGCAACCACGACACCATACAGCGTGGTACAAATGGGCCCAACAACATGCCAAATGGACCGCTCAGGATTGGCATCACGTCCTCTTCACCAATGAGTGTCGCATATGTCTTCAACCAGACAATTGTCGAAGACATGTATGGAGGCAACCCAACGAGGCTGAACGTGGAAATTCCCTGCTGTTTTGGGGTGGCAGTATGTGGGGCCGACGTACGCCACTGGTGATTATGGGAGGTGCCATAACGCCTGTACGATACGTGAATGCCATCCTCCGACTGATAGTGCAACCATATCAGCAGCATGGACGACAATTCGCGCCCCCATCGTGCACATCTTTTGAATGACTTCCTTCAGGATAACGACATCGCTCGACTAGGGTGGCTGGCACGTTCTCCAGACATGAGCCTTATCGAACATGCCTGGAATAGATTGAAAGGGCTGTTCATGGAAGATGTAATCCATTAACCACTCTGAGGGATCTACACCAAATCGCTGGTGAGGAGTGGGACAATCTTTACCAATAGTGCCTTGATGAACTTGTGGATAGTATACCACGACCAATGCAGACATGCACCAATGCAAGAGGACGTGCTACTGGGTATTAGAGGTACCAGGGTGTACAGAAATCTGGAGTACAACCTCTGAAGGTCTGGCTGTATGGTGTTACAATTCCAATGTTCTGTACAGGTTGTGGAACTCTCGGAATTGAGGTGCTGCAGTATTTTTTTGGTATATATATATATATATATATATATATATATATATATATATATATATATATATATGTTTCCCTTATGTGTAAATTCACATACTCATCTTCATTTTCACATCCCCTCTTGTATACAGAGCCAAGATTCAGACAAATTTTCATGATAAAGTTTCTGATGATGCTGTTTGGGACATGATGATAGTCATCCATTCTGCCAATCTTTGTTGTAATTTTATGTTCATGTCAGATGCTACCCACCTTAATTTTTGAGGCCCCCACTTTCTTATTCTTACTGTGTTGCCATGTAACTACAGCTACCCTTTCTATCTCCTGCTGTTCATGAGGAGTAGTTTGAGCTAAACTTCTGCAACAGTACCAGTTTTCTGCTTTTCCTTCCATCCAGATATTTTGAGGCACTGTGCTTCCCTAGGCTTCCCTAGTTGCAGTGTTTGAACAATACTTATCTCTTGTTCCTATTACTAGCAAGTACAGTCTGTCTTCTGCAAATAATCCATTTTAAAGCTATGTTACTTTTCAAAACTATATGATATTCCTTTTGACAACTAAACTGACATCTGATGAATAACATAAAATTTGCCATTTAACAGAATCCATGTGGTAATATATTTTGTGTTAGACTGCTAAAATATATCTGAATATCTGAAATTATGTCTATTGTCCTTGTAGGAAACTTACTTTGTCATTATGAAGATGAGTTATTGTTTGTACAATGTCAGCTCACACACAGCACTTGTATTATGATAGAAGAACTAAAATCTGGTTATGAACTGAAGTTTTCGAAATCCTACTTGATACATGATGATGAGTTTGAAATTGTTGTCTTAGTAACATTATGTAAAAGATGCTATGAAAACAAGAAATCTGGTTTTTCAGAACTTACAGATGATGAAGGTGTTGTTAATAATAGGTAATAATTGTAATACTTTCTGAATGAATAGCTGAGTCAAATATATGTATTGATATTTTTTTCAGTTTATCTATGAACATATTGCTTACAAAATTATCTATTATATGAAGTTGATGGGTTTAGGAATGAGCTGAGATGATATAATGAAACACTGTCTCTGTGAGATGTGGAAGATACATTATGATGTGTTTGATGTTGTGGAGATGTTGATGAAAAGGTTTAATGCTGAATTTAAGAAACTTTATTCATTATTGTTTGACTATGGCAAAGTTCATACAAAAACAGCTTGATATGCAATTGTGTAGGTACTAAATACCACATTTTAATAATATGTCTCTGTATATGTTAGGTCAGGGCGTGGACTGTCAGAAGCTTGAACGTGGTAGGGAAACTAGAAAATCTGAAAAGGGAAATGCAAAGGCTCAATCTAGATATAGTAGGGGTCAGTGAAGTGAAGTGGAAGGAAGACAAGGATTTCTGGTCAGATGAGTATCGGGTAATATCAACAGCAGCAGAAAATGGTATAACAGGTGTAGGATTCGTTATGAATAGGAAGGTAGGCCAGAGGGTGTGTTACTGTGAACAGTTCAGTGACCGGGTTGTTCTAATCAGAATCGACAGCAGACCAACACCGACAACGATAGTTCAGGTATACATGCCGACGTCGCAAGCTGAAGATGAACAGATAGAGAAAGTGTATGAGGATATTGAAAGGGTAATGCAGTATGTAAAGGGGGACGAAAATCTAATAGTCATGGGCGACTGGAATGCAGTTGTAGGGGAAGGAGTAGAAGAAAAGGTTACAGGAGAATATGGGCTTGGGACAAGGAATGAAAGAGGAGAAAGACTAATTGAGTTCTGTAACAAGTTTCAGCTAGTAATAGCGAATACCCTGTTCAAGAATCACAAGAGGAGAAGGTATACTTGGAAAAGGCCGGGAGATACGGGAAGATTTCAATTAGATTACATCATGGTCAGACAGAGATTCCGAAATCAGATACTGGATTGTAAGTCGTACCCAGGAGCAGATATAGACTCAGATCACAATATAGTAGTGATGAAGAGTAGGCTGAAGTTCAAGACATTAGTCAGGAAGAATCAATATGCAAAGAAGTGGGATACGGAAGTACTAAGGAATGACGAGATAAGTTTGAAGTTCTCTAACGCTATAGACACAGCAATAAGGAATAGTGCAGTAGGCAGTACAGTTGAAGAGGAATGGACATCTCTAAAAAGGGGCATCACAGAAGTTGGGAAGGAAAACATAGGTACAAAGAAGGTAGCTGCGAAGAAACCATGGGTAACAGAAGAAATACTTCAGTTGATTGATAAAAGGAGGAAGTACAAACATGTTCCGGGAAAATCAGGAATACAGAAATACAAGTCGCTGAGGAATGAAATAAATAGGAAGTGCAGGGAAGCTAAGACGAAGTGGCTGCAGGAAAAATGTGAAGATATCGAAAAAGATATGATTGTTGGAAGGACAGACTCAGCATACAGGAAAGTCAAAACAACCTTTGGTGACATTAAAAGCAACGGTGGTAACATTAAGAGTGCAACGGGAATTCCACTGTTAAATGCAGAGGAGAGAGTAGATAGGTGGAAAGAATACATTGAAAGCTTCTATGAGGGTGAAGATTTGTCTGATGTGATAGAAGAAGAAACAGGAGTCGATTTAGAAGAGATAGGGGATCCAGTATTAAAATCGGAATTTAAAAGAGCTTTGGAGGACTTATGGTCAAATAAGGCAGAAGGGATAGATAACATTGCATCAGAATTTCTAAAATCATTGGGGGAAATGGCAACAAAACGACTATTCAAGTTGGTGTGTAGAATACGAGGTGTGGCTAGAAAAAAACCGGACTAGTACTGGTGAAACAATAAAACGAATGCAATAAGGCTGAAAGTCGCGTGGACTGTCACGTGACTCTCGCTCAGCCTACTGCTCGAGTTTCATCTGCCTCCTGGACTCAGTCTGCCCGTAGCGTCTGTTTTAAGTAGTTGACGTTTTGTCTGTGCGTCGGAAAATGTTGAGTGTGCAGAAAGAACAGCGTGTTAACATCAAATTTTGTTTCAAACTAGGAAAATCTGCAAGTGAAACGTTTGTAATGTTACAACAAATGTACGGCGATGATTGTTTATCGCGAACACAAGTGTTTGAGTGGTTTAAAGGATTTAAAGATGGCCGCGAAGACACCAGTGATGACACTCGCACTGGCAGACCATTGTCAGCAAAAACTGATGCAAACATTGGAAAAATCGGTAAACTTGTTCGACAAGATCGCCCTTTAACAATCAGAGCAGTGTCTGAGTTAACAGGAGTTGACAAGGATTACCGATTTACCGGAAAGGAATTCGTGGCGGGCCGCATCAAACCAGTCAGTAGACTGATGACAAAAAAAAAAAAAAAAAAAAATGTTAAGTGATGATATGATTATTTTATGGACTGTATAAAGTTAAACTATTGTTGACTCTGACCTGTTTTTTTGGTCAGTATGTTTTGCTTTAAGAAATTCATGTTTGACAAGTTCTTCCATATTAAGTTAATCCCAGGTATTTGGCCTTTATACCCATTTACTTATGTATAGCTGGAAATGTCACCAGAAACTAATAAGTGATACTTTCTGTAGCTGCCATCACATTCATATACGATGACAGTTATTGAACTATACGAAAAGAAAAGGTAAATTAGTTGCAAGCGTACACTTTATTCAACATGTAAACGTCACTATGATATTAAGAGTTTGGTAATGACATGTTCCACATGCCTGCCATCCTTGACAATGATGTGGCGCAAACGAATAACGAAATCCTGCATGACGTGCTGGAGTTTTGGAACATAGATGCTATCGATGACCTCTTGAATAGCTGTTTCCAGATCAGCAGTCGTTTTGGGGTTATCACTGTACATCCTCTCCTTAATATAGCCCCACAAAAAGGAGGCACATATGTTCAGATCAAGAGAATATGGCAGTCAATCGAGGCCCGTACCAGTGGTCTCTGGGTATATCAGAGCAAAAATGTGGTCCCCAGAGTGCGCCTTCAGGATACCAAACACTCTCCTGCATTGATGGAGTCGAGCTCCATGCTGCATGAACCACATCTTGTCGAAATAAGGGTCACTTTGGATGATGGGGATGAAATTATTTTCCAAATCTTCATGTACCATTTATTAGTCACTGTGCCATCAAGGAATATCGCACTGATTATTCCGTGACTGGACATTGTCCACCGCACAGTCATCTGTTGAGGGTGAAGAGACTTCTCGATCGCGAAATGCGCCAATTTTGCTTATTGATGAACCCATCCAAACGAAAGAGTGCTTCGTCGCAAAACCAATGTATACCTGTAGTACTAATTGCCATCATTCTCCACGGCCAACCATGGAGTTTGAACGTCCAAATGCAAATGGTTCAGAAGTTATGACGATTTTATTTCATATAGATCAATAATTGTCACCCTGCATAAAGGACAATCTACTGTGACAAGTAGCAAAAAGCATTCTCACGAATGTAACAGAGTATTTTACCAAAGTAAGATATGAAACAAGACTAATGTATTTGAAATAAGATAAAAATGAAATGTAAAGGACTCCAAAATGATAAAATTGAGTCAAGTGAAAGAAAACAAAAGGTTTGATGTTTGTGCCATTTTCTTGTAACGAAGTGAAGAGAGACCATAAATCAGCTGTACTAATCTGCTGCTGTAAACACCAAAGAAGAAAGTGAAGAAAGTGCACATGCAGATTTGTTAAGTCTTTCGTGGCCACTTGTTGACAAACTGCCTATTGGCTTCTTGACAGAAGTCAATAGGCAGTTTGTCAAAGTACATATGGCTTTGCATGTCAAATGTAAAGAACTTCATTTTATGAAAAACTTAAGTATTAAATATAATTATGTCTAGCAGTATTTAATTAGTTAACCAATCATTTTCTAATCCTATGTGCAAAAGGTCATTTAATGTATTTGATTTAAAAAATACTTCATCATCATTAGGTCTAAATAAGTCAAACACATTTCAGTGAGGAAAGTAATTTGCTTTTCTTTGTCAAAACACGACTTTGCATGGTTTCATTATATTAGTGATATAACAATTTTTTGCATGTGCATGCTTACAAATTTCTTGGTGGGCTATTGTAACGGAACTGCTGAACACACCTCATTTTTCACGAAATATTGTATATTACGATACTATGCAGGTGAAAGTAATGAACCTCATGATACACAATACTGTTTCTTATGATTCAAAAAGATAAAACTATAATCATGATTTGGAAATATTACCATTCTTTGTAATCACATGAATAATTCTGAAAATGTTTAACAAGGTGGTAAATTGTATTAGACTTTGTGAATGTAAAGATCGTTATATACACAAATCTATGTACTGTGACTTTATTTATCACAGCACTTGATCTGCATTTGTAACAAGCAGTAGTCAGTTTGTATCTGACCGAGCAATGAGTCAGTTGTAGTTGTGTAATGGCATACTTGATTGGGCTCTAGAATCAGGTATAGTGCAGTGAAGTTATGATGGATTGAGATAGCAATATTTTTTAAGTGTTTTCTTCGAATCATGCAAAAAATGTTGACTGATATTAAGAAGTGAAACAACAAATATTTATCAAGAAAGTGAAGTGAAATCTGTCTCTGATTCGTTATTATATTTCACCATACGTATATGAAACCAACAACCTATAAATCTTGTAGAAGAATACTATATTAATAAGACCAGAGTTAAGTAAATTTGTTTTTAACAGCCACTTGCTCATTTTTTATTATTCCGCAAATAGCCTCATTGTAATTAAATGACCATGTTTGCCATTTTAGTTGGTTGTGCTATTATTGATGCCAACAGAGCGACTAGGCCTGCTAAAGTATCAACAAAGCTATCAGTCAAAAGTCTTAGAGAAGAAATGCATATGTCAGTTTCACATCCTTCCAGTTTGTCGCACTGACATCTGCTGACAGTAAGATATTAAAAGCAATTAAAAAAACGTGAACTGGCTGTACCTGCTGGCTTAATTACAACATATTTTGAGAGGTCATCAGTGTGTACAAGTTGATTGAGTGTCTCGGTTACCAATAGGAAATTCTATTAATTCAATGAAATAAATTGTAACAACATTAAGTAATAATTTGAGCTGCATCAAGCATTTACGTTTAAACAACAAATGCAGAGTTTGAAAAGTCGTAGAATTATCAATCGCTCATGGTTAAATGCTCAAAATGAACTATACTTTCTACTCACACGGCATATGCCACTGTAGTCGTTTCCAGCACATAGCGTACTTTCAATAATGTAGCCTGCACTGTAGAACTCGCTACATACTGTGTTGGGAACAACTGTCACCTCAGTCCACAGAAGATTCTGCGGGCAGCAAGGTTCTGCAACCAAAAGAATTTAATCATGTAATATGTGTGTCTCTTTACCAACATGAATATCCAGTTACAGTACACATCAGTAGAGACATTAAATAACAAATAAATAGTAATATTTCCACGTTATTCGCTGTGCAGGGGTCTCTGAATGCTGAATTGCTAAAATCACAATAATAATTTTTACAATAATTGAGGTGAACATTGTTAGATTAGTTACTAATTCTATTTGTCTAATTTGTTCCATTGTGGTAGAGATTAAATCAGTTTTCACGTCACAAACAAATCACAAGCTCGTGCACATAGTTACATACCTGCTATTTAGAGATGAATGGAAACCACAGAGAAACGTACAACATTGTACTATCAGGTATATTACACATTAGTCTTCAGCAAATCATGTGATACTGTTGAGACTTATTTCACCTACACAAAACGATTAAGATGTTATCATTTTATATGTAATATAATTCATCAGTTTGGTAAAGGATGTTGTTCAAAACATGCAACTGCCGATTTAATGATAGTTGCCTTCCACAACTCTTGACATCTCTTGATATCGGGGGTGACTCTTGTAACCTCCCCACAGAAAAATGTAATAAAAATGAAAATGAAATGAACCATGTGTAAACTCCCAGCAAAAATAATAATTAAATGAATTTTTAATATTGTAAGCTCTGAACAAAATTGGCTCCCATTTACAATCTGTGTGCAGAAATGCATTCACATTTAACGTTCCCACAAAATTCTTTTCTCATTTAATGTTAAGTTCGAAACAGAAAAATTCCTAAACACCAAAATAATAAAGAAAATTCAGTAAGCTGGTAAATTTTATGACGACAGCAGCGCTGCGCCTCGGCCCTGTATTCTGAATAAAAAAAGAAGCAAAAATTCTTACCTCAATAAAAACTGCAAATATATCTGCTCTTACATAAAAATTTTCGCCACAGCTCCGTGCAATGCTGGCCCATGCTTTGTGATTCGTGAAAGGAATTAATAATTCATTGGATAAAATCTTCAAATTGAAATGAATGCTTTTTTTAAAAATTACTTTATATTATAAAAATTTTTTTTAAAGAAATTAAATGACAACATACATTACTACATATGCGCAAGGCTGCTTCTTTACCTTCTACAACACTGCTCATCCACCAAAGACTTGACCAGAGTCCCGAGCAGACCAGACAGCCGACACGCCCGACTACCGCCGACTCACGCAGACTACTCAAGACTACTGTCGACACGCGCAGACAAGCGCAGACTAGTGACATACTGCTCTCTGGTCAGAGACTCTCCTAAGTACCTCACCTCTTACAATCTGTGACGTACTCCTTCTGTACCTAATTATAGCTTTACTGAAGAATATTGAAGTAAATATTTTTAATGTGTTGGGTTTATATTTTCTTTTTCCAACCGGTGCTGGACTATTTAAAAATTTTGCTACCAGTTATACGTGGTGGTGAATTTGAGAAATGGCTGTCATACCGGCGTACATATTCACCACTTGCTGCTCTTCTCATGCACGACATGTAAGCAGGAGGTAATAGAGAATTTTACTCAGAAAAATGGTTGTGAAAACCGCAACTTGACCAGAGTAATTACTCACCACATATTTATCTTTTAAATCAGGTGGTCGATATTAACTAAGGAGCGCACAAAACGAGCAGGTGCCATCAGTGAAGCATAGTGGGGCGCTGTTGGTTGAGAAAGGCGAGTCATCACGGCGAGAGCGAAGCCACGTTTCTGGATATGTTTAAAAATACAGCGCAGTTCAGAAGCGTACACTTCTTATTTCGAACCAGGGCCTGATAATGCAACGGACTCTAATAGTAAAATTATGGCAGATATCATTCTGCAAGGGTCTCAGTTTGAGGTACCTATGGGAAACATTTTAATATTTAAAAAGATTAAAGGTGTTCGAGAGAACATGGCTATGGTCTGAAGTGAATGGACGTATCACGAGTTGGCTCTGAAGTTATGTCAAAATACTCTTTGTCTTCACGAATACTGGATAAATAATGCTGTTTAAAAGAAAGTCGCATAGGAAGTGGATTTGTTTGGTGATTACACGTGTTTCTACTTTTGTGACATGCTCACAGGCTTAGGCACTGCAACACCCTGCGTAAGTAACTTGTCTTGCGTGTCGGTAGTTTCATACTGAGAAGGAAAAGTTACTTTCGCTAGTGCACAGCCATCTCTGGTCGAAGCAGTTGAGAGTTTGTGCCATCGTTGTAACGAATGTAACCAAACGAAACTTGAGGACACTCAGCCTCGACAATAGATCCATATGTCACCAGCTTTGCCTGTGCTTTCCAGAATTATTATCTTCGAAATACGTGTGTACTCAGTATTCACAAGTTGATGTACAACGTGCAGTTAGCAGCCCTTTGAGTAAGACAGGTAAGTTTGACAGGTGGTTGGTGTATTTGGACTTGAAATTTGCGAGACCATAAAAGTAGTTTTCTAAGCACGTGATCCACGTAGCCCTGTTAGACTACCACGGCCTGATGAAGGCGGTTTATGAGCTGTACATTGCGGTTCACAGTTTTGATCATGGTGCTTTTCTCTCGTAGCATGTCAGTGTGTTTAATTTTGTTTGACACGAGAATCTTTATAAGTCAGAACCATGTAAAATACCCGAGGGAAGATCGACAAGGCAACAAAGTCATTTTTATTTTTTAATACAGCTTCTAAATCGTGATGAATTAATATCAGCGTTTACTATCATTTTCCATTTCGGCTGTACTTTCTTTCCTACAGAAGATTAACGTAATAAAATCTTAGCAAACAGCACTAGTGAGGAAAAATCAAGAGATATAGAGATACAATTATTTCTTTCCTTGATTAACAATGCTGTAAAGTGTGCAAATTGCTGTAACAGTTTGTTCGATTTGTTAAGTATTATTTATGCTCCATTGCAAAAATCATATCAATATATATTTCAAAAAATGTCTGACACTGTCTGTTTCAGAAACTCCATCTTGTCTGCTACAGTAATATTTGATATTATTATCCACACAGGAAGTGCAGAAAAGCCAGGAGGAACGACTGGAGGAGAAATGCCAAACTTTATAATCACGTAAGTCTATAGGAAAAATAAATGTAACATGTAGGAAAATTGGAGAATCCTTTGGAAAAAGTACAAGCAGTTGTATGAATATATGAGCTCAAGTAGCAATCCAGTACTGAGCAAAGAAGAGAAGCTTGATTGGTGTGGAGGATGTAAGACTGGCAATGGAATGGGAGGAGGACATTGTGGAGCTAAGATGAGGGAGAAGAAACTGTGAGAAAAATTTGTCAACCCACTGACTATGCAACATTACTGTCACAACTTCATGTAAATTTTTATGAAATTTTAATAACTTTATTATGTATAATATCAGTTAATATGTGCCAAGAAGCATCCACAAATAGAGAAGAAAGCTTCACTCATTCAGTCCTGGAAGAAATATGATATTTACGGAGAAGTTGGAAGGCAAATCCTAAAATCAAACTGTCTTTTTAACATTTAAACAAGTGATAAGTAAAAATAAATAAGGTTTTAATTATGTTCTTATATGCAGAATTAATTTACTTAATCTTCTTATAACTGTGAAGTACATAAGGGGTTAATTTGTTAAAGAAAATGAGTTGTTTACAAGACAACCAATCAGAAAACTTCTCGTGGCGAGCAGTGGTGCAGCTAACGCCACAGGACAATCCTCTGTCATTGGCTGGCAAGTTGGGAGCAACTGGTCTGCAGTGGGCCTCCGTGACCACCCTAAAAATCGACCTAGCTTATCAGAGACATTAATTACAGGATGGGCGAACATTAATATTTAGTGTGTATTAGCTGCGACAGAAATATTTCTCCTCAACGTAAACCTCATGTACACATCTCTGACTGTTCATCGTTTCATAATGCACAAGTGTTCCCGTTTGTTGGGCATCACTGCAAAAATATTAACAAGTGAATGTAACAGCGGCCGCCAGAATGTACAGAAACGTTGGTTAGTTATACTCCACTGCATAATTTAATATTATTATTGTTATTCTGCCTGGTAATTATTGAATTATTAGTTTGCGTTTTCCTTCAGGGACTCACATCTAGTGAGTACGTGGCTGGCGACCACGGGGTCCCGACTCCTGGCATTGCTTCCACTTACTTATGCCAGGCTCCTCACTTTTATCTTTCCTATTTGGCCACCCTCGGCCAACTCTTGTTCTTTTCCGACCCTGACGCTATGAGGTTTCGAGGGCTAGAGGTCTTCCATTTCCAACCTATACTTCTACTGAGCCGAATATCTCCCGGGATAAGGAGAATACCTTCTATCAAGTGCCAACGGCCTTCTAGGAGGGCGGATGAGCGGCTAGAAGGAAGGGCACTCTCTTGCCCTTGGGGTAGGAAACTGCTCCTAAAGGCGGAGGAGCCACAAGGTGGCCAACGGCATAGAATGGAGAAGGCAACGGGAAACCACTCCATTAAAGACCCGGGCGGATATCCCAAGTATCAACAGCTTATGATGGAAAGCTCTTTGGTTAAATTCTCCGGAGGTAAAATAGTCCCCCATTCGGATCTCTGGGCGGGGACAACTAAAGAGATACCAAAGTCCAAAAACATTAATGTAAGAAGGATAGCAACATGGAGTGTCAACTCACTTCTTAAATGTGGTAAACTGGAAAACTTGAAAATGGAAATGAAACGAATGGATATTGATGTACTGGGAGTCTCAGAAATGAGATGGCCAAACGCTGGCGACTTTTGGTCAGGGGATTACAGAATCATACACACTGAAACAGCACAAGACAGTCCCGGGATTGCAGGAGTGGGAATTATCCTCAATAAAGAGATGGGGTTAAGAGTAAAAGGATTTGTTCAACATAGTGAGAGGATAATTTATGTCCGATTGGAAACTAAACCAAGAGACACAATCATAATCCAAGTATACATGCCAACTACGAGGCACGAGGATGATGAAATCGACATGATGTATGACCACCTTGAAGAAGTAATTGGCAGAATTAAAGGAGCTGAAAACCTTGTCATCATGGGAGATATGAATGCCTTTGTTGGGGAAGGTAAAGAAGAGGATGTGGCAGGGAATTTTGGATTAGGATTAAGAAATGAAAGAGGGGATAAACTTGTAGAATTCTGCCAAAGAAATAAACTTTGCATTACAAATACCTTCTTTAATCATCATCCAAGAAGAAGATATACTTGGAAAATGCCTGGTGACATTAACAGATACCAAATTGACTTCATATTAGTGAAGCAAAGATTTAAAAACCAAGGTAAGGACAGCAGATCATATCCAGGCTGTGATGTGGAAAGTGACCACATACTCGTTATGATGACGACTGAACTAAAATTCAAGAACATTAAAAGAAGAAGTACATGTAAATGGGATTTGACAAACCTGAAAAACGAAAATACACTGAAGCACTATCAACTAGAAACAGACAAGAAAACAACAGGGCTGCAATGACATCCAAAGCAGCTGGGAAAAAATAAAAACTGGTATTTTGGAAGCAGGAGAAGAAGTAATAGGAAAAGAAAGGACAGAGAAAAGGAAGGAATGGATCACTAATGACCTACTAAATATGATGGAAGAAAGAAGGAAATTAAGAAATTCTGTGAAGAAGGAAGACCAAGAGAAATACAGGAGTCTGAAAAACAGAATCAACAGAGAGGCAAAACAAGCAAGAGAAAAATACCTTGATGATCTCTGTATTTCAGTTGAGGACAACATGAACAAGGGAAATATCGACAAGGCCTATAAATGTGTGAGACATTGCTTTGGAGACAGAAGAAACAAGTGTAGGGCTGTGATGGATGAAAATGGCAATATGTTGGATGACGATGATGAAGTTGCAAGAAGATGGAAACAATATATAGGAAAACTGTACAGCGGACCAGACCTGTCTGAAAACATCATGGAAAAAGAAACAGAAGTAGATGCACACAACATAGGTGAACCTATATTAAAGGAAGAGTTTGAACTAGCTCTGAAAAAATTGAAAAACAACAAATCGCCTGGTATAGACAATATCCCAGCCGAACTTCTGAAATCTGGAGGAGCAAAACTGAATCAGGAGTTGTATAATCTTGTTTTCAACATGTACGAGCAGGGTAAAATTCCTACAGACTTTGAGAAAAACATTATGATCCCCATTCCAAAGAAGGCAAATGCTACAAGATGTGAAAATTATAGGACACTCAGCCTAGTTACTCACGCCTCTAAAATATTAACCTCAATTATCCTAAAACGCATAGCACAAAAAGTCGAAGCTACACTCTCCGAAGACCAGTTTGGATTCCGGAAAGATAGAGGAACCAGAGAAGCAATATTTGCTCTAAAACTAATAATAGAGAAACGACTAGATAAGAACCTGAAAACATACATAGCTTTCGTAGATGTAGAGAAAGCCTTTGATAATGTTAAATGGGATAAGATGTTTGAGGTACTCAAAAAAGTAGGAATAGACCATAAAGATAGAAAAATGATATGGAACCTGTACAAAAACGAGACAGCAGTTATCCGTGGACGGACAAAACAAGAAGAGGTGGAGATACGGAAAGGTGTCCGACAAGGTTGCGCACTATCCCCTGTTATCTTTAACCTATACATTGAAGAGGCGCTGAAAAAAGTAAGGGAAAATTCACAGACAGGTGTAGTAATTCATGGCCAACGAATAGATATGATAAGATATGCCGATGATATAGCTGTCCTGGCTGAAAGTGAAGAAGATCTTGTAGTCCTACTGAATAGAATGGATAAAGTTATGGGTGAAGAATATAATATGAGAATTAATAAAGCAAAGACAAAAGTAATGGCATGCGACAAAGAAGATCAAGTGAAAGTCCAAGTTCATGTAGGCAATGAACTGCTTGAACAAGTTGATAAATTTACTTATCTGGGCAGTAATATTACCAGGGATGGAAGGAGCAAGGCAGAAGTGAGATGTAGAATAGCTCAAGCAAAGACTGCTTTTAACAAGAAGAAAAACATATTAACATCTAAGAGCATCAGCCTTGAAACCAGGAAAAGATTTTTGAAATCATATGTGTGGAGTGTGGCATGCTATGGGTGTGAAACATGGACTCTCGGGACAGAGGAACAGCAGAAGCTAAATTCTTTTGAAATGTGGTGCTATAGACGCATGCTCAAAATAAAATGGATCGACAAGGTCACAAACGAAGTGGTTTTGGAAAGAGCAGGTGAGAAGAGAAGCTTCTGGAGTTTCATTGTTAAAAGAAGAGTGCAATTTACAGGCAATCTAGTAAGACATAAAGGACTCCTGAACACAATCATAGAGGGATATGTCGAGGGAAAAAGACCAAGAGGAAGACCACGACTGAGGTACATGGATCAAATCGTGAAAGATGTGGGATGTGACACCTATAAAGAAATGAAGAGAAAAGCTGAAAGCCGCACAGAATGGAGACAAGCTGCCATTGTAGCTGTTGCAAACCAATCCTTGGATTGACCACTACAGAAGAAGAAGTTTGCGTTTTTACAACAGTGAATATTTCAAAATAATTTAGTCCATGAAAGAAGCCAAAGGTTCAAAGTATGTTTTGAAAATAGGTACATATATTTGTATAAATCATGTACCTAAAATCATTAAAAACTCACCTAAGAGTATTATAACATAAAGAAAAATCTTTCTTCCTCCAGGAAAAATTCATATATGAAAGGATTAACAGTTCACAGCAGTGTTGTGTTGGTTCGTAGATAAGCTAGCATTGTTAATGGATACTTCTGATTATATGTTACGTTACACATCAAAATACCAACTGGATATATTTTGTGTATTTATTTCGGACTCCCTTAGGAAAGAAAGTAGCTGATGATCAGTTAGCAGATTTACAACTATGATGATGAAGGTGTTACTGTATTTGGTGCAAAACTATAATGAAACACAAAGTATGGTTACATAATCTTGTCGTGATATCATGCAAGAGATAGTTCTGTAACATTTTAACATCATATCAGTCCAGCTGAGCTACAATGGGCATTTTTATGATAGTATACATGTCCGGCAGAATTGCAAAGCTGGAACCATACCGCAAAAGAATCTCAAGAGGCTGTCTTCACGGTAGGACAAATGTAAGACATGAAACTTCCTGACTGATTAAACTGTATGCCAGACTGAGACTCAAACACAGGACCTTTGCCTTTTGTGGGCAAGTGCTCCAACAACTGAGCTACTCAAACGCGACTCATTATCAACAAAAGGGTGAGCTCTCGTGTTTGAATCCTAGTGTGGCACACAGTTTTAATCACCAGAAAGCTTTTTATCTGTGGATACTGCGATGAAGAGTAAAAAAGTCCATTCTTTAACTGCAAGACAGGCTGTAAGACTGTAAAATCCAAACGCACTTGCATACAAACATTGGATTTTAAACCTGAATATTAATGAGAGCTGATCAGACATACGAAAAGTAACAGGGGAAGAACGACGGATATTAAAGACGCAGATACCAAAAAGAAAGACAAAGGGTGCTTCAAGAGAATAGCAATTATATGAGCGTTTGAATCTTGGGAAAAAAAAATTCGAACAGGATCGGACAATAACGAGGAACTAAGTACAAAAGAGAATTCAGGGGGTTGGAACCCTCAGCAATAGCTACCCTGTTACGCCAGAGCTACCTTCTGCGTTCACAGATCCATACGATAAAATGGTCTGCTACCATCGTCCTTTTCATTATCTGCTATGTGTTTCAGCCATATCGTCTGCATTCTACATCAACTACGTTATCTAATAAAACATATGTAACCCAGAATTTACCACTAGCTGCAAAGAGAGGTGGGCCTGCGAGTATAGATATTCGGTTGACAGTGGAGAAGCATGATGAGCAAGGTGACCAGCAAATTAACTAAGAGCCTTCCATATTGGACTGGTCATTGTATGTCACCTTAATAACAAATCCATAAGGTATAGTTAAACCCTTCTAAAAAGCTCGAGTACAAAACTGGTCATATGACTGTGAAGTGTAAACACGAACAAGCAACCACACCTAAATCAACACCTGGTCGACCTCATGTACTGATAGAGAAGTGATGTCGAGCGTTGTAGATGTTGGTTGTAAAAAATCACACGAAAGCAGGGAAAGGAATAAATCGTGGGTTCCGAAGTACTACGAGCATTCCAGTTAGCACAACGACTGTGTGTAGAGGGGTAAAAAGAATGGGATTCAATGGTCGAGTAGGTCCTCATAAGCGACAAAATTCGCATGTTCATGTAAGCAACGCTAAGCGACGACTGCTGCGGTCTGAAGAGTGATGGCACTGGTCATTCGATAGCTGGATACGAATTATTTTCAGTGGCGAATCGTCCTATACCTTGTGGAAAAAGGATGGAAGGTTTTAAATTTACCGAATGCCCGTAGGACTTCATCTGCCATCATGTGTATGAGTAATATGGAGATTCTTCAGGCTCTCAAATGGGAGTCCCTGGACAGAAGGCAAAGTTCTTTTTGCGCAACACTGTCGAGAAAACTCAGATAGCCAGCATTTGGAGCTGGCTGCAGAACGATTCAACTGACGCCAACATACATTTCGCCAAGGGCCATGAAGGTAAGATACAAGGAATTGGGACCTCCATGGAGTCATATAGACAGTCATTTTTCCCTCGCTCTATTTGCAAGTGTAGGAGGAAAGGAAATGACAAGTAGTGATACAGGGCACCTCTGCCATGCATCGTATCGTGGATTGCGGAGTACGTACGTAGACGTAGCTTTAGAAGTGCCGCAGTGAAGTGTAGAGCAGATGCTACAATACACTACTGGCCATTAAAATTGCTACACCCAGAAAAAATGCAGATGATAAACGGGTATTCATTGGACAAATATAGTTTACTAGAACTGACATGTGATTACACTTTCACGCAATTTGGGTGCACAGATCCTGAGAAATCAGTACCCAGAACAACCACCTCTGGCCGTAATAACGGCCTTGATACGCCTGGGCATTGAGACAAACAGAGCTTGGATGGCGTGTACAGGTACAGCTACCCATGCAGCTTCAACACGATACCACAGTTCATCAAGACTAGTGACTGGCGTATCGTGACGAGCCACTTGCTCGGCCACCATTGACCAGACGTTTTCAGTTGGTGAGATATCTGGAGAATTTGCTGGTCAGGGCAGCAGTCGAACATTTTCTGTATCCAGAAAGGCCCGTACAGGACCTGAAACATGCAGTCGTGCATTATCCTACTGAAATGTAGGGTTTCACAGGGATCGAATGAAGGGTAGAGCCACGGGTCGTAACACATCTCAAATGTAACGTCCACTGTTCAAAGTGCCGTCAATGCGAACAAGAGGTGACCGAGACGTGTAACCAGCGGCACCCCATACCATCACGCAGGGTGATACGCCAATATGGTGATGACGAATACACGCTTCCAACGTGCATTCACCGCGATATCGCCATACACGGATGCGACCATCGATGCTGTAAACAGAACCTGGGTTCATCCGAAAAAATGACGTTCTGCCATTCGTGCACCCAGGTTCGTCGTCGAGTACAGCATCGCAGGCGCTCGTGTCTGTGATGCAGTGTCAAGGGTAACCGCAGCCATGGTCTCCGAGCTGATAGTGCATGCTGCTGCAAACGTAGTCGAACTGTTCGTGCAGATGCTTGTTGTCTTGCAGACGTCCCCATCTGTTGACTCAGGGATCGAGACGTGGCTGCACGATCCGCTACAGCCATGCGGATAAGATGGATGTCATCTCGACTGCTAGTGACACGAGGCCTTTGGGATCCGTCACGGCGTTCCGTATTACCCTCCTGAACCCACCGATTCCATATTCTGCTAACAGTCATTGGATCTCGACCAGCGCGAACAGCAATGTCGCGATACGATAGACCGCAATCGCGATAGGCTACAATCCGACCTTTATCAAAGTCAGAAACGTGATGATACGCATTTCTCCTCGTTACACGAGGCATCACAACAACGTTTCACCAGGCAACGCCGGTCAACTGCTGTTTGTGTAATAGAAATTGATTGGAAGCTTTCCTCATGTTAGCACGTTGTACGTGTCGCCACCGGCGCCAACCTTGTGTGAATGCTCTAAAAAGCTTATCATCTGTATATCACAGAATCTTCTGCCTGTCGGTTAAATTTCGGTTCTGTAGCACGTTATCTTCCTGGTGTAGCAATTTTAATGGCTAGTAGTGTAATATATATAGTATATAGTATAATAAAAATTTGGATGCAATGATTGTTTGTATCAAGGTTATAATGCAACCTGTCATAAAGCAGCATCTAAGAGGTAATGATTTATGGATAATAACATTCCTGAAATGGCTCTAATGGCACAAATGGCTCTGAGCACTATGGGACTCAACTGCTGTGGTCATCACTCCTCTAGAACTTAGAACTACTTTAACTAACCTAAGGAGATCACACACATCCATGCCCGAGGCAGGATTCGAACCTGCGACCGTAGCAGTATCACGGTTACAGACTGCGCGCCTAGAACCGCGAGACCACCGCGGCCGGCTTCCTGAAATGGACTGACCTACCGGAGCCCTGGCCATAGCACAATGGAACATCTTGGGGACGAATTAGAACGTCATGGCGCGGATTCCAATATTAAGGGAGCAAATAGGGCAATGCATTTAGCTATGAGCTGTCCAGGGAACATGGCGGAAGTGTTGGTGCAATCGGTTACTCACTGGAAAAGGTATAAGGAAGCTAAGTAGTATTTACTTAACGCCAACCAGGATTGTGTTGAGGCAACTCTTAAGAAGTGCCGCTACTGCCAGTGCTACACAGCCGTGCCACAGCGAGTGAGAGGCCGGCATACCTAAGGGGTTGACTCTGCTGCCGCGCCACAGCTGCGCCACAATGAGTGAGAGGCTCCCCACATCAAAAGAGATGCCACAGCCGTGGTATAGTGAGTAAGAGACTCGCCATACCAAGGGGACCACCACCGCCGCTGTCACTGCAGCAGTGGTGCAGTGAGTGAGAGGATTGCCATACCAAAGGGTCTGCCACCACCACAGCCACCTCTGCTGCCGCCGCTGCCGCCAGCGCCGATACAGTTGCCGCCACCTGCCCCACCACCTCCACCACAGAGCACACTGGGAGCTGGAGTCTCATGCGATCCAGAAAGCAGACACCGAGGAGAGCAACGCAGCAGCCAGCTGGACGACAATAGCAACAGCAAGTCAGTGACTATGACTTCTCCATGTGAGGCAGGGAATGCACTCCCAGATAGCAGGGATCGAGAGTTCCTGAGTTACAATGGTGTAGGCAAATTTGTGCAAGAACAGTTTAATGGTGATCACGAGCAGTTGTGTGAAATGATAAACAACTATGATTACACATATGATTTGCGGACCCTAGCTGTAAGAAAGTATTTGTAAAATTTATCACACGACATATCACTAGGTCAGCTCATAGCCAATTAATAATTATTAAATGGCATGGATTATAATCCATTATCATACAGAATATTGGTCTGCAGTGCGAGAAATTTTAATTGAAATTTATGAGAATGAACGAATGTTACACTATTATGCTTGCACATTATTTGGCAGCAGTCAACCACAGGAGGAAAATGGGGCTGAATGGGGAGCGGGAACAGGTGCGATGCATATTGAAAGCAGAAGATGTTTCAGGAAGTACTGCATTGATCAGAAATCTTAGTCGGGCAGTTTATATTCCAGGACTCCATGAGAACAGGATAAAGACGTCTATTAGAACTAAGGCTATATATTTAACGGCAGTATTGAAGAAAATGTTATGAATTCAGGCCCAGAAAACTTTAAGGGAACAGTCCACCCAAGACAAAGCTAGGGAGCAAGTACAAAGTGTTTTACATGTGCTCAGGGAGGACATTTGGCACGCGATTGAATACTACTGTATCAAATCAGGCAAATTAATTGTGCTCCAGTGCCTCCGCTGAGACAAGCTTCGAACAGACTACCGACCACAGAGATCGGCATTTGTCAGTTTAGAGGAATCAGACTGCAAAGCCCACCTCAAATCGGGTGCAGTCAGTGCAACATGATGGGACATACTCCTCCGTGTACAAAAGGAAAACCAGGTACATGTTTTGCATGTCCCTTTCTAGCACACTGCGCCATGGATTGTACAGAGAGCCGGTGGCTGAATATGAATAAGAAGAATGGGCAGGGAAACGTCCGTAAAACGTCATGGAGCAGTCACATAACGCTGCATATGGCTTTATATGTGCTGCAGACTGCACCAGAAAAGTGATGTTATTCAATTGAAACGCCCATATTCGTGTAATTGTCAGGTAAAGTTATTAATAGATAGTGAGGCGCTTATAAGTGTAATAAACGTGGAAGGATTGAAGCCTGAGAAACCCTGGGATGAAATGAAAGCTGTCAGCATTTGAAGTATTGCAAGTGAAGAGACCCGAACGGAAGAGAGAGCAAAATTAGTCTTGGATACTCCACAGGGGACAAGATGTGTACAGGGTATCCAGGTCAGTGGAGAAAGTATTAATTTACCCTTTGATGGTTTAGTGAGTAGCGACTTCCTGGATCAGCACCTCGTAATTGTTGTCTTAAGGTATGGAACGAGTGGGTCCAGTTGCAAGGGGCAGACGAATATGCAACAGTAGCCAAATTGAGAATGGCGTCAAACTGAAGTGCTGACACCAGACACGCAGTACACGAGAATAGAAACGACGGAGTGGTAACTAGTGCAAAAGCACCGCTCGGTGTCACAAGACACCAGAGGAACGGAAACGGGGAATCGATAGCGCAGAAATCGGCAGCCGACCATTTAAGAATGAGAAGTTCACCCAGGAATGTAAACACAAGCGTGACGAGAAATAAGGTTTCCAGACGGAGGCAGCCGAACTGGACGTTAGCCCAAGTTGCACTTGACTAACCTAAGGCCGTCAGCATAACAGAAAAAGAAGCGTCGTGGGACGGAATTTCCACAGAAAAGGGGTAAGGACTAGTCAATCGGAAGGAAGCCAGCAGCAGCGGCAACCAGAGGTTATACATTGACTTGGGCTGTGTATATTTATTCCAGACCATCTACACTACTGCTCATTAAAATTGCTACACCAAGAAGAAATGCAGATGATAAACTGACATGTGATTACATTTTCACGCAATTTAGGTGCATAGATTCTGAGAAATCAGTATCCAGAACAACCACCTCTGGCCGTAATAATGGCCTTGATTCGCCTGGGCATTGAGTCAAACAGAACTTGGATGGCGTGTACAGGTACAGCTGCCCATGCAGCTTCAACACGATACCACAGTTCATCGAGAGTAGTGACTGGCCTATTGTGACGGGCCAGTTGCTCGGCCACCATTGACCAGACGTTTTTAATTGGTGAGAGATCTGGAGAATGTGCTGGCCAGGGCAGCAGTCGAACATTTTTTGTATACAGAAAGGCCCACAGGTCGTGCAAAATGCAGTCGTGTATAATCCTGCTGAAATGTAGAGTTTCGCAGGGATCGAATAAAGGGTAGAGACACGGGTCGTAACACATCTGAAATGTAACGTCCACTGTTCAAAATGCCGTCAATGCGAACAAGAGGTGACCGAGACGTGTAACCAATGGCACCCCATACCATCACGCAAATGATACGCCGGTATGTCGATGACGAATACACGCTTCCAATGTTGCATTCACCGCGATGTCGCCAAACATGGATGCGACCATCACGGTGCTGTAAACAAAACTGGATTCATCGGAAAAAAATGACGTTTTGCCATTCGTGCACCCAGATTCGTCGTTGAGTACACCATCGCAGGCGCTCCTGTCTGTGATGCAGCGTCAAGGGTAACGGCAGCCATGGTCTCCGAGCTGATAGTCAATGCTGCTGCAAACGTCGTCGAAGTGTTCGCCCAGATGGTTGTTGTCTTGCTAACGTCCCCAACTGTTGACTCAGGGATCGATACGTGACTGCACGATCCGTTACAGCCATGCGGATAAGATGCCTGTCATCTCGACTGCTAGTGATACGAGGCCGTTGTGATCCAGCGCGGCGTTCCGTATTACTCTCCTGAACCCACCGATTCCATATTCTGCTAACAGTCATTTGATCTCGACCAACGCGAGCAGCAATGTCACGATACGATAAACCGCAATCGCGATAGGCTACAATCCGACCTTTATCAGAGTCGGAAACGTGATGCTACGCATTTCTCCTCCTTACACGAGGCATCACAACAACGTTTTACCAGGCAACGCCAGTCAACTGCTGTTTGTGTATGAGAAATCGGTTGGAAACTTTCCTCATGTCAGCACGTTGTAGGTGATGCTACCGGAGCCAACCTTGTGTGAATGTTCCGAAAAGCTAATCATTTGCATATCACAGCATCTTCTTCCTGTCGGTTTACTTTCGCGTCTGTAGCACGTGATCTTCGTGGTGTAGCAATTTTAATGTCCAGTAGTTTAGTAACCGTGAAAGAGGGAACGCATATTACTAGCGTGATAATCACTCGTGAGGAAGACTTGAGAGTACCAGTGTCAGAGGTATTTGTAGAGCCTGTGCCTTCACCAAACCACTACGAACTCCAAGTACGAAGAGAGTTTGTTAAGTCTAGAATCGATTTCAGAAATGTTCGGCGCCTACAACGATGTGTTTCATTTGCCGGTCGATCGGTTAACGCAAACAACTGTCGTGAATCACCAGCTAGCGTTACTACCAAAAGCAGCCGGCACAGTTACCAATCAACGACGTTACAGAATTCTGCACGCCCAGCAAGAGGCACAGAGAAAGAGGTTGACAGGATGTTAGCAGATGGAATAGTATCACCTAGTAATGGTCCTTGGAACTTCCCGTTAATCATGTTGTCTAAGAAAGCAGATGCAAACGGCCGACAGGAGTGGAGTGTGGTAGCCAGCTACAGAAAGTTAAATATCTCTCAGTGTTGTGTATCCTCTTCCCCTATAGACGATATGCTAGACAGCTTATGAAAAGAAAAAGACTCTTCAACATTGCACCTGACAAAGGGATACTGCCAAGTGCGGAAGAGACCACGAGGAAACTGCGTTTAGCACGCACACAGGTCACTTTGAGTACAATCAGATGGCCGTGGGATTAAAGGTGGCGCCATCCCTGCTCCTAAGATTGATTGACACTGTGTTGACAGGAATACAGGCTAACCAAGTTTTTGTGTATGTAGATTATCTAGTCATATATCTAGATTATCTAGCTCGAGGAGTATAACTTCCAATTGGGAGCAGTGTTCGAATGGTTAAGCCAAAACACTTTTATGGCTTCAGACAGGTAAGTGAGAAGTCTTGGGAAAAGCAGCCACTTTTTTGAGTCATGTGTTGATGACCAAGGGACTTCAGCCAGATCCATCCAAAGTGGAAGCCACCAGGAAATACCCGCAACAACAAACGACAACACAGCAGAAAGCGTATTTAGTCCTTGTAGGATACTACAGGCATTTTTAAGGAACTTCAGGAAGGTAGCCAAACCATTGTATTTCTTATAGGAAAAGGGAGTTCCGTGTATCTGGACGACTCAACAGGAAGAAGCTTTCAAACAGTTAAAAGAGAAAATAGCTAGTCATCCATATTGCTGTTCCCTGACTCGAACAAAGAGTTTATAGTGACGATGGACGCGAGGCAGCACGCTATTGTTTCGGTTCTGAGTCAAGGACCAGATGGCAAGGACCTACCAGTAGCCTTTATATCGTGGACACTCAACAAGCCTGAACAAAATTACACTCCCCTGGAGGGAAAGTTACTCGCAATAGAGAGGGCGATGAAGTACTTTTGATCTTACATGTTTGGAAGACTTGACAAGATATCTACATCTACATCTGCATCTACGTGGACACTCCGCAAATCAAATTTAAGTGCCTGGCAGAGGGTTCATCGAACCACCTTCAGAATTCTCTATTATTCCAATCTCGTATAGCGCGCGGAATGAACGAACATCTCTGGCTTCTCTTATTTTATCGTGGTGATCGTTTCTCCCTCTGTAGGTCGGCGCCAACAAAATATTTTCGCATTCGGAGGAGAAAGTTGGTGATTGGAATTTCCTGAGAAGATTCCGTAGCAACGAAAAACGGTTCTCTTTTAATGATGTCCAGCCCGAATCGTGTATCGTTTCAGTGACACTCTCCCCCATATTTCGCGATAATACAAAACGTGCTCACCTTCTTTGAACTTTTTCGATGTACTCCGCCAGTCCTACCTGGTGAGGATCCCACACCACGCAACAGTATTTTAAAAGAGGATGGACAAGCTTAGTGTAGGCTGTCTCCTTAGTAGGTCTGTTACATTTTCTAAGTGTCCTGCCAATAAAACGCAATCTTTGGTTAGCCTTTCCCACAACATTTTCTGAGTGTTCCTTCGAATTGAAGTTGTTCGTAATTGTAATTCCTAGGTATTTAGTTGAATTTGACAGATCGCAAGCTACTCATGTGGATCGGTAGTATTTGCAATCTGTCGTCCCACCTGGTGAAGTTCAGGTTGAAATTAGAAGAATATCATTACCAGATTTTGTACAAAGAGTGCAAACAATGTAAGATGGCAGATACGTTGTATAGCATTCGGAATGCACGTGAGGTAGGGAGTGACCCAGCCACTAGAGCAATGGAAAGCGCAATAAGTGGAGAAGATAACGCTGTAGACACGGTTAGCCCAGCTGAGGCAGTGTCGATCTACTGATAACGCGAGGAGACAACATACGCTTCGACCTTCGGAAACACCGGCAGGAGTGCCGCAAAAGGAAACAAACGAGCTCGAATTCAATAATGAGGAGAAATCAGCAATAATGAAGCAAATGCACGTCTCCAATTGAAGGACATCAGGGTATGGGTAGAACGTACGAGAGAGTATAGCAATACTGCTGCTAGCCGGGAATGAAGGCAGACATGGAGAAGTTTATTCGCGAGTGCGAAAGTTGACAGAAAAATAAAATTACCCAGGCTAAAACTAAGCAGCCGTTAGAGTTAATGCCTACCCCTGAATTTATATACGGCACGTGTGATGTGGACGTAGCTGGACCGTTACCACAGACGCAGGTTTGTAACAAGTATCTTTTGACCTTCCAGGATCCACTGCCAAAATTCGTTGTGGCAGAGCCGCTGGAGAGACAGGATGCAGATACGGTCGGGAGGAAGTTGGTGGAGAACATTATCTTAAAATTCGGCATACCAACCACACTGCTGAGAGACATGAGTAATAATTTCGTGAGCGACAGGATGAACGCGTATGGCGTATGCAGATCACTAGAGACTGAGAAACTGCGAACTACGAGGCACCACCCGCAAACAAAAGTACACTGGAGCGAACGCACAGGACATTAGCTGAGATGCTCAGACACTACATAAACAGAGACCAGACAGACTAGGACGTGTGGGTGCTATTCGCAACATTCGATTTTAATACAACCTCCCGAAGTGCAACAGGGTGCACGTTATTTGAATTATTCTTCGGCAGAAAATGCAACCTACTGCTATGTTTACAAAGAAGCCCGTCGAATGTCATCTATAACTCCAATGATAACGTCGCAGAGATACGAAAGAGGATTCAATTGTTACACCAAGAGGCCAGGGCCGCCATTCAAGAGAACAAGGAAAGGAATGAAATTCAGTACGATAGAACGCAGAATGCAAAGACGTTTACGGTGAGCGGCCTAGTGCCACTAAAAGATGGGAGCGTAAGAAGGGGTATATGGAGGAAACTGGACAACCAATGGAGACAACCCTACCATGTAGTCCCTGTACACGGGCCAAATGTGACAACTGGGATAAAAGGACAGAAATGTACAAAGACACATGCAAATAGGCTGAGAGGATTCTTTTAATTTCAGGCGGCAGCAGTACGAGACTTTTTGGGATGGCTAATCATCAGTACCGTGGTAACCAGCATCGCAGAACCAACAGACACAGCGACAGAGACACGGTTAGAACGATTCCAATCTGCAGTTGGGATTTATTATGACGACCACGGAACAGTTAGTTTACATAGTACTAATTGGCGTATAGTACGTATTTTAATTTAAGGGAATTACTCGGTATACATGGAAGAAGCCTGGAGATACTGACAGGTTTCAGATAGATTATATAATGGTAAGACAGAGATTTAGGAACAAGGTTTTAAATTGTAAGACATTTCCAGGGGCTGATGTGGACTCTGACCACAATCTACTGGTTATGAACTGTAGGTTAAAACTGAAGAAACTGCAAAAAGGTGGGAATTTAAGGATATGGAACTTGAATAAACTGACTGAAGCAGGGGTTGTACAGAGTTTCAGGGAGAGCATAAGCGAACAATTGACAGGAATGGAGAAAAAGAAATACAGTAGAAGAATGGGTAGCTCTGAGGGATGAAGTAGTGAAGGCAGCAGAGGATCAAGTAGATAACAAGACGAGGGCTAGTAGAAATCCTTGGGTATAGACGAAATATTGACTTTAATTGATGAAAGGAGAAAATTCAAATATGCAGTAAATGAAGTAGGCAAAAAGGAATACAAACGTCTCAAAAATGAGATCGACAGGAAGTGCAAAATGGCTAAGCAGGGATGGCTAGAGGACATATGTAAGGATGTAGAGGCTTATCTCACTAGGGGTAAGATAGATACTGCCTACAGGAAAATTAAAGAGACCTTTGGAGAAAAGAGAACCACTTGTATAGATGTCAAGAGCTCAGATGGAAACCCAGTTCTAAGCAAAGAAGGGAAAGCAGAAAGATGGAAGGAGTATATAGAGGGTTTATACAAGGGCGATGTACTTGAGGACAATATTACGGAAATGGAAGATGAAATGGGAGATACGATACTGCGTGAAGAGTTTGACAGAGCACTGAAAGACCTGAGTCGAAACAAGGCCCCGGGAGTAGACAACATTCCATTAGAACTACTGACGGCTGCAAAACACTAACGCGAATTCTTTACAGACAAATGGAAAAACTGGTAGAAGCCGACCTCGGGGAAGATCAGTTTGGATTCTGTAGAAATATTGGAACACGTGATGCAATACTGATTCTACGACTTATCTTAGAAGCTAGATTAAGGAAAGGCAAACCTACGTTTCTAGCACTTGTAGACTTAGAGATAGCTTTTGACAATGTTGACTGGAATATTCTCTTTCAAATTCTGAAGGTGACAGGGGTAAAATACAGGGAGCGAAAGGCTATTTACAATTTTTACAGAAACCACAAGGCAGTTATTAGAGTAGAGGGGCATGAAAGGGAAGCAGTGGTTGGGAAGGGAGTGAGACAGGGTTGTAGCCTATCCCCGATGTTATTCAATCTGTGTGTTGAGCGAGCAGTAAAGGAAACAAAAGAGAAATCTGGAGTAGGAATTAAAGTCTATGGAGAAGAAATAAAAACTTTGAGGTTCGCCGATGACATTATAATTCTGTCAGAGACAAGGACCTGCAAGAGCAGTTGAACGGAATGGACAGTGTCTTGAAAGGAAGATGTAAGATGAACATCAACAAAAGCAAAACGAGGATAATAGAATGTAGTGGAATTAACTCGGGTGATGCTGCGAGAATTAGATTAGGAAATTAGACACTTAAAGTAGTAAATGGGTTTTGCTATTTGGGGAGCAAAATAACTGATGATGGTCGAAGTAGAGAGGATATAAAATGTAGACTGGCAACGGCATGGAAGGCGTTTGTGAAGAAGAGAAATTTGCTAACATCGAGTATAGATTTAAGTGTGAGGAAGTCGTTTCTGAAAGTATTTGTATGGAGTGTAGCCATGTATGGAAGTGAAACATGGACGATAAATAGTTTAGACAAGAAGAGAATAGAAGCTTCCGAAATGTGGTTCTAGAGAAGAATGCTGAAGATTAGATGGGTAGATCATGTAACTAATGAGGAGGTATTGAATAGAATTGGGGAGAAGAGGAGTTTGTGGCACGACAAGAAGAAGGGACCGGTTGGTAGGACATATTCTGAGGCATCAAGGGATCACAAATTTAGCATTGGAGGGCAGCTTGGAGGGTAAAAATCGTAGAGGGAAACCAAGAGATGAATACACTATGCAGATTCAGACGGACGTAGATTGCAGTAAGTACTGGGAGATGAAGAAGCTTGCACAGGATAGAGTAGCATGCAGAGCTGCATCAAACCAGTCTCAGGACTGAAGACCACAACAACAACAACACTCGGTAAGTCTGACAAAACTCGCCGAGCCGCAATGCAAGCGGTGTTGGACTGCATAACGAGGTTACATACCGTCAAGTTGTCCACAGTCGAATGTGAGCACGCCCAGCAAGCCGTAATGTGGCGTGTGGAAAAAAAAAGTAAGTAAAACGGAATATGTGATATGGCACTTAGCTAGACATGAGAACGCCCGACGGCAAAGAGGAATTTTGAATGTTATAGGAGAAGCAAGTAGGAGTTTATTTGGTATCGTTTTTCAACGCAAGGATAGATGTTCTGGAGGAACAGCAATGAGAATTACGAACGTTATCATCCAGGGACCGAGTGATAGCAGTGAAGGCCTCCCTAGCGAGTTTTAATCAGGCGATCAATGTGGTTACGAAGAATGAAAACGCAATTGCTGACGGAATTCAGAACTTGAGTAAATACGTGGATCATTATGAAATTATTAAGAGTAAGAAGATACGGCAGGCATTAATTCTGATAATGGTAACTGAACAGTTGGTACAATTAAAAGCAATGTTTAAATTAGAAAGAGAATATGACGTGCTAATTTCGGCCATGGTGGATGCACAGAAAGAGTTGTTAGAGCCTCTGTTAATGATCTTAATAAACCCGGTACAAGTAGTGCGGCATTTACAGTTAATTAAAGGGATGTGAAGGACAAAAGGTTTGCAATAGCACTAACTGAGGACCAGGGTTACCAATTGCTATATATTGTAGATTTAGATGTATTTTTAGGCGGCCGTGCTTTGCCCTATTTTCTAAATGTACCACTAGTGAATAGCAGTGAGTACACGATCTATAAGATATGACGATACCTGCAGAAGTTGAACAACTAAGAGACTGTTTATTTATATGACCCCACAACCGAATTGTTAATAATCGATGAAGCCAAGAGGCAGCATGCACAGCTAACTCTTGATCCATTAAAATAACAAGCAGCAGATTGTAAACAAAGTTTTATATTGTTGTCTACCTATGATCACGAGAGAACCGAAACACGAATGCTGTACCCAGTTCAAGAGGAACCAAAAATAGCAATATGAAGTATATAATTTTGAACGGAAGTATGTGGACGCGGATACTGGAAAATGAATGATTATTCGTAGCTTCCAAAGATGATGCACTACGTATGCGATGAATACCCGTGCGATGTCGTAGTACACGATACCAGAAAATTAACATTTCTGGGAAAATACAAGGGCTGTGGAGCTCAGATCAGTGCTACAATCAGAGCATGCAATACGCACCATTATAAACTATGTAGATATAATACTTGCCTTAAATATAGAGATAGACTGTTGTATTACAGAAGATGAAAAAAAGAAAGTACCAGAAATACCCATAATGTTACTTTAAGAGCACGTAATTTGCCAGTTGGACGATTTTAGAGCCACTGGACATAAGACTGATGAGTTAGAACATGAAATAGATTATCAACAAAGAACGGCCTTCAAGGTATGGTCGATGATCCAGTATTCCATCTGGGGTTACTCGGAATCCGTTATATTAATTGTATTTATAATCTTGAATTGTCCGTGTATTTATTGTAGATGTTGTAGGAATTGTATAAAAACTGTCAAATATCAAGTACAGATTCTTTTTCTTGAATTTGTGTAACAAATACCGCTGTAAACGAACGTGCCCCAATCTCACATGTCAAGTATACCCTAGCTCACCAAACTATCGTAGAATGTGCGGAGAAGGAGAAGACTTTTATGATGCAAGATTACGGAGGGCTACCAGTCCCCTGCCAAGGTGAATTAGGGAGACTGAATCCCTCTCCCCAATAACAAATTCATCACAATTACGCACTGACAAACGATAAGTCGCAGCAATGACTCGACGATGATTCTTTGCTGTGTTAACATTTTGACTTACTTCATGAACTCTGTAACTATACTGTAACTGAAGAGTGAGACCAGTATTACTACTGGCCATTAAAATTGCTACACCACGAAGATGACGTGCTACAGACGCGAAATTTAACTGACAAGAAGAAGATACTGTGATATGCAAAAGATTAGCTTTTCAGAGCATTCACACAAGGCTGGCGCCGGTGGCGACACCTACAACGTGCTGACATGAGGAAAGTTTCCAACCGAGTTCTCATACACAAACAGCAGTTGACCGGCGTTGCCTGGTGAAACGTTGTTGTGATGCCTCGTGTAAGGAGGAGAAATGCGTACCATCACGTTTCCGACTTTGATAAAGGTCAGATTGTAGCCTATCGCGATTGCGGTTTATCGTATCGCGACATTACTGCTCGCGTTGGTCGAGATCCAATGACTGTTAGCAGAATATGGAATCGGTAGGTTCAGGAGGGTAATACGGAACGCCGTGCTGGATCCCAACGGCATCGTATCACTAGCAGTCGAGATGACAGGCATCTTATCCGCATGGCTGTAACGGATCGTGCAGCCACGTCTCGATCCTGAGTCAACAGATGGGGACGTTTGCAAGACACCAACTATCTGCTCGAACAGTTCGACGACGTTTGCAACAGCAGGGACTATCAGCTCGGAGACCATGGCTGCTGGCTGCGGTTACCCTTGACGCTGCATCACAGACAGGAGCGCCTGCGATGGTGTACTCAACGACGAACCTGGGTGCACGAATGGCAAAACGTCATTTTTTCCGATCAATGCAGGTTTTGTTTAGAGTATCATGATGGTCGCACCCGTGTTTGGCGACATCGCAGTGAACGCACATTGGAAGCGTGTATTCGTCATCGCCATACTGTCGTATCACCCGGCGTGATGGTATGGGGTGCCATTGGTTACACGTCTCGGTCACCTCCTGTTCGCAATGACGGCACTTTGAATAGTGGACGTTACGTTTCAGATGTCCTACGGCCCGTGGCTCTACCCCTCATTCGATCCCTGCGAAACCCTACATTTCAGCATTATAATGCACGACCGCATGTTGCAGGTCCTGTACAGGCCTTTCTGGAGACAGAAAATGTTCGACTGCTGCCCTGGCCAGCACATTCTCCAGATCTCTTACCAATTGAAAACGTCTGGTCAATGGTGGCCGAGCAACTGGCTCGTCACAATATGCGAGTCACTACTCTTGATGAACTGTGGTATCGTGTAGAAGCTGCAAGGGCAACTGTAGCTGTACACGCCATCCAAGCTCTGTTTGACTCAATGCCCAGGCGTATCAAGGCTGTTGTTACAGCCAGAGGTGGTTGTTCAGGGTACTGATTTCTCAGGATCTATGCGCCCAAATTGCGTGAAAATGTAATCACATATCAGTTCTAGTATGATATATTTGTCCAATGAATACTCGTTTATCATCTGCATTTCTTCTTTGTGTAGCAATTTTAGTGGCCAGTAGTGTATGATGTACTAGTTTTGTCCTGTAAATCTTTAGATACTATGTGTTAAATAGAAATGTGATATGCGCTCCAACGTGTATAAATTATTTTGTACTATGATGCATTTATTCTGGATTAATGCCACTAGGGAAAGTTAGGAAAAGCAGTATCTATGAATGTGTAGTGTCTGCCCTTTCGAAACAATTGACATGACGTATTCATGTAACTGGGTCACTCTGATGGTTATGAATCCACCACATTCAGTTGGAGTCCATAATCACGTTCCACCTGCTGTGGGAATCTCAGAGTAGCGAACATGGAGGACATGGGCGGAGACTGTGGATAGGTGACGCTAGGCGGGAGTGCGGAGTAAGTCCGCGCCATTGCGACATACACTGTGTCCAGGTGGTGCAGCGGTCAGCGCAACTGCCCAGTAAGCAGGAGATCCTGGATTCGAATCCAGCTCTGGCACACATTTTCACTTGTTGCCGCTGAGCTCGCTTGGAGTCCCGATGCAGGTGACATGAAGAGTTCCTTCCCGTTCCTTTCCTTTCTTCTCCCCCAACTTCAGTTCACATGCAAGCAATATCGTCGGAAGACAGCAAAAACTTGTGTCATCAAGATCCTGCCCCATACTTGGTCATTCCGACTCAAGGCTCCCAGCAGTATTACATGGAGGAATCCGAACACTGTAGACGAATTGCATTGTAGTTTTATTTTTGTTCACGTTATAAACTTTTTGGGTTGTTTGGTTTCGGAAGGGGATTGGGAACAAGAGAGGCGATTCTGGCACTGAGACTTGTTATCGAAAAGCAATTACAGAAAAATAAACCAACCCATATTGCCTTTGTAGACATGGAAAAGGCATTTGATAACGTTATCTGGCAAGAGATGTTCAGAGTGCAGAGGAAAAGTGGAATGAAGTACAAAGACATCCGTGTGTTATTCTGTTTCTATAAGAATGAGGTAGCAGTGATTAGAAACTGTCACCAGGACAAGAAGCAAATATTGGAAAAGGGGTAAGGCAAGGATGTGCTCTCTCTCCTCTTATATTCAAGGCTTACATCCAGGAAGCTATAGACCAAGTTCGAGGAACTACTGAGGTGGGGATAAAAATTAATGGGTAGAAGACAGACATGCTGCGTCATGCAGATGATATTGCTATAGTCACGGAGACAAAAGAAGATCTAGAGGAAGTCCTCAGAAAAACGGAAAAAATTCTATGCAATCAGTATGGAATGGGAATAAACAAGAAAAAGACTAAAGTGATCGTATGCAGTATAGGAGCAGAATATGAACCTGCCGGCCGCGGTGGTCTCGCGGTTCTAGGCGCGCAGTCCGGAACCGCGCGACTGCTACGGTCGCAGGTTCGAATCCTGCCTCGGGCATGGATGTGTGTGATGTCCTTAGGTTAGTTAGGTTTACGTAGTTCTAAGTTCTAGGGGACTGATGACCACAGCTATTAAGTCCCATAGTGCTCAGAGCCATTTTTGAATATGAACCTCTGAGAATGAGAATTGGAAGAGAGGAGCTGGAAGTGATAGAGGAATTTACTTACCTGGGAAGCAAAATCACAAGAGATGGTAGAAGCCAGAAAGAAATTACGACCAGAATACAGAAAGCCAAAATTGCATTTAATCGGAGAAGGAACTTACTTACCAGCAACAACATCAGTCTGAAAATAAGGAAACGTATCATGAATGGTTTCGTTTGGAGTGTGGCCCTATACGGATGTGAAACTTGGACAATTGGAAGAGAAGAGAGAAGACGGCTAGAGGCCCTGGAGATGTGGTGGTACAGAAGGATGATGCAGATCAGCTGGAGTGACAAAGTAACAAATGAAGAGGTGCTTAGAAGAGTACAGGAAACCAGATCTCTGTGGAGGCACATCCAAACAAGAAGAGACAAATTTGTAGGACACATCCTACAACACAACAACATCATTGGAACAAAAGCAGAAGGAGCTATAGAGGGAAGGAATCGGCAGGGGCGACCTAGGATATTATACATGCAACAGATCATGAATGACGTTGGATGTAACACACACGTCGAAATGAAGAGGAAGGCAGACAGGGGACAAGAATGGCGCTCTGCTGCAAACCAACCTCAGGGTTGAACACTAAAAGAAGAAGAAGAACCAAGAGTTGTACGTAAACTCTGCAGCTTACTGATATTGTCGCTGTTATCAGTCGATGTCACCAACTTAGCGTTCCATTCCTTTCCAGTTATTGAATATTCGAGTATCGCTGTTTAATTAGCTAGAGGAAACGTAATAAAAGACTATCATTGCCGGTTTTGTTTGTCTGCTGGGAAGATAATTGAAGGTAATTAGGAATGAAGCCTCAATGAGTTAAAAGTAGTGTCCAATAACACTAAGAGGCAATGTAATTCTGACTGAGTGAAGACAAAGTAAAGTAAAACAACTTAAAATAATTCTGGCAATCTCAAATGAAAGAAAAGTATAAGTTCACATGTTTCATATATGTGTTTATTGTAATAATGCAATCGTGTACTGTCATGGTTCATATTTTGGCACATAAATCTGTTGACAGACAACAGTTGCAGATTTGATTCAGTCAGTTTTCATGGTAATTACAGCTTATTCAAAGTAAGCAGCTTGTCATGTCCTGGAGTTTGGTGCACATTAGCAAATGATAACCTTACATTACATAGATTACTGTCATAACCAAAGAGTTACCCTCATTCAGTCATTTACTTTTTGAAAATGAGTTAAAATATCTTTTCCAAATTAACATAGCTGAGCTCTAGCGATATCAAACAATTGCTTTCTGTAGTCATTATTATTTAGTAACGTATTGTGTTATTAGAGACGTGTCAATCTTCTGTTGTCACATGTATAGCCGAACGGCTCTAACTGGTGGTTCATAAGAATATTTAAAAACTGACGTGGCACATCGAACATACAACAAGGATAAGTAGTGACATAGGAACTGGGAGTCGCTACGGTCACGAGAGGGCGCTTCTGTGCAAAGACGGGCATAGTGCACGGAGTCCCTCAACATTCACAGCGTGGAAGCGTTAGGAGTGGCATGATTGGTTACATGTATCGCAAAATGGCTGAGATGCATTCGATTTACGGCGCGGTCAACTGCAATGGACGAGAAGCAATGCGATTGTATCGTGTGAAATATCCCGGTAGGAAGGTGCCGCACCACACACTGTTCGCCACCCAACATCACCGATTGTGCGCAACCGGCTTGTTCCATGTGCAGAACCGGATGCTGGTCGCCAGCGAACAACACTGACAGTTGCGGCGGAAGAAAGCCTTCTCGAAACGGTGCAGCTTAAGGTCGTCAACAAGTACGCGAGGTGTACCCCGCGCCACTTACACAACTGGCGATTAAAATTGCTACACCAAAATGAAACACAGATGATAAACGGGTATTCATTGGACAGATATATTATACTAGAACTGATATTTGATTACATTTTCACGCAATTTCGGTGCATACATCCTGAGAAATCAGTACCCAGAACAACCACGGCCTTGATACGCCTGGGCATTGAGTCAAACAGAGCTTGGAATGCGTGTATAGGTACAGCTGCCCATGCAGCTTCAACACGATACCACAGTTCTTCAAGAGTAGTGACTGGTGTGTTGTGACGAGCCAGTTGCTCGGCCACCATTGACCAGACGTTTTCAATTGGTGAGAGATCTGGAGAATGTGCTGGCCAGGGCAGCAGTCGAACATTTGTTTTACCCAGAAAGGCCCGTACAGGACCTGCAAATGCGGTCGTGCATTATCCTGCTGAAATGTAGGGTTCCACAGGGATCGAATGAAGGGTAGAGCCACGCATCGTAACACATCTGAAATGTAACGTCCACTGTTCAAAGTACTGTCAATGTGAACAAGAGGTGACCGAGACGTGTAAACAATGGCACCCCATACCATCACGCCGGGAGATACGTCAGTATGGCGATGACGAATACACGCTTCCAATGTGCGTTCACCGCGATGTCGCCAAACACGGGTGCGACCATCATGATGCTGTAAACAGAACCTGGAATTCATCCGAAAAAATGACGTTTTGCCATTCGTGCACCCAGGTTCGACGTTGAGTACACCATCGCAGGCGCTCCTACTGTGATGCAGCGTCAAGGGTAACCGCAGCAATGGTCTCCGAGCTGATAGTCCATGCTGCTGCAATCGTCGTCGAACTGTTCGTGCAGATGGTTGTTGTCTTGCTAACGTCCCAATCTGTTGACTCAGGGATCGAGTCGTGGCTGCACGATCCGTTACAGCCATGCGGATAAGATGCCTGTCATCTCGGCTGCTAGTGATACGAGGCCGTTGGGATCCAGCACGGCGTTCTGTATTACCCTCCTGAACCCACCGATTCCATATTCCACTAACAGTCATTGGATCTCGACCAACGCGAGCAGCAACGTCGTGATACGATAAACCGCAATTGCGATAGGCTACAATCCGACTTTTATCAAAGTCGGAAACGTGATGGTACGCATTTCTCCTCCTTACACGAGGCATCACAACAACGTTTCACCAGGCATCGCCGGTTAACTGCTGTTTGTGTATGAGAAATCGGTTGGAAACTTTCCTCATGTCAGCACGTTGTAGGTGTCGCCACCGGTACCAACCAAGTGTGAATGCTCTGAAAAGCTAATCATTTGCATATCACAGCATCTTCTTCCTGTCGGGAAGATGTCCTGTCGCGTCTATAGCACGTCATCTTCGTCGTGTAGCAATTCTGATGGCGAGTAGTGTATATCCCCAACCCTCCATCTGGCGGATTCTGCAAGACGAAGGATTCCATCCAATTACAACGCGTCCAGGCACTGCAACTGGAAGACTATAACAAGCGCATGGGACTTGAGTCGCAGTTTTTGCAGGAATCCACTGCAGACCGAAGCTTCACAGCGAGTGTCCTCTTCAGCGATGTGGCTGTGTTCCCTCTCTAGCGGGTGAACGTTCACAGCCTGCGTACGTGGGCGGATGTGAACCCACATGCTACATGAGCGCATGCCTCACAACGCAAATTTGCCCTTAAAGCGTGAACAGACATCGTCGGAGACTCTAATTAGGTCGTACATTGTCGCCGATCGACATGACGGTAGCACGTATCTTGTATTCAGGTTAGAGGTTCTCCTGGACATGCTGAATGATGTTCCCATGCCTGTTCGTCGCCGCATTTTACTTCAGCTCGACGCGACCCCTGCGTTTTTCAGAAGACAAGTGAGGGCACATCTACAGGCAACCTTTCCCAGCCGCTTCAGTCCGCTCTGACAGTTTCGTTTCAGCCTCGCTAGCGAGTGGAAGTTGTTTACTGCTGCGCTGCACTTCCGTGTTTACATCGGTGTGCTTGTGCTTCGCCGAGTGCTGTCCGTCCGTTAATCTCCGTATTAGTTCATATTCCTTGTGATTTGATCGCTCCTTCTGTTCGTGCGGCTACTAGTTGGAATTTCGGTTTCTAACCGAAATTTCGTAGCTGGATTAACCGTGCCTACAAACATCAGGAAGAATACTCAGGTATTTGCTTTTGACAAGGAATTACGTCCTGTTCAGGTGACATCCCTGGAAGTAGATGACTGGGTTACACAGGTAACTGGACTCAATTCTGAAACCGTCCATACCTGGCAACCAGATCAGGAAAAATAGGTTTCCATCTGTAGAGCTGAGCCGCGCGGGATTAGCCGAGCGGTCTGGGGCGCTGCAGTCATGGGCTGTGCGTCTCGTCCCGGCAGAGGTTCGAGTCCTCCTTCGGGCATGGGTCTGTGTGCTTGTTCTTAGGTTAAGCAGTGTGTAAGCTTAGGGACTGATGACCTTAGCAGTTAAGTCCCATAAGATTTCACACACATTTGAACATTTTTTTGTAGAGCTGATATTGATTATAAAACCGTTCGTGTCTTGAATCTTCCCATTGAAATTGAAAATGATAAGATTAACGAAACTCTTTCAAAGTACGGGGACGTTAAATCTGTTGGAAATGAAAGATTGTCGCCTCGCTTTAAACTACAATGTTTCAACGGGGTCCGCTGTGTAGAGATGGACGTTAAGACAAATATTCCGTCTCACGTAAGTGTTCGTGGGTATAAGGCACAAATTGTTTATACAGGTCAGGAAGCTACATGTCGTATACGTAACGAAACCGACCACTTCAGACAGGAATGTTCGCAGCGTACTGCTGTTCTTAAAGGAATTTGATACAACTTAAATGATCTATTACCAAAGAATAGCCCAGATCAGCTGATTGAGGATGTTAACGCAGCGGGCCAAGCTGATGTCTCCCTTCACGATAACAGTCAAAAAATGGTTCAAATGGCTCTGAGTACTATGGGACTTAACATCTGATGTCATCAGTCCCCTAGAACTTAAAACTACTTAAACCTAACTAATCCAAGGACATCACACACATCCATGCCTGAAGCGCCTAGAACTGCTCGGCCACTCCGGCCGGCACGATAACAGTCAATTTCCCCTTTAACAACAAGGGGAAACCCTGTTACTACTACTCGTGAAACTGAAATGCAACCGAAAAAACGACCTCTGGAGACGACTGATAGTTGTTCAGAGGACGAGCTGTCCTGTACAACTCCCTCAGTTCGCAAGCAAAAACAGTGCTATGAGGAGGCGGAGGAACCGGAAGACAGAATGCGAATGGAAACTGATAAACAGAAAGATAATAAACATACGGTACCAGAAAATGAAGGGGGTGTAGTCAGTATTAATTTGCAAGGAAAAACAGGTGAAGTAGCTGATTGCAAAGATCAGCAGCTATCTGTTAGTAAACAAATTCAGGGAGAGGTTGCAAAACTGCCGTCTCCATTTGTTTCTCTCGATCAGGAACTAACTGATATTAATAAAGAGCAAGGAAGTAGTGGCCAAAATGATATCACGGTTAACACCGCAGGGCAGGCGCCACAACAGAAATTGCGAAAGCGTCTGCTGCTGCTCCAGATGACCAGCGAAGTAAAATAAAAACGCAGTCAAATGTGAATGTAGCTCGTAACCAAGGGAAGGAAAAACCCGGAAAGGGCGGCCCAAGCCCAAAGAATGTTCGGTACGAAACGGTCCTACACGAATCACTGGAGGAAAATTCAGAAAGTTTACAAGGAAACATGTCTGCTACCGGTACAAGAGAAAACCTCAGAAGTAGAAAAAAATGGAACAGTAACTAATGAACTGATTGAAGTGTTATTCCATGTTCAGCCTTCCGGGAAAACTGTTAATAGTTTAACTGAACACTGAATCACAGGAAACTGAATTAGTTCATCAAAACAACTACATAGTGCCAGCGCAATGACGCAATCTTATTCTGTAACCACTATAGACATAAATAAAATAACGTTCGATTTGAAATTAGCGGCACTTAAGGAGTTTTTGTACGAATCCGCGACTGATTTTGCCCTGTTACAAGACGTTCTAATGTCGTATATAGTAATTCCCGGTTATGCCAGTTACATAAATGTGTCTCCCGAAACAAGTGTTGCAACTGCTGTTTGGTGAGGGAAGGGATTCCAGTAAGTGCGGTGCAACGACTGGAATCCGGAAGGGGAACAGGACTAAATATCTATGATGTGACTATCATCAATATGTATGCCCCCTCAGGAAACTCTCACCGAGCTGACAGGGCATCTTTCTTCAAAGATGAACTGACTTACATGTTAAGGAAAAATCCAAGAAATTATTTGGAGACTATTTTGATTGTGTTTTAAATCGAAAAGATCATGTACCTAACTTTAATTTCTCTAGTGAACTAAAACAACTAATTACTGGTTTAGAATTAAAGGTTACATGGGAAATCAAATACCCCTCCATTGTTAATTTCACTTATGTCACCGCAGCATCGCGTAGGAGGATTGATAGTGTGGTGTCACCGCCAGACATCACACTTGCTAGGTGGTAGCCTTTAAATCGGCCGCGTTCCGTTAGTATACGTCGGACCCGCGTGTCGCCACTATCAGTGATTGCAGACCGAGCGCCGCCACACGGCAGGTCTAGAGAGACTTCCTAGCACTCGCCCCAGTTGTACAGCCGACTTTGCTAGCGGTGGTTCACTGACAAATTACGCTCTCATTTGCCGAGACGATAGTTAGCATAGCCTTCAGCTACGTCATTTGCTACGACCTAGCAAGGCGCCATTATCATTTGCTATTTATCTTGTGATGCATGTACGGTCAAGAGCGATGTTCACCAATTATGGATTAAAGTTAAGTATTCCAGAAGCTACGTACCTTTTTTGCTAGTCTCAATTCCTTGTCATTTTTCAGACCTCACGCCAGCCTGCGTGAGATTAAACGCGTGCCTTTCGGCTACCTGTCATAGTGGATTGGCTGTCTTGCCAGTCCACAAAAGATAGATTATACATTTCTAAAAATCTTGAAACTTCCGTGACAAAAGTAGAGACCATTCCTACGTAGTTTTCAAAGCATTGAAATGTCTTAGCTTGCATAAATATAACAAGACAGCCAGTTCGCCGATTCAAGAATCAGTGGAATTTGAACATTTCCTTCTTAGTAAATCACGATTTGGAAGACCTGATTAAAGACGCATGGGCAATATGCCTGCGTGCTCGCAGTAGATATGCTACTGACATCGACTGGTTGGTTAAAATGGCGAAGCCAAAGTTGAGAAAGGTTTTTCTTCAATACAGTTCCCAGAGCGCAAGAAAAATGAAATGCACTATAGAATATTACTATTCCTTTCTGAGAGATCTGTATGATCAGGTCTCCGCAGATTCCTCACTTCGGATTTCGGATAGCAGACATAAAAAAAGTCAAAGCCAAGTTACCTTAATACCAAAAGAAATCAAATGGAAGGGTTGAAAACAAAATGGAAGGCAAATTTGGTGTCAGAAGACGAAACTACTTCCCTGTATCATTTAGTGAAGTATACGAGGAACGGAAGAAGGACTTTTATTTATGAAATTCGAACAAAAAACGGTACGATTCTCAAAACCCAGCAGGATATCATGGACGAGATTTATCGCTATTATTGCGAGCTATATTCTGTAAATCAAAGTAGTGATGCGTCCTTGGAAGGATTCCTTGAGATCCTAGCCCCAAAGCGGACAGAAGATGACAACGAAAATTTTCTCGAGGTAGTCAATGAAGAGGACGTGTATGCCTGTGCGCCTCACCACCAAAAAAATCCCCAGGACCGGATGACCTGGCAGCAGAGTTTTACATCCGTTACTGGCCAATAGTGGGTGCGAAAATCACGGAAACTGTAAGTCAGGTTATTCGGGGTAAAATGATTCCTGCTGAGTTTAAGGAGAGTAAAATTGTTCTTGTGCCAAAAAATATTCTGATTATAAATTAATAGCTAGAATAGTAAACAAGAGAATTTCATGCCTTACAGATAAAATTATTAGTAAACATCAGAACTGCGCGCAAGGCAGAACCATTTTTCAAAATCTAGCAGAATTCAGGGATATCACTGCAATAACATCTCTAACAAACATAAAGTGTGCTTTATGTTTTTTTAGATTTTTATAAAGCCTTCGATATAGTTAATCATGAATATCTTCTACAGACGTTGAAGAAACTAGGTTTCAACGACAGGGTCATGCAGTTCATAAAGAACATAGCAACTGGAAATTATGCTAAAATAGCGGTGAATTGTCAGCAATCCAGGCCGATAGAAATAAAACGGGGTGTTCCCCAAGGGAGTCCTCTCTCCACGTCGCTCTTCGCCATTTCACTGGTACCTTTCCTTGGGCATGTCCATGCTAGATTAAAAGGATTAACATTATCAGAAAATAAACCAGTTATAAGAGCCTATGCTGACGATATAGGGGTCATTATAGGGAATGATGAAGAGGTAACTGTGGTGTCACCGCCAGACACCACACTTGCTAGGTGGTAGCTTTAAATCGGCCGCGGTCCATTAGTACATGTCGGACCCGCGTGTCGCCACTGTGTGATCGCAGACCGAGCGCCACCACAAGGCATGTCTCTAGATACGGAATAGCACTCGCCCCAGTTGTACGGACGACATTGCTAGCGACTACACTGACGAAGCATCGCTCATTAGCCGAGCAGATAGTTAGAATAGCCTTCAGCTAAGTCCATGGCTACGACCTAGCAAGGCGCCATTAGCCTTACGTAGTTTGATAGTTATCGTATGAAATGTCTCATCAAGAACGCTGTATACAAATGGTGGATTAAAGTTAAGTATTCCAGCAGCTACGTACTTTTCTTTATCGCATTTATGAAGTATCCTGTTTCAGACCATCAAGTCCGCCTGCTTGCTTAATGGCCGCCTCCCTTAAATAATGTGCGTAGTGTTGGCAATCTGTCAACACTACAGTAACCACGTCAGCAACAGTGATTGATACGTACTGTAGAGCATCTGCAGCCAATGTAAACGAAAAAAAGTAAGGTGTTAAATCTCAAAGGTTTTGATAATATCAACGTCGAGTGAGCAAAATTAGTCCGACAGCGTAGAACACTTGGGATCACCCTGACAGCATGTCCCATGAAAATGACGGCTTTAAATTCGAAAGTTTCAGCAGATAAAATGCAAGGAGCCATTATAGAAAATTTAACTCGATATGTGAACCAAGTTCAAAGAACGAAGTATATCAATTCATACATCATTGCTAAAGCTTATTAGACTGCCCAGCTGTTTCCAATACCGAGAACGATAGCGAGGAGAATAATATCCAAAATTACAAACTTATTGTGGGAAAGTGAAGTGTTCAGAGTACCTGCTAAAGTAGCCACTTTAGATTCTAAAAATGGTGGACTAGGATTAACTGATATAATGGATAAAGCCTCTGCACTTTTTATCAAAAGGGAAGTTAATTTAATAAGAGACTCGCGAGAAAGCATAACCTGCCAAATTTTCGAGATCATTAAAACTCGAAGCCTGCTTCCCCCGATTGACGTGCAGAATGTCAAAAGTAGTTTACAGCATGTGAGGGTTTTCTATGTTGAGTTCAGTTATGCAAGTGCCGAAATCAGACAGTCACGGCACCTAATATCAAGAGTCATAATGCGGGAACGAAAGGAAAGAGAAGGAAGGAACAAAATAGGACGACAATTTCCAAACATTGATTGGATTGACATTTCGAAAAACATTAGTTCTAATGTACTTACGTCTAATTTAAAAAATTCATGGTACAAGACAGTTAACAACATAGTTGGCACCAATAAAAGACTGCACGCAATCGGACTCTGTGAAACAAATTTATGTCGACAATGCCATCTAGCTGCCACAATAATTCACAGATACACTTGCAGCGGCCACATGAATAGTTGGAAGTTGATCCGAGAGCAAATAGCTCTGATTACAAGGACATCCCCTGAGAGTATATCGCTGTCATTGATACACAGGACTGAAGCACGCTATTTCCCAGAGGCGAAAAATAACGCTATGTACTGGTTGCTGGGAAATTTTGTTGTTTATGTCATTAACAAACTAGGATCTGACAGAACGATAGACCTCAAGGTACTCATGCTGTGTGAATACTACAAAATTAGAAGGTATTCGAATCACAAGAGAAAGTTCGGTAATATGTTAAAAATTATATTTGAAAGGATGGACATTGGTTAATATAAAAAAAAGAAGACTGTGTTGACAGTGATGTATTGTAGTTACCTTAAGGAGATTATTTAAATTTTTACTGTAAATTTATTGTGCTTGTTTTTTCTGCTTTAGAAAGTAGTTTTTGAAATTTTATAAGCTAATGTACAGAACCTATGTGACAGTCAGATTCTGTGTCTAATAGTGTCAACATCTAAACATTAAAGCTGCATTATTGGTTTATAGTATGTATATGAAAATTGACAGTTTTTATGGAAATGTCTTTATCGATTGGTTAAAACCATAAGATTGTATCTGATATAATGTAATATTCAATGGCTGGCAAGTTGCTCTGTTCATTTTTGAACTGTGATGTGTAAGTCAGTTTCCCAGTGAAAGATCTATTATATACGTCTGATCACTTCAGATAATTAACATTCCATTAATGTCCAGAAAGTGTAGTAGGAAGGCTAGTCACCTTTATAACATCTCTTTTCCGCCATTCTCAAGTATTTAAGAGATTGTCTAATATGATTATTAAATTGTTTCTATGTGCGATGGGCATAAATCTTGCATATTCTGTATAAGTTTTGGTGACTTCCATAAAATTGTGTGAAATGCTCATAGCTAGTCCGACAGAGCTGAGAAGGTAAAAGATCAGTTTCTTCTCTTAATCTTTCTCTCAAGCAGACGATTTCATTTTGTACATTAATATAGTAAAAATTATCCCAAAAACTCGCTGATATCCTTCATAAAGTGACATTTATGCTTCTGTAAAGATTGGAGCACATGTAATTGAAAGTGCAATTGTTTATTTATTCATGTTTGAAGAAGTTTGAATGTCTTTAAAACACTTTTCTTGATCTTCAATTAATTCTTTCTGGTAATTTAGTCAGTAACACAATTTCCTGTTGTATTTCTTGAACATCAGCATAATTGCAATCATCAAACTGTTTTTGTTTAAATCATTTCATGTATAAGATGTGTGCATGGTTAGTACATGTACTTAGTATGTATTTGGAATGTGTAACATTGTTCCTTAAATAAATGTTTATAAAAAGCTGAGGGGTCAGCGCGGTGGCCTGTCACCCCTTAACTTGTACTATTTTCCATCTGCTGCTTTCCTGGTCCATTGCCCTGGACTAACGATAATATAGGCAACTGAGGTAAAGCTTCTACAGCTCCTTCAAATGGCATAATTCGTCACATTTCTATGACCTGATACGGTCCTTGGTATAGGGTCAAGACATTTTTTTGTCCTCCATCGCTAAAACCCACTGTTGTAGTTACTACTGTGGTGACTTTCCCAGTGCTTCCCACCATGTCTGATCTAGTTAAATCAGAAATAGAAAGATTTCAGAGAATGGAAGAAATAACCCCAGTATCGTCTAGCCAGTCCTCAACCAGCCCGTGGTAGTAATTTAGTGCCCAAGGAGGTCACTTAGAATTTGTAGCGATTTGAACTCTATCATTAACGCTGATGAAAATATCGAACTGTATCCAATTCCTAGACAAGGGGAATTGATGGAACACAGGGCTGGGAGGAAATATTTTCCGATATCTCACTGACGACTATTTTCAGTAGCCTGTGATGATAAAACAGTTTCTAGTGGTTAGTACACAAATTAGCATGCGTCCTATCTTTGCCATTTGGCGTCACAATCTCTCCCACAGTACTTTAGAGAAATCTTGAGCAGCTCGTCCAGGGTATGACTTAACTGTCCACACGTTGTGTAACCAGTCTGAAAAATATGTACAAGTTAGTTGCCATAAAATTCTGTAACTGAAGAATTAATAATGCATTCCTCACAGCTTTAGTACAGCATACTTCATTATGTACAGCTGGTTGCATTTGCAAATGCAGCACAAAACACAACATCGTGTCCAGCAACGACAAAAACTGTACGAAATGGGGAAAACTGCTCACGATGCTGTCTAGTGCGCATCCGTTTACGTGATTGTAATTACCATACTATCTTTTACTTCGTTTAGATAGGGATCAGAAAGTGAACTGAGGCAATAAACTTACCACTCCCATTAATATATCCCCAGCCGCTGACCTGAGCGCGTAGTCCCACGAAGGATTCGTTGACCTCGAGAAAAGAAGGTAACGCCACCAGGTTGATGTAGCCTAAAAGACAAAATATTACGAATTATATATTTATATTTTATAAATTTGGAATGCAGTATATTAGTACCCGCACTGAATGAAATTCACACATCAAAAAAAGTTTTGCATCCCCTCGGTTCCGAGAGTTCCGGAACCTGTCCAGAAAATTGGAATAGAGATCAAGATAAACATCGTTTCCGCCCTTTTTATTGCTCATGAAAACCACACATAACGTGTTGTACCACCACACAGCGAGACCTTCAGAAGTGGTGGTCCAGACTGCTGTACTCAGCTGTACCTCTAATAACCAGCAGCAAGTCTTGTTGCATTGATGCATGCCTGTATTCGTCGTGGCATACTATCCACAAGTTCATCAAGGCACTGTTGATCCACATTGTCCCACTCCTGAACGGAGATTCGGCGTAGATCCCTCAGAGTGATTGGTGGGTCACGTCGTCCATAAACAGTCCTTTACAATCCATCCCAGGCATGTTCGATAGGGCCATGTCTGGAGAACATGATGGCCACTGTAGTCGAGCGATGTCGTTATCCTCAATGAAGTCATTCAAGAGATATGCACGATGGGGCTGCGAATTGTCGTCCATGAATACGAATGCCTCGCCAATATGCTGCTGATATTGTTGCACTATCGGTCGGAGGATGGCATTCACGTATCGTACAGCCGTTACGGCACCTTCCATGGCCACCAGCGGCGTACGTCGGCCCCACATAACGCCACCCCAAAACAGCAGGGAACCTCCACCTTGCAGCACTTGCTGGACAGTGTGTCTAAGGCGTTCAGCCCGACCGGGTTGCCTCCAAACACGTCTGGTTGAAGGCGCATACGACACTCATCGGTGAAGAGAACGTGATGCCAATCATGAGCAGTCCATTTGGCAGTTGTTGGGCCCATCTGTACCGCATTGCATGGGGTCGTGGTTGCAAAGATGGACCTCGCCATGGACGTAGAGAGTGAAGTTACGCATCATGCAGCCTATGCTCACAGTTTGAGTCGTAAAACGACGTCCTGTGGCTGCACGAAAAGCATTATTCAACATAGTAGCGTTGTTGTCAGGGTTTCTCCAAGTCACATTCCGTAGACAGCGGTCATCCACTGCTGTAGTAGCCTTGGCCGGCCTGAGCTAGGTATGTCATCGACAGTTCCTGTCTCTCTGTATCTCCTCCATGTCCGAACAACATCGCTTTGGTTCACTCCGAGACGCCTGGACACTTCCATTGTTGACAGCCCTTCCTGGCAAAATGTAACAATGCGGATGCGATCGAACCGTGGTATTGACCCTCTAGGCATGGTTGAACTACAGACAACTGGAGCCATGTACCTCCTTCCTGGTGGAATGACTGGAACTGGTCGGCTGTCGGACCCCCTCCGTCTAATAGGCGCTGCTCATGCTTGGTTGTTTACATCTTTGGGCGGGTTTGGCGACATTTGTGAACAGTCAAACGGACTGTGTCTGTGATACAATATCCACAGTCAACATCTATCTTCAGGAATTGTGGGAACTGGGGTGATGCAAAACTCTTTTTGATGTATGTACTTCAACTTTGCGGTCTGCTTATTAGTCGGCAAGGTGTTCTGACCTGCAATATTTACCTATGGTGATAGATGCGGTTATCGGAATAATAGTGGACGACGAATCTAAATGGATTCCAGTTTTTCCGTGAAAGCCTGCTCACAAAGAAACCCCTGTTATGCGGTCCTGAACTCTGCAATACAGTATAGCCACCTACATATCAGACTCCTTGTCAAGTCATGTTTGACCTGACATTCACAGTGGTTACTTTTTTTTATCTTCACATTCCTCTTGCTATTTAGCGTCTCGGTAGCGAAGGAAGAAGAATAAGTACGAATGTTTGTCTTTACACGAAATAACATCATAATTTTTTTTACCATTTTTAATGTGAACGACGGAACCGAGGCGAGCTCTGTGTACTCTGAGACGGAACAGAGTCCAATAAAGTTACTACATTTGTAGACAGGATACAGCACTTAATCTAAAGACAATAAATGTTACTGGTGGACTCTTCGAGACAATCACACTTAGTAGCGAATATTGTCAAGCACATGTGTCAATGTGTTATTTAAATCATATGCCAATGAACTTTCGTGAGTGTTTTATGAATGTGAATTGCTTCAAAGTAATTTAAGAATGTGAATGTCTGAAAAGCAATGTACTTTTAAAAGAAACTGAACAACTAAATTTGCTGAAAGAACAAAGCACCTGATCTTGGTGAGCTACTGAAAAGAGCGACAATGTACTTTTAAGCTGTTCTGTTATTTGGATTCAAACAAGAGAAATATTCTCAATAATTACGAACGAAAAAGTGTAACACACTTTCACTTCCGTAATTACAAGATAATTATACCAGATCAATATTTTAATGTATAGTAAATGCCTAATTCCATTTCAGTTTTGTTCTAATCCAGCACTATACATCATTGTGTGTCCGCGCCCGGTATCTCAGTGGTCAGCGCGACAGAATGTCAGTCTAAGGGCCCGGGTTCGATTCCCGGCTGGGTCGGAGATTTCCTCCGCTCAGGGTGTTGTCCTAATCATCATCATTTCACCCCCATCGACGCGCAAATCGCCGAAGTAGCGCCAAATCGAAAGACTTGGACCCGGCGAACGGTCTACCCAACGGGAGGCCCTAGTCACACGACATTTGCATCATTGTAGAGTTAAGTTAATTGAAAATTCCTTTTCCATTAACGTATTTACCGCTCAGCGCACGGATCTGACAAACTAATGTCAGGTTCTCCAATCACGCACGATAAGCACACGTAGAATGCTATCGAATGTGTGAATTAAGTACTGTATAGTGTGGTCGCTATGCCTGTTGTAGCCAACACAATAATAGCTGATTGCACCAACGTCAATTAAAAGTTAACGACGGTTAAGTCGGAATTTAACCCTGGTCGACGCAAAATTCGACTGCACCAATCTCGTTTAAAATAAAATGAGGGAGGTAATCGTGGCTGGAGACTCGTTCAGCTTGAGTAAATCGCGGTTAAAATGAAGTAAATACATGCCGTTTGAAGGTGGAGGCACGTTTTCATGTTTTAAATGGTACAGAATTTGAAGAAATATTATATTTTGACCATGTAAATCCTTACCGCAACCGTACTGGTGTACTTTGGGAAAAGGGAAATCTTTTCGAAGATTACGTAAACAGGAAATCAGAAGAGAGATTTAGTCTTTAAAAAGAAACAGTGTGTTGTTTATTAGGTCAAATCAACGTGATTTCGCAATTTCATACTTACTGGAACAACCCTGTCTCGTCTACCAACAATCTTCTGATGTCATTAAGGGCATATGCATCTGGTGCATTTCATATAGTTATTGATAACTGTGCTAACGTACATAGTACAACAGCGCAAATAATTTTTAGTAATGTATCGGGGATCATAGCAGCAATGTCTCCGCAATACAAAAAGCTTAAGTCTGCTGGATGGATTTCGTGGTGCCTTTGGTACAGTGAATTTCAATACCACATAGTTCTGATAGCATTTGTCATGGTTAAATATCAAATAACAAAATCTGTATATAGGCTCTTTGAACAGTGCGTACCAATTCAGAAACATAGCTGCATAGTTGAAACCATTGCCTAATTGGTAGCTTCGCGAGCTGCGAAAAAAGGTAGCTGAATTTTGTCCACCTCCCTTAACATATTTAAATTTTTCACCTTTTGTTTTCTAGAAGATTCTGGGTTTCTCTTCTTAATTTAATAGAAGTATTACGTGAAGTATTAGTATTTATTGTAAATAACGTTTTGGCTGCAGTTCTTGTTGCAAAGGTCAATGCCTGCGATGTGGTCCCAGTGGTAACTTAACTATCATCAGTCAATGTATGAAAGAACACACAGGCCGCACACTGATAGTTGTGTTATTATGAAATTTCGTGTAAATATATATTCCTATCTCCTGGTTTTATGGAATGCGTCATGTTTGTAAGTTCTAAGTAAATAACCTTTTCACTGATGATGAGCAGTTTTGGAAAAATCTCCACTTTCATTCAAATGAAATTAAGAAATTAATCTCTATCTAAAAACTAGGTGATGAAGCAACCACTTTAGAGTGATGATACTCAATTCAGCATCGGGAGTATATATATTACCCATGTGTCAACTGACATCGCACATTGTAGTTTAACTATAATATTCAACTGGAAACCGAACATTGGATGAAGATTCAATTGAGTTAACGAACAGCGTCTACTAGAAGTCCATGCACGTTGCACACCATTATTCGCTGTTCAAGCCATTGACAAGACCTGGATCTTCTTAACCTACACCTGTTTGCTTTTTTATATTCTAAAATTTTCGCATCACGCCCGAAGAGCTCTGAAAGGGCATTAGCTTCAAATTTTAAGAAATTAGGTCTCCTTTTCTTGTTCTGCATAGCGTATATACCCACATTACGATAACAATCTGAAAGACGCGCGTAAGCACAATACCAAGACATGTGTGGATCTCCTGCTTGAGCCAATTTGTACAATGTTGAGTATTCGTCAATAAATGTTTGTGTCCTTGTCACTAATAGTTATCAGTGTTTCGGTATTCCACTCGTTCTCCTCTTCTAGCGTTTCCCTCAGCGCACTAGAAGTAGTTGAGGACGGCGACGAGCAAAATATCTTTCTGTGGTCGCATCAAAAGTACGATACAACAGCTGGCGCTGAGGATGGGATAGGATCTCCGCAAGCTACAGCATCAATTTTTGTTTTTGCTCTCTCATCTACTTACTCTTGCTATTTCTTTTTACACTTCTAGTACGTTAGTATGTGGACTTTTTGACGCTACTACTGAGACGAGTGTAAAATTTTGTGTGTGGCATCCAATCCAAACTCATTATAAGCATTGTTCTCATATGTGTGTTATTTAGTTACAGAGCGAGCAAATACAGCAGTTGCTGCAAGCCATGACGCAGCTAACACAACAACAGCAGCAGAATCTACAAGCAGCTTCAGCCACAGTCGACATCAGCCATTCCACCATTCCGAAGTTCCTAGAAACAGCATAAGGACTGGTCGGAATACTTAGCTCAGTTGATGAATCATACGGAGTCACGCCAACTGCAAGGTGCGACGAGCAAAGCATTTCTTCTTTCAGTAGTGGGCACGGGGGTTTACAGGCTCACAGTGACATTGTTTCTTGACAAACAACCATAACATGGAGAGTTTGACACTTTTCTTAGCAAGTTAACCACTTACTTTGATGAAAAAACACCCGTGTCTGCTACAAGGTTCAAATAATTCTGCCTTCAGAGGGCAGCAGTTCACGCTCATAAAAACTGGATCACTGCATTACAAGATTTCACTGGGCGTCGCAAATTTTTGTGTCGTTGTGGACAATCATACAGATATGGCACTCTGTGTGACGCTATAACTCAAAATACACTACTGGCCATTAAAATTGCTACACCAAGAAGGGATGCAGATGATTAACGGGTATTCATTCGACAAATATATTATACTAGAACCGATATGTTCTATTTTCACGCAGTTTGGGTGCATGGGTGCATAGATCCTGAGAAATCAGTACCGAGAACAACCACCTCTGGCCGTAATAACGGCCTTGATACGCCTGGGCATTGAGTCAAACAGAGCTCGGATGGCGTGTACAGGTACATATACATGGATACTCCGCAAATCACATTTAAGTGCCTGGCAGAGGGTTCATCGAACCATCTTCATAATTCTCTATTATTCCAATCTCGTACAGCGCGCGGAAAGAATGAACACCTATATCTTTCTGTATGAGCTCTGATTTCCCTTATTTTTCGTGGTGATCGTTTCTCCTCATTTAGGTTGGTGTCAACAAAATATTTTGGCATTCGAAGGAGAAAGTTGGTGATTGGAATTTCGTGAGAAGATTCCGTCGCAGCGAAAAACGCCTTTCTTTTAATGATGTCCAGCCCAAATCCCGTATCGCTTCTGTGATACTCTCTCCCATATTTCGATATAATACAAAACGTGCTGCCCTCCTTTGATCTTTTTCGATGTACTCCGTCAGTCCTATCTGGTAAGGATCCCACACCGCGCAGCAGTATTCTAAAAGAGGACGGACACGCGTAGTGTAGGCAGTCTCCTTAGTAGGTCTGTTACATTTTCCAGGTGTCATGTCAATAAAACGCAGTCTTTGATTAGCCTTCCCCACAACATTTTCTTTGTGTTCCTTCCAATTTAAGTTGTTAGTAATTGTAAGACCTGGGTATTTAGTTGAAATTACGGCTTTTAGATTAGACTGATTTTTCGTGTAACCGAAGTTTAACGAGTTCCTTTTAGCACTCATGTGGATGACCTCCTCACACTTTTTCGTTATTTAAGGTCAACTGCCACTTTCCGCACCACTCCGATATTTCTTCTAAATCATTTTGCTGTTTGTTTTGATCCTCTGATGACTTTATTAGTTGATTAACGAAAGCGTCATCTGCAAACAACCGAAGACGGCTGCTCAGATTGTGTCCCAAATCGTTTATACAGATAAGGAACAGCAAAGGGCCTATAACACTATCTTGGGGAACGCCTGAAATCGCTTCTGTTTTACTCGATGACTTTCCGTCAGTTACTACGAACTGTGACCTCTCTGACAGGAAATCACAGATCCAGTCACATTACTGATACGATATTCCACAAGCACGCAATTTCACTAAGAGTCGCTTGTGTGGTACAGTGTCAAAAGCCTTCCGGGAATCCAGAAATACGGAATCGATCTGAAATCCCTTGTCAATAGCACTCACCACTTCATGTGAATAAAGAGCTAGTTGTGTTTCACAAGAACGATGTTTTCTAAACCCATGTTGACTATGTGTCAATAGACCGTTTTCTTCGAGGTAATTCATAATGTTCGAATACAATATATGTTGTACAATCCTGCTGCATATCGACGTTAACGATATGGACCTGTAATTTAGTGGATTACTCCTACTACCTTTCTTGAATATTGGTGTGACCTGTGCAACTTTCCAGTCATTGGGTACGGATCTTTCGTCGAGCGAACGGTTGTATTTGATTGTTAAAAAATGGTTCAAATGGCTCTGAGCACTATGGGACTTAACATCTGTGGTCATCAATCCCCTAGAACTTAGCACTATTTAAACCTAACTAACCTAAGGACATCACACACATCCATGCCCGAGGCAGGATTCGAACCTGCGACCGCAGCAGTCGCGCTGTTCCGGACTGAGCGCCTAGAACCACTCGGCCACCATGGCCGGCTTGATTGTTAAGTATGGAGCTAATGCATCAGCATACTCCAAATGGAACCTAATTGGTATACAGTCTGGACCAGAAGACACGCTTTTATTAAGTGATTTACGTTTCTTCACTGCTCCGAGGATATTTACTTCTACGTTACTCATGTTGGCAGCTGTTTTCGATTCGAATTCTGGAATATTTACTTCGTCTTCTTTTGTGAAGGCATTTCGGAAGGCTGTGTTTAGTAACTCTGCTTCGGCAGCACTGTCTTCGATAGTATCTCCATTGCTATCGTGCAGAGAAGGCATTGATTGTTTCCTGCCGCTAACATACTGCACATACGACCAGAATCTCTTTGGATTTTTTGCTAGGTTTCGAGACAAAGTTTCGTTGTGAAAACTGTTATAGGCATCTCTCATTGAGCTCCGCGCTAAGTTTCGAGCTTCTGTAAAGGATCGACAATCTTGGAGATTTTGCGTCTGTTTAAATTTGGCATGTTTGTTTCGTTGTTTCTGCAACAGTGTTCTAACCAGTTTTGTGTGCCAAGGAGGATCAGCTCTGTCGTTTTTTAATTTATTTGCTATAAATCTTTCAATTGCTGCCGATACTATTTCTTTGAATCCAAGCTACATCTGGTCTACAATTATATTATTAATTTAAAATGAGTGGAAATTGTCTCTCAGGACGGCATCAAGTGAATTTTTATCTGCTTTTGTGAATAGGTATATTTTTCGCTTATTTTTCGAGGATTTGGGTATTACAATATTCAATCTTGCTACGACAGCCCTGTGCTCACTAATTCCTGAATCGGTTTTGATGCTCGTTATTAACTCAGGATTATTTGTTGCTAAGAGGTCAAGTGTGTTTTCACAACCGTTTACTATTCGCGTGAGCTCATGAACTAATTGCTCGAAATTATTTGCAGAGAATGCGTTTAGCACAAATTCGGATGATATTTTATGCGCACCTCCGGAATTAAACATGTATTTTCGCCAACATATCGAGGGTAAATTAAAGTCACCACCAACTATTGGCGTATGAGTCGGATACGTGTTTGAAATCAAACTCAACTTTTCTTTGAACCTTTCAGCAACTGTATCATCTGAATTGGGAGGTCGGTAAAACAATTATTATTTTATTCCGGTTGCCAACAATGAACTCTGCCCATACTAACTCACAGGAAGTATCTACTTAAATTTCGCGACAAGTTAAACTGCTTCTGACAGCAACAAACACTCCACCGCCAACTGTGTTTAGCATGCAAAATCTTGTTGGGTGATCAACCAAACGGTGGCATTTCAAAGACTTTTCTGCTCATCGTCATCAGGCGAAATGTTGGAATACTTTGTCATGCATATCTATGCAGTCACTGGACTGCTCCCCTGTACAAGCTGACTGATCATGCATCCTGGGAAGAGGATGTGGCATCGGTAGTGGAGGAACACAGCCTGGCCGATGGTGGGGGAACGCTGGTGATGAGGGTATGCCTCACTTTCAGTGGTGGGGTATTGCAGCACGGCCGGTGGTGGGGAAATGCGTAATGGCCATTGATGGGGGATGTGGTGCGGCCAATGGTGGAGCAGCCTGTGATGGGAGAACACAACATGTTTGGAAGTGGGAGAATGTGGCACTGCCAGTGGTGAGGGAACATGGTGCAGCCAGTGGGGGTGGGGGGACACTGCAGCCTGTGGTGAGGGAACATGGCATGTATAGCAGTGGGTGATCACACTGTGGCCAATGGTAGGGGAACACAGCACAGCCAGGAGTGGGGTAACAGAATGCAGCCAGTGGTGGGGGAACTCAGTGGGGCCAGTAGTCAGGAATGCAGCACATATGGTGCTGGAGGAATGCAGTACAGCTGCTGGTGGTAGCATGTGGTGCAGTAGATGGGGAGGGTGTGGTTCAGTCAGCGATGTGGGAATGTGGGATGGCCAGTGGTGGGGGAATGGGGTGCAGCTGGTAGTGGGGAAATGTGGTGTGGTTGGTGGTGGAGGGATGTGCTGCAACCAATGGCAGGGGAATGTGGCATGGCCAGTGTTGGGGGAATGTAGTGTGGCTGGTAGAGGAGGAATGAAATATGGCCATTGGTGAGGAAAGGTGGCACAGTCCACATCTTACTGCTCCTTTCTGCTTCAGGACATTTAACTACTAAAAATGCTGACTGGATCAGCTTTTTAAATTTCCCATAGGTTTTCTCAGTTTCTTCTTTAGTGTATGTCAAGTGGTACTCATAGCATGTTAGAAATTTACTTCCAAACTCAATTAAATTTGGTGCACGTATTTCATCTGCTGCAATGCGCTGCCCAATACAAATGTCTCTTCTTCCACATATTTTCTAGTTTTATCAGCTATTATGTGGTCTGCAGTGTGACATTCTTCCAACGTTTATTCGTAGCACATGCAATATTATGCTTCTTGCACAACTCAGCCAATAGATAATCCTCTTATCACAGTGTACCAGTCGTTTTTCAAGCTTTCTTCCTGGTCTACAATAGTTATATGTAGGAATATGCAAATCCACTGGTAGATTATTGAGAAGACCATCGCTACTTCTGATGTGCTGCCTACCACACATAGTATGCTGGAGCATGGTTTGAGGTTTCCATATGCTTTCATGAGCATTCACACAAGTGCTCTGCAATGATGGGAAGCCAAGCCATTTAACTGAAGCACTGGTATCTCGATGGCTTATGATAAAATGCCCTATGAGAAAGACGCCCACTTCAGAGATTCTCTCTAATTCTTCTATGTAAAAACTCCCAGCAATTTCTTCACTTTCACTGTCCTTTGTAATGTTAGTTCTTGGGTTTGTTTGATGCATTTTGCTAATACAAATATCTCTGCTGACCGGTTTGGTAAATAAGGTTTCTCAAATGCCATCTTCTGTTATTAAATATGTATCAAGTCACCTACATTAAATTATTGTCAGCACAGATCTACCACATTTAGGAGCTCATCCATGGACATTATTTGGCTTAATTTTTATTTTATGATATTTAGTTCACTTAAACTATCCAATTATTTCTGGGAGAATATCTGCCAATTTGTGTGATCTTCAGAAATTGAAACACATCTACACTCAGTACCAATCCATTAACATGTTAAAATAACTATTGTAAAATTCGCCTCCATGGCCAATTTGAATGTTGTCTGAGCAACGATTTGTATCCATCTACACCAACTGTTCAAACACCTATGCAGCTTCCTTCCTCATTTTATTGTCACTGGTTCAGTCCAGGTAGATTCGTACTATGTATCAGTAACTATTAAAATGTATTTGAAGCCTTTTGTCCTCGAGAATATTGTTTCATGTTAATGAGATCTACCTGCTGGCAAATTGTCCAAACCTCATACTATAACATGTCTAAGAGGGATTTTTTTGCACACTGTAGTTCTCAAACTACTGTCTCCATAATTATTTGATGAAAGATCTTTCTATAAGATTAGAAATGGCTGATATGATTTCATTCACATGAGAACTTCCTGGCAGTGGCCGATGGTGTGAGCAGTCATAGTTATCACAGCCTGTGTGTTGCAGAAATCGATTGTTCATTCTTTACGCTAAATGTCAACGCCTTCATCGTTGCTGTGTTTAGCATCTAATTTCAGTTCAATAACTGTTTTGCCTTTCACACTACTTGGGCTATTTTGTCTTCCATTTGCTTCTTGTGCACATGAGGAATATATTTCGACATACATTTCTCGATCTTTTGGTACATAATTCTTGGGTGTTGAGGTTCTTGCGAATATTATGTTCAGTAAACAGGATGTTGTTTCATATCCTCTACTACCAGTATTGTTCGCTTGGTTAAATGTATAGGTTGTGTACCTGCCATATGTGGTTTTTCTCTGCTGACTCCGTAAATTTTATCTATCTGAGCATCACTGTGGCTGTTAATGAAAATGGTCATCAGGACTTCTGCTTAGAGAGGGATATTCAGTAGCTGGTTTAAGCATTGCTCTGAGAGTTATTATGGTCCAACTGCCCTAACCTTTATCATAATTATTTCCACTGAACGGCCTTCCATGTGTTGATGACTTTACATTTTGTCAATAAGCTGTTGTGTATTAAACTGAAATCAGTGCAGAATGCCATGTACTGGTATATAGTCTCACAGATACACACATGTTAATGAATGGCATTTTCTCCTCATATATCCAAAACTTTTTCAGACTTGTCAACCATTCTATTTACCATACTGGTTAACCTCAGAAGATTTCTAGTGATGTCTTCGCAAGTTCTTTTTCCTTATCGTTATTTACATGAAATCTTTCTTCAATATCTTACAATTTTTTTAATTTCATGAACCTCTACAATTACCATTATCATGCCATCTATAACACTTTCCTAATTTTGTATATGTCAAGTAAGTCATTTAAAAATTTTCTTGATATTTTCAATTTCTGTTGTCCAGCTTTTAAGATTTTTGTTTATTGTTTCAATTTTCACATCCACAGTCAGATAAATGTTCTGCCCATGCACCCCACTACCCTTTACTGAAGGTTAAATAAGAAGAAGATTCAAATCCTACCACTGCCCATGTGGCATGGTAGCTGCACAAAGCCGTCTACTTTTTATGTCTCAGTTACTCATGAAAACATAAACTGCACTCACACTTATCACAGTTACATACCATCAATAATTTAGTTTAAGGATTGAGAACAGTTTCTCTTTATAAACTATAAGGGAGGACGAAGTTTCTTTGTGCTGCACAACTCATGGTACCCAACTCTCTCTCTCCCTCTCTCTCTCTCTCTCTCTCTCTCTCTCTCTCTCTCTCTCTCTCACACACACACACACACACACACAGATAGTTTTTTGTTGCTAAAATACATTATGGTAAATTCAACTCTGAAATTCTTTCTAATGTACTTGATATAATTTCCCCCTAAATTCCAAAAGATAGAAGAAAAGATGATGAAATATTACGAACTAAGTAGAGGGTAAAAATAGTAGAGGGAGACCAAGAGATGGATACACTAAGCAGGTTCAGAAGGCTGTAGGCTGCAATAGGCACTGGGAGATGAAGAAGCTTGCACAGGATAGAGTAGCATGGAGAGCTGCATCAAACCAGTCTCAGGACTGAAGACCACAACAACAACACATTCCAATACCTGAAGCAAATGTGTGTTTGACAGACACCTGTTCTTATTAAATCCCGGTGGCAAAATTCAGCACTAGAAGAAGCCCATGTTACACTAAAAGAATTTTAGCGCATATCTTTTGCAAAAGCCGTTTTACAAAAGTACGACAGTGTAGTAGGATACATTTAGGATACATTTATTATAACTTTTGTAAAAGTCAGAGCACGGGTTTAGCTTTTATTACAGGTCTGTAAGAGAACTATGACAGTGTAATATGGGCTTAAGCAAATCCCGCATTTTAGTGGAGAAGGGTAATCAGTGATCATCACGACCCTTCCTGCCAACTCAGATCTGTAACTCCTGAGATACCAGATCAACAATAATACTAAACTTCTCTGCCTTCTCACTGACGAAACCACTAGTCGCACAACTGCTCAAGCAGAAAAATGATATCTATTGCTCTTACAAAGACTCACATTCACTCATTCCAGTCATGCGCAGCAGTTTAAATAATAGGAAAAGGATACAGGGAAGGCATTGGTGCACTGAAATCAATATAAATATTGAGAGTGAAGAAGATTCATTTCATCTGAACGAGATGTATCTGATGGATCTGTCTCAGTATGGCCTCAGCACGTTGCTAAACACGTCAGTAAACACTAGAAACGAGTTGTACTTGGTCACACTTCGTTTTAGTTCAGCCTACTTAAATTGAAGGCAAAGAATAGAGAAAGCACACATTTATAATGTATATGAGAATTGGATATACATCATAAGCTCCTTCTCTCCCCTGCTTCCGTGCATCTCCTCCTACTCCCCCCCTCTCTCTGTGCATCTTCCCCCCCCCCCCCCACTAAGAGCCATAAGCACGACTTCATTTTTGCTGTATATATTTGCATATCTTAAATACATATTTATATGTTACAAAGTATGTAGTCTACATGTGTCTAAAATTAGAGAACGTAATCTAAACTAAATTGGATATATATATATATATATATATATAGAGAGAGAGAGAGAGAGAGGGTGGTCCATTGAACGTGACCGGGCCAAATATCTCACGAAATAAGCGTCAAACAGAAAAACTACAAAGAACGAAATCTGTCTAGCTTGAAGGGGGAAACCAGATTGCGCTGTGGTTGGCCCGCTAGATGGTCAAACGGATATCAACTTGCGTTTATTTAAATAGGAACCCCCATTTCTATAACATTCGTGTAGTACATAAAGAAATATGAATTTTTTAGTTGGACCACTTTTTTCGCTTTGTGATAGATGGCGCTGTAATAGTCACAAACATATGGCTCACAATTTTAGACGAACAGTTGGTAACAGGTAGATTTTTAAATTAAAACACAGTACGTAGGTACGTTTGAACAGTTTATTTCGGTTGTTTCAATGTGATACACGTACCTTTGTGAAATTATCATTTCTGAGAACGCATGCTGTTACGGTGTGATTACCTGTAAATACCACATTAATGCAATAAATGCGCAAAATAATGTTCGTCAACCTCAGTGCAACTGGCAATACGTGTAACGACATTCCTCTCAACAGCGAGTAGTTCGCATTCCGTAATGTTGGCACATGCATTGACAATGCGCTGACGCATGTTGTCAGTCGTAGTCGGTGGATGACGACAGCAAATATCCTTCAACTTTCGCCACATAATGAAATCCGGGCACGTCAGATCCGGTGAAGGTGCGGGCCATGGTATGGTGCTTCGACGACCAATCCACCGGTCATGAAATATGCTATTCAATACTGCTTCAACCGCACGCGAGCTGTGTGCCGGACTTCCATCATGATGGAAGTACATCTCCATTCTGTCATGCAGTGAAACATCTTGTAGTAACATCGGTAGAACATTACGTAGGTAATCAGCATGCATTGCACCATTTCGATTGCCATCGATAAAATGGGGACCAATTATCCTTCCTCCCATAATGCCGCACCACAAATTAATCCGCCAAGGTCGCTGAAGTTCCACTTGTCGCAGCCATCGTGGGTTTTCCGTTGTCTAATAGTGCATATCATGCCGGTTTACGTTACCACTGTTGGTGAATGACGCTTCGTCGCTAAATAGAAGGCGTGCAAAAAATCTGTCATAGTCCCGTAATTTCTCTTGTGCCCAGTGGCAGAACTGTACACGACGTTCAAAGTCGTCGCCATGCAATTCCTGGTGCATAGAAATATGGTACGGTTGCAATCGATGTTGATGCAGTATTCTCAACACCGACGTGTTTGAGACTCCCGATTCTCGCGCAATTCGTCTGCTAGTGATGGGCGGATTAGCCGCGACAGCAGCTAAAACACCTACTTGGCCATCATCAGTTGTTGCAGGTCGTGGTTGACGTTTCACATGTGGCTGAAGACATCCTGTTTCCTTAAATAACGTAACTATCCGGCGAACGGTCCGGATACTTGGATGATGTCGTCCAGGATACTGAGCAGCATACATAGCACATGCCCGTTGGGCATTTTGATCACAATAGCCAAACATCAACACGATATCGATCTTTTTCGCAATTGGTAAACGGTTCATTTTAACACGGGTAATGTATCACGAAGCAAATACCGTCCACACTGACGGAATGTTACGTGATAGCACGTACTTATACTTTTGTGACTATTACAGCGCCATCTATCACAAAGCGAAAAAAGTGGTCCAACTTAAACATTCATATTTCTTTACGTACTACACGAATATGTAATAAAAAATGAGGGTTCCTATTTAAAAAAAAACCAGTTGATATCCGTTTGACCCATGACAGCGCCCTCTAGCGGGCCAACCATAGCGCTATCTGGTTTCCCCCATCAAGCCAGACGAGTTTCGTTCTTTGTAGTTTTTTCGTTTGATGCTTATTTCATGAGATATTTGGCCTGGTCACTCTAAATGGACCACACTGTATATACATTTGATGAGTTAAAAATATACGTATCTTACAGAATTAGGTACCTAAAATAATGTATGTATCATAATTCAATGTTGTGTCATAATTTCGAAGCTGTCTGTCAGGGGCGATTCTAGAAGTCGGTCAAGGGGGGGGGGCTAATGGGGGGGAGGGTGGTTGGGAGAGTGGAATATTGCTTAACAAAAGGAGAGTTGGGGTCCTGTACTGACAAATTGGTAAAATTTGGTGTTGTTTGAACTAGTTTTTGTTAACTGTTTTGGAGTTCAGGGTAAAAAATGTGTATTAATAAATAATAAGACGTCTATTTTAAGTTAAATGATATTTATTGGTTTAGATAGTAAGCTATATGCCGCTCTTATTCTTTTGTTAAAATGTATTTGAAATACATTGCAACCTATGTTGCTACATAATTATATAAGAAATGATTGAATATGTTGGGGTAATGTATTCGCTGATCTCTGAAGTAATTTTATCCAGTGTAATATGATACTCCAGTAATTTTTTCTTTGAGATTCTCCGTAAAGTTCTTCTTAATCTTCCTAATTTTTTGCTGTTCTTTTGGAGTAATTCCAGGCCTTCACCAAATTGTTTGCTACATATTTCACTACTTTGCCGATTCGCTATTCAACCATTATCACTACTGAATCTTATTGTGGCGGTAGTAAGCACAGAAATTAAATCCTCTAGTGAGCTATTTACATTTGCTAGTGTTTATGAACATTCAAGTGAATTCTTTCTTTCATTTCAATAGACTATTTCCAATCCTTTGCCAAATTTGCCGCTTTCTCAGTACTTCCCCTTTATTCCCTAGCCCAAATCAATGGAAACATATTCTTAGGTTTTACAATTGCCTTCTGCTTAACACACAGAAAAAACTGTCACTGTCCGTCAGTTGTTTGATCTGAAATACAACAGGATCACTTATAATTGTTTCGCTTTTACTGCTTCTGCTGCGTGCCTCTTACTTTTTATGAGCATCGTCGGCCTGCACCATGTTCAGTGTGCATCACAGTATGGCTGTTGTGGCTGCAGGCTCCTCTGTCCACTCCTCCACATCCCGCATCACTTCCTCTTCTCTGTTCCCAAATTTGACTGTTCGTCGTGACGCCTTCTCTGTTCTTTCATGAAAAAAAAGTAAAACTCGTAGTCGTAATTCCATCTTCTAGCTTTTGCTTCCCGTTGCTTTTACCAAATTTGGCACTTCTTCAGAGTTCCTTTTCATTACACACAACACTTTGTAGTTTTATGTTCAACAGTTCCTCATTCACTGTTTATCTGATCTGCAATTGGCCATTGGTAGAGAACAGAGGTATTGAAGAAGATCTTTTGTTATATTCCCTAAAAAAGTGATTCTTTATACTGTATTAAACTGCCATTATCTATTCTTTCCCTTTAATAGATGATATACACTCCTGGAAATTGAAATAAGAACACCGTGAATTCATTGTCCCAGGAAGGGGAAACTTTATTGACACATTCCTGGGGTCAGATACATCACATGATCACACTGACAGAACCACAGGCACATAGACACAGGCAACAGAGCATGCACAATGTCGGCACTAGTACAGTGTATATCCAACTTTCGCAGCAATGCAGGCTGCTATTCTCCCATGGAGACGATCGTAGAGATGCTGGATGTAGTCCTGTGGAACGGCTTGCCATGCCATTTCCACCTGGCGCCTCAGTTGGACCAGCGTTCGTGCTGGACGTGCAGACCGCGTGAGACGACGCTTCATCCAGTCCCAAACATGCTCAATGGGGGACAGATCCGGAGATCTTGCTGGCCAGGGTAGTTGACTTACACCTTCTAGAGCACGTTGGGTGGCACGGGATACATGCGGACGTGCATTGTCCTGTTGGAACAGCAAGTTCCCTTGCCGGTCTAGGAATGGTAGAACGATGGGTTCGATGACGTTTTGGATGTACCGTGCACTATTCAGTGTCCCCTCGACGATCACCAGTGGTGTACGGCCAGTGTAGGAGATCGCTCCCCACACCATGATGCCGGGTGTTGGCCCTGTGTGCCTCGGTCGTATGCAGTCCTGATTGTGGCGCTCACCTGCACGGCGCCAAACACGCATACGACCATCATTGGCACCAAGGCAGAAGCGACTCTCATCGCTGAAGACGACACATCTCCATTCGTCCCTCCATTCACGCCTGTCGCGACACCACTGGAGGCGGGCTGCACGATGTTGGGGCTTGAGCGGAAGACGGCCTAACGGTGTGCGGGACCGTAGCCCAGCTTCATGGAGACGGTTGCGAATGGTCCTTGCCGATACCCCAGGAGCAACAGTGTCCCTAATTTGCTGGGAAGTGGCGGTGCGGTCCCCTACGGCACTGCGTAGGATCCTACGGTCTTGGCGTGCATCCGTGCGTCGCTGCGGTCCGGTCCCAGGTCGACGGGCACGTGCACCTTCCGCCGACCACTGGCGACAACATCGATGTACTGTGGAGACCTCACGTCCCACGTGTTGAGCAATTCGGCGGTACGTCCACCCGGCCTCCCGCATGCCCACTATACGCCCTCGCTCAAAGTCCGTCAACTGCACATACGGTTCACGTCCACGCTGTCGCGGCATGCTACCAGTGTTAAAGACTGCGATGGAGCTCCGTATGCCACGGCAAACTGGCTGACACTGACGGCGGCGGTGCACAAATGCTGCGCAGCTAGCGCCATTCGACGGCCAACACCGCGGTTCCTGGTGTGTCCGCTGTGCCGTGCGTGTGATCATTGCTTGTACAGCCCTCTCGCAGTGCCCGGAGCAAGTATGGTGGTTCTGACACGCCGGTGTCAATGTGTTCTTTTTTCCATTTCCAGGAGTGTATCTAAAGTACTCTGTTTGTTATAATTATACTGACAACAGATGTCGTATCTAAAGTTCCTGGTATCTAGGAAGGGCGTATGTTGCCTTTGTTATTTCGTAAGTCACGTTCCGTGAATGACGCTTATTTACTTGTCGTCAATTGGCCGATAGACGTAACGATCGAGAAGACTGCATTGTTACGTATTTAACGCATGTTTCGATGTTGGTTGCTGAAGGTGCGAGATTTCACCGATCTTACTACCTGTGTGTGGCTTCTCTTTTCATATTCCCATGGCCTATTGTGGTTTCAGATGGCGTACTGCACATGAATGATTTTAGTTGACAAGTGGGTACGTTAATATATGGAACATATCATTGATTTTGCAGACATTATTTTTATTCTCCATCGCATTCTGAGTTCTATGATACACGGAATCATCATCATGCCCACACCGTATAAACGACATACGAGATTCTTCGCCTGACTTTACTTGCTTTTAAATGATTCGCTCGGTTGTGCTGAAGGCAACTTGACCCGGCAAAAGCTCCTGTTAAAAATATTCGTGTAGGAGTGGGCTGAGTCTGACAAACGGTCCTGATTTGTGTATCTAAGTTGCAGGGGTCTGATGGACCTAACTTTCCATACGTTTTTCAGTGAGAAAAACATATTGACGAATCTGTAAGAACTGTCTTTTAGGACCACAGTTGCGTCACGATTTCTTCGGCAGCCGCTGTACAAGTAACTAACATACGACGGACCGTTGTCATGGTATCTGACGGGGCACCATATCAAACAGGCCAGAGATGGTTATTTTAACAGGAGAAAAATTTATTCGTGTAACACAAATGATTACTGATACGACACCAATTTAGACTACATTTTCCGTCTTCATATTATAAGCGCTGAAACACGCGGTCTCCTGCCGATACTTAGTGAGAGGCGTCCACGTGTAAAATAGATAATGCTTCATCTCGTTCAGCTTTTCACTAACGGAATGCCTCTGTTAAATTTAGCAAATGCTTAACAAAGATAAGTGAGGAGGAGAGTAAAATGCTCGTACTTTGCAAGCCTTTTAAAATTTACTCTACAATAACCATAATATAAGCGTATAAAATTGTATTTAGTGTTATGTCAAAGACCGAATAACATCCTTGTGTTACCGTGTTTATCCGACTATCCCTTCTCCGTTTCCAGCATGAGAGATAGTCTGCAAAGGTATTAAAATGTGAATGGGATCCACCACGATCTTCGTCTTTCGTAATTGTTACAAACTGCGTTTCATGAGTTTCCAGAACAAACTATCGCGTTCTCATGTTGCAGACGTCGAAGTTGTGTAGTCTGCTGTCTGCAATACTCTTTCTATTGTGTTACTGTTCAGAGTTAGCTCCCTGAACATTATGGAAATTTTCTGAAATTCTACAAGTGCCATACGTTACTTTATGTTACACGCTTCGTTTTGCTAAGAGTTTGCTCTCGGCAAAAACTGCATTTGATGTTCTCGATACAGTAGAAGCCATCTACTTTGAACTACTACATTGCCGGCGCTGACGACTGGAGGAATCGTTTAAGCTGCAACCGGTGCGAGGAGGCTCGCAGACTCCACACCTTCTCAGGTGTTTTACTCGCTCGGGAAGGATTGCACTGAGTAAAGTCTGATGGACAGCAAGAAGGATGCCAACAAGTCACATACGTGCAGACACTTACCTTTCCTTCAGAAGCCACTGAGCTTTTTGTTGTGTGGCTGCCTCCTTGACAATTCAGGAATTCAGCGAAGCACTTGCACAGTTACATGGGGATACTGAAGCCAACTCGGAACTGCCGCAAAATGAACAACTCAGAACAAGAAGGGAGTTCCTGAGTGACAGGACGACCACTACAACATCTGAAATTTTCGCCATGTACAAACACTGGGAGGCTGACGTGGGTCAACTGTTGAGCGTAGTTGCAATTTTGATCCAACAATAACAACACTGATACAGTGGAAAAGTAAGGCTGTCTGTGAGCTATGTGAGCAGCCAAGGAAGATCCAGTCTAAATGGTTCAAATGGTTCTGAGCACTATGGGACTCAACATCTGAGGTCATCAGTCCCCTAGACTTAGAACTACTTAAACCTAAGGACGTCACACACATCCAAGCCGGAGGCAGGATTCGAACCTGCGACCGTAGCAGCAGCGCGGTTCCGGACTGAGCGCCTAGAACCGCTCGGCCACCGCGGCCGGCGAAGATCCAGTCTGTGACACAGCGAGAAGTCACTCAGACATTCAGGGTGTCAGGGAGACAGTGATGAAATAGCGATCGTGCGGCGAGTTTGTCTTCTGACTGGTGTCAGCTTATGGGAGACTCTGTGTTTGGACGTCGGGTCAGATCCGTAATTCCATTCGAATGCCTATTGTCACCTTACGCGACATTTATATTCGCGCCAGACTGAACGGGCGAATTCTTGTGGTCCAGTTGTTGGGCCTTTAAACATTCAACTGCACAGTGCACTTTCCTTGTCCGAACATCGCCTCTGAACGTAAGGATAACACTACTTCTGCTAGCACGAGAGAACCACAACGGACTCCTCCATCGAACGATTCACCTGGGGAGGATCGAGGCATGCACTCAGTTAGGGCGCTAGATGGAACCATCTCTTAAGCTGCCCTGAGCTGCTGTCTAAAAACCATGGAACCCGAAAGTTGCCGGCTGTCAAATCGCCACCGCAGCGAGATGGCGACCTTGCGTCTGCCGCCCACGCCTTCACGGAGAAACTGACTCCATCGAGTCGTGGGGAGGGCCATTCATTCCTTCTACTCGCCGAAGATAGATTCGTGTCTATGCCCAGTCAAATGGAAAACACACATTCCAATGTAAAATTGTATGATTTCTACCATAATGCAATGAAACGAAACTATGGTGAAAATATTAATTTATGTTGTATGGATACTGATTCTTTCATTTACTATACAGTAACCAAAGATTATATAAAGACATGAAATCTATGATAAATGAGTTTGACACAAGTCATTATCCAGAAAGTAATATATATGAAATTCCACAATTAATCAAGAAAATTGTAGGAAAAATAAAAGAGGAAAACAATGGAAAAATTATGTTAGACATGTTACTTTACGATCGAAAATGCATATAGTGTAGAAGATTAAGAATATAGAAAATCTAAAGTAGTTAAAAAATCTGTTGAGAAAAAATTACTTTTTACAGTTATAAAATTTTTTAAGTGACAGAATAAAACAATAGAGTAAAATGATTTTGATTAGATGATTTAAACACATTATATATAGCTGAATGTAATAAAATTGTATCAGACTTTGACAATGATAAATGGTTTACAGCAAAACATAGAACACTCTACCACATGGTAAATATTAAAAGCATTAATGTCTGAATAATTAAAATGAAAAATTTATTTTTAAACATATTTGTGTTTTCATAAATTTTTAATATTTTTAATGATATGATAAATTCTGACACATTTTCAAATATTCTATATTTTACAACAAATTTTCTGCAAAAACATTCAATCTATTGAAAGTACTTATCTGTATGCTCCTGATACTCAAAACATTTTCTCCCTTCTTTTGTTTTCATAACATCATGAATTTTTACATCTTTTGTAGGAATTTCAGAAGTAAATGTATTTTTATTTCAGTTTTTGGTAAGTTACTTCTTATACACTAATACAATTCATTTTTGAAGGTGTATTTTGTTTTCTTATTTGTATTTCTTTATTAATTTCTTTTTCATGTTTACACATTGGACAAATCACTTTATTTGTCCTATCCATTTATAATAAAAATTAAGTGATTTAAAAAAATTAAAATTTAATAAATTTTGTCTGTATATAAATAGATTCATTTTTAGATTTAAAAAAACTAACGTATGCATAACAATAACGAAGCATTAATGATTACCAATGAAAATAATAATCTGTGATTCCAAGGGAAAATATTGCCAAAATATTAGAATATAAAGGTAGTGACAAGCAATTAGAAAAGTGTCCATGAAGATAACTGTAAAATATTTGAACATTTTAAAGGTGTCTTGGAGACACTCTTAAAAAGAAATGAAAAATCTTCAATATTTATGAGTGAATCTGAAATATTTTCATTAATATTAAAGTAAAAAAATAAGAAATGAAAAAATTTAAAAAATTGGTTAGTTATTAATTTTTACTCTCAACTGAAAAATGTGGTGAATATAAATTAAAGGATAAATGAAAAGGATAAACAAAAGGGCAAAAAATCACTCTATGAAGGTCTAACAAATCATTTAAAAGATCTAAATAAAATTAAGGATATGATGAAAAATAAGATACAGGTATGGAAAATTGTAAAGAAACATGCGATTTTGCTTTAGATGTACTAAACCAAGGGAACAGAGAAACAGATACATCATGTGGTCCATAAGCAAATGATCTGAATTTAAAATCAACTTTTGCTATTTTAAGAATATATGATTATAGTTTTAAATACAATCATTATGTTATTTGAAAACATTTTAAAATATTCACAAGCAAATAAATATTATAAGAAAGGAACATCTACTTATGAAGAATTAATCATGTACATAATTCAGTAAACACATTTTAAGAATGAAAGAAAGATTTGATATTCCTTGTTATTGAAATTATTTAAATACCTGGGAAATTTATTTACAACAAAAATTCTATGATGATATATTTAATCTTGCAACTGCTGAAACCGTTTTTAGACAGATGACTGGAAAACCCCCACACAGACTGTTCTTAAAAAATGAAGCCAAATTTAGAACTTCTTTTTTCATATTCAAGTTAAAACTCAATTTCATAAATATTGTTATAACGATCTAGTGAACAAAATTGATTAGTGCCATTGGTTTCAATGACTTCAAATTTAAAATTCTCAAATAATGATGACATAATGTCATTCTTATTAACCTTTATTTTGATATCAAAGTATACTGTATCTTCTTTAATAAAGCAATAAGTGCAATGAATATTATATTCAATACAAAACTTGTTAAGCTGTCAGTAGTGAACTCAATTTATATAAAAAAATTTACTGACTGCATTGAATTAAAAATCCTGCTTAAATTCTTATGAAAATTATTAATCTCATTTTCTATTTTTGGGTTTAAAGATGACTGAAGAGTTTGGATGTCTTTAAATTTTGTTTCTAATGACTGTAATGTTATTTTTTTTCAATTCTGAATCTGGTTTCGGATTTGTCAGCTTCAGTTGACACTAATTTGTCCTTAATTTTTAGTTCTACTGATTGAATATCTTTGATTCTTGTTTCTAATGACTCTAATTGCTTTTAATTTTTCTTTAATTTTTAGATCTGTTGATGACTGAATGTTATATTTTTTATTTCTGATTGAATATCTTCAGATTTTGAAGTTAATCCTTTTCTTATTTTTGGTTCTAATGACTGAATATTTTTCATTTTTGATACTAATATGCTTATCACTTATCTAAGATTATAGAATTCTTACTAAGTTTTTGGTTGTAGTGACTGGATATCTTTGATTTTTTTTAAATTCTCCATTGTCTTTGAGATTTAATTAATTTCCAAGAATGTCCATTTATTATATCTAAAGTTTCATTAATTTCATAACCATTTAGACACAGTCCTAAGTCTGCTTCAGCTGGCGATGATAACATTTCAAAGACAAAATTATAACAAATGACTGCAAACAAATTTGTTAAGCCTTGGTATTCTTTTTGCATTAAAAGTCATATTTCCCAAAAATTTACTAATTCTTTCAGCATATAACAAGAAGTGAATAAAAACGAATTTAGTATTTTTTGAATTATAATAACAAATCCAATGTGTAACAACATGATCAGGTGTATCTAAACTAAGTATTCCATTAGCTGATCTTCTTTTTTGAATATTTCCTGTTGCATTTTCATTGCCTCTTCAATTTTTAAGTTCTTCTTTTAAATAATTCTTTACTTTTAAATTATGTCTAGCTTTTTTAACAATTTCAGCATCATATTTTGTAAACATTTATTAAGTATGAAAAACAATAATTAATTGCGTTTTTACATTTAAAGTTTAAATTCATCATTTATGTTCAACAGTCATATTTATTATTTATATTAAACATTTATGTCCAATGTTTACATTCATCATTCTTGATCAATGATTTAAAAAATTCTTAATCTCTTCTCTGTATTTACTGTTATTAATTTTTCTTTTCGTATCTACTGTAATAAAACAAATTCGTTGTTATTCCAATACAAGCTACACATTGTTTAAATTGTCAAATTCAAAATCACCTAGAATGGGCTCATGACAAAATGTGAGCAAAATTTGTGTCACTGTCTCTGAATATATTTAAAAAAATTAAGATATATTAACAAAGTGTTTTGGTATTTATGAATATGTTTGAGTTAAATAAAAACAATCTATTCCTACATGTTTACCTCTAGTAAAATATTCTCTAAATATATCCTGATTTTCATGAATGAAATCTTAAAATATAACAACTGTATTATCATCACATTCATCAAACAGAGAAATTTCTTTAATATTTTCAACAAGAGTAATATTGATTTTTTACTAATTTTACCTTCAAGTTTTTAACAACTTCCCATAAATTGTTGATATTTTGTATGTAATTGATGTATTGCGACGCAAAAAACGCCGTTCTTTTTGGGATTTTTCATGTTATTGATTGCATATGAAGTAATATGGGAATGTCCATTTCAAAAGGCCGGCCGAAGTGGCCGCGCGGTTCTGGTGCTGCAGTCTGGAACTGCGAGACCGCTACGGTCGCAGGTTCGAATCCTGCCTCGGGCATGGATGTGTGTGATGTCCTTAGGTTAGTTAGGTTTAACTAGTTCTAAGTTCTAGGGGACTAATGACCCCAGCAGTTGAGTCCCATAGTGCTCAGAGCCATTTGAACCATTTGAACCATTTCAAAGAAAAACATAAATTTGTGTTGAAATTAATATTTACTTACATCTTAAAAAGTCTAAAAGTTTTTACTTTTCTGAGCCTCTGCCTACCACTCATACCCATGAAAGTCGTTTTTGATTTTCTATTGTTACTCCAGAGATACTTGTGCTGAAACACCTAAGTGGGCCAACCTGTGTGTATACATATACAAACAGTATAAAAAAGTACTGAATAAACCAATAACTGAAAGAAAAGCAGCTATATAGTGTATTAAGAAAAACTATCCGGCTGGAAACGCCGCTTTTCATGACATTTGTCATTCCATCACTATGTTCTCTCTCTCTCTCTCTCTCTCTCTCTCTACGAACAAGAACGCTAAGTTATTTTTGCGCCACTCACTGTTCAGAGGAGCTTCCTTGGGCAGGAATATGACAGCCACGTCGTAACTGTAATAGGATGACGTGTTGAATTCAGGGTGCACCTGGGCCCAGCTTGAGACCACGATCCAGGTGGTGGACTCGTCCTGACTTCGGTAGATGCCTCCCAGGCGGCGGTCCACTTGCTATACCTGCAACAGTAAATTTCTTGTTTCAAGTTATGAAGCAAACTATTGTTGCTACTAATTCTTATGTATGACTGTTGGTAGTCAGTATTAGCGACATACAAAAACAGATGAAAAATTAACTACACCCTGTCAATCTGCATTCGTAGTTTTTGTGTACCTACATACACACTCAAACACAATAAAACCTCAACAAATCTGATTACACTTTATTTGACTGATTTTAGTAATATGTCCTGACATTTTTGTGATCAGTATTTTGGAATATTTTCCAAATGACTTAAGAATGCTGACCGCAAGCACTTGCATAAGCAAATAAATAAAATCGATTTCTTAAGGGCTACGCGACTGAGAAGGCTTTTTACACGATCTCTCAAAGACATCTGATGAAGCAAATCACGACATAATTTTAATTAATTTAGAATATTAATTTCTGATTGAAGCATGGTTCAAATCTTACGTCTGTATAAGAAGCAAATGATGAGAAAAAGAAAGAGTATTGTGTTAAGTTACCAGGCGTCATACAACTGGGAACTAATTACATATGGTGTCCCACAAGGCCCTTACGTTTATTGGATATATCAGCGACCTCTCGTCAGTAACATTACCACTTGTCAATGTTGTTTCGTTTCCAACAAACAGTTTTGAAAAAATGGCTTTTGTAATTTTCATTGTCATTAATAAATGATTCATAGACAATTCTTTCTAATAAAACTTTGATTAAACACATTATAAGCAGCTCATAGCTTGTTAGAGGTTTCCGCTCTGTGAACTCCTAAACTTCTTGGTATTAATACTTGGTAATAAATTTAGAAGTTTCCTCCACTGGGTATTCCTAACATTCTTGGTGTTAATTATAATAAATTCATTAGACATAAATGATATAAAATTAGAGAAACTATCATACTTTGCTTACTTTCATTCAGTATTGTCACAGTGGACCTTTCTTTCTTTTGGTTAATTCAAAGTGCCAAGCTAAAGATTTTCTGCTACAAAAATGTGTAATATGAATCGTTTCTCATGTGAACTGAAGAACTTTCTGCTGAGTCTATTCAAACAAGTAAGGATATTAACTACTGCCTTCCAATACATTTATTCCTTACTGAAATTTGTCATAAATAGCACAATGTTTCTCAGACCAAGCGATTAGATCGTGGAAATAATAATGATACAAATAATAATAATATTCACACTGATTTAAAGTCATTATTTTGCTACAGAAAGGTGTCCATTATTCAGGAACACACATTTTCAGCAACTTGTTATCAGCCATAAAAAGATTAACTGCTGATGAACTTCTGTTTAAGAGGGACCTAATGTTTTTTTTTTCGTGACCAATTCCTTTTACTTTGTTGACGAATTTCTATGTAGAAGTGACTGATGTGTTTATTCTCTGATGAACCACATTGGACCTTCTGTCGATATAAGCCCATGGAGACGATAAAAATCTAGTCAGATACACGCACAGGGCATGTAATATCAGTGAGCGTGCTGTCCGTGTATAGAATGGGAAAGGCGCGCTATCTATCTGAGTTTGGCTGAGGGCAGATTGAGATAGCCCGGAGGCTCGGCATGAGCATTTCAGAAACAGCACAGCTTTTTGGGTGTTCGAGGAGCGCTGTGGTGAGTCCTCGACACATGGTGAAACCAAGGTGAAACCACGTCCAATCGTCATGTGATTGGACGGCCATCCCTCATTACAGATGTCGCACATCATAGGCTGAGCAGACTGGTAAAACAGGACAGGCGGCAAACTGTGACTGAACTATCATCGGACTTGAGTGTTGGGCCTAGGCCCATGAAGTTAGTGTCAGTAGCTTTTAGACCCTTTTTGTTTTAACTTTTATATGTTTTGTACCGATAAAAATTACTTTGAATTCCTTAAAAGCAGTGAAAAGTTAAAACAGTGTATTGTTGAGTTACTATAGTGTCGTATAAACGTTTCATACAACAAAAATCTGAAAAACGTTATTAATCTCCAGTGAAGAGTTACTCAATCACATTACTGATGGCTGAACAAGAGGGAAAAATGATTATCTCTTACTATTGTACATTACTGCTACCGAACCTAGTTTATATCTTACAAGATAACACTCTGTTGTTCAAATAAGCACAATACAGAGCTATGATTTTGGATTGTGTTAATGAATTGGTAACAAGTACAATGCTACATATGATGCTCAGAACGGCAATAATTGTAAGTTGAGACTAATATTGTACGAGAGGTGTTCTAGTTTTAGCCAATTGGTATACCAGCTATACTGATGAGCCAAAACATTATCACCATCTGCTTAATAGCTTGTTCGTCTTTAGAAAGAGATACATCACTGATTCTGCCTGTCAGCGATCCGATTGTTTCCTTGTATGTTTGTGGAGGTATGTGGCATTAGATGTCTACGCATCAGGTCATGTAATTCGTGTAAATAACGAGCCGCCGATTTGCGTACGCGGTGATGACACCCGATAGCGACCAAGATGGGTTCCATATGATTTACATCAGGCGAATTTGGTCGCCGAGACGTGACCTGGGTTCACTATAATGCTCCTCAAACCACTGCAGCACAGTTCTGTCTCAGAGATGTGGGCAATTATACAGCTGAAAGATGAAAAAAGTTCAAATATGTGTGAAATCTTATGGGACTTAACTGCTAAGGTCATCAGTCCCTAAGCTTACACACTACTTAACCTAAATTATCCTAAGGACAAACACACACACCCATGCCCGAGGGAGGACTCGAACCTCCGCCGGGACCACCCGCACAGTCCATGACTGCAGCGCTTTAGACCGTTAGGCTAATCCCACATGGCAAGTTATTATTCCAAGAAGTACGGTAATATATAAAAATCCAAGAAGCCCACCAGCTGTATTTCGTAGGTACTACGAAAATCCGATTACAAAAGGCATGATGGACACGGTCAAGATTTTGTAGGCGGATACGGCGATTGGACATAGTATTATTGATCGGTAAGCAAAAACCTACATGAGGAAGACTATTTCACTAATCTGGAATTGGCATAAAAAGGTTCTTTACCCATTTACAGGCCTAGCTCAGCTTACTGTGCTTATTCGGCTCACCTAAAGATTAATGTCATTATTTCTGTGGTGTCACCGCCAGACACCACACTTGCTAGGTGGTAGCCTTTAAATCGGCCGCGGTCCGTTAGTTTACGTCGGACCCGCGTGTCGCCACCATCAGTGATTGCAGACCGAGCGCCGCCACACGGCAGGTCTAGAGAGACTTCCTAGCACTCGCCCAGTTGTACAACCAACTTTGCTAGCGATGGTTCACTGACAAAATACTCTCTCATTTGCCGAGACGATAGTTTAACATAGCCTTCAGCTACGTCATTTGCTACGACCTAGCAAGGCGCCAGTACCAGTTGCTATTGATCTTGTGATTCATGTACTGTCAGATCGACATTCACCATTAATGGATTAAAGTTAAGTATTCCACCAGCTACGTTCGTTTTTCTAAATTCTAATTTCCTTGTCCTATTCCAGACCTCACGCCAGCCTGCGTGAGCTAAAACGAGTGCCTTTCGGCTTTTTCTATTCATAGGATGTTGGCTCTCCTGCCAACCCACAACATTGGCGACGAGGCCAATCTGCGTTCTTATCGATATTGCCCTGATTTACTTGTGTAATGGCTTCGCCACAATCTCCAGATGTACTGTTCCAATTTTATCGCTTACAGAATCAGCAGACGCAGGCCTTACTGGATGTCCTTGGACAGCTCGTCCAGGGTCAACGTGCAATGCAAAACGATGCGGCAGCCGCCGCTTCACCGCTAATGCAGCCACAACACGCTGTTGCACCAACTTTTCTACCTTTTGATGCTGCACTGGAAAGCTGGACGGAGTGGTCACGCCAATTTGGATTCCATCTCGCCGCCTACAGAATTCAAGGTAATGAGCGGCAGCCTTTTTAGTTGTCCTCTGTAGGGGTGACCAGGTACCGTGTGATAGTCAAATTATTTCCCCAACGCGACGTAGCAACTCTGTCCTACTACGAAATTTTGTCTGCATTAGATGCATATTTCAAAGAATCAGTCAATGTAATTGCGAAAAGGTATACCTTCTTTCGTACAAAACGTACGGCAGGTCAGACTAATCGGGAGTGGGTTGCAACCTTGCAAGGCCTTACTAGGGATTCTGCTTTTGAGTGTCAATGTGGACTCCCTTATTCAGATACTATGGTACGTGATGCAATTGCACAGAACGTTTCTGATGTTCGTATAAGGGAACAGATTTTGAAACTAGTCAATCCCTCCCTTCAACAAGTGATGGACATATTGGATCGGCAGGACACACTTGACTTGGCTCAGGAATCATTTGAAACTTCACTGGCCATGTGTCAGGTTAACCGGCCCGCCGGGCGAGCTGCACGGAGCAGTAAACAGCCCTCGCGCCTGGCGCACAGCGGCCGCCAGACTCTCAGCCAAGTGTGCCGCGCGGCAAGTAAATGCAGTGCTAAAATCATGCCCACGGTGTGCTACAAGACATTCGCGTGAGAATTGCCCGTCACGCCAAGCTATTTGCTTTTCTGTAATAAAAAAGGCCATGTTCAGAGTGTTTGCCAGAAAAAGCTCAGATCGGACACTCACAACCATTCCAGGCCCTTTGCTTCGCGCCGAATTCGAACCAAGGATATTCAGGCTCGTGAAACTTCGCCCATGGATATTCATGTAGTTCATTCCACTCCACCCAGTGCTACTCTCTCTAACAGTGACTGTGTTCGTCCCACAAAAAGTGTGCGTCGACATCGCCGGAAATCCCGTCAAGTCGCAAGTGATTATGTGCCAGTGTCAGTTCACGTTGCACGAGACAGTCGCTCTTGTCGTCAGCAGGACAATAAACTTTTTGTAGATTTGGACATTAACGGCAAAGTGATACCATTCCAGCTCGATACCAGAGCTGCAGTTTCACCAATCAAGACACGTACAAACAGCTGGGCACACCTCCGTCGTGTGCCGCAAATGTTAAGTTAACTGGCTATTCCGGTCAAGATATCCCTGTGTTATGACAGTGCAGCCTTCTTGCAACATACAAAGGACAAACAAAACTTGTGTCATTTTACGTCCTTCGTTCTTCTTCTGCAGTGAACTTGTTTGGTTTCGATTTATTTCAGTTGTTGTCTATAGTAAATGAGGTCCTATCAGTGAACCAGACTGTGCCTTCAGACAGTTTCTCGTCTATGTGAAGAATTTGCAGACATTTTTGCACCGGGCCTTGGTTGCGCTACGAACTATAAAGCACGTTTGGAACTGAAAGTAAACGCGCAACCGAAATTTTTCAGAGCGCGCAATGTTCCCCACGCATTGCGTGATGAGGTCGCAAAAACATTACACGATGTGGAATCGCAAGGTGTAATTGAACGTGTGCAGGCTTCTCTCTGGGCCTCACCCTTAGTAATTTTGCCAAAACCTTCAGGAAAATTGAGACTATGTGTGGACTTCAAGGCAACAGTGAATCCACAACTAGTGATTGCAACTTTTCCTTTACCTTGCCTGGAAGATCTTTTTGACAAACTGTGCCCGGGTAAATATTTTTCGAAGTTGGACCTAGCAGATGCGTACTTGCAAATACCGGTGGGCGAAATCCCAGCGCGTCTTGGTGGTTAACACGCATCTTGGTTTGTATCGATTCAAACGACTGCCATTCGGGTGTGCATCCGCCCCTGCATTGTTTCAGCACTATCTACAAACTGTTTGTGCGTCAGTCCCTACTGCAGCAAACTATCTGGACGATATTGTGATCTCCGGAAAGACGGAAGAAGAACATTTAGCCAATCTCAGAACATTATTTCAGGTCTTGCGACACAATGGTCTTCGCTTGCGAAAGGACAAATGTGTGTTTTTTGCTCGTGGCTTAGCCTACCTGGGACATGTTCTCAATGCCCAAGGCATACATCCCAGTCCCAAGCATCTCCGTGCCATACAAGACTTGCCTTCGCCGCAGAATTTGAAGCAGCTACAGAGTGTGCTGGGAAAAATCAACTATTATCATAAATATATCCCACACGCCTCTTCCATTTCAGCTCCGCTTCATCGCTTACGCCGTAAAGGTGTTCCGTTCGTCTGGACGACGGAATGCGAACGCGCCTTTCGCCAGTTGAAATCGGCGTTGCTTTCCAATACTTGCCTTACGTCATTCGATCCCCAGAAACCCCTTTTGTTGATGGTAGATGCATCGGATTTCTGGATCGGTGCTGTGCTTGCGCACAAAGATGGATCGCACGATCGCCCTATTGCCTTTGCGTCCAAATTGCTCTCGTCTGCGCAAAGAAATTATTCACAGATGGAGAGAGAAGCATTGGCTCTCGTATTTGGTGTTACAAAGTTTCATGATTTCTTGTATGGTCATCACTTTACCATCATCACAAACCACAAACCTTTGACATCGCTTTTTCATGCGAACACGCCTGTACCTCCACGTACAGCGCAGAAATTCATTCGCTGGTCTATTTCCCTCTCGCAGTACCGCTACGATATCTTGTATCGGTCCACTGCTAAGCACGGAAACGCCGATGCGTTGTCCCGTTTGTCTGTTGCTGAGGATAGGGTATTCGATTCCTCCGAACCTGCTTGCATGTTCATTGATGCGGAAACCGATGACGTGGTCGAATCGTTTCCGATTGAATTTCGTCGTGTAGCTACTGCCACAGCTGCCGACCCTGTCCTTGCTACCGTTCTGCGTTTTGTTGCTACGCAATGGCCCTTGTCAAAGTGACGGATCAGCGATCCGTTGGTTCGCCGATTTTTTGCCCACCAGGAGAGACTTTTTGTTCGACGTGGTGTTTTGCTGTTGCGCTCTGATAACGATCAGTCCAGTGTCGTGGTCCCACGTTCGTTACAGTCCTCTGTCTTACGGCTTCTCCACCAAGGACATTGGGATGTAGTGAGAACGAAACAACTTGCTCGTCAGCACTGTACTTGGTTCTGAATCGATGCCGCGATTACGAATATGTGCTCTTCTTGCATGGTGTGTGCCGAAGAACAATCCTCCCCACCGCGGAAATTCTTTGCATGGCCAAAAGCCACTTCTCCCTGGCAACGCTTACACATCGATTTTGCTGGTCCATTCTGGAATGCTCGATGGTTGGTTGTGGTAGATTCCTTCAGTAATTTTCCTTTTGTTGTCCGGTTGTCTTCCACGACGTCATCTGCCACCATCCAAGCGTTATCTGCTACCTTTTGCATTGAAGGTCTTCCACAGACTATTGTTTCCGACAATCGCCCACAATTCATGTCCGCAGAATTTCAGTCATTCTGCAAGGCCAATATTATTCAACATCTTACGTCCGCGCCGTTTTCGCCACAGTCAAACGGTGCCGCTGAACGATTGGTCAGGACTTTCAAGTCACAGATGTTGAAGTTAAAAGAGTCGCATTCTCGGGAGGACGCGTTATTGCTCTTTTTGTTCTCGTATAGCTCTCAGCCCCGAGATGGTCGCTCGCCGGCTGAGTTGCTCCACGGTCGTCAAACTTGATGTCTTTGCTACATCCGCCGCATCAGGTTCCTGTGCAGCGGCAGCCACCTGCTTTTGTTCCAGGCGACGTTGTCTACTATCGCCACTATCGAGGTTCACGGCGTTGGCTCGAAGGGCGCATTCTTCGCTGCCTCGGACGCGCTAAGTATCTGGTTTTGGGAGCCTCTGGTGAGGTGCGCCGGCATCTCAACCAGCTGCGCCTCTGTCGTCGCACGGGATCTGCCGCTCCCCGTCTGCTTTCAGCGACGGTGCCGTCCGGTCAGCGCCCTGGGAACCCATCTAATGGCTCGCCTCAGCCCCAGGTGTTACCGACGCTGCCTTCCATTTTGCCCCATGGCGACGTGCCGCCGCCACTGCCGCCGCCGCCTGTTCTCCCGCCGACGACGCCCGCTGTGAATGCGTCGCTGCAACCGCCGGGCGCCTCCCTGGGTCACGCGCAGCCGATCGCTTCCCGTGACCAGTCGTCCTCCGACATGGAACTCTTGCCCGCTCCGGACCGTATGTCGTCTTCGCCCGTCGGGTGCCCCGGCCCGATGGAGGTCGACCCTTCGGTCCCACCTGTCTCTCTACGGGCGCATACACCGCATGTTGGCGTGCACCCTGGAGCAGGTTTTCAGGCGTTTCCTAGCTCCCCGCGGTCCGAATGGCAGGGTGCGGGTGGCACCGCCTCGCCTGTTGTTAGGCTCCCCACCTCGTCGCATACGTCAACATGAGGTCCTCCCCACGGCGGGCGGAAGCCTTATAACACAACCGTACGCCGATTTGCGGGGGAGGAATGTGGTGTCACCGCCAGACACCACACTTGCTAGATGGTAGCCTTTAAATCGGCCGCGGTCCTTTAGTATACGTCGGACCCGCGTGTCGCCACTATCAGTGATTGCAGACCGAGCGCCGCCACACGGCAGGTCTAGAGAGACTTCCTAGCACTCGCCCAGTTGTATAACCGACTTTGCTAGCGATGGTTCACTGACAAAATACGATCTCATTTGCCGAGACGATAGTTTAACATAGCCTTCAGCTACGTCATTTGCTACGACCTAGCAAGGCGCCATTACCAGTTGCTATTGATCTTGTGATTCATGTACCGTTAGACCGACGTTCACCATTAATGGATTAAAGTTAAGTATTCCATCAGCTACGACCGTTTTCCTAAATTCTAATTTCCTTGTCCTATTCCAGACCCCACGCCAGCCTGCGTGAGCTAAAACGCGTGCTTTTCGGCTTCCTCTATTAATAGGGTGTTGGCTCTCCTGCCAACCCACAACAGTTTCCATACATCTTAACATTTGTTATATATTTTTTATTATATTATAAAGTGCCGACAAGTGACAGGCATCATGCGTAGTGGGCAGAACTGTGAGTACTAGTACTGTTACAGACAATGAATATACATGTATGTTAATAATTTCTTTATGTTCCATGTACTCTGATGCCATCATGGAGCCGCTGACGTAACACTGAAAAAATAATAACTGAAAGAAAAAGAAAATATAAATGAATTAGAAGGAAGAAGACAACAACATCAAAAGTGGACAACTACATCTACATATACATCCGTACTCCGCAAGCCACCTGACGGTGTGTGACACAGGGTACCTTGAGTACCTCTATCGGTTCTCCCTTCTATTCCAGTCTCATATTGTTCGTGGAAAGAAAGATTGTCGGTATACCTCTGTTTGGGCTCTAATCTCTCTGATTTTATCCTTATGATCTCTTCGCGAGATATACGTAGGAGGGAGCAATATACTGTTTGACTCTTCGATGAAGGTATGTTCTCGAAACTTCAACAAAAGCCCGTACCGAGCTACTGAGCGTCTCCCCCGCAGAGTCTTCCACTGGAGTTTATCTGTCATCTCTCTAACGCTTTCGCGATTACTAAATGATCCTGTAACGAAGTGCGCTGCTCTCCGTTGGATCTTCTCTATCTCTTCTATCAACCCTATCTGGTACGGATCCCACACCGGTGAGCAGTATCCAAGCAGTGGGTGAACGAGTGTACTGTAACCTACTTCCTTTGTTTTCGGATTGCCTTTCCTTAGGATTCTTCCAATGAATCTCAGCCTGGCATCTGCTTTACCGACGATTGATTTTATATGCTCATTCCATTTTAAATCACTCCTAATGCCTACTCCTAGATAATTTATGGAATTAACTACTTCCAGTTGCTGACCTGCTATGTTGTAGCTAAATGATAAAGGATCTTTCTTTCTATGTATTCGCAGCACATTACACTTGTCTACATTGAGATTCAATTGCCATTCCCTGCACCATGCATTAACACGATGCAGATCCTCCTGCAGTTCAGTACATTTTTCTATTGTTACAACTTCTCGATATACTACAGCATCATCCGCAAAAAGCCTCATTGAACTTCCGATGTTATCCACAAGGTTCTTTATATATATTGTGAATAGCAACGGTCCTACGACACTCCCCTGCGGCACACCTGAAATCACTCTTACTTCGGAAGACTTCTCTCCATTGAGAATGACATGCTGCGTTCTGTTATCTAGGAACGTTTCAATCCAATCACACAATTGGTCTGATAGTCCATATGCTCTTACTTTGTTCATTAAACGACTGTGTGGAACTGTATCAAACGCCTTGCGGAAGTCAAGAAACACGGCATCTACCTGTGAACCCGTGTCTATGGCCTTCTGAGTCTCGTACACGAATAGCGCGAGCTGGGTTTCACACGATCGTCTTTTTCTAAACCCATGCTGATTCCTACAGAGTAGATTTCTAGTCTCCAGAAAAGTCATTATACTCGAACATAATACGTATTCCAAAATTCTACAACAGATTGACGTTAGTGATATAGGTCTATAGTTCCGCACATCTGTTCGACGTCCCTTCTTGAAAACGGGGATGACCTGAGCCCTTTTCCAATCTTTTGGAACGCTACGCTCTTCTAGAGACCTACTGTAGCGACCTTTTTTTCTATCCCGACTTCCGCATCTTGCATGAAAGTAGGAATGTTAATTTATCTATACATTGACTGGTATTGAGGGGTTTTGTTTTATCCCGGCTAGTTCTTAAATTAACCCCAGTGAGTCATTACATGTATTGTCTTCCCAGTTCTGAGGGAAAAAGCCATAAGTAAATTAATACGTGTTTTCAGCTTATTCTCGTTCACTTGTTTCAGTTACTAGTCTGCAGTTTATTCTTGGTGAAAATCACGTAACCTAATTATTTATGAACCTAAATCGAAGTAAAGTTCAAGACGAATAGTCAGTTTCAAATTAACACGTATTTTATTTAACAATAATTATTAATAAATAAGTTCATTCACACGATCGCATTCAAAGGGGTTCTTTGAATAAGTATCTAATCTGGAATCCCGTCAATATCAGAGATACTAAACAATGTTCTGTGACTTTCGATAAAAAGATTGTTCCTGTTTAATATCCATAAACTGTCACGAACTATGATTACTAGTCGCGTGAAGTAAAGCTTTTCCACTATCACAATACAAGGTCCGAATCTGTTCAAAAATCGTTAATTCCGTAAAATATTTAAATCTTCACACGAAGTGACGTTAAAGTCAGAGAGATTATTGATCACCTGCCCGTTCCTCTAATATGACAAAAGTTCTAATTCTGATCTGAAATTAATGCTTCCCAGAAAACAATCTCGTCGCGATTTATTCTCACGCCCTGGTTAAATAAAGCTCCTATTGTCGCTTCCTAAAGCTGTACGCCCTAATTGACTTCGAACAGACTAGACGATAGAGACTGGAGTATCATAATTGCATTGTATGTCTATTTATACTTTAGTAAACGCTATCTTTGGTGTTCAAGACCTACGTTCTGTGACTATAATATTGATTTTCTCATCTATAAGAATAACTAATAATTTAACCATTTCTATCGTTTTCCCCCCTCACATGCTTCCAAAATTTATGATTAAAATTCTTTTCTTTCGCTATTATTTTTCTACTATAGATTTCCCTCTATTTGTCTCTTATTTCTATTTCGTAAATTACTACTTGTGGAGGGGATTGGGACATTTTCTGAATTTATATTTCGAGGGCATGGGAGCTAATTTGGGAGCTATTTTGATTTATTAACACCGAGAGGCGTTGTAGGTGTTACACTACGGTACCCCGCTGCAAGAACGGGGGCAAATTCCTTCACGTTCTCTGTGTATAATCGAACTGGTATCCCATCAAGTCCAGCGGCCTTTCCTCTTTTGAGCGATTTTAATTGTTTCTCTATATCTCTGTCGTCTGTTTCGATATCTACCATTTTGTCATCTGTGCGACAATCTAGAGAAGGAACTACAGTGCAGTCTTCCTCTGTGAAACAGCTGTGAAAAAAGACATTTAGTATTTCGGCCTTTAGTCTGTCAACCACTGTTTCAGTACCATTTTGGTCACAGAGTGTCTAAAACATTTTGTTTTGATCCACATACCGCGTACTAAAAGTACAATAGAGGGATGTACCAGTTACAACACAACAACAAGGTAGGACCGCCCAATGTATGTAGAAAATGCGTTCCTAGTAGACCTACTAGAAAATACAAGCACCTTTTTCCTAAAATCCAGTACCTAAAGCTTCAGAGGTTAACACGATTGCAATCAAGTAGAGAGAATGACATTTCTTTATCACTACGAAAAGCCTAATGAGAGAAAAACAATTGAGATTACAATTACATACAGCTGTACAGTCGTGTACAAAACGAGCGAGACCTCTCGCGTTTTCGTTATGCTGATCCGCACAGCTTTAAAGTCTGCTACACAGCATAACAGGCAAGTCGACGAAGTGCTACCAACACACTACGCACAGGCGTCGAATTGAAAAAATATCCGAACTTTGTCAGACTATTTTCAATCATGTGTACGACTATATTAATGCTGATTAGTGCGTTAAAAACAACACGTAAATATATGATATAAATGAAAGAAGAAACCCTAATTAGTATGAACTGTACTAATAAAAATTAATTTCAGCTTATCGAGATAACATAACTGTTTTAATAAGGCAAAGTACCCCAGACCGTTACGAATTAGCAAAATATTATGCGCATTCGGCCGCGAAACGGTCTGTGTCAAGTTTCAGACCAGTCATACTCGATTACCGTTGCTGACCTACCATGAAAGTGTGGAAATTTAACAATGCGTGCAGATTCATAACGAAATTCAGCTAAAAATCATTCAGTGCCACACTTAAGTCAATTCAGTTATTGACTGAAGCGGAAAAGTAGGCAGTAACAAGTATAAAATTCTACAAGAGTGTCATATTGACATCCACAGGGCGCTGGTACAGAATAAAGGTAGCAATAAAACGTATTGCAGGCGCGAGAATTTCTTAAAATTGCTTTATTGATAGTCTATCTGCCTACATCGAGATTAGAACTGAAAACAAACCAGACCTTTTAGCGTGTAAGGATTCAACTGATGCGGTGGCTCGGCTGCTAAAAGGTATCTACACTATAGCAGCAGCGCATTGAAAAGTTTGACCGTCGTTTCCTCAGAAGTGGTCGAGTGTTTGCAGATTAGCTGAGACATGTGTTCGCTTATTTTTGTCCCCTCTTTCACTGAGCGAAGCTTCAGCAACATCGGGGTATGACACTTGGCGGGTCCCCTAGTAAGTGGCGTGAGTCGCGATTCAGTAGACAAAAGGCGTCCACTTTCCTCGACTACTGATTGCACGTTTGGAAACTTTCGTTCTAGTAGTGGCAGTTTGCAGTATGAGGGCTGGTTTTCCTGATAACGATCTACTAATGGATTTTGTTCCTAATTTACGTAACAGTGTAGTAGAACCTACTGCAACGACTTGAACTGGAAATGTTTGTTTATTTGGATAGTCTGCTTCTTAGTTGCCATATTTGCCTATAATATTTTCCTTTGTTTCAAAACGGCACGTTTAGATGACCACTACAACTTGGTGACAGCAGTAGCAATTTAAAACTTTGAAACAGTTACGTGTGGTGTACGAGGAGTGTACTCTGTTGAATGAGGAATACATTAAACACGAAAGCTGCGTACAGTAATTATAACAAACTTTCGGTTACATGACAAACCACAAGTCGAAATACTGTCTATTCATCTCAGTACCCAGTAAAACTTAAACTGGGACGAACTCTAACATACATTTGTGGGGAAGGCAAACGGAAGACTGCGTTTTATTGGCCGCACGCTAAGAATACGCAACAGGTCTAGTGAAAACACTGCTTACACTACGTTTGTCCGTCCACTGCTATAGTATTCCCGCGCGGTATGCGATCCTTGACAGACGTGATTGATGGTGCACGCCAAAAACGTCCAAGGAACGGTAGCACGATTTGTAATGTCACGAAATAGGGGAGAGAGGGTCCCAGATTTGATAAGCGAGTTTCGTTGCCGCGAGATCTTGGCACGAAATTTCAGTCACGAACATGTGTTCACAATGCCAAAACATTATTTCCTCGGGAACTTACACAGGAAGAAATGACCACAGTAATAATGTAATTCGGGGCTCGTGAGAAAAGATTTAAGTCGTCCTTTTTCCCGCACGCTGTTAAAGAGTGGGACGGTAGAGAAATAGTCCGAAGGTGGTTCGATGAACCCTCTGCCAGGCACGTAAGTCTGGACGCAAAGAAATCCTGTAGATGTAGTCATGTAGATGTAACAACGAAATTATGTTGTAATATGCTACATGTGAGTTACATTTGATTTGAACATCGAAGTTTTTTGCTGTTTATTTATTTTTTGTTCATTATTTTCAGCCATAAATAGACAACACCTATGTGCGTTAAATTGATACTGAAATACAGTGTCATGCATGGACCAATAACAATAAACTAATTACTACTTGTTGTGGTACTGCAATATCTGCCAGCGCCTTTAGGAGTGGATATCGCATACGACGTTCCTAGTGCGTTTAGAAGTGGATATTGCAGACGACTTCGAACAAAATTTCAATGTAGCTTCGTAAAAGTTCCGTGGTCAAACGATCTGAGCTGCTGGCGAATACAGTTTATCCTCACTAGACAGTAAATATTATCATTATACATGAGATGAAAAGGGCTTCGCCGGGTGCGGTGGCAGAGCGATTATAGGCGCTTCAGTCACGAACCGCGCGGCTACTTCAGTCGCAGGTTGGAAGAGCCATTTTTTGACCTTTCGCGTAAATTTTCTTGACATAAACGGCCATATCTTTAGATTGCGTTGACATAGAAGTTCACTTTTTTACAGCACCAAGAGACCGTATACTGCAGGAACTGCGAAACATTTCGGCTTATTATGTCTACCCGTACTCGAGGTAAACGGGTTTTATGGGTTGGGTAGACAGATAGCCGGTCAAGAAAGTGACATTAGTGGGGTTCCCTTTATACCGATTTAAGTGACGAAATCCTAACATCGAAAACAGCTACGACAGGTACTGAAGATGAGGGCCGCATAAATAATTCCCCCTACTCTTTACTGGAAATATTCTAGTTGCAGTCGATGCATCAGGATATTAATCCTAGCTACGCTTTCGATGCAAATCACGTTTACAGGAATGCAAATAAAATCCATTTGCCTATACACTTGGTAATTCAGATCCCAGTATTAATGCCACCGCGTTTTAGAAGTTCGATCATTCCCATTGCTAGCTAGCTTAAGAAACATTTCGGCTAATGAACGGTTTCTGGCTGTGGCTAGTCTAATGGAGAATTCGAAACTTTGTAGAATATGTTTGGCAGCTATGTCGCTGTTTTTTCCTGGGGTGGTTCAGAATTATTCTACTAAATTTACTCGCTAATAACAGTATTTTGTTATTTCGATAAACATCCGGAATGATTGTCACGTAAGCGGCGACAAAAAGGTAGAAAATTCATGTTTTTGAGTCCAGAAAGCTCTATGCAACAGAAACTGCAGATCATTTTGCCATTTTCATTGCGAAATTACCGGCTTATTCATGCCTGGGGTAATAATAGAGGGCTGTTTGTCTGGGTTGTCTGCTAGCGTAGTGAAAGGTGTTAGCTACTGCAAGTGAGGTCAGGTTTGTTTTCGGTTTTAATCTCGATGGAGGCAGATAGACTATCAATAAAGCAATTTTAAGAAATTCTCGCGCCCCCAATACGTTTTATTGCTACCTTTATTCTGTACTGGCGCCCTGTGGATGTCAATATGAAACTCTTGTAGAATTTCAAACTTGTTACTGCCTACTTTTCCGCTTCAGTCAATAACTGAATTCACTTAAGTGTGGCACTGAATGATTTTTAGCTGAAATTCGTTATGAATCTTCACGCATTGTTAAATCTCCACACTTTCATGGTAGGTCAGCAACGGTAATCCAGTATGAGTGGTCTGAACGTTGGCACAGACCGTTTCGCGACCGAAATATTTTGCTAATTAGTAACGATCTGGGGTACTTTGCTTTACTAAAACAGTTATGTTACCTCGATAAGCTGAAATTAATTTTTATTAGTACAGTTCATACTAATTAGGGTTTCTTCTTTCATTTATGTCTTATATTTACGTGTTGTGTTTAACACACTAATCCGCATTAATGTAGTCTTACACATACTGAAAACAGTCTGACAAAGTTCGGATATTTTTTCAATTCGACGTCTGTGCGTAGTATGTTGGTAGCACTTCGTCGACTTGCCTGTAATGCTGTGTAGCAGACTTTAAAGCTTTGCGGATCAGGATAACGAAAAGGCGAGGGGTCTCGCTCGTTTTGTACACGACTGTACATGCATTCCGTAGCGGTCGAAATAGCGCGGAAGTAAAATTGAAACAGAGAAAATGTTAATTTTGTTAAGTGCAGAGGCGTAAAGATTACTATAATGAATAGGCAAAACAACCTACATCCTTCTGAATCTGCTTAGTGTATTCATCTCTTGGTCTCCCTCTACGATTTTTACCCTCCACGCTGCCCTCCAACACTAAATTGGTGATCCCTTGATGCCTCACAACATGTCCTACCAACCGATCCCTTCTTCTAGTCAAGTTGTGCCACAAACGTCTCTTCTCCCCAATCCTATTCAATACCTCCTCATTAGTTAAGTGTTCTACCCATCTAATCTTCAGCATTCTTCTGTAGCAACACATTTCAAAAGCTTCTATTCTCTTCTCGTCCAAACTATTTATCGTCCATGTTTCACTTCCATACATGGCTACACTCCATACAAATACTTTCAGAAATGACTTCCTGAGACTTAAATCTATACTCCATGTTAGCAAATTTCTCTTCTTCAGAAACGCTTTCCTTGCCATTGCCAGTCTACATTTTATACCCTCTCTACTTCGACCGTCATCAGTTATTTTGTTCCCCAAACAGCAAAACTCCTTTACTACTTTAAGTGTCTCATTTCCTGATCTAATTCCCTCAGTATCACCCGACTTAATTCGACTACAATCCATTATCCTCATTTTGCCTTTGTTGATGTTAATCTTATATAATCCTTTCAAGACACTGCCCATTCCGTTCAACTGCTCTTCCAAGTCCTTTGCTGTCTTTGACAGAATTACAATGTCATCGGTGAAACTTTAAGTTTTTATTTCTTCTCCATGGATTTTAATACCTACTCCGAATTTTTCTTTTGTTTCCTTTACTGCTTGCTCAATATACAGATTGAATAACATTGGGGAGAGGCTAAAACCCTGTCTCGCTCCCTTCCCAACCACTGCTTCCCTTTCACGTCCCTCGACTCTTATAACTGCCATCTGGTTTCTGTACAAATTGTAAATAGCGTTTCACTCCCTGTATTTTACATCTGCCACCTTCAGAATTTGAAAGAGAGTTTTCAAGTCAACATTGTCAAAAGCTTTCTCTAAGTCTACAAATGCTAGAAACGTAGGTTTGCCTTTCTTTAATGTAGCTTCTAAGATACGTCGTAGGGTCAGTATTGCTTCACGTGTTCAAATATTTCTAAGGAATCCAAACTGATCTTTCCCGAGGTCAGCTTCTACCAGTTTTTCCATTCGTCTGTAAAGAATTCGCGTTAGTATTTTGCAGCCGTTACTTATTAAACTGATAGTTCGGTAATTTTCACATCTGTCAACACCTGCTTTCTTTGGGATTGGAATTATTATATTCTTCTTGAAGTCTGAGGGTATTTCGCCTGTTTCAAACATCTTGCTTACCAGAGGGTAGAGTTTTCTCAGGAGTGGCTCTCCCAAGGCCGTCAGTAGTCCTAATGAAATGTTGTCTACTCCCGGGGCCTTGTTTCGACTCGGGTCTTTCAGTGCTCCGTCAAACTCTTCACGCAGTATCGCATCTCCCACTTCATCTTCATCTACATCCTCTTCGATTTCCATAATATTGTCCTCAAGTACATCGCCCTTGTATAGACCCTCTATATACTCCTTGCATCTTTCTGCTTTCCCTTCTTTGCTTAGAACTGGGTTTCCATCTGAGCTGTTGATATTCGTACAAGTGGTTCTCTTTTCTCCAAAGGTCTCTTTAATTTTCCTGTAGGCAGTATCTATCTTACCCCTAGTGACATACGCCTCTACATCCTTAGATTTGTTCTCTAGCCATTCCTGCTTTGCCATTTTGCCCTTCCTGTAGATCTCATTTTTGAGACGTTTGTATTCCTTTTTCCATGCTTCATTTACAGCATTTTTATTTTTTCTCCTTTCATCAACTAATTTCAATATTTATTTTGTACCCATCAGTTTATTACTACAACGTAAATCAACTATACAAACAAAACGAATAGAGATATTTATTCCCAAGTCGCAGACTATACTGAAAGAACACTAATTTCAAGAGTATATCATTAGGTTAAGCATACGTAGTTTTAAGAAACGGAGCGCATCGATGCAAGTAAACTAGAAGGAGCGTAGAATACGCTAAATTTGTGAACTTAACATAGGATATTGATTGTACATAGTTGGAAATAAGTATCAGAATTCAAAGTAGAAGATAATATACACAAGAAATGACCTATCCGACTATATACAACAGGATTAACACACTTTTGAAAGAAAAGTAATAACAAGTATACATAAAAGAAAATGATTACCACAGAACTTTAGAACTAAGTGACTTCCATACAGCACGCAAGTAAGCGACAATGTGAAAGGTAGAATGAAGTATACACAGAGAAAAATTCGTGTGACTGAGATGTAAACTATAAAATAACACATCTTATAAGATTTTATAGAACTACAGTTCTTTATAGACAACAACAGCAGTAGTGAGCTTAATGTACAAGGAGAATACATACACACAAATCTGCTATTATAGGACTCACTTATGTTACTTGCTATTAATTAGATTGTACCTTATAGGAAAAGCATAAGCAGCAAAATGAAACTGTGAACATGGATCGTACAGCACGTGGGAGATAAGCTAAGTAAATACGAAAACAAACCAATACCCACACCACATAATTACATGAACTTTAACAAAATAACTGAGGTAAGTACTGTATGATTAAAAAGCGATATGGAGAAATAAATGAATTTCACTGCTGGATAATACTAGGAAGTAGAGAGAGTGTGAAAGATTTTAGATTCAACTGGAGGTATTAATTAGTTAATCTACGTTTGTGGGGACACCATATATGGAGTCAAAGTAGGAAGAGAGTGAAAGTGTATTTGAGTAACATGAGTTTATTTATATTTGTGGGAAGAAAGAAATATGACGGTGGTGCCAGTGTGAGAACCCCATAGGTAATATATGGGTATAAATGAAGATTTATCTGGAAGATTTTTAATGAATTATTATATGGGTATACGACGATGAATACGAAGATGAATATTACAGGGGTACCTAGGAAAGGGCCATGGTAGCGATGTAAAAAGAAATAGATTATATAATTTTAAGACTTAGAATGAATTACTGTATGAGAGTGGAAAGCGAAATATATTGATATACGTACGGTAAGTAATTGTGAAAACAAACATCTTGAAGAAAGAGTGAAGAGTATAGAAGAGACATTGAAGTCTATATTAACAAAGATACACGGTACATTTAACGTACGCTCAGAACAGTAATCTGCCACACATGCATCAGAATGAAAAACAACTTAGTATGAAAGCTATTTCCTTAGCGATTAACTGTTACATCTTGAGCAACCATAAGGTGGATGTAAATGAAAATATGATATACAATTCGTACCAGGGATGAGCACATAATGCAGGGAAATAATATTTTCTACACTGAGTTCCTGACACACGCAGAAGCGAAAGAAGTACATTTAGCATAAGCACCTTCTTCTTTAGTGGGAATAAATTATGAGTGGAATTACGTATGACAAAAATACAGTAAAATTACCAGTCACACGTTACGAAGGTAACCTCGCAATGCCGTCGCCTCAATAAGGCAGATATACAGCTAGAAATATGTGTACATGAACGTGAACTATTACGACGATTAACAAACAGTGAAGAAGTTAGGATTTTCAAGGGATAAAACATTCTCCATACTCACTCACAATCGAGCACTTGTAAATATTGTACATAGTATGAAGATTTATCAAATGCCAAGGATAGAATAAGTACACTAACGACGCACTACAAGTAGAAATCCTAGAAGTAGCTTTATGTCTGAAGCAGACCCTAGCAAATCCTCTTTTTTGAATGTAGTGAGTAGTGCTGGAACGTATTTTCCATGTGTAGTATGAAGGTAAAAACGCGCTGGAGGTCGGTCCTGCAAGACAAGAAAAGAAAATGGAAATATTCAGAATAAATGCAAGATTACCTCTAATTTACATATTGGTGTGTAAGACGGTGCATGTCATGTAGTCCGTATATGAAATATGAATGTGAATTTTAAATTTATTTGACAACTTTATTATTGTCAGTGCCTATGTCTGTGTAAAATTTATGTACTATTGTCAGTTTTATGTGAAATTTTATTCTTGAAGGTGAACCATTTATGTATGTATGTGACTTGCAACGCGACGGACGAGTAAAATACTCGCATCTGTTAAGTGATGCAAAAATAGTAAGGCCTGCTAATAGTGAAAAAAAACGGCTGAGCTTTGATAATAGTAAACGCTACAGTCTAGCGAGGTGGATACAGTGAGTGTGATAGGTGTGCGATGGAGGAATCAGAGGAAATCCGTGTAACCACTAATTGATGTCTGAGGACCGCCGACCTACAATGCACAACGGAAGATAATTCCGAGTCCTGCAGTGTGGCCCTTACCTTCAGTTTCAATGGCCGAAAACTTCGTACAGGTGCGAGATGAGGTATTGGTGTTCTTCGGGTTGAGTGTTGGAGCTGAATCCGTCGTAACCAGTGACCGGACTGGAAGGCATACAACACACCGACTTCATAAGCCTGGAGCCTGGAACGACATTGCAGTGGAGTCGCAGGCAGTGCTGGTGCTCACGTGGCGTTTTGCGTCGCTGGGACGAGTGCGTTAAACAAGGAGCTGCTGCTGGCGATATGTACAGCGAACAATGAGATAGCGTGTGTATTTGTAGGCGGATACGGCGATCGGACGTAGTATTATTAATTGGTAAGCATAAATCTACTCTCTTTCAAATTCTGAAGGTGGCAGATGTAAAATACAGGGAGCGAAAGGCTATTTACAATTTGTACAGAAACCAGATGGCAGTTATAAGAGTCGAGGGACATGAAAGGGAAGCAGCGGTTGGGAAGGGAGTGAGACAGGGTTGTAGCCTGTCCCCGATGTTATTCAATCTGTATATTGAGCAAGCAGTAAAGGAAACAAAAGAAAAAATCGTAGTAGGTATTAAAATCCATGGAGAAGAAATAAAAACTTTGAGGTTCGCCGATGACATTGTAATTCTGTCAGAGACAGCAAAGGACTTGGAAGAGCAGTTGAATGGAATGGACAGTGTCTTGGAAGGAGGATATAAGATGAACATCAACAAAAGCAAAACGAGGATAATGGAATGTAGTCGAATCAAATCGGTTGATGCTGAGGGCATTAGATTAGGAAATGAGACACTTAAAGTAGTAAAGGAGTTTTGCTATTTGGGGAGCAAAATAACTGATGATGGTCGAAGTAGAGAGGATATAATATGTGGACTGGCAATGGCAAGAAAAGCGTTTCTGAAGAAGAAAAATTTGTTAACATCGAGTATAGATTTAAGTGTCAGGAAGTAGTTTCTGAAAGTATTTGTATGGAGTGTAGCCGTGTATGGAAGTGAAACATGGACGATAAATAGTTTGGACAAGAAGAGAATAGAAGCTTCCGAAATGTGGTGCTACAGAAGAATGCTGAAGATTAGATGGGTAGATCACATAACTAATGAGGAGGTATTGAATAGAATTGGGGAGAAGTGGAGTTTGTGGCACAACTTGACAAGAAGAAGGGACCGGTTGGTAGGACATGTTCTGAGGCATCAAGGGATCACAAATTTAGCATTGGAGGGCAGTGTGGAGGGTAAAAATCGTAGAGGGAGACCACGAAATGAATGCACTAAGCAGATTCAGAAGGACATAGGCTGCAGTAAGTACTGGGAGATGAAGAAGCTTGCACAGGATAGAGTAGCATGGAGAGCTGCATCAAACCAGTCTCAGGACTGAAGACCACAACAACAACAACAGCTCCCAGTAAAACTGTCTGAATAAGATAGAATGACGGCAGTAGACCAGGGTATTCAACCTCGAGCACGAGTCCTCCCGTATTTCTTTAAAAATTCTTGCTATGTGCTCTGTCACTTCTGAGGAGAGCTGTTTTATTTTGTGGTTTGTTGTATAGCTAGAGAAAGCCGAAATGCACGCTATAAGCTCACGCAGGATGGCGTGAGGTCTGAAACAGGATACGGAATGAATGCTATAAAGAAAAGTACGTAGCTGCTGGAATACTTAACTTTAATCCATCATTTGTATACATCGTTCTTGATGAGACATGCTTCATACGATAACTATCAATTGCTATGGCGCATTGCTAGGTCGTAGCAATTGACTTAGCTGAAGGCTATGCTAATTATCGTCTCGGCAATGGAGAGTGTAATTCTCAGTGAACCGTTCATAGCAACGTCGGTTGTACAACTGGGGCGAGTGCTAGTAAGTCTCTCTAGACCTGCCGTGTGGCGGCGCTCGGTCTGCTATCACTGATAGTGGCGACACGCGGGTCCGTCGTATACTAGCGGACCGCGGCCAATTTAAAAGCTACCACCTAGCAATTGTGGTGTCTGGCGGTGATACCACATGGTTAGTCACCAGTCTGGATAGACATGCTTTCCTGCTTTCCAGATGTTGCAGTTGTGTCACTTCTTCTCCAACTACCGACGTCTTCATCTTCTTATGATTGCATATACTGTGGCAGACGAGTAGTAACCTCTTGGATGTGTGCTGGGTCCGTAGAATCTGCTGAAAGTCGGAAATTCTTGGCTAAGGCATCGACGAGGGCCTCTGCCTTGGCGTTTCGCTCTGAGATTTATAAGCGCCCCACAACCAGAGGTGTTTCTTCGGCGTAGACCTAACCAGGCGCCATGATCATCTGTCTTCCAGCGACAATGACGCTAGACTGTTGTTCCAGTAGGGACTGTGATTTTCTGCTGCGACTCCTGCAAAGTTGGAATGTGCAGACACTCTCAGTTGGTGTGATCGACAGATCACAATCAAACACCTCGCTGGTCAACTGGACGTCTCTGTTGTTAGCGCTGACTCACTCTACGACCATTTGGTGTACTAAGGTGTGTGCCTTCTGGGTTCTTCGCTGGCTACCGGAACACCATACAGAGTAACATAGAATCATGTGTATTGGGTTCTTGCGTCTTACGTGGCTGATCGTGACAATTTTCTGTCGAACATTGCCACAGACGATGAAACATTGGTTCATCACTTCGAAATTGAAACATAACGGCAATCCATGAGATAGCGCCACACTACCTCTACATCTAAATCTACATACATACTCCGCAATCCAACATACGGTGCGTGGCGGAGGGTATCTCGTACCACAACTAGCATTTTCTCTCCCTGTTCCGCTCCCAAACAGAACGAGGGGAAAATGACTACCTATATGCCTGTATACGAGCCCTAATCTCTCTTATCTTATCTTTGTGGAATTTCCGCGAAATATAAGTTGGTGGCAGTAAAATTGTACTGCAATCAGCCTGAAATACTGATTCTCTAAATTTACTCAGTAGCTATTCACGAAAAGAACGCCTCCTTTCCTCTACAGACTTCCACCCGAGTTCCTGAAACATTTCCGTAACACTCGTGTGATGATCAAACCTACTAGTAACAAATCCAGCAGCCCGCCTTTGAATTGCTTCTATGTCCTCCCTCAATCCGACCTGATAGGGATCCCAAACGCTCGAGCAGTACTCAAGAATGGGTCGTATTAGTGTTTTATAAGCGGTCTCCTTTACAGATGAACCACATCTTCCCAAAATTCTACCAATGAACCGAAGACGACTATCCGCCTTCCCCACAAATGCCATTACATGCTTGTCCCACTTCATATCGCTCTGCAATGTTACGCCAAAATATTTAATCGACGTGACTGTGTGAAGCGCTACACTACTAATGGAGTATTCAAATATTACTGGATCCTTTTTCCTATTCATCTGCATTAATTTACATTTATCTGTATTTAGAGTTAGCCGCCATTCTTTACACCAATGACAAATCCTGTCCAAGTCATCTTGTACCGTCCTACAGTCACTCAACGACGACACCTTCCCGTACACCACAGCATTATCAGCAAACAGCCGGACATTGCTATCCACCCTCTCCTCTGAAGAAGACGTTCAGAGCTGGACCCTTAGGAAATAAAGTAATGGCGTCTGTTTTCTGCACTCTGAAGGGTTGATTTTGTTTGATATCCTCCCTCCCCAACAACCAACTCTGAAGTGAACTGTCCTTTCCTCAGGAAATTGAAGAAACGATTTCACCGAAATGGCAAACGAACTTCTTCTCCATGACAGCGCAAGGCCTCATAAAAGTCTGTCCACCTGAGAGGAGCTCACAAAACTTTATTGGATTTTTCTGACTGATCTCGCAGCTTCCCACTTCCATCTGCTTGGCCCAGTGAAGCATGCACCCCACAAGAAGCAGTACGTGGATGACGGGAAGGCTACTGGCTTAGCCAGGTGTTGGCTCTGACGTTGGCCAGTAGAGCTGTACCATGCAGGCGCACAGGCAGTGCCAGTACGGTGCTGTAAGCTCATCGCATTTCACAGAGACTATATTAAAGAAAAGTGCTTTTGCCAAGAGAGAGGGCAATAATATGATGTACTGGACTCTTGAACAAAACCAACCTGCTTTCAGCAAAAAATGTGTTTCATTGCTTATTGAACAGCCCTCTTAGACTGGGTGATAGACCCTCCACCACTCCACTCCTGTCGGTATGCAGGTAGCCGCCGTGGTGGATGGTGTGGACGTAGTGGTTGCACCACCTGGCTGTCCCCGCCCTACCGCTGTCGGATGTGGACATCACGCTATGGGATCGTTCTTCTTTTTCTAGGCTTAGTGCAGGGTTCCACGCTATTTCTATTAAAATATTATTTTACGTACAAACACATGAAACAATAGCTATAAAGGAATAAATTGAGTCTTTTCAGTTAATCCATTACGTTATTTTCATACTTAATTAATAATGTCGTAAACAACTATTTTTCTCCTTCATTACAATTGACCTTTTTACTTGAAATATTATGTAATGGAAATTGCTTCGTCAACGTATGTCCTTATTTCCATACGTTCTGACAATCGCTCATTTCCGTTATTGTAAAACTTTAATAATTTTTCGCTTCTGCAATAACACTCAACCGAGAAAAACCGACGTCGTTATGGAACATAGCAATCTGCCACGAAAACAAAGCATAATAGTAAAATAAAGATTAGCAAGAGACTAACGCACAATGTCCACTACCGTAGGTCGAGTGAGTGCGGCGAAAATACACTACTGGCCATTAAAATTGCTACACCAAGAAGAAATGCAGATGATAAACGGGTATTCATTGGACAGTTATATTATACCAGAACTGACATGTGATTACATTTTCATGCAATTTGGGTGCATAGATCCTGAGAAATCAGTACCCAGAAGAACCACCTCTAGCCGTAATAACGGCTTTGATGCGGCTGGGCATTGAGTCAAACAGAGCTAGGATGGCGTGTACAGGTACAGCTGCCCATGCAGCTTCATCACGATACCACAGTTCATCAAAAGTAGTGACGGACGTATTGTGACGAGCTAGTTGCTCGGCCACCATTGACCAAACGTTTTCAATTGGTAAGAGATCTGGAGAATGTGCTGGCCTGGGCAGCAGTCGAAGATTTTCTGTATCCAGAAAGGCCCGTACAGGACCTGCAACATGCGGTCGTGAATTATCCTGCTGAAATGTAGGGTTTCGCAGGGATGGAATGAAGGGTAGAGCCACGGGTCGTAACACATTTGAAATGTAACGTCCACTGTCCAAAATGCCGTCAGTGCGAACAAGAGGTGTCCAATGGCACCCCATACCATCACTCCGGGTGATACGCAAGTATGGCGATGACGAATACACGCTTCCAATGTGCGTTCACCGCGATGTCGCCAAAAACGGATGCGACCATCATGATGCTGTAAACAGAACCTGGATTCATCCGAAAAAATGACGTTTTGGGCATTCGTTCACCCAGGTTCGTCGTTGAGTACACCATCGCAGTTGCTCCTGTCTGTGATGCAGCGCCAAGGGTAACCGCAACCGTGGTCTCCGAGCCGATAGGCCATGCTACTGCAAACGTCGTCGAACTGTTCGTGCAGATGGTTGTTGTCTTGCAAACGTCCCCATCTGTTGACTCAGGGATCGAGACGTGGCTGCACGATCTGTTACAGCCATGCGGATAAGATGCCTGTCATCTCGACTGCTAGTGATATGAGGCCGTTGGGATCCAGCCCGGCAATCCGTATTACCCTCCTGAACCCACCGATTCCCTATTCTGCTAACAGTCATTGGATCTCGACCAACGCGAGCAGCAATGTAGCGATACGGTAAACCGCAATCGCGAGAGGCTACAATCCGACCTTTATCAAAGTCGGAAACGTGATGGTACGCATTTCTCCTCCTTACACGAGGCATCACAACAACGTTTCACCAGGCAACGCCGGTCAACTGCTATTTGTGTATGAGAAATCGGTTGGAAACTTTCCTCATGTCAAAATCGTTCAAATGGCTCTGAGGACTATGCGACTTAACTTAGAACTAATTAAACCTAACTAACCTAAGGACATCACACACATCCATGCCCGAGGCAGGATTCGAAGCTGCGACCGTAGCGTTCGCTCGGCTCCAGACTGTAGCGCCTAGAGCCGCACGATCACTCCGGCCGGCCTTTCCTCATGTCAGCACGTTGTAGGTGTCGCCACCGGCGCCAACCTTGTGTGAATGCTCTGAAAAGCTAATCATCTGCATATCACAGCATCTTCTTCCTGTCGGTTAAATTTCGCTTCTGTAGCACGTCATCTTCGTGGTGTAGCAATTTTAATGGCCAGTTGTGTAGGTTGTTAGCAGACTATGATACCGTCAGTGCTTTCTTCCCGTGAAGCCTTGACGTGACGTGACATGATATGACGGCCAATGTCAACTGGCCTTAAACAGCGTCATCCCGGGATCACGTAACAAGGCTAGCTTCATTTCGACAACATGTGCGGAACAGAATGCTCACTCCAGAGATATTTCTACTCTATGGTTGTGCTAACCGCTATTTCAACTCACCTAACGACATTATGTGCTGCGGTGAGGACTGCAGTTCTGGTGATGAGCGACCCGGCGCATATATACCGCTCGTCGGCAAGTACAAGGGCCTGGTGAGTGAACTGGCCGACCCCTGCTGGGTGGCCATCGATGATGCGGTCATGTGCCTGTTTACGTGGAGTCCACGCATCTGAAACAAGACGTGGCGCTCTGACAGATTTCTGCTGAATTCTGTATTCTTCTTTTCAAAGCTGAGATCTGTTGCAGACACTGATCTAAATCTCGTCGGGGGGTGGGGGGGAGGGGCGGGGGCTGGAGGGGGTAAGGGGAACCTTTTGGGAAGAACACTTGCTACTGTAGGAATGAGCAAAATTATCGATGTATCTGAATACCGACACTTTTCCAGAAACGACATCTATACAGGGTGGTCCATTGATCGTGACCGGGCCAAATATCTCATGAAATAAGCATCAAACGAAAAAACTACAAAGAACAAAACTCGTCTGGCTTGAAAGGGGAAACCAGATGGCGCCATGGTTGGCCCGCTAGATGGCGCTGCCATAGGTCAAACGAATATGAACTGCTTTTTTTTAAAAAATAGGAACCCCCATTTTTATTACGTATTCGTGTAGTACGTAAAGAAATACGTATGTTTTAGTTGGACCACATTTTACGCTTTGTGATAGATGGCGCTGTAATAGTCACAAACGTATAAGTACGTAACATTCCGCCAGTGTGGACGGTATTTGCTTCGTGATACATTACCCGTTTACCAATTGCGGAAAAGGTCGATACCGTGTTGATGTATTGTGATCATAATGCCCAACAGGCGTGTGCTATGTATACTGCTCGGTATCCTGGACGACATCATCCAATTGTCCGAACCGTTAGCCGGATAGTTACGTTAATTAAGGAAACAGGAAGTGTTCAGCCACATGTGAAACGTCAACCACGACCTGCAACAAATGATAATGCCCAAGTAGCTGTTTTAGCTGCTGTCGCGGCTAATCCGCACATCAGTAGCAGACAAACTGCGCGAGAATCGGGAATCTCAAAAACGTCGGTGTTGAGAATAGCTACATCAACATCGATTGCACCCGTACCACATTTCTATGCACCAGGAATTGCATGGCGACAACTCTGAACTTCGTGTACAGTTCTGCCACCGGGCACAAGAGAAATTACGGGTCGATGACAGATTTTTTGCACGCCTTCTATTTAGCGACGAAGCGTCATTCACCAACAGCGGTAACGTAAACCGGCATAATATGCGCTACTGGGCAACGGAAAATCCACGATGGCCGCAACAAGTGGAACTTCAGCGACCTTGGCGGGTTAATCTGTGGTGCGGCATTATGGGAGGAAGGATAATTGGGTCTCATTTTATCGATGGAAATCTAAATGGTGCAATGTATGCTGATTTCCTACGTAATTTTCTACCGATCTTACTACAACATGTTTCACTGCATGACAGATGTCCTTCCAACAAGATGGATGTCCGGCACATAGCTCGCGTGCGGTTGAAGCGGTATTGAATAGCATATTTCATGACAGGTGGATTGGTCGTCGAAGCACCGTACCATGGCCCGCACCTTCACCGGATCTAACGTCCCTGGATTTCTTTCTGTGGCGATAGTTGAAGGATATTTGCTGTCGTGATCCACCGACAACGCCTGATAGCATGCGTCAGTGCAATTTCAATGCATGTTCGAACGTTACGGAAGGCGAACTACTCGCTGTTGAGAAGAATGTCGTTACACGTATTGCCAAATGCATTGAGGTTGACGGACATCATTTTGAGCATTTATTGCATTAATGTGGTATTTACAGGTAATCAAGCTGTAACAGCAATTGTTCTCAGAAATGCTAAGTTCACAAAGGCACATGTATCACAATGGAACAACCGAAATAAAATGTTCAAACGTACCTACGTTCTGTATTTTAATTTAAAAAACCTACCTGTTACCAACAGTTCGTTAAAATTGTGAGCCATATGTTTGCGACTATTACAGCGCCATCTATCACACAGCGAAAAAGTGGTCCAACTGAGACATTAGTATTTCTTTACGAACTACACGAATATGTATTAAAAATGGGGGTTCCTATTTAAAAAAAAAAAAAACGCAGTTGATGTCCGCTTGACCTATGGCAGCTCCATCTAGCGAGCCAACCATAGCGCCATCTGGTTTCCCCCTTCAAGCTAGACAAGTTTCGTTCTGTGTAGTTTTTTCGTTTCACCCTTATTTCGTGATATATTTGGCCTGGTCATGATCAATGGACCACCCTGTATACATCCTCGATATTCAAATTAGGGATACACCGATAAACTGATATTTAATACCGACTGTCTTTTCTTGATTCATAAGCATTGTAGTTCTCCTCACCTGATTTTTTGCCTATTCCAGCTACTACCGATCTTGGCAATCTGACAGTAAATTTCCTACAACTAGGTTAATCTAATTTCATATTCAGTACTACAAATGAGCATTAGATTTGAACATGAATGTATCTGTAATGCATACTGATGAAAGCTTATTACTGCCGTGTGTCATTTCTGCCACTGCAAATGGTAGGTACAAGAAGCAAAATGCACACCTTTGGTGATAGCACTGTATGAGAATGGTTCAATTTATCGTCCCCTGCTCCCTACTATGAGGCGGAATGCGCACTTCTCTTACCCCCTGACTGCTTGCATCAAGGAAAGGCAGACGCACCGTAAGGGTAGCGTACACTTGGCTCAAAAATCACACACATTACTGCACTGTCATTTAATGGAAAATGGACTCTGCTGTCTGAAATGCTTAGTCGTCATTTCACATCTGTTTTGTCAGAACACACTCAAAAGTAATTAATGTGCTAAGCGTCTTCTCTTTCGTCCGAAAGAGTTGCTTCCTTTGTAAACCTGGCTGAGCCCGTTAACAGAAGCAGACTGACCTGGGAACGTATTAAACGGGAATTCTGTTAATGTCTAGAAGAAAAATATGCGTGTCTATGAATGTAAACGTGCTCTCTCTGATAAAATATTATTTCGGAACGAGAAAAGTCTATACCTTTCGAAGATAAAAAAACTGATAATTAAAATATTTCTGTGTAGCAAATACTAAGAATTACAAAGACTATAGCCGGCCAGTGTGGCCGAGCGGTTCTAGGCGCTTCAGTCCCGAACCGCGCTCCTGCTACAGTCGCAGGTTCGAATTCTGCCTCGGGCATGGATGTGGGTGATGTCCTTAGGTTAGTTAGGTTTAGATAGTTCTAAGTCTAGGGGACTGATCACCTCAGATGTTAAGTCCCATAGTGCTTAGAGCCATTTGAACATGTTCGAACAAAGACTATATTATGTCAAGGAATTTCTGTATAATTATGGGATAAAGACTTGGATGAATAAAATGATCACACTGGTGTCAGCTCTAGAATCTATTAGACGCTTTTGTTCGAGGTTGCTTCTGAACGCACGACTCTGTTAATTGTACGTAAGTTTTTATCACAACAGATGTATAAAAAGTATTTGTCCTTTTAATCTCATTGTATACCTCTCGCTACATGTGAGTAATTAATTATCGCTAGAGCTCTATCATTGGACATCTGCCAGTCTTCGGTCTCAATGGCGCACTGGCAGCCATTACGTGAAATGCCATTAATCACCCTCAAGATAAGAAGAAAAAATATTTTAAAGATTCTGCTATCAGGAAAAGCAAATATTTTTTGGAGAAAAGTTTTCATTAAATGCACACGACGTACGCAAATATAGTAAATAATATCACTCTCGGTCTTGCTTATGAGTAAATCGCTAACTGCTAAAAATCTTGTTTCCACTGCCTAAAATATTATTCAAATCATAACTAACAGTATAAAATGACAGTGTTTAACAAAGAATTTACGTAACATTGAGCATAATAGTGCAGCTGCGTAGGTGATTATATCGGGCCTCTCTTTGCAACAATGTTTATTTACAGTTTTACACAAACTACGGTATTTTTGAGCTATCCGTGTGTGTTTGACAAAATACGTAAATAGTTTCAACCCAAACTAGTATCTTTACTCTGAATTATTAACCTACATAGCAACATCGATGATTGTTAGCGTATATTTTAGCTGCTACCACGAGTGTGCGAAATACACACGACGTCACGACTTACAAATACTTTCATCCACAATTCCAAACGTTAACAAACCGATACTTTTCATAAAAGAGAGAGGTAGAGAGAGAGAGAGGTAGATGACATACGTTTGGCTAGTATTATTGGCTGCATTAATTAGCTTTTTGTAAATAAGTGATTTTAATATACATTGTGTGTCTTTCATCGGTTAATGTTGAGTATAATAAAGTATTTCACAATTTTTAAATGTTTGATTAACATTTCTGTGACTTGGATCAGTTTTTTTTTAATATGTGTAAGTACTGAAAATATCGACCTTTATATCGTATTATCGTTACTGCTTTGTGGATCATATAGATACCTCTTATGAATATAGACACAATGTACCGGGTGATCAAAAAGTCAGTATAAATTTGAAAACTTAATAAACCACGGAATAATGTAGATAGAGAGGTAAAAATTGACATACATGCTTGGAATGACATGGGGTTTTATTAGAAAAAAGAATTATTGCTAGACGCGTGAAAGATCTCTTGCGCGCGTTGTTTGGTGATGATCGTGTGCTAAGCCGCCACTTTCGTCATGCTTGGCCTCCCAGGTCCCCAGACCTCAGTCCGTGCGATTATTGGCTTTGGGGTTACCTGAAGTCGCAAGTGTATCGTGATCGACCGACGTCTCTAGGGATGCTGAAAGACAACACCCGACGCCAATGCCTCACCATAACTGCGGACATGCCTTACAGAGCTGTTCACAACATTATTCCTCGACTACAGCTATTGTTGAGGAATGATGGTGGACATATTGAGCATTTCCTGTGAAGAACATCATCTTTGCTTTGTCTTACTTTGTTATGCTAGTTATTGCTATTCTGATCAGATGAAGCGCCATCTGTCGGACATCTTTTGAACGTTTGTATATTTTTGGTTCTAATAAAACCCCATGTCATTCCAAGCATGTGTGTCAATTTATACCTCTCTATCTACATTATTCCGTGATTTATTCAGTTTTCAAATTTATACTGACTTTTTGATCACCTGGTATATCGATACCTATTGGCTCGAGCCCCCCGATCTGACAGTGAGGCTGAGCAGAGGAGAGCAGCGCAGCAGTGTGATCGTACGCAAATGCGTCGCACCACAGTCGCTATAGCGTGTTACTCTCCATTGCACTTTCGTGTTGGTTCAGTACACAGTTGGACTAATCAAATCAATTGGCATCACAGATGTATTACACATCAGGACCACACAAACGATAAGATGAGAAACAACTCACTCTTTTGATGGAAAGGCAATGTAGGTTGTTCCAGATTTCTGTCGCCCTTTACCAGATGAAGGTGCAGTCCGTAGCTGCTTCCCCTTTATAGCACATCACTTCATGGCTTCCAACTTTCCTTCTGGTTTCAGATACCTAATCCTTATAAATATTCTCGTTCTTTCAACAAGTGTCGTGAACCTTGGGAACGGAGACTTTGCGTTAATATTTGGTTTCTACTTCTACATCTGCATGATTACTCTGCAATTCACCTTTAGGTTACTTCTCTACCGTTCCACTCTCGAACAGCCCACGTGAAAAATGAACACTTAGATCTTACGGTGCCAGTTCTCATTTCTCTTATTTTATTATAATAATCATTTCTCCCTATGTAGTTGGGCGCCAACGAAATATTTTCACATTCTGAGTAGAAAGTTAGCGATGAAACTTCATGAGAAGACGTTGCCGCAGCGAGAAAGGCTTTTGTCTTAATGACTGGCACTCCAGTTCGTGTATCATATCCCTGGCACTCTCTTCCTTATTTCACGGTAATACAAAACGAGTTGTTCTTCTCTGAACTTTATCAATGTCCTCCGTCAATCGGATTTGACGTGGATCCCACATCGCACAGCAATCCTCCAGAAGAGGGAGGACAAGCGTAATGTAAGAAGTCTCTTTGGTAGACCTGTTGCATTTTCTAAGAGGTCCGCCAATAAATCACAATCTTTGGTTTATTTTCCCCCACAACATTATCTATGTGCCCATTCCGATTTAAGTTATTCGTAATTGAATTCCTAAGTATTTAGTTGAATTTAGCGATTTTAGTTTTGTGCGATTTATCGCATAACTGAAATTTAGATGATTCTTTTTAGTGCACATGTGGATGACTTCACACTTTATGATACTAAAATGTAGACTTTCACGGCCGGAAATGTCATGTCCATTATGATTGTCCGGGCTGTTATGCCGTGGTCGGTTGATGAATTTTGTCTCAATTCCCAACGTTTCGTCTCCGTCTGCGGGAGACATCTTCAAGGGGGTCTGTAGCTCGATGGAAGGTCCAACACACCCGATGGCTCGCTACTGACTGCCGCTAAATTCCGTGTCCGCACGCTCCCGCGCCGCGGCGTGACGTCACGTGACGTCACAAAATTCATCAACCGACCACGGCATAACAGCCCGGATAATCATAATGGACTTCACATTCTATATTATTTAGTGTCAATTGCCACTTTTCGCACCATAAAGATATCTTGTCTAAATCACTTTGCAATTTGTTTTAATCATCTGATGGCTTTACTTGACAGTAAATGACAGCATCAGCTGCAAACAATCTAAGAGGACTGCTCAGCTTGTCTCCTGAGTTGTTTACGTAAGTCGGGAACAAAAGAGACATATAGCACTTCCTTGAGGAACGCCAGATAGTACTTCTGTATTACTCGATGAGTGTCCGTCAGTTACTATGAACTGTGACAATTCTAACAGGAAATCACGAATCGAGTCATACAACCGAGACGATACTCCATAGGCAGGCAATTTAATTAGAAGTCGCTTGTGAAGAACAGTGTCAAATGCCTTCTGGAAATCTAAAAATATGGAATCAAATTGGTTCAAATGGCTCTGAGCACTATGGGACTTAACATCTATGGTCATCAGTCCCCTAGAACTTAGAACTACTTAAACCTAACTAACCTAAGGACATCACACAACACCCAGTCATCACGAGGCAGAGAAAATCCCCGACCCCGCCGGGAATCAAACCCGGGAACCCGGGCGTGGGAACCGAGAACGCTACCGCACGACCACGAGCTGCGGACATATCGAATCAATCTGACGTCCTTTGTCGAAAGCACTCATTACTTTGTAAGCATAAAGAGCTAGTTGTGTTTTACAAGAACGATATTTTCTGAATCTGTGTTGACTGTTTGTCAATTTTCTTTGACGTTGTAAGGGTACAGTACCCTTACGAAGTATCGATTATGCACTATGCAGAGATCATACATGGTTTAAGCAAAGACTGCAGTGCAGTCAACAATGTGCGAGTGGGTAAGCAGTAGTCGAGTGTTGCTATGCAGAGACCATACATGGTTTAAGCAAAGACTGCAGTGCAGTTAACAATGTGCGAGTGGGTAAGAAGTAATCGAGTGTTGGAGTCCGTGGGTGACAGTCGGGTGTGGGAGGCTAGAGAGAGAGGTTGCTCGGTAGCGAGACCGGAGATGAGTGGCAGAATGGCACACAGTGTTTGATGTTCATAAATGTTTATAAATTGAGTGATTTAATTAATAAATTCCAGCAACCATGGGATGCTGACGTCAGCGGCCAACTGATCAGCAACAAGCTTCACGGCGCGGGAGTCGCTGTTATGACGCTGTTACTACAATTCCACTAATTTGCAGAGACAATGAGTCTACAGTCCCCGGCGGCTTCGATGCCACAGCCCTATAATTCGTCGAAAGCTACGAATACGTGTGTTTTGCATCGTATCATATAGGGAAGTGAAAAAGCAGAGTAAACAGTGAAAGTGTTATTGTTATTGTGGTGGTATATCCCCGGCGGCATCGATGCCACAGCCCAGTGCGTAGTGAACCAGCGTGTTTGCGTGTGATTTACGACTCAACATATAGGCAGGGACCTAAAGCAGAGTAATTAGATATGAAGTACTTTGTAAAAAAAGTGTTTTCCAAGGTGATTATTTGTTTATGGATTACTTTCCAATGTATGAGCCTTTTGTCAATTTCTTGTATTACTAACCCTGTAAACTGTGTGCCATAAATATAACAGTATCGCATTTTCAAAATATGCTGCCACTTGGAGTGTTAATTTATGTGGGGTAGTAACAGAATATTTTCCTGTGAATATTGTGTAGTAGTTAGAGTTAGTTGTCTGTTTATTATTTTGTTTATTGTTTGATCACATTCATTCAGTTAGGCCTATGTTTCTATTCATTCAATACAGTGACTATCATTATAATTATAATTAATCATTAGTATTTAATTCATTACAAAAAAAAAGAAAATTCATGAAGAAGCTAATAGAGACGTGTTATTCGTGTATCACAGTTAGGCATACTATTTATTTGGGACGTTACAGCATTGTGTTTCATGTTGCTATGTTAATTCAATGACATTATGCAGTGAGCACAAGCATTTGCGATTAACTTGATTTATCTTATTGCTAATTAGCGAGTGATTTAATGATTTAATTTGATTAATGTACTGTGATTAAGTGATACTTGAATTTCTTAAACACCATTTTCTTTACACAAATGAGAATCATTCTTAATGACTTGAGGTTCTCCATTAATAAGCAAATAGTTTTGACTAAATAATGTAATATTACAATTTTTTTCTTTTTTGTCTTTCTATATATTTTTCTACTTTAATATTCAAATCTAATATCACTATTACATTTTTTCATATTAAAGTATTGTTTTGGTGGGGATATGTAAGGCTACAGTACCCTTACATAGTATCGATTATGCACTATGCAGGGATCATACATGGTTTAAGCAAAGACTGTAGTGCAGTCAAAAATGTGCGAGTGGGTAAGCGGTAGTCGAGTGTTGGGAGTCCGTGAGTGGAAGTTGGGTGTGAGAGGCTAGAGAGAGAAGTTGCTCGGTAGCGAGTCCGGAGATGAGTGGCAGAATGGCACACAGTGTTTGATGTTCATAAATGTTTATAAATTGAGTGATTTAATTAATAAATTCCATCATTTAAGAAAGGAGATGTTATCATTTAGTAGTTTTCACAATAACGGAAGTGGACAACAATGAGTCTCATGACAAGGAGGAAAGATATATATTATGCTAAAATAATTAAAATATAACTTCACCTATAGCGTATGCGAATGATATAGTTCGGTGCGAAACTGGGGGGAGGTTACAAACGTGATTCATAATCTTTGAACCCAGCATATGTTTCAAAATGCTACTGCAATTCGACGTTGGTGATATGGTCTGTAGTTCAACGGATTACCCCTCTCTCCTTTCTTGGGTGCTGGTATGGCTTGTGTAACTTTCCAGTCATTGGGTACAGATGAATCTACGAGCGAGCCATAGATTTGACTGCTACGTAAGTATGGAGCTATTGTATCAGCATGCTCTCAAAGCAATCTCACTGGTATGCAGTCTGGACCATAAGACTTTCTTAACTGTTTTAAGCTGCTACACTAAGGATATCTGCTTTTAAATTACTCATGTTGGCAGTTGTTCTTGATCCGAATTTTGGTGTATCTGCTTCGTGTTCTTTTGTGATGTTCCGGCGTAATGTCAAGCGAGGGGACGTCGGGCAAGAACGGAAGAGGAGGGAGGGCTGTGAGACGACGTCAGCCAATAGCAGGCTGACCGACCCCTCTCTAGGACGACACCGAGACAAGAGCGCCATCTGGGCGAAGAGAACATAAAGCACCGCTCCACCTGGTCCCAGCCGAGTTGAAGTCTAGGCAGTTACGGGTTGTAAATACTGAAGAAACTTCTTATTTGTCTGTCACCCATTGCTTGCGACGCCTCTTTGTAGTTTCAGAACGTTAAATATTGTCATTTATCCAACTGTAATAACAATTCATTAATACGATTTGCTTGAATTGTTGTCTAGCGATCCGACTGAGCACGTTTCCTAGGCACCCCATATGAGACGAGTGGTCAGGGCACAACAGAAGGAATTTCGGAAACCTGTGTTTAGTTATTCTGCGCACCCCATTTCCATGAAAAGTAGCAAATTTTTCTTCAAACTACAACACTTTGTTTGTCCGTGATGGTGTCGGAGAGTGAAGACCACTACCAGATATAATTTGATATCTAGTCTCTATTATGCTGCACAACTTGACTTTATGCTGCTGAAAAACCTAGCGTTTTTTCAGCGTTTTGAGCGCTTAAATGAAATATAGCTTTCAACGTATTTCACCGCATCTGGAAGACAATCCGGGATTACGGAGACATTGTACACTGATATCACAGCTGTTAATACATTTATTCACATTAGTACTTCCTGGGATCTCTCACACTAGCTGTTCTTTTACATAATTCAGACAGAACTTACTGGCCATGAATCTCAGGGACCCAGAAGCAGAGTCGATGTCACACAGACAAAGCTGTGTGTTTAGTCCTTCTGTAACTGGGGTGTTCCCAGAGAAAGAAGTATCACCTGCATTACCCAGCAATATTAGGAGGCGCACCCTGTTCTTTACTTCAAATGGCCCAAGTTTATTACCATTTGAAAAGAAAAATTCCCAGCAGTCTTGATGTAGTTTGGAAATTAATATTTAGCTAACTTTCCTTCCTGTTTAGACTTTCGAAAACACCAAAGAGAGATTATATTGATGTAATGAAATCTTTTTGCAAAGACAACCACCTGTCTCTATAACAGTGACCATTGCTGAACAGATGTCTAGGAATCTCTTTAGAGTATTCTCCCGATTTGTAAAATTCATTCAAAATCCACTACACAGAAGTGAATTTTTTGGATCTCTACAGTTCAAGATATCAAAAATGTCGTTAACGAGTGCAATAAAATTATTTTAAATATATTTGTGAATAATATACTTCAAGGTCTGAGATGTTCGTCGTGAAAAGAGGAGTGCTGCCACCCTTACGTTCTGCCTTGATGGTCCAGTTACACGTAAGTGTGCTTCGGCAAGATGGTGTGTTATTGTTAGGTCACTTTTTTGATGTTTAAGAAGATTGCTGTATAGCTGGTTTTTTGACCCTTTAGACAGCGTAATGTCTCTATCTATGAAATGGTTCCTCAACAATTTTAACAGAAGTGGAACACCGAAGAAAACCCATACATCCCTGTTATCGCCTGCTGGATTTACGATGGGCATACAGTTCCAAAGTTTTATATTATTTCCACCTGTATCACATATCACAGGTATAACATACTGGGTGAGTCAGGACGAAAGGTACATGATTTGAGGGGCGACACTAGTGGTGATTCTGAACAAAAACCTCCTAATGCCCTTTTCTTATCCATTTCCGGACAAACCAATGAAAAAGACTACTAGTAACGGGAAACAAGTAGAGTCTTCCTTACTAACCGTGTCAGTACGCAGTTCACCTGAGCATGGTGCAGTTGTTCACCTCAAGTCTCAGTCAGACAGTGCCTGTCGTAGTGCACGGTACTACAGTGTTGTTATGTAAACAACGAATACACTTTTGTATAGTGAAAATGCCACGGCTCTTCACGCATGCAGAGTATGCCGACATCGGGTTTGTCTATGGTTTGTCCAATGGAAATCCCAGAGCTGCTGTGCGAGAATACCAACAACGATTTCCGAATCTCAGAGTGCCGGATAGCAGGTGTTTACCAGGGTGTTTCACGGATTGCGTGAGCGTGGTACGCTTCCCTGCGTAAATGTTGTCTCTGCACGTCCCTTACTACAAACTTTTAATGAAGCTGAGAACATTCTTAAGTTATTGTTGTGGTCTTCAGTCCAGAGACTGGTTTAATACAGTTCTCCATGCTACTCTATCCTGTGCAAGCTTCTTCATCTCCCAGTACCTACTTCTCTTCTTCAGAAACGCTTTCCTTGCCATTGCCAGTCTACATTTTATATCCTCTCTATTTCGACCATCATGAGTTATTTTGCTCCCTAAATAGCAAAACTCATTTACTACTTTAAGCGTCTCATTCCCTAATCAAATTCCCTCAGCATCACCCGACTTAATTCGACTACATTCCATTATCGTCGTTTTGCTTTTGTTGATGTTCATCTTATATCCTCCTTTCAAGACACTGTCCATTCCGTTCAACTGCTCTTCCAGGTCCTTTGCTGTCTCTGACATAATTACAATGTCATCGGCGAACCTCAAAGTTTTTATTTCTTCTCCATGGATTATAATTCCTACGCCGAATTTTTCTTTTGTTTCCTTTACTGCTTGCTCAAGATACAGATTGAATAACATCGGGGAGAGGCTACAACTCTGTCACACTCCCTTCCCAACCACTGCTTCCCTTTCATGCCCCTAGACCCTTATAACTGTCATCTGGTTTCTGTACAAATTGTAAATAGCGTTTCGCTCCCTGTATATTACCTCTGTCACGTTTAGAATTTGAAAGAGAGTATTCCAGTCAACATTGTCAAAAGCTTTCTCTTTCTCTACAGTGGCTAGAAACGTAGGTTTGTCTTTCCTTAGTCTATTCTCTAAGATAAGTCGTAGTGTCAGTATTGCCTCACGTATTCCAGCATTTCTAGGGACCCAAACTGATCTTCCTCGAGGTCAGCTTCTACCAGTTTTTCCATTCGCCTGTAAAGAATTAGTGTTAGTATTTTGTAGCCGTGGGTTATTAGATAGTTCGGCAATTTTCACATATGTCAGCACGTGCTTGCTTTAGGATTGGTATTATTATATTCTTCTTGAAGTCTGAGGGTATTTCGCCTGTCTCATACATCTTGCTCACCAGATGGTAGAGTTTTGTCAGGGCTGGCTCTCCCAAGGCTATCAGTAGTTCTAATGGAATGCTGTCTACTCTCGGGGCCTTGTTTCGACTTAGGTCTTTCAGTGCTCTATCAAACTCTTCATTCTTAAGTAGTGGAACGCAACCCTACTACTAGCTCTACAAGAATTGCTGCCCAACTTGGTATTCCACAAACACGAGTGATACGCACAGTGCACGAACACGGTCTGTATCCCTTTCATCGGCAGAGTGTATAACGCCTGAATGAAGGAGATGCTGCCGCCCGGCTAGAATTCTGTCAATGGATCATTGCAAATGAGCGATTAATTCCACATATGAGTCAACATTTACCCGCAACGGAATCAACAACACGCACAACTCTCATATATGAGCTAATGAAAATGCGCACGCCACTGTGGAAACGAACAACGACGTTTCTCAGTCAACGTGTGGTGCGGTATTGTTGATGACAGTCGTTGGTCCAGTTGTTTTAGATAACCGTCTTAGTGAGACACGGTATCTTGAGTTTCTTCAAAATGTGTTACGAGAATACGTGGCGGATATCCCTTTGACAACGCGAGCTCGTATGTACACTCCTGGAAATGGAAAAAAGAACACATTGACACCGGTGTGTCAGACCCACCATACTTGCTCCGCACTCTGCGAGAGGGCTGTACAAGCAATGATCACACGCACGGCACAGCGGACACACCAGGAACGCGGTGTTGGCCGTCTAATGGCGCTAGCTGCGCAGCATTTGTGCACCGCCGCCGTCAGTGTCAGCCAGTTTGCCGTGGCATACGGAGCTCCATCGCAGTCTTTAACACTGGTAGCATGCCGCGACAACATGGACGTGAACCGTATGTGCAGTTGGCGGACTTTGAGCGAGGGCGTATAGTGGGCATGCGGGAGGCCGGGTGGACGTACCGCCGAATTGCTCAACACGTGGGGCGTGAGGTCTCCACAGTACATCGATGTTGTCGCCAGTGGTCGGCGGAAGGTGCACGTGCCCGTCGACCTGGGACCGGACCGCAGCGACGCACGGATGCACGCCAAGACCGTAGGATCCTACGCAGTGCCGTAGGGGACCGCACCGCCACTTCCCAGCAAATTAGGGACACTGTTGCTCCTGGGGTATCGGCGAGGACCATTCGCAACCGTCTCCATGAAGCTGGGCTACGGTCCCGCACACCGTTAGGCCGTCTTCCGCTCACGCCCCAACATCGTGCAGCCCGCCTCCAGTGGTGTCGCGACAGGCGTGAATGGAGGGACGAATGGGGATGTGTCGTCTTCAGCGATGAGAGTCGCTTCTGCCTTGGTGCCAATGATGGTCGTATGCGTGTTTGGCGCCGTGCAGGTGAGTGCCACAATCAGGACTGCATACGACCGAGGCACACAGGGCCAACACCCGTCATCATGGCGTGGGGAGCGATCTCCTACACTGGCCGTACACCACTGGTGATCGTCGAGGGGACACTGAATAGTGCACGGTACATCCAAACCGTCATCGAACCCATCGTTCTACCATTCCTAGACCGGCAAGGGAACTTGCTGTTCCAACAGGACAATGCACGTCCGCATGTATCCCGTGCCACCCAACGTGCTCTAGAAGGTGTAAGTCAACTACCCTGGCCAGCAAGATCTCCGGATCTGTCCCCCATTGAGCATGTTTGGGACTGGATGAAGCGTCGTCTCACGCGGTCTGCACGTCCAGCACGAACGCTGGTCCAACTGAGGCGCCAGGTGGAAATGGCATGGCAAGCCGTTCCACAGGACTACATCCAGCATCTCTACGATCGTCTCCATGGGAGAATAGCAGCCTGCATTGCTGCGAAAGGTGGATATACACTGTACTAGTGCCGACATTGTGCATGCTCTGTTGCCTGTGTCTATGTGCCTGTGGTTCTGTCAGTGTGATCATGTGATGTATCTGACCCCGGGAATGTGTCAATAAAGTTTCCCCTTCCTGGGACAATGAATTCACGGTGTTCTTATTTCAATTTCCAGGAGTGTACTTCCAGCATGACAGAGTTCCTACACATTCCGTACGGCCAGTGGCACAGTATCTCAACACAACGTATCCTGGTCGTTGGATCGGTCGCCGCGGAGTCATTGCTTGGCCACCGAGGTCACCCGATCTCACCCCACTGCATTACTGTTTGTGGGGGTGGCTGAAGAGTGACGTCTACAAGCGCAGAGCGAACACAAGAGAGGAACTTCTTGTTCGTGCACTACTGGCCATTAAAATTGCTACACCAAGACGATGACGTGCTACAGACGCGAAATTTAACCGACAGGAAGAAGATGCTGTGATATGCAAATTATATAGCTTTTCAGAGCATTCACACTAGGTTGGCGCCGGTGGCGACACCTATAACGTGCTGACATGAGACAACTTTTCCGTTTATTACGCCTGCAGTAATTTGATTGCTACATCTTTTCCGTTTCTATTGTTTCCAAATGATGTTTCGTTATACGTAGTAGAGTTGTAAAAATACCTTTCGATTTTTCACTTACCTTTAGTTTTATGAGAAGTTCATCTTATGTATCATGAAAAAGACCAATTTCATTTCGATAACGTGTTCCACAAGCCAAAGAGTGAGGAAGTTTCCAGCGAAGTTTGCATTGTAATTTATGCCCAACTTCCTTCAGCTTACAATGTGCCCAACAATTAAACGTGTGTCAGATTTTCTGAGTAACGTAACCTGTTAATATGTACAATGTGTGCTCATTGTTGAGTACGACATCAGTGGTTTGTATTGTGGTACCTATATTAAATAATCCTGCTCTAGTATTAGTTTGTGCTCCGGGAGAGTTATAACAAATTATATACTTATTTCTTCACCCTGATTTGCTTGAGTCCAGTGACAAACTGAAACTTTCTACATGATTTTGGAAGTATGTTGAGCGAATTTTAACCTTGTGTGTATTCCTAGTATTCACGAAATAAAATATTTTATCTTGATTATGTTCTGATACAGTGAGACAAACTTCTCAGTATCTTGTACTCATTGCTGTGGGTGTTATCTATCTGCCTGAAGATTTTTAGTGGTTTACTGATTCCAGTCGCCAACTTTTCTGTAACGAAGAATAACCTATCACCAATTCTGTGGCTCGAAACTATTTAGCATTACGTATTATTCCCATCAGGTTTTCCAGTTTACAGGATTTTTAATTCAAAGAGCTTGTAAGGAGTGTTTCAGAACTCTCTATTACATTGAAAATAATATAGCCAACTCAACGCTATTCTTTGCATTGTATAAGACTGGAAATAAATAAGCACTCAGATATCGACAGTAACAGTCTGAAACACGGGAGCGCGACTGTAAGTAGTGTCGGTCGCGAGGTCAGAGACAGAAGACGTGTCATGCTGCCCCCACTTCGGTGATGGCAGATCTTACAACACTCAAGGCCTGATTTCATTTATATGGCCAGGAGAGATGTAGATGGCTTAACTACGCTTGAAGATGGAATACAGTGTAAAATTCGCAAGCACAGCCTAAACCGCAATTTTAAGGTTAGGATCGTGATTGTTAGTCCGAGTTTGCAATAATACCATGTTTTGCTTGTCAGTTAAAGAAGCAGCCTTATCCTCCAAATAAATATGCTGTGGTTATTAAATGTTAAGGTAACTTTCAAATTGAAATCATTTGTTATCTGGTACTCAGCCATTATTGATACTTATGTCACTGTCAGTCATTTCGCCATTATTAATACTTCTCAAACTATTCTTGGTCATGATGCTTTCTGAAGTTTTAAATAGACTTTATTTATGAAATCCCGTCTTTCAAGTTATTTGGTAGTTAACAAGACCCAAGGAAACTCCTTTTTGTTACCAGAATGAGATTTTCACTCTGCAGCGGAGTGTGCGCTGATATGAAACTTCCTGGTAGATTAAAACTGTGTGCCGGACCGAGACTCGAACTCGGGACCTTTGCCTTGCCCGCGAAAGGCAAATGTCCCGAGTTCGAGTCTCGGTCGGGCACACAGTTTTAATCTACCAGGAAGTATCATATCAGCGCACACTCCGCTGCAGAGTGAAAATCTCATTCTGGAAACATCCCCCAGGCAGTGGCTAAGCCATGTCTCCGCAATATCCTTTCTTTCAGGAGTGCTAGTTCTGCAAGGTTCGCAGGAGAGCTTCTGTAAAGTTTGGAAGGTAGGAGACGAGGTACTGGCAGAAGTAAAGCTGTGAGGACGGGGCGTGAGTCGTGCTTGGGTAGCTCAGTTGGTAGAGCAGTTGTCCGCGAAAGGCAAAGGTCCCGAGTTCGAGTCTCCGTCCGGCACACAGTTTTATCTACCAGGAAGTTCCTTTTTATTACATTCATTCTTAGTAACAACAAGCTTTACCCGCTGCTGCTGCATTATTCTGCGAATTGCTGTAAACCACATGGAAAAAAGCAGTCATCTAAAGAGTTGAGTGCAAAACTTACAGCCAAAACCGAGACACTGACACACCACAGCGTGTCATGTACACTAATCTATTCTTTGTTACATGTTCATTTGTTCCTGTACTTTTTCATATTCAAATATGTAGTCAGGTATCTTATCCAAACGTTAATTTTAAGTTTTTCATGTTACGATCTGTTGAGGGCTTAAGTGACATGGAAACTGACACTCCTACAACATGCATACGGTGTTATGCAGGTTAGATCCCAATTACTGTTAGCTCAGGTTGCTTATCGAGTCCATTTTCACAGACGAACATAGGCTCTATTTGTTGTAGGAATGTCACATGTTTGCTGTAGTTACGTTACATATTAGTTGTAGGTACGTTACAAGCTACAAGATACTTTTTGACAAGCACCGGTATATAAATATCTATAGGATCATTTTGGTCATTTATACAAATATAGCTACTTCCGAATTAATTTTGTGCTGAAAATACCTTTTAAACTTGTTTTAGTGAATTCATTGTTTAACAGATTAAGCAATGAAGGAAGAAGAATTACATGGTAAATCAATCGCACTCTGACAGAATTTTCAGTCAAGGATATGAAAGAAAAATAAATTTCTTGTGTTTGAGGTTTCTAGAGGACTGGAAAATTAGGTCATGTTTTGTTGATTTAATGAACATTGTCTCAGGAGGTGTTCCATTTTGTGGAATGATATGGGTTTCGTGTGCTGTCAGTATATTTTGGAAGATTAGTGGAGACAAAAATTTATTAAAGTAATCAGTATAATAAATCCTTATGTTCTGTAGGGGCTCCACTGTTTTATTTTAAAACGGAATGTGTGTTTCTTGTTGCATATGACTGGTTTATGCACCCGTGGTCTATGGGTAGTGTGTTTGATTACTAATCAAACAGTTCTTAGTTATGTGTTGAAACCCCACCACCGCTTAAATTCTGAAAAAAACTCATCAGCAATGGAAGCCGAAGGCTTCCGGAATAAGAAGTCACCCTCATTCTGCCAACGGCTTTGTCAAAAGATGGTGCAGGAGTTGTTAGAGGTTCAAAACATTCTCTTCCACTTGAGTTTGGAAACTGCCCCTAAGAGAGGAAGAATCAGCAATGATCAACGGCATGAGGATGCTGAGGGCAATAAAACCACTGTATTAAAGACATATAACGTGTGTCCACAAGACATGTAGCCTGTATATGAAAAAGGGTCATGATGATCTCTCCATTGCCAAAAGATTCTGGAATAGCCCTCATTCGGATATCCGAGAGGGTCTTGCCCAAAGGGATGTGACCATGAGAAAAAGACTGAATAACGAATGAAAGGATAACGTTTGTCGGAATTTTGAACATGGTAGGGATGTTAGAAAATCTGAAAAGAGAAATGCAAAGGCTAAATCAAGATGTGGTAGGGGTTAGTGAAGTAAAATGGAAAGAAGACAAGGATTTCTAGTCAGATGAGTGCGGGGTAATGTAAACAGCAGCAGAAAATGGTATAACAGGAGTGAGATTCGTTATGAACAGGAAAGTAAGACAAAGAGTATGTTACTGTGAGCAGCTGAGTTTAAAAAATGGTTCAAGTGGCTCTGAGCACTATGGGACTTAACGTCTGAGGTCATCGGTCCCCTAAAACTAGAACTACTTAAACCTAACTAACCTAAGGACATCACACACATCCATGCCCGAGGCAGGATTCGAACCTGCGTCCGTAGCGATCGCGCTGTTCCAGACTGAAGCGCCTAGAACCGCTCAGCCACACCGGCCGACGCAGCTGAGTGATCAGGTTTTTCTTATCAGAATCGACAGCAAACCAACATCAATAACGATAGTTCAGGTATACATGCCGATGTGGCAAGCCGAAGATGGAGAGTTAGAGAAAGTATGTGAGGATATCGAATGGATAATTCAGTCGGTAAAGTTAGATGAAAATTTAAGAGTTGAAGTTGGAAGGAGAAACATAGGTACAAAGACATTATCTGTGAAGAAACAATAGGTAACAGAAGAAATACTTCAGTTGATCGAAGAAAGAAGCAGTTCTAGGCGCTACAGTCTGGAACCGCGCGACCGCTACGGTCACAGGTTCGAATCCTGCCGCGGGCATGGGTGTTTGTGATGACCTCAGGTTAGTTAGGTTTAAGTAGTTCTAAGTTGTAGGGGACATGACCTCAGAAGTTAAGTCCCATAGTGCTCAGAGCCATTTTTTGAAGAAAGAAGGAAGTACAAATATGCTAAGGGAAATTCAGGAATACAGAAAAACAAGTCGCTGAGGAATGAAATAAACAGGAAGTGCAGGGACCTAAGACGAAACGGCTGCATGAAAAATGTGAAGAAATCGAAACAGAAATGATTGTCAGAAGGACTGACTCAGCATATAGGAAAGTCAAAACAATCTTCGGGGAAGTTAAAAGCGAGGATGGTAGCATTAAGAGTGGAATAGGAATTCCACTGTTACGTGCAGAAGAGAGAGCAGCTAAGTGAAAAGAGTACATTGAAAGCCTCTACAAATAAGGAAGAAGGGATAGATAACATTCCATCAGAATTTCTAACATCATCTGGGGAAATGGCAACGGAACGACTGTTCACGTTGCTGTCTAGAATGTATGATCCTGGCGATATACCATCTGTTTTTCCGAAAAACGTCATCCACACAGTTCCGAAGATTGCAAGAGCCGACATGTGGGAGAATTATCACAAAATCAACTTAACAGGACTTGCATCCAAGTTGCTGACAAGAATAAGATACAGAAGAATGGAAAACAAAATTGAGGATCTGTTAGATGTTGATCACTTTGGCTTTAGGAAAGGCAATGGCACCTGATAGGCAGTTCTCACGTTACGGCTTGTAAATGGATGCACGACTGAAGAAAAATCAAGAGATGTTCATAGGATCTGTCGACATGGAAAAAGCATTCGTCATTATAAAATGGTGGAAGATGTACGAAATTCTGAGAAAAATGAGCGTAAACTACAGGGAAAGACGAGTAATTTACACGAACGAAGAGGCAAAGATCACAGTGGGAGATGAAGAACGAAGTGCTCGGATTAAAAACGGTCTGAGGCAGGGGTGTGGTCTTTCGCCTCTACTGATCAATCTATACCAGGAAAAAGCAATTACAGAGATAAAGAAAGGTTCAAGAGCGGAATTTAAATTCAAGGTGAAAGGATATCAATGATAAGTTTCACTGATGACATTGCTATCCTGCGTGAGAGTGAAGAATAAAGGACCTGGTGAATGGAACGAATAGTTCAATGAGTACAGAATATGGACTGAGAGTATGTCGAAGAAAGACGAAAGTAATGACAAGTAGCAGATGTGAGAATAGCGAAAAACTTGACAAGAGGATTGGTGATCAAAAAGTAGGAGAAGTTAAAAATTCTGCTATCTAGCTAGCAAACTAACGCATGACGCTCGGAGCAAGAATGACATCAAAAGCGGACTATCTCTGGCTAAAATGACATTCCTGGCCAAGAGAATTTTACCAGAATCAAACATAGGCCTTAATTTGAGGAAGAAACTTCTGAGAATGTTCATATGGAGCGCAACACAACATCTGAGATGTGGTGTTAGAGAAGAGTGCTGAAAATTAGGTGGACCGATAAGGTAACGAACGAAAAACAAAAAAAACAGATTTTTACATTAAGTAGTAAGATAAATCCCCAGGGCGGGAGATAAAGATGTTTAAAATTACAGTTTTTTTCAGGCCTACTGATTCGTGTTTGCAGTATACTGTCAAAACAATTTTACAGGCTGACAAATCGTAGAGGAATTTTGTTCTGTTGTTTTACGTGATGGTATAAATTTCCTTAGTTTAATTACACTACTGGCCATTAAAATTGCTACACCAAGAAGAAATGCAGATGTAAACGGGTATTCATTAGACAAATATGTTATACTAGAACTGCCATGCAATTACATTTTCACGCAATTTGGGTGCATAGATCCTGAGAAATCAGTACCCAGAACAACCACCTCTGGCCGTAATAACGGCCTTGATACGCCTGGGCATCGAGTCAAACAGAGCTTGGATGGCGTATGCAGGTACAAAGGCCCATGCAGCTTCAACACGATACCACAGTTCATTAAGAGTAGTGACTGGCGTATTGTGACGAGCCAGTTGCTCGGCCACCATTGACCAGACGTTTTCAATTGGTGAGAGATCTGGAGAATGTGCTGGCCAGGGCAGCAGTCGAACATTTTCTGTATCCAGAAAGGCCCGTGCAGGACCAGCAACATGCGGTCGTGCATTATCCTGCTGAAATGTAGGGTTTCGCAGGGATCGAATGAAGGGTAGAGCCACAGGTCGTAACACATCTGAAATGTAACGTCCACTGTTCAATGTGCCGTTAATGCGAACAAGAGGTGACCGAGACGTGTAACCAATGGCACCCCATACAATCACGCCGGGTGATACGCCAGTATGGAGATGCCGAATACACGCTTCCAATGTGCATTCACCGCGATGTCGCCAAACACGGATGCGACCATCATAATGCTGTAAACAGAACCTGGATTCATCCGAAAAATTGACGTTTTGTCATTCCTTCACCCAGGTTTGTCGTTGAGTACACCATCGCAGGCGCTCCTGTCTGTGATGCAGCGTCAAGGGTAACAGCAGCCACTATCTTCGAGCTGATAGTTCATGCTGCTGCAAACGTCGTCGAACTGTTCGTGCAGATGGTTGTTGTCTTGCAAACGTCCCCATCTGTTGACTCAGGGATCGAGACGTGGCTGCACGATGCGTTACAGCCATGTGGATAAGATGCCTGTCATCTCGGGATCCAGTACGGAGTTCCATATTACCCGCCTGAACCCACCGATTCCATATTCTGCTAACAGTCATTGGATCTCGACCAACGCGAGCAGCAATGTCGCGATACAATTAACCGCAATCGCAATAGACTACAATCCGACCTTTATCAAATCCGGAAACGTGATGGTACGCATTTCTCCTCCTTACACGAGGCATCACAACAACGTTTCACTTGGCAACGCCGGTCAACTGCCGTTTGTGTATGAGAAATCAGTTGGAAACCTTCCTCATTTCAGCACGTTGTAGGTGTCGCCACCGGCGCCAACCTCGTGTGAATGCTCTAAAAAGCTAATCATATGCATATCACAGCATCCTCTTCCTGTCGGTTAAACTTCGCGTCTGTAGGACGTCACCTTCGTGGTGAAGCAATTTTAATGGCTAGTAGTGTAGAAGGCTATGTAGGAGAAGACAGCACAGAGAAACTGATGCCGTTACAGGTCAGAAAACCAGCTGCAGTGTGCGTCACAGTGAAGTTCCGATACAGACACGATCATCAGGGCGTGACGTTATCAGGTGCAGGTAGGTCTGCTAGCCAGGTGGTGTTGGCGCAATCAGATGCCGGCACATATCCTGGTCGTTCCGGAAAGCACCGAGGCGGCCACCAGCTTAACCTGCCCATCCGATGAACTGGTCACCATGAACAGTGTCAAATGCTCTCGCATAATGAGACAGTGTGGAGAGGTTTGGAAGTTAATCCAGGACTCTGGCGGAACTACTGGTGATCAGAACCTTTACGCCACCATCTCACCTGCCCCGGCCAACCAGATACTGGCAGGGATAATCTTCCACTACCAGATTTCCAACCGGCAACCCTCCCGAGTCGTGAGCTACAGGACAAGCAACCTGGGTTGCGGTGATGGAAGTTTGTATTGACGTGGGAGTATGTAGAAAATAAACTGGACTTACAGGGTGAAAAGCATTTAAACCGACAAACTCTGGGAGGTTGTAGGGGACATCAAAACAAATATTTTTCCTTAATGTCATTTTTTCTCATGAGGATTATTTAAACCGGTGGAGGCCGTATTACGATCTTCAGTAGTTAGAGGGCTTATTACGCTCTTCAGTTGTAGGCAACTGCTGTCCACCAGTGTAGTAGTGCATTGTCTCTGTTTACTAATGGAGCGATACAACTGGAGTGAGTACACTGATATGGTTGGTGCGTACTAAGTAGCGGACCACAACGGACGAGCTTCACAGCGGGTTTATCAACAATAATATCCTAATCGCCGTATCCCGCATCATACGACCTTTGCTGCTGTGTACCAACGTCTGCGTGAGACCGGGTCATTTGGTAGATTACCTGGACAGGGACGCCGTCGCACGGTAAGAACGCTGCAATTTGAGGAATCTGTCTTGCAGCATTTGGAGAGGGATACTTCAATCAGCACTCGTGCAATTGCACGTGACATGGGGACGAGTCAGGCGAATGTAAGAACAGTTCTTCGAGAGCAATTGTTACGTCCATTTCACTTACAGCGTGTCCACAACTTGGAAGCAGTTGATAATCCGCCCAGAGCACAGTTTTCGCAGTGGTACCTGGAACAGTGTGAAATGCATCCTACATTTCCATCCTGTGTTTTGTTTACCGATGAAGCAACGTTCGGGCGTGATAGAGTCTTCAACATGCACAATTCGCATGTTTGGATTGAGGATAACGCACATCCCACAGTTACTAGCGCTCATCAAGTGCGGTTCTTCGTTGATGTGTGGGAGGGTGTTGTTGGGGACTGTTTAATTGGGCCGTAGCTGCTACCTAGGCCATTAAATGGCAGACGCTATTACAATTTTCTTGCCAGAGCATTGCCAGCATTGCTGGAAGACGTCCCGCTCCCTACAAGACAATGCATGTGGTTCCAGCATGACGGGGCGCCGGCACATTTCAGTCGTCGTGTGCGTCGATTCCTGGACCGACGGTTCCCAGAAACGTTCACTGGCAGAGGTGGTCCTGTACCATGACCTGCTCGATCCCCAATAGGTCCCCTCTGGACCTTTTTGTGTGGGGAGAGATGCTTAACCTTGTTTACGCAACTCCTGTTGCATCAGAAGAGGATCTGGTTTCCCGGATAGTAGCAGCAGCAGGAACAATTTAGCGTACTCCTGAGGTTTTTGCCCGTGTCAGACAGAACATGATCCGACGATGTAACCTTTGTTTACGTGTCCGTGGAGGCATTTTTTTAAATCTACTGCAATTGAAATTGGGTTGTGTTAATTTGTTGTCTCTTGGTCATAAAAAAATGGAATCGTGTTAGTTGGTTTAATTAATTTGCCACCTGAGAAATCTTCCTCTACCAGTTTAAATACTCCTCATAGGTAAAAATGACATTAGGGAAAATATTTGTTTTAATGTCCCCAACAACCTCCCAGAGTTTGTCGGTTTAAATACTTTCCCCCCTTTATAAATTAAGAGATATGAAAATTCTATGCAGGATCGTGAGAGACACAATATATTGAAAAATCTGACTGAAAGAAGTGGCAGGACGACAGGACACGTGGTAACACATTAGGAAATAAATTCAGTATTACTAGAGGGAATCACTGAGGGCAAAAATGGTAGAGGAAGACAGATTGCAATACATGTAGTTTTTTTTATAGCAACACATCGTATGTATTACATTACAACTACAAACTGGTCTTCGTTTGTCGCGAAGTGGATTTCCTTTTGCAACAGTTTTATTGGGAACGAAAACTTTTTTCATGGTTCATTAAAATAATCTATCTGCTGTACTAATTACATACAAGTATTTAAGGATGTTGGGCGTAAATTTTACTCTGAGATGAAGGGTTGGAAGGGGAGAGGAAATCGTAGCAGTCTGTTACAAATTAATAAGGATAAAATAAGAGAAATTAAATGACGCATAGAGTAACGCCTGGCAATGGAAAAAAGGTCCAAAAATTTCTACTAAACCAACTGCCCGTTTTACACGTTTCACTGTGGAATTTAATCTTTATTATAGCGAAACTCACCCAGTTTGTTAATACTCGGCTTCGCCGTAACTACCAACAGCGCGGATACCAGCAAGTATAAGACGCGCACAGCCATTGCTCCTGCTTAAGTGCTACTAGCAGCAGAGGAAAGAACTCGGTGCCGGTAACAGCAGCTAACTTAAGCTAATTGCTTCTATCAGCCTCTATCTGCCGTTATCGCTATCTGAGGAAGCAGGTCGCCCCTACATGTCGTGCAGTTCCAGGAGCATTACGTCTCGATAAGGTCTGGCTATCATTTCAGAACTTTATAGCTTGGAATATGGCTGAGATAAGACACAAAGACACAAAGGAATTACAAACAATGACTGCGAGTGGGCTTTGGTTTAAATCAGTGGGAAAAGTTGAAAGTTGGTACCAGAGCAGGATTCGAAAAAAATGGTTCAAATGGCTCTGAGCACTATGGGACTTAACATCTGTGGTCATCAGTCCCCTACAACTTAGAACTACTTAAACCTAACTAACCTAAGGACATCACACACATCCATGCCCGAGGCAGGATTCGAACCTGCGACCGCAGCAGTCGCGCGATTCCAGACTGAAGCGTTTAGAACCGCTCGGCCACAGCGGCCGCCAGCAGAATTCGAACTGCGCCATCTGGACGCAGTGGTCATAGTAACTGCACGAAATAACCTAGCAGGTGTCCCGTAAGACCTGCATTTCTCAACTTACCCACATGACACGGATATAGTGCCCCTCGTCCATTATCCTTATTCCTCGCGGTATTTCGCAGATTCCCGTAAGAGCTGGAGCCTGGAATGCATCTGCACTGAAGAGATCATTGGCCGTCCTCGCCTCAATTATATCCATGTCCAGAAGAAGAGACACTACTTTATTGAAATGAGATAAGGAATCAGGGTTACTTGTGAAACGTTAAGTAGCTCTCAAAGTTACGTTTCTGCGTCCTTTGTTTCAGAATTGACATGAACTGCATGAAAATGGTGGCAGACCAGGAGAAGGCGTACTGTGTCATATGGCGCGCCACATACAAATCTGTGACAACGGCAGTGCGAAATCATTGATACCAGGTTGGGAGGGCATCACTGGCAGAAACAAGCCCAATGAGGCAGTTCAGACCCTTTAAAAGGGCAGGCAGTACCAACGAACTTCATCTAAATGGACACCCCCCGCCCCCCCACATCCACCATGAGTTTGAAACAGGTGTTGACAGAGTGCAAGCTGCCATGGCGGTAGTACACGTCCAACTGGAGTCTGAACTTGTGGGAAGTGCTGCTGTATAGGATTCAGAGTAGGGTGGGTGAGCACCGGAAGGGAGGCGATCAAACAAAGTAGTTAATTAAAGAAAATTTGTGATGTATTCTGAATAACAGAGAACAAAATGGCCTTGGCCATGGGCCAGAGGTAGAAGTCGACCGCCTGTCTAAGAGTTCCTTCAATAATAATAAATGAACAGGGAACGAACAAGGTAGCCGTTCAGGTTCGTGAGGCTGGTGGCCGGTCTTGGCGAACAGGGTCTGGGGCAGATGGGGGAAACCGCCAGCTCTGGCTGAAGTCTGGAACGTAAGCGAGAAGAACGACTGCACTCTGTCGTCAAAGACCCTCCAGCGACCACACAACTCACTCCATCTCTGCATCGCCTGTTGATTAATTGGTGGCGTGGGTACTCCAGTTCTTCTGCAGAAATGCTGCACACTGGTGTTTTTTCTGTAATGACTGCTTCTGTGCTGTACAGCAGACAGGCTTATCATGCAGGCACTGATGAAGTTATACTGGGAGAGTAGTTGAAATATTCAATGCAAAACAAAGATTGGAACAAAATTTTGCAAGAAATCGTAAACATCCCTTGACCGCGGTGCCACCCTGTACCCCATTCGCCCTCCCATAAGATTTGGTGCTTACATGTTTACAAAAGTGTGCCAGCCACGCCCTCGAGAAACGTCTTGCTCAGTTAGTGGATGTACAGCCTATGGAAGGACTCTATTACAACAGACTTTCTGCAGTGTTGGAAAGCGATCACGACAGTTGAGTTGGTACAAATTCTCAGAATGTTGTGGAACTGCTCCAAAGCCAAATAATCCGCCAGTGCATGTTAATAGTAACCGTTTAGCGGTAGCATAATGGGTGTTTGCATTGAAAATACCTTCTGCCCATAAATCGCTTTAGGGTTATTGGCATGTAGAAATTCTACATTCACTGTTACTTGTTTATACAGAACCAAAATTTACATTCCGACTCCACCATAAAAAAAAATTACTGACAAAATCGCAGTCTATTAAATGTTGTGGTACCCACTAACAGAAAACATGCGACTTATGTAAAAGGATTCAATTATTCACAATACACAAGTCATTCTATGAAGTAAGACACTTCACTGTTTACTTAAAAAGTTACATCAACAGGATTCACCACTTTAGCACAAAATCTGTTCTCTAGATTTACATAATCAAATTTTTAACATTAAAATTACTTGGAAACCATCAAGCATAAAGGTAGACGTGATCTGACACCCAGGATTAGACACTGGAAGCCTAATACAATGATGAAATAGCATCCTTAAATACCAATACATAATAGTATCTTACTGGGTAAGTAGAAATAATCAATTCACAATGGTAGTTCCTCAGGGCACAGACTACCCGAACATATTAAGAAATTGAGTGTGGTGGTCCAGCAATGATGGCGTGAACATATGAGACAGCGATACAATGATACTGCCGGAGGGGTTTAGCATGACAAAAGACAATAGTCAATAGCTGTGTAGTGTCAGAGGCCACCACCCAGTGGCATCGGCAGAATGGGCGATGGTGACCTCGCCAGCTCAGCAGTACTAGAAACTGCTCCACTGAAAGTTTGTCTGAACTACTCTCAGGCTACTGTGTTGACGAATAAGGCAGATGGCTTGACAAAAATACAGTTCTTAGATAGTAGAAGTAATCACTGAAATATTTATTTACTATGTTGACCCCATTACCCCGGACTACTAGCAGCCATGCCCACATAGAGAGGGATGCGAACAGCAGTGTTTGTCATAATTACGCAAGGCATGATCCGCTTCACTTCAGGCAGGGGGATTACCTTCATAGTCTTGGATGTTATTGAATTTAGCATATGTGAAAATTCAGGATTAAGTAAGAAACATGCATTTTTTTATTTTCTCGAAAAAAATTCCTGCCCCAAGGTACAGGCCTCCAAAGATGATACTGCGATAACCATTTTCAAGATGCAAGTTTCGGAAAAAGTTTTGAAATGATGTATCTCTGTAACAGTTCTAGATATTTTGTTAGAGGTTTTTTTTATTTGAAAGATAATTGCTTTATGATTACAATGGTATCCTCAGTTTGGACATATCTGTCAAAGTTCTTTTACTGTCGCCTTTTGAATAATTTATAATTTACAGAAAAAAAATTATTTTCAGAAATGCCAATCCAGAAAATTTAGATTTTTTTCTGTTGATTAGGACCATGTAGTGCTATATTCTCTGCAAAGGAGAGCTTCCACTTTTCAGTAGGACAAGTTTTATTTTAAAAGATCATTTTTTTAGCTTTTGGGGATAATGTATGTCTTCACTAGTTTCTTACTAAATTCTTTGTTACAATATTTATTTCTACTGTCTCTGGTTCAAAAAATGGCTCTGAGCACTATGGGACTCGACTGCTGTGGTCATAAGTCCCCTAGAACTTAGAACTACTTAAACCTAACTAACCTAAGGACAGCACACAACACCCAGCCATCACGAGGCAGAGAAAATCCCTGACCCCGCCGGGAATCGAACCCGGGAACCCGGGCGTGGGAAGCGAGAACGCTACCACACGACCACGAGATGCGGGCTCTACTGTCTCTGTTCCAGTTATTTGTTATATCTTTCCTCGTTGCAATTATTTCTTTCCACTTGCATTGTTGCAGATATTTCTTTTACTTCGTTGTAGTTTCTTGTCGGTTTTTTGTTGTGGTTGTTCATTGCAGGATTTTGTACTGTAGTTGTTCAGTGCTAATTTCTTTACTGAAGAGGCTTCTAAGAAATCTCATACGATCCAGTGAGTTATGTGTTTACATGAGGAATTTGCCAGTTGACACAGCTGCAGTGTGTTTTGTGAAAAGCACTGTTTGAAATGTCTTCAGACTGGGGCCACAGGAGAGTGAAGTGTGCCGACTATTTGCAAATCCATAAAAGAGTGATATATAAGACAAACAAAAGAACAGACTTTGTTCAGGTTGGGAATAAGTGTTCTCATTTGAAGACTCTGTTTCAAAAAGTTAAGATGTTTCCAATGACGACTTTTTGTGCTATAAATGTTTTGACAGAATAACAACAGTGATAGGTAAAGCCTCCTATGGTGCAGATGATGCAGATTTTGCATCAATAGAGGAAGAATTAAATACCCTGAAGCAGTCAACTACAGAAGTCAGTCCTGTTGAGAACCCGTGGTCAGTGAAGTCGAGTCGTATGCTCTATGCATCAAGAAAGCGCAGAGAAATTACTAAAGCTATGGATGAATACACTACAGAAAAACTGACCACACTCTTCAAAGTAGAAATTCCATCTTCAGAACGAAATGAACCAAAGCATCCTTACACCTGTTGCCAGGAATTTGTCACAAGTATCAATTCAGCTGTTGAATGCTGTGCATCCTACAGTGAACAGGTGCAAGTTTTAACTATTATTCCAGAGACATTTTCAGAGAAAACAATTTTGAACCACGTTCCATCAGTATCAAAGTACATGGTAGACAAATCAAGAAATGTGAGGTCTGTAAAAGTAGTCTTTGGAAGACCATATCCCTATTATTATGGTCATCCTACAGAAGTGGCTCAAGTTCAAATAGTGCCGTCATTTTACCTAGAAGATAAATGGGACTGTTCTTGCCATAGTGCCAACAAAAAAGACGCTATAACTGTAACAGTTGAAGGTCTAAATTTGTGAAAGTGAAGATGTACATGACTCGCTCTATTAAAGAAACTTTTTCAATTTATAATAACAACTATGCTACTTCACATATTGGAAGATCAAAATTTTATGCACTACGACCTAAGTGGGTAGTTCCACACCAAACTACAGAAGTTTGCTTATGCGTGTACTTTGTGAATTTTGAATTTTTGTGTGGAACTTTAAAGAACGAACTGAAGAATGTGACATATAGCATCTTGGTTGAGCGTGTGAAGTCGCCGGCCGGTGTGGCCGAACGGTTCTAGGCGCTACAGTCTGGAACCGCGCGACTGCTGCGGTCGCAGGTTCGAATCCTGCCTCGGGCATGGATGTGTGTGATATCCTTAGGTTAGTTAGGTTTAAGTAGTTCTAAGTTCTAGAGGACTGATGACCTCAGCAGTTAAGTCCCCTAGTGCTCAGAGCCATTTTTGAACCGTGTGAAGTCATTAGTAGTTTGCAACATAAAGCGAGAGACTTGTTTGTTTCAAGAACGTGGTGACTGCCCTGGAAAGGGAGGACTGTCTTTACAGACACTTTGCTAGGAAGACGTAGCAGACAGTTCTGCACAAACTACATATGCGACATAGGAGAACAATAAATTAATTAAGAAAAGTGTTGCCTTTGACAGTTTCATTGATGAACTTGGTAAATTGTCAATGAAACCAGTAACATACCATCGTCTGAAGAAATTGCAGCAACAACACACTGCAGAAGTGAAAGGGTGTGTACAGGTTGAAGAACTATGTTTAGTGCGTCACGGTGATTTTGTTGAGAACTCGTCTGTAATACTCTCATAAGCAGTACAGGTTGCAGTTTTTACAAGAGTGAAATACACACATCAAAACAGTTTTGCATCACCTCAGTTCCCAAGAAGACAGACGTTGACTGTGGGTACTGTATCACAGACGCAGTCCCTTTGACTGTTCAGAGATGTCGGTTACCCGCCCCCCCTCCCCCCCACTCCCCCCTAAAAGGTGCGCCTATTAGACGGAGAGGGTCCGACAGCCGATCAGTTCCAGTTCCAGTCACTCCACCAGGAAGGAGGTACATGGCAACCACGCCTAGACGATCAATACCGCGGTTCGGACATGGAGGAGATACAAAGAGACAGGAACTGTCGATGACATACCTCACTCAGGTCGCCCAAGGGCTACTGCTGCAGTGGATGACTGCTACCTACGGATTCTGGCTCGGAGGAACCCTGACAGCAACCCCACCATGTTGGATAATGCTTTTCGTGCAGCCACAGTACGTCGTGTTACGGCTCAAACTGTGCGCAATAGGCTGCAACTTCATTCCCGACGTCCATGGGGAAGTCCGTCCATCTTTCCAACCACGACACCATGCAGCGCGGTACAGATGGGTCCAACAACATGCCGAATGGACCGCCGATGATTGCCATCAGGTTCCCTTCACCGATGAGTGTCGCATATGCCTTCAACCACACAATCGTCGGAGACATGTTTGGGGGCAACCTGATCAGGCTGAATGTCTTAGACACATTTTCCAGCGAGTGCAGCAAGGTGGAGGTTCCCTGCTGTTTTGGGGTGGCATTATGTGGGGCCGACGTACGCCGCTGGTGGTCACAGAAGGTGCCGTAACGGCCGTACGATACGTGAATGCCATCCTTGAGTGATAGAGCAACCAAATCGGCAGTATACTGGCGAGGCATTCGTCTTCATGGACGACAACTTCGCGCCCCCATCGTGCATTTCTTGTGAATGACTTCCTTCAGCGTAACGACATCGCCCGACTAGAGTGGCAAGCATACTCTCCAGACATGAACACTATCGAACATGCCTGGGATAGATTGAAAAGGGCTGCTTATGGACGACGTGACCACCAACCCCTCTGAGGGATTCACGCCGAATCGCCGTTGAGGAGTGGGACAATCTGCTTTGATGAACTTGTGGATAGTATGCCACGACGAATACAGGCATGCATCAATGCAAGAGGACTTTCTACTGGGTATTAGAGGTACCAGGGTGTACAGCAGTCTTGACCACCACCTCTGAAGGTCTTGCTGCATGGTGGTACCACATGCAATATGTGGTTTTGATGAGGAATAAAAAGGGCGGAAATGATGTTTTTATCGATCTGTATTCCAATTTCCTGTACAGCTTCTGGAACTCTCAGAACCGAGGTGATAACTTTTTTGAGGTGTGTATTTACTCAAGCCTTTAAATGAAGTGATAGAGGATATCAGGTTGATTTGGGCGTATATTCTGAAACCAAATGCTGTGAAAGCATGCCACTCCGAACTGTTAATGGCTAATGGCGAGTCAACAAGGAGAAACATGGGTTTTTGCTCCATGTTCATATATATTACTAGCATAATGAGCTGGTCTCATTGACCATATTATGGACATTGTTAGCTGCCACTTCGCCTTGTCACCAGAGAGAAGGTGTTGGACTGGCTAACACTACGTATGTTCAGATTTATCACTGACGTATAAATTCCAGTTTCGATCTGGAACTACAGTTGCTGATTTGTGATGTTGAGTGCGATAATCACCTTCTCCCGAGTTTCGACAGCTGCAGGAACCTACACTATATGATCAAAAGCTCCAGGACACTTACTAGTGGACATTAATATTGGGTATGTCCTACCTTTGCTTTTATGACTGACTGATCTCTGCTGGGCACATTGTTAATGAGGTGTCTGAAAGTCTGTGAAGGAATGGCGGTCAGTTCTTCCTTATGAGTCGAAACCAGGAAGAGTAGTGATGTAGGACACTGGGATCTGAAGTAGACGTTCTGACTCATCACAGAGAGTGACAGTGGGTCCAGGTCGGGACTATAGGCATCCTTTTCAGATTAGTTATTGTCCACAAACTTTTGGTACAGATAAACTGTCATATGGCAGGGGGCATTGTCACACTGATGCAATGATCGTGTCTGAACACTTTCTACATTGTCTGCAGTACACAAAGCTTCTAAATGTATTCCACGTTTGTGTTCCTCCGACAGAATTTTCTTAAGCGCTATAATGGAACCAAATCGTCCCTACGCAAAACACCTGTATACCATAACGTCACAACCTCAATATCTCACTGCACATGGTGGCACGTAATGTTCTCTGAGCTGAAAACGATAGCTTCTGCCATCGAATGTATCAGGATGACCAAATGTAGCGGGATGACACCAAATGTCGTGTGTGGTTGCCAGGAGCTGCCTTATTAAAACTCGGCGAGGACTTCCGAAATGATTTATTGTTTTTTATCTACAGTGCCCCGTTCACCTCAGTCTGTATCACAGTGGCGGATGTTGTGTAAGCGCAGAAGACCACGTGAACACCCAAACTTTAGACATCTTGCGGACATATTGGTTATTTTTCTTCTCATGCTGCTAAACGCAATATAGATGCGATAATCATAAATGCACGGAACTTAATCTACTGCGCTATGCTACATTCTACTCCTGTAGACTCCATGAAACTTGTGATTCTTCAATTTCTCCATGCGTATTTTATGACGAAATAAATTTCGGGTGAACAGCCTGGTATGAGTGTGCATAGGACACAATATTTCGGCAATATTCTAAAGATGTACCCATTGCTGACATCATTAGCACAGTGGAACAAACAGCTGCTCGACTTCCACCTGAAGCTGCTGAACAAGTTCGTCGCGAAACCTGCAGAGCTCTAACCAAAACAAAGCTAATGAAACCGAACATCTCTTACAGGGAGAGGGCCGCCATACGGGAGCTAAGAGAAGATCCAGACATAGTAATATTACCTGCAGACAAGGGCAACGCAACAGTGATCCTATCCCGACAAGATTATGCTGAGAAGATGCGGGGCCTAGTTGGTGACAGTGCATACCGCAAGATTGACACCGATCCTACCAAGAGGGTCGAGAGAAAGACTCTGGCGCTTCTCAAGGATTCTGGCTTCCCTGACGAGATTACCAAGAAGCTACGCCCGAGGGCTGCTGTTCCTCCTAGACTTTACAGCTGCCGAAGGTGCACGAGGAATCGATTCCGTTACGTCCCATTGTCAGCAATATTGGTGCCCCAACGCACCTTCTCGCCAAGCACCTCAAACAACAGCTTAGCCCTTACGTTGGGAGATGTATACACCATATCCATAACTCCGTGGATTTCCTGGGACGCATCAACAAACTTGCGCTTAAGGAATCTGACATACTGGTGAGCTTCGACGTGGTATCTCTATTCACTAAAGTTCCGTTACAAGAATCCTTGGAACTCATCAGCCAGAAATTTAACGAAGAGACCACCAACCTTTTCAGACATGTCCTGACATCAACTTACATCTTATTTGACGGTGAATACTACGAACAGACAGAAGTAGTAGCCATGGGGAGTCCACTCTCACCCGTTGTCATAAATATGTACATGGAACATTTCGAGGAGGAAGCTCTTGAATCAGCACATCTAAAACCCACCTGTTTCTTTAGATATGTGGATGATACCTTCGTTATCTGGCCACATGGAAGAGATAAACTGGCAGATTTCCTCACACATCTCAACTACAGACACGAGAATATTAAGTTCACCACAGCGATCGTGTGAGACCCAACTCGCTTTATTTGTTCATGAGACCCAGAAAATATTAGATACAGGCTCCCAGGTAGATGCTATTTTCCTTGACTTCCGGAAGGCGTTCGATACAGTTCCGCACTGTCGCCTCATAAACAAAGTAAGAGCCTACGGAATATCAGACCAGCTGTATGGCTGGATTGAAGAGTTTTTAGCAAACAGAACACAGCATGTTGTTATCAATGGAGAGACGTCTACAGACGTTAAAGTAACCTCTGGCGTGCCACAGGGGAGTGTTATGGGACCATACATTTTCACAATATATATAAATGACCTAGTAGATAGTGTCGGAAGTTCCATGCGGCTTGTCGCGGATGATGCTCTAGTATACAGAGAAGTTGCAGCATTAGAAAATTGTAGCGAAATGCAGGAATATCTGCAGCGGATAGACACTTGGTACAGGGAGTGGCTACTGACCCTTAACATAGACAAATGTAATGTATTGCGGATACATAGAAAGAAGGATCCTTTATTGTATGATTATATGATAGCGGAACAAACACTGGTAGCAGTTACTTCTGTAAAATATCTGGGAGTATGCGTGCGGAACGATTTGAAGTGGAATGATCATATAAAATTAATTGTTGGTAAGGCGGGTACCAGGTTGAGATTCATTGGGAGAGTCTTTAGAAAATGTAGTCCATCAACAAAGGAGGTGGCTTACAAAACACTCGTTCGACCTATACTTGAGTATTGCTCATCGGGTTGACGGAGGAGATAGAGAAGATCCAAAGAAGAGCGGCGCGTTTCGTCACAGAGTTATCTGGTAACCGTGATAGCGTTACGGAGATGTTTAGCAAACTCAAGTGGCAGACTCTGCAAGAGAGGCGCTCTGCATCGCGGTGTAGCTTGCTCGCCAGGTTTCGAGAGGGTGCGTTTCTGGATGAGGTATCGAATATATTGCTTCCCCCTACTTATAGCTCCCGAGGAGATCACTAATGTAAAATTAGAGAGATTCGAGCGCGCACGGAGGTTTTCAGACAGTCGTTCTTCCCGCGAACCATACGCGACTGGAACAGAAAGGGAGGTAATGACAGTGGCACGTAAAGTGCCCTCCGCCACACACCGTTGGGTGGCTTGCGGAGTATAAATGTAGATGTAGATGTAGAGATCGAAACGGATGGGATGCTCCCTTTCCTAGATGTTTTGATTAGAATATGAGCTGACGGCACTTTGGGCCACAGTGTGTGTAGGAAAAAGACGCACAACGATTTGTACCTTCATGTGGACAGCTGCCACCACCCGGCACAAAAGGATGACGTGCTCAAAACTCTTGTACACAGAGCTCACGCCATTTCCGACAGGGAAAGTCTGCAACAATAATTGGACCATCTGAAGACCGTGTTTCGGAGGAACGGTTACAAGGAAGGGCAAATTCGGAAGGCTCTACATCCCACACCTGCAGCACCGGCGGAAACTGGGGATGAACCTCAGGAGGAGGCGGCCTTGGCTGTTATTCCGTTTAGTGGGGCCTTATCCGGAAAAATTGGCCGCATTTTACGTAAACACCAAGTGAAAACCATCTTCCGTCCTCCAAGCAAAACCAAGAGCCTATTTGATAGTGTCAAGGACAACCTTGGTCTACGTAAATCAGGGGTTTATCAGATACCTTGCCAATGCGGTAGTGTATACATAGCGCAGACCGTTCGTACGATTGAGGACCGATGCCGAGAACATTAACGGCACACTAGACTGCAACAGCCCAGTAAGTCGGCAATCGCTGAGCATTGCCTGTCGGAACCCCACAGCATGGATTATGACCAAATCAAAGTCCTGACACAGACTTCCAAATACTGGGACGGTGTTATCAAAGAAGCCGTAGGGATCAGAGTAAGGGAGCCACAACTAAATCGTGACAGCGGTTACATCCTTAGCAAGGCGTGGGGACCCACGATCACCCGGATTAAGAAGAAAAAGGATATTTCCCAGAGTGTACCAACTTCGGGGCAGGAGGGAAGAATAACCGGCAGACCCTCCTGAACGAAAAGACATAGGACGCAGCGCCCAGACGGTGGGGAAACGGACGCTGCACCTGGACCGCGTGCGGGGCGCGGACCGCACCTGATGATGGCAACGTGGTCGATTGCCGAAATATTGTGTCCTATGCACACTCATACCAGGCGGTTCACCCGAGATTTATTTCGTCCATGAAACTTCACATCAGAGTCTTGAGCACACCTTCAGTTGTGAATGTTTTAAGGAGATTTTCCGCAAGCACAACTGGCGTGACGTAATTATCTTATGGGCCAAATACACACGCATTTGATAAACAATGTGCATTGTTATAGGTGTGCACATCTAGCCCTTAGCACTCAACTACAAGCTTATGTCAGTGCCACCAGGTGGTAGCACACTGGAGAAGATTCGCTGCCCATTAATACTGCTAGACGGCAGAACACTCGTCAGATATGCCAAATCACTCACTATATAGTGAAATTAGATCGGACGTCAGTTTACAGTGTGTTTGAAAAAGAGATCCGTAGTTTTAATGTGTCATAGAATACGTACAAAGTGAAATACACTATTCTTCTAGTTTGTGGTGTTTGATTCATCAACTCTCCAAGTTTTGCTCCTGTGCAGTTGGCAGGTCTGCTTGACCTTGAGACGGCACCAGTTTTTTTTCCTGTTTTCCCTCAGTTAACTCCAGGCATGCATGCACTGAAGTGCAGACCAACTTAGCAACTATGTCTACTCTGCAACAGAAAGCGCAGTGTGTTATTTGGCTTGTGAAAACTGAGGCAGAGCATCCACATGAAGTCATTCAGCATCAACGAGACTCACCCAAAGTTAATGTCTGGTGCGGTTTGATGGAAGATCGTGTGATTTGTCCTTTCATTTTTGTAGGAAAAACAATAAATGGGAACGTTTGCTGTGGCATGTTGACAGTGTACGTCCTTCCCCAAATGAATGATATTGAGATGGAAAAGCCGCACCTCATTACAGTAACAATGTGCAGCGACTCTTGACATTCGCTTTCCAGGAAGGTGGATAGGCCACCACGAAGCCCAGACTTATCCCCACTGGATTTTTTCTTTTGGGACCACATGAAAAATGTTGTGTACAGTAAAAAGATCAAAGACATCAATCACTTACGGGAAAGAATCGTCGCAGCCGTTGAGACAGTTACACCTGAAATGTTGGTGAATACATGACGAGAAGTGTAATATCGTCACGACGTGTGAGGGCAACAAATAGATCCCACACTGAAGTCTACTAACATTAAACAAAACTTGAAGGAATTCTCTTTCATGATATGTACACATAGATGTAATTTTTCACTAATTTCCCCATTAAATTTGAACTGAAGTTATTTCTTTTCCAAACATGCTATTTTGTGGGATTCTGTATGAGATATAGTATATTAAGTTTTGGATTTTATCATATAGTAATCCATTTGAGGTGGTCAGAACCACAAAGCACATCATCGTCTTTTGTGAGACTGTAGCATTTATTCGTGCTTCTGACATCTGTTGATCTTATGATGGGTCAGGTTTACCTATGCTGTAGGCCCACAATTTCACACATAGTTATCTGAATCTAAAACCCTGTGACCACCTAGAATATATATCCACAAGCTGCCACTGTTCGAATGACCTTTATAGATTTGTTACTCACGTGACATCAAAAGACAAGTGCACATTCGAGGTGACATAGCCTATCCAGGATATCCATTCTTCTCTTACTGCTAATCCACTAACTACATAATAGCCCCCATCTCCTATTCAACTGGCTTCGCCTGTTACAACACATAGCAGTCAGTCCCGCATTGCATGGGGATGTCCAGATACTTTTGATCAGGTAGCACATTTATGTGATAGAGTGCAGAGGTGTTGCACATCGTGATGCGTAGACTTGTTTGTGATGACACACAGAAGATAGATATCCAGACATCTTCATCTTCATTCTTTCTGAGAGTTTGCCACATTATGCAGCGTATTCCATTTCCTTCTACCTTGCATGGCCCGGTGCTACATCGCACGCCTGAATTTGTCGTTCCAATGTAGCCAGGGTCTTCCTCTTTACCTGTGTCAAGGAGGTCCCTAGAGCCACATTTTAGTAGGCTATCTGTCCTCTGGTATTCTTCTAAGATGTCCATGCCGTTTATTCTCAGTTCTGTCTAGAATATCTTTTGTAACTCCCATATGTTTTCGTAGCACGTCATTCCTTATTTCGTCTGTACTTGTTACTTCAGAACTTCATCTCCAAAACTCCATTTCCATTGCCTTCAGTTTCTTCTCATTGTCCCTGGATATTTACCACAGTTCCGCACCATACAGACCAATGCTCTTAATGATGATTTCGTAGATCGTCTTAGTGTAGTTTTATTCTAAATAATGGAGTGTTAATATTTAACTCCCACCTTTTCCTTTCCCATTCTGTGCTTTGTTTCCTCGTTGCATCCATCTTTTCCCGAAATAACTGTCGCTAAATATTTGTATGAATGGCTACACTTTTCTATAGATCCATCATCCATAACAAGGCCCGTTCTGTACCTCGTATAACCAAGTATTCAATTTTTGTAAAGTTAGTTTCCATGCCCCACGTCTCATACTGCTCTTCAAGCATTCTCAGCATATCAGACACATCCTCCTCTTCCTCGGCGAAGATGATCTTGGCAAAATTTTGGGTGAACAGGATGTTGTCACCTAATTTCATTCTCATGTTTTTGCACTTCCTCTTCCCATTTTACAGTGTCCAGACTTTTTGCAAGAAAAGCACTCTGCGTCACAGCATATGTAGTGGAGCTCGTCGTAGCTCTCAGGTGCACGACTCCGACAGATGCAGTGCCTGAGCACGTGTTGACAACATCGTGGCGGATGTGCGATCTTTGTGGGTAGTCGCCTGGGCAGAAGGCCGACAGAGGCTTCGGAAGTCAGTGCCAGGGCAGTATAAGTGGAACAAAGCTACGTCTTAATTCCCAGAATACCACATGAAGCTGGGCTCCGAGAGCACGAAGATGCAGTCTGCCCACCTGTTGATTGTTGTTTACTACGTCGACTACAGACCGATTAAAATTACATCATAGTTGACATTTCATCCGTTGGAGCTGTTTTCCTCCAATCAGAGCTCTCAACGTCACACCCGAATAGTTCGGCATCGCCAAACTGCCACAAAAGTTGGTCAGTTCACTTCCAATTCCTCGCCTGAGATTCTTTCTTGATGTCTTTGGGTCCCGAATCGTGAGTTTAAATTCAGCGCTGACTATCCCGTCGCCTGCTACAGTTATGTCACTGGTCACTTATAATCAGCTGTTGACAGAAGTACCTTGCACCGGCCACCCCTAACATTGTTCCGCATTACACATTAATAGCATTACATCTACATCTACATGATTACTCTGCAATTCACATTTAAGGTCTTGGCAGAGGGTTCATCGAACCACAATCATACTATCTCCCTACCATTCCACTCCCGATCAGCGCGTGGGAAAAACGAACACCTAAACCTTTCTGTTCGAGCTCTGATTTCTTTTATTTTATTTTCATGATCATTCCTACCTATGTAGGTTGGGCTCAACAAAATAGTTTCGCATTCGGAAGAGAAAGTTGGTGAATGAAATTTCGTAAATAGATCTCGCCGCGATGAAAAACGTCTTTGCTGTAATGACTTCCATCCCAACTTGCGTATCATATCTGCCACACTCTCTCCCCTACTACGCGATAATAGAAAACGAGCTGCCCTTTTTTGCACCCTTTCTATGTCCTCGGTCAATCACACCTGTTAAGGATCCCACACCGCGCAGCAATATTCTAACAGAGGACGAACGAGTGTAGTGTAAGCCGTCTCTTTAGTGGACTTGTTGCATCTTCTAAGTGTCCTGCCAATGAAACGCAACCTTTGGCTCGCCTTCCCCACAATATTATCTATGTGGTCTTTTCAACTGAAGTTGTAGCGAAGTGACTTGCCGTGTTTCTGTGCAGTAGCCGGCGGCCGATGCAACACCGTAGCAACAAATGCAGACGTCAAGTATCAAGTAATTTTAAACTGACTGTAATAAACATGGTACCTATGGCCACAACCTTTTCATAGACTTTCTGTGCTTAAGAAGCAGTTGAAGAAGATGCTGCTTAGTGCAACGCTTCACTGAGTATTGCTCATCTCTCTGAGCTCTTACCAACTGTGATTAATAAAAGAGACAGGGAAGAGCCAACAAACAGCGGCGAGTCTCATCACGATGATGTTTAGTAAGCACAAGAGCTTTACGAAGATGCTCAAGGAATTTCAGTGGCAGACCTTAAAAGAGATTCGCTTTCTATCATGGAAACGTTTACTACTGAAATTCCGAGAGAGTACTTGCTGGTATGAGTCGGGTAAAATATTTCTTCTTCTCATGTAAACTGACAGAAAATAAATCGCAACACCGAGAAGGGGTTTTGCGACGTAAACGAACTTTGGTAGGCGTGTTTCTAGATTTGGATGGTGACCTCTACCACATACTGTGGTATGAATGGGACAGTTCTCAAATGGTTTAAATCAAACCTAACTGGAAGAGTGCAGAAAGTTGAAATAAACAGTTCGCATAACATCCAAAAAACGGTTGATTTCTCAAACTGGGGAACAATCAAGAAATGGGGTGCCACGAGGTTCGATCTTGGGTCCTCTGCTGTTAATATATATTAATGACTTGCCATTCTATATTCACGAAGATGCAAAGCTGGTATTTTTTGCCGATGATACAAGTATAGCTATCACACCCAACAGACAAGAATTAACTGTTGAAATTGTAAACGATGTTTTTAAGAAAATCATTAAGTGGTTCTCTGCAAATGGGCTCTTATTAAACTTTGACAAAACCCAGTATATACAGTTCCACACAGTAAATGGAATGACACCATTAGTAAATATAGACTTCGATTAGAAATCGGTAGCTAAGGTAGAATATTCAAAATTTCTAGGTGTATGCATTGATGAGGGGTTGAACTGGAAAAAACACACTGAGGATCTGCTGAAACGTTTGAGTTCAGCTACTTATGCTATTAGGGTCATTGCAAATTTTGGCGATATACATCTGAGTAAACTAGCTTACCATGCCTATTTTCATTCTCTGCTTTCGTATGGCATCATATTCTGGGGTAACTCATCATTGAGTAAAAGTGTGTTCATTGCAGAAAAGTGTGTAATCAGAATAATTTCTGAAGTTCATCTAAGATCATCCTGCAGACACTTATTTAAAGAGCTAGAAATCTTCACTGTAGCCTCACAATATATATATTCACTTATGAAATTTGTTATCGACAATCCGAAGGAATTCAAAAGTAATAGCAGTGTACATGGCTACAACACTAGGAGAAAGGTTAAATCTAACTTTGGCTCAGAAGGGTGTAAATTCTGCTGCCACAAAAGTCTTTGGTCACTTACCTAATAGCATCAAAAGTCTGACAGATAACCATATAGCATTTAAAAGAAAATTAAAAGAATTTCTTAATGGCAACTCCTTCTACTCATTAGATGAATTTTTGGATATAGTAAGAGGGAAATTTCCCAACCCCCACAAAAAATTGAGTGTCTTTTAATATTTTGTGTAATGTAATATCTTGTATAGACACGTTCCACATCATTACGAAGTGTCGTATACATGATATATGGAACAAGTACTAATCTAATCTAATTTCGTGCCAGTCGCACAAGATTGGCGCCTGGCGCTAACAAGGGAACCTCCCCATCGCACCCCCCTCTGATTTAGTTATAAGTTGGCACAGTGGACAGGCCTTGAAAAGCTGAACACAGATCAATCGAGAAAACAGGAAGAAGCTCTGTGGAACTATAAAAAAAATAAGCAAGATTATACAAACTGAGTAGTCCATGTGCAAGATATGCAACATCACGGATACTATGAACTCAGGAGCGCCGTGGTCCCGTGGTTAGCGTGAGCAGCTGCGGAACGAGAGGCCGTTGGTTCAAGTCTTCCCTTGAGTGAGAAGTTTAATTTTTTTATTTTCAGTTTATGTGACAAACTCTTATGTTTTCATCACTTTTTTGGGAATGATTATCACATCCACAAGAAAACCTAAATCGGGCAAGGTAGAAGAATCTTTTTACCCATTCGCCAAGTGAACAAGTTAGGTGTGTCGACAACATATTCCTATCATGTCACGCACATGCCGTCACCAGTGTCGTATGGAATATATCAGATGTGTTTTCCTGTGGAGGAATCGGTTGACCTATGACCTTGCGATCAAATGTTTTCGGTTCCCACTGGAGAGGCACGTCATTTCGTCTACTAATCGCACTGTTTTGCAGTGCGGTCGCAAAACATAGACACTAAACTTATTACAGTGAACAGAGACGTCAATGAACGAACGGACAGATCATAACTCTGCGAAAATAAAGAACGTAAACTTTTCACTCGAGGGAGGACTTGAACCAAGGACCTCTCCATCCGCAGCTGCTCACGCTAACCACGAGAGCACGGCGCTGGTGAGCTCGCAATATCCTTGATGTTGCATATCTTGCACATGGACTACTCAGTTTTTATATTTTGCTTATTTTTTCCATAGTTCCACACAACTTCTTCCTGTTTTCTCGATTGATCTGTGTTCAGTTTTTCAAGGCCTATCCACTGCGCCAACTTATAACTAAACCAGAGGGGGGTGCGATGGGGAGGTTGCCTTGTAAGTAGCACCTCTTTGAGGATGCAAATCAGATTTGTTTCAAATACGCGCTGTAATGGTCGTCAGCGTTAGTTGCCTCTGATATTAGACATTGTGAGTTGGTTAGTCAAGAATGGCTTTAAGGCGCCAAAGACGCCATTATCAACACCTCACTGAGTTTGAACGAGGCCGTGTAATACGGCTACGAGAGGGCGAATGTTCCTACTGCGATACTGCAGAAAGACACGCCAGGAATGTAGTCACGGTACATGATTGCTGGCAGTGGTGGTCGCGACAGTGTACACCCGCAAGAACTCTGGGCTCCGGGCGGCCACATGCCACTCCCGAAATGGAACACCGTCGTGTTTGGCAAATTGCTCTTTCTCATCGTACTGCATCTGCAGCGGCAGTCTGAGCAGCAATTGACACCACAGTGACACAACGAACTTTTACAAAACAGTTACTGCAGGGAAAGCATTGCACTGTCACCAAACCATGGTCATGCGAGAGCTCATTGGAGGGCAGGATGTAGGGGAAGTCGGGGCAAGATGGGGAAGTTAACTTTAAACCCTTACGAAAGGGACAAAAACAAATTCAAATAGGTTTGATTGTCATTTGTTTATTTAACCATCGATTTACAATAGCATGCCAAGAAACCTGCAAACTTGTTACATTTAGTTAGAAATATCTCGATTTGAAACATAAACTACCAATTCCCCATCTTGCCCCATATGTGGGGTAAGATGGGGAACTAGCACGAATTCATCTCTAAAGCTCAAATAAGGACTGGTATAACGAAATCATGTGACAATAAGGTTTCGAAACATGGTTCTGCGAGTTGAAGAATCAAGTATTACGTTTTATTTAGACCTCTTACTTTGACATAGTACACAAGTGTGGACAGCCTCGTCATCATCACTTTCTGTCCCTGCACAAGTGTCGTGGGCACCCCGACGCTGAAACACATATTTCTGTGGCACTTTGAGCTGTCGAGCAGCCCTGAAAGAACCCGTATGACCTTCCATAACAGCATTTACAGCGCCTTCCATTGACCCCAATGACCAATCTTTCCTAGACGTTTGTCGCCGATACTTGCGAACCATCTGAAATAAAATACGTGGAACGTACTATTGAGTCAGATCATTCCTGGTAATCTATATTATACAGTAAATACCATATTTCCAATAGTCAGTCGTTAAAGCATGGCAAGAATACTGACATTGCAGGTTTTGTGTGTTTTTATTCACCGTATAGCCTAAGGCATACTTTGTAATAAATTAGGAAAGTGTTGGAATAACGAATACCATTCTATTTACAATTGTATTCAACGTATAATGTACGTGTTTAAAACCCGCAGCGAGGTAAACACATGAGACGATAAGAACGTAATGGTTGGACAAATAGTAGGGGCAAGACAGGGATGCTCCCCATCTTGCCCCAGCCCGTCTTGCCCCCTACCATGCTGTCAGGTTATGTTACGCCTACATGAACACTATGCATTGAACACTGACTACTGACACAGCAGTTTACTGTTAATAAGACGTACTATTCAGTGCTACATATACAGTCTGGACAAATGTTCACGAAACACTTGTTTTAGGACCTCGAAAGGTGTAAAACATTGCAGATCAGTATAACAATTGTACGTACCTTGAAAAGCTCACAGAAACCGCCGCGAAACTAAGGTTCAGCAATGTCAACACACTGGGACCTGTGTATTGATGATGTTGACGTAGCTATCCATAGATGGCAATACTCTAACTGCAGCTTATATCCCTTCCCCGTCTTACCCCACCTCCCCGTCTTGCCCCGCCTTCCCCTAGTCCCTTTGCAATTTCTAATGAAAACTGTTTCAGCCTCGGTGGCATCGATGGCCGTGTATTGGTTACAAGGAGGCCATGCGAGACACAATTGGCCTACAACTGGGGTTATGATATGGAATGCGATTTCGCATGACAGCAGGAGCGCCTTCGTGGTTATCGCACGCTTCCTGACTGAAAATCTGTGCATCAGTCCCGTGATACGACCCATTGTGCTGCCATTCGTGAGCAGCATCCCAGGGGTTGCTTTCCAACAAGATAACATTTGGCCAAGATTCTCTACGTATTGTCCACATACTTCCCCGGCCCACCGATGTGGCCGAGCCGTTCTAGGCACTTCAGTTTGGAACCGTGCGACCGCTACGGTCGCAGGTTCGAATCCTGCCTCGGGCATGGATGTATGTGATGTCCTTAGGTTGGCTAGGTTTAAGTAGTTCTAAGTTCTAGGGGACTGATGACCTCAGATGTTAAGTCCCATAGTGCTCAGAGCCATTTGAACCATACTGCCCCAGCTTACATTAACCTGTGGTCTTACAGCGTTAATCACTTACATATGTTACCTGGACGGATGTAAAACTGAAATTTCATTGTTGTTGTGGTCTTCAGTCCAGAGACTGGTTTGATGCAGCCCTCCATGCTGCTCTATCCTGTGCAAGCTTCTTCATCTACAAGTAACTATTGCAGCCTACATCCTTCTGAATCTGCTTAGTGTGTTTATCTCTTCGGCTCCCTCTACAATTTTTATCTTCCACACTCCCTCCAATACTAAACTGATGATGCCCTGATGCCTCTGAACATCTCCTACCCCCATCGATCCATTCTTCTAGTCAAGTTTTGCCACAAATTTCTCTTCACCCCAATTCTAATCAGTACCTCCTCATTAGTTACGCGGTTTACCCATCTAATCTTCAGCATTCTTCTGTAGCAACACATTTCGATAGCTTGTCTTCTTGTCTAAACTAATTATCGTCCATGTTTCACTTCCATACTAATGCTTTCGAAAAAGACTTCCACATACTTAAATCTATACTCGATGTTAACAAATTTCTCTTCTTCAAAAAGGCTTTCTTTGCCATTGCCAGTCTAAATTTTATATCGTCTCTACTTCGACCATTATCAGTTACTTTGGTTCCGAAATAGCAATACTTATCCACTGCTTTAAGTGTCTCTTTTCATAATCTAATTGTCTCAGTATCACCTGATTTAATTAAACTACATTCCATTACATTTTGCTTTTGTTGATGTTCATCTTATATCCTCCTTTCAAGACACTAACTATTCCGTTCAACTTCTCTACCAGGTCCTTTGCTGTCTCTGATAGAGTTACAATGTCATCGATAAACCTTGAGATTTTTATTTCTTCACCATGGATTTTAATTCCTGCTCCAAATATTTCTTTTGTTCCCTTTACTGCGTGCTCGACATACAGACAGAATAACATTGGGGAGAGGCTACAACCCTGTCTCACTCCCTTCCCAACCACTGATTCGCTATCATGCCCCTCGACTGTTGTAACTGCCAGCTGGTTTCTGTACATATTGTAAACAGCTGTATTTGATTCTTTCCACCTTCGGAGTTTGAAAGAGAGTATTGCTATTAACATGGTCAAAAGCCTTCTCTAAGTCTACAAATGGTAGAAACGTAGGTTTGGCCTTCCTTAATCTATCTTATAAGATACTGTATTAATTATTTCTTGGTGTTGCGATTTTGTTTCCGTCAGTGTACACTTTGCACAATGAATACAACGGGAAAGCCCGTCAAGTTAGAGTTAATACGGAAGTGCATCGACGCGACATGCGCGAATGGATCGGGGAAGAAGGGGTACCAGATGTGGGCCTAAACTAACGGCCAGCCTTGTCGTTATCGGCTCGCGGTTTTTGTGCGTCCGTATCTTGAGGGCCTCCACCCACTTCCCCTGTCCACTAGAGACGTTACGATGGTGAGCTGCTTCGCTGTGACACTTTGTTTCCTCGTGTGTGGCCTCGACAGCGGGCCAAAAACAGCTCATCTGGGGCCTGAACTGCGGCCCAGCCGTGCCGTTATCGGCTCGCGGTTTTTGTCCGTCCGTATCTTGAGTGCCTCTCACCCACATTCCTGTTGCACGTCCTATCTCTAGTGCCAGGAGGAAAACAGAAGGGCAGCCCATCCAGTGTCCAAGTGAGATGCTTATCGGCACATGGCGGACAATAATTGTGTATTCTGTACGAACTGTGATCCTCTTTCACTCATAATTCCTGCTCGCCTTGCCGATGACAGATTCTTTCATCATTGTTGTTGTTGTGGTCTTCAGTCCAGAGACTGGTTTCATGCAGCTCTCCATGCTACTCTATTCTGTGCAAGCTTCTTCATCTCCCAGTACCTACTGCAGCCTACATCCTCCTTAGTCTGCTTATTCATCTCTTGGTCTCCCTCTACGATTTTTACCCTCCAAGCTGCCCTCCAATACTAAACTGGTGATCCCTTGATGACTCAGATTATGCCCTAAGAACCGATCCCTTCTTCTAGTCATGTTGTGCCACAAATCTCTCCAGTTCTATTCAATACCTCCTCATTAGTTATGTGATCTACCCATCTAGTCTTCAGCATTCTTCTGTGGCACCACATTTCGAAAGCTTCTATTCTCTTCTTGTCTAAACTATTTATCGTCCACGTTTCACTTACATACATGGCTACGCTCCATACAAATACTTTCAGAAACGACTTCCTGACACTTAAATCTATACTCCATGTTAACAAATTTCTCTTCTTCAGAAACGCTTTCCTTGCCATTGCCAGACTACGTTTTATATCCTCTCTACTTCGACCATCATCGGTTATTTTCCTCCCCAAATAGTAAAACTCATTTACTACTTTAACCCTCTAACGGTAAGGTTGGGGTTGGATCCGACCCCAGCGTTTTGTTTATAACTGCCCACTCCCTTTTCTGAGAGCGCCGTGGTTCCAGCTACCCTACCAGCCAGTCGTCCCGAGAACGCCGAGGAGGCCACGTCAGTCTGGTGAGTGTCCTGCAGCTACCCTCTCTATCCAAAACCTACATTTCCCGCGCTCGGGTTGGATCCGACCCCACCTTACAGTTTACGTCACACTTATTAGTTTCTTTTGTGGGGAGGATTCAACCGCATATTGATGTTTATATTACATCTGAGTTTTCTTTTCTCTTCTAGTATCTTACTAAAAAGGCGCATCATCTCCTTAGAACTCCAGAGGAGATATACAACGAGTTTATCCAACAGGAGGCTGAGTAAGAGGATGGCGACAATATCGATGCTGAAAAGTGTTCAGAAACCGAGGATCATGTATTATCTAATACTGATGACGAGGATGATGCATTTCATTGTGCGGCAGGAGCAGTCGAGTTTGATAATTCTCATTCAGATGTAGATGATGAGAGAAATTTTGAGCTAGGTAAAGACTTAGAGGCAATATGGACCAAGAAACCCATCCATTCAAAATTTTCTAGGACACCAACGTCAAACATTATTACTCATCTCCCTGGTCCACGTGGGGAAGCAAGGGGGGTCACTAGTGAATTGGAAATACTTTTGTTATTTATAGATTCTAAAATTATAGAAAAAATTGTTTTGTACACAAATCTTGAAATCGAGAAATCTATGCAAAAGTACAATACGGTCCAGCGGTTTCATTCACCAACAGAGACCGTTGAAATAAAGGGGTTGATGGGCCTCCTCTTCATGAGTGGTGTCCTAAAAAATTCTGTGCTTAGTGTAGATGAGATGTTCTCAGCAACCTATGGACCTCCGGTATTCCGTTGCACTATGTGCAAGAAAAGGTTTGCGTTTCTTCTAGAAAAACTGCGCTTCGATGATAAAGCCACCAGACAGGCCAGAAAAATCAACGACAAATTTGCGGCTTTCAGAGAAGTGTGGGACATGTTTGAATGTAACAGTGAAAAAAAATATAGTCCATCTGAATATGTCACAAGACTCTACTGAGATTTCGGGGTGCCTGTCCATTCAAAACGTATATCCCATCGAAACCCGACAAATATGGGTTGAAAATAATGTCACTATGCGACGCAAGGGCATTCTATTTTTTGCGTGGCATTCCATACACTGGCAAGGACAACAGAATAAAGAGGAAACCTGATATCGTCTATGCACTTCTCTGGAGATATAAATGAAAAATCAAATAAGCCTGAAATTCTGGAGTTCTACCATCTAACTAAAGTAGGGGTCGATGTATTAGATATGCTTTGCCACAGCAGGACCACAAAAAGAGAATCGAGAAGATGGCCGATGCGGTACTTTTATGCTATTTTAGACATCGCTGCTATAAATAGTTTTATCATTTACAAAAGCAACAGCAAAATGGACACCTTTTCAAATGACGCGAGAATATCATTTCTCAAAAATCTTGCGCTCTCTTTGACAAAACCTCTTATGGAAAAGAGGTTGAATAACGCATATCTTCCCTGTGAGCTCCGTTCGTCTATTTGAAAACTTTTAGAAAAAGAACCAATCGAATTAGACAAGTCTACCCAAACACAGCCACTAAAGAAAAGAAGATGTGATTTTTGTGACAGATCAAAAGATAGGAAGGGGAATGCTTTTTGTAGTAAGTGTAATCGTTCTATATGTGGGGAGCATAAAGTTATTATATGCCCTGGCTGTAAAGAAACTGAGATGTGATAAATTGTGCCAAATATGTATTTTCAGGGCTGTATGTGATCGTTTTCAGGATAACATCATATATTTATTATTTGTTCCTATTACATTATGTGTACAAAGCCATTTATTATTGAGAACTTTATATTTCGAAACTGCTGACACTATAATTATTTTCTACAGTTAGTAAGAGATGTTTCTCATTTAGTTCCTATCTTTAGAATTTCTAAAGCACTCAAGTTCCTAGTTGATGACTGATCTATTGATTTTTACTATGTTTACAATAATTTTATAGAGAATATTTTTATTAAGGTATTTTTTTGTAATCAAGTTACTATTTTTTTCCAAAGTACTTTATATTCTTACTTACTGACTATAAAAATAAAAAAAACTTGTTGTTATAACAAATATTATATGTGTTTAATTGATAATAAAACTTTTACCCATTATTCATTTTTTATTTTACCCCGAAAAATCGCTATTTGGAGGGTGGGGTCTGATCCAACCCCACCTTACCGTTTATGTCAGGAAACTTCACCTTACCGTTAGAGGGTTAAACGTCTCATTTCCTAATCTAATTCCTGCAGCATCCCTCGATTTAATTCGACTACATTCCATTGTCCGCGTTTTGCTTTTGCTGATGTTCATCTTATATCCTTATATCATTACATTTGATGATTCCTTGGGTGAAGTTCACTGTAATGGCCTAAAAAAGCGTTTCCTTGACTCTTTTCTTTCTTCAATTTTCCCCAAGAGAGGATGACATTTGTTAATAAATATTGTTTTAATTAACTAATTGAAAATCCCCTATGTGGTTCTCTTTGAAATGTTTTTAATGATGTGGTTAAATTTTGAAACACAAGGACTGAAAATCTTTGGAGTTGTGCTGCGTGCCGTTTTGAAAAATCATATTCGAAGAAAGACTCGTTTGAAGTTTTTTAATGTTATATGCAAGAAAAAAATGAAGAAAATTCAACTTTTAGAAATCTTTTAGCATTAATCTGCTATCCTTGGACAGCCTGCCGTACTGTTTGCGTTGCGATCGGAAACATTTCTATCACATTATCAAAGATCGATGGTTTCATTTCAGCCCACTCTCCGCTGCAGAGTGAAAATTTCACTCTGGAAATTCTCCCTAGGCTGTGGCTAAGCCATGTCTCCCCACTATCCATTCTTTCAGGAGTGCTAGTTCTGCAAGGTTCGCAGGAGAGCTTCTGTAAAGTTTGGAAGGTAGGAGACGAGGTACTGGCAGAAGTAAATCTGTGAGGACGGAGCGTCAGTCGTGCTTGGGTAGCTCAGTTGGCAGAGTACTTGCCCGCGAAAGGCAAAGGTCCCGAGTTCGAGCCTCGGTCCGGCGCACGGTTTCAATCTTCCAGGAAGTTTCGTATCAGCGCACACTCCGCTGCAGAGTGAAAATCTCATTCTGGAGAGACCGACGGTAATATCGGTGGTCACGCTTTCATGAACGCACCAAACTTTACAATTCCGGTTAGCCGTAGTCCAAGCAGGCACATTGCTAGGACGATTCGACGTTGATTTCATATACTTTTCGTAATATCTTACTACTTGGCATAACAACTTCGGGGCTGTTTGGAGAAGCAATAATTATTGTGAAGCATAAGCCTCGGCGACTTTGTTCTTGGAACATGATGTCTATAATGCGCGTTTTATATTTCACGTGGTGAGAAATAACAGAGAAAACGGCAAGAAAATTTACAATCACATAGCTCAATGCGTAATTCACATCAGACTCCTGGTCACTGACTCTCAGTTTCTTACCAGAGTCACTGACTCCCTCCGAACTGCTCCCGGACTCACATCTGTTATTTGGAGGTTTTGATGACATACTGCGCCGACGCCACGTTGTATACGATGCTTTCGTGTCTTTTCTACCCGGATACACCTTCTTACCAATTGTTGTTGCTTGAAATACAAAAGGGTTTACCATGAAGACAAAAACAAACTATCAAAAGTCAGTACTGCACACAAAAATCAAGACTCGAAGCGAAAGAGCTGTCTTTTTCGTACAGGTACTGACGTTTGCTGACGCCAAGCTAATATATTATTGTTCCGAAATGCTTCTGGCTGTACCCAGACACTACAAGGGGGAATCGAGTTGGCGCAGGCAGTCCGCTTCCGGTCATCCTAGAGGCTATAGAAGAAACTCCGAATTCCGTAGAACAAATTTTTATTCAGGGGTTGCCTCGTATTTTAGAAGAGTTTTTAAGCCGATAAAAATAAGTTTTTGTAAATTATATAGTGCTATTACCCGTTAAGCACTATGGATTGAGTTGACGCTATTAATTCATTATATCCTTTGTGGAAAGCTAGTATTGAGTTATAGTAACGAAGTCACGCGACGGGATTCGAATACAACTTGAACTTTCACGAAAGCTTCAGTCTTGGACTACATCACGTACTTGCCGATTACTATCCAGTATTACCTCGACACTTGATCGACAACTTCAGTACACTATTTGGCTTCCATCCGAATGCCTCCTCTGGCCGAATGCTCGCAGTAGACCACATCTGAACACTCTCGCGCGTTCGAAAACAAGTCACCGTACAGAGATACTTTTTAAAGATTGGTACATAGAGTTTTCTATGAGCGAAACGCAGACAGCGTTGGTTTTAATTTCTAAGAAATGAGAATTGGTCTTCAGACGCGGAACGAGAATGGACTCTAGTTTCAGGGGTGGTAGGAGGCCGTAGGTGTTGCTCTCAACAGGGATGGCAGACCTGGAAGGCAGCTCCCAGCAGCACAGCTGTAGCGGCACACTTGCCGGCAGCCAGCTTCGCCGTCAACTGTCTGCTCACGTCACATCAACGAGTATGGTGCGAGTACTTCGCAGCGCCGGAACATTAGGATCAGTGGAAATTAGGGGATCCACCATCACCTTCGGTTTAGCTCTCCCAAGTTCGATGGAACTGTCACAGTTGCATGGGCGACTCCAGTTTCTCTTCTGACACTCACAATGACTGTTCTTAACTGGCAGGCAGGTTGCAGTAAAATCGTTAGCAAAGGGAAATTGTGTTTAGCAAATACCGAACACCCGCCAGTTATCTTTGCTAACCCTTTTTTGGATTATCTCAGTTTCATCGTAATCATTGTTCAATTGCGCACCAAGTAATTTCATTTTATGTCTTTTGCAATTTTTTTGTGCATTTACACTTTTATAAAAAAATTCAGTCTCAACATCATGCTTATGATTGTTACGGCGTACAGTCAGCGCCGGTACACCAGTCGGTCCAGTGACAGAGAAGGGAAGGCTGTGAGGAGGAGTCAGCCAATCGCACACTGACCGACCTCCCTTCCAGGATGACAACGCGATACCAGCGGTCCCTATGTGAAGAGCACACAATCGCCGCGACCGACTTCTATGTAATTGCCAAAGTAATGTATTTCATTAATTGTGATAAAACCCATTAATACGAGTTGTTCGATTGTTTCTCTAGCGAACCGAGTATGCAGGCTTCCTAGTCACTACAAGACTGACAACGAGGCTGGACGAAAGAATGACGAACATAGTTAACTAACCCTCTATCATGATCAACGTTTTTGAATAAAATAATTATTAACACACCAACTTCAGTTTTACTGCTAGGGACTCACAAACTTCTAAAGAATTAATTTAATCCGTTGTGCACATTTAATGCAGCGTGGTCCCTCAAGCGCGAATCAGTCTCACAGATAGATACTTCCGCCATAGAATGTTTTCACAACACTGAGTTTCACACCTTTAACATAAAAAATTAATTAACTGATTTTTTACCAGTCAGTTGAATAGACGGCGCATTTTGCAGATGCTAGAACGCGTGGCGCGGTGGGTGATATTTATGGTATTTGTTCTCTAATTTATAAGTTGAAATGTGTGGTAGTGTTGTGCGATTTTTGGATACCACACACTTTTACAATGGCCTTAAAACTATATGTGTGAACACGCAGAAAGCGATGATGAAGGTACTGTCCATACTCTTCCTTCCACAGGACCACTTCTCAGCTCGCCTAAACTGAAGTAAAACGTCATAGCTCTCTAACAATAAGGCAAAGGTGGCAGGAACCACGACGATAAATAAAAGTCTGCCCGTCGTTTAATGTTAGTGTGCGCTACGGTCAGTGTTCACAAGCAGAACGTATAAAACTTCCTGGCAGATTAAAACTGTGTGCCGGACCGAGACTCGAACTCGGGACCTTTGCCTTTCGCGGGCAAGTGCTCTACCAACTGAGCTACCCAAGCACGACTGTGTGCCGGACCGAGACTCGAACTCGGGACCTTTGCCTTTCGCGGGCAAGTGCTCTACCAACTGAGCTACCCAAGCACGACTGTGTGCCGGACCGAGACTCGAACTCGGGACCTTTGCCTTTCGCGGGCAAGTGCTCTACCAACTGAGCTACCCAAGCACGACTGTGTGCCGGACCGAGACTCGAACTCGGGACCTTTGCCTTTCGCGGGCAAGTGCTCTACCAACTGAGCTACCCAAGCACGACTGTGTGCCGGACCGAGACTCGAACTCGGGACCTTTGCCTTTCGCGGGCAAGTGCTCTACCAACTGAGCTACCCAAGCACGACTGTGTGCCGGACCGAGACTCGAACTCGGGACCTTTGCCTTTCGCGGGCAAGTGCTCTACCAACTGAGCTACCCAAGCACGACTGTGTGCCGGACCGAGACTCGAACTCGGGACCTTTGCCTTTCGCGGGCAAGTGCTCTACCAACTGAGCTACCCAACCACGACTGTGTGCCGGACCGAGACTCGAACTCGGGACCTTTGCCTTTCGCGGGCAAGTGCTCTACCAACTGAGCTACCCAACCACGACTGTGTGCCGGACCGAGACTCGAACTCGGGACCTTTGCCTTTCGCGGGCAAGTGCTCTACCAACTGAGCTACCCAACCACGACTGTGTGCCGGACCGAGACTCGAACTCGGGACCTTTGCCTTTCGCGGGCAAGTGCTCTACCAACTGAGCTACCCAACCACGACTGTGTGCCGGACCGAGACTCGAACTCGGGACCTTTGCCTTTCGCGGGCAAGTGCTCTACCAACTGAGCTACCCAAGCACGACTGTGTGCCGGACCGAGACTCGAACTCTTTGCCTTTCGCGGGCAAGTGCTCTACCAACTGAGCGACCCGTCCTCACAGCTTCAATTCAGCCACTACCTTGTCTCCTAGCCTTCCTACTAGTAAGTATAAAAATCATTCAAACTTGTCGATCGTACTCAACACTCGAAACAGTTCATATACCATTTCTACTGCCCTTTTACGAAAAGTCAATTGCCCGTTTTAAAAGTGGAGAATAATCTCGCGCACTTGCCATATGGTTTTCTCTAATACAGCGGGTGGCCCAAAGAACGGAGAACAAAACACGGGTTTCTTAGAAAATTCGTAATCCAATAGGTTCACTTTTTCTCAGTTATACCAGTTTTACGTAATATATCATTCTACCGAAACGGAACAATATCAGGCATTATGAACGCCATCCGAGAATTAAGCGGACGCGAAGAGAATCACTAAAGAGCATAGCACATTCTCGTATGACTGCCAACGATCGAGTAATTTCCCAAGTACAGACACCTCGTTATTTATATATTCTCGGTGCAGACTACGAAGGGAACGATTACACCAAAACTGCTTCTAGCGTTGTCAGCAGTACTCAGCCACTACTTTTTATGAGTATAAAATTATTTTCTTGTTGTTAGTTGAAGAGTAACCGATGGTAGATGGTCGCCTCTGAACTGTATCCGTTTTAACTCCGTACGACTTTAAACTTTAAAATGTTATCTTAAAACTTGCACAGCTTCATTACTACATACACTGAAGATCCAAAGAAATTGGTATACCTGCCTGATACTGTGTAGGGTCCACGAGAGCACGCAGAAGTGCTGCAACACGACGTGGCATGGACTCGAATAATGTCTGAAGTAGTGCTGGAGGGAACTGACACCACGAATCCCTTAGGGCTGCCCGTAAATCCGTAAGAGTACGAGAGGGTGGAGACCTCTTCTGAACAGCACGTTGCAAGGCATCCAACATATGCTCAATAATGTTCATATCTGGAGAGTATGGTGACCAGCGCAAGTGTTTAAACTCAGAAGAATGTTCCTGAAGCCACTCTGCAACAATTCTGGACGGTGGGGTGTTGGATTGTCCTACTGGAATTTGCCACGTCCGTCGGCATGCACAATGGACATGAATGGATGCGGGTGATCAGACAGGATGCTTACATACGTGTTACCTGCCAGAATCTAGAGTTATCAGGGGTTCCATATCACTCCAACTGCACACGGCCCACACCATTACAGAGCCTCCCCCTGCTAAAACAGTCCCCTGCTGGCATACATTGTCCTGGATTCATGAGGTTGTCTCCATGCCAGTACATGTCCATCTGCTCGATACAATACACTGATCTCTATCTGTGATACCTGGAAACACATAGAAGAGAAAACTGTTTGTTGGGAACCATTTGTCAGGCTGTTACATTATCCACTGGCTGGTACGGGCGGGTTTGTGTCTTCCAACAGCACACTTGTGTCATCAGTAAACACACAGATTTTGAAGAGTCATCCAGAGCTCCTGGTTTAATTTTTACACTGTCCAAGGCACGTATTTTCAGCGGAAGTGTAAGGAAATAACTGTCTGCATTGCAGGGTGATTTCGGCAGTGCCCTTGTTCTCGAGACCAATGGAGGTTTCAAGCAGATTGGCGTGGCCAGCTTTGTCCCAACCACGGGCTGTGACGCAGCTGGGACCCCGCTGGATACACCAGAGTCACCTCTGTCCTCGACTGGATCACAACAACCGCCGGCATCAGTGTTGAGTGAGAAGCTGGTACTTGCTGCAAAGTGGTTCTATTTCGGCGCTATCTCAGTGTTTAGATAATTTCAAAAGTATGTCCCTCGAATGTAGTTCTGTTGTGTCACATATCTCGTCTTGAAGTTACTCTATCATGTGTATTTAAACAAATAAAATAAAAAATGAGGAGGGAAACGTCTAATAATTCCGAGAAGATACGATCTCGGACACCCATTCTCCTCAGTCTTTATGTAACATGTATCCTACATCTTACTTCAATATTGTTCTAGCACAGCGAATAAAATAAAGTCGTTGTGCTCAGCTGCGTCATATACTCTGCACCACGCGCTTTTTGAGCATAACTTGTCTTGGTTTCTGAATGCTCCTATTAGGTGGCAGCTTTTGCTTTAAGAACGCTGTTTATGGCAGTATCAGCATGAGTACAAGAAAGATACTTTATTACTGGTCGTTTTAAGTAATTCTGGAATAAAATGTCTTTAAGATATGTTGTAAAACCCTAATATACCCTACTTTGTCAATTTCTTCACAAAAATAAAGCCATGTGTCTTCAATATTTCTCGAGTATTCAGCCGAGTGCCGTCGTCCAAATGCGCGACATTTCGGCCAGTCAAATGGCTCTGAGCACTGTGGGACTTAACTTCTGAGGTCAGCAGTCCCCTAGAACTTATAACTACTTAAACCTAACTAACCTAACGACATCACGCACGCCCATCCCCAAGGTAGGGTTCGAACCTGCGACCGTAGCGGTGGGCGGTTCCAGACTGTAGCGCCTAGAACCGCTCGGCTACCTCGGCCGGCGACTTCTTGACATCCTCAGGCTTTCCTCATGAAGAACTTGGCGCTGGAAAATCTCAAGACATCAAGAACTAGGCTGGCCGAAATATCGCGCCTTCAGGATTACGCCATCAATCTGAATACCCGTAAAATATTAAAGATTTTGCCACGCTGGGCAAATCTAAAATGACATAAATCGATATTTATTTTCGACGTAGTGTTGCCGCCTCTACATTCCACATTCCAATGGCATAGGTTTCATAGTTTTTAGGCGTTTCACACTGAGTTTCCTGAATACATCACACATCTCATTTTCTAACATCAACAGCTCCTACTTTGAACGCTTACTAAAATGTTGATGAATCACTGCAATTTTTTAAATTTAGCGTTTGTCTTATTTTGTCCCAGAACAATGAACTGGTCATCATTTTAAACTTTTCATTCACAAAATCTACGCTCAAGACCGAGGAGACTATTTTGCTAATATTATGGCAGTTCACACTGCCAGGAAAACGGAGATATTGAGGACTCAGTATTTAACGGACCATGGTGAAAATATGAACATTGCGCTTTGCATGAACATCTTGTTTCACTCCTCAGTGTAATTTAATTTTTCTTCATAATCTTTTTCGCAGACTTCGAACTATATGGCCTGGGTTGGGGGCTGACACATGTGCTTCCTACTCTTCGCCATAATGAGTTCAAAATACATACAAACGAAACAGTATAACTTCAGCTAACGTAATCGCCACCTCGAAATACGTGTGCTCAGGCCCATAAACAATCCACATTTCAAACCATTTCATTATTAACTATTCAAACAAAACAAATAATTGCAAAATGACATACATATTCTGCATGGGGTGTGGGAGATAAGAGGGCGGGCAGTAGGCACAGATGAAACCAAGTCATCAGTCGGTGTTTCACAGAACACCACACTAATATTGAAAACTATCCTTATATTCACCCACTACTATTTACGGGATCGTAAAACGGTCCTTGGACGTAGAAGTGTTAAATTTATAATACACTACTGACCATTAAAATTGCTACACCACGACGATGACGTGCTACAGACGCGAAATTTAACCGACAGGAAGAAGATGCTGTGATATGCAAATGATTAGCTTTTCAGAGCATTCACACAAGGTTCGCACCGGTGGCGACACTTACCACGTGCTGACATGAGAAAAGTTTCCCACCGATTTCTCATACGCAAACAGCAGTTGACGGCCGTTGCCTGGTGAAACGTTGTTGTGATGCCTCATGTAAGGAGGAGAAATGCGTACTATCACGCTTCCGACTTTAATAAATGTCGGATTGTAGCCAATCGCGATTGCGGTTTACCGTATCGCGACATTGCTGCTTGCGTTGGTCGTGATCCAATTACTGTTAGCAGAATATGGAATCGGTGGGTTCATGAGGGTAATACGGAACTCCGTGCTGGATCCCAACGGCCTCGTATCACTAGCAGTCGAGATGACAGGCATATTATCCGCATGGCTGTAACGGATCGTGCAGCCACGTCTCGATCCCTGAGTCAACAGATGGGGACGTTTGCAAGACAACAACCATCTGCACGAACAGTTCGACGACGTTTGCAGCAGCATGGACTGTCAGCTCGGAGACCATGGCTGCGGTTGCCCTTGACGCTGCATCACAGACAGGAGCTCCTGGGATGGTGTACTTAACGACGAACCTGGGTGCACGAATGGCAAGATGTAATTTTTTCGAATGAATCGAGGTTCGGTTTACAGCATCATGATGGTCGCATCTGTGTTTGGCGACATCACGGTGAACGCACATTGGAAGCGTGTATTTCTCATCGCCATACTGGCGCATCACCCGGCGTGATGGTATGGGGTGCCATTGGTTACACGTCTCGGTCACTTCTTGTTCGCACTGACGGCACTTTGAACAGTGGAAGTTACATTTCAGATGTGTTACGACCCGTGGCTCTACCCTTCATTCGATTCGTGCGAAACCCTACATTTCAGCAGGATAAAGCACGACCGCATGTTGCATGTTATGTACGGGCCTCGGCTGATCCCGGCGGAGTTTCGAGTCCTCCTTCGGGCATGGGTGTGTGTGTTTGTCCTTGGATAATTTAGGTTAAGTAGTGTGGAAGCTGAGGGACTGATGACCTTAGCAGTTAAATCCCATAAGATTTCACACAAATTTGAACATTTTTTACGGGCCTTTCTGGATACAGAACATGTTCGACTGCTGTCCTGGCCAGCACATTCTCCAGATCTCTCACCAACTGAAAACGTCTGGTTAATGGTGGCCGAGCGACTGTCTCGTAACAATACTCCAGTCACTACTCTTGATGAACTGTGGTATCGTGTTGAAGCTGCATGGGCAGCTCTACCTGTACACGCCATCCAACCTCTGTTTGACTCAATGCCCAGGCGTATCAAGGCCGTTATTACGGCTAGAGGTGGTTGTTCTGAGTACTGATTTCTCGGGATCTATGCACCAAAATTGCGTGAAAATGTAATATCAGTTCTAGTATAATGTATTTGTTCAATGAATACCCGTTTATCATCTGCGTTTCTTCTTCGTGTAGCATATTTAAAGGCAAGTATTGTTTACTAGACTGGTTCACTCTTGCAGGCGCCTTGGTATACACAGTACACTTACATTGTCTTTACGAATAATATTTTCATTAGTCTCTAAACATGTAGAAATACATACTAGCGGTTTTCAATAAGTTGAATTAACACGGCCGATACACATAACAGAGACTTTAGCCATCAATAATACATTCTCCTTCGCTACTTACAATAGTGGTCCAACGTTGCGGTAAGTACTCCGTGATTGTAGAAATGACGTAGTGCTGAGGTGAAGAACTCGTCGCATTTTCATCCGGAAAGGAAATTCCTTGAAGGTTGTTCGATAGAGAGCGGAGAACGTGAAAATCTGTAGGTGCAAGATCAGGTGAATTAGATGAGTGTGGAATGACTTCCCGACACAACTGCTGTATAGTAGTTTTATCAGTCAAGCACGATGCGGTCGGGCGTTATCGTGGATTGGCGTCACTTCACGCAGTCCTCCTGGTCGTTGTTTTTGGATTGCCTCTGCAAGGCGTCTCAGTTGTTGACATTCAATGCCAGTAGCGATGGTTACACCTCGGGGAAGCAATATGTGGGACACCACATGGGCCGGCCGCGGTGGTCTCGCGGTTCTAGGCGCGCAGTCCGGAGCCGTGCGACTGCTGCGGTCGCAGGTTTGAATCCTGCCTCGGGCATGGATGTGTGTGATGTCCTTGGGTTAGTTAGGTTTAAGTAGTTCTGAGTTCTAGGGGACTAATGACCACAGCAGTTGAGTCCCATAGTGGTCAGAGCCATTTGAACCATTTTGAACACCACATGGTAACTGTTCTACCAGAAGCATGACATTATCTTTTGTGAATGTGTGCAGCTCTTTGTACAGGGAGTTGTTGCTTTTCCTGGGTCTAACCACTCACTTCTTTCCCTTACGTTAGCATAAAGACACCATTTCTCGTCACCAGTAACGGCACAGGATAGGAATGGTCGGTGTTGTTCACGAGCCAGTTGATGACGGGCAGCTAAAGATGCGCACATGGCCACCCATTGAGTTCTGTGATTTCGGCTTAGAGGATGCGGTTCTCACAAACCCTATTTTTGAACCTTCCACATTGCATGCAAATGACGGACAGTGGTGGAATGATGCCAGTTCTCGAGTACATTGACAGGGATTATTGTGGATTAATGCGTTTAAGCGATCTTCTTCAAATCACGAAGGTTTTGAAGAACGTGAAGAGTCACAAATGTCAAAACGATCCTCCTTAAATCTATAAAGCCACTTTCTTGTTTTGCTCTGTCCAATAGCATTAACCTCATACGCGTTTCAAATCTTTCTAGCAGGCTCCGCTGCTGTCATCCCTCTACTGAAGTCATACAGAAGAAAATGTCGGAAGTGTTCCGATTTCTTCCACTTGCATTTTCTAGCGTCCACAGTATGGAAGATTAAACAGCAGTCATGAATAACAAATAAAAAAAATGACAGTCCATAAATAAAACCATAGCAACTGGTACACCAAAATGCAAAAGAAAAACTCAACGAACTTCCACACCAACTTTATATCTCTAAGTTGCACGTTATTCTATTTGCGGCTGTGACATTGAGCTGTCACCTGGCGATGGCCTAAGAAGTTGGTATCTAGTTTGTGATTTAGACAAATAATTGTTGCTTAATATCAGGAAAGTCTTTCCTTCTGGACATTATTGTAATGATACGACAAGCACAGACGGAACGTCTGCATAGGTGTGACGATGCGCTTCCTATCAACTATTCTTTTGCTTGAGCGATTACTGTGGAATTGATTGTGATACTAATTTTCACTGTTTCTTACGTCATATGTACGGTATTTTTCGACTTATTTGTTATGATCAAAAAGTATGTTGTCAACATAACTCTGAGCACGGCATATAGCGATTACGTCATTGGCGCCGGCCGAAGTGGCCGTGCGGTTAAAGGCGCTGCAGTCTGGAACCGCAAGACCGCTACGGTCGCAGGTTCGAATCCTGCCTCGGGCATGGATGTTTGTGATGTCCTTAGGTTAGTTAGGTTTAACTAGTTCTAAGTTCTAGGGGACTAATGACCTCAGCAGTTGAGTCCCATAGTGCTCAGAGCCATTTGAACCATTACGTCATTGGCTGAGAGTGACCAGTGAAAGACAACTTTACGTTTGCGACACCTGTGGTGCACGAAAATCCAAACTTAAAGGAAAACAGATGTATGTGGTACGTCTTGCGGGATACATATCAACTTATAAAGCACGCTCTCAACTAAGTAGTTTTAGCGCCTGCGGTGAAGACAGGACCAATCTTACGCCCCAACTGGTTTATGACGCACGTCCAGCGGAATGAATACGAAGTTAACGAGATCGTCAGCACCCTAACGTTCTGCTATTCTTCAAACAGTGTGTATTTCGTACTCTTAGGAACTAACAAAAGTTCAAAACACTTCATCCATAGTAGTAACAGTCTCTTTACGACGCTCCACGTATTTTACTGTGGTAGTTAGCAACACGCACGATACATTAGCCAGTATGGTAGTTAGTCATACATTTTTCCTCTTATTCGTGGGATAACTTTTGTGAGCTTGGAATTGATAATGTGGTTCTGAGCATGGAACTCTTTGTGAAGATAACACATGTAAATAAGAAAGGGCTGGCTCGCTTGACATGGTACTCAATTAGTCGTACCTATGATACAATGATAAATCTCTAGACAACCTCGCATCCCGCCTGGTCTGCGAAAAGACCTATCAGATAAAAGCGGAAATGATATTGTATCATATGTGTCCCGTACTAAATTGCCTATTTCGTTGTTTTCGTTTTATAATTTAGTTCTGTAAAGAAGTACTGTAGTGCATTAACAACATAGAATGAACATTTTGTTTTGTATTCTTTGTGAAAGTGATTAGCTGGGAATAATTAGAACAAAGTATAAAAAATTGATCTTCTCCTTCTTTCTTTCATGACACTTCTGTGTGAACATGTGAATACTCTGGCAATTCTCAGTCTGTGATCGGTTTCGAACGTGTGACCCCTGTAATTCTGAGTGAGTTGTCTTTTCCTGTTGCCGAAATGAGCGAGCTGAAGTTGTATGCAACTGAAAATGGCAGAAAGAAAATATTCACCCTTAGGTGACCAGTGTCTCACCATAAAAGGGAGAATGTGTAACGTGTGCCACTCACCAGTGATGCTGTTACCGAAAGAAAGCTGTAATGGTGGTTTATGTGGCGGTGTCATGTTAAATGAACAATCGCCAAGAGCATCCATGTTCAGTATGTAATTTTTCATGGTTTTCTGGAAGATTTATCTGAAATGAACTAAAGACATGGAAAACAAGGTGTAGTTCCTTGCAAAGAAAATTGTGGTGAAGTATGTATTTCTACTTCTTTAGAGACTAATGAAAATATTAGTCGTAAAGACGATGTAACTGCACTGTGTATACCAAGGCGCCTGCAAGGGTGAGCCAGCGGCGACAGCTGCCCCTGGTGGGAACTTGTTTGGTTACGGATATGAAAAGGACCTGTAACTGAAAGACCTGGATTTTTATGACCTAAAACAGCTGTGAAATTATCAATAAAATTAACCGAAAATATCGATAAAATGATGCAAAACCGATATAAAATACACGCCAATTGAGTTATAAACCCCAATACACAACGTTATTTTGTATAATATTTACTACGAGGTGGAGTGCCTGGGACCTCCATGTGTAAACCAAGTTTTAAGATGGAAACCATTTGAAATTTTTAAAATCAGTTATATAACATTTATTTAAGCGTTGTTTAAATACTCCATCTTGATTTTATTCCATTAAATAACTCATGGAGTATTTTACTTCTTATCACACAAAATCCCATACTTTTTTGCGGTATTCTGGGTAATGCACATAAAAGAACTGTTAGAGATCTAAACTTAACATTCTGAGAAATTATAGTATGCCTGTAGCAAGTAAATATTCACATAAAACTGTATTCCAGGGTTTAAACTTGCGCATTAAAATTTGCGCTCCACAGGTACAAGAAGAAAGTCTTCAAAATTGACATTCAATGCTGTGTTCTATATTTTCCTTCATCACGACTCGGAGCACATCTGATTTTAACTAGCACATTAGGTATTTTGTTGGAGAAATGGGAAAGTCCCAATTACAATAGTCCTTATGTTTTACTTCTATATGATTCTCCACTAACAGAACTATGATCACTGGCTATTCAAAAATTGTCGTCTCTTACGTCTATTTCTTGATCTATATTACTGACATCTTCCTCCATCAACCGACTGACAATTACATCAAGCTTAGGATCGTTAAAACTGACACGTTTCTATGACTACATTTTGTACTATGCTGTGTTTACTAGGTGCGGTCCAGGAGATCCCAACACATGTCTATAGCATTTCTTAACAACGAACAAAGAGGGAAATAATGTTAACAGCAAAATATTGTAGGGTTCGCGATTTAAGGAGGGCAGGAAGGGCATAGAATCGTCCCACCAGAACTGATCTTGGAAAGCGATTTCGAAAATTGTCGCTCGGTCTGACAGACCACGCCTCGTTAGTTAAAGGATAAGTTCAACTGCAGTAACGAAAAACTTTGTTGAAGGTGGGAATTTAAATTTAAAATTTAGTACACTTAATTAAAAATCACTATGTTTCAGTCTAAGAAAGCTCATTATTCCAACATTATGGAAATTGTTGTGTGATGACATTAGAGATATTGCAGTGTGACAATAAGCATGTAGCTGTTCTCGAAACTGAGTAACATCTGCTGTCTGAAATAACTGGAGAGCAAAATTTATTATTTTCCCCAGCGACATTAAAATTGGTACATTACCGATAAAAAGTGACATTTTTGTTCCAGTATCCGTAAATGATACTAGTTAAGAACAGTAAGTGACGTGGCAATTATAACAAGCAGATGGACCATCACTTTATTTTCAGTACGTGCTAATATATTCCTGAGCAACATTGTTGCATTTTGCTTTAGAAATATGCATCGTTTGTTCTTGCGAACATTAAAAGTAATTGTGTCATAAATGGAGGTCAAACACAAACATAAAGAAATGAAATAAAATCTTAAAGGTGAGAGAATCCTTAAAAAATCAATACAGTACAGCATTTATATGACGAAAAATGCAAAATTGGGATTTTAGTACATGTGAACAATATGTAGCTAATAAGAAATGAAAGATGACATATCAGAAAACTCTATGAAACACTAATAAACACTAGTGAAACGGAATGAAGCTGCTGATCGACTGACTGACGACACTGCTATAGGTGTACGTAGGAGCATTTAGAAAAATATCTGTGGTGACAATTATGTCTCTGAAATGCTGCCTTAGCAGAGAATGAAAAAGTCACCCTCTCAGTTCCCATGTGCTCACACAACCGCAACCTCAAATGGCTACTTGTGTAACAAAACAGTTGCACGACAGAAAACACTCAACAAAAGTCTGAAAATCAAAGAAAGAAATAAAATAATGTCTGACAACTTTCAGGCGTTAATTTAAAGTAGCATAATATTTGTTATACAGGGTGTTTGAAAACGAACTCCCTAGTTTTAAGTATAAATTTAATGGGGAAATTATTGAAAAATTACATCAATGAATACATACCATGAAAGAGAATTCGTTCAAGTTTTCTTTAATGTTAGTTGACGTCAACATGGGATCCATTTGTTGTCCTGTACACGTCGAGACGATATTACACTTCTCGCTGCATAATCATCAACATTTCATGTGTAACTGTTCTAACCGCCACGACGATTCTTTCCCATAAATGACTGATGTCTCTGATCTTTTCACTGTACACAACATTTTTTATGTGGCCCCAAAAGAAAAAGGTATATGTGTGTGATGTCCTTAGGTTAGTTAGGTTTAAGTAGTTCTAAGTTCTAGGGGACTGATGACCTCAGGTGTTGAGGCCCATAGTGCTCAGAGCTATTTGAATCATTTTTTTGACTCAGTTTTCGGAAGTCAAATAACACACTGCGTTTTCTGTTGCGGAGTACACATTGTTGCTGAGTTGCTTCGCACTACACCCACGCCTGGGTGGAGGTGAGGGGAGGGGTCAGACGAAAAGAAAACAGCACTGGTGCCGTCTCAAGGTCGAGCAGACCTGCCAACTGCAGGGGAGCCAAACTTAGAGAGTTGATAAATGAAACACCACAAACTAGAATAGTGTATGTCACTTTGTACAGATTCAAGGACACATTAAAAGTAGGGAGTACTTATTTTCATATGGTGATGGGGATAACACTTTAACTCTGTGACCCCGATCAGTAGCGGTGCTTGTATGGAGACATTCATTGAGTAACTGTTGTACAACATCCTTCGTTTGGTTAATTTAATAATTAGGGAAAGTGGAGCAAAACGACATAAAAGGGAAAAATGACATAGTGGTCTCTTTTAAAATTTGGCAGGCGACAGGATCATATTCTTTGGTTTAATTGATTGCTTGTGGAAGCTACACTTGGCGTCAAGACATTAATGTTTTCCCGCTACCATTTGGTAGGGTGAAATGCACGAACCATTTCCAAAGTCAACAAAGTCTACATTTCTTTTAGGAACCTGTTAAAACTGTGCAGTGCTGATTATCTGTGTGGAAAATTTACTACGAGTGGGAGACCTTGTCAGTCTTAAATTCCGTAAGGCTACTGTGGTTGTGTGATTGTTACTTTTTGAAGTTACGTTTGTGTTGAAGAGGGCAAAATGACATAGGACTACGTCGCTTCTGCATTGCTGCATCACATATCTTATCGACTGTTGAAACGCATAGTATCTCTTTATAAAAAGCTTGTTAGGAATGGAAACAGTAACTAGAACAACAAATATTATTTTTTATGACTAAAGTTGTATGATTCAAGTTTCCTGAAAATAATTTGCCATAAATTTTGGTGTATTTTACTAAAACACATGATTAATTTGTTAGGATTACAGTTCTAATGAATAAGGTATAATATGTATTTATGCTATAATTTACGCTTACACTAACAATTTAATAGCGAAAATGAAGGAATAACCCTGGTAATAGAAAATGTGTCATTTTGCCCTTCCAAGTAGCCCAAAATGACACTCTCACAACATTTTAGAAATTCTGATCTCATAGCGAAACTAAGTATTTTATGTTGAATTATTTATGCATATGTCGCTCTAGAAACGTCAGTATAATTTAAAATTACATTTATATGATTTTAACTGGTGGACATGAAATGTGAAAAATAATTTTGTAGATATCGTTTTCCCCTACTACGGTAACTAATCACCACATCTGAACATGAAAATCTATATAACGCGTTGTCACGAAACCTAGCTGATCGGTTAGAGGCGAGAATGTTGTTGGCAGTGAATGAAGCTCTTTCTCAGTTTTTCCATGGTCAATGATGTGTATGAGTTAACAGTGGTCCACGAATGTGGTTTACTACGAATTTTGTGCATTGTGAGAGGAGTGAATGGAGTGAAAAAATGACCGCTATTCGTAAGTCTTTTGTATCTCACAAACGAATGAAAACCGAAAATGGAAGTGAGGGAAAATCGAAAAATATCACACGAAGGAGTTGAGCCAGCTCCAAATATTTGTACTAAAATTCCAGTAATTTCATCAATGGGTATGTAGCCAGTGTCTTTTTCGGTTTCAAGCATTTGGAGGAAAAGCATTACAGTCCACTGATGGGTAGTTAAGTTGAAATAAAAGGAGACTAAAAAAATCCCTAAAGATTTTACTGAATCTATTGCAATATGACCAAAATTATAATTTCAAGAATGACGCAAAAGACATACACAGAACAGTTGAACTGAACTAGCTGTCATTATACTCATAGTTGGTTTATTCTGATGCAGTTAAAGCAGTACTTTATAAGCTATTTGTGATTTTTCGGTCGTGTAAAACCCATGGCACTAACCATGGAACATCTATAAGACATTCATTTGCCCGTTTCAAAAAGTTTCACGTACGTGCGAAAATGGTTAAGAATTCCGATTGGCAGAAATATGTAACTGGAAGGTCAGGTTATTTTGTTAATTTTATGACGAGCAAAACTAAGACTGCAGAAGAACCCGTCAGTGAGAATCTTTTTAAATTAGTGCAAACTAATCCCAGTAAGCTGAAGTCAGTTGTATTTTGCATACTCTTTTGTGCATTACATGACTAACCTTTGAGAGGAAAAACAAATTAAGAAGCTGTTTTTAAGATTCATTACAGTTTATAGTGCAGTTGGCGATGAAATATTGCAGAAAGTGCCCCTAATAACACCAGCTATATTTTTCACAGATTCCAAAGTTATTTAGATTCTTAAAAAAATCGTACAGTTTTATGTTAAGCACTGCCCTACGTGCTGTACATTAGAGAATACAAAACCATGTTTCCAGATAAATCGATTTGAGAATCAATGTTACAGCTTGCGGTAGTGGTTCAAAAGCACAAAACGTGACAAATATTATCCATACTTTTAATCGTAGGAAACAAGTAATTCAGAGTATCGAACTGACGAGACCAATGGGAAATAACGTACATTCTGGGAAAATTTAAAGTATGGTAAGGCAAAAACGAGTTTTACTATAATTACATTCTTACTTTGTTTATGTTGAAAAACATCGACCATGTACTAAAATTGCAGTGTAGAAACCAATAGCAGAAAATAGTCAGAAGATAGCAATGTCCTCGAAACTTCTACGTCATACACTATGTCATCAAAAGTATCAGGACACTTGGCTGAAAATTACTTACAAGTTCGTGGCGCCCTCCATCGGTAATGCTATAATTCAGTATGGTGTTGTCCACCCTTAGCCTTGAAGACAGCTTCCATTCCATCAGGCATACATTCAGTCAGGTGCTGGAAGGTTTCTTGGGGAATGGCAGCCCATTCTTCACGGAGTGCTGCACTGAGGAGAGGTATCGATATCGGTCGGTGAGGCCTGGCACGGAGTCGGCATTCCAAAACACCCAAAAGGTGTTTTGTACGATTCAGGTCATGACTCTGTGCACGCCAGTCTATTACAGGGATGTTATTGTCGTGTAACCATTCCACCACAGGCCGTGCATTATGAACAGGTACTGGATCGTGTTGAAAGATGCAATCGCCATCCCCGAATTGCTCTTCAACAGTGGGGAGCAAGAAGGTGCTTAAAACATCAGTGTAGGGCTGTGCTGCGACAGTGCCACGCAAAATAAAAGGGGTGCAAGCCTCTTCCATGAAAGATTTTGAATTTTCTGTTGGCACTACACACGCTTGCAGATGACGTTTACCGGGTATTCGCCGTACCCGCACCCTGCCATCGGATCGCCACGTTGTGTACCGTGATTCGTCACTCTACACAATGGATGTCCATTGTTCAGTAGTCCAATGTTTACGCTTCTTAAACCAAGCGATGCATCGTTTGGCAATTACCGGCGTGATGTGTGGCTTATGAACAGTCGCTCGAGCGTGAAATCCAAGTTTTCTCACCTCCCGCCTAGTTGTCATAGTACCTACAGGATCCTGATGCAATTTGAAATTCCTGTGTGATGGTCTGTATGCCTATTACACATTAGGACCCTCGTCAACTGTCGGCGCTCTCTGTCAGTCAACAGACGAGGTCGGCCTGTACGCTTTTGTGCTGTACATGTCCCTTCACGTTTCGACTTCAGTATCAGATCGGAATCGGTGGACCTAGGGATGTTTAGGAGTGTGGAAATCTCGCGTAGAAATGAGTGACCCAAGTGATACCCAATCACCTGACCGCGTTCAAAGTCCGTGAGTTCCGCGGAGCGCCCCATTCTGCTCTCTCACGATGTCTAGTGACTGGTGAGGTGGCTGATATTGAGTACCTCTAATATGTTTTTGGGGGTGTCCGGATACTTCTGATCACATATTGCATGTATGGGAAAAATGCATTTCCTCTACTGACATAAAAGCCGGCGGGTACCCAGATGTATACTGAGTAGGTGGTGTGCTTTTTCTTCCGGCTGCTATCTTTGAGATCCTGCTGGGTACCGTTGTTATGGAGCGACAATGTAGCTTGAGAATTCGAATCCATTCGTTTCGTTGTAGCAGGGAAATCCTCTAAGATTGCTTAAAGTTTCGGAAATCGCATTAAGCAATGACTGGAAGAGTATCACAGGAGATTAATGGGTAGGTTTGTGAGACGAATTACTGACGCCAGAAGAGGATCAAATAGGCAAAAACACGAGACGTAGTAGAAATCATTTGATAACACATACTGAATTTAATTGGCGAGAAGAGAAAATACAAAAATTCAGAAAATACACGGGGCGAAAGAGAGTATCAACGTCTAGAGAAGCAGACTGGTAGAGTGCAAAATGTGTAAGTAGGAGCGGCTAGAAGAGGCTGTGTAAGCATACATGACAGGGGAATAGATAAATACCATATATAGGAAATCTTTGGAGAAAAGAGACGTACTGCAAGAATATGAGCTCAAATTATACTCTGCACAAAGCTAAGAAGGGAAAGCACAAAGGTGAACCGAACGAGGTGTCGCAATGGTTAGCACACTGGACTCGCATTCGGGAGAACGACGGTTCAATCCCGTCTCCAGCCATCCTGTTTTAGGTTTTCCGTGATTTCCCTAAATCGTTTCAGGCAAATGCCGGGATGGTTCCTCTGAAAGAGCACGACCGATTTCCTTACCCATCCTTCCCTAATCCGAGCTTGTGCTCCGTCTCTAATGACCTCGTTGTCGACGAGACGTTAAACACTAATCTCCTCCTCCACAAAGGTGAAAGGAATACGCAGAGAATCAATTCGAGAAAACAACGTGAAGCCAATATCGTGAAAGTCTTCTCTGAAGTTGTTTGTACAGAAGTGTAATGTGTACCGTAAACATTTTAGGGGAAAAGAGGTTAGATGCTTTTGATGTGTGCCGCTAAAGAAGAAAGCTGAAGATTACATGAGTAGATCAAACAACCAACGAAGCAATACTAAATCGAAGGGAAGGAAAAGGAACTTGCAGCACAATTTGACTAGTCACATCCTCGAGCTTAACCGAAGCGCCCATTTGGTAACTGAGGGAAGTGCGAAGTGTGTAAATGTGTGTGAAATCTTATGGGACTTAACTGCTAAGGTAATCAGTCCCTAAGCTAACACACTACTTAACCTAAATTATCCTAAGGACAAACACACACACCCATGCCCGAGGGAGGACTCGAACCTCCGCCGGGATCAGCCGCACAGTCCATGACTGCAGCGCCTTAGACCGCTCGGCTAATCCCGCGCGGCGAAGTGCGAAGTGGTAAAACTCGTATAGGGAGAGCAAGACTTGTTGAATACACTGAGCAGGTTCATATAGACGTAGGGTGCAGTATATATCCAGAGATAAAGACACTTGCCCAGAATATAGTAGCACTCTCGATGAAGTACACAATTATTGTCAGCAGCCGGCCGTGGTGGCCGAGCGGTTCTAGGCGCTTCAGTCCGGAACCACGCGACTGCTACGGTCGCAGGTTCGAATTCTGCCTCGGGCATGGATGTGTGTGATGTCCTTAGGTTAGTTAGGTTTAGGTATTTCTAAGTTCTAGGAGACTGATGACCACAGCTGTTAAGTCCCATAGTGCTCAGAGCCATTTGAACCATTTATTGTCAACAACAATGTTGTAAGAGGTTCATGACTAAGGAATTTATTGCTAGCGCACTAGAGCACATGTAATTTCGATGGATTGTTCACGCGCTGCCTGCGATATGTCAGCTACAATAGAATCGCAGACCCGAGAGCAGTAGTACTTGTAGCTCCGGCAGTAGGAGTAAGCAGTAGCTAGAGCAGTCGGGTGTATGGAGTTGGCTGGGCCGGTCGTGGGTAGCGATGGCGGTGCCTGAGCGATGTAGTTTAAGGTAAAAACAGCCGCGTACATATCTAATTTGTAACAACTAACTTTGTACTATTGTCATATCAAGTCCCGTGTAAATGTTTTTAAAAATCTTTTAATAATAATCTATCTTATAAAATTAACTTTTGACAATCATTCATCTGAATTTAAAGAATTTACTAATTACTCCAATCCATGGTCATCCCGATTATCGTAAAGAAAAGTCAGTTGTTTCTTTTTATACATGAGTTGCTACGTGCGGTCGTGCATTATCCTGCTGAAATGTAGGGTTTCGCACGAATCGAATGAAGGGTAGAGCCACGGGTCGTACCACATATGAAATGTAACGTCCACTGTTCAAAGTGCCGTCTGTCCGAACAAGAGGTGACCGAGACGTGTAACCAATGGCACCTCATACTATCATGCCGGGTGATACACCAATATGGCGATGACGGACACACGCTTACAATGTGCGTTCACCACGATGCCACCAAACACGGATGCGACCATCATGATGCTGTAAACAGAACCTGGATTCATCCGAAAAAATGACGTTTTGCCATTCGTGCACTCGGGTTAGTCGTTGAGCACGCCATAGCAGGCGCTCCTGTCTGATGCAGCGTCAAGGGTAACCGCAGCCGCGGTCTCCGAGCTGATAATCCGTGCTGCTGCAAACGTCGTCGAACTGTTCGTGCAGATGGTTGTTGTCTTGCAATCGTCCCCATCTGTTGACTGAGGGATCGAGACGTGGCTGTGCGATCAGTTACAGCCATGCGGATAAGTTGCCTGTCATCTCGACTGCTAGTGATACGAGGCCGTTGGGATCCAGCACGGCGTTCCGTATTACCCTCCTGAACCCACCGATTGCATATTCTACTAACAGTCATTGGATCTCGACCAACGCGAGCAGCAATGTCGCGATACGATAAACCGCAGTCGCGATAGGCTACAATCAGACCTTTATCAGAGTCGGAAACGTGATGGTAGGCATTTCTCCTCCTTACACGAGGTATCACAACAACGTTTCACCAGGCAACGCCGGTGAACTGGTGTTTGAGTATGAGAAATCGGTTGGAAACTTTCCTCATGTCAGCAAGTTGTAGGTGTCGCCACCGGCGCCAACCTTGTGTGAATGCTCTGTAAGCTAATCATTTGCATATCACACCATCTTCTTCCTGTCGGTTAAATTTCGCGTCTGTAGCACGTCATCTTCGTGGTGCAGCAGTTTTAATGGCCAGTAGTGTAGATGGTGGGGCTACTGCTGGCTGGCAGAGTGGAGAGAGCGGCGGGCAGGCCTTGCGGTCTCCTGCGAAACGGTATTTTACCCAACCCTGGTCTAAGCTGCCTTGAGAGCTACTGTAATACGAAACTATTTCCTTTTTGGGCTCGAAATGGCATCGACTGAGCTGACACAAGCGCATGTGTAAAATAGAAAGAAGCGAACAGCAATATAATGTGAACAAACGACAGTGGTAACTTGTCAAAGCGAAGCTAGAGTAGAGCGACTGGAAAGTCTGTATGATTTTTAAATGTGGTTCGCCACGTATGTAAGAGTCCCTTGGAGTATGATTTTAGATGGTGTTTGTTTTTGAACGAGAGATCCATTCATCTTAAGGTTAAACGCTGTAGATTGGAAGGTGTGATACTCGTTGAAAAGGGAAGAAAAAAAAATGGTTCAAATGGATCTGAGCACTATAGGGCTTAACTTCTGAGGTCATCAGTCCCCTGGAACTTAGAACTACTTAAACCTACCTAACCTAAGGACATCACACACATCCATGCCCGAGGCAGGATTCGAACCTGCGACCGTAGCGGTCGCGCGGTTCCAGACTGTAGCGCCTAGAACCGCTCGGCCACTCCGGCCGTCAAAAGGCAAGACCATTTCGCTTAAAAAAGAAAAGAAAACCGAGGGAAAGAGTTCCTTCGATAGGCCGGCAAATATTATTTTGACGCAGGCAGGCCAGAGAACATCCTTGCTAGGTGATTGATAGTTCCCGTAATCTCTGTCCGCAGTTTCTTAGGAGGAAATGGCTGTGTGGTGTACAGGGCCGAGGAGGCAAGTAGAAAAGGAAAAGCTTGGAGGAGTGGAGATGTGGCGGGCAGACAACTCCCTCCCACCCGCTCTCTGCATTCCTTGACCACCTTGCTCTCTCCGCCGGTCCTAACCAGTCAACTATTGACGATAATGACACAGGAAGCATTAGACTCCAAATCCAAGCGGTTTTGTGACTCACTGTTCTTTGCCACGTTTTCTTAATAACATACATCTCGCAACGAAAAGCCGACTCAAGACAGCCAACTAACGTTGAGAGCTTTTTTGTAATAATTATTCCATTCCCTCGTGGAAGGCTGCTATTGCGAACTTATTTTTTTTTATAAATGACACGTTGCACCCTTTTGGGGCATTATCAAATTGTGTATAAAAACAAGAAACCAGTCATATAACAACAAACAAGGGAAACTGCATGGTCCTATCTTCCACGAGTACGTAGATAAAATGATAAAGTAGTATAAACATACGTAAAAACAACAGTATATAAGCCGGCCGGTGTGGCCGAGCGGTTCTAGACGCTTCAGTCTGGAACCGCGCGACCGTTACGGTCGCAGGTTCGAATCCTGCCTCGGGCATGGATGTATGTGATAGCCTTAAGGTAGTTAGGTTTAAGTAGTTCTAAGTTCTAGGGGACTGATGACCTCAGATGTTGAGTCCTATAGTGCTCAGAGCCATTTGAACTATTTGAACAGTATATAAAACACACCCGTCCTCAAGCCATATAAAATGGAAAATGAACTGAACAGTAATGGGATATGTAATCCAGCTGTCATAAGAACATATAAAATGCAAGGCTGATCTGAACAAAAGAAAAGAAAACAACCAGTTTATTGTTATGAAAGTAAAGTAAGGCGTCGGAAAAAATTCGTCCACTATCGTGTGTTACCTTTAACACACCAGCTACTTGCGCCATAGCAGTACAAAATAGGACAATACTTACAAAATAAACGCGTTATGAGTCGCACACACCACGTAGCACGATGTTCGTTTGGCGCACACACAAATAAACTATGCGATCAAATGCAAACGGGCACCCCCAAAAACAAACATTTTTCATATTAGGTGCCTTGTGCTGCCACCTACTGCCAAGTACTCCATATCAGCGACCTCAGTATTCATTAGACTTCGTGAGAGAGCAGAATGGGGCGCTCCGCGGAACTCACAGACTTCGAACGTGGTCAGGCGATTGGGTGTCACTTGTGTCCTACGTCTGTATGCGAGATTTCCACACTCCTAAACAGGCCCACTGGGTCTGATCTGATAGTGAAGTGGAAACGTGAAGCGACACGCACAGCACAAAAGCGTACAGGCCGAGCTCTGTTGTCTGGCAAAGACCGCCGACAGTTGAAGAGGGTCGTAATTTGTAATAGGCATACATCTATCCAGACCATCACACATTGAATTCCAAACTGCATCAGGATCCATTGCAAGTACTATGACAGTTAGACGGTAGGTGAGAAAACTTGGATTTCGTGGTCGAGCGGCTGCTGATAAGCCACACATCACGCTGTTAAATGCCAAACGACGCCTCGCTTGGGGTAAGGAGCATAAATATTGGACGATTTAACAGTGGAAAGAAGTTGTGTGGAGTGACAAATCACAGTGCACAATGTGGCGATCTGATGGCAGGGTGTGGGTATGGCGAATGGCTGGTGAACGTTGTCTGCCAGCGTGTGTAGTGCCAACAGTAAATTTCGGAGGCGTGGTGTTATGGTGTGGTCGTTTTTTTCGCGGAGGGGGCTCGCACCCCTTGTTTTTTTGCGTGGCACCATCACAGCACAGGCCTACATTGATGTTTTAAGCACCTTTTTGCATCCCGCTGTTGAAGAACAATGCGGGGATGACAATTGGTTCTTTCTACACGATCGAGCACCTTTTCACAGTGCACGGCCTATGGCGGAGTGGTTGCACGACAATAACATCCCTGTAATGGACTGGCCTGCACAAAGTCTGACCTGAATGCTGTAGAACACGTTTGGGATGTTTTGGAACGCCGACTACGTGCCAGGCCTCAACAACCGACATCGATACCTCTCCTCAGTGCAGCACTCCGTGAAGAACGGGCTGCCATTCCCCTAGAAACTTTCCAGCACCTGATTGAAAGTATGCCTCCGAGAGTGGAAGCTGTCATCAAGGCTAAATGTGGGCCAATACCATACTGAATTCCAGCATCACCGATGGGGGGCGCCACGAACGTGTCCGGATACAGCCATGTGTCCGGATACTTTTGATCACTTACTGTGACGGAACAAGACTCAGACACCGCATTTAGTGTGGCAAGAGGTACCCAGCTGGCGCGCATGACCGGCGTAAGACACGTTTACGAAATACGAAAATCTATAAATCATTATACAAATAAGCAAACCATTGCAACCACATAAAATCAAAAGCACATTAACATGCCCCTATATGAAAGAGAATAAATAAACTAACGACATAAAATAGCAAGTCAAGTTATTTTATTAAAACTGTCATACGTAGTGAAACAGCTAAATTTTAAAGTGCTCGCGCAGCGTGTGTAAACAAAACCAAAAACCCAAACTTCAAGGCATTAGGAAGAGGTGCCGTCTTAAACATTGCAAACCATTGACAAAGATGTGTTTCTAGTCATTAGAACAAAATGTAAGTAACAGAAGGGGGGAGGGAGGCGCACCATCACTCTGACACCTTCCACTCCATCAAACTCGTTGGGGGGGGGGGGGGGTGGGGGGGGGGTGTCCAGTGTAATGAAATTCTTTGACATTGCCTGTCCTTTTGAATATTTGGAACCGCCTCACCAAGCTAGTTTATGCTTTTGGTACCTTCCTATCCTGGCGTCGATGATTTCTGGCTTCCGTTGTCACGGATTTGAATTCTGCTTATCAGGTACATTGTACCTTCACCTGGTCTGACGCACTGTAACTTCACCTGATTCGTCTTCACCTGGCCATTTGGATGCAGTTCAAGTCAAGTCTGTAACAAAAGACACAGGAAAATGATTTCGGGAGCTGATAAACGTTTCATAGGTAAACAAGATTCTTTATCTCGTTTAGTTTCCGAGTACTGGTGCTTTGAAATGAATGATAGCTGGACCTTATCGAGACTCAATGTTGCTCTAATCGCATGCCGTGTTGTGACGGGCTGCATCGTCAAATAGCGATAGTGGTAGATAGCAGCAGGTGGAAGCACCTACCAGCACCGAGTTCATCACTCTAGTGACAGCGGCACTAACGGCTGCAGCAATGGCTGTGTCCGTCCTGTACTTGCTCCTCTCTGCGCTCGTGCTAGCTGCTGCGAAGCCGAGAATTACGGAGTCGGGTGAGTGCTGCTGTGACAAAGATCAAATTTCACAGTACAACGTACGAAACGGGTAATTAGTTTACTAGAAACGAGTATACCTTTTGTTTTCAATGCCAAGCGTTACTCTATCTGTCATTTCATTTCTCTTCTTTTCTTCTCACCACTTTCTAAAGGCCTGCTACGATTTCCTCTCCTCCGTGAATTTCTTCGTTTATGGCCGATATCCTAAATTATTCGGAGTGAATAGTTACTAGAGCTCATGCGATTATGTTAAGGAATATAAGAAATGTTTTTGTTCGTAATGGCGTTATTCGGTAATGAATCCAGTGAGTGAAAAATAAAGACCAATTTGTAGTTAAAATGTAATAAATTCTTAGAAGTAGATACCTTAGGGGTTGCGAAGCAACTCAAATCGCTTGATATGGGCAAGTCTTCAGGTCCAGATTGTACATGGGCAGTTCAATAAGTAATGAAAATATTTTTTTTCTGAAATAGGGGTTGTTTTATTCAGCATTGAAATACACCAGGTTATTCCCCAATCTTTGCCTGCACGGTACCATTCCACTGGTCGATGTCGGAGCCAACGTCGTACTGCATCAATAACTTCTTCATCATCCGCGTAGTGCCTCCCACGGATTGCGTCCTTCATTGGGCCAAACATATGGAAATCCGACGGTGCGAGATCGGGGCTGTAGGGTGCATGAGGAAGAACAGTCCACTGAAGTTTTGTGAGCTCCTCTCGGGTACGAAGACTTGTGTGAGGTCTTGCGTTGTCATGAAGAAGGAGAAGTTCGTTCAGATTTTTGTGCCTACGAACACGCTGAAGTCGTTTCTTCAATTTCTGAAGAGTAGCACAATACAATTCAGAGTTGATCGTTTGACCATGGGGAAGGACATCGAACAGAATAACCCCTTCAGCGTCCCAGAAGACTGTAACCATGACTTTACCGGCTGAGGGTATGGCTTTAAACTTTTTCTTGGTAGGGGAGTGGGTATGGCGCCACTCCATTGATTGCTGTTTTGTTTCAGGTTCGAAGTGATGAACCCATGTTTCATCGCCTGTAACAATCTTTGACAAGAAATTGTCACCCTCAGCCACATGACGAGCAAGCAATTCCGCACAGATGGTTCTCCTTTGCTCTTTATGGTGTTCGGTTAGACAACGAGGGACCCAGCGGGAACAAACCTTTGAATATCCCAACTGGTGAACAACTGTGACAGCACTACCAACAGAGATGTCAAGTTGAGCACTGAGTTGTTTGATGGTGATCCGTCGATCATCTCGAACGAGTGTGTTCGCACGCTCCGCCGTTGCAGGAGTCCCAGCTGTGCACGGCCGGCCCGCACGCGGGAGATCAGACAGTCTAGCTTGACCTTGCGGCGATGATGACACACGCTTTGCCCAACGACTAACCGTGCTTTTGTCCATTGCCAGATCACCGTAGACATTCTGCAAGCGCCTATGAATATCTGAGATGCCCTGGTTTTCCGCAAAAAGAAACTCGATCACTGCCCGTTGTTTGCAACGCACATCCGTTAGAGACGCCATTTTAACAGCTCCGTACAGCGCTGCCACCTGTCGGAAGTCAATGAAACTATACGAGACGAAGCGGGAATGTTTGAAAATATTCCACAAGAAATTTCCGGTTTTTTCAACCAAAATTGGCCGAGAAAAAAAATGTGTAGCATTACTTATTGAACTGCCCTCGTATACCGATTAGGTTCCTTTCAGATTACGCTGATACAATAGCTCCCTGCTTAGCAATCATATACAACCGCTCGCTCACCGATAGATCTGTACCTACAGATTGGAAAATTGCGCAGGTCGCACCAGTGTTTAAGAAGGGTAGTAGGAGTAATCCATCGAACTACAGACCTATATCATTGACGTCGGTTTGCAGTAGGGTTTTGGTGCATATACTGTTTTCAAACATTATGAATCACCTCGAAGGGAACGATCTATTGATACGTAATCAGCATGGTTTCAGAAAACATCGTTCTTGTGCAACGCAGCTAGCTCTTCATTCGCACGAAGCAATGGCCGCTATCGACAGGGGATCTCAAGTTGATTCCGTATTTCTAGATTTCCGGAAAGTTTTTGACACCGTTCCTCACAAGCGACTTCTAATCAAGCTGCGGGCCTATGGGGTATCGTCTCAGTTGTGCCACTGGATTCGTGATTTCCTGTCAGGAAGGTCGCAGTTCGTAGTAATAGACGGCAAATCATCGAGTAAAACTGAAGTGATACCAGGTGTTCCCCAGGGAAGCGTCCTGGGACATCTGCTGTTCCTGATCCATATAAATGACCTGGGTGACAATCTGTGCAGTTCTCTTAGGTTGTTCGCAGATGCTGTAATTTACCGTCTCGTAAGGTCATCCGAAGACCAGTATCAGTTGCAAAGCGATTTAGAAAAGATTGATGTATGGTGTGGCAGGTGGCAGTTGACGCTAAATAACGAAAAGTGTGAGGTGAGCCACATGAGTTCCAAAAGACATCCGTTGGAATTCGATTACTCGATAAATAGTACAATTCGCAAGGCTGTCAATTCAACTGCGTACCTGGGTATTAAAATTACGAACAACTTCAGTTGGAAAGACCACATGGATAATATTGCGGGGAAGGCGAGCCAAAGGTTGCGTTTCATTGGCAGGACACTTAGAAGATGCAACAATTCCACTAAAGAGACAGCTTACACAACACTCGTTCCTCCTCTGTTAGAATACTGCTGCGCGCTGTGGGATGCTTACCAGGTGGGATTGACAGAGGACATGGAAAGGGTGCAAAAAAGGACAGCTCGTTTTGTATTATCACGTAATAGGGGAGAGAGTGTGGCAGATATGATACGCGAGTTGCGATGGGAGTCATTAAAGCAAAGACGTTTTCGTCGCGGCGAGATCTATTTACGAAATTTCAGTCACCAACTTTCTCTTCCGAATGCGAAAATATTTTGTTGAGCCCAACCTACATAGGTAGGAATGATCATCAAAATAAGAGAAATCAGAGCTCGAACAGAAAGGTTTAGATGTTCGTTTTTCCCACGCGCTGCTCGGGAGTGGAATGGTAGAGAGATAGTATGATTGTGGTTCGATGAACCCTCTGCCAAGCACTTAAATGTGAATTGCAGAGTAATCATATAGATGTAGATGTAGACATATGATGACATCTATAGGGTGTTACCGTAAGAGCATGCAAAAACTAAACTGGGCATAGAGGATGTTCCGCTGAACAATCTGAGGTAGGGAACCTTGCATCGGAGTTGCCAACCTAAGGAGATAAAAGGAATAAAATCACATTAGTGTGTATTTTATTATTATTATTATTAGTTGCAAAGCTCCCAGAGTGAAAGACGCTAAGTAAATATGGTTCATTTTCTGTTCTTCAGGTTCTTTTTATTTGCCCACCAGTTTTTCATTGCTTGCGAGAATGTAGCTCTTCTTTCTTCCCTTCATTTTGTTCTGGTTCTTCAGGCTTTTGTCTCTGGTTTAATATCCCCGTTTTCTACTTTTATTCTAAAATTGTTCTTCACGTCTATTTCTTCTTTGGTGATTTTGGCTAATTCCAAGTCTTTTTTAACGTTTTGTATCCAGTCTCCTTCATTAGCGAGGGAATCTACGTATTTAACTATTCTTTTTGTTAGTCTGTGTTCGGGAAGCCTCATTATGCGGCCATAGAATTTGAGGCGTCTTTTGCTCATGTTTGACTCTATGTTACAATATTCTTCAGTTTTGGAAGTCTATACCTATTCTCGGTCCATCTTGGTTCCCAAATTTTCCTAATTTTTTTCTTTTTTCTTTCTTTAGATTTTCTATATCAGTTTTCCTGTTTAGTGTCAAGGTTTCGCTGACATATAACATTGATGGCTTAATTGCTGTTTTGTAATTTCTAATTTTGGCATTTAAAGATAAGCATTTTTTATTATAGAAGTTCTGCACTAATCCTAAACCTTTACGAGCTGCTTGTATTATTTCTTATTGTGCATATTTTACAGAGATAAGTTATTCTAGATATTTAAAGTGTGATACTCTGTTAATTTCTCCATATTTGGTTTGTAATTTGAAAATTTCTAAATTTGATGTTGTAAACATTCTGTTTTTAAATGGTATCTGCAGGCCAACTTTCTATGGGCGTTCTCTTAGACGTTCTATCTGTTTTATACCCATCTCACAAAAATCTGCCATTATTGTGAGATCGTCCGCAAAGGGAATTCGTAGGTTTTTATTTTTTTAGTTCCTAATGAAATTGCTTTCCAGCAATTTTCTTCTTCAGGTTTCTTTTCCCATTCTTCCATGACTCTATCCAGAACTACATTGAACAACAAAGGCGATAACCTATGGTTTTTGAAAGATTTTGGGTTTAAGCAGTTGTTGTGCCCTTTCAAGAATACAAGCTAGTAATATCTTACATGTGGCAGCGAGTACAGAAATTCCTTTGTAATTATTCACATCATGGCCGTCCCCTTTCTTTAATTTTATTTATTTTTATTTTTATTTATTTATTTTTTATTTAAATTAGTTACAGTCAACTGCAAATACCGCCATTGACACAATGAACGTACCATTCGTGCTGTATGTTACAAAACGTGCTTAAACTGACGGCCATTAACCTCACGCACACATGACATCGGCGAACAAGATTCTGACGCACCCCGACAAATATTCCTGGTGTGTTTCAAATTACTATACAGGCAGCTACAATTGTGGCAACTAATTCCACCTCCGTATCCACTGGGGTCTCATACACAAGTAGGTTTAGATATTCCCACAAGAAATAATCAAGGGGATTCAGGTGAGGGGACCTCGCAGGCCATGGAATAGGATTTCTCATTGCAATCCAGCGACCAGGAAATAAAGCATCATGACTTCCTAGTAATCAGACTGGTCTTCCTCGTTTCCATACGGGTAATAAAGAGTGTACATGTAAATAAACAGCACGCTTACGCGCGTGTTTGCTGTAAATTAGCTGGGAAACAGTAATGTTAGACAAAGCGGTAGGCAAGTTTACTTCCATATCTCCTTAAGCTAGCTTCTCCGAGCCCAGGTTCCCTACCTCAAACTGTTCAGTGGAGCATTCTCTATGCCCTGCAGCATTTTGCACGCTCTTACGGAAACACTCTGTATAAAAAAAATACTACATATATTGCAATCTGTCTTTATACACCATTTCTGCACTCAGAATTTTCCTCTAGTAATATTAAAGTTATTCTCTATCTTGCCGTGTGTCCTGCCGTCTTGTCCCTTCTTTTTGTCAGTGTTTTCTACCTATTCCTTTCCATGGTAATTCTCACAATTTTTACCTAATCAATCAACTTAATTTTCCACATCGTTCTGTAATATCACCCGTCTCCGTAACCGAGGTCGCTAACGGATGCTTGTGCCGTGGTACTCACCTCTGACCCCCTAGTTCGAAACGTGGTGGTGAAACATATGCACTGCCACTGTTTGTCCGTCAAGGATAGGAGATTTGGTGGTGTAAAGTTCTTGACCACCACCCTCTGCGTCAGTGCCTCAGATTTAATACCAAACCTCTCCCTACTGTCTAGTGAAGTGAGGGCGTGTGATTCTGTTGCCGGTGATTTGCCCATCGAATAGGGACGTTAAGCTCAGCTGCCCCCTTAAAACTGTTCTTTAATAGTAGGGTGCGCGCCAACACCGCGATTCAGCCTCTATCTTCCCTTCATCCACAGAAACATTAATCCGACACTATACTGGACAATCTGGCATCACAGTCATCCACAGGACGCAGGCACGTAACTAATACTTCATAACAGATCGGAGGAAGACAACGGCAAACCACCTTCACTGCGACCTTTTCTAAAAAGATTCCTGCATCTGGTCCCCAACATTCATTCCCCGAATATGGGACTTTATTCACTTTGGATAACACCACGTTTCAATTCTCCACTTTTCTAGTTTCCCCACAGTCCATTAATCACGTAAACACCCGTACTTGAGCCCTACGTATCCAGAAATTTCTACTTATGGTCCATTTTTAATACGAGGGTCACTCCAAAAGAAATGAACACTATTTTTTTTTTAAATCCATCTTTTATTCTACATGTTTAAAAGTTTTACAGTGTGTAGATACATCTTTTAGGAACAATATTTTCATTTCTCCACATAATTTCCATCCCTCTCAACTACCTTACATCACCTTGGAACCAGCGCCTGTACACTCGCACGGTAAAATTCTGTACTAACCAGTTGCAGCCACTGTTTGGCAGCGTGCACAAGGGAGTCAGCTTCTTCAAACCTTGTTCCACGAAGAGAGTCTTTCAGTTTCCCTAAGAGATGATAGTCACATGGAGCCAGGTCAGGACTGTAAGGCGGGTGTTTCAGTGTTGTCCATCCGAGTTTTGTGATCGCTTCCATGGTTTTTTGACTGACGTGTGACCGTGCATTGTCGTGCAACAGGAAAACATCCTGCTTTTGCCGATGTTGTCGAACACGACTCAGTCGAGCTTGAAGTTACTTCAGTGTCGTCACATATGCATCAGAATTTATGGTGGCTACACTTGTCATGATGTCCACAAGCAAGAGTCCTTCGGAATCGAAAAACACTGTAGCCATAACTTTTCCAGCAGAAGGTGTAGTTTTGAATTTCTTTTTTCTTGGGTGAATTCGCATGATGCCACTCCATTCATTGCCTCTTCGTCTCTGGTGAAAAATTATGGAACCATGTTTCATCACCTGTCACAATTCTTCCAAGAAATTCATCTCCACTATTCTCGTACTGTTGCAAAAGTTCGCTGCATACGGTTTTTCTTGTTTCTTTGTGAGCCACTATCAACATCCTGGGAACCCACCTGACACAAACCTTTTTTAACGCCAACACTTTCAGTATTCTGCAAACACTTCCTTCCCCTATTCCAACGTAGCGTGACAACTCGTTCACTGTGATGCGTCTGTCAGCAGTCACCAATTCCTTAACTCTCTGCACATTGTCTGGAGTGTGTGCAGTACGAGGCCTGCCGCTGCGAGGACAACCCTCAATATTGCCGTTGCGAAACCTGCTTGCCCACCGACTAACTGTACTGCGATCGACAGCAGCATCTCCATACACCTTTTTCAACCTTTTGTGGATGTTTCCCACTGTCTCGTTTTCACAGTACAGGAATTCTATGACAGCACGTTGCTTCTGACGAACGTCAAGTGTAGTAGCTATCTTGAAGACATGCTGTGACGGCGCCACTCACGGGAACACGTTGAACTAAGTTTGAAAACAACCGGGAAGGATGTATCTTCACACTGTAAAACTTTCACACATGCACAATGAAAACTGTATTTTTACAAAAATAGTGTGCATTTCTTTTGGAGTGATCCTCGTACAATTAGAATTCTTCCGTCGAGCAGTGCTCTCTTTGCTGTGTTAGTCCCCTCATTTTCATCCGTCATCCTTTAGATTGCTTCCAGGGTAGGGGAAGCCTTTTAACTAATCAACTGTGTGGTTCCTAAATTTCATGTTAGGTTTGTTGCCTGTCTTATTTCTGCTGTGGCTCAGATATCTTCATCTTTATTTGGTTAACCCTGAATTCATATTCTGTGCTTGTAAGACCTTAATTCTACAGAGTCCGCCAGAAAAATGTATACACTCTTTGTCAGACTCTTTCGAGATATCGATATTGTCGTTCGATTGGAATTACGAGTGTGTTGTAGCATGGTCTTTGGCTCAACAGATGTTAGTACTTTCATCTCGGTATTGAGAAAACATGATGGCTGGAGCACGCTTGACAGTCGAGCAGCGAAAATGCATTTTGAAGTGGTTTTCCAAGTCTGATAATGCCATTGAAGTGCAACGTCAATGGAGGCGGGAGTTTGAAACAGAACCGGCAAGCCGCCTAACAATTAAACTCATTATTGACAAGTTTGAATTGCTTGGAACGATTTGTGATATTCACAAAGCAAGATGAGGAAGGCAGCGTCCAGCTACAAGTCGTGGTTCCTTGGATCTCGATGTGGAAACGTTTGTTAATTCTCAACAGACGTCTGCTACGCAATGTGCACAGGAAGTGGGGGTTAGCTGTACAAGTGAAGCAAAAATTATGAAAGTTTACAAAGTGGAAATTTTACATTCCACGATTACTGCATGATAATGACGATCCTGAACGCGGACTGCAATTTTGTGAATGGTATCAGCAAATGGTAACTGATGACAAACAATTCGTGACGAAGGTAGTGGTGAGTGTCGATGCACAATTGAAACTTTACGGAACGGTGAATTGGCATAACAGAGTGTACTGGGCACCGAAAAATCCGTATGTTTTTGTGGATAAAGCGGTCTATCTACCAGGGGTTCATGTATGGTTTGGACTATCATCTAGGGGCTTAGTAGAACCCTTTTTCTTTGATGCTACTGTAACTGGAGAAGTGCACCTGGAAATGTTATGCACATCAATTTTGACAGGTATACGTGCTCTTTATGGAGCTGATGAAGAGGTCTTCTTCCAACAGGACGGGACGCCACCACACTATCACCTAGTCGTACGTACTTTCCTGGATGACAGTTTTCAGGGGCATTGGATTGGACAAAGAGAGCCAACTGAGTTCCCTCCACGGTCGCCAGATCTAACACCTGTGGACTTTTACTTGTGGGTAACTGTGAAAGATATCGTCTATCGACGTAAGCCACGCTCGCTGGAGGAAGTTCAGCAGGAGGTTACAGTGACATGTGCAGCTATCTGCACTGTAACTGACTAATATAGTTGCGGGGACCGCTCGTCGTTCTGTTATGTCTACAGCCGCCAAAGGTGAACATTCTGAACGTTTAAAGTAACCATGTGCTCAACTGAAGGCTGTACAACATGTGTGTTCAATTCTTATATGTGAAATAAAAACGTAAGTAATACTTTTCGTTCCTTAAAGTATGTATACATTTTTACGGCGGACTCTGTATTCAACAGGTGATATAATTCTTGCTCACTTTCATAGAGAACAGGAAACTAATAAGGCTGTCTTATCGTTGCTGTCTTTCACCTCCAATCTTAGTCTAACTTATGAAACTTTCTTCTTTTTCATTTGTTGTTGCTTCACAACACAGTTTGAAGAGTAAAGAAGACAGACAGCATCCTTGCCTTACTGTTAATGTTGTCGTCTTCAGTTCAAGGACTGGTGCAATGCAACTCTTCACGCCCTATCCTATCTTCATCTCCACATAACTGCTGTAAACTGGGTCTATTTACCGATTCGGATTGAGTAATGTGCGAATCGCTTGGAAAACGTTAATTGACGCCGAGCTGTGTTCGAGAATCTCACGCAAAAAGTTGGTTGGTTGATTTGAGGGAGTGGACCAATCAGCGAGGTCATCGGTGCCATCGGATTAGGGAGGGAGGGGAAAGGAAGTCAGCCGTGCCCTTTTGGGAGGAACCATCCTGGCATTTGCCTTAAGCGATTTAGAAAAATCACGGAAAATCTAAATCAGGATGGCCGTCGTTCTCCCGATGCGAGACCAGTGTGCTAACGACTGCACCACCTCGCTCGGTCACGGAAAAGAAAACGTGTTCTCATAACAAAAGTCTGACAGAATAGAAATCCGCTTCAGTAGCCAGCAACTTTCTTAATTTATTCCGAGAACGGTTTCGAAGCTTAAAACATAATTTTATGGTTGAAATGGCTCTAAGCGCTATGGGACTTAACATCTGAGCTCATCAATCCCCTAGACTTAGAACTACTTAAACCTAACTAACCTAAGGACATCACACACATCCATGCCCGAGGCAGGATTCGAGCCTGCGACCGTAGCAGCAGCGCGGTTCCAAACTGAAGCGCCTAGAACCGCTCGGCCACAGCGGCCGGCTTCATGTTATGCTTCTGGGAAGTCAGCACTAGGCACTTGCGTGTCGTGCAGTACAGGCGGTCGCTGTGGTTGCTGTCCCTTGGTGTGAGTTTAGTCACTTATTAATTTACAGTATTATGGAGTTCATTTCTGTCCTGAACCCTCCCCACAGTTAGCGTTTGTTTGACGTGGGTGTGATGCTCCATGGCTGACTGGCTGGAAAGCCACACAATTATATCCTCATAATTATGTGAGTACGGTACAATCTGCCTGCCCGGCTAGCCGCGCGGTCTAACACGCTGCTACACGAGCGAGGTTAGTGTCCCAGTGGAATAGTGTCGAGGTCCGCCTCAGCAAATACGAGCTGGTCTCCCTTATTCAGCCTCAGTTACATTATGTCGGCGACTGCTGCGCAGTCACTGTCTCCATGTACGCGTACACAATAATTATTCTACCACGCAAACATTTGGGGTTACGCTCGTCTAGTATGAGTCGTTCCCGGGGGGTGAAGGTCCACTGGGAGCCGAACCGCACAATAGCCCTGGATTAGGTGTGGGGCGGCGGTGGGGAGGGTGGACTGCTGTGGCCTGTTGTGAGGTTGTGAACCACGAAGTCTCTCCGTCGTTTCTAGGTCCCCAGTTTAACGCACAAATACACACCACTATCTACAAATGTAGCTTTCACTTTAGTATGTCAGTCACACGGTACTTTTATGTTGCTAGCCCCTCCTTTTGTTCACATTTGGTAGCAAATGAAGGTGAAGATTTAGGCTTCGAAACAGATCGTGGAATAAATTAAGAAAATTACTGGCAATTGAAGAAAATTTTTATTCTATAAATATGTTCCTACACAAAACTACATAAGGTTTGAAAATAACAAATCTGGAGGTGAGGATCGCATCTTGGCTGAAATGTGGAAATACGCAAATAATGATACACTAAAACATCTCCATGATACCATAGTGAAGAATTAGGAAACTGAAACTCTACCTCCAGATTGGACCGTAGGAATTATTCGAAAAAGGCGATAAGAGTGATCTGAATAATTACCGAGGAATCTCTTTGCTACCAACGACGTACAATATCTTTTCCAGACTGTTGTTAAACAGAGCTGAATCAGTCTTAGATCAACGATTGGCGAATATCGAGCTGGTTTCAGGACATCAAGATACTGTGCGGAGCAGATCCATAACCTGAAATCTGTTATATCATACGCCAAATCAAGATCAAAAACGTGTGTTGTGACCTTTGTCTACTTTCAAAAAGCGTATGACTCAATTGATAGAGAAACAATAAACAGCACCCTTGCCGAATTTGGTCTAGATAGGTAAACAATCAATCTGATAGGCGCCACTTTAAATAACACAGTGTCTAAGGTCAGGTTCAGAGGCGAACTGTCAGAACCAGTTGAAATCTTTACAGGGGTCAGAGAACGTGACCTGCTCTCTCCACTGCTTTTCAACTGTGTCCTGGAAAAGATAGTCAGAGAGTGGAAAACAACCGTACCGCCAGGTTATGGGATTCAAACTGGACACAAAAAAAATGGCCTCAGTGGAAACTGTTTGGCTTTTGCTGATGATCTGGCACTCTTTGCTAATAATATTGACGAAGCTAAGGTTGAAGTGTCCAACCTACAATCAATTGCTGTTAAGACTGGCCTAAAAATAGCATTTAACAAAACTGAATTCATCACAAACATCAAACACGCTGCTCCTCATATTGAAATACAACAAGAAAAAATCAAGCAGTCGAATAAATTTAAATATCTTAGAAATAATTACACCTGACGGTTCAGAAAATGCAACTGTAAGAAGTAAGTGTTCTAAACTAGAAGGTGCTTTTCTACATCCACATACATACTCCGCAATCCACCATACGGTGCGTGGTGGAGGGTACCTCGTATCACAACTAGCATCTCCTCTCCCTGTTCCACTCCCAAACAGAACGAGGGAAAAATGACTGCCTATATGCCTCTGTACGAGCCCTAATCTCTCTTATCTTATATATGTGGTCTTTCCGCGAAATATAAGTTGGCGGCAGTAAAATTGTACTGCAGTCAGCCTCAAATGCTGATTCTCTAAACTTCCTTAGTAGCGATTCACGAAAAGAACGCCTCCTTTCCTCCAGAGATTCCCACCCGAGTTCCTGAGGCATTTCCGTAACACTCGCTTGATGATCAAACCTACCAGTAACAAATCTAGCAGCCCGCCTCTGAATTTCTTCTATGTCCTCCCTCAATCCGACCTGATAGGGATCCCAAACGCTCGAGCAGTACTCACGAATAGGTCATATTAGTGTTTTATAGGCGGTCTCCTTTACAGATGAACCACATCTTCTCAAAATTCTGCCAATGAACCGAAGACGACCATCCGCCTTCCCCACAACTGCCATTACATGCTTGTCCCACTTCATATCGCTCTGCAATGTTACGCCCAAATATTTAATCGACGTGACTGTGTGAAGCGCTACACTACTAATGGGGTATTCAAACATTACGGGATTCTTTTTCCTATTCATCTGTATTGATTTACATTTATCTATATTTAGAGTTAGCTGCCGTTCTTTATACCAATCACAAATCCTGTCCAAGTCATCTTGTATCCTCCTACAGTCACTCAACGACGACACCTTCCCGTACAACACAGCATCATCAGCAAACAGCCGCACATTGCTATCCACCCTATCCAAAAGATCATTTATGCAGATAGAAAACAACAGCGGACCTACCACACTTCCCTGGGGCACTCCAGATGATACCCTCACCTCCCATGAACACTGACCATCGAGGACAACGTACTGGGTTCTGTTACTTAAGAAGTCTTCGAGCCACTCATATATTTGGGAACCAATCCCATATGCTTTTATCTTAGTCAGGAGTCTGCAGTGGGGCACCGAGTCAAACGCTTTCCGGGAGTCAAGGAATATGGCATCGGTCTGATACCCTTCATCTATGGTTCGCAAGATATCATGTGAAAAAAGGGCGAGTTGCGTTTCGCAGGAGCGATGCTTTCTTTTCATCTGTGCAAAGACTTATACAAAAGCAAAATCCTGTCTTTAAACCTAAAACTTTGTCATTATAACACCGTAATTAGGGCGTCAGCTTTGTATGCATCAGGATGTTTAAACATGACGAAGAAAGGACCACTTCGAAAAATTGAAATAAAAGACCGGAAAATTTTGAGGAAAATCCTTGGTCATATCAAAGAAAACGGAGAATTCCGTCGAAGACACAACTGTGAATTATACGAACATACATAAGTCGTTGTTACTAGCATGAGTTAGTCGAGCGGTCTCAGGCGCTGCAGTCATGGAGTGAGCGGCTGATCCCGGCGGAGGTTCGAGTCCTCCGTCGGGCACGGGTGTGTGTGTTTGTCCTTAGGATAATTTAGGTTAAGTAGTGTGTAAGCTTAGGGACTAATGACCTTAGCAGTTAAGTCCCAAAATATTTCACACATATTTCAACATTTTTTATTAGCGATGTTTTTTGGTCATCTGGAAAGAATGAACCTGCAAAGACTTACTCATTGCATACATTCATCAATTTCAAAAACAAAATCGTATTCAAAATGGGCAAGCATAGTTAAAAAGGATTTACAGGAAGCTGAAATTTCATTTGATGACATTCAGGATCGAAAAGTTTTCAGAGAAAAAGTCAAAATTACTAAAAACCTTATTTCGCTTACTACGCCAGATCCGCGCTCTGCGTGCGAATGGTCAAAACAGAGAAAAGAAGCACAGTCAGCCAAAATGAAAATCTATTGGCAAAAGAGGAAAACACAATCAGGGAAGAGATAAAAATCTCTAGCACTCCTGAAAGAAAGGATATTGCGGAGACATGGCTTACCTACAGCCTGGGGGATATTTCCAGAATGAGATTTTCACTCTGCAGCGGAGTGTGCGTTGATATGAAATTTCCTGGCAGATTAAAACTACGTGCCCGACCGAGACTCGAACTCGCGACCTTCCCCTTTCGCGGGCAAGTGCTCTACCATCTGAGCTACCGAAGCACGACTCACGCCCGGTCCCACAGCTTCACTTCTGCCAGTATCTCGTCTCCTACCTTCCAAACTTTACAGTTCTGCAAGGTTCGCAGGAGAGCTTCTGTAAAGTTTGGAAGGTAGGAGACGAGATACTGGCAGAAGTGAAGCTGTGGGACCGGGCGTGAGTCGTGCTACGGTAGCTCAGATGGTAGAGCACTTCCCCGCGAAAGGCAAAGGTCCCGAGTTCGAGTCTCGGTCGGGCACGCAGTTTTAGTCTGCCAGGAAGTTTCATATCAGCGCACACTCCGTTGCAGAGTGAAAATCTTACTGAAAATACTGTTCACATGCAAGTCATGTTTATTATAAACACCTCAAAAAAGTTTTGTGCCACCTTGGTTTCGAGACTTCCGGGACCTGTACAGAAAATTGGAATAGAGATCAACATAAACATCCTTTCCACCCTTTTTTTGCTCATGAAAACCACACATTCCATGTTGTCTCACTATACAGCGAGACATTCGGAGTTAGTGGGCCACATTGCTGTACACACCGGGACCTCTAATACCCAGTAGCACGCCCTTTTGCATTGATACATGCCTGTATTCGTCGTGGCATAGTATCCACAAGTTCAGCAAGGCACTGTTGGTCCAGATTGTCCCATACCTCAACGGCGATTCGGCGTGGATCCCTCAGAGCGGTTGGTGGGTCACATCGTCCATAACCTATCCAGGCATGTTCAATAGGGTTCATGTCTGGAGAACATGCTGGCCACTCTAGTCGAGCGATGTCGTTATTCTGAAGGAAGTACAAACATGTCTCCAACGATTGTCTGGTTGAAGGCACATGCGACAATCATCGGTGAAGAGAACGTGATGCCAATCCGGAGTGGTCCATTCCGCATATTGTTGGGCCCATCTGTATCGCACTGCATGGTGTCATGGTTGCCAAGATGGATCTCGCCATGGACGTCGGGACTGAAGTTGTGCATCGTGGAGCCTATTGCGCACAGTTTGAGCCGTAACACGACGTCCTATGGCTGCAGAAAAAGCGTTAATCAACATGGTAGCGTTGCTGACAGCATTCCTCCGAGCTATTCGTAGGTAGTGGTCATCCACTGCAGTAGCAGCCCTTGGACGGGCTGAGAGAGGCATGTCATCGACAGTTCCTGCATGTCCGAACAACATCGCTTTGGTTCACTCCGAGACTCCTGGACACTTCTCTTATTGAGAGCCCTTCCTGGCACAAAGTAACAATGCGGGCGCGATCGAACCTCGCTATTGACCGTCTATGCATGGTTCGACTGCAGACAACACGAACCGTGTACCTCCTTCCTGGTGGAATGACTTGAACTGATCGGTTCTCGGACCCTCTCCGTCTAATAGGCGCTGCTCATGCATGGTTGTTTTGTCAAAGGGACTGTGTCTGTGATACAATATCCTCAGCCAACGTCTATCTTCAGAAGTTCTGGCAACCGGGGTGATGCAAAACTTTTTTTGATGAGTGTATACTGATTTAACATGGTTTACTTCAGGTCAGAGGGACTAAAAAGTAAAAAACAAAAATAACTATAAATTTCTGCAATGAAAATTGAACAGCATGTTGTTGTTACATATGTCAAATGATAGCGTCTGATTAGAGAAGTGCAAATGTGCAAACATATTTTGTTAGGGCAATACATTCAATCTAGTATTATTTAAAATATCAAATTTTTGATTAAACTTGACATCTGATTGGCTGTTTTCTGGTGTGCTTCTCAAGAGGTGCTTCAGTTGTTTCAGAATTTCTCTTTAAAGAAAAATATATAAATATTTGCAAAAAGTGAAACAACAGGATCGAGAAATGTGATCAGAATGAAATTTATTCCACCGATTAGTGAGATAACACTACACAAATGATTATCATAACAGACGTGTACGCACACTGTCACTGTGGAAATTCAGTGCAAAGTAGAGCCACAGTGTGCTACAGTCAGAGCCCCCAGAGCTCGTGGCGTGGAATAAAAGAGGGCGCGAATACACAGCTGGGGATTACTCTGTCACGCAGCTTTCACGTGCACCCACAAAGAATCAACTGTGACTGCAGGAGGAGCTCAATGAGCAAGTTGACGGCCGACCAGGCCCCAGAGATGTTCAGAGAGCGGCATGTCAGGCTAACAGGCACGCCAGGGGAGCGGTGGTACTCCTCAATGTTCAACGAAGGCATGCACATTCCTCGCCAAATGCGGTCGGACGTTGTCGTGCTGTAATGTGACATTTGAAACAGCCTGCAGGAGGGGCAGTGGCGTGGGCTGTAAGGCCTAACTGATGTAGTGGTAGCTTGCCCTCGAGACGTAGGGTCCACAGCTCGTGGTCTCGCAGTCGCGTTCTCTCTGCCCGAGCGTGGGGTTCCCGGTTCGATTCACAGTGGGGTGAGGGATTTTCACCTGCCTCCAGATGACTGGGTGTTTATGTTGTCCTCATCATTTCATCATCATTCCTGAAAAGTGGCGAGACTGGACTGGGCAAAGGTTGGGAATTTGTATGGGTGCTGATAACCGCGCATTTCAGCGCCCCACAAACCAAACATCATCATCATCATCATCGAGACGTAGGAGGCGATATCACGTTATAGGCAATGGCGCCACGCTTTCTCCTCTGTGCTGCTCGATCATACAGTCTGTCCTCATGTGTTCACCACAGTGGCGTCGCAGGCATATGTGGCTATCACTGTAGGATAATTTGAAGCAGAACTCGTACGAAAATGCTACATTTGTCTACCCAGCACTCCAGTTTCGGCTTTCACAAGTCCATTGCCACCAGCAGCGATCATAGGTTCCGGTGAATGGAAACCGCCACAATGGCATGTGTGCCACCAGTCAAGCATACAGAAGACGGCGCTGCAGTTCTCCAACGTTGCACCAAAACTGTGGACGAAGCTGTGCTGTCCAATACGACTAAATCGACAAGATGGCGGTCATCTCATGCTGTGATCACACTGTATCGTCCAGTACCCTCTGCGTGCTGTGTACCGCCCTCTTGCTGCCATTGGTTCCACATCCGCCTCATTGTTCAAGCATGGTGCCCCGTACGAGCCGAAATGTCGAGGAACTGTCGACATACCTCCTGGAGACCAATCATTCTGCCCCATTCGGACACACTGACATGTGGATGTTACTCCCTGTTTTGTCACCCAGGTGTAGTGGCACTCCGTTACACGTTTCCACTTCGTCTGACGACTCTGCACCGACTTGCGTTGCGATACAGTTCCCCACAGTCGTTTAATGAACAAAGTAAGAGCATATGGACTATCAGACGAATTGTGTGATTGCATTGAAGAGTTCCTAGATAACAGAACGCAGCATGTTATTCTCAATGGAGAGAAGTCTCCGAAGTAAGAGTGATTTCAGGTGTGCCGCAGGGGAGTGTCATAGGACCGTTGCTATTCACAATATACATAAATGACCTTGTGGATGACATCGGAAGTTCACTGGGGCTTTTTGCAGATGATGCTGTGGTGTATCGAGAGGTTGTAACAATGGAAAATTGTACTAAAATGCAGGAGGACCTGCAGCGAATTGACGCATGGTGCAGGGAATGGCAATTGAATCTCAATGAAGACAAGTGTGATGTGCTGCGAATACACAGAAAGATAGATCCCTTATCATTTAGCTACGAAATAGCAGGTTAGCAACTGGAAACAGTTAATTCCATGAGTGATTTAAAATGGAATGATCATATAAAATTGATCGTCGGTAAAGCAGATGCCAGACTGAGGTTCATTGGAAGAATCCTAAGGAAATGCAATCCGAAAACAAAGGAAGTAGGCTTGTTCGCCCACTGCTTAAATACTGCTCAGCAGTGTGGGATCCGTACCAGATAGGGTTGATAGAGAAGATCCAACGGAGAGCAGCGCGCTTCGTTCCAGGATTATTTAGTAATCGCGAAAGCGTTACGGAGATGACAGATAAACTCGAGTGGAAGACTCAACAGGAGAGACGATCAGTTGCTCGGTACGGGCTTTTGTTGAAGTTTCGAGAACATGCCTTGACCGAGGAGTCAAGTTGTATATTGCTCCCTCCTACGTATATCTCGCGAAGAGACCATGAGGATAAAATCGGAGAGATTAGAGTCCACACAGAAGCATACCGACAATCCTTCTTTCCACGAACAATACGAGACTGGAATAGAAGGGAGAACCGATAGAGGTACTCAGGGTACCCTCCGCCACACACCGTCAGGTGGCGCGGAGTATGGGTGTAGATGTAACGCTGGCCTGTCCAGTCACACAAAAGATGGCGTTGTTGTGCCCATGTGCACGCCACCTTTCTGCCATGTGAATCATTTATTGTAATTCCGCTGATCTGCACATCCTCGTATCACGGCATTGACCCGTGGTCGGAGAGCGTTAATGCCGTTTTTCTTTTTGGGCAACTTGTCACCATCGAGTGGCGTCTTATTCCTCCCGCAGTTACCATCTGAACCAGTTGCTCACTTGCCTCCGTCAGTGCCAGCAGCAGCGTTTATTAGTACTGGTACTGCTATAACTTCCTTTGTGTGGCAGTTATATTTCCATGTCATGGTGTGTGTGGCAGTTGCCCGGCTGCAGCAGAGCAGCGAGGAAGTCTCTGTGGCGTGTAATCATGCAGGGGCCGCTGGCGGCGCGGCCGGGATTGTGTGGCACTGGCTGCGAAAACTGCTAAGTTCATCGCCCACCGCACCTGCATACTGGAGTTGAGTAATCAGTGAACATGTCATGAAAGCTCAACTGTTGTGACATCTCTTCGTTAATTGCCGGTTGTTGCATCCTGGGCTGTCCCCACAAGCAGCACTTTGATGGTGTGTTGTAGTCGGCAAAATTTTGTAGCCGTCTCCCTGTATAGTGTTTAACCTTTGAAGTGATTATAATTTATTAGTGAAGTGCATCAGTGGTATCTCCTGCCTAGTGGCCGTTAACGTTCCGGTTACCTGCCCTGGTCGTTACCGCAGTTTTGCGGCCGTGTGGTTTCCTCGCCGTGTTGATACAGTCCGGCACATCGTGTAGTTTAACAGCTTGGTGTTGTTCTCCTCTTCTCTTTGAGTGTTTATTCTGCCTTAACTGTCTTTATACGCCAATTATTAAGACATAATCCTGCTGCAATCCTCGTCTTCGCTGGAAAGGAATTGATTAGGCGGTTGGTTGGTTCGTCAGTTGTCTGTAGGTCGTGCTGCAACCCGATTTTATAGTGCTACGCTTGGCTGTGTGTCTCACCTAAACTGTGGTTCGAGTTTCCTCCACAGGCCGATGCTTGGAACACTTCTGAGCACCACTGTTTGTTGTTTGTGATTGTCATTTTATTTGGTCGCAGGCACTGTGCCATGCCTTCAGTCGTGTATTAATATCGTCTCTTTTATGTTTAATATATGGCCTTCATCCGAACTTCATAACAACTTTAAGATTAGGCCTTCAACTGTGTTTCATTTACAATTCTTGTTGCTCTGTAATTAGGCCTTCAGCCACGTTTGTTTCAGAATCTGAGGCTTTAGTATGTAAACCCTTGTCTGTAAGGTTTCTCTTTAATTATATTGAATTCTTGAAGCGGCCTTCAGCCGTGTTCTGTAAATGTTTATCTTCAGGTTGTCTTTAATTATTCTTGAGTAATTGCTTGGGCCTTCAGCAGACAAATTACTTAAGATGTTTTTCTGTTGTACTGTGTAAAGGCTTATTCTTAAAGTCTCTTTTATTATGTAAAGAAATTTTTTAATTGGTCTTTCAACCGAAGAATTAACTTGAAGTTTCCTTAATATAGCCGTTAGCCGGAAGATATTGTAATTTTACTTAAGTAAAGCCTTCAGCCGTTACTCTAAATCCTGGTGTTTTAAAAGCAATCATTTAAACTTATTCTGGAGAAGTTACTTGGGCCGTGAACTGATCTTTGTTGTTTTAAAAAGACTGCGTTGGTTTAAGGAATAAAGTTGTGTGTGTCTTGTATAACTAACAGTAATTGACCTTTGACCCTTTCCACAACCTCGTCCATTCTGTCCGGCGAAACCAAGATTTCGGGCATGTTCCAAACCTTTGCTTCCGAGTGTTCCACTTTTTGCAAACTGTAGTGTACGTTATGCCGGGTGATTTTGTTTAATGGTGAAAAACTGCAGAAAATGATTCCCAAGAGCATAAGAGGCAAAAACGTTCATGTGGATGTATGGACAGAAATGGTGTCTATGCTACAGCAGAGATGCCACAGATCACCATGTATCTTATTTTCTCTGAACCCCACAATCTGTGAGGAGTCGTGGACGTCCGACTATTTCGCATATAGTGGTAGTTTCACTGTTCTTCTGTCTCTTTGCTTAAATGCTAACGACAGTAGCACGTGAACATTCGATCAGCTTCGCCGTATTCGAGATACATGTTCACAGGCCCTGCGTAACAATAATCTGCCCTTGTCAAAGTAGCTTATCTCAGTGGATTTCCCCGTTTGCAGCCCATATCTCCAATAGAGTTATCCACCTTCCGTGTCTGACCCGCTTACATACTGTTGTTACCACGTCACGTGACCGCAACGGCACCAGGTGCCATCCAGCGCCGCGGTGGGCAGTGGCGTAATGTTTTGGCCGATCAGTGCATGTCGTCCAGGACTCTGACGGCGCTGTGTGTGGTCCTCTCCTCTCCACTGATTCCAACTACACCTCACTGTTCAAGCACCATGCCCTGTACGTGCCGCTAAGTGACAGAATGAGAGACCCACCACCTGGAGAACTATCATTATGCCGCGTTGAAACGCAGTCAGTATCCCCATAGCCCACCCTGTGATGTTGGTGTATAGCGGCACTTGATTACACGTTTCCACACCCTGTACGATGGTTACGCCTGCCCACAGTCGCTGCTGGGCTTACGTGCAGGCTACCTGTCCGCCATTTAAATCACTTGCTATGATTCTGCTGTTTTATCATGGCATGTTGCAGACCTTCGCTTCTCAGTGTTCCACTTTTCGCAAGCAGTAGTGTAAGTGTGAGAAAATGAACTGAGCAATGGCCTCACCTCAAACCTGTCGGAATTAGTTGCTGGAAGGTGTACCCAAAACTGACCATGTTTTGTGACTACGAATATGACGTGCTTTGTCGCTTTATATTTGTTGGTAATGCTGGATATAATTTCTAAAAGGTAAATCGAAAGTGACAAGAAGGACCACACTGTAAGATCTGATAGAGCAAGTATAAGCAAGTAGACTCATGCTCATAAATTAAGGATACTTGCAGAATGTGGTTCCACACAACGTGGCACTACACAAAACTGGCGCTAATAGCATAGGCACATAGGGAACACACATGACAAAGATCTGTAAGTCTACGGTGTTGGTTATAAGTTGGAAAACCCGTCCCGAAACACGTGTGCTACAAAACGCCACTGTTTCCTACCCATGTACCCCGACATCAATGTGGGATACGTTCACTATGCACACACACACACAGGCCGCACAATGGGTTGGCATACTCAGGATGTGGTCGAGCAGCTGCTGGGGTATAGCCTCCATTCTTGCACCAGTGCCTGTCGGAGCTGCTGAAGTGTCCTAGGGGTTTGAAGACGTGCAGCGATATGTCGACCGAGAGCACCCCAGAAGGCTCGATGCGGTTTAGGTCTGGAGAACAGGCAAGCCACTAGATTCGCCTGATATCTTCTGTTTCAAGGTAATCCTCTGCGTTGGACGCTCGGTGGGGCCGTGCGTTATCATCCATCAGGAGGAGGGTGGGACACACTACACCCCTGAAAAGGCGGACATACTGGTGCAAAGTGACGTCCTGATACACCTGACCTTCTGCAGTTCGTCTGTCAAATAAATGCAGGGGTGTACGTGCATCAATCATAATCCCACCCCACACCGTCAAACCACGACCTCCATTCAGGTCCCTTTAAGGACATGAAGGGATTGGTATCTGGTTGCTGGTTCACGCCAGATGAAAACCCGGCGAGAATCTCTGTTCAGACTGTACCTGGACTCCTCCGTGAACGTAACCCGCGACCACTGTTCCAATGATCATGTACTGTGTTCTTGACACCAGGCTTTACGGGCTCTCCTGTGACCAGGGGTCAGTGGAATGCACCTTGCAGGTCTCCGTGCAATAAACCATGTCTGTTGAGTCGTCTGTAGACTGTGTGTCTGGAGACAACTGTTCCAGTGGCTGCAGTTAAGTCCCGAGCAAGGCTACCTGCAGTACTTCGTGGCCGTCTGCAGGCACTGATGGTGAGATATCGGTCTTCTTGTGGTGTTGTACGCTGTGGACGTCCCGTACTGTAGCGCCTGGACACGTTTCCTGTCTGCTGGAATCGTTGCCATAGTCTTGAGATCACACTTTGTGGCACACGGAGGGCCCGTGCTACGACCTGCTGTGTTTCACCAGCCTCCAGTCGCCCTAGTATTCTACCCCTCATAACGTCATCAATATGTGTTCTTTGAATCATTTTCAACACACAATTGAAACGTCTGAAAACGTCTGCACACTTATTCGCTGCATCGTAGTCTGACATGGGCCAACACACCTCTGCGTGGACTGCTGCCAGCGCCACAGTGCGACGACCGCAGGTCCAATGCACCGCTTGGACATACCTCGAGGTGGTTTAAACCCGCAAACCGCCCACCAGAGCGTTGTTTCACCATGTATCAGCATTATCCTTATGTGCATGAGTGTATAATCAAACTAAATGGTGGAGAAAGGTACGGATAGTTTCAGTTTTATGTTGTAAGCAAAAGAGGCTGCTGTGTTAGACTACTACCATATTTTACTACATGAAAGTTTTGGCTATGGTGGACAAACAGACTTCCGTCTAAAGGCTCCCGTAAACGATCAAACATTTTGTCAAACTTAACTATGCTTGCCAAATATTTGACAATTCACGGTGCAGTTTCACGTGTTTGTCAACCATAGATCTTGCTTGACGTATTTGAGAGAAATTTTGATTGACAGAATGTTTGACAAGATGGCGGACGTTGTTTGTCTTGATGGTTCGCAGCATATGTTTAGTGAAAAATTGTTTTCATACGATTTATGTCACTGTATTGTGAGTTTCCACTACTATCAAAAAAACTACGAGCAAGTATAAAAAGTAAATAATACTGATAATTACCAAAATAATAAAGGTAACACATCTTCATGAGCCATGTATTACCCACGAAGAGGTTATGAACAAAATCAATATTTTACACATAGAGTGACATACAAGCGGAGTGGAATGAAACAAAAGATATCGAAGTTCTCTGGTTCCCCGACTTGACTGCAGTATATAAGAAAACACGCGATTTTAGTTGGTTGTCGATCTTTTTGTGAAGTTAGATCGACAACCAACTAAAAATTGGGTGTTTTCTTATATATTGCAGTAAAGCCAATGAAATGAAGCAGAATCTCACACATCGACAACATCACATAGGAATGGCATAAGAAACACAAAAAAACCGCTTGAAAATGGGATCATTCCCCGAAACGCGTCGTGCGATAAATAAAATAAAGAAAATCGCGACTGGAAGCAGATGAGTTATTTATAAACAAACCTATTGTTTTTCACAGTCGAAGGCTTTCAGAATGATTTATAATGTATCAAATATGTGTAAATATGTATAAATTTTCGCATACTTGCTTCTTTCTCAATGTGAGGGCGAAATAACGTTGGACAAGTTATTACACGTTTCACTGCCGATCCGCACAAAGTTGAATTAATCATCAGGTTCTGAGTGAAACATTTGCAAAATTTGTAAATTTGTGGTAAGATCTTATGGGACCAAACTGCTTAGGTCATCTGTGCCTAAGCTTGCACACTACTTAATCTAACTTAAACTAACTTACGCTATGGACAACACGCACACACACACACACACACACACACACACCTATGCCCGAGGGAGGGCTCGAACCTCCGACGGGGGAAGCCGCGCGGACCGTGACAAGCATACACCTTATAGCCGTCTCACTCACACACCTGTTCGGAATAGAGCAGTGGTGAGGGAAGCCGCAGAACTCAGCCGGCTCGACTACGGTCGGAGACCGCGAGCGCGCTGCAGAACCGGAAGTGTTGCCCGGGCCTCCTGTAAAGCAGTAAATCGGTTGCAAACTATTTTAAACATGTCGTAGACTGATGAAAAGAGCAGAGAATCGAACGAAATCGACGCACGGCGTCTCGCCTTGTTTCAGACGCGCGGAGCCCACCCGAAAGGAGAAACGCTCGGGTCGTGGACGGCTACGACGCGGGGGTGGGCCAGTTCCCGCACCAGGCCCTCGTCCTCTGCGACGGGTCGTCCATCTGCGGCGGGGCGCTCATCACCCGGACCGCCGTCCTGACCAGGGCGCGCTGCATCGACTAGTGAGTCGCAGCACAACAGCTGCTGCGAGGCCAGCTGTGCAGCGTGTGCACACAGCAACGTGGATCACAGGGGGGAGTGGGGGCGTTACTGCAGCTGTACGAGGTGTGGCTAGAAAAAAACCGGACTAGCACTGGTGAAACAATAAAACGAATGCAATAAGGCTGAAAGTCGCGTGGCCTGTCACGTGACTCTCGCTCCGCCTACTGCTCGAGTTTCATCTGCCTCCTGCACTCAGTCTGCCCGTGGCGTCTGTTTTAAGTAGTTGACGTTTTGTCTGTGCGTCGGAAAATGTTGAGTGTACGGAAAGAACAGCGTGTTAACATCAAATTTTGTTTCAAACTAGGAAAATCTGCAAGTGAAACGTTTGTAGTGTTACAACAAGTGTACGGCGATGATTGTTTATCGCGAACACAAGTGTTTGAGTGGTTTAAACGATTTAAAGATGGCCGCGAAGACACCAGTGATGACGCACTGGCAGACCATTGTCAGCAAAAACTGATGCAAACATTGAAAACATCGGTAAACTTGTTCGACAAGATCGCCGTTTAACAATCAGAGCAGTGTCTGAGTTAACAGGAGTTGACAAGGAAAGTGTTAGGCAGATTCTTCATGAAAGTTTCAACATGAACAAAGTGTGTTCAAAAATGGTTCCAAAGTGTCTCACAATTGAACAGAAGGAACGCCGAAGAATGATTTGTTCTGACGTCCTGGAAAACATTGAAAGTGATCCCACCTTCTTACAAAATGTTATTACTTGCGATGAATCGTGGTTTTTTACTTACGATCCCGAAACTAAAAGCCAATCGATGCATTGGAAAACTCCTGGTTCTCCACGACAGAAAAAAGCACGAATGTCAAAATCGAAATTCAAGGCAATGATGATTGTTTTTTTTGACATCAAAGGGATTGTGCACATTGATTGGGTACCAGAGGGACAAACAGTGAACCAGCATTACTACATTAGCGTCCTGGCTACCCTACGTGAGCGAGTACGGAGAAAACGGAACGATTTGTGGAGAAAAAAGTCATGGATCCTTCACCAAGACAATGCCCCAGCTCACAGTGCGTTGTCAGTGAAGACGTTTTTGGCAAAACACAACATTCCCATCTTAGATCATCCACCATACTCACCTGATTTGGCCCCCTGTGACTTTTTTCTTTTCCGTAAAGTCAAGTCAGCTTTGAAAGGAACTAGATTTGACACTGTTGAAGCAGTAAAAGAAAAAGCGACGGAAGTAATGTATGGACTTACCGAAAATGATCTGCAGCATTGCTGTGAACAGTGGAAAATTCGTATGGAGCGGTGTAGAGACCGAGGAGGAGAGTACATTGAAGGAGATAACATGAAATTGAAAATAATTGTAAATAAATGTTTTTTCCAGCATCAGTCCGGTTTTCTTCTAGCCGCACCTCGTATAGTCGTTAGGGTGTCACGTGTTGCAGTTTAACAAACTGATGTTTCCAGTATTGTGATAAATCTCACATTTCAACATTCCATCTTTGTTTTATATGATTGGCAGTAACATCAAGAGCTGCAATGGCAACTCCACTGATAAATGCAGAAGAGAGAGTGGATAGGTAGAAAAAGTACGAGGGTCAGTCAAATGAAAACCTTACATATTTTTTTAAATATTATTTACTTTGCAGAAGTGGTACAAAGCTGTATCACTTTTCAACATAATCTCCCCCACGCTCAATGCAAGTCCTCCAGCGCTTACAAAGTGCATATATTCCCTCAGAAAAAAATTCTTTTGGTAGTCCGCGCAACCACTCCTCCACCGCGTGGCGTACCTCTTCATCAGAACGGAACTTCTTTCCTCCCGTTGCGTCTTTGAGTGGTCCAAACATATCGGAATCAGTTGGAGCAAGGTCTGGTGAGTATGGTGGATGAGGAAGACACTCAAAATGCAGGTCTGTGATTGTTGCAACTGTTGTACAGGTAGTGTGGTGCCTTGCATTGTCATGTTGCAAAAGAAAACCTGCTGACAGCAACCCACGTCGCTTTGCTTTGATTGTAGGCCGCAGATGATTTTTTAGGTTCAAATGGTTCAAATGGCTCTGAGCACTATGGGACTTAACATCTGAGGTCATCAGTCCCCTAGAACTTAGAACTACTTAAACCTAACTAACCTAAGCACATCACACACATCCATGCCCGAGGCAGGATTCGAACCTGCGACCGTAGCTGTTTCGCCGTTCCAGACTGTAGCGCCTAGAACCGCTCGGCCACACCGGCCGGCGATTTTTTAGGAGATCTCTGTACGATCCACTGGTGACAGTGGTCCCTCCAGGCATGTAATGCTCCAAAATGACGCCTTTCTCCTCCCAAAAGAGAGTCAGCATAACCTTCCCTGTTGATGGTTCTGTTCGAGAGTTCTTTGGTTTTGGTGATGATGAATGGCGCCATTCCTTGTTCGCTCTCTTCGTTTCCGGTTGGTGGAAGTGAACCCAGGTTTCGTCCCCAGTAACGATTCTTGCAAGGAAGCCATCACCTTCTCGTTCAAAGCGCCGAAGAAGTTCTTCACAAGCATCAACACGTCGTTCTCTCATTTCAGGAGTCACGTGCCGTGGCATCTTGCAGACACTTTGTGAAACTGGAGCACATCATGCACAATGTGGTGTGCTGACCCATGACTAGTCTGTAAACATGATGCAATGTCATTCAGTGCCACTCGGCGGTTTTTCTTCACTATGGCTTCAACTGCTGCAATATTCTGTGGAGTCACAGCTCGTTGTGCCTGACCTGGACGAGGACCATCTGCCACTGAAGTTACACCATTTGCGAACTTCTTACTCCATTTGTAGACTTGCTGCTGTGACAAACATGCGTCACCGTACTGAACCTTCATTCGTCGATGAGTTTCAGTAGGTTTCACATCTTCACTACGCAAAATCCGAATAAAAGAACGCTGTTCTTCCCTGGTTCAAGTCGCAAGTGGGGCGGCCACCTTTATACTGATACTGCGACGGTATGTGCGCATCTGCACTATGCTGCCACCTACAAGCCATTCTGCACGCTGTTTGTAGCACGGATAACGGCGCGAAATTTCGATTTGTTATGACAAATTTAAGGTTTTCATTTGACTCGCCCTCTTACAATGAAGGCCTCTCTGAGCAGGAAGACTTGACTGATGACGTGATAGAAGAAGAAATAGGAATTGACGGGCAGAAATAGCGGATCCAATATTACAATCACAATATAAAAGAGCTTAGGAAGCCTAGAGATCACACAAGGCACAAGGGATGGATAACATTCCCCACAATTTAAAAAATCATTGGGGAAGTGGTAACAGAATGAGTATACACGTTGGTGTGTAGAATGCATGAGACTAGCAAGTTACCATCAGACTTTCGGTAAAAAATAATCCATACAGTTACGAGTGCGAGATTGTCGCACATCGGCTTAACAGCTCATGCAACCAAGTTGCTGAGAGCAATAATTTACAAAAGAATGGGATAGGAAATTTAGGATGTGTCGGATAACGATTAGTTTGTCTTTAGGAAAGGTAACGGCATCAGAGAAGCAGCTCCGACGTTGCGGCTGATAATGGAAACAAGACTGAAGAAAAATTGTCGACGTGCGAAAAGCGTTCGATAATGTGAAATGGCGCAAATTGTTCCACACTCTGAGAAAAGCTATAGGGAAACACGTGTAGAGTATAATATGTACAAGAACCAAGAGGAAGCAATAAGACTGGAACAGGGGTGTAATCTTTCTCTCCTGCTGTTCTGTCTATACATCGAAAAAGCAATGAGGGAAATAAAACAAAGTTTCAAGAGTGGGATTAAAATTCGATGTGAGAGGATATCAATGATAAGATTCGCTGATGACATTGCTATCGTTAGTGAGAGTGAAAAAGAATTGCAAGATCTTTTGGATGCAATGAACGCTGTAATGGGTACAGAAAATGGATTGAGAGTAAACTGAAGAAAAACGAAAGTAATGAGGAGAAATGGGAACACTGAGAAACTGAACATTATAATTGCTGATCAAGAAGTAGAGGAAGTAAAGGAACTATGGTACCTAGGCAGCAAAATAACCCATGAAACCCATGAAGGACTGAGCAAGAAGGGCATAAAAAGGAGACTGGCACTGGCAGAAAGAGAATTCCTAGCCAAGAGAAGTCTGCATCAAATATAGCCCTTAATTTGGGGAAGAAAATTCTGCGAATGTACATTCGTCGGAGAGTATTGTATGGTAGTGAAACATGGACTATGGGAAAACAGGAACAGAAAAGAATAGAGGCGTAAGAGATGTTGTGATACAGTGCGCAGAATCGACGAGGAAAGGAACGTATTGAAAACACTCACAAGGAGGGACAGGGTGGTAGGACATCTGTTACGACGAGAGGCACTAACTTCTGTGGTACTAGAGGGAGCTGTAGATGGTAAAAAATGCAGGTGACGACTGAGATTGGAATACACCAGCAAATAATTGAGGATGTAGGTTGCAGTTTTTACTCCGAGATGAAAAGGTTGGCACAGAAGAGGAATTATTGGAAGGCCGCATCAAACACATCAGAAGAATGATGAAAAAAATATTTGTTATGGAATGTGGAAGTGCAGAGTAAACTGTAATTGCTGCAAGACTTTCTTTTCGTCACGTACATGATGAGAATGCTGTAGAATTTGCAGTGGAAAATTTAGCTTTGGACATGGAGGACGACGCGACATTGTAACTCAAGTGAAGTCTGTTGCAAATAAAAACCGACGAGGCTTAAAACTACAACTATCTATCGGTGAAACCACCTACAGATACATAAAATCCATTTGAAATTCACGTGGCTGCACTTCAATACAACAGTGACGTGCACAGCCGGTGTTTGAGGTTGATGGATTGCACCACACATACAATGAAACCACTCATCAATCGTTACTGTTCATGCTCTCAGACTGACATGAATTGAATCATCACAAATGTAACGCGCCATCTCGAACATAAAAGGTAATTGATGCCCTTACATTGCAGACAACCCTGTAGGTAGGGCAACCGCAGCTGTGAGTAATCATCTTGGGTATTAATGAACAACTTCAACTGTATTTAGTCCTTTATTTTTAGGTGAACATCTGGATAACAATAAACCCAGAAGGAATAACAACCCTGAAACATTAACTGGTATAATAACTTTCTAAAAATGTTTTGAAATTTTTAATAATTTATAAAAAAAACTACTAAAATCTCTTACATGAGACATTTAGAATAATTGTACTCACATAACTGAAATATTCTCATTTTCTCGTGTAGAAGTTCTTAATAGCTTTTTTTTTAATTTTTAAAAATCTTAAAATAATTTTAGGAAGTTATTATACCAGTGAATGTCTCAGGGTTGTTATTCCTTCTGGTTTTATTGTTATACAGTTATTCATCTGAAGTAGCTTTTAGTGCCATGAAACCAGTAGTGATCTAAACATAAAGGACTAAATACAGCTGGTTTATTAATACCCAAGATGAACCCTACATTATACTTCATTACAGTAATTATCGGCTGTTTCCACAACATAGTTTTCGAGGTCGTTCCTTTACTTGTTGTTTAGCAACATCTTGTTGTCACAGTTCTTGCCACAAACTTACTTTTTGTTTAGCAACATCTTGTTGTCACAGTTCTTGCCACAAACCTACTGGTTCAATTTTATTTAAACATTGGTAATCTATGTATTGGTATCTAAGTTGGAAACAGAATTCTGTTATCAAATTGTTGGCTGGTCTACATCCAGTTGCAGTGCGCACATAATATGATTATTTTTTACTCGCTTGTCCATGATTTTTTGAGCGTCATTATAAGAATAATATGCGATGCATAATTATGTGTTGTTACTCATGATTATTCAACTTGCATTTCATGTATAGTCATCGCCTGTAGCAAACTGTCATGCTCGAGTCCGTGCTTATTTTAAACAGAACTGCAGATCGGAGATACACATGTCTCTCTCTGTATCGCAGATGGGTAGGCGTACTTATACGCTATGAATTTATTATCAGACTTCACGTGGAACGAATAGTAATCCTAGTGACCACAGAATAATCTCAGAGTCTAAGCCTAATTCTTCCAACATTTCACACTTCACACGGATATCCACTGTCATTAACACAATCACACATGTTTGAAACGTCTGTATGAACTCATCACAAACATACATCAATACATCAGTAACTTCAACTAGATAAAAGTCAGACTGGTCATGTGCAGTCACCTACAAGTTGTTCAAACAGTAACATCAGAGGCATCATTATTTCACATTACTGAGTTCGTCATTATACGTTCGCAAAAACATGCGCCATTTGTTGACGAATTTGCAGAAACGTCATTGAGATTTGTCTCCGGTAAACAGTGCTCTAGAACATCGATTTGTAACAATTTACGTGAATGATGTTAACACTGATAACATTTCACGTAATTTACTTCATTTCACGACGTACAGAGCTTCGCACTCGTCTCATGTTACTGTATTTCTGCAACCAAAACGCCTATTTTTGACGATGACATGTGAAAATGTCGGAGGATTTTTAAGTCCGACATGTGCTGAAACAAACTCTTTTGCAGTACCACTTGAAAAGGCCCAAAGACTGAAATTTCAATAGTGAAATAAATAGTTTCTTCAGTCAACGAAGAATATGATGTTCCCTCGAAACTTCTACATGACTGAACCTAGATCATGAGAAGTTAAATAAAAAATAAATTACATAACTTTATTTTTTCTTGGTGATAATGAAAACCAAATTCTACCCTAGAGACGTTTTCATTAAGCTGCTACACTTACCTTGGGTACATTGCCACATGGATTATACCAACATTGTGTACAAAATGTAGCATTTGCAGAATCAGCTTTATAGCTACAGTCGCCTGGTAGAAAAACATAACACTCACACACAGAGACAACCCAACACACACATGTGCACTTGTGCAGACTGAAAGAAATTCTCGGCCAACTCCCTCACGAGACTGACGATCGTGCAGAATCAGAACGCACCTCTTCGTCTGCACGACAACGCTCCTACGAAATGGAAAGACAAAAAAGCAACTCCTATCATCGAGCTTAAGTTTTAGTCCTGTACTATAATGACCAGGTGTGGTATCATATCAAATCATGCTCTATCCTCAGATCTCAGTTACATCATCTCAAATAAAAATCCATTCTTCATGTGGCACATTCGCCATCCATTCTACCCATTCTGCCATGACACAGAACTTACTCTCGCTCTCAGGCCGACAACTGCTTGCAACTTCTTCGCTCGCTTCAAATCTGCTCAATAATACAACCTATGGTAGTCAAAGAATATGTCACTCATGTGTTCGAGGCATGCAACGATGCTCTTCCTAACAACTGTGATTTCTCTTGACATTTACTTTCAAAGATACGCCAAGTGCCAAACATACCAGACTAACTGTGGTTTCTGATGATATGTACACTTTTTACAGCCATTTCTCCTAATGTATCTACCTTTCATAACCACTTACCCTAATATGTACATCTTTTACTAGTACTGATTACTATCAAAACCACACACAAAAATTAGTATTGTCACTAGTCTGCTTCGCAACTGGAAACAGGAAATTTACTTTCGCAGCCACACGTCATGGACCGTCCGTCTGGGAGGCATCCATCGCACTCAGGAAGAGAGAACCGCTTGGATCGAAGTAGCCACCTGGGCGGTGGTGCACCCAAACTACAACACGACGGCCTATCTCAGCGATAACGTGGCTATTCTGTTCCTGCCCGCGGAAGCTCCTCTGAACAGTGAGTAGCGCAATAATAACATAATAATAACATACGATTATTACTTTATAGAGAGAGAGCGGGAGGTGGGGGGGAGGGGGGGGGGGGGGAGAGGGTGTGATTGAACGAAAAATGTCACGTGATGGCAGCCTGGGAAAGCAGTGTGTGCAGTACAAAAACTGTGAGGATGGGGCGTGAGTCTTGCTTGGGTAGCTCAGTTGGTAGAGCACTTGCCGCGGAAGGCAAAGGTCCCGAGTTCGAGTCTCGGTCCGGCACACAGTTTTAATCTGCCAGGAAGGTTCATATCAGCGCACACTCCGCTGCAGAGTGAAAATCTCATTCTGAGTACAAAAACAGTTTAAACATCCAAGATGGTGACATTTATGGTCATGTGATCATGACATCTCTTCTCGTTGCATCTTCTACATTTGCTTGTAGATAAAATCCAAACACCTTGGCCAGTTGCGGTATTTTCTATACATGTGTGTGTGTATTACTTTGTTGTGGGGCCCCCAGACCTTATCACAGACATAATGCTGGTGGATTCACCTCTGGACATTGTGTATATCATACATGGGTGGATGCAGCATGAACAATACCCATGTCACAAGGCTGGTGGATCCATCTGTGCACATTACATCAGATAATACATGAGTGGGTCCACCCTGAACAACACATCAAGCATAACCCTGGTGCATCCATCTCCATACATCATTCCAGTTTACATGTGGGTCGATCCACTCGAACAGTATCATGTAATGCTGTTGGATCCACCTTCGTACCCTATGCTCACCTACCATAGCCCATGGTAGATGCCTGAGAAACTGATGCAAACACACACTGGGCTAGGTTACTACAATTGGACTATAGCATCAATTTTGTAGTTATAAGGCAAGATTTCGTTGGGAATTCCTTTTTTACAATGATGGATTCGGTCCCTTATACTATATAGATATTATTTTACATGATAAATCGACTATGAAGAATCTATAAGTTACTTTTTTATATGGTTTTTCATTAGATTCGAAGCTATTTCCTTGTTAGAGATTCATATCATGCCACCCGTAACTGCTCACACTTAGTAATAAACTTGTGTGGTAGGTTAGGACGTGTGCAATGCTGTTCTTACCCAAGATGGTAAAGATATCTGTAACAGTCTGCTATCACCCGCCAGTGTCCATTAGTTTAATGCTTAACATTCATCATCATGTGTAGTGATTATTTAAAACAAATGAAATAAAACTCTTGTTACAAAGTAGAAATGATCAATGTCAAAATGAGTGTTCGAATGTAATACTGTAATAGCTTCATGTAGACGATACTTGTATTACCCATAAATGTCACACTTTAGGCTCTGTCTATAGCACACCACAGTAAGATAATACTGACAAAACCATTGTGAACTATGCAGACACCTGACTCGATTGCTTTTCTGGGTGACTGCCTATTCTTTTTAAGCAAATTCTAGAGGGGGTATGTTACACATCAGATTGCATTGCTTTGCTGGAAGGCTAACTATTCATCATATGCACATTACATTTCAAAATCAGGAGATGTGTTTATCTATACCATAGAACATTGTAGTTTTAACGGAACATTTGGTAATGGCACGTGGTGAAATATATATTAAAGTTTGGTTCATCATTGAGGACAATCCGATTAAACTGTAATCAAAACCACTGAGGTTCGTTTCACATTTTGAAGTACTGTCAGATAACTGTGCATTATGATATTTTGTACGTAAAAGTGTAGAAAATAGATATTAACTGAGGGGTTGCCATTTTTTTTTTTTTTTTTTTGGTCATGAGTCTTCTGACTGGTTAGATTCCCATTAGTGTGGATAATTTCGGTGCTTACGTAATATGAGGTTCGTTAGTTCCGTTGTAGATGTGCTAGACAGCCTGAATATGGATCATAGACAGAAGCAAATCGTATGTATACATCCTGCAATGGTAACATACCAGGAATTAGTGACAGGATATATTTTTACCAACCATCATCTTTAGGTTCGTTACCAAGCCTTTTAAACTGGTGTAGTAATTGCACTCAAAACACCTTTGTTTTGGTAGAGTGGTAAAATTTGTGGAAATCGGTTTGCCAACTAACTTACAGGGATCAGATGCTTGCTATGTTGTCAGTAGAACCAAAACTGGGTAAGATTATGATACTGAGAAACGCACTTACTATTTTCGCTTCTGCTTTCTCAACTATGGCAGCCAAAAGTTCCACCTTTCCAAGGGTTTTGCATACTGTTGTGGACAATAGTCACTACAATAAAAAAGCATTTACTGGTGGTAGAAATTCTTTCTGTTGACAAAGGCATTCCAAGGTTCTCAAAATGAGTGATGGAGCTTTGATTTACAGCTACAATGTTTGATCCTGCACGTAAAGGGAACATTGAAATAGTGGAGAAATTCTGAGATTGACTGACGTAAGATTCATAGCCTAGAAGAAAATAAACATGATAAAGGTCTGGGATGAATGGCATTTAACCATTTACCAATCGAAAGGGTGAATACATGCAAGAGGATGTGAAGGATTTCCTGATTGTTTGGTAGAAAATTCCATAGGGAGGTCAAAGGTCATGAAGATAAAGGACAGTGCGGGGGCAGAGTAGCACGGGTATGAAAAACGCGCACACTAAACCAGAGAAACGCTTTTATGATATTCAGATGTTGTTGTGATCTTCGGTCCGAAGAGTGGTTTGATGCAGCTCTCCAGCCTTCTCTAGCCTAATCAAGCTAGCTACTACAACCTTCATCGTTTTGATTCTGCCTATTGTACTCATCTATCGATCTCCCTATACGATTTTTACCACCCATACTTCCCTCCAGTACTAAATTAGTAATCCCTTGATATCTGAGAATGTCTCCTATCAACTGATCCCTTCTTCTAGTCAGTTCATGCCACAACATTTCTTTCCTCCCCAGTACTATTCAGTACCTCTTTGTTGGTTACGCGATCTGTGCATCTAATCTTCCCCGAGCTTGGCTTCTAGCAGCTTTTCCGTTCTTCTGCATGGTATTCGAATTAGTATTTTGCTACCATGACTTATTAAACTGATGGGTCAGTAATATTTACACTTGTCAGCAGCCGCTTTCTTTGGAATTGGAATTATTATATTCTTCTTGAAGTCTGATGGTATTTCGCATTTCTCATACATCCTGCACATCAGAAGTAAGAGTTTTGTCATGGCTGCTTCTCCCATGGCTACCAGCAGTTCTGACCGAGTTTCGTCTAGTCTTGGGACCTTGTTTTGACTTAGTCTTCTGTCAAATTCTTGTCGCACTATCATGTCTCCCATCTCATCTGCATTTACGCCCTCTTCCATTTCTATAATGATGCCCTCAAGTACACCTCCCTTGTGTATACCATACATATACTCCTTCCATATTTCAGCTTCCCTTCTTTTCTTGGGCCTGGTTTTATACGTGAACTATTGATGTTAAAAATATGAAAATCGATGTTGAAAACAACAGTAATTCTGAGAACAAGAAAAGAACTATAAATCTCTAAAGGTAAAAAATTTTAATGTATTTGGATTTCATAACGTTTGCACCTCCCTACTCTCTGGGAACACTTAACACTGAATGAATCATGGTACAGATAATAGGTTACTAAGGGTGCCTGCAACCATGTATGAAGCATTACAATCCACAGTGTATGTATTATGAGTCCGTCACGTGATCATGATGTCACTTCAGGTTACGACTCCTACAATGAGAGTAGATATTGAGAGTATTGATAAAATCGCGTTACGTGATTGGTTGGATTCTCCAGCCCTGCTGCTCTACGTTGAGAGGGCAGAAGTCATGGTATTCCTCCTACTATCGTGCTGGACATTCTTTTCCCTGGAGAGGTGCAGCAACTCGACTTGGCAAGATCTCGACAAGTAGTTGGAAGTCACTTCCAGAAATACCGAGCCGAGCTGCCCCTATAGCCGTCCATAATCGCGAAAGTGCAGCCGGTGCAGGATCTTGTCCACGAACGGACCTCCATTATATCCCATAAATTTTCTGTGGGATTCATGCCAGGCGATACAGGTGGCCGAATCATTCCCTAGAACTGTCGAGAATGTTCTTCAAACCAATCGTGAACAGTTGTGATCTTGTAACATGCCACATTGTCAGTCATAAAAATTCCATCTCTGTTTGGGGACATGAAGTTCATGAATGGCTGAAAATGGCATTTCAAAGTCAATGATCGCCACAATTTGACCAGAGGACTTAGTCTATTTCATGTAAACACAAGCCACACCAGCTTGCACAGTGTCTTGTTGGCAACTTGGCTCCAGGGCTTTGTGGGGTCTGCGCCACACTCGAACCCTACAATCAGCTCTTACCAACTGAAATCGGGACTCTTCTGACCAGGTCACCTTTCTTTAGTGGCCTACGTTCCAACAGATACGGTCACAAGCTCAAGAGAGGCGCTGCAGGCGATGTCGTGCTGTTAGAAAAGGCATTCGCGTCGCCCGTCCCTTGCCATAGCCCATTAACGCCAAATTTTGCTTTCGTCGTAGCCGCGCATTGATTTCTGTGTTTATTTCACGTAGTGTTGCTTGCCTTTAGCACTGAAAAGGTCGGCCGGCCGGTGTGGCCGAGCGGTTCTAGGCGCTTCAGTCAGGAACCACGCGACCGCTACGGTCGCAGGTTCGAATCCTGCCCCGGGCATGGATGTGTGTGATGTCCTTAGGTTACTTAGGTGTAAGTACTTCTAAGTTCTAGGGGACTGATGACCTCAGATGTTAAGTCTCATAGTGCTCAGAGCCATGTGAACCATTTGAGCGCTCAAAACACAAGCTCCCGCAGTTCTCGGTAGTTAAGGTCGTCGGTCACTGCTTTTTTCTTGGTCAGAGGTAATGCCAGAAATTTGGTGTTCTCGGCACACTATGGACACTGTGAATCTCGGAATTATGAATTCACTAATATTTACGAAATGGGATATCCCATGCTCCTAGCTCCAATTACCATTCCGCGTTCAAAGTCTGTTAATTGCCGTCGTGCGGTTATCATCACGTCAGAAATGTATTCGCATGAATCACCAGAGTGCAAGTGGTACTTCCAACAATGTACTGCCCTTTTTTACCTTCTGTTCGCGGCACTACTACCATCTGTATATGTACGTATCGCTATCCCATGACTTTTATAACCTCAGAGTAATGCCAGAGCAGATAACAGTATATGTGGAAATTTGTGGCACTTCCACCAAGCTACGTTAATGCCAGATTGCTGTCATAAGATGTAAGACCACCTATAATTAGCCACATTACCGGTCTACAATGGGGTGATAAAAGTCATGGAATAGCGATATGCACGTTTACATATGGCAGTCGAATCACGTAGATAATGTATGAAAGGGCAATGCAGTGGCGGAGCTGTTAGCTGTACTCAGGTTGCGAGGCAACATCCCAAAGATGTTCGGACACACATGCGGTTCCTCTTCGTCGAAATGTCTTGGCTCAAACTCGTCTAAGGTTTGGACCGCACGTGTCGCATCACACACCATAAAGACACTTGTGAACCTTTGGTTGAATTCTCTGGCTGCTGGAAAGTCTGCGAAATTGTAAGAAGTTAATGTGACATATGATAACAGTAACAGTAATATCGGGAACTAACGACCCATAAATTATGTAGGCCACACAGTTTCGAACTGGTTAGGATAATGTTTATTCGCAAAGAAAACTAATTGCGGAAGTGGTCGTATTGAGAGTTACTGTTACACTCGAGCGCATAACCATTTGATACAGTTAGATCATTCACAATCTCTTCGCGAAATACAAGTTCATTACTCCACCTCGTTAACTATGCACAAAGTTTGAGTTCACACCAGGCGCCCATACCACACAACGCAAAATTTTCTAAGTCGTTTCACTTCCTAGCTGCCTAAAGGCCGACCGTCCGCTTTCGCGTCCGTACTGCACCCTTCGGTGTCTGCAACCGAACTGTCCTCTTTAGTGTCTAGACCATAACTGCCCTCTGTCCGTCTCCGACCGCGTTTCCCGCGCGCCGAACATGTTCGCTCAACTGACTAGCGCAGTTCCCTTTCCTGAAGTCGCCCATCTGATTGGCTACAGCTTATTCTACATTGCTTTACATTTTAACATATTTAAATAACCAAAGTTTGACCGCTTTCACGCTCTAAATAAAGTAACAATAATATCCATTACATAATAAAAGTTAAATTATTTTACATAAAACCAAAACAATTTCCTTCTTAACTTTGAATGTCACGGCCAGTAGCCTTGCACCATTGTGCTTTCTGATAAATAAATAAAGACCAAATGCAACTATTATGCATTGAATTTTACATCAAAATTCTGTTACCTAATGATTCAATAACGTGTAATGCTGTCATCGTTCAACGCGTTTTGTGTGGAGAAAATAATGATCTGATGCTTAAATGAAAATACTGATAATTTAAATTTACTATATCTCTTAAACAAATAAAATTACAGAGTTGATATTTGCAACGTTTGTCATTTTAATGATGCGCTTGTATTTGAAATGCCGATCGTTAAGATCGACCAAAGTGTTCAGATTTTAGCATTCAGTTCTTTGTTACAAAACTTGTTAATTTCACTTTCACAGTAAATCCTAAACTATTATAGATATGATCAATATCCAAGTTTTATTGGGATCACCATGGAAATTTATGCAGGATGGCAGATTAAAATTACTGTGGCTTGATTCCCTGCATTACTACAGAATTAAATAGTTTTTATAAATGTTCCCCTTTTTTGGCCGCTCTTAGGCCTGCCGTGTTTAACACTGCTACACCTCCCTGGCCACAAACGCCTTCTACTGGGTTTCCCTATGACATAGGTTCTTGTCTGTCTCACTTGCACGCTGCAGCGCTTAGGCGTCAATAGAAAATAGACGCCTGTGAGTTTCCCCATCTCGTGGTGAATCTGCGCCCTCTGTGGCATCTGGTCCTGGACGACAGGGTTCGTTTCACAATTCCTGAAGGCTGAACCTCTCGGCCGTATATTTAAATGAGAGCGCAATGCTCGTTAACTCACACGGTGATCCATGTGAAAGGATTTCCAACGTGATTATAGCCACACGACGGGAATTAAAAGACTTTGAATGGTGAGTGGGTGGTACTTTGAGCTAGACTCTTGGGAAATTCGATTTCGGAAATCGTTAGGGAATTCAGTATTCGGAGATGCACAGCGTCATACGTGTCCCGAGAGTACCAAATTCAGGTATTACCTCTCAGCATCAACTCCGCAGTGGTCGGCGGCGCTCATTTAACGACCTAGAGCAGCAGCGTTTGCGTAGAGTTGTTAGTGCCAACAAACACGTAACACTGCTTGAAATAACCGTGGAAATTAATCTGGCACGTACGAGGAACGTATTCGTTAGGACAGTGCGGTGAAGTATAGCATTTATGGGCTATTGCAGCAGACGAGCTACGCGTGTGCTTTTGCTAATAGCACGAGTCGCCTGCAGGGCCTCCCCTAGGCTAGTGAATATATCGTTTGGACGTTAGATGGCTGTAAAACCGTGGTCTGGTCGGATGAGTCCAGATATCAGTTGGGGAAAGCTGCTGGTAGGTTTAGAGTGTAACGAAAAACCCCACGAAGCCATGGACCCAAAGTGTCAACAAGGCACTGTGCAATTTGGTGGTTCAAATGGCTCTGAGCACTATGGGACTCAACTGCCGTGGTCATTAGTCCCCTAGAAGTTAGAACTACTTAAACCTAACTAACCTAAGGACATCACACACATCCATGCCCGAGGCAGGATTCGAACCTGCGACCGTAGCAGTCGCACGGTTCCGGACTGCGCGCCTAGAACCGCGAGACCACGGCGGCCGGCTAATTTGGTGGTGGCTCCATAATGCTGTGGCCTGTGTTTACGTGGAATAGAATATGTTCTCAGGTCTGACTGAACCGACCGTGAACTGGAAATAGTTATTTTCGTCTATTTGGAGTCCATTTGCAGCCATTCATGGACTCCATGTTCCCAGACAACGACGAACTTTCTATGGATGACAGTGCGCTATGTCGACCGGCCGCATTGGTCAGCGATTGGTTTGAAGAACATTCTGGACAGTTCGAGCGACCGATTTGGCAACCCAGATCGCCCGACGTAAATCCCGTCCAACATTCGTGGGACATAATCTAGAAGTCAGTTCGTGCACAAACACTACACCGGTAACACTTTCGCATTAACGGCCGGCCATAGAGGTACGAGCGGCTCAGTATGTCTGGAGGGGACTTCCAGCGACTTGTCCAGTGCTTGCCACGTCGAGTTGTAGCACTAAGCGGGGCAAAAGGAGGTCAGACGAGATATTAGGAGGTATCGCATGACTTTTGCACCTCAGTCTAGTCTATGTCTATTTATCTCTTGCGTAATACATTCGCGGAGTGACCTGGATTTTCAAGTGCGTTTTTTGTGTTGTGTTACGTAGAAATACATCACGTTATGGGATGTGGTCGTCAGCCTGAGACTCTTAGCAGGTTTCACTAATGGATATGAATCGAGGCGTTTTCATCTAAAAAAAATGATTTAAAAGTCCGTAGCACGGCACTAGGACTTTTTTATGGCTACTTATGAGTCGCCATTGGTTTACTAACGTATTAAAAATGCTCTTTCCCCCCCCCCACCCGCGAGGTCTCCATCCACCTCCACCCCCCCCCCCCCCCTTACAAAGCATTTAATTGGCGCCCTTCGCTGCTATTTCACTATGCTACGCTTCGGCAATAAGCCACCGTAAACATCTGCATCCATACTCCGCAAGCCACCTGCCGGTGTGTGGCGGAGGGTACCCTGAGTACCTCTATCGGTTCTCCCTTCTATTCCAGTCTCGTGGAAAGATTGTCATCATACCTCTGTGTGGGCTCTAATCTCTCTGATTTTATCCTCATCGCCTCTTTGCGAGATATACGTAGGAGGGAGCACTATACTGCTTGACTGATGACCACAGCTGTTAAGTCCAATAGCGCTCACAGCTATTTGAACCATTTGAGCCTAAGCCTCATACTGTTACTGTGATGGTATATGCAGTGGTGTGGGGTACAATTATTGCGAAACTTTCTTCAACTGTATGTTCCTCCGAAAAGCTATCAATCTGATTTTCGTTCCGGCCGTTGTGGCCGAGCGGTTCTAGGCGCTTCAGTCCGGAACCGCGCTGCTGCTACGGTCGCAGGTTCGAATCCTGCCTCGGGCATGGATGTGTGTGATGTCGTTAGGTTAAGTTAGGTTTAAGTAGTTCTAAGTCTCAGGGTCTGATGACCTCAGTCGTTAAGTCCCATAGTGTTCAGAGCCATATGAACCATTTTTTTTTATTTTCGCGAGCACTATGTTGTTGCTCTTTCAGGGAAGTCTAGTTTACCATAGAGATGAGAAACCAGTCGAGTATTTAAACATGCTTATGTCAGCAACTATCAGACAGAACCGTGAAAAAAGCAAGCGATCGCTAATACTGCACACATGTCGCAGATTCTGCGTGTTTTTTAATGTTTCCGTTAATACACAGGATGTTCCGAAACTATTCGTTCAGATTAATACAGAATGTAGAGAACATAAAAAAATGGCGTTTCAGTAAAGAAGATACGCTCTCTGCAGTCAGATTGTAATGGTAGGGACCATTTTGTTAGTGGTGCTAACGTAACCTGTTGTGTCTGCGTCTCTGATTGGACATGTATACTGATATTCCAAACTGTTCCATGTATGGATGGATGACTTTGCGGTCTGCCTAAGAATACAACGATTCATTGACAATCGTCATCGCCATGTGACAACAACAGTGACTTCCATATAAACACACCGATTCAGTCGCAGCAATTTCCTCGGACAACAAAAGTAAACATGGAACAGTTTCCGTACACTGAAATGGCTGAAATGCATCTGGTATACCGGTCGGTGAATGGAAATGGACGAGTTGCAGTAAGAGAGTAACGACAGTGCTTTCCCAACTGACGGGTTCCGCAGCACCAAACATCCGGCATCGCCTGCTTCGTGGAAGAGGCACTTCCCGTGCAGGAATGCATAATCCATGTCGGAATCGAGCAGTGTGAACTCCTGGAAGGAAATACGACATTCTGCGCTGTCTACAAGTTCACGACGTATTGCGCATATCAGTGGTGTCAGACATTGCCTTATGTGGAATGCGTTGCATGATCAGCAGCTTCATCCTTTCCGTCTTCAGCGCGTGGTAGCATTAGCACCAGAGGAATTTCCCCAATGTGTGGTGTTTGCACAATGATTTTCAAAAGGGACTGCCCCGCACCCCTTATTTCTTGGTTCGGTTCTGTACATCTACGAGGTGTTGTTTACTTGTGAAGCTGTTTCAGTGTCCACAATCTGCATTTTTGGGTGCATATGAATCCACGAAGTACTCGACTGTGTGGTCATCAACAGCAATTCGCTGTTCATTTGCGGGTCAGCATTCTCTGTGTTAGGTTTACAGGACCATATATTCTTCCATTCCGCATCAGTGGATGGCGATATCGCATCTAGGTGGGACATGTGCTACCAGAACTGCTGGAGGTTATTAGACAAAGGATGTACTTCGAGTACGATGGGATGAAGCTCACTTCAGTACTGATCTGAGGAGTCATCTGAGAGCCACCTTTCGAAATCGTTGGATTCGGGGACCCTGTGGCCTGGCCACACAGTTCACCTGACCTCACGTGTCTGGATTTCTTCTTCTGGGGGCATGTGGAGCAGATGGTGTATGAAACCTTCAAGGAAACAGAAGACCTCGTCGCTAGAATTGCTGTCGCTGCAGTTACCATTGTAAAGATGCCAGGAATCTCCGAACAAACAGGACAGTCAATGATCCGTCTATGTACTGCATGCACACAGACCATTGGTCACTCGTTCGAGGAGTTTATGTGAATGCGGTTGCTCTAATTAGCATGCAGAATTGCCTTCTGTCTCAGAAATTGCCTTCAGGGACTGTATGTATCAGAATTAAATATATTTGTTTGGATATTCTATAACTGCTGTATTAATTTCAAAGGTAAGTTCCAAACACCCTGTATGTATTGCTGCTCGGAACTACAGGGCGCTTCATGCTTATAAGTTGGTCACTTGATCGTGACGTTTCCTCCAGTATGACCCATAAATCCTTAGATCACACCTACTCCCAACAGATACTCCGCAAGGCACCATATGGTGCACGTTGGAGGGCACCTTATGCCACTTGCAAATAGAGTGAGTGAAAAAAAGACACTCTGTATGCCTTTGTGCAAGCCCTACGTTCTTTTATCTTCATGGTCCTTCCATGATACGTACGTTGGCGGAAGCAGAGTCGTTCTACAGCTGGCTGCAAATGCCAGTTCTCTGAATTTCCTCGAAAGTTTATATTCGCGAAGAACGTTATCTTCTCTACAAGGATTTCCATTTGAGTTCACAAAGCATCTCTGCGACACTCGCGCTTTGATCAACCCTACTGATAACAGATCTATCTGACATAGTAATGCGTGAATGATTTAGAGAAAGCCATCTATTAACTTAACTACCTGTAGCTAAGGTGTGAGTTATAGCATTTTCACGTCTCCACAAACAACAAAAGATTTACTGCTGCCAAATAGCTTCCAAAGTGCACGTTACAGATAAATGCCAGCAACCTGATAAACCACTAAATATCATAAAACATGAGTCAGAAAAATTATTATCAATGAGTGTTAACGAAAATGATATCGAGGAATTAATGTAATGAACATGAAAGTTTTTCCAGCTTTCTAGGCAAGAACATCTACTTTGCTCTCCGAGAAGCAGAGAGATATGTAAAAAAGAATATTAGAGCTTGATTAATACAGCTTGCATATCACTCTGCTGCTGAACACATTGGCTGATGGTATACTGCCTCCCTTCTCAAGACTTCGCTTCTGTCAATCACTGGTGCTGGTAGTGGATGAGTTGCTACCTACTGTGTCGTTTTAACTACCACACAGACGTCTCTCTGTGTACCGGGCGATACCTGTTGCGATCGGAGAGTTTCGTAGGTGGTCGGTATCCTGCAGACAGCTTCCCTCTCCAGCTAGCTATGAATGTAGGTCACACAGGTACACTTCAGTACAAGACGGGTGGGATTCCATATTTATCAGGCACATACAGAAAGTTTCTCCATGTACACTTTTATAGTGACACCACATATTGATAATGCTGATAGAAAGTAGACATGGTACTTAGCAAATGTTGTTATATAATATATTATGGAAAGTTTTCAATATGGGATGCAGGTATATTTGTTAAAATACCACGCTGTGCTAGTTGTCTAACGGAAGTATCGATGTAATTTGTTTCAGTATCACAGTGGCTTAAGTGGCCAGTCTTGTTTCTTTTTACATGCTTGTCTTAAGAGAAAATCGTCCAATCTTGTCACTACCAATGGCACATATATTCCAGCTGCCACTGATTTTTAACAAAATACAGTGCCACACATTCATACAGAGCCATGTCAATTGTAGTAACAGTTTATTTATTGGTTTGTACTAGATCTGTCTGTGGAAGATGTCATGTCAGGTGCATTGGTCACATTGCACCAATTCTATGGACGTTTGAGATGAACTGCCTGGTGTTTCCTCCCAGCTAACCTTACTGGCGTGATGAAAACAGAAGGATTGGCGGAGGCAATGCCAAACATGGGGAGAGCAGTTAATTGTGTTCTGCTGAGTTGCTGTTTATCAAGAGCCGGTCTGTATTCTGTGGCGTGGGTTTCGTACAGTGGTCGACACAGCACCACAGGCTACACCTTGCTGTGTGGTACCTGTTGTATGTTGAGCGACTTCTTGATCGTTGGTGCCTAGCGTTGAGAGAGATATTCTCATTTTCACTCGTTCTTTCGCCAGTCTGTGCGTGGGATATTTCTGATGTCTGTTGGTAACTACAGTAAGTCATGTCCTGCAGGCTGTACACACCAGCATCTACATTGGTAATCCCGTCAGGCCTGGGCCATAAGGGAGAAGTGTGTGGTAGCAGCCATCACACGTGGCACTTGGTCCAAAGTGGTCTAGCTGGAGAAGAGCCTGGTGATGATATTACCCGCAGACCTCGACATCATAATTTTCTTGTAGTTTGTTTTATATCAAGTGCATTTGTCTACGCATTTCTAGCCAACATAGTTTTGTGAGATGAACAACTTAAATTTAGCATTGGGTGGACATACCTGATATTTTTTCATTGTTTATTTACAAGTCTACTACAGTCTATAGTGGTCTACACATCTAAGGCAACATTATAGTGGTGTTATATGCTAATAAAGCTGTGGCGACTTCCTAGTAACGTAGTTGCTTATTTAAAGCATTATAACCTTTGTTTATCGTGGGACACACATCAAGAAAGTTTTGCATCACCCCGGTTCCCTGAACTTCTGAAGATAGACGTTGACTGTGGATATTGTATCACAGACACAGTCCCTTCGACTGTTCAGAGATGTCATTAAACCCTCCCAAAGATATAAGAAACCATGCATGAGCAGCGCCTATTACTCAGAGGGGGTCCGACAGTCGATCAGTTCCAGTCTTTCCACCAGGAGGTACACGGCTCGTGTTGTCGGTAGTTCAACAATCCCTAGACGGTCAATATTGCGGTTCGATCGAGTTCGAATTGTTACTTTGCGCTAGGAAGGTCTCTCAACAAGAGAAGTGTCCTAGTGTCTCGGAGTGAACCGATGTTGTTCGGACATGGAGGAGACACAGAGAGACAGGAACTGTCCATGGCATGCCTCGCTCAGGCCACCCAAGGGCTACTACTGCAGTGGATGACCGCTGCCTAGGGATTATGGTTTGGAGGAACCCTGACTGCAACGCCACCATGTTGAATAATGCTTTTCGTGCGACCATAAGACGTCGTGTCACGACTCAAGCTGTGCACAATAGGCTGCATGATGAGCAACTTCACTCCCGACGTCCATGGTGAGGTCCTCCTTGCAACCACGACACCATGCAGCGCGGTACAGATGGGTCCAACAACATGACGAATGCACCGTTCAGGATTGGCATCGATGAGTGTCGCATATGTCTTCAACCAGACAATTGTCGGAGACGTGTTTGGAGGCAACCTGGTCGGGCTGAACGCCTTAGACACACTGTCCAGCGAGTGTAGCAAGGTGAAGATTCCCTGCTGTTTTGGGGTGGCATTATGTGGGGCCGACGTACGCCGCTGGTGGTCATGGAAGGCGCCGTAACGGCTGCACGATACGTGAATGCGATCCCGCGACCGATAGTAAAACCATATCGGCAGCATACTGGCGAGGCATTCGTCTTCATGCACGACAATTCGCGCCCTTATCGTACACATCTTGTGAATGACTTCCTTCATGGTAACGACTAGAGTGGCCAGCATGTTCTCCAGACGTGAACCCTATTCAACATGCCTGGGATAGACTGAAAAGGGCTGCTTATGGACGACTTGGCCCACCAACCACTCTGAGGGATCTACGCCGAATCGCCATTGAGGAGTGGAACAATCTGGACCAACAGTTCCTTGATGAACTTGTGGATAGTATGTCAAGACGAATACAGGCGTGCATCAGTGCAAGAGGACGTGCTACTAGGTATTAGAGGTACCGGTGTCTATAGCAATCTGGACCACCACCCTAAAAGGTATCGCTGTATGGTGGTACAACATGGAATGTATGGTTTTTTATGAGCAATAAAAATGGCGTTAATGATGTTTATGTTGATCTCTATTCCAATTTTCTGTACAGGTTTCGGAACTCTCGGAACCGAGGTGATGAAAAACTTGTTTTGATGTATGTATATCACATTTTGATACTCTTTATATACGGTATTTAAACTCGTGTTTGGTTGACAGTCTTGAAAAGTCAGATGAAATTTGCGAAACTGCAAAAAACTTACTCAGAATTTGTACATTGCAATGGGTAGTCAGAATGCTTATAGAATTTGCTATGACATCATTATGGTATAGTAACTCAGCCACGCCTGCATCCCTTACTGTATTGTCAAAGTGTGTTACGTCGTAAATTTTATTAATGTTTATCGAGATTTTTCAGAATACTCTATTATGTCATTAAATTACATTATTTCTGCTAATAGGACGACATATTCGTATTAAGACATATGTGAAATCTGGTTTCGCAGGATAGAGCGGATCAGGTTTTGGAAAGGTGCCAACGTCAATTACTGTTAGTTATACAAGAACACATAATTTTATTTCTCGAACCAATGCACTGTTTTCTCTTTAAAACAACAAAGATCAATTCACGGCTGAGGGTCCAAGTTAACTTCTCCAGAATAAGTTTAAATGATTGCTTTTAAAACACCAGGATTTAGAGTAACGGCTGAAGGCCTTGCTGAAGTAAAATTGCAATATCTTCTCGGCTAAATGCCGAAATAATATTTCATATCAGCTAAGGAAATTCTTTAAAAGCCTTTACAACTTTCGGCTAAAGGCCATAGTAAGGAAAATTGAGATTAATTCTTTGGCCGAAAGCCCAATAATATTTTTTTTTACACAATAAAAGAGATGCTTTAAAGATAAGCCTCTACACAGTACAACAGAAAAACATCTTAAGAAAACTTGAAGTATCTTGTCGGCTGAAAGCCCAAACAATTACGCAAGAATAATTAAAGACGTCCTTAAGATAAACATTTACAGAACACGGCTAAAGGCCGTTTCAAGAATACAAGGTAGTTAAAGAGAAATCTTCAGACAAGGATTTACATATTAAAGCCACAGATTCAGAAACAAACGCGGGTGAAGGCGTAAATACAGAGCAACGAGAATTTTTAAATGAAACACGGCTGAAGGCCTAATCCTAAAGTTGTTATGAAGTTCGGCTGAAGGCCATATACTAAACATGGTTCAAATGGCTCTGAGCACTATGGCACTTAACTTCTGAGGTCATCAGTCCCCTAGAACTTAGAACTACTTAAACCTAACTAAAGACAGTACACAGAGCCATGCACGAGGCAGGATTCGAACCTGCGACCGTAGCGATCGCGCAGTTCCAGACTGTAGTGCCTAGAACCGCTCGGCCATCCCGGCCGGCTACTAGACATGAAACAGACAATATTAACACATGGCTGAAGGCCTGGCACAGTACGTGCTACCAAATAAAATGACAATCACAAACAACAAACAGTGGTGCTCTGAAGTGTACGAAGGGTCGGCCTGGGGAGGAAACTCTAACAATAGTTTAGGTGAGACAGGAAGCCAAGCGTAACACTAAACAGTCAGGCTGCAGCACGACCTAGTGACGGCCGAAGATCCAACAAACAACCTAATCAATTCACTCTGTCGCAACCGACCAGCTGCCTACTCCAGTACACATACAGCATTCATGTGATCAGTGGAAATCACAGATGCTACACCCGATTCTACGTGAACACACTTTCACAGGAACTCTAACAATCGTAAAAGCAATCACTGTGGAATAACAAGGAAGAATCAATTCGACACAAACAGAGTTTCCACAAGCGGTTGGCGACCAAATACACGTCGTCCAATGAGACGACCGACCGTACGACCAACCCAAGTCGTTCCTACTAAAGTTAGATGTGTCAGCAACGGTCGGGCGAGCTGACTGCAGCTCCAACCCGACTCAACTCCATGTCCGTTCGGAACCCGGTGACACGGCGACCGGGAACACTGGCTCGGACTCAACCATGCAGTGGGAACCGACATTTCCGCACAAGGAAGGAACCGAACCACGTCCGGTAAGATGTCCAAGTGACTAGGCCCAAAAACGGTCAAAGACCAAATACAGGTCGCCCGATGAGACGACCAACCGAACGACCAACCAACGGTTGTCCTGCTCCAATCTCCTTCCGTCGGACGGTTCATAAGTGTCGCCAGCGGTCGGCGAGTACTGGCCGTCCGCACCTCACTGGCGCTCCGTCCCGACTGCTGCTCCGTCCCCGACTTCACTGCTGCTGCGTCCCGACTCCCTTGTCGTCCGTTCACAACTCGGACACACAATGACCAGGAGACACTGGTTCGGACTCAACCACGCAGAGCGAACACTTGCAAATTGGCCAACCGACATCTGTGCACACGGGAGGAACCGACCCAAATCCCTCAAGATGATCGATTGAAGGGACCTAGAAGCGGTCGGAAGACCAAATACACGTCGCCTGATGAGACGACCGACTGAATGACCAACCAACGGTCATCCCTGCGCAAGTTTCCTTCCGTCGGACAGTGCATGTATGTCGCCAGCAGTCGGGCGAGTACTGGCTGTGCAGACCTCACTGGATCTCCATCCTGACTGAGCTCACAACTGAACTCTAGACACACGATGACCCGGAAATACTAGCAATCCCTCCAGAGATAATGCGACGGTGCACTTAACGATAAGCGCTGCTGCTGCCACTCACGGGCAAGTAAACCAGCAACCTAGTGACGCCAGTAAATCGAATTAAAAGAAAAACGTGGCGAAAGAGCCATAAAAACAAGATAACGAGCAACAAACGGCATGAGCGCGAGCTCCGCGTTGCTCAATATGCTGTGACATCATTCACACTAGTAATGGGGGGATAAAATTGATTTGCTAAATATCAAGTGTTTATTCGTCTAAATATCGTGTTGTGGTACTTTTTTAACATTTAAAGTGTTAGCAGTAGTGTATTTGTTGGTGATAATGCTTGTAAACGTTGTTTAACATGTACTATCGGCGAAACTTGTTAAAAATTTCATTCTTACCAAAAGTGCGTTTGTTGTCAAATGTTGCATTGCAGAAATTGTTTATTTTGGAGTATCGGCATAATTTTTTAAATAACATGCTGCAGTAATTGGTTGAAATTGTATTTACACATATCTCAAAAAAGAGATGTGGGTGTTTGGAATATTGGTAAAATTGCAATAAATGAACTCAAAATTATAAAATAACAATTAATTATGAGAGCATAGGACTAGTTTTACTTACATGTCTTCTTATTCTGCTTTTGGGGTGGACTCCGCCAGTGCTTCATGATGATACTTATAAGTGGACTGAACCAGTAATAACTAACTTTCAGAATGAAATGTTCCACAGACCTCTAATGATGAATCCCCTAAATTTCCTCTAGTTCGAAAGGATCGGGGGGTGGGGGGGGGGGGGGGGAGGGAAGGAGCTTGAATACCATTTGCCCACTGAGGAAGGGGCCAGGGGGAGCCGTGGATGACCTTGAAAGTATCACATACCAGTCCTGGAAGCCTTATAAGTGAACTGTACCAGTAATAACTAATTTCCAGAATGAAATTCTCACTCTGCAGCGGAGTGTGATCTGATATGGAACTACATAAGAATATACAGCCTACAGTTGCAGGTTAACTTTATCGTTTACCTAGGTTTCAACATTAGTAATAATGTCTTCTTCTGAAGGCTGTCTTCTTCTGTAGGCTGTATATTCTTATATAAACAATATCAGTTGCTGTCGCTGCATAAAAATGTTAAAGATTATGATATGGAACTTCCTGGCAGATTAAAACTGTGTGTCAGACCGAGATTCGAACTAATTTGTACGAGAGCCGACAATGCCTTGGGTGCTTGGCCAGACCTGGGGAGGGGAAGCTGACCTTCAATGTACCAGAAACAAGTGCATAGGATGGCTTGGGGAGGAGGTAGTTGGGGTGGTCTTGTATACAAGTCTCACAATCGCTTGAGGTGTAACATGATACCCTCCTTATTCGGGCGCTGATGACCGCGCAGTTGAGCATCCCACAAACAAAACATCATCATTATCGTACCCTCCTTATTAGTGGATTGAAGTAGATGTAACAGATTATAACCATTTGGAAGTTGACCTGGCAGTGCTCCACATCTCAGAGCAACACTTAGTAATAGCTATGGGATGAAACCTGACCATGAAAATATAGATGCGACTGGTGCTGCAACTCTATCCAGATCGCTTCCCACTGTGCAATGTACTATGGTCCCTTCACTTTGAATGCCTGTATAGAGCATGGAAAGGATGACTGTTTAAATGTCTCTACTCATTGTAATTACTCTAAGTTAATCTTTGTGCTCCCTTTGGAATGTAATATCTTCTGATAAATGATTAAATTTTTTCTTTCATTCACTTGTGAACCTGTCATCGTCAACAGGGGAAACATCGTCCAAACCAACTGGTGATACTCTCCAGTTGCATGTCTTCTGTAGTCACACATTACTCTCAGTAAACACCATCACTTATTGGGCTGGCAGTGAATGGAATGCATTTACTGTATGTGGCTGCAGAACCAAATAATTATTTATCATACTCGTAAATACTGTTAACAGAAATGACTAAGGAAGTTTTAGTTTCCTTAGCGCTTCGATGATGATATGCCTCTGGATTTAAATAAGGTTCAAACGGAATTAGAAATAACAAGATACTGAGCCGGATTAATTATATGTTGTTTAAATAACTAAATCTATGTTGTACTTCTTTGTGTGCGATTAAATTTAGTGATACTCTTCTTTCAGTCCAAATAGCACATTAGGTCAAGCTACAAGATGCCTCACTTCTAACGCAAATGTTCTCAACTATCTCACTTAAGCGCATTTTTTTGTTTCTCGAAATTGCGTTGTTTAATTTCTTTTCATGATCCTTTTCGAAAGTTCATGCCTCTGAGGCAACCATGTTTTTAAATTACTTTTAAATTTCATTTCCTTTCTAACAACCATATATATAAAAATCGTGAGAGTTCATTGCCTTCAGACCTTAAAACACATCATTATTTCGATTTATCTACTTCGAGTTTTCGTCACTTCACGTGATTCTGCCAGAGAGTATGCCTGTAGCATTTATCGTCTCTAGGTCAAAAGCTGCTACCTGTCTGGAGATATTGTAACTATTTCTTGAACTCTGATTCGTTTAAGCATTTTCAAAGCTCTTCTTAAAATGCGTCATTCATAATAGAAACAAAAAAACTTTATAATATTATTTAGTGTCCTGACTCATACTCATACTTATTCCCTCACAGCACTAAGATGGTGGACAGTAAAATGATAGGAAAGAGAAAAAAAAATACGTAACCACTACAGACATCAGGTCAAAAGGTAACCGGAGACTGCCTCCCTTCAAGAATCAGCTACCCAGTGTATACATTTTCATCACTCTATCACACATACAAAATTAACTCCGTCCGAACAGGCCTTGGAACGACCAACGGTGCCGACACTTACAAAATTAGATATATTTAATCTGTGATTATTATATCAAAATATACTTTTTGTACCCCTTTCACACGTTCTCGTGCACACACTGTCTGCTTCAGTTAAACGGTACTCCCAAGAGAGTAAAGACATTTACGTAGCCATATCCATTCCCTATAAACCAGTAAGACAGTAACTATGGCTGCCCATGCCTTGGTGCAAGGGTTGTCACAGCCACCGCCAGCTCTCAGGCAATGGAAAAAAATATAGTGCAGTCAGATGTTTCCTTTCCAGAAATTGATTTAAGAACTAGGCATTACCCATGTTTTTAACAGGATTGAAACTGGAACTCCTTTTATGTCCACTTACATGTCGCAATTCAATCTCCAGAATATAAAAAAATATACTATGTCACCATGTCTAGCTCCCCCCCCCCCCCCCCTCCTACAAATTACTGTATGGATGTCACTGCTGACACCTACTTCCATTCCTCAAATTGTATTTAACCATTTACGTTTCTCTTCTTATTTCCTGAACATAATATATGTTCAGTTATTTAAACATCTCTTGTCCTGCATGTGTCTCTTAAATATAGTATCTGTCTGCGGTTTGCAACAGATCTTCCCCCATTACTTCCACGTTCATCCTTAAATAACTTTAAAATGACATTATCTCTTGCCTTAGTTACTTTCATGATCTCTACTCTCCCCACAGCCAGCTGTATTATCTGAAAGACAAATTGTTACCCATGTTCTAACATTTGCTTAACTTCATCTTCTGTTTCATGTACTATGTGATCAAAAGTATCCGGACACCACAAAAACATACGTTTTTCATATTAGGTACATTGTGCTGCCACCTACGGCCAGGTACTCCATATCAGCGACCTCAGTAGTCATTAGAAATGGTGAGAGAGCAGAATGGTGCGCTCCGTGGAATTCACGGACTTCGATCGTGGTCAGGTGATTGGGTGTCACTTGTGTCATACGTCTGTACGCGAGATTTCTACACTCCTAAACATCCCTAGGTCCACTGTTTCCCATGTGATAGTTAAGTGGAAACGTGAAGGGACACGTACAGCACTAAAGCGTGCAGGCCGACCTCGTCTGTTGACTGACTGTAATAGGCAGACATCTATCCAGACTATCACACAGGAATTCCAAACTGCATCAGGATTCACTGCAAGTACAATGAAAGGCGGGAGGTGAAAAAATTTGGATTTCATGGTCGAGCGGCTGCTCGTAAGCCACACATCACGGCAGTAAACGCCAAACGACGCCTCGTTTGCTGTAAAGAGCGTAAACATTGGACGATTTAACTGTGGAAAAACGTTGTGTGGCGCGACGAAACACGGTACACATCGTGGCGACCCGATGGCAGGGTGTGGGTGAGGCGAATGCCCGGTGAACGTCATCTGCGAGCATGTGTGGTGGCAACAGTAAAATTCGGAGGTGGTGGTGTTATGGTGTGGTGGTGTTTTTCATGGAGGGGGCTTGCACCCCTTGTTGTTTTGTGTGGCACTATTACAGCACAGGCCTACATTGATGTTTTAACCAGCTTCTAGCTTCCCACTGTTGAAGAGAAATTCGGGTATGGCGAGTTCTACTACACACTTGAAAAACACGCGCTACCTATATGAAAAGTTAGCAAGTGACAATCTCAGTAATATTTGTGCTGGTATTCTTGGAGATGCCCTTATTGGATCACCCATGTCACCAGACATTTTGAATAGGGCATAACATTTAAACTTTCTGGTGAATGTCTTGCCTAAAACTTATAGACCACCAGTTTATGGTTTCAGAATGATGTCGCTCCATCGCACTTCGATCGTCCAGCTAGGACATATTTCACAGACAGATTCAGGCAGAGAGTAAATAATTGGAAGAGAATTCGTGGACCGTTAGCATGTTCGCTCCCGTGATCTCACCCCTCTTGACTTTTTCCTCTGAGGTTATGTCAAGTCCTTTGTGTTCTCGTCACCCGTACTAACATTACCTGAGGTTACTGAGTGTATCTTTAAACCTTTTGATGCCATCAGAAGAGGGTGCGGAATCTAATGGAGACTAAGATACTGTAAAATGTGTCGGTCATTGGACATTGTGTAAAGAAGTCACAATGGACACTTATTCTACAGTAGTGTAACCACGGATCCAATTCACATTATATAATTTTATTCTACTCTCAATCAACGTTACCCAAATTACAGTATGCTGTCGTTTCATTTTGCCTACTAAATGCATAGAAATTTCATAGTGCTACAGAAACATTATTCTATCGTTATGGCTATTGGTTCCTTATTCCAGAATGTTCTCAATTTAACCCTCTCTAATCTCCCATATTTTTGAAACGTAATTCAGTAACACCTATTTTACGCATATAAATTTTACTTACCACTAAATTGTATTCATACTTAGCAAACAAGGATAATACCCTTTTACTTCCGCTTATCTGAAAAGTAATTCTCTCTTAAAATTTCTATCCTTGATTGCCTCTTCTTGTCTACTTATCATCTTACTGATAACTGGAATACAGAAAAAAAACACTTCCTGCTCAATTCCCTTATACTTTAATCTCACCTTTTCCTCAGCAATACATAACTCAGCTTTTTAGTTAAATAGCCAGATTAAACTCTCGTCTTTGGTAGCACAAACAGATGGGATTACAAATTTATCACACATTAAAATGCTCAACTGGAATAATATTCTTGTGATCAATAACTGATGTTTGTAATTAATATTAATAATTCTCTTGTTTCAGCTCAAAAAACACTTTGACATAAGTTACATGGTTCCTATTTTCCGATATTAATATTCTTAAACAGGATCCATTGTTTCTTTTTCTGTTTACCATTTCTGTTGTTGAATTTCGCTTCTGGTCCTATTTCGCAAATTCATTGCTTTTAAGACAACCATTTTTCTAATTTACTTTTAAGAGTCATTTCCTTTTAGATAATCGTATTCATAACAGACACGAAAGTTCATTCCTTTCAAATCTTGAAACATGTAATCACATAGATATACTTACTTAGTTTTTCATTACTTCACGTGATTCCATGAGAGAGTCTGCCTATAGCATTTATCGTCTGTGGATCAAGAGCTGCACCCTGTTGGTAAAAACTGTATCAGTTTCTTGCACTCTGTTTCACTTCAGCATTTTCAAAGCTTGCCTTGGTACATGTCGTTCTTATTAGAAACCAAAAAAAACTTTGGAGTGTTATTTCACAAGCTGAATTAAATTCATAATCATTGCCTTTCTTTTAGCACTAAGATGGTCGACAGTAAAATGATAGGAAAGGTAACAAACATGTAACCACTACAAATGTCAGGTCCGGAGTGGTACATGGGGGGGTTGTAGAGTCAAAGTTCATTACTTAGTAATTTGGCAGAATAGTCTACCTTGAAGTGTCTGCCTCTGTCATTCTGATGACGACGCGTACTTGCATCGCATGGATTGTTGGTTAGGACATAGTATCAAGATAACATCCAAATCGCAGATTTGTAACATTTCATTCAATGTCATTAGTAAGGCACTGTATTTCATATTCAAAGAATCCAAACATATGATTTGTAATATTTTGTTCTCAAGGTTTCATCAACGTGGTGGCGTTACCTTCTTTTCTCGAGGTCAATGAAACCTTCGCTGGACAAACTGCTGTGGTCAGCGGCTGGGGACTGACCAATACCAGTGGTAAGTGTGCTTCCTTTGTTCACTTTGAGGCATCTATTGAAATACAGCAAGTTACTAGGCTAGAATACTATTGTCTGGTGACTGATTTTAGAATCACTTGACGGAATGTTCCCTAGGGATCGCTAAAAACAGTTCCCACCATTTTCTACTGTTTTAGTTGTTGCTAAGACAAGATTGTCCTTAATGCAGCATTTGTAAATGCTTCGAGCTTTACATATTTAAGGGAGGCATTGAAACTACACACATCAAAAAAAGTTTTTCATCACCTCGGTTCCGAGAGCTCCGGAACCTGTACAGAAATTTGGGATAGAGATCAACATAAACATCATTTACGCCCTTTTTATTGTCCATGAAAACCACGCATTGCATGTCGTACCACCATAGAGCGAGATCTTCAGAGGTGGTGGTGCAGACTCCTGCACACACCAGTACTTCTAACGCATAGTTGCACATCCCCTTGCATTGATGCATGCCTGTATTCGTCGTGACATATTAACCACAAGTTGATGAAGGTTGGTCCAGATTGTCCCACTCTTGGACGGCGATTCAGAGTGGTTGATGGGTCACCTCGTCCATAAACAGCCCTTTTCAATCTATCACTTCGTCCATAAACAGCACTTTTCAATCCATCCCACGCATGTTCGCTAGAGCTCACGTCTGGAGAACATGCTGATCACTCTAGTAGAGCGATGTCGTTATCCTGAAGGCAGTCATTCACAAGATGTGGACGATGGGGACGCAAATTGTCGTCCATGAAGACGAATGCCTCTTTAACATGCTGCCAATGTGGTTGCACTGTCGATCGGAGGATGGCATTAATGCGTCGTACAGCCATTATGGCTCATTCCATGACCACCAGCGGCGTACGTCGGCCCCACATAGTGCCACTGCAAAACAGCAGGGAACCTCCACCTCCCAGCAATATCTGGTCAGTGTGTGTAAGGCGTCCAGCCCGACCGCGTTGCCTCCACACAGGTCTTCGACGATAGTCTGGTTGAAGGCATATGCGACATTCATCGATGTCGAGAAAGGTGATACCAATCCTGAGCGGTCCATTCGGCATGTTGTTGGGCCCATCTACACCACGCTGCATGGTTACAAAGATGGGCCTCGCTATGGACGTCGGGAGTGAAGTTGCGCATCATGCTCTCAATTGCGCACAGTTTGAGTTGTAACATGAAGTTTTGCGGCTCCACGAAAAGCATTATTCAACATGATAGCGTTCTCCGAGCCTTAATCAGTAGTTAGCGGTCACCCACTGCATTAGTAGCTCTTGGGCGACCTGAGCGAGGCATGTCATTGACAGTTCCTGTCTCTCTGTATCTCCGCCATGTCCAAACAATATCGCTTTGGTTCACTCTAAGACGCCTGGACACTTCCCTTGTGGGCCCTCGAGTTAACTTTTGGTGAAATTACTGGATTACTCTATGATAAGAAACTAATTAAAAGAAATATTATGTTCAATATGCATACTTTTGTAAGGAAAAACATCATGATTACGTCACAAGCCAACATGTCTTACGTAATATTGATCACAAAAAAATGGAATAAGGAACATCTACAGGCTCCCGTCTAGTTTCTTCGAGGGCTTGGCACTAACTTCCATTTCTGACTGAAGTTTTTCTATGTCAAGTCAACAGTGGCTACAAAAATGTCAGTCAGGAGTCAAAAGTTATTCTTAATAACATTATTTTTGGTTGAAAGTCATATCCAAGCACAAATATTAAATAGTGGCAATTTTATTATTTTGGGAACTCTATTTATACAAATTTAACTGTGCTGGCTTTTCAAGATGTTCCAGAAGTTCTGTGGGCTATGAACACAGTCCCTTTCTCCACAGGTACTTCTTGGGTATGTAAGTCAGATTTGATACAAATTTTATCAGACAAGGTCATATGAAATTACAGATTACCTCCAGGATTTTAATAGACTGTTTGAAAAATCAAGTGCTGCAAGCACTGAAAACGCCATAGGATTATATTATAAACTCATCAGGTGCCTCACTTATTGCTTAGGGTTGCAGGATGTGGGCACTTAAATTGAATAGATTACCTTATTAGTTTTAAAGACAGAAAATGATTTACTACATATTATATTGATTCAGACAACACAAAAATTCACAAAAACGCATAAATGGAGAGTTTTCAAAAGAACTTTATTACGATTTTACACAGACAGAGTAAAACAAGAATAATAAAAGTGATGAATATAATGGTCGCTGCCAGCATGATACTGAACAATTATGGTTGCTATTCTGCCCAGACATATGAGGGACATGAGTGGTGTATTCACCCCTGATGTAGAACTTTATAATTCTCTAAGAAAAAATTACAATTAAACTGTATCAGTCAGAACAGATTAGACAACAGATTTAGAAATAAAGTAGGATAAATAAAATCATTACAAAATGTAGGATTGTAAATGATTAATATAAACATTGAACATTAAGAAAACACATAAAATTGATTATTTTCATACTTAATAAGTGGTTACAAAATATGAGCCAAACATTTCCAAAAAAGCTAAACGAAATAGAAAAGTAAAGGAACAATTAAAAGAAGAGTGTGAAAGATAGAAAGACAATCAAGAATGGAGTATGAAATTTTTTTAAAAGATCAATCAGTTAAACAAGGAATCAAAAGAATAGGTGATAACCCATTAAAAACAACTGAGGAAAACAAAAAAGCTGATAAACAGAGGCTTCCTTATCATTTAAATGATTTAGAAAATTGAGCAATGTTCCACCAACCACAGAACGTGAAACTTCACAACCTAATTACATTTTAAGTGAATCATAAATACAAGATTTATTGAATCAATATCTAGAAGAAATTAAATACAGAAAAGAGTTAAAACAGATGAAGACTCAGTGAGTAGTGAATAAGTAAATATGAGTGCAAGAATGATAGAATTTATCAACAACTGTGGAGAAACAGTTTTTGGATAAAGAGCTAGATTTAAGTATATTGGACGATTACCAGTGAAATATGATAACTTAAAAAATGGCAAAATAGAATATGAAGGTAAGATGAATTAATGACTCCTTTAACTGAAAACCGATTACTACGGATGATTTAGGTGAAGAATTTGATAACTTTGATTTACAAAGATATGGTTGAATTTTTTCGATTTCAATGCAGTACATAATTAAAATAATCGAAATAAAATTAAATCAAGCAATAATCGAAATAAAATTAAATCAAGCAAGGTAAATACATATAAAAATTTGATGAAAGTAATTGTTGAAGAATTTTCCCTAGTTTTTCGGAAAAGACTCTCAACAATTCATTAGATAAAATTGGTGTGCAATTATTTAAAAAATATTCAGAAAAGCTAACCAAGTATGTTTTGATGAGTGAGATTCTACAATTAATTGATAGATTTAATAAACGTAACAAATAAATTTAACAATTGTTTTGTTAATAATCCAGAAGGAAATCTATATTTGATTAGAGCTTTGGAGAATAACCCTTCTATGTTTTGGAAATTCTGAAAAATATAGGGAATCATTAGTTAAAATATTAATCAACAAACTACCTTTTGAATTAGATATTCCTGGTTATATTTATTGTGGCCCTGGAACAAGATTAGAAGAAAGATTATGTAGAGGTGATATTGGAATTAATCAATAGACAGCACTTGTAAAATACATGAAATTTTATAGAGATAATGCTTTAGAGGAAAGACATAAAGCGGAGAAAGAAAGTCAGTTAACTGGAGAACAAGAAATGTATTCGAAAGATGCTTTACTTGGTGAAAAATTGGTGGCAACAGCTGTTGGAAGAATAATATATAGAAAAAGCACATTAAGAATGGATATTGAAACTGATGATAAAGTGTTCATTTTATCAAATTCTTTATTAATTTTTTATCAATATACATGAATAACATTAGTACTGATTATACTTTACATCCAAGTGATAAAATTAAACCAAAATCAATTAAAGTTAAATTAAATAATGTACAATTAAACAGTATCAACAATTGTAACTGGTTACTCAAGAAGAAAGAGATAAAAAACTGGTGGGAATTTAGTTATTACATTAGGTGTTCCTGTAGTGAAATAAATTGCTGAATAAGCAATGAAAAAGAAAGAAAACTCTGGATTAACGAAAAGGAGCATTTTTACCAATTTTATTGGCTTTTTTTGTGCAATTCGTTCAGTAATTGGTGATATTTCTTCTGTTGTTTTATCTGCTGATAATAAAGAGAAATTTGATAAACAATTAGAAGAACACAAAAGGTATAATTGAACAATGGGAAAGAAAGATACTCGACTGAAAAAGTAAAACAAATTGGAAAAAATAATTAAAACACATAATAAGTCTCTAGCTAATTTTAATGTAGACGAATTAGTTGAACAACTGAAAATTTTATATTTTAGAGGTTTATTCACGATGGATTAATTGTCCAAGAAACCAAAAAAATCTTGAATGTAGAATGCTAAATGAAATACATTTTATCATGTTGGTATTCACTGGGTTTTTTTCTTATAAATAGAAAATACGAAACTAGTTTTTGATTTATTTTGTGGAACTATACAGAAAGAATTAGTTAATTATTCAGAGAAAAATGAGCTATAACATCAATATAAAACAGAATTTTAACAAATTTATTTGTAGTCATTTATGTGTATTTGTCTTAAAACTATTATCAAATGTTACAGCTTCAATGAAATTTTAAATACCAAAAACTGACATTAATTGGAAATAAGACAAATCTTAAATTCACTGAAAAATTGAATTAAAAATAGAATGAAAATACTTAATGAATAATATATTACAAAAATAAATAATTTCAATAAACAATCAGAAAATTTAACTTATTTATTCTGTAAAGAATTAAATACGATTTTTAATTCAACTGAAAGTTATGTTACTTTTCTTGGTAAAATAATACTAAATGTAAAAGCTCCAATCGATAAAACTGATGTTGTTAATAAACAATACTTAGAGAAACAAATAAAAACCTTCTTACATATCCTGAATATGAAAGTATTTTAGCATGATTCATTAATTATGTCAATAAAACAGCTTTTAATGACAAATTAAGCATCTTAAGAAAGCTGTCAAAATTACTTTACAAAAAAGGAAATTCAAAAAGACTGTTTTAACACAGAGCATAAAACAAACAAGTTATCTTTGAAATAAAATATGTGATAAGCAAGTTATTGAATTTGTATTTATTCCCACAAATTAAACAAATTTTATTATTAACGAAATGGTTATTATTAGTTAAAATGTGTGTGATAATCTTTACAAAGTAAGCAAATCTGTCCAATGAATGAAAATATTACATAAATTGAGTTTTCTAACAGAAGAAAAACAGATACTATTAAAACTGTGCCAGTCGATTTAAAAGTAATTTTATTTGGTGAATTGTTATTAGAATCAAATGAAGACAACAGATTAAAACAGTAATTAATTCATGTTTTTATCTGTAAAAATTGAATATCATGCTTCACATTCTCTCCTTCAAGAGAATCAACCAACCCTTCATGATTATCATACCTATCATTTAAAGTGTAAAAAATTTACTGACACTGACAATCCTCATAGAATAACAACAACTAAAACTGGAAGACAAAGAACTGAAGGACTTGCTTCTATTTGTAAAACTAAAAATTATAAATTTATTAAAAAATTTTTAACTAGTAGGTTGAAGATTGTAAATATACACACTGAAAATATACTAGGTTCTAAAGGATGTGTTAATGAAGAAATTATTAATGATTTGTATGAAGCAATGAGAAAGAATTTAAAAGATTAAATTTCTTATCTCTTGCTGTAGATGATTTATAGCAATGGGATCTGGTCAACAATGATTCAGGTAATTTAAGAGGAATTTCAAAAATAAATAAGGGATCTAAATATTTATTAACTGCTATTGACAACTGTTTTCAAAATTTTCTGGTGTCATTGCAATTAAAGAGAAAACAGGTGAAATTGTAGTTGTTGATTTTTTAAAAAATTCAGAATACATCATCCAAGAAATTTACAAACAGAGAATGGAATAGAATTTTATAATAATGAGTTTCAAAATTTACTGAAAAATATATTATTAGTCACTATTCAAGTTCTTTGGAATTAAAAACATCCCTCTTTGAATGATTGCACAGAAGATTGATCGAAAAAGTGTGGAAAAAATTTAATTTTCAAGGAAATCATAAAGGGATTGATTTAGTAAAAAGCCTAGTTGCTGAATATAATAATAAAATTCATTCAAAAATAATAATGTAATCGAAAGATGTAAGTAAATAAAATGAAAAAATATTACTGTAAACAGTTTATGTAACAAATTTGTCAGATACTTAATCTAAATATAAAATATGTGATAAAGTAAGTTGTATTGATCATACAAAAAAGATGTAGAGAAAATAATATATAAAGGAAACAATTCATAACTGGAGTAACCAAGCATTTACTCACAATTGTACTGAAAAAAGAGTGAAAATTTTTCGATTATCAGTAACAAAAGGTAGGTATTATCATAATTTAGATGTCTTGAGGAAAATTTATTTGTAAAATATATTTGAAAACGTATAATAAATTAGGCTCTCATGAACAAATATTAAAAAGTATTGAATACATTTCAACTGGAATTGCAACATCATTTGAAAGAACTTAGTACATCTTCATTGTATGTATGTCCTTTAGGACTTAGTGCAATTTTTTGCACTAACTAAAGAACAGGTAAAATTTAATATTTTTAACGATTGTATAGCTTGAACCTTAAACAGTCTTTTGTCAAGAACCTAAATTTTAACTTTTAAAATTTAATTCAGTTTGTGTACTGTTTCCACCAGAGCATAACTGACCCACTGCCAGCTTGTTTGCATCCAGCAGTAAAGGTGTTAAAGAGCTGCTCACCCTGAAGTTGAAGGATTCGCTCACTCCTAACAGCATGATGTACAAGGTATTGGGATTCATCATATCCTGAAATGCTCCGCCACTGCGCCATCGTCCAGTGCAGATGGTCACTTACCCACTTCCATCGTACCCATTTCAGTCATGGTTGCTGATGTCGTGGTGCTAACATTGGCACATGCATAGGTCGTCAACTGTGGAGACCCATCCTTAGGATTGATTGGTGCACTGTGTGCTCAGACACACTTGTATTCTGCCCAGCATGAAAGTCTGATGCTAGTGCTATGACTGTTCGCCACATGTCCTCTTTTAGCAGTCTGTCCAGCCTACAATGTGTGACATCTCTAACACACAAGCCCACGATCTGGATGTGGTTTCACCTTGGTTTCGCGATGTGTTGAAGACACTCACCACAGCACTCCTCAAACATCCGACAAGTCATGCAGTTTCCGAAATGCTCGTGCCGATTACAATCTGCCCTCTGTCAAACTCAGATAGATCATGCTGTTTCACATATGGACAGCAAGTCACTGATAATACATGAACTGTGTTTGTTTCTGACTAGCAGTGATTCCTCACTAGGTGTCACTGCAATCACGTGGGCAGATTTGTATCAATAGTAGGTCAGTGGTCATAATGTTCTGACTGATCACTAAATTTTGTTTGTGGTACAGCATGTAACGTCCTGAACACAGCAGGACATCGGCAAGTGATCATCTGAAGATTCAACCTAAAGTTAGCTAAAAGATGGTGTTCTCATGCCTACCACACCCCAGTCTCCTGTTCTACTCTTTGACCTTCCATCCATCCACTATCACAGGTACCAGCAGGATTAGCACTGCGGATCTCACCTGGCTGCTTGTGTGATCCGTTAACATGAAAATCCTCAAGTCACCGCTTCACAGATAAAAGTAATGGTGTTGTTATGGTCTCCTTTAGGAAAAACTGCCTGCTGCAGCTTGCGAACCCGGTTTATCCTGTAACGCCTGTCCACCTGTGTGTTGCTACTAAAGACCCAATATATATTCGAATCTGCTTACAGTAGTCAAACCTGTGATATATAGTTTTTACACAGTTTCATAGCCCCACACTCCCTTCAATTACAAAATTCACAATCCCTTTGTGCCTTATAATATTTATATTCAGTGTCAATAAATTGCTGTTTTTCAGGAACACTGTCCTTGTTGTTGTGAGACTCAAGCAATCCTCAGTATATCCTGTATTAACTCGATTACATTACAGAACACCTTTCCATGGCGTCATCCGTTCTGATCAACTGATGTTCCAAATTCTTTGTCATCCCTGATACAATTAAAGTAAGGTTACCATACGAATGACAATTAAACATAAAAATTACAATTCTTTTCATAGAATATACAACTGTAAATATAATTTGCAGATACATTCACATTAATTCTGAGCTTCTGGGCCTGCATCTCGTGGTCGTGCGGTAGCGTTCTCGCTTCCCACGCCCGGGTTCCCGGGTTCGATTCCCGGCGGGGTCAGGGATTTTCTCTGCCTCGTGATGGCTGGGTGTTGTGTGATGTCATTAGGTTAGTTAGGTTTAAGTAGTTCTAAGTTATAGGGGACTGATGACCTAAGATGTTCAGTCCCATAGTGCTCAGAGCCATTTGAACCATTTTTGAGCTTCTGGTTACTTTTTTCTTTAATTTATTCCATGTGATGTCGGTCGGAGATACTTGATTACTGAATGTCACAGCATTAACTAATTAATTAATAATTGAAAAATAGTCAGCAATGTACATGCATGAGCTGTTAGGCTGACTGTGCAATAATTCCCGAACTTGGCAGCTCTCGCAGTCTTCAGAATTGTGTGGATGATATTTTCAGGAAGTAAGTTTGAATGTTACCCGACTCATACATTCTGCACACCAACGTGTATAGTCGTTCTGTGCCACTTCCCCCAGTGATTTTAGAATTTCTGATGAAATGTTATGTTTCGCTTCTGTGTTATTTGATCTTAAGTCCTCCAAAGCTCTTTTAAATTCTGATTCTAATACTGGGTCACATATCTCTTCTAAATCGACTCCTATTTCTTCTTCCCCTGATAGAGGCTTTCAGTGAATTCTTTCCACCTATCCGCCCTCTCCTCTGCATTTAACAGTGAAAAACCCCTTGTACTCTTAATGTCACCAACCTTGCTTTTAATTTCACCGAAGGTTGTTTTGACTTTCCTGTATGCTGAGTCTGACCTTCCAACAGTCATTTCTCTTCTGATGTCTTCACATTTTTTCCACAACCATTTCGTCTTAGCTTCTCAGAACTTCCTATTTATTTAACTCCCCCGAGACTTGTATTTCTATATTCCAGAATTTCCCAGAACATTTTTGTACTTCCCCCTCTCATCGATCAACTGAAGTATTTCTTGTGTTACCCATGGTTTCTTCGCAGTTACCTTCTTTGTACCCATATTATTTTTTCATATTCTGTGATTGCCCTTTTTAGAGATGTCCATTCCTCTTAAACTGTTCTGCCTACTGGGCTATTCCTTATTGTTGTAACTATAACCATTGAGAACTTGAAGCGTGTCTCATCACTCCTTAGTACTTCCATCCAAAACGGTATGATGAACAGACTGCAAGAGAATGGTGATCGACGACCTAATGCGACCCTCTGCTGTTTGAACAAGGTGACCTAATTGCGATGGTGTATCGTTCACAGTGTACCAGTTCTCCAGGGAACATTGTGTACACACTCACAGTTGAAAGTTCAAGTTTTTGAAACCTAAGTCACCTTAATGATGTTCTGCAACTTAATGTCTCTAACCAGGACACGGCCGGGCGTATAAAAATTTGTATTTGCAAATGGAGATAAAGTCACGGACTGTCTTTCAATAGACGAATGGTTAATGACCTTCAGTATTTAGTATTGCTCGTAGCAACCAGTGTTGATGTAACACATGGTTAGAGACCTGCATAACACATGGCTTTAAGTTCATAAGTTCGCGAGTTCATAGAGGTAAAACGCCGTGTGGAAATGTTATCGCAACGTGACATGTAGTCTCACGTAGGCTGATAGTATTCAGCATTCAGTCAGCAAGTTAGGTAGTTTGCCTCTTGACAAATTGGAGAGGTCATCAGCGAACGACATTTCCCTTACAACCAAGGCGTAGCCAGGATTTTGACAGAGGGGTGGGGTCTGATTTGTTGAAGAGGACCTTAAAAAGACTATGTTTTTCATTCATTCCTAGAACTTCCATATAGATTGATAAACAATTTTATTCGACAATGATACCGGAGTTTTCATCAACAGGAGATATAATCTGGCTTAGGAGGGCTGTATTATGACAAACCGCTGAAAAGCAACCATGCTCCAGTCTCCCTTCAGCCTCTAAGGTCATTTTAGACTCTTCTTTTTTCAGTCTGGATTTGAGAGAGGAACTGATCATGAACGAAGAAGCGTTAACTTTTTTGGACACCGTGACGGATATCTACTGGGATAAAGAGATCTCTGTTTGTCAGAGAAGCTGGAACTATTTTTTGTTGTGAAAACGCAAATGATCCGTAATTATTCAACCTTACACTTTCCCAAATTTCCTCATTTAACTATGCATCTCTCACTTTTCGACGTGTAAGAGGATTCATTTTCTGCAATACAGAATATCACGGCAGACAAATGGAGGAGTTTAAATGAAGAGAATCTGAGTTATTATTTATCAGATGGATTTTAGTACCAAGAGTCTCCAAAGAGATGCAACTCTTCATTTAAGGAGACGGGCAGCATCTTCAAGAAAATTAGAATCTTTCGGGGAAGAAAGGCATTCGGACGGACTTTGCTGTGGTCTACAGAAAACGACTAACCCACGGATTTGCCTAAATTTAAAACGTAAAAGAACAGAAAACCATTTCCACGGTTGCTGGCGGACGGATTCAAACCACCTCCCATCCCGAATGCAGGGATTGCTAGCTCAGCAGCCTACCACCTGGAGCTACCCCAACTAGTCGGAGAATTTGGAACAACTGGTTGTTGTACATTGTTGTAAAGTAAAATAAAATGCACCAAAATAAAAGATTGAATTCTGGCATTGCATGTTTTTCCTTTAATTCTGCATGTTTAGTCATTTGATAGTGCATGAATGATGCATATTTTAAGATTTAATTATCCGTGGAAATGCTGGATTCAGTTGTTACAGTATTATAAGAGTGTAAACACACTACTGGCCATTAAAATTGCTACACCAAGAAGAAATGCAGATGATAAACGGGTATTCATTGGACAGAAATATTATACTAGAACTGACATGTGATTACATTTTCACGCAATTTGGGTGTATAGATCCTGAGAAATCAGTACCCACAACAGCCACCTCTGGCCGTAATAACGGATCTGATACGCCTGGACATTGAGTCAAACAGAGCTTGGATGGCGTGTACAGCTACAGCAGCCCATGCAGACTCAACACGATATCACAGTTCATCAAGAGTAGTAACTGGCGTATAGTGACGAGCCAGTTGCTCGCCCACCATTGACCAGACGTTTTCAACTGGTGAGAGATCTGGAGAATGTGCTGGCCAGGTCAGCAGTCGAACATTATCTGCATCCAGAAAGGCACGTACAGGACCTGCAACATGCGGTCGTGCATCTTCCTGCTGAAATGTAGGGTTTCGCAGGGATCGAATGAAGGGTAGAGCCACGGGTCGTAACACATCTGAAATGTAACGTCCACTGTTCAAAGCGCCTTCAATGCGAACAAGAGGTGACCGAGACGTGTAACCAATGGCACCCCATACAATCACGCCCGGTGATACGCCAGTATGGCGATGACGAATACACACGCGTCTAATGTGCGTTCACCGCGATGTTGCCAGACACGGATGCGACCATCTTGATGGATTCATCCGAAAAAATGACGTTTTGCCATTCGGGCACCCACGTTCGTCGTTGAGTACACCATCGCAGGCGCTCCTGTCTGTGATGCAACGTCAAGGGTAACCGCAGCTATGGTCTCCGAGCTGATAGTCCATGGTGGTGCAAGCGTCGTCGAACTGTTCGTGCAAATGGTTGTTGTCTTGCAAACGTCGCCATCTATTGACTCAGGGATCGAGATGTGGCTGCACTATCAATTACAGCCAAGCGGATATGATGCCTGTCATCTCAACTGCTAGTGATACGAGACCGTTGGGATCCAGCACGGCGTTCCGTATTACCCTCCTGAACCGACAAATTCCATACTCTGCTAACAGTCATTGTACCTCGACCAACGCGAGCGGCAATGTCGCGATACGATAAACCACAGTCGCGATAGGTTACAAGCCGACCTTTATCAAAGTCGGAAACGTGATGCTACGCATTTCTCCTCCTTACACGAGGCATCACTACAACGTTTCACCAGGCAACGCCAGTTAACTGCTGTTTGTGTATGAGAAATCGGTTGGAAACTTTCCTCATGTCAGCACGTTGTAGGTGTCGCCACCGGCGCCAACGTTGTGTGAATGCTCTGAAAAGCTAATCATTTGCATATCACAGCATCTTCTTCCTGTTGGTTATATTAAGCGTCTGTAGCACGTCCTCCTCGTGGTTTAGCAATTTTAATGGCCAGTAGTGTAAATTTTGGACCAAAGTGACAGGAAGGGATGCAGAAAGCAGTCGGCTAGGACGAATTCAAACATCCCGCCGAAAACTTCTTTTAAAAACTAACGGACTATAGAGTGTGCTGTCATCACATATCCCTTCTGCGCTCCCCAAAACGCTCCCCATCATTCCGTATTGGAACTGGCTTTTGTAGTTGAGTACCATCCAGCTGACCACATTGGGCGACATTTTGCCATTTTCGCAACTAATGGCAGGATATTGAGCAAAACTTTTAAAGAAATGCAACCGTGTGTACAACACGATTTTTGGGCGACATGGACAAATCCAAGTGTATTTTTATGCACTGATTTCAATTTACTGTTGTTGTAATGACATTTACGGCTCCGATGCCTTGTGAAGTACTGAAATATTGCAATCCCAAATTTCTACCAGCCTCCAAATAACGAATCCATTACTAACTTAAACTGCTGTAGATTAATAATTAGACTATTATGGTAGTGCATACTTGTTTTTAACTTACCATAAGGCTAGCGGATGAATCAAAATCGATTTTCCTCTTCTTCCTTGTTACAAACTTATCCATAAATGGAAACTATCACAAGAGCACACAGCACGAAAACACGGTAGCACTTACATTAAATTCAAATGTAAGTAAGAACTGAGAAGGAGAAGAAGAAGCGAAAGATCAGTGTTTAACGTCCCGTCGACAATAAGGTCATTAGAGACGGATCACAAGCTCTGAGTAGCGAAGGGTGGGGAAGGAAGACGGCCGTGACCTTTCAAAGAAACCATCCCGGAATTTGCCTGAAGCGATTTAGAGACATCACGGGAAACCTAAATCAGGATGGCCGGACGCGGGTTTGAACCGTCGTTCTCCCGAATGCTACTCCCGTGTGCTAAATACATCGCCACCTCTCAAGTAAGAGCTAAACTGATTAACAAAACAACGAACGAGCTGAAAGAAGACCAACAATTGGTGCTGGCTAAAATAGGAATGGGTGATAACTGACAGTACCATGGAAGTATAGACAGTTTAAATATGTCGTTGGCCTTGGTGACTATCGATAGTGCGTATCATTTTGTCGTCTTATGATTCAAAGTCAAAATATCTTTCAAATTAAATGCATGGCAAACAGATCGTGTGTAATTTCATCCAGGTGATTTTTTTTTTGGGGGGGGGGGGGAGGAGGCTGGACCCATCCTTTGGCCACAGCCTTGTTACAACTTGTCCTCGTGTCAGCTGAGGTCTCCACCATCCTCGGGCGCCGGCAAGTGGTCGGGGTTTACGGTGTTGCTCGCGACTGGCAGTCGGCGTTCTCTTTCATCTACTGGGGTAGCGGTTCCAAATGGCAGCCGATCACTGCAGTTAGGTGCCTGCTGACCAAGCGTGACCCAGTTTCAAAGTGTGTGCGTCCTGTACTACCTTGTAGTTCTAAGACCATCCAGTAAATTGTATGACTTCTCGTCTGCGATTTTCTTTGTATTTCCAATTCTTGTATGGCTTGTGCAACCTGGAAACAAATTACGAATAATAATCAGTTACACAACTGGCTTAAGACAGATAGATATTGTTACCATCTTTACGCTCACGAAGATCATTAACATATGCAACTCGCATACCATTTCTCTTTAAATTCATTGCAAAAGTCGATAATTACATCAGTGAAATTTGTACTTCTTTCCTCAGTGTTATTTCCTTAACAACAATTAAACTTGTTAGGTTTACAGAAGTTAATAATTACGTCAATGAAATGTATGCTTCTTCTGTCCAAATTATTTTTTTAACAGCAATAAAACGCTTATATCTCAAAAATTCAAAGTTATCAGCATAAAAGTGAAGTTAACTGTTCAAATTTCAAAATTATATGTGTTCTTCATTTCTATTTTTACATAAATGTGAAAGTTCACATTCATTAGGCATTACACTGAATTCCGACTGGGTGGAAATTGGGACGTGGGTTCACATTAGACCAGAGAAATCCAGCGATATTAATTGATTCTCTATCAATTATGCTCCATAACTGCGATTTCTGTCACCTCTGGTCTGTAGTAGCCACCTAAAAGTACTGCTTTTCTTTTTTCTGACATCCTTCGTTCATTTTAAATCATCATTTATTAGCTCATTTGTGATAATCAGTATCCCTGTTTCCCAGTTCAGTGTGCATTCTTCAAGGTTGGAAAACGCAAATCTATAACAAAAGCACACTTATAATTCGTTCAAAAAAAAAAAAAAAAAAACACAGAAAAGCTATCCTTCACCATTATCTGTTGCTACCCCCAATTTTAATTTACCTGTTTCTCTTACCTTACTTGTTTCATTCCTTGCTTTATGTTTCACCCTATTCCATCACCTTTCTTCATATGTATTGATCGAGCCAAGATTTCATCCTTCTAGTTCGTCTGCCTTTAATATTTATTTTGATTTTGATTCCATTACACGGGTAAGTGTCTCGCACATCTCATATTATATTAACAATACCCGGGAATCCGTAGAACTCTCTCATCTCATTCTAATTAGCACATAAAGCACTCATTTAAATCAGCGTGGTCACCTAAACATCTACACAAAATCATACACAAATTGCGGCGTCCTTTGCTTTCGTCAATACTCATTAAACATCATCTCTCACAGCTCACATAACATCACTTCTCCCAACTCGGCACCGTCCTTTGTCTTCTTATGACATCATGCCTCATAACAGTTAATCCTCAATACGCATTTCTCTCCCTGTACACTTACAGCCAATAATCGGTCTACGCTTCCCTTCTTTGTAGTTTCGTTCCCAGCGTCTTGACTTCTTGTGACAAATTCGTGTATCTCACGCAGTTTCAATTATATGCTCCCCTGGGACCACTTCGAGTTTCTCTATTGCTGACAGAATACAGACTCGATGTCACATCTACTTTAATACTCTTTTATTCCTTTAAATATTTTAACATGTTAAATGTAATGACACCCTACGGATATACGGCATTTCAAGGTTCCATCTCCATAAATTACCATGCACAATTTTATGCACTTGCTAGGGTCCGCAGAATATACAGGGTGGTCCCGAATTCATGGTACAAACTTTAATGGTAGGTGCAGGACATTGTAACAAGGATATATTGTATAGGAATGTATAGTCCCAGGTGACGCGGTGAGGCGTAAACAGGGGAAATAACGGCCGAAAGGAAAACGAAAGATTTTATTGAAATCGTTGTTGACAAGTGTCATGTTTACAGTAAGTGTTCAAAATCGCGTCCACCATGAGCGATACATGCTTGACAGCGTCGGTGCAGCGATTGGCGTACACGTTCAAAGATGCCTGGTATTTCACGCACACCTGCAGCAGCTACAGATATGCGAGCAACGAGATCCTCATCTGAGTCAACTGGAGTCTCATAAACAAGACTCTTAAGATGTCCCCATAAAAAGTAATCGAGGCAAGAGAAATCAGGAGATCGGGGTGGCCAAGGGACTGGTCCACCACGCCCAATCCATCTAGCACCAAACGTGGCATTCAGGTAATTCCGTACAGCAGTGCTGAAGTGTGCTGGCGCTCCATCGTGCTGAAACCACATGCGGTTACGAATGGCGAGCGGAACATCTTGCAGCAGTTCTGGTAACACTTCTTGCAGAAAAATAAGATAGCTTTCGCCACAGAGTCGCGTGGGTAGTAAGTATGGCCCAATCAAAAAGTCGTTCACAATACCAGCCCACACATTAATACCGAAACGTTGTTGATACGCATGTGGACGCATTGCATGTGGATTATCTGTTGCCCACACATGGGAATTGTGCGCATTAAAGACACCCTCGCGTGAAAATGTCGCTTCATCTGTAAATAGCACATGACCTACGAAATCCGGCTGCAACGCACATTGCTGCAACAACCACTGGCAGAAGTTCACGCGAAGAGGATAATCTGCCGGATTCAATGCTTGTACTTTTTGAAAATGGAAGGGGTGTAAGCGATTTTCATTTAACACTCTGCATACAGTCTGATGACTCACATGTACGTCACGCGCAACAGTTCTTGTGCTTGACTCGGGTCTATCAGCCACTATGTTCAAGATGCGTTCTCCCAGTCTTGGAGTGCGTACAGCTCTTAATCGACCAGCGTCATGTCTGTTGACGTCGAACGTACCTGTTTCACAAAGTTGACGATGTAACCGTTGAAAAATTCTATGATCCGGCATTCGTCGATTAGGATACTCCGCGCGATACATTCGTAACGCAGCTCTGGCGTTACCATTTGCACGGCCGCACATGTAATGCATGTCTGCTTTTTCTGCATACGTAAAGTCACCCATCGTCTACGGCAGCACAATTGTGAATGGCGCTTGTCCCTACTGCGATACATCATGTTCATCTACTGCCCTCTACCGGCAGTGACACCAACCGATCACTCCATTTCTCTTTCCCCTGTTTACGCCTCACCGCGTCACCTGCGACTATACATTCCTATACAATAAATCCTTGTTACAATGTCCTGTACCTACCATTAAAGTTTGTACCATGAATTCGGGACCACCCTGTATTGACGGATAAAGTCGCAACACCAAAAGATAATTAATGCAGAGTAATGAAATTTCGGTAATACATTTGTCTAGGTAAAATAGGTATGTCGTTAACACTGGAAGATCACAGTTTAATGTAAGTGCGAGATAAGCCATGGGAAATGTGAAATGCTGGTACACTAATAAGCGGTGTAACCGACAGAACGTCGAAATCAAGCATGCATGGATTGAGTTGTACAGTTGCTTGATGTCAGTCTTGGGGATGGAATCTGTTGTGACGTAGCAAGACTGTTACGCCACTTGAGGTAGCCGGTGGAAAGGCACTCGTACACACACGCCGACGGGCGTCAAGTCTGGAACAGGATAACTATTGAATGGTAGCAAGAAAAGTACGTAGCTGGATTAATACTTATCTTTAATCAATCATTGTGGTACATCGCTCTTGACTATACACAGGAGACTTTAATTACAATCACTGTAAGGCTAATGGCGCCTTGCTAGTTCGTAGCCATTAACTTAGCTGAAGGCTATTCTGTCTCTCGGCTAATGAGAGAGAAAGGCTTCGTACATCTAGTCGCTAGCTAGGTTGTCCGTACAACTGGGGCGAGTGCTTTATCGTATAACGAGACCTGCCTTGAGGTGGCGCTACGTCTGCGATCACACAGTGGCGACACGCGGGTCCGACATGTACGAAATGGACCGCGGCCGATTTAAAGCTACCACCTAGCAAGTGTGGTGTCTGGCGGTGACACCACATTCCTCCCCCGCAAATCGGCGAACGGTCGTGAGATAAGGTTTCCGCCCGCCGTGGGGAGGACCCCATGTTGACGTATGCGAAGAGGTGGGGAGCCTAACAACAGGCGAGGCTGTGCCACCCGCACCCGGCCATTCGGTCCGAGGGGAGCTAGGAAACGCCTGAAAACCTAGTCCAGGGTGCACGTCAACATGCGGTGTATGCGCCCGTAAAGAAACAGGAGGGGCCGAAGGGTCGACCTCCATTGCGTCGGGGTAGCCGACGCGCGATGACGTCATGTGGTCCGGAGCGGGCTGGAGGTCCATGGCGGAGGACAGCTGGTCACGGGAAGCGATCGGCGGCGCGTGACCCAGGGAGGCGCTGGGCGGCTGCAGCGAAGCGTCGAATGCGGGCGGCGCCGGCCGGAGTACCGGCGGCTGCGGCGGCGGCGGCGGCTGCGGCGGCGCGTCGCCATGGGGCAAAATGGAAGGCATCGTCGGTAACACCTGGGGATGAGGCGAGCCAGTAGATGCGTCCCCAGGGCGCTGACCGGACGGCACCGTCGCTGAAAGCACACGGGGAGCGGCAGAACCCGTGCGACGACAGAGGCGCAGCTGATTGAGATGCCGACACACCTCACCAGAGGCCCCCAAAACCAGATACATAGCGCGGCCGAGGCAGCGAAGAATGCGCCCTGCGAGCCAACGCCGTGAACCTCGATAGTTGCGATAAAATACAACGTCGCCTGGAGCAAAAGCAGGAGTCTGCCGCTGCACAGGAACCTGATGCGGCGGATGCAGCAAAGACATCAAGGTGCGATGAGGACGACCGTGGAGCAACTCAGCCGGCGAGCGACCCTCTCGGGGCTGAGAGCGATACGAAGACAAAAAGAGAAACAATGCGTCCTCCCGAGAATGCGACCCTTTCAATTTCAACATCTGTGACTTGAAAGTCCGGACCAATCGTTCAGCGGCACCGTTGGACTGAGGCGAAAACGGCGCGGAAGTCAGATGTTGAATACCATTGGCCTGGCAGAATGACTGAAATTCTGCGGACATGAATTGTGGGCCATTGTCGGAAACAATAGTCTGCGGAAGACCTTCAATGCAAAAGATAGCAGACAACGCTTGGATGGTGGCGGAGGACGTCGTGGAAAACATCCGGACAACAAAAGGAAAATTACTGAAGGCGTCGACCAGAACCAACCACCGAGCATTCCAGAATGGACCAGCTAAATCAATGTGCAAGCGTTGCCAAGGGGAAGTGGCTTTTGGCCATGCAAAGACTTTCCGCGGCGGTGCGGATTGTTGTTCGGCACACGCCATGCAAGAAGAACACATATTCGTAATTGCAGCATCGATTCCGAACCAAGTACAGTGCTGACGAGCAAGTTGTTTCGTTCGCACTATACCCCAATGTCCTTGGTGAAGAAGCCGTAAAACAGAGGACTGTAAGGAACGTGGGACCACGACTCTGGACTGATCATTATCAGAACGCAACAACAAAACACCACGTCGAACAAAAAGTCTCTCCTTGTGAGCAAAAAATCGGCGAACCCACGGATCCTCGATCCGAGACTTTGACAAAGGCCATTGCGTAGCAACAAAACGTAAAACAGTAGCAAGGACAGGATCAGCAGCTGTGGCGGTAGCGACACGACGAAAATCGATCGGAAACGATTCGACCACTTCATCGGTTTCCGAATCAATGAACATGCAAGCAAGTTCGGAAGAATCGAATGCTTGATCCTCAGCAACAGGCAAACGGGACAACGCATCAGCGTTGCCGTGCTGAGCAGTGGACCGATACAAGATATCGTAGCGGTACTGCGAGAGGAAAATAGACCAGCGAATGAATTTCTGCGCTGTACGCGGAGGTACAGGCTTGGGCGGATGAAAAAGCGATGTCAAAGGTTTGTGGTCTGTCATGATGGTAAAATGACGACCATACAAGAAATCATGGAACTTAGTAACACCAAACACGAGAGCTAAAGCTTCTTTCTCTATCTGTGAGTAATTTCTTTGCGCAGACGAGAGCAATTTGGACGCAAAGGCAATAGGGCGATCATGCGAGCCAACTTTGTGCGCAAGCACAGCACCGATCCCGAAATCCGATGCATCTACCATCAACAAAAGGGGTTTCCGGGGATCGAAAGGCGTAAGGCAAGTATTAGAAAGCAACGCCGATTTCAACTGGCGAACAGCGCGTTCGCATTCCGTCGTCCAGAGAAACGGAACACCTGCACGGCGTACGCGATGAAGCGGAGCTGAAAGAGAAGAGGCATTGCGCACATTCACTCACACCTTGTGATTCTACATTGTTCAATGTTCTTGCGACCTCATGACGCAATGCGTGAGGAACATTGCGCGCTCTGAAAAATTTCGGTTGCGCGTTGACCTTCAGATCCAAATGTGCTTCATAGTTTTGAGCGCAACCTAAGCCCGGTGCAATAATGTCTGCAAATTCTTCACATACACTAGAACCACTGTCTGAAGGCACAGTTTGATTCACTGATAGCACCTGATTTACAATAGACATGTTAAACAACTGAAATAAATCTAAGCCAAACAAGTTCACTGCAGAAGAAGAACGAAGAACGTAAAACGACACAAGCTTTGTTTGTCCTTTATATGTCGCAAGAAGAGTGCACTGTCCTAACACAGGAATTGTCTGTCCGGAATAACTTTTTAACTGAACATTTGCGGCACGCAACGGAGGTGCGCCCAGGTGTGTGTACGTGTCGTGATTGAGCAATGAAACTGCAGCTCCGGTATCGAGCTGGAATGGTATCACTTTGCCTTCAAAGTCTAAGTCCACAAAAAGTTTATTGTCCTGCTGACGACAAGAGCGACTGTTTTGTGCAATTTGAATAGACACTGGTACAGAATCACTTGCTAATTGACGCGATTTCTGGCGACGTCGACGCACAGTTTTTGTGGGACGAACACAGTCACTGTTAGAGAAAGTAGCACTGGACGAAGTGGAATTAACGACATGAATGTCCATGGGCGAAGGTCCACGATCCTGAGTGTCCTTGGTTCGATTCCGGCGCGAAGCAAAGGGCCTGGAATGATTGTGATTGTCTGATTGGAGCTTTTTCTGGCAAACACTTTGAACATGTCCTTTCCTATTACAGAAAAAGCAAATAGCTTGGCGTGACGGGCAATGTTCACGCGAATGTCTAGTAGCACACCGCGGGCATGATTTCACTGCATTTGTGGGCTGGCGCGGCACACGTGGCTTATAGCGCGGCGGCAGCTGCGTTTGTTTGCGCGATGGCAGTTGACCGGGCCGCGCAGCTCGCCCGGCGGGCCGGTTAATGTTACACACTGCTGGCGAAGTTTCAAAAGATTCCTGAGCACAGTCAAGTGTGTCTTGTCTATCCAATATGTCTATCACTTGTTGAAGGGAGGGATTTACTAGTTTCAAAATTTGCTCCCGTATGCGAACATCAGAAACGTTCTGTGCAATTGCATCACGTACCATTGTATCTGAATAAGAAAGACCAGTCACATTCAAAGGCACAGTCCCTAGTAAGTCCTTGCAATGTTGCTACCCACTCCCTATTAGTTTGACCGGCCGTACGTTTCGTACGAAAAAACGTATACCGTTTTGCAACCACATTAACTGTTTCTTTGAAATAGGCATCTAAAGCAGACAAAATTTCCTCGTAGGACAGAGTTGCTACGTCGCGTCGGGGAAACAATTTCACTATCACACGGTAGGTGGACACACCAACACAAGAAAGCAAAAACGGCTGCCGCTCATTACCTTGAATTCTGTAGGCGGCGAGGTGGAAGGTAAACTGGCGGGACCATTCCTGCCAAGTCTCGTGGTTCGGGTCGTAGTGCCTAAAAGGCGGTGCAACTGCGCGTTGTGGCTGCGGTACCGGTGAAGCGGCGGCGACCGCATCGGTTTGAATGGCACGTTGACCCTGGACGAGCTGTCCAAGGGCATCCAACAACGCCTGCGTCTGCTGATTCTGCAAGCGATAAAATTCGGACAGTACATCTGGAGAATGTGGCGAAGCCATGACACAAATAAATGTAAGCAATCAGAAAGAAGTTTTTTCTCGTCGCCAATCTGTTGTGACGTAACAAGACTGTTACGCCACTTGAGGTAGCCGGTGGAAAGGCACTCGTACACACACGCCGACGGGCATCAAGTCTGGAACAGGCTACGTAATTAATCCTATGGAGAAAAGTACGTAGCTGGATTAATACTTATCATTAATCAATCATTGAGGTACATCGCTCTTGACTATACACAGGAGACTTTAATTACAATCACTGTAAGGCTAATGGCGCCTTGCTAGTTCGTAGCCATTAACTTAGCTGAAGGCTATTCTGTCTCTCGGCTAATGAGAGAGAAAGGCTTCGTACATCTAGTCGCTAGCTAGGTTGTCCGTACAACTGGGGCGAGTGCTTGTTCGTATCACGAGACCTGCCTTGAGGTGGCGCTAGGTCTGCGATCACACAGTGGCGACACGCGGGTCCGACATGTACTAAATGGACTGCAGCCGATTTAAACTACCACCTAGCAAGTGTGGTGTCTGGCGGTGACACCACAGAATTCCTTGCCTGTTCCACTTGGTCGCTCAATACATAGACGGCTAACGCTGTTTGTGGATGTCGCTCGAACTGACGTCCAATGATGTCCCATAAGTTCTCAGTTGTAGACAGATCTGGTGATCGAGTAGGCCAAGACAGCTTGTCGACACTCTGCAGAGCATGTTGGTTTACAACAGCGGTGTGCGGACGAGCGTTATCTTGCTGAAAAACATCCCATGGAGTGTTGTTCATGTATGGCAGCACAACAGGTCCAGTCACCAGACGGACATACAAACTTGCAGTTTATGTGGGGGGTGGGGGATGACCACGAGAGTGTTCTGCTGTCATACGAAATCACACCACAGACCGTAGCTCCAGGCATACGTCCAGTGTGTCTGGTACGCAGACAGGTTGGCTACAGGCGCTCAACTGTCCTCCTCCTAACCATCGCAGGTTATCACTGCCACAGAGGCAGAACCAGATTTCATCAGAAAACACAACAGACCTCCACCCCGCCCTCCAATGAGTTCTCGCTGGACACCACTGAAGTCGCAACTGGCGGTGGTTTGGGATCAGTGGAAGTCACGCTACAGGGCGTCTGGCACCGAGCTGTCCTTGGAGTGACGGATTTATAACAGTTCGTCGTGTCACTGTTAGTCAACTGAAGGAACAACTACTTGTTGCCCTGTTACACGACGTCGTTCAAACTAAGTGAGGTGTTAATAACGGCACTATCAGCGCCACTCTTGAGCGAATGGAGCGAAATTTTAAATACATCATCTTTCAGATGCAGAAAGAAGCCTACGAACTTCCATTTACGTCGCGCATCTCCTTTTTTGTTTTGCAAATTTTTTTTCATAATCTGTACAGGAAAATTTCTTATTCAGGTAGCGGCTCTTCTTCTGTATCTCACGAAAACTATGTACAGCTGCCGAGATTCTTCCTGGTTGTATGGCCGTGGTCCATTGAACTCTTCTATCCCCTACGTTCAACATCTTCAGAGGTAATCCTGGTTGGGCTGAGTCTTGCCGGCTGACCAGAGGTGCTCCTGGTTGGGCTGAGTCTTGCCGGCTGACCAGTCGGACGTCGAAGAACGGCCTAAATACCGTGCAAAGTGGGGGTGGTCTGGATTTCACGTGATAGCAGAGATAAACCTTGTCAAGAATAAAATATAACTATCGATCACAGTACGTCAAAGAAAAACTTCTCATCGACTCTGTATCGCCACTGTCCATATATCCCTGAGTTTCATGGCTTCTTCTTTTCTGTTAAAATTATCTCCATGTTTATAATTTCAATGGCTTATCTATACAGCCGTGGATAATAGTTCGTCATAGTACATAAAACTTCAGTTTCCGAAAATTTCACCGCGTGATCACCCGACTGAAGAACATGTTCCGCCATGGCTTACTTGTCTGTTTTCCCTAGTCGGCAAAGTTATATTCCTTCAACCGTGTATTCACACTTCTCTTTGTAGTTCCAATGTAGACCCTACCACATGTACACGGAATCTTCTATACACCACTTGCAGAGAGAGGGGGACGTTTAACCTTAACGGAACGAAGTGCTTGGCCTATTTTCTTAGTTGGTCTGAAAATCGGTAGAACGTTATGTTTCTTTAAAATCTTGCCGATTTGATCCGTTACTTGCTTGATGAAGGGTAGGGAAACAGTGTTCTTCCATCGCTGTGTCCTATCGTTGTCCTTAGGCCTCCTGTTATTCGGTAGCAATATTTTTTATTTCGTTACTAGAGTACCCATTCTTCTCAAAAGCCTGGTTTAGATGTTTTAACTCGGTGTCCAGGTTTTCCGGTGCACAAATCCTTTTAGCTCTGTCCACTAACCTCTTAATTACACCTCTTTTCTGTTGTGGACGATGATTGGAATCCTTATGAAAGTACCTGTCGGTAATTGTAACCTTCCGAAAGACTTTATGTTTCAAGCTGCCACATAGTGAAATTTTCGAAAACTGAAGTTTTATGTACTATGACGAAATATTATCCACGGCTATATAGAGAAGCCATCGAAATATATAAACATGGGGATAATTTTAACAGAAAAGAAGAAGCCATGAAACTCAGCGATATATGGACAGTGGCGCTACAGAGTCGATGAGGTTTTTGTCTTTGGCGCACTATGACCGATAATTATATTTTAACTGTATGCCGGACCGAGACTCGAACTCGGGACCTTTGCCGTTCGCGGGCAAGTGCTCTACCAGCTGAGCTACCCAAGCACGACTCACAGCGCGTCCTCACAGCTTTACTTCTGTCAGTACCTCGTCTCCTACCTTCCGCTGCAGAGTGAAAATCTCATTATGTAAACATCCCCCAGGCTGTGGCAAAGCCATGTCTCCGCAATATCCTTTCTTCCAGGAGTGCCAGTACTGCAAGTTTCGCAGGAGAGCTTCTGTGAAGGTAGGAGACGAGGTATTGGCGGAATTAAAGTTGTGAGGACGGGCCGTGAGTCGTGCTTTTGTAGCTCAGACGGTAGAGCACATGCCCGCCAAAGGCAAAGGTCCCGAGTTCGAGTCTCGGTCCAACACAGAGTTTTAATCTGCCAGGAAGTTTCACATCAGCGCACACTCCGCTGTTGAGTGAAAATCGCATTCTAGAGTTATATTTTATTCTTCACAAGGTTTATCTCTGCTGTCACGTGAAATTCAGACCACCCCCACTTTGCAAGGTATTTAGGCCGTTCTTCAACGTCCGACTCGTCAGTCGGCAAGACTCATCACAAACAGAAGCACCTCCGAAGATGTCCAACGTACCTTTGGGCGAAACGCCAGGGATAGAAGAGTTCCATGGACCACGGCCATACAACCCGGAAGAATTCTCGGCAGCTGAAACATCCGGTCGTGTAAGCCTTCATTGTACGAAAACTATGTACCCTGTATTGAGTGTTAATTTCCTTACTTTCCCCTCCAAATCTTATCTTCTGTTCTCTTGTTCAATATGACTTTTATTACTTCTTATTGACGCTTGCATCGACTGGGAGGGAAGTCCTCAATTTCTGTAACTCTATCCAGGTGTGGCTGATTCATCAAAACTAATCTGGACACTAATGCGGCCGTTTCATGCAGCAAGTCATCCAGAACACACTTGAAATCCGTGAAATGCATGCCCCATGTGCAATTTTTGTGGCAGTAGAACCTAAATTATGAATTCTGCATAAAAGGCAAGTCGTTGGCACTGGAAATCAGTTCGTACTTGTTCACTTATTTTGGTAGTTTTGCCTTTCATGGGACCTCTGATTATTGTCTTCTGAGTTCAGAATACTGGCCATGCCTTCATGACACATCTCGTAATGTCCTTATTTAATATGGAAGTTTGGCTCGCGGTGTTTAGTGCGCGTTTGACTAGTCTATCATTTAGATTTGCATTTACAACTGAGCACTCGGATACTTCTTTTCTTTTCTCGTTCTTCCCCTAACAACATCTTCCTGATCTTTACGAAATCTCTGTACAAGTTCCAGCTCCTACTGAAAGATGGAATATTCGTTCGGCTTCTGTTAGTCAATTCACTATTTCATTCCGTGCTGTCGTGCTGTCGTCAAACCAATTTTGAACTGCATTTTTGTACCGAATTTAATTTCCTTGATGGTTGTTTGATAAGGAGAAGGAAAGGTAAACACTTGAGGATACGATCAGAGAAATAAATGAGTGGTTGATAACTTCCGATAGTTTTGTTTGTGACATCAACAAAGTGCATTATCGCGTAGTAGCAACACGTGATGCTGTTTTCTCGATCGTTTTCCTTACAGTGCAACCGTAAGTTGCGTCAGTTGTCGGCAACTGATGCTAGGACCAAATGGACACACCCCTGGTGCCGAGTTCGTGGAGCGCACCGCCCTTTTTGAACCGCCTGTTGAAAAATATTTTGCTGACTCTACCCTTTGCTCAAGTACATGCCCCCTTAAGAAGTTAACATCAACGCATCATAACTCGCTCACTGAGCGAACTGACTACGTTCAAGCAAATATCCAGTAACATTCAGCCGTTTAATTTTTCTTGCTATGAATTGTAATATACAGTACTCCTAAAACCGCCTTCTGAATCTTTATTATTGAATGGATATGTCGCACGATTCAGTTCATCACATGCATCGAGGTGACTAAATTCATGGGAAGCCTCCAAATATCGTGTCGGAGCTCCCTTTGACCGGCGTAGTGCGGGAACTCGACGTGGCGTGGACTCAACAAGTCGGTGGACGTCCCCTGCAGAATTACTGAGGCATGCTGCCGCTGTAGCCACCAGTAACTGTGAAAGTGTTGATGCTGCAAGAATTTGAGCACGAACTGACCTCTCGATTACGTCCCATGTCGGACGATCTGGGTGGCCAAACCAGTTGCTAGAACTGTCCAGAATGTTCTTCTAACCAATCATGAACATTTGAGTAGGTTAGAAGCATAACTCACATGCTCCAAAAACATAAGTTTTCACAAATGACATGCGTCGTGCGCATGTCCCATATATTGACATCAGTATGTGCAACAACAATGGATATAAATCATTATACATATTTCAGATTATGCTTGCTTATTGAGAAATTACAATTATTTAACGTTATATTATGGATAATGTGAGTTTTGTTAATGAGCTATGGAACATGTAAGTTTTGATAATCCCCATTTTGGATCTTGTGAGTTTTGGTACTGAGCTGTTTGGACGATGTTGGTTTCACGGGAACTATGGTGTTGCAACTCGATATGCAATAGTTTTTGGTTCCGACTGCAAGCCACTTTCTCTTCTACAGTGTATATGTAATATTACATTCCAAAGTTTATCGTGATAAATATCAATTAATCGTCTTTCATGGACTTTGCTTGTGTTAGTTTACAAAAGATATTCTCTAGTTTGGAATACCGTTTGCAATTTCATAAAATAAATGTCTACCGTGCACATTTCTTCAGATTAATGATCAAAGAAATTTACAAATTTTCCATTCATGAGAACTAATTATTGATCACAAAGAAAAGTAGAATATTATAATCAGGAAAATAATTCAAACTTGTTAAGTATTCTTTGAGAAGAAAGAAACTATCAAATCCCAAAGGAAAATAAGCTACTAAAATAAAACAAGATTTGAGGGAGATTCACTTCTAAAACTGAAAAGAATGCTACTCTTCTATGTCTGTATCACAACATTAAGTTCCTCTTGAGTCATGTCACACATATACTCATGATGAGTTTGATCCAATGTATTCTCATCAGTGACATGCTTATAGAACTTGAGCTCCTCAATTTCTCTCCAGTTTTCCCCATAATGGGCAGTCAGAAGTTTTTCAACATCCCTCTTTTTCTCTAAAGAGATTGAATTCTTTGCTTGGATGAGTTCGGGATGTGTAAATGCATTTACTCCAGATTTAAACACTCCAAGGTCATTTCTGGATGCTGTGAACGTTTCCTTGGCCTTCCTCTTTCTCCAACGGGTGAAACGTTTTCTTCCATGACATGTGTCTCAAATTCGTTTTATTCCAACCACTATATTGAATTATATTCCCCAAAATAACTGAACAGAACGGGAAACACACTCCACTGGCGCCAATATTTACTACTACACAAGAAAATGACGCTGAGTGAGCTAATCGCTGATTGGTCAAGATGAGGTACGGGATAAAACTCGCAAGATCCCGCGGATCATGAGACTTTTCAAACTAACCATGAAGTTTAACACCTGTTTTCTCAAGGATCTTGTGCCAAATGGGAATAGCTGTTTCGTAAATTATGTTCTATGTATAAAGCTATATGAGAATATGTCGTCATCTCAATTTTCATTATTTTGGAGCATGTGAGTTATGACTCAAACATACACATTTGTGGCCTGGCGTCACGGTGAATAGTTATCCATCAAAATTTCATTGTCGTTTGGGAATATGAGTGGCTCGAAACGATCTCCAGGTAACCGAACATAACCATTTCCAGTCAATGATCGGTCCAGTTGAACCAGAGAACCCAGTCCATTCCATGTAAACACAGCCCAATCCATTATGGAGCCACTATCAACTTTCACAGAGAGATATCGACAACTTGGGTCTGTAGCTTCGTGGTATGTGCGCCACACTCGGACCCTACCGCCAGCTGTTACTACCTCAAATCGCGACTCATCTGGCGAGGCAGCGGTTTTCCAGTAGCCTAGGGTCCAACCGTTGTGATCACGTGCCGAGGAGAGCCGCTACAGCCGTTGGCGTGCTGTTAGCAAAGGAACTGACGTGGGTCGTCTGCTGCCACAGCCCACTAACGCCTAACTTCGCCGCACTGTCGTAACGGATACGTTCGTCATAGTCCCACTTTGGTTTCTGCGGTTGTCCCTCCCGGCGTTTCAAACTCCGCTGCTCTCGGTAGTTAAGTGAAAGGCCGTCATCGACCACTGTGTTGTTCGTGGTGAGACGTCGTGTCTAAAATGTGGTATTACTGGCCGACTCTTGACACTGTGGATCTCGGAATACTGAATTCCCGAACGATTATCCAAATCGAATGTCTCATGCGTCTAGCTGTAACTACCATTCCGCGTGCAAAATCTGTTAATTCCCATCGTGCAGCTATAATCACATCGGATATCAGATCGCTTGAATCACCTGAATACATACACTATGTGATCAAAAGTATCTGCAGAAACACCCGGAACACACATTTTTCATATTTGGTGCATTGTGCGGGCACCTACTGCCAGTTACACCTTATCAGTGACTTCAGTAGTCATTAGACATCGTGAGAGAGCACAATGGGGCGCTCCACGGAACTCACGGACTCCGAACGCGGTCAGGTGATGGGGTTTCACTTGCGTCACACGTCTGTACGCGTGATGTCCACACTCCTAAACATCCTTAGGTACACTGTTTACGATGTGACAGTGAAGTGGAAACGTGGAGGGACACGTTCAGCACAACAGCGTACAGACCGACCTCGTCTGTTGACTGTCAGAGACCGCCGACATTTGAAGAGGGTCGTAGTGTGTAATAGGCAGACATCTATGCAGGTCATCACACAGGATTTCCAAACTGCATCAGGATCCACTTCAAGTACTGCGACAGGCGGGAGTTGAGAAAACTTGGATTTCATGGTCGAGGAACTGCTCATAAGCCACACATCATGCCGGTAAATGGCAAACGACGCCTCGCTTGGTGTTAGCAGTGTAAACATTGGACGATTGAACAGTGGAAAAACGTTGTGTGGAGTGACGAATCACGGTACACAATGTGGCGGTCCGATGGCAGGGTGTGGGTATGGCGAATGCCCGGCGAACGTCATCTGCCAGCATGTGTAGTGCCAACAGTAAAATTCAAAGGCGATGGTGTTATGGTGTGGTCGTGTTTTTCATGGAGAGGGCTTGCATCACTTGTTGTTTTGCGTGACACTATCACAACACAGGCCTACATTGATGTTTTAAGCACCCTCTTGCTTCCCGCTGTTAAAGAGCAACACGATCTGTTCATAATGCACGACATGTGGCGGAGTGTTTTCACGACAACATCCCTGTAATGGACTGTCATAATTCACGACATGTGGCAGAGTGGTTGCACGACAATAATATCCCTGTAATGGACTGGCCTGCAGAGATGGAACGCCGACTTCGTGCGAGGCGTCACCGACCGACATTGATACCTCTCCTCAGTGCAGCACTCTGTGTAGAACGGGCTGCCATTCTCCAAGAAACCTTCCAGCACCTGATTGGACGTATACCTGCGAGGGTGGAAGCTGTCATCAAGGCTTAGGGTGGGCCAACACCATACTGAATGGAGGGCACTACGAACTTGTAAGTGATTTTCAGCCAGGTGTCCGGATGGTTTTGATCACATAGTGTATGAAAGCCCCGCCAATATATTGCCCTATTATACGTTGTTTACGCGAAACTACGGCCGTTTGTACGTGTTCATGTCGCTATCCCATGATTTTTGTGACCCTAGTGTAAGCCAGTTATCGTGACTTACTGAATGATAGAAATTAATTTATGCCAGAACTCTCTTTCTTGATAGAAGGAAATCCTTTCCTGACGTGTTGCGCCCGATACCGTACACCTGACATGCAGTACATAGGATTGGAGTTGTTAACGGACCCTTCACCTCTCTATTTAACGCAAAGCGAACAGTATAACGCAAATGTTAAACTTTTTCCAATTATGACTTTATTTTAGAGCGCTTACACAACGTTCATAAATTTCAAGCTCGGAAAATCAAGTACCTGAACGCAAAATAAATACCAGAGCTTCAAACAAGAAAATGAGAGTTGATAAATGGACCCACAGAGGGGCGCCCGGGTCCGGTAGGATGGCATTTGATGTGAGGCGGCGGGTGGCGTGTGACCGGCAACCTGCAGCTAGTTGCCGCTGAAGGGCGAGGAAGCTCCAGAGCATGGCCTCTCGCGCACGGAAAACCGCGTGCGTGTAATGCGAGGTGCAGAGCATGTTTGCACGGGGCTTCGGTCCAACTCGGCTTAATTCGCGTCAACTCGGCTCGCATGGTGAAACCGCCGCGGTGCGCTGCCAATTGCGTTGGACACCTCTAACAATGGCTTTAGTGACAAAGTGCCATATACTTTCTCAAGATCTATGCAGACCAAATGACTACTTAAACTTCTCTCCAATCTCTTCTCAATGATGTATCTTATGGTAAAAATGTTATCTACACATCACTCAGTTTTTGCAAACCCACATAGTTCTTCCACCTTATTTGTAAACTTCTCCATTCTTGCTTGTAAAATCTATCCATACAGCATGAGAATTTGGATTGCGATGTTTATGCCATGATAATTTCTACACATTTTTTATGTACTGTACGATAAGTTCCACTCTGATGGAATTTCCTTCCTATGATACACACATTTATTAAAGAACTTGCTTGGGTATTCATACAGAATACTTGCGCCACACCTTGCTAATTCTATTGGTGTACAATCAGGCCATTGTTTTTCCCAGTTTTCATTTGTATAGCTGTCTTCTGCACCTCTTTCGTAGTTATATTCTCTGCCTTTTCACCCTTTTGGTTCTCCCATATCTTCCACTTTACTTCCTTGTATTCTGACCTTTCTTCTGTTAGCAGGCTTTTAAAACGCTTCTCCCACTCTACCACACTCATAATCATCAGGTTTCCTCTTTCTTTCACTTCCTTTCTCAGCCCTGCAATCATTTTCCATTCTGCCATCACTTCTGTGCCCCCTACGCATCGATCGATTTACTCGCATTTGTCCTCCCACATTTCTTTTTTCCTTTTGAAGGCGGTCTTTTTTACTTGTCGATTCATCCTAACACACAAGTCTCTATCAGGTTTATCCCGTGATCTCCACCAATTATTCTAGAACATCTTCGTAAGTTTACTTTTTCTGCAGCGCCTTTAGTCCACAATTATGGGGTCCACTTTCCTTCTTGGTGATGGGAGCGGGGTCCAAATGGACAAAGTAATCATTGGTATTCAGTCGTTATGATTTTCGATCGTTTCTCTACATACAAACAGAGAAATGGATTTACCAGCACACCTAATTATTAATAAGATTGGCTATAAATAATAAGGTAATATTCAGAAACACAGTACATAAAAATTATTTACTTTTATATACTTCAACAAAGCTCTACTTAGGCATGGAAGGAGAACATCACACAGTCACAATAATCCATGACAAACATCAGCGGACGTCAAGAGTTATGAAAGACTACTTCAAGTTAATAGACAACTGCTTGTTTTGAGCGGCTTCTTTTACATCACTGATGAATTTTCGGTTAAAACAAATTAAGTGTAGAATCATCATCGTCGTCATCATCATCATCATCATTTAAGACTGATTATGCCTTTCAGCGTTCAGTCTGGAGCATAGTCCCCCTTATAAAATTCCTCCATGATCCCCTATTCAGTGCTAACATTGGTGCCTCTTCTGATGTTAAGCCTATTACTTCAAAATCATTCTTAACCGAATCCAAGTACCTTCTTGGTCTGCCCCGACTCCTCCTACCATCTACTGCTGAACCCATGAGTCTCTTGGGTAACCTTGCTTCTCCCATGCATGTAACATGACCCCACCATCTAAGCCTGTTCGCCTTGACTGCTACATCTATAGAGTTAATTCCCAGTTCTTCTTTGATTTCCTCGTTGTGGACACCCACCTGCCATTGTTCCCATCTACTAGTACCTGCAATCATCCTTGATACATTCATATCCATAACCTCAACCTTATTGATAAGGTAACCTGAATCCACCCGGCTTTCACTCCCATACAACAAAGTTGGTCGAAAGACTGAACGGTGCACAGATAACTTAGTCTTGGTACTGACTTCCTTCATGCAGAAGAGAGTAGATCGTAGCTGAGCACTTACTGCATTAGCTTTGCTACACCTCGCTTCCAGTTCTTTCACTATAGAATCAAAAGTATTAAAATTTTAATCTCTTTCTTCAATTTAGGTGTCACCAATATCAAATGTTTCTCTGAAGACTAATATATATGTACCTGATAATAAAGTTTAGTATGTTTCTCTGTGCTAATCATTTATCTGACAACAGCCAATATGTAACCTTGTACATCAACTTGTGATTTTTCGTGACATGGAAACTGATTCAGTCTAAATCATAATTAAATATTCGGGCAAATGGAGTTTGGTAAATAATACAACGGCTTCCAGAATGAGATTTTCACTCTGCAGTGGAGTGTGCGCTGATATGAAACTTCCTGGCAGATTAAAACTGTGTGCACCGACCGAGACTCGAACTCGGTAGAGCACTTGCCCGCGAAAGGCAAAGGTCCCGAGTTCGAGTCTCGGTCGGTGCACACATTTTTAATCTGCCAGGAAGTTTCAATACAACGGCATTCGCAAATTATTGCAAAGATTATTTTTCTGTTTTTCGCTGTTCATTACTCAGAGATCCCTACTGTGTAAATGGCTTAGAATTGATATTATTTTTTTATTTTATGTTGGTGGTGGAGGGTGCTCTAACTGGATGTTCACATTGGTAAAGAGATACGAAGACGACATAACTAAATTCTTTTCGTTACAGCGACCTGCTGTCCAGAGGTTCTTCAATGGACCGAGGTGACGGTTATTCCCAACTCAGCGTGTACGCAGTACTATGAGCCGGGTCGCATTATTGGAAGTACGCTGTGTGCCGGAAACGAGTACACTGGCATGTGTCCTGTGAGTAGAAAATCTGATTCTTCTTCACCACTTAGCCCTTAACAACTTCTTAATGGGTGGCTGTTCAGACTCTGGGTTTGTAGCGAAATAGTAAGTGCTATTTACAATTAATTAATTAATGTTTTTACTGTTTATTTCATCGAATTAACAGAATTTGTTATTGGTAGCTCTATCACACGGTCTGCTTGCATTCACTGATAGCCAGTCAACGTACCAAGTAATCTAGCTATGACTGACATCTTGTCTCCTGAGTTTTCCACTTGTTATCAATATGTTACTGTCAGCAGATGTCAATGTCTCAGAAGCTGCAGGAGGGTGAAATCGTTATATCCATTTCTTCCGTAAGACTTCTGATCGATGGTTATGTTGATATCCACACTGGCAAGTGATTTAGGTGGTGACAGTATTATGTATAGCCAGACCATTTGGAACATATAAATATCCACTTCTGTATCTACACCTACATTTACATGATTACTGTGCTATTCGCAACTGAGTGCCTGGCAGAGGGTTCATCAAACCACCTTTAAAATACTTTTCGACCGTTCCACTCTCGAATGGCGTGCGGGATATACGAACACTTAAATCTTTTCGTGCGAGCTCTGATTTCTCTTATTTTATTGTCACGATAACTTTTCCCTATGCAGGTGGGAGCCAACAAAATATTTTCACGCTCTAAGGAGTAAGTTGGTGACTGGAATGTCATGTGAAGGTCTTGCCGCAGTGAAAAACGCCTTTGTTTTTAATGACTGCCGCCTCAGTTTGTGTATTATATCAGTGGCACTCTCTCCCCTATTTCGGGATAATGCAATTAATTATAAAGTTATATATATGAATTTGGCATTGTCAGTCATTAAGACATAAAAGGACTAGGTGCATCAGCTTGAAGAACATAAACAGATACTAATACAATCGTTTTATTTCTATAAAATAGATGTATTTTGGGTCATGTAGAAACTTATTGCAGTGAGCACTTAGAAAGCCTATTCTTATGCAATCAGTATTATTCCGTCAAAGAGTTCAATTTAAAAAGAAAAAAGAAAATATCCACTGAATTCATCATCATCTCAGGACCACTTTCCTGGCTGTTAGTCATCACAGACTATTCATTAGACTTCTTTGGTGCACTTCATTACGCTCTCTGAAGTGATGGTGACATTCGCGACATACAGCGCCCGAGGCAGGAGAATTTCTTGGCAACAGGTGTGAAGGCGACGGTTTGCCTCTTTGTCTCTACACACACGCACACACACACACACACACACACACACACACACACACACACACACACACGCAAGCAAGCAAATTCTTGTGTCTCCCACCTGGCATCAAATGTTCACACTGAAACCTTCACCACAGGCATTCCACACTATGTAGGCGTACTGTGTCTTCTACATTCGTTCCCTTTGGCTTAATTACTTCTGGCCAATGAGATGGTAGCTACAGCATTGCCGAGTCATTACGGAATCATTTCAGTATGTTCTGAGTGGGTATGTGAGTAGGTCAGTGACGGGAGCTAGAAGTGTTAGCTAGAAGTGTTCATTAGACTGTATTGTTGGGGATCGGTCGCAGTAAAAGTTAAAGGTACGGTCGAGAGCCAGATTTGTCGTAAGACATTGAGTGGTTCTTCATTAATAATTACATATATCAAGGTTAAGCAGAAGGAAAGGTTGTTTTCTGTGAAGTGAGAATAGAACTGAAGTTACTTGCAAGAATTCCCGTCAATTAATGACGTATAGGAGAGTGTACTACAAGTCGAAGCTGGTGCCCATGAAAGAATTATGACTAATAAAATAGTGACTTCTCCAGAGTGACAATTCCTCAGTGTGAGTCTGCAAATATGTAGATATGGGGCATAGTTAGAGGAACTTTCATTGCTGAGAACCACTATGCCAAGTTTACATACATCGTGTTACGTTTTATAACAGATAGTGATGATGTGTAATTACCGAGTTGGTGCCTATTAATTACGTATACCTCACGAACAAATAGGTAAACAGCCATTCTATATGTCAGACGTAACCTGTTATCCAGTAGCTCAAATTACAAACGGAGAGCATACTATTGGCGTACTGTGACACAACACAATCTTCAGCTCCGGCTATCACGGAAAGGAACTGTGTTGAACTATGCATGGTAACAGTAGAGTATGTACTGCAAGCAAGAGTGAAAATAGTTTCTGACATGTGCAGAAGATCCGACAAACAAGTGAAAGCACAAACACCGTGACCACACACAATAGCTCAGTCTGCAGTCGTACGAGACGATCAACATCACATCAGCCACAGCAGTGAATCGAACTTTATTCTGAGACAAATAAACTTCTAAGTATAGCCAAAGCATTATAGTGGATGTAACATTGCTTCTGTAGGCATTGTTCAGTAGGAGTAGAAATGTATTTTGCAAGAGTGCTGTGAATAAATTAGTGTACAATGTCAGGAAGGGAAATGCAGTGTATCGAGTCAAAGATGGCCGAAGTCAAGAAAAGACATGTCAGGACGGTTCAGAATGGTTCAAATTCCTCTGAGCACTATGGGACTTAAAATCTGAGGTCATCACTCCCCTAGACTTAGAACTACTTAAACCTAACTAGGCAAAGGACATCACACACACCCATGCCCGAGGCAGGATTGGAACCTGTGACCGTGGCAGCAGCGCGATTCCGGACTGAAGCGCCTAGAACCAGGCACTTCAGTCCGGAAGCGCGCGACTGCTACGGTCGCAGGTTCGAATCCTGCTTCGGGCATAGATGTGTGTGATGTCCTTAGGTTAGTTAGGTTTAAGTAGTTCTAAGTCTAGGGGAGGGATGACCTCAGATGTTAAGTCGCATAGTGCTCAGAGACATTTGAACCATTTGAAGGAAGATGGAAGGGACCGATTCAAGAACATTAGAAATGTCAGGAACAAGGACAACGGAGTCTGATTTAATGGAGGAGATAGTGGGTGTGCAAGACAGCAGTACACTAATCAACAAAACTTACAAAGTAAACGGAAGACGGAACAGGAAGAAGCCCAGGCAAGTACCAGAGGCAGATACTCTTAGTAGCTGCAAATGCACTAATGGGTACGATAACCTCAGCCCTGAAAAGATAAACGAAAACACCACTGTAACAGAGAAAAGGATAGATATAAACACAGATGATAGGAAGGGAAAGACAGAAGGGAAAGGTGCCTAAATAAGAGAAGTAAAGGCCCAATAAGATCCTCATTAAATGGAATGAGCGAATCAGAAAATTCGAACGACGATCAACAACAGGCAAAGAAACGCGTCGGGAGCAAGATCGGTCAGCAACTAGCATCTGTAGATAGTGAGGCAAAAACCATCACAGAAAAAAATAGGCGAAGTTAGCGAAATTAGCGAGACAAAGCTCACAAATGTCATGGCGAAGTTGGCAAAATTGATGCATATGACTGATGATACTGTAGCCACTGCGAACAATAACTTAGGTATAACGGAATGGAAAATTTTCCAGAGACAAACTGCAAACGTCAGTATAAAGGAGTGTACCACATAGTAACAAATCGGTTAGAAGAGTGCAATGCTTTCGACAGGGATTGTAAAAGTTTCATACTGAGACGAAGACTGCATCCAGTAGTATTTTTATACAGGATTAAAATAGAGATATGCAACAAATGGGCCAGTATAAAAGACATAGATTTCTTTGTGATGAGGCCGAACAATTGAGCGATCAACTAGGAATATTCCCTGAATTTACAAGGATGACACACGACGAGTATGAAACCACTTCTTTGGATAAATATTGGTCAGGGATAAGTTGAGACTGTGAGAATATTTTAGGAATTTCAATGGATCGATGGTAGGCATAGTAGGAAAGTCACTAGAATTAAACGGATATTTGGCCACATCAGTAGCAAACAAAACTTTAATAAGATTAGTAATGAGCAGAGCAGACAAAACCTTCATAAGATGTGTAATGAGCAGAGTACCAGCACGTTATGGAGATATGTGAGACAGCACGATAGTCGAAAAGAGAGAGCACACAAGGGTGATTTGAAAACGAGTAGAGTAAAGAGGAACCTTGGAAAGATACGACTGTAACAGAAATAATGTGTTCCTGAACTAGCGAGGTTACGCGTGCAGAAGCGACTGGCTGGAGTGCTAGCTGGATGATCGACGACATGCAGCACTAAGCATCGCATAGAGGATGCAAAGAAGGCAGGGGCAGCTGTGTGAGGGGAAGTTTCTGAGGTCACAAAGGCCGCAGCAGGTACAGCAGCTCTGTAGCAATCTTTCCTGGCTATGAATAGGAGAGCGGGAACTGAAGGAGAAAGCAAAAGGGAGAGATGACAAGCAAGGAAACAGGAAATGGTTCTAGGCAAGCCACGCCATGGAAGTACTTTAAGGCTCCTCCAAAAGCACGGATCGTAACTGAAAGCCTGAAGGACGAACTAGAGAATCTAACAGAAGAAAGAAACTTAGTGGAACAAGATCAAGCGTCTCATATAGAAGCTGTAGAAATAGATATTGACATGTAGGCTTCATGGGATGAAGCATACTCAGTATCCGAGACATTGTGTGAGAGCCTACTGGAAAAAGGGTGCTATGAATCATATTTGTCAGTCTGTGGTTTCAGAATTAGTGGATCGATCGTTCACAGTATCAAGGTTATAAGGTGCCAATAACAACTGGTGCAGATGGGATGGAAAGCTAGAAGGTGGAATTACATTTCGCAAATGGAAAGTAAGAATTGGGAGGGAAAGAGAATGACACCAGTGCAATAATCATCTTTTTTCTGTAGACAAAAAGAATGCTGACATACACCTTGTATCAGATGCATGAAAAGCCTAGCTGAGGTTTGAGTGTCAAAGTCGCAGACCAGCCACTCTCAATGAACCATTACAAATATTCAAAAGTGCCAGATAGTTAGTAGTTTCGACCTGACAGACCAGCAAAGTCGCGTTGGATAAAGAATGTCTATAGTATACCACATTTTTATACATCAGGTGTCACCAGAAGTGATCCCCTCTTTTACATGGATGTTATACAGCGAATTATATGAAGATTTGCTAAGGCGAATACAGATTATGTAAGATCTCATTATGGTGAGTGAGGCAGTGGAAGAAAGGATAAGCCAGCCTGGGTGGCCGAGTGGTTCTAGGCGCTACAGTCTGGAGCCGCGCGACCGCTGCGGTCGCAGGTTCGAATCCTGCCTCGGGCATGGATGTGTGTGATGTCCTTAGGTTAGTTAGGTTTAAATAGTTCTAAGTCCTAGGGGACTAATGACCTTAAAAGTTAAGTCCCATAGTGCTCAAAGCCATTTGAGCCAAGAACGGATAATAAGAAATATTCTAATAAGCTGGAGGTAATATATATTTAAGCAAATATGATTATCGGCGACGGTAAATCAAATTTTGAGGACATGTCTTTATGTTAGAAGAGATTAGGCTCATCCCAGAGAAGCTACAACCAGTTAATAACTTACCCATATCTACATACCAAAAGCAATTGAAGAGTTTCTCGGGTATTAACTATTGCTACCACCATTTTGAAAATTAACAAACCCTGAACTATGAAATACTAAATGATTACTGAAGGAAAAAAAAAATTGACATTGAGGTAAAGAATACAAATGGCTCTCAGCACTATGGGACTTAACATCTGAGGTCATCAGTCCCCTACAGCTACTTAAACCTAACTAACCTAAGGACATCACACACATCCATGCCCGAGGCAGGATTCGAACCTGCGACCGTAGCAGTTGCGCGATTCCGGACTGAGCGCCTAGAACCGCTCGGCCACCGCGGCCGGCAAAGAATACAAATACAGGTTTCGAAAGAGGAAGAGAAGGTTGAACAATCTGGAGATCATAGCCCACCCAAAGCCGACAAGGTATTTAACATGGTGTGTCACATATCAAAATATGGTGTTGGTGCAAGCCGTACCAAGTAGATGAAGAACAGAGAAAGATAGTGGAAAGGACAATAATATTCGCCAGCAGCATCTTGACATAGTGGAAGGAAAAGTACTATGTCACACGGAAGGAGGTGCTATCAGTACATCTACATCTACATGAGTACTCTGCAATTCACTTTTAAGTTCTTGGCAGAGGGTTCGTCGAACCACAATCATACTATCTCTCTACCATTCCACTCCCGAACAGCGCGCGGGAAAAACGAACACCAAAACCTTTCTGTTCGAGCTCTGATTTCTCCTATTTTATTTTGATGATCATTCCTACCTATGTAGGTTGAGCTCAACAAAATATTTTCGCATTCGGAAAAGAAAGTTGGTGACTGAAATTTCGTAAGTAGATCTCGCCGCGACGAAAAACGTCTTTGCTTTAATGACTTCCATCCCAATTCGCGTATCATATCTGCCACACTCTCTCCCCTACTACGTGATAATACAAAACGAGCTGCCCTTTTTTGCACCCACCTGGTAAGGATCCCACACCGCGCAGCAATATTCTAACAGAGGACGAACGAGTGTAGCGTAAGCTGTCTCTTTAGTGGACTTGTTGCATCTTCTAAGTGTCCTGCCAATGAAATGCAACCTTTGGCTCGCCTTCCCCACAATATTATCTATGTGGTCTTTCCAACTGAAGTTGTTGGTAATTTTAACACCCAGGTACTTAGTTGAATTGACAGCCTTGAGAATTGTACTATTTATCGAGTAATCGAATTCCAACGGATTTCTTTTGGAACTCAGGTGGATCACCTCACACTTTTCGTTATTTAGTGTCAACTGTCACCTGCCACACCATACAGCAATCTTTTCTAAATCGCTTTGCAACTGATACTGGTCTTCGGATGACCTTACTAGACGGTAAATTACAGCATCATCTGCGAACAACCTAAGAGAACTGCTCAGATTGTCACCCAGGTCATTTATATAGATCAGGATCAGCAGAGGTCCCAGGACGTTTCCCTGGGGAACACCTGATATCACTTCAGTTTTACTCGATGATTTGCCGTCTATTACTACGAACTGCGACCTTCCTGACAGGAAATCACGAATCCAGTCGCACAACTGAGACGATACCCCATAGGCCCGCAGCTTGATTAGAAGTCGCTTGTGAGGAACGGTGTCAAAAGCTTTCCGGAAATCTAGAAATACGGAATCAACTTGAGATCCCCTGTCGATAACGGCCATTACTTCGTGCGAATAAAGAGCTAGCTGCGTTGCACAAGAACGATGTTTTCTGAAACCATGCTGATTACGTATCAACAGATCGTTCCCTTCGAGGTGACTCATAATGTTTGAATACAGTATATGCTCCAAAACCCTACTGCAAACCGACGTCAATGATATAGGTCTGTAGTTAGATGGATTACTCCTACTACCCTTCTTAAACACTGGTGCGACCCGCGCAATACAGTACAGTACAGTATGTATTTAATAATTTCTGTTATTATTTAACCAACAGCTAACAGATAACAAAGCGTTCTCGTTTATAACGAAAGCCAAGCTGCAGCATGAACGACTCAGTGGATAGGTCTTGGTACTGCACGAATTGTAATTTGAAATCATTTCGCTTGTGAGAGTGAATAACAAACCCTGTTATAGACCTTCCCACCTCAGAAAAATTTGCAAGGTTACTGGAATAAAGTCCAGCTCATTCTGCACTGAAAGTAGTGACACCTTTCTGCTACGCATATGGTCGATTTCAGTGTGTATGTGTGGAAACACAGAAGCATGATACTGATGAATAGCCTCCCCACCCCTCTCCGTCTCCCTCTATGTCCCTGTAATGCTACTGGCTAATGTCAGCTACTGGGGAATGTCAGCTACTGGAGAAAATTAAATTAACTGGCCTTGTCGTTTTACGAAAGTAAAGAAATCTCATTACTGTTGGGTGTGATGACGTGCGACAGGCAACCGTAAGCTTCTTCTGATGTCTACTGCTGCTTGCAGCATTTGCCACTCGCTACATGCAGATACAGCTGGCGACGTCATCTATAAGACATCCTTCCAACCCCTACACATACTGAGTCACTGCATCAGCTGCATCACAAAAGCTTTGGCGTGCCTGGGACCACCATACAGGTAGCCAAGAAAATGAAATACATCGAGATAAGAATTGAAGTTACATGCGATATTGATTCAGCAAGAGTCAGTATCAGGTGGGGGCATAAAATGGTAATTCGATTCTTCTGCCGGCCCCCAGACTCACTTCCTCATGCAACGGAAAACCTTAGGGAAAACCTCACATCGGTAGTATGTAAGTTCCCCAACCACACTGTAATCATCGAAGGAGGCTTTAAATATCCAACAATCAACGATGGTAATGACAGTTTTGTTAGTGGTGGGCATGACAATACATCTGGCGAAACGTTTTAAATGTCTTTTCTGAAAACTACCTAGAACAGGTAGTTCGGCATCCCATTCCCGGTGGAAATATAATGTGTCTTACGTCAATAAATAGACCTGATCTCTTTGAGGATTGGAACTGGTGTCAGCGACCATCAGGGAGTTGTAGCAACAATGATTAGCAAAGTACAAAGGGTAAATAATATATGTAGGAAGATTTTTATGTTCGATTAACTAAATTAAAGGCAGTAGTGGGGTTAAACTCTCCGCACAGGACAGAAGGACATAGATGAACTACGGCTCAAGTTTCAAAGAATAGTTGACGATGCACTGGATGGATATGTACCTAGTGAAACAGTTCGTGAAAGGGAGGAAACCTTAATGGTACCCTGCCGCTGTAAACAAACTTCTAAAGAAACAGAGGCTACTGCATAATAGGTATAAAACAAAGTGGCCAAAGGTGGAGGAGAGGCAGAACGCAACACATTTGGCAGCCAAGAGAACAATGCGTCAAGCCTTAAATGACTACCGTAGCAGAATATTGTCAAATTATCTTTCACAAAACCCAAAGAAATTCTGGTCGTACGCTAAGGCTGTTCCTGGTACCAAAGCTAGTGTCCAGTTGCTCTTGGAAGATACTGGAACTGAAATTCAGAATACCAAAGCGAAAGCAGAATTGCTTAGTTTTTTTTTCAAATGTTCCTTTACAGAGGAAAGCCCAGGAGTATTGCCCTAACTTAATTCTCGTACCATTGAACACATAAGTGAGATAGATAATCGTATCAGTGGTGTTGAGGAACAGATGAATTCGTTAAAACTGAAAAAAGCTCCAGAGCCTGGTGAAATCCCTATCAGATTCTTTAGCGAATATGTGGCAGAGTTAGCCACTCTGATACCCATAATCTACAGCAGATCACTCGAATAAAGAACTGTGTCCAGTAGTTGGAAGAAAGCACAGGTCACACCTGTCTACAAAAAGGGTAGTAGAGGCGATTAATAACTATCATCTGATATCGCTGAACTCGACTTTTATTAGAACATATTCTGAGCTCAAATGAAGGGGGATATCTCGAACAGAGTGACTTCCTCCATGCCACCCAGCACGGATACTGAAAACACAGATCATGTGAATCCCAGGGCGCAGTTTTGTCACATGACATATTGTAAACCATAGATAAGACAGTCGGGTAGAAGCAGTACACTTGACTTCCGAAAACTATATGAGCCAGTTTCACATCTGCACTTATTATCAAAAGTACCATCATCCATCATATGGGTTACCAAGCAAGGTTTGTGACTGGATTGATGATACCTTGGTGGGCAACATACAGCATGTTATCTTGGATGGAGAGTCGTCAGCAGATATAGAAGTAACTTCGGATGTGCCCCACGGAATAGTGTTGGGACCCTGGCTGTTCGTGTTGAATATTAACGACGTTAATGACTTTTACCAGATGATGCTGTCCTCTATAACGAAGCATGCTGTGAAGAAAGGTGCTCAAGTATTCAGTCGTACCTCGATAAGATTTCAAAGTTGTGAAAAGATTCTAAACTCACTTCAGAAATGTGAAACTGTGCACAGCACTGAACAAAAAAGTAATATCCCGTAACTACAATATCAATGAGTCAGAGTTGAAGTCTGTCAACTCATACAAATACTTGGGTGTAACAAATCGTAGGAATACGAAATTGAACGATCACGCAGGCTAAGTCGTAGCTTATGTAGGTGGTAGACTGCAGTTCATTGGTAAAGTACTGTGGAGATGCAATCTGTCTACGATGGAGATTCTAGAATACTGCTCAAATATGTGGGACCCATAACAAATAGACATGGAAGGGCAGCACGAATGGTCACAGGTTTGTTTGATCCGCGGGAGAGTGTCGCAGAGATGCTGAAGGAACTTAACTGTTATACTCTTGAAGATAGACGCAAACTATACAGTGACTGCCTACTTAGAAAGTTTGCAAAACCAACTTACGTGGCGACTCCAGGACTATACTACAACCGTCCACTCCCGCAGGAATCGCAATGACAAGATTAGAGTAACTACAGGGCGCACACAGGCATTTATTATTCATTCCTTCTTCTCGCACGCCATTCGTCAATGAAACAGGGAAAGCCCAAACATTGCTACAGTGGAACGTATTCTCTGCCACGCTTTTGACAGTGGTTTGGAGAGTATAGACGTAGAAATTTGTGTTGCAATGTGTCTGTAAGTTGTAGGTAAAGTTAATGGGAAGCTACGATTCATTGCTACAATACTAGCAAACGTCAGATTGTCCACAAAATATATTGCATACACATCAGTTATACGTCGCATATTTGAATACCGCTCGTACGGGATTCATATTATGTTTCAATAATATGAATCATCAAGAGCACAGAATAATATACAGTGTGAATGGTCACAGGCTTATTTGACTGACTAAATAGTGTAACAGAAATGTAGGGAACTCTTAAGAGGTGCACTCATTGATAAAGATGCCGTAAGTGTGCCACAAAGTGTGATCTCCAGATTATGGCAACGATTCCAGCAGACAGGAAACGTGTCCAGGCGCTACAGTACGGGACGTCCACATTGTACAACACCACAAGAAGACCGATATCTCACCATCAGTGCCAGCAGACGGCTCGGAGTACTGCAGGTAGCCTTGCTCGGGACCTTACCGCAGCAACTGGAACAGTTGTCGCCAGACACACAGTCTACAGACGACTGAACAGACATGGTTTATTAGCCGGAGACCTGCAAGGTGAATTCCACTGACCTCGGGTCACAGGAGAGCCAGTAAAGCCTGGTGTCCAGAACACAGTGCATGGTCATTGGAACAGTGGTCCCAGGTTATGTTCACGGACGAGTCCAGGTATAGTCTGAACAGTGATTCTGGCTGGGTTTTCATCTGACGTGAACCAGGATCCAGGTACCAACCCCTTAATGTCCTTGAAAGGGACCTGTATAGAGGTCGTGGTTTGATGGTGTGGGGTGGGATTATGTATGGTGCACTTACACCCCTACATGTCTTTGACAGAGGAACTGTCAGGTGTATCGGGACGTCATTTTGCAGCAGTATGTCCGCCATAACAGGGGTGCAATGGGTCCCACCTCCCTCCTGATGGTTGATAACGTACGGCCCCTCCGAGTTGCCATCGTGATGGAGTACCTTGAAACAGAAGATATCAGGCTTGCCTGTTCTCCAGACCTAAAGCCCATCGAGCACGTCTGCGACGCTCTCGGTCGGCGTATCGCTGCACGTCTTCAAACCCCTACGACACTTCAGGAGCTCCGACAGGCACTGGTGCAAGAATGGGAGGCTATACCCCAGCAGCTGCTCGACCACCTGAACCAGAGTATGCCAACCTGTTGTGCGGCCTGTGTACGAGTACATGGTGATCATATCCCATATTGATGTCGGGGTACATGCGCAGGAAACAGTGGCCTTTGGTAGCACATGTGTTTCGGGACGGTTTTCTCAACATATCATCAATACCGTGTATTTACACATCTGTGTCGTGTGTGTTCCCTATGTGCCTATGCTGTTAGGGCCAGTTGCGTGCAGTGCCACTGCGGCGGCGCGGTTCTTTCCGTCCCTTTACGACGAACCTGCACCTACACGTGAACATTGTCTCGGCAGATCATCAGTAGGATAGCCGAGTGAAACCTACTGTACTTCGACGTGAACCAGGCTGCAATTTAAGTCACTAATCTACGTTTCGGGAGAAAGTTTTCTCACAAATGAAAGGTTGGAAATTTTGTCCTCAATTAATATATTTTGAAACTTAGGTGAACAAGTATCACTGCCAAGCCCGTGCTAGTCTTAACACAGTCACTCACAATCCCATTCACTCACGTTAGCAAGTTTGTGGTGTTGCATTTCCCAAAAACGTAATAGCTACAAAAATACTGATTTTTTTTTTTTTTTTTTTTTTTTTGGATTGAGAATGCTCGCCAAATATTAAGTCTGTCGGTACCAAATGCAGTCACAGTTTTTAGCCACCGACCTGCTCAATATGCCACGCGGAGTATATGTCTTTGCTCATCACAAAATTCACTTAAAAATTCCCAAATTCCTACTCTCCCATCGGAATAATTATGCCGTCACTTTACCACACTTTTGATGTATGAAACACTGCTAGATCCGGCAGTTTATCATTTCCATCGGAACTACTACAACACACGTCCGAACTGTTTCATGGCTAGGCTCCGAGTCTTTCTAGTATACTCTAAATCTTCTTTTCCAGCAGAGAAAGGCGCGCGAAGAATATTGCTTTACCATTGGCCAGTTTACTCAACAGCCAATAGCAAAACAACATTCTCCCGCGTCAATCCGTGCTTTTCATCAGTAACCAATCGCAAAATAGTAAACCTAACGACTGCACTTTTTACCGACGTAATTATGTAATATGCTGAAGTTTTGTTTATGTATAAAGTTATTTACTATTGTTATTTATACCTGAATTAACTTTCCCTTTACCATAAACATACTTTAAAATGTATTCTACAAAAATCCCCTTTGTCCATATGCATACTTCTCCGAAATGTTCCCACACTAAATCCAACTACATAACTCTTTAAACAATTATCTTCATATTAACCTCAAACCACACTCACGCATCATTCATACTGCACAAAAAGACATAATAACACTTTATGAAAATACTAGAACAGTTTATGAAACACATTCTATTACTTTAGTGCACTCCAGTGGCCACAATCGAAACTAAAATCACAGTCCCCCTATCCAATAATTGCCATCTATCGGCTGATACATAAACTACGTGCGCGTCCAGTCTCGCGTCACCATCTGTCACTATTCAGCTCTGAGACACATCTCCCACTTAACGGCCTCCAAGGCAGGATCGGTATACGGCGCTACGCCTCACCACGTTGTGTGGCACCACATTCTGCGATTATCCTTAATTTATGAGCATGAGTGTAGTATGTGCAGCATAAGTATATTAGATTGTAATATAATAACTGTCTACATTGCAGGGTGACTACGGCAGCGCTCTGGTTATCAAGAGCGGAGAAGGTTACAAGGCGATCGGCGTGACCAGCTTTGTTCCGGACGGGGGTTGCGGCACAGCCGGGGCGCCGGCCGCCTACACCAGGGTCACCTCCGTGCTCGACTGGATCACCACGACCGCCGGCATTAGCGCTAAATGAGCAGCTGCTGCTGTCTGAGACGCGGATCTGTTCTGCCACCATCTCTGTTGTTTAAAATATGTCTTAATACGCTAATGTACACTACTCTTTTGTATAAGTGATCGTCTCTTCACAACAATAAAGTGACTTCAACTTTAATAAAGTGATGTATTATTTTCCGATGTAGCATGTAGTCGCCTTCCGACGATCTGCTGTCGTCGACCTCTGACATAAGATGTTGATGTCGTCATCTACTGTATATGCCCGACTTTTCGTTATATCTACGGATGGAGCAGCCACAAACATTTTCACTGTAACGGCGACTAAATTTCAGAATTTCATAATAATAATCAATGTTGAATTATTGCACAGTCGATCACCCTTCATTTGTTGCTGCGTCACCGAAGACGAGATAGTTAATAAATAATAAAGTATTTCAACTTCCTCTTTCCGACGTTACTACTTATCCGCGCTGTTTCTCATTTTGTATTACACTACTAGCCATTAAAATTGCTACACCAAGAAGAAATGCAGATGATAAACGGGTATTCATTGGACAAATATATTATACTAGAACTGACATGTGATTTCATTTTCACGCAATTTGGGCGCATAGATCCTGAGAAATCAGTACCCAGAACAACCACCTCTGGTCGTAATAACGGCCTTGATACGCCTGGGCATTGAGTCAAATGGATGGCGTGTACAGGTACAGCTGCCCATGCAGCTTCAACACGATACCACACTTCATCAAGAGTAGTGACTGGCGTACTGTGACGAGCCAGTTGCTCGGCGACCATTGACCAGACGTTTCCAATCGCTGAGAGATCTTGAGAATGTGCTGGTCAGAGCAGCAGTCGAACATTTTCTGTATCCCGAAAGGCGCGTACAGGACCTGCAACATGTGGTCGTGCATTATCCTCCTGAAATGTAGGGTTTCGTAGGGATCGAATGAAGGGTAGAGCCATGGGTCGTAACACATCTGAAATGTATCGTCCACTGTTCAAAGTGCCGTCAATGGGAACAAGAGGTGACCGGGACGTGTAACCAATGGCACCAATACCATCACGTCGGGCGATACGCCAGTATGGCGATGACGAATACACGCTTCCAATGTGCGTTCACCGCGATGTCGCCAAACACGGATGCGACCATCATGATGCTGTAAACAGAACCTGGATTCATCCGAAAAAAAGACGTTTTGCCATTCGTGCACCCAGGTCCGTCGTTGAGTATCGCAGGCACTTCTGTCTGTGATGCAGCGTCAAGGGTAACCGCAGCCATGGTCTCCGAGCTGATCGTCCATGCTGCCGCAAACGTCGTCGAATTGTTGGTGCAGAAGGTTGTTGTCTTGCAAATGTCTCCATCTGTTGACTCAGGGATCGAGACGTGGCTGCACGATCCGTTACAGCCATGGTGGTAAGATGCCTGTCATCTCGACTGCATGTGATACCCGGCCGTTGGGATCCAGCATGGCGTTCCGTATTACCCTCCTGAACACACCGATTACATATTCTGCTAACAGTCATTCGATCTCGACCAACGCGAGCAGCAATGTCGCGATACGATAAACCGCAATCGTGATAGGCTACAATCCGACCTTTATCAAAGTCGGAAACGTGATGGTACGCATTTCTCCTCCTTACACGAGGCATCACAACAACTTTTCACCAGGCGGCGCCGGTCAGCTGCTGTTTGTGTATGAGAAATCGGTCGGAAACTTTCCTCATGTCAGCACGTTGTAGGTGTCGCCACCGGAGCCAGCCTTTTGTGAATGCTCTGAAAAGCTAATCATTTGCACATCACAGCATCTTCTTCCTGTCTGTTAAATTTCGCGTCTATAGCAAGTCATATGTAGACCCGTGGTCTAGGGACAGTCGGCTCTCAGCCGTGCTAGCGTGCGGAGCTGCTCCGCGCGCCGTCCGACGTTCCGCTGTCGGCGGTGTTTACTTCCGCGTCGCGGTGTTTGTGTCTATCGAGTCCAGTACTAACGTACACCATGGCGCACTCGTACCGCCGTGCAACGATCAAAGTAACGTTTCAGGCCGAACATCCACGACCCAGAGCTTTCGAAGTCGAACAGTTCATACGTGAGGATCTACGTTTGAACCCCCAGGACGTAATCGGCATACATTTTTCCATCACTGGAAGTGTTGTCTACATCAAGATGTCGACGGAGGAAATTTGCAACGACATAATTCACCGTCATGCCACCGGACTGAAATTTGAACACACATATGGGTGCTGTGACGGTCGCCCATACTGGATTCGGTCTCCGGACATTGCGGGTGTTTGAGCTCTCGTTCGAGGTGCCTCAGGATGTGGTCATTGCCGCTTTCCAACCATATGGCACCGTCTTGGGTCACGTCGCGGAGAAGTGGCAAACATTTACGACCTACCCGGTATTAAATGGCGTCCGGCAAATAAAAATTGAGCTGGCAAAACATGTCCCATCGTACCTGCTGATTGGCGGTGTGAGGGCCATCGTCATGTATGATGGACAGCCACGAACGTGCACAGGATGTGGCCAGGAGGGACATGTACGTTCCGAATGCTTACACCGCCGTTTAATACAGACGCCGTTACGTGAAGAGACCCAGGCTTCGACGGTCACGTCCTTACCCATCACCTACGCCAAGGTTGCACAGGACCCCGTTGTACCAATCTCGATTGCGCCAGCAGCATCGTCAACGCCACCCGCCGCCGCACAACGCGCCGAGGACACAAGCACGGCGTCGCCTCCAATGTTCGCTTCAGGACCGTCCGGTTTGCAGACCGAAACCGATGTTCCTGTTGGAACCATGGACGTCGACCTCGGTGTCGTGCCGACGCCTGCCTTTGTCCAGACAGGTTCGGCGTCAGACGACGGGCGACCACATTCTGCTTCAGAAGGCCACATCAGAAAACAGCGGTCGCCTCGCAAACACAGGATACGACGACGAACGCCTTCCGATGACGCCCTTTCTCAGACGGCCCCACGAGATGTCGACCTGATGTCTGACGGTGATCTCCCACATTGCGTCCAGTCACGCGATGTGGCAGCAACAGGCGCCCCTCCTGTGACGCCTACTCTCCCAGCCAGGGACGTGTCCTCGCCGTTGTCAACGAATGATGACGGTGGTCCCCCTGCCACTCAGGTTGCGGAATCCACAACACCCGTTCCGGAAGTACGTGACCGAAGTACGTGACCGTCACATGTCCACGTCGTCAACTTCCTGGGCCGATGACGTTGAAGAAGAAGTGGAACAGACTGCCAGCGTGTCTGCACAGGAGTCCACCTCGGCGACACTGGGGCTGGCGCCCCGCCAGTAATTATCACCACGGCGGGACCACCGGTGGGTCTCCACCTGCCGGCTACTTCTACCGCACGTTCTGCAAATACTGAGGATGGCCGTACACAGCAATATAGTATCGCCACGATGAATCTTGCCACCATTCGTGCCCCCCCATAAACTGGCCATGTTCAGAGACACTATTTACTCTGCGGATGTGGATATAGCACTCTTACAAGAGGTGTTTGTGGCTGACTTCCTAGTTCCCACCGGATACAACGCCCAAGTTTCCCCCGCATCCGATACCGGTAGCGGCGTCGCCATCCTGCTACGCGACGGACTCCCTGCAGAGGACGTCATCTACCTCCTCACTGCGCGAGGTATGGCCCTCACACTGTTCGGCGTGCGTATTATTAATATCTACGTTCCGTCCGGCACTGGCCGTCGTCATGATAGACAAACTTTTTTTGATGAAAGCGTCACACCCCTCTTCACCGGTCCACAGGACGATTTGGTACTCGGTGGGGATTTTAACTCGACACAAGAGCCCGCGGACCAACTCCCGCGACATTCCCCTTGTGCATCTCTCTCAGTGGTCATCGACCGTCTCCGACTTGTTGACACATGGAAGAAGCTCCACGGAATTCAACCGGGCTACACATTCTACACCTCTCACTCGTCAAGCCGCATAGATCGCATCTACGTTACCCGCTCCCTTGCTGATGGCACACGTCATGCGGAAGTCTGGCCCTTGGCCTTTTCAGACCATGATGCGTACCTCTGTGACGTCACTCTCGCCCGACAGCAAGTGTCGCACAGTCGTGGTCTGTGGAAACTCAATGTCGCTCACCTGACCTCCTCAGACTGTCGCCGTGTGGTCGAAGAAGCGTGGGCACCATCGTCGAGAAGCCTATGGCTCCACCTTATCATGGTGGCTCTCCTGTGCAAAGCCGACCCTCAGGAAGACTCTGATGAGTTATGGGAAGGAATTAAAAGCGTGGCAAACTAATACCCTGCACTTATACTACACCATTCTGCGTGACTGTACGACGATGCCTTTCTCGCCAGCCCGGTAGTCGATGGTCCATCGCACGAAGGCGCAGATCTCCTTGATCATGCGGTGTAACTTGGAAAGCACTGTAGTCCGTTCTCGAGCTTCTAATCGAATCCCTCAAGAACGTCCGTCGATGAACCACCTCCTTCAGGAAAGACAACGATGACGACGAGCTCTGATCCAAGTCCTCACTGATGTGGAGGGGCGCCAGCACGACACCCAACAAAGCATCGGTCGTGCTCTCCATGCTCATTTTGCCGGGCTATATGCAGCCGTACCGCATTCTGCAGCACTGATCACAGAAGTCGCTCAGCTTACTACGAACACTCTTCCAGAGGATGCAGTGCATGACCTCCAAGACGACGTAACCACAGAAGAAGTGGTAGATGCTATCAAGGCGGGTTCCGATAACAGATCTCCTGGACCTGACGGTATACCCATCGAATTTTATAAAAGTTTTCACTATTTGTTGGCTTCCACGTGGACGGCAATCGCACAAGAGCTGATGTCACCGATGACAGTGGTCCCGAGCGCCTTTCTAGAAGGAATTATTATCCCCGTACATAAACCGCGCGGGTTATCGAGGGTCCAGGACTATCGACCAATTACTTTGCTCAACAGCGACATGAAAATATTCACACGGCTACTGGCATCGCGACTCAAGAAGGTCGCACGTTACGTCACATCCTGCGACCAGACTTCCCTAGGAGGCGACAACAACATCCGTACGGCCCTTTGCCGTTACAGAGACATGATAGCATTAGCGCATCATCAGCGTCTCCCTGGCGCCTTGGCTTCACTGGACTTTAGCCAGGCTTTCGACCGTGTTGACCACTTCTATTTACGGACAGTTCTTCACCATATGGGTTTTCCTGGCGGTATTGTCACAGTGGCTATGCGCCTGTTGAGTAGTGCAACCTCTAAAATCATGTACAATGGTCGTCTTACACCGTCCCTGGTCATCGCACGATCTGTACGACAAGGATGACCTCTTTCCACGACTTTGTATGCTTTCGCCTTGGAACCCCTGCTCCAGGGCATGCGCCAACGTTTGGAAGGCATGGCTGTGCAAGGCCACCGTTTTTGTTGTACAGCCTACGCAGACGACATAGTACTATATCTGCGCAGTGAAGATGAAGTACGAGCAGCACTGACATGGGTGGCGACTTACGGCGAAGCGTCGGGGAGCTGCCTCAATGTGTCAAAATCCAAGGTCCTGCTCTTTGGTGAGGGCTTGCCGGAGAGGTGCGCTGCCCCCCTTAGTGTCGCCGCCACCATACGGTGTCTTGGACTTGATTTCACAGCAGACCTGCGCCGCTCAGCGACTATCAATGGTAGACGCTTGCTACAGACAATCAGAGCAAATCTCGCAGATCACCGGCTACGAGCTCTCGACGTTATCCAAAGCGCGCAATACGTGAACATGTAACCTGCTTCCCGTGTACCACACGTGGCTCAAGTACTACCAGTCCCAAATCTCCTGGCGCGACGACTGTTGATGGCTTTCGGCTCCTTCGTCAGCTCGGGGATGTTATTCAAGGTGTAGTTTGAATCCCTTGCACTGCCACGAGATCGTGGCGGGGTGGGACTCATCCACATGCCGACTCGTGTCAAGGCACTATACGTCAGCTCCCAACTAAAACTTTGGCATCGTTGCCCGCAGAGCCTTACTAGCCTCCTACTTCACAACTTTGCACCGGCCTCCTTGTTCGCCCCAGTACTGGTGTCGACCATTCCAACCCCCTTTTATTACATCCAACGATTTTTCCTGGAGTGCAGTTATATCTACCGGTCCTCACCACTTACACGTTTGTACCTCACGAAAACAGTCTCCGAATTGTTACAACGATGCCGCCCGTCCAACCCTATCGAACGTAAATATCAACAGTATGTGTGGCGACACATATGGAAGGCGATCCAGGCGCGTTTTCTCGAATCAGGAGTTCAATCAGCGTGGTACATCACCGTGAATGGCAAACAAGTTAACCGAGATCGTCTGCACCGCATCCATCTCGCCGATTCATCCCTCTGCACCCACTGTGGAGTGGATGACACGGATGTCCACCGGTTCCACTGTGGCACAGCGCTAGACGTCTGGACACTTGCGCGGCGAGTTTTGGCGTTTCTTACTCGCCAGACACCGGCTCAGATCGACGTCCACATGCTTTTGTACCCCGATAAGACTTTCTACCCCTCCGCCAAAACGAACTCTGTGAATTGGATCTGTGGCCACACGATCCGCTATCTTTCCACTTCTGGCGACAAGTCTGCGTTAGGATATTGGACTTATCTCAACGAACGACACTGCGTCCTGATACGCAACCCACGCTATAAACAATATTTTTCCAATTTCTTACGGAGCACTTTCGATGACCCACCTAGTAGCTGGAACGTCCAAGCCCTGAGAAGCTGAAAACTGTATAAACCGAACCGAACTGAATAGATCTGCTACCCAGAACCCACGCCTACGCCATGAGAAGACACGTTTGGACGAGCTGGCATACTGTAGGCGGATACACTTCAGGAGCTCCTGTAAGAACTGGACTTTAACTACAAGTCGAACGACGACTTAAAAAGCTTTTCCTTATTTATTCCTCATAATTTGTTCTTAAAGGAAAAAGAAATTTGATTTTGGCTTTGAGAAACTTTTCTTGTTCCAAAAGATTGCTTCTTCGCCAACGAGACGAAGGAAACTCATTTTAGTTTACTGGAAGGAGAAACCAGTATAATTGGAGTCTTTGTTTTCTTTTGAAAAAAAAAAGGGTAGCGTCTTTGATACATAATCAAAACTTCGGTCCCGGGTTCGATCCCCGCCACTGCCTAAATTTTGATAAACAATCAGCATTGGCGGCCGAAGACTTCCGGCATAAGAAGTCAGCCTCATTCTGCCAACGGCCTTGTCAAAGAGGGCGGAGGAGCGGATAGAGGTTCAGGGCACTCTCTTGTCCTAGGGGTGGGAAATTGCCCCTAAAGGCGGAAGAATCAGCAATGATCAACGACATGAGGATGCAGAAGGCAATGGAAACCACTGCATTAAAGACACGTAACGTGTATCCACAGGACATGTGGCCTGTAATTGAAGAAGTGTCATGATGATCTCTCCATTGGCAAAAGATTCCGGAATAGTCCCCCATTCGGATCTCCGGGAGGGGACTGCCAAGGGGGAGGTTACCATGAGAAAAAGATTGAATAATCAACAAAAGGATAACGTTCTACGAGTCGGGGCGTGGAATGTCAGAAGCTTGAACGTGGTAGGGAAACTAGAAAATCTGAAAAGGGAAATGCAAAGGCTCAATCTAGATATAGTAGGGGTCAGTGAAGTGAAGTGGAAGGAAGAAAGGATTTCTGATCAGATGAGTATCGGGTAATATCAACAGCAGCAGAATGGTATCACAGGTGTAGGGCTCGTTATGAATAGGAAGGTAGGGCAGAGGGTGTGTTACTGTGAGCAGTTCAGTGACCGGGTGGTTCTAATCAGAATCGACAGCAGACCAACACCGACAACGATAGTTCAGGTATACATGCCGACGTCGAAAACTGAAGATAAACAGATAGAGAAAGTGTATGAGGATATTGAAAGGGTAATGCAGTATGTAAAGGGGGACAAAAATCTAATAGTCATGGGCGGCTGGAATGCAGTTGTAGGGGAAGGAGTAGAAGAAGAGGTTACAGGAGAATATGGGCTTGGGACAAGGAATGAAAGAGGAGAAAGACTAATTGAGTTCTGTAACAAGTTTCAGCTAGTAATAACGAATACCCTGTTCAAGAATCACAAGAGGAGGAGGTATACTTGGAAAAGGCCGGGAGATACGGGAAGATTTCAATTAGATTACATCATGGTCAGACAGAGTTTCCAAAATCATATACTGGATTGTAAGGCGTACCCAGGAGCAGATATAGACTCAGATCACTATATAGTAGTGATGAAGAGTAGGCTAAAGTTCAAGACATTAGTCGGGAAGAATCAATACGCAAAGAAGTGGGATACGGAAGTACTAAGGAATGACGAGATACGTTTGAAGTTCTCTAACGCTATAGATACAGCAATAAGGAATAGCGCAGTAGGCAGTACACTTGAAGAGGAATGGACATCTCTAAAAAGGGCCATCACAGAAGTTGGGAAGGAAAACATAGGTACAAAGAAGGTAGCTGCGAAGGAAGCATGGATAACAGAAGAAATACTTCAGTTGATTGATGAAAGGAGGAAGTACAAACAGGTTCCGGGAAAATTAGGAATACAGAAAAACAAGTCGCTGAGGAATGAAATAAATAGGAAGTGCAGGGAAGCTAAGACGAAATGGCTGCAGGAAAAATGTGAAGACATCGAAAAAGATATGATTGTCGGAAGGACAGACTCAGCATACAGGAAAGTCAAAACAACCTTTGGTGACATTAAAAGCAACGGTGGTAACATTAAGAGTGCAACGGGAATTCCACTGTTAAATGTAGAGGAGAGAGTAGATAGGTGGAAAGAATACATTGAAAGCCTCTATGAGGGTGAAGATTTGTCTGATGTGATAGAAGAAGAAACAGGAGTCGATTTAGAAGAGATAGGGGATCCAGTATTAGAATCGGAATTTAAAAGAGCTTTGGAGGACTTACGGTCAAATAAGGCGGCAGGGGTAGATAACATTCCATCAGAATTTATAAAATCATTGGGGGAAGTGGCAACAAAACAACTATTCACGTTGGTGGGTAGAATATATGAGTCTGGCGACATACTATCTGACTTGCGGAAAAGCATCATCCACACAATTCCGAAGACGGCAAGAGCTGACAGGTGCGAGAATTATCGCACAATCAGCTTAACAGCTCATGCATCGAAGTTGCTTACAAGAATAATATACAGAAGAATGAAAAAAAATTGAGAATGCGCTAGGTGACGATCAGTTTGGCTTTAGGAAAAGTAAAGGGACGAGAGAGGCAATTCTGACGTTACGGCTAATAATGGAAGCAAGGCTAAAGAAAAATCAAGACACTTTCATAGGATTTGTCGACCTGGAAAAAGCGTTCGACAGTATAAAATTGTGCAAGCTGTTCGAGATTCTGAAAAAGTAGGGGTAAGCTATAGGGAGAGACAGGTCATATACAATATGTACAACAACCAAGCGGGAATAATAAGAGTGGACGATCAGGAACGAAGTGCTCGTATTAAGAAGGGTGTAAGACAAGGCTGTAGCCTTTCGCCCCTACTCTTCAATCTGTACATCGAGGAAGCAATGATGGAAATAAAAGAAAGGTTCAGGAGTGGAATTGAAATACAAGGTGAAAGGATATCAATGATACGATTCGCTGATGTCATTGCTATCCTGAGTGCAAGTGAAGAAGAATTAAATGATCTGCTGAACGGAATGAACAGTCTAATGAGTACACAGTATGGTTTGAGAGTAAATCGGAGAAAGACGAAGGTAATGAGAAGTAGTAGAAATGAGAACAGCGAGAAACTTAACATTAGGATTGATGGTCACGAAGTCAATGAAGTCAAGCAATTCTGCTACCTAGGCAGTAAAATAACCAATAACGGACGTAGCAAGGAGGACATCAAAAGCAGACTCGCTATGGCAAAAAAGGCATTTCTGGCCAAGAGAAGTCTACTAATATCAAATACCGGCCTTAATTTGAGGAAGAAGTTTCTGAGGATGTACGTCTGGAGTACAGCATTGTATGGTAGTGAAACATGGACTGTGGGAAAACCAGAACAGAAGAGAATCGAAGCATTTGAGATGTGGTGCTATAGACGAATGTTGAAAGGTGGATTGATAAGGTAAGGAATGAGGAGGTTCTACGCAGAATCGGAGAGGAAAGGAATATGTGGAAAACACTGATAAGGAGAAGGGACAGGATGATAGGACATCTGCTAAGGCATGAGGGAATGACTTCCATGGTACTAGAGGGAGCTGTAGAGGGCAAAAGCTGTAGAGGAAGACAGAGATTGGAATACGACAAGCAAATAATTGAGGACATAGGTTGCAAGTGCTACTCTGAGATGAAGAGGTTAGCACAGGAAAGGAATTCGTGGCGGGCCGCATCAAACCAGTCAGTAGACTGATGACAAAAAAAAAGCACGTCATCTTCGTGGTGTAGCAATTTTAATGGCCAGTAGTGTATTTCTCTCCGATTGGAAAGCAATTGTTAAATAGCTTTTAAATCACAATTTACGCTTCACAATATTTCATAATCGAATCTTCCGGCATCCAGAGATCATTTTGCAGCTTGTATATGATTATCATTGACTAATACACACTCTGTCGTGGAAATCACCTTAGTTTTTTATGAACAACATTGAATAATAAATAAATGACCATGAATGACTGCGTTTTGTATACAGAGAAAAGGAGGGTTGATTCTAAAATTACTCTCAGCAATTACGGCAACTAAAATGTCCTTAATTTTTATAGTTCGTCACGCAAAGATATTACAGCAAGGTCTATGGTCCATTATTATACTTCTTTACAGACATTCAAACTTCGTACGCTTTTACTTTCACAAAGCTTATTGTCCAATTCCGTTCTTATATTCAGTTTAACGTCCCTTCGTGTAGTCCATAGATCCTGTTATCGGTTATTCGGCATGTAATATAATTTAATACTGAGCGCTACATTTTTCTCGCACTCAATTACTCAGCTATTCTTAGTCCGTGACCTTAAGGCAAAAGCCTGTCCCGTATAAATTACCTATAGAAGATTTTCTTGCAATTTAACAAACGTCCCCTGATCCCTTTCGTAGCGTATATCACACGCCGCAGCTACGTAGAGTCATTCAGAGCGCAGAAAACAAGATAAGAGAACTTACAATCCTTCACATGGTTTATAAAGTGGAATTTATAAACAAAAGTAACCGCGTTAAACCTGTTTGATTTCCCTGAAACGCTGCTTTGCTGCGGGCGTTATTCTGACGAGAGATTAGGTATATCGAAAATTTTAATTAAAACTTTTTCAGTGCTATTAATTATGTTCGATCACTTCTCCCCTATATGAAAATAAGCCTGATATTATTGCTCTCAATCAAAAGAGTTATTGTAAACACTGGCTCTACATTTGGCAACTACTTATACTCGTACTTTCACGTTACAGTGGCATATTTTCCATAGACTTTAGTTGTTTTGTCAATGAGTATCCTGAATATTGCACATATTAGGTTGGTGCATAAGATCCTAGCGTTATTGTTTTGCAAGTTGTTATTATGGTTAGTATACGCTTGTTTATCGATTGTGTTTTTTTATTTGTAGTTAGTTGTTGTTATTTGAGTTGTCATTTTGTAATTTGGAGACAGTGGGTGGAGCTGTGGACGCTAGAAAATGGAGTGCCAAGTGGACAAATCGGAACATCTCCGACATATTCTTCTTTATGAGTGAGATAGAGGGGTGACAGCCAGTAACGTTTGCCCCATGTATGAGGATGATGTCTTTGGAAAGAGGAAGGCAAGAACCTCGTTTTAAGGAGGATCGGTGTGACATTAGTAACCATCCGCGCTCAGAAAGACCTTCGGGATTTTATGAAGATTGTTTAAAAGCAGTAATCCAAAATGATGCACGTCAGTGTACTCGAGAAGTGGCAGATGTGATGAAGTGTGATCATTCCACTACCACGCGACATTTGCATGCAGTGATGGATGTTCAAAATTCGGGTGCGTAGGTAACGCATCATGGTTCGTGCACGCTTGTATATCGATTGTGATTTTTTATTTGTATTTCGCTGTTGTTATTTGAGTTGAAATTTTGTCATTTTGCAATTTCGAGACAGTAGCAGCACTCCGTCATCTGGCCACTAGTGGCCCATCGGGACCATCCGACCGCCGTGTCATCCTCAGCAGAGGGTGCGAATAGGAGGGTCGTGTGGTCAGCACACGGCTCTCCCAGTCGTTATGATGGTTTTCTTTGACCGGAGCCACTATTATTCGGTTGAGTAGCTCCTCAATTGGCATCACGAGGCTCAGTGCACCCCGAAAAATGGCAACAGTGCATGGTGGCCCGGATGGTCACCCATCCCAGTGCCGGCCACGCACGACAGCGCTTAACTTCGGTGATCTTACGGGAACCGGTGTATCCACTGCGGCAAGGCCGTTACCCAATTTGGAGACAGTGGGTAACAAAAATCATCCGGTGGCCTTATGTGCATCTCGCTTGCTCGTTGTCAACTGGCTCGTGATCAGCTTCGACCATTGCTATCCTGCTTCGTTACTAGAGACGAGAAATTGCGCCTTTATCGTAACATAAGGAAAAGAAGGGTATGGTTGAGCCCAAACAAATAATCAACTCCCCGTCCAAAGATCTGCGCTCATCCACAAAAGATTCATTATTGTTGTTGTAGTTGTTGTCATTATGGTCTTGCGTCTGAAGACAAAAGATAGAATCACCAAAAACGCATTTGAAGGAACTCTCCAGACAACAAGACCATTGGGCCGACCTCGTACAAGGTGGAAAGATGACATAGAGAAGGACATCGCAGCATTAGAAATTTCCGTAGGGTGGAGAGTGACTGCCAGAGACAGAAGGTTGAAGCAGATCACAGACCCTGTAGACCACGCGCTGCATTAACTATCGTCTTTCTAGGAAAAGCTACTCTTCCTACTGCGAGTGTGCATTTTATATCCTGCTCTTTTCATCCATCATCAGTTATTTTAATGTGCAAATAGCAAAACTCATCTACTACTTTTAGTGTCTCATTTCCTAATCTGACTCTCTCAGCAACGTCTGGTTTAATTCGATCACACTCCATTAATCATGTTTTGCTCTTGTTGATGTTCTTGTTATGTCTTACTTTCAAGGCATGTCCATTTCAATCAAAAGCTCTAGAAAGTACATTGCTGTCTCTGACAGAATTACAATGTCATCGTCTAACGTCTAATTTCTTCTCCCTGAACTTCAATACCTTCTCCAAATTTTTCTTTGGTTTACTTTACTCCTTGCTAAACGTCCATATTGAATAACATCGGGATAGGCTACAACCCTGCGTCCTTCCCTTCTAAACCACTTCTTCCCTTTCTTGGCCTTCCACTGTTATAACTGCTGTGTGGCTTCTCTGCAAGTGATATATAACATTCGGCTCGCTGGATTTTATCCCTGCTGCCTTCAGAACTTCAAAGACTACAGTCCAGTCAACATTGTCAGAAGCGTTTTCTAAATCTACAAATGCTATAAACATTGACTTGCTTTTCCTGAAACTGTGTTCTAGGATATATCGTCTCCAGAACCCAAAATTATCTTCCCCCAATGTCGGCTATTACCAGTTTTCCCATTATCCTGGAAATTATTAACGTAAATATTTTGCAAATATGAATTATTAAACTGATAGTTTGAGAATACTCACACCTGTCAGCAGCGGCTCGATGTGAAACTGGAATTGATACATTCTCCTCTGAGAGCATTTCGCCTGTCTGATACACATTGCACCCCTGCTGGAATAGTTTTGTCACGAATGGCCCTCGCATGGCGCTCAATAGTTCCGTGTGAGTCTCGCCTATTCCAGTGACCTTGTTTCTAATTAGGTCTTTCTGTGCTGTGTCAAATGCTTCCTGCAGTATCATATTTCCCATCTGATCTTCGTATACTTCCTCTTCTCTTTTTAAGTTGTTGTCCTCAAGTCTGTTTCCCTTACACAGATGTTGTGTCTACTCCCTGCTCCTTTCAGTTTTCCTTTCGTTGCCTGGTACTGCCTTGCCATCTGAGCTCTTAACAATCGTATACCTTTTTTCTCCAAAAGCCTCTTTCTATTGGCGACATCTATATTTTCCTTAGTTACACATACTTCTACGGTCTCGAATTATCCTCTAGCCAAACCAGTTTAGCCTTTTGTGCTTTCTGTCAGTCCCATTTTTTACACATTTGTATTCCCTTTCGCCTTTTTCATTTCCTGTATTTTTATGCATACCTTCTACGTTATCCGTAAATTTCTACTAGGATTTGCCTTTTTGGGTATGTGATCATCTGTTACTTTCCTCGTTTCATCTATCGAAGCTAGCCATTCATCTTCTGTTATATTCCCTTATGTAGTTACAGTCCGGCATTGCCCAATGCTCCCTCCGAAACTATCCACAACCCCTAGTTCCTTAAATTTATATATGGTGCCATATCCACAGTGTCCTTGCCTTTTACTCTTCATACATTTTGATAATAGTCTCTTCAGTATATTTCAGTATTTCAAAGTGGTAGCTAGCTCTATACATGGTAGATTAGCTAAAATAATTATTACGGTAATAAGTTTTCACTCTTTTTCGTCGGCTAATGTTTGTGTGCTGGAATTTAGAAGGTGGTACTCAGCGTGAGACTTGAGAAGATAGTTCAAAACAGTATCATCGTCGTAGAGAATATTTTCAGAAATTTCAGTATTTCCGCATTTTTGGTTAGTTCAGACTTGGGTAAACTAGCGTGAAACTGTCAGTACTGGCATCAATGGGAAAGACCTGTTGTGGTGAGAGCCTGATCTATAGGGTCTTTCCGTAAGACCGTGCAAAAATGTAACAGCACATAGAGGATGCTCCACTGAACAATTTGAGGTACGGAATATGGGGTCGGACACGCCAGCTTAAGGAGGTGTGTAAGTAAACTTGTCTACCACATTACTGTTTTACAGTTTATTTACAACTAACATGCGTAGCACTTCACACGTATTGTGCTGTTTATTTGCGTGTAAATTCGTTATTTCCTACAAGGAAACAAGGAGAACGAGCCTGATTTCTAGGAAGTCATGATACAAGATTTTTTTTGTTCCATTTGTCCATAATGTAGCCCTTTTGCATCGTATTCACATTGTCCCATGACAGAACGTGCTATGAACTAACTACAAGTCCATTCATTACTCAGTACTATTTAGAGACGTGCAGTACAATACGATGGAGCAGTACCCGTACAGTTTCGCAGAACTCACTCACCTTGACCTTGTGTATGGGGAAGTACGTTGCAATACTCTAACTGCTGAAAGGCTGTACAGCTAATGGTTTCCTACCAGGCATCATCCGTCACGACGACTGTTTATTTCTCTCGATCGACGAATGCGGGAGACAATTCACTGGAAAGAAGGAACGAGGGATCTGGCAACGTGAGGACCACTCGCACACCCGATTTTGAAGAGGAAGTGCTGGAACTTGATGCAGCGGAACCCACCAAGGCACGTTTCACGCTGGGACACTGGTGACGGTCACCAGTGACGGTCACCGACGGAGATACATTCGTTTGAACTGGAGCGTTCACACCGGGACACTACACTGCCGCACCGAGCCACTGTGAGCCAGCAGTGAGTCACCCTCTCCACCTGTGACAGACAAGGTCACTGTGTTTACAGCAGTCACCGCCAGACATGTATTAGTTTGAACTGGAGTGTTCACACTGGAACACTGATCACAGACACAGCCCCGCAGATTTTCCAACCGACAGGCTGTCATTTCTGAGACAGTGACGCGAAATATTCATTGTACATTATACTGTACACACTGTAGGCATGAGTTTAGATTTGATTAACGCGGAAGATTTTGTAAGTGAAGTAGAAAGCCGTCCTGTTATTTGGGCTGTGAAAAGCGATGATTATAGCAACGAAGTGATGAAAACGAATGCGTGGCAAGAAATTATAACGAATGTAAGTCTGCAGGCTTTCGTGGTGGCCGTTGTCACTGAAGTTAAAATCATCTGGGTTATTAGGCCGCGTCATGTTTCTTCTAAAATGTTCGACGTTTCGACCCCTCTGCTGGGACCTTCCTCAGGATCTTTTGGTGCTCTAGCAGTAGTGGACACCAAACGATCCTGAGGAAGATCCGAGCAGAGGGGTCGAAACGTCGAACATTTTAGAAGAAACATGACGCGGCCTAATAACCCAGAAGATTTTAACTTCAAATTATAACGAAGTTTGTGCCTGATTTCAATGAGAAGAGTTTGGATAAGAAAAACAAAATTGGTAAGTTGTATGTTCTTTTTTCAAATTTAATACCTTATTTTTCGGACAATAAAAGGCCAGCGAAATTTAGTTGCTACCCCCTGTACGAGTCCATTTCACTAACTAATCAGGTGGCAATACCTTCGGTGTCAGACACCAGTGATCCAGGAGTGTTCACCACAGTCACCGGTGACCATCACTGGCGACCGTCACCAGTCTCTCAGTGTGAAACGGGCCTACAGCTAGTCGTCGTATTGCACGTGAAATGGGAACTGCAAATATTAGCGTGTGGCAAGTGCTCCACGAACAACAATGACATCCTTATCACCCACAACGAGTGCATGCAATGTTTGTGACTGAATTTTCACCGAGGGTCGCGCTGTGTCAGTAGTTGCTCTAACGATGGATTGAGCGACCAGATTGCCTCCAAATCGTGCTGTTAACTGACGAGGCCCAATTTGATCGTGATGGTATTTCGAAGAGCAGGAACAGGAGTACGTGGAATGAGAAGAACCCTCACGCTGTAGTAGTCACACCATCTAGTACGTTTTGCTGTGGATATCTGGGCCGACACTGAGCCGCCAGGTTAGCCGAGAGCGCTAACGCGATCTTGCTGGACTCGGGTAGGCGCGCCCGCCCCGGATGTAATCCGCTCGGCGGATTAACGACGACGGCCGGTGTGCCGGCCTGCCTGGATGTGGTTTTTAGGCGGTTTTCCATATCCCCCTAGGTGAATACGAGGCTGGTCCTCACATCCCGCCTCAGCTACCCGGCTCGTAACATTTGAACACTTTCGCACTATTCCGTGGATTACACTAGTCGCAGACAGTTTGGGTACACTAATTCTGATCCAGTGGGTACGGGGTGGCGGCAGGAAGGGCATCCGCCCACGCCTTAAACTAACATTGCCAAATCCGATTACGCATGCCGACCCTGCCTAACTGCGGGAAATGGCACAAGTGAAAGAAAGAATCTGGGCCAACACTGTAGGCGACAATATTATTGGGTCACATCTTCCGCCTGTCCGTCTGAATGGCCACCTGTACCACGAACGTGTAAAGAGTTCTACCTGAGTTGTTGGAGAACGTAGCCCTGGCTGCTCGTGAGAGGACGTGGATACAACATGACGGTGCACCGCCTCACTTCAGTGTGGATGTCCGCAACCACTTCTATGCTGCATTTTCTGGTAGCTGGGTTGTAAGGGCAGGTCCTATTCCATGGCTTGCAAGATCACTTGCCTTGGATTCCCTTGATTATTTCATTTGGCGATATGTAAAGTCACTTGTGTATGAGACCCCAGTGGATATAGGGACAGAATTAGTTGCCAGAATTGTAGTTGCTACCTGTGATGTGATTCAAAACACACCGCCGGCCGCTTTGGCCGAGAGGTTCTAGGCGCTTCAGTCCGGAATCATGCTGCTGCTACGGTCTCAAGTTCTAATCCTGCTTCGAGCACGGATATGTGTGCTGTCCTTAGTTAGGTTTAAGTAGTTCTAAGTCTAGAGGACTGATGACCTCAGATGTTAAGTCCCATAGTGCTTAGAGCCATTTGAACCATCTTGAACCAAAACACACCAGGGATATTTGTTAGGGTGCGTCAGAATCTTGTTCGCCAATGTAATGGTTGCATTGAGGTTGATGGCCGCCAGTTTCAGCATATTTTGTAAGATACAGTACAAATGATATGTTCATTGTGCCAGTGGTGGTATTTTCAATGAACTACAATGTAAATAAAAAAGTACACAGTGATAAGGTTTTATTCCTATTTCCTCTGGCTTCTCCGACCCCAGGTTCCCTGCCTCAAATTGTTCGGTGGCGCATCCTCTGTGATCTGTTAAATTTTTGCATGCTGTTAGGGAAACATCCTGTATAACATAGCCCAAAGCATAGGTCAGGCTGGAAAGTGACAGTTTGGTTACGTGTTCACTAAGGTGAGTGGACGTAAGTGCGAAGAGCTGGTTGGGATGATATTGTCCATTCTAATGCAGCTTGAGGTTTACTTTTGTTGTGAAGATAATAGTTTGTTTGTGAAGTGTTACATAATGATCAAAAATTGGTTCAAATGTCTGTGAGCACTATGGGACTTAACATCTGAGTTCACCAGTCCCCTAGAACTTAGAATTACTTAAACCTAAGTAACCTAAGGACATCACACACATCCATGCCCGAGGCAGGTTTCGAACCTGCGACCGCAGCGGTCACGAGGTTCCGGACTCAAGCCCCTAGAACCGCTCGGCCACAGTGGCACATAATGATCGAAGCCGTTTATATTTCTACACCCTAAAAGGCAGCAATTATTGATAACATTCCTATTTTAGTTACGACTGAAGGCCAAGAATCTCGTTTCAATTTTTATACTCAATTAGTCGCGCCTGTGCCAAAGAGCGAAACCTCTAGTCTTTCATCTCACGTCTGTTATGCAAAGACACTATCAGACACAAGCCTTGTTGATACTGGATCGCAACTCTCGAGTGATATATTATTTTGTTGTTTTCGTTTTATAATTTTTTTTCTATAAAGGAACTATGCATCTGAATAGCAGTGTGTTAACGACATAGAATGCAAATTTTATTTTGTACTGTTATCAGGAGAAAGAAAACTGGCATTCTACGGATCGGAGCGTGGAATGTCAGATCCCTTAATCGGGCAGGTCGGTTAGAAAATTTAAAAAGGGAAATGGATAGGTTAAAGTTAGATATAGTGGGAATTAGTGAAGTTCGGTGGCAGGAGGAACAAGACTTTTGGTCAGGTGATTACAGGGTTATAAATACAAAATCAAATAGGGGTAATGCAGGAGTAGGTTTAATAATGAATAAAAAAATAGGAGTGCGGGTTAGCTACTACAAACAGCATAGTGAACGCATTATTGTGGCCAAGATAGACACAAAGCCCATGCGTACTACAGTAGTACAAGTTTATATGCCAACTAGCTCTGCAGATGATGAAGAAATTGATGAAATATATGACGAGATAAAAGAAATTATTCAGGTAGTGAAGGGAGACGAAAATTTAATAGTCATGGGTGACTGGAATTCGTCAGTAGGAAAAGGGAGAGAAGGAAACATAGTAGGTGAATATGGATTGGGGGGAAGAAATGAAAGAGGAAGCCGCCTTGTAGAATTTTGCACAGAGCATAACTTAATCATAGCTAACACTTGGTTCAAGAATCATAAAAGAAGGTTGTATACCTGGAAGAATCCTGGAGATACTAATAGGTATCAGATAGATTATATAATGGTAAGACAGAGATTTAGGAACCAGGTTTTAAATTGTAAGACATTTCCAGGGGCAGATGTGGATTCTGACCACAATCTATTGGTTATGAACTGCAGATTGAAACTGAAGAAACTGCAAAAAGGTGGGAATTTAAGGAGATGGGACCTGGATAAACTGAAAGAACCAGAGGTTGTACAGAGTTTCAGGGAGAGCATAAGGGAACAATTGACAGGAATGGGGGAAAGAAATACAGTAGAAGAAGAATGGGTAGCTCTGAGGGATGAAGTAGTGAAGGCAGCAGAGGATCAAGTAGGTAAAAAGACGAGGGCTAATAGAAATCCTTGGGTAACAGAAGAAATATTGAATTTAATTGATGAAAGGAGAAAATATAAAAATGCAGTAAATGAAGCAGGCAAAATGGAATACAAACGTCTCAAAAATGAGATCGACAGAAAGTGCAAAATGGCTAAGCAGGGATGGCTAGAGGACAAATGTAAGGATGTAGAGGCTTGTCTCACTAGGGGTAAGATAGATACTGCCTACAGGAAAATTAAAGAGACCTTTGGAGAGAAGAGAACCACTTGTATGAATATCAAGAGCTCAGATGGCAACCCAGTTCTAAGCAAAGAAGGGAAGGCAGAAAGGTGGAAGGAGTATATAGAGGGTTTATACAAGGGCGATGTACTTGAGGACAATATTATGGAAACGGAAGAGCATGTAGATGAAGATGAAATGGGAGATAAGATACTGCGTGAAGAGTTTGACAGAACACTGAAAGACCTCAGTCAAAACAAGGCCCCGGGAGTAGACAACATTCCATTAGAACTACTGACGGCCTTAGGAGAGCCAGTCCTGACAAAACTCTACCATCTGGTGAGCAAGATGTATGAGACAGGCGAAATACCCTCAGACTTCAAGAAGAATATAATAATTCCAATACCAAAGAAAGCAGGTGTTGACAGATGTGAAAATTACCGAACTATCAGTTTAATAAGTCACAGCTGCAAAATACTAACGCGAATTCTTTATAGACGAATGGAAAAACTGGTAGAAGCGGACCTTGGGGAAGATCAGTTTGGATTCCGTAGAAATGTTGGAACACGTGAGGCAATACTAACCTTACGACTTATCTTAGAAGAAAGATTAAGAAAAGGCAAACCTACGTTTCTAGCATTTGTAGACTTAGAGAAAGCTTTTGACAACGTTAACTGGAATACTCTCTTTCAAATTCTGAAGGTGGCAGGGGTAAAATACAGGGAGCGAAAGGCTATTTACAATTTGTACAGAAACCAGATGGCAGTTATAAGAGTCGAGGGACATGAAAGGGAAGCAGTGGTTGGGAAAGGAGTGAGACAGGGTTGTAGCCTCTCCCCGGTGTTATTCAATCTGTATATTGAGCAAGCAGTAAAGGAAACAAAAGAAAAATTCGGAATAGGTTTTAAAATTCATGGAGAAGAAGTAAAAACTTTGAGGTTCGCCGATGACATTGTAATTCTGTCAGAGACAGCAAAGGACTTGGAAGAGCAGTTGAACGGAATGGACAGTGTCTTGAAAGGAGGATATAAGATGAACATCAACAAAAGCAAAACGAGGATAATGGAATGTAGTCAAATTAAATCGGGTGATGCTGAGGGGATTAGATTAGGAAATGAGACACTTAAAGTAGTAAAGGAGTTTTGCTATTTAGGGAGTAAAATAACTGATGATGGTCGAAGCAGAGAGGATATAAAATGTAGACTGGCAATGGCAAGGAAATCATTTCTGAAGAAGAGAAATTTGTTAACATCGAGTATAGAGTTAAGTGTCAGGAAGTCGTTTCTGAAAGTATTTGTATGGAGTGTAGCCATGTATGGAAGTGAAACATGGACGATAACCAGTTTGGACAAGAAGAGAATAGAAGCTTTCGAAATGTGGTGCTACAGAAGAATGCTGAAGATAACGTGGGTAGATCACATAACTAATGAGGAGGTATTGAATAGGATTGGGGAGAAGAGAAGTTTGTGGCACAACTTGACTAGAAGAAGGGATCGGTTGGTAGGACATGTTTTGAGGCATCAAGGGATCACAAATTTAGCATTGGAGGGCAGCGTGGAGGGTAAAAATCGTAGAGGGAGACCAAGAGATGAATACACTAAGCAGATTCAGAAGGATGTAGGTTGCAGTAGGTACTGGGAGATGAAGAAGCTTGCACAGGATAGAGTAGCATGGAGAGCTGCATCAAACCAGTCTCAGGACTGAAGACCACAACAACAACAACTGTTTATAAAAGTAATTATTTGGCGAGAGTCTTGTACGAACACGTGAATAGTTAAGCGTTTCTCAATTTGTGACATACACTGACGGAAAAGAAGTCCCAACACTAGGAAATAATTGATGTAGAGCAATGAAATGTAGGGAATAGGTTTGTCTAGGAAACATACTTAACTGATTAACAGTGCAATATCACAGATTAATGTAAGCGCGAGGTAACTCATTGCATATGTTAAATGCTGGTGCATTAATAACTGGTGTAACAGCCAAAATGTTGAATGCAAGAATGCAAACGTGGATGTATTGTGTCGTACAGATGACGTTAGTTTTTGGGATGTAGTTCCACGTCCGTTCCATTTGGTGAGTCAGACACACGAACAAAGTCAGTTCACATAGGGCTCGGGGTACTTTAAATGTACACCCTCACCAATAGTCCTCCAAAATGATTGAACAAAAGTGATAAGACATCCTACCTCTGAAATTCACACCGAAACAGGGAACATACATCAAAATAAATCGTCTTTGCCGCGCGGGATTAGCCGAGCGGTCTTAGGCGCTGCAGTCATGGACTGTGCGGCTGGTCCCGGCGGAGGTTCGAGTCCTCCCTCGGGCATGGGGTGTGTGTATGCTTAGTACTGAAGACCTAACCAGTTAAGTCACTTAAGAATTCACACACATTCTTGAAATCGTCTTTGGTAGAACAATTAGTGAGTAGTTCTCTCATTTAGCACCCTCTACCGAACGCGGCTGATCCCTGCGGAGTTTCGAGTCTTCCCTCCGGCATGGGTGTGTGTGTTTGTCCTTAGAATAATTTAGGTTAAGTAGTGTGTAAGCTTAGGGACTGATGACCTTAGCAGTTAATTCCCATAAAATTTCACACACATTTGAACATTTTTGAACATCTACCGAACGGATTACGTACAAACACGACGTCACCACTCCTTAAAGAGATGAAACACAAAATGCCTCTACTCGGGTTCCAGGACATAACGAAACATTCAGTCAAAGAACGCTCAGAGCTGTATCCCGTCTAGGACAAACTGGAATTATCTTTGCACGTTATTCTGAGTGAACCAGTCTAGCAAGTGAAGAGGCGCTATATAAGCTTATCCCATTTGACGTGTCTCCCTAAATAAATTAATCACAATACATATGCACCATTTTGCCAAAAGGAACGTTACTCACGTTATCTGACATGAACTAATTCCTTTTCTGCGCCACTGGTATTTACAAGAAAGGAGGAAATTCAGTCAATCAAATAACTGTTACAAATGAATCTACTTAACAAAGGTTTGGTTTTCCTTTTCAAACACGAGCACAGTCACATCCAGCATTCAACAGCGTTCCAAACGTTTCAAACAATATAAAGTTAACACTGCTCCGGATGGTTACACAAACAAAACATCAAGTTCACTACACGTCTCACTAAACTAAAGTGGGCTGGTCAGCGAATATTGCTAGAGGAAAGGTAACAAACCCTGGCACGTTGACTATGTTTGAAACGCAGAACCAGTGACAGATATGTGGACAGCGTTACACATAATTGTACTGTTTTCAACTTAGCCAGATTCGTTTTCAGAACAAGAAACTATCTTGGCCGTAACAACGGATTTAAGACTGCAACACACGTATATATATGTAACATTAGCATAGCACATTCATACTAGAACTTACACTACAGGCCATTGAAACTGCTACACCAAGAAGAAATGCAGATGATCAACGGGTATTCACTCGACAAATATATTATACTAGAACTGACATGTGATTACATTTTCACGCAATTTGGGTGCATAGATCCTGAGAAATCAGTACCCAGAACAACCACCTCTGGCCGTAATAACGGCCTTGATACGCCTGGGCATTGTCAAACACAGCTTGGATGGCGTGTACAGGTACAGCTGCCCATGCAGCTTCAACACGATACCACAGTTCATCAACAGTAGTCACTGGCGTATTGTGACAAGCCAGTTGCTCGGCCACCATTCACCAGACGTTTTCAATTGGTAAGAGATCTGGAGAAAGTGCTGGCCAGAACAGCAGTCGAACATTTTTTGTATCCAGAAAGGCCCGTACAGGACCTGCAATATGCGGTCGTGCATTATCCCGCTGAAATGTAGGGTTTCGCAGGGACCGAATGAAGGGTAGAGCCCCGGGTCGTAACACATCTGTAATGTAACGTCCACTTCTCAAAATGCGGTCAATGCGAACAAGAGCTGTCCGAGACGTGTAACCAATGGCACCCCGTACCATCACGCCGGGTGATACGCCAGTATGGTGATGACGAATACACGCTTCCAATGTGCGTTCACCGCGATGTCGCCAAACACGGATGCGGTCATCATGTTGCTGTAAACAGAACCTGAATTCATCCGAAAAAACGACGTTTTGCCATTCATGCACCCAGGTCCGTCGTTGAGTACACCATCGCAGGCACTCCTGTCTGTGATGCAGCGTCAAGGGTAACCGCAGCCATGGTGTCCGAGCTGATAGTCTATGCTGGTGCAAACGTCGTCGAACTGTTCGTGCAGATGGTTGTTGTCTTGCAAACGTCCCCATCAGTTGACTCAGGGATCAAGACGTGACTGCACGATCCGTTACAGCCATGCGGATAAGATGCCTGTCATCTCGACTGCTAGTGATACGAGGCCTTTGGGATCCAGCACGGCGTTCCGTGTTACCCTCCTGAACCCACCGATTCCATATTCTGCTAACAGTCATTGGATCTCGACCAACGCGAGGAGCATTCTCGCGATACGATAAACCGCAATCGCGATTGGCTACAATCTGACCTTTATCAAAGTCGGAAACGTGATGGTACGCATTTCTCCACCTTACACGTTGCATCACCACAACGTTTCACCAGGTAACGCCGGTCAACTGCTGTTTGTGTATGAGAAATCTGTTGGTAACGTTACTCATGACAGCACGTTGTAGGTGTCGCCACCGGCGCCAACCTTGTGTGAATGCTCTGAAAAGCTAATCATTTGCATATCACAGCATCTTCTTCCGGTCGGTTAAATTTCGCGTCTGTACCACGTCGTATTCGTAGTGTAGCAATTTTATTGGCCAGTAGTGTATGTCACTTCCTAGAATAGTGGGACTTAGTACACAACATAAAATAATAAATAGCAACCGGCTGAATCAGTAATTTGTTCAAAACAGCAGTTTTTCCAATTTCGCGGCCCATACACTGGCCATACAGAAGATGTGTTAATGTATCAGAATTTGGACCCCTAAGTGAAACGCGGTGCATCAGTACACAATAAATGGCAGCCGACCCAGATCATCAGTTTACACAGAACATAGAAGATCACAACCCATATATTGGCCACACTAAAATGTATTCAAAGTGTCACAGTCCTATGCAAGAGGCGACAGCGTAAACATCAGAAGTGCAAGACCCAAAATTTAGCCAACATTCCCCAGGCACAAGCACCTGCAGAATTATAGAACACAACAGTAATTGAACCACCATCGAGATGAACGAGAATGCGGTGGGTGACTTCCATGAGAAACCAGTAATTCACTGGACATATTGAGCCCCATTGTTAGCTAGAATAATAGCACTATATGGCGGTCCAACTGGTCTTCCTGTCGTCCACGGCCTGACGTATTAATCACACAGCTTCACCGGGCACCTACCCTCCAACACAATCATGAAAATATTGCCAACTGGATTCAAATGGCTCAGAGAACTATGGGGCTTAACATCTGACGCCATCAGTTCCCTAGAACTTAGAACTACTTAAACCTAACTAACTTAAGGACATCACACACATCCATGCCCGAGGCAGGATTCGAACCTGGGACCGTAGCGGTCGCGCGTTTCCAGACTGAAGCTCCTAGAACCGCTCGGCCACACCGGTCGGCTGCTAATTAGGACAGATAAATTTTTCTTCTTTCTTTTCTAATGCTTCCTTTTACTCTGTGCATACACTCTTATCTTTGATGGTCTAAAATACAATGACGGAAAAAAATAGCAATACCATAAACGAGTTATGCGACATAAACGGAAACTGATAGGCTTGTTTTTAGGTACATCTGAAAGATGATGTCTGTTCAACTTGCGCTCGTGCTTATCCCATGCACAATGTCTGCTGATTTGTACATCAATCTGGTGAGTCGTCCTGTTGTGCTGCCTTTCACGAACAGCTTTCCAGGGAGTGTTTTCCAATAGGATAACGCTCGCCCACACGCCGCTGTTGTAACCCAACGTGCTATACAGAGTGCCGACACGTTGCCTTGGCCTGCTGGATCACCTGATCTGTCTACAATCGAGCACACAGCTCACATCACCGGATTTGCAAATTGAGCCGTTGGCGATTCCCGATTCCTTGGAACTGAGGTTAATTCTTTTAACTGTATAGTGCTTTCTGCTCAGTGGTGTGCCCTCGGAATTTGACCTTAAGCATTTAAGTTCATTGCTGGCCGAACTTTACTGGCGCTGTTCATCCTTGAATTGTGTTAATAAATAAAGTGTGGTTGATTAAACTGAACATTTATTGTTACTGTGGCCTAGCATCTTACAGCTCCCAGTGCTACTCGGATCCGTGTCGCCACATGCTGTACGTTTGCAGGAGACAGGGCTGGATCGAGAACATTTTTCCTACACATGCGATTTATCGTTTGTCGGCTCTCGTTTTGGCATCCCAAGTGGGGGCTTATGTCGTTTGTGCCTTAAACCGACCCTGATAGGATATGCGCTACGCTGCAGTGCGCCTGTAAATCGAAAATCGTTAACTACATCTATTAATAATTCTTCAGTTGCTTATGGCTATTCATTTTGATTTTGAGATTTAAGTAACACTACCACATGAGGGTTATAAAACCACTTGTTCGAAATGTAGTCTACCACTTCACACATCCATCCACAGCTGCATCTACATGGATGCTCCGTAAATCACACTTAAATGCCTGGCAGACGGTTCATCGAAGCGCCTTCAGAAGAACTTACAGTTATTCCACTCTCGAACAGCGCGCGGAAAAAACAAACACATATATCTTTCCGTACCAGCTCTGGTTGCCCTGATTTTATTACAATGATCCTTTCTCCCTTTGTAGGTCGGGGTCAACAAAATATTTTCGCATACTGAGGAGAAAGTTGGTGATTGAAATTCCCTGAGAAGATTCCGCCGTAACGAAAAAAGCCTTTCTTACAATGATGTCCACCCGAAATCTTGTATCATGTGAGTGACACTGTCTCCCTTATTTCGCGATAATACAAAAATCGCTGACATTCTCTGAACTTTCTCGATGTACTCCATTAATCCCATCCGGTAAGGATCCAAGACAGCCCGGTAATACTCCGAAAGAGGACGGACAAGCGGAGTGCAGGCAGTCTCTTTAGTAGACCTGTTGCATTTCTAAGTGTGCTGCCAATAAATAAAAGTCTTTGGTTCGCGTTCCCCACAAGATTTTCTATGTGTTCTTTCCAATTTAAGATGTACCTAATTGTTATTCCTAGCTATTTAGTTGAATTTACGGCCTACAGATTTGACTGATTTATCGCGGTAACCGAAGTTTAACGGGTTCCTTTTAGCATTCATGTGGATGACCTCACACTTTTCATTATGTAGGGTCAATTGCCAATTTTCGCACGATAGAGTTAACTAGAAATGATAATTAAATCGAGACCCTACGCTGTCGACAGGCTTTGATATACATCAACGGAGACAGTTGAAAATGTGTGCCCCGGATGGGACTCGAACCCGGGATCCCCTGCTTACATGGCAGACGCTCTATCCATCTGAGCCACCGAGGGCACAGAGGACAGTGCGACTGCAAGCTCCCCATGTGACCCATATTCCCAACTTAATGTCCACACACTACATTCGTAGTGCCCCTGCCCATTTCACTCATTACTAGCAGCAGACAATCTTACCGAGTACCGTAAGAGTTCGGGCAACGCGTGTGCATCCGCACAGAAGAAAAAGGTCAATGACCGGTTAGCCTTAACTATACATGGAGATGGTATCTGTTCTTTCGGACATGTCCGAAAGAACAGATACCATGTCCATATACACAGATATCTTTTATAAACCGTTTTGAAATTTGTTTTGATCTTCTGATGACGTAAGTAGTCGATAAACGACAGTATCATCTGCAAATAATGTAAGACGGCTGCTCAGATGGTCTCCCAAATCGTTTATACAGATAAGGGACAGCAAAGGGGCTATAACACTACATTGGGGAACGCAAGAAATCACTTTTGTCTTACTCGATGACTCTCCGTCAATTACTACGAACTGTGATCTCTCTGACAGGAAATCACGAATCCAGTCACATAACTGAGATGATATTCCACAAGCACGAAATTTCACTACAAACCACTTGCGTGGTACAGCTTCAAAAGCCTTCTGAACACCTAGAAATACGGAATCAATTTGAAATCCCTTCTGAATAACACTCAACACTCCCTGTAAGTAAAGAGCTAGTTGTGCTGTTTTCTAAATGCGTGTTGACTAGGTACCAAAAGACCGTTCTCTTCGAGGTAATTTATAATGTTCGAAAACAACATATGCTCCAAAATCCTGCTGCATATAGACGTTAATAAATGGGCGTGTAATTTAGTGTTTTACTCCTGCTACCTTCGTTGAACATTAGTGTGACTTCTGCAACTTTGCAGTCCTTGGGTAAGGATCTTTCGTGGATCGAGCTGTTGCATATGATTGTTGAGTCTGGAGCTATTGCATCAGCATACTTCGAAGAGAACCTAACTGGTAAACAGTCTGTACCGGAAGACTTGTTTTATATTAAGTGATTTAAGTTGCTTCACTACTCCGAGGATATCTACCTGTACGTTGTTTATGTTGGCAGCACAGGGATGAGAAGGTAACACTATTATGAGGGTTTAATGCTTTCTATTACAATTAATCGTTGCTTAAGCGTATTTTTCCCCCTTTAGTCGCCAGAGGTAACATTATCACAGCAGACAAGGGAATGAATATTTGAAATGTACTCCACCACAATTTATATAAGGGGACGCACAGTTATGCTACGTGTGATTTAAAGATGAAAATCTAGTGCGTCCGCCGCACACTTCCCGTAACTGACTTGTAGCAAACTTGTTTATCTCGCGTCTCGTAGACGGTGCCCAAATTGGTTTCTTCTCCGTCGGTCGCGAGCGGTGAATACACTCCTGGAAATTGAAATAAGAACACCGTGAATTCATTGTCCCAGAAAGGGGAAACTTTATTGACACATTCCTGGGGTCAGATACATCACATGATCACACTGACAGAACCACAGGCACATAGACACAGGCAACAGAGCATGCACAATGTCGACACTAGTACAGTGTATATCCACCTTTCGCAGCAATGCAGGCTGCTATTCTCCCATGGAGACGATCGTAGAGATGCTGGATGTAGTCCTGTGGAACGGCTTGCCATGCCATTTCCACCTGGCGCCTCAGTTGGACCAGCGTTCGTGCTGGACGTGCAGACCGCGTGAGACGACGCTTCATCCAGTCCCAAACATGCTCAATGGGGGACAGATCCGGAGATCTTGCTGGCCAGGGTAGTTGACTTACACCTTCTAGAGCACGTTGGGTGGCACGGGATACATGCGGACGTGCATTGTCCTGTTGGAACAGCAAGTTCCCTTGCCGGTCTAGGAATGGTAGAACGATGGGTTCGATGACGGTTTGGATGTACCGTGCACTATTCAGTGTCCCCTCGACGATCACCAGTGGTGTACGGCCAGTGTAGGAGATCGCTCCCCACACCATGATGCCGGGTGTTGGCCTTGTGTGCCTCGGTCATATGCAGTCCTGATTGTCGCGCTCACCTGCACGGCGCCAAACACGCATACGACCATCATTGGCACCAAGGCAGAAGCGACTCTCATCGCTGAAGACGACACGTCTCCATTCGTCCCTCCATTCACGCCTGTCGCGACACCACTGGAGGCGGGCTGCACGATGTTGGGGCGTGAGCGGAAGACGGCCTAACGGTGTGCGGGACCGTAGCCCAGCTTCATGGAGACGGTTGCGAATGGTCCTCGCCGATACCCCAGGAGCAACAGTGTCCCTAATTTGCTGGGAAGTGGCGGTGCGGTCCCCTACGGCACTGCGTAGGATCCTACGGTCTTGGCGTGCATCCGTGCGTCGCTGCGGTCCGGTCCCAGGTCGATGGGCACGTGCACCTTCCGCCGACCACTGGCGACAACATCGATGTACTGTGGAGACCTCACGCCCCACGTGTTGAGCAATTCGGCGGTACGTCCACCCGGCCTCCCGCATGCCCACTATACGCCCTCACTCAAAGTCCGTCAACTGCACATACGGTTCACGTCCACGCTGTCGCGGCATGCTACCAGTGTTAAACACTGCGATGGAGCTCCGTATGCCACGGCAAACTGGCTGACACTGACGGCGGCGGTGCACAAATGCTGCGCAGCTAGCGCCATTCGACGGCCAACACCGCGGTTCCTGGTGTGTCCGCTGTGCCGTGCGTGTGATCATTGCTTGTACAGTCCTCTCGCAGTGTCCGGAGCAAGTATGGTGGGTCTGACACACCGGTGTCAATGTGTTCTTTTTTCCATTTCCAGAAGTGTATATGACACTACTAAGAATGCAAATGTTAATTCCCAGTATGTCTGATGGTGGTATCTTTGCCTCTACTACCTCCAGCGCTGTTGGTCATGCATATTTATTGTTAAAGGTGAATCGAAGCGTTGCTCTCTTAAAGCGCTTGGCAATGTTCCTGCTCACAATCAGGTGGAGTGTAAGTCTCCAAAGTAAACAAGGCAAGCTGTGTGCATCGCAGGTGGAAAAACAGCAGGTGTCAACAATGCTTGGCTTGTAAAGTCAGACTGGCCATTCGGCTATGGAAGTTGACAACTGTTGCAAACCATTATCCATAACATCTGAGATGCTAATGGATTAGTTACGTAAGAGAATCACTGCGTAAAGTTTGGTAACCTAGCCAACTGCTATCTGATCAAAGGTCGAAATTTTATTCTATGTCTTATATTGTGCAATAAACAGCTCATAATAACGTGCCATGTGGTTAGGTTTAAGTGCTAAGCATAGTAAGAGTCATACAATGTTACGATGCCAACTAATTTTGCTTTATTTCACTAATAGAAAAAATTTCAGGAGCCAGTCTGTCGTTAATATTCATAACAAGGTTCCCGGTCATTTACCGTTAGTTACGTAGCACCGCAGAAGTCACAAAATGCTTCACACGATCGTAAAATCCACATGAGATCGCACAAATGTGTTTTCCGAGTCAACTTTAACAATTAATTCCGTCTTTACGCGGAGTTGTACTTCACGCACTAGTTCGCGTGTTGCCGTCTCGCCACAACATCGCATGAGCACGTTATCCGAGGCAATTTTTCAGAAAACTGTTCGGTATTTACATGAAGGCAGACTTTATACACGGATTCATGTATTACCTCCTCGGAAACCGATCGTAGACTACTAGTGAGCTATCTTATCAGTTTGGCGCCTGCTCTGTCAATGCACACTTGTGGCTGGTCCATCCTTTCCATCAATAAACACCGACAATAATTAAAATTTGTAATTATCATTTCCTGATGAGTTCAGTGATATTGAAATTATTATTAATAAGTTCTCAGTGCAAGTATCGTCACCATCACGTTTGGAGCTGTATATTAATATTCAAACAGTAAATATAAATGGTAAAAGGTTGGCTTCTTGGCACCTAGCGTGATGGGTGAATCCCCGTAGTCTCTCTCTCTCTCTCTCTCTCTCTGTTTCAATACCATACGGCTCTTGCCCGCCCGGCTGGTCTCCATGCTATTTGACCATCTGCCGCATAGTTCGAGATGTCTGTTTTGTGTTTCTACCTACTGCCCATTAAAACATAGCAACAAAAAAGTAATAAAAGTGGGCAGGAATGTTGGCATAAGCGGCACACTTATAGAGAGTGAAATTGGAATTCTAAGCCGGCCCGAGTGGCCGAGCGGTTCTAGGCGCTACAGTCTGGAACCGCGCGACCGCTACGGTCGCAGGTTCGAATCCTGCCTCGGGCATGGATGTGTGTGATGTCCTTAGGCTAGTTAGGTTTAAGGGGTGTAGGACGTCAAACGGGCCGACTTGGAGCAGGAGAGGCACCACAGGACATTTTATTTTCTACTGTCTATACTTTTACAAATAAATTCATAAAACTTTGTCAGCATGACCAGGAAGGATTCAGGTTTCACACTCATAGCAGTGGAAGTACAAAAACATAACAAAATAAATTTTTTTAGATATGAAATTTCATAATTTTTTCACTTACTGTTGGCTGCATTTGTTGCTATACGTACATTTTTCTTCACAAGAAAGAGAGATTCTTTGATGAATTTTGCACAGCATACAAACCATACTTACAGGTGTATGAAACTTAAGAATTTTCCAAATCTATTAAAAACTGTGGGAAAAATTGAGATAATTAACTACAAAATTTGATTTTTTCTAAACATAAAGTTTAAAACGTTACAGCTCATTCATTTTTTCATAAATTAAATAGACTCTAGAGTTTCAGACACCTGCAAGTATGGTTTGTACGCTGTGCAAAATTCATCGAACAGTCTCTCTTACTTATGAAGAAAAGTGTACTTATAGCAACAAATGCAGCCAATAGTAAGTGAAAAAATGATGAAATTTCACATGTAAAAAAAATTATTTTGTTATGTTTTTGAACTTCCGCTGTTACGAGTGTGAATCCTGAATCCTTCCTGGTCATGCTGACAAAGTTCTGTGAATTTACTTGTAAAAGTATACACAGTGGAAATTAAAATGTCCTGTGGTGCCTCTCCTGCTCTAAGTCGGCCCGTTTGACGTCCTACCCCCCTTAAGTAGTTCTAAGTTCTAGGGGACTGATGACCTCAGAAGGTAAGTCCCATAGTGATCAGAGCCACTTGAACCATTTTTTTTTGGAATTCTAATAAGCTACGCACGAGTAGAGGAAGTGACAGAAGCACTAGGAGAACTCATAAGACAAGCCGCTAGCCTCAGGAATGTTACAGGCTAAGAAAAGAAATTAAATAATTTAAGTAGCCTGGAAAAACAGTAAGTCATAGTAACTGAAACATCATTCTTATAACAACTGCTAAGCACATATTTTCTTAAAGGAAAGATATTTTTAAAATATCGGCACACACTACTGGTTTATGCAGCAAACAGGTTTTTTGTCATAAATATTGAAATACATTACTTAAAAGCATGGTATTCTTACAACGTCACACCTGAGATGTCCATATACAATCGATGTTGTAGTAAATAGCGCTCGTGCATTAATAGACAACCGTGTAATATAGGTATTTTACGTGATAGCGCATTAGTTGCATTATATTCTGTATTACATAGTATACTAACAGCCAAATATAGCCACATGGTCATATCTCGAAGAAATTGCCCCTGGAACTCCTAAATGTAATTCAGTGCGATGAATACAAAAATTTCATATTCGTTAAGTGTGCTTCTGTAGGCATAATCATATTGAAATCGGCTTTAACACACCAACAGCTGTCAAAACTGACCATAGAACAAACGAGTTAATAAAATAATTAGAATGAACTAAGTACTTCTTTCAAAGAAATTCTTGAAGCTGTGGAGTACATTTCAAAAACGAATCTTCAAAATTGTAAAAATTGTAATAGATGTGAATGACCCGTGTTAAGTTATCACTAATTCAGGTAAACAACAAACTAACATAGCAAAAAATGGTTCAAATGGCTCAGAGCACTATGGGACTCAACTGCTGCGGTTATCAGTCCCCTAGAACTTAGAACTACTTAAACCTAACTAACCTAAGGACATCACACACATCCATGCCCGAGGCAGGATTCGAACCTGCGACCGTAGCAGTCCCACGGTTCCGGACTGCGCGCCTAGAACCGCGAGACCACTGCGGCCGGCAACTAACTAACATAGCAAATCATGTTCCAGAGGTACAAGACCCCCAATTCACTGCTAATAAGCCTATATGATTGAGATTTAACTCTCCTAAAATGGCGACAGGTTCAGTGAAGCGTGTAACAACACATCTATGACAAGATCTTCTGCAGCTAATCCTAGGTTGTTGTTTACAGTTACCACCTCTTTTAGAGTTAACAATATTTACCTCACATATCTCCTGCCTTATTGCTGAATGGAGCAATGTAGTGAGGCAACTCACTTCAGTAACGAATAATTTTCCTTAGCACAGTGAACACATTTTATCCCAGAAGGTTAAAATGGTTCAAATGGCTCTGAGCACTATGGGACTAGACACCTATGGTCATCAGTCCCCTACAACTTAGAACTACTTAAACCTAACTAACCTAAGGACATCACACAACACCCAGTCATCACGAGGCAGAGAAAATCCTTGACCCCGCTGGGAATCGAACCCGGGGACCCGGGCATGGGAAGCGAGAACGCTACCGCACGCCCACGAGCTGCGGACTATCCCAGAAGGAAATCATGAGTACCTTAGTTAGTGTTACATAATGAAACTTAGGTAGGTACCTAGGTGTAAGAAGCTTTAAATCCTCATACTTGAAATTTCAGGTACATCTACCACCTTACGAGACTTAAGATTTGTACATGGCAGATTTCTTCTAAGCAGTGCAGCATAGTTTTCAATCCACGCTTTTTCTGTTCGGCAGTGTTATGACAACTGTAATTCCTGAGATGAGTAGAAAAGTAATAGGAACTATTTATGTTAGGATGACTCAGAGTTGCTTAACTAGTCCTGACATTCTAATTTCATTGACTGCCGAAATTATTATAAGTGAATGCTGGATGGTTCCTCCAATTGGTCATCGACAGCTTTCCCTTTCCGTGTCGATGTTTGATATCTGTGAAACTAAGTGGATTATTATGCTATATGCGTATTGTTTATTATTACCGTAGTTATTATTAACGTAAATTGAAGGTGGTGGGGGAAGAAACGTTCAAATGGTTCAAATGACTGTAAGCACTATGGGGCTTAACATCTGAGGTCATCAGTCCGCTAGACTTAGAACTATTTAAACCTAACTAACCTAAGGACATCACACACTTCCATGCCAGAAGCAGGGTTCGAACCTGCAACCGTAGCAGCGCGGTTCCGGCTTGAAGCGCCTGGAACTGCTCGGCCAGGGAAGAAAGGAAAGTGACTACAGATGTCACCTGCATCGGGACTTTATGTGGAATCAGCGGCAAAGAGTGGAAACGTGTATCAAATCAGGATTGGAACCCGGAATCTCTTGCTCACTGCGCCACGTCGACACAGTCTTTGTCGCAACTGGGAAGACTATCTCGGGTCGTCTCTCGGCGGACCCAAATTCCCATCAAGCGCCACCTGTCCGCCGTCGTGTCCGGTTCATATCCTCCTTGCCCGCTACTTGGAGATTCCCACAGTGGGTCAGACGTAATCGTGTATCTGCACTGAAGAAGGACCCGGTTTCGATTCCCGGCTGTGTTGGGGATTCCTCTACCTCGGGACTGGGTGTTTGCCGCGCGGGATTAACCGAGCGGTCTTCGGCGCTGCAGTCATGGACTGTGCGGCTGATCTCGGCGGAGGTTCGAGTCCTCCCTCGGGCATGGGTGCGTGTGTTTGTCATTAGGATAATTTACGTTAAGTAGTGTGTAAGCTTAGGGACTGGTGACCTTAGCAGTTAAGTCCCATAAGATTTCACACACATTTTGAATGGGGTGTTTGTATTGTCCTCATCATTCCATCATCATTCGTGGAAGTGGCTAGATTGAACTGCGTAGTTGAGCGCCCCACAAACGAAACATCATCAACATCATCTGAAGAAAGTGGATTTGTTGATCATTGAGGCGAATCAGTTATATGAATGCGTGGTGTCTGCACATCCATATAAGTGATTATTAACGTAACACATGAATTTTCACAGGAGCAAAACGTTTCTCTCCATTAAGAGTATGTCTCCATACTCATGCATCAGCTAATGCCCATAGGGAGAGGACATTTAGTCGATAGAAATCATACTCGTGTCTTTACATGTTGCAAGTCCGTGATAAAACCATTTTCTAATACTTGATATAGAACTTCTCTTAAGATTTGTAAGTTTCTGGAAATCATTCTTCCTGAAACACAACCAGAGCATAGGTTTAAGGAGTCCATGTACCTTCCATTATAATTAACAATTCTTCGTACTGCCACATTGGGCCTGTAGTATCGGTAATCTACTATATTTTGCTGGTAGTAACTGTATTTGGCCTGTTTTAGTCAATCCTCTTATAACTCAAGGACAGCAAATATTACACACTTCTCTTATTTCTCCTGGAGAGAATCACTGAACATTTTCTGCATCAATATTCATTCTACAGCGGAGTGTTTGCTGTACGTTGTTTTGACTCTTGCTGGCAGATTAAAAATAAGTGCTGGGCCGGAATTCGAACTCGGATTCTCGACTTCTGTGTGAAGACTTCTTGTCATCTAAGATATCAGGGCACCTGAAACGTCTGCTAAACCCGCTGGGCAGAACAGGTAATTAGGATTGTGGAAAGGGCCAAATAAGGTTGCGGTCAGTTTCACCTTCGATTGTAATTTATTAACACATTTACAACCAAAGCGGCACATAATTGAACCTTTACCAAATGCAAATTTACCACGGCTGAAGGCCTCCAAACAAGAAATCTTAAAAATCAACAAGATAAAAAACGCAGTTTAAAATGGTAAATAAAATAATATAAGAAACATACATCACAGGTAGGTGGAAAGCCTCAAGGGAAAGTAGATAGAAGAAACATATGCAAGGCGCAATACAAATGGCTGAAGGCCACAATTAAATTTCAAAATTTTAAAATATGTTACCATAATCCTTTAAAGGCAGAATGCTGCAAGGTTTAAGCTTGAAAGATAATTTTAAGAAGAAAGTTGCAAGGCTGAAAGCCCACAATTAATTTTCCAAAATTTTTAAAAAAATATAGCCATAAGCCTTAAATTTTAAATAGCTGAAAACAGATAATTAAACACCAGTGGGAAAGCCAATAAAGACAATGTCACTCAGAAGCTTCCAGGGAGGTCGGTCTGCCCCCGTTCACTTAGGTGGGACAGGTGGTGAGCCCAACTACACTTGATCCGTCGGAACCCAACCAGGGGACAGCCATGGACCGACCGACACAATGAGTTGCTTGCCATCAATCAGCACATGAGAACTCAAACACAAAAGGTTACAAACGTGATTATCCACAATGATTTACGGATTAGCTGTCAAAATTACACAGCATGTTGGACGGTGACAGCAGGTGAGGAAAGGACGCTGCCTGAAGTTACGTTAGCGGCCAGGGCAGGTAACCGGAACACTAACGGCCACAAGGCAGAAAATTCCGCTGGTACAGTGGAATTTGAAACACGGTAATATAGTTAACTTCACTCAAAAGAACACTGCCTGAATTTACATCAGTGCCCAGGGCAGGTAACCAGAACACTGACGGCCACAAGACAGAAAATTCGACTGGTGCACTCAAATTGTTGATCAAAATATTTAATTGCACCGCATGGCGGCTAAATTTCAGCATTAAAAACACTCGGTGATGCTCACAGGAAAACCTCCCCAACAGCGGACCACCGAAACGAACCACCACAACATGAATGGACGTGGCTTTTGTAGTTGAAACCACTACTCAACTTTGACGTCATGTGTCGGCGCTCGTAGCGATCGGACAGCTCCAACCACTGCGCAGGGACCGCCAGCGGACCCAGCCGACTGCACAGTGCGGAGATAGCTTCCCTGGTCCGCAGCAACCGACCGACTCACTGCAGACCCCCTAGCCGGAAACTATATGCACAAAACAAAAGACGGTACATGACGCAAATGTCGATACACATCACTGCTGTCACACGTAGAAGGAAGAAGAACCACGACGTAGCCGCAACAAGGGCGGGAAACCAAACACAGACAGACAGCGAAGTTCACGAAAACGCATAGTTGGGAGTGAGCACGGCTCAGCACCCTGTCGTTATTCCTTCGGCACATTGCAAGGACATAGGCGGGTCTCCCCGACCCCTTTCAATCTATGACCGCAATAATCCGCCAAAGGGATTTTATAACTGGCGAACAATACCAGATTTAACCAGAGCACTAACCAAACCAAACGCAACAAGAAACCTGACACTTAGAGAGGAGGTGAAGCTAACACATACATTTTTGCAATCAAAATCTTGGACATGGTGCAGATTCTAAACCCTCCCAAAGAGCTAGGAAGAGCTATGTTGTCAAGTGAAATTAAAGTGCCCACCTGTCAGAAACCTGAAAAACGACCTTCTGCAGTGTGAACCACTGTGAAAATGCAGAAAGAATGTTAGTTAGCTTCTGCGAGGTACCGGCAGGGATGTGGAGCCTTGAGGAGCTCAGTTCCGTGCCCAGACGCACTGGGTTTCTCGTTTGAGCAAGCCCGATCGAGGTGGTCACACAGATTCTCGATTTTGTGTAAATCCCGGGATTTTAGTGCCAATGTTGTTGTTGTGGTCTTCAGTCCTGAGACTGGTTTGATGCAGCTCTCCAAGCCACTCTATCCTGTGCAAGCTTCATCATCTCCCACTACCTACTGCAGCCTACATCCTTCTGAATCTGCTTAGTGTATTCATCTCTTGGTCTCCCTCTACGATTTTCACCCTCCACCCTGCCCTCCAGTACTAAATTGGTGATCCCTTGATGCCTCAGAACATGTCCTACCAACCGATCCCTTCTTCCAGTCAAGTTGTGCCACAAACTCCTATTCTCCCCAATTCTATTCAATACCTACTCATTAGTTACGTGATCTACCCATCTAATCTTCAGCATTCTTCTCTAGCACCACATTTCGAAAGCTTCTATTCTCTTCTTGTCCAAACTAGTTATCGTCCATGTTTCACTTCCATACATGGCTACACTCCATACAAATATTTTCAGAAACGACTTCCTGACACTTAAATCTATACTCGATGTTAACAAATTTCTCTTCTTCAGAAACGCTTTCCTTGCCATTGCCAGTCTACATTTTATATTCTCTGTACTTCGACCATCATCAGTTATTTTGCTCCCCAAATAGCCAAACTCCTCTACTACTGTAAGTGTCTCATTTGCTAATCTAACTCCCTCAGCATCACCCGACTTCATTCGACTACATTCCATTATCCTCGTTTTGCTTTTGTTGATGTTCATATTATACCTTCCTTTCAAGACACTGTCCATTCTGTTCAACTGATCTTCCAAGTCCTTTACTGTCTCTAACAGAATTACGGTGTCATCGGCGAACCTCAAAGTTTTTATTTTTTCTCCATGGATTTTAATACCTACTCCGAACTTTTCTTTTGTTTCCTTTACTGCTTGCTCAACATACAGATTGAATAGCATCGGGGAGAGGCTACAACCCCGTCTCACTCCCTTCCCAACCACTGCTTCCCTTTCATGTCCCTCGAATCTTACAACTGCCATCTGCTTTCTGTACAAATTGTTCCCACTATATCTAACCTATCCGTTTCCCTTTTTAAATTTTCTAACCTACCTGCCCAATTAAGGGATCTGACATTCCACGCTCCGATCCGTAGAACGCCAGTTTTCTTTCTCCTGATAACGGCATCCTCTTGAGTAGTCCCCGCCCGGAGATCCGAATGGGGGACTATTTTACCTCCGGGATATTTTATCCAAGAGGACGCCATCATTATTTAATCATACAGTAAATCTGCATGCCCTCGAGAAAAATTACGGGTGTCGTTTCCCCTTGCTTTCAGCCGTTCGCAGTACCACAACAGCAAGGCAGTTTTGGTTAGTGTTACACGGCCAGATAGGACCATAGAAGTATGATAAACTAATTCTGTGGTCTTCGAACCACGCATGCACACAACGAACTGTGTGACACGTTTTATTGCCCTGCTGGTACATGCTATCATACTGAGAAAAAACAAATTCCATGTAGGTGTTGGCATGGTTCCAAGAATAACCGTATACTTGTGTTGATCCATTGTGCCTTGCAGAATGATGAGATCCCCCAGGAATTGCCCCGAAAATATTCCCCAGACGATAACTGTTGCAGGATAGTTGCTTTCAAAGGTTTCATGGCGTGCACGCCAAAGTCCATTTCTCCAACGCAGTATAACACGTGCTTCATTTGAAAAGGTCGCCTGTCGCAGCTCATTGGACGCCCAGTTATGGTAGTGACGTGCGAATTCTAGCCCTTGTCACCAATGAAGAACAGTCAGGATAGTTGTTGAGCCAGTACGGCTTGCTATTTAATTCTTTATTTGCTTTTGAAATCACCCGCCTTCTCAGTACTCGCCGCGATCTCAATATCTAGATCGGATTGGAATCTCTGGTCGCTGCTTATCTTTGGCGTTGGCTTCCCGCGCGCCGCGAGGCGACAGAACGAGGAAGAAGAGAGCTGCTGTGAGTTAGCTTTGGACAGTGCATGAGTAGTTGGTTCAAATGGCTCCAATGGCTCTGAGCACTATGGGACTTAACATCTGTGGTCATCAGTCCCCTAGAACTTACAACTACTTTAACCTAAGGACATCTCAATCCCGCGCCCGGGCATCCTGGTTTAGGTTTTCCGTGATTTCCCTAAATCGCTCCAGGCAAATGCCGGGGTGGTTCCTTTCAAAGGGCACGGCCGACTTCCTTCCCCGTCCTTCCCTAATTCGATGAGACCGATGACTTCGCTGTCTGGTCTCCTTCCCCAAAACAACCAACCAACCAACCTAAGGACATCACACACATCCATGCCCGAGGCAGGATTCGAACCTGCGACCGTAGCGGTCACGCGTATATCAGACTTGTGAGTGGTGTAAGCTTTGCTTCTGTACTGCAGTCTCCAGTTAGAGCGCTGCTTGGGAGGAGAGCGTTGATGTCGGCATTGTCATCTATTTAACTGCTTTACAGTAAGGCAGTCAGCCTTGGATCGAAGGTGGATCCAAGTGAGGAACCGAACCATTGCTTGTCTTATTAAGAAACCCGTCGGCCTCCAACGTGTTAAACTCTGTTATCTACACTTATAACGAGTAATTTGACACTCTGGTAGTGTCCACGGAGTGAACTTCGGAGGCACTATTAAGTGTTTCTGGTAATGGAAAGATTGAGTGAGGACCTTTTGAGTCGGATGATTATGAATCGTGTTAATTGCGACTCACTTCTTAGGGTATTTTACAGTTCTGCTTGTGATGGCGAAGTCGCAAATAGTATTTTCATTATTTAGCTTGGGACGTCCTTCTGCGGTTTGGTGTGGCCTCCCAAGCGTTTAAAGACCCAGTTATTTTCTTATTGCCTTTGCTGAGTTAGTCTTGCAACAATTGTTTGGAAATTTGAAGGTCTTATGGGATCAAACTGCTGAAGTCATCGGTCCTTAAGGACAACGTACACATCCATGACCGAAAAAATGGCTCTGAGCACTATGGGACAACTTCTGAGGTCATCAGTCCCCTAGAACTTAGAACTACTTAAAACTAACTAACCTAAGGACCTCACACACATCCATGCCCGAGGCAGAATTCGAACCTGCGACCGTAGCGGTCACGTGGTTCCAGACTGTAGCGCCTAGAACCGCTCGGCCACTCCGGCCGGCCCCATGCACGAGGGAGGACTCGAACCTCCGACCGAGAGAGCCGCGCGGACCGTGACAAGGCAACCAGACCGCGCGGCTACCCCGCGCGGCTGCAACAGTTGTTGATTTGTCTCTTGTCTACCCCACCGTACTGCCGTCTGGTACGGTGCGGTAGAGTCGAAGTGTTCAGTAGTACCGCATCTACTCTCTCACACGTTTTAAGATCTGCGATCCGCGTCTATATCGAAGTATAAGACCAGTATGCAAGTTGTGTAAGTTGGTTGCGCCCTGTTAACGTTTTGTACATCGTGGAAAATCTTTCCCGTGGCGCATGTGGTCCTGAAGGACGGCACGGTGCACAACAGCGCATGACCACGACGAAATCAGAAGATACGTATTTTATATTATTTTTTTAATGGATGTAACCACTGAGCTTAAGAGTTGATTTGTGTGTTTTTTGATTTATTTTGAAAGGAAAAGATTTACTTACCTGGTTAATTATAACATCTGTGCTTAATTATTTGTCATAATTCGTTGGGCGTCGTAAGCATCACATGTAGGGAGGTTTGTGGCGTAAAGCTTTTAAAAGGAAGGAAAATATTTTGTGATACGGTCCTTATCGTAGAGGCTACGGGTTTTGAGTGTACGTTGATAGCAATCAGATTTTATTGTATTTAAGTTGTTGTTTTAATTAAAATTTTGTGATCAATATTTTATTACCTTTAGAGATCACTGTTGATATCTAAGAAAATTTTGGTATTGCCCTGTGACGTTAGAATCTTTTATTTAACTTTGCGTTGTGCAATTCGTATTTCTTCCTTTGCTTAAAAAGGGAGTTTGAGTTTTAAGCGTTGATTCTGAGAGCTGTTCTTTGATCTGTTATTATTCAAAAGACTGTTGGTTAAATAATGCTTCAGGAACTTTCATGAAGAAACTGTATTGAGGATCTTGCTGTTTTTGATAACATATGTTATAAAAGATGCAAAATTTTAAAATTAAAAAAAAATTTATTAGAGAAACGGTGCCTACCCGTACTCCCCACAACTTCCTCGTATTCAAGGTATTGGCCTTCGGGCGTTGTCTGATGTTTTGCCCTCTATCTGTCCCAGCTAACGCCTGCGGGGCCGTGTCAGGTGCGTGAAACAGGCGTCTGCTGTGGAGGTCCATACACAGCAACACCCACCAAACGGTCGTTCAGGAGACACTATTGGTAGCCACTTGGTTCATCTGGGAGGTCAGCTGCTGAACAGTTGCCCGTCTATTCGCCTGTACACATCTCTGCACCCGCCGTTCACCTGTCAGCAATGGACCGCTTTTTGGAGAGCGCCATTTTGCACGAACGGTATACTTTAACCACTATGGCACACGAACCTTTTACAAACTTAGGCGTTTCGGAACTGCTTCCGCCGTTGGCCCGAAAGCCAATGATCATGTCTTTGGATATCAGACAAATTGCTCCGTTTCCTCGTGACAACAACGAATTCACTGTTATCTATATCTGCTCGACACGCTTTATACGAGGGTTGGAACTTCAATAGTGGCAAATTGTTATTTGCAGCTCGTACAAAATAGATACGTGTTTCAAAGTTTTACCGACCTTCAGAGTAGTCACAAGCCTTGTGTATAACCCGTTGCCAACGATGTGGAAGTCGTAGGATACTCTTAGCAGTGCCAGTTGTGTTGACAGTTCGAGCGGCGCGGTCTATTGCACGACGAACTTGTAGCATTTCTGAAACGAATGCCGTGAAGTGTTTTGTTCAGTTTAGAAATAGAGTTGAACTCACGAGGGTAGTGCAGTAGGTGGTATAGCACTTAGCAGCCCCATCAGTCAAACAAATCAGTAACAGCTTGCACTGTACGTTCCTGAGCATTGTCCTGCAAAATGATGATTAGGTCTTGCAAGAAGTGTCATCACTTCTGTCTCTATGCTGTTCATTTTTGGAACACAACCTACGACCAGCCTAGAGACAGAAGTAATGACACTTTCTGCGGGACCAGACCATCATTTTGCAGGACAATGCACAAGCACATACGGTGCAAGCTGTTACTGATTTGTTTGAGTGTTGGTGTTGCTAAGTGCTATACCACCTACTGCACTCCCCTGACTTAAGCCCTCGTGAGTTCAACTAGATTTCTAAACTGAAGAAAACACTTCACGGCATTCGTTTCAGAACCGCTACAAATTCGTCGGGCAATAGACCGCGCCGCTTGAACTGTCAACACAACTGGCACTGCAAAGACTAACCTACGTCTTCCACATCACTGGCAACGGGTTAAACACAAGGATTGTGACTACTTTGAAGGTCGGTAAAACTTTGAAACACGTATCTATTTTGTACGAGCTGTAAATAACTATTTGCCACTATTGAGGTTCCAACTCTCGTAGACCATCCACTGCTAGTGCTGCCACCAGATGTTTCTGACAGCTTGTCGCGCGTTGAGGTCGATCAAAGGCGGTGTTGACATTAGTGTGACTTGACCGTGTATAACAAAAGCAGTCCCGCGGCTGCTGAGACGCGCATACATATTTAAATTCTGGTTCGATAACAGTACCCATGGACCACACAAAGATTCTATCAATAGTCGGCTACATGTGAAAATGTAGAAGAGCTGCATAATAGAAAGTGCTCTCAATTCCAAACACAGGAAAGCAAAGAAACTATGTGATGTTGTAAGAGGCAACCCACTCAAGAATGTCACTTAACCGAAATTTCCGCAACACCGGCAGAATTGCGTATGGCAAAATGTCACGGGACGTTTCTCACCACCAGAAGTCCGTAGCACGTGGTATAAAGCTGCAAACCTGACGATACCAGCCAAAGAGAACACGCCTGCGACAGGCAAGCTCTCGAGCACATTTTTTTGTATTTGAACCGTCACGAACGTTTCACAAGCTAACAAAATGTAAAAAATTTGAAATAAACCCATCAAACGTGAAATGTGACATGATTTGTCTCAGAAATAAAAAAAGATTATACAAACATTTTACATGCCTTTGAACGATGCTCAAAATCATGTACAAAAAATGTTCCGATTGTGAATTTACAGTTCTAATTTAAACCTGAAATTTAAGCAGTACTAGAGGACATTTGTCTAGTGAATTATGTGGACCATCCAGTCCGTAGATATGTGGTTTTATCATATTGTTGCTGTGTCAAGTCAAACAATAAGATGTATTTTACCAGCTGAAATATTATGGCTATGGAAAGTCAAGTGGTTAAATATCTAAATAAATGAGTTACTATTGGAAATAAAAAGCAGAAGGAAATTCTGCAATCAGGCCATGATAACCTCGTGGCAGTCGAGTGGCCTCCGGTATCATTCTCAGTTATTCATCATGGGATGCAGCATGCAGATGCATGAAACCGCACTCCCGGCCGCTGTCAAAGTTTCGACATTGTAGCTGCTACCTCTCAGTCAAGTAGCTCCTCATTTGGCATCTCGAGGCAAAGCGCACTCCTGCCCAGTCCTTGCACCAAGAAAAAATCCATGGCAGTGCCGATAATTGAACCTTGGTCCTCAACATGAGGGTATGACGAGTCGACCACTTTTTTGTAGGTGTTAACCATTTTAATTTTTTTCATTTCTTTATTTTTTTGGTGAAACATGAGACGGAACTATAAACAGTGTTATAAGAAATACACCATATCAGCAGATAACGTCAGAAAATGCGAATGCGGAAAACTAACAGTTCTTTGTAAGCAGACTGAAGGTAGGAATGATCGGAGATGCGTACATGTAGGTCACCTCCAGCTTCATGACAGGGTCAGAGGTGGAACGAGCAGGGGTCTAGCACTCGAGGCCTGGACATACCGTCCCCACATCACCAAGCAACTGGAGATTGACAAGAAGGGACAGTCAAGAAAGAAGATATAATCATGAAATTTCATCGAGTGACACTGTAGGTAAGGAAGAGGGGAAATGGAAAACAAGGACAGTGTGGTACCTGGCGCTGCACCTGCTGGAGGCCTCAAGTAACGTGATGGGGTGTTAGCAGAGCACCTCGACACCAGTCGAGTTAATAGCGCCAGGCACATTCCAGCTGAGTGGAGGTTTGCGCTAAACTCCATGAAAGTAATTCACAAAATAGGTTCTGTAACGTGGACGTCGTTCAATCACTGTATATTCATTCTGTAGGAGGGTCTAAAAAATCCCGCGACTTGTCCTCACCAACATAAAGACTATTGTCCATCGTTTGACCCAGACTACGGCATGAGTCTTGGCTGCAGGGAAACAAACGTCCTCTGGGCGAATAAAAGTCTACAGTTCAACCACAGATCGACAGACATGGAGGAAACAGGCGACCATTAGCTGGCCCATCGGTGCAGGTCAGTCGGTTGGTGTCGTCGTCCACTAAGTGACCAGTGTAGTATAAAAAACTGTAAACTTCAGTTAGTGACGAATTTTCCACGGGAAATGTGGCATCATGTGACTCGGAATGATGTCGGGAGATATGGCTGATGTAGGTTACACCACACCACAATCAATCCTGGTAATGGATGTTTGATCTCAACGTTGTTGCAAGGTGCACCGTGAAGTAATTGAATGTAGAAACCCTTCAGATGTGGTGGGCGTGCATATGGAAGACCAACGCTTGCCTAGCTAACGTTCACGAAAAAGATAGACAGACGCACAAATAGAGGTGCAGCTTGCCCTACCTACAGTGATGGGGAGATGGTGACCGATGTGTAAATTTTCAGGAGTCCCTGTGCCCGACCACAGCTTGTTCGTGGTGTTCACATAGAAGGGCGGACATTGGTGAGTCCAAGTCAGTCTGCCTTCCGGGCGAGGGTGAGAGTATCATATCTGACCTTAAAAATGTTACCAGCCATCAAGAAGTAGCGCAACACAGCCTGTAGGCTGCGACCAATCGCCAGTGAAATAGAATGCATCAGCGTCCAAACTACATAGATAGTAAGATATTCCACATGTTGCAATGTATCAAGACAGATGTTGCCAAATTGTTTGCATGGGTGACCTATAGGCCATGCCAGATGCTGACCATTGTAGTGCAAAGGGTGGTCAATGTAAAGTCAGTACCAAGGTATTGGCAGCTCCAGACACAATGTAGAGAGCCAATTCCTCTCGTGTGAGTCTGCACGAAAGCAGTATCACTGTATATTTGGCAACACTCAGATCAGTGCCAGTGTGTCCCTGTACTTGGAGATCACATTAAGTATGCGCATAGTCTCTTTTCGTGGCCGTACGAGCACCAACAGGTCGTCTGCATTGATATGACAGTGGAACATGTATTGCTGCAGGTGAAGCCTGACAGTATACCGTGACTCTCGCAATAACTGTCGTCTGGCTGAGAGCACAGAGGAGCATCGATAGCAGTCATCTCTGACGTAAGGAATTTCTGCTGAGTCTGGAGATTCGACAATTAGCCTGTACAAAGGAGCAGATACTGGCATACAGTCGTCACAGAGTACCAGTCAAGGGGGCTGGAAAGCTCATGCACTCCGTGACAATGTGGAAGGGTTAACCATTCACCTCGAGATTATCGTGAATTACAAAAATGTTTTGAAAAATTTTAAACATTACTAAAATTTTTCGAAATAGAGATGCTAGGTCATGAAACTCATTACCACTGATTTTAAGTTTCTTCATTTGCTTGTATCTCAGTTTAATATAAACATCTTCAAAAAATTGAAAATCCCAACCACTAATTATTTTAAAATATCTGTCTGAGAAAATAATTTTAAATTCGTTATTCAGTTCCAAACATATTTTATCTGCTTATTATTTTCTCTCCTTGTCTCAACATTCAAATATTCACAATCAGTAATGTTACATAAAACATTTACTTGTAGATCACTAATCTTTTTAAACAAACTGGTATTGCTAGATTTATTGAGCTTCTTGAGTAGAGCCTCCATTTATGTGGATAAAGTATTTATCAATATATTTTGAAATTTTTATACTGTCAATAGTAATGTGTTATGTCCATCTGATGGTGTGTCTGTTCTATTTTCCAATATAAATCTTTTCTTATCATGTGGGATAAGTGGCTTTTTATTTACATCAACTGAATAAATTTCACGCTTAATGCATCGTATTATATTCATAGTTGTTTACCGTAACCTTCTGATAAATAAAACAGTCTTTATAATCTTCTACAATCTGCTACATCTACCTTTCTCCAGAAAGTGACGTACCGCACCATGTATTGGCTGCACTAGTTTTCCAACTACCCACACCTTTTATACTTCTGGGTGATTTTAATGCCTATAACCCTTTGAGGAGTGGAGCTGAGATAACAGGCTGTGGTTAAGATATCGAGAATCTACTAACTAAACTCGACCTTTGCCTCGTAAATACAAGTGACCCTACTCATTTCAGTGTAGCACATGGCACATACCTGCCTGTTGATCTCTCGATTTTAGTGTGTTGCAGAGCTACTGGATCATCCTTTATTATTCTTGCAATAAGCCAGCTAAGGTCATTTGCTGTATTATTTTAATACCTTTATGTTATTACAAATATTTTGAATGGGGCGAAATGGAGAGAGTATTTTGCTGTTAACTATCATACCTGATGTTTTAGAAGATGTCGTTTTTTAGCCTTGTGCGACTACGTCGGATTTCGATATAAGCACACCTTGTTCCGTGCAATGACGTGTCAAGTACTTGAAAGAAGAGAGCAATAATTTTGCTACACTTTTCTGGGAAACAAAAACGGGGATTGTAATCAAATTTTCGCCGGATAGTTTCTGATCCTGGATTTCAGAAAGATTATCGAAGAACCTACATTTGGAAATAAAGTACAGCGAATTACCATTCAGTGACGAATAGTAGTTTGCTGATTACGTCAACTTCTTTCAAGTTCCTTCGTCCTGTGGAACCGTCGATGATTTCTCTGAACATTTGTACTAAAATGAAAATTAAACATTTATGAACATAGGGAAAGAGAAATTGACTGGTGATTGCTATTTAAATAAACACGTCAAATAACTGCATTCAGTTTACAATCAATTTTTAATAAGCTAAAGAGAAACTTACTTTAAGCATTTTTTCACACATTATCGTGGCTGACAATGCCACATAAATCAGCTTTTGCGCTAATAATTACAATTCCTCAGAAACAGGCAAATATCCATTGCTTTTTATATGTCGTACTTCTTGATATATTGAGACCTTTCACATCGAAACTATTGACATTACATATTTTTAATTATAAATTACAATGAACTGTAATAACGTGCGTCTGCACATACAGACAGACAAAACATAAGTGGTATAGGATTTAGTATACATTTTGTTTTCACATTCTATCTCATATTTTGTTTCACCGCAGTCAGGCTTAAAAAATGTCTTTGACCACTTTGAGTATATCGGATCGCAATAGCAATCTTTGGCGCTCTGCGTCAGAACAGGTCACGTTATATCACGCGATTTCTACATTTTCACTCAGTCTTTCATTCTCTGGAGAACTTATTCAGCTAAATTCGGTCTATGGACGCACATAATATCACACCTTCCACCGATTTTTTCCTTTTAGTGCACGTTTCCCCCTTTACAGTCACATCTTGACCATGGGAGCACGGCATATGGTTCAGCATCGCCCTCTGCATTGTGGATGGTGGATCCTATACGCCACTGTGGACTTAGTCTTGCAACAGGAGCTTTCTGAATAAGCCCAGTGAACAGCCTACTCATGGAAGCTGGAGTTCCTCCATTGTGGAGCAGGCGACAACAACTGCTTGCCAATTATACTGCACATATTTGCAGCTTGCTTAAACACCCAGGGTATCGTCTCCTTTTCCCGACTGCAGGGATCCACCTCCTGCAACGGCGGCCCCGATCGGAGAATTCCAATTGGATTCCATGTCTGGTCCCTTCTTACTGAACTCGTGACTTTCCCTATACCACCTTTCTGCGGGTCTTCTCACATACACCTCCATGGTCCATGCCGTGACCACAGATTCGTCTCGACCTAATGCAATTCCCAAAAGCCTCAGTTCCTACTGAGGCCTTCAGCCACCAGTTTTTCTCTATTTTCGGTGAATTCCAGGGCTCAGAAATAGCCTACACAGATAGCTTGGTGGTCGACGGTGACGTTGGCTTCGCCTCCACTCACGCTGGACATACTGAACAGCACTTCTTGTCAGATGGCTGCAGTGTTTCCACAGCAGAGTTGGTAGCCATTTCTCACGTTCTTGAGTACATCTTCTGTAGTCATCATCCGACCACAATCTATTGATTATGAACTGTAGATTAAAACAGAAGAAACTGCAAAAAAGTGGTAAATTGAGGAGATGGGACCTGGATAAAGTGAAAGAACCAGAGGTTGTAGAGAGCTTCAGGCAGAGCACTAGGGAACGATTGACAAGAATGGGGGAAAGCAATACAGTAGAAGAAGAATGGGTAGCTTTGAGAGACGAAATGGTGAAGGTAGCAAAGGATCAAGTAGGTAAAAAGACAAGGGCTAATAGAAATCCTTGGGTAACAGAAGAGATATTGAATTTAATTGATGAAAGGAGAAAATACAAAAATGCAGTAAATGAAGCAGGCAAAAAAGAATACAAACGTCTCAAAAATGAGATCGACAGGAAGAGCAAAATGGCTAAGCAGGGATGGCTTGAGAAAAAATGTAAATACGTAGCGGCGCATATCACTAGGGGTAAGATACATACTGCCTACGGGAAAATTAAAGAGATCTTTGGACAAAAGAGAATGACTTGCATGAATATCAAGAGCTCAGATGGAAATCCAGTAATAAGCAAAGAAGGGAAAGCAGAAAGGTGGAAGGAGTATACAGAGGGTCTATACAAGGGCAATGTTCTTGAGGACAATATTATGGAAATGGAAGAGAACATAGATGAAGATGAAATAGGAGATATGATACTGCGTGAAGAGTTTGACAGAGCACTGTAAGACCTAAGTCGAAACAAGGCCCCTGGAGTAGACAACATCCCATTAGAACTTATGACAGCCTTCAGAGAGCCAGGCATAACAAAACTCTACCATCAAGTGAGCAAGATGTATGAGACAGGCGAAATACCCTCAGACTTCAAGAAGAATATAATAATTCCAATCCCAAAGAAAGCAGGTGTTGTAAGATGTGAAAATTACCGAACTATCAGTTTAATAAGCCATGGCTGCAAAATACTAACACGAATTCTTTACATACGAATGGAAAAAACTGGTAGAAGCTGACCTCGCGGAAGATCAGTTTGGATTGCGTAGAAATGTTGGAACACGTTAGGCAATACTGACCCTATGACTTATCTTCGCTAATAGATTAAGGGAAGGCAAACCTAAATTTCTAGCATTTGTAGACTTAGAGAAAGCTTTTGACAATGTTAACAGGAATACTCTCTTTCAAATTCTGAAAGTGGCAGGGGTAAAATACAGGGAGCGAAAGGCTATTTACAATTTGTATAGAAACCAGACGTCAATGATGAGTCGAGGGGCATGAAAGGGAAGCAGTGGTTGGAAAGGGAGTGAGACAGGGTTGTAGCCTATCCCCAGTGTTATTCAATCTGTATATTGAGCAAGCAGTAAAGGAAACAAAAGAAAAATTCGGAGTAGGAATTAAATTCTATGGAGAAGAAATAAAACTCTGATGTTCGCCGATGACATTGTATTCTGTCAGAGACAGCAAAGGACCTGGAAGAGCAGCTGAACGGAATGGACAGTGTCTTGAAAGGAGGATATAAGATGAACATTAACAGAAGTAAAACGAGGATAATGGAATGTAGACGAAATAAGTTGGTTGATGCTGAGGGAATTAGATTAGGAAATGAGACACTTTAAGTAGTAAAGGAGTTTTGCTATTTGGGGAGCAAAATAACTGATGATGGTCGAAGTAGAGAGGATATAAAATGTAGACTGGCAATGGAAAAGAAAGCATTTCTGAAGAAGGAGAGTTTGTCAACATCGAGTATAGATTTACAAGTCAGGAAGACGTTTCTGAAAGTATTTGTGTGGAGTGTAGCCATGTTTGGAAAAGAATGGACGATAAATCGTTTTGACAAGAAGAGAGTAGAAGCTTTCGAAATGCGGTGCTACAGAAGAATGCTGAAGATCATATGGGTAGATCAGATAACTAATGAGGAGGTATTGAACAGATATGGAGAGAAGAGATATTTGTGGCACAACTTGACTAGAAGGAGGGATCGGTTGGTAGGTCACATTCTGAGGCATCAAAGGATCACCAATTTAGTATTTGAGGGCAGCGTGGAGGGTAAAAATCGTAGAGGGAGACCAAGAGATGAATACTGCAAACAAATTCAGAAGGATGTAGGTTGCAGTACGTACTGGAAGATGAAGAAGCTTGCAGAGGATAGAGTAGCATGGAGAGCTGCATCAAACCAGTCACTGAACTGCAGACCACAACAACAACATATATTCCAGTGCCTGCTTTCTTCTGCGTTTCTAAATTATGCCCTTTTTGTTCTTCTAATTCTTTATCATCTTTTTGTTGTCCATTACTACTTTTGCAGTACCAGCTGCTCCACCAGCTAGTGAACCACTGGTTGCAAGATCTGTTAACACTGCCAGTAACAAATGAAGAAATTCTCCTTCATCTTTTGTTACTCCTGAACCTTCTTTCTTTTTCGTTAGGTTTTCGATAATTTTTTCCACAACGGACAAACCTATTGTTGTGAGTAAATTCCCACATTTTTTATCTCTTTTTCTTTTTTGTGTGTCAGTTAAAAATTATCAGTACTACTTAATTATTCATTATTGAGTTTAATTATAATTGATTTTGGTTTAGGTTTGCCACTAGGTAACAAAGTGTATCAATGCTGTAGTTATTCATTTATAAAGACCAAAATTTTTATAACATTGTTATTTTATAGCACCTAACCATTATCATCATGTTCAATACCGATTCCTAATATTCTCTTTCCATACATTATTCCTCTAACTGTTGTAGTAGCTAATTTTTCTCTGACTGATTCAACAGAAGCATGTATCCATTCTGTTGAAGCTAACTGAAGTTGTTCATCTGCTTCATGTCTTTTCTATAAATCTTTATTATATTCGTATGCAATATCAGGTTCTTTATAAGCTCTATCTACTGGTTTTATTCTTTGATCTCCTCCAGCTAATCTATCATCTAATTTGGTCCACAGACCACAAAACCTATAGCCAGATAGATGAATTTAAAAAGGTAATTTATTAATTAAGGTCTTATGTAATCCTTTTCCATAACATTTATTTTGCTGAATGTGTCTCATAAGTTATTCAAAAACTTAATCATATATGGAATTCCTATTGGATTCTTGATAGTAAAAATCTCAAAATATATTTGTGTTGTTCCCACTTTTTCATTATGGTAATTTTTATTTCCAGCTAATTAAACATCTAACATCATTCATCCAAATTTTCAGTTTGTTTTCCTGTATGCCTTTTTTACTAAGCCTTCACCTTTTGTATGCCTGAAAAATCTGAACTTGAATGTGGTTGTCTTAATTTTGGGAAATTATCTTCAGCATTTTCATTTATCAAACCTACATATTTTTTACCTTTACTCCTTCATATTTTATTTGTGTTACTATCAGAATACAGTGCTTCTGAAATGAATAATATATTTGCATAATGTAATAGATCAACAGCATAAAATGTTTCACCCATATCATTCACAGTAATATTTTTTTAATTAATCGATTCATTAATCCATCTATACCCTCATATTCTTATCCACAAATAGTTAATTTATAACACACAAATTTTGCTGGTACTTTATCAACATATTTAAACATATAAACAGGTTTCAATCCAAAGTTATATTCATCGCAGTTAATACTCTTTAACATTCTTTCACTGTATTTATTTTTCTGCTTTCACCTTCAGCTTAAGGTATCTTTTTTCTCTATTTAATTTCTTCTTCAAATTTCTTCAATGCATCATGTATTTTTAATTCACTTAATATATGGTGTCATATTCCGGAAATATTTACTAAGGGTAAAAAACATTAACGAAATATATTTTTATTTATGGGTTTATGAAAATTAATAAGATAATGCATTCTGCTTTTAACTTATCAAAAAGATAAATCCACATTTATCAGGACCATATTTAGCTTCTTTACTATCCCATGAAAAGTTAGTATAATGTTGATCAGTTTTTTTAATAATTTTTCATGTTCTGTTCTCTAATCAAAAGGTTCATGAAGTACAATCATCATGGTCTAACGTGATATGTAATATCATATTTTTAAGTACTCAGTTAATAAAGATAAAAACAGTAGTTGAGGAAGTCTTTTATACAATATTTGTATTTCCCTCTATTCAGTTTGCTAGTCATGTATATTGTAAAATATCAAACCTGATCATTTCGACATTAACTACACATTTCTTCAAAATCATAAGATTTTAAGTCACCAACAAAAAACTCATAAGAGATATGATTTAATTTTGCAAATGATTACTAAAATTATTTAAAAAGATAGGTTGTCCCTTTCTAATTGTTTTGGTATTTCTAAACACATCTGAGCTAAGTAAAAACAATTTAACCCTCTATGTCCTCCTCTAGTAAAATATTCTCTAACTACATCTTGATTTTCAAGAGCCATGTCATCAAATACTACAAGTGAATTACCTTGGAATTGATCTAGTGTTATAATTGCATCATTGTTTTAAATAAATTGTAGTCATCTACTTGTTATTTTTATCTTCCGGTTTCTTGCACATTTTTCTAAATATTTGATTTTTCAGTTCATCAAAACTTTTTGAATAAACATAAAAGTGATTTACATTATTCCAACTAACCATTGTAGAGCTAGAATATAACAATCAACATTTAATGCTGTTTTTCCGCAACCACTTGGTGTGATCACTTCACACTGAATAGAATTAGGAAAGAGCTTACTGTGATAATTTTTTGATTTCTTCTCTAGGCTTCTTATTTTTGGTTACTAATTTGTTTCATTTAAGTAAATAAAATTTTATTAATATTAAATGGGTTTCCTACTACAAATAGAGTGATTATTAAGAGTGATATTACATTTTATGTGTATATAGAAGATAGTATTGAAAGTGTGGTTGGATTTAGTAGTCAACCTGTTGAACCTAATGAAAAATTTGTTGCTATTCATATTCTTAAATTTGTCCCATTTGAATTAATCAACATAAATTTTAAAAAGGTGATGGAAGGTTTCTAAAGCATACTGATCCCTTTCATCGAGAAACAAATATTGCTTCATTTAAGCCTAATGCTGAATTTGGTGGATCAGTAATTCATGGGCCATATTATCCTGTATATATTCCAATTTGTGATACTATACAGGAATTATAAATAACTAGAGCTGATATAAATGATAACTGAATTGACTTCAATGGAGCTTGTGTGTCAGTTGTTTTAGAAATGTCTTAATAAATTTTTATCGTTATTGAACTCCATCATCACCATTGAGTCAAAAATTATATTTTTGAAATTTGGAAGGAGGGCTTTGTGTGCTCATAATAGGAGCACATAAAGTTTCCCTACTCTTTACTGCGTTTCAGGAGTACACACATCAACACAAAGCTGACATTTCACTCTTTTCTTTCTTCCAGGTCCTTACGACTATTTCATGAAAACTTTGGAGGTCGATCCCAGTATTTCTTTGCCCAGAAACGAGAAACCACAAGAGTTACATTATTACTGTACGAATGCAAGACAACCAACAGTGTAACTGGTAGCTGAAACTCAAAGGTGCATAAGAAAGTCGCTGGGTTTATGAATTCAAACAAAAAAAGGCATAGACCAACAAGTGAGCACTATGAAGGCTGCTATTTAAACGCTTATTTGTTACCTTCAGATAAGGACTTGGTATTATATTCGCAAAAATCATACCTGAGACACCAGGTTTTGGTACTTTCAAGGTACCTTGAAGTCGTCGGTGCATGGCAAGTAAGTGGTGTGTTGGCATCAGTTAGCATTGGCATCACACTTAGAGTGCATTACTAAGAGGAGGTTAGTCGCCGCCTCCCTCAGAGCGATTTAGAAATCTAAGACAGTGAAGCAGGGGAATGGGAGAAGGTTCAAATGGGGTCCTGTATGTGCCATGTAGTTCCTGATTCTTACACACGTATTGTTTGGTCCTGAGTTTCCCATAAAGTGATGATGAGAGTCCCTCGTGGTAACACACCTATCAGGTGCTCTTGAGCTTTCTGCCCTTGGCCTGGAGCGCAGAGAGAAGCCTCCTCACTATAAGGTAGGCAGCGGTGCAGCAACTGATGGCGACCACCATGAGGAAGGCGATGACGTCGAACAGCCAGCGCTGGAACCAGTGGAGGTCCAGCGAGGCGCAGCGCAGGTGGGGCGCCCCCCGGTGTCTCAGGGTGTACTCCGTCCACCAGACGGCCGTCTCCAGGGCTGTCTGCGGCCGGTCCCGGTAGATGGCCGACAGCCGCTTCATGCGATCTCTGTAACTAAACATGAATACATGTCTTATTACTCACTCGCGACCGAGCTAAGCTGCTCCTCATGTGGAGGTATCATCTCACCATCAAACATAGGAAATCTCATACAGTGACTCTTGTAACGTTTCTGTTATGATGAGTTCCAATAATTTTTCAACAACTTTCCTCATTTCATACACTAAATATATTAAAGGGATACCAACAAGGAAAGGTTCCAGTATTTTATCCAGTACACACCGAAGTGGCTGAGCAGCACTCAGAAAGCAACAAGAAACCTGCCCTAGGAGGCAATTAAAAATGAGGCATTTCCTTTATTATGTAAAACCTTTACGCTATTACCCATTATATATAGTAAATAGACAAATCAACCACCTCCCCCCGCCCTCCCACCCCCCCTCCCCCCCCTCGCCTAAGTCTTTAAGGAATCCAGTTCTCATCTAAAAACAGCTGTGAACGTCAGATTACTTCACAAATGCGTTAACACATTACATTTTTGACTTTAAGCACCTGAAACCCCTATGGTTCAAGACATTGTAGTTTTTCGCACAGCGCAATGTCTATGATGTCATATCTCCTGAACTACGTGTGGTACAATGTCTGCAAAATGAATAACTACTAGTATTAATTACAATAAACAATAAATTAAAACGCCACGATTGATGCCGGAGCTTAACTGCACGAATAAGGAACATTTAGCGATAGATAAACTGTTTTCTTCTCATGATTTTGTGCGTTATAAGTAAGAACAAGTTTAGAAAACCATTGAAATTATGTTTAAAGTTTCTTTCAAGTCTCTGAAATCTCTCATTTATCATGCACTGGATGAGTGTAGTCTGGGTAATTTGCAGCCTGCTTTAAGAGGACCTTGTTCTTCATACTGTTCAGTGCTCACGACGTCATATCATCTGAACTAGGTGTCATAGAATGATATAATTTTTCAAATACATTCACAGGTGTATATGGCCACTGCCTGGAAAACGTGTTATGGATAGAATTAGTTGTAAAGAAATAATGAAAATAGTGAAAATGTTGTTCCAGATGCAGATGTTCTTCTCCATCAAAAGCGAAAATTAAGTAAGCGATAAACTTTTTCCATTTCATTATTTTGTTGAATGTCAGCTATAATAAGTTTGTAAACGGTTTGAAATTATGTGTAATGTTTGTTGGAAGTCGCTAATAGGTCTCGTTCTTAAATACTTGATGAATATGGTTTGGGTAATTTGACCACTTGAGTTATGCTGCCTTAAAACGTATTTACAGCAAGATCCACTTTGGCCCACTTTGTTTACATTTTTGACATCACATGACCGTGATGTCATCGTCATCAGCATTTATATATGAGGCGCTCAGTGCACAATCGAATCAAATCACATTAAGAAAGTTTTGTGAAAAATAAACATAAAGTGTGTGCTGAAAAATTAATAACAGGAACAAGTTTTAAAAAATCTGAATGGTAGAAAATATTCCGTATACTGTCTTCTCATATTAAAGTAGGACTAATTTAACTCTGTTATATGGTATTTCTAACAGAAAAATATAATTTCGGACTTGAGTCTTTTGTGTACAGTATGTATTTTACTTGTAGCTTCCACTTTATTCCAGATCTCAGCTTCTATTACCGAAACAGTAAGGAAAACACATATTTGATTATGTAATTATATTCACTGTGTTTGGTTATAACAAATATTTCCGAACAGGAAGTTATGCAACTTGGACTCGAAGAAAAATATATTCACTTCTGTCTGCTTGCTTTTGCATAGCTGGGAAAGCTCTTGTGGCATTATCACATGAAAGGCTCTTGAAAACACTTTCGTTACTGGTCAATGTTTGGTAGAACGAGGGCCCTGCAAAATTTTACGTAAGTATGTCTTGGGATGGCTCGGCTTCTTTCTTCAGTCAGCTTCTTAAAATTCCGCATCAGGGTTAAGAGACTGCTTAAACATTATGGTAAAAGAAGATCCCCTCCCCTCCTCTCCCCCCCTATCTCCTGCCAGTCATAATCCACAATTAAAATCAACCAACCAATCAAAAATTCGAGATGGCGGAAATATCCTAATATTTTGCTTTATGCACCATATGTGCTCAATCTCCAATCGAGGTGTAAAAAGAGTGTCAAGTTACATTTTTTCTGAAAGATATCTGCGTCTGTCGTAAAAATTGTGTCAAGTTGCAGCATAAAAAAGTTATTAAGTTGCATTATTCTGAAGGATAACTGCATACTTCTGTCTTAAATCATTCTTCTATTAAAATCATGCATAAAATTGATGCCTGCTTTTATGGCTTCGACGCCAAGTTTTCTTGTTGCTGTCATTTGCATCACAGATGAGGGTCTAAACATTCTGCGTGGTGTCTATTTGCTCTATATCATGTCTCCCTACCACTTTCGCGCAACGACGCTCTGAGTATGTTTTTTAGGAAATTGACTAGATTGAACCTGTGGCCTGTTGCTGGTAAGGAGACGCCAGACCACACATGAAATGTAGAATTCAGAAGAGTTCAGTGAGACTAGCGATGATATAACCAAATACTTAATGATTTCAGCGTCAGCTCCACTGCACTCCCTGTAAAAGAATCTTAATACTAACTAAATTTAGTGAAAGGGGTTCAAGGCTCTCCTATTTTTTAGTTAGCTGGTAAAATAACGTCGAAAAAGCAGTTAAGTTTACCATTGGAAATTTTATTCTACTCACAAAACATCGTTTATAAATTGCGCTATTGATAAAAGGAAATGTTTTAATGCAGGATGGTAAAAACCAACTGCGTTCAACAAAAATGTGAACGAATATTCCCTGAATGGGTTTCCAAGTTCTACAATGGATCGAAGGATGACCTAAGCCATATCACATCTATAATCAAGGTTTAAATTAAGTTTCACAAGAGATAAAACTATCAAAATGGTCTACAGTGACCCTCAATTATCATTAATTACTTAACTAACTTGTCGTAAATTGCAATGGCTGATGTGGCTCCTCAATAACTATATAACAGAAAAATCATCGCGTTTCAGATTTTTACTTCAAGTGGCAAATGTGAACACCATGAGCTTTAACTGACGATCGACACTAGTGTTACGCAAAAAGGGGATGTAACAGATGAGACTTCTGCAGTTCTGAGTGAAGCTTTATGCGCTGTTATGCGGCATCGTGTGCGTTCATTACCTTGTCGGTGTTTGTCAGGGGCGGCGGCCGGCGCAGTTCCGCTCACCTCGCCGTCTCCAAAACAACTCTCCTCTAACTTCTCCTTACTACAATTTACCGAAGTTGGTTTAAAAAAAAAACTACCTGGCTGTGTTTTCATCTGACCAATCAGGGTCTCAATGTTAACCTTAAGCTCCGCCTACAAAAATTCTGTCTATCCAATGAGAAACGTTATACTTTTCGTGGTGGGGCAATGTTTTTAAAGTTTGCAACGTAACAGACACGCGAAAAAGTCTCACGCTAAAACTTGCAGCTGGTGTGGTCCTTTTAGCGTTATCGTAAGATCTGTACTGTTCTTCTGGAGGGCTCTATCTTTTAACATGGGCTAGGGGGTGGTCCTAACGTAACAGAGACGAGAAAAAGTCTCACGCTAAAACTTGCGGGTGGTGTAGCCCTTTTTGTGTTATCGTAAGATCGATACTGTTCTTCTGGAGGGCTCTAGCTTTTAACATTGGCCGGGGCGTGTTCTTGACGTAACAGAGACGCGAAAAAGTCTCACTCTAAAACTTGCGGGTGGTGTCCTAGCGGTTAGCTGGCGACGTGGGTGTCCGTCCGTCCCTTATCGTAGGGCCTTCCAGCTTAACACGGTTCTGCTCTCGGCTTCTGTTCTCGTTTCTCCCCTCGGACCTGCGTCTGTCTCACGGTGGGAAGGTATGACATGCATTTAGGCATTCTTGTGCTAGTCTGTGGTATTCCATTTGCTCACTCGTTACTCGTATTACTTTGGTTAATTTAATGTCACGATTTATTCGGAGCTATGTGACATACTACTGGATTTGCTTATCATGTCAGGATTTTCATGGAAGGTGTTGGATTTGCCTGACACCTTACAAGGGGTTTTGGAATTCCAGCCTGAACCGACATTCCCCCACTTCTGGAGCTCCGTTGGCTTTGTTTCGGTGCCGACAGAGCTCGCGAGATCGACATTCAGATCTGCAGTGAGGTTTGCAGCTGTCACTCTCTTATGTGCCGTCACAATCTTCTTCAATGATCGTTTGTCACGATCACTAAAGACACACGTGTTGTGACTCAGCGCCTCACGTTTTCCCGCTTTCCCTCTATTCGCCACTAATCTCTTCAAACAGCAAGAAATAATATGAATTGAAAGCCGCTTGTCTGATTTTGACGAATAAATACGGTACTGCAACTATTGTGTTGTTCAGAAGTACGATGCATCGTCCTTCCATCCAACACAGACACTGCGGTATCGTATTTATAAACCGAAACCGGGCAAGTGACTCTAAATTAATGTGTCTCCCCTGTACAGACATATACATAATGGATGTAGGAGTTCAGGTTGCAGACACATGGTTTACAACATACGGCAGGTTGAATCTGGCCTTGAGTCGTGCACGGATAGCCTAATGGTGAGGGGACCGCTCGTCATAGGCGGGGAAATCCGGGTTCGAGTCCAGAACCGCACAAATTTTCACCGTTACACACCTTATGGTTGCCTGTATTCGCAACTGTGAATACATTTCCCATGTACTTTATTGACTTGTAACTTTTGATCTTCTCTACCAGGACAGCGGTTTCCAAATGTGCTCCCCATGGGATGTAGCGCTAGCAAAAATACCTGATGAGCGGTGTGATGGGAACGCGGTGAAGGCAGCGGATGGAATAGGCAGCAGCAGGACGCGAAGCCAGGGCCATCCAACACGTCGGGAGACCCTATCATTACGATCCGCGATTGCCCCCCCCCCCTCCCCCCCCCCAAACCAGAGACCGCGATACCACTTCCGGAACGTGCGATTGGCCCAGCTGTTGCAGAGGAGCCTGTAGTGCGGCCTCTATAAAGATACGAAATTGACAAGAACCCGACATGTCGCCTGAAGCTGACGAGTAGGAATCTTGTCGAAACGTTGCCGCAGAACGACGCCTTGACTCGGATGATAATCGGAGAAGACTTCATCATCGAGAATGGCCGGCAGCTCGTGGTCTAGTGGCTGAGTGTCGCCTTGCGCGTCCAGCGAGCAGGTCGTAGTTAACTTCCGGCTGTGCCGCAACGCCGCTTGTGTCGAAGCTACACAGTCTTGTTGGTGTATCGGCCGGAGTCACATGTCACATCGTAGTTGCGCAGCGGAGTTGGTCGTCTTTTTCCTCTTGGAGGCGGTGTTTTCTGCCCGAGCCATGGTGTCTGTCGATCTCCTAAATCTGTTCCTCGTCGAGCTAATGTTCGTTTCAGTTTTGACAAGAATATGCGTCGTGTTCAACCCGGCTCCTTACAAACGCCTGGTTGGCTGATGTTATCGGTGTTACACATGATCAGGTAGATACTGCTTACTTTGATTCTCATTTGTATGCATTCGTTATCAAGTTTTATGATCCCCTTCAAGTAGAACGGCTTCTCACTTGGGTTGGTTCTAAAGTGTTGTTTACACATCGAAATGGTTCCGTTAGTCAAGTCCTCCTTGGAAATGCGACAATAGAGTATACACGTTTCTTAAAACAGCGTTGCTTCCGTTTGGAGTAATACGGCATATCCGATCGGAACGCTGGTCAGCACATCACTTCCAGTGTTGTAATGGTATCCGGACTGTAGACATGTGCGTTAAAAAGAATATTCCTTCCCACTGTTTGTGATTACCGGATCCATGTTACGTATGCAGGGCAAGAAGGAACATGTTTTCTCTGTAACAAAAGCGGTCATCTCAGATCAGACTGTCCGCGCCCTACTACTGTTCTGACGTCGTCTTATCAAAAACGTCTTCCTTGAACATTAGTAGACATAGTGTCATCGCAGTCAGCTGTCAGTCAATCTCCAGCTTTAAGCGATGTAGGGCCAACACTACCCCCTACTTCTTGCGAATTTACACCGTTACCGGAGCGTCCCAGTGTGGGACGACGGCTCCTGCAGCGCACGTCAAACGCCGGCGGATTGAGGACGGTACAGACTTCGAGGACGCCCCACTCCAGTCGGTCTTCTGACACGGCGTAGACAGAGGGTGCACCTTCTGGCGATAATGAATTGTCTACTGAAGTTAACTGTGATTCCAGTATTACCAGAGCTGATGTCGCTGCTTCTGTTCACGTAGAATTGTGTGTTGAATCTGCGCTCCCTACTTCACTCGTAGAAGCCACGGTTCCCGTGAGTTCAGATGTTCCTGCTGAGACGTTGCCTGCTGGCCAGTCTTAACAGTGTTCCAATGAAATACCACCCCTCCTCCATGCTGAGACGGTGGAACAAAAGGTGTAAGTAGGCTGTTTATGTTTTCTTATTGGCAACGTTACGTAGCGCACTGTATGAAAATCACTGGCTGTGCTGTGTGCAGTCTGTGGCTAGTTTGCATTGTTGGCTGCCATTGTAGTGTTGGGCAGCGGCAGTTGTATGTGAACAGCGCGTGGCGTTAGGTTGTTGGAGGTGAGCCGCCAGCAGTGGTGGATGTGGGGAGAGAGATGGCGGAGTTTGGAAATTTGTAAGACTGGATGTCATGATCTGTTATGTATATTATGATTTTTCAACACTATTAAGGTAAATACATTGTTTGTTCTCTACTAAAATCTTTCATTTCCTAACTATGCCTATGAGTAGTTAGTGCCTTCCGTAGTTTGAATATTTTATTTAGCTGGCAGTAGTGGCGCTCGCTGTTTTGCAGTAGTTCGAGTAACAAAGATTTTTGGTGAGGTAAGTGATTTGTGAAAGGTATAGGTTAATGTTAGTCAGGGCCATTCTTTTGTAGGGATTTTTGAAAGTCAGATTGCGTTGCGCTAAAAATATTGTGTGTCAGGTTAAGCACAGTCATGTATAATTTTTCAAAGGGGACGTTTCGTATGTCGACCCTTAGCCGAGGATACCTTACTGGAATCTTCTGATTTTTTCCTTGTAGTTTGTGCAATTAGTGCAGCCTTTGTTTATTGCTAGCGCGTAATTGTAGAGAGAATTTCCTTTGTAATTGTAGTTTTTCATTCTTGTACAGTAAAACAGTTGTGGCATGAATGTAGATTTGCACCAAGTATTTCGCAGCTGCGCTTGCATTAACGAGATATTATTTTCAGTGCAATGTTAATGTGTTCTCTTATTTTTTCTCTTCAAATTGTGCTTTTCTGTGTTATCGTGTGAAATATTGTGACAATAAACGTAACACTAGGCTCCAAAGTAAACTGAGAAATAATAGTGACGACGATCGTAGCCTATCAGCACCACTGTGTAATGAAGTAACAGACATTCAACGTAGTAATTTGGTAATAGTGCATAGAGAAATGGAGCGGGCGGCAAACAATGGTGTAGGCAGTCAAACAATTAGTGAACAGGGAAGCATTATCGATCGATCGCTCGGCAACAGCTCACCTCAGGAATCCGAAATGACAGGACACAATTTTGCAAATACTGTAGATCCAGGTTTTGCGTCCTCACCGTTTTCTCAAATAAGTCAAGACACATTTTCTGCTTGTCAAAATGTGAATGTTGCCGGTGCAAATGCACTGCCGAAAAGCGTAGAGGAACAGATTCCACACACTAATGCATTAAAGGACTCTACGGGTTCTCCTCCTGGTGATCAGGAGATGTCACCTGACACCTGTCTCTTCTCTACCTGATGTTGCTGTCGGTCGTTCTGAGATGTGCTCCCCGATTTCCGATGAATGCAGTGGCGATGGCTCCTCTGTCAAATCGGAGCTTGACGTGCCCCCAACACTTCCACATCGAGAGTGTATATTTCCACGGAGTGGTGTAAAACAGCGTTTTCAACCTGCAAGCGCAGCGGCAAGCCGTAAAAGAAAAACGAGCATTCCTCAGCTTCCAGTGGGGAGGATTAGAATTATACCTACTTTCCACCGCCTCCGGACGTTGAGGAGAGAAGGGCGTGATGAGTGAATTTTGCTTTGTGTTGTTTCATTGACCTTACATGTGCTAACGGATGCAGGCGTATACATTTATAACCCTCAATGTTAATAGGGTACGTTCCCAATTACGGCTTGCTGCGTTACGCCAGTGTATTTACGATTCCCAAGCCGATATTGTGTGTTTACAAGAGGTATTATTTGAAGTGTTTTGTCTTCCTGGATACTCGATGTTTTTCAATGTCGCGCCTGAAAATTCTACCGGTATGGCTTTGCTTTATCGAGATGAAATCCCGCTGACGGTCTTAGAAACGCTAGATGATCGTCGCGGTACAGGATGTAGTTTTTATGACCTCACCTTAATTTTTCTTTAGGCTCCGTCTGGATCCGGTCGTTCATCCGATCGCGTGCGGCTGTATATAAGGAAGAGGTTGTTTATTTACTCTGACGGAACCCGCGCAAGATTTTGTTGGGGGGGGGGAGGGGGCGATTTTAACTGTGTCTTATGTCGTGTAGATCAGACCCCCAATTATACATATTGTCGGGAACTTAATGATATGGTGACGTCTTTGCATCTCCGAGATACTTGGGTTTCCAGATATCCTACATTGGTGCGGTTTGCGTTTTTTTACAGCTACTTCAAGTAGCCGATTGGACCGCTGTTATTTATCTGCCCCCATATGTAGTCAGCTTCTGTCGATTGATGTAATTCCTGCCAGTTTCACTGATCACTGTGCTGTTTCCATGACTTTTAAC